>NC_073228.2:40757500-49872500 GCF_029281585.2 Gorilla gorilla gorilla
TTCTAGGGTTTTTTATGGTTTTAGTTCTAAAATTTAAGTCTTTAATCCATCTTGAATTAATTTTTATGTCAGGTGTAAGGAAGGGATCCAGTTTCAGCTTTCTACATAAGGCTAGCCAGTTTTCCCAGCAACATTTATTAAATAGGAAATCCTCTCCCCATTTCTTGTTTTTGTCAGGTTTGTCAAAGATCAGATGGTTGTAGATGTGTGGTGTTATTTCTCAGGCCTCTGTTCCCTTCCATTGGTCTATCTCTCTGTTTTGGTACCAGTACCATGCTGTTTTGGTTACTGTAGCCTTATAGTATAGTTTGAAGTCAGGTAGCATGATGCCTCCAGCTTTGTTCTTTTTGCTTAGGATGTCTTGGCTATGTGGGCTCTTTTTTGGTTCTATATGAACTTTAAAGTAGTTTTTTCCAATTCTGTGAAGAAAGTCATTGGTAGCTTGATGGGGATGGCATTGAATCTATAAATTATCTTGGGCAGTATAGCCATTTTCACAATATTGATTCTTCCTGTCCATGAGCATGGAATGTTCCTCCATTTGTTTGTGTCCTCTTTTATTTTGTTGAGCAGTGGTTTGTAGTTCTTCTTTTTTTGTTTTGTTTTTTTTTTTTTTTTTTTTTTTTGAGACGGAGTCTCGCTCTGTCGCCCAGGCTGAAGTGCAGTGGCGCGATCTCGGCTCACTGCAAGCTCCGCCTCCTGGGTTCACGCCATTCTCCTGCCTCAGCCTCCCGCGTAGCTGGGACTACAGGCGCCCGCCACCACGCCCGGCTAATTTTTTGTATTTTTTAGTAGAGACGGGGTTTCACTGTGTTAGCCAGGATGGTCTCGATCTCCTGACCTCGTGATCCGCCCGCCTCGGCCTCCCAAAGTGCTGGGATTACAGGCGTGAGCCACCGCGCCCGGCCTGTAGTTCTTCTTGAAGAGGTCCTTCACATCCCTTGTAAGTTGAATTCCTAGGTATTTTATTCTCTTTGTAGCTATTGTGAATGGGAGTTCACTCATGATTTGGCTCTCTGTCTGTTACTGGTGTATAGGAATGCTTGTGATTTTTGCACATTGATTGTGTATCCTGAGACTTTGCTGAAGTTGCTTATCAGCTTAAGGAGATTTTGGACTGAGATGATGGGGTTTTCTAAATATACAATCATGTCATCTGCAAACAGGGACAATTTGACTTCCTCTTTTCCTAATTGAATACCCTTTATTTCTTTCTCTTGCCTGATTGCCCTGGCCAGAACTTCCAACACTATGTTAAATAGGAGTGGTGAGAGAGGGCATCCCTGTCTTGTGCCAGTTTTCAAAGGGATTGCTCCCAGTTTTTGCCCATTCAGTATGATATCGGCTGTGGGTTTGTCATAAACAGCTCTTATTATTTTGAGATATGTTCAATCAATACCTAGTTTATTGAGAGTTTTTAGCATGAAGGGCTGTTGAATTTTGTTGAAGGCCTTTTCTGCATCTATTGAGATAATCATGTGGTGTTTGTCATTGGTTCTGTTTATGTGATAGATTACATTTATTGATTTGTATATGTTGAACCAGCATTGCATCCCAGGGATGAAGCTGACTTCATCGTTGTGGATAAGCTTTTTGATGAGCTGCTGGATTTGGTTTGCCAGTATTTTACTGAGTATTTTCACATTGACATTCATCAGGGATATTGGTTTAAAATTCTTGGGGGGATTCCCTCTTTTTCTATTGATTGGAATAGTTTCAGAAGGAATGGTACCAGCTCCTCTTTGTACCTCTGGTAGAATTTGGCTGTGAATCCATCTGGTCCTGGACTTTTTTTGGTTGGTAAGCTATTAATTATTGCCTCAATTTCAGAGCCTGTTATTGGTCTATTCAGAAATTCAACTTCTTCCTGGTTTAGTCTTGGGAGGGTGTATGTGTCCAGGAATTCATCCATTTCTTCTAGATTTTCTAGTTTATTTGTGTAGAGGTGTTTATAGTATTCTCTGATGGTAGTTTGTATTTCTATGGGACTGGTGATAATATCCCCTTTATCATTTTTTATTGTGTCTATTTGATTCCTGGTGATATCCCCTTTATCATTTTTTATTGTGTCTATTTGATTCTTCTCTCTTTTCTTCTTTATTAGTCTCGCTAGCAGTCTATCAATTTTGCTGATCTTTTCAAAAAAAACAGCTCCTGGATTCATTGATTTTTTTGAAGGGTTTTTTGTATGTCTATCTCCTTCAGTTCTTCTCTGATCTTAGTTATTTCTTGCCTTCTGCTAGCTTTTGAATTTGTTTGCTCTTGCAGATTCTCTAGTTCTTTTAATCGTGATGTTAGGGTGTCGATTTTAGATCTTTCCTGCTTTCTCTTGTGGGCATTTAGTGCTATAAATTTCCCTCTACACACTGCTTTAAATGTGTCCCAGAGATTCTGGTACATTGTGTCTTTGCTCTCATTGGTTTCAAACAACATCTTTATTTCTGCCTTCATTTCATTTTTACCCAGTAGTCATTCAGGAGCAGGTTGTTCAGTTTCCATGTAGTTGTGCGGTTTTGAGTGAGTTTCTTAATCCTGAATTCTAGTTTGATTGCACTGTGGTCTGAGAGACAGTTTGTCATAATTTCTGTTCTTTCACATTTGCTGAGGAGTGCTTTACATCCAACTACGTGGTCAATTTTGGAATAAGTGCGATGTGGTGCTGAGAAGAATGTATATTCTGTTGATTTAGAGGGGAGAGTTCTGTAGATGTCTATTAGGTCTGCTTGGTGTAGAGCTGAGTTCAAGTCCTGGATATCCTTGTTAACCTTCTGTCTCATTGATCTGTTTAATATTGACAGTGGGGTGTTAAAGTCTCCCATTATTATTGTGTGGGAGTCTAAGTCTCTTTGTAGGTCTCTAAGGACTTGCTTTATGAATCTGGGTGCTCCTGTATTGGGTGCATATATATTTAGGAAAGTTAGCTCTTCTTGTTGAATTGATCCCTTTACCATTATGAAATGCCCTTCTTTGTCTTTTTTGATCTTTGTGGGTTTAAAGCCTGTTTTATCAGAGACTAGGATTGCAACCCCTGCTTTTTTTTCCTTTCCATTTGCTCGGTAGATCTTCCTCCATCCCTTTATTTTGAGCCTATATGTGTCTCTGCACGTGAGATGGATCTCCTAAATACAGCACACTGATGGGTCTTGACTCTTTATCCAATTTGCCAGTCTGTGTCTTTTAATTGGGGCATTTAGCCCATTTACATTTAAGGTTAATATTGTTATGTGTGAATTTGATCCTGTCATTATGATGTTAGCTAGTTATTTTGCCCATTAATTGATGCAGTTTCTTCATACCATTGATGGTCTTTACAATTTGGCATGTTTTTGCAGTGGCTGGTACCGGTTGTTCCTTTCCATGTTTAGTGCTTCCTTCAGGAGCTCTTGTAAGGCAGGCCTGGTGGTGACAAAAGTCTCTCAGCATTTGCTTGTCTGTAGAGGATTTTATTTATCTTTCATTTATGAAGCTTAGTTTGGCTGGATATGAAATTCTGTGTTGAAAATTCTTTTCTTTAAGAATGTTGAATATCGGCCCCCACTCTCTTCTGGCTTGTAGAGTTTCTGCCAAGAGATCCGCTGTTAGTCTGATGGGCTTCCCTTTGTGGGTAACCCGACCTTTCTCTCTGGCTGCCCTTAACATTTTTCCCTTCATTTCAACCTTGGTGAATCTGACAATTATATGTCTTGGGGTTGCTCTTCTTGAGGAGTATCTTTTTGGTGTTCTCTGTATTTCCTGAATTTGAATGTTGGCCTGCCTTGCTAGGTTGGGGAAGTTCTCCTGGACAATATCCTAAAGAGTGTTTTCCAACTTGGCTCCATTCCCCCCGTCACTTTCAAGTACACCAATCAAACGTAGATTTGGTCTTTTCACATAGTCCCATATTTCTTGGAGGCTTTGTTCATTTCTTTTTACTCTTTTTTCTCTAATCTTGTCTTCTTGCTTTATTTCATTAATTTGATCTTCAATCACTGACATCCTTTCTTCCACTTCATCGAATCGGCTATTGAAGCTTGTGCATGCATCACGAAGCTCTCATGCCATGGTTTTCAGCTCCATCAGGTCATTTAAGGTATTCTCTACACTGTTTATTCTAGTTAGCCATTCCTCTAACCTTTTTTCAAGGTTTTTAGCTTCCTTGCAATGGTTTAGAACATGCTCCTTTAGCTCAGAGAAGTTTGTTATTACCGACCTTCTGAAGCCTACTTCTGTCAACTCGTCGAAGTCATTTTCCGTCCAGCTTTGTTCTGTTGCTGGTGAGGAGATGCGATCATTTGGAGGAGAAGAGGCACTCTGGTTTTTTGAGTTTTCGGCTTTTCTACTCTGGTTTCTCCCCATCTTTGTGGTTTTATCTACCTTTGGTCTTTGATGTTGGTGACCTACAAATGGGGTTTGGGTGTGGATGTCCTTTTTGTCAATATTTACGCTATTCCTTTCTGTTTGTTAGTTTTCCTTCTAACAGTCAGGTCCCTCAGCTGCAGGTCTGTTGGAGTTTGCTGGAGGTCCACTTCAGACCCTGTTTGCCTGGGTATCACCAGCACAGGCTGTACAACAGTAAATATTGCAGAACAGCAAATATTGCTGCCTGATCCTTCATCTGAAAGATTTGTCCCAGAGGAGCACCCGCCTGTATGAGGTGTCTGTTGGCCCCTACTGGGAGGTGTCTCCCAGTTAGGCTACACAGGGATCAGACACCCACTTGAGGAGGCAGTCTGTCCATTCTCAGAGCTCAAACACCGTGCTGGGAGAACCACTGTTCTCTTCCGAGGTGTCAGACAGGGACGTTTAAGATTGCAGAAGTTTCTGCTGCCCTTTATTCAGCTATGCCCTGCCCACAGAGGTGGAGTCTGTAGAGGCAGTAGGTCTTGCTGAGCTGCGGTGGGCTCCACCCAGTTTGAGTTTCCCGGCCGCTTTGTTTACCTAATCAAACCTCAGCAATGGCGGATACCCCTCTCCCCACCAGCCTGCAGCCTCACAGATCTATCTCAGACTGCTGCGCTAGCCTTAAGCAAGGCTCCGTGGGTATGAGTCCCACCGAGCCAGGCATGGGAGAGAATCTCCTTGTCTGCTGGTTGCTAAAACTTTGGGAAAAGTGCAGTATTTGGGTGGGAGTGTCCCGTTTTTTCCAGGTACAGTCTGTCACAGCTTCCCTTGGCTAGGAAAGGGAAATCCCCAGACCCCTTGCGCTTCCTGGGTGAGGCAACGCCCTGCCCTGCTTCCGCTCACCCTCCATGGGCTGCACCCACTGTTCAACCAGTACCAGTGAGATGAACTAGGTATCTCAGTTGGAAATGCAGAAATCACCCATCTTTTCTGTTGATCACTCTGGGAGCTGCAGACCAGAGCTGTTCCTATTCAGCCATCTTGGAATGAAAATTAGAGCTTTTATATATTTTTAGTAGTGAAACGTTGTGTACACAATACATAATTACATAGACATATTAGGCATACCAGTAGAAGTACATCTTATAGATTCATAAGACCTACTTTTTTTTTCCTGTCTTAGACTTGCAAACTCTTCATAACCTGTTTCATTACCGTGGCAGTTGTCAGCTAAATTGCCTTAAATCTGCATATCGAAGGAAACAACTCTTAGGTGAAAAATCAGGTAACAAAATTTACATCTCAAGGTACAGAGAGAAAAAGTCTGATGATGCTAGAGGGAGATTAAAGATGGATGCCAAATCAAACATAAAATTATAGAAATCTATCATAGGATTGTATAAGGAAACCTTTTCCAGTGCACTCAAAAAAAATGTTTTTAACAAAGACATTTCTAAGTGTCTAAACTACATTCTTCCTTAACAACCCAAGAGTTGCCTCTGTTGCAATAACTATTTTAGTTAAAAAAATCAGGTAACACAATACAAAAGCAAGCAGTTTGAGAGCTGAGATGAACTTGTCTGTTTACACTCTTTGGATTCCATAAGGAAAAACAGACATTTCCCAAAAGGGAGTCTGGCACCTTCTCTGTTTTTTTGTTTTTTTATTTTTTTGTTGTTTTCTTTCTTTGAGACAGAGTCTCACTCTGTCGCCCAGGCTGGAGTGCAGTGGCACTATCTCGGCTCACTATAAGCTCTGCCTCCCAGGTTCATGCCATTCTCCTGCCTCAGCCTCTTGAGTAGCTGGGACTACAGGCGCCTGCCACCACACCCGGCTAATTTTTTGTGTTTTTTTTTAGTAGAGATGGGGTTTCACCATGTTGGCCAGGATGGTCTCGATCTCCTGACCTCGTGATCCACCCACCTCGGCCTCCCAAAGTGCTGGGATTATACCTTCTCTTTTTCCTTTTAGGAACTTCAGACTACTATAAACTATTTTAGGTCTTCATGCAGCAGAGGGTGCAAGAGAAAGGAGGGACAGCAGAAGCAAATAAAGAAAACAGAATTCAGTCAACAGAGAAGAAAAAAGGTTTTGTTCAAAAAAAAGACAAGGTCCTAAGAGGAAAAAAAAATGAAGGCCTTTAAAATACAAACACACACACACACACACACACACACACACACGCATCTTTGATGTTAGCTTTTAATTGAGCTGACTTTTAACCATTGAGCTCCTTTTAAAAAAATCTTTTTAAATTTCATTACCGTATTTCAAATAGGACAAATTGCTGCTATTTCAGAAGTACCAAGTATTAAACCAGAAAGGGCTTCATTTAGGGACAAAACCCAGGCTGTCGTGGTGATAAAAAGAAGGCAGAACATTGGCTATGGAACTCCACTGTAGGGTAACAGCCATTGCTCTTACAGTTTGGCCTGGCTAGCCAAAAGGTGGCCTTCTTATGTAAATAAAGCCCCTTAAGTAATCAAAATCAAATATCTTTCCTTTTTTTTTTTTTTTCTTTTTCCTGGCCATTTTTCTCCCCTCACCATACCACCTTTGTGTGTGTGGGAAGGGGGGGTGTGGGGGGAGTATGGGGGAATTGAAAAACAGCCAGCAAGAGGGGAAAAAAAAGGAAAGATTTTTTATTTGGACTACTTAAGGGCTTTATTTACATAACAAGTCCACCTTTTTGTGTATGTTAGGAATTTAGCCAATTCAGAGGGCTTGTTCCCCATAATTTGAAACTTTCTTTGGACTTGATCAAGTCAGATACAGTTGGTCAAACCCAATGGGAAAAAGGTTGCAACAACAAAAACAGAGACAAATAACAACAAAACCGTTAAGCAAAACAAACAATTGCACAACTTAAATGATTACTGAGCACTCTAATGGTAAGGAGAAATGAAGACCAGCTGGTTGTTAACCTTAACTTTAGCCCAGACAAACCCCAATTCAGTTACTTACCTAGGGACAGGTCTCAGGCTGAAGACTGCTCTCTATTATCCTAGAAGCAGGAAAAAAAACCCTCAAATTTGCCTTCCCCGTTGGGAGCAAGCTCAAAGCCCTAAAGGAGTAACCTATTTGTCATGGAAGCAGGAAAACTAGCCTTCCTTGTGCTGGAGGAAGCAAATAAAACTTACAAGAAAAAAAGGAGTTGTAAAGCAAAATAAACTTCAGATCTTGATCAAATTTTGAGAGATCAGGGATTCTCTGGAGGGTGTGCTTCCAGGCCTGAGCAAATTGCCCTATTGGTTTGAGCCATCAAGGCAGCTCAAGATGGTACCAAGCACCAATAGGAGATTTGTCAAAGGCCGGGAGGCACCTCCACTCAGAGTTCCTTTGTGGTTACCAAAATGTGAACCCTGAATATCTGAGACAGGTCTCAGTTAATTTAGAAAGTTTATTTTGCTAAAGTTGAGGACTTGCACCTGTGACACGGCCTCAGGGAGTCCCGACAACCAGTGTGCCCAAGGTGGTCAGGGCACAGCTTGGTTTTATACATTTTAGGGAGACATGAGACATCAATCAATATATGAAAGAGGTACATTGGTTCTGTCCAGAAAGGCAGGACAACTTGAAGCAGGGAGGGGGCTTCCAGGTCACAGGTAGGTGAGAGAAAAACAGTAGCATTCTTCTGAGTTTCTGGTTAACCTCTCCAAAGGAGGCAATCAGATGTGCACTTATCTCAGTGAGCCCAGGGATGACTTTGAATAGAATGGGAGGCAGGTTTGTTCTAACCAGTTCCTGGCTTGACTTTTCCCTTTAGCTTAGTGATTTGGGGGCCCCAAAATGTATTTTCCTTTCACGCCTCTGTCCCCCTAAAATATCTAAAATCAAGCTATAACCCAACCACCTTGGGCACATGTTCTCAGGATCTCTTGAGAGTCTGCATCGGGCCTTGGTCACTCATATTTGGCTCAGAATAATTCCCTCAAATATTTTATGGAATTTGACTCTGTCACCAACTTTTTGTTCTGTCTGTAATCAAGTCAGATTTTTTAAGTTTATAGAATTTTGATACAGGCATGCAATGTGTAAGAATTGCATCATGGGGCTGGGCACGGTGGCTCATGCCTGTAATCCCAGCACTTTGGGAGGCTGAGGTGGGTGGATCACCTGAGGTCAGGAGTTCCAGACCAGCCTGACCCATATGGTAAAACTCCATCTCTACTAAAAATACATGTGGTGGGGGGCGCCTGTAATCCCAGCTACTCAGGAGGCTGAGGCAGGAGGATCACTTGAACCTGGGAGGCGGAGGTTGCAGTGAGCCGAGATTGTGCCACTGCACTCCAGCCTGGGCGACAGAGCAAGGCTCTGTCAAAAAAAAATAAAAATAAAACATGGCAAATGGGGTATCAATCCCCTCAAGTTTTTATCCTTTGTTACAAACAATCCAATTACACTGTTATTTTAGAATGTACAATTAAGTTATTACTGACTATAGTCACTTTGTCACTTTGTTGTGCCATTAAATACTAGGTCTTACTCATTACAGAGAAAAATTGGAAACATACTGCTTTGAACCAGTCTTTGTAGCGGGGGTTGGGGTAGAGATAAATCTCAAGTTTAAAGTCAGTCTAAACTACCTAGCTTATGTGACAGTTAATGGAGAAGCTTTAACATTATAGGGAACATAAAAAGTGTTTGGGAACAGTGGAGGACAGGGTGTGGAAATGTGTCAAGTTTGGCATGGCAGCCAGGCACCCAGGCCAGTGGTCCTTTAATAAGAAATGTACATTGAGGTGAGAACGGTGGCTCACGTCTATAATCCCATCACTTTGGGAAGTTGAAGCAGGCAACTGCTTGAGCCCAGGAGTTCCAAGACCAGCCTGGGCAGTATGGAGAAACCCTATCTCTACTAAAAATATAAAAATTAGATGGGCGTGGTGGGGTGCCTCTGTAGTACCAGCTACTCGGGAGGCTGAGGTGGGAGGATCACTTGAACCTGGGAGATTGAGGCTGCAGTGAGCCATGATCATGCCACTGTACTCCAGCCTGGGTGACAGAGCAAGACCCTGTCTCAAAAGAAAAAAAAGAAATGTACATTGAATGTACCAATGTAAACATATCTGTTCATGGCCAGGTGCAGTGGCTCACGCCTGTAATCCCAGCACTTTGGGAGGCTGAGGCAGGTGGATCACCTGAGGTCAGGAGTTCGAGACCAGTCTGGCCAACATGGCAAAACCCCATCTCTACTTAAAATACAAAAATTTAGCCGGGCGTGGTGGCGGATGCCTGTAATCCCAGCTACTCTGGAGGCTGAGGCAGGAGAATCTCTTGAATCAGGAGGCAGAGATTGCAGTGAGCCGAGATCACAACATTGCACTCCAGCCTGGGTAACAAGAGCGAAACTCCGTCTCAAAAACAAAAACAAAACAAAAAACCCTATCTGTTTCTAAGTTATCTCTATGATCTACAGTATGAATACATTATGTAACAAGAATACTTTTTTTTTGAGACGGAGTGTCACTGTGTTGCCAGGCTGGAGTGCAGTGGCATGAACTTGGCTCACTGTAACCTCCGCCTCCCGGGTTCAAGTGATTCTCCTGCCTCAGCCTCCCGAGTAACTGGGACAAAAATACTTTTTACACAGCATAGAAGTTCTAGTATTTCCTTCCCACAATCTAAAGGGCTGTATCTCATACCCTTAGAGTATGCAAACCCTGCTTTGTGGACCACTGATCTATGTCAAAATGATAGCTTTGGGAACAAGATGCTCAATCTCTTGAAACTTCAATTTACTTTCCTGTAAAATGACAATGTTATTTTCCTCACAGAGGAACGAGAATTATATGAGATTCTATGTATGTATTACTGATGTCAGCACAATTACAGCACCAGGGGATCGGAAAGGCTATCCACATCCCCACAGCCTACCTTCTCCGCAAGCCTCTTGCGCCAGCCTCCATTTCCTCCAGTTTAAAAGAATGGAAAATGCTTTGTTTCTTGTGTAATGACTTTGCAGATGCATTTAAGTATCATCCCAAGTAGCTTAAGAACTCTTCGAAGCTGTGAGCCAGCACCTGACTTCATGGGCATTTGCTTGCCTCCATCCCATCCTCAAACTGGAGGTGCAGATATGCCTACAAACCCTTCAGCTGGTCAGCTTATAACAGGTTACGTATCCGTACCAGAAACACACACATACACACACACTTAACAACCATCGGTAAGGCAAATGACTTTTTCACCTGGACTTTGTTTAAACAGAGGAAACATCTTCGTAAGACTCATCATTCTTCGGTTCACTAATTATTAGTGAGGATGTGGGGGAGAGATGAATGGGATACATAAAAGATTTCAACTTGTCGATTTATCACTCAAAGTATACCCAAGTACATCCTGTGTGGCTCTGGATGGCAAAATATCACCTCACAGCTCAACATGGTTCCCCCCAAAACAGAGACATGAGCCACTTTCATGCTGTCACAGCAACTGCCAAAAGAGCATCTGTAAAGAATTTCATGGCTATGGATCTCATTTCCTTGAAGAATTAGCTTGGCACTGGTTACAAGGAGACACAATGAAAGTCTGACTCGAATCCCTAACTCTCATTGAGGGGGAAAAAATATTAAACATTACAATACAAGACACAGGATTAGTAGCACCTCTGTAGAACAAATAGCACATCTGTCTACCTTGGAGATTAGAACTGGATTCTTTATTCTGCTCCTAGCAGTGTATAAAAATGATCTAGAGAGTTTAACAAAGAACAGTTAAAATTTAGACTCTGCTTCCATCATTTTCTGTAGGATAAGTTCCTATAAATTGTCACACTTCTGGGAACTGAAAACCATACACAAAATAAGCACATATAAGGCTTGGTGTCCATTTCTGAAACAATTTAGCTGAAGCTAAGGACAAGGTGAGAGCAAAAAGCTCCGAAAGCCTTGCCTTCAACTATTCATGTGATCCAATGCTGCCCTCTAGCAATGGGAAAGAGAAATTGCACTAACAATCCCACTGGTTTCAGGAATTCAAGGTTTTAGCATTAATAGTATTTACTATGGAAAAAGTTGCTGAAAAAGGAGGAAGTAGGGGAAGGGTCTCCACAATTAGATTGCAACAGTCCATCTCAACAGAAAATGTTCTTTTAGAAAGACACTGGGGTAAGTTAACACAACCCATACCTATTGGACTGCTCTATGTCCTACGTCCTCTCCAGCTGACCCAGGAGAGCCTTGAAGACACGAAGGGACTCTCCACTGACCTGGAACCTATTATTTCACTGGGCAAAGCTACTTTCTGTTGCTGAAAAAACTCCCTCCTCCGCCCTGACTTCTCTCTTCCATGTTTTAGTAGAGGGTGGGGCTGAAAGCTATTACACCTAACTTGATACTTCTCGTAACACCCGCCCAACCCCTTTAATACTTCCTAAATGCAAGATACAGTGTCAGTTCTTCCTAAGAAATGTAAGGACTGGTCTCAAGAAAGGTTATATTATGATAAGAGAACTATGGAGCCAGCTGTCAACCTTGAAATACAAATTAAACATTTAAGTTGGCATAATGAACACTTCCAGGAAGGGCAGTGGCTAATAATCTGTAGGACAAGGCTACCAGGTTTACTATGGCTCCTCTTCAAATGACAATGACAAAGATTTGAGGTAATAAGCTCAGAAAAGCCTTTTTAGTTCCAAAATCATCTTTCCTGGAAGACTTGGAAGTTCAAACTTCACTACGTGAGATTTCACTGCTCTCATATCAAGCCGACTGACCTCCACAGCTCAAGAGACTACCTGTTAGCTGATCCCCTAAAGCATGGAGAGATCGATTCAGGAAGGGGGATCTATTCAGGAAGAGATCTATGCATCAGGGTTAGCTGTATGAGAAAATCTGCTTATATTATTTTTGGCTACAGACAGGTGTTTCCAATTTCTCATGTTTAGTCTTAAATGCATCCAAGTTTGTGTGTGTGTGTTGGGGGTGGAGGGAAGAACCAGATACACTTATTTTCAAACAAAAGCTGCCACATGTTTATTAAGACATTACTGGCTCTTAAGCACAGCTGGATCTATAAATCATTTTCCATATATTATCACACATTCAGGAAAGTTTCTGAGATGATATATCAAGACAGGCTTCTCTTGTGACTCAACTGGACCTGAGGAAAGAACAAAAGAAATTACATACCTGATTTATAGCTGCTGGTCATCAACAGACACGTACTGGCAATGTAATCTTTTGAGACAGGATAGCTAAACTGCTTTCCACTCCTTGCTAAAGCTTTGCCCAAAATGCCTGTACCTTTAAAAATCCTCTGTCCTAATTAAATCTATCTGCATTCTCAAAGTCCCTCAACATTCATTAATCTCTGAGGAGACCAAACAGTCAACTGTGATGAAGAGGCCAACTGCAAAGCTCAATCTCAGAACCACCACATCTCAGGCCTGAAAGGACACCATGAGAAGGGAAGGATGTTCTATGGTTTTAAATATTGGCCAGCAGAACTAATGGCCAGCCCCATTATCTAGCTCTGTGAAACAGGGCAAGCTGCTAATCTCTCAAGAAACATATATATAATAAGAGGATTTAAGCTCATACAAGCTATAGCTATATCTGAAGACCCATCTCTCTGTGTTATTAAGTCTTTCGTGGATTAAACATGTTCAGTAATTACAATTTTGATGAGAATTATTGAATGCAACATTAGAGATCAGACCTCAGAAGAACCGAGCCAGATTGCTGTGATTTGGGATAAGAAAGGAGGGTCCAACTTCAGCTAGACAGTTCCTGATCTACTTCCAACCCACCCCTCTAAATAAAGATGCAGTAACCTAGGGGTAGAGAAACAAAGCTCAGCTAATGTGCTGCTTCCACCAACTGACAGCAATGGGTGTATCTTAAAACCTGCAGAATTTGTAAGAAAAGGGCTTTCTTACTTCAAATAGTCTCTTTAGAAGTCTGAGTAATGGTGCAACCTGGAAAAGTAAAAAATAAGTCATCTAAACAACTTTGTAATTACCCACAGTGTTTTCAATTAGATCACAGAAGGGCACTTAGGAAGATTTTAGTGGGAAAAATATGTAATCACAATCATTCACACCAGGCAGTTAGGTTCAGACTCCTCAATCTGACATTCTGGAGGATCTGAACGCCTCAGATTTTAGGTAACATGAGTAGGCTTACTCCAAAGTTTCACATGGGGGGTCTATGAAATACCTGATCAGACATAAACAATAAAAATGTCATCAGTCAATTCCAGTCACTGGTATAGCTAGAAACAGTGTCATTCTAAAGAGCAATGCTCTGGTGGAAAATCTAATGGCCTTTAGGTCTTAGAGAAAAAAAAATTTCAGTTATAAAAATACCAAAGGATTTGGAAGAAAATTCTAAGTGCAATAAGAATCTGCATCCTTTTATAAAATACAAACTGAAACAGAACCACTCCAAATCTGATCTGAAATGAGATAATTTCAGATAATTTCCTTTCAAAGTAAGTAGAACTGTAAACCACATTATTGTCTGGTATATTCTCCTTTCACAACTATTTCCTCAAAACCAATTTACATTCCTCCTTTTCTTCACTCCAGATTTTAGTCCGTTTTGAAAGCAGGAATTCCCTAAAGCATACAAACATAAACACAGCGTTCTATGTAGCATTCACTACCAACACAAGGAGCAAGGAAAGAGGGCTGTGATTTACATCACAAGTTTTCTACTGAAAGCTCTTTAGTTCTCCCTAAAGATCCACCTTGTCACCTATATCTTCTAGCAATGATGCAATTAGGTTTTGTTTGTTCCTGTTTTATAGCCAAGTATGTTGGGTACAGAAAAGAACCTGGACAGCGCATATAAGTTTTGGTTATCTTTGTGGTTAACACCCTTATTTACAGCTTACAGCTACAGGGAAAGAAACACCTTTTAAAAAGAAATCAATTAAATCTAGTGGAGTAAACTGAATTATTAAATCAGCAAAAGCTAATCTAAACATAAGGCACGAAGAAAGTGGAAATATTATTAAAGTGGCTAATTTTTCTCAATTTGACATTCTCAAAATAGTGCTTTCCAAAAAATATATATATTCCCCAGGTGAAGTTTCCTGCTAGTGACATTTTATGGTAGAAAATTACCCAAAGTACTGCCCAAGGTAATTTATAGATTCAATGCCATCCCCATCAAGCTACCAATGACTTTCTTCACAGAATTGGAAAAAACTACTTTAAAGTTCATATGGAACCAAAAAAGAGCCCACATCGTCAAGGCAATCCTAAGCCAAAAGAACAAAGCTGGAGGCATCACGCTACCTGACTTCAAACTATACTACAAGGCTACAGTAACCAAAACAGCAGGGTACTGGTACCAAAACAGATATATAGACCAATGGAACAGAACAGAGGCCTCAGAAATAATGCTGCATATCTACAACCATCTGATCTTTGACAAACCTGACAAAAACAAGAAATGGGGAAAGGATTGCCTATTTAATAAATGGTGCTGGGAAAACTGGCTAGCCATATGTAGAAAGCTGAAACTGGGTCCCTTCCTTATACCTTATACAAAAATTAATTCAAGATGGATTAAAGACTTACATGTTAGACCTAAAACCATAAAAACCCTAGAAGAAAACCTAGGCAATACCATTCAGGACATAGGCATGGGCAAGGACTTCATGTCTAAAACACCAAAAGCAATGGCAACAAAAGCCAAAATTGACAAATGGGATCTAATTAAACTAAAGAGTTTCTGCACAGCAAAAGAAACTACCATCAGAGTAAACAGGCAACCTACAAAATGGGAGAAAATTTTCGCAACCTACTCATCTGACAAAGGGCTAATATCCACAATCTACAATGAACTCAAACAAATTTACAAGAAAAAAACAACCCCATCAAAAAGTGGGCGAAGGATATGAACAGACACTTCTCAAAAGAAGACATTTATGCAGCCAAAAAACACATGAAAAAATGCTCACCATCACTGGCCATCAGAGAAATGCAAATAAAAACCACAATAAGATACCATCACACACCAGTTAGAATGGTGATCATTAAAAAGTCAGGAAACAACAGGTACTGGAGAGGATGTGGAGAAATAGGAACACTTTTACACTGTTGGTGGGACTGTAAACTAGTTCAACCATTGTGGAAGTCAGTGTGGCGATTCCTCAGGGATCTAGAACTAGAAATACCATTTGACCCAGCCATCCCATTACTGGGTATATACCCAAAGGATTATAAATCATGCTGCTATAAAGACACATGCACACGTATGTTTATTGATGCGGCACTATTCACAATAGAAAAGACTTGGAACCAACTCAAATGTCCAACAATGATAGAGTGGATTAAGAAAATGTGGCACATATACACCATGGAATACTATGCAGCCATAAAAAATAGAGTTCATGTCCTTTTTAGGGACATGGATGAAACTGGAAACCATCATTCTCAGCAAACTATCACAAGGGCAAAAAACCAAACACCGCATGTTCTCACTCATAGGTGGGAATTGAACAATGAGAACACATGGACACAGGAAGGAGAACATGACACTCTGGGTACTATTGTGGGGTGGGGGGAGGGGGGAGGGATAGCATTAGGAGATATACCTAATGCTAAATGACGAGTTAATGGGTGCAGCATACCAACATGGCACACGTATACATATGTAACAAACCTGCACAGTGTGCACATGTACCCTAAAACTTAAAGTATAATAATAATAAAATAAAATAAAATTACCCAAAGTAAGATAATGAAGATGAGAGTCAAGATAAACAGACTACAATTTATTAACTGTAGAATTAGGAATATATAGTATCTCTTCATACTGTCAGAAGTAGTTTATAGGTATCTCTGACTTTTAAACATAAATAATACCTACCTATACATCAGGGCCTTGCCCTTTTCATTCCCCAAGGCAAAGTATCCACTTCTCGGAGAAAAATCCATGGTATGAACATGAGAAATATTCTTATTTTTAATGACTGGGAAGTTTGAAAATACTGTACAGGAAGGAAGATGAACCTGCAGGACATAATACAAAGCTTTAAAGTGTAACAACTGGGAGCTCATGTTTCTTAAATTGTAATCTTCATTCTATCTTCCTGCTGAAACATAAAGCTCATTTTGATTGTAGCACACAAGAAAGTACAGTCTATTAGTGCAGCAAAGTGTTCCAAAATTAAGTTTGATCTTTCTTTTTTTATTACTTTATTTTTATAGTTAAGAGATACAACTGCAGTTTTGCTACATGAATTTCTTGCACAGTGGTGAAGTCTGGGCTCTTAAGTGTCACCATCACTCTAATGGTGGACAGGGGTGTCCAATCTTTTGGCTTCCCTGGGCCACAACGGAAGAAGAAGAATTGTCTTGGGCCACACATAAAATACACTAACACTAACGACAGGTGATGAGCTTAAAAAAAAAAAAAAACAACTCATGTTTTAAGAAAGTTTACAAATTAGTGTTGGGCCACAATCAAACCGTCCTGGGCCGTGGGTTGGACAAGCTTGATGTACACTGTACCCATCAGATAATTTCTCGTCCCCTACCCCTCCTCCCACGCTCCCACCTTTCCAAGTCTCCAATGCCTATTATTCTACTGTGTCCATGTGTACACACTATAAAATTTGATCTTTAATGTGTTAACTGAGCAGAAAAGGAAGAAAGAGAAAGAAGCGTCAGTACAGCATCCAGCATGATGCCTCAGAGATTCAAATGTTTGCTGAATGAGTAAATTAATGAACAAACTAAAGCAAAAAGTACCCACTCTAGCTTAATGACCACAGTAAAGAATACTAAAATCTGATCACAGGGAAAAGAGATTTTAAACATGAAGGTTCATCTGGTTAGTTAAATGGTGAAAAAAATTAAACATTATAAAGTCTGATTTTACATAACTGAAGCCTAGGCAAAGTCATACCACATATATTCTACTATCATAAAATTGCCATTTTGTACTTTTTTCAACTATTGTATATACACTTTGCCTTTTACAATTTCTCTTCGAAGAGGGCTGAATCATGAAAATCTAACTCCAAGTGAAACTGTTCTGATTTAGAGAGAGCCAAAAGCTCACCTCAAAGCCAGACGTAAGTATGAGGAGGAACACACACAGTCTCTTTCTCCAGAGTCTACTTCCTAAGTTCAGGAGAGTTGAGACAGGTCCTCACCCAATTTGTGGATGAATAAAACCCAGGTATGGAAGCAGTTACCTTTAGGCCACAATTGTAACAACGCTCACTTTCAGATGTTCTCTAACTCTCCCAAGAGATATAGCACCTTCATGTTCAAATATATACAACCGTTATCATTCAGCTGGGCAGTTAGTCATCCTCCACACTTTTAGGTCAGACTTTATACCATCAATCAAAGTGATTTTCACAGGCAAGTGCTGGGTAAAAACCACTGATACATACACCTATTAAACTGGTTTCAGTCAGTCACATATTAGGCCAAATTCTGATACATACTTACTGACCATTTTGTCAAGAAAATACTGTTTACAGTGAATCTCCAAGCCACATTCAATTATTTTCAACTTTGCCAGAAGGCAGGTTCTGCCTGCACAGCGTGGCATCAATGTGAAGGCAATGGTGCTAATGAAAAGTGGTCTTGACCCATTAAAGCTAAGAAGTTGGCAGTACCCCAATTTGGACTTCACTTCTAAAGTTCTTAAATACCACTCTCTATACAGGTTCCTTGAGAAATTACTTTTAAGTATATATATTTTTTCAAGCACTTAGTAAAAAAGCAGACTCCTGTTTTACAGAGAGAAGCCACAACATGGATATTGCAAAATTTATTTACATTTAATTTGGGAAGGCAGATATTATATAAATTTGTGATAAGTACCTTGGCTTAACTGTGTTTCACTTGGGTTATTGTAAGTTTGTATCCTTCAAGCATGCCCCAACTATGAAAAGATGATCCAAAACATCAGGAAAGCAGATGATCAGGAAAAAAACATTTGCTACAAGGGGTGAGGACAAAGCTGTTCTACCTCTGCCTTTTGTTCCCACCCTATTCACCTGATACTATGAAACTATGCCTCAGGCATTCACTCACCAACTTTCCTGGAATGACTTTGAAGTTTGGGGAGCTGGTTTTCTGACTCTTCCTCATCAAAATACACTAGAACCAACCTTTCTATCTGAATGACTTTTCTTTTCTTTTTTTTTTTTGAGATCAAGTCTCACTCACTCTGTTGCCCAGGCTGGAGTACAGTGGCGCGATCTCAGCTCACTGTAACCTCCGCCTCTTGGGGGCAAGCAATTCTTCTGTCTCAGCCTCCTGAGTAGCTGGGATTACAGGTGTGGGGTACCACGCCCAGCTAATTTTTGTATTTTTAGTAGAAATGGGGTTTCACCACGTTGGCCAGGCTGGTCTCGAACTCCTGGCCTCAAGTGATCCTCTCACCTTGACCTCTCAAAGTGCTGGGATTAAGGTGTGGGCCACTGCACCTGACCTATTTTTAAACTTTATCTCTGCTACTGACTTGGAATATCAGGAAAAGGAGGGGAATTGTTTACAATGTCCTCCTAAGAGATCAATAGCATCTACCTGCAAAATTTCCCAGTGTAATCTCTCAATGCATTGGTGAATCTTCCCTCAGGCCAATGATCTCACCTGATTAAAACTATGCTGTGCTCTGACATCTATTTATAGCCCCCATTTTAAAAGCTATAATTGAACTATTAATTAGGAAAAATGCCTATAAAGATCCAACTTCTTTAACTCCTGGCCTCAGGTGATCCGTCTGCCTCGGCCTCACAAAGTGCTGGGATTACAGGCGTGAGCCACCGCAGCCGGCTTTCTAATACCATTTCTATCACGACAGTTAAGTTTCCAGATATCAAAATTCAACAAGTAAAAGCTCGCTCATCCTTGATTTAATGGGTAGAAAGTTCCATGACGTTCTACTATATCCAAAATTGTCGATGTAACAGGAATTTGACTTCTGAGTCTCCTACTAGTCCAACAGCTTAAATTCACAGTGCTTTGTAATGGGATGACAAAACCGTCTGGATCATTATAAGGAATTGACTGCATTTAACAATGCTAACAATGTTTTTTACAAGGCATTATGGAGCTGCTATGCCTGGCTTCTTTCCATTAGATATTATGGTTGACTACCATTTAAAAACTGTGATTTGGCTTTTACTAATGAATTCCTTATGTGATTTTGCCACAATAAAAAAAATATAAATGCTGTCATGATCACTGAAGCAAACAATGCAGAACTAACTATTATGTGTCTTGCAGAATATATTATGTCAACAGGAGATAGATCCCATGGTTTTCTAAAACAATTTACTACCATTAAAGTGATAAAAGGTTAATATTACTAGTATACCACTCCCATTAGGGAGCAGGGATTTTAAAGCTGACTTGAATTAGAACCTTCTCATTTATCAAATGATTCACTCAACAGCATAGCAATAAAATGCTATGCTGTAATTTTCACACTCTTTTTCCAGCAAACCATTTTGTTGTTGTTGTTGCTGTTTTTGAGACAGACTCTTACTCTGTCACCCAGGCTGGAGTACAGAGGCACGATCTTGGCTCACTGCAACCTCCACCTTCCAGGCTCAAGCCATTCTCCTGCCTCAGCCTCCTGAGTAGCTGGGATTACAGGCGCCCACCACAATGCCCAGCTAATATTTGTAATTTTAGTAGAGATGGGGTTTCACCATGTTGGCCAGGCTGGTCTTGAACTCCTGACCTCAAGTGATCCACCCACCTCAGCCTCCCAAAGTGCTGGGATTACAGGTCTGAGCCACCGTGCCCAGCGCAACAAAACATTTCTTAAGGAAATCATATGCAGAATCCCAATATATATACCACAGACAACAATGACACTGCTCTACATGATACAAGTTAAGGAGCTTAGCCTCCTCCTTGCCCTACATGCCATATAAAGCCCTGTGCAGAATCTAGGGCTCTGTGGAATTCAGCCAGAAAACCAATGAACTGCTAGAAAAAAATGTGGAATCTAAATCACAATTCTGCCCTTTATTAACTGTTTACTTTGGTTAAGTTAATCCTCTGAAGAACTGTTACTTGGCTCAAACTTTTTGTAGAACTCTTTGTAAATCTTTGTAAACGATATATTCTAATACAAAGCTGATGGCAGATACGAGGCTTTCTGCCAAGTGAGCACAATAAAAATAACACACTTTGTAAAGTGCGTACAATCTGGTAGTACACACATAGCAGCAAACATAATTCTGGTATTCAAAGTTCTATGCCTTCTGTATACCTGGTGCCTTGACCAAAAAATTGTTAAATGAATGAGAAAATTGGCTCTGCCTGAAGAGTAGGAAACTTCACAGAGATGGGGTGACACTGAAAGTGAGCTCTGATGTTGGGCAGAAAAGAGTTTACATAGGCCCAAGGCTGCTATCCTTAGAAAGTTCTGGGCTGGGCACAGCAGCTCACTCCTGTAATCCCAGCACTTTGGGAGCCCGAGGCAGGCGGACCATGAGGTCGGGAGTTCGAGACCAGCCTGACCAAAATGGTGAAACCCCGTCTCTACTTAAAAAAAAAAAAAAAAAAAAATACAAAAATGAGCTGGGCGTGGTGTCGCATGCCTATAATCCCAGCTACTCAGGAGGCTGAGGCAGAAGAATCGCTTGAACCCAGGAGGCGGAGGCTGCAGTGAGCCGAGATCGCACCACTGCAGTCCAGCCTGGGCAACAGAGCGAGACTTGGTCTCAAAAAAAAACAAAAAACAGAAAGGTCTGCTTACAAGGGTGGCCATTGCATAGTGTCAGAGAACTTGACTAGCACACAGTTCCTATCCTGGCATGAAAATTTCCCTAAATGATATGGGTAGCTCACTGTGCCTAAACTGTTTGTACAAACAATGTGGTTTATGCTAAACACCTGGCTTTTCTTCTGGGAATCTAGAATTTTGGTACATGCTAGGCAGAGGGTACCTATATGAAGTCCCAATAAAAACCCTCTGCAATGAGTCTCTAATGAGCTTCCCAGATAGAAAACACCTAACACATGTTGTTACAACTCATTACTGGAGGAATTAAACTGTCCTGTGTGACTCTACTAGAAGAGGACTCTAAAGGTTTCCTCCGGACTTTACTCCATGTACCCTTTCCCTTTGCTGATTTTGCTTTGTATCCTTTTCACTGCAATACATTTTAGCCATGAGTTCAATGAACATATGCAGAGTCCTGGAAGTCATCTCTAGTTAGCCACCAAACCTGGAGGTGGTCCTGCGGATTCCTGATACAAAGGGTATATTCAAAGGTACTACCTAGCTATTTAAATTACAATACTTTTATACAATTTAATTTTCAAGTTCAACTTACTTTCAAAACCCGAGAATTGCCTCCGTTCTGTTAAGACAACAGGCCTTAAAAAGGTAAATGAGGAAAGAAAATTGTGAAGGAATGAAGTGTCTGCCTTAAATATAGTCCTTAACATTAATACTAAAAGAAACCTCTGAAAATGAGGACCACTTTAGGAATGGTGAGAATGGACAGCAAAGCTTTATTGAAAGAAGTGACATCATCAAATATGGTGGCTACTGTGCATCCTTCCAACAACCACATCCAAAAGCTACAATACTAATAATTCCTATATCAAAAGAAGCCACTGTTTTAAAAATAATTCAACGCTCTCCTTTCCTGTTACTCTTGCATGTTTTCAACTTAAATTTAAAAATTAACAATAATAAAGGGGTAATGAAATATTTACCAATCTGACTGCTTCTTTCATTTTTTCTGAAGCAATTGCCAAGATTTCTGTAGTAGGATTGAAGGTCAGAGAAGTAACACCTGTAACCAAGTTCATTATAGCTTTTATTGGCTTTGGGTTTGTTTCTTGGAGACAAGAATCTTGATTGTATATATTTACCACTCCACAATTAGAACTACAAAGAGAAAAGGATTAAAATAGATTAAAAACCAAGTAAAAGGGCTTTCACAACCTAAGTGAATATAGATTTAACCCCACAAACTGGTATTTACAGGAATCATATGTTACAAAGAGACCAGCTATCACCACTATAGCCACAGATGTCCTATAGAACCTCCAACCAAACAGGTTGAAAACAGAATTCAAATTCTCCCCCTTCTGTTGACTTCTTGAAGGCTAAACTTTACTGACTCTTCTTGCATCCTGATTCCTTCACAGTCACCTTTCTCCACTGATTCTTGTCACCAGGATTCTATTTCCAACCTACTTCTAGTGTCTCATTCATCTCATTTACTCCCACAGACCACCTATCACCCACCACATCCAAATCAGTGCCTTCAGTCTTAATTATGCACTGCATTCCTAAAGGTTTGTGGGGGTGGTCACATGCATATTATCTCTTCTAACACCATCACCCCTCCTCCCCTCCTTCCGCCTCCCTTCAATGACAATTCCACTCCTCTGGTTGCACAGGCCTGGAGCCTGAGAATGTGAATACTTCTCTCCCACTCCCCATCTTCTAAGCACTTATCAAATACATTACAAACATCCTTTGCCTATTCCCCCACTGCCATTCCTACTGTCCTGGTGACTCATTACCTGATGCCTGCCTATTGCTGCAGTGACCTCAAGGCTCATCTCCCTGTCCTTTCTTCCTCTTCTAAAAGCTTAAAGATTTGCTTAAGATTCTTTAAGAATAACCTGAAGATTCTAAAAGCTTAAATGGTCGTTGGCCAAGCACATCAGAAATCAATTACACTGAAGGGCAATTAAAATTAAATGAGTTTAAGCTACTAGTATTAGATTCTTTCCTATATAGGCCCTTCAAAGGGGGCTAATAAAAAGTGATACAAAAAAGAGAGGGCAAGGAAGACTGGCTTCACAAATCTGAGTGAAGATCCTTTCTGCACAGTTTTTCTTGCCCCACATAGAGGCAAATGCAGTTCTTAAAACTACTTATAATGGACACAGGAAGGGGAACATCACATACCGGGGCCTGTTGGGGTGGGGGGAAGGGGGAGGGATAGCATTAGGAGATATACTTAATGCTAAATGACGAGTTAATGGGTGCAGCACACCAACATGGCACATGTATACATATGTAACAAACCTGCACGTTGTGCACATGTACCCTAAAACTTAAAAGTATAATAAAAAAATTAAAAAAACTACTTATAATGAGTTTAAACAGCAGTCTTCATTTTAAAGGAGCTTTATTCCCAGAAGATCTGCTACTCATGAATTGCTGCCATAGCGCACACTACCCTGGTAAATGCTTGGCTTGTGCTGAGATGTCCCTCGCTACAGGGTTGGCACGGGTATGGGTAGGAAAGGAAGGGGCCTTCATCAGGGCACTCTCCCTCCAAGGGATCTGTTACTGTCTTACTGCCTAAGGCAGATGGCCTGGTCTCCAAGCTCCACAGCCTAGTTCTACTTGCCTTTCCTCCCAAACTCCAATTTGCAAACGGTGGTAGGGATATATATACAAGCAGTTTCCCCAGTTTTAACCTGGAAGGAGAGAGTGAACAAAGAGTAGAGAGTATGCTAAGTTTCTGGACAACAAGACCCCTTGACTTCCCATCCCAGGGAGGATTTGACTGAAATCATTTCATGGCTCAATTGTGTTTGGTCTAAGAAAATCACAAAAACCTACTTCTTGAAGTTACAGAATTATGGGTTCTAATTAGTGGTTTAGTAAGGTAGCTTAGAATTACTGCAAAGTATCCAATGCCTCATCCTCCCACCCTGCATCTTCAGAATCAAGTAGTAGAACACAGCCATCTTTTCCCCAGTGTAATAACCAATGTTTTCAGTAACAGCACAGTACAATGTGTTCTAGATAATATTTTTTAAGTTTCTACAATACTATCAAATGGTATTTCCTAGGAACATGTTTTTTATTTATACCCCCAGCTGGATAAAGGAAAAATGCTTTAGGTATCTTTAAGATTTAAACCCAAAGTTACTTATTCTATCTCCTCATCAATGACAAGAAGCTGAAAATAATTATAGGAAAACTTGATGTGATCAAACAGGTATTTTAAATAGGAAAAAATACAATGATATAAGGTAGTGCCAGCATTTTCTTTGCTAAAAAGGTGTTCAACTGCAATTATAGTAATCCCTTCTTATCTGCAGGGCGTATGTTCCAAGACCCCCAGTGGATGCCTCAAACTGTGGATTACTGAACCCTGTGTGTACTGTGTTTTCTCCTATACACACATCTCTATAAAAAAGTTTAATTTATAAATTAGGCATAGTAACAGACTAACATAACTAATAATAAAACCGAACAATTATAACAATATATCCTAATAAAAGTTACGTGAATGTGGTCTCTTGCTCTCAAAATATCTTACATAGATTTCAGATTGTGATTAACCACAGGTAACTAAAACCACAAACAGTGAAACTGCAGATAAGGGGGGAACTACTGTAATATTATTATTCAACACTGCACAAAGATGATAAAATGAAAAAAGCTCAGCTGGGTTGACCAATTTCATATTACTGAATAGTTTATAAAGAGAACTACTCATGCACCACCTAGTATATTCAATTCCTCAACATATTCTCATTAGCACAATGTGATTAAGGTTACAAGAACCTCCCTTTACTTACCCACAAGCAACATACTGTCCATTCCTAGATGTGGCAATGCTTAATCCATATAAACTGCCTTCATCAACAAATCTGTTAAGGCACTTCCTTGAGTTCACATCCCAAACATAAACTTCTCCATCCCCTGCATAAAAGAGCGAAAAAAAGAGTTGTTAATTTTGCTTTAAACTTGAAAGGCAAGTAAACTGGCCACTCTCAGTCCCTCTTAACAGTACAGGAGACTACAAATACAGACCTATTATAACCCTCCTAGTTCTGGAAAACTGGACTAAGAATATTTCTTTTTTCTTTTTTCCTTTTTTTTGAGATGCAGGTTTTCTCTTGTCGCCCAGGCTGGAGTGTAACTGCGCCATATCAGCACACTGCAACCTCCTTCTCCCGGGTTCAAGCGATTCTCCTGCCTCAGCCTCCCGAGTAGCTGGGATTACAGGTTTGTGCCACCATGCCCAGTTAATTTTTATATTTTTAGTAGAGACTGGGTTTCACCATGTTGGCCAGGCTGGTCTCGAACTCTTGACCTCAGGTGATCCACCTGCCTTGGCCTCCCAAACTGCTGGGATTACAGGTGTGAGCCATCATGCCCGGCCTAAGAATATTTCTTGTATACATTCACATATACAGAAAAAACTGCATCAGTTAGTCATTAATAGACAGTACCTTTAGGTTTACAGGAAAAAAATCACAAGCTCTTGGTTTGAGTTGAACTTTTAGAAAAAGCTTCTAAGTTCCACTCAGATAAATTATTGAAGCAAAAATCTGAAGCAAAACAAAACACCACTCACTAGCGTAACTCTTCCAACATCTATCAACAGGTATTAGACTACCTAATAGGCAAGGTTAGTGATTTAGATACCAAACTGTTAACGATGATGGAAGAGGAAGAAGTGAAAAATGAACGGATCCAGAACACGGGAATTTATAATTAAGAAGACACACCCAATTTATCTATTACCAAGTTATTTAAATGATAAAAAAAAAAAAAGGCTAAACACAAGCTTACGAATAAGCACAAATAGTTTACTCTAATGACCCTACATCCATCTCAAAAGTGGATCCTCACTATTTTACCTCTTCCTTTTTCTAGTACCTCAATATCCTTCCTTGCAGGATATTGCTCTAAAGTTCACCCTTCCATATGTACTCTTATTCTCCCAATGAGAATTCAGTGAATCTCAGTTTCAACTCCCTAACAAATAAAATGTTCCAGGCTAGAGTAAGCATGCAGGTTAAGCAGTAGTAAAACATATTTGGGAAAACTGAATAGGATCAAATTTTAAAACCTTTGCCTTATATGTCTGCCTGTACATTAATGTTATAATAAAGGAAAGTGTTTAAAGATTAGTCTCTCAGTAGACTAAAATGGGAAGAGATCAAAAGCAAGAACATCTAGAAAGCAAGTGCATGAAATGGTCATGAGTTGATGACTTATGGTAAAAAAGGCAACGTGAGATGGCCAGGCATGGTGGCTCATGCCTGTAATCCCAGCACTTTGGGAGGCCAAGGCAGGTGGCTCACTTGAGGCCAGGAGTTCGAGACCAACCTGGCCAAAATGGTGAATCACCATCTCTACTAAAAATACAAAAATTAGCTGGGCGTGGTGGCACATGCCTGTAATCCCAGCTACACGGGGAGGGTGAGGCATGAGAATCGTCTGAACCCAGGAGGCAGAGGATGTAGTGAGCCAAGATCACACCACTGCACTCCAACCTAGGAGACAGAGCAATGCTCTGTCTCCAAAAAAAAAAAAAAAAAAAAAAAAAAAAAAAAAAATCCATGAGTAAACAAAGACAAAACCAGTAAAGTTAGAAAAAGGTAAATTCTTCAACTCTTTTTATCTCAAATTATTCTTTACATGTAACAATGTAATGTGAACAATATGTTACTAATCACACAAACGACTCCATACAGAATAAGAAAAGGGTCCACACGCAGTGGCTCATGCCTATAATCCCAGCACTTTGGGAGGCCAAGGCAGGCAGATCACCTGAGGTCAGTAGTTCAAGACCAGCCTGGCCAACATGATGAAACCCTGTCTCTATTAAAAATACAAAAATTAGCCGATGTGGTGGTGTGTGCCTGTAATCCCAGCTACCCAGGAGGCTGAGGCAGGAGAATTGCTGGAACCCGGGAGGCAGAGGCTGCAGTGAGGCGAGATCACACCACTGCACTCCAGCCTGGGCAACACAACAAGACTCAGTCTGAAAAAAAAAAAAAAAGAAGTGGCTGGGCGCGGTGGCTCACGCCTGTAATCCTAGCACTTTGGGAGGCCGAGGCAGGTGGATTGCCTGAGCTCAGGAGTTCGAGACCAGCCTGGGCAACACAAGAAAACCCCATCTCTACTAAAACACAAAAAATTATCCGGGCATGGCGGTATGCGCCTGTAATTCCAGCTACTCAGGAGGCTGAGGCAGGAGAATTGCTAGAACTTGAGAGGCAGAGGTTACAGTGAGCCGAGATCGTGCCACTGCACTCCAGCCTAAGCAACAGAGTGAGACTCTGTCTCAAAAAAAAAAAAAAAAAAAAAAAAAAAGAAGAAAAGGAGGAAGAAGCGGAGAGAGAGGAAGAGAACCATCAACATTTCAAAATTACCCCTAACTTACCAAGGCTTAACTTTTGATTTCTCCTTCCCTGCTTTCTTAGGACCTTATGATAAATTAGATCTCCACAGCCATGACCAAATTTGTAAATACATTATATCTGCGTCCAATTCATATATCAAATTTCAGTACCTCTGCTGACCAACCCTCCCCACCTCTTTTCCCTCCCCAACCTCTTCTCCCTCCCTGACTCTCTCTCTACCAGGGCCAAGTGCCATTTCATCAGGAATATTACTCTGAACTAATTCTTTCTTTCTTTCTTTCCTTCCTTCCTTCCATCTTTCCTTCCTTCCTTCCCTCCCTCCCTTCCTTCCTCTTTCTCTTCGTTTTCTTCTTTCTTCTCACAAAAACTAGTATAATATAGAAAATATAGCTGCTCCTGGCCTTATATGCACTGATTAAAAACATACCAATGTAAATAACCTTGTGAAAGTCTGATTCTAGGATAAAAACAAAACAAAAATTAATGTTAAGCTAAAATTAATCCTTTTTAAAAGTTAAAAAATAATTTTAATTAATGCTATTAATTTTATTAATGTTATATTACCAAATGCTCCTAGCTGAGGTCAAATAAAAATTATGCTAAAAAGCTTTACAGAGGTTGCTGACTACTACTCACAGAGCAGAACCACTTGAAAGTCTCCCGCTACCAAACACAGCATTAGCTATACTAAGATTATGTAGCTGTCCCAAGGGATGGCCCCCATGGTCCTTTGGGATAGACAGTAAGAGTTAAGAAGTCTTAGGGAAGTCAGAAAGGTAGAAGAGCAGGACAGTGCAGGTTAGTCAAAAGAGCTACAGAAATGTCAGGAAGGACAATAATGTAGAAAATTTAACACACCATCAAAGTCAAGAGAGTATTGCTACAAGGGCTGATAATTTTAAGTAACTTTCAAAAAGAAAGTCAGAAAACCTTCAAATGAATCATCTTTTTTTAAATAATGTCTGCCTTATCTTTTTAAGAAAGGTAGGACTACTTATTTAAAATTATGCCTTTTAGATTCACACACACTGTAAGGAATAATACAGAAAACACAGTGTACTCTTTACTTTACCAGTTCCCCCCCAATGTTAACATTTTGCATAACTACAGGACAACATTACAACCAGGATAGTGACACTGATATAGTCAAGACACAAAACTTCCCATCACCACAAGGACCCCTCCTGTTGCTCTTTTATAGCCACCTCCACTTCTCTCCTGCCCTCAAATCCTCCTTAAACCCTCACAACCACTAATCTATTCTCTATTTCTACGATTTCATCATTTCAAGAATGTTAATATAAATGAAACTGTAGTGGAAGTTTTTCCTTTGCCCCCTGAAGGTTTCCTGAAAACCAAGTGACAAAAGATAGAACAGAGAAAAAAAAGGCATATAAAATTTTATTTTAATTTTCATAGCATGGGGAATCATAGGAGAATGATTTACCCCTGAATAATCTTTTAAATAAGCATTATCTTCCCATTCTTTCCCCAAACATGTTAAAACTGCATGTTAAATTGTTAGCCCTCCACTATTATTAATGAGAAGGCAATGGCAACAAAAATGAATTCTAAAAATAGATCTGATTTTCTAGCTAAAAAGAAACTTTAAAACCAAACACAACTTTTCGTTTAAAAAAAAAAAATATATATATATATATATTTTGAGACGTGATCTCAGCTCAGTGCAGCCTCTGTCTCCCAGGTTCAAGTGATTCTTTGCCTCAGCCTCCCAACTAGCTGGGATTATAGGCGAGCGCCAGCATGCCTGGCTAATTTTTGTATTTTTAGCAGAGACAGGGTCTTACCATGTTGGCCAGGCTGGTCTTAAACTCCTGACCTCAAACGATCCACTCGCCTCAGCCTCCCAAAGTGCTGGGATTACAGGCGTAAGCTACCGCGCCTGGTCCTAGTTTTTTTTGTTGTTGTTTTTTTGAGACAGAGTCTTGCTCTGTCGCCCAGGATAGATGGCTAAAAAAAAATTTTTTTATTGAGATGGAGTCTTGTTCTGTCCCCCAGGCTAGAGTGCAGTGGCCCAATCACAGCTCACTGCAACCTCTGCCTCCCAGGTTCAAGAGATTCTCTCACCTCAGTCTCTCAAGTAGCTGGGACTACAGGCCCATGCCACCATGCCCAGCTACTTTTTTTATTTTTAGTAGAGACGGAGTTTTACCATGTTGGCCAGGCTGATCTTACCCGCTGACCTCAAGTGATCTGCCCACCTCGGCCTCCCAAAGTGGTGGGATTACACACGTGAGCCACTGCGCCTGGCCTAAAATTTAAAATGTAAAAATATCCTTAGCTTCTTTCATGTCGTTGTCTTACCCGAAGAGGCGTATACTTTCTTACTATCTGAAGAGAATGTGGATGCTGCAACCCTTCCATTAATTTTCATGCTTCCAATCAGTTCTTTGGTCTAAAACAATAAATATTATTTATCAAACTGTTAGAAAGTATACAGAAGAAACACACAATGTAGAGTAAAAACAACCTAGTTCTCTATTTTCTAGCACCTACTCAACTTTATTTTTCCCTGTAATCAAAAGGTCTCCCCCAACTGCCCACAATTTCTCTCCAGGTCCCACCTGTGCTCCTCTACTTGGAGATGCAGATTTAAAGACACACTGAGTTAAGGTGCAAGACTATCCCTACACTAGTGTCTTGTGGGAGAAGAACAAGTAGCAATAATAATGCTTTACCTTCATTGCTAGCAAATGCAAATATCCAGCAATGCCATTTATGAGCAAGAAGGACCCATCTGGGGAGACTTCAAAGCTCCTCACTATCTTCTCTTTCAAACCTAAAATAGGAAATGAAGCAATTAAATAAAGTTTTATATAGTTTTCAATAAAACTATCATCTATTGACAAATGAGTTTCTTACTTTTTAAAATACATAAGTGGCTCAAATTAAACAAAACCCTGGCTCAGACCCCGAATAAGTCTAAACGCAGGCATCACTGAGTTTGACCCAAACATAAGGTCACTACAAAGCACTTAACAAACTTCTCTTCTTTGTCCTGGTTAGCATTCACCATTTTAACTGCAGGCCAGAGACTCAGCTCTCCAAACAGTAAACATATCAACTAATTTTCCAAATATATGCAGTAATACCTCTAATTAACTAAAAGGATAAATTATACTTCTTTGTCACAAAGTTCATTACCAGAAGGGAAATACACTGCCACTAGAGACAGCCAAAAACATAAAAACATATATAAACTAGCTGCTGGCCACTTACTAAGCAGCTCATGATGGACAGGAATCTCATCTTTAACTTTGTGAGTCAAAAAAAACAAAAACAAAAACAAAAAAACCCCCAAAACTTTTCACAATATGTCAGTTTACTTAAGGACTGACTAGCTTCTCTGGATGTGACACATGTAACCAAATCATATATGAGAGCTAGGTATATACAGTCAACTTACTTACAAAAGGACATGTCTCTTTTTCCATGACTGAAAGGTTCATATTGACTATACAGGGGACTCCTTCTGATATCAAAATGCTTAGAGAGCCAAGTTACTCATTAAAAAGTTACCTAACAGGATGCATCAGAATGCATACAACTGGCTACCTCCAAGGAAGGAAAGCAGGAAGACAGGGAGACAGAGCAGAAGAGAGTTTTCACTATCCATTCATTTCTACATAGTAGATTTTTAACACTGTGTGAATATATTGCCTAGTCAAAAATATATGTCTATATTTTTAAAATTTTAAGTTACTAAGTTACAATATTAATTAGAGAAAAAGGAGTTACAAAAATCTGGTTAAGGACCCTTGTTCCACTACAGGAAAATACAAATTAAGGCTACTTTCCACTACTACAAACTGGACATCCCACTCTAGTCCTGTCTCCCAAAGACTACATCTTAGTTCCCTTGCCTGGACTCATGCTCCCCAATATTATTTCAGACACATTATATTTCCAATCACTGAGGTTACTTCTGCTGATGACTAGTCTCCTTACTATGAAAGGCACTCCACTATGCCTATTAAGGGTAATTTTAATCCCAATTTCTGAATAAACCGTATGTACTGACTAAAGTATACTGAAGTAGTTCCAAACATAAAGAAAATATCATTACGTGATGAGGTAGGACAGGAGGCTTGTTCTAACACCATGTGAAGCTACAATTGGAAACACCTACAGACCTAATCCTAACAGCACAGTATCAGGCGGTGGAAATGTGAAAATAGAAAAAGGAGAAATACTGGGAAGGAAAGATCAATGCCATGTCTCCAAAGCAGTTGGTGACTGGACACACACTCCTGCACACCTAGCAGATCCATGGTAAAGATCACTAACTGTATCTTGGCCAACGTATGGTGTGCTTTCTCTCAAGAGGATGCAAGACGAGGAGATGCCAGAATCCATTACTTTTGAATAGTGAAATGACATGTAAAAATAATAACTACTAAATATTGTTTTCTATTTCAATATGAGAAGATGGTTTAAGACTTTTTAACCAAGTGAGGTCCATGGACCACACAGTATCACCATCACCTGAGAGAATCAGAAATGCACACTCAACCCACCTAAGACCTACAGAATCAGAATCTCCAACTTAATGAGACCCCCAGGTGATTCACATGCACATTTACTTCTGAGAAGCTCTGCCTTAGAGTAAACCAAGGATCTACTCGGAAAGGATGAAAGTGTCAGGAACACAGGAAAGAAAAGATTGGAAATGCTAAAGATAAACATCATAAATGTTTCTAAAGTTGGCCCCATCCACTTTCAACCACTAGTAGAAAAATGGTTGTACAGTGCTACTCTTGTCCTTTCCAGCCACATGCATGTGCAGTTTAATAGGGAGAGCACCAGTGAGCCGTGCCATATGCCAGCACTACCTCCTGAGATTAGCCAGACAACCTCATTAGAAGGGCTTTGGTTCCCAAAGGATGCATGAAGGTGTCGGTGTATTTTGGGATATAAAGGAGCAGGGAAATATAGGAAAAGAATGGGTATGGTAGAGGGCAGATAAATTTTCACCTCCTAAAAAAGCATTATTTTTTAAGTAGTTCATTCTTTAAAATACAGAAGTACCTCCAAAAGCAGTGCTTTATTCCCTTTAAATATAAATCAAAATTTTATTATAACTAACACTAAAACTACAGAGTATCCAAGTTTCCTGAAGATCAGAGAGGTGAAACAGTTTGTCCAAAGAAATGGAATCCGGGTCTTCTAGCTCCATGGCTCATGCTTTTTCTGCTGCATCAACTGCTAACTTTACAGCCAAGTATTTGCAATTGCTTGTCTGGTGTAGGGGGAATATATATTTCCAAATTATGATCATTCCGTAAGTGTTCAGTAAAAAAGTTCACTGGTTTCATTCAAACGTGTTATCTCAAAAGCACAAAGACATTTTCCAAACACTATACCTAAAGAAACTCTTATTTTTAAGAATCCTATGGAGTGAAGAAAGTGTTGTAAACACTGTTACATAAACTCACCTTGGGGGGAATGACTGGTTGTGTGCATTCAACAGAAATCTTACCTCTCACTTGATGCACAGGAATTAACTTTCCAGCCAGCATGTCATAGACATAAAGAACCTTGCTGTGGGTACTCGTGGCTAAAACTTCTTCCCCATTAGCACTAAAACAAGCCTTAAAGATTGGAAACCTTTCCAAATAGATGCTCTGGATTTTAGGATTTGTTTTCCCATCAACCTATAAAGAAGTACAAAATGGTTCTTTTGATTATTTCCATGGACCCTGTATCCTGGTAGTATATACTTTTCACTACAAGTGTTCATTTAAAAATACATATCCAAGGGGCTGAAGGCTGACTTAAGCAGCCACGGCCAATGATTTAATCAACCATGCCTATGTCAAGAGGCCTTCATAAAAAAGCTTAACAGAAGGGATTCAGAGAGCTTCTGGGTTGCTGAACACACGGAGGTGCTGAGGAGGTGGCGTGCCCTGAGAAGGCACAGAAGCTCCACGCTCCTTCCCCATACCTTGCCCTACTAATTTCTTGAGTTTGTCCACCCACAGATAAGGAGATAGAGGCAGTCCCATCCAAACTACATGAACTGGAGCAAGTGTTATTCTCTAAAAGAAAACTGGGATACCCTATCCAAGAGCAGATACTGTGAAGCACCTGCAGGACTGAATGGTTACATTTGTGACCATGTGTTCACCATCTATACCCCCATCAGAGAGTGACATCCTGAAGTGAAGGGCCAGGTCTGTTGTCTACTGTTGCAACCCAAGAAACCATCAATGTACATCAGTGTTAGATTAAACATGGAAGACCCAGTAAAGTCATGAGGTTATATTATCGCTTTGCTCTAATAACTCACCAGAAAATTAAAAGAACACGTTTTTATAGAGAGAATATATTCACTAACATGATTAATATATTCTTCACTTCTCAATCTATTATTTTAAACCACTATTTTACTGAACTTTTATATTCAGTGGAAGAAAAATTTTACTCCAAATCCCCTATTATTATGGCTCCTTGTACACTGAAGTCATACAGGTGCATTCAATAAAAATGTGAGTGGGCAAGGGATGGTGAGCGACCCAAACTGTGAACAGGCAAGGGGTGAGCAGCTGTGATTGAAAACAGTGACGACAGACTTTGGAGCAAGAAGCAAGGGCAGTATGCTGACTGGATGTTCTGTTTTGTATTTCCAAGCAAATGAACTCTATCACTTCTGTGAGACTTAGCTATGCTTCGGGCTATGATGTTTTAGCTATGAATATCTTTTTCAGTATTTTTGCATTTGGGGTTGCAAATGTCTGGTCCTTAAATAAAAATAATGCATTAGAAATAAATAAGTAAATAAAGATGCATACCTGAAATAGTGATACAGCATTATCTAATCCAGCAACCATCACAATCTGTGCACCAGGATGGAACTGCACAGATGAGATCCGAGCAACAGTAGGACGTTCAGCATTCGCCTGCTGACAGTTCTTCATCTATAGGAAATGAAAGCTGGGATTTTATCAATTGAAATGAATAAACATTATTTTCTTTAGAGTATGAAGAAAAGACATTATAGTTTATAATGCAGGAAAAAAATGCACTGGAATGGTAACCAAACACAACTCAAAAAAACAAACAAACAAACAAAAAAAAAACCGCAGCTCTGGCACCAACTAGCAAGTCACTTTACCACGAAAGAATCCATTTTTACCATCTTTCAAATAAAAAGATTAAATCATTAAAGTGCTTTCCATATCTAGAAGTCTGAATGTATTACTCATTCTTGGAGCACTAGTATGTAGTCATTTCCCCAAAATACATCCATTTGTGTTAAGAGACTTTCACTTCTGAGGAAATTTCACTTAAAACTTCTACTTTGGCACCTGGCATCTTTGCATTCATGGCACAAATGCAAGAGGCACTGCACAGTTGTCCCCACAGTTCTTCAATTGGCACAGGTTGCTTTATTCTCTTAGGGTACATGGTTCCAAGTTTAAAGTAATGGTAATCTCATCCATCACTTGGACTATTTTGTTATTTATTCTGTTTTTACAGGTTTCCCCTTGAATTTTTAAAATTCAGTTAAAAACAAAAGTATGTGTTTTGTTTGTAGCCACCGAAGTTAAATTTTTATGGTAACTACACCTTTTTCTTTTTTTTTTTTTTTTGAGACTGAGTTTCACTCTTGTTGCCCAGGCTGGAGGGCAATGGTGCAATCTCGACTCACCACAACCTCTGCCTGTTGGGTTCAAGTGATTCTCCTGCCTCAGCCTCCCGAGTAGCTGGGATTACAGACATGTGCCACCACACCCAGCTAATTTTGTATTTTCAGTAGAGATGAGGTTTCCCCATGTTGGTCACGCTGGTCTCAAACTCCCAACCTCAGGTGATCTGCCCGCCTCGGCCTCCCAAAGTGCTGGGATTACAGGCGTGAGCCACTGCGCCCGGCCATGTGGTAACTACATTTTTAATGGAGGTGAATTCACCCGTAAAGAGCTAAATGAATTGTCCTCATAAGGTACAAGACAAAATCACTGTATCTAATTTATCATAATAGTTTCCCCTGCCCCATTTAAATACTCCTGCCATGGTGTAATAAAAAAAGAGACCTATGTCGCTGGGTGCGGTGGCTCACGCCTGTAATCCCAGCACGTTGGGAGCTGAGGCGGGCAGATCACCTGAGGTCAGGAGTTCGAGACCAGCCTGACTAACATGGAGAAACCCTGTCTCTACCAAAAAAACAAAACAAAAAAAATTAGCCAGGCATGGTGGCGCATGCCTGTAATCCCAGCTACTTGGGTGGCTGAGGCAGGAGAATTGCTTGAACCCGGGAGGCGGAGGTTGCAGTGAGCCGAGATCACGCCCTTGCACTCCAGCCTGAGCAAAAGAGCAAAACTCTGTCTCAAAAAAACAAACAAACAAACAAAAGATATTTATGTCATAGAGAGATCTGTTAATATGACAGATATTTAACTAAAGTACTGCCTGTTAGTATGACAGATATTTAACTAAAGTACTGTGCTACGTAGGCAGCTGGTTACCATAATGAACATGCTAGACATAGTGATGAGTTAGAAAGTGAATAGTGTAGACCACTTTAGAGAAAGTCTTGTCTAAGGTGCCATTTGAGCAGAAAGGTAAGAATGAGCTAGCCATTAGGACTGCCTGAAGACAAGGCAGGCAGAACAAAAGAGAAAGAGCAAAGGTTCACAGGCAAGAAAGGACCCAGCAGCATGTCCAAGAAACAGAAAAAGGCTTGTGTGACTCAAGTGGGAAATCATGGGAAACAGGTCTGAGATGAGGCTAAGGATCCAGGCAAAAGCCAGATTGTAAAGGGCAGTGTAGAATACGATAAGGAATTCAGAAGTTTTCAAAAAGCAATGAAAAGTGACATGACCTGATGTTTTATTTTTAAAAGATCCCTCTGGCTGCCATACAAAGAATGATTTAAAAAGAGGTAAAGTAGAAGTAAAGAGTCCAGTCACAAAGCTACTGCAATATGCCAGATAAGAGATGACAGCAGTATGAACTAGGCTGATGCCAATGAAAATGAAGATAAACCAAATAGGATTCCTAGAATTACTGGAAAATTTATTTATTTATTTATTATTTTAGAGACAGGGTCTCGCTTTCACCCAGGCTAAAGTACAGTGGTTCCATCACAGCTCACCGTAGCTTCAAACTCCTGAGCTCAAGCAATAGGAACATAATACCTCTAGAACATTTTTGCAAAAGGAAAAAAAAAAAAACAACAATAACATAAGTATTTACCAGGGCAAAATGACAGCAAACATATTTAACCCCACAGATAATAGGAATCCATACATCTACTACTGGGAAGCAAATTAAACTGCAGAGGTAAGTAGTTAGATAGGATCCCCCAACTTCACTGACTCTCACCTTCAAGATTCCTCTTGGAAGAGAAGTTGATGTGGATATGAAATTCCCAGTCCTTTGCAACAAATCATCTTCATCCTCTTCACTTTCATCTAAGTCAAACAAACCCAGAAGGCTGATCTTTAGAATCAATGAGCTGCCCCTTTACCTACCCCAAACTTCTATGAATATATTTTCAACATCAACTCCCTTTCCAGCCTCCCTACCTCAATTGCTTTTTTTAAAGCTGCAACTGGCAAAAGCAAAACAGGAAAAAAAAAAAATTTTAAAGGAGAAGAAAAAGATGACACAAAGCTTAACATCCATAGTTAAAATCAAAGTTTAACTCTAGAATGAAAGACTAACACATACACAGATGGTTACTAAAACAAGATGAAGTGAAACAAAAGTTTAAAGCCAGCATTTCATTTAAAAAGAGCAACTCATAATTATGGCAAAATTGGCAACAGGTTGGCTACTGATCTAGCTTAACAACTCACATGAATAAAAACCAGAACTTTTAGCTGAATGATCAATGTCAGCAATCTATGTATCAGAACTTCAAAAAGAGCGAATAGGGCTGCTTTTCCCCTGGAGATGACTGATGATTCCAGTGGAGACAGCTAAGAAGCTGAGCAAACTTAAAACACTTGCGGAGCTAAGAAGGGAAAAACTAGCTCTAAGCTTCTTGACAGGGTCTGGTAAGCCACCAGGTTTTGGATTGCGGCCACAAAGGGCTACCACTAGGATTAAAGACGAAATCAAAGAATTATAAGAAAATCTTCCAAAAACTGAAATTCTGCTTCACAATTCCTCATTAAAATAAAACGTTCTGGGATTGCTAGTGTCCTCTGCCAAGCTACCTACCTAGAAGTAAACATATAAACCATCATCCTAGATCTAATTAATCTACATTATTTTTCATATGCAATGTCCACCACTCAATGAAATATAACCAGGCAAATACTGACAAGATAACTTGACTAAAGACCACAAGGAAAAACAGACAATCCCCACAGGGATCTAAACAACGGAATTATCAGACACAAACCTTAAAAATACTATGTTTAGGCCAGGCGCGGTGGCTCACATCTGTAATCCCAGCACTTTGAGAGGCCGAGGTGAGTGGATCGCCTGAGGTCAGGAGTCAGAGATCAACCTGGCCAACATGGAGAAACCCCGTCTCTACTAAAAATACAAAAATTAACTGGGCATGATGGCTTATGTCTGTAATCCCAGCTACTTGGGAGGCTGAAGCAAGAGAATCACTTGAACCCAGGAGGCAGAGGTTGCAGTGAGCTGAGATTGCGCCACTGCACTCCAGCCTGGGCAACAGAATAGGACTCTGTCTCAAAAAAAAACAAACAACAACAAAAAAAACTATGTTTAATATATTTAAGAATGAAAGACAAGATTCAAAATTGAGCCAGAAATCTAGAATATTTGAAAAAGAAATTCTAGAGCTGAAAAATACATAATTAAAATTAAGCCCCCAATAGGCCAGGCATGGTGGCCTATTGCCACCTATCTGTAATTCCAGTACTTTGGGAGGCCGAGGCAAGTGGATCACTTGAGGTCAGGAGTTCGAGACCAGCCTGACCAAAATGGTGAAACCCCGTGTCTACTAAAAATACAAAAATTAGCCAGGTGTGGTAGTGCACACCTGTAATCCCAGCTGGCTGAGGCAGGAGAATCACTTGAACTCGGGAGGCAGAGGTCGTGGTGAGCCGAGGTAGTGCCACTGCACTCCAGCCTACACGACAGCAAGACTAACTCAAAAAATAATAACAAATAAAATTAAATTAAGCCTCCAATAGATGTTTTTAACAGTATATCAAAATTAGCTGTAGAGAGAATTTGTGGTCTAGAAAACGAATCAGAAAAATATACCCAGACTGAAGTACAGAAAGAAAAAGGATAAAAAACACTGAATACCAATGTGGGCAACATAATAAGATCCTGTCACTACAAAAAAAAATTTTTTTTTCATTAGCTGGGCATGGTGGCACGTGCCTGTAGTCCTAGCTACTCCAGAGGCTGAGGTGGGAGGATTGTTTGAACCCAGGAGGTCGAGACTACAGTGAGCCAAGATCACGTCACTGCACTCCAGACTGGGCGATAGAGTGAGACCCTGTCTCAAAAAAAAAAAACCAAACCAAAAAATAGGTGGAAGACATTTAATATACGTATTACTAATAATCTAGAAAGGAAGACTGGAACAGAAACAATACTTGAAGACAGGTGAGAATTTCCAAAACTCACAGAAGACATCAAGCCAGTTCAAAAGTACTATGAAGTCTAAGCAAAATACAAAGCAAGCTAAAATGATAGGGAGAGGGGATAAACAAAGAGCAACACAATACAACAATTCATAATATTAATGAATTGCTGTTGATTTTTGGAGCTGTGGTTATGTTCAAAAGGGAGAATTTTCTTATAAAGAAACTCAGTAAATATTTACAGATAAAAATAACACACTGGAGATAATCATGAAACTGAGTGCCAGTCACCATTCTGTCAACAATAAGTATACCTTCAACAAGTCACTATCTCTTTGAACCTCTCTCATGTACAAAATGAATGTGTTAGACAAGCATATCCCATACTGTAGCAGACTAATTGCTGACTTAATCCACTTCCTTTTTCTCCTATGCACAAAGCCAAACTACACTTCCTAGGATCCTCTCAGCTAGTGTGGCCTTATGACTGAGTTCCAGCCAACAAAATGTAGGCAAAAGTATCCTGTACCATTTCCAGGAAAGGCCAATAAAAATCCCCTCTTTCTCCTCCTATAAGCCAAGTGGATGTCAACATCTTAGGCAACTTTGGAAGAACCAACCTGAAGATGACAGAACTTCTATAAACTTGGGTCCCTAAAGTAAACCATCACCTTCCTACCACCCCAATTCTATGTGCTGAAAAAACCAACTTCAATTGGATTATGCCACTGGGATCTGTGGGATTTTGTTTCAACAGCTAGCATAACCATACCTAAAATTACAGGAATCTAAAATGTTGTGGGGTTCTATAAATGCAGCATTCTGAAATGTATAATAAAATTATGTTTCATCCAGGAGGGCAAACTGGTGATCTAGGGTCTAGAAGTACGCCACCAAAAAAATGGTCAAAATAACGAGGGATGTTTAACAGATTAAAAAACAAACATGGAAAGAGGCTTCCCAAATAAGAGAAAAAGAAGATAATCTGTATGTTTCAAACCGTAGGAGTAGAGACTTGTTGGGACATACATTTCAAAATAGGAAAAACTGTCTAACAGTTCTTAAAGAAAAGGGAAGGAGGGGAAAAAACAGTTTAGCAAAAAGTACATTATTTAGGCCAGGCACAGTGGCTCATGCCCGTAATCCCAACACTTTGGAAGGCCAAGAGTTCAAGACCAGCCTGGCCAACACGGTGAAACCCCGATTCTACTAAAAATACAAAAATTAGCCAGGTGTAATGGCGCACACCTGTAACCCCAGCTACTCAGGTGGCTGAGACAAAACAATCACTGGAACCCGGGAGGCAGAGGTTGTAGTGAGCTGAGATTGCCCCACTGCACTCCAGCCCTGGGTGACAGAGTGAGATTCTGACACTGACACTGACACACACACACACACACACACACACACACACACACACACTACATTATTTGATATATTTAAGCAGAGGATAATGTAGAAAAGATTACTGCAGTGGATAAGGTCAGGCCACATCACTAAGATTCCTTCAACCTCCAAAAGCAAATGGCTAGAAACAAAGACGGTCAATTTCTACTTAGTAACAGATTGTCTTTTCTAATAGAATTATATAAAACACTGGCTCTTTGTATGGACTCCCTGCATTTACGTACCATGAGGACTAACAGGGTAGGGAGAAAGGGGACAGAGGTGGTGGTCATAATCAAACTGAAGCTCTACAGACATCAAGGATGCTAAGGAAGGAGCTCCTACATGATGTGAGAGGATATACTCCGGACTTTCAGGATTTCAAAGGTTAATTCCAAGTCTAAAATGTGTAACTCCAAGCACACAAACCAGATTTTAGCTAAGCCATCCATATTTATAATAGCTAAACTCAAAAGATCGAAGAAGCAGAAAACAGCCATGGTACAAGTTAAATTTAAAACCCACAGTCAAAAAACAGATTTTTTTGGTTTTTTTTTGTTGTTGTTGTTGTTGTTTTTGAGACAGAGTCTCACTCTGTCACCCAGGCTGGAGTATGGTGGCACTTATCACTTATCATCACAGGTTACTGCACCCTAGTCTTCCCTGGCTCAAGCAATCCTCCCACCTCAGCCTCCCGAGTAGTCGGGACTACAGGAACATACCACCAGGCCTGGCTAATTTTTGTATTTTTTGTAGAGATGGGGTTTCGCCATGTCACCCAGTCTGGTCTTAAACTCCTGGACTCAAGTGATCCACCCGCCTCGGGCTCCCAAAGCACTGGGATGACAGGCGTGAGCTACCGAGCCAGGCAAGAAATGCCAGGTTTTAATGAGCCTCATAAGAAAGCTCAAATAATAACAAACAGGAACAGGGACTTATGTACTAATTTAAACAGAAATATCAACGCTCACCATCTGAAGATGTTTTCCGCTTAGTAGTCTCTGCCCAGGCAGGTACTCCTCCCATGGCATGTTGGAATCTAAGCAAAAATATTTGAAAAATATATTTATGGCAACCACTACATGTCCATAAAGCTTGATACATTTAAAGCATATACGTTGAATCACCCTTGAGAATACGTATGGACTCTCTTCCAAAGAAGTAACTATCTTTAAGAACAGAAGTTATTATCTTTACTCACACAGAACAGTCCCAACCTGCCTATACTGGAAACCTCCACGAACCTCTGCCCACTTAAACTAGTCCTGGATACATATTTTTCGTTAATTATTTCCATCTAGTTACATGGTTGTCTTATTTGTTCATATCAACACATCCCGGATATCAGGACTATGTAAAGAAGTCTCTTTGTGGTTTATGCCACAGTACATAAGACTACACACTAGAACATGTCTAAAAGAAACTGACCAGATTGTTAAGAATATACAAAACTTCATTATATATCATCTGAATAAAACAGAATCACTTCACTCTGGAAAAAGTAAGCTTTAACAGAAGCATGACAGCTGTGTTCTTAAGAACTGGTACCTGGGCCGGGCGCGGTGGCTCACGCCTGTAATCCCAGCACTTTGGGAGGCCAAGGCGGGCGGATCACGAGGTCAGGAGATTGAGACCATCCTGGCTAACATGGTGAAACCCCGTCTCTACTAAAAATACAAAAACATTAGCTGGGCATGTTGGCAGGTGCCTGTAGTCCCATCTACTGGTAGTCCCAGCTACTCAGGAGGCTAAGGCAGGAGAATGGTGTGAACCCGGGAGGCGGAGCTTGCAGTGAGCCATGATCACGCCGCTGCACTCCAGCCTGGGCGACAGAGCCAGACTCCATCTCAAAAAAAAAAAAAAAAAAAAAAAAAAAAAACAACAACTGGTACCTGGAAGAGGGCAAAGAGTTGTTTTAATTTTTTGATGCAGAAGTACAGACTAGCTCACCAAACTAAGCCCACTAGCCATAAACAACTAGAAACCTGGACAAAATATACGAAACAAATTTTTTCGGAAACTGGATGACAGCATAGGACTGTGATCCCTCAGAGAAGGGATATAAGCAAGATGAACCCCATCACCACCACGAATTTTCCCCTAAAGGCATTTATAAGACCCTGACACAAAGCTGAGAAAAAGATCAGACTTGAAAGAGACTGATACAACTGGACTTTGAGGGGCAGTGTCTGGTACACATCATCTTAAGATACTCCTCACCAAAATACGTAATTGAATTCTAATCAAGACTTTAAGCCCAACTTAACAGGAAATACAGATGACAGAACAAGTTAAACAACACAAAGAAAAAATAATCAGATTGAGGGAGGAGGAAATGCAAAGTGACTAATTAATGGAGAGTTTTCTTTTGAGGTGATAAAAATGTTTAAGAACCAAAAAAAAAAAAAAAAACCAAAAAAAAATTTTTAGAACTAGATTGAAGAGGTGGTGGCACAACATTTTAAATATACTAAATGTCACCAAATTTACACTTTAAAATGGCTAACACTGTTATGTGAATTTCACCTCAATAAAAAAAAGGAGTCTTAAAATTTCAGAATGTGGGATATTCTACAAGACAACAGGTCTGAACACTTAAAAGATAGGTAATGGCTGAGCACAGTGGCTCACGTCTGTATTCCCAGCACTTTGCAAGGCCAAGAAGGGCAGATCGCTTGAGCCCAGTTCAAGACCAGCCTGGGCGACATGGCAAAAAACCTCATCTCTACAAAAAAATACAAAAATTAGCTGGGCATGGTGGCACACACCTGTAGTCCCAGCTACTCGGGAGGCTGAGGTGGGAGGATTTCTTGAGCCCAGGAGCTCAAGACCAGCCTGAGCAACATAGTGAAACCCCATTCGTACAAAAAAATTTTAAAAATTAAGGTGGTACATGCCTGTAGTCCCAGCTATGGGAAGCCCAGGAGATAGAGGTTGCAATGAGCCATGACAGCACCACTCCATTTCAGCCTAGGTGACAGAGTGAGATCCTACCTCAAAAAAATAAATAAATCTAAAGGACATAAAATCCAAATAAAATGTATGCACCTTACAACAATTGGAGAAACTAACATGGACTAGCCATAAACTGTTAATTTTCTTAGGTATGACAATGGTATTGTGAATATGAAGGAAAACATCCTTAATCTTAAGAGATGCACATTGACAAATTAATGAGTTAAGTGTCGCATTATCTGTACCTTACTCTCAAATACATTGGGAAAGCACACACATCCCCCAAATACACAAAGCAAATATGACAAAATGTTAAAAACCATTGAACCCAGGTGGTGGCCATTTAAATTTTTGAAAATGTTCATATTATAAAATTATGGTTTACCATATGCAAATGAACAAGTAAGCAATATTATCACTGATTATATTTGAGTGGTAAGATAATTTTTTTCCAAATTTTCTTTGTGTCTGTGTTTTGTCCCCTCTCCCCTAAAACTACAGAAATTTAGTCACTGCCCACAATAGCAATCCTCTTACTGTTTCAAAATGGAAAACTACACAAGAAGCGGTTACGGTTAATGACTGGGCATTGGTTACATACACCTCTTGGTAAATCATATGAAAAAAGACACTTACTCTTCTTTAAGTCTCTTTTTAAGGTTGTCTTTCGAAAGTTTACTTTCACTAGCATTTTTCATCATATCTTTCCGAAACCGATTGTTCATCATGTCAACCCTACAAAAACAGAACGGCATATTTTAAATAACTTTTAAAGAGTTAATATAAATAGCTGCTGCTTTTAGCACTTGGAGAAAAATGTTTAATGAAACAATATAGGTCAAGATTTTTAAGATGTGAACATTTCAAATGCATCTTCTCTGTTCTTCCTAAAAGAACAAAAAAGTAGTTGCCAACATTTCAGGTCATCTGGTTTACACTTTGGAGAGCTACTATTTGAGAAAATTCATCATGACTTACCTGCACACAGTTTATGAAATTCTCCAAAATAAATCCCAAGTAAATCAAAGAGTTAAATACATAAAGAGCAAACCTTAGGCCCAGCGTGGTGGCTCACGCCTGTAATCCCAGCACTTTGGGAGGCTGAGGCAGGTGGATCACGAGGTCAAGAGATCGAGACCATCTTGGCCAACGTGGTGAAACACCATCTCTACTAAAAATACAGAAATTAGCTGGGCGGGGTGGCACACACCTGTAATCCCAGCTACTCAGGAGGCTGAGGCAGAAGAACCACTTGAACCCAGGAGGCAGAGGTTGAAATGAGCCCAGATTGTGGCACTGTACTCCAGCCTGGGCAAAAGAGTGAGACTGTCTCAAAAAAAAAAAAAAAAAGGCCAGGCACGGTGGCTCATGCCTGCAATCCCAGCACTTTGGGAGGCAGACACAGGCGGATCACTGAAGGTCGGGAGCTCGAGACCAGCCTGGCCAACAGGGTGGAACCCTGCCTCTACTAAAAACAAAATTAGTCCAGCGTGGTGGAGGAGCCTGTAATCCCATCTACTCAGGAGGCTGAGGCAGGTGAATCGCTTGAACCTGGGAAGTAGAGGCTGCAGTGAGCCAAGATCGCACCACTACACTCTAGCCCAGGCAAGAAGAGCAAAACTCCATCTCAAAAAAAAAAAAAAAAAAAAGAGTAAACCTTAAAATACTATGAAGTAAAAATACAGGTAAACATTTGTCGCTCTCTCCCTCTCCCTCTCCCCACGGTCTCCCTCTGATGCCGAGCGGAAGCTGGACGGTACTGCTGCCATCTCAGCTCACTGCAACCTCCCTGCCTGATGCTCCCGCCTCAGCCTGCCGAGTGCCTGCGATTGCAGGCGCGCGCCGCCACGCCTGACTGGTTTTCGTGTTTTCTTGGTGGAGACGGGGTTTTGCTGTGTCAGCCGGGCTGGTCTCCAGCTCCTAACCGCGAGTGATCTGCCAGCCTCGGCCTCCCGAGATGCCGGGATTGCAGACGGAGTCTCGTTCACTCGGTGCTCAATGGTGCCCAGGCTGGAGTGCAGTGGCGTGATCTTGGCCCGCTACAACCACCTCCCAGCCGCCTGCCTTGGCCTCCCAAAGTGCCGAGATTGCAGCCTCTGCCCGGCTGCCGCCCCGTCTGGGAAGTGAGGAGCATCTCCGCCTGGCCGCCCATCGTCTGGGATGTGAGGAGCCCCTCTGCCTGGCTGCCCAGTCTGGAAAGTGAGGAGCGTCTCTGCCCGGCCACCATCCCATCTAGGAAACGAGGAGCGCCTCTTCCCGGCCGCCATCACATCTGGGAAGTGAGGAGCGTCTCTGCCCGGCCGCCCATCGTCTGAGATGTGGGGAGCACCTCTGCCCTGCCGCCCTGTCCGGGATGTGAGGAGCGTCTCTGCCCGGCCGCCCCGTCTGAGAAGTGAGGAGACCCTCTGCCTGGCAACCGCCCTGTCTGAGAAGTGAGGAGCCCCTCCGCCCGGCAGCCGCCCCGCCCGAGAAGTGAGGAGCCCCTCCGCCCAGCAGCCACCCCGTCTGGGAAGTGAGGAGCGTCTCCGCCCAGCAGCCACCTCGTCCGGGAGGGAGGTGGGGGGGTCAGCCCCCCGCCCGGCCAGCCGCCCCGTCCGGGAGGTGAAGGGCGCCTCTGCCCGGCCGCCCCTACTGGGAAGTGAGGAGCCCCTCAGCCCGGCCAGCCGCCCCGTCCGGGAGGGAGGTGGGGGGGGTCAGCCCACCGCCCAGCCTGCCGCCCTGTCCGGGAGGGAGGTGGGGGGTCAGCCCCCTGCCTGACCAGCTGCCCCGTCCGGGAGGGAGGTGGGGGTTCAGCCCCCCACCTGGCCAGCCGCCCCATCCGGGAGGTGAGGGGCGCCTCTGCCCGGCCGCCCCTACTGGGAAGTGAGGAGCCCCTCTGCCCGGCCAGCCGCCCCGTCCAGGAGGGAGGTGGGGGGTGGGGGTCAGCCCCCTGCCCGGCCAGCTGCCCCGTCCGGGAGGTGAGGGGCGCCTCTGCCCGGCCGCCCCTACTGGGAAGTGAGGAACCCCTCTGCCCGGCCACCACCCCGTCTGGGAGGTGTACCCAACAGCTCACTGAGAACGGGCCATGATGACAATGGCGGTTTTGTGGAATGGAAAGGGGGGAAAGGTGGGGAAAAGATTGAGAAATCGGATGGTTGCCGTGTCTGTGTAGAAAGAGGTAAACATGGGAGACTTTTCATTTTGTTCTGTACTAAGAAAAAATTCTTCTGCCTTGGGATCCTGTTGATCTGTGACCCTACCCCCAACCCTGTGCTCTCTGAAACATGTGCTGTATCCACTCAGGGTTGAATGGATTAAGGGCGGTGCAAGATGTGCTTTGTTAAACAGATGCTTGAAGGCAGCATGCTCGTTAAGAGCCATCACCACTCCCTAATCTCAAGTACCCAGGGACACAAACACTGCAGAAGGCCGCAGGGTCCTCTGCCTAGGAAAACCAGAGAACTTTGTTCACTTGTTTATCTGCTGACCTTCCCTCCACTATTGTCCTGTAACCCTGCCAAATCCCCCTCTGCGAGAAACACCCAAGAATGATCAATAAAAAATAAAAAATAAAAAATAAAAAAAATAAAAAAAATAAAAAATTTGTCTCTGTTAACTACTTACTATTAAAAGCAGCAGTAAAAATAATGAAGGAAAAGATTCACAGATTTGACTATATAAAAATTTAAAACTTCTATGCACAGAAAGCTGGGGAAAACCTACAATAAATCTAACATATAAAGGTTTGAAATTCTCAATATGTCAGGAACTAATATACCAAGATTATTTAAAAAGTCTCCAATAGACAAGGACACAATAAAGAATATTTATAAGAAACGAGGCCAGGTGTGGTTGCTCATGTCTATAACCCCAGCACTTCAGGAGGCCGAGGCAAGCAGGTCACTTGAGGTCAACAGTTCAAGACCAGCCTGGCCAACATGGTAAAACCCCGTCTCTACTAAAAATACAAAAATTAGCTGGGCATGGTGACATGTGCCTGTAGTCCCAGCTACTTGGGAGGCTGAAGCAGGAGAATCGCTTGAACCTGGGAGGCGGAGGTTGCAGTGAGCCAAGATCGCGCCACTGAACTCCAGCCTGGATGAAAGGATGAGAGTCTCAAAAAAAAAAAAAAAAAAAAGACAATGACTAAACACAAAAACATTTCCTCAAAACAAACTAGGTAGAGATATTACCCACTACCAAACTGACAGAGTCTGAAGAAAAAAACAAATAAACCATTGTGTCTAAGAATGGACTGAAACTGACACCTTTCAATGGGAAGGCAAACTCGTAGAGCCCCATAGCATGCAGTCTGGCAGTACTTATCAAGAGCCTTAAAAATAACTGCTCTTTGATTAAGTAATTCTACCTCAAAGAATCTCTCTTAAGGCAATAAATTAGAAAATAAAGAAAGGTTTATACATAAAGAGGTGATAAACATTAATGCTGAGATAATCCGCATTAAAGGGAAAAATAAGGCTGGGCACAGCAGTTCACGCCTGTAATCTCAGCACTTTGGGAGGCAGAGACGGGTGTATACTTGAGGTCAGGAGTTCAAGACCAGCCTGGCCAACGTAGCAAAACTCCGTCTAACTCCATCTCTACTAAAAATACAAAAATTAGCCAGGTGTGGTGGCACACACCTGTAGTCACAGCTACTCGGGAGGCTGAGGCAGGAGAATCGCTTGAACCCAGGAGGCAGAGGTTGCAGTGAACCAAGATCGCACCACTGCACTCCAGCCTAGGTGAAACAGCAAGACTCTGTTTCAAAAAAAAAATTAAAAAAAAAAAAAGGGAAAAAGAAAATCTACCCAACAATAGCCACATAAATTATGGTTAATTCACATAATTGACTACAACATAGCCATTTTAAAATGTCTATTTTTTTTAAGTAGGGAGAAATGTTTACAAAGTAACTTTATGTAGAAAAAGTCAAAATGTTAAATCAAGCATACAGTACATTCTCATCCATGACAGTTCCTATGGTGTGAACTACCTTCTTTTTAGCCTTTACTCAGTTTCAGGCACTGTGCTAAAAGTTCTACAAGTACTATTTCGTTTAATCCCAACAAAATTCTGATGTAGTTACTATCATTGTGCCCATTTCACAAAGGAAAAAATGTAGGTTCCAAACTGCCCATGGTCAATTAGAAACTGGCCAAAAGAGGAGGCAAATCGAGATCTGACTTCAAACACTGTATTCTCTTAGCTACTGTATACAGCAAAGAGGAGACTGAGACAGAAGTGTGACAACATGCTAACAGCAGTTCTCCCTCGGTGGTGGGATCAGGAACCATGAAAGATCTTTTCTATACTTTCAAATATTTTTCAAATCTTCACATAATCACAAATTGGTAAAAAGAATGATTTTAAAATCTGCAAAATAACTTTTTTAAGTGTCCAGAGGGATTCAGAAGAAAAGTTAGGCAACTTACATTTCCTCATCTTCATCTTCTTCATCCACCCAAACTGGCTTCTTTTGAGGTGGAAAATTACCTTTTGCTTCATTCTCCACTTCTGAGTCACCCGAGTCTTCATGTTCTTGAACCTACAGCAGACAAAACACCCTCAAGCACTGAGATTTTCCTATCCCATGACTGCAGACACATAGGCCTTACAGCCAAATGGCTCACAGAATGTTTTTTCTACCACTCTCTGATGAAATAATGGGATGGAATGCTACCATTGCAAATGCTGGAAGCAGAGGCAGAAAATGGAGAAATCAGAGAATGGAACCGACTGGACAGGTGAGGCAAGATGGAACAGTCAAGGAGAAAAAGTCAACACTCAACACGCAGGAAGGAAAACACCAAGTAAGACAAGAACAAAAGATGAGTCTGCAGATGAAAAAAGGAGGAGAAATGTCAGAACTACAGAAATTACAGGACCGGAGGCAAACTAGAGTCAAAGATATCTCCATTTTCCCAATCTGTTTTTGACCCCCTCCCTCCTTAAGAAACTTCATACCAGCAGAGAGCGCAATACCTCATGCCTGTAATCCCAACACTTTGGGAGGTCAAGGTGGGAGGACTGCTTGGGCCCAGGAGTTCGAGTCCAGCCTGGGCAACATAGGGAGATCTCGTCTCTACAGAAAATGTTTAAATTTAGCTGGGTGTGTGGTGTGCACCTGTGGCCCCAGCTAGCTACTTGGGAGGCGGAGGCAGGAGGATCACTTGAGCCTAGGAGGATGAAGCTGACTTCTGAGTTTAAAGTGTTCGGAGAATTGTGCAGGTGTAATTTATCTGTGACCAACAAGAGCAACCAGTTACCATTAGCAAAAGGGAGCTGGAAAACTAATAGGTGCCGCTACACTCCAGTCTGGGTGACAAAGTTAGACCGTATCTCTTAATAAGTAAAAAATAAATATACTTATACCATTAAATCTAAATCCTAAAGTTATAAATTTATACCATAAAGTTTATACTATCAAATCTAAACCTAGGCCGGGCGCGGTGGCTCACACTTGTAGTCTCAGCACTTTGGGAGGCCGAGGCGGGCGGATCACGAGGTCAGGAGTTTGAGACCAGCCTGGCCAAGATGGTGAAACCCCGTTTCTACTAAAGACACAAAAAAAATTAGGCGTGGTGGCGCACGCCTGTAATGCCAGCTACTCCAGAGGCTGAGGCAGGAGAATCGCTTGAACCCAGGAAGTGGAGGTTGCAGTGAGCCGAGATGGCGCCACTGCACTCCAGCCTGGGCGACAGGGCGAGTCTAAAAAAAAAAAAATCTAAACCTAGACCACAGAATATCCCTTGAAGTGAGTTTGAGCTTCCCAAAACCAATGATAGAAATGTCCAAGTGGTTTCTACTTGCTCTACTACTAGTCTAATAGCCTTCAAACCCAACAGCTCCCACCTCCGTACACTGTTCCTTTTCCAGACGACAAAACCATCGCACAGTTCAGCATGTTTCCAGTAATAGTTCTGTACTTCCCAAATAGATTGCTGCCACTTCTCCCACAAGCACCCGAAGGCGGCTCTGGTAAGCAGCTGACATTAACTAGGTCAGCATTTGTGTAATAAACATGGCCTGGGTAATTCTCGGTGAGCTTTCCTCTGTCCCCTTTATCTAAAATTTCACAGGCCTCTACACACGCCCATCTCCCTTTCCCGAATGTCCTTTTTTCTCTTCAGCACTTGTCACCAACAAATCTGAAGTTTACTCGTTTATCTCATCTATCTTGTCTCTGCCACTAGCATACAAGCGCCAAAAGGCAGGGATTTTTGTCAGTTTTGTCCATTGCTGTGTCTCCTCCAGTGCCTAGAACAATGTCTGGGACTCTCTCAAGAAAAGCCTGGTATAGAATTTAAAGAGATAGCAAAATGTGTGCAAAAAGTATGATCAATCACGCAGGGTTTGCCATTGCCAGAAAGGGTATCTGGCAACTAACAGGTTCACCAATATTTGCTAAATGAACGGAATACACGATCATTCTCAAAACATGGTGGGTCTCACAGTCACATGGGGACATAGTTACAACGAAGATGCCCAGGCCCGTGCCCACGAATTGATTCCATCAACGAAATCGAACTCCTGAATCACAAGGAACTGAGGCAGGTGATCAAAAGACCACCCTCAGTTTGGGAAGAGGCTAGCGGAGTCGAGCAGCAGCGAAAGATGCTCACGACCACAGTTCGCAAAGCAGATACCCGAGCAGCGGCGCCTCCAGGGGCGGAGAAAGACGCGGTCCCCGCCCTCCAGGCACTTTCAGTCTGGAGCAGGGAGGCGAGGGACCCGCAGCTGCGACCCTCCGCGCCCGCGTTCTCGGGCTCCCTCCCACCTGAGCGCTCCCCGCCGCCACAGGTCGCCCAGGCTCCGCCCCCCGGAGCTTCACCGCCCACCGCGCGCCCCGCCCGAGTGCGCCCAGCCCGCGCGCCGCGGCCTCCCTCACCCTCGGGCCCCGCAGACGCCGCAGCAACGCGTCCTCGTCGTTCTCGACGTCGCCGAAGACCAGCTCCTCCAAGCACCGCTCCACGGCCGGTTTGTCCTCCTCCAGCGTCAGGCGGTTCCGCTGCCGGAGCCGTCTCTCTTCCTCCGCCGCCGCGACTGCAATCGCAGCGGCCGCCGCGCTCGGCCGGGCCGGCGGTTTCCGCTGGGATGAAGGGGCAGGCTTTTGGGGAGGCCCGCCTGGCCCCGTTCCGGCTTTCCAGTCCGGCCTCATTCCGGGCTTCCGCTTCGGCTTCGCTCCGGTTCTCCGGTCCAGTTTCATTCGTCTCCTCCGTTCCGGCGGCATCGTTAGGTTTGAGGAGAAACGCAGGCGCTCACGTGGAACCTCGCTGCGCATGCGCCCAGGCGCCTCGCTGGCCGCCGCCGCCGAAGCCCCGGGGGCCGGAAGGAGCCTGCGCAGCCTCTTGCCACGTGACCAGCACTCCCTCCGTCTACGTAACTCCCACTCCCCTACCTAGCCCCGCCCCGTGTGGGAGTTCCTCCGGGAGGGCCAATCTTCCGGGTGTAGGGGGAAGCGGCGTGACTGGAGTGGAAAATTTTTCCAACACAATTTCGCAGCTGCAACATATTGAAAGGAGCGCAAGAAAGCCCGAGTATACACTGGGACGGCTGAATGGAACTTCTGCTTTTCCTCTTGACTGTAACCACTTGACTTGACACAAGCCCCAATACGCTTTCCACCCTTCGTCTTGGTACGGTCCTTGGAGTACGGAGCCTGCAGAGGGTCCCACGGTGGAAGCGAGAGAGGAGGGTATGTAGGGAAGTGGGCCAATCGGGGCGCGGGTCACGGCGCAGGCGCGCTGGGGAGGGAGGGCTATGCTAATGTTGTTGATATCCTGGGGCCACCCGAGTTAAAGGGGGGAAATCCGGGGGCTGCTGCAGCCGCCACCGGTCTGGGCCCAGCCGGGGGCCCCCTGTAGTCGCCGCAGTCCCGGGGAGAGGCACCTGCCCCCAGCCCGGGGAGGGGGCGCCGCGGGCTCGGGGAGCACGGACAACCCCTACCCATGAGGCCCTGATGGAAAACACAAAGGATCTGGTGAGAGCCGAGCGCGGCAGCCGCTTTGTGTGCCAGGTGGGGGGGACGCCTGCAGCTCTCCGACCCCAGGAACCCCGCAGCTCCCTGACCCCGCTCCCTGGCCTGCTTCTCCATCCCACGCCCTCTCAACCTCCGGAGCCCCCCTCCCCCTTCCAGCCGTTAAACGATTCAGGGGTTCCCCTCCCCCCACCCCGTCAGCCCTGGACTCGTTGGGGTTCTCTCCATCTCCTCCACCCTTTGGAAGAAAAATTCGAGAAGAAAGTTTTTCTCTGCTTCCTGCCCCCGCCCCCTGCTCTGGCTAGGGGGGAAAGGCTGGATCCGAGACTTTTCCTTTTTTAGCCACCCAGGGTGGGAGAGTGGAGTAGTCCTCTCTTCTTGGCGGGGAGGGGGAGCACTGTTTCGGTGCTTTGCAGGGGAAGGTGTCTATCTGCCTTGGGGGCAGTGCCGCGAGGCGGTTTGCACGTGGAGGTGGAAATATTGAAAGGGGGCGGGGTGGGCACGTGCGGGAGAGGTGGGAGTGGTGTTTGGGAAGCAGCCTCCAAGGCTGCATGTTTAAAAGGGCTTCAAGTCGGTGGACTTCTGTGACCATTGCGTTCTCCTTTGTGAAATAAGAATCCTAACATTTCAGAGTCGGAAGAGACATTAGAGGTCATCCAAAGCAGCCGTCCCCTCTGCAGCCTCTGTGACAAGTGGTAGGTAGTCTGTACCCTGCTTACACCCCTAAAAGCACTGAGAACTCACTACTGCCCAGGAAAGCCCATGTTTCAGTAGTTCTAATTGTTGTCTGCCTACCCTTATTAGACCCTTCAGTCTCATTCATGTCCTGGTTAAGTTGCTCCTTTTTTTACTTCTCAAATTTTCTCTCACATCCTCCTCACCCACCCACTGCTCATTGGCCTATATTTTGTGTGCCAGGAAAGAACAGCAGGGAAGTGGAGGAAGGGGGGTTGAGAGATAGGGCTAGCCGAAAACTTTGCTGGGTCAGTGTCAAGTGTGCTGGCTTACATGCCTGAAGATGTTTTTCTACAGGAAGCTAAAGAATTACAATATGGGAATTTCGTGCCTGTCTTCTCTCACGAGTGCGTCTTTTTGAAGTTAGAAATTTCAGCGTCATCTCCGTGGTTCTTGTATCACAAAACACATTTGCTTGTTACCTAAATCACTTCTAAGGATGTCTAAAACTGTCTCTTAGGAATGGTACTGAAGCTGTTAGAAGCATCACCTGGTAGAGGGATGATTAGATGATTACCGCCCCCACCCGTATTTGACCTGTGTTCCTCGGAAGCTAGTCTCTCCTCCAAGGGCCTCTCTTCCAAATGCTTTTACTCCTTTTTTTTTTTTTTTTTAAGTAACTATCTTTTATGAGATTTGAAATTTACGAACCATTTTAATACTTGTTTAGAGTTTACAATATTTTTAATTCTCCTTATACTAGCATGCACCAGTACTTATCACTGGGTGGTTGAGATAGTTGAAACTATTGTCACTGGGTGTTTTTCTAACATTCTCCTTCATTTGGTGAGCTATGCTGCCTCCAAAAGTAGTTTTATTGGCCTAAGAATCTTGGATATACCTGTTACTCTCTAATGTGGTGAAGTGGGGGTCAAGACATAACAGGTATAATGTAGAAATAATGCATGTGATTTAAAAGCCAGCAGATAAATTTCACCTTAAGCCCCAGTCTCCTATTTAAAAGGTTAGACTCAATTTTTCTCTCCTCCTCTTATAACTTAGAGACTGTTGCTTTGCTCTTGTGTACTTAGACTGTTATTTTATTTTTCATTTGTTTACCTCAACACCAGTGTTTAGAAAGAAAATAGCTGTGCTTTTTTTTTTTTTTTTTTTGCACCACCTCCTTCTCTGAATAACAAGTAGCTTCTATCTATCTAAAACCCCATACTGAATGCTTGTGAGTACCTTGCAAGTTATGGCAACATCTGTCTTGAATGAGTATTCATAGTGCCTTACGTTGTTGCGTCATGCTTTTTAACCATCCAGTTTCTAACTTTATGTAATGTTTGACATAAAATATTTCCTCTAAATCTACTCATTAGAATTCAGCTTGTGAAAAAGAATCAGTAGAGGTGTAATAATAGTGTTAACATTTTAATTAATAAGGAGTTCCAAGTTTTTTTCCTGCTTACTTTAAACATGAACTGTCATGACTTAAGTTGACTGACTGTGGAGACATATGCATTCTAAACATACTAGACAGGAACAACTGGTTTTATTTTTAAGACGCTGCCATATTCTTTAAAGCTGGTTATATGTTGACCTTGTTCTCTAAACCTTTCTAGATGTTCTAGTGCTGCTTTTAGTCCCTCAATAATGTTGAAAATTAAAACAACATTTTAAATTGTTTTCAAATGTAACATAGTGATCAAAGGAAAATATAAGCTATAGTTTAAAAGTGAAAACAACATATTAGGATAAATACTAAACCACTGAATTACTAAAAGCCAAGAGTGCTCAGTAGTCTGAGTAACCACATTCTAAAATTAGACAAGTGACATTCTTTGGGTTGCTCTTTGTTTCTCAGCTTTTCATCTTTAAAATGTTTGCTAACTAAGATATAACCTTTCACACTTATGTATCATTAGTCTGAGGGTTTCAAAATTCAAGAAAGAATAAAAACATCAGGACAATAAAAGAGAAAGGACTTACAATAGTTAAAACAAGCTAAGATATTTCTTCTAACACCACAGTATTCTTAACTGTGCAAGATGACTTTTGATTTCATGCAAAAATTGCACATAGATTTAATCATTTTTTAATAAACCTTGGCTTAAGGATTTTTTTACCCGCAAATTTAGGATTTCTCTTCTTGCTTTGCTGGAACCCACAATACAAGGTGAAAAGGAAATAATTCCCATTTGAACAAACCCTGAATATGAGATAGGATGAAGTGATACAATAAGAGGGGTGCTGGCAGTGAGGTTGATGTCACAATTCTGCCACTGAGTAGCTCCATGGCCCTTGTTGGACAAGATCCTGTGCCTCCATTTTCTCATGGCAGTTGAAGGGTTAGTCTAGTATCAGCATAATCCAATAGAAGTTTCTGCAATGATGGAAATTTCCTAAATCTTTGCTGTCCAGTTATGGTAGCCACTAGCCACATGTGGTTGTTGAGCACTTGAAATGTAACTAGTGGAACTAAAAATTGAAGAACTCAGTTTTTAATTTTGCTGTTTTAGGCAATGTAAATTTAAGTAGCCAAATGTCTGGCATACTGGACATACAGACATAGAACACTGTTTTCTAAGCATAACTAATCATTAGAATCACTTCTTGGAGGCTCTTGTTAAAATACTAAACTTCTCTCCTATAACTTATTTAGTAGGTCTGCAGTGGGTCCTGGGAATGTGTTTTTAATGTATACCCCAGAAAGTTTATCAGGTTGGTTAGGGAAACACTCCATTAGGAGATTTCTGAGGTCCCTTCAGTTCTCACTTTAGCACTGATAATTTAGAATTTAGTCTAGTAGAAGTGAGCTCTGGACAAAGTCGGCAAGCTACCTCTCTGAACTGCGATCTTAGGTGAGTTGTGTAACCTCTTTGAAAGCTTCACTTTCCTCATCTGAAATACAGGGTGAACATCAGCCCTGCCTCCTGTAGTTTCTGTAAACCTCCACTCAGATGTTATGCCCGCTGTTTAAAAAAAGTAAGCTGCTATAAAAGATGAGACAAGTCATAAGATAAAATGTTAAGATGTGTTCCCAGGCTTTCTTTCTTTTTCCTTTTTCACTATGTTTAATTCCTACTACTAGTCTTTTAAAACTGGTTGTATATAATACTCATTAGTTTGTTCAACGTTGTGGCCCAATTATTTGGCCACCGTTTGCAGTCTTAATTGTAGAACAGGAATGTCAAGTCTAATACTTCTTTGTATTTCTGGTGCTAAGCATAGTGATTTGTATATATCGTTCAATAAATATTGGTTAATATTAACCAGGTGTGGTGGCTCACGCCTGTAATCCCAATACTTTGAGAGCCCAGGACAGGCAGATTGCTTGAACCCAGGAGTTCAAGATCAGCCTGGGCAACATGGCGAAACCCTGTCTCTACAAAAAAAAATTACAAAAATTAGTCAGGTGTGGTGGCACACCCCTGTAGTCCCAGCTACTCGGGGGCAGAGGTGGGAGGATTGCTTGAGTCTGGTGGGAGACCCAGGTTGAAGTGAGCCATGATTGTGCCACTGGACTCCAGCCTGGGCGACAGAGTGAGACTCCGTCTCAAAAAAAAAGAAAAGGAAAAAAAAAAGGTTATCATCATCTATTACTTTAAGACTTCTAAGCTTTAAAATTTGCTAGAGATTATTTTATACACCAGAGAAGTAGCCCCCTTGTGTATCTGTATGTGTTTAACCCATCTTTGTTTAATTATTAACACCCTGTAGTTACTATTGTTCAGTGATTTTATATCTTCTGAGCAACCAGTTCCAAATATATTTTTTAAAGGTAAACACCAAGAGAATGTTATCATTTCAGATCAAGTGTTTTTAGGTTGTATCAGATCAATATGATACTGAATAAGCTGTTGAATTTACTTTCTCTTTTCTTTTTTTTTTTTTTTTGAGATGGAGTCTCGCTCTGTCGCCCAGGCTGGAGTGCAGTGGCATGATCTCGGCTCACTGCAGTCTCCGCCTCCTGGGTTCAGGTGATTCTTCTGCCTCAGCCTCCCGAGTGGCTGGGACTACAGGCAAATGCCACCACACCCAGTTCATTTTTGCATTTTTAGTAGAGGTGGGGTTTCACCATATTGGCCAGGCTGGTGTCAAACTCCTGACCTTGTGATCTGCCCGCCTCAGCCTCCCAAAGTGCTGGGATTACAGGCGTGAGCCGCTGCGCCTGGCCCGTCTCTATGTTAACATACTAATAAATGATCTAGTTTGATCATTCAGACCACATTCGCCCTGCAGACCCAGCTTGAGTATGAATTCTATTATTGAGGGTAGAATTGATAGCTGATAATGATCTCGGAATCTCTAGGCCACTGCATGTTTCAGACTTAATTTTGATATGGTCATCTTATTTTTAATTAGCTTTCCAGGTTCGTACTTAAGGATTCATAGCTTTCTTCAGAAGAACTGAAAGCCTATTCATGTGAATTTTTTTATTTTATCATACATCCTTCCTGTGTGGTAAGTGATGTTTTTCTTATTTAGAAGAGAGGGAAACTGAGACCCAAGTAATTGTTACGTCCAAAGTCATAACAGTGATAGGTCTAGAAGTTGAACCCAAAGAGGTAGAAATTTGTATTTCTTGTAGATCAAAGAATCACTTCCTTTTGTTCACTGTTGCTTTAAATCTTAAAATATTGCTATGTAGAATATTGTCCTCTCCTATCATTCTCCTGGGTACTTTTCCGTTTCTTTAGATGGGTTATTCAGAATATTATTGCTTTTGGTTTCCTCTTGATTGTATCATTGACATGAATTTATTCTTGCTTGCACATTGAATTTGTGGGAAATAAAAACTCAGTAATCCCAAATCCTTACCATTTATGTTTCTCGTAACAGTAAGCTTAGAAAGAAGGCATTTCTCTTTACACTGATGAGTTTAATCACTATACCAGAATGTGCTTTCATCCTCATAGTATAATAGAATGAAAAAGAGGCCTGCAGGAGCTAAATAACTCTTGAGCTCCTACCAAGTTCAGTCATTGTAGAGTATGTATTAATCTCTGTTTACTACTTTGTGATCTCATGCATACAACATTCAAATTTAAGGTTCTGGAAAATATTTGCTCCATAGCTAAATATAAAAATTTGAAAATTATGTGAGCCACTGCTCCCAGTGGGTTTGGATAATAAAGAATTGGTTGACTTCTGATGAGTTTATTCATATCTGATGAGTTTACTCATATTAAAATTACACTATTATTAATATTACTTGGCTCCATGTTTATTGACACCTGCATTTAAGATTTCAAGTGTTTTCTGTCATTTCTCCCAGAGATGTTTAGTTTTGTTGGAACTTTTGTTTGGTTATACCAATAAGTTAATGACTATGCTTTTTAATTCCCTTGTAGATTTCATAGGGAGGATGGTTTACCTAAGTGACAGTTACAGTAGGACAATGAAGTTCTGTTGTGATTTGTGATCTCTTCTTTAATTTTCTCACTATAAAAACCTTTTATTTTTTATTATAGAAGTACACTTATAATGTTTTAAAAAAGAAAAATATTGAAAAGTTAGATTCATCTTCCCATGCCACTTCAACCCTGCTAAAAGTTTAGCTACTCCTAAGGTCTTTCTTAGTGCACATAAAAACAAACATACATATATTGATCTGTGTATATGCCAGTGTATGTTGTCTCTTTGAATAAAAAGTGAGTCATATTGTGATATATTTTATTATACTATATATTGTGATTTATTTTTTCCACTCAGTATTTTACCTGTTGCTCATGATTCCCCTGCTCATTGTAAGTTTGTCTCCAGTTTTTCATTATTATTACATTAGCAAACATCCTTCTACATAGGTTCTTGTGTCCTTGTATGTATTATGTATGAGTATTTCTGAAGGACAGATTCCTAAAAATGGAATTACCTAGTCAAAAGGCATAGCCATTTTAAGTTTTCATATGTAATGTCAAATTGCCTTCCAGAAAGATAGTGTAAGGTTACCTTCCTACCAAGTGTATATGAGCACTGTTTTTCCCACATGTATTTACTGATACCAGATATCATCAATCTCTCAATATATACCAACTTAATTGTTTAATGTACTGTATACTTCATATAAATTAGCTTTTATTTTTATCAAAGTAATACATGCACTTGATAGTACAATAATTAAACAATGCTAAAAATATTCCAAAAAAAATGGTCCTTGTCCCAATTCAGCTCTGTTGAGACAACTGCTTTCATTCTTTTAGCTTTCTCATCTAGTATCTATCTCTCTAATTCTAAAGCTTAGGCTTATATTATTTATTTAGTATATGAATTTTAGACATTAGTGACTTTATAGTGGACAGGGAGTTAGAACATACACCCAAATATAAAGCAAGGTTTACCTACCTACACTCATTCCATCTCCCTACATTCAAGACCTTAAATAGTCATCTAATATGATTTGCAGTTTTTTGGGTGTTTTTTTTTTTTTTTTTTTTTTTTTTTTTTGAGACAGAGTCTCACTCTGTCGCCCAGACTGGAGTGCAGTAGCTCAATCTTGGCTCTCTGCAACCTTCGCCTCCCGGGTTCAAGTGATTCTTCTGCCTCAGCCTCCCTGGTAGCTGGACTACAGGTGCCACCACCACACCTGGCTGATTTTTGTATTTTTAGTAGAGATGGGGTTTTACCATATTGGCCAGGCTGGTCTGGAACTCCTGGTGGATTACTCCTCAAGTAATCCACCCACCTTGGTCTCCCAAAGTGCTAGGATTACAGGTGTGAGCCACTGCACCTGGCCTCGGTTTTATTTTGAAGAGCAAAATGTTCATGAAGGCACATTACCTGAAACATATTTATTTGATGCTTGTTTTCTATGCTTACAGAGGCTAGCTGACAGAACCAGTATTGGGGAGGGGGGAGAAAGAAGGTTAAAATTTAAAACGTTTTAAGATAGTCCCATGATTCATATTATTAGTGTTCATGGTGGTTATATGATCTTGGGCAAGTTGCTTAGCCTATTTGGGCCACTGCTTCCTCCTGTAAAATGAGAGTGACACTCATAAGGTTTAAATGCGCTGCTACAGATTTAAGTGCTGAATATGCCTGACGCATACTAAGCATATTACAAATATTATAATAATAACCAAATCAGATCAGTAACAAAAATAGTCCAACATGGCTGGGTGCAGTGGCTCATGCCTGTAATCCCAACACTTTGGGAGGCCGAAGTGGGCCAATCACTTGAGGCCAGGAGTTCGAGATCAGCCTGGCCAACATGGCGAAACCCTGTCTCTACCAAAAATACAAAAATTACCCAGGTGTTGTGGCACACACTGTAATCCCAGCTGCTCGGGAGACTGAGGCATGAGAATCGCTTGAACCTGGGAGGCAGAGGTTACAATAAGCCAAGATCATGCCACTGCACTGCAGCTTGAATGACAGAGCAAGTCCAATATTAGGTTATTGTAGAATTTACAAATAAACTCCTATAGGACAAAATGTGTTTAAGAGTTCAACTCACAAATTTAGTTTATTTCTCTACCTATAAATAGAGATTTGTAGATTCTTATAGGTAGAGAAATAAACCAAATTCCAACTGCTCCTTATGCTCATTCCTCTAGGTGTTAAGAGTGAGAGAGGGAAGGCTTGACAAATTTACTGAAAGAGGTATGGGAGTGTGAAAGCTTTAGACAAGGTACAAAGATCCACTCTCAGAAAGAGAAAATCTGAAAAAAGTTCCAAAACATTGATCATAGGTTTGGAGTTTGATAGTTCACAGCTCTGTGTATGGAGAAGAGCTTAAAGGTAAGCAGTACCAGAATTGGTAGCTTTAAATTATAAGCATTGCCTCATAAGGGAAACATGAAGACTTGGAGACATGGCAGTGAAGAAGAAGAAAGAAGAAAAAATACTTCAGGAAAAGAAAAAACTGAACTTAGAGAAGAGGGTGTTCTTGAACTAGGAGCTCTGCCTATGAAATGAACAGAAATAGAAAAGAGCAGGCCACATCCATACAGAACTGTAAGAAAAAACAAACAGGAAATGTGAATCAGCATTTCAACTGATGAAAATCTACCCCCATCAAAAAAAGCAGGAAAAAATTGACACAATGCTCCAAGTGAAATTAAACATCCTCAAACCAATGTTTGGAGATTTGAAAAATAAAATTAAGAAATATTCTGAAACAAATATAAAACTCAGAAAGGAACAAAAAGCATTAAGAAATGAACACAAAGTAGATTAAACAGAAAAATAGAAGATAAAATCATAATCAATAATGAATTTTTAACATTCCCACATGACAAATTCAAATTCAAATTTAATAAAAAGTATTGAAGAAAAGCAGGAAAACAGGATAATTGAGATGAGATTTTTGTTTTGAAAATTGACCAAGTTGAAATGGGAGATGGATCCAAAGTCTACTGTGTATAATTGGTGTCCTTCAAGAAGAGAAAATATTTAAAACTATAATCCAAGAAAACTTTCTGGAAGTGAAAAGAGATCTGAATCTATACCACAGAAGTTCATACCACAGAATCTATACCACAGAAGTTCAAAGATATTTCCTAGTAAAGCTGTATGACTGTAAAGATGCAAAGAATTCTCAGGGTCTCCAGGCAAAGACATGACATAGAGGCAAGAGAATTAGACCAGTGTCAGATTTCTCAAAAGCAACATAACAAAGCAAGACAGTGGAGCAGCATGAGGAAAGTGACTGCTAGCCAAGGATTTTATATCCAGCTAACTTGTCCAGGTATTAAGGCTGCAGAACAACAGTTTGAACATGCAGGAACTCAGGGAATACTGTACTCGTTTACCCCTCCTGAGGACACTCGAAAAGGATGACTTTCATCTAAAAGATATTTGGGACATTTCCTACAAAAAGACTGTGACAATAAGTATTTCAGGTATCTTTTTGAACTAAGATTAAAACCAATAGTAGGGACCTAGAGAATAATACATAAACATTATACATTCTGACAAAGCAGAAAGAATGCAACTAAAATATAATGGGATGGGAAATAAAAGGAAAAACTAAGGCCATGTGTGGTGGCTTACACCTGTAATCCCAGCACTTTGGGAGGCTTAGGTGGGTGGATTACTTGAGCCCAGGACTTCTAGACCAGCCTGGGCAACATAGTGAGACCCAGTCTCTACAAAAAAAAAAAAAAAAAAAAAGCGTTTAATTAGCCAGGCATGGTGGCTCATGCTTGTAGTCCCAACTACTCAGGAGGCTGAAGTAGGAGGATCATTTGAGCCCAGGAGGTCAAGGCTGCAGAGAGCTGTGTTTGCCTAACTGCACTCCAGCCTGGGCAACAGAATGAGACCCTGTCTAGAACTGTTCTTTTTCAGAACTAGAATAAGAATAATTACTGTAATTGAAGTAATATGAGGGAGTCAGAGGCTACCATCTAAAACTGAAAGACCAAATAGAAAAGATTAGGTAAGAAAAAAATACAGTGTACTGTAAAAGCTATTAATATAAAAGTAAGCATGACGAAGACTTTCCAAAATAGAGAAATTTTTAAAGGGACAAAGAAAACCATGATGGAACAGAAAAAAAAGTATACAGTACATAATGCATACCCTAATGATAAAATATGTGGAGAATTGAGAGCAAACATAAAGGCCAGGACAAATATGTACCAGGCAAATAGAAACCCCAAGAATGCAAGACTGAAAATGCTGATAGCAAAGTAGAATTCAGACCAAAAAAAGCATTAAATCAGACAAAAGAGAACAGTTTATAATGCTAAAAACCATGATTCACAACAAAGAATTCACAGTTAAATATGTACCACATAACACAGCAACAATCTGTATAAAGCAAAATCTATATGAAGTATAAGAAATAAAAAACTAAAATTAGGGGACTTTGACACTTAGCACAAGATGTAGTGGGTAAAAAAGGATATAAAAGATCTAAATAATATAATGTGAATCTTCAGGTATATCCCTAATAATCAAGAATATACTGCTTCCCCCCACCCCCAACTCTGTCTCCCAGGCTGCAGTACAGTGGCATGATCACGGCTCACTGCAGCCTTGACCTCCCTGCCTCAGGTGATCCTCCCACCTCAGCCTCCCAAGTAGCTGAGACCACAGGTGCACACCACCATGCCCAGCTAATTTTTTTTTTTTTTTTTTGCTTATTGTAGAGACGAAGTGTCGCCATGTTGCCCAGGCTAGTCTCAAACTCTTGGGCTCAAGCAGTCTTCCTGCCTTGGCCTCCCATAGTGCTGGGATTATAGGTGTGAGCCACCATGCAGGGCCAGAGAGTATGTTCTTTTTAAACACAGAATATTCACAAAAAATTGTCAAACTATTAGAAAAACATTAGTAGGTCACATGCAAGAAAACAAAAATCCAAAAAGCAAAAGGACATTGCACTTCCGTCTTGAAGTTAAGAAACCTTGTATTATGTATTCACAGAAAACCTTGTACAAGAATTTTCGTGGCAGCTTTATTCATAGTAAAATCTGGATGAAGAAAGGGTAAGCTGATACATTGACGAGTATTACTCAGCAGTAAAAAGAAACCATTTATATATGTAACATGAATGAATCTCAGAAACACTATGCTGACTGGAAGAAATTAGACACAAAAATATGCATACGATTTTATGCCATTTATATAAAATCTTAAATATATACAAAATTTGGCCAAAGCTAATAGAACTCAGGACTGGGGAGAGATTGAGTGGGAAAGGACAGGAAGGAGCTTTCTAGAGTGACAGAAAAGTCCTGTATTTTGATAAGTGTTCAACAGTATGCCTTAATTTTTAAAAGTTTAATGGGTAAAAGGGAAACACAAATTGCAAAGTTTCTGGAAAATGATGATAAGAAAAGCACTACATAATACTACATACCAGAATCTCTGGAATACATTTAAAGCAGTGAGCAGAGGAAAATTCATAGCCCTAAACACTTACATAAATGAAAATAAATTCCCAATTCAGAAATGAACAAAGTAAGCCAAAAGCACAAGGAAGGAAATATAGATAAAAGTAGAAGTTAATGAGTTAACAGAAAAACTATAGGTCTAGTTGATGAATCAATCTTGGACCCTTGAGGGAAGAGTCACATAATAGATGAATCACTAGCTAATTTAACCAAGTGGGGAAAGGGAGAAAGCACACATGAAATTTTAAGAAATAACTACAGGAAAATAACATTGGATACAGAGGAAATTGAGAACTATTTTAATACAGAACTATTTTGCACACCTCTATACAAATACATTTCAAAACCTAGATGAAATGGATAATTTCTTAGGAAAATACAGTTTAATAAAATTGACCTCATTAGAGATTAAAAGAAAATAAGACCAGTTTTCCTAGAAGAACTAAAAATTTGTCAAGGAACCATCCCACCAAACACCAGGCCTAGATGGTTTCACAGGGGAATTCTGCCTGACCAGATATTCCCAATGCTACATGAGTTTAGAAAATGGAAAGCGAATTATTTTTGTGACGTAAGGGTAATACTGGACTGTGCGCAGTGGCTCACGCCTGTAACCCCAGCATTTTGGGAGGCCAAGGTAGGAGGATCACTTGACCCCAGGAGTTTGAGATTGGCCTGGGCAATTGTAGTGAGACTTGATCTCTACAAACAGCTAAAAAATTAGCTGAGCACAGTGGCCTGTGCCTATAGTCCCAGCTACTTGGGAGGCTGGGGTGGGAGGATCACTTGAGCCCAAGGGGTGCTGAGGCTGCAGGGAGCCAAGATTGTGCCACTGCACTCCAGCCTGAGCGATAGAGCAAGACCCTGTCTCCAAAAAAAAAAAAAAAAAGTAATACTGATTTCTTAGCCTGATAAAGATAGCTCAAAAAATGAAAATTACAGAGTTATCACATATAGATACTAATGAAAAACTATTACTGTGCAGTTTCTCACACCATATTACAAAAATACATTTTGATGAGTGAGTTTCATACCAGGAATACAAGGATGATTCAGTATTTGGAAATCTATTTATGTAGTTCACCATACTAATCGGTCAGAAGAGAAAAGTTGTGTTCTCTTTATAGAAGCCGAAAAAGCCTATGACAAAATTCAACACCTGTTCCTAACAAAAACTTTTCAGAAAATAGGAATGGATGAATACTTCCTTAACATATAATATTTTCATTTTTATGAATACACACATATGCACATGTACATAGCCTTAACCCTAAAGCCAGAATCTTATTAAGAAACACCACAATCAAGAATAAAGGATGCCCATTTTCTCCATGACTTAATATTATACTGGAAATATGAGCCAATACAGATAGAAAAGAAAACAAATGGCCGGGTGCAGTGACTCACACCTGTAATCCCAGCACTTTGGGAGGCTGAGGCAGGCAGATCACCTGAGGTCAGGAGTTCAAGACCAGCCTGGCCAACATGGTGAAACCCCGTCTCTACTAAGAATAAAAAAAAAAATTATCTGGGTGTGGTGATACGTGCCTGTAGTCCCAGCTACTCAGGAGGCTAAGGTGGGAGAATTGCTTGAACCCTGGAGGCGGAGGTTGCAGTGAGCCGAGATTGCACCACTGCACTCCAGCCTGGACGACAGAGTGAGACCCTGTCTCAAAAAACAAATTAGAGACATAACAGTGGAAAAAGAAGGAAAGATTATTTGTTAGTGAAGTGATTGTTTATCTGGAAAGCCTTAGAAAAATCAATGACAAAACTACCTTCAATTCAGCGAGGTAGGATATAAAATAATAAACCTTTGTGTAGTGAGAAAATAACCAGTTAAGAAAATACAACAAAAGAGAAGATTACAATAGCAACAACAAAACATAGATTGAGCATCCCTAATCCAAAAACCTGAAGTCCAAAATGCTCCAAAATTTGAAACTCTTTGAGCATGGACATGACACCACAGATAACCACATAGGCAACTGAGATAGTGACACCTTTGCTTTCTGCTGGTTCAGTGTACACAAACCTTACTTGATGCACAAAATTTTTTTTATACTGTATAAAATTATCTTCAGGCTATGTGTATAAGTTGGATATGAAACAAGTGAATTTCGTGTTTAGACTTGGGTCTCATCCCCAAGATATCTTATTATGCGTATGCACATATTCCAAAATCTGAAATGTTTCTGGTCCCAAGCATTTTGGATGAGGAATACTCAAACTGTAATTAAATTCCTAAGGATTTACTTCCTTAAAAACGTTGTTAAAAACCTATGTGAAGCAGGCTATATAAAACATTCCCAAAAGACACAAAGCAGACTTGAACAAATGGAAAGACATCCACTGTCCTTGAGACATATCAAAATGTCACTTTTTCCAAAGTTAATTAGAAATTTAATGAGATCATAATATAAAAAGACTGATAACTTTTTGGTATAGAGTTGAACTATCTAATACTTGAAGTGCACTTGGAAAAATAAACATGCAAGAATGTGAAAACATTAAAAGATTTTTGAGGGGGTATCTAGCTCTGCAAGATATCAGAATACATTCCAAACCCTTAATGATTCAGAAAGCAAGACATTGGCACAAGAACAGACCAGGGAAATAGTGTGAAATCCAGAAATGGACACAACTACATATGGAAACCTAGCACTTAAAGTGGTATTTTAAATCACTGAGATAAAGATGGACATTTTGATAAAGGATGTTGGCGCAACTAGATAGCCATTTGGAAAAAATATTAGAACTGTTCTTCATGCTATACATAATAATAAAGTCCAGACACATTAGATCTAAATATAAAAACTATACAAATACCAGGAAAAAATACGGGAAAATTTTTCTGTACCATGCTTCAGGAAAAAATTTTCTGACTCATAATCAAGGTACAATGAAATAAAATACTGATACATTTTGCTATCTCAGATATTTTAAATGTATGGGGAAAAGCTTCATGTGCAAAATCACAATTTTCCATACATACAGATAAAGGGTAAATGTAAATTTCTCAATGCCAAGAACTTTGAAGAAAGTTAAGACTAAAAACCCTAAAGAAGAAAAAAGGTAGGCACATAAAACCACACAAAATAAGATAACAAAAAAATCCTCTAGGGCCGGGCACAGTGGCTCATGCCTGTAATCCCAGCACTTTGGGAGGCTGAGGCGAGCAGATCACGAGGTCAGGAGATCAAGACCATCCTGGCTAACATGGTGAAACCCCGCCTCTACTAAAAATACAAAAAATTAGCCGGGCGTGGTGGCACACGCCTGTAGTCCCAGCTACTCGAGAAGCTGAAGCAGGAAAATCACTTGAACCTGGGAGGCGGAGGTTGCAGTGAGCCGAGATCATGCCACTGCACTCCAGCCTGGGCGACAGACTGAGAACTCCATTAAAAAAAAAAATGCTCTGTAGAACTGCATTAAGTGCCCAGATCTTGGCTTTCAATACCAGTTCTTTGCTAATAAGGACTAGAGTTCTTTGGAAAAATTATTGATTTCAGGGCTGGAGCAGCATAGGTATAAAATGAGCCTGGAATATCTTGATAAGGAAGAAAGTAAGGAATTCCTCAAAAAAAAGATGGAAGTATGTCAAAAGGACACAGGAGGTCTGGCATGTTGGGTCATGCCTGTAATCCCAGCACTTTGGGAGGCTCAGTGGGGCAGATCACTTGAGGCCAGGAGTTCGAGACCAGCCTGGTCAATATGGTGAAACCCTGCCTCTACTAAAAATACAAAAATTAGCCTGGCTTGTTGGTGCACACCTGTAATCCCAGCTACTCAGGCTGAGGCACAAGAATCACTTGAACCCGGGAGGCAGAGGTTGCAGTGAGCTGAGATCACGCCACTGCACTGGCAACAAGGGGAGACTGTCTCAGGAAAAAAAAAGAGGACACAAGAACCAGTTCAGGGACATCGTTGTGGCCACATCTGGCATATTTTGAGCCCCAGAATAAGAATAGTAGTGAATGATAAACCACTGGGAAAAAAATAGAAGTTAGTGAATTCATACTGATAATGAATAGGTAGGTATGTCAATAAAAGGGGTTTATGACAGGATTTCTTGCTGACTGATAAAAAAGTGCTGGAGTTGGGAAATCGTTTTGCAGCCATCATATTAATGTTTGGTTTGGCACAAGTTATCATTAGATGCCAAATTTAAGAATGGCGGTGAGATTTCAGTGAGAAACAATGTGGTCATATTTCAAAGTGTGTCCCTGAGGTTGCCTATTGGTTGCAAGGAGAAATACATAGTATACAGTGGAAAACTGGACTACACCTTAACAAAGTAATCAACATTAACATTACCAGTGAGAGACAGATAGGAATCTTGTGACTCTGGTTACAATTTCCTGAGGACAAATGTAATATTATGGGGTACATAACCAGAGTCTCCTAAGGACACAGACACATCAGATGAACCTCAAATGAGAAGCATTCTGTTAAGGGGGAAGGGGCTTGCTTGCATTCTTCAAAAATAATTTCAAACGAAACATGTCAGTGTACGCCTGTAATCCCAGCTACTCAGGAGGCTGTGGTGGGAGGATCGCTTGACACCAGGAGTTCGAGTCCAGTCTGGGCAACATAGGGAGACCCTGTATCTAAAAAAAATTAAAACTAATCTTCCAGATTAAAGGACACTAAAGAGATAAATACGACTTTTTAATTTTTATGTGATCCTGGTCTTGGAGGAAGTGCTATAAAGACATTGAGTCAGTTGGAATGTGGATGGTGAATTAGGGAAAAGTATCATATATTGTCAGATTTCCTAAAACTGATAACTGTGCTCCAGTTATAAGAAAATGTTTTTATTCCAAGGAAATGCACATTGAATTATTTTGTGATACGTAACTTTCAAATTATTCAGAAAATCTATGTGTTTAGAGAAGAAAAATATGGGGCAAAATATTAGTAATTGTTGTGTTTGAGTAGAGTACACAGGACTTCATTGTATTATTCTTCTAACTTTCCTGAAAGTTCAAAGTTACTTCCAAATAGAGAGCTTAAAAAAAAAAAAAAAAAGACAGTGACAACTATACTGGCATACCATTTTTCATCCATCATTTTGGGAAAAATTCAGACACTTGACAATACATTCCCAGCACCTCTGGGGAAACAAGCACTCTCAATATTGCTGGTGCAAATGATTACATTTCTTTGGAGTGGAATTTGGCAATATCTAACAAAATTACAAATACATATATCCTACCCAGCAATCCCATTTCTAAAAATATACCCTGGAGGTATACCATGCACAGTATAAACACACAGATACGTAAGTTTGCTGCAGCGTATTTGTAATTGGAAAACATTGAAAACTAAATGTTGAAACGAGAGATTTGTTGAATAAACATACACAATGGAGTACTATGCAGCTGCAAGAAGAATAAGGAAGATGTCAGTGCACTGAAATGGAATGATTTCCAGGGTATATTTCTAAACTAATAAAAACACAGGAGAGAGGAATATAGTATGTGACTTTTGTGAAGGAAATGGAAATAAGAAAACATATATATAGCTGTACATACACTGTTTACTTTTTCAAAATATACACAAGAAGAATGAACCAGAAAGTGATAAAGTTGGTTACCCGCTTAACAGGGTGGGTTGTGAGGCAGGGAAAGAAATGACATTTCTTTGAGTTACACCTATTTGTATATTTCTTTATTTTTGCAAGAAGGGTGATCTTCCCAGTAGTCCCCCAAAAAATGAAATTAATCCAATAAGGATGATGGAGGAGACTAAAAACCAAAAGCAAACCAATTCTAACTTATTTCAAATCAGTAACAACCACATTGAAATAAATAATCCAAGGAACTTTTATACTCAGTAGTCAGTCTAGAGAAAAGTGACTGCAAAGAAATACTAAACTCCAACAGTTTTTTTGTAGTGTCATGCTGTAGTGCTTCTGTAACTATTTAAATGTCTAAAAGGGTTGAGCAAATGAGTAGATAGGTTTTGTTAAGAGCCAGCATTCTGTTGAAAAAGACACAAATGTGAAGTGTGGGAAAGTGAGAAAAAAACCCTGTGGGGATGGCTTGGAGTTGGGCATTTAAGTGTGAACTCATAATTTTCTAAAATACATGTGTGTATATATATGTCACATACATGTGTGTATACTTTGTCCAGTGGAAAGGCCCAGAAGCAAAGAGATACCCAAATAGCAATAAGTACATTGAATACCTAGATCTTTATTTATTATATCGTTCCCCACTAAAAGATACCAAGGCTGTTAGGAGAAATGTTTGGTTCCAGGGCTGGGACAGAGAAATGGTTATAAGATAAGCCTGGAGTAACTTATTATGCAAGAAATGCTCAGAAAATGATAGAGGCATGTCAGAATGACACAGGAGTAGGCTTTAAGGGGCTCCCACTGGCCTACTCTGGGACAGTATGATCACCCAGATAATTAAGGACAATAACGAGTTATAAAACCTTGAAAAGTAGGCTGGGCGTGGTGGCTCATGCCTGTAATCCTAGCACTTTGCGAAGCCGAGGCGGGCAGATCACTTGAAGTCAGGAGTTCGAAACCAGCCTGGCCAACATGGTGAAACCCGTCTCTACTAAAAATAAAAAAATAAATAGCCTGGCATGGTGGCAGGCACCTGTAATCCCAGCTACTTGGGAGGCTGAGGCAGAAGAATTGCTTAAACCCGGGAGGCGGAGGTTGCAGTGAGCCAGGATAGCACCACTGCACTCCAGCCCGGGCAACAGCGAGACGCTATCTCAAAAAAAAATACAACATTGAAAAATAGAAATCCATGAGTTGATACCAATAATAAATAAAAAGAGAAAAAAGAGCTGTTTCTTAGAGAACGCTGACTGGTGAACGTGCAGGGAATGTTGGGGTTGGGAAATCATCACAGTGAGAGACTGGGCAAGAATCATTGGATCCTAAATCTTGAGTGAAAATTTAATAAGCTGAATATTTGCATTATCTTTAAAGTGTCTCCCCATAGATTGCTTATTAAAGAAAATAGTAAAAGTACAGTGGAGAAACCAGACCATATCTAGACCAGGTCATTAAAATTAACACCAGCCAGGTGCAGCAGCTCACACCTGTAATCCCAGCACTTTGGGAGGCCAAGGCAGGAGGATCACATGAGGCCAGGAGTTTGAGACCAGCCTGGCAACATGGCAAAACTCCGTCTCTACGAAAAGTACAAAAATTAGCTGGGTGAGGTGGCACATGTGTAATCCTAGCTATTCAGGAGGCCGAAGCAAAAGGATTGCTTGAACCCTAGAGGTGGAGGTTGCAGTGAGCCGAAATCACGCCACTGCACTCCAGCCTGGGTGCAGCCTGAGAGACCCTGTCTCAAAGAAAAAAAAAAAATTAACATCACCAATAAGGGGCGGATGGACCTCGTGCCTCTGGATTTGATGCCTTGAAAATTATAGCATCAATTATGCAGTGCAACCTAAGTATAATCCTGAGGGCACCTAAAACCCAAAACAAGGAAATTTTTATTTTTTAAAAGAGGAAATCTATACAGAAGAATTCCAAATACTTAATATGAACATTCCACTCTCAAGAAGGGGAGTATATAACTCCCTGTTCCTTAAGTGTGGGGTATACATAGTCACTTTGTTCCAAAGAGTATAGTTTAGGAAAGGATTCAGAGTAACTTCACAGTAGAGAAACCTGATAAACACTACCTCAACCAGATAGATGATCAAGTTCAACGTCAGCACTGATAAGTCATGTTAGTGTGTATTGTTGAAATGCTCTGATACAAAGGACACTTTACCTCTGCCATGTACCTGCCAAAAACATAACCCCAGCCTGATAATGAGGAAACTATCAGACAAATTCCCATAGAACAGTCAGCAAAATATCTGACCAAGATTCCTCAAAACTGTCAAGGTCATGAAAAACCAAGAAAACCTGAGAAATTCTCACAACCAAGAGAAGCTGTATGACAACTTAAATAATGAAGACTTAGGGTGACTAAATGTACTGTGGGATCTTGGAACAGAGAAAAGAACAGTAAAAATGAAGGAAAACTAAAAGTATAGACTTTAGTTAATGACAGTGTACATATCAGTATTTCATTTATTGTAGCGTGTTCAATACTAATGTAAGACGTTAATAGGGGAAACTGGGCCATATGGGAACTCTACTGAATTTTCACTTTTACTGTAAAGTTATTACTTCTCAAAAAATAAAGTCTTTAAGAAAAAAAGACTTTTGAGAACAGTTATAGATTTATAGAAAAAGGGTAAAAAGTCTTAAAGGGACTGCATTCTTAAAAGACATCAAATATAAAAAAAGATAAGGTCTCCCTCTAGATTAAAGACTAAGGCACATGACAAATGAAATATATGACCCTGGGCTGAAGAAGAAAAGAAGATCTTGTAAAGGGTGTTGTTGAGTCAGTTGACGAAACTGGAGGATGGATGGTAGATCAGATGAAAGTATTGGGTTAATGTTAAATTTCTTGAAGATGATAGCTGACCTATGATTATGTAAGAGAATATCCTTATTACTAGGAAAGGCACATTGAAGGATAAGGCAATAGTTCTCAACTGGGATTTTTGTTGTTGTTGTTGTTGTTTTTTGGTTTTTTGTTTGTTTGTTTGTTTTTTTTTTGCTTCCAGGGGACATTTGGCAATGCCTAAATGCATTTTTGGTTGTCACCGCTGGGGGATAAAGGCGAGTGTTACTGCCACAAATGATGCTAGACATCTTATAATGCACAGGCTAGCCTCCTACAAAAAAAGCATTTTCTGGCCCAAAGTAATATTGCCAAGGTGAAAAAACCCTGAGCTATGCTTCTACTTCTGATTTAGAGGTAAAAGGGCTTAAAGCATGTAAACCATTCATTAATGGTTGAGAGGGAAAAATATACGTGTAGAGAGGAATAATTGGGAGAAAATGTTAATCATTGGTCAGTCAAGATAAAGGTTGTCTAGATGTTCTTTGTATTGTTGTAACTTATAAATTTACAAATAAAAAGTTAAGTATTTTATGGTAAAAACCTATAACCATCCTTAAAGTGATCTTATAATAAAGGACATGATCATATAATAAAGGGCATTAATTTAAATTTAATGAATTAAGCTTTATGAAAAATAAAAAGTGTATTAGTTGATACAAATAGACATTTGCTCTTTTACTGTCTATCCCCTAAACTGTTTTTATTCAAGTTGATCCAAAAAAAATCTGTTTTTTTTAATCTCATTGGGAAATGAGGGGCCACGTTGTTTTCACACTTATCCAGTTCATTGACTTTTTTTTTTTTTTGAGACGGAGACTCGCTTGGTCGCCCAAGCTGGAGTGCGGTGGCGTGATCTTGGCTCACTGCAACCTCCTCCTCCAAAGTTCAAGCAGTTCTCCTGCCTCTGCCTCCCGAGTAGCTGGGACTACAGACGCACATTACCACACCCAGTTAATTTTTGTATTTTTAGTAGAGACAGGGTTTTACCATGTTAGCCAGGCTGGTCTCGAACTCCTGACTTTAGGTGATCCATCCACCTCAGCCTCCCAAAGTTCTGGGATTACAGGCATGAGCCACCATACCTGGCCCACTTCATTGACTTTTATCACAAGTTTTGTTTAAATTGCTAGTGTTTATATAGTACATAAATAGTATTTACAGCTTCCCAGCCAGTCACTGTACTGTTTCCTTTCTGATACAACTTTGTTTCCTGCAGTTACTGATAGGTTCACTTTTTTCATTTAGTCAGTGTTGAAAGTGCCTGTTGCCTTTTTCCCCATGCTGCTGCAACAAGCTCCAAACATAAAGATTCATATTTTTCCTAGAATCCTTCCAGAGCCATCATCCATCTTCTTTTTCTAATACAGTCTGGTTGCTCTCTAAACCCGCTATACAGCTGTAAAGCTGAGACATCCCTTTATCATTGCTTTAGAAACTCTCGTTACCTCTGTGCTGTACTGAATCATGTAGTTCCTAAATCAACTGTCTTCCTCTTTCTTGGTTACTTTGATGTTATAATGAAACATATCTTCTAATCATCTCCTGAGAAAAAAGTGAACATGAGAGCTAAGTTTTTCGAAGGGGCTTCATGGGCATATCTGAAAATACATTTTCTACCATTAGACTTGGTTGATAATTTGGCTGGCTACAGATTTTTTTTAACAGCCTTATTGAAGTAAAAATTGACAAAATTAAACTGCACAGAAACATAAGATGTACACTCATGAAACCTTCACCACAATCTAGATAGTATATTCCTCATCTCTAAGTTTCTTCATGCTCCTTTATAACTCCCCTTTTCCACTCCTGGCCCCCACCCCATCCCCAGGTAATTACTGATCTGCCTTCTGTCACTATACGGCTAGTTTGCATTTGTAAAAAGAGTCATACAGTAAGACGTTTTTGGGTCTGGCTTAGGTTATCCACGCTGTGTATATCAATAATTCATTCCTTTTTGTTACCAAGAAGCAAAATGAAATCATTGTATGGACGTACCACAATTTGTGTAATCCCTTATTGACGGGCATTTAAATTGTTTCCAGTTTGGGGCTATGATGACCATTGGTGTTTATGTCTTTGTATGGGTATATGCCTTCATTTCTCGCAGATATATATGAGTGGAATGGATGGTAGGTGGTTGTTTAACGTTTTAAGAAACTGCCTGCTTTCCAACATGCTTGTACCATTTTACATTCTCATCCACAATGTATGAGAGTTCCATTTGCCACACTGACTGTAGAGGACTTTTATAAATTTTAGTCATTCTAATAGGTGTGTTACAGTATCTTGTGGTTTTAATTTGTGTTTTCTCAGTGACCGCTGATGTTGAGCATCTTTTCATGTTGTTACTTGCCATCTGTATATCTTTGAATTTCTGTTTAGATCTTTTGCCTCTTTTTATGAATTGGGTTACTTCAGTCATTGAATTTTGATACTTCTTTATGTTTCCAGATACAAATCCCTTATCAAATCTGTGATTTGCAAATATTTTTCCCAGTCTGTGCTTGTCTTATTCTCTTAAACATTGTCTTTCAAAGAGCAGAAATGCTTCATTTTGACAAAATGTAGTTTATGAAATTTTTTTTTTTCTTTTTTTTTTTTTGAGACAGAGTCTCACACCATCACCCAGGCTGGAGTGCAATGGCACGATCTTGGCTCACTGCAACCTCTGCCTCCTGGGGTCAAGCAATTCTTCCACCTCAACCTCCCAAGTAGCTGAGATTACAGGCACCTGCCATCATGCCCAGCTAATTTTTGTATTTTTGTAGAGACAGGGTTTTATTATGTTGGCCAGACTGGTCTTGAACTACTGACCTCAGGTGATTGCCCGCCTCGGCCTCCCAGGTGCTGAGATTACAGGCATGAGCCACCGTGCCCGGCCGAATTTTTTTTCCTTTATGGGTTATATTTTTTTTGTCATAGCTAAAAACTTCTTGCTTAACGCAAGGTTGTTAATATTTTTCCCAGAAGTTTTATAGAACTCTTACGTTAACTTACATTTAGGCCTATGAACTACTTTCAGTTGATTTTTATATATGATGTGAGGTATGGATCAAAGTGGTATTTTGGCATATGAATGTTTTAATTCTTCCAGCACCATTCGTTCAAAGACTATTTTTTTTTCTCCACTAAATTGCCTTTTCAGCTTTGTCAAAAATCAGTTGACCATATATATCTATAGATATATAAGCAAACAGAGAGAGGTGATGGAGGTAGGCCTGTGAGGGCAGCAGAGGCCTCCCTGCCTCGGGCCTTGTGCCACACCATTGAACTGTGCCACATGCTTGGAGGGCCGGAAGATGAACAAGACTAACCTTGATGAGCAATGCACAAAGTGGCATAAAAAACATAGGCCAGACGCAGCGGCTCATGCCTGTAATCCCAGCACTTTGGAAAGCTGAGGCGGGCAGATGACTTGAGGCCAGGTGTTTGAGACCAGCCTGGCCAACATGGTGAAACCCTGTCTCTACTAAAAATAAAAAATTAGCTAGGCATAGTGGCACACACCTGTAATCCTAGCCACTCAGGAGGCTGAGGCAGGAGAATCGCTTGAACCCGGGAGGTGAAGGTTGCAGTGAGCTGAGATCATGCCACTGCACTCCAGCCTGGGCAACAGGGTGAGACCTCATCTCAAAAAATAAAAACAAAAACATAGTGTCATTACATAGTGTGAACAAAGCAGTGTGAACAAAACACTGGGGATATAGATATCTATAGGTAGAGATATGTGAATCTATAGATATATATAGATTCTGTAGATATCTATATAGATATTGACATATCTATAGGTATGTAAATCTATAGATATATATATATACACTCTATACGTATCTATAGATATCTATATATAGACCCATATATACCCATAAATAGACATACATATAGAGAGAGACCGATAGATAGAGGTCTATTTATGGACTCTTATTCTGTTTCATTGATCTTTTTGTCTATATTCATGCTAAAACCCTACTGTCTTCATACTGTAGCTTTATAATATATCTTGGAGTCAGGAGGCTTTAGTCTTAACTTTGTTCTTCTGAAATTTGCTTTGGCTATTCTAGAGCCTTTGCAGTTCCATATGAATTTTAGAACGAGCTTTTGATTTTTACCCAAAAATCTGCTGTGATTCTCATTGGATTGTGTTAAATCATAAATCAATTTGGGAAGGACTGACATTTTAATAATGTTAATTTTTCTGATCCATGAACATAGTACGTCTTTCCACTTATTTGGACCTTTTTAAAAATCTTTAAGCAACATTTTGTCATTTTCAAGATACCAGTCTTGCACATCTTTTACCAGATTTGTCCCCAATTGTTTCATAATTTTTGACAGTATTGTAAATAGTGTTTTAAAGTTTCCGTTTCTAGTTGTTTGTTGCTAGTATATAGAAACACAACAAATTTTTGTATATTAATACTGTGTCTTCCAGTTTTGCTGCATTCACTTATTAGTCCCAATAGCTTTTCATAGATACCATCAAGATTTTCTACATAGATAATTATTTTGCCTGGGAATAAAGATGCATTTACTCCTTTTCGAATATGGATTCCTTTGTTTTTTGTGCCTTATTGCACTTGTTAGAACCTCTAGTACAATGTTGAACAAAAGTGACCAAAGCAGACATACTCACCCTGTGTCCAGCCTTATGGGGGAACATAGGCAGCCTTTCACCATTAAGTATGATGCTAGCATTAGGATTTTCCTAAATGCTCTTTATCAGGTGAGGAAATTTCTTCCTAGTTTGCTAAGAATATTTTTCAGGAATCAATGTTAGATTTTTGTCAAGTGCATTTTCTGCATATTTCAAGGTGATTATATGGCTCCTCTTTGGTCTGTTAATGTGGTGAATTTATTGATTTTCAAATGTTGAATTAGTTTTACATTCCTGGAAGGAACATACTTCGTCATGCTAAGTTCTTTTTATATATTGTTAGGTTCAATTTGCTAAAATTTTGTTAACAATGTTTTCATCTAGCTGGGCATAATGGGTCACACCTGTAATTCCAGCACTTTGGGAGGCTGAGGTGGGTGGATTACCTGAGGTCAGGAGTTCGAGTCCAGCCTGGCCAACGTGGTGTAACCCCATCTCTACTAAAAATACAAAAATTAGCTGGGTATGATGGCACATGCCTGTAATCCCAGCTACTCAGGAGGCTAAGGCACGAGAATAGCTTGAACCCAGGAGGCGGAAGTCACAGTGAGCCAAGATGTCACCGCTGCACTCCAGCCTGGACAACACAGTGAGACTCTGTCTCAAAAGAAAAAAAAAAAATTGCATCCTATATTCATGATATTTATTCTGTAGTTTTCTTCTAATTGCTTTATCTGGCTTGGGGATCAAAGTAATACTGGCCTAGTGGATTGAGTTTGGAAACTGTTTCATCCTATTCAGTATTCTAGAAAAGTTGATATATAGGCTGGGCGCGGTGGCTCATGCCTGTAATCCCAGCACTTTGGGAGGCCGAGGTGGGCAGATCACCTGAGGTCAGGAGTTCGAGACCAACCTAACCAACATGGAGAAACTCCATCTCTACTGAAAATACAAAAAAAATTAGCCAGGCGTGGTGGTATATGCCTGTAATCCCAGCTACTTGGGAGGCTGAGGCAGGAGAATTGCTTGAACCTGGGAGGCAGAGGTTGCGGTGAGCCGAGATTGCACCATTGCGCTCCAGCCTGGGCGACAAGAGCGAAACTTCGTCTCAAAAAACAAAAAGAAAAGTTGGTATAAAGTCTGTAGTATTTCCTAAGTAGAATTCCCCAGTAAAGCCATTTGAGCCTAGAGTTTCATTTGTGCGAAGATCTTTAACAAATTTAGTTTTTTCAGTAGATACAGGATTATTCAGGTATGTTTCTTTATGAGTGACATTTGGTTCTATGTCTCTGAAGGAATTTGTCCATTTCATCCAAGTTGTCAAATTTAATGTCATAAGGTTGTTGATAATATAGTCTTTTTAATATTTTAATATCTGTAGAATCTGCAGTAATGTTACTTTTTTTTTTTTTTTTCTTTTTGGAGAGGGGGACAAAGTCTCTCCTCTGTGGCCCAAGCTGGAGTGCAATGGTGCAATCTCAGCTCACTGCAACCTCTGTCTCCCGGGTTCAAGCGATTTTCCTTTCTCAGCCTCCTGAGTCGCTGGGATTACAGGTGCATGCCACTACACCCAGCTAATACTTGTATTTTTAGTAGAGATGGGGTTTTGCTACATTGGCAAGGTTGGTCTCGAACTCCTGACGACCTCAGGTGATCTACCCACCTCGGCCTCCCAGAGTGCTGGAATTACAGGCATGAGCCATCACACCTGGCCTTGTTACTTCTTTCATTTATGATATTGGGATATTTGTGTCTTCTTTTTTTTGTTTGTTTTTCCTATCTCTGATTTGAGGTTTATCAGTTTTATTGATCTCAAAAAACCAACTTTGTTTTCATTTTTTTTCCTTTTTTCTATTTTTAGTTTCATTTATTTTCACTTGAAGCTTTGAGTATAGATTTTCTGGTAAGAATTTTTAGAAATCTGAAGGCAATACATTGATCAGTCTTGCTGTTGAGAAGTCCACTGATATTTTGATTCCCTTCTCTTTTTGTGTAGCATAGTGCCGAAGCTTTTAATACCAGTATTGGCAGAGTTCTGAATTGTTATAATGATGCATGTTGGTATAAATTTTTTTTTAAATCATTAAGCTGGGCTTATATGGTCTCTTTAAATATGGATGCCCCATTTTGGTCTTGGAAATTTGTTTTGTTTTGTTTTTTTCTTTTATGTAACTTTGTTCCCATCTGTTTTCTCTTTCTTGAATATCTCTTAATTGGATTTTGGATCTTCTAGGTTGAATTCTTATTTTTTTCTTTCTTGTTGCCTAGCCTTTTGTCTCATGTATACACACACACTCGCTTTTTGAAAGATTTCCTTGACTTTATCATCCATTTATTGAATTTGTTTTGCCATTTTTGTTTTTAAATTCCAAGGTCTATCTTGTTCTCTGATAGTATCCTATTCTTACATCTCTGAAGAATTCGTAATTTTTTTTAGCATTTTCTTATGCTGTTTGCTTTTCTTCTGTTTCCTATAGATGCATCTTTCCTGGAGATTTGTTTTGTCCTTTCATATACTTAGAGGCCTTAATGGTTAGGTACTAAGCACCTGATTAGACTGTCTACCTGAGTAGAGCTTGTTGACTGCTGAGCTTCACTGTGGTGATTGGTTGCTTTTTAATATCTTTCCTTTGATGTTCTGCGGTTTTACTATGGTCTGTTTAGATGTGGATACCTTTTTGTTGTGCTTAATTTACATTATAGTTTTATCTGTGAATTCATGTTCTCGCTCTCTCCCTCACTTTTTTTTTTTTTTTTTTTTTTTTGGTGAGGGAAGGTCTCGCTCTGTCACCTAGGCTGGAGTGCAGTGGAGCAATTGTGATTGCACCTCACTGCAGACTGAATCTCCTGTGCTCAAGTGATCCTCTCATCTCAGCCTCCTGAGTAGCTGGGACCACAAGCACATACCACCACAGCTGCCTAATTTTTTTTATTTTTATTTTTTTGTAGAGGCAGTGTCACACTTTGTTGCTCAGGCTGGTCTCGAACTCCTGGCCTCAAGCAGTCCTCCTGCCTTGGTCTCCCACAGTTCTGGGATTATAGACATGAGCCACTGTGCCTGGCCTAATTCATGTTCTCATTTCTGCAGAATTCTTAGCCAGTATCTAATTCAACATTGCCTTTCTCCATTCTCCACACTCGCTCCTTTAAGAATTCTTATTAGACTTTTATTGGATCTTTACATTCTGTTCTCTTATTTTGACATCTTGTTTTCCAGTTTTCTGTTTTTCTTTGCTGCATTTTGAGTGTTTATCATGTATCTTCCATTTTTTAATTCTCTTTAGCCATGTCTAATAAGTTGGTGTTTGTTTTATATTGCTTATTTTTCAATAATATTTTTCTTATTAAACAACTCATAATGCTTGTTTTATGTTCTGTCTCTGTCAATTCCAATGCCCAAAGTATTGGGGATTCTTAATCAGTTTCTGCTGATGCTTGCTCATGGTGGATTACTTATTATGTTTGCTATTTGATCGTGCGCTCATACTTGATAAAATTGGTGGGAATGCTGAAAGGCCTGAATGGTAGGTGACTTATTTCCTGATCTAATTTAGATTTGCTTCTGCTAGGTATCAAAGGGCACTGGTAGCCTGGAACCACTTTAATTTCTTGGCCTGGGAGTTCCCTGACCATAGAGGGAAGAGAAAATTTCAACCTCAGACTTAACTCATGAGGTCAGGCCTGTGATTACAAAATCCCAGAGAAGCCTCTTCACCGAGAGCATGGACCTGAAATGCTCCCTCGTAGGTCTTTTGAGTATAATCAACTTCTTTCTCACTCATCCTTTTAGTGAAGTTGCAGGCCCTTTCAGGGGTTTTGGTCTAATGTAGGAGTTTCCAGTTAAGTGCCCTCATCGTAAATAAAAGGTAAGTTTTACATAGGGTAAATCAATTATAGTTTATATATTAATATTTAGTTCACTGGTATTCTATCCTAATGTATATTAAAAAAAAAACTTAGATAAGTCACTGTAGAGTTTGCAAGGGGGAAAAAGTACAAAAAAAAAATCACTTCAGAAAACCACATTGCCTAAATAGAATAAAGCTTACCAACTAGTGTTCCTTAGATTAGGAGTATGTCCAGGTATTCATTCCTGCAGTACTTAGGACAGTCAGAGGCCTTAGGCTGGGTGCATCCAGGGGTTTATTCCCCTTGTGTTGTGCAGATGATCATTTTCTGTGTGTGCTAGGACCATGGAAAAGATCAGAGAACATTTCTCTAAAACAGTCCTAAAAGATAACTCTAGAAAAGACTGCATAGTGTATATTCCTCTTTAATCACTATAATGTTCATAAGCATATTAAAGTCTCCAGAAGACCTTGACGTGAGGAAAATTTCCCAAACATCTTTGACCATGGTACTTTTTAAAAAAAATACTAACAGCTTGTAATTATTGAAAACAAAATATCTGTAGTCATTGACCTCCTGAAATTTTAAGGCTATATTCCCTGAAAATAGAGTCAGAATAAGATATTCTGGGTTGACATTTAAGGGTCAATAATCTTACATTAGCTGCTAACCAAGTTGGCTATATATTAATAGTAGACAAGCCTATATGAAAACTATGGATATAAAAGGTCTGGCCGGGCTGGTGGCTCACACCTGTAATCCTAGCACCTTGGGAGGCCAAGGCGGGCAGATCACAAGGTCAGGAGTTCGAGACCAGCCTGACCAACATGGCGAAACCCCATCTCTACTAAAAATACAAAAGTTAGCCTGGCGTGGTGGCAGGCGCCTGTAGTCCCAGCTACTCGAGAGGCTGAGGCAGAAGAATCGCTTGATCTCAGGAGGCGGAGGTTGCAGTGAGCTGAGATTGTGCCACTGCACTCCAACCTGGGCAACAGAGCAAGACTGTCTCAAAAAACAAAAAAGAAAACTATGAGTATAGAAGGTCGCCTCCAAATGGAGGTGAGCTGTATGACTCTATTAGAACGTAAAATCTAGCCAGTGTTTATTAAATGTGTAGAGCAGGCTCTGTGATAAATAGTTCATAATGTCTTCCCATCGCCTCCAGGAAAAAAATCAGTTTCTTACCCTGGCCTACAAGGGCCCTCATAATCTGGCCCCTACATCCTCTGACCTCATCTCCCATACCTTTCACACTGGGTGCCAGCCACACTGGCCTCTGAGTGTGCTAAGTTTATTCTAGCCCAAAAGCCCTCGTCTTGCGCTTTCCTTTGCCTAGAATATGCCAGCATCAGATGTTTAAGTGGCTGCCTTTTTGTCCTCATGGTCTTACCTCACTGAGATTGTTCCTCACTGCTGAATCTCAGCTAATCGCCCCTGCTTGAGTGACTCTGCCCTCACACAGCCTTGCTTGGTTTCCTCCTACCAGTAGCTTACAGTCTTCCTGAAAACCATGGATATTGTCTGCTTTGTATGCTCTTCTGTCTTTAGCCTTGGTTACTATGAGACTCACAAATACTTGATAAATGTCGAATGAGTAAGAGAAGAAACCCATAACTTGCACAAGTTCACAGCTAACAAGTATCAAAGTTGAGTCTTAACCCATGTTTGTCAGAATTCTGTGTTCATAACACCACACTGTATCTAAATGTGGTTGTCCCATTCCCTTCCACTTTGTCAGTTCAAAGTGCTGTTAGAACTTTTCTTTTGTATTGCCTTCAAGGTCTCACTTTATCTTTTAGATCTTCTGATTGTAGCAAATCTTGATTCTTTGAAGATACCTTTGATTTATAGAAATACCTAAAAGTTATTCAGAACCAAATCTGCTGAATCAGGTTAGATGACCAAGCTAGGGAAGACTGATGCAGGGAACAGGAGGAATAATTCTGAAGTGACCACAAATGATAGGTTTTTCTTTTTAAAATTGTATCTAAAAGGCAGTACTAAAAAAGTATACTGGCTGGGCGTGGTGGCTCACGCCTGTAATCCCAGCATTTTGGGAGGCCGAGACGGGGATCATGAGGTCAGGAGATGGAGACCATCCTGGTTAACGAGGTGAAATCCCATCTCTACTAAAAATACAAAAAATTAGCCGGGCGTGGTGGTGGGCGCCTGTAATCCCATCTACTTGGGATGCTGAGGCAGGAGAATGGCGTGAACCCAGGAGGCGGAGCTTGCAGTGAGCCAAGATTGCGCCACTGCACTCCAGCGTGGGTGACAGAGCAAGACTCTGTCTCAAAAAAAAAAAAAAAAAAAAAAAGTATACTAAAAATGCCTGGGCTGTGGCAACATTATTAGAACGTGTATATAACCTCCCAAGGGAACTTCTTTGGTAATGTAATATTTCCATTGTGTGGACTAAGAAATCAGTTTTTGTAGCTTTCATAGCTGCACCTGATACAACTGAAAATTAGTTTCCTGTCTCAATGCAAATGTTTAATACCTGACAATGACATGTGGATGGTTTTATCTTGTCAAACTTTGGACAACAGATTTCAGCCTTGTTACTGGTCATGTAATACTAGCTTTGTTTTGTGGTCATTTAATACCAAAAAGAAGGTAGACTAGCCAGGAAAAAAAAAATTTTAGCTTAAAGTGTAGTGTGACAGGATAAAAAAAAAACTATCTGTGTAGCAAAAGAAAAAGGATAGGTGCCAAATCTCAAAGATTCTTGAGTTGATAGTTTTCATCTCTCTGGTTATAACTCACTTAATGTTTTGTAATGGTTTGGTTTTGTTTTCTTGTTTGTTTGTTTAGTAGAGATAGGGTCTCCCTATGTTGCCCAGATTGGTCTTGAACTCCTGGGCTCAGGCAGTCCTCCAGCCTCGGCCTCCCAGAGTGCTGGGATTACAGGCGTGAGACACTGCACCTGGCCCATTTGTTTTTTCTTTTTCTTGGTTTTTTTTTTTTCTGTTGTTTGTTTATTTGTTAGGTTTAGGGACATGAGCTGGGCCTCAGCCAGTGGCCCGTCTCCTGTTTTTATTTTGCATTTGAGATACCTTTCCCTTTTCCCATCCACCCACCCCCGAGAAGGACTCTTACTCTGTCACCCAGGCTGGAGTACAGTGGCGCCATCTCAGCTCACTGCAATCTCTGCCTCCCGAGTTCAAGCATTTCTCCCCGCCTCAGCCTCCCGAGTAGCTGGGATTACGGGCGCCTACCACTGCTCCCGGCTAATTTTTTTTTTTGTATTTTTAGTAGAGGTGGGGTTTCGCCATATTGGCCAGGCTGGTCTCAAACTCCTGACCTCAGCCTCCCAAAGTGCTGGAATTACAGGCGTGACCCACCGCACCCAGCCTCCCATTTTTTTTTTTTTGTCCTTTTTATTGTCTCCTATTTTCTTTTCACTTCTCACAAAGCCTGTAGATGGAATTTATTTTGGAAATGGTTAGAGTAGCAATATTAGTTTTTTCTTGGTTTTTTTTTTTTCGTGGTTTGAATGAGGCAACATCTTGGAGGAGACATAAGACTAGCATTCACTAAAGATGATATAACTTCTTTGTATTTTTCTTTGAAAAGGAAATTTTTTTTAATACTTCTATTTTAAGTTCGTGGGTACATGTGCAGGTTTGCTACGTGGGTAAATGTGTGTGTCATGGGGGTTTGTTGAACAGATTATTTCATCACCCAGATACTAAGCCTAGTAGCCTAGTACTCATTCGTTATTTTTCCTGGTCCTCTCCCTCCTCCCACCCTCTACCCTCCAATAGGCCCCAGTGTCTGCTGTTCCCTCTATGTGTCCATGTGTTCTCATCATTTAGCTCCCACTTATAAGTGAGAACATGTGGTATTTGGTTTTCTGAGGAAATACTGTTTAGCTTGAGAAAATTGGGTTGGGTTTTAAACCATTGTTTATGTTTTTTTAAAAACTGAATAAATATATATGTAGAAATATTATCTCCTACAATTTTTGAAATATTTGCCATCTTAAAATTGTAAAAGGTAAAATTTCCTTTTTTTTTTTTTTCTTGAGACAGCATCTTGCTCTGTTGCCCAGGCTGGAGTGCAGTGGTGCAATCTTGGCTGACTGCAACCTCTGCCTCCTGGGTTCAAGCGATTCTCATGCCTCAGCCTCCCAAGTAGCTGGGACTACAGGCATGCACCACCACGCTCAGCTAATTTGTATATATTTTTAGTAGAGATGGGATTTCCCCACGTGGACTAGGCTGGTCTCAAACTCCTGACCTCAGGCGATCTCCCCGCCTCAGCCTCCCAAAGTACTGGGATTACAGGCGTGAGCCACTGCACCCAGCTGAAAGGCAAAATTTTCTGTTAGACCCTTCAGAGCTCTTAGCAGTGATTTTTTTTTTTCTTTTCCAACATGATAAAGTATCAAGCAAAGTGGTTCTTGGTTTTGAGTTTGAGACAGGGTCTCACTCAGTCACCCAAGCTGAAGTGCAGGGGCACGATCGTGGCTCATTGCAGCCTCGACCTCCTGAGGTCAAGCTATCCTCCTACTTCAGCCTCCCAAGTAGCTGGGACCACAGGTGCAAGCCACCACACTTGGCTAATTTTTGTATTTTTTGTAGAGATGCAGTTTTGCCATCTTGCCCAGGCTAGTCTTGAACTCCTGGGCTCAAGCAATCCACCAGCCTTGACTTCTCAAAGTACTAGGATTACAGATGCGAGCCACCATGCCCAGCCAGCAAAGCAATTTTTTTTTTTTTTTTTTTTTGGAGACAGAGTCTCGCTCTGTCACCCAGGCTGGAATGCAGTGGTTCAATCTCAGCTCACTGCAAGCTCCGCCTCCCAGGTTCATACCATTCTCCTGCCTCATCCTCCCCAGTAGCTGGGACTACAGGCACCTGCCACCACACCCAACTAATTTTTTGTATTTTTAGTAGAGACGGGGTTTCACCGTGTTAGCCAGGATGGTCTCGATCTCCTGATCTTGTGATCCGCCTGCCTCGGCCTCCCGAAGTACTGGGATTACAGGCGTGAGTCACCACGCCCAGCCCAAAGCAATTTTTTAAAATGTCTGTGTGTTGGCTGGGTGCGGTGCCTCACACCTGTAATCCCAGCACTTTGGGAAGCCAAGGCAGGCGATCACTTGAGGCCAGGAGTTCAATACCATCCTCACCAACATAGCAAAACCCCATCTCTACTAAAAGTACAAAAGGTAGCTGGGCATGTTGGCACTCACCTGTAGTCCCACCTACTCGGGAGACTGAGGCACAAGAATCACATGAGTCTGGGAGATGGAGATTGCAGTGAACTGAGATCATACCACTGCACTCCAGCCTGGGTGACAGAGTGAGACTCTGTCATCAAAAAAAGAAAGGAAAAAAAAGCATCCATATTTTCTGGATACTCCAAATTGGTCGAGAAGTTTAGTTTTAGAGATGAAAGGCAAATTTAAAAATCATGTTTGTTATGTATATTTCACCACGATTTTTATTTTATTTTATTTTATTTTTGAGACATGGTCTCTCTCTGTCACGCAGGCTGGAGTGCAGTGGCATGATCTCAACTCACTGCAACCTCCACCTCCCAGGCTCTAGTGATCCTCCCACATAGCTGGGACTACAGATGCGTGCCACCACACTCAGCTAATTTTTGTATTTTTTGTAGAGTCAGGGTTTCGTCATGTTGCCCAGGCTGGTCTCAAACTCCTCAACTCCTCAAACTCCTCTGACCACCTCGGCCTCCCAAAGTGCTGGGATTATAGGAGTGAGCCACCATGCCTGGCCCACAATTATTTTTATATGGTTTTTTTGTTTGGTTTGGTTTTTTTGTTTTTTTTTTTTTTTTTTTGGTAGAGTGGGAGTCTCACCATGTTGCCCAGGCTGGTCTCAAACTCCTGGGCTCAAGCTATCCTCCCACCTCGGCCTCCCAAAGTGCTAGGATAAGGCTGGGTGCGGTGCCTCACGCCTGTAATCTCAGCACTTTGGGAGGCCGAGGTGGGCGGATCACCTGAGTTCAGCAGTTTGAGAACAGCCTGGCCAACATGGCAAAACCCTGTCTCTACTAAAAATACGAAAATTAGCTGGGTGTGGTGGCATGCGCCTGTAATCACAGCTACTCAGGAGACTGAGGCAGGAGAATCACTTGAACCCAGGAGGCAGAGGTTGCAGTGAGCCGAGATTGTGCCACTGCACTCCAGCCTGGACAACAGAGTGAGACCCAGTCTCAAAAAAAAAGTGCTAGGAATATAGGCATGAGCCACCACGCCCATCCCATAATTAAAAAGAAAAAAGAAATCTGGGCGAGGCACACTGGCTCACACCTGTCATCCCAGTGCTTTGGGATGCAGAGGCAGGACATCCCTTGAGGCAGGGAGGTGGCTCACATCCATAATCCGAGCACTCTGGGAGGCTTGGGTGGGCAGATTGCTTGAGACGAGGAATTAAAGACCAGCCTGGGCAACATGGCAGAACCCCATCTCTACAAAAAAAACACAAAAATGTTTATGGGATGGTGGCACTTGCCTGTAGTCCCAGCTACTCAGGAGGCCAAGGTGGGAGGATCATCTGAGTGCGGGAGGTGGAGGTTGCAGTGACCCAAGATTGTGCCACTGCACTCCAGCCTGGGTGACAGAGCGAGACTCTGTCTCAAAGCATTTTAAAAAAAAGAAAAAAAAAAAAAAGAAAATGGTTATTTCTCAGGGCTGCGTTTTCATTTATCAAATCTCATTTACCAGAATTTGTGCTAGGGTCTTTTAGGGGGTGTGTATGAGTGTTGTGTCATGTGTCACTGGTTTCTCTTACTTCAAAGACTGAACATTCTTCACGATCTGAAAGGAAAAGAAGAGATTCTTTCGGGATGTTTGACGGTTATGATAGCTGCAGTGAGGACACAAGCAGCAGCTCCAGCTCCGAAGAGAGTGAGGAAGAAGTCGCTCCTTTACCTTCTAATCTCCCGATTATCAAAAACAATGGGCAAGTCTACACATACCCAGATGGTAAATCTGGCATGGGTGAGTATTTATAACCTTCACCTGTTCTACAGCTTTATGTTTAAGGGTGTGTTTTCATTTGGTTTCTTCTGTCATTTCCGCTTCCTTAGAATTATTAAGGGGCAGTTTGAAGAGCTGACGTTTATAATTCGAGATAAGATCACTGAGTTGGTGTTTAACTCTTTATTTTGCCTACCTCCTGGTGGAAAGCAAATACAACAACAAAAAAAAAGGCCAGTGAGAAACTTCATGTGGATATAAATTTAGTAATTAGATAAGAAATGCCTCTGTAACTGAAAGTATAAGTGCATAGGATCATGGGCTTATAAAGTTGAAAGAGACATTCGAGGTTGGGCTCCCTCCTCTATATTAATTTCTTATAATTTCTGTTTTAACATAACTGGTGCTTGGATATTCTCTGACTCAGTAAGGAATTTCTCTCTGCCTAAAATCTGGCTTGAAAAAGAAAAAGGAAATGAAAAAGGAAGCAGTTTCATTTCTTAGTATCTCAAATTACTAGAATAGTGTCTTTATTGAACCAAAATTTCCTTCCTCCAACTTTTATCTTTTGGTCTTAGTTTTGCCTTTTTAATTTGCTTCTGGGAGTCTGGAAAGTTTTGCTTTTTAAAGCTACACAGAATAATTCTAATCCTTGTTCTAATGACATCTTTTTTCTCCACAATAGAACCCTTCGTTCTAGTTTATCTCTAAGGCATACCAAGGAGCCATAGTTGCTTCAACCATTTCTCTCATGGTGTATCCCAGTGATTTAATTCTTTGATATCCTGGTCACTGTATTCTGGGGATACTTCAGATTATGTGGTAGTAGGGTAACAAGTCATCCTGATTTGCCTGGAACTGTCCTGGTTTTACCATTGAAAGTCCCACATCCTGGAAATGTGGGAACCAAACAAATGGTCACCCTGTGTGAGGCCAGATCGTTCAACCTTTATCTCCCCTTTTCAAGGCACTGTTTCCATTCATGCCACCAAAATTGCTTTAGCTTTCTTAAAAATGATAATGAACTTGTAAATAACTGATGTCCTTTGACCTTTACCACATGAACTAACCCAGTTTAAACCAGTCTTACTGCAGTTAACTTTTTTTTTTTTTTTTAATTGATCATTCTTGGGTGTTTCTCACAGAGGGGGATTTGGCAGGGTCATAGGACAATAGTGGAGGGAAGGTCAGCAGATAAACAAGTGAACAAAGGTCTCTGGTTTTCCTAGGCAGAGGACCCTGCGGCCTTCTGCAGTGTTTATGTCCCTGGGTACTTGAGATTAGGCAGTGGTGATGACTCTTAACGAGCATGCTGCCTTCAAGCATCTGTTTAACAAAGCACATCTTGCACCGCCCTTAATCCATTTAACCCTGAGTGGACACAGCACATGTTTCAGAGAGCACAGGGTTGGGGGTAAGGTCACAGATCAACAGGATCCCAAGGCAGAAGAACTTTTCTTAGTACAGAACAAAATGAAAAGTCTCCCATGTTTACCTCTTTCTACACAGACACGGCAACCATCCGATTTCTCAATCTTTTCCCCACCTTTCCCCTCTTTCTGTTCCACAAAACCGCCATTGTCATCATGGCCCGTTCTCAATGAGCTGTTGGGTACACCTCCCAGACGGGGTGGTGGCCGGGCAGAGGGGCTCCTCACTTCCCAGTAGGGGCGGCCGGGCAGAGGCGCCCCTCACCTCCCAGACGGGGCGGCTGGCCGGGCGGGGGGCTGACCCCCCCCCCACCTCCCTCCCAGACGGGGCGGCTGGCCGGGCAGAGGGGCTCCTCACTTCCCAGTAGGGGCGGCTGGGCAGAGGCGCCCCTCACCTCCCGGAGGGGGTGGCTGGCCGGGCGGGGGGCTGACCCCCCCACCTCCCTCCCGGACGGGGTGGCTGGCCGGGCGGGGGGCTGACCCCCCCACCTCCCTCCCGGACTGGGCGGCTGGCCGGGCGGGGGGCTGACCCCCCCCACCTCCCTCCCGGACTGGGCGGCTGGCCAGGCGGGGGGCTGACCCCCCCACCTCCCTCCCGGACGGGGCGGCTGGCCTGGCGGGGGCTGACCCCCACCTCCCTCCCGGATGGGGTGGCTGCCGGGCGGAGATGCTCCTCACTTCCCAGATGGGGTGGCTGCCGGGCGGAGGGGCTCCTCACTTCCCAGACGGGGTGGCTGCCGGGCGGAGGGGCTCCTCACTTCTCAGACGGGGCAGTTGCCAGGCGGAGGGTCTCCTCACTTCTCAGACGGGGCGGCCGGGCAGAGACGCTCCTCACCTCCCAGACGGGGTCGCGGCCAGGCAGAGGCGCTCCTCACATCCCAGACAGGGCAACGGGGCAGAGGCGCTCCCCACATCTCAGACAATGGGCGGCTGGGCAGAGACGCTCCTCACTTCCTAGATGGGATGGCGGCCGGGAAGAGGCGCTCCTCACTTCCTAGATGGGATGGCGGCCGGGCAGAGACGCTCCTCATTTTCCAGACTGGGCAGCCAGGCAGAGGGGCTCCTCACGTCCCAGACGATGGGCGGCCAGGCAGAGACGCTCCTCACTTCCCAGACGGGGTGGCGGCCGGGCAGAGGCTGCACTCTCGGCACCTTGGGAGGCCAAGGCAGGTGGCTGGGAGGTGGAGGTTGCAGCGAGCCGAGATCACGCCACTGCACTCCAGCCTGGGCACCATTGAGCACTGAGTGAACCAGACTCCGTCTGCAATCCCAGCACCTCGGGAGGCTGAGGCTGGCGGATCACTCGCGGCCAGGAGCTGGAGACCAGCCCGGCCAACACAGCGAAACCCCGTCTCCACCAAAAAAAACACGAAAACCAGTCAGGCGTGGCGGCGCGCGCCCGCAATTGCAGGCACTCGGCAGGCTGAGGCAGGAGAACCAGGCAGGGAGGCTGCAGCGAGCCGAGATGGCAGCAGCACAGTCCAGCTTCGGCTCGGCATCAGAGGGAGAGCATGGAAAGAGAGGGAGAGGGAGACCGTGGGGAGAGGGAGAGGGAGAGGAGGGGAGAGGACGGAGAAGGAGAGGAGGGAGAGGGAGAGGAGCCCAGGCTGGTCTTAAACTCCTCCACTCCTGCAGTTAACTTTTTAAACCCAAGATGTAGGACTTTGGATCTCTCTACATAACCTTTTTCTTGCTTTCAGTCTTAGAAATTGTTGTTGTTATTGTTGTTGTTGTTGTTGAGACAGTCTCACTCTGTTGCCCAAGCTGGAGTGCAGTGGTGCAATCTCGGCTCACTGTAGCCTCCACCTCCCAGGTTCAAGCAGTTCTCCTGCCTCAGCCTCCCAAGTAGCTGGGACTAGAGGCCTGCACCACCATGCCTGGCATATTTTCATATTTTTAGTAAAGATAGGGTTTCACCATATTGGCCAGGCTGGTCTCAAACTCCTGACCTTAAGCAATCTGCCTGCCTCGGCCTCTCAAAGTGCTGGGATTACTGGGGTGAGCCACCACGCCCAGGCTCTGTTGTTGTTGTTGTTGTTGTTGTTGTTGTTGTTGTTGTTGAGACAGTCTTGCTGTATTACCCAGGCTGGAATGGCAGCGGCAAGATCTCAACTCACTGCAATCTCTGCCTCCCGAGCTCAGGTGATCCTCTCACCTCACCCTCCCAAGTAGCTGGTACTGTAGGTACATGCTACCATACCTGGCTAATTTTTGTATTTTTTTCAGAGACGGGCAATTTTCACCATATTGCCCAGGCTGGTCTCAAACTCCTGAACTCAAGCGATCCACCTGCCTCAGCCTCCCAAAGTGCTGGGATTACAGGTGTGAGCCACTGCACCCTGCCCAGTCTTAGAAATTTTTTATTGCTAATTCTGTCATCTAATATTGAATGCTGTGTCATCTAATCTTCCAGTTTTATATCATTTTCAGTTTTGATAATTCTGCCCTGTTGGTCCTATTCTAGTCTTTTGGTTAAAAAGATGAATAGCATGGCCAGGTGCGGTGGCTCATGCCTGTAATCCCAGCACTTTGGGAGGCCGAGGCAGGCAGATCATGAGGTCAAGAAATCGAGACCATCCTGGCCAACATGGTGAAACCCCATCTCTGCGAAAAAAAATTGAAAAAAATTAGCTGGGCATGGTGTCATGTGCCTGTAGTCCCAGCTATTCAGGAGGCTGAGGCAGGAGAATTGCTTGTACCCGGGAGGCAGAGGTTGCAGTGAGCTGAGATCACGCCACTGCACTCCAGCCTGGCTACAGAGCGAGACTTCAAAAAACTAAAAAAAATTATGAACAGCTCAGGGGCTGATAGAGAGTCATGCAGACCATATCAAAAAACTTCATTTATCAGGATTCACTGGGTTTGGTCATCCTCCAGTTAAAACCTACCTGGGTGTCGCTGGGCGTGGTAGCTCACACCTGTAATCTTAGTACTTTGGGAGGCTGAGGCGGGCAGATTGCCTGAGCTCAGGAGTTCGAGACCAGCCTGGGCAACATGGTGAAACCCCATCTCTAACAAAAAATTAGCCAGTCATGGTGGCGTGTGCCTGTAGTCCCAGCTACTCAGGAGGCTGAGGCAGGAGAATTGCTTGAACCTGGGAGGCGGAGGTTGTAGTGAGCCGAGATAGTGCCACTGCACTCCAGCCTGGGCGACAGAGCGAGACCGTGTCTCAAAAAAAAACAAACAAAACAAAACAAAAAAACTACCCGTGTCTTCTACTCCAGCTGAAATTTCTCAGTCCTGTTATCAAAGCTACATGAGATTTTATCAAATGTGTTAGCTCCTGTTAGTGTATATTCTTGCCATGGTTTGATTATAACATACCAGCCTAGTAATCCTATCATAAAAGGAAATAACGTTTATTGAAGCTTTGTGTGTGCTAGCATCTGTTTTAAATACTGGAGATAGCAGATGAACAACACAGAATAAGTTTCCTGTCCTGATGGAACTTGCATCCTACTTGTGGGAATTCTAGTTTGACATGTATAATTTCTGGCAAAGATTCACTGTTTCCTTGGGATCACAACTTTTCTATCTAGGTGTTCAGAACGTTCTTTAACAATCTACTCTAGAATTTTTGCAACAGAAAACCATTTAGTCTTCTCTCCCAGTAGATACCCTTTGTTCACCTGCAATCTTCTGGCACTTTTATCTTTTTTCCATGATTTCTCATAGATTTGTAAGTAAGTACAGTTGTCCCCTGGTATCCATGGGGGATTGGTTCCAGATACCAAATTCACAAATGCTCAAATTCCTTATATAAAATGATGTGGTATTTACATATAACTTATGCACATCCTTCCATATACTTTAAATCATGTCTAGATTACTTATAGCTAATACAATGTAAATGCCATGCAAATAATTGTTAATACTATACTGTTTAGAGTATAATAAGAAAAAAACGGTCTGTGTATGTTCAGTACAGACGCAATTTTTTTTTCCCAAAATATTTTCAGTCTGCTTTTGGTTGAATCCACAGACACAGAACCCATGGAAGCACAGAGCCAACCGTACCAGTTACACTACAGGCTTCTCCAGTTTACCTGTTTGGGTGGAGGCTTTAACTCACTAAGGCAGTTATTTGCTATGTTACTTTTTGTTTATCTTTTTTAAACTTCAATTCTTGTGAACCTTGTTCTAATTCTACCTTTCAAATTATTGTCTATTATGCAATAGTAGCCAAGAGTTCTGCTGTTTCCCACTATCACTGATTAATAATAGAGCACCTATGTCAAACTTGTTTTGTTTTTTGTTTGTTGGTTTTGTTTTGTTTTTTGTTTTTGATTCAGGATCTCCTTCTGTTGTCCAGGCGAGAGTGCAGTGGTGCGATCATAGCTCACTGTAACCCTGAACTCCTGGACTTAAGCAGTCCTCCCGCCTCAGCCTCCTGAATAGCTGGGACTACAGGTGTGTGCTACCATGCCTGGCTCTTTTTTATTTTTATTTTTTGAAGATACTAGATCTTGCTATCTTGCCCAGGCTGGTCCCATACTCCTGGCCTTGAGCCAGTTCTCCTGCCTCGGCCTCCCAAAGTTCTGGGATTACCGGCATGAGTCACTACACCTGGCCTCTACCTCAAACTTTGAACCCATTCCTTTTTTTGTCCCCAAAACATAACTTGAAGGAATCCTCATACAGCTCTTAGCATTTTTCCAAGTATTACCTCTTTTTAAGTTTCAACCTTTGCAGTATTTTAAAGGCCTGTGTTATACTTTGTTATTAATCCTCAGTTGTGTGGCACTTTTCATCTTTCAAGTGTAATCATTTCAAAAGCTGGAATTTGTTGTATATGAAAATGCCTGGCACATGGTAAGCACTAAGGAAATGTTGGTTGAATCCAGCATATCTGCCCTGTTTCTGTTGACCCTTTGTAAAGCCTTTCAGACCTCAAGCCACTATCAGACCTTATAGAGCCCATCACCATGGCACAATACCAGTGTTCTCTCTGACTTCTCTGTGCAGGCTTCTTTATCATTTGTATAGGAGATAGAAGAAATGTTCAAGGCAAATTTTTTAATTAAAACTTTCAGATGGCAGGAGAAATTATTTAAACTGTTAGATGAAGATTGATTTTATTATATCACCATAACACCAGTGTTTTTATTTTGTTAATTAGCTACCTGTGAGATGTGTGGGATGGTTGGCGTCCGAGATGCTTTTTACTCTAAAACAAAGCGTTTCTGTAGCGTTTCATGTTCAAGAAGTTACTCGTCAAACTCCAAGAAGGCAAGCATTTTGGCCAGACTTCAGGTAACGGTACAGAAACTTTCTTACTTATATCCATTATTTCTATGGCTTTTGCCATTTATCTGTCATTTGACTGTGATTCACTGCTCTCCACCTCTGCCCACTCAGTTATGGTTTTATACCACATCTTGAGGAAACATGTGAGCCCCAAAGTTTGTTCAGCCTATAAAATTGAAAAACTATTTTAAATGGATAAGGCATACTATCCAAATAAACTATTATTTGCAGAAGTTAATTAAAATATCCTTTTTCCAAATAAGTATAAACACTTTTTTATATACAGAAATTGAAGACATTTTCCTGTTTCCCCTTGTTTCCTTTTGTGTTAACATCAAGGTAGAATCTTTCAACATTTGGGGGGAAATAATTTAATCTCTGGTTTTATTTTCTCATTGTCCTCGCTTTGTACTTTTTAGTACAATCCATTTGATACATTGACCAAATGTATTTGGTTAATCCAACTAACCTTTTTGACAACTCTCATGGTATGGAAAGAAAATCGTCTTGCTTTAAATGTACATCAGTGCCTACAAAATGACTGGAGACTTGACCATTTGACTAAGTTCTTACTATTGTATTGTAAACTACTTTTTAAAGGCATTAACTTAACTGATTTTTGCAGTATTTTTATTGGATGATCACAGTCTTCTTCTCATTTAATTTATTATTGTGATCATTACATAGCACTGAAAGGGTTATTTAAATCCTCCAAATTAAGGAAATACATCACTTAGATGTATTTCTATATTTCAGATAGACAGTACCTAAAGATCCTGAGCAGTGGTCTGTACCCAAATGGATGGCAGTTTGTCACACTGTGAATTTGGCCCATGATCATTTTGTCATTGATCTTTTGCGTTAGCACTAAAGGTATAAACCTCAGTCACTTGCTCTTTGAACATTAAATTATCTTCTCTTACCATATAAATAGCAATGCTTGGCAACCTGCATGAGTAAATAACCACTGGTTCTATCTACTGTAAGAAGGAATCAAGTATCCACCACAGCCTATATTTTAACATCTTGTGGGATATAATTTTTTATTAACATATTAATTTGCATATTGCTGTTGTAGTCTATGCCAGCTCTGCTACCCATATTAGATAACTACATTGTAGCAGAACTCCAGAAAAAAATTCTCATGTTAAAATTCTTGTATGTTTCCTCTGCTTTAATAATTTTCTAAACCCTCAATGTTTACTTAAGCAGAATGTGTAGTATGCAGTCCAGTTAAATTGTGGTGGTGAGGGGATGAAAAAGAATCCTATTTACTTAACTTTTCTTGTTTTAGGGTAAGCCTCCAACAAAGAAAGCAAAAGTTCTTCAGAAACAACCTTTAGTTGCTAAGCTAGCCGCATATGCTCAGTATCAAGCTACCTTGCAAAATCAAGCAAAGACAAAAGCAGGTAATATTGGTGAATCTGACAGAGGTGAAATATTTGACATTGATTCATTTAGTTTTAATTAATGACATTGTAATTTTGAATTCTGTTTAACTAGCTGTTTCTGTGTCCTGTCAGCACATTACAGCTCTAAGCTTCCTAATAGTTGTTTTGATTTCAATAAATTACTCTAGAAGAGTATAGTTGCATGCGTAAGTTCAAGTGCTTTTGGCAGTCTCCTTAATGTTTTTATTTGGTTTATTATTTACTTTTCATGTACAGATTCTCTGAATTGTGAAGATAATAGGCAAAGAAATAGGATGTTCAGCAGGCTTCAAAGGGATTGAGGGAAGAAGAGTAGTAAGAGGAGATTAAGGAAAGGACCATTTCCAATAGATTTTTTTTTTTTTTTTTTTGGAGACAGAGTCTTGCTCTGTCACTCAGGCTAGAGTCCAGTGGCGTGATCTCGGCTCACTGTAACCTCTGCCTCATGGATTCGAACAATTCTCATGTCTCAGCCTCCCAAGTAGCTGAGACTACAGGCGCACGCCACCACACTTGGCTTATTTTTGTATTTTTAGTAGAGATAGGGTTTCACCATGTTGGCCAGGCTGGTCTAGAACTCCAGACCTCAAATGATCCACCCACCTCAGCCTCCCAAAGTGCTGGGAATACAGGTGTGAGCCACAGCACCCAGCCAGAAGATTTTTAATAGAAGTGAATAGAAAGTGAAGCAATAAGTGAGTAAATAATGAGGAGAGCAATAAGAGAGTAAATAGTGAGAAGGGCAATAAGTGAGTAAATAGAAGAGGCAATAAGTGAGTAAATAGAAGTAAATAGAAAGGTAATTAAAAGTGATATGGGGTAGGTATCTCACTGAGGTACATGGCAAGAACTGAATGGAAATAAAAGCACAAAAGCAGCCACAACAGTGTTTGTCATTCTGTACACTTCTCTCAACTTCTCTTTGTTCCCCTTAACCGAAGAGCTTGTACCTCACTTCCTCAGGAGCATGTGTCATGTATAGAACAGTTAAGAAACTCCTGGCCAGGCGTGGTGGCTCACACCTGTAATCCCAGGGCCAAGGCAGGTGGATCACGAGGTCAGGAGTTCAAGACCAGCCTGGCCAATATGGTGAAACCCCGTCTCTACTAAAAATACAAAAATTAGCTGGGTGTGGTGGCATGCACCTGTAGTCCCAGATGCTCGGGAGGCTGAGGCAGGAGAATCACTTGAACCTGGGAAGCAGAAGTTCCAGTGAGCCAAGATCATGCCACTGCACTCCAGCCTAGGTGTCAGAGGGAGACTCAGTCTCAAAAACATAAAGAAACTCCTGTTTATTTGCAAATATGATATAAGCCAAAGCGCATGCTATTTAGAGAAGTTATTTGATCTTTACATAAAGAAAACGTTCTTTAAATGGGATAAATTAATTTTATGTCCTTTCACACATTTTAACAATGACAACCTTCTTATAAATAAAAAATTTGAGAATTATAATACATCTAAATTTGTTTCATTTTAGCAGTCTCCATGGAAGGTTTCAGCTGGGGTAACTACATCAATAGCAATAGCTTTATAGCAGCTCCGGTTACCTGTTTTAAACATGTAAGTACAGAATTTCTCACCTTATTTTGAAGTACTTAGTCATTGTTTAAATCTGAAGGTACAATAACACCTAAGCGTCTTATCCTTAGAAGGTGTTTGTTTTTATGTCTTGTAATTGAAATGCTTCTTTTATTATTATACTTAATAATAGTTAACAAGAACTTCTGTAAGTTTTGTAAGTACAAGTTTCCTATAAAGAAATTGCAGTTTGAAGTTATTTTTAACAGGCAGAAGTACTAGTCTTCTCTTATAAATACTAATTTTCTTTTATATTTATTTATTTTTTAAATTTTTTTGTAAAGACATGGTCTCGCTGTGTTGCCCAGGCTGGTGTCAAACTCCTGGCATCAAGCAGTCCTCCCGTCTTTGCCTCCCAAAATGCTGGGATTACAGGTATGAGCCACCATACCCAGCAGATGTTCATATTAAGTTGAACTGCTAGCTTTGTCCGGGCACAGTGGCTCAACTGTATTCCTAGCAACTTGGGAGAATGAGGCAGGAGGATCACTTGAGGTCAGGAGTTCAAGACCATCCTGGGCTACAGAGTGAGACTTCTTTTCTACAAAAAATGAAAGTAAATGAAATTGCTAGTATTGTATATCAAAAATATGCATATTGACAATGTCATACGATTTGACCTAACAGAAACCATTCATTATGTATGTTACTTAAATCTGCAATTTGAACTGATAATTCAGAAGAGGAAGGATCTTTTTTCTAATTTTTTTGTCTCCAAATGTTAAGTCACAAAAACAAGGAACTATTAGTAAAATAGTATTGTGAGCTGAAATATGTGCTGTATATATATATCATGAGAAACCCTTTAAAAGGTTTTCTTTTCAGCAAGTGGATTGTTACAGAGCATTTAAAATAATTTAGAATTATGTTTAAAATTTATCTGATGACAAGTTCTTTCCTTTTGATTATTTTATTCCTTTAGATTTGATTAATTTTGTCCAATACTTGTTTAACCTGACTACAACTTTAATTAATACTTAAAGATCTTTTCTGCTGCTATACATGTTTAAGAAGAAAAGAGAATTTAGAAAATACATGAACTTTTGTTTGCATTTAACATTTTGTTAACTTAGGGCTCTAGGCCAGGCACGGTGGCTCATGCCTGTAATCCCAGCACTTTGGGAGGCCAAAGCAGGCAGATCACCTGAGGTCGGGAGTTCAAGACCAGCCTGGCCAACATGGTGAAACCCCGTTTCTACTAAAAATACAAAAATTAGCCAGGGGTGATGGTGGGCACCTGTAGTCCCAGCTACTCGAGAGGCTGAGGCATGAGAATCACTTGAACCCAGGAGGCAGAGGTTGCAGTGAGCTGAGATTATGCCACTGCACTCCAGCCTGGGCAATAGAGCGACACTCAGTCTCAAAAAAAAAAAAAAAAATTAGGGCTTTATTTTTAGATAACAGCATGTGAACAAAGCTGAGCTTAGGTTCCTGTTGTAGAAATCTAAGTGAATTTTCACTGATTCATGGCCAGTAAAGGAGTTTGATCAAAGTCAAGCAGGTTAATTTGCTAATTCTCATTCTTGAAAATACAATATGAAGCCCTTAGTCAGTGACATCTTGCCTTAAATGGAATCTTATTTCTGTGTAAAGTAGGTGATTTATTTTGCTGTAATGTTGATAATAGTGTCACATTTGTGAGAAATATTCCATACACAGCAATAGCAGCTTTAAAGAGAGATCTTTAAAAAAAAAATCTTTAACTCTCTTCTCTTGGGATATTGCTTTCCTGAAGCTCAGAATTAGATTAAGTTCTCAGTTACAGTAACTCTTTCATCTCAGATTCCTGGAACATTTGTCTTTTGTCTCCTTCTGAATGGCCTTTCTCTCTCTTTGTATCTCTTTTTATGTTATAAACCATATCAGACTGTTTTCTGTAAGTAGTCAGGGTATTAAAAAAAATGGCATTTCAACCCCAGAAACATAACATTTTGTTTTCTGTCCAAATCTTTGAATTGTTATACTATATTAAAGTTATTTATGAGAAAATCTCTATGGTAATAATGAACTTGATTGACTTTGTTCAATTCTGCCTTTTTTGAGATTGAAATGTTCTATCAGGGAATCAAGCAGCTAACCTTACCACATGATTAATGATAAGAATGTGGAGCCTCTGCTTTCTCACTCAGAAGTGAGGCATCTGTTTCTCAATTATGTGGACCCAGTGCCTTCCTGTTCCATTTACCTCTCTTTACTGCCTTCTTATCAAACAGGAAAAATCTGTCTTAGTAATTCTTTGGTATGTTTTTGTACAAAGAGCTTGCTCTCTTAACTGGCATATTCATTTGAAGCCATTTTGTTAAGGGGGCCACACTTCTTTGCTGCACTTGATTTTGTCCTTTAGAGTTGACTCTTCCTGGTTGTCCCCTCTGAAACAGTTTTCTGGGTCTCTAAGGAGAGTTACTAGCTTTGTCTTTAGAAAACCTATAGTCAGGAGCTACTAGGAGTACAAGATCCCGCCTTGTATCATCAAAGTCTTCTAAGACTTGATACTTGCTCTGAAACTGGTTCATTAGTCAGGAAGGCCTCTTTGTTCCAGACTCTACACCTGCCTTCTCTTATACTTGAGTACAAGTCGGGAGCCTTTCCTGCTCCTAGGGGATTCTTTTTCAAACATAATTTATGAAAGAACACCCAGCATGTAACATGTAACACGGAAGCGGAGCTGTTGTGATTGAGTCAGGAATTGGGATGGGGACGCTGTCAGAGCCCTGGCTTCTTTAACTTAACCCAACCTCTTCTTCTAGAATAAGGATCCCAGATAAATACTTTCTGTTTTCCAGCACTTAGATATTATTGTGATTAGTTCTAAAATCATAGAATTTCAAGAATATAATTCTTCTTTCCATGGTCTGTCTGTAAGCTTCTGAGAAAGAACTTTCTACAGAGTAGATCATAGGACTATATCTTTTTTGATAATTCCTATAACTATTTATAGTGGCTTATACTTAGTCATTCAATTACAACAGTATTGGATAATTTTTTTTTATAATCGGCAATGGAAATCAAGCCCCAATTGACATTTAATATATCTACTTAGGCTGGGCACAATGGTTTATACCTGTAATCCCAACACTTTGGGAGGCCAGGGTAGGAAGATGGCTTGAGTCCAGGAGTTTGAGGCCAGCCTGGTCAACATAGCAAGACCTTGTCTCTACAAAAGTGTGTGTGTATGTGTATGTGTATATATATATATGATGTGCATATATACATATGTGTGTATGTATATATATGTGTGTGTTTATACATATATATACACATACACACACACATATATACTACTTAAAAATCTGTGTATTATGATTGGCCGATATGTCTTTTATTGTATCTAGGGGTTAGTTTTTCAGACCTTTTATTTAAGCATCATAATTGCCCTTTTTTTTTTTTTTTCTTTTCTTTACTTGCCATACATTGGCAAGAATTCCCCTTTTCTCTAACAAAAATCTTAGACCTCAGAACACAGGATAAGAGGAAACTGCATTGATTGTTCTGGCAGAGATGGGGTGTTGCTGCCAGAGCCTTGGCTCCTGACATTTGAACACCCCATGGTTGGCAGTTCCTGAGGCTGGAAACCACTAAAATTGGGTAATATCACTTTTAATTAATCCTAAATCACAAAGCTAGAAGGCATCTTTAAAATCATCTGGTTCAGCTAGTCCATCTCTTATAAATGAAGAATACTTGCTACTTTGTTGAGTAGCTGGACTATAATTTTCAGCTTTGGGCTTTAACCCATTTTTCATAATGCAAGTCTTTTTTTTTTTTTAATGTGCTTTTTAATTAAGCCCCTAAGAGCAGTATCCGTATCTATCCTAATGGTGGAAAAATCTCCAAAATAGTAATACAGTTTTATATGCCAGTTAGGTGCAATGTATAGATCAAAGAAATTCACAGATTATTTTCTATTAGTAATTTAACTTTAACCCAGCAGAGCCTTCAGTTGATGTCTGTATATTCAGAACATTTGGCTTTAAAGCACTCTAGCCAAGAGCAGTGGCTCATGCCTGTAATCCCAGCATTTTGGGAAGCCAAGGCAGGAGGATCAGTTGAGCCCAGGAGTTTGAGACCAGCATGAGCAACATAGTGAGACCTCATTTCTACAAAAAAAATTAGCTGGGCATGGTGGCACATGCCTGTAGTCCCAGCTACTCAGGAGGCTGAAGGGGAAGGATTGCTTGAGCCCAGGAGGTCAGGGCTGCAGTTAGCCCTGATCGTACCACTGCACTCCAGCCTAGGTGACAGAATGAGACACTGTCTCAAAAAATAAATAAAAATAAACGCTCTTCAGGCCAGGCACGGTGACTCACGCCTGTAATCCCAGCAGTTTGGGAGGCCGAGGCAGGCGGATCACAAGGTCAGCGGTTCAAGACCAGCCTGATCAACATGGTGAAACCCCGTCTCTACTAAAAATAGAAAAAAAAATAGCTAGACTTGGGAGGCTGAGGCAGGAGAATTGCTTGAAACCGGAAGGTGGAGGTTGCAGTGAGCCGAGATTGTGCCACTGCACTCTAGCCTGGGCAATAAGAGCAAAATTCCATCTCAAAAATAAATAAATAAATTAAGCACTCTTCATTATTTTTTAATTACTTAAAGACTAAATTGAAGCACTTCTATTTCCCATTATTTGCCATGTGAAATCAAGTAAAACTTTTTTTTTCCTAGGTATTGTAGCACGGGCTAAAATGTATAAATGTACATAAAGTCATTTTCTTTCAGTTTTGTATTTACAGACTTCAGATTTCTTCTGTTTGGTGCCTAAACTAATAATCTCATGTCTTATTGATGCTGTCTTTACTAAGATCAGAAATGTTGAAATCATCCCATTTTCTCCCTCAAATACAGTTGTAGTTGGTACCAAAAAAAAAGAAAAAAGTCATTTGTACACATAGATGCAGAAACTTTTCAGCTGAATTTATCATACTTTTTCTTTTCTTTTTTTTTTTTGAGGCGGAGTCTCACTCTTTCAGTCAGGCTGGAGTGCAGTGGTGTGATCTCGACTCACTGCAACCTCTGCTTCCCAGGTTCAATCAATTCTCCTGCCTCAGCCTCCTGAGTAGCTGGGATTACAGGCCCACGCAACCACACTCGGCTAATTTTTGTATTTTTAGTAGAGACAAGGTTTCACCACGTTGGTCAGGCTGGTCTCGAACTCCTGACCTCGTGATCTGTCCACCTCGGCCTCCCAAAGTGCTGGGATTACAGGTGTGAGCCACGGCGCCCGGCCGCATACTTTTTCATTCTGCCTCCACAGATACCCTCTTGTTACTTACGTGACATACTCTAATCCTCTTTCTTTTGCCTGACCTATATGTATGTCAGCTTTTTTGAAGGGATAAAGTTACCATGTTTTTTTGCAGTGTGTATCCCATATACTTTTAGGTTTTAAGGAAAGAAAAATAAAAGCCCTTTTGTGTATGTACAGTAGCAATAGTTTATAGTAAAACTCATTATCTATTTCTCAGTTATGTGCTTATTAGTAAAATCTTTTTCAAGTAGAGTCATTTTTGTTTTTTTTTTCCCTAGTCGTGACCCCACACACAGGACTCTATTAAAGGTTAGAAATAAATCATAATACTTCATCTCCATTTTAACGAAAGTTAAAATCTTCAATGTAGCATTCTAGATTGCAGGATTTTCCTTCTAATGGAAGTAAAACTTAAGTTAGTTTCTGGTACTTCTTAGTGCTCCATCTCAGTTAGCTAGTCTGAGTGTTGCCATGAAATAAATTCTCTGCGGGAAAGCAGTGGACTCTAACATAATAAAAACATCACCTGTCTTGTCTTTTTTTTTTTTTTTTTTAAACAGTCTCACTTCTGTTGCTCAGTCTAGAGTCCAGTAGCACAATTACAGCTCACTGCAGCCTCAACTTCTTGGGCTCAGGTGACTCTCCCACCTCAGCCTCACAAGTAGCTGGGACTACAGGCACACACCACCATGCCCAGATAATTTTTTGTATTAATTTTTTTCTATTTTTAGTAAAGACCGGGTTTCGCCATGTTGCCCAGGCTGTTGCAAACTGCTGGGTACAAGCAATCCTCCCTCCTTGGCCTCCCAAAGTACTGGGATTACAGGCATGAGCCATCATGCCTGGCCCTGTCTTTCCGTTGTTTTAAAGAAAGCCTAACTTAAATTTTTTTTTCCTTTTTTTTTTTTCTTTTTGTTTTTCTGAGATGTAGTCTTGCTCTGTCACCCAGGCTGGAGTGTAATGGCACCATCTTGGCTCATTGCAAACTCCACCTCCTGGGTTCAAGCAATTCTTGTGTCTCAGCCTCCTGACTAGCTGGGACTACAGGTGCGTGCCACCACACCTGGCTAATTTTTGTATTTTGGGTAGAGACAGGGTTTCACCTTGTTGGTCAGGCTGGTCTTGAACTCCTGGCCTCAAGTGATCTGCCCACCTTGGCCTCCCAAAGTCCTTGGCGTGAGCCACCACACCATGCCAATTCTTTAGTGATATTGGTTTAATATGTTTTTTTAAAAAAAATTATGGACTGTTTTATGCGTGTTGTTGTTGTTGTTGTTGTTGTTGTTTTGAGACAGAGTCTTGCTCTGTTGCCCAGGCTGGAGTGCAGTAGCACAATCTTGGCTCACTGCAGCCTCTGCCTCCTGGGTTCAAGTGATTCTCCTGCCTTAGCCTCCCAAGTAGCTAGAACTACAGGTATGTGCCACCATACCCAGCTAATTTTTGTATTTTTAATAGAGACAGGATTTTTCCATGTTGGCCAGGCTGCTCTTGAACTCCTGACCTCAGGTGATCCACCTGCCTCAGCCTCCCAAAGTGCTGGGATTACAGGCGTGAGCCACCACACCTGGCCGCCTTTCAAATTAGTAACCAGTGCTTCCTATCTTTTTACATATACGTAGCATTATCTCAGCCTTAATCTTACTTCCACCCTAGGCCTCCCATTTTCCTTTTTGTCCTCTCCTTGGACTCCCCATCTGCCTGCTACCACCACCCCAAAAGATAGATTCTGGTATCAAATCAAAAGATGAGTAGAGGACAGGCACAGTGGCTCATGCCTGTAATCCCAGTACTTTGGGAGGCTGAGGCAGGCGATCGTCTGAGGTCACAAGTTAGACCAACATGGCAAAACTAAAAATACAAAAATTAGCCAGGCTTGGTGGCATGCGCCTGTAATCCCAGCTACTCGGGAGGCTGAGGCAAGAGAATGGCTTGGACCCAGAAGGCGGAGGTTGCAGTGAGCCAAGATCGCGCCACTTCACTCCAGCCTGGGCAACAGAGTAAGACTCTGTCTCAAAAAAAAGGTGAGTGGACTTTATGGAGAAGGCAGGAACAGTTTTTCTTTTCTTTTTCTACTTTCTACCAGAAAATTCTGTAAGTAGTTAGGAACTCTCATTTCTTTCTACTTAATTTTCTGTAATGTTTTCTCCCCTTCCAAATAATATTTCATCATCCTCTGCTAGATGTACTTTGCCTGTTAGTCATTTTGATGATGGCTTTTTGTACATTTGCCATCTCATTGGGATAAATTATTCCTTCTTGGTTACCTATATGCAACCTCAGGTCTTGTCTCTGCCCACTTACAGATTAATATTAAAGATTGTATGGTTGTCTTTGGTTGGCAGCTCTGCAGAGGGAAATCTGTATCTCTGCCATAAAGCATCGTGTGTGCAGTGCATCAACCTCCTGAGAGTCTGAATACTAGCCAGCTGAGCTGTTGGACCATCTGGGAATGATCTTGAAGTACAGCAAATAAGACTTCCCACCCACTTATTTTCTTACAGTCATGTGGAGGTTGTCATACATTTGTGTTGGGGACCCCTCAGCATTTGGATTTGGCCATGTCCTGCAGGACCTGATGACAGCTTACCTTGCAGGGAAGGAGAGTCGCTCCCAGATAGCCCTCACGAGTGGCCCTGGAGCAGGAAGTGGTGGAGCAGATCTTCCTTGTTTGGGAGGAGCCTGAGGTGGACCTCGCGTCCTGAGTCTGGAAGGTAAATTTGTTGTTACCTGTAAATTATGGTTCTGCTAGTTCATGCTATGCCAATCCAGACTTTCAGAGGTATCCCTCCTGCCAGCAAGAGAAGACAGATGACTTGGACGAAGATGGCTGTCAAGCCCTGGGTCATTTAGTCTTCCACACTTAAGAATATTCATTTTAAACAAAAGGGCAGACATATCTATGAAATTACCGTATTATTTCAACACATTGAGCACATACTATGCTATGACCGTGGTGCTCTTTCTTGTTGATGTTTTTGTTTCCTCACTTTTTTTCTTAGAATGAACCATATGGATTGGTTTAAGAGGGCCTAGCAGAACCACAACCTTACAGGCAAGAACAAATGTCACTTTCTGCTACTTTCTCCTATACCAATCCAGACTGTAGGGACCAAAACACAGTATCCTCCACCAAAGTGAACATTATTTTTTAAGCAAACATATTGACATTTTGTTTTCTTTAATAAAATAATATTAAAAGTTTTCTCCCAACAAATGTTAAGGCTTTAAAAAAATAAAAGTCTATGACACATTTAGCTCAAAAAGGAGTACTGTATGCCAAACTTACTTACCAGTGTGCCAACCTGACCCCCAGCTCATTAGCATAAGCACGCCTCTTTCTTCTTGGTGAAAAATAAACCCAATTCACAGATTTGGTAACCAGACAGAGGGATGGATGCTGCACTGCATTCATTTAACTGCATCTATCTACTCGAATAGGTACATCCTCACAGAAATGAATACATGATCTTTGTGTTAATATATATTAGTTTATTCTATGTTACCTGTCTTCCTTCTAGTTTCTCCTTTTTGATCATATCTGCTGGCAATAGGGATGGCCCTACAGTCTAGAATGATATAGGGGAAAGATAGCAGAACCTGAAGAGTCCAGTCTTTCAGTTTAAAGAAGAGGTAGTCACAATGAATATATTATTTTTTGCACAAGTCGGGGAGATAGTTATATGTACCCTTCCAGAACCGCAAATAGTTGAGCTAGTCCATTTCTCCAAGTTACTGAGGTAAACTCATTGCTTACTACTTAAACCAGTAGCCATTAATTGATTCTGTCTTTGGTTTCTAGACTTATCCAACTTCAGTATTTGACATTCTCTTCCTCTCCTTCAGAAATTCCAGAAACTACTGAGAGGGTAGGGGTTGAATGTTGTTTTAGGCTAATCCTCCTGTTGGGTGAGCATCCACCAAAGTAGGAGGGGCCTTGCATGGAGGACATTTGCCTAATGTTCAAATTGGCTAGTTCATGTAACTCCTAGATATCTTTGCTCATCTTTGAGCTTTGAGGCTATTTTGGTTTTTCCTGATTTGTTCATACTATCAAGTCTTTTATAACCTCACATAATCCTTTTCTTTATGATCAACGTTCTAAATTTAATGAGGAACTGATTGTCCACAGCAACACAAACTGTTTAGTGTTATCAGCATTTATATTCTTAAATTTGCTTATTTGATTTAATTTACCATTGCATAAGTTCCAAGTAATTGTGAATTGCCTTGAGTTTTAAAGATTAAAATATAATGGAAACAGTACTTTGGGAACATCTGTTAGATTTCAGAAAATCCCTTCATGATGCTCATTTAATTGATTTTCCGAGTCCCCATCTTAACCATTTGCTGTGGGAGGCTAGTGATTACCGGTTCTAACATTGGAAGTTTTCTCTTTATAGTAATTTCTACATGAGAAATTTTGAAATAATAATTTAAATAGTTTACCATGGTACTCATCTCCAAAACTCTTCAACTCCACCTTCTTAATAACTTTTATCAGTGCTTTTCCCTCATGTCCATCTATGTGGACTAGATTTCTAATCTATGAATTTAATTTAAATTGAAAATTTTCATTTCTCTTATTCATGTTGTTGGAAACCACATTGCTGATGGGAATTGTTTTTCTTTCTGCTCTTAGGCCAGATCTTTTAAAATTAGAAACTAGGGTAAAGTGTATTCACTCAGTACATATTAAAAATTTCTTAAATCAGTTTAAACCTATTAAATCTGCTATTGAGTTTGTAATTCCACTCATAGAAAAATCACTGCTTAAATCTCATATTAGGACAGTATCAGATTTTGAAGTCAGCATGAATCTAGTCTAATATATGTGAATTTTCTCTTTATCTTGTTTGTCCCTGAAACTGGCTTTTTCCAGATAGAATTCCAGGAAACAAACGGAATTAAAATGACATTTTTAGTTTAATATTCCTATTATTGATGGTACTGCTTAATTTTCATTGATATGTTTTAGGCTTTATGTTAATAAGACAATAATTTAATGATTTTTATATGACAGGCACCTATGGGGACCTGCTGGGGTGATATCTCAGAAAATGTGAGAGTAGAAGTTCCCAATACAGACTGCAGCCTACCTACCAAAGTCTTCTGGATTGCTGGAATTGTAAAATTAGCAGGTGAAAAGCATGAATAATAATTTAGTAGAAAATGCAGAGATCCTTGTAACCTTTCGTAAAAAACGCATGTTTATAAATTTTGCAAGTATTGCCAAATAAAAAATATGTTATGATATAGGGCAGGGGTTGGCAAATTGTTTTCTGTGAAAAGCCAAACAAATATTTTCAACTTTGCAGGCCATATGATCTCTGTCACAGCTATCCGTCTCTATCATTATAGCATGAAAGCACCCTTAGCAATACATAAACAAATGGACATGATTGTGTTCCAGTAGAACTTTATTTACAGGAAATTTGAATTTCATATAATTGTTATGTATCATGAAATATCCTTTTTTTCTTTTCAACCATTAAAAATATAAAAGTAATTCTTAGATCACAGCCATAAAAGTAATCCAGCAATAGACCAGATATATAGGCCATAATGTATATGTTACTTTGAAAAGTAACAAAAGTTGAGGTACTAAAAAAAGTGGTAAGAGCTGGCCACAGTGACTCATGCCTATAATCCCAGCTTTTAGGGAGGCAGAGGCGGGAGGTTAGCTTGAGCCTAGGAGTTCAAGACCCACCGGGGCAAAATAGCGAGACCCATTCTCCATTTTAAAAAAAATAAAAATAAAGTGGTAAGAACCTTAGTACCAAATTGATACAAGTGTTGATAATTTTATATATCTTGGGTTCTTCCGTTCTCTTTATTCCCACTGCCTCCACCATACCAAGCCCTTTACTGCTCATGAAGTAAACATGTTAGGAATCTACTATGTTAGACAATGTGGACAAAAGATGATGTCCAGAAGTATAAGACTTGTATTTTTTCCAGCATGTTCACATCGGCCAAATGTTGACTACTACCAGGCATTAATATGACAAGGTACTCAGTGAGTAGTGTAGTAGGGCATTGTGGAGGAGAGGCAGGCAGCCACTCATAAGAAAAGTTATCTTCGATTACTACTGTGACAGATTTTTAACTCCTCCTACTCTCTCTAGTTTTATTTCCGGCATTCTCCTCAAAACACACTGTAGACTGCTCTGTTGTGTACTGCTAATTGACTTAATTTACCTAAAAATTATTTTAATTTTATTTTTCTGTTCAAGCATCTTTTATGGCCTCTTTGTACTTAAAGGATCAAGATGGCCAGCATTTATGACTATTGATGGGTTGCACCATATACCACATGCCAGATGTATTGTAGTTCTCCAGCATAAATGATCTGTTGTGATGAGGCCAGTCTCCCTCTCCCTTTCATACAGCATGTTTTTGTGACCTCTGTGCCTTGGGTTACTCTTGCAAGAGTGTCCCATCTCTGTACTGAACTGTACTACTACCCAAGTCAATTCCCCATCTTTTTCTTGAAACATTTTCCCAGCTGTATAAGCATTCACTAAATGCTTGTATTATTCTGTACACTGTAATTTAAAACAACAGCATATTATTTTTCCCTGGGTGTTTAAGTTAGTTACATTTAAATAGCTCTTAAGATCAGTGCATTTACTATCCAAAAATTACTTCTGCCTTCCATCTCCGATTTTACATTTCTGTTTTATCTAACTGCATCATGTATCTTCTTTTAAGCCACTTTAATGCCATTGTAGAAGTGAGCCTAATGTTAACCAGAAGCTAGAGGTCAGCAGTAATTAGCAAACTCATAAATGGTTCTGAGAAATTGTTGAATTTTAAAACTGAACATTTAAGGCTATAAATTTTCACAAACATGAAAATGCTGACTAAACTTGTCTCCTGACCTGAAATACACATATATTGGCCTTTTTCTGTTTCATTAAAGGCCTTAAATTAAATCGTAATCTTTTATCAACATAAAGTTTATAGAATTATAAATAGGATATATTACATATTTTTTGTACTTTCCAAGAATAAGCCTTCCTATTTGCCTAGGACATAGTTTTTAACTCATTTTACATAATTTTCTTTGTGTTTATTGAACTTTTTACCTGGCATATTCAAATCTTATTTCTAAATACATACGACAGAAAAATTTAGATTCTTAAAGTAGCCACATTCAAATTACCCAGGAGTAATTGGCCACCTAAGCAGCTGGATAAAGCAATTTCTTTGAAATACATTTCAAGGCCAGGCACAGTGGCTCATGCCTGTAATCCCAGCCCTTTGGGAGGCCAAGGCAGGCAGATCACCTGAGGTTGAGAGTTCAAGACTAGCCTGGCCAACATGGTGAAACCCCATCTCTACAAAATACAAAAATTAGCTGGGCATGGTGGCACACGCCTGTAATCCCAGCTACTCAAGAGGCTGAGGCAGGTGAATCACTTGAACCCAGGAGGCAGAGGTTGCAGTGAGCCAAGATCACACCACTGCACTCCAGCGTGGGCGATAGAGCAAGACCCTGTCTTCATAAAATAGATATATAATTATATATAATATAAATAAATATATAATATGTATTTTTATATGTTTATATGCTTATACATAAATATGTATGTTATATGTATAATTACATATATATGCCTGTAATCCCAGCTACTTAGGAGGCTGAGGTAGGAGAATCGCTTGAACCCAGGAGGCCAAGGTTGTAGTAAGGCAAGATTGCGCCACTGCACTCCAGCCTAGGCAACAGAGCAAGACTCCATCTCAAAAAAGAAAAGAAAAAGAAATTATGGGTACAATTGAAATACATGTAAGGATGCCATGCTCTGGAAACAGTTGGACTGTTTGCACTGAACAGATGGTTCTCAAAGTTTGGTTCATAGACCAGCAGCAACAGCATCACCTGAGGACTTGTTAAAAAGGCATATTCTCAGTTCCACCCAAGATCTACAAAATCAGAATCTCTGGAGTGGGACCCAGCCATCTGTCTGTTAACAAACCCTGCAGGTGATTGTATTGCAGATAGACACTAGTTTGACAACTGCTATCAGATGCTGTATTGTTTTATTTAATTTTATTTTCTTACTATGTAGTGATTTATTTCTGGGTTTCAGGTTACAATGCCCTTTTAAGATATGAAGGATTTGAAAATGACTCTGGTCTGGACTTCTGGTGCAATATATGTGGTTCTGATATCCATCCAGTTGGTTGGTGTGCAGCCAGCGGAAAACCTCTTGTTCCTCCTAGAAGTAAGTAGTTTATTTACCCTTACCGTAATTTTTTTATATGTGTACTTTAATGCTATTTTACACATAGTAATGTTAGAGTAATATGGAAATTAAAGGCCAGGCATGGCCGCTCACACCTGTAATCCCAGCACTTTGGGAGGCTAAGGCAGTCGGATCACTTGAGATCAGGAGTTTGAGACCAGCCTGACCAACATGGCAAAACCCCATCTCAACTTCTCCCTAGCTGGGCATGGTGGTGCGTGCCTGTACTCAGGAGGCTGAGGCAGAAGAATCGCTTGAACCGGGGAGATGGAGGTTGCAGTGAGCCAAGATCACGCCACTGCACTCCAGCCTGGGCAACAGAGCGAGACTCCATCTCAAAAAAAAAGAAAGAAATTAAAATAGTTTTTTTGGTGTTAAGCAGCTTTTTGCTGGCGAGGCATATACTTGCTTTCTCTATATTTGTTACTTTTCAGAATGTTAATAGCCTGACTTTGCAAGGAAATTTGTTACTTTTTTAACAAATAATTTATGAAGCAGTTCTTTTTTGCCAAAGTATAACTGGTTATTTCTTCTATTTTAGCTATTCAGCATAAATATACAAACTGGAAAGCTTTTCTAGTGAAACGACTTACTGGTGCCAAAACACTGCCTCCTGATTTCTCACAAAAGGTAAAAACAGGATCTTATAAAGACTGAAGAGCTCTAAAAAACAAGGGTAACAGAGAACATTTTTAAGGAATTGGTTTAATTTTGTGAACCAGATGATCTATGTTACATTTCAAGTGCATTCAGTATATTTTACAGTATAATACGAAAATTTCTTGTAGACCTTTGTCATGAATTTCGAGCAGTTTTTTTTGTATGCTTTTAAGGTTTCAGAGAGTATGCAGTATCCTTTCAAACCTTGCATGAGAGTAGAAGTGGTTGACAAGAGGCATTTGTGTCGAACACGAGTAGCAGTGGTGGAAAGTGTAATTGGAGGAAGATTAAGACTAGTGTATGAAGAAAGCGAAGATAGAACAGATGACTTCTGGTGCCATATGCACAGCCCATTAATACATCATATTGGTTGGTCTCGAAGCATAGGTCATCGATTCAAAAGATCTGGTAAGCACCTATCACAAGAACTCCTGTCAAAAGCATCATTGAGGCTGATTATACTAGTTGGTTATTTTTCTCTGCAGAATTGCATAGATGAAAAATAGCATTCTAGTTGTTTGGGCTGCTTCTTCTACCTTAATTAGTGAAGGTTCACACCATATTAGTGTCCTAATAAATTTTTTTATATTCCTTCCACTTGTTCTCCAAAAGAAGGAACTTCTGGTCACAACTACAATTGTTTCTTTCTTTTATTATTCAGCCCATTTGAAAGATCTAAAGATACCTTTCCCTTTCCATTCAATTTTAATCAAAATAGCAAGATTAAATGTGGTTAGACTTAATACTAAGCACATGAAAACATGCTTCTAAAGTTGTAATTTTCTAACTAGGGAATTACATTAAACTTATGAGCATTAAAATTGGCTGAATGTATTTAAAAGCATATATGCACATGTACTCTGAAGAGAGAAAAGACTATTAAAGAATATTCACCCCAAATGTAGAAGGCATGTCTTTTTGCCATGTTTTATAGTATGACATACTTTGTGAGTTTGAAGCCTTCAAAGAACGTGGTTTTTGGTCTTCTCACAAATGCTGACAGATTAGTGTGTAACTTTTCCTTGTAGATATTACAAAGAAACAGGATGGACATTTTGATACACCACCACATTTATTTGCTAAGGTAAGAAGTTTTTATAAGAACCCTCATTTGTAAATTAGGTTTGAAAGAGGGTTGTGGGTTTTTTCCTAAAATTACGGAAATCACAATTACATATGTTCACTTAAAAGAATTAAGACCTTGTAAATTCATAGGTGTCACAACTCTTTATTATAATTATTCTTAAATTCTATTTGTCTGAATTCTCTCTAAACCTTAATGGAAGTTTGAGTTATAATATTAGGTAGGTAGGAGAAGGCACCTGGTAAATCTTTTCACATTGGTAATATTTTAATTATCAAAATAACAACATTTGTAACAGTAGATGTGCTTTCATATAATTCTTTAGGTAAAAGAAGTAGACCAGAGTGGGGAATGGTTCAAGGAAGGAATGAAATTGGAAGCTATAGACCCATTAAATCTTTCTACAATATGTGTCGCAACCATTAGAAAGGTAAGATAATAGGTTTTAAAATATAGAAATGCAATTATAGGATTTGGGTGTAAGCTAATAGAAGGAGTCCCCAAGCATATTCATTTTGACGTAAAATGTGTATGTGTGTATCTTCACTGGGAAGAAGGTTGCTAGGAATTTCAAAATAAATTTGAATCCTCTGATCTTATATAGTTTATTGTCAAGATTGTCATTTTGAGTCTGCTACATTTATTTATGGAAGTATATCCTAATTTAGAGGAAAAATATTTATTTAAGTTACTTCTAGTCAAGGCTAGTCCAATTCAGAATTGTAACAAGGCCAAGTTTATCTTCAGTTTCCTGTGTTTCCTCTTTAGGCCTTTTTCTTCCTTTTGGTAGTAGTTTTTGCTGCTTTTCTCTTTTCCCCCTCATCTGAAACTGCTCTTACAAAAAGACCTAGAAGAGAAATTCTTGGGTTTTTTGTTTGTTTGTTTGTTCATTTTTTTTGAGACACAGTCTCTCTCTGTCACCTAGGTTGGAGTGCAGTAGTGTGATCACAGGCTCAAGTGACCCTCCCACTTCAGCCTTCAGAGTGGCTGGGATCACAGGTGTGTGCTATCATGCCTGGCTAATTTTCTTATTTTTATTTTTGTAGGTACAGGGTCTCCCTAGGTTGCCCAGGCTAGTCTCAGATTCCTGGGCTCAGGCAATCCTCCTAAAGTGCTAGGATTATAGGCGTGAGCCACGGCACCCAGCATTTTTTTTTTTTAAAGACGTGGTCTCTGTCATCCAGGCTGGAGTGCAGTGGCATGATCTCAGCTCACTGCAACCTCTGCCTCCCAGGCTCAGGTGATCCTCCTGCCTCGGCCCCCTGAGTAGCTGGGATTACAGGTGCATGCCACCACGCCCGGCTAATTTTTGTATATTTTGTAGAGATGGGATTTCACCATGTTGCCCGGGCTGGTCTCGAATTCCTGGACTCAAGTAACCCACCTGCCTCGGCCTCCCACAGTGCTGGGATTATAGGCATGAGCCACCGTACGTGGCATTTTTTTTTGAGATGGTATCTTGCCCTGTCACCCAGGCTGTAGTGCAATGGCGTGATCATAGCTCACCACAGCCTTGAGCTCAAGCAGTTCTCCCACTTCAGCTTCCTGAGCAGCTGGTACTGCAGGCAAAAGCCACCACACCCAACCAGTTTTTTTGTTGTTGTTGTTTTCTTAGCAATGGGGGTCTCACTGTTGCCCAGGATAGTCTCGAACTCCTGAGCTCAAGCAATTCTCCTGCCTCAGCCTCCTGAGTAGCTGGGATTACAGGCAGGAGCCACCTGCCTGGCTAACATTGGAATTTTTTTAAGGTCTCAGGTGAATATCATGTACAGCCATGGTCAAGAACCACCTAAGGAAAGTCTACTTACATAAAGGTGTAACTTAAATCGTGATTTGCATTTCAACAGTTTAAAACCTTCAGCTAAAAGAAAAACAATTATGATGGCCCAGGCATGGTAGCTCACACTTGTAATCCCAGCACTTTGGGAGGCCAAGGCAAGCGGATCACGAGGTCAGGATATCAAGACCATCCTGGCTAACACTGTGAAACCCTGTCTCTACTAAAACTACAAAAAATTAACCAGGCATGGTGGCACGCGCCTGTAGTCCCAGCTACTCAGGAGACTGAGGCAGGAGAATCACTTGAACCCGGGAGGTGGAGGTTGCAGTGAGCCAAGATGGCGCCACTGCACTCCAGCCTGGGTGACAGAGCGAGACTCTGTCTCAAAAAAAAACAGAAAAAAAGAAAAAGGAAAACAATTATGATGGCTGCCATGTCACATGGTCAGACAGCTGGACAAGACTGGCTCCAAACCCTGTTCTTCCTCTTTTCCTCACTAGTGATCAGAATGACCCAATAAGATTTAAAACAGGCCGAGGGGGGCGAATCACAAGGTCAGGAGTTCGAGACCAGCCTGGTCAATATGGTGAGACCCCATCTTTACTAAAAATACAAAAATTAGCCGGGCGTGGTGGCGGGCGCCTGTAGTCCCAGCTACTCGGGAGGCTGAGGCAGAAGAATCGCTTGAACCCAGAAAGGGGAGGTTGCAGTGAGCTGAGATCGCACCACTGCACTCCATCCTGGGCAACAAAGCAAGACTGTCTCAAAAAAAAAAAAATTTTAAAACACTGATTCCTGAAACACCTTGATCATGTTAAAAAGAAAAAAAAAGGCTGGGCCCTTTTTTTATTACAATTACAGGTGGCTCACACCTGTAATTCCAGCACTTTAGAAGGGCAGATCATGAGGTCAGGAGTTCAAGACCAGCCTGGTCAACATGATGAAACTAAAAATACAAAAAAAATTAGCTGGGCCTGGGGCCAGGCACCTGTAATCCCAGTTCTTGGGAGGCTGAGGCAGGAGAATGCTTGAACCCGAGACACAGAGGTTGCAGTGAGCTAAGATTGTGCTATTGCACTCCAGCCTGGGCAACAAGAGCAAAACTCTGTCTCAAAAAAAAAGAAAAAAATAAAGACTGGGTGCAATGCGTCATGCCTGTAATCCCAGCACTTTGGGAGTCCAAGGCAGGTGGATCACTTGAGGTCAGGAGTTCAAGACCAGCCTGGCCAACATGATAAAACCCCATCTCCATACAAAAATTAGCCAGGTGTGGTGGTGTGTACCTATAATCCCAGCTACTCGAAAGGCTGAGGCAAGAGAATCACTTGAACCTGGGAGGTGGAGGTTGCAGTGAGCTGAGATCGAGCCACTGCACTTCGGCCTAGGCATAGAGCGAGACTCCATCTCAAACAACAACAACAAAAATCACATGGATTCCCGTGATCGACTCCATGCCTACATGACCGGAATCACAGTCAAGGCCAGGCTTGGTGGCTCATGCCTGCAATTCCAGCACTTTGGGAGGCTGAGCTGGGAGGATCGTTTCAGTTCCAGATCCCACCCATGTGACAACAGTCTCTGTGTCTGTTAATTCTGATTACTGAGAAAGAGTCTGAATAGCTGAGCTAAGCCTTTGGTTTGGTTCCATATGTGATACATACAAGTCCCTAGTCTAGTCACCTGTGTTTAGAAGAATGAAGAAAGGAATCCCATGTAAGTGGGGTAGTTCTGTCCAGAGATCTTAGGCAAAGCTGTCAAGCTTGAGAGTAGTAAATTTAGTGTACATGTTTACCATATAGAAATAACCAGAGAAAGGAACTTGGGGGGAGAGACCAAAAGATAATGTGGAACCATTATTACAGGCTTTAAACACTTGGTCAAGTCATCTGAGAGTTCTTTAGTAGACAGGATAACTTGGTACAAGTACTGGCCTGAACAGAGGTTGGACTGAAGGAAAGTTTTACTGTCTAAGAGGGGCAGCATCCGTAGAGGATGGCTGAAAGCAATTATATCAAACAAGATAGCAAAGTCAAGACAGAGATTAATGGCAAGTTGAGGTGGAGTTGTGGAATATGGTGATTGATTACCTCTAAAGGAGTAAGAGGAGTTGTTGATTTGACACCCTGTACTAACTCAGAGACTGTGTTCAGCATGCAGATAAAATGCTGGACCGAGACACTGGAAGAGAGGCAAACTCATGATAAAACTTTAGGAATCACTGGTGTAGAAGTTCATCATTGTAGCACTGGGGTGGATGAGGTCATCAAAACAGAAAAGAGCTAAAATCAGAAACTTGAAGGTTGGAGGTGAAAGAACATTCCAAAAGGAATGCAGAAAGAATGATCAGAGAGATGAGAAGATTGATTGGTAGACCAGAAGGTGATAAGAGACTAGGAGAAAATGTTTCAGAAAATTAAGAGTAGGCTGGGTGTGGTAGCTCACGCGAGTAATCCTAGCACTTTGAGAGGCCAAGGCAGGCAGATTGCTTGAGCCCAACTTGGCCCCCAGAGTTTGAAACCAGCCTGAGCAATAGGGCAAAACACTGTCTCTACAAAAATTAGCTGAGTGTGGTGGCACACCTATAGACCCAGCTATCCAGGAGGCTAGGGTGGGAGCATCACCTGAGCTCAGGGAAGTTGGCTGCAGTGAGCCATGATTGTACCACTGCACCCCAGCCTGGGTGACCTTGTCTCAAAAAAAAAAAAAGAAAAGAAAAGAAAAGAAAAATTAAGAGTAGTGAGCAAGTAGCAGAGACTCAGTGAGGTTGGGCAAATTAGGAGTTTATTCATGAATTTAGCAGTTTAGATAAAGGCAACATACTGCAGGAAAAAGCCAAAAACAAAAATTCAACAAGTAAAAATATGAAAGAATATTTGGGAGGCAGAGGCAGGAGAATCACTTGAGGCCAGGAATTTAAGACCAGACCAGCCAACATGGCAAAACCCCATCTCTAATAAAAATACAAAAATAAGTCAGGTGTGGTGGTGAGCACCTGTAATCCCAGCTACTTGGGAGACTGAGGCAGGAGAATTACTTGAACCCAGGAGGCGGAGGTTGCAATGAGCTGAGATTGCACCACTGCACTCCAGCCTGGGCAACAAAGTGAGACTGCATCCTCCATCTCTCTCTCTCTCTCTCCCTCTCTCCCGCCCCCCCCCCCCATATATATATGTATATATAATAAAAGAACAGATAAAGACAAAAATCAACTGCAGGGAGTTGCGTGGTATGTAACTTGAATTGAGTGTCTGGGTGAATAGAGTTTATTCTACTGCTCTATAACCTTGAACCTGTTTCAAAGTAAAAAAAAAAAAATTTTTTTCCCCTTTGAAACAGTCTTGCTCTGTCACCCAGGCTGGAGTGCAATGGCGTGATCTCAGCTCACTGCAGCCTCTGCCTTCCAGGTTCGAGCAATTCTCCCTGCCTCAGCCTCCCAAGTAGCTGGGATTACAGGCCCCCACCACCATGCCTGGCTAATTTTTGTATTTTTAGTAGAGACTGGGTTTCGCCATGTTGGCCAGTCTCGTCTCAAACTGCTGACCTCAGGTGTCTGCCCATCTCAGCCTCCCAAAGTGCTGAGATTACAGGCATGAGCTACCACGCCCGGCCAAAATATTTTTAATATAGTGGAAATTGGGAAACATTAGAGTATAAGAGATGGTCTTTTGAAAGCAAAATTCCAGTGGTAATAGGGCAAGATGGGGAAGTTTGTCTTAGTTTTAAAAAGGGGGGGCAGCCTGGCCAAGGTGGGTGGGTCACCTGAGGTCAGGAGTTCGAGACCAGCCTGGCCAACATGATGAAATCCCATCTCTACTAAAAATACAAAAATTAGCTGGGCGTGGTGGCCCATGCCTGTAATCCCAGCTACTTGGGAGGCTGAGGCAGAAGAATCACTTGAATCCAGGAGGCAGAGGTTGCAGTGAGCCAAGAATGACCCATTGCACTCCAGCCTAGGTGACGAGGGAAACTCTGTCTCAAAAAAAAAAAAAAAAAAGGCAGGGTGGGCACAGCCAGACGTGGTGGCTCTTGCCTGTAATCCCAACACTTTGGGAGGCCACGGCAGAAGGATCACTTGAGCCCAGGAGTTTGAGACCAGCCTGAGCAACATGGTGAGACCCCATCTCTACAAAATAAAAATTAAACAATTAGCCGAGTGTGATGGCATGCACTTGTAGTCCTAGCTACTCAGGAGGCAGAGACAGAAGGATTGCTTGAGCCGGGGAGGTCAAGGCTGCAGTGGGCCATGTTCGCACCATTGCACTCCAGCCTGAGTGACAGAGCGAGACCTTGTCTCAAAAAGGGAGAGTTGGGTACTTGTTACAACAGTCTCTGAGGCGTGAAGAAACGAACAAGAGGACCCTTAATGTGGACCGGCCTTAGCATCTGCCATAGAGGAGTATGGTTATCTGTAGCATAAAAGAGATCAAGTTGGAGCTTGAAGAAGGTAGAGACCGTTTGTAAAAACTCTGTATGTGATAAATCAGAAAGAAAGAAGTAAAAGTGTTACCAAGTAGGATTTGGAGCCTAGCTGAAACTAGATAGGTAAATAGTAAGCACTCAGCCCAGTTTCATGATGCCGTGACAGCAGGCAGCTACAGCCATGGTCAAAGGCACTGCTTTTCCCAGACCTCTGAGGTCAGTTATAGGTAATCCTGCTTTTGTTTCTGTAACACACTAGAATTTACATAGATTTTTTTCATTAGAACTTCTGTTATTTAACATAACTCAATAGAGAGGCATGTTTCACTTTGAAGAGACCTTTATATAATAGATTTTCCTTTCTTTTAGAATGTCAAAGTATTATTTTTATAATAGTGGTATCTAATTTCAAGTACTTAGAATTCTCTTCATTGAAAAGGTGCTAGCTGACGGATTCCTGATGATTGGGATCGATGGCTCAGAAGCAGCAGACGGATCTGACTGGTTCTGTTACCATGCAACCTCTCCTTCTATTTTCCCTGTCGGTTTCTGTGAAATTAACATGATTGAACTTACTCCACCCAGAGGTACTTCATCCTAATATAAACACTGGGTTTTAATCGTTGCTTTCTTCTTACATGGTTTTTGTTTACAACATTTAACACAGCCCTAGATTTCCTGAGAACGTATATAATGTGTGTGGATAAACATATACATACAGGAGCTGTAGGTTGCTCTAAAAATAAAAAGTACTGTATTCTAGCATACTTTAATAAATTACAGTAGTATAGAATTTTTTCTGAGCATCTGTGTATTTTATAATATGAATTGGTATTCTCAAACTCTGTTGAGTCAGTAATGTAGGCTCAACGGGCTATGGCATACATGATTTTTTTCTTTTTTTCCCAATAAAGACAGGGTCTTGCTCTGTTGCCCAGGCTGGAGTGCAGTGGCACAATCATAGCTCACGGTAACTTCCAACTCCTGGGCCCAAGCAGTCCTCCCACCTCAGCCTCCTAGTAGCTGAAACTACAGCTGAAAGGCACAACCATGTCTGACTTTTTTTTTTTTTTTCTTCTTTGTATGTACAGACAGGAATCTCACTATGTTACCCAGGCTGGTCTTGAAGTCCTGGCCTCAAGTGATCCTCCCACCTCAGCCTCCACAAAGTGCTGGGATTAGGAGTGAACCACCACACTTAGCCATGTGGACTGTTTTTTTTTTTTTTTTTGAGACAGTCTCGCTCTGTCACCCAGGCTGGAATGCAGGGGTGCTATCTCACCTCTTTACAGCCTCTGCCTCCCAGGTTCAAGTGATTCTTGTGCCTCCTCTCCCAAGTAGCTGGAATTACAGGTGTGCACCACCACGCCCAGCTGATTTTTCTATTTTTAGTAGAGACGGTTTCGCCATGTAGGCCAGGCTCATCACGAACTCCTGGCCTCAAGTGATCCACCCACCTTGGCCTCCCAGCGTGCTGGGATTATAGGCGTGAGCCACTGCACCCAGCCCTATGTGGACTTTTAAAAGGATGACTGTTTTACTCATGGTTTAACCAGTGATTTTTCCAATTTTAATACTTGAGCATTAAGTTGTTCATCTAAGAAAGGAGGAAAGCTATAACAGAGGTCTATAAAAATAGTATTTGCTCAGCCAGTTTTCTTTCCTTGCAAGAAAGAAAAATATCACTCCATAGTATTAGGTGCTAGACTCTTCTAAAGCCTAGGATTGAAAGAGCAAAAATGTACCGTTGTAGTAAACAGAAAAAGAGAGCCACTTTTGCGTTAGACTAAGTAGACACACCAGTGTTTCTAGAAGGGGGAGGGAAATCTGTGTAACATGGAGGAATTATTGCACTCAGCAGTATAAATCATATAGGCCAGGTGCAGTGGCTCACGCCAGTAATCTCAGCACTTTGGGAGACTCAGGTAGGAGGATTGCTTGAGACCAGGAGTTTGAGAACAACCCGGGCAACATAGGGAGACCCTATTTTGCCTAAATAGGGAGACCCTATTTTGCCTAAATAGGGAGACCCTATTTAGTAGAGACCTGTCTCTACTAAAAACAACAAAAAATTAGCCTGTCACAGTGGCATGCGCCTGTAGTCCCAGCTACTAGAGAGGCTGAGGCAGGAGGATCACTTGAGCCCTGGAGGTTGAGGCTGCAGTAAGCCGTTGAGGGCACTACTGCACTCCAGCCTGGGCGACAGAGCAAGACCCTGTCTCAAAAAAAATAAAGTTGATCATATAACCTATGCCCTTAAGATTTTGTGTACTGTTACTTTTTGTCTGCATTTTAATATTATGCTAATTTTAAATGAACTGCTAGTTAAACCAGTTGTGTTTTTTAGGTTACACAAAACTTCCTTTTAAATGGTTTGACTACCTCAGGGAAACTGGCTCCATTGCAGCACCAGTAAAACTATTTAATAAGGTAAATTTAAATGGCAGCATAATTATGTGAGGACTTATTAATGCCCTGCAAATACAATTTATGTTCATAAAAATGTCTTTGCCTTGTATTAGAATTTCTTAGTGGAGATATAATATAAACAAATATAGCAATGAAACAATATAAATATTTTCTTTACCTAGGAATCAAAACTTGTTTCCAAACTATGTTTCGTTTTTAATCTGAAGGAAATAGAAATGAAGACTTTTCCTAACTAGTTTTTAAATACTTCACCTTTGTACTATGTTTAAATAGTTAAAGAATTATTTGGAATTTATGGTTTAAATTACGTTATTTAGCTAGTCGCTTCTGTTTTTTGCTTTCTTAGTGATAGTAGGGTTGTGCATTCTTTCTTCTTCATACCAATATTAATGTTTTCTTCTCTGTGTCAGGATGTTCCAAATCACGGATTTCGTGTAGGAATGAAATTAGAAGCAGTAGATCTCATGGAGCCACGTTTAATATGTGTAGCCACAGTAACTCGAATTATTCATCGTCTCTTGAGGATACATTTTGATGGATGGGAAGAAGAGTATGATCAGTGGGTAGACTGTGAGTCACCTGACCTCTATCCTGTAGGGTGGTGTCAGTTAACTGGATATCAACTACAGCCTCCAGCATCACAGTGTAAGTTGGTATACAGAAAAGGTGTCCTTTTGTAAAAATCAGCAATTCTCCAGAGGACTATCTCACATAAGTCATCTTATGAGCTCACAGGACAAGAATATACCTATGTCTGATTGGTTGCCAGGTAAGACATTAAGACTCAACAACAATATCACAGAATCAGACCATGTGTCCCATGGCAATGTGAATCCAGTAGTCAATTACATAGTGACTATAGAAACACAACAGTCACCAAATTAAACTAGACTTACTATTTTAGTGAGTTAAAAATTACAGACTAAAAGTTTATTGGTAGGTAATAAATGCTTTTGAGTAAATAGTGGAATCTGTCTCATGTTGAGGCTATGGTTTTGTAGGAACAAGTACCCTTATTTTCAGAGCATCATGTACTTAAGTATAATGGTCTTGGTAAAGATAGTTCATATAAGTTGTATCTAGACAACTGTATCGTCTAAATTGTAAACAATTATCTAGTACCAATTTTCCCTTTTTATTTTTCAGCATCAAGAGAAAACCAATCAGCTTCATCAAAACAGAAGAAAAAAGCTAAGTCCCAGCAATACAAAGGACATAAGAAAAGTGGGTCACCACGTGGTGTTCACATACATTTTCTAATTGTTAACTAATTGGAGTCACAGTATTCTTGGACAGAAAATGATATATCTTGTGAGAACTGATGATTGTGCGTTATGTATTATGCTTAAAGGTGCAGTATGCCATAAAAGGCAAACCCTTGCAATAATGAGAAACACTGATATTTTACTAACAGGAGAAATGATTACCACAGTATTTAAAGTATACGTGGTAAAGAATAGAGTCTGTGAATGATTCTTGAAATAATATGTAAAACCTACTGAAAGTTAATCCTTTTTAAAAACTTTATTTAAAAAGAAAAATTAGCAGCCAGGTGCAGTGGCTCACGCCTGTAATCCCAGCACTTTAGGAGGCCGAGGCAGGCAGATCACAAGGTCAGGAGATTGAGACCATCCTGACTAACACGGTGAAACCCTGTCTCCACCAAAAATACAAAAAATCTGCCGGGCGTGGTGGCACACGCCTGAAGTCCCAGCTACTCAGGAGGCTGAGGCAAGAGAATCACTTGAACCCGGGAGGCAGAGGTTGCAGTGAGCCAAGATCACGCCACTACATTCCAGCTGGGCAACACAGCAAGACTCTGTCTCAAAAAAAAAAAAAAAAATTAGCGGATGCTTGATGCTTACAGTAGATGTGAAGCCTAATAAACCCATTTTTCCTAGAAAGCAAAACTTTCTAGAGTGATACTGGTAAGAAATCCAAGTTGATGGCAAACAAGCTTTACCAAATTTTTCTAGAAATGCTTTCTATACTAAAAAATTAGCCGGGCGTGGTGGTGCATGCCTGTAATCCCAGCTACTTGGGAGGCTGAGGCAGGCGAATTGCTTGAACCCAGGAGGCGGAGGTTGAGGTGAGCCGAGATCGTGCCATTGCACCCTAGCCTGGGCAACAAGAGCAAAACACCATCTCGAAAAAAAAAAAAAAAAGAAATTCTTTCTATACTATATTTTACCTTACAGTGAATTGTTGGCATAAGCCAAAATAATATAAAATATATTGATAACTATATTTGATTTTTTTTATCTTATTTCCCCACCATAGAAAGCCATAGCTTTCTCTCTTCATAAAACTTGTCATAGAATGTTTCATTCTTTTTTGAGACAAGGCCTTACTTTGTTGCTCAGGCTGGAATGGAGTGCAGTGGCACAATCTCCGCTCACTACAGCCTTGACCTTCCCTGGCTCAAGCAGTCCTCCCACCCCAGCCTCCTGAGTAGCTTGGACCACAGGCATGTGTTGCCACACACCCAGCTAAGTTTTGTATTTTTTTGTAGAGACAGAGTCTTGCCACGTTGCCCAGGCTGGTCTCAAACTTCTGGGCTCAAGCAATCTGCCCACCTCAGCCTCCCAAAGTGCTGGGATTACAGGCATGAGCCACCACACATGGCCATATTTCATTTCATTCTTAGATAAGGTTTTATATATATATATATATATTTTTTTTTTTTTTTTTTTTTTTTTTTGAGACAGAGTCTCAGTCTGTCACCCAGACTGGAATGCAGTGGTATGATCTTGGCTCACTGCAGCCTCGACTTCCTGGGTACAAGCAATTCTCCCACCTCAGCCCCTGGAGTAGCTGGGACTACAGGAGTATACCACCATGCCCAACTCGTTTTTATATTTTTATAGAAATGGTGTCTCACCATATTACCCAGGCTGGTCTCAAACTCCTGGGCTCAAGCGATCCATCTGCCTGCCTTGGTCTCCCAAAGTGCTGGGATTACAGGTGTGATCCTCTGCGTCTGGCCAATTTTTATTTAAAGATATTTTTTAAATTGGACTGGACGCGGTGGCTCATGCCTGTAATTAATCCCAGCAACTTTGGGAGGCCGAGGCGGGCGGATGGCTTTAGACCAGCCTGGGCAACATGGCAAGACCCCATCTCTAAAAACAAAAAAAGGAAGAAAAAAGCAAGCTATTTAAAAAATGTAAAAGTACACTTGAGGATTAAAACTGAAACAGATTTTTCCAGCTGACTTGCCAAATATGCTCAGGTACGTGCTGATTTGCCTCATTAACATCCTAGAGACTGAAGTGGCAAGAAGAATCGAATATACTCTGTTCTAACCTTTCTGATGTTTGCTTGTTAAGTGGGAAACTTAAAAATTTCTACTGTCCACTGTAGTAGTACTTTGAAAAATAAGTTTTCTCCTAGCACAAAACCCATGTCAGCCACACACAAGTAGCAACCTACAGGCCTGTCTCTTGACCTCTCGTTTATAGGCACAAGCCTCCCACAGGCCCAGAATTATTTTGCCCACCAGCTGCTTGCCAGGTCTGATACTCACCTAAAAGAACTTTAGGGAGCATTGCCAAACCAGCCTGATGAAAGGGAGTTCTCATGTATCTAAATGAGTAGCAAGAATTCACATGGGAATTTCACTTATGTCAGTGGACTGACAATAGCAGGTATGACCACTAAGCTTTCTGTGAAGTAAATAACAAGTCTGCTTTCACTTTCTGTTGGATAAGACTTTGGAATTTCAGAATTTTCTTTCCAAGATGTCAAATTAAAAATGGTTTTTATTACTCAGTGGCTATATGACATTGCTTTTTAGAACTTATCTGTGAGTTTTGTGTAGACAATTCATTTGCCTCCCTCAGCGTGACGCTTGTAGGATTTGTTTCTGATTTGTGGAGTTAAAACTGTTTTGAATTAATGGGCTGGGAACATGGAAAGAAATATGTAATTAATGAAGAAATATGAGCACCCCGGTTTTTAGTGATATTTACCATTACTAGAGTTCTGGATTCACTGAAAAAATGAATTTTGGTCTACATGCAACATATTCCTTAACTATAATGTTTTACTATTTCCTAATAGTATGACATCATCCCTAATACCTTTAAATTGTCCTTTGGACATAGAAAAGAAAAGAACTATGGACCCACAGTACCTCATTAGATGCCCTTGGGACCAGATGTGCATTGGAATTCAGAATTTTTTGGATTTTAGAAGAGAAATATAGTCTATGTAACATACATTATGTAACACTCCAGACTCTGAAACATTTTTTAAAGCAAATATATATGTAAATATTTACATTAAATGGCCCAAATAAAAATTATAAGTAGTGTCACCAAGTGAGGTACGGCTTTGTTGCCAAAGTTCTTTTTAAAAAAACTTCCTGAGGCCAGGCACGGTGGCTCACGCCTGTAATCCCAGCACTTTGGGAGGCCGAGGCAGGCGGATCACCTGAGGTCAGGAGTTCGAGACCAGCCTGACCAACATGGAGAAACCCCGTCTCTACTAAAAATGCAAAATTAGCCAGGCGTGGTGGCGCATGCCTGTAATCCCAGCACTCGGGAGGCTGAGGCAGGAGAATCGCTTGAACCTGGGAGGCGGAGGTTGCAGTGAGCCGAGATCGTGCCATTGCACTCCAGCCTGGGCAACAAGAGCAAAACTCCCTCTCAAAAAAAAAAAAAAACAAAAACAAAAAAAAACCTATTTGAATGTTGGAATTGCGGATAAGGAAGTATAGTGCCGTATTAAGAAGCAGCAGTTTTCACTCTAATGGTGCCGCCGCCTCTTATTTTTTTCTGTTACTCAGCAGTTTGTTAGAAAGTTTTCTCACTAAGCTTTAGTTACACAAATAAGTATTTGGGGTTTAGAAACCTGTCATCCATTGCAGGCAGACTGATATAAATACCAGAAGGGCTACAAAACCTTTTGTTTTTACGTTTGCCTTGGTAGATTATCATATTCTGGCTCTGTTGCTTCATCTTACAGCTCGTTGGTCTTTTTGAACTTAAGATCATCTGTTAGTGGTATATTCTTTGTTAGTGCTTATTGTACAGAAACAGCTGATGAGCTTCATTGGTCTAGCTTGCTTTGTAGTAAGTTGTGTTCATGCCACGAAGGAGGGATAATTACTGACACTTTTGAGAATAAGTATAAGGTTCTGCCAGAAGGATCATAGACACTCTCTAGTCTCAAAAGCCTCTTTTCCTTAAGATGTGGTAATTCTAGAGCAGGAAAAGCAGTACTGATTTCTGCTTTAAATCTCACCATTTTCAGGGACTACTGTAAGTAGTAAGAGTGGACATTGCTCCTTGCGTTTTTATCTGTGAGTATGTGATATATTAGGAAAAAGTCTTAAGTTGTTGCTGCATGTGATTTTGGTTTGGCTCTTGAGAATTGAATCTACTCAATAACAGCTTAAATCCCACATCATTTTACATAGGAATACTGTGTGGCTTACATTTACCTTTTAGTTTTGATTTTGTGAAGCATAATTTTTTATTGCTCTTACTGGGTTTATTCTGTCATCTGGAAGAAAACAGACATAACTCAGTCACAAAGATAAAGATCCTTTCGCTTTTTTTTCTTTCTTTCTGTCTTTCTTTCTTTCTTTTTGAGACAGAGTCTTGCTCTGTCTCCCAGGCTGGAGTGCAGTGGTGCACTGTCGGCTCGCCACAACCTCTGCCTCCCGGATTCAAGCGATTCTCCTGCTTCAGCCTCCCAAGTAGTGGGATTACAGGTGTGCACCACTACTTACGGCTAATTTTTGTATTTTTAGTAGAGACGGGGTTTCACCATGTTGGCCAGGCTGGTCTTGAACTCCTGACCTCAAGTGATCCACCTGCCTCGGCCTCCCAAAGTGCTGGGATCATAGGTGTGAGCCACTGTACCCTGCTGATCCTTCAGCTTTCAATATGATTAATGCACTATGCCTGGTTCTTCAATATTTGCAGAGTTCAGAGTATTTTTTTTTTTGGTTGGCAAAAGCATCGTACATGTCTTGGAAGGCTTATATTTGTATAGAAAACTATAGCTGAAGGGTGATACTTTTTTTTTTTTTTTTTTTTTTTTTTTTGAGACAAGGTCTCACTTTATTGCCCAGCCTGGAGCACTGTGGTGCAATCATAGCTCACTGCAGCCTTGAACCCCTGGGCTCAAGCAAATCTCCCACATCAGACTCCAGCATTGCCCAGCAATTTTTTTTTATTTTTTGTAGAGATGGGTCTCACTGTGTTGCCCAGGCTGGTCTTAAACTCCTGGCCTGAAGCCATCCTCATTCTTCTGCCTTGGCGTCCCAAGGTGCTGGGATTACAGGCATAAGCCACCATGCCCAGCCTGATAAATTTGTTTCAGAATAAATCAGATTGCTTAAGAATTTACAGGCAATAAGCTTTGAATTTGGAAGTACATTTTAGAATAAGAATTGTGTTTTCTAAAAGAGTGAATTGTAAACTAAAAGTTAGGAGAGCACATTTCAATATCAGTAACCTCCTACACCCAGATAATACATTTAAATTGCTTTGATTTCTCCACCAGTGTTTGGGCTTATATGAGCTATGACATGCTACCTAAAAGTAGTGTTTTAAGACCCTTTCTTCCTTCCTTTGGGTTTTTATCCCATCTCAAGCAGAGACTTTCTTGAAAGAAATTGGCCAGCTGTTCAGCTGTTCTTTTTTTTTTTTTTTGAGACGAGAGTCTTGCTTTGTCACCCAGGTTGGAGTGCAGTGGCACGATCTCGGCTCACTGCAAGCTCCGCCTCCCAGGTTCACGCCATTCTCCTGCCTCAGCCTCCCGAGTAGCTGGGACCACAGGCGCCTGCCACCACGCCCAGCTATTTTTGTATTTTTAGTAGAGATGGCGCTTCACTGTGTTGGCCAGGATGGTCTCGATCTCCTGACCTCGTGATCCACCCACCTCGGCCTCCCAAAGTGCTGGGATTACAGGCGTGAGCCACTGCGGCCGGCCCAGCTGTTCTTAAAGCTCTCTGTAATTCATTTTACTTTGTCTTGTTTTAAATTTGAGAGTCAGACTAGTTATTACCAGACTCTCGGAGAGTAGAAACAATCTCCCCCAACACACACATTCAGTCAGTCTCTCTTTCCTTGTTTTCAGAAATACAAACTTTGCATAATTGGTTCTCTTTTGAGAGTGTCCTGTGCAGCACAGCTTTCCTAGTTATATAATGCGCTTTTCTTACCACGCATGTAAGTGAAAGCTTACTTTAGTCTGACTTGATATTTAGAGAGGAAGATGCCAATTGGGAAGAAGCCTGTCAGTTTGTCGAGCCTGCCCATGACAGGTGGGGTGCGGAGGAGCTTCTCTGGTGACGAAGAGTTGACTCCTCCTCCATATCGAACCCTTCCAGCACAGACAGCCCCGGAGGCCTTCCCACCTCCCAGCACTAGCCGAGAGTTCAGTCCCAGCCTCAAAACAGGTAATTAGTCACATCAGCATCTCACGTACTTCAGAGGGTAAAAGTACTGGGTAGGGTGGTGGGAGACAAAGCATGGTCTGGCATGACAGATGCTGACTCATTGAATTTTTTTTCTTTTTCTTTCAACTAAAGAATTCATTTCACTAGTGCTTAGCAGTCACTTCACTAAGACAAAACATCAGGGAAGGATTTTTTACTTTGTTATAAAATACTTCCGAGCTTCAAATAAGGGTAGTTACAATTTCAAGTTCTGGAATTGTGAGACAACTTGGAATATTTCATGGTTTTGAACATTCCTCATTGCAGAATTGTATGTGACTTGACCTGGGAACAAGTGTGTCATTAGGGATAAGTCTGATTAAAAAAACAGAAAAACGAGGCTTTGTTCATAACATTTCATAGTATCTCATTCATGGAAAGGATGTGTTTTGAGTTCTAGTTTAATTTTGTGGCAGTAACATTGATCACAATCTTAGTTGAATAACAAATTTGGAAATTCAATACCTGCATTTTATTATTTCCATAAGTTCATGATCATGTATGTATAGTGATTAGTCAGTGGCATTTGATTCGAGTGTAATTGGTTAGGCCAAGGTAGTCGATTGTAAGGAAGACTGCAGAAGGTTTTGCCCTTTGTAATTCCTAAGAACAAGCGTGGTATTATCATAGGGTATGAGGACTTCACTTAGGTATGATGAACTTCAGGCATGAGTACAGATCAGATCATACAGCTTCAAAGCCAAAGTCATACCTGCCTTAGCATATGTTCTGCCATATGCTAACTATTGCTTTTAGACTTAATTGTTTTCTGTAATCAGCATTCTTTAAAATGTCTTGTATGTTGAAAACCTAGATGAGACTTGTTACCTAGCTCTGTTTTCTTCTCATTCTTCTGTTTGCTAATATTTTTGCACCTATGGGGGTTTTCTTGTTTGTTTCCGTTGTTGGTTTTTTGGTGGTTTTTGCCATTTTAGGATATATTCTTTAGCTTTTGCCTCCCTCATAATGTCATTAGGCCATCTTGCCCCCTTCCCAGTCTTTTTCTCTGAAGATCACTGTGATGTTCTTACATCGAGAGGAAATTACACTACTTCTTTTGTACGAAAAACAAATTAGGATTGTAAATCCAGTGTTACCTGCTCTTTAACAGAAAAATGTTCAAAGTCTAAAGAGCGTTCCTGTTTCTTTTCTTGTCTTAAGTTTTTTTCTTTTTGCACTTACTTATGAAATAGTCTTGCATTACTTAATTAAGTATGGATATTGTGAGTTCCGAATATATTTGAGCTTTTATTGGATCTTGGATATATTTTCTTTAAGCATGAGGCTGGTTTTGAAGATGTGTGTCACATTTTGTGATAGGTTACTGATTCATTTAAAATGGAACTTCTGGCACTGGCAAAACCCAAGAATTTAGAGTAGACGAACTAGATGGAAACTACCTGGCATCCTATGTGACTTCCTTCTTCCACCGATGTCTATAGTATATTCTGAGCTGGGGCACAACTTGTGGGACTTGGTGTGATTTTTCTCTGATGAAACTAAGTAGGGACTACATTGCTACCTTAACTATCTGAAAGCTATGGTTTCATTAGCTGTTGAAAGAGTTTATTATTTATGGGCTTCGTAGCTGGAAAAATGTGATTTCAGTTAGCTTATCTCCTGAAATGTTAGTGATTAGTGTCAACAAAGTGACTTCCTTCTAAAAACAGAGCTGAGAAAGGAAAAGGCATTTGTGTAGAAAGTGACATTCAACCACAGGATCTGTTTTATTTCATCCATCATTTATTGAGAAGGCCTGGAAAGGAGAAATGATTCATGTGAAGATAACCAGACAGGCTTTGTTTTAGATTCCATGAAAACAGTGAAATTTTACATTAAAACATTGCACATCTGAGTGAGTGTTTCACCTTTATCTTGAGTGACTTTTTTTAGCACATCATTTTCATATTTTAACATGACTAGATAGAAGCATAATCCAGAAATTTGTTGTTAGCAGTAATGCATATTGCTTCAAGATATGCTTTAGAATCTCAACTTACCTTTCTTACATTTTTTTAAAAAACATCCATTTGAATGAAACATGTTTGATCTTGAAGCACATTAATTCTTTTCTCATTCATTTAGCCATCCAGTCATCATAGAACAAGATACTGTTTTAATCAACCTTTTATTGTGGGTACTGCACCTTTAATGAAACTTGGGTTTTGTTTTCTTTTCCATGTGTGTATTTGCTAGGTATTGTTAAAATGGCCCTCACGCTGAATGACTGCATGCTGGCTAGATTTGAAGGATAACTGTCATACATTTGATATCATTCCTCATAAAAGCATTTTTATTTATATTAAGTAATTTTTTAATGAAAGGAAGAATTAACTGCACAGTCTTGTTTGCTGTACCTTTGAACAGTCTGATGGGTGTTTGCTATGATTATATGCATAACGTATTCACTTTTCTGTCTTTGGCCTGTTAAATTTTTGATCACCAATACCAAAACCAGTACCAAATAAAATAAATTGCCATCTCTCAAAAGATTATTCTTGGCCGGGTGCAGTGGCTTACGCCTGTAATCCCAGCACTTTGGGAGGTTATCCCATGTGGGGAGTCACCTGAGGCAGGTGAATCACCTGAGATCAGGAGTTTGAAACCAGCTGGCCAAAATGAGGAAACCACATCTCTACTGAAAATACAAAAATTAGCCAGGTGGGGTGGTGCACGCCTGTAATCCCAGCTACTTGGGAGGCTGAGGCAGGAGAATCACTTGAACCTGGGAGGTGGAGGTTGCAGTGAGCCAAAATTGTGCCACTGCACTCCAGTCTAGGTGACAGAGCGAGACTATCTTAAAAAAAAAGATACTTTAAATTAGCAAGTAAGATGTCAGCAGCCATTATTTTTAAACTAATTGCTTGTAACTAAAATCAAGACATGGGCCAGGCACGGTGGCTCACGCCTGTAATCCCAGCACTTTGGGAGGCTAAGGTGGGAGGGTCACGAGGTCAGGAGTTCAAGACCAGCCTGACCAACATGGTGAAACCCCATCTCTACTAAAAAAATAAAATAAAGACATGAATTATTTTTCTGACTGTACTATTTGACTTTAAAAGTTGTAGCAATTTTAATATTGTTCCACATGATGACACTGCCATTGCTTCATGAAAAACTTAAATGGCATACTACCTATCCAGATACTCTGCTGAGTTCTCATTCTCATCAGTTGATTTTTTTCTCTGTATGAGCAGTTTCCAATTTACATCCCATAGATGTGTATCCTCTCCATTTATTAATGAAAAGATACATAATAGAGAAAAATGAAGAACTTTTACCCTTGATCTGGAGCCAGATGCCTGCAGGGGCTGGTGGTTACCTGTGTGAGTATTGTGGGCAACCTGGGCAGTGAGCTCTGTGGTGGACAGAGATCTCAGGCTGCCCAGATTCAGGGGGTAGTAAGTAGCCAGTCAGTTCCCATTGATCACAGCTCTTTAAGGATGCTGCGCTTATGTTTCCAAGTCTATCTACTTTTCAGATTTTCATGTGAAATCTCTTGTATCAAAATATTCAGTCAAATGTGTAAAGAACTATTCAAATGTATAAAGAGGCCAGGCGCGGTGGCTGACACCTGTAATCCAAACACTTTGGGAGGCCAAGGTGGGTGGATCATATGAGGCTAGGAGTTCAAGACCAGCCCAGCCAACATGGCAAAACCCCATCTCTACTAAAAATACAAAAGAATTCGCCAGGCGTGGTGGCACACACCTGTAATCCCAGCCACTCGGGAGGCTGAGGCATGAGAATCACTTGAACCCAGGAGGCAGAAGTTGCAGTAAGTTGAGATCATGCCACTGCACTCTAGCCTGGGTGATGGAGTGAGACTATGTCTCAAAAAAAAAAAAAAAAATGCACAGGGCCCAGGCAGTAGTGGAAAAAGCAGTTTCTGACTTCTGATTTAGCAGATCCGTGTATGCTAAAGAAGTTGGGAAAGAAGGTAGCATTGCTCACCACGGGACTAGATTCAAGTGGATGTGTTAGCACAAAAGACCACCTCATCTGTTCTTTAAATTATTTGAGCTCAACTTTGGTTAGACGGTAACCTGAACACAGCCAGGCGCTGTGGCTCACACCTGTAATCCCAGCAGTTTGGGGATATGAAACTGAAAAACCATTTTCCATACTAAAGACCTACGGAAACATGGCTATACTGTTAATTTGTTTTTGTTAAAAAGTAAGTCATCAGATAAGAACTCAGGCAGGCACTCAGCTTTGAACTGGCCTCCCGCCTTGTCCTCCTACATAGCTGGGACTGTAAGCATTAGCCACCACACTCGGCTCAGGAGTTTAACATTAGTTTTTCTTGGTAGGAGGAGAGGTACACAGGGTCTCACTCTGTCACTCAGGCTAGAGTGCAATGACACAATCATAGGTCACTGTAATCTCGAACTCCTGGGCTCCAGCAATCCTTCTGCCTCAGTCCTGAGTAGCTGGGACTACAGGCTTGCACAGCCATACCCAGCTTTTTTTTGTTTTTTGTAGAGATGGGGATTTGCTACATTGCCCAGGCTGCTACCACATCCAGCCCAGATTTACTTTTTAAAAATATATGTTACATCCTTATGTAATTTATACTTTTTTAATGTTTTTATTTAACATCAGATTTATATCTTTTTCTTCAGAGAATCTTTTTAATAAAACTACTCCTTGAGGCCGGGCACGGTGGCTCACGCCTGTCATCCCAGCACTTTGGGAGGCTGAGGTGGGCGGATCACAAGGTTAAGAGATCAAGACCATCCTGGCCAACATGATGAAACCCTGTCTCTACTAAAAATACAAAAATTAGCTGGGCGTGGTGGTGGGTGCCTGTAGTCCCACCTACTTGTGGGGGCAGTGCTGAGGCAGGAGAACCGCTTGAACCGGGAAGCGGAGGTTGCAGTAAGCCGAGTTCACTCCATTGCACTCCAGCCTGATGACAGAGTGAGACTCCATCTCAAAAAAAAAAAAAAAAGATTGTACTTCAGAACCATGAAAGAACTACATCAGTGTTTGTACAAACATTGACATAAAAGTGAATACTTAATCACAAACAAAATTCTCATTATCCCAGTCAGATTAGTGAGCACCATTACCGCGAACATTTCATTGAAGATGTCCATTACACAGTACTGTTCCTTTCCAGAATGTTCCTTAACTGCTAATATACTGGAAAATTAAAATTAACTGAAGAAATGAAGAAGTCTTAATAACTGTAAAGCTGACGGAACACGAAGATCACAGGCAATCCGAGTACTCTAGAGAGCCTTAATGCCCATATGTTTCTCTCTCTTTCATTCAGTGACAACACTGCAGCTGAAGGAGGAGTTGCTGGATGGAGAGGATTATAATTTCCTTCAAGGAGCGTCTGATCAGGAAAGCAATGGCTCTGCCAACTTCTACATCAAACAAGAGCCGTGAGGTGGCTTAGAAACTGAGGGCGGGTGGGGAAGGATTTTACACAGGACTGATTTATAATCAATCCAGCTGTACAGGGGGCTACTCTACTGGGACATTTTGCTAAACATAGAAGATTTCAGTTCCAGATTTTTCAGGTGGGTGGGGGAACTATTTTAGTCGGGGGGGCAGGGGGGTGGGAAATTTTCAATTTATAAAGATGGACAATTTTTGTGTTGTATTTGAAGCTTTTGAAAGAATTTTGTAATATTTTCCAAGTTTGGATTTATGTGCGTTGTTAACAAGAACTGAAATTCTAACTTTTTTGGTAAGATTAAAGTTTAGGTAGCAGGATTGAAGGAAATGATTTAAGAAGGATATAGCTGTTAAATGCAAATGAACTGTCATTACAAATGAACCTTTTTGGTACCTGTTGGGAGATTTTGGGATTTTTAGAAGTTAGGCCAGTCACATCTCCAGCTTCCTTTGCTGCAGAAATATGCAACTGAACTCCTCATGGAGGGGTCATCACCACAAAGGTCATGGAAGGGTCATTATTTCTCTTGTTGGCATTTTATTGCAGCCCATTTTCAATGTTTGTACAGAAATATTTTTCATTCTGTGAAAATTTATTTGGAGTTCTGTATGAAACTGGAAGAACTCTGGATACTTTTATATGTTCTCTTTTAATTAAAAAAAAAATGATTAGAATTATCCTAACACTAAAGTGTTAAACTGGAATGGTTGACAAGATATACAGGATCTCAGTCTACACATTTGAGGGGTTGGGGAAAATGTAATGTTGTCCTTAGTTTATTTTCCTTTCTAAAAAAAAATACCCCACGAAAGGGATTCTGATCAGTTCTCTGCCATTTCCCTCTATCTGTGAAATAACAGCTTGGTATAACCACAACCAAAAACAGATGTTCTGTATTAGGAGAATCGAATTGAAAGTTATTCAAAGCCAAAATAAGTTTAGATTTCAAAATCATTCCAGCTCTGCTTTTATCTATCCTGGATTTGGTAGAAAACTAATTTGAAAGAGAATTTAATTTTCTTAAAATTCCATATATATATATATATATATATATATATATATATATATATAATTGTCTTTAATTGTATTCAGGATTTATTTTAATAATAATCGATTTGGACCATTTTGAACATTCCCTGTTTTAAAATTCATATGACTTCCTTTTTAAAAAAAAAAGGATACAAGGGTAAATTGGTGAAAGGTTTGCTCTCTGCATTTTCTAACTTTCTACTGAGTTGTGACTGAATGAGAGCGCTCTAGCGTTTACCAGTGAGGTTCATAAACTAAACTCTCAGGAATTAATTGCATCTGTTCTAGAAGTGCTTCTGGGTCTTAGCCTGGCCTCTTCAGAGTGGTAATATTGACCATCTCCTCTGGAATATAGGTAGGGCTAACTAGAAATTAATCAAAATGATTAACCTCTACAGTCCTTCAGCCTATGGAATGCTTTAAAAAATGTTAATGGAAAGCCCCAGGAGACCATTTTAGGTAAGATTTTTGTTTGAATTTTAAAATGCATAGAACGTTAAAAAAAACCAGCAATTTATTTTCTAAAATATTGCTCTACTTTTGGGAATAATAGCATTGGTAATACGCACAGGTTTACCTCATTCTATGCAAGAGGGGTTAATAACATAAGGTTTTATAATAGCTACTGGAAGTAAAATTTGTTACTTTATAGTGTAAGAATGTATGGAATCGCATGTCACCATTTCTTAATACTGACTCTTTAGGGGCATAAATGCAGATCACATCAACGCAAGTTGATTCTCATGTGTCAAATATATGTGAATTCAGCTGTTAAATTACTGGATATTTATCTTAACATTGCTGAGAGGGACCTACTGTAAATGTGACATCCTCACACTTCCCATATCTTTAACTTTGAAAAATCTTCTTGTAAACTTAAAGCCTAGAAGTATTCCAAAGCAAGGGTTACAGCAGTCTTTATTCTCAGGCTCACTGAATTAAACCCAGGACTAATTCCACAGCACAGGCACAAGAAGCCTGTTGTGTAGTGTACTCTGCCAGTACCTTGGATTTAGGAGCTCCATGGGGAACTGACTAAACCAGGAGAGACAGGATTTGAAGCTAGTCAGTCCTGGTAATCTATGAAATGCTCATTTATACCCAGGTTTCATAAGCTTCCAATTCTATAGCAAACCCAGGCTCTGAGTGTTTTAGAATTTCCTAATTCGTGAAGTGTTTCTTGTCTTGATCCCGTGACCAACAGTTGAAGGTTGGTAAGGACTTTTCTACAGTCTAAACACAACCTAAAGCCCTCTTTCATTGTTCACACACTAACTCCTACTGCTGACGAACCGAAAAATAATTAATGCAGAGGAGATTTATGTCTTAGCCATAACTCCAGTTGTACAACTCAATCGCCCCATTTTCTTTTACGGTTCAAAATGTACTGCTGACCTTGGGTTTGTTTTTGTTTTGTTTTGTTTTTCCTGTTAGGATTTATTTGGGGACTTTTGGTAGTTTAAACTCTTTAACCTTTTCCTTGCCGTGTATGAGGAAAGCTAAAGCTGTTATCAACTTCTTATTCTACGATACTAACACGGGTTTTCAGTGTTTGTTTGTTTTTATTATTATTATTAATTTTGCGTGATGTGAATACCCTCTCCCATCAATATTTGTATTATGGTGCTATATATTGGTAATGATCCTTTAATATTGGGAAGGGATTTTAAAAATACTGTGATTAAACTGGGTTTCTTCCTTTGATTTTCATATTTTAAATAAAGCCACAGTCATTTATACAAAAGAAAAGCATCTGTCCCTGGGCAAATCTTTTGAGGACAGAGGTCAAAGTAAACTGCATAAGGTTTTTACATCATTTCTGTATGTATTTGATATATAGATCAATATCTGTACAAATTTAATCTTTTATTTTCTTGGTAACTCGTGATCATTGAGAAAGTGTTTAAAACTTTCTCATGAAGTGTATATATAATGGCGTGAAAAAATTCCTTTGGAAAAATTTATGTTCCTTTCATTTTTACCAAATTGCAAATTTTCAGCATGGATGTGAAAAGCATTAAAATTATAACTTTGTGTACAAGATGAAAATAATTCACTAAATTTGCCCTTTTTTACGCAAAATAAAATGTTAAAGTTAAGCTGGATTTGAGCAGTTCTTTAATATGCTTTGGTTTGGGGGGTTGCTTTTCTATTGCGTGCCCTCTATAAGCAGTCAGAGACCCCTTTGAAAGTTGGATCAGCCCCTTCCTCTTACAAGGGGTAGCAGGCACATGAGTGCTGTAAGGAAGAATTTACCACTAGCTGGCAAGGGAGCCAAGAGTAGTATGGTTAGACATATGGATGAGCTTGCATTGGAGGTGGGATTTCATGGGCAGGGAGGGAAAGGGCAAAAACCACAGCAGGAGCCAAGGTGAATAGGGACCTTTATGGGGAAATTAAATCATCTTAGCTAGAACATCGTGTTTTGGGGTTGGCATGCTTAGTAGGAGACTTTTTTTTTTTTTTTTTTTTGAGATGGAGTCTTGCTGTGTCGCCCAGGCTGGAGTGCAGTGGCGCTATATTGGCTCACCACAACCTCCACCTCCCGTGGTCACACCATTCTCCTGCTTTAGCCTCCTGAGTAGCTGGGACTACAGGCGCCTGCCACCACGACTGGCTAATTTTTTGTATTTTTAGTCGAGACGGGGTTTCACCGTGTTAGCCAGGGTGGTCTTGATCTCCTGACCTCGTGATCCGCCCGCCTCGGCCTCCCAAAGTGCTGGGATTATAGGCGTGAGCCACCATGCCTGGCTAGTAGGAGACTTTATTTTAACTCCATTAACCTCAGCAGCAAAGTTAATTGGATGTAAATAAAGTATCCCAGCTAGCTCTTGCCCTTAACATTAAAAGGGAATGCAAAGAAGCCCTCCTTTACCAACAGCTGGCTCTTTGGAAAATTATTCAACTTTTACTGCAGATGCAGTTGGTAGAGATTTTTATGAATTGGGAAACAATATGTAAGACAGTAATGAGATGGACTGGGTCTCTTCAGGGATTAATTTCATATAACGCATTCCAAGAAAAAAAGAGCCTGATTTCTGCCCTGCTTTCTACCTTAAGTGGTTTGAACAGTTGCTGTAGTAAGCTGGAATTCCTAGGTTGGTGCTCATTTACTATCATGGTGATATATATATATATAATTTTTTTTTTTTTTTTGAGACGGAGTCTCACCCTGTCACCAGGCTGGAGAGCAGTGGCATGATCTTGGCTCACTGCAGCTTCTGCCTCCTGGGTTCAAGTGATTCTCCTGCCTCAGCCTCCCAAGTAGCTGGGAGTACAGGTGCACACCACCACACCCAGCTAATTTTTGTATTTTTAGTAGAGACAGGGTTTCACCATGTTGGCCAGGATGGTCTTGATCTCTTCACCTCGTGATCTGCCTGCCTCGGCGGCCTCCCAAAGTGCTGGGATTACAGGCATGAGCCACTGCACCCAGCATTTTTTCTTTTTTTTTGAGATGGAGTCTCACTCTGTCACCTAGGCTGGAGTACAGTGGCATGATCTCAGCTGACTGCAACCTCCATCTTCTGGGTTCTAGCAGTTCTCCTGCCCCATCCTCCCAAGTAGCTGGGACTACAGGCACACGCCACCACGCCCGGCTAATTTTTGTATTTTTCAGTAAAGATGGGGGTTTCACCATATGGGCCAGGCTGGTCTTGAACTCCTGACCTCGTGATCTGTCCGCCTCAGCCTCCCAAAGTGCTGGGATTACAGGCATGAGCCACCGCGCCTGGCCACATGTATTTCTTTAAACCATTACATGCTTCTTGCGAAACTAGTTATGCCCAGAAACAGGTGTCTCAAGCTCAAGGGATGCTCCTGCCTTGGCCTCCCAAAGTGCTGGGATTACAGGCATGAGCCATTGCATCCAGCTAAGGTAATGCATTTTAAATAATAATGCACTTTTACTATTTTTTTAAAAAAAAGGTTTATTGAAAGCATGAGATGTTCTGAATGATATGTCATTTTCAGCCAGGCGCAGTGACTCATGCCTGTAATCCTAACACTTTGGAAGGCCAAGGTGGGCAGATTGCTTGAGACCAGCCTGCCCAACATGGTGAAACACCATCTCTACGAAAACTACAAAAATTAGCTGGGTGTATTTGCACACACCTGTAGTCCCAGCTTCTTGGGTGGCTGAAGCACGAGAATCACTTGAACCCAGGAGGCAGAGGCTGCAGTGAACTGAGTGAGCCACTGCTCTCCAGCCTGGGCGACAGAGCCGAGACTGTCTCTCAAATAAATAAATGAGTTGTTACTTTCACACACCTAGCTGGTGCAGGATTAGGACCTAAACTCTCCAGAGGCAGTACTTTTTTTTTTTTTTTTTGAGACGGAGTTTTGCTCTTGTTGCCCAGGCTGGAGTGCAATGGCGCAATCTCGGCTCACTGCAAGGTACACCTCCTGGGTTCAAGTGATTCCCCTGCCTCAGCCTCCCAAGTAGCTGGGATTACAGGCATGCACCACCATGCCCTGCTGATTTTGTATCTTTAGTGGAGACAGGGTTTCACCATATTGGTCAGGCTGTTCTCAACGTCTGACTTCAGGTGATCTGCCTGGCTCGGCCTCCCAAAGTGCTGGGAGTAATTACAGTTGTGAGCCACAGCGCCAGCCCAGAGGCAGTACTTTAAATCTCACCATAGTCTACTCTGTATTTCTCATTCAGTTCTAACAAATTGAGTCTTAACATCCAAAGCCTTACTCAGCTTTCACCACTACAGGTTGACGTCACTTACCCTCCAAACTCACTTCCTCACATCACTTGGGAAAGTAAAGACAGTTTAAAAAAAAAAAAAAGCTGGGCACGGTGGCTTACACCTGTAATCCCAAGTTCTTTGGGAGGCCGAGTCGGGTGGATCACAAAGTCAGGAGTTCAAGACCAGCCTGGCCAACATAGTGAAACCCCGTCTCTACTAAAAATGCAAAAAAATTAGCTGGGTGTGGTAGCGGGCACCTGTAATTCCAGCTACTCAGGAGGCGAGGCAGGAGAATCACTTGAACCTGAGAGGCAGAGGTTGCAGTAAGCCGAGATCGCACCACTGCACTCCAGCCCAGGCGACAGTGCGAGACTCCATCTCAAAAAAAAAAAGGAAAAAAAAAGGCGGTAAAGCATAGTGGCCATGGGCATGGAGTCTGAAGACAGCTATCGGGTTGGAAACTGGCTCCTCCTCCACTGGCTAGTTATGTAACTTGGCTCAGTTTCCTCCGTTGTAAAATGGGGATACTGGTGCCAGCCTCCCAAGAGTCATGAAGATACAATGAATGCATGTATATAAAGTTCTTTGAACAGCCCTGGCAGAGTAAGCCCATGCTCTGCTGCTGCTCCTAACCCAGGTACCTCCACCAGCATGCATAAGTGTCACTGGTAGCACAGTGAAATGCAGGTGCTCAGGCCCTGCCCCAGACTCTTAAGATGTTAGTATTAAACTCTGCTTAACTGTGATGAGAATGTAGCATATATAAACATATATGAATTACATTTGAAATTGAGGAATGATTTTTAAAATAAACATCAATTGTTGACTTGTAACTAGAATCTGTACACATTTTTTTTGTACTAAAACATTAAAAGTATTTCTTACTTCATTCCAAAGGAAAATTGAGCTGTTTTCTCTCTACTCTGTCACTGACCTCAACACTTCTGACACTAGATGTAGTGTCCAGCAGACACCAGCTGGGTGTCTCCTTCAATTCTGATACTGTCTACCTGGAGTCAGATCCCATGGGTTAAGGACTCCAGCCCCCAAGACTGCCCGCATTTCAAATGCCAACTGCAAGCCCCAGGTTATGACTTTGTTCTTCTGACCAATTGGCCATAAATTAAGGGTTCCCATGACCCCCTTCTTAGATTCAGTTAAGTTGCTAGAGAGGATCATAGAACTCAGAGAACCACTACTTACATGTATTGGTTTAATAAAGGATGTAGCTGGGCACAGTGGTGCGCATCTGTGATCCCAGCAACTCAAGAGGCTGAGTGGGGAGGACTGCTTGAGCCAGTTGAAAGCTTGGCCTGGACAACATAGCAAAACCCCCATCTCTAAAAAAATAAAGCATATAGATGGGACCAGGTGCATGGGGCAGGGTATGTGGAAAATGGCATGGAGCTACCCTCTCAGAGTGTACCACCCTCCAAGCACCTCAGCAATCTGGAAGCTCCCCAAACCCTATTCTGGGGTTTTATGGAGGCTTCATTACATAGGCATGATTGATGGCATAATTGGCCATTGGTGAGCAATTCAACCTTAGCCCCTCTCCTCTTCTTGGAGGTTGTAGGGAGGCTATCCAGGAGCCCCCACAGCCACCCGTCATATTATTAGCATATAAGAAACCTAACATTTGAGATTACAAGGATTTTAGGAGCTGTGTGCCAGGAACCAATGGCAGAGACCAAATACGTACTTATGTCACAATGTCATTGTCTAATATTTACTGTAGCAGTATACATAAAAAGCATAGAATTGGCCGGGCGCAGTGGCTCACGCCTATAATCCCAGCACTTTGGGAAGCCGAGGCAGGTGGATCACAAGGTCAGGAGTTGAAGACCAGCCTGGCCAAGATAGTGAAACCCCACCTCTACTAAAAATACAAAAATTAGCTGGGTGTGGTGGCAGGCGCCTGTAAACCCAGCTACTCGGGATGCTGAGGCAGAGAATTGCTTGAACCCGGGAGGCAGAGATTGCAGCGAGCCAAGATCAGGCCACTGCACTCCAGCCTGGGCGACAGAGCAAGACTCCGTCTAAAAAAAAAAAAAAAAGCATAGGATTGTTATATATGGGAGTGACATTTAGCTTTTACCAGTTTTTTTTATAGGAAATATAAATTTATAATTGATTGCAGGTGATAGTGCTACAAATGATTTGTATTGACAGGTGCTATTACCATTTTACAACTGTTCCAATCCAGCAAAATTAACCTCAAAAGCAGGAAATATGCCTCTAGCAACCACTCACTGCATCTAGCCCAGGAAACCAGCATGAGTAAGTATCTCACCCCAGGGAAAAAAATTAAGGGGTAGGGTTGCAGAAATATGTACCAACTATAGGCCAAGCACTAGGTTAGCTGCATATACATAATTTCATTAACCTTGAATTACAGTGGTAGATATGTCCATTTCACAGATGTCTTTAGGCTTCCATTTCCTAATAAGTAACTTGCCCAATTTGTAATCAGCAGATATATAAATCTAGAGTATTTCCCTAGTCTGTATGTTTCACTCCAAGTTTCAACAAATCTTTCTTACAGGTGGCCAGGTGCAGTGGCTCAAACACCTGTAATCCCAACTACTCGGGAGGCTGAGGCACAAGAACCACTTGACCAACTAGGCTTGAGCCCAGAAGGTGGAGGTTGCAGTGAGCTGAGATCACGCCACTGCACTCCAGCCTGGGCGACAAAGCGAGACTCTGTCTCAAATAAATAAATAAATAGGCCGGGCGCGGTGGTTCACACCTGTAATCCCAGCACTTTGGGAGGCCAAGACGGGCAGATCACCTGAGATTGGGAGTACAAGATCAGCCTGACCAACATGGAGAAACCCCGTCTCTATTAAAAATACAAAATTAGCAGGGCGTGGTGGCACATGCCTGTAATCCCAGCTACTCAGGAGGCTGAGACAGGAGAATCGCTTGAACCCGGGAGGCAGAGGTTGTGGTGAGCCGAGATCGCGCCATTGCACTCCAGCCTGGGCAACAAGAGCGAAACTCCGTCAAGATCAGATCATTCTTTGACAAGCAGGATTTAGATGTAGATAATGCTACTATAGCCAGAGAACCAAGTCACTTCTTTCAGCTCAGTATCAAATAAGCACAAGGAGACAGTGTCCGGCTTCCAAAAGCTTTATTGGCAAATATGCTCTATAAAAGAATGATCAATCCTGTTGCCTCTAAGTCAATGGAATGAAGAGCTGTGTCCAGGGACACACCACGCCGTGCTGAAGGAGACTGCTGTTGTGTCCACCTCTTATTCATAGACCCAGTCATGAGCACAAGACTTGTAGTCAACCAGTTCTTCAGGCTTAAACCATAGGCTGATTTCTTTTTCAGCACTTTTTACTGAATCACTGCCATGAATGATGTTCCTAAGAAAAAAAACAATTACAAGTTGCCATGTTTTAAAGTGCAAAAGTCTGTTTAATGGGTACCGCAATGGACAGCCACTCCAGACTCTTTCAGCCAAATTGCCACTTGAAGCAGCAGACCAATTTATACCTCCAAAGCATTTCCTTTTAAAAGCAGCTATACAACTGTAAAAGTGCTTGATTTAAAACATTCCTTGTTTCAACTGTATTACGCTTCCAAGTCTGGCCTCCCCATCAAAAGAGTGCTTGTACCCCAAGATTGCCAAAGACATAAAACACTCCTCAAATTTTGGAAAATACAGTGATACTCAAACCCACTGGAGATCAACATCCCAACTAGATATGATATGTTCATTATCATAGGCCAGCTCTGCTGCATTTTCTTATAACACTGATTTGCAAAGCCCAACCATGACATAACACTGCTTATTAATAAAAATCCCTTTATCCCACTTCAACCTCACAACTTTGTAAAGGTTTTGAACAGACTGTGTACAGGTGAGGGAATCAAAAGGTTAAGTGACACACCCATGGACAAAGTACTCATGGATGTGGCTAGAATGCTTCCCTTCTCCACACCTAGCATTTTTTGCTGTACTACACAGGAATTACCACATATGGCTCCCTTGTTGTCTTGCTTAAAATTAAGTAACCTAGGGAAGAAGCTATGTGTGAAAGCTTTTTTTTTTTTTTTTTTTTTTTGAGACAGAGTTTCGTTCTTGTTGCCCAGGCTGAAGTGCAGTGGCGTGATCTTAGCTCAATGCAGCCTCCACCTCCCGGGTTCAATTCTTCTGTCTCAGCCTCCTGAGTAGCTAGGATTACAGGCATGCACCACCATGTCCTAATTTTTTACTTTTAGTAGAGACGGGGTTCATGTTGGCCAGGCTCCAGGCTGGTCTCAAACTCCTGACTTCAGGTGATCCACCCACCTCAGCCTCCCAAAGTGCTGGGATTACAGGCATAAGCCCCTGGCCTGAAAGCTTTTATACAATGATATACCCAGCCTGAAAGTTTTTATACAATGATAGTCACCAACTAAAAGTTCAGGCCAAGTGCGGTGGCTCATGTCTGTAATCCCAGCACCTTGGGAGGCCGAGGCAGGCGGATCACCTGAGGTCAGGAGTTTGAAACTAGCCTGGCCAACGTGGTGAAACCGTCTCTACTAAAAATACAAAAATTAGCCGGGCGTGGTGGTGTGCACCTGTAATCCCAGCTATTTGGGAGGTTGCAGCAGGAGGATCGCTTGAACCCGGGAGGTGAAGGTTACAGTGAGCAGAGATGGCACCACTGCACTCCAACTAGGCAGAGGGAGACTCCGTCTCAAGAAAAAAAAAAAAAAAGTGCACAGATTCTTCTGAAAGTAGGATACGCCACGACGTCTGCTTTAAATGGTGTTGCATAAAAGTCATCCACCCTCCTGTCCCCGGACTTACCTGCCAACCTGAATGCAGAAGTCCCCACGAATGGTGCCTGGCTTTGAATCTGCTGGATTGGTCTCCCCAAGCATCACTCGGCCTGTCTTCACCACGTTCAGCCCCTCCCAGACCTTGAAAGTGTGAAAATGGATTTATAATCAGATCTGCCACTCAGGACAGGTAGGGTCTAACATTTACTCCTACCTGACAGGACACATCAATGAGACCGATCAGTGACATGATTATCAGCTAACCCCAGCAGAGAGTAGGGGCCTATATAAAAACTCCATTCCAAACGTATTGCTAGGATTCAAAGAAAAGTCTGTCCAACTTGGGGACTTCCCAGTTTAGCTGAGACAGAGATAAACAATGTTGCAGAATCCTTATGCAGCCATCAACACAGAAGAACTGGTGAAGAAAGGAGAAAGTGGCCAGTCTGGAATAAGATCAGTGGGAAGGGCATCCCAGAAGACTGCTAGAAGAGGGAAAAGAAAGACTAACATGCTAGGGTAAGGATTCCAGGGAACAGCAGAAGGAAGAAAAAGGCGAACAGGAAATAGATCTACTTTCTCAACAATTTCACTGCCTCCCTATTTTACTCTCTCCTATTTCTTTTTTCTTTTTTTTTTTTTTTTTTTTTTTTGAGACAGAGTCTTGTTCTGTTGCCCAGGCTGGAGTGCAGTGGCTCAGCTCACTGCAACCTCCTCCTCCCAGGTTCAAGCAATTCTCCCACCTCAGCGTCCCGAGTAGCTGGGATTACAGGCACACGCCACCATGCCCAGCTAATTTTTGTATTTTTTTAGTAGAGATGGGGTTTCACCATGTTGGCCAGGCTGGTCTTGAACTCCTGACCTTGTAATCCACCCACCTCGGCCTCCCAAAGTGCTGGGATTACAGACGTGAGCCACCTCGCCCAGCCACTCTCTCCTCATATTCTCTCCACTCCCAAATGGACATTAGCACCATCCAGAAGAAACTGCTTCTAGTATAGGATTGAGAACTTCTTATATCCTTACATTTGAATTTTTCATGAGAAAATAGGATAAAGTTTTTTAATCTAGGAAACATTAAGGTCTAAAACACTTGTCAAACAGAAGAAATCGAGTACTCTATTATTTTTTTTGAGATGGAGTCTTGCTGTCGCCCAAGCTGGAGTGCAGTGGCATGATCTCGGCTCACTGCAACCTCCGCCTCCCAAGTTCAAGTGATTCTCGTGCTTCAGCCCCCTGAGTAACTGGGATTAACTCCTGACCTCAGGTGATCCACCCGCCTCAGCCTTCCAAAGTGCTGGGATTACAGGCATGAGCCACCGAGCCTGGCCCGAAAATTTACCACTCTTGCAGGCAGTGAGATTCTATTTAACCATAGAGACATGTACCTGAAAAAGTCCTTCCCATATCTTTTTTCTTTGTCGAGACAGAGTCTCGCTCTGTTGCCCAGGCTGGAGTGCAGTGGCACGATCTCGGCTCACTGCAACCTCCGCCTCCCAGGTTCAAGCAATTCTCCTACCTCAGCCTCCCGAGTAGCTGGGATTACAGCCGTGCACCACCACGCCCAGCTAACATCCTTCCCATTTCTAAGGTCTGATTTGCTTTCTCCTCCCAAGCTCCTAGTTGCTCAGTGAAGTAACTTCAGCAGGTTCCATTCATAAAATAAAATCTAGATTAGCTGAGGGAGATGTCTAACAAAGAGCACTGAGCACTTTTTCGTCATTTTCTCTCATTCCCCACGAGCACTCACCATGGCCACGACCGGCCCTGAGTTCATGTACTTCACCAGCCCAGGGAAGAATGGGCGGTCTTTCAGGTCAATGTAGTGCTGCTTCAGGTGTTCTTCAGAGGCCTGGCATTGGAGAGGAGGCACCAGTTAGGAGCTAAGCTGGAAAGACTCCAACCCATCCTCTGAACCTCCCATTAGCAAGTCCAGTTTTATATTCTAGCCCACGTTCCTAAGTGGTGTGTGGGGATATATATATACATATATACACATACACACACACATAAGTATTTTTTAAATCCCATCCAAACCATGAAACTAATGCCATTTTAACAGAAAGACTGTTCTTTTTTTGGTGTGTTGTTTTGGTTTGTTTTAGGAGACAGGTTGGAATGCAGTGGCACAATGATGGCTCACTGCAGCCTCAACTTCCAGGGCTCAAGTGATTTTCCTACCTCAGCCTCCCAAGTAGCTGGAACTACAGATGCACTCAACCATGCCCAATTAATTTTTATTTATTTATTTATTTATTTGTAGAGACAGGGGCTTGCTATGTGGCTCAGGCTGATCTCCAACTCCTGGGCTCCACCCACCTCGGCCTCCCAAATTGCTGGGATTATAGGCGTGAGCCCCGCGCCTGGCCAAGACTGTTCTAATCGTAAAGACACCCTCATACTGTCAATGACATTAGGGGTTTCGTAAGCCTAAAAAGTAGGTGGTTTGAGGATCTAGATTTAGGGAATTAAATTTTGGCTGCAACTGAAGTACATATGTCAGGTCATCTGCCTGGCAGAGGTCATGTTAAACTCCCCTGGGCTACTCACAATGCCCTTTTAAATATTTCAGATAATAACTGAGAACATTCTCTTCACCGATGAGCCTGGTTGAATTTCAGTACTTAGATTCTTACCCGTAAGTGTAGGGATTCAGATCTGTGCCCCAAATTTAATGTGGAAAATACAGTTACTACCCTATGCTAAAGGAGGAGCACCGCACTGGAACTCGGAGTTTCAGACTAAAGCAAAGGAGATTCCAAGCCTCCATTCTGTGCCTAGGTGGACCCGAGTGGGCAGGCGCAGGGGGTCTGCGGCCCGGGGTTTTTCCGCTCCCTGCTGCCCCCCTGCGGCAGGTGGGCAGGTAGCGGCCCGCGGGAAGGAACCCAGACCCGGAGGGCGAGTCACGCTACCAGCGCTTCACCTTCCCAAGGGCGTCTGTCCCCACCGCCCCGGGAAAGGGTCGGCGGGCCCAAGCCGCCGTGGGCGGGGGCAGAGGGCAAAGGGATTTCGTGGCAGCGAAATGAACTCGGAAAGCAGACGCGGACAAACCGCCGCCGGGAGGGAAAAACACCCGCGAGCCGGCTGCAGCGGGGGAAGGGGAGACTGGGGCGAGTTACCCGGAGGAACTTCATGGCCACGAGGCGGAACCCCTTCTGCTCGAAGCGCTTGATGATCTCGCCCACCAGGCCGCGCTGCACGCCGTCCGGCTTAATGGCGATGAAGGTGCGCTCCAGGTTGGCCATGGTCCTGCGGGGCGAGAGGTGAGGTCAGGGCCCGGGCGCAGGCTCTGGCGGGGCCCGCGGAGGCCACGTGGGCGCCGCCGGGGCCTCCTGCCCCACCACGCGCGGCCGCGGGGACACGTGGCTTCCCGGCCGCTTCCGCCCCGCGCAGGGCCGGCGTCCCTCTGCGGAGCCCGAAGGCCCGCGGGGCGCAAGCTGCAAGGGAATCTCCCGCTCCGACCCCGCGCGGGACCTGCGGAAAATCGGGGGGCGCCCACAGACCGGGCCCACCTGCGGCAGCGCAAGCGGAAGAGGGAACGGGAGGAGTCGCCAGGGGATGCGCCCCCACCGCCTTACCGGGAAGCTGGAGGGGCCGGGCGGCGGCGCTGCGCTGGGAGAGCAGACAGCTGGTGCGACCACCACACCCGGGAGCCGGCGGCGGAGGAGGGGCGCAGGGCGGAGCGCGGGATGGCCACACCCCGGAGGGCCCAGCCGCCCAACCCGCAGGAACGCCCCACCCGCCCGGCCGGACGCGGCCGGAGAACAGTGTCCACGCCCAGCCGGGGCGCGCCCTCGCCGGGCAGAGATCGAGACGGATCCAGAGACAGGAAGTGATTCCTTCTCCACCTGGACGTCCTATGAGTTCAACTACGCACGTCCTAAATCCCACTCCTCACCTCTCAGTACTTCCCGTGACCCCAAAAGCTCCTACACACACACACACAGAACCTGCTCCTGTGCTCGAGTTCTCTACCCCGGTCAAGGCCATCTGCTGCTTTCACCATCCGCCCGAGCACCGGCATTAACCTTGACTTGGCTCTCCCTCCCCGTCGTGCACCCACGGTCCTTATCCTCCCTACCTCTGAAATCCAGCCTTCCCTCCCCTCTGCTTGAGCCCTGGTTAAGCCTCGGCCTCCCAAGGGGCCTCGATCTCACCTCTCCGCGCAAACCGGGAGCTTTGCTCAGCACCTCAAACGGCCATCTGGTCCTGCCTCTGCCCTGCCTTGATGACTCCCTCGCCTACAGGATGGCGTTCAGACTCCTTAGCGGGATGCTCTTCTCGCAGGATGCCCTGCTCCCTGGCTGCCGCCTCCCCACCTACATTTCCAGCCCCAATCAGCCGCCCCACTCCCACCCTGACATGGGGATCCCTGCCCACCTGGCACTAAAGTGCGGTCGAGTTTTCCAGTTCACCCTGAGGTGCGCCCCTGGACCCTGAGGAAAGTCTAGACCCTGTCATAGAAATCAGGCCTGTCATCGACCTGTAGACACTTCCTACTTGCAGTGTCCCTGGCAAACAAGCTCCCTTTGGTGATGCCCAGCTTCCCTGGGGTGGTCACGAGCCCCTCCTCTCAGCGCCTGCAGCACTGACTGACAGCCGCACAGCAGTGGTACTGCCCTGAGATGGTGAGAGCCCGCTTGCTTCCCCTCAGGACTCTGAGCTGACCACAGCAATCATGCCATCACCCGAGTGCCCCTAGCACTGCGCTGATGCACCTGTCACTGGCCAAATGGATGACAACCTGGCCTCTGTTATACCTTATCGGCTTTCCAAACTTCTAGTTACAGAGCATTAGCCCACCAGACATTGACAATGACTGTCATGTGCCCTCATCTGGGGGCACTGTTATTTTTTGGCTTCGATCTGAAGCACACTCTCATTTGGATTACCAAATGTCAACTGTAAAAACAGGTCTCGAAATTGCATGGACTTTTCTCTGTCCAGGGGAGAGCTATCTGCTCCCCTTGGTCAGGTCACTGATGGCTACTCAGGGTACAGTCAGGACCACCCCTCTGTTTTCACCTCTTCTTTCCTTCCTGGGAAGACTGTCCTTAACTGGGGAGGCTGTAAGCCTCCAGCTTCACTACACACATGTTCATTCCCCAAGTCCTGGTATGCTCATCTCACGCCCCAAAACAAACAGGCCACGCTTTGTGTAAAATATTAATAGAAATTCAGGCTGGATGCGGTAGCTCACACCTGTAATCCCAGCACTTTGAGAGGCTGAGGCGGGTGGACCACGAGGTGAGGAGTTCGAGACAAGCCTGACCAACGTGGCGAAACCCCGTCCCCAAGAAAAATACAAAAATTAGCCGGGCGTAGTGGCGCGTGCCTGTAATCCCAGCTACTCAGGAGGCTGAGGCAGGAGAATCGCTTGAACCCGGGAAGCAGAGGTTGCAGTGAGCTGAGATCGTGCCACTGCACTCCAGCCTGGGCAACAGAGTGAGATTCCATCTCAAAAATTAAAAAAAAAAAGGGCCGGGCGCGGTGGCTCACACCTGTAATCCCAGCACTTTGGGAGGCCGAGGCGGGCAGATCACGAGGTCAGGAAATCGAGACCATCCTGGCTAACACAGTGAAACCCAGTGTCTACTAAAAATACAAAAAAATTAGCTGGGCATGGTGGCAGGCACCTGTAGTCCCAGCTACTCAGGAGGCTGAGGCAGGAGAATGGCGTGAACCCGGGAGGCAGAGCTTGCAGTGAGCCGAGATTGTGCCACTGCATTCCCGCCTGGGTGACAGAGCAAGACTGTCTCAAAAAAAAAAAAAAAATTAAATTAAATTAAAAAAAAAAATTCATCTCACCCTCATCTGTCTGTAGAGGCAGCCCACCCCAACTACCCTCTTCTCCCCCATCCTGAGAAGTCTCTTCCCCTTTATTGCCTCTACCAAAGCCAGATGAAAAGGAAAGATAAGAAAAACCCTCAGGTGGCCAGTCGCAGTGGCTCACGCCTGTAATCCCAGCACTTTGGCAGCCTGAGGCAGGTGGATCATATGAGGTGAGAAGTTCGAGACCAGCCTGGCCAACATGGTGAAAACCTGTCTCTACTAAAAATACAAAAAATAGCCGGGAGTGGTGGCACACACCTGTTAATCCCAGCTACTCAGGAGGCTAAGACAGGAGAATCGCTTGAACCCGGGAGGCGGAGGTTGCAGTTAGCCGAGATCGCACCATTATACTCCAGCCTGGGCGACAAAAGCGAGACTTTGCCTCAAAAAAAAAAAGGAAAAAGAAAAAAGAAAAACCCTCAGGATGGGCGCAGTGGCTCGCGCCTATAATCTCAGCACTTTGGGAGGCCCAGGCAGGCAGATCGCTTGAGCCCAGCAGTTGGAGACCAGCCTGGGAAACATGATGAAACCCCATCTCTACAGAAAATATAAAAATTAGTTGGGTGTGGTGGCACGTGCCTGTAGCCCCAGTTACTCAGGAGGCTAAGATAGGAGATCACTTGGGCCCAGAGAGGTCGAGGCTGCAGTGAGCTGCTGTCATCACACCACTGCACTCCATCCTAGGCGACAGAGCAAGACCCTATCTCAAAAGCAAAAAAAAAAATTCCAATTTCTCTTTCAGCTAGATGCAGCCGTATGACTAAGTTCTAGCCAGTGGGATGTGAGAGGAAGTGAAGGTTGTAATTCAGAGTTGTCTCTTTAAAAGGGATACTTCTTCCACTTTCCTTCCCAACTTGCAGGAAGGGACATGGGGTGGTAATCCAAGTAGGACTGATTAGAAGGAACCAGGTGTGTGTAGACCACCTTAAAGATCAGAGCCTTACCACTATCACCACCCCTACACTGAGCAGCTAGGGCTTTTTCTTTTTTGAAGACAGGTCTCACTCTGTCACCCAGGCTGAAGTGCAGAGGCGGGATCACAGCTCACTGCTCCAACCTCCAGGGCTCAAGCAATCCTCCTACCTCAGCCTCCTGAGTAGCTAGGACTACAGGAATGTGCCACCACACCCGACTAATTTTTAATGTTTGGCAGAGATGAGGTCTCACTCTGTTCCCCAGGCTGGTCTCAAAACTCCTGGGCTCAAGCAATCCTCTTGCCTTGGCCTCCCAAAGTGCTGGGATTATAGGCATGAGCCACTGCACCTGACCACACTTGAACTTTCAAATGAAAGAGAAGTACATTTCTATCTTGTCTCCATTAAAGCAACCAAATCAATATCCTAACAAATCAAAGCTACTTACAAGACCTCCTGCTTCATTTGAGGCCATCCCAGGGACTCAGGCTTACTATCTACCTAGCTTTTCTGATTTTTGGAGGAATTACGACTTCCCACACTCCCCCATTCACTGAATCCCCAAGAGCTTCTCAAGAACAGGATGGATATGTTTTTATTTAAGAGATGTCTCACTCTGTCACCCAGGCTGAAGTACAGTAGCATGATCATGGTTCACTGCAGCCTTGGACTCCTGGGCACAATCCTCCTGCCTATGCCTTCCCAATAGCTAGGACTAGAGGTGCACAGCACCAGAGCTAATTTTTTTTTTTTTTTTTTTGTAAAGACAGTGTCTTGCTATGTTGCCCACCCTGGACTTGAACTTCTGGCCTCTAGCGATTCTCCTCCTCAGCCTCCTGAATAGCTGGGATTAAAGGCATGAGCCATCGTACCCAGCCTAATTTTTCTTTTTTTTTTTTTTAGTGAGACAGGGTCTTGCTATGTTACCCAGGCTGGTCTCCCACCTCAGCCTCCCAAGTAGCTGGTATCACAAGCACAAGCCAGCACACCCAGCCCTCATGTTTTCTTTCATTTCTGATGAATCCTCTGCACCTAGTCCAGTCTTGGCCACGTAGCACATGCTCCATAGATGCCTGTTGAATAGCTCAGTGCCAAGAGTGGAAGGGATGCAGGGGTTAAGAAGGGCAGGCAAAGAATGCCTGTGTGTATGTGAGATCTCAATATAAATCATTTTTATAGTATTTACACTCTCTATTAGGTCAGGTTATTCAGTGTACATGAAAAGAAGAAAAAAAAAGCAATACAACAATATGAAGTAACCAACTCAATGAATCCTATGTTGGGAGGAAGCATTTTAATCAGATGGTAGAGGATGGTAACACTGTACAGGGAGCACTCACAGCTCCAAGAGCTTCCCTCCAAATTATGATGAAGTTCCTGTAAATAACTAGATTTCCTACAGCCTGGTCCTCTGCCCATGGGAAGGAGGGGAAACGGATGTGAAAAGCAATGTGGTCTGCCCTCCTGTCATTCATAGATCCAGTTCTGAGCACAGCTCGTGTAATCTACCAGTTCCTCAGGGTGAAACCACAAGCCGATCTCCTTCTCTGCACTCTCCACAGAATCACTGCCATGTATAATGTTCCTGGGTGGAGAAAGAGACAGTCACATGACCAAGACCAGAAGGATTAAAATGCGCCCATTGCCAGAAATCTACAGCCACAGCAGCATAAAAGCTGAAGCTCCATGGACATTAGACCATGTTAAAAGAAAAAGCCTATAATGGCCATTCACGTAAGGGTGAAAAATGCCCTCCCCACATCCAGCCCTCCCGGCCATGCTGGTGAAAACAGTGAGAGCCTTCAGGAAAGACTGTGGCCAGCAAAGTGTGTTGTACCAGGTTCTATACTTCGTGTAACAGAGGTACGACTAAGTGATGTTAACAACCAAAGCCAAATGCCAACTTAAGAGGGAGGAAAACAATAAACTCCAATAAAATCAACCTGCATATGGTATTATGTCTACCTCCAGCCTCGGAAACCCAAATCCTTGTGGCAACTAAATCAGATTTTGGAAAAGGGGGAAAAATACCAAAATCTCACCTGCCAACTTGTATGCAGAAGTCTCCACGGATGGTCCCAGGCTTGGAGTCTGCAGGGTTGGTCTCCCCGAGCATGACTCGGCCCGTCTTCACCACATTCAGCCCCTCCCAGACCTCCAAGGACAGAAGAAGATATGGTCAAAGAAGAAAACCAATCACAGCAGAAAATCTGGCAACTATTAATTCAAAAAAGGAAAAATAAAAAGGCCCCTTAAGATGATATTCATTCACTGAACAAATGTTTATAGAGTATCCACTTATTCCAGCACTGAGGATCCTGGTCTCCCTGCCCTCATGCTTGCCTTTCTACAATGTATTCTCCATACAGCAACCAGAGCAGCCTCCTTAAAATGCCAAGTGTGGGCAGGGCGCAGTGGCTCACGCCTGTAATCCCAGCCCTTTGGGAGGCTGAGGTGAGTGGATCACGAGGTCAGGAGATCGAGACCATCCTGGCTAACATGGTGAAACCCTGTCTCTACTAAAAATACGAAAAGATTAGCTGGGCATGGTGGCGGGCGCCTGTAGTCCCAGCTACTCAGGAGGCTGAGGCAGGAGAATGGCGTGAACCCGGGAGGTGGAGCTTGCGGTGAGACGAGATGGCACCACTGCACTCCAGCCTGGGCGACAGAGCAAGACTCCGTCTCAAAAAAAAAAAAAAAAAAATGCCAAGTGTGAAGTGTCCCATAGCTTCCCAGCACTCAGGAAGTATATGGTCAACACACCCCTAAGAGAGGAGGCCCCTGCCCATGCCTCTGAACTCTTCACCTCCCAACTTCCCTCCCACCCATCAGGCTTCGGGCATTTCAACTCTCCTCCCGTACTTCAAAAAGCCAAGCTCATTCCCACCCTGGGACCTTTGCGCATGCTGTTTGCTTGGCTGGAAATGGTTTTCACTGTGATTCTGTACATGGCTGGCTGCTTCTTGTCATTCAGATCACAGCTTAAAGATTGCGTTCTTTGATCACCCAATCCGAAGTGATCATTCGCTACTCCTATTCATTTCTGGGCATATTTCATTTCTGGCCATATCACTCACCTATTTCCTTTCTGAAGCCTATCACTAACCATTAGCTGATATATGAAAACAGGTGTCTATGTGGTCTCATTCATGACTGTATCCCCAGTGTCTAGAAGAGAGCCTAGCGCAGGTGACAAGCAATGCATGCTTGGAGTATCCCACACAGGCACACTCACCATGGCAACTACCGGCCCTGAGTGCATGTATTTCACCAGGCCGGCAAAGAATGGACGGTCCTTCAGGTCAACGTAGTGTTCCTTGAGAAGATCTTCGGAAGCCTATTCAACAGGACAGAGAATGAGAATAACCCCCAAACCATCTAAGAACATATAATCCATTTAATTTCCCCTCACCTACCCTGCTATGAGCGGGTGGGCTCACTGATTCTGTTATAACCCAATTCATTCTCCACACTGGAAGGGAGCAGTGACAGGACTAAATGTACTTCTCCAATTTTATATCAGTTGTCTCCCTATTGGCACTGACTGATAATAAAACCACAGAACATTAAAATTAAATCCAGCTATCTCATTTTTAAAAAAATCAAACTCCTGGGCTCAAGTGATCCTCCTGCCTCAGACTCCCGAGTAGGTAGGACTGTAGACACACACTACCAGACTTGGCTAATTTTATTTATTTATTTATTTATTTTGAGACAGAGTCTCCCTCTGTCACCCAGGCCGGAGTGCAGTGGCGTGATCCTGACTTACTGCAACCTCCACCTCCTGGGTTCAAGTGATTCTCCTGCCTCAGCCTCCCAAGTAGCTGGGATTACAGGTGGCCGCCATCATGCCTGGCCAATTTTTGTATTTTCAGTAGAAACAGGGTTTCGCCATGTTGGCCAGGCTGGTCTCAGGTGACAGCAGGTGATCTGCCTGCCTTGGCCTCCCAAAGGGCCGGGACTACGGGTGTAAGCCACCGCGCCCAGCCATACCTGGCTAATTTTAAAAAATTATTTGTAGAGATAGGGTCTCACTATGTTGCCCAGGCTGGTCTCAAACTCCTGGACTCAAGTGATCCTCCAGCCTCTGCCTCCCAAAGTGGTGGGCTTACAGGCGTGACCCACCATGCCTGGCCCTCAGCTATCTCATTTTAGACAGGAAAATCAACAATACAATAAATTTCCATTCCCAGAGCAAACCCCAAATAAAATGTTAGAAGGACACCAGGAAGCAAGTCTTGGCATTTAATGAGCAGCAAACTAAACCAGGCCATTACCCAGGGATGCTTCACGTTTATTCAGAGGATAAAAGCCCAGCGTGATGACCATGTGATTACCAAAGGTATCTGCAAATCACCCAAAAGTGCATGACATCTAGTAATAAATAATTTTGCTGAAAAATGAATTAGAACTTCTCATACTGCAAGGCTAATATGTGGGAACGAATCAAGTTAGCTAGAGAACAAACCATCTGCTTAGCAGTTTCAACTCAGTTTGGCTGTGTTCTCTCTTGTACTGCATATATGCTTGTTAAAATCTAACAGGGTCCCATGGTTTTTCCAGCTCTGTGGTACTGCACTGTATGACGCATATCACACACATTAGAGACACACACAAATGTGGAGACTGGCTGCCCAAAAGCCCCATCATTCAGCCACCAGTTATCATCACTTGCCAAAGTAAAATTATATGGCCATATAATCATTCCATGGTAGGGATCCAACCCTCGCCCTGTCCTTTCCTATCCAAATGGAAGACTTTTGTTGTGGAAGTCTCCTAACAGACCCCGAGGTGACCTTCCCTTATCAGAATACTTTTTTAATTCTATTAATTGGTTCCAATTATCTTTTTGTTGGTTTTGTTGTTTGTTTTGAGACAGGGTCTTTCTGTCACCCAGGCTGGAGTGCAATGGCATGATCATAGCTCACTGCGGCCTCAAACTCCCAGGCTCAAGCAATCCTCTTGCCTCAGGTTCTCAGTAGCTAGGACTACAGGTGTGCACCACTACACCCGGCTAATTATCTTTTTTTGAGACAGGGTCTTGCTCTGTTACCCAGGCTGGAGTGCAGTGGCTCGATCTCCGCTCACTGCAACCTCCACCTCCCGAGTTCAAGCCATCCTCCCACCTCAGCCTCCCTGGTAGCTGGGACTACAGGCATGGGCCATCACACCCAGCTAAATTTTGTATTTTTAGTAGAGACGGGGTTTCACCACGTTGGCCAGGCTGGTCTCCATCTCCTGACCTCAGATGATCCACCCACCTTGACCTCCCAAAATGCTGGGATTACAGGTGTGAGCCACCACGCCAGGCCCTAACTGATTATCTTTAGTCTGCAAAACAGATCACGGGCTTTTTTTAAGGGCTTGGGGGTTGGGAACCTCAAGTTCTCCCTTGCTTCCTGCCTCCACACCAGATTTAAATGCCCCTTTAGAGTCACGGCAGCTATCCTTCCGTCCATTCTTCACCAAACCCATATATCCTTAACAGGAAATTCAATGTAAAGGAGAAAGTATCTGCACTCAGGGGTCAGAGAGACTCAAGTTAAAATTCCAGTGGCATCACTGTATGCTATCAGGCACATCACTGAACCTCTCCAAGCCTTAGGTTGCTCATCACTAACAACCACGAGAACAGGAGTAAGTACTTCTCAAGGCTGGCATGAAGACTAAATCAGAAAACACATGTGCCCAGCATATGGTAAATGCCTGATCAACAACACATCCATTTCATGTTACCTTCTGCTGTGATCTGAATGTGTCCCCCAAAGTTCGTATGTTGGAAATTTAATCCTCGATGCAACAATGTTGGGAGGTGAGGCCTAATGGGAGGTGTTTAGGTCATGAGGGCTTCACCCTCATGAACAGATTAATGTCTTATCTCAGGAGTGGGTTTGTTATAAAATCAACATCAGCCCCCTCTTGCTCTCTCTCACTCTTGCACTCTCTTGCCATTCCGTTCTGTCGTGGGATGATACAGCAAGAAAACCTTCATTAGATGCCAGCTCCTTGACCTTGGACACCATATTCTCCTCTCAGCATGAACATCAGTCTACTACCCTCTTTTACATTAAAGCAGTTTTTCTTTTCTTTTTTTTTTTTTTTTTTTTTGGAGACAGAGCCTCCCAAAGTGCTGGGATGACAGGCGAGTCACTGTGCTAGCCCTAAAGCAGTTTTTCTAAAATATCACATAGGAAGTAAATTGCAAGTCAAACTAAATTTTAAAATGCACTAGAAGGGTCCAAAATTGATTCCCTTTTAGAAAACATACTGTCCCCCTATTTGATTTGAGAACTGGAATTCTTTTTTTTTTTTTTTTTTTTTTTGAGACAGAGTCTCCCTCCCTCTGTTGCCCAGGCTGCAGTGTGGTGCAATATCAGCTCACTGAAACCTCCGCCTCCTGGGTTCAAAAGCAATTCTTTTTTTTTTTTTTTTTTTGGAGATGGAGTTTTGCTCTTGTTGCACAGGCTGGAGTGCAATGATGCGATCTCAGTCACTGCAACCTCCACCTCCCCAGTTCAAGTGATTCTCTTGTCTCAGCCTCCCGAGTAGCTGGGATTACAGGCGCATGCCACCACGCCTGGCTAATTTTTGTATTTTTAGTAGAGACGGGGTTTCATCGTATTGGTCAGGCTGTCTCGAACTCCTGACCTCAGGTGATCTGCCCGCCTCAGCCTCCCAAAATGCTAGGATTACAGGTATGAGCCACCGCACCTGGCTGGTTCAAGCAATTCTTATGTCTCAGCCGGCCGAATAGCTGGGATTACAGGCACCCACCCTGATGTCCGGCTAATTTTTGTATTTTTAGTAGAGACGGGGTTTCGCAATGTTGGCCAGGCTGGTCTTGAACTCCTGACCTCAAGTGACCAGCCCGCCTTGGCTTCCCAAAGTGCCGGGATCACAGGCATGAGCCACTACGCCTCACCCAGCCGAGAATTTGGATTATCTCTAGAATTTGTTTGAAGAAGGGTTATTGGTCAATCAATCCTTTGCATTTATCAAAAGATTGCTTTGTAAGTAGCTTGCAGGTACGTCTGCTCTCTGCTATTTCAGAAGAACCTCCCCAAAACCAAAACCATAGTTTTCCTCCACAAGCTCCTATGATACGTAATATATGCTAAATAATAAGCATTTATTAGTGTCTAGTAATTGATGATGGAAAGACTTTCTTGCTAAAAAACAACCTGTCTCAAAGGGGGAAAAAAATCTCTCTAAAATTATCTGCTCAGGAAGCTCAAGACCAAGAACTCAAACATGCTCAGCTCTCAGTCAGAAATTACAGAGATGCAGTCATATGTGGAACTCTGCACTGCTTTTCCCGTAGCAATGCACCTCCTATTACAGAGACTATTTTGGAAAAGCCTAAATAACTTGGTTTGTTCCAAGATGTAGCCAAACACTAGGGCACTGAGGAGTTTCCAGGTCTCAAGACACTTGTGTTCACTCTACCGTGGAGAAGTTTAAATAAGAAAGACGGGGAGAAACAGGTTAATCACAGTGTTCTCCTATACTATGAAGGAATCAAAATGGGAACAATGAAGTCCACTTACTTGCATGAATTTCAGACCAACAAGGCGGAATCCTTTCTGCTCAAAACGCTTGATAATCTCTCCCACAAGACCCCGCTGGACCCCATCTGGTTTGATCGCAATGAAGGTACGCTCACAGTTGGCCATGGTCCTGGGGATAGGCAGGTAGAGGAATGAAACAGCAGTGAATCACTTGCCCACATCGTCATCCGTCTCAAGCGGATTATCCCATAAAGCTGGTTTAAATCTGTCGGGTCAGCTCCAGGTCTCCCTCTGGTAAAAACCCAATTCCTCCCCAGTCCCCTGATCTATGAACTAATATGTCAATGTGGGAAAGGATCCAAAAGCAAGGACTATAATTTCTATCCCATTTGATTTATTTTATTTTCATTTGTTTTGGTTTTTGTGGGGTTTTTTTAGAGATGGGGTTTCGCTATGTTGCCCACGCTGGTCTCGAACTCCTGTCCTCAAGTGATCTGCCCACCTCGGCCTACCAAAATGCTGGGATTATGGCCATGAGCCACCACACCCAGCCCCATTTGATTTTTTTTTTTTTTTTTGGTATGGAGTCTTGCTCTTTTGCCCAGGATGGAGTGCAGTGGTGCGACCTTGGCTCACTGCAACCTCCACTTCCCAGGCAAGCAATTCTCCTACCTCAACCTCTCAAATAGCTGGGACTACAGGCGCGTGCCACCACACCCAGCTAATTTCTGTATTTTTTTTTAGTAGAGATGGGGTTTCACCATGTTGGCCAGGCTGGTCTCCAACTCCTGACCTCAAGTAATCTGCCCACCTCAGCCTCCCAAAGTGCTGGGATTAAAGGCGTGAGCCCCATGAGCCTGGCCACCATTTGATTTAATAAGCTTCTTTTAAACATCTACTGTGTACCAAACACTGTGGTGGAATTAGGATACAGGATGTTAAAAACAAGGCACTATCTTTCTCAATAATCAAGCTTGGGAGAAACTACACTGATGAAAAGTTTTACTAATGTGAAAGTGATGTCCGGTACAAAGCGGTAAGAAATAATAGTTTGACTTAATGCCACAGCCACAGCATTAGGGGTTTTAGAGAATATATCTTTACAACCCCCTTCATTTTACAAATGAGGAAACAGGACCACAGCACCAGAATGAAGGCCAAAACCCAGAATTCCCAACCCATAAATCCATTCTTGTAATGTTATGCTACACTTTACAATGCAAAGAATATTTTGACTAGCCAATAAACGGTGGGGTGTGGAAGAACTACAGACATTAGGAATATCTGATACGGGACATCATACTGAAAGGAAGCCTAGAGAGTACCTATTCCGTCTAGATCCCTCATTTTACAGAAGACTGCGCTCATGACCTACCCTGTATCACAGCTTGAGATAGGAGGCCCCTCGCCTTGAAAGACGATCCCTAAAGTAGACAGTAGCACCACCTCTTGGCCCCATCTTCCTGTCCTTTAGTTAACCTCTTCTTACAGCATCTTAGCACTGTAGTCCAATTTTCTGTTTGTGTGTCTGCCTCCCCTGCACAACAGGCTGATTTACTCCTGTGTAGGTCTATGGTACCTAGCCACAGGGCCTAGCAGTCAATAGGAGCAAAGAAAATCATTTATCATCATTCTGCAACTTCCAAAAAAAAAAAAAAAAGAGACAAAGCCCAAAGACTGCGGAGAATCGCACGATGGGGTGCGGGGCAAGCATAAATTGTCCAGGAGAAAACAGGACTAAAGCGCCAGAAATAGACCCTAAAAATGTCCCTCCACATCGGCCCCGGTGACACAACAGTAAGCACTCAGTGCTTGCCGAATGAATGACACACACACCCGTCATTTATTCAGCAAGCACTTACAGAGCGCCAACTCCGTGCCCGGCACTGCTCTCGACAGACACAAATAAGGCACAGCCCTGTCGTCGCGGCCTGACGAGAAAGGCGGCCACCGACAAAGGCGAGTCCACGTGGCGTGGGACGTGCGCCGACCGGTCTGCACTTGTCCACAGGCGCTCCCTGCCCCTCCTCCCATCCGATCCTCCTCGCCGCCTCTTAGAGCTGAACTCATCTCTTCACTAACTCCTCACCTAACCCACTCCCGCGACTACACTCCTTTCTTTTTCCTCTCAGGATCCCGAACACCTCTTACCCTTCCAGCTGCTTAGGTTTGAACTCCGGCTGCAGCCGCCAGCACCCGAAATGCGCCCGGGACCCACGTGGTTCGCAGCACTTGCACGCACGGAACGCTTCTGCGCAGATCCGCTGCCGGAGAGCCCATTTTGCAGAACATCGCTCGCCCACGCTTCCTCTTGGGAGTAGGCAGTCATTCTAGGGAACAACTTTCTGCAGTTTAACTTCCGGCGCTAGCTTTTTCAGACCTTTCCGGTTAGCTGCTTGCTTTCTTCCCTCCACCCCCGGGTTCTCTGACTCACTTCCTTCGTTCGCGAGCAAATTGGCTTCCCGAGAGGTGGCGCTCACACGTTGCGTGAAGTCCAAAGAGTGGCTGACCTAGAAGTAGACTTTTCGCTCCCGCTTTGTGTTTATTCACCTTTTCTAGCCTGTCAAGCAAAAAATTTTGAGTACCTACTATGTGGACGCATTATTCTAGGCCCTAGGGATACAACAGTATGCTCTCTTGGAGCTTCTGGGAGGGATGGCAGTATAGGAAAACAAGAAGCAAATAAGCAAATTAATATGTAATAGATCGCATTTGCTAAGTGCTGTGAAGAAAAGGCCAGAGAAATCTCTGAGAAAGTGATAATAGAATAGACCTGCATGAAGTGAGGGAGCCAGCCCAGTGATTCTTCGAGAGCCAAGTATTACGGTGGACATGGCGTGGTGGAAAATGCCGTTAGAATAGAGCCAAATCTTATGTTGTGAGATGCCAATACAGATTTTGCACAAGGCATGACATCATCACTAACAAACGTTTTCAAAAAAACATTCCCACTGCTCTAAGGGGAAATGAACGGGGGAAAGGTACAAAAATGGAATCAGGAGCCGTTTCAACAAATGATGCTGGAGCAATTGGACGAATATAGACCCAAAGAACCTCAACCTAAACCTCACACCTTATACAAAATTTACTCAAAATGAATCATAGATTTAAATGTAAAACAATAAATCACTTATGGGGAAAAAAAAAGTTTAAAAAAATCCTCAGGACCTAGGGCCAGGCAAAAAGTTTTTAGACGACACCAAAAGACCAATCTATACAGGGAAAAAGTTGATAAATTGGAACTTACTGAAATTTAAAACTTTTGGCCGAGCGCGGTGGCTCACGCCTGTAATCCCAGCACGCTGGGAAGCAGCGGCGGGAGGATCACTTGAGCTCAGGAATTCGAGACCAGCGTGGGCAACATAATGAAACCCCGTCTCTACTAAACATACAAAAATGAGCCGGGCGTGGTTGCAGGCGCCTGTAGTCCCAGCTACTCGGGAGGCTGAGGCGGGAGAATCGCTTGAACCCGGGAGGCAGAGGTTGCAGTGAGCCGAGATTGCGCCAGGGCACTCCAGCCTGGGTGACAGAGCGAGACTCGGTCTCAAAAAAATAAAAAATAAATAAAATAAGTAAAATTTCATTATTCTCCTGTTTTCATTTTTTTCTTTTTGAGACCGAGTCTCGCTTTGGCGCCCAGGCCGGAGCGCAGTTGCACGATGTCGGTTCATTGCAAACTCCGCCATCCGGGTTCAAGCGATTCTCGTGACTCAGCTTCCCGCGTAGCTGGGACTACAGGCGTCTGCCACCACGCCCGGTATTTTCTTTTTCTTTTTTTTTTTTTTTTTTGAGACGGAGCCTTGCCAGGTCGCCCAGGGTGGAGTGCAGTGGTGCGATCTCGGCTCACTGCAACCTCCGCCTCCCGGGTTCAAGCGAATCTCCTGCCCCAGCCTCCTGAGCAGCTGAGATTACAGGTGCCCACCACCACACCCGGCTACTTTTTGTATTTTTAGTAGAGACGGGGTTTCACCATGTTGGCCAGGTTGGTCTCAAACTCTTGACCTCGTGATCCGCCCGCCTCAGCCTCCCAAAGTGCTGAGATTACAGGCATGAGCCACCGCGCCTGGCCCTAATTTTTGTATTTTTCGTAGAGACGGGTTTTCACTATGCTGGCCAGGCTGGTATCGAACTCCTGACCTCAAGTGTTCCATCTGCCTCGGCCTACCAAAGTGCAGGGATTACAGGCATGAGCCACCGTGCTCGGCCTTTTATTTATTTATTTATTTGTTTATTTATTTATTTATTGAGATGCAGTCTTGCTCTGTCGCCCAGGCTGGAGTGCCTTGGCGGATCTCAGCTCACTGCAACCTCTGCCTCCCACGTTCAAGTGATTCTCCTGCCTCAGCCTCCCGAGTAGCTGGGACTACAGGCGTGCACCACCACGCCCGGCTAATTTTTGTATTTTTAGTAGAGACGAGGTTTCACCATGTTGGCCAGGCTGGTCTCAAACTCCTGACCTCAGGTGATCCGCCCACCTTGGCCTCACAGAGTGCTGGGATTACAGGCGTGAGCCACTGTGCCCTGCAGAAAATAAATTTAAAACCTTTGTCCTGTGAAAGACCTTTTGAAGAGGACGAAAAAACAAGCTAGAGTGGAAGGAAATATTTCCAAACCACATACCAGATAAAGGCCTTCTCTTCATTTGAAGGTTTGAATATTTGAAGAACTCTGAACGCTCAACAGATTAAAAAAATCCAATTAGAAAATGGGCAAAAGACATGAATAGACATTTCATTGAACAGGATATACAGAGGCAAGAAAGCACATGAAAAGATGTTCAACATCGTTAGCCACCAGGGAAATTCAAATTAAAACCAAAATCAGATATTACTACATGCCTATCAGAATGCTAAAATGAAAAGTAGTGATACACCAAACGCTATTAAGGAGGTATAGAAACTGGATCCACATTACTGGTAGGAATGTAAAATTGTACAGCCACTCTGAAAAAGTTTGATAGTTTCTTAAAAAACTAAACATGTGCTTACCATATGACCCAGCCATTGCATTGTTGGGCATTTATCCAACAGGAATGAAAACTTATGCTCTGTTCACACAAAAACCTGTGCACAAATGTTCATTGCAGCTTTATTTATAATAACCAAAAACTGGAAACAACCCAAATGTCTTTCATCATGTGAATGGTTAAACAAACTATGCGACATCCATACCGTGGAATGCTACTCAACAATAGAAAAAAATAACAAACTATTAATACATGCAATATACATAATTCCCTTGGATAGATTTCAAGGGAATTACGCTGACTGAAGAAACGCCAAACGTAAAAAGTTATCTATTGTATTATTTCATTTATTTAACATTTGTGAAATATTAATAACAAAAGTATAGACATAGAGGATAGACTAGTTTAGTGGTTGCCAGGAATTAGAGATGAGGGAAAGGGCCAGGTATGGTGGCTCTCACCTGTAATCCCACCACTTTGGGAGGCTGAGGCAAGAGGATCCCTTGAAGCCAGGAGCTCAAGACCAGCCTACACAGTATAATAAGATACTGCCAGAGGCTTTCGAACCAGAGCAACTCCATCTTAAATAGGGGCTGGGTAAAAAGAGGCTTAGACCTACTGGGCTGCATTCCCAGGAGGCTAGGCATTCTTAGTCACAGGATGAGATAGAAGATCGACACAAGGGCTGGGCACGGTGGCTCATGCCTGTAATCCCAGCACTTTGGGAGGCTGAGGTGGGTGGATTACCTGAGATCAGGAGTTCGAGACCAGCCTGGCCAACATGGTGAAACTCTGTCTCTACTAAAAATACAAAAATTAGCCCGGCGTGGTGGCACGCGCCTGTAGTCCCAGGTACTTGGGAGGCTGAGGCAGAATTGTTTGAACCCAGAAGGTAGAGGTTGCAGCGAGCTGAGATCGCACCACTGCACTCCAGCCTGAGCAACAGAACAAACCTCCGCCTCAAAAAAAAAAAAAAGATCAACATGAGACACAGATTACAAAGACCTTGGTGATCAAACAGTGGTAAAGAAGCCGGTCAAATCCCACCAAAACCAAGATGGCAACAAAAGTGACCTCTGGTCACCCTCACTGCTCATTATATGCTAACTATAACGGATTCACATGCTAAAAGACACTCCCATCAGCACCATGACAGTTTACAGATGCCATGGAAACAACCAGAAGTTACCCTATATGGTCTACAAAGGGGAGGAGCACTCAACTGGGGGAGAGGGGAAATTGCCCATCCCTTTCCCAGAAAACTCACAAACAATCCACCCTTGTTTAGCATATAATCAAGAAATAACCCCTCTGCCTGTAGAGTAGCCGTTCTTTTATTCCTTCACTTTTTTTTTTTTTTTTTTTTTCCAGACGGAGTCTCCCTTTGTTGCCAGGCTGGAGTGCAGTGGCGGGATCTCGGCTCACTGCAACCTCTACCTTCCAGGTTCAAGCAATTCTCTGCCTCAGCCTCCTGAGTAGCTGGGATTACAGGCACCCGCCACCACGCCCAGCTAATTTTTGTGTTTTTAGTAGAGATGGGTTTTCACCATATTAGCCAGGATGGTCTCGATGTCCTGACCTCGTGATCCACCCACCTCAGCCTCCCAAAGTGCTGGGATTACAGGCATGAGGCATGGCACCTGGCCTAGTCCTTAACTTTCTTAATAAACTTGCTTCCACTTTATGGATTCGCCTTGAATTTTTTTTTTTTTTTCCTGCCTCAAATTATTTCTTGCACGAGGCCAAAGAACCCTCTCTTGGGATCTGGATCAGGACCCCTTTCTGGTAACAATACTGCCACTCCAAAAAGAGAAAGAAAATGTTTTTAATTAGCTGGTCATGGTGGCACATGCCTGTAGGCCAAGCTACTCAGAGGAGGCTGAAGCGTGAGGATCAATTGAGCCCAGGATTTTGAGGCTGCAGTGAGCCATGATCACACCATCGCACTCCAGCCTGGGTGACAGAACAAGACCCGTCCCAAAAAAATATTAAAACGGGGCCGGGCCAGGTGGCTCACGCCTGTAATCCCAGCACTTTGAGAGGCCAAGGTGGGTGGATCACAAGGTCAGGAGATCGAGACCACCCTAGCTAACACGGTGAAACCCGTCTCTACTAAAAAAAGTACAAAAAGTAGCCGGGCGTCGTGGTGGGTGCCTGTAGTCCCAGCTACTCAGGAGGCTGAGGCAGGAGAACGGCATGAACCCGGGAGACGGAGCTTGCAGTGAGCCAAGATCACGCCACTGCACTCCAGCCTGGGTGACAGAACAAGACTCCATGTCAAAAAAAAAAAAAAAAATTAAAATTAAAGAGATGGGGAAAAGGCATGGCTGTATTCATAAGATCACACAGGGAATCAGAATCCTATGGTTCAGGAGGGGTAAAACCACCAGAGTGACAATCTTTGAATGCTAAGAAGTATAGACCCTGAACTGTGGTTAATGGGAAGCCATTAAAGTCTGGAAATAGGACAGTGACATGAGAAACATCTTAACATTCTAGGACTTAATAAAACTATTGAAGGCTGGGCGCAGTGGCTCACGCCTGTAATCCCAGTACTTTGGGAGGCAAAGGCAGGCAGAACACGAGGTCAGGAGCTCAAGATCAGTCTGACCAAAGTGGGGAAACCCCATCTCTACTAAAAATACAAAAATTAGCTCACTTTACAGAGAAACAGACTGAAAGAAATGACCCATTTATTTAAGATTATACTGGGGCAGTGACTCATACCTGTAATCCCCAGCACTTTGGGAGGCCAAGGAGGGCGGATTGCCTGAGCTCTGGAATTCCAGACCAGCCTGGGCAATATGGTTAAACCCCATGTCTACAAAAAATACAAAAAAAAAAAAAACTAATGGAAAAAAGAAAGAAAAAAGATTACAGTGGTATATGGGGAGGCTATGTTTTAGACCATGGAGAATCTAGCTACAGTCTGGGGGACAAATTGGACAGGGAGAGGCTGGAAGCAAAGAAACCTAATAGGAAGTTGTTGACATAATCATTAATTAGGGCTGGTCATGGTGGCTCACACCTGTAATCCCAGCGCTTAGGAGGCCAAAGCGGGAAGATCACTTGAGGTCAGGAGTTTGAGATCAGCCTGGCCAACATGGTGAAACCCCGTCTCTACTAAAAATACAAAAAATAGCTGGGCGTGGTGGTGGGCACCTGTAATCCCAGCTACTCATGAGGCTGAGGCCAAGAATTGCTTGAACCTGGGAGACAGAGGTTGCAGTGAGCCGAGATCACGCCACTGCACTCCAGCCTGGGCAACAGAGCAAGACTCTGACTCAAAAAAGCAAAATGAACAAACAAACAAAAACAAGCAATAGAGAGAAACTACAGCATAACCATGATAGTGCTTAAGAGCATGGGTCTGTTTTCAAAACATGTGGGTGTAACTCTTGGCTGAGTCACTTATTATGAATAGTTACATGACCTTCGACAAGTCATTTAACCATCTGTAAGCATCAGTTTCTAAAGTTGCTAGAGTTGCTAAATGGAGGTAGTAATAGCCCCTGCATCAAAAAATTGTGAGAATTATATATAAGTAATCCAATAAAGATTTAACATGGTGTCTGGCACACAGTAAATAATAAATGTCAGCTGTTTGTTCAGGGTTTTTTAAAATAGTTTTGAGTGACAAAATTACCTCTAAAAAGCTATAAACAATAATAGTATTAAGAGAAATAGGGAAGACCAAAAGAGCCAGTCAGAAGACTGTTTCATGTAATGTGAATGATGGAGGATGATACAGAGAGAAAGTGTGCAGTAATCAATGGAAGACATTTATCTGGGGTTCAGAAGAGATGTTATCCTTGAGGAGAGAAGTGGGAATTTTCTGCATAAAGGTGATCTATAGGTCTAAAAAGTATTTAGAAGGGGTGATAATTACCATTCATTTGTTACACAAAAATTGATAATAGCCAACAGTGATTGAAAGATTGCTCTGTGCCAGGCACAAAGTACCTTGCCTGAATTAACTTGTTTAAACTGCACAACTACTCTGTGAGTAAACACAACCATTACCCTCATTTTTTTTATGTGAGGAAGCAGACTCATGGAGACAGAGTAACTTGCTTAAGTGCCTCGAAGAGGTAGAACCAGGGTTTTGTGTGTGTGTGTGTGTGTGTGTGTGTGTGTGTGTTTTGCACGCATAGTGTCTCTCTCTCTGTTGCTGAGGTTGGAGTGCAGTGGCGCAATCTCGGCTCACTACAGCCCTGACCTCCCAGACTCAAACGATCCTCCCACCTCAGTCTCTCTAGTAGCTGGGACTACAGGTACACACACTACCAAGCCAGGCTGATTTTTTTTTTTTTTTTTTTTTTTTTGTGAGACAGTCCCTCTGTGTCACCCAGGCTAGAGTCCAGTGGCATGATTTCGGCTCACTGCAACCTCTGCCTCCCAGGTTCAAGCAATTCTCCTGCCTCAGCCTCCCGAGTAGCAGGGATTATAGGCGCACACCACCAAGCCTGGCTACTTTTTGTATTTTTAGTAGAGACAAGGTTTCACCATGTTGGCCAGGCTGGTATCGATCTCCTGACCTCAAGTGATCCGTCCGCCTTGGCTTCCCAAAGTGCTGGGATTACAGGCGTGAGCCACCATGCCCAGCCAATGTTTTTGTTTTGTTTTGTTTTGAGAGGGAGTCTCACTCTGTCACTCAGGCTGGAGTGTAGTAGTGCGACCTCGGCTCCCTGCAACCTCTGCCTCCTGGGTTCAAGCGATTCTCCTGCCTCAGCCTCCTGAGTAGCTAGGAGCACAGGTGCTCACCACTATGCCCAGCTAATTTTTTGTATTTTTTTTCTTTTTTTTTTTTTTGAGACGGAGTCTCACTCTGTCACCCAGGCTGGAGTGCAGTGGCGTGATCTCAGCTCACTGCAAGCTCCACCTCCCGGGTTGACGCCATTCTCCTGCCTCAGCCTCCTGAGTAGCTGGGACTACAGGTGCTCGCCACCATGCCTGGCTAATTTTTTATATTTTTAGTAGAGACGGGGTTTCACCATGTTAACCAGGATGGTCTCGATCTCCTGACCTTGTGATCCGCCTGCCTCGGCCTCCCAAAGTGCTGGGATTACAGGCGTGAGCCACTGTGCCCAGCCATTTTTTGTATTTTTAATAGACTCGGGCTCTCACCATGTTGGCCAGGCTGGTCTCGAACTCCTGACCTCATGATTCGCCTGCCTCAGCCTCCTAAAGTGCTGGGATTACAGGCATGAGTCACCATGCCCAGCCCAGTCTGCACAGTGCCAGAACCCAGGCCCTTAACCATGTGTGTGCAGCATCATGATGCACAAGGCTTTATTCTTGGGTCTCATTGCCATTCAGTGAGATGGGGTGCAAATAAAGGAGAGAGAAGGAAATAACATAGTTTTTTTTTATTATTATATAGAGACAGGGTCTCCCTGTTGCCCAGGCTGGTCTCAAACTCCTGGACTCAAGGGATCTTCCTGCCTCAGCCTGCCAAAGTGCTAGAATTACAAGTGCGAGCCACTACACCCGGCCAACATAATTGTTTTTAAATGCAACTTGAGACCAACAAGACGGCTAGCTCTAATACTGTACAAAGAATGGAGTTGATTCAGGACATGACTCCCTGTTATTAATGATTTAAGGAATCAGAACAACTAATGCATTATGCCTGTGTGTGAGAAGAGAAAAACATCTTGGGATGCAGGGCAAAGAGAGAACATTCATAACACCAATTGAGAATGAGCCCCCAGGGAATCTTCACTGCTTATAATCAAGAATGAAGTACGAGCCCTTCCACCTCTGACTCCAGAGTCAACCAGCAAATCAAACAGCAGGATCATTTGGTGAGGGTAATTGCCTGTGCTTTACAAAACCCACACATAGGTCATCTGTCTGCTTCTTGCTCTGGAATATGCATAGGTAAACTACCTCCTCAATGCTTCTGAGGCCCTGATTGCTGAGGGAGGGAGGAAGAGAGTTTTTAGGGAAATGTGCATTATTTGCTGATTGGGGAAGGAAGTCATGAGGGACTACTCACGTAGTCTGGTGCTACAACCATATGAGGCGGGCACTATTCTTTTTTTTTTTTTTTTTTTTTTTTTTTGGCGCGATCTCGGCTCACTGTATTTCAGGCAGTTTAGCCTAAAAGACTGTACCAGGGTCAAAGTAAGTGGAGAGACTGTTACAGGAAAAGAGCCTGTGGTTTTGCTAAAGGCTTTATTGTACCTAATCTCAGAACATGGAAACAAGAAGAAGGTTATAGGAGAATATAAAAATAAGTGGAGAGATGGTCAAGGAGCTTAAGGAGAAAGGTCAATGGTATTAGAATCATTGTTGATAAGAGCAGAAAATGAAAGGCACGGCCTCCCGGGTTCACACCATTCTCCTGCCTCAGCCTCCTGAGTAGCTGGGACTATAGGCGCCTCCTACCACACCCGGCTCATTTTTTTGTGTTTTTAGTAGAGACAGGGTTTCATCATGTTAGCCAGGATGGTCTCGATCTCCTGACCTTGTGATCTGCCTGCCTCGGCCTCCCAAAGTGCTGAGATTACAGGCGTGAGGGGCAGGCACTATTCTTATTTCTGTTTTACAGATGGGAAAACTGAGCACAGGAAGATTAAATAACCTGCCCAAGGCCACAAAACTAAGTGGCAGAGCCTGGTTATGAAACTATCTTACTCTTGCTCCAGAGGTCACATTCTTTTTTTTATTTTTTAGATAGGATCTTGATCTGTCACCCAGGCCGGAGTGCAGTGGTGCAATTTTGGCTCACTGCAGCCTTGGGCTCCTGGGATCAAAGGATCCTCTCACCTTAGCCACTCAAGTACCTGGGACCACAGGTGTGTGCCACCATACCCAGCTAATGGTTTGGTTTTGTTTTTTGTAGAGATGGGTTCTCACTATGTTGGTCCCACACTCCTGAGCTAAAGCAATCCTCCTGCCTCAGCCTCCCAACCTGTTGGGAATCCAGGCATGAGCCACCAGGCCCGGCCCAGAGTTCACATTCCTTTTTTTTTTTTTTTTTTTTTTTTTTTTTTGGCCGAGTTTCACTCTCGTTGCCCAGGCTGGAGCGCACTGGTGCGATCTCGGCTCTCTGCAAACTCCACCTCCCGGGTTCAAGTGATCTCCTGCCTCAGCCTCCCGAGTAGCTGGGATTACAGGTGCCCGCCACCACACTCGGCAAATTTTGTATTCTTAGTAGAGACGGGGTTTCTCTATGTTGGTCAGGCTGGTCTCGAACTCCCGACCTCAGGCGATCTGCCTGCCTTGGCCTCCCAAAGTGCTGGGATTACAGGCTTGAGCCACCGCACCGGGCTCAGAGCTCACATTCTTAACCACCATACTGTGTACCATAGGCTATGATGTCCTCAGAAATCATAGACTTTCCTGGTATAATGAAACCTTAATGGTCACAATCCAAACCAAATTATATCAGTCATGTTTTTCCTTCTATTGAACTATACTACCTTGCTTTGAAAGCCTTTCATTTTCTGCTCTTATCAACAATGATTCTAATACCATCGACCTTTTCTCCTTAAGCTCCTTGACCATCTCTCCACTTATTTTTATATTCTCCTATGACCTTCTTCTTGTTTCCGTGTTCTGAGATTAGGTACAATAAAGCCTTTAGCAAAACCACAGGCTCTTTTCCTGTAAGAGTCTCTCCACTTACTTTGACCCTGGTACAGTCTTTTAGGCTAAACCTCTCTGGGGGAAAGGATTATGTAGATGAAGAGGCTCAACATTCAGGGTAGTGATTTAGCATTAATCTTCTTGCTTTCATGTGGTTTGACCCTAGACCCTATTGGGAGTCTTTGACAGAGGCCCTATATATTTTGTCTTTACCAATGGTGATTCTTGACTGGCTCCAGCTCTTCTTCGTCCCTTCAGCCTCTCTAGTTTGGAGCTGAATATCATGTAACCTGTAATTTCTAGAATACTATTTTTGTTTTTGTTTTTGTTTTTTTCAGATGAAGTATCGCTGTGTTGCCCAGGTTGGAGTGCGGTGCCGCAATCTCAGCTCACTGCATTCTACGCCTCCCAGGTTCAAGCGTTTCTCATGCATCAGCCTCCTGAGTAGCTGGGATTACAGGCATGCACCACCATGCCCGGCTAATTTTTTTGTATTTTTAGTAGAGACAGGGTTACACCATGTTGCCTACGCTGGTCTTGAACTCATGGCCTCAAGCAATCCGCCTGCCTAAGCCTCCCAAAATGTTGGGATTACAAGTGTAAACCACTGCAAGCCCGGCTACAATACTATTGTTGAAGTGCCTTTTTGTATTTATCAGGATACGCCAGGTTATGCTGCAACGAGATATCCCATGTCTCAGTGGTTTAACAGAACCAAACTTTCTCATTCACCTAAAATCAAGGGCCAGCATCGCTTCAGTTACCTGACCTCTGCAGCGACTCTAAGAACCTTTCCAAAATGTAGCTCTGCCATCTCAGTACAAGGCCTAAGTGTATCACCGCGGAGTAAAGAAAGCTGGAGGATCACACAATACCTATTAAATGGTTGGTTTGGCCTAGAGGTGACACCTATCACTTCCAGCCCATTGACCAAACTAGTCAAATGGCTCTGCCTAAAGCTAAAGGATTTAGGAAATATGCGGGAACACTTGGCTTTCTGTAAGCCAGAGATGTCTTTGCCTTTTTCTCACTAATATATCACACACTGGCCGGGCACCGTGGCTAGAGCCTGTAATCCCAGCTCTTTGGGAGGCCAAGGCAGGTGGATCACCTGAGGTCCAGAGTTTGAGACCAGCCTGACCTACATGGTGAAACCCTTTCTCTACTAAAAATACAAAAATTGATTGGGCACGGTGGCTCACACCTGTAATGCCAGCACTTTGGGAGGCCAAGGCGGGTGGATGACGAGGTCAGGAGTTTGAGACCAGCCTGGCCAACACAGTGAAACCCCATTTCTACTAAAAATACAAAATTTAGCCGGGCATGGTGGCATGCGCCTGTAGTCCCAGCTACTCGGGAGGCTGACGCAAGAGAATCGCTTGAACCTGGGAGGTAGAAGTTGCAGTGAGCCAAGATAGAGCCATTGCACTCCAGCCTGGGCAACAGAGCAAAACTCCGTCTCAAAAATAATAATAATAATAATAAAATAGGCCGGGTGCGCTGGCTCACGCCTGAAATCTCAGCACTTTGGGAGGTTGAGGCGGGCGGTTCACGAGGTCAGGAGATCTAGACCATCTTGGCCAACATGGTGAAACCCCGTCTCTACTAAAGTACAAAAAATTAGCTGGATGTGGTGGCACGTGCCTGTAATCCCAGCTGCTTGGGAGGCTGAGGCAGGGCAGTCGCTTGAACCTGGGAGGCAGAGGTTGCAGTGAGCTGAGATCACGCCACTGCACTCCATCCAGCCTTGTGATAGAGCAAGACTCCATCTCAAAAATAAATAAATAAATAAATAATAAGTAAATAAAATAAAAATAAAAATACAAAAATTGCTGGGCATGGTGGTGCACACCTGTAATCCCAGCTACTCAGGAGACTGAGGCAGGAAGATCGCTTGAACCTGGGAGGTGGAGGTTGCAGTGAGCTGAGATCACGCCACTCACTGCACTCCAGCCTGGGTGACAGAGCAAGACTCTGTCTCAAAAACATAACAAACAAAACAAAACAAAAAAAACACCAACAAAACAAATATATCAGACATTGCAATCTTTATTATTATTTTTTTTTTATTGTTGTTGTTTTTGAGATGGAGTCTCGCTCTGTCGCCTAGGCTGGAGTGCAGTGGCACGATCTCGGCTCACTGAAACCTCTGCCTCCCAGGTTCAAGCGATCCTCCCTCTGCCTCCCAGGTTAAATCGATTCTCCTGCCTCAGCACCCCCATTAGCTGGGATTACAGGCAAGTGCCACCATTCCCGGGAGGCTTTTTTTATTTTTGTATTTGTAGTAGAGACGGGGTTTCGCCATGTTGGCCAGACTGGTCTTGAACTCCTGACCTCAGGTGATTCACCCGCCTTGGCCTCCCAAAGTGCTGGGATTACAGGTGTGAGCCACCGTGCCTGGACTATTTTTTTTTTTTTTTTTTTTAAAGACAGAGTCTCACTCTGTCACCCAGGCTGGAGTGCACTGGTGTGATCTCGGCTCACTACAACCTCTGCCTCCCAGGTTCAAGCGATTCTTCTGCCTCAGCCTCCCTAGTGTTTGGGATTACAGGTGTGCACCACCATGCCCAGCAATTTTTGTATTTTTACTAGAGATGGGGTTTTGACATGTTGGCCACACTGGTCTTAAACTCCTGGCCTCAAGTGATCCACCCTCCTTGGCCTCCCAAAGTGCTGGGATTACACCAGGGGGGGCCATTGTGCCCCGCCAAACACACAGCAATCTTTTTTTTTCTAATTTTTTTCCCCTTTTCTCAGCTTTCTGATCTGTTTCTGAAACACTATGATCTTATCTCTTCCTTTCCCAGTCTAGTCCTGGCCCATACACTTGTACTTTGGGCTTTAACCTTCTACCTCTAAATGCACTAATTATAGCTTAATCCAATTCTTGTTCTTTGGAGTGTTTTAACCTGCCAGATGACTGTCACAGCTCTTTAACTTACGTGCCTTACAGTTGAAATATTTTCTCCCTCTTCTCCATGCCTAGCTTTGAAACTTGTCATTTATCAGGAGTTACCTAGCTGACAGTGGTCTGAAAAGACTCCTGAATTTTCTATAGTTGGAGCTTTTGAAAAAAAAAAATTTTTTTTTTGAGATGGAGTTTCACTCTTATTGCCCAGGCTGGAGTGCAATGGTGCGATCTCTGCTCACTGCAAACTCCGGCTCCCAGCTTCAAGCGATTCACCTGCCTCAGCCTTCCAAGTAGCTGGGATTACAGGCACCCACCACCCCGCCTGCCTAACTTTTGTATTTTTAGTAGAGATGGGGTTTCTCCATGTTGGCCAGGCTGGTCTTGAACTCCTAACCTCAAGTGATCTGCCAACCTTGGCCTCCCAAAGTGCTGGGATTACAGGCATGAGCCACCTGGTCCAGCCAAAAAAAAAAAAAAAATGGTTTTATACAGAGATGGGATCTCACTATGTTACCCAGGCTGGTGTTGAACTCCTGGCCTGAAATGATCCTCCTACCTTGGCCTCCCAAAGTCCCAGGATTACAGGCATGAGCCATTCCTCCCAGCCACTTGGTTACTAAGAGCAAGAAACACTCTTTCTGTGAAGTAGGGTGAAGAAAGAGAGATGGAAGAAACACTGAAGGGATAAAAGCAGGTTTGAACAAATCCTCTGGAAGCCAGGTCCAAGAGTCATTCCTGGTGCGCTATCTCCCTAGGACAGTTTATTATTATTATTTTGTAACAGGATCTCGTACTGTCTCCCAAGCTGGAGGGCAGTGGTGCAATCATGGCTCACTGCAGCCTTGACCTCCCAGGCTCAAGTGATCCTCCTATCTCAGCCTCTCAAGTAGCTACGACTACAGGCGCAGGCCACCACACTTGGCTAATTTTATTTTATTATTATTTTTTTAAAATTTTTAGTAGAGACAAGTTCTCACTATGTCTCCCAGGCTGCCTTAGACAGTTTAATACAGGTCAGACATAAAGGGAAAAGGCCACATAACTCTGGCAGAAAAGGGCCTTCCTCTTCCACAGTTTATACACTAGTCCAAATGATTATTAATGTTGTGCTTTTGTTTTTAATTAAACACACTATAAGATTAAACATACTTTAAGCAAGCTTGTCCAACCCACAGGGCAACTTTGAATGCAGCCTAACAGAAATTCGTAAACTTTCTTAAAACATTGTGAGTTTTTTTGTGAGTTTTATTTTTTAGCTCATCAGCTATCATTAGTGTTTTGTTTTGTTTTTTTGAGACAGTCTCACTGTCTCCCAGGCTGGAGGGCAGTGATGCAATCTTGGCTCCCTACAACTTCCACCTCCCAGGCTCAAGCAATTCTCATGCCTCAGCCTCCCCAGTAGCTGGGACTATAGGCAGATGCCACAGCACCCAGCAAATTTTTGTATTTTCTTTTTAGTAGAGACAGGGTTTTGCCATATTGGCCAGGCTGGCCTCAAACTCCTGACCTCAAATGATCTGCCTTCCTCAACCTCCCAAAGTGCTGGGATTACAGGTGTGAGCCACCGCGCCTGGCCAGTGTCAGTGTATTTGATGTGTGGCCCAAGACAATTCTTCTTTTAATGTAGCCCAGGGAAGCCAAAAGATTGGACACTCCTGATTTAAGGAAACTTCTTTTTTTTTTTTTGAGACAGAGTTTTGCTTTTGTTGCCCAGGCTGGAGGGCAATGGCGCAATCTCGCCTCACTGCAACCTCCGCCTCCCTGGTTCAAGCAATTCTCCTGCCTCAGCCACCCAAGTAGCTGGGATTACAGGCATGCGCCACCACACCCAGCTAATTTCGTATTTTTAGTAGAGATGGGGTTACTCCATGTTGGTCAGGCTGGTCTCAAACTCCCAACCTCAGGTGATCCACCCACCTTGGCCTCCCAAAGTGCTGGGATTACAGCCATGAGCTACCATTCCTGGCCAAGAAACTCAAAAGAAAGAAAAATTCATTCTCCCAACCTAAAAACTGTCATTGTTTGCATACTTCTTTCCAGTCTTGATTTTTATATGTTTGTAATTATATCAAACATACAACTAGCAAATAAGCAATTCCTTTAAACGGTGTGCATCCCTGAGAAGAGAACACATAAAGTGTTAGTCGTTTATGTCGTAGTAAGAATTAGTTAAGGGAGCCATTTTTTTTTTCTTTAACAACCAATTGGAATCTGTACACTAAAAGTTGGGTACAGAAAAGCAGGGGAGGGGTAGCTGATAGGTTGGTGGGAAGTACTGCATTTGAGACTTTGGGTAACTCATGGAACAAGCAATCCTTAGGTCTTGGGGAATGGAGGCCGTGGGGGTAGAATATCAGAATTAGAAAAAGGAGTAGAAGAGGGAAATAGTTGGCTTCAAAAGCAAATTTTGCCAACCTAAACATTTTAAGATCTGGTGAACAGGATCTTAAAATGCACCTATTCCAGCTGGGCGCAGTGGCTCATGCCTGTAATCCCAGCACTTTGGGAGGCCGAGGTGGGCAGATTACCTGAGGTCGGGAGTTCAAGACCAGTCTGGCCAACGTGGTGAAATCCCATCTCTACTAAAAATACAAAATTACTTGGGCATGGAGGTGCGCACCTGTAATCCCAGCTACTCGGGAGGCTGAGGCAGGAGGATCGCTTGAACCCAGGGAGTGGAGGTTGCAGTGAGCCGAGATGGCGCCATTGCACTCCAGCCTGGGCAACAACAGCAAAACTCCGTCTCAACAACAACAACAACAACAACAACAACAACAACAACAAAACAAGCAAACAAAATCCTTACCTATTCCAACTCCCATGTTGTGTTTCTCTTGACCACATCCCTGCCATATGCTGTCCAAGTCAGGTGTGAAAACTGCCGTGGTGGAGACTCCACTATTTCCCAAGATCCCCCTAACCATTTTTGGACAACTCTCACTGATATTTTTTAAGTTCTTTTATTTTTTATTTTATTTTTTTTGAGACAGAGTCTCGCTCTGTCACCCAGGCTGGAGTGCCAGTGGTGTGATCTCACCCACTGCAACCACCACTTCTCAGGTTCAAGCGATTCTCCTGCCTCAGCCTCCTGAGTAGCTGGGAATACAGGCGTGCACCACCACGCCTGGCTAATTTTTGTATTTTTGGTAGAGATGGGGTTTCACCATGTTGGTCAGGCTGGTCTTGAACTCCTGACCTCATGATCGGCCCACCTTGGCCTCCCAAAGTGCTGGGATTACAGGTGTGAGCCACTGCATCTGGCATGTTTTTTTGTTTGTTTGTTTGTTTGTTTGTTTTTTTGAGACGAGTCTCGCTCTGTCATCCAGACTGGAGTGTAGTGGCAGGATCTCAGCTCATTGCAACCTCTGCCTCCCGGGTTTAAGCCATTCTCCTGCCTCAGCCTCCCAAGTAGCTGGGACAACAGGCCCGCGCCACCACGCCTAGCTAATTTTTGTATTTTTAGTAGAGATGGGGTTTCACCATATTGACCAAGCTGGTCTCAAATTCCTGACCTCAAGTGATCTGCCTGCCTCAGCCTCCCAACGTGCTGGGATTACAGGCATAAGCCACCGCGCCCAGCCTAAAGTTCTTACATTGAGAAAAAATGCATGTCTTGAAAGCTTTGGTTATCATCCTCCCTCTAGCCGTCTCTCTATATGACACGCTATTTGAAGACAGCTCACTAATGTCACAGGCTGCTCTTCAATAGCATGATCGTGTCCAATGACTTCAAACTTTCTTCTTATCTCAAGACTTCAAGTCCCCTCTCCAATAAGGACACTTTCCTCAAAAATACCTGGCTACTGTAGTTTTCAAGGGATAAAAGTCAGCTGGCATTAATACTTAAAAAGCAAATATGGCATCCTTCTAAGAGACTGGAAAGCCTGCTACAGATATGCTGAGTGTGCTTTTGAAACAGTAACATGCAGGCCAGGCATGGTGGCTCACACCTGTAATCCTAGCACTTTGGGATTGCAAGCCAAGGCAGGAGGATCACTTGAGGTCAGCAGTTCCAGCCAGCCTGGGCAACATAATGAGATCCCGTCTCTACAGAAAAAATGAAAAAATTAGCTGGGCTTGATGGGACTTCTCAGCTACTCAGGAGGCTGAGGAGGGAGGCTTGCTTGAGCTCAGGAGTTCAAGACAAGCCTGGGAAGATCATAGCTTACATTTTGTATTAGTCCATTTTCACAATGCTGACACAGTTCCACGTGGCTGAGGAGGCCTCATAATCATGGCAGAAGGTGAAAAGCACATCTTACATGGCAGCAGACAAGAGAAGAGAGAGCTTGTGCAGGGAAACTCCGTTTTGTTTTGTTTTGTTTTTGAGACTTGAGTCTCACTCTGTCACCCAGGCTGGAGTGCAGTGGCGTAATCTTGGCTCCCTGCAACCTCCGTCTCCTGAGTTCAAGCGATTCTCCTGCCTCAGCCTCCGAAGTAGCTGGGACTATAGCTACTAAAAATACAAAATGTATTTTTAGTAGAGACAGAGTTTCACCAGGTTGGCCAGGCTAGTCTCGAACTCCTGACCTCAGGTGATCCACCCGCCTCAGCCTCCCAAAGTGCTGGGATTACAGGCGTGAGCCACTGAGCCTGGCTGAAAACTCCATTTTATTTTTTTGAAATGAAGTCTCGCTCTTGTTGCCCAGGCTGGAGTGTAATGGCACGATGTCGGCTCACTGCAACCTCCACCTCCCAGGTTCAAGCAATTCTCCTGCCTCAGCCTCCCAAGTAGCTGGGATTACAGGTGCCTGCAACCATGCCCAGCTAATTTTTGTATTTTTAGTAGAGGCAGGGTTTCACCAGGTTGGCCAGGCTGGTCTCGAACTCCTGACCTCAGGCGATCCGCCCACCTCGGCCTCCCAAAGTGCTGGGATTACAGACGTGAGCCACCGCACCAGGCAAAAACTCCACTTTTTAAAACCATTAGATCTCATGAGACTTATTCACTATTATGAAAACAGCATGGGAAAGACCTGCCCCCGTGATTCAATTATCTCCCGCCAGGTTCCCCCTAAAACACGTGGGAATTATGGGAGCTATAAAATGAGATTTGGGTGGGGACACAGAGTGAAATCATATCACATTTATTCAATATTTATATGCCAGGCACTATTCTAAGTGCTGTGTGTATATTATCTCATTTAACCTTCACAAAAACCCTATGAGATAGGTACTGTTTTTCTCAACCTCATTTTACAGGTCAGAAAACAGGTAGAAAGAGTAACTTCAGGCCAGGCACGATGGCTCACGCCTGTAATCCCAGCACTTTGGGAGGCCGAGGTGGGCGGATCACGAGGTCAGGAGATCGAGACCATCCTGGCTAACACAGTGAAACCCCGTCTCTACTAAAAATACAAAAAAATTAGCCAGGCGTGGTGGTGGGCACCTGTAGTCCCAGCTACTCAGGAGGCTGAGGCAGGAGAATGGCGTGAACCCGGCAGGCGGAGCTTGCAGTGAGTCAAGATCATGCCACTGCACTCCAGCCTGGGCGATAGAGCAAGACTCTGTCTCAAAATAAAAATAAAAATAAAAGAGTAGCTTCACAGCTAGTAAGTGGCAGAAGCACAGTTGAGACTGCGCAGCTAACCCCAGATCCTTGCACTCTCAGTTGTTCTTGTTTGTTGCTGATGCTTGATGAAGATTTTGAATTTTAACGAAACAGTAAAGAATACATCCCTCTGGGGCTGGGCATGGTGGCTCACACCTGTAATCCCAGTACTTTGGGAGGCCAAAGGGGGATGGATCACCTGAGGTCAGGAGTTCAAGACCAGCCTGGCCAACATGGTGAAACCCTGTCTCTACTAAAAATACAATTAGCTGGGTGTGGTGGCACACACCTGTAATCCCAGCTACTTGGGAGGCTGAGGCAGGAGAATTGCTTGAACACAAGCAGAGGTTGCAGTGAGCCGAGATCGTGCCACTGCATTCTAGCCTGGATGACAGAGCGAGACTCCATCTGAAAAAAAAAAAAAAAAAAAGAGGCGGGGTGCGGTGGCTCATGGCTGTAGTCCCAGCACTTTGCGAGGCCGAGACTGGCAGATCACCTGAGGTCAGGAGTTCGAGACCAGCCTGACCAACGTGGTGAAACCCCATCTCTACTAAAAATACAAAATTAGCTGAGTGTGGTGGCATATGCCTATAATCCAGCTACTTGGGAGGCTGAAGCAGAAGAATTGTTTGAACCCAGGAGGTGGAGGTTGCAGTGAGCCGAGATCACGCCGTTGCACTCTAGCCTGGGCAACAAGAGCGAAACTCTGTCTCAAAACAAAAAAAAGAATATATCCCTATGGGTCTTGATGTCTACTAATTTCATAGTGAACAACAGAATGTTATCTCCTTATATTCAACATTTAACTTACATTATAATGGGATATCAGCCCTGAATATGTCCTCTTCTTCTGGAACTATGGTCTCGTGTCAAACATGTGCTATTATTTAGCTTTTGACTTAGGAATGTGGAACAATGGAGATACAATGAGGCACTGGGCTGAGAGTCCAACATAGCCACAAACTTACATGTGACTGTGGATGATTCCTCAGTTGTAAAATGAGTGAAATGGACTCCACTCACTGCTGGCTAAGGGCCTCCTAACACTGAAATTTCAAGTCCAAAGGAGTCATTCTCCCATTGGGAGGTTCCAATACTGTGGCAGAAAGAAAGAAAGAGCAAATATATATCTTGAAAGGGGCAGACTCTCTGGTGCCCCTTGAGTCACACATATTAGCTGAAATGAATAAATATTTGTTCCCTGCTTCTGATGTGTGAGGCTGTTGATGGGCAATAGTTACTATGCTTAGGTTTTCAACTGGCTCTGTTGCCCCTACTAAAAATAAACCACAGGGTGTTAGGGCTGAGTCATTTTCATACATGAATATGTGGAGGAAAAAAGTGACAAAGGTCACAGGGGATCTATGGATTATTTCCCTTCTCACCAGACACCACCCCTTGTTCCCAACCAGCCCCTCTTTTTCTGTTGTATTTCAGATAAGCTGTAGACCTTAAATAGAACATATATTCCACAGCATGTTATTGTGTTCCAGTTTGTTCATATCCTGTTCTCTCCTTGTGGATTGAACTTGTCCTTAGACCTAGGATTTTTTTGTTTTGTTTTGTATTTGCTTTTTTTTTAGATGGAGTCTCGCTCCATTACACAGGCTGGAGTGCAGTGGCATGATCTTGGCTCACTGCAACCTCCACCTCCTGGATTCAAGCTATTCTCCTGCCTCAGGCTCCCAAGTAGCTGTGATTACAGGTGTGTGCCACTACGCCCGGCTCATTTTTGTATTTTTAGTAGAGACAGGGCTTCGCCATGTTGGCCAGGCTGGTCTCAAACTCCTGACCTCGGGTGACCCACCTACCTCGCCCTCCCAAAGTGCTGGGATTACAGGCATGAGCCACCGCGCCCAGACTAGACCTGGGTTTTTTATGTTTTTGAGGAATAATGGTTGATGTTAGCAACACTGGTAACTGGACTTTGCAGTTTGCAAAGTGATTTCATATACATGGTTTCTCTGGAACAGTTGGTCATCCCTCTGGTGATGGGGCAACTTGGGGACAAGTCCCTGGTATTCGCTTAAGGTAGTAAAGTCTTATTGGAACAGGACTCATCCTAGGGTTTTGTTTTAGGGTAGTTTTTCTATTCAGCTTTTGGGGATTATTTCTCACCTTCTTGAACCTCCTTTTTCCACTCTCCTCTCCCCAGGGCCAGTGCCCTCATTTTGCTTTCTGCCCAAAGCCTTGAACCCTTTAGGCCCTAGTTTCCTCAGCAATAAAATGGGAGGAAAGGTTGGGAAGAAAAACACTAAAGTTCTTTCTTTCTTTGCCTCCCTCTCCCTCCCCTTTCGCTTTCCCTTTCCCTTTCCCTTTACTTTCTGATGGAGTCTCATTCTGTCACCCAGGCTGGAGTGCAATGGCGTGGTCTCAGCTCACTGCAACCTCCGCCTTCTGGGTTCAAGAAATTCTCCCACCTCAGCCTCCTGAGTAGCTGGGACTACAGGCACGTGCCACCACGCCTGGCTAATTTTTGTATTTTTAGTAGAGACAGGGTTTCATTATGTTGGCCAGGCTGAGTCTCCAACTCCCGACCTCAGGCAATCCGCCCGCCTTGGCCTCCCAAAGTGCTGGGATTACAGGCGTGAGCCACTGCGCCTGGCCCCAAGTTCTTTCTTAATCTTCATTTTTCTCCCCAAATTTGCTTTCCTAAGAAGTAGTGATATAAATTCCAAAATTAGCTCAGGTTTCTTTCCCTTACCCAGCAAAATTTGCATTCCCTTAGGAGAGGTTATTTCAAATAGCTATTTGGTAGAAATAGTTGACTAAAGAAAATATAAAGGGTAGGCCAGTTGCAGTGGCTCACACCTGTAGTCCCAGCAGGTGTGAACTACTGCGCCCAGCCTATCTCCTTTGAAAGGCCGAGGCAGGCAGATCACTTAAGCCCAGGAGTTTGAGACCAGCCTGGGCAACATGATGAGACCCCCGTGTCTACAAAAAAAAATACAAAAAATATATATCATGGGTAAATATTGGGCCAGCTATGGTGGTTCACACCTGTAATTCCAGCACTTTGGGAGGCTAAGGCAGGAGGATCAATTGAGGCCAGGAGTTCAAGTTTGCAATAAGGTATGATAGTGCCACTGGGAGTGCACTGGAGTTAGCCTGGATGACAGAGTGAGATCCCGTCTCAAAAAGATAAAAATAAAAAGGGTAAATGTTGGATGATGTGTTTCACAAAATAATTCTTCCTAGGAGTATTATTTACAAATAAGACTTTACTACATTTATAAATTAATGACTTTAAAAGATTTGTACAGCCACCATTATTTTTTGAGATTCAATCCAGAAGTATCTCAAACCAAAGGAGTCCAAAATGAATTCATTGTTTTATTTTCAAAAGCTGCTTTCCTTCCTGAATTAGCTATTTTGATTGCTGGGACCACCATTTACCCATTTACTCAAACCAGAAATCTGTGAGTCCCCTCTCTATCACTCTTTAAAACTACCAAGGTCTGTTCATTAGATCTGTCAAATGTTCCTCATACCCAAACCATTGCCATTATATTAATATTAGCATAGAGGGGCCGGGCACAGTGGCTCACACCTGTAATCCCAGCACTTTGGGAGGCTGATGGAGGGCAGGGGGTGTGGTGGATTACAAGGTCAGGAGTTCGAGACCAGCCTGGCCAATATGGTGAAACCCCGTCTCTACTAAAAATACAAAAATTAGCAGGGTGTGGTGGCAGGCACCTGTAATCCCAGCTACTTGGGAGGCTGAGGCAAGAGAATTGCTTGAACCTGGGAAGCAGAGGTTGCAGCGAGCCAAGATTGAGCCACTGCACTCCAGCCTGGGTGACAGAGCAAGGCTCCATCTCGGGGAAAAAAAAAAATACACATTAGCATAGAGGATGGGGAGGCATCTATGAAGATCAGACAGACAAAGATTGAATGCAAACAGAAAGAGCTAAGTAAGATCAGCTTAAACATATGCACCAAGACTAGCACCAACCACAGCTTTGTTGTTGTTGTTGTTTGTTTGTTTTTGAGAGAGGGTCTTGTTCTGTCCAGGATAAAGTGCAGTGGCACAATCATAGCTCACTGCAACCTCAAATGCCAGGCCTCAAGCAATCCTCCCACCTCAGCTTCCCAAATGCTGAAACTATAGGCATAAGCCACCACAACTGGCCTCACTTTTTAGTCTGGAAGTTTGGTGAGATGGAAGCAAAAAAACAGGAATGGGCTAGGCGCAGTGGCTCATGCCTGTAATCCCAGCACTTTGAGAGGCTGAGGCAGGTGGATCATGAGGCCAAGAGATCGAGACCATCCTGGCCAACATGGTGAAACCCCATCTCTACCAAAAATACTAAAAATTAACTGAGTGTGGTGGCGGGCACCTGTAGTCCCAGCTACTTGGGAGTCTGAGGCAGGAGAATCACTTGAACCCAGGAGGCGGAGGCAGAGGTTGCAGTGAGCTGAGATTGCGCCACTGTACTCCAGCTTGGCAACAGAGCAAAACTCCAACTCGAAAAAAAAACAACAGGAATGAAGAGAATAAAACTGTCAGATATGTGCCCACATTTTTGGAAGTCCAGGTTTCATCCCAGAGAGTAGGAGATGGGCTGGATAACGGAAAGTAATCCTGAGGGCCCTACCCTCTTCTCATCTGGGGTTCAGAAAGATGCTGCCCTGAAGACCACCCCATACCAATCTAAAAAACAAGCGTACCAAACTGGCTGTGCTGTGGGATCAGGCCATGGAAAGCTCAGAGGTTTATCTTTCCCCATCCTAGCCTGGATGCTGGGGTAGGGTGGGTGGTAGACAGCAGGTGGCTCTGAGGAAAGGGTTGCAGTGAAGGCTACCATCACAGCCACACTTCAGAGATGACTTGGGTAGCATTAGAGTCAAAGGTGGCCAAGTTATACAGGGAACAATGCGAAAAGAATGGATTCTGAGTTCTAGTAGCTCACAGCTACAACTCTCAAGGCCAGTTGGATATTCAGAGACCAAGAAAACAAGGAACATTGTTTTGAGACCAGAAGACAGAGAGCAAAGGTCACTATATGAATCCAAAGACTCCATAAATCTTTATCCACCTTGATCAAGTAACAGAAGCCATATTCCACTCCCATACTTTTTTTTTTTGAGGCAGAGTCTCGCTCTGTCACCCAGGCTGGAGTGCAGTGGCACGATCTTGGCTCACCGCAACCTCCCCCTCCTGGGTTCAAGTGATTCTCCTGCCTCAGCCTCCTGAGTAGCTGAGATCACAGGTGTCTGCCACCATGCCCAGCTATCTTTTTGTACTTGTAGTAGATACTGGGTTTCACCATGTTGGTCAGGCTGGTCTTGAACTCCTGGCCTCAAATGATCCACTCACCTTGGCCTTCCAAAGTGCTGGGATTACAGGCATGAGCCACCACGGCCGGCCTATATTTAGCAAATTTTCTTCTTCTTCTTTTTTTTTTTTGAGACGGGGTCTTGCTCTGTTGCCCAGACTGGAATGCAGTGGCGTGGTTTCAGCTCACTGCAACCTCTGCCTCCCGGGTTCAAGCAATTCCCCTGCCTCCGCCTCCCGAGTAGCAGGGATTACAGGTGCCTGCCACCATGCCCAGCTCATTTTTGTATTTTTAGTAGAGACGTGGTTTCACCATGTTGGCCAGGCTGGTCTTGACCAGACCTCGTGATCCTCCCGCCTCAGCCTCCCAAAATGCTGGGATTACAGGTGTGAGCCACCGCGCCTGGCCATATTTAGCAAATTTTCTTCTCTCTCTCTCTCTTTTTTTTTTTTTGAGACAGAGTCTTGCTCTGTCGCCAGGCTGGAATGCAGTGGTGCGATCTTGGCTCACTGCAACCTCTGCCTCCCGGATTCAAGCGATTCTCCTGCCTCAGCCTTCTGAGTAGCTGGGACTATGGGCGTGCGCCACCATCCCCAGCTAATTTTTGTATTTCTAGTAGAGACAGGGTTTCACCATGTTGGCCAGGATGGTCTTGAGTTCTTGACTTCGTGATCTGCCTGCCTCGGCCTCCCAAAGTGCTGGGATTACAGGCGTGAGCCACCGTGCCTGGCTCATATTTAGCAAATTTTCTATAGTGAGTATGCATTTCTTGTATAATTGGGAGGGAAAAACCCAAGCAACCTGAGGTAGGAGGCAGGGACTGGACTCCAGAGGCAGAGGTTGGACACTGGACCAAACTGAGGACTAGCTTAAAAAAGCCCCAAGGCAGAAGCAGCTTTCTGTAAGACACACCCACCAGCGTGCCCTGTCAGTTTACCATTGCCATGGCAACACCCGGAAGTTATCACCCATTTCCATGGCAATGACCCAACAACCCAGAAGTTACAACCCTTTTCCTAGAAATGTCTGCATAAACTGCCCCCTATTTTGCATATGATTATAAGTGGGTATAAATATGAGTGCAGAACTGCCTCTGAGATGCTATTCTGGGCACACTGATTATGGGGTATCCCTGCTTGCTAGGAACAGTACCTCTGCTGCTGCTATACACTGCCACTTCAATACAAGTTGCTGTTTAATACCACCAGCTTGCTCTTGAATTCTTTCCTGGAGGAAGCCAACAACCCTCCCTGGCTAAGCCCCAATTTGGGAGCTTGCCTGTCCTGTATCAAACCTACTGTTTTGAAAATATGTCTTTTATTCCCAGATGAATGCAACTCTATGTGTACAAAGTATACTGAGAGGTGGTGGTGGGCCTCCTCTTCATCCACTCAGCCCAAGTCAGAAAAAGTGGAGAGAGAAAATAGACCCGCACACAAATATGACCAACATTCCTTGGCCCCATCAAAAACAGCCTCAATACTGGGATTCCTGCTTCAACCATGTGTACAGCCTCTTCTTAGAGGCAATTCCAGTGAATCCAAAGCTCTTGGGGAACAGGGAGTAAAACAGAATAGTTATTGTCTAGAGGCCTTCTAACTTCAACCTGGATACATTTACCCATCTTGTTTCGGCACATTAAAAAGGCTTTCAAGGACAGACATAGTGGCTTACTCCTGTAATCCCAGCACTTTGGGAGGCTGAGGTGGGAGGATCACTTGAGCCCAGGAGTTTGAGACCAGCCAGAGCAACAGAGCCAGACCTTGTCTTGATAAAAAGTACAAAAATAAATTAGCCGGGGTGGTGGTGTATTTGTAGTTGTAGGCTGAGGTGGAAAGATCTTTTGAGCCTGGGAGGTCAAGGCTGCAGTGAGCAGCGATCATGCCACTGTACTCCAGCTTCAGTGACAGAGTGAGACCCTGTCTCTTAAAAAAAAAAAAAAAGGCTTTGGCCAGGCATGGTGGATCACGCCTGTAATCCCAGCACTTTGGGAGGCTGAGGCCAGTGGATCACTTGAGGCTTGGAGTTCGAGACCAGCCTGGCCAACATGACAGAACCCCGTGTCTACTAAAAATATAAAAATTAGCTGGGTGTGGTGGCATGCACCTGTAATCCCAGCTACTCAGGAGGCTAAGGCATGAGAATCGCCTGAACCTGGGAGGTGGAGCTTGCACTGAGCTGAGATCTTGCCACTGCACTCCAGCCTGGGTGACAGAGTGAGACTGTCTCAAAAAAAAAAAAAAAAAAAAAAAAAAAAAAAAACTGAGGGCAGTGGCTCACGCCTGTAATCCCAACACTTTAAGAGGCCAAGGGGGGCAGACTGCCTGAGGTCAGGAGTTTGTGATGAGTCTGGCCAACATGGTGAAACCCCATCTCTAGTAAAAATACAAAAAAAATTAGCTGGGTGTGGTAGCATGCACCTGTAGTCCCAGCTACTCAGGAGGCTGAGGCAGGGGAATTGCTTGAACGAGGAAGGCAGAGGTTGCAGTGAGCTGAGATTGTGCCACTGCACTCCAGCCTGGGTGACAGAGCGAGACTCCGTCTCAAAAAAAAAAAGGCTTTCAAAGGAAAAACTGAGGACTCAGAAAAATACCCTGGTGCTTTTCATTCTGAGCCTGGAATTCCATAGCTAGACTGCCTCACCAAACATATGTTAGTTTGTACCCAGTGATGAATTACTTATCATTTCACACTGCCATGACCAGAGGGCCTTGTGCCCGGGGAACCCCATCTTCTCTTCCTTTTTCAGTGACTCTCTCCTTGCAGGTGGGAAAATGTCATTTGTGAAACCAGAGAAATTGATTCACATAGAAATAACTGTATATGTTCCAGAAGGCTGGACAAACAACAGGACTAGTAATTTCAGCCTTCCAGTGATTATAGTTATTATGCTTAGGAAGAAACTCCTCCCTTCCTGCTCTCATTAACTGCTCCCCTCTGCTGCCCCCGTGAGTGTCCTCACTATTTTTGCAAGGCCAAGGAATCTCTTGAAATGGAATTTCCTCCCCTGTAGGAATCAAAAGTAAAGACTTTACTCTAAAGTCCACAAGATGACCTATTTTTCCTTAACAACTCTTAGTTAATGATACTCTCATTGTGGGTCGGGGTGGAAGTTGGGAATCTATCCAGCCAATTGAATATAGGAGGTAGTAGTACTGCCTACATAAGAAGGAGTTCACTAACGGGACTCAATATCAAGACCCTGTCTCCTGTCTGTCATTACAACCTATTATACAAGAGAATCATAGGATTTTAGAACTGCAAAAACCCTTTACAGGCCAGGCGTGGTGGCTCACGCCTGTAATTTCAGCACTTTGGGAGGTCCAGGTCGGTGGATCACGAGGTCAGGAGATCGAGACCATTCTGGCCTGTAACATGGTGAAACCCCATCTCTACTAAAAATACAAAAATTAGCTGGGCGTGGTGGAACACGTCTGCAATCCCAGCTACTTGGGAGGCTGAGGCAGGAGAATCGTTTGAACCTGGGAGGCGGAGGTTGCAGTGAGCTGAGATTGCACCACTGCACTCCAGCCTGGCGACAGAGTGAGACTCCATCTCAAAAAAAAAAAAAAAGAGGTGGGGGAGCTAGGTATGGTGACTCACGCCTGTAATCCCAGCACTCTGGGATGCTGAGGTGGGCAGATCACCTGAGGTCAGGAGTTTGAGACCAGCCTGGACAACACAGTGAAAACCTGTCTCTACTAAAAATATAAAAATTAGCCGGGCATGGTGGCAGGCACCTGTAATCCCAGCTACTCGGGAGGCCAAGGCAGGAGAATCACTTGAACCTGGGAGGCAGAGGTTGCAGTGAGCCAAGATCGTGCCATTGCACTCCAGCCTGGAGGACAAGAGAGAGATTTCATCTCAAAAAACAAAACAAAACAACGAAAAAATGCCTTTACAGATTTTTCTTTTCTTTCTTTCTCTTTCTTTCTTTCTTTCTCTTTCTTTCTTTCTCTTTCCCTCTTTCCCTTTCTTTCTTTTTTCTCTCACTCTCTTCCTCTTTCTTTCTTTCTTTATGGAGTTGTGGTATTGCTCTGTTGCCCAGGCTGGAGTGCAGTTGTGCCATCACAGCTCATTGCAGCCTCAACCTCCTGGGCTCCAGTGATCCTTATGGCTTAGCTTCCCAAGTAGTAGCTGGGACTACAGGCCTGCATCAGCACAACCTGGGCTTTATTTTTTATTTTTATTTTCAGAAATGCTCTGGCTATGTTGCCCAGGCTTCTCTCAAACTCCTACCCTCAACTGATCCTCCCAACTCAGCCTCCCAAAGTGCTGGGACAGATTTTCTAATAAACCCCTTCATCATACAGATGAATAAGCTGAAGTTTACAGCCCTTATCCTTGTGACTGTCACTAAGTGGGTAATCAGTAACTACTTGCTCTTTTGTTTATGGCCTAAGTTGTTCAAAATGACCAGTCCACACTAGAATACAAGGTTCCTAATTTCAACACCAGTTTCTTTCACCTCAATCATACTGAGTGATGTGCTTTCATTGGGTCTACTATAAAAATCATTATAGCCATAAATTTTATTTATTTATGTATTTATTTGAGATGGAGTCTCGGTCTATGGCCCAGGCTGGAGTGCAATGGCATGATCTCAGCTCACTGCAACCTCTGCCTTCTGGTTCAAGCGATTCTCCTGCCTCAGCCTCCCGAGTAGCTGGGATTACAGGTGCACGCCACCATGCCCGGCTAATTTTTGTATTTTTAGTAGAGATGGGGTTTCACCATGTTGGCCAGCTGGTCTCGAACTCCTGACCTCAAGTGATCTGCTCGCCTTGGCCTTCCAAAGTGCTGGGATTACAGGCATGAGCCACCACGCCCCAGCAGCCATAACTTTTACTTCATTTTTTTTAATAGCTTGAGATATAATTCAAATACCATATGATTCACTCATTTAATGTGTAAAGTTGAATGTCTTTTAGCATATTTTCAGAGTTGTGTATTCACCATTATAATCAATTTTTAGAACATTTTCATTATCCTAAAAAGAAACCCCATACCTATTAGCAGGCACTCCCATTTCCCCTCATCTCACCCTCTCATGCCCCTCAGACCTAGCCAATCACTAAATTCACATTTCATACGAATGGAATTGTACAATATGTGGTCCTTTGTGACTGACTTCTTTCACTTAGCTTTTTCAAGATTCAGCTATGTGTCTGGGCATGGTGGCTCACGCCTGTAATCCCAGCACTTTGGGAGGCCAAGGTGGGTGGATCACCTGAGGTCAGGAGTTTGAGATCAGCCTGGCTAACGTAGTGAAACCCTGTTTCTACTAAAAATACAAAAAATTAGCCGGGTGTGGTGGCGCACACCTGTAATCCCAGCTACTTGGGAGGCTGAGGCAGGAGAACAGCTTGAACTTGGGAGGCGGAGGTTTCGGTGAGCTGAGATTGCACCATTGCACTCCAGCTTAGGCAACAAGAGCGAAATTCCATCTCAAAAAAAAAAAAAAAAGATTCAGCTATGTCATGGCATGTACTTAAAATTTTTGTTTTCTTTTCTATTTTTTTTTTTTTTTTGGAGACGGAGTTTTGCTCTTGTTGCCCAGGCTGGAGTGCAATGGCTTGATCTTGGCTCACCACAACCTCCGCCTCCCGGGTTCAAGCGATTCTCCTGCCTCAGCCTCCTGAGTAGCTAAGAATACAGGTGCGGGCCACCACGCCCGGCTAATTTTGTATTTTTAGTAGATACAGGGTTTCTCCATGTTGGTCAGGCTGATCTTGAACATCTGACCTCTGACCTCAGGTGATCTGCCCGCCTCGACCTCCCAAAGTGCTGGGAGTACAGGTGTAAGCCACTGTGCCTGGCCAAAAAAAAATTTTTTTTTTTTTGTCAGGGATGAAGGTCTCACTATGTTGCTCAGGCTGGTCTCCAACTCATGGCACAAGCCATCCTTTTGCCTCGAACCTCCCAAAGTGCTGAGATTACAGGCGCGAGCCACCACGCCTACTCCCCTCCCCTCCAACGACTTTCTTTTTATTGCCAAATAATAGTCCATTGTATACATATGTCACATTTTATCCATTCATCAGTTGATGGTTATTTAGCTGAATTTTATTTTAACTAAATGTTATCTCTGATAACTGGCAGAAGCTTAAAATCAAGACATAAGTGTGTATCTTTCTATGTTGAACGTATACCTAAAGAAGTATACTTATTAGGAATGACAATTAAAATCTCGTACTTGAAAAATCGATACTTTTTTCTTTTTCCTTTTTTTTTTTTTTTTTTTGAGATGGAGTCTCACTCTGTCGCCCAGGCTGGAGTTCAATGGTGTGATCTCTGCTCACTGCAACCTCCGCCTCCCAGGTTCAAGCTATTCTCCTGCCTCAGCCTCTTGAGTAGCTGGGATTATAGGTGTGCACCACCATGCCCGACTAATTTTTGTACTTTTTAGTAGAAACGGGGTTTCACCATGTTGTTCAGGCTGGTCTTGAACTCCTGACCTCGTGATCCACCCGCCTCGGCCTCCCAAAGTACTGGGTTACAGGCATGAGTCACCACGCCCGGCTGATACTTTTTTCTTTAAATTTTCTGATGTGTATGATAATATTGTGTAAAGAAAAAGTAAAGCCTTGCCCTATGTTTTTTGGCTCTTCTGATCCCCCAGGAAAAGAGAGGCATGCATATAGGTAGACCAGGTGAGTGACAGCCCTCAGGAAGAGAAAATAAAAGAGGAGAGATTCAGATCAAGACTTTTTCTAGTTTTCAAATATGAAAGGTTAAGAAGAGAAAGGGCATTTGGGGCTCACAGCCAACCAGCTGGTCGGCATTCCTACTACCCAAATATCTAAATGACACAAGGGTGAATGTGGGGTGAGGGTGAGAACGGGAAAAAACACAGGCCGCAAATTCAGTCCCATCTGGCACTTCATAAGACTTAGTATTTTCATCTTTGTCCTTCCAAATTTATAGGTTTACTCTTGCCCAACCTTCATATTGTTTTTATGGATCTCCAGGTGGGTCATGCGTAGGAAACTTTAGGGGACTACTTCATACTTGGTGGGAAGTACTTAAACTTGTAAACCCCAAGCTAAGGGTAGTTATGATCCCGGTGGGTGGCCAATTCTCCCCCTAAACCTATGTTTATTCTGCCTTTCCTCCCCCTTTTCTTAAACGAGTCGGGACGGAGAGCTGAGTCACCTGAGACACAGAGAAGGGACTTTTGAGAGTGTCTTCCGTCCCATTTGCGGACGTTAGATGAGCACACCGGGAAGCGATCCTTGACTCAGCCCGCTCTAGGCGTGGGCGTTGTATCATTCCCCACACGTGACACTCTCCCAGGCTGCAGAAACCTCACTTGTCATGGGACTTATTCACTCCAGTGACTCCACCCCTTTCCTCCTCTGTTCCTCAACCTCCCACTTACCCTTTCCGCCCCACTTCAAGACTTGAGGAGAGGAGGGTGGCTGGAGCCTGGAAATGCCCCCGTCCCAAGTTGGCCAGAAGTAGCAGACACACTATTTGGGAAAGTGCCACATATAACGTTCCAGTTTCACCCTTCTCCAGAATGCTATCACCCTTCCTGTTTATTTTTTAATAACTTGAGATATAATTCACACGCCATATGATTCACTCACTTAACGTGTAAAGTTGAATGTCTTTTAGCATATTTAGAGTTGTGTATTCATCACTATAATACATTTTTAGAACATTTTTATTATCCCAAAAGGAAATCCCATACCTATTAGCAGTCACTCCCATTTCCCCTCATCTCACCCTTGCTCTTCCATAGCACAAAACAGTTCTATTCTATTCGAGACCACCTTTCCACTTAGGCAGACCCTGGTTACGGTTTTTTTCCCTCCCTTTCTGTTTCCAGTTTTTTTCGGAGCCCGGAATTCTCAATCTGGATAATTGGTTTGAGTCCCGGCTCAGCCCGTTTCCCGTTGTAGCTGCGTGACCTTGAGAGAGCAACGCCACTTTCCTGGGCCTAGTTTCTTTGTCTGTGAAACGAGGTCCAAACATCTACCGCTTTACGCCTGTTGTGGGGATGAAGTGAGTAGGTGCTTTGTGAGCTTTAAAAAGCCACAGAAATGCCAGCTAAGTTAACTCGTCATTCTTTCCGAACCCCTCCCTTTCCCCTGGGACCCGCCCCGCGAATCCCGCCGTGGATGGGCACTTCTCCCCACCCGCCGACCGCAGTCTTTCCCATTGGCGCCCGCACCATCTTCGCGGCGCCGGGTGTTGACGCCATGGCTTCCTCCGCCGGCGCCCGAAGACGCATGGCCCCGCCCCCGGCCGCGCTTGGCCTCCCGCGGCGCCCCGCCCATCGGGCCGACGCGGCGCCGGCCCCGCCCCGCGGATGACGTGTGGCGCGCGCGGCCGGGCCGCCCCGGCAGTTGGTGCAGCGGCGGTTGGGGTGAGAGCGCCTACGCCACCCCTCCCCTCCTCCGGCCCCGGCCCCCACCCCGCCGGGCCCAGCCCCAGCCCCGGCCCGGGCTCCAGCCCTAGTACCCGTCCCAGCCCGAGTCGGGTCCGTCCCGTGCGGGCAGGTGCCGCCCCTCTGCCGGCGACGCCCCGGGCCGCCCGCCCGTCCGCTTGCCACCATGGAGCTGGAGGACGGTGTGGTGTATCAGGAGGAGCCCGGCGGCTCCGGGGCCGTGATGTCGGAGCGGGTGTCCGGCCTGGCCGGCTCCATCTACCGCGAGTTCGAGCGGCTTATCGGGCGCTATGACGAGGAGGTGGTCAAAGAGCTGATGCCGCTGGTGGTGGCTGTGCTGGAGAACCTGGACTCGGTGTTCGCGCAGGACCAGGAGCACCAGGTGGAGCTGGAGCTGCTGCGGGACGACAACGAGCAGCTCATCACCCAGTACGAGCGGGAGAAGGCGCTGCGCAAGCACGCTGAGGAGGTGAGGCCGGCGGCAGGGCGGGGGCCGCGGGATCCGTCTCCGGGGGCGGCCGGGGCGGGGGTCGCGGCCCGGTCGGGGACTAGAGGCGCGACGGGCCTCCTGGAGGGCGGGCCTGAGGCCGATGCCCCCCGGGACCGATCCCGGCGGCCTCCAGGTACCCCGGGAGCCAGGCCGGCGTTGGAAGCCGAGGCCGGCTACTGAGTGTCCTGGGAAGGGAGCGAGATGGAGGAGGCAGGGCCCGGGGAGGAAGCGACAGCCTGGCCTGAGGACACCTGGGGTTGGCCAAGGGCGGAGATTGTTGAGTGGTTGCTTCTTGTTGAGGGAAGTTTCCGACCACCGTGGGATAGTCAGATGGCGGTTCAAAGTTTTACCCTTGGGGAGGGGGACACTTCTGCCCTGGATATGTAACTTCCGCTAGTTCCAGTACCTTTCCAGGGGGTTGCCTTGCTTTGGGAAGTTAGACATCTCCCTCTTTCGGTCAGTTTCTTCTTGACGTTTTAATCTTGTTGAGAAAGAGGTCTTATTTTATGTTCTGTGTGCCTTGGTTGACACTTTATCAACTTTTAGATGTTGTGTGGCAGTACTCAATAAATATATAAACAATTTCGTTGGTATCCCAAACCACAGCATTCCTCCGTATCAGGTTGTAACCTTGGACAGTTCCCTTAAAAAACCCTCCGTTTATTTATAAAAAGGATTGGGGGGCGGGGTTGGGAAGATGTAGGTGACAGTTGGCAACACTTTTTCCGTCTGAGTTTCCTTCTTAGACTGCTGTTTATACGTGCATTTGGCCTCCTGTTAACTCTAGCACCCGAGCAGTGACCTGGGCGCCCTCACCTCGACTCTGTGAACCTTTTGGAGTTCTAGGGTGCAAGTGATAGGTCCTTGGCTTCTTGAGACTGACAAGGAGTTTAGCTTTCAGCCTGCATTGGCGTTATTTCTGTGGACCTCATCAAAGGCAGGTGATGTGTCCTATTTTTGTTTCTCAAGCACCTAGCATACCTGGTTAAATACATGGTGATTAAAGGAGGCGAAATAACTAATTATTGAAGGAATGACATAGTATTTTTCAAAAAGACTTGAAGAGTTTTTAGGATGTGAGGTTTGTAGCTCATTTCCTGACACTGAATAGTAACACCATTAAATTTTTGTTTTGTTTTGTCACGTATACCTTTGCATCTGGTTAAATAGTTCTTTTTCCTTTTTTAAAAGCTTGACTGTAGTGATGATTTTTAGTTCTGATTGTGGGATCCAATTTTCTCAAAGGAATGCTATTGAATTTGCCAAACAAAATTGCCTTTTTTTTTTTTTTTTTGAGACGTAGTCTCACTCTGTCGCCCAGGGTGAAGTGCAGTGGAGTGATCTTGGCTCACTGCAACCTCTGCCTCCCGGTGAGCCTCTGCCTGCCGGGTTCAAGCGATTCTTGTGCCTCAGCTTCCTAAGTAGCTAGGACAACACTCCCCGCTAATTTTTGTTTTTTGTAGAGACAGGATTTCTCCATGGTGCCTAGGATGGTCTTGAACTCCTGGCCTCAAGTGATCTGCCCACTTTGGCCTCGGGCCGACCATCCCAGTGCTGGGATTACAGGCATGAGCCACCGCACCCCGCCAGAATGGACTATTTCAAGAGCTTTTCCTTTCATATAGGGAAGGAAGGGATGAAAAACCAAATAATGATAGGATCGCAATTTCCGCTTGTTTGTTAGCACTCTTTATAGAACAGAGGTCAAGTGCTACCTGCTGCTTCATGCTCATATAGCCCCTTGCCAGTGTGTGGATCTACATGGAAGTGACTGGGAATTGACCACATGTACACACAGGTGACAAGCAAGCCTGACATGACCTTTTACCTCACGTAAAATAAATGCTCCCTCCAGCCTTAAACTCCTGTCAGTCCGTGTAAATATGGGCAAAATGCCAGGGTCACACGTGCCAAGAAAACCATCTGCCACAGGTTGCAGAATCAGAAAACAAAATTGCCCGAGTGCTAGACTCTGGGTTCTGTATTAATTTCTTGAGTAAATGACTCTAAAAAAAGTAGGTTATCCACTGTATTTGTAGTTTATATTTTTTCAGTTACATCTGTAAATTCTCCATAGTGAAACCACTGGGCAAAGGGTCATGACCTGAGAACAGAGAACATTTATGAAACGCTAAATGAGCCAACTCCCAGGCCACAAACATAAACACACCTTGTTATCAGTTTTCTTTTCTTTCTTTCTTTTTTTTTTTTTGAGACAGAGTCTCTCTCTGTCGCCAGGCTGGAGTGTAGTGGCACGATCTCGGCTCACTGCCTCCCGGGTTCAAGCAATTCTTCTGCCTCAGCCGCCCGAGTAGCTGGGACTATAGGCACGTGCCACCCCGCCCAGCTAATATATATATATATTTTGTATTTTAGTTGAGACGGGGTTTCACCTTGTTGCCCAGGCTGGTCTTGAACTCCTGAGCTCAGGCAATCCACTCACCTCAGCCTCCCAAAGTGCTGGGATTACAGGTGTGAGCCACCACACCCGGCCATCAGTTTTCACATAAGATCATAAATTGTGTGTTGCTCAGTATCCAGAAATTTTCTCCGTTTGGCCAATATGTAGAGTGAATTCTGTGTTTAGTTTTCTGTGAGTGCTTTGTTTGCGCCTTTTTTTTTTTTTTTTTTTTTTTGAGACAGAGTCTTGCTCTGTCACCCAGGCTGGAGTGCAGTGGCACAATCTCAGCTCACTGCAACCTCCACCTCCCGGGTTCAAGCGATTCTGCCTCAGCCTCTTGAGTAGCTGGGATTACAAGCACGTGCCACCACACCTGGCTAATTTTTTTGTATTTTTGGTAGAGACGGGGTTTCACCATTTTAGCCAGGATAGTCTCAATCTCCTGACCTCGTGATCTGTCCGCCTCAGCCTCCCAAAGTGCTGGGATTACAGGCGTGAGCCACCGTGCCGTCCTGTTTGTGTCTTTAATGTGGAGACCAAGAGTCTATTATACCAAAGTAAGTGCCTCAGGGTATTTACAGCAAAAGTGATTTGAAAGCATGGAAATTATCCATTACCAGAGAGAGTAAAGTAAATTCTGAGCACCTCTGTGGAAACTTAGGTGGGTATGTAGATAGAATGTTTTAGGAATGTGTGAGGTGCTATGATCTCTTGCTTGCAGGAATTCTCAGCAAGGCATCAAAAATTTAATCTTTATATTGATAGGACATATTTTGAATACCTTCTGACTTTTTCCTTTGCTTTTATTTGAATTTCTAGTGTGGAGCTAGTCTGCTGTTTTAGGGATTCTTTAAAAACAACCTAAAGAAGGGCTAATTTTAGATAGATTTGGACCGGTTTCAGATGCTAATCAATAAATCTGTCATCTTATCGCCCATCACTCTCTCCTTTGGGCTGCCTGCGACACACCTCTCCATTCTTTAACCAAGACCCGTCTGATGCCTTTGCCCATGCTCTAGAATGCTCTCCTTAGAATTTTACATAGCTAGCTCCTCACTTTCTACTCTGTTTCAATTTCACTTTTTCAGCCAGAACATCCTGTTGACTCTATCCAGAATAAGCCCCGTGAACCTATTGAATAATTTATTTTAAAATCAGTGACTTCTAAATTTAAATTCTTTTTGGAGACAGAGTCTCAATCGCCTAGGCTGGGGTGTAGTGGCACAGTCACAGTTCACTGCAGCCTCAATCTCTTGGGCTCAAGTGATCCTCTTGCCTCAGCCTCCTGAGTAGCTAGGACCACAGACATGCATTACCACACTGGGCTAATTAAATTTTTTACAGAGACAAGGTCTCACTATGTTGCCCAGTCTGGTCTGGAACTCCTGGGCTCAAGTGATCCTCCTGCCTTGTGGATCCTGCCAAAGTGTTGGGACTTACAGGGGTGAGCCACTGTGCCCCAGCCCAGTGATTTTTTAAAATAAAAATCTGGATACAAAATGATCTGGAGAGAGAGGTTATAACTGGGTATGTTAGGGTTTTTCTGCAACTTCTGATTCTTTTAAAACAGGCATGATTTGCTGTAACTTTTAAAAAAAGGGCCAGGTGTGGTGGCTCACATCTATAGTCCCAGCACTTTGGGAGGCCGAGGCAGACGGATCACTTGAGGTCAGGAGTGTGAGACCAGCCTCGCCAACATGATGAAACCCTGTCTGTATTAAAAATACAAAAATTATCCGGGTGTGGTGGTGGGTGCCTGTAATCCCAGCTATTGGGGAGGCTGATGCAGAAGAATTGCTTGAACCCAGGAGATGAAGGTTGCAGTGAGCTGGGATTGTGCCTCTGTACTCCAGCCTGGGCAGTAGAGTGAGACTACCTCTCAAAAAGAAAAAAAGAAAAAAAAAAGAAACTTCTGAAAAGTAGACATACGAGTTTAAAGAACCTTTAGGAATTTAGTTCTTAGTGATTCTGTGGGTCTTGTATGTTATCACTGTTATTCTCAAAGTGAGAGCTCATTTAGCATCGTTCAGTAGAGGGAGATTACACATAAAAATGAAGAGGCATTGTCTTCCTTCCTTTTCTTTTTCTTTTCTTTTCTTTTTTTTTGAGATGGAGTTTCTCTTGTTGCCCAGGCTAGAGCGCAATGGTGCGATCTCAGCTCACTGCAACCTTTGCCTCCTGGGTTCAAACAGTTCTCCTGCCTCAGCCTCTCAAGTAGCTGGGATTACAGGCATGCGCCACCACGCCTGGCTAATTTTGTATTTTTAGTGGAGTTGGGGTTTCTGCATGTTGGTCAGGCTGGTCTTGAACTCCTGACCTCAGGTGATCCGCCCGCCTCGGCCTCCTAAAGTGCTGGGATTGCCACTGTGAACCACTGCGCCCGGCTCCTTCCCTCCTTTTTGAGATAGACTCATACATGGAGAGAATGGACTGAAGAGAGAATATCTTTACTGGGAATGGATTATATGATTTTGTGTCTGCTTTTTTGTGGCCTTTTGCTTTAAAAAAAAAAAAAAAAAAAGGATGAGTTCAAGCCTGGGCAACGTAGTGAGACCCCTCTTCCCCAAAAACCATAAAAAAAATTAGTTGGGTGTGATGGTGTGAGCCTGTAGTCCTAGCTACTCAGGAGGCTAAGGCAGGAGGATCACTTAAGCCCAGGAGTTTGAGACTGCAGTGAGTTATCATGGCCACGGCACTCCAGCCTTGACAACAGGGCAAGACCCTGTTTCTTACCAAAAAACAAAACAATAGGATGACTGAATGCAGAGGTGAGAGACACTACTGAGAATTTTCTAACTTGTTCCCACGGAATCAGCACTTAAAGCAGTAACAAAATGATTTTTGTTTAAATGGAGACTTTTGACACTTCTTGTCTTTGGAAGTGTATGAACATGGGACCCATAAGACTCATGGGCAGGAAAGTAGGTATTGACATTCATTGTTCTTGTTTTAGTGTTCTCATTCATTCATAATTTTTTTTTTTTTTTTTGAGACAGAGTCTCACTCTGTCACCCAGGCTGGAGTGCAGTGGCACGATCCCAGCTCATTGCAACCTCTGCCTCCCAGGTTCAAGCAATTCTCCTGCCTCAGCTGCCCGAGTAGCTGGGATTACAGGTGTGCACCACTACACTCGGCTAATTTTTGTATTTTCAGTAGAGACAGGGTTTCACCATGTTGGCCAGGGTGGTGTAAAACTCCTGACCTCAAGTGATCCATCTGCCTCGACCTCCCAAAGTGCTGGGATTACAGGCGTGGGCCACCACACTTGGCCCACACTTGATATTTTATTTTTTAATTTTATTTATTTTTGAGACTGAGTTTCACGCTCTGTTGCCCAGGCTGGGGTGCAGAGGCACGATCTTGGCTTACTGCAACCTCTGCCTTCTGGGTTCAAGCAGTTCTTCTGTCTCAGCCTTCTGAGTAGCTGGGATTATAGGCATGAGCCACCATGCCCAGCTACTTTTTGTATTTTTAGTAGAGATGGGGTTTCACTGTGTTAGCCAGGCTGGTCTTGAACTCCTGACCTTGTTATCTGCCTACCTTGGCCTGCCAAAGTGTTGGGATTACAGGCATGAGCCACCATGCCTGGCCCATTTTTTAAAAAATTTATTTCTGAGACAGAGTCTTGTGCTGTCGCCCAGGCTGGAGTGCAGTGGTGCGATCTCAGATCACTGTAACTCCCACCTCCCAGGTTCAAGCAATTCTCCTGCCTCAGCCTCCCTAGTAGTTTGGGATTACAGGCACACGCCAGCACGCCCGGCTAATTTTTGTAGTTTTAATAGAGAAGGGGTTTCACCATGTTGTCCAGGCTGGTCTCGAACTCTTGACCTCAGGTGATCCCCCTGCCTCAGCCTCCCAAAGTGCTGGGATTACAAGCGTGAGCCACCGCACCTGGCCTAAAAAACACATATTTTAATATTTTTATAGATCTTTTGATTGATTGATTGAGACAAGATCTCACTCTGTTGCCCAGGCCAGAGTGCAGTGGTGTGATCCCGGCTCACTGCAACCTCTGCCTCCTGGGTTCAAGCGATCCTCCCATCTCAACTTCCGGAATAGCTGGGACTACAGGATCATGCCGCCATGCCTGGCTAATTTTTATATTTTTTGTAGAAATGGGTTTCCCATGTTGCCCAGGCTGATCTTGAACATTTGGGCTCAGACGTTCCTCACACCTCAGCCTCCCAAAGTGCTGTGATTACAGGTGTGAGCCACTGCCCCCAACCTATTTTCTTTTTTTTTTTTTTTTTTTTTTGAGATGGGGTCTTGCTTTGCCACCCACGCTGGAGTGCAGTAGCGCGATCTTGGCTCACTGCAACCTCTGCCTCCCGGGTTCAAGCAGTTCTCCTGCCTCATCCTCCTGAGCAGCTGGGACTACAGGTGCTCACAACCACACCTCGCTAACTTTTGTATTTTTAATAGAGATGGGGTTTTACCATGTTGTCCAGGCTGGTATTGAACTCCTAACCTCAGGTGATCCACCTGCCTTGGCCTCCCAAAGTGCTGGGATTACAGGTGTGAGCCGCTGTGCCCGCCCAACCTATTTTCTTTTTCTTTTCTTTCTTTTTTTTTTTTTGATATGGCATTTCGCACTTGTTGCCCAGGCTGTAGCGCAATGGAGCGATCTCAGCTCACTGCAACCTCCGCCTCCCAGATACAAAGGATTCTCCTGCCTCAGCCTCCTGAGTAGCTGGGATTACAGGCATGTGCCACCATGGCCAGCTAATTTTGTATTTGTAGTAAAGATGGGGTTTCTCCATGTTGGTCAGGCTGGTCTCGAACTCCCAACCTCAGGTGATCTGCTGGCCTCGGCCTCCCAAAGTGCTGGGATTACGGGTGTGAGCCACCACGCCCGGCAGCGGCCAACATTTTTTCATATTTTAAAAAATACCATTTTTTTTTCTGAACTGTTTGTTTTTGTGATTTTTTTCCTTTGGTTGGGTTTTTTTTTTTTTCTTTTTTTTAGAGATGAGGTCCAGGCTGGAGTGCAGTTGTGCAATCATGGCCCACAGCAGCCTTGACCTCCAGAGCTCAAGTAGATCCCACTTCCTCAGCCTCTGAGCAGCTGTGACTACAGGCATGCGCCACCATGCCTGGCTAATTTTTAATTTTTTTTGTAGAAACAGGGTCTCGTTATGTTATGCAGGCTGGACTCACTATGTTGCCCAGTCTGGTCTGGAACTCCTGGGCTCAAGTGGATCCTCCTGCCTTGTGGATCCTGCCAAAGTTTTGGTTTTTTTTTTTTTGTTGTTGTTGTTGTTGTTGTTGAGACAGAGTCTGGCTCTGTCGCCAGTCTGGAGTGCAGTGGAGTGTCTTGGCTTGCTGCAACCTCCACCACCTCAGTTCAAGCGATTCTCTTGCTTCAGCCTCCTGAGTAGCTGGGACTACAGGCGCGCGCCATCACACCCAGCTAATTTTTGTATTTTTAGTGGAGATGGGGTTTCACCATGTTGGCCAGGATGGTCTCGATCTCGACCTCAAGTCATCTGCCTGCCCCAGCCTCCCAAAGTGCTAGGATTACAGGTGTGAGCCACTGCGCCTGGCCTTTTTTTTTTTTTTTTTTGTAGAGATGGGGTCACACTGTGTTGCCGAGGCTTGCCTTGAACTCCTGGCCTCAAGACATTTTCTTACCTCAGCCTCCCAAAGTGTTGGGATTGTAGGTGTGAGCCACCACACCTGGCCATGGTTAACAATTCGAATAATGTTCACACTGCCCCTAGCCAGAGTAGATAGAGATATGCCCCTGCACCTAGTCATTCAGACACTTTCTGAAATGAACAATCTATGTTTGTTTTCTGGCGGGAGTGGAATGGGAAGGGGTATGGTTGTTGCTTTATGAAATAATAATTTGTTAGTTAATTATTACTTAAGCTCCTAAGACATTTTTTTTTAAAGACAAAGACTAGCTCTGGATTAAGACATCTTTTTTTAAATTTGAGATTTCTGAATGTGAATATCTAAATGAGATACCATTATGTGTCCCTGCTGTAGTGACACTCATATTTTTATTTAGTTAAAAATCCCAAAAGAACGCTACGCATGGTGGCTCACGCCTGTAATTTCAGCACTTTGGGAGGCCGAGGTGGTGGATTACCTGAGGTCAGGAGTTCAAGACCAGCCCTGACCAACATGATGAAACCCCATCTCTACTAAAAACACAAAAATTAACTGGGCATGGTGGCAGATGCCTGTAATCCAAGCTACTCCGGAGGCAGAGGAAGGAAAATCACTTGTACCTGGGAGGCAGAGGTTGTAGTGAGCCAATATCTTGCCATTGAACTCCAGCCTGAGCTACAGAGTGAGACTGTGTCTTCAAAAGAAAAAACAAAACAAAAAAAAATCACAAAAGAGGACACCAAACTGGGTATAGTACCAAACTGGTTCAGAGGGTAGATTAGTAGATTCACTATTCACTGGATTGCTGAAGTGTGTGCCATAGTTCACACATCCAGTTCTGTGCTTGAGAGAGTACAGGATTCCTGCTTCTTGAAATCTTTACCTTACCTTTAACTACATGCTGCTTACTTATGTTGTACTGAACTTTGCTTCCCAGGAGAACTGATGTTAGAACCTACCCAAGTTATTTTGCTCTGCTCTGCACTCAATGAATACAGCTGTTATCTAAATAAGTTATTAGGTTGTGGTCAGAAATATCTGCATAGACCAGTTTAATAATGTATGTAATGTTACATATATTTAAAAAGCTGTTATTTGGAAATGGGTATATATAAGTTCTGTTTTATACTTTGAAATCTTGACCAGTGATATTTAATTATTGCTTTGAACATAGTACTGTGTTTTCTTTTCTTTTTTTTTTTGAGACGGAGTCTTGCTCTGTCGCCCTGGCTGGAGTGCAGTGGCGGGATCTCGGCTCACTGCAACCTCCGCCTCCTGGATTCAAGCGATTCTCCTGCCTCAGCCTCCCGTGTAGCTGGGACTACAGGCGCCCACCACCACACCCAGCTAATTTTTTGTATTTTTAGTAGAGATGGGGTTTCACTGCGTTAGCCAGGATGGTCTCAATCTGACCTCATGATCTGCCCGCCTCGGCCTCCCAAAGTGGTGGGATTACAGGCATGAGGCACCCACCCAGCCATACTGTGTTTTATTTTCTTAAGAATTACAGCATTCAGTAGTTTGGCATAATAGGCACACCCAAAAATGTGTGAAGTGAACCATGGGAATTTATATATTAATGTAATAGAGAAGTACCAAGTTGAGGGTATAGAATTTTATTTTATGTTATTTTTTTCGAGACGAGGTCTGGCCCAGGTTGGAGTGCAGTGGTGCGATCTTGGCTCACTGCAACTGTTGCCTCTTGGGCTCAAGCCATCCTTCCGTCTCAGCCTCCCAAGTAGATGGGACTACAGGTGTACACCACCACGCCCAGCTAATTTTTGATATTTTGTAAAGACGGGTTTCACCATGTTGCCCAGGCTGGTCTCAAATTTGTGAGCTCAAGTGATCTGCCTGCCTCGGCCTCCCAAAGTGCTGGGATTACAAGCGTGAGCCACCACGTCCAGCTAGGGTTTTTTTTTTTTTTTAAGGTTAGTAAACTTTTTCAGTAAATCCACCACCACCCCTCCCAACTTTTTATTAGGTAAACTTTCAAACATATAGAAAAATGGAAAGTACATTTGTCATTTGTATACCCACTATATAGATTCAGTAGTTGTTGTTTTATTTATCTGTCTGTATATGTGGATGTGTGGGTGTGGATACACATATACACACATACACATATTTAATTGCTGAACCATTTTAAATTGCAGACATACTTTGCCCCTCAGTACTTAACATATTTAAATAACAGATATTGTGATACTTTGCCTCTCAGTACTTAACATATTTATCTCCTAAAAAATGAGAATATTCTGCCATATAACCACCATATTATTTACGTTTGAGAACATTTCCAAGGCCGGGTGTAGTAGCTAATGCCTGTAATCCCAGCACTTTGGGAGGCTGAGGTGGGCGGAACACTTGAGCTCATGAGTTGAAGATCAGCCTGGGTAGCATGGCAAAACCTTGTCTCTACAAAAAATATAAAAATTAGCGTGGTGTGGTGGTATGTGCCTATAGTCCCAGCTACTTGGGGGGCCGAGGCAGGAGGATCGCACCAGCCTAGGAAGTCAAGGCTGAGGTAAGATGTGTTCATGCCACTGTGCTCCAGCCTGGGCAACACAGTGAGACTCTGTCAAAAAAAAAAAAAAAAGAAAAGAAAAAAAAGAACCTTTGTAATATCATCTAATATTAATTTGAATTAATTTTTAAGAGCACAGTATATGTCCGTTATTATATAGCTAACTAGCTTCTTGATATGTTTATAATGAATTAATGAAACTCATCTGGGAGGAGGTGTTTGCATTTTAGTTACTTTTCTATAAGAAATTTAAATTTGAGGCCGGATGCAGTGGCTCACGCCTGTAATCCCACCACTTTGGAAGGCCGAGGTGGGCAGATCACGAGGTCAGGAGTTCGAGACCAGCCTGACTAACATGGTGAAACCCCGTCTCTACTAAAAATACAAAAATTAGCTGGGCATGGTGGTGTGTGCCTGTAATCCCAGCTACTCCGGAGGCTGAGGCAAGAGAATCACTTGAACCTGGGAGGTGGAGGTTGTGGTGAGCTGAGATCGTGCCACTGCACTCCAGCCTAGGCGACAGAGCAAGACTCCATCCCAAAAAAAAAAAAAAAAAAAGAAAAAGAAAAAGAAATTTAAATGTGAAATATATAAAACGGAATTAAAATTGGCTAATTTTGTTTTAAAATTATCACATTGGCCAGGCGTGGTGGCTCATGCCTGTAATCTTAGCACTTGGGGAGTCTGAGGCGGGCGGATCACCTGAGGTCAGGAGTTTGAGACCAGCCTGACCAACATGGAGTAACCCTGTCTCTACTAAAAATATAAAAGTAGCTGGGCTTGGTGGTGCACGTCTGTAATCCCAGCTACTCAGGAGGCTGAGGCAGGAGAATCGCTTGAACCCGGGAGGCTGAGGCAGGAGAATCTCTTGAACCCGGGAGGTGGAGGTTGCAGTGAGCTGAGATCATGCCATTGCACTCCAGCCTGGGCAACAAGAGCAAAACTTTGTCTCAAAAAAAAATAAAAATAAATAAATAAAATTATCACATAAAAACTATTATGGACCAGGCACAGTGGCTCATGCTTATAATCTTAGCAGTTTGGGAGGCCAAGGAAGGAGGATAGCTTGAGCCCCAGAGTTCCAGAACAGCCTGGGCAACATAGTGAGACCGTATCTTTACAAAAAATAGAAAAATTAGCCGAGTGTGGTGGTATGCACCTGTGGCTCCAGCTACTTGAGACGCTGAGGTGGGAGGATCCCTTGAGCCCAGGAGGTTGAGGTTGCAATGACCCCTGATTGTGCCACTGCACTCTGGCACACAGCACCACTTGCTCTGGGTGACAGAGCAACACCCTGTCTCAAAAAGAAAACAAATTATTTTTCCCCTTTTTGAAACTTTGAGATATAGAAATACAGAAACTGACCCTACATTTAATATTTTTGCAAGTAACTATTTTTTTTTTTTTTTTTTTTTTTTTTGAGACAGTCTTTCGCTTTGTCACCCAGGCTGGAGTATAGTGGTACAATTTCATCTCACCACAACCTCTGCCTCCTGGGTTCAAGTGATTCTTGTGCCTCAGCCTTCTGAGTAGCTGGGACTACAGGTGCCTGCCACCACACCCAGCTAATTTTTGTATTTTTAGTAGGGACGGGGTTTCGCCATGTTGACCATGCTGGTCTTGAACTTGCAACCTCAGGTGACCTGCCTGCCTCAGCCTCCCAAAATGCTGGGATAACCAGCACCAGCCACCGCCCCATGGCCATCTTTTTTTTTTTTTTTTTTCTTAAATCATGTATTTCCAGGATATCTTGTTTCTGACTTGTTTACCTACTCTGCCAGGGTTATAGAGCCTGAGAAATTCTTTTACCTGCTGATAAGATTTCCTCTGGGGTATAGGCCTAGAATTTTTATGATTCTGGATTCTATTACTGCCCCCCTCCCTTTTTTTTGAGACAATGTCTCATGCTATTGCCCAGGCTGGAGAGCAGTGTTGCAATCAGAGCTCACTGTAGCCTCAACCTCCTGGGCTCAAGCTATCCCCCTACCTTAGCCTCCCAAGTAACTGAGATTATAGTTGTGAGCCACATGCAAAATCTATTATTGCCTTTTTTTTTTTTTTAACCTTTTTTTTGATGGAGTCTTGCTGTCGCCCAGGCTGGAGTGCAATGGCATGATCTCGGCTCACTGCAACCTCCACCTCCCGGGTTCAAGCAATTCTCCTGCCTCAGCCTCCCGAGTAGCTGAGAGTACAGGCGTGTGCCACCATGCCCAGCTAATTTTTGTAGTTTTAGTAGAGATGGGGTTTTACCATATTGGCCAGGCTGGTCTCAAACTCCTAACCTTGTGATCTGCCCACCTTGGCCTCCCAAAGTGCTGGGATTACAGGCGTGAGCCACCGTGTCTGACTATTATTGCCCTTTAAAGTGTGTTTTCTCTTGTTCTTCCTGCAGTTTTAATTAAATTAATTAATTTTTTTTGGTAGGGATGGGGGTCAGACTATGTTTCCCAGGCTGGTCTCAAACTCCTGGCCTCAAATGATCTGCCGCCTCGGCCTCCCAAGGTGCTGGGATTGCAGGTGTGAGCCACTGCGTCCAGCCTTCCTGCAGTTTCTTTTAAAGAGCTGGACAGGAACTTTATGATTCTCTAGTTCTACCTTATCCCATTCCCCCAAGTAGGTGGAAAGATAAACAGAAACATAGATGCTTAGAAAGAACAAATATTTATTGAGCCAGGCTCTGTTCTTTTTCTGTTTTTTTTTTTTTTTTTGAGATGGAGTCTCGCTCTTGCCCAGGCTAGAGTGCAGTGGCGGGATCTTGGCTCACTGCAACCTCCGCCTCCCGGGTTCAAGTGATTCTTCTGCCTCAGCCTTCCAAGTAGCTGGGACTACAGGCGTGCACCGCCATGCTCGGCTAATTTTTGTATTTTTAGTAGAGATAGGGTTTCACCATATTGGCCAGGCTGGTCTTGAACTCCTGACCTTGTGATCTGCGCACTTCAGCCTCCCAAAGTGCTAGGATTACAGGCGTGAGCCCCACTGCACCTGGACTTTTTTATTTTTGTTTTTTAAAATTAAGACAGAGTCTTGCTCTATTGCCCAGACTGGAGTGCAGTGGCTTGATCTCGGATCACTGCAACCTCCGCCTCCCAGGTGCAAGTGATTTTCCCACCCTAGCTTCCTGAGCAGCTGGGATTACAGGCACCTGCCACCACACCTGGCTAATTTTTGTATTTTTGGTAGAGACAGGGTTTCACCGTGTTGGCCAGGCTGGTCTTGAATTCCTGACCTTGAGTGACCCACCTCCCTTGGCCTCCCAAAGTGCTGGGATTACAGGCATGAGCCACCGCGCCTGGCAGAACAAGGCACTGTTCTAAGCCCTGGGTATGTAGCCACTAATGAAACAGACAAGGAAGGTAGCCCATCTTGTCTTGGAGTTTACATTGCAATAAATAATAAGCAAACCAGTTAATTACAGATTGTGATAGATGCCATGCAGGAAATAAACAGGGTGATGGGATAAAGACTAGAGTGGCAGGTACTTTATTTTACTTAAAAATTTTTTTTAATTTTATTTTTCTTATCTATTTATTTTGAGACACGGTCTTGCTCTGTCACCCAGGCTGGTGTGCAGTGGAGTGATCATAGCTCACTGCAGCCTCGAATTCCTGGGTTCAAGTGATTCTTTTGCCTCAACCTCCCGAGTAGCTGGGACTACAGGTGTATGCCATCATGCCCAGCTAGTGTGTGTGTGTGTGTGTGTGTGTGTGTGTGTGTGTGTGTGTGTGTGTGTGTTTGTGGAGATGGGGTTCTTGCTATGTTGCCCAGGATGGGCACTTGAACTCCTGGCCTCAAGTGATCCTTCTGCCTCTGCTTCCCAAAGTGCTGGTATTACAGACATGAACCACTGCGCCTGGCCATAATTTTATTTTTTTTAACCAAGCAAGCAGCAGTGAGGAGGTAGGCACTTTAGGTGGAACAAACAAGTTAATAAAGGTTAAGCTTTAAGTGTTTTTTCTTTTTTTCTTTTTTTTTTTGAGACAGCCTGCTCTGTCGCCCAGGCTGGAGTGCAGTGGCGCAATCTCGGTTCACTGCAAGCTCCATCTCCCAGGTTCACGCCATTCTCCTGCCTCAGCCTCCTGAGTAGCTGGGACTACAGGCGCCCACCACCACGCCCAGCTAATTTTTTTGTATTTTTAGTAGAGACGAGGTTTCACCGTGTTAGCCAGGATGGCCTCGATCTCCTGACCTCGTGATCCGCCCACCTCGGCCTCCCAAAGTGCTGGGATTACAGGTTTGAGCCACTGCGCCCGGCTGAGCTTTAAGTGTTTTTTCAAGCTACTGGGGAAGAAAAGGGAAGAAGAAAAGGTTAAGGTGCTCTTTCAGCAAATAATTCATTTCGTCTCATGAGATAATTATTTAGATCTGAAACTTTAGATACATATTCAGAGTGTCTCCTACTCATTATTCTTGAACATTCAGAAAAGTTAGCTCTCATAAATGCCTGTCTTGTTTTCTATCTTATTCCTTCTCATACTTGATGTCTCAGCAGTGTTTTTTGGCTACTTCTTCCTTTGAGAAACATTACATTTAGTTTGTTTGACTTTGAAATTCCTTGGCTTTCCTCTTACCTACGTGACCATTCTGTGGATTCTTCTTACTCAGATGAATGTTGTGCTCCTGGGCATTCTTTCTAAGAATTTCTATTCCCAGGGGTTCAATTTACCATTTGTTGATTATTACAAAATGTTTAACCTACTCATCTAACAGATTTTATTTATTTATTTATTTATTTATTTATTTATTTATCTATTTATTTTTGAGACGGAGTCTCGCTCAGTCGCCTAGGCTGGAGTGCAGTGGCGCGATCTCGGCTCACTGCAAGCTCTGCCTCCCCAGTTCACACCATTCTCCTGCCTCAGCCTCCCGAGTAGCTGGGACTACAGGCGCCTGCCACCACGCCCAGCTAATTTTTTTGTATTTTTAGTAAAGACGGGGTTTAACCATGTTAGTCAGGTTGGTCTTGATCTCCTGACCTCGTGATCCACCCGTCTTGGCCTCCCAAAGTGCTGGGATTACAGGCGTGAGCCACTGCAACCTGGCCTATTTATTTATTTTTGAGATGGAGTTTTGCTCTTGTTACCCAGGCTGGAGTGCAATGGTGTGAACTCGCCTCGCCATCACCTCCACCTCCCGGGTTCAAGCGATTCTCCTGTCTCAGCCTCTGGAGTAGCTGGGATTACAGGCAAGCGCCACCACACCTGGCTAATTTTGTAGTTTTAGTAGAGATGGTGTTTCTTCATGTTGGTCAGACTGGTCTTGATCTCGCGACCTTGGGTGATCCGTCCACCTTGGACTCCCAAAGTGCTAGAATTACAGGTGTGAGCCACCACGCCTGGCCTTACAGATACTTTCATTGAGTGCCAACTATGTGCATGATACTGTGCCCATTGGGCATACAGTGGTGAGTAAAACAGACAAGGTCCTTCTCTCATGGAACTGATAGCCTACCTTAAGGCCAGATCTCTCTCTGGAGTTTCAGATTCATCTTATGATTGTTTATTGGGCGTGAATATCTCCCAGCGTGTCCAAAACTGAACTTATTTCCCAAACCTGGTTCTCTTTTCTTCCCTATCTTCATGAAGGATACCACCATCTACCTGGCCAGAAATCAGGTTACCATCCCTAACTCTTCCTCATTCCCATTGCTACTTTCTTTTGTTTTCATCTTTTAAATATTGCTGGAATCTCATTGCTTTCTAAATCCATTTATACTACTCTGGTACAGGACACCAATATCGCTCACCCTGAATGCAAACTCCATAGACCTGGAAGTTTGTCATTCACCACTATATCCCAGTAGCTAGCACGTTGAAAGTGCCAGGGCAATTTTTCTGAATAGATGAATGGACAACTAAAACTAGTCCATAACTGATTTTTCTGCTTCCAGTATGGCCAACCTATAAACCGCCCATGTCTCCAAAATGGAAATCTGATCAGATCATTCCACAAGCCCTTAGTGGCTTTTTCTCAAATTCCTGGGCTCAAGTGGTCCTCTCACTTCAGCTTCTCAAAATGCTGAGAATACAGATGTGAGGCACCGTGCCTGGCCAGTTGCTCTTTCTAAAGCTCTTGAAAATGACTTAAGTTCCTAACATACAAGACCTTGTGATCTGGCTGCCCCAATCTTGTCAGTCTCATCTGTTTCTTTTTGAGCCACAGTGAACATTTTGAATTTGGTTTGTAAAAAGTATTCTCTCTCCAGGCCTTCCTAAAAGCTGTCCCTTTGCTTGGCACTCACTTTCTCTTCTTTTCTGTTGCCTTATTTTATTTATCTTTCAGGTTTCAATTCTGGAAAGCCTTAACACCCGAGTGTGGATTGGGCACATTTTATATCCTTCCACAGCTTACTGTCCTCTTGCCCTCTTGTAGCACTTTCAGTGCTGTGTCAAACTAACCTATTGCTTTTATTCTCCCACCAACTAGGATGCAGTAGATAATTAACAGAAATTTGTTGGTTGGATGGATGAATATGCTAAAGGTCAAATTGCTAAGACTAACCATTTAAAGTTCTCTTTGTGCATTCAAATTATCGTTCCTACTTCTGGTGCCAAGTTATGCTAAAACTTCCAAAAAGTTTTTCAATAAGTCCTTTCACTTTTGCATATACCGAAAAACCATGACTTCTCCTGGGTATAATTATTTCAGACTTATTTCAGACACTTTACCTACATTGCCTTATACATACTATTCTGTAAATATTTGTGCATTTAAAAAATCTAAATGTTAAGATCATTGGAATTACTTTCAGAAGTATTGTAGGAATTCAAGCCGGGTATAGCAACACACGCCTGAAGTCCCAGCTACTCAAGAGATTGAGCCTAGGATTCAAGGCCAGCTGGGCAACATAGCGAGACCCCATCTCTAAAAATAATAGTGACAATATTAATAATGCCAGGTGCAGTGGCTCATGCCTGTAACTCAGCACTTTGGGAGGCCGAGATGGGCAGATTATTTGAGGTCAGGGGTTCGAGACCAGCCTGGCCAACCTGGTAAAACCCCATCTCTACTAAAAATACAAAAAATTAACCAGGTGTGGTGGTGCACACCTGTAATCTCAGCTACTGGGGAGGCTGAGGCAGGAGAATCGCTTGAACCCAGGAGGTGGAGGTTGCAGTGAATGAAGATCATGCCACTGCACTGCAGCCTTGGGTGACAGAGCGAGACTCCACCTCAAAAAAAAAAAAAAATTTCCATACAAATGAAGATTAAGTGCCAAAACTTAATTTTAACTCTTTGTTTCTTCTCTTATGTTAGACATTTCTATTTTTTTCTTTTTTTCTTTTTTTTTTTTTGCACACAGAGTCTCACGCTGTCACCCAGGCTGGAGTGAAGAGTCATGATCTTGGCTCACTGTAACCTCTGGCCTTTAGGTTCAAGCGATTCTCGTGCCTCAGCCTTCCAAGTAGCTGGGACTACAGGCGTGTGCCACCATGCCTGGCTAATTTTTTGTATTTTAGTATTTTATGTTTTTTGTATTTTAGAGACGGGGTTTCACCATGTTGCTCAGCCTGGTATCAAATTCCTGAGCTCAGGCAGTTCTCCCACCTTGGCCTCCCAAAATGCTAGGATTACAAATGTGAGCCACTGTGCATGGCCCATGTTAGACCTTTCTAATCAGGATTCAACAGTACCTTAGAGTAACAGATAAAATGGTGAGTAAAACAACATTTATTTCTGAAGAAAACATTTGTTCTAAAGAAAAATAAACAATTATTTTTGGGGGCGTGGAAATCCATATTGGTTAAAAGCCTGCGCTAGACTATTATGGTATAGGCCAGGCGCGGTGGTTTATGCCTATAATCCCAGCACTTTGGGAGGCCAAGGAGGGAAGATCACCTGAGGTCAGGAGTTTGAGACCAGTCTGGCCAACATGGTGAAACCCCGTCTCTACTGAAAATACAAAAAATTAGCCAGGCATGGTGGCGGGTGCCTATAATCCCAGCTACTCCGGAGGCTGAGACAGGAGAATTGCTTGAACCTGGGAGGTGGAGATTGCAGTGAGCTGAGGTTGCACCATTGCACTCCAGCCTGGGCAACAATAGTGAAACTCCATCCCTCCCCCGCCCCCCCCAAAAAAAAAAAGGACTATTATGGTATAAATCAAATTTCTAGTTTTAATTATATACTCCTCAATTTTGAATTTTCTTTCAGTTACCTGTTCTAGCCTAGCCACATTTTGTTACTGCTACCTGTCAGAAACAAATACCTTTTTTGTTTGTTTGTTTTCTATTTTTATTTTTTGCCAGGCATCAGATGATGGCAAAACAAATACCTTTTTAAAGGTTAAGCAGTTTTTTCAAAGTGTAGCATCAAACCAGAAAGGTAATTTTTTTTTTTTTTTTTTTGAGACAGAATCTCACTGTGTCACTCAGGCTGGAGTGCAGTAGTGCGATCTCGGCTCACTGTAACCTCTGCCTCCTGGGTTTGAGCAATTCTCCTGCCTCAGCCTCCCAAGTAGCTGGGACTACAGGTGTGCGCCACCAAGCCCAGCTAATTTTTGTATTTTTAGTAGAGACGGTGTTTCACCATGTTGGCCAGGATGGTCTTGATCTCTTGACCTCGTCGTGATCCGCCTGCCTTGGCCTCCCTGAATGCTTGGATTACAGGCATGAGCCACTGTGCCCAGCCCCATAAGGGTCACTTTTAAAAAGACGATTGCCTATGGTTTCTCTGTGAAAATAGTCCATTTGAACTTGTTTGATGTAATTTGGACACATTTGGCAGAAATTACACACTGATTTTTGGCTTTGTTTAGTTTTAACTTTTTTTTTTTTAGACGGAGTTTTGCTCTTATTGCCCAGGCTGGAGTACAATGGCGCAATCTTGGCTCACCGCAACCTCTGCCCCACCGGGTTCAAGCGATTCTCTTGCCTCAGCCTCCCAAGTAGCTGGGATTACAGGCATGCACCATCATGCCTGGCTAATTTTGTATTTTTAGTAGAGAGAGGGTTTCTCCATGTTGGTCAGGCTGGTCTGGAACTCCCAACCTCAGTTGATCCTCCCGCCTTGGCGTCCCAAAGTACCAGATTACAGATGTGAGCCACTGCACCTGGCCATTTTTTTTGAAGGCAGGGTCTCTCTGTCCTAGACTGGAGTGCAGTGGCACGATTATGGCTCACTGCAGCCTTGACTTCAGTCTCATGTGATTCTTCCACCTCAGCCTCCCAAGTAGCAGGTACTGTAGGTACTGTCACAAGTATTATAGGCATCAAGCCAGACACCACCATGTCCAGTTAATGTTTGTAATTTTTGTAGAGACAGGATCTCACCATGTTGCCCAGGCTGGTCTGAAACTTCTGGGCTCAAGCAGTCTGCCCACCTTGGCCTCCCAAAGTGCTGGGATTATAGGTGTGAGCCACTGTGCCCGACCCTAGTTTTAACTCTTTAAAAAATACTTTTATCTTGGGATAGGAATTCAGTCCGTAATTGGCTCAGTTTTAACCATCCTTAACCTAGGCAAGGGCCAGGAATTAAACAGAATTCTCAGCAGCCAAATCAAATGTCTCAAGCATTAAAGTTTGTTATCTTGGCTTGCTGAAGAAACATTTAAGTGCAAAGTGCTTATTTACCCTTATTTTATTTTTATTTTTTTGGAGACAGAGTCTCACTCTGTTGCTCAGGCTGGAGTGCAGTGGCACAATCTCAGTTCATTGCAACTCCCGCCTCCCAGGTTCAAGTGATTGTCTTGCCTCAGGCTCCTGAGTAGCTGGAGTTACAGGTGCCTTCCACAATGCCTGGCTAATTTTTTTATTTTTGGTAGAGACAAGGTTTTGTCTTTTTGGCCAGGCTGGTCTCGAAGTCCTGACTTCAGGTGATCCACCTGTCTCGGCCTCCCAAAGTGCTGGGATTACAGGCGTGAGCGACTGCGCCTGGCCGGGTCTTTTTTAAGATAACAATTTCTAGTTGTTTTTTTTTTTAATAATAGAAGAATATTTTCATAACAGAGTCAAGAGTTGAAGCAAAAACCACAGTGTCAGGATTGAAGATCTGTAAATTAAAGTCAGAAATGTAAGATGTTGGCCATATACCTACAGAAGCACATAATTGTGTAACAAAGTTAGTAAGGCATCACTTGGCTGATGTAGCAAACATCATAACACAGGTAGAGCATTCCTAGTCTGAAAATCTGAAATCTGAAATGCTTCAAAATCTGAAACTTTTTGCGTGCTGAGATGATGTCACAAGTTACTTTGAACATACTATTTCACTGTATTTTTTTTCCTTTTTTTTTTTTTTGAGACAGAGTTTTGCTCTTATTGCCCAGGCTGGAGTGCAATGGCGCTATCTCGGCTCACTGCAACCTCCGCCTCCTGGGTTCAAGCGATTCTCCTGCCTCAGCCTCCCAAGTAGCTGGGATTATAGGAATGCGCCACCACGCCTGGCTGATTTTGTATTTTTATTGGAGACGGGGTTTCTCCATGTTGGTCAGGCTGGTCTCAAACTGCTGACCTTAGGTGATCTGCCCACCTCGGTCTCTCAAAGTGTTGGGATTACAGGCATGAGCCACCACGCCTGGCCAATTTTCACTGTAGTAATGGTACATCATATTCTTTTTTTTTGAGACGGAGTCTCGCTCTGTCACCCAGCCTGGAGTGCAGTGGCACTATCTCAGCTCACTGCAGCCTCTGCCTCCTGGGTTCAAGCAGTTCTTCTGCCTCAGCCTCCCCAGCAGATGGGACCACAGGCAAGCGCCGCCACACTCGGCTGATTTTTGTATTTTTAGTAGAGACCGGGTTTCAGCATGTTGGCCAGGATGGTCTTGATCTCCTGACCTTGTGATCCGCCCGCCTTGGCCTCCCAAGTTGCTGGGATTACTGGCGTGAGCCACTGTGCCCGGCCCAAAGTAACCAATTCTTTAAAGCCATCCGGCCGGGCACAGTGGCTCATGCCTATAATCCCAGCACTTTGGGAGGCCGAGGGGGGTGGATCACCTGAGGTCAGAAGTTCAGACCAGCCTGACAACACAGAGAAACCCCGTCTCTACTAAAAATACAGAAAATTAGTCTGGCGTGGTGGCAGATGCCTGTAATCTCAGCTACTGGGGAGGCTGAGTTAGGAGAATCGGTTGAACCCTGGAGGCAGACGTTGCAGTGAGCCGAGATCACACCACTGCACTCCAACCTGGGCAACAAGAGTGAAACTCCGTCTCAAATAAATAAATAAATAAATAAATAAATAAATAAATAAGTAAGTAAGTAAGTAAGTAAGTAAGTAAGTAAGTAAGTAAAAACCCATTTACCCCCACAGGCTTGTGAGACTGGTTGGAAGAAGTGCCGCTAGGCAGGGCCTGTGTGTTTGGAAAAAAAATCACTCAGGGTGTTTGTGATTATAACTGTCTCACCCTTCCCTCTAATTCAGAAACCATTGCTTAAGAGTGGAAAAAAAAAACCATGAACTGTCTGTCTTCTGCTCTCACACCAAAAACAATCAGCCCGCTGTTTTTGTAGTTCATGAGCATGGTGATTGGGTGTTCATGCAGGTGTGTGAGATATGCCACCCTTGAACCTTGTTACAACATTGGCACATTCTCAGACCTGAAAAAAAACCCACACATAACACAGAAGACTTCTGTGACCAAATACGTGGGGTAGGGCAGGTGCGGTGGCTCATGCCTATAATCCCAGCGCTTTGGGAGGCTGAGGCAGGTGGATTGCTTGAGCCCAGGAGTTTGAAACCAGCCTGAGCAACATGATGAAACCCCGTCTCTACAAAAAATACAAAAATTAGCTGAGCATGGTGGCATGTGCCTGTAGTCCCAACTACTTGGAAGGTTGAGGCAGGAGGATTGCTTGAGCCCTGAAGGTCGAGGTTGCAGTGAGCCCTGAAGGTCAAGGTTGCAGTGAGCTGGGATCGTGTCACCTGCACTCCAACCCAGGCGACAGAGTGAGACCCTATCTTAAAAAGCAAACAAATAAAAAATATGGGAGTGGTTTTCCCTACCAGCAAGCAATCAGTTCTGCATCAGGCACCAGCTAGGTGTCCTCTAACTTAATACTGACACTGTCTACTTGAGATAGTGTCAGATCCCACAGTTTGAGGTCTCAGTCCCCAAGACTACCGACAACACTTATGCCAATCTCAAGCCTCAGGTTATTTTACCTGTGCTTCTGACCAACCTGCCATATATATATATGTACATATATATGTATATGTGTGTGTGTATATATAATATAGATACCATAATTTTTTTTCTTTATGAGATGAAGGTCTTGCTGTGTTGCCCAGCTGATCTTGAATTCCTGGGTGCAAGCTGTCTTCCTGCCTCAGCCTCTGAATCACTGGGATTACAGTCATGTGCCACCTTGCCCAGCTACTGTCTTTTATTTTTGATGAATCCTCTGTGTCCAGTACAGTCTCAACTGGCTATAAACTGGGGTTCCCACAACCCCCTCCTCAGGTTCAGTTGACTTGCTGAGTGGTTTGCAGAACCTGGGGAAGCAGTTATGTTTACTGTTACAAAGGATGTAGATGAAAAGATGCGTAAAGCAGGGTATGGGGGTAGTGGTGCAGAGCTTCCATGCCCTCCCTGTACATGTCACCCTGCAGGAACCTCCATGTGTTCAGCTATCTGGAAGATCTCTCAACCTTGTTCTTTTGAGTTTTTATGGAGGCGTCACTACGTAGGTATGAAGCCATTGGTCATTGGTGATCAACTTCACCTTCAGCCCCTTTCCCCTCCTGGGGGGTTGTGTGGGGTGGGCTGAAAGTCCTAACCCTCTAATTATGCTTTTGGTCTTTCCAATGACCAGCTCCCATCCTTAAGCTATGTAGGGGCTGCCAGCCATGAATCTACCCATTAACATACAAAAAGACATCTCTGGAGATTCTAAGGATTTTAGGAATTATATTTTAGGAATTATATGTTAGGAAACTGGGTCAGAGACCAAATACGTATTTCACAATATCACACTGTTACATTCTTATATAATCTTGCATTTTATTTTTTTTTACCTGTTGATCTGTCCATGTTGATATACATATGATCTAATTCTTTCCTTTTAACTGCTGTGTATTCCATCGATGACATGAATATACCACTATCCATTCTTCATTACCACATTATTTATTACAAATGTTGTTGCAGTAACATTCGGTGCATATGTAAGATCTTCTCAAAGTATATATTTTAGAAATAGGATGTCAGGTCTTATTTGTAAAATTAACTAGATAAGGTAACATTGCTTGTCAAAGGAGTGCAGTGATTTATATTCCTATCAGTAGTATAAAAGACTTCTTATTTTCTTGTATCTTTGCCAGCACTTGGCACTATCAGACTTTTTGGTTTCTGTTGCCTGTCTGATGTGGTTGAAACCACTTCTTTCTTTCTTTTTTTTTGTTTTTTTTTTTGAGACAGAGTCTCACTCTGTCACCCAGGCTGGAGTGCAGTGGAGCAATCTTGGCTCACTGCAACCTCCGCCTCCTGGGTTCAAGCAATTCTGCTGCCTCAGCCTCCCAAGTAGCTGGGACTACAAGCACATGCCTCCTCCACGTCTGGCTGATTTTTGTGTTTTTAGTAGAGTCAGGGTTTTACCATGTTGACCAGGCTGGTCTCGAACTCCTAACCTCAAATGATCCACCCACCTCAGCCTCCCAAAGTTCTGGGATTACAGGTGTGAAACCACTTTATATATATATCACTATATATATATATATATATATATATATCACTATATATATGTCACTATATATATGTCACTATATATCTCTATATATCTCCCTATATATATCTCACTATATATCACTATATGTATATCACTATATATATCACTATATGTATATATCACTATATATATCACTATATGTATATATCACTATATATATCACTATATGTATATATCACTATATATATCACTATATGTATATATCACTATATATATCACTATATATATCACTGTATATCTCACTATATATCTCACTATACATCACTATATATACCACTATATATATATCACTATATATATCACTATATATATATCACTATATATATCACTATATATATATCACTATATATATCACTATATATATATCACTATATATATCACTATATATATATCACTATATATATCACTATATATCACTATATATATATCACTATATATATCACTATATATATCACTATATATATCACTATATATATCACTATATATATCACTATATATATATCACTATATATATCACTATATATATCACTATATATATATCACTATATATATATCACTATATATATCACTATATATATATCACTATATATATATCACTATATATATCACTATATATATCACTATATATATCACTATATATATATCACTATATATATCACTATATATATATCACTATATATATCACTATATATATAACTATATATATATCACTATATATATATCACTATATATATATCACTATATATATATATATCACTATATATATACACACATTTTTTTCTTTTTTTGGAGATGGAATCTCACTCTGTCACCCAGGCTGGAGTGCAGTGGCACGATCTTGGCTCACTGCAGCCTCCACCTCCGAGGTTCAAGTGATTCTTCTGCCTCAGCCTCCCGAGTAGCTGGAACTACAGGTGCGCACCACCATGCCTGGCTCATTTTTGTATTTTCAGTAGAGAAGGGGTTTCATCATTTCTCAGCCTTTGGCTAAGATCAAGTGAGACGGGGTTTCACCATGTTGGTCAGGCTGGTCTTGAACTCCTGACCTCATGATCTGCCCCTTCGGTCTCCCAAAGTGCTGGGATTACAGGCGTGAGCCACCGTGCCTGGCTGCCACTTTTTTTTTTTTTTTTTTTTTAAAGATGGAGTCTCACTCTGTCCCCGAGGCTGGAGTGCAGTGGCGAGTTCTCGGCTCACTGCAAGCTCCATCTCCTGGGTTCCTGCCATTCTCCTGCCTCAGCCTCCCGGTAGCTGGGACTACAGGTGCCCGCCACCACGCCCGGCTAATTTTTTTTGTATTTTTAGTAGAGACGGGGTTTCACAGTGTTAGCCAGGGTGGTCTCGATCTCCTGACCTCGTGATCCATGCACCTCGGCCTCCCAAAGTGCTGGGATTACAGGCGTCAGCCACCGCGCCCAGCCCGGCCACCACTTCTTATTTTAATTTGCTTTTGTCAGATCAGTAGTGTGCTTGAGCATGTTTTACATTTACTGGTGATTCTACTTCTCTGTGAATTGCCTATTCAGTTTCATTCACTGATAACTGGCAATAAACTATGTCTGGAAGTACATAGCTATATATTTTTAATGGTTTTATAGTATTCCATTATAGGATCATCACTTAGGTGAAAAGGATCATTACTTGGGGAATCCAGAGTTTAAAAGAGACTTAAGAGATATATTATCCAAATGTAATGTATGAACCTTGTTTGGATCATGAGTGTAAAAACATATATGAGACAACCTGGAAAACTGGATATTCCTTATTATATCATTAGGGGTTGGGAAATGGTGCTATTTCAATCCAGTTATTCCTTCAACATTTATCAGCTAAATTTTCTTGTAAAGGAAACTTCCCCTCATCAACTGTTTGGTTACCCTAAGGTATAGTTTGTATATAAGAAAGACAAAAAGTGCTGGATTCATCAATTCATACTTTAATAATTTCCAAGTGCTCTTTCCTGTTTTGTTTCCCTCCTCACTACTTTTAAAAATAGCATACTATTCTGGTTCCATGGGAGCAATGACTTTTCTTTGGTCTCTGAGTATATTAATTATAGTTTTCATTTGTTCCCTGCTTTGTCTGTTTCGTCAGAGTCCCATTTTTATTTCTTATAGTTTTGGTTTCTCTCTTTCAGGCTAGAACTTAAAGTGCCTTATAATTCTTAATTATCCTTCATGTTTTAAAAGTGAGACACTAAAAAAGGAGGGTTGGAAGCTTTATGTGCCTGGATACAGTTTACTGCCTCTTGGCAACCCAGATTTCAATATCCCATGGTCCTTTCGTAGAGACACTTGAGTTTTTCCAGAGAAGGATAGTCTCTTTGAGGGATGGCTGGTGAAGTGGTAGGTAAGCCTAGATATTTACATTATTGCAACCTGGGTGAAGGCAGGAAGGAGGCCCTATTACTGTTTAGTACGTAGACTTTAGACCTTCGTGTAATTCCACTTGTCATTTGGCACCTGCCTGGCTGTGCCTAGAGTGTTCCTAGTCTAAAATTTCTGGTTGAGTTTACTGAGAAAACAAACCTCTTATTTCCTGTGTGGGTGAGCAAGGAAGGCCACCTGGCCAGTCTGGTGTGGGACTGTCTACCTACTAGGGATATTACTAACTAGTGATTTTAGACTTCCACTCAACCCTCCTGTTTTCAGTCCCATCATCACACACCACACCAGTTTTCTATTACATACTTTCCATAGTATGGATCTATTATAATTTTCCTTTTTTTTTTTTTTTGAGACGGAGTCTTGCTCTGTCACCCAGGCTGGAGTTCAGTGGCGCAATCTCGGCTCACTGTGAGCTCCATCTCCTGGGTTCATGCCATTCTCCTGCCTCAGCCTCCCGAGTAGCAGGGACTAGAGGCACCCGCCACCACGCCTGGCTAATTTTTTTAGTAGAGACGGGGTTTCACCGTGTTAGCCAGGACGGTCTCGATCTCCTGACTTTGTGATCCACCCGCCTCGACCTCCCAAAGTGCTGGGATTACAGGCGTGAGCCACCATGCCCGGCCGGATCTATTATAATTTTCTTATCCACTGTCTGTTGATAGACATTTAAGTTATCTTCCAGTTGTGAACTGTTACAAATAGCCCTTCAATGAATGTCTTTGTACATGCCCCTTTCTGCATATTTGCTTTTTAATGGCAGGACAAACTTTTTTCATATTAAACACCACTGATACTTTTATTCCAATAATTTATTTTCATTTTTTTGTTTTTTTAAAAAGAGGGTTTTGCTATTTTGCCTAGGCTTGTCTCGAACTCCTGAGCTCAAGCAATCTGTCCACCTCAGCCTCGCAAAGTGCTGGGATTACAAGCATGAGCCACTATGCCTGGTCAACTTTTTTTTTTTTTTTTACAGAAATATCTAAACATTGATGACTACCGAGAATAGTAGAATATATTTGAACTCCCATATACCCATCATTCAACTTCAGCAGTTACCAACAAAATGCCAATATTTTTTCTTCAGAAAAAAAAATTTTTTAAGAGACAGTTGCTTGCTCTGTAGCCCAGGCAGGTGTGCAGTGGTGTGATCATAGCTCACTGCAGCTTAGAACTCCTGGGCTAAAGCAATCCTCCCAGTTTAGCTTCCTGAGTAGCTAGAACTACAGGTGTCTGCCACCACGTCCAGCTAAATTTTTCTTTTTCTTTCTTTTTTTTTTTTTTTTGTAGAGACAAGGGTCTCTCTATGTTCCCCAGGCTGTTCTCAAACTCTCGGCCTCAAGCGATCTTCCCACCTTGGCCTCCCAAAGCACTGAGATTACAGGCGCGAGCCACTGTGCCTGGCCAAGCCAATTTTTCACCATAATATTAAGCCAGACCAAAGACTATATCATTGTATCTTTAGGAGATAGGGCTGTTTAACAAATAAAACCACAACACCATTAACACATCTAAAACTTATAAACAATTACTCTGTAATAATATTTAATACTTAATAAGTGTTCATATTTCCCTAATTGTCTCTTAAATGTAGTTTTGTAGTTGGTTGTTTTCAATCAGTATCTAAACAAGAGAGTCTATACATTTATACTTGGTTCAATATGTCTCAAGTTCCTCTTTATATATAATGGTTCTTTTTTTCTTTTTTTCCCCACTTGACATTTATTGTAGAAGAAACCAAATCATTTGTGTTAAAAAATTTTCCACATTTTGGACTTGGAAGGGATTATATCCCTTGAGTGTTATTTAATATGGTCTTCAATCCTGTCTTATTTCTTAAAAGAAATTACATTTAAAAACAATTACATTTAACTAATTAATATAATATCTTGATGGACACTTAATAAGCCAGGCCTTTATTTGATACTATTTTTTAGACAAGTACTATAGTCAAAGTATTTAAATGGCTGTTCTTTTTCTTTTCTTTCTTTTTTCTTCTGCATCTTTACTCCAACAAGCAACAACCTTTAGGGAATTTTTTTTTTTTTTTTTTTAACTTTGGGAGCTTGTCTTTTCAAAGTATTCATTTGTTTTTCCCCAGAACAGTGGGGCGAAACAGTCCCTATAAGCCATCTGGACTTAAAAGCATTTTGCTTCATCACAAAGCTTACTCTTTTTAGATCCTGACATAAGTCTGTATTGTCCACTGATTTTTTTTTTTTTTTTAACGGTGTCTAGTTGCTCCCAGGAGAGTTGTCTGAAGTCACTTTAATGTTGTTGCTGGCCTATTAGTTATTGAAAGGGAAGAGGGGTATTTAGTGAAGATGTGTTATTATACCTGCTGAAAAAGCTCATTCACAGGCCCTTAATCCCCCTAGCCCTTAAAAAAAAAGTGGGTATGTGTGTGAGAAAAACAGAAAAGGGGAGGAGTATGTGCGTTTTATACCAACATACCTGAGTGATCTGACAAATGCTTGTGCTGAGGGGACTCGCTGGAATTTCCAGGGCTAATATGGTTTTATAATATGCAAAAAACAACAACAACAAAAAAACAGAAAAAAAAAAACCAAAAAACTGCTGCACCTCTCCTGCCACGATTTTGCTGTTGGCCTAACCCTATCGTGGTTATTCTAAGGTTTGCCAAGCGTAGTAGAGGGTGACCAACTTTATAAAGTCATGCCACTGGCAAGCAATTAAGTCACATTAAATCAGTAATGACTATCCTAGACTTTTTATGAGCATTCGTTTCCTTTTTTTTTTGTATACAGGGTCTTGATCCGTCGCCCAGGCTGGAGTGCAGTGGCTCACTCTCAGCTCACTGCAACCTCTGCCTCCTGGGCTTGGTGATCCCCTCCCACCTCAGCCTTTGAGTAGCTGGGACTACAGATGCACACCACTACACCAGGCTAATTTTCATATTTTTCATGGAGACAGGGTTTCGTGGAGACAGAGTCATATTGCCCAGGCTGGTGTCGAACTCCTGAGCTTGAGTGATGAGCCCTCCTTGGCCTCCCAAAGTGCTGGGATTATACAAGCATGAGCCACCGTGCCTGGCCTGTGCTTTTTCTTGTTCACATATGTAATTTCAGTGTGGTTACATTATATGCAGACTTGAACTATGTGATTTTTAAAAGTTTCATTTCATATTCAGAGTTTGAAATGTTACCTTCTCATTTCAGAAAGTCTTCAGAAATCATGTTATATGCAAGCCTGACTGAGCTGTAAACCAATGTTGTGCTGTTAGCCTATGTTGGTATTACCTAGGCAGTAACAGAAATATCAGCCATCTCTTATCAGCCTTAACCTCAATTAGGTGACTGTTGAATTATGCAAGATCTTTTGTAAATCGATCTTTTTTATAAAATGTAATTACCCATGATTAAGACCTTTCATCTTCTGTTAAATTTCAATCAATAGAACATAGGGCTCTCTTGTAACTTACTACATTTCCCAGTACTTTGGAATATTTAAAACAATAGGGGCTCAAGTTGTGTTTTGAAAAGATGGATGGATGAATGTAATCTTTTTTTTTGAGATGGAGTCTTACTCTGTTGCCCAGGCTGGACTCGGCTCACTGCAACCTCTGCCTCCCAGGTTCAAGCAATTCTCCTGTCTCAGCCTCCCCAGTACCTGGGATTACAGGCATCTGCCACCACACCTGGCTAATTTTTGTATTTTTAGTAGAGATGGGGTTTTGCCATGTTGGCCAGGCTGGTCTTGAACTCCTGACCTCAAGATCTGCCTGCCTTGGCCTCCCAAAAGTGCTGGGATTACAGGCGTGAGCCACCGCACCTGGCCAAGTGGAATCTTTTTTACTCACTTTGTGAATCAGAGAGATTCTCAACTTATTCTTTGGTTTATAGTTTACCTTTACGTCGACTCAAAATTTAATGGTGAATTGTAGTTACCTGGGCATGCCATGATCTTTAGACGTTTGCATGTGCTGTGACCTCTGCCTGGAATGTCTTTATCTCAGTAAAGGTTTTAGGCAAACCATTCCTTTTAGAGTAAGCTAAAATGACTTCTCTCTTTTTAAAAAAATAGTATATATGGCCGGGCACGGTGGCTCACGCCTGTAATCCAGCACTTTGGGAGGCTAAGGCAGGTGGATCACCTGAGGTCAGGAGTTCGAGACCAGCCTGGCCAACATGGTGAAACCTTGTCTCTACTAAAAATACAAAAAATTAGCTGGGCGTGGTGGTGGGCGCCTGTAATCCCAGCCACTCGTGAGGCTGAGGCAGGGAGAATTGCTTGAATCTGGTAGGCAGAGGTTGCAGGGAGCCAAGATCATGCCACTGCACTCCAACTGGGTCACAGAGCGAGACTCCATATTAAAAAAAAAAAAAGTGTGTATATACATATATATATATATTTATATATGTATATTTATATAAAATAAAATGTATATATATACATATAATAAGTAGATATACACATATATAATTATATAATTTTATTTCAATATTTTTTGGGGAACAGGTAGTTTTTGGTTACATGGATAAGTTCTTTAGTGGTGATTTCCGAGATTTCGGTGCACCTGTCGACTTCTTTTTTGTTTGTTTTTTTGTTTTTTTGAGACAGAGTTTCACTCTTGTTGCCCAGGCTGGAGTGCAATGGCACAGTCTCACCTCAGTGCAACCTCTACCTCTCGGGTTCAAGTGATTCTCCTGCCTCAGCCTTCCAAGTTGCTGGGATTACAGGCGCCCACCACCAGGCCCAGCTAATTTTTGTATTTTTAGTGGAGACAGGGCTTCACCATGTTGGCTAGGCTGGTCTCGAACTCCTGACCTCAGGTGGTCCACCTGCCTCGGCCTCCCAAAGTGCTGGGATTACAGGCATGAGCCACCGTGCCTGGCTCAACTTCTGTTTTTTTTGTGTGTGTGTTTTTTTTTGTTTTGTTTTGTTTTTGAGACAGAATCTCCCTCTGTTGCTCAAGCTGGAGTGCAGTGGCGCAATCTCGCTCACCGCAACCCCTGCCTACCAGGTTCAAGCGATTCTCCTGCCTCAGCCTTCCGAGTAGCTGGGACTACAGGCGGGTGCCACCTCGCCTGGCTAATTTTAGTATTTTTAGTAGATGCGGGGTTGCACCATGTTGGCCAGAGTGGTCTCCATCTCTTGACCACATGACCCACCTGCCTTGGCCTCCCAAAGTGCTGGGATTACAGGCATGAGCAACTGTGCCCACCTCCCATTTTTTTTTTTGAGACGGAGTCTCACTCTGTCGCCCAGGCTGGAGTGCAGTGGCACGATCTCGGCTCACTGCAAGCTCTGCCGACCAAGTTCACGCCATTCTCCTACCTCAGCCTCCTGAGTAGCTGGGACTACAGGCGCCCGTCACCAAGTCCGGCTAATTTTTTTTGTATTTTTAGTACAGACGAGGTTTCACCGTGTTAGCCAGGTTGGTCTCGATCTCCTGATCTCGTGATCTGCCCACCTTGGCCTCCCAAAGTACTGAGATTACAGGCGTGAGCCACCGTGCCCAGCCTCGACTTCCCTTTTTTAAAGCAGATTTAGTCACTTCTTCCTCTCTGCTTTCATTATAGCACTTAGTGTGTTACACTGTAAATGTTTATGATACGTCTTTGATGGCTCTCGTACAGTGAGTACTCCTATTGGATGGGTGGGCAAAGAGTTTTAGTTTTATATTTAACATGTTATTTTATCTAAGAATAAATCTTATGAATGACATTACCTAGTTTGTAGTAAATATCATCATGCTGCCTAACTGCCTAACATTTGGAGAATAGGCATTGTGAATAGGTGTGTGGCTTAACTATTACAACAGCTTTTTCCTAGTCTCTTAACTATGACAAGTTTTTCTTTGACTACAAAGTGACGGACTGGGATGTTTCCTATTTTTATGTTATCTCAGTTAGTGTGTTAAGTGGAAATTATAGAAGTAGAAGGCAGACATGTTTCTTTGAAGTAAATCAAGAAGACTTTAAAAAGAGGGTCAGGGCCAGGCATGGTCGCTCATGCCTATAATCCCAGCACTTTGGGAGGCTGAGGCAGGAGGATCGCTTGAGCTCAGGAATTCGAGACCAGGCTGGGCAACATGGTGAGACCTTGTCTCTACTAAAAATAAGAAATAAAAAAAATTTAGCTGGGTATAGTGGCACATGCCTGTAGTCCCAGCTACTCAGAAGGCTGAGGTGGGAGGATCGCTTGAGCCCAGGAAGTCGAGGCTGCAGTGAGCCATGATTGTACCACTTCACTTCCAGCCTGGATGACAGAACAACACCTCGTCTCTAAAAAATAAGTAAATGAAAATTAAAAATTAAATTAAACAATAAAGAAGGTCAGCCATGCTTGTACTATACAAACCTAGTAATGAGGTTCAGCAGAACTCATGTGCTACCAGCCCAACTAAAATCTCTGAACGTAGAAGGGAAGCAGAAAGCCCTGAGAACTTTCTTTTTAGTGTAACCCATGCCACTCATTGCCTAAGTATTTCGTTGATAGTATGAAAAGGTTAGGTATAGAGACAAAGAAACTATTCTCATTACTTCCCTTATGCTATACCTCCAGCCTTCATCCAGGAAAAAAGAGGACTCTTACTAGGACCACGAATCCAAACCTTTTTCTGCCAAGAGCTGTATTTTGGCATCTGTTTGAATTTCATGACACCGTCTCTGTTTCTATTCCTGTTTTCTCATTCATAAATTCTTATATCAATGATTCCCACTTTCACGTGATTGCTAATTGCTATATAGAGCTATGCCATTTCTGAAGTATTTTTGTAATTATGAGTGTTCTGCTTTCTGAGCTATTCTACCCTACAGCAACTTCTGTTTATGAGGTTACCTATATTGTCAGGGATATTTCTCAAAACAGTGGCCCAAAACTAGACTATTTGATGGATATTTTTCTTGGATAGCAATTTAGAAACTTCCAGTGACTTGTTACTTTTTCTTGATTCTTGATTATTCTTTGAAAGTTAGTATTACATTTATCCTACTCAGCTTTCAGTGCCCTGTGTAAGCTATTAGGGATGTCTTATCAGAAATGAGGAACTTTTATTTTTGTTGCATATTAGTGATTAGCATTTTATTTTTTATTTTATTATTTTATTTATTTTTTGAGACGGAGTCTCACTCTGTCACCCAGGCTGGAGTGCAGTGGCGCCATCTCAGCTCACTACAACTTCTGCCGCCTGGGTTCAAGCAATTTTCCTACCTCAGCCTCCCAAGTAGCTGGGATTACACACACCTGCCACCACACCCAGCTAACTTTTGTGTTTTTAGTAGAGACTGAGTTTCACCATCTTGGCCAGGCTGATCTTGAACTCCTGACCACCCACCTTGGCCTCCCAAAGTGCTGGGATTATAGGCATGAGCCTGTAATTTTTGGAGACAGAGTCTTGCTCCATTGCCCAGGCAGGAGTGAAGTGGTGGGATGTCGGCTCATTACAGCCTCCACCTCCTGGGTTCAAGCGATTCTTGTGCCTCAGCCTCCCGAGTAGCTATGACTACAGGTGCATGCCACCATGCCTGGCTAATTTTTTTTTTTTTTTTATCGTGTTTTCAGTAGAGATGGGGTCTCACCATGTTGCTCAGGCTGGTCTCAGATTCCTAAGCTCTGGCAGTCTGCCCACCTCAGCCTCCCAAAGTGCTAGGATTACAGGAATGAGCCACTGCACATGGCTGTGATTAGCATTTTAAATGAGGATGGCAGCTGTACGTTTCCAAACCAAGACTTAATACACATTTAAAATTGGGATTTTCGGCCGGGTGTGGTGGCTCACACCTGTAATCCCAGCGCTTTGGGAGGCCGACGCAGGCAGATCACCTGAGGTCAGGAGTTTGAGACCAGCCCAGCCAACATACTGAAACCCTGTCTCTACCAAAAATACAAAAATTAGCTGAGTGTGGTGATGCATGCCTGATTCAGCTATGGTGATTCAGCTACTCCAGAGGCTGAAGCACGAGAACTGCTTGAACCCAAGAGGTGGAGGTTGCAGTGAGCTGAGATTGCACCACCGCACTCCGGCCTGGGTGACAGAGTGAGACTCTCTGTTTCAAAAAAAAAAAAAAAAAAAAGAAGGGATTTCCAAGAGGATAAAAAATTATTTTTACAAAATCAACCTCAATAGTGTTTATAAATGGGGAAAAATCCTGCTTGATTTCTTTTAGAACTTGAAGATGCACTGATAAATGTATATAGCTTTGAGTTTTACCTATTTATCTTTCTGGGTATAAGATCTGTTTTCACAATATACTCAAAAGAGTTTATGATTCCAAGAAGTTTAAGATCTACTTAGAACAAGAAAGGAGAAAATGTGCACACGTTTGTGAAAGACAACATTCCATTTTGTAATCTCTAAGTTTATCTGTTTTAATTTGTTTGAAGGAAATGACTCAAAGTATGTATTCGCTTTGAAATATTTTTATTGCTCGTACTTTCCTGTGAAAGGAAACTAAAGAAACGAGATTTCTCTTTGGAGATAATAGCCTTGCCAATCCAAGACCTGTCACATCACTTAAAAAAAAATCTCTTTTCTCTCTGCCATATTTATTTAAAGTGATATAGATAAAAAGCCTCAGTAGTCATAATAAAACATGAAAAATTCTGAAGCTTGAATCATTCCACAAAGGTAGGTCTTTTTGGAATTGTCGTATTCTGTGGTATCCATCTTCTGAAGCTGAACTTGGTCGCTAAGCAACAAAGCAGATGTGAAACTGTGTGTCCCTTATTAGGTGTCTCCTATTAGGCAGAAAGGAGTTGTAAATAAGCAAAATAGTGGTAAAAATTTTTGGTAGCAGTTTAGTAGCACAGCATCTTCATAATGCTGTATGTTTTTTAAAATAGTATTTTATCCATAGCACAAAAGGTGCCTAAGATAAGAATTTCTGGGCTGGGTGCAGTGGCTTACGCCTGTAATCCCAGCTCGGCCTCCCAAAGTGCTGGGTTCACCTGAGGTCAGGAGTTGGAGACCAGCCTTGCCAACAAGGTGAAACCACATCTCTACTAAAAATACCAAAATTAGCCAGGCATGGTGGCTCATGCCTGTAATCCCAGCTACTCGGGAGGCTGAGACACAAGAATTGCTTGAACCTGGGAGGCGGAGGCTGCAGTGAGCCAAGATCATGCCACTGCACTCCAGCCTGGGTAACAGAGCCAGACTCCGTCTCAAAAAAAAAAAATAAATAAAAAGCAAAATAGTGGTAAAATTTTTTGTTAGCAGTTTGATAGCACAGCATCTTAAGTGTTACTTGGTAAACATAATGCTGTATGTTCTTTAAAACAGCATTTTATCCGTAACACAAGAGGTGCCTAATATAAGAATTTCTGGACTGGGTGCAGTGACTCACACCTGTAATCCCAGCACTTTGGGAGGCCAAGACAGGCAGATCGCTTGAGGTCAGGAGTTCAAGACCATCCTGGCCAACATGGTGAAACCCCGTCTCTACTAAAAATACAAAAAAATTAGCTGGGCGTGGTAGCCCATGCCTGTAGTCCCAGCTACGCAGAGGCTGAGGCAGGAGTATTGCTTGGAAGCAGGAGTATTGCTTGAAGCCAGGAGATGGAAGTTGCAGTTAGCTGAGATGGCACCACTGCACTCCAGCCTGGGTGACAGAGCAAGACTCCATCTCCAAAAAAAAAATTTTTTTTTTTGGTTACTTTCCCAGATATAGTAGTTAAGTTAGCCAAGGGAGCATCATTTTCAAAGCAGGCCAAAAAATAATTACATTTTCCTATTAATTCTTAGTCTTTGCTTATATATCAAGGCAAAATGTTGAAATAACTTACTCAGACTTCATAGTTTCTGCTTTTCTATTTAACGTAACCTTACATCATCTGCTTGCATTCAGTTCTAGCCAATGAACACTTGGAAGGCAGGGCTAGTTGGATACTCATAGTCATGTTCCCTGTGCCTGGTACATAGTAAGTAGTCAGTAGATGTTTCTTGAATGAATGAATGATTTATTAGTTTGCCTCTTTTCCTATATTTACTGTAACCTTTACTTTTCCTATATATGGTCATCTTGAATATTCTGAAAAATAAACAATGACTTGATTTCCCCAGAAGTCCCACAAATATGAAATGTTTTCATAGAAAAGTATAGCGTAGAGGTGCTAAACTTGGGGTTTGTGGAAGGAACTACAGTGTCTCTAAGCCCTCTGAGAAAAATAGGTGGCATTTGACATGGGCGGGGGCGTTTTTTCTGGGGAAATATGGTTCATAGATGGATCAAATTTCCAAATTGGTCTTTGGACCCCCTAATAATTAAGAACCAATGTTAGAGGGTTTGTAGTTTTCAGGCTTCAAAGATCAGGAAAGTTAAACATGGTGGCTCACACATGTAGTTCCAGCTACTCTGGAGGCTGAGGCAGGAGGGTTGCTTGAGCCCAGGAGTCTGAGGCCAGCAGTTCAGCAGTTGTAGACCAGCCTGGCAACATAGTGAGACCTACATCTTAAATAAATAAATAAATAAATAAATAAATAAATAAATAAATAAAAAAAATAAAATAAAGAGGCTGTGTGTGGTGGCTCACGCTTGTAATTCCAGCACTTTGGGAGGCCGAGGTGGGTGGATCACTTGAGGTCAGGAGTTCGAGACTGGCCTGGCCAACATGGTGAAACCCCGTCTCTACTAAAAATATACAAAAATTAGCCGGGTGCGGTGTCAGGCACCTGTAATCCCAGCTGTGCGGGAAGCTGAGGCAGGAGAATCACTTGAACTCGGGAGCCAGAGGTTACAGTGAGCTGAGATGGTACCAGCGCACTCCAGCCTAGGGGACACAGCGAAACTCAGTCTCAAAAAAGAAAAAAAAAAAAAAGAAAAAAAGAAAAACCAACTCAAGCTTATGTAAAAAAGGAATTTATTGGATTTTGTAACTGAAAAGAACAAAACACACTGGGAAAATTCTGGCTCCAGGAATCCTGGGTACAAATAGTATCTTTAATTAAAGTTTTTCTCCCCTTTGCTCTTTTTCTCTATATTGGCTTTAGTCTCAGGCCTGCTCTTCTCTATGCTGGAAAAAGATGTCAGTCTGCAGCCTAGGCCTGCTAGGTTTTTAGAGTTTAAGAACTGGCAGATGTCCCAGAGAGGACATCTCAGTCTGGTTCAAATCATGTGCCCACCCCTAGGGAGACGGAGTCATCACCAATCAAATTACATGGACTGAATATACTTAGCATGAAACTGGAGAGAGAAAGTTCCCCAAAGGAACATAATATGTGTAGACAAAAAAACAAAAACAAAAACCCAGTGTCCTCTGCAGTGATTGAAAAGTTTGAGGACAGTTAATATAGGTAATAGACTGACAATTTCACGTTAAAACTAGGATATATTGTAGTGATACCTAAGTTTTTTGTGAATTATAAATTTTTCTATAAGGGTTTCAGTTTTTTTAACTTGGAAAATTTTCTTCATTTATTCATTTGTTTAACAAATATTTGAGAACCTGCTATGTGCTGCTATCATCATTCTTTGTACTGGGTATACAGCAGTGAACAAAACAAAAATCCCTGACTTCATGGAACCCACATTCTAGTGAGGACAGACAAGTAATAAGTAACATTAGTTACTAAAATAGCATGTTGGATGAGGTTAAGTACTCTAAAGAAAATAAACAGGGAGGAGAGATAGGGAGTAGGTATCACAGTTTGTTTTTTTTTTTTTTTTTGAGACAGTCTTGCTCTGTTGCCCAGGCCAGAATGCACTGCAGTGGCACAATCTAGGCTGACTGCAACCTCCATCTCCTGGGTTCGAGCAATTCTCCTGCCTCAGCCTCCCGAGTAGCTGGGATTACAGGCGTGCACCACCATGCCTGGCTAATTTTTGTATTTAGTAGAGATGGGGTTTCACCATGTTGGCCAGGCTGGTCTCAAACTCCTGACCTTAAGTGATCCATCTGTCTTCGCCTCCCAAAGTGCTAGGATTACAGGTGTGAGCCACCATGCCTGGCCTGGTATCACAGTTTTAGATAGGTTGGCCAAAGAAGCCTTCACCAAGAAGGTGAGATTTGAACAAAGATGTGAAGGAAGTAAGTAGAGAGCAAGCTGTTTGGATATCTGGAAGAAGAGAATTCTAGGTAGTAGGAAGCAAGTGCTGAGGCTTGAAGTGTTTGAGGAACTGCATGGAGGCTTGAATCAGAGAATGGGAAGGAGAAGAGGGTAGGAAGAGAAGTAGGGGATGATGTCAAAGAAGTAAGAGAATGGTGGAAGCATGTTGTGTAGATCCTTAGAGGCTATGGTAAAGAATTTAAACCACTAGAGCGTTTTAAGCAGAGGAGTAAATTGTTTTTACTTTTTTTTTTTTTTTTTTTTTGAGACAGAGGTTTGCTCTTGTTGCTCAGGCTGGAGTGCAATGGCATGATCTCAGCTCACTGCAACCTCTGCCTCCCGAGTTCAAGCAATTCTCCTGCCTCAGCCTCCCAAATAGCTGGGATTACAGGCATGCACCCCAGACCCAGCTAATTTTATGTTTTTAGTAGAGACGGGGTTTCTCCATGTTGGTCAGGCTGGTCTCGAACTCCTGACCTCAGGTGATCTGCTCGCCTCAGCCTCCCAAAGTGCTGGGATTACAGGCATGAGCCACTGCTCCTGGCCTGCTTTTTTTTTGAGAGGGGGTCTTGTTCTGTCACCCAGGCTGGAGTTTAGTGGCGTGATCTCAGCTTACTGTAACCTCCGTCTCCTGGGTTCAAGCAATTCTCCTGCCTCAGCCTCCTCAGTAACTGGGATTACAGGAGCCTGCCACCACGCCCAGCTAATTTTTGTGTTTTTGGTAGAGACCGAATTTCACCATGTTGGCCAGGCTGGCTGACTTACTTTTTAAAGAATCCTCCTAGTTCCTTCAGAATATATTGTAGAGGATTAGGGTGGAAGTAAGAAGACTAATTAGGAGACTTTCACTGTTGCAGTAATCCAGGCATTAGATGATGGTGGCACACACCAGGATGGTGGTGGAAATGATGAAAAGCGTTCAGATCTGAAGGTAGATTTGCTGATGGATTGGATACGTGAGGTACTAGAGAAACAGAAGAGTCAAAGGTGACTCCAGAGTTTTGGTCCTGAGCAGCTGACCACAGTAATTTAATGAGCTAGAGAAGACCAGGAGAGGAGCAAGTTTTCACGTGCTAAATTTAAGAATTTAAGATGCTTTTTTTTTTTTTTTTTTTTTTGAGATAGAGTCTTGCTCTGTAGCCCAGGCTGGAGTGCAGTGGTGCAATCTCGGCTCACTGCAACTTCCACCTCCCGGGTCCCGGTTCAAGCAACTCTCCAGCCTTAGCCTCCCAAGTGGCTGGGATTATAGGAACGTGCCACCATGCCCAGCTAATTTTTGTATTTTTAGTGGAGACAGGGTTTCAGCATGTTGGCCAGGTTGGTCTTGAACTCCTGACCTCGTGATCTGCTCTCCTCAGCCTCCCAAAGTGCTAGGATTACAGGCGTGAGCCACCACACCCAGCCTTAAGATGCTTTTTAGACATCCAATTGAAGTTTTCTAGTAGGCAGTTGGACATACAAATCTGGAATTCAGGTCTGGGCTAGAGATAGAAATTCAGAAGTTGTCAGCATATAGTTCGTACTTAACGCCACGAAACTGGATGCGATCACTAGGGAATAAGTGTAAACAAGGAAGAGAAGATGTGTCCAAGGACGGAGCATGCCAATGTTAAGAAGTTGGGGAGAAAAGGAGGTTACTACCAAAGAAGACCAAGAACGAGCAGCAAACAAGAAAACATCCTGGTAGCCAAATTAAAAAAAAAAAAAAAAAAGTTTTAAGGAGAGCGGATCACTTGTCAGATGTTGCTGATACAACAATCAAGATGAAGACCGAGATTTAATGATTGCACTTAGTGTTACTATCCTTGATGAGAACAGGTTTGGTAAGTTAGATTTGAGTGGTGGAGTTATTCCTAGAACATGTCCTTTTCTTAGGAATTTAAACTCCATGGTTCAGGTGAATCTATGACTATTAATCACACAACCATTTAACAAATATTTATTGATTATTCCATCATTCTTTTGTTCTCTATTGTACATGTTATAGATTTTTAAGTTTTCTGGAAGTCAAGATGCATATGCAAGTATACAAAAGGGTTTATATATTTGTAGTAAGATATGTATATCATATGGAATGCCTATAACCTGAAGTGGAAACACCTTATTTTGTTATTTTTTTCTTCTATATTTGGGAGTTTTTTAAAACTTAATTTTTATAGAAAAACTAAAAATCAACCCAAGGTCATAATTCTGAGATCTAAGTAGTTAATACCTAATAGTGATTATTGATTCCAAGAAATAACAGGAGTTGAAAATGTAAAGTTTAATTTCTCTGATTAAATTTATATTGTTTTTCTTTATTAGAAATTCATTGAATTTGAAGACTCTCAAGAACAGGAAAAAAAGGACTTACAGACCCGAGTGGAATCTTTAGAATCTCAAACAAGACAACTTGAGCTGAAAGCGAAAAACTATGCTGACCAGAGTAAGTAAAACATTTCTTCTCATAAGTACACTAAAGACTGGGCTTGGCCAGACGTGGCTCACGCCTGTAATCCCAGCACTTTGGGAGGCCGAGGTAGGAGGATCACTTGGGTTCAGGAGTTCAAGACCAGCCTGGTCAACATGGTGAAACCTCATCTCTACTAAAAATACAAAAATTAGCTGAGCATGGTTGTGCATGCCTGTAATCCCAGCTACCTAGGAGGCTGAGGCACGAGAACCATTTGAATCCGGGAGGCAGAGGCTGCAGTGAGCCAAGATAGTGCCACTGCACTCCAGCTTGAGCAACAGAATGAAACTGTGTCCCCCCACCCCCCAGAAAAAAAAAAAAAAAGAATTGGCTCTAATGGTGCAATGACTCATCCTGAAATTCGACTAAGGTTCTAAATACAAACTTGGAATTGTCATGCCAGACTCAAGAGTGAGACCTAGGACCTAGGGTTAGTTCTTTTTTATTCACATTTTCACATGGTACCCATGTGTGCAGAACTGACTAAACCAGATATATCGATCAGACTCACTTCAATTTAGATCTCAGCCTTTGTTTGTAGTTAACATTATGCTTTAACCATTATGCAAGTGTGTGTGTATATGTGGATCATTTCCTCTAATTTTGATCAAGTACACAAAGCTCCATTTTTTCTGTTTTGCTTTGAAATGTAAAAATGTAAGGTAAACTTACAGCTTTGAAGTATGTATTTAAAAATTACCTAAGCATGTAATTAGATACTGGAAAAAAAAAAGTACTGAATCCTCTTTTTTGCTCCTTTTTTTAATGGAAAAATGGGGCCATTTGGGGGGAATAGAACTTCATTTTTCAGAATCATTTTATTTTTAATATAATTTCATATTTTCTTGGTTTTTAAAATTATTGTTTCAAACCTCAAGGATGATTTTCCCCTTTGGCTAATAAAAACAGACCTAATTAAGTCAAAATTAGAAAAAAAAAAAAAAACGTGAGAAACTTCATGGCCTACTTTCATGTCTGATATAGGTGGGCAGACAATTCTCTGCTTTTCTCCCAGCATTGTAAACTTTCAGAATCCTAGGGAGCAAAGGATGGCCAGGCAGCTGCTCTATCCACATTACTCATTAAGGCTACATAGTGACACCAGCTATAAAGGTACAGCCATTTATGATGGAATGCCTTCGCCAGCAGTCTTGGGGCGTGTGTGAGAACTGACTGTTCTCTCTAGTACTCTGGAAAGACGGAATAGAGCTAAATTAAAACCACTGGAAATCTGGAGTTCAAGCGTTCTAGAATTCAAGGAGAACTCAAGTGGCTATTAAGCAGATGTCCTAGAAGAGGGCCAATGGATGTTTGGTAACAGAAGCCAACTTGAGTGAGAGAAAATGAGCCATGTGCCATGCTTTGTGTTTTTAGCCTTGTGGATACCCAGAGTTGTTGGATACCTTTGTTACCATTGAATACATTGAGTGACTTCTATGATTTCTACCATAGAAATTTGAGGTTTGCTGGGTATGATGGCTCATGGCTGTAATCCCAGCACTTTGGGAGGTGAAGGTGGGAGGATTGCTTGAGCCTTGGAGTTTGAGACCAGCCTGAGCAAGATAGCGAGATCCTGTCTTTATGATAAAAAAATTAAGAAAACGAGGCCAGACGCGGTGATTCACACTTGTAATCCCAGCACTTTGGGAGGCTACCGAGGCGTGCAGATTGCTTGAGCTCAGGGTTTCGAGACCAGCCTGGGCAACATGGTGAAACCCTGTCTCTACCAAAAATACAAAAATTAGCTGGGTATGATGGTGCACACCCGTAGTCCCAGCTATTTGGGAGGCTGAGGTGGGAGGATCGCTTGAGCTTGGGAGGTGGAGGTTGCAGTGAGCTGAGATTGCACCACTACACTCCAGGCTGGGTAAGAGAGTGAGACCCTGTCTCAAAAGAATAAAAAAATTTGAAATCTCAGAGGACTGCATGATGGACTCCACAGGGCATCCACTAATAGATATAGTACTGTAGTCACATTACTATGAATACTACTCATCTGGAGAAATGGTCTTGTGGCAATTGCAAGCTTTTGGTACATTTCAGGAGTTGAGCCTTTTCTGTTCAAGAAAGAAAATTTAACTATTGGAGGTAATGTTTAAATCCTAATTTGATTGTACTTTTTTTTAAATAGAGACAAGGCCAGGCACGGTGACTCATGCCTGTAATCCCAGCACTTTGGGAGGCCGAGGCGGGTGAATCACCTGAGGTCAGGAGTTTGAGACCAGCCTGACCAACATGGAGAACCCCGTCTCTACTGAAAATACAAAATTAGCCGGGCATGGTGGCACTTGCCTGTAATCTCAGCTCCTCGGGAGGCTGAGACAGGAGAATCACTTGACCCCGGGAGGTGGAGGTTGCAGTGAGCCGAGATCACACCATTACACTCGGCCTGAGCAACAAGAGTGAAACTGTCTCAGAGAAATAGATAGCTAGCTAGCTAGATAGCTAGATAGATAGCTAGCTAGATAGATAGATAGATAAGATAGATAGATAGAGACAAGATCTCGTTATGTTGCCCAGGCTGGTCTCGCACTTCTGGGCTTCAAAGTGCTGGGATTTCAGACATGAGCCACTATGCCTAGCATGAAGGGATTATATAATCTTTTAGAACCAAACACTAAAGACACAGTTGACAGACTCAGCCTACCTTTCATTGTTTTACGTACTAAGTTTTCTTGTTGGTATCTGCAGTGTACACAAAGTTTTCTTTCTCTCTTTTTTTTTTGAGACGGAGTCTTGTTCTATCGCCCAGGCTGGAGTGCAGTGGTGTGAGCTCGGCTCACTGCAACCTCCGCCCCCTGGGGTCAAGTGATTCTCCTGCCTCAGCCTCCCAAGTAGCTGGGACTACAGGCATGCACCACCATGCCTAGCTAATTTTTGTATTTTTAGTAGAGATGGAGTTTCACCATGTTGGCCAGGCTTGTCTCAAACTCCCAACCTCAGGTGATCCGCCTGCCTTGGCCTCCCAAAGTACTGGGATTACAGGTGTGAGCCACCGCGCCCAGCCTGGGTACCAAGTTTTCAATAAGAAATTATTATTTATTGAAACCGGATCTCACTCTGTCTAACGTGTGCAGTGGCAGGATTGCTGTTCACTGTGACTTGTGCTTCCTGGGCTCAATCGATCCTCTAGCCTCAGCCTCCTGAGTAACTGAGACTACAGTCACAAGCCACCATGCCTGGCTAATTTTTGTATTTTTTGTAGAGACAGGGTTTTGCCATGTCTGGGTTTTGCCCAGGCTGGTCTTGAACTCCTGAGCTCAAAGCAGTCCGCCCGCCTCAGCCTCCCAAAGTGCTGGCATTACAGGCATGAGCCACCTTGCCCAGCCTGAAAAAAATTTTTTTTCTTTTTCTTTTTTTCTTTTTTCTTTTCCTTTTTTTTGAGATGGAGTCTTGCTCTGTCACCCAGGCTGGAGTGCAGTGGCGCGATCTCGGCTCACTGCAACCTCTGCCTCCTGGATTCAAGTGATTCTCCTGCCTCAGCCTTCCTAGTAGCTGGGATTACGGGTGCCTGCCATCACCCCCGGCTAATTTTTTGTATTTTTAGTAGAGACAGGGCTTCACTGTGTTAGCCAGGATGGTCTCAATCTCCTGACCTCGTGATCCACCTGCCTCGGCCTCCTAAAGTGCTGGATCTTTTTCTTTTTTTCTCAGAGACTGAGTCTGGCTCTGTGTCCCAGGCTGGAGTACAGTGACACGATCATAGCTCACTGTATCCTTGAACTCCCAGGCTCAAGTGATCCTCCCACCTTAGCCTCCCAAATAGCTGGAACTACAGGCATGAGCCACCATGCCTGGCTAATTTTAAAACTTTTTGTAGAGATGGGGTCTTGTTATGTTGTTCAAGCTGGTCTCGAACTCCTGGTCTCAAGTGGTCCTTGCACCTTGGCCCCCCAAATGCTGGGATTACAGGTGTAAGCCACTGCGCTCGACCAGAATTCCTTTTTTGACTTGGAAAGGAATTCCTTGTCTAAAATCCTTTTGTGCATTAAGTAATTGGCTTCTGTGATTAGAGGAAGAATTACCTTATACTTGAAATTGCATTTTTGATATCAAAGTACCTTTAAAATGCCTCACACTCAAAAAAGAAGCAGAACATACTGCTTTTTTTTCCCAAAAGTATCTAAGTGGAATGAATTACTAATTATTTCACATACATTAGCCCTTTTATTACTAAATTTAAAAAATCTGTTTCCTATTCCTTTCTAATAAATGTAAACAAAATATAGTGGCTTCTTTTCTTCTTCTTCTTTTTTTTTTTTTTTTTTTTTTTTTTGAGATGGAGTCTGGCTCTGTTGCCCAGGCTGGAATGCAATGGCGTGATATTGGCTCACTGCAACCTCCGCCTCCCAGGTTCAAGCGATTTTCCTGCCTCAGCCTCCCGAGTAGCTGGGATTACAGGCACCCGTCATTATGCCTGGCTAATTTTTGTATATTTGTAGAGATGGGGTTTCACTATGTTGGCCAGGCTGGTCTTGAACTCCTGACCTCAGTTGATCCACCTGCCTCAGCCTCCCAAAGTGCTGGGATTACAGGCATGAACCACTGTGCCCGGCCTAGTGGTTTCTTAATTAAGGGAAGTGATCAATTTAGGGGACTGTTTGAGTATGTCAATTTTTTTTTCATTGTCCCAGATTTGTTATCCAGTCCAGAGAGTCATACCTTTTTTGGAATTGTCATATTCTGTGGTATCCATCTTCTCATTCCTCTCTCCAGAAGCATTAATTATGTTTTCCATTTTAATTCAAAGACTTTATAAAAATGAGATCATTTAAAAATAATTGACAATACTCTAGGGAAAGGAGGAAGAAATTCTTCGTCAAGTATTAGATGTGGTCTTGAGCTTAATTTGATCTAAAAACTTTATTTTTGTTATGAATATATTATCCTCCAAAGAATTTCTCCCCTGGGAGTCTGCTGTTCCTTTCTGAAATAAAGCTTGCTGTATAAAGAACAATTAAGGAACTTACAAACTGTGGTTAATCAAAATTGACTGTTCAGATGCACGAAGTTGATAACATGAAATCTTTTTTCTATGAACTGAGTTATTTTTTGAGCTGGACCCTTTCTGTGTCACCCAGACTGGAGTGCAGTAGCACCTCTCGGTTCACTCTGCCTCCTGGGTTCAAGCAGTTCTCCTGCCTCAGCCTCCCGAGTAGCTGGGATTACAGGCGTGCACCACCATGCTTGGCTAATTTTTGTGTTTTTTTTGTTTTGTTTTGTTTTTATTTTTTTGAGACGGAGTCTCGCTCTGTCGCCCAGTCTGGACTGCAGTGGTGTGATCTCGGCTCACTGCAAGCTCTGCCTCCCGGGTTCACGCCATTCTCCTGCCTCAGCCTCCCGAGTAGCTGGGACTACAGGCGCCTGCCACCACGCCCGGCTTATTTTTTGTATTTCTAGTAGAGACGGGGTTTCACCGTGTTAGCCATGATGGTCTTGATCTCCTGACCTCGTTATCCACCTGCCTCGGCCTCCCAAAGTGCTGGGATTACAGGCATGAGCCACCGCACCTGGCCTAATTTTTGTATTTGTAGTAGAGACGGGGTTTCACCATATTGGCCAGGCTGGTCTCGAACTCCTGACCTTGTGGTCCGCCCACCTCGGCCTCCCAAAGTGTTGGGATTACAGGCGTGAGCCACCGTGCCCGGCCTGAGTCATCTTTTATTAATGCTTTGGAACTTACTCCCTTCTCCTGTTTTTGAAATTGGAGTCTTTTTCTCTTTTCTAGTGAATTGTTTTCCTTTCTCTTCCTTTTGTTTTTTTCTAAGCCTTAACTGGTGTAATATGAATTCTAAGTGTATCTTAAATTTTCTTCAGAGTTTTTATTTTACCACACTTAAACATTCCCCCAGTTTTTCTGGGGGGAAATTATTTGACTGTTTTTTCACTTTACCACCTTAGGTTTTTGTTTTTGTTTTTGTTTTTTAAATCTGCAATATGAATCAAAGCTTCTTATTTTTAATTTTAAAAATTACTTATTTCTTAATTTTTTTGAGACATTCCAGCTCTATTGCCCAGGCTGGAATGCAGTGGTGTGATCATGGCTCACTGTAGCCTCAACCTCCCAGGCTCAAGCAGTACTCTCACCTCTGCTCCGAGTAGCTGGGACTACAAGCACATGCCACCACACGTAGCTAATTGTTTTTTTTTTTTGAGACGGAGTCTTGCTCTGTTGCCCAGGCTGGAGTGCAGTGGCGTGATCTCGGCTCACTGCAAGCTCCGCCTCCTGGGTTCACGCCATTCTCCTGCCTCAGCCTCCTGAGTAGCTGGGACTACAGGCGCTCACCACCACGCCCGGAAAATTTTTGCATTTTTTCAGTAGAGATGGGGTTTCACCGTGTTAGCCAGGCTGGCATCAAACTCCTGACCTCTGGTGATCCGCCCACCTCTGCCTCCCAAAGCGCTGGGATTACAGGCATGAGCCACCGCGCCCGGCTGAAGTTTTGTATTTTTTGTAGAGCCAAGGTTTTGCCGTGTTGCCTAGGCTGGTCTCAAACTCCTAGGCTCAACAATCTGCTTGCTTTGATCTCTCTCATGTTAGAATTACAGGCATTAGCCACTGTACACAGCCTAAAAACTTCTTATTTTTTAAAAAGGTGATGTAGGAAGTAATCTTTAAGTATCATTAGTTCCCTATACTATTGGAAAACCAAGATTGGGAATGAGTGCTTTTTAAAAGATGAAAAATTGAAATAAATGTTATGTCAGGAGTTCATTAATTCTTGTTTTGTATAATAGAAAACAGATGATCTGGGCTATCTAATCTTAATGTGACTGATTTTATTTTATTTTTTTTTTGAGACAGAGTCTCGCTCTGTCACCCAGGTTGGAGTGCAGTGGCGCGATCTCGGCTCACTGCAACTTCCGCCTCCCAGGTTCAAGAGATTCTTTCTGCCTCAGCCTCTTGAGTAGCTGGGACTTCAGGTGCATGCCACCACACCTGGCTAATTTTTGTATTTTTAGTAGAGATGGAGTTTCACCCTTTTGGCCAGGCTGGTCTTGAACTCCTGACCTCAGGTGATACGCTCACCTTGGCCTCCCAAAGTGCTGGGATTACAGGCATGAACCACCATACCTAGCCTGATTTTTTGTTTTTTAAATAAAATATGAGACCAGGCGCGGTGGCTCACGCCTGTAATCCCAGCACTTTGCGAGGCCGAGGCAGGCGTATCACCTCAGGTCAGGAGTTCAAGACCAGCCTGGCCAAAAGGGTGAAACTCCGTCTCTACTAAAAATACAAAAATTAGCCAGGTGTGGTGGCGCATGCCTGTAATCCCACCTACTTGGAAGGCTGAGGCAGGAGAATTGCTTGAACCTGGGAGGCGGAGGTTGCATTGAGCCGAGATCACGCCACTGCACTCCAGCCTGGGCAATAAAGCAAGACTCAGTCTAAAACAAAAAAAGAAAATATGAATTTTGTGACAAAGTAAATGTAACCCAACATTTAATTTAAAATAAACATTTATTTAGGGGCACTGAGATGACTGTTGGCAGTACCTGTAGTGGGAGGAGAGGTGGATGCAATTTTTTTGTTGAGTGCCATTTGTTTGAGTGCTGGATGCCTTTTCTAGTTTTCATGTTTATACAGTGTATTAGTGTCTTTAATTTTAAAAGACTGAGTTTGTCAATTCTCATGAACATATTTTAGGCGCACACATCCTTTTTAAAAAATAGCCACAATAAAAATTCAAGTTCTGCTCTAAAGACTACTTCCTTTGTTAAAAGGGGAAATTTTGGTTAAAGTTATTTGCTATTTGAGAAGCAAGAAAAAGTAAAGAAATAGGAACTGAATTAAAAGACACACTTTACAGCTTTTGATAGTATGGAATCTATCATGTTGCATGATTTAACAATGTTGAAAAGTTGAGTCTATAATATGTTTTTTAACAATTTTTGGTCATGTTTGATTTTGGAGATTTCTGATTACTTTTCAAAATCTAAATGAATATAAGAAATATTTTGTTACTTTTTCCAACATGAATAAAGGATTTTTTAAAATGCTGTATATTATTCCTTATCTGGAGCAGCAATAATACGTCCTGTTAATATCTTATGAACCTTAAGGAAGAGTCTGTAATCGATATTGTGTGGAATAAGGAAGTTGTGAATTGAGAAAGCCTTGTTGGTGCTTTTCAAGTGTGTAAGGAGTGTAATCAACTTTGCCATTCATAGTGTGGCAGTAATAGGTCTTTGTCAGAAAGTACTTTTTATAGTTATTGTCTCTGTTGTATGTTGTGTATTTCTATCTTGTAAGCCAAATATCTAAAATTTGAGTCAAGCAAGTATAGATATTTTAATACAGTTGAAAATATTAAACTGGTCCAGTATGCCTAGCATTCTGCCTAGGTATGGTTGTGGTACACAAGAGTATGATATGGTCCTTGTGGCCAAAGAAATCATAGTTTAGTGGGGGGAGGAAGGGGAAGATTATGCATATGGCCTACTAGTCTTTTTCCCATATATATTATATTTTTATATCATTGCGGTTAGGATGTATATTTAATTTTGTATCTTTTCCTTAACATTATCATAAGTATTTTTCCTTGTTGTATAATCTTCATTATTATTTTTATGTCCACATAAATCCACCATCCAGAAGCTATGCCATCTATTAACAATTTTTGTTTTCCCTGAGGACTATGCTTTATTTTTTCCTCTAATGAGAATTATTTAATGGCCACTGTGTTTTTTACCATGGCAGCCCAGAAACAGAACAAACGTTGAAATGCAACCATAACAACTAGTTTGAACCTTACCTGGTTGGCATATTTAAATTGTTTTTTTCTTGATCCATGTTTTATACATGTATAATTAATATATTATGCTCTATTGTAAACTGTCTCAAATCCTTTGTGGAATGAAGAGGTGAATCAGGGTAAAATAAATGTAAGAAATTTAAAATAAAAAAACCAAAAACTTCTTTTGGTTGGTTGGTCATTTTTTCTGGTATACTGAATCATATTGCAGTAAATATTTTTTTACATCTACAAGTTTTCCCTTCTATTGGTAGTTTTCTTAGAATATATTTAAGGAAGTAGGTCAAAGAATTTTAGTGCTTTTTGGCATATAATAGTTTGGCCATTTCTAATATCAATAGAATTGGAGAAGTAAGGGTTAGTAGTAAATTCCATTTTGCTTGTCATAACTTATGAATTTGAACCGTTATTTACAGCATATTAGCACACAGAGCTGATATAGAATCATTTATTATTTGATTCTCTATTAGGAAGCTTCTGTTGCCCTCAGGCTCCTTGGATTTACAACTTATTTTTCCCTGAGTATAGAGCCATTGCCTTTTGTGGAGAAGATGAAAAGATTTAGATGACAGTGATATTTTTTTTTTAGTGAGTACTTCTTAATTTGGTGGCTATGTTTTTTGGGAGTACAGGTTTTTTTTTTTTTTTTTTTTTTTTAAGAGATGAGGGTCTAATTCCTGTGTTTAAGTGATCCTCCCACCTCAGCCCTCCCGTGAGGGGGCCCACCTCAGGTGCATGCCACTGCACCCATGGCTGTGATTTTAAGCTGTTATATTTAGACTCTTCTTTAATTCCTCCCTTCCTTCCTTTAAATGAAAATTCATCTTTTTGAATTAAGTGGAAAAATGTCGTTGGCACTGAAGTCAAATGTGTTAGATCCTTATACTTTGACCTTTCTACCCTTTTCGTCCCCCATATAACATTCCTTTGCTTTTTACATCTTGTGTCAGGATCTTAGTCTAGTAAAATACCTGCAAGCCTTCACTTTGAAACATTATTATTAGAAGGAAAACACTTCTTATTTCTTGGTCATAAGAATAAGCACTCCACTAGATAGAAAGTTGGGGGAGATATTAACATAAACAATAACATAATTTTTATTTTAAAGGAATGTTTAAATTTTATTTAATTAATTAAATTTATTTAAAGGAATTAAATAAGGCTTAAAACAGACCTTCAACACAAGGTGATTGATAAATTAAGAATTTTTACAGCACATAAACCATTTTAAAGTTGCCAAGTATCATTTCATATCAAAGTTAATATTTGAGAGAGCCTAAATATTTTCTGTCGCTGTTTTTCAAATCACCTAAAAAAATACATTCAGGCTTGTACAAAACTTTATCAGATCCTTTACTGTGCTTTGTGATTAGCAATGAATGTTAGTATTTTGAAAAAATTAAATAATACTGTAATAGGACACTTTTTCCACTTTAGTTCTATGTCAATAGGCAATTCCTTCTACATAATTTTAAGAATGATAAAAGTAGATTACGAAGATTTGTATATATATATTTTAATGATGATATGTGTTTTTGTTGAAAGTATTTTTTTAATGAGGCAGCTTTAGGAGTTTGAATTATATCTTTTGGTTTTAAAAGAATGACAAGTTAATTATTTAGAAAGCTACTTTTAGTCTGTTTAATCAGAATCTAGTTCTTTGCAATACTAAGAATATCTATATATTTAATAAACAATATATATCAGCTGTTTCTTATTTAGAGCCTACATATGAGTGGGAAAGTAGAAAATTAGGCACAAGATAGTTTTTGCAAACACTAACATTACTTCTGCTTCATTAGGTAGTACTTGTGGTCTTTAGCTGTTTTATGTTTTATTATCTGTATTTGGGCTCTTTCATTTTTGTAGTCTAGTGTTGTCTATTGAGAAGCTTAAAGTTGTAATTTATAATTGATATCTAGAACTAAAGGTATCAGAAAATTAAGTTTATGAGTAAAAGTTAAAGGATTTTTGGTGATTTGCTTAGAGAACAGGGAAAATACGAATAATTTGATTATTCTTTCAAACATATAAAGGGATGGATAAGGAGTGTAGCAAGCTGTTTGTCTGTTATTTTGGAAGATTAAGTGAGAGAAAATGAATTTTTTGGCTTTGGTTGGTCATGAGGAAGTATTTCTTGGCCATGAGGGTGATACACAGTGCAGAGGTTAAGCGTGGACTGTCCCTACGTAGAGACTTTAGGTAGGAGAATCATCAACTTTGTTGTGGATGGCTTAAGTAACATCTTCAAGACAGGGAACTGTCAGATCACTAGAACTTTCTACCGCTGGGATTCTTTGAAGTTATCCTACTCTGTTTTGAGAATATGATCATTGATTCATGGTAGCTTTAAAATATGCATAATTTCACATTGTGTCATTGATTAATAACATAATATCTGAAAATTTTTTGAAGTTGAGAGACATGGTAAAGGACTTAGTTGGTGAGGAGAGGTTGTTATTACTGTTTTGATGTGGTTGTCTGGGATTTCTTTGCTCTTAAGTCAGCCTTGCTTACCTGTTGGGACTTCTGATGCTAAATTGTTCAAGGAGAAGTTTCTGAAAGACCACATGTCAATCTTCTGAGGCCCAGCAACAGTTGGAGTATCTGCCTTCCAGGAACAGTAAAAACTGATGATTCCTTTTGAGAAGGCAAATAATGAGTTGGATATGGCATTCTAGCAGGTCTGTTTCTCTTTCTTCCCCCCGTAGGCCTATCAGCAGTCTGATGGGGCAGAAGACAACAGAGATGGAAGGTGTTCCAAACTTGGCAAAGGCCATCAATCTCAGGAGGTAAGCTCTGATTTTGAGCCGGCAGAGCAGGTGGCTCTTCCTGCCTTAATCTTATCCTCTTGCTTTTTGGAAAGACGGATAGAAAGAGCGCTCAAAATGAGGCTGAAGTATCTCCATCATTATTATAAAGGGGAAATTTTGGATTTGTCTTTTGATTGTTCTTTTTTCTTGCCCCCTCACCTTTTTTTTCTTTTTAGATAACATGATTTGCCTTTTTTTTTTTAACTCCCCAGAAAATTAGCAATTTTAAAAATGGCAGTTACTTATCAGTTGTTTTGGGATAGGATGAACAGAATCTTGTTTATTTCCAGTTAATCTCGGCTTGGAGCTAGTTTTGATGAGTAAAGTGACAAGGTTTTAGAATTTTCCCTGAGATCGTTTTGAAGTTTAGGTTTATGTGATAACTATTAAACAAGAAATGACCTTTTAATACACTTCAAATGGAATGCAACAATATAGGTATAGGTTAACTTCATGGTACTTGAGGCTTTCGAGGATGTCTATAGTCCTTGCCAGGTGGGCTTTTCTTTCCTGCTTTCCCCTTCCCTTCTACTTCCTTTTCTTTTCCCTTTAACTGATTCCTTAGTGGCATTCAGGACTTTAAAGAGATGGCTCTTCCACACTTTAAAATGACTTCTCAAAAGTGTTTATACCATCTTATGGGACTTAGGCCTTGAGTAAGCTGAGTTCATTGGATATGTTGTTGTACTGAGTTATTGTAAGTATTTTCAGAAAAGGTTCTGAATTTGTATTATTTGATCTTGGTGTATGTGTGTATATTTTCTATGTATTATATGATCAATTATATATGATCTTTGTGTTACCCGATTTATATTCTAAGTACCTACAAAGATAATAATAAAATTTAGGATCACAGTATATGTAAAGAAAACATGAAATACACAAAGTCATAAAACAGTTTCTGTTCAGGTTCTTGCTGTAGGTGTTAGGCAGGAGAGAATATACCACCAGAAAAACATTCAGAAAATCATTTATAATAACAGACGTAAACTATCCTTTTTTTTTTTTTTTGAGACGGACTCTTGCTCTGTCGCCAGGCTAGAGCGCAGTGGTGTAATCTCGGCTCACTGCAGCCCCCACCTCCCAGGTTCAAGCGATTCCCCTGCCTCAGCCTCCCTAGTAGCTGGGACTACAGGAGTGTGCCACCATGCCTGGCTAATTTTTTGTATTTTAGTAGAGACGGGGTTTCACCATGTTGGCCAGGATGGTCTTGATCTCGGGATTTCACCATGTTGACCAGGATGGTCTCGATCTCCTGACCTCGTGATCTCCCCGCCTTGGCCTCCCAAAGTGTTGGGATTACAGGCATGAGCCGTGGTTTTTTTTTTTTTTTTTCTTTTTTTTTTTGAGACGGAGTCTCACTCTGTCGCCCAGCCTGGAGTGCAATGGCATGATCTTGGCTCACTGCAGCCTCTGTCTCCTGGGTTCAAGCAATTCTCCTGTCTCAGCCTCCCAAGTAGCTGAAGTAAACTATTTTTAAAACATAATGGGGACTGGAGGCAATGGCTCACACCTGTAATCTCAGTATTTTGGAAAGCTGAGGCGGGAGGAGTGCTTGAGACCAGGAGATCGAGACCAGCCTGGGCAACATAGTGAGACCTTGTCTCTACAAAAAATCAAAAAATTATCTTGGCCTGGTGGCACACAGCTGTAGTGCCAACTGCTTGGGAGGATCACTTGAGCCTGGAGGATTGCTTGAGCCCAGGAAGTCAAGGCTGCAGTGAGCTGTGACTGTGCCATTGCACTCCAGCCTGGGAAACGGAACAAGACCCTGTCTGAAGAAAAAAAAAAAAGCATAATGGGGTAACATACCTTTGATAATTTGGAATGCTGACTTTTAAGAGGATTTTAGTACATGTTTATAAGCTGATATATGTTAAGCTAACTGTAGTTGCTATAACGAACTAGCCACAAAAATTATATATTAATGACTCAAATGTTATTTCTTGCTTACGTAAAGTTTAAAAAGTGGATGTTTCAGATAAGTGGGTGGCTTTTGCGGAGACATGGGCATTTCCCCCTTTATAGCTTCTAAGTTTGTCTTACCTGCATTAAGTTGGAGGAAGGGTAAAGGGCATGGAGCATTGTGTGTGGAGGGTTTTTACTGGACCAGGCCTAGGAGTAGCACACATCACTTTTACTACTACTTCATTGGCTATAAGTCAGTCAGAGGCTACCTGCAGGGGCTGGGATGGATAGCCTAGCTATTTGCCCAAGCAAAAAAGGAAACTGTTTTGGTTAACATCTGGCCAGTCTTTGCCTCAGCTTAACGGCCTTAGTAGGGGCCATTAGTATGTTATTTTGCCCAAGTGTTGTGGCAAAGGAATGATTCTGCCTAAGGCTTAGCAACCATCTGCCTATTCTTTCTACTGTGAATTATCTGAGGAAGAGAAGAGAAGGACATTTTAATGAAATGTCCTTCTCTTATAGCATAAATGTTGAGATTTTCTTTTTGATCCCTTACCGTTTGACTTTTTCTTTAAAAAATAGGTTATTAAATTAAGACATAATTTCCTCATACTTGTGTTAAGGGATAGGTTTCAAATGACTCTTTTTAAAATTGAAATCCAGGCTGGGCCTGGTGGCTCGTGCCTATAATTCCAGGAATTTGGGAGGCTGAGGCAGGAGGATTGCTTGAGCCCAGGAGTTCATAACCAGCCTGGGCAAAATAGCGAGACCCTGTCTCTATTTAAAAATAAAATAAAATTAAAAATTGAAATCTAATTCACATATCATAAAATCCACCATTTTATTTTATGTATTTATATATATATTTTTTTGAGATGGAGTTTTGTTCTAGTTGCCCAGGCTGGAGTGCAATGGTGCGATCTCAGCTCACTGCAACCTTTGCCTCCCAGATTCAAGCAATTTTCCTGCCTCAGCCTCCTGAGTAGCTAGGATTACAGGCACCTGCCACCATGCCCAGCTAATTTTTTGTATTTTTAGTAGAGACGGGGTGTCATCATGTTGGCCAGGCTGGTCTCAATCTCCTGATCTCAGATGATCTGTCCGCCTTGGCCTACCAAAGTGCTGGGATTACAGGCCTGAGCCACCGCACCCGGCCAAAATTCACCATTTTGAAGTGTACAATTCAGCGGTTTTTAGTACAATTTTCAGGTTGTACAACTGCCACCACTAATTCCAGAACATTTCTATCACCCCAAGAAGAACCACCCCCTCATACCTGTTACACTTACTTCTGCTTTTCTGCTTCCCCTTGTCCCTGAAAACCACTAATCTAATTTTTGTCTCTATAGATTTGCCTGTTCTGGACATTTCATAATAATAGGATCATACAATATATGGTCTTTTGTGACTGGCTTCTTTCACCTAGCATAAAGGTTCATTCATGTTGTAGCATGTGTCAGTACTTCCTTCCTTTTCATAACCGAATAATATTCTTTTCTGGGATACCCTCCACCCCCATTTCAATTGCCTATATATCCTGCTAGAGCTAGAAACAACCAAAACTCTAACTTTGCTATCTGAAAGTCTGTAGTAATACAGTTTTGAAGAGCTGAGTATAATGAACAACACTTTGGGAAGATATTCCTTGGGTTTCCTCTTGGCATCTTGACTCGTTTAGTTCCTCATAAATGGGTAAGTAGATAACTTAATGTTTGAACCATCTTTACAATGCTGTGGTTGCCTACTAGGAGTAGGTAGTATATTAGTCATCTTGTTTTATTTGTATAATTAGCTATCAGTGACACATCTGAATATAACTAAGCAGAATGATAAACCTTCTGTTTAACTTTAATGGGAAAGATAAATGAATTAGTTAAGGGCCTTAAGTAAGTAGACTGAGGTGAACAGACTCTCATTTACTCTTCTACTGGAGTGGAGAGGAAGATGGAAGTGGATATGATACTTATGCTAGAGGATAATACTTAACGTCTAATTTATGTAGATATTTTAACCCTTTTATTTTATTTTTTGTCTGCTTTTATTTTATTTTTTAAAATTCCATTTTATTATTATTTTTTACTTATTTACTTATTTATTTATTTTTGAGATGGAGTCTGGCTCTGTTGCCCAGGCTGGAGTGCAGTGGCACGATCTTGGCTCACTGCAACCTCCACCTCCCAGGTTCAAGCAATTCTCCTGCCTCAGCCTCCCAAGTAGCTGGGATTACAGGCATGTGCCACCACACCTGGCTAATTTTTGTTTTTAGTAGAGATGGGATTTCACCATGTTGGCCAGGCTGGTCTCCAACTCCTGACCTCAGGTGATCCACCCACCTTGGTCTCCCAAAGTGCTGGGATTACAGGTGTGAGCCACTACACCTGGCCCTGGCCTGCTTTTATTTCAGATGTTGCAAAATTCAGTATTTTGCCTGTTATTTAACAGGTTACAGACAAAATACATTTATATGAAAAGCTGAGACAGAGGTTAATTCAAGTATACTTTATGATTTATTTTGTATCAAAAACTTAGCGAAAAGATAGACATCGTCAGCATACAATTTTTTTTTTTTTTTTTGAGATGTAGTCTCGCCCTGTGGCCCAGGCTGGAGTGCAGTGGCACAGTCTTGGCTCACTGCAACCTCCACCTCCTAGGTTCAAACGATCCTCCTGCCTCAGCCTCCCAAGTAGCTGAGATTACAGGCATGCACCACCACGCCCAGCTAAATTTTTTTGTATTTTTTGTAGAGATGGGGTTTCACCATGTTGGCCAGGCTGGTCTTGAACTCCTGACCTCAGGTGATACGCCCGCCTCGGCTTCCCAAAGTACTGGGATTACAGGCGTGAGCCACTGTGCCCGGCCAGCATACAAGTTTCTAATATGTAACAGTAAGTTGAAAATATCTTAAAATACCACATTTTGTGCATTAAAAACATGAAATTTTGTGCGTGAAAGAGATAGTAAAAGTTTGAGACCTGTAATTTTAAGACCTTTAGCTCTTATGAAAATAACAGGCATAAACTATGGTAATCTAGACAATGGAATATTAGTCAGTGCTAAAAAGAAATAAACTGTTTGTCCAGAAAAGACGTGGAGTAGGTTGTGTGTGGTGGCTCACGCCTGTAATCCCAGCACTTTGAGAGGCGGAGGCAGGTGGATCTCCTGAGGTCAGGAGTTCGAGACCAGCCTGGCCAACATGGCGAAACACTGTGTCTACTAAAATACAAAAATTAGCCAAGCATGGTGGTGGGTGCCTGTAGTCCCAGCTACTCAGAAGGCTGAGGCACGAGAATTGCTCGAACCTGGCAGGCGGAGGTTGCAGTGAACTGAGATCATGCCACTACACTCCAGCCTGGGTGAAAGAGCAAGACTCTGTCTCAAAAACAAACAAAAAAAAGGTATGGAGTAACCTCAAATGCATATTACTAAGTGAAAGAAGCCAATCTGAAAAGGCTAGGTACTATATGATTCCAACTATGTGACATTCTGGAAAAGGCAAAACTATGGAGACAGTAAAAAGATCATTGATTGCCAAGGTTTGGGAGATGGTAGGGAGGGATGAATAGGTGGAGCACAGGATTTTTAAGGCAGTGAACTTATTTTGTTTGATACTATAATGGTGGTCACATGTCACATTTTTGTCAAAAGCTGTAGAGTATACAACACCAAGAGTGTACCCTAATGTAATTGATATATTTTGGGTGATAAGCATGTGTCAGTGTAGGTTCATCGATTGTAAAAGGTATACCACTCTGATTCTGGATGTTGATGGTAGGGGAGGTTGCGTGTGTAGGGGGGCTGCAAATACATGGAAATTCTCTGTACTTTCATTCAATTTTGCTGTGACCCTAAAACGGCTCTAAAAATAAAGTCTATTAAAAATTAAAAGGGACAAGTCATTTGTAACTCCAGGTAGTTTGCATGTGCTAAATGCCCTTTTTCTGTGATAAATGGTTGCTATTAAATAAAAAAAAAGATATGTATGTGTATTATTTATATGAGATTAGTAAATATAACCATTTCACCTTTTGAAAGAGATGGTTAGAGAATGGATTGATAGTTTATCAAATGTTATTTTTGAGGTGAAAGTAAGACTGTGTTGCCAAATGGAAGTAAATTTAGCAAAAAGTAACCCTGATGGGTTAGAAAGCTGTGAATGGAGGCTGAAGGAATTAATGATAGAAATAATTCAAAATGCTTAAGGAGAACAAAATGATTACTAGAACTTTAAGGAATTTTTATGGATGGACCTAAGCTTATGTGAACAATGGTCATATTCATTTAGATAAATATTGGAAATCTCCCAAAATTAATGGTATATTCTGTTATGTCTCCTTCCCACAAGCCTTTTTTTTTTTTTTTTTTTTTTGGAGACAGAGTTTTCGCTCTTGTTGTCCAGACTAGAGTACAATGTTGCGATCTCACCTCACTGCAACCTCCACCTCCCAGGTTAAAGTGATTCTCCTGCCTCAGCCTTCTGAGTAGCTAGGATTACAGGCGTGCACCACCATGCCCAGCTAATTTTTGTAGTATTAGTAGAGGGGTTTCACCATGTTGGCCAGGCCGGTCTCGAACTGCTGACCTCAGGTGATCAGCCCGCCTTGGCCTCCCACAGTGCTGGGATTACAAGTTTGAGCCACTGCTCCTGGCCTAATCTCACTATTAAGTGGTGTACATTTGACACAAAGCAATGCAAACAAATTGATCAGGAAACTGGCATAAAATCAGTAAGGACCTGACTTTGTTTTGTGGCATTATAATGTTTTGTTCTGTAAGGTATAAACCCAGCTCTCTGACCAAGTCAGTTGACAAACATCTTATATAAAAGCTTCTCTCAGTGGGGCGCGGTGGCTTATGCCTGTAATCCTAGCACTTTGGGAGGCCGAGGTGGGTGGATCACGAGGTCAGGAGATCGAGACCATCCTGACCAATATGGTGAAACCCCATCTCTACTAAAAATACAAAAATTAGCTGGGTGTGGTGGTGCACGCCTATAGTCCCAGCTACTCAGGGAGGCTGAGGCAGGAGAATCGCTTCAACCAGGGAGGTGGAGGTTGCAGTGAGCCGAGATCGCACCATTGCACTCCAGCCTGGGGACAGAGTGAGACTCTGTCTCAAGGAAAAAAAAAAAACAAAAAAAAACAAAAAACCCTTTTCTCTGAGGTTTGCTTAATGGTATAAGTCAGCTAGGGCTGCCATAACAAAATATTACAGACTGGGTGGCTTCAATAGCAGAAATTTATTTCTCACAGTCTGGAGGCTGGAAATCTGAGATCCATGGTACAAGCAGATTTGGTTTCTCCTGAGGCCTTTCTCCTTGGCTTGCAGGTGGCTGCTTTACCTCTGTGTCCTAATATGGCCTTTTGCCTATCTCTTGCTGTTATAAGGATACCAGCCCTGTTGGATCAGGGCCTCACCTTAATGACCTCATTCAACCTTAATTACCTACCTTCTTCTGCCTTTTTAAAAAAAAAAAAAAAAAAAAAAAGACAAAGTCCCGCTCTGTCACCGAGGCTGGAGTGCAGTGGTACAATCTCAGCTCACGGCAACCTCCATCTCCCAGATTCAAGCGATCCTCCTGCCTCAGCCTCCCGAGTAGCTGGGATTACTGCTATTTGCCGTGACGCCTGGCTAATTTTTGTATTTTTAGTAGAAACAGGGTTTCACCATGTTGGCCAGGCTGGTCTCCAACTCTTGCCCAGGTAATCCACCTGCCTCGGCCTCCCAAAGTGCTGGGATTACAGGTGTGAGCCACCTCGCCCGGCCCTTAATTATCTTCTTAAAGGCCCTATCCCCCAAATGCAGTCATATTGGGAGGTAGAGCTTCAACCTATGAATTTGGGGGGTGAGGGAGCACAATTCAGTCCATAATAGGTCAGGAGATAAGAGTTCTCTGTGGGGATGGGGAGCAAAGAGTGTTGTGACTTGACAATCAGATACAGAAAAGTCTTACAGACCATTGTAAGAATTTTTTTTTCCTTTTAAAAATGAGATCGGAAGCTTAGAAGTTTTGAGCGGTTAGTCACTGTTTGATTCCATCTCTATTTTGAGAATGTAGGGAACAAAGACTAAGTAGAGAAACTAGTCAGGAGACTAGGATTATTACTGTAATAACCTAAGCAAGAGATGATGTCTTGGGTCAAGGTGAGAGTGATGAAGGTGGTAAAAGTGGTGAGATTCTGGTTTTTTGTTTGTTTGTTTGTTTGTTTGTTTGTTTTTTGAGATGGAGTCACACTCTGTCGCCAGGCTGGAGTTGCAGTGGTGCAATCTTGTCTCACTGCAACCTCTGCCTCCTGGGTTCAAGCGATTCTCCTGCCTCAGCCTCCCAAGTAGCTGGAATTATAGGCATGCACCACCACGCCCAGCTAGTTTTTGTATTTTTAGTAGAGATGGGGTTTCACCATGTTGGCCAGGCTGTTCTCGAACTTCTGACCTTGTGATCCGCCCACCTCGGCTCTCAAAGTGCTGGGATTACAGGCGTGACCCACCACATTTTCTTTATCCAGTCTATTCGGTAACATTTTTGTTCTCTCCCTGAGAATGCTAAAGTCAGAGCAATAAAGCTTGTTTGTTATGGTTCTGAATAGTTTGTTTAAATCCCATTCTACATGTTGAACTCATAGCCATTGTAGGATAACATAAGGAAGAATGAGTATTCAAGCAGAGGAAAGTGCCTGTGTGAATGGATGCACATTGTGTTTGAACTGAGGTGGGCTGGGGCTATACAGACATAAATACATCAGATCACTAACTCCTCCCCAGAGGTAACTACTATCCTGATTTCTAACATTTCAGATTAGTTTTGTGTTATGTCTTTGAATTTTGTGTTCTTTTGTTTCTGCTTCTTTCCTTCAACATCATATTTGTGCTATTGGTCCGTGATGTGTGTGGCAATAATTTGTTTATTCATGTTGTACAGTATTCCAGTACATGAATATTTATCCATTCTACTCTTGATGGACAGTTGGATTGTTTTCAGATTGTGCTTCTTTGAACATTGTTTTAAATACCTTTGGGTGGACATATATATAGGCTTTCTAGCAATGACATTGTTTTGTCATAGGGTTGGCAAACATTCGAAACTTAACTAAATCTTGCCAAACAGTTCTTAAATTGGGCATACCAAGTTACGGTGTATGAAACCATACACCACAGTTTATGAAAGTTCCAGTAGTTCCACATCCATACTGGCACTTGGTGTATTGTGTTTTTCATTGTAGCCATTCAGAAGCATGGTGGTGTTGCATTTTGATTTTAACGTGCATCTCCCTGACTTGGGTACACATTTTGCTTGGCAGTTTGATGCCGTTTGTATCAAAGTATCTGTGAATGGGTTGTTTCTGTAAGAACAGAGGAGTTTTTTGTTTGAAGCCTACTCCCCTCTGCCCAAAGTGATATCTTAAAGTAAACTCCAATATACAAAACAGATTAAAATGAGTATTTGCTGAGAAGCAGTATACCATGGTAATTAAGAACACAGATTCTGGAGCCAGATTCTGATAGGAATCCTTGCTTTGCCATTTTCTATCTGTGTGACTTTGGGCAAGTTACTTAGCTCCTATTTGCTTCAGTTTCCTCATCTCTACCATGAATGTAATAATAATACTTTCATCGTAAGGTTAATGTTAGGCTCAAATAAGTTAGTTTATATGCAGTTCTTAGGACTGTATGGTACATAATAAGCACTTGATATTGTTGGCTGCTATTAGTAGTGGTGGTGTTGGTGATACAAATTTATTTATGAATTTATATCAGCTGACAAGAATAATAAGGCTCTACTATTGAGCACAAATTTGAAATTGAGGATTATGAATGATAGTTGGATTCTATTTTAGCCTCAGCATCCAATTTTTGTTTTTGTTGCACATTATCAAGAAAATAATGATTCAAAAAGATGAACAATTGAAAATAGATATGGTTTGTCCAGTAGTCTCAGAATTCCTTTAAGCTTTTAATCAGTTTAAATGACAAGTAGTAGAAAATGTTTATTTTGAAATTATTAAATATCCATAATTTGCTTGGACTTCCTGTTTTTAAATAAAAATCATAGAATTAAATTTTATTAAAAATTAATTTATGGTTTTAGCGTCTATTATTTTATCACAACACATCTGCATAATAAATTTGCTTATTATCACTTTCAGCCACAGGATAAGATGAGCAGCAGATGTACTCAATACTTGTGTGGCATGATAAAATGTGCTCCGTGGGTACTGTAGTGTGTGTTTGCTCTCTGGTGCAAATGTAATGAGCCAGCGACACATAGGCTTGAATTAGAAACAAATCAAAACAAAGACAGCTACAGTTTTCCTAATCACATATTTTCAAGATATTTAAACAAATTATGGCAAGTAAAGGTACACAAACCCAAAATGAATTTTCTGGGCGGCACAAGGTATGTTTTGTTTGGTGTCTGGTGTGTTAATACTAGGAGGCATATAAAACATTCATTTATCTGCTGTCAGAATATTAGTTCATACTAGTTCCTTCTACAGCTGTCCTCCACAGTCACCAGTTGTAGATTACACACAGCCTTGCCTGTTTGCGGCCAGCTGACCCTTAAATCCAGGGAACATTTTCAACTATGCTAAGGCTTTCCAACAGACTAAATGAGTACCCTGACAAACTCCTCTAGCACCAGCTTTATTTCTCCCCAGACTGTCTCCCACTGCTCCTTAGCCAAGTATGGGCTCCTCCAGTCTGGCCAGTCTCCCCTCTGCCTCACCACCACCCTCTGCCTCACCACAGGCATGGTTTTGTGTTCCCTTCTCTGTGGTAACAGTGTCAGGAATGCTCTCATTACCATCTGTCTTGAGTACTGTAATTTCTTCCTTTGTGGTTCTGTGTGGACACCACCTCCTCCCTGAATCACTCCTCTTTGCTATCAGTTATTCTTTCCTGTGGAATCCTGTCCTGACATTCTGTATCTCAGGATCTATTAATAAAACTTTTTTTTTTTTTTAAATATCCTGAAGTTGTACTCTGTGAGCACTACCTCAAGTCAGTGCCACTCACAAAACCCATCAGCAGAGGGAGCTAAATAAAAGAAGATGAGTCCCTGAAATTGAGGAGACCTGAAGCAGAAAAAGTACTTATAAACAATCAACTTTCACAAACTGCCAATGCTAAAGAGCTTGAGTAGTGTTGGAAATACATTATTTGGGCCCTAATCCCAGTTTAAAACTTTGATGAGGTGATTTGTGTTTTTGAAAGAGTTAATTCTGTATCATGTTAAAAAAAAAACTGTTTAGGGGGATGACCTGATAAATATAGGAATATTAGAGAACCAATCTAATGTATTTCGCTCATCTGAAAGTTTTCATTATTAAGGATGACGAAATGAGGTCACTGCTTTGTGAAGACTTGCATATGGAACACTGAGTCTGAAAGTTGCTAAGGATTATGGATAGCCCATTCTGAGTTTAACATGTACTTTTTCAAGTAAATTTCTTATTTTGTTTTGATCAAGTGTATGTATCTTAATTTCAGTTAGCAGACTTGAAGAAAGAGAAGCAGAACTGAAGAAGGAATATAATGCATTACATCAAAGACACACTGAGGTGGGTTTCTAGGTTTTTCATTACCATGCTATTATTGAGACAAAGAAATGAACCTTAGAAAATATGTCTTAATTTTTCTTTGAAAATCAGAATTTTTTAAAAAAGAATAATTCTTGGGGATTCTTTCAAGAAAACATTAAATTTCATGTGGCATTTACCTAGTTACCAAATGTCAACTTTTCTTGGAATTAGCTTTTCATGGGGTGAATTAGTATGCTACAGAATAATTTAGTTATTTAAGGCAGCTATAGTACTTCTCTCCTTGGCTGGCTAAGCAAAAACCTATGTGCACATAATGAAGTTTCTGTGATGCTTAGATGAGAGAACTGATTTGTTTTTTTATGAGTTTGGAAATTATGGATTGGTAAGTTATTGGTAAAGGGTCTCTACATTTATTATCCATTGTAAAGGACTTATTTGCATTAAGCTCATAACAAATAATATAAGCACAAATTATAATGTGTTAAAATAACTCAAAAGTAGGTTTTTTGCATGAGTTTTCAGTATTTTAAATTAACAGTTTCAGCAGTCTCCTCAAAGGAAATTAGAAGATGTACTTGAGGGTTTTTTAACCCTTTTATGATTCCCTGTCAGCCTTTCATGTTGCTTTTGTTTCTGTTATCTTAATGTGAAAATTATTTTTGTATGTCATGGTCAGTCTGGGGTTCACATACCCAAATAAATATAATTTTTATAGTTTTATACAATATTTGTTACATGAAAAAAATAATTCCTCTCTCTTTCCCCTTGCTAGTCCTATATTTCCCATGATACATATGGTTCCAGTCTTTGCCCGTTTTTTTTTCTCCCTAGTTTGTGTGATCTCTTATCCTGCGTCTGGTAGAAACTATGTTGTTGTTTTTCTTTAGAAGCGTATAAAAACCTTTATAATCTATAATCATAAAACAATTTAAAATCATGTTTTGGAGAATATCCACACAGATTGTATTCTGTATACAGTAAGCATATTAATGCTACAAAGATTGTATTTACATTATTATATTGTAGCTATATTCTGTTGTTGCTTGCGTGTGTGTGTGTGTGTGTGTGAGAGAGAGAGTCTTGCTCTGTTGCCCAAGCTGTAGTGCAGTGGCGCAATCTCGGCTCACTGCAACCTCCATCTCCTGGGTTCAAGCGATTCTCCTCCCTCAGCCTCCCAAGTAGCTGGGATTACAGGTGTGTGCCACCATACCCGGCTAACTTTTGTATTTTTAATATAGTAGAGACAAGGTTTCTCCACGTTGGCCAGGCTGGTCTTGAGCTCCTGACCTCAGGCAATCCACCCACCTCGGCCTCCCAAAGTGCTGGCATTACACGTGTGAGCCAGTGTGCCTGGACGTTGCTGTTTGTTTATTTATTTATTTAAAAAAATGTTTTAATACTAGCCATTGCTTTTAAGGAACAGAAAACCCCACCACACATTGCATTTGAATAATGTGGTTAGCACTTTCCTGGGGTAGGGTGTAGAATTTTTCCCTGTTAGCCTTGACACGTGAGATTTGATTATTACAATCTTAGCTTAATAACCATACCCAAAGCATGAAGTATCACAGAATTCATATCCAGTAGCAGATGGAAAGGATGGTCCATGAAGGGCTTGAACCATAGAGCTCAGGGAAGACAGGAGCAGGTTATACAGCAGCTTTTTCAGTGTGTAAAAAATACCCACATTTGGCCAGGTGTGGTGGCTCACACCTGTAATCCCAGCACTTTGGGAGGCCGAGGTGGGTGGATCATGAGGTGAGGAGATTGAGACCATCCTGGCTAACACAGTGAAACCCCGTCTCTACTAAAAATACAAAAAATTAGCCAGGCGTCATGGAGGGAGCCTGTAGTCCCAGCTACTCGTGAGGCTGAGGCAGGAGAATGGTGTGAACCTGGGAGGCGGAGCTTGCAGTGAGCCGAGATCACGCCACTGCACTCCAGCCTGGGCAAGAGAGCGAGACTCCGTCTCAAAAAAAAAAAAAAAAAAAACCAAAAAAACCCACATTTTGGCTGGGAGCAGTGGCTCATGCCTGTAATCCTAGCACTTTGGGAGGCCAAGGTGAGCGGATCACTTAAGCCCAGGAGTTTGAGACCAGCCTGGGCAATATGGTGAAACCCCGACTCTACCAAAAAAAATATATACAAAAATAGCCAGGCATGGTGGCCTGCACCTTTAGTCCCAGCTATTCAGGAGGCTGAAGTGGGAGGATCACTTGAGCCCAGGAGGTAGGGGATACAGTGAGCCAATATTGTGCCACTGCACTCCAGCCTGGGCAACAGACCCTGTCTCCAAAAAAAAAAAAAAAAAGCCCTCATATTTTAATGACATTTGTTAGCCATTAAGGTTTAATTTTAGTGGATATTAAGATTTAATGGCATTTGGTGGATATTAAGATATTAAGGTTGCTAAAAGGCCTGTTACTGATTTTCACATCATTCATTTCAGTGCCTAAACAATGTACTCTATGTACTGTTTGCTTAAGTAGTACTTATTAAAGCTGATAATTATAAATACATATATGTTATATATATATATATATATATATATATATATATATATATTTTTTTTTTTTTTTAAATTAGGGTCTCACTCTGTTTCCCAGGCTGGAATGCAGTGGCGCAGTCATAGCGCACTGCAGCCTCAACCTCCCGGGCTCAAGCAGTCCTCCCACATCAGCTTCCCCAGTAGCTGGGACCACACACGTGCATGCCAATTTTTTTTTTTTTTTGAGATGGAGTCTCGTTCTGTCGCCCAGGCTGGAGTGCAGTGGCTTGATCTCAGCTCACTGCAACCTCCGCCTCCTGGGTTCAAGTGATTCTCCTGCCTCAGCCTCCTGAGTAGCTGGGATTACAGGAGTGTGCCACCACGCCTGGCTAATTTTTGTATTTTTAGTAGAGGTAGGGTTTTCCCATATTGGTCAGGCTGGTCTCAAACTTCTGACCTCGTGATCCATCTGCCTTGGCCTCCCAAAGTGCTGGGATCACAGGCGTGAGCCACCGCTCCTGGCCAGTGCACGCCAATTTTTAAAATGTTTATTTATTTTTATTTTTTGTAGAGATAAGGTCTCACTATGTTGCCCAGGCTGGTCTGGAACTCCTGGGCTCAAGTGATCTCCTACCTTGGCCTCCCAAAGTGCTGGGATTATAGGTGTGAGCCACTGTATCCATTATAATTGATAAATTTATAATTTATAATTTTATAAATATAAATATATTTGGGGGAAGTAATTGATAGTGATAAATAATAATGCTTTTGTTTTTAAAATGAAGCTCTAATCTTTTTTAATAATTGAAAATTATTAAATTATGCTATATTAAAGTATAAAATGTAAAATATATACTTTTTTTTGTTTTTTGAGATGGGGTCTTGCTCTGTCGCCAGGCTGGAGTGATCTTGGCTCACTGCAGCTTCTGCCTCCCAGGTTCAAGTAATTCTCCCACCTCAGCCTCCCAAGTAGCTGGGATTACAGGAGTGCACCACCACGCTCGGCTAATTTTTGCATTTTTCATAGAGATGGGATTTCACCATGTTGGCCAGCCTGATCTCGAACTCCTGACCTCGGGTCGTCCACCCACCTTGGCCTCCCAAAGAGCTGGGATTACAGGCGTGAGCTACTATGCCTGGCCTAAAATATATACATTCTTTAAAAATAACGGTAAAGTGAAATTTCATATTTTTTCCATATGTTTAATAAAGGTGAAGATACGCTTCTATAAAGAAGCCTGACATACTAATTTTAAATGAAAACATATACTTTTTTTTTTGTCTATTTCTATTCCTTGAGGAAAAGATAGTCTAGGAAGAAAAAAAGATCTCAGGAAAAATTTTAATTACCAAGTCAGAGAGCTAGGTCTGTCCAGTAACCAAGGCAGATTTCCCACGCCGCCCAAAAGCTCTTTTCATAGATCTCCTCCCTCAGTTATGAGCAGCTTCTATCCTCTGACCTGATAGGCTCCCTATATTTTGTTTTGCCTCAAGGAAGGAAGGTTTATGTAACATAGATAGGGCTGCTTTGAAATGTGGGTCTGTTCTGCTCTAGCCCACAATTTTTTCTGTTTATACATCTGTTCTAGAGATGTCATTCAATTAGCAATTATAAATAGCTATCTAAAGCCAAAGAACTAGGCGCCCTTAAAACATAAACTCTGAAAACATTCAGGGAAAGGAAGCCTGAAGGGGTTTAACCTTAACCTTTTCACTATTATTTCCAAAGAAGATAATGTCTTTTAATAGTTGTTTAGCACTTTTATGAAACACATTCATTGTTGCTTAAGGGAAACCTACTGTGGCTTTTTAATTTTGATTTAAGAATAACTATTCTTAAATTTAGATAGTCAACTATTCTTAAATCAAATTTTTCTATACATTACTGAATTTGCTTAAAAGACATGCCTTAAAGAGGGCAGTGGAAGAAATATAAAGGACAATTTTGAAGCACTTGGGCCCACATATGTATGCTAATCACCAAAAACTTTAGCCCTTTGGAATCTTGGGAGAGTCTCACATCAGGGAGTGTTTGAATGCATTCTCATTTTATCCTTTGACTAAATTCTCATCCATTCCCATTTTACAGATTGAGGTTTAGAAAGAGTCTATAAAATGATTTGCCCCAAATTCTAGGCTAGTTAGTGACTAGATTTGAAGCCAGGTTTGTCAGATTCTATTGCCTGGTTTTTTTTTAAGAGGGAGTCTCGTTGTGTTGCCCAGGCTGGAGTGCAGTGGCGTGATCTCGGCCCACTGCAACCTCCGCCTCCAGGGTTCATGTGATTCTCCCACCTCAGCCTCCTGAATAGCTGGGACTATAGGCACATGCCACCACGCTCGGCTACTTTTTGTATTTTTAGTAGAGACTGGGTTTCGCAATGTTGTCCAGGCTGGTCTTAAACTCCTGGCCTCAAGTGATCTGCCCGTCCCGGCCTTCCGAAGTGCTGGGATTACATGTGTGAGCCACAGCACCCAGTCTCCCTGAACTTTTAATAACACTAACACCTTGGGCCGGGTGCGGTGGCTCACGCCTGTTATCCCAGCACTTTGGGAGCCGAGGTGGGGGGATTATCTGACGTCAGGAGTTTAAGACCATCCTGGCCAACATGATGAAACTCCATCTCTACTAAAAATACAAAAATTAGCCGGGCATGGTGGCAGGCACCTGTAATCCCAGCTACTTGGGAGGCTGAGTCAGGAGAATCTCTTGAACCAGGAGGTGGAGGTTGCAGTGAGCTGAGATCGTGCCACTGCACTCCAGCCTGGGTGACAGAGCAAGCCTCCGTCACAAAACAAAAAAACACACTACACCTTTAGTTCCACTAGACATTTTTCTTTTCCCTCCCTCCCTCCCTTCTTTTTCTTTTTTTTTATTTTTAAATTCTTTCTTCCTTTCTTTTCTTTCTTTCCTTCCTTCCCTTTCCTCCCTCCCTTCGTTCTTTCCTTTCTTCCTTCCTCTCTTTTTCTCTCTCTCTTCAGTTGTTTATTGCTGAATTGACTCCTGAATGTGTGAATTAATATGCATACCTGAGAAAACTGAGAATTGCAGTTCTGAGACCAGAAGCAATGGACCTGGTGGACCCAAGAATAGATTATCTGAAGCGTGTCCTATTTTACTTTCTCACTTCTCTTTTCTGTCTAACAACACTGGTGCTCCCTCCCACTCACTTTTTTTTTTTTTAACCTGAGTGATACTGTGAGGCCTTATTAATATTTAAATTTTTATGTATAATTTTTGTTCTTTTTTGTGTTTTTATAGACTATAGTGCATATCATTTTATTCCAGACATCAGGAAATGCTTTAGGGTATGGGATTTTCTTGTGGGTATGAGGAAGAAAGGACAATGGGCTCATTGCCTGCTCAGAGAGTTAAGTACAAAGGCGGCCTGAGTCCTGTAATTCTTAATAACTCAGATGACTGAGTCAGGCAGGCCAGAGTTCTGGCCCCAAAGCTAGTGACAACTTGAAAAGTTAGTCATTGACCAGACAATCAACTTGGAGTTTACCTATGAAATCATGATATGGTGAGGATTAAATGGAGAAAAAATGGCTGTAACTGCACTGACTGACTTATAATTGGTGCTCAATAAATAATAGCTGCCATTTTGTTGTTATTGTTCTCTCTTTTCTTTTCCCCCTCAGTCATTTTTGGTTGTCAGTTCTTTCCTTTAAAGTGCTAGTTTGGTTGAGTTAGAATTGATTTCATTATATAGATAATTTTGGAATGTCAGAATACTATATCTGTAATTACATTGGACTAGTCATTAAAAGAAAGTTTAGAATAAGATAATAGAGAATCAATCTGTAGAATGGCTATTGGGGGAGAACTATTTTTGGATTTTGCTTGTCATTCTTTTTCTATATTGAGTTCATAGATTACTATACAGCAATCTGGGGTGAGTTTGTTTTCTTCATCTGAATGCTTAAAGAAACTTAGGTCCTCCATTTGAACAAATCAATCCCATACATACAATTACTTTACTATCCAGTGTGTATAAGAATTCACGGCTGGGCGCCGTGGCTCACATCTGTAATCCCAACACTTTGGGAGGCCAAGGCGGGTGCATCACTTGAGGTCAGGAGTTCGAGACCAGGCTGGCCAACATGGTGAAACCCCGTCTCTACTAAAAATACAGAAATTAGCTGGGTGTGGTGGCGGGCACCTGTAGTACCCAGCTACTTGGGAGGTAGAATCGCTTGAATGTGGGAGGCAGAGATTGCAATAAGCCGAGATCACGCCACTGTACTCCAGCCTGGGCTACAGAGTGAGACTCATGGTTCACTGCAGTTTTGATCTCCCTGGCTCAAACGATCTTCCCACCTCAGCCTCCCAAGTAACTGGTACTACAGGCGCATCCCAAAATACCCAGCTAATTTTTAAAAATTTTTTTGTAGAGACAAGGTCTCCCTGTGTTGCTCAGGTTGGTCTCAAACTCCTGGGCTCAAGCAGTCCTCCCACCTCAGCCTCCCAAAGTGCTGGGATTACAGGCATTAGCTACTGCACCTGACCTCTTTTATTTTTAAAGTGTTTTTTTTTTTTTTGAGGGGTCTCATTCTGTTGCCCAGGCTGGAGTGCAGTGGCATGATCATAGCTCACTGCAGCCTTGAACTTCTGGGTCCAAGCAGTTCTCCCACTTCTGCCTCCTGAGCAGTAGGGACTATAGGCGAGTGCCTGCTAGTTGTTGTATTTTTTTTTCTAGAGCTGATGTCTTGCTGTGTTGCCCAGGCTGATCTCAAATTCCTGGCCTCAAGCAAACCTCCTACCTCCCAAAGTGCTGGGATTACAGGCATGAGCCACTGCAAAGCCTTAATTTAGGCCTTCTAAAACCTTTTGAAAATTTAAATTGAGATTGATTAAGCCTGACAGTCACTTTGTTATATTAGTTTCAGTTTGATTTTTGTTCCTGAAAATTCTTCCTGACACAAGGAAGCTCATTATTTCTGACTTGCTGATAGATGAAAGGTGTATTTCTCCAAAACTGTTGTGTAAATGGTGGTAAAATCTATAAATTTAAAATAAAAAGTACGTCAATTAAAAAATTTTAAGATACTATATTCATGTGATTCTGTTTTCATTCTTTGTGGATAACATTTGTTGTTTGGACTAGTCTTCATTGAGGAACAGTCTGGTTAATTTGTTTTATTTCATGCATCAGAGTTCAGCTTTTTGTTTATTTGATGATAAATAACATCTTAAAATTAACTTACATTTCCTAATATTTGTACATGCCAAATAAAATTTCTACAACAAAAGCATGCTTTGTAAAGTGAATTTAGACTTTTTAAAAATTTTATTTGGTTACTTAATATGCTACAGTGCATATTTTAAGTTATAAAGAGATTGAAATGCATCTTAATACAGCTAAAGTTTAGTGACTTCCAAAGCTATTCTATGTACAGTGTTAAGAATTCAAGTAATATTCCTTAGGAATGGTGAGAAGGGACATTAAAAAAAAAAAAGAATTCAAGTAATATTCCCAAGAAAGACATCAACCTTTGCTTGCCTCTTAATATTTACACCCTTTAAATACTAACACACTATTTCTTGTTTTTTAAAATTCATTTTTTTCTTATTCATATCATGTTAGTATCTCTAGCAAAGGCCTTTTGATTTTATGTCTTAATTCCAAATTTAGGCTTTTTAAAAGTGAAACTATATATTATCAAGAATCAAATAGGACATTAGAAGTTCTTGGCAGTTTATGTACTTTATATTCTTGAAGTTTTTACTTTCATATTCAGCTTGTCTGTCATATGATTCCTTATCTAAGACTCAAAAAGTATTCTAATTTTTTACATTTGTATTTGCTGCTGTTATAATAGATGATTATACCAAGTAATGATACCAGTAACAGTCAAAGGAGAAAGTATTTTAACATTCTTTCAACTAAATATACAGAAAGAAGAAACTTTTCTTGGTATTAAATTAATTAAATTGAAAGTGATCTTTATTCTGTTAATTCCTTTTAAAATGGAAGAGATCAGCACATAAGGATATGGTTTCTTCAGAAGTTTCACATTAATTTCTTTGTTGTGTCTCATTTTAGTGAATGGCTTTCTCAAATGCCATCTATTATTTTTAACCAATGGTCTTTTATGACTTCTTTCCCAGTGTCTGTTTACTAATTTGTGTTCTTTACATCAATATTATTTTAATAGCATCACATATTGTAAAAAAAGTGGGTTTTTTTTTTTTTTGCCATCCTAAGCAAGATATTAACTACTTTTGTGGACACCAGCATCCTTAAATGTAAGCATTTGCATATTACTTTCCATTAAAATTTTTTTCATTCCGTAATATTCTCTTACTTGGAATCGAGTAGTCTGATAGATAAGAAAATTGTACCAAAATGTTTTCCTTGTTATAACACTATGATTTTATTCCAGGTATTAGCCTTAAATATTGTGTAATTTTTTTCTTTCTTTAAAATAGATGATCCATAATTATATGGAACATTTAGAAAGAACAAAACTTCATCAGCTCTCAGGGAGTGATCAACTAGAATCCACAGCTCATAGTAGAATTAGGTAAGCTTTGTTGTGTATTTTGCCTTGAGAAAAAGTAAAATAAATAATATGTTTGTTTCTGTTTTTCTCTGTTCTTTAATCCTGGAACAATAGTTAGGCTGATTCAAAAAGCTCTCCACTGTGGTTGGAATGCTGCAGGAGAGAATAGCACAGAAAAGTAGAAACGGTTTTTACCGTTAAAAAGATAAATTATGAGCCATCCATATAAGCAGCACATTGAGTATTTAGATTGTTTTCTGATACTTGATGGAGATTATACTAGGTTTAAAATTTTGTAATTTATGGGAATGCTGAAATATTTTATTTCTCCCGTGTAATTGGTTTGAAGTCCTTTTTGTTACAGAGAGGCATGTTTGAAAGGGTTAGCTAGCCATCTGTTTGATGTAGGAGTGTGAATAAATTATGTAGATCTTCAGGCATTGTAGCCAATGAGCTAAGCCAGGACTCTTAATGGAGGGGAAAATAGTTAATAGGCTGGCTGTCGCTTGGGGTTGCTGCATAAATGCTAGGAGCAGCAGCTCTATGGTTATGAGGTGGGGAGAACGGAATGACGTCATCGCTTGGGAGCTGCTGCAGGATGGAGTGGAAAGCTGCTGCTGATGGCATTGTTTTTGTGGCAGCAAGCTGAATGACAGATCCTCACTACAAAGATACCCCTTTGGCCCCCGTGTAGGCCTCCTTGGTTCGGGTGTTTCACCATGCCAGCACAGCGCCATGAGTCCTGGATGCATGCTGCTGTTTGTGTTTGGCTTTGTTGGCGGGGCGGTGGTCATTAATTCTGCTATCTTAGTATCTCTCTCTGTTTTGCTGCTTGTGCACTTTTCTATTTCTACCGGTGTGCCAGCTCTGACGCAGAACCTACCAAGGATACTCAGGTACTCCCATCTCTCTTAGAAGCCCCTGCTTAGCTGGTTTTTATTAAATTTTTAGCTCCACGGGTCTGCTTTGTAACCATTTCTGTTGCAGATTGAAACAATGGAAAATGGCCTGAAGCTAGGATTTTTGATTCTAATTTATAGTAATTTGTAGACCATCATCAGTTAGGATTATAGCTTTATGTTTGGAAACCACTAACTAAAGAAAAGGATTTTCATATTGTACTTACACACAAGTACAAGGTCAGTGTGGTCTTGTTTTAAGCAGAATGTTCAAAGTAAAAGAAGAGCAAGAGTAGAGCACCGGCTCCAAGTTTATACAACCTCTGCATTTAGCTTCTGAGCATTTAGGGACAAATATCTTTTATGCTTGGACTTGCAGTCAGTTAGATACAGGCCGTAAGTTTATTTTGTTTTAATTATCCTTTGAATGATAGAGGTTCAGGTATCATTTTTGTAATTTTTGATAATAGCTCATGGGAACTGACAATTTAAATATTTTCCTCCTAAAACAAAATATGTTTTAAAGTGAAAAAATTTAAGACTTTTAGGTTAAGGAATGCCTTTTTCCCCATTATTTACACATCAAAGTTGTGAAAGCTTTACAAAGCCTATTCACTATTGTTTTGTCAGATGTTGCCCTTTCTTTTCTTTGTAGTCTTGGGTGACAAATATCCATGCCTGCTTGTGGGGGTAGTCATTAATCTCTGTAGCTTTACTGTTGCTCACTCTACTTACACCCTGTAAGAGCCATCTTCTGTATTTTAGAGGCTTAAGGTTGTGGTTTCTTTTGTTTTCTAAACCATCAGACTAGCAGTCTCTGATTTGTTCAGATTTCTGCTTTGTGCATGGTTTTAAATGAAAGTTCATAGTATATAGTTTTTATTTATTATTTAAATGTTTATAAAATATTTAAACCCTAATTGTAGATTTAGATAAATTAAGAAGAATTAAAGTAGTAACTTCCCTTAATGTGTTTCTTTTTATTCATAGGTCAGTTCAAGTTTAATATTAGTTGAAAGCCCAGAAATTAAATTTCATCGATGATTTAAAACTAGATACTTGGTCTTTTATTTTCTTTCCTGATTTATAAAAATTGGCAATAATCTTACTACTTGTATGTATATTAGTACATAAAATATTTGTGTACGTGTATCTGTATATTTAGGCTTTGAAGAAATTAAAAGCAACTGAACTTAAGAATATGTAGAATATTAATATAAGACTAATGTTAAGGGGATGTCTTGGGTTTAGGCTTCATTTGAGAGGGCAGTGCCGTGAGCTGCTGTGCGGCGCCTGCAAGTGGGTACAACAAGGCTTTGGAATTGAACTGCCTGGGTGCAAATGCTCTATTGCACGTGGCCGTAGGAGCTTTGGCAAGTTGCTTAATCTCTCTGCCTGAGTTTTCTCTCCTGATGGGACTTACCTCGTTGGGTGGTTTTAAAAATCAAGTGATTTTATTATTTTGTATTTAATTATAGTTGTAAGATATATGGTAAATTACTCGAGTAAATAATTTTCATAGTTACTTATATGTGTCCATTTTTAGCAGAAATTGTTTTAGCTACAGCTAAAATACCTTATAATTAAAATTTTAAAGTTCTTTACCACAAAAATTGCTACTGATCTGATTAAATAAAGATATCAAAGTCTTTGATATTAAGATTAAATTGTCAAAAAGTTGGTAGTTCCAAGTAGGAAGTTCCAAGGAAAGCAAAGGGCTTGGAATTGAACAGTACTGGCTTTGAATCGAAACTCTGCCAATTACTAGTGCCTAAAATCTCTGAGCATCACTTTTCCTACTCTGAAAAATTGGAAAAATAATCCCCGTTTCTTGATAAGGATTAAATGCGATAATGTAAATAAGTCATCTAGCTCAGTACCCACCACGTGATGAGTGTTCAACAAATGTACTTTTTCTTTTATCTGCCTTTATATATAAAGTAGATTTTACTAATTAGTTGTATCAAATGTGAATATAGCCAAAAAGCTGTTCCAAAAATGTAGTTGTAAAATTATTTATATACATAAGCTAACATTTAATAACCAACTCAAAAATGGATATATAGAAGTAGGGCAATTAAGAAAAAAGAACTCTGATAGTTGTTGATAGCTTCGTTTTCTAGACAAGTAATAGCAGATGTTTCGGTCTGCAGGTATAAATCTGCCACTTGATAGTTTTCCACGTGTATCTCATTTTTTTCCTTCTTCTGTGAGTTTGAAGCATTTAATGCATGCCAACGTAGTACCGGACTAATGTTTACCTTTCAGGGTTTCTTTTCAAAAGTAGGATTCTCATGAACTTGCCTAATTATGCGTCCTTCTCTCCCTTACCCCAACTATATGTAATTTGTAAGTAAAGTAAGGGGAGGAGTATGTAGTAATTATTTTTTCAGAGTTGGAACATTGTAACCTAGAGCATCATTGACCCACTTGACAGATAGCTGTCAGTCTCTGAAGAGATCTCCCCTCCCTGTAGAGTAGTTTCTGAATGATTGATACAAGCAAATTAAAAAGGTGTGAATTCTACTTGCAATTTGGGTTGTAGATTTTGTTGACTGTTGATTGTAGATTTTGTCAACTGATTTTGTTTACTTTTTGGAAAGTAAAATTTGGATTCATAGAAGACTCCTTCCCCCAATAGTTTTAAACTTTTTCAATATTTGATATGTGTGAAAATGAATGGCTTATATTTTGATTTCTATTAGTGTGAGAGAGTCTTATGAAGTCTGTATATCATCTTCCTGGTTGTCTTTGCATTTTGAATTAGAGAGCTTTCCATTATATTGAGTCATTAAATTCCCAGTCACCTTTTGCTTAACTCATTAAGGTATGTTAGAAAATAAACAAAAGTCAGCTAGTAGCTCTTAGTCCTCTTGGATTTTCAGTTCACAAAATATGGGGGGAAAACATCAGATTGACAACTTTTTATTTTGTCCAGAATGAATATGAAAAGGAAATCTAGCTACTTATCACTGTCACCATCATTTAATGAAAGAAAGGGCATTTTAAAATCAAAGAAGAAGAAAAGATGTAATTTAAAATAAGGGTCATTTTCAAGAAAGAACAGGGTTCTATAGTATATGGGAATGTGTATGTGTACAATAGTTACTATATTATCTATGCACTAAGGAAATAATAAATAATGCCTCTTTTTTCATGGACTTATTGTAAAAACTTTGTTGCTGAACAGCATTTGGGAATAACTGGTGTAAATATGGTAGCTGACTAGTCACTTTAATTTTTGTCATTTGGTTGTCCCGGCAGCTCATAGTCGCAAACTTAGATTTGGTGTTAAAATTTATCCTCTTGGCCAGGTGTGGTGGCTCACACCTGTAATCCTAGCACTTTGGGAGGCCGAAGCAGGCAGATCACGTGAGGTCAGGAGTTCAAGACCAGCCTGGCCAACATGGTGAAACCTCGTCTCTACTACAAATACAAAAATTAGCCAGACGTGGTGGTAATGCCTGTAATCCCAGCTACTCGGGAGGCTGAGGCAGGAGAATTGCTTGAACCTGGGAGGCAGAGCTTGCAGTGAGCCGAGATCGTCCCACTGTACTTCAGTCTGGGCAACACAGCAAGACACAAACAAACAAACAAACAAAAACTACCCTCTTATTGTACTGCCTTCCTGCCTTTGAATTTCCCCCCTAAATCAAAGTTCTGTTTTTAAATTTTATTTCCTTGTGCATACAACTTTGACTAAATGTAGTCTCTCAACTCCTTTGCTTCACCTCATTTTTAAGAAGGGATTGGGACAGTTCTACTAGTCCTTTTAGATTGTTAGGAATGGAAGAACACAACCTTTGTATTAAGTGAAGACACATTTCAAAAGTGGCTGAAGTTTCTTGGAATAAAAATGAACTACAGAATTAAAGACTTACTTAGCAAAACTGAAATTTTCCCACTTTAATTAATGAGCTCAATGTTTTTATTCTAACTTACATTCTTACCAGTAGAGGTATGAATTCCAGGAGGCACCAAACCTTTAGTGTCTCATTTCTTTCTTGTTTCTACACTTTTGAGTTAATGACCCAGGATGACCCGTTAGTAGGCTTGTTTCCACCCTCTAAAAGCTCTTCGATTTGGAATCTTCTGTGCATCAACAAAGGATGTGTTTCTTGTTGAAATTCTGTTAGTATTAAAATTGTAACTCTTGTTCATTGAAACTTCTCACAAAGCATTGGAAATTCAGTAATCTTTTATAGAATTATTTGGCCTTCTTATCTGGAAAAAACTGACAATGGTTTTCTCATATGTACTGTGCTTGAAAGGAACTCATATAGTGGTTCTGTAGAAAAACAGAGCTTTCCTACTTGGGTGGTGGGGAGAAAGATATTTTGAGTTCTTTTCATCATTTAATAGGTAGCCCTGATTTAGATAATATATTGATTTTCCTCTAGGCAGGAAAGTCATACCCTGAAGAAGCTTCAGTAAACATCCAGGGATTAGCGAGAGGATTTGGGAAGAAATGGGTTGGATTCACTTCCAAAGAAGGAGGTTGCAAGTTCCCTAGGGCTAAGCTACGTATGGTTAAAAACTCAGCAGCAGCTCTTCTCCAGACCACACTAGACCACTGACTGCTTCTTGGGCAAGGAACTCATCAGTAACTTTTAAGATTTCCTTAACCCTTCTTACCACTTTTCTTAGTTGATTTCTTGAGGCTAATTTCCTGAGGCTAACTAAACTGAGACTGTCCTTCCTCTTTGGTAAGTCTGTTTTATTCAGATGGGCAGACAGTGTCATTTTTGAGTGATGGTTGTGAAACAGTGGCAGTCCAGGCTTATTACTTATAGTCATGGCAAATAAAAAGTCAAAATAAATGAATGCCGAATTTTTTCTCCCCTCTTCAAATAGAAAAGAACGTCCTATATCATTAGGAATTTTCCCATTACCTGCTGGAGATGGATTGCTTACACCTGACGCTCAGAAAGGAGGAGAGACCCCTGGATCTGAGCAATGGAAATTTCAGGAATTAAGTCAACCACGTTCTCATACCAGCCTGAAGGTAAGCTTTATGCTGCTGAAATTGTGTCAGTTTATATTTCATAAACTTTCTTATCCTAATTGAAGTGCTAGACGACCACAGTATAGTAAAATGTAATTGTTTGTATACATTTAGTTTGTAAAATTGGTTTTTTAAATTGGAAATGAGCTCTTACCAAAGAGTGTGTTTTTTATTATTTTATTTCAAATTATATAGAAAAAAAGTGAAGCATTATATCATCTTGATTAGTATACTAATGACAAAAATTAATTTCTATTTGATTTAGGCTGTATGAGTTTAGAGTAGGGTGACTAGTGAACCTAATTATATTAGAATTGAAAATCGCTATTACCAGAAAGTCTTGGTTCATGTTAGAGGCTTTCCAATTTAGTAGGGTTTCACTTACAGAAAAACAAAACAAAACAAACACACTGTTCCTTCTTTAAAGCCGCTTCATAGAGCAGTCTACAAAAATGCATTATGTTTAGCTAAAAAGGCATGGTGTAAATTAATTATAGATATGTTCTTGACCAAGAACTTGTCATCAAATAAGTGATAAATATAAACAATAATATATGCTGAGTGGATATAAGCTAATAATTAACTTTTAAGAATATTTGAAGTTCTGTATCTTTTAAAATGAAATATTCATCATATTGATTATAAAAGATCTTTTGTTACCTTATGAAATCTACTCATCATGAAACAGGCCACCTGCAATGAATAGAAATGAGTTACATGTATCTTATTTCCTTTTCCTGCTTTATTTTTCTCCATAATACTTATCATGGTCTAAGCATGTAAAGATAGCTCTTAACAGTACTTCTAAAATACTGTCATTTACTGTATTTAGTTGCCTCTAGACTCTTCCCTAAGAACATAAATTCTATGAGGTTTATTTACTGCTGTATCCCCCAGCACTTGGAAAAGTGCCTAGCACATTATAGGTACTCAGAACATGTTTGTTGAGTGAATGATTTGTTTTAGATGTTAGAAGGAATCTTTGGGGACAATATAAGTGGTCTTTCTCTCAACTCTAGAATGTAGAGGCATTCAGAATCATTCTATTGACCTTTGAAATGTGCTCAAAACAGTAAGCAGTTGATAAATATTTGATAGCTTTTCTCCCACTGAAAAGCATTTTTAACAATAGGGGTTACCTTACCTTTTCTCCCTTCTTGCCCCAATTTGTTAGAAGCTAATAGTGCTCAGTATTAGCCCACAGTGATGTTACTGGGCAACTCGCTCTCTCTCTTTTTTTTTTTTTTTTGAGACAGAGTCTTGCTGTGTCGCTCAGGCTGGAGTGCAGTGGCGAGATCTCAGCTCACTGCAACCTTGGCTCACTGCATCCTCCTCCTGGGTTCAAGCAATTCTCCTGTCTCAGCTTCCCAAGTAGCTGGGATTACAGCACCCACCACCACACCTGGCTAATTTTTGTATTTTTAATAGAGACGGAGTTTCACCATGTTGGTCAGGCTGACCTCGAACTCCTGACCTCAGGTGATCCACCCGCCTCAGCCTCCCAAAGTGCTGGAATTACAGGCGTGAGCCACTGCGCCTGGCTGCAACTCTCTCTTTCTTTACTTCTGTACCACAGTGGGTCTTTTAGCCTTCCTGTAGGTTTAATAGATTTTCCAAAACACTCATCTCTCAATTGCCTACTTGCTGTGTGTGCTTTCCCAAAACAAAAGTAGGAGAGATACTTTTAGTACAAAAAAAAGTATCCCATGTGGTAACTATATTTTAATACTACCCAAAAGTGCGCCTTAAGAGATTATTATAATTCTCTTTATTTTTTAATCCACTGATAGGCTATGCCAGAACTTTATTGACAACTTATAAACCGATTAACAAATTATTATTATAGACTTAAGCAGAGGAGTTTCTCGTGTCCTCCCTAGAGGAGGACTTGCCTTAGTATAAGGCAGGTACTCATCAGAGGATTTCTAAAACAAAACCCTGTCTCTACTTGGTCTGGAACTGGAGCCACTGAATGAGATAAAGACTCAATGAATAAGGATTTCCAGGAATGGGGTGGTGCTTACAAAATGGCAAAAGTCTAGTTTGTAAATCATGTTACTAGTTGGGATGTACAGTATTTTATTTTTCACCTAAGCCCTTGTCGTTCACTAGATAACTTTCTACTTTACCAGGGCTGGAAGTCAGGGGTTTAGGATTCACTTGTGGGCTATGCCACAGGTATGTCACATGCCCTGTCATTTTGGTTTCTGTGTATAACAGGAATTGGACTAGACTCTAATTTAAAATATCATTTCCCCTGAGATTGAGGATGACCTAGCCATCTCAGGGCATGTTTTGACTTCATTATGAAAAAATGGAAGGTGTAAATTTATAATTAACATTAGTGTTACTACCACAATTTTTCTGTGAAGTAAGGTTAAGGTGAAAATTTCCTGTGAGAGAACGACAGAAAACTTTGTGGCAGAAGAGCAGCAGATAAGGGGATTTGCCAGTGATTGTAAAGTTATAGGCCTTCTTTGTTGGTGTATTACAAATTTCTCACTGTGAGAGACCTGTGGTGAGTGAGGTTCTAAATAATCTAATAGATTTTCTAGGAATGATGCACCTAGAAAAATGTACAAGTTCTTAAAAAGAAATATTTGTACATATTCTTGATTTATCACAATCTCATGGAGATCGACAAACAAGTAAACAAATAAATGAAATAATAGAACTTCAAGTATTGTTAAAGCAAGGTAAGCTAAAGAGTAATTAGTAAGGATGGGTACTCATTTTAGGGTATGAGAGAAAGCCTCTGGAAGATGACTTGCATCCTGACATGGGGATGTGCAGGTGCATGGAAAGGTCTGGAGGAGTACGTGTTGAGGAAGATGAGATGGCAATTGTGAAGGCCCTGACGTGGGGAAGCACTTCAGCATGTTTAAGTGGTGGTTTTCTCTTCATCACACTCAGACTTTCAGTCCTACCTACTGCACCAACATGCCTTCTGTCAAGGGTGCCAAAAGAATCCATCGTTCCAAATATAATGGAAAATTCTCAGTCCTCAACTTACCTTTTAGTAGCATTTATATATTTCAATATATTCAGCTTCTTGAAATACTTCCTTCAGTTTTCTTCCAGGATTCCCCATGGCAAACACACACTGATTTTCTTCACCATTCCTTCTCCATTGCTGGTTTCTCTTCTGCTTTTGGACCTCTAAATGTTGGGGTACTCGTCAGCCCTTCTTTTTACTTAATCTGGGTAGCTCAAATTCCATGTCTGTAAATGCCATCTATGCATCAGTGCTCACAAATTTGAATCTACAACTCATATCCCTTCCCTGGACTCTAGACCTCTGCATCTAATTGCTTTTCTTTATAGTTTCCTCACATACATATGCTTTACCTTGCCTAGATTACCACTAGTGAAAATACCCTAATTCAAGGCCAGTCCCAATACCACAGTTTACATGTAGTCTCACTAACGCCCTAGAGACTAACACCCTGTTGATTGTCCTCAAATCAAGTTTGGAGATCAGTTCAAGAAGAAAGCAGAGGAGTTTTGTATTGCTTCATTAACAGGAATTTCGTACCGGGGGACTTCTAGTGAAATTGATAAAAAGAAACTCCTTATATTAAATTATCAAAGCTGTTGCGTTAAAAGAGCATATTATAAAAGTGCTATAGGCTGGACGGGTGGCTCGTGCCTGTAGTCTGAGTACTTTGGGAGGCCAAGGCAGGAGGATCACTTGAGTCCAGGAGTTCAAAACCAGCCTGGGCAACGTAGTGGGACTCCGTCTCTTTTTCCTTTTTTAAAAAAAATGTTTATACACACACACACACACACACACACACACACACACACACACACACACACTATATATATATATATATACATATATATATACACATATATATATATAACACATATATTTACTTATTTTATTTATATATATAATTTTTTTTTTTTTAATTTGAGATGGAGTCTAGCTTCGTCCCCCAGGCTGGAGTGCAATGGTGCAATCTCGGCTCACTGCAACCTCCACCTCCCGGGTTCAAGTGATTCTCCTGCCTCAGCCTTCCAAGTAGCTGAGATTACAGACGTCCACCACCGTGCCTGGCTAATTTTTGTGTTTTTAGTAGAGATGAGGTTTTGCCATGTTGGCCAGGCTCTTGACCTCAAGTGATCCGCCTGCCTCAGCCTCCCAAAGTCCTGGGACTACAGGCTTGAGCCACCGCGCCCGGCCTATTTTTTATGTATTTTTAAAATTTATTCCTCCAGTGTCAAGTGACTCTGTCTCTACAAAATATTTAAAAATCAGCTGGGCATGGTGGTGTGCGCCTCTAGTCACTGCTACTCAGGAGGCACAGGCAGGAGGATCAACTTCAGCCTGGGAGGCTGAGGCTATAGTGAGCCGTGATCATGCCACTGCACTGCAGCCTGGGTGACAGAGTAAGTCCTTGTCTCAAGAAAAATAATGAATAATAATAGTAATAGTCATGGGCTAAGACTGAGAATGGACAAAATGTTAAGGTGAGACAGTTAATCTTACTGAATTATATTCACAAAGAAGCTACAAATGAAGGAATTGGAAAACAAAAGGCCAAGTATAACCAAGACAGTCCTGAAGAACAATAAGTACAAGAACTTGCTCTACCAGGTATTAAGATTTACTATAAAGCTTAATTATTAAGGTGGTATAGTATTGCTTCATCTTCCCTTTCTCTTTCCTTTCTGCACAATTCAGTTCTAAAGCCACCAGGCAGGGCAGAGGAAGGTAAGGCTTTCCATGGTGCTTAGGAGCAGGGGTGGGGTTGTTATCATAACCTAAGCAAAGTTACAAGGGTAATCCATATGGGGTAGCCTGGTGTAGAGAGTCAGGGCCCCAGCAGCATTAAGGACATCCCTGCAGGATGGCAGCCAGGCTTGGGGGTACAAGACCCTAAACAGGATGATGAGAGCCTCCCCAAGGAGAGGTCCCAGGTATAGAGTGTCAGAGCCTGAGAAGGTGAGGAAGGCAGCATCTGTGTGTGGTAGGGGGAGAGGAGGCTGGAGTGGAGAAGAAAGAAGATGCATGGGAAAAGAAGGGTATTAGTGGAGGGCTGTAGTGGCAGAGAAGAGAGACCGTAAGAGACTTGAGCGCTGAAAGTCGAGGCACAAAGGGAGTTTTAGAATGGAAGAAGATGTCAGCAGGGTCAGCTGGTGTGGGGAAGTCAAGTAGAATGAGGACTGAATTTGTAAATTTATAGGTGTAGATTTGAGCAGTTTAAGTTGTAGGGCCAGTAACAGGAGTAACTGTAAATCATAAAAAGAGGAAATAACATGTGTAGACTACTCAAAATGGTGATTGTGGTGGGAGGAGAGAAAAAGTATAACTTGAGGTGGAGATTGGCAGAGCAGAGGGAAAAGTATAGAATGAGAGAGATTGGGTTGTTGCTATGCTTACAAGAAGGGTTCAATAGAGAGAAAAATTGAAGACAAGGGAGTGAAGAAAGATAATTGATATATCAGAATCCTAGAAGAAGGGCAGAGGGGAAGGGATCACATATCCCAGCTGCAATTCAGATCTCCTTCGTTGCTGAGACAGCTTCATTTTTCCTAGTCTTTTGCTGTTACAAATAATACTGTGGTAAATAACCAACCAAGGCCTAGAAAGCAGCATGAAAATTATATGGCTGGCATAGAGCATGCACACACATGTATGCATGTGTATACATATGTACTCCAAAAAAGTATTTTTTTCTTTGAAGAGCATCCTTGGTTGTTGATTATTAGTAGAATGTGACCTTTAGATCTGAGAAAAGCAATTTTAACTAACTAAACCAATTGGATAGACACCTACTTGTGAAAATTTTAGAGAGTTCTCATAAAATCACATGACTTGTGATACTTTAGTAAACTGCTGTGAGAAGCTCTTGTTAGCAGAGTTTGGTATGTAAAGCCAGTCAATGTGTGCTGCATTCTTCAGGGGATGTGCTTAGCATGCAGAACAGGAAATGTCTAAACAGAGCCAGCATTCTTGTTGAGAGAATTTTCCGTCCTCCTCCATTTATGGTTAAGTTCTGAAATTGTTCCTATTTCTTTAGTTTCCACAAGCTTTAATCTCTATAGTAGTTGAATCATATCTATTGTTATTTACAATTCCTATTATAAAATGCATATGTAATTTAAAAAGTTAAAGTTCGCAGTTTTAAATAACTTTTTTGAAGTAATTTTAGACTTACAGAAAAGTTGCAAAAATAGTGCAGAGTTCCATATACCCTTCACACAGCATCCCCTGATGTTAACTAACCATAATACAATCATCAAAGCTATGAAATTAACTTTGGTACAATACTGTTAGGTAAACCTGTATTCGAGTTTTACCAGTTTTTCCACTAATATCCTTTTTCCCTTCCAGAATCCAGCCCAGGATCCCATATTGCTTTTTTTAAAAAAATTTTTATTACAGACAGGGCCTCACTATGTTTGCCCAGGTTGGTCTCAAACTCCTGGCCTCAGGTAATCCTCCTGTCTCAGCCTGCCAAAGTGCAGGGATTATAGGCATGAGCCAGCACACCTGGCTTCCACATTGCCTTTGTACATTATGTCTCGCCAGTCTTCCCAGTGTGTAACAGTTCCTCAGTCTTGTCTTGTCTTTCATGACCTTGAGACTTTTGAAGAGTACTGGTTAGTTGTTTTGTAGAATGTCTCTCCCTTTGGGCTTCTCTGATTTCTCATTATTAGATTGAGGTTATGTATTTTTGGCGAGAATATAACAGAATCTAGTATCTTGGTGTGGATATACTTTGAGACTATGCAGATACCCTGTTTCTGCTCAAACTTTCATTCACTGATTTTAGCATCCACAGTGGGTTTTGCCTACAACAATTATTAGTAAAATATTGCTAATAGTTATTTTCTATTTTCTTCATTCTACATTTATTAATTGGAATTCTTCTATCAGGGAGAGTTGTCTTCTTCCCTCCTTCCCTCCAGTCCAGTTTGAATTCAAGGGATATATACATATATTATTCTGTGGGCTATGCGAACCTATCATTTCTTTGGTTTCTCAAATTTTTCTAGCTTTGGACATTGAGAGCTCTTTCAGGTTGGCTCCTGTGCTCTTTTGACATACCCCATCCTTTTTTGAATGCTTTCTTCCTTATTGGCACCGTAAGATGCTCTAAGCTGTTGTATTTTCCCTGCCCCACTCTTAAAAATTGGACTACTTCTCAAAGGAGCTCTGGCACATTTTTTGGGAGAAGCGTATTTAGGAACCAAGATCTAGGCATTATTCATTCATTTATTTCTGGTTTGGGTTTTTCCATTAGTTTATACCTCCTTTATAGAATTTTGTATTAGTGTGCATACTAGGGTAAAATAAAAGTAGAGTTTTAATAAAAAAAGGATTATGTGTTGTAATATTTCGTATTGTTTTGTTTATGACAGTGGATAAGGAATTTGTTCTATAAACTCAATTTTTGCTTATAAGCTTTTTTCCTCACATATATCTGCATGTGATAACTTTAGGAACCACCCATAGGTGACTGTTAGGGTTTGGAAGGAAAAAAAGGGTAAAGATTCTGTTGTGTTGTATGTTGACCAAGATGCCTATTATGTATGTTGAGAATAGAAACTGGTAAAGATGTAAATAAGCAGCACTTTCAAAATGGCGGTGTTTAAAGCTTGTATTTTAAATGTGACTTCATCTGAGGTAATTGGCACATAGGTATTTATTAGTAGTTACATTTACTGTTTAAACAGACTTTTAGAATAGGAGAAGTTGTTCAACACTTTCTACTGAAAAAATTACCTTTTTCACTCAAAAAAATTTATTGATGCTCACTGTGTTAGGCACAATGCCATGTACTAGAAATGTTGTTAAGGTGCTCAGAGGTCCAAATATTTTCTAAAAGAGGCCTTTATAATTTCTTTTAAAAAGTTATTTTACTACTCAGGAGGCTGAGGTGAGAAGACTGCTTGAAGCCACGAATTCCAGGTTGCAGTTCACTGTAATGGTGCCTGTGAATAGCCACGGCACTTCAGCCTGGGCAATATCGCAAGATCCTGTGTCTAAAAAATTATATTAATTCAGTTTCACAATTTTTAGTAATACTGAAGAATATAGAGTAGGAATGGGAAGTTTCTTCAACCCTAAATTTCATTTTTTCCCCCAGTCATTGTAAATAGTTGATGTATCCTTGGCCTTTTTCTTTACAGGTGCACATAGATATAATATCTTTTTAAAATAAGTGGGTTTATAAGTGTTTTCCTGCTGCTTGCTTTTTTTTTTCATTTAATGACATAGCTTGACAATCTTTCTACTTTTATATAGAGAGAGCTACCCAAGTTTTTACCTAGTTTTTGATGAAGAGAATGATTAAAGATGATGAGAATCTAGAATCAAAGATCTTATAAATAAACATTAAGTGCTCTTACCACCAAAAAAAAGTATGACGTGCTAGGTGTGTTTATTGGCTTGACTGTGGTGATTGTTTCACAATGTGTATTTAAAAAATCACCTTAACTGTATACTGTATTTGTCAGTTATATCTCAATAAAGCTAGGGGGAAAAAAAAAACCACATCTGTTAAAGAAGAGGCAGTCTGATTCCTACAAAGTGAATCATGCCTTGCTAATCTGTGTATTTTGTATTTTGTATTTTTTTTTGAGATGGAGTTTCGCTCTTGTTGCCCAGGATGTAGTGCAATGGCGTGATCTCCGCTCACTGCAACCTCCTTCTCCTGGGTTCAAGCGATTCTCCTGCCTCAGCCTCCAGAGCAGCTGGGATTACAGGAGCCCGCCACAACACCCAGCTAGTTTTGTATTTTTAGTAGAGACAAGGTTTCTCCATGTTGGTCAGGCTGGTCTTGGACTCCCAACCTCAGGTGATCCACCTGCCTTAGCCTCCCAAAGTGCTGGGATTACAGGTGTGTGCCACTGCGGCCGGCCTAATCTGTGTATTTTTAAGGGCATAACTGAGAGCTAGCAGCCTTTCAAAAAGACTTTGATAAATTTCCAGACCAAGAGTATTTGAAACTGTTGCTTTGTATTTAAGAGAAACACATCCATCTCATAGAGGGAAAATGTATAGATAGAAATAAAGAATATGAATAAATATATTTTTATGAAAAAGGATTTGGGACTGGGCACGTGGCTCATGCCTGTAATCCCAGCACTTTGGGAGGCCAAGGAAGATGGATCACTTGAGCCCAGGAGTTCAAGACCGGCCTGGGCAACAAGGCGATACCAAATCTCTACTAAAAGTATAAAAATTTATCCAGGCATGGTGGGGTACACCTCTAGTCCCAGCTACTTGGGAGGCTGAGGTGGGAGAATCACCTGAATCCTGCGAAGTTGAGGCTACAGCAAGCCGTGATCGTGTCACTGCACTCCAGCCTGGGCGACAGGAGTGAGACCCTGTCTCAAAAAAAATAAGAAAAAGGATTTGGATTTTAATGATCCTTTGATCGTTAGTGTTATCTAACTAATTCAGAAATGATAGAAGGAGGTGTGATAAACATTTCTGAGTATGCTGCACTGGATTATTAGTATGTTAAATAGTCAAAGGGACTGGAATAAACATCAGGAAGATTTCATAAAGTGGTGTAAGTAGAAAAAAAAGGTTAAACAATGAGCTGCATGTTGATAAGTATAAGACACTGATCCAAGTGGTGGCTTCTGAACCATGATATTACTTAAACTAGAGTGTTAAGGTCAGCTTAAGTCAAAACAAAACAAAGCTTCCAAACCCTCATTTTAAACACAGTAGATAGTAGATGAATCTTGTATCCTGGGAGATAGTACAAGCCAAAGTTACAGCTGTGTTAAAACCTAGTAAACACATAATTTTTTTCTCTTTTATAATCTTCCCTCTTCCTAGGTCAGCAATAGTCCTGAACCTCAGAAGGCTGTAGAACAGGAGGTGAGAATGGTGCTTCTTAACATTTTGCAAAAAGTATCCTAAAGTGATTAACTATTGATTACTTCCTCAACTGCTATTCTCAAGACATCAGATGCTCAGCTTGGAAGACTATTGTTGTAATTCATTGAAATATAAAAGAAAATTATTTCCACTATAGTGGTTGTCAGGGCTTTACTGCAATCTGTAATTTATTCCTTCCCCAAAGTAAGCATTTTTAAATAAAGGAAAGAAAATATAAGTAAATTCTGTGAAATTCAGCCTGTTTGCGTTTATCCAGCTCTATGTAATGGTATACTTTCCAGAAATACCTTCTTCAGGGCATAATGTATGTAACTTGTATTTGTCCTGAATGTGGCCTAGTGTGTCATCTTACAGTGGACTGCTTCCTTAGTTTAATAGAGTTCTTCATCTCCAGTCAGGGCACCATCCAGCTTTATTCATCAAACATCTGTTAAGAGCCTACTACGGGCCAGGTGTGGTGGCTCATGCCTGAAATCCCAGCACTCTGCCGAGGAAGGCGGATCACTTGGTCAGGAGTAGGAGTTCAAGACCAGCATGGCCAGTATGGTGAAACCTTGTCTCTACTAAAAATACAAAAATCAGCCAGGCATGGTGGCAGACACCTGTAATCCCAGGTACTTAGGAGTCTGAGGCAGGAGAATTGCTTGAACCCAGGAGGTGGAGGTTGCAGTGAGCTAAGATGGTGCCACTGCCCTCCAGCCTGGGCAACACAGCAAGACTCCATCTCAAAAAAAAAAAAAAAAAAAAAGCCTGCTACATGTCAGGCTTGATATGCTGGGCACTGGGGATAACAGGATATCTGTGACTTTCTCCTACGTGCTAGGTCAGGGGTTGACCTGGGTCCATGGAAGCCCTCTAGCATCAACAGTGAAACAGTATCCTCTTCCTTTGAAATATACTCAGAGTTAGGACATTCATACCTTTCCTTTAATAATTTGAATTCTCTTGAAGCTGCCATTCTGTTTACACTTAGATGGATTTTACCTAAATGTGAGTATCTAGAGTTAAGGTTTTTAGTGTTTCCTTTGGGTCACAGACTCTTAGGAGTCAAATTATTTGAAACTCTCCAGAAGAATGTATGTACACACCATTTTGTAACTCTTTTATGCCACATAGCTGTAAATCAAAAGAGTTTTAAGAACCAATGCTTTAGAGACTTACTTTTACTTGGGGAGAAAGAAATGTAGGTATAAAAGTATAATTATGTTAATAGTGAGGGATCCTATGTGGGGCTAGTTACTTGTTTGTAGTTTTGTCTTTATTTTCATTTGGCTTAAAACCCTCAAATCTAAGAGACAACTTAGGTAGCAGAGTTGCTTGCCTTTATATGGCTTATTTCAGAAGTTAGGCTACTCAGGAAAACACTACATTGGCATGTAGTGTCTGTAAGTTGAACTGAATGGGATAATTCATTTTCTCTAGTTGTAAACATAGTTTATAGTCTGTTAGAAAATAGTTATGCTGCAATGCCAGATAATCCATGACATATATATTCTATATAGCACTAAGCACATGGTGCATTTGGTAAATGGAACAACTGAAAATATTTTGAAGAGCTTATAGACTTAGCCTGATATCTAAAACCCATAAGAAAATGGCACAAAGACCAGATTGCTTTTACTGCAGTATCTCAAGTGAAACTGAAAGTAATGACGTTTATTTTGTGTGTGTGGTAAAAACACATGAAAATTACCATCTTACGACCTCTGATGTGGTCTCCACAGGGAGGAAAAAAATGACCATTTTAACCATTTTTAAGTATATAGTTCAATAGTGTAAGTATACAGTTCAATAGTGTTATGTATATTCATATTATTGTAAAACAGCACCAGAGCTTTTTCATCTTGCAAATCTAAAACTCTACACTCATTAAATAATAACTTCCTTTCCAACTACTGTAGCCCCCGGAAACTACCATTTTACTTTATGTTTCTATGAATTCGATGTCACATATTAAATACCGCACATAAATAGAATTATGTAGTGTTTGTCTTTTTGAGACTGGCTTATTTCATTTAGCATGATGTCCTCAAGGTTCATTCATGTTATATAGCATGTGACAGAATTCCCTTCCTTTTTAAGGCTGAGTAATATTTATTTGATTGTATGTGTACACCATATTTTGTTTATTTATTTGTGAATGGACATTTGGGTTGGTTTCACCTTATGGCTGTTACGAATAATGCTTTTGTGAATACATACCCAGAAGTGAGATTGCTGGATGATATGGTAGTTCTATTTTTAATGTTTTTAGGAACTTTCATACTGTTTTCCAGAGTGGTTGCATCATTTTACAATCCTACCAACAATGCACAAGTGTCTAATGTATTCACATCCTCTTTTTCTTGATAGTGGTCATCCTGATGGGGGCCAGGTGATGATATCTCATTGTGGTTTTGATTTGCATTTCTCCAATGATTAGTGGTGTTGATCATCATTTTATATGCTTCTTGGCCATTTGTGTTACATCTATTTTTTTTCAAAGCACAATTTAAATATGCACAGACATGCCATTCTTTTATATGCACTTCCAAATCTTGTACTAGCTTTTTGTGAACATTCTCTAGTGACATGTACACCTACGATGTGGCGTTCCCTAAAGGCTCTAAAGGGGAAAATGGGGCTATAAAATAAATATGTTAGAAAGAGACTTGATGACTGCGTAAGTCTCCGTGTTTGCCACCACTCATGCCATTGAAAAAGATATCTTAATGATGTCAGACAGTAGGATTTGATAGGCTAGTGGTCATTTGCAGTCAAGAGTATTAGCCAAAACAGCACAACCTGGCAAGTGACCTGTAAAGTCTAATATAAAATAGGAATTTGCAGTCTCAAGAAGCCACAGATTGAATGTGAAATGACAGCATGCAACTCCACTGGAACTTTATGTTGAATGATTCATAATAAATGCTTTTCAATTAGGACCTCTTAAGAATTTTCCGTTGTTTGCATACATAGTCATGTGTCGCTTAACAACAGAGATACATTCTGAGAAATGTGTACTTAGGTGATTTTGTTGTAGGAACATCATAGAGTGAATTTACGCAAACCTAGACAGTATAGCTTACTACACACCTGAACTATATGGTATGGCCTGTTGCTCTTAGGCTGCAACTTGTGCAGCATGTACTGAATACTGTAGGCAGTTGTAACACAGTGGTAACTATTTTGTGTACCTAAACATAGAAAAGATACAGTAAAAATACAATATGAAAAATTTAAAATGGTATACCTCTATAGGGCACTTACCGTGGATGGAGTTTGCAGGACTGCAAATGCTCTTGGTGAGTCAGTGAGTGAGCAGTGAGTGAATATGAAGGCCTAGAGCATTACTGGACATTATTGTAGACTTTATAAAATGCTGTCCACTTAAACTATACTACATTTATTTTTTTCTTCAATAATAAATTAATCTTAGCTTACTGTAACTTATTTACTTTATAAACTTTAAATTTTTTTACCTTTTTAATTTTTTTGTAATAATGTTTAGCTTAAAACACAAACACATTGTATAGCTCTATGAAAATATTTTCTTTATATCCTTATTCTATAAGCTTTTATCTATTTAAAAAAAATTTTTTTTTTTTTTTGCTTTTTAAACTTTTTTATTAAAAACCAAGACACACACATATTATTAGCCTTGGCCTACACAGGGTCAGGATCATCAATGTCAGTATCTTCCACCTCCACATCTTGTCCCACTGGAAAGTTTTCAGGAGCAATGACACACATGGAGCTATCACCTCCTATGATGATAGTGCTTTCTTCTAGAGTACTTCCTGAAGGACCTACCTGAGGCTGTTTTATAGTTAACTTTATTATTATTTTTAAGTAGAAGGAGGAGTATACTTTAAAATAACAATGAAAATTTTAGTAAATATATAAACCAGTAACATAATTGTTTATCATTATCAAGTATTATGTCCTGTATAGAATTGTATGTACTATACTTTTATACACCTGGCAGTGCAATAGTTTTGTTAACACACTAGGGCATTGCACTGGGATATTATGACAGTTGCAACATCACTGGGCAACAAGAATTTTTCAGCTTCATTTTAATCTTATGGGACCACCACTATATATGCTGTATGCCATCTATTATTGACCAAAATGTCATTATGCAGATGTGGCACATGATCGTATTATCTTATGAGTGTACTGTTGACCAAAAGTAGTATATTTTAATTTTTAACAGGTCGATGATTTTTTTTTTTTTTTTGAGACAAGGTCTTGCTCTGTTGCCCAGGCTGGAGTGCAGTGGTATGATCTTGGCTCACTGCAACCTCTTCCCCCTTCTGGATTCAAGTGATTCTCATGCCTCAGCCACCCAGGTAGCTGGGACTACAGGCATATGCCACTACACCCAGCTAATTTTTGTATTTTTGGTAGAGATGAGTTTTCACCATGTTGGCCAGGCTGGTCTCAAACTTCTGACCTCAAGTGATCCACCTGTCTTGGCCTCCCAAAGGGCTGTGATTACACACATGAGCCACTGTGCTTAGCCTCGTTCTGTCTTTAGTTGGAGGCAGTTAGTGAGGTATAATGCAAGAATATTGTGCCCCTGGCCAAATGCTTTGTCCGATTTCCCATCTAAGTGCTTTTCTGCTAATCTTAGAAGCTTTATGTCACCACTGCCTGGGATACCAAGAAGAAAGACCTCTTTCAAAAATGGTTTCCCGGCCGGGCGCAGTGGCTCACATCTCTAAACCCAGCACTTTGGGAGGCTGAGGCAGGCGGATCACCTGAGGTCAGGAGTTCGAGACCAGCCTGACCAACATGGAGAAACCCCGTCTCTACTAAAAATACAAAATTAGCTGGGCATGGTGGCGCATGCCTGTAATCCCAGCTACTCGGGAGGCTGAGGCAGGAGAATCACTTGAACCTGGGAGGCAGAGGTTGCGGTGAGCTAAGATTGCGCCATTGCACTACAGCCTGGGGCAACAAGAGTGAAACTTCGTCTCAAAAAAAAAAAAGAAAAGAAAAAAAAAAGAAAAGGGCTCAACCCCTAAAATCAGAGCTTTTCCCTTCTCAGCTCTCATGCTGTATCTCTGGGATCTAGTTGTCAGAAATATAGCCCACACATTGGGCTATTTTAAAGAGTGTAAAATATTTTTATGTGGTAAGTATAAAAGGGAAGTAAGTTACATATAAGTAAATCTCATTTTATTTGGATAGCCTAGGATAAATTTAAAACATAATTTTCTTCTAAGTAGATCCTAATTAACCACTTCCTTGTAGCCTGAAACCTTGGGATTGCTGAGGTATCATGGTCCCTTTCCTGTTTTAGGTTCAGCTCTCTCCTGGTTATTTCTTTTTTTTTTCTCTTTTCACCCCATGATATCTAGACTGTCTCCTGGTTATTTTATTTCATGCTCCCAGATCCACAAATGAATTTGGAAAGTAGGCCTTTGCCACACTTCATATGTTGTGAACTTTTAAATTACTAAATACAATTTTTTCTGAGGTGAAAATAACCTGCCTTTTATGGGGAGTGGGGGACTGGAATAATAAGGAGGAAGAAGAAATAATTTCTCTATATTTAAGAGGTAAATGAGAATTCCAAGATTGACCTCAAATTATTTATTTTTGACATAGTTTCAAAGGCATATCACTTTCTCATATAGATGAACTCAATATTCTCTAGGGCTTTCTGAATCCGCCATCTTAATGGGTTTTAAGTGCTTTCATCAACACTGTTTATCAGAAATACAGACTGTTTATATTTTTAAATGTGTGTTACGTTTGAAACTTTTAAAGAATGAGAATTCATGTACATGATAACATGGGTGCAATCTGAGCTCACTGCAGCCTCTGCCTCCTGGGTTCAAGCGATTCTCATGCTTTAGCATTCCTCGTAGCTGGAACTACAGGCATGCACCACCATGCTGGGCTAATTTTTGGCATTTTTAGTAGAGACAGTGTTTCACCAGGTTTCCCAGGCTGGTCTCAAACTCCTGGGATCAAGTGATATGCCCACCTCAACCTCTCAAAGTGCTGGGATTACAGGCATGAGCCGACCATGTCCAGCCAAATACCACTTATTTTTTAATCGAGTATACATCAAAGCAAAGACAATGCAAATGGTGCTCAGAGGGACTTCTAGTTGTTTTCACTATCAATCTCTTTGGCTCCAGAGGTGTTAAATACTGTCAGTTTTTTTTTTTATTTTTATTAATACTGTCAGTCTTTTTGACTCAACTCCAAACAAATGAATTTGCTGGAATTAGTAGGTTTCTATCAGATACTTTTATATTTTATATTGGGTGCCAGTTACCAATTCAAGAAAATAGCAATTTTTTTTTTTTTTTTTTTTTTTTTGAGACGGAGTCTCACCCTGTCACCAGACTGGAGTGCGGTGGCACAATCTTGGCTCACTGCAACCTCCGTCTCCTGGGTTCAATGAATCTCCTGCCTCAGCCTCCTGAGTACCTGGGATTACAGGCATGTGCCACGATGCCTGGCTAATTTTTGTATTTTTAGTAGAGATGGGGTTTCCGCATGTTGGCCAAGCTGGTCTGGAACTCCTGACCTCAACTAATCCACCTATCTCGGCCTTCCAAAGTGCTGGGATTACAGGCGTGAGCCACTGCACCTGGCCAATTTTTTTTTTTTTTTTTTTTTTGAGATGAAGTCTTGCTCTGTTGCCCAAGCTGGAGTGCAGTGGCGCAATCTTGCCTCACTGAAACCTCTGCCTCCTGGGTTCGAGCGATTCTCCTGCCTCAGCCTTTTTTATTTTATTGTGGTAAGAACATTTAATATGAGATCTACCCTCTAAAAATTTTAAGTGTACAATACATTATTATTGTTTTATGTGATGGGATCTTGCTGTGTTGCCCAGGCCATTCAAGCAATTCTTGTGCCTCAGACTCCGAACGAAGTAGCTGGGATTACAGGCATACATTAAGTACTGTACAATTTTTTTTTTTTTTTTTTGAGACAGAGTCTTGCTCTTGTTGCCCAGACTGGAGTGCAATGGTGCAATCTCGGCTTACTGCAACCTTTGCCTCCTGGGTTCAAGTGATTCTCTTGCCTCAGCCTCGCTAATAGCTGGGATTACAGACGTGTGCCACCACGCCTGGCTGATTTAGAGACGGAGTTTCTCCATGTTGGCCAGGCTTGTCTCGAACGCTTGACCTCAGGTGATCTGCCTGCCTCGTCCTCCCAAAGTGCTGGGATTACAGGCATGAGCCACCACACTTGGCCAAAGTATTGTACTCTTAACATGGATATACTATTTTATTTTTATATGTTGTGTAAAATATATTGTACAATATATTATAATTAATATGTACAATATACTGTAATTAATAGTGATACAGTATTGCACCTGCCATTAAAATGATGTTGACATCAGTGTGTAATTTTATCACTAATGCTTTTCCTTTTTTGGAGAGAGTCTCACTCTATCCCCCAGGCTGGAGTGCGGTGGTGCGATCTCAGCTCACTGCAGCCTCTGCCTCCCGGGTAGCTGGAATTACAGGCACCTGCCACCATGCCTAATTTTTGTATTTTTAGTAGATTACGGGTTTCGCCATGTTGGCCAGGCTGGTCTCAAACTCCTGACCTCAGGTGATCCGCCTGCCTGGGCCTCCCAAAATGTTGGGATTTCAGGCGTGAGCCACCGAGCCTGGCTGCTAATGCCTTTCATATTTTATTTTCAAATTTTCTATTTAGAAAAATCGGCTGGGCGCAATGGCTCACGCCTGTAATCCCAGCACTTTGGGAGGCTGAGGCCAGCGGATCGCTTGAGGCCAGGCATCTGAGACCAGCCTGGGCAGCGTGGCAAAACCCCGTCTGTACCAAAAATACAAAAAATTAGTGGGGCATGGTGACGCACGCCTGTAATCATAGGTGCTCAGGGGACTGAGGCACGAGAATCGCTTGAGCCTGGAAGGTGGAGGTTGCATTGAGCTGAGATTATGCCACTGCACTCCAGCCTGGGTGACAAGAATGAGACTCTGTCTTAGAAAAAAAAAGAAGAATCTCATGTATGCCTGGAAAAATACGATTTACTTAAATATTTCCCAATTATTTGCAGAGGAGCTAGAGAGATTATTTATTGATAATCGGTGACTCTTTATTGCCTTTTAAAAAAATTGTAACTTTCTCTGGGCAAATTTATTTCTTAACCAATTTTTAAAGTACTTTAGAATAAATTACTCAATTAAAATTTCTTTTAAATTAGTTCTATTTGTAGGTTGAACTTTCTGATGTTAGCCAAGGTGGATCTAAAGCTACCACTTCAGCATCAATAGCTAAATCGATGTGGCAATAATTCCTGCTGATACTCTTTTAAGGGAATTATATATAGTATATATAATTTATAATTAAAATATTATAAATATAAATTATAAAAATATATATTATTATACTAATAGTTACTATTATAATAGTTATAAATTATAAAAATATATAATGTATTTAGAATTATACAAATAGTTACTATTATAATAATAGTTCATATTTTAAATTCTTAGTATGTGTGAAACTAAGACATTAGTTTAAGTAAGTTTAGACATTAGACTAAACATTGCTAAGCCATAATGTAGAATAACTTAATAAGAATCTTAAGAAGTAGATACTGTTATCTATATTTTACAGATGATAAAACAAAGGTTTAGAAAGAATACATTACTTACCCAAGGTCATACATTTAGTGAATGATAAATTCACTTAATTTACCCTAACCCTGATTTATTGTTGTTGTTATTATTATTATTATTATTATTATTATTTTGAGATGGAGTTTCACTCTTGTTGCCCAGACTGGATGCAATCTCAGCTCACTGCAACCTCTGCCTCCCAGGTTCAAGTGTTTCTCCTGCCTCAGCCTCCCGAGTAGCTGGAATTGCAGGCATGCGCCACCATGCCCGGCTAATTTTTTGTATTTTTAGTAGAGACAGGGTTTCTCCATGTTTGTCAGGCTGGTCTTGAACTCCCGACCTCAGGTGATCCGCCTGCCTCGGCCTCCCAAAGTGTTGGGATTACAGGCGTGAGCCACTGCACCCGGCCTATTGTTGTTGTTGTTGTTATTATTATTATTATTATTATTATTATTAGTGGTGGTGGCTGTAAACTTTTTGTCAGTTTCTCTTTTCTTAAAACCTGGGTGCTCCAAAAGAACTTCATTTTTGATAGCCACTGGACAATTGTTTATAATTATTTTGGAGCTGCAAACCCCTTTGAATATCTGATAAAAGCTATGATTATTTTCCCAGAGAAATACATTGTACACAAATTTTTGCATACAATTTCAATTTGCATATACCTCTTGAAACCTATCTGTAGATCCTATAATAGTGATCAAATTTCAATGAGTATGTAACTCACCTGGATTGCTTGTTAAAATATAGATGACCTATTCTCACTGCCCAAAGTTTGGTGCATTAAGTCTAGAGTTGGACTTAGACTCTGTCTACTCCTCCCTACTCCCTACTCTTTTCTGTTTTTTCAAAGAGACAGGGTCTTGTTGGGCTCAAGGGATCCTCCCGCCTCAGCTGGGATTACAGGCATGTGCGTGGCTGGAATCTGCCCCCTCTCCCCGCTTTTTTTTTTTTTTTTTTGAGATGGAGTCTAGCTCCGTTGCTGAGGTGGGAGTGCAGTGGCGTGATCTCAGCTCACTGCAACCTCCGCCTCCCAGGTTCAAGCAATTCTCCTGCCTCAGCCTCCCAAGTAGCTGGGATTATAGGCGCCTGCCACCATGCCTGGCTACTTTTTGTATTTTTAGTAGAGACAGGGTTTCACCATGTTGGCCAGGCTGGTCTCGAATTCCTGACCTCGTGATCCGCCTGCCTCGGCCTCCCAAAGTGTTGGGATTACAGGTGTGAGCCACGGCGTTTTAACAAGCACTTTAAGCACTTCAAATGATTTAGATGCAGGATATTTTAATACCACACTTTACAAAGATAACCGAGGTTAAGAATTTGGTTATTCTACTTCTGTTTTAGATCAGCTATTTCAGAGTATGTGTTCTAAATGTTCTAAAGTAGGTCTTTATTACCAAGTGATTGTACAATATTGCAATTGCCATTAAGAATGATGTTGACATTAATGTATAGTTTTATTGCTAATAATTCTTTTATTTTCAAATTTTCTGTTTAGAAAAATCTCATTTGAAAAAATACAGTTTACTTAAATATTTCCTGATTATTTGCAGAGGGTCTAAAGAGAGTACTTACCGGTAATCAGTGGCTCTTTATTGCATTTATTTTGGAAAAAAAAATAGAACTATCTTTGGTAGATTTATTTCTCAACCCATTTAATGTGGTTTAGAGTAAATTCGTCATTTAAAATTTTATTTTAAATTATTTTTATTTGTAGGATGAGCTTTCTGATGTTAGCCAAGGCGGATCTAAAGCTACCACTCCAGCATCAACAGCTAATTCAGATGTGGCAACAATTCCTACTGATACTCCCTTAAAGGAAGAAAACGAAGGATTTGTGAAGGTTACAGATGTGCCAAATAAGTCAGAGATAAGCAAACACATTGAAGTACAGGTAGCCCAGGAAACTAGAAATGTATCTACTGGTGAGTGACCCTAGTTCTTTACTTACTAGGAAAGTATTCAGTAAACCTGGATAATGTGGGTATGAGAAAATATGTCTTTGTGGGTGTTGCCTGCTTTGTATTTATAAAATAGGCAGATATAGTTGGCCCTCTATATCTGTGGTTCTGCATCTGTAGATTGAAAATATTTGAAAAAAAAAATGATAGCTGTGCCTGTACTAAACATGTACATACTTTTTTCTTATTATCCCCTAAACAGTACAGTATGACAATTACTTACATAGCATTTACATTGTATTAGGTATTATAAGTAATCTAGAGATGATTTAAAGTATATGGGAGGATATTGATAAGTTGTATGCAAATACAATGCCATTTTATATAAGGGACCTGAGCATCCATGGATTTTGGTATTGTGGTAGGTTCTGGAACCAATCCCCCATGGATACTGAGATAAGACTGCACTTAATTGTATTCAATTGTAAATAAGCTTAAAAGAGGTAATGTTTAAATAGTCTTGGAGAGAAACTATTGGGGCCAGGAGTTGGGGGCCAGGAGGTCACAGAACCTAAAAGACGGGAGGACAGTTCTTTTCTGTCCCCTATCTTAGTTTAGTCTTTGTCTTTAGTTCCTTTAAATTCCATCTTTTAAATAAGAATGAAAGCAGGGCCTTGGATACATTGTACTGTGTGTTCCACAAAACACAAAGGAAAACTTTCTTTGGTTGCTTATTAGTTTTTGATACGATCTGTTAACTGAATATGTGATATATTGTGTAATGCTGTATTTCCTAAAATCCAGTCTTGCACATTTTTAAAAAATGTTCAAATGATACCTTTACACCCATAAAAACAACAGGATTTTTATATTGGGGTGCTGTGTAATATATGTATTGTTTATTTCATCATGTCCTTTTTTAAGGCTCTGCTGAAAATGAAGAAAAGTCAGAAGTTCAAGCAATCATCGAATCTACTCCTGAGCTGGATATGGACAAAGATCTCAGTGGATATAAAGGTTCAAGGTAACATAAATGTTAGATGAAGACATATTCTGCACCCCCCCACCCCCAACTCCCATAAACACTGTTCTCCAGTCTCTGCACAAAATGGATTCAGATGTTTTGTTGAAGAAATGTTAGTATTATATTCTAATTCCTATTTTTGAAACTGGACACTGTACATGGTTTAAATTTTTTGTTAAATGTTATCTTTGCAGGATAACAAATTAGGTGTATGAGCAGGAAGGATGGTGTCTTAGTCTATTTTGTACTGCTATAGCAAAATACCAGAGTGGGTAATTTATGTATTTATTTATTTGTTTATTTTTTTGAGACAGAGTTTCGCTCTTCTTGCCCAGGCTGGAGTGCAATGGTGCAATCTCGGCTCACCGCAACCTCCGCCTCCCAGGTTCAAGCAATTCTCCTCCCTCAGCCTCCCTAGTTGCTGGGATTACAGACATGTGCCACCACGCCTGGCTTATTTTGTATTTTTAGTAGAGACGGGGTTTCTCCATGTTGGTCAGGCTGGTCTCGAACTCCCAACCTCAGGTGATCCACCCGCCTCGGCCTCCCAAAGTCCTGGGATTACAGTCGTGAGCCACTGCGCCCAGCCTTGTTTATTTTTTTGAGATGGAGTCTCGCTCTGTAGCCCAGGCTGGAGTGCAGTGGTGCAATCTCAGCTCACTGCAACCTCTGCCTCCCAGGTTCAAGTGATTCTCCTGCCTCAGCCTCCCGAGTAGCTGGGATTACAGGCACCCACCACCATGCCTAGCTAATTTTTTTTTTGTATTTTTAGTAGAGACGGGGTTTCGCCATGTTGGCCAGGCTGGTGTCAAACTCCTGAGGTGATCAGCCTGCCTCGACCTCCCAAAGTGCTGAGATTACAGGCATGAGCCACTGCACCTGGCCAATTTATAAAGAACAGAAATTAATTTTCTCACAGTTCTGGAGGCTAGGAAGGCCAAGATCAAGGTGCTGGCAGGGTCAGGTGTCTGGTGAGGGCTGCTCTTTGCTTTCAAGTTGGTGCCTTGTTGCTGCATCCTCTGGAGGGGAGGAACTCTGTGTCTTCAAATAGAAGAAGGACAAGTGAGCCCTGAACACTGGATAAAGCCTCATTATTCTATAAGGACCCCAATCCTGTTTATACGGGAGAAGCCCTTATGGCCTAATCACCTCTTGAAGGCCCCATCTTAATACTATCACATTGGCAACAGCTGAATTTTATAGGGGACACATTCAAACTATAGCAGATAGGGGAAAAAAGACAGCCAAGACATATCCCGTACTTTCTGTAACTTGAAGAAACCAAGAAGCGGGAGTGAAGGAAGTAACAGAGTGGACATGGCAGGGCTGGCAGCGGTGCTACTTTGAGGGCATGAAACACACCTTTGGCTATGGAGCATGCTTATTTTAGGGCTAGCAGCCGGGGACTCCAGCCTGCCGGACACTTCAGTCCAGCCCCCTCCTGACTGGGCCTTATTACTCACAAGATTGCATTGTCCCAGACACTAACTTGGGTCCAGGGCCCCTCCCCCTAGCACTTACCTGGAGTTTGTGCATGTTTCCTGCTGCTGGATGGGTTCAGAAGGTGATTTCTTTTTTACGTGTACATATGCTAAATAAATGTAATTTAAAAAACAAAACAAAAAAGTTTGAACAAAGTTTTGTACCTTCCACCAGATCAGGAAGAGAGAATGTACTTCCATCTTGAGAACTGTAATCTCATTATTGGAAGAAATTAGTCTCATTTTAGTATCATTTTACATGGGAAGGCTGTTTAATGGTAGGAAGAAAATAGTTAGATCTCATCTTTTTTTTTTTGAGATGCAGTCTTGCTCTGTCGCCTAGGCTGGATGCAGTGGTGCTATCTCAGCTCACTGCAACCTTCACCCCACTCCCACCCCCACCCCCTCCCCCGGGTTCAAGCGATTCTCCCACCTCAGCCTCCCAAGTAGCTGGGACTACAGGCGAACACTGGGCTACTTTTTGTATTTTTAGTAGAGATGGGGTTTTACCACGTTGGCCAGGCTGGTCTTGAACTCCTGAGCACCAGTGATCCGCCTGCCTCAGCCTCCCAAAGTGCTGGGAGATTAGATATCATCTTAATCAGGATTATCCAAAATACATTGATGCTCAAGAATGTCAGACAGGAGCTACTGCCTTTCTTTTCATTTCTTCCATAAAGTTTATCCTTTAATTAATTAATGACTATAAAAATACAAGCCATTTATTGATCTCTGTTAAGCATTGTGCAGTCAGTACTCTGTAGCGGTTAAAAGCATAGACCCTAGAGTAAGACTGCATGGGTTCAAATCCTGTCTTGGATTTGAATCTTAGGTATGTTTTCTCATCTATAAAACAGCTTTGTGTTAATACCTCAGATGGTTGTGAGGATTAAATGAATCAATATATGATAAATCATTGCAAAATGCCCCATTCAATAAATGTTAAGTAATATTGTTTTCATCATGATTTTATATAATTTGATCCTAATTACAACCTTATGAGGTAGATCTTTTTATCCTTATTTTATAAATAAAGAGACTTAGAACTTGTTCAAAGTAGCTTGTCCCAGATTACCAAGCTAGCAAGAGGTGGACTTGGGATTCAAATCCAGAACCCTCTGTCTCTCTCTCTCTCTCTCAGACAGGTTCTCATTCTGTCGCCACTCTTTTTCCTGGATCCTACATCACCCTGCTTCTTGATTTATGCCTTTGTTTTGACAGAGCATATCCTTACTAGCTTTCTGGGTAAAGGGTGCACAACTCTATCACTTCTTAGCTCTCTCTTATGCTGTTTGTCTTCAGGTATCTAAAATAACATGTTCGTCCTGCCCCTCCTTCATCCCTCCCTTTTTCAGCTGAGATTCTGTGAGAAAATGTAGTCCTAATGCCCTAAGGCATCTCTTGTATATAATGAATTAGCTATGCTCCTGTGCGTCTAGAATAGGATTCTAGGTATGTACTTACCTTGGGAGAATGGAGAAAATACTCACTTAAATCCTTTTCTGTATTTTGTAGATCAAATATGGAACCCTGGTTGAAAAAGGCTGTGATGCTAGCTGTTGGCTTTCTGTAGTAGATGAGGATATAATGCCTAAACCACCATCCTTTCATCCTCCTAATATTATATATTTCAAATTCTGTTAGTTAAATTCATTATTTATATCAGTATGACTATATAAAATTAATCTGTAATTCTACTTAGCCACAGAATACAATATAATTACATTTCATTTATTTTTTTATTTTTTTCCCTCCTCCGAGATGGAGTCTCGCTTTGTCGCCCAGGCTGGAGTGCAGTGGTGTGATCTCGGCTCATTGCAACCTCTGCCTCTCAGGTTCAAGCAGTTCTCCTGCCTCAGCATCCTAATTGGGATTACAGGCGTGAGCCACCATGCCTGGCTAATTTTTGTATTTTTAGTAGAGACGGGGTTTCACCATGTTGGTCAGGCTGGTCTCAAGCTCCTGACCTCATGATCCACCCGCCTTGGCCTCCCAGTGCTGGGATTACAGGCGTGAGCCACAGCTACGGCCCATTTCATTTCTTTTACAACTTTTTGTTCTTCTGAAATTAATAAAGCCTTGGGTTATTTTGTTTCTTTTCCTTATGTTTCTGCGGACCTGTTACTAAATCATTGGCAGACACTATGCAATTCATAAATGTAAAAGTCCCCAATATGACCAAACACAAAACCTGTCTGTTTCCTAGGGCTTACTCTCCTGCAGCCTCCTATTCCCATTCTCCAATTGAGACTGCTGTCATATTTGTTCTGGTTCTGGAATATGCCCTCACTATCATCCCTGGAATTCTTTTCACCTTTCTTCTCTGTTGTATCTTTTGTTTCCTGGATGCCACATCATCCTGCTTCTTGATTTATGCCTTTGTTTTGATGGAACATATCCTTACTAGGTTTCCGGGCAAAGGGTGCATGACAAGTAAATTTTTTTTTTTTTGAGCACTATGAACTTGAATGTTACAAATTTCATAAGAAGACATACTTGATAGTTTGGCTAGATAAAGAACTATATGGGTTGGGAGATTTTTTTTCCATCAGAATTGCAAAGACATTACTTCATTTTCATGTTGAGTTCAGGGTGTTGTTATTTGAGTTCTTGCTCATTTTTATATACTTTCTGAAATCTTTTAAGATTGTCACTTTCTTGATTTTTTAAAAATTAATGATGCTGTGCTTGGTGTAGGTGTCTTTTTTGTATCTTCTTATATGAAGTAAGTCTTTTCATCTGAACGTTCCTATCTTCCAGTCCTGGGAAATTTTATCTCTTTCTTCTTATTGTTGTTTCTTCTGCTGTCGTTCTGGAACACCTCTCAGGTATGCATTGAACATCCTGGAGTGACTGTCATAATTTATTTTCTCCCCTCTTTCCTATCTCTTTTGTTTTATACTAATTGCTGGCAGATTTTTTTTTTTAACCCTCATTCTTTTTTTTTTTTTCCAAATTCTTTTTCTTGGTTGGTACTTTTTATACCATCTTGCTATTTTACGAATGCAACATTTATTCTGAAGAAAATTAAGTGCTTTGTTTTTTTGTTGTTGCTGCTGCCTGCATTGTCTTTTTTTGCTCTTAGTGTCTCTGTCACATCCTCTTTGTTTTGAGCCCTTTCTTTTATAATAGAGGCCTTCTTTAGACATCTGGTACTCTGTGGCTGTTTTATTCATACTTAAGTAAATAATGCTGATTCTCCACTTTCCTGCCTATAACATTTAAACTTGGCTTCCATTATTAGGGAGCTGTGCCAAGAGAAGGGAGGTCTCACTGTTCTGGAGGATTGTGTCTAGGTCCTGTACCGCCTTTTGTACAGTTTTTTAAATCCTGTCCTTCTGTTTCATGTTCCTCCCTGCATGCCCTCCCTGTGGTTGCTGGTACCTTCAAGTCCTAGGCCTTTCAGGGGTTCTGGCAGCAGATTGACCTCCTCCCTAAACCCCAGTGGCTTAGGTTTCAGCTTTCTCTGGTCTATTGAATCACTTTCTACTGTTTGCCCATCTGTTTTCCATCTTACAGAATTTTGTTCACATTTCATCTGCTATAGTTTCTTTTTCTATTCTCTTTGTCCTTTTGGGTGTATACCTTTTTAATTTCTTAACTTTCATTTTAGTTGAGCTTCTGAGTTATTAGGTGATAAATGACTATGTTCTCTCCACCATATTTAGCTGGAAATGGTTTACAGAGTTTTTTCTATTAATAATAGTATTCAGGCACAAACATATACACTTCCCCATTCCCCTATACACCCCTGCAAAATAGGGCATATAGTATATACACTGTTTTGCAACTTGATTAAAAAAAAACTTTGTATAATGAGTTTCTTTAGTTTATAAAGCTCTATTTATGTTTTTAACCTTAAAGGTAAAAATTTTAATTTTATATGTGTATAACTTACCTCATCTGTCCCCTGTTAACAGTCATTTAGGTCATTTCAGTTTTTGCCACTATGAGAAATGCTACTCTAACCATCTTTTACATACATAATTGCCTTCTTGTGACATAGGTAATCTATGGGAAGCACTGAGACCAGCACCTGGTATAGAGCAGAGGAGCTGCCATTATTGCTTGTGTTTGCTGGGATCACACAACAAAAACATTCTATAATTTCTTCACCAGCTATTTCCATGGAGCTTAGTGAGAATTTCTTAGGAAGCCTTTGAGAAATCTTTTTAAGTTATATTTTCTAGTAAACGTAAATTATAGGTAAGAAAGTCCTATGTAGCTTAGCCTATTGTATTCATTTTACAGCGTCAAAAAAGTCTTTGTCATTTGTTGATTTGGTTTTGTTGTTCTTGTTGCATAGCACTCCCACCAAAGGCATAGAGAACAAAGCTTTTGATCGCAATACAGAATCTCTCTTTGAAGAACTGTCTTCAGCTGGCTCAGGCCTAATAGGAGATGTGGATGAAGGAGCAGATTTACTAGGTATGATAGCTCATCTGAAGAAATATCATACTGTTTTTTAAATTGATTTTTTAAATGATTTAATTGAAAAGTCCTTTAAAATATCCCCAACTGCTCATGATACAGGGTTATTGCCCTTTTAGGTAATTATTGGGAACATATTCTCTGTGATCATGAAAGTTTTAAATGAAAGCACCTTTGCATGTGGGTATGCTTAAAACTGAATGGCATTTAAATTCATGTTTTGAATTCATACAACACAATTTATTGAACTCCTGCTATATTTCAAAACAGATAACTACACATAAGAACATGGTGATGTGTGTGTGTGTGTGTGTGTGTGTGTGTGTGTGTGTATGTGTGTGTGTATGGATTGATGCCTAGTTATCCCCTGGCTTACATAAATTTCATTATATTCTGTTGACTTTAATTAAATAAGAAATTATAACACTTGATTTTTCTAAGTTTTCTCAGAGTATATTATGTTTTAGCCCTATGGTAAATATAATCATTTTAAAGTTTGTGTTCTAGAAGAATACATGGTCTGAAAAGAATATTGCATTTGGCTCTTCGACTATTTGCCTGCTGACCTTTGCCAAGTGTCTTAACCTTTTTGGACCTTAATTTCTTTGTGTGTAAAATGAAGGAGCTGGACCCTAGTTCAGGAATCTGGCAAACTGCCGCTTATGGGCCAAATCCAGCTGACCCCTTGTGTGCGTGTGTAAATAAAGTTTTATTGGAACACAGACACCACCATTTGCTTACTTATTGTCTGTGGTTGCCTTTGCCTACCAACAGCAGAGTTGAGTAGGCAACTGAAACCTAAAGCCTAAAATATTTACTGTCTGGCCCTTTATAGAAAGAGTTTGCCAACCCCTGCCCTAGATGATCTCTGAAGTTCCTTTCAGTGCAAGGTTCTGGCTCCTATGAATTAGTTTTGGTATACCTTCCTTATAACTTAGGACCCTATAGAAATTAAAAACTATATGGAATTAAAAATATATACCTTTGGAGATACTAAGCTAAAAAAAATTTGTATCTATTGGTATAATTATAGTACAGATTACACTGTTCTCAAAAGGTTTCGTTTGTTAATTGTTATGACTTTGGAGTGGAGTGACATTGCTTGCATTATTTTATGTTAAATTTATTGATTGCCAGTTATGTCCTTGACATTGTAAAGTGTTTTTGAAGGAAAACACAAGTTCTATCTAAATGTCTATCTAGGCCGGTTGCAGTGGCTCACGCCTGTAATCCCAACACTTTGGGAGGCCCAAGGCAAGTGGATCGCTTGAGCTCAGGAGTTCGAGACCAGCCTGGGCAACATGGCGAAAAATATCAAAATTAGCCAGGCATGGTGGAGTATGCCAGTAGTTCAGCTGCTTGGGAGGCTGAGGTGTGAGGATGGCTTGAACCCGGGAGGCAGAGGTTGCAGTGAGCCTGGGTTGCACCACTGCACTCCAGCCTGGGTGACAGAGCCAGATCCTGTCTCATAAAAATAAATAAATAAATAAATAAATAAATAAATAAATAAATAAATAAATAATGTATCTAGTAAGAGAGATTGAAAGTATTTTAAGTACATATAGTTAGACAGAAAGGGATTGTCACCATTAAAGTTTAAGTAAAACTTCGGAAGAAATGGAATGAATTGCGTTTCTCATGGAGGGCTAAGAAAGTTGTAATTCTTTTTTTTTTTTTTTTTTTTTGAGACATAGTCTCACTCTTTTGCCCAGGCTGGAGTGCCGTGGTGCGATCTTGGCTCACCACAACCTCTGCCTCCCTGGTTCAAGTGATTCTCCTGCCTCAGCCTCCCGAGTAGCTGGGACTAAAGGCGCATACCACCATGCCTGACTAATTTTTGTATTTTTAGTAGAGATGGGGTTTTACTATACTGGCCAGGCTGGTCTCAAACTCCTGACCTCGTGATTTGCCTGTCTTGGCCTCCCAGAGTGCTGGGATTACAGGCATGAGCCATCACGTCCGGCCTGAAAGTTTAATTCTTAAGGAATACTTCATTTTTATATTTAATTTTATGTTTTAATTTTAGTTAACATCAAATTATACCTGAAAAGTTTCTTTTAAGACATAATTAGTTTAAGAAACTAACTCCCTGGCAAATTTGAGGAGCAGATGAAAAAATGTTAGAAGAATTTTAAAATGTATATTCAGTGCAGTAAAATTCACCAGAATCAATATACATCACCCCACAAAATTCCTTTATGCTGTTTGTATTAACAAGAATGAAGTACTTCTGAATATAATTTGTACACTGTGTTACCTCATAATGCAGTAATGAGTGATAAAATGTTTAAGGTTGGTGGCCCCAAACTTTCTTTTCTTATGAAGTATTTAGAAGCCCCATAGTACTTAGAAATATCTGTTGTCTTTTAAATCAATTAAAAGTAATATCCTGATGCTTTGGTTTCTTTTCCACTTTGAAGATAAGAAACAGACTACAAACTATCTTTTCCATTTTGTAGATGTTGATACATTTATCTCTAGAATAGTCCAGATTAGAATATTTTAATATATTACTGTAAGTTTAGTTACTTATGAATATTTTTGGTCAAAGATGGTAAATAAAAATGTTCCTGGCCGGGCATGGTGGCTCATGCCTGTAATCCCAGCTCTTTGGGAGACCGAGGTGGGCAGATCACCTGAGGTCAGGAGTTCGAGACCAGCCTGGCCAACATGGTGAAACCCCATCTCTACTAAAACTACAAAAATTAGCTGGGCATTGTGGCATGCACCTGTAATCCCAGCTACATGGGAGGCTGAGGCAGGAGAACTGCTTGAACCTGGGAGGTGGAGGTTGCGGAGAGCCAAGATTGCACCACTGCACTCTAGCATGGGTGACAAAGCAAAACTCCGTCTCAAAAAAAAAAAAAAGTCCTTGGCTTCTCTTCTGTGTAATTCAGTGACAACAAATTTGAATCATTATATATGGACTCAGTACTTCGATTACTGTTTTTTTTTGAGGCGAGATCTCACTACGTTGTGTCGGCTGTCCTGGAACTCCTAGGCTCAAGGAATCCTCTTGCCTATAGCCTCCCAAGTAACTGGGACTACAGGCATGCACCATCACGCCAGCACAACCTTTTTCTGATTTTACTAATTTAAAAGAATCTCAACAATTTGTCCTTTATCTTGATTGGTGTCTCATCCCTCAACTTTCTTATTTAAAACTCTCTTTGCTGGGTTTCTGTGATATCAACTTGCCTGTGTCCTTTCCTGTCTCGACTCTTACCTTTTCAGTCATCTTAACAGGATCCGCTTCCTTTGCTTGTCTTTCAGGTATCAGCGCTCCTGTCCTAGGCCTGATACTTTGTTTGAGAAATCATGTTTGCTCTCATTGTTTCTTGGTTTTCATGGCTAATTACTCCCAAGTTTTTACCTCCATCTCAGATCTTTTTCTAGAGCCCAAGACTATTATTTCCTAATTGCATGCTAGACACCCCTAAGATGACTTGGAGGGCTTTACGTTTGACATGTAGAAAGCTCAGTTTGTTATCTTTATTGTTCTGTCCCCCAAGGCTGCTCTTGGACCAACAGGCACTGTTTCAGTGAATGAATAGCTCTCCATCCTGCACCTCTCACTTTCCCTCACAGCCAATCACCAAGACTTGTTTGTTCCCTCTCCTAAATGTGTGTGTGTATACATACATATATATATATATATTTTTTTTAATTTTAATTTTTATTTTTTTTCTTTTCTTGCCTTGCTTAAGTAATACATCCTCCAGGAATTCTGCCTTGATCCCCTAATTAAAGCTTAGTTTTCCCTGAAATGTATTCCCATGGCACTGCATTTTATTATACCACTCTTCATACTTTACTGTTATTTTTTAGGTACCTGTCTCCCTGGACAGACTATAAGCTCAATGTGGCTGAGACAACTGTGTCTTTGTTCACTGTTGCATATTTAGCACATAGCAACTGAGTGAATGGGATTGCTAAATAGTTCTGACAGTTTTGTTTCACCTCAAAATTGGTGATTCTTCTCCTTTTGGGATTAAAAATTCTTTACAGGTGAATTTGTAAGAGAGCAATGTACCTTTGGAAAAACACACATGTAGAACTAGATAAAATTGTGCATCTTCTCAAGGGATTACCATGTAACTCTGAAGCTCATCTATGGACCTAGCTTGAGAATCAGTGTTAAAATCCAAATGAAACTTCTGTGATTTTAAAAACTGCCAGGCAGTTTTTTTTTTTATTTTGCTTGTTTTTAATAAGTAAAGTTTTCAAATGTATTAGACCTAAGTTTGTGCTTCATTTAAGTCTTGAATAGAAATGAGGCCACTTTATGTTTTTCTTATAAAGAGTTATTGATCATTTCAAAATGAAATTTTAGATAATCCTACTGGTTATATATTCAATTTATACACCATATATTAAGATAACTCTTCATTGGGAATGTGTACATTTAATGTAAACTTTATTTATTTATTTTTGCCATCTCGGAAAGGCTTTATTTCTACTTCATCCAGGTCTCGTGCAGACTCAAAGGCACCATCATGTATTTCCATTTGGTATCCTCATGACTTTTTGTAGTGTTTTCCCTTAAGAGTAAGCTCTGTACATTGCCAGTTAATCTTTTAACGATAATTTTAAAATGTTGTTGCTGTTGTATCATTGATGCAAAAAGACCAACAATAGAAGTACAGTACAAGGAAATTCACAACATATTATAGTGGGACAGACTGAGTCACATTTAGGTGATGGTGAGGACGCAGTAGCAGTATATTCATGCACCCAAAGACGTGCAAGCCAAGTAGGATAATATATGGATCATACAGTGAATTTTCTAAGCCCACTGAGGACTTCGTACCTTTTCAAAAATGTCCTGTATACCCTCCAGTTTACAGAATTATCTGTCTTGTCTACTGGCTTCATGGCTAATGTAAACTTTAGAAACTATATTATAGGATTTGTTTTTCCTGTAGCACACATTTCAATTTTTTTCCTTTTTATAAATATGTACACTTCATTGTGTTTAGTTAATGGTTTCTCTACATCTTGTCAATTTCTTTGTTTCCTCTCTCTCATTTTAAAGTAAATGAGTTTAGTTCTTGCTTTCTGAAAACAATCTAATTGAGATTCTCATTCATTTTTCTCTTGGGCTGCTTACCTAGGGGAATATTCTGGTGTGTATGATTTTGAATATTTTAATATTACTGCTTTTTAAGCTAGGTGTTCTTGGCTGCTGTTCTCATCTAATGCTTTCTCATCATTTTTTTCTGCTCAACTATTTTTTTGCCTTTCATATATTTTCAGCTTTCACGCTTATCTAAGTGCTTGAGAGTTTATAGCAAACATAGTTACTATATAAACTTTTTTCAACCAGTCTACATTCTTATTTCTTCTGTCTCTATAACTTTATTAAAAAGTTAACATTCCCAGCCATTGTATCTACAAAGGAAGAAAAAGTTAGCATTAGTGTTTAAAGCAAATATCTTGCCGAAGATCATTTTGGAGTTAGAATTTGGAAACTTTTTTGGGACTTTTATTTTGTTTTGTTTGGTTTCAGTTTGTGGATAATACATAGGTAGATGATTAATCTATTTCTGGTATTTAATTCTTTCTGGTGTAAGTACCCTGATCTTTGAGAAAATTAGAATATAGACAAAATATGAGTCCAGGTACACAGAATATGTAGCATTCCTAGGTTGGCTGTTTTTGTTTTAAGTAATTTTTAAATCATTTGGAAAATTACCTTTTTTAAAATAAAGGGACATGTTAACTCCTTTGTCATATGTAGTTTTCTTTAGAAAGATTTCTTTCCTGTTTACTTGGGTTATGATTATTACTTCTTCCATTGTATGTGATTTTCCCACATTATTAGTTCACAATTCCTTGAAGATGAGTGACTGGTGGGTTTTTTTTGTTTTGTTTTGTTTTGCTTTGATTTTTTGTTTTTTGAGTGATATTCCCTAGTGTGTTATTTCATTTCTTCAGTTTCTTAGGAAAAGCAAATTAATAGCTTTCTTCTCCCTAAAGACCACTCCATTGGATCTTGCATTGGATGCTCTACGTACTTATCTCACAGTAGTCATTAAAATGTCAAACACGATCAAAGACATTCACTCAAGTGATAACTGAACATTATTATTTTATAGGTGGCACTTTGAAGGAAAGTTTGTATTGTTAATTGAAGATTTTCAATCTAATTATAGTTAATCTTATTGTGAGAAAGAATTGGTAAAGCATTTTTTAGGTATATCAGCATCCTTATGAATGAAGGAAATCATCTTTATTTCTGTCTTTTGCACATCATTATGCATTAAATCATAACATTGTGATTCCAGATGTTTTTCATATCATGTATAAAACTTTATAGATTAATAATCTGTTTTCATGCTGTTTCTTACGTAAAACATTTCTTGTTCTTTGTTTTTGCTTTACATGGAATGCATGGGCTTTAAGACCATAATTTCTTTGGTAAGGTTTCATCTGCCTTGGGGTTCTATCTTTCTTTAGCCTTGTTTTTGCCTGTTCTCTATTAATAAGGTCTAATTTTTAGGCAAAAGCCTACAAGGTCAGATGTGATTTAGAAACAATTTCGATCCATATTAAAGCTGTTCTTTTTTACCCTATGTAATGTTGGAATATTAAAATATTTGGCAGAAAAGTCTTGATCCTTTTGAAATATTATCTGTGAGACATATAGACTAACAGATATTGAAAATTGGCCTCATTCCCTAGCAAGCTGATTCACATTTAAAAAAGAAATAGGCCAACAAAATCTTTAGCCTTGTTCGTAATGAATAATTATTTATAATTTTATAATCTATTAAAGTAGGTCCATCAAATGAAATTATAGACAAAATAAAATTAATAAAGGACAGATAAAATTTCTAAAATAAAACTTGTGACTATAGCTTATATTTTAAATGTATATAATTATTGATGCATTTATTTTCAAAGTCTTTATCTTTTTTCGTTTGATAGGAATGGGTCGGGAAGTTGAGAATCTTATATTAGAAAATACACAACTGTTGGAAACCAAGTAAGTATATGTGAAATTTTAACAGAAGATAAAGAATTTTCTTCTTGTCCAAGTCAATGACACTTCATCGTTTTAACATAATACTAATGGAATCTCCCTGTCCCATCTCGTTCCCCAACTCTGAGTGTGTGCGCACACACACACACACACACACACACACACACACACCCCTAATGTTGGGACCTACACTGCCCTGTTAGATATGTTCCCTTGCCCTGTTTTTTGGTAGAAACACAGATTGTCATCTCCTTTTCACTCTATAAGTATCCATGCCTTTTTCTTAATCTTCTAAATTTGTCCTGGTTTTACACTTTTTTTGCTCCCTCCCTTAACATTTGTCTGTTTTCTTATCTCTTCTCCTGGGGTTTCTTTTATTTCCACACAAATATTTTCATGTATACTCAGCCTTCCTCTTCAGAGCTGTCTTCCATAGCTGTGCATTCTTGGGTGCAATTTGTGGAGTCTTAAGCCCTCAGACACATTTAATGGGACAGATCCCCAGTCATGTGGAAAAGCTGACTGGGTTCCTTTGTCAGTTTGCTGTGTCAGAGCAACTTTGGAACATCTGTGTATATCCAAGACAGAATGCAGTTATAATAAGGTCCTATGCCCACTATACCCAAAGGAACTGGATCTCAGGTTTTTTTCTTCAGCGTAGACTGTCTTAACTTTCCAGTTTAAACTGTTTTCTCATTATTTATTAAAGGTAACATCAAGAAATAATTTTACTTTATTGATTGGGTAATATATTCTGAGGAATTATTAACAATAGTAACCTTTTGAATGCTATTTTTAAAATTTAATCTTCTCACTTTTTAGTAATTGATGGTCTGTCTTGTTTTATTCATTTGATAAATGAGTAAAACCTTAGACTGTTGCTTTGTGTTCTTTTTGCATTTATCTACAAACAACATCGGGTAGAATGTCTTGAAGTATTAAATTATTATTGTCTATGGTTGTACAGTTTAGTCTACAAAGGAATAGCTGAAAGATGGAAAGAATATTTATTTGTAATGATGCACTTGAAATATGTGTTTCTTAGAAATGCTTTGAACATAGTGAAGAATGATTTGATAGCAAAAGTGGATGAACTGACCTGTGAGAAAGATGTGCTGCAAGGGGAATTGGAGGCTGTGAAGCAAGCCAAACTGAAACTAGAGGAAAAGAACAGAGAATTGGAGGAAGAGCTTAGGAAGTAAGTTTTAACTGTGTTGTTCTAAACCAAACTCTTTGCCAGTTATGCCACAAAGGGTTACAGATGTAACCCTGAGACTGAGACCTTCTGTCCACTCAAGCCTGGAAGGCCAAGAGCTGCCTGGGAGAGGACAAAGTGCCCCAGCCCATTGCCTCTGCTGTGAGCAGGCCCCTCCCGTTGCTAGCCTGTCATCTAAATATTATTGTCTTTTGTTTTTTGTTTTTTGTTTTTTTGAGATGGAGTCTCACTCCTGTTGCCCAGGCTGGAGTGAAGTGGCAAAGCCTTGGCTCACTGCAACCTCTGCCTCCCGAGTTCAAGCGATTCTCTTGCCTCAGACTTCTGAGTAGCTGGGATTATAGGTGCCTGCCACCACACACAGCTAATTTTTGTACTGTTAGTAGAGACAGGGTTTCGCCATGTTGGCCAAGCTGGTCTTGAACTCCTGACCTCAGGTGATCCACCTGCCTCGGCCTCCCAAAGTGCTGGGATTACAGGCGTGAGCCACTGCACCCGGCCTAAATATTGTTATTTTTTATGTCTGTAATGATGCAAAAAGAGTTAGAGACTGTTCAAACATCTTTGTTTTGATAATAAGGAAATGTAAAACATTATTTTTTTATCCCACTTTCTTTAATACCTGTTTATTTCTGAACAATACTATGATATGATGATACTCCACCAAATGAAGGTGGCTAAATACCCTGTTTGGGAAAAGAAAAATAATCCTTTAGTGGTAGTTAAAATTGTTGACCTACTCTTATTTTTTTGAAAAGATGAGCTCAATTCAAATAACATGTTTTGTTTTGTTTTTTCCCCACTAGAGCTCGGGCAGAAGCTGAAGATGCAAGGCAAAAAGCAAAAGATGACGATGATGTAGGTTTACAATTTTGGACTTTTTTTCTTACCTTACCATGTTTTGGTGTTTCGGGAAGATCTTCCTAAGTAAGCTTTGGATATAATACTATAAAGATTTTTAAAAGTCAGGAAACATGTTTATGGTCATGAATAGGATAGCTCATGCTTCTGCATGGTATCCAGATGCTGAGCTTTCTAGCTCCATGCAGTGTGCTCATTTTCCCTCTGTGCCTCTGTGCTCTTACCTGTATTTGCATGTTCAAGTTTGAGGACCAACTGGGACATTTTGGGGTTTTTGGTTGTTGTTATTGTTGTTTCGTTTCAAATTTTGATTTAGAAATATGAAAGCTTAATAATAAAAATTATTTAACAGTATTAAAAAGATGAAGTCTAGAACTTTAGTACTAGTCAATTAGTTCATATTGTTGTGAACATAAGTACAGAAGAATAAATATGAGCTTCTTGCTAATATCCTTAGCATACCCCTAGTCTTTTTTTTTTGAGACAGAGTCTCAGTCTGTCACCGAGGCTGGAGTGCAGTGCTGCGATCTCAGCTCACTACAACTTCCACCTCCCAGGTTCAAGCCATTCTTGTGCCTCAGCCTCCTGAGGAGCTGGGACTACAAGTCTAATTTGGCTAATTTTTTGTATTCTTAGTAAAGGTAGGATTTTGCCTTGTTGGCCAGGCTGGTCTCTAATTCCTGACTTTAGGTAATCCACCCCGGTCAGCCTCCCAAAGTGCTGGGATTACAGGTGTGAGCCACCCAGCCCAGCCTCATAATCATTCTTATAACAAATGTTTGCAGGTCAAAGGTCAGACCAAAGATTATGTGGTTGTTTTGGACAGAATGATCACTTGGTGCCCATTCAGTCTCTGTTTTTTAGTATCTTATGTAATGATACACACAAAAACATGTAAGACATGCAGGTTATGAATCATAATAAATTAACATTGTGAACCTACCACCCAATCTGATAATTAGAATATTACTAGACGTTGAACTATTCTGTGTTCCTCCCCTGCAGAGAAAGCTGCTATCCTATATTTATCATTTGCTTAACTTCAAAAAAAAATTTTATCATATCACATATGTATATATGGTTTAATTTTTCCTTTTTTGTGTTTCACACTATATTTAGTCTTGGAGACCAGATTCTTTTCCTCAGTGGCATGTTTTTGAGATTCATCCATGTAGTACAGTGCTGTAGTTATCATTCATATTCACTACTTTATGATATCCCATTGAATGAATAGTCACAATTTATGTATTTATTTTCCTGTTAAGGAATATTTAGTTTGTCTCAGCTTTTTACAATGCTATTGTTACAAACATTACAGTACAAGTCTCCAGGTGGGCAGGAGCAGTAGCCTTTCCAGAGTACATACCTACTAGTGGGCTTGCTGTGTTATAAACTTAAGATCTTTATCATTTGTTGTTTAACTTTATTGAAAGGAGAGGCCCAGGTTGTATAACAGAACAACAAAGGAGGAGGACTGCTAAGGGCTAAGCTTAGTGTCTTTCTTATGTCCCAAACCTTTCAGCTTTGATCCACAATGTGGATAATGAAAGCCTATAGGACGTTGACTTGAGCCATGTTCCCTTGAGGTCTTACCCCTGTGCTTACCCTATATTCACATACTCTGTCTAAGAGTAATTCTGGCTAATACAATTGTCTCCATCTGTTTGCATTTATGTTGGTATTTTAGCGACTCTTATAGTTGAGTACCTTGGTAACTAGGTAATAAGTTTACCCTTAATGCTGGTCTTGGGTGAGTATGTGGTTTGGTAATTTGAGATAAATGGAACTAACTTACAACTATTTTCTGATTGATGATTGTTACAGAGCATGAATTAAAATAATGGTAGAGCAACATTTTTAGGTGAAACTTACAATAGTGTATTAAATCTATGTAGATAACAATTTTGGTTTTAGTTTAAAATCTGCACTATCCTTTATTTTTATTTTAGTATTATTACTATTTTTTAGAGACAGAGTCTCGCTCTGTCACTCCTCCAGGCTGGAGAAGTACAGTGGCAATCATCCCACCACAGCCTTGAACTCCTGGGCTCAAGTGATCCTCCTGCCTCCGCCTCCCAAGTAGCTGGAACTACAGGTGCATGCCACCCCACCTGGCTATTAATTTAATTTTATTTTTTGTAGAGCCAGGGTCTCACTGTGTTGCCTAGGCTGGTCTTGAACTCTTGGCCTCAAGCAATTCTATGCTTTTTTTTTTTTTTAACTTCAGCCTCCTGAGTAGCTGGGACCAAAGTTGTGCGCCACCCCATACGTGGCTAATTTTTTATTTTCTGTAGAGATGGGATCTCACACCACATTGCCAAGGCTGGTCTCAAATTCCTGGGCTCAAAGTGATACTCCCAAAGTGCTAGGATTATAGGCGTGGACCATCGTGCCTGGCCCTACTGTTTTTTTGTTGTTGTTGTTGTTGTTGTTGTTGTTTTGTTTTTTAAAGACAGGATTGCACTCTCTTGCCCAGGTTGGACTGCAGTGGTATGGTCATGGCTCACTGCAGCCTTGACCTCCCAGCTGAAGCAATCCTCCTACCTCAGCTTCCCAAGTAGCTGGGACTACAGGTGTGTGCCACCACTCCTGGCTACAGGGTTTTACTATGTTGCCCAGGCTGGTCTCAAACTAAGCTCATGGTACCCACCTCAGACTCCCAAAGTGCCGCGACTACAGGCGTGAGTCACTGCGTCCAGCCCCCTACTATTCTTTTTATTTTTTAGCTTTATTTTTTATATATTTTTAAGAACCATGAGAACAGACCTACACTACTCTTTATGATTTCTTTATAATATGTTCAAATATCTGTGTATATATTCAGAAATTGCTGCCTTTTATCTTTGTAGTCATGAGTGATTATTTAAATCTCTTTGTTGGCTGGGCACAGTGGCTTACACCTGTAGTCCCAACACTTTGAGAAGCTGAGGCAGGAGCACCACTAGAGTCCAGTATTTCAAGATGAGCCTGGGCAACATAACGAGACCCTGTCTCTACAAAAAAATTTAAAAATTAGTCAGGCGTGTTGGCATGTACCTGTAGTCCAAGCTACTCAGGAGGCTGGGGTGGGCAGATTGCTTTAACCCAGAAGTTCGAGGCTGCAGTGAGCTATGATTTCACCACTGCACTTCAGGGTGAGCAACAGATCAAGGCCCTGTCTCAAAAAATATATATTTTTTTAAAAAAGTCTTTGTTGATTTTGTTTTTATAAGGCCATTTTTCTTTAAATGATCTACTAGATTAAAAATTAAGTAATGCTTAAAAACTGAAAGATTTTGCATAACTCTGAGATGAACACCGAGACATTTATAAGCTTCCAGAATGATATGTCATTTTCTTGTCATTATAGAGTGATATTCCCACAGCCCAGAGGAAACGGTTTACTAGAGTAGAAATGGCCCGTGTTCTCATGGAGCGAAACCAGTATAAAGAGAGATTGATGGAGCTTCAGGAAGCTGTTCGATGGACAGAGATGATTCGGTTTGTATGACAAGCACTCCATTATTTTCCTACTATTATTTTGTAGGTTTGAATATTCCTTCATGTGGAACTTAAGTCCTGCCCTGTAAGATCCAAACCCCTTTCTCTGTTTACTAGGAGAGACTTTTTAAAGTAACACTCAGAATTAGCAACAGAATGTGATCGAAGGAGGTGCTTTTTGGGCCAGTAAGGGATCTTGGAGGATGTTACTACGACCTCTAAAAGGCAATTATTATTACTTAGGAATGATGGTCATTTTTCAAGTATAGAAATCAATACTACTTCCCCAGTAATGTCAGGAAAAGATCACAATTTCATATGCAACACAGGAAAATAAATTATTTTGACTCAGTGTCTTTCTGTAAAATACTCTTGCTTGATTTCTTTCTCTCAGTTTTCTAACTGTTCACGTCAAGTACACCCTTCCATTGGTATCTTTCAGTCAGATGGCTCTTAAATCTCACCCAATGCTGCCATCTAATGGTCGTAGTCTCAGTAATAGTGTTTCTTTAATTTAGAAAGAACTGAAAAGTTTGTAAATGAGCTGCCCCCTAATTTACCCATATTTTTGAGTTTGGATTGTCATATCAGATTTACCAATAATAGTATGCATTGACATGTTGTTTTCAAGTTTATGAACACATTCTCTAATTGCCAACTTTTACTTCTTTAGGATTACATCATTTATTTCACAGTTTATGTACCCTTTACCAATGTTATATTAGAATCAAGTGTTTTAACATATCATTTTACAATTTGCTGTAATTGTAATTGCTTATAACTGCCCGTAAGGAAGATCAGTATTCTAATCTATATTTATTAGACAAGGAAACTAACCCACTAGAAAGTGTATGTTCTTAAGTGCAGTATTTAGTGGATATCGAATAAATAATAAGTAAATATTCAAAAAACTGAAAGTGGACCTTATTTATTTATTTATTTATTTATTCATTTATTGAGATGGAGTCTTGCGATGGAGTCTTGCTCTGTGCCCAGGCTGGAGTGCAGAAGTGTGATCTCGGCTCACTGCAACCTCCACCCCCTGGGTTCAAGCAGTTCTGCCTCAGCCTCCCTGGTAGCTGGGTTTCCAGGTGTGCGCTAATTTTTTCCAGGTGCCCAGCTAATTTTTGTATTTTTTAGTAGAGACAGGGTTTCACCATGTTGGTCAGGCTGGTCTCGAACTTTTGACCTCAAGTGATCCGCCTGCCTCAGCCTCCCAAAGTGCTGGGATTACAGGTGTGAGCCACTGTGCCCACCCGAACTTCACTTTCCATTGCTGTTTTTAACTCTAGCAGCCAAGTGGTAGTCAACAAATTAAAGGAAATAGTAGCTTACTTTTAACTACTTCACTGAAGTAAAGAATGTTTTTAATTTAGTTCATAACAAAAAAGTAGTGAAAAGAGAGCTCTGATTATGATGGCAGAATCCCTACCACCTCATAAATCAATTTGGAATATCTTATTTTCTGAAATTTTGTTGAATCACCTGTCAATCCAGTTTATCCTCTTGCCTGCTGTGGTCATCTTTCCAGTGATGGAAAAGTTTTAGTCTTGTGAAAAATGACCCCTCAGGACGCCAAAGTTTCAAGCTATTTTGTGAGAGCTCCGAGTATAGATGATAGAGACTTTTATGTAAAGATGGGAATTTACAAGGCAACATTTTAATAAAAGGGAAAGTTAGAGGGTATCTTTTCAGTAAAAAATTTTAAATATCATTCAGGCATGTTGGCTATCTGTCTAGCACATATTACAATCCTCTGTCGGTAGACTAAGCTCTTTGAGGGAGGGATGATTTTTTTTTTTTTTAGTAGAATTAAAGTCAATCTTTAGCAGATTGACTGACACATGGTAGGTCAAAGTAACTACAGTATTTATTGAACTTAATTGTTGACTCCTCTCTGTGTATCCCATGAACTTCTTGGGTCTCTTGTTCTTCAGAAAGAAAGGTAGAATACCTCACTGATAAATGTTTCTTTTTGAATGTAGGGCATCACGAGAAAATCCAGCCATGCAGGAAAAAAAAAGGTCAAGCATTTGGCAGTTGTAAGTATTGAAAAACAAAGATGTTAGACAGCACATGAGACAAGAAAATTACAGTCAAAATTTATTTCCAAGAATGATTTTATGTCCATTTTCTTTCCTTCATTTTTTTTTTTAAACTAGGGGTAATGGTTAAGTAGCTAAACTGAACTTTTTTTTTTTTTTTTTTTTTTTAAATATATAGTGTGCCAACTCGGTAAGGCTCTTCTCAAGGACAAAAAATATGATATCGTAAGCTGCATCATGTTGATTGTGCATTTGTTGCAATCCTCTGCCAAATTTAAATAATGGGGAATTATTTAGAGACTTGAAAATGACCTGGATCCCCGTTAAATAAGTTTCTGATTGGCTGGTTTTGTGATTGTAAGAAACTTTACAAAGTGAAGATGAGAAATTTAGTGCTTATAGGGTTTGAGTAATATTGCGTATGTATTGAGCTTGAGTTATGTTTGTGCTAGAAGTACTATGTGTTTACTGTGATTAAAACTTACCCTTTTTTGGTGAATCTGCTATTTAATGGAAGTGTCAATTAAAAAAGAAATAGACCCAAAAGTAGTTATTTAAATTGAGCTTAATCAGAAAATGTATAAAATGTGTGTTAACATGGTAATATGTGTTCCAGTACTTGATTATAATAAGCTGTTTTTAGAACTGGCATACTAAGCTTCCATTCACATCACACAGCCATAATCTTGCGGTTTAACAATCGCTCTTACCTTGCACCAAGTAGGAGTTAGCAAAAAAACCATTTTATATCACATCACACAGCCATAACCTTGCTGTTTAACAATTGCTCTTACCTTGCACCAAGTAGGAGCTAGCAAAAAAACCAAAATATATTTATTCAGTAGGAGAAGTTTCCTCTATTTAAGAGCTTCTTGCTTTCATTATACAAATTGCTAGTTAAAGAACAGGCACCCGCCATTCTAAGCAATAGTTTCTCTTCACTGAATGTCTGAGTTTGGCTACGAGTTACTGCTAAGGCTGCAGCGTATGACTACAAAAACTGTTTTTGCCAATTTCTAACTCATTGTCTTGTAAAAATACTCTGAAATTTTCTTCAACATTAAAGTTTGTGGAAAACCAAGAATTGTTTCTCATAGTACATGTGACACACAGACATACTTTCTTCTTTTAGTTTCAGCCGACTTTTCAGCTCCTCAAGTAACACGACTAAGAAGCCTGAACCACCTGTTAATCTGAAGTACAATGCACCCACGTCTCATGTTACTCCGTCCGTCAAGAAAAGAAGCAGCACCTTATCTCAGCTCCCTGGGGATAAGTCCAAAGCCTTTGATTTCCTTAGTGAAGAGTAAGTCTTTTCCAAATTAATCATTATATTCTAAATTAAGTTAGTGGTTCAGAATATTTTTGGCCCCTTATCAGCTCTAAGGATTCAGGTAAATCTATAAGAAAATCATTTCTGGGCCGGGCACGGTGGCTCACACCTGTAATCCCAGCACTTTGGGAGGCCGAGGTGGGCAGATCACAAGGTCAGGAGTTCGAGACCAGTCTGGCCAATATGGTGAAACCCCGTCTCTACTAAAAATACAAAAATTAGCTGGGCGTGGTGGTGTGTGGCTGTAATCCCAGCTACTTGGGAGGCTGAGGCAGAAGAATCGCTTGAACCCAGAAGGCGGGGTTGCAGTGAGCCGAGATCATGCCATTGCTCTAGCCTGGGTGACAGAGTGAGATTCCATCTTAAAAAAAAAAAAAAATCATTCTGTAACTTGGCTGTCTTTAAGTAAATTACTTGTAGTCAAAAGTTTTTATGAAAATTGCTTTTCAGTTTTTATAAAAGAGAAGGATTTTTTTTAAATGCCTCATTTTTGCTGGTATGACAACATTGATAAATACCTATTAATAGAAATGTGAATGGCCTTTAGAGATAAATGAGCCTTTATCCTAAATGTTTGAACATTTCTGTTGGTGTCAGAGGACTTGGTTTTCCATCCTGACTTTACTACTCATTAGGTACAAACACTTGGGCAAATTAACCTTTCAGAGCCCCCAGTTTCTCTGTCTGTAAAATTAATCTGATAACCTATCTCAAAGGTGATTGGATCCAATTATACAGTTATCTGTAAAGTATCTGGCATATAGGTAGATATGTTAACTGTGCTATATATACATAGCAACTCATCTTATGAAAATTTAAATGGCCAAAATAATGGCAAATTATTTTCAAAATCATTTTAATAATATTTTACCTTATAACTCCAAAGTTTACCAAATCAGTTTGCATTTTTATCTTCTGAAACAAGTTAATGGGTTCTAAAAATCTAACCTATATCAATCTTCCTAAGCAGATACTGATTTACTGAAGTTTTAAATCACTTCTAGCACGTTTTCTGGCATTAGGATATTCTCAGTAAATATTTGTTGAATGAACAACAACAACAAAAAAGCCAAACATACTTAAGAATTTTCCCCTTTCATATGGCCAGCATCTGAAACCTGATATAAATTTGGTGGCTGATGATTCAATTTAATGTAACAAAGCTGCTTGGTAACCTGTTAAAGCTTAGGCACTGAATTCACTGCACAAACTTAAAAATACCAGCTTTAGTATAACACTTTGTTTGTTTGTTTGTTTGTTTTTTGAGATGGAGTTTTGCTCTTGTCCCCCAGGCTGGAGTGCAGTGGCACCATCTTGGCTCACTGCAACCTCCACTGGGTTCAAATGATTCTCCTGCCTCAGCCTCCCGAGTAGCTGGGATTATAGGTCCGCACTACCGTGCCTGGCTAATTTTTGTATTTTTAGCAGAGACGGGGTTTTACCATGTTGGCCAGGCTGCTCTCGAACTCCTGACCTCAGGCTATCTGCCCTCCTCAGCCTCCCAAAGTGTTGGGATTACAGGCATGAGCCACCGTGCCCGGCCTATTATAACACTTTTTAAGGAGCTGTTATAGTTGAAATAAACTAATTTGAAATCATGTAAATTTTTGTTGTTTTTGCTGTTTTAGTGACAGAGGAGAGATAAAACTGGGGATAAACGTAATTAAATGTATTCATGTAATTAGGAAAATCTTTTTTCCTTTTAGAACTGAAGCTAGTTTAGCCTCACGCAGAGAGCAAAAGAGAGAGCAGTATCGTCAGGTAAAAGCACATGTTCAGAAGGAAGACGGTAGAGTGCAGGCTTTTGGCTGGAGTCTGCCTCAGAAGTACAAACAGGTAATATGCACATGTGGTAAGAGCATCCAGCAGGAAAGAAGAGGGCGAGTTGAGTGTGCCTGGGCATGAAGGATTCACTGTACGCATCCCAGCCCTGCTCATCTCAGCCGCATGGACTGGGCACACATTTAAGCATGGAGGGTGGTGGTTTTCAGGCTGTTTTCTAGAGCTGTAGAACTCAAATGAAATGCTCTGAGTCTGTGAGGAGGGGAGGAGTCAATAAAGGGTGGCTAAGTGCATGGAGTTTGAGGTACCCGCTCTGCTGTAACCAGAGCAATTCTGGTTTAATATTTGAAGATTTCATTTTTTAAAAAACCAACATCATTGCTGAAAAAATTATTGGCATGGAACTTTTCAAACTGTTCATTTAAAATTAAGTTCAGGTCTTCAGGAACTTTATCTGTCTACTCCATAATTCCTACCCCAAAAGACTCACATGTTCATGTACAAACACATATGCGTGTGCACGTGTGCGCATATGAGTGAATTAGAGTCTCTTTTTGAGCTCCCATTATATCCTGTTTATTGAATTGCTTAAATTGATTTTTCTGTTTTTCAAATAAGAATGGCAAAATTGGCTGATGCCTGTCATTGGCTCATGGTGCCTGTTATTGGCTCATGCCTATAATCCTAACACTTTGGGAGGCCAAGGTGGAGGATGGCTTGAGCTCAGGGAGTTTGAGACCAGCCTAGGCAACATAGCACGACCTCGTCTCTACAAAAAATTTAAAAAATTAGCTGGGTGTGGTGGCCTGTGCCTGTAGTCCCAGCTACCTTGGAGGCTGAGGTGGGAGGGGACCGCTTAAGCCCAACAGATTGAGGCTGCAGTGAGCCATGATCAAGCCACTGCACTCTAGCCTGGGCAGTAGAGCGACCCTGTCTCAAAAAAACAAAAAAACAAAAAACCTGAACTTGATTTCAAGGAGTAAATAACAGCAGTGCTTGCTCATGTCTCAGTGGATCTGTAAGAAGTTCACTTTTGATGAGGCTTACTAATGTACCTTTTTTGCTCCTCCTTCCACCATTATTAGGTAACCAATGGTCAAGGTGAAAATAAGATGAAAAATTTACCTGTGCCTGTCTATCTCAGACCTCTGGATGAAAAAGATACATCAATGAAGGTAAGTTCATTGTGAATTAAAAGGAGATGTTTTCTAAACTCTGGGTAGTTTTTTTTCTAAAACCAAAAAAGTATAAGTATTACTTCTATGGTGAGGTTATTGTTCATTTTATAATATTAGGTTATATTAGAGACCTGTATTTACAACCATTAGTTATTTTAAGAAAACATGAAAATTCTAAACATTTCTAGACTTAATATTGTTTTCTTTTTCACCTGAGAAGCTGTGGTGTGCTGTTGGAGTCAATTTATCTGGTGGGAAGACCAGAGATGGTGGTTCTGTTGTTGGAGCAAGTGTATTTTACAAGGATGTTGCTGGTTTGGATACAGAAGGCAGTAAACAGCGAAGTGCCTCTCAGAGTAGTTTAGATAAGTTAGATCAGGAACTTAAGGTAAGTGTGTGTACTAACATTTGACCTGGTTTATGAGACTATGAGTTTAACTCTTTCATCCAAAATTTGCCTCTGGGTCCAGCTTCTAATTGGGATTACTATGCCCTGGCTTACTGTCCCTCAGCACCCTTTTAAAATCAATTTTATTGAGGTATAATTTACATGCAATAAAGTGTGCACTTGAAATGGGTATAGGTCAGAGTTTTGACACGTGTACACCTATGTAATCACTACAGTGATCAAGATAATGGAACATTTTATCATTGTTCTGCTTTACCTGTTAGTTTTGTGTTGCTGTTTAGAGACAGAGTCTCGCTCTATCACATAGGCTGGAGTGCAGTGGCATGATCATGGCTCACTGCAGTGTTAACCTCCTGGACTCAAGTGATCTGTCCACTTCAGCCACCCAAGTAGCTGGGACTACACACCCACACCACCACACCTGGCTAATTTTATTTTTTGTAGAGACGAGGGTTTCACTATGTTGACCAGGCTAGTCTCAAACTCCTGGCCTCAAGCAGTCCTCCCACCTCAGCCTCCCAAAATGCTGGGATTACAGACGTGAGCCACTGTGCCAGCCTGCTAGTTTTTCATCTACTAATTAATATTGATAGGTGGTTGTATTAGTCTGTATTCACACTGCTGATAAACACATACCCGAGACTGGGAAGGAAAAAAGAGGTTTAATTGGGCTTACATAGGTAACCTCTGGGGAGGCCTCAGAATCATGACAGGAGATGAAAGGCACTTCTTACATGGTGGCAGCAAGAGAAAATGAGGAAGAAGCAAAAGTGAAAACCCCTAATAAACCCATCAGATCTCGTGAGACTTATTCACTATCACGATTCTAGCATGGGAAAGACTGGCCCCCATGATTAAGTTACCTCCCCCTGGGTCCCTCTCACAACATGTGGGAATTCGGGGAGATACAATTCAAGTTGAGTTTTGGGTAGGGATGCAGCCAAACCACATCAGTGGTTGTATTTTTACCCTTCCAAATAATCTGGAAATAAATTTGAAATAGTATTGCCTTTTACTGTAACAGCACCACCTTATGAATATTTGTACATACATATTGTTTTAAACATTTTTCCTCCTTTGCCTATACAGGAACAGCAGAAGGAGTTAAAAAATCAAGAAGAATTATCCAGTCTTGTTTGGATCTGTACCAGCACTCATTCGGCTACAAAAGTTCTTATTATTGATGCTGTTCAACCTGGCAACATCCTAGACAGTTTCACTGTTTGCAACTCTCATGTTCTGTGCATTGCAAGTGTGCCAGGTAAGAGTGAGTCATGCGTTCCTCTGCCCTCCCCTCCATCCACCTACCTGCTGGGCACTGATGTAGCAGCTGAAGATGCAGTTCTGTACCTTGCTGTCATGAAGCTTATGTTCTAGTTAGGGAAGATTAAAAAACAAACTGGAAACCATTGAATAAAGAAGATATTTTCAGGTAGTGAAAAATACTGTGAAGAAAATAAAACAATGGGAATATGAGAAAATAACTGGGAGCCAGAGGACTGTTTGGATTAATTAATAAGGAAAGGTCTTCTAAAGTTTTGGATTAAACATTATGTGATGTTAAAACATTAGTTTAAAAATTAAAGAAGTGTATGTGATATATCCATATGTTGGAATATTATTCAGCCATAAAAAGGAATGAAGTTCTTTTTTATATTTTATTGTGGAATACTTAATATGAGATCTACTTTTTTTTTTTTTTTTTGAGACAGAGTCTTACTCTGTCACCCAGGCTGGAGTGCAATGGCATGATCTCGGCTCACTGCAACCTCCACCTTCCAGGTTCAAGTGATTCTCCTGCCTCAGCCTCCCGAGTAGCTGGAATTACAGGCACCTGCCACCACGCCCGGCTAACTGTTTGCATTTTTACTAGAGACGGGGTTTTACCATGTTGGTCAGGCTAGTCTTTTTTTTTTTTTTTTTTTTGAGATGGAGTCTTACTCTGTCACTCACACTGGAGTGCAGTGGCACTGTCTCAGCTTACTGCAACCTCTACCTCCTGGGTTCAAGTGGTTCTTTTGCCTTAGCCTCCCAAGTAGCTGGGACTACAGGCACGAGCCACTACACCCGGCTAATTTTTGTATTTTTGGTAGAAATGGGGTGTCACCATATTGGCCAGGTTGGTCTCGAACTCCTAGACCTCGTGATCTGCCCGCCTTGGTCTCCCAAAGTGCTGAGATTACAGGCGTGACCCACCACCCCCGGCAGTCAGGTTAGTCTTGAACTCCTGACCTCAGGTGATCCACCCGCTTCGTCCTCCCGAAGTACTGGGATTACAGGCATGAGCCACTGAACCCAGCCTGAGATCTACCCTCTTAACACATTTTTGTTTTTGTTTTTTTGAGACAGGGCCTCACTCTGTTGCCCAGGCTGGATTGCAGTGGTGCAGTCACAACTCATTGCAGCCATGACCTTCCAGGCTCATGTGATTCTCCCAGCTCAGCCTCCCAAGTAGCTGGGACCACAGGCGCACACTACCACACCTGGCTAAGTTGTTTGTACTTTTTGTAGGCAGGGTTTCACCATGTTGCCCAGGCTGGTCTGGAACTCCTGGGCTCAAGTGATCTGCCTGCCTTGGCCTCCCGAAGTATTGGGATGCCCAGCCCTCTTAACAAATTTTTAAGAGTACAATACATTATCCTCTAGGTAGAAGTTCTGACACATGTTATAACACAGATGAACCTTGGAAACACTATGCCAAAGGAAATAAGTCGGACACAAAAGGACAGATATTATATGATTCCGCTTATATGAGATATCTAGAATAGGCACATTCATAAAAACATAAGAGTTTCTGTGTGAGGTGATGGAAAAGCTTTAGAAATAGGCCGGCCATGGAGGTTCACACTCATAATCCCAGCACTTTCAGAGGCCAAGGTGGGACGATCACTTGAGCCCAGAAGTTCGAGACCAGTCTGGGCAATATAGTGAGACCTCATTTCCACAAAAAATCAAAAAATGAGGTGGGAGGATAACTTGAGCCAGGGAGGTCAAGACTGCAATGAGCTACGATTGCACCACTACACACCCACCTGGGCAATGGGAGTAAGACCCTGTGTTTAAAAAAAAAAAAAAAAGGCCTGCCATGGTGGCTTACGCCTGTAATCCAGACACTTTGGGAGGCTGAGGTGGGCGGATCACGTGAGGTCAGGAGTTCGAGACCAGCCTGGCCAACATGGTAAAACCCCGTTTCTACTAAAAATACAAAAATTAGCCAGGTGCAGTGGCAGGCGCTTGTAATCGCAGCTACTTGGGAGGCTGAGGCAGGAGAATTGCTTGAACCTGGGAGGCAGAGGTTGCAGTGAGCTGAGACTGTACCATTGCACACCAGCCTGGGCAACAAGAGTGAAACTCTGTCGCCAAAAAAAAAAAATAATGGTGATGGCTACACAAAGTTATAAATATTAATGCCAATATTGTAAATATTAGTGCCACTGAATTGTACACTTTTAAATGGTTAAAGTGGCAAATTTTGTTTATATATATATTATTTTTACTGCAATAAAAGTTTTTAGTGTGATATAAATAAAACAATTTTCTAAATTAAAAAATGAGATTTATTTTTATATTGTAAATATTTTTATATTATAAATGCTTAGTTTTTAATGTTTTACTAATATCTTAATCACCCTATATACTTGGGGTATTTAATTTTTAACAGTAATGGATAGAAGCTTATACTTCAAGTAGTAGCAGTAGTCTTGATGATTTAAAAGAATTTTTTTTTGGCTGACGTTGTCAGATATAATAGATTGTTTTTAACCTGTGGCTGCTGAGGAGCTCACTAAGAACAGAAGCTGGCTAGGCGTGGTGGCTCGCACCTGTAATCCTAGGACTTGTCTGAGGTTGGTGGATCCCTTGAGGCCAGGAGTTCAAGACCAGCCTGACCAACATACCGAAACCCTGTCTCTACCAAAAATACAAAAAGTAGCCAGGCGTGGTGGCTCACACCGGTAGTCCCAGCTACTCAGGAGGCTGAGGCAGGAGAATCACTTAAGCCAAGTTGCAGTGAGCTGAATCTTGCCACTGTACTCCAGCCTGGGCGACAGAGTAAGACTCTGTCTCAAAAAAAAAAAAAAAAAAAAAAAAAAAGTTTATTTTCTGACATTTTTATGTTTATTTGCACTTGTGTTAATAGAAGTATTTTCTTAATTTTTTCAGTTACCTTCCCATATTGTGAAGATTTGTTTATGTAAATTTAATGCTACCTGTATTCAACTACCTGTACATCTCACCTGCATAACTCTCATTTCAAACCTGTAATTGTTTTAGTAAAAAAAATGTTATTTATAGAAGTTTACTTTGCTGTTACAAGAAGATTTATTTTTCAGGTGCACGAGAAACAGACTACCCTGCAGGAGAAGATCTTTCAGAATCTGGTCAGGTAGACAAAGCATCTTTATGTGGAAGTATGACAAGCAACAGCTCAGCAGAGACAGACAGCCTGTTAGGAGGCATCACAGTGGTTGGTTGTTCTGCAGAAGGTGTGACGGGAGCTGCCACTTCCCCTAGTACAAATGGTGCTTCTCCAGTGATGGATAAACCACCAGGTATATCCATTCTCTTTACCTGCCATCTGTACAGAGTCTAAGGCTATGCTCAGATGCCTCATTATGGACTTAATTTAGATCTTAAGTAACAAGGTTGAAAGAACTTGAAAGAAGATACTGTAGGCCGGGTGTGGTGGCTCACGCCTGTAATCCCAGCACTCTGGGAGGCCAAGGCGGGTGGATCATGAGGTTAGGAGATCAAGACCATCCTGGCTAACACAGTGAAACCCTGTCTGTACTAAAAAATACAAAAAATTAACCGGGCGTGGTGGCGGGTGCCTGTAGTCCCAGCTACTGGGGAGGCTGAGGCAGGGGAATGGCGTGAACCTGGGAGGTGGAGCTTGCAGTGAGCCAAGATCGACGCCGCTGCACTCCAGCCTGGGCAACAGAGCAAGACTCCATCTCAAAAAAAAAAAAATGCTGTAATGACTGTTAAATGGAATCAAGAATTCTTAATTTCATGGTACAGTGTGAAGGAGTGGGTAGATGGAATGGAATTCTATAACAGGGGTTTGTGTGGGGAAATAATTGGAGGAGAAAAGCCCAGACTTGGAATAGTGTTTTATTTACTTTGTAGAAATGGAAGCAGAAAATAGTGAGGTTGATGAAAATGTTCCAACAGCAGAAGAAGCAACTGAAGCTACAGAAGGGAATGCAGGGTCAGCTGAAGACACAGTGGACATCTCCCAAACTGGCGTCTACACAGAGCATGTCTTTACAGATCCTTTGGGAGTTCAGATCCCAGAAGACCTCTCCCCAGTGTATCAGTCGAGGTATAATAATGGGTCATCAACTTAGGCAACTGGGTGAAGTGCACAAATAAAAGGAACCAAAATAATCTCAAACAGTCAAAAGATTTCCACTAATTAGTGTCACTGTGGTGGATTAAAAGATACCTATTCTTGTGATAATTTCATGTATTCCCGCTCCATCATTCTCGCTGGATATTCCCCCTCATTTCTTCCGTACACCTTCCAATTTAAAAAAAAAATCTTATCTATAAAAGTATAATCATGCATTAGTCAACAATGGGGATATGTTCTGAGAAATGTGTCATTAGGTGATTTCATCATTGTGTGAACATCATAGAGTGCATTTACACAAATCTAGATGGTATGGCTTATCACACACCTAGGCCATATGGTATAGCCCATTGCTCCTAGGCTAGAAATCTGTACAGCATGTTACTGTACTGAATACTGTAGATAATTGGAACATAACAGTAAGTATTTGTGTATGTAAACATGCGCAAGGTACTGTAGAAATATAGTAGTATAATCTTGTGGAACCACCACCGTATATGCTGTCCATCATTTTCCAAAATGGTTTTACCAGGTGTGTGACTATATATTAGTCAAAATCTTTCTGTTCATTTTCTCCTCTGATCTGTTGTTTTTTTCTTTTTTCTTTTGTACTTACTGTCTTCCATTCTATTAGTAATTCCTTGTCATTTTAATCCCATCCCTACTCTAATTTTCACTCCAGTTATCAGCAAAATTGGCCATTGTTTAAATCTGCCATTGTACAAGTTTCCCACATGGGTGTGGATGACCTTTTTGAATTTAGTTTTCATGCAAATATTTTATTAAAAAACAATTCAGATAGTTCCAGTGGCTCATGCCTATAATCCCAGCACTTTGGGAGGCTGAGCAGGAGGATTGCTTGAGTCCAGGAGTTCAAGACCAACCTGAGCAACATAGTGAGACCCTCATCTCTACAAAAAACTTAATGATTCGCTGGGCGTGGTAGCGTGCACCTGTGGTCCCAGCTACTCAGGAGGCTGAGGTGGGAGGATTGCTTGAGCCCTGGGAGCTGGAGGCTACAGTGAGCCATGATATCACCGCTGCACTGCCGCCTGGGAAACAGAACAAGACTCTGTCTCAGAAAACAAACAAACCAAAGAAAACTGTTTTGTTTTAGGCTCCTCCGTTAAAGGGTTGGTTAATCTAGGCCCATTTAGTGAATTATTTCATTTTCTTTCCTGCCTTTTCTAGATCCCGTCTGGATGAGAGTCTCTTTAAACTAGATCCTTTTTAAAGTTTAATATTCTTAGTGTATAAAGTAAGAAAGATTAATTAATAACCCATTTATGCCTAGTGGTCCATTATTGGAATGCTAAGCTTGTGGGAGTTATTCATATCCTACTGCTCAAGGTCATCGCTAAGGTCTGATTTTTTACAAAAAAAATTTGCAACCTCCGGCATAAATGGGTTAACATTTAATTCTTTTTTTTTTTTGGAGATGGAATCTCACCCTGTCACCCAGGCTGGAGTGCAGCAGTGCAATATCAACTCACTGCAACCTCCGCCTTCCGGGTTCAAGCGATTCTCCTGCCTCAGCCTCCCAAGTAGCTGGGATTGCAGGCATGTGCTGCCACACCCAGCTAATTTTTGTATTTTTAGTAGAGATGGGGTTTCATCATGTTGGCTAGGCTGGTCTTGAACTCCTGGCCTCAAGAAATCCGCCCACCTCACCCTCCCAAAGTGCTGGGATTATAGGTGTGAGCCACCGCACCTGGCCTGAATTATTAATTTAAGAATAAGTCATGTTTGAATTTGATAGCCTGGTTATATATCTTTTACTAAATATGCCCTGACAATTCAAAGGAAAGGTTTTGTGATAGAATATTAAACATATTTCAGTTTATTAATTTATTTTAGGTAATTCTTTATATTTCTCCCTCCTTTTTGTATATGTGTATCCCTCCCTTCTCTCTCACCTGAGAAGAAACTATGACAAAACCCAAAATAAGAGACAGCCATAGTAATTGTCTGAATATTAACTGCTGTATTTCATTACCATGTCTTATTATCTTTTCTGCTCCTTGGGCTTCCTAGTTTGTTAATGTTATTTCTGGTACAATTGTTGAAATATGTGATGTAAGCTTTTGACTTTGGCTTTTCTGGAATTTTGGTGGTTTCTTTTTTTTTTTTTTTTTTTTGACTTAAAGTTGAAGCCAGGTGTGATAGTGTGTGTGCCTCTAGTCCCTGTTATTCAGGAGGCTGAGGTGGAAAGATCACTTGAGCCTGAGAGGTCAAGGCTGCAGTGAGCCCTGATTGTGCCACTGTACTCCAGCCTGGGTGACAGAGTGATACCCTATCTCTAAAAAATAAATAAATAATAAACAAATGAACAAACTTAAATATAGAAGTATTCAGTCCCTGAAAACTATAACGATAGTTAAGTATACTCAGATTTCTTTCCTTTTGCCCTCCCTTTCCAGCAATGACTCAGATGCATATAAAGATCAAATATCAGTACTGCCAAATGAACAAGACTTGGTGAGAGAAGAAGCCCAGAAAATGAGTAGTCTTTTACCAACTATGTGGCTTGGAGCTCAAAATGGCTGGTAGGTGTCAACACTTTTAACATTAGAATATGTTGTTTTACTTTTGCTTTTGAAATCGGAAGATAAGTAAAATATGGTAAACAAATACAAAAAGTGTGGATTAATGCAAAGAATTTTATATATACACACAATTTGATGTTATGTTGCAACTACCACATAAACTGGACTTGCACTGGTTCTGAATAGTAAGCCATATGTTTCTTTGTCACAGAATGTTCCCTTTCTATAATATTCTTGGAAGAAGAGGTATGTAAAATTTTAAAATCGAGGTGCTCCAGAAATAGAAGATCCTGAACGGCACAAAGACGAGAATATTTAATTTATGTAGGCTAGAATGTGGGCAGGAAAACGGGGATTAAACCAACATTTTGGCTGCAGGAAGGCCCAATCCCAACTTTTAGTGAATTTTTTACTAAGATAGGTAAAACAAATCACAATCTGCAAAGTCAGATGATGATGACTAATATTATATGGTTTGTTCACTTTCCAGTTGTGTGGAGAGTTTTACAAAATTGTGCATTTACAAAGGTTAAGCAAGATTACTGTTGAGCATCTCTAATCCAAAATTTAAAACTCTTTGACCACTGTTATGACACTGGCAGGTAATGCTCATTGGAGCATTTTGGATTTTTGAATTAGGAATACTCAACTGTTATGTATGATGTAAACATTCTAAAATCTGAAAAAGTCAGAAATCCCAAGCATTTCAAATAAGGGTTACTCAACCTGTAGTATGTCTTTTTCATATGAGTCCAATACTATAAAGTGAAGAGTTGGCAAACTTAGTGTAACTCTCTTCCAGTAGAGCATTATGGACATTGTAGTTTGAATTTCATATAAATCTCCCCTGTCATAAAATACCCTTGATTTCCCCCCCCACACACACACTTTTAAAAATGTAAAAAGTATTCTTAGCTTGCAGGCTGGATTAAAACAGGTGGCAGACTGGATCTGGCCTGTAGGCCATAGTTTGCCACTCCCTATGTGGGCCACTCTGTCATCCAAAAGTTATAGATCAGTGTAATAGAGAAGTAAGGCAATTCAAAAAAAGAGTTTTGCCCAAGGACTAAGTGTGTGAAACTGACTGTGCATTGCACTAGTTCCTGCTTTTCAGTCTTCATATGTTTTTCTTTGCTCAGCAGCCTATTTCTTTACCTTAGGCCTACCCTCACTCTCATTTTTCTTTTCTGACCATTGCACAAAAGCAGCAGCACCTTTTCCTAAAATTTGTATGTTACTCTTCTTTCCTTCTGAATGAACTTCGCGATCATTGTTAGATATATGCAATGTCTTGATGTTCTCTATGCCTTACCAGTGTTGACTTTGTTCTTGCAGTTTGTATGTCCATTCATCTGTAGCCCAGTGGAGGAAATGTCTCCATTCCATTAAACTTAAAGATTCGATTCTCAGTATTGTGTAAGTTTTATTTTGGAAATTCTTCTTGTTAAAACTATGCATTTTGGTATAAACTAGATTTTAAGACTTTGAAAGCTAATACATGTTTCACGACTAAATTAGTATCCAATTTGTTTGTTTTTTTAACCCTTTTTATGGAACTAGAGAAGTTAAGTGAGAATGAAACTGTATAATAGAAAACAAAGTAGAAAGGATAACTTGCTTGATTGAGTCCTCACCATACTGCGATTTATTTAGCACTGCAGGAAATAACCAATACCTATTAATTTATGTTTGTTTTAGAATATTCTTTATGGCTTGTGAATATGTTGATTGGGGCATTGATTTACTAGTTCTTTTCTATGTGTTCACTGTAAAAGAATCAGACAGTTTATCTCTGAGCCTACAGGGCTGACTCTGTTGGTTCCACTCAAGGTGCATGTCTCTGGTCTTTAGAGTTTGTGTAGATTGTCTGTGATGAGAGGAGAACCTTGGGCCAGAAAGTGAAATAACTGAGATACCATTCATACTGTTTATTTAGTTCAGCTGACATTTTTTCATAGCAGGACATCCACAGTGAAGAAAGTGGTGTGTTCATTTATATTCAGGTGTCAGCTCCTTAACTCATCACAGATTGGCCCTTTGTGAGGCCCTGAACTAGTTCAGTAGCATGTGGTCCCTTCTGTATTCCTGAATGGAGAGTTCTGAACTCCCCTTTCCTGTTTGCAGACACGTGAAGGGAATCGTGTTAGTAGCCCTGGCTGACGGCACCCTTGCAATCTTTCACAGAGGAGTGGGTGAGTGGTGATGTGTGTATAACATGGACACTAATTTGTTGCTTTGCAAAGCATTTTTAAGTAGATTGGTTTATGTTTTAAAGAAATGATACTCAGTTTAAAGAATAAATACTAACAATACACAACATCAGTAAATATATTAGTGCGTGCATGGAGGTATACATTAACAGATACCTTAGGGAAAATGTGTTTACCACAATGGGCATTTTATGATACTTTTATTTTATTTTATTTTTTGAGATGGAGTCTCGCTGTGTCGCCCAGGCTGGAGTGCAGTGGCGCGACCTCAGCTCACTGCAAGCTCTGCCTCCCGGGTTCACACCACTCTCCTGCCTCAGCCTCCCGAGTAGCTGGACTACAGGCGCCTGCCACCACGACCAGCTAATTTTTTTGTATTTTCAGTAGAGACAGGGTTTCACTGTGTTAGCCAGGATGGTCTCGATCTCCTGACCTTGTGATCTGCCCTCTTTGGCTTCCCAAAGTGCTGGGATTACAGGCGTGAGCCACCGTGCCCGGCCAGTACTTTTAAATAATGTGATAGGGAGGCATTTGTTTTTCATTCATATACTTATGCAATTCGGAGAAACTTGGTGTTTTTTTAATGTCCTATGTGTTAAAAATAATTTGTGTCCACTTAACATTTGGACTTTTTTTTAAAGAATTTTAATTGGGTAAGATTTAATCATTTTCATGTCACCTTATTTATATTCTCCCCCTTTAAAACCATTGTTTCATCTATAGAGGGGTGGTGGTATCAGAAACCCTACCTTAAATGAATTAAGTTGAGGGAATTTACGATGTATTCCTCCATAACTCCTTGGTACTTATGTCAACCAAAAATGATACATCATTTTCTACCCACTTGATTGGTATATCTAGGAAGTATTATGAAACATAGATACCCTGAATTTGGATTTTAGAAAAGCTTTTCCCAAAATCTCCTATCTTTCTGGGCTGGGGAAATGTGGAGTAGATGACAGTTAGGTGCTTTTGTAATTGATTGGTACCTGAAAATTGCTGGTTAATGACTCCATATCATCAAAGAGTGAGAGGGCTCCATTTTACCTTTTTCAGCCCTTTATCTATGTTTAATCTTTACAGTAAATTATTAAGAAAGTTCCATGGTCATCCTCATTTTATAGATGAGGAAACTGAAACACAGAGCATTTTGGTAACTTTTTCATGGCCACTCAGCTAATAAGTGGAAAAGCCTAGAAAAAAAATGAAACAATGCATGTTTTGGTAAATTGAATTCAAAATAATATTGACAGAATAAGACAAGTAAAATGCATTTAGTAAGTGTCAATGTAAAGTCCTGCATTTGAGTTCAGAAGAGCACGATGGGGAGACATGTCTGAAGAGTGAGAATTACCTAAAGGTTGACTATAAACTCAATATGAGTTTAATGCCTTAAGCCTCAAAGACAAGGCTGGTGATAATCCTGCTCTACTAGGCTAGATAAAGACAGCATATTCAATGGACATCAATAAAACAGAGTTAGGATGAAGGGTCTATAAACTGTGGTAGGTACAGAGCACATGCCAAAGATACTTGGTTTTGAAAAGAGGAGACATAGGGCTGTAATGAAGAAGTTTGTACTGGATTTATTCTTTTGTTTCCACTCTGCAAGACTGCAGACGAGTGGGTGATTACATACAAAAAGACAGACTTTAGCTAGGTGTGGGTAATATTTTTCAATTAAAGGTGTCTGAAAATAGAATGGCTGCTTTGTGAGGCAGTGTGCTCACAAAAGCTAACAAAGCAAAGCGAGGTTCTGCTGACTGGTTCTCCTTCATATTTCTAGTATCACTGAAAATATAGTATGCATAATTCCTAAAGTGTTAGCAATGAGTTGCCCTCAACTTCTACCCAAGAAAATACATCAAAATGCACGTGAGTGAGAGACGTTATTCCCAAAATAACCTTAAGTCCATTCTAATTCGAAAAATATTATGATAAACAGATAACTTGTAACTGATTTATCATCACATCACTGCTTTTGTGAGCATGTTTTAAAGGGAGTCTAGGTACTGGGTGGCACTTTGAAGCAGATGACCTTTGAGGGTCTCTTCCAACTTTGCAGCTTATGGAATAAAAGAACCCAGGCTGCAAATAAAAGGTATACTTAGTACATGGTACTTTGAGTGCTTCCTCAATAAATTTAATTATACAACAAATAAAATGTTTCTTGTGTTGAAATTGAGTAACAGGTGGTATGCATTTACTATAACCTTTTATTTTTTTTAAAGATGGGCAGTGGGATTTGTCAAACTATCACCTCTTAGACCTTGGACGGCCTCATCATTCCATCCGTTGCATGACTGTGGTACATGACAAAGTCTGGTGTGGCTATAGGAACAAAATCTATGTGGTGCAGCCAAAGGCCATGAAAATAGAGGCAAGTTATTAGCCTATGTTTTCTGTATTTATTGAATTTGTATTATCCGAAGACTATTAGACTATAATTATTTTCAGCTTCTTTAGAAATTGTTTCTGGATCTGTGTGTTTTAGGGCACTTGAGTAATGTATTTGAATATCTTAGCTTTCTGTGTTACTTAACTCTCTTGCCAGTTTTGACTGTGAGGGTAGAAAGTGGCTTTTTAAAAAAGGAAAGAGGATTCATACGTGAATGTTTAAATGTGTGTCTGTGTATGTATCCAGAGATATGTATGTGTTTTTGTTTGAATACATGGTTCTTTTTATGTTTAGTTATATGAGGATTGTTTGAGAAGAGGATTCCTCCCTGTCCTCCCCATGTATAATCCAGGCACATCCACATATGTGTCCCAGACATAAATAACATTGCACTGGGAATTTGTTGTAAAAATGAAAACCTCCTAACCTCCTAGCATTGTTTTCTTTTTTTCTTTTTTCTTTTTTTTTTTCTGAGACAGAGTCTTGCTCTGTCACCCAGGCTGGAGTGCAGTGGCACGTTCTTGGCTCACTGCAACTTTTGTCTCCCAGGTTCAAGCAATTCTTCTGCCTCAGCCTCCAAAGTAGCTGGGATTACAGGCTCCCGCCACCACAGCCGGCTAATTTTTTTTGTATTTTTAGTAGAGACGGGGTTTCACCATGTTGGCCAGGCTGGTCTCGAACTCCCAACCTCGTGATCCGCCCACCTTGGCCTCCCAAAGTCCTGGGATTACAGGCATGAGCCACCGCGTCCGGCCTAGCGTTGTTTTCTTATGGTTTTTTTTTTTTTTTTTTTGTCACAATACATAAATGCATTCTAATTGTTTAGGGGGACAAAAAGCATACAGGAAATTTTAAGGTGAAAGCTCTCCTTCACGCTCCCCCAAATCACATTTCTTTCCCTAGAAGTCTCAAAGTCAACCATTTGGTGTTTGTTTTTTATATCAATTCTATCTATCTATTCTTTCTATCTGTCTATCTATCTATCTATCTATCTATCTATCTATCTATCTATATCTATCTATCTATCTACCTTTATATGTATATCTGTTTATATCTATCTAATTAGCTAGCTGTCTGGCTGTCTATCCATCCATCCATCCATCCATCCATCTATCCACACACAGGTTGAATATCCCTTATTGAAAATGCTTGAGACCAGAAGTGTTTCAGATTTTGGATTTTTTGCAGATTTTGGAATATTTGCATATACATAAATAATGAAATATCTTGGGCATGGAACCCAAAGTCTAAACATAAAATTTATTTATGTTTCCTGTATACTTTATAACAGTGAAAAATAGGATATACCATTAGTGCAGTAAAAAAAATACTGTGTTCAGCGTGACTTATGGTATCATATCGGCACTTAAACACTTTCAGATTTTAAAGCATTTCAGATTTCAGATTTTTGGATTGGGAATGCTCAGCCTGTGCCTCACACACATATACAGCAGTGTGGGTTCCTTTTAGTTTAATTATATTTTGGTATTTTTGTTTGTTTGTTTTGAGACAAGATGTCACTGTCACCCAGGATAGAGTGCAGGGGCGCAATCATAGCTCACTGCAGCCTCAGACTCCTGGGCTCTAGCAAGCCTCCTGCTTCAGCCTCCCAGGTAGCTGAGATCACAGGCACACACCATTATACCTGACTAATTTTTCTTTAGTTTATTTGTAGAGACGGGATCTTGCTATGTTGCCCAGACTGGCCTCAAACTCCTGGGCTCAAATAGTCCTCCCACCTCAGCCTCCCAAGTAGCTGGGAATACAGGCATGCACCACTATTCCCAGCTAATTTTTGTATTTATAGTAGAGTTGGGGTGTCACCATGTTTCCCAGGCTGATCTCAAACTCCTGTGCTCAAGAGATCCTCCCACCTTGGCCTTCCAAAGTGCTGGGATTACAGGTGTGAGCCACCAGCGCCCAGCCTGATTAATTATAATTGTGATCTTATTTCAACACAGTGGCTCTGCAACAACACAAAATCCGGAGATAAAATCTTTCTGTTAGGCCAGGTGCGGTGGCTCATGCTTGTAATCCCAGCACTTTGGAAGGCCGAGGTGGGCAGATCACTTGAGGTCAGGAGTTTGAGACCAGCCTGGCCAACATGATGAAAGCCTGTCTCTACTAAAAATACAAAAATTAGTCCGGCATGGTGGTGTGCGCCTATAATCCCGCTACTCAGGAGGCTGAGGAAGGAGAATCGCCTGAACCCAGGAAGGGGAGGTTGCAGTGAGCCGAGATTGCGCCACTGCACTCCAGCCTGGGCGACAAGAGTAAAGATTCTGTCTCAAAAATAAAAAATAAAGAAATAAAAAAAATCTTTCTGTTGAACACTGTTACATAGTGTGGATGTGCTAGTATTGCTGTTATAAGGTGATATCCTATATAGTGCTCAAGTCCAATATCCCGTTCTTAGTTCTTTATTTTTTGCATTCCAGGATGAAAACAATTGTGTATATAAGAGTAATCATGTTTAATATATAATATTTGGGCTTCTCTTTTAATAGTCTGCTAACTTGTGCAAATTAGCACAGTTTTAAATATGAAATTCTGTGTAGCAAAAGTAACTTTGTGATTGGACAATCTCTCCTAGAAATCTTTTGATGCACATCCCAGGAAGGAGAGCCAAGTGCGACAGCTTGCGTGGGTAGGGGATGGCGTGTGGGTCTCCATTCGCTTGGATTCTACGCTCCGTCTCTATCATGCACACACTTATCAACATCTACAGGATGTGGACATTGAGCCTTATGTAAGCAAAATGTTAGGTAAGCTTCCAACGCGTTTTATCTTTACCAGTCAAAGAGGGTGTTTTATTTTATCTATCTATTTGTTTATTGAAATGGGGTCTTGCTTTGTTGCCAGGATGGAGTGCAGTGGCTATGCACAGGTGCAGTCATAGCACACTATAGCCTTGAACTCCTGGGCTCAAGCGATCCTCTCACCTCAGCCTCCGGAGTAGCTGGGACTGTAGGTAGGCACAGCCACCTCACCCAGTCCTTGTTTTTATTTTTAAATAGTCTAAAATGCTGGGTAGAACCAATGAATTAAGTTACCTCAGGAGTAGTGAACTTTTATCATTGAAAGTGTCAGACAGATGTTTCAATCTACCTTGTTCTTTTTTTTTTTTTTTTTCTTTTTTTCAAGACACGGTCTCACTCTGTCACCTAGGCTGGAGTGCAGTGGCACCATCACGGCTCACTGCAGCTTTGACTTCCTGGGCTCAAGTGATCCTCCCACCTCAGCCTCCCCAGTAGCTGGACAGGCCTGCACCATCATGTTGGCTACTTTTTTTTTTTTTCCTGTAGAAATGAGGTTTCACTATGTTGCCCAGGCTGGCCTTAAACTCCTGGGCTCAAGTGATTGGCCCACCTCAGCCTCCCAAAGTGCTGGTGTTACAGGCATGAGCCAATGCACCTGGCCCCTTATTGTTCTTGACGGAAAGTTGGGATCATTTTGGACTCCTCTTCTCTTATTTCCCACATCTAATCTGTCACCGGGAACTGTCAAGTCTGCCTCTAAAACTGTATTAAATCAGTTACTTCTTTATCTCTACCACTATCCTTTTACCCCCAGGCCTCCTAACTGGGCTCCCTGTTGCCACCCCAGTCTGTTCTCTGCCTGGTAACCAAGGTGCAGATATTACCTTCACACACCTCCACTGTTGCCTTTAGGTGAGGTGACATGACCAGGAGACCTTACATGTTCTCAAACACTCTCCTTGCTCATACCGACCCACAGCTCAGCAAGCTCCTTCCCATTTCAGGGTCCTCACATGTGCTGCTGTATCATCTACCTGGGAAGTTCTTCTTGGTCCCTTTTTACTTACTTAGCTTTCAGGTCATAGCCTACCTGTCATAATCAGGAGAGACCATTTAGGTCCTGTCATACTTTTTCTTCATGGGCTTATCATTATTGTGATCGTACCAGTATTATGTGATTCTTGTTTATAATCTCTCCCCTACAGACCCTAAGCCCTGTGAAGATCAGGGACCATCATTGTCTTGTTCCCTGCTCTATCTTTAGCACCTGACCTAGTGTTATAATGATTGTTAGAAATGTCATAAAGGATTCCTTTCATGAAAAATGATTGAACTGGATCAGTGGTTTTCAACCATTTAGAGTTACTGCCCTCAGAAAACCTTATTTCTAGCTATGTACCTTCTCCCTAGAATGTATACACATGCAAACACAAACTAATATCAGGGATCTACTTTGACTGGAGGTTAAAGGTTCCTAGGTTAGGCTGAATGGTAATTAAGCCTCCTTCTAACACTGTGATTCAGCGATCATGCCCTCAGTTCTTGTAAGTAGAACTTATGAGTACTAGTGTTGTCTTTCTTAAATGTATTACCTGCTCAATAAATTTGTCTTTCAAGTCACTGAAAATAAGATCAGTTGTAAAAATTAACTTGAAATACAAAAATGCATTTGTTCTCCCTAAATTATTTGTGTATAATACTTAAAATGTTTAAACTGCTTTAGAACCTAAGTATATAAATGAGGGGAAAAGTATAGATTTTGTTTACAAAGATTTTTATCTGTGAAAAGAAAACTTAAGGGAAACCAGAACTTTTTCAGCTTATAAGATCAAAGGACACTTGATTTATCTGGGTTTGTTTGTTTTTAGAGACAAAGTCTTGGTCCATTGCACGGGCTGGAGTGCAGTGGTTGGATCACAGCTCACAGCAGCCTCAAACTCCTGTGCTCAAGTGACCCTCCCACCTCAGCCTCCCACATAGCTGGAACTACAGGCATGTGCCACCATGCCTGGCTAATTTTTGTACTTTTTGTAGAGGTGAGGTCTGTTGCCCAGGTTGGTCTCAAACTCCTGGGATCAAGCAGTCATCCCACCTTGTAGGATCTACAGGAGTGAGCCACCGTGCCCTGCCAGTTTCACTGTTTTCTGTTGGGGTTTTTTGTTTTATGTGTTGGTTTGGTTTTACAGTTCCCTAAGTAAATCCTGTGTCACAGTTCCTGATGTACCCTATTTCCTGTGTACTTTTCTTCTAACTAATAATGTTATGTTACCCACTTTTAGGCTTTTCTTTTTCCATTAACCCTGAATTGTCAGATAGACAATAAGCCCCAATATGAGCTTACTTTGATGTGAGCCTTCAGGAAACATCCATCTAGCTCTAGTCACATTTCCTCTGTGTTGTATCAATCCTGCTACTACTACTTTCTTTCTTTTTTTTTTTTTTTTTTTTGTAATCCTGCTACTTCTAAGGAACTTGGAATGTAACACACTGTCTGCTTTAGTTTCTGAATAACGTGTTCCCTCCTTTCTTTACAGGTACTGGAAAACTGGGCTTCTCTTTTGTGAGAATTACAGCTCTTATGGTGTCTTGTAATCGTTTGTGGGTGGGGACAGGAAATGGTGTCATTATCTCCATCCCATTGACAGAAAGTAAGTATATTTTTAGATAACTGCCATGGGACAAATAGGAGAATTATAGGAAATAGTTATGTCTGAAATTCAAATCTGTGTTAGCTCAGAAAATCAGTGATGGCAAAGATCTAGCTATAGTTACTTCACTCAATGAAACTTATAAATTCTAGGAAAATAAGTTTTCATGTATCAAGACCAATACTCATAATTAAAAGTTTTTCATTGTGAAAACATTTTCACAGTTCAGGAATCACAGTCCTATTTCATCTTTGAAATAAAAGTTAAAGTCCATTTTTCCTAAGCCTTATTATACCATTATCCAAAAACACTACCTAGCATTCATCTTAGTTTTTCATATCTCCTTAGCAGATAGTTTAGTATATTCCATTTGTCTTATTTGAGGTTTAAAAAAAGTTGTGGAAGAAGTTTCTCAGGAGTTCAGCAAGCCTTTCCATCTATCTTCTATTTTAAAAGAATGTGATTTATTGTTTTTATGAATAAAATATACCTTGTGTGTTTCTCATATGATGTTCCATTACATTAATCATCCATTAAGTAAATGTTTTTGTGTTGCAAAATTCATGGCAGGGAATGGTTTAAAAGCAAATACTGTAAGTCTATAAAATACATTAATACATATACACATCAAAATCACCGTACCTTTTTTCAGGCCAGAGGAGGGAGAAAGACTAGAAGGTATTTCGGAAGCCTTTAAAAGAAAACAAGGTTTCAATCCCACCTGTCTTTTCTGCAGTTACTTATAAATCATATTTAGACCTCTCCTTATATCTTAAGAGATTCCAGGATCCCCTAGAGTTCATTTCAGTTATTTGTAAGAGCTTCATTTTAGCATAGTTATTGGAACAGGATTTGTTTTTTAAAACACACACACAGAGAGAAACAAAGGAGAAATTTTAGCGTTTAGGAAGTGCTGCACATTGAGTTCTTAGTGTTTTGATTCAGATTGACTAAAATTGCTTTATTATTTAAAAAAAAAACACCATAAATCAGATTTTCCTTTTTCAGCAGAGATTCTAATAGAAGCCTTGGGAAGAACTTTATGTATTACTTGGTATTATGCCAAGTGGGATCTTGTTATTTTCGTTAGGGGCTTTGAGCACCAGGTTTACCAGATAGAAGACGCTGAGAGTGGTGGCTCACAGTGATTCTCTCCTCCCTGTCATGCACCTCTCCATGTCCCCTTTCCTCCTTTCTCACTTTAGCCGTAATCCTCCACCAGGGACGTTTACTGGGGCTGAGGGGTAAGTGCAGATTCTGAACCAAACTCTTCTTCCTGGCTTCTAATAGCCACTGTAAGGCTGTTACCACTCCTCTAGAATACCCTCTTGAATGTTCCTAAATGTTATCCACTTGCAGTCACTGCATCGCAGCAGGTGTCTTTTTTTTTTTTTTAATGTTTGTTACATGGCCACCAAACTGCTCAGCAGCTTAGTCTATTTATCATCTTTTGTTGCAGCTGAACTTTCTTTCAGACTTTGTTTTCCTTCCAGTATAAACATGAAACATCTCTTAAAGCTGTCATTAATTTACATCGTTTACTCTTGTTACCGATCATATTTCTTTCATTTACTTACTTGCCCATGGAATGGGGATGTTTTGTGAGTCTGGTCTTTTACAGTACGCAACACACCATCAGTCTGGTATCAATAAAAGCTGCTCTATTGTAGTGGCTGGATTCTTGTAAGCACAGCTTTTTACCAACCCCCTCAAGGGAAATATTCTTACTGTGAGGGAGAAAAATCAGAAGATAAACTATAAAGAAAGACTTTATTTGCAAATATACCCATTTACTTTAAACTGTATAATGGTTAGTTTTCTAACATGGGCATCAAAAACAAAACAAGAAACAACTAAGATTCAAATTTGTTTTTTTTTTTAACTAAAATTATTTTTTAAATGAATAGATGTGTTTAAAAAATAAGCTTACTTATTGCTAGACTGGCAAAATCCCCTACTCCATTTACTGAGGTACTTAAAAATAACTAGCATGCTGTATCTCTTTTTTTCCCAGCTTTGTCTTGAATTGGCATTGCCATCCTTGTTTTATCTCAACTGGCTGTAGCTTTTAGATAATATCATAAGGATTAACCAGTAACCTCTTACATTCATTACTGTTTTCTAGGGGAAAATATTTGGTATTTGGTTTTTCTGTTGCAGCAAATAAAACCTCAGGTGTACCAGGAAATCGTCCTGGAAGTGTAATCCGTGTATATGGTGATGAAAACAGTGATAAAGTGACTCCAGGGACATTTATACCCTATTGTTCAATGGCACATGCACAGCTTTGCTTCCATGGGCACCGGGATGCTGTGAAATTCTTTGTGGCAGTCCCAGGTATGTTAGATTATTCTGTTGAGATGTTCCGTGTAATTGTCTCTCTTCTGTCATCTCTTGGTTCCACTACCTAATAGTCTAAGGCTAAGTACTCGAATTGCAGGTAATTTCAATATATACGAAGGAAGTTCTGTAATGGAGGTGTGAGTAAGGTGCTATAGGGATACTTGAATGAAGTTACTTTGGAATATCTCTCCCACCCCCAAAGATAAATTTGTTGATTTTTCTTTAGGAGACTTGCTAACTTTTGAAAAGCAGTAGTAGTATTTTATCATCGTGGATTGCCAAAAATGGTCTTGACCTAGTAAGAGAAATCACTAGAAAGAAGCTTCTATCATCAAGGCTGCATGGAGGAAGAGAGAATGCACTCTGGTACCTTTAGCAGCTTAATAGGAAAAAGCAGTGGACTAGGAGGCCTGGGGGTCTGGGCCCTGTGTCTCTGCCACTAACCTCGAGCAAGGCACTTAACCTCAGAGACTCATTTCCTCACTCCTAGGTGGATGTGATTAATATCTGCTCTGCCTACTTCATTTGTTATGAAAATTAATGAAAATGCTACTGGGAGCTATAAAGCACCACCCAGAAAAAAGATGGAAGTGATGATGTCCAGTGAAAAATGACAAATTATCCATTGACAATACTTAAGTGATGTCACTGACCATCTGTAAGCAGGACACATGTTTTGAATTTTTTTTCCCCATAAGAGGCAAGTTTAGGAGCTAGACGAAGTTCAAATCTGACTTTGCCCCACCAACTAACTGTGTGATGTAGTATATTAGCCAGGGTTCTTCAGAGAAACAGAACCAATAGGATGCATGTGTATGTGCGTATGAAGAGAGAGTTACTGTAAGAAATTGGGTCACACAATTGTGGAGACTAGCAGGTCTGAAATCTGCAGGGCAGGCTGGCAGGCTGGAGACCCCGGGAAGAGTGGATGTTGCAGTCCAAATCTGAAAGCAGTCTGGAGGCAACATTTCTCTTTCCTCCGGATCCCTCAGTCTTTTTCTTCTAAGGCTTTCAACTGGTTAAATGAGGCCCACCCACACTGTGGCGTGTAATCTGCTTTACTCAAAGTCTATTGTTTTAAATTCACATCTAAAAAAGACTCACAATGATATCTAGACTGGTGTTTGACCAAATATCTGGGTATCGAGCTAACACGTCAGATTACTCATCATACTTATTTTCCCAAGGGTCTTCCAAAGATTAAATGATTATATGTACATGGGGCAAGGGCTGGCATATGGTACCCTAAGCAATTATTCAGTTATTCTTAACAACAGTGATAATGAGCTTTCTGAAACCTCATTTGTACATTTTATATATTTGTATAGTCATTTCCTTCTTAGAAATGGGATTGCTGGTAACAGTGTTTCTCTTGCTTAAAAAAAAATGAAATATCACAGTTTCCTTTAAATCTCCTTTGTATCCCTCTCCAATCCCATTCTCCTCTCCTTTTCCTCTCCATTGGTAACCACTATCTTGAAGTCGATGCAAATCCTCTTGCCCCTGTTTTTGTATTTTTGCTATGTTTGAATGTATTTATAAACAATGTATGATTGTTTTGTGGTTTTGGACTTTACATGTTAAATGTTGTGTTTTATATGTATGCTTCTATAACTTGCTTCTCATTTTTTGAGATTTATCAATGTTCATACATAAAAATCTAGTTTATTCATTTAACTGGTATTATAACTGAATAAAAGTGCTACATTTTATTCATTCTTCTGTTGATGGACCTCTAGGCTTCTCCCCTTTCTTTTTTCACTATTAAAAACAATACTGAAGCAGACCTTCTTGTGTGCATGTGTAAGAATTTTTTGTTGGGTATAAATCTAAAAGTGTAATTAGCAACATGGTTGTTGCAAGGCCAGTTGGCCCTAAAGATTAAACCGTTCTGGTTGGCCTTATCAGTAATACCACTGTGCTCTTGCTTCTGTGGCAGAACTAACTCGTCTACCAACAGAAGTCATTGCTGGCATGCTTGATTTCTTCCAAAGTATAATTGAGTAATGCATGAATGAATCCCTGTGGGGATACGTCAGACTATCCTATCCACTTTCAACATATTAATTTTGTTACAGTGTGTCGCATTAATGACTGTCCAGCTAGCTCCTGGAGGCGCCGTCTGGGTAGTTTGACCAAAGGACAGCAGATTCTGACAAGGAAAAAAATAGCCCACAATTAAATCTTGCTAAGAGGGTTGGCTTAGAGATTGCTCATTTGTTCATAGTGTGAATAATATTTAAAGGTTTCTCTCTTTCTATTATTTCACACTCAAGGATTCTACCTTAGAACTTAAGCTTTAGAACAAACAGCACATTTACTAGTAATTTTGTTTGCATAATCTAAATTAAAAATAACCTGTACTTTCCTTAAATATGAGAGGAAAGCCATAGATTTGAAATAAATTTAAATGTTAATTATGACTATGCAAACTCATAGGGCTTAAGTTGAAGACTTTTCTCAGTCTCTTACACAAATAAGCACATTCCTTTTCAAGGGAGAGACCTTTTCCACTGTCTTCTCAGATCAAAAGATTTAGACTATAATAGTTTGAAGCAGGTAGGCTGTGCATGGTGGCTCACACCTGTAATTCCACAACTTGGAAGTCGAGGCAGGAGGATCACTTGAGCCCAGGAGTTTGAGACCAGTCTGGGCAAACATAGCAAGACTTCATTAAAAATTTTTAAAAGACCAGGCACAGTGTCTCATGCCTGTAATCCCAGCACTTTGGGAGGCCTAGGTGGGTGGATCACTTGAGGTCAGGAGTTTGAGACCAGCCTGACCAACTTGGTGAAACCCCATCTCTACTAAAATACAAAAATTAGCCGGGCGTGGTGGCCGGCACCTGTAATCGCAACTACTTGGGAGGCTGAGGCAAGAGAATCGTTTGAACCCCAGAGGCAAAGGTTGCAGTGAGCCGACATCGTGCCATTGCACTCTAACCTGGGCCACAAGAGTGAAACTCTGTCTCAAAAATAAATAAATAAAGTAATTTGGGCCGGGTGCAGTGGCTCATGCCTGTATTCCCAGCACTTTGGGAGGCCGAGGCAGGCAGATCATGAGGTCAGGAGATTGAGACCATCCTGGCTAACATGGTGAAACCCTGTCTCTACTGAAAATACAAAAAGTTAGCCGGGCATGGTGGCACGCGCCTGTAGTCCCAGCCACTCAGGAGGCTGAGGCAGGTAAATCACTTGAACCCAGGAGGCAGAGGTTGCAGTGAGCCAAGATTGTGCCACTGCACTCCAGCCTGGGCGACAGAGTGAGACTCCATCTCAAAAAAAAAAAAAAAAAAAAAAAAGGTAGTTTGAAGCAGGCAGCTAAGACCCACCTTGCCATACATATATCTCATATTGGATTTGGGGCCTATTCCTGCTTTGTTACAAAATTGCTTTACTTAGATTTTCAAATTGGTTTTTGTTTGTTTGTTTGTTTATTTATTTTTTAGAGACAAGGTCTTGCTCTGTTGCCTAGGCTGGAGTACAGTGGCGCATCACAGCTCACTGCAACACTGAACTCCTGGGCTCAAGTGATCTTTCTGCCTCAACCTCCCAAGAAGCCAGGATTACAGGTGCATACCACCATTCCTGGCTAACTTTTTTGGTAGAGATGAGGCCTTACTATATTTGCCAGGCTGGTCCCAATCTCCTGGCCTCAAGTGGTTCTCCCACTTCGGCCTCTCGAAGGTGTGAGCCACCATGCCTGACCTCAAATCGGGTTCTTAAAACCTTCATGTAAATGTTTTCTGATCATGCAGAGCCTTCTAGCTTCCCCAGTATTTGGTTATTAGAATATATTTACCTTTTTGTTTAACTCTAAAAATATTTAAAAAAAAAAAAAACAGCCTCCCTTCTGTGATAAGTAGTATTCACTTTTGTTTCTGTATAAAACAGGTCAAGTCATCAGCCCACAAAGTAGCAGTAGTGGCACGGATCTGACGGGTGACAAAGCAGGGCCATCTGCACAGGAGCCTGGTAGTCAGACGCCCTTGAAGTCTATGCTTGTCATCAGTGGAGGAGAGGGCTACATCGACTTCCGAATGGGTATGTCATTGGTTCTGGGTGCTCAGTTTGCACTGTGTGCTATGACTTGGGTTTTGTCCCAGAGTAAATAAGAAACCACTCTGATAATGATTTATAAGAGGTTCTCTTTGAGCTCTTTACATACGAAAGGATTTTGTGGGTTTTTGTTTTTTGTTTTTTTCTTTTTGGTATTTCTTTCTTTTCTTTTTTTTTTTTTTGAGATGAAGTCTCACTCTGTCACCCAGGCTGGAGTGCAGTGGCATGATCTCAGCTCACTGCAATCTCTGCCTCCAGGTTCAAGTGATTCTCCTGCTTCAGCCCCCCAGGTAGCTGGAATTACAGACATGCACCACCACATCTGGCTAGTTTCTGTATTTTCAGTAGAGACAAGGTTTCACCATGTTGGCCAGGCTATTCTCAAACTCCTGACCTCAAGTGATCCGCCTGCCTCGGCCTTCCAGCTGGGATTACAAGCCCGAGCCACCGCACCCGGCCCTTGGTATTTCTTTTCATACCAAAATGTATTTGTTTGAAAGGAGCATTAGAAATAGCAGGATGTGGTCAATGTGAAGTTTTATGTGAAAAGCATAAGATTTAGGGTTAGAAGGCCTTGGACAAGTCATTCAACCTCTTAGAGCCTTGGTTTTCTGTCAAAATGGAGAAATAAAAATATTTCTTAAACAACTTCATTTGTTCATTTTCTCACCTAACAAACATTAATTGAGCGCCTACTGTGTACCTGTCATTCTTAAACTGGAGATACAGAAACAAATCAGACAAAGCCTTCGTCTAATAGATTATAGAACAGTGCAGAGATAGAGACATGTTAATAAATTAAAATGTTACTGATGCTCTGGTGGTGAGTAGTCAGTTCTTTCCAAGGGTAGGGAGAGAAGGAAGTCAAGAAATGATGCTTGAGGTGACTCAGCACTGCATAGTCTTAGCACAAAGGGTCAGGTTGGGGAATGGGGTGGGGAGGACCAGGGGTTGGCACTCCGAGGTAAGAGAATAGCTTGGCCAAAGGTTTAGAGATATGAAACCATCTTAATGGAAGAAAAACTATTTTAAAATGACAGGAGTGTGGAGTAGAAGAAAGTATGAATTTGTTGTCAAAAGGGAGGGAGGGACTGGAGTATGGGAGGCCTTTACATACCAGATTAAGAAGATTGTACTTTATCTTTCAAACAAAAGAGAACTATAGGAGCAATGTGATTAGAGTTGTGTGAAGGATGGACTGGAGGTTCAAGACTAGACCTAGGGAAATGAGTTGGGAACAAGTGAATGCCCAAGAAAGGTAGTAACAGTGTGAACAGATAAGAAGCATGATGGGAATATGGGGAAGGAGAGAATGGGCCATAGAGCTCAGGACTGTCAACAGGAGAAGCAGGTCTGGAGGGACGGAAAGAGGAGTCCAGTGCTGATCATGTTGATCTTGAAGAGCATAGTGGTGATTTAGGTGGGAAATTTCCACTGGGCTTCTGAATATACAGGTCCTCTATCTTAGGAGGGAGGGATTTGGGGGCTGTCAGCATGGAGTGGTACTAAAAGCCATGAGGGTTGGTGAGTTCGCCCAAGGAGCTAAAAGAAAAGGTTCCAGTGGCTAAACCCAGTCTCTAATAAAAATACAAAAATTAGCTGAGCATGATGCCGTGTACCTGTAATCCCAGCTATTCAGGAGGCTGAGGCAGGAGAATCGCTTGAACCCGGGAGGTGGAGGTTGCAGTGAGCCGAGATCACACCACTGCACTCCAGCCTGGGTGACAGAGTGAGACTCCATCTCAAAAAAAGAAAAGAAAGAAAAAGGAAAGTTTCCAGGATAGAACCCTGAATTCATACTCCATTTAAAGATCATTAGAGCTTATGGAGGGATCTGAGAAGGAATGGCCAGAGAGGTACAAAGAAAACATGGAGAACTGATGCTCGTGAAAGAGTAGTGCTTTGTAAATTGTAAGACACTGTACAAATATAAGTTTATTTATTTGCTATAATTTTTCTTTTTTGAGACAGAGTCTCACACTCTGTCACCCAGGCTGGAGTGCAGTGGCACAATCTTGGCTCACTGCAACCTCCACCTCCCGGTTTCAAGCAATTCTCATGCCTCAGCCTCCCGAGTAGCTGGGATTTCAGGCATGTGCCACCACGCCTGGTTAATTTTTGTATTTTTAGTAGAGACGGGGTTTCACCATGTTGGCCAGGCTGGTCTCGAACTCCTGGCCTCAAAACAGTCCACCTGCCTCAGCCTCCCAAAGTGCTGGGATTACAGGCATGAGGCACCGCACCCAGCTTATTTGCTATAAATAAATTGATCCCTTGGACTCGCTTAAAATCTCAGTGCTTCAAAAAGTTCCCAGACATAAGGCAGTAGGCAGTTTGAGAGAATATAATAGTGTTGTAGATCAGTAACAAATACTTTAGATATGAATTCTGTAAAGGAATAAAAAAAAATTAGGGTCATTTAAATGACAATGTGACAAATGTGATTAGTGTCACCAATATCTGATGCAAAAAGTTTGTTGACACTTTTAAGAGGGGAAGGCTGTTAGTGTTAACTTTAGAAATTGATTCCAGGGATGTCAGCAGGAATGGAGTCATTTCAAAGTGTTTTGAATAATTGACTATTGTTGAATTCCCTTTTATGAGAGGAGTTGTTAGGGACTCCACTTGGCTGGGGTGATTTTTGTAACTTTGTGTTGGAGTGCAGTATGTCAGTTGGAACCGTACTGAGGAGTTTGTTAATAAAATCTCTGTGGTTTTTCCATTTCCACTAAAAATTCCTTCCATTGTGGATCCTGAAAATAGAACAAAAATTGCTTAACCAGGTTTGGCAGTATCTCTAGTTATTTCCAGCCTGAAAAACAGACTTGTCTTTAGCATAGGCTAGTTTTAATAGTGAATATACTGTTGTAAAAAATCAAATTTGATCTTTTTTGGGGGTCCATTTCCTTTTTCATTTCCTGTAATATTTTAACAGTGAGAAATTGATTCTAACAGTCCCATATTTTTAATGATTTAAACTTAAAACTTAGGCTGTAGAGACCCTAGCAGACAGGATAATTTTCTTACAAGTAAAATCTTCAGAACAACTCAGAAAAGAAATGCCGACAGCCTTTTGTCTCAGCCAGTTAATTTTTTTCATTGAAATTTTTTAAAATTTAAGAGCCAAACTTAATTTTTTTACCTTCTAACCACCTGGGTATGTTTCAGTTCAGAGATGGGAGTTGGAACTGAGTGTTCTCCTCTCTCTAGTTTGATATTGCTGTGAAAAGGCCATTACAGGGCTGGGTAAGGGAAAGTTTGGCCTGCAGAGAAAAATGCAGATATTTAGGGTTTTTTCTCTTCTGTTGTTTCTAGTCAACAGTATCAATATTTTCTTTTGTCCAGCTGAAATTCACATGGGGCACATTACAAAATTCTGTTAGATCAGTGGAATATATCTTTAGGTCCTGTGGTGTGTATGTTTTTAGGATTCTGCTGAAGAATCCATCCCACTAGACAACTATTCACTGGGTTGTGCCAAAATAACCCTGCTCTGTGACAACAGATACAATTGATACAAGCTTGTATCGAGAATTATGGTATGCCCTGCACTGGGTCTTATGGAGAGGAGTGTGGTGTACCCCAGACTGGGCCTTGGAAGCCAGTGTCTGATCAGGACACCATGGATCACATTCACTTAGCCGTGATGCCGAAGAACCTGTATCTTGGCTGCTACCCCAACCTCTATGTTTCTTCTTTTCCATTATACACTGTTAATTTGCAACCTATCCTAAACTTGAAAATCACTGGAAGAAAAACCCAGTAGCTGGTGAATCTGCCATCTGCAGTGCTGCAGGCTAATTATTTTAATTTCCATATGCTTGTGTCAATTATTTTCAATTGGAGAACATTACACCTGTCATTGATAATAAGTGTGAGTTATTTGGGTTTAGTTAGTTTGCTCTGTACCTGTGCTCATGCATTTTATAACACTGTTCTCAGTTCTTAGTTTAAAATAAGTGAGAGTAGACTCTTCATTTTGGATGAACACAGAATTAATTGCCTTCTTAGCTTCCCATGTCTGGACCATCGGTATGCAGACATATTGGGGTGGCTTTTTAACGTAGTATAGTGAACTGGATTTTATAAATACAGTCTGAAAAATGAATTAACGTTTTCTGAAGTCAAGCAGTGGCTTGGGTGAATATGGGTGAGGATTCTGACTCATAGTATTTCTTCTACTGTTTACTCTCCAGTGAAAGTCAGACAAGTTTTGGGCATCTTGTTCATGGACTAACCACGAGCATTACATCTGACTCACATCGTTCTATATTTTCTGTGCTCAGCCTAACTTGTGTCTTCTTATCATTCACTAGGTGATGAAGGTGGAGAATCAGAACTTCTTGGAGAGGATCTTCCACTTGAACCTTCTGTCACCAAAGCAGAAAGGAGTCACTTGATAGTGTGGCAAGTGATGTATGGCAGTGAGTGAGCCCATGGGAAACAGGTGGAGATGGGGAAGCCGTCTCTTCTGCATGGTTTATTTTCCCTCTATCCTTTTATTTAATGCTCTTTTGTGAGATAAGTTTCACCACATAATGTGTGAGCATTTTTTCCTGTTAACTTTATATTACAAAATCCATTCTACCATAACAATACAGAGGAACTAGCTGTGTTACTGCACCAGTGTTATAGGTAACTTCAGTATATTATGAACAAATCAAAGAATGTTTACTTCCTGCAAACTGGTGAATTATAGAAAGCAATCCAGATGTGGTTTACTCTGCCACAGTCTAATGTCATTCACTTCATTTGATGGGGTCACTTGTTAGCTGTCACTAATAATGGAATTAATGGGAAACCCTTGATAAATGAAACTGTACCATTAAATACAATAGCCGAGTTTTCCCCAGTGTATTGTAAAATTGACACACACTAATATAAGATGGATTATCAGGATGTATCTAAATGTCCCGAGAGGGTTAAAAGCTAACTGTAAATTACTTTAACTTTCACTTTCAAATCTGACAAATCTTGTTTATATGGTATATAAAACTTTGTTTTCATCAGATTTGGGGGGGTTTTATATTAAAGAAATTAAGACTACACTATTTAAATAAACGTTTCCTGTTTCTGACTTATTAGAGCTCTAAAGTTTATGAGGCCTACTTCTCTGAATATTCTGATGGGGTTTTTTTGAGACCAGTCTCATTTTCATACTGACATGTCTGAAAGATTTATTATTTATAAAGCTTAGAACATACTCTGGGAAGCTTAGAAGATACTTCAGCACTGGGAGGATTTTTTAAAGGAAATGTGTTTTGTATTTCTTGTACCAGAGAATGGTGATGTTGATTGAGTTTTTTCCATGTAAAAAATGTACTTGTTTGCCAAATGTTCCTAGATTGCTCTTAACCTGTTAATACAAGTAAAACTGTAGTGGGGATGGAGTCTGGCCTAAGTACAGAATGAGGGATTTAATTAGAAAAGTTATTTTCTTTTGTTCTGTATCAAACTGCAGAACAGCTATATACTTGGTATTTTGTATGTGAATAACATTTTAGCTTTTGTGCCCTTTTGAGCTTGAAGGGTTATCCTCAAAGGGGAAAACTATGAAGGGGAAGAAGACAAACCTAAGATACCATAAAGTAAAGGTTGACCTTACATATTTTCATTCACAATGCCCATTAAAAAAAAAAAAAATAGGTTGGGCATGGTGGCTCACGCCTGTAATCCCAACACTTTAGGAGGCCGAGGCAGGTGGATTGCTTGAGCCCAGGAGTTCAAGACCAGCCTGGGCAACATGGCGAAACCCTGTCTCTACCAAAAAAAAAACCAAAATAAATTAACCGGGTGTGGTGGCACATGCCTGTAGTCCCAGCTACTTGGGAGGCTGAGGTGGGAGGATGACCTGGGCCCAGGAGGTGGAGGTTGCAGTGAGCCTTGATAGCACCACTGCACTCCAGCCTGGGTGACGGAGCAAGACCCTGTCTCAAAACAGACAAACAAGCAAAAAATAGATTAAAGTCTGGATTTCACTGATTTTCTTGCTTAATAAGTTTTTTAAAACCACGATGCTGCAATTTTTTCCCCCTCAAGCTTCTTGAAAATGTGTGATTTACCCTTTTTTATCTATTACTCTAGGCAAAGCTAAATATGATTTTTTTTTTTTTTTGAGACGGAGTCTGGCTCTGTTGCCCAGGCTGGAATGCAGTGGTGTGATCTCAGCTCACTGCAACCTCCACCTCTCAGGTTCAAGTAGTTCTCCTGCCTCACCCTCCCAAGTAGCTGGGATTACAGGTGTGTGCCACCATGCCCAGCTAATTTTTGTATTTTTAGTAGAGACAGGGTTTCACCACATTGGCCAGGCTGGTCTCAAACTCCTGACCTCAGATGATCTACCCACCTTGGCCTCCCGAAGTGCTTGAATTACAGGCGTGAGCCCCCGCGCCGGGCCGAAGCAAAGCTAAATGTAATTTTATGTACTGTTTTAACAGTATAAACCTATGGGATAAAGGCCCCCAATCATCAGAAGGACTACTGAAAAGAAAGCAAACGTAGATGTCAAATTGTCTAAGCATTCTTAAGTACCACTGATTTTTTTTTTTCTGGACTATTATACAAAGATGTCTGTAAAAAGTATACCAGTGGCTTTTATGCATATACATGATTAGGCTAGATTGTGAAGTATGTGGGATTTCATGAGCCAGAGGAGGCATTTGGATCCATTGGGCCACATGTGACTATAAGCACATTGTGTACACAATAAAATTGTAGCCACTCATGTATTAAAACTGTTTTGGTAAAAGCTGTATTAAAAGAATAATTTTTTGCTTGAGCTACTTAGTCACTTTTTTGCAGGGCACCAAAACGTAGGCTACTTTTCCATAGCTTGTTTGCTATGTTTTTATTTCATCTTAAATCTGAGCCATTTTTGGCAATATCTTTTAAAAAATCATTATTAAACATTTATTGGAAATGTTGTATAGATTCACAAGAAAGAGACACCAAAGTGTTTGGGAGTTTTAATCCCAAGAAGTAAACATCCCAGAGTCAGATCCCATTTGCTGTTGTTCAGCCATGTTTGTATGACTGAATGTAATTTAGGAAATCAGGAGTTAAAGATGAAAAATACAAACATGTCAAATGGTTGTAATTGCTTTTTTTGAATTTACTGGCTTTAACTTAAGTAATATAGGTGTGTAGTTGTTTTATCTAAAGATGTCAGATTATCTGTGGCCCTGTTAATTAACTGCAGGGACCAGAGAGAGGACAAAAATGCCTGTATAATTTGCTTTAAAGGCTTGTCCTTATGTTTGTAATTTCGGTTAAATATTTTCTACAGATTGCTTCACTTCCCCTTTCCCCCAATAACAAGTTCATATTCTTGTAATGTTTACTTTGGTCAGCGTGGTAATTTTTGGAAGAAAATGCCAAAATGTAAGCTTCTCACAAGCAGCAAAGGAATGTAACTGCCTGTAGCTACCACATCAAGGGAGAGAAGAGGCTTGCGTACTTTGGGTTGATCTCACCGTACAAAAAAAGTGTACCCCTATTGGAAGAAATAAGGGATACTTGAAGGTTTCTCCTTTTTTTACACTTGAGTCATGTGCAAGGTTGAACCATATGAAATTGCCAATGTTCAACCATTGCTGATCTGCAAAAGCGACAATATCATATGCCTCAACCTAACACTTACTCTTAAATGCAGGTTAAAATCTCTGTGAGGCAAAGGGATAATATTCTCTAGGAACTCACTTTTGAGAATATTTTTCTCTAACCCATGTAGATCTAAATTTTAAAAATAGGAATGAATCTCTTAATTGCAGCTTGTGGAGAGTATAAAACATTTTGAGCACAATATGCAGCACATAACTTTTCAGATTGTGTTTGCATAGAAAAGGTTAAAATCAATTCTTTCAGTTACTGTATTGTTCATTTCTTGTAAAGGTCTTCCTACATTTGAGACGAGACCCTTTAACATAGGCTGCCTTAGTAACAAAATAAAACAGATGTCTCATAATATTAACTGTCCTAAAGAACATGTGTCTTGCAAATGCCATGGAACTGAATATTTATTTCCTTGTGAGTATTATGACCGTTACCAAAGGACTCAACCAGATTTAGGGCTCTTCTTAATTGATCATGTTCAGAAAGGGACTCATTTGGTCCCACTTTGTAACATGGGAAGAGAGAAGAGAAAATTAAATGTGGAAATCATAAATGCTTTTCTAACAGGGTTGTGCTATTCTGTAACACTAAATGTCTGTCTTTTCTCTTAAAAGATTGTTTTATTAATTTTGTCATACATTTCTCTATTTGAATATATCTTAACCATTTTATGTTCCAAATTCGTTTTTTGTCCAAGACATTCTATCAGAATTTTACTTGCCTCTATAATCTGAAAAATGGGTTCTAGAATGTCCCACTTGCTGTCTCTTAGAGGCTGAGCTTCATTTCTATGAGCAAAGAGCTCATTTAGCAATGTAGTTATTTCAGTATTTATTTCTATTATGGAATCCCTGGGGTTCGGAATGTAACTTTGTACATGAAATATATATAAATATGTATATGAACATGTATGAGGTCTAGTGTGTTCTGTTTTGTTTTTACCGTTCCTGGGGATCTGAACTTGGTTTTTATTTGCAAGTCCAATAATCTTCCCCATCACACATGTCATTCCTGAGGGTCAGGACTGTTGCCATTTGGCACCAGCTAAAGGTGAGCAGTGGGGAACACTCATGCTAGTCAGCTTGGCTCACGTGTTCAGGTGAGATATGAGAATAGACAAGAGGGCTTAGGAGAAATGTGGGATCCCTGAGTAACAGCCCACACATGATACTAAGGCATACTATTTGCCGAATTATTCAATAATAAGAGGCAGGTTGTAATGTAATTTTAACGCAGCGTGCTTATTTGTGATCCATTTGCTTGGGCAAGACTCGGGAAGGAAGAATGATTATAAAACTGATAATGTGGCAGCACAATGTGACTCCAGATTCAGTGCAGTGAGATTTAGTCTCATCCAGTGTGTTTTGTTTGTGCCTTCAAGAAACGTGGGGTTTTAACGTGATAGTAAAAGTTGCCCCAGTTGGCATGTTAATAGGACCATTCACTAGATGAAGGCATAGTCATCTGTTCAGTGAGGTTGGATGCCCTAGAATACAATGACTAGGGCGGCTCATTCCTAGTCTTTATAGGACCTTACCCTGCCTGCCCCTTAGTCCCTGGGGAACAGGGCAGGAGCACCAGCCTCATCACTAGAACTGTAGTCTGCAATGTCCCCCTTGTGGAAGAACTATCTTTCAGACTAGTGGAGAGAGACTGCTTCAGCCCCCAGGCTCTTCCTTAACCAGCCCCCGATCCCTCAGACTCAGTGTAGGCATGAAAGCCTAGAGATCACAAGGGGCCTGGACTTAATCTTCAGCAGCAGCCAATTTATTAGGAAAGGTTTTATAGTTAGGGGACTTCTCAGAATGCCTTAAATATTGGATAATTGATAGAATTTTGCTTTAAACTCGTTTTCTTTAGAAAGACATAGTGGTATGGTGTGAAAGAAGGCTGTATAACCCAGGCTGTGACCCTAGCAAATCACTTTAACATAGTATCCCAGAGTCTCCCACACAGGGCTGTGGAATCGGACCCTCCTGTGGGGTCTGGGCCCAGGCGTCTGTAAAGAGTAGTGGGTAAGTGTGATACTTAGCAGAGGTTGAAGCATGCAACTCTCTTGTATTTGGACCTTTGTTTTCTCATGTGTTAAAATGCAGGGTGGCTTAGTCAGGTAATCTAAAAAAATCCTAGCTCTGACCCTCCCTGGTTCTGTGGCCCTGGCTCTGATTTGCCTGGTTGTTGTCTATACAGGTAAGGACCACTCCTGCTTGCAAGTCCATTGTCGCCCAGTCCCTCATGAGGCCCAGATAGCCAGTGGGTAGGATTGGATTAATTAGAATTTCCAATTTATCAGAATGACACTATACAAAAGAAGCCAGATAGTTTAGCTCCTTGCTTTTAACCACAGAACATTCACTCCCACCCACAGACATAAAGGAGTTACGGAGCTGGGCGCAGTGGCTCACACCTGTTATTTCAGCACTTTGGGAGGCTGAGGCAGGCAGATCACTTGAGGCCGGGAGTTTGAGACCAGCCTGAGCAACATGGTGAGACCCCCACCTCTACAAAAAATTTTAAAAATTAGCTGAGTATGGTGGTGTGGACTTGTAGTTCCAGCTACTTGGGAGGCTGAGGTAGGAGGATCCCCTGAGCCCTGGGGAGGTTGAGCCTGTCTCCAAAACAAAAGAAGTTATAATTTGATTTGAAGCACCAAAGGAGAAGTGGACCAAATAAGCCCCGGCTCCGTGGGAACAGCGTCTTCACTTAGAAGCTGCAGTTCTCAGCTAAGCTGGGAGAGAGAGGCATGGCCAGAATCACCCCGAGAGCTATTCACAGAATAAACATTTTTTTCTTTTTCTCTCCTCTCAAGAATATCAGACTCTATTGGGGAACATGGGGAAACAATTACCAGGTGATTCTGATCCTCCCATTGGGAACATCTGCCCAAGAGGAACTCAGGCTGGGCACGGTGGCTCACACCTGTCATCCCAGTGCTTTGGGAAGGGAGGTGGGAAGTTAATTGTTACATTAAAAGCTTAAAGGAAATATTTTATTTCCTATTAGTCTGTATTCACGTGTCAGGGCTGTTTCCTGATTTTTTTTTTTTTCTAGAAAAAGCCATAACCATTTAGTTGTTATCATGCCTAGCTTGCGTTTGCATAACATCTGATAGTTTTTTTCTGAAGTATTTAGCCTATAAATTCACAGTTGATCTTCATGGAAACCCCCTTTTTAGAGTGTTACAGCTTTCAGATGATCCAGAGGCCTAACCACAGGTGTGGCCTTGCCCACTGGTAAAGAGGTCCGACTGAGACAAGTAAAGGCTCAGGTGCCTCAGTGGGCGGTACAACAACTGAACACTGGAGGCTACTGCAGGTGTGTTGGGACAAGTGCCACATCTCAAATCAGGAGACTTGGGTTTGAATCCTGGATCTCCTGTTTCCCAGTTTTGTGACCCTTCACTCACAGTTTCCTTACTGTCAGAAGAGTAACACCCCCAAGGGTTCTTGCCACCTGGCCCTGCTAGGCACTCAGTAGCAGACCTGAGGTTCCTAGATGCCAGGTGTCTGAAGATGACTATGACACTCTCAAGGAGACTGGGCTAGTCAAGGAAAGCAGATGCGGAAATGGTGACGTGATCAAGTGCTGTGGCTGCATATTAGAAGCAGTAGTTGAACAAATGATGTAGGTATGGTATCTACTTTGTAATGTGATAAAAAGAAAAACTGCCTGCAAGTCCTGTTGAATGCAGAATATTCTTATCTCTATTCTGTCTACCAGTGTTCCAGGCCATGTCTGTCCTAACAGAACTGTGTTAGGAAGCAGGGGTCGCTTGGGCCTATTGGATCTTCTGGGGAATACTGTTCTCTGTTGTCCCACCCCCCCCCCACCCCCCATTTTAAGGAAAAGGAGTATTCTGTGAAAATTAAACACAAGATAATTCATACTCTCTTTTGCATCTAAGAGTTAATTTCATTCCTATGCAGGCACATTGAGGGGCATACTGAAGCATGAAAGAGTGGTAAATTTCACATTTTCAGATGTCCTCAAAACATTTATTCAGTATCTGTTGCTCATAATGCTTTATGACAATAATTAAACTCACAGTCACTGCATATAAGTGGGTACAGCAGATAAAAAGGACCAAATAAGATATTAGCATCATCAGATGTACAATGGTCTGGAACAGTGGCAAGGATGGTCGTATGCTTTTCTACATGATTAAAAAGCTTAGCATCACTCCTTCTAAGCAAGAATGCAAAATTCTGGCTCATATATCACACCAGAGGGGTCTTTGGGAGAAAGGGCTGTCACCTTGGGGTTCCTGAAACATGGCTTTAATGTGAAGTGGGATTAAGATTTTTTGTAGGACATCTCAGGTACAGAGATACCCAAAGAGAGTTGAATGGTGTTTCAGAAACTTAGATTTCCTCATCAGTTGTATTGTCATGATGGTCTCTCATTCACAGGATTGTTGGAAAGAACCAATGAGATCACGTAAAGATGTAGTACTCGACAGTTAACAGATACTTGTATGCTTCCCCCACAGAGGCCTCGATTTATTTTCCTGCTGTTCTTTCTCATCAAGCTGACTTTCCCCTGCCTTTGGCCAGCCCCAGACAAGTGACAGTGGGTTTGAGTTCCAAATTCAGGAGAGCATTTTCAGCTGTTTGCCTGTTGGTGCATTTTGGCCTGATAGGCTTCTGAGCAAGCAGGCTTTTACTGTGTATGCCGTCTACATTTCTGTCTTGGAGAGTTTGCCTGGGGCTGTTCATAAGGAACTAGGAGCAGAAATCTGGCATGTGATTCTTACAGACATCTCAAACGTTGATCCTTCCTAAAGGAGCCTAGCTGGAGAAGAGCAGAAACGGGGCAGATGCCTCTAGGCAGGCCTTGACTGATTTAAAGTCCCAGTCCTGGGCTTCACTTGATTAAGGGTTTATCAGACCTTCCCACCCATATTAAAGCCATGTTTCTGGGACCCCGCAGTGACAGCCGTTTCTTCCCAAAGACCCCTCTGGTGTGTTAAGATGTGAGCTGGAAGTGAGCAACTCAAAAACCAAGTCATGGTAAAGAACTGTAGGTTTTGGGGTCAGGCTCGGTGGCTGGCTCATGCCTATAATCCCAGCACTTTGGGAGGCTAAGGCAGGAGGATCGCCTGAGCTCAGGAGTTCAAGACCAGCCTGGGCAACAAAGTGAGACCCCCATCTCTACAAAAAAATAAATTAAAAAATGTGCCGGGCATAGTGTCACGCACCTGTAGTTTCAGCTACTCAGGAGGCTGAGGTGGGAGGATTGTTTGAGCCCAGGAGGTTGAGGCTGCAGTGAACCAAAATCATGCCACTGTACTCCAGCCTGGGCGACAGAGCAAGATCCCGTCTTGAAAAAATAATAAGAAGTAAAAAGTAAGGCCAGGCATGGTGCCTCACGCCTGTAATCCCAGCACTTTGGGAGGCCAAGGCAGGAGGATTGCTTAAACCCAGGAGTTTGAGACCTGCCTGGGCAACATAGCAAAACCTATTTTAAAAAGAAGAAAAAGAACTGTAGATTCTAGTCCCTCCCTGCCACTGCTCCATCAAAAGTCATCTCATCTCTCTGAGTCCCCAGTTGTAGTTGTCCTTGGGGACAAGCAGGGACTTGGCTTGGATGCCCTATAAGGCTATGTTCAAGGTGACATCCTTTGAGGGTGGGCCGTCTCTTCCATTGCAACTTGGGTTGTGTGGACTAGCAGCCTTCATGCCCAGCCAGATCCCAATAGTCAACAAACGTGCTCAGATCCTTAATGGAGAGAATCATGTAGCCTGCACCACTTGGTACAAACTGCTTTGTTTGACGCACCAGTTTGTCCCGAGGCATCGGGATGAACCCTTCCGTGAATGGGAGGAATGTGTCTTAATTAGGAAGAGAGACACTGTTGAGTTCTCTGGGTCCTAGACTTCCTTCAGGTCTTTTCCTTCTTGAACCTTTTGGAAGTCTCCAAAAGTCTACTTTAGGATGGCATTACAGCCTTCGGGGAGCTTCTCCCAAGGGCCCCTTTGGCAACTAAGGTGAATGGCTGAGAGGTGAAGATGAATTAGGAGGATCCTTGGCTTTCCGCCACCACCCACTCCCAGAGCAGGAAAGGGGTTGGGGAGAGGAAAGCTGCCTTGCTGGGGAGAGACCCAGCTCTGCTCCCTTTTGAACACACGGTGGCGCCATGTTAGTGTTACCCTTCCTCCCTTCCGCTTGCCAGCACCCAGAGCCTACCAGCCCCTCAGCCCTCCTCTTCATCCTCACTGGGCTGGCGACCCCTGCATGACAGCAAGCCAGACCAAGGAGGGTGCTGCACTACGGAGGGTCAAGTTGTAGAGCTGAGGGAAGCAGTTCACTTTACTAATAATCAACCTGAGACCGAGAGTGGCAGCAGAGGTGGGACTAGAATCTTGACTTCATTCTGTGCATTTTCCACTGGCTGCTCCAGATTCTCATAGCCCTGGGTTCTTCTCAACCCCTTTCCTTTGCCAGGGGCAGGGAAAACAGCTTCTCTCAGCCCCCATCATGCAGCCCATAGCCCAGGGACCCAAGCACCTAAAGCCTGGGACCGTTGCTGAGGTCAACAGGGTCGATATGGATGAGAGAAAAATTGACCCAAATGAAAGAAGGGGCCGGGCACGGTGGCTCACGCCTGTAATCCCAGAACTTTGGGACTCTGAGGCAGGCAGATCACCTGACGTCAGGAGTTCGAGACCAGCCTGGCCAACATGGTGAAACCCCGTCTCTACTAAAAATACAAAAATTAGCCGGGTGTGGTGGTGCACACCTGTAATTCCAGCTATTCTGGGAGGTTGAGGAAGGAGGATCACTTGAACCTGGAAGGCAGAGGTTGCAGTGAGCCAAGATCACACCACCACACTCCAGCCTGGGTGACAGAGCGAGACTCCATCTCAAAAGAAAAAAGAAAAAGAAAAAGTTAAAAAAGGATGAAAGAAGGGAATCTTTAAAAGCATCCACGCTATCAATTTCTAGTCTTTGAAGTTTCAGAAGAATTTCTGCGGCTGCTGCTTCTGAACAAGGCTAAAAGAAATGTCACGGAATCAGCTTAGTGAGTTGCTTCAATGGAAACTTCATCCAAGGCCGATAATAAATAGCAGTTACATAACTCAGCAGGTCACAGCACTAACTAAGCCCTTTGTAGGCCATCAATCCACATTTATTTCCTGGATTTTATAACTGCTGCTGAAAGGGAGAAAAGGAGGGGCTGAGGATTAGGGGGAGAGAATCTGTGTGCCTGGACGAAACCTCCAAGCCTATTCTCCAGCCTCCTCTCCCATACGCCACCTCTGCAGCTAACTCTCAGGGGGACGTGCGGAGTTCCAGCACATCCAGACACTGTGGCTCCATGCCGGGAAACCAGACCCCTGTCCCAGCTGCCCTGAGTAGCCATGAGCTTTAGGCTGGTCATTTTCTCTCTGTCCTGTTTTCTGTAAAATGACAGTTGGGCTAGATGAGTTCTAGGATGCTTTTCTGCCCCATGATTCTAAACATTAGGACAGAAGAGTGGGTACCATGTTTGTTTCCCTCACTCCCACGCCCCAGTGTTAGCTGCAAGATGCTGTTGCATCCTTTTGATGGAGAAGGGGGAAGAGCATGATCCCAGCCAACTGACACATGGCACAGCGAGGGGGCAGGAGGGTCAAGGCTGCCCTGGCTGGGATGGGAAGCTGGGAGCGCACAGAGTAAAGGGCCCTTGCCGCCTCGGCCTCACTCTGTCTGGACACCCACATGAGCCAGAGCCAGCATGGACTACACAGCTTCCATGGGCACAGGGGAGTCGGCATAGGCCTGGAGGAAGGGGCGCCTAATAGTAGTGTTCACCATTCTCAAGCCTGGGGAGTTTGATGCCCAGGTTCAGGGCTGTTCCAGAATGCTTAGGTGGGTATGAATGCCCAAAACTGCAGCCGACAGGTCCCAGATGCAGCTTCTGTCTCTCGCCTCTGCTGGGGTCATGGGAGACAGCTCCCCCAGTCTTCTCCACCCTTGCCCAGCCTCCTGTGCAGAGCCACAGGCAGATCCTACCAGCTGGGAATGTCCAGTATGAAGCAGTTTGAGGAAGGGAAGGGCCTGGGGAAGAAATTCACTGGGGAAGAGGGAGGATGTCAGAAGATTTGTGGCATCAGGAAATGACAAGAAAGCCGGAGGGGAGTTGGAGTGGCTGGAGAGGTGAGAGTCCCTGGGCGGAGCCTCTGGTGAGCAGGAGCCTTCGGGTCTGGGTCTGGGGCCCCTTTCCTTCAGGGCCCGGCCGGGCAACTTGCGGGGATGGGATAATGCCTTAGGGAGTCCAGGAGCCCCAGCCCAGACTGCCCCTCTTGGGGTGTGAAGCCCCTGCAAGGGCTGAGTGGCAGAAAGCAAGGGTGGCTGCAGCCACTGAGCATCCCTGGGAAGGGATGGGGCTGTATAGAAGGGGCACGCGGGGACAGGTGGGCAGTCACAGTGTCTCAGCCCGCTGGGACTCACAGCAGAGCTTATCTGTAGAAGAGAAGGTAGAGGTCAGATGTTACATGGGAGGAAATTTCCAATAAAGACAAAAGTGCTTCCCCGGAGAAGGGACCTGGAGATTGGGACTCTGCTCATGCTCGCTTCGCTGCACGCGGTCACTGTGGTGTCCTTGCATCCCTCTTGCCCCTCCCTCAGCGCTCTGCCCTTCCCCAGTTCCTGCTGCTTCCTCTGCAGGAACAGCTGCATGTCTGGGCTTGTCAGGGAGTCAGCTGCGTCTCCAGACACAGACGCAGGAGGCCCAGCACCACCCCCAGCCTGACGCCGTCACTGAGGTTTGGAAGGTGGTGGTCTCCTCCCTGTTAAACTGAGACCCAGAGAGGGGGAGTGTGTTTTAATTCCCCAGACCCAACAAGTGAGTAGTGCCAGAAAGGGCCCTCGGGGTCCCATCTCTCCAGGCGGCCTCAGGTCAGTTCCCTCCCGCTGTGGTAGCCTCATCAGCTAATTCCGCCTCTGTTGGATCAGCCAGCAAGGCAATGCTCAAGGGGGCTGGGTGGCGACTCCAATTTGGGTGCACCAGCCAGTCCCAGGGGTGAAGGCAGTGACTTATTTGGGAATTATTTTTGTAGAGGAGACACTTGACTCCACGGCTGTTGAGGCTGAAGCTACCCAAGTGACTGCTGAGCTGAGTGGCAGGGAGGGCTGGCGGCTCCTGGACTCAGCTTCACACCACCTCCCAAGGTGTTCTCAGCCATGCCCCTACCTCTGCACAGGGCCACTCCTAAACAAATCCTCCTGCCTCCCTGGAGCTTGAAGGAAGTGCTTTGCCTCCCATCCTCTCCGCAGTCTCCTCTCCCCTCGGGGATTGGTCACGTGGAACCCTGTTGGAGCCTGAGGGGTGAGATGGTGAGTGCCCAGAGGGCAACGGTGGCTGGCTCCTTCCAGAGCCCACTTTTTCTTTCTTTCTTTCTTTCTTTCTTTCTTTTTTTCTTTCTCTCTCTCTCTCTCTCTCTTTCTTTCTTTTTTTTTTTTTTTTTCCTTGGGACAGGGTCTCCCCTCTGTCACCCAGGCTGGAGTGCAGTGACACAATCATAGTTCACTGCAGCCTCAACCTCCCAGGCTCGAACTATCCACCTACATCAGCCCTCCAGGCAGCTACGACTACAGGCACACACCACCACACCCAGCTAATTTTTTTTTTATTTTTTGCAGAATCAGTGTTTCACCATGTTGCCCAGGCTGGTCTCGAACTCCTGAGCTCAAGTGATCCTCCTATCTCAGCTTCCCAAAGTGCTGGGATTGCAGGTGTGAGCCACCATGCCTGGGTTTTCCTTGTTGATAAATGAGCATGGGATTGTTCTAGAGAAACTGTGCCATGAGCTGGGTGGGGCAGGAGCATCAAGATCATTTCAGAAAGTTCTCTCATGAAAGCCAAAATATGTGCCTACTCCACCTCTGCCCGCTAGCTACCATGTCCCAGGCCAAAAAGTCCTAAGGAGAGGAGAATCCCATGCAACTGTGGAGCGTGTGCAGGGCCCAGTCCTGGGTTCTTCATCCATTGCCTCCCTTAATCCCCAAGGCGGCTGTGGGGCACAGATTTCCTCATTTGACAGGACACCTCAACCAGCGGTTCTCAACCTCACTAGTACTGACATGTGAGGCTGGGTGCTTTTTTGCTGTGTGGCCTGCCCTGTGCATTATAGGATACATAGCAGCATCCTTGGCCTCTGCCCACTAAATGCCAGTAGCATACCCAATTTCTCCAGACATGTTCCTAGGGGGCAAAATCATCCCTACTTGAGAACCACTGTCGCAGACAGTAAGTGCCAAGGACTCCAGGATGGGCCTTTGTTTGAACATGGATCATCCAATTCTAAAGCCTGTCCACTTGCTTTTCTTTTCTTTTTTTTTTTTTTTTTTTTTTTTTGTGAGACAGAGTCTCACTGTGTTGCCCAGGCTGGAGTGCAGTGGCATGATCTCAGCTCACTGCAACCTCTGCCTCCCAGGTTCAAGTGATTCTCCTGCCTTAGCCTCCCAAGCAGCTGGGGTTACAGGCTCGTGCCACCATGCCTGGCTAATTTTTGTATTTTTAGTAGAGGTGGGGTTTCACCATGTTGGCCAGGCTGGTCTCGAACTCCTGACGTCAGGTGATCCACCCGCCTCGGCCTCCCAAAGTGCTGGGATTATAGGCATGAGCCACCACACCCAGCTCACTTGCTTTTCTTCCTATTGCCTTTTTGGTAGTAAAATCCTTTTTGAAATCTGATGACAGCTATATGACCCTCATCCTGGAACAAGGCTCCTACCTTCAATTTCAAGGAGTTTGTGGGTGCCAGGTGCTCATTCATGGAGAGAATATTAAGGACACCTGCCCACAGGGAAGCAGAACCAGATGGGAAGAGGCTGAATCAGCCTGCCCTCCTTCCTCTGACCCCTGTGTGATCACCCTGTGACTGGGGTGCGGTGTGTGTGGGGAGAGGGAGGCGAAGGCGGGATTGCCAAAGGCAGAGACGTCTGCCCTTTTTGGACAGCTGCCATGTGAGCACGCCCCTGTGTGCCCTGAGGCGGGCAGCTGTGCCAGCCCACGTGCCGAGCCTCACTCATCACCTTGCAGATGGGTGGCCCTGACTCAGCTGGCTGGATACTAGCTGTGGTTGTCCCATCCCAGAACATACTTCCTGTGACTGAGTGACCACCACACTTACCCAAGCATACCTGCCCCTGAAAGCAGAGGAAGGGGCCCAGAGGATTCAAGAGCTGGCCTTTTGTTCTGAGTTCTAGAATGCCGTGATGGTGGAGGAAGGGAGTGGAAGAGCTTCAAGATTTCAGGAACTTCCAAGTCCCTGGCTTTGTAGCATGTTGTAAAGACACGTGGGCCTCAGTTTCCCTGCTTATAAAATGAGAGCGTTGGACTGGATGATTTCTAATAATCCATACCCATTGAGCATTTCTTTTTTTTTTTTTCTTTTTTTTTGAGACGGAGTCTCGCTCTGTCACCCAGCCTGGAGTGCAGTGGTACGATCTCAGCTCACTGCAAGCTCCGCCTCCTGGGGTCACACCATTCTCCTGCCTCAGCCTCCCAAGTAGCTGGGACTACAGGCTCCCGCCACCACGCCCGGCTAATTTTTTTGTATTTTTAGTAGAGACGGGGTTTCGCCATGTTAGCCAGGATGGTCTCGATCTCCTGACCTCGTGATCTGCCTGCCTCGGCCTTCCAAAGTGCCGGGATTACAGGCGTGAGGCACCGCGCCCGGCCCGAGCATTTCTTACATGATAGGGTCTTCATGTCCATTCTATCATTTAATTCTTTTTTATTTTATTTATTTATTTATTTATTTATTTATTTATTTATTTATCTTTGAGATGGAGTCTGGCTCTGTCGCCCAAGCTGGAGTGCAGTGGTACATCTCAGCTCGCTGCAACCTCCACCTCCTGGGTTCAAGCGATTCTCCTGCCTCAGTCTCCGGAGTAGCTGGGACTACAGGCATGGCTAATTTTTGTATTTCTAGTAGAGACGGGGTTTCACTATGTTGGCCAGGCTGGTCTGGAACTCCTGACCTCAGGTGATCCTCCCACCGGGGCCTCCCAAAGTGCTGGGATTACAGGCATGAGCCACCACACCCAGCCTATCATTTAATTCATGCAATGCCCTATGAGAGAGAGGCTGTGATTATTAGCCTCACATTACAGCTGAGGAAGCTGAGACTCAGAGAGTTTAAGTAACTTGCCCAGGGTCGCGAGGCCAGTAAGTGGAAGAGGGGTGGGTCCCCTGCCCAGGTCTGACCCAGCAGCATCGTTGAGGATGTCAGTGACGCAGGTGAGAGGCTACGAGTGTCCAGGAGAGTAATGCAAGGGTGACCTGCGGAGGGAGGAGGGGCAAGATCAGGCACCCCGCCCAGTGTGGGGAGCGGCTGAAGATGACTCGGAGGTTTGGAGGGTGGCGGTGCTATTAATAGAAACAGGGAAGTCAGGAGGAGGAGCCGGGTTAGGGCTAGAAGATGATGAATTCATTCTTAGGCATGTGGACACGGATTTGCTGACAGTGGGACCTTTAGGCCAAGATCCAGCCACAGTTCAATTAGGAAAAATCAGCACCTACGAAGTACCTCTAAATGCCAGCAACAGCCTTACCAAGATCAAATCCCCAAACCACTCACACGGCAAGGCTTCCCAAGTCACTGGCTGTGGGCTGAGGCTGCAGTGATGAGTCTGCAGCAGCCATGCCCATGGCTCAGGTTCAAGTCCTGCACTGACCACTGGGGGTCACCGCTGGCGCGCAGACCTGGTGCAGCCGTCCAGGGTGTGCCTGCGGCAAGGCCGACCTAGGGGAAGGGGCACAGTGGGTTTCAGGGAGCCAGGCTCCCCCTCGACAGGGAGGCAGAGATCTCTTCCTCCTCTTACAGGGGTGGGAGGGAGAGAGGCTGGCAACTGCTTCTTCCAGGCTGTCATCTGGCAACAGTTTTCAGGGCATCCTGATTAACCTTGAATCTAGTTCTGTTGACGTAGCACCAGGGGAAGGGTGAGGGAGCAGAGCCCCCTTCCCTGAGTTGGCAGTGAAACTCTAGGGGCCTGCCTGGGGGACATCGTGTCCAGGGCAACCGGGGCCTGCGACCTGGGGCAGTGGAGCCTGGGAGCTGAGTCCCAGCTGTTCCAAGCCTCATGTCTCCCCTGACATCTGCGTCAGCAGCTCTGCCCTTTGACTTTTAATTCCCAGGAGAGGAGAGTGGAGGCAATCTTGGCCATCGGGACTAATTATTTGTGATTCGATTCAACCAGCAGTTTATTGGGGTTTGGACTGGCTTCCTGCCCTCCTCTCAGCCTCCCACACCCCAGCTTTATGGCCCTGTTCGCCTTCGGAAGCTGAGAACAGAGAGCAGGAGTGGCTCTGCAGCAGACACCCCGGTTCCTCTCGGTCTCCTGATCTCGGGATGTCCTGTGGGAAGTTAAGCTTATAAAATGCTTTGAGTCCCTAGAGAGAGGTGGCCCCAAGCTCATGCCCAGCCCAGGCCCTGGGCCCTCCTAGGCCGGCCTCCTGTTCTACCTGGGCTTGTTAGGACCTGTCCCCAGGTGGGCCGGGCTGGGCCAGGAGAGGGGCGCCAGCCTCCCAGCTGTCCAGTTTAGGGGGTGCAGGGCTCAGAAGGGATGGGGGTGGAGCAGGCACCGTGGAACCTGCGAGGCTCCCAGGCCCCAGGGCCCGTCAGTGTCTACTGTCCCTCTATATTCGGCCACAGCGTTATTGCCATGTCCTCTCAGGGGACAGGCAGGCAGCCCGACCCATGATGTCTCCTCCAAGGGCCTGGACTATTTTGGAACCAGCCTTGGGGGTGCTGGGGGAGGCCGAGGTAGGGTTTAAGGGAAGATTTCCTCGCAGCTCCCGGTCAGGGATGAGCAGAGGGTGTGTGGCATGGGGAACTGGCCCCTAGGCCCTTCTCAGAATTCCCAGTACAGTTATGTGAATGTTCCTTCTGCTCAGGTTTCCTGGGGATGCCTAGGCTGGGGCCTCAGGGGCTGAGTCTGGGCAAGAACCCAGCCCCTCCTCCCCCCGGGAGAAGCTTCCAGCTGTTTAGATTCATCCCTCAATTAAAAAACATCGCCCCCCTGTGCCAGGTTTCACCCAGAGCCACGTACAAGCTAGCCCAGTGGGTCTCAGCCTTTCGGATTTCTCACATCACTAACATTTCAAAAAAATAAAAAAATTTAGGATCTGATGTCGTCACCAGTTTTGTTTTTGAGACAGAGCCTCGCTGTGTCACCCAGGCTGGAGTGCAGTGGTGCCATCGCAGCTCACTGCAACCCCCGCCTCCTAGGTTTAAGCGACTCCTGTGCCTCAGCTTCTCGAGTAGCTGGAATTACAGGCGTCCGCCACCACACCCAGCTAATTTCTGTATTTTTAGTAGAGAAGGGGTTTCACCATGTTGGCCAGGCTGGTCTCAGACTACTGGCCTTAAGCGATCTGTCCACCTCGGCATCCCTAAGTGCTGGGATTTCAGGCATGAGCCACGACACCGGCTAGTCACCAGTTTTTTTATTTTGCTGAGTTTGAGGTCATTAAAAGGAAATGTCAAAGGAAAGGTCCTTTTGTGCTCACACACACAGACACAGACACACACACACAGACACACACACGATTGAAAATACAAAGCTCAGATAAAAGGACAGTCTTTTGGATTGAGTAAACCTAGCTTTAGTAAAACCTCACTATATTGTCCTTATTTTTCTCATTTTGCTGCTGGCAGATGAGAACATGGCGATGGCTGGCACTGGGCACCGGTTGATGGACTTGTGCTCCAGGAACTGTTGGTCCTGCCACTCCTCCACCTGGGCCCAGTGCCAAGGGCAGCCAGCTCTGCTCCGGGGAACCCCTCCCCAGCACGTATCTCCCAATCTCATGCACCGGTCACTGCCACTTTTGCTTCTATCTTCCTGTCCTCCATGCCCCTCCCCCAATATTTGCAGGAGGGGGAAGGTGGGGAGCAGGCTTCACACAGCTCCCAGACTAAAGTTGGCACCGCTAGCCGATCGCTGCAGCCCAGAGTCCACCCATGGGGAAGTCACACGTCACCCGCTCCTTGGAGGGGGTCTCTGCTGTGGAAGGTGCTGGTCTGGGCAGGGTCAAGAATTCCAGAGTGGCCACCGCTTCCTGGCCATGGGATCTGAGATGAGTCCCAGAACCTCCTTCCTTGAGCTTCAGCTTCTTGTTCTATAAAATGGGTATATTAACTCCTCATCACAGGGCTGGTGCAAGGATGGTGTGAGTGACAGAATGTTTGTGAAAGTCCTTGCTGAGCTATAAAGCTTAGGTAGGGGTAGTTATTATTACGATGGGAAACTAGTAAATGGCTGAAGAAAGAGCAGCCCAAAAGCTGACCTCAGCCTCTGGGTACGAAGACAGTGCTCACACCCACCCCCAGGTCTGTGATCTGGGGCCCCTCCAGCCCCACAGAGGAGCAACGCCAGCCTGACCCCGTGAGTCAGCAATGCCAGGGCTGGACCACGGCGTTCTGGAAGTAGGAACTAGGCCTAGTCTGTGTTGGAGACAGGGTCTGCTGTGTTTTTGGAGAGAGGGTCTGCTTCTGTTGACTTGTAGTGGCCCCACTATGTGGTTATTGCAGCCGACGGCCCCCCGAATTGTAGAGAAGTGTGCGGAGGGCCTCCCCAAGACGGAGCCCCTTTTGGATGGATTGAGGTTTGAGGATTCAAGGTGTTCGCGGAGGATCGGATTTTAAGGACTGTCCCCGCCCCCGCTGTGTCACTGTGGGGCAGTGTGGGAAACGCGCCCACCCGTGTTCCTAGTCCAGTTCACCATTCACTCTAGCTGTGTGGCTGCCTCTCCCAGCCTCAGTTTCCTCATCTGTCAAATAGGGACAAGAGGCCTTACCTTCCAGGGCTGTTGTTAGCTTATTGGGACCCCATGCAACAGTCCCTGGAGGGTTTTCAGTCCAAGGGAGCCCCCTGCAGACCCTCCAGGAGGTCCTCCCCACAAAGGGAATCCAGGGGTCCTGAGGAAGCATGAGCCTGGGCTGCCTCCCTACCCAGAGTGGATCCCCCACCCAGCCGGCCTCCAGCGGCCTGCCCCCTCTCCCCAGCTGCTCAGCAGTCTGGTCATGAAGTCATTGCCACCTTCCCCAGCCCGCACCCCCACCACCCCTGCCCCCATGCTGACATCCCATTTGGCAAAGAGGTTGGAAAAGCCGCTGACTCTTCCAGACCCTGAGTTCATTGACTGGTCAGGGCGCATCGGCCACAGGCTGACCATGTGGCCAGAGAGGGGTTTGCAGAGTGAGGGAGGGGCCCCTCCAGGCCTTCCTCCCTGCCTCAAGCCTCCCCCTGACCACTAAGACACTCCTCCAATATCCGCCCACACCCCAACTATACATACCTGACCTACACACATGTGGCCCACCCCCTACACACTTGCTGCAGACACTCCTTACACCCCTTGTAAACACATGCCAAGCACACACTCCCCTGGGCAGCCACCTACCTACTGAGGCACACCCAGCACACCGGACTCCCACACGTATGTGTATGTGCCACTCCCTCATACGCTGGTGTGAGCTGTTGGGCACCACCAGCTACCCACGGCCACAGCTACTCCTGGTCCACCATGGCCCAGCCTCTTGGGCTACATCAGGCAGATGCACCCGGCCTGAGCCAGGCTCTGGTGGCAGGGTCTCTGGCCTTGGGGGGGGGGGGTCTCTAGATCAGAGGCACAGGCGGCCAGACTTGAAATGCCTCATCTCAGCCAACCCCTTCACTGCTCATTTGTGGAAACTGAGGCCCAGAGAGGGCAAGGAGTGGTCAGGGGCTGGTCACGTCACACAGGCAAACTCCTCCCAAGTGCCTCCAAGTGCCTGAGAGCGTGGCAGAAAGGCGGGCAGCCCAGGCTCCCTCCACCCTCAATGCGCTCCTCAAACGTCCTGACTCAGTGGGTCCTCTTCCATGAGTTCTTCCAGGATGACTCCCAAGACTGGGTGAGCTTTTCACCCTCTGCCCTGGGTGCAAGGTCATTTGAAGCTAGGCAGGGGGCACACCCACTGTTGGGCCTCAGCCTTCACAGGCTCAGGATGTTAGTGTCTCACATAGCCTTGGCCTTGCTCAGCAAATACCCAGTGCAGGCTGCAGTCCCACAATGCACTACAAGCCTGGCCCTCCCACTCCCTGCCTCAGTCTCCCTCCCTAGGACTCACCCATCAGGGCCCTCAGCAACTGCCTAGACTGTGGCTCCATCATGGGGCCCCAGGCTCCAGGGAAGGACTCTCTTTCCCTTGGACTGTCAGCTCCACAGGATAAGGATTTTTTGCCTGGAAAGGTGCCTGGCACCTAGTAGGTGCCTTAAAAAAAAGCTGTTGAGTCTGGGCACGGTGGCTCATGCCTGTAATCCTAGCACTTTGGGAGGCCAAGGTGGATGGATCACAAGGTCAGGAGTTCGAGACCAGCCTGGCCAATATGGTGAAACCCCATCTCTACTAAAAATACAAAAATTAGCCAGGCGTGGTGGCGGGCACCTGCAGTCCCAGCTACTCGGGAGGCCGAGGCAGGAGAATTGCTTGAACCCAGGAGGCGGAGGTTGCAGTGAGCTGAGATCACACCACTGCACTCCAGTCTGGGCGACAGAGCAAGACTCCGACTCAAAAAAAAAAAAAAAAAAAGTTTTGAATGGTCCAGGTGTGCAGTGGCTCATGCCTGTAATCCCAACATTTTGGGAGGCCAAGGCAGGAGGATCGCTTGAGGCCAGAAGTTCGAGACCAGCTTGGGCAACATAGCAAGACCTCTACAAAAATGTTTACAATTAGCTGGGCATGGTGGCACATACCTGCAGTCCTAGCTACTCAGGCTGAGGCAGGAGACTCACTTAAGCCTGGGAGTTTGAGGCTGCAGTGAGCTTTGATCCCACCACTGCACTCCAGCCTGGGTTGACAGAGCAAGACCCTGTCTCAAAAATAAATACATAAAATAAAAATGTGTTGAATGAATGGGCCAATCTTGCGACCCCAGCCTCCTTTCATGAGGCTTCTCCAGACCAGAATCAAGAGTTCTGGGAGCCGTTGGGAAAAACCATCAGGCAGGAGCCGGGGTCTGCCGTGGATGGCTGTGGGACCCCGACGCAGCCACCTTCCCCTATGGCCTTCAGCTGCCATCGAGCAACGACGGCCTGGCTGTTGGTGGATGCGGTTTGCAGCCTGTGATTCTGGGACCACCTGTGCAGGTGCTGCCCCAACCAGGGCTGGCTGGCCCCCACTGGCTTGGGAGAGGGCACCCCTTTGGGCAGACACGGGCTGGGGAGCCCTATATTGTAAATAAGGCGGTCACACAGAATAGACCAGGACATTGGCAACTCGGGAAGCCATCAAACACGAGTAGCTCCTGCTCCCCCCTTCCCCCCAACCCGCACTCCACCGCCTGCCACTCACACGTGGCGGGGCCGCCGCAGGAGCGCAGGGAGGCTCCGGGTCAACATCCTGCTTCCTGCAGGGCCTCCCGCGGGGCGGGCGGGGGAGGGCGCACAGAGGGGTGTTTGTTCGCAGCGGGCGGCGGGGAGGAGATAGATGCTAATCGGTGCGGATCGCCCGCCCCAGCTTAAGGTCAGGAGGTAACGCGACCCGCGGTTATAAATAACCGCTCAGGGCGGCGGCCGAGGGCAGCGCGCTGGACCCGCGCCCCTCGCCAGCCGCCGGGCCGGCTTGATTACTGCCCTCCCCGGCCCGACCGCGGGCATCTGAATCCCGACAGCAGAGCACGGCGACCTCTGGGGCTAGCGCGCAAGGTCAGACCAGGTCCAGGGCTTCCCTGCCCTCTGCGGGGACCCTGGAGCACCGACAGCCCCACCTCCCCACCTCCAAGCCCCACTCCCATCTCCCACCAGGGGCAAGAAGGTGGAGGGAGGCCACCGGACACAACCCGAGGACCCAGGCGGCCTGCACCTCCGCGCCAAGCCTGGGGGTGGCCGATGGCAAGGGAGGCCCGGAGTAACCCAGCCAGTGAGGGCCAGGCTGCAGCTAACACTGGTCCTGCTTCTGGGGCCGACACAGGCCTGGTCTGTGATGGTGGGACTTACCAGAGCTTAGTGGAAAGAAAATCCCTGAGTCTGGGGCTTCAGGAGTCTCAGGCTGGGGAGGGACTCTGGTAGCACCCATGAGGGGACACGTGGTTGTGCCCCAGGGAGGCCAGCCACCTGCTCTCCACCTGCCCTTGGATAGAAAAGGGAGGTGGATTTAACCTGCTCCAGGAGACATGACTTTTATTTTTAAGACTTTTTAAAATTGAAGTAAAGCACACACACAGAACACTGCACAAATCAAAGTGTACAACTGAAAGAATTTGCACATGCTTTGCATACCTGTGCAACCAGCACCCAAATTAAAAAACAGCACCTCACCGGCACCCAGAAGCCCCTCGAGACCCCTTCCACCTACTATTCCCGAGTCCAGCCTCTCTCCTGACTCAGCCCGCAGGCACTCTGGCCCGCTTCTGAACTGTGTGTAAATGGAGCCATACAGTGGGTGCCGTTTTGCGTCTGGTTTCTTTTGCTGCATATTATGTTTGTGAGGTTTGTCAGTACTCTCACAGGCAGTCAAGGGCTGTTCGTCCCCATTGCTGGTGGCTTGCCATCGTGTGACTCTGTTAAAATGTATGCACCTATGTTACTGCTAATGGACATTTGGGGAGGTTCCAGTTCCTGGCTATGGTGAATAGTGCCACTATGAACATTCTAGTTCCTGTGTATTGTGAACATATGAATGCATTTCTGTTGGGTGAATACCTAGGGCAGGGATGACGGGGCCCGGGTGTGTGTCTGCTCAGCTTTGGAAGATACAGGAATGTTACTTTTTAATCAACATTTCAGTAAGAATGATTTTTCAAGGTAAGTTTTTGTTTTCCATTCTATTTAAAAACAAAAAATGATAGTGGCTCATGCCTGTAATCCCAGCACTTTGGGAGGCCGAGGTGGGCGGATCACTTGAAGCCAGGAGTTCGAGACCAGCCTGGCCAGCATGGTGAAACCCTCTCTCCACAAAAATACAAAAATTGGCCGGATATGTTGGGCACCTGTAATCCCAGCTACTCGGGAGGCCGAGGCACGAGAATCGCTTGAACCTGGGAGGTAGAGGTGGCAGTAAGCCAAGATCACGCCATTGCTTTCCAGCCTGGGGGATAGAGCGAGCCTCTATATCAAAAAAAAAAGAAAGAAAGAAAGAAAAATTAGCCAGGTGTGGTGATGCAATCTGTGGTCTCAGCTACTTTGAGGCTGAGGTGGGAGGATCACTTGAACCTGGGAGGTTGAGGTTGAAGTCAGCCATTGCACCACTGCACTCCAGCCTGGGTGACAAAGTTTGCCCCCTGTCTCAAAAAAAAAAAAAAAAAAAAAAAGATGGACATTATTTACAGCTACTGTTTAGAGTGACCCATTCAACCATTCAACAGATAAGAGCCTAAGAGCCTCTTCCCTGGCAGATGCTGGACAAGAGAGAGACCCAGTTCTTCTAGAGCCTGGGGACAAGTGGCGACAGCAGGGGCGTCACTGAGGGAAGGACCAGGGAGTCTCAGCACACCCCATGATCCTCATCAGCCACCCCTTACCCACCGCAGCTGCTCCTCACTCACAAACATCCAAGCTGAGACCAGAGGACTTCCCATGCAACCGGGACTCAGGGCAGAGGCTAAGGCCTCCGTCCAGGCAGGCTGCACACGGGAACTCGAAATGGGCAGTCTGGATGGCAGTAACACAATGAATCACAATCAAGTAAGAAGAGGGCTGAGAGAGGAAGAGCAGGTGCTGTGGGCACGAGGGGCTGGCGGCAGGTATGCGGCTGAGTCAGACAGGAGGCTCAGCAGGAGGAGCCCAGGAGGGAGCAGGAGCGTGGAGACAGGGCAGGGGCAGATGGCTCTGGACTCTGGACCTAATCCTGAGGGCCAATGAAGGGGGTTAAGCCTGGGAGTGAGCAGATCAGACGTGCTTTTTTAGCAAGATCATCCTGGATCTCTGTGGAAACTGCCTTGTGGTGATGAGAGCAAACCCTGAGACCACTGGGGTCCCTGAGCTGATAAGCACCAAGGCAGTGGGCCGGAGAGAGGAGAGATGTTTAAGAGGTGTCCTGGGTTGGGTGCGGTGGCTCACGCCTGTAATCCCAGCACTTTGGGAGGCCGAGGCAGGTGGAACATTTGAGGCCAGGAGTTCAAGACCAGCCTGGCCGATATGGCAAAACCTCATCTCTACTAAAATACAAAAATTAGCTGAGTGTGGTGGTGGGCACCTGTAATCCCAGCTACTTGGGAGTCTGAGGCATGAGAATCGCTTGAACCTGGGAGATGGAGGTTGCAGTGAGCCGAGATCATGCCATTGCACTCCAGCCTGGGAACAGACCAACACTCTATCTCAAAAATTAAAAAATAAAAATAAAAGAGGTGTCCCGGAAGGACCTGGGGCATAGCAGGCTCTGGGGAATGGGGGAAGAGGAGGCATCAGGAAGGTGTGAGGAATGGATTGGGGAAGACATGGTAAAATTACAGATTTGGGAGAAAGGAGTCATTCACTCGCAGAGGTTTTGGTGAATTTCCTTCCCATGTTCCCATGTTTCTTTTTTTTTTTTTCTTTTTTAAGACAGAGTCTCACTCTGTCGCTGAGGCTGGAGTGCAATGGCACGATCTCGGCTCACTGCAACCTCTGCCTCCCGGGTTCAAGTGATTCTCCTGCCTCGGCCTCCCGAGTAGCTGGGATTACAGGTGCACGTTACCACGCTTAGCTAATTTTTTGTATTTTAAGTACAGACAGGGTTTCACCATGTTGGCCAGGCTGGTCTTGAACTCCTGGCCTCAAGTGATCCGCCCACCTTGGCCTCCCAAAGTGCTAAGATTACAGGCATGGGCCACTGCGCCCAGTGTCCTTCCCGTCTTTTGTGTGATAGGTTCCACTTTGGTCTCAGAACTTCTGAGAGCCAAATTAGTTGGGCCTGAGGAGGACAGCCAGGCCCAACCAATTTCCCTGAGCCAGCCCTAGGGAACTGTAGAAGGTGAGGCATGGCCATGCATTCATTCAAAGGTATCCATGGAGCCCACACCTGCTGGAGCTTGTTCTGGGTGCCAGGATGCGTTGGTGGACAAAACAAATGCCTGGTCCTCAGGGAGCTTCTACTCCAGTGGGGAAGCGTTAATACTTATATAAGCCTGGCCAATATGGCAAAGCCCTGTCTCTACTAAAAATACAAAAATTAGCCGGGCGTAGTGGCACAAACCTGTAGTCCCAGCTACTCAGGAGGCTGAGGCATGAGAATTGCTTGAACCTGGGAGGTGGAGGTTACAGTGAGCTAAGATCGCACCACTGCACTCCAGCCTGGGCAACAGAGGGGGAGACCTTATCTAAAAATATATGTGTGTGTGTGTGTGTGTGTGTGTGTGTGTGTATGTATATATAAAGTGGTGTAAGTCTTAAGAAAAAGTAAGCTGGGGAAGGGAACAGTGGCGGTGGTGGGAGGGGTCTGTTTCAGATTGGGTGGGCAGGGCGGCCTCTCTGAAGAGACTTCAGCGCTGACCTGAAAGAAGCAAAGGAGCAAGGCACCTGCTGGGCAGAGCAGGCCGGGCGGAGGGCACAGCAAGTGCAGAGGCTCTGCGGCAGCTGTGAGCCTGCTTGGGCTGCTGGAGGAGCAGCAGGGAGGCCGCTGTGGGAGGACTGAAGGGAGGACTGCAGACCAGAGGGCAGACTCGGTGGCCCGAGAGGGGGCCTTTCACTCTAGGGAAGGGAGAGGGTTTCTGAAGCGATGGCCTCATCTGGGTTTTGTTTGAGAAGGGTCATTCTGGCTGCTCTGAGAACAGACTGTAGAGGACGGAAGTGGGAGGAGGCCCTTCCAGAGGCACGGGTCAGAGAGAGGGGTGGCCTGGACGAGGGTGGAGGCATCAGCGAGGGAAGAGGGGGAGCCCACGGCATGGCTGGTGGACACAGCATGGGCTGGTGGACTAGATGTGGCATGTGAGAGACAGGTAGGTGGCAAGAAGGACCCCTGCTGTCAGCTGCCCCTTCACCAGGCTGTGGGACCAGGACACAGCCCAGGACACCAGCCTCTTCCTACCTCCTCTCACTTCTGGACTCTCCCCCTCCTCCTCCCTCTCCTTGTCTTCTGTCCTGTCCCCTGGCCTCTCCTTCCTCACCCCCTTCTCCCCCTCCTTCTCTCCTGTCCATTCCTCCTGTTTCGGGAGTCCAGTGACCTGGTGCTGTCACCTCCCAAAAGTCAGAGAGGCTGCCCTCTGGATATGGCCTTGTGCCTTTTTTCACTTAGCAGTTTTGATGACTGTGGCCAGGACCCAGAGGCTGGGAGCGGAAGAAAAAGTACGTGTGGCCCCCAAGTTCTGGCCTGGGGAGCAGCTCAGATGGAGGGAAAGCCCAGTCCCCATCCTGGGGCCTCTCCACACCCTGAGCCCTGGGTGCTTGCGGGGCACCCCCATGCAGAGCAAGGCGGCGGGTCCTTGGGAAGCTGACCAAGAGCCGCATGCAGCTTCTGCTCCACCTGCCGGGACTTGGGGCCAGGTTTTCTCAAAGCTGCCCCCCTCCCCATGTAGTTACAGGCTGGCTCCTTGGTCAAGGTCCTGTGTTGGATTCAGCCTAAGCCCACAGGTGTAAATCCATTGCCTGGAGACACCTGTGTCGGGGAACAGGGCTGAGCTGGGAGACTGTTCTCATGTTATCCCTCCAGCCCACCCTCTCCCCTGAACTCCAGACCTACACACGGCCACAAACCCAGCGTCTCTGCTTGGATGGATGATGGGCATCTCAAACTTAATGTGTCCACCATGTGAGCTCCTCCAGTCTTCCCCCAGTGTGACTAATCACAACTGCCTCCTTCCAGATGATCAGGCAAAACCTTAGCACCATCCCTCTCTCTCTCACCCAGCATCCAAGCTGTCAGAAAATGCTGTTGGCTCTGCCTTCAGAAACTGAGCCCCTCACCCAACCTCCATTGCTATTATCCAGTCTAAGCCAACATCCTCACTCATTAGATTCTTAAAATAGCATCGGCCCTTGCCCCTTCATGCTATCCCCAGCATGGTAGCCAAAGTGGTTTTATTAAAAAGTGAGTTGATAGTGTCACTTGTCTGCTTCCCCTGCAGTCTAAGGCAACGCCGAGGTCCTGTCGGGCGGCCCCTCTGTCATCTGCTCCTGCCCCACCTCTCCAACACCATCTCTTTCCATGGCCCATTTGCTCCAGCCTCACTGGCCTCTGTTCCTTGACTACACAGTGCACATGTTGGCCTTGGGGCCTTTGCACGTGCTGCCCTGCTGGCTATTTTTCTGGTGGGAAGCAGGTGGCTTGGGCAGGCCTCTGGGGTACCCAGTATGTTGGAGGAGGGAAGGCTGTGGGGTGGCAGGGGAGGGAGCAAGGGATATCCCTCCTTCCTGAAGTCCCCTCCTTGAAGCTCCCCACAGTTTGTCCCTCACCTTCTTTACATCTTCATTCACGTGTTATCTTCTCAGAAGAGCCTTCACTAACCACCATGTTAAAAAGTAAAGATCAGGCTGGGCACAGTGGCTCACACCTGTAATCCCAGCACTTTGGGAGACCGAGGTGGGCGGATCACCTGAGGTCAGGAGTTCGAGACCAGCCTGGCCAACGTGGCAAAACCGCGTTTCTACTAAAAATACAAAAAAAAAACACCCCAAAAAATTAGCCAGGTGTGGTGGCAGGCGCCTATAATCCCAGCTACTCAGGAGGCTGAGGCAGGAGAATCGCTTGAACCCGGGAGGCCGAGGTTGCAGTGAGCTGAGATCGCACCGTTGGACTCCAGCCTGGGCAACAAGAGCAAAACTCTGTCTCAAAACAACAACAAAAAGATCACATCTACTACCTTGGTTTCTAATACCATTCTTCAGTGAAAGGATCCGGGGCTCCTGGGAGAGATGGCTGATTCCAGGACTGGGACAGGAGCATCGTGTAGTGCCAGAGAGTAAGGAAGGGCTCAAAAAGAAAAGAACCACATTGGTGCTGGAGAGAGGGGTATCAAAGGGATGAAGGAGCCCACTGAAAGAGCTCCCAACAACCAAACGCTGCAACAATTGAGCAGTAAAATGAAGTAGTATTATAACCCAAGTGTAAAATAAATATCCCTGAGTCCATTATAAATAAGCGCTTGGATTAATTAATAAATGGGGGAGAAGACACACACAAAAAAACCCACGCAGAAGAATTTCAAATAATTTATGTCGATTTTTTTTTTTTTTTTTTTGAGATGGGATCTCACTCTGTTGCCGGACTGGAGTGCAGTGGCACAATCTCAGCTCACTGCAACCTCCACCTCCTGGGTTCAAGCGATTCTCCTGCCTCAGTCTCCCAAGTAGCTGGGATTACAGGTGCCCACCACCACGCCCAGCTAATTTTTATATTTTTGGAAGACACAAGGTTTCACCATGTTGGCCAGGAGGGTCTCCATCTCTTGACCTCAGGTGATCCGCTCGCCTCGACCTCGCAAAGTGCTGGGATTACAGGCATGAGCCACTGCACCAGGCCAATTTATGTCACTATTTCACCCTTAATGAGTTGGGGCTGAAAGCATAAGTCCCAGGTCTTACGTGTGGCTGCACTTAGTGACTTCCTCCCAAAGAGTACAGTGTGGAACGGGAGAAGGGGGCTCATTCTGCGGTGCAGAAACCCAGGGATACCTGTGACAAAGTCAGCATCTTTGTAACTCCAGTTGATAGGACCTCTGATAGGATACATGATGAAAACGGCACCTCAGCTTTGTGATCAGACACCCAAAAACCCATAACCCCTGTCTAAACATGAGAACAACACGAAACAAATTCCAATATAGCAGTATCCTCCAAGACACCAAACCAGGACTTCTCAAAACTGTCAGGGTCATCAAAATATTTTCATCAAAATAAAAGTCCGAGAAGTGGTCACAGCCAAGAGGAGCCTCAGGAGGCAAGACAATGACAATGACGTAGAATGTGAGATCCTGGATGGGATCCTGGAACAGAAAAAGCACATTAGGTAAACCCAGAAAATCTAAATAAACTATAGACTTTGGTAAGTAATAGTGTATCAAGGCCTGGTGCAGTGGCTCATGTCTATAATCCCAGCACTCTGGGAGGCCAAGGCGAGAGGACTGCTTGAGCCCAGGAATTCTAGACTAGCCTGGGCAACTCCTATCTCTACAAAACCCATCTCTACAAAAAATACAAAAATTAGCCAGGTGTGGTGGTGCATACCTGTGGTCCCAGCTACTCTGGAGGCTGAGGCAGGAGGATGGCTTGAGCCTAGAAGGTCGAGTCTGCAGTGAGCCATTACTGCACCACCACATAGACAGAGCAAGACTCTGTCTCTAATAATAATAATGTATCAATATTGGTTCATTCATTGCAACAAATGTACCATACTAATGTAAGTTGTCACTGATGAGAGAAACTGGGTGCAGGAGGAGGGAGGGTTTGGGGGTAACTATATTGTCTTTTTTTTTTTAACAGCTCTTCAAGAATTTATTTATTTTGTGTGTCATCTTTTTTTTTATTATTATACTTTAAGTTTTAGGGTACATGTGCACAATGTGCTGGTTAGTTACATATGTATACATGTGCCATACTGGTGTGCTGCACCCATTAACTCGTCATTTAGCATTAGGTATTTCTCCTAATGCTATCCCTCCCCCCTGCCCCCACCCCACAACAGTCCCCAGAGTGTGATGTTCCCCTTCCTGTGTCCATGTGTTCTCATTGTTCAGTTCCCATCTGTGACATATTGTCTTCTTAATTTTTCTGTAAAACTGGAACTGAGCTTAAAAAATTGAATCTATTAAAAATTACAGCCCCCAACCCACAATTCCCAAACCCAAACCTGCCTTTTCCCATTGTACTTAACACCATTTATACTTAACACAATTTACACCATTTAACTTTTTTTTTTTTTTTTGAGACAAGGTCTCACTCTGTCACCCGGGCTGGAGTGCAGTGGCTTGATCTCGGCTCACGGCAGCCTTTAACTCCCAGGATCAAGTAACTCTCTCACCTCAGCCCCCCAAGTAGCTGGGACTACAAGCATGAACCACCACACTTGGCTGATTTTTGTATTTTTAGCAGAAATGGCATTTCATTATGTTGCTCAAGCTGGTCTCCAACTCCTGGACTCAAGCAATCTGCCCATCTCGGCCTCTCAAAGTGCTGGGATTACAGGTCTGAGCCACTGTGCCTGGCTAATTGACTATATATTGAACTCGTATATTTTGTTTATTGCCTGTTAACTCTCTAGAATATAAGCTTCTTAAAGGGTTTTGTCTCTTCACTACTATATGCCCAGCACCTAAAACAATCTGACCAATAGCAGGTACTCAGTAAATATTTGTTGAATGGTACATTTCTAAAGATAGTCACTGTTGGTTTTTCCAGTTTTTTCCCTCTGCCTAAATATATTTATTACTGTTCTCAAATAAACACGATTATAATGTTTTGCTTATCTGCTCTTTTCACTTAATAGCACCTGATTATTTTTCCTTGTTATTGTTTTACCTCATTTTCTAGGCCATGCTGATGTTTGCAAGCCTAACAAATGGTTGTGATTCAAGAGGCGAAGGCTCTGGGCGCCTCTTGCTCCCTGCCGGCTCCACCACAGTGCCATGTGGGCAGGAGATGGAGTCATGCCAAGGCCACTCCCGCCCTCTGACATCAGATTGTGGGCACTAGATCCCGCTTGGTGGTGAACCGGGTGCGTCAGAACCCAGGGATTAAATAGCTTTCGAAATCCATCGGCTTGTCCTTGACCAGCCAGAGGGCCAGGGCACGTGCCCAGACCTCCTGCCAGCTCAGGGATAGGGGAAAACACCATCCATGCACACATTCGAGGCAGCTGCAGAGAGCCTCCCACAGTGGGTCACAGCCCAGGCCCAAGACTGATGGTCCTGGCCCAAAGTGCTCTGGAGACCTGAGCTCCCAAGACGGGGGGTTGGTTGGAGGCTGGGGGCTGTCAGAACCTCTCTCCAGGCACCCAGCTAGGGGCTGAGGAATCTGCTCTGCCAGCTGTTTCCCTGGTGGGAAGCAGGTGGCTTGCACAGGCCTTTGGGGGACCCCATATGTTGAGGTAGGAAACGCTGTGGTGTGGCGGGGGAGGCAGCAAGGGGTATCCTTCCTCTGCACCCAGGGGCCATCTGCTTTCAAATCCAGCCACTTGTCCTCCTTCCTGGTAGCAATATGGAGCCACCCAGACTCTGCTAGACATATGAGTGCTAAAGATAAAAATACTCAAAGGACATATGCCTTCTGTGAACTGCTTTACTCAACGTGCTTGGGAGTCCTTCAGCTTCCCTCTAAAACACAGTGTCACTCCCACCCCCACTGGCCCCACCTCCGCAAAGAGGCAGGGAAGCTGTTATGGCCTTAGACACGCTGTGCTTGTGAATGCGTAGTGTGTGGATGCAGGTGCGTGCTCTGAGCCTGCGCCTGCACCTGTCTTCCGCATGCACACCCCAGTGCGTGTATGCGAGTGTTGATGTGTGGTGCGCTGAGTGCATGTCTGTGCGTGCTCCGGCTCATGTGTGTGGATATGCGTGCCTCCATCTGTGTTTCCATGTGTTTTGTATGAGTTTGCCTTGGCAGGTGGGTCTGTGTGGGCACACACCTGGGGGTGTGCATGGGTGTGTGCTTTGCTCTATGCGAGTGTGCCCATGACGGGATATGTTCTTCCATTTGTGCTTGTGTGTGTTTCATGTGAGCACATGCTTGTATGTGAGCTTTTTGTGTGTGTACCTTTGGGTATGTGCCTAGGTAGGTGCACATATGTGCATGAGCCCAGGTGTCAAACGAGAAAAGAGATGAATGTTAGTCCCACACCTGCTCTGTTGACGGGCTTTCCCCACCCCCTACCCACCTGCATTCTATTGGCAGGACTGGTCTTTAAACAAATCTCTCACAGGTGAGGTGGCCTCCACTTTTCTCACACCTTCTTATACAGTCATGCACCTCATGATGTTTTAGTCAACTACAGGCTGCAGCTAAAGCGGTGGGCCCATACGATTATTATTATTATTATTATTATTATTATTATTATTATTGAAACAGAGTCTTGCTTGTGTTGCCCAGGCTGGAGTGCCCTGGCACAACCTCGGCTCACTGCAACCTCTGCCTCCTGGGTTCAAGCGATTCTCCTGCCTCAGCCTCCTGAGTAGCTGGGATTACAGGCACCCGCAACCATACCCAGCTAATTTTTTGTATTTTTAGTAGAGACGGGGTTTCACCATGTTATTCAGGCTGGTCTTGAACTCCTGACCTCAAGTGATCCACCTGCCTCAGCCTCCCAAAGTGCTGGGAGTATAGGCATGAGCCACTGTGCCCAGCCCCACAAGATTATAATACTGTATTTTAACTCTACCTTTTCTATGTATAGATATGTTTAGATACACAAATACTTACCATTGTGCCACAATTGCCGACAGTATTCAGTACAGTAGCAAGCTCTCTGAGTGTGTAGCCTGGGAGCAGTAGCCTGGGTGTGTGGTAGTCCATACTACCATCTGGGTTTGTGTAAGTGCACTCTATGATGTTCATACAATGACGAAATTGCCTGAGGACGCATTTCTCAGGACGTGTCCCCCTTGTTGAGTGATGCAGGACAGTGCTTACTCATCCTCCTCTTTTTTTTTTTTCCAAGATAGGTCTTGCTGTGGCACCCAGGCTGGAGTGCAGTTGTGCAATATTGGCTCACTGCAACCTCCGCCTCCCGGATTCAAGCGATTCTCCTGCCTCAGCCTCCTGAGTAGCTGGGATTACAGGCACCCACCACCACGTCAGGCTAATTTTTGTATTTTTAGTAGAGATGGGATTTCACCATGTTGGCCATGCTGGTCTCGAACTTCTGACCTCGTGATCCACCCGCCTCGGCTTCCCAAAGTGCTGGGATTACAGGTGTGAGCCACTGCGCCAGGCCTCATCCTCCTCTTAAGTTTTCCCAAACTCTGTCTGCGATGGTCCTGCACCCTCAGTGCTTGTTTCCCACCTTCACTGGCTCAGTGTTTTTGGAGCCCTCTATCCCTGCGAGATGCTCTGGAAGGAAAGGGCTTCTGAGTCCGTGGGTTTCTAGTAAAAGTTGCACTCATTACACCTTCATGGAGACTCATCATGTACCCAAGCATAGGAAAGGTCCTGAGAAGTCCTGAAGTAAAGAAACCTGCTTAAGTTAGTTCATCACAGGGGTTCCTGCAATTCTTGGCTATTAGAACCTGATTTGAAGGTATAACGCCTTGTCAGAATCCGTGCTCCTCGGCGCGCACACGGGGAAGTCTGTGGTGTGCTGTGGGAGATGGCTCCCTGTGTTCAAGCGGCCTCTTCTCTGCTTCTCCAGCAACTGTGCGGATATTTCCAAGTGTCTGGCTGATGAGGGCCACGCACATAGGCTGGGCCTATCTCAGGGATGGGGGGTACCTCGTGGCTTGAGAATCAATCCTGGCTCTCTGCATCTAGGGCCCACAGGGAGCCTGGCCTCACCCAGAGAAGCCACGTCAAGGGGCACGTCTCCAGAATTGGCTAAGGTGAGGCCTCACACCCAGCCCCGCAGCCTCGGAGCCAGCCAGGGTCCATTGGCTCCTCCTCGCACTGGTCCTGGCCTGGCTGTCAGGGCAGAGGATGCCACCAGTCTCAAGACCCAGAGTGGCCGCAGGAACAAGGGAGACTCTGCCATTTGAGCCAATGCTCCAGGGACTAGAAGCCTGGGTTCTGACTCCAGGGCCCTTGCTCTGCCCTCAGTGTTTGCCCTCCCAGGTCCAGTACCCATGCCTCCCTCAGCCCTAAGACTTCCAGTGGCCTCCTGATGGTCAGAGGCCCTCAGAACACTGTGGTCAGGCATCCTGAAGCCCCAGCCTGGGGTCGGGGGTCGGGGGTCGGGGGCAGAAGCCTTGCAGCCAGTCCCACTCCTGATCTGACCACTGCTTCCAGAGAATTACAGGGTCAGGAAGGCCCCTGCTATCCCGTCCCTCATACCATTAAAATCAGATACTTAAAATTATGCAAGAAATACATGAACAGCGTCTCTTCAGATGATTCAGACAATACAGAAGTGGGGTAAAAACACTGAAGTCTGTTTTGCTTCTCACCACCCCATGGATTTTTAAAAACTCAAGTTGAACCATGTTCTGTATTTTTCTATTTTTCAATGACTTTATTTCTTAAAGAAATTTAACAATCTGATACATGTTAATACATCTTGATCTACCCTGTTTTTTTTTAAAACTCATCTACACAATATTCCAGGGTGTTGATGTCTCCCTCATTTCTCTCTCTCTCTCTCTCTCTCTCTCTCTCTCTCTCTCTCTCTCTCTCTCTCTCTCTCTCTCTCTCTCGATCTTCCCTTTGCCACCCAGGCTGGAATGTAGTGGTGTGATCACAGCTCACTACAGCCTGGATTCAGCACACAGGAATCAGAAAAAAACAAGGAGGAAGCTGAGGTTCCAAGAGGTCACCCAGGCAGCTGCGACCAGAACGGTCCCCCGCGTCTCTGGGCGCCCCAGGCCGGCCCTTGTTCGCTCGGCCCCTGCCTCCCGGCTCTGGGACCTGCGCTCCCCGGGGCCATCCCGGGCCCTCCCGAGCTCCGGGCGGGTCCAGCCCCCACCTCCTGCGGCCCCCGCGGCTGCAGAGCTGCCCGCGCCTCGGAGGAACCAAAAAAAGCCGGCGCGTGGTGCACCCGCGAGCGGCGCTGGGCCCTGGCGCTGCCGTTTTTAGTGTGCCTGTAGCCCAGAATATAGACTTCATCACCCCCAGGAAACGCGGCCATAATATTTTTGGTTGCATAAGCAAACGAAATTAGAAATCTGGAACGCGTTCAAGACCTTTAGATGCGAGCGCTCGGCAGCGCGGGGGACCAGAGAAGAGACAGATGGGGATTAGGCGAGTTGAGCATCAGGACAATAATTTCCTCTTTTAATTTGGGTTTCATCGACAAGTAAAACAGCATTAGCCGCCCGGTTACGTAACCGGCGCCACAGCCGGCTCTGATAAGCGGCCGCAGCGAGCCAGGCGGGCCCTGCTGCCCCTGCACCTCCTGCCCGGACGGCGGAGGGAGGGCGGGCTGGGGCGGGCCTGCGGGCCTCACCAAGTCAGCCGCCGCGGGGCTGCTAAGCAGGGCTATTGTTAGCTCGGCTCGTCACAGCCGTTCTCAGAGAGCTCCAGTGAGTTGGCTCAGGCCTCACAGCCCGCAATTTGCAGGCAGGAGGATTTGCACTCCTTGCTTGCTTGAAAGAGCTTGCTTGAAAGAGGCTCTCTAGGACGCAGGAATGGAGTGTCCCCCAGCCCTGCAATTCCGTGGAGCGCTGAACACGGCCCTTTGCAAGATTGTATAAAATAACTAAAATTGGAAGTTACCAAAATATTTGACAATGTGGAGAATAGTCTCATAAACTTTGCAGCAACCATACCATCTCAAATTATAGAGCATCTTTTTTAAAAGGCTGGGAGCGGTGGCTCACGCCTGTAATCCCAGCACTTTGGGAGGCCAAGGCAGGCAGATCACCTGAGCTCAGGAGTTCGAGACCAGCCTGGCCAATATGGCGAAACCCCGTCTCTACTAAAAATACAAAAATCAGCCAGGCGTGGTGGCGAATGCCTGTAATCGCAGCTACTCTGGAGGCTGAGGCAGGAGAATCGCTTGAACCCGGGAGGCAGAGGTTGCAGTGAGCCGCGATTGTGCCACTGCACTCCAGCCTGGGGACAGAGTGAGACTCCATCTCAAAAAAAAAAAAAAAAGAAAAAAAAAAAAAGGCTGGGGGACGTGGTGGAAAGATGTCCTAGACATAGAATTACATGAAAAAGAGAAACTTGCAGAAATATGAACAGTATGATTTTATTTGTTAAAAGATAAAACGAACCACATATCCCCAGCAAAGCTTTCTCCTTCTGAGAAAGCTGCACGTTGCCTGACAGTAGGTGTACAAAAGGCTGCTGGGGCAATCGCTGAACTATGGAGGCAGTCCCCTTCGGAGGGAGGCAGGGCGTAAAGGAAGGTCGTGGGGAATTTCACGTTTTACTCTGCATACTTCTGTAGTATTTGAGTTTCTCACACCACAGTGTACTGTGTGTGCTTGTGTCATTAAGATGCGAACTCCCAAAGACATGATGGCTGGGGGCAGCTTTGCAGCATGGAGCTGGCCTGGGCTTCCAGCTGCCTTTTCAGAAAGCAAGTAGGAATTATAGAGATGCCTAAAGTTAGAGCAGAAGGTGGGAGGTGGGGAGGATCTTAGAGAATATCTGGCCCAGCACTTCATTATCTGGGTAGGGAAACTGAAGCCTAGGACAGGAGAGGGACTTGTCTTAGCATCTCACACCAGCTGGCAGCAGGCACATGGAGGCAGAAGCTATAGGTTGCTAGCCTGTGTTCTTCTACCACCAGGCCACTCTGCCAACCCTCAAATGTGCTGGAGTCACGGTGGGGCAGGAGAAAGAGGCAGGAAGAAAAGAACTAAGTATTGGCCGGATGCAGTGGCTCACGTCTGTAATCGCAGCACTTTGGTAGGCCAAGGTGGGAGAATTGCTTGAGCCCAGGAGTTCCAGACCAGCCTAGGCAATATAATGAGACCTCGTCTTGAGCCCGGGAGGTGGAAGTTGCAGTGAGCCAAGAAGGCACCACTGCACTCCAGCCTGGGCAACAGAGCGAGACTCTGTCTCAAAAAAAAAAAAAAAAAAGCAGAACTAGGTATTCATGGGGCAGGTTAGGGATAGGTGGGAAGCAACTTGGCATCCATCTCTTCAACCATCCATGCAACAAACATGTGTTGAGGGTTCTGGTGGTTTTGAACCATGTCTGCAAATTTTTTTAACACTCTTCCCATCGAAAGGCAGGGCTTCTGTCCCCTCTCCTCGAATCTGGGCTGACCTTAGCCACTCACTTGTAACGTATAGAATGTGGTGGAAGCAATACTGCCTGACTTTCAAGGTTAGATTAGATAAGCCTATGCATCTTCCTTCTGGCTTTCTTGGGACGCTGGTTCCGGGGGAAGTCTGACTACCCTGAGATTGCCGTGCTCAAGAGGCCACATGTAACACCTCAGTGGAAAGCCTGGCCAACTCCCAGCCAATCGCCAGCATCCAATGCAGCCATGGCAGAACCCAAGCCCATTTGCATGCAACCTCTTGAGACTTTGGGTGATCCAGTCCATGGCAGAACCCAAATGAGAACTGCCTGGCTGAGACCTTCCCAAATTCTACACCCACAAAACCATGAGCAAGATTAAATAGCACTTTTAAGCCACTAAATTATAGGGTGATTTGTTACCGAGCAATAGTATCTGCAAAGGGAGTTACTCTGTGCCAGGCACTGTGCACAGAGGGGTAGAACAATGAATAAGCATGCAGAAGCCAGACACATAAGCAGATAATTATGAAATAATGTGGCAACTACAACGATGGAGTCAGGCATGGGTCAGATGGGAGCAGAGCTGAAGAGTCTGTAATCTAGGCTGGGTGCGGTCTGAAAAGTTTTCTTGGAGCAGGTGACATTGAACTGGCTTTGAATGGTGAGTAAGGGTTGGCCAAGTAAAGGGGTGAGCTGAGGAAAGAAAGACGTTTCAGGCAGAAGGAGTAAGCCCTGGAGGTAAGACATAGAATGATACTGGTCAGGGGACTCTTTATGACATATGAGACAGAGAGCAGGAGATGAGGCTGAGCAGGTCGCAGGGCCCCCAGATTGTGAGAATCTTCAGAACAGGCCAACAGGTTGGACAGAAAGCAATTGGGAGGCTTGAAGGTGGGGGCACGAAATGGAGCCTCCTGGGAGCAGCATTGAGAGGATAGACAGGAGGGAGAGAGAAATGGGGATAGAGCAGTGAGGAGAGAGAATCTCAGGAAAAAGAGCTTGGAGATCCCCAGGTTAATGGAGCAGAAAAGTTTGGGAGGGACGATATCTGAGAAGAACATAAGAAATAAATAGTCAGGCCTGGGTGCCCATCTGGGGGTATTATGGGCAACTCTTGGGCTCCCCTTTTGGGTGACCAGGCTGGCAGTGGCACCATCAGCTTAGAGAGCCCTGGAGGAAAAGTGGGTATGAGAAAAGGAGGGTCTGGTTTGGCCTTTTACAACATCATGGCAGGCCCAGGTGGAGACATCAAGTAACCCATGGTATGTAGGAATCCATAGCTTTGGGGGAGCCTGGGGAGGAAGTATGGAGATAGTAGACACTCCTTAAAATGTGTTGAATGAATGAATGAGTGAGTGGATGGGTGGATGGATGTACACACAGACGTGGTTGTTGAGTTCGTTAGGATAGATAAAGTGGGCCAGGGTTGTGGGACAGGCCCTGGGGCTGGCTCTATTGCTGAAATTGAGAGGTATTTGTAGGGGCCAAGTGTGATGACCAAGGTCTTAACGATTCATGGTCCAAGTTCCTGGAATGTGTCCCAACATGTAGGCCACAAGAAAGCACAAAGGAAAATACAGAAGTTCAGGGAATCAGATAGGTTCGGTTCCAAGAAACATTAATTTAGGGGCTGCTGTGTGCCTGGCACTGTGCTTCACATATATTATTCAATTTAGTCCTCAGGCCACCCATTCATTGATCCAACAAATATTTTTTGAGCACTTACTATGTGCCAGGCACTGGACTAGATGCTGGGTATACACTGGTGGATAAAGCAAACACCATCCCTTCCCTCGAGGAGCTTAGGATCTAGTGGAGGTTATCATTCCCCTTTTACAAAAGCCCAGAGAGATTAAGTAACCTGCCCAAGGTCACACAGCTAGGGGAGATTATACTGTCTGACTCCATGTCCCGGATGCTTCAGGGCACCTGAGTGTGGCAGCTGGCAGAGGAAACTGGGGCAGGGACAGAGGGCAACCTGATTGCAAGCGCTCAGGTCCGTAGGGAGTCTGAGAGCCATTCAGTGAACTTGGGCTGGGCCAGACCCCCATTTCGGGGAAGCTGGGCTCAATCATAGGAATTTAGGAGGTCAGTGGGATCCCTATTATCAAGACCCACATCTTGGGGCTGGGTGCAGTGGCTCACGCCTGTAATCCTAGCACTTTGGGAGGGCAAGGCTGGTGGTGGATCACCTGAGGTCAGGAGTTCGAGACCAGCCTGGCCAACATGGTGAAACCCTGTCTCCACTAAAAATACAAAAATTAGCCAGGAGTGGTGGCACACACCTGTAATCCCAGCTACTCGGGAGTCTGAGACAGGAGAATTGTGTGAAACCAGGAGGTAGAGGTTGCAGTGAGATCGTGCCACTGTACTTCAGCATGGGCAACAGAGCCAGACTCTGTCTCAAAAAAAAAAAAAAAAAAAAAAAAGAGACACATCTTGGGGTTGGGGCTGAGATTTTGGGGCATAAACGAGGCCCTAGGTACAACTTGAGTGCCTCCTCTTAATGATGATGATTGTGACCCCTGAGCATCTGCCACACACAGAGCTAAATGCTTTCCAGGCGCAGCTCATTTGATCCCCACAGCAACCCATTACTACATGTGAGATACTGAGACTCCAGAGGGGTTGGTAACCTGCCTGAGACCACACAGCCAGGAAGTGGCAGAGCCACAGGACTGGGCCACATCGACTCCAGAGTCCAGGGTTCAACCACTACCCACAGCGCCTTGCATCAGGGTTGTTATAAGAATTAGGCTTCACCTGCACACATGGGTGGGGGCGCAGAGTCCAGCTTTGAGGAGCTGGGGATGGCTGGGCCTGTGGTCAAACCGGATACGAACCATGCCTCCTTCCCAGCCCACATCCTGGGGCCCAGCTCTCTCCCTCCCTAGGCTTCAGGGTCCCCCTCCTCCCAACTCTTAGTTATAAGACTTGGGCTCTTTTTCTCTCCGGCTCCTAGAACAGGAAGGACACGGGTGCTCAGCATGTCTTACCCTCAATCACTTTGCAGATGAGGAAACTGAGGCATAGAGAGACGGTGTTAGTTACCTAAAGTCGCTCTGCAAATTAGCGACAGAGCTGGGGTGAGATTACAAGTCTCTTGGGTTTCAGTCTAACATCCCCCACCCCTTCTAGGCTAAGAGCAGGGCCTGAGGTCACCATCATCCTCAAAGCACACACAGGGTCCTTTTCCCGTGTCTCCTGTCTTCCTTTGAAAGTACTGATCTGAGTTCCCGTTCCTAAAGCACCTGTCCATTCACACCCAACCACAAACAGGAAGACGGACAATCAATGGTGCCACGTAGCTCGAATCAGTGAGTCTCAGGCCAAGGAGGGTAACACACTAGGGGGTGATGGGGACTGTGGCAAGCTAGCAAGTGTGTGCCATCTGAGGGAGCACTGGCAACAGCCATGTGGTCCAGAAGCTTGGCCAGAGAAGCCAGAAATCTTACTAATCAGTTCACATGGTTTTCCCCACTAGCATTAGCAACCAGTTGACTTGGTATGAAAGATGCAGGTGTGGAAGTACGGCTCATATAGGACAGCTTCCCTCCATCCCTCAGAGACTCTGCCTGGCAGGCCCTGATCTGGGAAGACTTAGGAGATTGTCCCTGAAATCCAAGGAATCTCATAGGCTCAGGAAATGCTCATCATGTCTGCTGGCTTCTTTCGGTCAACCCAGTGGCCCTTAGGCTGGGCAGCACACAAGAATCACCTGTGGAGCCATGGCATTCCTAACTCCAGGCTGCATCCAGGCCAGTGAAATCAGATCCTAGGGGTGGGAGCCAGGCACCAGCCTTTTTGAAAAAAAGCTCCTCAGGTGATTCGAAAGTGCACCAGTGGCATCGGCATCACTGGTAGCTTGTTAGAAATGCAAAATCTCAGACCCCACCTTAGACCTGCTGAATCAGAATCTCTGGGGGGGGGGTGGGGCCCAGCCAGCTGCAGTTTAACAAGCTCACCAGGTGATTCTGACTCAATACAATTTGAGGCGCACAATCTCAGACCGAGGCAGTGTGAGGTGAAGCTGGTGCCTACAGGAACATGGCACATCTGAAAATAACCAGCTTTACAAGAGATGGTCAATTTAAAGACACTTTTTGAAAAGAAAACCTTACTTTGATTAATTAATTACCAGGGGCCAGGGAACACTGCAAGTTGGGCTCTTCTCTCTTAATTCAGTTGGAAACGTTTCTCCCTCTGACTTCAGAATGGTGAAACATCCTTTCCTTTACAATCTGGAGACAGAAGCCCTCCTCACTCCAATTCCACCGCACAAGGCTGGCACATAGCAGATGCTCATTAAGCATTAGTTTCTCTCCTTCCCATTTCCCCTTGGAATTTCTAGAGCAGGGGCTTACACACATCCTCTTGCTGTTTTGATTTATATTAAAGTTAGTTCCAGTGCCCAAGTGCCTGGGGTGGCGGTGGCCAGGTGGCCAGCTGGCCAGGGATTAGGAAATACTGAGTTGTCTTTATTTTAAAACGTTGGCCAATGCCAGGGAATATAAAGGGAAGTGAATGAAGTGGGAAGCAAATCATATTGATGATTTTCTTACATCTCTACAAAATGATCTATCCTGTTTCCTTGATTATATGACACACAATTGATTTACAAAGACAGGGTTTTTTTTGGTGGAAAGAAAAGGCATACATTTGCAGGCACATTGTGTGAATACATCAACTATGAGACACATTTGTACTCAGTGCAGTGGCTCATGCTGGTAATCCCAGCAATTTGGGAGGCCTGGGTTGGAGGATCGCTTGAATCCAGGAGTTAGAGACCAGCTGGGCAACACAGTGAGACCCGCATCTCTCCCCAGCAAAAAAAGTTTTTTTAAATGCCAGACATGGTGGTGCGTGCCTGTAGTCCCAGCTACTTGGGAGGCTGAGTGGGAGGATAGCTTCAACCCAGAAGGCTGAGGCTACAGTGAGCCATGATGGTGTCATTGCACTCCTGCCTGGGCAACAGAGTGAGACCCTATCTCAAAACAAACAAATGCACCTTTACAGTTTAGAAATTTGAAAACTGTGTATCTCAGAGGCGAGGAAAAGGATTTTCCTATGAATGATGATTGGAGGGTAGAATGTGAAAATACAATATAATGACATTCATGGGTTATGGATTATCTTTTGGTCTTTGAGGGTTCTTGTAATAGATATTGACATGAAGTTTGCGTAATGATTAAAAAATACAGTTTACAAAGAGAAAGAAATTTCATTAGCCACAAGAGCCACAAAGTCTGCTGGGGGAGAATATCATAAGATACCTGTGGCCTTTAGGAGATCTGCTATAAAATGGTCCTAATTCTTAGGGCTTGAACTTAGTCCCTGTGCAACCTCGGGTAAGTCACTTGCTGAGCCTCAGTTTCTTCATTTGCAAAATGGAAATCATGATCATCTACCTGGCCTGGTTCCTGTTTGGTTAGAGAATCAAATGCAGGGATTATTGAAGGGAAGAACAGGTGGAAACCTTAATCTGCTTAGCCTGGGGAGAGGATGTTTCTGGGACTCCACCTGCCCCAGAATCCCAAACCCACAGCCTTGTAGCAGATGATCTCTGCAAACACAGGGCATAGCTGACGCCCTCTGCTTCCAGAGAGGCCTCTACCCTATTTTCTGGCAAAACCTCAATGCCCTGGACTGTTGCCAAAATCTCAGATCCACTGGTGCCTGAGGATGGATTCTGGGGAGCACAGCTGGTCAGTCAGCACAGGACACACAGATGCCTAGTGCGACCCAGACACAGCCAAAGGGCCTGAGCTTCCCACCACTGGGGTCCCTCTCTTTGGAGGAAATCATTCCACAGAAAGGCCCTGATAAAAATGCAAAGGTATTATTTTAGTAAGATCAATGCTAAAATTTAGAACAGAGATTGCAGCCCACAGAAGGACTTCTTTTGGCCTTCACAGTTTTTAAATTTTTTATTCTTTTTAATGTTTGAGTTTCCCACAAAGCTATCATCCTTTTGGTTTCTGTGGCTGCAGCTTGGGCTCTGGTAGGACTGGACGTGGCACTTCCAACAGGGGCTGCCTGGGCCCCAGGGCACCGAGAGAACTTCGGGAGCCAGATATCAAGAGTGGTTCTGGCTGCCTCAGCCATGGACATCCTGCTGCAGCCTGTGTGGGGGAATTCAGGAGCAGAGAGTGCTTTCCACCCAGATCGTAAAGGAGAGGATATTTTACAACTCTGCAGTGTGGAGAGGATTTCCAACCCCATAAGGGAGCACGGCCAGCTTGTGCATTTATCCACATGCCCAACAATGTTTACTGAGTGTTTCCTCCGCTGTGGCCTGTGGGCCAGTCATCACATTTAATTCCCCCAACAGCCTGTGCAAGAGGCATTATTGTTCCACATTGGGGTCCCTCTCCTTGAGACAACCAGCACCCCCATCTCTTCTCCTCTGCTTCCCAGCCTGGCTGGGCCAGGGAGGAGGTTATAAGACCCATGGTGGATGTTACCCATTCATTGCCTTCTGGTCCTGTGGTTGTTATGGACTCTGGCTGGGGTCAGAGTCTCCAGGGGCCCCCTGGGCCCAGGCTCTCCACCCAGGCAGCCTCACCCAGCCTGCACAGGTGGGGCCAGGGAATTTATCGACTGATCTGGGTGTGCCCCTGTAGGGAGGAGAAAGCATGGACCAGCTGACCTCTGCCCCATCCTCCAGACCCAGAGGCTGTAGACAACGAGCTTTCCTTAAGAGGCTCTCAACAAATACTCAGGCTTGCCAGGGCTCCTCTGCTTATAAAAATTCCATCTTACAGCATAGAAAGTTTGGAAAGCACAGCAAATGTATATAAAAGTCACCTAAAAGGCCACCAGCTAGCGATGACCATTGTCAGCATTCAGGAGTATGCCTCCTCTTCATCCCAAAGTCAAACATGAACTATGACTAGGTTGTGACTAGGTTGTACTCTTCCACAATGGGGACACAGGGGTCACAGTTATTCCGTTGTTTGTCTTTTATTAATTCTCCTCCATCCTTGGCTTGTTTGGGGACTTAAAAAAAAAAACGCTTCCTATTACATAGCACAGACTTCAGGAAATACTTGTTCAATGAAGGGACAGGCAGGGCCTGGTCATGATGGGACTGGAACCCTGGCTGGCTTTAGGTGTGCCCAGCACAAGCTGAACCCCAACACCATTCACCATCCAACCATTCCTGGCATCCCTGGCATGAGGTTAGCTCTCACCAGCTCTCAGTGGAGGTCACTAGTGTTTGTTGACCTTAGTAAGGGAGATTCACAGCTGGGCATGGTGCCTGTAACCCCAACACTTTGGGAGACCAAGGCAGGAGGATCACTCAAGCCTAAGGGTTGGAGACGAGCCTGGGAAACATAGGAAGACCCTCTCTCTACAAAAAAATTTACAAATTAGCTGGGCCTGGTGGTGGGCACTTGTGGTCCCAGCTGCTTGGGAGGCTGAGGCAGGAGGATCACTTGAGCCTGGGAGGCTGAGGCTGCAGTGAGCTGTGATGGTGCCACAGCACTCCAGCCCAAGTGACTGAGCGGGACTCTGTCTCAAAAAAAATGAATAAATAAGTAAATGAGAAATAAAGGAGATGCAGGTGGAGAGGGAGGGGCCTGGATCCTGGGGCTGTGGCATCAGGCAGAGTCTCAGCTTCAGAGTCAGCAGGCAAAATAGGGCCCCGGGGCTGAAGGGTAGGGTCCCTCCCCCTTGAGCCCTCAGAGAGGTTGTTAAGAAAGAGAGAGGCCGAGTGCAGTGGCTCACACCTGTAATCCCAGCACTTTGGGAGGCTGAGGCGGGCAGATCACCTGAGGTCAGGAATTTGAGACCAGCCTGGCCAACATGGTGAAACTCTGTCTGAACTAAAAATACAAAAACTATCTGAGTGTGGTGGTGCACACCTGCAACCCCAACTACTAGGGAGGCCGAGGCAGAAGAATCACTTGAACCTGGGAGGCGGAGGTTGCAGTGAGCACAGATTGTGCCACTGCACTCCAGGCTGGGCAACAGAGCAAGACTCCATCTCAAAAAAAAAAAGAGAAAGAAAAGAAAGAAAGAAAGAGAGAGACAGTTCTTAAGGAATCAGGCTTCAGAGAAAGCAGAAGTGTGGAGGGTGGACACAGGAAGGCTGTCGGTTGTAAGGGGAGGCTCTGCAACATCGCCAGCAAAGGTCACCGAATTTCTCTTCCTGGAAACTTCCAAGAAGGGGGCATCTCCGTGGACTGGGTCAGAGGCCACCTATCCCTGGGCGGGGGGAGGAAGCAGAGGCTTCAGGAGCTCTTTCAGGGAGCACGGAGGCCAGGGCAGCCTGCAGGACAGAGGAGGGTATGGCTGGAGGGCCGAGGTGGCTGGAGGACAGGAGAGACTTTGGCCAGGGCATTGGTTTTCCTTACTAGGCTGGGCAGGCTTTCTAAGCCTCTGCAGGCAGGCAGTTTGGGGAGGGGCCTGGGCTTGGAGATTCTCGCTTGGCTCAATCCCCTCTTAGATCCGGGAGCTCGTGGGAGGCTTCGGACAGAGCTGGCCCACTCTGCAAAGGTACTTTAGGATTCTTCCTGGAAAACCAGCAAGAGGAGGAAGCGAACACTGCCAGGCCACAGGCCCAGCTTGGATGGCGAGGAGGCTACAGCGTTAGAATCTGGACTCAGCCACATCTATGCCGAGTGACCGTGGGCAAGCAGAGATTTAACCTCTCTGAGTTTCAGCATCTTCCTCTGGGAAATGAGGATTTTTTTAAAAAACCACACAAAAAATTTTCTTCTGTCCCCCTCTCCCACTCAAGGTTGCTGTGAGGATTATAATGCAAGAGAAAATAAGCAGAAGGGGGCTGGGTGCAGTGGCTCAAGCCTGTAATCCCAGCACTTTGGGAGGCTGAGGCAGGCAGATCATTTGAGGTCAGGAGTTAGAGAGACCAGCCTGGCCAACGTGGTGAAACCCTGTCTCTACTAAAAATACAAAAATTAGCCAGGCATGGTGGCACACACCTGTAGTCCCAGCTACTCGGGAGGCTGAGGCAGGAGAATTGCTTGAACCCGGGAGGCGGAGGTTGCAGTGAGCTGAGATCGCACTTCTGCACTCCAGCCTGGGGAACAGAGTGAGACTCTGTCTGAAAAAAAAGAAAGAAAGAAAGAAAGAAAATAGGCAGAAGGGCCTGCCTGGCATAGCTAGGTGCTCAATAAATGTCATTCTTCCCTGAAGGTGTCCTCGGAATTGGTGGCATACCCAAATTGCCTTGGGGGTTTGTTTAAACTGCTGACTCCTCTCCACCCCGGCCCAGCAGGTCTGCCTTTTCCACAACACCCAGGCCCAGGTGATTCTTAGGCAGCAGGACCCCAAAATAGCACTAAAGACGCCAAAAGGCTGTTGCCAGATGGGGGTCCTAAGCAGGTGTGTGGGTAACCCCCTGCCCACCGACTCTCACGCCTTAGGCCACCAGCCTGCAGCCCCTCCCTCCCACAAGCACCGTGGGCCCTGTTGTGAGCTGCCAGTTGCAGTGTGGGTTTTTGTCTGCCTTCCCCACCCCATGCCAACCCGCCCAGCAGGCCCCACTGCCTTGGCAACGCATTGCAAAGTCCACACAAAGGGAAACTGCGCTGGGGAGGCTGGTCCTGCCCGACGCCCGGGGAAGGGTTTCCATGGCAACGCTGACATCACCAGGCTCTGGCGGCTGCAGAGTCAGGCCCTGAATGAAGGCGCCTGGCTGTTCACACCACAACGACATTGGAGGAGGGCGACCCAGGGCTCTGCACCGATGCCGGGGGGCGGAGAGGGCCTGCCCCTGGGTTCGAAACCCAGCCCTACCCCTGACTGGCCAGGTGACTTTGAGCAAGACACAGGGTCTGTCTGAGTCTAAGTCTCTTCACCTATAAAGGAGAACTAATGATCTTTACCCTGCAGTGAGGAGGAAATGAAATCATGGCTACTATGCAGGGATGGGTAAACTGTAAAGGCTGGGGAGCACCCTGAGCCCCTTGACTGCTGGGCCCCTGGGTGTGGGATCCAGAAGGAGAGGCTGGGATTCGGGGAGGAGAAGGCACAGTTATCCAACAACCTCCCCTGCGCCTCCTCTCACTGGGGAGGAGGAGAGGTATTTGGGGAGACGTGTTATTTGGGGAAGAGAGTCATGGGATGGGGAGACATTGGGGCTGGATGGTGGCTTGGATTTTCCGGTCTCACACCCTCAGCTCAAGGATGAGGATTCAGAGGCCCAGGAAGCAGCTGTGACACAGGCCCAAGCTCATATCCCTGCATTAGGATGGAGCCAGGGTGCAGGGGGTATGGGCAAGGGTCCCCTGTGCCTCAAGGGTGGGCCCTCTGGGTGGAGCCATCTCTGTTCTCAGTGGCAGTAACACTGACTCCTCTGCAGGAAATAAACAGTCAGAAGCACAAGGCGGGAGAGGGTGGGACCTTCTGAGATCAGTGAAGCCGTAGGTTGGAGTCCACCCACGGTGTGCTGGGCAGGAGGAAAGCTGGGCAGCGGGGAGCTCGGAAAGGCCTCGAAGGCTTCCTCTCTGCTGCTGTCCCTAGGAGGCTCTCTGAAGGCCCTGCCTTTTCCCAGCTTTGGCTAGGGGCCCCCACCCCACCCCACCCCACATGGTGAGGGTCTCCCTAGGTCTTAGCCACATGGCTTGGGGCAATTCCAAGAGGAGGTCTCAGGTGTCCACAGAGCTTTCTGCCTAGCCAGCTCACCCCCACCACCAGCTTGTCCCCTCCCGTCTGTCCTCTGTCAGGGTCTGGGACCTGCCGCAGGCTCTTTATCTCCAAGGGAATTGCTGGGGACTGTCCCCACTCGGTGTCCCAGCCAGGGTCTTACTGTGCCCTGGTGCCCCATTCTGCCAGACTTTGTCCAACTTCCACCCAGACGTCTGTGTCCTACCCTCCCTGGGCCCAAGTGACCCCTCTGGGTTCTTGGCTCCCTTTGCGGGAAGGTGGACCTCCCACCACAACAGCGGTCACTCGTCAGTCCAGAGGGAGGCTTCCATGAGGTTGAGACGGCCATTCTGACCTGAAGTGCCCCTCCCGCGGCAGGAAAGCTGCAGGCCGTCATTCTGCTTCCTCTCCCCGGGGAAGTCGCCCTCCTTCACCTCTGGGGCCAGAGAAGGGGCCTGCTGCCTGGGAGGGGAGGGCAAGTGCTGTCCTCAAAGCTGCAGTCAGGTCACGGGGAAGAGAGGAAGCCATGGGGCTGCCATGTTAGGCAGTGAGGGCTTGCTGGCACTTGCGCGCACCCGCCTCTGAGTCCCTGGCACCTATGCCCCTCTTGGCCACAGCCTCACTTGTGCTTACCCTGCTGAGGCCTCCGGCTCAGCTGGACTGTGACGTGCCATTGTTTGGCTTCGAACCGGTTCTGTAAGGGTGGCCCCAGTCCAGTGTCCTGGGGTGGCAGAGCCACCCATCGGGGTGCCCTGGAGAAGCCAGGCATCTGGAGCAGGAGGTCTGGAAGGCGGGGGGAGGAGGAATGTCCCTGCTGAGATAGAGGTCCAAGGACCCCCTCCAGGAGTCCACACTTTGTGCCCACACAAGGAGCACAAGGAGCCTCAGTGGCTTCTCGAAGCTGCCTGGCTCCATGAAAGGATGGTGGCTGGCCTTGGGCTCTGCGGGGATCAGCCACATCCTTTCCCTTTGCCTCCAAGACAGAGGAATTGGGTTAAAGGTTGGAACCACCTGGGAGGACACTTCCCTACTCACCAGGTACTGGGCTTTCCGAGGCTGCATCCTCTGCCCCCTCCCCTCAGGGCTGTAGACCCCGGGTCCTAGGCCTAGCGTCCCTCCCTGAAAGTATTTGGGGACGAGCCCAGCTGGCTCGGCCACCTGCTCTGGCTGAATAATGGGCATGCTGGCCTAGGCCTTCAGACACCCTGGATGGGCAGTGGGGGACCCAATTCTTGATTCTGACTTGAGTGTGCTCAACCCAGCACTGATTTACATAACATGGTTTTGCATGAAAAACAAGCCAGCATGCAGTGTGGGGAGGGCCCCAGCTGTGGCCTGCTGTGGGCAGCTGTCCTTGGCCGGCCTCCCCTGTGGCCCTGGCTCCTGCCTTCCCCTGACCTCTGCAGATTCCTCAATAAAGAATCTCCCACCCCAGCACAGCATTGAGTGGCCTCGATGGGTGAGCACACGGGCCAACCACGATGGCGAGGATGCCAGACTCCCTCCTGGGGAAATCCTGGGGTCTTCCATTCCTCTGAGGCTGAAATCACAGCACAGGGGCACAGGAAGCTGTGGCGGGGGGCCGGGGTGGGGCGGGGCGGAGCTGTTGAGCACCTACTGTGCACCAGGCCCTGCTCGAGCCTCTTTCATGCACATTGTGTCACTGCACCTTCACAAGACCTGCTGAGGAAGGTAGAGTCTTTGGGGGTGCCAAGAAAGAAAGTGAGTCACTCTATGGGGCTTGGAGTGCCCTGGGTCTGTCTAATGGACACCTCACTTGCATTGCACGCCCTCTCTGCCTGGGAAGCATTGCCCACCCTGGGTGCCTGAGGGTTCACACACACTGTCTAGGAGTGGGTGAGCGAGGCTTCTTCCTCCCCGAGGTCTCCAAAAGCTGGAGAGAACTACCTCTGTCCACCTGGGACTGTGGGCTGGGGGTGGAGGTCTGCCAAACTAGGCCCAGAGGAAATAAAGAAAGGGCAGGTCGGAAGCCTCACTCTCGAAGCCGCTGTTAATTTCAAGAAAGGTCCTCCCAACTCCTTAGCCCCTGATCCATCTAACACTCAGCTCAGAAACATTATGTCCTGGGGTTCTTTCGCTGGAAACAGTCAGGCCTGGTATAAGCTTGGGAATCGCAGATAAGCCTGCATCTTGAGCTGGTGTCCAGAGGCCTGGTCTCCCTGGGCCTGACCAGCTGTAGAACTGGACAAGGCTCCTAATCTTGCTGACTCTGTTTCCTTGTCTGTAACTCTGTTTCCTTGTCTGTAACTAACACAGGGCAAGTAAAACCTGCTCTGCCTATTTTAGATGGTGGTTGTGGGAGCAGATGAGATCCTGTATGTCCAGCTCTAATCAGGCAGGCACTGAATAAAGGGAAGGGGTGATGTCTAAGGCCAGCAAGAACAGTCAACTCTCTTTGAAGAACCAGAGTTTCTTTCCATCCCCACCCCCAGCCTGCTCTGTCTCTTTGGTTCAGCCATATTGAGCCTAGTCTGAGTTAGGCCAGAAAGGCCAGTGACTCATAGTGACCTCACTCCTCTTTGTCTCAGTTGTTCCTCCTGTAAAATGGGCACAGCTGCTCTTGGTTAAGAAATCTGCCAATGAAAGGCCCTCAATGGCTGTGTCACTCTGTTATTAACATCACCACTCCTCCTTGCTCTTACTCATCTGGCTAGGAAGACATGTGAAAGGGGAAGATTCTGGAATCTTATTAGAATAAAAATAAGGAAAATAAGTATTGCTTAGCCTGGGCAGCATAGCCAGACCCAGTCTCAAAAAAAAAAAAAAAAAAAAAAAAAAAAAAACTAGCCAGGCGTGCCATGTGTCTGTAGTCCTAGTACTTCTAGTACTTGGGAGGCTGAGGCTGAGGCTGGAGGATCACCTGAGCCTGGGAGTTCAAGGTTATAGTGAGCCGTAACCATGCCACTGTACTCCAGCCTGGGCAACAGGGTGAAACCTTGGGGGGGACAAAAAGCAAGAAAGAAAAGAAAAGAAAAAGAAAGAAAGAAAAAAGCCAGGCACAGTGGCTCATGCCTGTAATCCCAACACTTTGGGAGGCTGAGGCGGGTGGATCTCTTGAGGTCAGGAGTTTGAGACCAGCATGGCCAACATGGTAAATCCCTGTTTCTACTAAAAATACAAAATTAGCTGGGCGTGGTGGTGGGCGCCTGTAATCCCAGCTACTCAAGAGGCTGAGGCAGGAGAATTGCTTGAACCTGGGAGGCAGAAGTTGTGGTGAGCCAGGATCGCGACACTGCACTCCAGCCTGGGTGACAGAGTGAGACTCTGTCTCAAAAGAGAGGAGAGGAGAGGAGAGGGGAGGGGAGGGGAGGGAAGCATGGCTTGCAGTCCAATGCCCAGAGCTAGCTGGGCCTCACACGGCTTTTCCGGCCTAGCTGGTGGCCTGTGCCCTGTCACATTTCCACAAACAACTGAAGACAAGTTACCATTTAACCAGCCCATGGGAATTGGGGCCAAACTCTCTCCAAATGGCAAACCAGCAGGACCTGTTTGCTGGGGTGAAATAACCTCACTGGACTTGGTACATAGCTGCCCTCCCACAACCCTCCTCCTGCCATGCCCAGCCCAGAAGGGTGACCCTGGCAGGTCTCCTAAACTTTCTGAGCTTGGGGCGTCATCAGTGGATGTGGGGGAAAGGGTGACTGGGAGGAAGCAGCAATGGGGCCCAGGGGAGAACACACACACATTCAGAGGGGTGAGTTGAGCCCCCCAAAACTCAACCAGAGGGGCCCAAGGCAATCCGCAGTGCATTGGAGAGTCAAGCTGCGATAGGACAGGAAAGAGCAGTGAGTGATGGAGAGGAGGGGCCTCCCTCCACCCAGAGACCGCAGGCTGGGGGCATGGGAGCCAGAGAGGTGCAGATCCCTCCTCCTCCCTCGGCCCCTCACAGCCATCCCTGAGGCCAGGTTAACCATGAAAGGTCTCACCCGTCTCAGGCTCCTCTTGAACCAGGGTTGGGTCTCAATTCCCTGGGACCCCCACATACCTGATACCCCAAAGGCAGAGTTGATACTTATTGAATAAATGCTCAGCTGCTGTCTGCTTCCTCAGAACTCCTGACCCTTGGTCAATTGAGCGCCTACATTCCTGAACTACCAGAGCAGGGAGATGGTCGGCGGGGGTGGGGGGGGTGGGGTCTTAGGGATTACCAAGTGTGTTGTGGGGAGGGAAAGTTACATTTTACTTGACCTTTTAAAAATATTCTATGCCTGGCTGGATGCGGTGGCTCACGCCTCTAATCCCAGCACTTTGGGAGGCCGAGGTGGGCTGATCACAAGGTCAGGAGTTCGAGACCAGCCTGACCAACATGGTGACACCTCATCTCTACTAAAAATATAAAAATCAGCCGGGCTTGGTGGCACGTGCCTGTAGTCCCAGCTACTTGGGTGGCCGAGGCAGAAGAATCACTCGAAGCTGGGAGGTGGAGGTTGCAGTGAGCCAAGATTGCGCCAGTGCACTCCAGCCTGGGAGACAGAGCCAGACTCCGTCTAAAATAAATAAATAAATAAATAAATAAATAAATAAATAAATAAATAAATAAATAAATAAATTCTATGCCTAAGGTGAGACCAGATTATATTTATTTGTCCTTCTTAAAGTTTCAAATTAAAGTTGTAAAAGATTTCAAATATACAGAAAAGTACAGAGTAATATCTCAGCCACAAACCCACCGCTAAATTTGGACACATGTTAATATTTCACTCTATTCTCTTTAGGTCTCTTTCAATCAAAAAATTAAATTTTGGCAATAGAACGGAAGTGACATCCCTAGCCCATCCTTCTTCCTCCCTCATCAGAGGAGACCACTAACTTGAAACCAGCACATTTCCTATGCATGTTTTCATACTTTTACTATGTACACGGGCCCATAAGCAACCTACGGTGTCATTTGCAGGTTTAGGAAATTAGGTGTGAGGCCGGGACGGTGGCTCATGCCTGTAATCCCAGCACTTTGGGAGGCAGAGGCGGGTGGATCACCTGAGGTCAGGAGTTCGAGACCAGCCTGGCCAACAAGGCAAAACCCTGTCTCTACTAAAACAAAAATTAGCCGGCATGATGGCAGGCGCCTGTAGTCCCAGCTATTCAGGAGGCTGAGGCAGGAGAATCGCTTGAACTGGGAGAGAGGCGGAGGTTGCAGTGAGCTGAGACTGCATTCCAGCCTGGGCGACACAGCGAGAGTCTGTCTCAAAAAAAAAAAAAAGAAAAAGAAAAAGAAAAGAAAGAAAGAAAGAAAAAAAAAAAGAAAATTAGGTCTGAAAATGTGAGTTGCAGACTGATAGTGCCGGGTTTTCACCCTCTGTGCTCCAGGGCCTGGCCACTGAGTGATCTCCAGGCTGGGAGCTGGAGGCAGCAGCTCACAGTGCCTTGAGCAGCTCCACTCTCCTGTGATTTATACATGGGGGGTTCGGCATGAGATTGCCTTGGAAAAACAGGTTCCACAGTTTGAAAGTCACAAATCTAATGAAAATTCATCTGACAGAGAATGAGGCCAGTGCCCAGAGAGGGGAGGTAACTTGCTCCAGGTCACGCAGCAGGCTGAGTGGCAGAGCCTTCTGATGCCCAGTCCAGGACTCTTGCCTTCCCCACTGTCCGATAAGGAAACATAAATGGGCACCCCGGCCCAAAGGATGATTTGCTCCTGGGTCAGGGAAAGGTAAAGGGGTCTGGACAGGGGCCTCTGAGGAGGCCTCTGACCTCCCCTGTGGGGAGTGGAGGGCACAAGGAAAGTGCCAGACCTGCACTCTCCAATATGGTAGCCATGGCCATGTGCCCATGGGCACTGGAACAGTTAGTCCACACTGAGATGTGCCACAAGAGTAAACTACATACCAACCAGATCTTGAAAATTTAGTATGAAAAAAGAATATAAAAGATCTCTTTACTTTTTAAATGGTTTACGTGTTGAAATTATAATATTCTAGACATATTGGGTTAAGCAAAATATATTCGAAAAATTAATTTTACCTGTTTCCTTGTTTTAAATGTGGCTATTAGAAAATATTATATGCTGGCTGGGTGCAGTGGCTCATGCCTATAATCCCAGCACTTTGGGAGGCCGAGGCAGGTGGATCACCTGAGGTCAGGAGTTCGAGACCAGCCTGGCCAACATAGTGAAACTCCGTCTCTACTAAAAATACAAACATTAGCCAGGCATGGTGGTGTACGCCTGTAATCCCAGCTACTTGGGAGGCTGAGGCATGAGAATTGCTTGAACCCAGGAGGTAGAGGTTGCAGCAAGCAGTAAGCCGAGATCACGCCACTGCACTTCAGCCTGGGTGACAGAGCGAGACTCCATCTCAAAAAAAAAGAAAAAAGAAAATATTATATTCTATGTGTGGCTCGGGTTATATTTCTATTAGACCATGCTGCCCCACATCTGATGCCCAGTGGCTGAGGCAAAGTAGCTAGACCACAGAGACAGGGACTAGAGGAGGACAGTACACAGGAGCCTTGAGCTGGAGGTGAGGGGTCTGTTTCCGCAGGCCACATGTGGAGACTGCATTTTGATCAGGAGCAGATAGAACAAATAAATGCCCTCCCCTTCCTACCTCCTAGGTCAGGGGCTTTTCTCTCTGGTCCTCCAGGATCCAAGCTTGCCCTTGTCTCTCTCCCAGAGAGCTAAGTGTGAATCAGAGCAGGCCCTCTCTGCTTGGTACTTGTACCTACAGACCATCAGTCTGCACAGCCCTGGGGAAGGACAGTGCGGACACCCTTTCCCAGACGAGCTTTCCTTTTCTGCATGACAACAGGGGTTTCTGTTGCCCCCTTCCCTCCCCTTCCCTTCCGGTGGAGTTGAGCACTGCAGCTGGGCTCTTCCTGAGCCTCTACATCACTTGATCTCAGGGAAAGGGTCACCCTTGGGTTCAGTGTGGGTGCAGGGGCTCTCCCACAGTGCAGCAGACACATACTCCAGGTCCTGGGGATGACCGGGGGCCACGGAATGGCCCGAGCCTCAGGATACAATGATTCTGGTCTGGCATTGCGGGAGATGCCCAGCCAAATGCTGGGGAACCAACCCCTCCCCACCGAGCTTCTGCCTTCTCTTGTACCACTGACCCGGTCTGCGATTCCAGCCAATTATTCTGTCTTCTCCAGAGTTGGCAAAGTGTGACACTTCCCTATTAGAAATCTTCAGCGATTGCCCTGTGCAGATGAGAGCTGTCCACAGGCAGCTTCTCCCTGTTAAGGTAGGGGTGAGGAGGAGGGGACAGGGGTCTGCACCACCTACCAGAAAATGAGAAAAACATCAGGTGCTTAAGTGCATATGACAGATAACAAACTTTCCTCCTCATGGAGGAAACAGAATCCAGGATATAACAACTTTAGAGTTTTCAATATATCGGGGCCAGGGGGAGGGGGAGGGAATAAAAACAGTGTCTTCCGCTACCAGACATTAAAAAATTATATATGTCACAAAAGTAATACAAATGCACACAGTAAAATATTCGAATAAGACTTTTTTTTTTTTTTGAGACAGAGTTTTGCTCTGTTGGCTAAGCTGGAGTGCAGTGGCATGATCTTGGCTCACTGCAACCTCCACCTTCTGGGTTCAAGTGATTCTCCTGGCTCAGCCTCCTGAGTAGCTGGGATTACAGGTGCTGCCACCATGACTGGCTAATTTTTGTATTTTTAGTAGAGACAGGGTTTCACCATGTTGGCCAGGCTGGTCTCGAACTCCTGGCCTCATGTGATGCACCTGTCTCAGCCTCCCAAAGTACAGGGATTACAGGCATGAGCCACAGCGCCCGGCCCAAGCCCAAGCCCAGCCCCCAAAGTCTTGAAAATATGGATACATAATTCATCTTTCATCACTGGCCTTAGCAAATCCAAACGTGGAAGCTAATAGGAAGCTCTGAGCCCTTCCCTCCACCCTGGGTGCTTTGGGACTCCAGATAACTAAATTTCTAAAAAACAACTTACCCAGAAACGTGCCCTCTAATTTAGAAAAAGTTACCAACAGAGGACTATGCTCCAGAAACCACAAACTATGAAGAATGAGCATAATACGTGTTGTGAGTTCACTGTTTTAATCAAATAAAACCTGCAACAAAGTTAATCTGACACATAGTTAATGAGATAATCATTGTTGCGCTTTGTGGGAATTAGACATTAATGGGAGGCAGTTTTTATAAATGATGGTAATTATATTGTTGCCTTTGCTCAGCCAAAATGTAAAAGTTTTTTCTTCTCGTTTTGTTACTTCCCTTGAATGTGCCATCCATGTACCATCTAGATGATGAAGTTTCCTGTGGGTTTCTGTGTCATTTCTTCACCATCGCAGCCCCACCCTGCCCCCACCCAGACCACAGGCAGACAACAAAATTTCTTGAGCACCTACCCTGCGTCACTATGCAAAGCACTTGGCTTGGAAGATCTCATTTAATCCTCACAAGAATCTCCAGAAATAGGTATTTTTAGCACATAGGTGACAAAAGAGAAAACTGAGGTTTAGGCTGGTCACGCTGCCCACGATGACAGACCCAGGCATGAGCCAACCCAGGCAGTCTGACTGCACCTCTGGAGCAGAACCACTGTGCTGGGCAACCCCCTTGCCTTGACCCCAGCTGGCCTCTGTGCCCAGTCCCTGTGCTCCCCTCACCCTCTGGGATGCCACGGGGCCAGGCAGTTGAGGGCAGCTAGGGTGTCAGACTTGCCCAGAGGGACGTGGGCTGCAGCAAGTGGAAAGAGAATCATAGCAGCACTGGCTTTGCAGCCACACGGACCAAAGTTCAAATCCCAGTAACTCACGCTCTGGCAGTGTGATCTTGGGTATCATGAACACCTCTGAGCCTCGGTGTCCTCATGAAATGGGGAGAAGAGTTGAGGTTCTCGTAGTGATCAGCGAGCTGATGTCTGTGCAGGCCTAGCACAGGGACTGGCACACAGGTGGGGGTGAGCCCCAAGACCCCAGACCCCTTCCCTGGAGGGCACAGGAGTGGTGGAAGGGACAGGAGGTTTTCCAGCCCCAGTATCCAGGAGCCTTGGCACAGGGACTCTGATCAGGGGAGGGAAAGCAGTGAGAGAGCATAGCTTCCCAGAGAGCTCTGAAGGGGTCGGGGGACCAAAGGGGAAAGAAAATCACAAGCTCTCTTTGGGACTACCTGTAGGGTGAGCCAGGTTTCATGAGCAAGGAAAACCTCCACTTCATTTCCAGTCTCTCCATAAAGCTTGATGTTCCTCCTTTCGTGTTCCTCTGGGTTATAACAGGGTTAAACCCTATATTCCAGCCCGCAGCACAGGAAGGGGTCAGCCAGCAGGAGGTAACCCCTGGTGGAAAGGGAACAGAGAAGCTGCAAACACTGTCCAAAACAAACTTCTGCCACCTTACCACGTTGCCCTGGGCCTGCCCTATTTGCCGTCACCAGCAGGGGACAAAGAAAGGTTATGTGCAAAGGTACTTTGTGTTCCTGCGGCAGGGGGCCAGCGGGGAACTCTCGTCACCTGGCTGTGCTAGGGATTCCAGGGCATGCTCTAAACCACAGAGGAGGGCGGCCTCTGAATGGGGCCACGACAAAACAGGCCTGGGTGAACCTGCTATTCGTCTGCTATGAGACCTGGAGGGGACTCAGTCCTCCAGCCTTGGATCACAGGACTCCCCAAGGCTACAAGGGCCATTGGGGGTGTCAGAGTCCTGGGACCCTGACCAGCTTCCCAGCCAGCCTCCAGGAGCGCCGTCATCCCTGCTGCAGAGAGAACACAGAGATTAAGAGTTATAGGCTTGGCTGGGCCAGATGCTATGGCTCACACATGTAATCCCAGTACTTTGGGAGGCAGAGGCAGGCAGATCACCTGAGGTCAGGAGTTTGAGACCAGCCTGGCCAACATGGTGAAGCTCCGTCTCTACTAAAATTATAAAAATTAGCCGGGCATGGTGGCACGTACCTGTAGTCCAGCTGCTTGGGAAGCTGAGGCAGGAGAATCGCTTGAACTCAGGAGGCGGAGGTTGAAGTGAACAGAGATCATGCCACTGCACTCCATCCTGGGCAACACAGCAAGACTCCGTCTTTAAAACAAAAACAAAAACAAAAAAAAAGAGTCACAGGCTTTAGAATCAGCCGCACTTGGGGTCAAGTTTCAACTCTGCCTCCTTCCGGCAGTGAGACCCAGGGCAAGCAATCAATTTCCTTTGAGCCTGAGTTTCCTCATCTGTGAAATGGGGCTAATCGTTGGGACTGTTTTGAAGACGCATGTCTTCTGACTCGTACACTGAGCACAGTGGCTGACTCAACTGTCAATGCCAGACATGCATAATGACAATATAAATGTAATGATAATTCCTTCCAGAAATACCTGTCGAGCACCTGTGACAGGCCAGGCACTGTGCAGGGTGCTCTTGAAGATATGAAGGTGAGTAAGACAAGTCCCACCCCGCCTGGAGGACATGCCCAAGAATGATTCTAACCAAACCTGAGAATGCTGAGTGATGGGAGGGGAGGCATGCAGAGGAGGTCAGCATAGGCATTCAGGGAAGCCTTCCTGGAGGAGGCAGCACTTGAGCTGGGCCTGGGCGGGTGGCTAGGACTGTGGGTGTGGGGAGGAGAGGAAGGACATGCCTACATGAAGAAGGAAGTAGGGTGAAAGAGGTGTTCAACTTTAGGGCACACAGAAGCTTCATATGGCTGGAGTACAGTGCCCAGTGAGGACATGGGGGGTGGACAGCATGCCAGGTGGGACAGAGCGTCACTGTCCCCCAAATACACCATCTCCCTCTGCCTTGCTGGGTGACCTTGAGCTGGGTACTCTGTGTCTCTGAGTCTCATATTTCTCATTTGTGAAATTAAAGGTCTGGAGTGATCAGTGGTGCACCACCTTTCCCCCAAGAACTTTAGTTACTCCCTGTTTTTCTCCCCATTGTCTCGCATACATGCTGTGTCCTTGCATGAAGTCACTGAAGGTTTTGATCAAGGCTACGGATGATCAATCACACGTGATGTGAAAAAGCCCCCTGGCTCCAGTGTGGTGATGGGTGGGAAGATGGGAGGCCCCCACCATGAGCCATGAGGGCCCTGGTGAGGACTGGGCTGAGGGAGGTGAAGGAGAAAACACCATTAGGAACTGGAGCTCTGGCCTAGAAGTCCTGACAGGGGCTGAGGGGAGTTAGGGGTCAGAAGGCAGAGCCTGGGTGATTGACGGTCAGATGTATAGGTTGGGGGTTCAGCCAGAGGGGCATCTCTCCCATCCCTAGAGGGAGAACAATGGGTTGGTTTAAACAAATTGAATTTGAGGCACCTCTAAGACATCATGGTAGACTGTCCAGTAGGGAATGGATTTTTTTTTCTTTTTTGAGACGGAGTCTCGCCCCAGGTTAGAGTGCAGTGGTGCAATCTCGGCTCACTGCAACCTCCGCCTCCCGGGTTCAAGTGATTCTCCTGCCTCAGCCTCCTGAGTAACTGGGACTACAGGCGCATGCCACCATGCCCAGCTAATTTTTTTGTATTTTGTTTTTTAGTAGAGATTTTTTTTTTTTTTTTTTTTCAGTAGAGACAGGGTTTCACCACGTTGGCCAGGATGGTCTTGATCTCTTGACCTCATGGTCCACCCGCCTCAGCCTCCCAAAGCGCAGGGATAACAGGCGTGAGCCACTGCGCCCAGCTTTTTTTTTTTTTTTTTTTTTGAGACAGAGTCTCACTCTGTTGCCCAGGCTGGAGTGCAGTGGCGCAATCTTGGCTCACTGCAGCCTCTGCCTCCCAGGTTCCAGCGATTCTCCTGCCTCAGCCTCCCCAGTAGCTGGGATTACAGGTGCCTGCCACCATGCTTGGCTAATTTTTTGTGTTTTTAGTAGAGACGGGGTTTCACCATGTTGACCAGGCTGGTCTCAAACTCCTGGCCTCAGGTGATCCTCCTGCCTCGGCCCCCCAAAGTGCTGGGATTGCAGGTGTGAGCCACTGTGCCCCCAAGAACTCTTAACCAGTCTTTCTCATCCCTTGGAGAAATCCTAAAGTGCTCACAGAAGTGGTCCCTTCCCATTTCCACTGGCAGTAGCTCTGAATTCTGGTGTTCATTGTGGGCTGGGCGGGCAGAGGCAGAAGGGTTTGTGATGGGAGCAGGGTTTTCTGCCCCGCTCCTGCTGGCCCTTCTCTATTCTGTACTGGTCTTTGATGGGGGCCAGGCATTGGTAGGTGGGACTGATGATGGGCCTAATGATTGACTAGTGTATTCGCCAGTGGAACACACGTGGGCCTCCTAACCCAGCAATACAAGGGGTCTGGAAGATCACCTGTTCCTGGCTCCCCACGCCCCACCCCAGATCAGAAAAGAGCAGGGAGAAAGAGACCTGTTGCTGTTTTTTATCTTTATAAAATCCTAACAGAAAATAGAATATTTATCTGTGAGAAGGGTACACTGGCTTAACTAAAATGTCAAGTTTCATTGCTGGAATTATGAGGGACATGATAAATGTACATTTATTCAGTAATTACTAATTCAGGATTCTGTTTTATATAAAACAAAACCAGGACATGCTGCTCAGAAGCTCTGATTAGTTTTGCTTCATACAAAATCAGCTCCTGGCTGGGCATGGTGGCTCATGCCTGTAATCCCAGCACTTTGGGAGGCCGAGGTAGGCAGATCACGAGGTCAGGAGTTTGAGACCAGCCTGGCCAACATGGGAAAACCCCATCTTTACTAAAAATACAAAAATTAGCTGGGTGTAGTGGCAGGTGCCTGTAATCCCAGCTACTTGGGAGGCTGAGGCAGGAGAATTGCTTGAACCTGGGAGGCAGAGGTTGCAGTGAGCCAAGATCGCGCCACTGCACTCCAGCCTGGGGGACAAGAGCAAGACTGTCTGGAAAAAAAAATCAGCTCCTGAATTAATAATTATTGGATGAGTGTTATTTGATAGCCCTACATTTTAAGAACAGAGAGACAGAGAGAGAGAAAGAGTTTGTGAGTGTGTGTGTGTGTGTGGTGGGGGAAGAGGTACAGAGCTGGGGTAATAAAAAGGTAAAATGCTCTCATTTTACCAATGAGAAAACAGAAGTGTAGGGGGTAAGTGACCAGCTCAAGGTCACACAATGCGGCAAGGTCACACAGCAGGGAGGGCCAGACCCCAGACTGCCTAAGCCCCCAACCCTGGGCCCTCCCTGGTGCTCTTTGCTGCTATGGTTTTTGGGGGTGGAGTGTGTGAGGGAAGCTGAAGAGTTAACAATGAATTCTGTACCTTCAGGCCATGGCCAACAGCTGCCTGGGAGATAAGGGGAGGCGACCCCTGGGAACAAACAGCCTGTGGATTGGAGAGATTGAGCAAGGCCGGAAAAACAGGTGCAGGTGGCAACAGGGAAGGGGGTGGGGCAGGAGACAGAGCCAGAGCCAGAGGGAGCAGAGGAGGTTCCAGGGCTCCTGGGACCCCGGAGGGTCCCTGTTGCCAGAAGGCACTGGCTGGGCCAGAGTCCAGGGTGAGCAGAATCAGGTCCCAGGCTCCACCCTCTGCAAACTTCTCTATGACCCCACAGGGGGTTAACTGCAGTGGCCTTGAATTGCAGAACCAGAAGGGGCTGAAGGGAGCACTCAGGCCTCAGCTGGCTCTGGTCTGAGACTCAGGTCAGAGGCAGAGGCGATGGCCACACCTGGGAGGCTGGGTTGCCCTTGGACAAAGCAGCGGCCGCAGCTGTTTAGGTTCTGCCACCCTCTCCCCTCCTCTGTCCCCAAAGGCTATCCAGCCCCCGCAGCAGTCAGTCCTTGGGTTTCACAGGCCCTGCCCTGGAGAGCTTTTCTTCAGAACCAGCCCCATCAGAAATCCCTCCCCCAGCGAATCACTGGGAGCTTAGGCTGCTGCGGGGAAAAGGGCACTGGGCTGAGAGGTGAAAGTCCGGGGCTCAGACCCTGTCCTGTCACAGATGCCCTGACCCTCTCTAGGGGCTGTTAAAACCATCCCCATTCAGGGTAAAGGTCCCCGGTGACACTCTGGGTTGGGGGAGCTGGGTGGGTGCCTGGGCGCTGCTCCCATCCCCCCACTCTGAGAGCTTGCTGTGTAGGCAGAGGCCCTGCCAGCCACAGGCTGCTGGGGCTGAGGCTGGGCTGGCTACGGGCTGGTCTCCTCCTCTTCCCCCGGCAGGGCTGTGGGGGCCTGCCCAGGCCCCCTGGTCCTGTGTTTGGGCAGCAAGCCAGCACCTGTGTGAGGGGTGGCCGGGCACCCTGCCCAGAGCTGAGGAGAAGCTACCCCCTGGGGACTGGGCCGAGGCCTTCTTGTTCAGCCAGAAATTCCAGCCTTTTAAGGATCAAGAGCCAGAGAACGGCCTTTTCCAGGCTGCCAGCGAGCCGTTTTTCCAGCTTGGCAGTATCGCCAGCGCCTTGAGGGAGGCCTCTCTGTTTGCCCGCACCTCGTAGGCCAGGCTCTCAGGAAGGAATTATTTCTTAAGTCAACTTTGTTGAGGTCTAACTTACGCACAACAAAATGTGCCCATTTTAGGTGCACTGTTGTATGTTTGCATACCTACCACAATAACCAAGGTAGAGAACATTTCCGTTACCCTGAAAGGTTCCCTGTGGCCCCTTCTGAGTCGGTCATGCCCCTTCCCTGGCCCCAGGCAAGCACCAATCTGCTTTCTGTCATGACAGATCAGATTTGCATGTTTCGTATACGTTACCATACAGTTTCTACTCTACTCTTACCTCTGACTTTTCCCCCTCAGCCTAATTTCAAGATTCGTTCATATTGTTGCGTCTATCATAGTTCTTTCCTTGTTATTGCAGAGTAATATATTCCATTATATGGATATGTTATAGTTTGTGTAGCCATTCACCTGTGTTTGGACATCTGGGTTGTTTCCAGTTGGCAGCTATTATGAATAAAGCAGTTATGAACATTTGTATATAAATCATCATGTGGATGCATGTGTTCATTTCTCTCGCATTAGTAACTAGAAGAGGGATTGCTGGGTCACGTGGTAAGTGTATGTTTCACTTTTAAAGAAACCACCCAACTGTTTCCTAAAGTGGTTGTACCATTTTACAATGTATGGGTAGGACGGGATTTTGAATGCAGCCCTTCCCTCCCTGTTCCATATCCTGGCCTTTTCTCTTCCCCAGGGACTGAGCAGGGTTTGTTTTTTTTTGGTGTTGTTGTTGTTGTTTGTTTTTTTCGTAAGTTTGTGTGGTGCTTTTGTTGTGGGGGCGGTTCTTTGCTTCACCAGAAAACATTCTCCTGCCCCCTCAAAGTCCCTGCTCATGGATGAGGTTAAAGTGGCTATGCCGAGTAGAGAAGGGCTTAAGGATCTATTTATATGTGAGTTTAAGCAGATACAGTGTTGGCTAAAATGCTATAATTATTTTCCTTTTGGTAGCTCTTCCCAACCTGTGAGAGTGTTTTTGTTTTTTTTTTTTTTTTTTAGACGGAATCTCGCTCTGTGGCTTAGGCTGGAGTGCAGTGATGCGATCTCGGCTCACTGCAACCTCTGCCTCCCAGGTTCAAGCAATTCTCCTGTCTCAGCCTCCTGAGTGCCGGGTACATGCCACCACGCCCGGTTAATTTTTGTATTTTTAGTAGAGACGGGGTTTCACCATATTGGTCAGGCTGGTCTCGAACTCCTCAGGTGATTGACACACCTCAGCCTCCCAAAGTGCTGGGGTTACAGACGTGAGCCACGCACCTAGCCAAGGGTGTTTTTAAACAGAGCTACTGCCATGCTGGCAGCCTCATCCCATTCCCCAGCCTGCTGCTCCCCGACCCCCATCAAAACCATTTCTTCTAGAGGTCAAGGCAGCTGAGAGTTTCTTTTCCTGAGTCTTCACTTTTCATTAGCACAGGCTGATAACTGGGGTAGGCACTGGAGCTGGAGAACTTTGTATTTTTGCTGTCAGTGTCCTACCCCTGCTCTCACCTCCCTGTCTGACCCATTGTTCCACCTTGCCATCAGTCACCAGAGAGCTCCGGGCTTCCCTAACTCAAAGGATGCAGCTGCCCAGAAAGAAAGGGTTAAGCTTTCTTTTTGTATTCAGACACATTGCTAATTGCCAAGAAAGTACAGGCAGAAGAAAGGATCTACCCTTGGAGCAAGAGTTAAGGAAACCTAACAGCCTGGCACTGCACATCTGCTGAACTAGTCGTATTTCTACCCCTGTTTTAAAGTTTTTAGGGCTGGGCCAATAAATAACCTTTTTAGGATAAATTCAGAACTTCCCTGTAAGACTCTCGGGATATAATTTCTCTCACATTTCAGGATACCTAAGAAACCATTCTCCCCTGCTTGGGGAATACCACTACTCATGCCTGGAGCAGCTCACTTAGCTGGGTTCATCATGCTCCACCTTCTTCTTCTTCTTTTTTTTTTTTTTGAGACAGGGCCTCACTCTATCACCCAGGCTGGGGTGCAGTTGCAGCTGTGCTATCTCAGTGCACTGCAACCTCTGGCTCCCAGGTTCAAGTGATTCTCCTGGCTCAGCCTCCCAAGTAGCTGGGACTACAGTCATGCACCACCATACCCAGGTAATTTTTGCATTTTTAGTAGAGATGGGGTTTCACCATGTTGGCCAGGCTAGTCTCAAACTCCTGACCTCAAGTGATCCACCTGCTTCAGCCTCCCAAAGTGCTGGGATTACAAGGCATGAGCCACCACACCCAGCCATGTTCCACCTTCTTTAGAAGGCATTTGCTGGCAAGATCCCACCAGCCTCAGCATGTTTTAAACAGATGAAATTGCCCTGGACTATCAAAAGTTTGCCTGGGATGATAAGCCTGTGACATTGCCCCAGTCTGATCTATCAAAACAATATTTAATCCTGGATTAAATATTGTTGTTACTGCTATTTATTTTATTCAAAGATTGAAAAATAGCTGTGAGGTGCTGAATTTGATACAGGCAGGAAGTCTTGTTAACTAACCCTTATTCCAAGTTGGCTTAAGCCAAACCTGTGCTGTCCAATATGGTAGCCACTAGCCACATGTGGCTATTTGAATTTAAATTACTTAAGTTAAAATTCAATACAATGAATTTAGTTCCTTCACTGCAATAGTCACATTTGAAATGCTCAATCGCCACGTGTTGTTAGTGGCTACCATATTGGACATGGCAGATATGGGACATTTCCATCGCCACATAAAGTTTTATTGGAGAGTGTTGGTTTCAACACTTAGCCACATATACAGCAGCAGCTTTATCACATAGAACATTTAGAACCTTATCATCTAGAACATCTATATATGGGCCTTATCTGGGATAGACCTTAGAGAAAAAAAATTCAGAGATACGATCCCTGTCCAAAATGCATCTGCAAATCCAGAATGACACTGACACACAGGATTTAAGAGAGTAGAGGACCAATTTCAGACCAAGCAATGATGGACGTGTAAGGGCAAGAGAGAGACACAAATTCAAAGAGAAGGAAACTGCATGTGCAAAGGCAAGAGATGTGAGGGGCTGGCTGTTTGGGGTTGTCCTGGAGTGCTGTAACAAGGAGATATTTGTACTTTAGGATGGTTACTTTGGAGACAGTGAGAGGGCCATGGGAGACGAGGAGGACCAAGGAATAATCCAGAGGGAAACTGAGTTGTCCTTGAACTAAAGCCTGGGTAGTAGGGGTGGAGAGAAGCTGTCAGATCTGAGGGACCTTTGGTCCAGCCTGGATGGGGTAGGTGGGGAGGAGCATGCACTATACCTGGATGGTTCAAGGAAGAGCTGGGACATCTGGGATCAATTGAATGCTGTGGGCTCTAAATTAAAAAGGCTCCACCAGGAAATACCCCAAATGGCTGGTTTCTAGAAGATCAAGTTTGCCAAAGCTGACTCCTTCCAAATCATGAAGTATGAGGTTCTGTGCGACTTCAGCCTTCCCTTTGAGTCAATGAGGCAACAAACCTATTGCTGGAGAATGGCGTCCTCCAGGGAGGGTGTCGTGGGGGGCCCCGGGCTCAGTATAGCACAGAATGCACAGCCATTGGTTGTCCAAACTCTCCACTTGGCTTTATTTATAACCCTAATTACACCCTCCAGGAAGAACAGTTGCTGATCAACCCAGTTACAAATTAAAGTTAATAAAATGAAAAGACAGCAATGAATGGCTGCTGTCCAAGCTGCCAAGGGCTCCAATCAACCCCAAAAGGAGACTGCGGTGCTCCCAGGACTCCAGCCACCAGTGTCCTCATTCACATGCTTGCCGTGGAACCCCCCTCCCCTCTTACCTCGCCTCCCTCCCCTCAGTGGCTCAGTCCACCTGTTGTCATCTCCCATCAGGGATCATCAGGCTTCAGGTTCTCCAGGTTCAGAAACTCACGCCATACCCAGTTGGTCCCCAACCCAGCCTTCTCCCGCCACTACTGCCTCCCCAAGCGGTCACATCAGTCGTCGGTGCCACTGTGTGAAATGAAGCTGCTGTGAGCAGAGCTGTAAGAATCCAAGGACAGGAAACAGGGCCTTCACCTCTTTACTCCTCTCCAGCTCTCTTTTTTCTCTTTGCAGCTCCCTTTCTTGTTCATTTCCTGTTATCTTTTTCTCTACCCACCTCCCTCACCCTGTGGCTGACCTTGTCCACATGCCCTGAATGTCCTGAGAGGGGCCCTGAATTCCACGGGTGTCCCAGATGGTCGAGCGGCACTGGCTGCTTCGTTCAGAAGCACGGGCAGCTTCAACGCAGCCTCCAGATTCTGCTGACCCTGTCCATTCCTTTTTCTTTCTAAAGAGAGGAAACTGGAGAGGGGGAGTGGGGGACAATCCTCTCCTCACAGGCCCTGCTCTCTGTGTACTTGGCCCCTCGCTGTACCTCCCTCCGTCTCCTGCAGCTTGCCTCCTGCAGAAACAATTACAGATAGTCAATCTTCATGCCTTGCAATCCACAGCACACCCAGATGAACTGATGCGGGTTATCTGGGAGGATGGAAAAGGATGTGATGACTGGGCCACTTCTCTGCAGCATGTAGAAACCAGTGCACTGGTTAGAGGGCTACTTCTGACCCTCTTTGCCAGCCCCTATAACCCGAGTACCATGCGCATACTAGCCATCAGAGAAAACAGCGAGTTCCCTGGGGTTTAGGGCAATCATCCCTGGATATTCTGGCTTGTTCTTGTCTCATATCTGCCCAGCTTTAAACTCTTGGTTCTTGGCTGAGCACGGTGGCTCATGCCTCTGATCCCAGCACTCTGGGAGGCAGAGCTGGGAGGATCGCTTGAGCCCAGGAGTTCAAGACCAGCCTGGGCAACGTAAGGAGACCCTGTCTCTACAAAAAAATTTAAAAACTAGCTGAGCGTGGTGGTGCACACCTGTAGTCCCAGCTACTTAGGAGGCTGAGGTGGAAAGATCACTTGAGCCTGGGAATTTGAGGCTGCAGTGAGCTGTGATTGTACCACTGCGCTTAAACCTGGGCAACAGGGTGAGACCCTGTCTCTAAAAAAATAAAAATAAATTAAAAATAAACTCTTGGCTCTGTTCCCCCCACAGCCTTGATTAGGGGTTTCTATCCAGTTCTACCAGCATTTGGCTCTTGGATTTCCCAGATGGGCACTGACGTGGCTCACCCACTGGGAGGCCCAGTTTCTGCCCTGCCTTCATAGAAGCTGTGCCCTGGCTCCAGTTCTGCCATCACCAAATGTCCACATCAGGCTCTTCCCCTGTGCCCTGGGGAAGCCAGAGTGGACCTCTTCAGTGAGGGGGTGGCAGAGTGACCAGAGGAACCAGTGCTGCCTCTAGGGCTGGCCATGCCAGCGAGGGCGAGATGTCAAGACGTCACCATCAGACTCTGACTCAGGGGGCGGCCCACACACTACTTTGCCTTGTAATCAGTGTGTTTACTTGTCTGCCTTGCCCATGAGGCTATGAGCTCTGTGAGAGCAGGCCTGTGTCTGAATCGCCGCTGTAGCCCCAGTACCTGAGGCAGGTTCCTGTGCTCTGACAAAGTGTCTGTTGAACAAATAAATAGATGAACAAATGAGCCCTTCCTCCTTTATTCCCTGCCAAGGTTAATGTCCTCCCCATTCACACAGGCCCAGGTGAGAAGCTTTAGGGTCACTGAGTTTTATTGATTCATTCTGCTTGTTAAAATACTTTGCCCACCAATTCCTTCCTTGGGGGACTATGTGTTTCTTAGCTAATTCTAACGGTCTTTTATTTATTTATTTATTTATTTATTTATTTATTTATTTATTTTTGAGATAGGCTCTTGCTCTGTCACCCAGGCTGGAATTCACTGGTGTGATCATGGCTCACTGTAGCCTCGACCTCCCAGGTGCAAGCGATCCTCCCATCTCAGCCTCCTGAGTAGCTGGGACCACAGGCATGCACCACCATACCAGGTTAACTTTTTTTTTTAGAGATGGGGTCTCACTATGTTGCCCAGTCTGGTCTCAAATTCCTGGACCCCAGCGATCCTCCTGCCTTGGCCTTCCCAAGCGTTGGGATTACAGGTGTGAGCCTCCAACTGCCTTTTGATTGATTTTCTGGTTTCCTTTTTAAACTCTCACCTACCTGTCCATCTTCCCCATTGCTCATAAGTATAACACAAATGTAATCATGCTGCTCCTCTGTTTAAATATCTCCAGTAAGTCTTCCTTTCTCACCAACTAATGTACAGTTCCTTTAGCCCCTCCATGATTTGGCCCAACCTACTTTTCCAGCCTTCTTCCTGCTGCTTCCCCTGTGGACCCTGGGAGCCAATCACTCAGAAATTCTCACTGTTCTTCAAGCAAGTTATTCTTCTTCCACCTCCACGTTTTACATGTTTTATCCTCTTCGCAAAGGTTACTCTCTGCAACAAACCCCACCCTTGTCAGCCTACTGAACTCCTACTTATCCTTTAGGATCCAGCTAAAATGTCACCTCCTCTGATCCTCTGAAGTCATCAGCTAGCAGTCCAGCAGTCCAACTTTTTTTTTTTTTTTTTTGAGATGGAGTCTCACTCTGTCACCCAGGCTGGAGTGCAGTGGTGCAATCTCGGCTCACTGCAACCTCTGCCTCCCAGGTTCAAGCGATTCTCCTGCCTCAGCCTCCTGAGTAGCTAGGACTACAGGTGTGTGCTACCATACCCAGCTAATTTTTTGTATTTTTATTAGAGATGGGGTTTCACAAGGTTGGCCAGGCTGGTCTTGAACTCATGACCTCAAGAAATCTGCCCTCCTCAGCCTCCCAAAGTGCTGGGATTACAGGTGTGAGCCACCATACCCGGCCCAACATTTCTTTCTTATACCTCTTATCACCTTGTATGTGTCCCCAGCACCAAGTACCGAAGTTCCTTGTTCCATGTCTCTCTTGAATGAGCAATTAGGCTCCATGAGGGCGGGGCCTGTGTCATCTACCCTAAGCTGGCTGAGAGCCCTGTGCATGGAGGGAGAGGCAATATACCATAGGCTCCGTGGCCTTGGGCAAGTTACTTGCCTTCTCTGTCTCAGTTTGCTCATCTATAGACTGTCTTAACAATAGTTCCTGCCTGAGGGTTGTTGAGGATTAAATGAGTTACTATTCATAAAGCAGGTAGAGCAATGCCTCTCGCATACTAAGCCCTCAATAAACGTTAGCTACTGTTATTATCTGTGATTATTAACTCCTCTGTAAATGTTTTTGAGTGAATGAGAACTTTAAGTAGAACAAGGCACTTTTCTACGCATAAAGAACCTCCAGTATCAGAGTCCTTCTGTTAAGATCTTCAAGACATCAATGCACCCCATATACTACCTGGATGAGCAGTCCTTTGTTTGTGGGTAACAATCTACCACTTTTCCAAGTTATGCAGAAAATGTTCAGTTGAGGAAAGATGACTGGAGAAAGTTTATCATAGTTGAGATGAAGGAAGGGAAAAGATTTGATCATAAGTCCGCTAGTTACGTTTTTTTAAGAGACAGGGTCTTACTGTGTTGCCCAGCTGGGCACGAACTCCTGGCTCAAGCAATCATCCCATCTCAGCCTCCTGAGTAGCTGCGATTACAGGAATGTGCCACCACACCCAGTACCCTTTGAGAAGGATGTGAACCCGTGATTATTCAGCTGCTACATTATGAGGAACCAGGCGACTAAGGGTCCAGGTTTAGGGATATTGCTTTTGGAAACAAATTTCTGCATCCAAAAATCTTTGTTTATTTATTTATTTATCTATTTATTTATTTTTGAGACAGAGTCTCACTCTGTCACCCAGGCTGGAGGGCAGTGGCTCAGTCTCAGCTCACTGCAGCCTCCCCGACTCAAGTGATCCTCCCACCTCAGTCCCCCAAGTAGCTGAGAATACAGGTCTGTGCCACCACACCCGGCCAATTTTTGTATATTTTTGTAGAGGCGGGGGTCTCTCTATGCTGCTCAGGCTGATCTCGAACTCCTGAGCTCAAGGGATCCACCGGCCTCGGCCTCCCAGGGTGAGCCACTGTGCCTGGCCCCAGAAAACTTTAAAGACAATTGAATCCTAATCATTTTGGTTTAGAGAATGATCATAATTTTGATTTTGGTTCAAATTCTGGTCCTATTATTTGCTATTTGTAAGATCCTGATATATCCCTGAGTCTGGCTAATCTATAACTTAAAATTACTCTCATCTCATGCGGCTGTTGTGAGGTTGAGATGGGATTAAATTAAGTAATTCACATGAGGTAATTTACATAATGTAAAGCATTAAGATCATAGGTGTGTACAAACTTGTTGTCCGAGTCAATTTTGAAATTTCTTCTGTACCTGGATCTAATAAAAATGCTTACCTCTTAAGCAACAATAACATTGAGCAGCTATAGGTATAGTTTTTATTCCTTTATTCTAGTCAGTTAAAAAAAAATCCTCTTGAACTCAGTATGCATTGTGGGCCAGATTTTTTGTGACTGGCTGAAGAAAAAAAAAGTGTTAAAAAATACAATCCCTAGTGGTGGCTCACGCCTGTAATCCTAGCACTTTGAGAGGCCGAGGCAGGTAAATTGCTTGAGCCCAGGAATTCAATACCAGCCTGGGCAAGATGGTGAGACCCTGTCTCTACAAAAAATGCAAGAATTAGCTAGGGATGGTGGCTCACGCCTATAATCGCAGCACTTTGGGAGGCCAAGATGGGTGGATCGCTTGAGCCCATGAGTTTGAGGCCAGCCTGGGCAACATGATGAAATCCTGTCTCTACAAAAAATAAAAAAATTATCTGGGTGCGGTGGTGTGTGACTGTAATCCCAGCTACTTGGGAGGCTGAGGTAGGAGGATCACTTGAGCCCAGTAGGTTGAGGCTGCAGTGAGCCGTGATTGTGCCACTGCACTCCAGCCTGGGTGACAGAGCGAGACCCTGTCTAAAAAAAGAAAAAATACAATATCTGCCCTCAGGTAGCTCATAGTCTGGTGAGGGAGACAGATGACAGATTTTTAATGAGTCAAAGTCTAACAGTGGCCTGTTATGTCTCCACAGAGGAGACGCGCATAAGTGACAGTAGACAAGATGGGGCGGGGTAGTTAGGGGAGATGATATTTGGACTAAGCCTTGAAGGAAGAGTAGGAATACTAGTCGGACAAGAAACGGGGAAGGAAAACTGACTCCAGGCAGCTGGAGCAGACCGTACAACGATCCTTAGGTGCAAAGAGTCATCCCATTCTAGGAAGAGCAAATTGTCTGATGAGGCTACAGCATGAACACCCCCAGTAAGGAGGCAAGCGAAGAAACTGGAAAGGCAAACAAGTCTCGCGTCCTGAAGAGACACAGGAGGCGGGTGGCCCGAGTCTGTCCCAAATCAGGACGCAAAGCCACGGAAGATTGCAATCGGAGGAGTGATCCGATGTGTTAGCGTCTTGTTCTGCTCACTCTGGAGGCCACGTAACTAGAAGGAGGCTATTCCAAAAATGCAGGCAAGACATTCTCATTTGGAGATGTGCAGAGGCCACAAGGAAGGTGATTCCACAATCTAGATCCACATGCAAGCTGGCAAATACATCTTATCCTGCAGTAGATGCTCACTAAGAAGTGACATTTGCCGGGTACCTATCTTACTGACTTTAGAAGAAAAAAACTAGTTGAAGTGGCATTTGCATACTTCCAGTACACCACGGGGGCACCTATCAGAAGTGTCCCAGCAAAGATGGGCACAGAGGTAAATTCTAGAATGAGGGGAGGTCCAAGAGATTATACCCTAAAAACGTGCTTTTGTTGTTGTTGTTGTTTGAAACCAGGTCTTGCTCTGTTACCCAGGCTGGAATGCAGTGGCGCGATTACAGCTCACTGCAGCCTTGACCTCCTAGGCTCAAGCAATCCTCCCACCTCAGCCTCCTGAGTAGCTGGGACCACAGGCGCACACCACCATGCCTGGCTTATTTTTTATTTTATTTTTTGAAGAGATGGAGTCTCATTTTGTTGCCCAGGCTGGTCTTGAAGTCCTGGGCTCAAGCAATCCTCCCACCTTGGCCTCCCAAAATTCTGGGATTACAGGCATGAGCCACCATGCCCCACCACAAAAATGTTAACAGAGATTATTTCTGAGTGGCAAGATTATAAATGATTTCTTTTTTCTATAATAAACATGAATTATGTATATATAGTTTTAAAGAATAAAATAATTTCTTTTTAAAAAGGATCAACCCAAGAACTTTGGATTAAAGGGGAATTGGGAGAGCCAGGACAGGCACTAGGATGGACCATTCAGAGGTCTAGATCCAGCATGGAGTCAGTGAGGGTGAGAAGACCTCAGCGGAGAGGGAGATGGAAAGAACCAAATCTGCCAGCATGAGAGCTCAGGCAGGAGGGTAAGTCCCTCCATCTTAGGGGAAGCCAGCGCTAGGGAAGTGAATGTACCCATCAAAGCCAGGGATGACGCGCCAGCCAGGCATTTGGTAGAGGGATGGGGAGCGCGTGCTCAGCGCACAGACAGATTTTCAGTAGGTGGCTGAAAGACACGAGGGGAAAGATTGTGTAACTGAGTTGTGGGGAAGGAGAATAGTGGCCTATTGTTGGAGACCTGATAAACAAATTGAGAGCGTTCATCTTGCGGGTGTGGGCCTGAAATAAGTTCCAAGACAGCTTAATGATCCATCACAGGTTCTTTCCTAGGAGTGAGTCACCAGCACATTTTATTAACCCAGTTCACCCTTCGTTGCCCCAGCGCCTGCAACAAAGCAACCGAGATACCGCAGCTGAGCTGCTCCCATTATGAAGCCTCTGGCCTACACTATGGGGAAGATAAAACCAGCCAGCCTCATCAATCGTCCCTGGGCAGGCCAGTCTCCTCTTCAGTCTCATGTTCAGGGTTTGCATAATTAGGCGCCTGATGGAGGCGAATGTCTCCCCCCCCGAAGGTCGTCATTGTGCAGCACTCTGTCGGGGAGCTGTGAGGTACACAGCAGCCCGGGCCTGCTCCGAACAGCAGCAGAGCCTGTGAGGAGGAGCCTGGCTTTTGCAGGAGCGCATTAATAAGGTTGGAAACCCGTGGCTTGGGAATCAGAGCCAATTGCAGTCATGTCAGAAATGGAAATAAGAAACTCCTGGATGAAATGGAGGAGCCAGCAACCCTCTAACCAGAGGTTCTGAATTTCAATTTGGGGTCCACTCTGCAAAAGCTGAGGGCTATTGAGCAAATCCTTCAACCCCTCAGTGTCTTTGTTTCCTGGACTGCAAAATGGTGGTAGCAACCTACGTTGGGAGGCCGAGCTGGGGAGATCACTTGAGCCCAGGAGTTTAAGACCAACCCTGGCAACATAGCAAGACCCCTATCTCTGGAAAAAAAAAAAACAAAACTTAGCCAGGTGTGATTGTGCACGCCTATAGTCCCACCTACTTGGGAGGCTGAGGTGGGAGGATCTCTTGAATCTGGGAGGTCAAGGCTGCAGTGAGCCATGATTGTGCCACTGCACTCCAGCCTGGGAGACAGAGCAAGACTCCGTCAACAACAAAAAAAAAAAAAAAAAAAAGGAAGAAAAAAGAGAAAGAAGCTTGCCCAAAGTCACACACGATTGTGGAATCCAGGCTTCAGCTTCGGTAGCTGACCTCTAGAGTTCATGCTGCAAACCTTCAAACGCAGCACGCACTTCACCTCCTCCATTGGCAGTAAAATGCTTTACAAATAGAACTGGCTTTATTCTTTTCAACGGTTACTGACATTTCCAGAGTGTGGAATTAAGTGCCTTAGGCCCTGCTCACGGCATGTTTGTGGTTGCTAGGGTTATCGTGCAGGAAAGGTTGGGGGTGATGGTTGTGTCTACTGCGTACTGAGGGCCTAATGTCACTTCTTACGAAGCCATGCAAGATGAGGGAGCTGGGACCAGGAGAACTAAAGTGACACCCCACAGCCATGAAGCTCATAAACTGAACATCTGGGATTTGAATCTGAGACTCATCTGATTCCAAACTTTCCACACAGGGCTTCTTAGATTGTAAGGAGAAGCTAGGTAACATGATAGTTAAGAGTTGGGCTCTAGAAACTGAGTTTGTAGCCCATTTCTGCCACTTCTTAGCTGTGTGACCTTGGGCAAATAACTTTGCCTCTCTGGGCTTTGGTTTGCTCATCTGTAAAATGGAGATGACAATAGTATCTACTCATAAGGTTACGATGAGGTGCATGTGGGTTAACACAAGGAAAGCATGGGTCAGTGGCACATGGTATGCTCTCAATGGTTATTAACGTAACAATCCCAGGCCTGGGGCAAGAGCATAATACTTGACTCAAGGTTTGCATTGCTTAGGGGAGGCACGAGACCCAGAAACCAGAAAGATTCACACACAGGTGGGGTATTTTTTCAGGGAAGACCTGACCAGGGGGCAAGCAGTAAAGGAAGAACTTCTGGGAGGGTGGAATGAGGCCCAGGAGACTCAGATGCAGATAAATGAGAAAGAGTCCAGTTGGGCCAGGGAGTTAGTGTCCGGGAAAGAGTTAGGCAGCACCTAGTGCTCCTTCCTAGGGTTTTGCACAATGTTCAGAGGGTCGACAGTGTCAGTCGGGGCCCAACCAGGCAGTCAGTATAAGGGTCTGGAAAGGGTTTGGCAGCAAAGAGTACAGACATGGACACTGGCTAAGAACTTTGAGGCAGTACTCTACTTTCTGGATAAACAAGGGCCAGGGAAGCAATTATGTGAGCTGATGGGGCTGGTATCAACTAGCTAATCTAATGAGCTAAGTATGTTTATTAGAGTAGGAGCTTGGTAACAGGTAAATCTTATTAGTCTTTGTAGACATCACTGCACCAGGACTATGACCAGGAGAGTGAGGCACTCACCTTAGGCACAAAATTTAAGGGAGTGCCTAAAACACCCAATACGCTAGATAATATTTGAATGCAATATTTTCAACATCCAAATTAGTGCAAAAAATCCATGAGAAGCAAAATATCAAACTTTTCAATGAAGACAGAACCTGTATTATTGATTTTTCTTTTTTCCTCAGGCTTCAGTAGGTTCAGCCAGGCACTGCAGACAACGCCTTAAATACACACCTTTTGGTGAGTCAGATAGTGTGCATTTTGGCTTTTATCTTATTTTTTTAGAGATGAGGTCTTGCTATTTGCACAGGCTGGAGTGCCGGGGCTATTTACAGGCATAATCATTGTGCACTGCAGCCTTGAACTCCTGGGCGCGAGGGATTACCCTGCCTCAGTCTCCTGAGTAGCTGGGACAACAGGCATGGGCCAGCATGCCTGGCTTAATCGTGGGCTATTTATGTATTTATTTATTTATTGAGACAGAGTCTCACTCTGTCGCCTAGGCTGGAGTACAGTGGCTCAATCTCGGCTCACCGCAACCTCCGCCTCCCGGGTTCGAGGGATTCTTGAGCCTCAGCCACCCGAGTAGCTGGGATTATGGGCGCCAGCCACCATGCCTGGATAATTTTTGTATTTTTAGTAGAGATGGGTTTCTCCATGTTGGCCAGGCTGGTCTTGAACTTCTGGCCTCAAGTGATCTGCCTTCCTCAGCCTCCCAAAGTGTTGGGATTACAGGCATGAGCCACCACACCTGGCCAATTATGAGCTTTTTAGATGTCAAGTCTCAGGCAGACCTTGATGCCTTATTGGCAGGTACTAGATGGTGGAGGGTTTGACCAGTTCTGCCACAGTGGGTTCTTCTAAAGCCAGCTCCCAGGACAGGGGCCATTCTTTCCTTATGAACGACCAAGACCATACTGGCTATTTCAACCGACTAGCGTTTTCTTCCTATTTATAATCAATAGCATCATTTTCAGCATCCTGGTTCTTCTTTTTTATGTAAAATAAAATAAATAGCGTCCCTCAAATCACACTTTTTTAAAAATCACACCTTCTTTAAATCTCATACACCATCTATATGCAGGACTCAGAGATCATCCCCCTTAGCCCCAGGCAGCTTGACTGTCATTTGGATAAAGCTAGGAAAGAATGAAGGATGCAACTGGGTGTTAGTAGGTATGAGAGCTCTGAAGGAGAGGTGCCTGCAAAGTTCCAGGCAAAGTCAGCCTCCAGGTAGGCAGCCAGAGTCCAGGGAACACATATTTGCTGAAGGTTTGTAGAAGTCCATGGGTCAGATTCCCAGCAGCATTGGGAAAAGGGACATTTAGCAGCAGTGACAAAGAGAGTTCGAAATGGAGTTTCCTTCTACCTTAGCGGAGAAGCAGTTTCATGTGCTTCCATTTAAGATAGCAGCTAATCTCATGACACGACCTGCAGAAACCTGTAGCAACGGAGCCATTGGAACTGGTATTCAGTGGGATCTGTCAGAGCTCAGAGCTGGGAGGGCCAAATCAAGAAATCTGGCAGACAGTAAGTGGGCAAGAGGTCAAAACAGGGAAGGAGTTCATTAGCATATGCAAAGGCTTAGATTGAGCTTGGCTCAAAGTGCATGCCCTGTAAGTGCCCTTGTGGTGGCTGATGGCAAGGATGATGGTGTTATTTTGGCAGCCAGGATCTGGGTTTCAGGGACAGGATTTCTTAGTTTCTTAGAGCAGAGGTGGCCAGACTGGGATTTGATGCCTTATCAAAATTTCTGGGGCAGGATTCGGTGGCTCACGCCTTTAATCCCAGCACTTTGGGAGGCCGAGGCAGGCAGATCACTTGAGGTCAGGATTTTGAAACCAGCCTGACCAAGATGGAGAAACGCTGTCTCTACTAAAAATACAAAAATTAGCCAGGTGTGGTGGCGCACGCATGTAATCCCAGCTACTCAGGAGGCTGAAGTAGGAGAATTGCTTGAACCTGGGAGGCAGAAGTTGCAGTGAACTGAGATTGTGCTACTGCACTCCAGCCTGGGTGACTCCGTCTCAAAAAGAAAAAAAGAAAAAAAAAATTTCCTCAAATCTGGGAACCAATATTGTCAACTTTAAATTTAGCCAAGTGAGGCAATTCCTTTTTTTCTTGGAGACACCATCTCTGTCACCCAGGCTGGAGTACAATGGCACAATCTCAGCTCACTGCAACTTTTACCTCCCAGGTTCAAGCGATTCTCCTGCCTTAGCCTCCCGAGTAGCTGGGATTACAGGTACGTGCCACCATGCCTGGCTAATTTTTGTGTTTTAGTAGAGATGGGGTATCAGTATGTTGGCCAGGCTGGTCTCGAACTCCTGACCTCAGGTGATCTACCCACCTTGGCTTCCCAAAAATGCTAGGATTACAGGCGTGAGCCACTGCTCCCGACCTAGTGAGGCAATTCAAACAACCAAAAAAAGCCCTATCACCTTCCATCACCATGTCTTCATAAAAGAAAAGCCATCTTATCACCAAAAGTAAAACAGCCATCATATCAGAATTTAAACTAGAAACAAAAATTAACGTTATTAAAAACTCACTTATGTTTTGTTGTTGTTGTTGTTTCCAGTTTGTAGCTGATGGACAAAAACTTTGTCATGGATCAGCGCTGATGGGTAGAGTTTAGGATGCATTCATGCCCAGGGCTCCTCTGCCCAGGCTTGGGGCTACCTTGTGGGGCTTGGTTGTGAGGACCATGGCCAAGGCTGGGTGGCCAGGGACGAAGTATCTGTCCTGGCCTGAGCACCTGTGCTGACCTAGCCCATCCACGCCATCACAGTGGGCACCTCTGCTGTCCTTCTGGGAATTCTCCCAGTCACTAGTGAGGGTGATAGCTTTCCCACTTCTGGCCCAACCTGCTCCCACTTCATTCCAGGGCCCCCTGGGTCGTCTCCCACTTACAGCCCTCCTCTCGCCTTTGGGATCTGACCCCTGAACTCGCTTTCTGCAGTTTGCCCTTTGGCATTCTTCAAGGGCTTTGGCTGATCCTGCCTTCTGGCTGCTCCTGCTCCTCCTGCCTGATCCCCACCTCTGGACCCCAGCCTGGGCTGTCCTCAACTGTCTGGAAACTACTCAGAATGTCAGATCTTGAATCACCTCTTGCAGCCACCACAGTGTGGACTCAATCCTTTTTCCATTCATGTTCTCCTGTTCTGCAACTGGGCTGAAATGACTGCATGGCGATGAGGGAGAGAAGACTGAGTCTCAAGTGGGGACGCAATTTGTGGAAAACAATAGGCCCCAGGGCAAGGAGCGAAATGGGCAATTAGCCCAGGTCTGTGTTGAAGTCAGTCTCTTGGACTTACCTGGAAGCTCTCTAAGGCAGGGATGTATTCAGATCATCTTTTCATTTTTTTATTTCCTTCCTCCTCCCAACTCTCCATGTTCACCCCTCCCCCAAAAAACTAGTAAAGCTCATCTGCAATATATTTGTTGCTTTGAATTTTTTTTATTATTTATTATTATTATTTTGAGACAGAGTCTCACTCTGTCACCCAGGCTGGAGTGCAGTGGCACAATCTTGGCTCACTGCAAGCTCCGCTCCCCCCTCCCCCACACCTCCCTCAAAGAGGCTTCAGTGTGACAAGGAAGAGGTCACACACACCCAGGGAGCTAGAAGTAATGCAGAAAATACAGACTGCTTCAAGAAAAGTACGAAGGCTGGGCTAAACTGGTTTCACTTCCAAGTGATTGGGTGATGGCCCCTATGGGTCAGCCTGGCCTGAAAAAGAAATCTCCCCATTGGGGCTCCAGCTTGTCCCATTCAGCCCTTAACACAGCTCTGAGCTGAGGGAGGAGTCAGCATCACCAGCACTTTTTGTTTTACAGGGTTTTTTCCCTTCCATTCTCCATTTGTCTTGGTCTGCAGGTGCTCTTCTCCCTGACCCTCCTTTCATATTCATCCTAAATGACAAGACCTTTCCTTAAAAACAAGCATCTTCTCCTCCCATGGCAAGACAAGGCTGCCCTTTGTGTGTTGTTTTCATTAATTTGTTGATACTTGTTTTCAAGCTACATTTTATTGGACTTGTGCTTAATCTGCCGAAGCACAAAGGTTGTTTAAGCAGAAGGGCACAAGAAAGTGGAAAACTCCTGACCTCAAGTGATCCACCCACCTCGGCCTCCCAAAGTGCTGAGATTACAGGCGTGAGCCACCACGCCCGGTCACAGGTCTTCCTGCTTCTGTGATCACCTTCTCATAACCTTGAGACCACTGCACATTGATGAAGTTCAGTTAATCTACAATGACTCTAGCCATCTGAGTGACCCCAGGTGAGACCAATAGAACTGTCGAACTAGCCAACGCACAGCATTGTGAGAAACAATAAATCATTGTTTTAAGCCATTATGTTTCGTGGTGGTTTGTTACAAACACATAACTAAAACAGCCTCAAAATCTGGATAATATGTTAGGGCCTGCCTGGAAAGCTGGCTGCCCCCCTGCTCTTCCTCGGCCCATCGTGGGAACTCTTGGCTATAAACAAATCTTCCCGGAGTGGATAAGTGGTCAGGATTTAAGGCGGTATTCTTCCCAGGTGCTCGTGCAACTTCAAAAAAATAAAATTCTAAGAGTGGGATTTCAGGCCCTTATCAAGGACATATTTATGGCCAGGGACCCTCCTGCCTGCTCTTCAGAAACCACATCTTGGCTTCTTCCTTCAATAGCTTCCAGCCACCTGTTAAAGATCTGCCTTTCCCAGATGAGAAGGCAGGTCTAATTCAGAGGAGATTGAGCTGGTTGATAATGCAGAAGAAATTTCAAGGTGACTCTGAAGCACATCTAGGCTTCCTTGTAGCCAAACCAAACGAAATAATCTCAAACCCCAAAATATTACAGGAAAAAAAATAAAATCAAGGATTGCAAAGATGACAAAATGTTGGGTCGGGCATTATGGATCATGCATTATATATAGCAGTTACCTACAGATAGTAAAAAGTCACACCTGTAATCCCAGCACTTTGGGAGGCCGAGGCGGGTAGATCACTTGAGGTCAGGAGTTTGAGACCAGCCTGGCCAACATGGTGAAACCCTTTCTCTACTAAAAATACAAAAATTAGCTGGGCATGGTGGCACGAGCCTGTAGTCCCAGCTACTGGGGAGGCTGAGGCAGGAGAATCACTTGAACCCAGAGGTGGGGGTTAAAGTGAGCTGAGATGGTGCCACTGCACTTCAGCCTGGGTGACAGAGTGAGACTCCATCTCAAAAAAAAAAAAAAAAAAAAAGCAGATGGATTCCAATAGAATTTGACCTCTTCTGAGGTCTTTACATTGTTCTGAAAGGGTCTGTTTGTGTCCATTTCCCTAACTAGACTGTAAGTCTCTTGAAAACAGGGATCATATCATAAAGTATTCATTGGCTGGGCAAGGTGCCTCACACCTATAATCCCAGTATTTGGGAGGCCAATATGGGAGGATCAGTTGAAGCCAGGAGTTCGAGACCAGCCTGGGCAACAAAGTGAGACTGACTATTCTCTATTTTAAAAAAAGAAAAATTTTCATCTTTATGACTCTAGAGCCTAGCACATTAGCACAGGGCTTTGCACAGAGCTGGCACTCAATGAATGCTGTTGAGATAAAGCACAACTTAAGCCCAAAGAGCAGGGTGGGGAGCTTAGAAGTCAATAGGTCCCACGGTTTTGAAATTCTGAAAGATTTGAAATATCAGAGGAGGCAGGAGAGCAGGGGTCTAAGCCCATGGGAAGCGCTGGCCTAGCCTGGTGGGCTCTTGTCTCCCTCAGCCTCACCTTAGGCCAGGAGTTTGTGCCTTCACCTGGGACACTGGTGATGTCAAGGCAGCTGCGAATCCTGAGTGCAGTGCCACCCTGAGCTCCTGTGACCCAGCAACCTCTGCTCAGAGAGAGGAGCCTTTGCCTGGCTTTGGGCAAAATGGAACCTGTCTGTGCCTCAAACCTGGAGCTCTGAAGGCTGAGGACTTCCAACCCCTCAAGTGTACCAAGGCAAAGCAAACAGCTCAGAAGCAGCACAGGGAGGTGGCACACCCCCAGACACTTGTCAGCTGTGCCGTCAACTCGTCATTCTCACTGATGGGTGCCTGCTGCCTCAAATCCTCCCTCCAGCATCCACCTTTGAGGCTGGGGTCCCGGGTGCTTCAGGGGCTCCCAGACCCCTGCTGGGTGAGTGTGGTGGCCCTGAGGAGTGTGTCCCCCTTTTTCTACAACTCTAGCTCTGCCCTATACATCTGGGGACAGGGCCAAGAAAGGGGTCCGTTGAGTCAAATGGACCCAACAAGTCCTGCTCACAGCCTTTCCAACCGGAAGCACCTGCCTGGCCCCTGGAGACCTTGCTCCCTATCTCCAGGAGGAAGGAAAGCAGGGGAGAGGTGGAAAGAGGGAGGAGGTGGGGAAAGATTGCCTAACACACTTTCCCAGGTTCCCCCACTACCTACACAAGGTTCAGTCCTTATTTTGGTATGCAGAGCTCCTCCCAGGCTGAGCTCACCCACAATCGCAGCCTTATCTCTGCCTCTCCCTACTCTGACCTGACAACCATGGGAGTCTGCCTCACACTTGTGTAGGGGCTGAGTCTGGAATGTCATTTTCCCTTCCCTGTCCATGAAGCAACACTCTCCCTTCAAGGCTTCTTTAGGCTCTGCCCTGCCTTCCCCACCTCCCAGGCAAAGACAGCTTCCCAAAACCCCACAGCAACTGTTGCCCCTACCACAATCTGTCTGGTAATACAGCAGGATCACTCATTCATTCATTCACTCACTCATTCATTAAGTCCTGTATGAACCAGGCTCTGTGCTGGGGTCCCAGGATACTGCAAGGAACAAAGTAGACACAGATCCTATCCCTTTCGACTGCATTGCTCAGCGGTGGAGACAGCTACTGAATAAATAACTGCATAGGAACTATGGGAGCAAAAAGCTGAGGGTTTGCTGTAATAGGACTGGGGCAGCTTCCCCTGAAGAAGGGAAATAAAAGCCGAATGCTAAGCTCAGTAGGGATGAATGAGGTGAGAGGAGTAAGTGAGAGGCTGCAGGCAGGACTAGCAGAAGGCCCTGAAGTGGGAGGGAACCTGGTGTATTTGAGGAAGTAAGAGAGGGTGGAGGAAGGTTGGGCAAGCTCTGGCCTTCTGCTGGGTAGGCAGGCAGGCAGCAGATCCTCGAGGGTCTGTAGACTGCAGTGAGAGCTTTGGTCCTCACCCTAAAAGTCATGGGAGACACTGATAGGTTCACCCCAGTGGGTGCAGGGTGACGGGAACATGACTGATTTGCATTTTTTTTTTTTTTTTGAGAAGGAGTCTCGCTCTATTGCCCAGGCTGGAGTGCAGTGGCACCATCTTGGCTCACTGCAACATCTGCCTCCCGGGTTCAAGCAATTCTCGTGCCTCAGCCTCCTGAGTAGCTGGGACTACAGGCGTGCACCACCATACCTGGCTAATTTTTGTATTTTCAGTAGAGACAGGGTTTCACCATGTTGGCCAGGCTGGCCTCAAACTCCTAACCTCAAGTGATCCGCCCACCTCAGCCTCCCAAAGTGCTGGGATTACAGGCATGAGCCACCACGCCTGGACTGCATTTTTTTTTTTTTCTAATACAGAGTCTTCCTCTGTCTCCCAAGCTGGAGTGCAGTGGTGCGATCATAGCTCACTGCAGCCTCAAACCCCTGGGCTTAAGCGGTCCCCCTGCCTCAGCCTTCCAATTACCTGGAACTACAGGTGCACGCCACCACACCTGGCTAATTTATATATATATATATATATATATATATATATATATATATATATATATATATACATATTTTTTTTTTTTTTTTGTAGAGACAGGATCCTGCTATGTTGCCTAGGCTTGATTTGCACTTTTAAAAGATCCATCCCTTGTTTGTGGGGTGGAGAAGGTGTTAGCAATGAAGGCAGGAGTCAAGGCAGGGAAACCAGTAGGCGGCTGGTGTGGTGGTCCAGGGAGGAGGTGCTCATGGCCTGCAGAGTGGCGAAGGGACAAGATCAATAGGTAGGAGGTCAGGCGGATGGGTCCAGTGGCAGCTTGAAATTAGGGACAGAGTGAGCAAAAGGGGGTGTCTCAGAAGACTCCTGGGTTTCTGGCTTGGGAAGTGTCTGTCCCACTAGCCTGGGGCTTACTCAGCCTCCTATTCTCCTGCACCCAGTAGAGTAGTCCTGTGAGCGATGCTTATGGAATGGGAATCCAGACGCAGGGAAACAGGACAAAAGGGCTAACTCTCTATTAGGGAGTATGTTAGGATTGAATTAAAGCCATTTTAGCCAACCATTTACAGAGTTCTTATAATAAATAGGTATTTCAGAATGCACAAAAATCAGATCTCTGTTCACAGAAGAGGTCTAGTGAAATAAAACAAAACAGATCTCTTCCAATGTGATAAATTAATGCTTTTGGAATGTAGGGCAGATAGGTGTGGTGTGTGCATTCTGTTCTCATTTTTGTGAGAGATAATAAAGGAAGCTTTTGGAAACAAACACTACATAAACAAAGAAGTGAGCCCCAAATATAAAGATGATATATGTATATATTCAAATTGTACAAAAAGTATGTATAATATATAAATATAATAAATGTTAAAATGTATTTAATATTTTATTTTAGACCAGGTATGGTGGCTCACACCTATAATCTCAGCACTTTGGGAGACCAAGATGGGAGGATTGCTCGAGCCCAAGAGTTCAAACCAGCCTGGGCAATATAGAAAAAAAAAAAAATTAGCCAGGCATGGAGGACTAGACATACCTCTAGTCCCAGTTACTCACGAGGCTGAGGCAGGAGGATCACTTGAGTCCAGGAGGCTGAGGCTGCAGTGAGCCGTGATCATGCCACTGCACTCCAGCCTGGGTGACAGAGTGAGACCTTGTCTCAAAAACAAAAAACAAAACAAAACAAATTTCTTTTTAATTGCAAAGGTAACTGACCACTGTGGAAAATCCAAGCAACATATGAAGAGAGGAGTCAAAAGTGAAGTGTCCCTTCACTCACCCACAGAGCTACACCTCGCTAAATGTAACTACTTTCTCCTATGCACCAAAACATGTTTTCCACTTTCCTTCTTTCTTTCTTTTTTTTTTTTTTTTTTTTGAGACAGAGTCTCGCTCTGTCGCCCAGGCTGGAGTGCAGTGGCGCGATCTCAGCTCACTGCAAGCTCCCATTCCCGGGTTCACGCCATTCTCCCGCCTCAGCCTCTCGAGTAGCTGGGACTACAGGCACCCACCACCACACCTGGCTAATTTTTTTTAGTAGAGACGGGGTTTCACTGTGTTAGCCAGGATGGTCTCAATCTCCTGACCTCGTGATCCGCCCGCCTCGGCCTCCCAAAGTGTTGGGATTACAGGCGTGAGCCACCGCGCCCGGCCTACTTTTTTTCTTTTTAGAGGCAGGGTCTTGCTCTGTCACCTAGGCTGGAGTACAGTGGTGCAATCATACTTCACTGTAACCTTGAATTCCTGGGCTCAGTAGATCCTTCTACCTCAGCCACCCAAGTAGCTGTGACTGCAAGTGCACGCCACCACCCCTGTTTTTTGTTTGCTTGTTTTTGTTCTTACAATCTATCTAACCAGATGGATTAAAAAAATATATTTGTGGAGACACGGCTTCATTGTGTTGCCCAGGCTGGTCTCGAACTCCTGGCCTCAAGCAATTCTCCCTCTCATCCTCCCCAAGGGCTGGATTGCAGGTATGAGCCACTGCACTCAGCCTACTTTTAATAAAGGTGAGATTACTCTTTTTCTGTGGCTTTCTTATCTTCCAAGGATATCATATCATGTGGTTAAGCCATAGACTCTACAGCAAAATGGTTGAGGTTCAAATCTCAGCTCTGCCACTTACTGGCTGTGTGCTTTCATATGAGGCCCAGTGCATACCCCGCTGTGCCTCAGTTCCCTCATCTATAAAATAGCATTAATTATGGTATCTTCTTCATAGGGTTTTTGTGAAGATTTAAATGTAAAGCAGGAAGAACAATACCTGGTACATAGTATCTTCTCCATCTATATGAATTCAACTCACCAACAGCCACAAAGTACAAGATGCATCAAAATTATTCAACCATATTAAAAAATATTATTCTTCTAGGCCGAGTGCAGTGCCTCATGCCTGTAATCCTACCACTTGGGGAGGCTGGGGGAGAGGGGGTAGATCACCTGAAGTCAGGAGTTCGAGACCAGCCTGGCCAACATGATGAAATCCTGTCTCTACTAAAAATACAAAGATTAGCCAGGCATGGTGGTACGTGCCTGTAATCCCAGCTACTTGGGAGGCCGAGGCAGAAGAATTGCTTGAACCCAGGAGATGGAGGTTGCAGTGAGCTGAGATTGTGCCACTGCACTCCAGCTTGGGCAACAGAGCAAGACTCTATCTCAAAAAAATATATATATATATTATAAAATATATCATATATATTATATATATGTAATTTATATATATTTATATTTTTATATATAATATATGTATAATTTATATATATTATATATATTCTTATATATATGAATATATATATATATTTTTTCTTATTCTTATTATTTTGAGACAGGGTCTCGTTCTGTCACCCAGGCTGAGGGAAGTGGGGCAATCACAGCTCACTGTAGCCTTGACCTCTCGGGCTCAAGTGATCCTCCCACCTCAGCCTCTTATGATGTATACCTCGTATTTCCTTTTCTTGTCTTATTAAAATGGCTAGGTACTCCAGGCTTGTTTAATAATGGCAATGGTACCAACCCTGTTTGTCTCAATACTGACTAATGGCAATGGTATCAACCCTGCTTGTCTCAATACTGACTTTAAGATGTTTCTAGACCAGGCACAGTGGCTCACACCTGTAATCCCAGCACTTTGGGAGGCAAAGGTGGGCAGATTACTTGAGGTCAGGAGTTCGAGACCAGCCTGGCCAACATGGTGAAACCCCATCTCTACTAAAATACAAAAATTAGCCAGCCGTTTTGGCAGGCACCTGTAATCCCAGCTACTTGGGAGGCTGAGGCAAGAGAATTGCCTGAACCTGTGAGGTGGAGGCTGCAGTGAGCCAAGATCACGCCACTGCACTCCAGCCTGGGCGATAGAGTGAGAATCCGTCTCAAAAAAAAAGTTTCTAACACTTCCCCATTAGTACAACCTTTGCTGTAGGTTTCTGATGGATACTTTATCAAGTTAAAGACATGTCATTCTCTATTTCAAAACAAAAAAAAGAGTTTTGTTTTTAATCATGAAAGAGTATTAGATTTCATTAAACGCTTTTTTGGTTGCATCAGTTGAAAAGGTCATTCCTCCCTTTTGGTTTATTAATATAGTGAATTGCATTAACAGATATCCTAATGTTGAGCCATCCTTGCATTATACTTTTAATACACTCATCCAATTTGCTAATATTTCATTTAGGATTTTAAAATCTGTATTCATAAGCAAATTTAGGCTTTCGTTATTGATTGATTGGTTGATTGATTGAGACAGGGTCTCACTTTTTTACCCAGGCTGAAGTGCAATGGTGTGATCTTGGCTCACTGCAACCTTGACCTTCCAGGTTCAAGTGATCCTCCTGCCTCAGCCCCCCAAGTAGCTGGGACTACAGGTGCACACCACCACACCCAGCCAATTTTTGTATTTTTTTTTTCTAGAGACAGGGTTTTGCTATGTTGCCTAGGCTGGTCTCAAACTCCTGAGCTCAAGCCATGTGCCTGTCTCGGCCTCCCAAAGTGCTAGGATTATAGGCGTGAGCCACCGTGCCTGATTTTATCTTCTGTTGTTGTTGCTCAAATCATTGTCCACTTTGGTATCCGTGTTATACCAACTAGTAGAGTGAGTTTATAAGAACTTCAAGACCTTCATGCTTCCCTAAGCTCTGAAAATTCAAATACAGGAATTTTTTTGGCAGAGCTTACCATAAAACCACCTTGGCTTTGTGTCTTTTTTGGAGGTAGATCTTAAACCAGTTTTTTTCCATTGTTGATGGTCTATTTAGGTTTGATACTATTTCTTAAATCAATTTAGATGATTTACATTTTCCTTAAGGATTGTAAATTTAATGTAGTTGTACATAGTATGCTCTTAATCATTTAATAAGCTCTGTTTGTTTTTTTTTAGTTTTTTAGTTTTTAAAAATTTTTGTAAAGGCGGGGTCACACCATGTTGCCCAGGCTGGTCTCGAAATCCTGGGCCCAAGCGATCCTCCTGCCTTAACCTTCCAAAGTGTTGTGATCACAGCATTGCACTCCAGCCTGGGCATAGGGTGAGACCCTGTCTGAAAAAAAAAATGCAAGTAAAGAGATGTTTTGCTATATTTGTTGTTAATTTCTAGCTTTAATGATCTATGAACAATATAGGTCATAAGGTTTTTATTTGGGGGAATTTATGTAAATTTTCTTGGTTACATATTACACAGGCAATTTTAAAACTAGTCCATGGGTTGTTGAAAAGAATGTCTATATGTGGAAAGTCCTATAAGAACACCGATATCTACCAAGTCAAGTTTATTAATTATGTTAGCCAAAACTTTAATTGTTACTTAACTGATACATCAATTTTTTCTCCTCTGAGTTCTTTAGTTATTTCCTTCCCCTTGGTCTCTCCATTCTTAGTTTCTGGAATCCCTGTGTTGGTCAACGTCAAATCTCTTGGAGCTAGTTTACATGTCATTTAACATTTTTTGATTTTAACCATATTGAGAATAGAAGGATAATGATTTGGCTTTAGAATCCAAATGCCACTGAGTATGTGAAATCAGCTGGCATTTGATTGTGTAAGCACCACTCAAATGATAACATTTAACAGGTTAATAAAACAGCACAAATTGGGGAAAACACATTGGGATGCAAATGATCAAATAGCAGAATGCTGAACTTTATGAAAAGTCAGTTCAGTCAAATATTTACTAAGCATTCTGTGGATGGTGTAGGCACAGGGCAGTAGAAGCTACGGGCCTGCTCTCATGACAATGCAGGCCTCTTGGAGAGACGGGACACACACCCATGCAATACAGTTATGCAACATGGCATAAATTCTTTGACCAGCGGGAGATGGGAACCAATGGATGAATTCTCCCCTTTCTTTTCTCACATAAAGGGATACAGTTTATAGGGCTTCTTGGAGGACTAATCCATGGAATCAAGCAATTTTACTTAACAGCAATTGGTTTAATAACGCAACCTGGAATAGGTTCTCCTCCTTTGCTGTTTTACTCTCTTTGCCCCTCTCTCCTGCTTCCTGGGATTTCACTCCCTCTTAAAGTGGTAGCAAACTGAGGTTAGGAGTTCGACACCAGCCTGGCCAACATGGTGAAACCCCGTCTCTTCTAAATATACAAAAATTAGCTGGGCATGGTGGCAGGCACCTGTAATCCCAGCCACTAGGGAGGCTGAGGCAGGAGAATCCCTTGAACCTGGGAGGCGGAGGTTGCAGTAAGCTGAGATCATACCACTGCACTCCAGCCTGGTTGAGGACGGAGTAAGACTCCGTCTCAAATAAAATAAAATAAAATAAAATAAGGCCAGGCGCAGTGGCTCTCACCTGTAATCCCAGCACTTTGGGAGGCCAAGGCAGGTGGATTGCCTGAGATCAGGAGTTCAAGACCAGCCTGACCAACATGGCAAAACTCTGTCTCTACTAAAAATACAAAATTAGCTGGGAGTGGTGGCGCGCGACTGTAATCCCAGCTACTCAGGAGGCTGAGGCAGGAGAATTGCTTGAACCCGGGAGGCGAAGGTTGCAGTGAGCCGAGATAGCACGATTGCACTCCAGCCTGGGCGACAGAGCGAAATAAATAAATAAATAAATAAATAAATAAATAAATAAATAAAAATTAAAAATAAAGTGGTAGCACAAAGCCCTTTGCCTTGGGCTCTGCTTATTTAGGAACCTATGCTAAGACAGCCTGTAGCTGAAAGTCCAGGTAAAGTTGATTCAGGGGCTGCTCAAAAGGCTGTTTCCAGGACTTGGTTTTTCTTGGTTTTACCTGGGTTAGCTGCATTCTCTGACAGGCTCTCTCCTTGTGGTACTAAGATGGCCCTGGGAGCCCCCACAATGAATACTTCCAGGTTCATATTTCATAGGAAAGAGTCCTTATCCCAAGACCTCAGACAGAAGTCCCAGAATTGAGTTATTGGCTCTGATCAGCCATTCCTAAACCCATCACAGTAGTTAGGAGAATGCGATGCTTTCGCTGGCTTTTGCCTTGTCAAGAGTCCCACTGGAAGCTCATGGATGAAGGGTGGGAGAGGTATAGGTTCTCACATAAAAATCGCAACTGTTGCTGGAAGAAAGGGGAACAGATGTTGTCTAGGCTAACAACAAGGAAAGGTGGAAGTAATCAACCCTCCTGGTACCACAGTAGAACTTTCTACAGAAAGGTTTTAGTTTTTTCAGAAACCAAAAGTTCTTTTTACTTAATACCTTGCCACATAATCTTTTATTTTTTCTTTTCTTTTTTTTTTTTGAGACAGAGTCTCGTTCTGTCACCCAGGCTATAGTGCAGTGGCATGATCTCGGCTCTCTGCAACCTCCATCTCCTGGGTTCAAGCAATTCTCATGCCTCAGCCTCCCAAGTAGCTGGAACTACAGGCACGCACCACAACAGCTGGCTACTTTTTGTATTTTTAGTAGAGATGGGATTTTACCATCTTGGCCAGGCTGGTCTCAAACTCCTGGCCTCAAGTGATTCATCCACCTCAGTCTCCCAAAGTGTTGGGATGACAGGCATGAGCCACCGCGCCCGGCCAAAACTTTTCCTTTTGTTCCCAAGTGGATAGAAGTATTGGTCTCCAGGTGGGGTCTGTATCTTCCTTGAAAGACAGCAAGTATTTCTTCTTCAGAACAACCAAACAATTGAAGAATATTCCATTGGGTGATAAAACTACGTCTAGCAATTGAACACACATTGGCAGGGCAATTCCTGAGTATCAAGTAATGTACTATGCTCTGGGGCATTTAGAGATAAATAAAATGTGCTCCAAACAGAATTCCAATAATGTCATTTCCCAACTGAAAAATCACCCAACATCTTCCCATCTGTTAAAGGCAAAATTCCAGATTTCCTAATACAAGACCCTTGGTAATCTGGCCTCTGCCTACCAACCAGCCTCCTCTCTAGATTCTCACCTCTGAACCATCCACAGCAGCCACTCTGAGCCACTTACCCTTCCTCAAATATTCTGTGTTCTTTCATTGGATTAAGCAGCGACCTAGCGAAGCCATCAGTCAATACTGATTGACTGCAAGGCACTATAAAGCTCGTGTAAAGGTACATGCTTTCTGCTCTTAAAAAGCTTGGAATCCAACAAAGGCTAGGACAAAACACACGGAAGGCTAAATAAACTAATAATTAAATAATAATATAAAACATCAAGCCATGGGATTCTGAGAGGTTTTTTGAAGGTGAAAAGGACTGAGTTGGCAACACTGTATCTGACAGAAGAGAGTGTTAATAATACTTGTTTGTAGTTTAAAAGCAATTTCACATGTATTTTTACTTGAGCTGAATCAAATGATACTTGAATTTCTGCCAGATGTAAGAAGCAAAGAAGGAAGAGAAGGAGGAGAGGAGGAGGAGAAAGTAGGGAAGGAGGGGAAGAGGGAGGGGGAGAGGAAGGAAGAAAATATTCACATTTATGGGGGGCTTGACGGTTCATAGAGCGTTTTCATAGGCGTCACCTCATTTGATTCTCACACAACTCTGAGGGTAATTATTGCTTCTAATTATTTATAAGATGAGGGCTGAGACTCAGAGCAGCCATACCCAACTAATACCAGGTGGCAAGACCCAAACACAAATTCTCTAATTTTGAATTCATAATTTTTCTTCTCTGCTCCACTGCAGCTGAGATAGGAAGTGGGGGCCATGTTAGGACATCGAATGTTAATACAATGGGCAAAGTCTTAAAAGTCAAAAGGAAATATTTGAAGTAGTTATTAGTAAACAGTGTGAAATGTGACAGAAAGGTCAAGAAGACAGAGGCCTAAGTAAAAATGATTAGAACTGTTTTTGTTTGTTTGTTTGTTTGTTTTTGAGAAAAGGTCTCGCTCTGTTGCCCAGGCTGGAGTGCTATGAAATGATCACTTGCCGCTTGGAACTCCCGGGCTCAAGGGATACTCCCACCTCAAACTTCCTTAGTAGCTGGGACTACGGGTGCTTGCCACTACACCCTACTAATATTTTTATTTTTTTTGTAGAGACAGGGGTCTCGCTATGTTGCCCAGGCTGGTCTCAACCTCATGGCCTCAAATGATCCTCTCTCCCATCTCAGCCTCCCAAAGTGCTAGGCTTATAGGTACCACTGTACCTGGCTTGCTTTTTTTTTTTTTTTTAAGCATTTATGGATAACCCAGGAGTTAGTCAGGACCTTATAAAGTGAAACAGTAGATTGAAAATCAAGGTTCTAGGCATCAAAATCACATGTTTAAAATGTTTGGGCAAGTTCTAGAGTGAGGTTTATGACCAGGATCCTGTTCAGCCACGTATCTGTACACAATATGCAAGATACTCATACAAATTGAAGCAAAACACAAAGACCTCTAAGAGAAAATGGAGAAAAGGCATAGATAAAAAATTTATAAAAACAGTAGTACAACGAGCTGACAAACATGTCAAACTCTATTCATCCTACATGTAATCAAAGAAATAAAAATTAAACGACAGATATCATTTTACCTACCAAATTAGCCAAGGATAGAAAAAAAATTTTTAGTAGGCAATGCTGGCTAAAAATGTAGTGATTTTGCAGTGCATATCCTCTGGGAAGGTAAAAAAGTACAATCTCTCTGGAAAGTGGATTGTCATTATGTTACCAGCCTTAAAAAATATTCCTTCTCTTCCACTCGCTAAGTTTGCTTATAGAATCTAGCCCAGGGAAATAGAGAGGTAGCTAAAGATTTACATATAAAAATGCCTGTTAAATATGTTTGTTTTTAATACAGAAACATTTTCAACAACTTAGATGGCCAGCAATGGTTAAATAAATTATTCTAAATCCATAGAGTGGAATATAATATGCAGTCATTAAAAATGATGATTGTGACAAATGCTTAATGTCAGGAGAAAATAGGAAAAATGTAATGTTAAGTGAACTGCAGGATAGAAAATTGTGTGTGTGATAGAAACTCTTTCAGAAAGAAATGGAGCAAGATGGTTAGCACTGCGTGGAGAGATTAAAGATGATTGCTATTTTCTTCTTTATTTCTATGTGTTCCAAATTTGCTATAATGAGCATTTCCAGGTTTTATAATGAGAAAGAAGCCCTGATATTTTAGATTAGAGGAAAAATTTATTTTGGATTTTTTGAAAATCAAGTTCAGGTTTCCTTAAAAGATGTAAAATTAGTGTTTTTGCTGGAAATACTTCAGCTGCAAGTCATGGAACACTTAATGTCGGTTAAAAAGTGGACCAGACCTAGGCAGTGACTAGCATTGGTGAGAACCCCTGTCCCTGTGATTAACCTGTGTTTTATTCATGGTTTATTCAGTAGGAGCTGCTGCAGCTCCTGCCATGAGATCCATGTTCAAGGCAGGAAGAAGAGAGAAGTGACCCAGTGGTGATTTTTAAAAATGGCCTCAAATTCTTTGACACTCCTCCATGAGAGGTGGTGGTTATGTCCCCTCCCCTTGAATCTGGCTGGTGGTTACTTTGACCATTAGGGTGTAATGGAAGTGGTGCATTGTGACTTATGAGACTGGGTCATAAAAGGCCATGCAGCTTCCATGGTGGCAGCTTCCATGGTGGCCAGGCATGGTAGCTCATGCCTGTAATCCCACTGCTTTGGGAGGCCAAGGCAGGAGGATTGTTTGCGGTCAGGAGTTTGAGACCAGCCTGGGCAACACAGCAAGACCCTATCTCTAGAAAAAACTTGAAAAAAATGGTTTTAATTTTTAAAAAGTTCACTCTCCAGAAACTGCTCTGCTTCCTCTCAACTGCCACGCTATAAGAAGCCCAAACCACAGGGGAAATTCAGAGGCCATGTGGAAATGCTCCAAACAACAGTGCCAACTAAGCCCAGCCCTTGAGTCACTGCAGCCCAGGTGCTAGACATGTGCTTTGAAAAAGGCTCCAGGTCCATGCTGTCCAATTCAGAAGCTGCTGTCCACATGTGGTTATTTAAATCTAAATTTCATTAAAACTAAATTAAAGTAAAAATTCAGTTCCTCAGTCACACTGGCCACATTTCAAGTGCTCAAGAGCTGCATGTGGCTATTATATTTGACAGCACGGATATGGCATATTCCCATCACTGGAGGAAGTTCTGTTAGACCTGCTTCAGATGATACTTGAGCATTTGAGCCTTTCCAGCTGAGGTTCCAGACACTATGGAGCAGTGATAAGCTATCCATCCCCTTGTGCCTTGTCTGAATTTTTTTTTTTTTTAAGACGGAATCTCTCTCTGTCACCCAGGCTGGAGTGCAGTGATGCTATCTTGGCTCACTGCAACCTTTGCCTCCTGGGTTCAAGTGATTCTCCTGCCTCAGCTTCCTGAGTAGCTGGGATTACAGGCACAAACCACCGTGCCTGGCTAATTTTTTTGTATTTTTAGTAGAGAGGGGGTTTTGCCATGTTGGCCAGGCTGGTCTCGAACTCCTCACCTCAAGTGATCCGCCCTCCTTGGCCTCCCAAAGTGCTGGGATTACAGGTGTGAGCCACCAGGCCAAGCCTGAATTTCTTACCTACAGGATCCAAGGGTATAATAAAATTGACCTTTTGTGCCACAATAAATGCGTGTTTTGGATAGTTTTTCATGCAGCAATAGTAACTAGAACAAACCTCTCTGATAGGAAAAGCATAACACCCTCAGAAACCATCCCAGCTGACTTCTGTTTACATCTTATCTGCAGAACAGTGTCACAGTGCCATCTCTACTGCAATGAAGCCTGGGAAAACATGCATTTAGCTCTTCTAGCCTCTTTAGTCAGGAAGAAAAGGGAATGAGGATGGGGCATGGGAAACGGGTGAGCTGGCAACAGTGTCTGCCACAATTGGTTATATATATAAAATTACATTCTATTTTAGTAAGCAGAGCTGCATAATAACATATGCAACCCATGCTTTAAATGTATTTAAAGTACTCTAATAACATTTGCTCTCAGAGTACTTTATATAAATGTTCTTTGTACTTAGAATGTCATGAACACCGTATCACTCCTAGAACCCGCACTATAATCTCTTTACTGAAATCAAAATCTTCCTCCTTGGCTAATGGAAAGAAATTGCAAGATTTGGTTTGGATTTTGTTCATCAAGATAATAGAAAGTGAGCAAATTATAAGGAAACATTCTCCTATCAGACCACATTGCTTTAGTAGGCTTGTTCAACATTATCTAGTTATCTTTTAATTACAAATGTCTGTGTGCCAGTGTCTTCTGGAGACTATATAGCCCTCCACTACAAACCCATGTGAAAAGCCACAGGAAACCACACTGAGGTTTCCTCAGACGTAACTGGATTGCCTTTTTTTGAGAAATGTTTATAAGAGAACTGGTTTACTTGGTTTTCAATAACTCAATGACTAGCACATGATTTAAAAAATTAATTTTAGGCCAGGCATGGTGGCTCATGCCTGTAATCCCTGCAGTTCAAGACCAGCCTGGCCAACATGGTGAAACCCTGTCTCTACAAAAATACAAAAATTAGCTGGGCATGATGGCGGGTGCCTGTAATCCCAGCTACTCGGGAGGCTGAGGTGGAAGAATCGCTTGAACCCGGGAGGCTGCAGTGAGCTGCACTCCAGCCTGGGCGCAGAGTGAGACTCTGTCTCAAAAAAAATTAATAATAATAATTTTAAAATGTGTGTGCTATGATTTATGTTGCATGACCGTTTAAAAAGAAATAAATAAAAATCATGATAAGAACATTATGGGGTTTTTTTGTTGTTGTTAGTTTGAGACAAGGCCTCCCTCTGTTGCTCAGGCTGGAGTGCAGTGGCACGATCACTGCTCACTGCAGCCTCGACCTCCTGGTCTCAAGAGATCCTCCTGCCTCAGCCTTCCAAGTAGCTGGAACTACAGGTGTGCGCCACCACGCCCAGCTAATTTTTAAAAAATAAAAGAAAATAAAATAGAAACGGCCTCGCTATGCTGCATAGGTTGGTCTCCACCTCCTTGTCTCAATAGATTCTCCCACCTCAGCCTTCCAAGTAGCTGGGACTACAGGTGTGCATCACCACTCCCGCCTTTTTTTTTTTTTTTTTTTTTTTAAATAAAATAGAGATAGGGGTCTCACTGTGCTGCATAGGCTGGTCTCGAACTCCTCGGCTCAAGGGATCCTCCCGCCTCAAGCCTCCTAAAATGCTGGCATTACGAGCATGTGAGCCACCTTGCCTTGCCTGTCTTATTTTCAAATAAAGGTAAAAGGTTGATTCCTTAGAAGTGAAATGAGTCGGCCAGGTGCGGTGGCTCACGCCTGTAATCCCAACACTTTGGGAGGCCGAGGCGGGCAGATCACGAGGTCAAGAGATAGAGACCATCCTGGCCAACATGGTGAAACCCCATCTCTACTAAAAATACAAAAGTTAGCTGGGAGTAGTGGCGCATGCCTGTAGTCCCAGCTACTTGGGAGGCTGAGGCAGGAGAATCACTTGAACCCGGAAGGCAGAGGTTGCAGTGAGCCGAGATTGTGCCACTGCACTCCAGCCTGGCGACAGAGTGAGACTCTGTTTCAAAAAAAAAAGAAGTAAAATGAGTATTAATAATTATACATCATGTGATAGCTATTCTCCTGTAACCCTTTCTCAATTTACAAGGAAGCATATTAAGAATTAGAAAGCTTAGGATGTCTCTATCTCAGAAATCAAGGTGTTGCATGTGTGTGTCCTTGTGTGGATTAGGTAATAATTCAAGGCACTTTCAAGAGCTGTATTTTATGAAGATATTGGAAGTTATTTTTTACCAAACGATTACCTTTATTGTAAGGGCCCACTGGGAATTGTGTAGAACGTAGGGATGTGAAAGGCAAAGGCTGTAGTTTCTAGTGACTGTTATTTGCTCAGAGAGAGGAATACCTCTTGATTGTGATACACTTGGAGCCTAATATCAAATTCTTTTTTCCCCCGTAAGTCTAATTCCCTGCACAATTAGCAGTTAGCCCTCCACTCCCCTGCACAATTCCAAAGTAAATGTTAGATAGTAATAAGCCATATGCAAAACTTGGATAAAGAACATTTTATACCTCGTGACTGGCAATGTTCAGAGATGTGAATCAGTTTTCCCTTTTATTTGCAATCCATATATATGTATTTTTTTTTCTTTTTTGAAACGAAGTTTTGCTCCTGTTGCCTAGGCTGGAGTGCAATGGCGCGATCCCAGCTCACCGCAACCTCTGCCTCCCGGGTTCAAGTGATTCTCCCGCCTCAGCCTCCCGAGTAGCTGGGATTACAGGCATGCGCCACCATGCCAGGCGAATTTTGTATTTTTAGTAGAGACAGGGTTTCTCCATGTTGGTCAAGCTGGTCTCGAGCTCCCGACCTCAGATGATCCGCCCACCTTGGCCTCCCAAAGTACTGGGATTGCAGGCGAGAGCCACCGCGCCCTGACTTGCAATCTGTATTTGAAAAACAGCTGCAGTATATATGTTAGGAACATTGAGTTTTAAGGGCGGAATATTTTATTTATTTATTTTTTTGAGAGAGAGTCTCGCTCTGTCGGCCAGCAGGAGTGCAGTGGCACGATCTCGGCGCACTGCAACCTCCATCTCCCAGGCTCAAGCAATTCTCCTGCCTCAGCCTCCCAAGTAGCTGGGATTACAGGCGTGTGCCACTACACCCGGCTAATTTTTGTATTTTTAGTAGAGACGGGGTTTCACCGTGTTGGCCAGGCTGGTCTCAAATTCCTGAGCTCAGGTAATCTGCCTGCCTCAGCCTCCCAAAGTGCTGGGATTACAGGCGTAAGCCACTGCTTCCAGCCAAGTGTGGAATTTTTTTTTAATTGAAGGAGACATTAGATATGATCTAATTCAACCCTTTTTATAGGTGAGAAAACTAAAAGTTTATAGAAACTGGTGTGAAACTCAGACCTCCCAGTACCCACCCTTCATTGCTTTTTCCAGTATGCCATGGGGCCTCCGTGTGTGTTTGTGTGGTGTGTGTATGTGTGTTTATATTTGGTCAGACATCTTCTTACACTCCTAGGCCAAGCAGCAATAACTCATAAATTTTTGACATCTACATTTCTGACTTAAAAATGCTTTTAATGCTACTGATATTTAATCAGTACCTATCAGATGACTGCTCTCGTATTTCAAATCTGGAATTACAGATTGAAGACATTCAGAAAAGAGAACTTGTCCCTTCTCTTTAGAGAATTATTGAAAAGTACAGATAAGTTTGACAAAATTACAATTCACCTATCTTTAGACATTTTAGTCTCAGCCATGCCTAATATGCCCCCCCAATATAAAATTACTAATCAAGACACATGGTCCCGCAGTTCTAGATGTTTGGTACAGTACCATTATTTGCCTAATGGTAAGAGAAGTTGTGCTTCTAGAACACGTGAAAAATGAAGTGTTTCTTTTGGTAAGGCATTCCAAGGATATCCTGTCTAGTTTCTTGAAATTTCTGTGCTTAATTAGAAAACTAAAAATAACTCACTTTTATTACAGATGGACTTGTCATTACAGAAAACCAAAACAAACAAATAAAAAAAGAAAACCGAACAAATCATTTATATTTGACGTTTTGATGACATTTCAATGCAGAGGAAGGGACATTTTAATTTAAATGCTTTCACAGTTTTGCCATACTTTCACATTTCAATTCCACTCCTGTTTGCAACTAAAAAACCCAAACACTTAAAAAAAAATCACATTAATCAGAATTTAAGGAGTCACTTAGTAAAAAAAAAAAAACTATGTTTTCGGAATCTGTACAATAAACATGAAATCAGTCACCTGACCACTCCCCACCCTCAGCCCATTCCACAAACCCATCTTCCCACCCCTTCTCCTACGCATTGAGCCTTCAGAAATACCCTTTCTCAGTGCGGTTCCTTCTAAAAAGGAGAGGCGGGAGAGTCGGGGTGGAGAAGGCGGCTCCAACCACATTTTGCGTCCACAAAGCCAAAAGCTTCTAGGCCTGGCATGTACGGCGGGTTTGTGCCCGAGGAGCGCAGCTGGTCTACACGGGCCCGCCCCGTAGACACCCTACTCCTCGGTGAGCTGCGGTTTAACTTCCTTATAGCAGGTTGAGAGTGCAGGCCCCAACGTTTGGAGGGGAAGGCGGCGCCCCAACTGGTGTTTTTCCAGGAAGTGCTCCAAGAATGGAGAGGAGAGGGGAAAGGGGAAAGGGGAAGGCCAGGCGATGGGCGTTTCATTCATTGCTTCTTTCTCCCCGTCCCCTCCTTCTCTCCCCCCAGACTTTCCCCTTTTCCCAGTCCGAGTTTGACGTCGGTCTCCTGGATACCAGGCAGCCAATCGCCTCGTTGAGAAGGGACCAGCGCAGCCAATCAGGCGTCGTTGCTACCTGTGAGTAATATTTTTAGCTGAGAGGGACGCTCGATTCCACTCCCGATGTAATTTCGTGTATTTCTCTGGGGCAGGTTGTGAAAAAGGCACTTACCCGCCCCCCACCACGAGTCCCTCTCTTACCCCACTCCCTAGGTACCCGCACATATTTCAGCCAAGAATGATCTTAAACGCGCTTTACAAGCAGGCACCGCGTTTATTCTGTGCACCTGCGATCCAGCAAGCCCTAGAAATGCACGCATGCGTGTGTGTGTAGACATGGACACAGATACATACGCAGTTTGGCCTCGTGTCGCCACACTCTGGGCACGGCGTGGGCTGGGACATTTGGAATAAACGGATCCGAGTCGCAGCCGGGGTCGCACCGGGAGACCTGAGGCTGCGGAAGCAGTTAAACTGCCGGCGGGGCGGGAGCTGTGGCGGCCTCCCTTCCCCACCCCCAGCCCGGCTCCACGTCTTTGGGTTCTGCAGCTGCCACTCTCTGGGTGGCGGTTGGCCTAGGCCTTGGGGTGATTAATATTCAATTAATCGGGTGCACAAGTCCCGGTCACAGTTTGCCCTTTCTCTACCCCGCCCCTGAGGTGGGCTGGAGGCCGATTTGGTAGCTATTCCACGAGCAGGATCCTCCTTGGCCGCAGACCCCCGCGGAGAGGGCACTTTCTGGGTACTCTTGCCGCTCCTCCAGCCCCGGTTCTCCTGAGCCGCTTCGCCACCAGCTTCGTCCCCCTCCCCCTCTGCCCGGCGCTCTCCGCCTAAACCGGGCGTCAGCCGCCCTACCCCACCTCTTTCTCTCTCATTGGCACGTCTACCCCCACAGTCCCTTTCCAGACGTTCTCTTCATTCCGTCCCCAGTGATCCGATCGTCGGTTCATTGGCCCTCCTGGAGCCCGGAGGGTGCGGCTTCCCCACCCCTGCGTCCACCGCGCGTCCGGACAGGGGCAGGCGGGACTTGGCCAATGGCGTCGGGGGGCAGGGCAGGGGCGGAGCCGGCCGGCGGGGGACCGGGGTGCGGGGCGGGGAGCGCGGGGAATGGCTGCGCCGCCGGAGCTGTGTGACGCGAGGCGGGCGCGCGCACCCCGACGGAGGGGATGGGGGCGGGGAGGAGGCCATAAAACGAGAGGCGGGGCGCGCGCCGCGGCAGAAGGAGCGAAGCTCTGGCCCGGCGTGGAGCGGGCGCACTACGGGGACGCTGGGCCGGGCACCGGGCTGTGTGGAGAAGTGAGCGCGCTCGTCTGACCCCCGTGCCCGCCACCCCGAGCCACCAACGGCGATCTCCCAAGGCCTGCCCGAGGCCTCTGTCCCCTGTCCTCAGCCCCGCAGAGGCGACGTCTTGCACTCGGCGAGCTCGCCGCTCCCGACCCTCCCGCGCCCCCGCCCTGCCGCGCTGCTCCCCGCCCAGCCGCGGGTCTGTGGTCCAAGCCGCCCCGAAGCAGCCCGTAAGTATCTCGGGGCGCCGGGCGGGGTCGGCGAGGAGACGGGAGCTCCGGGCCCAGGCGGCGGAGGAGGGGCTGCAGCGGCGTCGAGCCCTGGGCCCTCGGGAGCTCGGGGACGGCGGGGTCGCGGCCCTGGGCGCCGAGGGGGCAGCGCCAGGACCCGAGGGGAGCGGCTCCGAGGGGCCGCCGGCGCGTCGGGCTCGTCCTGGGCAGTTGGCCGGGGACGGGCGGCCCGGGGCGAGCTGACGGGAATTGGGGGGTTGGGGTGCCCGGAGGAGCGACGAGCTCGCAGTGGAACGCTGGGGTTCGAGGGGCCGGTGGCCGCGAGGCTGAAAATGGTGCCGAGGAACCGGTGCTCCCCCAGGCTCTGGCCGGGTCCCAGGAGCCCGGGGCGGGGGCCACGGGGCGGGGAGCAGCGGGTCGGGTTACGGCGGGGGAGGGGAGCGGCTGACCCGGCGCCCCGACTTGCTCGGTGCTGGGTGCCCAGCCGGGAGAGGTTGCTCTTCCATTTCCCGGACCTTCCTCCTCCTTCTCCGAGGCGGCTCGTACTCTCTTCCTCCTCCACCTCCACCTCCTCTTGCTGTTGCTGCTGCTGTAGCGCTTGGGCTCCGAGGGCTGTGAGCAGAAATCTAATGAGATCTAACTGGCTGTTTATGTAATTCTTCACAATCCTGCCTGTGTTAAGGCGTTGCTTTGTAACTACCTTCCACCGAGCCTGAATTTCGCTCGGCTGCACCTTCAAGCAATTGGGCTTAATCAGCTGCCTCTGCCGGCACTCAGGCTTTTGACTTGGAAAGTGTTTGTAGTTTGGGGGCAGCCAGAGATTCTTTTTCCCTTTGTCACCACGAATATGGAAAATAGAACAGACGAATTAAGACCAACTTGATTTTTAAACGTACTTTTAAATCAACTTCAGTGTGCAAATAGATCCCTTTCGCAAATATCTTCTGTTTGCCCTTGATCTTTTCTTATCCCCACCCAGTGCTGATCCAGCAAACGTTTAAAGGTCGACCTTACCATACTTGCCTCTCCGGCTGTTACCGTGAGAGGGAGGGAGGGAGAGAGGGACGGACGGAGGTTTTTTAAAATCAGACTAAAACTCAGAAACTCTGGCCTTAAACAGAATAATCAATAGTTTTAATTTGTGTCTTTGCTTTTGTTATACTTGCTGCCGAATAGGTATTTTCAGATTTAGAAAAATACACATTGAAAACAAAAGGCCCAGAGAAGCTGGATTTTATTATATTGTATGCTCTTAGTATACTTAAGGCCGAAACTATATAGAATAATTTGGTTCATAATTATTCACTAGGATGAAATTCATTTAGTACTCAGTGTCTTTAATTTTAGCATCATGTACTATGGAAATTAAAATGATCTTCCTAACTTACCAAATTTTTAAATGTCAGTGACAGAGCAGATTTAAACAGTATATATCCAAAGCAAACTAAAACGTGGATTCACTTCTAAGTTGGTGAATAACAATAAAAATTACTACCTAAAAGTGGCATCTATATATATGGGGGTAGGGGGAGGATGCTGAGTACAATAAATATTCTTGTGAGAATTGAGGAGAGAAGAATACATGTTCTAGAGATTTTTCTTCTTAGAACTCTATTCAGAAACAGGTTTTTAAAAGCATTATTTCATTTGTAAATCTACATTTTCCTGTGTGATTTTAAACTTTAATAAACGATTTTCTGTTTTATGTTTATTTTGTGCTAGTAACAGTTTTCAGGCTTTCTGTCCTAGTAGACGTTTTCTTTTTCTTTTTATCTTTAGCAGACTAACACAGGATCTTAGACATTTTGAAAGGTGAAATTACTTTGGAGGGGGGAAGGTCATGGGACTTATATTACATTTATCTTATTTGGATATGTTTGCTTTTGTTTTAAGGAACAAGATCACTCAAGGTGAAGGATAATCTACCAATACCAGCACTTTGAATGAAAATTTGTTTCTCTGCCACAAACTGAACATCTTTTTTTTTTTTTTTTTTGGTGGGGGAGTTGAAACCTAATTTTGTGGCGTAGCAGCTATGCAGCTTGAAATCCAAGTAGCACTAAATTTTATTATTTCGTATTTGTACAATAAGCTTCCCAGGAGACGTGTCAACATTTTTGGTGAAGAACTTGAAAGACTTCTTAAGAAGAAATATGAAGGGCACTGGTATCCTGAAAAGCCATACAAAGGATCGGGGTTTAGATGTATACACATAGGGGAGAAAGTGGACCCAGTGATTGAACAAGCATCCAAAGAGAGTGGTTTGGACATTGATGATGTTCGTGGCAATCTGCCACAGGATCTTAGTGTTTGGATCGACCCATTTGAGGTTTCTTACCAAATTGGTGAAAAGGGACCAGTGAAGGTGCTTTACGTGGATGATAATAATGAAAATGGATGTGAGTTGGATAAGGAGATCAAAAACAGCTTTAACCCAGAGGCCCAGGTTTTTATGCCCATAAGTGACCCAGCCTCATCAGTGTCCAGCTCTCCATCGCCTCCTTTTGGTCACTCTGCTGCTGTAAGCCCTACCTTCATGCCCCGGTCCACTCAGCCTTTAACCTTTACCACTGCCACTTTTGCTGCCACCAAGTTCGGCTCTACCAAAATGAAGAATAGTGGCCGTAGCAACAAGGTTGCACGTACTTCTCCCATCAACCTCGGCCTGAATGTGAATGACCTCTTGAAGCAGAAAGCCATCTCTTCCTCAATGCACTCTCTGTATGGGCTTGGCTTGGGTAGCCAGCAGCAGCCACAGCAACAGCAACAGCCAGCCCAGCCGCCACCGCCACCACCACCACCACAGCAGCAACAACAGCAGAAAACCTCTGCTCTTTCTCCTAATGCCAAGGAATTTATTTTTCCTAATATGCAGGGTCAAGGTAGTAGTACCAATGGAATGTTCCCAGGTGACAGCCCCCTTAACCTCAGTCCTCTCCAGTACAGTAATGCCTTTGATGTGTTTGCGGCCTATGGAGGCCTCAATGAGAAGTCTTTTGTAGATGGCTTGAATTTTAGCTTAAATAACATGCAGTATTCTAACCAGCAATTCCAGCCTGTTATGGCTAACTAAAAAAAAGAAAATGTATCGTACAAGTTAAAATGCACGGGCCCAAGGGGGATTTTTTTTTTTCACCTCCTTGAGAATTTTTTTTTTTTAAGCTTATAGTAAGGATACATTCAAGCTTGGTTAAAAAAATAATAATAAAACATGCATCATTTTTCATTTGCCAACCAAGCACAAAGTTATTTTATACTGACTGTATATTTTAAAGTATACTCTCAGATATGGCCTCTTACAGTATTTAAGATATAGCAAGGACATGGCTGATTTTTTTTTAATAAAAATTGGCACTAATAAGTGGGTTTATTGGTCTTTTCTAATTGTATAATTTAATTTAGTACAAAGTTTGTAAAATATCAGAGGATATATATATATTGTTTCTACGACATGGTATTGCATTTATATCTTTTTACTACAGTGATCTGTGACAGCAGCAGCTTCATGTTGTATTTTTTTTACTGAAATTGTAAAATATCCATCTTAAAGACATCAACTATTCTAAAAATTGTGTACAGGATATTCCTTTAGTGGTGGAATTAAAATGTACGAATATTTGCTTTTTCAAAAAAATGTATTTTCTGTTAAAAGTTTAAAGATTTTTGCTATATATTATGGAAGAAAAATGTAATCGTAAATATTAATTTTGTACCTATATTGTGCAATACTTGAAAAAAACGGTATAAAAGTATTTTGAGTCAGTGTCTTACATGTTAAGAGGGACTGAAATAGTTTATATTAAGTTTGTATTAAAATTCTTTAAAATTAAAAATGCCTACTGTCTTTGTTTTTAAGTGTTTTCTGAAGATCGACCTCTGGAGTTATTATGTTGTAAATGCTAATGATGGAAAAAGGCCTGACTCATTGAGTCACGAAGGAATAATGGAAAGCAGTTGCTCTACTAATGCACCAGATCGTGGTTTGCCACATAAAAAATGCTATCAAATCTATAGCCTGACCGGTGCTTGGGACAACTTTATTTTTTAACAGCCCTCTTCAGTCCACGTTTGTCTACCCCATTATAGAGATGGTATGGTAAGGTTAGCTATACAGCAAGTTTCAAAATGTCATGCTGACATGGAGGAGTCAGGTGATAAGATGAAATTCCTTCGTGTGATCTGAGATGATTTATTTGAAATTTATATGGAGAGAGCATTGGATCAGTTTTCTGTTTTTGCTGAGAAAACTTGCTTGGGCAAAACGGCTGACTGAACTTAGAAAAATTTACATCACTTTACTAATCTTTAAAGTTTAGCCATTGCATGTAGCTAGAGAACTTATGGTCAAAATCTATTCACGGCTGGACAGATTGTTAGATGTTAGCATTTTCATTTTCCCAGCAAAAACGCTTATGTATTTAATTTTTTGCAAGTGGGTACCCAACCTGCTGGTTTGAAGGATTTAGAGATATTGACAATGTATCAAATTGGAGTGGCTTGGTGAGGATGGAGTTTTTTAAAACTGAAGAGTTGGAGGGAAGAACACTAAATGAGTCATTTCACTAAATGTCAATTGATACAGTATTGACATAGTATTGGTGAGAAAGTTAACGTCCATTTGATACAGTGTTGACATAGTATTGGTGAGAAAGCTGTCTTAAAAAACTTTATATGTACTTTTATAGTAAGAAACCAGCACTGCCTGGGTTACCAATGAAATAAATTTGGTCTCATGAGCTTTTTGGACACCGGTCTACAAAAGCCTTTTGTCATTTACCCATGCAGTGTAGAGCAATAAAAAGTTTTAAGGAAACAAGCACTGGAAATAACAGAGCTAAGCTGTTTGTCAGCTCCATGGTGAGGCTTTTGTTCTTTAGGGAACAGAATGAGGCTATGAAGAAGTATTGGAATAATGGGTGCAAGCGCAGAGATCTGGTCTGCCAACACTTACCACTTACATGCTTTTGTGATCACGAAGTTTGAATAGCTGTAAGAACCATCAGGATAATGGCTTTAAGCACTAGTTTCTGCTACAGACTGATAAAGTTACATTTGGGAGAAAACTCTACTTATAAATGAAGGCTCGAGTGTAATGTGCTTTTTCTGAAAATCATAAGGCAGCTGGACAGAACATAATTTTTTCTTTTTTTTGAGACGGAGTCTCTTGCTCTGTCACCCAGGCTGGAGTGCAGTGGCACCATCTCGGCTCACTGCAACCTCCACCTCCCAGGTTCAAGTGATTCTCCTGCCTCAACTTCCGGAGTAGCTGAGACTACAGGCGCCCGCCACCATGTTGGCTAATTTTTGTATTTTTAGTAGAGACAGGGTTTCACCATGTTGACCAGGCTGGTCTCGAACTCCTGACCTCAAGTGAGCTGCCTGCCTTGGCCTCCCAAAGTGCTCTGATTACAGGTGTGAGCCATTGTGCCTGGTCAACAATAGAATTTGAAACTGTCTGGAGCACTAATATATTCATTTTATTTTGAGACAAGGTCTCACTCTGTCACCCAGGCTGGAGTGCAATGGGGCCATCTTGGCTTACTGCAACCTCCACTAAAGCGATTCTCCTGTCTCACTCTCCTGAATAGCTGGGATTATAGGTGCGTGCCACCGTTCCCGGCTAATTTTTGTATTTTTTGTAGAGGCAGGGTTTCGCCACGTTGCCTGGGCTGGTCTCAAACTCCTGAACTAGGGTGATCCGCCCGCATTGGCCTCCCAAAATGCTGAGATTACAGGCATGAGCCACCACACCCAGCCAAGCACTAATATATTCAGATTTTAAATACTGAGGTTAACATAAGCCTGAATATCTGTTTCAGATCTTAAGAATATATGTATTGACAAAAATCTTAGGGAAATTTCATCTTGGTACCTATGTTTGACACCGGAGAATGATTAACTCAAAATGTGATCTTGATTGGTTTTATTAAAACTTGAGCTTGGTGTCCTTGAGAACTTCATCTTTTTTTTTTTTTTAGACAGAGTCTCGCTCTGTTGCCAGGCTGGAGTGCAGTGGTGAAATCTTGGCTCCCTGCAACCTCCGCCTGTCGGGTTCAAGTGATTCTCCTGCTTCAGCCTCCCAAGTAGCTGGGACTACAGACGCCCGCCACCACACCCAGCTAATTTTTATATTTTTAGTAGAGACGAGACAGGGTTGGCCAGAATGGTCTCGATCTCCTGATCTCATGATCCTCCTGCTTCGGCCTCCCAAGGTGCTGGGATTACAGGTGTGAGCCAACGCATCCAGCGAGGACTTCATAATTTTTTAAAAAATGAACAAAGGCCCTGTTTACATGCCCTTTTTGTTCATTAGGAATGGGAATTTTTAAAAGGTGCTTTTGCCTAGCACATCTGAGAAAAGCTTACATCTTAGTTCCAAGTCATTTTCTCCCCAAGGTGCCATCACACTTTTGACTCTCTGTGGGGAGACCATTTCGGTTGACAATTTGATGAATTCGTTATTTTCATAGGCCTTTCCCATTTTTTTGACTCCTATAACTACAGATACTGTAGCAGCCTCTGAATACCCTGAGTGTCCAAAATGTTGCCTTACAGATTTCATAGCTCATGGATGAGTAAGGAATATTATACCAAAAAATGGCTTTCTAAGTTTAGTATATTCGTTTTCTGCCCTGCCTTGTCGTTTCTGAAATCAGGTATGTTGTGAAATGTCCTTTTCACCTATACATAGATGGCAAATGTAAATATAGGCCTTCTTCAAAATGCCTCCTTAAAGATAACAATATATGCTGTGATTAGTTAACTTAGCTTTTGAAGGTGAAACTAAAGGTACTCTGAGTTTAAAATATTTTTCCAGGGCAGGTGCTGTGGCTCATACCTGTAATCCCAGCACTTTGGGAGGCCAAGGCAGGTGGATCACTTGAGGTCAGGAGTTTGAGACCAGCCTGGCCAACATGGCAAAACCCACCTCTACTAAAAACACAAAATTAGCCAGGTGTGATGGCATGCACCTGTAGTCCCAGCTACAGGCTGGGAGGGTAAGGCAGGAGAATCACATGAACCCGGAGGCGGAGGTTGCAGTGAGCCAAGATTGCGCCACTGCCTTCCAACCTGGGTGACAAGAGCGAAACTCAGTCTCAAAAAAATAAAATAAAATAATGTTTTTCCAATTGGGTGTAAATTTCATTCCCATATACATGTCTGGCATTTTAATTGAGAGACTTAACAAATCTTCAGGACTTCGATTATTTTAAAATAAGTCACTGTAACACAGAAAGAAATAAAGTATGTCTCATTGGACATACTTAAGCTAATGAAGTAAAATGCCGGTTGGTAGACCTTCCTTTATATCCTTTCCCTACACAAACAGAAAATGGCATAGGCATGGTACATCAGATACGTACCCTTGCTTGGCTGGAAATGCATGCTTTTGTCAGATGCTGGGTAACAATTCTAGTGCAAGAACAGATACAAGAGAAACAGAAGACAAGTATGTAAAATGGTCACTGCTGAATAAAACCCATTGCATTGTTTAGTATACCAATCAGTTGATGCTTTATCAGTTTGGCCCAGGAGGTCATTTGAGATCAGAGTGCTTTAGTTTTTGTGGTATATTAGGAAGATTATATCTTGTAGTTTAAATGATTTAGGATCAATTATCTGTGGGCATACAGTTGGAAAATTAGCACATTTTCCAATTGCATGCCCAGTTTGAAACCATTTTTGAGTGGCTTATGTAAACAGGTAGTTGGAGCCATTTTTAAAAATCTTTTAAATCAGGAAATAAACATATAGCACTTACTATATGTCAAGTGTAGTTCTAACCCAGTTTATAGACTGGGTCAGGGGGAGGGGGATGGGACTGAGGCACAGAAAGCTTCACGGACCCAAGATTGCATGGCCAATACATGGCAGACTAGTGATTCAAATGCAGGTAGTGGTTCCAGAGTTCCCGCTCTTAAGCACTATGCTTTGTTCCCTCAGATTAGTTGCTATTCTGATTTGAAGTCAGGGTAATAACACCATTTTCGATGTATTAGCTACGTAATTTGCAGAACCTTTACAAAAGTGTTAATGAGAGGGGTCTAGTGGAAGGCTATTAAACATGCTCAGAATATGCCATGATGATATTTTGAGTGAGACTTTATATTTCTGTTGGTCATAAACTGAACTCATAGGCAATAAGGAAATGTTTTTAGAAATCATTGTTATATCATTGCTCTAGTTTTTGTGTTTTTTTTTTTTTTTTTTTTTTTGAGATGGAGTCTTGCTCTGTTGCCCAGGCTGGAGTGCAGTTGCACAATCTTGGCTTACTGCAACCTCCACCTCCCATGCAACCTCCACCTCCCAGGTTCAAGCGATTTTCTTGTCTCAGCCTCCTGAGTAGCTGGGATTACAGGTGCACACCGCCACACCCAGCTAATTTTTGTATTTTTAGTAGAGACAGGGTTTCACTATGTTGGCCAGGCTGGTCTCGAACTCCTGACCTCAGGTCATCTGCCCGCCTCAGCCTCCCAAAGTGCTGGGATTACAGGCGTGAGCCACCACACCTAGCAATGCTCTAGTTTTTTTGGTTTTCATAATTCAGTCATATAAATTACATCTCTTTTCAGAACTACTGGATGATTCCCTGACTATATTTAGTGGTTGGTTACAGGTAAAGTTGTAACCGTTAACCTCCTGTTGCTATTTTCACAACCATTCCTTGTCTGTGCTTATTGATAAACACTCTAAAGAAAGGCCAAGGCCGGGCGCGGTGGCTCACGCCTGTAATCCCAGCACTTTGGGAGGCGGAGGTGGGCGGATCATGAGGTCAGGAGATCGAGACCATCCTGGCTAACATGGTGAAACCCCGTCTCACTAAAGATGCAAAAAATTAGCCGGGCATGGTGGCGGCCGCCTGTAGTCCCAGCTACTTGGGAGGCTGAGGCAGGAGAATGGAGTGAACCTGGGAGGCAGAGCTTGCAGTGAGCTGAGATGGCACCACTGCAGTCCGGCCTGGGCGACAGAGCAAGACTCCGTCTCAAAAATAAAATAAAATAAAATAAAATAAATAAAATAAAATAAAAGCCAAGTGACCTACCTTCAAACAATGTGTTTCTAGTACCTATGATTTGTTTTTAAATTACTTTGAAAAGCTAACTTAAGGATTTCTGTACGTATAGATATTGTGATTAATGGTCTTTTACTTTTATTTCAAAACATTAAAAACTTTTTTTTTAATTATAGTTTTTAAAGTAGAGTTGGTGTCTCACCATGTTGCCCAGGCTGGTTTTGAACTCCCGGACTCAAGTGATCCACCCACCTTGGCCTCCCAAAGTGCTGGAATTACAGGCATGAGCCATCATGCCCAGCCTATTTTAAAACATTAAAGAAACAAATTGACTTCTCATTTCAAACTCGTTCTGAAAACCTTTCTTGAAAAAAAAATACAATTCGGTTTAAAATAAAAAGTCATATTTTAGAAGCATGACCTATTGTGGACAAGCTTACATACCTTTGATTGTTGCTATTAGTTTTGAGTATGTTTGCACAGTAAAGAGAAAAGCCCATTTTAAAAATGGCTCAGGGACAGGCGCGGTGGCTCACGCCTGTAATCCCAGCACTTTGGGAGGCCAAGGCGGGCGGATCACGAGGTCAGTAGATCGAGACCATCCTGGCTAATACAGTGAAACCCCATCTCTACTAAAAATACAAAAAATTAGCCGGGCGTGGTGGCGGGCGCCTGTAGTCCCAGCTACTCGGGAGACTGAGGCAGGAGAATGGCGTGAACCCAGGAGGCGGAGCTTGCAGTGAGCCGAGATCGCGGCACTGCACTCTAGCCTGGGCGACAGAGCAAGACTGCATCTCAAAAAAAAAAAAAAAAAAAAAGGCTCAGGAGAATTTCTGTAGTTTCTATGTGGATTAAATCCTGTTATACTAAATACTATTTACATTGTTGGGTTAGTTGGCATTTGATTGAAGCAAATATTGCTGACCCCTTAGTCGAGCTTTAGGTGGTTTAGATTGGGCTGAAAGTCTTATTAATGGAATTTGACTCGTAAGTATTAATAGTAAAACCTATATTAACCATTTCTCAATATTTGAAGTTTTAAGATTTTATGTCTTAGGGTACTTGGTTTGTATATATAGTCCGTTAGTGAGAACTTTGAGATCATCTCACAATTAGGCAAACCTTAGACGAAAGCATTTAATCAACAGGCAGTCCCTGTCTAGTTGTCTAGTGGCTAACTGAAACTATAGGTCTAAATTCCTTGCTTAATTGTATTAAGTCATTTGATTCAGATGGCTCAGTTTATTCATCTGCAAAATGAGTACAGTGATACCAATATGCTTCCCTGAGGAGCTATGAGAACTAATCATTTGCTATTAAGAGTTGTCAGTGAACTAATAGAACATGTGTCCATAGGGGCTCACAGTATTTAGAAGCCATAAAGTCCAGAATTCTAGCCATGTTCGCTGCCCTTTAAAATGAGGAAAGTAAATGAAGATTATAACTGCCTTATGTGAACATTTTGCTGTCAGTTATTTGCATCAACAGAAAATTGAAATTCTACAGTAATATTCTAAAAGCTCATGTTTCATAAAATAAGTATAATTATTTTCATAAAAATAAGTATCACGGAGTTTGTATTTCTAGTTTTGAAGCACTGAAGGAAACTAGTGCATTCTTTTTCATACAATTGGCAAGTTGATTAAAACTCAGTATACTAGTTGACATTTCCTTTTGGGAGCAGCCATAAGTGTTTGCTAAGTTAGAATGTCCTTGCTGTTGTGAAAAATATTGACATAGTTGTTCTTATTTAAACAATATTGCCTGAGGAATAGTAGTTAAAATGTAGCTGGGTGGTGGATACGTCACATGGATAATGGTGCTAGCTTTATTTTAGTGCAGGTAGAAAAGAAGAGGAGGTTTGCTTTACCAAAGGGAAAAACATAGAGGACTTGGAAGGAAAAACACATTCCGTCTGGCATTATGAGTACTTACTTCACTGATAAAATATGACCAGTGTGCAGTACAGAGAACAGGTGTAAAATATTTTTAGACAAACTTTGGCATATACCGTAGGTCGCATCCCTTCTGCCTATACACTCTTCAAGTGTTTCAAAAATAATTGTGGAAAAACCACATTGACAAAATGAGCTAGACATTGATTTTATGTGGGGTTTGTTTTGTTTTGTTTTGTTTTGTTTTGTTTTGTTTTTTGCACTGAATGTTAAACATAAACTTCCTTCCTGGCCATCAGGTTGCAGCTATTTTTAAACTCTGATTCTCCACATGCCCTTCTACAGCTCTTGAGGTCTTTTTTTCCTCTTTCTTAGTGCTAGTGAGAAAGCTGGAAAATTATGTTGCACACTCTTTTGGAGTGTGAAGACTGACTTAAAACAATTTTGTGCTTCCTTTAGGCCAGAAAGAAAGAGTGTCAAGAATGGACGTGGCATCAGTCTAGCTTGTTTTCTAGCAAATGGTGAGTATAAGTAGATGACTTCTGGATACTGATAGAAAGGAATGCTATCAGTATCATATCAGTATGATTTAAGAAATGGAATTACTGGCCGGGTGTGGTGGCTCATGCCTGTAATTCCAGCACTTTGGGACGCTGAGGCAGGCGGATCATGAAGTCAGGAGTTTGAGACCAGCCTGACCAATAGGTGAAACCCCGTCTCTACTGAAAATACAAAAATTAGCAGGGCATAGCAGCACGTGCCTGTAATCTCAGGTACTGGGGCAGATGAGGCAGGAGAATCACCGGAATCCAGGAGGCGGGTCGCAGTGAGCCGAGATTGCACCACTGCACTCCAGCCTGAGCGACAGAGGAAGACTCCATCTCAAAAAAAAAAAAAAAAAAGAAAAAGAAAGAAATGGAATCATCATACCCTGCAAATATTCTACACTTTAGTACAGTATCCAGACACCTTGTGACACAGGTTCAGTAGTTCCCAGGCATAGGAACATCTTTTTCTGTTTTGCACTAAATGCAGGTATTCCTTTCAGATGGCTTTCCCTTGCCACCCCTCCACTAGCCATCAATGCATTTCTTTTTCCTTTTTTTTTTTTTTTTTTTTGGAGGGGGGAATGGAGTCTCCCTCTGTCACCCAGGCTGGAGTGCAGTGGCGCAATCTCAGTTCACTGCAACTTCCGCCTCCCGGGTTCCAGCAATTCTCCTGCCTCATCCTCCTGAGTAGCTGAGATTACAGGCACGTGCCACCACGCCCTGCTAATTTTTGTATTTTTAGTAGAGACGGGGTTTCACCATATTGGTTAAGCTGATCTCGAACTCCTGACCTCGTGATCTGCCCGCCTTGGCCTCCCAAAGTGCTGGGATTACAGGCTTGAGCCACTGCGCTCGGCCCCATCGATGCATTTTTAGTAAGGATGAAGGTTTAATTTTGTTTTGTTTTGTAATGACAATGCCTATTCTTTCTTCACTCTGATTATCCAGATCTGCCTACTGCCCTCAAATCTCTTTTCCCAAAAAGAACTCTCCTAGTTTTGCAAACTACCTGCCATTCTAAAGTTTTGTGGAGCCCTGGTGACTTACTTTATTCTAATTTCTTTTTATTTCCAGAAAACATGATAGGAATCTCTTAAACCATTTTAATACAAGGTTTAAGATAGCTGCAATCTTTGCAGTCAACCTTTCTAGAAACTAAGGTGTCACCAGAGGCTCTTTAACTAAAGACTTTGAGAACAAACAGTCTTCACACAGCTATAAAGGATTTTTACCTGGGGAAATTCTTCTTTGTGAATCTTGAAAAAGGCTGGAAGAAAGGAAGGAAACTTTTTTTTGGTAACTTAGAAAGAAGATTCTTGTTTATTTTCTGAACCACTAAAGTTCAAAGAACTTTTTGGGTTCTGTGTAAAAGGAATAGAGAGATGGAGGTGAGAGCTTATCTCCCCAGGAGCATCTGCCAAAGGAGAAGGGTCTGGCAGCGGGCAAGGAACCGGGGTGTTATGTCTTCTATCTGCCTTTGCTTCCAGGGCCTGGGAAAGGTGGAAAGGACAGTAAAGGAGAGAGCTTATGCATACACTGCCTGACAACTTGCCCTGGAGATCAGTTTCCCCGGAAGGAAGCTTTGCAGAAGTTCTGACACCGCAGTTTCCCAAAGATTGTGCGCGTGCTTTTTTCCCAGATTTTCAAGGAGGATGGGGAACTGCTCCTATGTAAAGCACTGCCTATTTGAAGGATGATTTTTATACTATCACAAAGTCTTACGGAATCCAGAGGGAATGACCAACCCCAAAATCTCAGTAGTAATAATGGCAACCCTTTTATGAATTTACTATGTGCTAGATACTGCCCCATTTAAACTCAGTTCAACTTCATAACAACCCTCTGAAGGTTGTACTGTTTCTCCCATTTACAGATATATAAGTGGAGGCAGAGAGCTTGCAACAGTCACAGCCAGCGGAGCTAGGATTTGAACTGTGGGATTCTGTTTCCAAAGTCCATGATCCTTAACCATTACACTATCCTGCTCCCTTGGTTGACCTCAACCGGTCGATTTTATAAAAAGAGCCCCACTTGATTATTTAGAAGTCATCTAAGCTGCACTTTGTGCCCAGTCCCCCTCTCCTGCAAACCTCACTTGTGATTGTTTGCTCAACAATCCCAAGCTTATTTTACTATCAGCCTTTGCCAGGCACAATTAGGAAAGGGAAATCGGTTGCAAAAACACAATGGAGTAAGATACGAGTTTGAGGGCTACGTGCTAGCTTTACTTACTTACATTGCGACTGCTCTCTGGATGATTAGATTCGTTGAGAAGCAACTATAGGCACTTCACATACTGAAGTCTTGGGTCCTGAGCTTTACTAGTACTTGTGATAGCAAAAGGGTGATGTTGACTCGAGTGGCTGCCCTGGGCTCAGATTCCATTCTTGTCCCTAAATTCTTTCTCAAACAAGGTGAGATATGATTAAAAACAGCTCCTGTATTCATCCACTCAACACATTTATTAAGCATCTCCTGCGTTAGGAACTGGCAGTGATATATACAATCCTTCGGAACCTCTAAAGGAGCTTACATTCTAGCAAACGATAACACACACGCCCAAATAATCATAATACACAGGAAAATGTAGGGGTATGAACAAAAAAGGGAGAGACCGTGCCTATCTTAGGGATGCTAGATCTGGGAGGAGATATTCAGCTATGAAGAATGGGTACAATGTCCACTGGAAGCACCCGGGGAAGCCTGGGCTCCCTCAAATTCCCAGCTCCAGTGGAGGAACAGGAAAACCTTGGTCCTGGTGTGTGTGTGTGTGTGTGTGTGTGTGTGTGTGTGTGTGTGTGTGTTCTTCATCAGATGTAGCCACAGTAGGAAGAATGTGTGCTGCTAACCCTTGGGGAAAAAGGCAGAGGAAATCAGAAATAGAAGCTCTGCTGCCAGCCCATCTCTCCTGGGAGAACCTGCCTTTGAATTTGAACATTTTAACTTATTTTTTCACTGTTTCAAGCTTTGTACAGAAACATTATGAAAGAGAAATAGTTTAAAACTTCTTTATTCATCAAACCCAGGAGTGAGATGGGGAGGACCGGTAAGAAGTCCAAGGAAAGAAGAGGTGGGACTGAGAGGGGCGTCAGGCTGTGTCAGAGGGATGTCGAATTCCTTCCTTTTAAGACAGTTTCAGTTTCATGCTTAATCTAGAAACTTCCTCAGGCTAGAAGCTCCCTCTAGGGGTCATCTCATTTGTTTTCCTACCTTTAGTGACAAAGCCTCTTTTGGTTTTGTGATGTTAGGGCTCACAGCAGGTACTACCCCTCCAGAAGTTGGTGTTGGTGGAAAGTGCGTGTTCATTGCACAAACTCAGACACCCCCAGGTCACTCCCAGTTGCTACTCCCATCGCCACACCCTACCCCTGGCCAAGGCAACAAGTCTGTGGAGCTCTGCAGTTTCCTTTTCCAGTTTGGCTTTTTGGGTGCTTGTAATATCTTCTGGTTTGAACATAAATCAAAGAATGAGACTTTGAAGGGAAAGCTTTGTATAAATTTCAGCCAGAAATTAACATTCCCAAATAACTTTTCGCCTGGGTCACTTCCCCGGGCAATGCCCTTCCCCAGGCTTCCCTAAGTTCTCTTGGTGGCTGAGCACTCTGTCATCCACTGAAAATACCACCACAAGCTGGCCAAGCTCCTTCATGTGACCCGGGACTGTTCAGAGAGCATCACTGCTCTGTACAGAGCGTGGATCCTGCTTTGGCACAGAAGACACCAGCGTCTGATCCTTGTCTCACACTCACTTGACCAGTGGGAACACATGTTTAGGCCCCACAATTTCCCCTGCAGATGTAAGAATGCTCTAGAGTGGTGTAGGGGGCTTCATTCAGCCTCCAAATAACATTACTCCTCGTGATCCTCTATGAGAAAGAACATGGGCTTTGGGGTCAGACTTTTTTTTTTCCTTTTTTTTTTTTTTTCTGAGACAGAGTCTTGCTCTGTCACCCAGGCCGGAGTGCAGTGGCGCAATAACGGCTCACTGCAACCTCCGCTTCCTGAGTTGAAGGGATTCTCCTACCTCAGCCTCCTGAGTAGCTGGGATTACAGGTGCCCAGCACCACGCCCGGCTAATTTTTTTGTATTTTTAGTAGAGACGGGGTTTCACCATATTGGCCAGGCTGGTCTCAAACTTCAGACCTCAGGTGATCCGCTGCCTCGGCCTCCCAAAATGCTGGGATTACAGGTATGAGCCACCACGCCTGGCCTGGGGTCAGACTTTGAATCAAATCTCAAACTCAACCTTAAAAAGCAGTGCACTGTTAAAACGATTCCACCTCAGATTTCCTATCTGTAAAAGGGTTCCAAATTCTACTTGTTAGGGTTGGTGTGATGAGTATGTAAGATAAATAAAGCATTCAGCGTAATCCTCTTCCCTACATAGAATAACCCGCACTCTCTTTACTCTGTGGTGAGAGAGGGCTCAAATCCTCCACCTCTCCCCGCACGGCTTAGCCTCAAGGGCATGTGCTCAGCCTATTTAGGGGAGGTCAGCTGGCTATAAACGTGCCTTTTCATGAGAATCCTAGGAAGTAAAACGTCCTGGTATATTAGCAGGGAGAAGGGAGGACACAAAAATGAGACGAAACCAGACTTGACTGTTCTTGAATCTGTGGTGGAAAATATCACACATGCGGTTAAGTACGTGGCCTGAGGAGTCATATAGACACGCCTAGGTTTGGTTCCCTGCTTGGCCAGGGACTTTGGGAAAATTATTCAATCTCCCTGAGCCTCAGTTTCATTATCTCTGAAATGGACAGTTTATTAAATGGAGGTGAAAAATATACACATCACAGGGTTGTAAATATTTAATGAGATAATGCATGTTGAACACATATTAAGTGCTGTAAGCTATTAGTAATGGAAATTATTAACCCTACCAAAAGGGCATCTAATTGGTAAAGGGTGCCCACCTTCTATGAGGTCTGGGACAGGGATGGGTTACCATCTGTGTAAGTCTCACTAAAGCTGTGTTCTAGTCATCCATAAACACCAGCTTCAGCGCTTATTAGGGTCACAGGGTAAAATTGCTGGTTGTAATGATTGTGAAGATTGCTTTGAGTCTGTTGTTGATCATACCAGGGTCCTAAGGCTGTTTCCCCTTTTATTCTGTTGCCCCTTGTGGTACATTGAGATGGAGAGTGGCACTTGAAATAAGAGGTCATTGAGAGCTTAGTTCTGTGCCCCGAGGTGTTGGAGCTGGGAATGAAGGGTTCAGAAATATTCTTAGGGCCTCCATGGAGGTCTCAGAGGTTCCTCATCTCTAACCAAATTACTACACTTTATCTTTTCTTCCTGGGCCTCCAACTGCACAACCCCGAGTGTGTGCATAGGTGTGTATGCATCTCCCCATCCCTCTTCTTTTTCCTCTCATTCCTGCCCTCCTGCTCTCCCCCTCTCTTCTCCAGCTACCCTCCTCCTGGACTCTTTCCTTGTCAGCAAAGGAGACTGCATCTGTTCTCACTTTGCTCTGGGAGAGGGGCCTGTTCTCCCCTCCTGGTTCTTGCTCCAATCATGGGCAGGGACGTGCAACAGCAATTGTCCCCAACAAGCTGAAGCAATGAGGCCCAGGACCAACTACCCTGGAGAGGCACTATGGCTACCATTATTATTCTGTTGTGGTGATGATAATACTAAGGCACAGAGAAGTTAACTACTCAAAGTCACAAAGCCAGTATTTGAACCTATGCTCTGCCATGACTGTGACCTTTTCTCACTGCCGGCCCACCCTGGATAGCAAGGAGATTTGGGGACCTTGAGGCCTAAAATATCTGGCCCCTTATTTACTTTATTTATTTATTGCTTAATATGTTGATTGTCTTTATCTAAAAAATCCTCATAGAAAATTGTTGTCTGGGGCTGGGCGTGGTGTCCCACGCCTGTAATTTCAGCACTTTGGGAGGCTAAGGCAGGTGGATCAACTGAGGCCAGGCATTCAAGACCAGTCTGGCCAACATGGTAAAACCCTGTCTCTACTAAAAATACAAAAATTAGCCTGGTGTGGTGGGGTGTACCTGTAATCCCAGCTACTGGGGAGGCTGAGGCAGAAGAATTGCTTGAACCCGGAAGGTGAAGGTTGCCCTGAGCCAAGATCGCACCACTGAACTCTAGCCTGGGTGACAGAGCAAGACTCTATCTCAAAAAAAAAAAAAAAAAAGAAAGAAAATTGTTGTTTGGTTTAGCCCTCAGCAGTCTGCTCCTCTGCTCTTGTAAGAGAGGGCTCAGAGAAAACAAGCTTGCCTTCTTTTGAGCTACCCAATCTTTCTTCTGGGCAAGGGACATTTGGGGACGGTTCTATCTCCTCTTTTTAGCTTCTTTCTCGGGCTTCTTCTCATGGACTGGTGATATGGTTGGCATCTGTGTCCCCACCAAATTGCATGTCAAATTTTAATCCCCAGTGTTGGAGGAGAGGCCTGGTGGGAGATGACTGGATCATGGGGGTAGTTTCTCATGAATGGTTTAGCATCACCCCTCGGTGCTGTTCTCGTGATAGTGAGTGAGGAAGTCATTGGGAGCTCTGGATGTTTAAAAGTATGTAGCACTTCCCCCCTCTCTCTCTTCCTCCTGCTCTGGCCATCTAAGACGTGCCTGCTTCCCCTTTGCCTTCTGCCATGATTGTAAGTTTTCTGAGGCCTCCCCAGAAGCAGAAGCTGCTATGTTTCCTGCATAGCCTGCCAATTAAACCTCTTTTCTTCATAAATTGTCCAGTCTCGGGCATTTCTTTATAGCAGTGCAAGAACAGACTAACACAGCTAGATTCTCTTGTATAGTGGCATGAGCTTCCTTACACATCTCCTCCACCACGTCTGTAGTTACACTGTTCTTTATGTATTGAGATAACTCTTTCTTGTAAGCATCTTTATTTTCTTCCATTAGGTGATGCATCCAATCTGCAACATTCTGACCTATGATGTACTTCTGATGCACTTCTGCATTAAATTCCTTGCCTTCAGAATCATAAGCAGGGAATCATTTGGTACTGTGAGGGATAGACAAGCCTCCATCCACAGCTCCCTTCAGGGCCCCAAAAACTTTATTGCCAATAGTAGTTCTGGCAAAGCCTGCATCCAAATAGCAGGTGAAGGCACCGGGCTGACCATCAATGCTTTCCACACTATAATTCATCTCTGGTCACCTTCTCTTGGCCATCATAGATCTTGTCCATGCCGAACCTATTGAGAAGCCTGCGGGTCAGCACAGGCTGGTACAACATGCTGCAGCGTCATCTGTCAGGCCAACCTTCACATTGCATTTTGGTAGTTCATGTGCATAAGCTGTGCAGACTATCATATCCCCTTCTATGTGAGCATAAGTAATCTGACAAATGATATCTCTATTAGTTACATGACTTTTCCTGTATTTGGGCATGTTTTATTTGTTTTTATCCTATATCACCAAGTGTTTCCAAAGATAGTAATCAGTTTTACCCTCTTGTCATTTTCTAAATTTCACGTGTATCTCTTAAAGTAGGCCTTGTTCTTGACGTCTTTAACACCCCCATCCTGCAGAACAGAGCCCCCTGGGCCCTCTTTTTAAACACTTATGCAGCACACTTATAGCAGCAATGACCACTAACAAAATAATTATTAGACTTTTAGTCAGCACTTCCATGCAAGAAACAAGATGACAGCTGCAGCATAGGTGTCTCTGAAGAGCTGCTGAATAACTGGCCTGGTGGCAGACTGATTCCTGGGAGGCAGCAGCTGTCATGGGCACTGTGCTGTGCCATGGGAGGACTTAGCCTCTCATTCCCACTGTCTCCTTCCTATCAGCAGCACCCCTACCATATTCAGCTAAAAGTTTGGAGAACTCATCTTCACCTGCGTGTCATGACTGCTGGTGCTGCGTGTGTGTGCGCACTTATTTGTGTCCCTCTTTGGGAACTCTGGGGTATTGAGGGAGGCCATCAAGAACTTTATTTGCATGAAGATGTATAAACCTGGCCGAGCACGGTGGCTTATACCTCTAATCCCAGCACTTTGGGAGGCCGAGGCAGGAGGATCACTTAGGTCAGGAGTTCGAAACCAGCCTGGTCAAAATGGCGAAACCCCATCTCTACTAAAAATATGAAGATTAGCCGGGTGTGATGGTGGGTGCCTGTAATCCCAGCTACTTGGGAGGCTGAGACAGGAGAATCACTTGAACCCAGGAGGTAGAGGTTGCAGTGAGCCGAGATTGCACCATTGCACTCCAGCCTGGGTAAGAGAGTGAAACTCTGTCTCAAAAAAAAAGAGAAAAGAAAAAAGATGTATAAGCCTTTCAGGAGAAAAGATGAGGGTATACTGAGGCTGAGATCAGGGTCATGAGACAATGGGATTAAAGAGAAGTTCGTGTCAATCCTTTGTAACAGGGGTGTGCAATAGAATTTCCTGTAATGTTGGAAATATTCTGTCTGTGTTGTCCAGTATGGCAGCTACCAGCCACATGAAACATGGCACTTGATCCATAACTAGCGTAACTGAGGAACTGAATTTTACATTTTTATTTAATTTAAATTCATTTACATGAATTCAGTACTAACAGTATTGAAGGGTATGGCTTTATAAAATTTCTGTAAACCCTTGGTACTCCCAGAGGTCAAGGACCAGTTGGAAGTGGTGGTTATGTGTGTTTAGAAGGGGAACTGCCATTTGGGGTCCTCAGCCTTTAACTGCGATGGTTAAAATACATATGTAATATCGTGATAAGGGTACAGGTACCAAATTCGGACAGACTTGGCTTTGAATCTTGGCTCTTTCATTTAATGACCCTACAGCCTTGGGTCCTTTAAACATTTAGAGTCTCCGATTCAGCAGCTGTAAAATAGCACCTATGAGGGCCTCTTTTCCTCCATAAAGCCTATAGGGCTTGCCCCATTCATTCATTCATTCAACAAACACTTAATGAACATGGTCAGGCTTGTGTTTGGTGTATAGGTGAACAAAGCACAGTCTTTGCCCTCCTGAAGGTTGCAGCTTAGAGTGTGATCTGCCAAGTGGTGAAATAGTAAAATAATATGGTGCCTTCAGAGGGTTGGGAGGATTCAACTGGGCAGTCCACATAAAGTGCCTGGCGCAGGGGTTAGCATTCTCATGTCCACCCCACTCCTGGCACTGTGCTTCTCCCCTGCCCAGGGTCCTTGAGAAAACCCTAGGCCCCTCCTCGCTTCCAGGCTACCCATACAGAAAGGAGATAAAGTCACTGTCGTCTGCTCTCACTTAGACTATGGACAGAATTGGATGCATCCCTCATATCAAAACAGAAAACAAGTTATCAGGATGGGTCCACCTCCTCCCTTCGGGTCTCTGGCAGTGTCCTCAAGGCCTGAAAAGGGCCGAAAGCATGCAAGTGCCCCCTTTGCCCCTGACAGACACCTGGGAAGAGACCTCACCTCCAGGACAGGCTAGTCTATGTTGGGCTGGGTTCTTCTTTCCCTCATCCGAGTGGGGTTGAGGGTGGCCAGAGTATTGCTGGAGACCTAGTGGAGTACCATGTCCCGAGGTAATTTGGGACGGGACCGCAGGGACTCCAACGTGACCCTGAAATGGGTCGAGGGCCTCAGGAGCCTGGGAGGCAGGCAGGAGAGGGGTGAGGGGCTTGCCCACCTGCCCACACTGCCCTCTCCCTCAGGAGATGTCAGCTGGAGGTTTACTCTTCCTTCCTCCTGACACAGCCTGAGTGAGGAGTGTCACCTGACCTCAGGGCACATTCCAGAATGAGGCCACAGCCAAGAATAGGGCCCAGGAACCCTGCCACCCATCCCGCCTGCGTTAATCACAAATTCTCCAGAGTAGGAGGGAAGCTTCAGACTCTTCAGAGAGGTGGGAGGAAGAGGAGGAGGAGGAGGCAACAGGAGGTGGAGCTGGGAAAAAGAGGGAGGACCCCAGAGAGGCCCCTTCTAGGCTTGCGGTTGTTCAGTGCAGCAGCGCTGAGTGGCCCCTGGTCCCAGGACCCTCTGTTTCACCCAGCAAGCACCCCCATGAGCTCTGAGAGCTGGGCCCACAGCTTCCTGGAGGCCCTAGGCAATGATTCTGATCTGGATCAGCACAAACACAGAGGGAGAGGGACTCAGAGAGGAGTGCTCACACAGCCGGGGGACAGCAGAGGCTTCCCCAAGGAGCTGAGTTTTGAAGGATGAGTAGGCAGAAGGCTGATGAATCTAGGCCAGGACTGCTTGTGTGTGTGATAGAAATACTTGTCACAGGGTGAGGTTGTAAACAGCCCTGAGTGGTATGTGTGTGCTGATGGGAGGCAGTCTCTTTAGAGATATTCGGGGTCCTGATAGGACTCCACACTGCCCAGCCCAGAGCAGGGTGTGTGTGTGTTTGTGTGTGTGTGTTGCACACTAGGAGAAACAACATAACATGAGCATTAAGAGCTCTGGGCTGGGCGCGGTGGCTCATGCCTGTAATCTCAGCACTTTGAGAGGCCGAGGCAGGCAGATCACCGGAGGTCAGGAGTTCGAAACCAGCCTGAACAACATGGCAAAACTCTGTCTTTACTAAAAATACAAAAATTAGCCAGGCATGGTGGCACACTCATGTAATCCCAGCTACTCAGGGAGGCTGAGGCACGAGAATCGCTTGAACCCGGGAGGCGAAGGTTGCAGTGAGCTGACATCATGCCACTGCACTCCAGCCTGGGTGACAGAGTGAGACTCCATCTCAAAAACAAAACAAAACAAAAACTCTGAAGTCAGACTGGCAGGATTCAAGTCTTGGCTCTGCCACTCATCCGATTTGGGGCAAGTTTCTTATCCCGTCTAGCCTTAGTTTTCCTACCTACAAAATAGCCTTCTGTCTCCTCCATTTGCAGTGGAGCTTACAAGAGCTGGTACCTGGCACATAGGACGTGCGCACGCATGCTGCTGTTTTACAATAGGACAAGGGGACGGAGGGAGTTCCCCATGGCCTAAGGCAATCACCGATGCTGTGGACTTATTCTCCCCCTTCGCTAGTCAGGGTCCACCCCATCCCTGCTCTCCAGCCCCACTGTCTGGGGGGTGACATCAGACTACGGAGCGGCTGGCTAGACAATGGAGCAGAGTGTCCTAGCAGGCTGGAGGTGCTGGGGGAGACGGAGGGTGGAAAAAGCCAAGCTGCCCTGCCCCAGAGGCCCTGGGGGCTGATCTGGAGACAGGCCGCTTGGGAATAGTCCTCTGAAGAGGCAAACTGAGGGTCAGAACAGGAAGGAGAGAGCCAAGTGGGTGCAGGAAGGTGAGGAGTGAGTATCCAGGGCAGACAGGAGACAGGTGAGTCTAGCCTGGATAAAGGGGCCTCAATTTCATTATGTGCCAGGACCTAGGCTGGGGCCAAATCTCCTCGATTTGACTGAGCAAAGCAACCTCCCGAGACTGGCTGGCAACCAGGCCCTGGGAGCTCCATCCACCCTTTCCTGAGCTCCTGCTAGATGCCAGACTTTGTATAAGGCCTAGGGTAACAGAAAGAAAGGACCCCGGCTTGGTTTCAAGGATAGAAAATGAATGCCAGGTAGTAGGTCAGAAGTTATAATAGGTTCGAAACCACCCATTCCCTAAGTGCCCATATTTTCTGAACCCCAAATCGGTCTATAGTGGGTGTTCAGTTTGGATATACTCTGTGAGCAATAGAATAAAACATTTGAAACTGCAAAGCCCAAGACCCAGAGACATGAGGGGACGGCTTTCAGTTCTGGGGTCTGTTCTGAGCCGAGAGCTGCCGAGGGTGGGAGGGGGCAGGGGGCAGCCACTCGGCGCCAGGTCCTCCTTCCTGGGCTTTCCAGTTGTACCCGGTTAATAGGGCCCAGCTCCCGAGCCTCTTGTAGAGTGATCTTACTACCTTCTGTTTTACAGATGAGGAAACAGAGACTCAGAGAGATTGCAGGTAAGCAGCAGAGCCCAGATTCAGACCTAGGCAAGTCTGACTTCACGGGCTGAGTTTTCTCGCTCTGCCAGGTGGGGCTGGAGTGTGACAGGGATCCCAGGTCTGGGGCTGTATGTGGGCAGTGGTCTGGTGAGAGGTAGCCCCACAATGGGATTTTCCTGAACCTCACACCTTCATCAGGGAAGCAGACGTGCGACTGGGGGCCCTGCTGTCCCGGCCCAGCCGCACGTTCAGGTCCCATATCTGTGCAAATGGGATTGAAAAGGGAGGTGACAGGTGCTGGCAAGTGGACAATTGCCCCACAGCTTGCATGGTAATGTGCTAGAGCTCGAGCTGGAAGCAGGTGAACAGAATGTCCCTGGGCCTCTGAAGACAGGGTGAGACCATCCTCACCCTCCTTGGTTACCTGACCTGAGAGCAGGGTGGGGGGCCTGTGGCTGCTGCTCACACCACTTTGGTGGCTAAGTTTTGTGCTCAGTGTTCTCCCGATGTCAACTTGAGAAACCCTGGATCCTCTGCCTCTGTTCTTCCTGCTCCCGACCTCCTCCTCACGCCCTTATTGCAGACGAGATGGGCTGGGCCAGGCTAGGCTGGGCCTGGATTCTTCTTTTGGGTTGGGGCCCAGGAAAACACAGGCAACTGTGCAGGGAAGTGGTGTCTCTTGGGGACAAACAGGCTGTGGGGTGTGCCATGGCTGAACACGTCTCCAGGCCTTGGGAGCTGCTGTGGGCCTTCCTGGGGCCAAAGGCACTGCTGTCCCCATTCTGGGAACCAAGCCCCACACCCTGAGCATACCTAGGGCTTTGACACAGTCTTCCTGGGACCAGTCCTCACCTAGAGGTCCCCTAGTGAGTCACAGCTGGCAGCTGTCCTTGCCTGCTCTGTTCCCATCTCCTCCACCTTCTCGCCTCTGAACTTGACACCATTGGTGGAAGGGTCTGGACACTGCACCTGACCAACTGTGCTGTCAACGCTGGGGTGAGAGCAGGTCACAGATCAGAACACCTGGGCTGGGCCCCACCCCTTCCTGCCTTTGTGTTCTTGGCAAGTCACCTCACCTCTCTGACCTCAGCTTAACTCACGGAGCTGAGCTGAGCATCAGTTAAGGGGCCTTGGAGCTGCAAAAGGGGCCCACATATTACCAGCATCTCTCCATCCCCCAAAGATGCTTCCAGTGGCCAGACTTCCCTCTTGTAAGGTCACCAAAGCAAATGACACTACCCACCTCCCTCCCTCCCCCATCATAAGCCAAACGAATCACACAAGAAGGGCCGTTGATACTATGAGCTTTTAATTGGTATCTTCCTCCTTACATTTGAGGAAGAAATGAGGACGCCCCACAAGGACCTTCTTCAGCTTGGAGGGGCAGGGACAGAATAGGGCAGAGGAGGGTAGTGGGGGCAGATGCAGAGCTGACAGTGGGGTTTCCCAATCCTCTCTCTAGCGGCCGGAGGGCCAGGATCACACAGGAAGTCTGGAAACACAAAAAAATCACCGACGAGCTGCCCCATCCTTTGCCCAGGTCTCACAAAGAGCCTCCTTCCAGGTTCCCGTGGGCTCCTGAGGCCGCCACCAGATGGGAGCATTGAGCAATGTTCCTTTTCCTTCTCCAGCCACCTCCCTCCTCTCTCAGTCCTTTACTACCCCCTTCCCTGCCTGCTTTTTCATCTTCCTTCATTTCTCCTGCTACCAAACAGATCCCGGGGCTTTTGTCTGATCTATGTCCAAGGAAGCCAGTGGCATATGAAAGCACACCATCCATCAGATAGAAACTCCAGCCAGTTGTGAGTCCAGTGGAGGGGTGTGTCTGGGGGCCCTGGGATGAGGGTATCTGTGTTGGGGCTCTAAGAACTGGGCAGTGACTAACATCTCTCTGTGGTCCTGGCACCCAGTAAGCATTCAGAGAACGTCCACTGAGTTGAACTGAACTAGATCGACAAACCAATGCAGCCAAGGAGAAGAAATACGTATTCTGCTGGTGCCGCTGTGGCCTCAGAGGCAAGCCGACCACCACCCAAAGGCACCCGTTTCAGCAGCTTCCATTCAGGGCAAGTCATATGCTGGGCTGGACTCTGCCGCCAGCTTGCTATTGCCCATGCCCCTAACCCCGAGTGGCCTCTGCTCACAGCAATCAAGGAGGCTGTGGGAAAGGTGTCCCATGAGTCCCTGGGCCCTCCTATCTCTCCCCACCTACCCCCTTTGCAAGCCAATCCATTCAACACTTCCTGTGACCAGCACACAGCGGCCATCTCTTAAACCCTTGCTGGGAGACTGGCTAGGGGAGGGTGACTGGGAGAGCCAGGGGTGTGGGGCCAGTGAGGGGAGGAGGAGAATATCTGAGCAAGCTGGTGGTCACGAGTAACTTCCATGTATCCACTGACTTCTCCTTTTGTCCCCCTCAGCTAAAAAAGATATGAACCCCTTATTGAACCCAAAGAATAGATGCTGATCTGAGACCCTCTGTGGCTTTTTCTCTGACACGTCGGTTGATGTTTCCCTGCTGTCCCAAGCCTGTCTAATCTGACCTCGCCCAGTTTGCTGAGAGGCATTGGGGTGGATAGGTGGAAGAAGGCCAGGGAGGGGGCAGGGAGGGGTGGGGGGCTTCAGTGCAAGCCAAGAAACTCCTTGAGGACGTCACAGGTCTTCTTGTGCATGACCTCACGAAGCTTCCTGACCCGGCGGGCACTCGATGCGCCCACAAAGCTATCGGGGCGCAGCATGGCCATGCCGCCGTCCACCTCCCCCATGATGATGAGCGGCATCTCGCTCACCGTCACGTTGGGGCAGGGGCATGCCCAGTCCACGTGAAGCAGAGTGACCTCCAATGGCTCCCGGCCCAGGAACTTGAGGCCCATTTTCTCGTCCTTTAGGACCTCGTCCACAGTCACCAGGGCACGGCCCGAGTCAGCCTCCTCGGTCAGCTCAGAGACTCGGCCCAGGATGACAAAGTCGCTGCGACAGAAGCTGGTAACGAGCTTCTGCCGAGGCTTGCAGGCCCGACAGCGCTGGTTCCCCCTGGGGAAGGGGCACGACTCCTCGCAGGCCTCACGGCTCTCAAAGTTGTTGCCATTGCCCTCGCAGCCACCATAGACAAAGGACTGGCACTGGCCCGTCTGGCTGTTGTAAGCCCAGCGAGGCGCGTAGGCTTTGCAGGGCCCCTGCAGGGCGGGCAGGCTGCACGCGGCCAGCGGCCCGCTCATGCAGGCCAGCATGCAGGCCTCATAGGTCTCAAAGTGGTTGAGGTTACGGTGGCAGTGGCCAAAGGTGAAGGTCAGGCAGTTGTTGGCCTGGGCATCAAAGTGCCAGCGGGTCTGCTCTTCGCCACAGTCCTCACTGTCTGGGGGCTTCAGGCACTCGGCCGACGGGAAAGCCGTGCCATTGGGGCTGCTCTCTGAGGTGGCTGCAGCCTGATGACCCCTGACCACCGACAGCGGGAAATCGGCCCTCAGGACCCCGGCCGCGTTCCGGGCCGTGCAGGTGTAGATCCCAGCATCCTGTAGCTGGGCGTTATAGATGACCAGCTGGGCAATGTTGGTGACCACCACGTTGCCACGCACATGGTTGGGCCGCATGACCACATTCTCCCGATCCTCCAACTGCTTCTCCCAGGTGATCTCAGGCCGGGGCCGGCCCACCACATCACAGAGGAAGCTCACTGTCTCACCCATGGTGACCGACTGGTGCACCGGGTTGTTGAGCAGCGCAGGGGCCGCCATGTCCAGCTCAGGGGTCTCTGGGGAGGCTGTGGTGGGGTGCATGGTGGTCTCAGGTGGTGGGGGGCTGGTGTTGGGCCAGGTGAAGTGATAGCGGCAGGTTACAACGGCCAGCGTGATGCCTTTGGAGCAGGCCTCAGCATCCATGTAGCAGCGGTTATAGTAGGTGAGGCCATCCGAGGCGCAGGTAAAGCTGGGCTCCTTCTCACAGCGGTCTTTGCACTTACACACGGGCTGGCCATCCCAGATGTCACACTCAGAGCCCTGCTGCAGACACATGAAGTGGTCACATGTGGCCTCCTTGGGCATGCCCACTGGGCCCTTCTTCCCTTTCACGTCCATGTAGCGGGCCGCCACGCAGCTCTTGGTCCCACATACGTTGGGGCAGCACTTCTCATAGGTCTCACACTCCTGAAAGAGCCAGAGAGAGTGGCCTGAACAGGGAGAAGGAGGAAAGGAGGGGCTCCCTATCCTACCCCATGGTTTGTGGGGAGGAGAACTAACATGTACTCACCATCTAGTGGGAGCAAAACACTTGAAAATAATAACGAATGCATACGTAGCATCTCCTACATGCTAGGCCCCCGTGTAAGAACTTTGACATCTGTGAGCTTGCTATGCTCATCACAAGCCAGAGGTGGGTACAGCCATTATCTCCACTCCACAGATGATGACTGAGGCACAGAGAGGCTAAGTAACTTTCCCAAGGTCACTCAGCTAGCAGGGTAGGAAGCGGTGGGCCAAAGACTCTAAGAGGAAAAGTTTTCCTGCAACCATTTTACAGATGAGACTGCAGAGACTCAGAGAGGTGATGCCCAAGTTCACAGAGATGGGAAGTGGCAGAACAAGGCTCCAAGCTCCCAGTGGAAGGGATTGAGAAATGGAGTTTTTTCTCCTGCATCATATAGCACAAATGAGGTCTAGCTTGAACAAGTACGCCTGCCTTTCATCTCTTTCCTATGGGAGTGAGGATGCCTTGCTGACTGGAAGAGATCGCATCAGAGGCTAAGAGGGGAATGCCCGTGGGACTTTATCCGAGGTGATCCACACCTCTCCTCCCCTCAAGGAGACCAACACACACGGGGAACAGAGACTGTGAGAGGGCCCAGATCGATCCACAGCCAACAGTCAGGGCAGGCGTGACGGGCCCCACCCGCCAGGTCTCAGAGCCACAGGCTGTGCCAGGCCCAGGTGTCAGCTCCGTGTGGGACCTTTCACGGGAAAAGCAACAAGAAAAAAAGTCCCCTTGTGTGGCAAAGGTCAGCAAGGCCGTCAGCGAGGACTTGCCAGGCCGTAATCCCCTCTGATATTCTGTGGAGCCACGTAAAGCATTAGTTTAATTCCTCGAAATCAGCAACACAAACAAGGATTTCACGTGGTGTTTTCGACAATAACACATCGTACCCACTGGGCAGGCAGGCAACGCTCCTAATCCTCCACCAGGTAGTAACTCTGTGAATTACTCCCCACTAGGGCTGGCCTCTTGTCATTCCAACTTTTATTTCAGCCTCTTTGACATTCCACATCAGCTAAGAGGGGGAAAATATCCCCCCACCCTGGCTGCATGGAGCCTGCCTGCTTGACTTGTTTACTGTTCTACCCCTTTCTGCTCAGAATGGGGACTTTGTTTTGCAGCCCTTGTTTGGCATAGTCTTCTGGGCCACACCAGGGGAGGCTTTGGGACAGGGATGGGCAGCTCTCAGAGCTGGGTCTAAGGGAGAGAGACCCCGCAGGGAATGGAGAGCAGGAGAGGGAGTGGGAGCAGGAGAACCTTCTCCTTGGCCTGAGCCTCATCCCATTCCCTAAGACATTCAGGACCTGGAGGTCCATGAAAGCCTGGGTCCTTGGGTACCAGAGGGAAGGTACTTCTGGCCACAGGGAACCTAGAGGGGGTCCTTAGAATGCTTCTGTGTAAGAGGGCCAGAATGTCCCCAAGGGCTGTCTGGATACCCAGCCCTCCACAGGTGCCTTCTCTCCAAGACACACAAAATCCACCAGAGTCTCACCATCCCCAAGCCCTACCTGGTTTATCAGGCCAGCCTGTGCCTGCAAATGTAGCCAACTAATGGCATGACCTTGGCCAGATGGGAGCAGCCACCACTCCTCCTGACTTCTTATCTTCCTTTCACTTGGCACCACCATTGCCCAAGGGGAGCATCTGTCCTGGGAGGCCTAAGAATTGTCCCTGGGCACTGTGAGGTTGAGGCCACCCTCTCCAGGTCAGCCCTCTGCTCTCCTGTGGGTAACCAGGCATCTATGGGGGAACCAGTGTCTCTCGTGTTCCCTGGGGATGCCCCAGCCTGGATCTGGAGCCCTGGGAGACTCTGTGCTGCCCTCAGAGCTGGCCAGACTGGGCAGGAAATAGCTCTGCCTGGAGCAGGTGTAGGTCCCACAGCCTGTTGCCCCAGATGGGGTGGGCAGGAATGGCCCTCGGGAATGACTCGGGAGCTAGAAGAGAACTGGCCCTGTCCTGCAGCAGTGCCCTCTGATACAGAGCAGAAGGCAGGACCAAGGACACTGGGAGGCTGAAACGTGGTCTCCTTCCTCCCAGGGACACCAGAGATCCATTCAGAGCTGCTCCTGCTTGGCCTGCCGTCAGCCTGGTCTGCTCTCAGGCTCAGGGTCCAGACTCCTGAGAAGGTGGTCTGGAGTCCAATGCAACCAAAGCTTTGTTGTTAGACATGAGTTCCAAGCTCATCGTTCCCTCACTGGCCATGACAGCTGTGCCCTCCGTGCCTGGCTCTGTGTCCACTCTCTCACCTGTGAATGGGCTGCTGATGCCCACCATGCTGACATGTCATGCCAACACACACGACGTGCCCGGCACGGTGCTGGCCACAGTAGCCCTCAGCACGCATGAAGGAGGAATCCTCGGGCTCCAGTCCCTGATGAACTGGGACATCGCTCCCACCTCTCCTTCCAGGCTTCGGTGTTAATAGACAGGATGGTGCCCTGTTTCTCTCCAGGTGAACGGGGCCTGTGTTCCTTCACCTTCCTAGGCCCTGCAAGGCACTCCTGCATGGTCCCAACCCTGTGGCTCCCACCCCCATCACTCACAGGCTCATATGGTCCATCTCTGGCTTCTGGACCCCACTCACCTGGTCCGCCTCACACTCCAGCTTCTGGATCCCACTCACCTGGTCCATCTCACACTGTGGCTTCTGGACCCCACTCACCTGGTCCACCTCATACTCCCACTTCTAGATCCCTCTCACCTGGTCCATCTCACATTGCAGCTTCTGGACCCCACTCACCTGCTCCATCTCACACTGTGGCTTCTGGACCCCACTCACCTGGTCCGCCTCACACACCGGCTCCTGGACCCCACTCACCTGGTCAACCTCACACTCCCACTTCTAGATACCACTCACCTGGTCCATCTCACATTGCGGCTTCTGGACCCCATTCACCTGGTCTGCCTCACACTGTGGCTTCTGGATCCCACTCACCTGGTCCATCTCACACTCCTGCTTCCGGACACCACTCACCTGGTCCGCCTCACACTGTGGCTTCTGGACCCCACTCACCTTGTCCTCCTCACACTCCTGCACAGTCCCTACCCGACGGCTCCCACCCCTGTCACTCACAGGTTCATGTGGTCCATCTCTGGTCTCTGGACCCCACTCACCTGGTCCGTCTCACACTCCCGCCTGCAGGTGCTCTGTGCGTCCACCCAGAGGTTGGGATTCATGTCGTTGGGGCAGATGCCGGCGTGGGAATAGCGGATGGGCGGCAGTGCCAGGCTTCGCGGGGGCACCCCGAGCAGTAGCAGCAGCAGCAGCAGCGCTGCCACCTGCTCCCAGCGAGACCAGAACCGGCGACACCTTGGGGCCCACATGGTGCCGGCTGGGGCGGCTAGAGACCTCCCCTGAAACGATGCCAGGGTCTGGGGCCCACCAGGGCCTTCTTCTCAGGGGCTGCAGACACCTGCCCTCCCCACCCCAGCAGGTTTCCTGCTCAGGCTGCTGCTCAGGCTGCTCTGCCGCTGCTGCCTCCACCAAGTCAGCACAGCCTGCCGGGCTGTGCGGCTTCAGATAAAAGAAAGGTCTTTAGAAGGAAGCTCCCTCTCCTGAGTGTGCAGGGAGAGGAGCCACAGCAGGGGCCCGCGCCCGGATTTATATCCTGGGTGCGCCACCCGAGTGGGAGCCAGCTAACCTGATGCCTGTCACAGGCAGGCTGCTGGCGCCTCTGTCCCGTGGCTGATCACAGACTTATTGCAGAAGGGGAAAGAAAAAAAAAAAGAAGCTGGAAGCAGTTTAGGCAGCGTATCTGGCACGGTGGGACACCTGCTTGTTTTTGACTCCAGGAGGCCTTTAACCCCTTCAAGGGCCAGAAATGGCATGTGCTTTGCGGGGAGCTGGCTCCAGGACACGCAAGCTCACTCTGAAGGAGGGCTTGTTTCCCTTTCCCCCACCTCCTTGGGGCCGGGCCCCCTCCTCCCCTTTGGCCACCTCTAAAGAACACACAATCGCTTGTTACGAGGAGGGACCTGCAGCCACCGGGTTAGCATCGCCCGGCTTGATAGTACATTTGAGAGCAAATGACGTGGAAAAACAACAAGTTCACGGCCATTCCAGGGCGGGCCTGCGCCGCGCTGTGCCCTGTAAGCCGACTCCCACCCCGGCCCCGGCCCTTTGTGGGGGGTGTGCGCACGGACAGCTCTGTATCTCTGTGTCCAGGGCAGTTTGCGTCTTAAGTTCCAACTTCAGTTAATTTTCCCCAAATCATTCCAGAGACACATACCAGATATGCTCTGGCTCCGCCGGCGGCTGGGACGGATCACATTCCTCCCTCTTCCATCGACACACCGAGAAAACCTCCGCGGTCACAGTGTCTCAGGATTGTGCCGGAGTCCAGCTGCCCTCGCTGACGACCACAGTGGCTGCTCTTCAGTGAGCTCCTTCTGACTGCCAGCCTTGTCTGGCCTCCCCCACTTCCCAAAGGAGAAGGTCTGTGGTCGAAGAGGGCGAGCGACTTGTCCAAGGTCGCACACAGTGAGCAGTCCTGGTGGTACCAGCTGCCAGATGCGCTGGGCTCTTCACACGTGTGGCTTCTCTGAACGCATCATCTCATTTAATCCTCACAACAAACTGCACCTCCATTTCAGATCGGAGGAAAGGACGCACAGAGAGGCTAAGCAACCTGCCCATGTCGCACAGCTACCCCACCACGGTACAGGAAACAGGGACACCAGCTTGCTGGGTGTGGGCAGGGGCCTTTTAAAACCACCCCTCCCCCATCCATCTGTCAGAACTGCTGTCAAGGCACAGCCCAAACTCTGGTTTTCACAGACTGGACAAGAAATTTTTGAAACATCAGGGGCTATATTTGTGGAGGGGCCGGGAAGAGAGCCAGAAGCTGCCAGGGGCTGGGGGCGATTCCTCCCCCATTTGGCAGCAAATGGCTTCTATCTAAAATGCCACAGAGCAGCCTGCAGTCTGAGTGTTTTCGAGTTGGTCACTCGATCCGGGGGGTAGGGGGCGGAGGCACATAGAGCCCCGAAAGAGAGATACCTTTCCAAGGCCAAACCACAAGGGCCTTGAGGAGCTGCTGTGTCCCGGGCCAGTAGGTGGAGTGGCCCCCACATGCATCAGATACGGAAGGGATCCTGAAGGTAATCTCGCTTTACAGCTAAGGAAACTGAGGCCTGAGCCCAGGCCGCTCCTTCCCCACGTCCACTTTCCCTTTCAAGAACACAGCTCGCCATCTCACAGGACTGTAAAACGGCCACGGGACCCTCGCTTCCACGCCCAGACCCTTCCCCTTCCCAGCCGGGCGGGTGCTGCTTTCTCCCCGCCTGAGCTGGTTCCTTCCCGTTGTGCGGCCATTCTGCAGGATCTGTCTTTTCTGCTTATGTCAAATCGCTAATGAAGGGTGTCAGATCCTAATCCTCTAAATTATTGGAATAAACTTCCCTTCGAGGCCAGTCCCCGTAATGAAGCCAGACAGCGGGCGACGCCGGCTGCTTTGAATTCCCCGTAATTTCATCAGCCCGTGTTCCAGCTGCTCCGCGCGGGGGCCTTCACACAGCCCTTGGACAAACGCGGTTTGCGCAGCCTCCTTTGATAGCACAAAGGGACATGGACAGTGACACATTTATAAGCAGGACTTAGAAAAACTGTCACAGCCCCATTAGGCCAGGACAAGTATCCAAGGAGAGGAGGCCGATTTCTGGGCAGTCCCAAGAGACCATTAGAGGGTGTGGGAGAGATGAGAGGGGGTCGGAGGAGGGGAGGCACCCAGCAGAGGTTGGGGGGTGCTGAGGAGGGCAGGAGAGGGGCACACGGCAGGGCAGGGGAAGCTTGGCCATCCTACCCCCACTCCTGGGGCTGATGGAGAAAGCCCCCACACCCAACCTGGTCCTATCTCAAGCCACGGACTTCTCCTTCCCGGGCCCCATTCCTGGACGTTCTACTCTGAGAACTCTCAAAGCAGCATCCGGAAAGAGAGGAGCCCAAAGCACTCTGACTCTCCCTCCAGCCCTTCCAAGTCTCCCACCAAAACACAGCTCAGAATAATAAATAACATCTGATCGGCCTGGAGCCCACACAGTGTTTTCACCTGCACGTTGCTGCTGACCCCACGGCAGCCCCAGGAGGGAGCTCCCTAGCGCGGGAGAGGAAACCGAGTCACAGAGAGGTTAGGCTGGGCCCTCCTCCTGCCCACCCCAGGCCTATGGCCTCCACACACCCCGTGCAAGCTTCCAGCCCCTCCAGAAAGCGACCCCCAGCCCATGCTGGCTGCCCCGCCCATTGGCTTGTTTATAAGCTGTTTGGGAGCGCTTTGAAGTCTTCTCCTCCCTCCCAGAGGCCCTTGGAACTGGCTCTGGATCTGCCTCCTTCTCTCTCTCCTCTTGGTGTGTCTGTCTGTCTGACTCTGTGTCCCTCACACTCTTCCCTGTGGGTGGTGTGGGCCCCACCCTCACCAAACCCACGGTACTGAAGGTGGGCCCAGCGGGAGCGGCTCAGTGGCACATGCCCACTGTCCACTGGGCCTCCTCCACTCAGGCCACTGGGAGCAGAGGCTGGGCTGGGTCTCCTGAGCAGAGGCCTGGCCTCGGGCGTGATCTGCCTTTTCCCCTTTCCCCTTTCCCCTTTCCCCAAGGACACCAGGCACAGCTCTCCTGCTACTCAGAATGAGAGGTCAGAGAGGGCTGGGCTCGGCCCCATCTTGGAAGGGCCCCTCCATCCCCCACCATTGTTACAGGGTGGAGAACCATGGATTCTTCACACTGCCAGGGTGGGTTCAAATCTGCTCTAGGAGCTGTGGGAGGAGGTCACCAGGTCACTCTCAGTGACCCTTGACCTCAGGTTCACCCTGACATTAACAACTCCTGAGCCGCTAGGGTCTTGACGGGACAGCACAGCTGACACCATTTCCCAAGTCAGCCAGCCCCCAGCAGCCGCGATGGGGAGGTACAGAGGTGCCACAAGAGTATCTTGGGTGCCACGTGGCTTATGCACACCCCACACCCACACTCATACCTCACACTGCACCTGCTCCCTCTATTTCTTTCCACAAAGGTTTTTTAGAGCACCTACTGTGTGCTAAGTTCTGGGCACATCGGAACCAATAACTGGCCAGGCATGGTGGCTCATGCCTGTAATCCTAACTCTTTGGGAGGCCAAGGTGAGCAGATCACCTGAGGTCAGGAGTTTGAGATCAGCTTGGCCAGCATGGTGAAACCCCGTCTCTACTAAAAATAAAAATAAAAAAAATAGCTGCACATGGTGGCGTGAGCCTGTAGTCCCTGCTACTTGGGAGACTGAGGCAGAAGAATTGCTTGAACCCAGGAAGCGGAGGCTGCAGCGAGCCAAGATCACGCCACTGTACTCCAGCCTGAGTGGCAAAGCGAGACTCCATCTCAAAAAAAAAAAAAAAAAGAAAATAACAACAGTCTTTGTCCACAGGGAGGGTACCGTCTAGTCTAGAAAGCCAGCATGCAGAGATAAGAATGGTGAATGCTGGTGGGGAGTCCTCTCAGGGCTGGGGAACAGAGAGGAGGGAGAGGCCTGGGGCTGGCTCTCGCACGACCATGACATTGGGTGGGGCCCGAGCCTGGGCAGAATCTCAAAGGACGGAAGGCGTTTCCTACACCTCTCCTTGGAAAGGCCTGGCCCACAACGCAGTCTCCTCGGCCAAGGCCCTCCCTCCGCGGGGCCCAGGCCTCCGGAAAGGGGAGGTGATAGGGACGTCAGCAGGTTTAGGAGCTGGGGTGGGGGTGGGAGCTGCAGGTCTTGCAGGCGCTGCACAGGGTGGCCCCAGCAAAGTACACCCCAGTGGCCCATTCTGGTCTACCCTGCTTGGGCCCCAGATCTGAGCCAGCCACATTTTCTCCCAAATGGATGGGGGGAAACCAGCCCCCCGGGAGCCCCTCCCGCTCTGATCTTGGTCATTTAAACATGTTTGGGGAGGAGGGGCAGGAATTGGGGTGCTGAGAAAGAAAGGAAGTCCTGGCCAGGGTGCTCAGACAGCAGCCCAGGTTGCCTTGGCTAAAGGCAGTGATTAGTCAGACCCAAGCCAGAAAATTCAATAAAGCCAGCGGCTCATTACCCAGCTGGGACCCCCTGCCCGCGCGGCCTCGGGCCTGGGTTGCATTACAGGACTGCATGAACTCTCCCCTCTGAGTGAGGCTGCACCGGGCCTTGGAATAATTATGGGGCCTCAGCAGATGGTGGAGACGGATGGGGGAGGCCTTCAGCTGTGAGGCACGTGACCCATCTGCATCTGTGTGGAACAGGACATGGGAGGGTCCTCACTGAGCAGAGAGGTAAAGCGAGGGCAGTCCTGAATCCACCTCTGAGAATTATGGGGTTGTCAGGGGTGGGGCATGGCCCAGTGTCCCGGGCCAGCTGGGCCTCCTTGGAGACCCTTGCCTGGGCCGGGGGGGTCTACAGGTGCAGTGAGCCCCTGGAATCTGGAGTCCTGGAGTCTGTGTGTCAGGAACCCAGAAGAGGAGGCACTTCTGGGACAGCACAATTCTGGGCTCATTTGGCATTCAAATGTCTTCCTAGAAGATTTGGAGCCTGTCTCGGGCTCCTCACCCACTTGGGAAGCTACATGGTCTTGGTTTGAGCACTGTGCAAGGAGTCAGGAGCCTTGGGCTCTCTTCCTGCTTTGCCATCATCTCACTGTGGGACCTCCTCTATTTCCCCATCTGAGGCCCCTTCCAGCTGCCTCTTCTGTGATCCCGTGTCCTGACTCCTCCAGCTTTGCCTTGATGGAATCAGCTTCAAAAAGCCCTGTGGAGCTCTCAGCCAAGACAAACACCAGAGTGCAGAAGCCACAAGGCTGTGGGGCTGCGGGGCTGGGGCCGGCTCCACCACCCTGCTCTGCTGGGACACAGCGAGGGCGGGTTTCCACTCTTCCCAGGCCTGTAGGAATACCACAAACAGAGGCATGGCCTCTATCCCCCTCGGGTCTCCCTCACCCTAAAAGCTTCCACAGCTACTCTACTCTTCACACTCTGGAGCTCCTGCCTTCCTTCTTTCTCCCTTTGAATGACAGGGAAATGAGAAGGTGTGAGACTCTTGGGCCTCTCTGCTTCCCTGCCTGCTGCTGAGCAAAGAAGGACAAGATCTCTAAAGCTAAATGCACCCCTCACACTCATTCCAACAATACAAAATATCCAATGAAGGCTGGGTGCAGTGGCTCACACCTATAATCCCAGTACTTTGGGAGGCCAAGGTGGGCAGGTCACCAGAGGTCAGGAGTTCGAGACCAGCCTGGCCAACATGGTAAAACCCCGTCCGTACTAAAATTACAAAAATTAGCTGGGCGTGGTGGCGCATGCCTGTAATCCCAGCTACTTGGGAGGCTGAGGCATGAGAATCACTTGAACCCGGGAGGAGAAGGTCATGGTGAGCCGAGGTCACGCCACCATGCTCCAGCCTAGGTGACAGAGCGAGACCCTGACTCAAAAATAAAAATGAAAAATAAAAACAAAATGTCCAATGGCTGTGTGGGGGTGAGCTGGAGTAGGGATGAGAAACAGGTTTCTTTCTGACTGATCATGATTCCAAGACTTGTGGCTTAAAGACAGCTTCCCCACGCCTTCAAGAGCAGGCCAAAGCATTTTTCTGGACTGCCGTGACCTTCTGCCTCCATTTACTTCTCCGGTCTTACCATCTGTCCCTTTCACTCTCAAACTCTGGAGGCTGCCATATCGCGCTTTCAGACCTTTAAGAGCTCCACACAGTACTCCCCCTTCCACCTCACACAGACATTGTCCTCTGTCCTAAACACTCTCTCACCCCTGGCCTGCTCTGTCTTCTCCCAGCCCACTGCTTCCTGACCCATTTCAGAAACAACATCTTTCAGGAGGCCTTCCTGACTTTAAATGACAAAGCAAAACAAAACAAAAGCCGCAACGGGGTTGTAAAATACAGGTAAAGTTTAAATGTTCAATGTAGTGGGTTGAGTGGTGCTCCCCCCAGCCCCCCACCCCTGCCAAATATATCCATGTTCTAACCCCCAGAGACAGTGACCGTGACCTTGGGAAAAGGGTCTTTGCAGATGAGATTTTGGAAAAGGGTCTTTGCAGATGAAATTAAGGATCTTGAGATGAGATCACGCTGGATTACCGAGGAGGGCCCTAAATCCAATGACGGGTATCCTTATAAAAGGCAGAGAGAGAATCGAGACACAGAAGACGGAAAAGTCATGTGCAGATAGAAGCAGAGATTAGAGCGATGCACCCACAAGCCCAGGAACACCTGAGCCCCCAGAAACTGGAAGAGGAAAAGGACTCTCCCCTAAAGCCTCTGGAGGGAGCGTGGCCCTGCCAACACTGTGGTTTCATACCTCCAGCCTCCAGAACTGTTAGATAATAAATGTGTGCTGTTTTAAGCCACCAAGTTCCTGGTCATTTGTTTAGCAGCCCCAGGAAATGAACACACCTGCCTAAAATTCTCCAGTGGCCTCTCCTGGTCATAATTAAATGCCACAACTACCCTGAGCTGCCCCTTTTAGGTTCCTCCTAAAAATACTCAATGAATTGCCTCTCCAGAGTGTGTTCTCTTTTCTGAGAACTGTGCTTTTTTAAGCACTGAGTTGACAGACTCAGTGCTTTAAAAATCTAAAAAAAAAAAGCTATGGTTGTTGTTGTTTTACTCTTTAACAGAAACCGAGAGTCAAGATGATCTCAAAGTAAAGACACTCCGTAGAATGTGGGTGGTCAGAACAGTTGAGAACTGAGCTCAGCTGCTGAGAGCTTTGATTCACCCCACAGGGCCAGAGGTGCTGGTGGCATGGGACAAACTTTTGGGAGGCAGGTACTGAGCGGGGGGCTGAGCTGAACGGAGCCCACCTCTAATCTGTAATCCTTAGGGAAGAAAACCCCTCTGTGGCAGGGGCTTTCAAATGTTTTGACTGCAACACATAGTGAGGAATACTTTTTTTTTTTTTTTTGAGATGGGGTCTCGCTCTGTCACCCAGGCTGGCGCGATCTCTATTCACTGAAACCCCCACCTCCTGGACTCAAGCGATCCTCCCACCTCCGCCTCCCGAGTAGCTGGGACCACAGGTGCACACCATCATAAGCAGCTAATCTTTTGTATTTTTGGTAGAGATCAGGTTTTGCCATGTTGCCCAGGCTGGTCTCAAATGCCTGGGCTCAAGAGATCGCCTGCCTTAGCCTCCCAAAGTGCTGAGATTACAGGTGTGAGCCACTGCACCTGGCCAGAAATACATTTTTTATTATGATTCAGTACACATATTCATGTAAATAACTGAAACAAAAGTTTCACAAAACCATAGTTGCCCTTTCTATGTGTGAGGTACTCCATCCACCTGGTGTGACTTTGCTAGGGCCATCCGTGCAGAGCCGGCAAGACCTGCGGCTCCCACCCCCACCCTGTCTCCTAAACCTGCTGACTCCTCTCTCACCTCTACTTTCCAAAGGCCAGGGTCCCATGGAGGCAGGGGCCTTGGCCAAGGAGGCTGTGCTTGGGCCAGGCCATTCCAAGGAGAAGTATGGGAAACTCCTTCTTTCCTTTGCATGCAGATTCCAAAAGTCGAAGATCACTTGGGAAATTTAGGAACAACCAAAGACCAAGGGTTTGGGGGCTCCTATTGTCATCATCCAAAAAGCCAAGGTGTCAGGATACACAGTTAATACACAAATGTCAGTTGCTTTCCTTTATATCAGCAATGAACAGTTGGAATTTGAAATTAAACAGAAACCATTTACATTAACGTAAAAAAGACTTAACGTGTACATCTTTTAAAAATATGTATAAAAGCTATGCGAGAAAAACTATACAACTGGTAAAAGAAACCGAAGAAAACCTAAACATGGAAAGACATGTTCCAGCTGGGTGCGGTGGCTCATGCCTATAATCCCAGCACTTTGGGAGGATGAGGTGGGTGGATCACCTGAGGTTAGGAGTTGGAGACCAACCTGGCCAACATGGCAAACCCTGTCTCTACTAAAAATACAAAAATTAGCCAGGTGTGGTGGCTCACACCTGTAATTCCAGCTACTTGGGAGGCTGAGGCAGGAGAATCACTTGAAGCTTGGAGGCAGAGGCTGCAGTGAGCCAAGATTAAAAAAAAGAAGAAGAAAGACATGTTCCATGTTTATAGATCAGATTAGATTCAAAATTGTCAAGATGTCAGTTCTTCCCAACTAGATCTATAGATTCACTGCAACCCTGATCAAAATCCCAGGAAACTATTTTGTGACTTCAACAAAATTGTTCTAAAGTTTATATGGAAAGGCAAAAAACCGGAACAGCTAACACAATCCTGAAGAAGGAAAATAAAGTTGGAAGACTGACATTACCCAACTTCAAGACTTACTATATATTAAGCTGCAGAAATAAAGGCAACATGGTATTGGTTAAAGAATAGACATATAGATAAATGAAACCGAATACAGAGCCCAGAAATAGACTCATACAAATATAGTCAACAGGTCTTTGACAAAGGAGCAAAAGCAATCCATGGAGAAAGAACAGTCTTTTCAACAGACGGTGCTGGGCCAAGTGGACATCCATATGCAAAAAAAAAAAAAAAAAGTCTAGACATAATGGACCTTTACATCTTTCACAAAAATTAACTAAAAATGAATCAAGAGCTAATTGCAAAACACAAAACTATAACATTTCTGGAAGATAACACAAAAGAAAATCTAGGTGACCTTCATTTTGGCAATGACTATTTATTTATTTCTTTAGAGATGGAGTCTTGCTCTGTCACCCAGGCTGGAGTGCAGTGGCACGATCTCGGCTCACTGCAGCCTTCATCTCCCGGGTTCAAGCAATTCTCCTGCCTCAGCCTCCCGAGTAGCTGGGACTACAGGCGGCCCCCACCAAGCCTGGCTAATTTTTATATTTTTAGCGGCGACAGGGTTTCATCATGTTGGCTAGGCTGGTCTCAAACTCCTGGCCTCAAGTTAACCACTCACCTCAGCCTCTCAAAGTGCTGGGATTACAGGTGTCAGCCACCGCGCCTGGTGGCAATGACTTTTTAGATACAATAACCAAAACATGATCGAGACAGAAAAAATTGATGTTACTTTTGCCCTGCAAAAGATATTATTAAGAGAATGAAAGCCTAGGCAACATGGCCAAATCCTGTCTCTACAAAAAATAAAAACATTAACCTGGCATGGTGGCATGTGCCTGTAGTCCCAGCTACTTGGGAGGCTGAGGTGGGAGGATTGCTTGAGCAGAGGAAGTTGAGGCTACAGTGAGCTGTTATTGTGCCACTGCACTCCAGCTCAGATGATGGAGTAAGACCCCGTCTCAAAAAAGAAAAGAAAAAAAAAAGAAAAGACGAGCCACAAATTGGCAGAAAGTGTTTGGAAAACATGTATCTGATAAAGAACTTGTATCCAGAATATGTAAGAACTCTCAAAACTCAATAATAAGAAAATAAATAACCCAGTGAAAAATGGGCAGAATATTTGAACAGACACTTCACCAAAAAAGATATATGAATGGTAAATAATTATAATAAAAGATATTTAACATTGACCGGGTGCCGTGGCTCATGACTGTAATTCTAGCACTTTGGGAGGCTGAGGCAGGCAGATCACTTGAGGTCAGGAGTTCGAGACCAGCCAATATGGCGAAACCCCATCTCTACTAAAAACACAAAAATTAGCCGGATGTGGTGGCTCACACCTGTAATCCCAGCACTTTGGGAAGCTGAGGCAGATGAATCACTTGAACCCGGAAGGCGGAAGCTGCAGTAAGCCAAGATTGTGCCACTGCACTCCAGCATGGGTGACAGAGCAAGACTCTGTCTCAAAAAAAATAAAAAATAAAAATAAATAAAAGATGCTCAACATCATTAGTCATCAGGGAAAAAAAAATTGAAAACACAATAAGAAATTATTACACACTAATTAGAATGGTTAAAATTTAAAAGTCTGGTCATACTAAGTGTTGGCAAAGATGTGGAAGAACTGAAACTCTCATACACTGTTCCTGGGAAAATAAGTGCATTTGGTACCATTGTAAATGGTACAATTACTTGGTAAATCAGTTTGCTTCTTAAAAAATTGGGAAGTTAAACACTTCTGCCATTCCCCTCCTGGGTGTCTACACAAGAGAAATGAAAGGATGTGTTCACAGAAGGCCTGAACATGAATATTCACAGCAGCTTTATTTTTCATTGCCAGAAACTACAAACAACTTCAAAGGTGAATGTTTAAACACGTTGCGGTGTATCCATACAATAGAATACTACTCAGCAATAAAAAGGAATAAGCTACTCGTACATGCAATAATACAGATGAATCTCAAAATAATTATACTAAATGAAAGAAAACTAACCCAAAAGAGTATACTTTAAACATGTGCAGTATATTGTTTGTCAGCTGTACATCAGTAAATCTGGTTTTCATTTATTTGCTTGTTTGCTTGTTTGTTTTTTCTTTGAGACAGGATCTTGCTTTGTCACCCAGGCTGGTGTGCAGTGGTACAATTATGACTCACTGCAGCCTTGACTTCCCAGGCTCAAGAGATCTCCCAACTTCAGCCTCCCGAGTAGCTGAGACTACAGGTGCACACCACCATGCCTGGCTACTTTTTAAAATTTTTTTGTAGAGATGGTCTCATTATGTTACCCAGGCTGGTCTTGAACTCCTGGGCGCAAGCTATCCTCCTATCTTGGTCTCACAAAGTGCTGGGATGACAGGCATGAGCCACCACACCCAGGCAAATCTGTCTTTTAAAATGTCAAACTCTGACCTTATCTACAAGAGTCTGCCTTTTCTGACCCCATTCAGCCTCTTGGTCCTCATGCTCTCCTTCTCTGCTACCACTCTGCTCCAGCCTTATTGGCCTTCTCTCTCAAACATGCTGGCTGTGTTCTTACCTCAGGGTCTTTATTATTATTATTATTATTATTTTATTTTTTGAGATGGAGTCTCACTCTATCACCAGGCTAGAGTGCAGTGGCACAATCTCGGCTCACTGCAACCTCCACTTCCTGGGTTCAAGCGATTCTCCTGCCTCAGCCTCCTGAGTAGCTGGGACTACAGGTGCGTGCCACCATACCCAACTAATTTTTGTATTTTTAATAGAGATGGGGTTTCACCATGTTGGCCAGGATGGTCTTGATCTCCTGATCTTGTGATCCACCCGCCTCAGCCTCCCAAAGTGCTGGGATTACAGGCGTAAGCCACCACACCCGGCCACCTCAGGTCTTTGTAATGTGTCCTTTCTGCCCAAAGAGCTCTTCCCATGGTGGTGTTTTCTATTCATTCAAAGACTTCCCTCACTTCCTTGTCCATTGTTACACACACACTCACGCCTAGATTTTTGCCACCCTCTCCCCAAGTCACGTGACACTCCACCCTGTTTTATTTTCTTAAAAGCATTCACCATTACATCCATTGAGGTTCTTTTGGCTGCAAAAACAGTAATGGAACACCCACCCAAGGTATCTCACATGTCAAGGGGTCCAAGAATGGGCAGTACCAGGGCTGGTTCAGCAGCTCAACAACACTAGGGCTTCAGGTCAGCCTCCCTGGAATTCTCTTGACCTTCTCCTCATGGTCACAAGATGGCTGCCATCACTGGAAGTGCTCACATGACAACATTCAAAGGCAGGAAGAGAAGATGTGGCAGAGGCCATTTGTGCACTCCAACCATCCCATGTGCTCCCTACATTTCCCAGCCTTCCTTGCAGTTAGGTTGAAGCCATGTAACTAGTTCTGGCCCATAAACTGTGAGTGGAAGCAATGTTGGTGGTTGGAAGCCCTTAGTAGGAGTTTGAGGTCTTCATGAGTTGCCCGATTCAAGCTCCCATGCCGGTATTTGGTGATGCCTCCAAACTATTTACTCTCCACATGAACACCAGTTTTAAGGGTTATAAGATGTATGAGATAAAGATGGTGATAAGGGAAAGCCATTGCTTTGCCCAGGAATAGGTCAGACCACAAGGCGTGCACTCAAGTTAGAATTCCGAGCCTTAAAGTAAGCAATTATGGATAAGCCCTGGGAGTGTTCCTATGGGAAACTCTTCCAAATGCAGCCTGAGGCTCTCATCTCTGGTTCAACAGTGCCAAATTAGGCATCCTGGTGGATTAAAGATGGCCACAAATTCTTTGCCACTCCCTCAGTAGAGAGATGTGCTTTCCTTCAACCTGGCTGGTCCTATTGACTTTGGCCAACAGAATGTAACAGAAGTATAACTTCCAAGTCAAGCTTTAAAGATCACGACTTCCACATTTGCCCCTCTTTGAAGGTTTCCTTTAGAAGCCAGCACTGTGTAAGAAGTCCAGCTACCCTAAGACCACCATGTCATGAGGAAGTCCCAGCTAGCCACTTAGACAGAAATACTTAGTGGATCCATGGAGGGGCACCAAGATACCAGACAAGTGAATGCATTTTCTTGGACCTTCCAGCCTAGCCCAGCTACCAGCCATGTAGTTAAATGAATGATTCCCATAAGGTAGTTGAATGAATGATCCCTAATATTTTTGCCATTAAAAGTAATGGCAAAAACCACAATTACTTTTGCACCAACCTAACATCACATAGAGCAGAAGAACAGCCCAGCTGAACTCTGCCCAAACTTCGGATCCATAGGATCATGAGCAAATAAAATGTTTTATACACTAACTTTTGGGATAGTTTGTTACAGAGCAATATACAGGCTGGATGCAGTGGCTCACACCTGCAATCCCAACACTTTGAGAGGTCAAGGCAGGAGGACCACTTGAGCCCAGAGTTTGAGACCAGCCTGGGCAACATAGCGAAACCCTTGTCTCTACAAAAAATAAAAATAAATAAAAATAAATAAAAAATTCTTTTAAATTTATTTAAAAACAAAAAATAAAATGTGGAGCAATATACAAATGGAATAGACATGAGGGAACTGTGGTGGAAACCAGTTTCAGCTGCTCAGCTTCACTGCTCATGACGAATCAGGAGGCAGAGACAAGAATCCTGCCAGAATTCTCTTTAGGATATAAGATAGAACATCTGGGGCTCTTCTCAAAGCCTGTGCCCTTAGCAATGCTCATGACAGGGGTCTGGAGTGTGAGCTTAGAGGAAAGCACCATCAGTAGCCTCTAAGCAAACAGACCATGATTATGATCCAGACCATAATGTTGGCTGGAGTAGACTTGAAATATGTGGCCAGCTCAGATTCTAGGGGAACAGCATTAGAGGGTAAAAGCCCTATTTCCCATTAAAAGCAAGGTCAGGTAAGGGCTTCTAGAAGAAGTGACATCAATACTGAGACCTGAAGAATAAATCATAGTTAGCTGAAAAAAGAGGGGACAGTATATGCAAAGGCTGTGAGATGGGAGGTGGCACAGAGCATTGGAGGAACTGGAAGACAGCCAGGGTGGCTGGAGAGGAGGGAGTCCACACAAGTCCAAGTGGGACTCAGAGGGTAGAATCTCTCACCCATGCCTACACCACCACCACCAGGAAGGAGGCTTTGATTTTTGCCTTCTATTTCAGAAAGGCTTGCTTTGCACTTTGAACTCTGTTTTAGGTTGATCTTGGGAGTGGCGATTCGAGGGAAACAACAAAACAGTATGTAGCTAAGTGAAGAGGTAGACCACAGAAAACATATATTAGTCACTGCTCTAGCTTGCAGCAAGCAGACTGAAAGTCTCACAGGAGGCCGGGCTCCTGTGGTGGCTCACACCTGTAATCCCAGCATTTTGGGAGGCCAAGGTGGGCGGATCATGAGGTCAGGAGTTTAAGACCAGCCTGGCCAATATGGTGAAACCCTGTCTCTACTAATATACAAAAATTAGCCAGGTGTGGTGGCGAGCACCTGTAGTCCCAGCTACTCAGGAGGCTGAGGCAGGAGAATCGCTTGAACTTGGGAGGCAGGAGTTGCAGTGAGCCGAGATCGCGCCACTGCACTCCAGCCTGGGCAACAGAGTGAGACTCCGTCTCAAAAAAAAAAAAAAAGTCTCACGGGAAAGGTTCCTTTGTCCCCCTCAGAGGGTGTGCGATGGGGGTGTGGCTCGCTTCTTCAGTGCCCTGCTGCTCAAACTTCTAGGGGAACATACAGATGGGCAGGCTGTGGGGCTCTGACCCCATGGCAGTGTCAAGGGGTGAATGTTTACAGCTGAAGCTCCAGTGAGCGTGTGTTACAGGGTGCTCTTTCAGTTTTGCCATCTGTAGGCAGCTTGGGTTAGTCAGCTCAATTAGACCCTCTACTTTGTCACTAGGACAGAGGGTTTTCTGTATCCCAGGGTTTCTTGCCTTGGTGTACCGGAAGAATCAGATCACACGTGGGCTTGGAGAATGAGTGCAAGGTTTTATTGAGTGGAAGTAGCTCTCAGCAGATGGGGGAGCCAGAAGGGAGATGGTTTTCCTCTGGAGTTGGGCCGCTCGGTGTCCCAGGCTCTCCTCCAACTGCCCCAGCCAAACTCTGCGTCCTTCTGCTGGTCAGTGGCCTGCTGGCATGCCGATGCCGGTGCCAGCGCGTTCCTCTTGACATCCAGCCGCCTGTGTGTCCCACCGCCACTATACTCCTCTAGATGTCCAGCCGCTTCTGTCTCTGTCCTGCTAGGGTCTCGGGTTTTTATAGGCACAGGATGGGGGTGTGGCAGGACAGGGTGGTCTTGGGAAATGCAACATTTGGGTGCAAAAGCAGGAGTGCCTGTCCTAACCTAGGTCCACGAGGGTGGAGCCCTAGCCAGGGAGCACAACCTTCCTCTACCCAACACTTCCCTTCTGCTGTTCCATATCATTTAAAGGGACCATGCTCTTCCCTTCCCAGCGTTTCCATATCAAAAGCAGAAGAACCCATGACTGTCTGCATTTGGGTCAAGTGAGCATGAAATAGTTGAGGGATAGAAAGCTACTGCACATTTCATGGTGGAATGATTGGGGGCACTGCTGGGTACAGAGGATGGGCAGAAAATGGGCCAGGCTCATTCATCGGGAGCCACCAGGAGGACTTTCTGCCAGTGAGGAGCCGGGGGGAAGGCGCTTCTCTCCCTAAGTCCAGCAGGCAGACACCATGGTAGATGGCAGGAGAGGTGCTTCCCAAAGTTTGGAGAGGCTCTGTTCCTAACTCTGAGTCAGCAGAAGGGAAACAGGAGGGAATTGGAGGATAAAGAGGGGGCCCATGCAAGGGAGCCAGCCCCTTTGTGCCTGCAGGGCACAGGGCAGGTACAACCTGCCCACTGTGGCCTCAGGTACATGAGGATCAGAAAGGCAAAGACCCCACCACTGAGGGTAGAAGGTGTTAGGGTGCTGGAGTGAGGGCTCAATGCCCAAGTATCCCTTTCCCTCTGGGGTTTCTCAGGGAGGGAGTCATCTTGGTGCCTGAGCCCTGCCCCCAATGCAGAGACCCTTAGTATGGTAGACCCTGATGAACCCTGGGGCTTAGGCTTAGGCCAGGCTTCAACCTTCCAGCTTCCTTCCCCAAGGGTCCAGCCACAGGTGGAGAAGATGAGCCAGAAAGAAAGGGTGGCCAGCCCCTACACTCCCCCAGCTAACTCATCACTGGGACAGTGCCTCTAGGTCTGGCTGCCACGAGGGAGACGTGAAAGAAAGAGAGGACGTAGAGAGAGGCCTCTATCAAGGCCACGTGCCTCTGAAAATCCAGTCACCGCATCCATGAGTAAATTCTGAGTGATGGATGTTCTTGACCCCCACCAAGTAAAATGAGCCACCCTGCCCCCACCACACCCTATCCACCTTCCACCCTGTTACAACTGAGGAGGTGTCCCTCCTATTTAAGGTCAATGCTGCCAACAATGTTTTGGATCCCAACACTTCCCTTTCTTTCCACCTCCTTAGGAACTTTATACCATCAATTACGCCTTCTGTCTCCCAAATACCTGCCACCTTTATACACATTCATGTCTCTCTTATCCTCAACAGATCATTACATCATTCCTTCCACCCCATATTCCCCCTCCATGAACAGCCCTGCCTCTTTCTACCTTCCAAGTCAGTCCGCATCCTGGCTCCATTTTCTCACCTCCCAAGTCCCTGAACTCATTCTCCTGAACTCTGTGATCCAGCCTCCCACACGTCACTTTGCTGACAAGCCTGCTGCTAAAGTCACCTGCTGATAAAGTCACCTGCTGCTAGTGACTACCATGGCCCTAAATGACACAACCAGTCCTCGTTTTCTTGCCTTTCTGCAGCTTGTGACCTGTTGACCACATCCTCCTTCCTGACCACTCTCCCCCTACATCTGTGTTGTGACCTTTTTTCTCCTGGCTTTCTACCCACTTCCCTGGTAGCTTCTTCTTCATCTCCTTTACAGAAGCTTCCCCTTCCACCCAGACATTGCACCCTAGCCCCAAACAGTTAATATACCAGTTGCCAGAGTGGTTGCCATGTGTGGTAGATTTAAGAAGCTCCTAGGTGGCCAGGCGTGTAGTGACTCATGCCTGTAATCCCAGCACTTTGGGAGGCCAAGGTGTGTGGATCACTTGAGGTCAGGAGTTCGAGACCAGCCTAGCCAACATGGTGAAATGCCATCTCCACTAAAAATAACAAAAATTAGCCAGGTGTGGTGGCACATGACTGTAATCCCAGCTACTCGGGAGGCTGAGGCAGGAGAATCACTTGAACCCAAGAGGCAGAGGTTACAGTGAGCAGAGATCATGCCACTGCACTCCAGCCTGGGTGACAGAACAAGACTCCGTCTCAAAAAAAAAATAAAAATAAAAATAAAAAATTTAAAAAAAAAACTCCCAGGTGATTTTTACGTGCAGCCAGGGTTTCGAGCCACTGCCTTCAAAGTTGTATCTGCAGCTCCTGGAACACCGAAAGACAACTCTGCTCCCCAGAAGGCATCCACCCAGATCAAGTGATTCCTTCTCCATTTGCATATGAGCCATTCTGGAGACTGACACAGAAGTTATGCAGGGCCTTCCCCTATCCGTAAGTAATCTGAATACATCTTTCCATAGTGGACTAATTAGGGAAGTAGTTCTCTTTGAGACCTTAGTCATATATCTAGAAACAAACTTATATTTTTATCTCTTGAATCATGAATTTTAAAGAAAATCTAGAATGCTAAAATGCCTATGCCCAAATTATTATGTTTTGGTTCAGTTCTCTCCTTCCCTCCACCCCCCACCAGAATTGTCACTGCTCTCTGCTTTCTGACTTCCTCTGCCCGGGGAATTTTCCTGCTCATCCTGCTAGTCTCCACTGAGAAATCACCTCTTCCTGGTGATTCCCCAAATTCGAGCCAGGTAAGCCAGGCATCCACTTCTGTGATCCCACCCTGAGCTGATCGTAGCGTTTTGCTTTTCCTAGCATTCATCACATTGGAATGTATTGACACGCCTCCCCAGCCAGACCTCAAGGCAGGAACCGTGTCTTATTCACCACGGTATATCTGGTGCCTGGCATAGGGCGTTCTATAAAGTTCTATTGAACTAATGAATGAATGAATATTTTTCAGGTGTAAACATAGAATAAGCCATTTCTCTGTGGTTGGTTCACCTGAATGGATTGATTAAAAGGAGAGATGAACCCGCAAGCAAGAAGGTGCAGCGTAGAAGGCAGAAGCCTGGTGTCTGCAGATCGTGAACTTGAAGGAGGGCCGTGTGGAGTCCCAAGCCTGGGCATGAGAATCACCTGGAGGCCTCATGGACTCTGTCCTGGTCCCACTGGGATCATGTCCAGGAATTTGCCTTTTCACACGCTCCCTGGGTGGTTATGAGGCGGCCAGTACAGCACTAGCTGCATCCCAAAATTGGGGAGCCGTCCAGACTCCCCAAGGGCAAGTAATCCTCACTCAAATATGTGTGAAGTAAACCGAGGAAGAAGACACCGCAGCAAGGTGGAAATTCACAAGCAGCCCAAGTAGGAGAAATTCACAAGCAGCCCTGGTAGGAGAAAGGCCCCTGGAACCCGACTTGTCTCAGCGCCCCCTGCTGGGGGGAGCCCCGCGTGGGCTCAACCTGTGTTGCTGACCGCGGCACCGTGGGGCACGGAGCCCTCACCCTCCCCTGACCGAGGAGGGGACCTCCTGTCTCCGCGGGGAGGTTTGAAGAAGCTGCCTGAGGCATAAAGAATGTGGGGCTGTAGGGCAGAAAGCTTGGACGCTGGATAATCTCACCCGTAATGACCCCGTGGCTGTCAGCCCTGCAGCACTCACCTCAAGCCTTCACCACGGTGTGGGAAACCACAGATGGGGTTGACGGATGATTCAGGGGCTGCAGCACCCCCAGCCACACCCCAAGGAGCTGGCATCGTTGTGCTCCTGGTTGAATTTTTCCAGCCCCCAGCATATACCTGCCATGGAGCCTCCACTCCTTTCCACTTCCTTCAAGAACAAATACAGAAATGTGGTCCATCCACACAATGGAATATTACTCAGCCTTATAGAAGAAGGAAGTTCTGATACACACTACAACGTGATGAGCCTTGAAGACATTATGCCACGTGAAAGAAGCCAGACACAGAAGCCCACATATTGATTCCATTTATGTGAAATGTCCAGAACAGGCAAATAGGTAGAGACAGAAAGCAGGTTAATGGTTGCCAGGCTGGGGGAAGCAGGGAATTGGGTAGGGAGGCCTGCTGATAGGTCACAAGTTTCCTTTTGGGATGGTGAAGATATTCTGGAACTAAATCGTGGTGATGGCCACACAATATTGTGAATGGACTAAATGCCACTGAACTGTACGACTTAAAATTACCACTTCAGGTAAATTTTACATTATGTGCATTTGACTGCAATTAAAAGAACAGATATGATTGCTCAGGCTTAGATGGTCCCCTGGCTCTAAGAGGACGCCCAGGGCTTGGGCACCAATGGCCACCCAAAGGCAACTGTATAGAAGTTTAGCCCAAGGGCAGTCAGTTCCCCAAACCAGGTCAGCGGCCACAGCCCTCAGAAACAGGAAGTACCACTGTCCCTCCCAGCCACTAACCATCAACAAACCACGTCGAACACCCATTCCGTGCTGCTCCAGAGACAAGGAAGAAGCGGGGAGGAACAGGTGTGGAAAGGGGAGGAGTGAAGATTCTATTTGGACAAAGCTAAATTCAAGATGTGAATTTTTGACTGAGCACAGTGGCTCATGCCTATAATCCCAGCAGCTTGGGAGGCTGAGGAGGGCAGATCACCAGAGGTCAGAAGTTGAAGACCAGCCTGGCCAACATGGTGAAACCCTATCTCTACTAAATATACAAAATTAGCCAGGTGTGGTGATGAGCACCTGTAATCCCAGCTACTCGGAGGCTGAGGCAGAAGAATTGCTTGAAGCCAGAAGGCAGAGTTTGCAGTGAGCTGAGATTGCACCATTGCACTCTAGCCTGGGGAACAAGAGTGAAACTCCGTCTCAAAAAAAAAAGATACTAATTTTTTATTTTTTTATTTATTTTTGAGATAGGCTGCTCATTGCAGCCTCAGGTGAGACTCTGTCTCTACAAAAATATTAAAATATTAGCCAGGCCTGGTGGTGTGCACCTGCTACTTGGGAAGCTAAGGTGGGAGAATCACTTGAACCCAAGAGGTTGAGCTGTGATCACGCCACTGCACTCCAGCCTGGGTGACAGAGCAAGACCCTGCCTCAAAACAAAAGAAAGATATTTACAGCCATGGCCTTGGCACTGTCACCAGGTGGGTGAAGAAAAGGACCTGTCCCAAGGCCCAGGATACTGCTACACTTAGAGGTCTAGAGAAGGAGGAAACACAAGCAAAGGAGAGGAAATCCAGCAGCCGGTGAATAGGAGGAAAGCCAGGAGATGGTGGAATCACAGAAGGCAAGGAGACAAAGCACTTAGAGAAGGAGGAAGTGGCCATGCTTTGGTTAATGCTGCTGGGAAGTGGATAGAGGAGGGCAGAGTTGTGGACCCCGGGTTGGCAGAGGGGATCCAGGTGCAGTGCCAAAAGCTTATACAGTATTGGGAGATGGGCAGCCTCTCCTTATGAAAAATAATATAAACTTACAAGTAAAAGTGTGCATTAAAGTTTTTAGAATATGAAAAAAATCACAAATTACACATTTTTAAAAACTGATAACACCCACCTCAGCAAATCTAGAAAATTAACATAATATTCTTATAATTAACTGCCTGACTATAATCCTTTCCTTCCTACATTTTGACTACCTACTCTTTGATTGTCTTTTCATATTATAATGATTTTGTAATATGAATTTTTATAGAAAAAAAGAAAAATAATCAATTCTATTTTTCTTTTTATTATGAGAATTTAAGACTTTTTTTCACCTTAGCAATTCATATTACTAATGCAGTGAAAATGTTTAGCGTTGTTTAGGATTTGTTGTCAAACTTGGGGCAACCTGTACCAAGCTTCTTTCAACAATGAGCCAATAGGGAGAAACAACTCAAGCGTCCATCAACGGATGAACGAATAAACAAAATCTGGTATATCCAGACAATGGAATATTATTTAGCCTTAAAAAGGAATGAAGTTCTGATATACACTACAACAGGGATGAAACCTTTTTAATTTTCTTTTCTTTTTTGTAGAGATGTGGTCTTGCAATGTTGCCCAGGCTGGTCTTGAACTCCCGGCCTCAAGTGATCCTCCCTCTCAGCCTCTCAAAGTGCAGGCATGAGTCACTACATCCAGCCAACATAGGTGAACCTTGAAAACATTATGCTAAGTGAAAGAAGTCAGACACAAAGGACAAAGACTGTAAGATTCCACTTATCTGAAGTATCTAGTGTAGGCAAGCTCACTGCAGCCTCGACTCACTAGGACTCAGGTAATCCTCCCACCTCAGCCTCCCAAATAGCTGGGACTACAGGCACGCACCACCACACCCAGCTAATTTTTCTGTTTTTTTGTAGAGATGGGGTTTTGCCAGGTCGCCCATGCTGGTTTCAAACTCTGGGGCCCAAGCGAGTCACCCGCCTTGGCCTCCCAAGGTGCTGGGATTACAGGCATGAACCACTGCACTCAGCAGCAAATTCCTTATTGCAGGAAAATCTATGAATCCTCCTTTCTTCCTCCTCCCTATCCAAGAGACCACCAGATCCTACTGGTGGTGCCTCTAAAATATCTGTTGCCTGTCTTCTCTCTGCCTTGCTTGTTACGAATTAGTTTATTATGCCATTGCCCTGTCTGGGATTGGCTCCCCTACTCATCCCTCTGCCCTCTGGCTCCAGCATCTCTGTCACCAGGAGTCATAGTCTTCCCCTGAGGACCAACCCCAGGGCCTCTTAGCTTCATCTTCCTTCTCCTCCTCCTCCCAGGGATCTGCTCCAAGATGATGGATGTGACCAGGCCTCTCTGTGGGAGCTGCCACCTCCTCCTGGCCATGTTGCCTTGTCTCTCTCCTCGTGGTCACAACATGGCTGCAGCAGTTATTCTATCTATCTATCTATCTATCTATTCTAATCTATCCTCTATCTATCCATCATCTATCTAATCTATCATCTGTCTCTTATTTATCATCTATCTATCTAATCTATCATCTATTATCTATCTATCTAATCTATCATCTATCTATTATCTATCTATCTAATCTATCATCTGTCTATCCATCATCTATCTATCTAATCTATCACCTCTCATCTATTATCTACCTATTATCTGTCATCTATCTATCTAATCTATCATCTATCTAATCTATGTATTTATCTAATCTATATATCTATGCATCTATCTATGTATCTATCATCTACCTACCTATCTATCATCTATCCATCCACTCATTCACCCATCTATAATGAATTTTACTCACATGAAGATAATAAATACTCAAGACTCATCACTTCCTAATTCTTCTACTACCTGGCTGGAACTAGAAAAGGAATGAGAGTGAGCATACCGTCAGCAGAAGGGATGCCTACACTAACAGACGTTAGTTAGCATCATTCAAAAGTCCTCTTGATCTGGTTCCTGCCTACTTCTCCAGCTCCGTGTCACACCCCTCGCCCTGTTGGACACAGTTCCACGCCATACTGGGCATCCTTCAGTTCCTGGAATCCGCCAAACTCTCACTCACCCCTGGGTGTTTTTCCTGCCACTGACTTCTAACCTCTGCTGGGTCTTGGTTCAGATACCACTTTCTCCAGGAAATCTTCTGCGACCTTCGGACTGGGTTGTTGACCACCTGTGAGCTCCCATATCTGTCTCTATTTTATTTAATAAATATGTATTTGCCACCTCATCTGTGCCAAGACCTACTGCTCCATTGCTTGTTCTTGTCTGTTTCCCACTGGAACATACGCCCTGCAGGGGCCAGCATCGCATGCACCTTCCTCATCAGCATGTCCTGTGACAGCTAACAGCATGCAAAGCACAGGCCACAATGCCACACATTTTTGTTGGAGAAGAAAAAATGAATTAATTGTTTTAGTTGAGGTGAAATTCACACAACGTAAAATCAGCCATTTTAAAGTGAACAATTCGTGGCCGGGCAGAGTGGCTCACACCTGTAATCCCAGCACTTTGGGAGGCCAAGGTGGGTGGATCACCTGAGGTCAGGAGATCGAGACCAGCCTGGCCTACATAGCAAAACCCCGTCTCTACTAAAAATACAAAAATTAGCCAGGTGTGGTGGCATGCACCTGTAGTCCCAGCTACTAGGGAGGCTGAGGCAGGACAATTGCTTGAACCCAGGAGGCAGAGGTTGCAGTGAGCCGAGATCATGACACTGCACTCAAGCCTGGGCAACAGAGCGAGATTCTGTCTAAATAAATGAATAAATAAAGTGAAGAATTCAATGGTATTTCATACAGTCACAGTGTTGTACAACCACCGCCTCTGCCTGGCTCCAAACATATCCATCACCCTCCAGGAAACCCTGCACCCATTAAGCTGTCACTCCCCACTCCTCCCTCCTCTTGGGTTCAAGTGATCCTCCCACCTCAGCTCCTGAGTAGCTAGGACTATAGGCATGCACCACTACACCCAGATAACATTTCGATTTTCTGTGGACTGTGTTGCCCAGGCTGGTCTCAAACTTCTGGGCTCAAGAGATCCTCCTGTCTTGGCCTCCCAAAGCACTGGGTTTACTGGCATGAGCCACTGTGGCCGTCTTGTTCTTCAGTTTTAAAAGGAGACAAAAAATAAGGCAGTTGTGTCACTTTGCCTCTGAGTCTGAGGGTCTGACGCCTGGAACTATAGGAACTCTCTCTGAGGCCAGGAGCGGCGGCTCACGCCCGGAATCCCAGCACTGTAATCCCAAGGCAGAAGGATCGCTTGAGCTCAGGAGTTTGAGACCAACCTCAGTGACATAATGAGACCCTGTCTCTACAAAAAAATTAAAAACATCAAACATCAGCTAAGCAAGGTGGTATGTGTTGTAGTCCCAGCTACTTGGGAGGCTGAGGCAGGAAGATTGCTTGAGCCCAGGAGATTGAGAGATTGAGGCACAGTGAGCCGAGATCGCACCACTGCACTCCAGCCTGTGCAACAGAGCAAGACCCTGTCTCAAAAAAAAAAAAAAAAAAAAAGAAACTGTCCTTGAGTCCAGGTGAGCAGCCCAAGAGGACAGGCACGAGGCGAAGGGGACAAGGAACCAAATGAGTTTTCGGCGGTGTCACAGAGCTGCTACATTTACCAACCTTGGGCCTGCCCTTACTCCAGGAAGAGTTTCAAATTTGCAATGTTTCATATATGCAAGCGCATCACCGATTCATCTTTCTGCGGGTGCTTTATGCTGCCCTTTGCTCTGTCACTCCCCATCTGTGGCCCTCAGGTCCCTCTGTCGACTCTGCGCATCCTTGCAGAAGCTCCAGTTCCTCATCACTGTTCCAAGCCTCTCTCCACCCCACACTTGTTTTAGCATCAGAGTTGCCCCTCTCCTGTTCCACTCCATCAGGAAGGAAGTCACCATGAAGCCCCACAGAACAGTGTCACCAGGTCTATACACTGGGTATGAAATGGTTAAGCTTGGGTTGTGCTGGGTGGGTGAGGGGGAAGGGGATTCACTTGGAGTTGATGGATCCCTGCACAAGGAGGAGATCTTTTTGGTTGTCACTCAACTGGAAAGTTGTTCTCTTCCTGCCATAAGTCAGGGTGGTCTACACAGCCCCTCCTATGGCTGGGAGTGGTGCAGAGACAAAGCCCAGAGAAGCGTCCAGTGGCTGGAAGCCACAGCAGGGGAGAGAAAATATTTTACCATGCTCAGCCTCTTGCAGATGGGGTAGGAAGAGCCCCCAGAACGTCAGAGCACAGTGGGTGAGGCTAATCAAGTGATGAGGCTGGGGCTGTAGGAGATCAATGCCAGGTGGCTAGGAAGTGTGTGTGCTGTGCTTGCCCAGTGCGGGCCACTGAGAACAGACAGGAGGGTCTGTGGACAACACAGAGCCAGGAGAACCAAGGACAAGAGGATCCCAAAGGCCAGCCTGGATGGGGCACTTTACTCAGGCTCCTTGTGCTGCGGCCGTGCTGGTCTTTTCTGGGCAAGTGTTTGCAATTAAGACCCAAACTGCCTTCCCAGTTACTTGCAATCATGCAACTATACAGTGTGCACGGGGTCAGCCACGCTCCTGGAATCTTGCGAAGTCCCCCAAGTCCCTTAGGCAGACTCATCAGTTATCTCTGACCACCCTCTTTCCCTCTCTTCACCTTCCAGCCAGTCACCAAGTCCTCTCAAGTCTGCCTAGGAAAACATACACACGGCCAGGCGCAATGGCTCATGCCTGTAATCCCAGCACTTTGGGAGGCCGAGGCGGGAAGGTCACCTAAGGTCGGGAGTTCGAGACCAGCCTGACCAACATGAAGAAACCCCGTCTCTACTAAAAAATACAAAAAAAAATTAGCTAGGCATGGTGGCACATGCCAGTTATCCCAGCTACTCGGGAGGCTGAGGCAGGAGAATCACCTGAACCCAGGAGACGGAGGTTGCAGTGAGCAGAGATCGCACAATTGCACTCCAGCCTGGAGTGCAATGCAAAACTCCATCTCAAAAAAAAAAAAAAGTGGAAAAAGAAAAACACACACACACAGACATACAAATACACATATATATACATAAATGCATGCACACACACTCACACACACGTATATGTACACATGGATACAAACACACAAATGTAGGTATACATATACAAACACACATACAAACATGCAAATACATGTACACACATACACAATTAAAAGCAAATACACACATGTACACAAGTACATACACATATACATACACTTAAACACAAATATGTAGGCATGCACACACATACATACACATGTGTTAGGCACATACTTGGGGTGCTGGTTAGAAATGGAGATTCCTTCATCTCACCCCATCTAGGCTGGAGGATTGGGAAGCTGAGAGGAAAGTCTAAGTCTATCTTAGTCTGTTTCTGCTGCTATATCAAAATACCACAGACTGGGTAAGTTATAAACAACAGAAATGTATTTCTCCGCCAAGTACAGTGGCTCACACCTGTAACCCCAGTGCTTTGGGAGGCTGAGGCAGGAGGATTGCTTGAGTCAGGAGTTTGAAACCAACTGGACAACATAGCAAGAGCCCATCTCTATAAAATTTTTTTTTTAATCTTTTTAAAGAAATGTATTTCTCACAGTTCTGGAGGCTGGGAAGTCCATCTCCAGGTGCCTGCAAGATTGGTGTCTGGGGACGGCTACTGTCTGCTTCCAAGAGGGCACGTGTTGCTGCAACCTCCAGAAGAAGGGAACATTGTGTCCTCACATGGTGAAAGGGGTGGAAGGGCAAGAGAAGCTCTCTTCAACCTTGAGCCCTTTAATAAGAATAATAGGCCCTCAAGACTTAATCACCTCCCAAAGGCCACACCTCTTAATACTGTTGCATTGGAGATTATGTTTCAACATGAATTTTGGAGGGGACACCATCATTCAAACCATATTAAAACTTCCTTTTCAGAGCCCTAAAGCTGCTCCTGCGCCACACAGCAAGCTCTGCATATAAACAGGCCTCCAGATCGCATGGTACTTTCACAGCCTCCATTCTGAACTACCAGCCTTGACCTCCCTTCCTGGTTTCTAAATTCCTATTTATTCTACTATCAATAGCCTTATTCCACCAGAGCCTGACACTCGGCCTTGTTTCTCTGAGAACTCTTTCCTGTTCCCCCACAATCCAGACTGTAGCTCTGGCTCCAAATGCCTTTATCTCCTGGAAAGGCACAAGTCTACAAGTGCACAGCCCGAACAGTACTGACCTCAACCCTACAAGCAGGATTTTGGTCCCTCAGAGAACCTATCAATGTCACCTGGCTAGGAACAGGGGATCCAGTGAACTGAGAGAACGTTGCCAAGTTCACCCAACTCCAAGACAGCAGCAGGAAGGATCTCTCCTGGCCCCATTCCACAAGGGCTACCGTTCACCCAGATTAGCCTCTCTTGGTGTGAGCTGGAGTCCACAAAGTTGAGGTCTCTTTCTCTCTCTCTCTCTCTCCCTCTCTCTCTCTCTCCCCCAGTACTTAAGGCAGAAGTTCTCATGCTTTAGTGTGCTAGAGATTCCCTCAGTATCTTCCCAGATCCCTGGCCCTGCCCAGGCAACCAGCAGACTCTCTGGAGCTTGAGATTCAGGCACGTGTGTTGGGCAAGGGAGCAAGAAAGGGAAGAAGACAGAGTTGGTGACTTATGCGGCTCAGAAAGAACCCAGGAATCTTTGCTGAGGTTGTCGCTGGGATAGTGGTGCAGATGTGGCTGGGGAAGGCCCGGCCAGCCCCTGTGGGACCGTCTCACTTGGTGCACAGGACACCTAGTGATGGTCATCAGTGCGCCAGCGTGGAGAAATCTTCCCATGGGTGCATGGCATGGACCAGCCAGGACCTCTCAGAAGCCAAAAAAGGCCCAGCCCACTCCCCTTTTCTGAGGGTCCCAGTATGTTTTTTAAAGTCAAGACATTTCAAAACAGAGTTTCTAAAATTATGGCATATTTTAAATGTCTTAGTTATTAGTGCTTTTGATGCATATACACACAAACAATGAAATATTTTCTCTGCCTAAAAGAAGTATAATAATATAGTTTTGAGTGATGCAAAATGTCAGAAGGTTTGCAGCAAAATTACATTTATTTTACATTTTCTTTCTTTCTTTTTTTTTTTGAGACGAGGTCTTGCTCTGTCACCCGGGCTAGAGTGCAGTGGTGTGATCATAGCTCACTGCAGCCTCCGCCTCCTAGGCTCAGGTGATTTTCCTGCCTCAGCCTCCCAAATAGCTGGGATTATGGTGCTTGCCATCAAGCCTGGCTAATTTTTGTATTTTTAGTAGAGACGGGGTTTCACCATGTTGGGCAGGCTGGTCTCAAACCTCTGACCTCAAGTAATCTGCCCACCTCGGTCTCCCAAAGTGCTGGGATTACAGGCATGAGCCACTGTGCCTGCCCTAATTTTACATTTTTAATAAGACAGAATTTTATACTAATGATGGTTTCTTGATAACTATATTAGTTTCCGGTGGCTGCTGTAACAAATTGCCAGAAACTCAGTGGCTTCAAACAACAGAAATTTACTTTCTCACAGTTCTGGAGGCCAGAGTCCGAAATCCATTTTCACTGGGCCAAGGCTCACAGGGAGAATCCGCCCCTGGCTCTTCCAGCTTCTATTGGCTCCCAGCACCCTGACCACCTCACTCCAGTTTCTCCCTCTGTGATTTGTTGCCTCCTCCTCCTCCTCCTCTTCTTCTTCTTGTTCTTTTCTTTTTTTTTTTTGAGTCAGTGAGTCAATGTCTGATTCTATCACCCAGGCTGAAGTGCAGTGGTGCAAGCTCTGGCTCCCAGGCTCAAGCCATCCTCCCACCTCAGGCTCCCAAGTAGCTGGGACTACAGGTTTGCACTACCATACCTGGCTAATTTTTGTAGAGACGGAGGGGGTTTTGCCATGTTGCACAGGCTGGTCTTGAACTCTTGACCCAAGCTATGGAACCCACCCATTGTGCGGGTAACCGTCTCACACACATCTTCTCCCGAGTCTCCAAGCTGCAAGCTCCCATGTGTTTGTCTGAAGGAAGCTCATCTTTTTTCTTATGATTGTGGTGAAACACACATAATATAAATTTTACCATTTTAACCATTGTAGGTATGCAATTCAGTGGCATCGAGGACATTCACATTGTTGTGCAACCATCACCACTACCTAGTTCCAGAACTTTTTCATCATCCCCAAAGGAAATCTATTAGCCATCACTCCCATTCCCCCTCCCCACAGCCCCTGGCAACCACAAATCTGCTTCCTGTCTCTGTGGATTTGCCTATCTAAATATTTCACATAAATGGAGTCATACAATATCGGCCTTTTTGTGTCTGGCTTCTTTCATTTAGCATGAGGTTTGCAGGGTTCATCTATACTGTGGTGGGTGTCAGTACTTCACTGCTTTACATGGGTGAATAATATTCTGTTGTTTGTTGGTTCTTTTTTTTTTTTTTTAAGATGGAGTCTCACCCTGTCACTCAGGCTGGAGTGCAGTGGTTCGATCTCGGCTCACTGCAGCCTCCGCCTCCCGAGTTCAAGTGATTCTCCTGCCTCAGCCTCCCGAGTAGCTGGGATTACAATTGTGCACCACCACGCCTGGCTAATTTTTGTATTTTCAGTAGAGACAGGGTTTCACCATGTTGGCCAGGCTGGTCTCAAACTCCTGACCTCAAGTGATCCACCCACCTCGGCCTCCCAAAGTGCTGGGATTACAGGCATGAGCCACTGCGCCCAGCCTGTTGTTTGTAGGTTCTACATTGTGTTGATTCATTCATCAATTTTTGGATATTTGGATGGTTTTCGACTTTCGGCTGTTTCTGGCCAGAGCCCCACAGCGCCCCCTCTAGACCCTCCATACTCATCTCTGAGTGAGGCAGTCATGCAGCCAGCGGGCCTCCAAGCTTCTGTGCCAAGTCAAACAAGAGTTTGACCCTAATCCAACACAGAGAAAATTTGGCAACGCCAAGCCAAGTTCCTTGGTGAGGCGCACATTTGCCTCTTGATCTGCCGCATGCCCTCTTCAGGGAACACCCTTTCTTCCTGGGGGCAGCTTCTCCCCCTATTCCAACCACGTGGCCCTAGTGGGGCTGCCATGCCATCCCGGAACCCTACCTGATGCAGGGTCTCTGCAGCTCAGCCTTTCCCACATGCGGAGCGGCCAAGTGTGCAGCTGAAGTTTTTGGTTGATTCTAGCAAATTCCCCCTTTCTGCCCAAGCTGGCTCATGTTGGATTTTGTCACTTTCAAGCCAGAGTCCTCACGGGGGCAGCTCCATCTCCCACCACAAATCCCAGGTGCTCCCTGAAGTGGAGAAAATGGGGCATCCTGCCTGGGCCCAGACTAGCACACCCCCACAATATAATAACTCTGTGGGGTCCCCAGGTGTTTCATTTAACTTTGAGCTTCCTGGATGAACAGCATGGAGCTCCAATATTCATAAAAACTGGACCTCTGGGGCACGCCCAGGCTTGTCGAGACCCTGGAGGTCAGAAAGTGCAAGAAAGTTCTCCAGGTGTTCCTTGGACAGTTTGCACCTGGTAACTGACCCTTGGCTTGTGGGATTCCCCCCACCCCATGTCATTCCCCCCACCCCATGTGGCTAATGAATGGATCCTGCAGGGAGTCACCATTCGCCTGGAGAACATCCTTGGGTGCCGTCCAGTGGGGCCTGGAAAAGGTTGCTGGCTTAGGCAGCATCGCCTCCGAGCCAGCTGTTCCTAAGGACTGTGTTCCCACATGCAGAGCACCTGGGCCCTCCTCTGTCCAGCCAGGACTTCTGCGTGTGTTGAACTGGCTATTGACACTTCCTAGGTAGATTCCCCAGTGTCTGTCTGACCAGCAACCCTCCTCACCTCCTCCTCAGAACATATTGTGGAATCAGAAAGTATAAGATTTCCCCTTGGGGACGAGTAGTACAGAATGAGTCCAGGTGTGGTGGCTCACACCTGTAATCCCAGCACTTTGGGAGGCTGAGGCAGGGGATCACTGGAGGTCAGGAGTTCGAGACCAGCCTGACCAACATGGTGAAACCCTGTCTCTACTAAAAATACAAAAATTAGCTGGTCATGGTGGTGTGTGCCTGTAGTCCCAGTTACTCAGGAGGCTGAGGCAGAATTGCTTGAATCTGGGAGGTGGAGATTGTAGTGAGCCGAAATCACACCACTGCACTCTAGCCTGGACGACAGGGCAAAATTCTGTCCAGACTCTGTCTAAAAAATAAAAAAAAAAAACTGTAGGGCACGGTGGCTCACGCCTGTAATCCCACCACTTTGGAAGGCCAAGGCGGGCAGATCACCTGAGGTCAGGAGTTCAAGACCAGCCTGGCCAACATGGAGAAACCCCCTCTGTACTAAAAATACAAAATTAGCCAGGTGTGGTGGCGCATGCCCATAATCCCAGCTACTCGGGAGGCTGAGGCAGGAGAATAGCTTGAATCCGGGAGGTGGAGGCGGAGGTTGTGGTGAGCTGAGATTGTGCCATCGCACTCCAGCATAGGCAACAAGAGTGAAACTCTGTCTCAAAAACAAAGTACAGAATGACAATTATGAAAATCAATTTTGTTTAATCTTTTCTAAAATGGAACAATGAACCAAGCAATTTCCTGGGCCCAAAAAAAGAAGCAGTATTGCGGTTATTAAAATAGTGTTTACTTTGTGCTGATGGGAAAAGATGTGAAATATTAATGACTCCACGGAGCCCCGATTATGTGACTCATTAGGCAAAGGCCCTATGTGCAATTAAAGTAGACTCTTCAGTGTCTATCTTAAGTGACTTTGTGTTTTGTCCAGCCACTCCATACACAAGGATGAGGGCCAGGTGCAGAGGCTCATGCTTGTAATCCCAGCACTTTGGAAGGCCGAAGCAGGAGGATCGTGAGCCTAGGAGTTCGAGACCAGCCTGGGCAACATAGTGGGACCCTCATCTCCATAAAAAAAACAAAAAAACAAAAACAAAAAAAAAAAAGAGAAAAAGACAATTTTTGTTGTTCTAATTTTTTTCTACAGAGCCTTTTTCATATAACTTTGTGCCTCGGGTTCCTCATCTGTACAATGGGATCATAGTACTTACTCCATAGGAATATTTTGAGGATTTACGACATATAACTCACTTAAAAACTGTGCCTGATGCCGGGCGTGGTGGCTCACGCCTGTAATCCCAGCACTTTAGGAGGCCAGGGAAGGCGAATCACTTGAGGTCAGGAGTTCATGACCAGCCTGGCCAACATGGTGAAACCCTGTCTCTACTAAAAATGCAAAAAAATAGCTGCAAATCGCTTAAACCTGGGAGGCGGAGCTTGCAATGAGCTGAGATCTGCCACTGCACTCTAGCTTGGGCGACAGAGCGAGACTCCATCTCAAAACAAAAACAAAAACAAAAAAAAACTGTGCCTGAAAAGTAGGAACAATAAAATACATGAGTCATTATCATCCCCATTATCATCATTATAAATCTCGAGGATGTAGAACACACTTTAGGTAATTGAGTGAAATGAAGCTTCGATAGCACAGGACGCAGTCATGGTTCAGGACCTGCACCCACTGTCAATCACTTTAGCTGCAAATACGCTCAGCAAACTCACTGGGTTCTTGTCCTTTGTTTTGTGTTTCTTTTTCCCCATCTAAACTAGGTCCCTCTGTTTCACTTACTAAGCGAGACCAGTCTGCTATTTTTCTCTGCAGACACTGGCTTTAAGAAAAAGGTGCCTCTGGCTGTTTCTGAGTTTTAATGAAAGCAAAGCTTCTTTCTTTCCCCCAGACTCTGCCGCAGGCTGCAGGGTGAGCCCTGTGATTCAAACTGAACTCGTTTCTCCCAGCTAAAGAGGTTACAAGCCAGACCCTTTGGATCTCTTTCTCCGGGCTTTTCTGCCAAGCTTGCCTCACAGGTGCAGGGGGCAGGACTAGAAGGAGATGGCCTGGAGCCGCTAAAGCCCACAGGGGCTGGGTCTCTAACGGTGGCCTGTGAGGTCTTCAGAGACACCCCAGTTGCTGCCATTCTCAGCTTCCTGGTGTCCTTCCAATCGGGGCCTGTTGTTTGGTTTGGTTTTGACTCGTTTGAGTATACTTCCTAGGGTTCACCAGAGACACAAGAAACACCTACAGCCAGGCACGGTGGCTCCCGCCTCTAATCCCAGCATTTGGGATGCCAAGGTGGGCGGATCACTTGAGCCCTGGAGTTGGAGACCAGCCTGGGCAACATAGTGAGATCTTGTCTCTACTAAAAATAAAAAATTAGCCGAGTGTTGTGACACACGCCTGTGGTCCCAGCTACTTGGGAGGCTGAGGCAGGAGGATTGCTTGAGGATGGGAGGTTGAAGCTTCAGTGAGCCATGATTGTGCCACTGCACTCCAGCCTGGGCCACAGAGCAAGACCCTGTCTCAGAAAAACAAAACAAAACAAAAGTGAAACACTGTCACCTTTTTTCTGCCCCTCCTACCTCACAGCCAGCCTCCTAGAGAAGGAGAAAGGCCTGGTAGCAGCATGAGCTGCCAGGAGCTGAGAAACCCATTTCTGTCTGTCCTCCTTGTTCCCTGAGCCACTTCACCTAGGGGAGTGCTATTTGTGCTCTGGTGGGGACATAAAATTGCAACAGGAAGCCAGCACAGGTGACCTCTGCCCCTGTCTATTTGGAGAAAGTTGGTCCTAGCTGAGGTCAACACCCCAGGCACAATCACACCCACAGTAAAGCGGGGGGATGAACCACTTTACAGGGTCTGGCTCCCCCAGATGGTACATCAGCACATCAGAACATAATCATCCAAAGAAAATGACTTGGCTTGTGCCTCGTGAGCGTTCAAATTCCACATCAGCTCCAGGCTAGGGGGAGCCAAAACTGCTGAACAGATACAGAATAGCCGGAGATGAAAGCTAAGGGAGCTCAGGACCTAATGGCTTTGTGGCTGTCTGTATTAGACAGGATCAGTTAATGCTGCAAGAAACAAGCCTGAGAATGATAATGGCACAAGCGTAGTGAGGTGGAATTCTCATTCACATAAACAGTCACAGGTGGGCCCAGTCCCTGGAGCTGGGGGAGGAGCTCTCTGCCACAGAGGTCTTCAATTACCCGGGATCTGTCACCTTCAACACATGGCTCCCAAGGTCACTTGGGATGTTGACATCCAGCAATGAAAGGGGAAAGGGCATGAAGAACTGGTTAAGTGGGGAAGGCTTTTATAGTTACAGGCAGGCCTAGAAAACAGTCACATTTCATCAGACTGTTCCCTCCACTGAGATGGAACTCAATCTCACGGCCACATCTAACTGCAAGAGAAGCTAGGCATACAGTCTTGCTGTGTGCCCAGATGAAAAGAGAGCACCCAGCAATGCTTGTCACACCATCCAGCTGTGGCTGCTACAGATGTGAGGGTCACCTGTGTGCAGCATCTCTGCTCCCAAATCACGGAGCCATTGTGGCAGCCTCAGAGGATGACTGCTAGGGAACACTGGGCTGTCCTAGACCATCTACTCCACTAGCTGCACCCTCCTTCTCTCCAGAGATGGCCACCACTCAGAGCTTCACTCCTCAGAGGGCTACTACAGTCTACTGTGAATTACCCTCCAGGATTCTGGAGGCTCCTTCCATCATGGAGGACCCTGTCTAGCACTTGTGACCCTTGACCCTGACCTCAGACCGAGAGCCCATCTAGGGTCCCAGGGCTAAGGATTTCATTCCAGGTGAACCCCCTGGTACCTGCATCCCACTGCCTCCACGGTTCTACCACCACCCTGAGAGCAGAGAACCCCTCAAGAAGACAGCATCGGCCATCTGTTACCTTGACTCATGCCAACCCCAGCCACTGCCGCTCTCTCCATGAATGATCCAGCCACCTGAAGTCCAGTTCCTGGCCCAGGTTGGATAAGCACAGCCACCTGTCTACCACTTACCACCCAACAGCCAAGGACCAAAGAGAACTTCTCAGCCACATCTCCCAGGAGTTAGGACAACAGCAGGATGAAGCTGAAACAGCCTCGGGTTCAGGTCGTCCTGGCTTCACATCCCTTCTCTGCTACTGACTAGCAGAGCTTCTTGCTTAAGTCACTTACCTCTCTCTGAACCTCAGCACCCGGGCTATAATGCCCCTGTGCAGGACTCGATGAAATAGTGTGCACAAAGCCCTGGCTCAGTGCCTGGCGTGCAGTAGGCCATCAGCCGAGTGCTGTTATAATGGGGGCTCTTTGCTGCTACAATGCAGCACCTTAGACCCTGGGGGTGACGATTCACTCAGGCTTCCATCCAGGGTGAATGGTCCCAAAGCAGCTGCAAGCTGAAGCTCCTGCTCAGCCAGCAATGCCCAGGGGAACTTGATCAGGACAGCTCTCCCCCCTCCTCCTCCTCCTCCTCCTCTTCCTCCTCCTCCTCCTCTTCCTCCTCCTCCTCTAAGAAGGCTGCTCCCCAGCCTTCATAACTGCTGTGCACAAGGAACAAGTTTCCAGCTGCCTGTCAGCCTGTGGCAAGCCCGCTGGCTTCGACCTCCTTCACGCTGCACTCATGGAGGCCACCTCCCAATCACCAAAGCCAATGATACATTCAGTTCTTGCATCACTTGACTTCTTGGCTGCATCTGATGCTACTGACAATCCCATCTTCCCTAACCGTCCTCCGCCTGCCTTCTGAAGGCCACTTTCTATCTCTTCCAGCCACTTATACACTCTCTCTGACCAGCTCCTCTTCCCGGCCTTCCCTCCCCATGCTGACATTCCGAAAGGTGCGTCCTGGGCCACTTGTTTGCTCTGCGGGGTCATTCTCCAAGGTGGTCACACCACTGCCATGCGTTGGACCAATGACTTCCAAACAATTCCTGGCACCGCAGCAGCTTGCCCACTGCAGGCAGGATGATCCAATTCACAAATTGGATCAAGTCTTTACACTGCTTAAAACCCAGCAGTGCGGTCCCATGGCTCAGAAGATTAAACCCAAGCTCCCTGGTACAGACGCCGTGTCGTCTGACTCCTGCCTGTGTCCTTGGCCTCAGCGCTTGCCCTTCCTGGCATCGGGGCTCATCCCATTCCTGAGGGATGACTGGCACCCTCGGAGAGCCCCAGGGTCTCCAGGTCTCGGCTCCTTTGACTTGCATGCACTCTACCTGGAACATGACCCCCCTGGAAAATGCTCCCTGCCTCTCCAAACCAGATCCAGGGCCCTCCCCCAAACCCCCTCCTCTGAGTGTAGCTGACCTCAGCATCTCTCCTGTTGTTTTGCTTTGGTCTCCCGGTCCGCATGTCCCTGCTATGTAATAAGTACTGGGTGAATGTTGGCTGAGCAAAGGAGGGAATTAATGACCAAGCCAGCCTGACTCTGAGGTGGGCTTGGGCTGACTCAGTGCTGTCTTAGGTCCTCCTGCTGGAAACCTGGCCCAGAGCTGAGCGGGCTTTGCACCCCTCCCTGACCCCAGCCTCACAGCCACCTCCACCAGGGCCCAGTGGCTGGTCAGGGACTGTTGGTCAGGAAGCCCAGGCTGGAAACCTGGTTCCCTCCCTCCCTGCTAACACCTTGGAGCAGATCCGTGGGGAGAATTCTCCACTTGAAAGAAAAGCACCAGGTCTCCCCTCCTTCCCTGCCAACACCTTGGAGCAGATCCGTGGGGAGAATTCTCCACTTGAAAGAAAAGCACCAGGTCTCCCCTCCTTCCCTGCCTTCCTGAGAGCCCGTCACCGCTGCATTCTTGCTGAGGCTGGAGGAGATTAACCGGAGGCTGGTGGCAGCAGTCGGTGCCCTAAGCTGCGTGCTGCGTGTTCCCAGCATGGCACCACTCACAAGCCGCCCTGGAAGGAAGGTTCTGGTGGTAGAAGCTGGATTTGGTCACCCAGGCACGGGCTGTGAAAGCCCCCACAGCTCCTGGCTCTGCCAGGTCGGCGGTTGCTGCAGGCCGGTGTGAGGGTGGGGATGCCACAGTCCAAGGGTGTTCAGGGTCAGAGCTTCTTAGGGAAAGGTAAATTACCCCACAGGGTGTTATGGGTAGGACCGTGTTCCTATCACAAGATATGCTCAAGACCTAACCCCTAGTCTCTCAGAATGTGACGTATTTGAAAATAGGATTGTTGCAGATGAAATCAGCAAAGGTGAGGTCATACTGGAGTGTAGGGTGGGTTCTTAATCAATTGGACTAGTGTCCTTATAAAAGAAGAGAAGAGGCGGAGAGACAGACATACGCTCCTGCTCTGTGTGAAAGAAACAAGAGGCGGAGACTGCGGGGAGGCAGCCGCAAGTCTGGGCCTGCCAGGAGGACTGGCAACCACCGGAAGCCAGAAAGAGGCAAGAAGTCTTCCCCTCCAGGCTTGGAAGGAGCAGGCCCGTCCACACCTGAATTCCAGACTCCTGGCCTCCAGAACCGTGAAGCAATACCCTTCTGTTGTTTGCAGCTGCCTAGCGTGTGGTACTTAGTTAAGGCAGCTCTAGAAGCAAATACACAGGGCCTCAGACGGGCAGGCCTCAGATTAGAGGGAAATGCCTCTGACTCCCTATGGTGATTGAGACACTGTCATATTCGTTCCTGTCCCCAGCCTTGCTTGTGAGGCCAAGAAAAGCAAAGGCTGAGTAATGACAATGCTAGGCAGAGGGAAGTCTAGCTAACGTCAGGCCTCCCGCTCTTTCCTGATCCAGGGGTAGAAGGAAACAGACCGTGGGCTGCTGGATGAGGCGTCTCCTTACTCCTGGGTCCACCACTCCGCTCTGGCCACTCAGGGCTGCCTGACAGCTCGGGCTTCCGCCTGAGCTCACCCCTGTCTCTGCCACGTCCTGAGCAAGGCCCTGCCTCTCTCCCAGCCTTGGGTTCTCCCTAGCCCTGAGGCTCCCATGGCCATGCCACCTGCTGAGCCCAGACATCCCCTCCTCCCTGAACCCTCCCCTGACCCCTTCCCTAGACACCTTCTGTGTTGGGGATGCCTTGGGACGGCTGAAGAGGCCCCGTGCTGAATCGCTAAGGGAACAGGACAGTCAGACACACCTGCCTTCAAATTCAGGCGTCACACTTGTAGCTGTGTGACTCCAAGCAAGTTCTACATGGCATCTATTTCCTCCTTTGTAAGGTAGTGATCCCAGCAGGGTTGTGGGAGGCAGCTAGTCAAGGTTGTAAGAGACTCTACAAGGCCGAGGCTCTTTCCCTGGGTCCCACGGGCCAGCCTTAGGAGGTCCATGAGAGCCCCGAGGCTGGGAGTGAAATAGCGCGTACGGCTGCCTACATTGCTCTCAAGCCTTAGCTCTTGCCTTGTCCTCAGAGGGGTTCATGACTTGAAGAAGTTAAGACCCCCATGTAAATCTCCCAGCCCAGAGCCCCTGAACACCGCTCCACTTTGGACTGAGCATCTCTCCTGGGTCCTGCCACCTTGCATCTTGCCCTGAGCTGCATCTGCCGTGTGGTGTGGTGGCCTGTCCCCACAAGGAAAGGGGCCCTCACAAGGCCAGCCTCAGACCCTGTGCCTGACCCAGGGCTCCTTTGCAAAACAAGTTCTTTTTTTTTTTTTTTTTTAATACTTTAAGTTCTAGGGTACATGTGCACAACGTGCATGTTTGTTACATATGTATACATGTGCCATGCTGGTGTGCTGCACCCATTAACTCGTCATTTACATTAGGTATATCTCCTAATGCTATCCCTCCCCCCTCCCCCCACCCCACAACAGGCTCCGGTGTGTGATGTTCCCCTTCCTGTGTCCAAGTGTTCTCATTGTTCAATTCCCACCTAGGAGTGAGAACATGCGGTGTTTGTTTTTTTGTCCTTGCGATAGCAAAACAAGTTCTTAATACTGCTCCTTCCCGAGGGGCCCCAAGGCCCAGCTTGCCAAGCGCCCACAACGCACCTCCAGCCAAGGTTTCAACAGATCTCACGAACAACCCCAGTCCAATGGAACACACCATGGAAACCGTGTTGTTTACGTTTCACAGATTTGCTGGGGATAAAGGCTACTTAATGAAGCAGGGCCTGAAAGTATTCATGGGAAAGGAGTTCCCTGGATTTTTGGAGAATCAAAAAGACCCTCTGGCTGCAGACATAACAATGAAGGACATGGACCAGTGCCAAGACAGCACACTGAACTTCCAGAACTTGTTTTCACTCACTGCGGGGCTCACCACTGTGGACAACAACTATTTTGTAGTACCTATGAGGCAGAAGGGAACGAAGCAGGCAGAACTAAGCAATTACTCGGCCCTGTGAGAGTTCTCCCAAAGAGTCGCTATAGGAACCTGCCCACAGCTTCCCCCTGTAGAAGGCTTTCAAGAGCAGACCAGGGCCAAGAAAACAGACACATCAAATCCAAATCTCATCTAACAAGCAAAGAAAGGAAGTTAATTAAATAATAGGCTTTTGATCTTTAGATTGTTTGCATCCTCTTGGCCTCAATTGACACGTCCTTTTTAGTTTGGGAAAAACATATATATACTTTTTAAATTATTTTTTAAGCCTTTGCCTTTGTACATGTATATTTTTATATTATATATATAGTGTTTGGCTGGGCTCAGCGGCTCATGCGTGTAACCCTAGCACCTGGGGAGGCTGAGGTGGGTGGATCTTGGGCCCAGGGGTTTGAGACCAGCCTGGTCAACATAGTGAGACTTCATCTCTACAAAACAAAACAAAACAACAACAACCAAAAAAAACCAGCCAGATGTGGTGGCGTGCATGCCAGTAGTATCAGCTACTCAGGAGGCTGAGGTGGGAGAATTGCCTGAACCCAGGAAGTTGAGGCTGCAGCGAGCTATGATCACCCCCACTGCACTCCAGCCTGGTGACAGAGTGAGACCCTGTCTCAAAAAAAAGTACATATATTTATGTATGTATGTATACATATGTATCTAGAGTTTCTTCTCACTATGGTTTGAATGTGTACTCCCAAAAATATGTGTTGCAAACTTAATCCCCAATGCAACAGTGTTGAGGTAGGGCCTAATGAGACGTGATTATGCCAGGAAGTTCTGCCCTCAAGAAAGAGCTAATGCTGTTATCTCAGTGGGAGTGAGTTCCTTATAACAGGATGAATTTGGCCCCTTTCTCTCTCTCTGTCTCTACCTCTCTTGCCCTTCCACTGTCAGAGGATATGGCAAGAAGGCCCTCACCAGATGCCGGCCCCTCAATATTAGACTTCCCAGCTTCCAGAACTATAAGAAATAAATCCCTGTTCCTCATAATTATCCAGTCTCAGGTACTCTGTTATTGCAGCATAAGACAGACTAAGACACTTCTCTCTCCGTCAACCACATTCCTTTTTTTTTTTTTTTTGAGACGGAGTCTCACTCTGTCGCCCAGGCTGGGGTGCAATGGCACGGTCTCGGCTCACTGCAACCTCTGCCTCCCAGGTTCAAGCGATTCTCCTGCCTCAGCCTCCGGAGTAGCTGGGATTACAGGCACCTGCTACCATGCCTGGCTAATTTTTGTATTTTTAGTAGAGATGGGGGTTTCACCATGTTGGCCAGGCTGGTCTTGAACTGCTGACCTTGTGATCCACCCGCCTCAGCCTCCTGAAGTGCTGGGATTACAGGCATGAGCCACTGCGCCTGGCCTATTCTTTTTTTTTGAGACGGAGTGTCGCTCTGTCACCCAGGCTGGAATGCAGTGGTGTGATCTCAGCTCATTGCAACCTCCGCCTCCCAGGTTCAAGCAATTCTCCTGCCTCAGCCTCCTGAGTAGCTGGAATTACAGGCACACACCATGACACCTGGATAGTTTTTGTATTTTCAGTAGAGATGGGGTTTCACCATGTTGGCCAGGCTGGTCTCAAACTCCTGACCTCAAGTGATCCGCCTGCCTTGGCCTCCTAAAGTGCTGAGATTACAGACGTGAGCCATCGTGCCTGGCCACCACATTCCTTTTCTTCCAGAAGGCCACTCTGCCCTCATCCTCCTCTTGCTTCCTTCTCAGTCTCCTTTGTGCCACCTCCGTGTCAGCCGCTCTTTAATGAGGTGTCCCCAGGGTCCTGCCTCAGTTCTCTTCCTGCCTCTCCCTGCTCTGGTTGCTCTGCTCCCATGGCTTCAACTCTAGTTAAGGTGACACCAGCTGCTATTACAGGCAAACACCAAGGTTTCAGTGGCTTAATGTAATAGAAGTGTATTTCTTCATAGGAAATCCAGTTGGCCTGAGTTCCATAAAGTCACAAAAGTTTTTTTTTGTTTGTTTTTTGAGACAGAGTCTTGCTCTGTCACCCACCCAGACTGGAGTGCAGTGGTGCAATCACTGCTCACTGCAGCCTCAACCCCCTGGACTCAAGCAATCCTCCCACCTCAGCCTCCCAAGTAGCTGGGACTACAGATGTGAGCCACTGTGCCCAGCTAGTTTTTTATTTTATTTATTTATTTATTTATTTATTTTTTAGATGGAGTCTCATCACACTGTTGCCCGGGCTGGAGTGCAATGGTGCGATCTCAGCTCACTGCAACTTCCGCCTCCTGGGTTCAAGCTATTCTCCTGCCTCAGCCTCCCGAGTAGCCGGGATTATGGGCGCCTGCCACCACGCCCAGCTAATTTTTTGTATTTTTTAGTAGAGACGGGGTTTCACTGTGTTGGCCAGGCTGGTCTCGAACTCCTGACCTTGTGATCTGCCTGCCTCAGCCTCCCAAAGTGCTGGGATTACAGGCGTGAGCCATCACGACTGGCCCAGTTTTTAAATTCTTTGTAGAGATGGTGTCTCACTATGTTGCCCAGGCTGGTCTCAAACTCCTGGGTTCAAGTGATCCAGCTGCTTCAGCCTTCCACAGTGCTGGGATTACTGGTGTAAGCCACCATGCCCGGCCCCCTGCCATCTTTGACACATGGCTTCCACATTGGCCTTGGGCATCTGTATCCAGTCAGCAGCCTGGAGAGAACAAGGAGAATGGTTTGGAAGGTTGTGTGGGTTTTTATGATAGACAAGTACCTCACTTCCATCCACCTTCCACTGGCCCGAACTCTGCCCATGGCCACATCTAACGCAATGAAAGTGGGGAATGTGATCTAGCAGTTCATCTGGCAGTAGAGGGGCTGGTGTTTGATATAGCTTAGATGTTTGGCCCCTCCAAATCTCATGTTGAAATATGAGCCCCAGTGTTAGGAGTGGGCCTGGTGGGAGGTGTTTGCATCATACAGGTGGATCCCTCAGGAATGGCTTGGTGCCCTCCCCATGGTAATGAGTGAGCTCTCAATCTATTAGTTCATGTGGGTGCTTTGTTTTTGTCTGTTTTTTTTTTTTTGAGACAGGGTCTCACTCTGTCATCCACGCTGGAGTGCAGTGGTGCAATCACGGCTCACTGCAACTTCCACCTCCCAGGCTCAAGCGATTCTCTCACCTCAGCCTCCTGAGCAGGCCCACACTGCCACACCTGGCTAATTTTTTTTTTTTTTTTTTTTTTTTTTTTTTTTTTTTTTGAGACAGAGTCTTACTCTGTCACCTAGGCTGGAGTGCAGTGGCACAATTTTGGCTCACTACAACTTCTGCCTCCTGGGTTCAAGTGATTTTCATGCCTCAGCCTCCTGAGTATCTGGGACTACAGGTGCCTGCCACCATACCCAGCTAATTTTTGTATTTTCAGTAGAGACAAGGTTTTACCATGTTGGCCAGGCTGGCCTTGAACTCCTGGCCTCAAGTGATCTGCCCACCTCGGCCCTCCAAAGTGCTGGGATTACAGGTGTGAGCCACGGCGCCCAGCCTAATTTTTTTTTAGAGATGGCGTCTTGCTATGTTGCCCAGACTGGTCTCAAACTTCTGGCCTGAAGCAATCCTCCTACCTTGGCCACAGTGCTGGGATTACAGGTGTGAGCCACTGCACCCGGCCTGGTTATTTAAAGGAGCCTGGCATTGTTCTGGCCATGTGGCGTGCCTGCTCCCCCTTGTCCTGTGGCCCTGAGTAGAAGCTTCCTGGGGCCTTCCCCAGATGCAGGTGCTGGTATCATGCTTCCTGTACTGCCTGAAGAACCATGAGCCAAACACCCCTCTTTCTTTATAAATTACCAGCCTCAGGTTCCTTTACAGCAATGCAAAATGGACTAAGACAGCGTTCGTAAGCCTCTAGCCAGTCTCTGCCATGGGTTGCCCAATAGCCACTAAGTAGCCATTTCACTCTTCCTCTTACACATGGAACACACTCACTGCTTCCTGGAGAGGCAGCTGAGTCCACACCATCACTGCCTCCTGGGGCCTCCGCCACAGTTCGGGATCTCCAGCACACACAGGATTCTCTCCTCCAGGTCCTCTGTTACTCCCTGTGATCTGGAAACCGATGCCTAAAAGAACAAGTTATCTGTGTCCTTCCTTTCTCCACCCCAGTACAGACACACAACACACTTCCGGATCCAGTGGTGGGGAGCAGATAGGGCAAGCACAGGACAACATCCTCTTCAGAGAAGGGAAGAACAGAAGATGCAAAGCAGGCTCTGATGACAGCGATGATGCCATTTGGCCAGGTGGGTGCTGGGAGCACCCCCGCCCTTGAAGGAATTGCCCTGTCCTCTTCTCTATGGCTCCCGGCCCTGCCCTCCACACTGTCATCTTGCCGTGTTGCTCCAAGGCCGCATTCGCAGCGACCGTTGAGGGGTAGACCCTCCCGGGTTGCTGCTCATCTTTTGTAGCCTGCAGCTCCTTCGGGTAAAAGTTTTAAGATCTCAAAGTGGTTTTGTTTTGTTTTGTTTTGAGAAGAAGTTTCGCTCTGTCGCCCAGGCTGGAGTTCAATGGTGCAATCTCAGCTCACCACAACTTCCGCCTCCCAGGTTCAAGCGATTCTTCTGCCTCAGCCTCCCAACTAGCTGGGATTACAGGCATGCGCCACCATGCTCAGTTAACTTTGAGAGAGAGAGAGTGTGTGTGTGTGTGTGTGTGTGTGTGTGTGTATTTAGTAGAGATGGGGTTTTACCATGTTGGTAAGGCTGGTCTCGAACTCCTTACCTCAGGTGATCCACATGCCTCAGCCTCTCAAAGTGCTGGGATTACAGGCATCAGCCACCACATCCAGCCTTGAGGTGGTTTTAAGGCCCAAAAGTTCAAACACTTTCTCTCTTTTTTATTTGTTTATTTTTTGAAGTTCAGGCCTATGGCTTATTTGACATACAGTTCCCTGAAAATCTGAAAAGGCTCCTCTACTTGCTTCCAGTCATTTCTGGATGCCAGCAACCACGTGCGAAATTCACAGTTAGACACAGTTCTCCAGCCTGATTCTTCTGCTGTCCGCCCTCCGGCCATTCTCTCTCGATGTGCTGATGGCAATCTTGAGGTTCTCAGGCCTGGGGAAGGACACTCCCTGACTCTGACCTTGCCTGAGGTTGAGGCTTCATGGGCCTTTGCTGCTCAAAGGCCTTTAAGCTATGATTTCCTTCTGTTTGGCATCTAGAAGCCGTCAATGTTCCTAACCAAGACCCCAAATTCCGGGAGTCCCTATTTCATCTTAGTTTTGCTTGCAAATCAGCCAGTGCTCACTGGTCCCATCTTATTCTTCTGAGACCTTGTTAAGTGCTGCCTGTACTTTATGACTTCTTCCCTTAGAGCTACAGGGTCAGAGGACAGCTGACCTGTTTATCTCAGGCAACTATTTTACCAAATGTTTTGCCGTTGCCTAGCATGGGTCTCCATCTTTCCAAACCCTGACAAAGGTTTTCTCACTATCTTGCCCAACTACAAAACCAATGCCACATATTTTCGATTTTCATTATGGCAATATCCCGCTCCTAGTACTAATTCTATCTTAGTTAAAGTAACACTAACTTATGGAAGAGATACCCCACCCCCAAATTTCAGTTGCTAAACACAATACAGGTTTATTTCTTACTCCATAAAAGGAGGATGGGGGCAAGGAATTGGGGGACCTCCATTTCTGCTGTAAGAAACGGAGATCGCCGATTCCTTGCACCCCATCTGGTTTTCTTGTCTGGGTTTCTTACAGTGTCTCAGACAACGGGAGGCTGTGCCACTTTCAACATGTGGCTTCTAAAGGCGATCTGAATATCAGAATTCAGGCAGCAAATAAGAGAGAGAGAAGAGTAGCTGTGGCCCTGCTTTAGTAGATAAAGTTTTATTGAAACACAGACACATTTACATATTGCTTATGGCTGTCTTCACACAACAACGGCAGAGTTGATTAGGTGCAATAGAGATGGCATGGCTCATGAAGTCTAAAACCGTTACCATCTGGTCCTTTACAGAAAAAGTCGGCCAATGCCTAGAGGAGAAGATTGGAGAGCTAAGGGTAGATTTTCATAGGCCAGACCTGGAAGTGGCTTTGCCACTTTACTCACATTCCACTGTACAGAAAGCAGCCCCCTCGACGGAGGGAGGCTGCAAAGTGTGTTCTTTTGTTTTGTTTTGTTTTTTGAGACCAAGTCTGCCTCTGTTGCCCAGGCTGGAGTGCAGCGACATGATCTTGGCTCACTGCAACCTTGAACTCCCAGGCTCCAGCAATCCTCCCACCTCAGCCTCCCAAGTAGCTGGGACTACAGGCACACGCCACCATGCCCAGCTAATTTTTGTTGTTGTTATTGTTGTTGTTTTGTAGAGACGGGTTTTCGCCACGTTGGCCAGGCTGGTCTCGAACTCCTGGGCTCCAATGATCTGCCTGCCTTGACCTCCTAAAGTATTAGGATTACAGGCGTGAGCCACTGTGCCTGGCCTAAAGTGTATTCTGGATGTGTCCCTAGAAGGAAAGGGAAACAGCTGGAGTTATCATCTGGTCGTTCTCTGCACAAGCACCATCCAGGCCCTGAGGATTTCTGACTGGGCACTTATGGGTCCAACTTCCTTCCTCAACTTCACATCCACGTTTCTAGAAATCTGCCAGTCATCTCACGCTTCGTGTCCTCAACAGAACCTGATCCTTTTCCCTCCGAGCTGGCTTCTCCTTCTGTGCTCACTCTCAGTTAATAGTCCATCATTCACTCCAGTGCCCAAACTGGAAGCCCCAGGAATGCCCATGGCCGTCCCAGTCCCTCAGCCCCATAACGCAACACTCTCCAAGCAGATATCATTGCCTCCTCTTCTCCGTAGCCTGCCACAGCCTCAGCGCAGGTTCTAGTATTCGTCTTGTTCCTTGTCTCAATAACCAGAACCATCCCTGAAGCTTGCTCACAATTGTCTGAGTTCAGCTTCTTCAAAATCTCTTTTAACTAAATTGCTCCCCCATATTAACTCTTGCTGTCCCCAAAGGACACGAACACATCACCTGAGGTCACCCATCATGCAGTGGCAGAGCTCAGATGGGAACTTTGGCTTATGAGCCTTCACGGGCCTCACTCTCCCATTCTTTGCAGGATAAAGCACCAGGAAGCACAAAGAAAATTCTTTGCATAGCAGAAACTCTTAAATGGTAGAAAGTGAGCAACCCCATTTCCACACACTCAGAGAAGAATTTTGCAGTGGGCTGAGCAGTTTTGCTCTGTGGGAACACACAGCATATACCTCTCATGGGTTCTCTGTTTCCTTTTTTTTTTTTTTTTTTGAGACAGAGTCTTACTCTGTCACCCAGGCTGGAGTACAGTTGCATAATCTCAGCTCACTGCAACCTCTGCCTCCTGGGTTCGAGGAATTCTCCTGCCTCAGCCTCCCGAGTAGCTGGGACTACAGGCGTTCACCACTACTCCCGGCTCATTTTTGTATTTTCAGTAGAGATGGGGTTTCACAATGTTGGCCAGGCTGGTCTTGAACTCCTGACCTCAGGTGATCCGCCTGCCTTGGCCTCCCAAAGTGCTGGGACTATAGGTGTGAGGCACCACACCTGGCTGTTTCCTTTTTTTGAGACAGGGCTCCACTCTGTCTCGCAGGCTAAAGCGCAGTGGTGCAATCATAGTTCACTGCAGCCTCGAACTCCCAGGCTCAAGTGATCTCCTGCCTCACCCTCCCGAGTAGTTGGGACTGCAGGCATATGCGCCACCACGCCTGGCGAATTTTTTTTTTTAATAGGGTCTTTTTCTGTTGTCCAGGCTGGAGTGCAATGGCATGATCTCAGCTCACTGCAACCTCTGCCTCCTGGGTTCAAGTGATTCTCCTGCCTCAGCCTCCCAAGTAGCTGGGATTACAGGCACGCACCAACACGCCTGGCTAATTTTTGTATTTTTGGTAGAGATGGCGTTTCACCACGTTGGCCAGGCTGGTCTGGAGTTTCTGACCTCAGGTGCTCCACCTGCCTCGGCCTCTCAAAGTGCTGGGATTATAGGCATGAGCCACAGCACCCTGCGAAGAGATTCTTCCTCTAGGACAAAGCCCTCTCCCAAAGACCCCTGAGGGTCACTGCAGGGCCACTCCTCTTCCCTCCCCTTCCTAATGGTATAGCAGCCATTCTGTGGGACAAAAAGAAGACAAACTGAGGCAGGTCCTCCTGGGAGTCTGGGACTGGTCCTTGGGGCTGCCTGGGTGACCCCCTACCCAATTCCGTTTCCCTGGCACTCCCCACCACCCTCTACTGCTCCTTGTGACACCGTCCTTCTGTAAGATCATCTTCTCTTTTACACATTTGCTTGTTCATTACCTGTCTCTTCTACCTGGAGGTAAGGAACCAAATTAGACTGGCAACACTGCCTCTTGTTCTCCTCTATTTCCAGCATCCAGAAAAGTGTCTGGCTTATCCTTGGTGCTCCATAAATTTTTACTGAATGAATGAATAAATGAATTCATGAATGAACGGGATGGCTAGTGAAACTCTGACGGCCTCCTGCTTCCCCCACACTGTGGAAGGTGGGGCTCCCCAAGCCTGCACTCCTACCTGAGATGCCAGTCTCTTTGTCTACTTTAGACACTAGGTTCCAAAGACCCTGTGCTCTCAGATACCTTTTATGTTTAAAGCAGAGGCCCTACCCCAGCACTCCCCATCTCACTAGACAGTAACTCCATTTACCCACTTGTTCAAATTCAAAATGTCAGTCATCCTTGGCCGGGCGCGGTGGCTCATGCCTATAATCTCAGCACCTTGGGAGGCCAAGGCGGGCGGATCACCTGAGGTCAGGAGTTTAAGACCAGCCTGGCCAACATGGTGAAACCCCCGCTCTACTAAAACACACAAAAATTAGCCAGGCGTGGTGGCACGCACCTGTAATCCCAGTTACTTGTGAGGCTGAAGCAGGAGAACCACTTGAACCCAGGAGGAGGAGGACGTAGTGAGCCAAGATTGCACCACTGCACTCCAGCCTGGGTGACAGAGTGAGACTCCATTTCAAAAAAAAAAAATAGTGTCAGTCATTCTTGACTCCTACCTCCCTTTCCTCCAATGCACTGGCGAATCCTATTTGGGCCCCCTTCAATGTACATCCTGAATCTGACCACCATGGCTACCACGAACTCTCACCTTGACGATGGCAATACCCTCCTAAGGGGACTCCCCACTTCCCTTCTTCCTCTTCTCCAACCCAGGTTCTGTCTGCACGTGGGGTGGCCTATTGGAAATATCATTCAGATTGCCTCACCTCCCTGCCTGCGACCCACTAACAGTCCTCTCTCTGCTTTGCTCACTCTGTTCCAGCCACTGAAAATATCCCCACAGGGTTAACAAGAATCACATGTCAGATTCTGGACAGAAATAGAGTTATAATTAAGCTTTAATTTGGCTGCTTTCTGACCCACTTCCTTGCTGCTGAGATTCACATAGCACTAGATATTGACCACTTGCCTCCCCATTGTCTCTACACATAGGATTTCTTTTTCTTTTCTTTTTTTCTTTGAGATGCAGTTTCACTCTTGTTGCCCAGGCTGGAGTGCAGTGGCACGATCTCGGCTCACTGCAACCTCTGCCTCCGGGGTTCATGTGATTCTCCTACCTCAGCCTCCCGAGTAGATGGGAGAATCACTTGAACCCAAGAGGCAGAGATTGCAGGGAGCCGAGGTCGCACCACTGCACTCCAGCCTGGACGACGGAGAGAGACTCTGTCTCGAAAAAAAAAAAAAAACTTTAAAAGGGCAGGGCCTTCGTCTACTTTATGTGCAGCTGCCTCACAGTGTCTAGAACAGGGCCTGCACACTGCAGGTGCTCCACAAATGTTTGCTGAATGAAAATGGGATGGTGGCTGGTGGAGAGAGTTACTGATGGTGGCAGGTCGCTGTGCAGGAGGAGGCCTGGGATTTGGAGCTCAGATCAAGGGGCTGTAATCATGTGTGCAAGGGCCCCAGTGCTTTACTCCCTGTGTCTTTACCATGTGCATCTACCATCCTGGTGCCCTCCCACTCAGACTCTGGGCTCAGCCACGTGCTTGCTGTGGCCAGCAGGATGTTAGCAGACCGGAGGCAGGCAGAGGGCTTAGCATCTCCATCTGTTCTTGCCCTGAGCTCTACTATGAGAACATGCCCGGGCAGGCCTGCTGGAGGATGAGAGACCCATGGATATGTGAGGAAAGAACATTCCGGGCCAAGGGAACGGGCAGTGCAAAGGCCCTCCTTCCAGATAGGGGCTTGCCTGGTGTACTTGAGAAGGAGCACAGGGCCAGTGGGGCTACAGCCAAGTGAGAGAGGGGACCACGTTGCAGGAGCTCCTGGGATCCAGACTGTGGAGGGCTTTGTAGACCATTGCAAGACTTAGGCACTTACTCCAAGCAAAATGAGAAGCAGAGGCCTGGCAAGCTCTGACTTCCATGCTAAAAGGATCACTTTATTGCTGAGAAAGAAGAGATATGGGGGGGGTGCAGAAGCAGGGAGACCAGTGGGAATGGGAGGGGATATTGCAATAATCAGACTAGGGTGGCCGCAGCGGAGGTGGGGAGAAGAGGTTGGATCTGACTGTGCTGTGAGGTCGGAGCTCAGAGGATGGGGTGGGGGTCAGTGAGAGGAGGTGAGGGGTTCTGAGCTGAAGAACACCAAGGCTCAGCCTGGCCCTGCCTGATGGCCCCACCCAGAGATCCCCAGCTCCCTCTGCTCCCGCTGCATTGGCCCTTGTTTTCATCCCGCGAACACATTCCCGTCTCTCCTGCCTCAGAGGTCTCGGTACTTGCCACTGCCTCTTTCCCCTCGCTCTTGGCCTGGCTAAATCCATCATTTGGGTCACAGCTTAAATGTTCTTCCAGAGGCCTTCCCAGAACCCCCACCCACCCCACCCCTATGGATTGTCTTCTCTGCCATCCTCCCTCATCCTACCCTGTTCTTTCCCTTTCCAGTGCTCCTTTTAATCACGTACGTAATCCTGTGGTTATTGGTTTAACGTCTGCTCCATTAGATCACCAGGGAGCAGGGCCCGACAGGCTGTGTGGGGTCAAGTCCCTGTTATTCCCATCTAGACCTGTGTGAACTGGGGAAAGCTAGTAAACCACTGGGCCTCAGTCTCTTCCTTGGAAAAATGGCAGTAAGGCCCAAGGCAATCCTCCAGGTAGAGCGCTGAGCTCAGTGCCTGGCCCACTGTTCAGTACATGTTAGCTACGATGGGGGCCATGGAAAGGAGGCCAATGTATTTATCTGGAAGTGCTCAGGCTGTTCAGATGACTTCACTGTATTTGGCAAGCTCTCCGAGTGGCATAAACAAACAGCACTCTGAGTAGACTGCTCAAATGAGGCAGGTTTGAAACTGCCTCTTGGCAAATGCACATTCAGGGAAATTAGAGAGATGTGTGCATTTGCTGATTTTAGTTGCTTGTCATCCAAATACCCATTGAGAGGGGAGGATACAAATCTCAAGATGGGCTGGAGGCAGTGTTCCCCCTATGGAAGCCTAAGGGGGCCAAAGATCCAATTCCTGCAGGGGGTGCTTGGGAACTCAGCCTTGGTTCATCCTGCCTAGGACTTTGACACTGACTGAGGGTTATTGAGAAGCTGGGACCATTGAGGTGTCACTCCTCTAATGTTGGGGCCCCAGCTGCCACCATCAAAGGGCAGTGATGGTTGTGAGGTTGGCATGATTGTCCTCATAAGCCCCCTCCCTGTGATCCTGCCTCCCAGCCTTCTGGGTTCCTGCCCAATTTGTCAGGCTGGTTCCAGTTTACCCTGTGACTCTATGAACCACCCATCATCCTTCCAGAAAATTATTTTTGGGCTATAGTTAACCAGGGTTGTTTTCTATTGTTTACAACCAGGATCGTCTCCCCTCCCAGAAGGGGCTGAGTACCAACCCTCAGAAAACCTCATCCACCACCTTGGCTCTGCCCTACTCATTACTGGGAGCATAAACTTCCCTAGGGTGCTATGGGGCGGGCATGTGTCAGTCTGTACTAGGAGTACCCTGAAAACAGGGCAAAAGGTCTGGCAAGCTAGATTAGGAAATGTTAACCAGGCTTCTTTCTCTAGCATGTCATACCGCCCCGCCCCAATGCAGGTGGCAGCAAGGATGTCCTTGGGGCAGGAATGTTTCAGAAGAAATGAAGAGAGAAGCCAGTGGAGCTAGGTCTTGGATACTGAGCTTCAAAGTTGAAGTCCTTGCCTCAGTAAAAACACTGATCACACGATGGCTCTCTCCTCCCCACTCCAGCCCTGTTGTCTGGGCTGCAGTAGGGGCACTGCAGAGCTCAGGGAGTAGAGGGGCGCAGTGGTGAAGGCACTTCCTGGTGAAGGCACCGAGGTACCATCTCCCAGAACACCCTCATGTCTCTACACGTAAGGAGACATGCTGCTGTGGCTTGTCTGGGCAGAGAGGGCCTGAGACAAACCCCTCCCCACAGTTTCCCATTGAAGTGGCTGAGAGAGGGTTCTGGGACCACATGAAGCTCAGGATCAGGATGGTATAACAAGGAGGCCGGGTGGGCCGCGGGCCCTCGTGGTGAATGCTGATGGGATGGACACAGGCAGTAATGAATCCAGTGTGAACGGAAATCAGCAAATGATGCCCGATAGGGCCAGAGACCATCTTTACAGATACCAGCAGAGAAAACAAGAATGACCAAGATCGGAGCCCTCTCCCTGCTGACACCATTAGCTGGGACCCCAGGGCAAAGGGGGAGGCAAAAACTTAGAATTGACTGAAGAGGCCAGGCGTGGTAGCTGACACCTGTAGTCCCAGCACTTTGGGAGGCCAAGGCGGGTGGATCACAAGGTCAAGAGTTGGAATCGAGCCTGGCCAACATGGTGAAACCATGTCTCTACTAAGAATACAAAAATTAGCCAGGTATGGTGACACATGCCTATAATCCCAGCTACTCGGGAGGCTGAGGCAGGAGAATCACTTGATCCCGGGAGGCAGAGGTTGCAGTGAGCAGAGATCGCACCACTGCATTCCAGCCTTGGTGACAGAGCAAGACTCCGTCGCAGAAAAAAAAGAATTGACTGAGGAAACCCTGAATTCTGTAATAAAAATGTTTCCACATCGTGCAACATGGGAAATGGAGGTGGAAATCCAAGTCAATTATAGAAAATAGAAACGTTCACACTTCTGACTTTGTAACCCATGAAGCTTGTGCCCCTACAAGGAGATCTCACCCCCATGTAACCTGGGTGCCACCCCATTACCTAAGAAAACAGGCAGGCCTGGAGAGCTTTAGGGAGAGTTGTGGAGGGACGGACTTTGAACCCTTGTAAAGTGACTTGCTTTTATTAGGCACCTACTGTATACCAGGCACATTGCTGAACACTACATATTATTTATTTTTCTTTTTTCTTTTCTTTTCTTCTTTTTTTTTTTTTTTTTTTGGACAGTCTCACTCTGTTGCCCAGGCTGGAGTGCAGTGGTGCCATCTCAGCTCACTGCAACCTCCATCTCCCAGGTTCAGGTGATTCTTGTGCCTCAGGCTCCCGAACTATATATTATTTCTTTCTGTTTTTGTTTGTTTTGTTTTGTTTTTGAGACAGGGTCTCACTTGGTTGCCCAGGCTGGAGTGCAGTGGTGCGGTCTCAGCTCACTGCAAGCTCAGCCTCTGGAGTAACTGGGATCATAGGTATGTGTCACAACGCCTGGCTAATTTTTGTATTTTCATTAGAGACGGTGTTTCGCCATGTTGCCCAGGCTGGTCTCAAACTGCTGGCCTCAAGTGATCCGCCCGTCTTGGCCTCCCAAATTGCTGGGATTACAGGCATGAGCCACCATGCCCAGCATACATATTCTTTCTAAGTGAGGTGGAAATTATTATTTTCTTTTTGCAGACAAGAAAACTACAACACAGTTGCTGAATGAGGGAGCCAGGGTGCACTGGGCTGATTTCCCACAGGACAGTTTATGGACTCCTTGGATAACCAGGAATACTGCTCTGTGGCTTTACACCCAAAGGTGGTGCTGGGAGAGATGGGAGACCAGGGAGGGACTGAATTAAAAATGCAGGTTCTTGGAGGAAGCTCAGGCAGGAGTGGGGCGGCCCCTGGTGGACACACGGAGAATGGCAACTCGGTGGTGCGGACCTGCCCTGCCCAGTGGCCTTGCATGGGAATGGCAGGGAAGGAAAGGGGCAGGCTCAAGAGGAGGTATTGAGAGGGGCTTCCATGTTGGAGCTCAGTCCTGGGACAGCAAAGGCTACTCCTGGGGCGGGGGGGGCGGGATGGGAAGGGGCATTTCATGAGGACAGACAAGAGGAAGGAAGCTGACCTTCACTGAGCGTTGACTATGCTCACAAGATACAGGTGGGAAACGGTATCGACTTTTAAAACGGGCCCGCTGGGCGTGGTGGCTCATGTCTGTAATCCCAGCACTTTGGGAGGCCGAGGTGGGCAGATCACTTGAGGTCAGGGGTTCGAGACCAGCCTGGCCAGCATGGTGAAACCCCATCTCTACTAAAAATGCAAACAAATTAGTGGGGCATCATGGCACATGCCTGTAATCCCAGCTACCTGGGAGGCTGAGGCAGGAGAATCGCTTGAACCCGGAAGGCAGAGGTTGCAGTGAGCCAAGTTCCCACCACTGCGCTCCAGCCTGGGCGACAGACCAAGACTCCATCGCAAAAAAAAAAAAAAAAAAAGGGCAAAGATACCCAGGCACATGCGAACCAAAAGAAAGCCAAGGTCATGACATGAAGCTCAAAAAATCATACGAAACACGACGGATCTCTTTGTACTGCTAAAAGGGAAAGACCCCAGAAAATAAAACGTGCACCAAGTAACATAATGTAAAACACACAGGCCGGGCGCGGTGGCTCACGCCTGTAATCCCAGCACTTTGGGAGGCCAAGGCGGGCGTCACGAGGTCAGGAGATCAAGACCATCCTGGCTAACACGGTGAAACCCGGTCTCTACTAAAAATACAAAAAATTAGCCGGGAGTGGTGGCAGGTGCCTGTAGTCCCAGCTACTTGGGAGGCTGAGGCAGGAGAATGGCGTGAACCCGGGAGGCGGAGCTTGCAGTGAGCCGAGATGGAGACACTGCACTCCAGCCTGGGCAACAGAGTACGACTCCGTCTCAAAAAAAAAAAAAAGTGCACATCAAGAAACGGAAGAGACAATCCACAGAATGGGAGAAAATATTCATAAATCATATACCTGATCAGGGACTTGTAACCAGAATATGTAAAAAGGCTCTTACAACTCAATAAGAAGACAACCCAATTTTAAAATAGGCAAAGGCCAGGCTCGGTGGCTCACGCCTGTAATCCCAGCACTTTGGGAGGTCAAGGCAGGCAGAACACTTGACGTCAGGAGTCCTAGACAGCCTGGCCAACATGGTGAAACCCCATCTCTACTAAAAATACAAAAATTAGCCTGACACGGTGGAACGAGCCTGTAATCCCAGCTATTCGAGAGGCTGAAGCGGGAGGATCACTTCAGCCCGGAAGGCGAAGGTTGCAGTGAGGCAAGATCACATCACTGCACTTCAGCCTGGGCGACAGAGTGAGACTCCGTCTCAAATAAAATAAAATAAAATAAAATAGGCAAATGATTTGAATAGATGTTTCTCTAAAGAAGACATGCAAATGGCCAGTAAACACATGAAGAGATGTTCAACATCACTAGTCATTAGGGAAATGCAAATCAAAACCAAAATAAGATACCACTTCACACTCACTGGTATAGCTACAGTTTAAAAGACAAATAAAAAATAGACCTTCTCAATCCCCCTGTCTCTGTGAACTTCCGCTGGGAAAAGCGATGCACTGGCGAAAGCTGTGTGAGGGGGGCCTTTGGCTCCAGAGAGACAGCGCGAGAGCCCCAGTGGGAACCACCCGGAGACCCAGAAGATCGAATTCGCCACTGCGCTGCGCGGCCGCCACACTCGCCGGGATCGGCCGGGTTTGAAGACGCGCCATGGAAGCCAGAGGGGTCTGACGATGGGGGACCTCTCGGAGCGTCGTCGCCCTGCTACTGCGCCTTGGCGGCCGCGCTCCATCTGGAGGCTTCCTCGTGACGCATACGCAGCCTGGCCGCCAACAAGACCGTCGCCTGCCTGGGACAACCACCCTGGACACCCAGAAGCCAGGAGATTTGCAGTGAGGCCCTTCGCTTCCTGATCTTTTGCCCAAGAACTGGGTTTCCGTAATGCGTCCGCTCTGTTCCCATGCCACCCAAGAGGCTGTGGCTGAGCAGCGCTTCTGACACATTGCTCTCTTTAGTCTGTTCTCGCAATAAAATCCAACGCCAGTGCAAAATAATAATAATAATAATAATAAACATAGGGCCAGGCACGGTGGCTTACGCCTGTAATCCCAGCACTTTGGGAGACTGAGGCGGGCGGATCACGAGGTTAAGAGTTCCAGACCAGCCTGGCCAACATAGTGAAACCCGGTCTCTACTAAAAATACAAAAAATTAGCCGGGCATGGTGGCATGCCCCTGTAATCCCAGCTACTCGGGAGGCTGAGGCAGGAGAATCGCTTTGAACCCAGGAGGCAGAGCTTGCGGAGAGCAAAGATTGCACCATTGCACTCCAGCCTGGGCAACAGAGCAAGACTCCGTCTCAAATAATAATAATAATAATTAATAAAGGCCAGGCATGGTGGCTCACACCTGTAATCCCAGCACTTTGGGAGGCTGAGGCAGGTGGATCACTTGAGATCAGGAGTCCAAGACCAGCCTGGCCAACATGGCGAAACCCTGTCTCTACTAAAAATACAAAAAAAATTCGCCAGGCATGGTGGCACACGCGTGTAATCCTAGCTACTTGGAAGCCTGAGGCACAAGAATCACTTGAACCCGGGAGGCAGAGATTGCGGTGAACCGAGATTGTGCCACTGCACTCCAGCCGGGGTGACAGTGAGACTGTCTCAAAAAAAACAAACACATAGTGAACCCCCATCTCTACTAAAAATACAAAAAAAAAATTACCGGGCATGGTGGCGGGCGCCTGTAGTCCCAGCTACTTGGGAGAGAGGCAGGAGAATCGCTTGAACCCAGGAGGCAGAGGTTGCAGTGAGCTGAGATCACGCCACTGCATTCCAGCTAGGGGGACAGAGTGAAACTGTGTCTCAAAAAAAAAAAATCCACAAAACATATACACAGAATTTTTTTTTTTTTTTTGAGATAAGATCTTGCTCTGTTGACTAGGCTGGAGTGCAGTGGTGAGATCTCGGTTCACCGCAGCCTACACCTCCTGGGCCCAAGCGATCTTCCCACCTTAGTCTCCCAAGCAGCTGGGACTATAGGCCTGTTTTTGTTGTTGTTGTTGTTGTTTATTTGAGGCAAGGTCTCATTTTGTCACCCAGCTGGGAGGGTAGTGGCACCATCACGGCTCACTGAAGCCTCAATCTCCTCCTAGGCTCAAGCGATCGTCTCATCTCAGCCTCTTGAGTAGCTAAGACTAAAGGCGCAACCAACATACCTGGGTAATTTTTCTTTTTTTTTTAATAGACAGAGTCTCACTGCCTTGCCCAGGCTGGTCTTGAACTCCTGGGCTCAAGCAATCCTCCCAACTCAGCCTCCCAAAGTGCTAGGATTACAAGCATGAACCACCGTGCCCAGCCAGAAAAACTCTAAAATGCATAGAAAAATAGACAAATAGAAACACCTCTCAGCCCATATCAGATACTTTTAAAACAAAACAATAATGTTCCTCAGAAGTTCATGTCACAATCAATGGCTCCAGCTTTACAAGGGCCACAAACTTATATTGTGAACCAGCCACATGCCAGGTATTGTTCAAAGCCCTGGGGACACAACTGGGGGGGAAAATCTCTGTTCCTGTGTAGCTCACATTCTACAACAAATATTCACTCAACAAGTATGGGGCATCCTTCTGTTCCAGGCACTGTTCTGACCTATGTGCTGGGCACACATCATTAAACAAATGATGATAATGTAAGGTTTACAGATATTTACAAAAATCGACCCAGAGTAAGAAGGAAATCTCTATCTAAGTTTAGAGCAGCCTAGGCAACATGGTGAGACCCTGTCTCTACAAAAAAAAATAAAACATAAACTAGCCAAGCATGCTGGCATGGGCCTGTAGTCCTAGCTACTTGGAAGGCTGAGATGAGAGTGTCACTTGAGCCCAGGAGATCAAGCCTGCAGCAGGCCATCATCACATCACTGCACTCCAGCCTGGGCAATAAAGCGAGATCCCATCTCAAAGAAATAATACAGGCCCTATTCTTTGACCACAATTGAAAAAATTAGAAATAGGAAATAAGAAAACAAAAATCCCCAATCACTGAGAAACTTCAAAGCTTCACATATTGTCATAAAAAACTTTATCTTCAAAGAGAACATTCAAACTCCCATTGCAGACTGTTTGGGAAGTGAGTTTATATTCATGTGAAGCATACACATACGTCGTAACTATGTGATACTAGTTATTCCAAGTGCACTGCCAAAGTTAGGGCCAGAAGGGGTTCCTTGTGGTCATTACTGTTATTTGACAGTTTTTGTAGAAGGAACAGTCTATACAATTATACAAGAGAACAAGACAAGAAGTGCTATTGCTTACAAACCACATCAGATTGGCAAAGATTAGGGTGGCAGTTCCCACCACCAACAAACATGGAGTGAAACGGCTCCATCATGCGCCATCCATAGAGGCTCAGCTTGGTCCTAGTGTGCTCTTGCCTCAGTCCTGAAGCTTCTTGTAGAAACACACAAGTGCTCAGGGAGTCAAGGGCCTGGAAACAATTGTGCATCAAAGAGAAATTAGCTAAAAAAAATTCCACAGCCACACTCTAGAATACTCTTATGCCGCCAATAAAAGAGGTAGATTGATATAAACCCACGGTTCTCCACTGGAGGCGATTTTGCCCTCCAGAGGACATTTGACAACATCTGGAGACATTCTTTATTATTTGCAGTGGGGTGGGAAGGTGTTAGTTGCATTTTGTGGGTAGAAGCCAGGGATGCTGCTCAACATCTTGCCATACACAGTACAGCTCCCCTCCAACAAAGAATGATCTGGCATCAAATATCAGTAGTGGGCCCAATGCAGTGGCTCACACCTGTAATCCCAGCACTTTGGGAGGCTGAGATGGGCAGATCACCAAAGGCCAGGAGTTCCACACCAGCCTGGCCAATATGGTGAAACCCCGTCGCCACTAAAAATGCAAAAATTAGTTGGGTGTGGTGGTGCACACCTGTAGTCCCAGCTACTCTGAAGGCTGAGGTGGGAGAATCACTTGAACCCGGGAGGTGGAGGTTGCAGTGAGCTGAGATTGTGCCACTGCACTCCAACCTAGGCGACAGAGTGAGACTCCGTCTCAAAAAAACACAAAAATAAAAAAAAAACAAAACAAAAACACAAATATCAGTAGTATCCAAGTTGAGAAACCCTGGTATAATGTAACATGGAGATATATACACAATGAATTGTTAATAAAAAAGTAAGTTCGGAACCCAACTTATACCATGACCCCATATTTTTTCTTAATATATCTGTACTAGTATATACCTAGAAAAAATATTAGAAAGTTCATATCAAACTGCTCATACATTCATCATTCTTTCATTCGTTCAACAAATATGGGCACCATTGTGTCTCAGGAACTGTTCTGACCTATGTGCTGGGCACACATCATTAAACAAAGCAGACAAGGCCCATGCTTTTCTGGGAACCATTGTGTCTTAGTGGGAGACACCTGGGAGGGGTGTCTTATTTTAGGGGGCTATAACAAGATACCATCAACTGGTGCCTTAAACAACAGGCATTTTTTTTTTTAATAAATTTTTTTTAGATAGGGTCTTGCTCTGTCGCCCAGGCTGGAGTGCAGTGTTGCCAACATGGCAAACATGGCACACTGCAGCCTCGACCTCCTGGTTCAGGCAATCCTCCCACCTCAGCCTCCTGAGTAGCTGGATCACAGGCACACACCAGCACACCTGGCTAATTTTTTTTTTTTTTTTTTTTTTTGAGAAGGAGTCTCACTCTGTCGCCAGGCTGGAGTGCAGTGGCACGATCTTGGCTCACTGCAGCCTCGGCCTGCCAGGTTCAAGTGATTCTCTTGCCTCAGCCTCCCGAGTAGCTGGGATTACAGGCATGTGTCACCATACCTGGCTAATTTTTGTATTCTTAGTAGAGACGGGGTTTCACCATGTTGGCCAGGATGGTCTCGATCTCTTGACCTTATGATCCTCCTGCCTTGGCCTCCCGAAGTGCTGGGATTACAGGCCTGAGCCACTGCACCCGGCCAACAAGCATTTATTTCTCAAGGTTCTGGACACTAAGAAGTACAAGATCAAGGCTCTGGCAGATCCCATGTCTACTGAGTGTTCTCTTCCCGGCTTGCAGATGGCCATCTTCTTGCTGTGCCCTCACATGGTGCAGAGATACAGGGGAAGCAAGCTCTCTCCTGTCTCTTCTTCTTCTTTTTTTTTTTTTTTTAATTATTTTGAGACATGATCGCAGTCTGTTGCACAGGCTAGAGTGCAGTGGCGTCTCAGCTCACTGCACCCTCCACCTCCTTAGCTCAAGCGATCCTCCTGACTCAGCCTCCCAAGTAGCTGGGACTACAGGTGAGCACCACCACACCTGGCTAATTTTTATGTTTTTCTTAAAGAGGGGGGTTTCACCATGTTGCCCAGGCTGTCTCTCTCTTCTTAGAAGGAAACTCATAGCTGCTGGGCACGGTAGCTCACGCCTGTAATCCCAGCACTCTGGAAGGCCGAAGTGGGCAGATCATCTGAGGTCGGAAGTTTGAGAACAGCCTGACCAACATGGAGAAACCCCGTCTCTACTAAAAATACAAAAATTAGCTGGACGTAGTGGCGTGCACCTGTAGTCCCAGATACTCGGGATGCTGAGACAGGAGAATTGCTGGAACCTGGGAGACAGAGGTTGCAGTGAGCCGAGGTGGCACCACTGCACTCCAGCCTGGGCAACAGAGCGAGACTCTACCTCAAAAAAAAAAAAATTAGCCAGGCATGATGGTGCACACCTGTAGACCCAGCTACTCAAGAGGCTGAGATAGGAGGATTGCTTGAGCCCAGGAGTTTGAGGATGCAGTAAGCTATGACTGCACCACTGCACTCTAGCCTGGGAGACAGAGTAAGACTTTGTCTCTTAGAAAAGAAACAGCATAACTTGTTGGGTGGCAGGATGGCCTGTCTGTTGCAGTGCCGCCTATATCACAAGGCTTCAATGTGTAAGAATTCTCCATGCCATCTGTGTCTGTCTCCTTATGGTGCTGCTGCTGTTTAGTTTCTCCTGGGTTGTGGGTATCTTTCTCATTCCAGAAGATTTGAGCAGACAGGCCAGCTGAGAAGAGCTATGGGGTGAGAGTCCTATCACCTGTCCACCCAGCCGTGATGTTCTCTGACTGCGGGACTCTCCCTGCCCTGCTCTGTTTCTTCCCATTTGTATCTGTATGCTTGTTGACTTTTTGTTGGTTTTTTTTTTTTTTTTTTTTACCATATTCATTGTTTTTTATTTACAAGGTAATACAAAGGCCCTGGGAAATTTTGTTGTTGTTGTTGTTGAGACAGGATCTCGCTCTGTCGCCCAGGCTGGAGTGCAGTGATATGATGATGGCCCACTGCAGGCTTGATCACCTGGGCTCAAGTGATACTCTCACCTCAGCCTCCCAAGTAGCTAGGACTACAGGCCCATGACAATATGCTTGGCTACTTTATGTTTTAATTTTTTTTCTGGAGACACGGTCTCGCCATGTTGCCTAGGTTGCTTTAGAACTCACAGGCCCAAGCATCCTTCTGCCTCAGCCTCCCAGAGTGTGAGAATTACAGGCATGAGCCGCCGTGCCTGGTCAGGAAATATATATATATATATATTTCCTGACCAGGCACGGCGGCTCATGCCTGTAATATGTATGTATGTATGTGTGTGTGTATATATATATAATTTTTTTTTTTTTTTTGAGACAGAGTTTTGCTCTTGTCACCCAGACTGGAGTGCAATGGCATGATCTTGGATCACTGCAACCTCTGCCTCCCGGGTTCAAGCAATTCTCCTGCCTCAGCCTCCCAAGTAGCTGGGATTACAGGCGTGTGCCACCACGCCCGGCTAATTTTTGTATTTTTAGTAGAGATGGGGTTTCACCATATTGGTCAGGCTGGTCTTGAACTCCCGACCTCAGGTGATACACACGTCTTGGCCTCCCAAAGTGCTGGGATTACAGGCCTGAGCCACCATGCCCAGCCACGTGCTCCTGGCTAATTTAAAAAAAATTTTTTTTGGCCAGGCACAGTGGCTCAAGCCTGTAATCCCAGCACTTTGGGAGGCTGAGGCGGGCGGATCACAAGGTCAGGAGATCGAGACCATCCTGGCTAACACAGTGAAACCCCTCTCTACTAAAAATACAAAAAATTAGCCAGGCATGGTGGCAGGCGCCTGTAGTCCCAGCTAATTGGGAGGCTGAGGCAGGAGAATGGTGTGAACCTGGGAGGCAGAGCTTGCAGTGAGCCGAAATTGTGCCACTGCACTCCAGCCTAGATGACAGTGCCAGACTCTATCCACAAAAAAAAAAAAATTTTTTTTTTTTTTTTTTTTTGAGATGGAGTCTCACTATGTCACCTGAGATGGTCTTGAACTCCTGGCCTCGGCCTCCCAAAGCTCTGGGATTACAAGCATGAACCACTGTGCCTGGCAAAGTTAGGCTTTTTGACTTGCCCTGGTTCCCTTCCATCCCTTGTTCAAATTGCCATCTCATGAAGTCAAAACCCAGCAACTGCCCTGGGGCTCTCCTCTTCCACCTACTCTTGTGGCCCCAGCACTATAAGGTAGTCAACAGCCCACATGTGTGTTCAAGGTGAAGTCATCATCCTACTCAATCAAGCCTTTTTGCTGATTCCAAGATCAAAGAAAAGAATGGTATGGCTACAATAGTGCCCCACTCCCAAGAGGAAAACAAAACGAAACGGTGGAGGGAAGGTGGTGCTAGCAGGTGAAGGGTCTTTGGTAAAGAGAGCTGTCCCTGAAGAAACATCCAGTCCTCTCCTGACCCCTAGTGGTTGCCCAAGGCCTTTATCTGAATTGGCTTCTCTAAGGCCTCCAGGATTCCCTCAAGGAATGGCAATAGACAACAACTGATACAGGACTTTAAAATTTACAGAATGAGCGGGCGCGATGGCTCACGCCTGTAATCCCAGCACTTTGAGAGGCTGAGGCGGGCAGATCACCGGAGGTCAGGAGTTCGAGACCAGCCTGGCCAACATGATGAAAACCCGTCTCTACTACATATACAAAATTAGCCAGGCATGGTGGTGCATGCCTGTAATCCCAACTACTAGGAAGGCTGAGGCAGGAGAGTCGCTTGAACACAGGAGGCCGAGGTTGCAGTGAGCCGAGATTGTGCCGTTGCACTCCTGCCTGGGCGACAAGAGCGAAACTGTGTCTAAAAAAAAAAAAAAAAAATTCACAGTATGTATTTTTGTATATTCTATCCTTGAATCATCCTCACGAGTAGAATAGATGGTATTATTATCTCCCATTGTACAGATGAAGAAACTGAGGCTCAGAGAGAAGATAAACAAATTGCCTATGACTCCATACTCAGAAGTAAGAATAGGACTTCTACCCCCATGACAGTCTCGCCCTCCCAGAGCTGCCATATTTTTTATACAGCGAAACTGGATTATTTGTTGAGTCTCCAATCTTAGAAGCTGGTATAGATTTTTATTTTTTCTTTCACTCTCTCTCTCGGGTCTCCAATCTTAGAATCTGGTACAGATTTTATTTTATCTGTCTCTCTCTCCACCCCCACCAGGCTGGAGTGCAGTGGCATAATCATGTCACAGTGCAGCCTCAACCTCCCAGGCTCAAGCGATCCTCCTACCTCAGACTCCTGAGTAGCTGGGACTACAGGCACATGCCACCACACCCGGCTATTTTTTAAATTTTTTGTAGGCCGGGAGCAGTGGCTCACGCCTGTAAACCCAGCACTTTGGGAGGCTGAGGCGGGCGGATCATGAGGTCGGGAGATCGAGACCATCTTGGCTAACACGGTGAAACCCCATCTCTACTAAACATACAAAAAATTAGCCGGGCGTGGTGGCAGGTGCCTGTAGTCCCAGCTACTCGGGAAGCTGAGGCAGGAGAATGGCGTGAACCTGGGAGGCGGAGCTTGCAGTGAGCCAAGATTGTGCCACTGCACTCCAGCCTGGGCGACAGCGGGAGACTCCGTCTCAAAAAAAAAAAAGTTTTTGGTTTTTGGTTTTTTTGATATGGAGTCTCGCTCTGTCACCCAGGCTAGAGTGCAGTGGCGTGATCTCAGCTCCCCACAACCTCTGCTTCCTGGGTTCAAGTGATTCTCCTGCCTCAGCCTCCCAAGTAGCTGGGATTACAGGTGCCCACCCCCTCGCCTGGCTAATTTTGTATTTTTAGTAGATATGGGGTTTCAATATCTTGGCCAGGCTGGTCTCGAACTCCTGACCTCATGATCTACACACCTTGGCCTCCCAAAGTGCTGGGATTATAGGCGTGAGCCACCATGCCCCGGCCAAAAACGTATCTATTTAATTTTGCAAAAAGAAACATAAGAAGGGTAAGTCAGAAACGAATGAGATTAGTTTCCTACAGGGGATAGATAGATGGGAATGAAATGGAAGGGATAAAAAAGTAAAACGACACTTTTTAAAATATCAATGTTTTGACTCTACCTACAGAACCATTTAATGATTAATATGTTCAAGAAATAATAAATTGACAGGCACAGTGGCTCATGTCTGCAATCCCAGCACTTTGGGAGACCGAGGCAGGCAGATTGCTTGAGGCCAGGAGTTTGAGACCAGCCTGACCAACATGGCGAAACCCCGTCTCTACAAAAAATACAAAAATTAGCCAGGCATGGTGGTGCAGCCTACTCAGGAGGCTGAAGCATGAGAGTTGCTTGAGCCCGAGAGGTGGAGGTTGTAGTGAGCTGAGATCACGTCACTGCACTCCAGCCTGAGCAACAGAGTAAGACTCTGTCTTAAATAAATAAATAAATAAATAAACAAATAAATAAATAAAATCAACAAGGACTGGGAACAATCCTCTTATACAAACAGAAACAATGAACCTAAATATATTTCAAATGAACAATTCTGAAACTTTCTGTGAATTGGACTGAGCAAAGGAGTAAATGTATCAAAGATGTTAGGAGCCAGATTTTACCCTTTGGAGAAGAGAGTTACAATATGGAACTGAAGACAGCTAGGCCAGAAACACCAAGGATTTTGGCAACCACCAGAACAGGAGAGCGTCATGAAACAGATTCTTCCTCAGAGCCTCCAGAAGGAATCAATGCTGCCAACATCTTGATCTTGGGTTTCTGGCCTCCACAACTGTGAGAGAATAAATTTCTGTTGTTTAAAATAGAAAGAAAGAGAGAAAGGGGGAGGAAGAAAGGAAGGCAAGCAAGCCAGCAAGGGAGAACCCTTTGGTGTTGGAATGGGACTAGAAATATGAAGTTGTTCTCTTAAATATATACACACACAAAAGAGGAAACTAAATACATTAGATTGATTTTAAAACATATATCTATATACAGAAATAGATGCATGTGTTTATGTGTTTATGTGCGTATGTGCATGTGTGCTCCTAGCTCTGCACACGGGAAGAGCCTAGAAGCAATGACATCTCCATGGGAATGATCACACCTGTGCCTCATGGAAAAGAACCTGGCTCCTTGGAGAAATGCCTGATTGCAGGGCTGGGGCAGGGAAAGTACAATGGAACCCAGAACATCTTGATGTGCCATGAAATAAGAAAGTGCTCACAGTCCGGGTGCGGTGGCTCACGCCTGTAATCCCAACAATTTAGGAGGCCGAGGAGGGCGGATCACTTGAGGTCAGGATTTTGAGACCAGCCTGACGAATGTGGTGAAACTCCCTCTCTACTAAAAATACCAAAAAATATTACCCAGTCCTGGTGGCGCGTGCCTGTATTCCCAGCTACTCGGGAGGCTGAGCCAGGAGAATTGCTTGAACCTGGGAGGCGGAGGTTGCAGTGAGCTGAGATCACACCACTGCACTCCAGCCTCGGCAACAGAGCAAGACTCCGTCTAAAAAATAAAATAAAAAAAAAGAAAGTGCTCACAAAATAATGGGGATATGTCAAAGGATATGGGAAACAGCTGCCAGGATAAAATGCTGGACAAAGTTGGGATGATTAAAGCATCAAAATAGATCATGATAGTGTTGGATTGTGACCCACTGAATAAAATAAGAATCCATGAGTTCACAATGATAATAAATGAATGAATAGATGAGAAGTAAAGCTCTTTTTTTTTTTAATTCTTTGTACAGATGGAGTTTCACCATGTTGGCCAGGCTGGTCTCGAACTCCTGGGCTCAAGCCATCCTCCCACCTTAGCATAAGCCACTACTCCAGGCACAACTTTCTGTAAGTTTGAAACTATATCAGAATTAAAAGCTACCTCTCACAGGCTCACACACAAGCAAAACTAATACATGGATAAAAGGGCCCACTGAGTGCCCAGCATAATGAATGGAACAAGTCATATGCCAAGGCCTGTGTGGCAGTTGATTGTCCCCCCCAACACACTTTGCCTTCTTCCTCCCTAATCGGCTCTGATTTTTAGTACCAGTAGATTTTTTTTAACTAGAACATGTAATACTTTAATTTTAAACATTAAAATTAACTAAAAGGCCGGACGCGGTGGCTCACGCCTGTAATCCCAGCACTTTGGGAGGCCGAGGCAGGTGGATCACCTGTGGTCAGGAGTTCAAGACCAGCCTGGCCAACATAGCAAAACCCCATCTCTACTAAAAAAAAAAAAAAAAAAAAAAAAAAAAAAAAAAAAAAAAAATTAGCTGGGCATGGTGGCACACAGCTGTAATCCCAGCTATTTATAGGGAGGCTGAGGCAGGAGAATTGCTTGAACCTGGGAGATGGAGGTTGCAGTGAGCCGAGATCCCACCATTGCACTCCAGCCTGGGCAAGAGCGAAACTCCTTCTCAAAAAATAAAATGAATTAAAAGAAGAACGTGTGTTCCCCTAAATAAGAAAAAAATGAGTGTTGTTGAGTGAACGTGTGAGTGAATGAGTGAATCAGTGAATGGGGAGTGAGTGAATGAATGGACCGAACAGGTGAGCAAAATGAGAATGAACTGAGGCTTTCCCTCAAGTGCCAAGCCTTTTCATCTACAGTTCCCCTGCACCTGTAGCCACACCCACTCAGGGGAGGAGGTTCAGGATGCCTTTTTTATGGCTGACCACACCCTGGCAGCCAGGCTGGCCAAAGTGCATTTTCTCAGGAGTCCAGGCCAGGGGATCCCTGCTACTTCCGCCTCTCCATTGCCCCACCCTGCCCTTCCCCTGTTCTTGCAGAAAGACACGCCAGCATGCTGGGAAGACAGCGTCGGCCTGGCAGCCAGGTGACCCAGGTCCAGTGCCAGGCCTGTGCCTGGCTGGCCACGTGACTAGTGGTAAACATTTCACTTATAAGGCCTCATTTTCCCTGTTTGCTCCTTTAAGCAGTTTGGCCAAATCAGTGGTTCACAGTCTTGGCTGCACATTGAAATCAGCTGGGAACCTTTCGAAAGTTCTGGGGCTCTGATTGCATCCAGACCAACTAAGTCAGACTTTATAGGGTGGGACCTGGGCATCCACGGTTTTTAAAGCTTCCCAGGTGACTTCAATGCACACCATGTTTGAGAGCCGGGGGGCTGCGATCTCCATAGCTCCCTCCAGCTTTTTTTTTTTTTGGTTTTTTGTTGTTGTTGTTGTTGTTGTTTGTGTGTGTGTGTGTGTGTGTGTGTGTGTGTGTGTGTGTGTTTATTTATTTATTTATTTATTTATTGAGATGGAGTCTTGCTCTGTCACCAAGACTGGAGTGCAATGGTGTGATCTCGGCTCACTGCAACATCTGCCTCCCAGGTTCAAGCGATTCTCCTGTCTCAGCCTCCTGAGTAGCTGGGATTATAGGCGCACGTCACCACACCCAGCTAATTTTTTGTATTTTAGTAGAGACGGGGTTTCATCGAGTTGCCCAGGCTGGTCTGGAACTCCTGAGCTCCGGCAATCCACCCGCCTCAGCCTCCCAAAGTGCTAGGATTATAGGCGTGAGCCACCGCACCCAGCCAGCTCCCTCCAGTTTTTTGATGCTGAGGCCCACCCTGATGCCCCGTCTGTTTGCCCGTCTTTTGTCATTGGAGGGTTAAATGAAATGTGAGCGTTACCCGAACATCTGGGTTCCTATCTGTGCACCTCCTCCTGTCTTCAGCCTGCCTTTGAGGCAGCAGCCTCACTGGGGACTTTGACCCTCCCCACCTATTCTTCACTGAACCTCCTGCTCCAGCCTCTGCCTCCTCCATTTTGATGTCTAGAAACAGGGAATCCAGGATCATCACCAAGGTCATTTTCCCAGGTATGGAGGGGTCTTTCTGCTTCTTTCTTGTCATGCACAGCTGCTGAGGAAGGGGCTGGGAGAAAAGACAGTGAAATGGGGAAGAGGAGTCCATTCAAACCGAGAAACAAAGTGTTTGGTTTTTCTTACCCCTGATGTAGAAGCTACCAACCTTTTCCAAGAAAGAGGGCCTGGCCCCCTTCTCGGGTCTGGCTGGGTGCCTGCTGTGCCTCTCTGGCCTCCCCTCTGAAGGGCACCATTCCCTCGCGTGAGTACTACTGGCCTGCACCGTCTTCCAGTGGAGACAGCCTGAGAAGAGAGTCTGGAGCCTTACTTCAGTACCTTCCTTCACTGGCCTCACCCTATGCAAATCATGCCACACACTGGAGCCTCCTTTTCCCTATCTATAAAATAAAAATGACCCTGCTCTATCTCACTGGGGTGGCAAGAACACACTGTTGTTACCTTGCAGACAGATGTGCTGAGGCTGTAGAAAGTGCTTTTTATTTGGTTGGGAGCTTGTGCATAAATGCGAGAGGGGCTGCACATCTGACGGACTAGAGGTGACTCATGGCTGAACCGGAACAGGACATCGGGGAGAAGCCAGCAGGTGAGTCTGGGAGTCCTGTTCCCAACATGGTCCTCAAGGAGGATGGGACAGGGGGCTGGGGAAGGCTGGGACACGGCTGATGCTGTGGCCAGCAGTGCCCTGTGGCCTCCGCCACTCTGCCAGTGGGGTAGTGAAGAGCAGAGCAACTAGACCAAAGGTCCTTTCAGAAGGAAGCAAGTGTCTATAGCTACAATAAATAATAATAGCAGCCGGCAATTACTGGTGCTCACAACTGCTAGGAAGTTGTACCTTCTGTGTACTTTCTCTTTGACTTCTTACAATCTGGTGAGGTAGGATTGTTAACCTCATTTTCAGATCAGAGAGGTTATGTAACTTGCCCAAGGTGTCAAAGCTACTAAGTGGCAGAAGAATTCAGACCCAAATCTGCCTGAGTGCAAAGGGCATGCTTTGTGACCTCTATGAGACTCTGTCCATTCACAGAGCTGACACATTGACCACAGAATAAAATGCTTTCAAACGTAGTGGACAGGGCAGGGAAAGTTCTCGGGCTGTGTGTTGGGTGAGTTAGCAGTGAGGCAGGAAGGCCTCGTTTCAGGTCAGGTTCTGGTATCTCTATCAGGTATCGATATCAGGTCAGGTACTGGCAGGTGGGCTGGGGCCCAGCTGCTACAGGGGCTGCCTGAGAAGGAGCCACAGCCCTGAGCCACCTCCGGGGCCCAGAATTGAAAGGCAAAGAGAAGACTGCAGATCCCCGCTCACTAGGGGAGGGGACATTATTCCTGTCCTGGGAAGGGGCTGAGTTGGGCAGGAGCGTCTCATCTCCTTGGAGGCATCTGGCAGAGGGGCACAAACAGGGCTGACTTCATAAGGCTGTGATCAGTGCAGCTGCCCAGGGCCTTGCATTCAGAAAGGCCCTGGGCTTGGGGTTCAACATTCTGTGATTGTTGACTTGAAATGTGTCATAATTTTAGCCCTGAACTTGTTTTGTAAGTGGTGTCCGATGGGACAATGGAGCATGTGCCAGGGTTGGGAGTTGGAGCCTCAGCTCATACATATGGTCTCCACACCCAGACCAGCCCTACCACTGCTGTAACCCTCTGCCAGAGTCCCTCATTCCGCTGTCACCTTTGCCCAGGCAAAACAAGGATCAGAGGCTGAGGAGTGGCAGGCAGCCCTGGACACTCTCACCCACCCCCATCCAGCTAGTTGGTGCGTTCAAGTGGGGAGGTCGCAATACCTTGGGCGTCACCCATTTGCCCTGGGTTAGAGCAGCGGCTGTGAGAAGGGGAAATTGGCTTCCTCTTCATTTTCCTTTTGCACTCGGCTTTGCAAATTATGTAGTTGGCCCTGGTCACATCCATATCTGGCCATTTACCAACCTGAACAAACTACTTCCCCTTTCAGCCTCAATTTTCCTGTCTGAAAATGCAAATAACAAATAATAATGTGCATACCCCACAGGATTCTTTTGGGGACAGTGAGGCTTTTCTCTTTTCCAGAATGCAAGTCTGATTATGACAGCTCTCTGCTAAAAACCAGAATGGCTTGGTGGTGTTTTAGGACAAAGACCAAAACCTTTCATCTAGACTAATGCTGCCCAATAGAAATGTAATGCAAGCCACATATGTAATTTAAAATTGCTAGTAGCCATGTTTTAAAAAGTAAAAACAGGTGAAACTAATTTTAATAATATACTTTGCCCACTATATGCAAATCATTATATCAACATATAAGTATGAAAATTTTTTATTGCCTCCAAAATCCAGGGTATATTTTACCTTATCGTGTATCTTATCTCATGTGACAAGAAGCTACGTAATTGGACTAACTGGCCCCTGCCAGCCTGTCTGACACTCAGTCCCCCTATGCTCTCTGCCCTGCAGCCATGCTGAACTCTCCACAGGGCCCTGTGAAAAGCTCTTCACCTCCTCTGCCCTCTGGATCTAGTTAAGCCTATTCATCCTTCAGATGTCAGCCCAAATAATCAACCTTCATGGAGGCCTCCCTTGACCCCTAACATGCTTTCAAAGTACTGTGTATTTCACATTCATCATGCCCCGACAACTGTGATTTCCCATTTATTAATATCTGTCTCTTCTGCTGGCCTGCAAACTCCAGGAGCACAGAGACATCTTTGGGATTTTTGAACATGATTTCCCCAGGGCTTAGCCCAGTGCCTGGTGCAAAGCAGGCTTTCAACATGTTCAGTGGATATTGTAAGAAAGAAAGAAGTACACAAAAGGCCTGGCATATGCAAAGCACTCTAAATATTCACTCCTTTCCCTTCCCTCTGGGTGAGAAAATTTCTCCTTATAAAGACACCCTCCTAACTGTATCTCTGCTAGAGAAATGAAGACATAAAGCACTCTGTGCCAAAAATATTTAAGTAAAAACTTGAGCTAAGCACAGAGATTATAAATATTTCTTCCCCAGATTACGCACCATTTAAAAATACTGTCTCAGCTCCTTTTCATGATTTGGGTGGTGATTAAAGAAAATTACTCTTCAAGACTGAAAGTCATTACTGCCCTTTTCCTGACTTGCCTTTTCCCTTGAGAAGGGGAGGATAAGCTGCAGGGCAGGAAGTGGAAGTGGGGCATCCTTGTCCTTTGTCTGGCAGACAGCCAACTGGTGAGGTACTGCTCCTTCTCAACTCTTTCCTGATTCTTTCCCAGGTGAATATAAACAAGAAGGCACAAATCCACACTTGCCAACGGACCCAAGTGATAACAAGAAACCCAGTGACACCTGTCTAGGTGAAGACTCAGCCCCTATGTGACCATGTTGCAAAGCCAAACTGACCATCTGCTTTCCATTTGGACTTTTAGTTCATACTGTATCTTCTCAGGACAGTTAAGTTGAAATACAATGCCACTGTCCTAAAAGATGGTAGAATTATCCTATTTCTGGAGGAGTGGGGGTAGTGGGTAGGAATCTCAAGAGCGATTTGCTCCTCTGAACAATAGCTTCTTTAAGGACACCAGGGCCTCCAGGGCTATACATTTCCCTGAAGCTTTCCAGATAAGCAACAAGGTATGAGCACCTGCTATGTATTGCCCAAGGGTGATGTGTTTAAATATCCATTGCATATTTTAAATCCTTGCCTGGCTTAAAGCTGCAAGCTTTCTGTTTTCAGTGGATATAATGGGGGCATACTTCCCAGAGCTTGCCCAACACTCCAAGAAAAGAACCCTCAGCTAATGCAAAGTGTGTATGTGCCCATGAAAGCTCCATGTCCACTTAACATTCAGTTTTTAGGATTATTTATGCTGTAATAATAGATATGACAATCTCTGACGGGTATTTTGTTTCCTTTACAAACTGTATTTGAATTTATGGGTGATTTAGAGCTTGTGCTTAAAGTCAGAATTCAGAACCCCAAAGAAAATGACTTCATTGAAATTGAACTGAAGAGACAAGAACTGAGTTACCAAAACCTACTAAACGTGAGTTGCTGTGAACTGGGGATTAAACCAGAAAGAGTGGAGAAGATCAGAAAGCTACCAAACACACTGCTCAGAAAGGTAAGGGTTAAGAGTTTCTAAATGCAGAATCACAGTGGGTGACATCATGTTCTCTGGAGCCAATCGTTTACACTTCTGCATTTCATGACACCAGAAATCCTGGCTGCAAAATGGCCAAACATGGTAGCTAGGTCATTTTCAATCCGGCGCTTTTAAGATTTGCACATCTAATCCATAAACCTTTTAAAAACCTCTAAATGGTCCGATCATGGTGGCTCACACCAGTACAATCCCAGCACTTTGGGAGGCCGAGGTGGGCAGATCACAAGGTCAAGAGATCGAGACTATCCTGGCCAACACGGTGAAAACCCGTCTCTACTAAAATTACAAAAATTAGCTGGGCATGGCAGCGTGTGCCTGTAATCCCAGCTACTCAGGAGGCTGAGGCAGGAGAATTGCTTGAACCCAGGAGGAGGTTGCGGTGAGCCGAGATAGCACCACTGCACTCCAGCCTGGTGACAGAGCTAGACTCTGTCTCAAAAAAAACAAACCTCTGAATGACAAGTGACTCCCCAATTTAAGGCTTCAGTTCAGTGCTTTTGGCCCCACCAATCTCTGCAAAATTGACTGGTTAACATAAAATGGCATAGTCCTCAGGAAAAAAAAAACACAAACCCATCCTTGTTTGCTTAGCAAAGGGTGGGTTTGCTAAGTATTTGAAATATTAGCAAACAAAAATTGTTTTGCATTTTTATATATTTCCCAGATTTAAAATACAGATCTTAATTTTTAATTTTGGAAAGGAAATCTTATTTCTTTGGAAATTTTTCTTTAAAGCTTTCAAAATTCCTTTGGCAATTTTTTTGTTTTTTATTTTTTTGAGACAGGGTCTCTGTCACCCACAATAGAATGCAATGGCGTGATCATAGCTCACTGCAGCCTCGAAATCCTCGGCTCAAGTGATCCTCCCATCTTAGCCTCCAGAGTAGTTGGGACTACAGGGACACACCACCACACTCCACTAATTTCTTTTTTTTGAAATGGGTCTGGCTATATTGCCCAGGCTGTTCTCAAACCCCTGGCCTCATCCTCCTAAGTGCTGGGATAACAGGTGGTGAGCTGCTGTTCCTTTGGCAATCCTTACTGGTGTCTTGGCTTATAGTGTATATTCTTTGTAAACTAACATGTCAAGGGATGATCATGCTTTCCAGATACCTTAACAACAAAAATCTACTGGGTGTGGTGTCTCATGCCTGTAATCCCAGCACTTTGGGAGGCCAAGGTGGGCGGGTTGCTTGAGCTCAGGAATTTGAGACCAGCCTGGGCAACATGGTGAAACCCTGTCTCTACAGGAAAATATAAAAATTAGCTGGGTGTAGTAGACTTGGGAGGCTGCAGTGGAAGTGGAAGGATTGCTTGAGCCTAGGAGGTTGAAGCTGCGGTGAGCTGTGACTGTGCCACTGCACTCCAGGTTAGGTGACAGAGTGAGACCCTGTCTCAAAAAAAAATACAGAACTATCTTATGGGGACCGGGCGCAGTGGCTCACACCTGTAATCCCAACATTTTGGGAGGCCCAGGTGGGCGGATCACCTGAAGTCAGGAGTTCAAGACCAGCCTGGCCAACATGGTGAAAACTGTCTCTATAAAAAATACAAAAATTAGCCGGGCATGATGGCGCATGTCTGAATCCCAGCTACTCAGGAGGCTGAGGTTGCAGTGAGCCAAGTGAGGCAGGAGAATCACTTGAACCCGGGAGGCGGAGGTTGCAGTGAGCCAAGATCGCATCATTGCACTCCAGCCTGGGCGACAAAAGCAAGACTCCATCTCAAAAAAAACAATACCTTATGGGTTCAGAACCCAAGATGCTGAACAATATTAATATTAAGGTTTTCTATTACATTCAAATTTATTAAGCATGGTATAATTTCTTTTCTACATTAAGGACAAAGACATTCGAAGACTGCGGGACTTTCAGGAAGTGGAACTCATTTTAATGAAAGATGGAAGCTCCAGATTGACAGAATATGTGCCATCTCTGACAGAAAGGCCCTGCTATAATAGCAAAGCTGCAAAAATGACTTATTAAATACTCCCAGGAATGGCCGGGCATGGTGGCTCACGCCTGTAATCCCAGCACTTTAGGAAGCCAAGGTGGGCAGATCACCTGAGGTCAGGAGTTCTAGACCAGCCTGGCCAACATATAGTGAAACCCAGTCTCTACTAAAAAAAATACAAAAATTAGCTAGGTGTGGTGGCGCACACCTGTAGTCCCAGCTACATGGGAAGCTGAGGCAGGAGAATCACCTGAACCCAGGAGACAGAGGTTGCAGTGAGCTGAGATTGCGCCACTGCACTCCAGCCTGGCGACAGAGCAAGACTCTGTCTCTCAAAATAAATAAATAAATAAATAATCAATCCCAGGAATTAAAACACTGAAATCATTATTTCACAAATAATGAAGTCTGGATGCATATACCAGTTTGGCTAACTTCATGTTTGAACTGTGAGAAATTATTATGTTTCGTCATCTCCAATTTCTCTGGGCTGGGAGAAGAGTTAAGTTTAGGGTTTTGACAAATAGCTATAAAAAACATCGCAAGGTATGATACTTACACCAAGGCCAGTTTATTTTGTAGAGTTGTGCCCTAATCCTGATGTGTGCTTTATAAGATTCAGTCAGGACAAATGGCCAGAGTCTCTTCAGGTGAACCCACATGGGCAGGGTGAGCTGATGGTGCTGGGAAAGCCAGGACCCACTTGGCAACACAAGTTCTGTCAGTGTCCGCCCCCACTCCGCCTTTTTTTTTTTTTTTTTTTTTTTTGAGACAGAGTTTCACTCTGTTGCCTATGCTGGAGTGCAATGGCACGATCTCGGCTCACTGCCAAGTTCAAGCGATTCTCATGCCTCAGCCTCCCAAGTAGCTGGAATTACAGGCACACACCACCACGCCCAGCTAATTTTTGTATTTTTAGTAGAGATGGGGTTTCACCATGTTGCCCAGGCTGGTCTTGAACTCCTGACCTAAGGTGATCCACCCGCCTCGGCCTCCCAAAGTACTGGGATTACAGGTGTGAGCCACTGTGCTCAGGCCCCCCAACCCTTTTTTTTTTTTTCTGAGACGGAGTCTTGCTCTGTCGTCCAGGCTGGAGTGCAGTGGCGCGATCTTGGTTCACTGCAACCTCTGCCTCCTGGGTTCAAGGGATTCTCCTGCCTCAGCCTCCTGAGTCCCTGGGACTATAGGCATCTGCCACCACACCTGGCTAATTTTTGTATTTTTAGTGGAGATGGGGTTTCACCATGTTGGCCAGGATGGCCTCGAACTGACCCCAAGTGATCTCTTGGCCTCCCAAAGTGCTGGGATTACAGGCGTAAGCCACTGTGCCCGGCCAATTGTCCTCATTTTTAAACGTGTCCCATACTATCACTTCCTGTTTACACCTTTTTAAACTCATCTACAAAATGGCATGATTTCCGAGTTGAGTAAATAACTCCTTTTTTTCTTTTTTGAGAGGGAGTCTTACTCTGTGACCCAGGCTGGAATGCAGTGGCGCGATCTCGGCTTACTGCAACCTCCGCCACCCGGGTTCAAGCGATTCTCCTGCCTCAGCCTCTCAAGTGGCTGGGATTACAGGCATGCTCCACAATGCCTGGCTAATTTTGGTAATTTTAGTAGAGATGGGGTTTCGCCATGTTGGACAGGTTAGTCTCAAACTCCTGACCTCAAGTGATCCGCCCGCCTCGGCCTCCCAAAGTGCTGGGATTACAGGTGTGAGGCACCGCATCTGTCCAAGTATTTTTTAAATTTTATTTTTTAAGACGAGGTCTTGGCCGGGCGCAGTGGCTCACATCTGTAATCCCAGCTACTCAGGAGGCTGAGGCAGGAGAATCGCTTGAACCTGGGAGGTAGAGGTTGCAATGAGCCCAGATCGCACCACTGCACTCCAGCCTGGGAGACAGAGCAAGTCTCCGTTTAAAAAAAAAAAAAAAGACGAGGTCTCACTATGTTGGCCAGGCTGGTCTGGAACTCCTGGGCTCAAGTGATCCTCCCACCTCGGCCTCCCAAAGTGCTAGGATTACAGAGGTGGCCACCATGCCCAGCCAATAACAATTAATACCTTTGAGGCTATTTTTAACATACCACTTACAGAACAGGCGAGGCACAGCCCATGCCACTGGTCTGTTAAATAAGCTGAAAAACCAGCTGGTGCCCTCACTACCATCTAAAGTGAGCTGTCATCACATCCCATGCTACGTTCCTCCCTAACACACTCCCTAGGATCCTTCCGGGTCAGCTCCCTTGCCAAATTCTAGTTAATAACTCTGCTTGCACCTTGTACGCGCTCATGCAATGGCTTGACCCTATCTACCCACTTTTATTCACACACACCACACTGTCACTTCTTTACACACCTGTTCCTCCTAGACCACGAAGTCATCTCTAAACCTTGTGGGAGAGGTATACATAAAGTACCAGAACTCCTTATGGCCAAGCATAATGTCTTACTTGCATCCCAGCACATGCCATTAGCCACTGTTCCTTCAACTCCAATTTCTCAGTAGCTCAACTTTGATGAAGGGCAGTGGACACATAGGCAGCACGTCAAGACTTCCCTTACCCAACTGTTCAAAACAGAGAAAAATGGTTCCAATAGTAAGAAGTGTCCTGTTTCATTCAGAAAACGTCATGTGGGACCATCTGCAACTTGCTTAGCATTTGCGGCCTCCTGTGACAAGGTGACAGAAGCACTTCAGGTCAGCATCTAAATTGCTTATTTTTTTTAAAATTTTGAGGCCAGGCACAGTGGCTCACGCCTGTAATCCCAGGAGTTCAAGTTTAGCTTGAGCAACATAGCAAGACCTTATCTCTAAAAAAAAAAAAAAAGAAAAACTTTGGGGGGCGCATATCACTGTTACCCAGGCTTGAGTGCATGATCTTGGCTCACTGTGCAACCTGTCTCGTAGGTTCAAGTGATTCTCATGCCTCAGCCACCCAAGTGGCTGGGATTACAGGCATGCATCACCATGCCCAGCTAATTTTTAAAAATAATTTTGACAAAGTTTTGCCATGTTGGCCAGGCTGGTGTCGAACTCCTGGCTTCACGTGATGTGCCCACTTTGGTCTCCCAAAGTGTTGAAATTACAGGTGTGAGCCACTGCACCCAGCCAAAACTCATTTTCTATAACACAAATAAGTCTTAAGGTTGCAGATTATCAGTAAAACAAAATTTGAAGAGCTTCAAGAGTAATTTGATTGGTTTTCACCTCACACATCGATTATAAAAAACTAATCCCTGAGTAAGGTGCAATTCCAACTCATTTTATTTATTTATTTTGAGACAGAGTCTTACTGTGTTGCCCAGGCTGGAGTGCAGTGGCACGATCTTGGCTCACTGCAACCTCTGCCTCCCGGGTTCAAGCAATTCTCCTGCCTGTCTCCTAAGTAGCTGGGACTACAGGTGCCCACCACCATGCCCGCTAATTTTTTTTTTTTTGTATTTTTAGTAGAGATGGGTTTTCGCTATGTTGGCCAGGCTGGTCTTGAACTCCTGACCTCGTGATCCACCCACCTCGGCTTCCCAAAGTGCTGGGGATTACAGGGGTGAGCCACCAGGCCCAGCCTATTTTTTATTTTTTTTGAGACAGTCTCGCTGTGTCACCCAGGCTGGAGTGCAGTGGTGTGATCTCAGCTCACTGCAACCTCCACCTCCCAGGTTCAAGTAATTCTCCTGCCTCAGCCTCCCAAGTAGCTGGGACTACAGTGCCCACCACCACACCCAGCTAATTTTTTTTTTTTTTTTTTAGTAGAGACAGGGTTTCACTATGTTGGCCAGGCAGGTCTTGAACTCCTGACCTCATGATCCGACTGCCTCGGCCTCCCAAAGTGCTGGGTTTACAAGCGTGAGCCACCGCGCCCAGCCAATTCCACTGATTCTAAAATGGCCTTAAGTGAAATTAATCACGTACCAAAATGCCATCCCAAGAAGTCCCAGAACTATTTAGGTTAAAATAAAATACAAAATGACCTAGAATTCTTAGTTGTTCATTAACTCTGTGCACTTTCAACTAATAGGGTGATTAGTAACTCAACAGCACCACCCCTTCCCACTCCCCTTTCAGAAGTCCTGGGTACAAGGCACAGCCCTGAGGGTGCCACTGCTGCAGTGAGGACAGATTCCATAGCGGAGGGAGCTGGAGCTGCACCTATTTTGTCCTTGGTGTATCCAAAGGTATCAGTCACTCCACAGCACATAGGAGCACTCGGGGATGTGTTGGACGAACTCACAGCCAAGCCCTATGCTCATACTGAGGGGATCCAAGTCTCACCTGGAGCATAGTTGAGGGGTAACAGGGCTGCTGTAAACTGACGTAGGGCCTTAGTTATATGAACCTTATGAATCTGCCAATTCAAATTTCAGTCACTTTCCTCTTTTTAAAGAGTAAACATTTTTGTGTTCAGTACCCCTACTAAAATTAGAACAAGGCCAAAGCAGCAGCCTCTCTGAGGTAACAATCTAACTTGGGCCAGGGGAAGGAGTACAGTAAAGCAGTTTTCTTTCCCACAATGGCATCAATCTGAGAAAAGCTTCTTTGGAAGCTGTTTAGACAGGAAAACAAAACCATCAGCTCCCTGGCTGGCAGACAAGTAGAAACTATGTTAAGATGAAAATAAGGTTAAGATGAAAATAAGGTTAAGATGAAAATAAGGTATCACACAGAAAACATACATTTAGATTGTTTCCATTTTTTTTTTTTTTTTGAGACGGAGTCTTGCTCTTGTCGCCGTTTCTAGCTTTTTAAGAGCTACAATTAAGACCTCAATTTGAAGACTGGGCGCGGTAGCTCATACCTGTAATCCCAGCACTTTGGGAGGCCAGGGTGGGCCTGATCATTTGAGGTCAGGAGTTTTGAGACCAGCCTGGACAACATGGTGAAACACTATCTCTACTAAAAATACAAAAAAATGAGCCAGGTGTGGTGCAAAGCTGTAATCCCAGCTACTTGGGAGGCTGAGGCACGAGAATGGCTTGAACCCAGGAGGTGGAAGATGCAGTGAGCTGAGCTCGTGCCACTGCACTCCAGCCTGGGTGACAAGACAGAGACCCTGTCTCAAACAAAATAAAACCTTAAATTGGGCACTCAAGAAACAGCATCTTTAAATTTGTCACTCAGTGATGGTTAATTTTACGAAATACACTACAGCTTATATATTAGTAACTACCTACACCAAGACTTTTTTCCCATTCTTCTTAAATTTAAATTTTATTAAGAAATATCATACATACAAAAGCACATAAACATACAGCTTAAAAAAGGAAATACCCACAGAGCTTCAGAAATAGACCCTCACCAGTTCTGAAGACCCCTGTGCCCTCATGATCACCTCTCCCTCCATCAAAACGGCTAACATTAAATTTTGTCTTAATCGTTTCCTTTTATCATGTATTTGACAGCCTGTTTTTGACTTTCATTGAAATGGAACGATAGTGATGTATTCTTCTGTGACTTGCTTTTTTTGATCCTTCTATTGTTGAGTTTTGTCCATGTTCACATACATAGCTGCAGTTCAGTTTCACTTCTGTGGAATTCCACTGTTGGAATATACCACAGTATTTATCCAACACACTGTTGGTGGACACTTTGGATCTTCCCAGGTTTTTTCTTCTTTTCTTCCTATTACACACAAATGCTTAAATCCATCCCCTGGTACGCATGTGTAAGAGTTTCTCTAGGGTATGTATCCGGGAATGAATGGCTACGAGAGAGGTTATGGCACACCCACTTATACCAAATTGTTTCCCATTTCCCAAAGTTGTTGTTTCTAAACATTCTTAAATCTGTTGACAAATGACCTATCTGGGATGGCTGAGGGGAAGAAATAGATCAGCTACAAAACTCTTGAATTTTTAAAATAGTAAATTCAAAATTCTGATACAACAATGAAAAATACATTTACTTCTCTGCTTTGGCTTACTTGAAATGTACTTTTTAAAACTACAGGTTCAACTTAAAAGTGCTGTCTCCTTTATCTCAAAATAAATGTTTCTAAATATTACCAGGTAAAAACAGCAAGACTCAGAACATACGGGTATACCGTCATATATTTTGAAAGATCTATACATATATGTTTATATTCCTCCCACCTCCCATCTCCCCACAAAGAAAACAACTTGGAAGAATAACTGTTAACAGCAGCAAGCTCCTGCAGAGGAAAAACAGAGAAATAGGAGTAGTAGGAGACATAGATCACTGAACATTTTTTTTTTTTTTAACCATGGGCAACATTACAATTGTAATACAAAATTCCAAAAGTAGACCTGGGGTTCTTTCACAAACAACTAAAAAATCCCTCAGGAAATCAAACTTGAAAACCAATCCTGAATGAAGTCCCATCCCACAGAATTGTATACATAATAACTTCAAGTGTTTTTTGTTTCATGCACATATCAGATGTTTAAAAACATATTCACATAGCCCATCTGCAATGCATTTTTAAAAACAGAATGGATGAGGGCTCAGAGAACTTCCACCATAAAAATTTTCAGTTCTTACAACTCTGAAAACTTCAATCAGAAGGTGGCTGAGCTCAACCAATATGTGGTCCAAGTGTTCTCAGACCTCGGAAATAAGGTTGGTTATCCTCTGTGACACTAACTATATTTAAGGAACCAGAATGCCTAAGGAGAGGGAGTAAAAATATCTGAGCTGAGCAATATGACTAGGTTATTATAAGCTCAAGATCAAGAAAAGAAGGATGTTTCAACCCAAACTGAAAAATGAATGGACTGTGTTTGAAGGGGGAAAAAAAAAACGTTTTAACAAAAAGGAGCATGATATATATTATCTCTACATTCCAGAGGAGAGGATGTCTTGAGCAGCAGACTGGTCGGTCCTCTTGAAAGGCTTAATGAAAATTAAACTATTGGACCAGTGCTAATATAGTTTGATGACCGACAAAAGTTTACCCAATTTGTTTTATACTAATGAACTGTTATTTAAGAGGTCTTTGTCTTTTAGAGATACATGCTGAATTATTTACAGATTAAATGGTGTGTCTGAGACTTGCTCGAAAATAATAGAAAATAGTGGATACAAATACAATCACTCGTGAAGTATAAAAGTGGTCATGAGTCTTGTTGGTGATGAGTTAACAGAGGTTAATTATATTGTTCCTCTTTTGTGTATGTCTTTAAATTTCCAAAATAAAGTTTTTTTTTAAGACCAACTGATTGCAGATTCCAAACTTACCAAGCAATCTGATAGATTAAAACTGGTTTGCTCCCCTTAAAGACTTTCCAAAGAGAAAATACATATTCACCAACTAATAACTTTTTGGTCTGCATGGCAGAAATGTTTGTTTCTTCTAGTGAACTGGTCTCAATACTGGATTCTTGTGAGCTGGTTAGCAAGAATCAGTTCCTCTTCAGTCACATCAATTTTGGGTGTAAAATTCAACTTCTACGTCTCTCTCCATAACTAAAGCCAGGCCTTAGTCATAGATGTCCTGGGGAGGCAGGTCCTCCTCCCACCGCCCCCAAATCCCAGGTAACTTCAATAGTTACAATATATCTAAGTGTCCACAGAGGAAGCCTTTTCATATGAACTCATTTATTATACTTCATTTAAGTTAGACGTTGATTCTAGATGAGGCAGAGCAGAACAAATCTGGTATTTTAGTAACTTCCTAGATTTTTTATTACTTAGGGACAGAATATGGTTTAAAAACTATCACTTTAAGTCCTTTGCTGCTACAACCACAATCTTGTCAAACTACACAAAGCAGTGCCTGGGAGCTATCTTTGTGTTTGTTAGATTTTACTTCCCATTTTATCTTAATCCTCATGTGAATTATCTCTTACAAATTCAGAGATAACCCATTCATCTATTGCTGCATCTCCAGGATCAGCTAGGGAGCCAGGAGGGCTCTGTCTCCACAGCATTTTTTCACACAGAGCCTCTACAGTGGGGGCGGCTTCATTATTTTTCAAAGTTTGGTGGAAGAGATTTTAGTAAATTCTTTAACAATTCATTATGCCTATTAGAATGAACACAGTGGCTTAACAGGCACTGGACCATGAGGCAGAGACCTAGCAACTCCATAAACATGAAGCCACAGGACCCTCCCTGGATAAGTCATTTAACACACTGTTTCTTTACCTATAAACTGATAGCAGTATTTGCAAGTTATAAACCACAAGGAATTGCTATGATATATATGCATGTGTGTATATACGTAGCTGGAGAGAATACTTTTATACAGTTGAAGAAGCTGGCTATAGATAGAAACATGCTGCCAGTTTTCCTAGATGTGACACAAAAATAATCACTTAAGAGGGGGGAAAAACCCTTGCCATATATACTACACACCCTATACACAAATACATTTATAAACTGACACAACCGGGTTAATCTTGATACAGGACTTAACAAAAACTAGCTCTTGAATGCTTTTCTACATCATTCCATAGCTAGCCAGCTAAAGAGTGCTTGTCAGAAGGATACTTGGAATTTTCTACTAAATGAATCTCTCAGGGATGTAAAAATATATTCTAGTTCACTGCACATCTTTGCTATTAAAAGCAAAATTCAAATTTATTCATAACCACCTAAAGTTGAAGCACCATTATTTAAAACATTAGAAAGTCTATAAAAATTAGTCTTAAACAGAACAAATTAGATAAAACTGTACACCAACACCTCTAGTAATAGTGTAACTCTTGTATTTAAAACAGGGGACTAGTTCAGAGTCAATAACTTTATTAGAAAAAGATTAATACTAAAACTTTTCAATGACAGAGACAATCAACTTTGTAACAGAAAGTCAGAGATACTTTATTTTTACTTCTAAATCCAAAGGCTAAGTAGAGCAGAGTTGTAAAAATGAAATCCCACTTAGTCTGATTCACACGAATACTAACGTTTAATCCTGTTTTCAAAGTCCAAGATTGAAAACTTGCAATTAAACACTGAGCAAGCCACATGTTTAAGTAATATTTCTTAAAAAGTCTTAAAGAAAAAAGTATGATACAGGACCTAAGTTTTCAGTGGCATATATACTATTAACACATGTTCTGAAATCTGGTAGGTCACATCAGTCCTGAATTAACTTTTAATAATAATAATAATAAAAAAACTAACTGAGCTTTATACTTTTTCTATGCCACTATAGCTTTCTTTCACCTCATTTTTTAAATGTCGATCTTCACTTTATGCCGTTCTCAGTATTCTTCCAAAAATCTTCGAACAGTAGTCCTACAACGCAAAATTTGGGGAAAAATGATAATTAGACAACATGTAAAAGGCCAATTTTTATGAGAAAGTGTTGGCCCAGTCACTAACTGCTAATTAACATTTAACATGTGCATATGGAATGCTTGTATTCTTTTTAATTATCAAGGCATCAGTGTGGTTCTTAAAGCCATGTGCCTGTGTATGCTTGCCTAAGTGTGAATGACACACACAGACATAACCTTATATTGCTTTCCCAAAAGGGGAATGCCACCAACAAATCAACTAATTGGTACTTCCTTTCATTAGGAATATTTTGTCCCACGCCACTAGCCCACAGAATGAAGTTTACAGGTTTTAAGAACACTTACAGTACCTAACTTTTAATAGTTCTTTAAAAACCCAAATTCGTTCTATATAGTGCATCAGTTCTTTGATTTCACAAATTGAAGGCGTCTGTCCTTGCTATTCACACTGCTGCTTTAAATGTATCAGCCAGTGAGTGACTTCCTACATACCTATGGCTGACTGCAAATTCTCCTACACAGTAGGAAATATTAAGCACATACCTCTTATAGACTTGAGAATTGCATTGAGTGTAACAAGGCGAATAATATGAAGTGTTTATTGTATTTAAAATTCTTTAAAGATATCTAATTCTGGCCACCACTGCAGCCCTACATACAGTTGAAAAAAAATTCCATTCTGTTAACATTTGTTTTATAAGTTTTCACGCAATACACAAAAAACCCCTCTGCACTTCTTGTAAAGAACAAAAAAGATACACAACAGTTAAGCGTAAAGATCACAGGCAATAGCATTCAAACATGGATGTGGGTAGAGAAAGGAGTACCTGGCATGAGTACCTGCTTAGTTTGACTGAATCCTTGATTTTTAATTTGGCTTTTCATGGGCCGCTCACAACACCAACGCTGTGTGAGGTATGGTAGTCAGCTGCAATAATTCATAAACCCTACACTTCCATCAATCCAATGCTACTGGCTCTCGAGTTACAGAACAAACTGCATTAGAATGCAAGGCAATAAAGCAAAAAACTAGAAACATCCTTGACAAAGAAATACTAGCAGTTTAATTAAAACAAAGTAGTCCAACATGTGCCTCCGAAATATTTAAGTTTTTAAAGCATATGTCTCTGCCAATGTACCAACACAAGATGGACTTAATACCAAAAAGAAAAAAAAACAGTTCAACCTTTTTATTAAAAAAAAAAAAAAAAAAGAAATGACATCAAAATCCCTAAAAAAAGGATAATTAACTTTTCAATGGCGACTATATTACAAATGTGGGCGATAATTTCCAAAGAGGCACACTAATGGGGGCACGAGTCTGCTACAAAATAGCTGAGACAAAACAATGTACCTCAAAATGTTTTGCAGGACTACACTGTCTTTTCCTTCAGAAGAGGCTTTTGTATGTCTTCTTACTCGGCTTAGTTCCATCTTCATCTGTGCATACTTACGCTGCACTGTCAAACAGTAACAAAAAGCCCTAATCAAAGTGAGAAACAATACACTTACCTCTGTCTGATCTGAGGTCTTATCAGATCAGTTTTAATTGGACTGAGTGTCACCTTCAGATTTAATGTCTTCACTGGTCCCATTGACCTCATTCTTAGTATCACTTTCCTTCGATTCAGTGTTTGTGTCTTCACTCTGCTTTTCTCGACTACCGGACTTCACACTACTTTTTTTATCATCAGATCCCCTCTTTTCTGCCATAAAAGAAGACATTGACCATGGATTTTAAAGTAAAATACAATAAAGACATGATTTTGAAAAAAAAGTGAAACAACTGAGAGATGAGAGACAATCATTTCCCACAGACCGCAAGCAACGGTTTGGTGAATTTACCAAAGGGATAAAATTTGTAATATATGAGAGAGAAGGCAGGAAGGGGAATTCAAGGAAGCAAAAGGTAAAATAGTGGGTAAATTCTCTCAATTGGTGAGAAGCTATTAAGCACATTGCAGAATATAATATTTAAGTAAATTTCACTGTGGGTAAAAAACATCAAAAAGCACTGGGAAAGGTATAAAAGCATACAAAACTATGTTCACATGAGGTTCAATTATTAAGTTAGAAGGGTAAAAATGGAGACCCCAAAAGGTGAAAAAAAGTTGAATGTTTATAACAGGCATGTTTTAAAAACTACAACTACATATTTTTCAATGCAAAAAATTATTTTTATATATATTTGAATATCCAAGGATAAGCCTAATGAAAGAAAATGGATCTTAAATCCCAATCTAAGCAACTGAACTTTTGTGCTTTGCCAAGAAAAGTAATATATATGCCATCTGAGAGTTGTTTTTCCAAAAAGAGAAATTAAAATTCAACTCAGCTGCAAATGAAGAATGAAAAGGTAAACAACTTTTTCCTCTACTATTCTTTGGATGGGTAAGACCTCAGACTAGAGGTAAAAGTAGTACACCAGAGCAAGCATAGTCTAGCCTTTTCAGTTCCAAGTATTCCCCCAACAAAAAATTTCTACAGAAAATGTTAAAGCCAACTAGAAACTTTCTGGAAAAATTACTTTTCCCCTTACTAAGAATAGCTGGTCTGGCAGAGTAGTTAATAAGACAAAAAGACATTTTAAGAGAAACAGAACCCTCTACATAGTTTCTGCACAGTTATGAAGACGTAACACCAAATATCTAGGAAAGAGATGGTAATGAAAAACAAAATATGGAATGGGAGGGGCACCAACTCAGAGAACTGAAGATCTTATGTAAAAGAGCATATTTAGTCCATAACGCTTGCATAATACACAAAGCAATGTCCAAGTAGTTAAGCACAAGACTTGCTTCATGTCTGTCTGTCCACTTGTGAGAACTGTGCCAGGACAGTGGGCTCTAACTGACCTTGTGGGAAAGTCCTCCCTTTGTGCCTTATGGGCTTCTCCGGTGCACAGGTAGCTTCAATGAGGAAGAGTCGTCTTGTTGTCCCGTAGAGGACTAGTAGTCAGTCCAATAATCTTATCTTCTGCCCTATGTAAATATGGTAGATCTTAATAGTCCTAAGGACATCCACAATTTGTGGTGGATTTTAGGGCTATGGATGAAAAAAGGAAACTCTCTTGACAAAGAGAGCACCTTACACTGGTTGCTGACAGCTTTGTGTGAGAAACCACTTTTCATTTGTGGAGTGAGATAAACTGCTTCTATCATAGCACCTGGAGTAATAAACTTGCTCTTTCTCATTTGCCATTAATAAATGCCCACTGTGGCTCACACCTGGTCCCAAAGTCCAGATCTTCAGTCATTTATAAGAGTGCCTAGATGGCTACATGGTAGTTTCTTTTCTGTATTTTTTTTTTTTTACATTTTTTTAATTCACTCATCTGCACACTGATTTTTAATTAATTTATTTTTACATAGCATTTTCAAAATGCCAATAAATTATATCACTTCTAAAAGAGATTCCAATGTTTAACTCTATCATAGCATACCCAATCATGGGAGACAAGCCTGATACAGTTTTCTCAGTAACTTCTCTCTTTGCACCAAGTCTCACATGGAAAATCCCTGTCTGTTGCTAATCTAAACGTTACTCAGCTTATTCTGCTTAACGAAAAGTTTTACTAGGGGCCAGGCATGGTGGCTTACACCTATAACCCCAGCACTTTAGGAGACTGAGGCAGGAGGATTGCTTGAACCCAGGAGATCGAGATCACACTGGACAACATGGCAAAACCCCATCTCTACCAAAAAAAAAAAAATTAGCCAAGCATGGTAGTATGCACCTACAGTCCCAGCCACCCAGGAGGCTGAGGTGGGAGGATCACCTGGGCCGGGGAGGTAGAGGCTGCAGTGAGCCATGATCGTGCCACTGCACTCAGCCTGGGTGACACTGAGACCCTGTCTGGGGAAAAAAAAAAGTTTCACTAAATTTCATGTCATCATCATTACAATTTTAGGATTAAAGGTAAGCAACTCTGGACATCTTTTTGCTCTACCCAGAAATTACACAAATATGCCTGTTTTTAGTCAGGCCAGTGTCATTTACTACCCAACTTTGACTTCAAGTAGTTATGAAGGCTAGCTAGCTTTTATCCCCTAAGAACCAACCCAACAATTTTAAGTGGCACAAATGATAACACAGAATAGAGCAACTAAAGCTAACAATAGGAAATGTAAAACTAAAAACTTTCTCAAAACAAATATTATTAATTTGACCTGACAGTCATACCTGACTCTTAAGAGTTGACCTCTCAACCCAAAAAGACATTACACAGAAAGTCTTGCAAAAAGATTAGGTAAAACATTCTTAAATCTAATGTTAAATCAGTTAACCCTTTGTAGCAACTGCCTTTTGAATCAGAAGCAAGTTCTCAACTTGAATGGCAAACACTAGCACATCCGGCAGTAAGACAAAAGTTTTCAACACTTTCCCACATTACAGTAAAAGCCAATATATGTTAAATATTTCAGAAAAAGTGTGCTTATTTTAAGAAAATAAAAGCAGAGACCAAAAAATATGTCCATGGTTTGTGCTGCTAGTTCTAGCTGAGTCTAGAGGAAAAACGAAAACAAAAAACCAGGACAGTTCTATTAAAGGATATAATAAACAAACAACACATAAAAGACTAGTATAATAAACCTTAATAGTAGCACATATATTATGCTGCTGATTAAACATGGAGACAGGTAGAATGAAATGAAACAAGGAGAGCTGAGAAAATCAGAAATAGGCCCCTTCTCTCATTCCTAAAACCATGCAAAGCACAACAGCTCATTCAATACAAAATAAAAGATATGTTATATCTTTTATTTAAAAAATACAAAATAGAAGAACATGAAACTCAGAAAGGAGATCCTGATGGTTAACAGAATTATCTTCCAATAAAGGCTAAGTTAGATGAGAATATTCTTGTGAAAACATGCCACACAAAGTTAAAAAGTCCATTAATAGTGCCAACAGCACAGTAAATCAGCTACTGGGATGCCACAAAAAAAAAAAAAAAAAAGGAAAAGAAAAAAGAAAAAGTAAAGGGGAAAGAGCATGTTGATCCCATTGAAAACGTGGTTAAGACACATGTAAGCAATTCAACTTCTAGGTACTTAGATGTTAATTACTAACTTAAATGAATGCTACAAATGAAGATTAATGCAACAATGTACACTCACTTTATAAGACGCATTATTAAACACTGCAGTGTGTAAAAAAAAAAAAAAAAAAAGGAGCCAATAACCAAGGTAATATAATAAATCCTACACCTAATAACCCTGAAAGGTAATATAACACTTAAAAGAAGCTACATTAAAAACCTTCAGGTTATCAACTGAAACATGTTTTTAACATCTAAGAAAACACCAGATAAACTGTCATTTTCACAAATCTAAGTAGGAGAGGGGGAAAGAATGCCTGTCTCCTACTGAATGGCATTCCTCATAGTGAAAAGGAGTATGTATGAAATGGATCTTTGCCTGTGTCTGGAGAAAAGTGAGTGAGGCGATTAGGGTGTGAAAAGTTTCTTAACGAACTGAATTCTCATATAAACTAACCTTTCTCCTTGGATTTTCTATCTTGTTCCCTGTCCCGACTTTTGCTCCTGTGCTTATATGACTTTCGATCCCGGCTTTTTGATCTTCTTCGATCCCGACTTCGAGATCTGTGTTTTCTTTCTGATCGATCATGGCTTCTGCTTCTTCGTCGATCTCTACTTCTTAATAATTTAAAACCAAAAGGCAACTTCAGCCAGTATTACAATAAGTAAAGGCCTTGGAGTAGATGCTATTAATTAACAAGACTAAGCAAAACTTACCCTCTAAAACATATTTACATTAGAAATCTTGAGAACTAAAAATTATTGAAAATCTTTCTAAATTCATCTCCAATAGTGCTAAGATGGTTATCGTTGTGCTCTTTAAGACTCTTCTTCAATTTGTAATTATAATTAAAACAGTATGGCTGATTTCATATTTTATTTCTCGGAATCAGTGAGACAAGCACTTAAGAGACCATCAGGTACTCTAACTTTGTAAAAAGATTGTGTGACATTTCCTAGACAGGTGGGAAATAGCACAGAAGTTGCCCCGAAGATGGAACTATTTTATTCACTGATTCCGCTCTCGCAACCCATCCTATCACTTAAAGATGCTTAAGAGCTTCCCAAGTACCATTCCAAGGAATAATACTAGTAATTATTATTGTTATTGCACATCCATTATGAGCTGGACATCAGTCTTAGGTGTTTTATATATACCTGCTCCGCCTTCTTTCTCTACTTCGTGACCTTTTGTGGTCCCGAGACCTGCTGCATCTTCTGTCTGATGTTCGGCTTGAGTGTCTACTTCGTGAACGACTTCTCTTTCTTCTTTCTCTGTCACGAGCCCTTTCTTTTTCTCTTTCTTCCTCTTCCCTTCGTCTTTTCCTTTCTCTTTCTTCCCTTTCTCTCTCCCGTTCTTTTTCTCTTTCTTCTCTTTCTTGCTTCTCCTTTTTTAGACGCTCATCACGATCAGGTTCTTCGGTTCTTTTCCTTAACTTTTCCTAGAAAAATCAAGTTGGATTCTTATGCAAATGTAACTTTAAAGCATTGTTAAACAACGGTCAACTAATGTGAAGTTATCTGTAGACCAACTTATGGAATTGATGCCCTTAAGGTAAATGTAGACATTCCAACACCATGTATATACACAAGGTATCATTATTTGTCTAATCCTCAGGAATATTCTTCCCAAATTTCTGGCACTCAAGAGTTAACAAAATCAAGTGCTTTCATAGTTGAATAAATAGCAAAATTTCACAGAACTCACAATGCTTCAAAAATAATTACACATAGGAAAATATCAATGAGAGGGTCATATCTCCATTTAAGCCATATTAAAATATAGTTATTTTTATCTATAGCTACTGATAGCTAAAAGCTGTAGCTATAGTTAGATTTTTTTAATAGCTAAAATGTATCTTTAGAAGAAACTGAACGCTGGCCGAGCGCAGTGGCTCAGCACTTTGGGAGGCTGAGGAGGACGCATCACCTGAGGCAGGAGTTCAAGACCAGCCTGGCCAACAGGAAAAAACCCCGTCTCTATTAAAAAAATACAAAAATCAGCCGGGCATGGTAGTGTGTGCCTGTAATCCCAGCTACTCAGGAAGCTGAGGCACGAGAATTGCTTGAACCCCAGAGGTGGAGGTTGCGGTGAGCCGAGATCACGCCACTGTACTTCAGCCTGGGTGACAAAGCGAGACTGTCTCAAAAATAAACAAACAAAAAAACAAAAATTAGCCAGGCCTGGTGGCACATGCCTGTACTCCCAGCTACTCAGGAGGCTGAGGCATGAGAATTGCTTAAACCTGGGAGGTGGAGGTGGCAGTGAGCTGAGATCGCGTCACTGCACTCTAGGTGACAGAGCAAGAATCTGCCTCAAAACAAACAAAAAAACTTACTTTTAATTCTTCTACAGTAGCTTTAATTTTGGCATAGCCCATGTGTTGTTTTCCCATCAAATGGTCATCTACCCGGGACTGGGCATCTCCTACTATTAAAAAGGCTCCACATACTTCACAAACTTCCATTTGTTTTTCTTGTGCAGCAAAGCTTTCAATTGTCTAAAATGATAAATCAGTTATTATAAGAACATCTGAGGAAGAGAAACAAATCCCAGGAAAGTACTCAACATTTAGAAAAGATTTCTAATGTGTGCGAATTGCTCTTTTCCATTTCCCCAAATCAGTAATATTGGACTACAAGTGGTCAACTTTTAGAGAGGGATGTTTAAGGTAACAGCAACTAACTTACTGAATCATCCAGAAGAAATGCTGAGACCCACTGTTCAATGTTCAACACCCACATTACCTTACAAAATTTAAATCACCTTTCAGAAAGCCACCTATTTTAGTATGAATACATTCCTTGCTTAGGTTCAAGGGATATGATGTCCATATACAAAACTAATTAAGGAACTAAGCACATTGACTATAATCTGAACATATCCTATTCAATATGGAGGAACCAACGACCAATTACATTCTGCAATCAATAGTATCTGAAACAAGTATATTCTATTCTCCAATTAAAAGAATTAGATATTTAAGGGTGTATTAATTTTTAACAAAGATGTAAGTATGTACTGAGTAATTTATTACAACAAAAATGAAAATAAAACCAGGCTCATATGTAAATTTATGGTTTAAGGCAGTGATTGGCAAGCCAGAGAGGCCTTTTGCTAACATTTTATTGGGATACAACCACACCCATTTGTTTCTCGTACTATCTAAAGTTGCTTGCATACTGCACAAAGGCAGAGCTTAGTAGATGCCACAGACCTTGTGGGCTACAAATTGTGCTGATTCTAAGTTTAGAACATCAGTTTTCAAAGGTTCTCAAATAAAAATGAGTTCCTACTAACTGTTAACGGACAGGTGAGATAATGTGAAATAAGGTTTACTCACCGAGGTTGTGGACCTTAGCAGTTCTCTCTCTTCTTTTAATTGCTCAACTAATTTCATCATCCCCTGGGCTTCTTCTACTTTTCCTTCAGACCCTAATTCTTCAATCTTAGAAGAGTAGGGGAAAAAAACAGTTAAGATCTTTCAAACCCAACTATTGTCTTTTTTCCCCATGGTTCATTAGTGGTTGTTTTCCATCTTTTTTGTTTGGTTTCATTTACAAAAGCCTCTTTGGGTTTAATTTATCCTAGATTTTTTTTATACTTCAATAAAGTATAACTGATGTGTTAAGAAAAATGCACTTTCGGCCGGACGCAATGGCTCATGCCTGTAATCCAAGCACTTTGGGAGGCCAAGGTGGGCAGATCACCTGAGGTCAGGAGTTCAAGACCAGCCTGGCCAACATGTTGAAACCCCATCTCTACTAAAAATACAAAAAAAAAAAATTAGCCAGGCATGGTGGTGGGCACCTGTAATCCCAGCTACTGGGGAGACTGAGGCAGAAGAATTGCTTGAACCCAGGAGGAGGAGGTTGCGGTGAGCCAAGATCGTGCCACTGCACTCCAGCCTGGATGATGACGTGAGACTCTGTTTTTTTAAAAAAAAAAAAAAAAGAGAGACAGCGTCTCGCTATGTTGCCCAGGCTGGTTTTGAACTGCTGAGCTCAAGCAATCCTCCCAAAGTGCTGGGATTACAGGTGTGAGCCACCTACTCTTTTCAGTACCTCCTCCAGCCTGAATCCTAAACACAATCCCCAGGCAACCACAGATCTGCTTTCTGTCACTGTAGGTAAATATGCATTTTCTAAAATTTTATATAGAGTCATAGAGTCTATATTCCTTTTTTGTCCGGCTTCTTTCACTCAGCCTAATTATTTTAAGATCCACCCATATTGTCTCATGTAGCTAATTCCCTTTTATTACTGACAGGCATTCCACCATATAGATACATCATGATTTAATTATCCACTCACCTGCTGATGGGTATTTTAATTAATTCCAGTCTGGGTTTTTTTTTATTTTTTTTTTGTGCCATTATGAATATAGCACTCACGAACACTGGAGTGTAAATCTTTGTGTAGACATATGTTTTCATTTCTCTTGGATAAATATTTGGGAGTAGAATGGCACATGGTACATTTTTAACTTTTTAAGAAACAGACTCCAGGGCCAGGCACAGTGACTTACACCTGTAATCTCAACACTTTGGGAGGCCAAGGTGGGCGGATTACTTGAGGTCAGGAATTTGAGACCAGCTTGGCCAGCAAGGTGAAACCCCATCTCTATTAAAAATACAACAATCAGCCGGGGATGGTGGCGCACACCTGTAATCCCAGCTACTCGGGAGGCTGAGGCAGGAGAATCATTTGAACCTGGGAGGCAGAGGTTGCAGTGAGCTGAGATTGCACCACTGCACTCCAGCATGGGTGACAAAGCAAGACTGTCAAAAAAACAGTAGCAACGACAACAAAACAGACTCCAATATGATCTACAGGAATATGAAAAAAATGAGACTATTTTTTCCAAAGTGGTTGTGCAATATTATACCCCAGTTCCAGCTGGCTCACATCCTTGCCAATAGCTGGTATGATCAGTTTAATTTTAGCTATTCTCATAGATGTCAAATAGGTATTTGATTGTAGTTTTAATCTGTATTTCCCTAACGACTAATAGTGTTGAGCGTCTTTTCATATTTGCTGTCCTTTCAGATACATATATATGTACATGTACACACACACACACACAAGACAAGGTCTCACTCTGTTGCCCAAGCTGGAGTGCAGTGGCACAGACACGTCTAACTGCAGCCTCGCCCTTGTAGGCTTAAACAATTCTCCTAATTCAGCCTCGTGTGTAGCTGGGACCACAGGTACACGCCATTGTACCTGGCTAATTTTTGTAGCGACTGGGTCTCACTTTGTTGCCCAGACTGGTCTCAAATTCTCGGGCTCAAGCAATCCTCCCGCCTCGGCCTCCCAAAGTGCTGGGATTATACACATGAGTTACCATGCCTGGCCCATCCTTGTATTTTTGCTGGTTACATGTCTGTTTCACATTACTTCCTGACATTAATGCACACAATTCTCACCTGTTGCAGAAGTACATCAATTTTGTCTGTTAGAACCTGAATTTTTTCTTCATTTTTGCCTGTTGGGCCAGCGGCCTATTGAAGACAATAAAACGTATTACCAACAAGTTGAAAACAAAGATAAACATGCAAACTTGCACATACCATACATAATATTTCTATTTAATAATTAAAATGCTTAATTGAAAGGACAGTAATTCAATTATCTTCAACTTCTGTTGGTCAATCACATATTGTCAGTTACTACTATTTAAAGGAAAAATCTTGGCCTCAAGAAAAATAAAAACAAAGAAAAATCTTATGGTTAGCAAAATCAATGTTATGTTTGCTAATAAAGACTGGAAAAAAAAAGAATGCCCTATAAGTTTCATATCATTTTAAAAGAACAAAGTAATGAACAGAAGACAAGTTTCAAAAATATTAGGGAGGTCTCTGAATCTCCAGAAAACAAGGACCAAACAAAGACTGAATTGATTTCACTTACCCCAGAAGACTGCTGGTTTTGAGATAATGCCAAACGAGCATGGCCTCGTCTGATCCTACGTTCTACTTCTGCAAGTAAGCTCTGTAAGTATCGCAAAAAATCTCTCTCATAGCCAACTTTCATGAAACGAGAGCTCTTCTCATACCTGGTAACATGAAAATAAACAAGTACTCATTTCCAAATCTTCAGCCATTACAACTCAAATATTCTATCTTAACTAGCCTCAACGACTATTCCATTTAGGCTGCAGGGTAAACCAGGTGTATTTGAAGTGACTTTCTGATTGCCCCTCATCATAGAGCTTTACACAGGGGTTTAACCACTAGCTTTACCACTGTACTGGATCTATGACCCTGGACCTAGGACAAGTCTCATGGATAAAATCGGGGCTGGGCATGGTGGCTCACGCCTGTAATCCCAGCACTTTGGGAGGCCGAGGTGGGTGGATCACTTGAGGTCAGCAGTTTGAGACCAGCCTGGCCAACATGGTGAAACCCTGTCTCTACTAAAAATACAAAATATTAGTCAGGCATGGTGGTGGGCACCTGTAATCCCAACTACTCGGGAGTTTGAGGCAGGAGAATCCCTTGAACCTGGGAGGCGGAGGTTGCAGTAAGCTGAGATCATGCCACTGCACTCCAGCCTGAGCGACACAGTGAGGCTCATTTAAAAAAAACAGCAAATGGGCTACAGAAAAAAAAAGTCTGACATACAGGATGCACTCATGTGGTAGCTATCAGTATCATTACTGAAGCTATAGAACTTTCTTACTACCCCCAGCCAGTGACTGGACTTCTCTCAGACACCCATTTTACATTTAATTGCAATTATTCCTCAACCCTTGTCCCACTTAAACCAACTAATAACTGGGTGGGGAAATGACAAGCAAAATAACTTACTGTTTTCGTAGATTTTCATCATGAATTTTTTCACACGGACCTGGGGGAAAAAATATAATTGTATAAATTATCTGTGATTATTAGCAACCTTTTCTTGCCAAAACAAAAAGTTATTTTTCTTTTTAAAAAGGATTCACTTTATCACTGAGTAGTTTGTAGACATCTAAATTGATCCTACTAAATCATGAAGCATCATAACCAAATAGGATATAAAATTGATCTGCTCAGCCTTCAAAGTCAATATAATGGATAGCAACCATATATGGTTAAAAGAGAAGTAAAGGAGGGAGGGAGAAAAGGAGGGAAGGTGAAAGGAAATTGTTCCTTATTGCCACTAAAGAAAACTGATGGGGGTAGACCACTGAACTGAACCATTGCCGACTTTATTATTTTCAAATCTGTATATAAAGTCAAATAGCACTAGACGAGTACCTAACCCCTACTTCTTCCCACCTCTAAAAAGCAATTATCTTAACTCTTCTCTATTTCTTCTCGAATTTACCTCCACCTTTTAAAATTCTGTGCTTATTTTGCTATTTATCAATTCTAGACATCAAAATTTTTGGATAAATAAACACTTAGTGCTTATATTATGCAAGTACTATTCACTGTCAGGCCAAACAAAGGCTCATTATGAGACACTTCTGATGTTTTTGTTGTTGTTGTTTTGTTTTGTTTTTTTTTTTGAGATAGAGTCTTGCTTTGTCGCCCAGGCCGGAGTGCAGCGGCGCAATTTTGGCTCACCACAACTTCTGCCTACCAGGTTCAAAGGGATTCTCCTGCCTCAACCTTCCAAGGAGCTAGGATTACAGGCACCCACCACCATGCCTGTGTAATTTTTTTGTATTTTTAGTAGAGACAGGATTTCACCCTGTTGGGCAAGCTGTTCTTGAACTCCTCACCTCGAGTGATCTGCCCTCCTTTGCCTCCAGAAGTGCTGGGATTACAGGTGTGAGCCTAGTTTTTTCTCTATATTTTCAAATTCTTCTCAAACACTTCAACTCAGCTATAGAAACTATCTCAATACTAATTTCACATATGACTCAAAATATATCAGATCATCAGTTTCATTTTCTTCCATGGGCCTTCTGCCTTACTTCAATCTGGGATACTTATTTTCTAAGCTCACTATAGAATTATTGTCCTGATGAATTCCTTTTCTGCTCTGTAGTAGATGAGAATTACTGGATCTCGTTTTTTCTTTCCTCTTTCTTGGTTTACGGACATGTTTTGGTGGAGTTTCCTGAGAAAAGGCCCATGGGAGATAAATCTGTTGAGACCCTGTATATCTGAAAATGTCTTTTTCCCCCTCCGGCAGACACATTTTCACTCAGCACCCTGAGGATGTTTCTCCAATGTCTTCAACTTCCCCCATTGTTACTGACCAGTCTTAGGCCATTCTGATTCATAATTCTGTGACCTACAGCCACCCCCACCACCCCCGTGTTCTAAAATTTCACAGGGGTATGCCTAGGTATGGATCTTTTTCATTCACTGTCTTGATCACTTGTAGGACCTGCTCAACCTAAAGATGAATGTCCTTTAGTACTGCAAATTTTTTTTCTTAAGCAATTCCCTCTGCTTTTATTTTGTCCACAACTATTAAGCTGGTAGTACAGTTCCTGGACTAAGTTTTTTAAAAATCCTTCTGTCGTACTGCCCAATATTCCAGTAAATTTCCTTAATTTTATTTTCAAATCTTTCTGGTGATTTTAGTGCTATTTCTTCAGTTTTAATTTCTAAGAGCTGTTTTTCAGAAAATGTTTTTCAAACTTTTTTCCACAAGTTCCCTCTTTATGGCATCCTATTATTGCTGAAGAATATAGTGTCTTCTCATATGTCTCTGAAGATACTAAATTTCTTAAGATTTTGAAGAATCTCTCTTCTGCTTTCCCCATTATCTCCAATTCCACTAAATTCTTCTTTCTCTGTTGGTTTTGTTAATCTCTTGTGTTGAAGGCTTTCTTCGAACGTCTGGCTGGTGGTCCTTGGCAAGCAACTAATTTTTTAAAAAGACACTTCCAAAATCTGACTGGAAGTTAGTAGGGATTAGGCAGGGTTTGTCAGCTCATGAATGGGCTTTATCATAGGAAAATCAGGCAGTAAGACTTTCTTTTAAGAGATTCCCCAAGGGTCAGTACCTGTAGAGATCACTTCTCAGGAACTGTTCACTTTCTCTAGAGAAGAATCCTCTTTTCTTCTGCCTGGGGAAAAACATCTGGCTGTATCCTTCTAGGAACAGGGCAGAGGAGAGCCCCACCAATAAAAATATAGATTCATTTACTCTCTTTTACATTCTTTTTTTAACTTACTACTGCCCCTGCTGTGTCTGAAATCTCAAGATCTAGACTGGTCCTGCCTTAATATGCTCCTAATGCTCTAAGGCAAACATTGTACATAATGAATTGACTTCTTTTATGTATCCAGAATGATCCTGGTTATGTACCATCCTTGAGAGAATTGAGGAAATAGTCAATTTTTTTTTCTATTTTGTGGTTCAGATAAACTAGTCTCTCTAGTCCAATTTCTCCAGAAAATAACCCTCTCTTCTCCTGGGGTCTATGGGGAGGAGAGTAAGATCAACAGATGCACAGGACCACCTACACTAGTGGCAATTTTGCATCCTGGGGGACATCTGGCAATGTCTGAAGACATTTTCGGGTGTCACAACAGGGGGTGCTACTGGTTATCTAGTGGGTAAAGGCCAGAGATGTTGCTAAACATCCCACAATGCATGAAAAGCCCCCTCCAAAACTGGCTCAAAATGTCAACAATGTCAAGTTTGAGAAACCCTGAACTAGACTACAGACTAATCTCTCTCATTTTCAGCCCCATGACTCAACCCTGCCTTCTGTGGTACCTGGTGCCTCCAAATCCTGAGCCTGTCCAGGGTTCTGCTGATCAAACACTCGCTTCTGTTTAGTATCCCCTTCTGCAGGCTTTTAGGGTACAGGTTGCTCTGCTCTGTTGCGTTTGCTGCTACTCCTCCATCCACTTGTCATCTTCCAAAAATTTGCTGACATCTCTAATGTTATCTCCTCTTCCATATACATCTTTTTAAAATTTTTTTCATTTAAGTGGAGTTTTGGAAGGGAGTGGAAATAGACATGTATGTTTAATTAAGCCACCATGTTTAATCAGACTGACATTTATTAATACATTCAAATATCTAAACCAAGTAAGAAATTACTTATTAGCAAATCTTTAAGAAAAAACTTCACAGAATTATAATCAGTTTTTTTCCTTTCACCACTCCTATTCAACATTTTAAATATCATAAATTTGATAAAAGTTACACAGAAAATTCACTTACCAAGATCAGAACGTGTATTTGTGAACAATTCCGCAGGACAAAAACCACAGAGATAATATTTACAAACCTAGTAAAGAAAAACAAAGGTGCTTTAAAAATTGCTTGGTTTTAAAACTTTATTGGAGAAGGGTGCCAAATAACTATTTTCTCATTTCTTGAGGTATGTATGTTTCAACCAATATAAGAATTTCATTTGTTGAATCATATTAGGTAAATTAGTGATTTTCAGACTCCTGAATTTCGATAAAAGAATAAATCTGCAGTACTCGTATTACTAGTATTTTCTTTATCTATTTTTAATCATCACCTGCTGACCCCCCAGTAGCAAAAACAAATAAAGGGCAATTTTTATATTTTTAAAAACTCTTACGCTATTCTTATCATTTCATCCCTTTCATAGATTAGGGCCTATTTACAAATTAGGATTTGGAAATAACCATCTAAATCACAGTTAACACTCATTTAAAGCAATTTGGCTCCATCTTTTTGCTTAGAAGATCCTTAACACATCAGCCTCCCAAGTAACTACAACTACAGGTGCAAGCACCATGCCTGGCAAATTTTTAAAAATATTTTGGTAAGATGGGGACTTGCTACATTGCCCAGGTTGGTCTCAAACTCCTGGCTCCAAGCAATTCTCTTGGTGGGTTCCCACAGTATGGGGAAAAACTATTAACATAAAACCAATGTTTAATTCTCTCCCACTGGTACTTCTGTAACTCCTTCAGATATATTCCAAAACTGCTCTATCCCAAATTTAATTTTATAACACTACAAACCAAACCATGTAAATCAAAATTCCAAAATATCACCTTTCCTTCACACAAAACTTCACTGTTACTAGGTGGATTATCACTATATATTTTTTTGAAACAGAGTCTCACTCACTCTGTTGCCCAGGCTAGAGCACAGTGGCGCCATCTCAGCCCACTGCAAGCTCCGCCTCCCAGGTTCAAGCAATTGTTCTGCCTCAGTCTCCAAAGTAGCTGGAATTACAGGTATGTGCCACCATGCCCAGCTAGTTTTTGTATTTTTAGTACAGACAGGGTTTCACCATGTTGGTCAGGCTGGTCTCGAACTCCTGACCTCAAGTGATTTGCCCGTCTTGGCCTCCCAACGTGCTGGGATTACAGGTGTGAACCACTGTGCCCAGCTCTAGGGAGATTATTAATGCACAACTATAACACATGAAAGAAAAGGCAGCGTTGGTCAGGCATGGTGGCTCACACCTGTAATCCCAACACATTAGGAGACCAAGGCAGGAGGATAACTTTAGCCCAGGAATTTGAGACCGGCTTGGGCAACATGGCAAAACCCCATGTCTATAAAAAATACAAAAAGTAGCCAGGCATGGTGGCACAGTCCCAGCTACCCAGGAGGCTGAGGCAGAAGGATTGCTTGAGCCTGGAAGGTCGAGGCTGCAGTGAGCCATGATCGTGCTATTTACTGCACTCCAGCCTGGGCAACACTATCACACCCCGTCTCGAAAAAAAAAGAAAAAGAAAGGCAAAAGGAAAACAAAAAGGAAAAGGGAAAGGGAAATGAAAAAAAGGCAGTGTTAAATTTAAACCTGAAAGTTCTTTCTAGACAGGACTGGGTGCTAAATCTGAAATAGGCTTTTTTTTTCCTCAACGGCTTTACACTCATTTGAAGCAATGTGGTTCCATAAGCTGCATCCAGGATTAAAGTCATAAAACATATCTAAATATTCATGTTTAAACAACCTCACAGACACGAAAGTTTTTTTTCTTTCTTTCTTTTTTTTTTGAGACAGAGTTTCGCTCTTGTTGCCCTGGCTGAAGTGCAATGGTATGATCTTGGCTCACCGCAACCTCTGCCTCCTGGGCTCAAGTGATCCTCCTGCCTCAGCCTCCCAAGTAGCTGGGATTACAGGCATGCGCCACCACGCCCGGCTAATTTTCAATTTTTAGTAGAGATGGGGTTTCTCCATGTTGGTCAGGCTGGTCTCGAACTCCCAAACTTAGGTGATCCGCCTGCCTCGGCCTCCCAAAGTGCTAGGATTACAGGCCTCACCACGCTCAGACGTGAAAGTTTTACTATTACTGTGAATTTTATCTTTACTTATAAAAATTTCATTTATATTTCCCATTTTTACAATAATACATTCTAGGGTTTTGGAGAGATTCTTTCTAAAGACTGATTTTATTGTTTTCAGTAGGACTTCTAACGGCCTCATGACCAACTTAAAACTATTGTTCCGTAAGTTTAAGCTAGGCAAGCCACTAGTTTTATGCGAATATTACTCTGATACAGCTTTATGTCTTAGTATCTTTCCACTGTTTTCTTTCCAAGTTATTATACTTGATTTTTAAGATTATTCTTTGCAGCTGGGCACAGTGGTGCAGGCCTGTAGTGCCAGCTACTTGGGAGGCTAAGGCGGGAAGATTAGTTGAGCCCAGGAGTTTGAGGCTGTAGTGTGCTAGGACCACACCTGTGAACAGCCACTGTACTCCAGGCCCTGGCAACATTAAGTGACAACTCGTCTCTAAGAACATAATAAAAGTTTTAAAGGCTGGGCACAGTGGCTCACACCTGTAATCCCAGCACTTTGGGAGGCCAAAGCAGGAGGATCACCTGAGGTCAGGAGTTTGAGACCAGCGTGACCAACATGGAGAAACCCCGTCTCTACTAAAAATACAAAATTAGCCAGGCATGGTGGCGCATGCCTATAATCCCAACTACTCGGGAGGCTGAGGCAGTAGAATTGCTCGAACCTGGGAGGCGGAGGTTGCGGTGAGCTGAGATTAGGCCATCGCACTCTGGCCTGGGCAGCAAGAGAGAAACTCCGTCTCAAAAAAAAAAAAAAAAGTTTTAAAAAAGATTATTCTTTGTAACTTAAACATTGTTGTCACAAATAGTTTATTTTAAAAAGACTATATGCTATCTAAAGCTAATGTTTTTAAAAATTATTTCTGAAGTTCCACTGCTTGTGATGCCATACGATTTTCTAATTCTTTTTTTTTTTTTTTTTTTTTTGAGACGGAGTTTCGCTCTGTCGCCCAGGCTGGAGTGCAGTGGCGCGATCTCGACTCACTGCAAGCTCCGCCTCCCGGGTTCACGCCATTCTCCTGCCTCAGCCTCCCGTGTACCTAGGACTACAGGCGCGCGCCACCATGCCCGGCTAATTTTTGTATTTTTAGTAGAGACGGGGTTTCACCGTGTTAGCCAGGATGGTCTCGATCTCCTGACCTCGTGATCCGCCCGTCTCGGCCTCCCAAAGTGCTGGGATTACAGGCGTGAGCCACCGCGGCCGGCCATGATTTTCTAATTCTTAAAACATCCATTTTGTTCAACTTTGTGTTCACTTTAAATGCAACACAGTAAAATACCAATGCCAATACTCGATTTTTATAAACATTTCTTTGAGAGTTTATTTGGGGGAGGGAGGATGTGGCAACAATTATGCCACTTTTACTGTGACCTAACCTTTCAATTATATTAACCCTGTTTTGAAGACTCAAAAATTTCACACAACTATATTTAGTAAAAGTTATTGCCAGAATCTGCTATTATTTATAAACTGTATGGTTATAAAATAATTTAAAAACTAAATTTTGTGTGCCATCCTCACACACATGAAAAGTCTTACTATTACTGTGCACACTGGCTGCGCACGGTGGCTCACGCCTGTAATCCCAGCACTTTGGGAGGCTGAGGCGGGCGGATCACGAGGTCAGGAGATTGAGATCATCCTGGCTAACACGGTGAAACCCCGTCTCTACTAAAAATACAAAAAATTAGCCGGGCGTGGTAGCGCCTCCCAGCTACTCTGGAGGCTGAGGCAGGAGAATGGCGTGAACCCAGGAGGCAGAGCTTGCAGTGAGCCAAGATGGCGCCACTGCACTCCAGCCTGGGCGACAGCGCGAGACTCCGTCTCAAAAAAAAAAAAAAAAAAAAAAAAAACAAGCCAGGCGTGGTGGCAGGTGCCTGTAGTCCCAGCTACTCAGGAGGCTGAGGCAGGAGAATGGTGTGAACCCGGGAGGCGGAGCTTGCAGTGAGCAGAGATCGCACCACCGGGTGAGAGCGAGACTCTGTCTCAAATAAAAAACAAAGTTTCACTATTACTGTGAATTTTATCTTTACTTATAAACATTTCATTTCTCTTTCCCATTTTTACTGTAATATATTCTAGGGTTTTGGAGATTATTCTATCTAAAGATTAATTTTATTGTTTTCAATAGGACTTCAAACGGCCTCATGACCAATTTAAGTGTTTCGTAAGTTTAAGGTAGGTAAGACACAAAGTCTATGATCCTCAGAAAGATTCACCATTAAAAAACAAAAAAACGAATAAACACATCTCTACAGTCCCTCCTGACTCTCAAGCATGTGAAATTGGTACACTGCAACACGGCACAATGAATCTTCGCCGTTGCTTATCTGCTAAAGAACCAACCAGGGGTACCTGGCAGGGCTCATGCCTGTAATCCCAGCACTTTGGGAGGTTGAGATGGGAGGACTGCTTGAGCCTCAGAGGTGGAGGTGGCAGTGTGCTGTGATCACACCGCTGCACTCCAGCTAGGGCGACAGAACGCAACCTGTCTAAAAAAGAAAAAAAAAGAAAAAGAACCAGAGGTCGTAATTCTGCCTTGGTTTCTTCATAGTATTAAAAAAGGAGATAGGCTGGGCCCAGTGGCTTATGCCTGTAATTCCAGCACTTTGGGAGGCCAAAGCAGGAGGATCATTTGAGCCTAGCCTGGGCAACATAGTAAGACCTTGTCTCTAAAAAAAAAAAAAAAAAAAGAATGAAAAAAATTAGCCAGGTATGGTGTCACACACCCGTAGTCCCAGCTACTTGGGTGGCTAGGGTGGAAGGGTCGTTGGAGCCCAGGAGGTTGAGGCTGCAGTGAGTGGTGATCACGCCACTGCACTTCAGCCTGGGTGAAAAGGGCAAGACTCAATTAAATAAATAAGGAGATAATAAATTTCTTATAGTGGGATTGTAAAGATTAAACTGTATACATTTGCTAAATTGGAAGAAAAAGGTGTTAGCCTGTATGTAAAAGCTAAAGCAACTCCATCTTGGGTGTTAAAGTGCCAGGCTGACTTCCGATTAACTCCAATTCCAGGAATGCCCCTAAGATTTCTACTTTATCTATTGTTCCTTGTGTTAAGAACATGTACTTACTGTAAATCCTGCCCTTAGGTCAAAACAATTTCGATGATTTTGTACTTAACATAAATCCTGCCCATAAGTAATTATCCTACACATGCCTTCTGAAGCACAGATACCCTTTCCCTATGGCATATAAGCCCTGGGTCTGGGGATATGACATCTTGTCTTGACGCCAGCAGCTGCCCAAGACACAGACCTGGCTTCTGTTCGTAGGTCCCTATTACATGTTTCCAAGACACTGGATTTGTCAGCCTCTTTCTTTGGCCTCTCAGCTTCTTCAGACTCTGGGGGTAGGTTTCCGTAGACCTGTCCGCTGCACATTATTATTTTAAATGTTTTTAGGCACTGTGTAAACCAAATAACACATGCCTGTCTGTGGGCTAACCAGAAGCTACCTAATCTAGTCCAATCACCCCATTAGAGACCACATGACCTGCCCTGACGGCATCCAGCTATATCTACAGAATCCAGACTAGAATCCATTTCCCCAATCCAGTTCTGAGTGTTCCTTCCACTCCAACTCTCCTGCTTTACCATTTAATGGTACATCAGAATTATCTGTTACTCTACACAATAAACTAGCTACCTGGACTGCTTCTTTTAACTCTCCCCAGAGAATGATTTTAACTAAAAATATTAACAAGGGATCCGAAAAAACGGGAAGAACATATTTGGGTTCTTCAAATAAAGTCATCAATAATGATAATAAGAACAAACCCAGAGAGGCCAGGTGTGGTGGCTCACACCTGTAATCCCAGCACTTTGGGAGGCGGAGGCAGGCGGATCACCTGAGGTCAGGAGTTCAAGACCAGCCTGGCCAACATGGTGAAACCCTGTCTCTACAAAAATACAAAAATTGGCCAGGCATAATGGCGAGTGCCTGTAATCCCAGCTACTTGGGAGGCTGAGGTGGGAGAATCACTTGAACCCGGGAGGGAGAGGTTGCAGTTAGCTGAGATCGCACCACTATACTCCAGCCTGGATGACAGAGAGACTGTCTCAAAAAAAGAATAAACCCAGAGAATTTGTTTCTTACTTTTGGATATAATCATGAGAACTGCTCAAGTTTTGGAATACCAGCAGTCTTCATTTAATAGTAATCCCCAAAAGATATAAATGCTTATTACAGATTAATACCCATGCAAACTATCTAAATACCTACATAATCGTAACTTACCCTCTTAATAAATTTAAGGCAACACTAGTGACAAGTGTTCAATCTCATCAACAGTTTTTATTTTTATTTTTTTGAGACAGAGCCTCACTCTGTTGCCCAGGCTGGAGTGCAGTGGCGTGATCTTGGCTCAATGCAACCTCTACCTCCCAGGTTCAAGTGATTCTCCTGCCTCAGCCTCCCAAGAAGCTGGGATTACAGGAGCATACCACAATGCCTGGCTAATTTTTCTATTTTTAGTAGATGGGGGTGAAGCCATGTTGGCCAGGCTGGTCTCAAACTTCTGACCTCAAATGATCCGCCCACCTCGGCCTCCCAAAGTGCTGGGATTACAGGCATGAGCCACAGCACCAGGCCCATTAAGAACATCTTAATGATTTTTGTCTTTCTGTATCTACTTAGATCCAACACTAAGCAATACAATTCTCCTTTGAGCTAATCAAATATTTTCAATGCTGTCTGCACTATTTTTAGGTCTTTTTTTTTTTTTTTTGGAGACAGAGTCTTACTGTCGCCCAGGCTGGAGTGCAGTGGTTCGATCTTGGCTCACTACTTCTACCTCCCAGGCTCAAGCAATTCTCGTGCCTCAGCCTCCCAAGCTGGGATTATGGGCAACTGCCACCATGCCTGGCTAATTTTTGTATTTTTAGTAGAGATGGGGTTTTACCATGGTTGATCTCGAACTCCTGGCCTGTCTGCACTATTTTTGTTAAACTGCTTATCATAAAGATAATAGACTGGAAGTGGTGGCTCACGCCTGTAATCTCAGCACTTTGGGAGGCTGAGGCAGGCAGATGGCTTAAGCTCAGGAGCTCGAGACCAGCCCGAGCAACGTGGCAAGACCCCATCTCCACCAATACAAAAAAATTAGCCAGGGGTGGTGGGGGCCTATAGTCCCAGCTACTCAGGAGGCTGGAGTGGGAGGAGCCTGCTCGAGCAGTGCGAGGACTGCTCAAGCCCAGGAGGTGGAAGCTGCAGTGAGCTGAGATTGTGCCACTGCACTCCAGCCTGGGTAACAGAGCCAGACACTGTCCCCCCTCCCCACCCCCAAAATATATATATATATGAAATGTATTTATATTCAATATCTACTTCTGATTATCTAAACACTGGCAACACAACTCATGTTGGAAACAGTAAAACTGACAGGGACTTAAATTTTAAAAATCTAAATAGCCAATCCTAATTACTATATACAGTAAGTCCTTTAATAATGTGATGAGGGGGAAAAAAATGATTCCCAGCTGGGGCTAACTGTGTAGGAGTCTGCAAGTTCTCCCCATGTCTGTATGGGTTTTCTCCCAGTACTCTGGTTTCCTTCCACATCCCAAAGCTGTGCACAGTAGGTGAACTGGCATGCCTAAGTCCCAGTCTGGGTGAGTGTGGGTGTGTGAGTATGCCCTGTGATGGGAGGGCATCTTGTCCAGGGTTAGTTCCTGCCTTGCATCCTGGGCAGCCGGGATCAGCTCTGGCCACCCACCACCCTGAACTGGAATAAGGAGGCTGGAAAGGAATGAATATAAATTATTGTAAAATAAAAGTTTGTAAAGCATATGATAATCATACAAATGCATGACAATAAACAGCATAGTCCAAAAGTGGTGAGTTTACCATCTTTATTATTGTGTTGGAACTGAATGGAGGTAGGAGGTGCTTCTGACAATGTTCAAGTTGTAAACATTTATTCCTTGACTTAACTCACCACCACTACAACTGCCATCACTCACTGATTCACCAAAAACTGGGTAATTATCTCGCTTCTATTCATCTTTCTTAAATGTATGTATACCTCAAATTTATCTCAATGTTTGATATCAGAAATGTTTTGGGTCTTTTTAGTTATGTTTCTGTAACCAGAATGTGCCACAGAAACCTAACTCTTCTTTATATTAACTAGTCTATGGTAAAACTTTTGTTATATGTCATTTCAACTGAAGTCATAGTTTCCAAGAACCCATTAACGACGTTAAATGCAGACCTACTGTATTCTGAAACAGGACATATTACTGGAATACCTCAAATGCCATACATATACAAATATTGATTAATTTAAAATCCAGGAATACCTGGAAATTTTATTGGTTAAAAAAAAAGGAACACAAGCCAGCTGCAGTGGCTCACACCTGCAATCCTAGCACTTTGGGAGGCCGAGGCAGGCAGATCACTTGAAGCCAGGAGTTTGAGACCTGCCTGGCCAAAATGGCGAAACGCCGTCTCTACTAAAAATACAAAAATTAGCCAAGCATGGAGGCACACGCCTGTAGTTCCAGCTACTTGGGAGACTGAGGCACGAGAATCGCTTGAACCTGGGAAGCGGAGGTTTGCAGTGAGCTGAGATCGCGCCACTGCACTCCGGCCTGGACAACAGATCAAGACTCTGTCTCCAAAAAAACAAAAACAAAAACAAAAACCAACCCTACACGCTGTAGTCTTTTGTCACTTCTGCCTCAATATTAATAGTTTAATTCTGATTATGACAGGCTATAAGTAAATATTTTCTTCTTACCTAAGAGTTCAATTCATTGTGTTAAAGATAAACCCCCAAAGAGATAATTTTTAATAAAAGAATTTATAACAAAAATTATGTCCCTGATAACATATAGTTTTATGTTTCAGTTATACCACGACCACACATTCATTTCCATGCCTTTAATTTTATTACGTATACCTTTGCAGGCATGATTCACTATTTATTGCCTACACAAACTTCTAGTAAAATTTCAATCAATCTTCCACAGCAGCCAGTTAGTAAACATCTCTCTTCTGCTTAGAAGCCTTCAGTTATTTCCCAATGTAATAAAGTCTAAACTTTTAACAAGGCTTATAAAAACTTTTTTTTTTTTTTTGTGATGGAGTCTCGCTCTGTCGCCCATGCTGGAGTGCAGTGGCGCGATCTCGGCTCACTGCAAGCTCCGCCTCCCGGGTTCACGCCATTCTCCCGTCTCAGCCTCTCGAGTAGCTGGGGCTACAGGCGCCTACCACCACACCACGCCCAGCTAATTTTTTTTTTTTTTTGTATTTTTAGTAGAGACGGGGTTTCACCATGTTAGCCAGGATGGTCTCGATCTCCTGACCTCGTGATCCACCCGTCTCTGCCTTCCAAAGTATTGGGATTACAGGCGTGAGCCACCACGCCCAGCCTATAAAAACTATTTAAAACCAAGTTCTTGCCTACCTATCTACACTCCCCCACCCAACAAAAACATACACACTACAATACTATTTAAAATTTGCCAAATTCACCGATTTTTCTCCAGCTCTTCCTTCAGGCTGGTAAGGTGTCTTCTCTCTCCTCTCCCTCAGGCTAATTCCTGCCAATCCTTTAGGTAAATGTATTTAAAGACCACTTTGCCTGACAGGCCTTTCCTGAGTATCCATCCCAATCTGGGTTACGCACTCCTTTCCTGTGTACACTATACAGCTGACCTTTGAACTCGGGGGGCTGGGGCACTGCTATGGTTTGGATGTGGTTTCTTTGGTCCCAAAAAAACACATTCTTGTGGGAGTGAATTCCCATCCTTAGTTGACTGGAAAACTGGTTGTTGAACAGAGCCTGGCACTCTAGCCATGTGATCTTTGCACATGCTGGCTTCCCTTCTCCCATGAGTGGAAGCATTCTGGGACCCTCACCAGATAGGTACCAGCTACAATGCTTCTTGTACAGTCTGTGGAACTGAACTAAATAAACCTCTTTTCTTTATAAATTATCCAACCTCAGGTATTCCTTTATAACAACTAAGAGAGTTACTGACCCTAACTCCCCTAAAACTTAACTATCAAAAGCCTACCACTGACTGGAAGCCTTACAATAACACTAACAGTTGGTTAACACGTATTTTGTATATTATTTGTATTATATACTGTATTCTTTTTTTTTTGTTTGAGACAAAGTCTCGCTCTGTCAGCCAGGCTGGAGTGCGGTGGCGTGATCTCGGCTCACTGCAACCTCCGCCTCCCGGGTTCAAGAAATTCTCCTGCCTCAGCCTCCTGAGTAGCTGGGATTACAAGCACCGGCCACAACGCCTGGCTAATTTTTGTATTTTTAGTAGAGACAGGGTTTCACCATGTTAGCCAGGCTGGTCTCCAACTCCCGACCTCAAGTGATCCGCCCACCTCAGCCTCCCAAAGTGCTGGGATTAAAGACGTAAGCCACCGTGCCTGGCTATATACTGTATTCTTACAATAAAGGCTAGAGATGTGCACTGTAGAATGTTTAGGGAAAAAAATAACTATAAGTAAGCTAGAGAAAAAAATGTGAAAACATATTTACAGTGCTGTATTTATCAATACCCTAAGTCTAGGTCATCTGTATACAAAAGATGAATTGTCTCAAATGCCACCAACCCCAGGTGCAGATCTCAGTCTATCGTACGTATCAAGCAATTTAACTTCTTGTACTGTCATGACTTTTCTGCTTCTTCGGAGCACTTCCAATGTCACTAGCTGCACTTCGTATGGGTCTCAGGGCGTTATTCAAAGGTCATGGTATTGTACATAGGCCAGGCGCTGTGGCTCACACCTCTAATCCCAGCACTTTGGGAGGCCAAGGTGGGCGGATCACTTAAGGCCAGGAGTTCAAGCCCAGCCTGGCCAACATGACAAAACCCCACCTCTACTAAAAATACAAAACTTAGCCAGACATGGTGGTACACGGCTGTAATCCCAGCTACTTGGGAGGCTGAGGTATGAGAACTGCTTGAACCTGGGAAGCAGAGGTTGCAGTGAGCCGAGATGGCACCACTGCACTCCAGCCTGGGCGACAGAGCAAGACTGTCTCAAAAACAACAACAACAAAAAGCAAAACAACAAAAGTTTATACGGTATTGCAATAAACAATGATGAAAATACACAAGAACCAAGGGATAATTTTTTACTGTGATATGCAATTTACTTTAGACACCAACTGCTCATGCAGAGATCATCAGAGTCACAGGTCCTAGGGCATTTTAAGTGGAGCCTGGCAACACTTGAGCTCACTGTAATACCAACAGGTGGCTACAAAATTATTACAGTATTACAGTATGTACTATAGTTAATTTTATGCAGTTATTACTCAATCTTTACTTTCTCTGGACTGCTAGTGGCACCATGTACTGTGTGCATAAGTTTTTATAAAGTTTAACTTTTTATGATTCATATGTATTTTGTGGTAGGAAAATGATAAACTAGTATATACATCTATTTTATGTATTTGTGATGTACTTATCTTTTCTTAAATTTTAAAAATATTTCTAGGCTATGTGATTTGTCTTCAAGTTTTTTCAAATTGTTGCAAATCTCCAAAAAATGTTCCAATATATTTATTGAAAAAACTCCACGTATAAATGGACACACTCAACTCAAACCCGTGTTGTTCAAGGGTCAATTTTACTTTTCCCAATGGTAGCATTTATCATATTCTGTTATGGAAATGCGTTTACATTCAATTGGAATAATCCCCATTGGAAAAAAAAAGTGCATTTATTGTCACCAATACATGATGGCTCTTTAGGACCAAGTGCTGTATCTGTACTATCCTGCTGTTATCTACCTAAGAGCAATACTTTTAATTTTTTTTTTGAAATGGAGTCTTGCTCCTGTCGCGCAGGCTGGAATGCAGTGGCGTGATCTCGGCTCACTGCAACCTCCACCTCCCGGGTTCAAGCGATTCTCCTTCCTCAGCCTCCCGAGTAGCTGGGATTACAGGCGTGCGCCACCACACCTGGCTAATTTTTGTATTTTTAGTAGAGACAGGGTTTCGCCATGTTGGCCAGGCTGGTCTCGAACTCCTGAGCTCAGGTGATCCACCCGCCTCAGCCTCGCAAAGTGCTAGGATTACAGGCGTGAGCCACCGCTCCCAGCTGAGCAATACGTTTTTGTTGGATAAATGAATACAACAATTTTCCTAACTTACTATAAGAAATGAAGAGAAAGGCTGGGCACGGTGGCTCACCCCTGTAATCCCAGCACTTTGGGAGGCCGAGGGAGGATCACTTGTTGTCAAAAGTTCAAGACCAGCCCGGCAAACATGGTGAAACCCCATCTCTACAACAACACAAAAATTAGGCATGGTGGCATGCACCTGTAATTCCACCTACTCTGGAGGCTGAGGCAGGAGAATCACTTGAACCCAGGAGGTGGAGGTTGCAGTGAGCTGAGATCACACCACTGCACTCCAACCTGGGCAACAGAGCAAGACTCCATATCTCGGGGGAAAAAAAAAAGAGAAAATATTTCATAAAACGAAGAACTGTATTAGCAAAAAAGTCAAATTTACAAACTTAAGCTACCTTCTCCTTTTGTGAGGAAATCAAGGCTAATAACATATATAATGACACACACACACACACATTTTCCTAAAGCAACCAAAGATTTGCAAAATACCTTACTATAATTTTCAGTGTGATTATGGTATTGTGGTTATTTATTTTTTTTTGAGACAGAGTGTCACTCTGTTGCCCAGGCTGGACTGTGGTGGCACCATCTCGGCTCACTGCAACCTCTGCCTCCTGGGTTGAAAGGATCCTCCCGCCTCAACCTCCAGAGTAGCTGGGATTACAGGAATGCACCACTACGCCCAGCTAATTTTTTTATTTTTTATTAGAGACGGGGTTTCACCATGTTGGCCAGGCTGGTCTCGAACTCCTGGCCTCAAGTGATCCGCCTGCCTTGGCCTCCCAATGTTGAGATTACAGGTGTGACCCACCATGCCCGGTCGGCTATGTTTTTTTTTTAAAGTCCTTGTATTTTACAGATATACAATGACCGCTTTAAGGTTGACAATAACAGAATTGCTTCAAAATAATGGAAGGGATACAGAGGAAATAATATTGACCATGTGCTAATATTGCTAAATTGGGCATGGGTACATGGGGAGTTCAATTTATTATACTATTCACTCTAATTCTGTATGTTTTGGGAAGAAAAGCAAATAGCAATTACATACACATATAACACATGGACTGCTGGCAATTCTGAGAAGCCAACACTTACTATTTTACTATGGAGTAAGGTAGGAAATGCCGGCCGGGCGCAGTGGCTCACGCCTGTAACCTCAGCACTTTGGGAGACTGAGGCGGACCGATCACTTGAGGTCAGGAGTTCAAGACCAGCCTGGCCAACATGGCAAAACCCTGTCGACTAAAAATACAAAAATTAGCTGGGCGTGGTGGCCCACACCTGCAATCCCAATTACTCGGGACGCTGAGGCCAGGAGGTGGAGGTTGCAGTGAGCCAAGATCATGCCACTTCACTCCAGCCTGGGTGACAGAGCCAGACTCTGTCTCAAAAAAAAAAAAGGGGGGGGGCAGGGAGCGGGGTAGAAAATGCTCTTCTATCTTACTCCATAGTAACATAGTAAGTTACTATGAACATTTTGGTGACTGAATGAAAACTAGTAAAATACATATTAATAGATGCCATCATGCATTATAATTACTAGTTTTTTGCTTTCAATTTTTGCTCCCAAATTCTGAACATTTTTAAAGCAAAAAGAAAAAGTATACAAGTAAAAAATGTGGACAGAAGCTTTAGCTGTTTTTCCTTTTCTAAACAACTTTTCAGTGCCAATGACAGGATCTGCTAACATTCCAAAGATTTTAGAAAACAACATTTAGTTCAATTTCCTTCATAAATTATTAAACCTTCATGTTAAACCTTCATGGAAGGAAGGGCAGGCTTGAGTTTGATAAATGGAAGAAAACTCATTTCAGATATTAGAATCAGTGTTAATGATTAAGTAATTTCATTTTCAGGTTGAGATCTAGAATATAAAAACCTCAATTTGAACTACAAAATTTGTCTTGCTACATAAAAAATAACAAAACTCCAGATCAGACTTTACAATTTACTACAATCTTCCAATAATATGGCTACTAGTGCCTTCTCTGGCTAACACTGAAATCAAACCCTCACTGAAAGGTACTCACCCTAGGCAGTTAGTTACAATCACATGCTTTCCTCATCACTGTGGTTGTTTAGGATTAACCAAGCAATTGCTTAGTGCAAAAAACCAAAACAATAATCTCAAACAATTGCAAAATACAAATAAACACGGTGGGAGGGTGTACCAATGAATCCATGAAACAGTATTAAAGCCGACTTCACTTTAGCTGCAGTTTCTCAGATCCAGAGGTAGCAATCTACAAAGTTGGAAATGCCTGTAAAAGCACTAGCCCCAGTAATATACCTTGGTGAAGGTTACATACACACCATTACAAATAAATGGTCGATGATTTTGCATCACAGATGCATCCTTCTCTTGAAACTGCGCTTCGCAAGTGCTGCTTGCTCACTTATTACCCATCATGAAAAGGAGAAAAAAGTACAGTATTAGAATCTACTACCAAATTAATACCAATTAAGATTTAATTGTGCAGATATGCACAATTAAAAGCCCAGGACTAATCAGGATGGGTCAGGAAACAGAAGGTCACAAACTTTAGAATGCATAAGAGGAGCCGGCCGGGCGCGGCGGCTCGCGCCTGTAATCCCAGCACTTTGGGAGGCCGAGGCGGGCAGATCACGAGGTCAATAGATCGAGACCATCCTGGCCAACATGGTGAAACCCCATCTCTATTAAAAATATAAAAATTAGCTGGGCGTGGTGGAGGGCGCCTGTAGTTCCAGCTACTCGGGAAGCTGAAGCAGGAGAATCGCTTGAACCCGGGAGGCGGAGGTTGCAATGAGCCAAAATCACGCCACTGCACTCCAGCCTGGGAGACAGAGCAAGACGCTGTCTCGGAAAAAAAAAAAGGAATGCATTAAGAGGAGCCATAAAAAATGCAGATACTGGGACCCTTCCCCAAGACAGACAGAATCTGACTCTCTGGGAAGGGGAGTTGAAGGGGTTGAAGTACAGAAATATGCATTTAAAACAAATTCCACAGGTCAAACACAGCTATCTAGGGACTACCTTTAATACTAGGTAAACTTAGCATTTTGACTGTTAAATACTTACAGATGCCACGGCAACTGTCGTTTTAATTAATGGTTGCTTCCTTTCCTTATTTTGGTATTTATCTCTATTCCAAAAAAAAAAAACAAGGGCCCCATCCAGCTGAAATGGCTTCTTCCATTTAATGCAAGTATGGCCAAGAAAAATTTCCAGATAGAACAGGAATGCAAAAATATGTTAAAATATCAGGCTATAGAAAAGGTGACTCCTTTTCAGCATATAATGGGTTTGCCCATCCCTGCAGGTTTAGCACTAACAGCCAACAGTACAAGAATATGCAGATGACCCGGAAACGATATCAAGAGCTTCCCCAGCTTTATTACACAATAATTCCACCTATTTAGATGAGACCATGTGCTTTGTTTTTGCTCAACACTACCAACATTTTCCCTGCAGATATCAATCTGAAATGCCAGTAACTGACTTGAAATCCTTCAATCTAGAGTGAAGTGCAATCTGTCATTAAGGCATTAAATACTTTAGTAATAAACACTGAAAGTTAAAATTAGTGAAAAGTACTAAAACTGAAAGCAAAGTAGATTACGGCTGAGATGACATAAAACCTAAATTGCTATTCTGAGGGCCCTCATCATTGAAGAGTCATAAACCCACCACATACAATGCAATGTGGCAACAAATTATCCCGGGAAAGAAAACAGTTTGTCTAAAACGTGTTCAAAGCCAAGGGTGCAGAGATACAAGGCTGTTCCAACTGATAAGGAGTGCAATGGAAAGCATTTTTCTCTTGAATTCAAAATATACAAATAACCTATTGAACATAAGCCGAATCGCCATAATGTTTTGGTTTTTTACCTTACTTAGGATTTTGAGCATTATTCCTAACACCTTTGCAAAGTTTAGACTGAAAGATTACAGTCAGGTAGTTAAAAAAAAAAAAAAAAGTTACTTCGCTGTAACAAAGATGCCTACAAAAGAAAGATGGTCAAGATAAGCAGTTCCTTAGTCTCCTATTGTGACAAATGGTCGGGGGGATGGGGAGCCTAAATGTTAAAAACAAAAAACCCACCTCTTAAAAACAATAAATTCTACTCTAAGAATGTTTCATACTACTTTGGAATCAGTTAGCACCCCAACACAACTTGAGCCAAACTTACTCTTTCTTAAAGTCCTAAAAGGAGTCATCTAGCACCAACTTGCTTTCCTACACTGCAAAAAAGAAATTTTACCTTAACCAAAGCCTACGTTTAAAAAGAGTAAGAAAACAGTTTTCTAAAGAAGCATGCATTACCTGAACTATTCCTTCCTATTTTGATTAGCAATTGTTTTAAAATTAGCATATTAGATTATAACCGCAAAGTAAAATTAAATTCTGTATCTATTCTCCAGATAAGACCTAAAGCAAACATTACACTGCATGTTCAAAACTAGATCAAAACACTTGAAATGCTACAGTAGGTGCAAAGAATCAGTTTCATAGGATTGTGGAAAGCTAACAGAACTACAAAGATTAGTTTCCTCAGTTGCCAAGACTTTGGGTGAGCCTTTTTAAGTCTCACCAGTGAAACTGGGGTTATAATATTTACCTTTACTCCCAGGGCTAAGAGCATCAAATGAGTTTTATGTGGAAGAAAAAACGTTGACAGCTGCCTCTATAAGGGACTTCTTAGAATACTGTTAACGAACAATACTTGTAAATCATCACGGTAAACCCTAACAAGTAAACGACTTCTTTTACATTTCTATTTCCCCGTATAAGCGTCATGCTGTAATTACTTAAATAAAATACCGCCACGATTTTTACCATGAATCCTGGTCAGAAATTTTAGTCTAAATACGACGTTCAACCCAAACTATAGAAGAATGTGCCCTTCTCCCTATTTCATAATGAGGTGAAACCTCGGAGCCGCTAGATTTAGTAAGATGCTGCTATCCTTCTTTCCCGCGTTTCCCCGCCTCATCAAGGTGCTTTTCAATTCTGCCAAGGGCTCTCCCGGACCCCCTTGATACTAAAACAACAAAACCAAATCACCCCCATCCCCGGGTCTGGACAGCATCCTCCCTCCTGGCTCCATGGGCACCGGGTCAGACGCTCGACCCCGGGTGCAGCCCTGGCCCCACATCGCGCCGCGGCCAGGCGGGCCACAGCCCGCGCCCGCTCCCCTCCCCCACGGAGCCCGGGCTCAGGCCCAAGGCCCGCGGGACTTACGCTCTCGTGGTCCCACCGCACGTTGCTGCGCTTCTCGTCCGGGGCTAGGTTTCGGTCCCGGCCCATTAACTCATCCAACAACTGCGCGGCCGAAATCATGGTGCTTCCTTCGGGCGGCTGTTCCCACCAGCCCAGGCACCCGCCAACGAAAACACGGGCGACACCGTCGCCAATCTCCTCGGCCCGCTCTCAGGCCGAAATCCCTCCTACACACAGGAGCCGACAACACAAAATGGCCGCCGCCCGGACGCCTCCCCAGCATGCCGTGCGCCCGTGGGACACGCCCAGGCCCGGGCGGAGAGGGCGAGCTCGGCTTCCGCCGTCCGGGGGCGGGGCCTGCGGAGGCCGGGTAGGTACTTCACCCCTGTCTAGAGGCCGCGGGGACGGGTAGCCTCTGCCCGCGCGCCTCCCCAAGCGCCCGGTTTTCCCGAGCTTCTTCACGGTGAGAAATTGGAGCCTAGGTCTTGAAGCCTGGACACCGCTTCAAAATGGAGAAAGTGTCTCCTTTAGTCCACGTGGTGCACATGGTGCCTCATGCAGCGGAGGAAACTGAAGATTACGGCTTCCGACTCCATTTTCCTAGTCGCTATGCTCACGCCTCTTGCACCTGGCTTTGTCCTTCCGCCGAGTCTCCTGATTAACAGGATGGGAAATCGAGGCAAGAAGAGACAAGGCGTCTTCTAAAATATGGGGATTCAGTCCTACACCAAATGCCTCCCAGTGTGGAATTTTTTAAAAAGATATTGATCCAGTAGGCCAGGTGAGGTGGCTCACGCCTGTAATCACAGCACTTTGGGAGGCCGAAGCGGGCGGATCACCTGAGGTCGGGAGTTCGAGATCAGCCTGACCAACATGGAGAAACCCCGTCTCCACTAAAAATACAAAATTAGCTTGGCGTGGTGGCGCATGCCTGTAATCCCAACTACTCAGGAGGCTGAGGCTGGAGAATCACTTGAACCCGGGAGGCGGAGGTTGCGGTGAGCCGAGATCGCGCCATTGCACTCCAGTCTGGACAAGAGCAAAACTCCATCTCAAAAAAAAAAAAAAAAACATATATATGTATATATACATACACACACATATACACACACACACATAAATATATATATAGATAGATCCATTTATTCAACAAATGGTATGTGCCAGGCACTGTGCTTAAAGCTAAACTCAGAACCTTTCAGACAGTCCATGCTCCCGCAGACCTGTGCATTGGCGAGGGGAGATAATCGCTGAAGAAATAAAGTCACAAATATATCAACATATATTGGGATAATGCTTTAGCACAGTTAAGGGTATGGTCTCTAAAGCCAGATTGCCTGGGTTCGTAATCCCAGTTCTGCCGCTCTGTGCCTTTGTTTCCTTTTCTGTAAAATGGGGTTTACAATAGTCCTCCCCCGGCCCCCAGCCACGATGCTATTGTGAAGATTAAATGAGTTGATACAATGTAAGGCACTACACATTGATAACAACAAGCCCAACACTTTTATTTTTGGGGGGACTGGGTCTGGCTCTGTCCCCCAGGCTGGAGTGCAATGGCACGATCTCAGCTCACTGCAGCTTCAACCTCCCGGGCTCAGGCGACCCTCTCGCCTCAACCTCCCCAGTAGCTGGGACTACAGGCGCATGCCACCACGCCAGGCTAAGTTTTTGTATTTTTGGTAGAGACGGGGTTTCGCCAAGTTGCCCAGGCTGGTCTTGAACTCCTGAGCTCAAGTTATCCACCCACCTCAGCCTCCCAAAGTGTTGGGATTACAGGCGTGAACCACCGCGCCCGGTCGTGGACACCTCTTTTTAAGAAGGAAAGCAGCAAAATAGGGTGAGAACTGAAAGCAGGTATGGGACATGAAGCCTTTTTTTTTTTTTTTTTTTTTTTGAGTTGGAGTCTCGCTCTATCGCTCAGGCTGGAGTGCAGTGGTACCATCTTGGCTCACTGCAACCTCTGCCTCCCGGGTTCAAGTTTATCCTGCCTCAGCCTCCTGAGTAGCTGGGATTACAAGCACCCACCACCACGCCCAGCTAATTTTTGTACTTTTAGTAGAGATGGAGTTTCGCCATGTTGGCCAGGCTGATCTCAAACTCCTGACCTCAGGTGATCCACCTGCCTCGACCTCCCAAAGTTCCCAAAGTGCTGGGATTACAGGCGTGAGCCACCAAGTGGGGCTGGAGCCTTTTTTAAGATAGGAAATTAGAGGCTAGACATGGTGGCTCACGCCATAATCCCACTACTTTAGGGAGGCAGAGGCAGGGAGATAGCTTGAGGCCAGGAGTTTAAGACCTGCCTGGGCAACATAACAAGACCCCATTCTCCACAAAAAGGAAAAAAAAAAGACCAAAAAAAAAAAAAAAAAACCCCAAACATAGGAAATGAGAGAATGTTTAATGTTGGGGATATTCCAGTAGAGAGGCGGAAAATAAAAGAAGGGGATAGTTAATGACTTAAAATCTTAAAAAGGTAATGGGTTGGGTCCTGGCGTGGTGACTCACGCCTGGAATCCCAGCACTTTGGGAGGCAGAGGTGGGTCATTTGAGGTCAGGGGTTCGAGACCAGCCTGGCCAACATGGGGAAACCCTGTCTCTACTAAAAACACAAAGGTTAGCCAGGCGTGGTGGTGGCACCTGTGATCTCAGCTACTCCGGAAGCTGAGGCAGGAGCATCACTTTAAACAGTGGACTGTCAAGAGACTTAGGCTGTAGTGAGCCAAGGTCACGCCACTGCACTCCAGCCTGGGCAACAGAGTGAGTGAGACTGTGTCTTAAAAAAAAAAAAAAAGGTAACGGGTTAGGCTCCAGGGCATATTTGAAACCTCTGGCCTTTGATAGGAGAAAGGATCTTCTCCACTGAAACAAGAAAGAAGAAAATCAATTTACAGATTTAGCAGTGAGATGAGGCAGTTCTCAGCTGTTGGTTACAGTTTTCCCAATGAAGCATTTATTGAGGGCTCTCCACTGTTACTACCACCAAAAAAAAAAGGCCAGCCACAGTGGCTCACACCTGCAATCCCAGCACTTTGGGAGGCCAAGGCAGACAGATCATGAGGTCAGGAGATCAAGACCATCCTGGCTAACACGGTGAAACCCCGTCTCTACTAAAAATACAAAAAATTAGCCGGGCATGGTGGCGGGCGCCTGTAGTTCCAGCTACTCCAGAAGCTGAGGCAGGAGAATGGCATGAACCCAGGAGGTGGAGCTTGCAGTGAGTCGAGATTGCACCACTGCACTCCAGCCTGGATGACAGAGTGAGACTCCGTCTGAAAAAAAAAAAAACTGAACCACAAACAAACAGGACTGCACACATCATGAACCGCAAACACACAACCAGATTGCAAAATTACAGCTCCTGCCCATCACAGGTTCTTAATCTAATTATCTCATGCATTCCACAAACTATAATGGTGCATGTGCTCTGTGCCAGGACCTGGGTTACTGGCTGGGAATACAAAGACAGACGTATAAAACCTGGTTCTCCGGGAGCTCCTGACCTATGGGAGACAAAAATGTCACAGCTACAATTTGGTCTTGAAATGAAAATACTTGGGCCAGCCATGGTGGCTCACACCTGTAATCCCAGCTCTTTGGGAGGCCGAGGCAGGCGGATTGCTTGAGCCCAGGAGTTTGAGACCAGCTGGGCAACATAGCAAAATCCTGCCTCTGCAAAAAATACAAAAAATTAGCTGGATGTGGTGGTACATCCCTGTAGTCCCAGCTACTCACGAGGCTGAGGTAAGAGGATCACTTGAGCCCAGGAAGTCGAGGCTGCAGTGAGACGTGGTTGCACCACTGCACTCCAGCCTGGGCAATGGAGTGACACCCTGTCTCAAAAAGAAAGTATTAAATGCCTTTGGATCACAGAGGTGAGAGCGCCTGGCCCTGTCATACACCAGGCAAGTCTTACTCTACAACTCTCTTTTTTCTAAAGTCTGAGGACAAGCCACAGTTCAGTGTGCGTTACCACTACAGATAATGAATTGCTTCATTCATCCTCCATTAGTGCAGTGAACCCCAGTGTGATCTGTATCAGATTCTCTGCTATGTCTTGGGATCCAGAGGTAAAAGTAGTCTTTCTTAACAGGTCACAAAGCCCATTTTACAGATAATTTTGATGGATTACAGGAGTTGGCTATTTCCCAATGATGGAATGGGAAATGACTTAATCTTATCAGCTAGTGGTGTCCAGACCCCATTCCATACCTGTTACTAATAGAAAATGTTACGGGCTTCGGGCACAGTGGCTCATGCCTGTAATCCCACCACTTTGGGAGGCCAAGGCAGGTGGATCAGGAGTTCAAGACCAGCCTGGCCAACATAGTGAAACCCATGTCTACTAAAAACACAAAAAATTAGCCGGGTGTGGTGGCAGGTGCCTGTTCTCACAGCTACTTGGGAGGCTGAGGCGGGAGAATTGCTTGAACCCAGGAGGCAGAGGGTGCAGTGAGCCAAGACCACGCCATTGCACTCCATCCTGGGTGACAGAGTGAGACTCCATCTCAAAAAAGAAGAAAATGTTATGGGCTGAACTGTGTTCCTGTCACCTCCAAACTCATATGTTGAGGCCTAATTCCTGGAACCACAGAATGTGACTGTATTGGGAGATCGTGCATTTGAAGATGATGATTAAGTTAAAACAATGCTGTTAGGTTGGGCCATAATCCTATCATACTGGCGTCCTTATACGAGGAAATTTGGATACACAAAGAGGCACCAAGGATGCACTTGCACAGAGAAAAAGCCACGTGAGGACATGGTAAGAAGGTGGCCATTTACAAGCCAAAGACAGAGGCCTCCAGAGAAACCAAACCTGCCAACACCCAGATCGTAAACTCATAGCCTCCAGAAAATAAAAATCTCATTTGTTTAAGCATCTAGTCTGTGGCATTTTTGTTATGATAGCCCTAGCAAGCTAATATAGAAAGGAAGCTGCAGTTACTACAGGTCTTCTCACTGCTTCCCAGCCTCCCAGCCTCCAGTGCGGGCCCCTTGACCCCATCCTCCATCTATCTTGCTGCCTCAGTCACCTTTCTTTTTTTTGAGACAGAGTCTCACTCTGTTGCATAGGCTGGAGTGCAGTGGCACGATCTCGGCTCACTGTAACCTCTACCTTCCAGGTTCAAACAATTGTCCTGCCTCAGTCTCCTGAGTAGCTGGGACTACAGATGCACGCCGCCATGCCCAGCTGTTTTTTGTTTTTGTTTTTTTTTTTTTTGTATTTTAGTGGAGACAGGGTTTCACCATGTTGCCCAGGCTGGTCTCGAACTCCTGAGCTCAGGCAATCCGCCCGCCTCAGCCTCCCAAAGTGCAGGTATTACAGGCATGAGCCACCACGCCCAGCCATCAGTCACCTTTCTAAATGTAAATCTAGATGTGTCTCATCCCTGCTCGAAAGGCTCCAACTGGCCAGGTGCAGTGGCTCACACCTCAGCACTTTGGGAGGTCAAGGCTGGTAGATTGCTTGAGCTCCAGAGCTTGAGACCAGCCTTGGTGATGTGGCGAAACCCTGTCTCTACTGCAAATACAGAAAGTAGCTGGGCATGGTGGCACGCACCTCTAGTCCCAGCTACTCAGGAGGCTGAGGTGGGAGGATTGCTGGAGCCCCAGGAGGCAGAGGCTGCAGTGAGCCAAGATGGTGCCACTGCATTCCAGCCTGGGTCTCAAAAAACAAACGAACAAACAAACCAACAAACAAAACGCCTCCAACCTTAGAGGCGATGGCTCCCCATCATCTCCACTCTAAGGTTCAAACACCACAAGGTGGTCTGTGCTCTGACCCCCTTCTCCAACTTCATCTGCGACCGCTTCCAGTACTTGGAAGACCCTTGATTCCTGCATTTCACCATCTACGTTGCTCCGGGCATGGAAAGCTCTTCCACTCCAGCAGCAAGCAACACCTACTCATCTTTTTTTCAGAGATGGTCTCACTCCTGCCTCAACCTCCTGAGCAGCCGGGGTTACAGATACGAGCCCCTACTCATCTTTCAGCTCACAGCCCCAGTTTCAGCAGCTCCACAATGCCACCCTGGACCCTGGCCCTCCACCTGCTACACACTGATCACCTTCTTTGTGCCATCATTTTACCTGAAGCATCCTTGCATATTTTTGGGTTTGTCACACGATATTGCAAATATCAATTTCTTCCCTTAGAATGAAAGGTTTTTTTTTGTTGTTGTTGTTGTTTGTTTGTTTTTGTTTGTTTTTTAGGTCAGGTGCCAGCCTGGGTGACAGAACAAGACCCTGTCTCAAAAAAAAAAAAAAAAAAAAAGAGGCAGGACCTTTCAGGAGTGATTAGGTCATGAAGGCAGAGACCTCAGGAATGGTATTAGTGCCATTCATAAATGAGGCCCGAGAGAGCTCCTTTGCCCCTTCTGCCATGCCATGTGAGGAAAAAATGAGAAGCTGGCAGTCTGCAACCCAGAAGAGGGCCCTCGACAGAACCTGACCATGCTGGTACCATGATCTTGGAATTTCAGCTTCCAGAATTGTGAGAAAAAAATTTCAGTTGCTTATAAGCCACCCAGGTTGTGGTATTTTGTTATAGCATCCCAAATGGACTAAGAAAGTCTGGTGGCTACCTGTACCACCTCACTGCACCTTTCCTCTTCAATGGCACCAGCAAGCTTGTGATGGTTAAACCCATTTCATGTGTTTCAGCCCTTTCTTTCTTGCCCTTTCTGCAGCATTTGACCCTGTGGATCACTCCCTTGTCTCCAAACCCTCCCACTCCTTTGCTTTTCCTCCTGCTAGTCTATTAATAGCTGCTCCTCTGCTCTCATTTAAGAATTTCTTCTCTTCTGTCCATCATTAAAATGTTGACTACAGATGCTCCTCAACTTACAAAGGGGTTAGATCCCAATATGTCCATTAGGTTGAAAATGCATTTAATGCATCTAGCCTATGGATAGTTTGGCTCTGTGTCTCCACCCAAATCTCATCTAAAATTGTAATCCCTATGTGTCCAGGGGGGAAGCTGGTGGGAGGTGATTGGATAATGGCGGCGGTTCCCCCATGCTGTTCTCGTGATAGGGAGTGAGTTCTCAGGACATCTGATGGTTTAAAAGTGTGGCTCTTCCCCTTCGCTCTCTCGCTGTCTCTCCTGCCACCTTGTGAAGGAGGCGCTTGCTTCGCCTTCCCATAATTGTAAGTTTCCTGAGGCCTCCCCAGCCATGTGGAACTGTGAGCCAATTAAACCTCTTTACTTTATAAATTACCCAGTCTCGGGTAGTTCTTTTTTCTTTTTTTTTTTTCTTTTAAACAAAGTCTTGCTCTGTCGCCCAGGCTGGAGTGCAGTGGCACAATCTAGGCTCACGACAGCCTCTGCCTCCCAGGTTCAAGTGATTCTTGTGCCTCAGCCTCCCGAATAGCTGGGATTATGGGCTTGCGCCACCACACCCACCTAATTTTTGTATTTTTTAGTAGAGACAGGGTTTCTCCATGTTGGCCAGGCTGGTCTCCAACTCCTGGCCTCAAGTGATCCACCTGTCTTTGGCCTCTCAAAGTGCTGGGATTATAGGCATGAGCCACTGTGCCCAGCCTTAGGTAGTTCTTGATAGCAGTGTGAAAATAGACTAATATACCTACCAAACATCATAACTTAGCCTAGCCTTAAATGTGCTGAGAATACTTTAATTAACCTACAGTTGGGTAAAATCATCTAACACAAAGCCTATTTTATAATAAAGTGTTGAATATCTCACATAATTTATTAAATACTGTACTGAAAATGAGAAACAGAATAGTTATTTGGTTACACAAAGTAAGGTTTCTACTTACTTTTGCACTTTTGTGTATCACTTTTGCACTGTTGTAAAGTAAAAGAATCCTAACTGCAACCATCATAAGTTGGGAACCATCTGTATTCTTCAGTCTTTGGCTGTCTTCTTTTTAAAAATTATTTATTTACTTACTTATTTTCAGACAGGGTCTCACTGTCAGGGTTTCACTGTGTTGTCCAGGCTAGTCTGGAACTCCTGGGCTCAAGGGAATCCTCCTGTCTCAGCATCCTGAGTAGCTGGGATTAACAGGAACAAACCACCATTCCTGGCTGTCTTCAGCAGTCTTTTTTTTTTTTTTTTTTTTTTTTGAGACAGAGTCTTACTCTGTTGCCTAGGCTGGAGTGCAGTGGCATGATTTCGCCTCACTGCGCCCTCCACCTCCCAGGTTCAAGCAATTCTCCTGCCTCAGCCTCCTGAGTAGCTGGGAATACAGGTGTGCTCCACCACACCCGGCTACTTTTTGTATTTTTAGTAGAGACAGGGTTTTGCTCTGTTGGCCAGGCTGGTCTGGAACTCCTGACCTCAGGTGATCCACCCTCCTCCGCCTCCCAAAATGCTGGGATTACAGGCATGAGCCACCGCGCCTGGCAGCAGTCTTCTCTCAGCACTCACAGACTCCCTTGGGGCTATCTCTTCTATTCCCATGACTTCAGCTAGCACCCTTTGCTGACTGCCAAAATACAAATCACCAGCCCAGATCTCCTTCCTAAATGCAATACCCATTCACATAACTGTTTACTGAACATATCCATTTAAAAGAAAATCAGAAAAGAAAGCACAGGCTCAGAAGTTGAACTTGAGTTCAAAGCCTTGCTCCATCACAAACTATGATGTATAGCATTGGGCAAGTTTGTTTATTTATTTATTTATTTATTTTTGAGACAGAGTCTCACTCTGTTGCCCAGGCTGGAGTGCAATGGCGAGATCTTGGCTCACTGCAACCTCTGCCTCCAGCACCTGCTGCCACGCCCATCTAATTTTTATATTTTTAGTAGAGACGGGGTTTCGCCATGTTGGCCACGCTGGTCTCAAACTCCTGACCTCAGGTGATCTGCCCGCCTCAGCCTCCCAAAGTGCTGTGATTACAGGCGTGAGCCACCGTGCCTGGCCAGCATTGGGGCAAGTTAATTACCTCCCTGAGCCTCAGATAATAATGATGGTCCCGTTTTACAGAGGAGTTGTTGTGAGGATTAAATGAGATAATCCACGTACAGCACTTCCTGCAGTGCCTGGCAATGAGTTGATAGTAGCAGATAGTAAAGAGTAGTAGTAATTAAAAGGTCCTCAGAAAGTTCAAGTCAACAGATTCAAAAGTGAATACATGACCAAACCTCAAACCTTCTCTTCATCCTTTGTCCCAAATCTCAATAAATCACACCACCATCTAATCATCCAGAAACCCGAACATTATCCTTGTTTCTTGACCACCACTGCCCTCCCATTCTGCCAGGTTAAGTTTTCCTAATGTAAACCTTCTTGTAACCCACCTATGAGCCAATGAATGTTTAAGATGTCTAGGCTTTGCACATATCCATTCATTCAATCCATAGAACAATCCTGCAAGGTGGGTGCTACTATTATTCCTGTTTCGCAGGTGCAGAATTTGAGGCACAGGAAAGTTGAGTAACTCATTCAAGATTATATGAGTGGCAAAGCTGGCATACAAACCCAGGCAGTCTGGCGTCTGTCTCCACACTCACTACCACTATGCCACATTGTTTCTATTGTAATGCATAGCACATTCTATTGTTCGCCTTGTCTCCCCTGATAAACTGTTCTTCAAAGTCAAGGACTCTGATTCATTTGCAGCAGCATCCTCAGTGACTAGAACAGTGCCTGGCAAACAGCACATGCTTAATACAGTTCAGTGCGTTAGGTAGTTCCCTAGAGACAAGACAGAGTAGAGATAAATGGAAGTAGTAATAGAACAGCCAGCAGGTTACATTCAGTTATATCCAAGATCAGAAGTTTTGTTTGTGGATAAAATTTTGTTTTTTTTAATCTGAAGATAATAAACAGAAGACTGAAATCAGAGTAAGTAGAGGTTGAGTTTAAGAAGATCTACTAATATTCACAGATACAGCAGTTATGTAGGGTACATGCTATAATCCTTTTAAGGAAGGGACATTTGACAAACTCTCATAAAGAGAACTCATAGACTTTGGTGGCCGGGCGCGGTGGCTCATGCCTGTAATCCCAGCACTTTGGGAGGCTGAGGCGGGCGGATCACCTGAGGTCGGGAGTTTGAGACCAGCCTGAGCAACATGGAGAAACTCCATCTCTACTAAAAATACAAAAAATTAGCCGGGCATGGTGGAACATGCCTGTAATCCCAGCTACTCAGGAGGCTGAGGCAGGAGAATCGCTTGAACCCGGGAGGTGGAGATTGTGGTGAGCCGAGATCGCGCTGTTGCACTCCAGCCTGGGCAATGAGAGCGAAACTCCATCTCAAAAAAAAAAAAAAAAAAGAGAACTCATAGACTTTGGGGTGCAGTCGTGAACAATTTTTTTTTAACTGCATTAAAAACAAAAAACAACAACAACAACAAAACAAAAACAGGCCAGGCGCGGTGGCTCATGCTTGTAATTCCAGCACTTTGGGAGGCTGAGGCTGGCAGATCACATGAGGTCAGGAGCTGGAGACCAGACTGGCCAACATGGTGAAACCCCATGTCTACTAAAAATACAAAAATTAGCCGAGCGTGGTGGCACAGGCCTGTAATCCCAGCTGCTCGGGAGGCTGAGGCAGGAGAATTGCCTGAACCTGGACGTAGAGGTTGCAAGGAGCCGAGAGATTGCCCCACTGAACACCAGCCTGGGCAACAGAGTGAGACTCTGTCTCAAAAACAAACAAACAAAAACAACAAGCCACTACCTACTCCCATGTCACTCAAATTGTGTTGAAGGACTCAAATCCAGTGCCATACACATCAGTTTCAGATGGAGTATCATGCTGGATGTGAGAATTAAAATTTAAATTGGGGGAACAAATGAAAATGTAAGCTCAAGCAGGGTTACAATTTGCCATGGGGGTCAATTTAAGTGTGTAGTCAGTTTATATTTAGCACCACCTGGTGTGCACTGTGTACTGTGTGAATTACTGTATCATACTAAACAAACAGACATTGGTTTTTCTTAAACTGTAGCAAGAAAAATGCTTGCTGTGCAGATCCCAGCAGCCCCAAGAGACGGAAATGAAAACTCCATGCCTAAATTTATCCCTTCCTATTTCATCTCTCCTTGTTCAGGCCTTCCTCCCTTCCTCCCCAGGGCTATTTCCTTAATCTTGACCCCATCTGTAAAGTTCCATCCTGTGCCACATCGGAGGATCTCTTCAGGGCACCTGGGCTCAGCAAAACAATATTTCCTTTTTCTCCTACTGGGTATAAAACAGTGCCAACTGAGGCTCTGAGCCTCATTAGATAGATCAGGCAAGAAGTGAAGCAAAATGCTGTTTACATGTACACCACAGCTCTTCCCAGAGCACTTGGAATCAGGACCAGGACACCTCCAAAGCCTCTTTGGTGTTTTTCCTTTCTTTTCTCCTTATATGGCCTTCATGAAGAGTAACTAATTACAATCTGTTAGCAGTAATTACAGTTCATAAACTGTGAGAACAATATAAATATTTTCCTGAAAGCCAGGTTAGAAGAAATCCTGTCTAAAATGAGATGTAAAACAACAACAATTGAAATAAATATTCTAACTGAATTGTCCCCAAGCACTGTCAAAAAGAAGAAGAGTGTAATTTATCTCTGTAATAATGGGCGTATTATAGTAGGATCGTTTTCAGCCCATTTCCCCATCCTGCTGGGCAAGAATTGGCTCAGATGAGGAAAAGGAGCCAACCAAACTGGGGGAAAATAACAAAAAAACCCCAAATCCCAACAAAAAGAACCCACCAATTATTTTGGATGCCTGGTAAACAGCCTGCACCAGAGGATAAGGCTTTTCTGGCTCTCAGCTATGCTTTTTTCTCTTTTCATGTGTCTTGTCCTCCTCCCTTGAAACTGCGGGGTGGGGAAGTCTAAAAATAGTCAATGAATCATGGCATATAATATTGTGCAGTAGTTACATAAACAGGCAGCCCGGGCGCCGGAGCCCCGGGTCGGAACGGAAAATATCTGGGTCAGCGTTGTCACACTGAACAGGGTCCCCCGGAGCCGGCCTTCGGGAGGCGCGGCCCGGGAGGAGGCCTGGGCCTGCGGGCCGGGAGCAGCAGGGGCGGCCCGCGGGAGGGAGCGGAAGTCCCGGGACGGGCGCGGGCAGCGGCGCGAGCAGGGCGGGCGAGTTCCGCGCTCTCTCCCCATGGCCGGGAGCGGGCCGCGGCGACGGCGGCGGCGCTGACAGGCCCCGGGCGGGGCGGGGCAGGCGGGCCTGGGCGGGGGCCTGGGGCTGTGGGAAGATGAACGCCCTGCTAGAGCAGAAGGAGCAGCAGGAGAGGCTGCGGGAGGCCGCGGCCTTAGGGGACATTCGGGAGGTGCAGAAACTGGTGGAGAGCGGGGTGGATGTGAACTCCCAAAATGAGGTCAACGGCTGGTAAGTGGGGAGCGGGGGAGGCCTAGGGTCAGGGCAGCCGGTCGGAAGGCGTGGGGCAGTCAGTCGCGACCTGGGCCCAGCGCTGGACGCCTGGCTACGGCGAGGCCTGCCACCTCGGGCCTCCGAGATTGTGCCCTCTTGAGGCCAGCCCTGGCCCCCATGCCTCGTGCGGTCGGGAGCGCGTCCTGCCCAAATCCCGGCCCACGTGGTCCACTCGGGGCAGCGCCCACTGGGACTCTGGTGCCCTACCCCCTTCCCCCGCGCTCCCGGCTCACTTGGTCAGAGCGGTGCTGGAGGCAGTGATTCTCAGCGACTATGCATTGGAGCTCACCCCAATTCGCGTGTTGAGTTAATTTGCCGTAGGTGCTTCTGGAGAACGCATCTTGCAGAGCTAAAAGCATAAGCAACTGAGCAAATATGAATTTTATAAACTAGCACGATTTCCTTAGCCAAGACCAGGAAAAAAAAACACATTTGCATCACCATTCTGCTTCTCTGTTGTTTCACTGCAACCGATTTGCTGCTGCTGCCTACAGTTGCCTGTTTGAGGGAAAACTCATTTGTTTATCCTATCGATTATTTTCTTTCTTTTCCTTTTTTTTTTTTTTTTTTTGAGACAGGGTCTTGCCCTGTCGCCCAGGGTGGAGTGCAGTGGCATAGTCTCGGCTCACTGCAACTTCTACCTCCTCGACTCAGGTGATCCTCCTGCCACAGCCTCCCAAATAGCTGGGAATACAGGCACACGCCCCCACACCCGGCTAATTTTTTTTTTTTTTTTTTTTGGTATTTTTGGTAGAGATGGGGCCAGGTTGGCCTCAAACTCCTGGCCTCAAGTGATCCACCCGCCTCGGCCTCCAAAAGTGCTGGGATTACAGATGTGAGCCTACTGTTCCTGGCCAGTTTTCCTATTACAATTTCAAATACAGAATGTCACCCAAGACTTTAGATGTCTGCCTGCAGATTGAATTCTTCCCAATTAAATAAGGAGTCTCATCTTAAGATGTTGCTGGTGGTCAAAACAGAAAGTTACTGAATGTGGCATTATTCCGCTCTCTGCATTTAAAATTTAACATTTTGATTCAGGTAATGCTTAGCCAGACTATTTTGCTAGCTTAGAGTTAAAGTGAGTAGCACTTTGGGAGGCTGAGGTGGGCGGATCACGAGGTCAGGAGATCAAGACCATCCTGGCCAACATGATGAAACCCCGTCTCTACTAAAAATACAAAAATTAGCTGGGCGTGGTGGTGCATGCCTGTAGTCTCAGCTACTTGGGAGGCTGAGGCAGGAGAATCACTTGAACCTGGGAGGCGGAGGTTGCAGTAAGCCAAGATTGCACCACTGCACTCCAGCCTGGGCGACAGAGCAAGACTCTACCTCAAAAAAAAAAAAAAAGTGAGTTTACATTTTGTTTTTTTAAGTGGAATCATCCATTTTGGAACTGAAAGGGACAATGGAGAGAGGCTCAACCACAGAGAATAACTTGCCCTAGGCCACATAACTATTAATATGATAGCACCAGAACCATGGTTTCCAGACTGCCTCAAAAGTCTACCTACCTGGACCCGGCGCAGTGGCTGACGCCTGTAATCTCAGCACTTTGGGAGGCCAAGGTGGGCAGATCACGATGTCAGGAGTTCGAGACCATTCTGGCCAACATGGTGAAACCCTGTCTCTACTAAAGACACAGAAATTAGCCGGGGGTAGCGGCGTGTGCCTGTCATCCCAGCTACTTGGGATACTGCAGCAGGAGAATCACTTGAACCAGGGAGTTGGAGGTTGAAATGAGCCAAGATCACACCACTGCACTCCAGGCTGGTGGCAGAGCGAGACTCTGTCTCAAAAAAAAAAAAAAAAAAAAAAGTCTATCTTCCTGGTGGGACCTGGTGGCTCACGCCTGTAATCCCAGCACTTTGGGAGGCCAAGGCAGGAGGATCACTGGAGTCCAGAAGTTTGAGACCAGCCTGGGCAACATAGCGAGACCCCAGTCTCAAAAAAAATTTTTTTTCTACCTAATTTCCCTAAAGAAAACAGCCTGGACAGCTGTCCAGAAGGCCAGGAAACAGTGGATACTACCTTTTTGTTCTGTTTTTTTTTTTTTTACAGGTCTTTGCAAACTTGCTGTTGTGTATGTAACCTTTTCTCAGCATTCCTCTGGTTCAAAGCTGTGAATTACCATTTTGGCACTGGGAGGCGGTGTTGTGTAGAAGGAGCCTGGTCTTTCCTGCAGGTTCTCCTCCATTCCTGCCTAGCTATGGGACTTTGCCCGAGATGCTTCATTTTCTACTTGTTCCAGAAGAGTATTGTGAGCCCTTAATGAGATGAAGCATAAATAGCTAACATTTATTGAACTTGCTTTGCAGCACAGCTAGGATAGGGTTCTTTTTTTTTTTTTTTTTTTTTGAGGCGGAGTCTCGCACTCTCGCCCAGGCTGGAGTGCAGTGGTGCCAGGTGCCATCTTGGCTCACTTCAAGCTCCGCCTCCTGGGTTCACGCCATTCTCCTGCCTCAGCCTCCCGAGTAGCTGGGACTACAGGCGCCCGCCACCACGCCCGGCTAATTTTTTGTATTTTTAGTAGAGATGGGGTTTCACCGTGTTAGCCAGGATGGTCTCGATCTCCTGACCTTGTGATCCGCCTGACTCGGCCTCCCAAAGTTCTGGGATTACAGGCGTGTGAGCCACCGTGCCCGGCCAGCTCAGATAGGGTTCTAAGTGTTTTACATGTGTTAGCTTGTTCACAACTACCTGGGGACATAGTTATTGTTCTCTCCATTTACAGATGAAGAAACTGAGGCCCAGAAAGCGTAAGTTGTTTCCTCACTTTGCACAGTGCCCCTTCCCAAGGTCATAGGATTGACAGTAACTAGTGGAGCCAGAAAACGAACCTGGTATCTGATGCCAGACCTACCCTCCTAAACACAATGTCTGCCCCATTGCAGGTGTTTAGTGAAGTGATTCTGAGGTAGCCTGAAGAGGCTTCTTATAGGTTTTTTGTTTTTTTTTTTGAGATGGAGTTTCACTCTTGTCACCCAGGCTGGAGTGCAATGCGTGATCTCAGCTCACTGCACCCTCCACCTCCCGGGTTCAAGCGATTCTCCTGCCTCATCCTCCCAAGTAACTAGGATTACAGGTGTGTGCCACCACGCCTGGCTAGTTTTTTGTATTTTTAGTAGAAATGGGGTTTCACCATGTTAGCCAAGCTGGTCTCGAACTCCTGACCTCAGGTGATCTGCCTGCCTCAGCCTCCCAAAGTGCTGGGATTATAGGCGTGAGCCACCGCGCCCGGCCTCTTGTAGATTTAATTGGAGGAACTGTCTAATAGGCCCCTCAAACTCAACATGTCCAAGATTGAATTCCAAGTCTCCCCTCATCCCTCTACCACCTCAAGCCTGCTCCTCTGAGTCCTCAGCCTCTCAGGAGTGCTCAGGCCAGAACCCTTGGCACCCTGCTTGCCTCCTGCTTGCCTCCTGTCTTTCATAGCCAACATCCAGTCAGCCAATTCTATGAGCTCCACCTTCAGATACAGTCAGAATCTGACTACTTCTCACTAACCCTACCACTACACCTCTGATACAAAGCCACCATTGTTTCTCTTGCTTGTATTATTACAATAGCCTCCTACTAGTGTCCTTGCTCCTAAGCTTATATCATACAGTCTTCTTAATTAACACAGTGGTCAGAGGGATCCTGACTTAAAACATAAGTCAGATCATTTCACTCTGCTCAAAAATGGCTCCTATCTCACTCAGTAAAAGCCTACAGGGTCCTACAATTTCTACTTCCTGTCCCCACATCTTCCCTCCTTACCTCTGTGCTAATCTCATGGGATTTGCCCTTCTGCTTACCTTTTTCCCCTGGCCTCCTTGCTTTCTCTGGAATACCAGACAGTCCTGATTCAAGATCTTTGCGTTTTGTCTTCCCACTCTCTTAAATGCTTTCCCTCCAGATATCACATGGTTTGCTTCCTCACCACCTTCAGATTTTAGTTTAGATGTCACCTTCTTGGCAAGGCTTTTCCTGGGCCCTCAATTTAAAGTTGCACAATGCCCCTTTCCAACCTCTGGCATTCCCTAATGCCTTTCCCTGCTTTACTATTGCTGTCATACTTCATCACCACCTAGCGTACTGCGTGCTTTGCTTATTTATTTGCTGATGTCTGTTTCCTCTTCTGTAAAATGGGGGGAATGTTGACAGTAGTATTACCTCATGGGTTTAGAGGATTAAATAAGTTAATACATGTAATGCCTTTAGAACAATGTCCAACACGTAAAGCATTATACCTGTGTTAGCCATTGTTGTTGTTTTCTTATTATGAAGCAATATGCTGGTTAATGGCATATAAGGTTACCCTCAAAAAACGTACTCTCTTGCATTGCAAAGCAGAATGGTGACTGCTTTCAAGTCTTAGTTGCTCAGTAATCACAATTTCAGCACCAGTGAGTGATGCCCTGTTGATGAATGACACCCAGTGCCTCAGGTCTGAAATAGTTTCTGACACTAATAAGATATTTTGACTGCAAATGTAAAGCTTAAGGAGTTGAAGTTCAAAGATAGAGTAATCTATCAATTAGATTGATCACTAATCATTCCTCCACATCAGTTGTAATTCAAGTGTCATGCATAACCCTTGGTTCATGAAGAACTTGAAAATATTACCTGGCTGCAGGGGCTCTGAGTTATGGCTGCCCAGAGCCACACAGCTCTGGACTGCAAATGATCACTAAGGCACAGGGCTGTGGGGGCCACGCTATGTTGACTTAACCCTGCTTTACATGGGTGGTAGTTTAGCAAGTTGGTTTGTCCCAGAGTCTCTCAGACCCACTGGTAGTAACTTACCTCCTTTATTCCCAAGCTTGCCATGAACAAGTGATCTACTACTAGCAAGTGAGCATTTTATTTCCAAAGGGGAGCATATTTTTCTCATCATGCTTCATTCATTTTTGAGGGCTCACTTATCATTATAATTGTTCACTTTTTAAGCCTGTGCCACAGACATCCACACACAAACACACTCAAGGTTCCAGTTTGCCCAGAATCAAGGGTAGATTGGATCCTTCTACTTCAAGCAAGGTCCACTTTATCCTTAGTTTACTCATTTAGTACTTTTTTTTTTTTTGAGACGGAGTCTTGCTGTGTTGCCCAGGCTGAAGTGCAGTGGCGCAATCTCGGCTCACTGCAACCTCCGCCTCCTGGGTTCAAGCAATTCTCCTGCCTCAGCCTCCCCAGTAGCTGGGATTACAGACATGCACCATCACACTAATTTTTGTATTTTTAGTAGAGATGGGGTTTCACCCTATTGGGCAGGCTGGTCTCAAACTCCCGACCTAAAGTGATCCGCCTGCCTTGGCCTCCCTAAGTGCTGGGATTACAGGTGTGAGCCACCGTGCCTGGCCCATTCAGTAAATATTAATTAATACATGCCAAGCAAACACTTCCTTGCCTTCAGGGAGCTTGATCAAGACTCTTCTCTCCCAAACTTAACAAGACTCTTATTTTTCCCAAATTAGCAATAATTTTATCACTGCATCATGGAATACACCTTAAAGGAACCTGGATAATCTAATTCTAATGAACCATAATGTAGAATGTCATTCTGAGACATCAATGGAATTGCTCCCAGCCAGCCAGACATGCTAACTTTCTGTAAGTTACTAATGTTAAGCCCAGGGCAAATCAGCTTTTTCCTGGAATCATATAAACTTTCCAAATAATTATACTTCCCAGGTTAGTGAACTAACCTTCAATATTGAACATTTGTTCTAATCTTCATTTCTGTATTTGGCTATAAGAGCTCTGAAGATATGTATCTCAGTTCAATTAGAGAGTTGGTTAAAGAAGACATTTCAAAACACAGGGGCGAAAAGTATTTTCCTTCCATAATATACAGTCAGCTCTGGCACCTAGGGATGGATTTAGTTGCTCTGAATCTTTCATTTCTGTTAAGATGGAGTTTTTGCTGGCATGCTAATTATGTTTCTGTACAGTATTAAAATAGTAGCCCTTCAGAGTGTGCAGAATTGCTTCCTCTGTGTACAATATTGAGTGATTAGTTTTACTTAAATGAGTCTGATATGTTAGAAGAACCTGTTCTTGAAGAATTTTGGTTGTTGATGTATATTTTTTAAGTACCTCAGGAATTAAAGTATGTGTGCAGTGCCTTACATTTACGCAGATGAGGATATGTTTGTAGCCTTCTGGAGAGAAGTAGAGAAGCCAACTTTTTAAAAATGGAAATTTGGAAATCCTTTGTGTGTGTGTTAAGGAAAGAAAAGTAAGAAGGAAAAAGAAAGTGAGCAACTGGGATTCAGACAAGAATATCTGCTGTCATAATAATAATTTAAGTGACAGAGCAAGCTGCTGATAGGAGATGGTTATTATCCTGATGATATTGAATCTTCAGGTGGCATATGAAGTGAGTTTCCATAGTCCCTGAAAAGGAATATAGCAATAGAAAAATATGTTTCAGAGACTGAGATGATCTAATGAGCGATACTGATAGAGTATATTCCACAGTATCATTGGAGTTAGCCAGCCAGTGAGCTTACCTTCTGGAGGCTATTGAAATTAAAACTCCTAGGTTAAGTTAGTTTTTCTCAGGAGCCAGAAATGAAATTTAAAAACAAAATTTAAGCATATTAAATATTTTGCTCATCGGCTTTGTGAAAAGTTGAGATTACCAGCCCGGTTACCTGGTTCTAGCTGAACTCTAACAGGCTTGTGTATACATTATTTACTAATGTTTAGAATCTGAAATCCAAAATCACTTCTCCTCTTTTTCAATCATTCTTTTCTTTGGTACAGGACTTGTTTACACTGGGCATGTAAACGAAACCATGGTCAGGTGGTCTCTTACCTGTTAAAATCAGGAGCTGACAAAGAAATTCTTACCACAAAAGGAGAAATGCCAGTCCAGTTAACATCAAGGAGAGAAATCAGGAAGATTATGGGAGGTGAGTCTGTGTTTGGGGGAACTTTTGATTTCGTCAGACTCATTGAAGACTTGTGGTATTATTGGCTACGTTCTTAATGCTGGTCAAACAACTGCTCTATTTCTTTTTTTTTTTTTTTTTTTCCGAGACGGAGTTTAGCTCTTGTTGCCCAGGCTGGAGTGCAGTGGCGTGATCTCGGCTCACCACAACCTCTGCCTCCCAGGTTCAAGTGATTCTCCTGCCTCAGCCTCCCAAGTAGCTAGGATTACAGGCATGTGTCACCACGTCTCGCTAATTTTGTATTTTTAGTAGAGACGGGGTTTCACCATGTTGGTCAGGCTGGTCTCAAACTCCCGACCTCAGGTGATCCGCCAGCCTCAGCCTCCCAAAGTGCTGGGATTACAGGCATGAGGCACCGCTCCCAGCAACTGTTCTATTTCTAAAAGCAAATTACTGTGCCAAGATAGTAATTCCAGATTGTTTCTGGGGAGGTCAGCATTGTAAGGTTTTATTTTTTTATTTGTAAAATTTAAGATAATGATAAAAATGGTAATCATAAACCTAATGAAGTATTCTTTTTTCTTCTGACCTGACACTGACCAATGTCACATACCAAAAGACACCACTTCCAAAAGACACCTTGTTTTGATAATTTTGAAAGGACTGTGTAAATGTTCTGTTTTCTTCTTTTTAAGTGGAAGAAGATGATGATGATGATGACAACCTCCCCCAGCTGAAGAAGGAGTCAGAACTGCCCTTTGTTCCCAACTATTTGGCCAACCCAGCCTTCCCTTTTATCTATACACCCACAGCAGAGGATTCAGCCCAGATGCAGAATGGGGGCCCCTCCACACCCCCTGCATCACCCCCTGCAGATGGCTCACCTCCATTGCTTCCCCCTGGGGAACCTCCCCTGTTAGGGGCCTTTCCCCGGGACCACACCTCTTTGGCACTAGTTCAGAATGGTGATGTGTCGGCCCCCTCTGCCATACTCAGAACACCAGAAAGCACAAAACCGGGTCCTGTTTGTCAGCCACCAGTGAGTCAGAGCCGCTCCCTGTTTTCTTCTGTCCCGTCCAAGCCACCAATGTCTCTGGAGCCTCAAAATGGGACGTATGCAGGACCAGCGCCAGCATTCCAGCCATTTTTCTTCACTGGAGCATTTCCATTTAATATGCAAGGTAACCCCTCATCAGCAAACAGCCTCTGCAACAGGGGAGTTGGTGTCCAGAGGGGTGGGATTTAATGAGGTATTCTGGGTATAATTACAAACTTACAGAAACGTTACATGACTAATATAAGGAACTCCCTTTACTCAAATTCACAAATTGTTTACCTTTTGCCCTTTTACCCTGATACCCTTCAGTATTCTTTCCATTATATCTTTCCTAAGAACAAGGATATTCTCTCTTTTTTTTATTGAGATGTAGCTTCGCCCTGTCACCCAGGCTGGAGTACAGTGGTGTGATCTTGGCTCACTGCAACCTCCGCCTCCCAGGTTCAAGTGATTCTTCTGCCTCAGCCTCCCAAGTAGCTGAGATTACAGGAGCATGCCACCACGCCTGGCTAATTTTTTTTTTTTTTGTATTTTTAGTAGAGATGGGGTTTCACCATGTTGGCCAGGCTGGTCTCAAACTCCTGACCTTAAGTGATCCGCCTGCCTCAGCCTCCCAAAGTGCTGAGATTATAGGTGTGAATCACCGCACCCAGCTGGATATTCTCTTATATAACTACAGTACAAATGACCAAATTTGAGAAATGTAATCTTGAGCTAATGCTGTTCTGTAATCCATAGACCATGTTTTAATTTTGTCAGTTGTCTCAAACATTGCCTTTTGTATTCCCTCATCTACTATACGTACTGTCTGTACTATTACAGAAATAGCACTATCTGTACTATTGATATCTATCTGGACTATCTGTACTCCTCTGCCCCCTGCACCCTGCCCAGGATCATATGTTGCATGTAGTTATCACGTCGTTTTAGTTTCCTTTAATCTGGAATCTTTGCCCTTTATCATTTTTGATCTTGATCTTTTTGAAGAGTCCAGGCCAATTATTTTTGTGGGATATGATTTTCTATCATTCTTTCTCTACTTATTAGTTGGTATTTTACTGTAAAGAAGGGCTTTCCCTTCTCCTTCATTCATATCAGTATTGACTCATATATTCTTATTTTATTCAGTGGGTTATAATCTGTTACTGTCATTTTTTAATTATTCAAATTATCCCAGATTTGGCCAGTGGGAGCCCCTTGAAGCTAGTTCTTATGTCCCTTGCACGTGTCTTCATTGTTCTTGGAGCACTGCCTTACTTTCTGGGGCAGCAAGATGTTCCGGGCTTATAGCATAACTTTTCCTGCCCCAACCCTGGAATCAGTCATTTCTCCAAGAAGCCCTGGTTCTTTTTGGTGGAGAATGGTATTTAGGGCACTCAGCAAACTTGCCTCCCACTTGGGCCCACCGAGAATGGTATTCAGACACCAGGATGTGGGCACTAGGTGTCCTCATTGCTACAGGTATATCATTTCTTCTAGGCCCGTTGAGAGGACATAGCCAGGAAAGATATCAATATTTCTCTATCTATGTATATCTTTTTAAAAATATTAAAAACCACAAGTTCATCCTGATTCTTCCAAATCCAGTCAAACGCCATAGGGTGTAGCTAGTCTTACTTTTCCTTTTTTCCTGGAAGTAACTCTCTCAACTTCCTGTTTTTGAGGAGTTACTACTGTAGGTGCTAACAGTGACCTGGGGTGCTACAAGGGATTCATATACAGGGAACAAAGCAGAACTGCCAAATGTACAGGGTGCTTGACTCAGGCTGTCTTGGCAGCCAGGTTCAGAATAAAGGAGCAGATTGCTTAGATCCCAGACCTATGAATAATAAGCCAAGACCCCTTCCTCATGAAGGTGTGCTACATTCAAATCAATTTATACTTTAGCTTTTATTAGTAGCTTGTCATTTGGCTCTTTTACTGTCTTTTTTGCAAGGAGTTTCATATTTTACAGATACCTTTAGGTCCATAATTGTTAAGTCTTTTTAGGGTAACTCACATCCTGCCCATGCCTTCTTTCCAACCTTCTTCCCCCTTCCCCTGTTCAAGTATAGTTTGATACCCAAACCTGTTCTTAAGACTTTGCCTCCTTAGCTCCAATGGCAGAAGTAAATTATCCTTCTACATAGCTGGAATGGTTTCCCCTGCCTTGCTCTTACTTTGTGAACCATAGCCCTAGAAGTACGGACAACAGTGCAGGAAACTGCCCCAGCAGAGGCAGAACTGGGCCTGAGCAAACCCTGCTGGCTGCACTTGGTTTTCCCACCAAACAGGTCTGTTAATCATGCACAGACCTTTGGCATGATTAAGTATAACCATCTTCTGGAAAAGATCTTAAACAACATGGGCTGTGCTGTGCCAGAACTATTCATTAACATTTCTCCTTTTTTTTCTAGAGCTGGTACTCAAGGTGAGGATTCAGAACCCATCTCTTCGAGAAAATGATTTCATTGAAATTGAACTGGACCGACAGGAGCTCACCTACCAAGAGTTGCTCAGAGTGTGTTGCTGTGAGCTGGGTGTTAATCCAGATCAAGTGGAGAAGATCAGAAAGTTACCCAATACTCTGTTAAGGAAGGTAAGAAAAGTCTGTTAAGCATGAATGGCTGCTTTTTGCATTTGAAAAATACCTAGCCCCCTCCTTGGTTATATGAGGTAGTTGAGGGAATAAACAAAGAATAGAAAAGAAGCAAAGAGTGATTTTCCAAATGTAATCATTTCCTTCTACTGAGTCTATAGAGACACTGGCTTTTTTTTTTTTTTTTTTTTTTGGCAAGTCAAGTGAAGCAGTGGAGTGGAGAAGGAACAAAGACATCTGTAACTGGTGTTTGGCCAGTTACAGTCTTACAAACTAGTTGTAAACACCATTGCATTCAGACCAGCCACACTGGCATTTTTGGAAGTTAATACCAGAGAGAAGTTTCTGAATTATCATTCACGTGTTCCTATTTTCGGTTTCTGTAGTGATCTGTGAGGATTAACTTGGTGCACTACTAGATGTGCCTTCTGTTTTACAAGTGAAGGACCAAGTTCAGTTACAGAGCAAATCCACATAGATGCATGTGTGGTCCTTCATACATCTCTGGGTTTTTGACATCAGGCTTCTGGCTTCTCACGGCACCTGGGAAACTGATCTGTGCATTGCCTCTCCCTTCGCGGTGTGTGCTCATGCTGTCGCAGCTGCTGAGCTGTTTTTAAGGACTTCCACTTTGCAACCCAATCATCCTGGGGCCTTAGTTGCACTATCACTGACTTAGCCTGCCACAGGGATTTTTTTTTTTCTTCTAGGTTTTGAAATAAGACAAGATACTGGTATCAATACAGTGCACCAAACATATGGAGACAAGTGGCTCCTGTTAATCTGTTTAACATATTTTTGTTTTAGGACAAGGATGTTGCTCGACTCCAAGATTTCCAGGAGCTGGAACTGGTTCTGATGATAAGTGAAAATAATTTTCTGTTCAGAAATGCTGCATCCACACTGACTGAAAGGCCTTGCTATAACAGGAGAGCTTCAAAACTGACTTACTAATGCAGCAGGGACTTTTATCACTGAGTATTATGACAGTGTGCATCACCTCTGGGCCAAGGACAAGCCATTGATCTAAATGCCTCGGATGCCCGGGAGGGCCTCTGGTGCCACTGCATAGTATGTACTAACATCATTCTGCCAAGGTAGGAAGCCCCTGACCCCCAAGCAGTGGTGCCACTCTTCCAAGCCTCTTGGTGCACAGTAAACCTATTGCTTGAAGCTTTGAACTGCTGAGAAATGGTCTGGAGAGGCAGAAGCTGGAGGTTCTGTATCCAGTGTGTTTTATGTCCAGAATGTAAGAGAGTTGTCTAAGCAGCAGCTGAGAGAGAGCGGAGCCTATTTCTAGCCACTCCTGTTGACAGTGCACCTGAAGGGCTGGGATGCGTTTTTCTTGGTGTTGCATGCTCACAACTCTGCTGACATTGGAAACTTATGAGAGAGGAAGACTCGGGAAAGCACAGATACTGGACAGATGGATTCTGGTGTGGGGAAAGCACAGATACTGGACAGATGGATTCTAGTGTGACTTGTGACTGTGAGGTTTCCTATAACATATTTATAAATGTTACTCAGGTTAAAAGTATTTAAGAATACAGTTAACTAATTGTAAATATGCTGTTAACCAAAAGAGCTTTCCCTCCCTCACTTTTTCCTTTGTAAACACTCATGACTGCTTCTCTGTCTCTTGAGTCATCTCTGCATTAACTCCCCTTCGTGGTCACTAGAGGGCTCTCTGATGCCTTCTAAAAGAACAACTGCTTTTTTACAATGCCCCCCACCCCCACCCCGCCCATAGAGACAGGGTCTCACTATGTGGCCCAGGCTGGTCTCAAACTTCTGGCCTCAAGTGATGCTCCTGTCCTTGGCCTCCCAAAGTGCTGGGATTACAGGTGTGAGCCACTGCACCCAGCCCACTTTTTTTTTTACTCTGAAGTGATTCCAGTCATCTGTGTGTGTAACTGCATCCTATGAGAAGAGCACAAATATTGCTGTTCCATGTTCTCCACTTTCATATTCCACTACAAATGAAAAGCAATTTTTGAGACTGAATCTGTTGCTATTTTAAAGGTTATTGTGGGAAACTGAGCTAAAGGAGTTAGCATCTTTATTTTTGTATCAAAGATAAAGGTTATTTTGAAATTATTAGGATTTTTACACAATTCTGAAATCTGTTGCTTTTGTAAACAAATTGTTTGATCTTAGTGATCCCCCTACTACTACCACCAGTTCACTTCACAAAGTCAGTTATGAGTCTACCAGACTTTGTTCTGAAAAATAGAAACAAAACACCTGATTAAGCTCTTGAGTATGGCATAGGAATTTTTTAGAAGAATGCATTCAAGGATTCTTTTCCTTTCCTTCAGTGTCATTAATGTTAAAAGAGCAGCCACTGTTTTGTTGAAACAAACAGCTTAACTTCAGAAATAAGAACTAGCACACTTAGACAAACAGGAGAGCAGGGGTTTGAAGCCAGCTGTCGAAGAGCATCCCTGCTGTCTTAAGAAGCTTTTTCCCCATAGTGCCTATAGTTTCCAAAGAAACTCAACTTCCTAACTGTGTTAACTTAATTTTATTAGAACACTACAGTTGAGTGAGAACGTGCAGAAGATGTCAACGGAAGAGAATGTTGTGCTAAGATAATGGCCTCCTGCTGCTGCCTAAATGCTGAAATGAGGTTGAGATGTTTTTCAAGGCTAACTTCATGGAATCACTCTGTTTAGTGACTTAATTGTATCCCACCAATTACTGCTGGTGACTTACTCAGCCTTGTACAGTGTTTGCATAGCAGAGTGAAGGTTACTTATTACCCTCTTTCTCTAAAGTGCTTTAAAGAAGAAACCTCCCTGGTGTTTCTTTTTTTTTTTTTTTTTTTTGAGATGGAGTCTTGCTTTGTTGCCCAGGCTGAAGTGCAGTGGCATAATCTCAGCTCACTGAAACCTCTGCCTCCCGAATTCAAACGATTCTCCTGCCTCAGCCTCCCAAGTAGCTGGGATTACAAGCATGTGCCACCATGCCCAGCTAATTTCTGTATTTTAGTAGAGACAAGGTTTCACCATGTTGGCCAGGCTGGTCTCGAACTCCTGGCCTCAAGTGATCCACCTGCCTTGGCCTCCCAAAGTGCTCCGATTACAGGTGTGAGCCACCCCGCCCAGCCCCTCCCTTGTGTTTCAACCAATTGGAAGTGAATTTAACTAGATGTAGTAACCTTTTTTTTCTTTACTTCTAAAAAAGTTACAGTTTACTAATAAAGTTAAGTCTGGTTCTGTCCTAGAGGAAATAAATTCACTATTAATTCATGTCTTAAGTTACTTGGGTTAAAACACTTTCAGCCACCCAGATTAATTAAAGTGGAGCAGTGGAGCCCCTGGCTGGGAGATGGCCTCCAGAGGAGCAGCTGCAGGGCATGTTCTGGGCTTAGCGACAGAGGCAAGCAAGGGAGTGGTATCTCTGGTGAGAGGTGGGTTTGATCTGTCTCTGTCCTATGCTGGTCTCTCTTCTCCTTTATAAAATCCTCTGTGGTCAACTGACTGCTGCGTATCGCAGTGGAATAAGACTGCACAGTTGCTGGTAGGTGAGTTTAAAGTCTTAATCTATGCATTCAGAGAAATATTTTTATATGCTTTGTGTAATTTATAACAAGGATTTTTTTTTTTAGCTTTGTTAACTGTGAATTCACCCCTCCTCCTCCACTGCATATTTAAAGCATGTGTTCACACTGTGTGTAAACATTCACTGAAGATTTTTTCTTTGTGCATTGCTGACTGTTCAAACATAACAAGTATTATTAAAATTAAATATTAACTGACCGATCCTATACGCCTTCATTTTGGCTTCCTAAACAGCACTATAGTTCTAATCATAGGGGGTTCAAATTGTTGGACAGTCCCAGAGACCAGAAGCTCTGCAGGAAAATTAGAAGGGCCCTCTCTCCACCTGAGCCTCCTCCACATCCCGTTCATACCCTGTCAGTAGCACCTGGGGACGGATATTTTGTGCGGCATCTTTCCTTCCAGTTCACGCAGTCGGCTTCATTTCCCTGGAGTAGCTGAGCCAGTTAGATGGAGGTCATCCCCTATTAACCACATTTTTTGATTATCCTATTTACTTTACCCAACTGAGCCTCTCCTTTGAGTTGTCAGCACCTGTCAGGGCCTCAATGAGCTCAGAAGCAAAGTCCCAAGACAGGAGAGGAAACACAGCCTTACACTTCCAGATCTTTAGCTGAGACTGATGCTGAATGAGTCTGCTTTTCTGTTGGTTCAGGCCAGCTAGCACCTCACAAAGCAGACGTCAAGCCAAATTGGCCTAATAAATCAGAGAGCATAGCAGAGACCTTTTCTTAGCACCAAGGAGAGGCAGAATAATTTGGGCATTTGTGCTTTCATACTTGCTTTATCACAAGGATGGAAGTCATCTTCCATATACTCATAAACATCCTGGGCAGAAACAGCCTGCCAAAAAAATGTGATTAACCTTTAACAAATGGTCCTGCAGCACAGGCTGACCCAGAGCATATAGAAAAAACCAATCAAAGGATCCACCTCCATCCATATCTACTGCAAGCCATTTAGGGTTGGGGAGAAAACTACCATCACCCACAGCCACTCACATCATACCAAGACAAAGATAGAGGAAATGAGAGCGAGACAGAGGAGACCAGAACACTTAGGAACAAGGAGAAGAGATCCATTCCAAATAGAAGGCCGGTGCCAGGTGGACTCTGACCTGCAGAAAAGAAACTCTTTGTTGGCTTGCTCAAGAAAACAAATTTAATTCACCCCTCACATCTTGTCTGCCAACCTGGGAGTGTGGGTGGCTTCTCTCTGGGCAGGAGGTGGCCTCTCGGCTTCTTTGTGCTCACACATTCAGCTTTGGCTAGACTGAGGAAAATGAATGACTTGGAGGCCTCACTGGTTATAGGAACTGTCTGGAACAGACTTCGAAATGAGCAAGGAAGTAAAAGCATCATGCACTTCTCAGTCCCTAGAGAAACAGGCATAGAGGGCTGAGGGATGACATTAACGTGGAGGTGTTCACAGCAGCTTTCCCAAGAGGCCCCAGGTCAGCTTTCAGGGCCTTTCTCACCGTTTTACAATATCTGCACAGCAGAGCAGGAGCTACTGGCAATTACCCAGGGAATTTTGGCTGTGAAGGCAATATTTGCAGCCAAGAGCTCTTGGGTCTGAAGTTCAGGTAACTACAACCATGTACATGTGTAGAAAATCTTCCTCTTGGCCTCCTCCAAAGATCCTAATCCCTAAACCTTGTGAACAAGTGCAAAAAGACTATTGTGTATATACTGTTGACCATGTAGTTTTATTTCATCAGTACTCCCATTTTTAATGGATTCAGGCAGCACCCCAGAGTACAGGACTGAGTTCCTAGGGGTGGCCGGACCCAGCAGCTGTCTTCTGTTCCAGGAGGAAAAAGCTTTTTATTAAAAAACAGAAACTAAACTTTAGAAAATAAGAAAAATCAGAGGGAGGACAGAGGTCATTTCATAAAATCGTTATTTGAAAACAGTGCAGTGTGCAAAAAACACTCAGCTGGGAATCGGGAGACCGGGGACTAGTCTAACTGTCTCAAACTAGCTGTGACCTTAGGCATGTCATTCACCACTTGGGGATCATTTCCTCATCTAAAGCATTCAGCACAGTTACCCTGTAAGGCACTTTACAGGTGCAAAATCTTAAGGTGCCCCCAGTGTTTGCTATCAAGTCCATTCTGCGGACATATTTGGTGTCATTTCCTTCCTGATGAAAACCAGGAAAGGCCAGGAGGAAATCTCAGGAATATATTTTAGGCAAGTCCAGCATCTCTGGCCATCCCGTAGAAGATGCCTCTAGCTGCAATGAGGTTGGCTGGAGAATCAAATTCAGCTACTACTCCTTTGTCCAGGACCAGGACCCTAGTCAAAAAAGAGAGAAGTGGTCAGGTTTCCATCAGCCCTGACCTGGTCACATCGTCTAATCCTGCTCTTCTGGGTACTTGCTCAGGCCCACAGTGACATGCCAACCCACCCAACACAGCCACCGCACCACATGTGCACACTTGCAAGGCTGGTTATTTTAGCCGTTCTGTTAGTTCTGGCAAGTGAAGCGGTTTCTGGGATCAAACACAAGGTCCTATTCATCTCTGCTAGTCAGGGCTCTGAAAACCTTCCCTAATGAGCCCTTCCCCTTGCCGGGGTCACAGGACTTCAGCAGGCTGTGCGCAGGGAGCCACGGGCCTGTGCGCTGGGCTCTGTGCACATCCATCTGCTTTGTGTCGGCTCACAAAAGCACACGGCAGGAAACCAGCTGCAGCGAGGCTGACACTGGAATCTGGGGCTTGGGCTGCAAATCTGGTGGCGGCTGCTGCTGCTGCTGCTGCTGCTGCTGCTCGGTGGGTCTCCAGCTCACACACAAACAGCTAGGCCTGAGCCCAGGGTTAGAATCTCCCACCAACCACTCACCGGGTGCACCTGGTACAAGGCCAGTGGGCTGGCTCCACCAGGGTACGGCAGGAGGGGAAGGGGCTCTCCCCAGCCTGGAGAAGTGCTCCTCCATGGGAGGGGGCTGACTGCATTCTGATTCTCAGCCTACTGGGCTCCCAGATGTGTCCTGGGAAGGACTGTGTCTGTGACATCACTGCCTGGCCACCGCCCCCCTGATCCCAACCCTGACTCCAAAATCAAGGTCTTCAGTGGCTTTTGATTGCTCTTGGGTAAGGACTGAATGCTCTCCCATGGTCCTCAAAGTGCAGCAGAGTGCGGCCTGTTCTCCACCCCCATCTTGGTTCTACTGCCTCCCTCCCATGCACTCCAGCCTCCTGTACTCTCCTGCCTCCTGTACTCTCCTGCCTTGGGGCATGTGTTATATCCTTTGCCTGCAATTTTCAGCTCGCTGCCTACCTTATTGCCCCACCTCCATCCTCCAACTCTTACTCATTCTTTCAGGCCTGGCTGGTGCATCCCTTCCTTACAGGAGAAAGTGCCCTGGCCACCCTGTGTGGATAGTCTTTTTCTGGCCTGCACACACAGGCCTTTGCGTCCTTCCTATGGGCCCTATTTACACATGATTATTTGATTAATTTCTGCCTGTTCCACTAGAATGAATGAACTCCCAACCTCCAAGGTCCATCCAAGCCCCTCACCCTAGGGCTGCTGGTGAATGAAACAGTTTTGGTTAGGCCTGGGAACAGGTCCTCTCAGCCCAGCCCTGTCCCTCCTCCAAACCCAGGGCTCAGCACTTCCTGCCCACCCTCCCTTCTCCCAGTGGGGTCCTAAATGGGAGTGGGGGGTGAGGGTAGGAGAGGGATGGAACAGACAGAGGGTAGCATCAGGCATTCTCAGCTTGGCTCCCAAGACACTGCCGGCTGCATGGGGGCACTTCCAAGAGAGCAAGTTCTGACCCATTGCCCTGTCCATGGCACCCTTCCCACTCCACCGTCCTGCAAGTGTTTCTTGAGTGAATGAAGGCCTGTTGGGGTATTCCCACTATACTCCTTCAAAGAAGACTCGTCTGAGCCTCCTGCCTCCTCCTCCCCTCTAGTTTCTAGGGAGCGCAGCCTGCCAGGCCAGGGCCAGTTCACTCCCGTGAGGCTTCTGAGTCACCCAGCCCTCTCTCCTCGACCTCCAGCACCACACTTTGACATCTGGCACAATGAGGGAGTGGTCTGCCTCTCCAAGGAAGCCACAAGCTTCTGAGGGCATGGCCCCTCCCGTCATCCTTGGAGGGCCTAGCTCAAGAATTAGAGCAAGGGGCTGGGGAGGACACTGTCATTTCTCAGGATCACCTGCAGTTTAAGTATCTTTCATTGACTTTTTTCTTTTTTTTGAGGCAGAGTCTCGCTCTGCACCCAGGCTAGAGTGCAGTGGCGCAAACTCTGCCTCCTGGGTTCAAGTGATTCTCCTGCCTCAGCCTCCTGAGCAGCTGGGACTACAGGTGCCTGCCACATGAGAGGCTAATTTTTGTATTTTTAGTAGAGACAGGGTTTCACCATGTTGGCCAGGCTGGTCTCTAACTTCTGACCTCAAATGATCCGCCTGCCTCCGCCTCCCAAAGTCCTGGGATTACAGGTGTGAGCCACCACGTTGGCCAACTTTTTTTTTTTTTTTTTTTTTTTTTTTGAGACAACGTCTCACTCTGTCACTCAGACTGGAGTATACTCGCGTAATCTTGGCTCACTGCAATCTTTGCTTCCTGGGTTCAAGCAATTCTCTGTCAGCCTCCCGAGTAGCTGAGATTACAGGCATGCACCACCACATCCGGCAAATTTTTGTTTTTGTTTTGTTTTGTTTTGTTTTTAGTAGAGACAGGGTTTCTCCATGTTGGCCAGGCTGGTCTTGAACACCTGACCTCAAGTCATCCGCCCTCCTTGGCCTCCCAAAGTGCTGAGATTACAGGTGTGAGCCACTGTGCCCAGCCCTCATTGACTACGACAATCCCACGAAGCATCATTTTCATTTGAAACAGGCTCAGAAAGGTTTTGCAAATTGCCCAGGGTCACACAGCAGCCTGGGACTCCAGACACAGTGCTCTCCCCATAAGGCTCAGCTCCTCATGGTGCTGTCACAGTCCAGCTGCCACCTGAGTTGCTTCTTCATCTGTGACCAGAGTGGCTGTGAGACACCAATAAGGTGAGGGACATGCAGGCACTCTGCCAGCAGGTTTCTTAGGAAGTGATGGGACTCAGCATGAAGCCTCTAGTTCCCCTTACATTGCCTCATGGAGGAGGCAGGATGCAAGTGGCCTGTGCACAAAGACAGTGCCTGTGGAGCCCAGTGTGCCCTTCCCCATGTGTTAGAAAATGTCATTGTTGAGGCTGGGTGCAGTGGCTCACGCCTGTAATCCCAGCACTTTGGGAGGCCGAGATAGGTGGATCACTTGAGGTCAGGAGTTCGAGACCAGCCTGGCCAACATAGTGAAACCGTCTCTACTAAAAATACAAAAATTAGCCGGATGTGGTGGTGCACGCCTGTAATCCCAGTACTTTGAGAGGCTGAGGTTGCAGTGAGCCACTGCACTCCAGCCTAGGCAACAGAGCAAAACTCTGTCTCAAAAAAAAAAAAGAAGAAGAAGAAAATGAAAATGTCATTGTATACCCCACCCCTGAGCCCAGGCCACCCCACTCTGGTCTGCCCCCTGTCTAGATCTTGGGAAACTCTGCTCTGCCTGCCATGCCCTAGCAATCCCAGGAACATTGCCTTATTCAGATAACCCTAATCTGCCCTGCCCATTCCTGATGCCCCAGGTGGCCCCACCAGGTTCCCCATTGCTCAGGTTTCCGTGTCCCACCTGGTGTAGTCCATGATAGTGTTAAGCCGGTGTGCGATGGTCAAGACAGTGCAGGTATCAAATTGGGTGCGGATGGTAGCCTGGATGAGGTTGTCAGTCTCCAGGTCGATGGCAGCTGTGGCCTCGTCTAAAACCAGGATGCGGCTCTTGCGGAGCAGGGCTCGGGCCAGGCACACGAGCTGCCTCTGGCCCACGCTGGGAGTGGAGAAGGCAGGCATTTCCAGCTGGGGGCCTCCCACCTGCCTCTGGGCCTCATTCCCAGACCTGTTTCACTCCTCAGCGGCCCAGGACTGGTTTTCTGTCTGACTTCTCCCATTTCTGCCACAGCCCAGCCCTCCAGAACGGAGCAGAGGTCTGGACACCATTGGGATAATGAGGGGCCTTAGGGAATGAGCCAGTGCTAAAAGGCATTGTGAAATCCCTGGTCTGCTCTTGGCACCCTTGGCCTCCTCTCTCGGTGCTTTCTTCCCCATCCTTGCTTTTCAGCTAGTGCCGTGATGTTTCTCTGCTTCACTCTATCAGTCATTTACACCTTAGTAAGAACATACTTGCATGGCTCTTCTTGGATATTTGCAAATAGGCCACACGATGCCATCTTGCTGAGCCTAATATCACACAATTCAGGCAGTCACCTCCCACCCCATAGGGAATACAGGCCAGGGCTCTGCTTTGGGGACAAGAAAAGGGCAGGGCAGAGGAACACCCAGGTACTCTTTGTGTCTGGTCACTGAGGAGGTAAAGGAGGAGCAGGACACACGCCTTCAGCCTCCTGCTCTGGAAGCCAGAGCCAGCAGACAAAACGAGGCTGTGTTCCCAACCAGAGGCCACAGCATCCCCACATCCAAGGACAAATACCTCAGCCCTTCCCAAAGGCGTGAGTCACCACAGCCGGAGTAAAGTCCGGGCTCTCTCCCTGGCCCATTCCCGCAACTAATGAAGGTTTTGGCAGCAGAATGAGCCGCCGGATAGAACTCAGGGCTGATTTATGGTGGAACTGGCACAGGACGCAGGTTATACTTAAAGTGGCTACAAGCTCAGTGAGGGAGGAGGGGAGCTGATTTCTGTCTCTGATCCCAGCATGTGTCAGGGTGGGGCATGCTCTGGGGGAAGTGTTGAGAGCAAGCAGGTGAGAAGAATGGATCAAGCAAGAGACAGTCATGGGGCACAGGGTCTGGAGAGACCATGTTTGTCCGCCAGCCACCCCCACGTGGTTATGTAAGTGAGAGCCACTTAAGATGCATATTTAGTCTTAAGGGCTGCCTGGGTGACAAGGGAGTCCCACCAGTTGTCCAGGTGAGGGAGGTGGCTGTGATACAGCAAGGAAAGGTTTGGGACAGAGCCAGAGTCCCCGCTCTGCCCCTTACCAGCTGAACTGCTGCGAGGAAATCATTTCAAACTGTGGAGGCTCGTTTCTGGCCCACAGGACCATGGTAAAGATTAAAGGAGAAAGTGGAGGCCAGAGTGCTTTGAATATTGTTAAGTGCTGGGCAAATGTAAAGTTTTTTTTCTTGAGACGAAGTCTCGCTCGGTCGCCCAGGCTAGAGTGCAGTGGTGAGATCTTGGCTCACTGCAACCTCCGCCTCCAGGGTTCAAGCGATTCTCCTGCCTTGGCTTCTCGAATAGCTGGGATTACAGGCGCCCGCCATCACACCTAGCTAATTTTTGTGTGTTTAGTAGAGACAGGGTTTCACCATGTTGGCCAGGCTGGTCTTGAACTCCTGCCCTCAAGGGATCCACCCGCCTTGGCCTCCTAAAGTGCTGGGATTACAGGCGTGAGCCACTGTGCCTGGCCTTGTTTTAGTTTTTGAGGTCTGGGGAGGGTGCATGAGTATGGACTGAATATAAAAATGAAAATAGGGAAGAGGAGGAGGAGGAGGAAAAGATGGAGGGAAGGGAGGAGGGGAAAAGCTGACATTTTATAGGAGCAGCCAAGCGAAGCGCTTTTCCTGTGATCACACTGACCCTAACACTGCTCTGTCCAGGTGGTAGCCACTGGCCCCATGTGGCTATTAGCACTTGAAATGTGACTAGTCCAAATTGAGACATTCTGTAAATGTGAAATATACACTGGATTTCAAACTTGTAGGAAAAAACGCAAAATATTTCTAATACTTATATCAATGATGTGTTGAAATAATATTTTAGATATACTGGGCTAAATAAGTTATAGTATTACAGTTTATTTTGCTTGTTTTTCCTTTTTAAAAAGTGTGGCTATGAGAAAAAAACATTAGTTTCATATGCATGACTGCTTTGTTTTTTATTGGGCAGCATAATGCAAAGAGGTATGGACTGTTATTATCTGCCTTTTAGAGTGAAAGAAAAGTAGGCACAGAGAGGTTAAGCAACTTGCCCCAAATCACACAGCTAGCACAGGTATAGGTATCTCCAACCTTTAGACTGAGTAAGAGGTGACTACTGGCCCCTCCAATGCATAGCCCAGTGGCTGAGGACATAAAATCTGGGGCTGTAAGAAAGCTCTGGAGGGGAGAGGGCTTCCTCAAAGGGTTTTGGAATCTCCCAGAGCTGGTTCAAATCCCAGACCTGCCTTCTCCCAGCTGTGCAACTTAGGTCAAGCCCTTTACCATCTCTGAGCCTCAGTTCCCTGACCGGTGAAGTGGGATCATGGACCACTGCTGGGGCTTGTGTGAGGAGTCGGCGGGGCAGTACACCATGCCTGGCACACGGAATAAGCTCAATACGAAAGGACAGCCCTGTGCACATCCGGGCTGGCCTCATCTCTGTGTCATTGGTGTCAGGTTTCTCAGCACCCGCCAGGGTTTCCCAGGGAGGGTTGCAGTTCCTGACCTCTGCACTCCCAGTGTTTACCTGAGATTCTCCCCGCCCTCTGAGCACTGGAAGTCCAGGCCTGCCGGCTGGGAGCTCACAAACGTGTGCAGGTGGGACAGCTCCAAGGCCCGCCAAATGTCCTCCTCTGAGTAGCTACCGAAGGGGTCCAGGTTCATGCGCAGGGTCCCCGAGAACAGGATGGGGTCCTGGGGATACAACGTGGCCTCAGAGGGAGGCAGCTTAGGCCCTATGAGGAGCCATAGGCCCCAGGTCCAGGGAAGAAGAGAGTGATTAAGGTGGCAGCATTCCCACTCTGTTTCCAGCTCCCCAGGGGACACAATGGCCAAAGAGATAGAAAATTGCCTGTAGGGGAGTGATAAACCTCAGCTTTGCCAATCACGAAGACCTCTGTTGAAGCAGGAACCAGAGCCACTAATCTGACTCCAAAGTGTCCACTCGGCAGAAACAAAAAATACCCCAGAGGAGACAGAAAAAGTGAAATGTAATTAGAGCTGTGCAAAAAGACCAGGACAGAATGTCTCGGGGGAAGAGGTTCTTGGAGGGATCCTTCCCCATGTGCTGGCCCAGGAGGTCAAAGGACAGGGCCTGATTGGGCAGGGTAAGTCTGAGCTTTCCAGATCCATGACGGGTGGCTCACTGATGGCTCTGCTTCCTGCTGTCTGTCCCTCCCCACCTGCCCAAGCCTCTGAGACTGGGGTCCCAGTCTCCATCCTAAAGCTACAGAACAAGGTGGGGCCTGCCTCCAGGGCCGTTGGTGAGTGTGGCCAGCGCATGCCAGGCTCCTACCTGCGGGATGATGGTCAGCTGAGAGCGCAGGTCATGGAGGCCGATGTCTGCCACGTTGAGGCCATCAATGCGGATTTCACCCTTTGCCGCCTCCAGGATGCGGAACAGGCAAAGGGTCATGGAAGACTTGCCAGCCCCAGTGCGGCCCACGATCCCCACCTGGGCGGAGAAGGGAAGGGGCTCTGAGGGGGAAGCTGAGAGGTCAAAGGCGCATCTCCAGGACTCCCCTGGAGGCCGAACAAACATGTGGCTGGAGCACTTGCGCTCTCAAAAGACCCAAGCTCCCCACAAGGGCTGTGGCCGTGTCTGCAGGCATGAACACACACGCAGGCCCGTCTACCCCACGCGTACCTTCTCGCCACCGTGCACATGCAGACTCAGGTCTCTCAGCACCAGGTCTAGGCCCGGCCGGTAGCGCACAGAATAATTCCGGAACTCCACCTCCCCACGTGGGGGCCAACCTTCGGGAGGGCGGCTGCCTTCCACCACCCAGGGCGCCTGGCAGGAGGGGCAGATGGGGTCACATCAGCTGCCCAGTGAAGCCCTCTTTCACCTTTCGGTCTCTCTCCCCCAAGGCCCCTCAATCCTTCCCAACTATGGTCCCTGGGAGGGTCCTTGGCACCCCTGTGGCTCAGCCTTGTGTTCAATGACTCCTTTATCCCTCTGACTTTATTCCCCACAGACCTACTCCAACACTCCCCTGTCCTTCCCCTCCCAGTCTCTCTGCTTGCCCATGTTCCTTTTTTTTTTTTTAAATTTTAGAGACAGGGTCTCAATCATGGCTCATTGCAGCCTTGAACTCCTGGGTTCCAGTGATTCTCCTCCCTCAGCCTCCCTAGTAGCTAGGACTACAACAGGCACATGCCACCATGCCTGGCTAACTTGTTTTGTTCTGTGACAAGTTCTTGTTCTGTCACTCAGGCTGGAGTGCAGTGGTGCAATCATAGCTCACTGCAACCTTGAATTCCTGGGCTCAAGCCATCCTCCTGCCTCAGCCTCCTGAGTAGCTAGGACTACAGGCCTGTGTCACCACACCTGGCTAATTTTTTAAAGAAAAACTCTGAAGAGACTGTGTCTTGCTGTGTTGACCAGGCTGGTCTCGAACTCCTAGCCTCCAGGGATCCTCCTGCCTAGGAGGATTCCCAAAGTCCTGGGAATACAGGTGTGAGCCACTGTGCCACACCTTATATTCCTTGAAGTGCCCTCCCTGCCTGCCCTAACTCCCCCTCTCATTACCTTTACCCATTCATTGTTACTGGGTGGCAGCCCAGTGCCAGGCAGTGGGGACACAATGGTACCCCATTGAAACAGTCCTCACCCTCGTGAGATTTATGTTCTAGTAGAGGGAGGCATATAATCAACAGATAAGCAAATCTATACAATGCAAGAAGTGATGAGTGCTAGGGGCCAAGAAGTGCTTAGTGTTGCTGCTTTATACAGGGTGGTCAGGGAAGGCTTCCTGGAGGAGGCAGACTTTAGTAAAGACCCGAAGGAGGTGAGGGAACAAGCCAAGTGGATATCTGGAGGGAGGGCATGCCAGGCAGAGGGAACAGCAGGCATAAATGGCTCTAGGTGTGTTCTGGAGCACACTGGCAAAGGCAAGAGGTAAGAGGCTGAGGTAGTGGTGGCTCCATCATGTAGGGCCTTGCAGGCCATTTTAAGGACTATTTTTTTTTTTTTAACTCTGATTAAGATGCAAAGCCATTAGAGGGCTGTACACAGAGGAATGACGTGATTTGATTTTTTTTTTTTTTTTTAATCTCTTGGCTGCTACAAGCAGAATAGACTGGCAGGGCATAAGATGATGGTGGCTTTGAGATAGGATTGGCTACATAATTTGGGAGGCCCAGTGCAAAATGAAAACCTGAGGCTTCTTGTTGAAGAATGATGGAGAATGTCAAGACACTGACGGCAGAGCATTACTCTAAACGCGCAGTTCTTCCGGGAGTGGGGACGCTGTGACTATTCCTGTGGAGCCAGCCCTGCTTCGAGGCAGGAGAAACCACGCGGCCAGAGGTGAAAAAGCAGAGCAGCAGGCACAGATTGGTCTCTCGAGGAGGCGTCAGAGAACGGGCCGTGGGGTTGAGGGCAGACATTTATAGGATACAGAGACAGGAGCATGGGTATCCATGCAGGAACTGGGCTGCTAGACATGAAGCAGGGGAACTGGAAGCTCCCAGACAGTGAGGGGTGAGGGGCCAGAGGGTGATGCCTGGGGAAGCCAGGCTGGGGTCAGGCAGGTGGACTGGCGGGTGCAATGCAGGCCACGGAATCCACGAGGACTCCAAAAGGAAGGGAGAGGTCATTTTATTGGGACGTTGCTAAGAGGTTGAATTAGACGAGAACAGAAAAGCGTCCCCTGGATTTGGAACCAGGAAGGTCACTGGTGAGCTGTCTCCGTGGAGCGAGGGCCAGAAAGAGGACTGCAGGAGGCAGATGAGATCAAGGCTGATGAGGAAGCGGACGCAGCTTGTAGAGACCATACTTTAAACCATGCTTCATGACAGAGGAGAGCAGAGAAATGGGGCAGTGGAGTGCAGGGGGGAGGGTTTGCGTGTGTGTCTGGAATGGAAGATGTGATGGAATATTTTTGCATGTGGATGGGAAGCGTCCAACAGAGGGAGCAAGAATGACAGGAGATGGAGGGCGGGACTGAGGAAGCCAGGTCCTCAAGCGGCCATGAGAAGAAATGGAGGGGCTGGGCTTTGAAACAGAAAGGGATGATTCCTGCTAAAAGTGAAAAGGAGACAACGGTGAAGGAGACACAGGCGGGTTTAAAGACTGAGAGGGAGGAAGGTTGAGGGAGTTCACGTCTTAGAACCCACTTTTTATGGAGGTGTCAGGCAAGGTCGATGGCTGAGCAGGAGGGAGATGTGGGGTTTGAGGACAGAGATTCTTCAACAGAATTCTTTCTGAACGTGAGAACATGGGCTTCTTGGGGAAGCAAAGCAGGAACATGCAGCCGTGGTGTGTGGTTATAAACTTGTCAACTCAGTGATTTTTCTCCTGCAAGCTTTTTTTTTTTTTTAGACAGAGTCTCACTCTGTTATCCAGGCTGGGGTGCAGTGGCGCAATCTCGGCTCACTGCAACCTCCACCGCCTGGGTTCAAGCGATTCTCCTGCCTTGGACTCCCAAGTAGCTGGGAATACGGGTGTGCACCATCACGCCCAGCTAATTTTTTGTATTTTTAGTAGAGATGGGGTTTCACCATGTTGGCCAGGCTGGTTTTGAACTCCCGACCTCAAGAGATCCACCCACCTTGGCCTCCCAAAGTGCTGGGATTACAGGCATGAGCCACTGTGCCCTGCCTCCTGCAAGGTTTTAAGTGCTCAGTGCAGGCATGAAGAAGGCAGATTGGTGGGCTCAGCTGGGGTGGGTTTTGGAGGTGAGTACAACTGAGAGAGAAGAAAGAGAAGGGCGAGGCAGGTGAGAGCGTTTGTGTTGGTGGAGCATAGACTCTAGGCTGGCCGGGGAGGGAGGTGAAGGCAGAGAAGCTGATGGACAGAGACACAAAGGGGGGTCATGGGATTGGGAGTCCCAGTGAAGGCAGACTGCTGTGACAGTGGGGGACTTGGAGCATGAGAGCGAGCAGGATAGGAGCGTGGGCCAAAGATGGGATGCTTGACACTGATGCTGCAGCTTCTGGGCATGAAGAGGGCTGAGGTGTGACCATGAGAGGGGGCAGTGGAGAAAAGTCTGGAACCCCCAGAAGGGAACAACTCCTTTTCCCCAACAAAGGGCATGCTGCCCCACCTCCACTCCTTTGCCCAGGCTGGTCTCTTTGGCTGGAATGCTCACCTTCCCACTGCCCACCCCACCATCTTACTTAGTCTATCAAAGCCTGTCCATCCTTCTCATCTAAGCTCGTCTCCCCTGGTCACCCCAGCTGAAGGATCTCCCTCATCTGCCCTCTCCAGGTGCATCACGCCAGAGATCTGGTCATCCACAGCAAAGCCCTGCAATAGGTCTTACCCCTCCCACCAAATCAGAATCACCTGAGGGCAAACACCGTCTTGCTCAACTCTGATCTCTCTACACCTCCTAGCATAGAGCATTGGTTGATGCTCAGTAAGGAGTGAATGGGTAAATGAATGAAGAGCCCCATACGTGGCAGGCCCTGATGTTGAGGGAGAGAGGGCCACCAAGCTTTCTTCCCCAGCTACTTCAGATTCCCCCTGTCCCGGGCTCATGCCAGTACCCACCTCTGTCTCTGTCTTGGAGTACTCCTTGACCCTCTCCACAGCCACGATGTTAGATTCCAAATCTGACATCATTCGTATCATCCAGTTCAGAGCAAATGTCACCTGGCCAAAGGGACTGGGTTATACGTACGGCGATCTCCCCTCCCCACCGTAATGGCTTTGGGAGGAGTTCAGACTCCTGGATCATGTGCCCATCCATGGGATCCTAGCCCATGGATGACCCAGGTGGGCCTGGATCAAGCCCACAGGCATGCCAGCTGGGGCTGTAATCACGAATGACTCCCTCGGGCAGTGACAGTGCAGACTTAACCAAGGACCACCTCGCCTTGGTTTCTGTTTCTCCAACTTTAATATGTATAAGACTTCCCAGAGAATCTTGTTACAATGCAACGCCGGATTCTGTAGTCTGAGGTGGGACTTGGAACCTGAGATTCTTCATTTCTAACAAGCTCCCAGAGGATGGTGATGCAACTGGCCCATGGGCCACACTTTGTGTACCAAGGAGTCTTGATCAAAATGCAGAGTCCTGAGCCCCATCCTAGGTCTACTGAATCAAAATGTACATTTTAACAAGTAGATTCATGTGCACACTGACCTTTGTGAAAATTGACCTTTCTGGATTGTTTTTTGTTTGCCAACGCGTTCAAGGTTTGAGCCACCTGAGGCATTAACAATGTGATCTGCTTTACAAAAATTCCGTTTGCAGTTAGGTGACTCTTTGACAGTACAAGATGGCATCAGGATGACCTGCCTGACCTGCAGACCAGGCTTCAGTCACCTCGTCTGTGTACTTTCTCTGCAAGCATGTGAACGTGAGCCGTATGCCAGCCCTACACTGTCCTGACCTGTCACATGAGCCTACAACTTGCCCAGAGACAAGAGAAATTCTGTTTGTCCTTTGGGGCTAAGCTCCAAGATCATTTCTACAACACCCCAAAGCAAGAAAACTCCTCTGGACTTTTTTTTTTTTTTCTCTTGAGATGGAGTCTCGCTCTGTCACCCAGGCTGGAGTGCAGTGGCGTGATCTTGGCTCACTGCAACCTCTGCCTCCCAGGTTCAAGCTATTCTCCTGCCTCAGCCTCCCAAGTAGCTGGGATTACAGGTGCCCGCCACCACGGCTGGCTAATTTTTGTACTTAAGTAGAGATAGGGTTTCACCATGTTGGCCAGGCTGTTCTGGAACTCCTGGCCTCAGGTGATCCGCCCACCTCGGCCTCCCAAAGTGCTGGGATTAGGTGTGAGCCACTGCACCCAGTCCCTCTTCTGGGCTTTTAAAACATTTTGTTTCTCCAGCCACAAAGACCTGCTCAGCCTGCAGCACAATCTCCTGCTGATGGGGGTCTCTCCAGTTGAACTGTGAGGTGTCAGGCAAGGTCGACGGCTGAGCAGGAGAGAGATGTGGGGTTTGAGGACAGAGATTATTCAAAAGAATTCTTTCTGAATGTGAGAACATGGGCTTCTTGGGGAAGGAAAGTAGGAACATCCAGCCATGGTGTGTGGTTATAAACTTGTCAACTCACTGATTTTTTTCTTTTTTTTTTTTTTTTTCTCACAGTCCTTGAGAACAGACCCTGTGGCTGGTGCCCATACTGAGCAGGGAGGGGCACTCGGGAGATGCCTGGAACACCTGTGTGGTTTCTGTCCCATTGGTGGCCCTGTCCTGGGGTCCAGGCCCTTCATACCTGCAAGGAGTAGGACACAGAAAGGCCCACCAGCCCCGGGTTCAGGCTGCTCCTCCCGATGACGGCAAATAGTGCAGCAAAGAGCACCACGCAGTTCCCCACGAACTCCACTCCGATGCTCAGCCACCTGTGGGGGATCAGATGAGGAGGAAATGGGGCAGGGGCAGGGCGGGGCCAGTTTTCTGCTTAGGGGAAAGGAGGGACAAGGACCCTGAACACGAGAGAGCCTGCTGGGAATTCCTGGAGGAGCAGGGAGCGAGGGAGGCGGCTTCTGACCGGTTGGAGATGATGTAGGGGTAGCAGCTTCTCTGGTTGGCATCCACCTTAGTATCACTGATGACCTCAAAGTCCCGGCTGCGGTTGTAGGCCCGGATGACACTGGCACCAGTCACTGTCTCCGAAAAGTGGGAGTAGATAGGTGAGCGGCTGACTGATTCCAGCCGCTTCAGTTGCCGTGATGTGGCTGCATAGAAGCGCTGATGGAGGGAGAAGGAGTTTGGTGTCAGGGCCATGGAACCCCCAACTCAGTCCTGCCTGTCTCTGAACTCATCCATTTTCAGATGAGTCCTCCCAGCCAGCCTCACTCCCACCACGAGACATCGCTGCCTTCCCCCACCTCCAAGGACCCAAGACTTGGGGCCTTGATGTGTCATTCATTCCCTCCCTCTGATCATCTCTGCTTCAACCCCACAACAACACGGCTCTGCCTCCAGTTTCCATCCTCTCCTCTGTGGCCTCAGATATCCAGGCTATACAGGATGTCTATCTGATTCTCCCCTAGCCCAGCACAGAGCACAGCCTAGATCATGGTCGCTATACCGAGGTGTTGAGCATCTATCCCCGGGAACTGACTAATTCATTACAGAACAGGAGTTCAGTGTCTGCAAAGGCCTTTTACAGTTAGCTGTATCTGAAGGTTATCAACTCATCTATGTTAAACGCATGCATACACGTATGTTTAGATATGTATAAAAGGAAGGAAAGGATAATGTGTCCCAAACTGTTGACAATGTTTTATCAAAAAACAGCCAACAGGAAGGCTGGGTATGGTGGTTCCCACCTGTAATCCCAGCACTTTGGGAGGCCGAGGTGAGCGGATCACTTGAGGTCAGGAGTTCAAGACCAGCTTGGCCAACATAGTGAAACCCTGTCTCTACTAAAACTACAAAAATTAGCTGGGCGTGGTGGCACATGCCTGTAATCCCAGCTACTTGGGAGGCTGAAACAGAATTGCTTGAACCTGGGAGGCGGAGGTTGCAGTGAGCTGAGATCGTGCAGCTGCACTCCAGCCTGAGTGACAGAGCGAGACTCGAGATTCCGTCCCCCCCCCCAAAAAAAAAAAGCCAACAGGAAAGTCCCAGTGCCAGCTACAATGTATAACTATTTCATTTTATTCTCTCACCAGCTCCATGAGGAAGGTCTATGAGTCATTCTATTTTACAGGTGAGGCAAATGAGTTTCAAAGAGGTTAAGTAATGGCTCCCCTAACATAAATGTTAAGCAACAACTGCCCCTAACAAAACTCTGTAATGTTGGTGGCCTGAAGTGTCCCACCCCTGCTGCCCCTGCCCACGTGTTGCCCCGCCCCATACTAGCACCACGCCCACACTGGAATCACGCCCACCCCACACCTGCACTAAGGTGTAGAGCACAGCCAGGGGCAGGATGACCACAGTGAAGAGCGGCGTGCTGGCCACGATGACCACAAGAGTGGAGATGGCGTTGAAGAAGGAATTGAGCAGCATGAGGATGACAGGGGCCAGAACCTCATCAATGACATAGATGTCCTTGGAGAAGCGGTTCAGGATGCGGCCTGAGGGTGTGGTGTCAAAGAAGGACTGTGGCGAGCGTATCTTGTTGTGCAGCAGTGCCTGGTGCAACACACGGGCAGCCTGGATGCCACCCGCTGCCATGGCCATGGCTGCCAGCATCACCAAGAGCCCTGTTGGAGAAGGCAGAGGGCACTGGTTCACCTGGACTAGCGAGCGGGCACAAAGGGGCAGAATCAGAGACACGGGTTGATCAGAGTGGGTTAGGGAGGCTTGGATGCAAGGGCACAGTTTGGGGGGCCTGGCAGCCCAGAGAAGAAGGGATATTGGAGCCCCTTCTGGACACCCCCACAAGCTCACCTTGCAGAATTCCTAAAGCAGCATAGACGCCCAGCCTCAGGGAAGTGTTGTTCTGTCTACTGTCTGCCATGGCATCATTTGTCCAGGCACTGAGCCACACATTGGCTCCAACGGCAGCCGCACTTTGACCCACATACAGGAGACAGATGGCCAGTGTGGTACAGAGCCCCACGGCCTTGGCATAATCCCAGAACACACTGAGCTCCACCTGTAGGGAGCAGCCATGGCAGTCAGGGACAGGGGACTCCATAAACCCTGGGGCTGCTGGGGCCTGCCTGTCCATCCCCTCCAGCCCCTCTTGCCCCACCGACTCACAGTGCCAATGGCTGCTTTCTCCTCCTGGGTCAGTGCCCCATCTGCCTTCGCCTCTGTCACCTCCACGTTCTCTGATGGACCCAGGTGCCTCCGGGGTACAGGCCGACCCTGTCCCTCCCCATCTGAGGACAGGGCACTCAGCTGTCTGTGGAGGCAGCTGGTCAGGCCCAGGGAGGGGGCCTCAAGCACCCCCCAGGACAGAGGCTGGGAGTGTCAGGGAGAAACCTGCACCCCACCTGGCAGGGCTTGGGGAGCCCTGATACAGCCTCCGGGAGGGCTGGGAGCTCTCAGGAACTCACCTCATAAACTGCTTCTGGACCACATAGGTGACTGGATCATTGTCTGTCAGATCCGTGTGGTTGCTGAGTGTGTCTTCAATCAGCAGTGCCTCCTTATCCTCTGCACCTTCCGACGCTGCGATGGGGTGGGAGGAAGGAGATAGGGTTCAGCTAGTTCTCCCTGCAAGCCCCTGGTATCTCCCATTCCCCACTCTAATGAAAGGGGTTCAGTGGACAAGCATGAAAATAAAATGAGGCGGATTGAAAGGGCAACAAGAAAGACTTGGGTTAGGCAACAAGAAAAACTCTTCACAAATTATGGAGAAACGGACTCAAATACAAGGGTTAGGAACTTGGGCTCTGGAGTTAGACTGGCCGAGCTTAAAACTCACGTCCTTGGTCGGGCGTGGTGGCTCACGCCTGTAATCCCAGCACTTTGGGAGGCTGAGGTGGGCAGCTCACGAGGTCAGGAGATCGAGACCAGCCTGGCCAACATGGTGAAACCCCGTCTCTACTAAAAATACAAAAATTAGCCGGGCGTGGTGGTGGGCACCTATAATCCCGGCTACTCGGGAGGCTGAGGCAGGAGAATCGCTTGAACCCAGGAGGCAAAGGTTGCAGTGAGCCAAGATCGCACCGTTGCACTCCAGCCTGGGCAACAGAGTGAGAAACTGTCTCAAAAAAAAAAAAAAAAATCTGCATGACTGTAGGCTTAAAAGAAAATGTGTCCAGTGTGTGAGCAAGGGGCACGGCACTTGGTAAATGCTCAAGGCACGTTGGCTGTATGTATAGCCATAGGCAAGAAAGCCCAGGAAAAGGTCTGTGAGCCAATCCAGAATTGGGGGCTGGGGAGCTGGGTCTGGGCAACAAGGAGCCAGGGGCATGTTGTGAGCCCAGAGACGTCAACAAGCTCCATGAGGACTATAATTTTTTTGTTTGCTCACTGCTATAGCTTAGTGTCTGGAACAGTGCCTGTATATAGTGATTGTCCAATAAATTTTGGTTGATAAATAAGCGGCTTTGCTAAGCACTTGCATACTTGCCAAACTATTTATCCATGAAGCAGCCTTGCCACACAAGCTGGGCCTGGGCCCTCCTATGCTTTCAACAGATGGAAAACAGTCTCTGAGATCGGGCAAGGTGGCTCACACCTGTAATCCCAGCACTTTGGGAGGCCGAGGCGGGCAGATCACGAGGTCAAGAGATCGAGACCATCCTGGCCAACATGGTGAAACCATGTCTGTACTAAAAATACAAAAATTAGCCAGGCGTGGTGGCGCGTGCCTGTAGTCCCAGCTACTCGGGAGCCTGAGGCAGGAGAATCACTTGAACCTGGGAGGCAGAGGTTGCAGTGAGCTGAGATTGTACCACTGCACTCCAGCCTGGCGACAGAGCCAGACTCTGCCTCAAAAGAAAAAAAGAAAGAAAGAAAGAAAGAAAGAAAGAAAGAAAGAAAGAAAGAAAGAAAGAAAGAAAGAAAGAAAGAAAGAAAGAAAGAAAGAAAGAAAGAGAAAGAAAGAAAGAAAAAGAAAGAAAGAAAGAAAGAAAGAAAGAAAGAAAGAAAGAAAGAAAGAAAACAGGCTCTGAGACCGGGGCGGAGGATCTGAGTTCCCACAGTTAGGGTAGAGTAGGGTGGAGGAGGCAGTGGGACCTGACTATGTCCAGTTTACTTTCCCTCTGGTGACCATCACACAGATGGCCCAAGTTTCCCAGAACCTGCCTGGCACAACACTAGGCCAGTCTAGACACACTCAGAGACCCCAGACAGGGGGAATGCTGGGAAGGCATGGGAATCAGAGAGCCCAGGATGGCAGATACCGGTCCAGCTGTCCTCCAGGTGCCCTTGGTCCTCATCGGGGGCATAGTTGCAGAGAAAGTTGGCAAAGGAGCCGTTGCGCTGCAGTAGGGCTGGGTACGGGCCCATTTCAGACACCTGTCCATCAGCTAGCACGATGATGGAGTCTGTCTGGGGCAGGAAGCTAATGCCGTGCGTCACCAGCACTCGCGTCTGGGGAGAAGGCAGCAGGCTCTCACCCCTACCACCCTCCAGCACACCCCTGGCACAGGCACGGAGCCACAGAGTGAGTGTGAAGTGTGCCCATGTGCCAGGGAGCTTGGACAGGCACATGGGTGACTCACCCTGTGCTCGCCACAGCCTGCTCAGAACCTCGCAGGTGGGGGAGTTGTCCCCACAGGTTTCTCCTGATGCCCAACCCACATGCCCACTTCTTGCGCCCCCCACACCTCCAGGTCTCATCCAAACCCCTCAGCCCCTCACCAGCTCTCTCTTCGGGCCTCAGATCTCACCTTAGCCCCCTTAGCCTCTGGCAGGCCTCACCTTGCCTGCCAGCACACCTTCTGGCCCGATGACGTGGTCAAAGATGTGCTTGGCCACATGAGAGTCCACCGCGGACAGTGGGTCATCCAGCAAGAAAATATCGGCATCACTGTAAACAGCTCGAGCCAGACTGACCCGCTGCCGCTGGCCCCCAGACAGGTTAATGCCCTGGAGGGAGGCGGGGGGTAGGAAAAATGGGGTCAGACAGGCACAGGGAGACAACGGCCTGTCCACTGTTATTTGGGATGGCAGATTTTTTTTTTTTTTTTCCTGAGATGGGGTCTCACTCACCCAGGCTGGAGTGCAGTGGTGCGATCTTGGCTCACTGCAACCTCTGCCTCTTGGGTTTGAGCAATTCTCATGCCTCAGCCTCCCAAGTAGCTAGGATTGATTGCAGGACCACCATGCCTGGCTACTGACTAAAATGTTTTATTTTTTATAGAGACAGAATCTCCATATGTTGCCCAGCCTGGTCTCCAACTCCTGAGCTCAAGCAATTGGCCCACCTCAGCCTCCCAAAGTAAAGTGCTGGGATTACAGGTGTGAGCCACTGTGGCTGACCAGAACAGCAGTCTTCTGAATCTATATTTCACATGGGGCCTAGTCTGTCCCTGCAATGCTGTGAGGGACAGAGGTAAAGGGTAAGTCCTCCTGGGGCAGGTGAGGCCATTCTGCTCCATTGGTCACCACCCTGCCCAGCTTGGTGTCCTGCCCAACCCATCTACGGATAAATGGGCACACAAATGTGTATATACATATAATGAAATATCATTCAGCTTTACAAGGAGGGAAATTCTGACACATGCTACAACATGGATATGCCTTGAGGACATTATGCTAAGTGAAATAAGCCCGTCACGAAAAGACAAATAGTGGATGATTCCACTTATGTGAGGTACCTAGGTGATATGGTTGAAATATTTGTTCCTTCCAAAGTGCATGTTGAAACTTACACCGCAGTGTGACAGGATTGAGGGGAGGCATTTACCAGGTGATTAGGTCATGAAAACAGAGCCCTCATGAATGGTTGATCCATTTATGGATTAATAGGTTGATGCGTGAATGGGTTACTGGGGGAGTGGGACTGGTGGCTTTATAAGAAAGGAAGAGAAACCTGAGGTCGCGCGTGGTGGCTCATGCCTGTAATCCCAGCAATTTGGGAGGTCGAGGTGGGTGGATCATTTGAAGTCAGGAGTTCAAGACCAGCATGGCCAATATGGTGAAACCCATCTCTACTAAAAATACAAAAATTAGTCGGGCTGTAGTTGCGCGCGCCTGTAATCCCAGCTATTCGGGAGGCTGAGGAAGGAGAATCGTTTGAACCTGGGAGGCGGAGGTTGCAGTGAGCCAAGATCACGCCGCTGCACTCCAATCTACAGTCTGGGCAACAGAGTGAGGCCTTGTCTCAAAAAAAAAAAAAAAAAAGAAAGGAAGGAAGGAAGAGAGACCTGAGCTAGCATGCTCGGTCCCCTTGCCATGGGATGCCCTGTATGGCCTTGGGACTCTGCAGACTCCCCGCCAACAAGGAGGCCCTCTCCAGATGCAGCCCCTGGACTGTGGACTCTTCAGCCTCCGTAACTGTACAAAACACATTTCTTTTCTTTATAAATTACCTAGTTTCAGGCATTCTCTTATAAGCAATAGAAAATGGACTAAGATACTAAGTAGTCAAATTCCTAGGAACAGAAAATAGAATGGTGGTGACTGGGGCTCGGGGCAGTGGGGAATGAGGAGTTGCTTAACAGGCACAATTTTAGTTTTGCAAGATGAAAAGGTTCTGGAGATCGGTTGCACAGCAATGTAAATGTACTTAACATTGCTGAACTGTACACTAAAAAATGATTAAGTTTTTTTTTTTTTTTAGACAGAGTCTTGCTCTGTCGCCCAGGCTGGAATGCGGTGATACAATCAATCTCAGTTCATTGCAACCTCCGCCTCCTGGGCTTATGCAATTCTCCTGCCTCAGCCTCCTGAGTAGCTGGGACTACAGGCACACGCCATCACACTCAGCTAATTTGTTTGTATTTCTAGTAGAGATGGGGTTTTATCATGTTAGCCAGGCTGGCCTTGAACTCCTTACCTCAAATGATACACCTGCCTCAGCCTCCCAGAGTGCTGGCAGCCACCATGCCGGGCAAGATGATATATTTTATGTTATGTGTGGTTTTTACCACAGTTAAAAATTGTTAAAAAGCAAAGCCCCAAATTTTCCCCAGTGTTTCATGTTTTTTAGAGTAAAGGCCAAAATCTTAACCAAGGTAATCAGGGTTCTGCCTCTCTCTATCTTTTCCCTCCATTTCCCAACCCCTAGTCATGCCAGAGAACTCCAAGACCCCACACAGGGTTCCATGGCCCCAGACAGAGCTTTCTGGCTCCAGATGAGGCTCACTCGGTCTCTTTGTTGAGTTCTCTGATTCTCAGTGAGGATTTCCCAAGCTACCTTAACCATTCAACTCTGCAGGCATTCCTGTATTCCTTCCCCGCTTTATTTTTCCCACCGAGCATTTATCTAACATATTATATATTGTACTTATTTATCTTATTATCTCTTCCTGCCACTAGAATGTGAGCTATATGAAGGTAGAGATATTAGCCCGGTATTTTAGTATTCACTACTGTATACTATTTCCCAGAATACAGTGGGTGCCTAATAAATATATGGTAAATGAATGAACAGATACATGATGAGCTCCTCCTCCTCAGTTGTTAAAATTGAGGTCAAAAGTGATGCTTAAGGCTAGGCGCGGTGTTCATGCCTGTAATCCCAGCACTTTGAGAGGCTGAGGCGGGGGGATCACTTGAAGCCAGGAGTTCAAGACCAGATGGGCCAACATGGCAAAACCCCGTCTGTACTAAAAACACAAAAATTAGCCAAGTGTGGTGGTGCACACCCGTAATCCCAGCTACTCGGGTGGCTGAGACACGAGAATTGCTTGAACCCGGGAGGTGGAGGTTGCAGTGAGCCATGATCCGCGCCACTGCACTCCAGCCTGGGTGACAGAGCAAGGCTCTGTCTAAAAAAAAAAAAGTGATGCTCAGCCAGGTGCAGCAGCTCATGCCTGTAATCCCAGTACTCTGGGAGGCCAGGGTGGGAGGATCTCCTGAGCCAGCCTGGGCGACATGGCAAGACGCTGTCTCTAAAAAAAATTTAAATTTAGCTGGGCATGGTGGCATGTGCCTGTGGTCCCAGATACTCAGGAGGCTGAGGCGAGAGGATCACTTGAGCCCAGGAGTTCCAAGCTGCAGCGTCCCATGATGTCACCATGGCACTCCATCCTGGGCAACAGAGTGAGGCCTTATCTCAGAAAGAAAAAAAAATAAAAGTGATGCTCTTCCTTATGTAGGCTCCCTGCTGTGCCCTCCCTGTACCCTGCACAGGCCTTCAGCCCGGCTCCTAGAATATTCAATAGTTCCTACTTGTTCACTAAACAGATCTGCTAATAGATCTGTTTCCCCAGTGCCTGGCACAGAGTTGGGCATAACGTTACACCAATGTGTGAATGAAGGGATGAATATATGGACCTGGGCTGGGTTGAGGTGGGCAGCTCTATGCGCTAGCCTCTTAGGGATGGAAGAGGACTCTGTACCTTCTCTCCAATCTCTGTCTGATCCCCACCAGGCAGCATCTCCAGGTCAGATAGCAAGGCACAGGCCTCCAGAGTCTGCTGGTAGCGCTTGGGGTTCAGGGCTTGGCCGAAAAGCACGTTTTCCTGAAGAGTGCAGTTCTGGATCCATGCCTGCTGGGGCACATAGGCCACGGAGCCCTGGCCACAAGAGAAATTTACCTCGGGGCTTGCCCAAGACCTGGCTGAGCCCCACACCCTGCCCAGGAGCCCCTGCCTCTCTCACCTTCATGTGCACTTTGCCTTCTAGCTTCTCCATCTCTCCCAGCAGGGCAGACACCAGGGAGGACTTCCCACAGCCCACAGGCCCCACCACGGCCACCAGTGCCCCTTTCGGGACCTGGATGTCTAGGCTGGGGGCAAGGACCCCAGGAGTCCAGTTAGAGGCAGGGATCAGGGTTTTGGTCTCCAACCCTCCACCTGCAGAACCAAGCCCTCCGCCCTTCCAGACACCACCCTGGCAAGCTGAAGCTCTTCCTGCATTCTTGGTCAAAGGCTTTGCAGGGTGCTGCTATTGATCTGAACTTCCAGCCCGCCGTGGGAAGCTGGGAAGGAAGTGGGAGAAGCTGGTACCTGTGCAGGGTGGGGGGCAGGTCCTGGGCCCAGGTGAAGGTGCCACTGTGTATGGTGATGGCATAGCCTGAGAGGACCAAGGTGGGCAGGGTCAGGGAGGGAGCTCAAGGGATGGGGTAGCCTGCAGGGAGGCTGGGGGGCAGGAGAAAGGAGGACAGGGGAGGAGCCTGGGCCATGGGGAGGGGATCCTTGGGAAAAGGGAGGAAGAAAGGGATGTGGGGAGCCCTGTGGAGGAGGGCGGAGGAGAGCAGAGAACCCGGAAGAGGGAGGAGGTCAGAGTCGAAGCAGATGTGAACAGAGGAAGAAGAAAAGGGGTCAGGAGAGAACAAAGGAAAAGCTTGAAACAGAGGTTTTTCTGGAGCAAGGACTGGGGCAGGCAGCCCAGGTAGGGGCTCTCTAGACCTGGGGAGATGGTCTTTCTTTCCACACTCTGGGGGTCAAGTTCCTCTTGGCTCAGGAATTGCTGGATCCGTTTCAGAGACACACTGGCCTACGGGAGGCTGTGAGTCAGCCCTAGAGACTGTACTTTCCCAACCCCCAACCCCTACCCTCGCCCCATCCCCAGCATCCTGGGCTAGGCAGGACCCCCTGAGGGCCCAGACACTAGCACTGGGGTCCCTCCCACGACTGAGTCTTCCATGGCTCCCACTGCCCAAAGAGAAAGTCCAGGTTGGTAAGAGGAGGCTATCTACAGAACTCAGGTTTCCAGAGACCCGACCTGACCACCTGTGACTCCAAATGACCCCTGACCTTAATGACCTCATTCAACCTTGAATAGCTCTTCATAATGCTAGCAACCTTCCCTGAATCCAGTAACTCCCCCTGATTATCCCTTGCCCTAAGTGACCCTTCCCTGACCCCAACAACCTGTTCCAACTCCAGTAGAGCCCCCAGCCCTACCCACGGTTACCTGAGTCAGGTTGCTGATTAACTGGGGCAGCATGTTGAGGGGAAGTCTTAAGATATTAAACAAGGACACAGACACAAAGGCCTTCTCGGCGTCCAGCACATTGTTTGGGTCCACGTACACGTACACCCACAGGGTGATCAGGGTCACCTGAGCAGCATGGAGGTGGTGTCAGGGTAGAGTCCAATGAGCCCTGGCCATGCCTGGACACCCAGAGCCCTGGAGGCAGGGACCCAGCCCTGTGCCAAGCCTCACCAGGAAGGGGCTGCACATCCAGGTGAAGGTGGTTGTGGTGTGGAGGTAGGCCGCCGTGCGCAGCAGCTGGAGCTCACCCTGCCTGATGCCTTCCACCTGCTTCAGGAAGCTGGGCTCCCAGGCGTACAGCTTCAGCACCTTGATGCCGTTCAGGATCTCACTCATCAGCTTGATGCGCGAGTCCTTCAATTTCATTTGCTTTACCTGTGCAGGCAGAAAGAGTGTCAGTGGCACACCTGCTCCCTCCCCTGACCTCCTGCTCACAGGGTCCTACCTTCCATCCATTCTCATCCATTGCAGCCATTCCACGCTGCCCACCATTCCTTCTCACAACTCCTTGCCGGGCCTGTGCTGTGCCTTGGCCTGGAATGCACAGCCCCTGCCTCCCTGTGTTCTCTGCCTGACGAGATCCAGCTCCACCCTCAGTGCCACTGCACAGGCCTCCCCAGGCAGCATCCTCTGTCCCCTGCCCTGGGTTTCTTCTCCTACTACTTCTTTTTCTTCTTATTATTATTGCTAGTATTATTTATTTTAGAGATGGTGCCTCACTGTGTTGCCCAGGCTGGACTGCAGTGGTACAATCATAGCTCACTGCAGCCTCAAACTCCTGGCCTCCTTTGATCCTCCTGTCTCAGCCTCCTGACTAGCTGGAACTACAGGCATGAACAACCATGCCCAGCTAATTTTTAAATTTTTTTGTAGAGACGAGGTCTCACTCTGTTGCCCAGGCTGGTTTCAAACTCCTGGCCTCATGTGATCCTCCCACCTTGGCCTCCCCAAGTGCTGGGATTACAGGTGTGAGCCACCACACCTGGTCCCCTTCCCTGGGTTTCTAAAGCACATTGCACTTTCCTTTTGTTCCATAACCATTCCTTTACATATATGTTTCTCTAATCAGACTGTGAGCTTCCTGAGGGGATGGACTATTTATTTCTCTTTGTTTTCCAAGACCTTAGCCCAAGGTGTGGCACACCAGATTAATGTATTCATTCAACCCCTATTTATGGAGTGCCTACTATGTGCCAGGCCATGGGCTACATGTAGAATTTGTCACGATGAATTCAGACAAGGCCCCTGCCATCTTACAGCTGACGATCTGATGGGGGAGGCATACAATAAGCAAACAATGATCTGAATAAATGCTTAATTATTAATCATTATGTGTGTTCTGATGGGAAATCACAGGATCCTGTAAGAAAGTAATGAGGTGATGGCAGGGAAACTAACTTAGACTGAGACTGGGCAGTCAGGGTGGACTTCTGGAGGAAGTGACTTTTTTTTTTGAGACGGAGTTTCGCTCTTGTTGCCCAGGCGGGAGTGCAATGGCGCGATCTTGGCTCACCGCAACCTCTGCCTCCCGGATTCAAGGGATCCTCCTGCCTCAGACTCCAGAGTAGCTGGGATTACAGGCATGTGCCACCATGCCCGGCTAATTTTGTATTTTTAGTAGAGACGGGGTTTCTCCATGTTGGTCCGGCTGGTCTCGATCTCCCAACCTCAGGTGATCCACCTGCCTCGGCCTCCCAAAGCTCTGGGATTACAGGCATGAGCCACTGTGCCCAGCCGAGGAAGTGACTTCAATGCTGAGAGGTAAGGGAAGGAAAGGAGTTAGGCAGGCAAGAGGGGGATGACAAGCATTCCAGGCAGAGGGAATAGTATATGTGGTGGCCCCTAGAGGTACCCTGAGCTTGGTGCTGTGGAGAAAAGAAAGAAGACCAGACTGGCTGAAACTTGGCCACTCCGCAGGGGGTGAGGACTTGCAAGGTAAGCAGAAGCCTGCTGAGTCTTCTTAGGGGGTTTGTCATTTTTCCTATGGGCAGTGGGAAGCTAGTAGACTTCAATAAGCCAGGTGTGATGGCTCACACCTGTAATCCCAGCACTTTGGGAGGCTAAGATGAACAGATCACCTGAGGTCAGGAGTTTGAGACCAGCCTGGCCAACATGGTGAAACCCCATCTCTACTAAAAAAAAAAAAAATACAAAAATAAGCCAGGTGTGGTGGCATGTGCCTGTAGTCCCAGCTACTAGGGAGGCTGAGGCGGGAAGAACGCTTGAACCCGAGAGGCAGAGGTTGCAGTGAGCCGAGATCATGCCACGGTGACAGAACGAGACCGTCTCAAAAAAAAAAAAAAAGAAAAAAAACACTTCAAGAAATGTTTGCAAATAGTAGACTGAGTGACTGGCTATTCATGCTTAGCACAGTGCAGCGGGAAAACTCCTTGTTAGACCAGGATAGTCAGGTTTGAGTCCCAGCCCTGCCTGATTCTGGACTGCCATTATTTCTCTAAGTGTTGGTCTTCTGCTACAAAATGAGAATGTCAGTAAAACCCTCTGAGAGTTGTGAGGGAAGAGTGAGCTATGGTTTCTGCAAATGGCTAGTAGCCATCCATACTCAGGAAGCAAGGTAGTTGGGAGGCCCCAAGGTTAGTGGACACTGTCCCCCAGGCAGCCGGCCGGGTGCTGCAGGCAGGAGGATGCACCTCTGACAGCACCTACCTGGAAGGCGCGCATCTTCACGGCCACAGCTCCGTTGAGTGGAATCAGCAAGACCATGAAAGCGACTCCAGCCAGGACAGAGGGACCTAGGTTCTGAGGAGGCACCGGTGGATAGATGACACATAGGGACAGATTACCAAAGTCTACAGAGAGAACCCAACAGGCAAACAGAGGCCTGTTAACTTGAAATGTGTAGATGGGCAGGAAGCAAAAGATGGTGGTTGGCCAAACAGATAGAAAGTCAGAATGACCACAACATTTGTAGAAGCAGCCAGCCATTAGATAACGACAACAGGGACAGACAGCAGATATAGAAGGGTGTCCAGACACACAGGAAGGAAAATATAGACGATGACAGCCAGAGTCACACCCACCTCCCTCCAAGTCTTTCTTTCCTCCCTGGCTTCTGCAGGAAGGATAGCAACAGATGTTGGGAAGATTCCTTTGCAGACATCAGCATCCTCGAAGTCCTATCCCTCCATCCCCACCAATGCCTACGGAAGCTCTTGCGTCAATTCTTTTTTTTTTTTTTTTTTTTTTTTTGAGACAGAGTCTTGCTCTGTCACCCAGGCTGGAGTGCAGTGGTATGATCTCGGCTCACTGCAACCTCTGCCTCCTGGGTTCAAGCGATTCTCCTGCCTCAGCCTCCTGAGTAGCTGTGACTACAGGCGCCCACCACCGCGTCTGGCTAATTTTTGTATTTTTAGTAGAGATGGGGTTTCACCATCTTGGCCGGGCTGGTCTCGAACTCCTGACCTCGTGATCCACCCGCCTTGGTCTCCCAAAATGCTGGGATTACAGGCGTGAGCCACCGTGCCCAGCCAGCTCTTGTGTCAATTCTATATCCCCTCTGCTAACCCAGAATAACCCTCCTTCTTTTTTTTTGTTTTCTTTGTTTCTTTTTAGAGACAAGGTCTTGCTATGTTGCCCAGGCTGGAGTGTGGTGGCTATTCGCAGGCACAATCGTGGCGCACTGCAGCCAGAACTCTTGGGCTCAAGTGATCCTCTTGCCTCAGCCACCTGAGCAGCTTGGACTACAAGCATGTGCCATGCGCCCACTTCCAGAATAATCCTCTCTTGCCACTTCTGCAGCATGTCAGAGGAAGGAGGCAGAGGTCAGGGTTGGAGAGTCACCTGCCAGAGGAAGTAGATCGCCAGGATGATCTGCAGGGGTGCTGACCACAGCAGATTGAGGAAGGGGGCAAGGTCCATGAAGCGCTGGGCATCCACTGACATGAGGTTGACAATTTCCCCCACAGTGGACGCACGTTTGACTGAGTTGGTGATAACCAGAGCCTGCAGGTAGACAGTAGTGGGTGGACTTGGCTGCGAGCCTCTTGCAAGCTGCCCAGGGCCAGCCTTTCCCCTGGGCCCTGCTCCAGCTGACCTTCCTGTAGATGACACCCATGATCCCAGTACGAAACTTCAGCCCAATCACAAAGATGTAGTGGTAATAGTGTTGTAAGATCAGCGACTGCATCATGGAGCACAGGAACATCAGCCCAGCCACCAGGAAGCCCCACCAGGAGGGGGCCATGGGGTTGGAGATAAACCTGATCAGGATGCTGTGGGGAGGAGAGAGGAGTGAGGTGGGCAGTGCTGCCCCCATGGCTGCTCCCTCCTCTGCTGCCCTTTGCTTTTACCCGCAGTCTCCACTGCACCCCTGGCCTCTGAAACCTCCACCCCCTCCAACCTCTTGGGCCAGGGAGGGTCAACCCAGTACTGCCTCAAGACCACGACCGCCTGGCTCCACTCTGCCTTCACCTCCTTCTCTATCCACCATGGACCCTGCTGCACGCCCTATCGATCACGCTCTCACCACCAGCCTCACCTGCCTGCCTTCTTACCTCCTGACATATGGCGGGAAGAAATGCCACGTTTCCATTGACTGGACTTCCCTGCTCCTTCTCCTAGGCTGCTGGGGCTCTAGATTCCGCCACATGACCACAAAGACTCTTGCCGCTCAAATCCACCTTTCCAAACTCAGTGGCCCCCAGCACTGCCTAGCAACCTTCTCTAGGTCCCTAATCCACCCCCGCTCTTGGGGCCTTCTTCACCTCTCTTCTCTTCCCTTCAGGCCCATCCCAGCCCCCCACCCCTCTCAGCAGCTACCTGCCTTCTTGCTTAGCCACCCACTGAGAACTCCCTGCCACCCACAAACTCCTTGCCACTCACAAACTGCCCCCCAGTGGCTTGTCCTCCTTTTTCTGGTGCTCAGGCTGTCGGAGGCTGCCCCTGCCCCCGAGCCCTGGCCTTCCTCTGCCTCCTCAGGAACTTGCTGTGCTGTTGCACCCTTTGCCGCTGAGCTTCACCCTGGCCACCTCTGCTGGAAGCTCTACACCTTCACCTATTGACATGACCGAGTCTCTTCATTGTTGGGACACTCTCCTCTCGACTACATGGAGCCCTCCAGCCATAGTCATAGCCAGGCCTCCCCTTCTGTGATAGCTTAAGTTGTGTCTCCCAGAAAGATATGTTCAGCTCCCAACCCCTGGTACCTGTGAACGTGGTCTCATTTGGTGAGGTCATATTGGAGTAGGGTGGGCCCCAGTGGCCCCAGCCCAGTGACTGGTGTCTCTCTCTCTCTCTCTCTTTTTTTTTTTTTTGAGACAGGGTCTCTCTCTGTCACCTAGACTGGAGTGCGGTGGTGCCATCACAGCTCACGGCAGCCTCAACCTCTTAGGCTCAGGCAGTCTTCCCACCTCAGCCTCTTGAGTAGCTAGGACTCTAGGCGTATGCCACCAGGCCTGGCTAATATTTTAACTTTTTTGTAGAGACAGGGTCTTGCTATGTTGGCTCAGGCTGGTCTCAAACTCTTGGGCTGAAGAGTTTGACTTCCAGCTAGCTGGAAATCTCCCCTTGGAGGGCCCACCGGCACCACTGGCCCCACATGACCAGACTCCATCCACCACCTTGCCCCCCACCCAGCCTCCTCCTCCCACCGAGCCCATCATCTCAGCAAAAGATCCATCGTCCTCCAGTTACCCAGGCCAGCACCCAGGTTGCCTGGCACTCCTCTGTCTCTCTGGCGCACACGCCCATCTCCCAAATCGCTCCTGAATGCTTGTCTCATTCCTGGCCTGGACTCCATCTGACCGGGTTGGCCCACTTCCATCCAGCCACCCTGCCCTACATCCCCCACACTCCTGGCAGGAGATCCTTGAAGCCAGATGCCCCTCCCTGGCTCAGATCTTTCAAGGATATCCTTAGCTCTCTCTCTCTCTGTTTTCCTGCCCCTCCCTCTCGTTGCCATTTCCTCTGCCACTCAGAAACACCTGAGTCATGCTGTTTCAGGGCTTTGTGACTAAGCTGAGGCTGAACTTTCCCCTGTTTCTTCACCTACTTGTCTTTCCAAATTCGTTGACCTCCCGAGCCAGTGGGTGCTTCCTGCTGCATCCCAGGCTGGCTTCTTTGCCCCTCCCGGGGTTTTCCAGACACCCGAGAACACTTCTGCCCCCACTGAATTCTAATTCATTTACACACTGGTTTCTCCCATAAGACCTCAAGACCCTGTCTTATTGACCTCTGTATCCCCAGTATCGAGCACCATTCTGGTACCCTGGAGGTTCAATAAATGTTTGCTGAACAAATTAATGCATGCACGGAGGGGCAAGGAGGTGGGGACTTAGCTACTAGGCAGCTCTCCTTCCCACCCTCTCATCTGAGAGCTCGTTCTAGTCCAAGCCATTCCTGAGACAGATGTTAGAGCCTGATGGTGGGGACAGAGCACCTCAGTCGGAGCTCAGAGTCCTGGACTCAGACCCGATTCCTTCTTTGCTGTGTGCCCTTGGCCAAGTCACTTCACCTCTCTGAGTTCCTGCTTTCTCATCTGTGACATGGGAATGGGGCAATTCCGCATAGGATTGTTGGGAAGATTTAAAGACCCAATGCTTGTTAACGTACACACCACGGTGCCCGGCACATAGTATATGCACAGCAATTCTAAGTTGAATGTGAGTGAGGAAACAAGTCAGGCAATGCCACTTGCCAAAGGTCACACAGAAAGTGGAGCTAGCCTCCCTGGTTCCTGGTCTGGGGTTCTTTTCACTGTACGTTTTTCCTTCCTCTGGGCTAGCCAGCCAGCCCTGCTGCCCAGGGCAGGGCTATAGTGAGCCGGAGTGTGGAGAGACCTGAGCAGCTGTGGATTGATGAAGGAGAGCAGGTCCTGGATAAGCTTGAAGCAGGCGCTGATGAGGAAGCTGGAGCCGAAGGTGGCCAGCAGGGCCTTCAGGAAGGAGGGCTTCCGGGGCCTGGGCTGGGCACCCAGCAGCACCTCGTCCTCGCCGGAGGCATTTCTCCCAGGTGCTGCTGAAGCCTTGTGTCTGGTCCAGGGAGGAAGAAGCAGTGGGTTAGGAATGGGGACAGGGGCTCCAGGAAGCCAAGGGCTAGGCTGGGCTGGCTAGGAGTGAGGAGGAGGAAGGAGCTGTTTTCTTGGCTCTCAGAGCTGGGAGGGGAACAGACAGCATAAGAATTGCACAAGTGACTCTGTCCTCAGCTGCCAGAGGGCATCTGAAGGGGTGGCCAGACTGCTACCACAAGGACTCTAAAACCCAGCTATCCCCCCCGTCTGGCCCTCTCCCTGCCTCCCCAGTGCTGGCTCCAGGGAGGACGCCAAGAGGGAAGGTAGATAAGATCAAGGATGGCTGTTGGTACAGCCACCAGGCAGCTGAACAGGAAGGGGGTGGAGTGGCATGGAGGGACTGAGAGGGGGTGCAGCAGGCAGACTGGGGGCCCATAGGTCTTCCTGGAGGCTCCAAGCCATGAAAGCCAGGATACTGCTAACCACGCCCAGGCCCAGGTTCCTCCAACAGCTGGTGACAACCGGAAGCTCCGGGCTGAGCAAACATTGAACTCCTAGGCCTGGATTGTGGATGGGAGGAGGGAGGGTTCAATCCTGGGGTCAGAATTGGGTGGAGAAAGATGATGCTCAGCGTCAGCTCTCTTGGCGAGGCAGTTGGCCAGAGACAGGTTTGTGGTCCTTGATATGAGGCTGCCAGTGGGAAGACCCCTCAGGGGAAGATCATCTCATTCAGCCGCCGCCTCCAGACAGGAGGAGGCAGAATTGGCAGGGGTGTGCTGGCTCCTGGCCCTGGAATCAGCCCTTTCAGTCAGGCAGGGTGGTGCAGTGATATGAGGAGAACCTCTGGGGCCAGCCGGCTCCATGTGGATTCCAGCTCTGCCACCACCAACTTGGGGACCCTGGGAGGCCCTCTGTTAAATTTCTGTGCTTCGGTGTCTCCATCTGTTTTTGTTGTTGTTGAGAAAAGGTCTCACTCTATTGCCCAGACTGGAGTACAGTGGCACAATCTCAGCTCACTATAGCCTTGACCTCTTGGGCTCAAATGATCCTCCCACCTCAGCCTCTCAAGTAGCTGGGACTACAGGTGCACACCACCATGCCCGGCTCATCTTGTTTATTTTTTGTAGAGACAAGGTCTCACTATATTGCCCAGGCTGGTCTTGAACTCCTGGACTCAAGCAATCCTCCTGCCTTGGCATCTCAAAGTGTTAGGATTACAGCTGTGAGCCACCACACCCGGCCCCAGTGTCCCCATCTGTAACACAGGGACACTAGAACCTACCCTTTAGGGCTGTTGAAAAATTAAGTGAGTTCATTTATATCCTTAGGATGGGACCTGGGATGGAGTAGTTGCTCCAAAGTGCCAGCCATTCTCCTGCCCCCACTGGAGCTGGGAGGACTAGCCCCATCCAGGCCTAAGCTTCCCATAGAATGGTCCCGAGGCTGCCAAGAAATCACCTGGTCCTGCTCTGCTTGCCACCCCAGCAATGCCGCCCTCCAAGGTCTACCAGTGTCCTCTGCAGGAGATCTGGGGTAAGCGAAGGGGCTGGGTGTTGGGGCAAGGGGAGGGCCTCACCGTGCCGTCTGCTTTTCCTGCTTCCTCCATGCCTCCAGCAGCTGCTGCACCACCATCTGGGATCTGTCCTCTTCCTTCAGGGACCAGAGGTCCTTCTCCTCCAGGGGATGCCGGTAGCCATAGATGGCCATCCTGGGGGGAGGTGAAGCCCAGCAGGCAGCCCCGCAGAGGGTCAGGGTTTAGCAGCCTGGAGCCAAGGGTCAGTGTCTCCAGGGCCCCAGGGTCTCCAGAAAGGAGGGTCTCCCTCGGGCACTGTGACCATGAAAGGTGTCTCCTTCATTTCCTCAGTGAATAGGCTTGAGGTCACTGGCTCTCCCTCCCAAGTTCCTACCCAGGTGTCCCATCTCCTCCCCACCCCAGGCCCTGGTGATGGAATCCACGCTGGCTGGGGCCCTGGGTGAGGACGAGGCCTGGGGAATTCGGCCCCAGCCTCGGGTGCTTCCTCAGTGCTGTGGGGTTAATGAGCTGTCACCCAGGTCACAGACACAGTTATCCTGCTCAAGCCGCTCTGAGGCGCAGCCAAGGAGATGACAGGCTGCGAGTTTATCACAAACAGAGGAGCACAGAACTAATGACAGTCTTCTTCCAGCCTCCTGGGCCTGTCCCCACAGCCTGCCAGATGCAGGGCTGGCCTGTAGCCTGGGGGCGGCGCTGGGCCAGGCCAGGCCTCTGCACCTGGTCCCCCTCCCAGACCACTTCCCTACCCTCATGTGCCCTGTGCCCACTGCGGTGGGGGGTGGGGTAGGTGGCCAGCCCGGTCCCTAAACTGCTGCCCTGCTCCCCTTCCTCCATCTCACCTTCCATCCCTCCCCTCCCTCTGGCCTGGCTGGTGGAAGAGCCAACTCACTTTGTGAACCACCAGAAAAACAGGCGGGAGAGAAAGCCAGCGCTGGTCTCCGGGTAGGGGTTCTAGAAGGCGAGAGAATAGGACGGGGGAATCAGGAGTGCCCACCACCCTCTCAAAGCAGAGTAGGGAAATGGAGGGGACCCTTGTTCCTGCTCCAAGCCCCAGTTTACAGATTGTGGAGATGACCTCTCTCCCACTTTGAAAGGAACTGGAGGGGTTGGGGGCTGCTGGTCAGAGCTGGGCTGAGGACTCAGCTGTGGAGCCCCCGCACCCTCCATGGGAAACTCACAGGGTCGACATTCTTCGCCGAGAAAAGTGGAGGTTTCTCCCTGAAGCAGGCCAAGATGAGGGCAGAGAGTACCAGGGCAAAGTGGATGTAGAAGGTGGTGAAGCGGAAGGGGTCTGAGATCTCACCCTGGGTGGGAGAGTGGAGGGGCGTCAGAAGCACTGGAAAAGCCTGGGCCTGCAGCCCCTGCCCTGCGGAGTCCCTTGGGGCATCAGGCTCCTCTGGGGCAGGAGGCAGCACCTGGGGGCCTCCAGGTCCCCACTCAGAGGACTCTGAGAGATGAGGAAGGATCACAAGGGAGCTCTGGTTCAGCGAGGACCAGGTGTGGCACCTGTGCCAGGTGTGGTGCCAGCACCTTACCTACATGACCTTGTCTAACTGGGACATCAGCCTACAGGCAGGACAGCTCATGACGCCCTTTCTGCAATTAAGGAAATGAGGCTCCAAAGGTTTCAGTGACCCGCCCGAGCCCACATGGGGAGTAAGTGGGTTGTTCAGGGCCTATGTTCTTAGCTACTCTCCTTGCCTGCTTCCCGCTGAGATGGAGAAATGGGAGACACTAGGTTGGCCTGCAGTGTTCCATCCCACCAGCCCAACATCACGGCCACTGAAGATCAAGAGGAAGGCCAGGAACTGAGGGAGGTGGGAAGAAAGGAAGGGAACATGCTAATGGGACCTCTAGGTAAGCCAGAACTCTTCACACGTGTCTGCATACATGTGTTCATTACACGGACACTGACTGACACCCACGTCAGACATTGCACTTGGGGGGTGGGTGCTGTGGAACAGCCCCCTACCCTCACATGACGGTCCAACAGTGGTGGCATCTTGGCTCATTCCTGTGTTACACTGGTGCCCCCTCCTCAGCCTGCTTCCAGGTAGAAATGCAGCAAGTGGAGAACAACACAATTGTGTTTGTACTTGAAGCCTCGAGGGAGGGACCTGGGACCCAGCAGTGACTTTGAACCCTGAGGTCACCCTCCTATCAGGGCTAAACCCGGCAGGTTCCCCTCTCCCCCAACCTTACCTCTGCCTTGGCTAAAAGGATCTTGGAGCGGAAGGGGACGATGGCGCAGACCACACACAGGAACCAGAAGATAATGAGGACCCCCGAAGACTGTACGCCCTGTAGCCGCTCATACTGTATCAGCAGGGTGGCCAGCAGCTGTGCAGGGAGGGCAGGGAGGCCCGGGCAGAACACACACATCTGGACCTGCCTCCATTTCTCCCCATCCCACATGGCCAGAAGTTTCTGGGGCCACCCCCTTCTTCTTCCCATTCCCAATATGTCCAGCCCTCTCCTCAGAGCCCACAGTTTCCCTATCACAGTCCACAACCCACTGGAGACCTCCCCCATCCACTTTCCCAGGGCCCCACACTGACCATGGTGACCCCCACCACCAAGGGGGTGACAAAGAAAACAGGGGCAGGGGCCCGGCCATGGACCAGGCCATGGAAGGAGTAAAAAAGGTCCGCCCAGGAGACGCACCACAGCAGGACACCCAGGACCTGCGAAGAGAGCACAGGTTGGAATCCGCATCCCCAGAGGTAAGGACAGTCCTCACTGGGAAGGGGTCTTTGTACCTGAAGCCACCAGAATCCACTAGACCTGCCTGGGACTGGCACTGAGGTCTGGGAATGGAGCTGACCAGAAGCTTGCTGGAGGTGGGGAGAGTGTTGCTGAACTTACTTAAACTTTCCCGAGTGGGGAATATGTCAGCTGGCTGTATATACTCTCAGTTGTCAGATTCCCATGGCCCCAAGCAGGTCAGGTGAGACTGGGGAACCCAGTCCAGCCGAGGAGGTGGGAGAGGGCCTCATTAAAACCAGAATGCTGGCTGGGCACAGTGGCTCATGCCTGTAATCCCAGCACTTTGGGAGGCTGATCACCTGAGGTCAGGAGTTGGAGACCAGCCTGCCAAAATGGCAAAACCCCATCTCTACTAAAAATACAAAAATTAGCTGGGTGTGGTGGCGCATGCCTGTAATCCCAGCTACTCAGGAGGCTGAGGCAGGAGAATCGCTTGAACCCAGAAGGCAGAGGTTGCAGTGAGCCAAGATCGTGCCACTGCACTCCAGCCTGGGCGACAGAGTGAGACTCTGTCTCTAAATTAATTAATTAATTAAATTAAAAAATAAAAGCAGAATCCCCAGGGCCCAGCCCCATCAGTAGGAGATCCCTGAGCCACTGACCGTCTTGAGCTTGGACAGGTGGGAGAGGATGATGTAGCCACGACAATGGTGCCGCAGGTAGAGCAGGTAGCAGGGCAGGGCGACCCACAGGTAGATGCAGGGCACCCAGGCCAGCAGGGAGTTCTGGAAGCAGGGAGTGAGGTCCGGGTTTTCTGTGTGCACAGACAGGTTGGAGTCCTGGGGATACAGAGAACAGTTTAGTGCTGTGGCAGCCCCACAGAGAATTGGGCTGCCTTGAGGAAGATGGCTTAGCTGGAGAGATGTTCCATCAGAGACAGGGGTGGAGTGGAAGACAGGTGAGGAGGAGAGAGTACACAAATGAGCAGTTGTCGTCCCAAGTGTGAATTCTCCAAGGACGCCATGGCTGCCCCCATTTCCTTATATTCTCTCTCTTTCTCTCTAATTGAGGCATAATTTAAGGGCAACAAAAACTGCACCCAATTAAAGTGTACAATCAGTGAGTTTTGACAGTTGTATACACCTGCAAAACTGCTCCCATGTTACCTTATGGTCCTCTGCAGTTCATCCCTCCCAGGCTCATTTTCTTTCTATCATTCTGGATTCCCACTCTTTTTTTTTTTTTTTTTTTGAGACAGAGTCTCACTCTGTTGCCAGGCTGGAGTGCAGTGTTGCCATCTTGGCTCACTGCAACTTCTGCCTCCCGGGTTCAAGCGATTCTCCTGCCTCAGCCTCCCGAGTAGCTGGGACTACAGGCGCCCACCACCACGCCTGGCTAATTTTTGTATTTTTAGTAGAGACGGGGTTTCACCATGTCGGCCAGGATGGTCTCGATCTCTTGACCTCGTGATCTGCCCACATCGGCCTCCGAAAGTGCTGGGATTACAGGCGTGAGCCGCTGCGCCTGGCCCTCACTCTTCTTTTTTTTTTTTTTTTTTTTTTTTGAGATGGAGTCTCACTCTGTCGCCCAGGCTGGAGTGCAGTGGCGCAATCTCAGCTCACTGAAAACTCCGCCTCCCAGGTTCACGCCATTCTCCTGCCTCAGCCTCTGGAGTAGCTGGGACTACAGGTGCCCACCACTACGCCCGGCTGATTTTTTTTTTTTTTTTTGTATTTTTAATAGAGATGGAGTTTCACCTGTGTTAGCCAGGATGGTCTCGATCTCTTGACCTTACGACCTGCCCGCCTCGGCCTCCGAAAGTGCTGGGATTACAGGCGTGAGCCACTGCGCCTGGCCCTCTCTCTTTTTTAAAACTAATTTTTAATTTTATCAAAGTGATATATACACACAGTTTAAAAGACCACTTTCTCTTAAGGCCTTTCCCGGGTCAGGGATAGGGAGGTTCCCTGAGCCTTAGCTGCCTCTCTTCTGAAGTGGAGGTGGCCATCCACCGGCCCACCTGTACCTCACTGGGTGGATTTGAGACTCACAGGAACCAAAGGATATGGAGAATCTTTGCAAATTACACAGACTAGAGTGATCAACTCTCCTAGTATGGATGGGACTTCTCTGGTTTTAGCACTGAAAGTCCAGTGTCTTGGGAAGCTGGTTGGTCTTGGGCAAACCAGTATGGTTGGTTACTTTACTGGCTCTGACAAGACTGCCTCTTACCTTTGACTATAACTACACCTATGAGCTTTTTTGGAAAGGGATGGGGGAATACATTCATTAATAAACACATGTTTTACTGAGATTGTTTCCTCCAAGGCCACTAATGTACTAATCTGTTTCTTATGTTCTTTGCAAAGCATTAGATGTTTTTTAGAGATGCACAGAAAATATCAACAACAAGAAAAACCACCCACAATCTCATCCACCTAGAGACATCTGTTACCTGAGGATACAACTATTTTCTAATTGCCAATTTAAATAATTATTATTTTTATTTTTATCAAAGTTATGCATGCTCATACATCTTTGAATTTTCTTTTTTCTGTTTCTTGGTTGATTTGGTTTGGTTTTGTCTTTCAAGCTGGAGGTGTTAAATTAGATTAAATTTGGCCTTAAGCTGCCTCCTTACATAGTGAACTGAAACCCAACTTAATACGTAAACAAACCTAACATGAGAGTTTCTTGTAACAAGTAGCTGAGTCTCAGCCAATCATTGCAACTGAGCTTTCAGCCAATCGCAGACTGCAAAGTGCTTAGACCTGTCCAGATAAAGCAAATGCCGAGTTCTAAATAGGCTATTTCTATATGTCACTTTTTTTTCTCTCTGTAAGTACTACTTGACCACATGGTTAGGTGGAGTTCTTTGAGCCTTTACTGGTTTAGGTTTTTTTTTTTTTTTTCTTTTGAGATGGCGTTTCACTCTTGTTGCCCAGGCTAGAGTGCAATGGTGTGATCTTGGCTCACTGCAACCTCTGCCTCCCGGGTTCAAGCCATTCTTCTGCCTCAGCCTCCTGAGTAGCTGGGATTACAGGTGTGTGCCTCCAGGCCCAGCTAATTTTTTTGTATTTTTAGTAGAAATGGGGTTTCATCATATTAGCCAGGGTGGTCTTGAACTCCTGACCTCAGGTGATCTGCCTGCCCTAGCCTCCCAAAGTGCTGGGATTACAGGTGTGAGCCACCACGCCCAGCCGAGTCTTTACTAGTTTAGCATGCTGCTGAATTCATGAATTGCTTATTTTTTCAAATAAGCTCTGCTAAATTTGTCTAAAGCTTTTCCTTTTTCTTTTTCTTTTTTTTTTTTTTTTGAGACAGTCTCGCTCTTGGCCCCGACGCTGGAGTGTAATGGCGTGATCTCGGTTCACTGCAACCACCACCTCCCAGCTTCAAGCAATTCTCCTGCCTTAGCCTCCTGAGTAGCTTGGACTACAGGCGCCCACCACCATGCCTGACTAATTTTTGTATTTTTAGTAGAGATGGGGTTTCACCATGTAGGCCAGGCTGGTCTTGAACTCCTGACCTCAGGTGATCCACCCACCTCGGCCTCCCAAAGTGCTGGGATAACAGGCGTGAGCCACCGTGCCCGGCCTAAAGCTTTTCTTTTAACAGATTGGTGTCAGAAGTGGGATCGGAAGTAGAACTCCAGTGACCCTCAGGAGCATTGAGTGACCAAGTAAGGGTACCTGACAGGGCACATTGTGCGAATTGTTCTCTTGTAGCAACTGGAGGTCATGGGTGAGTTCTATCTCAGATTCCAAGCTTCAGGAATTTGTGTTTTGTGTTCTCCAAGTTTATTTGAACAATTCTTAGACTGGGTCAAGTACGACTGGGTCCAGGAGCAAATCAGATCTGATAATTAACTGAAATGGATCCAGTTAAAAGCCTCAGGCAGGTGCCTTTTGAAAGTGAGCTCCTCCAAATCTAAGGAGTCTGGGACTCCAGAGTCTGAGACGCCACTTTCTGGGACAGTGGCTAACTTCATGAACAACAATTATGAGGAACATGTGTATTTTTGGAAAAATGGGTTAACTTTGCTGAGGACAACTTAAGAGTTACAGTGGCCACAGTGGGAAAGTTTTGACTTAGATAAAACTGTTCACTTGCAAGGTGCATTAGAAAAGAAAGGTTCAAAAATGCCACAAAAGCAATGGGATGCATTCTTTAATTGATACACAGAGGCATCTAAAAGATTAAATGAATAAAAAATTGCCTCTTTATAATAGGTTCCTTACAGAAATCAAACAAAAAAAATCTTAAAAGCTCCTTCACGAATCTTATTCAAAAGCTTTAGTCATCTGGGCAAGAAATCTTGTTCCATTGGCCAGAAGAACAATTTGGATCCAGATATTCTTTAATAAATTCAGGAGTTTTATATTACTGTACCTGGAACATGGCTAAGATATTTAAATGAAAGCTGTAAGATCTGTTGCTGTTTATGTTTATATATGTCTGTATGTATGATACAGGTATCATAGTTTCTTATCTCCTTTTAATGCTTCAAAATTAAATTATGAAAGAGCTCTATTTTGTTGGCTTTAAGAAAAATAAGTGCTTGTATAAATGAAGTATTCTCTCAGAAAATTAAGAACTACCTCAAATACTTTTGCAGCTCATCTGACTTGGGTAATCTTTGGCAAATAAGAATATTGTTGGTTTGACTGAAACAGACATGTATTCATAGTTTTGGGGATTAAATATCATAAAGATGCATGATTTCCTATCTAGGTTTACTGGTAAAACAAGCTTATGTTGTCTTCATATTATAAAATTTGTCAGCAAGAAAAACAAAATGATGACTAGTTGTTTATTATCTCATCTTTATAGGCAATCCAAGCATAAGTGTTGAAAATAAGTGAGTTAAATGAATGTAAGTAAGATAAAATTCCCATGTAAAAGATGTCCTTCCTATACCAGAAGGTTTTATTATTACTTTTTTGAAATAGGGTCTCTATCGCCTACTCTGGAGTGCAAGTGGCAAGATCTCGGCTCACTGCAACCTCTGCCTCCTGGGCTCAAGCAATCCTCCCACCTCAGCCCCGCCAAGTATCTGGGACTACAGACACAAGCTACCACATCCAGCTAATTTTTGTATTTTTTGTAGAGATGGGGTTTCACCATGTTGCCCAGGCTGGTCTCGAAATCCTGAGGTCAAGTGTTCCACCTGCCTCAGCCTCCCAAAGTGTTAGAATTACAGGCGTGAGCCACCACGCTCAGCCACCAGAAGGTTTTAACATTCTTAGCGTCAAGAATAGAAAGTTGAGGAGGGAAATCTGTACAAACAACAATTTAGTTTTCAGGCCTCACAAAACAAACAAACAAAAAACCTAAAGGGATACAAATGAAATTTTGCCTCCTTTACAGTTTATTTTTACAGAGAGACTAAAGACATTTTGGACCATTGATAAACGTGTTCTGTGCCACACTGACAAATTGTACTATGAGAAAGCTCATGCTTCTAGACATTATGGTTCATATATTTACCAATCTACAGCTGGTGTGACACACAATTCACAAATGCTTACTTTCTAATGTCCATGGAAATTAAGGTCACTAAGGGTTAAGAATTCTTTTTTTTTTTTTTTTCTGAGATGGAGTCTCACGCTGTCACCCAGGCTGGAGTGCGGTGGCTCGATCTTGACTCACTGCAACCTCCACCTCCTGGGTTCAGGTAATTCTCCTGCCTCAGCCTCCCCAGTAGCTGGGATTACAGGTGCCCGCCACCACGCCCAGCCAATTTTTGTATTTTTAGTAGAGACAGGGTTTCAGCATGTCAGCCAGGCCGGTCTTGAACTTCTGCCCTCAAGTGATCTGCCTACCTCGGACTCCAAAGTGCTGGGATTACAGGCATGAGCCACTGTGCCTGGCCGGGGTTAAGAATTCTAATTAATATATGTAGCTACAATTACTAGAAACAATAAGGGGGAAAATCTATATGAAAATATACAAGGAAGGTAAGAAAAAGGAATATATGAAAAAGAAATATATAAAGGAAGCTAAGGAAAAGCTATAAGACGTGAGGATGTTTTGTTTTGATAACGGAAAAAGAGAATAAATTTTGTCCTAAAGTGAAATGACTGATTTTTCGAAAATGAGAAGAGGAAAGTATAGGACAAAAAGTGAATGGATGTAAGAGTTGTAGGAGGTTTGTGGAAGATGAATCTTGTGAAAGAAATTTTATGGGTGATCAAGCTGGTTAAGATTAGGAGGTAATTATTTACAAGTTTTTTAAGAATAAAAGTTAGCGACCGGGTGCAGTGGCTCACGCCTGTAATCCCAGGACTTTGGGAGGCAGAGGCGGGTGGATCACTTGAGGTCAGGAGTTCGAGACCAGCCTGGCCAACATGGTGAAACCCCATCTCTACTAAAAATACAAAAAATAAGCCGGGTGTGGTGGCAGGCGCCTGTAATCCCAGCTACTTGAGAGGCTGAGGCAGGAGAATCGCTTGAACCCGGGAGGCAGAGGTTGCAGTAAGCAGAGATTGCACCATTGCACTCCAGCCTGGGCGATAACAGCTAGCATTAATATCAAAATTACACTGATGCAAAACTAGAATTTGGTTCTCTCCATTAAAACAACATGGTGTTCTTAGATTATTGGTCTGATCATAATAGGAAATCGTAAAATGTTTTTCTTTCTCTTTAGGTAATTGGCCTAGAAAACAAAGATTCTGTGTTCTACCCAGATAATTTCCTGTGTTTCATGCTGTCTTTGTTAGGTTTTTGATCACTTAAGAAAACTGAGAACTCGCTATTAAAAGAGCTAAGCTTTTTCTACAACTATGTAACTTTTTGTATATGCCTCCGAAGTCATTTAATGAACGGCTATTGTTCACAGTGACCTGTGATCCTATTAAAAAAATTTATTTTATGTGTTGCCTATTTCCTTCCTTCCTTTCTCTCTCTCTCTTTCTTCCTTCCTTCTTTCTTTCCCTCCTTCCCTCCCTCCTTCCCTTCCCTCCCTCGCTTCCTTCCTTCTTTCCTTCCTTCCTTTTCTCCTTTCCTCCCTTCCCCTCCCCACCGCTCATCTCTCTCCTCTCTCTCCTCTCCTCTCCTTCTTTTTTTGACAAAGTCTCACTCTGTCACCCAGGTGTAAAGCTGACTCCATACATAGTGGACTGTAGCATAATTCAATATGTAAACAAACTGCAACGTAACTTGAGAGTATATTCTTACAATAAGCAGCCAAGTCTCAGCCAAATATAGCAGAATTTTCAGCCAATCACAAGCTGCCAGATCATCAGAACATGTCCACATAAGGCAAACACCTCATTGCACCATGTCCAAATAAGGCAAATACTGATCTGTCACCAATCAAGCTGTTTCTATACATCAATTCCTTTTTCTGTCCATTAATACTGCCTGCCCATACTGCTGGGTGGTAAAACTCTGTGAACCTCTACTGGTTCAGGATGCTGGCTGATTCATGAATTGTTCTTTGCTCAGATAAACTCTGCTAAATTTAATTTGTCTAAAGTTTTTATTTTAACAGAATTTTTCCTCAAATGTGTGGTGACTTTTTTTTTTTTTTTTTTTTTGAGATGGAGTCTCCCTCTGTCGCCCAGGCTGGAGCGTGGTAGTACGATCTCAGCTCACTGCAACCTCTGCCTCTGAGGTTCAAGAAATTCTCCTGCCTCAGCCTCCCGAGTAGCTGGGATTACAGGCATGTGTCACAATGCCCAGCTAATTTTTGTATTTTTAGTAGAGATGGGGTTTTGCCATGTTGGCCAGGCTGGTCTTGAACTCCTGACCTCAAGTGATCCGCCTGCCTCGGCCTCCCAAAGTGCTGGGATTACAGGCATGAGTCACCGCACCCGGCCTGTGGTGATTCTTGCGGCTTGGCTGTCTCAATATTTTGGAGTTAGACACTAAAGAGTTGGCTGCTTTGTGTGTTGGGGGCAGGTGGATTTGGGACTGGATCTGGGACTCCTCAGGACAATCTGTGAACAATGATGAGCGAGAGTACCAAGGACCAAGGACCAAGGACCAAGAAACAGCTACTGAAGACAGAGTACCGAGGACCAAGCTTATTGGTTGTTGGGCTTCACTGCAGAGTGATCAAGTAGGAACCTGGTCCTTTAGGGAAGACTCCCCCAACAACTGGAAGAATCTGGAGGTCTTTTCTCTGGGACCAATTTAGGAGTGAGGGCTGAGGGTTCTATCCTTCAGTATGCAGACTTTTACTTAATTCCACAGAATAAACTGCTGGTCTTCTGTGAGGTGGCTGGAATTTGCCTGGCTTTGAGAGGAGATGGATAAGTATCTTGGGTGTTTCATCTCCCCTTATGCATTCTCCCAGCAGCCACTGCTTTCAGCCCTGCTCTTCCCCTTGCCTCCTTCAGCCCTCCAATCCCCAAGCTTTTACAGACTCCAAATGGCCTTTGGTTTCAGTTGTTCTCTGCTGTGTCAGTGATCACTCCTCAACCTGTTTCTCACTTTCCAGAAAGGTGCTAATATCTTGTCTGCTGTTGTCTCCTCTTCTCTTTGTCCTTGTAGGTTTACATTTTTTATTCCTTACTGTCATTTTGATGGAAAATCGGGAAGGACTGGAGATAAAGTCTTGTGTTCAATCCACCCTATAGAACCAGAAGTCCTTCCAACTACAATTTTTTTTTTCTTTTGGGCAGAGTCTTGCTCTGTCTCCCAGGCTGGAGTGCAGTGGTGTGATCTCAGCTCACAGCAACCTCCGCCTCTGGGATTCAGGTGATTCTCCTGCCTCAGCCTCCCGAGTAGCTGGGATTACAGGCTTCCACCACCACGCCCGGCCAATTTTTGTATTTTTAGTAGAGACGGGGTTTTGCCATGTTGGCCAGGCTGGTTCTCAAACTCTTGACCTCAGGTCATCCACCCGCCTTGGCCTCCCAAAGTGCTGGGATTACAGGTGTGAGACACCATGCCCAGCCTCCAAGGGCGAATTAAATAGACCCGTTTCAGACTTTATGCAGGACCTCCCTGCAACAGTGTGGGCTTCCCCCATCTCTTGGAAACTACTCTTTCCTGGTCTCCTGGTTTCTTGGCAAGCATTCCTTGCTGTCTCCTTATCTTCCTTCCAGTTCACCCTGTGGACATGGGCCCTAGCTCCCAAGGTCTGACCTTGGTCGTTGGTGCTCTCTCTCATCATTGTTCACAGATTGTCCTGAGGAGTCCCAAATCCAGATCAACAGCTCAAATCACCTCCTGAGCCTCAGTCCCTACTTCCTGCTGCCTCTCAGATGGAGTCACCATCTGTCTGCATCCACCTCATATTCAATACCTCTCAAAGTAAGATCCTTCACTCCCTGCCAGAACCAGCCCTTCCTTTGGCCTTGCCTGCCTCTGCCAAGGGCATCACCATTCTGCCAGCTACCCTGACACCTGTAGGGACATAGGTCCTATTGATTCTTGATGGAAGCATAGTAGCTGGACAAAGAGGTGTTTCAGACTTGGCAGGGAAAGGTTAACCACCTTGGCCAAGGTCACACAGCTTAAAAGAACTCACACTTGGCCGGGTGCAATGGCTTACACCTGTAATCCCAGCTCTTTGGGACGCTGAGGTGGGCAGATCACGAGGTCAGGAGTTCGAGACCAGCCTGGCCAACATGGTGAAATCCCGTCTCTACTAAAAATACAAAAATTAGCTGGGCGTGGTGGCAGGCACCTGTAATCCCAGCTACTCGGGAGGCTGAGGCAGAAGAACTGTTTGAACCCGGGAGGCGGAGGTTGCAGTGAGCCGAGATTGCGCCACTGCACTCCAGCCTGGTGACAGAGGGAGACTCTGTCTCAAAAAAAAAAAAAAAAGAAGTCACACTTAAGCTGTGTGATCTTGACCCAGGTGCTTAACCTCTCCCCTCTCTGGGCCTTGGTTTCTTTAAGGGTAACATTGGGATGATAATATCTCTTACCTGGTTCCTCCCACCTGGCCCCTTGGCCAGATCCTCATCTCTTCATGAGCAATTGCCATAGACTTCTGGTCTCTTCCCTTCAGATTCCCTGGGGGCCCAGATCCTGCGTGGTTTTCCCCTTCCTTTCTGGCCATGCCATCGCAGTCTCTTTGCTGATTCCCCTGCCTGGTGCGAGAGGGTCCCGGAGCTCAGTCCTTTCCTCTTCTCTGCCTCCTTCCTATCTGCACTCAACCTCTTGGCAATCCCATGCAGTCTCATATGATGATATGATGTACCATCTATATGCCAATGACTTTCAAGTCTATCTCTTCAGCTCATTGCTCCCCAAATCTCCAGCTCCATATCTAACTGCTGACTTGACATCTTCACTCCATACACCCTACAATAGCCTGCAAGGACCTGCACAATGTCCCTTCCCCCAACCCATGACCCTCTCCCTGCCTTTCCTGCTTCACTCCAGCCACTGGCCTCCTTGCTGTTTCTAAATGCACTTGCTGCTCCTGTCTCAGGGCCTTTGCACTTACTCTTCTCTCTTCCTGGAACACTCCTCCCCTAGACATCCTGAAGTCTTTCTTTCTTGATGAAGCCTACCCTGACCATCCTGTTTAATACTGCCACCTGTGTCCCACCCCTGTATTCCCAATTCTCCCACCCTTCTCCACTTTTTCTTTTCTCTATAGCACCTATCACCTTTTGACATGATATATAATTTACTGATTTATTATATTTTCTCTCATCTTTTCCTTTACTTGCTGACATGTAAGCTCTTTGAAGGGAAGAACCTTTATTTTATTTATCTATGTATCCTAAGTACCTAGAATGGTGCCTAGCACATAGTAGGTGCTCAGAAAAAAGATTTGCTTAAATAAATCAAATATTTATTGAAGACCAGGGACATTGCCCAGTGCTTTGAGAGGCCAAGGCAGTAGCATCACTTGAAGCCAGGAGTTTGAGACCAGCCTGGGCAACATAGCAAGACCCTGTCTCTACAAAAATGTAAAATATTAGCCTGGTCTGGTGACAGGCACCTGTAGTCCCAGTTACATGGAGGCTAAGGCGGGAGGATCTCTTGAGCCCAGGAGTTTGTTGCTGCAGTTGAGCCATGATTATGCCACTCCAGTCTAGCCTGAGCAACAGAGCAAGACCTGGACTCTTAAAACACACACACACACACACACACACACATACACGTTTATTGAATGAATGAATGAAAGAAAGAATAATAGTATACCATCCCTTTAAACTTTCAGTAGCTCCCTACTGCCTAGAAGGCAAAGTTCAAACATTTTACTACGGCATTCAAAGCCCACAGCTGGCCTTGAACTACCTGGCTATGTGAACTGTTGAATAATCTATATGCTTGAGTTCTGAGTTCTCCCATCTTTTTTTTTGATGGAATCTTGCTCTGTCGCCCAGGCTGGAGGGCAGTGGCACAATCTCGGCTTACTGCAACCTCTGCCTCCCGTGTTCAAGTGATTCTCGTGCTTCAGCCTTCTGAGTAGCTGGGATTACGGGCGTGCACCACCACGGCTGGTTAATTTCTTTTTTTTTTTTTTTTTTAAGGCCAAGTCTCGCTCCGTCACCCAGGCTGGAGTGCAGTGGTGCGACCTTGGCTCACTGCAACCTCTGCCTCCAGGGTTCAAGCGATTCTCCCACCTCAGCCTCCTGGGTAGCTGGAATTACAGGCACATGCCACTACGCCAGGCTAATTTTTGGTTTTTGTTTGTTTGTTTGTTTGTTTTTCAGACAGAGTCTCGCTCTGTCGCCCAGGCTGGAGTGCAGTGGCGCGATCTCGGCTCACTGCAAGCTCCGCCTCCCGGGTTCACGCCATTCTCCTGCCTCAGCCTCCTGATTGGCTGAGACTACAGGCGGCTGCCACCACACCCGTCTAATTTTTTGTATTTTTAGTAGAGACAGGGTTTCACCGTGTTAGCGAGGATGGTCTCGATCTCCTGACCTTGTGATCTGCCCACCTCGGCCTCCCAAAGTGCTGGGATTACAGGCATGAGCCACTGCACCTGGCCTTGGTTTTTGTTTTGTTTTGGTTTTGAGACGGAGTCTCACTCTGTCACCTCGGCTGGAGTGCAGTGGCACGATCTCAGCTCTCTGCAACCTGTGCCTCCAGGGTTCAAGTGATTCTCCTGTCTCAGCCTCCCAAGTAGCTAGGACCACAGGTGCACGCCACCACACCCAGCTAAATTTTGTATTATTAGTAGAGATGGGGTTTCACCATGTTGGCCAGGCTGGTCTGGAACTCCTGACCTCAAGTGATCTGCCAGCCTCAGCCTCCCAAAGTGCTGGGATTACAGGGGTGAGCCACCATGCCTGGCCAAGTTCTAGCATCTTAAGAAAACAACTCATGGAAGGGGAGTGATCTGCACTCCCTGCTTCCTTTCCCCAACCTCCCCAAGCTGCCTTCCCTTCTTCCTTTTTTTTTTTTTTTTTTTTTTTGAGACGGAGTCTCGCTCTGTCACCCAGGCTGCAGTGCAGTGGTGCGATCTCGGCTCACTGCAACCTCCACCTCCCGGGTTCAAATGATTCTCCTGCCTCAGCCTCCTGAGTAGCTGGGATTACAGGTGTGCATCACCACACCCAGCTAATTTTTGTATTTTTAGTAGAGACGAGGTTTCACCGTGTTGGTCAGGCTGGTCTCGAACTCCTGACCTTGTGATCTGCCCGCCTCAGCCTCCCAAAGTGCTGGGATTACAGGCGTGAGCCACTGCGCCCGGCCTGCCTTCCCTTCTTAATCCCATCTGGGGCAGCCCTCTGCCCTCCAGTGCGCCTGCCCACCTGCGAGATGGCTCTTCCCAAAATACAGCTTTGTGCCTCTTGCCTCATGCCCACAAACCTGCAGTGACTCCTGCTGCTCATGAAGCCACATCCTAGCACCCAACCTGGTCCTCAAGACCCCCCCGCATGGCATCTCCTCCCACCTCCTTTCCCATTGCTCCCTTCCCCCACAGCCAACTCACTTCATCTTAAATCTGCTCTGAGATTCTTGCTCCTACCCCCTTGCTCAACCTAGTCCCTCTTTTTACCACTTGTCAAAATCCTAACCTAACCACTCCAGGGAGGGGTGGCAGGCCTGGCTGAAAACCCACCTTCTTCATCTTGAGCACCCTTCCTCCTAGAGAGATCCCCTTCCCTGGAGCGTCACTCTTGCCCTTGACAATGTTTGGTGAGGGCCTTGGTGAGTCAGGCAGTGGGCTGGGTTCTGCAGATACAGTGGTACGTTGGGCAGGCCTATCCCTGCTCTGTGGAGCATGCAGTCAGGGACATGCTGCCTGGGGGCATTTCATTGAAGGCCCGGGTGGGCAGAAGTTGTACCATGTACATCTTGTATTATAGAGTCCTATTCAGTATTCAGTAGTTGCTCAATGTGAGCCAAGGACCCACATACTCTTGCTGAGTCTCTGACATGCTGGCCCAGGCCTGGACACTGGGTCACAGGACACACCTCTAGGCCTGGTCAGGTACTCCAGTTAGTTGCCATCCAGATAGCCTGTCCCAAAGCTGCCCTGAACCCAGATCTTCAGGTCTCTGGGCCTGGAGTGTACATCCCATTTCTCTGGGCCCAGCCAGAGCCTCACCTACATGGGGCCTCTCTGGGGCACCCCAGCCTCTGACCTTTCCTTGCTTTTCCCTGGCAGCCAGTTAAGTGAGGAAAATAAAGGCCCCTAATGTTTCTCCGGCATTTTATTACTGCACTTACCTAGTTGTTATCTGGATGTTGTCTCAGAACAACTTCCAGAGGTGTATAGGAGGGGCACTGTTAGGCCCAGTGTACAAAAGAGAAACTACACCCACTTTGGCAACAGGTTCAAGGACACCCAGCAATGTGTGGCCGGGACAGGCACCCAGGCTTTGTGATGCCACACGGGGCCATTGACTCACAAGGGAGTGTGCATGTTGAGGACAGGAGCCCAGGCGTGGGGACATGGTGGGAATCGCTGTGTGCACTTGCAGGCCGGTGGCATGGCTCTGTAAGGCGGGTGGGGAGTGGCCACAGGAAGAACCCAACCCCGATGCGGAGAATCCAGGATGGCTTCTGCCATTTTGAGCCATGTAACTGTTGGTGAGCCCCTTCGTGCCCTTGAACCTCAGTCTCCACCTGTGAGTAATGGGAGTGATGACAGCATCTGGTCACCTCCCCACAGCGGGGAGAAGGTCGGGGAAAATGAACAGCAAAGCACCTCGATGGCAACGGGACAACACTCAGGGAAGCGGGTGATGGAGCCTCCAGCTGTCAGGCCCGTGTTTTGGTTTCGCAGACACCTGCTCTGTGGCAACAACCAGGGGACTTTGGGGCTGTGAGAACTGGGTGGCTGCTTTGACCCTCAAGGGCATTCAGCCTGGGCTCCTTTCCTTGAGATAAGCATGTCCCAGCTGGGCAGAGCCCTCCCTAGGAGGCAGGGGGCACCCGCCCACACAGGCCCTCACCCCTAACTCCCTATTTGGTTCACTCCAGACCCTGAGCTAGGACATCATCTATGGGACACGTCGTACAAAACACGTCCAGAACTGAGCTCTTGGCCGTCCCTGCCTCTCTAGCCTGCCTGGCCCGGGGATGGCAGTTCCTTCCTCCTGTCTCTCTTCCCAGACCAGAGTCCTTGGAGTTGCCCCTGATTCTTCTCTTTCTCTCACATCCCACATCCGGTCTCTCAGCAAACCCTGTCCACTCTACCTTCAAATTACAGGTTGAACGGCATGACAGTGCCACATTCAACTGTTCTTTTTTTTTTTTTTCCATTGTAATCTTGACCTCTTGGGCTCAAGTGATCCTCCTGCCTCAGCCTCCTGAGTAGCTGGGACTACAGGCATGTGCCACCACACCCAGCTAATTTTTTAATTTTTTTGTAGAGATGCGGTCCCACTATGTTGCCCAGACTGGTCTCGAACTTCTGGGCTCAAGTGATCCTCCTGCTTCGGCCTCCCAAAGTGCTGGGATTACAGGCATGAGCCACCGCACTTGACCTTCAACTGTTATTATCCATAAAAAGGCAACTTCACCTGGTGCACCCTGATAGATCCAGAATCGACCACATCTCCCCACCTCTCCTCTCTGGCAGCCCCAGCCCCACTGGCTGCCAGGCAGGTTCTCAAACCCTCCAGGCCTACTCCTGCCTGGGGCAGCAGCCCTATCCCTGGATATCCACTTGCCTCATGCCCTCATCACCTGTGAATTTTTGCATAGATCTCACCTTCTCCTGGAGGTCCACCTTGACCTTACTAATGAAAACCGTAACTCACTACCCAACCCCCAACCTGTCCCTGCTCCCCATTCCTTTTAGCCTGTTCTATCTTCCCCATAGCCCTTAACACCTTCTACAATACTATATATGTGAGTCATCTATTTTACAATTTTTAAAATTGTTTTGTAGAGATGGGGTCTCACTTTGTTGCCCAGGCTGGTCTGGAACTCCTGGGGTTAAGTGATCCTCCTGCCTTGGCCTCCCAAAGTGCTGGGATTACAGGCATGAGCCACTGCACCTGGCCTTTATGATTCTTGTTTTACTGCCTCTTCCCACTAGAGTACATGCTCCACGAAGACAGATTCTTTAGCTCTGTATTCTGCAGTTGATGGTATTTCCTGTTGCTTAGAGCAGGGCCTGGCACAGAGAGGGTACTCAATAACCATCTATTGAACAAAAGAATGAATAAACAAATGAATAGATAAATGGAGGGTGCCAACTCCAGCCCCAGCCTCTGCAGCTTCATGCCCAGGAACACAGTGTTCTCTCCCTGGTACCAAGGCCACAGTTCTTGGCACCCAGAAGGGTCTCCAACTCAGTTATGTGTAACGTGAAGGTGAGGACAGGGCCAGTGAAGGTTATTCCCCGGACCCTGTAACACTCCCTGAATCCCTGCAGGGCAGGATGACGATCCCTACTCAAGGCTCTCCTCTCATTCCCGCTCTGAAGAGCACTGCTAGGAGGTGAGAGCTGAGCCCACAGCCCCCTCCCCCACCATCACCCACACAGTTTCCACAGCAACAACAGCTTCCTTAATAACGCGATTAAACAGCTGGATGGGGCTGATAAGGGGTAAGGTCCCGCATCCAGAATGGACCACGTGGCAGAGGCCCCCTCATGGCAGACTTCATGGTCACTGAAGCTGAAACCACTGCAGACTCATACAGGCGATAGGTGGGGGTGAGGACCCCGGAGCCCTCTGCCCCAGCTTTGCTAGGGACTTCCCAAGCCCTGGGGGCCCCAGGCCTGTTGACAGGCTCTGTCATGAGAAGAGTCATTACTTCCTTATTCCTGTGTGGTAGTGGAGAAGGAAGCCACCACTGCAGGGCAGCTCCTGAAGTCCCAGATAGGGAAGGGATGAACAGACAAGACCATTGACTCAGCAGCAATGAAGGCGTGCAGAGAGCAAGGACACGTGCTGATCCCCACTCACCCTCCCTCAGCCTTTGGAAGGCCTGGGGGCAGGGGTCAAAAACTGGCTGTGCTGTAATCCCAGCACTTTGGGAGGCCGAGGAGGGTGGGTCCCCTGAGGTCAGGAGTTTGAGACCAGTCTGGCCAACATTATGAAACGCTGTCTCTACTAAAAATATTTAAAAAAATTATCTGGGCATGGTGGCGCATGCCTGTAATCCCAGCTACTCAGGAGGCTGAGGCAGGATAATTGTTTGAACCTGGGAGACGGAGGTTGCAGTGAGCTGAGATCACGCCACTGCACTCCAGCCAGGGTGGCAGAGCGAGACTCCTTCTCAAAAACACAACACAACACAACAAAAAAAACAAACAAACAAAAACTGGTTGTGCTGCGCCTGCTGGCCCCTTGCAGGGATGGCTCACAGGCTCAACTGCCCAATGTGCTTCTGGAAGGGGCTTTGGTTCACTGAGCTCCTGCTGTGGGCCAGGATGATCATTTCACGCTCATGACAGCTGACACCCAGGGCTGATGCTGGGATTAGACCCAGAGAGTTTTGTTCCAGGGCCCAGCTCCTTCCCACAGGATTACAGTGTTTCCTGTACACCTGGTAGGACTCCGGCATGACGTCCCACCCTGGGGATAGAGCACTTGCACCCAGATCACCTTTCAGCCATGCAGCCCATTCTCATATCACCTGCTTTTTGCAATTATTCTCACAGAGCTGAGGGAGCAGAGTGGCTAACACCTGGGTAGTGGCCTAGCTGGGGTTCTGGGAGCCCCTGACTAGAAACCTGAATATCCAGTTAGGAGGAATCTGGCTGAATGCGGTGGCTCACGCCTGTAATCCCAGCACTTTAGGAGGCTGAGGTGGGCAGATGATTTGAGGTTAGGAATTCGAGACCAGCCTGGCCATCATGGTGAAACCCCGTCTCTACTAAAAATACAAAAATTAGCCGGGCATGGTGGTGTGCACCTGTAATCCCAGCTACTTGGGAGGCTGAGGCAGGAGAATTGCTTGAACCTGGGAGGTGGAGGTTGCAGTGAGTTGAGATTGTGCTACTGCACTTCAGCCTGGGCGACAGAGCAAGACTCCGTCACAAAAAAAAAAAAAAAGGAGAAATCCAAAATCCAAGCCTAGAGTTAGGCTCTCATTCACTCTCCCACCCTGCCCCCTGCCAGCCCCAACCACTGCACCGCAGTACCAGAAACAGAAACAACTTCAGATCGGGGAGGGGAGGGGCCCAGCCACCCCAGCAATGGCATACCAGGTCTCATTTCACCCCCAACTCCCCAGGGATCCTGCCCCAATGGGGAGGACTGAATACAGTCCGGGTGCTCTGGCCCTACTCCGGGGTGGCTCAGCTGGTCGTCCCTGCCAAGACCTTCCTCCCTGGAAGCCTGCCCAGTGTTTCAAGACCATTTCCCTGTCTGGGGACTACAGGCGGGCTTGGCAAAGCTCCCTCCTGAATGCCACTTCCCTGACTCACTTCCTTCCCCATATCTCTCTGGCCCTCAGAGACCCAGGCCCAGGTGAAGTGGGGGAACAGCAGGATTGAGGAGAAGCCAGCTTGAGGCCACAAGCAATGAAATGCCGTAGCCAGAAGCCAAGAGCTCAGAGGTCAAAGCCACCCAGCACTGGGTTTGCTTGCAGCAGCTGAGATGGAGGAAAGGAGCCCCGGGAGCTCTGGCCTTGCAGGGAGGACTGGGTTCCTGAGGGGAGGGTGAGCTAGGGTGTCTGCTAAGCGGAGGAGTGTCTACCTCCCACTCAGCTTCCCCATGGATGTGCAGGACACTGTCTTCATTTGAGAGTCAAAATACATTGGCATAGGAGCCTTGCCCATTACTCATACATTTTTGTGGCTGCCTACTAAGAAGGCAGAGGAGACCCTGATACCCAGGAGCTCTAAACTTTGAAGGGCCCTAATCATGCATGGCCTTCGCCCCCAAGCCCAAGGCTCATCCTTCCAAAATTGGGCAACTCCAGACCTGAAGCAGGCCCCAGAGCCCACCTCAGCCCTGCTGGAGCCCAGAGAAGGTGAGTCATTTGCCCAAAGTCACACAGCTGGTGAATAGCAGAATTGGGGCTAGCTAAAACAGAGCAGGAGACACAGGGAGCTGAGCCTCCAAGGGACCAGGGATCTGCCCCTCCCTAGGATGGGTAAACAGCTAAGGGAACAATGAGGTCACCTTTCCCATGTGGGCCTAACCAAGGGGAGACCCAGAGGCCTCTACCAAGAGCTGCTTCTAGGCAAACTCCATATGTAGAGCAGGGAGAGAGCCAGGGAAGGAGGAGTCCAGAAATCTCAGAGGAGGAACTAATGAATCCCCACTGGCCGCATCTTCCCTCTTCCCAGTCACAGAATCTCAGGACCCCACCTTCTTTCCTGGCTTGAATCCTCTCTCCAGCATCTCCGCCAAGCAGTCACTAACCATGTCCTTACATACCCCCAGTGACAGGGAGCTCACTACTTCTCAGGCGGTCCTTGCCATCTTTGGATGGCTTTCATGGTCAGGATCTTCAGATTTCTAAGCTTCCTGGGGCTGTCAGATCAAGGCTAATTCTGCCAACAGGTGTTTATCTGGCAGGGGGTAAATAGCTCCAGGCCCTTCCTCCACATACTCCCTTCACCACCCAAGTGCTCCCAACCTCTGTGGTTCAGAACAGAGAGGAATCCTGCAGGCAGAGGACCCCACCTCCTCCCTTGTTCTGAGGCACCTCTGGCCTCCTGAGTAGTGAGGTGGTTTAATTACACAGTTCACTCTTTTGGAATTTATTTCCACAAAAACTCCCAAGGCACATTCAGGGAAGTTGGTAACCTGCTTCAAAGTCGATATAGGTGAGAGAGAGAAGGATTCACACAAATCATTCACCTGGCAGGTGGTGTGTGAGTACACAGATGTGTGTACATATGTCCCAAGGGGCATGGTCCTCTCCAGTCTCCTACCCTCAGACTGAGCCAGGAACAGCCCCCAGCTCCCCAGCAAACAGCTGAAATGGGAGCCACTGGCCCGACAGCCCTGCCAGCTCTTTCCCTGCAGGTCTTCCCAAGTCTGACATTTTCTTCTAACCCCATTTTTCTTTCTCCTCCCTCTTCCGGGGAATGTCAGAACTTGCCACCCATAGAAAGCTTCTTAGTTCTTAAAATCATTCCACATTCCCTGTCTCATTTGATCAGAAAAATCTTGTGAGGTGGGTAGGGGTTGGGTTATTTCCCATTCCACTGGTGGAGAAACTGAAGCTATAAGGATGAGCTACTGAGCATCTTGGTAGATTAAATGAGCGGCCCAGAGGGGCCTGAACACCCCACCCCCTCCTTGCATTTTCACTCCTAGTTCAGGTACTTCCGGGCTGCCCTGAACCACTTCCCACAAAGTGGGTCACCCACAGGCCCCTAAGGTAAAGGTTCAGGGGGAGTTGTGCCTGAATAATACGCCATGCAAATGAGATGCAACACAGCACATCACAAATGAACAGCCCAGAACTCCAGGCCTTTTTTGTAACTAGGCTGTGGCAGAGGATCCAGCTTCCAGTGTAGACTCTCTCTCCTTTCAGCTGTACAAACCCTGTCATTCCCTCAGAGGATGAGCTGGGAGCCTCCTTTCTCTCTCCACGCTCCTCCCCCAGTCACCAGCCACACTAGGTGCGGCCTGGAACAGCTTTCAGGAGCCAGAAGAGAATGTGAAAGATGTTTAGAGATTGGGGTGGGAAGGGGGGTGGTCAGTTTGCCATTTAAGGTATCCAAGCAGAGATCTCACGAGGGCTTCATAATGTAGATGAGCTGACTCCCACTGAGCCTGCATCCTCAAAGGAGGTGCGTATAGCTCACGAGCATCAAGGAGAAGTGCGCGGGCCAGAGGGCCCAGAGGCTCAAAGGCTCACAGCCAGGCAATGGCAACCCTGTAACCACAGCCCCGGGGTCCTGTTTCCCAGCCCAGCACTCTGTCTTTGATTGTCCTGTGACCTTCACTCCCTTGGCCTCAGTTTCCCCAGCTCTACACTGAGGGGTTGGACTCGCTGCTTCAAACTCCCAAGCTCCCACTTTCTTGGATTCCACAATCCCATGTTAAGGTAGAGCCAGAGGATGTCTGAACATGGGACAAAAAGGGAGTCCTGAATTTCCCAACTCTGGGGTCCAGGAGACCTGTCTCTGTAGAGTCCTAAGCTCTCAGGGTTCAGGAGGCTACCCAGGAACAATGAGCCCTTGTGCCTGAAGCTTGGGCACAACTACCCTCTTGATTTTCTGTTTGGCATCCCAGGCACCACAAACCTGCCGTGGTCATACCAGCCTGGCCCCAAGGGCAGTGAAAGGAAGTGTGCTCATGAGGCAAAGGCACAACCTCTGGACCCTGGTGGCAAGTGGCCTGTCCATGCTGAATAATACATGAAGTTCCTGTGGGACTGGGAAAGAAGGGCAGTGGCAGAGAAGTTGCACTATCTCGGATTAACCTTTGGGTCACCTACAGAAAAAGAGAGAATCCCAAATATGCCTTTTTACAGTTTTTTTTTTACCTCCATTGCCCCAAGTTTCAAAAAATCCATATAACGCCTTCAGCCCATTCTAAACACAGCCCAAGAGCATAGCTCCAGACTTATATGCCTGTGCACACACGTGCACAGCACGAACTCTTGGGTAACACCCCACGTGCCTGCGTGTGTGCGTACACACACACAGGGCATATATGTACAAATACTCAAAATAGGAAAAGACTTAGAGATTGGGATTCACAGGCCCTGGACACCCCTTTAATGACCACAGAGAAGCACCTTTAATCTGAGCTCCCTCTGTAAGACGGAGACCACATGATCACTTGCCTCATAGAGGCAAGTAGGTTTTGCAAGTTGGTAAGAAAGCTCCTAGGCTGTATGCACTTAGCTCACCTGAACTGTGCTGGAGGCTGGAGTCAGCAGGCTGAAGAGCAGCCTGTCTTAGAAAGGGATTTGGAGTGAGAGTTATCAAAGGCTTGATTTTCTTTTCTTATTTATTTATTTTTTTAGAGACAGGGTCTCACTCTTTCGCCCAGGCCACAGTGCAGTGGTGCGATCATAGCTCACAGTAATCTAAAACTCCTGGGCTGAAGTGATCCTCCCACCTCTGCCTCCCAAAGGGTGGGATTACAGGCGTGAACCACTGCACCTGGCCTATAGCCTGTTTTTCTATCCCAGCTCTGCCTTCATTGAACTGGGTAACTTTGGGCAAGTCCCTTCCTCTCTCTGGGCCTCCCTTTCTCCATCTGTGAGAAGGGAGTTGGACTACAGGAATCCTGACACCCTGCACCTGTCTCCAGACTGGGGTCTGCTTCTCCCTTCTGAGTCCGGAGTGGTGGGGATGGCCTGCTCTCAGACCTCAGTCTTACCTAGAGAAAAGAAGGTGGCAGGAAACCTTCCTAAGAAGGGTGGGACACTGCACAGCCGGCCTCCCAAAACACCTGGTTGAGCAGGTGCTCTGGATGCCCTGGGGGCAATCCATGCCCAGGTGGGCAACCAAGTCCTAACCTGAAGCAGATGCTGAGGGAAGACCCTCCATCACGAACCTGCGGCTGATTGCGAAACGCCCCTTCCGCACCCGACGGAGGGGCTGGGATGGAGCCGACTCACCCAGCCACACACTGTGCCTTTGCGCCCCAGCCGCGCACTCTTCCTCACTTTCCCGGGCTCCCCAGTGCTGCAGCCGGGAAGGGCAGAGCAGGGCAGCTCCAGGACACCACGTGGGACCCGGCTCCGGGCGGCGCCGCCAACCTCCCTCCCGAGCCCATCGCCCCCTCCCGGGCGCCCAGGCCGTCTCAGGGGCTCCGTCCCGGGATACCTGCCGGCCCCGCGGGAAGGCAGGCGGCGGGGACCGGGCGAAGCCGGCCGACCCTGGCCCCCGCGCAGTGACCCCGGAGCCCCGCGCCTTACCCAGAACTTGGAGCCGAGCTCCCCGGAACCGCACAGGGCGTCCATGGGGCCGAGGCGCGGCGGCAAGGAAGGCGAGCGCGGTCGGACCCAGCGGCGGGCAGAGCGGGCGCCGGAGCCGCCTCCGCCCTCCGCACCCCGCGCTCCGCCCGGACCCGCCCTGCCGAGCCCTACCCCAGTGCCTCTGGGTCCGGTCTCCCTGCCCCCGTCCCGCGGGTTGCGACAGCGCCTCCCTGGGAGGGACTTTGGGGCAGAGGTGGGGGGGCCCTTGGCACGGCGACAGCCCCTGCGAGCGGCCCCTGGGCCATGCCAGGGGGATGTCTCTCTAAATACCGAGGCTAACAGTCCAGGAGTAGAGTCTATTTCCAAGGGGGAACTGGGATACACAGGCGCTCCCGCCCCCAAACAAGTCCGTGGGGCCGATGAGTCATTGAGTAGGGGACGTAGGGAGAGGGATTTAACAATCTTTCCTAGTAAAAAAGGAATCTTTGAGAAGGTCACGTTCCTCTCCGGAGGTCAGTTTCCTCATCTGTAAAATGGGAAGGGCTTCTGTGCTCAATCAGGAAGCTGACCTCTTCCCCATCAGGTTCCAGAGACCACTGGCAGGCGCCACACGGGGAGCACACGGGGTGTGCTCCGCGGGTGTGTACCCGTGAGGCGGGGGTGGGGGCCGCAGCATCGTCCAGCGGGGGCCTCTTATGTCCTCTTAAACTGCTGCCCTCTTAGGCTCTGTGGCTCCCTGACCTTGCCACATCACCTCGGCACCTCTCTGGGCCTCTACTTTCACATCCGTAAAATAGAGACAATCATAGAAGAATCTTCCTCCCAGGGTTCTCTGAGGATTGAATGGAAAGGGTATGCAAAGTGTATTTCCTGGCACACTTAGTGGGCACCCAACATGTGTGAATTCGCTCTGCTTCAGCCTGATCAGGGTGGGGGGGAAGGACAGGTGAAGCCCCAGGAGGAGCCCCACGTGAGTGTCCTCGTCCTCGTCCTCCTCCTAAGGCTGAAACTCTACATTCCTGATCTGTAAAATGGGCTTGTCAGTGCTCTCCTTCTCCTGCTTGCGTCAGCTCTCCTTCTCCCGGTATCCCCTCAGATGCGGGGATCCCTCCATCTCTCAATCCCGCTGTTGCCCTGTCTTCCTCAACACAATCCCAGACGCCAACTCAGCACCCCTTGTTGGGGCTCAGAAGGATTTCTCCCTGGCAAATCTTTCCCTGGCCCTTCTCTTCCCTGCCTTTGCCCACAGGTCTGTCCAGTTTCACCCCGGTGACCCCTTTTCTGGCCCTTATTCTCGAGAGAAGGTGTTTCCTTCCTTGGCTGCTCAGCGGCAGGTGTGGGTGGGAGCCAGTAAGAGTGCAGAAGCGGCAAGCCACCTCCTATCTCTCTGGGCAGCCAGGAGGTCACTAGAAGGGAAGTCTCCTTGGCTATAGGCTATCAGAACCAAGATCTGGCTGGGCATGGGATAGGGGTGGGAGTGGAGAAGATTCCCCTTTCCCAGGCAGTCAGACCAGGGACTTCTACCCCTCCACTGGGCAAGTTCTTTCAGCCCCTTCTTTGTCTGCCCTCTTCCTTTCCACTCATCCACACATACCCTCCCTCTTCTGTCCCCCTACCTTCATCTCTGGGCAAAATACTTTACAGAGCTTTACACCTTGTTACGGCGTGCCTTGGATTATATTTAGTTATGAAGAGTCTGTCTTCCCTGCTAATCTGAGAGGTCCCCAAGGGCAGGGACTAACTCAGTCCCCTCCAATCCCCCTCCATACTTTTTATACACTGTGTGATCTCAATAAGCTCCTTGATGTCTCTGGGACTTCATTTCTTGAGAAACGTGGACAGGGTGATATCTAAGCTCTCTTCCAGCCCTGGTGGGCCAGGCTTCTATGGCCTAGGGAGCTGGGAACCTTCCTTCACCCCTTCCATGACCCTGGTCATGGCTTCATCAGCACCCACTGCCCCTGTGTTTTGACCTTGTCTACCCACCGGCTTCCTCCAACTCTCCCTCCTCTCCCATTCCTTTTCTAGGGCTTGTGGGGTCATAGGCACCAGATTGCTCTGGGCTTGAGGAGACCTGGGGACTTTCCTTTAGGGCCCTTTGGGAGGTGCGCTCCCCAATCAGACCTCCTTTCTGAGATGGAGAGCCCAGAACTAGCCTGAGCTTCCGTCCGGGACTTTCCAGCCCCACAGTTGGCCAGGCAGTGCATTGGCTAGAGCTCTAGTTTTGGGCCAGGACCCTTGGGTTCTGGCTTCAGCATCGGAGCTGAAGCACCATCCCTTGCAGCCCCAGGCTTTTCTATCGCTATTGCTTTCCCAAGGCTATAGCACTGGGTTGGGCACTCTGAGGGCGTGGTGGGGGCCCTTAGCGATCCTCACCTTCCCCCATCTCTCTTGAGGCATTGGGGCTTTACCCCTCCAGGCCACTCAGGAAGTGTGTCCCCTTTCACAGAGCCCTTGGATAATAACCACAATATTTCTAGGATGTTATTGTTTTGGTTGTTCTCACCAGAGCAAGAAATCTGAGGCCCTGAGACACCCTACAGCTTGCTCAGGGCCACAGAGCTTATCCCAGCACACGCAGGAGGCACCCCACGTCTGCCGAGGAGACTGTTTCTGCGCAGTCTCCTTGAGCGGGATGCACTTCCTGTATCTGTCTTCAAGGCTGCTTGGTGCACTCTCCTACCTACACCCTATCTCCCTTTCTGCAAGTGGCAAACTTCTTCAAGAGTTCGCTCAAGCCCCCCTCCCCATCAAAGCCTTCCTTGGACCTCCCCAACCCAGTCCTGGGCTAGGAGGCTTCCCCCACTTGTAATGACTGATGTCTTGCTTACCTCCCCCAGAGGACTGTGGACACCTTGAGGGTAGGGACTGAAGTTTGTTTATCACTGTATCCTCAGCACCCAGGACAGTGCCTGGAGAAGTTGGTCCTCAGGAAGTGTTGTTGACTGATTAAGCAAACACCTCATTTCCTAAGAAGGAGTCATAGGTAACAAGGCCACTGTGGCATTAAGTACAGTCCCAGCAGTGGGCACTGCCCACTTTGCTTTTGAGTATTCAGAACCAAGATGGTTCTTGTTGGAAGGGCTCCGGAGAAGCAGTAACGGCCTTGTGGGTTGGGCTGCAGCAGAGAAATGGACCAAACCTCCCCCAGCCTTCATGGCCCAAGCCCCATCCTCCCTCCCCAACTGACTGCTGCTCCAGGCAGGATGGATGGAGCATGTGCGGTGCCTCCCCCGCAGTGAGTGTCCCAGGGGAACCCGGCGTCAGGGATTTCCTGGCAAGGAGATGGAAAGATAAAATAATTGCAAGGTACAGCTCAGAGCAAGCATGACAGCAGAGAGAAGAAAGCAGAATGGGGGCAATGGGGAGACCCAGGCACAGGAAATGCTTCGAAGGGGGAGAGGCAGGTTGGAACTGACAAGTCAGAGGGGCAGGGTGTGGAATAGCAAAGCTTCCCCTCCAAGCACTGCCTGATTCCTTTTAGCCCCTTGCGGCTCCTTGGAGGCTTGGAGCACCCCCAAACCAGGCTGCAGCTCCCACGCCCCAGCCTCCCCCTTGTCCTCTCCCCTGAAGTGGGGTCTGCTTCCTCCAGACCCCAGCCTAATGGTGGCCCCACTGGCCCCACTCATGGCCCTCAGTGAGGCTGCCCCTCTGCCGCCAACCTGAACTTGATCTGATTTGGCATGCAGGGGAGAGTGCTGGCTGCTGTGCCCAATTCTGGAGTTTTCAAAGCAAGAAGAATTAATTAGCTCTGTGGGCCACAGTTCGCAGATCCCACACCTGGAACCAAGGCTAAGACATACAGTTTCAAAGTTCTTAGCAGAATTCCCTTTTGGGGCTTAGCTGGAGCAGCTGCCTCCTTGACCTGCCTTGCTGTGCCCTGGAGTGGGACTCCAGGCCACAACTCAACTTGCTTCGAGAGTTCGTTTCCCTCCTGGCAACCATTGTCCTGGATTAGCCCTGAGTCTCCTAGCTTTAGCCAAGGGATATTGAACACCGTGGGCTCAGCACTCAGATGGCGGGGATTCCTGTTTGGGCTTCTCCATACACAAAGTCCTTCACTGGGCCCTGCAGGCCTGCTTCCTCCTTCTGAGGTTATACAGGGCACCTGTCCCTAGAAGTTGTCCATCGGTGTTGGTGCCCTCTCCCTGGCTTGGTCCCTTTGCAGGAGGGGCACCAGGTGGCACCAGGTGAGGGTGCCCTGTGCCGCCACCTGGTGTCTGATGCCCTCATTGCACTGCTGTTGCCAGCCCCACTCCACGGGCTGCTCAGCTGGCCCAAGGGAAGAGAAAATAGGCCATGGGGCACCAGGCTGTGGCAGGTGGGGACTAGGGTGGAGATAGGAGTGAAAGCTGTTTGGAAAGTGGGTGAGGTTTAGGTAGGGCAGGGTTAGAGGAGAGGAAGAGAGAAGAAGGCGGGATGGGGAAAAGAACAGGTACCATGGGGTTCAAGGGCAGCGTTATGCCGTGGAAGGGTGGAGCCTGGGAACCCAAAGTGATTGCAGAGCTACCCTTGGCCAGCTCTTGGACAAGCGCCTGGAGCTGAGGGATGCCTTCTCCTGTGATTGAACCCCTCTCACCACCATTCCCTGTGGCCAAAGGCTGGTGGCCCACCAGGTGGGAGGCTGGGGGCCTCTCTAAGCCTCTGAGTTTGCCATGCGGGGAACACGTGTGCATATTTGTATGAACGTGAATGTGACTACTTTGGAAAAGCGCCCACCAGCAAGTCATTTTTTGAGCAGGATTCTTCCCATCGTGCCCCATTTCCTCCACACTGAGAAGAGACAGGAGTAGTGTGTGCTGGAGGTTGGCCAGACCTAGGGTCAAATCTCAGCTCTGCCATTTCCTGGCTGTGTGACCACGGGCAATTCACTTAACCTCTCTGAACCCCACTGCCTCACAGAGAAATAGCAATCAGACTTCCCTTGCTAGGGTGTTTTGAGGAGTGAGAGACTGCATATGAGCCTCAGATTTGTTTTTATCCCCAGCTCAGCTCACTCCTCTTCCCAGTCCCCACCCCCACACAGACCTTTTCCTGGAGTCTTGGGGGTGGAGGAAGCAGAAACAGCCAAGCTTGAGGTGGGGGCCTACAGCCGCTGTCACAGTTTCTTCTGAACCCCGAAGGGGAAGGCTGAGGACAAAGGCACCAGGGTAGATGTTCCTAATTCTAAAGGCCCCCACATCCCTGAAGCCCCTAGCCAGTTCCATTCTGCCCCTGGAGTCCTCATCCAAGACCTGCTGCCCCCACCATCCGCTCCCCATCCCAGCCTCCTTCAGTTTCTCCACCCCCTACCCCCACCCCTTACGTATCCCAGAGCAGCATCAAATAACCACCCAGACAAGCAGCATGAGGTTAGCAGTTTGATATTATTATTAAGATCCAGCGGCAGCTGCTTTTCCACCTCAAAACCCTTTTAATGAGACACAACAGTTTCCATCATTGATAAAGATTTTACATCATTGGGGGGAGAGGTCACAGTTCTCTCCCCGACTACCCAAAATACCCGCTTTGACTCTGCTGTTAATATTTCCACATCACTAGCCAGAGGCTCCCCTCCAGGCACTGCCCTCTTCCAGAGAAACCCTCCAGGCCACAGAGAGGGCTGCTGGGGAGGGAATAGGGGAACCTTTTTGTTTTCACTGGGCTGGTCCCTGCAGATCTCTACAGAGCAACCCAAAAGCATAGTAAGTTCACCCCAAATTCCTTGGTCCCCACTGGGAAAAGGAGGCCAGGGGAAGAGGAACGCACAAAGAACCAGGCATGCTAAGACTCAACCTAAGCAACTCTCCAGTACTCTAGTGCTGCTGGGCTGGTTGTCGGGGGGGTGGGGGGAGAGGGGGTGCTGGAAGAGTGGGGAGGGGTAGGAGTCCAGCTCTCTGGCTTCACCTTGACCCAGCATCTTCTAACCACTAGAAGAATGAAAGATCCCAGAACCCCCTCCCCATACCCTCCAACGTCATTAGGGAATAGACAGCTATAGAACTCTACAAAAATATAAAAGCTTAGTCTGCAGATCCAGGTGACAGAACTCTAGGAATTTTGTACAGCTTTGCTTTTTTTTATCTTAAATGGCAGCTCCTACAAGCACTCCCTCTCCCCACCCAAGGAGGCCAGAGGAAAAAGTTTGACATTATTGCACACCCTAAAAGGATAAAACCAGGCTTTGGCTTCAAGGAGTGGTATCAGTTCTGTCCAAAAGAGCAATGAGAAAAGCTCTCACCCAGCTTAGAAGACAATGCTGGACAACACCTCCAGGTCCACTCGTCCAGCAGCCTGGTGCCCCCAGCTCCCAGTTGACCGGATCAGACGGTTTGTGAGCGAGTGTTGCCACTGAGGTTTCAAAAACCCAATCCAATCCTGGGGTTTGAAGGCCCTGGGGGCGAGGGGAGGGGGCTGTTCAAGGGAGTGGGATTGGGACAGATGTTTGGGAGGTGGCTAGGTGACAGGCTGGCTGGACCCATGGTCACCACCTCTTGGCACCAAGATTTCAGACAAGAGAATATTGTCTGCAGTAGCACCAGACAGGTGGCCTGGGCCATGCCACTCCCCCTCTTCCTGTCTGCCTGCCCCTGGCCACCTTCACACCTCCCTCCTCCACTGGCTCCCGCTAGGCAGGCAGCAGCAGCAGTGCATGTAAACATCTTGAGCGCTCGCTCATCACTGCCCAGGGGGCCAGCTCCCCACTCAGCACCTGGCCTCCGACCCTACCACCTCCGCCAGGAGGTTGCCTCTGGACGCCCAGCCCTGGACTCTCATCCTCAGGAAGCACAGCCCACTCCGTTTACACGGTTTAATTCCATTGCGGGCAGGTGGACGAGGTCCCCATCGGACAGTGCCTGTAATGCCAGTCAGCTAAGCCCGCCCCCAAGGCAGGAGGCTGAAGTCCAGACAGCTCAGGTCACGCATCCAGCCAGAAGTGTGGCAAATCCGTGCTGAAGCTTCAGGAAGGAAAACCCAGAAACACTTCCCCCCTCCCCCACCAACCCACAGATCCAGATCTGCAGCCTCTGAGGCAACCTCCCCCAGCCTCAGTCGGCCCCATTAACCAAAACAGCTTCATTATGCCAATTTCCAGCTTTCAATGTGCGGCTGATAGCTGTCAGCAGAAATAAGAGTTAATCTGGAATTACTCCCATTCACTGAGCTGCCTAGCTAGAGGAAGCTGTAAAGCTTTGATAGCAGCAGAAGAGACCCTGCCTCCCCAGCCTGCACCAGGCGGAGGGGCTTCTCCTCTCCTTCACGGCTGGGGAGGGCAGGCTAGAGGTGCAGCCTTCCAGAGCAAGGGGTTCAGGTTCTCTCACTCTCAGACACACACATCTCTCACACTCATATACACACACGCACTCATATACACAAACACATACACACTCATACACACACAAAGAGGCAGCCCTGAAGCTTCCCTCCCCACCGCCCACTCCCCATCTCCAGGATCTCTCTCTCATCAATGCCATCTGGACATGCCTAACTCTCCATCCCTTTTGCTTTTACTCTGGACCGTGATTAGCTTTTTATTTAGGAAAATTACTTTATTTTTTATATATATATAGATAGATAGATATGTATGTATGTATATATAAAAAGGTTCCATTTCATTTGTAAAATCTCATTTTTTCTTTTTCTTTTTTTTTCCCTACAGAAAATGATGACGAGGTTAAAGGAAAAAATAAGTTACATTACAGTTTCCAAAATGGTTCTCGCTCTCCGCTGAAGATGGGCCACCGTTGGGGCTGCAATGTGCTCGCGGTCCCAGCTTGTGCTTTGCAAGAAGAGGGAATATAACTAGACTGTTATTTTAGGTTAAAATAGCCAAGAGACAGACGCCTTCGCCTCAAAAATATTCTGAGACACATAAAAGTAGAAGGAAACAAGTCTCTTCAGTCACAAAATGTCGTACATCCCGCATATACTAGATTCAATTAATTTAATAAAATAGAATATACATAGAGATTCTGCACAAACGTATTGCTTTCTCCCAACAGCTCCTGGTGTCGGGAACCTCAGCTGCACCGGGCCTCTCCTTCTGCCTGGAGCCAGAGTTGCCAGGGCTGCTGCTTTTAACTCTCTTCGGAAGTTCTGCTTGCAGGTACCCAGAGCCACTGAGGCAGGGAGGAGCGCCTCCGCCTCCTTGGTGTCTATATGGAACTTTTGTCAGGAATATAGCCCAGGAGGAGGAGCTAGGACTTGGCACCCAGTGGAGAAAGGTGAGTGGGAAAGTGGGGCAGGACTCAGGGGTCCAGGTCTGCTGGGTCAGAGGATAAACCGGAGAGACTCAGCACATCTTTCTTTGGGGAGGGCGAGGCAGCCATGCTGTCAGGGGGGCCAGAGGCCAAGGGATCCTTGGAGTCGCTGGACGGAGCCCTCCTCCGGAGGCAGATGCCAGGGCTGGGCGGGGGCCGAGGACCTTGGCTCTCGGGGGGGTCTATGGTGATACTAGGCGGGCTGAGTTTTTTCTTGGGCCGGCTCCCAGGCCCCCCAAGAGGCTGGCCCCCGAGGTTAGAAGGGTCTGTGCCCAGGTGGGGTTGGGAGCCGCTGTCCAGGCAGCTGACGGCAATAGAGTGTCTCCTCTGCTCATCCAGCCAGGACGTGGGCCGGCGCTGGCAGCTCTGGGCCTCCACGCTGTAGCACTTCTTCAGGTCCCGTGGGGATGGGGGCTCCTCCTGGCCGCCAGGGGGCAGGAGGTCTCCTGAAATCCAGCTCAGCTCCGTGTCCAACTCTAAGCTGCTTCTGGTCTCTGGAGGGCCCTTGCCCCAGTTGGGTTCTGGGCCTGGGCAAGGGGCTGGCGGGGTCATGTGCTTGGAGATCTTGCTGTGGCTGCGGGAGTGCTGCTGTGCCTGGGTACTTGACTGGCCCCAGAAAGAGTAGGCCCGGGCCAGGGGCGGGGAGGGCCCACTCACCTCTGCCAGCAGGTCTTCCCGGCTGCCCAGACCCTGAACGTCCAAGGAGTCAGTCCTTATTGCTGCCTATATGGGGTGGGGGAGGGCTCAGCCCAGCAGTCTCCTCTCCAGCATGGACTAGCCCTCCTGTCAAGCTGGCTGTGCCCCCCGCCCACCACCACCAGGCACAGCAGGACTATCCTAAGCAGAGGTCCTGGTAGCCGCTCTTACTAGTAGATAGGGGTCATTGCAGCCTGACCTCTGTTGTCCACCATGCCTCCTCTCTCCCCACTAAACCCTGTCTTCCCTCCCCCACGCTCTGGTCTCCCCTAAGCCTGCAAGAATCGCTCTCTCTGCAGCCCCTGCCTCCTGGGATATGAGAGAAGCCAGGCCATCTCTGCTCACTGAGCTGGCTCCTTCACGCCTCCCCGCCTCTGCCTAGACTTCCCCTTTGGCTCTGAATACCCTTCCTGATTGGCAAGAATCCCTCGATTTTACGGACTCAGGTTCTCTGTGACACAGTGTGTGACAGTCTCCGTCCCCAAGTAAAACCGACCCCTTTTTCTTCTGTGTCCCTGCTGCCCTCCACACATGGGTGTCTGGCAGCTGTGAGCTGAGGCTGCAATGATCTGATGGCAGGTATGTCTCCACTGTTAGACTGTGAGCTTCAGGGGGCAGGGGCTGTGTCCCCGGTGCCTGGCACACAGAGGCTGCTTAGTGACTATTTGCAGAATGAATAAGGACTGTGCCTGCTCCCCCAAGCATGTGGGATTGAGATTCTCATGTGTCCACGCTCATGCCTCAGGACACACACATGGCATGGGCTGTGGCCTTATCACAGGTGGGCTCTGGGGCCGGGCGCGGTGGCTCACGCCTGTAATCCCGGCACTTTGGGTGGCCGAGGCGGCCAGATCATCTGAGGTCGGGAGCTCGAGCTCAGCCTGACCAACATGGAGAAACCCCATCTCTACTAAAAATACAAAATTATCCAGGCATGGTGGCGCATGCCTGTAATCCCAGCTACTCGGGAGGCTGATGCAGGAGAATCGCTTGAACCCAGGAGGCGGAGGTTGCGGGGAGCCGAGATTGTGCCATTGCACTCCAGCCTGGGCAACAAGAGCGAAACTCAAAAAAAAAAAAAAAAAAGAATGGGGGCTCTGGAAGGTGGGCCCTAGGCTTGGCCAAAAGTGAAGACACTTAAAACCTGCCTTGTGCCCCACAGCTCAGTCCAAAGTGGGGAGAAGAATTGGGAGGCAGCTCTGGTTGGTGAGGAAGGAAAGACCAGCGACTGGGGTTCTACCTCCGACCAGATAGGCATGACCCTGGGCAAGCACTACCCCTTCTGGTCTCCAGGCCTCCTCAGTGGAACAAGGAACTGGGTGCAAATTTCAAGAAGGCAGAGACCACTTCTGCTTTGCCCAGTACTGTGTCCCTGGTATCTGCAACTGAGCCTGGCACATCACTGGCACACAATAAATATTTGCTGGAAGAATGAAAGTGTCAACACAGGTCATCACCAGCAGCAAAGGGTCCAGCCCCCAGGCCTGTGCCTGCCTTTCCACATCTGCTCACCTGGCGCCTGAGTGGCCTCTGAGCCAAAGGGGAGCGTCCTGGTGGGGGCAGTTTGGGGATGGTGCCCCAGGTTGGGGCGCTGTGGGGCTGGAGCAGATGAGGTGCATCTTTGGGAAGCTGCAGGATGTAGCTGGTATCTGCTGGCTGGGAGTGAACGGACAAGACAGAGCCTGTGGAGGGAGGGAAGCGGGGGAGGGGTGGGGGGAGAGAATGGAGCTGGAGGGTTCAGGGGAGCAGGTTCTCACCTGAGCCCTCCCTTCCACTCTCTCCCCCTCATCAGGGCCTCTACCCTTACCCCCTGGACTCAAAGCCATTCCCCCAGGCTGGAGGCTCCCCTGAGGTCAGAGAGACCTCTTTGGCTGCCTCAGTTCCCCATCCCCTCAGATCAGGACTGGCTTAGGCCAGGATGGAATCTCCCTGTGTGAGCCAAATTGGCCTGCTCTAGCCCTGGTACCTGACTGAGCTTTGGGGAGCCCCCAGCCCCTGTGTCCCAGGGGCCCCTCGGCAGTGCTCCCATGCCGACACATGTAGCTGTCATTGGGCAGAGAGTGCGTTCGGCTGACCCCAGACTTCCGCACAGTCAGTAAGTCTGGTCCTGGCAGCTCCGTGGGGTGGGGCTGCATCTGCAAAAGGAACAGGGGAGGGAGGTGGAGGAAGAGGGTGTGTCTGGGTTTGGTAACTGAGGCAGCGCTGACAATAGAAAGCAGCAGCGCCCCCCGCCCAGCCCTCACCCCCGTGCCCTCCCAGGACAAGGTAGAGATGGGCATGAGCATGGCTGGGGAGAGGGGCAGACACATGGATGAGCCCTCCACACGCGGGGAGGAAGCAGGTAGGAGGGGGTCTGGGCAGCCGGGAGAGTCTGCAGGCCCTGCCCCCCACCCCCTGCAAAACTGCACACATTGTATCACCTTTAAGCTCCCACTGTGGTGGTGGAGGGGTGGGGAGGTATCCAGAGAAGGGAGAGCAGCCCCCAGCCCCCAGCCCTGCAGGTGGCTCACAAGCTGATTCTAAAGGCCCCATTTAGAGGCTCTGAAGGGAGTCCCGGTGTCCACAGGGATGGGCTGGGGCCCTGACCCAGAGCAGCTCAGGGGAGGATTAAAAGCTAACAGCAGGCCAGGCACAGTGGCTGGTGGCTCAGGCCTGTAATCCCAGCACTTTGGGAGGCCAAGGTGGGCAGATCGCTTGAGCTCAGGAGTTTGAGACCAGCCTGGGCAACATGGCAAAACCCCATTTCCAAAAAAAAAAAAAAAAATTAGCTGGATATGGTGGCGTGGCACCTGTAATCCCAGCTACTCCAGAGGCTGAGGTGGGAGGATTGCTTGAGCCCGGGGGGTCAAAGCTATAGTGAGCTGGGATCATATCACTGCACTCCAGCCTAGGCAACAGAGTGAGACCCTGTCTCAAAAAAAAAAAAAAAAAAAAAAAAAAAAAAGCCAACAGCAGCCCCTACAACCCTGTGCTGTCGGTGGGGGAGGTGAGGGGGAGAGGACCCTCCCAAGGAGCAGGGACCAGGCAGCTCAGGAGAGCTTGCAGGTTGCAGGCTGTTCATCCAGTTCTTACAGCAGCCCCAGGTCCCAGCACAGGGCCTGGGTTGGGTTCAGGTGGGTTGAATGGCAGATGACCACCAGAGGCATGTCACAGCTAGCTCCCTGACCTCCACTTTAACCAATAACTCTGGCAGGTGAGGGTGGAGGCCAAATTCAGCTGCTCCCTTAGTGGACAGACTCGGGGTGGGAGTGGGGTTGTTGCTCTGTTTCAGAGAAGGGAGGTACTCAGCCTTGGACTCCAGCATGAGGGAGCCTAGTTTGTTCTCAAGAGGTTTCTCCATCACTCTGTGACCCCCTTCCCCCTGAACCCTTCACCCCTTGTTCCCAGGGAGGCTGTAGGGGTCCTGTCGCCATGCAGGCCCAGCCAGTTAAATAGCCCCAGCAGGCCTGAGGATGGCTAAGTTGGAGGACAATCTTATTTTGCTTCCCCTCTCAGCCCCAGGCTCCACTACTGCCAGCCACCTAAGACCCCTAGGGACACCCCAGCCGGTGGTCCAGTCCCTGCCTCAGCTGGGCCCTCCTCTGACAACAGGAGGGGAACAGTGGAGAGGAGGGGGCTGCTCACAGTCAGAAGGGACGGGAGCTGGAGAAGGTAAAGGGTAGGGAAGCTATCAGAGCACAGAGAAGCCCCTTTCACCCCACTGAGTTTGGTGAAGACGCAGGGACACACGGGGACAGTGACGGAGGAGACAGGAACAGCGCTCCAAGTGAAGAAGGGCATGGCAGTGGTGGCAGAGATGCGGCTCTCACCCACCACGTGGTGTGAAGGTCTCATGTTGTGGGGGGGTGGGGTGGGGTGGGGAGGAGGGGGCAGGGACAGGGAGGGCTGGCTTGCACAGGGCTCCAAATTCATAGATTGACTCTGATGACACCTGTTTTGGGCCGTGTCACTCCTGGGTGTCTGGATTCACTTTTTCATAATGGCTGCCGCTGCTCCTATACCCTTCAGGGCAAGGCCCCAATTTAAACTTATCTAATCTCTTTGTCCCCAGTGGGGAACCTGAAGACCTTGTGCCAGCAAAGCGTGGGCCACCGAGGTCCTGATAGTTGATGCCTCTGGGTGGAGCCTGGCAGCAAACTGAGAGGAGGCAGCCCCAGGACCCTCCCTGGGCCGATCTGGAGCCCTGCAGCCAGCCCAGCCCAGGGGGTGGCCGGGAGCAGTGAGGGCAGTGTGTATGTACATTGCTCTCCAGGGCACTAAGTAAGAGTGTGTGCATGTCATCAGGCAAAGAGTCATCCGTCAGAGCTAGAGAGCAGGACGGTTCAGACACAATCTCTGACGTCAGAGACAGAGCCTCCATCTCAGCTAGAGGGATCTAGACAGGGAGAGAGATGATCAGGCATGAGAAACCAGGACAGCGCACACGCGCGTGCACACACAGACACGCGCTCTCTCTCAGTCCCCACTTCCCCCTTTTCACGAAGCACGGGGGGGTGGGAAACAAGGCATCCCTTCTCTCTCCCCACCCTTTCCCCAAACAAGCTGACAATGCCTCCCCGCACCCACTTCAACCCCCTGCTCTGATCAGAGAGGCTGCGGCAGGCACTGAAGAGCCAGAGCAAACACTGACAAAGCGAGGAGACACAGAAACGCATTCTAAAGATACCCCAGGAGCCTCCCCAGCCCCTCCCACACTACCACCGCCCAGGGAGGGAGCGGGAGGACCGAGGGCTTTCGACTCTCAAAAAGATGATACCAAAAAAAAAAAAAAAAAAAAAAATGAAGAAAGGCCAGCAAAGCACTGTCTCTCCTCCCGGCACAGACAGAGCGGCACGGGGGGCGCCGGGGACAATGCCGCCAATCTGACGGCTGTTTTCTGCCTATTCTCTCGGCTTCCAACAGCCTGGCAGGACTTGGCCTGCCCCCAGATTCTGGCTTCTCCCCTCGTGGGCCCTCCTCCGCCTGCCTGCAGCCCGCCCGCCCTCTCCAACTTGGGCTCTGGGAGATGTTCTCCTCCCGTTAGCCTGAAGTGGGCGCACTCGGGTGGGCTGCCACACCATCTGGCTGGCTCACCTGGGACCCAGGGGGTGCCTCAGTGCCCACAGGATGCTAGGGGGCAGTTGGACCGTCCCTCCCAGAACCCCATCACCTTCCCATCGTGTCCTCTTCTCCCACAGCCTTTCCCTGTGAGCCTCTTTCAGGAAGGGGAGGCCTCGGAAAGGGACTCACTTTCCCACTGATCATTCTAGGTCATTGCCAGATCTGAGACTGAATCCCAACAAGAGGCAAGGTCCCTTCCCACATGAGGATCACTGTCCATTTTTTTGGGATCAGGCTAAAGGCTTCCTAAGAACCTGCCTGCCCCACCACCCAAAAGGGCCTCTGGAGGACTCGGCTTTTCTATCTGCAGCTGACACCTGTCTCCACTCTGGGTCTGCAGCCTCTCACCTAGGTGGAGGGAGGGTGGGGCCCTCTCTCACATGGTAGTGGGTCGTGGTGAGGCGATCAAGGGGAGGGGAGGAGGGCAGGAACAGCCCAGAAAGCAGAAGACCTGGAATTAAATGGGACTGGGGGAGAGGGCCATGTGGCGCTGTGGGAAGGGGCTGGGCTTGGGCAGGAAGCCAAGTCCTATTTCACACCAAGTTCTCAAAATCCACTCCCAGCTGGAGCCTTCTATCTCTCTCAGGACAGAAATCAGTGGCTCCTGACAGCACTCACCATGCCCAGTGGGCTCCATGGCTTAAAAAGCCACCAAACTGAGGACTGGCAAGTGTGTGCTGGACATGAGCAGATAGAGAGACTGCAGCTTGGCAGCGGGCTCCCTGGCCACCTACACTGTCTCTGGAGGCCTTCCTCCCTGGATCTGATACCTCCTTCCCTCTACCCCGTAAGGTCCCCCTGCTAACTTATCTTCTGCCCCATCCCCCCTTTTCTCTTCCAGATTCTTACAAATCCCGTCTCCCCTCCCCAAGCTCCTCCTCCACACACCCTTCTCATCAGAGGGGCAATCTCAGCAGCCCTGACTTCCAGCTCTTTTCTGGAGGTGATCTCCGTCTAGAAGAACCCGTGACTGCCTCTTGCACTCAACTGAGGCCCCAAGGCTGCACTTTCTACAGATACCCAGTGGGCAGGAACACTCCCAGCTTCCCCAGAAGCATGGCACAGCGTGGCACAGCCCAGCACGGTCAGGGGAGAGGGCACAGCACAGGGGCACAGTAACCTGTGGGTCGGAGCCTCCCAGGCTGGGGGCAGAAGGGAAGGCAGAGGGCTGGCCCCCTGGGCCTGCCAGCTCGTCCATCAGCTTCAGCTCCCACTCCAGGGAGCCCTGGATCAGCAGGGATATGGTGTCAAACAGCTGCCTGTCCTGGGGAGCCAGCCCGTAAGGGGAGCCGGAGAGGCAGGGGAGCAGGGGTCAGAGGGCAGTGATGGGAAGTGTCGTGGAAGGGGATTGACAAGAGACACAGAGGAGAAAGAGGTGATACCCAGACAACACACATGCACATGTGCACACACACAAAAACACACACACACAAACACACACAAACAGCAACAAAGAGACAAAGAGGAGGGGGTGGGGAAGAGGGAAGGCGAAGGAGGAAGGAGAGATGGGAGATGGAAAATGAGTAGAGCCCACGGCGGGGGGAGAGAGAGAGAGCGGTAAAGAGAAGATAAAAGGATGGAGAGATGGAAGAGAATCAGGCAGGTTAAAGGGTGGGTAGGAGAGAGATTTGGCAGTTGGGCAAGGGTAAGAAAGAAACAGGAAGGAAACAGAAAACTTAGCCTTGAACCTATGAGTCAGGAAGGGGAGGCCAGACCAGGCTGGAGGAGCAGGGCATGGCTAAGCTGGCCCGTCTGCTGGGGTGGCCCTGTGGGGTGAGTGTGGGCAGCCATCCCTGGGGAGGGGCAGTGACTGCTCGCTCAGCATCCAGGAGGGCGGGAGGCTCCAGGAGGAGCCTAGGGTTTGCGTGCTGCCCACTTGGCTCCCGCCCACCACCCTCCACACCCTTCTCCTGCCCCAGCTCCTCTCACAGCTGGGGTGGGTGTCTGCTCACCGTGGGGTGCTCCAGGGAAAAGTGGGAGGCTGATCTCGCATGGGCCGCTGGGTGCAGAGCCCCAGGCTTGGGGCTGTCGGGGCTGTCGGGGCCCTCGACCCCAGGCCAGAGGAAGGGGCTGCCCAGTGGCGAGTGGGGCTGGGGGCTGAGGGTCTTCATCTCCAGCTCCAGCTCAGCCTCCAGCTCAGCCTCCTCCTTGGCCTCCTTGTTGCTCTCCTCCAGGTGCTTCATCAGCACGGCGATCACCACGTTGACTAGCACGAACTGGGCCGTCAGCACGAAGGACACAAAGTAGATAGGCGAGATGACCGTGTTGTAGCAGGTGGACTCCTGGTCACAGTCCCGGAGGGTGTCCTGGGGAGGGTGGAATAGAGGGGTGAGGCTGGGGAGGACAGTTGTTGGAGCTGTTGTGGAAAATCAGGTCACTGGTGTCACAGAGCATTGGAGGATGGGAAGGAAGGGGAGGAGGAGGGAGTGTTTGGGGGCAGAGGAGCACTACAAGTGTGAGTCAGAGCATGTTCCTGGGAGAGGGAGTTCCAGAGTGTTCTAGCACGGGGGAGAGAAGGTCACAAGCTTTTATTTGTGGCCAATTCATCTTCCCAAGGAATCCTAGCTCAGGAAGTGGGGCTGCCTCCCTGGAGCCTAGGCCAACCCTGGGCCCTTACCTTCATAATGCCATTCCAATTGTCACCTGTGGAGACTCGGAAGAGGGTTAGGAAGGCCATGCCAAAGTTCCGAAAGGTGGCATGACGGCCCAGGCCCTCACAGGGGTGTGTCTCGTCACACTCTGGGGGAGGAGGGAAAGGGGGAGAGGCCCATGTTAGTCCAGGAGCCCCCTGGTCTCCAGCCCTGGCTCCTCCACCCTCCCCTACCCCAACTCACCCAGGTCTCCAAAGAGCTCCACGCCCAGAGCTGCAAAGATGAAAAACAACAACATGAAGAGAAGTCCCAGGTTCCCCACCTGGAAAAAAGGAGAAGAAATAGAAACGATGCCGCTGGGTCTCCCAGTCAGCTTCTCTGAGCCCCTTCCCTCTGGAAAGCACCTCCCCCTCCCCAGAGGCCCCCCACCTTCCGGCTACCTGGGGCAGGGCCTGCATCACCGTGTCCAGCAGCGCCCGCATGCCCACAGCCATCTTCAGCAGCTTCAGCACTGCAGAACAGGACAACGTCATGAGCTGGCCTCTTTGGGTCCCCGGCCAGACAGCTGGCAGAGTCAGGACCAGGGCTGGGCTGGGGCTGCTGGGATGGCCATCTCCGGGCCAGCCAGGTTGCATCCCCATCCTCAGCCCTGTCTGCAGCTCCCTTGGCAGAAGCTGGGAGAAAGACCCATGGGAACCCACAGCTGCCCAGGCCTTCACCAGCCACAAAGCCGACCCTTGCTCTCTCTCCCTGGGCTGGTCACCCTAGGAGGGCAGGTGCGTGGGCTGGGCACCAACCTCGGGCAATGCGCAGCACCCTCATGATGCGGATGATGGTGGGGTTGATGGGCAGAGAGGCGTTGACCTCAATTTCCTCCAGCGTGATGCCCATGATGGATAGCAGCACAATGGCCAGGTCCAGCTGGTTCCACCTGGAAAGCCCAGAATACAGCTCCCTGAGTTGGGGGAGGGGGTTCCTGAAGGAGGGGGCAGTCGTGGCACAGAAAGACAGGGCTTGAAAGGAGGGCAGACATCAGCGGGTCCAGCCTCCCATCCCACAGAGAAGAGGCGTGCCTTATCTAAGGCCACACAGCCAACTGGTGGCACGAGTAGGACTAGGACTTTAGCTCAAAAGCCTCTGCTTTTCATTTGTATTCGTTTGCTTTTTTTTTTTTAATTTAGCACTTACATGGTGTTCACTATGCACCAGGCACTTTTAAGAGCTTTACAAATAGGAACTCACACCTGCAGTCCCAACATTTTGGGAGTCTGAGGTGGGAAGATCACTTGAGCTCAGGAGTTCGAGAACAGCCTGGGCAACATAGTGAGACCCTGTATCTACTAAAAATAAAAGTAAAAAATAATTAGCTGCGTGTGGCAGTGGGTGCCTGTAGTCCCAGCTACCTGGGAGACTGAGGTGAAAGGACAGCTTGAACTCAGGAGGTCAAGGCTGCTGTGAGCCATGACTGAGCTGCTGCACTCCAGCCTGGGCATCAGAAAACAAAACAAAACAAAACAAAACAAAACAAAAAACACCCTCAAAACCAAATAGGAATTCATAATCTCACAGCTCTGTGATGTGGATACTATTCTTTTCTCTCATTTTACAAATGAGGAAACTGAGGCACAGAGAGGTTAAGTAACTTACCCAAGGCCACCAGCTACTAAGTGGTGAGACCAGGATTCAAATCCAGTTCAGGCAGTCTGGCTCCAGGCTCTGTGCTCTTAAGCCCCAGGCTAGGTCACACTGATTTCTAGCTGCCAGCATCCCCCAGGCCCTGTCTTGTCAAATTCTCTCCATGCCTTCCCATCTCCTGGTCCTGGAGACCATGCCTTCCCATCCCCTAGTCCCCTACGTCAGCCACAGGGTGGGGGCTGAACCTCAGGAATTAAGAAAAGTCTTAGACACTAGGTCTTCCTGGGTATTTCCCCAAGAGACTCATTCCTTTCTATCTCTACGCAAGTCCCCGAGACCCCCCTCTTCTCCGTTACCTGTCCTGGAAGAACCGACGGAAACCAAAGGCCACAAGTTTGAAAACTGACTCCAAGACAAAGATGACAGTGAAGATGTAGTTGCAGATCTTCAGAGCCTCATCTAGAATCTGGCAAGGATGGGGGCAAGATGCAGGGTCCCTTAAGGCCCAGGGCTGGGGCTTGTCCCCCCGCCCCTCCATCATACCGCCCAGGTCTGACAGGCAGGGGAACTCCAAGGAGACCTGTCTTCTCTGTTCCCATCATGATGGCTGGCCATTAGCCACCACCCCAGAAGGGAGTAGGGTACTTATTCACATGAATGAATCAACCTTATGCTAAAGGATCTTTCTCCTTGGGAGATGGTGAGGAGATCACATGAGAATGTACTAGATGACACGGCATGCCAGGACTGGAAGGGGCCTTGTGCATTACAAATTCAACCCCCTCACTGGATGGATGGGGAAACCGAGGGCTGGAAGGCAGCCAAGGGAGGCTGACTGGAGAAGTGGCAAGGTCACAGGTGAGCTTTGGAGCTGGACGTTCGCTAGAATCTCAACTCCAGAAGGGCAGGCATCCATCTGCCTTTTTACCCTCAAAGATCCAGAGCACAGCTCATAGTAGACACTCAACATTTGCTGGTTGAAGAAACCAGGTCCTCCACTCCCTTTCTGTGTGACCTTGGCCACATCAACTAACATCTCTGAGCCTCAGTGTCCTCATCTATAAAACAAAGATGATACCCACCTCCAAGGGGCACAAGAGGAACCCATGTAGTGTGCCTAGCACTTGCTTGGCACAGAGGTACCCTGGCTCAGGCTGTGTTAACCTTGCCCAGAGGTTCCGCAGCTGGAGGTGGGGGGGCCAGATGGCTGGTCCACTCGCTCCTACCTGGGGCTGCTGGTAGTGCTCCATGGCCATGGTGACCACGTTCAGCCCGATGACACCTGTGATGAAGAGATCCAGGTAGTGGCTGGTGCACAAGTGGTGGACGAGGAGCCGGAAGCGGGAGTAGTCGGAGTAGTAAGGTTTGCACTGGGCTTCTGATGGGGCAGGGGGAAGAGCAGAGCAAGTGTCAGGCCCCTGCCCCCCGCACCCCTCCACCCCCAGTCCCTCACAGCCACCAGCCTCTAACGCCAGAACTGAAACATTCCATAATCATCACCATCCTCGCCCTCCCCACGCTGCCCCTTGGTGGGGGCAGCCGTCTGGGCGTGTCCCCCTCCAAGCATCTGTTGTACTGGCTGCAGTTGAGGGCAGGATGGATCAGGACATGCAGAGCCCCCCACCTACATTAGACGCCAGGTGAGCCCCCTCCCCTAGGCAGCCTCCAAAATCCACCAGCCCCTCATAACACCCTCGACTCAGTGTTCCGCAGCAAGGCCAGATCGATACGATGAAAAACAACTGGTCTCCTCAGGCTCAGAGGACGCTCCATCAACGGGGAGGCAAAGGCTTTTGCTCCTTCACCAAGCTCAGCCCCTCGGGGGAGCAGAGGAGATTACACAGAGCTGGGATTTGGAGATAAAACCGGAGATTGGAAATTGGACATCTTCTTGGCTGGCTGCACTGACCCACCCAGAGGGCCTCCAGAAGGCAGGGCCTGGGCCTCCTGTACCCTCATGTCAGTGAGGGCAAGAGGGGAGGCCTTGGGGCTCTGCTCCATCCCAGACTCAAGCTGGGAGGGCCCCACCTGTTGGACTCACCCAGTTTCTAATGAGGCACTGCCCAGCCTGCTCCTGGGTGTTTGGGCAGCCTTAGACTGCAGGCCGGGCTGGAAGCACTGTCTGAGATCTGTCAGAGGCATAATATTTCTCTCGTAATTAGTGAACCACTTAGTTATGAAAATCATGGAGCCAGAAGGTTGGGCTGCCAAGGAGGCAGAATAAATCTGGGGGCAGGAGATTTCAGGGGGGCCCTCTTCCAGGTGCTGAGGAAGGGCCAGGCCAAGTTAGGGCACATGTTCTCGGGAGGAAGTTGACAGATTGGTCTCCCACGAAGCCACAAAGAAGGAAGAGGTTTTTCATGGGGAGGTGTGTGGCAGCCTCAGGTCCCAGACAGCCCTTCCCCATCTCAGGAGGTCTAGGGGGAAGCCAGCCAGTGAGGGCTGCCGCCTCTGAGGCCTGAGCCAGGGGGTAGCTGGCTTAGGGGCAGCAGGAAGCTTTGGGCCCAGGCCAGCTCAGATGTAACTGTCCTTTCCCATGCACAGGACCGTTGAACAGAGAGGTAAACTGAGGCAAGGAGCGGCCTGGGGTGGGCCCCCACCCGAGGCTGAAGGAAGAAGAGCACCCAGATATTGCACATCCAGCCTCATGGGCTGCCATGCTCCGGGCCCACCTGGCCACTCTCCAGCATCGGCCTTGAGGTGTGGATGACCACGGAGCAGACAGTCCCCGGCACTCTGCTGCGCCTTAGGCATGCATGAGGCCATCTTCCTGTTTTCAGAGATCGGCCAGCCAACTGTGGCTCTGTTTGTTCGAGAACAGAGCCCCAAGAGTGTGGGGCTGGAGAGCCTGGGGCAAGGGAGGACAGGAGGCTACGGGTCATCCACACTGCGATGGTGGAGGATGGGCTGGGTGGGCCAGGCCTCTTCCTTCCTTCCTTGAGTACCACAAGAACCAGAGGGCGCTAGTCGCCCTGCATTGCCTGAGCAGCCGAACGTTTTCTCTGCATTAATCTCCATAAATGCCGAGAGCACCCGATCCCATTATGCTAAAATATGAATGGAGAATTAACTAAAATGTTTGAATACAATTAGGTTAGAAAAAGCGGCTCCTTATTAGCCCCATTATTAGCTGAGACAATGTAGAGGAGAGGCTGGGAGAGTTGCCCTCCTCTCCCCGTCACCCCAGCCTGACTCTGTAGGCAGTTCCAGGCCAAATGGAGCAGCTGCTCCCACCAACTCTGGCCTTGCGCTAGGAGTCTATGGGGTGGGTGGGCTTCAGTTCAGCCGGGACCCTCCTCCAAGAGGCCCAGAAGGAAGGCGGGGCAGGAGGACTGAGGCAGGGCATCTGCTTATAGACAGGTCCCGGCCCCTGAGGTCTGTACAAACGCCCCTCCACCCTGGCCCCTACCCCAGACGGCAGGTGCTGAGGCTGCCAGAAATCCCCCATTAGAGCACAGGTCCAAAGAGTACCAGGCCAATCTGATCAGCATCTCCTCGGGCAACCCCTTTGTTTTTCAGAGGGAGAGAATGAAGCCAGGCAAAAAGTGACTCATTCAGCTAGCTACGAGGTATGACCGAGCTGGACCTGAACTTCCAGCCCGAGTCCCTCACCAGTTGCCAGGTGGGTACAGACACAAGGCTTTGAGGCTTTGGCCCAGAGGACACCCCTGGATGGTCTGCCCAAAGGCCTCCAAAGTTGGGGCCTGGCGATGCCACCCTCCTTTGCTGGTCTCTGGACCTCGGCTCTGCAGGCAAGCACCCGGGTGTGGAGAAGAAATAGAAAGCCCCTGGGAGGAGCCTTGGGCAAGCCTGCTGCTTTGAGAGCTCCAACCATAGCCCAGGAGGAGCCCGGACCTGTGGTCACTGATGCATTGGTAGCTGTGGCACCACCTCCCTGCCTCCCACCAGGATGAGCTGCCTTATGTGGAGAAAATACCAGAGTCAGACAGTGGGGGGAAGGGCATATCTAGGGCGGCCCAGGTCCCCAGTTAGGGGCAGGGAGGGAGGAAGGGTGCAGAAGGAGGGCTGCAAGGCAACAGGCACAGTGAGTTAGTAGGAGTCACGGGGAGCCCAAGGCATGGCCAGGGCGGAGGGTTTGCAAAGGGGAGTGGCAATGAGTAGGCGGAAGACAGGGGTCACTCCCAAGGACACAGGCCCCCCACGGCAGAGGCCACACCTTCAGCTGCCGTGGCCAGGCCTGATCACTGGGTCCTGGCCTGGTGGAAGGAAAGAGGGTGAGTGAGTGAAGGTCGATGCCGCAGGTGGCCAAGGAGAGTGGAGCTGGTGTTGGAGGCTTAGCCGTCCCGTGGGGCAGCCTGATGACCCAGCAGCCCCGGTCCCTCCCTCCATCTGGGAAGCCGGGGTGGACCCAGGCTTCTGGTCAGGCCCATTCCCCTGATAATCACAGGCTCCGCTCTTCTGCCTTTCCCCAGGGTCTGGCTCTCCCCCTCCTGCTGGGAGCAGCACCAGGACAGGAGTGCTAGCAGGGAGGTGTGGTGCACGTGTTTGATTCCCAGCAGCCCTGGACTGCGTTTGACTCTGTCCCCATCGCCCTGGTGGGTAGATCAGTGCATCTGCACTGCTGTAGGAGAACCTCTGCGGTAAGTCCCAGGAATCTGTGTTTATGCTTTCCAGGTGATTCTTATGCACATGGAAGTTTGAAAAGCTCTGGCATAGGCCACGCAGAACTCCAGGTCCTAGGAAGTGGGATATGGGATGACCTGAGCCCTTGTTCGGGGTCTCTGAGTCCTCATCAACAGCCAGGGAAGGTAACTGGTGTACATGCCTGCGTGTGCCACCCCAGGATACAGTGGGGTCTATCCACTTCAGGAGCACAGCAGAAGGTACCTGGAATGGGAGTGCAGTGCAAGGGTCACGAGAGTGTTTAGCACTGAGTGGGTGAGTCACGTCTTAGGAGCCATGAGAGTCTGCATGTGTTGATTTCTGGGATAACACCCAAGGTGGAAAAGTCTCTGTGGGCTAGCCCTGTGCTAGGATGTTTTGGGGTGAGTGTGAAAGTGTGCACACTTCAGTCTGCAGACCAGGTGGGCCCGTAAGGGAAAAGCTGAAGGCCACTTCTTCCCTCCCTCCCCTCATCCCCTAACAAGTCAGGAATTTGCAAGACAGCCTGATGCAGAGATGTGGGGACCCTGGCAATCCAGACACAAACCAGCCAGAGACTCCTGAGCCCCAGAGAGGCAGTCTCTCAATGCCAAACACCACTGCTTAGCATCATGGGGCCATAGCGCTGAGGGCCTCAGGGATGACCTACTCAATGGAGGCTCAGGGGTTCTCTCTTGGGTGGGTCCCTGAGGCCCCACAGATCATGACACCCAACATCCTCAGGGCAGCATCTGCCTGATTCTAGCTTCTGGAGGAGTGGGGAAAGTGGAGCCGGTGGTTCCCAGACTGAAGTTCCAAGCCTGCAGCAGCCATGGGGGTCCTTATGTTCTCACTCTCTCTCTCTCTTTTTTTTTTTTTTTTTTAAAAGGAGTCTCGCTCTGTCACCCAGGCTGGAGTGCAGTGGCGTGATCTCGGCTCACTGCAACCTCCGCCTCCCGGGTTGAAGCGATTCTCCTGCCTCAGCCTCCCGAGTAGCTGCGATTACAGGCGTATGCCACCACGCCCGGCTAATTTTTGTATTTTTAGTAGAGACGGGGTTTCACCATGTTGGCCAGGCTGGTCTCAAACTCCTGACCTCATGATCTGCCCGCCTCAGCCTCCCAAAGTGCTGGGATTACAGGTGTGAGCCACCGTGCCCGGCCCTTATGTTTTTTCCAATACTTCAAAAAGCTTGAAAGAAACCCTATACTTTGCCTGTGTTAAGGCCCCACAGACTAATTTAATGACGAAATGATCTTTCTTTGCCATCATTTAGTGCGTAACCTTCTGCAGCTCAGAAGCTGTGATTAGCAATTAGATGCACCTCTGATTAGTAAAAATGATGAAAGAAAGTCATTATTGAAGTGCTCTTAACTTCATAGACGGCCTTCTAAAGTGTGAAGTCTGTTGGAGGAGATGATAACTGGAGGCCTTGGGGATGAACAGCTTGGGAACCACCAGCTGGAGACATAGTGTTATGAGGCCCCACAGCCCTGCCACGGACTCCATGAGCCTCCACACCTCCATCTGGGGGCCAGTGGGGGAGAGGAGAGCAGGGGACCGAGGGACCATGGAGGGTGGGCTGGACCAGGAGGGTCTTCCCAGAGACATGGCTCTTGAAAATAAGGACCCAAGTCACTCCCAAATCTTTGGCTTTTTTTGGAAGAAGCTCGTGGCCAACTCAGGCCTTTGATTCCCAATTCCTGCTGTTTGTAGCGATGACGCAGCCACCGTGATCACTTGACTGTTAATGAGTCTGTTCAATTATTCATTGTTACATTTTTCAAACAAATCCTTCCCCTCTCTGCTCCTCTCATCCTGCTCCCTTGGATCAAAGTCTCCCCTCAGACAAAAGGAGACAGGAGAGATTTGCAGCTCTAATAATCGACCGGTGAGCCACAAGGAGGAGGCACAGGAGGGAAGAGGTGGCGGGAGGTGGGGAGCTTGGCCGGCCAAGGAAGCCCTTGCTGGGAAGGTGGGCTCTCCAAAGGGCGTCGGCAGAGAGGCCTCAGGCCCTCGCCTCCCGTCCAGTTTGGCACAGGCCTGCAGGATGCTGCAGAGCCCAGCGCTTCAGCTCCTGCCCTCTTGGGGGCCCCAGGGACCCTCACCCCTTCACCCCAAGAGGATAGAATCAATGAGCCACGGGGAGGGAGTGAAGAGCATGTCCCCACGCGCATGAGCCCACACCCCAGACGCAGTACCTGACGCAGCGCTGGCTGAGCTGCCGGAAGCAATTACATCGTCCAGCATTAGATCTAAAAGAACGAAACACGACATTGGTCACTGGCCGGACCAGGTGCGCTGGGCAGGGCCCCTCAGGGGCGGCTTCCCCTCAGCTCCCACCTCACTCTGCCTATGGGTGGGGTGCGCTGAGCATGGGTGGCTGGCTCTGAATGTCCAGCCCGAAGCTGGGGGCACAGGGCACTTGAGGAAGACAAGCAATGTGGTTAGCTGGTCAGGGTCACGGGGCAGGGAGGCACCGGGAGGGGCAGGCAGCTGGTCATCAGAACAGATGTCCGCTTCTCCTGCATTGTGGCCTCAGCTGCACCTGAGACAGCTACAGACCCCAGAAGGGGAGCCAGCTGGGCAGGCAGGGGCCACAAGTGCCGCCTGCCAAAAGAATTCCATCTGCCCGACTGTGAGGTGGGGGTGGGGAGGATGGAGCAGGAGTGGGACGGTGGCCACGGGGGACAGTGCACCTGCTCAGCTGCAGATATCCACAGGGAAGCCGAGCCCGGACCCCTACCCTGAGCCGAGCAGAAGGCCTTGGGGGTGCTGATAGTGAGGGTTGGGGACATGGAGAACGGCACCTCCCATTGCTGCCCAGAGGCCAGTGTCTCCCCCACATCCTGGAGCAGCTCCCGCTCTTCACAGGGAACACAGGCCCCCTCCCACCTCCACCCTCGTCTGCAACTCCCACACTGTCCCCTCGCCTCAGAGTGCCACTCCCAGGCCGAGGGAGATAGAGCTGAGGGCAGAGGGGAGGCAGGGGCACGGCAACCCCTCACTCATTTGGTGGTACTCACATGTGAACACACCAAAGGAAAACTCAGGCCACCGCACCCATCTTATCGGCGGAAGGAAGACGATTTGTGAAAAGGTGAAGAGAGCATGGGAAACCCTCACCCCAAACAGAGAGAGACACACAGACAGACACACAAAGGCTTAGAGAAACCCACACACAAAGACACTTAGAGAGACGTGGGCCGTGACTGAGAGAGAGAGAGAGGCGCGGAGATTACGCTGTACCAGGCAGATGGGAGCCCTGGAGCCCGGGAGAGAGGGAGACAGGTGCAGACACATCTGGGGATGCCCCAGAAACAAAGGGGCCTAGGCGCCTGCTGCGTCTCTCACATCCTTCCTGGCCTCTGTCTTCTCACTTAGTCTCGGCCCACCCATGGCATAAGGGCATGAGGACGGATGGATGGGGGCTTCACCCACCCAATGCCAAGAGATGCTGGGGAGCACAGGTGAGGAGGTGAGGGGCTGCAGGGCCCCAGGTTATTCCAGAACTTCCCCAAGCCAAGGGGAGTTTTCTTTTTTTGTTTTCGTTTTTGCTTTTTCTTTTTTTAAGTTTAGCAGAAATATATATATATATATATATATGATGGTAGAAAGTTTTGTTAGAGATAGGGAGGGAGGGGTGTCTGGGTTCTCTTTCACGCTGTTGTCCATTACTGAGATCTGCTGAGGCTTTGCTCGGCAGCTGCAGACACTAGGTGGGTGCAGGGTTGAGACGCTTGCTGCCCACCCTGGGCCTCTGGATGCTGGCATGGGGCAGTGGAGCAGCCAATGAGGCTCCTCTGAGAGTCAAGCTCAGGGAGGCTGGGTGTCAACCTCCATTTGGCATCATCTGGGGAGGATGATGCTGAGGTCCTGGGAGCCCCCAGGGTGGGGACAGCTCCCCCTACCCATGGGACTGAAGTGGTCTGCTTCATGCTCGCTCTAAAGGCAGACATGCTCTTGGGGAGAAGGAGGTGAGGAGGGGGGTGGGAGCCTCTTCTCCCTGCCCCCAGCCCCAGCGCCCAGCCCCCTGCAGTCGCAAGGCCAAGGTCAAGCACGACCCAGAGAGAGGTGGAAAGACTACCGACCAGCCATCTGCTTCTCCTTACTCCTTCTCTTTTTCTCCAGTCTTCGTAGGCGCTTCTCCTCCCGCCGCCGGGCCTCCTCTTCCTCCTGGTGCTGCCGACACTTGTGGAAGTTCTCCACCACCACACCCACAAACATGTTCAGGACAAAGAAGGCCACAATGAGCAGGAACGAGATGAAGTACAGCAGCATCCAGGGGTTGTGGTTCATGATGGGCTGGCGGGGAGCAGGAAGGACAGGCGGAGGCATCAGCCCGAGGGCAAGCTGTCTTAGGAGCTGCCCACAGCCTGGGTTCCTGCAAACCCAAATAGCTACAGCCACCTGACAGGCGATGGAAATGAATGGTGTGGGTTTGATGTGAAGCAGTAGGGAGGGGCGGGGACTGTGGTAAAGGGGAGAGTAGATTCTCCATCCAAAACTGCCTCTTTGTTCTGGCTGACTCCTGCCTTGAGGGAATGCAAGCCCAGTCTTCCCAGATCTTCAGACTTTTCCTGAGTAGACACAAATCTGAATTTCTGTGTAAAACTCACCATTTTTTTTTTCTTTTTTTAGAGACAGGGTCTTGTTCTATTGCTTAGGCTGGAGTGCCATGGTGCGATCACAGCTTATTGCAGCCTCAAACTCCTGGGGTCCAGAGATCCTCCCACCTCAGCTGGGACTCCAGATGATACCACCACACCCGGCTAATTGTTTTTATTTTTTGTAGAGCTGGGGGTCTTGCTATGATGCCCAGGCTGGTCTCCAACTCCTGGCCTCAAGTGATCCTCTTGCCTAGGCCTCCCAATGCACTGGCATTACAGGTGTAAGCCACTGCACACAGCCCAAATTCACCAGTTTAAAAATATTCATCACTAATTCAAAATGTGTTAAACATGTTGTAGACCAATAAAACATGCCCAGATTTGGCCCACAGGCTACCAGCAACAGCCTCTGCTGTAAAATATGATGCTTCTTTCATGGCATTTTGCCACCCTGCCTTGCTCATTCTGTCCTGGAATCAGCCCATGCTGAGTGACCTGAGCCCACAGATGGATCCTGCCCACCTCAGCCCTACCTGCTGGTCCACGCCCACAGCATCCAGCCCATCGTACATGATGTCCACCCAACCATCCTTGGAGGCCAAAACGAACAGGGACATCAGGGCCTGATGGGGAGGAGGAGAAGGAGACATTTGAAGTCTAGGATGTGTGGCTGAATCACCTATCACCTGCCCCCAAAGTGCCTCCTGCATCAGCTCCAAGTACCCCAGCCCTCGAGGGGTCAAGCTGGAGTCACACTCCAGGCTCCAGGAGAGCCCTCCCTCTCAGGGTTCCATAACTGAGCTGCAGCTGGAGGGGCCCTGAGAGATGGTCACACCCTCTGCCCTCCGCCAGGTAGGAGAAGGGACACAAAAACCCTGGAAATCCGGAAACCAAAACCAGAGTGGGTCTGGGAATCAAAACTGAGCGAGCAACTTCATTTTCTGCATTTCTGTTTCTGCAAATATGGAGTGAGGAAAGGAATTATCTTGACAATATACCCGTCCCTTCCACCATGTTAAAGAAATATACACATCATCTCATTGCATCGTTATTGTGACCTCCGAGGAGATTCTATTATGACTCCATTCACCAGTTAATGAAACTGAGGCCCTGGTAAGTCAGCTGCTCCAGGTCATTGAGCTGACAATGGTGGGGTCAGGATTTGCACAGGATTCACATCCAGGGCTGCCTGCCCCCACTGCCACGTGTGCTTCCTGCTCCACCATGTAGCTCTGTGGCCCTGGGCAAGCCCCTTACCCTCTCTGAGCCTCTGTTTCTTCATCTTTAAGGACGGCTAGAGACCCCATGGGCCCACTTTTTGGGGCACGGCGGGATGGACTGGGCTTTGCGACATGCTGGTGGTTAGACAGCAGAGGGTGTGAAGGGCTGATCTCTTCGTGGAGCCCACCTCCACTGGAGTCAGCAGGTATCACTAAGCATGGCCCTGTGCCCCCTCCAGCCTCCTTCACCACAGCCCCACCTCTGAGCCTGGGGCTCACCTGGCCGAGGTTGTCAAAGTTGTACTTGTGCCGGACCCACCGGTAACTGGCCTCGGCACAGTCCGATTTATTGGTGATGTTCCTGGTATCCTCGCCCTGGCACACGAAAAACTTCCCTTTGAAGAGCTGGACACACATTCCCAGAGACAGAGAAAAGTGAGCTGTGACCACAGGAAGCCCAGGACTCCTGAGTCCCACCCCCTCACCAGCCTGGGCACATTTTGAGTGAGTGTGGGGTGCTCTGCTCTGGGGCCAGTCAAGTCAGGGAAACACTGACAAGAGTCTCCCCTGCCGACACCCCCTTCCTTTCCAAGAGTGGGGAGGAAAGGTAATTAGGGCGGGCAGTGGGAAAGGGTGGAGGCGGGTAACAGTCATTCATTTTCCACCAACGGTTAGGCCAGGCGTGTGCCAAGTGGGAGTCCCCAGCATCATCTGGGAACATGCTAGAAACACACCTTCTCAGGTCCAGCCCAGATATGCTGAATCATACACTCTGAGGTGGGGGAGCAGCGATCTTTTAACAAGCCGTTCTGGTGATTCTGACGCAAACTCAAGTTTGAGAACCACTGAGCTAGGCATTTAATTCTCACAGCAGCTCTGGGTGGGGGAGTGGGTATCATCAACCCCACTTTACAGATAAGAACAAAGGAGGCTCAGAGAAGTTAATCCACTCACTAAGGTCCCATAGCCAGCAGGTAGCAGAAAGGGAGCTCGAACCAAGGTCTGTCTGATTGGAAAGCTCACCCTCATTCCATTATAAACCAGGCTATGACTACTAGTGAAAAAAGGAAGGCAGGACCAGGGGGCCTGAGCAAACTGCTCGAAACAGACCTAAATCCACCGGAAGGACTGGGCTCAACAATGCTTCACTCTACTGACCCATGGAGGCTGGGAAGTGAGGAAGGGGAAGGGCACTGGGTGGGAGTAGGGAGGGTGTACAGAGAGGCACCACACAGCTTTGGTAAATGCACCCCAGCCTGTTCCCTAGGGCTAGAGAATTTCTAGGAAGTCAGGAACAGCCCCCGACCCAGGGCAGAGTGGACAGCCCAGGAAGCCAAGGGAACGAGGGGCGGGGAGGGGAGAGTGTAGCCACCCAGGGGCTCCCACGCTGCCTGAACAGCCAGCTGTCTACCCTGCAGCTGAAACAGCTGGAGCCAAGGGCCCTGGAAGACTATGATGGAGGGGCTCCCCGGCCCCCTGAGGCGTCTGCTGAATCCTGCAGGCAGCTCTGGCTCTTTCTCTTCCAAAGCCAAGTCTCCTCCCTGGGCCCAAGGCCAAGTTTCCCCAGCAGCCCCCACTTCCTGCCTCGTCTGGGGTCTGCACCCGCCTGCCTGCCAGCACGCTGCTAACCTGGCCCAGCTGTCTGGGCCCTGGATCCCCAGACCTGGCCTGCAGCCCACTGTGCTCGAGCCGGGAAGGAAGGGAGGGGATCCCAGAGTAGACCGCGGGCCAGCGTCTGTGCTCAGGGAGTGCGTGCAGAGGGCAGGAACAGCAGCCTGCGGCTCCCATGGCCTGAAGCCTCTCTGCAGCCCCGGTCCTCCTTGGGGCCTTCCTCTAGGCTCCCACTTTTCTTCGAAATGCCCAGGAGGTAAAAGGGCCTAGAGCCTGGAGGGAAGCGTCCCTGCTTATTCCTTTCTGGAATGAAGGCAGCAACAGCAGCTTGAGCCATAGGACCCAGGGGCCAAGGGGAAGGGCCCTCTTCAGGCTTTCACCCACAGCTGGCCCCCAGAACCCCACACACCTGCACCCCCAAGATGCCGAAAATGATGAAGAAGGCACAGCAGATGACTACAATGTTGCCGATGGGTTTCAGTGAGGACATCAGCGTCTCCACCACCAGCTTCAGCCCCTGCGCCCGGCTGATCACCCTGGGGAGGGGAGGGAGGGAGGTGATAAGGCTTCCCCCAGCCCAGACCCTCCGTTGTCCCTTGACCCTGCTCCCCACCCCCAACCTTGACCACTGGTCCCTTCCTGGCCTCTGGTGGCAGAACACAGTCCTCTTTTCATGGGACCCCTGCCATCAGGACCCCTATTGTAATCTCTCAAAACAAGTGGCAGAGATCCCCATGCCCCACATCTCCACCTGCATCCCAGGATGTCAAATGTACGACCTGTTTGGGTTGGGAGTGGGGAGGATTCAACTCAAGTGAGGTGTTCCCTAGGGATGCAGTGTATTGTGGGTTGGGGGCACCAGGAGATAAACTTGTAGGGGAGCAGGCAGAGAGGGGAAGGGGCAGAGGGAGATGGACTATCACAGTCAGGGAAGCATCGCCATTAGTCCACATCATCCCCATTTAAAAAAAAAAAAATCTGAGTTGGGGGTGGTGACTGGCTGATTGGAAAGGGATTCCTGAGAGGGTGGATCCCTGGTCAGGAGAAATGTCACCGGGGGGTGGTCACTGGCAGGCGCCTGAAGATGGGGAAAGCCAGCAAGAGGAGTCTGTCACCTCACGGGGAGGGGCTGAGTGTCACCCCTAGAGGCCACACAAGGGAGAGCCGCAGCTGAAGACTGTGAGAGCCCTGCTCGTGGCCCCTTGTGCTGTGTGCTGCACAGGGCTGCAGTCACCTTACATCACATGGTGCAGCGGCCTTGAGGAATATGTCATGTTGAAGAGGAGGAAAGCAGGTGTGCACCTGGAGGGAAATTACTGCGGCCGTAATCTGAGTGTTGTCTGGGGCGGGGACAGGATCGCCTGTGGGGGTCAGACAGGATGCTGGCCTGTGCGGGCTTTTGTTTCGTGGCAGGGAGTGCTGGCGGTGGGAGATGTCCCTGCGGAGGGGGCCACCTCTTGGAGGTGTTCCAGTGCTGGGGAGGGAGTCACCTGAGCGGGCGCAGGGTCCGCAGCAGCCGCAGCACCCTCAGCATGCCCAGGATCTTGGTGCCGCTGTCAGAGACCATGGACACCAGAATGTCGATGACGGAGATGAGCACCAACAGCCCGTCTAGCACGTTCCAACTGCTCCGCAGGTACGCCTGCTCCCCGAAGCACCAGCCCAGTGCCACCACCTGGGGACCACCGGCACGTCATCGGCCGCCCTCCCTGCGCTGCAGCCAACCCTCCCACCCTCAGCCCAAGCTGTCTCCACCCCCACCAGGAACCAGAGGTCCCAAGCCAACACCAGCCCCCATCACCTTCACTGTCATTTCAGCCAGAAAGACTGCGGTGAAGATGTAATTGGAGAGGGTCAGGAAGATGCGTTCCTGCAAGAGAGGGGAGGCAGGGGTTGCCCGCCAGGAAGTCCCCACCCTTGGGCCAGGTCTGCTCTGCATACACAAGTCAAAACCTGCTTCTAACATTTGACTCAGAAAACGACCCCCACCCTCCACAACAATGTAGATCACGCCCCTCTCATACACGCACAGAGCCAGTGCCAGGCCCCCTGACTCCCCTGCAGCTCTGTGGACAGTCACACCCCTGTCGGTGACCAGAGCTCCCCGCCCCCACAGCCACTTAGCCCGAGGGGGAGAGGATCTGCACTGCAGTGCTGTGATCTGCGTCCCACGTCCTAAGCCCTATTCCCTGGTTCCTTTTAAAAACTGGGGCAGGATCTCACTTGATCTCTGACCCTTGCCTGCCATCCCACCCTCTTCACTTGCTTTCCTGCTGTGCGCCCCAGAAATGGAGCAGCAGTGGAAGCTGGGGTCCTGACACAGACTCTGCACCCCCAGGCACAGGCTGGGGCAGGGCAGGGAGGAAGGCCATCTAGTTCCCTGGCATCTGTGGACTGAGTCCCTCCCTGGGTGGCCAGGAGGCAGGCGCAGATCTCTAGAGAGGTGGCGGGCAGGGTGTGAGCACAGAGAGGAGGGAAGGAGAGGAGCAGGTACAGTGACAGAGCTGGAGATGGAGAAGCTGAGTGGGAAGATGGTGAGAGAGACGTGGAGACAGACATGGTGACAGAGAGCTCTACAGCAGGGCCTCAGGCGGGAGGCAGCCAAGGCTGGAGTGCAGCCAGCGCCCCTGCCTTACCCTGTGACTCCGGGTGTGAGGTCCCCAGTGCGGGTGCTCTCTCACCCGCCTAGTCTTGGGCTGCTCCCGCCATTCCTCAGGCTCCCTCCACCCCGACCCTAATAGAAAACAGAAGCCCCAGCAGCGCTGAAATCTAAACAATGGTGTGGGAGATGGCAAAGAGGGATGATCCAGAGGCAAACCCTGGCCACCTCTAAGAAAGTGGTGCAGGATGCCGTGAGGGGAAACACAACCACCCCCCACGCATCCTTCTGGAACCAGAATTGCTGCCGACAGCGAAGGGCTATAATGCCAGGCTGGGAAGAGACAGCTCCCAGGGTGAGCTGGGCCCACCCTGAAGGGGTTCGACCCTGGGGCGGTATGTCCAGGGCCTCTGGCTTTCCTGAGAAGGACTGACAGGTTCGCAGCCAAGCAGAAGTGACCCATGTCCCCACCATGGCCCCTGAAAATCTACTTGTTTTTGACCTGGAAGGACGACCAGGAGCAAAGAACGGCTTCCATGGCCACTCTGCGTGCCCCCGAGGCCCTGAGGCAGACTGGGCAAGATGCCTCCCCATCTGCACACAGCCCCTGCACCGCCCCAGCACTCCCCGACTCACGCGTGTGCCCCACAAGGCTCTGGCTCATGAGAAATAGCCTGGAATGAGACAAAGCACCCAGCTGGGCTGATGTATCATAGAAGGGAAACTGAGGCAGGAGAGGACACAGGGGGCATCCCGGGGACCAGGATCTGGTGAGAGACCTAAAGGAGAGTCCTGGCCCCCTCGTTCCCTGCTGTGTGACTTGCAGGTCAGCAACTGTGGCCTCCTTGCCTCCCTCACTGGTCCTGAGTGCAAACCCCAGGAGAGGCCTTGCCCTGAGCGGGGCTGGTGACTCACAGCGCTGTGGGGGTCAATTTTGGGGCGCTCCATGGCGATGGTGATGCAGTTAAGGAAGATGATGACAAGGACCACGTGGTCGAACATCTTGTGGGTGATGATCCGGTGACACAGGAGGCGGAACCTGCCCAGGCATGGAGGCAACGGCTGAGAGGGGGAGGCAGGGCAGGTGGCAACGAGAGGCACCGCCCGCAGCCCCTACCCCTCCAGAGCCCTCCCAGCTGAGGCCACCCTGCTCACACCCCCAGGCAGGGTGCCACTTCTCAAATCCCTGACAGCATCACCAGGGGTAATTTCCCGTGAGAAGAAGAGGTCGGGACACAGGTCAGACCCCTGCCCTGTCACTTACCTGGACTGAGGAGGGAAGATGTAGGCTGACCAGGAGTCTCGCTCGAGGCAGCAGGCAGGGAGTCGGGCTCGGATCCATGCACGGACCCGTTCCCCTTTGCTCTGCAGAACAAACACTGGAGTATGAGCAGGACCAGGCCTCCAGGTTCCCCGGCTCCTGGCTCCTCAGCAGAGTCACGACCCTCACTCCTTGTCTACCCTCTCCCACCTGGGGCCCAAGCTCTGCCCTGCCTCTCTTCCTTTATTCCTAAAGCCACCTCCTCATCTCCCTGTCAACCTTGCCAGGCCCCCTCCCCATCCCTGAGGACCCCTTGCCTCTCCACCTCCTCCCTCTCCTCCCCTGCATCCCCAACCCCGCTCTCCCCTCTCCCCACCCCTGCCTCCAGCCCAGCCCCCTGCCTGTCCTCCCTGCTGGGCTGGGAAGCAGCATCAGTTATCAGACACTGGCCCCACACAGCTGTCTGTTCAGAGAAACACCTCAGCTGAGGAGACACTGGCCCTGCTCTTCACGTGCTAACCCTGAGGTCACTGCACCCCATCCCCAAGGGGAATGGTGGTGATGAGGGGCTGGGGCAGGGGCACATGGGTATGGATAGAGTGGGAAGTCATGGCTTGTGATGAGGTTGAGATGAGAAAGGGGGATGCGGGGCATCAGTTTGGAGAGATGAGTGATGGGTCTTTCTGAGTCACAGGGGGAGGGCCATGAAAGATTCATACACATCTGTCCAAAATCATTCATATCCACCAAGGGTGGCAGAGCCGCAGCCCCAGGCATAGGCATGACAAGGATCTGGGGCTTGGCAAGGCGGGCAGAGGGAGAAAAGGGATTGTTTGGAGCTCGGTTTCTAGGTGCCCCTTGATATTCCGTAGGCTTGGAATGGTAACTCCCTTATACCCTGCCAGGCCAGGCACAGCTCCCCTCTTTCAAGGTCAGGGGTGAGGGGTCACTGTGCCCACAGGGGCCTCACCAGGTTGCCCTCGTCATCGGCGTCATCCCCATCCAGTGGGGGGTCATCAGGCTGCAGGGCCCGGGCCAGGCGCCCTGAAGCCGACTTGCCATTGCAGTCCTGGTGCTCAGAAGCAGACCCTCGGCCACTGGCAGTGCGATGCAGCCCTGGCACCTGCAGTGTGTCTGGCAGGTCAAAGGAACTCTTGGCCTCCCGCTCCAGGGACCCCCTGTGGCGATGGTCACTGCCCGCAGGGCTGGCCCGCTCCTCTTCTGAGCTCTCCTCTTCATCCTGGCTCTCCTGGCCTTCTCCCGACAACAGGGACCGCCGCTCTCCACTTGGGCTTCTCCGCTTCAGGCTGGGGGCACGGCCGAGGCTGTTCCGGCTGGAGCGCCTGCTGGTCCAGCTGCTTGCAGCGCTCCAGGGGCTGTGCGGGGAGCTGCGGGCGCTGGGCTGTGGGTGAGCAGGGGAGGAGTGGTCTCAGGCAGGGCCCAGCAGCCCTGTCCTCTCATGTGCACCCAGTCTCCTGGGAGCCTCACTGGCATCACATCATGTGTAGGGATGTGAGCAGGAGCTCTGGACTCTGATGCCCGGGTTCAGATCCTGGCTCACCCCAACCAGCTGTGTGACCTGGGGCAAGTTATTAAGCCTCTCTGTGCATCTGTTTCCTCATCTGTAAAACAGATATGACAATAGAGCTCATTCCTCATTTATTTGGTGAGAGAAGTGTTATCATCAGCTGAGTGGCAGTATATATAATGGGGTGAAGAAACACAACTCAACAGCAAAAAATCAACCCAATCTAAAAAATGGGCAAAGGGCCTGAATAGACATTCCTCAAAAGGAGACACAGGGCTGGGCACGGTGGCTCACACCTGTAATCCCAGCACATTGGGAGGCCGAGGCGGGCAGATCACCTGAGGCCAGGAGTTCGAGACCAGCCTGGCCAACGTGGTGAAACCCCATCTCTACTAAAAATACAAAAAATTAGTTGGGCGTGGTGGCGCACGCCTGTAATCCCAGCTACTCAGGAGGCTGAGGCAGGACAATCACTTGAACCTGGAAGGTGGAAGTTGCAGTGAACTGTTGCGCTCCAGGCTGGGTGACAGAGTGAAACTCCATCTCAAAAAAAAGGAGACACAGATGGCCAACAGGTACATGAAGAAATGCTCAGCGTCACTAATCACCAGGGAAATGCAAATTAAAACCACAATGAGTTATCTCACACCTGTTGGATTGGCTACTATGAAAGTGATGAAAGATAACAAGCGCTGGTGAGGATCTGAAGAAAAGGGAACCCTTGTGTCCTGTTGGTGGAAATGTAAATTAATACAGCCATTATGGAAAACGGTATGCAGGTTCCTCAAAAACCTAAAAATAGAGTTGCCATATGACCCAGCAATTCCACCACTGGGTATTTATCCAAAGGATTTGAAATCAGTATGTGGACGAGATATGGGCACTCCCATCTTCATTTCAGCATTATTCACAATAGCCAATATATGGAATCAACCTAAGTATCCATCAATGGATGACTGGATAAAGAAAATATGGGCCAGGTGCAGTGGCTCATGCCTGTAATCCCAGCACTTTGGGAGGCCAAGGCAGGTGGATCACTTGAGGCCAGGTATTTGAGATCAGCCTGGCCAACATGGTGAAACCCCATCTCTACTAAAAATACAAAAAATTAGCCGGACATGGTGGCACATGCCTATAATCTCAGCTAATCAGGTGGCTGAGGCAGGAGAATCACTTGAACCTGGGAGGCAGAGGTTGCATGCAGTGAGTTGAGATCGTGCCACTGCACTCCAGCCTGGGCGACAGAGCAGAAAGGAAAAGAAAGAAAGAAAGAAAATATGGCATACATGCACTGTGGAATAATATTCAGCCCTAAAAAAGAAGACTGTCATTTGTGATAACATGGATGAACTGGAGGATATTATACTAAGTGAAATACACAAGACACAGAAAGACAAATAAACACCATATGATCTCACTTATATGTGAAATCCAAAAAAATTGAACTCATAGAAGTAGAGAGTAGAATGGTGATTAGCAGAGGCTGGGGTTGGGAGAGGTAAGGATGGGACCAATGGGGAAGGCTTAGCCAAAGGATACAAAGTTTCAGTTGGACAGGAGGAATCAATTTTCGAGATTTATTGCACAGCATGATGGCTATAGTCAATAATAACGTAATGCATATTTATTTCAAAATTTCTAAGAGTAGATTTTTAAATGTTCATGCCACAAAAAAATAAGTATGTGAAGTGATGCATATGCTAATTAGCTTGATGTAATCATCCCATAATGTATGCATATATCAAAACATCACATTGTGCCCCATAAATATACACAATTAGTATTTGTCAATTAAAAGCGAAATTTAAAAAAAATAAAAATAAATAAAATCATGAGAGCATGGGCACCAACAGTAGCCTCCTGGATTAAAATGCTGGCTCTGCCATTCCCTTCTGCAATCTGAGGCTCAGGCCCCCTCTGTAAAATGGGGATCATTGTGGTACCTACCTCCCAGGGTTGGTGTGAGGATTAAATGCATTTAGAATGCTTCGGAGTAGTGTTTAGAACAGTGTCTGGCACAGAATCAGTACCTAGATGAGGGTCTGCTATTATTATTATTCAGTCTTGAGGAGGTATGGACACCCCACCTCCATTTTACAGAAGCGGCTCAGAGTGGTGGCGTCTTGCCCGAGGTCACTCAGCTAGGGTACAGAAGAGGTCAGCTTAGGCCCTGTTTTCAGCCCCCAGGCTAGGGCTCCTTCCCTGGTTTGCATCACCAGCGCGGACTCCCCAGGGGCTTGTCCAGGCACACCCAGGCCCCATCCAGCCCATGGGGCAGGGGCTGTGCCCTTGGACCCGCCTGCCTCCATCCTCTCTTCCTCCTGTCCTCCTTGGAATATCTCCCACCATCAGGGTACCCACATGCACCCCCTACCGGTGACTTCATCTCGTGGGCCGCCCCAGGCTCGGCCGACCCGCTGCTGCTGGTGCGGCGCGACGCAGGGCCCAGCGCCTCGCCCAGGCCCGTGCTGGTGCTCTTGGGCAGCGACATGGGTGTGGCGGCCGTGTGGATGATGAGAGGTGGCAGCAGGCTCTTCCGCAGCTCCGGGTGCTCTCCCAGGGACACCACTGCACGGGGAGAGAGGGAGAGATCCCGAGTCCACTCAGGGCTGGCCCAGGGCCAAAGGTCGCACCCCAGGATAGGTACTCACAGGCCAAGCACTTCTTCCTGTCCCCATCACCATCCAGGCTGGGTGAGAAGAAATCGGGCTCTGATTCGGACTTGTTGGCATCTCCCTAGGGCAGGGGAGCAGCAGACCATTAGGGATCCGGCCAGGCTGGGGTGGTTGGGATGGACCGGGCCTCCCTCTCTTCACACACGCACACCACATATAGGCCACAGGAACCAGCAACCACGGCACGAGACATGCACGGCGCAGGCCAGACCCCCCAGGCTTGGGGCCCGAGGCTTCCCAGGGCCCCACCACCTCTGCCTCTCCAGCCCCACCTCAGAAAAGGCCACGGCTTATGTGAGCCCACAGCACAACCAGCCTGGCTGAACGGTCACCAAGGCTGGCTGGGGAGAGAAGGGGTAGCTAGGTGGCAGGTGGCACAGGCCAGAGGGGGCTGGGGACCTGGGGACCTGAGTGAAGTGGTCACTAGAGCCTCTCTTGCAAAAGTTCACTGGAGGCCCTTTGCTTTCTCTCCACGGCTCCCCTCCCCTGAGCCTCAGACTCGAGGACCCTGGAAGGAAATTGAAAGACCCCAGACAGAACAGCTCAGCCCGAGGACACCACTTCAGTCCCTCAGTGTCTTCCCTTCATCTTCCCCAAGTCCCGGCCCCCTCCCTGGCCCCATTTTTACCTCTCTCCCTGTCTCTGGGACAGTTTTTTCTTTCTTCTTAGCAGGTCAGTAGGTTCCCCAGTAATTACACACTTCTCCTTAAGAAGTTATTAAAAAATACTTGATTGCTACTTTTGATAAGGACATAAATATTGGGTAATTGGCATCTCAGGGGATCATTTTCATTAACTCAGTTTACAGCCCTAACGAGGCCTTTAATTATCAAGTGGGATCTCCAGGGGGCTGCTCGGGATATGCAGCACCATGGGGTCCCACAGGAATGCTGGCTTTGCCCCGAATTCTGGTGCTGGGGCAGGGAGCAGCAGAGCACAGGCTCATCGTGGGACCAGAGCGGGAGCCAGCCCTGACAGCACCAGCTGGACCCAACTGGGTGATGAAGGGGCCAAAGGCTCAGAGGTGATTTAAAATATTGGTACATTTTGGCAAGAGCCACATCCCATCCCCACATCCTCCAAGGACTTGTCCTGAGCTGAGACAGCTTGCGGGGTCTCCAACAGGGGCCTGGGGCAAGGGGTGAAGGGGTGGGAGATGGGGGAGTATGGTCTACGGCCAGATCTTGACTCCACTGAAGCCGGACGTCTGGGACTCCTCCGGGACCTCAGCACAGGCACGCACACACGGGGTGCCCCACACACGTGCACACAGAGGATTCTAAGTCCCTTCCTTCTCCGGCCCATCCACCGGTCTGGCAGGGATGGAGATGGTGCCCTTGGTGGGTTGATGGGGGCAGAGGCAAGGAGGTGCCTCCCTTCCGTGTCCTCAAGGGGGAAGGGACTTAAAATCGAAGCAAACCTCACAACACCAATGACCATCACGGCTATGACAGGTTGCACAGCAGCGGAGCGTGAACACGAGCACAGAGACATGGAGGCGGAGTGGAGGGGCACGGGCATGGGGCACGGGAGGCATGCCGGCTCATGATCGCGTACCTACCCCCTGGGAGTCGACAGGCAGCTGAATACAGCTTAACTGTCCACTCGCATCTTCCCGTTTGCTGATTTCCTACAGGGAAAGGGGGAGGCAGGGGAGGGCTGCTGGTCACAGGCGCTCGGGGCCTTCAGATATCGGCAGTGTCGAGAGAGGATGAAGAAAAGGAGGGGCGCAAACCCCACAGCAGGGGAACTGAGAGACACGGGGAATGGGGGGCAGAGAGGGGACAGAACAGCCTTCCAGAATTCAACTACAGGCCTTCAGGCCAGAATGAATCTGAAGGGTGAGTGCAGAGGCCAAAAAGATGGGGACAAGGGCAGGTCCCCCCATAATCCTAATAATAACAGCCACCATTCATTAAGGGTGTGCCCGGCATGGGAAACTGCCTCCTTAACACCAGCTGGCTTCCTTGCAAGGTAGGAAGTGGGTTCCAGGATCGCCATCTTACACAAGAGAAACCCAAGATTTGGAGAAGTTGCGGAAACTGCCCCAAATCATACAGAGTAAGAGGTGGATCTGGGCCTGGAACCCGAGTCTATGGCTCAGAACACCACTCTCCTCTCACCGGTTCGGAGGCAGTGGGCTTGGGGAATGGGTAGGAAGCAAGGAAAGGAATGGACGAGTCAGAGTCAACATGGAGCCAAGTCAGGCCTCATAATGTCTCATGCTCTCAGCTTAAGTCCCTTCAGATCAGAATAGATCCAGCTGCTCCGTTTGAGATGGGATGTGACAAGTAATGCTGAGATGATGGCTCTGATGTTGTTTAGTATCAATTAATGGCCTCACACAGGGCCTGCTGCCTGTTCATTTAATTAAGTGTGTGAATGATAAATACACAGGGATTCAGGGCGCTGCCCCCTGCAGTCAGGAAATCACCAGCCAAGCAGGCTGTGTCCCTGGACCACCCCCTCCTAGCTCTTGGCAAGGTAGCAAGGCCAGCAGGGGGACTACCCTTGAAGCCTCCTGCTGGGGAAGCCCACCAAAATGGGGGCAGCCACTTCCTCTGCCAAGGTGGGTTGTCTTATTTGTCAAAATAAAAGCAAAAATCCCAGGCCATCACAACAGCAAAACCAGACTCCCCTGCCAGACAGTGGGGCTCCCTGAAACCTTACCCAGGAGAGGGCAGGTGCCTTGGAGGTGTCCAGGCCATGGGCATCGAAGGACACTCCCCAGCCCTGCCCACCACATGCAGGACAGGGGAGCAACTGGCCCAGCCCCTCCCATGGGCACTCCGGGGCCACAGTCACTGCCCACTCCCATGGAGAGGGGATGTTCTTAAAGTCCTTTCTCCATCCCACCCCAGGCGTGAAGCATCCCAGCCCAAGACACCGCATCCTGAGTGAGACCCTCCCTGCAAAGGTCCTGATACTGAGAAGGTTGGGGAGGGTGTGGCTGCGTGGGCCTTGTTGAGCCCTCACACTGGGGCAGTCCCAGGCCCCCAGCAGGGCCAGAGTGACCAGGCCGCCCCAGGGCCAGGCTGCGCTCATTCCCACACTCCGGCTTTGCTGTTGCCTAGCAACCAGGCCGCTCAGCTGCACTCAAGTTAACAAGGTGTTTGCTGAAAGGGCTGAGTGCTGGGGAGGGGGCCATCTGTGCTGGGCACCTCCAGACTGCCTTGGCGGCTGAGTGGCAGAGGAGGGGAGGGGAATAGGCCCGCGGTGTTTTCCATTTCCCTCCACAGAGTTGCACAGGAATTTTTCTGAGGGAACCATGGCTGGCAGCTGCCTTCAGAAGGGGCCAGGGGGCCCGGTCCTCACTCAGCTCCTCCTCTTATAGACCCTGAGCAGCAGCAGAGTGAGTCTACTGGCTCTTGTGGGAGTACTGTGGTGCCCCTTAATTCTTCAGGCCTCAGGGAACCCCCAAATTAGTGTCCCATTCCAGGGAGCATACCGGCATCCCTCCCTCCCTCCCTGCAAGAGGCACAGCCATCACCAAAGCCTCCCCCACCAGCTGCCCTGGCTGCCCCACAGCAGGGAGGAAATGCGATAACGGATAACTACAGACTGAAAAGGGTAGCGGGGAGAAAGACCAGTGTTGGACAGATACGCTGCACCCCACCAACCCAGCCGGCCCACAGGGAAAAGCCCTCTCTTGAAAGACTGGGAAAGAGTCAGAAAATAGATTTTTGTTTTTCCACCGTGTGCCAGGTATTTATAGACCAGGCCACAGCGGGAGTTTCCATCCGGGTCACCCAGAGAGAACTGGACCAAGAGCTTCTCCAGACCCAACCTGGAGCGTTTCTAGGTTGGGTCAAACTGCCCTGTTTGAAGCCCCAGCAAGCTGGGGTGGGTCTGGGGGCTCGGGTGGGAAGAGAGGCAGAGCTGAGGGAGAGGAGGGGGTGCAGCCCTCTGGGCAGAGGCTGCTCGCTGACATGGCAAGGGCAGGATCAATGTAAATCAATATTAATTGATGACGCTGCCTGTGACGAAGGTGATGGAGCCTGGGCTGGAAATAGGACGCTCATCTCTGCCATGCCTGTAGCTAATTGGGCTCATTTCTCACCCTGGGCAGCTCAGCCCTGCTCTGGTCTTAGTGGCATCTTCATCTGTTCAGTCAGAGCTCAGATAACTTGCACACAAGCCTCCTGCACCCCTCGGCTCAGAGGGGTCCTCTCCGGGTGTTCCATAGAGCACTGTGCTCAGGAGTCCAGCTGCACCACAGGCAGACACTTATCTGGTCTGCCTCTCTGGGAAAGGGGTCTAGCCAACTCTGAAGGGGATGTCTACTCGGTAGCTAAGCTTTGGTGGAGGGACCCCAAACAACCACCCTGTGTCCCATGTGATGAGGGGCTGCATGAGATCTGGAGCCTCCTTCCCCTGGTCCACCCCGGCTTAGTCTAAGAGGCTCTTCCTGTGGGACTTCCCAGGCCCCCAAAGTTGGCAACAGAGGGAGGAGGCTCAAGACAGGCAGCCAATTGGAAGTGGGACTGCGGTGGGCAGGGTGAGGTGGGCAGGGCAGTGGGTTACCTCCGCCTGGAAGCCCTCCACCAGAATGGCGACCAGCAAATTGAAGAGCACGTAGTTGCCGAAGGTCATGAGGGCAATGAAATAAAGGGCCGCCCAGGATGACGTGGAGGCCATACCATTGTAGAGGACTTTGTTCCAGTCCTCCTGGGTCAGGATCTGCAGGCAGAGGACAGGAATCAGGGCCTATACTAGGGGCACCTGATGGCCCCTGTCCATGCCCTGCCCTGTTACCCTCGCACCTGAAAGACAGTGACGATGGCCCAGAGCAAGGAGTCAAAATTCTTTCGGTCTGGCAGGGTGTCCCCATCCCGCTCAGAGGCAAACTTGCAGCCGAAGAGATGCATGCCCAGGATGCTGTGGGCACAAGGGGGCCACAAGCTAGGGATCAGAGCCCAGTGCTCCTCACCCCTCAGGCCCTCCTGCCCCCAGCCTGGCCGGTCTCTCAGCCGGCAAGGTGCCATGCCGCCCTCACCTGAAGATGAAGATGAAGAGCATGAGCAGCATGCAGAAGGTGGCCACGTTGTCCATGGTCTTCATGAGCACCACCAGCTGCCGCTGCAGCGCCGGCAGGAAGCGCACCAGCTTCAGCACGCGCATCAGGCGGAAGGTCCGCAGCACCGACAGGCCGCCCCCCTGCTGGCCCACGATCTCCCACACGCTGCAAAGGGGGCAGGCAGCCTGAGCCCCCTGCACCTTCACCCTCTCCCCCTACTCCCTCGGAGAGGACTCAGTAGCACCCAAGGGCCTGGCTGGGTGGGCACATCGAGAGAAAATAGGGCACAGGTGGGCCCCCAGACCTCCAAGCAGGAGCCTCCAAGATAGTGAGGATTTGGGTGACAGCCCCAGCCCCCTCTACCCTCTCCTTCCTGCCAGAGATCACATCCTGGCAGCAGACAACCCCCTCCCTAAATCTGGCCAATGCAACTGCATCAAGTTATGGAATATTTGCTTTGTTCTCTTCTAATGAAATCTAAAGCCAATTCCAAAAGCAATAAAGTGGTTCTCCTGGCCCCAGGCCTTGCAGGGACGGAGCACTTTCCCAAGGTCTTGGAAACCCTAAAGCAAGTTGCTGGTGTCTGAGATGATTTCCAAGCACTTTTCGAGCCGGGCAGCTGGCTGGGCCTCATACCTCTTCCAACTCCTCTCTAAAGCCAATCTCCAACCCTCGCCCATCCCAGGCCTGGGTGGGGTCAAGGACAAGAGGTAGAAGTGGAGAGAGGAGACTAAAGAGGGGCCTGGGCAATGAAGAGGTGAGCCCAAGGTCAACAGGAGCAAGGTGGGGCCGAGAGAGATGGAGGGGGCAAGGGGACACAGAGAGCTCCCTACCTAGGAGGAGTGGCAGGTCCTGTGGGGTCAGTGGGGCCTGACTCCAGACCCCTCCACCCCAGGGGAATAGGTGGCATGGCCCCTGGCCCCAAGCCACCCCTGCTAGCATTCCTCAAGTGAGAGTCAGTGCCGGGGGGTAGTCATACCTGATGACCACAATGACACCATCGAAGATGTTGTAGGGATTCTTGATGTAGCCAAAGGGACCATACACAAGCAGCTTCAGCAGCATCTCCAGGGCAAAGAGGCTGGTGAAGACGATGTTGCTGATTTCTAGGGCGTTGGTAAGCTCCTCGGGCTGCAGGGCAGGGTGGGATGTGAGGCAGCTGGCTTATCACTGAGCCCCTCAATCCAGTCCTCCAAACATGGGACACCAGGGAGAGGAGGAGCAGGAACAGCAAGCTTGTGCGGAGGGGTTGCTGGATGCTCAGGCCCATGGGGAGGACCCTGCCCCAAAGGCTCCAGGAGGAAATGCACCCAGGGGCAGGGGCCCCAGGAAAGGGCCACGTGAAACCCATAGCCCCAGCCATTCCCCAGCTCTGGGTCTCAGATTCAGGGGCCACAGACTCAATGGGAGGCCTGTGCTGTGGGTTCCGCCCTATCTCCTGCTGGGAGCTGCATGGCCCATCTTGACCTAGGCTACAATGCAAGCCTAGCGGACCCAGGCCAGCAGCACGACAATGCTGGCGGATGTCAGAGGGTGATCGCCAAGGCCTCACAGGCACACCCGGTCATCAAGCCCCATACAACGTCACATGTATTCCACAATTACTCTGTGGACTTGGCAGCTTTCTCTTGGACAACAGTTGGCTACTCTTGCTTCCTTCCAGACACACACACACACACACATACACACAGAGAGAGAGAGAGAGAAAAATGCACGCATTCCCAGTCACACACATGGTGATAGGCAGAAGGAAGACACGCAGACACCCAGGAAGGGTTGTCACAGTTGAGGAGACACCTGGAGCCTCAGCCTGAGCCCGGGACACCCGGGTTAATTCTCAGCCTATCCTGTCACTCACTCTGTGACCTTCAGCAAGATTCTCAACCTCTCTGGCCAAATGTGAAACACCAGAGGTAATTCCTTTCATGCTCCCTACCCGAGTCTGGGACTGGGACTGAGGATGCACCCTAGAGTCCTCAGAAGGACTAATGACGCACCCTGTCTCATCTGCAATTCCAGCTCATTAGTGACCTCGCTTTCAATATGAAGTGCCTAGCAATGCACCAGGCATTAAAGGAGCTGCAAAAACATGCCAGCCACACGCCCCGCCTCCCAGGAGCTCAGTGTCTGCTAGAAACACGTTGTACACACACAAAACGGCTGAATAACCACAAGAGGCCTTAAATGCTTCAGTGCCAAAATAAATTATCCAGGCAGCAAGTCCGGGAGTTCAGGGGAGAAAAGGTGAGGGGTGAACACACAGAGAAAGGCTTAGTTGGGAGAGAGGCAGCACTTGAATGCCTAAGGGTTTGTGGAGTCTCCCCAGCCAAGGGTCTAGGTGGTGTGGCACGGGGTGGGGGGATCATGAGCAACCTCAGCCTGGTTCTGGTTGAAGAAGGGAGGGGTGTGGCTAGGCAGAGGGCTGGGGAAGCAAGAAGAGATATGGTTGGCTCAATGGACCCCACTGTCCACCTGATGGATGTCTGGACAAACTAGGTGTCTGGCCTGGAGGGCAGAGGCCAAGTCCATAGTAGCTGCTCAAAAAGTATGGGTTAATGAAACATTCAAATGAGGCACTCATTCCATCAGACACCTCTCCTTGCTTCTCACTGCCTCGCTGGCCAGCTGCCCAACCAAGCCTGCAGCCAGGCCTGAGGACACCCAGATGTATCCTAATGGCCCTAGTTTGTGCGGCCAGCTTGGATGGGAGGTGAAAAGACTCGGAACAAGGGGCTTCTGACTAGCAGGTGAGCGGCATTTGGGGGCCTCGGGGACAACAGCTACTCAGAGAGAGATAAACTTTCAGACTGTTCAAAGGCAGGCCTGGGGGCAGAGTCAGGGCCAGCAGGCAGGCAGACAGCCAGCTATGCAGAGGGGGAGTGGCTGTCGTGGGGGCCGGTATGGCATGGAGCCCGTTGCTCCAGCAGATCTCAAGTAAGTCGTAGCTCCGTGGATTGTGAGTGGGGGCACTGCCACCTGACCTGGTTAGCCCGGTCACACAGGGCCATTAGTGTCTCCGGCGTGAGCACAGTACAGGAGGTGGGGCAGGGCCAGGATCAATGCATATAAAGCCCTGGGCTCAGACCCCACCTGGCTAAGTGGATCCCCCCACTCTGTGCTTCCAAGTCTGGTCTGCCAGGGAGCGGGAGTCAGCAAACCCTCCTGCCTGTCACTCTGCCACTCGCCGTGTTTTCGGGCCTTGGATTAGATTAAAATGAACATGGACCGCACAGGTATGTTTTATGGGTTCTCTGGCCCACCATGCACCTCCCCTCATGCCATTCACACAGTAGTCCTGCCATGCTAGTCTCATAGGGGCAAAAGACGCCAAGAGATGGAGGGTGACCAGTTCAAAGTCACAGGGCAGGAAGAGCTGGGGTGGGGCCCAATCCCACATCCCTCTGACTCCAAGAATAGTAGACAGTCAGGATTCAGAACCAAGCCACGGTGATGGTGAGGGGCTTGTGAATCCAGATACACGGTGGACTGGATACACAACGTGTCTTCTAAAATTATATTCAAATCAACAGAGTTCTAGGAATAAAGACCAACTCGATGTGAAGACACAGCCGAGGTACACTTATAATGGGCAAATTTCATGGCATATAAACTATACCCCCAAAAAGCTGCTAAAAATAAAAATTAATGAAATGTTGTTTTAAAAGTTGCTGAAAACACAGTAGCTTTTGATGTCACGTATTTACTCAATCAGTGAATTCTAAAAGTCCGACTACTACTGTGCGTGGAGAAGGAGACTGTTCTCTTCACTCCCCGATGTTATCCACGGGGCTCTCAGGAGTCTGTACTGACGGCTTGTGGACACGTGCACACCTCACTCTCCTGCACACCACCGAGAGGCTTATGGAGAAGGATGATGCCAGGCTCCTGCGATGCCTGCCATCCCATAAGGCTTGCCTCATTGGACCTTGTCAAGGGCTGTGCCAGCAAAGGCTGGAACCCCTGTCTTGCCCAGCCAAGTGACTCCAGGCCTGGAAAAGCAGGGCAGCCTGATGCAGGTGGAAAGGGGCCTGGCGCACTCCCTCGGCCCTGCCTTGCTCTCTCTGGTCTCCCTGCAACACTTAGGGTCAATGCCTCTTCTTCTCCAGGGCCCCGGTATTCCCTCCAGTGAGCCATGGAAAAAGAGCCCTCCTCCCCCAGATAGCCAGGTCTGTCCAAGTTACTAAATTGGAGGCTGGGAACGATCTGCGAATGCAGGACGAGGACATAGAGACACAATCTTAGCAACAAAGTTGCCCCAGGGACAGGAGCTGTAATTATGGCTGAAAAGGGGCAGGGGTGGAGCCAACATCTGGCAGTGCCCACCACAGACCAACTAGGCTAAAGACCTCCTCGTGGGATTTCATTTCCTCCCTGCTCACAACAAACGAGGGAGGGCTGTGAGCCTCCTAGATAGTCTGGGAAACTGAGGCTCCGAGGGGTGTGGTGACTTGATGGAGGTCACATCACCCTCCTGGAGAGGTGCAGAGCCAGGTCCGTTGTGCCTCCCTCTACATCTCTGCCCTTAAGACGTTTTCCACAACATCGCCCCCACCATATACCCAGACAGAGCTCACACAGAGAGCACACGAACTCATCAGGCTGGAGCCAGCCTCCCCTCACTGGCCATCCCCAGCTGTGGAAGTCCCTTCCCAGGTCTAGCCTGCATCCTTCCTGCTGTTCACAGATGTCAAGGCCCAGTGGAGGTTTCTGTGAAATGAGGCCAGGCAGCCTGAGCTTATCCCACCCAGAGGTCCCAGGTCTCTTGTCTGTGCTGATGTTGACTGTAAATCTCCATCTCCCATCTCCTAACACCTCCCCTCCCCTCCCCTCCGGCCGTCACCTTGCAGCAGCGTTAAGCTGCTCAGTACTTCCCAGCACCAGGGCTCCCCAAGCCTCATAGCTGCTCCATCAACTAGCCCTAAAAGTGCCTTCTGTGTGCCAAACACTGGTGTTAGAAAGGTGCCACCAACTCTGAGACTTTCTTCCTATGTGACCTTGGGCAAGTCCCTTTGCCTCTCAGATCCCCAGTGGCCTCTTCTGTTAAACAGGGTAACACTACCTCCTGGGAGGCTGCTCTACAGAACAAAGGAGTGAAAGGCTGTGAGAAACCCCAGCCCAGGGCCAAGCTCACACAAGGCAGGACCGATATCTGCAAGGCTGCAACTAAACACCACACTGGGGGCAAAACCCAGGAGCCACGGGAGCTCAATCCCGGCTGAGGTCAGTGGGCCAGTGGGGAGGACAGCCTGGGAGGATGTCCATGGAGGGTGTCCCCAGCTGGGGACAGCAAGGGAAGGGGTGTGCAGGGCACAGTGCAGAACCAAGAATCAAGTTGTCTGCCCAGATCAGAGGGTGAGAGAGGCTGGTGGGAGAGAAGGCTACGAGGTCGGCAGGGCCAGGTGGAACAGCCTTCCTCTGCTCCCTCTGGACCAGTCTCTGCCTACCACGCTGCCACTGAGGCCCTGGGGGCGGGTGGGAAGGGAGGAAGGAGATGTGCAAAGCAGTGTATTAAGAAGATTAATCTGGCTGCAGTGGTGGCAGCGTGTGGACGGCTTGGAGGGTAGAGACAGAAACCAATTAGGATACTGCAGCAGTCCAGGCAGGAGGCCTGAGAGCCAGCTCTGGCAGACAGTGATGTGCCTCTTGCAGAGAGGGCATGAGGGGCTGGACAGGCCTCGTCAGAGCTGAGCAGAGGCTTGGACCAGTCACTCCTGCTCTGCCCAAGCCCGACCCCAGCCAGCTGCCATAGCCCCAGCTTCCACCTGCTCCACTGACCCTGAAATCTCTGCTCTTCTGTTCAGACTCCTCAGCTCACCTCACCTCTGCTTTTGATGTGCCTGCCTGCTGCTCCCACCCACCCAGGACAGGGGCGCAGACAGGCTGCAGTGAGGCAGTGAGGGTCACTGGGTCAGTGGGAGGCAAGTCTTCAAGGAGGTGTGGGAAGTCAGGGAACACCTCGGTAGCAGGAGGTTTCCTGGAAATCTCACAGGCCTCATCATGTAGATCATGGTCCTGGTCTTCCCCAGCCCCTGGAAGCTCTCCAGTTTGGATCCCCTCTCCTGTGCCCTCCTGCCCACTGGGCACACTGCTAGGTGTCATGGTGCCCCCAGGGCCTCCTAATCAGAGGCAGTGCCAAGGAGAGGCTTTAGTCGCAGTCACTGCCTCTCTGCCCTCAGGGCAACATTCCTCAGAGTTCATTCTAAGCTTATTCCCCCCACCAGCACCCCCACTCCCACCTCTCCCACTGTCATTGGGGTGTAGGCGACATGATATTTCCCAGCTCCCCAAAGCCCTCAAAAGTAAACACACAAGCTAACTAGGCACAGCACACTCACGGTGCCCACTCAGCTTCAGGACAGCTGACCCAAGTCCCCTGCTACTTAAAATTCTGGAGCTATAGCCAGGCATGGTGGCAGGTGCCCGTAGTCCCAGCTAATGGGGAGGCTGGGGTGGGAGGATCGCTTGAGCCCAGAAGTTCCAGGCTGTAGGGGGCCATGATCAAGCCACTGTATTCCAGCCCAAGGGGCAGATCAGGATTCCATCTCTTAAAATAAATAAATAATAAAATGCTGGAGCTGCAGCCCCTGTGCCTTGTCCACCTGGACAGTGTCTAGCCCATGGTGGGCCACAGTAGGCCACATAAAGGCTGCCCTTCTGACGAAGACTTTCAAGAGCTCCTGCCCTGCCCAGCCCCAGCCCAGGTAAGTGCCCTTGCCCTCCTCCTCTCCTCTGCGGCTCTGGAAGTGCTGAGTATAGCCAGAGAGAGGCACGAACATGTGCTGACTGGACAAGTGATTCCCTGTGGGTGGTGGCCCCATGGCTGTTTCATGCCTTTATTCACAGTCCCTGGTTCCTCCCTTCTTAGGTCTCCTCTCTCCCCCAGGAGCTGCCTCAAACCTTCTGGACTCTGCAGCCCCCAGCCCTACTCCCCACCTGGCCCCTCGTTGCAGGCTTACATGGGGGGCTCCACGTCCCTCCTCCAAAGAGCTCTGTGTTGTGCATCCGACTGTCTCTCTTCGTCTCCTGGAAGGGAGCCAGCCGTTCCTCCACCTGCACTTTGATACTTTGATGTGCTCCCCCGCCGCCCCCCTGTCACCCCCCACCCCTGCCCCCGGCTCTCCTGGGCCCTGGCCTATCAGTTATGCCTGCATCCATTACTTCTCCAATCTCCTTCCCCCCTGCCTAAAAGCAGAAAGCTTCTGTGGGACTCCAGACCCATTCAGTTCTGAACTCTGGGCCCCACAGCTCCAGCTCTGTCCAGGGACCCTCTTCCCAGCCCTCCTCTTAGTGGATGCCTCAGCAGCAGCTGAGCCTCCCTTGGCTTCCCCGATCCTGAGCAACCACCTCTTCCCCTTCCCAGTGCTCATTTCACCACCTCTCTTCCCTCAGGCCAGCATTCCTCAGAGTTCAGTCTAAGCCCGCTCCCTCCACCAGTACCCCCACTCCTACCTCTCTGGCTGTCACTGGGGTGTAGACAACACTAAACAATCTCTCCAAGCCCCTGGCTTCTCATCCAGAGATCCAGAGCCTGCCTGATCTCCCTCCTGGGATGGCCCACAGCCATCTCAAACTCAGTGCATCCAAAACAAACCCTCTCACCTCCTCTCCCAAACCTGCTCCTTCCCGGGCGGCGCCATCATGCTCAGGATTCTGCCTTAGAAACTTCGGGTTATCTAGGATTCTTGCCCAGCCTTCATCCCTCTGGACACTAAGGTGCCCCGGCCCAGAGAACCTGCCAGTGAAATTGCGTCCTACCCACACCCCCTTGTTCCCATAGCTATGGCCTTACTTGGGGCCCTCTTTGCCTCTGATCTGAACAACAGAAATAGCCTCTAGGCCCTCCCCCACCAAGCCTGCACCTATGGGAAGCACCGGCTTCCTCGCTGGGCTAACATCAATCACTGCTCAGACACCTCGGGGCCAGGGCAGGGAGGAAAACCTGACTGTCCTTCAGAGCATCGAGTGCCACCCTGTGCATGTGCCTTAATCCCTCCACCTAGATCTCTCTGCTCCTACCCACCCCTCCATCTCCCACCTCCCCCCACCCCCACCACCCAAGCCACTGTCAATTCCATTCATCTTTTGAGGCTCCGTTCAAAAGCCACCACCTTCGTGAAGCCCTTCCGAAGGAGAGCTGGGGATGAGCAGCTCTCCTTTGTCCCCTGAAGCCTCTCTTGCGGCATGTGGCATAATCATCCATGAAACAGAATGACTTTTTCACCAGAACCTACATTTCTTGGGTGTTTCTGGCTCAGCCCCCAACCCCCTGATATTCTAATATTCTATTCTAGTGTGCTGTGCACAGGATATGCTCCCCTTGTTTACGGAACTGGGAGAGCCTGGAGCCAGGGGATGCCTAAAAGAACAAGAGAACACCTTAGCAGACATCTCCAAAACAATGCCCCTCTCCCTCCCACACCAGATAGCCTTTGAATATCTGGGGCCAGTCAGCTGTAAAGGATCATCCCCCAAAGCTCTGCTTGGTCCTCAGCCCTAGCTCTTCAGCCAGGGCTCCTCTATCTGGAGACCAAGGGACTGGCTGGGGTGGGAGGTGTCCATCAACCTTTGCCCTCAAAGGCCACATTTAGGGTGTCCAGGCATATGGGGATTTTCTGGGGAGAGGGTCCCCAGCCTTCAGCAGAACTGAAAAGGAGTCTATGACCTCCTTCAAAGTTCAGACTTACCATATCTGGACCACCTCCCCCTGCCCCACCCCCAGCTTCTCTCGCCTTGAACAGCCAAACTCACTCACTTATAAATAGAAACCCTCTCTGGACATGTATCTGGAGTGACAGGATGGCCCCAGAGTGTGAGCAATGAGCAGAGTCATCACCTGCCCTGTCCTCTCTCAGCCTGCAAGGCCATCTACCCTGGTCCCTCCCCCTCCTCTCCCCGTCTACAGCCCAGGAGACCACTGGGCTACATGTAGCTCCCCTCTCCCCATATGCTCTTGTCCCTCTTCTAGAACATTAGACTAGCACCTGTCCCCCACCCCACCATGACCCAGAGCCAGGAAGGAGATGTTAGGAAGCTCCTGTGTCTCCAAGGCTGCACTCCTGCACTCCCCTCTTCCTGGAGAGGTCTGGCCCCAGTGCAGAGCCAGGCAGGACACAGAAGAGAAGGCAACTTCTTTTCTGAGCTCCAACAGTCTGCTGGATATGGTCAGGATGGCCCGCAGGCACCTTGTATGCAACATGTCTCCCAGCCCACATCTGCTCAAGCCACATTGCTCCCACCCCAGGTAGAAACCTGGGAGTCATCCTTGCTGCCTCCTCTCAACCCATGTTTCCAACTGATTGGGTCCTGCAGATCCAGCTACCAGCCAGCTCTCCCCAGCCCTCTGCTCTCCATTTCCAGGGGTGAAGATGTAGTATGAACTGCCTGGACCACTGCCGGAGCCCTCATACTGTGCCCTGCCCTTCACCTTCACTGGCTATGTCCTACTCTTCCTTCAGACTCAGCCCAGAGGTCACCTCCTACACGGAGCCCTCCCTGAATTCCTTCTCTGGTCTGGGTTAAGGGCTCCTCCTCCACGCATCCCTCTCTGAGCATGTGCCACATCAAGTAAATATGACCGTTTACTTGTTGTGACCTCTTTAAAAAGAAGGACAGTGCCTTGGGCCCAGTGGTGTGCTGGAGCTGTTTCTCACTGGCTTGGGAGAACCAATTGTCCACGTCTCTTCCCAACCCCACATTCGGTGGAATCGTGTTGGTAGCTTAAAACCAGCTATGGTGGGAGCATTTACACCATGGAAATTGGCAAATGCTACAGATCAGGACCTTATTATTTTAGAAGGGCTAGTTGTTAAACATTTACCAGCAAATCACTGCTCAGGCCCAACTCCAGTGCAAAAGGATGAATTGGAAAAAGGTTCTGGACTCCATGTACCGCCCTGAGCAGATGGGGCACACATGTAGGCTGGCCCCATATCAGATCACACTTCGACATCAGGTCATTTTCTTGCTCTCTCCTCAGTCTCCTGGGTTCTTGTCCTCCTCACCAGGCCTCTGGGCAAACCCAATCCTGCCAGTTCTCCTCCAGCTGGTGGTTAAGGGGTGGAGGAAGCAGGAGACAGAGGACAGCATGGGGCCAGCCCCGGGTGGGGTGGGGTATGACATATAGGTGCTTCCTCAGTCAGGAGGATGGTGGGGTAGTGCAGGTTGGGGGGATGGGACAAGCGAATGATGAGTCAGCCAGGGGATGGTGGGAGAGGACAGGGCCTGGGGAGGGCAGCGGTGACGGCCAGGAGGGAGGGCAGGGACTCCTCCTCTGGCGAAGCACCAGCAACACCCTTTCCAGTGCCCGCCCCCCCATCCGATCGATTCCGGGATCAATGGACACAATTGCCTCATTAAGGGCACCGCAGGGAAGCCATGAGCCTCCTCACGCAGCCAGCTCCAGGGGAGTCTCTGTCTCCCCATCCCACCCCGTCTCTGCCCTCATTTGCATCTGGGACTCGGTCTCTGTCTTCAGCTCCCTCTCTGTGTCTCTGTCTCCCTGTGTGTCTCTGTGGCTCCATTTGTCTCTGTCTGTCTCCGCTGTGGCTCATCTCTCCCTCCATATCCTTTCTCCCCTGCCTGCGCGTCTCTCTTCCTGCCCTCCTCCCCCGTCTCCATCTTGCTCTCCGTGCCTCTGTCTCGCCCCCATCAGTCTCCTCTCTGTCTCCCTCTGCGTCCCCATTCCCCCATGTGTCTCTGTCTCCCTCTCTGTGCCCACTCTGTGTCTCTGTCTCAGCCCCCCACATCTCCTTGCTGCCTTCCCTGGCAACCCCCCACTCCCAGCCTGCTCAGGCTCCAGGGCCCAGATGGCGGGACGTTCACGCCGCAGTGCCTGCAAGCACAGGGCCGTGGCAGCTTCTGGGACTTCTTACTCTCCGCACCCCTGAGCCCGCTGGGCAGCTGTCAGTCATCTGCCCAGCCTGCTGGGGACTCCCACTCACCCCCATGGGGCCCTCAGCACCAGGTATGCGGACAAAACCTTCCCTGGAGCAGACACTGCTGTCACTGAGTGAGGCCTCCCTGCTGCTGAGGACTTAGTGGGAGCCCTGGGCTGTCTCCGCCCTTCCTCAGGAGCCTGAGCAAGGAGAAGGTGCAGGCACCCCTGACTGATGGCTGCTGCCTTCTCTCCAAAGGGGCGTCCTTCTTGACATCTAACTGAAAGCCCTCTTGCCAAGGCTTCATCTGCCCTGGGTCTGTGTGACTCAGCTTCTTCCCAGTGCAATCAAAACCTCCACCAGCAGCATCGGCTGGGCAGGGACTGCTGGGTGCTCCCCCCGGCGTAGGGAGGGGGCACTGGGGAGGTGCCCCCTTGGGGAGGGGCACCTGACCATGGCCGGAACAGGGGTGAGGGAAAGGAGGCTGAGGTTCAGGGAGCCTGAGTAATGGGAGGTTAGGGGTTGTCACCACCTGGGTCCCGGAAGCAGAAAATGCTGCCCACCCCCCACTGCCACCAATCTGGCAGAGTGGAGCACCTCTCCCTGGGAGGCTGGCAGAGTTGGCATGTGCACACACACCCACGCCCACGTAGCCCAGACACAACATGCCCACCGTGGTGTCATGTGCGCCCACCCGCTGGCACTGCAGCCAGGGTCCCACTCTCTCTCCACCTCGTGGCTGCTTGGAGGGGGCCCTGTGGAGGTTAGAGGAAGGGACGCCAATGTGTGATGGTGATGGGGAGGGGTGCACCTGGCCAGGTCGAGCAGTCTTGGGTAAAAGCTGGGTGCTCGAAATATTGCAGGTGCAGAGGTCAGTGGGGTGGGGGCGGGCTTCGAATCCCCTGGAAAAGTGAACAGCTCACTGTCTGCTCCAGACCCGGCTTGACCTGTGCCCCTCAGCCTCAACCCAGACCTCCCAGCATGCCTGTACCACCCTGCCTGTACCACCTTTTTGATATGCCCCTTTCACAGAGTGCTGTGCTGGTGTAAGAGCCACTCCACACCACTGGCCCCCTCCACCTCTGCTCCTGATTGGGAGGGTGCAGAGGTGGGGAGGTGCGTGGCCTTCATTCCAAACCAGGGAAGGTTGGGTTCTGATGGCCCAGTGCCTCCGTGCTGCCCCAGGGAGGCCAGAACACCCAGGAGAGCAGAGCTTGGGAGGACTGTGAACTGCAGCACCTGCTTGCTAGCCTCTCTCCTTTTCTAAGAATCAGCCACAGGGGTGACCTGAAAGGCCAGACTGTGGGGAGGGGGAGCGACTTCTGAAAAGAACCCTGTGGAAGAGGGAGCCAAACCCAGTTGTGAGGACCCATGGTGCCTGCTTGGACCCCCAACAAGCGGGTATCTTCAGCTCATGATGGGGGATCAGTGGTGTCCCCCAGGCTACCCTTTCTATCTCTGCATAGCTCTGAGGGTTAGAAAAGCCTCCTCCCCCTCAGCCCAGATCCTATTGCTTGCAGCCATCAGCCCCACAAAACAAGCCTGCTTCCTCTTCCACATGACAGCCCTTCAAATATTTGAAGACAGCTTGCCTGTCCCTGCTGAGCCCTTGCTCCTCCTCACTAAACATCCCGGTTCTTAGAATCATTCCTCAAACGCGATGGCTTCAAGTCCCCTTGCCATGCTGGGCACTCTCATCCACCCTGAGCTGCCCTGGTTCACAGCACGGCTCCCAGACGGGAGGCCAGGAAAGATTGCCTCCCTCCCTGACCCCAACAGGCCTTCATTCCACCCAGGCGCAGGCACCAACCCTCCCCTCTGCACCCCTGTTTACATGGCCCCTCCTGCCTCCAATCAGTCACACCCGGACTTAGTGGGTCAGATGGATGCCACAGGACCGCCAACACCCGCCCTCCGCACTACGCCTTCTCCAAAGACCCAAACGTCTCCCAGTGACACGCCTCTCCCCACATGCTGACGCTCACCACTTGTTCACATCCTTCAAAGCCAGCCTCCTCTGAGCAGCCTTCCTGGGTAGAACATACCCTGTGACCTACCTGAGGCGACCTCCATACTCAGAGACTTTAAGCACTCCCTCTAGAGAATCTCCATGCATTGCTCCATCACCCACCTCCCCTCCTACCTGCCAGGCGGGCTAGCAGCATGGAGAGGAAGCTGAGCTCAGGAGGAGGGGTGCGGAGGGAGGTAGAAGGCCCCAGCCCCAGGCGAAAAGCAGCTGGCAGGAGCCCTGCCTCTGCCCACTCTCCTACCTGCTCGTGGTATTCGATGCCCATGCTGAGTGTGTTGACCAGGATGGCGATCATGATTCCCCGGCCAAAGTACTTGCTGTCCACAATCTTTCGGAAGGTGTCACAGATTAGCCTCCAGAAGGCCAGCACAGAGCTGGGCTCTGCATCTGGGCCCAGGCTCCGTTGCCGCCGGCTGTGGGGGTCCCGGAGGTCGCTGTGCTGGGCATCCTGTGTGAACTCATAAACTGCCTCGCTGTCTGAGTCAGGCATTTCACGGTCGGCGAGCTCGACCTCCCCTGCCCCGGCCCGGGCACAGTAGGGGCAGCTCTCTGGACCACAGGCTCCACTGTCTGCTTTCAAGCAAGGGCTGGAGATCTTGCAAGAGCTTTGGCAGGCACCTGGAACAGGAGAGTAGAGGTGAGAGGCTCCAGAGTCTCATACCTGGGGCTACCCCGCCCTCTGAGCATGTGTAAAATGAGTCAGGGAGTCTGGGGTTGTTACAGCGATGGGGTGCTAGGCACTTAGTGGGCCAGGGGTGCTGAATGTCCGGCAAGGTGGGCAGTCTTGACCCACAAGATGCCCTAATGTCAATAGCACTTCATTGACAGTCACTGCTGAGTGTCCTGGGGCTCAGAGAGGTGGCCTGGATGTCCTCTGAGGTCCTGGACAGCTCCTATATCCTAGGTGCCTTCAGCAAGGAGCCTCGCTCCCCTTCCCCTTCCCAGAAGCCAGGACTACATCAACACTGTTCTGAGCAGCACTTTCCATGGGATCCTTAAGACACGCCCACACACGTGCACTTGCACACACACCCACACCAGACACGTGCACCTGCACACGTGCTCCAGATTCACACACTCGTGTACACATGTATACTATTTGCACACCACCATATGGGCACATATACATGCACATACCAACACATGTGTGCACAAACACATTCACACACGGCACATATGCCAGACATATGCACACATGCACACACACCAAGGAAAGAGCTTCACATCGCACATGCACCTACACACATCAAGCACATGTGCACACATATGCATATGAACACCAGTCACGTGCATGCACACACGCACACACACACATTGGACCCCTTCATGGACATAGACACATACACGCATACTAGATGCACTCGTGCGCACACACTCAGGGACCTAGCCCAAGACATCAGTGTCCCTTTAAATCCAGCTTTGATCACAGAATATGAGAACCTCAGAGAGTACCAGGTAAAGCATGGATGTGGAAGCCCCCCGCTCAGGGCCTGGCCCCAGGTGGGCTCTTAGCGACATTTCTCCCTTGACTGCATCTGCACACAGGAGGGAGTCAGTAAGCACCCACTGACAGTAATTATGGGCCCAGCCTTGCCTTTTACACAGGAGGAAATAAAAACGTGGGTGCATGTGACTGGCCCACGTCCCGTGGCAGGGTAGTGGAGGAGCTGGCATAGAAACCTTTCGCTCTGGGTTCTGTGATAGCACCTTCTGGTCCCAGCCCACATTCCCACGTAACATCCCCACGAATATCCCGCTGCTCCCCACGTGCCACATCCTTCCTGAAACACAGGCCGTGGGCTGCAGCTACAGTGAACCTGTCTGCTGGGGAGAGCCCGACGTCCCTATGTGTCTCACTGCCCCCACGACACTGGGAGTGTCACCCATCAGACAAGCAGCTCCCTGAACTGGGTCTCCCTGTGCGGAGGCAATGAGACTCAGGTTTAGCCAGTGGGGCATGAAGCTGGGCACAGTCACACACCATTTCCTCTCTGAGCCTCACAACAAGGAGTCCTGAGTGCGGGCCCCGAGTCCGCCCCTCACCAATAGCAAAGCCTTGGGCAAGTCATGCAATCCCCTCAAGCCTCCTGGTTCTCATCCACACAATGGGGATGCTAAGAAAGCCTATCACTTAATGGGTAGGGAGGATCCAATGGAATTTTGCCCGCAAAGCATGTGACAGGCACACAGCCATTGCTGTGTGCAACAGTTGCTAGACATCATTGCAAACAGCACGAAGCAGGTGCTTATTACATGATAGTTACTGCTATTACAATGTAGTAATTATGAGTTCCACTTTAGCAGATGAGAAAATTCGAGCTCAAAGCAGGGATGTGACTGGTTGAAGGTGCCTAAGCCATAAGAGGCAGCATGAGAATATAAGCCCCGGTCCCTCTGACTCCAGACCCCCTAGTCCCCTCTGGGACGCCACCCAGTCCCCAGACGAGGGCACCCACATGCCTCCACCCAGAGTTCTCACCTGTACTCTGTGTCTCCAGCAGCTTGTGCATGGAGCTGTAGGGCCCGGGTGGGATGTTGAGGCTGGTGAGGGTTGGGGGCCCAGAGCTGGCAGCCACCTCTACTAGTGCCTTCTCCTTCAGCGTCTCCGGTGGAGGGCTGGTGTGCACGGTGGGATACACCTTCCCACTGCCCACAGTCCTGCCGGATGCCTCAGATGGGGATCTGGGAGGGGGCGCCTGGCAGCGGACTGGCTCTAAGTGGCAGTCGGCATGGTAGAAGCTGTGCACAGACTCTGCGCCACCAGGAGGGGCCCCGGAGAGGGCAGGCGTCGAGGGTGGTGGCAGCATGAGCCGGCGGGACCCATTGGCATCCCTGTCCTGGATCTCCGGGCTGGCCCGGGGGGCCCTGAGCGTCCCATTGCCCAGGTGGTAGTGGTGGTGATGGTGGTGGTGGTGGTGCACGAGGTGGTGGACGGATAGGCGGCGGTGGGAGCGAGAGCAGCTGCTGCTGGGCTGGGTCTCCTGGCCCCCAAGGGGTGCTGGGCTGCTGAGCAGCCCAACCCGCACACCTGCTGCCCGAGAGACCTGAGCCAGCCTGCGGGCTGCCTTACGAAGGATGTACACCAGGTACTTGAGCAGCTCCTCATAGCAGCTGCCGGGCTCAGAGAAGCTAGCCAGGGTGCTGGCGTTGGACAGGAACCGCACACGCTGCTCCCGCATCAGCTGGCTTTCCCGCTGCTTGGTCTCTGAGAACTGCGTGGCAATCACCACCAGGCACAGGTTGATCATGAAGAAGGAGCCCACCTGTAGGGGTGGGGACAGGAAGAGGAGACGTCCTGAAGAAAAGTGAATCACAATGCCAGCCACCACATACAGAGGCATTCCTATGAGCCAGGCGCCACGCTCAGTTATTTTCCAAGCATTATCTCATTTTATTTTTAAGACAGCCTCAGGAGGTGATGCTATTGTAATCTCCATCAGACAGGTAAGGAAACTGAGGTCCACAGAGGTCAAACATTTGCCCAAGATCACTCAGCTAATTCAGAGCAAGGCTAAGACTGGAACCAAGCTCTATGAAATTCCAAGATATTGCTATTGAACATGGTGTTATCCTGCAATCTCTCAAATTCCCTGTCCCTAAACACGCACACCTGCAGAGACACAGCACCCCTTCCACAATTTCCATTAGGAGTAGCGAATGCTGTGGAAATGAATGCAATATTAGGGGCATGGGGTTTTCAAATTATATTGAGCCTTGAGATCTTGACGAAAACATCATTTACAAGACTCCTGCTTCTAGCCCCAATTCTAGCTGTGTGACTTTGGGCGAGAGACCCTTAGCCATGGGACCTCATATCCTCATCTGAAAACAGGGACCATTGGCCTTGTCTGTGCCCATTTCCCTGTGCCCCCCTCCCTCAGATGTGGGAGGGGCTGAACCCTTGACCCTACAGACTAGTCAGGCTGCCACCTGACTTGCTCACACTACCCCAGTCCCCATCTCCACGCCTCAGTTTCCCCAGAACTCTGGAACAGCCATTGCTTGGACAACAATCCCAAATGAAGGAAATGAATATTTATGGTGACAAAGCAGATTTTTTTTTTCTAGATCGTGTCCTAGTAATTATGATAATTAGCTTCACTAGTGTGATTCCAGAGAGCTGTTAGGAAAGATTTTTCAGGGGGTGTGTGGGAGGGTGGAAACTAGGCCCCTTATCTCCCTGTCTGCTTCCTTCCCCCTCTCCCAAGCCAAGGAGGGAAAGGGAGTGGGGGTGGGGGGGCCACATGGTGAGAAGACCCCACTTCCCTGAAGCACTGGCCTCACCCCTTGAGGTGGTGGCCAGGGATGGGAACAGGCCTCCAGTCAGGCTTCGCCCCAAGCCTGCCCACTCTTCCGCACCAGGGGAAGTTACGCAGGCAGGAGGAGGTGGCCTTGGGGACTTGCTCTTTCTCAGGGCCTACCCTCTGTCTCTCACAAGGAGCTGCCTTATTTTGTCTTCATCTCTCTCTGGAGCTAGTCCTAGGTCCTGAGTAGATCTTAATCTTTCTTAATCTCTTTCTCTCAATGTCTGTCCCTCTGTCTGGCTCTGTCGTTGGCCTCTTGGTGACATGGAAGAAAGGCTGAATGTGGAGTCGTTAGCCTGGGACTGAATTCTCAGCCCCAGCCGCTTACTTTCTGTGTGATCTTGGCCCAGTGACCCACCCTCTGGGGCGCCGAATTCTCATTTAAGAGATGGGGACCACAATCCCTGCCCTGGCACCTCACAGGGGACGACGAGGATTAAACAGGCAGCAGATGTTACAGCATACGTCAGCAGTGATGCCCCACTCTTGGAGATTAATACACAGCATAGGCAAAGCATCTGGTAGGGTCAGATAAATGAGGAAATGTCAGTTTCCTCATCTGTAAAATGGAGAGGATCACGGTGAGGATTAAATGCACCAGCACATTGAAAGTGCTTAGATCAGGGGCTGGCGCATAGTAAGTGCTCAATAAATATTAGCTCAAAGTGGTGGCGATGAAGTTATTAACTATGAATGGTAGTGATTAAAACTATTAAATATTGCTGCTTTTGCCTCCGTCTTCTGCCTTCTTAAAGTCTGGCAATTTCTGAACTGGCAGGAATAAGAGATCAGGCAGCATTTAACACCAATTGATCACTGATCAGAATTTTGGGTAGAATAATTCTTTATTTGCAAGCATTTCAGGATGTTTAGCTTCTCTCCCCTCCCCCAGTAACAAATTGCCAATTGCACTCCCCTTGTCCTTACGAAAAAACAGAACTCTGTAAACATGCTTAAAAAACCACTGGATTCATTCAAAGGGATGAACTGAATGATATGTGAGTTATGTCTCAATAAAGCTATTAAAAAAAATCAAAACCAGAATCACCCTTTCCCATTTCCAAATGCCCTCTGGGAGAGGTGGTATCATCTCAGGTTGAGAACCATTCATTTTACCCATGAAGAAACAGAGGCCCAGAGCAGTGCTGGAGGCCTCATGGAGAATGACTTGCCCAAGGTCCCAATAGCAGTTAAGTCCCGCCTTGACCTTGGATTTCCTCCTGACTCTGCATCTGGTGTCCCTCCTACTATATGATGGATGCCCTCTCTACAGGACTTGTCCTGAGAGCTAAAAACTTCAGACAGAGCAAACTATCCCCTCTCTGGACTGCCCCCACAGGTGTCCCCAGGATCACCCATCCCCACGGGGATCTGAGGAGTCACTCACGATGATGAGGAGGATGAAGTAGATGAAATTGTAGAAGGAATGAGCATCCATCACAAAGTACATGATGTCGACCCAGCCCTCCAGCGTGATGACCTAGGGGGTGCAGAGGGGCAGGCTGACTATGGGCCCACCAAATCCTCCTTCAGTCTCCTCCAGAGGCCTTGACCCCCACCCCAACCCTGAGAGCGACCACTCCGATCCTGGGCTGTGTCCTGGGGCTGGTGTTCTGGGGAAGCTCCCGGGGCCCAGGCTGCCCCACCTGGAAGATGGCGATCCAGGCATAGCCAATGTTGTCAAAGTTGATGGCGCCCTTGAAGGGGTTGTGCTCCCCCGCTGAGCAGTTGGTGTAGTACTGGTTCCAGTTGACACAGGTGGTGTTGCTGGAGCTGTTGTAGGCCTCATAGTCCAGACCGCAAGGTGGGCCACCGCCCCCCTCCCCGCGCAGCGTGGGCACGCTTCTGCAGGACCGCATGCCGTTCTCGCGTGGCTGGGAGCAGATGAAGGGGCTCTCATCCTCGTTCTCTGTCTGGTAATAGCGCTCCAGGTCCACGCTCAGGGGGCTGCAGGATGGGAAGGGGAACAGGGGTGAGACTGGGGAGTGGGCTCTCCAGGGAGAGGGCCCAGGAAGGGAGAGATGGCACGAGTGCTCGAGGCATATAGGGTGAGCAGGGCAGAACCAAGAATGGGGAAGGGACTGGGCAGGGCAGGGATTTGTGGGCACCAGGAGCATGAGGCCTGAGTGGGGAAACTCCAGACTCAGGATGTTGGAAGGTCACATCCTGGAATAGTGATTTTCAAATTTCGCTGCAAGTTAGGATCACTGGAGGGGTTGAAAAAATCCTTACATCCAAGCTGAGCCCCAGAGCAATGAAATCAGAATCTCTGGAGGTGGCACCCAGGCATCAGTACTTTTTAAAACTCCCCAGGTGGTTCCAATGGGTAGCCAAGTTTGAGAACCAGATATGTCTCAGATGTTAGAACAGATATGTCAGTAGCAACCGGAAGTGAGGAACTTGGGGGGGTGCCCAGCCCCATAACCACTCCCAGGTCCTCCCTGGACCCTGTCCACCACTCACAGGCTGAAATTCTCAGGTAGGAAGCATCGGTTCCGAAGCAGCCCTGCCCACAGCTGGACGCCGACGATGCCGAAGATGAAGAAGACGAAGAAGCAGAGAAGCAGGACGTTGCCCAGCATGGGCAGCGTATCCAGCAGCAAGGTGACAAGGATGCGCATGCCTGTGGGGGCAGAAGCCACGCTGGGGACACCAGGCTGGCCGGGCTAGGCTGACTGCCACGGCCCGGCAGCACTCCCGGAGGGGCCCCACCACGGACTCTGAGGCTGAGACGGCCCGGCTCAAGCTGGAGGGGAGACCAACAGACACCTCTGACTCCCCAGATAGCCTCTGCAGCCCCTTGCCCCGACCCACTTCCCCTTGTGGCTTGCCCACGGTAATCTGCACAGTACCACCAACAGTGAGCTGGGGAAACTGTGGCCCCTCCTAACTCTCCCAACATCATCACATGTGGATAATATCACTCCCAATTCACAGATGAGAAGTCTGAGGCTTGGAGAAATGACTTGACTCACCCAGTATCACACAGCTGCTAAGTGTAGGTGCCGGAACTCGAACCCAGGCTTTGGTTTCCGAATCCCTCTCCAACACACACCCACACCCGCACACATTCACACGCACACTCCCTACCTACTTCCTTCTCTCAACAGGCACAGTCACTTGACCTTTCTAAGTTATCACCACCAGAGTCATTAGGGAAACTGAGGCAGCGAACTCCAGGAGGAATGACAGCAGGCAGGAATCTCATTTTGAGAGCCAGCTCCTAGGCAGGGGCCAAGATGCCCTGTGCTTCACTATGGCTCTGAGCCCTGCTTCCCTGAAACTATTCCCTGCTTGGTCCAGATCCCCAAATCAGGACCTGAAGAGATACAATACTGTCTTCTCAGAAGTCCATCAATTTACAACCCCCTCCATAGGGAAAGCCACTGAAACCCCCTCCTCAAAAGCCCTGTTAGGGTTACTTCCCTCTCTCCGTACTCCAGGTCTAGAACCCAACCGGCCCAAATGGTCTGAACCAGCCCCCAGTCCGCCAAGCCCTCGTCAAGCAGACAGATCTCTAATGGCTGGCTTCACCCCCAAAGTGCCATCTATGGCCCCCTGGCCCCTCCAGGGCAAAAGCTGCTAAGCAGCAGCTAATTAACCCTCTTGGTGACTGCAACGCCCAGCCTCGCCCCTGCCAGCCCAGTTTTCTCACTCAGTCTCCCTCCCCCGCTCCTACCCCATCCCCCTTCAGCTTCTCTGTGCTCCAACTGAGATCAATTCCTCAGGGTTTGCATTAAGGGAATTACACCGGTGGTTAGACAGAGGCCTATAAATCTGCCAGCCATCACCTGGGGCGGGAGAGGAGGCGAGGCATGCCCCTCTTCTGGAGCTCCTGTTAACATCAACACACCCCGAGCCCCAGAAGACACATTCAACAGCTCTGCCCTCCCAGGGGCAGCAGCAAACACACACACACACACACACACACACACACACGCACACACACACAGAGCACAGGGGGCTGCTGCTACATCAGGTACACAAACAGGCACTGAGCCCCAGAAACATGCATTCCTCGCCAACCACCCCACTCCTAGGACCACAGCAGGGACCATCTGCAGCTTGTGTAGGTTGGGGAGTTGCAAAGGGGGCCTGAGCAAAGGGAGGGGGCAGGATGTAGGGGGAACTAGAGCTGCCAAAGCCTCGCTGGCTCCAGAAACCAATGCAGTTTAATTTAGATAATGGGCCCGGCAGTCACTGCAATGGGTTGGAAGGGGGCGGGAAGGAGGAAGGGGACAGAGGCGGAGGGTGAGACATGGAGTGGCCTTGTCTTGAGAGAAGTCATGTTCAGCGTGGCCAGCGTGTCTCACCAGCAAGAACCAGATTGCACGAGAGGCTGTTCTGGCTAGAAAAGGCCATTAGCACTTTGCATCCACTCCTTGCCTGTCAGCCTCTCCAGTCCCCACACCCCTATCCTCCCGGGGGGAGTTGTCATCTAGCTGAAGGGAGAGGGTCATCTGAGATGTTTCTGAGACTCTGACCTAAAGCCAGGCTAAAATGAGGTGGGGTTTTCCCAGGTAACTGCCATAGTGCCACATTCAGGAGTTCCATTTTGTTCCAGCAACCCCAGCTCCCCACTGAGCCCTTCTCTGACGGGGCCTGTGAGGGGTCAGGTGAGGACACAGTAGTAGAGGTGGGGTCTGAGATTTCCACATTTCCTCCTGGGGCTTTCTTCAGGGGCTGAGGGCTGAGGGGTCACTCACTGGGCACCCGGTTAATGGCCCTGAGCGGTCGCAGCACACGGACTGTCCTGACAGCTGAGAAGCTGACGTTCTGCAGGTCCAGCGAGTACTCCAGCATCCTGCAGGGAGGGGCCCAAAGGGAGGCCCTTTGAGTCTGAGGCCACAGTGGGGTCAAAAGAGGTCAATGAGGAATCCTGCTTTAGGGGCAGCAGGATGACCTCTGACTCCTTCTTCTCCTTCACCAAGGGACCCTGAAGATCCGGCTCTCTGTCTGGGGGGCAAGGCTACGCCGAGACAAGGACAGATTGCCCATCAGAGAAGGGGGCAGAATTAGGAAGAGGGCCTTGGAATTTAGAATATAGGCTACAGTGCTAGAGGCAGGGCAGCCTCAGACCCTCAGGAGATAGCCAGGGAGAAAGTGGTGCTGTAACTGGGCTGGAGCTGAGAGGTCACAGGCCCAGAACCCTGGCCCTGGGGAAGGGACTGATCTGATCCATTGCTCTCCCACCCCAGCCCAGGCCCTCACCCTGCAATGACGATGAAAAAGTCAAGCCGGTTCCAAGTGTCTCCCAGGTAACACTTTTTCCCAAAGATGCCCAAAGCCACCATCTTCACCACCATCTCCACGGCAAAGAAGGCAAAGATGAAGTCATCAAAGGCCTGATGTGGGGACAAGAGGTGGCTGAAACTGAGACGTGGGTGAGGGAATACCCTCTAGTCCCACCCTAGCCCCCACCAGTTGGGTCAGGGCCTCTTGCAGAGGAGTAGAGGGTATTAAGATTAAGAGGGGCCAACCCCCAACACACACACACACACACACACACACACACACACTCACCTGCAGGATCCGGCAGCGCTGGGAGTCACAGGCGATGTCCTCGCACGGCCGGAACATGCCCAGGGTCACGCAGTTGAGAAGGATGACCAACATGCTGATGCGCTCAAACCAGGTACTGGCAGTCAAGGAAACAGCTGGCCAAGGCTGGAGCTGAGGCCGGCGCCCTGACCCCGCCCTAACACCTCCTCCTCGTTTACCTCCTGGCTCCATCTGAGGCTAAGCAGGTGTGGTGCCAGGGCCCTGACATACACGCAGACCAGCCCCCAGCCCCAGACTCCCCATCAGAGAAGGGGAGTCCCACCTTGGTCATCTCACCTCTCTGGACCCAGCTTCCTCATCTGTAAAGGAAGACAAGCCACAAATACCCTGACTATTTGCACAAGCCATTTGGGGAATAAATCGATCATGCCTGTGGAAATGCCAGACACCATGAGTTTGCTGCAGAATCTGAATCCTATTCTCCCTACCTCACAGGGTAGATGTGAGAAGCAAATGAGATACTGTATATGAATGTGTTATACAAACCTAAAGTCGGATTATGCCTGCCTTACAGTTTACCAAGCACTTTCACACAATGCCACAGTTGATGCTCACAACAGCCCTGTGAAATATCTGGGGTAGATCATTTTCTTCCCCAGAACTCGAGGAAGTTGAGGCCCAGAAATGCCGAAGTCATGTGCTGAAGGTCACCCGAGAAGCCAGGATGAGACGGTGGTTTCCACGCTCCTGATCTATGATAGTTTCCTCTGCACACCATAGCTGCTCAGGCAGGCAGAACTGCCTGTCATGACCACCCTGGCACTAGGTGGAAGGCAGATGTCCACAGCTGCAGTCCCCCCTGCTACAGCACCAGAGCCCGGGGCTCCCTCTTCCACCACCAGCCTCCCAACCTCTCAACACCCTCAAATGACCACTAGGCATATTCACACATTTAAATATTGAGGACTCATTATGTGTCAGGCACCATGCTGGGCATAGCTCCCAAGCCGTGCAGAGTGGACAATGTCTACCCCCTCCCCCAAGAGGCCATTGCCGCCATCACACCTGCTTGTGGCTTCCAGCCCAGACCAGCCAAAACAGCAAGCGGGAGAGAGGGGTTCTTTCTAAACCCTGGGTCTTTCCATACAGTGGATTCTATGGAGTGACTCATTTCCAGACCATCAGCAGGAGAATGTACAAAACGGCCTCCGGACCTTAGAAGGTTCCAGGCACTGGACTCGCAGTTAAATGACCAAGTATCCTATTTTCTTTAAGGAAAATATGAGAAGGGTGGGGAAGAGTAAAGAGGCTAGAAAAGATCAGAGAGCAGGAGATTGGGGAAAGGAGACCAGAGACCCCCTGGGAATGGGGATGGGGGAGGTATTGTGGCAGCTCCTGGCATGACCCACCAAGCCAGACTCTGTAGGGCCCAGAGCAGGTGGAATCTTGCTTCTGGAATGAGAAGGCTTTGGCCAGGCATGAAGAGGCCAGCAGGAATGTTCAGGAACCTATGGACCTTCCTCCCAGCTGGTCCCAGCCATAGCCCATCTCTGTTCTGACTCCCAAGCCACATGCCCTCCCCCATAGCCCATGAATCCCTCAAACCCCTGACAGCCCTCCCCTTTCTCTTCTCCACCACCCAGGCCCTTCCTTCTCCCCTAGACTCACATGCCTGCTCGCCACCTGTCCGTGGTACCCCGAGAGTCCTAATGCACTGCAGTTTCCCTAACCCCCACCCCCTCACAAGAATAAGAGGGTTTAAAAAAAAAGTTCTAGGTTTTTGGGGGTAGGCAGATGACAGGGAGGAAATAAAAAGTGCTCTGTTTCCATGGAATTGTTTTTCTGAGTAGAGCCGGAGTGCAGTGGATCTCTCCCCAGAATGGGGGTCAGCCAGGGGTCACCCTGGAAAAAGGGGGACAGGAAGGGAGCCATCATTTGGAAAGGGAAAGACACAGTTACCCTCAAGAACTGGTCGCTTTCCCCATGCAGGTCCCCTCCTCTCCTCTGCAGGGAAAGGGGGGTCTGGAAGGAGCCCCTGTGAGTGAATGTCTCTGTGTGGAGGCAGTAGATCTCTGAGGAAGAGGGGCTCCCAGGACATCTGCTTGGACCCCTCTAATGGCAGAGTTCCACCATGTTAGTAATCTGTGCACTTGTCGACCTCCCCTGCTGAGCTGGGGCTCCTGACAGGCAGGGGCATTCTGATACGTCTTTAGATCCCCTACGGAGCTTGCTGTAGTGCCTGGCATGGAGCAGATGATCAATACCTGGGAAGACTGAATGAATGAATGAACGAATCAACCAATCAATAAGTCTCCCTGCCTAGAAGCCAGATGTGTGTCCTGTGTCCCCATTCAGGTCTTCCTGCCTTGTTTCCCTTGACAGAGGTGAACTGCTTATAACTGGGGGAAGGTACAGAAGTGACCTCACAGAGGAGTTGCCCCTCTTTCTGTCCCCACCTTACCCAGGCTCAGACTGGAGGCCTCTTACAGGCAAAGCCTGCCCCCAAATAACCTCATGCACAGCTCTTGATCATGTCAGCCCCTTCTTAAGGGTCCCTTGGTAATTCAGCCTACTTCCAAGTAACATCCTGCCCACCCTGTACAGCTCTCCTTCCACGACAGGTAAGCATAAACGGACAGGGAAGAGACCAAGGCATACGACAATTTGGGACACTCTGAATAGAGGAATAATTAATGGGGGGGGGGTCTTTCACCCTTCTCAGAGTAGGGCTTGTTTCCTTGGGAACATGGCAGTATGTCACTGTGTGATGTTCTTCTGTTGCCATAACGACAGGAGGATGTGTCACCAGGTGGTGTGGATTTGTTGTCATGGTAATTAAAAAGACCCCTCTCACATGATCTCCCCTGACTGAGGCTGTTGTCTTGTCCTTATGCAGGGGAGGAGAATCAGGGAGACCCACAGGTTATCAGGTTGGGGGAAAACCATGTGACAGATCCCCATGGTAACCAAGGGAACGGGGGACACTGGTTGCCATAGTGACTATGAGAGACCTGTGCAGTCACATGTCTACTGTTGCTATGGTGACTGTCCGGGCTGGAGTGGATCCCAAAGAGGGGGTAGGAGAGGGGAGGATCTTTCTTCTCCCCACAACCCACCATCAAAAGCAGAGAAAAAGGAAACGGCAGAGAGAGGAACCCCACTTCCATCCCTCCTCCTTTCCTCCCTCCTGGGAGAGAGAACTAGAGCATGTTATCTCCACAAATGAGTCCTCTGTGTGGGGCTTTATCTAGATAGAGCCCTTGCTTAGCCTGGTAGCCGCAAGGGTGAGGAAAGTAGGGAGAGGAGGGGGGTGGCTGGGACACCTCTAGGGGCACAGGGGCTCTGGGCATGAGCTGAGAAAGCAAGCAGGCCCTCCAGCTGCCCCATTCCCACCTAGGAGCCTGGAAATGTGAGGCTAAGGAACGTTGAGGAGAAAATGGGCCTGGACCCAGGAGTCCTGGCCTTCTAGTAAATGAGGAGGTAGGGGGATAGGTCCTTGCCTCACCCATCCCACAGAGAGGCTCCTGGTGTCTATCGGATTCGGCAACCCCTAGGGTAACAGGGGATGTAGGGGCTCCGCCCTGCTCCAAAGCTCAAAGGGGGATTCCCCCAGCATAACCCCCCCCCCACCCCACAAGCCTATTTCCCTGTGGTTCCCCCCTCACCACGCTTCAGTGCGTGGGTGTAGGGGGAGAGAGGCTTCCAGCTGAATTGAAAACTGAAGCTCACAGAAAGGCAGCCGGCTCCACCCAGAGACAGAGACATGAGACACAGAGACACAAGAGAGACGGCCCGCTGGAATCTTTGGAAGGGGAAAATAGGCCAGAAATCTGATTCAAACGTCTGTGACTCTGTGTGTGTGTGTGCGCGCGTGCGCATGTCTGCGTGTGAGCAGTTGTGTCTGTCGCCATCCTGGATGAGGCAGGCAGGGCGGGGTGAGTGCTGGGCGGGAGCAGGCGAGGGTGAGGGGGGGCTGTGTGGTGGGGGTAATCCCAGGAATGGCTCCAACTGGCACTACGGGTGATGGGGAGTCCCCCAGCAGAGCGGTGGAGCAGAGCGGGTGGGAAGGAGTGTGTGTGTGATCCAGAAGGAAAGTGGGCCTGGGGCAGAAAGCATGCCAAGGGGTGATCTGACCCCCCCTCAATCCCATTCAATTCTCCAGCCCCAGCCCTTCTCCCCAGAATCTCCTCTGGTGAGCTTAGGGTTTGGAAATTAAATTGGAGGAGGGAATTGATGAAGAGACAGGAAGAACACTCCCCCCACCATTTCCTCTGAGGACAGAAATGGAGAATTCTCCCTAGGTAAGAGAAATAGGCAGACTTGGGGCATTGGGACAGTGTGGCAAGGAAGGCTCCAGAAACTCCTGTGCCCCCACCCCTCTAGAGGGACACACTCAGACACACAGAGTGACGCACAGTCACTCACTCACACTCACTTCTGGAAGCCATTAGGGCTCCTGCCGTTCAGGCCTCCCCCCTCTCCTCCCCCCACTCCTGGCAGGCTCCCCTCTCCCCTTCTGGCCCCCCTCCCACTCCCCCTCTCTCGGCATCCCAAATGCCAGCCTGTGATTTCCAAATGAGAAAAAGCTGTGCTGGGCTCTGAGCTTGGAGAAACTCCTACACAAACTTCCAGATGTGACACAACAGCCAGAGAGGGAATGCGGAGGAACTCCTCCCCGAGAGGGGAGCGCGCTCCCTCACACTTGCAGGAACACATATTGGAAAGGCCAGCATGCTCCCCTCTGATCTGAGGCAGGGGTGACTGTCTGCCAGTACCCCTGCTCTCCACACCAAAGCTTGCACTTCTGAGCCTTTTGCTGTCCTCCCTTGCAACACACACACACACACACACACACACACACACACACACACACACACACACACACTTCCTACCTGGGTCTAGGTCTCCTCTCTAGGAAACCTGGTCTCTTAAAAAGGAGAGGCCAAGAAGCAGAATGTACCAAGAAAAGCCTAACTAGCTTCAGTTAGTTGGGGGTGGAGGGGAGTGTCCTCATGTCCCTCCGGCTCAGAGGCGTAGAGGGACCCTCCTGAAGCCTGTGGGGAGTCACAGATACCACAAAGAGAAAGAGGGAGGCCCTGGAGGCAGTTCAGAGCCCCTCTGGCAGCAAAAATACAGGTGTCTCTTGGTACTTGGGTAGGATGGCAGTGGTGAGGGGCACAGCTTGCCAAAAAATTGTTCTCAACCCATCCTCAGCCAACCCAGGCTTCTCCAGACCTAGTAATGCTGATGCCCCACACTCAACTACCACTCCCCTGGGGGAAGCTGCTCCCCAACTCCCAAGGTGAGTGCTGTCCTCCCACCTCTCCTCCCCCATGCCAGGCCTCAACACTTGCCCCCGTCCAGACCTCTCAGTGAAGGAGTCTGCCTCCAGACCCTCCACTAGCACCTGGAGATAGGGCAGGCGAGAAGAGATGCTAGCCTAGAGGTCTGTTTTCAGGGAGAGGGGAGAGAAGAGCTCTCTCTACCTCCCCTGGGACCCTTGAGAAGGAGGACATAGAGGTTGATGCTTTTTCCCATTCGTGGAAGGGGTAAATGATTAGGGGCAGAGAGGAGAGTTGCCTGGAACCCATCCTTTCCAGCCATATCAGTTCTCCATCTCCATCCCTGCCTGGGAGAAAGGGGCCTGGGGCTGGGGGCTCAAACCTCAAGATTGTGCCTATTCAGCAAGAACACAGACCTCTGAGGCCTGCACCTCTCTTTCTGCAGCTCAGAGAGAAAGGAAGAAAGGGCAGTGGATGAGGAGAGGATGTGATGAGGGGAGCTTCCTAAAGACCCACAAGGTGTAGAAGATGGGGGTGGGGGGGCCACAAGCTCATCCCTGCTTTGCGCACTAGAGGCAGCAGAGCTGCAGAGAGTGAGGGCGGCACCAACCTTCCACCCCCCCTTCCCCAAAGCAGAGTCCCTGCTAGGCTCACAGGGGCTACAAGGGAGACCTGGGGTCTCCCACCCTGGGTCTATAAGAACCTCTGAGCTGGAAGGAAGGAGCCCAGAGAAGCTGTTCAGACCTGAGATGGCAGCAACACCTCCCCTCCACCTTTCCTTCCCCCGGTGGCAGGACCCACCAGGGAGCTTGGGGCCAGGCGTCTGTCAAGTGGCGCTTTGAGCTAGGGTCTGACTGGACTGGGGTCTCCCTTACCACTCCAGCCTGGGCAGACAAGGAGCAGTGCTAAATCCATCTCCCTGGAATGTGGGGCTTGCATTCCCCAAACCTATCTGCGGAGTCTACACTGGGGTGGTGGACCCGAGTCCTCCTTAGTGAACACACTCACAGTATTACTGTCCCCTCAAGACTTTCGCGGGCCTGCAGTCCCCCATACCTGGTCTGCAGGAGCACTCTTTATTTGTGAAAGGGGAGGAGTAACCTGGACCAGCTTAACCCCATCCCCCACTTGCTAAAAAAGCTCTTGACAGTCTTTCCCTCCACAAGAAAAATCCAGCATAAAACTCCCCAACCCAATCTTAAGCACCCTGCATCGAATGGAGATCGGGTAGGAGGCACCCGCGGCACTGGGCTCTAGCGGAAAGGGGCTCCACTCCCAGCTCCGGGGGCAGACAGCTCCCCTCCACCACATCTTGTTCTCATTCTGCGCCCCTGACATCAGCCGCCGCCGGAATCTCCTTGTTGTGCCTCCAACCCGCGAGGTGGGGGGTGAGGTGGGCCAGGACCTGGTCCCCGCCCCCCAACATCTCCCTCTGGGTCAGTAAAAACCTCAGCCTCAAGGACCAGGTGGGGGGATCAGACCCTAGAATCCGCCGCAAACTTTGGGGCGGGGGAAGGAGGGAAACCCAGGAGATTGCGGTCCCCCCTCCTCCGTCCCCGCAGCTTCCTCCCCACCGCCCCCACCCACCCCCCACCAAACTCGGAAACCAAACCCAGCTCGCTAACCGGCGCGGGCAGAGTACAGCTCCCAGGCTCCCGAAGCTTCCCACATCTGGAGGATGACGACCCTCCCCTGACCACATCTGGAGGGCGTCCAGCTGCGAGCCAGCGGGGCACAGCTCTCTTCTCCTGGCCTGGATCCCCACCCCCCCAACCCAGAAGGACTGAGGTGTGTGTACGCAGGTGGGGTAAGCCCGGGTTACCGACGAGACCTGCTCGCGTCTCCGCTCCCACTCTGGTGCCCCCTCCCCTCCCTGGCAGCCCCCCCCCCTCATCCGCCTACCCTCCGGGCTCACTTCGACTCACCTGGCGGTGGGTCTTCTTCCCCCCCGACCCCCGGCGGTGCGGCCCGTCCCCCTTCTGACCCCGCGCCTGGCCGTCGTGCCCCGAAGGATATGGGTTACAGACCGTGCGGAGACACCAGCTCCGCGGGCGGCTGTCCTGGCTCAAGTAGAAGAAAACCACCGGGGCCAGCGCCGGGTACGGCAGCCCCTCCGCCTCGGAGTCCGCGCTGCCCGGGTCCTTTTCTGCTGACCCCGGCCCCGGCCGGCCCCCGGCCCCCGACAGGTCGTTGAGCCGCATGAAGCTCCGGGGCTGTCCCGACTCCTCGGCGCCCGCTCCATCCTCCTCCTCGTCCATCCTCTGGCCAGCCGGGGCCCCGGGCGGTCCGGAGAGGGGCAAGCGGCGCCCCTCCGAGGAGGTGTCCTCACGCAACCCGGGGGCCCCGGCGGGGGCACATCTGGGAGGCTCTAGGGCGCAAGCTGAGCCCCCGGGAGGGCCAGTTCAGCCCAGCTCCCCCTGCCCGCAGGGGCATGCTGCCCGCGGGGCGCCGGGGCGCAGGGAAACCCCGCCCGGCGCGAGTCCCGCTTCCCCTGCGCCCCTGGGGCTCCCTGGGCCAGCCGGCCGGCTCCCCCTCACTTTGTTCCGGCTTCTTCGCTTCGCGCCCAGGCTCCGGCTGCCGGATTCGGCGCTACCTTCGGCGAAGCCGCCCCGAGAGGGCGAGCGAAAAGGGGGGCAGCGGCGGAGGGCCGGGGTCCGGGGAGGGGCGCCCCCTCTTCCCGCGGCGCAGCTGGAGCCGGATCTAAGGGGTCAGCATCGTCCCGGCTCCGCGCCAGGCGGCGGGGGAGGGGAGGAGGGATCTCTTTAGGGGTGGGCTTGGAGGGGGTGGGGGCGGCTCCTTCCCCCGCCCCGCCGCGGGCTCACTGTCCGGGAGGGGCGGGGAGACAGTGGGGGGCAGTCCCGGGCGGGAGTGGAGGCGGAGATGCCGCCGCCGCAGCCGCCGCGGTGGCTGCCGCTGCCGTAGCTGTCGCCGGCGCCACTGCCTCCTCCTCCGGCCGAGACGCGGAGCGAGCGAGCGAAAGCGGCGGCGAGGAGCCCGGCGCACACCACAGCTGGATCCCTCACTTCAACTTCAAGCCTCGGCCCCGCCCCCAGACAGCCCCGCAGCCAATCGCCGGACGCCGCCGGCCCCGAGCCGCGCGCCCATTGGCCGTCCGCCGTGGCAGTGCGGGCGGGAGCGCAGGGAGAGAACCACAGCTGGAATCCCATTCCCACCCCAAAACCCAGGACCGCCCCTCTCCCCTCCCCTTGCCCCTGGGTCCGCTCCCGAAGGCTGGAGCCAATCAGACTGCTGCCCAGACCGAACCCACTTTCCTATTGGCCGTTGGGGTCTTTGGGACTCCCTTGGAAGGAGCCCGAAGAATCAGAGTATTCGGCGCGGGGTCCTGGCGTAGGGCCGCAGGCCCCAGGCATCCTTTGTCCACGACCCCTGATTTGGGCAGCAGCCGGAGGACGGAGCTCAGCTCTGGGCGGGCCTGGGGAAGAAAGGAGACAGGCGGCACGGGGGTGAGGGTTGTGACCAGGGGGTCGCAGAGCGAAATCCCAGGTCTCCACCTGGTTAATCTCCCACCCTGGAGTTGAGCTTGGCTGCGGGACTGGGGAAGGGAAGGAGCGGAGCTGGATGTCCTGGGGGTGGGGCTTCAGGCTGGAGGGGCCCAGTCTTGGAGAAACGGGCGGAGCTCGAGAAAGGCTAGGGTAGGCATGGTCTGGGCGTGGCCTCCACAAATCTCTTGGGCTTATTGGTCATACTCCCGAGTCAATTCTGAGACTTCGACCCTGACCTCGTAACCCTAACCCGCTGGACCTGACCTCACGTTGACGCTCCTGGGCTTCATCCCTTTGCCCCTAGGGACCTTTTGAAGGGCGTGGACTCCACGCAGGGGCTTCGTGCTTGAACACGTGGCCCCAGGCAGGTCGCGCTGGACCGCAGAGCCCGGATCCCCAGGAGGGGCTGCGGAGCAGAGCGAAGACCCCTAAGAAGGAACCTGTGGGGGTCTCGAGTGTGTGGGAGGGGGCGGAAGCACAGAGCTGGGCTTTATCGACTCGACCTTCAAAGTCCCCACCACCGCCACCCCTCAACTTCGTGCCTCAGTTTCTCTTAAGTCCCTATGTGGCTTAGGGAAAGAGTGTCCGCGGAACTGGAACTTCGCGGGTCTGCCGCCTTCACTCACTCACCTTAACCCTACCGGCAGCGGGCCCTCGTGGGTTTGTGATTTCCACGCGTGCACACGCACGCGCAGACCCCGGCCCTTGCCCCGCCTACCTCCCCGAGTTCTGGGGCTCAGTCGGCTCTAGCTCTCTCCTGCCGCCGGCGCCACTCCAGAAAGCTGTGGGTACCCGGGAGCGGAGCGCCGCGGGTGTGCTGGGCGCCGGTGGAGGGGGGAACAGCGAGGATTAGACGCCGGGAAGCACTTCCCCAACATCTGCGAGAGGTAGACACGGCGGAACCTAGTGGGTCAGTCAGTTCCCTCTCCGGAGATTTTGGGGCGCTTGCGCCACTGCGGAGAGGCGGAGGGATGGGCCGGATGACCTCCATCACCACCCCTCACTTTGCTGAGGCCATCACCCCTGGGCGTTGTTCACTCTCCTAAGGCTGCGCCACCCACGCAGCCCCCGCGCACCTCCCGCCACCGCAGAGGGTTGGGGTCGTCTCAGTTCCCGCCCCGGCCGATGGGGGGAGGGGATGGGGGAAGTGGCAGAGTGGCTGCTGCGCCGTCGTCTCCCTGGTTGCCCTTTCGCCGAATCCATGCACCGAGTTGTGTAAATGAGGCCGGGCGGGCTCATTTGCATTTCATGCTAATGAGCAGATCCCCTAAGTGCCTTTTTTTCCTGGCGGGAGTCTCTGCTCTCATTCTGAGTATGCGGCGCCTGAGTCTTGAACCCCGTGCCGTCTTCTGGGAAAGGGGGGCTATTTATGGTTGCTCCGCGCGTCTGACACCTTCTTCCCTCCCGAGAGGCCGCAGTCTGCCGGGTCGGCCTGCCCTTCCCGCCAGGATAGAGGTCCCGGGGCTGGCGCGAGAAGTAGGGACGCCCATCACCCCTTCTTTGCAGAGGGGAAAATGAGGACAGAGAGGCTGGCCCAGCCCAATGATCAGGTCCCCTGGTGGTCAGCAGGCCCCACACCCTCATCCATCATCCCGGCCACCCCTGGGCTCTGGACTGAACTCTGTTCTAGAACATGCCCGAAAGGAGGGCAGGCACAAACGCACCATCTAGATAAATTGAGATCCACATGCACTTCCCTGGGTTCAGGACCTAGGGGAGACCGGCCACGCAAGACAGGATCTGATCCCTGTACTCGGCATGTTGGGGCTGATGGCCAGTCGGAGATGCTTACCCTTAGCCTGAGTGCCAGAGAGGAGGCAGAGGCAGGACCCACAGGGAAGGCAAAGAAGACCTGAAACCATCTTTATTTAACTCCAGCCCTCCAAGCCTCAGCTCTGACATCACCTCCTCAGAGTGGCCTTCTTTCCAGCAAGTATTTCAATGCCACTTAAGTGCCAAGGTGCTTAGGATACAGCACCGAGCCAGACACAAGTCTGGAACTTCACAGCACTTAGCCCAGGCTGGGATTATATGTTTGTGTTTGCAGTAATGAAATGATCATCTCCCTATCTAGGCTCTGTGTTCCCAGAGGGGCTATGTTCATTTTGCTCACTAGGGCCTTGTCTAGTGTCGGGCACAAAGTTGTTAGGTGAATGAATGACCTCAGGTAGGGAAAGGGAAACAAAGGGACAAGAAATTCCTTTCTTTGGGCCTCAGTTTCTCAACAAAGACACTGAGCCTAACTAAGAGCTTTTCTGGGTTTGAGGAAGAACCCCCCCATATATACCCTGCTCAGCCAGCCCCTCCAGCTCCCTCCAGCCCTGCCTTTACCCCTCCCTCACAGCCCATCTGGCTCCCTGCAGAGCTAAGATAATCTTCCCATCTGTGATACCCTTTGCTCAGGGATGATACAACCATTATCCCATTTAGTCACCTTAACAGCCCTGAGAGCTGGGTGGATGGCCCCCCACCTTTCAGATAAGGAAGGGGGGTGCTCAGAATGATGAAGTTACTTAAGTGACTGCCCAGACGGTATGGCCCTGTCTCCAGTGACCCTGGCCCACAGGTGTTCCGCTGGTAGAACCGGGTGCACACTCAAGAGGGACCAGCAAAGGGGAAGGGATGCTATGCAGGAACTCTTATAATCCTGCTTCTGAGTGAGATTCATGTGGGACCCTGCCCCCTTTAGAAATTCAAGCACCCCTGGGAGAACTAACCCTTTAAGGAGGTGACTCCTTCTTCCCAACCCATTTACAGAATCCCATCATCGCGTGCACATCTCATCCCAGGAGGGAGAGAGGAGCTGCCGAGCAGAAAGCAGACTGGCTGCAGGGACAGAAGACACCAACGGCACCCTCCCCCACAGCTGCGCCTGGACCTCCTGCGAGAAGAGGAAGCCTTAGGGGTCTTTATTGTACCCTCAAGACCCCAGAGAGAAACAGAAGTGCTGAGGGGTCGCAGGCAGGTCTCTTACCCTCTCTGAGCCTCGAATATTTATCCATAGGAGGCTGAAGGTAACTGCCTCGCAACTCATTCATGAGGGTCAATAGGACGACAGTGGCAAGAGGGCTTGGCACACTGCCCAGACTGTTCCAAAGCCAGGGCTGGGGCTGCCAAAAAGGCCACCTGTGCTTCACCATGCTCCATCCTCCCTCTCTTCCACCTCCCCAGGCTGGGCTCCACTTGTCCAGCTCTCTGACTTCCTGGCAAGGTTGAGTGGGCTCCAGCTAGGAAGGGGCCAGCTGACCTTGTTGGCCGGAGCACTAATCCCCTCCAGATGGGCTGGTGGCTTGCACTGAGGGCCTGGCTGCCCAGACAGAGCTGACTCTGGTCCCAGTGACCATGTGTGGCTATGTGTGACCGTGTGAAGGGAGCAATTCCATCCAGTCTCCCGGTTCCTTCCTGCTTCACTCCTCCCCACTGCTGACATCCCCCACAAGCAGTGGCCCCATGAAGGCCTTCTTGTCTCTAGTAGCGTCTTTTGGCTCTCTGTGTTGCTTAGCTGGGGGGCTGAGGATGCCTGGCACAGCCGATTCCCAAAGGCCTCAGAGGGACAGCTCCTCCCCCTGCTTCCCCCACCCCCTGTCAGCCCCATCACTCTGCACCTGCCCTTCCCAAAGCATGTGTCCCAGTCCCCATCCCTCAACCCAAGGAAGCTAGACCCAAGGAAGATGTATGTGTCAAGGACAGGACTCAGGAGCATTTCCCAACATTTAGGGGAAAGGATGAGGTCACAGGAAGGCTTTCTCTGCAGCAAGAAGGACTCAGATAGATTTGGGGAAGGACTTCCAACCCAACAGATGTTCCAAACGAAAGAGAACTCTTTCTTTGGACCAGCTTGTATGAAAGCAGATGAATGGACAACATGACCTCCTGCAAGGAGGCCTTGCTTCCATCCTTTCGAGGCTGGGGCTAGATGGATACCCCAAAAGAAATGTCTTAGTCGTGACAATAGTAGCTCCCACAATGCACCAGGGCATATGCAAAGTCACCATTCTGTGAAATATAAAAGTTCATATAAAGCATCTCTGCCCCCTTTCCAGCTCAACACAATGAGACAATGGGGAGGGGAGGGCAGGTTCCCTTCTTAACCTCTTTCTGAGGGCAAGGATTGTGCTTTCTCCCTCCTGGGCCAGTCCACACCCCATGCCCACCCCTGGGCATCTTTACTTGGTTTTAGTCCCCTGACCTCAGTTCAGGGGACTAAATTCATTCAGGCTACAATGACCATGGAAGGGAAAGGGGCAGTCTGCTGACCCCTGGAAGATGAAGGAGAAATGGGAGAAGGCAGAGGGGTCAGGTTGGGGCTGCCAGAGGAAGCGGCCCTGAGCTGCTGGTTCCCAGGCTGAAGCCTGAAGTCCCTCCCTCATAAGCAAAGCTGAGGCCCTCAGGTTACCACGGGACACTGTTAAGTTTATTCTCGGGTGAGTGGGTGCCCAAGGGGGGCAGTGAGTATGGCCGAGGTCACCTGGTGGCAGGGTGCTCAGGGATGGCCACAGGTTCTATAGGGCCCTGCAGGGCCTGAGTCTCTAGTCAGTTGGGATGCTTCACCTTCTGCCCCACCCCAAGGGGGTTGGGGCAGTCATGGATGTAGCAGTTTTCGTAATTCGCAGGGATCAGTGATGGGCATTGAGCAGGCTTGATTCTCACACACATATGCAGTGGCCTGGTCTTCCAACCGTCGGAGGGTACTCAGGAAAGGCAGCTGGCGGGACAGGAAGCTCGAGGGGTCCCCATCAGCCAGAATCAGCACCTAGGGCAGCAGCAGAGCAGGGAGAGTCACCTGCCGGGGTGGGGTCACCTGCCCATTAGAAAGGCCCACTGGGAAGTTCCCTCTTCCCAACATTCTGAGGGGAAGGAGATGTTGAGAAGCTGAGGATGGGAGGGGGCAACTCTGGGGAGGTGGCAGGTTGGGCTCACAGGGATGGATACCTTGTTAGGAATGTAGACAGAGTGGACACACTGCACCAGGGCCTTGGTGTCCTTGGCCTGACGGTCTCCACAGATCACGATCTGACCAGAATAGAAAGGTCACTCCGGTGTGTCAGGGGAGGGAGGGCTGAGCCCTAGACCACCAGGGCTTCCCCATCCTCCCTCCACCCCACCCTATATCTCTAAGAAGGAACAGGGACTCATCTCAGCTGCCAGGATGAGTTAATGCTTGGCAAGTGGGAACACACACACACACTCACACATGAGAATACCGAAGTGGAAATGTCATACATATACACAATGGTACAGATACAAACACGGGGAGACACACACCCAGAAGACCCAGAGCACACAGAGACCCATCCAGACAGACACAGAGTAGTCACACACACACACACACACACACACAGTAGATGCCCACACAGAGGCAGATACCACACACACAAACACCAGACACACACGCGTGCAGGCAGACACAGAGGCAAACCTGCAGATGGGGCATCCACATGCAGACAGACAAACACTCACACCAGCATCCCCCTCAAAGGTAGGTGCACAGACACACACCTCCAGGGTCACACACACCTGGAAGTACACACACACCAGTAACACAGTACGGACAGAAGCAATTACACTGACACCACGACATACAGAGAAACACTTCATCAGCCACCACGGACTCATATTAAGTTCTGCCTCCCTGTCTGACAGGCCACGTGCCTGCACACACACAGACCTGAGCTCTGGGGACAGCCCAGGAACCCCACCCCCTGTTCCCATCTGCCATCGCAGCCCCAACTTCCCTCCTACCCGAGGTCCCAGCCCAGATGCCCTCACCCCCCACCTGCTTGAGGGTCTGCTGCTGGGCTGAGAGGGCGCAGACCATCTCGGGCAACGCCACCGGGACACGGCGCATGCGCTCGGAAAAGGCGGTCAATAGGCACACACACTTGTCCATCCAGTCCTTGTGGCCCGTGAAGCCATGCAGCCGGAGCAGGTTGTGGGCTGACACGGAATTGGCGCTGGGCTCTGCTCCATCCTGGTCTACAGCACACAGGGAGGCAGGGGGTGGGGGTAAGGGCGGGTCACTGAGTCCCAGGACCCTGCCCAGGACTGTATCCAGGGCCACTTGGGGGATGGGACAGAGAAAAGGCCCTGCCCATCCTGCCCCTTCCCCGCTCTGGGTGTGGATGCCACTCCAGCAGTTATCAGTACTTTGCTGTCTTTTTTATGGCACCCTCCACTCTACCTGTCCTAGCCTCAACTGTTGGTCTCCAGGCTCCCTCCTCGCTGCTGATGCCTCTGTCCAGCCACCCAGCTGCTCAAGCTAGAGCGGCATCATCCTGTCCCCTTCCTCTCCCTCTCCCTCCGCTTCTAATCCATCTGTGAGTCTTGCCAGGGCTGTGGCCAGAAGAGATCCAAATCTCACCATGTCTCCCCATCTCATACTTCCACATCCTCTGAGCCTTCACCAATGCCTGCCTGGACTGAACACGAGTAATGGCCTCCTAACTGGTCGCCTGTTTCCCCCACCCCCACTTCTCTCCATCAGTGGTCAGAGTGACCTCCTTAAACCCATACCAGAGCAGATCACAATCCACTTAAAACCTCCTTGCCAGCCAGGCATGGTGGCTCACACCTGTAGTCCCAGCACCTGGGAAGCCGAGGCGGGAGGATCACCTGAGCCCAGGAGTTTGAGACCAGCCTTCTTTTCTTAGGAAAAAAAAAAAAGATGGCTTTCGTGCCCTGCCAGCCTCAGCATTCTCCTCGGTGCCCTCCTGGAACACGCGGGCCCTGCCTGTCCTCCAGGATACAGGCTGCCTGCTCCAGGCCTGTCATGCACTGCTCCCTATGCCTGAACTCTCTCCACAGCTTCTCCATGGCCACATGGCCCCTCTTTCCCTCCAGGCCTTGGTTAAATGACACCTGTCACAGGTGTCCTCTAATCTCTTCCTAGGCTGAGTTGGGCCTCCTCTGTGGTTCTCTCCCAAGGCCCTTTCATTCACTCAGTTAACATTTATTAAGCACTTACAATGTGCCAGAACCACACTAGACCCTGGGGATACAACAGTGGCAGAAAGTCCTGATCTTTGAGGAGCTAAAATTTGAGTTTCGGGAAAGAAACCTTTAACCACAGACAAGGCACATGGGTGATAGGGAGCAGGTACACATAGAGCGTCCTACTTCTTCATGGCACTCACCACAATTTTAACTGCACATTTGTGCATGTGTTTTTGCATCATTACTGCATATTCACTGTCTCCCCTACCATACTGTAAGCTTCATGAGGGCAGAGACCAAGTGAGCCTTGGTCAATATCTGAATCCATGGGTGTCAGTTACTGTGCTAAGCATGTTTACAGAACAGCTAAATTCATCTTTACATCAACCCTGTAAGGTAGTACCAATGTTAGCTCCATTTTACTTATTAAGAAACAGGCCAGGCATGGTGGCTCTCGCCTGTAATCCCAGCACTTTGGGAGGCCGAGGTGGGCAGATCACTTGAGCCCAGTAGTTTCAGACCAGCCTGGGCAACATGGAGAAATCCCATCTCTACAAAAAATTAGCCAGGCATGGTGGTGCTTGCCTATAGTCCTAGCTACTCAGGAGGCTGAGGTGGGAGAATTGATTCAGCCCCGGAGGCAGAGGTTGCTGTGAGCCAAGATCATGCCACTGCATTCCAGCCTGGGTGACAGTGAGACCCTGTCTCAAAAAAAAAAAAAAAAAAAGAGAAAGAAAGAGAGAAAGAAAAGAAAGGAAGAAAGGAAAGAGAAAGAAAGAGAAAGGAAAGAAAAGAAAGAAACAAAACACGCTGAGTGTAGTGGTTCATGCCTGTAATCCCAGCACTTTGGGAGGCCGAGGTGGGAGGATCACTTGAGCCCAGGAGTTCAAGATCAGCCTGGGCAACATAGCAAGACTCTGTCTCTATTTAAAAAAAAGAAATTGAGACACAGAAATATTACAGCAGCCAAAAATCACACCATTAATAAGTAGCAGAGACACAAAGCCAGGAGGGCTCCTGCCCACACCAGCTCTTCACCCACGCTGCACTTACACCTCCCAGGACCCCAGACTAGCCCTGCACCCCCACTGACCGTCCTTCAGACGCAGGGGCAGGCCAGCCCCCAGCTCAGCCTCACTGCAGAAGTAGCCACCACCCTGGGAGTCCCAGAAGAGCCTGTCCTGTGTGTCCTGCAGCCGCAGAGCCCACTCGAGCCACGCACTCTCCTGTGAGGCCTCATACAGGTCCAGCAGGCCCCGCACCACGAAGGCGTAGTCCTCCAGGAAGCCCCAGCAGGGTGGGTTGCTAGGGGGACAGGCATTAGGGGAGGGGCTGGGGAGAGCCCCAGGAGAGAGGGCCTTTCCCAGAGGAGGCCCTTTCACGCATTTCTTCACTTAACCCTCCAGATGAACCCTCTTGGGCAGGTGCCATCAGCCCACTTCCCAGATGAGTAAATGGGCCCAGGGAGGCTACAAACTCACAGCAAGCACCTGGCAGAGCCAGGACTGGAGTCCACATGGAGGGGAGAAGTAGGGCAGAGGTAGGCTGGGGATGCGTGGGGGAGACGAGCCCTCCCGGTCTACCCAGCCCCCAACCTGTGATCCACAGTCCCTCCAGGGCTGGTGTAGCAGGTCCGCATCAGGCGGCCACTGGCCACATCAAACATGTGCCGCTTCAGGAACTTGGCACCATTGGTGGCATAGTTGATCAGCCTGTCTTGGCCCAGGACAGCCCCAGTCACAGCATAGCCTGACACCATCAAGCCTGGAGCCAGGAGAGACAAGTAGTGGTAAGAAGCTGGCCAGGACCCTCCAGGCATGTCCACCCTATCACCTTAGGCCCCAACACCTCCCTGGAGCCATGGGTGATCCCTAAGATCTTGGGCTCCAAAGCCACACATGGCGGGGTTCCCAGCCCTTGTGCGTGACCTTGGGCGGGTCACTCAAGCTCCTTAAGCCTCTTTTGTCAACGGAGAATAATAACGCTAATCAAGGGAGAGTGAGCATTTAGCAGGTGCCGGAAAGACAGGGGCTTTGTGAAGGGGGATCCTACAGACAGGCTCGGTCTCAGGTGTGCTGCCCCACCATTCCAGGCAGCCAGCATCTTGCTGTCCAGGTGCGGCTTGGGCCGATGCTTCCGGGCCTGAAAGAGCTTCTCCAGCCCCGTATTGAGCAAGGTCCGCACGGCCTCCACATCCAAGCCAAAGCGGGCAGCAGTCAGCTCCAGCGAGTACCGGACGGTCAGCACATTCTGGCCCTGCAGCTCCCCCTTGGGGTCCTGAGGAGAATGGCCTTTGTCTGCGAGCTCATACGCCTGGCAGGCACCAGGGCCCGTCAGGTGACCCCAGAAGTCCTCACCTGACTGGGGCTGATGTTACCAGCCTCTGTGAGGCCGTAGTGCTTCATGAGGAGCTGGCCTGAGGTCAGCGGCTCGGTGGCACCCAGCACAGGCTCCGGGAGGAGCTGCTGAACCTCTTTGACCGTCCACACATAGTAGGCGCCCTCTTTGGGCCGCAGGCCCCGCTCTGGGGGCGAGTCTGCATCCTCTGCGCTATAGAAGCCTCCGGACTGTGGGGAGGGGAGAGTTGGCTGGCCCCGGCCCACAGGGCAGTGGAGGCCCCAACCCCTCCCACAGCCAGGCCTGCCTGCCACCATGGACACACACCCGGTGGCTCAGGCTCCGAGCCACGTACTGCAGGATGCCTTTGGCCACGTCAGAGTAGAATTCATCACCAGAGATCTAAGAAAGGGAAGAAAGGAGACTGTGAACAGAGGTCACTGGGGAGGCCCAGGTGGAAGGTGGCAACATTCTCTGAGGCAGGTGGGGGAGGGAAGCCTAGGTAGTGGGTACGTGGGAGGGAACAGGGGATTCAGATTAAGAGAAGCCACAGTCACCAGGAAGGCCTTGGGAGGGGCAGCCAGAGTGAGATGCCTGTTCTCTGGGCTGGGGTCAGGGGTCACCTGGAAGGCCTGCGAATAGGCCACAGCGAGCTGTGCCTGGTCATAGAGCATCTTCTCAAAGTGAGGGATGTGCCACTGGCGGTCTGTGGAGTAGCGGTGAAAGCCCTGTGCGGATACAAAGCTGGAGGCCAGTCCCAGCTTCTGCCCCACCCCACAGCCCCCTGCTGCCCCTCCAGGGAACACCCAGTGCCCGTCACCTGCCCCACATGGTCCCGGATGCCCCCGTTAGCCATCATTTTCAGGGTATGCAAGGCCATCTGCTGGGCCCGAGAGCCATCCTGAGTCAGTCGATGGCTGAGCCAGTAGGAGAACAGGAAGCTCAGGATCACTGTGGGGGCACCAAGGACATGCAGGTGAGAGAATGGGAAAGTGGGGACAGAGATCAGGGTGGTCAGGAGGCCTTGGGCCAGGCAGAGGCTGGGAGTTCACTCAACAGGCAGTCTCTGGACAGGCTGTGAGGTCAAGAGTCAACCCACAGGACAGAAGGTAATAGCCTAAGCCAGAGGTCAGAATATCATTGGTTCACAGAGGACCAGTAAGTTACTTGTCCCCCTAGAGCCCAGAATGTCATTAGCCAAGTCAGGGTCACTGGGTCACTGACCAAGTCAGGGGACAGAAGGTCATCATCTAGGTTAAGGTGAGAGGGTCACTGCTGACACCAGCAGTCGGGTCTTCACCAATAGCTACCGACAGGCTAGGGGCAAGGAGGTCACTGCCAGTCAGGAGGACAGGAAGCTATGGGTGAGGCCAGGAGCCAGTAGGTCCCTGACCAGCATAGGAATCAGAAGGCCAAAGCCTGGGCTAAGGCGGGCGTGGGGCACTGACCCGGCGTGGGAAACTTGGGGGCCTCAGCGAAGCCACCGTATTCCTCATCATAGCCCTCATCCAGCTGCTGGAAGCAGCGATTGCTCACGGTGGCGGCAGAGGGCGGCAGCTGGCGGTCACCCACGCTGATCTCTGATCGGGCCAGCAGGGCAGTGGTGACACGCTGGCTATTTTCTAGCAGGGTGTTCTTGTTCTGTTTCCACTGCAGGAGGTGGGGGCACACCTGGAGGTCAGCTAGGGGGAGGGGCTCTTGTTTCCTAGTCCCCCACCCTGGTCCCCCAACTCCCGGAGGCACACCCACCTGTTCTCGTATTCTCAGCAACACTGTGCGGAAGCCGACTCGGGTCAAGCCATCCTCAGGAGGGAAATAGGTGCCCCCGACAAAGGGCTGGAGGTTGGGAGTCAGCCACACATTCATGGGCCAGCCCCCGCCGCTGCTGGTGGCCTGGCGGAGAGAGGGCGAGGGTGAGGGGAGCTGCTCTGAGCCCATGTGGTGCATACACTCCCGAGGAGGGCTGCTCACCTGCACGAACGTCATGTACACCTTGTCCACGTCAGGCCGCTCCTCACGGTCTACCTTCACACTCACAAAGTCCTCACTGAGCAGGCGGCCGATCTCCTCATTCTGGAAGGACTCCTCTTCCATCATGTGGCACCAGTGGCAGGTGGAGTACCCGACTGAACAGGGCCATGGGGAGAGGTCAGGGGGCCAGCAACGGGTCAGAGGGAGGCTGGCCAAGTGGCCCTGGCTACATGGAACACGTCCTGGCCTCTAGTCTCCTGGAAGACCCGCCAGGCCAAGAGGACCCTCCCCAATCCACTGCCACTCCCTGCCCACACCCCCGTATCAGGGAAGGTGGGAGCATTACCTGAGAGGAAAATCGGCTTGTTTTCCTTCCTGGCCTTGTCGAAGGCTTCCTGTCCCCAGGGGTACCTAGACCCAGCAGGGTGGGGCATCACTCAGTAGCCCAGGGGGTCTGGGAGGGGCCCAGGACCCCAGCGATTCCAGGCAGGGCCCCAGGAGAGGTGCTCACCAGTCCACAGGATTGTAGGCATGTTGTAGGAGGTATGGTGACTTCTCGTGGATCAGGCGGTTGGGGACCCTCTGGGGTGTAGATGAAGGATGGCTTCCCTTCCCTCCAGCAGGCATGGGCACTGAACTACTGACCGTCGCACTTCGGTCCTTGTCCCGGGAGGAGCTACCCCTGGCGAGGACTGGTGCGTCAGGCAAGCCAGGGGCCTCCACCCACCTTCTCCCAGGCCCCCCAGCACCTGCTCCATTTCACTCAGCACCCCAGTAGGACCCCTGCTCCCAGCCCAACCCACCTTTCTGAACCATGGGGGAGACTGTGGCCTTTGTGCTCCCCCTTATGTTTTTTGGGGGGTGAGGAGAGGTGGCTCATTGGGGGCTCCTTGCCAGGTTAGTCTCCCCCAACCTCCTGGGCCTGGCGGTGGGAAGGATGGCTGTGAGGTCAGGGAGGGTCACAATGGGCAGAATGGTTCTTGGGGCTCCATTCTTACCCCTCCCCAGGCCCCTCCCCCGGCCCTTCCTGGAGCAGCTGCTTGGAGGCATCTCTCTGGCAGGCCTGGGTGTGGCCCCACTGGAAGGCAGCCTACTGTTGGTGGCTGGACAGGCCAAGATCAGGAGGGTCTGGGACTGGACCAGGTGAGGGACAAACAGAGGAAACCAGACATGGGGACTCCCTCACTCAACGCCCACCTGCTGGGACTCCTGTGGGGCCAGGTCCTGGGCCAGACTCCAGGACACCTAGGGAATCAGAGACCTCAGGGAGTTCAGCCTGGAAGTGGGACTGCAGGCAGACCTAAATAACGAAAGGTCCATGCAGCAATAAAGGACTGTGACAGGGCACAGGGTACTATTGGAGAAAGGCCCTTGACCCAGCATCCAGCACTGGGGTGCAAGGAAGGCTTCCTGGAAGCAGTGTCAGAACAGTCCCTGAGGAGCTGGCACTGCACTGGAAGGAAGGGGAGAGGAGGGAAGGGATGAGGACGGGAGAGGAGGGGAGGAGGGCCTTACAGCCAGGGCCAGGTCTCAGGAGCAGACCGGAGGTGGGGTGGGGGAAGGGCCAGGCATGCAGGGGTGGTCCAGACTGGCACTGGGGACCGGTGTCCGGAAGACCCTCCACTGGGCCCGCAGGCAGGCGCAGGGAGTGCCCTAGGGGCCCGCTCGCCCGCCCGTACCTGCGGCTCGCGGCGAGGCCTGCACCGGCGCGGGGCAGCAGAAGGACGCGGCCCAACCAGGCCCGCGCGCCCAGCATGGCTGCTCGAGGCCGTGGGCCCGGCCGCTGAGGACAGGAAGGGAAGGCAGGAAGCTGCGAGGGGCGGGCCGGGCACCTACAGAGCCGCGGGCGGGTCTTCGCCGGGACTCGGGACAGTGTGGCTGGTCTCCGAGCGTCGCCCTGCGGCGGAGCGCAGAATTGCAGATCAGGCACCCGGGCCTTGGGAGGACCCATTCTGTGCATAAAACTGGGCTCTGCCCCTGCCTGGGGAAGACAGCCCTTCTCAAGGGAATAGGGAGAGTTGTGGGATCTAGGGCTGGGAGATGCTAGGGCCATGGGATGCCAGAGCTTCAGCTCATTTTGTCCAACCCCTGCCCATTTTACAAATGAGAAATGAGATCCAAGGCGAAGGCGTACCTTGGCCAGGTCCACCAGCTAACAAGCTTTGCTTTTTGCAGCCTCCTCGTCTCTAGGTCCTACTCAAATCCTACCCACTCCAGGAAGCCTCCCTTAAATAATACTGATGAGCCCATTTTATGTCTCATAGGTTACACATGGCCTCATTGGCTACATTCAGCCAATATTTATTAAGTGCCTGCCGCCTGCCACTCTGCAAGGCACTGAGTATACAATGGTGGGCAGAGAGAAACAAGGCTCCTGCCCTCACATGGCTCACAGTCTGTTGAGAGCGGCAGATGCTAATTCGACAGCCATACCGATAAACACCCACGTGACAAGTCCGTGAGGGTATAACGTAACAAGTGACCTGATCTGGTGGAAGGGGCAAAGGATGAAGGCTTCCCTGAGGAAATCACATTTGTGAAGCCATGGAGAACGAGAGGAAGGAACTTGGAGGGTGCTCAGGGGGAGTGCTGGGGAAGGAGGCAGAGGTACAGTTTGTGCAAAGGCCCCGTGGCTTGTCAGTGAGTCAGGGCTGAGCAACTGCAGAAAGAGGGAAGACAGGCAGTAGATGAGGACAGAGGCAAGATCTTGGAGACACTCGTGAACTGTAAGAAGGGGATTTTTATTTTTTGAGACAGAGTCTCACTCTGTCACCCAGGCTGGAGTGCAGTGGTGTGATTTCGGCTCACTGCAACCTCCGCATCCTGGGTTCAAGGCTGGTCTCGAACTCCTGACCTCAGGTGATCCATCTGCCTCGGCCTCCCAAAGTGCTGGGATTACAGGCATGAGCCACCATACCCGACCCAATTTTTTTTTAGTCAGAGTCTCACTCTGTTGCCCAGGCTGGAGTGCAGTGGATCTTGGCTCTCTGCAACCTCCACCTCCTAGGTTCAAGCGATTCTTGTGCCTCAGCCTTCCAAGTAGCTGGGACTACAGGAGCACGCCACCATGCCCAGCTAACTTTTGTATTTTTAGTAGAGACGGGGTTTTGCCATGTTGCCTAGGCTGGTCTCAAACTCCTGACCTCAAGTGATCCATCTGCCTCAGCCTCCCAAGTGCTGGGATTACAGGTGTGAGCCACCGTGCCTGGCCAGAGAAGGGGATTTTTGATGACAGTAGAAGCAAGCTATTGAAAGGCTTTAGTCAGGAGGGTTACCCAGTTGGATCTGCGTTTTGGAAAGATCCCACCAGCTTCCCAGTGGAGAATGAACTGGAAAGGGGCAAGAGTGAAAGCAGGGGCAGATAGGAGGCTATAGCAGCACCCAGGGGGAGATGGGGGAGCAGAGATGCAGAGAAAGGGATGGGCTGGAGGTCGGTCAAGGAGGAAACGTCGTCAGGACGGGCAGCGACAAAGAAGGCGGTGTCCAGGGTGACTTGCAAGGTGGGGCCATTCCCTCAAGAGAGGGCATGGGGTGGGGGTGGGGGGACAACTCATGGGGTTCATTGTGGGACCTGGGGGTTTGAGATGTGCACATGGAGGCAGAGATGACACTGCTTGGAGGACAGAGGAGAGGCTTCAGGAGAGAGGATTGGGGGTCTTGACTGTTGAGACCATGTGGGTGTGGAGCTGATCCAGGGAGACCATGCAGCGGAGCAGAGAAGAGGGCTCAGGTCCAGGCTTAAGTGAGCCTGTGAAAGACACAGATGGAGGCAGGGCGTGGTGGCTCACGCCTGTAATCCCAGCACTTTGGGAGGCCGAGGAGGGTGGATCACCTGAGGTCAGGAGTTTTAGATCAACCTGACCAACATGGAGAAACCCCCATCTCTACTAAAAATACAAAATTAGCCGGGCATGGTGGCGCATGCCTGTAATCCTTGCTACTCGGGAGGCTGAGGCAGGAGAATCGCTTGAACCCGGGAGGCGGAGGTTGCGGTGAGCTGAGATTTCACGATTGCACCCCAGCCTGGGCAACAAGAGTGAACTCTGTCTCAAAAAAAGAAAGAAAGAAAGAACGAAAGAAAGACACAGAAGGGAAGCAGCCAGGGTGCAAAGGACAGCACCCCAGAGATGAAGGACAGAGTGCCTACATGTCAGACTCCTGAGGGGCCAGCCTGGCTGGGACAGAAAAATGTCCACTGGCTTCAGCAACATGGAGGCCATTGGTGTGCTTAGTGGGCGTCCTTCTAGTGAAGTCAGGCTGAGAGCAGAAGTCGCCGAGTCGGCTGAGGAGGAAGAGGAAAGGGAGGGGAGACAGAGAGAGATGATGGGTGCTTGACATGAGAGGATAGATGGGAAGACACTGTCAAGATGGATGGAGCTAATTAAGACACATTTCGATGGGAAGGATTCGTTTGAGAGAAAGTGGTGGACGCCATCAAGGATAGAAAAGATGGTGGTCCTGGGTGACTCTGAGAATGTGGGGTGTGGCGGGTTGTTGGAAGGGTTGGCTAGCCGGAGGGTCCAGTGGGTGCTCCAAAGAACATGTTCTGGCTAGAAGGAATGAGGTTAAGCTCAGAGAGCCAGAAGCCTGCCTTGAATGTAGAGGAATCTGGGGTGATGACAAACCTCCAAGTGTGACCATGGTGAGGGTCATTGAGAGGTCAAGGGGCCATAAGGTCCTTGGATAATGGAGCGACTTGAAATTGAGGTAAGAGCTGGATGAGAAGACCATGAGCCAAGATCGAAGCATCCCAAAAATGAGGTGGAGTGGCAGCCCCAGGCAGGGAGGAGACAGAATGACTTATGGCACCAACCTCCTAGCAGGAGGGGTCTGGTAAGGAGGGAGGCAGGAAGCAAGGCTGCCAACTTCTTTGTGGGAAACAAAACAGCTCCCCTTGGGAGTCCTCGGGGGGATCCAGTTTAGAAGAAGAGAGCCTGGGTGGCAGGGCCACAAAGGGTGGGTCAGGGACCAAGAAGGATGGAACATCCCAGGTTTGGGTGCAGCAGAAGATATTAATAGATGGATGCTGGACTCTGGGTATTGCCTGGCAAAACCAGGAGTGAAAGCCATGATGGGTTCGTGCCTCATGGTCAGTCTTTGAAGAGGGTGGACTCTGAGCTGAATGGACACGCCTGGGGACATCCACATAGTAACCTCACAAGGAAGAAACTTCTGATCCCATTTGACAAGTAAGGAAACGCAGGCACAGAGACATGGAGAGGGTAAGTAATTTACTCAAGGTCACAGAGCATAACCACTTATTACTAAGTGATTCTTGTTAGGGTCAAACCTTGGAGCAGAACTTTGAACCCTGTAAGTCTGACTCCTGAGCAGGTGTTCTTGTCCATCCTGTTTGTAACTGCAGCGTGGGACTCCCTTCCTCTACCCCCACCTCAGGAAGGGGAGTGGCATTGTGCCTCTCCACTCACCGACTCTGGTGGAAGGCCATTTGTCCCTGAAAGGGGGATGGGGGCTGGCTGCAGGCTGCCTGCAGAGCCAGACCCCAAGCACTGAGGACACATCAGTGTCCAGTGGTCCAGTGATCAGGGAGCATTGAGAAGAAAAATAGGCGAGGGTGGTCATAGGGGCCCCTCCTGGATTGAGTACCAGGCCTCACCCCACCCTTGGTTTCCCAGACTCCACATAAACCCCCAGAAGGGGTCCGATTCCTCCTGTGTGGCTAAGACTGAGTTTCTCGCCAGCCTTGGCGAAGCAAGGGAGAGGGCAGAGTTACATTTAAGGTGACTCAGTAAAACAAAGGAGCCTGGGAGCTCCTGCACTTGGCTTCTGCCACAGCCGCATCACGTGCCCCTGGCTTGTCTACCCTGCTGCGCTCGAGCTCCTGGAGGTTGGATCCCTCCAAGGTGAGCCCAGCACTTTGTCCACAGCAGTCAGTCAATATTTGCTGAATTAAATCTGGGGCCCAGCCTGGGAGCTCCAGGCCTTGGAGCCAGACTGTCTGACTCTTGAGTTCCAGTCCCGCCCCATGCCAGCTTTGTGACTTTGAGCATGCCATTCAACCTCTCTGAGCCACGGTTTCCTTGCCTGAAAAATGGGAGTAGTGCCGGCTGCAAGGTGAGAGACCTGTGCAATCGCACTGCAGTGGGCTTTGCGCTTGGTTTCATGCTCTGTTGTCCCTGTTTTGAAATTCTTCATACGATTTTGAACAAGGAGCCCCTACATTTTTATTTTGTATTGAGCCCCACAGATTATGTAGACGGGATCCTGAACGGAATTAACAATATTTTCCACCTCAGAGAGTCGTTGCAAGCATTAAATAAACTGATCTGCTTAGCACATAAGCAGTACCCAATAAATAGGAACAAAGGCCTATTGTCTCTCGCTGTTAGCCCAACCCCAGTGCCCATGTGTGATAAATGAGTGAAGTGACCGAATTGAGTGACAGCCTGGCAGCATCTGGAAGCGAAGGTGCCTGGGTGACGGGGGATGGAGGTGAGGGTTGAGAAGAGCTGTAAAGGAAGCGGGGCAGTTTTGCACCCCACGTTGTGCAGCTGCAGTTTCCTAAACAGCCGGTGATCCACGCTGTGGTCGAGACCCGGCCGCCACACCCCGCAAAAAGTCCACTTGGTGAGAGCTGAGAACGAGGGTTCCAGTCTTTATTATGCGGGCGTTCACTTTCTAGCTCCCGGGCCGTGGTCCGCGTCCAGCTTCCAGAGCCGTTGCGGGATCCCAGCCGCCACTGGCTCGGCGTTCCACTAGCAGCGGCGCCCCGCCCAGCCCCGGGTCCGAAGGCGGGGCCGCGGGGCGTCGGGCGCAGGCGCAGGCGCAGGCCGGTATGGGACGGGGCGCTGCTCAGAGGAAGGGGTTGGTGCCGGTCTGCGGGGGCGGGAGCCGCGGCCCGGCTGAGCTCGGCGTGGGCAGCAGCGGCTGCGGCAGGCCAGCTGGGGGAGGTGCGAAGGCTCCGGCCTGCGGAAAGACGCTAACCGAGGCGGGGAGGGTCAAGCCAGCTGGCACGCTGCTGAGCGGGAGGGGCAGAGAGGCGCTGTAGGTCATGGAGCCCAGGGGCGCCCCCACAGGCCCGCCTGCCAGGCCCAGCGCCGGCGACCCGGTGCGCATCTGGTTTAGCGTCGGCCTGCCCGGCTCGCCCGCGCCGAACGGGTTGGTGGGGGACGGAGCGCTGAGACCTGCAGAACGAGAGTGGCTTTGAGTGACCCGGGGTTCAGAGCCCTACACCGGGAGGTCTTGGAAGTTGGGAAGAAGAGTGGGCTCCTCCGGCGGAGGCTAGGCTCTGAAAGCAGGAGCCCCTGGGTTGAGGGACAAGGGCATGTCTTACCTGTCAGGAAGGGGTTCCGGGTCTTTGCAACCTGGGGTGCCTTGACCAACGAGTCAAGGTTGACCAAGGAGGAAGCTGAGGGGCCCAGGAAGGACTCGGGAGTCCGGCAAGCTCGGGCCTCTTTGCTTGGCTGGGTTAGTGCTTCCGCTAGTATGCCCAGGTCCAGGGCATCTGGCTCCTTCGTGCCATTTTGCTTGGAACTGGGGCTGGTGTCTCCAAACAGGTCCAGCTCTGGAATAGAAACGCTAGAGCTAATTGGTGGGGAAAGGGATTGGCGCCCGACGTGGGAGGAAGAGGACAGAGGCTGCTCGGGGTGGGCCCCTCATCCCCCAGAGCCTCACCATCCCCTTGCCCTGCTCACCCACAGGGCTGCTGGGCTTCCCAGAGGGCAGGGCCTGCTCCAGCCCCTCCTTGGTCTCTGTGGATTCTGGAGGTTTGGCAAATGGGTCAAAGGTCGAGGCACCACCTCGGAAGAGAGAGAGGAAGAGGAGATGGGTTGACAAAAAGGGCAGGTGTTGGTCTGACCCCTTTCCAGAGAAGCTGTCCTCCTAACACAAACAGTATCTGCTGCCCCTTGGCCCTGCCTGGAAGTCCCCCAGCCCCTCACTCACACTCTCTGGCCCTCTTCTTACCAGGTGTGTCGGAGGTCTCCAGGGAGGCTCCCCAAGGGTCAGCCCCAGTGCTGGGGAGTTTGTGGTGGGGAGAGTTCAGGGCCCAGGGGTCTGTGGTGGGGGGCCCAGCAGGCAGCACTGGGGTCCTGCCCCAGGGCTCAGAGGAGGAGAGCATGGGAGTCAGATCCCAGGGCTGGCTTCGGGACAGGACGGTTCCTGAGGGGATCGGAGACCAGGGGTCTGCAGAAGGCCCCCAGGAGGAGCCACTGGCCTCTGTGTTCGGCCTAAAACCTGAAATGGGAACAGCATAGACATGATCCCAGGCCCACCCTTATCCCTCGCCCAGGGCCCTTCCCAGTTACCCAGCCCAAGTTGGGAGGCAGAAGATCCATGTCACAGATGGCCTGCGGCCTCAGGACCACCCAGCAGGCTGGAGCCCCTATTTGGCAAGTGACCCCAGGAACTGGGACCTGCAGGTGTGGGCGACTCAGGCCACCTTCCCAGGCGTGCTGAGCAAGTGAGTGCAGCGAGAGAACATTTGCTGCGTTTCCTAGGAGCTGGGCCCTTCAGACATTCTCCATAGCCCTCACTACAAAAGCCTGTCCCACAGGCGGTGGAGGCTCAAGGTGGTGAGTGACTTGCCCGGTGACACTCAGATGTTGGGAGGAGGTGCTTGGCCCAGCAAGTGGCTGGGAGGGAGGAGGCTCTTGGGCCAGCCTAGAAGTCTCTTGCAGCCCTGCATGCCCACCTGGGATGTCCCATGGGTCAGCAGAGCAGTGTGTGGAGGGCGGGGCCAGGGCAGGTACGAAGATGTCAGCCAAGTCCAGGATGGAGGACTGTGGAGGGGAGAGGCAGCCGCGGCTCAGAAGTGGGCGGGGCCTGGAGGGAGGGCAGGCCCTGACCTGTCAGGCTAATGCCAGTTCATTCTCTTTATTCATTCCACAGATACCTATTCATGATCCCTCACCTCTGCACAGTGCTTTACAGTTTATAATGTTTCTTCATCCACAGAGTACCTGATTTTCATAACAACCCTGTGAGGTAGGTAGGGCAGGTGATGTACCCATTTTATGGATAAGCCAGCCAGCGCACAGAGGGTGGAATGGGTTTGCCTGAAGTCACACAGCCAGGGAGAGGCAGAGCTGGGATAGAATCCAGGCCAGCAGAAAGGGGCAGGAAGGCCAAAGGCAGATGTTTTTCAACCAGCCTACCTCCCTAGGTCAGTGTCCAAGAGAAACTGGCCACAATGAACATGGACGGAAAGGAGACCACAGCACCCGGGCGTGGTTTGGGTAGCTTTGGAGGGCAGCCTTGCACTCAGCAGCTGCCCACTCCCCATGCGGAGAAAATATGTCCGTGAGCCCGAGGTGTTTTCAGCACCATATGCTTGGGCCAACCCTAGTCTTGATCGACAGTATCACATAATCCTAGCATGTCAGAGCTGGAACTATCCAATAAGCGCACTGTGCAGAAGGGGAAACTGAGGCCATGACAGTGACATGCCCCAAGTCATAGAGTAAGTGGCAGCAAATCCAGAACCCGAATCCGGGGGTCTCCAATCAGGATCCTTTTGCATCCCACTTTGCTGTTAACTCAGTCACCAGCCCATGCAATGTGGGACTAGGGCTGCAACACCCCCACCCCTATTTCATCGAATAAACACATCAGTGCTTACTATATGCCAGGCACTGCTCTGCTCTCTCTTTACAAATACTCAGTCCATCTCTTAGGCCCTGTCCATCCCACGCACCGCAGCCCACTCCCTACCTGGCTGGTTTTTAGCTTCTCCTCCTCCTTTCTCTCTTCTCTCTCAGGCTCTCTGTCCCGCTGATGGTGGACCACGGCCCCTGCACCATTGGCCATGGGGGAGCCATCACCCCGCCAGGACCTCACCTCCTGCAGAAGGCACAGAAAGAGTTAGGAGCATGAGCAGCTCAGGCGGGAATCCGGGGACCTGTGCACCGGAGGCTGGAGTCGAGAGAGTGCAGGGTGGGAGGCAGCTGAGAGGTTAGGAGCAGCAGGGCCACCGGGTACAGCGGGAGGAGCCTGTTAGTGCCCTGAAGCACCTCCACCAGCAGCAGCAGCAGCACCGGCAGCCCAGCGGGCTCGGCCCACTACCTTCTCATGCTCCTGCCGGCTCAGGCGCAGAGCCAGCTGCAGCTGCAGGTCCTCGTCCCTGTGGGAGGCTGGGGGGACAGGCTGCGGAGGAAGAGAGGGGTAAACTTGGCCCTGTACCCCCACCTTGGGACCAGAAGGGCAGTATAGGCCTGCCTGGGTCATGGGGATGGAGACACTAATGCCCACCCTCAGTGTGCATGGGCCATTTGCCCCTCGGTCAGCAGGGTGGGCGTGGCCTTCTCCCTGCCTGCATCTGAAATGCAGTTTAAAGATCAGGAAGACTGATCTTTCGCTTCTGAATCCTCTGAGAGTTCCTCAGGCCCTCCTGTGTGAGACCCAGCTGCCTCCTGCCTGGTCTTCCTGGATCCACAGAGGTAACGGCAAAGATGATGATATCGGGGGCCTGTCCTTGTCTCCCCAAAAGGATAGCTGGTGGGCGGGGGTGGGAAGCATATCCCAGAGTCTCCTAGGAATATGTCTGAGCAAACTCACCCACTCCACCATGAGGTGGTAGCAGGCACCCCAAGACATAGCATGTGCCCGTAATTGTACACTCGCCACCCTTTCCAGGCCCAGTGGAGAGGACTGGAGGCAGGGAGGCAGTCCCTGCCTGCGACAAACCGACAGAGATAGTGGGTCTTGTGCTGTCTTTGGGCACAGGACTGGGGCTTTGGGTGACAGAGCCTGAATCAAGGCCAAGGGGCTCCCAGGCACTCTCTCCCTCTAGCCCATCCCCTCCCCACCACAGTGGGGCTGCATGGCCTCACCTTCTCTGCCTCCTCGCGGCTCATGGCTAGGGCCAGCTGCAGCTGCAGTTCCTCTTCCCCTGACGTCTGAGGCCGGGCCTGCTCCAGGTCGGAGGTATAGCGGGGTGACGAAGAGGAGGCTGCAATGACCATCATGTCTCTGTGACCACACGATTACCCATCGGCTCCCACACCCCTCTGCCTGCCAGGAAGCTGAGGCTCAAAGAAGAGAACTGAGAGGAGGGGAACAACGGCCGTTGAGGCCCCCGTGGGCCAAGCAGTGTGCCAGGCACTCTGTAAGTTCCCCATCCCAACCCATCCCGGATGGAAGGACGGCTCCAGTCCCTCCTTAGCAGATGCACAGGCGGCACTTAGGGCCCCTGACCAGGTTCCTGAAGCAGGGCTTGAACCCAGGTGCCCTGACTCCAGCTCTTGGACTTCCAGATGGACTCCGTCCTGCTTGGGGGCAAGGGAAGTGCAAGGATAGGAGGTTCTAGTCCAACGAGGTCACAACCTCAAAGCCCTCAGCAAACTGTCAAGGGCTTTATGGAAGGCGGGCCATTCTGAGTATTCCTCAGATCCTGGAAGCCCCCATGACTGGGGGCAGGAGAGTCAGGGACTGTCTAGCCGCTGCCCTCAGGTAGGGGGATGAAGGGGAACACCATGTGTCTGGGTGCAGGGTAGAGGACGTTCCTGAACCTGGTCTCATTTCATTCTCAGATCAAACAATGGAGGTAGGTGAGCTTATCCCCACTGTACAGATGAGGAAACTGAGGTTCAGAGAACTGGCTGCCCAGGTCACACAGCTTGGAGGAAGCAGAATATAGAATGCTATCTGACTCCAAACCCATGCTTCCACTATCGCGCCATCCTATCAGGCAGCTAACGAATGATAATGAATCTATAACAACATTATTATCTGAGCTAACTTGTTGAGCACCTCCTATGTGCCGGGTGTTGTGCCTTGCGTGTTACATTCCTTATGTCTGAATCTTCATAACACCCCTCGGAGGTAGGTATTATGAACCATGGCTTGGATTGCAGAGCCAGGAATGGAAGTCGGGCCATCTCCCCATCCCAGCCACACACCGGGGCTTACTCACAGTTGTAGGAGGACGGGGAGCCCCGGGAGCGGCTGTAGTCCTCGCCGTAGCGGCGGCTGAAGCCCAGCTGCCCACTGCCAATGCCGATGCCCTCCAGTGCCATGCGCTCCTTGGTCTTGAGAGCATGGGTTCGCTCCTGCCGCAGCCGCTCCTCATCCTTGAGCAGGGCCATCACCTGCTTGACCTTCTCGCGCACGTTGACGCCCTGGTCCTTGCCGTCGCGGTCGATGTACTGGAAGTCCTTGAGTGTCTGGATGGTGTAGAGGTTCTCGCGGCACTGGTGGGCCACCCGCTCGGAGCCCGTCTTGAGCAGGTAGTCCAGCAATGTTAGAGCCTTGTACACGTGCCGCCAGTTCTTGCCGCTGTCATTGAGCCGCCGCCACAGCATGCCCATGACCTCGGTGAAGGCCACTGTGTTGAAGGTCAGGTCAGCGATCTCGGACATGAGCGAACTAGGGGGGCCCCAGGGGTCATTGCTGGTGGCCTCGCGCACCTTGATTTCTGCCTCGGAGTAGTTGTGCACGATGTTCTTCACCTGGCGCCGGAGTGCGGAGGTCGTCATGGCTGGAGACTTGGAGGTGGGTGGCCCTCGCCCCCGCCGGAGGTGGAGGGCTGAGGGCCACTGTGGCGAGGTCACGGTCTCGAAGGATGGGCTGCCGTGTTAGCAGAGCAGCTGCGTCCTTGGGTTCCACATGGGGCTGAGGAAGAGAGGGCCAGGAACTCAGGGGCAGAGGCCTACCTCATGGGTCACTCAGCCACTGACCAACTAAATGAGGCCTGGCCAGAGTGTCCCTGCCTCCAGGGACAGCCTTCAGCGGCACATGTTCTTATTTCACTTACAATTCAGCAGGCACTTGGAGCTTTGCATGCTCATCTATCTATCTTCACAGTCACACCACAAAGATGCTATTATCATTATCTCCATCCACAGATGGGAAAGGTGGGGCTCAGAGTATTAAATGGGCCCGGTGCAGTGGCTCACGCCTATAATTCCAGGACTTCAGGAGGCCAAGGCAAGAGGATCACTTGAGGCCAGTAGTTGGAGGCTGCAGTGAGCCATGATCATGCCATTGGGCAACAGAGCGAGACCCTGTAATATTAAGTGACTTGTCCGAGATCACAGAGCTGCTACATGGGGGAACCAAGATGACCCCAGGAAGCCCCACCTAAGAGTGCATGGCCTCATGGGGGAACGCTAACAGGATTCCAGGAATGCCCGCTTGCCTTGCTTCTGCTCGGCCACTGCCTCTGTTTCTGCTGAGATCTAGCTTAAGACCTATCCTTCCTAGCTCCTCAGCTCACTTTTCTCATATTGTTAATTTTTGTAGTTTGATGCATTCAACACCTATTTCCTGGAGGCCTTTTCTGAGCCAGGCACCATGCCAGGCACAGAACACACGCCTTGGTCCACCCACGTTCAGTTGAGAGGGTGCAGAAAATCACAGTCCAGTGTGGGAGTGCAGAGCCACACAGGAAGACCCAAGCCAGGAAAATCAGGGGAGACTTCCTAGAGGAGGTGGTGGCAGAGCTGAGATCCAAGATCCAAGGGAAGAGTGAGGAGGAGTGAACCAGCAAGTCAGGGGAGGGCAGCTCAGAAGAAATGCTATGACCTGGGCCAGAAGGCAAGAGAGCAAGTATCGTTTGAGGAAGACTGCCTCTCAGAGTTCTGGCCACTGCCAACACTCCTGCGTGCCACCCCCATGTACACATGGAAGTGTTGAGGCCAGAGAGGGGATGGGACCTGCCTGCATCATATGGCATGTAAGTGGCAGGGCCTGGACTACCATCCAGGACTCCAGAAGACTAATCCAATCCTTATTGTCAGTGTTACCTAGTTTGGTCATTATTTCATCGGATTGCTTTACTGTCTCAGTCCCACCTTCTCAGCTAGAATGGAAGCTCCCTGAGAGTAGGAACAGTCTGGGTTCTCCAAAGCCCCAAAACGCTGGACACATGGTGGACCTCTGGTACCCCAGCAGGGAGAAGAGCTGGGCCAGCCCAATTCCCCCCAATAGCAACAGGTCCAGGCTGTCTGCTGAATACAACCGCAGGCCCAAGGTCCTCCCAAAGGCCCTTTCAGAAACCAAAAGAGGAATTCCCTGACCACCACCATTCCTCCCACGCTAGCACTGGTGTGTGCATGCACACACACACTGTCTGGGCCTGCAGAGCCTCCACTTCACCCGTGAACTGTCCCCCACCCACCAAACACCTTTCGGCTCCACGCTCCATCCCAGCCCGTGCCCCAACTGGTCCCCAGGCTGCCAGAAGCAGGAATCTGAAGGAGACTGTCCTCCCGCACCCGATTCCACGCTCCTTCCACCCCAGCCCCGCCAGTGCTGGGCTCAGTTCAAAGCAGCCCCACGCTTTGAAAACATGCCTTGGCAGGTTTTGTCGGGGGCCCAGAGAATAAGATACCGTGGGAGTGGGCGAGGTGGAGAGTGCCTGGCCCACAGCACAGCCTACCTTTTGTCTGCTGTCTCTTTCCTTCCAGCGGGTGGTGGGCCTTCTGTGGGAATGCGACGGCCACAACTTGTTTAACTCCTGCCCTCCCCCTTGCTAGTGACTCAGACCTGTCTTCACCTCCCCAACCCGTGGCTGGGGGTGGCAGAGTCAAGATGGGAAATAATGTGCACCAAAGCCCGCCCAGCACACGCCCCTACCGGCTGGCTGCTGGAACTAGCAGAACCAGTCGGGCACTGTGACTGCACCAGAGCCCTACCTGGACCTGGCTGCCCTGGCCCTCTGGCCTGGCCTGTGTGGGGGCACCAGCCTCTGGGAGGGGACTCTCAGTGTGGGCCCAGCGGCCCTGCCTGGACCTTTCCTCACAGAAGGTGGGCATTCTCTGCACACCCCTGCAGGGGCTGGGGGGAAGGGCGGGGCCAGAAACATGGGGAGGCACCTTGATTTTCCTTCTCTGGAGTTTGAGGGGACAAGGTGAGGCTGCCCAAGCACAGAGAAGGGAGGAGGCAAGGAATAAGGCTGCCCAAGCGCAGAGAAAGGAGGAGGAAAGGAAGGAACACGGGAACGCGGGAGGGAGCAGCTGGGAGCACTGCCAACAGTGTTACAAGCAAAGGGTTTTATCGAACACGATATGCCCAGAAATAAAAGGGAGTGTAACAGAAACCCAGCGGCCGATAAGGCGGTGGCGGTAGCAGCAGCAGCCCTGGGCAGCTGGGTATGGAATTACTGCAGTGACCTTGAGCCAGACCCTGTCAGGTGGAGGGAAGGGCACAGAGAGGGCAGGGCCTGAGAATTCAGAGACAACGAAAGGGCAGAGGAGGGAGGAGGCTGAGGGGATGGGAGCAGGGCCAGCAGGCGGTGGGATGGGCCACGGGGCACGGAGTATCAGCTCTCTCCTGCATACAGGGTCCCAAGGAGAACTGCGCAGTAGGGAGGGGCTGCTCTTCTCAGGGCCTGCAGGATGGGGGGATCTGGAGAGTTTCCCAAAAGTCAGGACCGAAAAATGCAGATCGCTCATCCCCAGCAAGGGGTTCAGAGAGACGGAGAGAACCCAGATCTGTCCAGTCACACGTGCATGAGCTTGCGTAAAGTCTGTGCACCCACCAGCCCAGCCCACACCCCCTTCCCGTCCTCTGCTAAGGTGGGCTCCAGCCGCTGCCTCCAAGTCAGATCCAGCCTGAGCAGTGGGGAATGACAGTGCCCTTCTTGATGCTGTAGGGACAGGGGGTGAGCTTGAACTCTAAGCTTCTGGCTACTGTAATAGCTGCATCCCGGGAGCACAGAAGATGGAGGGGGGACTGCCCTGAGGCTAGAGGTGTGCATGAGGGGCTGAAGAAGAGGAAACAGCAGAGGTGTGCAGAAGGAGTCTGTGGGGAATGCCACCAAAGATGCTAAGATGCCACCAAAGATGCTAAGTCCCAGGATGGATGGGGAGGGGGCCCTGAGTCCCTTTTTGGGGGCGGCAGGGAGGGAGGGGTGGCAGGAAAGAAGCCTTTAGGTCCTCTACAGCTCAGCCTTCTCCCTCGCACCTGGAAAAGAGACTAAGCCCCAGAACCACTGTTTGCTCCCCACCAACCCCCGCCTTCCATGCCGCCACTGCCAGGGAGGGGGCCAGGGAGGAAGCTTACCTCCAGTGCGGGCTCCCTTGGCCCCAGCCCCGGCCCGAGTAGCCTCTGCGGTGACCCTCCGACCTGTGCAGCAGGGGGATGGCACAGCCTCGGGAGCGTCTCCAGAGCCATCCACCATGGACCCTCGTCCCAGAGACCCACCTGCTCCCAGGAGGTGCAGACCCCTCAGAGGGGCAGCGGCAGGGTCCCTGGAATGGGTAGCAGCTCTTCCCGCGTGCGTTTGCCTCCTAGCCAGCGCCAGGCAGCACTCCGAGGAAAGTTGCTCAGCTGGCCCGGCAGGTCTGCCTCAGCAGTAACAGGACACAGGAGGAAGCGCAGGGCAGGTTAACCCCTTCCTGCTGGCCAGGCAAGTGGTGCATTGAGAGGTGGGGGGCCTGCCTGTTGGCCACCCCCAGGAAGTGCACATCTGGAGCCAGTGCTGGCGACCTGATCCCCTCTGCTTTGAGTTAACCCTTCCCCTGCCTCTTCAACAGGAAAGGAGGGGGGCTCCAACACCCCCACCACACCCCTCCCCTTCCTCCTCTGGGCCGGGAGGACATTAAAGGAGAGGGCAGGGACATTCCCTGGGGCTGGCTCTTTGGTGGAGCCCCTGTCTTCTCGTCTTCTCAGGGAGGAGAGCATCAGGACTCCAGCGCAGCCCCCTCCCTGCCTTTCCCACACGGAGTCAGATCCTTCTGTCCATCCTCCCCCTCCTGCATCTCAGCTGGAGGATGCCTGAGGCCCACTTAAGGATGCCCACCCACCCAAAAACCAAAGTTGTTCTTCAAACTCTGGGAGCCTGGAGTGCTGTTCACACAGGGAGCCCAGCCCCAAATGGTTATGACTGACAGAAGACAATGAGGGGCCTGAGTTTGAGCTGACAGTACCTTTTTTTCTGAGAGCCATTTCTAGCCTGTGTCATGTTCCCCTGAGCAAGGGAGGTAGCATGAAGATCAGCAGCTGTTTTTAAGGCAGAAAGATGGCTCAAGGCCAGATAGTTTGAGATAAGGAGGGGGATAAGGCAGACTAGACCCCGAAATAACAAGGTGATGTGGCCTCTAGAGCTGAAGAGGTGTGGTGAGCATGATCTTCAGGGACGGAATTGGGGCCCTGGGACCCAGCTGAAGAGGGGAGATGGCAGGGAGCCAGGTCCCATGGGTCTAGTTCTACTCCTTATCTCACACTTTGTCATACTTGGTGATGACACTTCGGGAAGACCTGGCTCCAGGAAGCACGACCCTGAAAGTGTGGGCCAAGGAAGCCAGAGGCAGGGACTACCAGAGGTGACACACTGTCCTGTCACCTGACTCCTTGTCTTGCTACCAACCTGCTCCTCTGCTTGGCATCCCACACATCACTTCCCCAGCTATGTCTGTCTGTCCTCCTGCAGGAGGGCTCTGGCAGCTGGCAGGAGGGGATCTGAGGGCAGGTGGAACATGGGAGGACCTGGATCAGGAGCTGACCTAGCCAAGATCCATCATGGAAGACACAGAGGCACACGGAAGTAGTAGAAATTTGAAGGTTCTTTATTGATTTATTTATTAACCCGTTTTCCAGAAGGTTGCTTGGGCCTGAGAGTCACCTGCAGAGGCGCAAAGCCTCCTCGACATTCTTTATGGGGCTGAGCTCATCAGCCAGGACCATCAGGTCGGTCACCAGGGTGTCCAGCAGCCCACGGACCTGGAAGAACGGGACAACATCACAGGCAGAGTTTACTCTGTGGGAAGCACCTATATATGAACTGTGCTGTGAGAGAATAGCTGGAGAGGGGAAAGAAACCAGTTGTTTGTGAAAGAATTTCACAAGTTCAAAGTTCTTGTGAAATAATTTTTGGTTTTGCAGATTTTTTTTTTTTTTTTTGACAGGATCTCTCTTGTCACCCAGGCTGGAGTCCAGTGGTGTGATCATGGCTCACTGCAGCCTTGACTTCCCTGGCTCAGGTGATTCTCCCATCTCAGCCTCCCAAGTAGCTGGGACTACAGGCGTGCACCACCACACCTGGCTACTTTTTTCTATTTTTTGTAGAGATGGGGTTTCACCACATTGCCCAGCCTAGTCTCGAACTCCTGGGCTCAAGCAATCCACCTGCTTTTGCAGTTTTACTTTTCAAACCAGTCTGGGGAGGTGGCCCTGCACTGGTACCTTTGACATATGGAGATACTAGAGCTAAGATGTTAAAGGGGCAACTCCAGGGAGCCCATGGAGCGGTGCTCATTTAGCCGTTTGGGGTGGGCCTGGGCTCAGCCCCAGTTCTACTCTGGCCTCCTGGAGGCCAATTTTCCTTCCTGTATCATAACAGATCCACAGACTGAAAGGTCTCTGGGACTGACCCCTCCAATGGGGTTGGATCATACAAGCCCAGACAAGTTGATTCTTTTTTTTTTCTGCAGAGATGGGGTCTCCCTGTGTTGTCTAGGCTGATGTCGAACTCCTGGGCTCAAGCAATCCACCTGCCTCAGCCTTCCAAAGTGCTAGGATTACAGGTGTGAGCCACTGGTGCCTGGCCAGCAAGTTGATTCTTTTTTTTTTTTTTTTTTTTTTTTGGAGATAAGAGTCTCACTCTTGTCACCCAAGCTGGAGTGAAATGGCGTGATCTCGGCTCACTGCAACCTCCACTTCCCGGGTTCAAGCGATTATTGTGCCTCAGCCACCCAAGTAGCTGGGACTACAGGTGAGTGTCACCATGCCTGGCTAATTTTTTGAATTTTTAGTAGAAACGGGATCTCACCATGTTGCCCAGGCTGGTCTTGAACTCCTGAGCTCAGGCAATCTGCCCACCTTGGCCTCCCAAAGTGCTGGGATTACAGGCACGAGCCACCGCACCTGGTCTGCAAGTTGATTCTTAATATCAAAGAGCCATGGAAGGGTTGACCCCCATGGGTCCTCAGAGCCCTTTAATTACTTTCTAGACCCCATCAACCATCTGATATCTTAGTGATGTTACCAGTGGCAAATGGAACTTTTGATCAAATGAGATCCAGAGTGTGACCACAATACATGATGTAATCCCAGCTCCCCAGCTATCCACATTAGAGGAAGGCAAGGCGTCACCAATAGACATACTGACATATTGAAAATGGCTTTGTGGACCTCCCCTCCAAAACAAACAACAACAGTAACAAACAAAACGGAAAACCTGGGTGAATTTCTAAGGACCTGCTACTTAAGAACAGATTAGGATGAAGTCTCTCTAGTCCTTCAAAACTCTTACAGTTGATGGGAATGCACCCTGCAGGGTGTTCTCCCAAGGAACGCATCTGCCAGGATGCACCTAACGGGGAGTAAGAAAGAGAAGGGCTTCCTTCCTCTCTGTTCCCCTAGAGTCTGTTCTCCAAAGGGCGGCCAGAGCCATCTTCTAAAGCCTATCAGACCCTATCGCGTTTCTATTCAAAACCTTGTATGACTTCTCATTTCACTCCGAAAAATCCCAAGTCTTCACAATAGCCTGCAAACCATCCCCCACCCCTATGACCTGCTCCCCACTACTGCCCTCTCCCTTCTGGCCCCTCCCTCCTATGGCAGTTGCTCCCCATGCCTGGAGCACTCTTTACTGGACCTCCACTTGGCCACCCTTCCCCTCCCTTCAAATCTTTGTGGGTTGTCACCTCCTCACTGAGGCCTCTGTGCCTCCATTCCCTGCCTGGTCTATCTTCTCTCCCATCGTACTCATCACCTAACATGCTAGGCGCATTCCTTATTCATGAGGCCTGTCTCACACACGAGGATGCCCTTCTTGAAGCAGCTCTGCTTCCACCATGATGGAGTGGGCACTTATTGTCTGCAGACTGAACGGAATGAATAAGGCAGGTGGGAGGCAGGGGAATGGCTGCTGGGCGCTTCCCTTCACCTCACTGTGCAGCCTCTGGGTGTATTTCTCCATGACCAGGGGGTCTATGGGTTCTTGAGAAGGGAGGATGTCAGGGGTAGGGTCTTCCAAAGAAAACCTGTCCCGACTTGCAGATTTTATGACTTTCTTGTCATCCTTTGCCTTGTGCTTCTTGCTGTTGGGACGGTCCTGCTGGGAGAGGGAGACACACATAGCCTTCAGGAGCTCCAGAGGTAGGCCAAGGATGTCCTCAACAGTAGCTCACTGGGAGAGCCTGGGCACATGCCCACCTCCACAGCCCCCACCTCCGCAGCCCCTCCAATCCCCTCCCCAGCCCCACCTGGCCCAGACCACGCCCCAGCATGCCTCTTTCCCGAGCAGCTTGGCTCCTTTCTTGTCTTCTTTGTCTTTGATCCCCAGTTGCTTCTTTTCCTGGGCTGCTCCTTTCCGCTCCTCCTTCCCAGCTTTCCCCACAGGTACCTTCACTTCCATGATAGGAGGTGATTTTTGATCTAAGGGAGGTGGGTGGAAGAAAATATGGCAGGCCCCCAACAGCCTAGTGGATGCTGCAGGTACGTGAGGAGGCTTGAGGGGAGGTGGAAAAGCAAAGGGCGATAGCCTTGAGCCCTGGTAGGCGCGTGGCTTCATGAAACAGGACTGTGGTGCCTGTGTTCTGGTCCCAGCTCTGCCATGCCATGAATGGCCATGGATAAGTCATTTAACTTTGCTGGGATTACTAAACCAAGGTGGTCACTAAGGTAGCTTCTGGGTACCACATCCTGGCAGCCAATAGAAAGGGGTAAGGGGCCTACTCCATGGGCTCAACCTAGCAGAGCTTCCACCAAAGGAGTATGACTGGCCCAGGCACTGCTGCTTGTCCATTCAGAGAGATGAGGAGGGCTATGCAGAGGTGTGGTTGGTTGCACAAGATCTGACCTTGCTCTTCAGGCACATTCAAATAGATGGTCTCCTTCTCAGGCAGGCCCAGCACAGACCTCAGCCACATGGAATGGCCCACCAGGCTGTCAATCACATCTCGCCACAGCTGCAAACTAGAGGGCAAGACATAGTGGAGAAATGCCATCACTCCTCATTTGTCCTTGAACCTGCAGAGGCTTGGGTCCCTCCCTTCAAAGACCCTGGTGCCACGAGCTGCTGTGGAAATGCCACACCCCTGAACAGCCAGCATCCTCACTGTTCCCCGCCAGGGCAAGTGCTTGGAGGGGGTTCTGGCTTGCCTTGGGTGGCAACCAAGAAAAAAATGGCCCAGGACTAGAGTTAGGAGGCCTGCATGAATTCAGTCCTACTTCAGAGGGCTTGAGGCCAGGGCCAGACTTGGGTCCAGTCGCACTGGAGGGGCTGAACCTTGCATGAGACTTCCAGCATAAGGCCCCTGGGGCTTGTCCTGAGGGCCTTAAAAATGACCCCACGCCTATACAAGCAAGTTCCAAACAGGTACAGGGGAGGGTGACAACAGAGAAATGAAGCTTTTATTGGAATCTGCCCCCACTCTTCTTTCTGCCCTCTGGCTTCTCCTTTTTCCATTCCCCTGCTCACTGAGAAGGAACAAGGAAAAAAGGGGAAGAAAAAAAAGATAAGGTGTTTGATCTGCTGTGACTGCTCTCCAGTGAGCAGCAGGCACTGCAGGGTTCCAGAACGTGGAATGTTTGCGGCATGCTCTAGCAACCTGAGCTCAACGGAAGCTCAGACCCCTGGAGTCCCAGGACTGCCTGCCCAGGACCCCTGCAGATGCCACAAAGGGAAGGAGATGGGGCGGCTCTCCTGGCAGGGCACCTACCACATCTGGTGCAGGAGGTTGGACTGCAATGGCCTTGGCTTCTGGCACAGCTCCAGGGCTGCTTTGTTGAGCCTCATCAACGCATCCTCTCTCTGGTTCTCATCAGGGAGCACCATCACTGCCTGGCAGGGTCATGGGCACCATTCTGCACCAGGACACCAAGGCTCTCTGTGTCCTCTAGTGAAGGGCATGGTGATGTGGGGATGGGTGGCAGGGGACCAGGAACCAGGAGGGGATACAGCTATAGAGAGCTGTCTGGGTGCCTTTGGTGGGAGCCAGGGACCCCCCTCAGAAATCTGTACCTATGAACCCCTTCTCCAAGATTTGCCAGGGTCAGAGAGTAGGCCCCCCTCCTGGAATATAGCAGCTTGGGCACCCCAGACAAAAACAGGTAACCCAGCTGGGCACAGTGGCTCACGCCTATAATCCTAGCACTTTGGGAGGCTGAGGTGGGTGGATCACCTGAGGTCAGGTGTTCGAGACCAGCTTGACCAACATGGTGAAACCCCGTCTCTACTAAAAATACAAAATTGGCCTGGCATAGTGGCTCATGCCTGTAACACCAGCACTTTGGGAGGCCAAGGTGGGTGGATCACGAGGTCAGGAGTTTGAGACCAGCCTGGCCAACATAGCGAAACCCCATCTCTACAAAAATACAAAAACTAGCTGGATGTGGTGGCGCATGCCTGTAGTCCCAGCTGCTCGGGAAGGCTGAGGCAGGAGAATCACTTGAACCTGGGAGGCAGAGGTTGCAGTGAGCCAAAATTGCACCACTGCACTCCAGCCTGGGCAACACAGCAAGATTCCATCAAAAAAAAAAATTAGCCAGGTGTGGTGGCACATGCCAGTAATCTCAGCTACCTGGGAGGCTGAGGCAGGAGAATCGCTTGAACCTGGGAGGTGGAGGTTGCAGTGAGCCGAGATTGTGCTATTGCACTCCCGCCTGGGCAACAAGAGCAAAACTTCGTCTCAAAAATAAATAAATAAATAAATAAATAGATAGATAGATAGATAGGTAGATAACCCAAGAGATCACTTTCTCTGGGCTCTCAGGTTTTGTTTCTTTGCCCATAGAGCAAGAGGGGCTGCTGGGGCCTCCCTTGTTGGTTCGAGGCAGGAATATTCTCTACCAATGCCTTCCAGGGTCTTGGAAGCACCTTTCTGAAGTCCTCCAAGAAGAGGTTCCACTCCAGCAGGGGAAGGCCATCCGGCTCCCAGGGGCTCTTGGTGCTGTCCACATCTGGGCTTTGCTCCACCAGGATCTCCTCCATGATGCTCTTCCTCTGAGGACTCTTGGTCCCCACTCTGGCCTTCTGGGACCCGGATTCCCTGAGGGCCTCGTTCTCAGGCCGGGGCACTTGAGTTTTGGAGATGGGGCTCCTAAAGCGTGGTAACAGCTCAGCATTCACAGAGGCCTTCTCTGTGGCTATGGGGCTGACGTGCTCCTTGTCACCTGGCCTGGCCTCCTCAGCCTTGGCGGGCAGGGTCATGTACTGGCGCCACAGTTGGTGCAGGCTTTGCACCACTTGGTGCTCGTAATGCAGCTGCAGCAGAGGATGGGAAGGTATGTGAGGGGGAGGCTGGGGTGCAGGCCTCAGTTTCTTCAATGTAAATAAGGATATAAATAGTACAAGGGCCAGGCACAGTGGCTCAAGCCTGCAATCCCAGTGCTTTGGGAAGCCACGGTAGGAAGATCACTTGAACTCAGGAGTTCAAGACTGGCCTGTATGACATAGAGTGATCCTATCTCTACCAAAAAAAAAAAAAAAGAGAAATTAGCTGAGCATGGTGATGTATGCCTGTAGTCCTAGCTACTTAGGAGGCTGAGGTGGGAGGATCACCTGAGCCAGGGAGTTTGAGGTCACAATGAGCTATGAGTGGGACACTGTACTCTGGCCTGGAGTGTGACAGTATGACATGCTATTTCTTAAAAAAATAAACAAATAAAAATAAGTAGTACCCATCTCATAGGACTGCTGTGAAGAGAGGTGAGTTACTCATGGAAGATGCGCAGAACAGAGCTTGGCACATAAAAGAGTTTGCTATTACTGTCACCTAGGGCAGCAGTCCCCAACCTTTTTGGCACCAGGGACTGGTTTCGTGGAAGACAATTTTTCCACGGATGGCAGGGAGTGGGGGAATGGTTTCAGGATGAAACTTCCACCTCAGATCATCAGGCATTAGTTAGATTCTCATAAGGAGTGTACAATTTCCATCCCTCGCATGCGCAGTTCACAATGGGATTCGTGCTCCTATGAGAATCTAATGCCACCGCTGATCTGACAGGAGGCAGAGCTCAGGCAGTAATGCTGGCTCACCCACTGCTCACCTGCCGCTGTGCGGCCTGCGGGTTGGGGACCCTTGACGCAGGGCACACATGAGGGGGCAGGGGCTGGCGCTGGGCCTCACCTGAGGATTCCTGTGCTGGAACAAGTCTTCCTCGGTGAGATAGGCATCCACAGGTGATGGTGTGCGCTCCGGGGTCAAGACCCCCATCAGCAGCTCCTGCAGCACTTCGCGAACGACGGTGACTGCCTCATGGGCAGTCAGCTTGCTCTGCAAAAGGGAAGGTGGCAGAGGATGGCAGCCCAGGCTATCAAAACCAATGCATCCTTCAGGAAGTTGGAGCCCCCAGGACTTTGTGCCTTCCTAGGGTCTGAGTTCCTGCCATTGTCTCTCTCTCTCTCTCACACACACACACACACACACACACACACACACACACGCCTGTTCTAAGACCTGAAAACCTCTGAGTCTCTCCAGACATCCTTGTTCCCTAAAAATGGATGAAAAGGATCCAGAGGAGGGCCAGTTCCAGTGACAGCTGCTGCTGCCTGGGGCCTGGTGGTCACACAGTTAGCATGTCACCAGATTAGGAAGAAGGGGCAGGGCACATAGTAGGGGTGCTTCTGAGGATGGTGGTGAACCTTCATCAGGCTTCAGTGAGTGTCACAGAAACACGGGAGGGGCGCCTTGTGTGAGACATGGGTCCTACGGTCAATGAGTAAAGCAAGCATGACATTGTCAAAATTACCTCTGATCACCACTGGCTGAGCCCCAAATGAAGGAGCCGGCCTTGTGACTGGGGGCCACAATAAATAAAAAAGCACAGCTTTCCACCAAATCCCAGGATGCATGGCTCAAATGGCCACACTGTGAAACTCACTGCGGACGACAGATTCCAAGCTCCCACCTCACACTCACTCGAGTTGTCAGCTGATTGAGTGGGACGGTGGGCAGACTCATGCTGCTATGTATTAATTAATTATTCTCCCTGGTTTTTTGAAGTCTTGTCGCTTAAATGCAACTCCACTGTGTAGTACCAGACAGCGATGAACAAAACACAGACCAGTGCATAGGGCCACACATTGTACTTTACAGTCTGCCTCTTAAGGCTCAGTCTAATTTCTTTCTAACTCAGTGGGGCCATGCATGGCATTGCTGCAAGCTGCTCCTCGCCTGCCTAGCCAGCGCACACATCTTTTAAATCACAAGCCCTGGGAAGTGTTTGTGGAGCAAGAGTAGTTACCTGTTTGCTAAAAATCCAATTCTCCTCTTAGGCTGGGAGAAATATGATCCCTTCAGTCACTGCCAGGAAGAACACCAGGATACCCTACCTGATGTCCACAGGGGCCATGGTCCTGGGTCCCTTACCTCCAGTACTTTCCTCTCATCCTCAAAAACGTCCTGGGTCAGGGAGACCGCGTGGAGATTGACCTGCAGTATAGCACCTCCTAATAGAGTAGGATGGGTTCGAAACTCCCAAAATTCCCTGAAGACCCCAGCAGTCAAAGACTTGAAGAAGAAGGTAAATGTTTTAATTTCTCCAGGCAGAATCACACCTGAGAGGGACAGAGACCCAAGGTTTTCAACATGCAGGAGCTGGCTGAGCCCCAGGCCTACATGCTCTAACATGCAGTTAACTGAGTCCCAGGCCAGGTGGCTGGCCAACCATCCCAGTTTGCCCAGGGCTGAGAGGTTTCCTGGAATGTGGGAATTTGAGTGCTAAAGTCCCAGGCAAACAGAGACAGCTGGCCATCCTAGCCCCAGGCCTGTGCACCTAGATAACTGAACCCCTAGAACGCTTCTGCTCCCTCGTGGCTCACCTCCCCAGGTTCTCAAGTTCCATCAGTCTCTCAATAGACATGAGTAGTCAGGCCACACATTTCACAGAAGGAATGAGAGGGACAAGGCAGGGAAGCGGGGCTCAAACTTACAGGAGCTGGGCCATAACTAAACTTTGATGTCTCACGGAGGACAAAACCAGCCCCAGACAGGAGCTAGCACATAGGGTGGCTTCTCCCGAGTACCTTCCCGGTTGTCAAAGTAAAATCGCTGCATCCTGTTTTTCTTAAGGTCTTGGAAAGTGTCCGGCTGGTGCTGCCGTCGCCAGTCATACCAAATGGCCACGGTGCCATTATTGACCACAGTCAGTTCTGAGGAGGTTTTCTCACCTTCTAGGGTTTCAAAGGTCAAGTGAGCAGCAATCCCAACCTGCCTCTGGAAGGAGGAGGGACAAGAAATGTCTTTGCTGGAAACCCTGGCCTAGAGTGAACAACTCATCTGGTCTGCCCAGGACTTTTCTGGCTTTAGCACTGCAAGTCTCGTGTCCCAGGCCTCCAGGGCTTGGCCACTGTCACACAGAGTGGTATCCTACTCCAGCGTGGTTGTCTCTGAGGTTACCCTCAACAGCAAGAAGAGAAGATAAAACAAATATATATATATATGTATATATATATATATTTTTTTTTTTTTTTTGAGACAGAGTTTCACTCTTGTCACCTAGGTTGGAGTGCAATGGCGTGATCTCAGCTCACTGCAACCCCCGCCTCCCGGGTTCAAGCGATTCTCCTGCCTCAGCTTTCCAAGTAGCAGGGATTACAGGTGCCCACCACCATGCCCTGCTATTTTGTATTTTTAGTAGAGATGGGGTTTCACCATGCTGGCCAGGGCTGGTCTTGAACTCCTGATGTCAGGTGATCCACCCATGTCAGCCTCCCAAAGTGCTGGGATTACAGGCGTGAGCCTCTGCGCCTGGCCAGATAAAATATATTTTATATCCAATGAACACTTCTATTCCTTAGCATCTGAAGAATATTTTGGAACCTTCTTAGAGCCATACCTACTTGAGTTTGCTTGTTTACATGCTTGGGGGCTGGGTATAAGCCCCAAGTGGCTTATGACACTCTGCAGCCTTGTGATTTTATTCTTGCTCAAGTCAGTGTTGCTGTCACCATTTTCAGACGTGCTGAATGCACGACCAGATAAAAACCCAAACAGGAGACTGTGCAGGCTGCTGGTAACTGCCAGTCACCTCAGGGCTGCACCCCTGAGGGAGGCTCTCCCAGCAGGTGTGGTGGAGGCAGTTTTACCTTGTCCTGTGGATTACTGCCTCTGATCCAGCAAGCTGGCTTCCCACAGAACAGCAGAGAAGGGCCGAGAATAGGCATGGAGACATCAGAGGAACTGGCCAATGTGCCTCTGTAAGAAAAGCCAATGACTTATTTTCTCTTAGGCTGCCACAGTCATGCCATGTGGAACCCCACAGAAACGGTCACCAGGAAGCCTAGAAACACAACCAGCTCCACCCTGCAATGGAGTATGATCAACTCCACTCCCGCGCAGCTTCCTCGTGACCCATTGCTGTAGATGGGAGGTTCTTAGAAACACACAGACTCTTTAAGCCCTCTTGCCAGAGCCATTCACAGTACACAGAAATACATAGACTCTCCATGCCAGAGGCATTCAAGATGCATAGCAGTGGGAGGGTCTAGAGAGAGCCCTCACTTGACCAGCAAGGGAATGTCTGGGAAATCACCATTAGGAGTTGGTTGTTGGAAAGGAGCAGATGGCAATAGGAAAGCCAGCACAGCTGCTGGAATGGGTTCAAGGAGTGGGTGGCAACCACTGGACAGAAGCTAGGCTAGAGGCACCCTGATCTCAGGGAGGGAAGCCCGCTCTTTAATACTGGTAGGTGCTGGAGAACTCTTCAGCCTCTCTCCCTAGGGTTCAGGCTGCACTCACAAGTATGTTGTGTCTTCAGAGGAGCTTCCCTGACTTCTTTCAAACACTGTGTAGTCTTCCACAGTAACAGCCGAGAAGGGCCGCCCTTTGCCCACCACCTCCAGGCCATCAATATCCTCCGAGAGATGGAGAAAGGTAAGATGAGCTGACTGAAGACAGGCACCGCCCCAAGGGGCTTCTGACTGGGGCATGGAGGCCATACCAACCTGCTGGCTGAAATCCAGCTCTTCCATGATTCTCTGCAGCTCCTTGCGTCGGTAGATCAGAAACAGACTCCGATCCCAGGTGTAGCGGTATGAAGCGTCCCTCTGGGCTGGTAATCCTAGCATGAGGTCCAAGGACCCTCAGCACAGGCTGCTGCCATGTCCCCTTGCTCACCCACTTCTCAAGGGCTCTGAGAGTGCCTATCCCAACACCATTTCTAGGAAGGACGAAAAATACAGCTTCCCTGCGGCAGCTAGACTCCCGTTCTCCTGTCCTATACCTCCTCAGCAGCCCTACACAAGACTCCTGCAAAATTAGCTTCCAAATAGCCAAATCTTTGGATTATAATAAAAATAATAACAGCAGCTACCTTTTATTGAGTGCTTAACAATGAGCCAGAACCTCTTAATACATTTCATATCTCATTTAGCCCTATCGCAACCCTGTGCATATTTTACAGATGAGGAAACTACAGGCCAAAGGGGTTCAACCACTCTGGGGTTCACTAACATGACACAGCTGGGACCTGAACCCAGGCAGCCTGGCAGGCTCTAAAGCAGTGCTGCTCAAGAGAGACAGAATGCAAACCACAAACACAAGCCACACGTGTCACTGAAAGTTTTCTAGATGCGACACTGAAAAAGGAAAAAAGAAACAGGTAGGATTCATTTTAGTAATATAGTTTGTTTGTTTATTTATTTATTTATTTATTTATTTATTTTAAGACAGAGTTTTGCTCTTGTTGCCCAGGCTGGAGTGCAATGGCATGATCTTGGCTCACTGCAACCTCCACCTCCCAGATTCAAGCAATTCTCCTGCCTCAGCCTCCCAAGTAGTTGGGATTATAGGCGCACACCACCATGCCCAGCTAATTTTTGTATTTTTAGTAGAGACGGGGTTTCACCATGTTGGCCAGGCTGGTTTTGAACTTCTGACCTCAAGTGATCTATCTGCCGTAGCCTCCCAAAGTGCTGGGATTATAGGCATGAGCCACTGTGCCCGGCCTCATTTTAGTAATATAGTTTATTTAATTCAGTATATCAAAAATATTGTCATTTTGACATGTAATCAATATAAAAATGATTAATAAAATATATTGTTTTCACACTAAAGCCAGTGTCCAGTTGACAGTGACAGCACTTCTCAAGGCAGGGCAGCCACGATCCAGGCGCTCACCAGCGGCATGCGGCTCAAGGCTCCACACTGGACGGCAGCTCTACGGCCACACTCCAGTTTCCTGGCTCTCTCACCATTTTACTGAAGAAAAGCAAGAGGGAGCCAGACTTCAGGAAGACTCTGGGACTTGCCTAAGACCACAGAGAACCACAGAGAAACAGACCCTGGGCCTGTTTCACTGTAGAGCTATGACTGGCCACTTCCACACTACCCTGCCTCCGGGCCAGGCACAAGATGCTAGCTGGCTTATAGCCCTGCGCCTCACCTGTCTCCACCCGGATGGAGTGGGGCTTCCTGATGTGAGTGATGGGCTCCATGAGGCCACGCTGAGTTTTTGTCTTGGTCATGACCAGACCTGTCATCTCATCTCCCAAGTATTCCAGTCGACTCCAGAACCCACTGTTCTCCCAGCTCTGGCAAGGAAGGAAAGGTGAGTCAGATTACCAGGACACCTCAGCCAGATGCTGGTGGAGATGTGGGAAGACAAGAGCACCACCACAGGCTACAGATGCTTCCTCTGGGGAATTCATTGCTGCCGTGATTGCAGAACAGAAGCATCCACTGCCGTGTTTTCTGGACACCCTGTTGTCATCTTTACCTGCCCCCAGCCAGATGGTGTGGGTTGGCACAGGTACTGCACTGGTCTACCAGAAAAAAAGGTGGGGGACTCTTCAACCTCTCTCCTTAGGGTGTAGGCTCCACTCAGCCTAAGCTCCTAGGAGACAAACACTAAGACTACTCTAATAACTTGCTACCTGTGTGGCCACCACAGGCTGAATAACTTTACTGACTAATCATATAATTTAGCAAAGGCCTTGAGGGCTTAATGATGTTTTGCAATGGATAGGTTTTTTCTCCCCAGCTGTGCCACCTGAGATCAGCATCCCTGTGTCCAGACACCTGCCCCTGCCCCCCTCCTCCGTGGACCCCCCCTGCCCCCGGGCACTTAGGACAGGTGGCCTCACTTTCCTATCACGCCGGGTTGGAAGTGTGCAGTCAATGAGCTCCCGCTCCTCCTGGATCCGTCTGTAGGTCTCCCCAGTGTGCATGAGCAGCTCACTCACTGGCTTCTTTAGGTGTTCTAGAGAGAGAGGCAAGATTGCCGCCACTCTGCCGAACCAGAACAAACAGGGGCCTTGGCAGTCTGCATCAGGCAGCCTCCCTCACAGGGCTGATTTCAGGATCCACTGAAGCTTCAGAGTGAGACACTCTTGGGAGTGAACAGCACAAATGTGGTCAGCCCAAGGCCAGGCTCTGGAGGAGAGCAAACAACCCAGCAGAGCCTTGCTGCCAGATGGAGGCCGGGCGGGAGCCCTGTCTGCTCTGCTCACCGCTGAGGGCTTCCTGCTGCTTCTTCCGCAGGGCTGTGTTACGCTGCCAGTTTTTCAGAAAGTTGTGCTGAGGAGGTGGGGCCCAGGGAGGTCTCTTCTCTTCTTTTGGGGCTTTTTGCTTTGACTCTCCTTCAGCAGAGATGAGGGTCATCAGACAGGGTGAGGTAGGTATCCGCTCAGCCAGCTGAAAAGTACAACATAGGTATGTGGAGGGCAGTGAGAAGGCTCTGGGTGGGGCTGAGCACACATTTCCCGAGGCCTAAACCCGTGCTGTTATCCCACTGCGCTGAGTCCCTCCTCTTCAGGACTCCAGAGTAGCCAGTGACAGAAAATAAATCCCAGAACCAGGGGGCCCTGAAAGCAGCTGTCAGTCCACTCTCCCCCAGAAAGGGAACTTCTGTTTCAAGATTGGGGTCAACATCTAGTGTATTTGTCCTCACAACTGATGTTGATTGACACCTTCACCCATGTGTAAATGGAAGCATTCTTACAGGGCCCCAGGCCCCTTAGCGCCTGACCAATCAGAGTCAGCCTGGAACCAGGGAAGCAAGGGGAAGAGACAGGTGAAGCACTGCATGATGGGAAGGCTGGAAAGATACAGAATCTTCCCGTGGCCCAGGAAGCAGTGGGAAGCCACCTTCCTCCACCACGTGGACTGAGGAGGGCAGGCCAGTCTCCAGAGAAGGGAAAATCAAGACAGTGCACAGAGCAGAGGGAAATGAGGCATGTGGGCCCTGAGTCCTGATGCCTTTTTGGGTGCAGTCTACCCAGACCCAGGTACTCCCGCCTTTGGGTTCCATGAGGCAATCTCTGGAATCCTTACAGTAAATCCCTGACTTCACTGAAGCCAGCTTCAGCTGCCTGAAGTGTCCAACTATTCTGGGAGAGGGTCCCTTATCAACTCAGACTCAAAACCTACAGACTAGACTGTCTCTTTAACCCCAGCCCTGCTTGACTGTGTCAGGTGGAAGACCGAAATGACTTCAGTGACTGCTCTCATCCGGGTAGTTCTGTGCAAACAAACCTGGGTGTTCCCTCGAGCAAGTGCAATTCTCTTAAAATCCTGGAGACTCCCCAAGATGTGGTGGGGCAGGATCTGGTCACTGCCATCGAAGCTGTCACCGGGACCTGGGAGGATAAAAGAAGAAGGGGGAACGAAGCTGTGGGTGGACAACTTTCAAGAGGGCAACTTTCTGATGGAGACTGGGTTTCTCTTGAGGCTGACCCATGAGTTGAAAGACAGTGAAGCCAGGGCTGAGACTGGGTGTACCAGAGTAGTCCAGAGGCTTTGTGGCTTCATCAGGATTCGCAGGACGTGCTACAAGGTGGCAGACCTTCCTCCTAGGATCCATGGGTTTGAGTTTACGGATGATAAATTTCTGGGTGATGACACGTTTATCTTCCTTTTCAGTAAGGCGAGGAATGTGTTGCTAAAAAGAAATAAAACAAAGGAGAATTCCACCTGTGGTGGCAGGAGGAAGAGCACCACCCATCTCTTCTGTTCTAGTTCTGGGTGGAGTTCCTGAAGGCTGACAGATCTGTTTCTTCAGCTCTGTCCATATGTTCTGTCAAGGAAATGCCTGTGTAACAGATATGTGACTTAGTAATATCCTGGAGGGAAAAAAAAGAACATCTTATGCCTCCAGACAGTTTGGGTGAGAGGTGGCTGACTCTCCCAGGTAAAACATGGGGTTAGGGTTTAGGAGCTTTACCCAGAGCTGTACCTTGGCTCCTTAAACTCATCCTCCGGTCTGTGAAATGGGAATGATGGCACCTACCTCTATGGGAAGCAAGATACCTCATCATCTCATTTCCCCTGTGGTTCTATATGAATCTCAGAAATGTTAAAACAGACAACACAGTGAATTCCTTAAGGTGGTAAAGTGAAAAGAATCTGTGTTCAGTGGGTTTTTCCATGGAGTTAGACAGTCCCCAAGAGTAGGGAGACGGTGGGAAGACAGTGGACATGGCTGGTGTTCTAGACCACTCAGGCTGCTGGCAGGGAAACGTTTCTATGGTAAGGGAAGCTTGGGCTTCATCCTCACCTCCTTCAAGTCTTCCTTCTTAATGGCCAAGGCAAGAATGTCATCTCCTTGTAGGACATTGCTAACAGGTTCAGGCTCTTCCTGAATTGTGGGTGTGGGTTGTTCAGGTCCCTTTGCCCGCTTCTTTTCTGAAGAGAAGCAGAAAGTTATTAAGTCCTTAAAGAGCTCCTTCTGTATATATCAATATATACATACAAAAATAAAAGTAAAAATATATACTAGACTCCATGGTGGGGGGCAGAGCTGACCAGCTGGATAGATAGCAGAGGCTGCCAAGGTGGCCTGGGTAGCACTTTGCTGGGGCAATGGGAGTTCTCTCTGGAGGGTCCCCCTACCCACAGCCCCTGGCTCACCACAGTGACTAAGAGTTCTGTAGCCAGAATTGAGATCAGAAGATGTTTCGTTTCAGGCCAGGTGTGGTGGCTCATGCCTGTAATCCCAGCACTTTAGGAGGCTGACACAGGAGGATCACTTGAGGCCAGGAGTTCAAGACCAACCTGGCCAACATGGTGAAACCCCGTCCCTACTAAAAATACAAAAATTAGCCAGGTGTGGTGGCCCATGCCTGCAGTCCCAGCTACTCGGGCGGCTGAGGCAGGAGAATCACTTGAGCCCGGGAGGTAGAGGTTGCAGTGAGCTGAGATCGTGTGACTGCACTCTAACCTGGGCAACAGAGCGAGACTCTGTCTCAAAAACAAAACAAAACAAAACAAAAAGATGTTTCATTTCGGGTGCTGTGGTGCAAGCTTGTAATCCCAACACTTTGAGAAGCCAAGGCAGGAGGATTGCTTGGGCCCAGGAGTTCAAGACTAGCCTGGGCAACATAGTTGAGACTCTATCTGTACAAAAAAGATTATTTTTAATATACAAAAAAGATGTTCCATTTCAGGCTATGCTATTTATAAGCTGGACAGTCTTGGGTACACATCACTTAACCTCTCTAGGCCTCAGGCTTTCCATGTGTAGAAAGAGTCAGTTGGACTAAATCAGTGGTTCCCAAGTTATTAGTCCAATGTCTGCCTCAGAATCTTTGGGGGAGTTTTATGAATACAGCTTCCTGACTACTGCATGGAGCCAGGGCCTAGGGAGCTGTACTTTTTTCAACTCCCTAGGTAATTCTGATGCACAGTGGTTTGGGACAACTGAACTAGATGTTTTGCCAGCCTCCTCCAGTGCTGGCACTGATCCATGCTTCTGGGTGAAGGCACTGGGTTTCACAAGACACTGGTTAAAATGCAGAATCTCTGTGGGGGAAGCAGAACATTCACCACTGGCCATTTATTGCATACTATTTCATTTAATAAAGATTGTTTAAGCAGCTTCTACATGCCAGGCACTGTGCTAGGTTCTAGGGATATATGCCAGAGCTTGTCTTTAAAGAGCACATGCCCAATGGGAAACAAGACCGTGAAACAGACTGAGCCAGAGTAACTACAGGAACATGGTGGGGGGAACACCCAGCCCTGAGTCGGCGGGCGTGGGAGGTGGGGGGGTCAGGGAGGGCTTCCTAAGGAAGGGATGTTTAAATAGAGCTGAAGAAGTTGGAGAAAGGAAAGGGCCCTGGGGAACAGGCATTCCAAAGAAAATAACATAAAGAGGCATAGAGGCAAAGAATGGAGCACATCCCTGGAACTCAAAGCATGTGTTTTTAAATAGCTGGAGTGTGGTGAGGTGGGAGGGAAGAGGCAGAGCCCAGAGACAGCAGCAGCAGCCATATCGTGAAGAGCTCAGTGAGCCATGTGAAGGCTTACCCCATGGGCAATGGCATGCCAAGGAATGGATTAAGAGTTGCAAGATCTTGGGAGGCCAAGGCAGGCAGATCGCTTGAGCCCAGGAGTTCAAGACCAGTCTGGGCTCTATAAAAAAAATAAAAAAATTAACCAGGCATGGTAGTACATGCCTGTAGTCCCAACCACTTGGGAGGCTGAGGGGAAGGATAAACTGAGCCCAGGAAGTGAAGGCTGCAGTGAGCCAAGATTGTGCCACTGCACTCCAGCCTGGGTGACAGAACAAGACCCTGTCTCTAAGAAAAAAAAAAAACCTGCAAGACTGAGGATGAGTGTATGAATGTATTTAAGAGTCTGTTGCGGCAGCCACAGCATGACATTGACAACACCCGGGGCAGAAGGGGGTCACAGGTCACTCTCCAGCGAGGACACACTCCCTGCCTTCCTTTCACAGAGGTGGCTTAACAGGATCAAACACATCTCATTTCTCTGGCTGGTCAACCCTGTCATTTTCCCTCTGGTTCAGAATGGTTTGATATAAGGCCCTACATAAAACAATCAAAAGAAAACCTAAGTCCTGAGGCCTTTACGGAGTTTAAAACAAAATTTGGTTTTATCCACTGCTTCTTACAGCACCGTAATCTTTTTAAGAGGCAATACCACGAAAACATAAAGGCAGGTGTTTTGGTTAACAAAATCAAACTTTTTTTTAGGAAATTTCCATAGAGTTGGTGGCCAAAAAAACTCACACCAAAATCATTCCAAACATAGTTCTAAATTCAGCCTGTTGGCCAGGTGCAGTGGCTTACGCTTGTAATCCCAACACTTTGAGAGGCCGAGATGGGAGGATTGCTTGAGGCCAGGAGTTCAAAACCAGCCTGGGCAACACAGGAGAACCTATCCTTAAAAATAATTTTTGTTTTTCTATTAGAAAAAATAATAAATTCAGCCTATCATCCAAGTCTGTTTCTGTAATGGGGTCAGCAGAGGTTTGGAAGTATCTGTCTGTTAAATGCGTGGCTCTGTGCACACACACACACATGCAGGGCTGCCGGCTGAACCCCGAGTTCCAGTCTCATCTGCCGCCATGTGTGGGGATGCAGCCTTGGGCTTTGATTTCTACCTCCCCTCTCCCTTCTACACAAACTCACCAAAGTGGGTGGCACCCTATGAGAATTGAGATCAGCTGAAGGTCTGTTTTTGTAAATATTTTGGTATTATCTGTACTTTCTAGGACATTTGCTTCCTTTATCCATAACCTTGGCTGGGTTGACATCTTTCCAAGTGATTAAACGTCTCCAGATGTGTGTTTTTTACTGGTGGGTGCACAATTACCACGTGTCAATAGAAACTTTCAACACTGCCGAAGATTTTTGGGGGCCAAAGCTCCCATCCCTTCAGTGATAGAGAAGCTAATCTTTCATGTTTGGTTTAGATTGAAATAGTAAAACTCTGGTCTAAGGTTATTCTGAGAAAGTTATCTTTAATGTAGTCCAATAAATGCTCTGTTACTGCATACAGTCAGGGAGTGGTATGTTCTAGTTATTAAAATATTCATTAAAATGATATATACATCTTTTTTTTTTTTTTTTCTTGAGATGGAGTCTCACTCTGTCCCCCAGGCTGGAGTGCAGTGGCGCGATCTCAGCTCACTGCAACCTCCGCCTCCCGGGCTCAAGTGATTCTCCTGCCTCGGCCTCCCGAGTAGCTGGGAATACAAGCATGCGCCACCATGCCCAGCTTTTTTTTTTTTTTTTTTTTTTGAGATGGAGTTTCACTCTTGTTGCCCAGGCTAGAGTATAATGGCGTGATCTTGGCTCACTGCAATCTCTGCCTCCCAGGTTCAAGCGATTCTCCTGCCTCAGCCTCCCAAGTAGCTGGGATTACAGGCATGCACCAACATGCCTGGCTAATTTTTTGTATTTTTAGTAGAGGCTGGGTTTCACCATGTTGGCTAGGCTGGTCTTGAACTCCTGACCTCATATGATCCACCTGCCTCAGCCTCCCAAAGTCCTGGGATTACAGGCATGAGCCACTGCACCCCGCCGCCCAACTATTTTTTGTATGTTTTGTAGAGACAGGGTTTCACCATGTTGGCCAGGCTGGTCTCAAACTCCTGACCTCAGGTGATCTGCCCACCTCGGCCTCCCAAAGTGCTGGGATTACAGGCATGAGCCAGTGCACCCAGGGATATATATGTATCTTAAAGTTAAATTGCTCCTAGAGAGTGCTTACCAAGCCCCTTCTATGTGCTATAAACTACAAAGATGGTATAAAAGGTTAAGATATGGCTCCTTCTCTTGAGGTACTGAAAAATGTGACAGGAACACACACCAATCATAGCTAGAGGAGTTCCTACATTTGCGGTACAGGCAATAGGTTTGGTTAGACATCAAAAAAGGAACAGATCCATGTGGATTACACAGTTCAGGGCTCTGAAGAAGGGTTCAGAGGAACAGCTGCAGAGGTGGCTCCACAGGCTGAGGCAGGCCACGAAGGAGAGGCAAGCTTTGCACAGGTACAGCGGCAAACCAAGATGCTCCAGGTGAAGTCAAAGTCCAAGCAAAGCAAGGGGCAGGGCTGAGCATGGCACGTGAGTGGCACGATAACACAGAAAACTTGCTGGGGGGCCGGGCGCGGTGGCTCACGCCTGTAATCCCAGCACTTTGGGAGGCCGAGGCAGGTGGATCACGAAGTCAGGAGATCGAGACCATCCTGGCTAACACAGTGAAACCCCGTCTCTACTAAAAATACAAAAATATTAGCCAGGCGTGGTGGCAGTCACCTGTAGTCCCAGCTACTCGGGAGGCTGAGGCAGGAGAATGGCGTGAACACGGGAGGCAGAGCTTGCAGTGAGCCGAGTTTGCACCACTGCACTCCAGAGCCTGGGTGACAGAGCAAGACCCCGTCTCAAAAAAAAAAAAAAGAAAACTTGCTGGGGAGGTGGAGAGGTGGTGATGTTGGGGATGAGAGGGAAACCAGGGCATGACAGCTTTGTAAAGCATGGCTCAGGCATCTGATCTTTGGTCCAGGGGAGTGAGTTGATGACAGGTGCATTTCAGAATGATTCATCAGATGAAGAGAGCCAGATGGACCGGAGACGCAGAGGCAAGCTGGGGAGACCAGGGAAGGAAAAGCCCCAGGGATCATTTTAGGACCTGCAGGAAGACTCCACAGGGCTGAGGTATGTCTGACTACTGAGCCTGTACAGGCCCAGCTCTTTCTGGTTCTTTGGTCTGGAATCCCAAGCTGATAGGGCTCCTAGTGAGCCACCCAGCTGACATTTCTCCCTTGATGCTGACAGTGAGGGGTAAAAGAGACCACCCCACTTGCACGGGGTAATCAGTCTCTTGTCGGAGCTGGACCAGAGGGCTGGAAGCAAGGTGCTCAGGTGGGGGTAGGAAGCGAGATGTGGAGCGGGGAAACTATGGAGGGAGAAGAAACCCGGACTCTATTTTTTCTGCTTCTTGTTTTATCTAAGTATTATTCGTTTTTAGTGTTGATTAAAGTCTTTGGGAAATTCTGACCTTAGGGTTGGGCTGGGGGAACCATGGAGGGGCTGTCCCTACTAGGGCAGAGCTTTAATTGGTTGGGGAGGGGAATCTAATATTGCTGGGAGGGTTCTTGGTTTCTTAGCAACAAGACAGCGGTGGGGAGGTGGCGCATAGCAGGAAGGGAGGGTACTAGGACTCAAAAGGGCTCTCAGGTCCCGAGAAACAGGTTTAAGTCACTATTTTTGCTTTCCTTTTTGCTTATGAGTCAGAGACTTTGGAGAAACATCGCACAAGGTTACAAAATGACACTGGGTCGTTAGCTGCCTTGTATGGGGGCTGGGGGAGAGTACTGCTCTACAACATTAGAGGCTCCCGAGATATTTTTAAAAAGATATCTTGCATGCTAAACACTTCATTTTTTTTTCCCTCCTCACTATGGTGCATGTTCTTAACTCAAGGGTTAATTAACAAACTAAATTTTCTGCTTATTAAAAATAAATATGCAGTGAAAAATCTTTCCTTGATTTGTTTACAGCAGTTCAAATCTGATACGATCTCCCAGAAACTATGTGAGCAGGAGGCAGTGGCTGGGAAAGCCCTTGACTGCCCTTGTGAAAGGAGACCAGATATTCCCTCTCTCTCAACTATTAAAAAGTATGTCATGGGCCAGGCACGGTGGCTCATGCCTGTAATCCCAGCACTTTGGGAGGCCAAGGTGGGAGGATCGCTTGAGCCCAGGAGTTTAAGACCAGCCTGGGCAACTTGTCTCTACAAAAAAAAAAAAAAAATTTGCTGGGCATGGTGGTGTGCACCTGTAATACTAGCAACTTGGGAGGCTGAGGCAGGGAGGTTCGCTTGAGCCCAGAAGTTCAAGACTATAGTGACCTATGACTGTACCACGGCACTCCATCCCGGGTGACAGAGCGAGGCCCTGTCTCAAAATACATACATATATATATATATATATATACACACACACACACACATATACATAATATATATAAAATACATACATATATTATATATATAGTATGTCATAAAACAGCATTGGACTTTTTTTTTTTAATAATGGGGGTCTCACTGTGTTGCCCAGTCTGGAATGCAGTGGCTATTCACAGGTGTGATCATAAACTCCTGGCCTGGAACAATCCTCCTGCCACAGCCTCCTGAGCAGCTGAGACTGCAGATGTGCACCACCATGCCCGGCTCAACGTTGGACTTTTATACGTGAAGAAACATAAAGCCATACTGAAAAGCGACTAAGCTCCTGTTAGTTTTCTGAGGGTCCCCTCTCCTCACAATGAGCTTTCACAACTCTGAGGCTGGGTCTCCCCAGGGCCTGCAAGAGCACATCCAAGCTTTCTGACCTAGTACATAAAGCCCTTTCATGGTCTGGCTCCTGACCTACCCACCTGTGCAGTCTCTTCTGGTTCCCACATTTACAGTTCCATAAACTCATGCTGCTTCCCAGACCTAGAGAAGCAAACCTCTCCTTTTTTTTCTTGTCTGCCATAGATGTCACCTTCTTCAGAAGATGTACCCCTACAACCATCCCTGGTCTGGCTCAGGTGCTCTGAGCCCCCTTAAGCCCGATGGGCACCTACATCACAGCATTTGTATTTCTACCTTTGTCAGGTGTTCTACCTTTGTCACCTCCAGGTGTTCATTAGACTGAGTTTCTTGAGGACCAGGGTCACACAGTTAATACCGATACCCTTCTGGTGAGCCACAGTACCACACAAAATCAGCTCTCAGTAAACAAAAATAGGCTGGGCGCAGTGGTCCATGCCTGGAATCCCAGCAGTCTATGAGGCCGGGGCAGGAGGATCGCTTGAGGCCAAGAATTTGACACTAGCTGGGGCAACACAGCGAGAGCCCTGTTTCCACTCACACACACACACACACACACACAAAGAAAAAAAAAGCTAAAAATTAAATTTAAAAATAAATAAATGGAAACAGCCAAAAAAGATCAAAAGGGGGTGGGTTGCAAGTCAGAACATGTCCATGGAAGTCAGTCCGCTATCAGACGCCCTGTGGCTCTCCCAGGTGCAACCAGAAGAAAGCTGTAGAGGGTAGGAAGCAGTCATATCTAGCGATTCTTTCCAGGCTAAAGGAGCTGGATAAGTGTCATCCAGCTGGAAAGTGCACGTGGTAGGAAAAGGCAGTCAAAAAGAGAACTAGCCAAGCAAGGCCTTTCTTCTGGGTTTTTCCAGCAGGAATCCTAAGAGACGCCTGCCCCGCTCCCCCACCCTCCTCTACCAAATAATCCCATCAAGGTGGCTGGTTTCAACACTTCATTCTTTCCTCTTCCCAAGGACCCCAATTCCTGGCCCTTCTACCCTTAAACTCTTTCCTGGCTCTTCTGCACTTCATCCAGTCCGGGGATCCTGCCTCCTGCATGCCACCCTAAGATATGGTTAGAGGTAGCGCAAGGCCATCTCCCCAGCCAGTGGTCCCTGAGGCCCCTCTGTCAGTCTCCCACTTCCTATGTCCCCATCCCCAAGGCCCAGTGCGCTGTAGGCTCTTCCTGCCTTGCCCCCCATCCCTAAGGGTCCTATGCCCAGTACCCCACTTCCCCGTGATCTTTCCTCCATCCCTGGTGCCATCCCCACCCTCCAGGCCCCGTGTCCTGAACTCTTTCCGGGGACCGCTTCCCCTCTCGGGTTCTCCCGAGCGCCCAAGGCAGCCAGCGCCAACCTTTGACATTCTCTGAGGCCTCTAATAATCTGGTCGGAGTTATTCTGAGGCGGGAATCCTTCTTTAGAGACTTCATGGTGCCGCCCGGCACCATGAAACGTTGCCCTGCACCGCCGGCCCAGAGACACCGAGGCTGCGCCGCACCCGCCAGCCAACGGCCGCCACTGCGTCCACAGCAACCGGTGCCCCGCGCGGGGGCGCGCACCCACCGATCAACTTGGGCGGAGACGGCTTGGAAACCTCTTTCTTCATCGGGCCGCGCACGCGCCCGCCGCCGGCGGCTTCAAGAGCGACGGACCCCTAGAAAGCCCTGCGGGCCCGGCCGGTGACGCCACAGGCGGCGCCGACGAGCGCCGTGACGTCACCAGCCGGGCGGGGCGGGGCGGGGCGGGGGACCCGGGCGAGGACCCCCGCCGAGTTGCGGGAGCCGAGGGCTGGGTGGGAGTGGCTGGCTGGTAGGGGTGCATGACCCGCCTCGCCCCGCCCTGCTGCTAGGCCACGGGGGGCGGGTGGGGCGTCGGGGGTGCCAGCCCCTGCTTCCCGCCTTCCTCGACTAAGGCCACGTCCTGTCGAGGGACCTCCCTCTGCCCCCCTCACAGCGGTTCGGGGGGGATCGGGCCTTTCAGGACGTGCTGAAACCCCTTCGTGGCGTACCGTAGGTTTTAGGTGTCCCTGCCTGCCCTCCCCAACTCGCACCAACGCGCCTGGAGACCTCCCGGGTCCACGCTCGCTGCAGCCACTTTGGCCTTTCATCACTTCCCAAACCAGCCAAAACTTTTGCCCTGACTTGGGGCATTCTCACAGTCCTTGGAGATGCTGCCTCTGATTATTTTAAGTTTATAAACGCACCCGCTTTTTTCGCCTTCCCCTGGAGCCCTGACGCATTCTGGGATTATTTTGGTTTTTTGTGTAGTTGCCTATTGTCAAACTGGCTCTCGGAATGTATGAGAGCAGGAGCTGCCTCAGGCCCTGCCCCCAACCCAAAGTTTAGCACTAGTAGTCAGGCAGTAAATTGTACCTCAAATAGTGAAGGGGTTCTAGAGCCAGACAATTGGGTTCTAATCCCAGCTATGTCGGCTTGTTAGCTGTGTGTTCTTGAGCCAATGCCTTGACCTAGAGAGCCAGTTTTCTCTGCTGGGCACAGTGGTTCAGGCCTACAATCCTAGTGCTTTAGAAGGCTGAGGCAGGAGGATTGGTTGAGGCCAGGAGTTCAAAATTGACCTGAGCAACGTAGGGAGACTCCATTCTAAAAAAAAAAAATTTTTTTTTTTTTTTTGAGACGGAGTCTTGCTCTGTGCCCAAGCTGGAGTGCAGTGGTGCTATCTCGGCTCACTGCAACCTCTGCCTCCCAGGTTCAAGCGATTCTCCTGCCTCAGCCTCCTGAGTAGCTGGGATTACAGACGAGTGCCACCATGCCTGGCTAAGTTTTGTATTTTTAGTAGAGATGGGGTTTCACCAGTTGGTCAGGCTGGTCTCGAACTCCTGACCTCGTGATCTGCCCGCCTCGGCCTCCCAAAGTGCTAGGATTACAGGCGTGAGCCACCGTGCCTAGCCTAAAAAAAATTTTTTTTAATTAGCTGGCTTTGGTGGCCCACACCTGTAGTCTTAGCTACTCTGGAGGCTAAGGCAGGAAGATTGCTTGAGCCCAGGAGGTCCAGGCTGCAGTGAGCTCTGATTGCACCACTGTACTCCAGCCTGGGCAACAAAATGAGAGCCCCATCTCATACATCCATCCATACATATATACATACATAAAATGGAGGTCATAATGCTGCTCTCACAAGGCCACTGCAAGGGTTAAATGAATATTATGTATTTCTTTTTCTTAGTGAGTATCTCACTCTGTTGCCCAGGTTGGAGTGCAGTGGCACAATCATAGCTCACTGCAGCTTCAAACTCCTGAGCTTAAATGATCCTGCTGCCTCAGCCTTCCGAGTAGCTGGGACTACAGGCATGTGCCACTGCACCCAGCTAATTATTAAATTTTTTGTAGAGACAGGGTCTTGCTATGTTGTTCAGGCTGGTCTTGAACTCGTGGGCTTAAGCGATCCTCCCGCCTTGGCCTCTCAAAGTGTTGGGATTACAAGCATGAGCCACCTCACCTGGCCTGAGTGTGCATTTAAACTACGAAACAGGGTGCCCTCCATAAACTGTAGTATCTTCTCAGTCAATTCTCAAAATCATGCTGGGGTTGAAGGGAGGGGACACATTATAAGCCCATTTTACGAATGGAGAAACTGAGCTCCAGAGAGAAGGGTGTAATGTCACCTGACTAGCGGGAAGCACAAATTGAACCTGGTTTTCTAAAGTCCAAGGCCAGGGCTCTTTGAACCCTGTCTCCTGGGACATTTCTGAGTTTGCAAGAGCTGCCCCAGACAGCGGAGGAGCTAGAGACAATGCCAGCAGTGCTGGTGAATCCCTGAGTTCCCTGTGTGTTGCCCATTGCTGGGTCCTGCCCCAGGGCCATGGCCCCTTCTTCACACTGCTCTAGACCTTGCTCTCCTTATGACTGAGGCATCCTCCACGGACAGCCCCTCTCCTGCTCTCCGAGGCCCAGGCTCTGGCTTCCCTCTACCCTCTAGAGAATCCCCAGTTCCGTTTACTTCACGACTGAGCACTTATGATCCAGCAGGCTAGGTGCTGTGCCATGTGGGTCCTCCAGGAAGCAAGCACTGAGATGAACATAGGACCGCAAGAGGTTTATTGCGGGGAGAGGGGGTAGTGGCAAGGCCAGTGAGGGAGAGGAAGCAGGAAAGGGCTGGGAGAGCCTCAGACTGTGCTGCAGATCTAACAAAGTCTTGGCCAACCCAGCATGTCCTCTGGGCAAAGAATGTTTGTTAGAAGTTGTCAGCTAACTGCCCTCCTTGAGGGTGAATAGCAAGTTCTTTCTTGAAGGGAGACAGGAATGGCTCACCTCCGTGGCTGTCCCAGAAGCTCTGTAAGATATGGAGGAAAATAAGAAACATTTCCTCTTGCCCTCTAGGAGCTCAGAGTCCACTCTAGAGCAAAAGACAAACGCTCATGAAACTCTAATCCGTGCACCCAGTTTCAGGAAGAAGGCCTTTTAACTTTGGGAAGTTACACAGCTTGTGGGTGGCATGGCTGGGAGCAGGACAGAGGCTTGGGGATTGTGACGGGAGGGTTTGGTGATCAAAGGACAAGGGAAGAAGCAGGTAGGGGAGTATGTGGTCGGGCAGGCATGCAACCTGGCTGGGCTCTGCCACCAGCCCCTGAGTGACCTTGGACAGGTCTCACCCCCTGTCTGTGTCCCAGTATCACCATCTGCATCATGAAGGGGTCCAGACCAGATCAGAGCTGCTTCACCTTTTGAGAAGCCAAGCAAACCTAGGAATCTTCTCCTGAGAAATGTGCATTTGACTTTTTTTTAAAACTGTAGTAAAATACACATAACATAAAAGTCACCATTTTAATATATTCAATTGAGTGACATTTAGTACATACACAATGTAGTGCCACCATCACCACTACCTACACTATCTACATCCAGAATGTTTTCATCATCCCCAAAGGAAACCCTCTACCAGTCATTCCCCAGCCCCGACCCCCATCCCCTAACAATCGCTAAGCTCCTTTCTGTCTTTACTGATTTGCCTATTCTTGATACTTCATATCAATGGAATCATACAATATTTGGCCTTTTCTGTCTGTTTTTTTTTTTTTTTTCACTTAACACGTATCAGTGACTCCATTCCTTTTCGTGGCTGAATAATATTTCGTTTATGGGTATACTGTATTTTGTTTATCCATACATTTGCACATTTGATTTTGCACATGACTTTGTATTCAATTCCAGAGATTCCCTGAAGCTCATTGATGTGCGACTGGGGTGGGGGTAGAAGAAGGTCAGAGTGCTTTAGACACAAAGTGGGGTCATTTGAAAGTAGATTTCCAACTCTAATGTGTGAGCTCATGGGGTAGTCATTAGCTGCAATTTAGGAACCACAGACTGGATATGAGGGGGGCCTTCTTAGAGGAGGCGGGCCACTAAATAAAGAGTTCAATGGGTAGTTCAGGGGGCAGGTGCTCCAGGTGAGGACACAGAAGGTACAAAGGCCTGGAGGGGGCTAGGCATGATGGCTTGTGCCTATAATCCCAACACTTCGGGAGGCTGAGGCAGGAGGATCACTTGAGCCCAGGAGTTTGAGACCAGCCCGGGCAACACAGTGAGACCCCGTCTCTACAAAAAAATTTCTAAAAATTAGCCAGATGTGGTGCCACGCCCTTGTGGTCCTAGCTACTCAAGAGAGTGAGGTGGATGCATTGCTTGAGCCTGGGAGGTCGAGGCTGCAGTGAGCTGTGATTGCGCCACTGCACTTCAGCCTAGGGTGACAGAGCAAGACTCTGTCTCAAAAAAAAAAAAAAAAAAAAAAAGCCCAGTGTGTGTAAAGCACAAGCTCAGATGACAGCATCGCTTCACCAGCATAGCTCCCGCAGTCTCATCCCAGCGCCACAACTCTGAGCAACTTCCTGGAGCCCAGGGAGGAGGAGGTGGTGGCTAGGTTGACAGAGGACACGGCATAAATTATTGCTTCATGTCTCTGTTTATTTCCACCCATCCAGGTGCTGGGCATGTCGTCAGCTACTCCTAAACAGCCTCCCTAAATAGAAAGCGCATTTCCTCCACAGACCGCATCATCCATTTCCCAGGGACAGCCACCCTCCTAAAGACTGAGGCTCGGGGTCATCTATTCTCCAGCCCCTCACATCTGATCCCCCTCCCGGTTCATCCTGCCACTCTGTCTCACTTTCGCATACCCACCTGGCCTGCTCCCCTATTGTTTCCATTGTGCCCCCCCAACCAGGTCTGACCACCCCCACACATAGCTGGCTGATGCCCCTCACATCTGCCCTCACCCACTCACATCTGGCAGCTGCACCCCTTAAACAATGCATCACATCACTGCCCTCCTTACTACAACCTTGCTGAGCTCACACTCAGCAGGAATCTCACATTCTTCTTAGCCCCAAACACAGGACGCAGCTGGACTCTGCTCCCAGAATGGACTGACTTCAGCTTCAGGGATGACACAGAGACTCTGGGACGCTTCTTAGGAAGGACACAAGGAGGGATTTTCAGAGGCTTTGGAGTACAGTGTGTGTTTGCTTCTCAACTTTGCCACCACTTGGGCTGTCTGCTTTAGAGTGGGGACAGTGAACTAGGCATGGTGGCTCACACATGCAATCCCAGCACTTTGGAAGGTCAAAGCAGAAGGATCACTTGAGCCCAGGAGCTTGACACCAGCCTGGGCCACATAGTAAGACCCCGTCTGTACTAAAAATAAACATTTTAAAAATTAGCCGGGTGTGGTGTTCGTGTGTGTCTGGAGTCCTAGTTACTCAGGAGGCTGAAGCAGGGGGCTTGCTTGGAGCCCAGGAGATCAAGGCTGCAGTAAGCTATGATTGCACCACTGCACTCCAGCCTGAGTGACAGAACGAGACCCTGCTTCAAAAAAACCCAAAGAAACAAAAATAGAGTGATAGACTGGGGACAGTGCCTGTCTCACAAGGTCACGGTCACCTTCTATTGCCTCATCCTTTTTGTCATCCTCAGAACTCCTACACATACACTGCTGTGGGATCTGTCTGCCCCGCTAAAGCACAAGTTCCAGAGGTGCAGGAGCCTGTCTGTCGGCTTCATGGCTGTGTCCCCCATTCCTGGCTGGCACATGTGGGCCATCCTAATGGATGGGTGTGGGGAGCCTGCAGGAGCATCAGTGAGCCTATGGTCGCTGCCTTCCATGATCTGTGGGGCAGGGAGAGAGCTGGCTCCTCCCATGCAGCAGCACCCAGGGGCAGAACCACAAACCACAGCGACATACTCCTAAGAAGACTGCTATGAGAAGACAGTTCTAAGAATCAGGGCTCCCTCTGAGCATGCAGGAGTTCCTGCGCCGGTCCAGTCAGCCTGGGCTGCTGGGGAGGACACGCCCAAGATGGATGGACATTGAGTTCTGGGCTCTATCCCGTGGACCTCCACCAAAAAAATGGTTCTCTGCCTGCACCCCTCCATCCTTGCTCTGGGCAGAAGGCCACCTTCTGAGGGCAGATTCAGGGCTGAGGGAGCTGGTTCACCTTGGGGACTTCTTCCTAAATTGTGGGGGTAGCTGAGGAATTGTCCTGCTCCATCAGTGAGAATAGTGTTCTAGTGATGCATGGCTGGGAACTGAGGGGGCAGATGCTGAATCAAAAGCCCTGGGCCTGAGTCTCTTTTTAGCTGTGTCACCCAGCACGAGGCCTCCGCTCTGAGTTTCATCTTCCTCCCTCACAGAATGGGCTCAGCACAGCCTTCATCTACTTTCCAGGATGGATGCAAGGTGGAAAAAAGAATGTGTGTGAAAGCTATACAGATGAAAGGGATTATAGTTAAGGCCTGGGACACTCAAGTCAACTAGATCATTTCTCTCTTAGTGTGATAGGCAGAATAACCTCTCCACCACAGATGTCCACCTCCTAATCGCCGGAAGCTGTAAATATGTTACCTTACAAGGCAAAAAGGATTTTGCAGATGTGATTACGGATCTTGAGATTCAGAGATGATCCAGGATTATCTGGTGGGCCCCATGTAATCACAAGCGTCGTTACAAGAGGGCAGCAGAAGGGTCAGCCTCAGAGAGGGAGATGTGCTAATGGAAGCGGAGGTCAGAGTGTGTGGCTCCGATCCAAGACATGCCGCAAGCCTTAAGAAGCTGGAAAAGGCAAGAGGCAGATTCTCTCCTAGAGCCTCCACAAGGAACACAGCTCTGCAGACACCTGGACCATTTCAGACTTCTGACCTCCAGAGGCTGCAAGATAAATTTGTGTTAAGCCACTAAATATGTGGTCATTCGTTAAGGCAGAAACAGGAAACTCACACAGACAGGGTCATAGAAACACTTTGAAATCGAATTCTCTAACTCCTATTCAAAAGTCCGTCTCAGTCCATGAAAGCTTCTGTTCTTACCAAGTTAGCTCATGGCTCCCAGGCTATCATTAAGTAGGTCACTGCCAGGCCAGGTGCAGTGGTTCACGCCTGTAATCCCAGCACTTTGGGAGGCTGAGGCGGGTGGATCACGAGGTCAGGAGTTCAAGACCAGCCTGGCCAAATAGTGAAACCCCGTCTCTACTAAAACTACAAAAATTAGCCAGGCGCAGTGGCAGGCTCCTGTAATCCTAGCTACTCATGAGGCTGAGGCAGGAGAATCGCTTGAACCTGGGCGGCAGAAGTTGCAGTGAGCCGAGATCGTGCCACTGCCCTCACTCTAGCCTGGCCTCAGAGTGAGACTCTGTCTCAAAAAAAAAAAAAAAAAAGTAGGTTGCTGCATATCTGTCTTGAGTTCCAGTAGCAGAGCATGCTACAGTTGACGCACCCAAGTTCAAATCCCAGCTCAATAATTTTCTAGCTCGATGACCTTGGGCTAAGTCACTTAACCTCTCCGAGTCAGTCTCTTTCATGACAAAAATGGGAAAGGGCAGCAGGGGGCGTTGTGAGAATTAAATATGATTCCCTTGAAAACTCTCACAGATAAATTAAATTTTAATTTCATATAAAATAATTTTTTTAGTATAAGTATTTCCCATATAATATTTGGGATATGTTTACACAAAAAATATATTCATTGTTTATCTGGTCATTATTTAATATCATTGTTTTTCATTAATATATCGTTAAACAATATATCATTAAACAAAATCATTAAACAATATACATTGTTTATCTGAAATTCAAATGTAACTGGGTGTCTGTATTTTTGTTTGCTAAAACTGACAACCTTAGTCTTGTCCCAGGTCACATAGCTTGTAAGCAATGGAGCTAAGCCTCCGTCTCAGGCTTTCAGCCCAAGGTCAATGAGCATCCTGCTGTTTCACAGGCCTGACCATAAGCGGATTCTCTGAGCTACATGGCAGTCCTAGACTCAATCCAGTTGAGACTTCAAAAACAAATGCGATTTAAGCCTTGGACACACCTCAAAAATATCAAAAGTGATAAAAGTGATCATGAAAATACAATTTAAAAACAATATGCTAATAAATGCTTATATATATTATATATGTATATATATAAAGCATGTCAAATCAAGACGGAGTATGAAATGAGAGAAGAAACTACATGCAAATAAATGCTTTAATGTGTATTAAGTATGCAAATTCAATCTTTTTTTTTTTTTTTTTTGAGATGGAGTCTCGTTCTGTCACCCAGGCTGGAGTGCAATGGGGCGATCTCGGCTCACTGCAACCTCCGCTTCCTGGGTTCAAGCGATTCTCCTGCCTCAGCCTCCCGAGTAGCTGGGACTACAGGCGCGTGCCACCATGCCCGGCTAATTTTTTGTATGTTTAGTAGAGACGGGGTTTTACTGTGTTAACCTGGATGGTCTCAATCTCTTGACCTCATGATCTGCCTGCCTCAGCTTCCCAAAGTGCTGGGACTACAGGCATGAGCCACCGCGGCAGGCCATGAATTCGATTTCTAAAGGTGATGTTCCTTTTATGTTTTCCTTCGGAAATCTGGACCAACCCATAAATTCAGTGGAGTTTATAAACTAAATGGCAACTAACTGAAGGCTTATCATGGCCTGCATAGCCTTCTAAGCATTTTATGTGTAGTAATTCCTTTTTGAATAAAATTCAGATAATTTACATAAAAATTTTATATAACATAAAATTCACCATTTTAAGGATAAAATTCAGTGGTTTTTTTTTTTTAGTATATTCACAAGGTTGTACAACCATTACCACTGTTCAATTCCAGAACATTTCCATCATCCCAAAAGAAACCCTGTACCCATTAGTCACTCCCCATTCTTCCCTACCCGCTAATCCCTGGAAACCACTAATCTACTTTCCGTCTCTATGAATTTGCCTATTCTGGACATTTCATATACATTAAATCATACAGTATAGACCTACTTTGTGTCTTTTTTTTTCACTTAGCATAATGTTTTCATGTATTCATTTCATTGCTGAATAATATTTCATTGTATGAAGATGCCATATTTTATTTATCCATTCATCAATTGATGGGCATTGGGCTGTTTCCACTTTGTGGCTATTATGAATACTGCTGCTATGAACATCTGTGCATAAGTTTTTGTATGACTACATGTCTTTAATTCTCTTGGGCATATACCTAGGAGTGGAGTTGCTGGATCATATGGTGACACTAAGTTTAACTTTTTTAGGAACTGCAAGACTGTTTTCCACAGAAGCTGCACCATTTTGCATCCCCACCAGCAGTGTATAAGGGTTCTGATTTCTCCACATATTCACCAACACTTGTTATTATTATTATTTCTATTATAACCATCCTAGTGGGTGTTGGGGGGGGGTCATATCATAGTTTTGTTGTCCATTTTCTTAATGGCTAATGATGTTGAGCATCTTTTCATGTGCTTATTAGCCACTTGTGTATTTTATTTAGAGAAACATCTTTTCAAATCCTTTGCCTATGTTTATTTTATTTATTTTTTGAGAGAAAGTCTCACTCTGTTGCCCAGGCTGGAGTGCAGTGGTGTAATCTTGGCTCACTGCAACCTCCACCTCCCAGGTTCAAGCAATTCTTGTGCCTTAGCCTCTTGAGTAGCTGGGATTACAGGTGTGCACCACCACACCTGGCCCATTTTTGTCTTTTTAGTAGAGACAGGGTTTCACCATGTTGGCCAGGCTGGTCTCAAACTCCTGGCCTCAAGTGATCTGCCCACCTTGGCCTTCCAAAGTGTTAGGATTACAGGTGTGAGCCACTGCGTCTGACCTTTTGCCCATTTTTAAATTGGGTTGTCTTTTCATTGTTGAGCTGTAGGAGTTCTTTATAAATTGAGGATATTAAACTCTTACCAGATACATAATTTGTAAATATTTTCCCCCATTCTGTGGGTTTTCTTTTTACTTTCTTAATAGTGCCCTTTGATGTACAACATTTTTAAAGTTTTGATGAAATCCAATGTATCTATTTTTCTTTGGTGTTTTAGTTATGGGTGCTAACTTCCTGAACATTTACAACCATGTGAGGTAGAGAATATCATTAGCATTCCCATTTTACAGATGAGGAAACTGAGGCAGAGAAGGGCTAAGTGCCCCACCCAGGATTAAGCAGTGAATGGGCAGCAGAGCTGGAATCGGAACACAGCATGCACACTCCAGGGACCCAGGTGGGAGCCATTCAGGGCTCCTGTGCTCAAACTAGGGTGTGTGAGCAGGATCCTTAAATTGTCCTGTGACCTTTGAACTTCGCTCAAGCTGAGGATTGCCAGCCTGATGGTTTTTACAGCTCATCTTATTATTGTTAGTAGATTAATCTGAAGGGTCCATGCTTGGTGGGGACTGGGAGGAGGGGCACATTTCCTCAGCAACTTCCCTGAAGATCTAAAGCAGCCTCCCTAAGCCGAGGCCCTGCCTGCAGGGAGGGCTCCAGGAGAGGCCTAATCTAGAGTGAGGGCAGAGGGAAGGCAACCTCTGGGGTGTCCCGGGTGTCAGGGATCTGGGAGGCAGGTGGGGCAGTCCCTGCCTGGATTAGTCAGCCACTTGAGGAATGGGGCCGCTCCTGCCTGACCTGCTGAGAGAAGGCAGGGAGCACTGGTAGGAGGAGTTACATAGTGTGGGTGCCCACTGCCTGGAGGCTGCCAGTGGGCCTCATGGTGCACAGCCTCCCAGCCACCCAGGAGATGACAAATTCTATGCTGAGCCAGAGGGAAAAATTTCCAGGAGTCAGGGCTGTCTACTGAAGTTTCAGCAGCACAGGGAAATGACAGGTCTCTCTCTGTCTTGTCAGGCACCAGGAATTCCTGTTCAAGACCTGTGTTCTCTAGAGCCAGCATGCCCAGGGCACTGTGGAGTTAAGAACATGCTACCCTAAAATCTGCTGCTCTGGCTTATTGACTATTTTGAGTTAAAGGCATTTGAAAAATAGCAGGTGCAAGAAGATCATGTGAACCTTCCTTCTGCTTTTTTATTTTTTTTCTTAAGACAGGGTCTCACTCTGTCACCCGGGCTAGAGTGCAGTGGCACGATCATAGCTCACTGCAATCTTGACCTTCCCAGGCTCAATCGATCCTCCCACTTCAGCCTCCTGAGTAGCTAGGACCACAGCTGCACCACCACACTCAGCTATTTAAAAAATTTTTTATAGTGATGAATGTCTCACCATGTTGCTCAGGCTGGTCTCAAACCTCTGACTCAAGCAATCCTCCTTCCTCAGCTTCCCAAAGTGCTGGGATTACAGGTGTAAGCCACCATGCCTGGCCCCTTCTGCTTCTTTTTTTTTTTTTTTTTTTTTTTTTGAGACAGAGTCTCGCTCTGTTGTCCAGGCTGAAGTGCATTGGTGCAATCTTGGGTCACTGCAAACTCCGCCTCCCCAGTTCAAGCGATTTTCCTGCCTCAGCCTCCTGAGTAGCTGGGACTACAGGCACATGACACCACGCCAGCTAATTTTTTGTATTTTTAGTAGAGACAGGGTTTCACTGTATTAGGATGGTCTTGATCTCCTGACCTTGTGATCCGCCCGCCTCAGCCTCCCAACCTTCTGCTTCTTAAAAGCAGTAGATGGCCAGGCGCGGTGGCTCATGCCTGTTATCCCAGCACCTTGGGAGGCCAAGGTGGGTGGATTACCTGAGATCAGGAGTTCGAGACCAGCCTGACTAACATGGTGAAACTCTGTCTCTACTAAAAATACAAAAATTAGCCTGGTGTGGTGGTGCATGCCTGTAATCCCAGCTACTTGGGAGGCTGAGGCAGGAGAATCGCTTGAACCCGGGAAGCGAAGGTTGCAGTGAGCCGAGGTCGTGCCACTGCACTCCAGCCTGGGTGACAAGAGCAAAACTGTGTCTCAAAAAAAAAAAAAAAAAAAAGCAGTAGATGAAATTCCCATGTAAAAGACATCCCCTCGATACCAGAGGAAAACATCATTCTTATTATCAAGGATGGGAATTTGAGGCTGAGGTAAATCTATACAAACCAACCTCCTTAAACTAACCATTATCTTCCTAGTCACTTTTCTACCCAATTAACTACCCTACCCCAAGCACAACAGCCTGCTCAGATTTTCATAATTTACTACCCTTTGTCCAAGTCAGTCTTTGAGTGTTCAACTGTATACTTTTTTTTTTTTTTTGAGATAGTCTCACTGTGTTGCCCAGGCTGGAGTTCAGTGTTGCAATCTCTGCTCACTGCAACCTCTGCCTCCCGGGCTCAAGTGATTCTCCTGTCTCAGCCTCCCGAGTAGCTGGGACTACAGGTGCGCACCACAATGCCTGGCTAATTTTTGTATTTTTTTTTTTTTTTTTTAGTAGAGACGGGGGTTTCACATCACCATTTTGGTCAGGCTGGTCTTGAACTTCTGACCTCAAGTGATCTGCCTGCCTTGGCCTCCCAAAGTGCTGGGATTACAGGTGTGAGCCACCGCGCCTAGCTGAGTGTTCAATTCTAACTGCATCTTTCGGTCTTCATTTCCTTATGAAGTCTCCTGTGCCACATAAAAACTGTATTAAATAAATTTGAATGTTTTTCTCCTGTTAGTCTGTCTTATGTCAGTTTAATTCTGAGTCCCAGCCAAAAAACCCCAAGATGGTAGGGGATAAAATTTTGCCTCCCTTACAACTGTAAATTCCAACGAAAACACTAATAGTGGCTGGGTGCGGTGACTCACACTTGCAATCCTTGCACTTTAGGAGGCCGAGGCAGGCGAGACGGGTGGATCGCTTGAGGTCAACAGTTCAAGACCAGCCTGGCCAACATGGTGAAACCCCACATCTACCAAAAATACAAAAATTAGCCAGGCGTGCTGGTGAGCACTTGTAGTCCCAGCTACTCGGGAGACTGAGGCGGGAAAATCTCTTGAACCCAGAAGGTGGAGCTGAGATCGTGTCACTGCACTCCAGCTTCGGCGACAGAACGACTCTGTCTCAAAAAAAAAAAAAAAAAAGAAAGCACTAATAGTAACATCTACCACATTTGTCAAATGCACATTTTGTGGCAGGAACTGCTCGAGACTTTTGCCATCCACCCATCATCGCAGACCTTAGGACTGCCTTGCAAGGAAGGCATGGTCTCAGTCCTGCTGTCAGAGCTGAAGAGGTGGAGATTCACAGGGTGAGAGGCTTCACTAAGGGAAGCCAGCCAGTAGGGAACACTGGCCCCTCCTAGGGGCATTGCCGTGGCAGCCCCACAACCCCACTCACACTGCAGGATCCTGATCACCCTTTCACCCCCAGCCCCAGCCCCAGCCCTGAGAAAGCAGGGAGAATGGGCTGCGGCTCAGGTTGGATGTGAAATGGGAGCTCTGACCCAAGAGGACAAGGCAGGGCCAACTGGCTTCGGGGGACACAGTGGCCAAGGGCCACAACCCTCATCTCACTCACCCACTGCACAGAGAGCCTGGTGTAGGAGGCACTCTCAGACACTGGCTGGTGCGGCGATTCTGGAACATGTCTGAATGTCAGGCTCAGGAGAGCATTTTAAAAAATACAAACTCCTGGATACAGCGATTCGGGTTCTGTAGATCTGAGCTGAGGTGTGGAGGTGGAGGGGCAGGAATGTGCAATTTGGAGCCTCTGACGGTTCTGATGCACACAGACAAGTTTAAGAACCTGGGGTTGATCCAACCCCCTCACCAACAGTCAAGAAAACTAGAACTTAGATGACAGATGTGTTCTTCCTAGTTGTATAGTAGGAAGTGACAGTCAAGATTCAAATTAGAACCCAGGTGGGCCTAGCCACCAACATTAGACTGTCCCTCTTGGGAGGAGAAGGCCAACTTCAACACCAACCATATCTCTGGAGGTGGGACTAACGTCTGAGCCTGGGACTAACAAAAAGCCCCAAGGCAAAAGATGGACTTAAATATATAGATGTAGTTGAAATTTCTGGAAAACTCACTTCCAAAAAAATTAAAATCCATGAAAAATAAAAAGGATAGCATATTAGAAGCATTTGCAGCAAGTAATACAAAGAGTTAATATACCTATCATCTATTCATCTATTTGTTATCTCTCTCTCTCTTTTTTTTTGAGATGGAGTCTTGCTCTGTTGCCCAGGCTGGAGTGCAGTGGCATGATCTCGGCAACCTGCGACTCCCTGGTTCATGCGATTCTCCTGCCTCAGCCTCTCGAGTAGCTGGGATTACAGGCAGGCACACACCACCACACCCAGCTAATTTTTGTATTTTTAGTAGAGACAGGGTTTCACCATGTTGGCCAGGATGGTCTCGATCTCCTGACCTCATGATCCACCCACCTTGGCCTCCCAAAGTGCTGGGATTACAGGTGTGAGCCACTGAGACTGCCTCTATCTCTTTACCTTGATAGTCCATTCAACTGGATCAAGATATCTTCCAGGTTTTAATTGGCTAAATAAGCAAAGAGCTTAACTGTGCACACAACACAATAATTAGTAAACAAATATTTAATGGAGAATGTTTAATCTGGTCAGTAAGGCTTTAAAATGTAAATTAAAACAATGTACCATTTAAAACTATGTTATTATATATGTACATATTGTCAAAGTCAAAATAAAAATGTAGAGATGAATCTCTAAATTTAACATTTTATCTCAGAAGCAACAATTGCAATTTGGGGCATACACACAGACTGGGTGGTCTTTAGTACAGCCAATGAACAAAGAGATGCTTGGGGGTTTTATGAAATGGAGAATTGTTTTGAAAGATAGTTCATTGGTGCCAGGAAGGTTTTGGGGATGGCAAGTGCTGACTGGTGAGTGAAGGTGGTGGGTAAAGCCAGTCTTAGAGTTGCAGCAGGTTGTTTCAGTAGCCATCAGATAAAACTAGTTTCAGGTTACAAGAGGCAGTTTCAGCAGCCAAGCTCGTGGAAAATGTACTTCTTGGAGCGAAGTTATGTGTCCCAAGTGCTTTTTCCCCCAACCCATTGACTCTGATTTAGTTGAGTATGGCAAGAATGACCCAATTTGTACAATCAACTTTCACAATATATACATATATAAATTTGTAAGAAAGGATTGGGAAGGATATACATGGTGGCAGAATTGTCTAATTTTCTTTTAATATCCATTCTTTCCCCCTTAAAAAAAGTTAACCAAGCACTTGTATTATGGGGGGAGCTGGGATTGGAGAAGCTGCAAAATGCTCAGTTTAAAAACTACACTGCACAGTCTCCCTGTGGATAGGGGTGGCCAATTAGAAATAAACTGATATCAGGCCGGGTGCAGTGGCTCACGCCTGTAATCCCAGCACTTTGGGAGGCTGAGGTGGGCGGAGCACCTGAGGTCAGGAGTTCGAGACCAGCCTGGCCAACATGGTGAAACTCTGTCTCTACTAAAAATACAGAAATTAGCTGTGCGTGGTGGTGCACGTCTGTATTCCCAGCTACTTGGGAGGCTGAGGCAGGAGAATCACTAGAACCGGGAGGTGGAGGCTGCAGTGAACCAAGATTGTGCCACTGCACTCCAGCCTGGGCAACAGAGTGAGACCCCATCTCAAAAAAATAAAAAAAAAATTTTTAGAAAAGAAATAAAGCGATATCATAGGGTAGGGGGACTTTAGGGAAAGCTCTTTAGAGAGAGGCTGATTCATCTGGGAAAAACCATGGCATTGCTCCTCCAGCCTTCTCCTTGTTGCCTAGAATGCAGGCATGATGGCTGGAGCTCCAGGGACAATATTAGTCCACGTGGAGACCTTAGGGAGGAAGCCATAAACTGAAAATGGGTTCTTCATGACTAATGAGCATGGGCCCACCATGCTAGCCCTGAAATGCTATGTGCAGACTTCTTTTATGTGAAGAAAACAAATCCTATCTTGTTTAAGCCTATGCTATTTTGGTTTTCTGTTACATGCAATTGAACCTAAACTTAACTGATACACACACCAAACCTCTGTGGAAGTGTAAATGGGACTTTCACACTTTAGTTTCTTTTTTTTTTGAGACAGAGTCTCGATCTGTCACCTAGGCTGGAGTGCAGTGGCGCCATCTCCGCTCACTGCAAGCTCCGCCTCCTGGGTTAATACCATTCTCCTGCCTCAGCCCCCACCAGTAGCTGGGACTACAGGCGCCCGCCACCACACCTGGCTAATTTTTTGTATTTTTAGTAGAGACGGGGTTTCACCATGTTAGCCAGGATGGTCTCGATCTCCTAACCTCGTGATCCGCCCGCCTCAGCCTCCCAAAGTGCTGGGATTACAGGCATGAGCCACTGCGCCCAGCCCACACTTTAGTTTCTATGCTATGCTCTTGCTTGCATTTATTATTTTTATCTTTTACAATAGACATGTGTTCGTGTATTACTTGTATAAACATCTGTTTTGGAGTGCTAGCCCCACCATTCCCTAGCTCTGTGACCCTGTGCAATTTCTCTGAGCCTGTTTCCTCATTTGTAAAATGGGCATGATGATAATAGAACTTATCTCATTTGGTTATTGCAGAGCTTAAATTAGCTAATGTACATAAAATTCTTGGTACAGTGTGTGGCTTACAGCTACTGCTGTACTACATTTTTGCTACCACCTAGGCACTGGTAGTGGCAGAACCAATTAGAAAAACCCAGGACATGTTGTTGAGTAAAAAAGCAGGTTGCAAAACTGGCATGGGGATGTGATCTCTTTTGTGAAAAATTATTTTTATGTCTACATCTATATGTATATCTATGCAGATTATACATATAGATAGATGTGTATATCCAGAGATGCCTGGAGGAATGGTTGGCCATATGTTAGGAGTGGTAATTTCTGGGTAGTAGAATTTTTGCTTTCTTCTAAATCATTGAAAGATAGCATGTATTAACTTTTGAGCAGGAAAATAAAAAAAAAAAAAGAAAGAAAAACCCTTTGGAAAACAATGTTCCAGTTCTCATGCCAAGAATCATTAAAGCCTTCATACCTTTTGACCTATCTCACCTTGAGAATTGACCTGAGGAAATAATTCAAATGAAGGAAGAAGCCATATCCACAAAAGCAGGCACTACAGCAGTATTTATTATAGGAAAATTGAGCAACCATGTAAGTGACTTATATTAGGGTAATGATAATTAAATTATTCACTCATTGGAATATTGTGCAACAATTAGAATAAGATGATGACCATGTAGCAATGTGGAAAACTGCTTATGACAAGAGAATTGAAAGGGGCAGAATGCAAAATTAGATCTGGGCCAGGGTCACATCTGGGTAAAAATATGGCTTGCATTTGGACTAGGACTGGAAGGGAACACAAGCAAATAAGGCAAATAAAAAAATGTATTTTTTTGGGACCACTGATTATGGGTGATCCTTTTTTCTTTTTCATTTAGAATTCTGTCCAATATTTCTATTTTGTTGTTTCATAATAATAATTTTAAAATTGGCCTTAAAAATCCCCTCAGGGAGAAGCGACAGCAGGGAGAGAAAGATAAAAGGGAGACCTAGGATTCTCCCAGGAGGGGGTCGGCTGAGTAAGAGAAACTCAGAGGTAATGTACAAGACATGGAAATTAGACTGAATTCCAGCTCAGTCTTCTACCTAGGTGGTCCCAGAGGTTGTATCCCCTTTGCTTTCTGACTTGGCAGTAATCAATCAGATGGATGAAACAGTTGCCAAGGCAGTACTGATGATAAAGCTAGGATCAAGAATGCTCTTTAGGCCGGGTGTGGTGGCTCACGCCTGTAATCCCAGCACTTTGGGAGACCAAGGTGGGTGGATCACGAGGTCAAGAGATTGAGACCAGCCTGGCCAACATGGCGAAACCCCATCTCTACTAAAAATACAAAAAATGAGCCAGGTGTGGGGGTGTGCACTTGTAGTCCCAGCTACTCTGGAGGCTGAGGCAAGACAATCTCTTGAACCTGGGAGGCGGAGGTTGCAGTGAGCCAAGATCAAGCCACTACATTCCAGCCTGGGCGACAGAGCGAGACTCCGTCTCAAAAAAAAAATAAAAAAGGAATGCTCTTCAAGTTGGAATCATCTGGAAAAATTGATCATGCTTGCCATTGATGAGGTTGAGAAAAGAGCACTAGCAGGCTGGCAAAAGTGGTGTGAATTGGGCAGCCTTCCTGGAGGGTAGTCTGGCATAGTGTATCCAAACAAAGGATGTGCAAATCCTTAGAGTTAGTAATTCCACTTCTTGAGATTTAACCTAAACCTAAGAAAATGATCAAACCATTGCATAAAAATATTTACGTAACATGTTCATCACAGAATTTATATTTATTAAAAATAAAGCGGGGTGCAGTGGCTCACGCCTGTGATCCCAACACTTTGGGAGACTGAGGCGGGAGGATCACTTGAAGCCAGGAGTTCAAGACCAGCCAGGGTGGCTAGGCGCGGTGGCTCACGCCTGTAATCCCACCACTTTGGGAAGCTGAAGGTGGATCACGAGGTCAGGAGTTCAAGACCAGCCTGGCCAAGATAGTGAAACCTCATCTCTACTAAAGATACAAAAATTAGCTGGGCGCAGTGGCAGTGGCAGGCACCTGTAATCCCAGCTACACCGGGAGGCTGAGGCAGGAGAATCGGTTGAACCTGGGCAGCAGAGGTTGCAGTGAGGCAAGATTACGCCATTGCACTCCAGCCTGGGTGATACAGTAAGATTCCATCTCAAAAAAAAAAAAAAAAAAAAAAAGACCAGCCTGGGCAACATAGTGAGACTGCATCTCTGTAAAATATTTAAAAATTAGCTGGGCACGCTGGTGTGTATCTGTAGTATCAGCTACAAAGGGGTGGAGAACTGAGGTAGGAGGATCACTTGAGCCTGGGAGGTTGATGTTGAATTGTTTGAACCTGGGGGGCAGAGGTTGTAGTGAGCCAAGATTGTGCCACTGCACTCCAGCCTGGGCAAGGGAGCAAGACTCTGTCTCAAAAAAAGAAAAAAAAAAGGAACTGGAGGCTGAGGGCGGTGGCTCACACCTGTAACCCCAGTAATCCCAGCACTTTGGGAGGCCAACGGGGGAGGACTGCTTGAGCTCAGGAGTTCAAAAGCAACGTGAGTTACATGGCAAAACCCTGTCTACAAAAATTTTAAAAATTAGCCAGGTGTGGTGGTTCCAGCTACTTAGGAGGCTAAGGTGGGAAGATTGCTTGAGTCCAGGAGGTTGAGGCTGCAGTGAGCCATGACTGTGCCACTGCACTCCACTCTACCCTGGGTGACAGAGATGAAAAAAAAAAAAAGAAAGAAAAGAAAAGAAAAGAAAAGAAAAGAAACAAGGAAAGAAAGAGAAAAGAAAAGAAACTGGGAAAACAACATTTTTTGGCATAACCATGCATTAGTACACTATGGAGCCATACTGTGATCCCAACACTGAAAAATTGGATCTAGATATAAATTTACCATGGAAAGACACTTAGTACATATTAGATAAGACAATAAAGCTTCAAAGCAAGATGTGTATTATCCCATTTTTGTAAGATTGTGTATCTAAATACATTAATTTGCATATCAGAATTTCTGCTAGGATACACACCAGAATCTTAACAATGGCTAATCTTTGAATGGTGGGATTACAAACTGAATCAGACAGTTTAGTGTCAAATATGGTGCAGCAACAACTGGAAAGTCTACTGGTCTCCAATGGCAGGGGTTAATTTCTCTCTACTGTTCATGTCTATTGTGGCTGGCTGCTCTGACCATCCTCTTCACCCTGGGACCTAGGCTGACAAAACAGTCTCCATGTGAACATTGCAGGTCACTGCAACAGAGAGCTGATGGACCACCCACCGGTTCTTACAACCAGTGCCAGGCAAGTTTCGTGGCCCTTCCAGGTTCAACAAGGTAGGGGTATATAATCCTCCCCAGGCCCTCAGGTGAGGCTCATGCCAAGGAGGGGTAGCAAACATTTTGGACATGATACAGTCTACCACACAAGTGATTTCATTCTATTATTTAAAGTTCTTTTCTTTGCAGAAGGGTGTGAGAGGAGAGGTGAGCGGTCTCACAGGCATGATGCCAGCTACAAGGGGCTGGCAAGCTGATGTGGGAGGATCACTTGAGCCTAGGAGTTTGAGGCTGCGGTGAGTTGTGATCGTAACATTGTACTCCAGCCTGGGGGACACAGTGAGACCCTCACCCTCCCTGTCCCTAAATTTGAGAGGTCTGGACTTTGCCTAATTTAAGAGGAAGACCACTTGACCTGGACCTACAGCAAGGAGAAAACAACGATGGGACACAAAGTTCTGGATGCCCAGAAGTGTTATACCGGGCCTTCTGCTTACTGCTTATAGGACTTGAGTCGAGTTAGAGGACCTCCATGAATGTCCCTATCTGTAAGATGGAAATGAAAAGAGCTGTCCTGTCGACCTCACACAATTCGGCAGCAGGGAGGGGTGGCTCAGTTGGAGGGCTTTCAAATGATCAGTGCTCTGCCTGCACACAGAGGGTTTAGTGCTTCAAGCTGTACCACATACCCACATGTACTATATGTCCCCAACTTCATCACCAAAGGGGGTTGTTCACCCCTTTTACTTGCATCCATGTAGAGCAGGTGAAAAGATGACAAGCCAGGTCCCACTATGGGGAAGGAGAAGCCCCCTGATGGATGAGTCATGGAAGGGCTGGGATGTGAAATGAAGGCCCCCCCTTCCCACTTTGTCACAGGACACTGGAAATAGCCATGTCTCCCTTTCCTCCTGCCCCCAGCCTCCTGGCATGGAAGGCAAGAAATGATTGTAATCAGGGGTTCCCAAAAGGGAATGATCATTAGGGCCATGTATGAGCATTGAAAAACTAGATTCTGGGGCTCCACCTCCGGGAGCTTCTGATTCATCTGGTGAAGGAAAGACCAGACTGAGTCACAGAAGGTGATCTGTGCCACCCCCACTTGGCCCTGGCTCCTACCCAGCTCCTCTGCACCGGCCTTATGAGGTGTCCTGGCAGGGAGCGCCCGGACGTCTCAAGTGGCACGAGCCCTGGCAGCTGGGAGAAACCTGAGTGGTCCCAGGTTATCTGATGGCGCACCTGCCTTGGCCCCGTGCTCGCTTCTTGAATGTCAAGATCAGGGGAAGTCTCAGGAAGCAGCTCCCCGAGCAGCACGGGTGACCCCACAGGCTGCCCCAGGGCCAGGCTTTCCAGGGCAGCAGGGGCAACGGAGGTGGTAAGAAAAGGGTATCCCCTGTCCTGCTCCTAGTCCCTCTGAACCAAACGTGCCCCTGGCTCCCACGACCTGCCTGCACACCTTGACTGAGAAGCCTGGAATTAATCTCTTTACACATCTATCAACATGGCAGCGAGTGCCTCGAGGGCCAAGACAGGTCTTGTTCCTCCCTGCTGCCCAGTGCAGTCCCTGGCACACCATTTGTGCTCGCTTAATATTTCATGAATAAAGGAGAGGTAGTAACACTTACCATATTACCACAGGCTCAAGGAAGGACTGATATTCACACCCACTGGGCACATGGGAAATGCACGTGCTTACCTGAGAGGTGGGGAGGCCCCATTCTTAGTCACTCAGCTAGAGGCTGAGCTTAGCATGCCTCATTTGGCAGTGGTACTAGATTACTTCTGGCATCATGGTACCCTATGACATAAGGTATGAAACTTATGGAGCCTCTTCCCAGGAAAATGCCCCTCCCCACTCCGTCTCACACACATAACATACAACTTCCAGGTTAAGAGTATCACCCCTTCACCAGGCACAATGGCTCACATCTGCATCCCAGCACTTTGGGATGCCGAGGTGGGAGGATCACTTGAGCCCAGGAGTTTGAGACCAGCCTGGGAAATATAGGGAGACCCTATCTCTACAAAAAAACAATTAGCCAGGCATGGTGGTACACACCTGTAGTCTCAGCTACTTGGGGGGCTGAGGTGGGAGGATCACTTGAACCTGAAAGGTCACAACTGCAGTGAGCTGTGGTCATGCCATGGCATTCCAGCTTTGGCGACACAGTGAAGCCCTGTCTCAAAAAAAAAAAAAAAAAAGTATCAGCCCTTTAAAAAATGGAAAGCTCTTTTTTAATGGAGAAAGGCTAAAATTATCTATAATGATTGTATGTAGCTAATGAATTTATTTATTTATTTTGAGACGGTGTCTCGCTGTCGCAGGCTGGAGTGCAGTGGCACAATCTCGGCTCACTGCAACCTTCACCTCCCAGGTTCAAGCGATTCTCCTGCCTCAGCCTCTCGAGTAGCTGGGACTACAGGTGCGTGCCACCACGCCTGGCTAATTTTTGTATTTTTTTTCTTTTTTGTAGAGAAGGGGTGTTGCCATGTTGGCCAGGCAGGTCTTGAACTCTTGACCTTAAGTGATCCACCTGCCTCGGCCTCCCAAAGTGCTGGGATTACAGGTGTGAGTCACTGCACCTGGCCTGATGTCTACAACTTTTATTCAGAAAAAAAATTATACAGACATATTTATCTAAAGATGAAGTAAATGTGGCCAAAAATTAACAATTGATGAATCTATAGGGTAACCACAAAGTATGGAAACTTTTTTTTTTTTTTTGGAAGCAGAGTCTTGCTATGTTGCCCAGCTTGGCCTCAAACCCTTGGGCTCAAGTGATTCTCCCGTCTTGGCCTCCCCAAGTGCTGGGATTATAGGCATGCGTATTTCTGGCCTATCATATTTTTCAATAGATTGAAGATGTTCTTGATGGCATTATGAATATTTGCCTATTTCCAGACTTTATAGATACATAGTAGACAAAGGATATATGGCTTCCAATGAACTATTCTTTTATCTTTTCTGTAGGTCTGAAATCCTTCAAAAATAAAATGTAGGGAGCGGGGGAAGGAATCTCAGCCCTAGCCTAAGCTTCTAGTCCCAAAATCAGGATTCCACGCTCTAGGAAGGAGCTCAAAGGAGAGGACCACAGTCAAGACAGGCTCCAGATGTGTTTATTAGGCTATTTAAATAGAACCATGTGACCATTTCTGTAGGTAAAAGGACAAAGAAGAATTACAAACACTTTGGGTCTTTCCCAAATTCTCTCCCCTTTCTCTGGTCAACTCCACCCACCTTCACTCTCAAAGGAAAGGCACAGGGGGAAGGAAGTGAGTGAGGGGGCTCAGAAGAGTCTGCGTGGCTCCTACCACCCCAAACATATTCTGGTTTCCCGAAGATAAGAGGCAAGGCTTGCTCTGATCTTTCCCAGTTCTCAGAGTCCAGCAGGCCGCTGTGCTGGACACATACATGGATCCACCAACATACATCAGTCCTTCTGTGTTCTCTCCTGCATGGTAGAGGCTGGAAGCCTAAGAAATATATTCCTCAGAATTTCCTGCCAGCCAGGATTTGCTTTAAAGTCCACTAATGAGAGGCACTTCTAGAAACCATGATTCCTTCTCCAGCAGTGGCAGACAGTAGGCATGAGGTTTTGTAGCATCTTCTGAGCATTTTCCAGTACATCATCTGCTTTTGTGCTGCTGGAAGCTGAGACCATCAGCAGGAGTTTTCTGTGCCTCCTGCATGTTGCTGATTTCTGACAGTTGCTACTGGCTTTCTCCAATGTTCACTTCTCTATCCCTTTCAGTGGTTTTATAAATACTTTATTCCTATAGTAGATCCCTTCCTGCTTATATTAATAATACCTAGAGGGGACATGGTTTTCCTGACTCATCCAGCTGTCTTAGGACCTTACTCCAAAATAAGGAAGGCTTCTCTTGGGGAGGTAATTGCCTGTAGAAAGATTTCCAAACACTGTTCATTATTTGATGCCAAAAAGGTAAACAGAAGCTGATGTGGGTGGTAGGCAATTCCCAGCCATGGAACACATGTTGGCCTGTGAGTCCTGAGATGCTGAATGGGATGCCAGTTCTCCGACCAGAAATGTCCTCCCATCTACCTCACTGCTGCCATTCCCCTGGGGATGCCAGGGCTGAGCAATAACCACATGGAGCAGAGACGGCACCCGACAATGGAGAAGAGATGTCTGCAGTACTGACCCAGCTCTCAAAACCCACCTGGCATTACCCTGGAACACAGGAACATTTTTGTCATCCTCCTGGCACAGGGGAGGGGGTTCTCTGCTGCCAGGCTTCTTGGAGCTGAGGCAGGAGGGTCAGCAAGAGAGAGTCCAGCACAGCCAGACCCTCCCAGGAACACCGAAGACCCCTGGAAAACCAAGAGGCCTGAAGGTGACTACTTCATCTTACCAATTTCAAGCCCATCCCCCAGCAGGGCCGAGCTCCCAGCACCCGCAGGTCCCTCCTTACCAGTCAGTCTTTCTCACTTCTCCTGGGTCTGTGGAGAGCTGTAGTCAGGGCTCCCTGGTATGCCTCAGCCCCCTCTGCCCGGCACCCCCCAACACACCTGTGATCCAGCTGCAGTAGGCCCCGCTCCAGCAGCTCCTGCACCTCCTTGTTCGCTCCAAACACATCCCACAGGGTCAGCTGGGGCTCAAACTGCTGCCAGTGCTGCGGAAGCCAGAGGGTCAGAGGTGGGGAGCTGGCCTGGCTACTCTGGGCCACATAGTTGGGGTATGGTGAGAGGTGGGGGAGGGTCCAGTTCAGCATGGAGATCTCAGCAGAACATGCAGAACATGCATGAAAGCAGAACCAGGCCAATGGGCCAGCAGGGAGGAGGGCAGCTTCACTCCTATTCCACTGAGACTGGAACCCAGCTTCCAGCCAAGCCAGGCCTTCCTCTATGCCTCCTCTCTTCCCTCCCCTCTCAGCCAGCTCTAGCCAGGGCTTTATGGCTCTGCTTTATCCAGAGCAGCTCTGGATTTGCTTGATAATTATCTACTGTGCTTCCTATGAGAGGTTTCAGTGCTCCCTAAAAACAAGTGGAAACCCTTTATCTATCTATTGCTTCACAGAGCTCAGAAAATTGAGGTTAAGAGAGGTGAAAGGATTTGTGTCCAAGGTTGCAGTAAAATGAGGGCTGGAACTTGGGTCTCTGCAGCCCTGGTCTAGGGTTCTTAGCTATGCACCACTGCTCACTGCTTCTGCCCATCAGGCCTCAGCTGGACCTGGGCCCCACTTCTAGCTGCCAATCTCACAGAAATTGGAGGTATATGTGTGTGGGGGGGTGGCAGGGAGGGGGCATTGATTCTGCAAGACTTTAGGAGGGAGTGGTGTGCAAGAATCCTAACTCCTTACCTGGTGAGTGATCCCCACATTGGTGCGTAGCCCCAGGGCCAAAACTTCCTCCAGCCTCAAAGAAAAATCACCAAGGAGTCTTAGAGAGGAGGCCTGTGCTCCTCCCATTCTCCAAATTCTACACTGGGATGCATTTAGAGGAGGCTAACAGGGACCATACAGTATGTGGCAAGGCAGGGGCCAGGACAAGACAGGAAATAAAAGATATACAAATAGACATGGTCTTCGGGTGTGGGGACCCTGGGGGAGAGCCCTGTGCCCTTGGATGCTCACAGCTCCAGCCTGCCCAGGGGGACACGCTTCCGGGTGCCATGGCCAAACAGCATCACCTCCTTCATCCAGTTGTCAGGCTCCAGTGTCTGGATCCGAGCCTCCCGGGTGTGGCCTCCAGCCCCCTGGGGCATAAATCGTCCATGGGCCCCTGACAACATCAACAACCATCCCCACATTAATGGCTGTTAATACTATGTGCTTACCAGATTTAAATCATGTGGTCCCTGGAGCAACTGCCTCTAACACACTGGAAATATAAATTATTTTTCTTTTCTTTTCTTTCTTTCTTTCTTTCTTTTTTTTTTTTTTGAGGTGGTGTCTCACTATACTGCCCAGGCTGGTCTTGGATGTCTGGGGTCAAACGATCTTCCCACCTCAGCTTCCCAAGTAGCTCAGATTAGAGGCACATGACACCAGGCCCTTTTTTCTTTTTCTTTTTTTTTTTTTTTTAATCATCTATCCCAAAATGCCAAGACATATAAATTCTTGGGCTCTCCTCTAGCCCTGTCCAATTGGGAATTCTGAGGGTGGGGCCCAGCAGCTTGGGTTTTAACAAGCCCTCCAGGAGATTCTCATACACACTAAAGGCTGAGAACCCTAGTGCACGGTGCAACATTAAGCCCCTTATAATTCATGCTCAACAGTTCTATAGGGAGGTATTATTTTTTGCCACATTTTACATATGAGAAAATAGAGGCTTGGAGAGGTTAATGTGGCCCAAGTTCACACAGCCACGACATTCCTCTCCTGAGTCACCCTTTCTGTAGTTCACGGGACTCACCAGGCCCAATGCCAAGGTACTGACCACACTGCCAGTAAGTCCAATTGTGGGTACTGAGCGCCCCCTGCGGGGAGGGAGGAAATAGTGCAGAGTGAAGAGGGCAGGCCTCATTTTTAGACTCAGGTAAGGGGCCCCAGGTTAGAATGCCCCACCATCTCAGCCAGGATCCTTCTCTTCAGAAGGTCACAACGCCCTGGTCACACTGCAGTCTGCCCATCCTCCACCTCCAGCCATCAGCCCCAGAACTTACATTCCGGGCAAAGTTGGAGACCTCATACTGGTGGAAGCCAGCCTCTCGAAGGACAGCCCGGCCCCTCTGGTACATCTCAGCTGCGAGCTCCGGGTCAGGGGCTGGAAGGGCACCCCGCTGCACCTGGGCGAAGAGTGTGGTGCCCCGCTCCAGGGACAGCTGGTAGAGGGAGAGGTGGTCATCACAGTGGTGCAGCAGTTCCTGCAGCTGCCCAAGCCACGGCCCCACCTGCTGTGCCGGCAGCCCCAGCATCAAGTCCACAGACACGCGCCCGGGAAAGAGGCGCCGGGCCTCTGCCAGCGTCCGCAGAGCATCGCAGGCCGAGTGCGTCCGTCCCAACAGCCGGAGCTCAGTGTCATCTAGGGACTGGGAAAAGAGGGTGGGTGTAAGCATACCAGCAGCTCAGAGAGAGACAAGAACCCTCCACCCCATTGTAGACACAGATACAGGGAGAACGCAGCATGTGGCAGGCAGCTGGAAGGCAGGAGGGGGAAGGTCAAGCTGGCACCAAGAGCTGCCGTTCACAGAAGGGTCGCTATGTGCCAAGCACCTTTATGTAGTGTCTAATTTAATCTTTGTAACCCTCCAATATTAGTTCTATTTTACAGATGAGAAAACTGAGGTTCAGAGGTGTTAAGTAACTTGTCCAGGCCATACAGTTGCAAAGTTCAACCTGGAATTTAGGACTGTCTGACTCCAAAATCAAGTCTTTATTTACTTTACTTTTCAATTTTAAATAATTCTAACCTATAGAAAAGTTGAAAGAAAATCACAAAAAAAACCCTTCATCTTGATTCACCATTTGTCCATATTTGTTTCTCTTTAAACATACATACCTGTTATTATGCTGAATCATTTAACAGTAAATTATAAACCAGCACTGTCCAAAAGAACTTTCTACAATGGTGGAAATGTTCATATCTGTACTGTCCAATATGATAGGTAGTAGCCACATGTGGTTATTTAAATTTAAGTGAATTAAACTTAACTTACCACATTTCAAATGCTCACTAGTCTGTGGCTAGTGGCCACTATATTGAATAGCAGTTATAGATATTATACTCCCTAACCTCTAAATACTTAGGTGTGTATTTCCTAAAGAACAAGGACATTCTCTTACATAACTGCAATCCAATTACAGAGTTCAGGAAATGCAACACTGACACAACACCATTACATAATACATTGTCATATTCAAATTTGGCTAATGGTCCAATAACATCTACTGTAGTAATTTCCTCCTTCCTCCCCAGTCAGGGGCCACACATTGTATTCAGCTGTCTCTTCTGTCTCCTTTAGATTCTCAGCCTTTCTTCGTCTCTCATGACACTGGCATTTTTGAAGAATACAGGCCAGTTGTTTAAAATGAATAATTTAATGAATTTAAATAAATTATTATTATTTACGAATTATAATTATTTAAATGAATTATTTAAAATGAATAATTTCTACAGATTGGCTGTATAACACTGTGCTTATAGTTAACAGTGCTGTATGTACATTTAAAAACTTGTTAAGACGGTAGATCTCATGCTGTCTGTTCTTACCACAATAATTTTGTAAAAGTCTCTTAATTCAGGGTTTCCTGACAATTAGATTCAAGATATGCGCTTTGGGGTAAGAATATCTTAGAAGTGATGTGTTTCTGTCAGCATATTCCATCAGAACAAAGCCCACAACCCGGAAGTCCTACAGAAATATCAGAGGTCAACCTGAGAGGACTAGGTTTCTCCCTACTTAAAAACCTTCAATGGCTCCCTATCATTACTAGGACAAAACCCACACTCCTTAGTAGGCACCAAAGGTTTTGGACTCTACCTTGCAACCTTGTCTCCAGCCTCTCCAGTCACAAGGAATGACTCACAGCTCCCCCAAAACATGCCAGGCTCTTCCATGGCCTGTGTCGTTTCCCCCACACCCCCTCACCTGGTGAACTCCTCCTCTTCATTCAAACATCTCCTCCAGAGAAGTTTCAGTGATTTCATCAGAGTGACCTCCCTTCAGGCTGTACTCTAGAAGCCTTTTATAGAGACCCCCTTTACAGGTGACATTTACCATGCTGCAATAATCTGGCTACATGTCTGCGTCTCCCGTGTCATGTAACATATCTTTTTTGACCACCTACTATGTGCCAGGCACTATGGTAAGTGTTTGAAATAGAAAAGCCACACCTGATCCCTTTCTCATAAAGTCTGTGGTCTATGACAGCAGCAGACAATTAAGGAGTTATAAAAGTGTCGCACTAGGCCCTACTGTGTCCCTGGCACCCAGAAGGTGCTCAATCAATGTTTGCCCAATGAATGAATGTGACCAAAGAGGAGATGGCACTGAAGGGCGGGGTGCACTGGGATGGGGTGAGTGCCATGGGTTACCTGGAGGCCTATAGACAACCTGTTAACCCCTGCTGCCCCGAACTCTGCCAGTCTGGAGCCCGGAGCTGAAGTAGGATTAGCCTCCAATGTGACTTCCGAGTCTGCAGGCAGGTGGGCTGTCTGTGCCACAGCCTCCAGGACAGCAGCCACCGTGTGGGGACTGGCTAGACTGGGGGTCCCCCCACCAAAGAACACAGACTCCACCCTGGGGAAAGAGGATGGAGAAATGAGACCTGGGGGAGCCCTCTGGGATGCCTGCACCTATCCCCCACCACTCCTCCAAATATTTCCCAAAACGCTGCCTACAGCCCCCACTACCCACCGTTGCACCCCGCTGAGCCGCAGCAGCGTCTGAGCTTCGGTCACCAGACACTTCTGCATGGCAGCCTCCTCCACGCGGCGAGGGATGTACTTGTTGAAGTTGCAGTAACTGCAGCGCTTCTCGCAGTAAGGCCACTGGGGGCAGTGAGTGCACGTGCGCGGTGAGAGCTGCCCTGGCCACTTCCAGGGTTCAGTCGCACACATCCCCAACCCCACCCCCACCCCTATCCCGAGGTCTTTCCACAGTAGCTAGGACATCTAAGCCACACAACTCCCCAAGGCAGGTCGCACTGGGGTTATTACATCCACTTCAATGTGAGAAAACTGAGGCTCACTCCTTTGTTACGCTGCCTCTTCCAACCAGCAGACGTCAGGAAGGAACTCAACCCAAGCTCTTTCTGGGATCATATAATTTTCATACAATTTTCCTATGAGCCATTTTCCCAGCTACCGAGTCAGAACACTGCTCTTAAGAAAATTTTGTCTTGCTAAGACGAAAATTGTTATGAAATTTGAACCATTTGGTCAGAGTCACCGAGCCGGTGAGTAGCAGAGACTTCAGGTTTCTGGACCAAGTCATTTCCCTGCCAAAGCACAGGGTCCCATCCCAGACCTCGTACGGGGGCACGGAAACACGGCAAGCGGGTTCACAGAGTGACAAACCGCCACCTGGGTTTTGGACCGCCACGGTCACGGCCAGGGCTGCGGCCACACACCGTGGGCTCCGCCCCCGCCCCTACTCACGTGTACGTAAAGCGCCGCGCGCCGGCCCGCAGGCTCAGGACTCGGGGACCCTCCTGCGTTCTCCACGCGGCGGCGCCTCTGGGCCGCTCTGGCTGCTGCCGCCCAGCCGCGAGCCCGGGCTCCGGGGAGCGCCATGGCGCCCAGCGCAGCGCGGCGCACTGACCCGAGCAGGAGACGTGCGCAGGGATCACTGTGAGTGCGCAGCCGGCGGAAGGAAGAGGGGCTGCGTGACCGCGCGACGAGAGGGCCCGGGCCCGGGGCTGCGGCGCCACCTGCCGGGCGCCCGGGCGCTCACTGCGGCCGCCTGTCGGTTCTTTCCCCAGGCCGCGGGGCGGGCTGCCTGCCTTTTGGCACCTTATGCCCGGGCGAGTTCCCGGACCCATCCAGGAGCTCTTAGTTTGTTCAGTCAATTCCTTGACATTTGATGTGCCTGGCTCAGAACTGGGCGCTGGGGACATCTAGGTGCATAAAGCCAGGTTGCATTCTGACAGGAGAGAGGCAAGCCAACCGGCCAGGACAGGCAAGGCGTATTAATTCCGTGCCTGCTGGACACCAGAGCCGTCCGCCTCAGTGCTGTGAGGTCATCTGTTGTAAGAGTGTGGGAGTCAGTAGGGCAGAAGAGACACTTGGGCTGGATCTTTCTTTTAATTTCATTTACAAATATTTGGGAGAGGGGAGGTCTTGAACTCCTCGGCCTCAAGCGATCCTCCTGCCTCAGCATCCAGAGTAACTAAGGATTAAGGGCATGAACCACCACCAGGGCTATGCACGGGATCTTGGAGGAGCAGAAAATCCCAGGGGCAATTGGCTTGGCCGGGAGAGTAGACTGTTTTGGGTCAGGCCAACCCAAGCATCTGGAGGTGTATGTGCTGGAAGGACAGTCAGATGGTGTGTGCAGGAGAGAGGGGGAAGGCGCAGGGGAAGGCCTGGGGAAGCAGGCACCTGAACAACTGTCCCACAAAGCAGAAACATCATGGGCTTCAGAGACAGGCGGTGCAGGACAGTTCTCCCAGTGGCCTTGAACTGACCTGGTTCTCCCCTCCTTTCTTGCTTGTAGTTCTCAAGAATAACTGTAGACGCCTGTAATCCCAGCACTTTGGGAGGCCGAGGCGGGCAGATCACTTGAGATCAGAAGTTCAAGACCAGCCTAGCCAACATGCTGAAACCCCGTCTTTACCAAAAATACAAAAATTATCCAAGCGTGGTGGTGGGCACCTGTAATCCCAGCTACACGGGAGGCTGAGCAGCGAGAATCCCTCGAACCTGGGAGGCGGAGGTTGCAGTGAGCTGAGACAGTGCCACTGCACTCCAGCCTGGGTGATGGAGCAAGACTCTGTCTCAATAAATAAATAAATAAAACTGTAGAGTATGCAGAGAATGCAACATCCTGAGGGAAGGAAGGACTGGCCAGCACAGCCATGCTCTGTTCCAGTCCCCCTAGAAAAAGCATGTCCTTCAACACTTCAGCCCAACATGTCACATGGCCCCAGGGTATAAAACCCAGGGCAGAAACCGGGCGCGGTGGCTTACTCCTGTAATCCCAGCACTTTGGGAGGCCGATGCGGGCGGATCATAAGGTCAGGAGATTGAGACCATCCTGGCTAACACGGTGAAACCCCGTTTTTACTAAAAATACAAAAAACTAGCCAGGTGTGGTGGTGCGTGCCAGTAGTCCCAGCTACCCGGGAGGCTGAGGCAGGAGAATTGCTTGAACCTGGGAGGCGGAAGTTGCAGTGAGCCCAGATGGCGCCACTGCACTCCAGCCTGGGAGACAGAGTGAGACTCTGTATCAAACAAACAAAACGAAAAACAGGGCGGGCTGGTTTCTGGGGTCCCTCAGCTTCAGTACAAGTCTGGCTGGCTGGGCGTGGTGGCCCACGCCTGTTATCACAACACTTTGGGAGGCCGAGGCGGGTGGATCACCTGAGGTCAGAAGTTCAAGACCAGCCTGGCCAACATGGCGAAACTGTTTCTACTAAAAAAAAAAAAAAAAAAAAAAAAAAAATAGCTGGACGTGGTAGTGCACGCCTGTAATCCCAGCTACCAGGGAGGCTGAGGCAGGAAAATTGCTTGAATCCCAGGGTTCACACCACTGCACTCCAGCCCGGGTGAAAGGGCGAGACTCCATCTCAAAACAAACCAACAACAAAAAAAAAGTCGGGCATGCGCAGACAACGGTCCATCCCCCAGCTGTCTCAGCAGCTTTCCTGAGCCTTAGGGGTCCAGCTCCAAATGAATCCCAGCCTTCTGTTGTCCCTTAGTGCCTACCTATAGGTAATAAACACGTTGCACGTCACTTGTGTTTGCCTCGCTGGACTCAGCGTTATGTAACTTGTGGGTGTTTGCCTCACTGGACTCTGACAAGTTGGTAACCAGTGTGCAGTGAACCTGCCTAACAGACAGCTGGGTTCTGATCCAGCTGTGTGACCTTGAGCAAGATACGGAACCTCCCTGAGTTTCTGTTGGGTCATTCGTGAAGTGGTACCAATGGCTACTTGAAAGGATTGTTGGGAAGATTTGGAGAGAAAATAATGTGAAAGTACCTAGCGCAGAGCCTGGTACTGAAAATACCTTAAACCTATGTTCATTTCTTAAAAAGTCAAGAGGAGGCTGCTGCTGCCTTGGGCAGGCACGCTGGGAGGTAAGGGGGCAGGCGCGCTGCGAGGTAAGGGGGCAGGCGCGCTGCGAGGTAAGGGGGCAGGCGCGCTGCGAGGTAAGGGGGCAGGCGCGCTGGGAGGTAAGGGGGCAGGCGCGCTGCGAGGTAAGGGGGCAGGCGCGCTGGGAGGTAAGGGGGCAGGCGCGCTGGGAGGTAAGGGGGCAGGCGCGCTGCGAGGTAAGGGGGCAGGCGCGCTGCGAGGTAAGGGGGCAGGCGCGCTGGGAGGTAAGGGGGCAGGCGCGCTGGGAGGTAAGGGGGCAGGCAGGAGGCAAGTTTCCATTCCTGTGAACTGGGAATCTATGCGCCTTTTGGAACCCAGCTGTTTTTATTTCTTGGGTCAAGGTACAACCTGCTTTATCTGGCCCTGCCTACGAGGGATGCCCCAGGTTCACCAATCAAAACAAATAAAAACTAAAAATGAGCTTGGTTGGGGAGGAAGGGGGCTGGGAGATGGGAGATAATAAAGAGTATGGGGTTTCTTTCTTAGGTGATGACAATATTTAAAAGTGACTGTGGTGATAGTTACACATATTTGTGAATATACTAAAGACCACTGAATTCTATACTTTAAATGGTAGATGGTCCCAGCACTTTGAGAGACTGAGGCAGGAGGATTGCTTGAGCCCATGAGTTCTCGACTAGCCTAGGCAACATAGCAAGATCCTGTGTCTATGTTTAAAAATTAGTTAAGACATGGTGGCACATTCCTACAGTCCCAGCTACTCAGGAGGCTGAGGTGGGAGGACTGCTCGAGCCCAGGAGTTCGAGGCTGCAGTGAGCTATGATCATGTCGCTACAGTGAGTCACTGCACTCCAGCACTGCACTGTCACTGCACTCCAGCACAGGTGACAGAATGAGATCCTGTCTCTAGAAAATGGGGGAGGTGGGAGTGAACTGGAGAGTATGTGAATTACATCTCAATCAAGCTGTTATACATATATAAAAAGAATACTTCTTGCTAGACTAATCTGGCAACAATGTGAAAAAGAATTAAATTAGAGTAGCTTAAAAATAAAAAATTGGGGCCAGGCGCAGTGGTTCATGCCTGTAATCCCAGCACTTTGGTAGGCTGAAGCAGGCGGATTGCTTGAGGTCAGGAGTTTGAGGACCAGCCTGGCCAACATGGTGAAACCTCGCCTCTACTAAAAATACAAAAGTTAGTTGGGTGTGGTGGTGGGTATCTGCAATCCCAGTTACTTGGGAGGGTGAGGAAGGAGAATCACTTGAATTAGGGAGGCAGAGGTTGCAGTGAGCTGAGATCGCATGACTACACTCCAGCCTGGGTGACAGGGCAAGACTCTGTCTCAAAAAACAAGAACAACAACAAAAATGGGTTGGTATCTCAAAGGGATACCAAGGGTGAGGGTTAAATTAAGTAGATAATCCACATCAAGGTGCTCTGCACTCTCAATGACAAGGAATAGGACATCTGAAAGTGCTAGTTCCCTCAGTGTCTTCCCTTCTCCATCCTGTAGTAGCTGCCAAGAGAGCCCACCAGCAAGAAGCCAAAGAAAACAGAAGCTCTTTATGCCAAATCACAAGGACAGACAGGGGAATGTGGGGGATGGACAGGAGGAGGGCCTGGGCGGGCTGCCTGCCTTTTGGCACCTTGTGCCCGGGCGAGTTCCCGGACCCATCCAGGAGCTCTTAGTTCGTTCAGTCAATTCCTTGACATTTGATTTGCCTGGCTCAGAACTGGGTGCTGGGGACATCTAGCTGCATAAAGCCAGGTTGCATTCTGACAGGAGAGAGGCAAGCCAACCAGCCAGGACAGGCCTCCCGCTTTATTCACAGATTTAGATGTCGTTCCATCTGCTCTCGAAGTTTGAATTTCTGGATCTAGAGGAAAGAAAATGGAGTTAGGGTTACCAGCTGTCTTGGTTCACCCAAGAATAAGGGGTTTCTCAGGCTCTTAGTGCCAAAACAGGGAAAGTCCCCAGGCAAACCAGGATTAGGTGACCCGGTCACCCTACTGCCAGCCTCTCCACACCCATTGCTGAAGGAAACAGAGGTGGGGCCCCATGGGGCCCCAGAGCCCAGGCTGCCCTCCCCAGCCTCCTCCACCTTACACACCTTTCCTGAAATGGTGAGGGGGTAGTTTGTGACAAACACGATGTACCTCGGAATCTTGAAGTGAGAGATCTGCAGACCAGAGGGAGGGAGGTAAGGCGTGAGGCTGCGCAAGCTCACAGGGGTATGGGTAGGAGACCAGGGGCTGGCCTGGCCGGGAGTCAGCTTCGTCAAGGGCAGAGCAATCCCCACCCTGGGCTGGTTGGCAGAGGAGTGGGTGAGCAAAGAACAGAGCAGCATCAGCTAGGTTGGGCGGAGGCTCCCACCTTCCCTTTGCAGAAAGCTTTTATCTCCTCCACCGTGGTCTCCTCCCCGTCCTTCAGCCGAATGCAGGCACAAATCTCTTCCCCCATCCGATCGTCCTTCACTCCCACCACCTTCCAGGGCCAAAGAAAAATATCAGACATCACCGTGTTCATGTGCGTTTCTTGTTTCTGGGGGCTCGCCTGAGCCAAGTGCCTCACCTGCACTTCCTGCACCTTCGGGTGTGTGTGAAAGAAGTCCTCAAGCTCTGCGGGGTAGATGTTCTCACCACCCCGGATGATCATATCCTTAGAGCGGCCCACGATCTTGCAGAAGCCCTGCTCATTCATTGTGGCGACATCTCTGTAAGGAAAGCCCAGGGGCAACCTGTCATCTCTGCCTTGTTCACTCACTTGCTTGCTCACTCGTGAAACATTTATTGACCAGCTACTATGTGTCTTCCACTGCTCTAGACTCTGGGAGACATAGCAGGAACAAGACACAGTCTCTGGAATTAATAGTCCAGTAAGGGGAGGGGAGGTAGACAAAAAAAAAAAAACAATATCTATAACATATTCTGTCTCTCTCAACATATCTATACATAGCTTTTCACGACTGGCTTCTTTCCAGGTCTCAGCTCAAATGTCTCCAGACATCTTCTCTGTCCACTCAATCTAAGGGAAGCTCCCCCACCACCACAGCCACTTTCTCTCCTATAACCCTATTTCATTTTCTTAGTGTTTTTTGTTTGTTCGTTTGCTTGTTTGTTTTTGAGATGGAGTCCTGCTCTGTCGCCCAGTCTTGAGTGCAGTGGCACGATCTCGGTTCACTGCAACCTCCATCTCCTGGGTTACAGCGATTCTCCTGCCTCAGCCTCCGAGTAGCTGGGACTACAGGCACATGCCGCCACCACGTCCGGCTAATTTTTGTATTTTTAGTAGAGGTGGGGTTTCACTGTGTTGGCCAGGCTGGTCTCAAACTTCTGACCTCAGGTGATCCACCCGCCTCGGCCTCCCAAAGTGCTGAGATTACAGGTGTGAGTCACCGCGCTTGGCCTATTTTCTTGGTGTTATTTATCGATGTTGGGCATCATCTGTCTTCCTCCAAAAAGCAGGATCCTTCTCATCTTACTTTCCTCTGGACCTCTAGCGGCGAGAACGGTGCTAGCACATAAGGAATTCTAGTAAGAATTTGCTGAGCTAACAAATGAGTGACTGAATCTGGACTCAGATTTTGCAGCTGCTGGTGTAGGGTGATGACCCAGTTGCTTTCTTTTGTGCTATGTATGATCATCCCCACCGTATACATTTTGGAAATTAAGACTCCAGCATGTGAGGGGTCATCTTGATACCCACATCCTCATGGTGCCAGGTTAATGTTCCCGGCTCAGCCTCAAGACCTCCAGCCTCCCCTCAGCAGCCAGAGCCTCCACCCCGCCCTGCCTTCTCACCCTGTCCAATACCACTTGTCCTGATCCACTGCTTCCTCTGTCTTCTGAGGCTCACCCCAGTAGCCCAGCATGACGCAGTACCCTCGGATGCACAGCTCCCCGGGCGTGTTCAGCTTTGCCAGCGTCCCCGCCTCCATGTTCATGATCCGGGCCTGGGACAGGATGGCCTCAGGTTGGGGCTTCCTATCCTCTTGCTTCAGGATAGGCGGTCCTTGGAAATGGAGAGAGCTTTGCCTGCCCCCAACCCCCCAACCCAACTGCCTGGAATGAGGCCCCCTGGCTCTGCTTATCCCCATCCAGAGAAGGAAGACAAAGGCTAGAGTCGACCCAAAGCCAGTCAGAGACCTGAGCTGGGCATGAAAGAAGAGCTGAGTCCCAGGCTGGGAGGGCTGAGGAAACAGAGTGGGCAGGCAGCTGCTGCAAAGAAAGAGGTTTGTGGACTGCAGAGCCAGCTGAAGAATTATAAACCGTGCAGAGGAGAAGGGAGTCTCCTCTTACTTCCCATTAAGCAGCAAATAAGCCAAACAGGGTGGCATGGCAACACCATGTGAATAGGAGAGGCAGAGTCTGAAAGCCTGGTAGAGAAAAGAGCCACGGCCACCGTGCCAAGGAAAGCTGAGCCTCTGTGTGCCTCAGTGTCTGTGTCCGTGAAATGGGGTGGGTGATGCCTGCCCCTGTTTCCCTTCCAGGTGGGCATCTTAGTGACAGTGGCAGTGCAGCTGTAGCACACACGGGAGGGGGCTCACATCCCTACTCAATCCCTGGGTACATGGCTGCTCTGGCGGGAGGGCAGGGCAGATTCACGCCAGGACAGCGGTCAGCCCCAGGGGAAGCAGCTGCTTGTGCACGGGGGCAGCAATCCCCCAGGGGCGGGAGCAGAAGGGTGCAGGGGAAATCAGGAGCCTGCTGGCACAGCCCCAGTGTTGGAGCAGGAAAGGAGGCATGGCTGGGCATTTGAGATTCAGGTGCACTCTGGGGCAACCTCTGAGGGGCAAAGGGACCGCCCCAAAGGGATAGGCTGCTTGGGAAATGAAGTGTTTACGCCAAGCAAGAAGAAGAGCTCTGCTAAAGCGAGAGGCGAGGACCACTGGAGGAAAAGAAGCTGTGTAGGAAAACTCTCTGTGCTCTGGCTCCTCTTTGAGGCTACCCTGGCTGCCCTGAAACAGACAGTGGGCTTGGCAAAAACACACCTCAGACAGGAAGGGAGGCCGCGGAGAAGTTCAGCTGGCAGCCGCTCACAGCCACTGTTCCACCTCTTCCCCTTTCATGCTTAGCCCACAGAGAACACTCCGGGCCAGGCCTAGCACGCCCCTGCTGCTGGGGTGCTCTAGGCATCCTGAGTGAGCCATTTGACTCTCTCACTGAAAGCAACAGATGTCCCAGCTGGGTGCACCCCAGTTGGGTGACGGGAGGTGGGACTTCGGAGTCTTGGTCAGGGGCTTACCTCCGTGTGAGGCATAATTCTGCCCACGCTTTCTGCCTTCTGCTCCACAGTGTCCTCAGGGAAGTGCGCGAATGTCACGGGACTGTTCTCTGTGGTTCCATAAGCAACCTAGAGGGTCCAGAAAGGGTGTTTGAAGAGGGCTCAGTATGTGCAGAGGGATCAGGTGAGCTATCTGAGGAAATCGGAAGGAATTCATAAAAGAAAAGGGAAAGTGGAGGGCAGCCGAATGGTGGAAAAAGAGACATCATTGGTAGGGGCCTGGGGTCAGGAGGCAGAGGTGCTGGGAGTGAGCAGACTAGATCTCTGCAGGGCCCCAGATCTGAAAGAAAATTGAGAGCAGGGACACCATTCTCTTCCAGCTGGAGCTCTCTCAGTGCCCCGTTTCCCTGGAGCAGCCACCTGTCTGTGCCTGTGGCTCCGGTATTACCAACACCCCACACTTCTCCCCCCATCCCCTGGCTGCCTTAACCCCACCTTCCTGATTTCAGGCCACATCCCCGGCTCCTCCCTTCCAAGCTGAATGCCCCATAAACTTGATGAGAAAGCCAGCCTGCCTTGGCCCAGCTAGGAGTGGCACAGATACAACCCCACCCCCGCATTCTGCAAACCCTGAACAAGTGCCTGGCCTTGGGGCAGGCGTCCCCCAAGCTCTGGAGAGTTTCCCGTGAATTTATTTCCATCAAAATAAAAAAACAACCTAAGCAGTGATTTTAAAAACCAGTGGTACCCCCACCCCACCTCCCCCATTTCCAGTGGTTGGAAAGCCTGAGCAACAGAAAAACCAGAAGCCAGCCTTGGAGAAGCCTAAATACCATCAAGGAATGGTCTAGGCCAAGTATGACCCTCCTATCCTAGAGGCAAGGGGCAGAGAGGTTTGGGAAAAGGGCAGGCCCTGGAAACTAGGCCCCAACACGAGGGTACTGGGTAAGGGAAGAGAGGCTAGTTACCCCGTATCCTAGGTCCCCTTTAATCAACGGACACCAGATCTCAGCCATCCTCCTCCCTGCACCAAGCTTCCCCCATATCAGCTGCTCTGGCTCTGGCACGGCTGGGGTTTGGTTCAATGTGGGTTCTGGTTTCTCCTTCCACCCCTCATCACAGACAATATCCTGTGCCAGGCAGCTTGGAGCTCACCCTGAGGCCAGAGCTGTGACCCTGCCTGCTCACCCTCCCCTTTCCACAGGAATCCGGACATCGTGGCTGGCAAGTGGGCACACAGAAATCTGGCGGGCTGGGGCGGGACTGCCCACAGAACTTAGGGTCTGGCAGCCAGAGCCGTCCAGGGCTGGTCCCTCGACCTGCCCCACCCCCTCCCGCACCCCTCCTCACAGTCCTGGGGCCACCGCCCGAATGTGGCCTCTGCCAAGTACACCTCGGCGCCACTCAGCCGCCACCCTGAGACCCCTCAGGGGCGGGTCCTGACCACTAGGGTTGGGGATGAGGGATGGAGATATTTCGGGGCGATGAAGGAGGGGGGATGGTGCGACTGTGCTTGTGGCCTGTGGTTTCCAGGTGTGTTTGCCATTCCTGTGGGCCACTCTCCCCCACTTCCCACTTCTCTGCTTAGCCTTCAGCGGTGGAAAAAGGGGATGAGGGCGCCGGCGACAGAAACGCAAGCGGGGTTGGAAGAGAGGGGTGTGGGCGCGCCCGAGGGTGGGTAAGGAGCTCGGGTCTACCCAGGGCCAGCTTCGGCGCGTCGAGTCCGAAGTGGGAGACCGACGCCGGGGCGGCTCTCACGCTCGGCAGGCGCCGCACAAGCGCCCCTTTAAAGCGCAGGCAGCTGGCCCACTGCAGGGAGACGCATCCGGCTGTCCGGCCCCGCTTCCTCCCGCCTCGCATCCAGGGCACCCGGCCGAGCGTGTGTGGATGGCGCGGCGTGGAGGCTCAAACCTGAGCAAACAAATAAGTTCAGGGAACGCCTCCCTCTCTCCGATGTAAACTCGGGGCTCCAGACATAACTATTCCCCCTTCCCAGAAAAGCCCCGGGAAAGGCGGTAGGCAGAGGAGCACCATAGGAGAGCAGGGGGCTAGAGCCGGGGCTCAGGGCTCGGGGGGCTCGGGGGCCACGGTCCCACCCCCTCATGCACGGTAGCCGGCTGGGGGAAGGGCCCCGCCCCCTTCCCCGTGGAGGGCGGGGGCGCATCTCTGGGCGCGAGCGAGTTAAGCCCAGTGGCCTCGATGCTCCACGTAGGAGCTGGCTCGGCTGCCGGCTGCGGTCAGGGCCACCGTATAAAGAGGGCGGCAGACCCGAGCGCCTAGGACTTGCCGCTGCCCGCGCCCCGCCGCCGCTGCTGCCCCCAGCCCCGGCCCCAGGCGTCCCAGCCATGGTCCGCCCAATGCTCTTGCTCAGCCTCGGCCTCCTGGCTGGTCTGCTGCCGGCGCTGGCCGCCTGCCCCCAGAACTGCCACTGCCACGGCGACCTGCAGCACGTCATCTGCGACAAGGTGGGGCTGCAGAAGATCCCCAAGGTGTCAGAGAAGACCAAGCTGCTCAACCTACAGCGCAACAACTTCCCGGTGCTGGCTGCCAATTCGTTTCGGGCCATGCCGAACCTCGTGTCATTGCACCTGCAGCACTGCCAGATCCGCGAGGTGGCCGCCGGTGCCTTCCGTGGCCTCAAGCAGCTTATCTACTTGTACCTGTCCCATAACGACATCCGCGTGCTGCGCGCAGGTGCCTTCGACGACCTGACTGAGCTGACCTACCTCTACCTGGACCACAACAAGGTCACTGAGCTGCCCCGGGGATTGCTCTCCCCGCTGGTCAACCTCTTCATCTTGCAGCTCAACAACAACAAGATCCGTGAGCTGCGCGCAGGCGCCTTCCAGGGAGCCAAGGACCTGCGCTGGCTCTACCTGTCGGAAAACGCGTTGAGCTCCCTGCAGCCCGGGGCCCTGGACGACGTGGAGAACCTCGCCAAATTCCACGTGGACAGGAACCAGCTGTCCAGCTACCCCTCAGCTGCCCTGAGCAAGCTACGGGTGGTGGAGGAGCTGAAGCTGTCCCACAACCCCCTGAAAAGCATCCCGGACAATGCCTTCCAGTCCTTTGGCAGATACCTGGAGACCCTCTGGCTGGACAACACCAACCTGGAGAAGGTGAGCTCCTGGCTGTGGGCTCTGCCCTGGTTCCTTCTTCCCTTCCTGGAGGCCCCAGGAGCCAGGGCCACAGCTGGCACCATCCCCCATCCCCAGGTTCCCTGTCCCTCTGGCTATCTCCAAGGTGAGCAGCTCTGCCACCTCCCTTCCTCACCTTGTCACATCCCTAACCTAATCCCTGTCTGCTGCCAGTCTCGGCCACTGCCCTCCTAGGATTCTTACATATAAAAGGAGTGGGACTGCCCTGGCCCCACAAATGGCCCCCTAGGGCCATCTCCAGTGCTTCCAAACCCCCAACTGTGAGCAGCAGCCACCTCTTCCTGTTGGGCCTTCCACCCCTCCTCTGCTGTTTTTCCCGTCTCCAGTAAACCTACCACCCCATAAAGGAAGGTTTGTTTATTGAGGAGCCTTCCAGAGGAGCTGGGCAGATCAGGCCCACAAAGAGACCCTGTTCCTGGTGGGGGCTGTGCATGTGTGCTAAGGGGGAGTGGGGGACTGGGGAGTGAGGGGAAGCAAATGCCTGAGGAAGACATTCTCCATGCCCCATAGAGGCCCCAGTGGATGGCCCTGCCCAATCCACACAGACACAATTCACTGCATTCTCAAGTCCATCGCAGCTCAGTAGGCATGGGACCAAGAGCTCCCCCAGGATGCAAGCATCGTGCCCATGGGCTCCGTGAAGGGGCAAACGCAAGACCACTATTGTCAATCCTTGGTACAAGACCCCAGGTGTCTCTCCACAGAGAAGACTGGCGTGACTCACCGTCTCCAGACTGCTAACTGCCCTTTGCCCTCCCCCGTCACTAGACCCGTCTCCTGTCTGCATCCTCACTCATTCCTTTCTCCCCTGGGGTGCCCAGTGTCTGGCCAGGTGGGGCTACCTTGGATCAGAGCAGAATCCCTTCTCTGGGACTGGAAAAATCACCCTGGTACAGGGGCTTCAGCCAGGAGGTTTGGGTGGGGACCAACAAGGTAGAGGAGAATCTGGTTACTGGAGACCTTCATACCTCAATGTGGGCCACAGGAAAGGGTGCGGGTGTGGAGATGTGGGCAGAATCTCCCTTGGGCAGCAGCCAACCTTTGTCTGGGTGGAAGGAGCCTGCTCAAGCCTGCCCTTCTTCAGCCCTGCCTCTCCCCAGCTGAAGTTGGAGTCCCCTGTGGCCCACCAGTGCCAGAGTGGTCTTTCAGTGGGCAGCAGAGCAGCGAATCACGGGCTGGTTTGGGGCAGGGGAGGCCAGACAGGAATTGTGGCGCCTGGGCAAAGGTGTGGGCACCAATAGAACATTTCCTCTGGAGCCGTCCAGCCTGGCCAAAGGCTCCACCAAGGTGGCTTCACAAATAGCGTCTGGCTGGCAGTGGGGGAGCAGTGAGGACAGAGCTGAGGGAAGTCCTGGGACCCTGGGACTGTGGGGAGCCTGGGCCCACTGCCCACTCCACCAAGCACAGACCAAGTTCACCATGTACCAGTTTGGGTTGCTGGGGCCAAACTCTGGCAGCCCCACAGTCCCAGTGTTTGTGCAGGGATTGTGGTGCCAGGGGAAGAGGAGCTGGGTGTGGTCCTGTGGCTACTGTTTACCCACTGCTGTGACCCAGGGCAAAGGACTGCGCTTTTTCCGTTTCCCCATTTGCATATTGAAAATAACACCACATGGCTGGGCGTGGTGGCTCACGCCTGTAATCCCAGCACTTTGGGAGGCTGAGGCGGGTAGATCACGAGGTCAGGAGATCGAGACCATCCTGGCTAACACGGTGAAACTGCGTCTCTACTAAAAAAATACAAAAAAATTAGCCGGGCATGGTGGCGGGCACTTGCAGTCCCAGCTACTCAGGAGGCTGAGGCCGGAGAATGGCGTGAACCTGGGAGGTGGAGCTTGCAGTGAGCCGAGATCGTGCCACTGTGCTCCAGCCTGGGCAACAGAGTGAGACTCCATCTCAAAAAAAAAAAAGAAAAAAAAAAAAAAGAAAATAACACCATCTGTCTCAAAGGGGGTTGTGTAGATTGGATTATCTGAGATCACTTGGTCATACTGCTTTGAAAACTGGGAAACTCCTCAAAGTGCTATGGCTCAGGTTCAGGGAAGGATCCTGCCCCTCTGGCACTCGGGTGCTTACTCATTCACTCATGACCACCTTGCTCCCACCTTGCTCCCCAGTTCTCAGATGGTGCCTTCCTGGGTGTAACCACGCTGAAACACGTCCATCTGGAGAACAACCGCCTGAACCAGCTACCCTCCAACTTCCCCTTCGACAGCCTGGAGACCCTTGCCCTTACCAATAACCCCTGGAAGTGTACCTGCCAGCTCCGGGGCCTTCGGCGGTAAGAACACTCCCATGTCACTCCCAGAGCCCACCCTTATGTGATAGAGGCACATTAGCCCTGCACTAAGACATGTTGGACATGCATCCTAGATCTGCTACCTAATAAGCATGGGACCCTGGGAGCCTCAGTTTCCCCATTTGTAAAATGAAGATGACAGCTTCAGACTATCCTGTGGCCAAGTCAATCCTGGCCCCATAGTTCACTGCCCTTCCCCCCAGCACTCCCACCTTCTTCCCCAGCCCCAGCAAGTTTCTGTCTCTCCAGGTGGCTGGAAGCCAAGGCCTCCCGCCCAGATGCCACCTGTGCCTCACCTGCCAAGTTCAAGGGCCAGCACATCCGTGACACGGACGCCTTCCGCAGCTGCAAGTTCCCCACCAAGAGGTCCAAGAAAGCTGGCCGCCATTAAACAGGTGGGGGCCAGGTAAACAGGTCCCCTATGTCCCTCTTTGGCGATTCCAGCAAGTGAGCTGGTATCTTCCAGGATACCCCCTGCCCCTGGAGGGTCAGGCAGACCCTCCATTTTTACAGAGAGAGGAGGGGAGGACTGGGTCCCCTGTTGAAGGGAGGAAAAGGTCCTGCCCAGGACTTCCACCGTTTTCTTCAAGCATCATCTGTGTTGTTGGAGTACTGACATTGATCTTTGCCTCTGCAGGTTCTGACCCAGCCAGTCCTGGTGACTGGCCTCTGCCTTCCACCGGAGAGACTACTGACCTTCCCACCTCCACCCATACCTTCTCCCCACAGCCTCTGCTGATGCACAGAGCTGCCTACACCTAGACACATCCTGGCAGGGGGCCTCGGGCACTCCACTACCAACCCAGCTCCACCCAGCAGTGTCCTGGGGAGAAGGAAGGCTGAGCCTCTCCCCAGCCTTCATGCCTTCCCCACCCTCCAGCTCCTCTTGGAGAAGCTGTTGCTGAGACCCCCCCGCAAGTCAATCAGAACCACAACGGGTTGGTCATCAGGATGGCCACCCTCCCAGGATCATCCTTCCTCTGTTCCTCTTTCCTGCCACGTGGAAACAATCATCAGATCCTTGCCCCACCCCTTGCTTCCAGAAAGGGTTTTAAAGCCCATGCCCCAACTCTGCCAGCCCCCACCTGCCAGGACGTTCTAGCAGGACATCGGTGCTTTGCTGCCCATCTTCCCATGCTGCAATTTCTTCCTGAGATTTCTATAAATATAAATGTATGTATGTATTATATTTACTCCCCTGCCACCTATCTCTTTCACCCACCAGGTGCTGATGAGGTCAGACTATCTTTTCTCACATCTGCTTTCTGGAAGGAGGGCTGGCTGAGAGGGTCTCCTTTGAACATCTGGCCTGGACTCATCCCCATGTCTGTCAATCTGTTGTCATCCCAGGCCTGGCTTGCCCACAGCCCGGGCCGCAGTCACCACTCACCACCAGGTCCTTCATATTTATCTTGTTGATGATGGCTCGGATCAACTCTGGAGGTGCAGGGGACCCAGCAATGACACCTGAATCAGAGAGAGGGCTGACACAGCTCCCCAATTCTCCAGGCCCAGTGGAGTCCTTTCACCTACAGCTCATTCAGGGGAGGAACATTCCCTTTTCTCCTCTGACCCCGAGACTTTCCTACACCTGGCAGCTGGCCCTGGGCTGGTGTCCAGGGACACTGGGGATCTCCCTCCCTCCCACCCACATTTTTACAGCGTCCTTCTTGCCCCCTATATAAAAGACTGGGAGCATAGCTAACTCACCCAGGCCATTTCTGTGGGGGAAGCAGCCCCCTCCCCAAGCCTGGCTGCCCTTGGCCCCACCCCACCTCCACACATGGTCGAGATGTCATAACTGGAGAAGTCTGGCTGGTTCAGAATGTCCACGAACATCGTGGGGGTACCATACAGGAAGGAGCCTCTGTATAGGAGGAGGTCTCGAAATTAGGCTTGGAAGTGGAAGAGAACTCCCTGTTCTCACCCACCCCGCCATGAAACTGCAGCAAAGGGAATAGGCAGGAGAAGCTCCTGAGGCAGGAACTGGTCCTCTCCTGGGGGTCCTCCACTGTCCCCATCCTCAGTCTCCTGGCTGGAGGGAGGAGGCAGCTTGGAAAGGTGTCAGGGCCCAGGAGTGAGGAACAAGAGGGTTTTATCAGCCCACAAGTAGCCTGTCCACCAGTGCCCACCTCTCTCTGCTGATGGCCTCCAGTGCCTTCTTGCCATTGAAGATGGGAGAGGCCAGGATAAGGGTGGCACCGTACATCAGACACATCATTGTGCCTGCCACGGAACCCAGGCAATGGTACAGGGGGTTGGGCAGGATCATCCGCAACTGCTCTGGTGTCTGGTGATGGAGACAGGAGGCTGGGTCTGTCTTGGAGCCAGTAGTCAGTTCCTCTCTAGCTGGCAAGGGGAGCCCAGCCAGCCCCCCACCCCTGCCTGAGCCACCCCTCCTGCAGCCTCGCCCTGGGCCTAGTGCCGCCTCACCTTCTCATGCAGTTTCAGGCGCTCTCCTAAAATGTTGGAGTTGTTGACAATGTTGTAGTGGGAGAGGGTGGCCCCCTTGGGGCTGCCTGTTGTCCCCTGACAAGGCAAACAGGGCATGGCTTGGCCTCCTTCTCATCTCCTTCCCACCCTGGGCCACTGCCTTGAAGAGCACGGGACCGGGAATCAGGAGATGGGGATTGTTGCCCCAGATCCATCTGTTCAGTATATTTGCAAAAGGTCTACCACGATGCCAGGTGTCAGGGTCCAGCAATGCAGAAGATAAGGTCTCCGTTCTCATGCCACTTACATGGCCCAGAGAACTCTGCCACCCACAAGCTGGCTTGGGCAAATTCTCTCTTCTGGGTCTCTGATTCCTCATCAGCTAAATGAGGGGCAGCCTGTAGCAGTTCCAACCTGTGTTGGTTCAGTGAATCTGCCACTGCACCGGGAACAAGAGGGCTGGAGTGGAGAGGGTGGGGGGCTAGGGGAGGAAATGTGACAAGGACACCAGGTGCTGATATTTTCCAGGGCAGAGAGGACAGCTGAAGGCCAGTCTCAGTAAAGAATGCATGCTCTCCTCTGCTGTCTCCCCATCCCCGCGGAAGTGTCACAGGGGCAGGGGGCATGTGTCCATCTGGGCTTGGGGCCTGGAGACCTCTGCCCTACCGAGGTGAACTGGATGTTGATGGGGTCATGGCAGGACAGGAACTGCTGGTTGTACTGGAGCTGGTCCAGATGCTGCCGTGTGCTGCCAGCCGCCACCACTTCATCCAGGAGCAGGGTCCCCGGCAAAGGGGCATCCACCGAGATGACTGTGGTCAGATCTGGGAGCCTGGGGTTGGGGACGATGGTGAGAGACAGGGGCTGAGGGAGGGGGCAGGGTGGGTAGGAAGTGAAGGAATCAGGGATGCTGAATGATGCACCACCCACTAACCTGGGACACACCCACCTCTGACTCTTCAAGGCCCCTGGCTGGGCATTCTCCACGTCTGGACAGATCTGCTTCAGGATGTTGTAGTATTGCTGGGTCTTGAATTGCTTGGGGAACACAAGGGCCTTGCAGCCCACCTGTGGAAGGGGAGTCCCCCACCTGCAGTCAGCGGGGAGCCCCAGACTAGAGCTCTGGGGGAGTCCTCACTAATCAGCTGCTCTCATACAGATGCACCCGCTTCTGACACACACACCTCCAGCACACTCACAGGCACCACACTCCAAGACAAATGCACACATGTACCAGCCCCAAGACACACACACCACACCCTGAGACACATATGCATCACATATGAGGATGGACACACGCACACACGCACACACACACCTCTGCCCTGACACACACATGCCCCCGTCCCTGCACACTCACGCCAGGTTTGTGTCTGACCAACCACGCTCTCCTTGGAGTTGGGGCCACCTTCCAATCACACATGGCCTAAGGAAGGACACTCTGCATGTCACCCGCCTATGCATGCCCTAGCTCACACCGTCAGACTCTGACAAGCAGAGTCTGTGCAGCCCCCTGTGCCAGGCCCCAGCCGGGCCCCTCCCCCACGAATGAGCTGTACCTTCTTGAGGACATACTCCAGTTCCTTAGCCTGGTAGGCTGGGTTCACAGACACCTGGTGGAAGCGGCGAGGGCATATCAGTATTCTGGGCAGACCCTGTCCCTCCTGCTGCCCCTCTGCCCCCAGGAGGCATAGAGGCAGCACTCTACACCCCCCTAACTCCCAGAGGCCTCCTTGGTGGGCCTCAGGAGAAAGCACTACCTGGTTAGAAACCAACAAGGCGCTGGTTTGATCCTGGGGCTGAGGGCCTGAGGGGCTCCCCTTCAGTGATGTTCCCCCACGCACACCAAGCTGTGCCAAGCAAGCCCCTCCTCACCAGAATGATGCCCGCCTGGGCGGTGGCCAACTGCATGAGCACCCATGCATAGGAGTTAGGTCCCCACATGCCCAGCCGGTCACCTTTGCAGAGGCCAATGCTCAGGAGGCCAGAAGCAGCTTTGTCCACCTAGTGTAAAAGATGGGGCACAAGGGGTGAGAGGGGGCAAGCAGGAAGGGGCCCAAGACTCCCACCCTCAGCCCTTAGCCCGGGAGTTCTCATCACAGTCACTGGGGACAAAGGGACAGGCAGATTCCCAGCCTCAGTGGGTCTGCCCTGGGGCCTGCATAGTTAACAAGTGCCCCAGGAGCTGCTGATAACAGGAGGCATTGGACCCCTTGTGCCTCAGTCCTGTCTCCTTCTCCTGCCATCCCTTGGGGTTCTCTGGCAGCCCTAGCACATTGCCCCATAGCCAGGTACCCACGCTCCTGGTTCTGCCCAGCTAGGGCAGCTTGGGAGCTAGTACTTGCCCACTTTGAGGTTTCCAGGTCAGGACCCACCTCCTCCTTGAGTTGGGCAAAGGTCAACCTGACGTCTTCATGGAGGACGACCAAGGCCTCTCGTTCTGGGACCCTCTGTGCTGTGGTCTCCAGGCACTGGCCCACAGTCTTGCTGTTAAGATGCTTTTTGGTGCACCCCTGAACGTAGCTGAGGCCTCCGATGGGCATGGAGACCATGCGATCCACCTCTCTGGAACTGTAGGGAGAGGAGCTATGGGTTTGACTGTCCCAGATCAGCCTCCCTGGAACCAAGGGCGTGGCACACCCAGCCAAGCCAGGGGGTAGGCTGCTGACAATGTGTTAGAGACAACTAGGTTTCCTCCAGATCTTCTTGTAAGCCTAAAATCCCCCAGACCCTTTTCCCAACCTCAAGCCTAATCCCAAGGCAGCAGGACAGGGACAAGGTTACGCCAAGCTGGAGCAAAGGGCCCTCCTTCACCTTCCCGGGAAAGGTGAGATGCCATAGTGAAGCCTGTGAGAGCCTGCCTGTGCAGACAGACAGATCTTACAAAGCAGGACCATGACTTCACCCCCAGCCCCTGCCTCCTGGAGAATAAACAGGTCACTGGGGTCCTTCCTGAGGAACCAGGGAAGCGTGCCTGGACCCTGGGCTTGAATCCAAGGTCTTAGGAATTTAGACTCCTTGGTGGGCCAGTTTTTCTCCTGAGGGCCTGAAAGCCAAAGACAGAATAGGAAAGGGATAAAGGAGAGGGCAGATGGAGGCCCTAAGAGAGGCAGCTGGGAGGCCCCTGTTATTCCACAGGCCTGCAGGTGTTCAGTGCCAGGTGCTAAAGATCCTGGGCACCTGCAGATGAAGAAGAAAGCCCCTATATGCCAAATGGCACCTGGGCTCCAGCTCCCACTCTCAGATGATGTCACAAGGCAGGCAGTTTCTGTCTCTAGGGAATTAAGAAGCTGGCTGAAAGCAGCCAGTTAAGGCAAAGGGGCCAGATGTCAGATAAGCAAGGGGCACCAAGAGCCTGCGAGTACTGAGCTGGGGATGTTGAGTGGAGGAAGCAGCCAGCTCGGGACCTGGCTCGGGTTCTAGTCTGGGGCCGGGACTCTTCGCCTCTCACATGTGGCTGCCTATCCATCTCAGTGCACAGGTGGAAACAGGTCTGGGTAGAGGCCTGGCCAGTCACAGGAGTAGTAACCTACTCCCCACTTTTCTCCATCGGCCTTTCAGGAACTACCCATCTCCTCCCAGCCCTGCCAGGTAAGAGACAACCCCTAAGTAAGGGCACGTCAAGCTGGAGGAGAACCTGCACTTCCATTACTGCTCCACTGAACTTTCCCCACCTTTTATTAACTGTGGCACCTGAGCCAGGCATGGCGGCTCACACCTGTAAAGTCTTGCCAGCACTTTGGGAGGCTGCAGCAGGAGGATCGCTTGAGCCCAGGAGTTCGAGATCAGCCTGGGCAATATAGGGAAACCCTGTCTCTACGAAACATTTTAAACAATTAACCAGGTATGGTGGCGCATGCCTGTAGTCCCAGCTACTCTGGAGGTTGAAGGGGGAGGATCACTCGAGCCTGGGAGGCAGAGGTTGCAGTGAGTCATGGTTGCACCACTGCACTTGAGCCTGGGTGACAGAGAGAGGCCCTGTCTCAAACAACAAACCAATAAAACCCAGTGGGACCTGGCAAGTTATCTGTTTACTCTTTGGCTAGAAGGGGATGAAGAGACTGCCTTGCCTATTCCATAGCAGGGCCATGACGTTCAAGTGTGAACAGGCCTGCAAAGGTGCTTTGGGAATGGTGAAGTGCTCTGTAGTCGACAGGCATTTTACCGTCCATTCATGGCATTTATCGACCATGCTTTCGACACACATTCAGTGAGCACCCGTATGTGCCAAGTACTATGCTAGGACTAGAGATAGAACAAGCCACAGTCCTTCTTCTAAGAAGCTCCCTGTCTCTGGGGAAATTAGACATATTAGCTCTTCGTGGGTGGGAACAGCCTAGAAAATCAGGAAATGGGAGCCATGAGGCAGACTGTGGGGGGAATCCCAGCCCATCTGAGGCCCATTGTCTGTCCCCTCAAAGCTGGGTTAAGGTAGCCTCTCTTAGACCTGGGCCCTGGGGCCACCCATACTATGGCCTCCTCAGCCCTACAGAGTAATTAGCCAACATTTATTCCTCCAACAAATATTTAGGAAACACCCACCACAGAGAGGGCCCAATGGTAAAAAATGAACAAAGCCAAATACAGTCCCTGTCCTTGCAGAGATAAGGGTCTGGTGGGAAAGAGAGGAGTGCAGTCAACCTTGGTAATGATGAATGTATGTTTAGAAAGCTGAGATAAGGAAGGGGCCATGGTCCTAGGAGCACCTGTAAGAGGGAATCTGGGATCACCTGGGGCTCCAAGGAAAACTCCCTTAAGAAATTTATGCCTAAGCTGACAGCTGAAGGGTGAGGAAGTATTAATCATCAGAGAAGGGAGAGGAGGGCTTTTCCAGCAGAAGAGAGCTTGTCTCTGTGGCTGGGGCATGGAAAATGAAAGGGAGTGCTGTGAGAACGGGAGGGTGACTGGAACTTGAACCCAGCTGAAACCAAAGGGTCCAGAGCAGAGGACATTGGGCCTGGAAGAATGAGGAGAGCCCCCAAACTCCAGGTTCTGGGGTTGGGGTTTTCTCCACCCATGGGCCCAAGAGGACCCACATCATTTATGAAGTGAAGAGGGATGGATGGATGTTGGAACCAGGATCTGTGTTTATGGGCTGATCCCTCCCTTGTCCCTCCAGGGACATCAGAAGGAACCTTCTCAACCAGTGTCACTCCCTCCTCCAAGTGACAGTTTTTCAAGATGTGGTCCATGGAGAGCTGCTTCGGAATCATCTCAGGATCTCACAAAGAATGCAAATTCCTGGGCCCCTGCAATGCCTACTCATTGCAGAGCTTCTGGGGAGTGGACTGGGAGAATCTGAATTTTTAACAGAATCCCATGTGATTCTGATGTGGGACTGGGTGAAAAGGATTCTATGAATCACACTTTGACAACCACTCTCTTGGCCATCTAAGCCACCCCAACCGCCTTTGACTCATCTATTCAAGCAAGCTTTAGTGAGCACCTACTATGTGCCAGCCCTGTGCCAGGTACTAGGGATACAGGGATGGATAAGACACTGCTCCCAGCCCTCTAAGTAGCCATAGTGTGGTAGGAAGAGAAATGTATGTAAACAAATCATTTCAACTCTCAGATTAAGGCTATTCGGTAAAGAAGAGAACCAAAAGAAGATAACCTACTCTCTCCTAGGGGTACATGGGACAGAAGTGGGGTTTCTTTCCCCACACTCCTCACATCTCAACTACCAACCTCAGCTCCTCCTGCTTCTCCCCCTTGTAATTTCACTCAATTCCATATGTCTATGAAATCTGTGGGCCCTCAGGGTCTACTGAGATCTGCCAAGGTCTAGAGTGGAAAACTGGTCCTCTTCCCATCCCACTAGTGATGAAGGAAGATGCTGCGTGTCCCTCCAAACCTCCACACCCTCCTGGCCAGAGATGGCCACCAATGGTGTGGTCCTCAGCCTAGGGGGCCCTGGGAGCTTCTACCTGGAGTCCACCAGGGACTGCCTAGCTCATATCCAATGATGGCCTGGAAGGTCTGGAAGCCAGAGCACACCTTCTCCTATGGGAACAGAATTTGCTGTGTTCACATTCCCACCTAGGTCTGAGTAAGAGCTCAGAAACTGTCACCTGGAGCAGGCCAGTGAGGACACACAGTCCTAGGAATAGGGTGTGACACCTGGACTTCCCAGAGGTCTTTTTTTCATTTTTTTTTTCATTGTTTGTTTGTCTGTCTTTGAGAAAGGATCTCACTCTGTCATCTGGGCTAGAGTGCAGTGGTGCAACCATGGCTCACTGAAGCCTCGACCTCCCAAACTCAAGCAATCCTCCCATCTCAGCCTCCCAAGTAGCTGGAACTACAGGTGTGTGCCACCACACCCAGCTAATTTTTATTTTTATTTTTTGGTAGAGATGGAGTCTTACTATGTTGCCAGAACTGGTCTCGAACTCCTGGGCTCAAGTGATTCTCCCACCTTGGCATCCCAAAGTCCTGGGATTACAGGTGTGAGCCACCGCACCTGGCCACCAGGCACCTTTTTTATTTTATTTTATTTTTATCATTATTTTTTTTTTTTTTTTTTTTTTTTTTTTTGAGACGGAGTCTGGCTCTGTCGCCCAGGCTGGAGTGCAGTGGCGCAATCTCGGCTCACTGCAAGCTCCGCCTCCCGGGTTCACGCCATTCTCCGGCCTCAGCCTCCCGAGTAGCTGGGACTACAGGCGCCCGCCACCACGCCCGGCTAATTTTTTGTATTTTTAGTAGAGACGGGGTTTCACCATGTTAGCCAGGATGGTCTCGATCTCCTGACCTCGTGATCCGCCCGCCTCGGCCTCCCAAAGTGCTGGGATTACAGGCGTGAGCCACCGCGCCCGGCCCATTATTTTTTTAAGACAGAGTTTCGCTCTCGTTGTCAGGCTGGAGTGCAATGGCGTGATCTCGGCTCACCACAACCTCCGCCTCCTGGGTTCAAATGATTCTCCTGCCTCAGCCTCCCGAGTACCTGGGATTACAGGCATGTGCCACCACGCCCGGCTAATTTTGCATGTTTAGTAGAGACAGAGTTTCTCCATGTTGGTCAGGCTGGTCTCAAACTCCTGACCTCAGGTGATCCGCCCGCCTCGGCCTCCCAAAGTGCTAGGATTAGAGGTGTGAGCCACTGCGCCCGGCCACCAGGTACCTTTTTATCAGAGGGTGCAGTGTTAAGGATGAGGCTGTTCCCATCTCTTGCAGGTCACCTGTCTGCTTGGCCAAAGCAGTGGATTTACCTCAGCTTCTCTCTTCAGGGTTTCTGTGCCAAGGCTCCAGGTCACTGGCCCTGAGTAGAAACTGAGGAGTACACTGCAGACAAGAGCCTTCTCCTCCATGAAGGACGGGAAGTCAGCCTGGGGGTTTGGATCTCCCAAGGGTGAGGCAACCCCTAAGTTAAATGCATGATGATTACTGGGGTTGGGGCGTGTCAGGCATTTCTAAAGGGGAAAAGTTTGAAGCTGTTCAGGACTCCTGACGGGGCACTCCACAGCTCATTCTGCAGCTGTAGTGCTAGGAAGACCACGTATATCTTCCATTGATTGTTCATGCCTTGTGAAGGACAGTTTCTGGGAGGAACAAATTTCAAGGCAGAAGGAGCAAAACTGGGTTGCCCTGTAAATGGGTGAGGCAGCCACTACCATCCCACTGGAGGGTCTGTCACGACAGGGGCCGATGGAAAGGCTGTTTTCTTAGACTCCTCACCTGGGAGGTGAGGACAAGCGTCACAGTGAAGGAGGAACACTGCTGATGCTCTGAAGCTCGGGGGACAGGGGGAGAATGCACCAGGCCAGGGACTCGAGGACCCAAGGTCTCATTGCAGGTGTGCTGCTGGCTGGGTGGGTGATGGGTGTCTTATGTCACAGCTCCTCCGCCCACCCTTGGTTTTAGCTACAGCTGCTGGGGTGGCTCCTTGGGAGTCTGCTACCTGCTCAGGAACTTCCTCAATGTGGGAGTCCCTGGTTCTGCAGGCCAGCCCAGCCTGGAAGAGGAGCTCATGCCTCCAGGGACAGCAGTCAACCCCATGGGGCTGGAGCTCCAAGTCTCCCCTTTTTTGGGAGGTATCTGTACCTTCTCAGAGGTCCAGGTGAATGAAGCTCTTGTTGCCTAGGGTGATGATGTTAATAACATCCCCTCATCAGCTTCCCCACTCCCTATTTGCTCTCTCTACTTCCTATCCCCACTTCCTAGGATCACTCTCCAAAATAAACTACCTGCACCCAAGTCCTTGTTCTCAGGAGAATTCAAATTAAGACACAGGATTTCTCCTTTCTAAAGCTCACCTTCCCCACCTATAAAGTCTGGGAACTGGCCAGCCATGATGCATCACACCTGTAATCCCAGCACTTTGGGAGGCCGAGGTGGGTGGATCACCTGAGGTCAGGAGTTTGAGACCAGCCAGGCCAACATGGTGAAACCCCATCTCTACTAAAAATACAAAAATAAAACAGGCGTGGTAGTGCACGCCTGTAGTCTCAGCTACCCGGGAGGCTGAGGCAGGAAAATCTCTTGAATCCGGGAGGCGGAGGTTGCAGTGAGCCAAGATGGTGCCACTGCACTCCAGCCTGGACGGCAGGTGTTCAGCCTCACAACAAGCATCCTCCTATTCTCACAATGACCAGAAGTCCCATTTAGTTTGGAACTTGGTTTTCCATTATTCACCATGGTTTTCAGACCAAACAGTGGTCTTCTGGAAATTCTAATTGGGAAATCAGCAGGCTGATTTATGGGAAAAAAAAAAATCCAGTTCAATTGGCATATGTGTTTCCTCCTGTGTCTTCACAGCGGCTCTGACAGGTGGTGTGACAGAAACCCCAATAGGTCCTTCTTCTCTCATGACACACCCTCAGACATCTAGCTGGCCACGTTGTGAGGAATAAAGACCAGGTTTCCAAGCTTCCCCGGCAGCCGATCTGGCCAGATGGTGAGGTCCTGGCCAGTGGGGTTTAAAGAGAGATAGTGTGTGCAACTTCAGAGAAGAAACTTTCAGAGGAAGGGACATCTTCTCTTTTTTTTCTTCCTCAGGCTGGAATGCTGCTTGTGACGGGAAAAGAATGGTAGCATTTTGGACCACATAGTGATTTGGGGCACCACAGAGCAACAAGAGAGGAGCCTGACGCCTGGACAGCAGGAGCTACCACACCAGTCACAGACTGGCTGTCTCCCAGATAAAGAAACTCCCATCTCCTTTCTTTTTTCTTTTTTTTGCTTTTGAAAATTAAATTATTTATTTTGAGATATTTGTAGATTGATATGCAGATGTAAGAAATAATATTGAGGCCAGGTACGGTGGCTCATGCCTGTAATCCCAGCACTTTGGAAGGCCAAGGCAGGGGAATTGCTCAAGCCCAGGAGTTTGAGACCAGCCTGGGTGACAGAGCAAGACCCTGTCTCTAAAAAAAAAAAAAAAAAAAAAATTTGAGGCAGTCTTACTCTGTCGCTCAGGCTTGAGTGCAGTGGTGTAGTCATGGCTCACTGACTGCAGCCTGGACCTCCCGGGCTCATGTGATTCTCCCACCTCAGCCTCCTGTGTAGCTGGGACTACAAGTGTATGACCCCATGGCTGGCTATTTTTTTGTATGTTTTGTAGAGATGGGGTTTTGCCATGTTGCCCAGGCTGGCAATTTTTTTTTTTTTTTAATTAGCTGGGCATAGTAGCATGCACCTGTACTCCTAGCTACTTGGGACGCTGAGGCAGGAAGATCTCTTGAGCCTAGTAGTTCAAGGTTGATTACACCCACTGCACTCCAGCCTGGGCAACAGAGCAAGAGCCTGTCTCAACAACAACAACAACAACAACAACAACAACAACAAACACACACACACACAAACCCAAAACAACAACCACAAAAAACTACAAAAAAGAAACAATACAGAAATATCTCATGCACTCTTCAGCATCAATATTCAAATTTTCCCAATGTTAACATCTTGCAAAACTATAGTACAATATTATAGCCAGGATATTGATATTGATAATAGTCAAGACACACAATCATTCCCTTGCCCCCATCTTCTTTCAGTCACTCTCAGTTTGGGTTTCTTTGAGACACACTAATATAATCCTAGAAAAATGCAGGTGATGCCGAGCGCGGTGGCTCATGCCTGTAACCCCAACATTTTGGGAGGCCGAGGTGGGTGGATCACCTGAGGTCAGGAGTTTGAGACCAGCCTGGCCAACATGGTGCAACCCCGTCTCTACTAAAAATACAAAAAATTAGCTGGGTGTGGTGGTGTGTGCCTGTAATCCCAGCTACTCAGGAAGCCAAGGCAGGAGAAGCTTGAACCCAAGAGGTAGAGGTTGCAGTGAGCCGAGATTGCGTCACTGCACTCCAGCCTGGCCCACAGAGTGCAACTCTGTCCCAAATTTTAAAAAAATGTTTAAAAAAATGCAGGTGAGTATCCTGAACTCCCATTCCACAGGTAAAGAAGCTGAAGTACAAAGAGATCAAGTGGATCACGTGGCTGATGAACACCCGAGCCAGGAGCAGAGGACCCGGTGCAACTGCCTCAATGTTACAGCCATGCCTGCCCACGCCCCACCCTCAGATCTGGGAGAAAGGAGAGGGCATAGGTGATTCCTGTTCCTTCTGGTTTGGAATTTATCTCCTATCTGATCATCAGAGATAATATAACCTCAATTTTATTATTCCACAATCTCTACTAACTGATCCCAAGAAACTGGGACCAGGGTAGGGCAGGGTTGAGTAGGAAACAGGTGGCTCTTCCAAGGAATTAAAAGAGTTCTACAAACTCATATCAATGCAATGTGCTCATAAACATAGGAACCACCCATCATTTCGAAAGAGGAAGCATAAACAAACCAATTCTCCTTCCTTGCCCACACCACAAATGCCTGGGGCATAAAGGGTGGCCACTTCTTTTTCTTTCTTTCTTTCTTTTTTTAACTTTATTTTAAGTCCTGGGATACACGTGTAGAACGTGCAGGTTTGTTACACAGGTAAACGTTTGCCATGGTGGTTTGCTGCACCTATCAACCTGTCACCTAGGTATTAAGCCCTGCATGCATTAGCTATTTACCCTGATGCTCTCCCTCCCCCAGCCCACCCCTCGACCCAACACTTCTTTTTCTATTTTTTCGTTTTGTTTTGAGACTCACTATGTCACCCAGGCTGTAGTGCAGTGGCACAACTACTGCTCACTGAAGCCTCAAGCTCTCAGGCTTAAGAGATCTTCCCATCTTAGCCTCCCAAGTAGCTGGGACTACAGGTATGAGCCACGGTGCCCCAACTTCTATTCTTAAAGGGATTTGGTTTTAGGAATTTTTTTTTCAATGCGACATGGGAAACTTAAGGAGTTAGAGGAAAAACAGCAGTGCCAGTTGTTCTCAACTCAGAACTAAAGTAACTACTTGGAAAGGCATCAGATACTTAGCATGGGTGTTGTAAAACCCAAGGCTCTCAGGGCCCAGGTGGGACTGAGGCCAGATAGGAGCCTTGAAGAAACAAAGCACAGCCCCGCCTTAAAGGTGCCAGCAGAGGGCTGGCTCCTGAGAACTCAGGCCCAGATCTGAGTAGAGAAGTCAGGAGCAAGAAATTTTATTTTTTAAAAATTCTCTTGACTTTTCAGTGTTGGCAACTAATGTGTTCACTGCTTTATCCCAAGTGTCTGAGTGCCACGAACATAAGAGGTGCTCAGATGAATGACCAAATGAACGAATTAAAAATAATGCACATAATGACTCAATTAAAAAATAGTAGACATCTTGCTGAAGGTAATCTATGAATGGCTAACAAGCAGATGAAACGCAAATTAAAACCACAATGAGGTACCACATCATGCTCACTTGGAAGGCAAAAAAATAAAATAAAATCAAGGGCCGGGCGCGGTGACTCACGCCTATAATCCCAGCACTTTGGGAGGCCAAGGCGAACAGATCACCAGAGGTCAGGAGTTCGAGGTCAGCCTGGCCAATATGATGAAACCTTGTCTCTACTAAAAATACAAAAATTAGCCGGGTGTGGTCATGGGTGCCTGTAATCCCAGCTACTTGGGAGGCTGAGGCAGGAGAATCGCTTGAACCTGAAAGGTGGAGTTTGCAATGAGCCAACATTGTGCCATTGCACTCCAGCCTGGGTGACAAGAGCAAAACTCTGTCTCAAAAAAAAAATAAAATAAAAAATAAAAAAACAAAATAACAAGTGTCGGCAAGCATGTGAGGACACTGTAATCCTTATATATTGCTAGTGGGAATGTAAAATGATTCAGCTGCTTGGAAAACAGTGTGGTGGCTCTTCAAAAAGTTAAATATAGAATTAGCATATAACCCAGCAATTCCACTCCTAGTTATAATATATGCCCAAAAGAACTGAAAACATGTGTTCAAACAAAAACTTGGGCCAGGCACAGTGGCTCATGCCTGTAAGCCCAGTACTCTCTGAGCCAAGGTGGGAGGATCGCTTGAGCCCAGGAGTTTGAGACTAGCCTGGGCAACACAGTGAGATTCCATCTCTACAAAAAAAATTTAAAAATTAGCTGGGCATGGTGGTGCACACCTGTAGTCCCAGCTACTCTGGAGGCCTAGCTACTCTGAAGGATCACTTGAGCCTGAGAGGTCGAGGCTACAGCGAGCTACCATTACACCACCACACACAGGCCTGGGTGACAGAGTGAAACTCTGTCTCAAACAAAACAAACAAAAACCCGTACATGAATGTTTACAGCAGCACTATTCACAATACCCAAAAGGCGGAAACAAACCAAATGTCCAGCAACAGATGAACGGATAAACAAAATGTGGCATATCCATCCATACAATGGAATCTATTATTTGGATTACAGAGGTCATCTGGGTATGGAACATCAGGTTTGGCAGAGTGGAGACTTAGATCCAAGCTCATGGATTTAAAACCTGAAGTTCATTGCCAGCAGTATGATGGCACAGGAAGGGAATGTGGAAGGCACATACAGGACCCTAAAGAGAGTCCTCACTGTGGATGAACTCATTAAGGACATTAAGCGTCGGTAGTACTATGAGAAGCTATGCTGACAGTGACAGCAGGAGAGTTCTGAAACCTGCCAGCAAATCCACAAAATGGAAATGGCTCGCAGGATCACTTTTTTTTTTTTTTTTTGAGACAAAGTATCACTCTATCTCCCAGGCTAGAGTGCAGTGGCATGATCTTGGCTCACTGCAGCCTCTGCCTCCTGGGTTCAAGCGACTCTCCCACCTCAGCCTCCTGAGTAGCTGGGATTACAAGTGTGTGCCACCACACCTGGCTAATTTTTGTATTTTTTGGTAGAGATGGGGTTTCACCATGTTGGCCAGGCTGGTCTCAAACTCTTGACCTCAAGTGATCCACCTGCCTCGGCCTCCCAATGTGCTGGGATTACAGGCGTGAGCTGGATCAACTTCTTGATGCCAAAGAATCGGGCAGATCTGCGGCGGGGCTGCTGTGGCCTGTGGATAGGACACCCAGTATGAAAACCCTTGGCCAGTTTGTGTCTCCACCTCTTGTCTTTCTACAACCACATTTTCTGTTACCCGTTTTTAGGATAAACTCAATCGCATATATGCAAGAAGGCCTCCACTTAGAAAAGGCCTCCACTTAGAGAAGCAATCCCATTAGTCAGCAATGGACCCTCTCGTTTATTAAGTGAAAGAAGAAACTGAAGGTAAAAGCTGTCTAGCAGTAGAGGGGGCTGAGGAGGGGGCAATGGGAACTTATCGTTTAATGGGTACAGAATTTCAGTTGGGAAAGATGAAAAAGTTCTGGAGGTGGGTGGTGCTGATGCTTGCACAAAAGTGTGAGTGTACTGTACTTAATACCACTAAACTGCAAACTTCAATAGTTAAGATGGTAAATTGTATGTTATGTGTATTTTACTACAATAAAGCAATTTTTAAAAAGGAAATGAAGTAAGCCAGGAGTGGTGGCTCACGCCTGTAATCCGAGCACTTTGGGAGGCCGAGACGGGTGGATCATGAGGTCAGGAGATGGAAACCATCCTGGCTAACACGGTGAAATCCCGTTTCTACTAAAAAAAAAAAATACAAAAAAAATTAGCCGGGCGTGGTGGCAGGCGCCTGTAGTCCCAGTTACTTGGGAGGCTGAGGCAGGAGAATAGCAAGAACCCTGGAGGCGGAGCTTGCAGTGAGCCGAGATCGCGCCACTGCACTCCAGCCTGGGTGACAAAGCGACACTCAGTCTCAAAGAAAAAAAAAAAAGGAAATGAAGTACTGATACATGTTACAACATGGTGGAACCTTGAAAACATTTATAAGTGAAAGAAGCCAGTAACAAAAGACTATATATTGGGCCGGGCGTGGTGGCTCATGCCTGTAATCCTAGCACTTTGGGAGGCCGAAGGAGGCAGATTGCCTGAGCTCAGGAGTTCGAGAGCACCCTGGGCAACATGATGAAACCCTGTCTCTACCAAAAACACAAAAATTAGCTGGGCATTGTGATGGGCGCCTGTAGTCCCGGCTACTCGGGAGGCTGAAGCAGGAGAATTGCTTGAACCCAGGAGGCAGAAGTTGCAGCGGGCCCAGATTGCACCACTGCACTCCAGCCTGGGTGACAGAGTGAGACTCCATCTCCAAAAAAAAAAAAAAAAAAAAGACTACATATTGTATATGTTATACAACTTTGAAATAATTCCAAATACATACATAGTTTGTGAAAAAGTTGTTAGAATCAAAATGGAGTCACTTGTGTCAAACCCTGACAAAATGGAGCCAGGTAAGAACATGCAGGGAGGGTTCTGGTGCACGACTGCCTGATAACAAAAGATATCACAAGAGACTTTGCCAAAACCACAACCTTGCACAAAGGCCACCTCAATCTTACACACACACACAAAATGCTTCTGTGAGGACATTTGCCCAGCAACTGCCTGTCCAGCCCTGGACTGATGCCACCCTTGTTTTTGATCCTTGTAGCCAAGGATAATTGTTTCAAGACAACATATGTAACCCTCATTTTACCTTTAAAAATCCTTGTCTTCTTTACCCCTGTGAATATGCCCATAGTTTACTGTGGCATACATATTCCTCATTGCAATGCTCATTCCCAATTAAACTCGTTATACTTGAAGACTTTTTTTCTGTTTGTTATTTATGTTGACATTTGCTATGGGAGTGACATGTTTTGCTGTGACAAGAACATGGAGTGTACTCCCCTCCCCTTGAGAATGTGACACAATCACACCTTATCAGACCCCATTTGTGAACTACTGACCTCAGCTACTGGACTCTAAAATACAGTCATGCACTGCAAAATGACATTTTGGCTTATGATGGATGGCGTATACGACAGTGGTCCCATAAGATTATACTGTAATATTGTATTTTGACTATACCTTTTCTACGTTTAGATATGTTCAGATACACGAATACTTACCCTTGTGTTACAATTGCCTACAGTCTTTAGGACAGTAACATGCTGTACAGCTTTGCAGCCTGGGAGCACAGGCTCTACCACATAGCTTAGGTGTGTAATAGGCTCTACCATCTAGATTTGTGTAAGTGCACTTGATGATGTTTGCACAATGACAAAATTGTCTGATGTATTTCTCACAATGTGTTCCCGTTGTTAAGCAACGCCAGACTGTACATACAAACCCAAGAGTTTGACAGACACTTTGAGACCTTGGGCTGTGGCAGGGCTACACTCAGCGCTTCTCTGAAGAGTGAAAGCTCAGGCTGAGCTAAGGCCACACCCTATCAGCCTTTGAGCTAATTTCCAAAGCTTCACCAACTCCGGTATACCCTCTAGCATGGTCAAGCCATCTAGCTGAGAATCTCTCTATAAAGGTACGCCTCAAGCTTCAGTCAGACTACTTTCCACAGAGGCTTGCTTTCATCCTAAGTGAGCAATTAGACTTTAATAATTGGATTCTAACAGACTGGAACTCACTCACTATGTGGCTAAGGGACCTCCTCTATTGAGTGTATTCCCTATGAGATTTGTTTTCTTATTCTCCCCGCTTTAAGCACTGTGAACAAAAAAAGAAAAAAAACTCTTTGTATGGCAATAAACTGTGTGACTCGTGAAATCATACTTTGATCATCTCATTATTATTATTATTATTTTGAGACAGAGTCTCACTCTGTGGCCCAGGCTGGAGTGCAGTGGTGCTATCTCGGCTCACTACAACCTCTGCCTCTGGGGCTCAAGAGATCCTCCTGTCCCAGCACCCCCGGAGTAGCTGGGACTCTAAGCGCGCGCCACCACATCCGGTTAATTTTTGTATTTTTGGTAGAGACTGGGTTTCGCCATGTTGCCCAGGCTGTTCTTGAACTCCTGAGCTCAAGTGATCTACCTGTCTTAACCTCCCAAGGTGCTGGGATTACAAGAGTGAGCCACCACGCCTGGCCATCCTTATTTTAATCATACAAGACAGTATGATTCCATATATATGTCCAGAATAGGTAATTCTATAGAGACAGAAAACAGATTAAGTGGTTGCTTAGTGCTGGGAGGGATGGGAAGACAGAGAGATAATAGCTACAAGGACATAGGGTAACTCTGTGAGGTGATGAAAATGTTCTAAAATTGACTATAGTGATGGTTACACATATCTATGAATATACTATAAGCCATTGAATGTACACTTAAAAAATAATGTGCATAATCTACTCCTAGGTATATATCCAATAGAAATCAAACATGTGCTCACCAAAAGACAGGTACTAGGATATGTGTATCATTTCCAATATTTAAAATACCCAAATGTCCATCAACGATGGAATAGATAAATAAGTGGTGACTTATTTGTAATTATACAATAATGAGAGCAAAGGAACTATGATTATGCCCAGCAATCTGAATGAGTCTCATAAAACAATGTTCAATGAAAGAAGCCAGATTTTAAAAGGTATACTGTCTAATTCCATTTATACGTACAAAATAGGCAAAACTAATCTATGCTGTTAGAAGTCAGGAGAATGGTCAGTTGGTGAGGGTCAGTGACTTAAAGAGGTCACGAGGGAACTCCTGGTTTCTGGTCATGTTCTGTGTCTTGATTTGAGTGCTGGTTACATGGGTGTGTTCACTTTATCAAAAGTGCATCAAGTGGGCCTTAAAATATGTGTACTTTTCTGGCTGGGTGTGGTGGCTTTGGGATGCCGAGGTGGGTGGGTCAGTTGAGGTCAGGAGTTCAAGATCGGCCTGACCAACATGGTGAAACCCCGTCTCTACTAAAAATACAAAAATTAACCAGGCATGGTGGCACGTGCCTGTAATCCCCGCTACTCAGGAGGCTGAGGCAGGAGAATCGCTTGAATCTGGGAGGCGGAGATTGCAGTGAGCCAAGATTGCCTCCAAAAAAAAAAGTGTACTTTTCTGAATCTGTCATATATTTCAACACGAAGTTTTTAAAAAAAAAAAAAACCTTCTAGGGCTTAAGCTACTGCCAATGTAGTCATAATTAATGAACTAAATTTAGCAACATTGCAGTACCTATTTAACATTCCATCAGAAAAATAAAAGCACATAGCACGTCTGTGCAAAATACATACATTAATAAATAAAGCTGGGCAAGCCAAGAAAACACATCTGTTCATGATCTCTGTCTTAGAAATTACTCAAGAAAATAAACAGTCCCAATGTTGAATGTCATAGGCTTCCTTCCTGAGGCTGTGTTTTCTGGACAGTCATGGTACAATGCGACTGTTAGCCCTGCCAACCTGTTTCAGATGTGGATGCATGTTCTACAGGTTCAGGAGCACAGAGCAGCTGATGACGCATAGTTGTTCATTTAGAATATGGCTTACTGAATGCAAGGCTCCAGCAAGATCTAGAGGGCAGCTTTACAATTTTTTTTTTTTTTTTTAAAGATAGGATGGGGTCTTGCTCTGAAGCCTAGGCTGGAGTGCAGTGGCATGATCACAGCTCACTGCAGACTTGACCTCCCAATTTCAAGTGATCCTCCTATCCCAGCCTCCTGAGTAGCTGGGAACACAGGAATGTACCAGCAGACCTAGATAATTAAAAAAATTTTTTTTTGTAGAGTCAGAGTGTCTCCCTATGTTGCCCAGGCTAGTCTTGACCTCCTGAGCTCAAGCATTCTTCCTGCCTTGGCCTCCCAAAGTGTTGGGATTACAGACGTGAGCCACCATGCCCAGTCTGTAGACACTTTTGATGACACATCGGGAATGTAATGATTCTGCTTTATGAAAAAGATAAGCACTCTCAAAGGGGAAGGCAGAGATGGGTAAATCTGCAGGGTATCTGAACAGAAGAGAAAAGGAACACTGAGTATCTCCTCTGTAATGCAATCATACAGGTTTTCGAGGCAAATTGTCCCAGCAATTTGTGGGAGATAAGGACTTTTATTCCTGTTTTAAAGATGGAGAACACTGAGACGAAAAAGTTAAGCAACTGTTCCAAGATGCTGCTAAAAAGTTGATTGACAGCCTCATGTAAGTCAGGCACGGTAGCTCATGCCTACAATCCCAACACTTTGGGAGGGTGAGGCAGGAGGATTCCCTGAGTCCAGGAGTTCACGACCAGCCTGGGCAATGCAGTGAGATCCTGTCTCTATAAAAAATTTAAAAATTAGCCAGGGGTAGTGGCATGCACCTGTGGTCTCAACTATTCAGGAGGCTGAGGCAGGAGGATAACTTGAGCCCAGGACTTAAAGGTTGCAGTGAGCTATGATTATGCCACAGCACTCCAGCCTGGGCAACAGAGTGAGCCCCAGTCTCTCAAAAAAAGCCACATTATCTAATTGCAAACATTTTTCCACCAAAACAGACCAAGTGACACTTACACACAGAAGACAATAATGACCAAATCTGCCACAAAGTCACAGAAGATGGAAGACAAATGGCCAGTAAGCATAGGAAGAGATGCCCATGTCACAGATCAAAGAAAAACAAACATGAGGCATTTGTTCCCCACGAGATAAGCAAAGATGAAAAATATGGATATTATGATGCCTTCAACTTATTTTCAAATGGTGGCAAAAGTGTGTGTGTGTGCGCGTGTGCGTGTGTTTGCAGAGAGAGAAACTCGGGGGCTGGGGAAGATATCTAGTCTCTGATCCTTTAGCAGCTGATATTTCTTTTTCTTTTTTTTTTTTTTTTTTTTTGGGCCGGAGTCTCACACTATCGCCAGGCTGGAGTGCAGTGGTGCGATCTCAGCTCACTGCAACTTCTACCTCCCTGGTTCAAATGATTCTCCTGCCTCACCCTCCGGAGTAGCTGGGACTACAGGCATGCACCACCACGCCCAACTAATTTTTTTGTATTTTTAGTAGAGATAGGGTTTTGCCATGTTGGCCAGGTTAGTCTCAAACTCCTGACCTCAAGTGATCCGTTCATCTCAGCCTCCCAAAGTGCTGGGATTACAGGCGTGAGCCACTGCGCCCAGCCAGTGGCTGATATTTCAAACTCAATTCCTTTTGATCACTTATCTAGATTATTATACCACCGGGGCCAAAAAGCTGCTATTCCAAAAATTATATGTAGATATAAAATAATTCAAACTGTCTGATACTGTAATAAATGAAACATTACAAGAAGAGAAAATAGAATAAATCAGTAATCCTCTACCCAAACCAAAGATTGCTGTCTTTCTAGAGGAGTCTATGTTTAATTTCAAATTTCCATGATAGGCACTTTTGTCAAAGAATATTCATAAGCAGTACTAGAAAGCAGTTGCAGCTAAATAAGAGTTAATCCTTGTAACCCAAGTAGGTTCATGTTCTTGCTGGCTTTATGCAATCAGTGGGAGAGGTTATTTTAAGATAAGCTAGAGCACTAGATGATCACGCTGCATTCAATAGGGCCTAAAAAAAACTCCCCAAGTAGAGAAGATTAATAAAATGGCTATGAATTTCAACATAAAAACAGGAGTTATTGATTTTATGGAATGTTGGCAAGGATGTGGAGAAATATACCAGAGTGTAAACTGGTATAAGATTTTTAGAAGATGGTAAGTATAGAGGCAGGAAGCCTAACAAACTTACACTTTAGCATGCCCCCCAGCCTGGCCCCTCCCTACCATCCTAGTGCTGGGCGTGCCTGGAAATTGGAGAGGGAAGTCTGGCTGCAAATCAAGAAGCATTTATCTGTCAGCATTTCTGACAAATTGCTTAAAGAGAGCTCAAAAGAGAATCTTCAAGCTCGCAGCAATTGGTAGCAAATTCTTTTCTTATTCTAAATCGATCTTCAGTTTGCACAAAATCTGATACTTAAGAGCTTTTTATTCTTGTTTAGAAAGAGGGCATCCCAAACTGTGTTAGCTTCAAAACCTGTAAATCTGGATTCCTTCTGATTTGGTAATATCTACTAACATTCTGAATATAGCATACCTTTTGAAACAGGTCTGCCATGGAGAATCTAAGGGGAGAAGCTGTTTGGCCTCCTCGCAATTCTACTTTTAGGGATCTATTCTAAAAAACAACAACAACAAACAAACAAACAAAAACCTGGCCGGGCGCGGTGGCTCACGCCTGTAATCCCAGCACTTTGGGAGGCTGAGGCGGACGGATCACAAGGTCAGGAGATCGAGACCATCCTGGCCAACATGGTAAAACCCTGTCTGTACTAAAAATACAAAAATTAGCCGGGCATGGTGGCGTGCACCCATAGTCCCAGCTATTCGGGAGGCTGAGGCATGAGAATCAGTTGAACCCAGGAGGCGGAGGTTGTAGTGAGCCGAGATCGCGCCACTGCACTCCAGTCTGGGAACAGAGCGAGACTCCGTCTCAGAAAAAAAAAAAAGAAATAAAACCTAAAAAATGCCTAAAGGTATGATTAATTGCCACTTAGCAAAGAACTGGGAAAAAAAAATTATTCCTATGAGTAAGAGATTAGATAACTAAATTAGAGAGCATATACAATGCAACACTATGCCATTAAAAAATGAAGACATGGTCAGGCAAAATGGCTCACGACCTATAATCCCAACACTTTGGGATGCCAAGGCAGGAAAATCGCTTAAATTCAGGAGCTCAGGCCAGCCTGAGCAACATATTGAGACCCCGTCTCTACAAAAAAATTAAAAATTAGCCAGGTGTGGTGGTGTGCACCTGTGGTCCCAGCTACTTGGGAGGCTAAGGCAGGATGTTCGATTGAACCTAGTAGGTCAAGGCTGCAGTGAGCCATGAATGTGTCACTGCATGCCAGCCTGGGTGACCGAGAAAGACCCTGTCTCTAAAACAAAACTAAACTAAAAGGCCAGGCATAGTGGCTCATGGCTGTAATCCCAGCACTTTGGGAGGCCAAGGCGGGAGGATCACTTGATTCCAGGAGTTTGAGATCAGCCTGGGCAATATGGCAGACCCTGTCTCACAAAAAAAAAAAAAAAAAATTGTTTTGTTTTGTTTTTTTGGGACGGAGTTTCACTCTTGTCACCCAGGCTGGAGTGCAGTGGTACAATCTCAGCTCACTGCAACCACTGCCTCCAGGGTTCAAGCGATTCTCCTGCCTCAGCCTCCCAAATAGCTGGGACTATAGGCGTGCACCACCACGCCTGGCTAATTTTTGTAATTTTAGTAGAAATGGGGTTTCACCATGTTGGCCAGGCTGGTCTTGAACTTCTGACCTCAGGTGATCCACCCATCTGGGCCTCCCAAAGTGCTGGGATTACAGGTGTGAGCCACCATGCCCAGCCAAAAAAAATGTTTTTAATTAGCCAGGCATGCTGGTGTGTGTCTGTGTCCCAGCTACTTGGGAGGCTAACGTGGGACAATTGCTTGAGCCCACAAGATCGAGGCTGCTGTAAGCCATGATTGTGCCATGCACTCCAGCCTGGGAGACAGAGTAAGGTCCTGTCTCAAAATAAATAAATAAATATAAATAAATAAATAAATAAAGACACTACATTTAATGACATGGAAAATGTCTAATACACTGTGGGTGATAAAACAGATTTCAGAAAAATGTGAGCTGATGTTTATTGCTGTGTCCTCATGCCAGCTCTCTTCAAAGAGTCTGCATGCCTGATCTGTGATCTTCATAACCACTCCCTGACCAAGATACATACCCATTTTACAGATGAAGGAATGAGGCTCCAAGAAATGCAGCACCTCACCCAAAGCCACAGAGCATGTAAACAGCCAACCTGGGATTCAAACCCAGGACTGCCTGGCTTCCAAGACCCCAATACAATACAACATGAATCTTTTCAGAGCCCTGTGACTTAAAAAGGACCACCAGGCCAGGCATGGTGGCTCACGCCTGTAATCTCACCACTTTGGGAAGCCAAGGTGGGCGGATCCCTTGAGCCCAGGAGTTCGAGACCAGCCTGGGTAACATGGTGAAACCCCATCCCTACAAAAAACACCAAAAAAATTTAGCTGGGTGTGGTCGTGCATACCTGTGGTCCCAGCTACTGGGGAGGCTGAGGTGGGAGGATCACCTGAGCCTGGGGAGGTCGAGGCTGCAGTAAGCCGACATCGTGCCACTGCACAGCCTGCGTGTCTCATACGATTCTCACATTACTCTCAGATCATTTCTTTTTAAGGATGAAGAAGCAAGTAGTTCATTTTCTTAAGGTTCTGACCCTGATGGGTGGCAAATCTGGACCCTTTTCCAAGAGTACTACTCTTTACTCTGCAGCCCATCCACATCCTGCCCTGGGGGCCCTGCAGGCTGACGGGGAGCCGTCTGAGTGCCTCCAGCCCATGGGGAGCCCCTCCCGGGATGGCCCCTTCAGCAGCTGCCCCCACTAGGCCTCCCACTTGGCAGTCCTTGAGCACACACTGACTTTTCCATCTCCTTGTGGTATCTGATTCTTTTTCTTTGCTGCCTCTTCTCTCATTGTTCTGCTCTTGTGAGCCAGCTCACCTCTCCTGGCACCAACCCATAGTGGCTCTGCACCCTACCTGTGCAGCCACCTGGTCGGACCCACCTGGAAAGCCTTCTGCCCCAGCATTAGCCCTGCCCAGCCCAGCCTTGCCTACCAGCAGGAACTGGACAGAAAACACGAGCCAGCTGGTTCAGGGCAATGCAGGTGAAATAGCTGTGGCATTCTGTGACACTCAGGGCCGGCAACTAAAGTCGGGGGCTAGAGGTCACTGGGCACAAAGGATTGCACAGTTCTGACACGGTCATGTAGAGACCACAGGCAGAGCTGGGCTCTGAGGGAGCCACAGTTGGCAGGGAGGATTGCAAATGCCTGGGCAAACAGGTCTGCCATGGAGAACATAAGAGGAGAAGCTGTTTGTTTTGCCTCCTGTTACATATTACCTGCTGGGTAGAGGTTCTTGGAACCTGGGCCAGAGGTTTACAGGTGGACCCTGCCCCTGTCGGGGGGTGGAAATGCCTCAGGCCCTGGGCAAGACCTCTTCAGAAGCCACTGGGGAGGGAGGATGAAGGACTCAGAACCTTGATTTGTGAGGGGCCCAGAGACTGCAGGAACAGTCCCCATGCTGAGGCCACCCCCTGCTTCCTGGGGAGGGTGCCATACTAGCTAGCCACCAGTGAGGCTTTCAAAATTAAATTGAAAGCAATATCCTGTTTTGTTCCAAGCCATGGACTGGCCTCTGCTCCTTACCCTCCATGGGAGGCTGGTCCCTAGGTCCACAGAGAAACATACATCATCAACAAGGCTAAAAGACAAGCAACGGCCTGGATTTATAAATTTCATTTTATATATAAGAGACAAAGGATTAATATTTAGCCTGTGTTTTAAAAAACACAAATCAATAAGGACAAATAATCTCACACAATAAATGGGCAATGAATAGGAACAGAACAGACACAGGAGACATTACCAATAAACATTTTAAAAGATGCCCAATCTCACTGGTAATCAGGGAAGTATAAATTAAAACCACAACGAGATACTCTTTCACCCCCACCAGAGCGGCAAACTCTTTTTTTTAGCAATAGTGTCTATGTTGCCCAGGCTGGCCTCAAACTCCTGGCCTCAAGTGATCCTTCCACTTCAGCTTCCAAAGTAGTTAGGACTACAGGGTCGTGCCACTGAGCCCAGCAGCAAACACTTTAAAGTCCAGCAATGCTAAATATTTGCAAGGATGTGGGAAAATAGCAAAACTTGGTTGCTGCTGGTGGTCACAGTAGCACAGTCTCACCAGGGCAATACCTAAAAAAGAACTCTTCAGCACAGCAATTTCACTGCTAGAGATATAGTAATAGGATGGACAGCTACACAGCAGGTAAAACCAATAACTTAGATCTACAGGTCTCAACTTATGTCCATCTGAGATGAATAGATCTGTAACACACATACTACTGTATGAAAGAAGAAAAGAACTATGATACTATTTTTGCTGAAATTATAAAAGCATAATAATGCTGGACACGGTGGCTCATGCCTGTGATCCCAGCACTTTGGGAGGTCATAGTGGGAGGACTGCTTGTGCCCAGGAGTTTGAGACCAGCCTGGGCAACATAGCAAGACCATCTCTAAAAAAAAAAAAAAAAAAAAGCTGTGTGGTAGCATGCACCTGTCGTTCCAGCTGCTCGGGAGGTTGAACTGGGAGGATCACTTGAGCCCAGGAGGTTGAGGCTGCAGTGAGCCATGATGGCGTCATTGCACTCCAGCAGCCTGGGAGACAGCAAGACCCTGTCTCTTGAAAAAAAAAAGGCATAAAATATGTATTGTTTATTGATACACAAAAAAATCCAAGACTAAGAGCACTTATTACTCACATAACATGATTCTAAGTACTTTCCATGTTTAAACAAATATATACTTTAAAAACAGATCAAATGATACAAGATATAGTCAGCCCTCTGTATCCACGGTTTCTGCATCTGTGGATTCAATCAACCTTAGATTGAAAAATACTGGGGCCAGGTATGGTAGCTCAGGCCTGTAATCTTAGCACTTTGGGAGGCGGAGACAGGTGGATCACCTGAGATCAGGAGTTTGAGACCAGCCCGGCCAATATGGTGAAACCCCATGTCTACTAAAAATCCAAAAATTAGCCAGGTGTGGTGGCAGATGCCTATAATCCCAGCTACTCGGGAGGCTGAGGCAGGAGCATCTCTTGAACCTGGGAGGCGGAGGTTGCAGTGAGCCTAGACGGCGCTGTCGTACTCCAGCCTGGGTGACAGAGTGAGACTCCATCTCCAAAAAAAAAAGAAAAGAAAAAAGAAAAATATTTGGAAAAAAAAATTCCACAAAGTTCTGAAAAGCAAACTGCCACTGAGCCCAGCAGCAGACACTTTAAAGTCCAGCAATGCTAAATATTTGCAAGGATGTGGGAAAACAGCAAAACTTGGTTGCTGCTGGTGGTCACAGTAGCACAGTCTCACCACAGCAATACATAAAAAAGCTGAAAATGTCAACTCTTCAGCACAGCAATTTCACTGCTAGAGATACAGTCATAGGATGGACTGCTATACAGCAGGTAAAACTAATAACTTAGATCTTGAGCTTGCTGCTTACTAAGTACTATGTTGAATCCACACAAATGAAGTGATGTGTAGATACTGTATTAGGTATTATAAGTAGTCTAGAGATTATCTAAAGTACATAGTAGGATGCACATAGGTTATATGGCACCATTTTATATCACAGGCTTGAGCATCCAAGGATTTTGGTATACAAGGGAGGTCCTGGAACCAACCCCCCATAGATACTAGGGGACAACTGTACTATTTATGGATTCAGAGACACGCTAAAAGTATAAAATGTGCTTCAGCACAACATATATTAAATTTATGATGGTGGCTCTCTGGTGGGGGTCAGCTGCAGGAGGGACAGAAAAGGGACTTCAATTTGATCTGTAGTGTTTTCTTTCATTTATAATTTTCTGAAAACAAGAAAGGTTAAATTTTTATTCCCTGTCAGACACACAGGTGTTTGTTATTTTTCCATGTAATTGTGTTTCAAATTTTTTTTCACATGAAAGTTTTAAGAGGGAAAATACAAGGAGCTTGATGATCTCCTACTAAGGGTGTCTACAACATCCAAAAGATGAAGCAACTTCCTAGCATGGGCAGGAGACCCACAGCACCTGTTACATAAAGGGTCAAGGTCAAGACCAACTTTTTTTTTTTTGAGACAGGGTCTCACTCTGTTGCCCAGGCTGGAGTGCAATGGCGTGATCATGGCCCACTGCAGCCTGAAACTTCTAGGCTCAAGTGATCCTCCTGTCTCAACCTCCTAGTAGCTGGGACTACAGGCAGGAGCCACACGCTCAGCTGGGATTTATTTATTTATTTATTTAGTAGAGACAGGGTCTTGCTGTGTTGCCCAGGCTGGTCTCAAACTCCTGGCCTCAAGCAACCCTCCCACTCCAGCCTCCTAAAGTGTAGGGATTACAGGCGTAAGCCACTGTGCCTAGCCAAGACCAACATTTATGCAATAAGCAAGAGCCCTGACTTGTCCATGAAATTCACATGCTGTACTCATAGCTAAGTCCTCAGTCCTCATTCAACATATTCACTCTTGTGTTATAGCTCATTGGTCCAATATATCTCCTAGCTCATGGCAGTCGAAAGGCAGGCTCTCCCTTCCCGTCTCCCTTGCACACCACCGAAAGTTTTGTGATCTCATTCTTCTAGTCCATGTGCCACTCGCCAAGCCACATGCCATGGGGCTGCATCCTCTTGGGGGGCTCCTTTGCCTAATTTGCACAGACACTAGGCTAGTGGTTGACCTTCCAGTGGTCGTTGATATGGGAGTAGAGACGGCCAACGCTTGTGCAGGAAGGACAATGCTGAACTGCTGAGTCTGAACCTGTAATAGCTGTTTTATCCTGAAATAAAATTATAATTTTTATGTACCTGAATAAATAGGTGATATATTTATACTAGTTACAATGTGCAACTATTGTTCAAGACAAAGGTGCTGTTGTGACAAATAAAATCCCAAAAAGATCACTACTAAATGGTCATTTTCTTAATTGATGGCCATTTTAATGCATGCTGGCCATTAAAAGCATAAAAAGAGCCTCAGGAAAAAAAAAAAAAAAGAACTGGCTGGGCATTGTGGCTCACACCTGTAATCCCAGCACTTTGGGAGGCCGAGGCAGGTGGATCACCTGAGGTCAGGAGTTCAAGATCAGCCTGACCAACATGGCGAAACCCTGTCTCTACTAAAAATACAAAAAATAGCTGAGCGTGGTGGCACATGCCTGTAATCCCAGCTACTCGGGAGGCTGAGGCAGGAAAATTTACTTGAAATCGGAAGGCAGAGGTTGCAGTGATCCGAGATTGCACCATTGCACTCCAGCCTGGGCAACAAGAGTGAAACTCTGTCGCAGGAAAATAATAACAACAACAGGCCGGGCGTGGTGGCTCACGCCTGTAATCCCAGCACTTTGGGAGGCCAAGGCAGGTGGATCACAAGGTCAGGAGATCGAGACCAACTTAGCTAACACGGTGAAACCCCGTCTCTACTAAAAATACAAAAAATTAGCCAGGCGTGGTGGCAGGCGCCTGTAGTCCCAGCTACTCGGGAGGCTGAGGCAGGAGAATGGCGTGAACCCGGTAGGCGGAGGTTGCAGTGAGCCGAGATTGCGCCACTGCACTCCAGTCTGGGCAACAGAGCGAGACTCCATCTCGAAAAATAAAAAATAAAAAAAATAAAAAATAACAACAACAACAACAACAAAAATGAACTTTGACTAAGTCTCACATTCTATATAAGCAAAAATAAAATGAATCAGACTTAAGTGTAAAAAAAAATTATAAAATCTTCTGGATCTAGAGCTAGGCAAAAAGTTATTAGGCTTGACACCAAAAGCATGATCCATTAAAAACAAACAAACAACAACAAAAAAAACTCACTGAGCGCTGGGTGCAGTGGCATGCACCTGTAATCCCAGCTACTTGGGAGGCTGAGGCAGGAGAATTGCTTGAACCGAGGAGCTGGAGACCAGCCTGGGCAACATAATGAGATCCCATCTAAAAAAAAAAAAACTCACTAAACTAGACTTTATAAACTAGACTTAATATATTAGACTTTATTAAAAAAATTTTTTTAAATTGCTGTATGGGCTGGGCATAGTGGCTCACGTCTGTAAAGTAATCTTAGCACTTTGGGAGGCTGAGGTGGGAAAATCACTTGAGCACAGGAGTTGGAGACCAGCCTAGTCAACACAGTGCAATCCCATCTCTATGAAAAAATTTTTTAAATTAGCTGGGCTTTGTGGCGTGTACCCATAGTCCTACATACTTGGAAGGCTGAGGCAGGAGGATCACTTGAGCCCAGGAGGTTGAGGCTGCACTGAGCCGTGGTTGCACCACTGTGCTCCAGCCAGGGTGACAGAGTGAGGCCTTTCTCAAAAAATTAAAAAAAAAAAAAGGATTAAAAAATTTTGCTCTGCAAAAGACCCTTTTAAGAGGATGAAAAAAAGCTACAAAGTGGGGAAAAACATTTGTAAGCCACATGTCTGACAAAGGAATAATACTAGAATACATACAGAACTCTGAAACATTGAGCTGTTTAATATGTAAGACTCACTTTTGTGAGTTTTTGTCAAGGTTAATGAGCTGCTCCTCCCAAAAGCACTCCTTGGCTTCTGAGCAAAAAAAGCCAGACACAGGCCGGGCACGGTGGCTCACGCCTGTAATCCCAGCACTTTGGGAGGCCGAGGCGGGCAAATCACCTGAGGTCGGGAGTTCGAGACCAGCTTGACCAACATGGAGAAATCCCATCTCTACTAAAAATACAAAATAAGTCAGGTGTGGTGGCACATGCCGGTAATCCCAGCTACTTGGGAGGCTGAGGCAGGAGAATCGCATGAACCTGGGAGGCGGAGGTTGCGATGAGCCAAGATTGCGCCATTGCACTCCAGCCTGGGCAACAACAGTGAAACTCTGTCTCAAAAGAAAAAAAAGAAAAAAAAAAGATCTGTGCAGTTTACTGTATGTAATTATATCATAAAGCCCCATGATCTTTCTACCACTCGACATAACCACCCTGAGGAGTATGTGACCTACGAAAAACACCGACTACAAAGAACAAACTACAAATGACTACAAAGAGCAGTAAGGACTACAGTAAAAAAAAAAAAATTTTTTTTTTGAGACGGAGTTTTGCTCTTTTGCCCAGGCTGGAATGAGGTGGTGTTATCTCGGATCACTGCAACCTCCACCCACTGGGTTCAAGAGATTCTCCTGCCTCAGCCTCCCGAGTAGCTGGGATTACAGGTGCATGCCACCATGCCCAGCTAATTTTGTATTTTTAGTAGAGATGGGTTTTCGTCATGTTGGCCAGGCTGGTCTCGAACTCCTGACCTCAGGTGATCCACCTGCCTCAGCCTCCCAAAGTGCTGGGATTGCAGGCATGAGCCACCGCACCCAGCCCAGTAAAGATTTTGAACAAGATACTCTATATTGGTGGAAGCTTCCATTCTCAGCATCTTGTTTTGTTATTATTATTATTATTATTATTTGAGACATGCTCTCACTCTGTCACTGAGGCTAGAGTGTGGTGGCATGATCACGGCTCACTGCAGCCTCGGCCTCCTGGGCTCAAGCAATCCTCCTGCCTCAGTCCCCCAGGAAGCTGGAACCACAAGCACATGCCACCACACCCAACTAATTTGTAAAAAGTATTATCTGTAGAGATGGGGTCTCCCTATGTTGCCCAGGCTGGTCTCAAACTTCTGGGCTCAAGCGATCCTCCCACCTCAGCCTCCCAAAGTGCTGAATTATAGGTGTGAGCCACTGTGCCTGGCCCATTTTCAGCATCTTGAATGGAACCACTGGTGTGTTTGTAAGTATGTACAGAAAATACATAAGAAGTGATAATTTGGGTTTAGAAAACTCTCTCAAGAAGACATAGAAGGGCCAGTGCGGTGGGTCACACCTGTAATCCCAGCACTTTGGGAGGCTGAGTTGGGAGGACTGCTTGAGCCCAGCAGTTTGAGACCACCTGGGGCAACAAAGTGGAAATCTGTCTCTACCAAAACAAAATACAAAAAATTTAGCAAGGCATGGTGGTGCACACCTGTAATCCCAGCTATTTGGGAGGCAGAGGTGGGCACATCACCTGAGACTGGGAGGTCAAGGCTACAGTGAGCCGTGATCATGCCACTGCACTCCATCCCAGGCGACAGAGTAGCCTGAAATACTTGGAGTCAGGAGGCATCCATGCTGCAGGTTTTTTTTCTTTTGGAATAGCTGGACAGAGACCCCAGGAGAAGAGTACCTAGGAATCAGGGATGGGGGCTGAGTCAAGACACTTGTCCCTTGATAGGATTACTAAAATACATACAAGGCTAGATATTAGTTTTCTAGGAAGAAAACCTTTGAGGTAGCCAGGTGCACATGGTGGTTTGTGCTTGTAATCCCAGCTACTCAGGAGGCTGAGGAAGTAGGATTGTTTGAGTGCAGTAATCCCAGCATTTTGGAAGGCCAAGGCAGGCGGATCACGAGGTCAGGAGTTTGAGACCAGCCTGGCCAACATAGTGAAACCCCGTCTCCACTTAAAATACAAAAAATTAGCTGGGCGTGGTGGCAGGTGTCTGTAATCCCAGCTACTTGGGAGGCTGAGGCAGGAGAATTGCTGAACCCAGGAGGCGGAGGTTGCAGTGAGCCCAGATCGCGCCACTGTACTCCAGCCTGGTGATAGTGCGAGACTCCGTCTCAAAAAAAAAAAAAAAGAAAAAGAAAAACATATTTAAGTGTGTGTGTGCGTGTGTGTGTATAAAACAAAACTTGATGCTTCTTTTTGCTCAGGGGACTACAGAATTACAGAATGTCAGGTTAGGAAGCTGCATACTCAGGGTTCATAAGAGACCAAGTGAAATTTCACACACGTATGAAGGCTGCATACTTCAAATCACAGCCTTATTGGGTTTAGGGATCAGGCTCAAACTCCAGCCTCTTTAGGAATCACAGAATCTTCTCCCAAAGGTAGAGCACATCTTGTCCAAACAGCCTATTTTACAAACAAACTAAGGTCTGCAGAGGTTGAGTAATTTGCCTAAAGCCACACTAAGTTAGGACTGGTAGGACTGGGATTTGCTTTCCCGTCAACTAACTCCCAAATGGAGGAATACATGCATGCCACTGAGGTTTATAAAGCACGATTTGTAAGCTAGAAATACAACATGTTTAGTTCTAAAGGGAGAGGCACTGGCAGTATTGTTCCTACCCTTCGTTATTAGGACACTCCCATGGCAAGGCCAACCCAGAAGATGAAATTACAGCCTGCATGTTGGCCTGTTGAATGCATGACCAGCTTTATTCCCATCTTCAGCATAAGCTCAGGCCTGTCCACCCATCTCCAGCAGCCCCACCTTTGCTTAGGTAGTTTACCCTGCTGGAACCTTCTCCCTCCTACTCCCCAGACACAGTTACTATACTGTGGGCCTTGGGGTCACTGTAAGAATGGGCCAAGCCATCATTACACAAGCATTCCTGTAAAATAGCTCACCACTAGGACAGGTTGCTCACTGACCCATGCAATGGGTTGAACATGTCCTTGGCATCAAACTGTGTGTTAAGCATTTTCTTATGGGACCTCATTTAACCCTCACAATGCACTATTTATACATAAGAAAAGTCAAGGCCAGGCGTGTGGCTCACACCTGTAATCCCAGCACTTTGGGAGGTGGCTGAGGCAGGCAGGTAACTTAAGCTCAGGAGTTCAAGACCAGCCTGGGCAACATGGCAAAACACCATCTCTACAAAAAAATACAAAAATTAGTTTGGTGTAGTGACGCAGGCCTGTAGTCCCAGCTACTGGGGAGGCTGAGATAGGAGGATCACTCAAGAGTTCGAGGCTGTAGTGAGCTGTGATCGTGCCACTGCACTCAGCCTAGGTGACAGAGCGAGACCTTGTCTCCACCAAAAAAAGAAAGAAAGAAAAAAAGGTCAAGTTTAACTTAAGTAAAAAAACTACTCAGCTAGAAAGTGGTTCATTTGAATCCAGATCTGCCTGGCTCCAAAGTTTCATCTGTAGATTGAAGTAAAATAGAGGCCGGGATCAGCAGCTCACCCCTATAATCCCAGCACTTGAGGCCAAGGCAGGAGGATGGCTTGAGGCAGCGGTTTGAGACCAACCTGGGAAATACTTCATAACCCCATCTCTACAAAAAATTTTAAAATGATCTGGGTATGGCGGCACATGCCTGTAGTCCTAGCTACTTGGGAGGCTGAGATGGGAGGAATGCTTGAGCCCAGAAGTTTGAGATTATAGCAAGCTATGATCGCACCAGGGTTCACAACGATTGAAGCACAAGTGAGATTTCACGGAAGTACAAAGGCTTCAAACTGCAGACCTAACCTTTCAGGGATCAGGTTCTAACCCCAGGCTCTTTGGGAAGTCTCCCCCTCCCATTTCCACAAACCAGATTCCTCCTGCTTTGATTGACATCTTTAATGGCACTGCAAACTTTCTGCCTTGAATCAGTGTGTCTATGGACTTTCCCTGTAGACTCCTTCTAGAAAAACAGCTCTGTCAATGAAAACAAACTTATTCATCTTTTTATTACCTTTACATGCTTCACAGTACACTGCAGCAATGTACAGCATTCAAAGCAGAGGAGGGTAACTAAAACAGATGTGTACTATTCACTGATTCCAGCAGCCAAGTTCATAGTTATTTTCTACTGTTACATTTAGACTGGAGGATCCCCAGTGGAATGCATAGGGATATCGTTACCAAATCATTCATAAATCATGTTTTGGAAATTATGGGAAGAGTCTATTTCTTGTAACTAGTTATGGTTACCACCCACAACACTTCCAGGCTTAATACAAGGCACTTGTATAGAAACAGCATTTTGTAGTTTTCCATGTGTGTGTAAATTGTTGGTCGCAAGAACAGAAAAATAGCTCAGCAGCTGTCTGAGCTATGTGATGTATGCAAAATGTATCAAGCCCAGAGAGACATGAGACTTCAGTCATGCTCCTTCCTTCCCAGGGACAATTGTTTAAAGGCATTTTGCTCCTAACTAGCTGCTTTACCCATTACTTTCATGTTAACAAAATCTGTGATACAAAGAACAAAGTATAATGAATCAATAGCTTATATCATTTTAATGTACATTCTTGGTAAATCACTTAGGAACTGTCTCTTCTTTTCATTTATTTATTTATTTATTTAGAGACAGAGTCTTGCTCTGTCGCCCAGGTTGGAGTGCAGTGGCACAATCTCGGCTCACTGCAACCTTCTCCTCCCGGGTTTAAGCGATTCTCCTGCCTCAGCCTCCCAAGTAGCTGAAACTACAGGCGCCCGCCACCATGCCCAGCTAATTTTGTATTTTTAGTAGAGACAGGGTTTCACCATATTGGCCAGGCTGGTCTCAAACTCCTGACCTTGTGATCTGCCTGCCTCGGCCTCCCAAAGTGCCGGGATTACAGGTGTGAGCCACTGCACCCAGCCTTCTTTTCTTTTAAAACCCCACTTGTAACTGCTGCTCATCAGATCATATATTCAGGGCAACTTGAGTCTATGCTCCCGGTTGCAGTCTGCAAACATGGCCCAAATAAACTCTCTACTTTTATTACTTTTGCCTCAGATTTTTCCCTTAGGTCCAGTCTTATATAATCATAGCCATCCCCATGGAGGGTGGTCCACAAAGCCCCCTTACCCCTCTGTCCCTACCATCAGCACCAAGTCACTGGATCCCCAGCTCTGAGCACCACACCTAATTCTGAGAGGCTTTAGCCACTGATCTCTCTGCCTTCCCAGCTCTGAGTGTTCTCAACACCCTGGATGCAGCTGCCTCATAGGCAGCCCCAGGCCAGCTTTAGGGGAGGTCTGGGGGAAGCCTGCTCAGCCCAGGTTTCTCCTTGAATTCCTTCCTTGGAGGTTCGCTGAAGCCCCAGACTAAGCCATCCACCTTCTTTGGGGAAGGAGGCACATAGATAGGGGGAAGCAGTTGGTCGTGAGGAGTTCTGGAGAGCAAAGGACAGCTTTTTCTTTCCTTCTGGGGAGAAAGACTCTGGGCTGGGCGTGGTGGCTCACGCCTGTAATCCCAGAACTTTGGGAGGCTGAGGCAGGTGGATTACTTGAGTTCAGGAGTTTGAGACTAGTCTGACCAACATGGTGAAACCCCATCTCCACTAAAAATACAAAATTAGCTGGGCGGGTGGCGCACACCGGTAATCCCAGCTACTTGGGAGGCTGAGGCAGGAGAACTGCTTGAACCCAGGAGGCGGAGGTTACAGTGACCTGAGATCATGCCATTGCACTCCAGCCTGGGGCAACAAGAGCGAAATTCCACCTCAAAAAAAAAAAAGAAAAAGAGAAAGACTCTGAACAGCCCTGCGTCAAATGGAGAGGAGGACGTCCAGCAGACCCAAGGACTGGACATGTAGCTGGGTGGAAGTCACCATCTTGGCAATCAGCTAGGAGAAATAATTGGGTTCCAGAAAGAGGCCACCAATCAGGGGATCCTCTCCTACTTTCAAATCAGTCAGAATTCCCACCCAGACACCAGTCAAGGGTTTCCAGGGACCAGCCCTGCCTCAAAGGAAAGGCTGAGAACAAGAGCAAGCTTGTTTTATTCATCAGCCCAACAACACAGCAAGAAGGTAGTAAGTAATGAACTAACTAGCTCAGAGGTTAGATAACATGCCCGAGGTCATACAACCAATAGGGAGAGGACCCAGGGCTGTCATCCAGGATAGTCTAACTTCAAAGCCCTTGCTCTTTTCTCTCAGGCAAAACCAGGGTCTGGTAAGTAATAGGTCTGGGTGTTGGGCAACAGGAAAGCAGGCTGTGTGTGAGCAGATCGGAGAAAACAGAGGACGAAAGTCCAAGCGCATTCCTCACCATGGCACTTGCAACACCGAATAGTGCTCACCTTGATTTATTTCTCCTCCTACGAGGCTGCAAGTTCCTGGCAGGGTGAGGACTGAGTTCTGTGGCCTCTATATCCACAGCATGTGCTAGCATGATGCAGAATCTGTTCTCAGGAATGTTTGCTGATGGTTTCAGCCCTGAGGCTTCTTTTTTCATTTTTATTTTTATTTTTTTGAGATGAAGTCTTTCTCTGTCACCCAGACTGGAGTGCAGTGGTGCAATCTCAGCTCAGTGCAACCTCCGCTTCCCAGGTTCAAGTAATTCTCCTGCCTCAGCCTCCCAAGTAGCTGGGATTACAGGCATGCGCCACCACGCCAGGCTAATTTTGTATTTTTAGTAGAGATGGGGTTTCTCCATGTTGGCCAGTCTGGTCTAACTCCTGACCTCAAGTGATCCACCCACCTCAGCTTCCCAAAGTGCTGGGAATACAGGCATAAGCCACCATGCTTGGCCTTTATTTATATTTTTATTTATTTATTTTTGACATGGAGTCTCGCTCTGTCACCCAGGCTGGAGTGCAGTGGTGCAGTCTTGGCTCACTACAACCACCGCCTCCCAGGTTGGAGCAATTCTCCTGCTGCCTCAGACACCCTAGTAGCTGGTATTACAGGCACATGCCACCACGCCCGGCTGATTTTTGTATTTTTAGTAGAAACGGGGTTTCACCATGTTGGCCAAACCGGTCTCCTGACTTCAAGTGATCTGCCTGCCTGGGCCTCCCAAAGTGCTGGTATTACAGGCATGAGCCACCCACCCAGCCTTTATTTTTATTTTTTGAGTCTAGGTTTTGCTCTGCTGCTCAGGCTACAGTGCAGTGGCATGATCATGGCTCAATGCAGCCTTGAACTCCTGGGCTCAAGTGATCCTACCACCTCTGCTTTCCAAAGTGCTGAGATTATAGGCATAAACCACCATGCCCGGCCTGAGCCCTGAGGCTTCTGAAGGGGAAAGTAGGAGAGAAATCAGGTAAAACCACCACAGTCAGACAATAAGGGTGCAGGCACAAGAGAGTGGAAGGGGCAGAAAGAAAGTAGGCCAAACACTCAGAAAATCATCTGTCTGGATAAATGAGTCTCCTCCTGACACAGCAATAAGAATTTCTCTGAAGCTTGGTGCTCTCAGAGGTCCCGGGGCTGTAGCAGGTAAGTGACCTGTTTTGTTTACAGATAAAAAAAAAGTCAAAGGTCAGAAATGTTGCCATGTGGCCTGATTTATTACTTATTTATTGGTTTGTTTGTTTGTTTTCTATTGGGCAGCCTCCTGAGCCAGAGTAGGCTGAGAGACTCCCCTGTGGCCTGATTTAGTGTGATAAAATATGTACACTTTGGGGAGTAACTTTCCTCAGAGTCCTCCCAGCCTGAGGGGGCAGCCATGAGTCCAGAGGAGAGGCTTAAGAGACTAGGGGGTCAGGGGAGGGCCGAACTTGTCTAGGGAGACCCTGGGAAGTAGTGAGTGACTTCCCAGGGTCACTGGGAAGAGGACCCCACTGTCCTCATCTCAATCCCATCTACTGACCAGCCTTGATCCACTTAGTTTTCTCAGCAAATTAGGCAGAGTGATGTTAAGGCATTGCATGCTTTCTAGCATTCAGAAATCAGCAAGTTCAGAAAGTGTGATCTTGGAGTTCTAGCCAAAAAGGAGTCTGCATGTCCCTCCAACTCTTCCTACTTAGCCTTTTTAAAAACAAAAACAAATCTAGTTCTCTGAGACACAGCTTTGTTCTGACTTCTCCCTTTTCCATGTCCAGGCCCACACCCCATCTGATGTTGCTGAAAGTGCTGTCCTGACCATAGACTTAGTATCTGGCCGAGTTGAGTGGTAGGACAGACTCAGTAGTGCACAGGGCTCCCCATTGGTGCTGCTGAAGCTAACAGCCCTGATAACATGAGTGGCAGCCTGCTCTCTGTGTCTCAAGCACTTTCACATTTGCCATCTCACGGGGTCCTCCCAAGGACTGGTCACACCGGGAAGGCAGCTTTACTTACGGTGCTGCTGCAGAGGCAGTGAAGCTACTGGGAACTGAAATCCTCTGCCTGCCAGCTTCCATCCCACCCCTTGCACTGAGGACAGAAGGAAATAGGCCCAGGAGTAGGCAGCAAAGAATTAAAGCCATGTTAGTGAGCAGCTGATGAGGAGACAGGAGACTGCTAAGTTTAGTGGCCTGGGTCGGGGAGACTGGGGCTGATCCCCAAGTTTGCCCATGAAGGGGTTCCAACTCAGAGGCAGTGTCCTGGGGGGACAGCCCAGGCCTTGGCCCTTGCCCCTCCCCATGGGAATATTCTCCTTAAAGCCCACACTCCTTGCCCTCTGTGCCCATAAAGGAGAAGGAATCGAGAGTCTTGGACCAGAACTCGAAGTCACTGCAGCCACCAACCAAAGCCCCCCCGCCCCACCCAAGTCCACCAGGCCAAGCCAGCTTTTCCTATTGCCTAGGTGCTGGCGGGGGGCGGGGGAGGGGCGGGTACCTTCCCCCCAGTGCACTCGTCCAGAGGTGGGGCTTCCGAAGCTCGCCGGGACCTCCAAGTTCCTCTCCCGGGGAACTGCCCCGCCCCCTCTCTTCCCGCGGGGGGCCAGTACCTGAGGAAGCGGACACCCTGCAACCTGGCTTCCTGCCAACTCCGAGAGAGGGCGGCCCGGGCCCCCAGCACCCCCGAGCTCCCGGCGCACAGCCTCCCCAGGCGCAGCATCCCGACGTAGACAGCCATGGCTCGCTTTGCCCTGCGTCCCGGCCCGAGTAAACTTTTAAAGTGAGCCGGGGCGGGGCGGGCGCGGAGCGGGCGGGGAGGCGGGGAGGGTGGCCTCTGCCTATGGGGTGCGGCGGATTCGGTCTCCGCCGGCGGGGCGGGGCGGGGCGAGGCGCGGCGGCGGCGACTTCGCGCGGGGCCACCTTCCCCTCCGACCCCACGGCCCTCCCCCTCCCACCCTCGAAGAATAGCCCTGGTTTCCTCTGGATCCGAAGGCCCCAGCTGCAGTCCGAAACAGATCTTCCTCGCGACCATCCTCACGGGCCTGGATGTTAGAAGCGCAAAAATTTGTTGATTTGTGCTGCTGGGAGAGCCAGCAGCACATCCGTGAGGGGCCAGATGGCAAGGTCAAGATCCATCCATCCCCTGCCCCCTCGGGTCACGTGCTGGCCCCGCTACTTGCGAGCCGGGGGCCAAAGCAGCAGGCGCGAAGCGTCCTTGAGGCATGCCAGCTGGAGCAGAGGGCCCGCGGGGATGGGGAGGCAGCCAGAACAAAGGGTGTCGTGGGTGAGCCCCCTGCGGGCCCGCTGGCGCCAGAGTCCCAGCTGAGGCCAGATGTCAGCTTCAGAAGGGACACCAGTTGTACCCCATCTCACAGGAGGCATCCTCCCATCCCTCCTCGGCGCCTCTGCCTTGACCTTCTGGACAGGGTTGGGGGCCGGACACGTAAGGTGGCCTCAGGGACTGGGACCTGTGTATTTCATCCTCCATCTGCCTGTCTTGGGGCCTGTGGCACAGTTCCCTGTGCTGCTCCAGGTGTGAATGGAAAGCAACCCTATGCCCCTCCTTAGGGTTCCTGAGGCCCAGGGGTGAGTGGGGTACTAAGACCTGGGCAGAGCTGCGGGACAGAGAAGGTGATAATCCCGCTCTGGTCCTTGCTAGGAAAAGTGGCACTGGGCACCAAAGAGTAGCACAGTTTATACCTGTTCCAGGTCCACACTGCCTCGGCCTAGCCATGACTCTTCCTCTAGAGAAGGAGCTGGAGAAGAATGGGGCAAAGGCCCTGGCAGTGTGACCTCCCCTCTCCTGACTGGAGGAGATGAAGTAAACCCTGCCAGGCAGAAGGGGTGGCTGAGAGTGGAGCCTGGCCTGAGGTGACCTTTGCCCTTATCTGGGAACTCTGGCTCCACTTGGGTCATGAGAAGGAGTCCATGCTGGGCCTCTTTATGATCTTGAGCGTGACCTCAAATCCTCCCTGGAACCCCGGTTCCTAGGGAGGGTCCCCACACTTCAGTTTCTGTGCGGTTGGGGCAGGAAGAGACAGAGGAGCAAAGAGATCACAGGACGCTGGGCCTGCAAGGGTGTGCTTTCCTAATTAGACTAACTGTCTTTGATAGCGGACCAGGGAATGTGGAGGGCTGGGGCATTCACAAGTCTGGGGTCCCAGCCGTGGCTGGCAGGCTTAGCCTCTAGCATGCTGGGTGACCCTGGGTAAACCACTGTCCCTCTCTTGGCCTATGAAGTGTGGGGTGGGTACTGATCTTGTAGGTCCTTCCACTCTCCTGGCTAGTTTGAGGGTCAGTCCTAGAGTGGGAGAGAAGTGAGTTCCTCCTTGAACTTTGCTCCAGCCTCGGCTTTTCAAGACACTGGGCTTTCCTGACTCTTCCTAGGTGCACAGGCCGTGGCATCATAGCCACCAGTTTCAGGGTATCTTGTACATGCCAGGCTCTTCAAGGACATTTTCTCTGACCCTCACAAACACCCTGCAAGGAACAGGCATGCCTTGGAATGTGTCTTTGTTTTTATAGATGAAGAAACTGAATCCCAAAGAGGTTCAGCTTCTTAAACATAGGCCAAAGCTCTGCCAGTAGTCTCTTTGTGGCTTTGGGCAAGTCACGGGGCCTCTCCAGCCTCGTTATCTGTCAAATGGGGATAATAATACCAACTTCACGCAGAGGGCTGGGTAAGAATTGAGTAGGTGGCACAGAACTGGTAGTCGGCCAGTTTTCAGTGATTGTTTCTTTTTCCATCCTCTCCTTCCTCTTGTGTCTTCACTCAAAGACCTTCCTCTGTGTAGGAATTGCAAACCTTTTTTAGGAGGGAGAATTGTTTTATTTGTGCAAAGCCCTGGTAGGCACTGGTTCTGTGGATGGGGAGGAGGGCTGGGAGAAAGTCAAGACGGCTGGTGGAAGTCTGTGAGTCATGGTGGGGGAATCATGTTGACCCAGCATTCTTTGGCTAATATAAGGAAGTGGGGAGCAGGGCAGTGAGCCATCCAGGCTCTCCAGCTTCCCTTCCCTTTAACCAATTAAATTCCCCGTTGCTCCCCAAGGGGCCTTCTGCCTGAGCCATCACATCTCCTTTATGCTGCATGTGACTTGCATGATTTATGGTCCCGGTAATTTGGCTCATGCCATTGGCTACCATGAGAAAGCCCTTATTCCCGCCCCTTTGCCCATGTCCTGCTTCTGTGCTTCAAAAGCAGGCTCAAAATGTAAACACCATTTATTGATTTTTTTTCTTTCATAACATCAACCTACAGAAGACCTAGTCACAGTTACAGAATAGAATGTAAATGTAAGTATCACTAACCTTGGAAGTTACATCTGATAGTAGTTGAGAGGGAAGGGGCGGGGGAGAGTATAAAATAAAAATAAAAGGGTATGTCATTATGTACAAAAATAATAATAAAACTATAGTACCAGCACTTAGGGAGGAGAGATGGGGTGCAAGTACCCACTTATCAAACAGAAAATCTAAAACTGGCAAAATAGGTATGCCATTTAGAGGCAAGTAGCAGAAGAAGATAAAACAGAAATCGTTACAATAGTTCAAATGATTCTCTTTGGACTTAAATAGATATTTCACCAAATAAATATATATATGTATGTATGTATGTATATATTGACCCCAAGAGTTTGAGGCTGCAGTGAGCTGAGATCACACCACTGCACTCCTGTCTGGGTGACAGAGCAAGACCCTGTCTCAAAAAAAAAAAAAAGAACACCTGCAAAAAACCAGAAAATAACAAGTATTGGTGGGGTTGTGGAGAGACTGGACACGTGTGCATTGGGTGGTGGGAATGTAAAATGGGGCCACCACAGTGGATGGTATGGTGCTTCCTCAAAAAATTAAAAATGATTTATATGATCCAGCAATTCTTCTGGGTATATACCCAAAATAATTGAAAGTCGGGACTCCAACAAACATTTGTGTACCAATGTTCACAACAGAATTGTTCCCAATAGCCAAAAGACAGACACAACCCAAATATTCATCAATGATTGAATGGATAAACAAATGCAGTAGATCCATACAATGGAATACTATTCAGCTTTCAAAAAAGGAAGGAAATTCCCACACGTGCTACAATCCACATGAACTTTGAACACATTGTGCTAAGTGAAATAAGCCAAACACAAAAGAATAAATACTGTATGATTCCATTCATATGCGACACCTAGAGTAGTCAAATTCTTAGAGACAAAGTGGAATGGTGTTTGCCAGGGGTTGGGGGTGTGGTGGGGGAATGGGGAGTTATTATTTGTTTAATGGGTATAGAGTTTCAGTTTAGGAAAGTGAAAGGTTTTTGGAGATGAATGGTGGTAATGGTTGTGTACCAATGTGAATATACTTAATGCCACTGAACTGTAACCCTAAAAATGGCTAAAATGATATATTTTATTTATGTCTATTTTTCCACAACTTTTAAAATAGCTTTTCTTTGGGGCATAGCAGTGGGAGGAAGAGTGAGGGCAGAGAACAGGCTTTTGTTAAAAAAGCTCTTTTTGGCCTGGTGCGGTGGCTCACACCTGTAATCCCAGCACTTTGGGAGGCCGAGGCGGGCGGATCATGAGGTCAGGAGATCAAGACCATCCTGGCTAACACAGTGAAACCCTGTCTCTACTAAAAATATAAAAAATTAGCCGGGCGTGGTGGCGGGCGCCTGTAGTCCCAGCTACTCAGGAGGCTGAGGCGGGGGAATGGCGTGAACCCGGGAGGCGGAGCTTGCAGTGAGCCAAGATGGCACCATTGCACTCCAGCCTGGGCGACAGAGCAAGACTCAGTCTCGAAAAAAAAAAAAAAAAAAAAAAGCTGTTTTCTTATATTATTTTCTAAGATGGTGTATATGATTTCTCTTAATAAAATTTTTTATTAACATGCCTGAGGGAGGCTTCAATCAGTTACAGGAACTAATGTGTTTGATGAGGTTTTCACTGTAAAAAAAATGAGTGCAAAGAGGTTACTTAGGCTTGGAATCAACTTCAGTGTCAGATCTGGAAAGAATCCAGCCCTAGTGCTTTTTCTGTCAATGACCTTGAGCAAATCCCTTTTCTCTGGTGTAATTTTTCATAGCTCTCTGTTGTAATTGACTGTCTCCAAGTCGTAAATAAAAAATGGCCCTTTAAAAGAATTTCCTTCACTGTGTGTTTGAGAACTGAGCTGTCTAATAAGAAATGCAGTGATCACGAAGGAGAGGTGGAAAAAAAAGAGAGACCGCTGGCAGCCACAGAAAGAAAAGGAGAGAGGAAGTTGAGGAAGGAAGTTTCAGTTTTCAAAGATATTGAAATGACTTGGAACAGAATGTGTATATTCTGCTAATCAAGCCAATTAGATCCAGTAGCCAATATAAAAAAAAAGGCTAATAAAAATTGTTCTAAACATGGATGTTTCTCATTCTCAAACTCTGAAACTGAAAGTGAAAATAAGGAACTTGCTTTGAACTGCTGTGTAGAGTCAAGTTATCTTTTAGTTATCTTTTTTTTTTTTTTTTTAAGAGACTGTCTCACTCTCACTTGGGCTGGAGCTGGAATGGTGCAGTAGGGCAATCATAGCTCACTGCAGCCTTGAACTCCTGGGGTCAAGTGATCCTCCCACCTCAGCCTCCTGCGTAGCTGGGATTACAGGCGCATGCCACCACACTGGGCTAATTTTTCTTTTTTTGTAGAGGTGAGGATCTCAATGTGTTGCCCAGGCTGATTTTGAACTCCTGGGCTCAAGTGATCCTCCTGCTTCAGCCTCCCAAAGAGCTAGGATTCACAAGCAAGAGCCACCACACCCAGCTGAGTAAAATTATCTCGATCACGACTAACAATTGCTGCAGGCACAGGCAGACGTGTTTTTAAATGATCAGTATTTTCTTGCTTACATCCCCAAATTGAAAACTAAGCCATAATCCCAGCAACTGCCAAAAAACTGTGAAAGCCTTGCTTTTGTAAGAGGATAGGACAAAAATCTTTATTTGGATGGTGTAATATTTTACTTTTCTTGGGTCAAAGTCAAGAACTAAAGTCAACTATGAAGTCTTGGATAAAGACCCAGTGTGAAACGAAATCTAATTTAACTTTCTTTTTTTATTCATTGGTTCAGCATTCATTCATTGAGTAACTACTTGCTGACAAGCATGATATGAATGAGACATGGTGTCTTTTCTCAATGAGCTCACTGTCTAGGAGAAAACACCAACCCTGCGACTGACAATGGCCTGCAGTGCGGCCAGTGCTGTGTGAGCAAGGCTACGGGAGAGGCACCTACCCAAGGTGTGTTGCAGAAGGCCTCCTGGAGGTTTGCATCTAGTCCTGAGAAAGAAGCAGTGTGTCAGTTTCCTATTGCTGCTGGAACAAATTGCACACATGTAGTGGCTTAAAACCCCAGAAATTTATTGTCTTACAGTTCTGGAGGCCAGAAGTCTGAAGAGAGTCTTACGCAATTAAAATTAAAGTGTTGGGCTGGGCGCGGTGGCTCATGCCTGTAATCCTAGCACTTTGGGAGGCCAAGGTCAGGAGTTTGAGACCAGCTTGGTCAACATGGTGATAAGGGAGGAGACCACCCCTCATATTGTCTTATGCCCAATTTCTGCCTCCAAGGAAAGAAGAAATAAAAACTAAAAGGCAAAATGAAATCCAAAAGCAGACAGTCCAGCACCACACCTGGGCCTGGTAGTTAAAGATCGACCCCTGACCTAATTGGTTATATTATCTATAGATTACAGACATTGTATAGAAAAGCACTGTGAAAATCCCTGTCCTGTTCTGTTCCGTTCTAATTACTGTTACATGCAGCCCCCAGTCACGTACCCCCTGCTTGCTCAATCGATCATGACCCTCTCACGTGGACCTCCTTAGAGTTGTGAGCCCTTAAAAGGGACAGGAATTGCTCACTTGGAGAGCTCGGTTGTTGGTGACGTGAGTCTTGCCGAAGCTCCCGGCCGAATAAAGCCCTTCCTTCTTTAACTCGGTGTCTGAGGGGTTTTGTCTGCAGCTTGTCACGCTTCATTTCTTGGTTCCCTGACCGGGAAGCATGGTGATGAATGGATGGTTGAGGCAGCCCCTTAGGTGGCTTAGGCCTGCCCTGTGGAGCATCCCTGCAGGGGACTCCAGCCAGCTTGAGCGATGTGGATCCTGAGAGCGATCCCAGGTAAGCAATTGCCCCGGTGGAACGCCTCGCCAGAGCAGCGTGTGGCAGGCCCCCATGGAGGATCAACGCAGTGGCTGAACACCGGGAAGGAACTGGCACTTGGAGTCCAGACATCTGAAACTTGGTAAAACTAGTCTTTGGAACTTGCCCACTCCATTTGAGTGGAAGCGTGGCCTGATCACCCACAGTGTGCCTGTACCGGCACTTTGGTTTTTGTTTTTGACTTGACTTGGATTGCTTCATACGTTGGTTTGGTTTTGGTTTTGACCTGGCTTGGATTTCTTGATACTCTGATTTTGTTTTTGATTCTGGTTTGGTGTAAACTGTAAAAGTGTGTGGGTGTCCTTTTTACCTGTTCTTTGTTTTGTGGTGTGCGTTTGGTGTGAGTGTGGTGTTTTGTCTTGAAGAAGCATGGGTCAGGCACGAAGTAAGCCCACCCCACTAGGAACTATGTTGAAAAATGTCAAGAAAGGATTTAAGGGAGACTATGGAGTACTATGACACCATGAAAACTTAAAACTTTGTGGAAGATAGACTGGCCAGCATTAGAGGTGGGTTGGCCATCAGAAGGAAGCCTGGACAGGTCCCTTGTTTCAAAGGTATGGCACAAGGTAACCTGTCAGCCAGGGCACCCAGACCAGTTCCCGTACGTAGACACTTGGTTACAGCTGGTTTTAGACTCCCCACCTCCCCACAGTGGTTGAAAGAACAGCAGCATAAGCAGCTGGCAGAGGCAAGGAAAGACCAGCAGAGAGAGAAAGAGGAAGAGACAGACAAAGAGGGAGTCAAGGAAGGAGAGACAGAGAGATGAGAGAAAGAGAGAGGCAGAGAGATAGAGACGCAAAAGAAAAGTCAAAGAGAAAAAGAGATAGAAAATCAAAGAGAGAAAGAAAGAAAGAGATATACAAGCAGTTAAGAAAAAAAATAGTGTACCCTAGTCCTTTAAAAGCCAAGGTAAATTTAAAACCTATAATTGATAATTGAAGGTATTCTCTGTAACCCTGTAACACTCCAATACCACTTTGCTGTCAGTGTAAACAAGGGTGCATCCTGAAAGCACTGAGGCCTTCCTATCAAAAATCCTTAACCCAGTAACCCGCGGATGGCCCAAATGCATTCAATCTGTAGCGGTAACTGCGTTGCTAACAGAAAAAAGTAAAAAAATAACTTTTAGAGGAAACCTCATTGTGAGCACACCTCACCAGTTCAGAAGTATCCTAAGGAAAAAAAAAAAAAAAAAAGGATGATTTAACATTAACCACTGAAAATTCCCTTAACCCAGCAGGTTTCCTAACAGGGGATCTAAATCTTAATTACCATACAAAGGTCCAACCAGACCTAGGAGGAACTCCCTTCAGGACAAGATGATGGATGTTTCCTCCCACGTAATTGAAGGAAAAAAAAAAGCCATCTATACCAATTCTAAGTTAATTTGGACAAAACAAGGTCTTATTAATAGCAAAGGATAATTAAAATCCCAAACTTACAAGGTTTTCAACAAAAGTAAAGTTTGCTAAAAGTTAACAGTGTAATATGTATTATAGTAACTTCTAATCTTGTGGCCTTAGTCTAGTCCACAGACATAAAAGAAGTTCGCTTTGGAAAAGAATGATTATCATCTTCGAAAAAAAAGGGAAAAAAAGAGGGGACAGAATTTATGTAAAAAGAGTGTTATATGGTAAACTCTTGTCCTGAAATAAATTAACTGGTTGTTTTAAAAAAAAATGTTTGTAATAAGTCAGAAAGTTAAGACATGTCAAAGAATTGTCTGCAAAAGTCGTGAAAGAAAAAATGTTAAAAAAATTATGCAAGAAATGTTGTATAATTTAAAGGTAACTAGGCCTTCTGAATGTAAAACTATTGAAAAAAAGTTTATGTGAAAGGTGTATAAGGAAAGTAAAATATACCTTTGGTAAAAGGATTATAAGGAAGCATAAGAATGTAAATTTTTACCTACATTAAAAGGTTAAAAAAATTTTTGTTTTGAAGGTTTAAGCAAGTTTTAAAACGTTAATTGTAAAGAAAATCCTGTGTGTAAGCATATTAGCTAAAGTTAAAGGGGTATCATTCAGTTTTTCTGTGAACTGGACATTAAAGTAAAAACACAACTGGTTTTTCTTAAAGCACTAACCTGCTCTTTAACAAAGATTATAAAAGGTTAAAAAGAGTCTATAAAAATCTTACCTTATGGTCCGACATTAAAAATTGAATAAATGTGTATACAAAGTTTTATTAAAACTAAGTTTAACATTAATAGCACACTAATATAAAGGTGAAATTTAGCTTATCTAGTATAAAAATCATACAAGAAGCATTATTAAATATAAAATGGTGTTTGGCTTTCTTTGGTCTAAAAACTAATACAAATAGGTGCTAAAGGAAATTTCTCAGTAAGAAGTCACCAAAGACTATAAAGTCCACTGTTGATGTCCCCACATTTAAAACAAAAAGTCAGTTTCTTAGAAATTATATACTTGGTTTATCTTCCACTTTCCTTTCCCTCAAAACTAAAAGTCTTTTAGCACAGGTACCACCCCTAGAATTTCCAGGAAACCAGCACCAGCCTGAAGATCAGTTTCTTATCAAAGGGTGGAAAGAAGAAAAACTCAGGCTAGCCTAGGAAGGACCCTACCTTGTGCTGTTAACGTCTGAGACTGCTGTTCATACAGCGAAAAAGGGATGGACTCATCACACCCGAGTCAAAGTGCCACCCCCTCCAGAGTCGTGGGCCACTGTCCCAGGGGAAAACCCTACCAAACTAAAGCTAAGAAAAATTTAAGTCGTTCATCTATTCTATTACTCTTTCTTCTTTTCTTGCTCTATTGCTGACCATCTGGTTATTAACATAACCAAGTCGATTTAGCCCCAAACTACTGCATTTAATGTTTGCCTTGTTATACCCTGTGGGGACTTGCCAAGTCAAAGACAGCTCTCTACTTCAGAAAAGTACCTCTGTCCCTCCTGACTCCCCTCAGACTGGGCATTAGTCAATTAGGACCATTTAATCTGGGGAAATTTCGATAAAGACTCCAGTGTCAACCAGGAGTCTTGCTCCCCAATGTAGAGCTTTTATGCCGTAGTTGGTCCAACATTCTGTGGACCACTAAAGAGCAAGGATGGGCTGCCCCAACCGGTTTTTGTAATTTCCCAAAATCATACACTCATTTTACTAGAGGATCATAGAAGTTAAAGACTTAAAACAAACTTTGGCAATTAAGACAGCATACCAAGATGCAAATGCCTCATTGGAATGGATCAAATTTTCCATCCACACGTTAAACAAAAGCAATTGTTATGCTTGTACACATGGCAGGCCAGAGGCCCAGATTGTTCCCTTTCCGCTAAGGTGGTCCTCCAGTCGACCAGGCATGGGCTGCCTGGTAGCTCTTTTCCAGGATTCTACAGTCTGGAGTAATAAGTTGTGCCAAGCTCTCTCTGCTATATCTGGCACCCTGCGCGTCAGCGGGTCAGCCCCCAAGGGCCATCCAGCCTCCATCTCCCAACACTAAGTTCACTTCGTGTCTCTCATGACAGGGAGGAAATTTAGCATTCCTTAGAGACCTGAAGGGATGTAGTGAGCTTAAAAATTTTCAAGAGCTTATCAATCAGTCAGCCCTTGTTCATCCCCGAGCGGATGTGTGGTGGTATTGTGGTGGACCTTTACTGGGCACTCTGCCGAATAACTGGAGTGGCACTTGTACTTTAGTCCAATTGGCTATCCCTTTCACCCTGGCATTTCATCAACTAGAAGGAGAAAAAATAAGGCATCATAAAGCGAGAGAAGCCCCTTATGGGCCTTTTCACTCTCATGTCGATTTAGACACAACTGGAGTCCTATGGAGAATACCAGATCAATTTAAATCTTGAAATCAAATAGCTGCAGGATTTGAGTCAATATTTTGGTAGGTGACAGTTAATAAAAATATAAATTGGATAAATTACATCTATGACAACCAACAGCAACGAGCTTTTCATGAGTTAAAAGAAAAACTCATGTCGGCCCCAGCCTTGGGGCTACCTGACCTGCCAAACCCTTTACACCCTATGTGTCAAAAAGAGAAAAAATGGCAGTTGGAGTTTTAACCCAGGCTGTGGGGCCCTGGCCAAGGCCAATGGCCTATTTCTCAAAACAACTAGAAGGGGTTTCCAAAGGCTGGCCCCCATGTCTAAGGGCCCTGGCAGCAACAGCCGTGTTAGCACAAGAAGCAGAAAAACTAACCCTTGGGCAAAACCTGAATATACAGGCCCCCCGTGCTGTGGTAACATTAATGACTACCAAAGGACATCATTGGTTAACAAATGCTAGATTAACCAAGTACCAAAGCTTGCTATGTGAAAATCCTCTCATAACCATTGAAGTTTGCAACAACCTAAACCCCGCCACCTTGCTGCTGGTATCAGAGAGCCCAGTTGAACATAACTGTGTAGAGGTGTAGGACTCAGTTTATTCTACCAGGCCCAACCTCCAAACCCATCCTTGAACATCAGTAGACTGTGAGCGGTACGTAGACGGGAGCAGCTTTGCCAACCTCTGCAAAGTGACTCTGAAGAAGACGACAAGCCCTGCTCCAGTCACACCCGGAAGCTGACTGGTCCACACACAGCTGAAGCATGAGAAAACTCATCATGGGACTCATTTTCCTTAAAATTTGGACTTGTACAGTAAGGACTTTAACTGACCTTCCTCAGACTGAGGACTGCTCCCAGTGCATACATCAAGTCACTGAGGTAGGACAAAAAGTTGCTACAGTCTTATTATTTTATGATTATTATAAGTGTACTGGGGCTCTAAAAAAAAAAAACTTGTTTGTATAATGCTATGTTTGTATAATGCTATTCTATGCAAGGTATGTAGCCCAGGAAATGAGCAACCTCGTGTGTGTTATGACCCATCTGAGCCTCCCATGACCACAGTTTTTGAAATAAGATTAAGGACTGAGGACTGGTGAAGGCTCATAAACAATACGAGTAAGGTGTTAGCCAAAACAAAAGAAAAAGGGGTGCCCAAACAAGTCACCTTAAAGTTTGATGCCTGCGCTGTCATTAATAGTAATAAGTTAGAAATAGGATATGATTCTCTTAATTAAGAAAGAGGCTGTATAGAAGAAGATAAGTACATTTGTCATGAATTAGGACCATGTGGAAATAATGTGGATACTGTTCTTGTGTCATTTAGGCTACTTGGATAAAAAATAAAAAGGATCCTGTCCACCTTCAGAAAGGGAAAACTGGCCCTTCATGTGCCAGTGGTCAGTGTAACACCTTAGAATTGGTAATAACCAACTCCCTTGATCCTCACTGGAAAAAGGGAAGTGTGTAACCCTAGGAATCGATGGGGCTGGACTGGATCCTCAAGTAAATATCGTGGTTTGAGGAATTTATAAACCCTCTCCTTAGCCAGTATTTCAAACCTTCTGTGATAAACTGACTGTGCCAGTACCAGAAATTCCAGGAAAAACAAGAAATTTGTTTTTGCAATTAGCTGAGCATGTAGCCCAGTCTCTCAATGTCACTTCATGTTATGTATGTAGATATGTAGAGGAACTGTAATGGGAGATCAATGGCCATAGGAAACCCGAGAATTAGTACCTACAGACCCAGTTCCTGATGAATTCCTGGCTCAAAATAATCACCCTGATAACTTCTAGGTCCTAAAAGCCTCAATCATTAGACAATACTGTATAGCAAGAGTAAGGAAGGACTTCACCCTTCCTGTGGGAAGACTCAGCTGCCTTGGGCAAAAACTGTATAATAATACTACAAAAACAGCCGCCTAGTGGAGTTCAAACCACACTAAGAAAAATCCATTTAGTAAATTCCCGAAGTTGCAAACAGTGTGAACCCACCCGGAGTCCCACCGGGACTGGACAGTCCCCACTGGACTATACTGGATATGTGCGCATAGAGCTTACACCAAATTACCCGACCAGTGGGCAGGTAGTTGTGTTCCTGGCACTATTAAACCATCTTTCTTCCTACTACCCATAAAGACAGGCGAACTCGTGGGCTTCCCTGTCTGTGCTTCCCGCAAAAAGAGAAGCATGACTAGAAAATTAAAAAGATGATAAATGGCCCCCTGAGAGAATCATACAATATTATAGGCCTGGTACTTAGGCACAAGACAGCTCGTGGGGATACCCGACTCCCATTTACATGCTCAACCGAATCACACAGTTACAAGTTGTCTTAGAAATAATCACTAATAAGACTGGCAGGGCCTTGACTATTCTGGCCTGGCAAGAAACTCAGATGAGAAATGCTATCTATCAAAATAGATTAGCTCTCGACTACTTGCTAGCAGCTGAAGGAGGGGTCTGTAGGAAATTTAACCTTACTAATTGCTGTCTACACATAGATGATAAAGGGCAAGTAGTTGAAGACATAGTTAGAAATATGACAAAACTGGCACATGTGCCTGTGCAAGTGTGGCATGGATTTGATCCTGATGCCATGTTTGGAAAATGGTTCCCAGCATTAAGAAGATTTAAAACTCTTGTAATAAGAGTTATAATAGTAATAGAAACCTACTTGCTGCTCCCTTGTTTGCTACCTGTACTTCTTCAAATGATAAAAAGCTTCATCACTGCCTTAGTTCACCAAAATGCTTCAGCACAAGTGTAATATATGAATCACTATCGATCTGTCTTGCAAGAAGACATAGGTAATAAAAATGAAAGTGAGAACTCCCACTATTGAGTGAGATTTTCAAAGGGGGGGAATAAGGGAGGAGACCACCCCTCATATTGTTTTATGCCCAATTTCTGCCTCTAAAGAAAGAAGTAGTTCTCCCTCTCCCTCTCCCTCTCCCTCTCCCTCTCCCTCTCCCCAGGTCTCCCTCTCCCTCTCTTTCCATGGTCTCCCTCTGATGCCGAGCCGAAGCTGGACGGTACTGCTGCCATCTTAGCCCACTGCAACCTCCCTGCCTGATTCTCCTGCCTCAGCCTGCTGAGTGCCTGCGATTGCAGGCGCGCGCCGCCACGCCTGACTGGTTTTCGTATTTTTTTGGTGGAGACGGGGTTTCGCTGTGTCGGCCCGGCTGGTCTCCAGCTCCTAACCGCGAGTGATCTGCCAGCCTCAGCCTCCCGAGGTGCCGGGATTGCAGACAGAGTCTCGTTAACTCAGTGCTCAATGGCGCCCAGGCTGGAGTGCAGTGGCGTGATCTCGGCCTGCTACAACCACCTCCCAGCCGCCTGCCTTGGCCTCCCAAAGTGCCGAGATTGCAGCCTCTGCCCAGCTGCCACCCCGTCTGGGAAGTGAGGAGCGTCTCTGCCTGGCCGCCCACTGTCTGGGATGTGAGGAGCCCCTCTGCCTGGCTGCCCAGTCTGGAAAGTGAGGAGCATCTCTGCCCGACCGCCATCCCATCTAGGAAGTGAGGAGCGCCTCTTCCCGGCCGCCATCACATCCTGGAAGTGAGGAGCGTCTCTGCCCGGCCGCCCATCGTCTGAGATGTGGGGAGCACCTCTGCCCTGCCGCCCCGTCCGGGATGTGAGGAGCGTCTCTGCCCGGCCGCCCCGTCTGAGAAGTGAGGAGACCCTCTGCCTGGCAACCGCCCCGTCTGAGAAGTGAGGAGCCCCTCCGCCCGGCAGCCGCCCCGTCTGAGAAGTGAGGAGCCCCTCCGCCTGGCAGCCACCCCATCTGAGAAGTGAGGAGCCCCTCCGCCCAGCAGCCACCCCATCTGGGAAGTGAGGAGCGTCTCCGCCCGGCAGCCACCTCGTCCGGGAGGGAGGTGGGGGGGGTCAGCCCCCCGCCCGGCCAGCTGCCCCGTCCAGGAGGGAGGTGAGGGGATCAGCCCCCCGCCCGGCCAGCCGCCCTGTCTGGGAGGTGAGGGGCGCCTCTGCCCGGCCGCCCCTACTGGGAAGTGAGGAGCCCCTCTGCCCGGCCAGCCGCCCCGTCCAGGAGGGAGGTGGGGGGGTCAGCCCCCCGCCCAGCCGGCCGCCCCGTCCGGGAGGGAGGTGGGGGGGTCAGCCCCCCGCCCGGCCAGTCGACCCGTCGGGGAAGTGAGGGGCGCCTCTGCCCAGCCGCCCCTACTGGGAAGTGAGGAGCCCCTCTGCCCGGCCAGCCACCCCGTCCGGGAGGGAGGTGTGGGGGTCGGCCCCCCAGCCCGGCCAGCCGCCCCATCCGGGAGGGAGGTGGGGGGGTCAGCCCCCCGCCCGGCCAGCCACCCCGTCCGGGAGGGAGGTGGGGGGGTCAGCCCCCCGCCTGGCCAGCGGCCCCGTCCGGGAGGTGAGGGGCGCCTCTGCCCGGCCGCCCCTACTGGGAAGTGACGAGCCCCTCTGCCCGGCCACCACCCCGTCTGGGAGGTGTACCCAACAGCTCATTGAGAACGGGCCATGATGACAATGGTGGTTTTGTGGAATAGAAAGGGGGGAAAGGTGGGGAAAAGATTGAGAAATCGGATGGTTGCCGTGTCTGTGTAGAAAGAGGTAGACATGGGAGACTTTTCATTTTGTTCTGTACTAAGAAAAATTCTTCTGCCTTGGGATCCTGTTTATCTGTGACCTTACCCCCAACCCTGTGCTCTCTAAAACATGTGCTGTATCCACTCAGGGTTGAATGGATTAAGGGTGGTGCAAGATGTGCTTTGTTAAACAGATGCTTGAAGGCAGCATGCTCGTTAAGAGTCATCACCACTCCCTAATCTCAAGTACCCAGGGACACAAACACTGCGGAAGGCCGCAGGGTCCTCTGCCTAGGAAAACCAGAGAACTTTGTTCACTTGTTTATCTGCTGACCTTCCCTCCACTATTGTCCTGTGACCCTGCCGAGTCCCACTCTGCGAGAAACACCCAAGAATGATCAATAAAAAATAAAAAAAAAAAAGAAAGAAGAAGTAAAAACTAAAAGGCAGAAATGAAATCCACAAGCAGACAGCCTGGCACCACACCCTGGGCCTGGTAGTTAAAGACTGACCCCTGACTTAATTGGTTATGTTATCTATAGATTACAGACATTATATAGAAAAGCACTGTGAAAATCCCTGTCCTGTTCCATTCTAATTACCAGTGCATGCAGCACCCAGTCACATACCTCCTACTTGCTCAATCAATCACGACCCTCTCATGTGGACCCAGTTAGAGTTGTGAGCCCTTAAAGGGGACAGGAATTGCTCACTTGGAGAGCTCGGTTGTTGGAGACATGAGTCTTGCTGAAGCTCCTGGCCGAATAAAGCCCTTCCTTCTTTAACTCAGTGTCTGAGGGGTTTTGTTTGTGGCTTGTCCTGCTACAGCAATGCTCCATCTCTATTAAAAATATAAAAATTAGCTGGGCATGGTGGCACACACCTGTAATCTCAGCTCCTCGGGAAGCTAAGGTACAAGAATCGCTTGAAGCCGGGAGGCAGAGGTTGCAGTGGGCAGAGATCAATCACACCACTGCACTTCAGCCTGGGCAATAAAGTGAGACTCTGTCTTAAACAAAATTAAATAAATAAATAAAATCAAGGTTGTTGGCAGGGCTAGTTCCTTAGAGGGGAACCAGAGAAGAATCCATTCTTTGTCTCTTACAGCACCTAGTGACTCCTGTTGTTCTTTGGCTTGTTGCCACATCACTCCAATCTCTGCATCTGTGCTCACATTTCCTCCTCTTCTCTGTCGGATCTCCCTCTGTCTTCCTTGTTTTATTTTTTTGAAGTAGGTAGTGCCTTCCCTCATGGTCTTGGCATGCCTTTGATGAGCAAGGAAAGCCTTTCTCTGGAAACCCCCAGCAGACTCCTCTTGAGCTCCTCTGCTATCATGGCTACCCATGCCAACAACTAATGCAAAGCGGGACATAGTGCTATGGGCATCAGCAGAATGGCTCACTTTTGGTGAGGGTGATCAGGTAAGACTTCTTAGAGGAGGTGGTATTTGGATTGGACTTTGAAGGATGAAAAGGATGGTGACCATGGAAAGGGAGGAAGGAGAGGACATTCCAAGCCAAATGGAATGAACAGAGGGGAGAAGGCAGGAATAAGGAAGAGATGAACGGTTTTACAGGAATGATTTTTTTGAGTGCCTTCTATGGACTAAGAACTCATTTAATCCTTATGAAAAAATAGCTTCTAGCTGGGCGTGGTGGTGCACGCCTGTAGTCCCAGCTACTCAGGAGGCTGAAGTGGGAGAATCCTTGAACAAAGGCGTTTGAAGTTACAGTGAGCTGGCTGGGTGCCATGGCTCAGGCCTATAATCCCAGCACTTTGGGAGACTGAGATGGGCAGATCACTTGAGCCCAAGAGTTCAAGACGAGCAGGGGCACCATGGTGAAACTCCGTCTCTATTTAAAAAAAAAAAGAAAAAAAGTTACAGTCACCTGATCACGCCACCACTGCACTTTAGCCTGGGCAACAGACCAAGTCCCTGTCTCAAAACCAACAAACAAACAAGAAGAGGCTGGGCTCAGTGGCTCACATCTGTAATCTGAGCACTTTGGAAGGCTGAGGTGAACAGATCACTTGAGGTCAGGAGTTTGAGACCAACCTGGCCACATGGTGAAATCCCATCTCTACCAAAAATGCAAAAATTAGCCAGGCATGGTGGCACGCATCTGTAATCCCAGCTACTTGGAGGTGGAGGCAGGAGAATCACATGAATCTGGGTGGTGGAAGTTGCAGTGAGCCAAGATCACACCACTGCACTCCAGCCTGGATAACAGAGCAAGACTCTGTCTGTAAAAAAATAAATAAACAAACAAACAAAATAGTTTCTTCTATAGGTGGAGATTTATGATTGAGGAATCCAGGCTTGGAGAGATTAGGTAATGTGTCCAAAGTTGGTAAAACCAGATTTGATCTCAGTTCCATCTCAACATATGATGATTTTATTTATTCATTCATTCGTTGCTTATTTATTTGTAATAAACTTTTCTATATTATAATTTATTACAAAAATAATAAGGCTGATTTTAGCAAATTTTTAAGGTGAACTAGATTAAAAAGTATGGATATTCATCTATACATTTTCCTAGGCTCATATATATTGAGCCTAGGAATATTATATATATTATTATATATTATATATTAACATATCATATCTCTGTTAATATTATATATAAAATTTATATTTTCTCTTTTAAGAGAAGAAGAGTTGCTATGCTGCCCAGGCTGAACTTAAACTCCTGGACTGAAACCATTCTCTGCCTCAGCCTCCCGAGTAGCTGGGACTACAGGCATAAGCCATTAAATCTGGCTATTTTTACAAAAAAAAAAATCATGCTGGACAATTAGTAGAATAAAGTCTATATATTAGAGAGTAGTATTGATCAGTGTGAATTTGTTGATTTTTACAATTGCCCTGTGGTTATATATTTCCTTGTACTTAGAAAAAAAATTGATATATTTAGTGATAAAAGGGCATCATATCTGCAACATACTCAAACAGTTTAGAAATTGTGTGTGTGTGTGTGTATGTGTGTGTGTGGGTGTGTGTGTGTGTGTAGACAGAGAGACAGAAGGATAAAGCAACTGTAGTGAAATGGCAAATGGGAGATCTGGGTAAAGAGTACACAGGAGGGCCAGCCGCAGTGGCTCACATCTGTAATCCTGGTACTTTGGGAGGCCGAGACCGGTGGATCACCTGAGGTTGGGAGTTTGAGACCAGCCTGACCAACATGGAGAAACCTCGTCTCTTACTAAAAATACAAAATTAGCCGGGCATGGTAGCGCCCGCCTGTAATTCCAGCTACTCGGGAGGCTGAGGCAGGAGAATTGCTTGAACCTGGAAGGCGGAGGTTACGGTGAGCCAAGATTGCGCCATTGCACTCCAGCCTTGGCGACAGAGCAAGACACTGTCTCAAAAAAAAAAAAAAAGTACACAGAAATTATTTTTATTTTATTTTATTTTTATAATAGAGATGGGGTCTTGCCATGTTGCCCAGGTTGATCTCAAACTCCTAGCCTCAAGTGATTCTCCTGCTTTGGCTTCCCAAAGTGCTGGGATTACAGATGTAAGCTACCGCACCCAGCTCCAGGAATTCTTCTTTCTATTCTTACAACTTTTCTGTAAATCTGAAATAATGTCAAAATGAAATTCTGTTTTTAAAAAATGAGATCAGGCCATGTACCATACTCAATGACTTGCATGTTTTTACTTGACCATATGCAATAAACATTTTTTTCCAGATCAATACATACAGTTCCTAGTCATTCTCTTTAATGGCTGCATAATTTTCCACAGTAATGTTCCATTGTATAAATACATTCTCAGTTTTTCAACTACTCATTTGTTGATGGATTTGACTTTTTTTTCTTGAGACAGAATCTTGCTCTGTCACTCAGGCTGAAGGGCAGTGGCACGATCTTGGCTCACTGCAACCTCTGCCTCCTGGGTTCAAGCGATTCTCCTGCCTCACCCTCCCGAATAACTGGGACTACAGGTGGGTGCCACCACACCTGGCTTTTTTTTTTTTTTTTTAAAGTAGAGACGGGGTTTTGCCATGTTGGCCAGACTGGTCTCCAACTCCTGACCTCAGACCTCAAGTGATCCACCTACCTTGGCCTCCCAAAGTGCTGGGATTACAGGCATGAGCCACTGCGCCTGGCCTTTTTTTAATTTTTATTTTTTATTTTTATTTTGATAGGGGGAGGGTCTCATGCTGGAGTACAGTGGTGCACTCACGACTCACAGCAGCCTCACCCTCCTGGGCTCAAGTGATCCTTCTCCCTCAGCTTCCTGAGTAGCTGGGACCATAAGTGTGGGCCACTATGCCTGAATAATTTTATTATTTTTTGTAAAGACAGAGTATCCATCCCTATGTTGCCCAGTCTGGTCTTGAACTCCTGGGCTCAAGCAACCCTCCAGCCTTGGCCTTCCATAGTGCTGGAATTACAGGCATGAGTCACTGTGCCCAGCTTCATAGCAATTCTTGCACATTTATCTTGCTATATGAACTTGACTTTTCCCTCTATGTGCATTTTTTTGTTAAAAATATTTATTTAAAAAGTACAATTGTTGTCATATCCCTCGATATGCTTTTTTTTTTTTTTTTTTTTTTGTGAGACAGAGTCTCTGTTGCCCAGGCTGGAGTGCAGTGGCACAATCTTGGCTCACTGCAAACTCCGCCTCCCTGGCTCAAGCAATTCTCTGCCTCAGCCTCCCGAGTAGCTGGGATTACAGGTGCCTGCCACCACGCCCAGGTAATTTTTGTGTTTTTAATAGAGATGGGGTTTCACCATCTTGGCCAGGCTGGTCTTGGACTCCTGACCTGGTGCCACCTGCCTCAGACTCCCAAAGTGCTGGGATTACAGGCATGAGCCACCATGCCTGGCCCCCTCTATATGCTTTTTTTTTTTTTTTTTGAGATGGAGTCTCACTCTGTTGCCCAGGCTGGAGTGCAGTGGCGCAATCTCTGCTCACTGCAACCTCTGCCTCCTGGGTTCAAATGATTCTCCTGCCTCAGCCTCCCGAGTAGCTGGGACTGCAGGCACGTGCCACCATGCCCAGTTAATTTTTGTATTTTTGGTAGAGACAGGGTTTCACCATGTTGGCCAGGATGATCTCCATCTCTTGATCTCGTGATCTGCCCACCTCAGCCTCCCAAAGTGCTGGGATTACAGGCATGAGCCACTGCATCCAGCCCCTCTATATGCATTTTAAGATAATATTAGGCCGGGCACAGTGGCCTGCCTATAATCCCAGCACTTTTGCTAGGTGGTGGTGAAAGGATCTCTTGAGCCCAGGAGTTCAAGACCAGCCTGGGCAACATAGGGAGACCCCGTCTCCACAAAAAATTAAAAAATAGCCGAGTACAGTGGTCCATGCCTGTGGTCCCAGCTACTAGGGAGGCTAAGGTGGAGAGGATCACTTGAGCACTGGGAGGTGGAGACTCCAGTGAGCTGTGATCATAGCACTGCATTCCAGCCAGGCAACAGAGCAAGACCCTGTCTCAAACAAACAAAAAAAGAGAATATTTACTTAGTTCTAAAAACAAAAACGAAACAAAAATCTTGGGATTTCTAATTGCGGTTGCCTTCAATTTGAGGGTTACCTTGGGAAAGGCTGACTTACAGGAACATGGTGACTTACATTCCACATGTATGTCTCTACATGTGGAAGTATTTAAGGCAAATTTATAGCCAAGCGTGGTGGCTTATGTCTGTAATCCCAGCACTTTGGAAGGCTGAGGCGGGCGAATTACCTGAGGCCAGGAGTTCAAGACAAACCTGGTCAACATGGCAAAACCCCGTCTCTACTAAAAATACAAAAATTAGCTGGGCATGGTGGTGCGCACCTGTAATCCCAGCTACTTGGAGGCTGAAGCAGGAGAATCGCTTGAACCCAGGAGGTGGAGGCTGCAGTGAGCTGAGATCATGCCACTGCATTCCAGCCTGGGAGACAGACACTCTCTCTTGAAATAAGCAAATTTATGTAAGTAAGTAAACTATATAAATGGAGATCAATATTAAAATATACTTTGGGGGCTCACACCCTCAAGGCCTGAGACTGCTTTTTTTTTTTTTTTTTCCTTGAGATGGAGTCTAGCTCTGTTGCCCAGGCTGGATGGAGTGTGGTGGTGTGATCTTGGCTCGCTGCAGCATCCACCTCCTGGGTTCAAGCAATTCTTCTGCCTCAGCCTCCCGAGTAGAGTAGCTGAGACTACAGGCACATGCCACCACACCTAGCTAATTTTTGTATTTTTTTAAGTAGAGATGGAGTTTCACCATGTTGGCCAGGCTGATCTTGAGCTCCTGGCCTCAGGTGATCACTCGCCTTGTCCTCTCAAAGTGCTGGGATTACAGACACGAGCCACCATGCCGGGCCTGCCTTTTTTTTTTTTTCAACCCACCTGCCAAAGGGACTCAGCTGCCCTTAAAAATGTTGATTCCTGCTGCATGGTGCTATTGGCTCTTTCTCACCTGTCTCTCTGTGGATCCTTGATGTGCTACTTCATATTATTATGCTCACTTTTTCAATGTTTAAAAATTTATTTATTTAGAATAGGGGGGTGCTCTCACTATGTTGCCTAGATTGGCCTCAAACTCCTAGGCTCGGGCAATCCTCCTGCCTCCGCCTCCCAAGTAGCTGGGATTACAGGCAATGGCTGCTGCACCTGGCTATTATACCCGTTTTATAGAAGGAGGAACAGAAGCTGGGAGTGTAACAAGTTGCCAAGATTGCCCCAGAGTTAGCAGTGGCTGCACTGGCCTGACACCCAAGGGTTTTCAGGCAGCTGATGACTCCTGTCCTAGTCTTGATCTTAGGCTTCTCAATTGCTGCTGGTACTTGTGTTCTGTTTGGCAGCTCCCCTAACAACCTCAGACATCCAAGCACAAAGTGGCATTTGGTTTTGGGGGGTTCAGCATAGGGCCAGCCTGTTGTTTCCAAGAAAAAGGCTGCCAACAGATGACAGGCTTCACTTTCTCACAAAGCTGCAGGGCTCTAGCCTAAGAGATTTAAACAAATCTTCCCCAAAGTCAGTACCCGTGGTCAGTTCCTTGCTCTGCCTCTCTGCTTCCCTGGGCTGCATCTCTACCTGTCTGGACCTCATCCATCCTTCAAAGCCCAACCTAAATGCCACCTTCTCCATGGTGTCTTTTCTGATTTCTCTCTTCCGTATAGGCTCCTCCCCACCATGCTGGGTTTGCACCCACCTTTCTTGGAATTCATTCACTTTCCTGTTGTGATTGTCATTAAATAGTTGATCTTTTTGAACCTCAATCACTTCACCTGTAAAACTGAAATAATGTCTGCCTTATAAGTCTGTTGTGAAGGCCGAGTTAAAAGACATAATATATGTAAAGCACAGTCTGAGGCACAAATAATGTTTTTGCACCTGTCAACCTGATGTTATCACACACACACAGCACTACATATTCATGCACAGATCTCATCTCTATGTGTTCAGGCACTTATCCTTTTACCTTGTATAATAATTATTTGCATGGACTGTAGGCTTCTTCATGGTAGGAAAAATAGGGTGTAGTGAAAAGAAACAGGATTTGGAATACAAAAGTCTGCCCCTCAACCAATGGTGTGGCTGAGAACAAGTGACTTTTCCTCTCTGAGCTTTGGTTTCTTCCTCCCTAAGAGAGGGAGTACGATAAAATGTGCCTCACTGTCTCCTCATGTACATTATCAAAATAAGATAATGGATGCTCAAGGATTTAGAGATTGCCAAATGCTAATGTATGTATTATCCAATTGCCCTCGTCTGTTTCCCAGAAGCCCAGCACAGTGCCTTGCTGGGGACAGGTTGGGGTGTGCACAGCAGGGATTTGTTAAATAAGGAGTAGGCCATTGTGAGAGAGAGACAGGACTAGCTGGATTTCCTAGGCCGACTAAGAATCCCTAAGCCTAACTGGGAAGGTGACCGCATCCACCTTTAAACATGGGGCTTGCAACTTAGCTCACACTCGACCAATCAGGTAGTAAAGAGAGCTCAGTAAAATGCTAAGTAGGCAAAAACAGGAGGTAAAGAAATAGCCAATAATCTATCACCTGAGAGCACAGGAGGAGGGACAATGATCGGGATATAAACCCAGGCATTCAAGCCGGCAACAGTAACCCCCTTTGGGTCCCCTTCCATTTTATGGGAGCTCTGTTTTCACTCTATTAAATCTTGCAACTGCACAATCTTCTGGTCCATGTTTGTTACAGCTTGAGCTGAGCTTTCACTTGCTGTCCACCACTGCTGTTTGCCACTGTCACAGACCTGCTGCTGACTTCCACCCCTCCAGATCCTGCAGAGTGTCCACTGTGCTCCTGATCCAGCAAGGTGCCCACTGCCACTCCCGATTGGGCTAAAGGCTTGCTATTGTTCCTCCACGGCTAAGTGCCCGGGTTCATCCTAATCGAGCTGAAGAGAGCTATAACACTCACTGCATGGCCCAAGATTCCATTCCTTGGAATGCATGAGGCCAAGAATCCCAGGTCAGAGAACAAGAGGCTTGCCGCCATCTTGGAAGCAGTCTGCCACCATCTTGGGAGCTCTAAGAACAAGGACCCCCTGGTAAGATATTGGCAACCATGAAGGGACCTCCAAAGCAGTAATATTGGACCACTTTCACTTGCTATTCTGTCCTATCCTTCCTTAGAATTGGAGGAAAATACTGGGCATCTGTCGGCCAGTTAAAAACGATTAGCGTGGCCGCCTCACTTAAGACTCAGGTATAAGGCTGTCTTGGAAAGGGCTTTCTAACAACCCCCAACCCTTCTGGGTTGGAAGTGTTGGTCTGCCTGGAACCAGCTTCCGCTTTCAATTTTCCTGGGGAAGCTGAGGGCTGACTAGAGACAGAAAGCTGTCTTCCCGAACTCCTGGGGTTAGCCAGTTGAGATCATGGTGCAGCCAGAAGTCTCTGCTCAACAGTCACCCATGCGTGCACCCCTACCTTTCCTTCTGACCCATACCTCCTGGGTCCCGACCATGACTTTCTTGAAAGTGTAGCCCCAAAATTCTCCTCACCTCTGAATCTACTTCCTCTGATCCCTGCCTCCTAGGTACGAATGCTTCAGACTTTCACTTCCTCTCCCAAGTATTAGAGCAGGTTGTATCTCCAAAGGGATCTAAGGAAGCTCTATGCTGTGTCCTTAGGCATCTAGGCTATGAACCCAGGGAGTCTTGTCCCTGATGTACCTCCCAATTTAGGCATACAGCTCTCGACATGGGTAGTTAGGTGGGACCCATTCCCCAACACCCTTGCCAGGGCCCCAAGTTTGTAAATGGCTAGCAGGATTGCTCTCCCTTTGTGTAAGATGCTCTCCTCCCTCAATTTCTACCCAGCTTATCCCTCTGCAATACAATCTCCAAGCCTTGGCTCCTTGGCCAGGGCCTTAGAACTGATGACCCAGTACATTAACAACTGGAACTGGGTCTACACAACATAATAGATCAGGATGAAAGTGAATTGAGTAAGTCAAGGAGAGAAGAGACAGAGAAAGACAGACAGAAAAAAGAGAGGGAGAGAGAGAAAAAGAGAGATAGATGTAGTAAAGAAAAAACAGTGTGCCCTATTCCTTTAAAAGCCAGGGTAAATTTAAAACCTATAATTGATAATTGAAGGTCTGCTCTGTGACCCTATAACACTCCAATACTGCCTTGTTGTCAGTGTAAACAAGGGCATAGCCTGAAAGCACTGAGATCCAGGAATCAATGGATGGCCCAAATGCATTCAGTCTGTAGCAGCAACTGCTTTGCTAAGAGAAGAAAGTGAAAAGTAACTTTTTTTTTTTTTGAGACGGATTCTCACTCTGTCGCCCAGGCTGGAGTGCAGTGGCATGATCTCGGCTCACTGCCAGCTCCACCTCCTGGGTTCACGCCATTCTCCTGCCTCAGCCTCCCGAGTAGCTGGGACTACAGGCGCCCGCCACCACACCCAGCTAATTTTTTTTTTTTTTTTTGTATTTTTAGTAGAGATGGGGTTTCACCGTGTTAGGCAGGATGGTCTCGATCTCCTGACCTCATGATCCACCCACCTCGGCCTTCCAAAGTGCTGAGATTACAGGCGTGAGCCACCGCGCCCAGCCTAGAAAAGTAGCCTTTTGAGGAAACCTCACTGTGAGCACACCTCACCAGTTCAGAATTATTGTAAGTCAAAAAAGCAAAAAGGTAGCTTACTAACTCAAAAATCTTAAAGTATGGGGCTATTCTGTTAGAAAAAGGTAATTTAACACTAACCACTGAAAATTCCCTTAACCCAGCAGATTTCCTAACAGGGGATTTAAATCTTAATTACCATACAAAGGTCCGACCAGACCTAGAAGGAACTCCCTTCAGAAAAGAATGATAGATGACTCCTCCCAGGTGATTGAGGAAAAAACACAATGGGTATTCAGTAATTGATAGGGAGACTCTTGTGGAAGCAGAGTTAGAAGAATTGCCTAATAATTGGTCTGCTCAAACGTGGGAGCTGTTTGCACTCAGCCAAGCCTTAAAGTACTTACAGAATCAAGAAGACTGTATCTCAATCCTAACTCAAAAGGTTACCTACACCCTCTCTGAAGCCAATTTGCATAAGAACTGTTGTTTATGGGGATGCATCTTGATGGGGCAGCTGGGTTGTTATGAAATACTCAAGAACTCAGCCCAGCTCTAGAACTCACCTCTGAGCATGAAGGCAATGTTGGGCACGCTGGTAAAGGACAACTAGAATCCAGCAGCTCGGACCCCTTTCTTTGTGCTCGGGAAAAGGGGTGCAGGACTGCTACATCGGTGAGCGTAACTAATCCGATAAGCAGAAGTCCATGGGTGGTTACACACCCTGGAAAGGAATAAGCATTAGGACCATAGAGCACCCTCTAGGACTAATGCTTATGGGAAAATCACTAGGGGTGTTGGCATCTCTATTTTTTTTTTCAGATGGGAAACATTCCCCCCAAGGCAAAAATGCCCCTAAGATGTATTCTGGAGAATTCGGCCCAGTCAGAGTGTATGTACCTTTTTCCCTGTCAGACTTGAAGCAAATTAAAATAGACCTAGGTAAGGCTGGGCGCGGTGGCTCACGCCTGTAATCCCAGCACTTTGGGAGGCTGAGGCAGGCAGATCACGAGGTCAGGAGATTGAGACCATCCTGGCTAACACGATGAAACCCCATCTCTACTAAAAATACAAAAAAAAAATAGCCAGGCATGGTGGCGGGCACCTGTAGTCCCAGCTGCTCGGGAGGCTGAGGCAGGAGAATGGCGTGAACCCAGGAGGCAGAGGTTGCAGTGAGCCAAGATCATGCCACTGCACTCCAGCCTGGGCAACAGAGTGCGACTCCGTCTTAAAAAAAAAAAAAATAGACCTAGGTAAATTCTCAGATAACCCTGAAGGCTATATTGATGTTTTACAAGGGTTAAGACAATCCTTTGTTCTGACATGGAGAGATATAATGTTACCGCTAGATCAGACACTAACCACAAATGAGAGAAGTGCCGCCATAACTGCAGCCCAAGAGTTTGGTGATATCTGGTATCTCAGTCAGGTCAATGATAGGATGACAACAGAGGAAAGAGAATGATTTCCCACAGGCCAGCAGGCAGTTCCCAGTGTAGACCCTCATTGGGATGCAGAATCACAACATAGAGATTGGTGCCACAGACATTTACTAACTGGCGTGCTAGATAGAAGGACTAAGGAAACTAGGAAGAAGCCTATGAATTATTCAGTGATGTCCACCATAACACAGGGAAAGGAAGAAAATCCTACTGCCTTTCTGGAGAGACTAAGGGAGGCATTGAGGAAGCATACCTCTCTGTCACCTGATTCTATTGAAGGCCAACTAATCTTGATAAGTTTATCACTCAGTCAGCTGCAGACATTAAAAAAAAAACTTCGGAAGTCCACCTTAGGCCCAGAGCAAAACTTAGAAACCCTATTGAACTTGGCAGCCTCGGTTTTTTTATAATAGAGATAAGGAGGAACAGGCAGAACAGGACAAATGAGATAAGAAAAAGGCCACCGCTTTAGTCATGGTCCTCAGGCAAGCGGACCTTGGAGGCTCTGGAACATGGAAAGGCTGAGCAAATCGAATGCCTAATAGGGCTTGCTTCTGGTGCGGCCTACAAGGACACTTTAAAACAGATTGTCCAAGGCCGGGCGCGGTGGCTCACGCCTGTAATCCCAGCACTTTGGGAGGCCGAGGCGGGCAGATCACGAGGTCAGGAAATCGAGACCATCCTGGCTAACAGGGTGAAACTTCATCTCTACTAAAAATACAAAAAATTAGCTGGGCGCGGTGGTGGGCGCCTGTAGTCCCAGCTACTCAGGAGGCTGAGGCAAGAGAATGGCATGAACCCAGGAGGCGGAGCTTGCAGTGGGCCGAGATCATGCCACTGCACTCCAGCCTAGGCAAAAGAGTGAGACTCTGTCTCAAAAAAAAAAAAAAAGGTTGTCCAAATAGAAATAAGCCACCCCTTGTCGATGCCCCTTATGTCAAGGGAATCACTGGAAGGCCCACTGCCCCATGGGATGAAGATCCTCTGAGTCAGAAGCCACTGACCAGATGATCCAGCAGCAGGACTGAGGGTGCCCGAGGCAAGCGCCAGCCCATGCCATCACCCTCACAGAGCCCTGGGTATGCTTGATCATTGAGGGCCAGGAGGTTAACTGTCTCCTGGAAACTGGCACGGCCTTCTCAGTCTTACTCTCCTGTCCCGGACAACTGTCCTCCAGATCTGTCACTATCCAAGGGGTCCTAGGACAGCCAGTCACTAGATACTTCTCCCAGCCACTAAGATGTGACTGGGGAACTTACTCTTTTCACATGCTTTTCTAATTATGCCTGAAAGCCCCACTCCCTTGTTAGGGAGAGACATTCTAGCAAAAGCAGGGTCCATTATACACTAGAATTAGGAGAAGGGAAAGGGGTAAATACATATACAGACTCAAAGTATGCTTACCTAGTCCTCCGTGCCCACGCAGCAATATGGAGAGAAAGTGAATTCCTAACTTCCAAGGGAACACCTATCAAACATCAGGAAGCCATCAGGAGATTATTATTGGCTGTATAGAAACCTAAAGAGGTGGCAGTCTTACACTACCGGGGTCATCAGAAAGGAAAGGAAAGGAAAGAAGAAATAGAAGGGAACCGCCAAGCGGATATTGAAGCCAAAAGAGCCGCAAGGCGGGACCCTCCATTAGAAATGCTTATAGAAGAACCCTAGTATGGGGTAATCCCCTCCAGGAAACCAAGCCCCAGTACTCAGCAGGAGAAATAGAATGGGGAACCTGACGAGGACATAGTTTCCTCCCCTCAGGAAGACTAGCTACTGGAGAAGGAAAAATACTTTTGCCTGCAGCTAACCAATGGAAATTACTTAAAACCCTTCACCAAACCTTTCACTTAGGCATTGATAGCACCCATCAGATGGCCAAATTATTATTTACTAGACAGGCCTTTTCAAAACTATCAAGCAGATAGTCAGGGCCTGTGAAGTGTGCCAAAGAAATAATCCCCTACACTACAGGCCATACATTTCAATCCCTGTATCTTTAACCTCCTTGTTAAGTTTGTCTGTTCCAGAATCGAAGCTGTAAAACTACAAATGGTTCTTTAAATGGAGCCCCAGATGCGGTCCATGACTAAGATCTACCGTGGACCCCTGGACCAGCCTGCTAGCCCATGCTCTGATGTTGGTGACATCAAAGGCAACCCTCCCGAGGAAATCTCAACTGCACAACCCCTACTACGCCCCAATTTAGCAGGAAGCAGTTAGAGCGGTCATCGGCCAACCTCCCCAACAGCACTTGGGTTTTCCTGTTGAGGGGGGCACTGAGAGACAGGACTAGCTGGATTTCCTAAGCCAACTAAGAATCCCTAAGCCTAGCTGGGAAGGTGACAGCATCCACCTTTAAACATGGGGCTTGCAACTTAGCTCACACCTGATCAATCAGGTAGTAAAGAGAGCTCACTAAAATGCTAATTAAGCAAAAACAGGAGGTAAAGAAATAGCCAATCATCTATCACCTGAGAGCACAGGAGGAGGGACAATGATCGGGATATAAACCCAGGCATTCGAGCCGGCAACAGCAACCCCCTTTGGGTCCCCTGCCATTTTATAGGAGCTCTGTTTTCACTCTATTAAATCTTGCAACTGCACACTTTTCTGGTCCGTGTTTTTTATGGCTTGAGCTGAGCTTTTCCTTACCGTCCACTACTGCTGTTTGCCGCTGTTGCAGACCCGCTGCTGACTTCCACCCCTCTGGATCTGGCAGGGTGTCTACTGGGCTCCAGATCCAGTGAGGCGCCCATTGCTGCTCTGGATCAGGCTAAAGGCTTGCCATTGTTCCTGCGTGGCTAAGTGCCTGGGTTTGTCCTAATTGAGCTGAATAGAGCTATAACACTCATCGCACGGCCCAAGATTCCATTCCTTGGAATGCGTGAGGCCAAGAAACCCAGGTCAGAGAACAAGAGGCTTGCCGCCATCTTGGAAGTGGCCCGCCACCATCTTGGGAGTTCTAAGAACAAGGACCCCTGCCACCCACCCCCCGTAACAATTGCACTTACTTTATTTGGTCTTCATAGTTTCCCTCTGAGACAAGATTTTTTATTTTTTATTTTTTTAGAGATGGGGTCTTGCTATGTTGCCCAGACTGGTTTTGAACTCCTAGCCTCAAATAATCCTCTCATCTTGGCCTCCCAAGTATTGGGATTACAGGTGTGAGCTATCCTGCTCGGGCCCTCTGAGATAAGCTTTAATATCCCTATTTCAAAATGAGTAAACTGAGGTTTGGAGTGGGTAAAGTGCTTCATTCATTCATTCATTCATTCATCCATCCATCTATTCATTTATTCAACAGACATCTGAATGAGTAGCTACCCTGCATCAGGGTATGCCAACTCTGGGCATACGAAGATGATTAAGACAAAAATCCCTGTCCTCACAGTCCAGAATGAAGGACAGACACATAAAGATGAGTATAATACAAGGTGGATCATGAATTGTAGCTAATATTTATTGGGTACTTACTAAGTGCCAGTGACTGCTGTAAGCTCTTGGTGTGTTTTACTCCTTCAGTTCTCCCCAACCTCTGTTAGCTACATGTCTCATAGACTGATTCATAGATAAGACTGAAGCCTGGTGATTCTCTACGGTTTTATAAGTAGCAAGTGGCAGAGCCAGGATGAATACCCAGTGGATGGGTATTAGTGCCAGAGGTCCCACTTGGCCATCAAGCTCTACTGTCTCTGATGATAAAGTAGCAAACGGGGCCCTAAGTTGGTTGGCGGGGGGCTAACTCAGTCTGGCATTCACGGTGTTCAGGGGAGATTTCCTGAAGGACTAAGGAATTAGCTAGACAGAGGTGAGTGGCGGGGAGGGAGGGCCATCGCTGGGGAGGGCCAGACGTGGGAGCCACCTCCTGGAAATCTACACAGCATCTAGGCCAGGCAGGGACTGGAGCGTGTGAGGAAGCTGCGAAAGCAGGCAGGACCCAGCTTCCAAAGGAAAGTGGTCCGTATCCTAGAGGTAGCTGCAAGTTTGAAGGGTTTTACGTAGGGGAGAGACTTGGCCAGATTTTTAGAAAGATCACCGGGGAGCTGGGTGAAAGTGGATGGAAGGACAGAGACAAGCACTGAGGCAGTGAGTGGGGAGGAGAGAGGAGAAATTCAGGAAGTCGAGTTTTCTCCATGATGGTTATTCGGGGGTTAAGGAGAGGACAAGGAGCAGTTTTAGAGGACACCCAGATTCTGCTCCTAATCAGGGTGATTGGGGTGATCTGATGAGGTCAGTATTGGATGTCAACCCAGTCTTCTGGCGCCCAGTCCGTGCCCTTTTGCCTCGTGGCACTGCCAGCAAAAATGCCCGCGGGCCACCGGTGAACCGAGCTGGCAGCCTTCAACCCCACCCCTCCGGCGGCGGCGACGTGCAGTGCATCACCCTGGGCACCAGGGGGCGTGCCCGCAGCGCTCGGGCCGCTCTGGCCCAGCCCATCTCAGTGGTCGCGGAAGGTGACGTGGACACGGAAGTGGTCGTCGTCGCGGCACCGGTGGGAGCTAGGCGCGAGGCTCGGAGTGCGGCCAGCGGGCGGAGGCGGTCTGGCATCGGCGGCGACGGAGGGCTCAGGCGTCGTCGTTTGGGTGGGGGGCCGCTGAACTGACAAGCGACATTTCAGCTCCTTTCACCCGCCGGAACCCCGGAGCCGGGGCCCGTTCAGCCGGCGTTACCATGACCAAGGCCGGTAGCAAGGGCGGGAACCTCCGCGACAAGCTGGACGGCAACGAACTGGACCTGAGCCTCAGCGACCTGAATGAGGTCCCGGTGAAGGAGCTGGTCAGTATCGTCCCGCGAGGCCCAGGCGCCCACCTTCGCCGGGCGCTGGCCCCTACGTGGGCCACTTACTTTCCTCTTCTCTAAAAGCATCAGTTTCCTTTTCTTTAAAAAGAAGCGGGGTGGTGGGACTAAGTCCCCTAGGAGGCCGCGTCCAGCCCAAGGTTCTTCCCGGGATGTACACGTGTCACTTTGGCGCAGTTCCAGAACATAGGGAAGATCTGCTTCTCTGGCCCTAGGCTTTTTACAGGCTAAGAAGCGAATCTGTCACCTTTGGGGGGCTTTCACAGCGCCCAGCTCCGTGCCCGACTCTGAGTAGGAGCACACGGAGCAGTTACTGGATGTATTCGAGAATGAATGAGTGACTTGTTCCAGGGGAGTAGGCCTCCTGGTAGACCTGGGTGTGGCCCAGAACCTGGCTCTTCTAGGAAGCTGGCAATTCCAGCTGGCTGCCCGAGCCCTGAGGCAGCCTAACTCGAAGAAAGTAAAGTCTCCCCCCAGCTTGGCTGGTAAACTGTCATCCGAATTCCGCTGAAACTGGCGGGAGTCCCTTTCGCCCCTCTCTCCCCCAACCTTTCCCCTGTAAACTGAAGCTTACAGCTCCAGGGAGATTAGTAGGCATCTAGTTTTGTCAGCGTGGAGCTAGTTCCCACATCCCTCCTTTTCCCACTCCGTTTCCCCTCCCACCCCCGCCAACGCCCTACTAGACTCACTTTGGGTGACCCACACTTTGCTTTCTGCCGTTGATAAATTACATTTGCCTTGGGCGCTGGGCCCAGTCTTTCTTCCACCGTGGACGGGTATTACAGTGGTTAGAACCGGGTTCCCAGCCCCTCCCAGCTCCATTGCTTAATAGCTGAGGGCCCTTGGCAAGCTAGTTAGCCTTTATGCCTAGATCTCCTCATCTATACAATGGTGATAATAGTTTCCATCTCATACGCTTATTGGGAGGTTAAATACCATTGTAATGGAAAATGCTTGGAAGGAGCAAATACTGATGCTTGTAGCTGTTGTTGTGTTTTTCCCACTGTAGTATTTACAACTTTTTTAGGTGGTCAAACTTCACTTTTACGACTTTGTGACAGAAAGTGCAGGTTGCCAGAGGATCCTTAACTGAATATATGCCTCCTTTTCTACCCCAGGAAGATAGATGGCCAGCCTTATTTCACCCTGCCCTAGGACTGCTCTCTGAAACCATATACTCCAGGCATCTGAACAGCCCAGCATTAACCTTAGGGAGAAAGTTTTGCTGAGCTTGTCCAGCCTGGGCACCATGGGAAAATAGAGATGGGGTGTGAGGGCCTTTTTTTTTTTTTTTTTTTTTTTGATGATGGAGTTTTGCTGTTGTTGCCCAGGAGTGATCTCGGCTCACTGAAACCTCTGCCTCCCGGGTTCAAGCGATTCTCCTGCCTCAGCCTCCCAAGTAGCTGGGATTACAAGCGTGTGCCACCATGCCTTGATAATTTTCTATTTTTAGTAGAGACAGGGTTTCTCCGTGTTGGTCAGGCTGGTCTCGAACTCCTGACTTCAGGTGATTGCCTGCCTCAGCCTCCCAAAGTGGTGGGATTACAGGCGTGAGCCACCGCACCCGGCAGGGCCTTGTTTTTTCACTCTGTCATTCACTCCGCTACTTACTCGATCAGTCATGATTCAGGCAACATGTGTGGATATTGAGTACCTGTTCTGAGGAAGGGCCTGAACTGGGGAATATGGAAATTGGAAAGCTTTATTAGACACTGTCCCTGCCCTGAAACCTAATAAGAGGGACGCTGGGTAATATTTATTTTTAAAGTGCTAGGAATAATGTCTAAGAATCTAAATTTTGCTTGCCTGCCTGCCTGCCTTCCTTTCTTTTTTTTTTTTTTTTTTTTTTTTTTTTTTGAGATGGGGTCTCACTGTGTTGTGCAGGCCGGCCTCAAACTCCTGGGCTCAAGCGATCCTCCTGTCTCAGCTTTCTGAGTAGCTGAGACTATGAGACTACAGGTGTGAGTCCCTGTGCCTCGCGTAAGGTTTCCCTTCTTGGAGGTTGTACAGCCACATCCCTTCTCTTTGCATTCTTCCTTAGATCATGGTTGACTGGCTTATTTTTCCTTTTATTCCCAGGAACATTACTCTTTACTGCCATTTTAAAAGGCCTTTCCTAATCATGGGAACATTCTCTGGAAAACGCTTCATTAACAGATGTCACTGAATTGTTCCAGGTGTTGGTCTGACAGGTTTTTCTCATCCTCTTTTACCTAGGCTGCCCTTCCAAAGGCCACCATCCTGGATCTGTCTTGTAATAAACTGACTACTCTACCGGTAAGATTGGCATGCAGCCATGACTCCTTCTGGTGCCTCGGATGCATCTCCTTCCTGTTTCGGGGGTTGAGAGGGGGGTGGGAGGGTGTCATAAGGCATAATTTCAGGATAGGCCTACAGGCAGGCTATAGCTAAATCTGAGTGTGTAGGGGAGGCACAGTGGAATGGGGTGGTTAGTCTCAGGGGGAAAGGAATTGAGATGGAGGCCTCATTCTTCAGAACAGTGGTAAAGTCAGGCTACAGAAAACTAAACTCAACAGGATGCTGAGTAACTTACTGGGCTCATCTTTTTTCTACATTATTTTATTCCTCTGAAAAATAGTTTACCTCCCTACTGCATAGAGGATGCTAGAGACCATTTTGTAAGTTGCTCTGCGTTCCAGGGAGAAAGCTGTGAACAGCTTCCTTGTGCATCTTTTGATGGGGAGCAAGAAAGAAGGTGATTTTATCAGCTACCTTATCATTATTCTCCCAAAGGACTTGAATTAGTTGAGATTTGCTCAATGTGGTCAGCACATTCAATCCATGATCAAATCCTTTTTATTTTTCTTGCACAACGTCTGCTAGTTTTCCTTCCGCTCCACCTGTGTAGACAGTGGATTCATTCAGCCCCTCAGCCTCTCTGACATAGTAGTGCTCCTGCACCGTCAGGCCTAAGTGTGCTATTGCCACTTCCACCCATCACTCTAGCCGTGCCACTCCTTGCTGTACTCCAGGGTGACTTCCTCTTTGGCCCTGGCTGTGGCTCAGAGGTCGAATTCAGAAGTTGGCGATGTCCTCATTGGATTATTAGTCCACTCACCTCTCAGTATTCTCCTAGACCTTGCTCATCGTCCACAGTACCTTGTCACAGCTCATCAAAAACTGTTTCTGACATTCAAAAAGCATCGAGATCTCACTTCTTCCAGAAAGTATTTTGTGTTGAATAAAAGAAGAATATGTTGGGAGCTGTGGTTCATGCCTATAATCCCAGTAACTCAGGAGGCTGAGGTGGGAGAATCACTTAGCCCAGGAGTTTGAGAGCAGCCTGGACAACATAGCAAGATCCCGCCTCTAAAAAAATAAAAATAAAAATAAAAGCAGGGTAGCAATTCCTTGCAGCCGCACTCCTTCTGTACACTTTGCCAGATGGTCATTCAGCCAAGTGCACTTTTCGATCTGAGCTTGTTCTGTTGTCTGTACTGACAACTTCCATTTCACTCTGCATTGCAGATCCACTGGCATTTCCAAGTCCCTAGAGAGCATGAATAGTGCCTCATTAACTGAGGTCGTACCATCGCTTTCAGATGGGTGCTTAGCAAAGGTTTAATGTCAGGGGGATGTTTTGACCTGTGTTGAGAAAGAGCCAGGACTTGGGTAGGATGGACCCCAGCCCGTTCAGTTAGTTATTCACAGAATGTCTGTTGAGCACCTGTGTTAAGTACTGTGCTAGGCGCTGCAAATAACAAGAATCAGACTGAGTACTCCAGGAGTGCCTGATCTTTTTAAGAAAATGAACGAGCACGCTGTTTTGACAGATCCTATGAATGGTGAGCATAGGGTGCTGTGGAAGGACAGAATGGGTAACCACACCTCTCCAGGAACAGTGTGGAGGGTGGGCTGGAGCAAGAACTGAGGATGAAGGAATAGTGTTTTGTGCCTACTTTGTGCTAAGCCCTTTTCCATACACATCTTGGTAATTATCACCAGGAATGGTAGGTGTTCTCTGCATTTTCATTTGAGGAAGAACGGCTGCTAACGGTAGAGCCAGGATTTTTACATGGGGTACCTCTGACTTGAGGGCTTCCAGACTGTTACACCGAAGTGTGTGAGCCCAAGGCTTAGATGAGGAGTGTCCAATCTTGTGGCTTCCCTGGGCCACATTGGAAGAAGAAGAGTTGTCTTGGGCTACACATGAAATACACTGATGAGCTGAAAAAGGAAAAAAAATCTCGTAATGTTTTAAGAAAGGTTACAAATTTGTATTGGGCCACATTTAAAGCTGTCGTGGCTCGTGTGTTGGACAAGCCTAGCTTAGGTTCTCTCTTTGGATCCTAGTCGGATTTCTGTGGCCTCACACACCTGGTGAAGCTAGACCTGAGTAAGAACAAGCTGCAGCAGCTGCCGGCAGACTTTGGCCGTCTGGTCAACCTCCAGCACCTGGATCTCCTCAACAACAAGCTGGTCACCTTGCCTGTCAGCTTTGCTCAGCTCAAGGTAACAATTCTTGAACCAGTGTTTCATGGCAGGGTGGCAGAGAACTCAGGGACTCTGGAGCACGGCCCTGAGAAAGGCTGACAGAAATACCCCCTTGTTGGTCCTGCCTCAGATGGCGCTCCCTATACGTGGAACACAGAGGGGCATTCTTCCTGCTCATTTTGTTTCACCCTGAGGGACTATGTATGTGAACTCGGGCTTAATGAGCCTCTTTGTCCGTCGCCCATCTCTTTAGAACCTGAAGTGGTTGGACCTGAAGGATAACCCCCTGGATCCTGTCCTGGCCAAGGTGGCAGGTGACTGCTTGGATGAGAAGCAGTGTAAGCAGTGTGCAAACAAGGTAAGCACCAAGCTCCCTCCCAGTGGCTCCTTATACACTCCCCTGGGATTTCTCCTCCTCCTGTTTTTCCCTCCTAGGGCACCTGGAGCTTTGTGTGGAGTTAAGCATTCAGGTCCAAGTGAAATATGTCCACTATGAGCCTGTCAAACGGAGACCTTTGTTTCTGCATTTACTTTATCTTTTTGTTTTTTATTTGTTTTGAGACAGAGTTGCTCTGTTGCCCAGGTTGGAGTGCAAGTGGCACAATCTCGGCCCACTCCAACCTCCGCCTCCCAGGTTCAAGCGATTCTCCTGCCTCAGCCTCCCGAGTAGCTGAGATTACAGACGCCTGCTACCATGCTCAGCTAATTTTTGTATTTTTTAGTGGAGATGGTGTTTCGCCATGTTGGCCAGGCTGGTCTCGAACTCCCGACCTCAAATGATCCGCCCATCTTGGCCTTCCAAAGTGCTGGGATTATAGGCGTGAGCCACCATGCCTGGCCTGCACTCACTTCGCAAGTCGCAGAACAGGACTGCCTTCTCTACTGCAGTACTTCCTCTCTTAAGGAGCCAGGACCTTGCATGATGCAACATGACACTGTGTGGACAGTTGTTTTAGTAGTACCGGGGGTTAGGGGCTGTGGCCTTTCTGAGGCACAGTCGTAGGAATGTTGATAATAAAAGTGATGATAAAGGTGTTATAGCTGTAAGCAGGCACGTCCTGGGCAGACCTGGTATTTGATTACAGTTGAGTCATCTGACATAGGAGTGAGGAACTGAAAGCAGCATGCAAGACAACCATTGTCTGTGGTCAGTAGCCTGGAAGGTGCCGTACCCTACCTATTAAGAACAGCATTACACCTATCTCTTAATAACTCCAACTATAGTCACTTTTTCCGTCCAGCTTTGGAACAGATTGCTGCTGCTTCAGCTGAGCACCAGATGACTAACTTGGCTATGTTTAAGGTGCATGTTGAACAAAAAAGACTTAACTTTAAATACTAGAATTCATGGGTGAATGATGAGTCTCTGCTGTCTCAAGTAGAGGGTAAGAGAGTAAGATACTTCTTATCATTAGCTCAGGGCTTCTTATATAATCTCGTCATCTGTATCATCTCTTATTACAACAAATCAAGCACAAAGTTAACACAACCAAGTAGCTAAGACAAGAGTTTTCCCTTAGATGAGAACAGTATAAGTGATCAGTGAAATCCTCTTTTGAAAACCGGGTGCTGTAGGAGTGATGTCTGTTCTGCAGGCTGACTGTAGCTACCATTGATTACTCTTTCCTTGTTCTGGATGCTTTCCATGCACCATCTCACAATCCTCAGAGCCCTGAGGAGTCGGCATTACTTTCATTTCTCTGACACAAGAAACCCTCAGCATATACACACCTTTCATTCATCCATCCATCCATTCATTCAGTAGGTAATATGTGGAACCATAGGAAATTGATGATATTCCACAGTTTTTGACATACAAAAATAATTTTGATTGAGTACAAAGGCCTCTTGTATTTGCATATGTCTTTCAGACAAAGCTCCAGGCAGCATAGTGGATGTGGTAACTAAAGCCATGGTCCCTAGCACAGCTGTCCTAGAGCTGCAGCACACCTTTAGGCTTTGTAGGGAAATGGCCTGGGCCAGTCAGAATCAGGTCGTCTGTCTGCAGGAATTAGTTTAGGTCTTAACTAGCTCTGACCAGGTAAGACCTAAACCCTGGTGGGTATATGGGTTAGTCTTAATCTGCGTGGTACATATTAAAGCAACTTTTAAAAATGATTTGTTCAATGTATTCATCAAGTGCTTACTGTATGCTATGAACTAGAGTAGCTAGACAAAAATTTACCCTCCAGGAGCTCACAGACTCCAGACTATGACAGTCTGTCCCATTTCTGCATTGCCTGTGTTTTCAGATAATTTTTTTTTGTTTTTTTGACACGGGGTCTTGCTCTGTCACCCAAGCTGGAGGGCAGTGGCGCACTCTCAGTTCACTGCAACCTGCGCCTCCTGGGTTCAAGCAGTTCTCCCACCTCAGCTTCCCAAGTAGCTGGGATTACAGGGGCATGCCACCACAACTGGCTAATTTTTGCATTTTTAGTAGAGATGGGGTTTCACCATGTTGGCCAGGCTTGTCTTGAACTCCTGACCTCAGGTGATCCACTCCCCTCACTCCTCTTCCTCAGCCAACACCCTGGACTCTTACTTTCCACACTCTCCCTGCATCATGGCAACGGGACCCATAACTTCTCTACTGCCTGAGTGCCCTGAGCCCTAACTCTGGGTCCAGACCTGATTTCTTTTCTTTTCTTTTTCTTTTTTTTTTTTTTTTTTTGAGACAGAGTCACGCTCTATCGTCCAGGCTGGAGTGCAGTGGCGCAATCTCGGCTCACTGCAACCTCCACCTCCCGGGTTCAAGAGATTCTCCTGCCTCAGCCTCCTGAGTAGCTGGGATTACAGGCGCACACCACCACGCCCAGCTAATTTTTGTTTTTTTAGTAGAGATGGGAGTTTCACCATATCGGTCAGGCTGGTCTTGAACTCCTGGGCTCCAGTGATCTGCCCACCTTGGCCTCCCAAAGTGTGGGATTACAGGTGTGAGCCACCACGCCTGGCCCAAACCAGGCTCTTGAAAGGAGATCCTTTTGCTGGTCTGCTCCTGAATACTTCTTATGATGGGTATGTGCTTGTCTGGAGGTATGCGTGTCTGGAGTTTTCTAGAAATAAGAATTACATATGAATATACATGTCTGTCTCGTGCGCATGCATATTCAAATGTAATTGTTAAGTGCAGTAGTAAAACAAGACCCTTTTGCTAATAGTTTGGGTTTTCTTCTTTTTTCTTACTCACATGGTAAAGAAAATAAGCAGCAGTACTTACTGAGCACATATAATGCCAGAGATTATACAAGGCAGCCAATACAAGTTATATTATTTATTCTTCACAACACTCCATAGAAGTATATCTTATCTCTGTTTTCTCGATCAGAAAATCGGCTCAGAAAGGTTAAGTCACTTGCCAGGGTTATACAATAAGGGGTAGTCAGGATTGCGTTGGGCTCCAAGCTTACACTCTGTCCCCTACAGCCAAAGAATACCACCTTTAAAAAAATACAAACAGAAAAGGTCTTTACCTCCTCCACCCACCATAGCGAGAATCTTTGTGACTGTGTGGTTAGAGGTCATCCATGAGCGAGTTGATGTGGATCTGGGGAGCTCAGATTGCCGAGTACAAGTATGCTGTGTGTAGGCTTCTCTCGGAGCTCTCCTCTGCATGTGGTGAAAGTGTGTGCGACAAGCTCTGCCCTAGGAATGCAGGGGACTGTGCTCAGGTCTTAGCTGTGCTGCTTTCTGGCCATTAGCAGTGGACAAATCACCCTATGAGTCTTGGTTTTCTTCCTTTTGAAATGGGAATTAGCCATTCCTCATGTATGTATTGAATGCCTGCAATTAGCTAAACTCTGTGCTAGCCACACCTCTGTGTGATACCTACAGACCAGACAGCGGTTCCTGCCATTAAGGAATCTGCCATCTTAAGACCAAGCCAGATAGGTAGCAAGTAGCTACAATGTCCTGTGTTGAATTCCACAGGAGTAGATGGAGGGGGACTTAAGGTAGCCACAGGAGGGGCAGTCAGGAAAGCGTGTTGGAGGAAGTGCTGTTCCCAAGTTGTTGCTGAGGGTCATATGGAATCATGCATGTGACAGTGAGTGTAAATGGCAGAACTTTTTACAGATTCGAGTTGGCATTGTGTTTCACTTTTTTCTGACAGTTTTAATGACCTGGGCTCATAGCACTCTTCTCCAACTAAGGTTGGCACAGTAATTTTAGGATACAAAGATACAATTAACTCCATTAGTTTGGTGGTGGTGGTGGTGGTGGTGGTTGTTGTTTTGAGATAGGGTCTCAGTCTTCACCCAGACTGGAGTGCCATGGCGTGACCACAGCTCACTGCAGCCTTGACCTTCTGGGTTCAAGTAATCCTCTCTCCTTGGCCTCCTAAGTAGCTGAGACTACAGGCATGTGCCGCTGTGCCTGGCCAATTTTTTACATTTTTCTGTAGAGACAGGGTCTCATTATGTTGCCGAGGCTTGTCTTGAACTCCTGGGCTCAAGCAGTCCTTCCATCTCGGTTTCCCAGAGTGTTGGAGTTACAGGCGTGAGCCACCACATTCAGCCTAACTCTTATTAGTTCTACATTGCTACCATGATAATCTGGAAGCCTGAAAATAGTCTGTTTTTTGAGACTTCCCTGAGCAAACATGACTATGAAGAGCACTACTTTCCTCCTTTTCCTTTGCAGGTGTTACAGCACATGAAGGCCGTGCAGGCAGATCAGGAGCGGGAGAGGCAGCGGCGGCTGGAAGTAGAACGTGGTAGGTGGCTGTCCCTCTTGTAGTTATCTTTCAGGTCCTCATCCCAGCCAGTGGATTCTCATGCTTCAGGAGCGGGATCCAGTAGAATAGTCATGAAGAACAGTTAGTGGGCGGTGGGGGGACAGTATTATGGTGGATGGTATCATCTTTATCTGATGAATCTCTCTTCAGTCCTGGCTTCTCTGCTGAGCTCTAGAGGCAGTCAACTGCTTATATTTCATCTCTGCTTGGAGGGTTAATAGGCATTCATATGAAATGTGGCTAAAACAGATTCCTGATGGCCCTTCAGTCCCTCCCAGTGTTCCCTGTAATAGGAAATCACTTTCCCTGTAGTTATTCAAGCCTAAAATAGGAAAGATGTTAATGACTCCTTTTTTTCTGTAATTCCCACATCCAATCTGTCAGCAAGTCCTATGTGGGACTGTTTCTCCAGCTCCGGTGCCATCTCTAACCAGCCACCATTCTGGGACCACCACAATGCCTTCCAGCATGTCTCCATGATGCTGCCATCTCCTTAAACTCATTCTCTTCACAACAGTCTGGGAGATCTTTTTACAACATAAATAATTATGCTGCTACTTGCTTAAAACCCTCTGATGGCATCCCACTGAACTTAGAATGAAATCCAAACTCATTGACAAGGCCAGCAAAACCCACCTTGGCCCAAGCTTACTTGCCTGCTCTCCACCGGCCTTGTTGCACACACAAGTGAAACTGGGCCATTAACTTCAGCTTGAGTACACCAACTGCAGTCTCACTCAGGGGCTTTGCTGGGTTTCCTTTTCCCTTAGTCTCTTTAAGTGCTGGCTTCATAATCCCACATCTCTGCTCAAATGCTGCCTTAGGTTAACTGTAACCCTTTTAGAACCACTGGATTAGAGTAGCCATTCTACCTGTCACTCTGTCATACCCTCTGCTAGTTTTTTTTTTTTTTAATTATTTTTTGAGACAGAGTCTCACTCTGTTGCCCAGGCTGGAGTGCGGTGGCACGATCTCGGCTCACTGCAACCTCCGCCTCCTGGCTTCAAGCCATTCTCCTGCCTCAGCCTCCTGAGTAGCTGGGACTACAGGTGCCCCTCTGCTAGTTTCTTTAGGGCACAGATCACTGTCATCGTTACGTTCACCTGTTTATTGTCTTCTCTAGAAAGTAAATGATATAGGCACTGGAATGTGGCCTGTTTTCTCCATTGCTGCATCTCAAGCCCTTAAAATAACCCCTGGCACATAGTAGGTGCTCTGTTGACTGGCTGGCTGATTTCTGAGCCCCTCACTGGAGGACTCTTGTGGTTCAAGAAAGGATGTGTACAGTACTGATTACAGGCAGTCCCTGAGAGCACCGTGCCAAGTTACAGCCATCCCTTATTACGCATGGCCACTGTGGCAAGACATACCCGTGTTTACTCTGACCCCTGTTGCCTTCACCTCTCAGTGGCCCATGTTCCCTAGAGGCTGGGTGGAGTGTGTTCTTGGCATTCTGGTGCCCAGCTGGAACTTGGAGCTTGTTTCTACATGGAGAAGCAGTGGAAAGCTACAGTATTTACAGTAGTACTATTTAGCTACATTATGGCTAACATAGGCTTTTAAGCCCTAAAAGGACATTTAACCATCATTTGTGGCATTCTGGCTTTGGCAAAATGTATTTCAGACTTCCAAATAACTAATTTGGAAATGCATTTTTAGAACCCAATAATTTGGAGGTTGTAATTTGGAAGTTTGTAAACATGCTTGAACCATTGAGTAAATCTGAATGTGTTCCTGTGTTCAGTTCTCAGATTCATGAGTTCAAGTATTTGTTTTTTAAGACGAGTCAAGTGCAGGCTGGTCCTAGTGCAGTGGTGTTTACAACTAATTCATCACAACCAGTTAGAGATTTCTTTCTTCCTTCTCCACTCCCACTGCTTCACTTGACTAGCTTTAAAAAAAAAAAAAAAGTCAGTGCAGTAGTAAGAAGGTAGGTTCACTTTTTTAGAACAACATTGCCATTGTTACTTTTTTTCTTTTATTTTCTTTGAGGCATGGTCTCACTGTCACTCAGGCTGGAGTGCAGTGGCACGATCATGTTTCACTGCAACCTCCACTTCCTGAGCTCAATCGATCCTCCCACTTCAGCCTCCCAGGTAGCTGGGACTACAGGCATGCGCCAGCACACCCAGCTAAGTTTTTCATTTTTTTATAGAGAGAGTCTTGCTATGTTGCCCAGGCTGGTCTTGAACTCCTGGCCTCAAGTGATACTCCCAGCTTCACCTCCCAAAGTCCTAGGGTTATAGGCATGAACTACTGCTCCTGGAGTCATTGTTTCTAACCCTAAACTTGAGTGCTCATTTTCTCTTCTCACTTGTACCCCCATGCCACATTCATTTCTGAAGCTTGGGAAGATAGGAGTCCCATAGAAAACTGCCATGGTTTTTTCTCTTCATAGCTGAGTTCTAGAAGGCAATCAGTTGCTATGCCTTCTGAGTTAGTACTTAATTCTAGAGGAGCACCACTTATCCCTCATGCCTTTCTTAGGTCCTCCTTGTTATTTTACCCTAATTTCTCTGCTGCTTGAGGATAGGAACCTCATAATCAGAAACCATTCAGCAAACCCTGAGAGCAGCTGCTTTTGGGGAGGGCTACTTCCAGGAGCAGAAGGATGGCTGTTTCCTTTGAATATTTCTTACGTGAACCATGGCACCAGGGTAAAGGTGGCAGAATCTGTACTTTTAATCACTTGGGAAAGCAAACTGCTGAGTGTTTGTGAGAGAGAAGTCAAATTTTGGTATGTTTTGTTGTAGAGGCAGAGAAGAAGCGTGAGGCTAAGCAGCGAGCTAAGGAAGCTCAGGAGCGGGAACTGCGGAAGCGGGAGAAGGCGGAAGAGAAGGAGCGCCGGAGAAAGGAGTATGATGCCCTCAAAGCAGCCAAGCGGGAGCAGGAGAAGAAACCTAAGAAGGAAGCAAATCAGGCCCCGAGTAAGTTTTCTGCCTGTTGTAAGATTCCAGCAGGGGTACAGTGGAGACACTTATGTTTCCAGGCATAGACAACTGGGGTGAGCAGGCCTGCAAACCTTAGATAAAGTACACTCTAAAGCTTGGGAGTGGATGAGAAGGTTTGGTTACAGGGAATGGGGGACTCTCCTAGGGAGGCAGTGCCCAGCTTGTTTGTTTCTCCAGTGCCCACATACTTCTGTGCAGGTGTTTGGGTCAGATGTGTCTTGGAGCATTCCCAGAACAGAGTCTCACTTTTTTCTAGAGGTGAGGGTCTGAAATCATTGAGATATGCAAAAATCACACACATGGTCAAGTTTCCTTTTTTTTTTTTTTTTTGAGACAGAGTTTCACTCTTGTTGCCCAGGCTGGAGTGCAATGGCATGATCTCGGCTCACTGCAACCTCCGTCTCCTGGGTTCAAGAGATTCTCTTGCCTCAACCTCCAAAGTAGCTGGGATTACAGGCATGTGCCACCACGCCCAGCTAATTTTGTATTTTTAGTAGTGATGTGGTTTCTCCATGTTGGTCGGGCTGGTCTCAAACTCCCGACCTCAGGTAATCCGCCTGCCTCGGCCTCCCCAAGTGCTGGGATTACAGGTGTGAGCCACTGTGCCCAGCAAGTTTACTCTTAAAAGTGCCTTACAGTAAGGTTCTGTGGCTCAGGCCTTTAATCCCAGGGCTTTGGGAGGCTAAGGTGAGAAGAGATCACTTGAGCCCAGGAGTTTGAGACCAGCCTGAGCAACATAGAGAGACTCTGTCTCTACATAAATTAAAAAATTAGCCAAGTGTAGTGGCACACACCTGTGGTCCCAGCTACTTGGGAGGCTGAAGCAGGAGGATCATTTACGACCAGCCTGGGCAACAGTGAGACCCCTCGCTGCTTGAACACTAGAGGAGTCATTTGGCCTGCATTCAGGGAGCCACATTGTATAGAAAACACATTTTTGTGTTTTACCTGACTATGGTTGAATTTTGTTAGTGACGTGGCTCCACATGCTGCAGAGGATCAGATACCCTCTGGGTGAAAAGGGACTCCTGAGGGAGAGGCAGGTGAGGGAAGGAGCTCTGTACAGAGAGTGGAGGCCTGTGGCCCTGCCCCTACTCACCCTTGTCTTGAACAGGACAGGGCCACAGGCCTCCACCTTCCTGATCTCACTGGTTTTTAATTTCCTTGTTGAAAATGAAGATCATACAGGGTAATGATAAGGATTAAATGAGGAAGCAGGATCATGCAGTTCCTGGCATTGTGGATGATCAGTCAAGTTTTTAAAAATTTTGTCTAAAAATCTCAAAACTAATTTTTTTCTAATTAAAAATGTAACATATATTCATTGCAGAGAATTGAGAAAAGATACCTATCTAGATACATATATCAGAAAATGGCAACCACCTGTACTCCCCCATTCCTAGCAATCATCACTGCTTACAATATGGTGTATTACCTTTTGGGCTTTCTTTTTATATACACATTATATCATAATAATGACAATAATGATAAATCCTGACCGTGTTTCCCCAAGTGGACAGTACTCTGTCAGCGCTGGATGCTTCCTGATAAGCCTCTCCCTCTGCGATCCCAAGAGGCGTGGATCACCATGTTACCAAGGAGAACAAGGAGAACCCTGAGGGCTGTGAGCTACATGAGACATGCAGAATGAGTGCCAGTTTCAAATCTACCCCCTTGAGATCCAAGGGAAAAGTTGTTTCTGTTTCGGTCTCTGGAGACATTTTTTCTCTTCAGGGCCTGGGGAGTTTTTGCTTGAGGAAGGAATGTAGGTAGATCTGCACGGAGGAGACTAGCAGAGATTGGTATAGAGCAGGTCTCCTCTGACTGAACTTGCTTTGTCTACTGTTACTTTTCCTCCAGAATCTAAGTCTGGCTCCCGTCCCCGCAAGCCACCACCCCGGAAGCACACTCGTTCCTGGGCTGTGCTGAAGCTGCTGCTGCTGCTGCTGCTATTTGGTGTGGCGGGAGGGCTGGTTGCTTGTCGGGTGACAGAGCTGCAGCAGCAGCCCCTCTGCACCAGCGTGAACACCATCTATGACAATGCGGTCCAGGGTCTACGCCGCCATGAGATCCTCCAGTGGGTCCTCCAGACCGACTCTCAGCAGTGAGCTTGTCCCCAGCACCTGCTGCCTCCCAGCCTTGGAGTTTGGATTCCTATGGAATTGGGTTCTGCTGGACACAACCTCTTTTTAGCATCAGACCTACCTGCCATCATCAAATGGCTGCAGATTGGTACATGAGACCTCCTCTTTGTAGGACTTCTTCATTCCTTAGTCAGGGTTACCTGGTGGAATGAGGAGAAATGGGAGGTGGCGGGGGCGGCGTGGGGGGCAGTTACCTGCATGCCTAAAGGAGTAGGCTTGGGGGTGGGGAGAGAGAATACATAGCCTTTTCTAGTTGTTATATAAAGCTGTGTAAAGGCAAGGCTCGTTTCTACTAAATGGTCAGCTGTCACTACATTTATACTTTTGTATGCCACAAACCCTTTCTTTCATTCCTCCCTGGGAATCAGGGTAGATCAGAAGGAACTGGGGGGGACTAGAACACCACGCTCAGTAAATCCAGTCTAAACTGGGAGGTAGGGGTATTCCTGTTTTCTTCAGGACCTCAGAGATGTAAGCATTTTAGCAGCCACACAAAATCTCTGGCTATGAAAGGGACTTCATGACCATCCAGTCCAATGTAACACTTGCAGACAGAGAAACTGAGGTCTTCCATGACTTGCCTGGTCGCCCAGCTACTTTGAGGCAAAACTGGATTCCCACTCTGGTATTCTTTCTTCCCTTTACGTCATTTTCCCTCCTTTATAATGTCCTGAGAGACTAGAACTCACACCAGAATTGATTATTCCTCAGGCGAAGCATAGACTCTTTCATGGTAGACAGATTTCATGACTCAGAGATAGAAATCTCTTGCTATCATCAGGTCACGGGCAGCTCCTGTAGAGTCCTGCCCAACTTATGTGGCTTCCATAAAATGGCAACAGTCCAGGCTCCTTGTCTCAATTTTAGAGCATTAACTCCCTAATTGCCAGTAAGCAAGGAGGTGGATCTCTGCAAACCTACACTGTCTATGACAGCTCTAGTTGTACTTGGTGTGACTAAATACCTCAAAGGCAACCTGCTTCTGCAGGTTTTGAAGTGTCAGCTTCATAAGACACTGAGGTTTAGAATTGTTTGATTCTAGACCATAACTGAAGGGCATAAATGGAAACAGGATATGAAGGGAAACAAGTAGCATCATGGAGCTGAAAAGTGGTGCATCACCCAATGGCTAGCACAAACAAGGATCACACTGTCCATTCTCTTGTCTGCTAAATTAAGCATTTTCTTGCCTCCTTTGCTTCATCTTTTCACAACAGCTGGATAGAGGGATCAGAAATGACTGTGTCATGGTGCTCATTCACTGCAAACTCCCAGTTGCAAGCTCCTTGGCTCCCCCGGAGGGAGCAAGAATCTCATAGTTCAGAGACACAGAGGGCCTTTTAGCCCTAATGACCTTTTGGATGGGACTGCCACTCATGACTGTCCTGATATTGGAAGAAAGGACTTTGTTAATCTTCTCCCCCATAGCTCTGCTGCGTAGGTCTACACCTTACTCAGAATCACTACACATTCCTTTAGTCTTCCTCCAAGCTCCAGAACCATTGGTACAAATGCTTTATTGAAACTAAATACATAATACACACAGTGAGATGAAGACAATATAGAAGTCCGCATAGTCATCATAATCCCGTTCCTTGGCCGGTTGAGGCAGCTCAGTGGCTGAGCCCAGTCAAGCCAACCCGCAGCTTCACTCACGACTTCAAGATTTGATGCTAATTCTTTTGGATTTCTACAGTTATTAAATAAGTGTCTGAGTGGACTGTCTTTGTTCCTTTGTGTTTTGAGGGCTGGCTGGGTAGGAGTGGGGGTGGTTTGTCTGTGGCAGTGAATTTTTGCCAGGAGAGGAACATTAAATGCCAAAGGTAGGTGGCAGTATTTCAGTCTCTGCCCCAGCTGACAGGCAGAGAGACCTTCACAAATAATAAGACCCAAGAAAGACTGGGCCTCACCTAGGCTTGTGTTCCAGGAGGTGCTGCCAGTCTCTTCATTGCAGTCAGGCTCTGAGGTTGGGGAGGTGGAAGTTTCCAGCTTTTCATCCTCATCCCTGAGGGCTAGAATCAGTCAGCACTATCTAAAGAGAGATGTGGCTGTAAAGTGGTCATCTGAAGGTAGATACGCCTGGATAGTTCTGGTCCAATGCGGCGAGAAGTGGATGTCACACCTTCCCCACGGCGCACCTGTATGTCTGCGAGCAAATTCTGGCGTTCTTGCTCCGAAAAACACTGCCGATAAGCCTGGAAGTGGTAGATGACCTCTTAATATGGTACCATCCATGGTGATCCCTTCTCCATGAGCATGGAGGGTGCTACGCTTGGCTTGGGGCATGAGAACCTGTCCTCCCTCCCTGGGTCAGCATTAGCAACACCGATCTTAGTAGACCTGCACTGCTGACCTGTGAGGCCTTTGTGGGCCCTCAACAGTTGTCCATGGAAATCTGGGGGCCCACTGAGCCTGCAGGCAATGGGCAGTGACCCCTGAGCCCTGGAGCGGCATACCTGTACCAGGAGCTGTGGGGAGGGATAGGCATTCACAACTGCACTGGCCATTTCCAGGCTGACTCGGTTCAGTTGCTGAATCTGTCTCCTCCAGACTAGTGCGAGTCCCCTGCCAGCAAGGTCCACCTTCACCCCTCCAGCCCAGTCACTCTCCACACAGAAGGAGAAGGTAGTTTCATCTCGGAACTTCCTGCAACAGCATGGTTGGAGAGCTGTAAGTTGCTCATTACTCTTCTACACCTGTTCCCCTCAAGTGGCAACTGAAAAACCCCCCCACTGACCTTGGAAGAGGTGGGCGCCATGTTACATCTGGCCTTTTTGTGCCTTTTACAATTTGAGTGCTCACTTTGTTCCCAGGTATAGGGCCAGTTGCTGATTCATTTAAAAACTACATCTAGTCCATTTTAGTAGAAGAAAAGATACCAGATTCTTTGGATATCTGGCAATCTGCAATCTATTTCTGGTTCTTCTAACTGCTAGGAGCTTAGACAAGTCAATCTCTTCAGGCCTCAGTCCCCTCAAGTATAAAATAAGGGACTTGGACTGGATTGTCTCTGAGGTCATTTACTTATTTTAAATTCTGACAATGAACACTTCTTGAACTGAGTAGGCTAAAAATTTGCTTTCCTAGTGCTTATTACATTGTGATCTGACCTGTAATTAATCCTGGTAACTTGGCCTATGGTAACCTGGCCTATGATGTCAGCCTGCAGAACACATACTTACATATAGGCAAAAGGAGAATATTTGAAAAGGCGCTAGGCTTGAGGACTCTTCCCAAGAATCCCCAGTGTGAGGTCAGCTCCTTCTGCCTGAAGCTTGAGAGACAATGGGCTGACTGCAGAGATGAGGGGAAAGGGACATTTGCTTTGACTGCAAGAGCCATGGTAAAGGACAGGCCCAGCGTGGAGGCTGGACTTGCTGGGGTTACTCACTTGAAGGGCGCCTCAGCCACAGCCTTTGTGAATGCGCATGTGAAGTCGGCCAGCTCTTTCCAGCTCTGCACAATTTGAGCCTGAGCTTCTGTGTGTAGCTGCAGATCCACCAATGCCTAGAAACCCAAAAGCAACGATGGACTGGAAGGGTAGGAAGAGACTAGCTGCAAGTCACTGTCCACTAAAGCCACACCCCAGCCCCTTGGCTTCCTGTTTGGTACCTTCTCTTAGTCAGTGCCAAGGCAGAAAACAGTACGCAGCAGGCATTTTATTCTCTATCAATAGCAAGTCTCAGGTGACCAGTGAGTACCCAGCCCGATTCAGGCAACAGGACGTTCTTACCTCTTCAGCGTCTACCCTGGATACCATGGACCCTATGCTGGCCTCTGGTTGTCTCTGCTGCTGCTTCTTGGTCTGTTTATTTGCTCCCTGTTTCCCTCTTCTTGGAGGATTCTGAGCACTGGTGCAGGGGAGGAAATCAAAGAACAGCAGGTCCAGGCTGAAGTCAGGCAGAAGATACGGAAGAAGACTGGACCAGAGCATCCCCCCGGACTTGTTAGAGATGGACTACCTTGCAGAGTGACCTACATCTGCAATGAATAAACTAAACTCACCCCTCTTGGCCCAAGAGCTGCCCCTTTTAACATGAAATCACCAGGGCAAATCCAAACCTGAAGCATTTCTCCTGATCCACAATCACCAGTGACAGAGCTTTCCCTGCTGTCTTTGCTGTGATGTCAGTTACAAAGCCCTGAAGCGTTTCCTTCCCTTTCATAGTGCTGTCCAGGCTTCCCTGCATGAAGGGGCAGAAACTGCATTAATACTTGCTTCCTAGTAAGAGTCAGCCCTCTGTTCCGTGTCCTCCCACCCTCTGGCTCTGCCCACCTGCTTTCCATTGTCGATCATGGACACAAAGGCCTCTGCCCGGAGCAACACCAGTGCTGTTGGCTCCTCCACCCAGTCCTCTCCGTCCTGCCAAAGTACCCAGAACACAGCACAGGGAGGGAGGTCAGCAGGTATTGAGCACCTGTGAGAGTGGCCCAGGTCTTCTGGGTGAATGAACTAACTCCCACCCCTTATGCATTATCCTTTCTGGAATGAAGTCACTGTGGCAAGAAACAGTGTCGCTGTCCCTCCCAGCCCTCAATCATTCAGTCTTGGTGCCCTGCATCTCAGAGACAGTGAATAAGAAAGGAACATAGCAGCCGGGCGTGGTGACTCACGCCTGTAATCCCAGCACTTTGGGAGGCCGAGGTGGGCAGATCACGAGGTCGGAGATCAAGCCCATCCTGGCCAACACAGTAAAACCCCATCTCTACTAAAAATACAAAAATTAGCTGGGTGTGGCAGTACGTGCCTGTAATCCCAGCTACTCGGGAGGCTGAGGCAGGAGAATTGCTTGAAACTGGGAGGTGGAGGTTGCAGTGAGCCGAGATCATAACACTGCACCCCAACCTGGCAACGGGGCTAGACTCCATCAAAAAAAAAAAAAAAAAAAAGGAACATAGCAGGACAGGCACGGTGGCTCACACCTGTAATTGCAATCCCAGCACTTTGGGAGGCCTAGGCGGGCGGATCACCTGAGGTCAGGAGTTCGAGACCAGCCTGGCCAACATGGTGAAACCCCGTCTCTACTAAAAATACAAAAATATTAGCTGGGCGTCGTGGTACACGCCTGTAATCCCAGCTACTTGGGAGGCTGAGGCAGAAGAATCACTTGAACCCAGAAGGCAGAAGCTGCAGTGAGCCGAGACCATGCCATTGCATTCTAGCCTGGGCAGCAGGGTGAAACTCTGTCTCAAAAAAAAAAAAAAAAAGAAAAAAGAAAGGAACATAGCAAGTTGAAAGGGGCTGGGGCCATTTTGAATACGGGAATGGAGGGAAGGGAAACTCTTCCAAAGGATTTAGTACAAGTAAATGACTCTGGCTTTGAAGGCAGATGCTGTGAGCCGAGTGGTCCTTACAAACAGATAGGTTTTTTTGTGACAAAGACAAGAATCACAAGGGAAACTTCAGTCTATGAGAGTACCTCCTGTTTATCACAGGTAGGGCATAATCAAAGTCAAGGATGCCTCAAGGCCAACAATCCTCCAGCAGTACAGTATTATGGAGTAATTGGGGAACAGGACTTTGATAGAAAGTTTTCTGATTGGGTCCCTATAAGCAAAGCAAGACCTATATTACAGCAAAGTGTAGGTTGGGGGAGCTCTGGGTTCTCATTCCCGTTGTGATCCTCAACAAGGCTTTTAACTTTTCTGAGCCCCAGTTTCCCCACCTGTGATGTGGGGAGAAGTCCTACCCTATAGGATGACTGATGGAAACACAAGAGAGAATGTGGGAGTGCCTTGAGAGGGTAAGCTGCTCTATGAATATAAAGGCTTGCTAATACCCCCAGAGTAAAAAGTGTGGGGAACTGTCCTGAGTTACTGAGAAAGTTATCAGATCCAAAAAAAGAAATCAAAGAGAGGAAAAAAAAATCTTTTTTCTTTTTTTATACAAGATGCTTCTGGTGAGATAAAAAAGAATCTTAGTGCTAGGCAAGGTGCCTCACACCTGTAATCGCAGCATTTTGAGAGGCCGAGGCAGGTGGATTGCTTGAGCTCAGGAGTTGAAGACCAGCCTGGGCAACATGGCAAAACCCCGTCTACCAAAAATACAAGCTACACTCTGCAATCTCTACAAAAAACACAGGGCCCACATGTCTTCTGGCTCCCAGCTGGGTGTCACCAGCAGGGACCCGAGGAGAAGACTAGTGGGAAGGAGAAAAGTGAAGTCAGGGTATTTTTCCCCTGGCTCCCTCCCAGTGGGGTCACCTAGGGTTTGCTGTCCCCCTCTGTGGCAGCTCATAGCTTCGCTCAAGGTGGTCCTCTCTCCATTTCTCTCTCCTGAATTCTGTTAACCACTCCTTCCCCTCATCCCTTCAGGCATAGGGATGGTAACAGCTATGCCAATGGTTCTCAACCGGGGGTGATTTTTCCCCACAAATGACATCTGGCAGTGTCTGCAGACATTTTTTATTGTCATGACTGAGAGGGGTACATTAGTAGATAGTGGCCAGGAATGCTGCTAAACATTGTGCACATCATAGGACAGCCCCCAAAACAAAGAATTCTCCAATCTAAAATGTCAACAATACTGAGGTCAAAAAACAGTAAGTTGTGCTGTTATTACTGTGAGGTACCATGCTGTCACTGGTAGTTTCCTTGTACCCTGCCCATGCCTTGGCAAACAGTCCCTTTATTCAATCTTCTTTTAATTACCCTGAGTTGAATGTGCCATCTGTCTTCCTGCTGGGGCCCTGACTGATAAGAATCCTTTAAAATAAAAGCATATTTATCCTGTAATTGTAAGGGGAGGAGAGGGAGGAAATGTCAGCCAGAAAACCCCTACCTCAGACGGCCCAGCCCTTCTCCTCCAAGTGACACTGCAAGGCACAGCCTGCGCCTCAATCACACAGCGGCACTCCATGGTCTGCAGTGCTCCTAGGAGCTGGCCCCCACCTTCCATCTGTAAAAGCACTGCAACAGATGGAAAAGGGACTGTCAGTGGGGGGTCCAGAAAGCAGATAACTCAGCACAGGACAAAGACACATGTGAGGACCTGGATCCAGCACTACAATGATGTGTTTTAAGCATTCCTCTGGCCTCTGGGCTTTCATCCTGGTAACCAGTGCTGCATTCTTTCTTTCCTGTCTTCTCAGGGTGCTTTCCTTCTGCCTTGCTTGTCTCTGCTGCCGGCATCCGTGTGAGCCTCTTCCCTGGACCTTCTGACTCCACTTGGTTTTCTTCTGGGGTGGAAGGATGTCAGAATTTGTTTTGGTTACTGCCAAGCTGCTGCTCTGGCCAGGGCAGGTAGACAGGTAGGCTGGAAGCTGACGGCATGGATCTAAGATCAGGTCCTTGTTATCTGCTGCACTCCTCTCTGGGGTATCATGGAGGGGAACTTCAGGGATCTTTGGAAAGGGCTGCTTTTTCCAGTCACATGATGCACCTTCATTATTTTGATGATCCAAAACACTTTTAACTGGGGAGCTAGAGTCCTCAGGGCTCAGTTGCTTGTGGGTCAGAAACTTACATGTAAGCCTTTGAGCCAGAGGAATAAATTCTTCTTCATCTTCACTTTCACTGCTTAGCAACCTGACTGGCTGTGTTTGTGTGACAGTTTCAGCTATGTCTGGGACAGGTGGTGAAAGTAACTCTGGTGCTGGAGGACAGGAGGCTTCACAATCTGAGATGTCAACCATTACAATCTTCTCTTCCCTTTCAGGCTGTCTCCTCTTTGTTGAAGATGTTTCCTTCTTCAGAAAGGCAAATGTTGGCAACTCCTCAGAGTCACTATCAGCAGAATCCAGTGAGGGTGATGACTTCTTTAGAGCCATCAGTATGTGCTATCAAATAATTCCCTAAAAGGAAAAGAGACATACGACACAGACTGGAGCATTCAATTCAGTCCACTAGCTGTATTCCATAGCCAGGCTTTATGACATAAATATAAGATATAGAGAATACAGAAACAGAGAAATATGACATGGCCCCTACACATTCAATCTGGAACTCTAACTCCTGGTAATCTAACAGGAATCCTCCTCAAATTCTTTCCAGGTCAAGCTGAAGTATAAACAAAGTAGAGTTACCATTACAAAATTTTAATGGGGGGAGGTGGTAACAAGATTTAACACCTCCAACCCCTTGTTGATCTTCACGTTTGAAATGGAGATGTCAAAAGTTATTCTTTTTTTTTTTTTGAGATGGAGTCTCACTCTGGCACCCACGTTGGAGTGCAGTGGCACAATTTTGGCTCACTGCAACCTCACTCCCAGGTTCAAGCGATTCTCCTGCCTCAGCCTAGCTGGGATTACAGGCGCCGTAGCTGGGATTACAGGCGCCCCACCACCACACCTGGCTAATTTTTGTATTTTTAGTAGAGGCACGTTTTCATCATGTTCGCCAGGCTAGTCTTGAACTCCTGACCTCAAGTGATCCGCCCGCCTTGGCCTCCCAAAGTGCTGAGATTACAGGTGTGAACCACTGCACCTGGCCAAAAACTGTTCTTTTTAAAAATTGAGATATAGGCTGGGCATGGTAGCTCATGCGTATAATCCCAGCACTTTGGGAGGCCAAAGCAGAAGGATCACTTGAGCCCAGGAGTTCGAGAACAGCCTGGGCAACATAGTGAGAACTCATCTCTACAAAAAAATACAAAAATTAGCTGGGTATGGTGGCTCACACCTGTAGTCCCAGATACTCAGGAGGCTGAGGTGGGAGGATTGCTTGAGCCTGGGAGGTCAAGGCTGCAGTGAGCTGTGATTGTACGACTGCACTCCAGCCCGGGTGACAGAGTGAGACCCTGCTTCAAAAGAAAAATAAAATAAAAATAAAAATAGAGATATAATTTGCACAGCATAATATCCTTTTAAACGTGTACGTTCAGTAGATTTTAGTATATTCACAATGTTGTGCAACCATCATCACTATTTTTATCACCTCAAAAAGAATTCCTGCAGCCATTAAGCCATCACTGTCCTTTCCCTCCCTCTCCCCAGCTCCTGGCAACCATAAATCTGTCTCTATGCATTTGCCTATTCTGGATATTTCATATAAATAGAATCATACACTATGTGGCCTTTTGTGACTGACTTTTTTCACTCAGCATGTTTTCAAGGTTTATCTATGATGTAGCCTGTATCAGTACTTAATTGCTTTTCATGACTGAATAATATCCCACTGTATGGATATGCTACATTTTGTTTATCCATTCATCACTTGGACATTTAATTTGTTTCCTTTTTTTGCCTATTATGAATAATGCTGCTATGAACACTGACATACAAGTTTTTGTGGGGGTATGTTTTCAAATCCCTTTCGTGTATATACCTAGGAGTAGAATTGCTGGGTCATATGCAAAGCTAATCATTTCTTGAACATTTACTAACACTGTAGGTATGACCCAGAAGGAGACATGTAACCTGCCTAGGCCTCAGTTTCTTCCTTAGTAAAACAGGGATGGTAACAGCACCCATTTTATAAGGTAGTGAGAATTAAATAAAATAATGCATCCACCGCGCTTAATACAGCATCTGGCACACAGCTGGCTAAGTAGAGTAAGTTGAATGACTAGGGAGGGGGCCTCATCTCTGACCCTTCGCTGGGCCTCCGTTGACATCTGCAGATCAGGGGAGTGGGACAAGCGGGCCCCTGCCCGACAAGCTCTGCGCCTCTCAGGCTGGCGGTCCGCTGCAGAGGCTCCTGGACACCCTAGCCACCAAGACTCTGCAGAGCGGTGCTCAGGAGGGAAGCCCTGCCCAATCCGCAGGCCTGCGACCGGGGACGCTCACCTGCAACTTCTCCCGCCACTCTTTCAACTGCCACGCAGGGCCCGGAAGTAGATCTCCTGATAGCGGAAGTAGAAACTTTTCGAGACCGGAAGTGAGTGATCGCAAGCATGGCGTCGGTGGTGCTGGCGCTGAGGACCCGGACAGCCGGTAATGGGACGCAGTAGTCAGAGCGGGGCGAGGCGGGGAGGCAGAGTGGAGCTCCAGCAGGGAGGGAAGGAGGTGACACTGATCCCCGCGGAGGACCTTGGATGCGAGGGGAAGTGTGTGGGGTACTCCAGGTTTGAGGGACGGTGTCGCTGGTCACGTGACACATCCTGGGTGGAGCCGTGAGTGAGGGCGTTTGAAGAGCACTTGTTTTTCTCCTGCCTCAGCAGCACGGACGGGTTCCTTGGCGGTTGGGGGTTTGGGTGGATCCTTTCTCTGTAGAAGTATTAGTAACATTGGCACATTGGGGTTGAAAAAATTAATCTATTGATTCAGCAGATTGAGGTCTTACTTTGTGCTAGACACGGCGGTAGGTGTTCGGAAAATCAGCAGAAAACGTGAAGACTTGGCTTCTAGCCCCCGAACGGTTCTCTCTGGTGCATAAGCCAATAAATGAACATATAAAGTAGATGTAGACTGGCAAGTGCTGTGAAGAAAGATAATGTGTGTCTGTGTGTGTGTCTTTTTTTAGATTGGACGGTGAAGGAAGGCTTCTGAGGAGATAACATTTAAGACCTAAAGAATGACAGGAGGCGGGGCGTGATGGCTCACGCCTGTAGTCCCAACACTTTGGGAGGCCGAGGTGGGCGGATCGCTTGAGCCCAGGAGTTCAAGACCAACTGGGCAACATGGCAAAACCCCATCTCTACAAAAAATACAAAAATTAGCTGGGTGTAGTGGCGCTTGCCCGTGATCTCAGATACTCAGGAGGCTGAGGTGGGAGGATCACCTGAGCTCGGGAGGTCGAGGCTGCAGTGAGCTATGTTCATACCACTGCACTCCAGCCTGGGCGACAGAATGGGGCCCTATCCCCTCCCCCCCCCAAAAAAAGAATGACAGGAGACCTAGCCCTGTGTAGAGTGAGGGACAGGAGAGTGACTTGAGCCAGTTTTACATTTTGAGAAGCAAACTATTGCTCTTATGTAAATTTAAAGGGGATAGGAGTGGAAATGAGGAAATCAAATGGAAAGTCGTAATAGCCCTGAGGAGAGATGATTTAGCCAAGATGTTTGTGGTGGCAGTGAACTTGGAGGAAAACGGATGAATTTGAGATCTGTTTTGGAGTTAGCATCCACAGAGCTTGCTGGTGAACTGAATATGTGAGGTCAGCAAAGAGAAGGAATCCGCAATGACTCTGGTTTCTGCCTAAGCAACTGGATGAATGGTGGCACCATTTACTTTGAGGAGGAGGATGGGGAGTAGGGTGAAGAGCAAAGATTTGTGAGTGAGATAATGTAAGTAAAGTAAAAGCCCAGCTCCTGAGCTTAGGAAGTATGTAAATGAATGAATAGATGTTTAAAGGTAGGTAGATCCTGGCGCCGGGCATGTTTTAACATGTTGTCTTTCTGAGTCCTTATCTCTGGTCCTTTGCCCCAGCTAGTCTCTGGTGTCATGGAAATGTCAGAAACCCAGGCTTCAGGAACTCTGAACTTATAGGCTCCAGAGACCCACAAGGCTTCTCTAAAGACACTGGCATGGACCTTAAATCATGGCTGTGTCTGGAGACCTGCAGGCAAGGAGTTGCACCCCTAGGCTTGTCATACAGCAAGGGACTACCATCTTAGTATGAATTCTAGTTCATTTTACTTCTGCAAATGAATGCTATTGAGCACTTTGGAATGAGTATGGAGAGGTCAGATTAACAAGGGCAGTGTTTGGGTCATGGTTGGACCTCTGCTTGATGTGCTTTGAGAAGAAAGGGCCCAGCCTTCTGAAATGGCCAGGACCCTGTGGGAGCCACCTTTAGGCCAGCCATCCTTTTGGTTTACTAGTATTTGGTGAGCAGTGGATGAGTGGACAGCTGAGAAAGTCATGCGTGAGGCCTGTAATCCCAACACTTTGGGATCACCTGAGGTCAGGAGTTCAAGACCAGCCTGGCTAACATGGTGAAACCCCGTTTCTACTAAAAATATGAAAAATTAGCTGGGCGTGGTGGCGTACACCTGTAATCCCAGCTACTTGGGAGGCTGAGGCAGGAGAATCGCTTGAATCCGGGAGGCGGAGGTTGCAGGGAGCCAGGACTATGCCATTGCACTCCAGCTTGGGCAACAAGAGCGAAACTCCGTCTTTAAAAAAAAAAAAAAAGAAAGAAAGAAAGTCGTGGGTGAGCCTGAAACAGAAGCCTTTCTGGATGTACTGGGCTCCCCAAGTCTGTTCTGGCCCCTCCGTGGTGCATGAGGGTGAGTGAGCCTCTGAAGCAGGCAGCTCTCTGGTGTCCATTTCTCCTCAGCACATTTAGACTGAATGTGTCAGAACCCAGAACACATGATGTTTATTTTTTTCCATTTGTGTTTCACTGCTCCCCCGCCCCCTCCCCCAAAAGGAGAAAGCCAAGGACTTAGAGGTATTCCCTGAGAACTAATACACTCAGTGGCACTTCTGCTCCCCTGACACAGCTTTCTCATCTCCCCACCGCCTCTCACCTATCAGCATGTGGCCCATTGAGGCAGAAATAGTTTGAGCCTGTCTGTCTGAACAATGTTTCTGTTTTCTCTGCAGTTACATCCTTGCTAAGCCCCACTCCGGCTACAGCTCTTGCTGTCAGATACGCATCCAAGAAGTCGGGTGGTAGCTCCAAAAACCTCGGTGGAAAGTCATCAGGCAGACGCCAAGGCATTAAGAAAATGGAAGGTGAGGATGTGCCTTGGCTTCCCCTTCCTAGCTGCACCCTGTCCTCATGTTCCTTAGGAGAGCAGAAGAACCCTGCGTGTGCCTGGCCCTGTTCTTCCTTACCATCATAATTGGCTCCAGTTTAAAGGAACAGATAAGACCTGAGGAAGGGTCATCGAGTGGGTGGGTGTGAGCCATAACCATGCAATTAGAGACAAGAGCTGCTGGGTGGCAGATCCTGCGCTGCTTGTGTTGGACTGTCTGGGAGTTGTTTTTGGCCAGGGGCAGGCTTGGAGGTTGGTGTGCAGCATTTGGGCCATCATGTTTTCTTGGTAGTTTGCTATGCTGCCCCAGTCACTGTGGACTTCTCTTCTAGGTCACTATGTTCATGCTGGGAACATCATTGCAACACAGCGCCATTTCCGCTGGCACCCAGGTGCCCATGTGAGTTGCTCCATTGCTGCCCCCTTTTTTCCTTTTCTAGGATGACCTCTCCTTGCCCCTAAGCATGGTAATAACAGTTGCATGTATTGAGTGCTTACCAAATGGCAAGCATTGTGCTGATTCCCATGCCTACACGATCTCATTTCTTCCTTACCACATCCCTGTGAGTAAGGTGAAATGCCAGAGACCTAGACGGGGTGGAAGGAGCAAGTGACTGCTGGGATTTGCACCAGGTCTGCCTAACTCCCAGATCACTATGATTTGCCTTGGTGTTGCATTGGCCTGGTATTCTTGGTTCTCCTTTCTAACCCTCAGTTCTTGGAGGACAAGATACCTGGTGATTTAAAATATTATTTTAGTCTTGGGAAACTAATTTCAATTTATTAGTTTTTCATTATGTCTAAGACTTCTTCCTTTGTATAAACTTACTTGCAGATGGTTGAAAGATAGCTTGAATTTAATGAAATAGAATTCAGTGTGCCAGGAATTAGGTTCATACCAGGTGGGGATTTCAGTTTCAGCAAGTTGGCATCATTTTTATAGGGTAGGACAGTTCTTTGTTACAGAGACATAACGATACTGTACTCTCCACATTATTTTAAATATTAGTTGCCTTTGTAAACAGTTTCCCCTCCCCCACCCCTTTTTCGATAATTTTAGTAGTTACAAAAAGGTTGATAGTAACCTGTATTTATTTCAAAGATGCTAATTTGTATGTGAATTGATTATGTATGTAGTAGCTTTACCTTTTAGAACTTAAGACGTTAGATGTGTGGCTATGTCAACAATAATAATCAAAGCTAACACATTTTGAGGTAGACAGTATTCTAGGCCCTTTATGATTGTTGAGCATTAATCCTCAAAATGACCGTGTAAAATAGTTAATATTATCCCCATTTGACAGACGAAAAAATAGAGGCACAGTGAAGTAACTTGCCTAAGACCACACAGGAGTAAGTAGCAGTGCTGGTATTTGAACCCGGCATCCTGGCTCCAGAGCCCATTCTTTTAATCAGAGAGACAGAGAATAATGCTGGACTACCTGGGTAAAATTTGCCACACACCCAGCCTGAAGTTCTAAAAGAAAAAGCTAAAAAATATGGTTAAAAACTGTATATACAACACAGTTTAATCTCTCTGCTTCATATTTCACATCTGAAAAGTAGCGTTGGAAATAATACCTCTTTCATTAGGTGAGAATTAAATGACTTAATCTGTATTAAAGGGCTTACATGGGTATTAGCTAATGCAGTAGTATGATTGTTTTATTAGCATATGCATTATCCATATAGCTTTGGTCTATATTTTCCATAGAGCCTAAACTTTATAGATCACTATCTAAATGAAAATGTACATCAAACTAGTGTTTTAATATGACAGTTCTAGTGTTGTTTAAGTCTAAGTGAAGATTTAGGGCATCTTCCTGGGTTTTGGGATTTGTGCAGTGTGGCTTCTGACCAGCTGCATAGACATGGCTCCAGGTAACAGCCCCTGGGACTGAGCAGTGGCCCATGTTGGCTGTTGGAGCTTTCTTTTCCCTCATTTGTTATGAGTCAATAAAGAAGCAGAAGGTTTGGACGTGCTAGCCAGTGGGAAAGGGAACCTGAGATGGAGCTCTCTGATCCCCCTTTCAGCCTCAGGGCCTGGCTCTGTGTAAGAAGTCTGTCCCAAAATTCTGGGACGGACCACCTCGCTGACCAGCTGACCAGGTCTGTGTGTTGCAGGTGGGTCTTGGGAAGAATAAATGTCTGTATGCCCTGGAAGAGGGGATAGTCCGCTACACTAAGGAGGTCTACGTGCCTCATCCCAGAAACATGGAGGCTGTGGATCTGATCACCAGGCTGCCCAAGGGTGCTGTGCTCTACAAGACTTTTGTCCACGTGGTTCCTGCCAAGCCTGAGGGCACCTTCAAACTGGTAGCTATGCTTTGATGTCCTGTTGAGGCCATTGGACAGAGACTGGAGCCCAGGTGACAGGAGATGGTGATACCAGAAGTCAAGGGTTGGGGTGGCGACACGGCCTCCCGAGGAAGAGGTCTGCTTGATGGTGACTCTGCAGGAGACTCCGAAGTGACTGCTGGGAAAGCCTTTGGGAGACCTGACCTGGGGCCAAAAATAAAGTGAGCCAGCGTCATGAACGCATGCTATTTAGGGACACACCTGGATGGAACTGCCTGGTGATCTGTTGGTCCTTACCCAGGTTCTCTAGTGCACACCAACGGGGAGCCTCAAAGCAGGAAAGAACATACCTGAGTGAGGAAATGAGAAGGGGGGACTTTGTAGGAGGGACTTGCTTTGGCACTGTCCTCCAGAGGGGGAGGAGGGGAGCTTGTGCTTGAGGGTGTCATTGCTGCTTCTCCTCTTAGATCCCAGAAAAGGCCAGGGGCTGGGCCCTGGGAGGAGGGGTGGGGGCAGCCAGTAAAGGAAGCAACACAGTCATGTTCTCCTGTAGCCACATGCAAAGGGAGCTGGGGCTGCAGCCCCAGAGGTGGCCACAGGAAACCCTCTTCCCTGCCTGTCCAGGTCTAGGGCAGAGAGACAGCTTGTGGGATGGCAGGAGATGCTTCTGAGAGGCTCAGTCAGGCCCCAACTGCCCTGGACTACCGAGGTCTTTCCAGTGGTAGGGCAGAGTAGGAAACAAATGGCTTCTTCCCGCTCACCTGAAGAGCTAGGCGCACCAAGCCCACATTCTCTTCTCGTTCTTGATTTATCTCAAACGATAAACAGTAGCAAAGAATCTGGCTTCAGGAATACTCGGTGAGGGCATAGAGTGGGCTGGGGTCAGGCCACTCTATTGTCATCCCAGCCAGGACCTTTAGAGGCTTGGCTTTGAGTGAAGGGGCCGGGAAGAAAATCTCATTTTGGATGGTCATTCCTGGCTGTTGGAGGTAGGTGGTGTTGGCTACAGCCCCAGACAGGGGCTGTTGGGTCCAGTGGCTTCCTTTCAGGGACTCTACTCTGCCCTGAAGGTAGACACTCCAGGGATTGAGGTCAGAGAAGCCTCCCAGTTCTGGAGTTCTGCCTTGAACATGTCATCTTGTTTTCCCAGGACACGACCCTAGATTCCTCACCTCCTGCAGGTCCTTGACAGAGGTGACCTGGGGTTTGTGGGGTTTACTTTGGCACCCTGTGTGGGGGCATCAGGTACCAAGGCCCAGCTGGGGTAGTCTTTAGGCAGGGGAGATTGATGGGGGCTACCTCCACAGGCTCAGTGCTCTCCTTTCCAATCCCCTGGAGAAAGGGGAAGGGCAGGACAGAGGTGGTTGCTCCCTCCTACACTGTGGTGTTCCCCTGAGCAGGGCAGGTGGCTGCTTCCTGGGATGACTGAGTAGAGCCACAGCTGGCCGGTGGTGGAGGCAGTGACCTTATGGCTTCCTCATAGCTTGGTGGCAGCTGGAGAGATGGGAGAGCAAAGGCATTAGCCACTTTCTTGCCCTCTTCCCATATATGCAACACCCTTTCTTTGGACTGTTGCTTTCTGCATCTCCGCTGGAGATGTTGGCTCCATGGAAACCCCTCTGGTTAGGCCTCCTTGGGCTGGGGTCTGCACCATCTACACAAAGAGGTGAACTGGGGTCTCCAGTCATATCCTTGAGTTCTCCACTAGTGGTCCTTTTCCTGACCCCAGGGCCTCTAATTGGGTATTGTGTGTTAAAATGCGATATGTGAAAAGCTTGGTTACCCAGGGCACCCAGGGCTGAGAAGGCTGGACATTCACCTCTCTGCAGGCCCGCAGCCCGAAGCTCTGTGCAATCAGCTGGTGAATCTGCTGCTGCTGGTCCTTCTTTCGAACACTCTCATAGCTGGGCAGGCGAACTGGCTGCCACAGGGGCAGCTGGTGGCTCCTGGGCAGCCCCACACAGAATACCTCACCCCCATGGGAGTGGCCCTGTGACCAAAAAAAGCCAAGGGAGCCAGGGAGGCATGCACCAGCGTTATCCAGCTTCGGTCTGGGTCCTCTTCCCCAGAGCAAGCTTAAGTTCAGGGGTATTGCATCCTCCCTCTCCTCCAAGAAGCCTCTCCAGTCTTCATCCCATCCTTCCCCTCCCCTGCATTCTTTTTAGTCCCCTTAACCACGCTAGGTCCCTTGCCTGGCTTCAGAACCCCAGCACACACTTCTTCCCCCATCCCAGGTGGCAGGCCCAGGGAGCCTCACTTGTATCCCTTGGGACTCTTGGCTCCTTTCCACTGGCTGGACCTCGGTGTGGCATCCCATGGTGCTGAAGTAGGGAGGCGGGCAGCCCTGGGATCATGAAGCACAGCTCAAGGTGAAGCTCAGGGTCAGTGTGCAAGACAGCAGATTCCAAACCCTTTATTTCCCTCCATGCCCCTTTCTCCATCCCTTTAATCCTCTCCACCTGGGCCAAGGCACAAAGCTCAGACCCTCAGCATTTCTGAAATGCACTAGGGTGTAAAGAGAATCCACTCCTTTCTGGCCAGTAGCTCATTCTGTCACCGTCTGGTAGCCAGGTCTCGTGACCTTTGGTGGGAAAGTCAGAGAAAACCACCTCCTGTCTCTACCCCTCCATCCTGTCTGGTGCCCAGTGTTGGGGAATGGTGTCAGAGACTGGAGGGCTGCAGCTCAGATTTTGTTTCCTTTCTATACAGGATGCCATATGGCACGCTGTCCCTGGGGAGAGGACTGACAGTGCTGTAGTTGCCACTTACCCCCTTCCCCAGAAGTCGGGGCTCTGCACTTTCCCCTGGGAGCTGGAAAAAGACCTTGTCTTCGCTGAGCAGCTCCTTGCACTGAGTTATGTTTAACAATGGTCAGGGAGGGGCCTAGATGTTATTAACCCTTTCCACACTGCTCCCCTGACTCAGAGGGAACCCAGGCTGGATGCTGCAGAGAAAGATTCCAAAGGCCCTTTCTTTTCCATACGGAACAATTGTTTCTCCTTGGCCAGAGCACAGGTGCCCTTTTGTCAGGATTTGGGTCGGGGGTGGGGGGCATGAAGGCAAGGGGTTGGTGGGTCGGGGTGCTTACGTATTGGCTGGGACTCCGGAAGAAGTGGCAGGCGCAGAGGACCTGGCAGCACTGGGGGTCGCGCTGGTGCAGCAGCAGCAGCAGCAGCAGGATGGCCATGATGAACACCGTGGATGAGGCTGCCCTCCCCCCAGAGGCACCGTCAGGGGGCAGCCTGGACCCAGCACGTGCAGGTCCATCTCCTCACCAGATTGGAATTCACTCCAGAAGCTGGTGTAGGAATGACCTGGCTGGTACTGATACCAGCTTGACAAGCAAGGCAAACTGAGGTGCAGGCAGCTCCCTTTTTGCTACTGCATCAAGTCCCTGGGGCAGAGATTTGTGAGGGGGAGCAGAGTAGCCCTGTCCCTTCCCTGCCTGCAGCCCAGGGGGTGATGTGTGTAAGGGAGATTTTACAGAGACACAAAGGGAGGGGATGGAGCAGATACCCTGAGAAACAGTGGATCCTGAGGAGGCAGGAAAGGACCCAAGAGCCCAGCTCAACAGCCCCTGGTGTCCAGCCCCTCTTGTTACCAAAGATTGTGGCATCATAGGACCTGGCACAGGGAAGGGACCAGAGGGATCAAAGACCAGCCATGTGCAGCATACTTCTCAAGTCTTGGCTGGGGAGGGCTGTTGCTTGAGGTGACCCTATAGATGAAGAATCTGGGCTTTGCCTACAGTGAGGGGCCAAAGGTGCCTCTGCCCCACCCCTGGGACACGGAATGGCAGTAGGTACTCACCGGTGGCCACGACTATGGCCAGGAGGCTGTTGTCCATGGTGATGTCTGCACACGGAGAAGCAGTGGCAGGGGATGCCAAGAAAGGGCATCAGCCTTGAGGGCAGCCAGCAGGGCCACAGGGCTGACCCTCCCCGAGGTGCCACACCCCTCCCTGGGAACCCTGGCCCAGAGGAACAGCTTCATTCAGAGCAGGGGCATCTGTAAGCAGCTTTCCAGGATCTCAGCCTCTCCTGCCTCTGCAGGCCTGGCAGCTATGAGGGTCCTGCTACAACCTTCAGAGCAGGGGTTGGGGGGAACAGGCCCTGCTTCTGCTGAACCTGACAGCCAGTGGGACTCCAACTCGCCCAGATCTCTGCACTTCTCAGTCCCAGATCCCTCCCAGCCCCACTGCCCACCTCCACTTCCCATTGGCTCAGATAACTGGGCTCTGGATGTTAATTGGCTGTCTTCTGGTCTTGGCTTCCACCTCTTAACAGAACGGTGGTGTCCATGGTTGCCCTGGAAACTGGGTACGCCAGGCCATGAAATACAAAAGCCTCTCTGCCCAGGCTCTCCTCCCTCCAAAGCAGTTATTGTGCAGCTCTGGGGGCCCAGCCTGCCTTTGCCCGCTCCCCGCCCCCACTCTGTGTCCTGCCTGGCCCAAATCCTGATTTTGACCCCAGTGGCCCAGCCAGGAGTGGATTTCAAAGAAACCTCAAAAAACCCAAGCCTCCAGGCTGAGCTAACCCTACAGAAAGGTGGGGGATAGAGAACACTGTCTGCCAGAAACTCAGGCAGCAAAGCTGAGCTCTCACCTCAGTGACCTGAACAGGGGAGAGAATGGGAGAGGAGCACCTCCACCCCCAAATCTGCCCTCTGAACCTGTCAGGAGGAGTCCTGGAGCCTGGTCCTGGGTCCTGCAGTGCTTCCAACTCAGTGGGGCCAAGACAGGCCTTCCAGAGCAGCAGGGGTGGGGTTACGTTTCCCTAGTTCTGCCTGCCTGCTTGTTAGAAAGGCCTGAGGAGCTTTAAAAGCATACCACTGTGGGTTGCCACCTCAGACCGTTAAATCAGAATCCTCTGTCAGGATCACGACTCACTTGAGTTGAAGAATGTAAACTCAAAATGTTTACAGCAGGTGACAATAATGGGGAACTACGACCTGATCTAATATGGTGGTGGAGAAGGACAGGGATGCGGCGAGTGCATGTGTTACCTAAGATTTTTTTTTTTTTTTTTAGTGGTACTTTGAGGCCAGGAGTAGTGGCTGATGCCTGTCATCCCAACGCTTTGGGAGGTTGGAGCGGGAGGACTGCTTGAGGCCAGGAGTTTGAGACCAGCCTGGGCAACATGGAGAGACCCCTGTTCTGCCAATAAATAAATAAATAAATAAATAAATAAATAAATAAATAAATAAATAAAGAATGCATGCATGCATGCCAGGCATGGTCGTGCACATCTGTGACCCTAGCTACTTAGGAGGATCACGCGCTCAGGAGGTCAAGGCTGCAGTGAGCTATGATCGTGATCGTGCCTGGACAACAGAGCCAGACCCTGTCTCTAAAAATACTACTACTACTACTACTTTGAAAACCGTTGTGCTAGCCTAACACAGCACAGCCACAGCCCAGGTTAAACCCACAGGCTAGTTTGTGAGCTCTTGGCCAGCAGAGTCTAAGTGTTCTAATATTTACTGCCTGTGCCTAATATGCTGAACCTAGTTGTTAATTTTTCCTCCTTATTGACCTGAGAGTTGATATTGGGAAACAAAAACCACAACATTCTGGAGAACCAGGGTACAGCTTCAGATGTTCACTAAAACAGGAGCCAGAAAAAACGAATTATCTTAGCCTCTGAACCTAAGTAACTTTTCTTTCGAATTCTTGCCATTAGCTCCTTCCTGCTTACCTGCCCAGCCAGGCTCTTATGCGAGCAGGAGAGTGTAGTGACTGAGTGGCTCTGGAGGCTTCCTGCCTCTTTCTGAAGGCTGCTGCCACCATCTAATAGTTAGCTGTGACTTTGGGCTCGTCATTTCACAGCTCTAAGCCTCAGTTTTCTGATCTGCTAAATGATGATAATAAAAATGCCTCCCTCCAAGAGTTGTAAGGATTGAGATACTGCAGGCATGGTTAGCACCATGGCAGCTGACAAAAACCCCAGTGCTGTTATCGGTTGGTTGTCAGGAGTGCCCCCTCCTGGCAACTAGGAGAACTTGACATGTGGCAGCCTGGGCAGGAATTTGTTCCCCAAGCAGAGCTCAGTGTGGCTGGCTGATAGGGTGACTTTGGAGGTCTAGAAACCTTCACCCTTGCTCGCACATTAAGCAAGCTGTGAAGGACTGATACCGAGCTCTGGCTGTCAATGGTAGGAAAGTGGGAGGGGGAGAGGAGGCTTGGGAAAGGGAGGGAGGATGGACAACCCTTTTCAACATGAGTCCCAGGACAGTGACCAGGGACCTAGGCTGCTGCTGCTTCTGCCCCGAAAAGAAAAAGCTCCAATCATAACGACCAGGCCATGGTTGGGATTGCCTCTGTTGAAGGTGCCCCATGTGGCAGGGCCAGGCTTCTAGGATGGGCCCTGCTAAGGCCAAGGATAGAGAAGCCAGCACCTGCTGCAGCCTGGCCTGGTGGTGGGGGTGGGAGTGCTGGGTCAGGGCTCTCAAACTAAGCTCAGGTCCTGCTGGTCCCCTGGCCTGCTGGGTGGCAAAGAAGAAGTCTTTGAGCCTCTCTGAGCCTGTTTACCCCTCAGAAAAAGGAGCTGGATTAGATGTTTTTTGAGACAGGGTCTCACTCTGTCACCCAGGCTGGAGTGCAGTGGTGCAATTTTGGCTCACTGCAGCTTCAAACTCCTGCTTCAGCCTCCTGAGTAGCTGGGACTACAGATGTGCGCCACCACGCCTGGCTAATTAAAAAAAAATTTTGTAGAGACGAGGTCTCACTGTTTCCCAGGCTGGTCCCAAACTCCTGGGCTGAGGCAATCTTCCTGCCTCAGCCTCCCAGTGTTGGGATTACAGGCGTGAACCCCTGCACCCAGGCTAGATGGGTTCTTGAGTCCCTCTGGGTGGATTCTAAACTGTTCTTAATCTGGAGGAATGAGATCTTTACCTTCTCAAGGCTACCAAAGTACCAGCTAAGACTTCTGGAGGCCCAATGAATGGTGATGGCTTCCTGACACCCAGGAGGAAAAACACAGAGCCCAGAGTAGAGAGATAGAGATATATTTCTTCTGTTGCATATTTCAGACTTCACGCTGAGCTTCAGGCACAATTACTCCAGGTTCTTCTGAGAGTCTTGACAGAGTCTTCTTCCCACGCTGCTCATGTGACCTCACTTCCAGTGCACACCTGGAAACTCTGCATGGGTCTCAGTGGGCCCTGACCCTGACTTTCCCATCCAGGGGCAGGGTATGCTGGAAAGCCCTGGAGCCGCCCCACCCCACTTCTAGGGTCCCCTGGCTACAAAAGAACTGTCCTGCTAGAGCCCAGCTCTGCAGTGCCCCCGATATCACCTGTTCTTCGGGCCTTAGAGCCTGGCAGGGCACTTGCAGCCCTGTGGAGCCTCAGCCACGAGCACCACAGGCCCAGAATGGGGCATGAGGCCCTGGAGACTGAGGCAGGCCCAGCCTCGTGCAGAACAATAGCAGGTGGGCTCAGCAAGCCCCTGCTCCCCACAGACATGGCCCACTTCCTGGGGCTGCTCTGAGCCCTATTGCACATCTTCTGTTCTAGTTTCTCTCCCAACCACCCATTTTCCTTTTTAAATTAAAAAATAATAATAAAAAAAAGAAATTCAAACTAGACAGGAAGGTGAGGAAGAGCTGGGTGTGGAATGCTGCTGGCGCCCTTCTCACGTTCCCGCCAGCCCTCTGATCCCCAACAGAGACATCAGCAGTAGTTCATACTGTGTCCACCTTCCCTGCCGTCTGTGTGGGTTCTTGATGGCTGAAATGGGTGTGCAGCCTGGGCCTCTGGTTCTTGCCTGTGGGAGGGGACACCCCTCCACTGTCTGTAAGGTGCAATTTCCCGGGTCCTCCACGGGTACTGGCTGGGGCCCTGCTACCTGAGTCGCCCGTCTGCTTTGACAGGCCCCAGCTCTGATTTGGGGTCGGGGGACAGAGAGCTCCAGCTGGTCAGTCTGCAGGGCTCCAGGGAGGGGCAGGGAGAGGGGCCTATGGCACACAGTCCAGCCACGGACCAGAAGCTGCTCAGTTCCCTGTCTGTCCAGGCCTCGAGCGCAGGGCCTGTGAGCTGTGTGTGCCGCTGGGCAGCCTCCTCCGCGAGCTCCGGCTGAGGCAGGTTCAGGATGCTACTCAGGCCCTGGAAACTCTGCTCCATGTACTCGTTGTGGGGTGGCCCTGCGTGCAGCCAGCTGGCATCATCTGTGGGTGCAGAGCAGGCAGTAAGCACACCCCCTGCAACAGACTCCGTGGAGGCCAGACCCAGGAGTTGGGTCTGGGTACCCCAGTTCCTGTCGCAGCCCTACTTGTGAGTCACAGCTTGCTGAATGACCTTGGGCTAATCCAAGGGACTTTCTGTGCCTATAAAACTGAGTTTTATAAAATCAAGGCAGTAAGCCTTAGATTCCCAACTTTAGGATGCAGTAAAGCAGTGGGTTCAAGGCACTTTAGAAAAGAAGGGAACAGTCTGGTTTGTGTCCCACACCCTTTCTTGACCATCATTGGTGGCTCCTGGAGCCCTCAGAAGCCTGTACTCGGGCACTTCAGCTCTTCATGCACAGACAATGGCCAGCTTTGTCCCCTTGGCTTAGAGTACCTCCTCTGACTTTGTCCTTGAGGCGCAGCCCCTGTCCCACCTGCTGTGCATTGTTGCCATTCTTCCCTTGACTGGGAGGTCCAGGTGTGCGGGGGACACAGCTTGCCTGCCCTGGATCTGCTGCAGCCTCACCAGCACCCCCTCCTCCTCTAGGGTACCCCACCTCTTAACCACCTTCTTGCGATAGGACGTGGTGGGGGAAGGAAACACCTACCAATTGATCACCTCCTGCATACCGGCCACTTTCCCTCCAGAGGCTCATCCCTCATAGCTCCCAGGGGGAGTTACTTATACTAGGCCCTCCCTTGCAGGAAATTTGCCCAGCCTGTGTCTCTGTTCAGAGCCTGCTCCCTTAGCCTCAGCCAAATGGACAGAGAGCCACATGACCCTGCCCACCTGGCCAGACAGTGGACTGGGATAGCCAATCAGATTTGCTGTCCCAAGAATGTGAAACCTGGGGACTAAAAGTCTCTGGTCAGTGTCTGTTGCACTGAGAGGCCATGGATGGGGAGCCAGAGCCTGAGGCAAAGGCATAGAGACAGGACAGGATGAGGAACAAGATAGCCCCAGAGAGATGGAGAAAGCACCTCTGGTTCACAGTGAGGCCTGAGACATTTCCTAGCTTTGTGAAGGAGACCTCTGCATTCTTCCAGTCTTCTCCCCTTTTTAACTCAAGCTAGGTTGAGTGGATTTGTGTTGCATGAACCAGGAGGTCCCTGATAGGTGTACTATTCCAGCTTCACGTGCTAAGACTGAGGCCCAGGAAGGCCAGGTAACTTCCAAGGACAAAAAGCCAATGAACTCGTCAGAGTTATGTTCCAAACCAAGTGTGCATGACTGTAAAGCTCCCTTTTCCACCACACTGCAGTGCAGGACCCTGCATGCTACAGGAAAGAAGATGAAGGCCCCAGCCCTTCCATGCTTCCCTGACTCTAGGGATGGGAGTCAGCTCTGATGGTTGGCTTCTTGAGGTCACCTCTCTGGCGAGTCCTATTCTGTCTGGCTTCTGGGCCTCATTTGAGAACTGTACGCTTACCTTTCCTGAGAGGTAGTTTGCGGTTGAAGGTCAAGGGCAGCACAAGGAAGCGGGTCTCACCCAGCGGTTCCCAGAACTGAAGGAGTCGAACAGTCCAGGGCCCTGGCCGCAGGGGCCGGCTCAGTGGGGGCTTGTATTGCGTGACCTCAGTCTCCATATCTACTGTGATGTCATAAGATGTGGCCACCACATAGGTTGGGTCGATCCAGACCACTGTGGCTGTGAGGTTGGGGCCCCGGGCCCAGCGCTGCACGGCCACAGGCTCGTCCAGTGGCCCCAATAACCCCCCAAAGTTCCGGAAAAGACGCTCTTTGGGGTCCCAATCAGTGCCAACCTGTAGAGAGAGAGGCAGCTGGGCAGGAGTGTGGGGGAAAGGTCCTTCTCCCTCCTCTGAAGCTGCCTTTCACTGTGTAATCTCAGGCCAGTCACTGTCTCTTTCTGGGCCTCAGTTTCCCCATCTGCAAAATGAAGGGGTCAGACTAGGAGATCTTTAATATCTCTCCCAGCTCTGAGATTCGTTCTAGGCTTCCATTCTGACTGCTAGGCAGTGGAGGTCAGTCCCCCTTATTGGGGACAATACGGCAGGGATGAGGTTCAAAGTCCTGCCCAGAGACCATTCCCACATGAAGCCAAAGCCTCTAAGAAAGAGACTATGAGGAGGGGCCAGGCGCGGTGGCTTGCGCCTGTATTCCCAGCACTCTGGGAGGCCGAGGTGGGTGGATCACGAGGTCAGGAGATCGAGACCATCCTGGTCAACATGGTGAAACCCTGTCTCTTACTAAAAGTACAAAAAAAAAATTAGCTGGGCGTGGTGGCAGGCGCCTGTAGTCCCAGCTACGCGGGAGGCTGAGGTAGGAGAATCGCTTGAACCTGGGAGGCAGAGGTTGCAGTGAGCCGAGATTGTGCCACTGCTACAGAGTGAGACTGTCTCAAAAAAAAAAAAAAAAAAGAGACTATGAGGAGCCACTCAGAAGTGTAGTTTCATGGCCCAACTCGAATGTCCCTGCCCCTCTAGGCGAAATCTCTGTAGTCTGGAAGATTGGGCTTGTGTTGTAGTGGAACTGATAATTCCCTCCCTGCTCCCTGCATGTCCTCTGCATACCCCAACCAGGAGGTGCTCCTCAGTGTGCACAGGCTGGGGGGTGACACAGGATGTCTGCATGGGGGCATCACCATGGCTGCCATGACTGGGAAAAATAACCTTACCCCTCCCTTGGTGTCTGTCCCTCTCTTCCCACTACCCCAAGTCTGGGTGGGGGTTGGGAGAAAGCAAGTGGGGGACCTGTCCCACCTCCAGACTCTGGAGCCGGCTGGCCTGGTCACTGCGCCCCAACAGCTTCAGCGACCCTTGGGGCATCAGCCACATCTCAAGCGTCTCTGCCGGCCCCTGGGCTGAGGGCTGCACCGCCTGCGTCACCAGGTAGCCCTGGAAATGGTCGTCATAGAAATACAGGTGCACGCTGGACGGCAAGCCCCTGGGCTCAAACCTAAGGTGCCAGCAGGGAGAAAGGGAGATGCCATCAGCACACCTGACTTGGCCTGGAGTCCCAGGGAGGGGGCTCTGGGGAGTCCCATCCCCAGGCACTTCCTTTCCCCAGATCTCATCCCCACAACACCTGCATGCCTGGCTCTAGCCGTCTTTTCGGTATTTGCATTTTTCCCTGCTTCAGACTGGGGCCTTGTTGTGGGCAGGGGACGTCACTCTCTGGTTGGCCTCCCCCTAGGGCACCACACCCCAAGGGCCTGCTGTATGTCAGAAGGGGGTCTCACCTGCAGAATGGGGTGCCCATTGGGGGTGCAGCAGTGGCGGCATGGTGCAGGCTGAGGCGGGCGAAGGCTGTGTAAGCAGTGAGCATGACATCACTGAGCCCACTGGGGCCATCAGCCGCATGGTAGGTGTTCTCCCAGTAGGCCTTGAGGGCTGGCGTGCCGGGGGGGTAGCTGCCGTACAGGTGGAAGTCCAGGATTTCCAGCACCTCCTGGTTCACAGTCGACTCGAACTTCCGGGCGAAGAAGGTGGGTCTGGAGACTTGCTGGAGCGGGAGAGGCAAGGAGGGTGAAGGGCTCTGGAAGCCCCAGAGGGCATGGTGGGGCTGGCCCCTCAGCACTGCCTAGAGCTCAGCCTCCTGCGGCTTTTCCTGCTGCTGTTGTAGCCCCAGGCCCCTGAGGGTTGCTGCAGGCCGCGGCCCCCCAGATTCTCTGACTGGCCCACCCTGCCATTTTCCTGGTGAAAAGCCAGGGGAGAAGACCTAGCCAGGGGCCTTGGGGCCTCGGGCAAGCACCTGCAGCCGGAGGAAGTCCTGTGGCTTGAAGTCGTTGGGGGAGCAGCCGCACCAGTCCACGATGTGCTTGTACTGGCACTTGCAGCCCAGCTTGCGGTTCCAGTTGGTGACCCGCAGGTTGTTGTCCACGAGGGTCTCACAGGCCAGGCTGTTCTCCAGCACCGTGTGGAAGAAGGACTGCAAGCAGCAAGGGAAAGTGGAAGGTGAGCTGCAGGCAGCCCAACCCACGCCCTCCCTGGCCTTCATGCCTGCTGGGCTACCCACCTCGGCTGGGAGCAGTGTGTATGTGTAGAACTGGCGTAGCTGGGCCACAAGCGGGTCATCTGTGTACACCACATACTCCACAAAGCTGCGTGTCAGCACGAACCAGTCAGAACCGCCATCCACCACAATGCCTGCTGGGATCTGCCGCTCGCCCAGGCGCCACATGTGTGAGTCGCACTCATGGAAGAGCCGGTCCAGGCCCTGTTTCTTGATGAACCTGCGGGCAGCAGAGAGGCCATGGCTGGGGATCCTGCAGGGTGGGGTCTAAGCTCTTTCATCCGCCTGGCAACCAACACTCCTCAACCTGTGACTGGTGTGGGGGCTTTGAAACCCAGGGCTGGAGCCACCGAGCCCAACTATGTGGGAGGGGTTGGAACAAGACTCTGGGGCCAGGGCCTCCTTCCCCACCCCCTCACCTGGAGTTGTCCCGGCCATGTGACTTGAGAAAATTCTTGTCCCGGTTCTTGGATAGGAATGCCACCAGCTCCTCATTGGTCCTGGTGAAGGAATGGGGTGACAGGCAGCCACATGAGATAGTTGCTCAGTCACTGGCCCAGAGCGGACCTTCTGGCTTTTCTTCTCTGCCTGATTGCTGGCTGGCCATGTGCCCTACCCCTGGCTGATGTCTGGGGTGGTGAGCACCAGAGGCCCCTGAGGAAGACCACCCCGTCCTTCCTCTGCCCCTTGCTGTCTGACCCAGCACACCAGGTACAGACCTCTGGCTCCTCCTCCTCCCCATCTCCTATCATGCTCAATTCTCAGATCATCTTACACCAACCCCTCCCCTAAAACATAGCTGGGGCCCAGGGGCCCATGTCTGAGCAGGGCGGATACCAGAGTTATGCTTATGGGGCAGAGAAGGTCCACCAAAGCCCTCCAACCCCAGGTGCCCAGACAGGGGTCCCCTCCCATGCAGAGGACTCAGAGCCCCATCCCCACACCTGGTTGGATAGTCAGTGGCACTGAGGTTGATGAAGAAGTCCCAGGCCCAGCCAGGCACCTCTAGCAGGTCCCGCATGCTCCGCAGGTACATCCTCAGGAGGCTGGCCCCGCCCCAGATGGTAACCATGCGCCAGGGCGTCACCCGCACGTTATCATAGCCCTGGGCCAGCTCCACCACCTCCCGGTGCAGGTAGTTGGAACGCTGGTGGGGAGGAGACACTCAGCTAGCCTCCAGTGTTATCGCCATCCCCACTCCCACCCCAGGACAGAGTGAAGGGACACAAGACGAGGAAAGCACAGGGCAGGGCTCCAGCCCCTAAGCGGCTGAGCTGGCTCGTGCTGCCACCCCCCCGTTCAGGGCCTCAGTTTCCCTCTCTAGGCTACCTGGGCCAGGTCAGAGACTCTGTCTGTCTGCAACCTTCTGTTTCTGCTCTGCTCATCCCAGACCCCTTGGCCTCTCCCCACCACAGTACCTTGTCCACATGGATGTAAAAGAAGTGCTGCTCGTGATAGACAGCCTTGAGGAGACGCTTCAGCTGGCGGATGGCGCGGCCGTGAACCACCAGCATGTAGGCAATTCGTACCGGGGGGCCATCCATGGGCTGCTGGGCTCGGCTCTCATCCCACTGGATGCCGGGGCTCATCTTCCCTGAGAGCAGAGGACAGGCGTTGGCGAGGCCCACCCTAGGTCACAGGGTGGGGGTGAGATGGGAAGAGGGAGCTGCCTGCCTTCCGAAGAAACCTAGACTTGGAGCTCCATGCTCGTGGGTCCCCACTCTGCCTCTGCCACTTAGTAAGTACACTGGATGAAGACTTAGGCAGGGAGGTAGGATCCCCTTGGCTCTTTCTTCCTCAGAGAGATAGGGGTGAGGATCCGGGCCATGCCACCCCCCTGCCCCCGCCTGGGAAGGGCTGGAGCACCCCTGTCCCTCACCAGTCAGCTGACAGTGCCGGGGCACAGCCTTGGGCATGAGGCTCCCAGCCTGGTGCAGGCACACCACATTGGCGATCTCCCGCTGGCACTGCTTGGTGCTGGCCCGGGCCAGTGCAGACAGTGCGTCCTTGCCCACGATCTCGCACTTGGGGGTGAAGCCATTGTCCGTGGGCTGGGGGGCGCCCTCCACGCTCCCTGTATCTCCGTGTGGTGGGAAGCCAGCTGCCCCTACCAGCGCCTCCCCAGCTGCTGCCCCACTCAGGTTCTGGCGGCCTGGGGCTTCTGGGGGTGGGGCAGGTGGGACCCGCCGGCTGGCTCTCTGCCGGTTGGTTACTGCCCGTACCACCTTGGCCACGGGCACTCCTGGGCTCTCAGCACGGCCCCGCCAGCGCCCATGCCTTCTGCCTGTGCTGCCCCGTCGCCCTGCTGAACTGTCTGTGTCCTTGGAACCCTCGCCAGGGTCCAGTGGCCGTGGCTTCCTCTGCCTTCCTTTCTGTAAGAGAGATGCAGACACATCACTGGGGCAGCCCCTCACCTCCTCCTGCTCCTTGAGTTCCATCTTGGTTGGGGGCACCCTCAGACCTAGATGTTCCTGCCCACCTTTTACCCAGAGAAGTGCTTTTCACCTAAGGACTCCGCACAATCAGTACCACCATGGGAGCGCCTCCCTGGCCAGCCACCGAGGGCGCACTGGGCCTCCCTCCATCATACCAACACCCCCGTCCCCCACTGGCTCTCAGATTACATGGCAGTGTGCTTGGTTTTCTGTTCTGGACTCAGATACCACTTTTTCAGCAGATGTTAAAATAAATATCCACGTGTGTCCCAAGGGAAGGGTGCAAAGACCCCACCGAGGGTACAAGTGTCCACCTAAGACCCAGCACTCCCACCGAGGGCTGGAAGGAGACAGTGGTCTTCAGAAGACTCTAACTTCCAGATGAATCCAAAGCATTTCCATGTGGGAAGACTGAGGCCACCTCACAGTGAAGGAGGAGTGCCCATGGGGGATGATGGAGGTGAAGCCTGAGACCCCAATACTGCTTAGGTCCTCTAGGAAGCAGATCAAGACAGAGTGAGAGGGCATGAGATTCACTGCGGGTACCCCTGTGAACGATGGGGCAGGAGCCGGCAGGGAAAGGCTTTGGACCGCAAAGGAGACGGCCATGCAAGGAGAGGGGCAAGAAGAGCGTCCACCTCCAGCACAGCCTCGAGGAAGTCCTGGCCAGCTCCTGGGAAAACTCTGGCACATGTACTGCCTGGAGCTGGTGAGCCCTGAGCCACCTCCACACTCAGTCCCTGGCTTGAAAGCTGAAGCAGGGCCTGAAGGTGCCCACAGCTGGAGGCTGTCACCTCGCTGCATGTGCAGCAGGTTCTTCCTTGAAGGGATCCCTGCAGCGGGGCGCCTCTACCGCTGCTGCGCCCCTGCTTCCTGGCTCTAAGTGCTCTGGTACCTGCTGCCTCTCCTCAAATCCAGGCACTTCCCTAGATGGCCTGGTGGTGACTGAACAGCATGTCCAGCCACCTCCTCCTCCGTTCCCCCATCCTACCTGCCCTGCCTGACCAAATCCCATCCATCCTTTCAGATCCAGCTCCAAGGCCCCTGGCATGCAGCCATTCCATTTGCCCTGCAGTGGAATGGGCTGGGCTCCAAGGCCCTGGATGTTCCTCTAGTAGTGAACTCCTTGATGAGAGACATGTCAGCTCCATCTCTCCAGGGCCCAGCAGAGCAGCTGGCACACACGAACACCTAGCTGGCGTCTGATGGATGAGATGCAGAATGGACGGAGGAACAGGGGCTACCATGTGAACACTCTAGAGTCTCCAGGGCTCTGGGCCTAGCTCTGCCAACTCACCAGCAGTTCCCTAACTTCTCTGAGCATGCTCCCCCAGCTGTAAGGAGTAACAACTGAGCATGAGACACTGCAGCTAGGGAGAGCCGTCTCCAGCCTTGTAAACCCTCTCCCACAGGCCTTCCCCTCCACGCTCACAAGTTCTCCAGGACTAAGTCCTCTTCTTTCTTGGCCTTTCAGCAGCGTGACTTAATGGACCACTCTGTCTTGCTTGAAGCACCCTCTGCATTTGCTTTCCAGGATACCCACCTGGCTTTTCTCCTCTCTCCACTGCCACCCCTTATGGTCTTCTTGGTGCTTCCTTGTTTCCCAGGGCACATCTGGGGGCCCTTCCTGTCCTAGCACCTTCACTTCCTAAGTGACTTTCAGTCTCTGGGTTTCTGAACTCCATCCCAAATCTCAGATTGATCTCTCTGGCCTGGATAGCTCCCTTGAACGTTCAGGCATTTAATTACCAGCCTCCTTGACATCTCACGTGGGAGCTCGATAGACCTCTCAAAGCCACAAGCCCAAAAGTACCTCCTGCTCTTCGACCCCAACCTGCTCCTACTTCATCTTCCCCACCTCAGTTAATGACATCTCCATCCTTCAGGATGCTCAGGCCAAAAACTTTTAGGAATCATTTTTTTTTTTCTTTTAGATAGAGTCTTGCTCTGTTGCCCAGGCTGGGGTGCAGTGGCGCAATCTTGGCTCACTGCAACCTCTGCCTCCTGGGTTCAAGTGATTCTCCTGCCTCAGCCTCCCGAGAGGCTGGGACTACAGGCACATGCCACCACGCCTGGCTAATTTTTTATTTTTAATAGAGACGGGGTTTCGCCAAGTTGGCCAGGCTGGTCTTGAACTCCTGACCTCGTGATCCACCTGCCTTGGCCTCCCAAAGTGCTGGGATTACAGATGTGAGCCACCGCGCCCAGCCAGGAGTCATCTTTGACTCTCTTTCCCTCACACCCCACATCCACTCCATCAGTAAATCCCATCGGGGCCACCTTCAGAATACATCTGGAATGCGATCCCTTCTCAACACCTCCCTCACTATCCCTGCCTGGATTCCCTGGTCTTCCAGCTCCTACTCTTGTTCCCCTAAATTCCGTTCTCATCACAGCAGCTGGTGTTTCTGTTACAACTCTTAAAATCCCATTTCACCACTCCCCTGCTCCAAACCTCCAGTGGCTTCCCCTCTTAGGATAAAAACCAAGGCCCTTACAGGAGCCTACAGAGGCTCCATGAGCTGTCTGGATGCCCCCTTCTCCACCCAGGCCTCTCTGACCTCATCTGGGAATTTGTCATGCTCACTCTCCTGCAGCCACAGTGGCTTTCTCTGCGTCCCCTCATCCCCCCTGGCACTCCTGGCTCCAACCCTTGCACCCACTATCCCCTGTGCCTGGCAAACCCTCCCCCAGATAGCCCCACTGCTCACACTCCTTGCCTCCTTCAATTCTTTGTTCAGATGGCATCTTCTCAGTAGGGCCACCCTGACCACTGGATTTACAGTGCCAGCCCTCCCTCCTCCTCTGCTTTTTACCATCGCACAATATTTCCTCTCATCCTACTATTTATTTATACTGTTTTTTAAATTTGTCTTTCTCCTCAGAAGATTGTAAGTTCCCCAAGGGCAGGGCTTTTTTCCTGTTTTGTTCACTGACATAGTCCTAGCACCTAGGAGAGTGTCTGGCTGTAGTACACACTCAGTAAGTGTTTGTTTTTCTGAGACAGTCTCACTCTATTGCCGAGGCTGGAGTGCAGTGGTGCAATCTCGGCTCCCTCCAACCTCTGCCTCTTGGGTTCAAGCGATTCTTGTGCCTCAGCCTCCCACGTAGCTGGGATTACAGGTTCGCACCACCATGCCTGGCTAATTTTTTGTATTTTTAGTAGAGACAGAGTTTCACCATGTTGGCCAGGCTGGTCTCGAACTCCTGACCTCAAGTGATCCACAAACCTTGGCCTCCCAAAGTGCTGGGATTACAGGCCTAAGCCACTGTGCCTGGCCTTAGTATTTGTTGAATGAATGAATGAATGCAAAGCTTTTGGCATAAGCACAGCATTCAATAAGTACTGCTACTTTTTTTTTTTTTTTTGAGACGCAGTCTCACTCTGTCGCCCAGGCTGGAGTGCAGTAGCGTGATCTCAGCTCACTGCAACCTTTGCCTCCCAGGTTCAAGCGATTCTCGTGCCTCAGCCTCCCAAGTAGCTGGGATTACAGGTATGTGCCACCATGCCTGGCAACTTTTTGTATTTTTAGTAAAGACTGGGCTTTACCATATTGGCCAGGCTGGTCTCAAACTCCTGACCTCAAGTGATCTGCCCGCCTCAGCCTCCCAAAGTGCTGGGATTACAGGCGTGAGCCACTATACCTGGCCCAATGCTGCTATCTTTATCATTATGATTACTCAGATGGGAGGAGGAAATAGTCAAACGTGAAGTCAAGAGAGACCCAAGATCCTAGACATCTTGGACTCAGCTGGGTTGGGTTCTCTGTGCTCCTCACCTCCCCAGGACTTCCCCCAACCTACCCACTACCCTACCCACACCCTACCCACTACCAGTAGGGGCACATCAGGAACCTCATGCTGTCAGGCTGACAGCCACCTTCAGGCCAGAGCCCCATGCCTACATCCATGCCCTCTGTGCCTAGCACCCAGCCAGCCTTCCGATCTTTTTATTTTATTTATTTTAATAGAGATAGTCTTGCTATGTTATCCAAGCTGGTCTCGAACTCCTGGGCTCAAGCGCTTCTCCCACCTTGGCCTCCCAAAGTGCTGAGATTACAGGCATGAGCCACAGTGCCCGGTTGCCCTCTGATCTCTTAAAGGTGGCCAGTGGGAGCTGGGGGCGCCCATTCCCATCTGAGAAGAGATACCTGCAAGAGGAGGCAGCAGACCCTATTCTCTACCCACACTGGGGAGGGCACCACAGGCTGGGGAATCCCTAGGAAAGGTAAATGCAGCCCCACTGAGCTGAGTGTGCATCAGCCTGGTGACATGTGACCTGGCCACAGAGCACAAGCAGAGAAAGACATTCCCAAGCTTAGGTGGGTAGAGATGGCAGAGAGCTGTAGGCTCTCCGAGTGGAAGCCAGTATCAGTGAGTTAGGAAGCTGGTCAGGAGAGTAGGGCATGAGGCACGGGGCCAGGTTGGCTGTGGTGGGGGCCAGGATGTGGGAGGAGATGGGCATGTTGGTCCCTGCACTGCAGTGGGAGCTGGCTGACCCTGAGAAGGACAATCCCAGAAGAGGCTGGGGGATGAGGAGGCAGCAGTGAGGGATTAGAGGCCCTGGTGGGCAGTCAGCCCCCACCTCCATCCCTTCCAGGCATGTCCAAGGAGCATCATCATCACAGCCCCAGCCTTGTGCCCCTCACAGGCTGCCCCCAGCAGCCCCTGAGGTCAGGAGCCCTTCTGATGACTGAGGGTAGGGAATGGTCCTCTGACTTCTGGCCGGGATACATTCTGGCCTCAGAGGCTCCTTCCTCTCCTCCAAGGAGGCGATTAAAATCCTCTGCCACTTCCTGGCTCTGTAGCTCCACCTTAGAATCCTTCTCTGAGTCACAGAAAGGGTGAACACAGAAATGCTCCCCCCATACCCCACCTCCTTTGACTTCTCGGGCTGCATTTAAAACAAGTGGTGAGATGGTGTTTGTGGAAGCTTTGGAAACTATCAAGTGGCTCTCTGGAGGTTCGTGACCATCCCTGGGATCCACTCTCAGCCTCTCCATAGATGGGCAGAGTGCACGTCTTAAATGCACACTGAATCCTGTGCTGCTTAAACCCCTTCAGTGCTCTCCCTCTGCACTTAGAATAAAACCCTTGCCCCTTGCTCTGGTCCTTTCAGCCGCACAGGATGGAACCTTCTTTCAGGGAAAGCACCACACCCTCCTGTCCATTCCTCAAGGGTGCCCAGCTAAGCCCATTCTCCTCAGGCCTTCTGCCTGAACTCTCCTGCCCACCTCTTCCTGTGAGAAGCCTTTCCTGACCCCCTGATCTAAGCCAACCCCTTTGTAATTCTATTAAATTCCTTTTCGCTGTCTGTTTCTCTCTGTAGATTACCTGTCCATGAGGGCAGAGACCTCATCTATTTTATTTTTGTATCCCCAGTATTAGCACAGTGTCTAGTACAAAGTAGGACTTCATACCTATTTGTGGAATGAATGAATGAATGAATGAATGAATCGTATTCCCAATGCACAGTGCTGGGATAATAAGAGTTATTTATTTACTGACAGCTGAGCATGTGCCAGGAACTCCTGCAAGTGCTTCACAGGCATCATTTTCACTTAATCTTTATAATCACCTAACACGGGAGGTGCCATTATTATCCCCATCTTGAGGAGGGATACTGATAAGGATAAGGGAGGAGGCAAAGTGATTTGCTGGTGGTCTTCTCAGGGTCAGAGCTGGAAGAGAGTGGTGAAGTGGGCGGTCCAGCTTCAGCACTCACCTTCCCATGCACCCCGTTATGCTGCCTGGCAACCCCAGAGTCAGGTGAGGGAGCAGCTGAGGGGGTCCAAGCAGCAATGGGTGCCTGGACCGCACAAGCTTTTTCAAACATTCCAGTCCAGGATTCCCCTATTCATTCAGCCAGGAAGCTGGAGGAGGAGGTGGTGGGGGATGGGGGCGGTAGCCCAGAGTGGTCACATATTCCAGGGTCAGAGGGCTCCCTAACTGCCTTGGCAGCCCATTCCATCTTGGAATGTCCCATCTGCCCAAACAGTCTTCTTACACTGGGCCTGAAACACTCTCCTACTTGCTCGTCCTACTTGTAGGTCCACACCCCACGGATGTCACGGAGCCAGCCCCACCCCCGCCCCCACCTCCTTTTGGAGTTATGGTCTCATGTGACTCTGTTCCAGCCCCCATCACCATCCCACCCTCTGGGTTCTCCCAAAAAAAGGCAAGGGCAGCTCTTCTGTCTCCACACCAGGCCTTCCAGACTGGCGAGATGCGGTAAGAGGTCGCGGGTATCGGGGCTTGCCCGAGGACAGCAGCAGACAGAGTCTCTGACCCGGAGCCCTGGAGGCAGCAGAACAGGGGCGCTGGGGGCAGGGAGGTCCTGACCTCTGGGCCACAGCTTAGGGCTGTGGTGTGGCCTGTCCTCTCCATCTCCGCAGCACGAACCCAGACCCAATGGACCCTTCCTCACCACACCGCTGAGGTGCCTGAGCCTCCAGCTGAAACCACATCGGGGAAGAGGGAGAAAGACCCTCGAGGCAGGGACTTGGGGGCTGAGACGGCTGTTGGTTGCCCCTGCTCTGCGGCTGGGGCTCTGTTACAATCCCCATTCCCTTAAAGCCAGAGGGCCCCTCCCTAATTCCCTAAGGTCCTGAGGCCAACTCACCAGCTCAGTTCCTCCTCTCCCTGCCCTCCGGAGACCCATCCAGGTTCTTCAAACCCCCGGCTGAGGAAGCCACACCTCGGGGAGACTCCAGTTCTCTCCTTCGGCGTCACTCCCTGTTCCTTCAGTTCCCGGGTACACACTTTGTCCCAGGCCTGAATTCCACCCCCGAGCTCCCCTTCCTCACCGGCCGCTGCCCCTCGGGCTCAGCTGGGGAAGGACGCCCTGAGTCCCTTGGCCCTACTCCTCCGCCCACGGCGCGCATATCCCCGCCCCCTCCCAACTTCAGAAAGTTTGGCCTGGGGCTCCCCACCTCCGAGCAGGTTCGGGCCCAGCCCCGCCTCCCAGCCCCGCTCGCCGCGCCTGACCTTCATCGCTCCCTTGGCCGGAGACCACCCCAGCATGACCTGCTCCTCCCGCCCGACTCCCAATCCACCAGGGCCCGGGTCTCCAGGTCACGCACTGCCCCCGCGCGCAGCTCCCTAGGCCTGCTGGGGAAGGGAGTGCCGGGGGCCGGATGCTCCGCTCTGGGCGACCGCCGGCGCCCCGCACGCACGCACGCAGCCCGTGCCCCACTTCCCCGGCTGGGGCCGCCCGCAGCCCCGCCAGGACCCCGCGCGCCCCCGCGCCCGGCCTGCCCGCCCGCCCGGCCGTCGGAGCACCTCGCCCGCCTCGTCCTCCTCCAGGCCGCTGAAGCTCCACACTACCAGGCCCTGCAGCAGCAGGATGGCCAGCGCCGTGGCAATCGCCAGCTTGTAGCGCCGCACCAGCTTCTGCACTCGCGCGCTCGCCACCATCTTCCTGCCCGGGACGCGGGGCGCGCGCCCAGCCCTGCAACCCGGCCGCGAGCGCGCGCACGGGCGCGGGGCTGAGCCGCCCCCCCGCCTCCACGCCTAGGGAGGCGGGCCGGGCGCGCGCCGGGGCGGGGCCGGGGGCGGGGCCTGCGGGGCCAAAGCACGGCGCACCGCAGGCTAGGGGTGGAGCCGGGGCTCGCAACACCTTCAGTCCCGGCAGTCGCGGGCGTGGGCTTGAGCGCGTGCCTTCTGCGCTCGTGTCTCCGCCGGTGCCCCTGGCTCCCACGTGTGCTCCCCTCCACCTGGGCTGCGAACGCCTGGTGCTGGGGAGTGGAGGGTCTGCGGCACAACCTCTCTTGCCTGGTGTCGGGGGTCGTGGGCGAGTTCAGTCCCACGCGGGTAAGCTCTCGGTCCCGGGGGCCCAGGGAACGCCAGGGCTCCCAGAGACGCCGCCTTGGGAGAGGGCGTGTGAGAGCCACAGGCCTCTGCTTAAAAACCTGGAGGCCGCACCTGCGGGGCAAAGTCTAACCCCTTGACTGGCATCAGAGAGCCTTCACGAATCCTCCTTTCCGCTCTGCGCTCATCCTAAGCATCCTCAGGCCGCTCCCAGAGTCGTGGTTCTCAAACTACTCTAGCGTGTGTCGGAGTCTCTTGGAGGTCTTGATAAAAGAGATTTTTAGTGCCCCTCCTCCCTCCCCCAGAGTGTCTGCTTTGGTAGGTCGGTAGTGAGGCCTAAGCATTAGAATTTTCAGCAGGTTCCCAGGTGATGCTGATGCCTTTGCTCTGGGACCAAACTTGGAGAACCAGTAGACCTCGACACATGCTGCTCCCTCTGCCAAGTCCCCACCCCCTACACCATCAGTGGCATCCTCCCTGTGCGTCCCCAGCACTGTGCAGTGAGCACCAATCATACATCCGGTCGTGACTGCTCTGGGATCTCGCCCTGCCTTGGACACCCAGCAATGCTCAAGAAATGTTGCGGAGAGCAAGCAGGGGAGGCCCAGATTCCCATCTAACCAGCTGTCCCTAACATTTGTTTGAGAACCCGGCGTGTTCAATGAGCACCGCAATGGACAAGGTCTAAGCACCTGCGGCCTTCCCTAAGCCTGGCAGGCCCATGGAGAGAGGGAAGGCGAGAAGAGCAAAACAGTGGCCACCAAAGCAAGGTGAATCCCCAGCTGGGGAAGCCAGGCACTGGGAGGAGGAAGTCATAAAAATAGCAAACACAAGTTAGAAGGTTTAAAGGGAAGACTTTAGGAACCACTACAGAGAGGTCTGGAAAGAGAAGTGGCTTACAAAAAAAAAAGTTTGAAAAGTTAGAAGGCCATGATGGAGGGGTTTGGAAGTTGCCAGAAGGTTGGGTTGATGAGAGAATTCTAAACTGATGTGTACAGGATACACAAGCATTTGATGGTACATAAATAACCTCCTTTAATCGTCTTCTGCGCTTTAGCATTTGTAATCATTCTGTTCCTCCGCGTTTGTTAAATGGGAGAATTGTAAACTATGTTTCCGACGACAGTTTGGCTACTTAAGAGAGCCTACACTTCAACGATTTTGGAAAACATCAGTTGACATCCCAGCAATTGATATGTTAATTAAATATTGATCTTGTGTGCTCATTAAATCAGATCCTCTAGGGACTTCTACCTGCCAATAATTCCCCCCACAACAATGAAAATAGCTTTATTTTTCACTGATTATATAAGTAATAAATATCCATTATATAACATTTAAACACTAAACGAATAAGAAAAAAAGTAAAAGTCACCTACAATCCCACCCCTTAAGATGATCATCATTAACATTTTAGTAGCTATCCTTTCCTTTCCTTTCCCCCATTTCTCTCTCTTTTTTTTTTTTTTTTTTTTTTTTGAGACGGAGTCTGCTCTGTTGCCCAGGCTGGAGTGCAGTGGCGCGATCTCGGCCCACTGCAAGCTCTGCCTCCCGGGTTCACGCCATTCTCCTGCCTCAGCCTCCCAAGTAGTAGCTGGGACTACAGGCGCCCACCACCACGACTGGCTAATTTTTTTTTTTTTTTTTTTTTGTATTCTTAGGAGAGACGGGGTTTCACCGTGTTAGCCAGGATGGTCTCGATCTCCTGACCTCATGATCTGCCCACCTCAGCCTCCCAAAGTGTTGGGATTACAGGCGTGGCCACTGCGCCTGGCTTTTTTTTTTTTTTTTTTTTTTTTTTTTTGAGTCTCGTTCTGCCACCCAGGGTGGAGTGCAGTGGTACAATCCCGGCTCACTGCAACCTCTGCCTCCCAGATTCAAGAAATTCTCCTGCCTTGGTCTCCCGAGTAGCCGGGGTTATAGGTGCGCGCCACCATGCCCGGCTTATTTTTGTATTATAGTAGAGACGGGGTTTCACCGTGTTGGCCAGGCTATTCTCAAACTCCTGACCTTGTGATCCACCTGTCTCGGCCTCCCAAAGTGCTGGGATTACAAGCATGAGCCACCGAGCCCAGCCCACTGTTTTTTTTTTTTTTTTTTTTAAACAAATTCGTTATCTGGTTATTGTGGTGCCCGTAATTCCCAGCTACTCAGGAGGCTGAGATAGGAGGATCGCTTGAGCCCAGGAATTTGAGACCAGCCTGGGCAACATGGCAAGTTGTCTCTAAAAAATAATTAAAAATAAAATCCCAGATTTGTTATTGAGGTATAGCATGCATAGACTGGCTTAGATTTCACCATATAAAATGCAAGAATCATTGTTCCCCTCTGTCTCCTCTTCGGGTTCTCTAATAGGTTCCATTGTGCTTTTTTATTTTATTGTAAAAAGTCTTGAAAATACAAAATGGTTTTCAGAAAAGCAGAATAGGAAAGCAGTCTTTAGTCATAATTGGGCTGCCTGCATGATATATTCTTTCTTATGTGAAGAAATGATCCTTATAGTCTTCATTTTTAGGGCTGTTTTATGAGGCATGTATGCTGAATGTTTTCAAATGCATTTGCAGCAGCTAGAGTCCGAATTTGGTCCAACACCAGCAGGCATGGAGGTCCCTGCAGGAAAACCTCCAGGCTGTGCCTCCAAGCATCTCCTCGGGCTCTGCCCCGTGGCCTTTATCTGCTTTCTGCTTATCCATCCAGTTCCTTCTGATTGACACTTTACTAGGCTGTCTGCTGGCCCTGATCCTGGCTTTCTCTCTGGATGCTACCTTTGCGTGTACCCTCTGCCAGTCCACACCCGCGCCAGCTCTGGATCCCTGGGTCCCTGCTTGTCAGGAAGTTCTAACACCTAGTGAAAGGATCATATGGGTGTTTCTAGCATGACCTATTGAGATTATGAAATATTTTAAAAATAATTTCCACATATTAAAACATTTTTGCATCCCTAGAATGAATGTTACTTGGTATTAGCAGCTGTTTTTTTTCTTTAGGTTGTAGTATAAGTTCAATTGGATTTACTAATATTTTATTTATTTATTTATTTATTTATTTATTTATTTATTTATTTGAGATGGAATCTCGCTCTGTTGCCAGGCTGGAGTTCAGTGGCACAATCTTGGCTCACTGCAACCTCTGCCTCCCGGGTTCAAGCGATTCTCCTGCCTCAGCCTCCCGAGTAACTGGGACTACAGGCACACATCACCACACCCAGCTAATTTTTCTGTTTTTAGTAGAGATGGGATTTCACCATGTCGGCCAGGATGGTCTCAATCTCTTGACCTCATGATCCGCCGGCCTCGGCCTCTCAAAGTGCTGGGATTACAGGTGTGAGCCACCGCGCCTGGTCTTATTTATTTATTTATTTATTTTGAGACAGGGTCTCACTCTGTCACTTGGACTGGAGTACAGTGGCATGATTATAGCTCACGTAACATTGAACTCCTGGACTCAAGTGATTCCCCGCTTCAGCTTCCTGAGAAGCTGAGACCACAGGTGCACCACCATGCTCAGCTAATTTTTAAAAAGTTTTCTGTAGACACAGGGTCTCACTATGTTGCACAGGCTGGTCTCGAACTCCTGGGCTCAAGGGATCCACCTCAACCTCCCAAAGTGCTGGGATTACAGGCATGAGCCACCATGCCCGGCCTAAGAATGTTTAGATCTATGTTTGTAATGGAGATATACCAGAAGCTGCAAAATCAGAGGTAACTTGTGGGCCTTGTTTATCTGACCAGCACAGGGTTTTGAAGCATTTGAGTTTGAATTCCTGAAGAAGGGGTGCACACTCACCAGTGCCTGCAGCTCCCACCTTTTCCTTTCATTTCATACCCAATCAGCTGCACCCATTTATGTTATTTTCTGGCTCTTGTAGACACCCCCAGTTTGTGGTTTTCTTTTCTCGTTGTTAAAGCTTTGGTAGATTTGGGAATCAGTTATTCCAGTCTACAACATAAGTTGAAGAGCATTTTTTTAATTCTGTTTTTGAAATAATTTATGTAACAGTAGACACTGCTATTCCTTAAGCATTTGAAAAGTCTCGCTAGCAAAAGCATCTAACAGGAGCCCTTTAGAGAGCTAATTCTTTGGTAACTTCTGTTAAATAAAAATTACAGGAGGGCCAGGCATAGTGACTCACACCTGCAATCCCAGCACTTTGGGAAACTGAGGCAGGAGGATCGCTTGAGCCTAGGAGTTTGAGACTAGCCTGGGCAACATAGTGAGACCCTGTCTCTATAAAAATAAAAAAAAATTAGCCAGGCGTGGTGGTGCACGCCTATAGTCCTAGCTACTAGGGAGGCTGAGGCAGGAGGATCATTTGAGCCCAGAAGGTTGAGAGTGTAGTGAGCTATGATTGTGCCACTGCACTCCAGCTTGGGCAACAGAAGGAGATCCTGTCTAAAAAAAGAAAAAAGTATATATATATGGCTAATTTCCTGTGCTAGACCCCAACATACCAGACTAAAAATCAAAATGGAGTCACTCTCTGACCTTGTGAGAAATCAAGAGAGAGAAATAATGGCCAATTTCCCAAACAGGCCAGTTTAAAATTTTAATTGGCATAAGTTCCCTCTGCTTTAATCCTTACATTACAAAGTTAGCCTGAAGTAACCTGATGTTCACTCATCAGTTATTTTCTATTGTTCTGTCTCTATATTCCTGCCTTACCACAAAAAAGTAACTTTGAAAATTAATGAAGATGCTCTTTGCTCATTGCATCTGCTGTTTTCAGCCCTTCTCTGTCTGTAAGCCCAACCTCCTCTGCTGGGCTCCCTGGAATACTTTTCTATTTTATGGGTGAAGTGTTGCCTGATTCTAGAATCACAAATAAAGCCAATTAAGATCTTTAAACTATTTTTGTTGTAATTTTGACTTTTGACCATCCTCCCATCTCCTGCCAAAAAATAGCACAAAATTCTGATAGCACAAAATAACCAATAGGGGAAAAATAGAGGTATTAAAGGACAAAATATCAATTTTGAAACCCCAGCATGAGTGAATCCATTTTGATTTTTAGTCTGGTCTGTTGGAGCCTTGTGCAGGAGCTCAGTACAAAACAGTGGCCTCTTATAATTCTTACTTAACAGAATCAACATCGTCATTATGAATGTTATTCTAGAGAAAAATGTAAACACTCCACTGCATCTCTCTTATTTTTCTTTTGCAGTTATTTTATTTATATTGTATGTCAACAGTATGAAGTGTTCCAAAAATGAAAGGTCCACATATCTTTCATTTTTCTATTTAGCCAGCCGAGAGCCCATATGCAATATTCCTTTCCTCTTTGGTCCTCTAGTTGTCTAAAAAGCCTGTGGGGTGGGCACGTGTAATTCACCCGGGGATATGAACTGGGCTTCCACACCCAAGCTGAAGAGCACTGGTGATGGAACATTCTGCTCCTGCAAATCAGCTTACTGCTACATGGGGTTGCTATAGGAAGCTGGTCCATAATTAGAAGTTGCCCATACGGGCTTTCACTGCTCCTCTGATCCACTTCCTTGACCTGCTTACTAAGCCTAGACAAAGTGCCCATTACTTGGACTCCCAGGGTTGCAGTCTCAGTGCTCAGCTCTTTCACCCCCAGATTCTATTGGCTAGTATATTTCCACTGTGAGAAGTAGAAACTCTGTCTCCACTCCATTCCAAGTGACTGAAACATTAATGAGGCCAGGTGTGGTGGCTCACACCTGTAATCCCAGCACTTGGGAGGCCAAGTGGGGGTGGATCATTTGAGGTCAGGAATTTGAGACCAGCCTGGCCAGCATGGTGAAACCCTGTCTCTACTAAAAATTCAAAAATTAGCTGGGCATGGTGGCACGTGCCTGTAATCCCAGCTACTCAGGAGGCTGAGGTAGAAGAATTGAACCCGGGCGGTGGAGGTTGCAGTGAGCCAAGATCAGGCCACTGCACTCCAGCCTGGGTGACAGAGCTAGGTTCTGTCTCAAAAAAGAAATAATAAATAAAATAATGAGGGGAAGGTTGGAAAGTTCATACTTTGACCCACTCTCTATTCTCCAAATACTTAACAATGAGAGATAAAGTTTTTAAAGGCATTGATAAGATATATACAAGCTTAAAAACAGGATAAACATTTAGGTGGATAAGAAAGAGAACAAACTGGAAAGCAAAGTGGTGAGTAGGACCAAAGCCAAGGGCCTATGGGGTAATGGGAACTAAAATGTTGCACAGGGAATGGGGGTTGGAACCAGACTCTGGCAGCAGCCACAGACTAGAGTGAGGCTACCCTGCTTGTGAAAGGAGACTGAAAACAAAAAGTGCAGCTGACCAGATCTCCGGAGCTATGGCCCAAATGGTGGACCTAGGAAGGCTGCAGAACAAAAACAGCCTCACAACCAAGACTTAGGTCAAGCCATCCTCTAACTCTGGGTCTGCACATCTCCCAATATCAGTGAAGAGCATGAGTTCCCAACCACTATCACAAAACTATTTCTGGACTAGGGCACAGTGAATGCCATGACGAAACTAAACCCACCAGACAAAAAAGGAGAGAGTAAAAAGCACAATGCAAAAACAAAAATTCTCAGCTACAATGAGCCTGTAAACCCAAATTCCAAAGGACATGAAGAAATGGAATGATAAAAAAGATAGCCAAGCAATTCAACAACTGGAATATGAACTTTCTCCACATGAAATTCATCTCTTGGACTCATATGACAAAGACTTGAAAATAAGGATGGCTCAAAGAAGTAAATGAAGAAATCATCTGACAAACAAGAAATTATGAAACAAATGTAGATGAAAATGAAATGAAAATATACATATGAAATATAAATAATTATACATCTCAGAAATAAAAATGTAGAAAAGCAATAAAAATATCTCAAAAGATAGGGTGAACTTTAGACTGGATATAGTTGAAGATAAAATTAGTGAATTGGAAGATAGCTCTAAAGAATTGACAGTGAATGCAGCAAAAAGAGGTACTTTGATTAAAAATAAGAACAGTTTGAAGAGTAGGAGAATAGATTGAGAGACTCAAACTATGTATAACAGGATTTCCAGAGTAAGAAAATAAGGAAAATGGCAAGGAAATAATATTGAAGCTATGATAGCTGAGATTATTTCAGAATTCAAGGAAAATATTAGTAACATACAAGAGGATTTTGATTTTTAAAACTCAATCGAATACTCTAAGTTTTACTGTTTCTTTAATCAGTTTACATTTAGTGCCATTAATGGATTATTTGGATTTTCTTTGATTATGATTATTCCACATTTTCTGCTCACTGCCTTCTTTCTCCACTTTTTTTCCCTTTACTATATTCTGTTGGATTGGTAAAATCTTCTATTCTCCTTTTTCTCTTCCAGCAGTACCAGGGTTGGTACAGCTTTTATCAACTTACTTAATGGCTTTCCTTAATATTTTCTGTGTTATTCACTCCATTGGTGAGGGAGGGATTCCCATCCTAGGTTTACAAAGATGGCCAAACACACGACATTTGATTCTGGGCAGATGAGATTGACAGCGGTGTATTAGTCACATATACTCATAGCCCAGGGCAGGATATCACACACCATGCAGGGCCACACAGGGGTTGCGCTCAGAGACAGTGAGCAACTAAGGGCTGTGGGAGGCAGGCTTTGTAGTATCAAGAGGATGAGATGTCCCCTAGTTTCAGCAGGAAGATGTGACTGGCTTATGTGGATAATTATGCAGGCTGCAGGCTGGCAGGAAACTGAAACCCACTACTCAGGAATAAGCAGGAAGTGCTCCTGGTCCCCTTGATAAGGGGGGTTATTTGGCTGGGGGACCTTATCCAAGGGAGCAGAGTGAGGAGGTGAACTTGTGGCTAGGCCAGTCAAAGCCTCCCAATTTCACCGCATATAAAGTCAGTATCAGCATTTAATATTGGGCCTGAGTTTTAGGCCTTAAACGCATTTTGCTGTTAATTTTCCTTTCAGGGCTATATAGACTCTTCGTCTGCTATAATCTTCCTTAATAATTTAGAAATCAAGAATTAGAATTCTTTAAAAAAATTTTTTTTTCTTTTTTTAGACAAGGAGCATCTTACTATATTGCCCAGGCTGGCCTTGAATTCCTGGACTCAGGTGATCCTCCCTCTTCAGCCACCCAAGTAGCTGGGACTACAGGTGTGCACCACTGTGCTAGCTCTAGAATTCTTTTTAAAATTCTACTTGTGTTTACTTACAACTTTTCAGATAATTTTAATGTGACATTGTTCCTCAGTGGGTAGGCCTGTGCGAACCTGTCGCCAAAGTCCAAGGAAACTGAGAGACTGAAGAAAAAGGCTGACAAATTCAGTTTCTTAGAAATAAACAATAGGAAATTAGAAACAGAAGCCAGGTCTGTGTCTTGTGCAGTGGCTGGCAAGGAGACAAGATGTTACCCCCTAAGACCCAGGGCTTATCTACCACAGGGAAGGGGTATATGTGATCCAGAAGGCAGGTGAAGGACAATTGAAGTATGATAACATCAAAGTTGTTTTGACCTAAGGGAGGTAAGTACCTGTTCTTACACAGGTAACAATAGACTGTAAAGCTTAGAGGAATTCCCAGAATTGGGGCTAATCAGAAGTCATCAGGGCGGCTTAGCCTCCAATATGGAGTTGCTTTAGCCTTCACAGATATTCAATGATCACAGTCCTCATAGAACTATAATTTTTATTTCCCATTGTAGAAAATTAGTTTCTCCCTATTCATCCCCACTTCTTTTCTCTCTCTACTATGTGAACAAGGATCATTCTCACTTGTTAAAAGTTCATCTGGGGTTATGAACTTTGTCATTATGAACTTTGTCATTTTGGTTTATAATGTAGCCAATTTCTTTTAAGGGAATAATCTCTCTTTTTTTTAATCTTCAGTTTTGAGACTATTTAAAAATATTTAGAGTAATGCATATATATTAACTTGTTCAATGCCCTTTGCCAAGTAGATAATTTAAAAAATTACTTCCTGAGGCAGGCAGATAGCTTGAGCCCAGGAGTTTGAGACCAGCCTGAGCAACATGGCAAAACCCCATCTGTATTAAAAATACCAAAATTAGCCAGATGTGGGACTACCGTCAGTAGTCCCAGCTACTCAGGAGGCTGAGGTGGGAGGATTGCTTGAGCTCAGGGGAGTGAGGCTGCAGTGAACCATGATCACACCACTGCACTCCAGCCTGGGTGACAGAGCAAGGCCCTGTCTCAAAAGAAATAGTTCAAACATTTCAAAAATAAGGCAACGAATTAATTAAAAATGTTTCAGAACAGCCAATGATCTCCCTTTCTTTCCCCTCTGCTCTCTACTTAGAATTAACCAGCCTGGCCCGTTTGCTTTGTTGCTTCCACATTATTCTCTCTGCTCATATAAATATATGCAGATGTCAACCCTTTGGTAGGTTTCCACTCCATGTTTTACAGAAGCAAGATGATACAGAAATTACCCAACACTGTGTTTTTAAATAAATCATCATTTTATCATGGATACCCCTCCAGGTTAATACATAATAGCTACATAATGTTTATTACTTTAGTATAGATACACCATAATTTATTAAGCCATTCACCTGTTATTGGGCATTGAGGTCATTGCTAGTTATTTTGCCCCTACACATATGGCTTCAAGAAGCATCTTAGTTCATATCACCTGATATACTGGTGTCTTTATTTTTGTATGATAGATTTCCAAGAGTGAGATGGGTATGTACATTTCACTTTTAAAAGATATTGCCAGAATATTGCAAAAAGGTGCTAGCAATCTGTAGTCTTGAGAAGACATGAAAACTCTCCTTCCCCTAAACCTCTAAGCAGGTGCTTCAAGCTAGATATTTTTCTCATTCTTGAGTATTTACATCTGATTTTTTCTCTACTGTCCTGGCATACATCTTCAAGTGATTTATTAAAGAAGAGTATTCAGGAGGGATTCTTTTAAAAATAACTTCCACACCTGAGGTCTTTTTGTTGCCTTCATACATGAATGACAACATGGCCTATCCTTTAGGTTTTTCTAGATCAGTGTAGTTCAAACTACAGGTCACAACCCACTCAATTTAAAGGATGATGGCTACATTTTTAAAAACATAGAATGGGGGTGGGACACGGTGACTTACACCTATAATCCTAGCACTTTGGGAGGCCAAGGCAGACGGATCGCTTGAGCTTAGGATACCAGCCTGGTTGTCTCTACTAAAAAAAAAAAAAAAAAAATTGGCCAGGTGTGGTGGTGCATGCCTGTAGTCCCAGCTACTCAGGAGGCTGAGCAGGGAGGATTGCTTGAGTCTGGGAGGTGGAGGCTGCAGTGAGCCATGGTTGTGTCACTGCATTCCAGCCTGAACGACAGAGTAAGACCCTGTCTCAATGAAAAATAAATAAAAATAAGTTAGTTGAGCATGGTGATGTGCACCTGTAGTCCCAGCTACTTGGGAGGCTAAGGTGGGAGAATCACTTGAGCCCAAGGGTTTGAGGCTGCTGTGAGCTATGATCATGCCACTGCACTCCAGCCTGGGTGACAGAGCAAGACCCTGTCTCAGAAAAACAAGAAAAACAAAGCTCCACACAGTGGCTCACGCCTGTAATCCCAGCACGCCTGGTCTAAAAGTACAATGTATTTCTAATGATGACTTGAGATAAAAAGAAATTGACATTTTCTTCTTTTGCATGCTGTAGTCTTGAGAAGACAGTGATTTATTCAAGAAGACTATTCAGGAGGGATAGCTCACAGCAGCCTCGAACTCTTGGGCTCAAGGGAAGTCTGAGATCATTTTAATTTAAGCTCTCTGTTATTTTTTCCCATTTGTTTGTAAGATCCTTATTTATCACCGCCCCTTCCTGCATTTAAATTTGTTTTAAAAACTTTTTTAAAAAATATGGCCGGGCGCGGTGGCTCATACCTGTAATCCCAGCACTTTGGGAGGCTGAGGCGGGTGGATCACAAGGTCAAGAGATCAAGACCATCCTGGCCAACATGGTGAAATCCCGTCTCTACTAAAAATACAAAAATTAGTGGGGCATGGTGGCGCATGCCTGTAATCCCAGCTACTCAGGAGGTTGAGGCAGGAGAATCGCTTGAACCTGGGAGGCGGAGGTTGCAGTGAGCCGAGATCATGCCAGTGCACTCCAGCCTGGGCAAGAGAGCGAGACTCTGTCTCAAAAAAAAAAAAAAAAAAATCCAGGAGAACAAAAGATAGAAAAGTAAAATCTCTGGCCAACCATGGTGGCTCATGCCTGTAATCCCAGCACTTTACGGGCAGGTCACTTGAGCCAGGAGTCCAAGGCCAACCTGGGCAACATGGCAAACTCCTTTCTCTACAAAAAAATACAAAAATTAGCTGCGTGTTGTGGCACATGACTGTAATCCCAGCTACTGGGGAGGCATGAGAATCACTTTAACCTGGGAGGCAGAGGTTGCAGTGAGCCGAGATCACAACTTTGCACACCAGCCTGGGCAACAGAGCAAGACCCTGTCTCAAAAAAAGAAAAAGAGAAAGAAAAATAAGTAAAGTAAAATCTCTCTTCCCTTTCAGTTTCCTATTTCAAGGGTGTGTCTGTGTGTCTGTGTGTATGTTCCGGCAATTTTCTTAACTTTTTTAACTTTGAGAATTCCATCATAGTGTGTCTAAGCGGGGCCCTCTTTTCATTAACTTTGCTGGGAAGTCAGAACATGCTCTCAGTTTCCAGCTGAGTTCTTTCTTTACAGCAGGAAACTTTTCCCCTCCCATTTCTTTGAATACTGCTTTCCCTATGTCTGTTTTGTTCTCTCCAGAATTCCGATTATTCCCAGGTTATATCCCCCGTGTCTGACTGCCTGCCTCTTTCTTTTCGTCTTTTTATCATTTTGCCCTTGGTCATGTTAATTTTATTTTCTCCGTGTCTTGTCTGCTATTTACAGCCTCCATCATGGTTTCCCACCAGAGCTATTGTGGTTTCTGTCTCCTTGCTACACTTCCTGCTCTCAGATGTCTCCCTCTTTATTAGGATCTTTTCTAGTTTCTAGATCTTTTCCAGCACCCCATGGACTCTTATTGAGAATTTGAATTAAATCTTCAGATTTTTTTTTAAACTTGTGCTGTAGTAAATTCGCTCCCCCACAGAGAGGCAGCTTCCTCCAAACCTTCAGGGATGTTTATCTTTCAAGCTGCAGAATCTTTCCCCAGATCCTGTGAGCTTTACTTTGCCTGGAAAAGCGCACCCACAGTGCACTTGGGGCGGTCTGAAAACTGCGGGGATACAGAGTGGAAGGAAGCTTGGGGGCACCCTTGCCTCATCATCCCTCCAGCCACCCTGGCCTCTAGTCCTTGCCCTTGAGTGCAGGGGACTCCCTGGGGTAGCTGGCATCTCCTGTTTTTTTGTTTGTCTGTTTTGAGACAGAGTCTTGCTCTATTGCCCAGGCTGGAGTACAGTGGCGCAATCTCAGCTCATTGCAACCTCCACCTCCCAGGTTCAAGCAATTCTCCCGCCTCAGCCTCTTGAATAGCTGGGATTACAGGCACCCGCCATCATACCTGGCTAATTTTTGTATTTTTGTAGAGACGGAGTTTCGCCATATTGGCCAGGCTGGTCTTGAAACCCTGACCTCAGGTGATCCACCCGCCATGGCCTCGCAAAGTGCTGGGATTGCAGGCGTGAGCCACCGTGCCCAGCCTTCCTGCTTTGACCTGAACACACAGGGTGACGGCTTGTTTTCTCTCAATGATGCCTTCCATTTGGCCCCATAGTCACAGTCCGGTTGAAGTTCCTCCAGTTTCCTTGGTGTGGATGACTAGTTTTCAGTTCTGTTGCAAGTCTTCCCCGTTTTCGGATGGCCATTTCAGGGGTATTTTGTTGGGATAGGAATCAGGGGAGACCAAGGACAATATCCAGAGAGCCGTGTCTGTGCCACCTGTCTGCCGGGTGCTCCCAGCCAAGTGTTACATATTCACAATTATCATGTCTACTTGAAACTTTGAAAAGGAGAAAACGTAATTACGTTTTTTTTTTTTTTTTTTTTTTTTTTGAGACAAGGTCTCGCTCCATCACTCAGGCTGGAGTGCAGTGGCATGATCTCAGTTCACTGCAACCTCCACCTCCTGGGCTCAAACGATCCTCCCACCTCAGCCTCCCAAGTAGCTGGAGTTACAGGCGTGTGCCACCCCGCCTGGCTAATTTTTGTATTTTTTGTAGAGATGGGGCTTTGCCACGTTGGCCACGTTGGAGCTTCCTATTCTTAACGTTCTACATTCCACACTTTTTGGCTTTTTTCCTGGTTACTGTGATACAATATTCTGAGGTCAAAGGCTCTGATGACAGAAGCTTCTGCATGAAAATAGTATCAGGTGGCAGAGCACAGGCCTGGACAACCTCTGAACCACTCATCAGCTGTTACCAGGCATGCACAATCTCATTTGAGTGCAGCTCAAGGTCCCTTCGCTCCTCCAGGCAGGGCTGACCACACGTGCCCGATTCCCAGTGCATGTGCCCCCTACTTCCCCATCAGCGCACTTACCCATACGTGAGGCACGTGTTCCACTCTTGGTCTGTCCTGATTTTAAAAGGTTCCCCCCTGCTTTGATTTCTGATTGTGAAACACTTCAAGAGTCATCTGCTGTGCTTCTAACATTTTAAAAATTATCATAGAGAGGCTAAAACAACTAAAGCCATTCCCAGTTAATCAAGCCTCCCCGGTGTTTGTGCATCAGAGGAGATAATGCAGGAGAAAGCACTCTGAGAACAGAATGCCCAGGGCCCGGGGGGCTTTGGAAACCTGGAGGGCTAGATCTGGAAACATTGCCTTTTGAAAAGTGGAAGCAGGCCCAGCGCAGTTGCTCATGCCTATAATCCCAACACTTTGGGAGGCAAAGGTGGGAAGATTGCTTGAAGCCAAGAGTTCGAGACCAGTCTGGGTAACATAGCAAGACCTTGTCTCTACCAAAAAAGAAAACAAAATTAGCTGGGCGTGGTGTGCGTACCTACAGTTCCAGCTACTCAGGAGGCTGGGGCAGAAGGATCGCTTCAACCCAGGAGTTTGAGGCTGCAGTGAGCTATGACCATACCACTGCACTCCAGCCTGGGTGACAGAGCGACAGCCTGTGTCTGAAAAAAAATAAATAAATAAGTGTAAGCAACTGCAGTGGACTCTTGAATTCACCTTGTGCCAAGGCTGATTCATATTCTGGGCAAAGCACCAGGAGGGGAATGAGTTATATGGACGAGAAGCAAGTTCCCCCCATCCTTCCTGGAGAGTACCCTTGAGTCATTGACCATCCAGTGTCATCCTGTGACGAAGTAAGTGGTCTGTTCCCCCATGGTAAGGGGTCATGCTGTGCAGAACCAGAACTCCATACCAATTATTTGCTTCTCAGAATTGCTGGGGCTCTGAGGAAGCCCACATAGGCCTGACTCAGTTTTCACTTTGACTCACTGAAAAGAAACTGGCCTGGATTGGCCAGGGATTAACTTTGACTGGACAGCTGATGCCCTCCACAGAGTGGTCTTCAACCCTGAATGACCATCGCCATGAAGCGTCTTGATGTTGGGGAGTTCTGTCCAGGTTGACTGGGGCTCAGGGCCACATCCCTGTTGACCCTTGAGGAGGGGCAGCAGTTCCACCACCAGGCATTCTGGGAAGAGCTAGGTCCCATCATGAAATATCAGAAACTGGGAGGTGAACCTAAAGCTAGGAGGAGGGAAAGCCTCTCCTCTCTCAGGACTGGGTTGTTGTTTGCCCAGGACTCCAAGTAGAGAGGATATTCAGCTTTCATCACCCAGTGGATTTGAACTGAGCACCTACTATGTGCCAGTTACTATTCTTTTAAAACAATTAATTTTTTTGAGACAAGGTCTCTCTCTGTCACCCAGGCTGGAATACAGTGCAAGAATTATAGCTCACTGCAGTCTCGAACTCCTGGGCTCAAGCGATACTACCTCAACTCCTGTGTAGCCAGGACTACAGGTACATGCCACTGGCCCAGCTAATTAAAACATTTCTTTGTGGAGACAGAGTTTCACTATTTTGACCACGCTGGCCTTGAACTCCCGGCCTTAAGAGATCCTTCCATCCTAGTCTCCCAAAATGCTGGGATTATATGCCTGAGCCACTGTGCCTGGGCCAAGCACTATTCTAAGCACTGGGATATAGGACAGAACAGTCTACCAAAGAGAGAAGGACATAAGCAGGAATGAATGAGTCAGAGAGATGCAGATAGCGGCAGACGCTGTGAGGATCATAAAGAGGCTGAAGCGATAGAGAAGGGCTCAGTGGCTATTGTAGATGGCGTGCTCAGAGAAGCCCCCCTGTGGCAACAGGAGGACAGAAAGCCATGACCAGGACAGGTTCTGGGGGTGTGCATCCCAGGACAAGCACAGGTCCTGCGGCGCAGTGAGTCCGGTGCATTCTTGGAAGAGAAGGAAGGCTCAAGGGGCTGCAGACGGAGGGGCTGAGGGGGAGCAGTAGGAACTGAGGGAAGAGTGATGGCAAAGGAGAAATCCTATACTTGAGGGCGGCTTCCCTGCCCGTAACAGCTGGCTGGGGTGTTCAAGGAGATGTCAGCAGTCCTGGAGGATGAGCTCAGGTTCATTGAGAAGCTGTCGCATGCGTTTTTCTATCTTCTGTTTTCTTCCTCTAGCCTCAAACTTACAGCAGTCCTTAGTAGTTAGAACCTTGTCTCCTCCTATTGTGGAAGGGTCTGAGCCAGTGCCAGGGAGGAAGAGGGTGGGGCTGTAGGAGGCTGGGATAGGTTGCGACAGAGGGGGCAGTAGGAGGAGAGAGCCAAGTGGGCAGTAGAGGCAGAGGCACAGGGCACAAGGATGACCCAAGGGAACAGGTCAGCAGGGCCCAGTGGGTCCCAGGAGTATTGTGGAAGGCTGGGCTTCCTGGAGTTGAGTGGAATGGGAATTGGAGCCCTCAGACTTGTGCCCATTGGGCAGACCCCAGCTGGTGAGGCCAGGGCGTGCTGATAACAGCAGTATCCCCTATAGCAGGTTTCCTAGCTGAGCCCAACCTGTAGACCTGATGGACTGGGGACCCCATGGGTTCTGTTTATCTGAAATGATACATAGAGGGGCTTGGGCTCTTATGTGGAAGGAGGAATCATGAGCATTTCTTTTATTCACTTTTTGTTCAATTGGTCTACAAAACTTACTGAGCATCTATTATGTGCTAGGCACTGTTATGGGCATTAAGGATATAATAGTGAATTAAGTGGGCAAAAAACCTCTGAGCTCATGGGCTTGAGAGGCCAAGGCGTGTGGATCACTTGAGCCCAGGAGTTCGAGACCAGCCTGGTCAACATGGTGAAACCCCGTCTCTACTAAAAATACAAAAATTAGCTGGGTGTGGTGGCATGCCTGCAGTGTGTGTGTGTGCATGCACACACCAGCAAAGAGGAAAATCCAGGAAGGAGAGAGAGGAAGTGGGAGAGGAGAAGGGAGGGAATGGAGGGGCTATCTCCTGGCCCAGCCTGGGAAACAGGTTGAAGATCCTCATGAAGACAGGTGTCAGGCCAGAAGCTGAAGGATATGGGGACACTCTGGACACCTCTCTGCCCCTCAAAGTCCAAGTGACAGTGGGTGGTATGGAGCTGCCCAGGGCCCTTGTCCCTCTGTTCCTCTACCTCCAGATCTCTACAGAAAGCTGTTTCATGGCCCAAGGGCTCTGGGTGCCCCCAGCATGGACCAGCTGGCCCACGGCATCAGCAGAGGCCTTGAGTGCTGCATGGTTCCAGAATCCACGGCAGTGCTGGGCCCCTTATGAGGGAGCACGTGGGAAGTGGCTGGCTGTAGAGGAGGCTCGGACAGGGAGGCTTGCTGGGCACAGGGAGGCCAGTGCAGAGATGCTGGGGAGGGCGCGGCTGTGCGCCTGGGGTGCTGCAAAGCACTTTGTGGTTGGGCATCAATGATAACATGGCCTCGTTTGCACTCACAGGCTATTAAGGCCAGGGCTGGAGGACTGGGAGATGCGGGTGCCCCTTCAAACCAACATTCTTTAAACACTTATTAAGTGGAGATGGAGAGAAACAGATGTTCTGTTAATAAAAACTAAATATATTCCCTTTCATTAAAAATGAGGGATTTATTGCATGCATTTGTTACATCCTCTTTTCTGAACTAGACAGTTTATTGTGAGGATTTTAAACTGTTTAAATATTAGGCAACAAAATAAATCTCTCCTTCTGGTGTGAGCAGCATCCCCTGGTGTGATTTGCTTTTGTAATTTCAGCTGACTGCAGCTGCTGACTTCAGGGAAGCACATCAGAGTCGCCGGCTGCGTTGAAGTTGCTGCCAAGCCCATGGCCGCACTTTGCGATGTATGCGTTTTCTGTGAAAACACTCCACAGAAACCCTTTGGGGCCAGTGAACGGTATTTTAAAATTTCCACTCGAGGGCATCGCCCACTCTGGTGGGATAGGGATCGTTTACATCTCACCCCTTATGTGAGGAAGCCCAGGTGGAAACCTGAGGTCACTGGCAGCACCTTTTTGATTAATCCCAAAGGCTCGCCCCAGGCAGCTGCCACACTGCCCTGCCTTTCTTTTTTTAGAGACGGAGTCTTGCTCTGTCGCCCAAGCCGGAGTGCAGTGGCGCGATCTCGGCTCACTGCAACATCTGTGGCCTGCCTCTTAATGTGGCTCCACCAAGAGACATCTGGATCATACTCAGAAGTAATTAGAGCCCAGGAGTTTGAGGCAGAGTGGGCTGCATTCGTGCCACTGCACTCTAGCCGGGGCAACAGAATGAAACTCCATCTCTAAAAAATGAATAAAAATGAAGACATCCATGTCTGTTATCATTTTCTCTAAATTCAAAATTCAGTATACTTTTGGAGACATTACCTCAGGACTAAATGGAATGTAAAGCCAATCATTCTAAGTAGAATTTTGGGCCTAACGTGGGAAGACAATTTAGGGGAGGGGGGTAATAGTAAATCTGCTAGAAGAAAGGTTGCTTCCTAACTGGCTCCACTCATATTATTTAAAAATATGTCTTCCTTCTATGTGGTCATGGTGATAATAAAAGTGTCTTCTTATTCTATTCCTTTCCCATTCAAATAAATCATCTCTTAATCTAACAAGAAAAAATAAAAAATAAAAAAGAAGTAATTAGTACCAATTTAAGCCACAGGTAAGTATAACCGTTACTATTTAAAAGGGCGGGCCTGGTGCGGTGGCTTACATCTGTAATCCCAGAACTTTGGGAGGCTGAGGTGGGTGGATCACTTGAGGTCAGGAGTTCCAGACCAGCCTGGACAACATGGTGAAACCCTTGTCTACTTAAAGTACAAAAATTACCCAGCTGTGGTGGCGAACGCCTGTAGTCCCAGCTACTCCAAAGACTGAGGCAGGAGAAGCACTTGAATCCAGGAGATAGAGGTTGCAGTGGGCCCAGATCGCACCACTGTACTCCAGCCTGGGTGACAGAGCGAGACGCTATCTCAAATAAATAAATAAATAATATAAGGGCAGGAAGAGGAAGCCTCGTCATTAGACAATCAACTGCAGTCAGAGCCTCAAGCATGGTATAGAGACCAGCTCAGCAAACCCCCCTCTCTGGTTTCTTATTGTTCTCTCCTCTCCCCCGTACACCCCGTGCCCAACTCCTACCCCAGTCCCCGTGGCCTTTTTTCCATTTGCATCCCTGTTCCAGGCTCTCACCAAACGATTCTTTCCGGTTTTTCTTTCAGTGGAAGCGGAGGTGGTTTGTGTGTTAGGGAGACGGTTTTAGTCCCCCCCACCCACCCATGAGCGAAACATTTACCAAACCATTCATTCTCTTAGTAAAATGTATCATTTCCTGCAGCATAACTTCACTAGATTGCTCTGCGGACAAAGCATCTGTCACTTTTCTTCATCTTATCAGAATACCCTCTTTCAGCCAGGTGCAGTGGCTCATGCCTGTAATCTCAGCACTTTGGGAGACCAAGGTGGGCGGATCTCCTGAGCCCAGGAGTTCGAGAGCATGGTCAACATAGTGAAACCTCGTTTCTACTAAAAATACAAAAATTAGCCGGGTGTGGTGGTGTGCCTGTAGTCCCAGCTACTTGGTAGGCTGAGGCAGGAGAATCGCTTGAACCTGAGAGGCGGAGGTTGCAGTGAGCCGAGATTGCTCCACTGCAGTCCAGCCTGGGTGACAGAGGGAGACTCTGTCTCAAAAAAAAAAAAAAAAAGAAAGAATACCTTCTTCCATATCCTAGCTTGGTGTGAGCCTAAGATGGGGGAGGGTAACGGCACCTCCCTGGAGGGTAGGAGAGAAAACCTCAGCCTGCCTCAATGGCGAATGTCCTCGAGGGACACACGTTGCCTCTACAGGTAGTAAGGATCCTGATTTGAAAGTATTCACACAGAGGCCGGTTAATTACCTTTTTGGTGAGAGACTGGACCAATCGACTCTATCTAGAAGTAAGGATCTAGGGAAATTTTTCTTGGCTACTTGTTCCAAAAAAGAATTTGTCATTGTAATGGACATCTGCTGTTTCCACCTCCAAGAACACTTTATCCCTTCTGTCAAAACTGTTTCTTTATTTCTCTCTGGCCTGGGTGGGATTGGCTTCACTCCAGCCCCTGGGTGGTCTTCATTGATCACATTAACATGTGATACAAATCTTCACACTCTGTGCCCACCCCCGTGGGCCCATCCACGTGTCTTTCCCCAGACTTGCTTTTCCCTAATCTGATGTGTCTCCTTCTAGGTCCCTGAGCAACCAGCCAAGCCACTTGCCACTACCCCTGAGTCCACGGCCATTCCCTCTGCTGGCCATTCTCTGTGCACACAAAGTGGACAACCACACATACCACATGAAGCTCTGCCCCTGTGCTTCCAGGGCCAGCCCTGAGTAGAGCCACAGAGCAGCAGAGCCAGTGGTATAACTGTCTTGAAAGTTACACCTTTGGCTACCCTGCTTCTCAGGCCTTCAAACACAGTCAGAGTTACAACATGTAACTTCCACTCCAAGGCCAAAGAACTGAAAACCAGGGAGGCTGCTGGTATCAGTCCTGGAGTGCAAAGGCCCAAGAACCAGGATCTTCAGTGTCCAAGGGCTTTCACCCCCGCTTTCAGTGTCCATTTGTGGCTTTCACCCCCTCTTCCCAGCCAACTCATCCAGGAAGCAAACCTGGTTGGTTTTTGTCCTGCCTCAGCTGGTTCTAGGCCCCTGACCCTCTACCCCAAGGTGGCTATAGATGTGATAGAAGGAGGAGGCAGGGATTCAACAGTGGTGGATGGCAGAGGGGCGTGGTCATCTGCTCATGCAGTTCACTTGAGCCTGCTGGTCCTGTTTGTGTCCAGTCCTGGAGGTAGTACTGAAACCGTGTAATAATACATAGTACACATTTATATATTAAATTATATATCATAATATATATTTTTTTGAGACAGGGTCTCACTCTGTCACCCAAGTTGGAGTGCAGTGGCGTGATCTCAACTCAGTGCAACCTCCACCTCCCAGGCTCAAGCAATTCTCCCACCTGAGACTCCCAAGTAGCTGAGACCACAGGCTTGCACCACCATGCCCTGCTGATTTTTTGTATTTTTTGGTAGAGAGGAGGCTTCACCATGTTGCCCAGACTGGTCTTAAACTCCTGAGCTCTGGCAATCCACTGGTCTCGGCCTCCCAAAGTGCTGGGATTACAGGTTTGCACCACCACACCCGGACATGTTTTTTGTTTTTGTTTTTGTTTTTAAGACAGGTCTTACTATGTTGCTCACACTGGTCTCCAGCTTCTGGCCTCAAGCAGTCCTCCCACCTGGACATGCTGGGATTACCGGCACAAGCCACCACACCCAAACTCCCTTTTCTTGAGCTAGAACATCCATCTTCCCTTGCCCTTGGACACTGAAGATCCTGGTTCTTGGGCCTTTGCACTCCAGGACTGATACCAGCAGCCTCCCTGGTTTTCAGTTCTTTGGCCTTGGACTGGAAGTTGCACTATTGTAACTCTGACTGTGTTTGAAGGCCTGAGAAGCAGGGTAGCCAATGGTGTAACTTTCAAGCCAGTTATACCACTGGTTCTCCTAATTCTCCAGCTTGCAGACAGTATTGCAGACTTCTCAGCCTCCCTAACTGCATGAGCCAATTCCCATAGAAGTCTCTTCTTCTATGTCTCTATATAGCCTATCAGTTCTGTTTCTCTGGAGAACCCTGACTAATACAGATGCTCTGTTTCCAAGACCCAGAAGCATCCTGGGAGCTCGTTTTCAACTGACGTGGAGTTCTCCACTGTGGATAGTTCAGCCTTGCTCCAGAACCCTAGGGATATAAGTTGTGATTCTCCCACTGGTGCTTTCTGTAAACTTCACACAGAATCTTTTCCTCCCACAGATATCTGTAGTACCATAGAGTACTTTGAGTCATAGGTTCCAAATGGCAGAGCTGCTTGTACTTGTAGGGACAAAGGGAAAATTTCCCCCTCACCCTCAAAGATTCACTGAAAAATCAACCCACAATAAGGCAGATTAATAAGAGAAAAGCCTTTACAAATGCATTACTACCGTGCCCCATATCCTAATGGGGTACAGATGCTTGTATACCCTACTTCTTAGGGAAAGGGGGGATGGGGAAGTGTGGGTGATTTTAGGGGGATGGTAAATGATTTTTAGGGGAATTCAATGGGGTTGAAGAATATACAATGGTCTGGGGCAAAGTCCGTTGGGCCTGCAGAGGGGACAATGATTTGTGACAAAAGTCTGTCCCGGTTTGTTAACAGGCTTTAGTCTTACTTCCTGTGATATGGGTTCAGTTAATACAAACTCAGAGCAGGGACTGGAGGTAATTGTTTTCTTCTTTGGTAGATCCAGACTTTAGGCAGATAAGGGAACTTCAGCCTGTGTTTTGAAATAAATAGGGCAGGGTGTCCAATCTTTTGGCTTCCTTGGGCCACATTGGAAGAAGAATTATCTTGGGTCACACGTAAAATACACTAACACTAACGGTAGCTGATGAGCTAAAAAAAATTGCAAAAAGATCTCGTAATTTTTTTTTTTTTTTTCTGAGACAGAGTCTTGCTCTGTCGCCCAGGCTAGAGTGCTGCGGCATGATCTTGGCTCACCGCAAACTCCGCCTCCCGAGTTCAAGCAATTCTGCTGCCTTAGCCTCCCGAGTAGCTGGGATTACAGGCTCTTGCCACCACGCCAGTCTAATTTTTGTATTTTTAGTAGAGACAGGGTTTCCCATGTTGGCCAGGCTGGTCTTGAACTCCTGACCTCAGGTGATCTGCCCCCCTGGGCCTCCCAAAGTGCTGGGATTACAGGTGTGAGCCAGCGCGTCCGGCCAAGATCTCATGATGTTTTAAGAAAGTTTAAGAATTTGTGTTGGGCCACATTCAAAGCTGTCCTAGGCTGCATGCTGCCCGGGGGCCATGGGTTGGACAAGCTTGAAATAGAGGATTAAGAAAAGAGACCAGCATCTTCTGGGCATTCTGCACAACATTACAAGTCCACTACTATATTGATTACATCATGATAATCCAATCAAATGAGTAAAAAATGGCAAACACGTTAAAGCCCTGGTTAAAACATGCTCTGGAGGGTGGGAGATAAACCCTACAAAGATTCAGGAAACCATGACGTCAGTGAAGTTCTCAAAGGATTAAGAAATAGGAGGGAGGGGAAGGAAAATAATTGTTCTCCTAGGTGGGTCTGTCTGGTCTTTATGTACACAAGGCAAAAGTGTCTTCTAGCATCTATTGATCTCTAACGGCCTTTAATTTAAATACTCATCATACCAGGGAGCCATATTTTGGGGTGAAGTTCCCTGTGCTCCTTCATATTACAGACTGGACTTGCTACGAAACATTTTCCTCCTCAAGCCCTGCTCAAAGATGGTAGTCTTCCATTTCACTCAGTAATTAGATCAGAACAGGCTTCCAAGTGCCACCAGCACCTGAAGAGGCCTAACAGGCCTTGAGCTTCCTTCTTAATAATGGGAGCTATAAGATGAAATAATTTATTTGGGAGGCCGAGGCAGGCGGATCACGAGGTCAGGAGATTGAGACCATCCTGGCTAACATGCTGAAACCCTGTCTCTACTAAAAATACGAAAAATTAGCTGGGCGCGGTGGCAGGCACCTGTTATCCCAGCTACTCGGGAGGCTGAGGCAGGAGAATGGCCTGAACCTGGGAGGCGGAGCTTGCAGTGAGCTGAGATCACGCCATTGCACTCCAGCCTGCGCAGCAGAGCGAGACTCTGTCTCAAAAAAAGAAAAAGAAAAAGAAAAAGAAAATACTTAAGTAGCATTTACATTGTACTAGGTATTATAAGTAATCTAGAGATGATCTAAAGTATATGGGAATATATATGTAGGTTGCATACAAATACTATGCCATTATATATAAGGGACTTGAGCATCCTCAGATTTTGGTATGTGGAGGGGTGGGGGTCCTGAACCAATCCCCTGTGAATATCAAGGGACAACTGTGCTATTGACCATCCCAGGCAGTACGAAACAATTCCTGATCCTCCTTTACAGATATGGGAAAGAATGCGCTTGCCAGGTCAGTAGCTACATGCCATGCACCTGAGTCAATGTGAATCTGCTGTGGCAAAATCACACCCAGCACAGCGGCAGCCACTGAGGCCACCACCTGACTGAGCTTGTGGTAGTCTACTGTCATCCTGCAGGATCTCTCTGGTTTTTGTAGGGGCCAGACTGAGGAATTAAATGGAGGAAATTATGGAGACCACATTTTACATCTGTAAGGGTGGCATTAATCTCTGCCATCCCCCAGGATGTGATACGGTTTTCGATTGGCTGGGGTGGGAGGCCATTTGAAAGGCTTCCATTTCACCTGCCTCACTATGATGGCTCTTACCCCACAGGCCAAGGAACCACTGGAAGAGTTCTGGCAATACTGGTTATGTTGATTCTAGTTATATATTAAGAGACCAGGGCCGGGTGCGGTGGCTCACACCTATATCCCAGCAGTTTGGGAGGCCGAGGCGGGCGGATCACTTAAGGCCAGGAGTTTGAGACCAGCCTGGGCAACATGGAGAAACCCCATCTCTACTAAAAATACAAAAATTAGCCGGGCATGGTGGCGCCTGCCTGTAATCTCAGTTACTCTGGTGGCTAAGGCAGGAGAATCACTTGATCCCGGAAGGCAGAGGTTGCAGTAAGCTGAGATCGCACCTCTGCACTCCAGCCTGGGTGACAGAGCAAGATTTTGTCTCAAATAAATAAATAAATAAATAAATAAAGAGAGAGAGACCAGGAAAATGACTACCAGGTGGGTCTGTGGACCTAATGGACATACTGTGAAGCTGGTCATGGCTGGGACTATACTTATTACTTGACCCCATATTCCACCACCCTAATAAGGTGCCGTGATGATGCTTCAGTTTCCTTGGTATCAATGTCAATTTGGACTCTATGTTCAACAGTTCTCAAAAGATCTGCATTCTTTCCCCAGTGTATGATTACTCAAGTTCTCCCTGTGGAAGGGCTGGTGGAACCTTATCCTGTCCATATGCCAGCTGATGCAGTGTCTTTCTTCATTCAGGACGTTCTAGATCTTAACTTAGGCTGGAAACTGGACAAGGAATCATGACTTTTTGTTGGGTGGTTGATGTTTTAAAATAAGCTCTTGGGCTGGGCGCGGTGGCTCATGCCTGTAATCCCAACACTTTGGGAGGCTGAGGCAGGCGGATCATCTTAGGTCAGGAGTTCGAGACCAGCCCGACCAACAAGGAGAAGTCCCCGTCTCTACTAAAAATACAAAATTAGCTGGGCTTGGTGGTGCATGCCTGTAATCCCAGCTACTTGGGAGGCTGAGGCAGGAGAATCGCTTGAACCCTGGAGGTGGAGGTTGTGGTGAGCCGAGATTGCACCACTGCACTCCAGCCTGGGCAACAAGAGCAAAACTCTGTCTCAAAATAAATTTAAAAAATAAAATAAAATAAGCTGTTTTTGGCTGCTCATCTATCTTACCACTAGGAATATTATGTTCTATTAACCATTTCCGGCTTGGCATGGTAGCTCATACTTGTAATCCCAACACTTTGGGAGGCCAAGGTGGGCAGATCACTTGAGTGCAGGAGTTCAAGACCAGTCTGGGCAACACGGTGAAACCCCGTCTTTACTATTAAAAATATATCTTAAAAAAGAAAGGAAAAAAACACCATTTACTTAGTTCTCTGCAGCAGGACCTCTGGCTGCCTCCCTGTCCTTGCTGCTCAGTGTGAGAATCGTGCCCACCTTCTGACAGATAAGTGCTGCTATCAGAGGCGTTGAAACCAGAGCAACTCCATCTTGAGTAGGGGCCGGGTAAAATGAGACCCACTGGGCTGCATTCCCAGACAGTTAGGCATTCTAAGTACAGGATGAGATAGGAGGTTGGCACAAGATATAGATCATAAAGATCTTGCTGATAAAACAGTTTTCAGTAAAGAAGCCGGCTAAATCCCACCAAAACCAAGATGGTGATGAAAGTGACCTCTGGTCGTCCTCACTGCTACACTACCATCAGCGCCATGACAGTTTACAAATGTCGTGTCAATATCAGGAAGTTACCCTATACGGTCTAAAAAGGGGAGGCATGAATAATCCACCACCTGTTTAGCATATCATCAAGAAATAACCACAAGAATGGGCAACCAGCCGCCCTCGGGGCTACTCTGTCTATGGAGTAGCCATTCTTTTATTCCTCTACTTTCTTAATAAACTTGCTTTCACTTTACTCTACAGACTCACCCTGAATTCTTTCTTGCGTGAGATCCAAGAACCCTCTCTTGCGGTCTGGATCGGGACCCCTCTCCTGTAACACTGCCACTTGGCCTTGATTATTTTGGGCTCCTCTTATCCCCATTACTATCAGCTCCCCCCACCCCCCCACCCCGCTCTGTAACAGCATCTCCCACCCTCACGGCCTCCCCGAGAATGGCCAACGATAGACTTCTCGATGCTGCTTCTCCTCCTCCACCAGCACCTTCTTTATTGCTTTGGTAAAAGAGTGTTTTATGGGCTCTCCTAGGGAACATAGTCAGCTGGGGAATTTGCAGGCCCGACACAGGTTGATCCGGTTGAGCAAACCCTCTCCTTTGATCCATTTGATCCCTTCTGCCATCTGCCATGCTGTTTGAACTTTTCTCCTTAACTTAGTTTGGGCCAGTGCTGTTTCTAGGCTTCCAAGAGCCATTCTAGCACCTTCTCCTGGGGTTCTTGCCAGGAGGTAAAATCCTGCATCACAGGAGCACACTCCTATTCAATATTCTTTCCTATCAAGCTCTATGTTTTGATCCTCATCCTCAGAATCCAGTCCCATCTCTACTCTCCTGAATCCTGCCAGCACATGTTGGCAAGTTCCTGCAGCTCCTCCAGGGTACAGTCTCATTCCTTCCTCAGCAGCAGGTCTGGCGCATCCCTGGCCGGTTTTGTTGTGACTTGATAGCTATTTGTCTGGTGGCCAGGAGGGAGGTGCATATCATCTTGCAAAGCAAAGGCCCTGCACTATCTTCAAGCATGAGGGGAGTTTTAGCCCTTAACAGTGGGCAGGGGGCCACTTCTGCAGGCCCAGTGGGTTCAGTGGAATCTGGAGATTCAAGATTTTTTTAGTGCATTGACCCAGATGTGCCATCCCAAGTCTCTGAGTTCTGATCCTTCTCTACTGGGGTATGACCTGACAGAGCGGACGTGCTCTGATTGAGAATCCAACCTCTCTGAAGCTGCATTACCCTTATAATGAAGCTTCGGGCTGATCCTTAGCTTTCTCTGCCCTCCAGCTACAGAGTCTCTATATGCTGCCAAGAGACTTTCACACTTTGTCTCAAACTGATGATTAAGTACTCTCAAACTTTCATTGTCTTCCTTTAAGCATTGCTAGCCCCAGAGCCATCTGATTTCACAGTCCTTATATTACTAGTTCACTCAAACCTCTCAAATGCCTGGAAATTTGCTTCCACCAGTGCCTCCCTTCCATCAGTTTCCCATCATTCCTGCACATCTCCAGTGAAAGTTTAAACAAGTACACCACGCTAGAATGCCAGGGGCAATTATTGCTCCACCTTCCAGCTCCAAACACCTATTTTAGAATCTGCTTCCTAAAAATTACTCCTGGCCTCAGCTGCCTCATGTCTGGGTCCCTCCCTGCCAACAGATTTGTGATGGATATTTACACGCCGCAAGTTTACTGGGCCATGGTCTCAGAAACAATACTTGTAAGGTAGTAAACGAAGCAGGTTGAGCAGAGGGAGAAGTGGAAAAGTGGAACTGGGTTGCAGTTGCAGCACAGCCTCAACTGATGCTAAAGGGAGCTTTGGACCTGAGGTGGCCCTTCAGAGTTGTCTCAGATCTAGGCAGGAGGACTACGCTTTTGTACTTCTGCACTGACCAATCATTGGCAGATCACATAAAGCTTGGGCTAGGCAGAGGATAGTCTTTGGATGGGAATAAATAAAGCCTGGGCATTTATGAACATGAAACAATGCCTGGAGGCTCAGCTGCGAGAGCTGTGAGCCATCAGCAGCCAATCTTCCCTACAGCTGGAGAATGAGTGGTCTGGTTTTGAAGGGGAGAGAGAGAGGTAGTGCACTCTAGGAGCCACTGACCTGAGGAAGGGGTTGACCCAGCAGACGACAGAGAGGAAGGGCATAAAGACACCAGGTTCTTGGTGACATCCTTTGAGCTGCAGGATGAAATCCTGCCTGAAGCCACATTTCAAGTATACATTTCAGGTAAGCATGTAGGCAAATTCTCTTTGTTTAAGCCACGTGAGTTGGGATTTCTGCTGCTGGATAAAATCTTGCCTGAAGCGGCATTTTATTTGCACTTTTCTCTAAAGCATGCAGGCAAATTCTCCTTGTTTAAACCATGTGAATTGGGCTTTCTATCACTTGCAACATAAAGACTCTCCATGGACTGGGCATGGTGACTCAGGCCTGTTATCCCAACACTTTGGGAGGCTGACAAGGGAGGATTGCTTGAGCTCAGGAGTTCAAGACCAACCTGGGCAACATAGTGAGACCTCATCTCTACTACAAATTTTAAAAAATCAGCTGGACATAATGGTGCATGCCTGTAGTCCCCGCTGCTTGGGAGACTGAGGTGGAAGGATCACTTGAGCCCAGGAGATCAAAGCTTCAGTGAGCCATGATTGTACTACTGCACTCCAGCCTGGGTGACAGAGTGAGACCCTGTGTCAGAAAAAAGAAAATAAAAGAAAAGAAAAGGCCAGACACAGTGGTTCATGCTTGAAATCTCAGCACTTTGGGAGGCCAATGTGGGAGGATTACTTGAGCCCAGGAGTTCAAGACCAGCCTGGGCAACATAGTGAGACAACATCTTTAAAAAAAAAAAAAAAGAGTATCCATGAATCCAAGTACAAACTTTAACAGTTTATTGCCTTTTTAAAAATCAAAAGCTAAAATTAAATTTGTGATTTGGAAAATTTATTAGTAAAAAAGGTTTCTACATAAATTAATGATGGTTCTTTTCTTGCTCCATAGTGCTACCTGAATACGGAGTGAAAATTACTTATGGAAATATTTACAAGCTTATACTGCAGTGTAATTGGTGCTTGTTTGAGTGCTTCATTAATATTTAATTTTGCATCATTTCTTGAACTAATTTATTGGCACATTTTCAGCATTCCACTGACAGACTTAACATAAATCACATTAATAATAAATGGCATGAGAGCTTTTTGTATTTCTTTCCTGTGCTATCATTTAAAGATAATTTTCTATGACAGGGAATTTTAAATGTACTATTAAAGATAAGACTTTCTTAATGTCTACTTCAGCAACCAACAGGAAATACAATGTGATTTTAATTACATTTATGTCTTGGGTTTTGACACAGCGCTTTCTGTTATTAACTCTTGTGAAGTGTACGTCTTCATAAAGCGTTTTCAGCCATCCATGAAAAGACAGACTTGCTCAGACAAGTACTCGAAACTTAAATGAAACTATACAAGCAAGTCCATGACATGACCCCAGTTCTTTGTGGGAACTGGGGCTGGTCATGCTTGTCCGAGTGGCAAGGACCTAAATTCTTCAGGTGGCCAATATTTCTGTAGTCAGACGGTCTCCCCAAAGCCAGAAAGAGTGGAACCCACAAATTCCCTGGTCTCAGAAGAGAACATCAGCTTAGCTTGGCAGGGCTGTCTTGGGAGTCTGTCTCTGCAGGCTCACCGTGCTCATTTCTAAATGTACACCTGCAAAAGCATGAAATTAACACTTTAAACAAGTCACATTTGCCAATAAATAATTCAAAAGTTTTATGTGGGAAAGAGAAAATATGATAAACCACTGAAAGCATATCTTTAAAATGCATGTCATAATTAAGAATTAACCACCAAAATTAAAAAAAAAACCTTAAAATAGTTTAAAATTCTTTTTTTTTTTTTGAGACGGAGTCTTGCTATGTCACCCAGGCTGGAGTGCAGTGGCGCGATCTCAGCTCACTGCAAGCTCCACCTCCCGGGTTCACGCCATTCTCCTGCCTCAGCCTCCCCAGCAGCTGGGACTACAGGCGCCTGCCACCACACCCAGCTGTTTTTTTGTATTTTTAGTAGAGACAGGGTTTCACCGTGTTAGCCAGGATGGTCTCAATCTCCTGACCTCATGATCCACCTGCCTCGGCCTCCCAAAGTGCTGGGATTACAGGCATGAGCCACCGCACCTGGCCAAAATAGTTTAAAATTCTTAAAAAACATTTATGGCAAAGCACATGGATACTGAAATTAAACGCAAAAATGATTCCCCCCCCCCATATTGCTTGTAGAACAGTCAGGATTCTTTTGATTGCGAGTGACAGAAATCCAGTATAAAAGGCAATAGCAGATTAAAATAACCAAAAATGCCTGTTTTGTTACAAGTAAGAATAGGGGCCAGGCGTTGTGGCTCACACCTGTAATCCCAGCACTTTGGGAGGCCGAGGTGGGCAGATCACTTGAGTCCAGGAGTTCAAGACAGCCTGAGCAACCCCGTCTCTACGAAAATAAAAAAATTAGCTGGTTGCGGTGGTGAGTACCTGTAGTCCCAGCAACTTAGGAGGCTGAGGTGGGTGGATCAATTGAGCCTGGGAGGTCGCACCACTGCACTCCAGCCTGGGAGACAGAGCAAGACCCTGTCTCAAAAAAAAAAAAAAAAAAGATGAAATTCTTCCTCCACTCCCCTACATCTCATCCCCACTTCCAAGGGGATCCTAGAGGGCTGTCATAGTTATTGGTTTTGTGTGCTCATCAGCCTTCTTCCGGTATTAGCACCCCTGTTTTGCAGCAAGTGCGTCCACCTCCCTGGAGTCCTGGTGAGGGTGCTGTCAATCACAGTGCCTGCTGGCTTCTGCTCCAGCATGGACATGTGACTCAGGCTGAGCAAGCACCTAACATCTGCTTTCCTGTTCTGACAGTTGCCACCTCCCCACTCCCCATGACTTGAATTTGTGGAGCCACAGCTAATCCCTGAAGCCAGAAAGAGTAGAACCCACAAATTCTCTGATGTCAGAAGAGAACATCAGCTTAGCTTGGCAGGGCTGTCTTAAGAGCCTGTCTCTGAGGGCTCACCGGGCTGGTTTCTAAATGTGCACCCACCATCTGTTGGATGATTCATACCCGGCTGGATACAAAGTCGGGGCTCCATTCGGGTCTTTGGACTTGAATTCATTCCAAAATCAAAGGTGTCAAGATTGGTGGCTTAAAATTCTAGAATCATTTTGGGAAATGAGGACGGCATTTGCTCTTGTACAATCTCTTGATGTGTCTCCCATTTTTATAAAAGTGAAAAGGAAGTTCTGAGAGGCTCCCTGAGGCAACCCCTTCCCCATCTGGGATTGCGCCCCTCCAGACCAGAGACTGAGCGCCCCTGAGGGGCTCCCACCCCGACTCCTCTCCCCCTAGACATGCTGGACAGGGCTGATGGGCTATCTTCCCTCTTCTTTCCTCCCTTCCTTTTCTTTCCCCGCTGTTTTTAAACTTCAGGTGCAGACATTTGAGTTAGTTAATCATATGCCTTAGTTCATGGCACTTTCTCATCACTAGTCCATGTAAGTCCCCTCTCTTGTTTGTAATTATTCTCTTTTATCCACATATCCTATCCCAGTCTCCAGCCCCTCCCCATCATAGGCACATGTTCTTTTTTTGTTTTTGAGGCAGGGTCTTGCTCTGTTGCCCAGGCTGGAGTTCAGTGGCGTGATCACGGCTCCTGCATTCTCTGCCTGGTCCCAGGCTCAAGTGATCCTCTGGCCTCAGCCTCCCAAGTAGCTGGGACTACAGGCACATGCCACCAATGCCAGCTAATTTTTGTATTTTTTGTAGAGACAGGGTTTTGCCATGTTGGCGAGGATGGTCTCAAATTCCTGGGCTCAAAGTGATCCGCCTGCCTCGGCCTCCCAAAGTGCTGGGATTACAGGCATGAGCCACTGCGCCTGGCCATAGGCTCATATTCTGTGAGTCTTTCATTTGCATGTATTCTTGTACAGGGAGTATTGATGTTTTGTATTTTTTCTAGGCCTACATTTTAAATGTTCACAAATGCTATCGGGTTATATATCTCATTCTGTTGCTTGTTTGTTTCACCCATTCTTATATTTCTGAGATCTGTCCATGTGGCCCTGGGTGCATCTAATCCATTGCTTCTAACTTTGTAAAGTACTCCATGGTGTGTGTGCTGAGTAATCTTCATCTGCCCCCAGGGCCCATTTCCCACCTTCCAGTTGGGTTTGGTCTTTGAAAGGCACCATCAAGAGATCAGAGGGTAGGCACAAGTAAGGTGAGATATTGATTTGACTAGACAGGCTGGGCATAGCAGTGGTGGCATTATTCTCCCAACGGCCACAGCTCCTGCCCAGAGGCTCTCTCCTACAGCCTGGGGACCGCCTCCTGCCCTTACCCTCAGGCATGGTGGAGGCAAGAGTGCCCCATGGATGCTTGTCTGAGGGTGCTTCCCTGCCCCTTGTTGGTATCCCTAAACGCCACCCACATCATATACGTTATTCCATCATGGAACTCTTCTCACTCGTCCTGCGGAATCAGACTTATTCAGCATGGATTTGCCACATGTGTTCCTCTTTGCCCACCCAGTGGTAGACTCCTGCATTGCCACTAACTCCCTGCTACCACACCTATCTCCAGGAGAAACAGCTTCACTCTTCTTTTCACCTCTGGTCCTTTCCTTTCCAGGTGGGGTGCATTCCCCTGACTCCTGCAGCTGTGGCATCTAGGAGAGGGGCCCATCCTTGTCTTTCTAATCACCTGACCCAACAGTTCTCAACCAGGCATCATGTCAGCCCCATGGGACATTTGGCAATGTCTGGGGACATTTTGCTGGTCATGACTGGGAGGTGGGGGTGATGAGATGCTATGGACATCCAGTGGGTAGAGGCCAGGGATGCTGCTCAATCCATTCCTCCAAAGCATAGGACAGCCCCTCCATGGCAAAGACGTACCTGGTACTGAATGTCAGTGGCACTGAAGTGGAGCAGCTCTGAGTTAACACAAAACCACTTGGACTTTAGATTTAATCCTTTCCTGGGCTTTTGATTAGTTCTTGGGGAGGTGGCGGGAGACCTCCTGAGATCTTGCTTCATGCTGCCTGTGAAAGCAGCTTTGTTAGGCTAAGCTCCTGGCCTCGCTCCACCCTCTCCCTCATTCCTCCCCATGGCAGGAGGTGTGACATCTGATTCTCAAGTTTCTGAGTTTCCACGGAGGAGCCAGGCAGGCCCTCCCAGCTCCCTCCTTCTGCATGGGAGCTGGGTGCCCATGGGAAGCCCACATTTAGCATAGTAAGCTACAGAGGACCATTTGCCCAGCACTGCCTGTGACCAGGGGACAGGTCAGCCTGGTTCCAGGGTACAATGTTGGGAAATCTGTTGTTGTTGCTCAGCTAAGCCATGCTCTTTTCCAGCTGTGACAGTAATAAAGCTGACTTTATTTAAATTTTTTTTTTTTTTTTTTTTTTTTTTTACAGATAGACTCTTTCTCTGTCACCCAGGCTGGAGTGCAGTGGCGTGATTGTAGCTCACTGTAACCTCAAACTCCTGGGCTTAAGCAGATCTCCCACTTCAGCCTCCCAAGTAGCTGGGACTACAGGTGTGCACCACCATGCCTAGCTACTTTTAAAATTTTTTCATAGAGATGGGATCTTGCTATGTTGCCCAGGCTTGTCTCAAACTCCTGGCCTCGAGTGATCCTTCTGCCCTCAGCCTCCCAAAGCACTAGGAATATAGGCGTTAGCTACCACATCCAGCCAAAGCTGACATTGTGATTGTCATCTACCTAGCTTTGCCAATCTCTCATCTGGTTCAGAGCTGCAGGAGAGAACATCATAAAGTGTAATTCACTGGGACCCTTCAATGCCAACAGTCACTTTAATATCACTGGAACCTCCCTCTCTGCCTCAGGCCAGTCCAGGCAAACAAGCAGTAGGGCACCGGGATTAGGAGCACTGGCCCATTGTTAGTGCATGGGGATTCCCCATTTACACCTGCTAGGAGAAAATGGCCTAGCCAGGTTAGGTGGAAGCAGCGGAGTGTTGGCTCAGGTGTCTGACCAGCATAGGTGGTGCTGAACACAGGGGCTCAGATGATTCACTCAGGACCAGTTCCTCTCTTCCCATTGCTTGGTTTCTTTCTTCTGTGTTGACCATACCCTCAGGAAGGCTCTCCTCTTAGAGTGGCTGCCAGCAGCAACCAGACTTTATATTACAAGTTCAAATCCTACTGAGAACAGCAGGAAGTCTTTTTTTCTGAGCATCCCAGCAGTGCTGTGATTCTATGGCCTGGGGTGTGTCTGTCTCCTGAACCAATGATTAATCAGAACCAAAACCATCTTCCCCACACTTGTCCTGGACAGTGAGAATGGAAATCACACCTTACAGTCTAGAGTAACATGACCTGGTTATGCCACTGTCTTCATTTGCATTTCTCTACTCTTCTGGGACTGTCCTGCTTAAGCAAATGGTTCAACCGTTCATTGCAGCAACTTCCAGGAAGACCTATCAGCTCTTCAGTGGAAAGCATCAACAGTTTGAACCCTAAGATTCTTTGAATGTTGTGGTTCAAAATCCTAGCCTGCTTTTCCCACCAATCCAGGACTGTCGTATTGTGATCTCTGCCCTGTCTGAAGCAAGCCAACTCTCCCTCCCGCAAAGACTCACTTTAAACCAAACTTCCAGTTCTCCATACATCCTGACCTTATCTTTCACCTCTGCTGGAAGCAATAAGCTCAGCTTTGTCTTATCAGTTGGTCGTGATGGTAATGTCTGGGGAGCCCACTTCTGACACTAAGACGGTAGAATCCCCCAATGGGAAGGGGGCTGAGCCCACGAATAACTCTTGTAAGTGCCAATGAGAGGGTCAGCTTCAAATATGTCCCAAGTCCAGAGAGCACAGAGGCTGGGGCTGCATGACAGCATCAGTGAAGTAAGTGAAGTAAGAGCTTTCCTGCCTCTCTTTCTATCATCTCTGTCCTTGAACTTCAGCCCTGGATGAGTCAGAATCCTCTGTTAACAGAAAAGGAGAGGAGTGAAAGGCTGGGAGGGCTTCACAGGTGGGCTTCTCTGGAAGCAGATGCAGAGGTGGAGTTTGGCCTTCAGGAGGCTTATTTCTTAGGAAACAATACCTGAGTAAGGGAAGAGGACGGAGCAGGTGTGGGCAGGGGCAAGATGAGGTGTGATGGCTCGTGGGGAGCCTAGTTAAAGGATAAACTCTGGCATATTAAAATGTTAATGAGGCCAGGTGCAGTGGCTCACACCTGAAATCCCAGCACTTTGGGAGGCCGAGGTGGGTGGATCACCTGAGGTCACCTGAGGTCAGGAGTTCGAGACCAGCCTGGCCAACATGGTGAAACCCCATTTCTATTAAAAATACAAAAAAATGCCAGTTGCGTTGGCTCACACCTATAATCCCAGCACTTTGGGAGGCCGAGGCGGGCAGATCACGAGGTCAGGAGATCGAGACCATCCTGGCTAACACGGTGAAACCCTGTCAGTACTAAAAATACAAAAAATTAGCCAGGCGTGGTGGTGGGCACCTGTAGTCACAGCTACTCGGGAGGCTGAGGCAGGAGAATAGTGTGAACCCGGAAGGCAGAGCTTGCAGTGAGCCAAGATTGCACCACTGCAGTCCGGCCTGGGCAAAAGAGTGAGACTGTCTCAAGAAAAAAAAAAAAAAATTAGCTGGGCATGGTGGTGGTGGTAATCCCAGCTACTCGAGAAGCTTAGACAGGAGAATCCCTTGAACCTGGGAGGCAGAGGTTTCAGTGAGCTGAGATCATGTCACTGCACTCCAGCCTGGGTGACAGAGCGAGACTCCGCCTCAAAAAAAGAATTTTTTTAAATGAGTTTATTTGACCATTCAACAATTCATGAATTAGGCAGCACCAGACCACCAGTGGTTCAGTGCTCCCCAGAGCAGGCAGGAAAGGAGACTTTTATAATGTGGCTGCAGAAAGACAAATAAGACAAATAACAAATAACATTGTTATTTGTTAATAACAATTGTTATTAACAAATAAGACAAATAGCAAGTAACATTTGATGCTTTCCATAGAAGAGCTGATAAGGTCTTTCTGGAAATTCTGCAGTGAACAGTCAAACCATTTGCTTGGGCAGGACAGTCCCAGAAGAGTAGAGAAATGTTAACGAAGGCAAAGACAAATAACATTTTCCATTGGTTAAAGTAGGAAGTCCCTAGTTAGAATTTAGTCAGTGCTTTTTAATTGGTAAAAACTCTAGTTTGAGGTTAGTTGGCAGTTACTGATTGTTTAAGCTTGAGTTTATGTTGAGTTGGGTTTCAGTTTGCTTATGTAGAAAACCAAGGCACTGGAACTGTTCCAGCCTAATAGCCTCTCAGATTATTATTTTAATAACTTAAATGACCAGGCCTTCAACCCCTACCTCTATCAGTCATTGTACATGGACCCCCCCACAAAACAAAAGGCGTGCTCTTGGGTGAGGCAGCACTTTGCAGCTGAGGCGATCCCTGAAGAAGATGTCAGCCCTCCTGGAGCTGGGATAAGTCCTTGCTTGGAGGAGTATGGGGTGGCACTTTTCTGTCCCACCACTGAGCAGAAAGCAAGCAAAACTGATGGCCCTGCTTCTCTCTAGACACCGGCTTCTCCCTGACATGGGTCCTAACTTGGACAGAAGTGTTTGTAGGGGAGGAAAAAAATAATTTTTCCTTCTACTCACCTTAGGTTTACTAGCTGGGGCTCCTATGCCAAAGACAGGTTAACAAGAGAAAAAAAATAGGAGGTTATTAACATGCATATTTCAGATAAACATGGGAAATGCCCAGGGAATGAGTAAATCCCACAGAAGGGACTTTCAGCATCTTCAACAAAGAACAGTACATTCTTTATTTTATTTTATTTTTTATTTTTATTTATTATTATTATTTTGAGATGGTGTCTCACTCTGTTGCTCAGGCTGGAGTGCCATGACATGATCTCAGCTCGCTGTAGCCTCTGCCTCCCAGGTTCAAGCGATTCTTGTGCCTCAGCCTCCAGAGTAGCTGGGACTACAGGTGCCCATCATCACACCCGGCTAATTTTTGTATTTTTAGTAGAGACGAGGTTTCCCATGTTGGCCAGGCTGGTCTTGAACTCCTGACCTCAAGTGATCCACCCACCTCGGCCTCCCAAAGTGCTGGGATTACAGGCATGAGCCACCACACCCAGCCACAATAAATTTTTAGACAAATAACAAGACCAGGGGAAAGGACTGGGAATCTCTAGGGGTGGCAGATAGTGAGAACACAAATGAATTGTATATAGAGGCTAGCTTGTAAGGTTTGTTACGGAGATTGTTCTGTTGCTGATAAGGGTCTAAAGCTGTCTCTGGTGGCCAACCTTTGTCCTTCCTGGTAGATGGGTGGAGGGCACCTTTGTAAGTTTATGTCCTACTTTTAGGCAAATAGCGGGAGAGCAGAGGCCTCCTTATATCTGCTTCATCTCAATTGTCTTAAACTCAAAATAATCCTTGTGCCAAAGGGGCACAGTTTGGGGTGGCATATTCTGGTCTCCTACATCTCTCTGCAAGGGGAATTGATGTTTTCACTCTTTTGCAGAATCAGACCTTTTAATGACTAAATTGACACTGTTCTGTGACCTGAAGGGACTGGAGAAAAGAAGGCCAGAGTTGTCAGGGGCCTGCCTGGGTTTCCAGCCACAGAGGGGAAGAACTAGCCTGGCAGGATTGAGAGGCAGCTAACCGTCTCCCTGCGGCAAGTGTGGGGGGTCAAACTCACCCTCTTTACAAGTCAACTCAACTGCCCGAGTTGGGCAACTTCACAAAGATGAGGTAAGTGAACTGGACCTTTAACAAGGAAAGGCACAAAAGGCCAGAGGAGAAGGAAATAACCTGACTTTGTATTTGTGCATCTGGGGAGATATGCAGCCCTCCTAGATTAAGACCAATCCCCTCAAACAATGAAAGAGATTAAAGGCCCTGGCACAATGAAACAAATAAAAGGGCCAGATGCGGTGGCTCACACCTGAAATCCTAGCACTCAGGGAGGCTGAGGCAGGTGGACTTCTTGAGCTCACGAGTTCAAGACCAGCCTGGGCAACATTGTGAGACCCCCCCCCCCAATCTCTACCAAAAATACAAAAATTAGCTGGGCATGGTGGCATGTGCCTGTGGTCCCAGCTACTCCAGAGGCTGAGGTGGGAGGATGGCCTGAGCCCAGGAAGTCAAAGCTGCAGTGAGCCGTGATGGCACCACTGCACTCCACCCTGGGTGACAGAGCAAGAACCTGTCTCAAAACAAAGAAAAAAGATAAAAGGCATTGTCATCTCTATCATCTCATCAAGATACAAAGACCCAATCCCAGCACTATGGGGAGCTGAAGCAGCATGATGGCTTGAGCCCAGGAGTTCGAGACCAGCCCAGGAAACAAAGCGAGAGTGAGACCCAGGCTTTATTAAAAAAAAAAAAAAAAAAGATCAAGGGGTCCTTTGGAGATTGATGCTAACCCCGCCCCACTAGACACCATGGAGACTTTACCTTGTGCAGGACCAGTTCTGAGTAGTGTCTTTGTTACGGTATTTAAATTTCTCCTGCTGACTAAGTTAGTCTGAGTTGGGTTTCTTTTTTTTTTGATGGAGTCTCACTCTGTTGCCCAGGCTGGAGTGCAGTGACTCAGTCTTGGCTCACTGCAACCTCTGCCTCCTGGGTTCAAGCAGTTCTCCTGCCTCAGCCTCCCAAGTAGCTGGGATTACAGGCATGCACCACCACACCCAGCTAATTTTTTGTGTCTTTAGTAGAGACAGGGTTTCACCATATTGGCCAGGCTGGTCTCAAACTCCTGACCTCGTGATCTGCCTGCCTCAGCCTCCCAAAGTGCTGGGATTACAGGTGTGAGGCACCGCACCTGGCCTGAGTTGGGTTTCTGTTGCTTCTGACTGAGAGCGATACCCGTATGTGGATGAGTGGAATGAAAACCTCCTGGGACTCCTGAGCTGGGACCATGGGAAGCGACCTCCCATTACAATGTCAGGGGACAGTCATGTAAACATCTCAACTCCTAAAGGGCCTGTCATGTCAAATTGAGGTGCTGAGCATCTCCTGGCCATCCCTTTGGAGGTTGTCAGTGAGGAATCATTTTGACCAGCTTCTTAGAATGTGTGTGTGGGAGAGCAGTACCAAGCAAGGCAGAAATGTGACTGGGAAGGATGCAACAGAATTTCTACTTTCTAAAAGAAAGTGGAAGGGAAAAACACTGAAATCTAAATCTTCCTTTGAAAAAGCTATTAATAACAGGTGTGGCACAGGGAATGTTTAGGGCAGTGAAACTATTCTATATGATACCATAATGGTGGATACATATCATTATGTTTGTCGAAAGCTATAGAATGTACAATGTGAAGAGTGAACCCTCATGTAAATGATAGACTTTGATTAACAATAATGCATCAATATTGGCTCAGTTGTAACAAATACACCACCCTAATGCAAGATATTAATATAGAAGAAACTGTGGGCATAGGGGATAGAGAAATATGAGGGACTGTCTGTACTTCCCACTCAATGTTTCCGTAAGCCTAAAACTACTCTCAAAAGAGTCTACCAATTAATTAAAACAAAGCTAACAATATAAGGTCATATTTCTAGTCTCATCCAATAAAAAATTATAGTGCGGGGTACAACTGTATTTTCTTCAAAAAAAAAAACATTCAGGTCAGGTGCAGTGGCTCACGCCTGTAATCCCAGCACTTTGGGAGGCCAAGGAGGGTGGATCACTTGAGGTCAGGAGTTTGAGACCAGCTTGGCCAACATGGTGAAACCCTGTCTCTACCAGACTGGCCAACATGGTGAAACCCTTTCTCTACTAAAAGTACTAAAATTAGCCAGCTGTGGTGGCAGGCACCTATAATCCTAGCTACTCAGGAGGCTGAGGCAGGAGAATTGCTTGAACCCAAGAGGCAGAGGTTACAGTGAGCCAAGATCAGGCCACTGCACTCCAGCTTGGGAGACAGGAGCAAGACTCCATCTCAAAAACAAAACAAACAAACAAACAAAAAAACCGTTCAACACACAGAAAAAATGATGGAAGCCCCAATTTTGTCACACTTCAAATCAGTACAGACCCCCCAGATTCATACACTAAGAGTTTTCCAAAGTTTTCACTATGTTCATTTTCACAGTTTGAACAATCCAATTATTTATCTTAGAAAAATGCCAGAGCCTTGGACAGATAAGCCATATCTAGAACTCTAAGAAACGAATTCATCTACGTGTTTTCCACCTCTGGGCAGTCTCCCTCCCCAAGGACAACATTCTTTGCCAAATAAGTCTTGATTCCAACTTGGAAGGGAAGAAGTTTATAAACACACAGGCACAGAGACACACAAAGGCTTCCTGGAGTCTCACAGTTCAGTGAATGAGTCTGTGGCGCTCGCCACTGTTCCCAGATCGCTACCCGAGTGCTTCACCACATTCCTTTCCCACTCACTTGTCTCCAGCCCACGTTTTGGGGTTCCCCTCCTCCAGGCAGGCAGCCCAGGGCCTGCCGCAAGGGGAGGTGGCCCCTCTCTGTTCTTTGTGAGGACTGGATGCCCATGCCTCTCGCAGCCTAGATGGGCACCTTGCCCTGTATACTCCTTGGGGACAGCCTCCCTCTGCCAGCTGTCACACAGCAGACAGCCCAACAGACTTCCTCTCATGTAACAGCATGTAATATGTAACATCACCATGTAACCGTGCACATAATACTATGTAACATCAGCATGTAACAGTGCATGTAAGATGATGTAACATTATGTAACATCAGCATGGAACATTGTACGTAATGTTGCATGTAACTGCATGTAACATCACATATAACAGCATGTGACATTGTGTGTGACAGCATGTAACATCAGCCTTCTTCCCATATTTCTTAACAGCCACCATGCCAGTGTTTCCCCAGTTTTGTCCGTATGTGGCTAGCCAGCTCCTGCTATTCATTTGCTGCCTACACAGCCCTAATGCTACTGAAATCGTTCTCTTCCAGCCCTGCAACAGGACAGAGGAGATATTTATAAGAAATGCCTGCAGAGTGGCATCCCAGCATCCCCATGAAGCCCTTCCTTTTCTGAGTCAAAGTCTCAGAAGTCATGTTCTTCCCCGAGAGATATCTGACATTGAGTTCCCAATCTTGCCTCGTGTGTGTCCACTTCTGGTCCTCAGACATGTTCCTTCCTTCACCACGATCTGGGAGACCACAGGGCATTACAGTTCCTCGCATGGCCACAGAGGCAGGCAATCTGGGTCTGAATCCTGGACTTTTGCAGTTATAGCTAAGCGACTCGGGGCAAACCTCTCTAAGCATCCCATTCTTATCTGTAAAGTGGGAATAAGAGTCACGCCTTATGATTCAAAAAACATAATTTTTTGGAGGCTGGGTGCGGTGGCTCATGCCTGTAATCCCAGCACTTTGGGAGGCTGAGGTGGGCGGATCACAAGGTCAGGAGTTTGAGACCAGCCTGACCAATATGATGAAACCCCATCTCTAATAAAAATACAAAAATTAGCTGGACGTGGTGGCGGGCACCTGTAGTTCAAACTACTCAGGAGGCTGAGGCAGGAGAATTGCTGAACCCAGGAGGCGGAGGTTGCAGTGAGCCGAGATAGCGCCACTGCAGTCCAGCCGGGGCTACAGAGCGAGACTATTTCAGAAAAAAAAAAAAAAAAGATTAAAAAAAGATTTTAAAAAAAGTTGTAAAAAAAGAAAATAAAGAGCCACACCCACCATCTAGGGTTATACACAAGGGAACTGCTTGTTCAGCACAAGGCCTGGCTCCCGCTTAAATGCCCACAATCGGGAGTCATTGCGTTGTCGTTTATTCTCACTTGTCTCCCCGGGGCAGTGAGAGACCCTCTCCCAACGTCACCTTGCTGGACTAAGGACTGGGGAGGCCTGAACAGCACTTTGATTGATTTATCCACCCCATGAGGTTAAATGCTCTACCCTACACCTAAATGGCTGTAGGTTACAGGGTTTTTTCCTTGTTTTGAGACAGGGTGTCACTCTGTCATCCAGGCTGGAGTGCAGTGGCTTGATCTTGGCTCACTGAAACCTTTGCCGCCCAAGTTCAAGTGATTTTCCTGCCTAGGCCTCCTGTGTAGCTGGGATTATAGTAGTGCACCACCACACCCGGCTAATTTTTACATTTTTGATAGAGACAGGATTTCTCCATGTTGGCCAGGCCGGTCTCAAACTCCTGGCCTCAGGTGATCCGCCAGCTTCAGCCTCCCAAAGTGCTGGGATTACAGGCGGGAGCCACTAAGCTCAGCTGCTTACAGGTATTTTTGAACATCAAATGGCTGCCCCTTCTCCGAGCCAAGGATAGAACAATCAGTCACAAAGCCGCAGGACGCCTGTTGACAAGGGCTTCACCTGGGACAACTGCTGTGTTGTACTAATGGCTTTGCCTTAACTCTTGCAGCAGCGTGTGGAGAGTCATGGTGGCTGTAGTCTAAAAGCAGCCCGGTCCTGTCCTCTAAGGCAACTGGGGCTGGCCTGACACCCTCAAGAACGTGGCCACACATCATGGTCAATAACGTCCTCTCCTTGCCTTCCCTCAAAACCTCTCTTTGAGTTTTGAATGAGAGCTGGCGATTGCAGCCTCCTTTGGGATTTAATGAGGACCGTCTGATTATATCCCACCTTGGACTCCTCACAGATATTTTTCCCTCTGTCTGGAATCCCTGCCAGACACATTTATACACACACACACACATACAGACACACACACACACACACACACACACAGCCTGCACATAATAAACTACTGCTCTATTCTTTGATTCTTACTTTTAAAGTCAGTTCCCCAGCCTGGGCAACATAGCAAGATTCCACCTCTGTAAAAAATTAAAAAATTAGCCAGGTGGCACACACCTGTAGTCCCAGCTACCTGGAAGGCTAAAGTGGGAGGATTGCTTGAGCCCAGGAGTTGGAGGCTACACTGAGCTATGATTGGGCCACTGCACTCCAGCCTGGGTGACAGAGGAAGGACCCTGTCTCAAAAAAAAAAAAAAAAAAAGTCAGTTCCCCAGTGCTTAACACAATGCCTAGCAAATAGTGGGCTCTGATCTGCTTTTCTTTAACACGTACCAGGGTGTTAATACTTTCCAGACCCATTACGGAGATGGTGAGCACCATGAGGAAAATGCTAGACCAAGAACGCCACACCCAAGACACGCTAACCCCATATCGCCATTGCACCTGGTATTGCCACACAACTCCCTCCGTCACCTTCCACCAAGGTTATCAGCTTCCTGTTCCTTCTGATTCGAATCCCTCAAACTTGGGCCCTTGCTCAGGCACCAGCCCTTATGAAACCTCTGAAACTTTCTGTGTGTAAAGCAACAGAGAAATCCCCCAAAGAGAGATTGGATGATTTGATGACATCAAAATGTAAAACTTCTGAAGGTTAAAGAAACAATAAATTTAAGGGCAAGCCATAATCTAGGGAAACTGTTTGCCATGAATGTGAGGAATAAAAGGTAGTCTGCTCAGCAAATATTTATTAAGGGCCTACCCTTCACGGGGCACTGGGAACAGAACTGAAGGCTGAAGTAAAGCAGTTTGTTCAGTAGCCTCGTGTATGCCCATGCCGTCATGAAAATGTGCTCATGGGAAGGGTTCCAGCCAGAGAAACCAGTATCTGTGAGGACCTCCAGGTGGGACAGAGCTTGGCACATGGAAGGGGCTGAGAAAATGATGATGTGGCTGGATACAGAGAGCGAGAGGACAAGGCTGGGAGGTGAGGGTGCAGGTGTTGGGAGAGGCCAGACCATCCCAGACCTTGGATACCTTTTTAAAAATTATTTTATTTCAAGAGATATGGGAACGTGTGGATGGATTTTAAGAGGGCTGGCTGGGCGCAGTGGCTCACGCCTGTAATCCCAACACTTTGGGAGGCCAAGGTGGGCAAATCACCCAAGGTCAGGAGGTCGAGACCAGCCTGGCCAACATGGTGAAACACTGTTTCTGCTAAAAATATAAAAATTAGCTGACCGTGGTGGCACACACCTGTAATCCCAGCTACTCAAGAGGCTGAGGCATGAGAATTGCTTGAACTTAGGAGGTGGAGGTTGCAGTGAGCGGAGATCGCACCACTGCATTCCAGCAGCCTGGGTAAGAGAATGAGACTCTGTCTCAAAAAAACCAAAACAACAACAACAAAAAACATTGGAAGGGTGGGGCCTCTGCTCACTACAGAGGCACTCACTGCCTCTGTGGTCCCCCTACTCCTGGCATTGAACTCACCGCTACCATGACATGCATTCCACTGCATTGTACTGACTGGTCTCCTTGCTTCTAGGCTGTGAGCGACTGTGATAGAGTTTCTGTCTTCACCATCTCTGTGGACCTAGGGTCAAAACAGTACCTGGCACATTAGTAGTTCTCTGTCCATGTTTAGTAAACCATGAAGTCACCCTACAGCACCACCTCCCTGCTTGTGTTTGGAATATGTGCTGTTCAGTGTGGCCTGTCTGGAAACAAGCAAAGACACATGGAAACTTGAGGGTGTTACAAGCTAGAGCAAGCGGGGGCACACCCGTGCCAGCCTCCACACCACCACCAAGGAGCTGCTATTCCAGAGAGTGCTTTCTTTTTTCTTTTCCTCTTTCCTTCCTTCCTTCCTTTCTTTCCCTCTCTCTCTCTCTTTCTTATTTTTTTTTTTGAGACAGAGTCTTGCTCTGTTGCCCAGGCTGGAGTGGAGTGGAGTGATCTCGGTTCACTGCAACTTCTGCCTCCCAGGTTGAAGCAATTCTCTTGCCTCAGCCTCCCGAGCAGGTGGGACTACAGGCACATGCCACCACACCTGGTTAATTTTTTGTATTTAAGTAGAGAGGAGATTTCACCATGTTGGCCAGGCTGGTCTCAAACTCCCCTGACCTCAGGTGATCTGCCCATCTCAACTCCCCAAAGTGCTGGGATTACAAGCGTGAGTCACCACACCTGGCCTGCAGAGTGCTTTCTGTGTACCAGACCTGGGGTGAGCTCTTTCTGGTGCTGTAATCAGAAAATCCCTCTGTGCAATAGTGTTGCTGAGAGGCAGTGACCCCAAAGAGACCTTCAGTTCCCCAGCAGCTCTGAATCTGAGCTTGATTGACATGATCAAGTAGAAACCCAAGCCGAGTGTGCACTGAGGACCCGCAACATCCACCCCTTCATTTCATCCTGTCACAAGCATGTTCTGAGCATCTGCTATGTGCCAGGCCCTGTACAAAGTGTGAGGCACAGAGGGGTCCCTAAGCCCAGAGACACACACGCCCTGCTTTCAAGGACAAGAAAGACATAAACAAATTCTTATTCAAGTGGAAACTTCATGAATTTGTGATAAATGTCTCCAAAGGAGAAAAGAAAGGGCACTAGAGGAGTGAATGCCAAGGGGATCCAGCCTCAGTGTTCCCAGGCCTCCCCGGGAGCTGACATTTCAGGCCAAGCCTAAACGCAGATAGGAATTACTGGGTGAGGGTGGAGGGAGGGGTGGAGTGGGTGAGCAGAAGAGCATTCCAGGCAGGGAAAACGGGTGGGTGACGGTCCTGAGGGCTCCTGAGTGCATGAGTCTCTACTAAAAATACAAAAACAAAAACAAAACAAACAAACAAAACAAATTAGCCAGGCGTGTTGTGGTGCACCTATGATCCCAGCTACTCAGGAGGCTGAGGCAGGAGAATCACTTGACCCAGGAAGCGGAGGTTGCAGTGAGACAAGATTGCAGCACTGCACTCCAGCCTGAGCGACAGAGCAAAGACTCCGTCTCAAAAAAAAAAAAAAAACGAGAAATCACATCCAAGGCTGGCCAGGTGTGGTGGCTCATGCCAGAAATCCCATCACTTTGGGAGGTGAAGGTGGGAGGATCACTTGAGCCCAGGGGTTCAAGACTAACCTAGACAACATAGTGAGACCCTCATCTCTACAAAATTAAAAAAAACATATATATACAATCTATATATGTATATATATTTATATGTGTGTGTATATGTACACACATGTATACATATAATATATATATATGTACACACACACACACCCCGGTAGTCCCCGATACTCGGGACCCTGAGATAGGATTGCTTGAGCCCAGGAGGTTGAATCTACAGTGAGCTGTGATCATGCCACTGCGCTCCAGCCTGGGCAACAGAGCAAGATCCTGTCTCAGAAAAAAAAAAAGGAAGAGAAAGAAAAGGCGACAAGACAATATGGAGGATACACACATAATCTGATTTTTGTAAAAATGTTGTGGGCCAGGCACAGTGGCTCATGCTTGTAATCCTAGCACTTTGGGACGCCAAGGTGGGCAGATCATCTGAAGTCAGGAGTTCAAGACCAGCCTGGCCAACATGGAGAAACCCCGTCTCTACTAAAAATACAAAAATTAGCCGGGTGTGGTGGTGCATGCCTGTAATCCCAGCTACTTGGAAGGGTGAGGCAGGAGACTTGCTTGAACTCAGGAAGCAGAAGTTGCAGTGAGCCGAGATCACCCCACTGCATTCCAGCCTGGGCAACAGAGTGAGACTCCATCTAAAAAAAAAAAAAAAAAAAAGTGTGCGTGTATAGAAAATGTCCAGAAGGATATTTACACAACACAATATTTATTGCTTTCTTCTTTAAATTATCCTATATTGTCTGAATTTTTTTATAGTGAGCATGCAGAACTATTATAACCAAGAATAAACAATGCTGGCCAGGGACAGTGGCTCACACCTGTAATCCCAGCACTTTGGGAGGCTGAGGTGGGCAAATCACCTGAGGCCAGGAGTTCCAGACCAGCCTGGCCAACATGGTGAAACCTCGTCTCTACTTAAAAAAAAAAAAAAAATTAGCCAGGTGTGGTGGTGGGTGCCTGTATTCCCAGCTACTTGGGAGGCTGAGGCAAGATAATCCCTTGAACCTGGGAGGTGGAGGTTGCAGTAAGCAGAGATTGCACCACTGCACTCCAGCCTGGGCAACAGAGCTCCATCTCAAAAAAAAAAAAAAAAGGAATAAACAATACTGTGATTTCCACTTGGGGAAATAAAACTATCTTCATGTGCCCTCCTAAAAACGTTGAGAGGCAGTGTGTTCTAAACCAGTCCCTCGCACTGGCTCTGACTGGCATCCGGATTTCCTGGGAGATCTGGTAAAGTGCGGAGTCTGGGTCCGTAGGTTGCCAGCGGGGTCTGCAATCCTGTATTTCTAACAAGCTCCCAGCTGACCTGAGGCTGCTGGTCCAAGGACAACACTTTGAGAGGTGCTATAAAGCAACCCTGGAATCAGGCCTTGGGGCCTGCCTTCGAATGTGACTTTGTCCCTAAGCCACATCCTGCCTTGGGAAGCAGTGTAGCTCTGCCTTGGGAAAAACACTCCACCACAGTGCAGGGCTCTCAGTTTCCTCTTTTGTAGAAGGTGAGACTAGAGCTGTAGTCGTTAAAACTCCCCGCTTTGCCATTGAGCCTTCTTGGCCACTAATGTGCCAGGAAACCAGCTTTTCTTTTCTTTTTTTTTTTTTTTTTTTTTTGAGACAGGGTCTCGATGTCACCCAGGCTAGAATGCAGTGGCTCAAACACAGCTCTGCAACCTCAACCTCCTGGACACAAGCGATCCTCCTGCCTCAGCCTTTCACATAGCTAGGATCAAAGGCACACACTACTATGCCTGGCTAATTTTTAGTAGAGATGGGGGGCTTGCTTTGTTGCCCAGGCTGGTCAACTACTGGGCTCAAGCGATCCTCCTGCCTCAGTCCCCCAAAGTGCTGGGATTACAGGCGTGATCCACCATGCTCAGCCGGGAAACCAGCCTTTCAAGTCACTCCACCTGCCTTTTCATGAGGGGTGAGCCACTGGCCTCCCCAGGGTGGCCTTAGTTGCCCCAGGGGGCTGAGCCCCTGCTGCTCCCACCTTTGTGGGCCTCTGTCCCTCTGTGTCCCTGCAGTCCCTCTTGCTTCCAGGCGATGGCAGCAGAAGACAAGGAGTCCCAGAGGGCGGCCACCCACCGACTCCGGGTGACAGGTAGGCACTTGTAAACGTTTCCAGTGTCCTTTAAATCAGTTACAAGATGAACCATACCAATTCAGATTCACATTCTTATTTCTTTAGGATTTCAACTCCAGCTTTTTTCTCCCCAAGAATTGAAGCCCTATGCTATATGGGAGAATTCAGGATAAAAAATACATCAGAGGCCAGGCGTGATGGCTCACGCCTGTAATCTCAACACTTTGGGAGGCTGAAGCGGGTGGATCATGAGGTCAAGAGATCGAGACCACCCTGGCCAACATGGTGAAACCCTGTCTCTACTAAAAATACAAAAATTAGCTGGGCTTGGTGGCTCACACCTGTAGTCCCAGCTACTCGGGAGGCTGAGGCAGGAGAATCACTTGAACCCAGGAGGTGGAGGTTGCAGTGAGCTGAGATCATGCCATTGCACTCCAGCCTGGTGACATAGCGGGACTCTGTCTCAAAAAAGAAAAAATTACATCAGAAACTATGCAGAGATTTTACCTGCCACCTGAGCTGACTCTCAGGTGCTAAATGTATAGTTTCAAGACAATGAAGGTCAAAGGAGAAGTACACTGGGCATTCAGGCCCAAGAAGGGAGGCAGTGGCTGCAGACTGAGCTGTCCTGAGAGTCAGACTTGGGCTGGGGGCTGAATGTTTATTTTGCATTCTATGCTCACATCCCTGTGGGGGTCTCACCTCATTTTCCATACATGGAAAGAGATTCAGTGAGGCTGGCACAGTGACCACTGTCACTCAGCTTGTTGAGTGGCAGAGCTGGGACTCTAAGCCTGAATTCTTTCCCCTGCCCTTCTCCCTCCCCTGGGAGAAAATTTTCATTTTCTGACCCAGCTGCCCTACTCCTATTTACATTGAGATGGGTTTGTTTTTGTTTTTCTTGAGATTAAACTCAGAGTAGTTGAAAATGGCCTGAGACCACAGTGGTCAATAGTTTCCAGGACAGTTGTCCACAGACGACGGGTTTATGCTAAACCATATTAAAGGTGGAGGAAAACTGGAAACTTGAAATTCATTGAGGCCAAGATAAACTGATTCAAGTCCTGTTTGTCTTCTTTAATTTACTTGTTTTTGGACAGGGTTTCACTCTGTTGCCCAGGCTGGAGTGCAGTGGTGTGATCTTGGCTCACTGCAACCTCTGCCTTCTAGGTTCAAGCAATCCTCCCACCTCAGCCTCTTGAGTAGCTGGGACTACAGGTGCACGCCACCATACTGGCTAATTTTTCTGTTTTTTGTAGAGTTGACGTTTCACTATGTTGCCCAAGCTGGTCTTGAACTCCTGGGCTCAAGCAATCCATTCACCTCAGCCTCCCAAAGTGCTGGGATTACAGGTGTGAGCCACCGCACCAGGCCCTGTTTGACTTCTTACAATTTACTCCACTCCAGCCACACTGGCTTCCACATTCTTCCAACATACCAGACAAGCTGCTGCCTCTGGCTTCCATACCTGCTGTTGCTCTGCCTAGATGCGTTTCCTCCATATCTTCAAGGCTCACTTCATCTGCTGCCTTCAAGTCTACTCTCAGACAACTTTTCAAGGGGACTACCCTGACCTCCTGTTTACAACTGTATCCACTCTGCCTGCTACTCTTTTTGTTTCTTTTAAATTTTCACAAGGGCACTGTAATATATTTCCCGCACCTCTGATCTCCCTCGTTTTCCCCCATTTTTTTCTGTGGCACTCATCACCTTCTGACATACTATATACTTTGTTTATTATGCTTGTTAATTTATTTCTATGTTTACTATATTGTTTCGTTTTGTTTTGAGACAGAAGTCTCACTCTGTCATCCAGGCTGGAATGCAGTGGCATGATCTCGGCTCACTGCAACCTCTACCTCCCAGGTTCAAGTGATCGTACCACCTCAGCCTCCCAAGTAGCTGGGACCACAGACGCACCCCACCATGCCCGGTTACTTTTTTGTATTTTTGGTAGAGACAGGGTTTTGCCAGGTTGCCCAGGCTGGCCTCAAACTCCTGAACTCAAGCAATCTGCCTACCTTAGCCTCCCAAAGTGTGGGATTACTGGCTTCTACTATATTGTTATTGTTATTATATTTGTTGTCTTGAATGCAGGCTCTGTGAAGACAGTATTTTTTTCTGTTTTATTCACTGTTGTATCCACAGAGCCTAAAACAGTGCCACATACTAGGAACTCAATAATAAATGAATGAATGAATGGATACATGAGTTAACTTGACGGTTACATGTCAAAATATGCAGGACCTATGACAGCAATATTACCCCATGGATAAATAAAATACACGTGGAATTCATATGTGAACATACAGCTGACATGTGGGGGACATGTGGCAGGCACTGGACGGAAACACAGCAGAGCTTTGAGGGGAACATGTAATGGCACATGTAGACACACACAGACTAAGTGACAGGATGTCCCAGACATGCCATGGGAATGTGAAGGCACAAGGTGAGTCCGCTGACAGATACATGATGGACCCAGGCAGGACAGGTGGCAGGCACATGGAAAGACAGGCTCGTCACAACTCCTTAGGAATGCTTAGACTTCCAGGGCCCTCTGCATTATAATGCAGAGGTCTGGTTGCACAAACCAATGCCTCTCCCAGACAAATCACTTTTGCTTTCCTTAGTTAGTCTAGCTTAGAATGTGTCCATTTTGTTTACTGTTTCAAACACGCAACTTGGCCAGGCCCCGGTGGCTCACGCCTGTAATCCCAGCACTTTGAGAGGCCAAGGTGGGCAGATCACTTGAGGTCAGGAGTTTGAGACCAGCCTGGCCAGCATGGCGACACCTTGTCTCTACTAAAAATACAAAAATTAGCCGGACATAGTGACAGGTGCCTGTAATCCCAGCTACTTAGGAGGCTGAGGCAGGAAAATCCCTTGAACCCAGAAGGCGGAGGTTGCCGTGAGCTGAAATTGTACCACTGCACTCTTTTTTTTGAGACTCTGTCACAGAAAACAAAACCAACTCAGTTTCGTTGATCTTTTCTAGTCTTTATTTCTGCTCTGATCTTCATTATTTACTTCCTTCTGCTTCCGTTTGTTTCTGTTTTTTTCTTTTCTTTTTTTTGAGAGGGAGTCTCGTGCTCTGTAGCCAGGGCTGGAGTGTAGTGGTATGATTGCAGGCGCGAGCCACTGTGCCTGGCCTGTTTTTCATTTTCTAGTTTTCTAGTTTCTTGAAGCGTGATGTTACAATGTTTATTTGTGATCCTTCTTCTTTTGTGATAGAGGCATTTATAGCTATAAACTTCTCTCTTAGAACTGCTTTTGCCGCATCCCATAAGTTTTAGTATCTTGTGGGTCCATTTCATTTGTCTCAAGATATTTTTGCATTTCTTCTTTAACCCATTGGTGGTTCAGGATCATGTTGTATAATTTCCATATATTTGTGAATTTCCTGAAATTTCTCTCGTTATTGATTTCTAGCTTCATACCATTGTGGTTGAGAAGATACTTGATATGATATTAATCTTAAATTTGATAAGACATGTCATGTGCCTAACGTGTAATCTATCCTGGAGAATGTTCTATGTGCTCTTGAGAAGAATGTGCATTCTGCTGCTGTCGGATGGAATGTTCTGTATTTGTCTGTTAGGTCTGTTTGGTCTAAGGTGTAGTTTCAGTCTAACGTTTTCTTATTGGTTATCTGCCTGGACCATCCATCTGTCTGTTGCTGAAAGTGAGGTGTTAAAGCCCTTTGCTATTATTGTATTAGTCTATCCCTCCCTTAAGATCTATTAATATTTGCTTTGTATATCTAGGTGATGTGATGTTGGGTGCATACAATTTACAATTGTTATAGCCTCTTGATGAATTGACTCTTATCATTATATAATGACCTTCTTGTCACCTTTTACCATTTTTGACTTAAAATCGATTTCATCTGTTATAAGTCTAGCTATTCCTGCCCTCTTTTGGCTTTTATTTGCATGGAATATCTTTTCTATCCCTTAACTTTCAGTCTATGTGTCTCCTTAAAGGTGGAGCAAGTCTCTTGTAGGCAGCATGTAATTGCGTCTTTTTTACTCCTTCAGCCTTGCTTTCCTTGAAAAAAAAAAAAAAGTGGATTTCCTCCTCATAATATTCTTATGCCTGGAGCCTCTCCCCAGATTACAAGAATACTTAATTTTTAAAATTTTTATTTATTTATTTTGCCCTGGACTCCTTTGGCAAGCTGGTGAAACCTATGGACCCCTTCTGAGAATAATGCCTAAACACATTTTTATTTATTTATTTTGGAGACAGAGTCTCGCTTTATCCCCAGGTTGGAGTGCAGTGGCACAATCTTGGCTCACTGCAAACTCCCCCTCCCGGGTTCGAGCGATTCTCATGCTTCAGCCTCCAGAGTAGCTGGGGTTACAGGTGCCCGCCACCACACCGAGCTAATTTTTGTATTTTTAGTAGAGACTGGGTTTCGCCATGTTGGCCAGGCTGGTCTCTAACTCCTGACCTCAACCAATCTGCCCTCCTTGGCCTCCCAAAGTGCTGGGATTACAGGTGTGAGCCACCGCACCCAGCCGAGTTTGGAGTGTGAATAATATTTTAAGACACTTGCAACGATTATAAGGTGACAAAAAAAATCTGTGGTTTTGCTGGGTATAGTGATTTGCACCTATAATCCCAGCTACTCAAGAGGCTGAAGTGGGAGGATCACTTGAGCCCAGGAGTTTGAGGCGGCAGTGAGCTATGATCACACCGCCATACTCCAGCCTGAGTGACAGAGCAAAACCTCATCTCTAATAAATAATAACATAAACAATTGTTTAAAGTATCTGTGGTTTCTATGTGATAAATCCACAGGCACTGCTAACATTGCTGTGGCTTGTTGCTTACCCTCATACTGAAGGAAATGATAAATTTCAGTTAGAGGTTTGTGAAAATCAAGATGTAATGTTTTTTCCATTTCAGTTCATAGCTCCCTGAATTCTATCCAGGAAGCTATTGGGGCCCACGGACCTCACATTTAGACTGTGCCCTCAAGCTACACTCTAGAACTGCAGGGAGGGTTATGAAAATAGTGTGTGCTGGCTACAGGAATTCAGCATTTTTTGTTTTTTTTTTTCTCAAGAGATGAGGTCTCCTTCCCTCACCCAGGCTGGAATGCAGTGCAATGCTCAAATGCTCCTCCTGACTCAGTCTCCCAAATAGCTAGGAGTAGAGGGTCTCACTATGTTCCCCAGGCTGGTCTCAAACCCCTGGCCTCAAGTGATTCTCTCACCTCAGCCTCCCAAAGTGTTGGGATTATAGATGTGAACCACCATGCCCAGGCCAGCAATTAAGCTTTAAGACTCTTTTCCGTCAAAGGTGTAAGTTTTTTTTGGTTTTTTTGAGACAGGGTCTTGCTCTGTCCCCCAGGCTGGAGTGCACTGCCACAATCTTGGCTCACTGCAACCTCCACCTCCCAGGTTCAAGCGATCCTCCCACCTCAGCCTCCCTAGTAGCTGGGACTACAGGTGTGCGCCACCACACTTGTCTAATTCTTTTTTTTTTTTTTAATTTTTGGTAGAGACGGGATTTCACCATGTTGCCCAGGCTAGCCTCGAACTCGTGGGCCCAAGTGATCCTCCCGCCTCAGCCTCCCAAAGTGCTGGGATTACAGATGTGAACCACCACTCCCGGCCAAAGGTGTAAAATGTTGAAATCTTAGTAAAGCTCCCAGGGAAGTTGAGCTGGAGTCCTCCATGAGCCCTGTGCATCCTTTGTAGAGGGCCTGGTGGAACAGGAACCAAATGGGAGCTAAAAAAGAGGGACACTGTGTAAAGGAATGGTGGTGGGTCACTGGGTTTGTGTCCAGAGGGTTCAACCTCCTGGGAGGAGGCACTGGCTCAGGCTGTCTCTGAGGAAGCTGTTTGGAGCAGCTAATTGTCAGAGGGGCTGCTAGGAATTCTTAGGATTACCTGGGTGCGGTGGCTCATGCCTGTAATTCCAGCACTTTGGGAGGCTGAGGCGGAAGGATCACTGGAGCCCAGGAGTTCAGGACCACCCTGGGCAACAGAGCAAGACACTGTCTCTACAAAAAACAAAAAACAAAACCAAACAAACAGAAAACTAGCCAGGAATGGTGGCGTGTGCCTGTAGTTCTAGCTAATTGGGAGGCTGAGGCGGGAGGATTTCTTGAGCTCAGGAGGTCAAGGCTGCAGTAAGCCATGATTGCACCACTGCACTCCAGACTGAGCGACAAAGCAAGACCCTGCCAAAAAAAAAAAAAAGAGAAAAAAAAATTCGTGAAATTAAACCCCTCTAGTTCTCATGGCTTATTCCTAGGATTTTAAAGACTCCCCAGGGCTTGTCCTGTAACTGAGACTCTGAGAAGCTACTCTGAAGAACTCTGATGCTTTCCAGGTAAAAAAGTCAAGGAAGGGATCCATTTCAATGTGAGTGGTACATATAAGGAAAATAGATTTGGCAACAGTACATCCTGGATTTTCTAGGATATGAGAACTACAGTAATTATATGTATGAATCAGGTTCATGTTTTGGAGATGGGGGAATATTTCTCACTATTTAATAACTTTTGCTGGGGTTTGTGAATTGCAATTGTTGGTCCAGAATCAAACAGAATTGCTTTTAGAGAGCCAATTACTCTTTGGGTTAGAAAAAGCATCTTGATAAACGTGTTTGTTCATGGAGGGCCAGACCTCCTAAAAATGGAAAGTCTTAGATAAAAAGCATTAAACTGCTCTTCAGAGTGGGCTGCAGGCTGTTTGGCGTTGTTTTGGGGACATAAGGAGAGGAAGGGAACCCTAGCCACAGGCAGAGCCAGGGAAGCATCAGGTGAGGATACCTGAGCGGGGTCAGGGATAAGCAGCACACACCACGTATATGTTTTGAGATGTTACCTTCTCAGCAGGTTCTGCAGAGGATGGGGTTTGAAGCTGCCTAGAAGCTGCCCTCTGCCCCAGGATCCTTAATGAAATACCATTTGGCTGTGGAGGTTCAGGGGACACTAGAGGCCAATGGGCTGGATGATGTCAGCGATTGTGGCTCTCTGGGCTCCCCCAGGAGGGTTCCTGGGAGTGGGGGCCAAAAGCTTCTGCCTGTCCTGGATGACGATCTGGCAAGTCTTAGGTAGCTCAAAGCGAGGCTCACCAAGCCACTTGCCCCTCACCCACTTCTTCCTGAAACCCCAGCGTAAGTGCCTCATGGGGTTGTAAAACCTGCCTCCAGCAAGCCACTGGGAACTAACAAACACTGTGGTTCTGGGGACAAGTTCTTGGCTGGCTCCAGGCACCGTCTTGCTACACATTTCCAGGATGTTGAGTCATCTGTTTGGCAGGGACCAGTCTGATTCAGGCTCACTCTGTTAGCCTCATATATTACGTGGCCCAGGAGGAACTAAAACTCCTGAAAACCTGCCAGGGCCCATCACACCCCTCTCTGTTACCCTGAAACTTCAGGAAAAGTCAGATCCACACAGCAGCTTGATTAGCAGTGCTTGTCGGGGGTGGGCGGAGCAGGAAGAATGCTGTGTCTAGGCTGGGGTGGGGGGATAGGAGGAGAATGTCAGCTGTAGGAGCCAAGGGGACTGGCAAGGAGCTGTGCAACCACGCAGGAAAAGCATCTGGATCCTCCCTTGAGCTACCCAACTTTATATTAAAGGTAAGGGTGACCTCGGAAGGCTGGGAGTTTTGGGGATTCACAGGCGGCCAACACTGGAGTGGGTCTCTGATCTCTTTTTCGTCTCGGTTAGGAGGATATTTGTTGGCTCAGTTTAACCTGAATCCTGCATGAGAGTTTTGCAAAGAGATGAAGACCTCCTTTGATCCTGTCTTCCTTGTGTGAGAGCTCAGCCACAAATAGAGTGTAGGGTCCTTTCAGTTTTCACCTCTAACAACTCTGACTTTGTTCTCTCCGTTCTCAGCTTCCTGCGCCAATCCCCCAGGTCCCAGATCTCCAGTTTTATTTCAGGGGTCTTCTATTTTTATCCTTTCCCCTTTGTTTTGTGGATAAGAGGAGGTTCAGGTGCATTTCCCTCCAACTGAGGACTTTGGAAATCTTGGCAGGCTTTGGAAATGTCACATGGCGTGGCAGGAGGAGCGGCTATGCAAAAACAAATGAGTGTTCCCATCAAGATGTTTGCAATTTAATTCTAGCCTAGCTACTCACTGACCTCAGCCTTAGGGATGTCATGGACTTTCTCAGGATCCATTTCTTCATCTGTAAAGTGAGGGAGTTGGTCTATAGGCTACTTTAGGCTCTTTGGATTGCAAGTGATGATAAACCAACTCAAACTAGCTTGAGCAAAATAAGAGATGTCACTGGGTGCTGTGGCTCACACCTGTAATCCCAGCACTTTGGGAGGGTGAGGAAGGAGGATTGCTTGAGCCCAGGAGTTCTAGGCCAGTCAGCAACATAGTGAGACCTCATCTCCACAAAAAATTTTAAAAATTAGCCAGGCTTGATGGCATGTGTCTGTCATCCCAGCTACTGGGGAGGCTGAGGCTGAGGCAGGAGGTTCACTTGAGCCTGGGAGGTCGAGGCTGCAGTGAGCTGTGTTCACACCACTGCACTCCAGCCTGGGTGACAGAGAAAGACCTTGTCTGAAACAATGAAAACTAAGACAAAACAAAACAAAACAAAACAACACCCCCCAGCCCAAATGAGAGATGTGTTAGCTTTTTGGTTGCCAAGGAAGGGAGGAGTAGCTAGGCCATAGTAAGGCAGCTGGATTTCAGAAACAAACAGAAACAGGCATCGCAAAGTTAACAGAACTTTCTCTCTGTCTCCTGTCTTTACTTTCCTTTGAATGTTGGCTTCATTCCTTCTCACTCAACCAGGTTTTTTCACATAAGGGGCTAACATGGCCACCAGTGGCCCCATCTCCATCTCACACTTTTACTACCTGAGCAATCTAGGATTGGACAGATTCCCTGAGCTCCAAATAGAAAATTCTCAGGGAAGGGCTCTGATTGGCCCAGATTGGATCAGTGCCCACCCCTGAACCAGTCAACCGTAGCCAGAGAAGTAGAATCACATTGTGTGAAATGGAAATGGCTGCCCCCAGTTCCACAGTCATTATGTGAATGAGGGTGGGGGTGGGGGCAGATGGAGACAATTCCAAGAGAAGCCAGATGGCTGGGCATGTGGCAAAAATGTGTGCAGCATAACCTGTTCTGAATCTAATTGTTGATGAAAGTTCTGCTATTGCTGTGTCAAAACACAAAATTGTCTTCTTGAGCCTCCAAAGTGATCACAGCTCACTGCAGTCTCGACCTCCGAGGCTCAAGTGATCCTCCTGCCTCAGCTTCCCAAGTAGCTGGGGCTACAGGTGTGTGCCACCATGCCTGGCTAACTTTTGTATTTTTAGTACAGATGGGGTTTCACCATGTTGGCCAGGCTGGTCTCGAAATCCTGGCCTCAGGTAATCTGCCTGCCTCAACCTCCCAAAGAGCTGGGATTACAGGCGTGAGCCACTGCACCCAGCCCATAAACAGTGCTTTTTATTGGGTACTAGAAGCATATGAATAGCAGAGCATAAACCTAAATTTGATCTAATGACCTTTGACAGTGTTAAAAGCTCTGGAACCTGGAGGCAGGAAACCAGTTTTTCATACTTTTTATTTTGAAATTATTATAGATTCACAGGAAGTTGCAAAGATAGTACAAAGAGGTCCCAATTTTCTTTGCCAAATTTCTCTCAATTTTTTTTTCCAGACAGGTCCTTGCTCTGTTGCCCAGGCTGCTGTGCAGTGGCATGACCATAGTTCACTGCAACCTCAAACTCCTGAGCTTCAGCGATCCTCCCACCTCAGCCTCCCAAGTAGTCCCATAGTCCCAGCCCCTGAGCTGGGACTACAGGTATGTGCCACCATGCCTGGCTAATTTTTTATAGAGACAGGGTTTCACTATATTGCGCAGACTTGTCTTGAACTCCTGGGCTCAAGCAACCCTCCTGCTTCGGCCTCCCAAAGCACTGGGATTACAGGCATGAGGCACCTGACCTCCAAGGGTTACAGGGCTACATCTCTTCTTTTTTTTTTTGAGATGGAGTTTCATTCTTGTCCCCGAGGCTAGAATGCAGTGGTGTGATCTCAGCTCACTGCAAACTCCACCTCCTGGGTTTCAGCAATTCTCTTGCTTCACCCTCTGGAGTAGCTGGCACAGGTGCGCGCCACCACTCCTGGCTAATTTTTGTATTTTTAGTAGAGACGGGGTCTCACTATGTTGGCCAGGCTGGTCTCAAACTCCTGACCTCAGGTGATCTGCCCACCTCAGCCTCCGAAAGTGCTGGGATTACAGGGGTAAGCCACCGTGCCAGGTCCTCCAAGGGTTACATCTTATGTAAAGTATCAAAGCCAGGAAACTGATGTGGGTATAACGTGTGTGCCTAATTCTGTGTTGTTTTATCACATGCAAATTTGTGTAACTACTACCTCTTCAAGTAAAATGCAGAACTGCTCCCTCACCAAACAGATCTCTCTGGTGAGACCTCTGTGTAGCCACACCCACTCTCTCCCCATCAACAACTAATGTGTCTCCATCGCTATCATTTTGAGGAGGCTGAGTTTTAAATCAACTTCTGACCCTCTCAGCAGTGTGACCTTGGATAAGTCACTTGTCCTTTTCTGGATGTTGATCTTCTCAGCTAAAGTAAGACAAGGTTGGCTCACATCAACATTCCTCTTGAATTTCCACCGGCTGATATGATCTGAAAATGCTACAGAGATTATGAGAAAGAAAATGGGGTTTTATGGTGAAATAAACTAGGGAAATGATGCTTTACATAAATACATAATGCTTCTTTACCGTGAATTCCCAGCCCTTTAATACACTAAGGTGAACTGTGAATCTTCTAGTGTGGGAGGTATATGCAGCATTTTCCAAATTTATCTGAACACAGAATGCTCCCCCCACCCTTAAAAAAATCCTCTAGAAAAAAAAAATCACTTGGAACTAGTTTTTCAGAGAATATGCTTAGAGATATGCTTTTTCAGGTGACCTCTGAGGTCCTCCTGCCTCAGGGATCCCACCCAGATTAAATGCCTAGAAATACATCCTCCCTCGTGGGTTAAATTATGTATCTTCAGCCAAAACCTAGGAGTGTGACCTTATTTGAAATAAGGGTCTTTTCAAGTGTAATTAAGATAAGGATCTTGAGATGAGATCATTCTAGTTTAGGGTGAAGTCTAAATCCAACGAAGAGTGTTCTTATCAGAGACAGAAAAGGGGGACACGCATAGACACAGAAGAAGATGATAGGCTAGGCATGATGGCTTGCACCTGTAATCCCAGTGCTTCGAGAGGCTGAGGCAGGAGGATTGCTCAAGCCCAGGAGTTCCAGGCTGCAGTGAGCTATAATCACCCCACTGTACTCCAGCCTGGGTGACAGAGCGAGACCCTGTCTCTGAAAAAAGAAAGAAGGAAGGAAGGAAAGAAAAAGAAAGAAAGAGAAAGAAAGACAAAGAAAGAAAAAAAGAAAGAAAGAAAGAAAGAAAAAAGAAAAGAAAAGAGAGAGAGAAAGAGAGAAAGGGAGAGAGGAAGAAAGGGAAGGGAGGGAGGGGAAGGAAGGAAGGAAGGGAGGGAGGGAGGGAGGGAGGGAATGCTCTGTGCTGTAGAGGCAGAGTCTGGAGGGCAGCCATAAGCTGAGGGCCACCCAGGGTTGCCAGCAGCCGCCAGAAGACAGGCAAGGGCAACCTTAGCCATGCTTGGATTTCAGACTTCTGGCCTCCAGAACTGAGAGATAATAAATTTCTGTTCTTTTAAGCCACCCACTCTGTGGTTCTTTGCTACGGCAGCCTGAGGAAACACGTAACCCTCTTTTCAGACTCTTGGGGTATTTTATTTTTATTTATTTTTTGTAGAGATGGGGTTTCACTTTGTTGCCTAGGCTAGTCTCGAACTTCTGGGCTCAAGCTACCCTCCCGCCTAGACCTCCCAAAGTGCTGGGATTACAGGCCTGAGCCACCGCGCCCCGACAAGGAGTTTTTATTTTTTAAAACAGCAGTGGCTGTTCACAAGTGCAGTCATGGTGTACTGCAACCTTGAACTCCTGGGCTCACTTGATCCTCCCGCTTCATCCTGCGGAGCAGCTGGGACTACAGGTACATGCCACCGAACCCTGCAGAATCTTAGGGGGTTTTGAAGGAAGGAAGGGTCTCGTTTAAGTTTCTCCAGCCCCCAAGCTCCTTCCCTCCTCAGGCCTTTGCATATGCTGACCCCTCTGGGAACCTGAATGGTGAAAATACAGCAGCCCTGTGAAGATTGGGAGGAGGGCATTGGGAGGGAGGGAAGTTCCAAGCAGAAAAGCCACCAAAGGCCCTGGGCCAGGCCAAGATTTGGGATAGTCAAGTCCCAGAGAGAAGGCAACTGTGGCTGCCATGCAGTGAGAAGGGAGGAGAAGTAGGAGAAGACGCTTGAGGGCAAGGGAGGGGCCACACACTGCCTAAGTCCTGCCAGCTACGGTCAGGGGTTTGAAGTTTATTCCAATGGGCAACTTTTTTTTAAAATTTTTTTTGAATAGGGTCTCGCTCTGTCACCCAGGCTGGAGTACAGTGGTGCGATCACAGCTCACTGCAGCTTCAACCTCTTGATCTCTTAAGCAATCGTCCCACCTCAGTCTCCTCCTGCCCCACCTCTGCACTACCCCGCCCTGCCATCGGATAGCTGGGACCACAGACTCACACCACCATGAGTGAAGCCAAAAAATACAAAAATACTTTTTGTATTTTTTTGTAGAGGCAGAGGTCTCTCTATGTTGCCCAGGCTGGTCTCGAACTCCTGGGCTCAAGCCATCCTCTCTCCCACCTTGGCCTCCCGAAGTGCTGGTATTACAGGAGTGAGCCATGGCGCCCAGCCCATTGGAGGATTTTTTTTTTTTTTTTTTGAGACGGAGTCTCACTGTGTCACCCAGGCTGGAGTGCAGCGGCACGATCTCAGCTCACTGCAACCTCCGCCTCATTGGAGGATTTTAAGCACGGGAATAACAAGTCTTGTTTGCGCTTTAGAAAGATCTCCCTAAGTGCAGTCTGTGGGATAAACTGCAGGGGGCGAGATGGAGACAAGCCTGGAGGCAGAAATCAGGTAGTTCATTAGGATAGGATGGGCTAGGGATGAAGGTGGCTTGGTCGAGGGCTGTAACTGTGAAATGGTAATAAGTGGGCCTAGGTCTATTTTGCAGGCAGCGCTGCCAGGATGATGGGGTGAGGGAAAAAGAAATCACAATAATTTCTTAGTGTTTTAGCCTACACAGCTGGGCGAATGGGGAGCGCCATCTATTTATGATAGGACACCTTGGGAAGGACTGGATTTGAGGGGGTGGTGGAGGGAAATTCGAGCCTGCTTTTGGCTGGGAGATGCTCATTAGGCATCCAAGAGGAGGCGTGAGGTAGTTAAATATGTGAATCTGAGTCCCAGGGAGAAGTCTCGGCGGGAGATTAAGTCTTGAGATTCATTAGACCAGAGATGGTCTGTGAAGCCGCAGATCAGGATGACAGCCACTATGGGAATGAACAAAGATGAAGACCGGAGACCCCAAGACAGACCTCCGGGGCAGCCATCACTGAGAGAGGGCGGAGGAGGAGGGGGAAGTGAAGGCTCCTGAGGAGAAGGCCGTGTGGAGGAGGGAAACCAGGGGAAGGTGGAGTCGGAGACATTGGAAGAACAGGTAAGGAGGCCGTGGCCAAGCGTGTCAAATGCCACTGAGAGATAGGCAGGGGAAGGGACCTTTGGACTTGGTGACATGTAGGTCACTGATGATCTGGACTAGAGTCATCTCCTGTAACGGTGGGGACAAACGGCTGCTTGGAGCAGCACAGAATGAAAGTGGGGAGGGGGGAGGTGGAACAGCAGATGCCAGAGGGGCTGGGGGCCTCCAGGGAGAGTTTCTTAAGGAGGAAGGGCGGGCATGTTATAAGCGGATGATAATGATCCGTGAAGGGGGAGAAAGCCTCTGCAGAGACAACTGCAGGGCCCGGCCCTAAGGAGCAGGAGGGCTGGGGCCCAGTGCAGGCTGGAGGAGCACGATGCGGCTTCCACTGTGCTCTGGCGGGGGAAGGGGGCACGCGTGGATACTGGGTGGCAGGTGTGGGGCATGGAGGTGAGGTGTGCTGGTGTGGGTGCATCCATTCTTTCTCTGAAGCATGTGGTGGCATTGCCAGCTGAAATTGAGGTTGGGGGTGTGGGAGATTTGAAATGAGTCATTTCAAGAGCGGGGAAGTGAAGCTGTGAAAGCACATTGGAGGAACCGAGGGCCTGCGCGAAACGTGTGCTTTTGATTTGGAAATGAGTCTAGTCACACAGGGGTGCTGGTTCTTGAGGCATAGTTGGATCCAACTGGAGTTTGGAGTTTGGAGTTTCTCTGGGTGAGCACAGTGAATGGGGAAAAGGGGTAAAGGATGCAGGGTAGTGACTGTAAGGATGGTTTAAGGACATGGTGATGGCGCTGCCAACAGGCAAAGACTGCTGGCTCAGAGGGTTGGGTGGGCTCAGAGAATTGCTGGCATGGTGTGGTGGTGACACAGGACCTACCTGAGCTGGAAGTACAGGAGGTGATGTTCAGAGTGGGAGGCTCGAGGTGATCAGAGCTGACAAGATAAGGTATGTCCACTTGAGACTGTGGCCAAGGTAGAGTGGAGGAAAGCCTGTTGGTGTTAAGGAGCTTCTCTGAATATTCTTACTTGGCCCTTCCCAACTTTGTTTTTTTTTTTTGTTTGTTTATTTGTTTTGAGACGGAGTCTCGCTCTGTCACTCAGGCTGGAGTACAGTGGCGTGATCTCAGCTCACTGCAACCTCCGCCACCCAGGTTCAAGCGATTCTCGTGCCTTACCCTCCCAAGTAGCTGGGATTACAGGTGCCCACCACCACGCCCAGCTAATTTTTGTGCTTTTAGTAGACAGGGTTTCACCATGTTGGCCAGGCTGGTCTCGAATTCCTGACCTCAAGTGATTTACCCACCTCAGCCTCCCAAAGTGCTGGGATTACAGGCATGCGCTACCGTGTTGGGCCCCTTCCCAACTTTGGATTCAGAGCTGTGTCCTACCAGAGCCAGAAGGGGCCGCCCTCTTCACTGTACAGATGGGCACACCAACGCCTGGAGATGTTGAATGCAGAAGGCGAAATGTCAGAAGCTGGAGTCCTACATCTCAGCTGGAGGGTGAGGTAAGATTCCTGCTGGTGTTCATCCCTCTCCTCACTTCCCTCAGCAGCAGCCCCTTTCTGCTCCCCTCCTGCATCCCTGGAGCAAGTGCCTTAAGGCCCTCCTGCTTCAACATGCCCCCCACCCTACAGCCTTTCCTGCATTTCCCTGTCCTCTGGGGAGTCCCTGCAGATAGAAATTCAACTGCACAGCCACGAGGAACATCTCCTTGATGTTAACTAGACTGTGTTTCTTTACAAATATCTGGTGGCAGATCTCCTCATTCATTCATTCATTCATTCATGCACTCATTTAATCTTCATTCATTCATTCCATCTTTCATTATTCACTCATTGGGTTTGAGCAACTAAAGCAGCCACGAGGGATGAAATTCTCCGTCACTGTGAAACTGCTCATTCACCCAACCAGCCAGCTCGCTGTTTCTGTCATTCATTATACACCTCATAAGTCCTGCATAGGTCTGAGATGTGGGCTTCATGTATGTCTGGCAGGCGTCCAGGCTTTCCCATCATGTGTCTGTCCCCTGGGTCACATCCATGTCAGGTGGGTACCACAGTCTAAAGTCCTTGTATTCTCTTCCACATACTAGGGCTGATAATTTATCAGTTGCCATTGATCAAAGTTCACAAGGCAAATCTTCATAAACTTCTGAAGCTGCCTACAGTTTCCCGTAAACAAATCTCTTTAAATTTACAAAAGCAATGCTTGCTGATTGTAAAAAACACACAGTGCCAAAGCATACAAAGGAAGAAGACCCGCTTGCAATTTGCTACCTACATCCCACTCCTGGGGCCAACAACTATTGGAAGTGTGGTGAGTGATTGACTTACATCCTTCTAGATCTTATCTACATATTTGCAAAGAAAAAATATACACATATAAAATAAAATATGTGTGGGTTATATCCTTACAAACTGAGATCATAGGCAGTTCCGCAACTTGCCTTTTCTCTGTAACAATAAGTGATGGATGCTTTGCAGGGTTGGTGCTACAGATCCTATTTATTCTTTTAAAAGGCTGCATAGGGAGCTCTGGTGGCACAATGAGTTACTGCCTGATACTTATTGAGCTCTTTTGTATGAGCACTTCTGAAGGCTCATTTCTAGAAGTGGAATTGCCACGTCATGTGCATTCTACATTTTAATGGATACCCAGTGCCAGGCATAGTGTTTCCTACATAGCAGGAGCTTTGTAAAGATCTGTGGCATGATTACATGGTGCCAGATGGCCCTCTAGAAAGGTGACACCATTCCCACTCCCACCAAGGATGACCAGAAGAGCCACAGAGGTTTCCATTTCTGTCACCAGGTGACAGCAACACTAGGTTTCAGGATGGCCACTTTCCCTAGGGCCACTCTGCTACTCCCTAGGAGGAGTTAAAGGCCCTGTGATGAAAGGAAGGCAACGTCCGGGCCGAGGGTAACTTCTCCTCCAGGTCTCCCAAGCCCATTTCTCAACATCCTCCTGCTATCACGGTGAGGGCAACATCAGCTGCAGGACTTCTCTAATTGGAACTAGCCACATCTACACAAAGAACCCACGTATTTTCTGCCACCCCTGACCAATCCCTGAAAGTAAAGGGAAACTTCCACTTACGCTTGGGCTCATTCTCCTATGGCCAACCCTGGCACTATCTTGTCAGTAACTGCTGCACTCCTTCCAGGGCCCTATCTCACTGGGAACCCACACCCGGATAGTCCCTGTTCCTGGCATCTTTGGGGCTGCCTGTGCCATCAAGCTGCCCCCAGCTCTGCCACCTGTCTGCGTCCTGATGCCCCCAGGATGAGCATTATTGGGAGAGCACTAAAAGAGGCACCCCTGTTGGCATACCAGGGCCAGTTCTACCTCCAATCCTCCTGAGAGCTTTGGCCAGCATTGACACGGGGCCCTCTGCCTGGAGAAGGAGGCTGGCATTGAGTGGGCTGTGGGGGCGCAGTGCAAAGGCAAAAATCAGGGTGGAGGCACTCAGCCCTGTCTGAGTCCCAAGGCACTGGCACTGTCCCGCCCCATTCTGCATTATTATGCCAGGCCCCCATGGGTCGAACCCCAGTGAAGACTCTTCTCCCCTAGGGGGTTAACTCCCATGAGCGAGCGGGGCTGGTAGAGAAGGGTGGAACCTGCCACCTCCTCACCTTCCTGTAGGAGATTCCAGGGTGGGGCCGTTCAAGGTCTCCTAAAGCCCCACTCCACAGATGCCCAGCCCCACCCACTGCTCTCCTGGGCTTTTCCCCACCCCCATTGTCTCCCAGCAGGTGGTTTTCTGCTATCAACAGCAGAATGGGCTGTTCCAGGGCTGCTTCCTGGATCCAACCCCCTCACAGCCAACTTACCAACTTCTCATGGTAAGACAGCCAGAGAGCTGGGCTCCATGTGTCCCAGGAAAGCCGTGGGCGGAAGGGATTGGGAAACCCACACAAGGGACACGCGTACCCCATTTCCAGGCTGCTTGGCACACAGAGACATCAAAAAACAGACAGCCAATACATCTAGAACAAGCCTCTCCCCAAGGGCGGCCCATGGATGGACTGTCCTCCCAGACCTCCCAGGTGGCTCATCAGTGGTGGGATTGCGGCGCAGCGACCCCATCACCGCGCCCCCCAGCAGTGCCTGGGCTCACCTCTCCACCCACCTCCCCACACAGGCAGAGGCAGGCCCTCAGCCGCAATCAGTAACATTCAGTGAGGACATGTGTTTATCACGTGTTACGGGTGGGTGCAGTGAGTTCTCTATTCAGGTAGGAGTGGAAGCTGGCTCAGGGCTCATCCAGTCCAATGTCCCACAGGTATAGAAGTGCCCTGATAAAATCTCAGAGCTGGCTGTCCAGTCAAGATTTGCATACCTCCAGAAATGGGGCTCTTACTACCCCTCACAGTAGCCCATTCTACTGTTGGGCACCTCCAATGGTCGGCATTTTCTTTCCGGCAGCCTCTTTCTTGGGTTGGGGGGTGGGCAGATACTATCACTCCAGCCTAACCCTCAGGACAAGAGAGGCAGCTGGGGTGGAAACAGAGGCAAAAAAAGTAATAAGTTAAATCCAACAATGAACAGAGACACGGCAGGATGGGCAGGGACATTCCTGGGGTGCCAGCAGTCTCTAGCTTGATCCAGGAGGCACTGGGGAGGAGGTTGCTGATGGCAAGATTCCAGGCAGGAGGTGACTCAGAAGGCCGGGTTGTCAATGCCCCTCTGATCCCCGGTATATTCTTCAGGCCTGAAGCTGTAGGGAGGGGGTGGCTCTGTGGGAGTTGGGCCCAGGCTGGGCTTCAGAATCACCTGCAGGGAAAAGAGAGAATTCAGTCTTCTGGGCCCTGGCCCTGGCCACCACTCCCCCATGCCAGCTGAGGCATGGTTACCAGGGAGAGGGGTGACCCAATGCTGGGTGCAGAGTGCCCTCCAGGATCGAAGGGCCCTCCACTGTCCCTGCTGCACAGCTGGCCAGAGGCAAGGTGGGGATGGGGATGAGACACCCACCTCACTGTAGGGGGGTGGGGGCGCAGAGCGGGATACTCTGACCCTCTCTGGGGGGATGATGGAGGGCAGTTCCAGGGGCCCCCGGCAATCCACGGGGGTGTCTGTCTCCGGCTCTCTGCAGTTGCGACAGAAGCACTTAGCCAGTCCACAGATGCAAAAGAGGGACAGGATGACCAGGAAGATGATGACGAAGATCCTGGGGTGGGGATCACCAAGAGTACTCTGAGTCTCCAGGCCACCCTGGGGACTCCCTACATCTCCCCGCTCCCGCCGCCCACACTGCCCCCTCGGCAGGTGCCTGGCCTTGTCCACACAGGACCAGGCCCCTCCAAGGACTGCACCCAAAGGAGCTGGCCCTGGGCTCACCTCACGGGGCCAGGGAAGAGCTCGTTCTCCTGGCAGCAGCTGTCACCACAGCATTTGAATCCTTTGGGGCAGGCGCTGGTCAGAGGGTACAGAAAAGGGCAAGGAGAAGTTGCTGGCACCAGAATGGAGAGGCAGAAGGATCCCAGCCTCCCCAAAATACACCCAAGATGCTCATGGCACAAGCCACCCCTTAGTGGGGTGGGGGGTATGGCCCCCGCTCTGAGCTCAGTAGGACTCTGGGGAAGGGCGTGTGCACTTGCGCCCAGTACGGCTCCCTATTGGGCCCCACGCCCCTCATCTGTAACACGGGTAGAAGAAGTATCCTGTTGACCTCAGCAGGCAGGTGTGGGGAAGGGGCATTGCAGCAGCCATGACACTCCTCATCCAACTCTAAGGAGGTGCGGGGAAAGAGGCCACGTGGCATGTCCAGGAAGAGCCAGTTCTCGCTGGCGCCCATGGAGTATGAGGGGTCAGAGAACGGTGCTTTCAGAACACCCAGGGCTGACCTAATGGAAACACTTTTCTGCCTAGTGACCCTTACCCAAGCTCCACCTTGTGCTCAGGCTTCTGGGATTTCTCTCTTACGGTTAGCCCCCTGCCTCCGACCCAGGGGACCCTCAGAGGGGAGACAGCCTGGCACTGCAGTAGGAAGGACCGGGATCCAGCTACAGACCTGCCTGCAAGTGTGGAAGTCCCCGAGTTTGTTGGTGGAGATAGAGGGTGGGGTCTCCCTCTTTGGCTGGGAAAGTGGGGGGACAGTTTCTGGCTGGATTGGGACTAAGGAAGGATGGAGTTTCTGGCCCCCCACGCCCCCCAAGGCATGCAGGGCATGATTTAGGTTGCTCCTCCCCGCTCCCCAGATTGGAAGTTATGGCCTCTAGACTTACAGGATGAGACCACATTTGGCTGCAATCTGTGGAAGAAAAGAGAGTTCGGGAGTCAGGGTCATAAACTGGGGATAGTGGGGGTGGGGTCTCCACTCAGATGCTGCCCAGGTACCTCACAGGCAGCAGGTCCCCAGTAGACTCAGCCTCTTCCTGCAAGCCACTCCCTACCTCACTCCACCGTGTTCCCAGGTCAGTGCTTGGAGCCCAGCTGACCCCTGGCTGGCCCCAGCTCCCCTTCCTCTCTCAGCACATTCCATCACCCCCGGGTTTGTAAGCTCATCCCTTCTGACCACCCTTCCAACCTGGCTTCCACCGTGACACCCATGGCTCAGGGCACTAGCGACTTTCCTTATCCCACCTTCAGTCACTGCAGACACTGCGGGCAGGAGGACTCTTCCTATAATGCAAATCTCATCACCAAAGAATCTTGCTGGAAGCCCCCTTCGGTGGCTCCCTGGGGTAGAGACCCCTCCCAGTGAGCAGCTGCACTCCCTCCCCTTTCGCTTCCCCTAGTTCTTTCTGTTCCTCCCACACACACCCGCTGGGAGTTCCCTGAACATACCTGGCTGTTTTACACCTGTCCGAGCCTCCATTCATCCTTCAGATCCCTGCCTAAGGGATTCCATGCTCTGCAAAGCTGCCAGGACCCCGCCTCCCAAATCAGCTTCCCCCTCTTCTGTACTAGGTCTGCAGGGCACCCAGGACATCTTACAGAATTTCCCTCCATTGATAGCAATTGTGTGTCAAAGCCGCACTGACTTGGAACACTCTTCTAGGTGGCTGCAAGGCTGGCTCCAGCTCCTCCCTCTCCGGTTACCTTATTAAAAATTACAACCACCCTTTCCCCTTAGTGTGCTTAACTTTTCTCCACATCTCTTGTCAACATCTAACATACTATATATTTACTTTATCTTGTTAATTGTCCTTCAGTTGTGTAAAAGGCAAACTCCGCGAGGGCAGGGATTTTTGCTGCATCATTGTTGAAAACCCAGTAGTCAAAATATTTGCAGAATGAATGAACGTGCATTCATCAATTACCTGGTTTCATTTCATCCTGGCTGCTCCCAGACTGTGGGGGAGGGATGTAGGTGCCAGAACATAGGAAATGGGTGGTGGGGAAGGGCATCTCTCACCCCACCCTAGCCTCCTGGGACAAACAACCAAGGCTAAAAAATAGGAAGCCAGCTTTGGCAAAACCACCATTATCTTTATCTTTATACCTTTATAAAATATTTCAATTGCAAATCGCAACAGTAAAGATAAGAATACCAGTGATAGCCAATAAGAGTTGGGGTAATTCCCCTTTTCCATGCTCAGTCCCAGGCTGAGTACCATCTCACAGGCTTTGTCCCCTTGTGGGGACAGGAACAGGAAGGAACCCCTGCAGGTTGGCCCAGAAAGGGTGAGTCTGTGAATCCAAATCACACAGCACACAGGAATGACTATAGAATTGGAGACAGGCTGGGTGTGGTACCTCATCCCTGTAATCCTAAGTACTTTGGGAGGCTGAGGTGGGTGGATTGCTTGAGGCCGGGAGTTTAAGACCAACCTGGCCAACATAGCGAGACCCTGTCTCTATTCTTTTTTCTTTTTTCTTTTTTTTCTTTTTGGAGATGGAGTCTCGCTCTGTTGCCCAGGCTGGAGTGCAGTGGTGCGATCTCGGCTTACTGCAACCTCCGCCTCCCAGGTTCAAGTGATACTCCTGCCTCAGCCTCCCAAGTAGCTGGGATTACAGGCACGTGCCACCATGCCTGGCTAATTTTTGTATTGTTAGTAGAGATGGGGTTGTTGGTCAGGCTGGTCTGAAACTCCTGACCTCATGATCTGCCTGCGTCGGCCTCTCAAAGTGCTGGGATTACAGGCGTGAGCCACTGCGCCTGGCCTCTATTCTTTAAATTAAAAAAATATATATACAGAGAGGGAACTTGGAGACAAATCGAGGGGTCCATCCAGGCACTCAGCAGTACCCCTTCCCCCTCAGACCCCACTTTGGCCCTTGTCCTTTTCCTGGACCCCAACTAATAAGTAATGGATAATTAACAGGTTTAGTAAATTAATCTCAAGTTCCGGTTTGGGAGGGGGAGGAGCTCTTCTCCCAGATTGTCTCCCCACATTTTAACCAGGGGGTAGTCTTGTCTGGGGTGGTTCAGAGGCTGAGTTTTATGGAGCATCAGGGTGGTCTTGGGCTGGGAGTAAGTAAATCTCAGCTTACTTAACTCCAGAATTGAAGGCATTAACAGCACCTCGCCCCTGGGGTTGGTGGGAGGGGTAAACCAGAGGATGCCCAGCCCAGCATTGACACAAACTGACCGCCCAGTGATTTAGAAGGAATACCTTGCTCACTAACCCGGGTCCACGGAAGGGTTTTGGCAGAGCCTCTCTGAAAGCTCAGCCCAGATGTGTGAAGGTGCCCTGTTCTAAAATCCTAACTATGGAAGACCCTGACTTCCCTCCGGTTCTTAAATGGAAATAAGACACAAATGCATGTTCTAGACCCGTCTCTGTTCCCAGGATAAACACCCATCCCAGGACCGGACAGCCTTCCCCCATCACCTGTAGAGTTTACTTGGGAGGAACAGAAGGGCGGAGGGAACACTCGAACCCTACACCTTCCTCTCAAAATCACAGATTTCAGAGGTCACCCCAGCCTTGGTCAGGCAGCCAGGTCAAATCCCACCACAGGCTGGGATTACTTACCCCTAGAAGGGGACAAAAGAGCCTTCTCTCCCCTAGGGAACAAGCAGAGACACAGTCCCAAAGAGGGTGGGGACATCCCAGGGTCCCCCAGCACTGGAGGAACAGAGCTGGGGCTAAGTGCTGGCCCAGGTGTCCAAAGCTCAGGCGGGAAGGAGCTGGAAGGATAAGCTGAGGCTAATACGGGGTCCAAAGTCCCTATTCACAGAGACGTGCTAGGTGTCAGATAAGGTGGTGGCTGGTGGCCACTTCCCACCACAGGATCCCCCTCAGAGGTGGGAGAACCCAGCCTCTCCCAGAGCCTCCTCCGCTGCCCCCACCTCCACCTCCACAGCAAAGAGAGAAAGGAAGTAGCTAATTGTGTGTGGTCAGGAGGAAATCCTGATTCTGGAAGGTGGCGACCAGGCTCCAGAAGCAGGCTCCTGACCTACAAGGGTAGGGCCCAAAAGTTCAACAAGCTTACCTCCCAGTCTCACCTTTTGGGGGCCAGCCAGCAGGCTGAACAGCAAGGTGGGCGCGAGGCCGGGGACCCAAGCTTGGGACATCCTGGCTTGGGGGCCACTGAGCTTTCCTGTGTAGAGAAGGCGGGGCTGCGACCTCTCCCACTTCTGTCCACCTATGGGGCCCCGCCTCGGGATGGGGGCGGAGCTGCACCGGGAGAGGCGGACTCGGGGCAGGGAGGGGCTGGGAGGAGGAAGGGAGGAAGGGAGGCACAGAGGTCTGGGTTGGGTTTTGGGATTTGGGAGGTAGAAGGGATTAACAGATTTTTTAAAAAGCGGTCCTGGGCGCGGTGGCTCACGCCTGTAATACCAGCACTTTGGGAGGATCACTTCAGGTCAGGAGTTCGAGACCAGCTTGGCCTACATGGTGAGACCCCCGTCTCCACTAGAAATACAAAATTTAGCCGGGCGTGGTGGCGGGTGCCTGTAATCCCAGCTACTCAGGAGCCTGAGGCAGGAGAATCGCTTGAACCCGGGAAGCAGAGGTTGCAGTGAGCTGAGATCGTGCCAGTGCACTCCAGCCTGGGCGACGGAGTGAGACTCCATCTCTAAATAAATAAATAAATAACTTAAATTTAAAAAGAGGTGGGATCAACTCCACACCGCTGAGCTGGGCCTTCCTAACTCCCAACTCCTCCACTCCTAAGTGCCCCAGACTCCAGGGAGGGGTGCCGGGACCGGCGGGAGTGGGAAGGGGACGTGGAAGCCCCTTCTTATCTGGACCTGTGAGTCTGGTGAGAAGTCAAATGGGGGCAGAGGTTGAGGGAGGGGAAGGCGAAGGTTCTAGGGTAGATTTTGAGGGGTTATGGTTGGGGGATATCGCCCCATTGTGTTTTGGCCAAAAAGGGAGGGACGGGGCAGCCTGGCTGATTTCAGAGTGACCTGAGATTTCCAGGTCGAGGAAGGAAGACCAGGAGCACAACGTGGGTACCTTCGTGTCCCCTCCCCTCTTGAAATCCTACAGGAGGTGTTGGTGCGTTTTCTCCCATTGACAAAACGGGAAATCAAGGCCCCAGGGTTTAGACTGCCCCGGGGTCCGCAGCTGGGGCTGGTCCTCTGCCAGGCCCGCCGGGGCGCGGGCGAGCAGGCCCATCCAGATTCCTGGAAAGACCCCGCGGAGGCCGCCCCAGTGCGGAGGGGCCCGATTCTGAGCCCCCTGCGGCCGCCGCCTCCAGCACTCCAGGCGCGGAGCTTCCGGGAGCGGCCGGCAGGTGGCAGCGTCGCCCAGCGCGGGTGCCCCCGGGAGCCGGGAGGGGCGCGGCCGGGGCTGGTGGGCTGGGGGCGCTGGGCGAGGGCGAGGGAGGAGCAGTGCAGCCAGGACCGCGGGAGGGGGCGAGGGGGCGATGGAGCGTGGGGCGCTGCTCCCTGGCCCGGCGAAGGGGGACCCTGAGAGGCTCAACGTCATGTCCTTGGGCGCCTCCTGCTGTGTCGCCAATCTGTCTTGACCCCTGAAAAACACCCCCGACGTCGTGGACGTTTCTTCTCTTTCCTTGCTCTCTGCCCCTTCTCCCTCATCTCTCCCAGTCATGTTCTGTCTTATATTTAACCCCTCTGTGTCTCTCCCCGTTTCTCCCAGCCTCTGTTTTTCTGTTTCGGTTTCTTCCCATCTGTCCGCACCCAGTTTCTCTCGAGTTCCCAGCCTTTCCCTCTGTTCTCCCGTCTGTTTCTCCTCTCTCTGTTCACCTCTGTCTGCCTCGGCGGAGGCGTCTGTTTTTCTCGGTTTCTCTGGTCCCTTCTCCTTGTCCCTGGTTTGGTCCTGCACCCCCAGTCTCTCGGTCTGTTTCTTATGCTGTCTCCCTGCGCTCTCTCTCCCTTTCCCTGTCTCTATTTCCCATTACCTCCTAGCCCTTTTTGCCCCTTAAGAAGATAATCTTCTAGTCTCCTGATCCGAGGGGTATTGGGATCTGGCCCCTCTGTATTTGAAGTGACTGTGAGCTTGGAGAAGGGAAGGGGCCGCCGTCTCCCCCCTCCCCTGCAGGTGGACCTTGGCAGGGGGACCTAGTCCTGAGAGTGCTAGAGCCTCCACCTCTTGAGTCGTTGCCACCTTGGGCTGCCAGGGTTCTTCTTGTCCCCACCCAGGACCCACTACAACAGCAAGGCCTGGGGTCTCTACCCCACACTCCCTGCTATCCTGCCCAGGCTGGGAGCCCTACAGAGGTGTGGCCCTTAGGGGAGAGGAAAGTGGGAAAATGGTTGAGCTTAGAGGAGGAAGATACCCTGCAGGGTGAAATGAGGGTGCTGAGAAGGGCATGTGGGAACTCAAGGGACAGATGTGGGGGGTCAGCAGGAGTGGGGGTGAGGGAACTAGGCGGGCACCAGTGCCCTGAAGAGGGGCAGCAGGAGGGGGAGGAGGCTGGCATAGCTGCTCTCTGGGTCTCTGGCATCAACCTGACCCAGATCTAGGGTTGCCGGACAAAAGACAGGAGGCCTAGGTAAATCCAAATTTCAGATAAACGATGAGTAATTTCATTTTAGTATAATTATGTCCCATGCAATATATATATATTTTTTGAGAACCAAGACTGGAGTGGAGTGGTGTGAGCTCACTGCAACCTCCACCTCCCAGATTCAAGCAATTCTCATGCTTCAGCCTCCCAAGTAGCTGGGATTACAGGCATGTGCCACTATGCCCAGCTAATTTTTTGTATTTTTAGTAGAGACAGGGTTTTACCTTGTTGGCCAGGCTGGTCTCCAACTCCTGGCCTCAAGTGATATGCCCACCTCGGCCTCCCAAAGTGTTGGGATTACAGGCGTGAGCTACTACACCTGGGCCCATGCAATATTTGAGACATACTTATGCTAAAATTTACTTTTCTATCTGAAATTCACATTTAATGGGATGTTCTGTGTTTTTCTTTGTTAAAACTGGCAACCAGGCCAGGCACAGTGGCTCACACTTATAACCCCAGCACTTGGAGAGGCCGAGGTAGGAAGATCACTTGAGCCCAGGAGTTTGAGACCAGCCTGGGCAACATAGCAAGACCCTGTCTCCGCAAAGAAAGAAAAGAAAAGCAATTAAGTCGGTGTGGTGGCATGTACCTGTAGTCCCAGTTACTCTGAAGGTTGAGGTAGGAAGATCACTTGAGCCTAAGAGTTCAAGGCTGCAGTGAGCTGAGATCACACCACTACACTCCAGCCTGGGTGACAGAGCACCACCCTCGCTCTAAAAAGAAAAACAAGACAAAACAAAATCTGGCAGTGCTATCCACATCCCTACAATGTCCTAGGAACAAACTCCATCCCCACCCCACATCTTCCAATGAAGAAGCGAGGTCCTTAGCACTTGACTCACCAGGCAGAGTCTGAAGGGCTCTTGAGCCTCTCGGCTGGGCCCCCAGTTCCTTCCATGACACCAAACTGCCCTACGTTCCTTCCTGCAGATGGGGACAAGATGAGGAGCCTGGAAGTGGGTGGTCCCAGGCCAGGCCAAGAACACCAGGGCCTGTTAGCATTCATCATGGCCCCAGGGCCCTCGGATTTTTGGTGGGTGAGGTCAGAAGGGGTGGGAGCACCATGGACCCCCCTAGACTGAGCAGAGAAGGGCTGTTCTAGAGGAAGGAGGGTCCTGGACAAGGCCAGCATCTTCTGTTTGGCACGTCACCTAGCACCAGGAGGGCAGCGTGTGCAGGTGCTCAGGCATACACGAGCACAGAAACCCAGAGGCCTCATGCAGTCAGCGGCCCCCTAGATTCAACGCCAAATTCCATCTGGGGTTTCCCAAGAGCAGCCACTTCGAAATGTCTTCATAAATGCTCGCCGGGCCCCCAGTGCATTCACTAAAGAATGAGCTGATTGTGCATCCTGCCGGGGCCCAGCTGGAAGGAGGGGCCTCCGAGGCCAGCCGGCCCACTTACGCCCTTCTCAGAGGAGGCAACCAGGGCCCGGAGAGCGGGAAGGCCAGGTTGCACAGGACATGAGGGGCTGAGTCAGGATCAGAACCATGCAGCGCTCGAGATGCCACACCCAGCACAGGTGGCACTCACCTCGGGCCTGGGGAGCCCTGCTCCACTGCTCCGGATGGAGGATCACTCAGGATGGGTGGCCTCGCCTAGCCTGGCTCAGCCCAGCCCAGGGGGCCAGGCTTGGGTGAAGGGGAAGAGCCAGGGTGAATTCTGTTTTACTTGGCAGTCCCCCCCACCCCCATACTTTGGTGGACACTAATATATGTAATGGCTGATGGCGCTGGGCTGGGATCTCTTTTCAAAGCCAGCGGAATGCTCTGCTCTAGCCCGGCTCTGCCTGTAGGGGCAGTATTGTGTCGTGTTAGTCAGTGTGCCACTGAACATGTTGTGCTGTGTGACCTTAGACGAGAAATGGAACTTCTCTGGGCCTCTCTCAACAGGAAGGAGAGGGAGGAGTTGGATAACAGTACCTCCCTCATCATATAGGCCATGATGAGGATGAAACAGGATGCTCAGAGTCTGGCATACAGTAATGGCAAATAAATGCTAGCTGTCATTCCTGGCAGAGACAAGGGGCCCATACTTCCTTCTCTGCATTTCACATGGAGGCAGAGTGGGGTACCAAGGAGTGCAGGGTCTCGCTGCTTTTGGACTGCTCACCTCCCTGGATGGGCTGCAGCATCCAGCCCCAGTTTCCCCAGGACGCTTTGCTCACTAAACCCCTCTGCTGTCCACTGGGCCCCACTTAAGGCCAGTCAGGCCTGAGAAGGTGGGGCTGGTGACAGATCCCAGAGGATGTCCAGGTGCCGACCACTCCTGAACGTGGTCTGGGACTGGAGATGTGATTCCCTCCACTCCCAGTTTGTTCCCCCTTTCTACTCCCGCACGGCCCACTGAGCGCTGCCTGGGTCTACTTCACAGAGGAGGCCCTCCTCTCCACATGGGCTGAGAGCTCATGGAGACTGGAGGCTGTGCCTGTCACAGGTGTCCTCTCCCTTTATCCCCACTGCCATCGGCACCCTGTGCAGCCTGGCTCCTCAGGACTCTTGTAGCCATATTCAACAAGGCCTCTAGCTTGGTCTCCTCATTGCCAAGGAGGGACAGGCCATGTTGGGCATGTCGCTCTCTTGTTCCCTAATCTTTGGAGGCTCCCTGCTGCCACCTGAATAAAGTCCCATCTCAGAGAGACCTTCAGGGTCCCCCATAACCAGTCCCCACCTGACCTCCACCCCCCCACCATATTCTCCAGCCCCTCCTCTTACTCTTTCTGCTTCTCTCCTTGCCTCTGTCCAGGCAGTTTTTTCCACCTAGTTTCTTCCCCAAATCCCTCCCAGAAACCGAACACATTCTTCCCCATCCTTTAAAGCTCAGCCCAATGCCACCTCCTCCAGAAAGCCTATCTGGACTTGGATCTTCCTTCAACAAGTGATTGTCTGCTCCCTGCTCGCCCCTACCCAGGCCTCTTCCCTGGGCCTCTCTGACAGCCCTTGGTCGTTTTCCCTTGAAGACGTGTGGACATGTCCTAATGCTCCCACCCTGCTGCAGGGGCTGGCCAGCTCTGATTCAGAATGCATTTCCCCCTGGTGCTTTGTTCCAAGTAAACACTGGCTCTGTTGTCGTTGAATCCAAGCTGGTTAGGGGCCTTCCTGGGTCAGGGGCCAGATTTCTCTAAGGGGGTAGGGAATTCATTTCCAAAGTCCTTGGTGAAGGACTCGTGGTTGGGGTGGGAGGAGTTCAGACTGACTGGGCTCCCCACCACACTGGCTATGCGGTTTGGGGAATCCACCTCTTCTGCTTCCTGCACCCCCTCCAAAGGGTATGCTCAAATTTGTGACTCCCCCTCAGCAAGTGAGGAAGATGGCTCCGTAGGGATTGAGCGACTCCTAAGGGGGTGTAGCAAGGAATGCTTGGCTTACGGTCCGCCTTCCTGGAGGAGGCAGAGTCCAAGAATAGGACTTCTTGGCCATGGGACGGGGACCTCAGTCCCCTTTCCAACTTTTTTTGGAAATTGAAGCCCACCAGCCCCTTTCTTATTCTTGGGGTGATGGGCATGGGGGTGGAGGAGATCACTTCTAGAGTCAGCTCCAAGTTTGAACCATGAATCTGTGGGCCGGGAGGGTGGAGGGAGGGCAAACCACCTGAGAATTAACAGTGCAGGGCACTTATTATCCCAATGAGCAGGTTGGAGGGACTCACTGATGCTCACTTTCCTGGAGGCTTAGCAGAGACAAAAACGCCATTTGGGAGCCATTATCCTTCTAAAGTGTAGGTTTCTGGGGCACAGGCCAGGGTGGAAAGGAAACACCTCAAAGAGCCTGGATGGGTGTCAGGTGGGGAGGGTCAGGGGAAGGTTGAGCTGATGAGCTTTGGCTTCTGGAGTGGCAGATGGAGCAGAGCCATGAAGGCTTGGGCAGGAGAGACTGAGCTAAGACTAGCGTGAGGGTCTTGAGAGCCCCCATGCCTGGCCTCCTTCCTCTGGGGCCCCCTCCTTCAGTCTACTGTCTGAGACCGGATCCTGTAGCCAGACGGAAGAAAGGAATTTGGGATCCTCGATTTCTAGCTCTGTTCTTGTTGGCTCCTGAAAGAGGGTTCTGCTGCACCCTGCTTGTGGGTTCCTTTGTTTCTGACCCAAATGTTACTGGGGTTGTAGTTAGACCTAAAAGAACTTTTCAGATCCAAAGGAACTGCAGATTCAGGACAACCATGGGAAGGGGAGCCCTTCCATGGTCTGGGGCTTAGACTAGAGTGGGGCACAGGCCCAGCCTGAAGCTGTAAAGGCAGAGAATGAGTGTGAGCAGTGGGTCAGGGATTCAGGCTGGCAGAGAGCACATTCTTCCTCAAGTCATAGTGCCTCTAAGCAGCCACATCATCTGGCTCCCAGCTGAGGACAGACTTGGCTTTGGTTGTGTGGGAGCTGGATGTGTGCATGTATGTACATTACGTGCACATGTGTGTATGCAGAGCATCCCAGCCTCCTGTGTTGATTGGCAGCTCCCACTCACACCCCTTACCCCACCGCCAGTGCCTGGCTTCCTTATCTCCGGGCCAACCTTTAGGGGGCTGGCTTCAGGATCCCCTCACCCCAGTGGCCGTGTTAGCACCTCCTTTCTCCCTTGTTAGCGCCTCACAACCCCTCTTCCTCCTCCGGCCCCAGCTGTCCCCCCAGAGAGAGGCCCTGTGGCTTACAGCCCAGTCCTCGCCTTCTGATTCCACTTCAGCTTCTACTTTTTGAAGCTTGGTTTTTCTCCCAACCCCTAACCCCCCCGGCCTTTCCGTTTCCCTCTTGCCCATGTGGAGGGGTCTTCTGCAGAACATCAGAGCCTGGGGGAGGAAGCTGGATCCCCCCACAACTGAGCACGACTTCTCTTCCAGGCTGGGGCTGAAAGGCTGGCGCACAGACAAAGTGAGCCCCTCCCCATCAGCCTTCCCTGCCTGGAGGGTGGGAGGGGGGCAGTTTGGGAGGGACCCCTGTACTAGGGGCTAAAGCTAAATCTGGTGCCAACTCTGCCCCCTCATGGGGGCAAAACCTCACTCTGTGGCAGCACTGAACGAGTGGGGTGAGGCGGCAGGGCCCCTGGGTAGAAATGTCCTTTTCTGCCTGTCGCCTCCAGGCAGCTGTGCCCAACCTGAGCCTGGGTTGCTGAGTGGGACAGGGTGGTCTTGTGCCCGGAGTCAGGTTGTCAGGCCTCCGGGACTGTAGGTTTCCTCTACGGAAGGGCCCCTTCCCTGCGGGCTTTGATGTGTCTGCGAGGTTCGTGGAGGATGTTTGGCTTCAGGGCCCGGTGCCAGGATAAACTCCCTCTGCCTGCTGAGCCAAACCACTACCTCCTCCTTGCCTGGCTCTCCTGCCTGCCTCAGTCTTGGGCCTGGCCTCCTCCAAGGCTAGCACTGCCCTGCCTGCTTACTGCGGTGGGCACCAAGATGCCACTGTTACTGCTACTGGGGAGAGACCTGTGGGCAATCCTGGTCCCCAAGGCTGGCCCGGCAGTGCCTGCTGCTAGGTGACCGAGGTCCTGATCCAGGTGGGGGATGCTGGACCCCAACTGCCAGCAGGGATGGGGATGAGATGGAGCAGCGGGGAGGGGGTGTCTACGTGGAGCTGCTTGCACAGGCTTCAGCTCTTCCAGATGTGTAGAGGTTCCAGATGTGGGGATGACTCAGCCCGGAATGAGGAGGGGTGGGCGGTGCATGGGGGGGATGGTGAGCAGGGGGATCTGAGGTCCTGAGCAGCTGCCAGCTGCTGCCTCCTGTCCTCCGGAATTTGCAGCCCCTCAAAACCCCAGAGGTGGGAGAAGTGGTATTTAATAGCTGCTGGGAGCTGCCCATATGTGTGGCCCTCAAGTGTCCCACCATGTGCTGGGAAAGAGACCTCAGGGCCAGGGGCTCAGCTAGGAGAGAGAGAAAGGGAGAAAGTGGAAGGCGGGCAGAGGAAGTGGGAGGAGGACCGAGAGTGGCAGGGAGGACGGAGAGTGGGAGGGGCAGGGAGAAGCCCAGGACTAAAATGGTGGCCCCTACTTGGCCCCACTTTCAAGTGTGGCACTGGGAGGAGAGCATATTGGTTCAGAGGACTGTGTGTGTGTGTGTGTGTGTGTGTGTGCGCACACGTGCGTGTGTGCACGCATGCAAGCAAATGTGACCTTGCTGCTGGAGTGGAGGTTATACGGGTGGAGAAGGAGCTGTGTTGGGTGAGCGTTGTGTGTCTGGTGTGTGTATGCTGTGTTTGTGAGCTGGGTGCTGGATGATGTGTATGTTGGGTGTGGCAGAGTGCAGGAGCATGTTCTATACCATCTGTGTGATAGAGAAGAACTGTGGGTACAGCGACTGTGTAGTGAGGGGCTGTAATGGGGAAAGGGTGTATGTTTATGCCAAGTTACATGTGCCTTTGGATGCAGAAGGTGGGTCCCACAAACCTGGGGAGTTGAGTGGCATCTGGGCCTATCAGAGCAGGACCCCAAAGACCTGGGGCTTCCTTCAGCCTCCCCTGGGGGGCCTTGGGGACCAGTGTCCAGCATCCTGGAGCTGTGGTTTCTCCTGCTGGGCCCTGGGCCATATGGTCTCCCTTGCAGGGCAGCTGGGAGACCCCTGATCTTCAGAGGCTGGCACTCTGCAAACTGCAGTGCAGGGTGTGCAGCGGGCAAGGTGCCTCCCTCCCCATCCTGGAGAGCTGCTGTCCTGGCCTCCTCTCTGGCCTGCAGGGGAGTCTGCTGGCAGGGCCACCAGCTGCTCCCTGGAGAGGCCCACCTGTGCCAGCCACCCTTGCCAGGGTAAACAGGGCACTAAGTGTCTGGGCTGGTGCCTGCCTCAGGCTGGGCATTGCTTCTCCACACAGGGCTCAGCTCCCAGTTGTGGCTTGGGTTGCCTCCTCCAGCTAAATGACAGGCCTGATGCCCCAGGCCCCATAAACAGTGTTTTCTTGGGAGGTGGGGATCATGGGGGCTGCTGAGCAGACAGATAATCAAGTTGGATTGGGAAGACAGCATGTTGCCTCCTCTAAGGCGGGGAAGGCTTTTGTGACCCTCTCCCAGTGCTGCGGGGTCCTTGCCCCTTTTGGGTGACACTGGTTGAATCCTCTGTTATTCTCCCAACACATACACACATACTCACACTCACACACCACCAGCCCTCCGCTCCAGGTTGTCAGCATCAATTTACTTGTGAGTGCAAACAAGCGGTGGCTGGGATCTGGTCAGCTGGTCCTGTGCTGTGCATCCCCTCTGTTCACAATCCAAGGCTGAAGCCCGCAGAGGTTGGGCCCCGTCTCTAAATCGCTGCATGACGGTGTGCACTTGGATGTGTACCTGGCCCTCCAGACACTGTGATGCTGCCACCCAGCCCTGCCCCATTCCCTGGACATCTCTGTGGCCGGCTCTTTCTCGGTCCACCTCCTTGCCGCCCCCTCCGCCCTCCCCTCCCTGTGGCTGACTCAGAGTGAGAGGAGCCTCTGGTTCCTCAGCCCTGCCTCTGACTCCCCTCCAGGCTCCTAACCCCAGCGCAACCTCACAGAGAGGAGGAGCCCTAGCTCCACCCCCCTGAAGCAAAGCCCCCTCAAGGGGCCGGGAGGAGCGGGCAGGTAGAGGCTGGACCTGGGGGAGCCAGGTCTGCTGGCCAAGGAGCAGGCTTCCAGGGAGGGCACTGAGCAGGGGCCAGGCTGCCTGAAATAGAGGGGCGTGCAAGGATGGCAGGGAGCAGGAGGACGCTCTGCAGACACCTGAGCCCGCCAGCAGCCGGGGAGCAGACATCTGGGCCCAGCCACCCACTGCTTGTCTTGAGGAGGGAGGCAGTGGAGGAGCGGCGGGTGTCCTCCTGGGCAGCCAGCAGAGGCCCTGCCCCCACTTCACTGCGGTGGGGTGGAGAGCAGAGAGAGCGGTGTGGTGCGGAGCCCACAGGGCTACCCCAGCGGGCCCTGTGGGTAGGAAGGGGGTGCTGCCATCCTGGGGCTCTGGAAGCACCCCTTCCCCACTCTCCCTCCCTCTGTCATTGCCCACCTCTGTTTCTGTCTCTGTCCTTCACTCTGCCGCTTCTTTGTGTGTGCCTGTCTTTCTCTATCTTCCACTCTCTTCTCCCTTTTCTCCTCTCCCTCCCCCTCTCTCTTTTCCCTAAGGGGAGCAGCTCCAGTATCTGGGGCCAGCTTCCCAGAATGGAAGGTGGCTTTGTCCAGGGAGAGGGAGGCCCCTGACCCAAGCCTGTGGTCTCAAAACAGCCACATCCAGCTCACCACTTCTTTGCCCAGACCCTCCTGCAGGACCTCTCTGTGCCTGGGAGTCCTTGAAGCCAGAGCCCATTCTGCTTTGCCAGGTGGTATGGGAGCCCCAGTGCCCCCATATTCAGAACTGCTTGTCTCAGCAACGGGGATGAAGGCAATCTCTCTCTCTCTTCTCTCTCTCTCTCTCTCTCTATCTCTCTGTCTCTCTCATCCCCAAGAAGGCAATGCTCTGGGTGGCTGAGAGGCTGGAGTCTGAGCCCCATCGCTGGGTGACCAGATACCCCGTGTGCCCAGGACAGTTCAGATCTATGTCATTGCCTGGGTGTAACTGCTACGAGCAACTCAAAGTATCCTAGTCTGGACTAAAAATTATATCCCCCATGGCCAGTTAGACCCTGGCAAAGCTCACGGCCTCTCCCACTCCCTTTACCCTCCCAGGAGAGCTGTATAGCCTGCTTGGGCCTCACTCAAGGACAACAGGGCCAGAGAGCAAACAGGGGAGCAGGAGCTGTATAAATAGCCCATTTTGGGGGAGCCCCCCCAGCATGGTGTCGGGTGGGTCTGCTTGCTGGAGAGGGAGGAAGGAGAGTTGTGGTTGCCCCCAAGCAGCATGTAATTTAGGATTTATTTTGGGGCACTCTCTATAGCTCGGGGTGGAGCTGAAGTTAATTTAAAGGTTTAATGGGGTCGGGGGCTGGATGGGGAGGAGGAGAGGGAAGCCCTTCCACATTTGGCCTGGCTGGGAAGGGGGTCCTTTCCCAGTTGCCTGCCAACTTCTATCCCTGGGTCTGTTCCTGGGAGGTTTCTAGGACACCTCAGCTCTTGTTCCCAGATGCTCCATGCCTCTCCCTGAGTCTCAGGGTGCTTCTAGCCTGATGGAGAAGCTGGTTCTACCTTTGTCTGATGGAGGAGGCACAGGCTCTGCCCTCAGGGAGCCCTCAGTCTGAGGGGAGAGAGGACACAAGCCCAGCCTTCAGAGTGGCCAGTCATGATGGCATCCCCCATCATGATTTTAATTTTTAGTCTTTACTTGTTCACGACTCTATATCTGTGTCTCTTCCTGGAACTTAAGATCCGCGACAGCAGGGACTTCTATCTGCCTCTCACAGCATCTTCAGCACTTGTCTAGCACCAAGCAAGCAATATTTCCTGAATGAATGAATGAATGAACTGGGAAACGGCACCAGATCTGAAAGCCCCACGTCAAGAGGCAGCAGTGGATAAACTCTAAAGTCCTTCCACATTCCAGCCTGTGTGATGTGGCCCTCCACCTTGCCGCCTCCCACCCCTCTGGCCACACTCTTCAGCCACCAGCCACTATGAGCACTGGCTGCCCTGGTGTCAGCCCCAGTTCCCGCCTCCACCCCTTTCCTCACCGCACTCCCTCTTCCTGCAACTGCCTTTGCTCCCATTGCCACATGACTAAATCCTGCCAGTCCTTCAAGGCCCTATGCAGAGTCACCTCCAGGAAGCCCACTCAGATCCCTCCACTGGATCTAAACATCCATAGCTTTTTCTCTGGGCCTCTTCTCTCACTGTGTCTGCATAGGCCTGCTGGGGTCATGGCTTCTCTCCCTTTTATGCCATAAGGCCCTGGGGGCCAGGATTGCCTGCAGTTGCCCTGGAGGCCAGTACCTTGTGGTGGCTCCATTGGAGGAAGTGTGAGCTGCTCAGTAGGCAGGTGGTCGTGTGTGCTCCTCTTTGCCCCAGCTTCTGGAAGCGCTGGGTGAGTCTCTGGTGAAAGGTGTATGTGGTGGTTGTTGGGGGTGTGGGGGGTGATTTTAGAAGCCAGGGAGGGCAACCAGGACCCCAGTGGGGTGGGAGTAGCACGAAGTTTCCCTTAGAAAGATGTCGAGCCTTCTGGTCTGAGGGACGAGGAGGAGATGGAGAGGAAGAGTACTATAGGGGAAAGACCGGAGGAGGGAGCGTAGAGGGGTGGGCAAGGGCTGGGGGACAGACAGAAGGAAAGGCTGGGGGACAGGGAGAAGCCTCTGGGTCCCTAGAACACATGTCCCTTCTTGGGCCTCACCTGCTTCATCTGTTGCCATTGGCACTGTTGGCTGTGCCTTGTCTAAGACCTCCTCCTGTGAGGCTTCAGGGGCTCTGGCCACTCATTCTCTGGCATCTTTGCAGGCTGTGCCGGCTTCCTCTCTCTCCACCTTCTCCAGGGCGCCTCCATGCGTCCAGCCATCTCATGGGCACCTCCACTTGGATGCCCTGCAGGTGTACCAAATGCAAGTGCAGCAGCAAACTCCCCAGCCCGACGATCAAGCTGAAACCTGGGGCTTTCAGATCTGGTGCTGTTTCCCAGTTCGTTTGTTCATTCATTCATTCATTCGTTCATTCATTCTTCAGAAGCCCAGGAGCCAGCCTGAGCAGATCACTGGCCCCCATACTTCTGCCCATCAGTCACCAAGTCCTCTGGCTTCTGCCTTTTAAATCTCTTATCAGTCTGGCCACCTCTTTCCACCTGGCTGCCACTGGCCTGGGCCCGGCTACCATCACCTCTCACCTGGGCCTCTGTGGCAGCCTTCTAAGAGGTCACTCCACCTCCTTTCTGATCACCTTCCAACCCATCCTCCACAGCCTGCCCAGAAATCTTCCTAAGATGCACCCTAACAGCTCGCGCAGCTCCCAGGACCCTGGCCGCTCCCTCCAGGCCGGATGCTCCCGTGGGCCCTGCCCTAGGCACTCTCTTACCTCTGGGCCTTGGAAATGCTGCTCCCTCTGCCCTCCATGCTCTTCCTCCCGGGCTCCTCCTGGTCACCCCTCACTCTGGGAAGCCTTCTCTATGCCCTTCACACCAGAGGTTGGGTCAGGAGTCCCCTTCCCGGAGCTGCTGTCACCTTAATCTCCCCCATCACAGCACCCAGTATGGTAAATAGCGCCTCACCCTCTTCATCCGGGAGTTCCATCAGAGCAGAGGCCGTAGCAAGGCCTGGGGCAGAGTTTGCTGATGGAACATGCATTTGGGGAGACTGGGAGGGCAAGAGAGAAGAAAACTGAGGGCTTCCTCGAGGGGCCGGGCCTCTAAGGCAGTGCGGCGGGGGACCTCCCAGAGGATGGAGAGGAAGCCTCAGTTGGGGTGGTTGGGTGCTGGCCCTGGGCTCACAGTCAAGGTTGCCCTGTGCCTGCACTGTCCGTGGAGGCAGCCCCCACCCCCACACAAGCTGCTTGTCCTGTGGAGGTTTCCCTCCCCAGGAGACGGAGAGAGTCGGCAGGACTCCCACTGTAGGCCTTGGAGGGAAGAAGGCCTCTGCATCCTGGGGTGGGCCAAGGCTGCCTGCCAGCACCCAGCACCCAGCACCCACTGGCATCTTCCACAGCAGCCTTGGGTCTGCACAAACTGGCTACAAACACATATGACTGCATCTCACTCCAGTCCACAGCCATGCCAAGGAGGAGGATGCTACTCCCTGGGGCCCGCCTGCAGAGAGCCCCACGAGATCTTCCTTGAGGATGTGTTTTCTACCTTGAACATTCACAGGCATTTTACTTCCTACCCCATGCTATGTCCTTGTATGTTTTAGTATCAAAATAATGCTTTCCATCACTTACCATTGGAAAAAAACGGACACTCGAAGAGATAAGGCAAATTATCAGGCCTGAGCTGTTCTTGCCCCTCTTCCTGGGTTTGGAAAGAGCGCAGAACCAGGAGCGATAGGCTTGGGCCCAGGCTTGGCCCTGCAGACGACGATGGCTAAGTCATCCATAGAATGGGCTGGTGAGCCTGCCGTGCCTTGCCTTAGGACGGTGGTCACCACTGAATGGAGCAGTGGGTGTGAAGACTAATGATTCACACATGGAACTTGAGGTGTCGGCTGGCTGCCTGGGGGCTGGGCCCCTCTCCAGGCCCCTCTGAGACTGGAGAAGCTGGAGGGAGCCTGAGGCCGACACCCCCAGCATGGCCGCCACCCAGATTCCCCCGAGCAGGCCGGGGACTGGGGGTCCAGGCAGCAGCTGCCCCCTCCCAGGCTAGAGGAAAGGGTGAGCTCACCCCCTGGCCCAGGCAGAGTGAGGGGGGTAGGAGACATAATTAAAATGCCAGAGGTTAGGAGGTGAAGTTACAATGGAAAGAATGAAGCCCCAGCCCTGCTGCCGCTGCTTCTCCCACCCCGCTCCCTTTGCCAAGCCCACATTTGATTTTTATTTCGGGAGCCGCCAGCACAGCACTTGGGAGGGAGTGGAGAAACCTCACTCCGGCTTGCCTTGCCACGTCTGGAGCTGGGGCCACGGAGTGGGGAGGGGGCTCCTAGGACCCAGAGGAAGAGCCCAGAGGCCCCCACCCCAGGACCCAACGTCCTCAGGGATCAGGTGCCAGGGAAGGGTGGCACTTGGGGCAGGGAGTGGGCTTGGGAGGCCAGGAAGAGAGACCTCGAAACAATGAAGGCATTCCTCGATGTTTGCATGAGGCTTTGCGCCTTCACTTTACTCTGGAGGCTGACCCCGGCCTCTTTCCCACTCCCAGCGCTAACTCCGCCTGCCCCCAACACTGGAGACTTTCAGTGCCCACTGGCATGTGCATATTTGTGAAAGGGTTGCTGTGTGGCCCTGGGGAAGTTACTACCCCTCTCTGGACCTCAGTCTTCTCTCTGTGAAATGGGCAGGTTGGCAAGATTAGCAGGTTCAAACTGGGCTCTGCAAGGGCGTTGGAGGCCTGGGCTCTGCCCTCTCCTGGCCACCCTTTCCTGAGCACATCTCTTATCTGCCCCTTCTAGGGACTGGGGAGGTGGAGGCAGCCGTTGGCCCATCCCCTGAGCCCCCGCCGCCCCCATGCAGACGGGAGCTGCTGGGGCCAACTCACATTTTCCTGCTCTCGGCTTTCTCCTCTGCCCATAATGCACTCCAGATGGTCTCTCCATCGGAGAGCCGAGGCAGCGGATTCCAGAGGGAAAGAGGTTGGGCTCCTCTTTCCACCGGGATGGAGAGGGCTGGGGTGAGGGCCCTCTGAAAAAATGGGGTGGGGGTGGGTCCAGCTCCACAAGAGGAGGGTAGGTGGAGGGGAGATCTCCCAAGGCACTCCACTGTGCCACAGAGATAGGCCACAGCCCAAAGACCTCCTGGGTTCCCCCAAGGCTGTCTCCCTGTGGGGCAGCCCCACCCAGGAGCTGCTCAGGGGCTCCCGGGCCCTGGGGTGGAGGGGAAAAAGGCCTGCCTTTTCCAGTGTTTGGGAAAGAGCCAGACACAACTGGGTTCAAATCCCAGCCCTGCCACGTAGAGGCTGTGTAGCCCCTTGAGTGGGGCACCTGACTTCATGGAGCCTCAAGTCCCTCACCTGTAAAATGGGATGGGGCCAGGCATGGTGGCTCACCCCTGTAATCCCAGCACTTTGGGAGGCCGAGGTGGGTGGATCATTTGAGGCCAGGAATTTGAAACTAGCCTGGACAACATAATGAGGCCCTTCCTCAAAAAAAATACATGAGTTAGGTGTGGTGGCTTGTGCCTGTAGTCTTAGGTACTTGGGAGGCTGAGGCAGGAGGATTGCTTGAGCCTAGGAGTTAGAGGGTGCCTTCAGTTATGACTGCGCCGCTGCACTGGAGCCTGGGCAACAGAGCAAAACCGTGTGTGTTAAAAAAATTTTTGTAAATAGGATGGCTAATACTGACCTTGGGGTGTCTGTGAGGGCCACATGGGATGATGTACAGAAAAGGCTTCTCATGTCCCTGGATGTTCAGGAAATATCCAGCAGTTGCCTGTGGAACCCTCCCCTCCTAGTACACAGCTCACCTCCCACTTAGGCAAAGTCTGAATGCTGAGAAAGCCTGTCCCAGGTCTGACTCGGCCCCCTCCTGCTGCAGCTTGACAGCACTTCCTTGGAAGACCCTCGGGGGATTTTAAATCACCCTTGGGAGACTGCTCTAGAGACAGGCCCGGGAAGGGAGGGTGCTACGAGCCTGAGGCTGAACCCAAACCCAGTCCGACCTCCTCCCTGGCCCGGCCCCTCCACTTCAGCTGAGGCAGGACTTCCCACTGGGCCTAGAGAGCCACGTCGAAGTAAGAGGGCTGGGAAGGGGGTTGTGAGCAGGGGGCAGCCTCTCCCCGGCCAGGCCCCGCCTGCCCCTGGACTTCCCTGCCAGGACAGCCTCCCAGCCACGCTCACCCTCTCCGCCTCAGCAGTACCAGGGGGAGCGCTTCGATTTTTCCACCAGAGGAGCCAAGAGCGAATGAGAAACAAATCCAGCCCGACTGCCTGTCCCACTGCCTGCCCCTGCAGTGCATGGAGGGAGGGGAGAGTGAGCCCCCAGCCCTTTCCCTGCCTCCATTCCTAGGCACCAGCACCCAGGGGCGAAAGAAGTCTCAGCCGCCTGGTTAGAGGGCGGGCAGTGGGTGCAGGACCTCCCTGGCCCACACCCACCATAGGGCGGAAAGTCTGGGGCCTGGGCTTATTGCTCCCCACCCCAGCCTTGGACAAGAATAAACACTGGAGGCTGCCGCCCCACTCCCCATTGCAAGTCTTGGGCTGGGGCCTCCATGTTGCGGGGGAGGGACAGAGTTGGATGGGGGTACAGTCACTGCTCTCAGATGGCCCCAGCTAGATAAAGAGATGGGGCCTCCATGACGCCTCCCGCTCTTCTCACTGAACTCTTTCCCCGCGGAGGGTCCCTCCCTTCACTGAGCCTCTTCCCCACATTTGGCCCCCTCCTCCACCTGAGCCCCAGTCCCTCACTGCATCCCATCCCTTCTCCATCTGCCCACACCACCGGGGCTGCCCTGCCCCTCTCCAGCTTCTCCACAGGGAGGTAGGTAGGACCTTACCACAATCCTATACCCCCAACAAGCAAGCTTGCTGGCTTCCCCCCACCCCCACCTGCAACCCCTGCTGTCCCCCAGGCTCAGAAGGCCCTACCCTCCTGCTCTGCCACCCACAGTCCCTGTTCTCCCTGGGCTGCCTCCACCTCCCACGTGATGAACTTCCTTCCCATCCACCCACAAATACACACTAGTGTCCCCCTACCATCCTGTGCTCCTGAGCCCCCAAATCACCTCTGGGCTCTCTCCTCCCCACCCCAGCCTCAATTTTTTTACAAGCACGGTCTCTACTTCCATCAATGTGGCTTACAGGTGAGACCCTGGAAAGAGCCACACCCAGGAATAAGGGCAAACTGGACCTAGACCAGATTCACTGCATCAAGATGACTTCCCTGTATCCTATCTGGCTACCAGGAGGCGATCAAATTCTCCCTGAAAGAAGATGACATCAGCCACAGCCTCTACAGTCTGTCACCCGCAACATCCAACATTCCACAAAATTTGGCCAGGCAGCTCTCTTCCTCTTCCTCCTCCTCTTTCTTCCCCACCTTCTTCCTCCTCTCCTCCTTCGTTTTCTTCTCTATTTCTTCTCCCTTTTCCTTCTTCTTTCTCCTCCTCTTCTTCCCCTCCTCCTCCTCCTCCTCCTTTTTCTTCTTCCATTTCTTTTCCTTTCCTTCCCTTCAAAAACAATTCAGTCTTCTGGTTGACATTAAACACAACAAAACAAAAACAATTCAATCCAGAAGATATTGGGGAGGGTGGAGTAAGCAGGGGTCCCCAGGGGTAGGGTGGATGGGAGATGCAGTGGCTCAGCAAATGGTTCTGGAGCTCAAGTTAAGTGAGGAGGGTGTTTCCGATGTTGGGGGTGGCCAGAGCAGGAGAAAGAGGGGCAGAGGAGGACATCCAAGTGGGAGAGCAGCCCAGTGTGGGATGTTAAAACCCAAGCAAGGTAGGGAGGATGTCCACTTGGGTCCCAGCTCAGCAAGGGAGAGTGAGTCATGAGAAAGGTGAAGAGGGCATCTGGCCAGGGTAGTGGCCAAGCCCCAAGAAGGGGAGTTCAAGGGGGATGAGAAGGGCATTCCTGCAGGAGTGGGCAGGGCATCCAGGGGGAGCTCGATGTGCAACCTCAGAGCCTGAGTGGAGGAGCACGTCCATGTGGGGAGGTGGGGGTAGGGTGGCCCCAGGCAGAGTGTCAGAGCCCACGAAGGCTGAGGGTTGCTTCCGTGTGGGTAAAGACGTGGCATGCTGGAGTCTGAGGGACAAAGAGGCATCCATGTGGTGGGCTGGCCCAGGGCAGGGTGTCAGAGCCCAAGATCGCTGAGGAGGGTCTGGGTGGGGTGGAGGGCATGGGATATCGGTTGCCGTGGAGGCTAAAGCAAATCCATCTTGGATACTAATCTGCCATGTTGACTTCTGAGTAACCCCAGTTCCAGGGATGCCTCTAAGATATCTACTTTAACTACTGTTAGCTAAATCTTGCCCTTAGGCATCTTCACATAGCATTCTTGCCTTTCCCCAGGGGGCCGATTTCAACTGTCCTAACATTGCCACCCTGTGGTATACAAGCCCTGGGGTTGGGGGCAACAGTGTGGGGATCCGCCATTTTGCTTGCTGATGTCAGACGTGACTTCTCATTTTAATTCCTTGTTAAATGTTTCTTTCTGAGAAACTGGGTTTGTCAGCCTCTTTCTTTAGCCTCTCAGCTTCCTCACTTTTGGGAATAGCTTCCTTACCTTTGGGGATAGGTTTGCCTGGACCTGCCCACTGCAGAACAGTTATATTCAGTGGAACTGACCCAGTGAGAAAAAGTGAGCTAGGTTTCTCACTGTTGGCAAAGAGGATTATAATATGGAAAAGAAGCCTGGGTGCAGGGGCTTATGCCTGTAATCCCAACACTCTGGGAGGCCAAGATGGGCAGATCATTTGAGCCTAAGAGTTCAAGACCAGCCTGGGCAATGTGGTGAGACCTTGTCTCTACAAACAATACAAAAAATTTGCTGGACGCAGGGGTACGTTCCTGTAGTCTCAGCTACTCAGAAGGCTGAGGTGGGAGGATCGCTTGAGCCCAAGAGGTCAAAGCTGAGGTGAGGCATGATCAGGCCACTGCATTCCAGCCTGAGTGACAGAGTGAGACCCTATCTCGAAAGAAAAGAGAAGAGAAGAGGAGGAGGAAACAAGAATGAACTCTCTGATGTTCTCACCTGTAATCCTATACACCTGGATTGGAATTGGAGGTAATGGGAAGAACTCATTATTTCCAAAATACATGGAGAGATGTAGAGGCTGGGTGCAGTGGCTCATGCCTATAATCCCAACACTTTGGGAGACCGAGGTGGGAGGATCACTTGAGACCAGGCATTTGAGACCATCTTGGGTAACATAGTGAGATCCCATCTCTACAAAACAAGAATAAACAAAATAGCCAGGTGTAGAAATAAATATTGATGCAAATGCATGTATGTATGTGTTTATGTTGTGTGTGCATGCATCAATGTGTGTATACTTATGTGTATACGTACAGATATTTTCTGGCTTTATCCATTGAGAGGGCCTGGGAGCCATGACATATTAATAATAATGAGTGTAGCTAGCACCCAAGCCTTTTTTTTTTTTTTTGGAGTGTGGTGGCACAATCTCGGCTAACTGCAACCTCCACCTCCCTGGTTCAAGTGATTCTCCTGCCTCAGCCTCCCAAGTAGCTGGGATTACAGGAACCTGCCACCAAGCCCGGCTAAATTTTATATTTTTAGTAGATACAGGGTTTCACCATGTTGGCCAGGATGGTCTCTATCTCTTGATCCACCCGTGATCCACCCGCTTCAGCCTTCCAAAGTGCTGGGATTACAGGCATGAGCCACCACGCCCAGCGCCTTTTTTTTTTTTTTTTAAATCAGCTTACATCATGCTTTGATAGCACCCAAGTCTTTTTTTTTTTTTTTTTTTGAGAAGGAGTTTCACTCTTGCTGCCCAGGTTGGAGTGCAATGGCATGACCTTGGCTCACTTCAACCTCCGCCTCCCTGGTTCAAGCGATTCTCCTGCCTCAGCATCCTGAGTAGCTGGGATTACAGGCATGTGCCACAACGCCCGGCTAATTTTGCATGTTTAGTAGAGACGGGGTTTCAGTATGTTGGTCGGGCTGGTCTCGAACTCCCAACCTCAGGTGATCTGCCTGCCTCAGCCTCCCAAAGTGCTGGGATTATAGGCGTGAGCCACCGCACCCGCCGATAGCACCCAAGTCTTAATGTCTAAATGCCATTGTCCACTGGAGGAAACCAGGGCTCCTTAGCAAAATGGCTAATTACAGGGATAAGGCAGGGAAAGTACAAGATAAGCCTGAATCCTCTTGTGCCAGAAAATAAAGTGCTCAGAAATGATTAACCAGAGTGATCATAGGAACCAGCAATTCCATTCCTAAGGATACCCAAGAGAAATGAAAACATATGTTTGTACAAAACTTGTGCAGGCTTACCTTGTTTTATTGCACTTCATTTTAGTGTGCTTCGCAGATAATGCAGTTTTCACAAATCGAAGGTTAGCGCCAACACTGCACTGAGCAAGCCTATTGGCTTCATTTTTCCAACAGCATGTGCTCACTTTGTGTCTCTGTCACTTCCGGTAATTCTCAGAATATTTCAAACTTTTTCATTAGTACTGTATCTATCTGTTATGATGATATGTGATCAGTGGTCTTTGATGTTACTATTGCAATTGTTTTGGAATTCCATGAACCATGCCCGTAGAAGATGACAAGCTTAATCAGTCAATGTTGTGTGTGTTCTGATTGCTCCGTCAACCAGCCATTTCTCCATCTCTCTCCCTCTCTTTGACCTCCCTGTGTCCTGAGACAAAACACTATTGAAATCAGGCCAGTTAATAACCTTACAATAACCTCTAAATGTTCAAGTGAAAGGAACAATCACACATCTCTCACTTTAAATCAAAGCTAAAAATTATTAAACTCATTAAGAAAGGCATGTTGAAAGCTGAGACAGGCCAAAAGCTAGGCCTCTTGTGCCAAATGGTTAGCTAAGTTGTGAATGCAAATGAGTTCTTGAAGAAAATTAAAAGTACTACTCCAGTGAACACACGAATGATAAAAAACTGAAATAGCCTTATGCTGCTGATATAGAGAAAGGTTTAGTGATAGAAGATCAAACAGCCACAACATTCCCTTAAGCCAAAGCCTAATCCAGGGCAAGGCCTCTTCAATTCTATGAAGGCTGAGAGAAGCGAGGAAGCTGCAGAAGAAAAGTTACAAGTTACCAGCGGTTGGTTCATGAGGTTTAAGGAAATAAGCTGTCTCCAAAACATAAAAGTACAAGGTGAAGCAGCAACTGCTAATGGAGAAGCTGCAGCAAGTTATTCAGATCTAGCTAAGATCATTGATGAAGGTGAAGGTGGCTACACTAAACAACAGACTTTCTTTTGATTTTGCTTTTTTTTTTTTTTTTTTTTGAGATGAAGTCTCGCTCTGTCGCCAGGCGGAAGTGCAGTGGTGCAGTGGCATGATCTCGGCTCACTGCAACCTCCGCCTCCTGGGTTCAAGCGATTCTCCTGCCTCAGCCTCCCAAGTAGCTGGGACTACAGGTGCACGCCACTACACCCAGCTAATTTTTGTATTTTTAGTAGAGGTGGGGTTTCACCATGTTGGCCAGGATGGTCTTGATCTTCTGACCTCGTGATCTGCCCACCTCGGCCTCCCAAAGTGCTGGGATTACAGGCATGAGCCACTGTGCCTGGTTCCCAGACTTTCGATGTAGATAAAACAGCCTTCTATTGGAAGAAGATGCTACCTAGGACTTTCATAGCTAGAGAGGAGAAGGCAATGCTTGGTTTCAAAGCTTCAAAAGACAGGCTGACTTTCTTGTTAGGGACCAATGCAGCTGATGACTTTAAGTTGAAGCCAATGCTCAATTACCATCGCAAAAACCCTAGGGTTGTTGTCTGGGTGCAGTGGCTCATGCCTGTAAACCCAGCACTTTGAAAGGCCAAGGCAGGTGGATTGCCTGAGGTCAGGAGTTCGAGACCAGCCTGGCCAACATGGTGAAACCCCATCTCTACCAAAAAATACAAAAATTAGCTGGGGGTGGTGGCCTGCACCTGTAGTCCCAGCTACTGGGGAGGTTGAGGTGGTAGGATCTCTTGAAACTGGGAGGCAGAAGTTGCAGTGAGCCGACATCACACCATTGTACACCAGCCTGGGCAATAGAGTAAGACCCTGTCTCGAAACAAAAAACAAAAAATCCCAAGCCCTAGTCTTGTTAAGAATGATGCTATATCTACTCTGCCTGTGGTCTAGGAATTGAACAACAAAACCTGGATGACAGCACATCTGTTTACAGAAACGTTTACTGAATATTTTAAGCCCATTGTTGAGGCCTATTGTTTAGAATAAGATTTCTTTCAAGATACTACTGCTCATTGACAATGTACCTGATCACCCAAGAGCTCTGATGGAGATGTACATGGAGATTAATGTTGTTTTCCTGCCTGCGAACACAGCATCCATCTTGCAGCCCACAAAACAAGGAGTAATTTTTACTTTTAAGTCTTATCATTGTAGGAATTTATTTCCTAAAGCTATACGAAATGCCAGAGATAGTGATTCCTCTGCTGGATCTGGGCAAGGTAAAGCTTCTGGAAAGGATTCACCATTCTAGATACCAGGGAGAACATTTATGATTCATGGGAGGAGGTCAAAACACTAACATTAATAGGAGTTTGGAAGAAGTTGATTCCAATCCTAATGAATGCCTTTGAGGGATTCAACACTTCAGTGGAGGAAGTAACTGCAGATGTGGTTGAAATAGCAAGGAACTAGAATTGGTAGTGGAGCCTGATGATGTGACTGAATTGCTGCAATCTCATGGTAAAACTTGCACAGATGAGGAAATGCTTCTTATGGATGAGCCAAGAAAGTGGGTTTTTGAGATGGAATCTATTCCTGGGGAAGATGCTGTGAACATTGTGGAAACAACAACAAAGGATTTAGAATATTTCATAAACTTAGCTGATAAAGCAGCAGTAGGGTTTGAGAGAATTGACTACAATTTTGAAAGAAGTTCTACTGGTGTAAAATGCTTTCAAATAGTGTCACATGTTACAGAAAAATCTTTCTCGAAAGAGTCAATCGATGTAGCAAACTTCACTGTTGCTTTATTTTAAGAAATTGCCAATTGCCACAGCCACCCCAACCTTCAGCAGCCACCACCCTGACCAGTCAGCAGCTATCACCATGGAGGTAAGACCATTCATCAGCAAAAAGATTATGACTTGCTGAAGGCTCAGGTGATTGTTAACATTGTTAACTTTTTTTTTTTAAGCAATAATGTATTTTCTTTCTTTCTCTTTCTTTCTTTCTTTCTTTCTTTCTTTCTTTCTTTCTTTCTTTCTTTCTTTCCTCTCCTTCCTTCCTTCATTCTTTCCTTCCTTCCTTTCTTTCTTTTTTTTAAATAGAGATGAGTTCTCACTATGTTGCCCAGGGTGGTCTTGATTTCCTGAGTTCAAGTGATCCTCCCACATTACTTTTTTTTTTTTTTGAGACAGAGTCTCACTCTGTCGCCCAGGCTGGAGTGCAGTGGTGCGATCTTGGCTCACTGCAACATTCGCCTCCTGGGTTCAAGCGATTCTCCTGCCTCAGCCTCCTGAGTAGCTGGGATTATAGGTGTACATCAACATACCTGGCTAATTTTTCTATTTTTAGTAGAGACGGGGTTTCACCATGTTGGCCAGGCTGGTCTCGAACTCCTGGCCTCAAGTGATCTGCCAGCCTTGGCTTCCCAAAGTCCTGGGATTATAGGAGTGAACCACTGTGCCTGGCCAAACATAACTTTTATATGCACTGGGAAACCAAAGTACTCACGTGACTCACATTATTGCAATGTTCGCTTTATTGTGGCAATCTGGAACTGAATTGGCAATATCTCTGAGGTATGCCTGTATGTGAATTTTTATAACATTATTCATAATAGCCACAAGTTAGAAACAACCCCCATGCCCAGCAATGGATGGATAAACAAAATATAGTACAGTCTTACAATGGAATATTATTCAGCCATAAAAAAGGATGAAGTAATTGTACATGCTACAACCTGGATAAACCTCAAAAACGTTATGCTAAGTGAAAGAAGCCAGTTACCAAAGACTACATATTGTATGATTCCATTTATATTAACTATGTAGAATAAGGAAATATACAGAGACAGAAAGTAGATCAGTAGCTGCCAGGGGCTGGAGTGGGTGGGAGGATAGGGGGATGATAGCTAAATGTTACAAGACTTGTTTTAGAGGTAATGAAATTGTTCTAAAATTGGCTGTGATGACAGTGGCACATATCTGTGAATACACTTAAAACCATTGAATTGTACACTTTAAATGGGTGAATTGTAACATACATGAATTATACCTCTATAAAGCTGTTCAAAAAAAAAAAAGAAAAGAGAAGTGCTCAAAGAATGAGCAATGGAGACATGTCAAAACAATACGGAAGCCAGCTAGAAGGGGCTTCCACTGGCTGGAGCTGGAAAGTTTGAGCATCACAATAAATAATAATATCAATGGATTATAATTTACAGAATAAAATAGGAATCCATGACTCTATACTGTTGTAAATACATGAATACGTGAGATGTTTGTTGAGGAATGGGCTATTTACTTATTCTCAAAGCACCTTATCACAAAATACTTATTAATTACAAAGAGAAAATCAGTAACTTTGCAGGGGAGAAACCTATCAGACACCACCTTAATCAAATGACCAAAGTGGACATCAACAGCAATGGGATAAATTAGAATTATGTACCATCTATAGGATGCAGTGAGAAAGACAGCATCACTTCTGTGATATTCCTGCACACAATACATAACCTGAATCTAATCATGGAGAAACACTGAATGAGCCCAAATTAAGGGGCATTCTAGAAAATAACTGGCTCATAATCTATAAAAGTGTCCTCGAAGTTAAGAACAGATTAAAAAACTGTTCCAGATTTAAAAAGACCAGAGATAACTGAGAACTACATGGAATATGTGATACTGTACTGGATCCTTTTGCCATAAAAACATTATTGGGCATGCTGGTGAAATTTGAATAGTCTGTGCTGTGGATTAGCTGGCAGTAATCTACCAGTGTTAATTTCCTGATTTTGATGGTAGTTTTATGGTTACCTAGGAGGATGTCCTTGTTCATAGGAATTACAAATTGAAGTGTTTGAGTGGTGACGGCAACTTAATCTCAAATGATTTCAGGAAAAATGTTCTTTGTACTATAGTTGTGATCTTTCTGTACATTTGAGACTGCTTCAAAATTAAAAAAAATTCTACTATGACTTAGAAGGGATTGAAAAAAATCCAAGCATGTGAAGAAGAAACTGGACTAATACTTGAAAACCAAGAGAAAAGCAAACCATAGAAAATACAATCTCACAGGAGATCCAGATACTGGAGTTATCAGTTGGAGTTTTGAACTAACTATCATTACTTTGTACAAGAAAATAGATGAAAAGCTGGATAGTTTCACCAGATCATTGGAATTAATAGAAAATGAAAAATCAAGTGGAGTCCTAGAGTGGAAAAAAATATAATAACTGAAATTGAGCATTCATTTCACAGGACTAAAGGCAGATTAGATAGAGCAGAAGAGGGAATTAGTGAATCGGAAGACAGGTCAGTAGAAACTACTTCGATTGTAGCATAGACAGAAAAAGGGTAGAGAACACAAAAATGTCATTAATATTATATGCAGCACAATAAAAACTTCTGTCATAGGTATTTCTGGAGTCCAAAAAGGAGAAGAGAGAGAGAATGGGGTAGAGACAATATTACTGGCCAAAATTTTTCTATAACTAACACAAGACATCAAGCTAAACAGGTTTAATGCAAAGAAATCATACTTAGGCACATTGTACTTAAACTGCAAAATATTAAATTCAAAGGGAAAAATCTGGAAAGCACCAAGAAAACAAAAGCATATTCCTCCAAAGAAACAACCATAGACTGACAAATTGAAATTATATTTGAGATGAAAATCACAAAATCTAAATATAGATTTTTTTTTAAAACCTAGCCCAGGTTGAAGTGCAGTGGTGTGATCTTGGCTTACTGCAACCTCTGCCTCCCGGGTTCAAGTGAGTCTCGTGCCTCAGCCTCCTGAGTAGCTAGTGAAATTCCTGAGGTCAGGAGTTTGAGACCAGCCAACATGGTGAAACCCTGTCTCTATTAAAAATACAAAAATTACAAATATAAAAATTAGCCAGGCTTCGTGGTGGGCAGCTGGATAGTTTCACCAGACAATTAGAATTAATAAAAAATGAAGAATCAAGTGGAGTCCTAGAGTGGAAAAAAATATAGTAACTGAAATTGAGAATTTATTTAACAGGACTAAAGGCAGATTAGATAGAGCAGAAGAGGGAATGGATTCCTGTTTCACCAATTTTCCTTTTTCTCTCTATGCTACAATCAAAGTGTTTTCTACTGACCTGCTTCCAATTCACTAATTCCCTCTTCTGCTCTATCTAATCTGCCTTTTGTCCTGTGAAATAAATTCTCAATTTCAGTTATTATATTTTTTCTCCACTCTAAGACTCCACTTGATTCTTCATTTTTTATTAATTCCAATTATCTGGTGAAACTATCTGGGTGCCACCTTCAAGCCTGGCTAATTTTTGTATTTGTAATTTTTGTATTTTTAGTAGAGACAGGGTTTCACCATGTTGGCCCAGCTGGTCTCAAACTCCTGACCTCAGGTGATCTACCTGCCTCGGCCTCCCAAAATGCTGGGATTACATGCATGAGCCACTGTGCCTGGCCCTAAATATAATTTGAATGTATTTTGAATGGATGGGATTAACAGCAGATGAAATATCACAGAAGAAAAGGTCAGTAAACGTGAAGATATATGAAGACATTATCAGCAAAAAGTTTCTGAAAGGAAGAACATGGAAAGAAATAACCAAAAACATAACAGAGCCATGGTTATTCCCGGGATATATCAAGTGCTCTCACATACTTGTAGTTGAAGTCCAGAAAGAGAGGAGAAACAGGAAAACAGAAAAATATTTGAAGAAATAATGACCAAAAGTTTTCCAACTTTGATGAAAACTAGAAACTCAAAGATCCAAGAATCTCAATACCAACTATAAAGATAGTAAATGACAGCAAGATTCATTATAATCAAACTGCTGAAAATCTGAGATGATGAGAAAATCTTAAAAGAAGCCAGAGGGAAAAAGACATTGTATATGGAGGGACAAAGATAACAATTATCATGGACTTATTGTCAGAGACAACGTAAGCCAGAAGATAATAGAACACAATTTTTGAAGTTGTGGAGAAAAAAAGTACTCTCAACGTAGATCTCTAACCCAAGTGAAAATATCTTAAAAATGATGGCAAAATAAAGACTTTTTCACACACACAAAGAGTAAGAGACTTTGCCATCAGTTGACCTACACTGTAAGAATGTTAAAGAGACTAGGCATGGTGGCTCACTCCTGTAATCCCAGCACTTTGGGAGGCCAAGGCGGGTGGATCACTTGAGGTAAGGAGTTCAAGACCAGCCTGCCCAACATGGTGAAACCCTGTCTCTACTAAAATACAAAAATTAGCTGAGCGTGGTGGCAGGCACCTGTAATCCTAACTACTAGGGAGGCTGAGGCAGGAGAATTGCTTGAACCCAGGAGGCAGATGTTGCAGTGAGCCAAGATCATGTCACTGCATTCCATCCTAGGGGACAGAGTAAGACTCTGTCTCAAAAAAAAAAAAGAAAAAAAAAGAAATGTTAAAGAAAGTTTTTCAGGCAGAAGGAACATGATACCAGATGGAAACTTGGAGCTACACAAAGAAATAAATAAAACAAGAAATGGAAAATATGTGAGTAAATGTAAAATATATTTTTCTCATTTAAAATTTAGTTTAAAAGATCATCAACTACCTAAAGAAAAAAGCATAACAATGTACTATGGGGTTTATAACATATGTAGAAATAAAATGTATGATAACAATACCATGAAGCATAAAGGGGCGAAAAGAAAATATGCCAGTTTAACCGGGCGCGGTGGCTCACGCCTGTAATCCCAGCACTTTGGGAAGCCGAGGCAGGCGGATCACAAGGTCAGGAGATCAAGACCATCCTGGCTAACACAGTGAAACCCCGTCTCTACTAAAAATACAAAAAATTAGCCGGGCATGGTGGCGGGCGCCAGTAGCCCCAGCTACTTGGGAGGCTGAGGCAGGAGAATGGCGTGAACCCGGGAGGCAGTGCTTGCAGTGAGCTGAGATCATGCCACTGCACTCCAGCCTGGGTGACAGAGCAAGACTCCATCTCAAAAAAAAAAAAAAAAAAGAAGAAGAAAATATGCTAGTTTATGTTTCTAACTTTTACATGATGTGATATAATGTTGTTTGGAGGAAAACTGTGATAAACTAAAGATGCATATTGTAAACCTTAGAGCACGGGTTGGCAAACTTTTCCTGTAAAGGGCCAGATAGTAAATATGTCAGGTGTTGAAGGCCATACAATCTCTTTTGCAACGATTAACTCTACTGTTTTATCAAGAAAGTAGCTGTAGAAAATATTTAAATGAGTGAGCATGGCTGTGTTCCAATAAAACTTTATTTGTGGACTCTGAAATTTGAATTTATGCCATTTTCATATATCCCCAAAATATTATTCTTTTGACTCATTTCAACTTAAAAAAAATTTTTTTTGAGACAGAGCCTTGCTCTGTTGCCCCGGCTGGAGTGCCGTGCCACAATCTCAGCTCACTGCAACCTCCGCCTCCCAGGTTCAAGTGATTCTCACGCTTTAGCCTCCAGAGTAGCTGGGACAAAGGTGTGCACCCCCACACCTGGCTAATTTTTGTATTTTTAGTAGAGACAAGGTTTCACCATGTTGTCCAAGATGGTCTCAAACTCCTGGCCTCAAGGGATCCGCCTGCCTTTGGCCTCGCAGAGTGCTGGGATTACAGGCGTGAGCCACTGTGCCCCCACCCATTTCAACTTTTAAAAAATGTAAAGCATTTTGGGAAGCCAAGGTGAAAGGATTGCTTGAGGACAGGAGTTTGAGGCTGTGGTGAGTTACGATGGCTCTACAGCACTTCACTCAGGGTGAGAGAGTTAAGACTTTCTCTCAAAAACAGCGAGAGAGAGATTCTTTTGCTGTTCGTAAGCATAAGGATCAGGTATTCATGGTCATGTGTAAGACGTGCCTCCCTCCAACCTTGTTACGATGTGGACGTCAGCACATACCCATTTGATGATCTGACATGAGGGGAAAAAAAGTAAAAAGTAGGCTGGGAGCGGTGGCTCAAGCCTGTAACCCCAGCCCTTTGGGAGGCTGAGGCTTGTGGATCACCTGAGGTCAGGAGTTCAAGACCAGCCTGGCCAACATGGAGAAACCCCGTTTCTACTAAAAATACAAAAAAATTAGCTAGGCATGGTGGCGGGCGCCTGTCATCCTAGCTACTCGGGGGGCTGAGGCAGGAGAATTGCTTAAACCCTGGAGGGGTGGAGGTTGCAGTGAGCCAAGATGGCGCCACTTCACTCCAGCCTGGGCAACAAGAGCGAAACTCCGTCTCAAAAAAAAATAAAAATAAAAATAAAAATTATTCTTTTTTTTTTTTTTGAGATGGAGTCTTGCTCTGTCTCCAGGCTGGAGTGCAATGGCGCAGTCTTGGCTTACTGCAACCTCCACCTCCTGGGTTCAACTGATTCTCCTGCCTCAGCCTCCCGAGTAGCTGGGACTACAGGCACGAGCCACCATGCCCGGCTAATTTTTGTATTTTTAGTAGAGACAGGGTTTCACCATGTTGGCCAGGCTGGTCTCGAGCTTTTGACCTCGTGATCCGCCTGCCTTGGCCTCCCAAAGTGCTGGGATTACAGGCGTGAGCCACCTCGCCCGGCCGTAAAACCTATTCTTAACAAATCTCTCAGCCAGAAGAATTTCAAATAACTTACGTAGATAGTCTGCCCTCAACCAGTGGAGCATAACTCCCCGCTCCTTAAATGTGAGCTGGCATAAAGACTTCCTTCGAAAGATTACAGTGTGGAAAGGCAGAAAAATAAGTAAATTTAGAGAAACCTGGCAAACGCTAACCTCAGCTGGGTGATCAAAGTCAATATCAATAATGAGAAGTCAGGCCGGGCGTGGAAGTTGCAGTGAGCCAAGATCGCACCACTGCACTCCAGCCTGGCCACAGAGCGAGACTCTGTCTCAAAAAAACAATAATAATAATAATAATAATAATAATAATAATAATAAGTCAGGTTGTCAGTATGTACTTTTTTTTTTTATTTTTTGAGAGAGGGTCTCCCTCTGTTATCTAGGCTGGACTGCAGTGGTGCGATCTCGGCTCACTGTAACCTCCGCCTCCCAGGTTCAAACGATTCTTCTGCCTCAGCCTCCCAAGTAGCTGGGACTACAGTCCTACTCCATCATGCCCAGCTAATTTTTGTATTTTTAGTAAAGACAGAGTTTCATCATGTTGGCCAGGCTGGTCCTGAACTCCTGACCTCAAGTGATCTACGCGCCTTGGCCTCCCAAAGTGCTGGGAGTACAGGTGTGAGCCACTGCGCCCGGCCTGATGGTATGTATTCTTGACCTGATGTGATGAAAATGGCACTTTTACCTTTGTAGTCTTCCTTCGTAAAACCGATAACCCTAGTTTAACCATGAGAAAAACATGAGGTAAATCCCAAAGGAGGGATGTTCTATAAAATGCCTGACCAATACTCCTCAAAACCATCAAGGTCATTAAAAAAAGGATAGTCTGAGAAACTGTCACAGACTTGAGGAGCCTGAGGAGATATGATGACTAAATAAATGTGATATCTTGGATGGGATCCTGGGTCAGAAAATAGACATTAGGTTAAAACTAAGGCAATCTCCCGAGTGTCCATTCATTGACAGATGAAGGGGTAAACAAAGTGTGCGATATCCATACAATGGAACATTATCCAGTGTTAAAAAGGCAGCTGGGCACGGGGGTTCAGGCCTGTAATCCCAGCACTTTGGGAGGCTGAAGCGGGTGGATCACTTGAGGCCAGGAGCTTGAGACTAGCCTGGCCAACACACTGAAACCCTGTCTCTACTAAAAATAGAAAAAGTTAGCTGGGCGTAGTGGTGCATGCCTGTAATCCCAGCTACTCGGGAGGCTGAGGCAGGAGAATAACTTGAACCCAGGAGGCGGAGGTTGCAGTGAGTCGAGATCGCGCCACTGCACTCCAGCCCGGGGGACAGAGTGAGACTCTGTCTCAAAAAATGAATACATAAAAAATAAATAATAAAAATTAAAAGGAAAGAAATTCTGACACATGCTACAACATAGACATTATTCAAAGTGAAGTAATAAGCCAGTTACAAAAAGACAAAGACTGTTATGATTCCACTTACATGAGACACCTAGGATGTCTAGAGAAACAGAAAGTAGAATCATGGTTGCCAGGGGCTGAAGGCAGGAGGAAATGGAAAATTGTTTAATAGTATAGAGTTTTAATTTTTTAAGATGAAAAAGTTGAGATTGGTCGCACAATGGTGTGAATATGCTTAACACTATTGAGCTCTATACTTAAAAATAGTGAAGATGGTAAATTTTATGTTAAATGTATTATACCACGCTTTAAAAAATACTAAGGAAATCTGGCCAGGTGCTGTGGCTCACACCTGTAATCCCAGCACTTTGGGAGGCTGAGGCAGGTAGATCACTTAAGGTCAGGAGTTTGAGACCAGCCTGACCAACATGGTGAAACACCGTCTCTACTAAAAATACAAAAATTAGCCAGGCACTGTGGCAGGCACCTGTAATCTCAGCTACTTGGGAGACTGAGGCAGGAGAATCATTTGAACCCGGAAGGCAGAGTTTGCAAATAAGCTGAGATCATGCCACTGCACTTCACCCTGGGTGACAGAGTGAGATCCCATCTCAAAAAACAAACAAACAAAATACTAAGAAAATTTGATTAGAGTATGAACTTTAGTTAATAATAATGTATCATTATTGATCCATTAATTGTAACTAATATACTATGCTAATAATAAAGAAAACTGGATACAAGATGTATAAAAATGCTGTACTATGTTCATGATTTTCTGCATGTCTAAAACTGTTCTAAAAATAAAGTTTATAACTAAAAAAAACCCAACATTCATAGCTCATGGACCATAAAAAACAGGCCATGGGACATATGCTTACCACTGCCTTAGAACAAATACTAACAAATTTTAAAGCAGTATAGGTAATTAGACATTAGTAGAGATAAAATAAATATTTTAAAATATTCAATTAATTCAAAAGAAGGCAGAAAAATAGGAAAAAGAAATAAAGTATATATGGGGCTAATAGAAAACAAATAGCAAGATGGTAGATTTAAGCCCAATGATGTTGACAATTACATCAAAAGTAAATTATCTAAATATTCTAAGACCGAATTATCAAACTGGATAAAATAAAACAAAGAACAAGACTCAACTTTATGCTATCTTTAATACGTAAGATTGGCACCTAATAATTTCAGAGAAATGATGGAAACCAGGAGACAATTATATGATGTATTTGAAGGCCAGGCACGGTGGCTTATGCCTGTAATCCCAGACTTTGGGAGGCCAAGGTGGGACGATCACATAAGGCCAGGAGTTTGAGACCAGCCTGGCCAACATGGTGAAATTTCGTCTCTGCTAAAAATACAAAAATTAGCCAGGCATAGTGGCAGGCGCCTGTAATCCCAGCTACTTGAGAGGCTGAGGCACGAGAATTGCTTGAACCACGAGGTGGAGGTTGCAGTGAGCCAAGATCACACCACCGCACTCCAGCCTGGGTGATAGAGTGAGATTCGGAATAAAAAAAAAATTATATATTTGAAATGCTATAAAATAACTGGCAAACTAGACAAGTGAAAATATTCTGTAAAAGATGAAGAGGCTGGGCATGGTGCCGTGCACCTGTAGTTCTAGCTACTTAGGAGGCTGAGGCAGGAGAACTGCTTGAGCCCAGGAGTTTGAGGCCAGCTTGGACAACGTAGTGAGACTCTGCCAAGAAGGAGAAGGAGGAGAAGAAGATTCCATTCTGACATGTAAGAAGCTTGGAAGTAAGTTGTCACTCTGCCAACAAGCAAAAAGCTGAACCAACTGAAAAATCAACAACTTCCTCTTGGATTCATCACAGGGAAAGCTGCTGTACTCAAAATTGGAGAAATAGACAGGTGGAGATGGAGAATCACAATTTACCAGAGAAATAAAACACATCAGCAAAAATCCCCCTGGGAACCAGACCTGAACTGTAATTGATGAATTGTTGGAGGCTCAATGTGAACAAGTCTGAGAGTTAAAAATTCCAGGGGGAGGCCAGGTGCGGTGGCTCATGCCTGTAATCCCAGCAGATTGGGAGGCTGAGCTGGGCGGATCACCTGAGGCCAGGAGTTCGAGACCAGCCTGGCCAACATGGTGAAACCCCATTTCTACTAAAAAAAATACAAAAATTAGCCGGGCGTAGTGGGACATGTCTGTAATCCTAGCTACTCAGGAGGCTGAGGCAGGAGAATCACTTGAACCCAGGAGGCAGAGGTTGCAGTGAACCAAGATTGCACCACTGCACTCCAGCCTGGGCGACAGAGCGAGACTCCATCTCAAAGGAAAAAAAAATTCCAGAGAGAACCTAGTTACAGGAGGGACCCCCCAACACACACACACTTTTGTGAGTTTTACTTACCTCCAGGAGGTTAACCAGGTTCTCATATGAAATATGCCAGAGCACTCTGTTCAGCTTCACAAGGCCTGCCCTCAAGAGGAACTATTTTACCAGAGCCTAAACTATTGGGGTTTGTTTTTTTTTCAGAGCCTACAATTTCACAGGCTCTTTAAAAGATTGAGACAATCATAGGTTAGAGAGCACTTCCCCTCTCCCACACTTTACCACTACATTACTAAAGAAACTGCAGTTTATTTTGCTCAGCACATCAATCATGTCTTGCTATCCAAAAAAAAAAAAAAAAAAAAAATTACGAGACATGCATACTGAAGGATAATAGAACATAGTTTGAAGGGACAGAGCAAGCATGAGAGCCAGACTCAAATATGGCAGGGATGTTAGAATCATCAGGCCAGGAATTTAAAAATAACTATGATTAATATGCTAAGGGGGGGCGGGCGCAGTAGCTCACGCTTGTAATCCCAGCACTTTGGGAGGCAGAGGCAGGCAGATCACCTGAGGTCAGGAGTTTGAGACCAGCCTGCCCAACACAGTGAAACCCCTGTCTCTACTAAAAATACAAAAATTAGCTGGGCGTGGTGGCGGGTACCTGTAATCCCAGCTACTTGGGAGGCTGAGCCAGGAGAATCGCTTGAACCTGGGAGGTGGAGGTTGCAATGAGCCGAGATTGTGCCACTGCACTCCAGCCTGGGTGACAGAGCTAGACTCTGGTCTCAAAAAAATATATATGCTAAGGGTGCTAATGGATAAAGCGTACAGCATGCAAGGCCAGATGGACAATGTAGACAGAGAGGTGGGAATTCTAAGAAAGAACCAGCAGGAAATATTAGAGATCAAAAACACCATAACAGAAAAGGTGAATGCCTTTGATGGGCTCATCAGTAGAGAACATCAGCTGAGAACATCAGCTGTGTTCTCCTCAGCTGAACACATCAGCTGTGTTCTCCTCAGCTGAACACAGCTGAGGAGAGAATCTCTGAGCTTGAGAATATGTCAATAGAAACCCCCCAAAACAGAGAAAACAGTCTTCTTTCTGAAGACTGAAAACACACACATACATGCACCACACATGCACACACAAAGCCCAGAATAGAATATCCAAGAACTGTGGGACAATTGCAAAGGGTGTAACATACACATAATGGGAATACCAGAAGGAGAAGCAATAAAGGAACAGAAGAAATATTTGAAGCCATAATGACTGAGAATTTCCCAAATTAAAGTCAGGCACCAAACTACAGATCCAGGAAGAATTTGAGAACATGAGGCAGGATAAAAGCAAAAAAAAAAAAAAAAAAAAAAAAAAAAAAGTCTAAGCATATCCTATGCAAGCTGCAGAAAATCAAAGATAAATACAAAATCTTGAAAGAAACCAGAGGAAAAACCAACTTCCTCATAGAGTAGCAAAGATAACAATTACATCTGGCATCTCCTCAAAAACCACGTAAGTAAGAACAGAGTGGAGTAAAATAGAATCATGCACCGCATAAAGACATTTTGATCAATGATGGACCACATACAATCGTACAGTGGTCCCATAAGATTATTACACCATACCTTCACTGCAGCTATTCTACATTGAGATATGTTTAGATACACAAACACTTGCCATTGTGTTACAGTCACTTACAACATTCAGTACAGTAACGTGCTGTACGGGTTCATAGCCTAGGAGCAGCAGGCTATCTCACACAGCCTAGGTGTATAGTAGGCTCTGTTATCTAGCTCTGTGTAAGTTCCCTCTATGATGTTTGCACAACAATGAAATCACCCGATGATGCATTTCTTCAAATGTATCCCTGTTGCTAAGTGATGCATGATTGTATTTAAAAAGTGTTGTGAGAGAAAAACCATCTACCTAGAATTCTGGGACCTGTGAAATTACTCTTCAAAAGTGAAGAAAAAATAAAATGCAAAATTATGTATCTTCAATTTACAGAAGATAACACAGGAGAAAGCCTAGACGACCTTGAGATTACTTTTTAGATAAAACACCAAAGGCTTGATTCATGGAAGAAAAGATTGATAAGCTGGACTTAAATGAAATGAAAAACTTCTGCTCTGCAAAAGACACTGTTAAGAGAATGAGAAGACAATCCACAGACGGGGATTGTCTTTTTTTGCAAAAGACATATTTGATAAACAACTCTTCCAAAATGTACAAAGAACTCTTAAAACACAACCATAAGAAAACAAACAATCCAATTAAAAAATGGGCAAAAGATCTAAACAGACACTTCACCAAAGAAGACATACAGATGGCAATTACATATAAGAAAAGATGCTTAACATCATATGTCATTAGGGAATTACAAATTAAAACAACAATGAGATACCACTACATACATATTAGGATGGCCAAAATCCAAAACACTCACAACACCAAATGTTGGCAAGGATATGGAACAGGAACTTTCATTTGTTGCTGATGGGAACGCAAAATGGCACAGCTACTTTGAAAGACAGTTTGGCAGTTTCTTACAAAACTAAACACATTCTTATCATACGATCTAGCAATTTTGTCCCTTGATATTCATCCAAATGAGATGAACACTTATGCTACACAAAAAAACCTGCAGATGAATGTTTATAGCAGCTTTATTTGTGATTGCCGAAACGTGGAAGCAATCAAGATGTTTTTCTGTAGGTGAATGGATAAATAAGCTGCAGTGCATTCATACAATGGAATGCTATTCAGTGCTAAAGAGAGATGAGCTATCAGGCGGTGAAAAGACATGAAGGAAACTTAAATGCATATTACTAGCTGAAAGAAGCCGATCTGGAAAAGCTACCTACTGTGTGATTCCAACTACGTGGCATTCTGGAAAAGGCAAAACTTTGAGGATAGTAAAAGATCAGTGGTTGCCAGGGGTGGAGAGAGATAAGGATGAACAGGCAGAGCACAGAGGATTTTTAGGACAGTGACACTATTCTGTATGATGCTACAGTGGTGGATATATATCATATACATTTGTCCAAACTCAGAATACTTAACACCAAGAGTGAACCCTAATATAAACTATGGTCTTTGGGTGATAATAATGTATCAATATGAGTTCATCTATTGCAACAAATGTCCTTTATTTTTTTTTTTTAAGACAGAGTTTTGCTCTTGTTGCCCAGGCTGGAGGGCAATGGCATGATCTCGGCTCACTGCAACCTCTGTCTCCTGGGTTCAGGTGATTCTCCTGCCTCAGCCTCCCAAGTAGCTGGGATTATAGGCACACACCACCATGCACAGCTAATTTTTGTATTATTATTAGAGACGGGGTTTCACCACGTTGGCCAGGCTGGTCTTGAACTCCTGACCTCAGGTGATCCACGCACCTCGGCTCCCCAAAGTTCTGGGATTACAAGTGTGAGCCACTGCTCCCCGCCCAAATGTACTATTTTGATAGTAGCAGAGACTATATGGGGACAAGGGGTTTATGGAAAATCTCTGTGCCTTCTGCTCAGTTTTTTTTAAAAAAACAAGAAGTTTATTTAAACAACAAGATGCTTGACTTGAAGGGAAAACTCTTTAGGATTCTTTTTTTTTTTTTTAGAGCAATTTCTCCCTACTTAAAGACAGATTACCCTACATGTAACAGCTATGTACAAAAAAGTTATAAAATTGTCCTTGGTTTTACAATGATAAATGAAAAACATTTAAATTCTCCAACTGAACAGGTATGCAAGGATTTTTATATTTTGTTGTTGTTGTTAAAACAGTGAGAGCAAAATAACTTACTGGAATATAAAGATAGGAGCTGAATGAAAATGACGCTAATGGAGAAAGGGGGTATTTTCACAGAATCAGTATTTTTCCCCATCCCGTCTCCACTTGATGCCAATCAAAACATACCATTGGCTGTTTAGTTTAAAAAAATGCAGTATGCTTGTGCACATATATCAGTTACTTTATGTATAATAAAGATATTGGGAAGGCGGAAATCAAAGAATAGAGAAAACTATATTGTAATAGTCAGGATTGGGTGGAACCAAATTGCAGTTTTCTAATTGAGAATGTAATCTTGGTCTTTAAAGAATTGAGTTCTGCAGTAAAGAAGCAGGTTCGGGCCGGGCACAGTGGCTCATGCCTGTAATCCCAGCACTTTGGGAGGCTGAGGCCGGTAGATCATGAGGTCAGCAGTTCGAGACCAGCCTGACCAACATGGTGAAACCCCATCTCTACTAAAAATACAAAAGAATTAGCTGGGCGTGGTGGCGAGCGCCCGTAATCCCAGTGACCTGGGAGGCTGAGGCAGGAGAATTGCTTGAAACCGGAAGGCAGAGGTTGCAGTGAGCCAAGATTGTGCCACTGCACTCTAGCCTGGGCAATAAGAGCAAAACTCTGTCTCAGGAAAAAAAAAAAAAAAAAAAAAAAAAAAGCAGTTTCCCTTCTCAGTAGACACCTCCCATCTGCTGTTGGAACACATCAACTGTATCTTCAGCCTCCATTTCCAACTGTGCAGCTGTCTCTGTTTCATTGAGTGGTTGCCCGTCAAATTGGAATCTGATTTGCCTCATTGACAATCCCTGTCGTTCACAATAGGCTTTTATTAGTTTACTGAGTGGTGTATGCCTCTTAATCTTAAACTGCACCACAGAACCATCCTGCCCCACCACCTTCAAATCAATATAATCATTGCTCTCAGTCTTTACTCCTTCCTTGGGCTTTTCATGGGCCATGGCGAGCGCCAGAGTGTCCTCAGCTGCTGCTTCACAAAAGAGGTACCAGGTCCTCACTGAACAAGCACACAAGCAGCACCAGGAGGGGCAGAAGAACCCTTCTGCTCAGTTTTGCTGTGAATCCATCCACTGCACATCCTACAGGCAATTGAGATATTATGATACTATAATGACTCTGCGCTAATAAATTAGAAATTTTGGATAAAATGCTCAAAATTTTTGAAAAACACAGCAAATCTTATGGAACACCATGTATAGTCCTATATCTATTAGAAAAATTGTATCAGAAATTAAACATTTTCCTACAAAAAACACTTCCAGATGGCTTAGCTGCTTAATTCTTCCGAACATTAAATAAAGAAATAATACCAGTTTAACACAAACTCCTTCAGAGAATAGAAAGAACACTTCCTAACTTTTTGGATGAGGGCAGCATAACCTTGATATTAAAACCGAACTAGGACATTACACCAAATGATAATTACAGAAAAATTTCTTTCAAAACACAGACATAAAATCCTAAACAAAAATAATAGCAAATCAAATTTAGTACTAAATAAAAAATGATAATGCATCATGACAAATTTTAATTCATTCCAGAAATGTAAGGTTGGCTTCACATTTGAAAACCAGTTATATAAATCACAGCATTAAAAGTATAAAGGAACAAAATCATATTTCAGTAGATGTTTAAAAAGCAATTGATAACAATTCAACATTTATTCATGATAAGAATTCTTAGCAAGTTAAGCATAAAAGGAAATTTTCTTAATCTGATAGTGAATTTTAAAAACACAGCAAACTTTAGATTTTATGGCATAAAGTATTGAAAATCATCCCTTTGAGAGTGGAACAAATTGAGGATGCCCACCACCACCATTTCTGTTCAATATTGTGTTGGAGTCCTAGCCAGTGCAATAAGGCAAGAAAAAGAAATAAAAAGTGTAAGGTTTGAAAAGAAAAAAATAAAACTGTGGCTCTTCATTGATGACATGATTATGTAGGTAGAACATTTTATAAAACTACAGATATGTGCCGAGCCCAGTGACTCATGCCTGAAATCTCAGTGCTTTGAGAGGCCAAGGCAGGAGAATCACTTGCAGCCAGGAATTTTAGACCAGCCTGGGCAACATAGGGAGACTACAAAAAATTAAAAAATTAGCCAAGTGTGGTGGTGCATGCCTGTGATCCTAGCTACTTGGGAGGCTGAGATGGGAGGATCACTTGGACCCAGGAGGTTGAGGCTGCAGTGAGCCATGATTGCACCACTGCATTCCAGCCTGGACAACAAAGCAAGACTTTGTCTCAAAAAACAAACAAACAAGCAAACAAAACCCTAGAACTACAGATATGCTGTAAGTTATTAAATTTAGCAAGGTTCCTGGAAACAAGGTTGACGTTGAAAACTTTCCAAAAGTGGGCAACAGCAATTAGAGAATGAAAAAAAAGTCAGTGAAAAAAATCAAATCCCAAACACCTAGGAATAAATCTGATAAAATATTCTCATAATTTTTGTTTGTTTGTTTTTACTGGAGATGAGATCTCACCATGTTGCCCAGGCTGATCTCAGATTCCTGACCTCAAGCAATCCTCGCAGCCTTGGCCTTCCAAAGTGCTGGGATTACAAGCATGACCCACCACACCTGGCCTATGCTCATGATTTGATATGGAAAACTACAGAATATTAATGAAAGGGGACAAAGACCTTTTAAAAAATACATAGAGATATGCTGTGTTCATAGATTGCTAGTGTCATGTTATAACGTGGTCAATTCTCACCTCAATTGACCTGCAGATTCAATACAACCTAATATAACCTCATGTACTGCTGGTAGGAATGTAAAATGGTATAACTTCTTTGGAAAACAGTTTTATATTTTCTCCAAAGCATAAACATAAGGTTACCTGTGGCCCAACAATTCTAATCCTAGGTATATATTCAATGAAAACATATGTCCATACAAAAATTTGTGCATGAATGTTCAAAGTGGCATTATGCATAATAGCCCAAATGTGGAAAAAACAGATGAATAGGTAAAGAAATGTGGTATATCTGTGGAATGAAATATTACTCAACTGTGAACAAGATTGAAGTACTGACAGGGGCTACAACATAGATCAACTTTGCAAACATTATGCCACATGAAAGAAGCTACTCACAAAAGACCACATGTTTATGATTCCATTTATATGAAATATCCAGAACAGGCTTATCTATAAAGACAGAAAAATAGAATTAGTGATTGTCTATGCTTGGGGGTAGAGTGGGAGAGAAAAGGGAATGACTGTTGATGGGCATGGAGGTTTTCTTAGAGAGTGATGAAAATATTGTAAAATTGATTGTGGTGACAGCTGTACAACTCTGTAAATATGTTAAAAATCTATTGAATTATACACTTATTTACATGGGTGAATCCTGTGGTATGTGAATTACATCTCAATAAATCTATTTTATAAAAACATTTTTAATCCTTGAAGGTTATTTTCTTTTTCTTTTCTTTTCTTTTCTATTTTTATTTTTATTTATTATTTTTTTTGAGATGGAGTCTCCCTTTGTCACCCAGGTTGGAGTGCAGTGGCACAATCTTGGCTCACTGCAACCTCCGCCTGCCAGGTTCAAGCGATTCTCCCACCTCAGCCTCCCATGTAGCTGGGATTACAGGCACCCACCACCACGCCCAGCTAGTTATTGTATTTTTAGTAGAGATGGGGTTTCATCATATTGGCCAGGCTGGTATCCAACTCCTGACCTTAAGTGATCCACCTGCCTCGTCCTCCCAAAGTGCTGGGATTACATTTTGGTGGAAATCTACAAGCTGATTCTAAAATGTACAGGGAAATGCAAAAGGTCAAAACTAATCATCATAAATAAGTACAAAAATGAAGGGCTTAAACTACCTGTTAGTGAGACTTATTACAAAACTCTAGTAGTGCAAACAGTTTGTATTGGCAAAACTTACAGACAAATAGACCAGCGGGACACAACAAAGAGTTCAGAAACAGACCCACAGCTATATGATCCAGTGAAATGACATAAGGAAAGAATGACCTTTTCAACAAATGATACTGCATACATTTAATATTCATGTGGGAAAAAATGAACTTTGACCACTACTTTAGTCCACATAGAAAAGTTAGTTCTAGGTAGATCATTAATCAAAATGTGAAGAACAATAGAAACAGACTTCCCAAATTCTGAAAAAAAAAAAAAAAGTTATTTGTCACCTAAAATTGTATACCCAGTAAAATTATCATTCAAATGTAAGGGTAGATTAAAGACATTTTCAGATGTAATCCTTCTCACAAATCTATTGGAGGATGAGCTCCTTAAAAAACAAGAGAATAAAATACGGAAGAGGAAGACATGGGCTTTATGAAAAGGGGGAATCCGATCTTGGAAGGATGGTTCAGGAGATTACAGCTTGAGGGCTGTTCACCTGGGCTGCGGAGCAACCAGTTGGATTAGGATGGATAGAAAGCCTTCAGAAGAGATTGCTTCAAGAAAAGGAACCGAACAGAATTCTTGATGTGTCTGAACATCCTAACGGGGGATTTGGACCACTGGGATTGAAATGGTGGTAATTACACGGAAAACTAAATGAACATCACCAACAACACAAGATAAGTATGAACTCCAGGAGAACAAAGAGCAGAAGTGATCATAGCACACGACACAGCTCAGATAAGAATGACGATTACGTAGTTACAGTAAGGTACACACTGAATATTGGCTAACCAAAATTATCGTGCAACCACATTGGGAGGCTGGTACGACTGGAAGTGTGACTGAATGTGGTAAAGGTTAGGAGTCAAAGAGAACTAAATCAGCCAGGCACAGTGGCTCACACCTGTAATCCCAGCACTTTGGGAGGCTGAGGCAGGCAGATCACTTGAGGCCGGGAGTTCGAGCCCAGCCCAGCCAACATGGTGAAACCCTGTCTCTACTAAAAATACAAAAATTAGCTGGGGATGGTGGCATTTGCCTGTAATCCCAGCTACTTGGGAGGCTGAGACATGAGAATCACTTGAACTCAGGAGGCAGAGGTTGCAGTGAGTCTGGATTGTGCCACTGCACTCCAGCCTGGGAGACAGAGCAAGACTCTTGTCTTAAAAAAAAGAGAGAGAGAGAAATTGAGAGAGAACTAAATCCTCATCTTCCATACTGGGAAGTCAAAAGATGATTTCCCAAATTGAAATATCAAGAAGTCATAATGAAAGCAAGTTATTTCGAGATACAGAGAATATCTATATAAAAAATAGCTGATCGCATTGAAGATCACTGGCGCTGGGGAGAAGGAGACAGTATGAAGGAGGACGGGACTACTGCCCTTTTTTAACCTGCCCCATAGATTCCTGGCAACTAAATTAAATTATGCACACATATACCTTTGGTAAAAATTAGAAGTACATTTTTAAAAAGTAATTGTGAATTGCAAAAGAAAAAGGAACATTTTAGAATACAGAGACTAACAAAGGAGAATATGTTCATGATCTTGGTATTAGACACATAATTCTTAAACAAGACCCACATACACACACAACTAACCACAAGGAAAACATTAATAAATTGGATTTCGGTAAAATTAAGGACGTCTGTTCATCAAAAGACATTACTGAGTGAAAAGGCAAGCCACAGAAAGATATTTCCTTCCTTCCTTCCTTCCTTCCTTCCTTCCTTCCTTCCTTCCTTCCTTCTTTCCCTCCCTCCCTCCCACCCTCCTTCCTTCCTCCCTCCCTCCCTTCCTCCCTCCCTTCCTTCTTTTTGAAACAAGGTCTCGCTCTGTTGCCCAGGCAGGAGTATATGGCTCACTGCAGCCTCAACTTTCTGGGCTCAGGTGATCCTCCCACCTCAGCCTCCTCCTGAGTAGCTGGAACCACAGGCACGCACCACCATACCCAGATAATTTTTTTTTATTTTTAGTAGAGACAGGGTTTTGCCATGTTGCCCAGGCTGGTCTTGAACTCCTGGACTCAAGCAATTTGCCCACTTCGGCCTCCCAAAGCACTGGGATTACAGGCATGAGCCACCATGTCCTGCAGATATTTTCAATATATGTATTTAGCAAAGGACTTGTGTCCAGAACATATTTAAAATATCTTATAAAATAAAAAAAGTTTGACAATCCAATTTTTTTAAGAAAATGGGCAAATGACTCAATATACTTTTCATAAAATAAGATATCTAATTGGCTAATAAACATGAAAACGTATTCAACATATTTATCAGAAAATGCAAATTAATACCACAATGAGATACTACTACATATTCACTAGAATGGCTACAAATTAAAAGACAGACAATGCTATTAATAAGGATGTGGCCACTGGGACTCTCATACGGATGGGAGGAGTGTGAATTTCTGCAATCACTTTAGAAAAAACTCTGGCAATAACTACTAAAGCTGAACATATACATTCTCTACAACCCAGCAATTTCACTTTCAAGTATATGCCAAATAGAAGTGTACCTATATATGCACTAAAGGGGCATGTGCAAGTTTATAACCATGTTACTTCTAATGGTAAAAAAAACAAAACAAACAAGCAAAAAAAAAAAAAACTTGTAGAGGGCCAGGCATGGTGGCTTATGCCTGTAATCCCAACACTTTGAGAGGTTAAGGTGGGAGGGTCACTTGAGCCAGGAGTTTGAGACCAGCCTGGGCCACACAGTGAGACTCCTGTTTCTACCAAAAAAAAAAAAAATTAGCCAGGCGTGGTGGCATGCACCTGTGGTCTCTTCTAGTCAGGAGGCTGAGGTGCGAGGATCATTTGAGGCTGGAAGGTTGAGGCTGCATTGAGATATGATTGCACCACTGCACTCCAGTCTTGGCCACAGAGCAAGATCCCGTCTCTCAAAAAACAAACAAACAAAACAAAAACTTGAAGAATCAAATGGGCCATTAGCAATAGAATGGGCATATAGAAGTTGTGGTATATTCATTCCATGGAATAGGAGGCAAAGGCAAAGGGCAAGCCACTGCCACATGCAACAGCATGGACAGATCTCACAAATACCATGAAGCTAGTCCCAAACAGAAGAATATACTATGTGTTTCCATGTATATAAAATTAAAAATAAGCCAAACTATTCCATAGGGATAGAAGCTGGTTATCTGGAAGAGGGCAATAACCGGATGGGGTATGAGGGAGACTTCTGAGGTGTGGGTAATGTTCCATATCTTCATCTGGTTGGCTGTCACATGGATTGTTCACTTTGTAAAGGTTTGTTGAGGTATGCACTTAATATGCACTTAAGATTCGTACACTTTACAGTAAGTAAATATATATCCATGTAAAAAATTGTTCTTCCCCTCTTTTTCCCTTCCCTCTTTCCTTCCCTTCTCTTTCCTTCCTTTGCATACTCTTTCCTATTTTCCTTACTGGAACAGTTCAGCCCTGAAGTCATCAGGTAGGCCAGAGCGAGGTTGGCACCCATGGTGATGAGAGTGGGAGCCACAGTGTCCCAGAACAAGATATCAGAGCCAGAGTAGGGCAATGAGGGAAGGGGAGGGGATAGCTGGTATGATCAGTTAGCTTGACTGAGGTGAGGGCATCCACGCGTTGGAATGGTCCCATACAGTTTATCAGACCCTAGTAGGTGAGGAGAGCATCCCTACATGGGGATGGCCTGGCATGGGAAATCAGAACCAAAGTAGAGGTAAGAAGGATTCTAGGCCGGGCACGGTGGCTCACGCCAGCAATCCCAGCACTGTGGGAGGCCAAGGCAGGTGAATCTCTTGAGGCCAGGAGTTCAAAACCAGCCTGGCTATTGTGGCAAAACCTTGTCTCTATGAAAAATACAAAAATTAGCTGGGCGTGGTGGCACACACCTGTAATCCCAGCTACTCAGGAGGCTGAGGCACAAGAATCACTTGAACCTGGGAGGCAGAGGTTGCAGTGAGCCGAAATCACGCCACTGCACTCCAGCCTGGGTGACAGAGTGAGACTCAGTCTCATAAAAGAAAAAAAAAAAGGATTCTACATGTAGGGGTTGGGGTGGGCACATTGGGGGTACCAGAGCCTAAGAAGAGTAAGGAGGGCATCCACCTGAAAAGGAAGTGGCAGCAGAGATGGAGAGTGGTAAAGAGTGGTTACAAAGAGGGGGATTTATCAAATAACTGTATATGTTAAGGATAATAGAAGCCAGGTTTCTCATTGTTGGAGAAGGATATTACAAATAGGGAAAGAGAGAAAACTAGAATGAACCCTGTGGTGTTGGACTGGAATTGGAGGCATCTGTAGGAATCCATAGTTTTCAATATATACAGGTAAATAAAGAAATGTAGCTGTGAATATGTGTAGGATTGTGTATTTCTGTATTAGTCAGGGTTCTCTAGAGGGACAGGACTAATAGGATAGATGTATATATGAAAGGGAGTTTATTAAGGCAAATTGACTCACACGGTCATAAAGTGAAGTCCCACAATAAGTTGTCTGCAAGCTGAGGAGCAAGCAAGCTAGTTCAAGTCCCAAAATCTTGAAAGTAGAGAAGCCGACAATGCAGCCTTCAGTCTGTGGCTGAAGGCATAAGAGTCCCTGCCAACCACTGGTGTAAGTCCAAGAGTCCACATGGCTGGGGAGGCATCATAATCATGGTGGAAAAAGAAGGAGGAACGAAGGCACATCTTACATGGTGGCAGCCAAGAGGGTGTATGCAGGGGGACTGCCCTTTATAAAACCATCAGATCTTGTGAGATTTATTCAGTATCACGAGAACAGCACAGGAAAAACCTGCCCCAAGATTCAATTACCTCCCACTGGGTCCCTTCCATGACATGTGGGGATTATGGGAGCTACAATTCAAGATGAGATTTGGGTGGGGACACAGCCAAACCATATCAGCTAATAACTTCCTAAATACCCCACCTTCTAATACTATCACTTTGGGAGTTTGTATTTCAACAGATGGATATTAGGGGACCACTAATATTCAGTCCATGACAGATGCAAAATGATTATTATCTTTTTTTTTTTGACAGAATCTCACTCTGTTGCCCAGGCTGGAGTGCAATGGTGCAATCGTGGCTCACCGCAACCTCTGCCTCCCAGGTTCAAGCGATTCTCCTGCTTCAGCCTCTCAAGTAGCTGAGACTATAGGTGCCCACTGCCACGCCTGTCCAAGTTTTGTGTTTTTAGTAGACACGGGTTTTCACCATGTTGGCCAGGCTGGTAGCTTTTGACCTCAGGTGATACACCCACCTCAGCCTCCCAAAGTGCTGGGATTACAGGCATGAGCCACTGTGCCTGGTCCCAAATGATAATTATCTAATTCCATCATTCCTTCTGTCATTCTACTTACTGAAAAAGCTTTCTCTTTCCTTCCTTCCTTCCTTCCTTCTTTCCTTCCTTCCTTTCTTTCTTTTTCTTTCTTTCTTTCCTTTTCTTCTCCTTCCTTCCTTCTTTCTTTTCTTTTCTTTTCTTTCTTTCTCTCTTTCTTTCTGTCAGTATTAAGGTTATTATTTTAATGTTCAAGTTGTTCAGATGCAGCCAGTGAGACCTCTTCAAGCTGGCTTCTGTGTCTTTTTGATTCATCCCTGCTATGGAGTGAATTATGTCCCCTCCCCCTAGCATTCCTATGTTGAAGGATTAATCGCCAATATGACTATATTTGGAGACATAGCCTTTAAAGAGGTAATTAAGGTTAAAAGAGGCCATAAGTGTATGACCTCAATCCAATAGGACTAGTGTCCTTATAAGAAGAGAAAGAAACACCAGGAGGATGTAAGCACAGAGACAGGCCATGTGCAGACACAGTAAGAAGGCCACCATCTGCAAGCCAAGGAGAGAGGCCTCAGAGAACCCAACCCCCTCAATGCCTTGACCTTGGACTTCTAGCCTCCAGAACTGTGAGAAAATAAATGACTGTTATGTTAGCCTCCCATCTGTGGTGTTTTATTATGGCAGCTCAAGACAATTTAAATAGTCACCATCATTCTCTGAGCAGTTCCTTACTTTCTGTCACAAGATGTCCGAGGCAATATATAAGATGTCATTTTGTACATTCCCTGCCCCAGCCTTGAAACCAACCATTTCTCCAAAGAGTTCTGGTTCCTTTTAGTGGAAAATGATACCTAGAAACCAAAACGTAGGTGTTAGGTGCTCATTACCATTGGAATGTCACTACTTTGAAGCCTTCTTTGTGGTCAGCACTAGGGAATTGTGAAATAGCTTTGACCAAAATGCTGACAGTGTTATGGACAATAAAGTCCAGGCTGAGGTGGTCTCAGATGGAGATAAGGAACTTGTTGGGAAGTGGAGCAAAGGTGATTCTTGTTATATATATATATATATATTTTTTTTTTTTTTTTTTTTTTTTGAGACGGAGTTTCGTTCTGTCGCCCAGGCTGGAGTGCAGTGGCATGATCTCGGTTCACTGCAAGCTCTGCCTTCCGGGTTCATGCCATTCTCCTGCCTCAGCCTCCTGAGTAGCTGGGACTACAGGCACCCACCACCACGCCTGGCTAATTTTTTTGTATTTTTAGTAGAGACAGGGTTTCACCATGTTAGCCAGGATGGTCTCAATCTCCTGACCTCATGATCTGCCTGCCTCGGCCTCCCAAAGTGCTGGGATTACAGGCATGAGCCACCACACCTGGCCAACTCTTGTTATGTTTTAGCAAAGAGACTGGCAGCATTTTGCCCCTACCCGAGAGATCTGTGGAACTTTGAACTTGAGAGAGATGATTTAGGGAATCTGGTGGAAGAAATTACTAAATGGCAAACCATTGAAGAGGAAGCAGAGCTTACAAGTTTGGAAAGTTTGCAGCCTGATGAAGCAATGGAAAATAAAAACCCATTTTCTGGGGGAAATTCGAGCCTCCTCCAGAAATTTGCATAAGTAAGAAGGAGCTGAATGTTAATCACCAAGACAATGGGGAAAATGTTTCCAGGGCATGGCAGAGACTTTTGTGGCAACCTCTCCCATCACAGGCCTGGAGGCTGAGGAGGAAAAAATGGTTTTGTTGGGCCCAGGATGTCCTGCTGTGTGCGGCCTAGGGACTTGGTGCCCTGTGTCTCAGCTGCTCCAGCTGTGCCTAAAAGGGACCAAGTTATAGCTGTGGCTTCAGAGGGTGCAAGCCCCAAGCTTTGGCAGCTTCCACATGGTGTTGTTCCTGCAGGTGCACAGAAGTCGAGAATTGATGTTTTGGAATCTCTGCCTAGATTTCAGAGGATGTATGGAAATGCCTGGATGTCCAGGCAAAAGTTTGCTGCAGGGGCAAAGCCCTCATGGAGAACCTCTGCTAGGGCAGTGCAGAAGGAAAATGTGGGGTTGGAGACCACACCCAGAGTCACCACTGGGACACTGCCTAGTGGAGCTGTGAGAAGAGGGCCACCAACCTCCAGACCCCAGAATGGTAGATCCACTGACAGCTTGTGCCGTGCACCTGGAAAAGCTGCAGGCACTCAATGCCAGCCCATGAAGGCAGCTGGAAATGTAGCTGTACCCTGCAAAGCTACAGGGGTGGAGTGGCCCAAGGCCATGGGAGCCCACCCCTTGCATCAGCAAGCGCTGGATGTGAGACATGGAGTCAAAGGAGATAATTCTGTAACTTTAAGGTTTAATGATTGCCATATTATATTTCAGACTTGGATGGGGCCTGTATCCCCTTTGTTTTGGCCAATTTCTCCCATTTGGAATGGGTGTATTTACCCAATGCCTGTATCTACATTGTATCTAGGAAGCAACTAACTTGCTTTTGATTTTACAGGCTCATAGGCAGAAGGGACTTGCCTTGTCTCAGATGAGACTTTGGACTTGGACTTTTGGGTTAATGCTGAAATGAGTTAAGACTTTGGGGGACTGTTGGAAAGGCACGATTGTGTTTTGAAATGTGAGGACATGATATTTGGGAGGGGGCGGGGGCAGAATGATATGGTTTGGCTGTATCCCCACCCAAATCTCATCTTGAAGTGGAGTTCTCATAATCCCCACATGTTCTGGGAGGGACCCGGTAGGAAGTAACTGAATCATGGGGGCAGGTTTTTTCCCATGCTGTTCTCAGGATAGTGAACATATCTCATGAGATCTGGTGGTTTTATAAAGGTAAAGTTCCCCTGCATATGCTGACTTGCCTGCTGCCCTGTAAGACGTGACTTGCACCTCCTTCACCTTCCACTGTGATTGTGAGGCCTCCCCAGCCATGTGAAACTGTGAGTCCATTAAAACTCTTCTTCTTTATAAATTACCCAGTCTTGCATATGTCTTTATTAACAGTGAGAAAATGCACTAATACATTAGGTCATGAGGGTGGAGCTCTCATTAATGGGATTAGTGCCTTATGAAAGAGACCCCAGATGGCTCTCAAGCTCTCTTTCTGCTATGTGAAGATGCAACAAGAAGTTAGCCATCTGCAACCTGGAAAAAGGCCTTCACCAGAACCTGACTGTGCTGGCGCCATGACCTCCAGAACAATGAGAAGTAAATGTCTATTATTTATAAGCCCACCCAGTCTGTGGTACTTTGTTGCAGCAGTTCAAACTAAGACAGCAACAAATATAATTTAAAAAAATATTTCAGGCAAAAGCCCTCAATGGATTCTAAGATTAATGGGTGCAGGCTGGGTGTGGTGGCTCATGCCTGTAATCCCAGCACTTTAGGAGGCCAAGGTGGGCAGATCACTTGAAGTCATGAGTTTGAGACCAGCCTGGCCAACATGGTGAAACCTCATCTCTACTAAAAATACAAAAATTAGCTGGGCGTGGTGGCATGTGCCTGTAATCTCAGCTACTTTACTTGGGAGGCTGAGGCAGGAGAATCGCCTGGACCCCGGAGGTGGAGACTGTAGTGAGCCAAGATCATGCCACTGCACTTCAGCCTGGGCAACAGAGTGAGACTCTGTCTTAAAAAAAAAGTTAAATTAAACTAATGGGTACAGATTGGATAAGGAGTGGGGCTTGATATAGTTTGAGATCCTCCCCACAGAAAACAATGGGAAAAGAGTAACTTTACAGTGGATAGACCTTGTAGATGCCACCTTAATCAAGCAATCGAAGTTAACATCATCAGTAATGGGGCAAATTGAAATCATGCACCACCCGGTAAGATGCAGTGAGAAGAACATGGCATCACTTCTGTGATATTCCTACCTCAAGTTCATAACTTGAATCTAATCATTAGGAAACATCAGACAAACCCAAACCAAGAGACACTCTACAAAATCATTACCTGTGATCCTCAACATTTACAAGGTCATGAACAGCAAGGAAAGACTGAAGATAAATGCACTGTATGATACTGGATTGGGTCTTTTTGTGACAAAGGATATTTGGGACAAATGGCACAACATAAATAAATTGTAGTAAAGTGTTTATATTTTTATGGTTGCATTGTGGTTGTTTAGGTGAACATTATTGTAGGATTTACACATAAGAATATTCATGGGTGATGGAATATCGTGCTGGCAGTTTACCATCAAATGCTTCAGGAAACAAAACTGCTTCGCACTATTCTTGGAACCTTTCTATAAACTTGAAATTATTTCCAAATAAAAAGAAAAAAATGGTAACAAAAAGCTTATAAAAATTATGTGTATGGGAAAAGTACGTGTGTGTATATATGCTAGCAGCCAAGCGGGAATGTTTTGGACATTGAGTGTTTCTACCTGCCTTAGCATTTGTTTCTCCTTCTTCCAGAAACAGCATCCAGATTTTATTTTGGGGAACTGCCCTTCCCCCACTCTTGGTCAATGCCTTGCTGGTGTAGGCACATGCCCAAGTCAACCAGCATATTTCATCCGCCAGCCATGGTCACTGGTTTAGAGACGGGCACATGACTTAAGTCCATCCAATACGGGCAAATCTTGAGATTTTTTTTTTTTTTTTTGACAGACTCTCTGTCACCCAGGCTGGAATGCAGTGGTGCAGTCTCGGCTCACTGCAACATCCATGTCCCGGGTTCAAGCAATTCTCCTGCCTTAGCCTCCCGAGTAGCTGGGATTACAGGCACCTGCCACCACCCCCGGCTAATTTTTGTATATTTAGTAGAGACAGGGTTTCGCCATGTTGGCCAGGCTGATTTCGAACTCCTGACGTAAGGCGATCTGCCCACCTTAGCCTCCCAAAGTGCTGGGATTACAGGCGTGAGCCACCGTGCCTGGCAAATCTTGGGATTTTTTTTTTCCCTCTTGAAACTATTGTGAAAGAGTTTCTGTTTTTCTCCTGGGGTTGCTTAGCTTTTAGAAAATAAGCCTGAGGCAGCTGCGTGAGACCACCACACAGAGCCAAGCTGTCCAAGAAAAAAAGCTATTTCAGAGAAAAGCAAAAGAAGAGGTAGAGAAACTGAGTCTTCTTGATCTTATTTTAGCCGATAGATCCAATTGTACCTACCTTTTTGGTTAAATAAGCCAAATAGCTTTAATTTTCTGTTTAAGCCACTTTGAATTAGGCTGTTGGCACTTGCAACTGAAAAAATCATGACTAATATTAGGAAATTCCTAATTCAGCTGGGCTGGAGTTGAGAGTGGGAAAGGGGTGGGGAGAGCTGTGGCTGACAGTCAGACTTGGCAGGGCCTCTGGGCATCAGGATCCAGTGGGCGTTCTGCGGGCCTGAGAAGCACTTGAAGGTGCTTTTGAAGAAGTGGCAAGAGCGGGTGGCAGGGAGACAGTGACCAAGCAGAAGTCTTTGAGTGACTTTGGACAAAGCTTGGGCCCAGGCTTATTCCCAATCGGCGCCACCTAACAGTTTGCTACCCAGCCCGGAGCCCAGTGGCTACACCCTTGGCACATCCCTGACCAGAGACGCCTGCAGGCTTGGCCCTGGTCTTCCCTTCCAACCCTGTGGTTACTAGGCCCTGCATTTCTTCACCCTGCCTTGGTTGACAAAATACCCTGTCTCCAGATTATGCAATCAAGCATTGGGACAACCCTATGAGGGAGGTGAGGCTGGGATTATTCCCATTTCACAAGAGTAAAAAGTAAGGCTCAGAGACGTAAAGCAACCTGTCCAAAGTCACACAGCTATGTGGCGGGCAGAGCCAGGACCAGGAGATGGGGCTTTTCTCTCCAAGTCCACAGCTCTTTCCAGAACTCTCTGAGTTTTAGAATTTCTGAGCTAGAGCTAGGAGATGGCACAGCTTCTCTGGTATGGGGGATGTAGTGGAAGACAGAATCCACCCCTTGGGTTTTGAAACCTCCCTTGAGTGAGCGGGGAGGGGTGGAACCAGACTTTCAGAGGCACAGGAGGCCCTCAGGAGAGGGAAGTGGGCTGAAAAGGAAAGTAAACTAACAACTTTACTTGAGGAATGATAATTGATCTAATACATGCTACATGCTTACTTCCACCAGGCACTGTTCTACCTACTTTAGGTTCTCACAATCTTACGAACAAGATCTATGATCCCCGTTTTAGAGATGAGGAAACTCAGGCACGGAAAAGGGAAGTAACTTGTCCACAGTCACACCGCTGGGAAAAGGAGCGGCTGGGACTGGAACTGGAAGTCTGAGCCCGCAGGCCAAGATCTCATAGCGCGACTGCACTGCTCCTTCTGTGCGCCAGACACTGTGCTAGGAGCCAGGATGAACCTGACAGTTGTACCCCAGTCCTCCCAGAGAGGATCTTCAGGAGGGTGGGATGGGAGTGGGCAGCCAGGCAGAGCGGGGCGCTGGGAGAAACCCTGCAGCGGAGCGGGACGGCCAGGGACCCAAGGGAGTTTTTGAAAAGAAGTGTAGCCAGAAACGCCTAGGGGAGAGCGGGGGGTGGGATGGTAGGTGGAGAGGGGCCTGTTCCAAGCAGAGCAGGGCAGGGTCTGCGCTGGGCAGGATGCCCGGGGCCTCGGGGCTCAGGAGGGGAGCGCTGGGGGACGGAGGTGGCTGGAAGGCCGGAAGGCAGTGAGAGCATCAGCCGCGATGCCCGGCCCGCACGTTAGCTAGTCCTGAGCGGCAGGGCCTGGGGGTGACTGGGGAGCTCGGGTCCTCCCCAGTGGGAGGGGACCACGGCGCAGGAGGCAGAGCGGGGAGGAAGGATGAGGCACCTGGTGGCAAGACCACTCTGGCTGCTGCCTTTCGGAGAAAGACTTGGGCCCTAGGAGGGAGGGGCAGGGAGAGGAGCTGGGAGGCTGTGGCAGGAGTTTGCAGAGACTGCAAGGCAGGAGGAAGGAGACAGCGCTCGGGGAGAATCCACGGGTGGAGAGATATTAAGGGAGAACCCCATTTGATGGCCATTTTGCAGCGGAGAGTTAAAAGCCCACACTTAGCTGCCAGACCTCAGTTTGAAGCAGAAGTCGCCACTCATTTGCAATGCGACCAAGGGCAAGTGACTTAACCTCTCTGAACCTCGGTTCCCTCATCTGTAAAGCAGAGCTAATGACCCATGTATCTCATTGTGAAGACTGTTGTAAAGATTAAGACAATGTAAACAGGCGTCTGGACCTAAGTCCTAAGTAAACCCGAGCATTCTGGACACTGTCCTTTAGGTCGTTTTGCAGACATCCAAGTCTGGGGGAAAGAGTCTTTGGGGCAAGGAGCATAAAAAGCTTCTGGGTCCTCTCCTAGCCTCTCCCCTCCAAGCTGGGTGGCTTTGGGGAGAAGCTCTCTGAGCTTCTGGGTTCTCGTCTATAAAATGGGGATACTAGCATTTTCCTCACTGGACTTTGAGCAGAACAGCTGGGACAGAGCTGTTGGACATGGAGCAGAGCATTGCTTTCGTTTGAGCAAGAGCTAGTGACCCACCAGAAGGCTGTGACAAGGGTCAGCTCAGCTAACACAGCAGGGCTGCGCTGGACAAGCAGGGCTCACAGGATCCTAGGGGCCTCCCTGGATTCCCTATGGGATTTCTTTATCTGCCATGGAATGCAGCCTCGGCAGCAACGGGAGTGTTCTCACACTCAACATCAGCAGCCCTTACTGGGCATTGAGCTCATACATCAACCACCCACTTTAAACAAGTTTTAAAACAACAGTGTATTTCTAAAATCATTTTTGAAATGCGACTGTGTAAAAGTAACATGAAGGATAATTGTTACATATCAGGGAGGGTGATGATACCTTCTGAAAATTTCCGCCAGTACGTCTGTGCCCTGTGTGACAGTAGGAGCCATAAGGAGTTTTCATATCCTGTCAGTTTCTTTTCTTATTCCTTATTCGTACCAAATTAGAAAAATCCTAAACCACAATTATAGGTCATTAGAAACGGCAGCAAATGTTTGGTGGCTCTGACAGATGGTTCTGGATTCAGACCAAACAAGAATCCAGAAATCACAGACCTCTTTCTTCCTAAAGACTGCTCTCCCCTCTCTCGGACATTAGGTCAACAGGTACGAAGCTTTCAAAAGCCAGAAGACTAAGTATTTCACCCAGGGAGAGGGGGGCGGCGGTGGGGGGGAGCAAGCAGAGTCATAATCCTTTCTTTGGTTGAATTTGACTCCGGAAAGAATTCTTTAAGTTCTGATGTAATGTTTGGATGTGGTTTTTAAATAGTCTTAATAATATGTCACCGATTCCTTTCTCCTGCTCAGAAACAAAATCACCAAGTGCTGAAAAAGAATCAAAATAAAAATGGAGCAGTCATACTGCTGTTTGGTTTTAAGAAATTCTACTAACTTGCTCCTCAACAGTAAATATTGTAATTGGTGATGTCTGGACAATACAGATATTGAATATATTGCCATTTGAGCAAGTCACTCAGGATCTCAGAAGTGGCCTTGAGTGGAGAAATGGGGGTGGGGGTTTTGGTTTTGTTTTGTTTTGTTTGAGAAAGAGTCTCACTCTGTTGCCCAGGCTGGAGAGCAGTGGCATGATCTCAGCTCACTGCAGCCTCTGCCTCCCAGGCTCAAGTGATCCTCCCACCTCAGCTCCCCACCACCCCACCCCCGTAGCTGGAACCACAGGCATGCACCACCATGTCTGGGTAATTTTGTTTGTACTTTTTGTGAGACAAGGTTTTGCCATGTTGCCCTGACTGGTCTTGAACTCCTGGACTCAAACAATTTACCCGCTTTGGCCTCCCAAATGCTGGAATTTCAGGCATGAGTCACCAGACCCAGCAGCACAGCATTGATTTTTAGCCAGCTTCACATGGGGCCACAAGAATGTTTGAAAAAGATGAAACCATTTCCTTAAGTCGTTGACTAGGCCACTGAAGATCAGTTCTAAGATCTTAAACAGCTTGCTCAGATGACAATATATGTAATAACTGACAGTTCAAACCTCACCTTAGAGGAATAAAATGTCATTATCTTTTTTAAAATTTTGGTATTACACAAACTATCACTGGGCAAAAACTTACATTTTTCAGTGAGGAGTATAAGATAGCCGGATTTATTAAAATCAAACTATTTTCTCATAATATTTGCAATTGACACCACGTGATATCCAACACTGTCATTTGATAGAGGAAATTTGCCAAAAGTTGGTTTTTCATTCTCTGTGAGAGAAATGTGTATCATTAATAACACGGCTGTGTTACAATCTTCTCAGATAGTATTACTTTGTAGCTGTGTTTTACTAAGAGGAGTGCACTTTTAAATGCTGCCTCTGTCATTTTGTTTTTCTTCCTGCCTTTACTGGGGGAAAATCCATTAATTTTGTCCTGGAAAGCTTATTTTGCTCTTGTTCTGGAAAAAAAAGAAAAGTCTCTGATGGTTTACCAGAAAGGTCACTGTGCTGTGTTTGAAAACGATGTGAAAATCTTGATGGCTTTATGCCACTATTTGACAAAGTTTCATAACACACAACTCACTGGGGATTAAAATGGAATAGATCACCAGTCCAGTAAAGTTAATTTCAGATCTTCAACAGCATACTCACTATTTACACTTTTTCAGCTACTTGTGTGAAATTGTCAGACGTGTCCCAGTTCTTAGAGATTTATATATTTTTGAACTAGATGCTTGTTCACTATGTATTTACTTTTCTTCTTTCTTCCTTTTTTTTTTTTAGCCCAGCCATATGCTTGGACACTACGTATTTACTTTTATAACACTATTCTCAGTTGTAGTATTTAGGTTACTATTTTTCTCCCTCTTCTTAGGCTTTAATTAACCACTTTTGAATCACTGGCTTATTATTTGGGTTGAGGATATTACACATCAGAAAAATAATAACCAAAAACCCATAAGTGACATGAAAATATGTCTCTGGAGATGATCTGCCCAAGCTGGATCAGCCAAATTCAAACTAGAGGATGCACAATGTTGGAGAATGTGACAGTTATTCAGAACAAAATGGGGCTGGGTGCAGTGGCTCACGCCTGGAATCTCAGTGCTCTGGGAAGCTGAGGCAGGAGGATTACTTGAGCCCAAGAGTTCAAGACCAGCCTGGGCAACAATGTGAGAGCTCATCTCTAAAAAAAATTTAAGGATTAGCTGTACATGGTGGCGTGCGCCTGTAGTCCCAGCTACTCAGGAGGTTGAGGCAGGAGGGTAATTTGAGCCCAGTTCAAGACTGCAGTGAGCTATGATCACACCACTGTACTCCAGCCTGAGGGACAGAGTGAGAACTTGTCTCTGAAATAAATAGATAGATAGATAAATAAATAAATGTACAAGATGGGATTGTTGCAAGAATCTTAATCAGTTAATCAATTTTGCATTTCAGATTTATGAGTAGAGCAATTCCATCCTTTTTTTCCTTAGAGGTTTCCTATGGACCACTTGTATACCTTTAGGGACCCCCACAGTGGTCCATGAACCACACTTTAGGAAAATTCTATAGCCATTAAGTCTGTCGTCTGAACCATGAAATGTAGTTGGGTGGGGGGAATTGTCCTGTTACCCTGGTCTCTGGCCACCTAGAGCTGGAAGAGTGCATCCTTGGCTGAGTGACATGTTAAGTGGGAGGGACCTTGATAGACACATAAGGGGCATCAAGAGAGACCCAGGACATGTAATGAGCAGAAACCTGGACAGCTCAGTCTGGGGGATATTCATGGGAAGATGTAGGATCTGTCAGGACTCAGCTCATGATGGGCGGCTCTGGTCCCCTGATGTCCCTTGGTTAGGTGTTCTGTCTCTACCAGGGTCCTGTAGCATGCAATAAGCTGGTTTTGACTAGTAAATAACCCCCCAGAACTCTAGAGGTCTGCATTGTAATTCTATTGTGGTGTCAGCTTTTTTTGATGTCACAAATACCCCCAATGCCATAGGGTCTGTGGGTCTTAAGGGCCAAGTGGCAGGACCATTTGCACCACACCCGGAACTGTTGAACAGCTCTTTCTTGCTCTGTGTCTCATTCAAATTTAACAGCCTTTAATGTCACCTGTAAAACATATTCCCAAAGGTAGAATATGTTTTCTCCAGAGTCTGAGGAGGCCTACCAGATGAGCTTTCTTATCTGCTGGGCAAGAATTTCTCCTTTTATTTGGAGTGGATGTCTAGTCATGCTTCTGACTACCAAACCATTAAAGATCTCACTGATGTTAGTAAGACACTAAATCTTTGTAGGGGTTTTTTTCTTCCCATCCCCTGGAATGCATGCACTTACCAAGGCTCCTTGGCACTTTTCTGGTCCAATTAACATGATGTCATCTGAGGAGTAGACCAATGCAGCCAGGAGCCATGGCTCACGCCTGTAATCCCAGCAGTTTGGGAGGCCGACTTGGGTGGATCACCTGAGGTCAGGAGTTCGAGATCAGCCTGGCCAACATGGTGAAACCCCATCTCTACTAAAAATACAAAAATTAGCTGGGTATGGTGGCACACACCTCTAATCCCAGCTACTCAGGAGGCTGAGACAGGAGAATCGCTTGAGCCTGGGAGGCGGAGTTTGCAGTGAGCTGAGATTGTGCCACTGCACTCCAGCCTGGGCAACAGAGTGAGACTCTGTCTCAAAAAACAAAACAAAACAAAAAACAAAAAAACTGTGGTGGCCCTGTCACCAGAAGTATGTAAGATCTAAGATCTAGTTTATAATTCCCTGTCTAGGGTTTTATAGCTCAAAACCAAGTACTGAACAGAGCTTGGCCTAAATTAATGGTTTTCAAACTTGGTTCCATGGTATCCTGGGGGTTTCTTATAATTCTCAGGGGGTTTCATGGAGATTCATATTCAGGGGATCATTTCTCATCACTGCTGTGACCATGGCAACTCCATTCTTGTCTGTTCACAGATTAGGACTCTGCAGAAGGTTTTGTTTGTGGAAAGGCTTTTACTGCTGAAAGCTAACAGTAGGACATTCTATGGAATACCTGACCAGTACTCCTTGAAACTTCAGTCATGAAAAACAAGGAGAGACTGAGAAACTCTCAAGAACCAGAGGAGACCAAGGAGACACAAACACCAAATGCAATGTGATATCCTGGATGGAATGCCGGAACGGAAAAGGGACCTTAGGAGAAAAATTCATGAAATCCGAATAAAGTCTGGAGTTTAGTTCACAGCAAAGCACCAGTGTTGACATCTTCATTTTGGCAAATGTTCCATGATGATGTAGGAGGTTAACATTAAGGGAACTGGATAAGGGATATATGGGAACTTTCTGTACTTTCTTTTCAACTTTTCTATAAATCTAGAATTATTAAACCCAAATTGTAAAAGTTTATTTTTAAAAAATAGCATTCAAAAACCGTCAGACAAATGAGCTCCAAATACATCCAGAGATGAGAAGAAAGACGGTGACCTGATTCTGGAAGTTCAGATGTCCATGTTGGTGACCTGATTCAGGAAGTCTTTCAGGAGGATATCAAGCTTGGATCTTGGATAGAACTGGGATGTGAGGCACTGGTGATTGGGCAATATCCCTGCCTGTAGGATTCTTTGTGGAATGCTGGATATTCATATTCCGGTCTTTTCTTATCTCTGGTTGCCTCAGGGAAGTAAGAACCCATCTGGGAAAGAGAGGACAGGACTGAAGAGGGACTCAAGGAAGTTGAGCTTACTGGATTGGGGGTGAATGTTAAAGTTCCTGTTTGAACAGGTTTGGAGGGAGAGATGGATGGTGGGGAGGGCATCATACCTTCACCCTTGCTAAATACATCCTCTTCTTTCCAGCAGAGCCCAAGCTGGAGACCAGGAGAATCTAGAGGAAGGAGGTGACACAGGCCTGCTCCTAGTCTGATGGGAAAACCTATGTTATACCCTCAAAGAACCCCAATCTGGTATGGGAGACACACTCCCTGACTTCAGAGAGCTCTCTGTCTGAACGAGTGGACGCAATGCCTACCTTTAAGGAGACCCTCTGTCTGATGGGAGGGACACAGCTTCTTCCTCCAGTCCGAAGGGGAGATGGGACACATCACATGCACACTGGTGGTAGCTGGGCTGACCTTTAGACATTAGTATTCAGGGACAAGGACAGCCTGGGAGGAAGGCTTGAGGATGACCTGTGGTCCTTTGTGAAGAGAAGGCCAGTGTAAAGGGTGCTGGGATGGAGCTGATGCGCCCCCGGGGAGTGGGCCCTGCTCAGACCTAGATGTCCATATTGGTGACCAAGCTCTGAACTGTTGTCCCCACAGGGGTCTACCAGCTGAAAAGCAGTGAGGAGACAGGGAAGGACAGGAGACACACAGAGCCATATATGGAAGAAGATCTGAAATGGAGTGATAAAGATAGATATGAGGCTGGGCGCGGTGGCTCACGCCTGTAATCCCAGCACTTTGGGAGGCTGAAGCTGGTGGATCACCTGAGGTCAGGAGTTCGAGACCAGCTTGACCAACATGGTGAAGGCCCATCTCTCCTAAAAATACAAAAAATTAGTAGGGCATGGTGGCATGCACCTGTAGTCCCAGCTACTCTGGAGGCTGAGACAGGAGAATTGCTTAAACCTGGGAGGCAGAGGTTGCAGTGAGCTGAGATCTAGCCACTTCACTCCAACCTGGGCGACAGAGCGAGACTCCGTCTAAAAAAAAAAAAAAAAGGAAAAAGAATAGATATTAGTATATGATTAAAATGCAGGCAGAAGCGAAGAGAGATTCCTGCTCCCAGACCTCCCCTCACCCCCTACCCTATCCCCCACCCCTGCCCTGGCCCCAGCTGGCACCCCATTTGCATCTCCCTGTGTCCATGCTCCCCAGTCAGGCGTTACCTCAGTATTTTCTTTCACTAGGGGTCAAAGGCAAACAGAGCCAATATCCACATGTGCCAGCTTGCGGGGGAGGAGGAACTCTGGAAAAGAAGGAGAGTGAGAGCAGGTACAGCCCCCATCTACCATGTGGTACACACCAGGCTGGGTCAGGAGGAGGGGGCAGGGAAGAGCCGTCCCGGGGGCCTGTGCAGAGTTGGGCACAACACGGCAGTCAGTAATAGTTGATGACTGACTGAATGAGTAGCATGCAATCAATATTAGAGAATGGGCCGTAGCACAGTGGTTAAAGCCTGCGTTCAAATCTCAGCTCTGCAACTTCCTAGCTGTGTGACCTTGGGCAAATTACTTAACCTCTCTGAGCCTCAGTTTCCTCATCTGTAAAATGAGGATAAGAACATTGAAAGGAACCTACATCCTAGGATTGTTGTGGCCTTGCATCTAGCTCATGCCTACACAGAACTTACAACAGAGCCTGGCACACAGGAAACACCAAAAAGCCCTTAGCCTGTGTCGTGCAGGTACTACACGAGTGTGATTTTCCTGTCTGTGACATGCATGTGTGCTCACTGGGGATATGGTGTGTGCAGGGGGTGCTTCTGGGCTGGTGATAGTGAGGGTGGCAGGTGGTATTGGAGAGTGGGAGGAGCACTAGCTTTGTGGCCAGGCCAGGCAGACATGGGATCTATTCACAGCTTTACCACTTCCCAGCCAGGGGGGAGCCCCAGCAAGGGGCTTCCCCTCACAACAGAATGAGCATAAGCCTTTCCTGGGGCATTGTCAGTGAGGAGGTGCAAAGTGCTTCTTCAGACACTACCGAGAGCTGTAATTTTTTTTTTTTTTTTCAGATGGAGTTTTGCTCTTGTTGCCCAGATTGGAGTGCAGTGGTACAATCTCAGCTCACTGCAACCTCTGCCTCCTGGTTTCAAGCGATTATTCTGCCGCAGCCTCCTGGGTAGCTGGGATTACAGGTATCCGCCATCACGCCCAGCTAATTTTTTTGTATTTTTAGTAGAGACAGGGTTTCATCATGTTGGTCAGGCTGGTCTTGAACTCCTTACCTCAGGTGATCCACCCACCTCGACCTCCCAAAGTGCGGGATTACAGGCGTGAGCCACCGCGCCCGGCCAAGAGCTGTAATTCTTTCCAACGTTCTGCGTGGTCTGTTGTATGTGGCTGTGTGTGTCTAGAAGCCATGTAGATTTGGAAATAGGGGACGTGTGGATCAATGAGAGAAGCCTGATCTGGCTGTCAGGACACCTGGGTTCTTTCTGAGCTTGAGAAAGGGGATCTTGCACAACGCCTCGGCCCTTCTGACTCTACAGCTATAAAATAGAGATATTAAGGCTGACGTCCCAGAGCTGTTGTGAGGATTAAAGGAGATGTCGTGTGTGCTGTGGTCAGCTCACAATAGTTCTCCAGCAAAAGGGAGGGAGGCATCTCTGTTCTGATCTTTCCAACTACTGGTGGTGCCTGTGGTCAGTTTCCAGCCACGTCATCCTGTGATCCTTTCCATGCATGCACACAGATGGAAGCCTGTTTGTGCAAATAGCCACTTCTTTAGATGAAGGGGGAGGGCATCCCTTGGACCATCCCAGGTCCCTTGGACCAGCTGGGAGTAACAGATAAGCCAGGCTGCCTGGGTTTGAATTCCAGCTCAGCCACTTGCTAGCTTTGTGACTTCAGGCAACTGACTTGACTTCTCTGTGCCTCTCTTTCCTCCTTTGAAATTGGAGACAATTGGAGCACCCATCTCAGAGGGCTTTTGGAGGAGTACAAAGGTGTAAAGTGCTTACGGCAGAGCCTGGCACAATCATTTGTTGTTATTCTGAAGTTGGGCCAGGTCTGGAGGGTGTGCTCTGCTGCCCAGTTCCCACGCCTTTCCTGGCCAGCAGATATCTCATCCCCTGGAACAGTCCCTCCTGAGCTCTGACCAGTCTCCCTCAGGCGGAAGTTCCTAGAAGGGTGCAACCTGGGGCAACAGCCAGGGCAAGCTGCTAAAATGATCACACTTCAGAGGAGGCCTCCGGATGTCAGTGGGACAGATTTTGTTGGAAAGCGAATGTTCATAATGTTCAGGAAAGACAAGTGAAGGGCACCCTTTTGCAGGTCCCCAGCTGGGTAGGAAAGAACCAGCCTTTCTCAGCTCTATTCTCTCTCCTCACTCAGACTCCCTCCCACCCAAAACGCAGAAAGAGCCTTAGGGGATAGTCAGAGTGGTCTTTGGCAAGGTCAGAGGTCTGATACTCTGAAGTTCAAATCTCACTGCCCTGCCAGTGACCCCAAGAGGAGGAGAACCAGGAGTAGAAAAATGTAAAGAGGGTGGCTAAAGGGGGTGGGGTGGGGGCTGGGGGAGGTATGATTGGAATGAGAGAAGAAATGGTGGGCTGTCAGAAAGAGGGAAACAGAAATTGTGGGGATCTGCTGTACCCAAAATAGGCAGAGGGCCACATGTGCGTGTAGATGTGTGTGTAAGTGTGCATTGGTGAATGTGTGAATGAATGAATGTGTGTGAGAGCACAGGTGGGTTTGAGTGGGTATGAGTGCCTGAGTCTGTCTGACTGTGCAGAGACAGGATCATAGACTCACCCATGGGTGGAGACTTTTTCTGTTCATCCCCCTTATTTTCCAGTTGAGGAAACTGAGGCTCATTGGTGGGGAGTGAAATGCCCAGACATGCTGGGAGGGGGTGGAGAGGAGCTTTTCCTAGCTTGGTCTTCCCTTCAGTGTCCCCTCCCCCGACCCCCAGCTATTTCTTGAGGTCAGAGGGAGGGGGCAGGCCAGGGCTGCTGGGGAGAGGAGGGAGAGAAGAAGGGGGGTGGCCGGCAGCCTTGCAGGGCACAGGGGCTCTGCGGGAAGGGTCCAGACACGTGGCCTCCCCCTTTTCTGCGGACGTGGACTCCCCACCCAGCAGAGACGTGTCATCCCTGGAGCGGGCAGCAGAGCCTCTCCAGCTTTTCTGCCAGATCCAGCCTTGAATGTGGGGAGGGCCCTTCAGAAGGACACTTGGGCAGGTTCCCAGTCTGACAAAGCTGAGCCCTAAAAGGGAGTGGGTGAACCTGGGCCCACCCAAGTTCAGGCCCTCCCCTCCCCACCTCTCCTCAGTGTCCCCACCTGGGAAATGGGAGAAAGTCAGGGAATTCTATCTGCCGTGGGAAGGTAGAATCTGGGTGAGGGGCGTGCAAGTCTTCGAAGCCTCCTTCCGATGGCAATCGGGGAGCAAGACCTCATCCCAGGCCTGCCTGTGGCTTCCTCCCCCACTTCAGAGCCCCCTGCCTGGGAGGGGCACCCTCTCCCTGAGTGTGGGGGAGGAGGAGAAAGAGGGTCCACGTCAGGAGAGGGAAGCCGCAGTCAGAACAGACATTCCCGATGACTCACAGCCCCGGAACGCCTTGAGAGCCGCAGGGACAGCCCCCTGTTCAACTGGGGCAGCTGGAGACCCAGGACCCTGGGGGGCAGGGAGGCAAAGCGAGGGGGAGGCAGGGGTCAGAGGCAGAGCCTGGAGACAGGATTGAAGCGAAGGTCCCTGAGAGCAGCTGAGAGACGGAAGACAGTGTACCGCCCACCTCGTCCTAGCCACATACTGTGGTCCTCACACAGCAGAAGGAGGAAGACTAGATCTTACAGAGGACCCCCTCCTAGGCCACCATGGAACTCTGCTTCTTGTGAATGCTTGAAAAGAGGAGGAATGTCCTGCCCCTGTCCCTTTCTGGGTCTGATCCTAGCACCCTCCTGCCCTGAGGAGGCAGGGGGATGGCTACAATGACCCGAGAGCCCCCACCTGATTCTCACCCACTCCAGCCCACTTCATTGTCATGCTTCTCCCATGACCTCTGTCCCCTCCGCCTTCTGGGCCTCAGGTTTGAGGAGGTTTGAGGAGGGCAAACTGAGGCCCAGCCTGGTCATGGGGGGCGCTTGAGGAACACAGCTGCTCTCCCCAGGCCAGTCTGACCCAGCAGAGCTCTGGGCTCAGGGCCTCTGTGTTCTGCTCTTCCTCCCTCCAGTGAAGATGCAGCTAAGCCTCCCGTCTACGTGGCAGGCAAGGGGGGAGCTTGCGAGAGAGGGGAGCTGGGAATGAGGTCAGCGGGTTGGATGGGCCAGGCCATGGCTGCGAAGGCATCTGGGCTGCAGCAGTCTGGAAGGTAGGGGCCTCCGGGTCAGGCCACTCCCAGCCCAAACCCGCCATCCACCCGCCCACCATGGCCTCCTTCCCATCTCCTGCTCCTCCCCTCCCTGCAGCCCACATTCCGCCCGCCCAGGCCAGATGGTTCGCATCAAGGCTTTTCCATGTGGCAGTTCCTCCCTGCCCACCAGGCTCCCTTCCCCCTCTGGCCACATGGCTCAGCTGAGAGTTGGGGAGCAGCTCTCCTGGGCTGTCCTCCCAGGACCAACTGGGATTATGTGGGATCCCCGTGTCATGCTGTCGCCGCCATCCTCAGTGACCTCCCTGGCCCTGCGAGCTCCCCAGCCCTAGCCACCTGGGCTCTTGAAGTGTCACAGGGTTCTTACCTCTGATCCCTCAATCCTAGCTGTGTGACCTCCAGCAGCTACTTTCCTTCTCTGGGCCTCAGTTTTCTGATCTGTACAAGGAGGGAAGAACAGAATAAACTCGAAATTTCCTTCTAGCAGAACGTCTCTTATTCTGTGATATTTCCACCTAGAGACTCTAAAGCTCTAAGATCCAACAGAGGTCAAACCGCAACTCTGGAGGGGTTATCTGGTCTACCTCTTTACCTGCTCCCGGCCCCATTTGTTTGTTCATCTCCATATCCATGAATTCCTCCCAACCCACCTATACTTTCCTCGAATCTTCCCCTCCCTTTAAGGGCCCTGGCCTTCTAACTTGAGTCCTTCTGCTGTCACCAAGGTATAAGTCCTCTGGGTGAGTTCTCGGCAAAAGGATCACAACCATTCTCCTCTCAAAGGCAGTCACCAACTCTCTATAGCCACCACTGTGTATAACTCCTTCCCCCAGAATCCCAGGCCTCCAGAAGTTGGCCCCAGCCTACTTTTCCAGCCTTATCTTCCTCTGCCCATGGCCTTATCTCTCTTTCTGTCTGTCTGTCTGTCTCTCACTCAATCTATGTCAAGCTTCCCAGGCTGAGCGGTGCCTTTCCTCCCACTTAAACCCTGCATTTGAACCCTGTCACCCACCCTCCCAAGCCTGGCTGGAAAGCTGCCTCCTCCGTGCAGCCTTCCTTATCTCTCATTGGCATTCCCATCATCCTTTGCGTCTAGAGGCTTCCATTTACTGAGCAAGACATAGACCAGCAAGATGGTCTCACTACTACCCCAGTTCACAGACTGGGGAAATGAAGTTCCGAGATGGAGCATTTACTCAAAATCACACAGCCAGTGCTGCCTCAAGGGAGGGGCATTTTTGTGTGTGTTTTATTCCTCTTCCTGGCTCCCCACTCTCCCAGAATAGGAGCTATTGTCCCCAGAGCTCTCCCCAGCACACAGCTGGCCCCAGAAGGCCTGAAGTAACCACTCAGTGAAAAGGATCAACTAGAGGGCCGGCAACAGGCACCAAACTCAGCATATTGTCCCCCAAGCAGGGTCCTTGCCCAGCCAGAAGCCTGGGATCATCCCTGTTCCTCACCACCCCCACCCCACATCCAATCCAACCCCAGCACCTGTAAATTTTGCTTCCCAAAGGGCTCTCAAGCCCATCCTCTTCTCTCTGTCTCCATTCCCACCTACCGGGTCCAAGCCCCTCACCTGGGCAAGTATAGCAGCCTCTCAGCTGCTCCTCCACCTTCGACCACAGCCCTCCTCCCACAGGTACCTACTCCATGGAGTGCCCATGGCTTTCTTTTACAAATGCAGGCCTGATTGTGACCCTCCCCCGCGTCAGGCCCTCTGCTGGGGCCCATAGCTGAAAGGAGGCAAACTACACCCATGATGGGGCTTCTCTGGCCTGCCCAGCCTTTGCCTGTGGTGCTCCAGCCACACTGGCCTTCCCTGAATTCCTTGGGCATCCAGCACTCGCCATGCCCCCTCCTGCCTTTGCATATGTGGTCCCATCACTATCCACCCTGCCTCCTATCCTTTTCCCATCAGCCTACCCAGGGAAGCCTTCCTAGGGCTCCAGGACTAGAGCAGACCCTCTGCCATGTCTGCCCATTCAGAGCTCTGCATTCTTCCTCTTAGTAACCTTAATGGTTGCACCTCCACGTTTATTCATGTGATTTCATTGCTGTCTGTGTCTTTACCAGACACAAACTCCATCAGGCAGACACAGGGTCTGTGCTGCTCACCACTGAATGCCCAGTCCCAGCAAAGTGCCTGGCACGTGACTATTGTTGCATGAATTTATCAGCAAATGAATGTAGCTCCTTAGCAAAATGGGGTGGGGGTGGCTTTTGGGAAGAAGGCAAGGTCATGTTATCCATACAGGATCCTTTCTGTGTCCGAGCCAGACTGTCCAAAGGGGCCCTCTGCCGGGACCCCTGCCCAACACCCCGCCCTGAAACTCCAGAATCTCAAGTTTGCCAGGAGGAAGAACTCGTGGCTGGGGCAGAAGCAGAAGACAGGAGACATTGGTGGCCAAAACTTACCTGGGGTGGGGGTTGTGGGGGGTGGGTATCAAGGAAGGAGATCAAGATCTGGAAGGTACCTCTGCCCAACAGAGGCTTCTCCTCAGCACCCCCCTTCTTTTATTTAAATTCAGGATTCAAAGGAACCCTGGTGTTTATCTCCCAAACACAACACGGCAACCAGACATCTGGCTGTGATGCAAGCCCTGCACCACCCGCCCCCCTGGCCACGCCCCCTATGGCTGCTGCCCTTTCTCCCCTGGAGCAGCTCATGAAGCCTGCATGCCCGCCTACAGCATGAGGAGACCCGGCAGAGCGCCATACCCCAGGATGGGCACCAGAGAACTGGGGACTGGGGAAGACGAGATACCAGAAGAGAATAAGAGAGGAAAAGAGGGAGGGGGAAAAATGTATGTGGGTGGAGAGGTGGGACAATGGGCCAGAGACCGAGGAAAGAAAAGGAAAGGAAAAAAAAAACTAAGAAAAGGAAGAAAAACGCATGAAGAGAAAAATTTGAAGGGAGAGAGGTTAGGGGGTGGGGGAGAGAAAAGGTAAATGAATAGAAAAAAGAAAGGAAGAAGGAATGGAGAAAAGCAAATGGGATAAAACAGGCACAGAATTGAACCAACCCAGAAAGGTGTAAATATTCAATCAATTCATGGGGCCAACTTTCTCTTTTTTTTTCTTTTTTCTTTCTTTCTTTTTTTTTTTTTTTGAGAGAGAGAATTTCGCTTTTTTTTGCCCAGGCTGGAGTGCAATGGTGTGATCTCGGTTCACTGCAACCCCCGCCTCCTGGGTTCAAGTGATTCTCCTGCCTCAGCCTCCCAAGTAGCTGGTACTACAGGCGCATGCCACCATGCAGGGCTAATTTTTGTATTTTTAGTAGAGATGGAGTTTCACCATGTTGGCTAGGCTGGGGTCTCAAACTCTCGACCTCAGGTGATCCGACTGCCTCAGCCTCCCAAAATGTTGGGATTACAGGTGTGAGCCACCGCGCCCTGCCAAGCCAACTTTTAAGAAGAACTACACTGCCTCCAGACATCAGGAGCAGGGAGGGAATATGACAGAACAGCTGCCAGCTACCCAGCTGGGAGCTCACTCCAGCAGGAAAGATGGGGCTGACCGACCCCTCACTTCTGACTACCAGAGAGCAGCAGTGAGAACTGGGGTCCCCTAACTCAACAACATCCCCCGTCCAGTGCACTATTCTCAGCTGGGGCCTGGCTGGGGCCTGGCTGGGACCTGGTGGGGTGGCTGGAGAGGGCCTGGGAGCTGGGGCTATGACAGACCTTGTGTCACCTGGGGCCATACCCCCAGCCCTTCTCTCTCCAGCTCCCAAGTTCTCCTCCTAGGACTGGGGTGGGGGTGGTGGAGGCAGCGGGCAGAGAATGGGGTGGGATCCGTCCAGGACTAGAAAACAAGGTTCATCTTCAAGAGCCTGGAATGAGGGCTTGTTCTAGGGGAGAATGAGGGGGAGGCTGGGCCTGGCTGTGACATTTGAGGGCTCGGGTCACCTGGAAAGAAAAGGAAAGGGGGAAGGAGAGCGAAAGAGGCAAATGAGATCCAGAAAAGGAGCTCTGGAGACAGAGGGGAATGGAGAAAGCAGCGAAGAAACTTGGAAGACAGAGGAGGGATGCAGGGGCCTGAAAGGAACGCAGGATCCGGGCTGGGAAGAAAGAGAAAGAGCAGGGGACAGATGCCTCTCTAGACTCCTGCCACAGCCAGACTCCTCCCAGTCGCTGCCCTCTGACCTTGCTTCCTGGCCTCCCACACACTCCTTAGCCCACTCCAGTCCGGCTTCCTTGCCCATCTCTCCACCACAGCAGCTCACGCTGCGGGGATCAGTCACCACCATTCTGCTAAGTCCAGGGAACATTTTACTCCTTACCATACTAGTTCTCTCTGCAGCATATAACTCTCCTTCCTTCTAGTACCATCTCTTTCCTCTGCACTCATGACCACCCAATCCCTCTCACCCAGCCCTCCTTCTCTGGCCACTCTTGCCCTATCTCCTCCTCCTCCACCCAGCCCTTACACCCTGAGGGTCCCCGAGGCTCAGTGCCAGCCCCTCCACACTCCCTCCCTCCATGCTTTCTCTGAGACAACACCATCCACAACCCTAGCTTCAGTTACCATCATCCTGGGACCCACATTTGTCTCTCCTCTGAACTCCTGACCCAGGTGCCCAAGGGTTTCCTCCATATTTCTAATTGGATGTCTCACAGGCTTCAAACACTCAGCATGGACAAAACCTACTTCATCATCTTCCCCCTAAGCCTGGAAAGGAAGGAAGGAGGGAGGAAGGGAGAGAGGGAAATCCTAGGAGGCTGGAGGACTTGGGTTTGGGGCTAAGGCATAGAAGAGCAGAGCTGTACCTGGAAGCTGAGGAACCTAGCAAAGGGCTCCGACTGTGCAATGCTAAAGCGAGGGAAGAAGAAGGGCCTGCACACACCCGGGGTCTATCCCCAGACTCTGCTCCAGGCTCCCTCAACAGGAACTGTGCAGGGCTCCATGATAGAGACTCATGGAGAGCTTCATCCTGGGGTCTTCACTGCACCCCCACTCTTAGACCCCGCACTTCTCTCTCCTCAGACCCTCTCCTAGGAACCCCCTCTTTATCATCAGTCTAGGGCTAGAGGTGGGAGCAGAGAAGCGTTCTGGAGAATTGGAGTTGGGGGAAGAGCAACAGAACCTCAACTGGGGGCTGCAGCAGCTGGAAAGGGTGACCCGGATGTGCAGGGCAGGGGTGCATGCCCCCCACCAGGTGCACAACACCTGGGCTACCTCTTCCAGGTGTGTTCTCCTCCTTTGTCCCATACCATGGAGTCCAGATGGGGTGCCTGAGGAGCTCTGAGGGTGGGGGCCTTTTCCCTCCTTCTTTGGTGTTGGAGGGGGGCACTTGGGGAAATTTGGAGAAGGAGAGAACTCAAGCTCAGCACTTTCCTCTTTCTGTTTTTCTTCTTAAGGAATTTTTTTTTCCCTAACTGCTGATGACTTTACCATTTCTTGGGGGTGTGGGGAGGAGATTTTGGCTTTTGCTCCCCCCCACTTTAAGTGCCGGACAAAGTCTTACATTCCACAAGAAGCCAGAGCTTCAGAGTTTCCTAAAGATGAGGTGGCGTCTCCTCCCCTCACAGGCACAAGCTCCCTCCTCCTCCCACCCCTCATCCCCCCAGTCTGCAGCCCTCAATCCTGGCCAGGAAGGCCCAGCCAGGCTGGGAGGAGACCCCAAGCACATTCTTCCTCTCACTGTCATACTGCAGAAATTAAAGACACATCTTCAGCCTGGGCGCCTGCCAAACGTTTTAAGTCGAAGAGTGGCAGGGGAGGCCTTGAGCCTCAGCTCCATGCCACGTGTAAAGGATGCTTGGAAACTGTCTGCCTCGGCCCCTGGGAGGAAGGCCTGGAACTGGACATTGGGGTGGTGGCTGTCACACGCCAGGCACACAAAACCCCAATGCCAGGGATCCCCAAATATCCTTCAGAACCCCAGGCCCATGATGTAGCAACCCCCAATTCACACCTTGGAGGTTTCAACTCTTCTTTAAGATGGGCGTGGGAAAGCCTGGATGGGAAACATATGGGGAGGGGCGGGGAGCTGCAGGCAGGAGCCCTTCTCACTACGAAAACCCAAGAAGCAAGGAAGTGGACAGGTCACTAACCCTCATACTACCAAGCCCTGCGGCACCCTGCCCTAGACCACCACTCTAAATGTCTGTTCCCTCCAAAAACAGGACCCCTGTCCCCTATTAGGGAGGGGGGTCTCTTGGAACTGACCCACAGTAGAGGGCAGGACTTTGGTGGGTTCAAGAACTGCCATCTCAGCACCTCAGCCCCCTAGTCCTGCCCTGTAGTCGCTGGCACTAGGTGGGGGCAGACCCTGGGCCACAAGTTGCTGCCACATGGTCAGGATAATTGATGAAGGTCCATCCCTCCATTGCTGTCTCCAGCCCTGCCTCTCTGGAAACGCTATATTTTCCCTTTAATTATAGCCCCTGCAGTCTCCCTCTGCTGCCCCACCCGCACCGCTCATCCTGGCTGCCCACGGCCAGCCGGCCAGCCGACGTGGCTCCCTCCCCTTCTGTTCCTTTTTTTTCCCCTTTGCCTTCGTTGCACAAAACCAGCTGGGGGAGGGCGTGGAGAGGGGCGGGGGGAGGCAATGGAATCTTGGATGGTTTGGGGGAGGCGGGACTCCCCGCTTCCACGTTTGCAGCTCTGGAGCACCGGGGGTGGGGAGCTGCACAGGAGGGAGAGAAATGAACAGGGCACTGCAAGGAGACCCCCAGGCCTTCTCTCAGCCCTACAGAGTTTCTCAGGATGAGGTAGATTGGGGTTGAAGCAGAGCCTTGTTGGGGGATTGGGACATGGAGGAAGAAAGGACGTGGAGTTCTAGAGGCATTTTTCTTAGATATAGCCTGCTGTCCTTCGGGTCCCCAGACCCTTTCAGAGTGTACAGATGATTCTCTCTGGTTCCTAAGGCAGAGAGCAATGACCGGGATTTTCAGGAAAGAGATGAGGCAGTGGGAAGTAGCCCCTAAAACAAAGTCAATCATCCTCTGCAGCCCATCCCACACCCCCAAAGGCAAGTTTCACCCAGACACCCAAAATATCCCATACATCCCCAACACTGAGTCCAGGTACAACTGGAGAAGGGGCTTTATGCAGCTCCCAGAAAGACACCCCTTTAGCTAAGTGCCCTCCCTCCACCCAGGTTCTCTCTGGTTTGACTGTGCTGGGAAGGAGGGTCTCTAAGCAGCCCCTGGCCACAGCCATGGCAAACAAAACTCTTCTCTAAGTCACCAATGATCACAGGCCTCCCACTAAAAATACTTCCCAACTCTGGGGTGGAAGAGTTTGGGGGATGAATTTTTAGGGGATTGCAAGCCCCAATCCCCACCTCTGTGTCCCTAGAATCCCCCACCCCTACCTTGGCTGCTCCATCACCCAACCACCAAAGCTTTCTTCTGCAGAGGCCACCTAGTCATGTTTCTCACCCTGCACCTCAGCCTCCCCACTCCATCTCTCAATCATGCCTAGGGTTTGGAGGAAGGCATTTGATTCTGTCCTGGAGCACAGCAGAAGAATTGACATCCTCAAAATTAAAACTCCCTTGCCTGCACCCCTCCTTCAGATATCTGATTCTTAATGTCTAGAAAGGAATCTGTAAATTGTTTCCCAAATATTCCTAAGCTCCATCCCCTAGCCACACCAGAAGACACCCCCAAACAGGCACATCTTTTTAATTCCCGGCTTCCCCTGTTTTGGAGAGGTCCTCAGCATGCCTCTTTATGCCCCTCCCTTAGCTCTTGCCAGGATATCAGAGGGTGACTGGGGCACAGCCAGGAGGACCCCCTCCCCAACACCCCCAACCCTTCCACCTTTGGAAGTCTCCCCACCCAGCTCCCCAGTTCCCCAGTTCCACTTCTTCTAGATTGGAGGTCCCAGGAAGAGAGCAGAGGGGCACCCCTACCCACTGGTTAGCCCACGCCATTCTGAGGACCCAGCTGCACCCCTACCACAGCACCTCTGGCCCAGGCTGGGCTGGGGGGCTGGGGAGGCAGAGCTGCGAAGGGGGGAGATGTGGGGTGGACTCCCTTCCCTCCTCCTCCCCCTCTCCATTCCAACTCCCAAATTGGGGGCCGGGCCAGGCAGCTCTGATTGGCTGGGGCACGGGCGGCCGGCTCCCCCTCTCCGAGGGGCAGGGTTCCTCCCTGCTCTCCATCAGGACAGTATAAAAGGGGCCCGGGCCAGTCGTCGGAGCAGACGGGAGTTTCTCCTCGGGGTCGGAGCAGGAGGCACGCGGAGTGTGAGGCCACGCATGAGCGGACGCTAACCCCCTCCCCAGCCGCAAAGAGTCTACATGTCTAGGGTCTAGACATGTTCAGCTTTGTGGACCTCCGGCTCCTGCTCCTCTTAGCGGCCACCGCCCTCCTGACGCACGGCCAAGAGGACGGCCAAGTCGAGGGCCAAGACGAAGACAGTAAGTCCCAAACTTTCGGGAGTGCAAGGATACTCTATATCGCGCCTTGCGCTTGGTCCCGGGGGCTGCGGCCACGAGACGTGGATGATCCGGAGACTCGGGAATGGAAGGGAGATGATGAGGGCTCTTCCTCGGCGCCCTGAGACAGGAGGGAGCTCACCCTGGGGCGAGGTTGGGGTTGAACGCGCCCCGGGAGCGGGAGGTGAGGGTGGAGCGCGGCGTGAGTTGGTGCAAGAGAGAATCCCGAGCGCGCAACCGGGAAAGTGGGGATCTGGGTGCAGAGTGAGGAAAGCACGTCGAAGATGGGATGGGGGCGCCGAGCGGGGCATTTGAAGCCCAAGATGTAGAAGCAATCAGGAAGGCCGTGGGATGATTCATAAGGAAAGATTGCCCTCTCTGCGGGCTAGACTGTTGCTGGGGCCGTGGGGGTGCTGGGCCGCCGCGGAGGGGGTGCGGAGCGTGGGCGGGTGGAGGATGAGAAACTTTGGCGCGGACTCGGCGGGGCGGGGTCCTTGCGCCCCCTGCTGACCGATGCTGAGCACTGCGTCTCCCGGTCCAACGCTTCCTGGGGCAGGAGCCGGAGCGGGAAGACCCGGGTTATTGCTGGGTGCGGACCCCCACCTCTAGATCTGGAAAGTAAAGCCGGGGATGGGGCAGCCCAAGCCTCTTAAAGAGGTAGTCGGGCCGGTGAGGTCGGCCCCGCCCCGGCCCCATTGCTTAGCATTGCCCGACACCTAGTGGCCGTCTGGGGAGCCGCTAGCGCGGTGGGAGTGGTTAGCTAACTTCTGGACTATTTGCGGGCTTTTTGGTTCTTTGGCTAAAAGTGACCTGGAGGCATTGGCTGGCTTTGGGGGACTGGGGATGGCCCCGAGAGCGGGCTTTTAAGATGTCTAGGTGCTGGAGGTTAGGGTGTCTCCTAATTTTGAGGTACATTTCAAGTCTTGGGGGGCCTCCCTTCCAATCAGCCGCTCCCATTCTCCTAGCCCCGCCCCCGCCACCCCACCTGCCCAGGGAATGGGGGCGGGATGAGGGCTGGACCTCCCTTCTCTCCTCCCTCGCCCTCCTCCTGTCTCTACCACGCAAGCCACTCCCCACGAGCCTGCCCTCCCGATGGGGCCCCTCCTATTCTCCCTCCGCCCTCCCGCTCTCACCCTGTGGTTTTTATTTCACTTGGCTTCAGCGCCAATGGGCTGAGGTTGGAGTTGGAAGCCACCGCGGACTAAAGCTTTGTTTAAATTCCTGAGAACTGGAAAGAGTTACAGCCTCCCTGGCCAGGCGCCTCGGCGCTGTCACCCGCGCTGATGAGGAGCAGGCTAGCTTTTAAGGATTTGAGGAAAGAAGAACGGGGGGAGGGGCGGGAAGTGAAAAATCCGAGTGTGCCTCTTAGACCCGGGGGAAAGGTGGTTAAGCTGGGGGTTGCAGTCACTACTGACAACGCCCCTCTTCCGCCTGTCCCAGTCCCACCAATCACCTGCGTACAGAACGGCCTCAGGTACCATGACCGAGACGTGTGGAAACCCGAGCCCTGCCGGATCTGCGTCTGCGACAACGGCAAGGTGTTGTGCGATGACGTGATCTGTGACGAGACCAAGAACTGTCCCGGCGCCGAAGTCCCCGAGGGCGAGTGCTGTCCCGTCTGCCCCGACGGCTCAGGTGCGGCTGCGCTCGGGGCCTGGGGCCTGGGGCTGGGGCTGGGGGTGGTCGGCGCTCGCTGGCCATCCGTGCTGGAGGCCTCTGCCGACGGGAGCAGCATTAGCAAACCTTGGCTCTAACGCGCGTCTCTTCGTCCCCTAGAGTCACCCACCGACCAAGAAACCACCGGCGTCGAGGTAATCTCCTGCCCTCGAATTTTGCCCCTGCGCGGCCCGTGACTCCTCACAGTCCTCCCTTCTCTAACCTGGCCTCTTGTTTCTTCTCCCCCAATCCCACAGGGACCCAAGGGAGACACTGGCCCCCGAGGCCCAAGGGTAAGCGTTGCACTCCGGGCAGTGGGGGGCTGCAGGTGGGCATGGCTCCCGGCCCCACGCTCACCCCGGCCCCGCCCTCTCCCCCTGCAGGGACCCGCAGGCCCCCCTGGCCGAGATGGCATCCCTGGACAGCCTGGACTTCCCGGACCCCCCGGACCCCCCGGACCTCCCGGACCCCCTGGCCTCGGAGGAGTAAGTGGAGAGGCCTTGTGTGTCCACTCTCCCCTGTTTTGTTTTTGTTTTTTGGCAGATGACATAATTTTATACTTTGAAATAATTTCAAACTTACAGAAAAGTTGCAAGAATCCTACAGGAAACTCTTACATACCCTTCACAGTTTGTGACATGTGCTTTATTAGTCTCTGTTTATGTATATGTATCTTTTTTTTTCTGAACTGTTTGAGCAAGTTGCTAACATCAGGCTCTTTTGCGCCTAAATACTTAGGTGTGTTTTTCCTAAAAACAAGAGCATTCTCTTAACTGACCTACACAATGATTAAATTCACTCTCTAATGTGCAGTCCGTATTCAAAGTTCACCGATGTCCCGATAATGTCCTTTATAGATTCCACCCCCCACCACCCCAATCTGGGATCCAGTCCAGGATTATGTATTGCGTTTAATCATCATGTCTCTAGTTTCCACAAATGTAGAACGTTCCTCAGACTTTCTTTGTCTTTAGTGGCACTGGGAGTTTTGATGAGTCCAGTTGTTTTGCAGACTGTCCCTCAATTTGGGATTGTCTGATTAGATTAGTGCAGGGATGCATTTTTGGCAGGAATATCTTAAAAGCAATGTTATTCTTCTCAGCACATCACACCAGGAAGTGCATGATGTCAGTTTCTTCCATCCTCAGTGCCGTCTTCTGCCTTTCAATTCACTGTCCTCACCCTGACTTCTCTTGTTTGTTCTAGAACTTTGCTCCCCAGCTGTCTTACGGCTATGATGAGAAATCAGCCGGAGGAATTTCCGTGCCTGGCCCCATGGTGAGCCAGCAGGGAGAGCATGGATGACAGAAGAGAGAATGGGTATCCAGAGGAGGTGGGCATAGGCGGCTGTATAGACAGCTTGGGAGGTCAAGATCACCTTTGGGACCTCAGAGTCCAGAAAGGATGCAGGATGACTGGGTGGTCCCAACAGGCATGAATGACTACATCCACATGCTTTCCTACAGAGGGATCACCATGACCCCCCTTCTCCTTCTATAGGGTCCCTCTGGTCCTCGTGGTCTCCCTGGCCCCCCTGGTGCACCTGTGAGTATCCAGGAGTCTTCATATGCCTCCCTGGGCTTTGGTCTTTTGGAGGGAAGACTGGGATGAGGGCAGGAGAGATGATCAGAGATCTCTTGGTAAGATTGGAGAAGGTTGACAGGGACTTGTCTTCTAACCCATCTTTTTCCTTCTTCTCAAGGGTCCCCAAGGCTTCCAAGGTCCCCCTGGTGAGCCTGGCGAGCCTGGAGCTTCAGTAAGCACTCTCTATACAGATTCATACTCCTTCTACAAACACACAGACTCTCCTATAGAAGAACTCCCAGGCCTGGGGTCTTCCTTACCTCTTCCCTTCAATCCCAGCCTTCCCCTTCTTTTTTTCTTATCCATATTCTAACCACCTCTTCTATCTTTTCTAGGGTCCCATGGGTCCCCGAGGTCCCCCTGGCCCCCCTGGAAAGAACGGAGATGATGTAAGTATCCCCAGCAAGAAGATACCATCTGACTCCATGGCCTCCATGGGTTGGGTCCTGCAATTTCCACTCCACCACATTTGGGAACGATACTCAGAGGAAGGAGGGCAAGTCCTCTCTGATGCACGGACTGCTCTGGAACAATGATCTTTTCGCTTAGTGAGATGATTCCATGTCCCCAACAAAGTGACTGTTCTCCTCACCCCAGCCACCTTAGAGCAATCCCCAACCCCATCCCTTTGGGGAAATTGATGCGCAGGTGGTGAAATTAAAATGCTGGTGACAGAAGTAAACAGAAATTCCTTTAGAGGCACTCAGATTTCACCAAACGAAGGTTTCACTGTAGATTTAAACTGAGCTCTAGATTCAAAGATAAGATTCTGGGCCCCCAAACCTGACCTGCAACAATCCAAAGAAGACTGAGACCTTCTCCACTTTTCCAGCCCCTAGGCGGTGGTGGGGAGGCAGGGGCATGATGGTCTTTTCTCTCCCTCTCAGGGGGAAGCTGGAAAACCTGGTCGTCCTGGTGAGCGTGGGCCTCCTGGGCCTCAGGTGAGCAGGGGGCTGTGGCTGAACCTGGGCTTCACTGCACTTGGGCTTCATTTAGGAGCTGGGTCCACAGTGATGTGTTCTAATGGCCCTTCTTTGTCTTCTTCATCTCTCTCCAGGGTGCTCGAGGATTGCCCGGAACAGCTGGCCTCCCTGGAATGAAGGGACACAGAGTGAGTCACCTTTGAGTCATTTAAGCTCCCCAAGTCCCTAGCATACCCCCATCCAGTCCCAGCCTCTTGCCCAAAAGATCCTGAGTTGCATCATGGTGGGTGGCAGCTACAGAAGTCCCAAGGGACAGAGAATGGACATCCAAAAGTACCTCCCTCCATGGGAAAGCAGTCCCGATTAAATGATTAGGTGAGATCTAGAGCCAGTTGGGGTTTAGTCTAGCTCAGAAACAAAGGGATGGCGGTGATGACCTCCCAAGGCTCTTTCTCAGATCTAGGTGGATGTCAAGGCTGTTCCACCCCCTCCACAGGTTCTTACCTTCTACCTCTTTCCTGCTTTAGGGTTTCAGTGGTTTGGATGGTGCCAAGGGAGATGCTGGTCCTGCTGGTCCTAAGGTGAGAGGCTGTCTGAACATCATGGTCCTCCACATCCCCAGAGTCCCACCATGAACGAATTTCTCACTCATTATTCTCTGATCTACAGGGTGAGCCTGGCAGCCCTGGTGAAAATGGAGCTCCTGGTCAGATGGTGAGTGTGCCCAGTTCCAGAGGGCAGGGATGGGGCAGGAGGCAGGGGCAAGATGGAGGCCTGGGGGAACAAGGCTGTCTCCCATCTCATCTGACTTCTCTTGGTTTGGTTGTCAGGGCCCCCGTGGTCTGCCTGGTGAGAGAGGTCGCCCTGGAGCCCCTGGCCCTGCTGTAAGTACTCCTGGCCCCTTGGGGGATCCCTGAGCTCTGGAAGGGGCTCCCCAGGAACTCTAGGGACTGGCCAGTGCTCAGTGGACTTAACGGGGCTTCCCCTCTCTCCTGCAGGGTGCTCGTGGAAATGATGGTGCTACTGGTGCTGCCGGGCCCCCTGTGAGTGTGGCCTGTAGGCCTCAGGGCCTGGGAGTGGGGAGGGGTCTCAGTGTCTGCTCTTGGGGCTGACAATGGGGGCAGGTTATGTTGGTCTGAACCCCAGGACTTCCTCTGTCCCCGGGTGTGACTTGCAGCTGCCATCTCTTCCTTCTCGCTAACATCTCCGTTTCATTCACAGGGTCCCACCGGCCCCGCTGGTCCTCCTGGCTTCCCTGGTGCTGTTGGTGCTAAGGTGAGACTCCCCACTCTCCTCTAAGCATGACCCTCATGGGCCAAGGGGTTCATGTCTCCCTGTTCCCCAAACCAAAGGGACCCAGAGTGGCAAGAGAGCAGCCCGTTCACTAACACCTTTGTCCTGGGGTCTCCGTCTCTGATCTTAGAGTCCTGATCATTGCTCTCCTGTCCCTGTCTCCCCTTCCTCCTGCCATCCCGAGAGGCAAGGTTGGGTTTCCCAGGGTGGCTTCTGATATGTCCTTTCTTCTGATTCAGGGTGAAGCTGGTCCCCAAGGGCCCCGAGGCTCTGAAGGTCCCCAGGGTGTGCGTGGTGAGCCTGGCCCCCCTGGTCCTGCTGGTGCTGCTGGCCCTGCTGTAAGTGTCCCCGACTCAGTGTCCCCTTTACCACTTTCTAACCTCAGAGTCCTTGCCTGTTGCTGACACTCCTTTCTCTGTGCCACAGGGAAACCCTGGTGCTGATGGACAGCCTGGTGCTAAAGGTGCCAATGTAAGTATCCTGCCAGGCTTCAGTCCCACTCCTGCTGCCTGCAGCCTGCCTGCCCCTTTCCCTCTGCTCCTAGGCTCACGCCCTGGCTGTCTGCCTCCCACAGGGTGCTCCTGGTATTGCTGGTGCTCCTGGCTTCCCTGGTGCCCGAGGCCCCTCTGGACCCCAGGGCCCCGGCGGCCCTCCTGGTCCCAAGGGTAACAGCGTGAGTACCAAACTCTCCCTTCTGCCCACCCCATGCACTGGCTCCAGTGCGGCTCTCATCTGGGGAGCAGGAAGACTTAGGCCAACTGAGCGCCCCCAACTCTCAGCTCATCCTCTTCTCCCCCCTTGCAGGGTGAACCTGGTGCTCCTGGCAGCAAAGGAGACACTGGTGCTAAGGGAGAGCCTGTAAGTCTCCCTGCCATCCTTCTTGCAGCCCAGCCCACCCTGCCCTAGGAGCCCCCTGAGGGAAATCCAGAAAGGAAGAGGAGCCCCTAGTCTTCTGGGGGAGTCCCTGCCCCACCCCCAGGAACCCCTGACACTGGAGGCCCAGCCTCAGCCGGCTCTGAGGCTGGCACAGGATGGCCCCTCACCACAGGCCGCCTCCTCCTCTCGGCCCTCTCCAGGGCCCTGTTGGTGTTCAAGGACCCCCTGGCCCTGCTGGAGAGGAAGGAAAGCGAGGAGCTCGAGGTGAACCCGGACCCACTGGCCTGCCCGGACCCCCTGGCGAGCGTGTAAGTGTCCCTGCCCGCCCCCTCCCGCTCCACCCTCATTGCCTGGCTGGTGCCCGTGTGTCTCAGAGTTCACTGGCCTCCTCTCCTCTTGCAGGGTGGACCTGGTAGCCGTGGTTTCCCTGGCGCAGATGGTGTTGCTGGTCCCAAGGTAACCTCTCCTTGAGTCCGGGGGGCTGACCCTGCCGCTCCCTGGGCATCTTCTTCCTCTTTTGGCCCGTGGCAAAGAGCCACAAACTTGAGACCCTAACTGTTCCTGTGACTTCCCCCAACCAGGGTCCCACTGGTGAACGTGGTTCTCCTGGCCCTGCTGGCCCCAAAGGATCTCCTGGTGAAGCCGGTCGTCCCGGTGAAGCTGGTCTGCCTGGTGCCAAGGTGAGGCCCCAGGCTTTCAGCCTGGCTTGGCCAGGCCCTGACCATCCCGTGTAGGATCTGGGATGAGGCGTTCTGGATCAGGCCCAAGGGTCTGCCCTCCGGAGTCCTCCCCCACCTCCATCATGCTTCTCCCCAAATCCCACTCATACCTCTCTGCCTCCCTAGGGTCTGACTGGAAGCCCTGGCAGCCCTGGTCCTGATGGCAAAACTGGCCCCCCTGTAAGTATCACTCCCCCTGAACCCCCTGCCATTGTCCTGTCTGCCTCCCTGCTGTCCTCACTGCTGCTTTCGTGCCTCCCATCCTTAGGGTCCCGCCGGTCAAGATGGTCGCCCCGGACCCCCAGGCCCACCTGGTGCCCGTGGTCAGGCTGGTGTGATGGGATTCCCTGGACCTAAAGGTGCTGCTGTGAGTATTCAGTGAGGATCCATGAAGAGCCAGGGACAAACACACCTGAGACTTGAAGGAGTCCTGGGCTCTGGGCTCAGCTGTGCCGCTGACCTGCCGTGTGGCCACTGACTCTCACTTTCTGGACCTCAGCCTCCCTATCTGTAAAATGAAAGACTTCTCGGCGGGGCACGGTGGCTCATGCCTGTAATCCCAGCACTTTGGGAGGCCAAGGCGGGCAGACCATGAGGTCGGGAGTTTGAGACCAGTCGGGCCAACATAGTGAAACCACGTCTCTACTAAAAATACAAAAGATTAGCTGGGTGTGGTGGTGTGCACCTGTAATCCCAGCTAGTCAGGAGGCTGAGGCAGGAGAATTGCATGAACCCGGGAGGTGGAGGTTGCAGTGAGCTGAGATCACGCCATTGCACTCCAGCCTGGGCAACAGTGCGAGATTCCGTCTCAAAAAAAAAAAAGAAAGAAAAAATGAAACACTTCTCCAGGCTCCATGACCACTGCTCTGTCCTGGAAATAAGTGTTGTTGGTGGCCCTCCACCCTGACACATGGGGATAGGACAGGCCTTTGATATGATAGGCACCCCCAGTCTTGGTGGATTCTTTGAGGTCCAAAAGGAGATAGCAGAGAAGATGAAAGCCCTTTGCAGTGCAGGCCACAGCGGGCATCTAACAGGGAAAAGGCAGGGGAGAGGATGCAGGAGGAGGAGGCTGGAAGGGCATCTTGGGAGGAGTGGGCTCAGAAAGGGCCCAGCAAGAAGCACCTGCAGGGGCATTCCCCGGGGGCCAAACAGTCTTTTGAAAAGAAAGTCCCTTAAAAAGTCCCACTCAGAGTAAATGAGAGGCCCCAGGAGGCCCTGGCTTCTCACCTCAGCCCCCTCAACCCTAACTCCCTTTCTCCACAGGGAGAGCCTGGCAAGGCTGGAGAGCGAGGTGTTCCCGGACCCCCTGGCGCTGTCGTAAGTATCTCCTTTCCATCCCTACCTCCTTCCCATTGCTGCCCCGGCACTTTCTCCTCCCTGCAGGAGGGGTGCTAGAGACCACAGTCCTCAGCTGCTCGGGGCCTCCTAACCCTGAGTTCCCCTTTGCTCTCTCCCTGCAGGGTCCTGCTGGCAAAGATGGAGAGGCTGGAGCTCAGGGACCCCCTGGCCCTGCTGTGAGTGTCCCTGATGGGGAGATCTGGGGAGCAGAAAAGGGGAGACACCCTCAGCCCCTCGTCTCCTCGGCCTCCCCGTGACTGTAATGTTCTCTCTGTGCAGGGTCCCGCTGGCGAGAGAGGTGAACAAGGCCCTGCTGGCTCCCCAGGATTCCAGGTGAGGCCTCATGGCTGTCAGGATGCTGGGAGGTAGGGGTAGGAAACACCTCTTTGGTCTCTTCCAGATTCTAAACCTTCCCTCCCTTCTTCCCCCATTTCCCACCTACAGGGTCTCCCTGGTCCTGCTGGTCCTCCCGGTGAAGCAGGCAAACCTGGTGAACAGGTAAGAGGGAGCAGCCGGCCAGAGGGGTGGGAGATGCAGGGAATCCAGAGGGACAGGCCCCTGCTCCTAGCTAATCAGACAGCCATCAACCAGAGGGATTGAGGTTAGACACCAGAAAGAACTTCCTACCATGAAGGGAGCAGCACAGAGGGAAGTGGGGGCTGCATGATTGCTAGTCTGGGTGACTTCTTTTAAGAGCTGCTGGAATATGCTGTGACTTTCCCTCAACCCTTCTATTGATAAATCTTGGTCCATAGTTTGGGGAGGGGGGAAGCCTTTGACACATCCCTAGGAGGAAGAGAGGGGCTGTTTGGGATAATCTCAATTCAGTGCTGAGAAGGGGTTCCTCTCTAATCACGGCCAGACCCCAGGAGGAAGGACCGTGCTTTCCAGCAGAGTGGCCCCAGGTAGGTTTTGCTCACTGTCTGTTCCTCCCTCCCTCCCCCTCAGGGTGTTCCTGGAGACCTTGGTGCCCCTGGCCCCTCTGGAGCAAGAGTAAGTAGGCCTCTCTCGCTGCATCCATCAAGGTGCGTTGTACTTGGCCCTGTCTCCAGAGCAGCCTTCACATGCCCTGTCCTTCCCTTCTAGGGCGAGAGAGGTTTCCCTGGCGAGCGTGGTGTGCAAGGTCCCCCTGGTCCTGCTGGTCCCCGAGGGGCCAACGGTGCTCCTGGCAATGATGGTGCTAAGGTGAGGGCAGCGTGGAAGGGGCTCTGGCAAGTAGCCCAGGGACCAGGTCTCACCCCTCCTGCAGCAGGGGATGGCGGGCCATGACCAAAGCCATGGAGATAGGGTGTGGGGTGGGGGGAAAAGACCAGGGTAGGGGCCCACACACAGCCTGGAGTCTGGGCTGTGAGTCTTTTCATCTTTTCTCAAGGCTTGTCGTTGGCCTTGGAAACAAGCCTGGGAGATACCAAGCGGGGCTTAGGGCTGTGACCCACTCTTGGGGCCCCAGGCCTTACTCCAGTCTTCTTGGTTGTCACATAGGGTGATGCTGGTGCCCCTGGAGCTCCCGGTAGCCAGGGCGCCCCTGGCCTTCAGGGAATGCCTGGTGAACGTGGTGCAGCTGGTCTTCCAGGGCCTAAGGGTGACAGAGTAAGTTCAACCTTCCCCCTCCCCTGAGCCCTACATGGCTCCCATCTCTGCCTGCTTTGAATCTCTCAGCATCTCTCCTTCTCTCTGGGATCTGTCCCTCTTCTCACTAATCCTCCCCTCTTCCCCTTTCCCCTCTGGCCTTTTTGCTGATGAATCCTCTCTTTGTGGTCCAGGCCCATCTCTCCCCATGAGTTACCATGGTGATGAGAGGTGGGGGCATCTCCTTGGTGGAGGCTCCCTTATTCATCCCGCTACACAAGTCAGGGGCCTCTTAACCTCAGTTCCACCTGAGTCTCCAGGCAGGCACCCTTTTTCCTGAAAGAATCTTTGAGTCCTTGGCCCAGATGGAGGCAGGGCAGAGCTGCAGAGGGCCTCTCAGGAAACCCAGACACAAGCAGAACACTATAGGTCACCTCCTTGCCCCACACTGGAAATCTCAAGCTTATCCATGTCTTTAGGGTGATGCTGGTCCCAAAGGTGCTGATGGCTCTCCTGGCAAAGATGGCGTCCGTGGTCTGACCGGCCCCATTGGTCCTCCTGGCCCTGCTGGTGCCCCTGGTGACAAGGTGAGGTGGCCGCCTCCCCACCTTCTGCCCTAACACATAGCCTCCTCAGCAGGCCTGGGCACGGTTCCGTGGGGTTGCGTTGGGAGAGCAGGTCCTGCCAAACTGAGCTGTCAACCTGGGAACCTGGAAGGACCAGAAGGAGGGGAGGCTCTCCTGGGGTCATCTACTAGGAGTATTCAGGGGAGGCCCTGACCCTGAGCCTCTTGTCCCTTGCTCTCAGGGTGAAAGTGGTCCCAGTGGCCCTGCTGGTCCCACTGGAGCTCGTGGTGCCCCCGTAAGTACAGAAGACCTGTTAAGACCCCATACTTGGCCCTTCCCTCCCTTCACACAGCACCCCTGGCCCTGTCAGTGCCTTCACCCCTTGCCTCTCCCCTCACCGCATCCCCGCCTTCCCTCCTGTCAGTGCATCTCTCCAATCTGACTCCTTTTCTTCTAGGGAGACCGTGGTGAGCCTGGTCCCCCCGGCCCTGCTGGCTTCGCTGGCCCCCCTGTGAGTACCAAGACCCCCATCATTTTTCATCACCGACTGGGACCTGGGACCTCGAGGGACGGAATGAGGACAAAGGCGTCAGCCATCCTCAGGGGAGAAGGGTGGAGACGGGATTGTTTCCCACCCAAGCATCTTCCTGCCTCCATTACTGCTCCTCCCCCAGCCAGTGGAAACTCCTGCCTCCTTCCCTCCATTCACCGCCCTGCTTCCTCCCCCAGGGTGCTGACGGCCAACCTGGTGCTAAAGGCGAACCTGGTGATGCTGGTGCTAAAGGCGATGCTGGTCCCCCTGGCCCTGCCGGACCCGCTGGACCCCCTGGCCCCATTGTGAGTGGCTTGCCCTCTGTGCCCACGAGGCTGGTGGGCTGGGACCCAGGACGGGTCCAGGCTTGATGCCTCTGTGCTCTCCTACAGGGTAATGTTGGTGCTCCTGGAGCCAAAGGTGCTCGCGGCAGCGCTGGTCCCCCTGTGAGTATCACCCGCCTCTCTGCTGAGCCTCTCCCCTCTCCCCAGGCAGCGGTGGCAGGTGAGGGCAGCTGGGTCGGATGAGTTGGCTGTTCTCCCTCTGACTGTTCCTATGTTCTCTCCTTCCAGGGTGCTACTGGTTTCCCTGGTGCTGCTGGCCGAGTCGGTCCTCCTGGCCCCTCTGTAAGTCTCTGCAGCAGAGTCCACTGCTCTAGGTTGGGGGTGCAGAGGGATGGTGGGGCTGACTGAGGACCCAATGATGCACTAGAGCCCCCTGGAGTCTGACAGCCCCTCCTATCCCCATCCAGGGAAATGCTGGACCCCCTGGCCCTCCTGGTCCTGCTGGCAAAGAAGGCGGCAAAGGTCCCCGTGGTGAGACTGGCCCTGCTGGACGTCCTGGTGAAGTTGGTCCCCCTGGTCCCCCTGGCCCTGCTGGCGAGAAAGGATCCCCTGGTGCTGATGGTCCTGCTGTAAGTGCCAGCTCAGATCTCTGCAGCTCCGGAGGTGTCCAGAGCTGGGGAGGGGTCCCTGTGCTGCTGTCTGGCACCTCACCCCTGTTTGCCTCCCAAAGGGTGCTCCTGGTACTCCCGGGCCTCAAGGTATTGCTGGACAGCGTGGTGTGGTCGGCCTGCCTGGTCAGAGAGGAGAAAGAGGCTTCCCTGGTCTTCCTGGCCCCTCTGTAAGTGCCCCCCTCACCTTGGGGGGCCCTGAGAAAAACCATCACAGGACTTGGAGTGGGGCGGAGCCAAGGAGAACAGATTTGGTAGAGATGACCCCAGCGGACTCAAGGGTCCTCCCAGACCCTATCTCTGGCCTGACTCTTTCTTCTCCCTTAGGGTGAACCTGGCAAACAAGGTCCCTCTGGAGCAAGTGGTGAACGTGGTCCCCCTGGTCCCATGGGCCCCCCTGGATTGGCTGGACCCCCTGGTGAATCTGGACGTGAGGTGAGCAGTCCCCAGCCCCCATGCCAGTACCCTCAGCATGGCCATTGTGGCCTTGCCTAAGCCCTCTTCCCCGGCTGACTCTCACTTCTCTCTCTCTCTCTCTGCAGGGAGCTCCTGGTGCCGAAGGTTCCCCTGGACGAGACGGTTCTCCTGGCGCCAAGGTAAGATGGCAACACTCCATGACCACAGCCTTGTCTGCTGCTTCCCTGCCCCATCCTGGCCCTTCACCCGGGGCTGACCCATATTCCCCTGCTCTCCCCGCCAGGGTGACCGTGGTGAGACGGGCCCCGCTGGACCCCCTGGTGCTCCTGGTGCTCCTGGTGCCCCTGGCCCCGTTGGCCCTGCTGGCAAGAGTGGTGATCGTGGCGAGACTGTAAGTAGCTGGGCTCCAGTTCCCTGTACCTGGTCAGGCCAGGGACTCTCCAGGCCTCCTTAGAGGCCTGGGGATGGGTGTCGGACTTCACCCAGGCAGGGGGAGGAAAGGAGATCCTGCAAGATGTCAGGGCCTTAATCCAAAAAACTGAGTTAAAGCTCAGCCCCAAGTCCCCTCTCCCAGACAGGACCGCCTCCCCCATGAGTTGGCCCCAGCTCCCGTGAAGATTGCAGTGGGGAGGTTTCCCTGGGAGTTGGGAGAGATGGCCACAGTGGGAAGCAGCTGAGGAGAGAGAGATCCAGCAGAGGGGAGGCCTCATCCTGCAGCCCCAGCCTCAGCCTTCCCTGGCCAAGAGCTCATGCTTTCCTTGCTCTCCCCAGGGTCCTGCTGGTCCCGCCGGTCCTGTCGGCCCTGTTGGCGCCCGTGGCCCCGCTGTAAGTACCCTGCTGTGTCCCCCATGCCTTCAGAACTCTACAGATGCAGACAGTGCCCCACTCGATGCCAATGGAACTTCCGCCTGACAGTTTGTCCCTTTCTCTCTTCTAGGGACCCCAAGGCCCCCGTGGTGACAAGGGTGAGACAGGCGAACAGGGCGACAGAGGCATAAAGGGTCACCGTGGCTTCTCTGGCCTCCAGGGTCCCCCTGGCCCTCCTGTGAGTATGCTCAGCCCCTCCCCAGTCCCCATGCTGTGCTGTGTGATAGGAGGGGGAGCTTTGCCTCAGTTTCCCCCTCTGGATAGTCATTCTTCCCCCTCCCTAGTGGGGACTGGGGTCTGAAGATTTGTGGGCATGTCCAAGTAGCTTCTGAGAGGGTGAGGGGTACACAGAGAGGGATTATGGGAGAGGTCTCTGCCTATGGACACCCTCGGGCTAGATTTCCAGAATAATGAAGGGGCATGGGTTGCCCACACTGCCCTTGTCTCTCCAGCCAGGCCCTCAGGCTACATTTGACCCTCACTGGGCCTGAATTGCCTTTTTATCTGTCCTTCAGGGCTCTCCTGGTGAACAAGGTCCCTCTGGAGCCTCTGGTCCTGCTGGTCCCCGAGTAAGTCATGCCTTCTCTCTCCTCTTCCTGAGCCCCAAGCCCAGGCTCACCTCGGGGACCCTTGCCAGGGACCCAGGCACCCTTTGCCTCTCTGGAGAAGGGTTCAGGGACAGGGAGTGGGCAAAGAAAGGAAGAATCCTGAACAAACAATCTGATCTAGCTTTGGCCTCTCTGCTCCCCAATCCGTCCTCCCCTGGCTCAGCGGCTGGGAGGAGCTATGGCATGTCCTATGGAAAGAGGCTGAGGCTGGCTCTATGAGGCCGTGGGGCCAGAGCCAGCAGGGAGGGTGGTGGGCCTCTCCTCCAGAGCTGGGGTTGTTCAGGCTTCTGGCAGCCTTTCTCAAACCATTTCCCCCACTCCAGGGTCCCCCTGGCTCTGCTGGTGCTCCTGGCAAAGATGGACTCAACGGTCTCCCTGGCCCCATTGGGCCCCCTGGTCCTCGCGGTCGCACTGGTGATGCTGGTCCTGTTGTATGTAGCCCCTCATCCCCTCTGCTCATGGCCCTCCAGCCCCCAAAGCACTTGGATGCCGGTAATCCCCACTCTCCTCCCTCTCTGTGCAGGGTCCCCCCGGCCCTCCTGGACCTCCTGGTCCCCCTGGTCCTCCCAGCGGTGGTTTCGACTTCAGCTTCCTGCCCCAGCCACCTCAAGAGAAGGCTCACGATGGTGGCCGCTACTACCGGGCTGATGATGCCAATGTGGTTCGTGACCGTGACCTCGAGGTGGACACCACCCTCAAGAGCCTGAGCCAGCAGATCGAGAACATCCGGAGCCCCGAGGGCAGCCGCAAGAACCCCGCCCGCACCTGCCGCGACCTCAAGATGTGCCACTCTGACTGGAAGAGCGGTGAGGGCCTGCCCTAGCCTCTCCCTCCCTCCTACTCCTGCCATGCCAGGGTCCCCATGCCCATATGTGCCCCTACCGTATGGTGCTGGCTGCTCCCCTTCCCTGACTCCATCTTGCCCTGCCCTACCACAGGAGAGTACTGGATTGACCCCAACCAAGGCTGCAACCTGGATGCCATCAAAGTCTTCTGCAACATGGAGACTGGTGAGACCTGCGTGTACCCCACTCAGCCCAGTGTGGCCCAGAAGAACTGGTACATCAGCAAGAACCCCAAGGACAAGAGGCATGTCTGGTTCGGCGAGAGCATGACCGATGGATTCCAGGTGCGTGAGCTGGACCTCAGAGCCAGTGTTAGGAGATGGGCTAGCCCAGTGCTCAGAAGGGACATGAAGTCCTGGAGTAGGTCTCTGCTAAGGGTGATGGACAGAGCTGGGCTGGAAGGCAGGGGTCTCAGGTCCCTGACAGTGGTTCAGACACAGGCTGCCGATGGGCAGGTGGTGCCTCCTCTCGATATAACGGTGCATTGGGCAGCTCTCTGAGGACCCTGGACAGGGAGGCCAGGCAGGACTAGAGGTTCCTGCATAGCGGCTCACTCTTCCCTCTCTCCCCTCCCCTGCAGTTCGAGTATGGAGGCCAGGGCTCCGACCCTGCCGATGTGGCCATCCAGCTGACCTTCCTGCGCCTGATGTCCACCGAGGCCTCCCAGAACATCACCTACCACTGCAAGAACAGCGTGGCCTACATGGACCAGCAGACTGGCAACCTCAAGAAGGCCCTGCTCCTCCAGGGCTCCAACGAGATCGAGATCCGCGCCGAGGGCAACAGCCGCTTCACCTACAGCGTCACTGTCGATGGCTGCACGGTGAGTGCCCAGAATCCCCAGGCAGGGCCCCACCTCTCCGGCCTTGGGCTTTTTGGCCAGGCCATAGTGCCCTCTCTCCATCACTCCCACGTGGTAATGCCCCCTCCCGTTGTCTCCGCCCCACCCCAGAGTCACACCGGAGCCTGGGGCAAGACAGTGATTGAATACAAAACCACCAAGACCTCCCGCCTGCCCATCATCGATGTGGCCCCCTTGGACGTTGGTGCCCCAGACCAGGAATTCGGCTTCGACGTTGGCCCTGTCTGCTTCCTGTAAACTCCCTCCATCCCAACCTGGCTCCCTCCCACCCAACCAACTTTCCCCCCAACCCGGAAACAGACAAGCAACCCAAACTGAACCCCCCCAAAAGCCAAAAAATGGGAGACAATTTCACATGGACTTTGGAAAATATTTTTTTCCTTTGCATTCATCTCTCAAACTTAGTTTTTATCTTTGACCAACCGAACATGACCAAAAACCAAAAGTGCATTCAACCTTACCAAAAAAAAAAAAAAAAGAATAAATAAATAACTTTTTAAAAAAGGAAGCTTGGTCCACTTGCTTGAAGACCCATGCGGGGGTAAGTCCCTTTCTGCCCGTTGGGCTTATGAAACCCCAATGCTGCCCTTTCTGCTCCTTTCTCCACACCCCCCTTGGGGCCTCCCCTCCACTCCTGCCCAAATCTGTCTCCCCAGAAGACACAGGAAACAATGTATTGTCTGCCCAGCAATCAAAGGCAATGCTCAAACACCCAAGTGGCCCCCACCCTCAGCCCGCTCCTGCCCGCCCAGCACCCCCAGGCCCTGGGGGACCTGGGGTTCTCAGACTGCCAAAGAAGCCTTGCCATCTGGCGCTCCCATGGCTCTTGCAACATCTCCCCTTCGTTTTTGAGGGGGTCATGCCGGGGGAGCCACCAGCCCCTCACTGGGTTCGGAGGAGAGTCAGGAAGGGCCACGACAAAGCAGAAACATCGGATTTGGGGAACGCGTGTCAATCCCTTGTGCCGCAGGGCTGGGCGGGAGAGACTGTTCTGTTCCTTGTGTAACTGTGTTGCTGAAAGACTACCTCGTTCTTGTCTTGATGTGTCACCGGGGCAACTGCCTGGGGGCGGGGATGGGGGCAGGGTGGAAGCGGCTCCCCATTTTATACCAAAGGTGCTACATCTATGTGATGGGTGGGGTGGGGAGGGAATCACTGGTGCTATAGAAATTGAGATGCCCCCCCAGGCCAGCAAATGTTCCTTTTTGTTCAAAGTCTATTTTTATTCCTTGATATTTTTCTTTTTTTTTTTTTTTTTGTGGATGGGGACTTGTGAATTTTTCTAAAGGTGCTATTTAACATGGGAGGAGAGCGTGTGCGGCTCCAGCCCAGCCCGCTGCTCACTTTCCACCCTCTCTCCACCTGCCTCTGGCTTCTCAGGCCTCTGCTCTCCGACCTCTCTCCTCTGAAACCCTCCTCCACAGCTGCAGCCCATCCTCCCGGCTCTCTCCTAGTCTGTCCTGCGTCCTCTGTCCCCGGGTTTCAGAGACAACTTCCCAAAGCACAAAGCAGTTTTTCCCCCTAGGGGTGGGAGGAAGCAAAAGACTCTGTACCTATTTTGTATGTGTATAATAATTTGAGATGTTTTTAATTATTTTGATTGCTGGAATAAAGCATGTGGAAATGACCCAAACATAATCCGCAGTGGCCTCCTAATTTCCTTCTTTGGAGTTGGGGGAGGGGGAGACATGGGGAAGGGGCTTTGGGGTGGTGGGCTTGCCTTCCATTCCTGCCCTTTCCCTCCCCACTATTCTCTTCTAGATCCCTCCATAACCCCACTCCCCTTTCTCTCACCCTTCTTATACCTCAAACCTTTCTACTTCCTCTTTTATTTTCTATTCTTGCAATTTCCTTGCACCTTTTCCAAATCCTCTTCTCCCCTGCAATACCATACAGGCAATCCACGTGCACAACACACACACACACTCTTCACATCTGGGGTTGTCCAAACCTCATACCCACTCCCCTTCAAGCCCATCCACTCTCCACCCCCTGGATGCCCTGCCGTTGGTGGCGGTGGGATGCTCATGGATACTGGGAGGGTGAGGGGAGTGGAACCCGTGAGGAGGACCTGGGGGCCTCTCCTTGAACTGACATGAAGGGTCATCTGGCCTCTGCTCCCTTCTCACCCACGCTGACCTCCTGCTGAAGGAGCAACGCAACAGGAGAGGGGTCTGCTGAGCCTGGCGAGGGTCTGGGAGGGACCAGGAGGAAGGCGTGCTCCCTGCTCGCTGTCCTGGCCCTGGGGGAGTGAAGGAGACAGACACCTGGGAGAGCTGTGGGGAAGGCACTCGCACCGTGCTCTTGGGAAGGAAGGAGACCTGGCCCTGCTCACCACGGACTGGGTGCCTCGACCTCCTGAATCCTCAGAACACAACCCCCCCGGGCTGGGGTGGTCTGGGGAGCCATTGTGCCCCCGCCTCCCGCCTACTCCTTTTTAAGTTTTTTCTTTCTTTCTTTCTTTTTTTCCTTAAATTCTTGCTTCCTCTTCCCCCCTCTTCTCCGTCCCTTCTCTTTCCCTTCACCTTCTGCCTGCTCCTTCCCAGAGGCCCTGAGAAGGTGAGGCCCAGAGGGAAGGTGACTGTTTGGCTCCCCCATCTCAGGTAAGAGGGACAGCGAGTGTGGTCAGCGGGGGACAGAGAATCCAGGGCGTCAGAAGTCCAGAGAGAACCAGGCACCCGGAGCCAGGGAGACAGCGAGACGACAGCTGGTCACCTCTCTCACCTCGTCTCAGGTCTAAACCCAAAAAGAACAAAAAGCCCGCACTCCTCCCTAAGGTCTCCAGAGAGATGGACAAGTCTGTAGATACCATCCATCAGCAATACTAATATCGTGGTGTCATTAAGTATTCATGGCCGTTCATTATGGCCTTCAATAATTCATCATTAGCACTTCTACCACACTTAGGACAGTGTAGAAAGGGAATCAGTGTAGAGAGGATAAGAATGATGGCATATAAATGAAGGCTTATTCATATGCAAATTACCCAAAGTTGTGTGATGCCTATCCATCTCTCTTTCTCTCTTTTTTTTGAGACAGAGTCTCACTCTGTCACCCAGGCTGGAGTGCGGTGGCACAGTCTCAGCTCACTGAACCTCCACCTCCCGGGTTCAAGCGATTCTCGTGCCTCAGCCTCCCAAGTAACTGGGATGACAGCCATGCACTACCACGCCCAGCTAATTTTTATATTTTTAGTAGAGTCAGGGTTTTACCATGTTAGCCAGGCTGGTCTCGAACTCCTGGCCTCAAGTGATCCACCTGCCTCATCCTCTCAAAGTGCTGGGATTGCGGACATGAGCCACAGCACCAGGCTCCATCTCTTGATCAATGTGCTGATTGCTTGGTGATGCCTGCCATGCTGCCCAGGAAACCCTGTCCACTTGGACCTCTGGGACTTTAGGACCCTGGCTGTCCAGGCCACATCCCCATCTGCCCTCGTGGGGGACCCAGGGACATCCTGAGCCTGGCATCCAAGGCTCTACCTGGCCACTACCCACCTGCCCAGGCTCACTGTCCCCTCCCCTGCCCACATCTGTCACACCAACCAAAAAGGGTGGCCAACAGTTCTCACAAATGCACTGCATTTCCCCACTTCCAGGCCTTCTAGATGTCCTTTCTCTCTGCATGCTCAACACCCTACTATCCGGGCCATGCTCAAATGTCTCATTCTCTTCCCATTCGCTTGCCCAACCCAGCCTGAGCTCAGCCCCTCTGAGTTTCCAAAGCTCTCCAGATCCACATAGCTCCCCTCGGTCCTTCATCCTAGGATTGTGGATGTGGTCATGTTTCCATCCTGTTATTCTCTCCAGACTAGAGGCCAGGTGTTGCAATGCAGGGCTAGGCAGAGTCTGTGCTTAGGTACTGGGGAGACTAAAGAGAGAGAGACTGAGCTAGAGAGGCCACCCATTAAGTGAGAGCATGGCACTGTGTGTGCTTGGTGCACAGGAGTGAGCAAGCGTGAGAGGAAGAGCAAGTGGAAAGCCCATGGGGGAGCAGACAGCAACGGAGGGCGCAGGGCAGGGCTTTCTGCAGCAACAGACATGTCCTAGAGCTGCACCGCCCAGTACGGTAGCCGCTAACCACATGCAGCTGTTGAGCATGTGAGATGCAGTTAGTGTGACTGAGGAATGCAGTTTCCACTTTTACTGAATTGCAATTAATTTTACTAACTATATGTGGGATAAGGGTTACCATACGGGGCAGCAGAGCTGTAGGCAAAGGAGTGAATATGCCTCTTGTCACCTCTGTACAAATCTACATGTGGGTACGTGGGTGTGTGTGCACATGCGTGGGCATGTATGTGGACACACGCACTGTGGGTCAGGGCTGCAGCGGGGGCAGCCTTGTGTGGCAGTGCCCCATGGGCAGCTCTGAGCCTGCATCACGTGGTGTGGGGCCGGTGTGTGGTTTCAGTGTGTACAGGACAGGAGGGGAGGGGGACAAAGGGGCCATTGTGCCACATTCCCAACTCAAACCCTCCTTTCCGCTGACATCACAGCCGCCCTAAATACAGCCACCCAGACCCGCTCCCCGAGACCCTCACTATCTCCTGCAGGGTGTCACAGAGCCTGCCGCTCTGTCAGACTCACCTTTGTCTTCTCTGTGAGAAGGACCAGGCTCCTGATTTTTGGCTGATTTTTCAGTCAAGCCCAGATGGAAAATTCTAGAAAGGGAGGAGGCTTCATTTGGATTTTTAATTTCTGTTGCAATCTCAGAATCCTGGGTCCCTTTTGGGACCTAAGCCCCATCTCCTGGCAGGATTTTCTATCACCGGAATACGGTAGATTTTCCCTCCTTTTTTTTTTTTTTTTTCCCAGCACCTTAACTCTCAGCTTCCCAGACTTTCTCCAGTGACAGAGCTGGGTGGGTGGAGGAGGAGAGGGGTTGCAAGAGAGCTTGCCGGCTGGGGTGAGGAGACTGTGTGTGGAGCAGGCGTGAGCGTGGGCCGCGTGGGAGAGAATGCGAGGCTGCCGTCAAGCCCAGCGTCCACACGAGGAGGCCTGCGATGGCGTCTGAGGGAGCAAGGTGAGTGCCACCAAGGGGTCTCTGTCTCCTGGGGGTGCCTGGTGATGAGAATGTGTCTGTCTGTGCCCACCTACCTGTGCACAAATAAATGTACCTGTGTTCACAGGGGCCTATACACATGTACGTGTGTGGGTTGGGGTGGGCGGGCATCTGTGCATGATGAGGGCAGCTTCCCCACACGTATGGCAGTGAAAGCAACCCTGTGTGAACTGTGAGAACGCATGGACTGTGGCATTTGGGACATATGTGTACATGGGCATGACAGAGGGCATAAGAGGGTCTGTCTGTGTGATATGGATGAATGGGGCGGGGGAGCAGAGAGGAGTGTGGGAAAAATTAGTGGGGGCTCCGTGTGGGAGGAGACCACTCTCCTGAAGTCCCCCAGCCAGTGGGAGCCCTGGTGCTGGGAAGGCTGAGTCTCCCTGTCCCCTTCCCCTGTGTGCGCTCCAGAGGGTATCAAGTCAGTCCGAGGGCATGTCCACAGTCAGGGAGGCAAGATCCTGGAAGCAGGAGGGTTCTTGTCCAGGAGGGTGGCAGGCCCTCCCCATGCAGAGATTTCAACCCTTTGCAGAGGATGTGCAAGGCAAGGCCAGGAGGGAGGTGAGTTTGGCACATGCTAATGCTGGAGAAAGTGGGATTTTCTCCGCAAAAGACAGTGGGAGGAACTGGGAAGGGGGTACTGAATGAGAAGGGACAGAGAACCATGATGGGGACTGAAACATTTTAGAGAAGGAGGCCACATACATGTGCAAGTTCTGGATGAATTCACTGCTGTGGGGCAAACTCTGCCCGCATGCCAGGGCTTCGCTGCTGAGTGCACGGAGGCCTAGGAGAGCAGGTGTTCTGTAGAAAGCAGGGAAAGGGGCTGAGTTCTGGGTGTGAGTTAATCTGGGATGGAGATACAGGAAGAGCCATGAAACCAGCACAGCCCAATAAAGATACAACCCAAGGCGCGGATGTAATTTTTCATGATCTAGCAGCCATTTAAAAAAAGATAAAAAGGGCTGGGGGCAGTGGCTCACGCCTGTAATCCCAGCACTTTGGGAGGCCGAGGCGGGCGTATTGCCTGAGGTCAGGAGTTTGTGACCAGTCTGGCCAACATGGTGAAATCCTGTCTCTACTAAAAATACAAAAAAAAAAATTAGCTGGGCCTGGTGGTGTGCGCCTGTAGTCCCAGCTACTCGGGAGGCTGAGGCAGGGAAATTGCTTGAACCAGGGAGGTGGAGGTTGCAGTGAGCCAGGATAGCGCCACTGCACTCCAGCCTGGGCAATGGAGCAAGACTCCATCTCAAAAAAAAAAAAAAAAAAAAAAGATAAAAAGGCTGGTGCTGTAGTGCATGTCCTAGCTACTCGGGAGGCTGATGCAGGAGGATCCCTTCAGGCCAGGAGTATGAGACCAGCCTGGGCAACACAGCGAGACCCTATCTCTACAAAAAAATTGTAAAAATTAGCCAGATGTGGTGGTGAGTGCCTGTAATCCTAGCTACTTGGTGGTTGAGGCAGGAAGATCACTTGAGTTTGAGGTAACAGTAAGCTATGATCATGCCACTGCACTCCAGCCTGGGCAACATAATGAGACCTCATCTCAAAAGAATAAATAAGTAACTACAGGTAAAACTAATTTTAGCAATGTATTTTATTTAACCTAATGTATCCCCAAATCCGATCATTTCACCATTACACTGAGGTACATCTCAGTTTGGACTAGCCACATCTTAAGTGCTCAGTAGCCACATGGCCTGAGGCTGCTGTACTCGATGGTGCAGCTCTAGGCAGCAGTTCCGTACCAAAGATCATACAAATTTAGGCTTCCACTCCCAATTCACAGGGAGAGATTGAACTTTTTACAAGGTGCAAGTGGAAATGGAGTTCATTTAGCCTGGATCTTAGGGGCCAGGGAGACCCCAGGGACCTCTGGCCTTGGTGGATTGTGTGTGCTTGTATGCAATAATGTGTCCATCCTTGGGAGCTGCCAGAGTGTCCAGTTCCCACAAATTCTCATAACAGCCCCAAGGTGGTTATGATGATCATCTTATGAGTAAACTAACCCTCAGCTGGCTGAGCCAGCTGTTGTGTGGCAGGATCATGATTGCAGTCCTGCTCCGGGGCAGCGTTCAGCAGGGGTCTGAGGCCGGCCCTAGGTGGCACCTTGAGTCGCCAGGTCTGGCCGATAGAGAGGTGGTGAGGGAATGTCTGAGTGTCAGGCCACGTGTGGGTGCTGTGTTTAGAAGGAAGGTGGAGGCCACCCACTGGGTAACAGGGGCAATGCCATCATGGGACTGGAGGAGACAGGGGTGGAGCAGAGTGTGCAGCTGGGCCAAGTCTCCCAGTGGAGGTGGAGGTGGGGGCGGCTGCCCTTCTTTGTCCTGGGCTGTGGGGGGTGGAGCTTGACTGCTGGCTGGAATCTTGCACGCCAAGGAGGGGCTGTTGCCCAGTGGGGAGGCACTAAGTATGTCTGTGCCCTCCCGGCATGCTGCTGGGGGCCTCTGGACATGTGTGCCCAGGCAGGGCTCAGCGTCCTCTGCAGGCACGCCATCCTCCCAGCTACTTGTCTGGGCCACTTCCTCTCAGGCCGGCAGCCAGGCTCCCGTGTGCTCTTTGGAGCTGAGCAGAGAGAAAGGCGCTGCCAAGACCCCAAGGCAAAGCCGGGAAGTGAGGAGCTGGCCTTGCACTCTCCCAGCCCTGGCCAGCACAGGAAGAGCACAGGAGGCCCAAGAGCTGCCTGGCTGCAGGGGGCGAGCCCAGAGATGAGGGGTGGGCAGCCTCCTCCTCAAGGGAGCAGGGATCAAGGAGGAGACACCCCAGACAGCAGGCTGGCTGCTGGAGCCTCCAATCTGTGCAAATCCTGGTTTTCTTCAGGAGAAAGAAAGAAATAGCCAAGGAGAAGCCAGAGGCAATCGCTAGTCAAAGAACCTGTTTGGTTATGGCGTGGGCACCTAAAGAGCTAGTAATTCAACAGGCAATTATTAAGCACGTACACTGCACCTCAGCCTGCCTCAGCAGATGCTCACGAAATCAGTGTTTGATGAGTTGATTGACTAACTAATGGGTACAGGGAGGCTCAGGAGATAATGGAAGAAGCTTTAGCCATGGCCTTGCTCAACCCCTGTGCCCTGAGAAGGGGAGCAACCTCCTTAAGAACACTGAGCACAGGAACGGTAGCTCACGGCAGTCATCCCAGCTACTCAGGAGGCTGAGGCAAGAGGACCGCTTGAGGCCAGGAGTTCGGGACCAGCGTGGGCAATGTAGTGAGACCCTGGCTCTAAAAGAAAGAACGCTGAGCAAACCCAGACACATGGTGTCCCTTCATGCCTTCCTTCAGAACATCCTTCCTGAGCACTCACTGTGTGCAGGCACTGCACGTGCTGCAGGCTGAAAGAATCGTATGTTCTAGTGCGGAAGAGGACTCGGAATATGTGAGCCCAGACAGCGCGAATCCTCTCAGAGAGCAGGACGGCCTCGCAGGGCAGGCAGTGGGACCACAGCGGGGACAGGGAAGGCGTCTCTGAGGAGGTGCCCTTTGGGCAAAGACAGAACCTGCAGTGAGGGGCTAGTTGTGTGGATGTGGGAGCCAGGGCCTTCCAGCAGAGGAAAAGGAGAAGGAGGCTGGAGTGGTGATGCCAGCCCTTGTCTGTGTTCTCTCGGAGTTGCCACTAGCTGGCCTTGCCAGCTGTCCCTCTTTTAGCCGGGCCCCTCTCAGGCTGAGTCCCTGGCCTGTCCTCATGTGGGAGTGGGAGTATATGAGCCTGGATATGGCCAGATGGCAGTGATCAGGGCAGAATTGGCCCCATTTGGTTGTGTCCACCTGGGAAAAACAGGCTCAGGCCTTCTCACGGCCAGCTGAGCTCTTCCGAGCTCATGTGGGGTCAAGCTGTGCTAGCACTACTCAGCCCAACAAGGGTCCCAGGCTGTGCTGTGTCCTCTGCACCCCTGCCCATCTCTGGAGGAGCTCAGCAAGGCGGGGGGTAGTCCTTGAGCCTAGGGCATTCCGGGACCCGCATTCCAACCTCCCTCTTTCCATATCTTTTTTTTTTTTTTTTTTTTTTTTGAGACAGAGTTTTGCTCTGTCACCCAGGCTGGAGTGCAGTGGTGTGATCTCGGCTCACTGCAACTCCACCTCCTGGGTTCAAGTGATTCTCCTGCCTCAGCCTCCTGAGTAGCTGGGATTACAGGTATGTGCCACCATGCCTGGCTAATTTTTGTATTTTTAGTAGAGATGGGGTTTCACTATGTTGGCCAGGCTGGTCTCGAACTACTGACCTCAAGTGATCTGCCTGTTTTGGCCTCCCAAAGTGCTGGGATTACAGGCATAAGCCACCACGCCCGGCCTCGCTCTCCATATCTAGATTGGCTTATCTCCAAACACAACAGACAGAGGGACTCTCCCTCCAGGGAATCTTGAGGTGCCAAAGAAATCTACAGGTAAGGGTCTGGATTTCCTGCTTCCAGAACCCCTCAACCCTGTAGAAGGCAGGGTGGAGGCAGAAGTGCCAGGGTCAAATTCAAGCTTTGCCACTTGCTTGTTCTGTAACCTTGGGTAAGTCACTGACTCTCCCTTGGTCTCTGTTTCCTTGTCTGTGAAATGGGGATAGTGATCCAGGCATCCCTCACTACCAGGTTCATGGGAGGGCTACAGATAGCAGGTCCTTCCCTCTTTCTTCCAGAGAATTTGAGAAAACAGCAAAATGCCAAGAGTCCAAAGGGCAGGCTGGCAGGCACTGGCTGCCTATGGGGCCTCCCAGAAAGCACAAAGGGAAACAGAGCCAGTGAGGACGGGAGAGGCTGCCAGCAGCAATTGGTGAGCAGAGCAGCAGATATTTATTCTGAATGTCCTTACTCCACACACTCTCACCCCACCCCACCCCCACTCCCTGCTTGTTTAGAGCCTGGGTTCCAGGCAGGCCAGGAGCTGGAATCAGCAGGTGGGATGTGCCATTCGTGGTGTGGACAGAGAAGGGAGGATGAAGTCAGGGCTGGACCTGGAACCACTGTGGGAAGAGAGAGTGGAGGGCTGAGAGGGCCAGATGCTGGTTCTCCTGACTTCCCCACCCTGACACTCCAACTGCGAGTGCTTGGCATTGGGGTCATAGCCCTGGCACTGGTGAGGACCCCCAGCAGCGGCCTCAGAGGGGCAGACAAGTCTATGTGCCTCTTCCCCTGATCTCTCCCAGACCCCACCATTTGCCCCAGCCTTGAGATAAAGGCCATCTTGTTCCCAGAAATAAGGCTGGCATCACCCACCAGACCTACCTGGCTGGGCCGTCAGTGCTGGTCCAGAATGAGGGGCACCTGGGCGCTGTCCACGCGGGGAGGCAGCCGCTCGCCTGTGCGCACGTTGAACATGGGCAGGGTGGAGAGTGGCCGGGGCACCTCGCGGCTGGCCGCCATCTGCCGCAGCTCCTCTGTGTTCCCGTGGATGGTGCAGTGGTGGACCATCTGGATGCTGGAGGTACAGGTGGGGAGTCATCAGCTCTGGGAGTCAGCTGCCCCGGAGTACAGCCTGGAACTGCCTCTGAGCCACCCTGCAGTCCTCCCCACCACTTATGTGGGGAGAGACTCAAACACATGATGCAGGGGCAGAAAACAAACAGAAAGCTCTATGGGGCCGGGTGTGGTGGCTCACGCCTGTAATCCCAGCACTTTGGGAGGCCAAGGCAGGCAGATCACTTGAGGTCAGGAGTTTGAGACCAGCCTGGCCAACACGGTGAAACCCTGTTTCTACAAAAAATAAAAATAAAAATTAGCCAGGTGTGGTGGTGGGCACCTGTAATCCCAGCTACTCAGGAGGCTGAGGCAGGAGATTCACTTGAACCTGGGAGGCGGAGGTTGCAGTGAGCTGAGATCGCAAGAGACTCCATCTCAAAGTACAAAAAAAGGAAAAAAAAAAAAAAGAAAGCTCTATGGTGCCTGCTCAGTGCCCAGTGGTCAAGACATGGGCTGTGGGTGTAGACAGCCTGGGTTCAAGGCTGTGTGTCTTGGGCAAGTTGCTTAATCACTCCATGCCTTAGTTTGCTCAACTGCCAAATGGAGATAATAACACCTACCACCAGGCCGGGCGCAGTGGCTCACACCTGTAATCCCAGCACTTCGGGAGGCCGAAGCGGGTGGATCACTTGAGGCCAAGAGTTCAAGGCCAGCCTGACCAACATGGTGAAACCCCATCTCTATTTAAAAAAAAAACAACAAAACCTACCTCCTAGGACTGCTGTGAAGATTAAAAGAGAAAATGCGGCTTAGTGTTTAGAACAGTGCCCACCACGTGATAAGCGCTCACAAGATATGGAGACATGAATAGACATCCACAGGGGCCATATTCTTCCAGAAGCCAGTGTTTGCTGAGCTTTATATTATGTTTTTATATTATTTATTTATTTTTAAGAGATGGGGTCTCACTTTGTCGCCAACTTCAGTGCAGTGGCACAATCATAGCTCACTGCAGCCTCTACCTCCTGGGCTCAAGCGATACTCCTGCCTCAGCCTCCTGAGTAACTGGGACTATAAGTGCAAGCCACCATGCTCAGCTAATTTAAAACTTTTTTTTTTGTAGAGACAGGCGTCTTACTATGTTGTTCAGGCTGGTCTTGAACTCCTGGCCTCAAGGGACCCTCCTGCCTCTGCCTCCCAAAGTGCTGGGATTACAGGCATGAGCCACTGCACCCAGCCAAGAATTGGTTTTCTTAGAGGAGCTGGGGCCCCAGGCAGGGCTGAAGCGACCCCACTTGCCACTTGGTTACTGATGAGATGAGGGAGGAGAAGTGATCCCCACCCATGTTCAGGTCCCAATTAGTGGACACAGACTCCGGTTAGAGCCTGACAGTTTAGACTGCAGAAAAGACCTAGCTTCACGCTGAATGGGCCATGCTCCTCCTGCGGGGAGTGGGACCAAGTCCTGTCTGGCCAGCAGGAAGAGGTGGAGTCACCATCTAAGGCCAGGGGAGGGTCAAGATGAGCTCTTGAGTCTGGAATTCGGTGAGCTGAGTTGTCCGAAACACAATTTTCTATTCCCAGGAAAGGGGAGACTGAGGGGAAAGAAAGCAACCAGTGTGTGGATGCTGAGATAGAGACAGCTGGGCAGGTGAGGCCCTGGCAGAGGAAGGCCTCAGTCAGTGGGCCCCCTCCTTATTCCCAGCCCCACATCTGGGCCTCATTACTCTGGCAACACACAGGTGGAAAAATGTGCTGGGGATGTCTTTCTAGAGCAAGAGCAGAGGCCAGACCCCGCAGTGGCTTCCCCACGGTCCTTCCACATCAGCACTTGGGCAGACAGACAAACGGCAGGCATTCCTACACACTCAGGCACACGCACAGACACACACACACACGTGGCCCAGGTCTCACCCACACCCACTCCACCACCAACACACAGTCCCGAAAGCACTGCCTCTGGCACAGAAATCCCCAGGAGAGGGTCGTGGGGCCTGGAGGACTCTGTGACCGCTGAAATCTGATCTAGGTGAAAAGCAGGCAGCAGAATCGTAACTCGTGGATAATCTGAAAAGTGGCAGACATTGAACAAGTGAAAAATTGGATTTTGTAGAAATGCATCAACGTGAAATCCAAACCAGCCAAGGCTAATGTTGCACATGGTAAAACGGTTATTGATTTCACATTGACTGAGGCAGCAGATTTTTCTGACAACATCAGAGCTACAGAGTTGACCCGGGGAAGGCTGGATGTGGAGGAAATACTGGTCACGAGAGAATATCCCCAGTGCCAGTAGATGTTAGTGATTAAATTTGGCTCAGTCCAAAAAAATTGAGGAATAAAATCTTCCTAGTGAAATGTACATGAAAAATCACTGATCCCCATGGGGAAAAATTCTATAAAATTGAAAACAGAAAATAAAAGCAAAGCCTTTTAACTGCTTTGTATAGAAAGTTGCTTGAGGAATTAAGTCAACTTAGCGTAAGTCAACTTAGCGTACATCTCTGTTCACTTTGGAAAATATATTCCCCATAAAAATTCATAAATGTTGGTATAACCCTGATGCCTGCAAAGCTTGTATTCTTCAACCCAGTGGCTCAAAAACCCAGTGAGTCAAGATGGTGGGATCAAAATGGTGAGTTTAAAACTGGGGGCCAGGCCAGGTGCAGTAGCTTTAGTCCCAGCTACTCAGGAAGCTGAGATGGGAGGATCGCTTGAGCCCAGGGAGTCTGAGGTTGCAGTGAGTTATGATTATGCCACTGCGCTCCAGCTTGGGTGACAAAGTGAGACCCTCTCTCTAAAAATTTTTAAAAAAATAAAATCCGCCCAGGCATGTGCACACACACATGCATATGTGCACGCACCGTGCAGGCCCACTGTCTGGCCCACAAGCGCAGCCCTCCTCCCCAGGACACCCGGCATGTTACATGCCCCCACCATCTGGCATCTCCGGTCCACCCCTCCCTGGAGGAAACAATGGGGCCACTGTGACCCACAGAATTCTGGTAGCCTCTGAGGTCACCACAGAGATAACCTCACCACCCCCTGCACCAAGAGCACAAGTCTGTGGAGGCCAGCCGTGGGTGACCATCCTTGATCCTTTCTCTGGCCACACAGGGAAAGGCGAGGGCCGGAGCCCAAGAGGAAGCCTCAGAGAGGACCAGGAACCGGGACACACCTCAGCCATCCTGTGAGGGGCAGCCCAGTGGAGACTTCCAGCCACCCTGGAGGTCCTTGCACCCAAGACACTTCACCTACCCCAGGGAGAGAAGCAGAAAGGCACTTCGCCACTGTCTCCATCAGTGCTGTTGAACTCAAATACTGCCATGGGTGGAGGCCAGCAGGGCAGCGTGTCCCTAGCAAGACAGCGACTGGGCAACGCACCTGTGCCAAACCCTGCCAGAAGCCCAGCACGTCCAAGGTGATCCTGAGGGCTGTGGCGGACAAGGGGAGCTGCAAGTATGTGTCCCTGGCCACCCTGAAGAAGGCTGTTTCCACCACGGGCTACGACATGGCCCGAAATGCCTATCACTTCAAGCGTGTGCTCAAGGGGCTGGTGGACAAGGGCTCAGCAGGTGACCGGCAGGGGGGCCTCAGGCTCCTTCACCCTGGGCAAGAAGCAGGCCTCCAAGTCCAAGCTCAAGGTCAAGAGGCAACGACAGCAGAGGTGGCGCTCTGGGCAGCGCCCCTTTGGACAGCACAGGTCACTACTGGGCTCCAAACAGAGGCACAAGCGGCTTATCAAGGGGGTTCGAAGGGTGGCCAAGTGCCACTGCAATTAACGAGGCAGGCCAGGCAAGCAGTCAGGGGTGCCAAGATCGCCATTGGCTCAGTGCAGTGGGAATAAAAGGAACCTAACTTATTTCACATCTGCCTCCTGGAATCTAGGGTTCAGGGGATTGGGAGAGGAAGAGGGCTGGGGGCACATAGGAGGGGTAAGGCCATGAGTAGGGGAAACCAGGCCAAAATAAGAGAGGAAGGATTTGGAAAGGGCTGGCAGAATTGGAAGCACTCATAGACACCAGCTAGTCCAACCTCGTGATCTTGCAGGTGGAGCATCTGAAGCCAGAAAGAAGGGTGACAGAGTAATTGTGTGGCAGAGCCCGGCCTGGACCGCAGGTGTCTGACTCATACTGATACTGGGAGTCTCTTAAGTTGCTTCTCAAGCCCTTTCCCCCAGAGTGGCAGCAGGTCCCATTCCCCTGTGTCATAACAGGCTCTTCTTTTTTTGGGGAAAGAGTTTCACTCTGTCGCCCGGGCTGGAGTGCCGTGGCACGATTACGGCTCATTGCAGCCTCAATCTCCCAGGCTCAAGCAATTCTCCTATCTCAGCCTCCCAAGTAGCTGGGACCACAGGCATGCTCCGCCACGCCTGGCTAGTTAAAAAAATTTTTTTTTGTTGAGATGGGGTCTCACTGTGTTGCCCAGGCTGGCCTCAAACTTCCAGGCTCAACCAATCCTCCCACCTCAGCCTCCCAAAGTGCTGGGATTACAGAGGTCAAGGGAAGGGGTGAGCATCACCCTGGAGTTATTTATTTTGTCTCTGCTGTTCATGGCATAGTTTGGTGGGGGGGTCCAACAACTGTCTAGGTGGGCTCCCACCCCACCCCCAGCTTTCCTTTACTCACTCGGAGGTAGCCAGGTCTCTCTTCAGCCTGTGGAAAAGTGAAGGAGAGGGTTAGCCCAGCTCTGGGCTTCACCCCAAGGTGCCCCAGGGCTCCAATGTGTGTGGAGGTCTGTGTGCAATTATCCACAATGCCCTCCTGGTGCCAGGCCAGGCAGGTCTCAAGCCCCAAGTTGCCTAGAAAGGGGCCCCACACTCCTTTTGTGCCTGAGAACCCCATTCCCACGGTGTCTGGGTCCCACACAGCACAAGTGCCACTGTGAGTCCCATGGGTGTGAGCTCCAGCAGGTGCTCCCCCGCCCTTCATGCCCACACTCACCTTCCCTCCCGCCGGCAGCACATGACATAGGCCAGCAGCAAGGTAAGAAGCAGGGCCACCAGCAGGGGCACCAGGAGGGTGACCAGAGCATCCACCAAGAAGTCACGGTCTGGGGCCTCAGTGGGTGGGCAGAAGAACGGGTCATGCTCCAGGATCCCATCACCTGGGGTGGGCACCTCATCTGCAGGCTCCGGCACTGACTTATCCACCTGCACAGAGAGCTCAGGGCTGATGCAGGAAGTGGCTGGCTGGACACAGAGGTCCCCAGGAACATGGCAGGGGCCAGGACTAGGAGGCAGGAGACACAAAGTCCAGCAGAGGCGGGACAGTGCACTGGTTAGCGCACAGCTCTAGGGTCTGACCGCCTGGTTTGAATCCAGACTCAGACAAGTGCTTAGCTAGGATGATTATGTGCCTCTGTTTCATCACCTGTAACGTCAGAAGGATAATAGTAGCACCTGTCTCCTGGAGTGGTGGTGAGCATAAAATATGTTGATGGGACAGTGCCAAGCACATAGCAAGTGCTCAAGAATGTTGTCAATTACCAGTCGCTGGCTGTGGACCCTGAATGAGTCCCTGCTCTGTTGGTCAATTCACAGGAACAGTGTACACCAGCCGTGGGATCCTGTGAACCTCAGCTCAGTATCCAAAGAGCTGTTGTGAGCATCTTTGGTTTATAGTGTGAAGAGCTATCAGATCCTTGTTGTAAGTGGGTTTGCTAGGTGGCACCTTACAGAAAAGCAGACAGAGCTGTCTGTCACGCAGAGGCGCTTGGTAGGGAAAGGGTCTGGGAACTGGACTGTGATACAGCTGTTGACCTGGGCAGATCTGGGGCGCGGGAGTTGGAGACCCCACTTGTGGATTGCGGACTCTGTCGCCCTCTTGTGGGGGAAAGGTAGAACTTCAGGGTGTGTGTGTGTGTGTGTGTGTGTGTGTGTGTGTGTGTGTGTGTATCCTCAGACTAAGCCTGTGGGCAATACTGAAAGCATCAGAGAAAGAAATGGGGACTGGAGCAATCAGAGAGACGGAGATAGGAAGCAGCATGGGAGGGAAGGGGGACTGGGACGGGGGCCATGCCCCACCCCACCCCCGGACCCAGGGTCCCTCCTCACCAGGGTCACATTGCACCAGTCAACGTGGAAGTGGGGTGCCAAGGTGTCATAGCAAGACAGAAGTGGAGGCTGGCCCTGGGCACAGCGGGCGTGGCTATCGGGGGATGCCACCATCTTCAGGCAAGTAGAGAAAGGTGAGGCAGAACCCACCTTAATGTACACCCTGGGACCAGATAGAAGTCACTGTCAGCAGAGTGGGGGCAGGGGGCACGAGGCACTACTCTGCCAGGGGTTGTTGAAACTTTCCTAATTGTAGGCTATGACCTGGGGATGGGATGAGGGAGACGCCTAGGAGGGAGGATTAAGGGAGGAACATGGCACAGCTGGGGTCTGGCAGGAGTCACAGTCCTCCCAGAGATCTGAGATCATGGTGAGAGTACACAGAGCACCCCATTCTTCTAGGGGGCCCTACCCTCCCTACTAAGGAATGTCTTTTAATGGATGTATCTGGTATGTCCTCATGAGGCACCAGGAAGTACAGAGTTCAGGGTAACTAGGGTCTAGGCTCTGGAAGGACAAGGAGATGCGGGTATAGCCAGAGGAGAGTGGTGAGTGGTGTGAAGCTGGGAGGTGGAGATGTGCGTGGTAAAGCCCCACCTGGAAATTAGGGAGACCCTTGTTCTATGCCCGCCACAAGCTGCATCCTCCTCTTTCAGGAAGTCCTCTAGGGTTGCACACCTACCCTTCTTTTCGGCCCTCAATGGGAAGGGGGACACGGCCCCCACGGTCCAAGGCAGAAGTGATGTTGAGCAGCTGAAGCTCTCCGGGCTCCCAGAGTCCCCCCAAGGCTGAGAGGAAGCGGCTGGCAGGTGTTGAGGGCAGCACCTCCTCCACATCGTGGCTGCGCACCAGGAACTCGGCTTGGTATGGCAGCAGGGGGCCTGGGAAGGCCAGGTGGACACCTCAGGCTGCACCCAGCCCCAGCTCTGCCCCGCAAAGCCTCCCCGAAGCTCCTCCCCACATCCCTGCACACCTCTTCAGGCCCCTCAATGCCCCATCCATCACAGACCCCAACAAGCCAAGGCCCAATAGTCTCTGCAACGCAGCGGGTAACAGAACTCCAGAGCCTGGAATCCCAGCCCAGCACCCATTCCCTGAGAGCCTTGTCCCCACTTTCCAGGATGCCCTGCTCCACTCCTCTCCAAGCCTCTCCTGTCCACAGCCCCCTCCCCCTCCGGGAGAGATTCCCCAAGACTGGCATTGGTGGGGAAGGGATGGGGCACAGCTAGAGGTACCTTCTGGGTCCCCAATCTCCAGCACTAGCCTCTGCCGAGTGGTATCAAAGCTGTCCCGATTGTAGGCTGTGACCTGGGGGATGGGAAAGACATCTGAGAAGTGGGTTAGGGGAGAAACGTGGCACAGCGGGGGCCTGGCAGGAGAGGACTCAGATACTAAATTAGAGGTATGTAAATTATATGTAAATGACTGTGAATGAACACCCAATCCCAACCCATAGGGCTGCTCCTAGGAGGCCACTCTGGCCCACCCCTGTGATTTTCTCAGGGTCCCTGACGGCACCTCAATGACCTGGCGCCCACGATCTTCTGGGGTGGCAGAGCCGTAGAGGAAGCCAGGGTGGTGGGGGCTGCGCTGGGTGTAGCGGAGCCACCGGGGCAGGTCTGGGTGTCCCTGGAGGTGGGCGTGGTAGGTGATGCGGACAGCGGGTGGGACAGCTGGTGGAAGCGAGGAGAGGGGATTCGAGTCACAGCAGGAGCCCTGCGGGGTACACCCCAGCCCGCCCGCCTGGGTGCCTGTCAGGCCGCTCACCGACATGCTCAGGAAGGCTCAGAAACGTCTCATGGTCCAAGGTGTGCACAAAGACACGGCCCACGAGTGGGTGTAGCGTGGTCTGCTGGGCCTCGGTGTCCCCCAGCCCTGCCAGGAGAACTGTGGGGACCCCACAAGTCCCAAACACACAGGCCAGCCTCACTCCTGGGCAGGGGATAAGCTCCCTTCCCCACCAAGTCCTTGGAGCCCCTAAGGGACCGAGAGAAGCGCTTCTTTTGCTGCCTCCCAGGAAGGGATTGGGGTGGGGATGGGGGAGCAAGCCCTGCTGGGCTAGACATTTTAATCATCTGGGTTTCGGGATTCGAGGGAGAACCTCTCCCACAACCTTTCCATTCCTCGTTTTAGGCCCCTATTAATGGTGCAGTGGGCAGGAACTGATGTTTGACTGGGAAGAGTGTGTGTGAGGGGGTGTGTGTGTGTGTGTGAGGGGATGTGGGTGTGTGTGTGTGAGGGTATGTGTGAAGGTCTGTGAGGATGTGTGTGAGGGTGTGTGGGTGTGTGTGAGGGTGTGTGTGCAGGTGAGTGTGTGTGAGAGGGTGTGTGTGAGGGTGTGTGTGTGAAGGTGTGTGTGTGGGGTGTGTGGGGGGTATGTGGGGGTGTGTGTGGGGGTGTGACGGTGTGTGAGGGTGTGTGAGGGTGTGTGAGGGTGTGTGAGAGGGTGTGTGGGTGTGTGTGAGGGTGTGTGGGGGTGTGTGAGGGTGTGTGGGTGTGTGAGGGTGTGTGAGGGTGTGTGTGGGTGTGAGGGTGTGTGAAGGTGTGTGTGACGGTGTGTGAGGGTGTGTGTGACGGTGTGTGAAGGTGTGTGTGAGGGTGTGTGAGGGTGTGTGAGGGTGTGTGAGGGTGTGTGTGTGAGGGTGTGTGTGAAGGTGTGTGAGAGTGTGTGAAGGTGTGTGTGAGGGTTGTGTGACGGTGTGTGTGAGGGTGTGTGAAGGTGTGTGTGTGAGGGTGTGTGTGTGAGAGTGTGTGAGGGTGTGTGTGAGGGTGTGTGTGTGTGAGGGTGTGTGAAGGTGTGTGTGTGAGGGTGTGTGAGGGTGTGTGAGGGTGTGTATGTGAGGGTGCCGTGAGGGTGTGTGAGGGTGTGTGTGGGTGGGTGTGTGTGTGTGTGAGGGTGTGTATGTGTGAAAGGCACTGGGAAAAGAATCCCATGCTAAATGCCCAAGAGCCCAGAGGAGAGAAAGAGGGGGCCAGGAGCCTACAGAAGAGGAAGGGTAGCCATTCTGGGCCTGGAGACCCCCACCTTCCTCCCCTAAAATACAGGGAAGAAGAAGGCCTGCCCTAGAGGCCAGTAGAAGCTGAACAAAAGGAATCCTAAGCCCAAGAGAGGAGCAGAGGACCTGGCCGCCAGCTCCACCCTCCCTCCCAGGGCCAAATTTAGCCTGGGCTTAGAAGCTGCGGCCCAGCCAGCTCATTAAAGGGCCCACGACCCTTTGGGCCTGTGCTGTCAGACCCACCTGGGCCCTAGGACACCTCCAGCCCTCAGAGCTCCCAGCCCCTTCATCCCAGAGCCCAGCTCCCAGCCCCATTCCCTGGATCCCCAGCTGGCCATGGCATTAACACCCCAAAGCCCTTCTGGCCCCTGCCTCACCCAACCCAGATCCCTCTTCTGTGGGCCCTCCACACCTCCATCTTACCACCCCTAAATCCTGCCCCCTCATCCTGGGCCTCCCCACTGAACAAGGCCCCAACTTGCCCACGAGGAGAGGAGTCCAGAAGAGTGTCGCAGCCATGGCTGCCCGGCCTGGCCCGCCCGGTGAGTGACAGAGACAGGGGGCAGGGAGGAGAGGGGGGAAGGAGGGAGGTGGCTCGGGGCAGCTGGGTCCCAGCGTCAGCCTCCCCTCCCCGCCTGGAGCATGCACCAAATCTGGGATAGACACCCTCCTCGCACTCATTGTCCCTCCAACCGTCCCCTGCAGTGGCCACAGTGTTTTTTAAACCACCAACCAGGCCACCTCCATCCTCCCTTAAAACTCTAATGGTTCTCCTGGCCCCTGAGTTCCCAGCTCATCCCCAGTTGGTGGCTTTCTGGCCTGTCCTGAACCTGGTCAGCTGGTCTAGAATCCCATCCTCTGCCCCTACCCTTCCAACCCCAGGCCCCTGCTCAGCCTCACTCCGTTCCTGCCTAGCTTGGCAGACTCTCTCAAGTCTCCATGCCGTCGCCCAGGCTATTCCCTCTGCCTGCAGTTCCCTTCCCACCTTCATTCAAGCAGCAACCTTCCAGTCACCTTTCCAGACTCTGCACAGATGTCCTCTCCTCTCTGAAGCCTTTCTGACCTTCCTTCTTCTGCTAGGCCAAGCTGGGTGTCCCCTTAGCCCCTGCGTGCTTTCCTGGGCACAACACAATCACACAGACTGCTCCAAGCTCCTCGAAGACTAGGATCTTGTCATGTTTGTATCCTTGGGCCTGGCACAGGGCCTGGTAACTAGTAGGTGTAGCTGACTGGTGGCAGCTTCCTTAACAGCAAACGTAGGTGCCATCCACCCAGCCTTTATCCCCAGTCCAAGCACTTCAGCGTGGAGGTCTAGCAAGCCCTGGACAGGACCAGCCAGGTAGAGACAGGTGAGCGGAGGAGGCACCCTCTCTGGCCCATGGAGTCAGGGTTCGGCGCATAGACTTGGAGGCCTGGAGGTGGGCCACCTTGGCCACTTGCTGGGGATGAGGCCTTGAGTGCACCATTTGCCCTCTAGCCCATTTCCACAACTATAAACTGGCAAGAATAGTGCTTGCCTCTTGGCATCATTGTGAGGACTCCACAAAGTAATGAATGCAGCGCATATTTATGAAACACTGCTATGTATCAGACATTGAAATTGCAAAGATAAGCAAACCTCTGCCCACAGGGAGGTCACCTGCCAGTGGGTAATACCAGCTAGCGCTGCCAGCTACTGTGCTGAGAATCTTACATATATCTACCTATATTACCTCATTCCGTCTCCTCAGCAGTTCCATGAGGCAGGTATTATTACTGTGCCCATTTAACAGATGATAAAACTGAGGCACAGGGGTGTATACCTTCCCCAAGGCCACATTGCTGATGAGTAGAATGCATGTGGACGGCTTAGCCCAGTGCCTGGCTCAGTCGATGACTGTGCTGCTGATGTACTTGCCCGGCCCTGCTTCCCCTTCCTTCTTGCCTCTGCCAAAGGATCTCAGTCCAGGGGTGATGAGGCACGGTGTCCTCTCCCCAGGTCTCTCACTTAGGGCAGGCACAGGGGCACTCTCCCCAGGTGCCCTGAGAAGGGGGCGGGGACCTATGGCTGCAAGGGTTCCCAAATCCTTGGTGCCTGTGTGACCTCTCCTCCAGGGCCTCAAAAGGACAACAAAATAGCCCAGGCAAGGATTGCTTGGGTCCAGCCTAAGGGCACAGGTGTTGGCCTGCAGATGGGGTGACTGGTAGGCAGGTTACTCAGTCCTTGTCCCTTCCTCTCTCTCTCTCCACCTGACTGACCCGCTCATCCTTGGAGAGCCTCCAAATTCCAGAGTCAGCATCCCCTCAGGCAAGGCAGTATTTGTCCCAGCATCACCTGGCCATCTCTCTGTCTTCTCAGAGACAGAGGGAGGGAGGAAGAAAGGTTCTGGAGGCAGAGGAAGAGCCCGAGGGTTCTGGGAGAGCAGGCAGAAGCGCCAACCCCCTGGGCACCTGCCCAGCCTCACCCCTGAGCTTCTCCATGTGACTCCCCGCCCCCTGCTGTCCCCCTGGCTATTTTTGGAGCCACCCACTCAGCTGTCTTAAGGTAGCAGTGCCTGGCCCCAGTGTCACCAGGCCCATGGAGGCCAGCCTTCCTTAATGAAAAGCTGCAGCTACTTCCCCATCAGATCCTCCCTGCCCAATTCAAGGGAGCCAGGGACTGTCCCACAAGCCAGAAAGTCCCCAGAAACCCTTCTCAGGCCCCCCAGCCATCAGAGGACCTTCCCACTCAGAGCTGTCTGGATTGCAACCTGCTGCTTGTAACACACAGCACCTTCTGTCTATTGGGCCTAGGGGTGGGAAGGGAGGTCACAGGGTCTTTAAACTTCTTAGTTTGAAAAATTTGCAGCATACTATAATAAGCCCCCATGTATCTGTCACCTGGCTTCAACAATTATCAACTCATGGCCAATCTAGTTTCATCTATACCCCTCCTGATTAATTTCATCCATCAATATTTCAGTGTGTATCTTTAAATGATAATGACTCTCTTTAACATAATCACATAACACGTTCAGCTATTAATATCATCAATACAATTCCTTAATATCAAACTTCTAGTGTTCAAATTACCAATTTCTCATAAATATACATATTTTTACAGTGTATTTGTTTGACTCAAGATACAAAGAAGATACACACATTGCAATTGATTGATGATTTATAGGGCTTTTTTTTTTTTTTTTTTTGAGACAGAGTCTTGCTCTGTCACCCGGGTTGGAGTGCAGTGCCATGATCTCGGCTCACTGCCACCTCTGCCTCCCAGATTCAAGCAATTCTCCTGCCTCAGCCTACAGGCACGTGCCACCATGCCCAGTTATTTTTTTTTTATTTTTAGTAGAGATGGGGTTTCACCATGTTGGCCAGGCTGGTCTCAAACTCCTGACCTCAAGTGATCCACCCACCTTGGCCTCACAAAGTGCTGAGATTACGGGCGTGAGCCACTGTGCCTGGCCAAGGTTCTTTTAAATTTCTTCAAATCTATAGGTTCCCATACATCCTTTCTCTCTCTTTTTTCCTTCCTCCCTTCCTTCCTTCCTTCATACTTTCCTTCCTTTCCTCCCTCCTTCCTTCCTTCCCTCCCTCCCTCCTCCTTCTTCCTTCTCTCCCTCCCTCCTTCTTCTTCCTTCTCTCCCTCCCTCCCTCCTTTCTTCCTTCCTTCCCTCCCTCCCTCTCCTTCCTTCCTTCCTTCCTTCCCTCCCTTCTCTTTCTCGTTCCTTGAAGGAGCCAGAAAATTTCTTCTGTAGTTTTTTGCCCTCTGGATTTTGCTGATTGCATCTCTATGGTGATCTTTAACATGCTCCTTCCACCTCCATACTTCCTGTACGTTGTATTTCCTGTACATTGTTACTGTAATTTGTAGTTGGATCTAGAGGCCTTATAAGGTTTATGTTCAATTTCCTTCGTTGAGACCACTTCATAGGTGGTGACAATGTTCTTCCATTTGAAGGCACATCATGCGTTTCTGTGGTCTTAGTAGTTAGTGTCTTGCCTCCGCCATTAGCGTTTTATTTTTTGTGTGTGTGCGGAATAGTGATATTCAGATTTGATCACTCTGATCACGCCTTCCTTTATTAGCTGGAATAATTATAGACAGAAACTGCCCCTTGCGATTTGGTTACTGAGTGGGAAAGTTCGTAAAAGGAAGACGGGAGAAACGCTGGACTCTTCCTGTATTAAACAGTTTCTGAATAAAGAGCTGTTTCCCTAGCATCCTCCAAACTCTGGCCAGTCCGAGCTTCTTTGGTAGTAGTAGAATGATGATACATGGTTTACACCTATCTGACTGCTTCAGTCCATTGCAACTAGGGTCCCTTCTGGTGCTCACATTGCCTATCTTTAGCTCTCCGTTTTGTCATCCCCAGTTGGGGTGTCGGTCAGGAGAGCTGGAGGGGTCGGGGCTCGCACCCCGCCTCGCACAGCTGGTGCCCTTGCCGGTGCCGTAGGCTCCGCCGGGACTTCCCCGGCCTCCGCCTCACTCCTGCGGCCCAGCCCTGCCCTGAGCTAGTCGCTTCTCTGTCCTGGCCTTTTTGACATCCGCATCCGTCTCTCCAGCTTTCTGCCCCGTCTCTGCCCACCAGTACCTAAATGTAAGCCCTCTGGTCCTTTGTCCCTGTATCTCCCCATCCCAGTGAATGTTTGCTGAATGAACGAATGACTGCTGTCCAGTGTGTGTCATTCAGCTTCAGTTTCTGTGCACCTGTCTCTAAGTCTCTTGAGGTCTGAGGCCGTGTTTTCTTTATCTGCATCTATACGTTGCCGTGAGGGACAAAGGAAAGGGCTTCTCGTCATTGTGATCTGATTCTCGCATCTGCCTCCCAGACTCCACCCACATCTTTCTCCCCTGTCCCGTACGCCGCCTCCAGCGCAACAACAAAGACTGCGACCTGGCCAGTCCGCCACGAGAGGGCGCGTTCGCTGGCGCCAGCCCGGTCTTGCGCCTGCGCGATGTTGGGACGGAGCGGGAGTCGGGGGCGGGATGCTTGCGGAGCGCACCGCCCCGGGCTGGGGATGCGCGTCAGCAGTGCGTGCTGGGGGACGCAGTTACAGGGGGCGACGCAGGAGGGAACCCAAGGCCACGAGCTCCATCTCGTCCTCCCCTTCCCGACCCAGAAAACGCTCTAATCTACACGGGGAGGAGAACCCGCACGGAGGCAGGGGGCTGGACATAATGATCTCTTCCCCATCCCACCTCCGCCCATCCCACCATCTGTATCAAGCCTCCGACTTCCAAGGACATTTCCATATCCCCCCAGACATTTTGGGATACCAGCCTGGAGACCTAAATGTACCCAGAATCCCCCGCCTTTTTATCGGTGGATTTCAGCCCTCAAAGCGTTCCGTGAGCCTCTGACCGCCCAAATCCATCACACATGAGTTGGAATGCCAGGGACCATTCCCGGCCAAACGTTAGCTTACAGGAGAAAGAAAGAAGAGGAGGGACTGTCCGAAGTGCCTCGGCACTATGCCTGCACAGCTGGATCTCTGGACACGGAGCCCTGGACCGTTTCCACCCAGACACTCCCATTCCATCAAGTGGGGGTAAGAAGGATCAATGAGATAATGGAAGCGAAAGCGCTTTGCAAACTGTAAAGCTCTGGAGAAAGTAAGGGTGTTTTATTTATTTATAACTGACAGTGCAAGGTAATAGCTGCCCAGGGCCAGCCCACAGGCACAGTCCAAGAGCTGGAAGAGGTCAGATTTAGAAGCCACCATTCACTGATAGAAGGATTAGGAAAATAAGACCAGGCACGGGGGCTCACACCTGTAATCCCAGCACTTTGGGAGGCCGAGGTGGGTAGATCACGAGATCAGGAGTTCCAGACCAGCCTGGCCAACATGGTGAAACCCCATCTCTACTAAAAATAATTAGCCGGGCGTCGTGGTGGGCACCTGTAATCCCAGCTAATCAGGAGGCTGAGGCAGGAGAATCTCTTGAACCCGGGAGGCAGAGGTTGCAGTGAGTTGAGATCATGCCATTGCACTCCAGCCTGGGTGACAGAGCGAGACTCTGTCTCAAAAAAAAATTTTTAAAAAGAAGGGTTAGGAAAATAAGAGGCAAAAGTCTCTGACATCTGTAGACAGCATGATTACTTATATGGAAAATCAAGAGATTCTACGGGGATATTATTAGAGTGATTAAGTGAAGTCATGCTGGACAAATGTCAACATCCAAATACAAAAAACCATATAAAATTCAGCAGTGTTTCTACGCACTATCAATAGTTTATTAGAAATTATAGTATCTTTCAAAAAGAAATCATTCACAATAAAATTAAAACTGTACAAAACCCAGAAAAAAATTACAAAACACATTGCAAGATATTTAGGAAGTAAAACATAGGCTACAATAGTAATAAATGGAGAGCCATAGAGAAGTATTAGGTTAAGTATGAGATGCCTCCATGTTATGAAGACGATTCTCTCCACGTTAATCTGTTGATTCATTGCAGGTCCAATAAATATTCCAACAGGATTTTTCACAGAGCTAGGCAAACTGATTCTAAAATTCATAGAGAAGAGCAAAGACCCAAGAAAAAAGTAGACAGTTCTGAAAAAGAATAAGGAAAGAGACCTGGCCCTAACAAATACCAAGACTTTTTTGAAAGCAATAGTAATTAAAACAATGTGGTATCGGTGCCGGGCTAGACAAAGGAATCAATAGAATAGAGTGCCCAGAAACAGATCCAAGTATATGTGGGAATGTGATTTATGATAGTGGCGGCACTGCAACTCAGTGAGAGAGAATAGACTTCAATAAAATGTGTTGTGACAATTGGCTTTTCCTATGAAAAATCTTCACACCATCCATAAATATGAATTCCAGATGGATTAAAGACCTAAAAATGAAAAACAAAACTTTAAAATAATTAGGAGAAAATGTAGGAGACGTAAGGGTAGGAAAGCATTTCTTAGACAGGAGACACACTCAAAAAAGATCAGCCGATTTTTATTACATTACCCCCCAAAAGCCCTCTGCTATGAAAATGATATTACGAACAAAGTTAAGAGACAAGGAGCAGCCTGGGTGGCAATGGTGACAGCATACACAACAGATAAAGGGTTAGCATTCAGAATATAAAGACCTCCTAGGAATCTACAAAATTAGCTGGGCGTGGTGGTGCGCACCTGTAATCTCAGCTATTTGGGAGGCTGAGGCAGGAGAATTGCTTGAACCTGGGAGGCAGAGGTTGCGGTGAGGCAGAGGTTGCGGTGAGCCAAGATTGCCCCATCCCACTCTAGCCTGGGCAACAAGAGCGAAACTCCATTTAAAAAAAAAAAAACCTCCTAGGAATCAATATGGAAAAGACAGAACTTTTATTTTATTTTTATTTCTTCTTTTTTTTTTTTTGAAACAGGGTCTTGCTCTGTCGCTCAGGCTGGAATGCAGTGACACAACCTCGGCTCACTGCAACCTCTGCCCCTCCAGGCTCAAGTGATCTTTCCACATCAGCCTCCCAAGTAGCTGTGACTACAGGCACATGCCACCATGCACGGCTAATATATATATAAAACATATATATATCATATATATATCATATATATATATTTGGTAGAGATGGGGTCTCACCATGTTGCTCAGCCTTGTCTGAAACTCCTGGGCTCAAGCAGTCTTCCCACCCTGGCCTCCCAAAATGCCAAGATTACAGGTGTGAGCCAGCAAACCTGGCCTATTTTTTTCTTTCAAGGTACTCATCAAGTAGTAAGGACAGACATTTTTTGTGCCACTCTAAATAGCATCCCTTCCTTCTTCCTTGATAATCAGAACCCCATTCTGATTCAGGGGTTTGGGCTTTGTGGGAGGCTTGGCCTTCCTCAACCCCATCAGGTGAATGATGATTGGTCTAAATATAGCATGATAATTTAGTTCCTCTGGTCAATGATTGGTTTAGGTGTGAACGTTTATGCAATTCTGGAAGGTCTCCTGGTGGGGACCCCTGGGAAAGAGACTAATAAGAAAGCATACAGTTTCTTCAGTCTCTGACGTTGTTGTCTGCACAAGAGAGTTAAGGCAGCCATCTTGGGACCATGAAGGGGCCAGTCTAAGAGGCAAATCAACACAATGAGAGGGTGTTGGAAAAAGACAAAAAGAACCTGGTCCTTGATGTCACAGCCAGGCCTCTGAATTAACCACCCCCAGGACTTCTTGTTACGTGAGCTAATAAATGTTCCTTTTTGCTTAAACCCCTTCTAGTTGGGCTTTCTGTTGTAACTTGCACCGAAAACTACAATAGGATAGCAAAGGATATGAACATAAGTGATTTGCCTAGAGGAAACCCACATGGTCAATGAGAATAAGATGCTCAGCCTCATAGGCAGGGAATGCAGCTTCAAATGAGATGCCACATCATGCCTATCAGATTGGCAAACATAAGTCTAACAAGAGCAAAAGTTGGCAAGGATATGGTAAAACAGGATGTCTTGTACAAACGCTGGTGGTGAGAGGATCAATTGGTTCAGACGCTGTAGAGAGCAGTTTGGCAGTACTAGTCAACTTCAAAGTGTGCCTGCCCGACAATCCTAGCTTTCTAAGTATATGCCCTAATAATGGGTTCAGAGAAAAGTCCAAGCATGTTCATTGAAGCCCTGTTTATATAACAGCAAAACAGGCCCGGTGCAATGGCTCATGCCTGTAATCCCAGCACTTTGGGAAGCTGAGGCAGGCAGATCACTTGAGCTCAGGAGTTTGAGACCAGTCTGGCCAACATGGTGAAACCCTGTCTCTGCTAAAAATACAAAAATTAGCCAGGCGCAGTGGCATGTGCCTGTAATCCCTGCTACTCGGGAGGCTGAGGTAGGAGGATCGCTTGAACCTGGGAGGCGGAGGTTGCAGTGAGCCAAGATTGTGCCATTGTACTCCAGCCTGAGCGACAGAGCGAGACTCCATCTCAAAAATAAATAAATAGCAATAATAACAAAACATAGAGACAACCTAAACACCCAATTGATAAATATATTGTGGCTTATTCTTCTGATAAAATAATAAACAGAAGTTAAAACGAACAAATCAAATGAACAAATGTGGCTACATTGTGAAAAAAAAACATGTTGACTGGAAAAATGATACACATAGTATGATGGCCATTGCATAATTTTTTTTTTTTTCAGGGCCTTGCTCTGTCACCCAGGCTGGAGTGCAGAAGCACAGTCATAGCTCACTGCAGCCTGGAACTCCTGGGCTCAAGCGATTCTCCCACTTCAGTCTCCTGAGTAGTCAGGACTATAGGTGCACCACCACATCTGGCTAATTTTTTATTTTTTTGTAGAGACAGGGTCTTGCCATGTTGCCCAGGCTGGGCTTGAAATCCTGGCCTCAAGTGATCCTCCTGCCTCAGCCTCCCAAAGTGCTGGGATTATAGGCATGAGCCACTGTACCTGCCTTTGTTACATACATTTTTAAAACACATAATTCTAGACCAGGCACAGTGGCTCATGCCTGTAATCCCAGCACTTTGGGAGGCTGAGGCGGGCAGATTACCTGAGGTCAGGAGTTCAAGACCAGCCTGGCCAACATGGTAAAACCCCCGCCTCTACTAAAAATACAAAAATTAGCCTGGCATGGTGGTGCGGGCCTGTAATACTAGCTACTCGGGAGGGTGAGGCAGAAGAATTGCTTGAACCTGGGAGGCAGAAGAGGGGAATGGGGACTTATATGGGTATGGAGTTTTAGCTCTGGAAGATGAAAGTAAGTTCTAGAGATAGATGGTGGTGATGGCTGCACAACAAGGTGATTGTACTTAATGCCAGTGACCTGTACACATTGAATGGTGAATTTTATTTATTTGTTTATTTATTTATTTTTGAGACAGAGTCGTGCTCTGTCGCCCAGACTGGAGTGCAGTGGCGCGATCTCAGCTCACTGCAAGCTCCACCTCCCAGGTTCAAGCCATTCTCCTGCCTCAGCCTCCCGAGTAGCTGGGACTGCAGGCGCCCGCTACCATGCCCGGCTAATTTTTTTTGTATGTTTAGTAGAGATGGGGTTTCACCGTGTCAGCCAGGATGGTCTTGATCTCCTGACCTCGTGATCTGCCCGCCTCGGCCTCCCAAAGTGCTGGGATTACAGATGTGAGCCACCGCGCCCGGCCAAAATGGTGAATTTTATATCTCTAGTCTGCTACAATTAAATATGGTAATGTAAAAATTATGGTCTAGAAAAGCTGTATTCCAAATGTGTGAGTGTTGGGGGAGGTGGACAATGGAACTGGGGAGAAAGAAAAGGGGGCTCAAATATATATATATATATTTTTTGAGACGGAGTTTTGCTCTTGCTGCCCAGGCTGTAGTGCAATGGCATGATCTCGGCTCACTGCAAGCTCCACCTGCCGGGTTCTTGCCATTCTCCTGCCTCAGCCTCCCGAGTAGCTGGGACTACAGGCACCTGCCACCATGCCCAGCTAATTTTTTTGTGTATTTTTAGTAGAGACAGGGTTTCACTGTTAGCCAGGATGGTCTCGATCTCCTGACCTCGTGATCTGCCCTCCTCGGCCTTCCAAAGTGCTGGGATTACGGCACTGGGTGGTGTGAGTCACCGGGCCGGCCAGATATTCTCTTTTATATGTAAAAACCCAAAGCAAAAATGACACATTGCTAGCATTTGTAAATTCTGTCACATGACTCTTTGAAGGCCTCTTACTGTTAAAGAAACTTTTCAAAGTAAAAGTAAAAAAACAATTAGTGAACATTTTTGTAGGAAAAAAGAGGTCTCTGAAGTAGAACTGCCCTGAAGTGCAGGATTTCTCACCCAACACCTCACCCCAAAGCCACCTGCGTGCTGGGCACTGAGCGTGGGAGACCTGAGAGCTGGTGTTCTGGAGGCTGTACCTGCCCCAGGCAGAGCCTGGCAGGCTAGTGGGGATGGAGATGGCGGGATGCTGTTTCCTCTGACCCAGGGCAGATGAGGCAAAGGCTGGCAGGAAAAGGTGTCTCCGAGAGCCAGTCTCCTTCTCAGGCACCCACTGCACAAGATCCGGAGAGCAGATGAAACATAGGAACCATCAAAACACAGAAATGTGTATTATTAGCAGTGAGAGCAGGCGGTAGAGTTTTCTGAATCTGCTGATGACAAAATATATTGCCTAATCTTTCTGATTATTTTTTTTTCTTTGACCTCCCTGCATATCTCTGGAGCTCCCACAGCTACGGGCTGTCTCCCTTGCAAAATACATATTTACAGGCCCTCTAAGCCCAGCTAAATATAGGCTTTCTTTTAAAGCAACTGATGATTTGGAGAAATCTTTCCTCTGTCCAACCCCTTCCCCCGCCCCCCAACACACACACACCCTGACTCCTCCTACCAAGTCTCCCTCCCTAGTCTCCAAGATGTATCTGAACTTTCCAAGAGCCACTGGAGCAAGTGTGGAGAGTGATAGAAAGAAACCGGGTAGAGCAGAGGGAACCAGCAGCAAGGCAGTCTCCTAGCTGTGAGAGGACCCTAAGGGACCCCTCTCCCTGCAGGGACAATGAGGGGCTTGAGGCACCCACAGGCAGGAGTGAAAAACCCTTTGGGAAGTAGAGAAGAGAGGTCATCCCAAGAATGACCCCCAAAGATTTGGAGAAGCTGTAAGCAAGGGGTGTTTATATTTCAGAATTTCACATAATGAACCTTAAAGAAAATGAGAGCCCCAAAGTCCTGTGAAGACACACATAGAGATGCAAACACCGAGTTTCATTCTCAGCCACACCTGCCCGCATGTGCATGCAGGCACACACCCCCACATGTGCTTGGATACCCTGCAATCAGTAACAGCCAACACTCTGAGCCCCCTTTTAGTGCCTTATGCATTGAGGACCCATTTATTCCTCACAAAAACTCTATGAAGTTGGTATATTATCTTCATCTTATAGATGAAGGAATTTGTTGAAGCCCCTTAGCTGGGGAGTGGCAGGTTGGAGATTCTAACAGAGATGGCCTGGCTTCAAGGCCTGTGTTCTGCTGTGCTGCATGCACAAAAGTGAGGGACACCTAGGGTTATCTATGCTCAGGAAACACTCAGACACTCAAACTAAGCTTTTTGAGGAAACTGAGGCTTTGGGAGGGGACACGACTAGCCCACGGTCATCCAGCAAATGAGTGCAGCTAGGACTCAATTCAGGCCTCATGAACCCTAGCCTGGTCTGTTTCCTTTAAAACCAGGTATGTCACTTCTCAGCTTTCGTCATTCTCCCTGTGAAGAGGTCAGCCAAGGGCCACTAAAGGCCCCTCCAACACTGACATCCTGGATTTGAGGTGTACACACACCTTTCCAGCATCCTATAACCAGCCCAAATCCCTGGCAGAGGACAGCTCTTGAAGGAGAGCAACTGGGTGGGGACCGCTGGCTCACCACAAAAGGATCCAAGTGCAGGGTCTGGGCCAGCCTCTGCTTAGATGACCGTGGCCAAGGAAAAACCGCTTTTAGAAGCTGAGTCTCAAGGCCCCAGGGCTGGAAAGAGAAGCCAGCCTTGGCACCCAGCCCGGGCCTGCGCCCAGGGCGCTGAGGGCTCAGGACTTATCGCTCATCAGGCCTCTCCCTGCCTTCATCACTATCTTTGCAGTTACACCTGGTGTTTAAAACTAGCAAGCCTTGGGGAAGAGTCCTAACAGAGCATCTTCCCAAGGGCCCTAATCAGATTTGGGGGGGTGTGGGAAAGCTGTGGCAGGGGGGCGGTTACCAGGAGGAGAGTTGGGGGTGAATTATCTCTGCCTATCGCAGCCTCTGGCCTTTTTAGCACAGGCTGGGAAAGGCGTCTCCTCCCCCACACCCTATCTTCTGTGTCCGAGCCACTCTCGTCTCTTTCTGGGCCTTCTTTTATCCTCCCAGGGCACAGAGGAGGATAAGTGACTTGTCCAAGGTCACACAGCCAGGAAGCAGTGAAGCCAAGATTTGAACCCTAGCAGCCTGGCTCCTAGGTCAACCACTCTATGCCAAGGCAAAGGTAAGGAAGGAACTTCCATCCAAAGACCACTGGGCAACTTGGCCATCAAAGTCTCTTCCATGAAGACAAAGGAAAGAGAAAGGGTGGTTAAATTATCCTGGAGTGCTTCCTCACTGGAGGATGTAGGTGAAGATGACAGCCCAATGAATGAAAATTCTATTTAAAGCCTTCAGTTTGGATGGTAACCCTCCCAAACCCTCCTTGTTCCTATCAGGTGCGATTACTGCTCCAGACAGGCAGAGAAGGGATTGAGGGAATGAGACCCCATTCTTCACCCATCTCACAGGCCAGCCGGCTTGGTGCCTGACACCAGAGAACAAGTGATGGTGAAGCACTTACCGCTCCATAAAAGCGTCTTTGGGAATTCTGGCCAGGGTGTTGCTCTGCTAACCAGGAGCCCATGAAATAATAATCCCACTGATTAGCCTCAGTCCCCCAAACTCTGGCTAGCTCCACCCTCTTGAAGCCCAAACCCCCTAGAAGGGTCTGTTAAAGGGGTTTGTCCAGAGATTCATAATCCTTTGGACAAGGGAGACCCAAGAGCACCCCTGTAATTCCAGTTTGCTCTAAGCTGCTACCGGAAATGCTGGGAGTCCGAGGGTCTCTGGGCCTAGTAGCTGGTTCTCAGCTCCTTCTCCCACCCTCAGAAACTGGGGGCTTCCCCACCTGGCCAGACGCGTGGGCACAGACCCTTTGGGCTGGGACCAGTTAAGATGACCTACCACCAAGGGTGTGGGAGATTCTGGGCAGAACACAGGGGCCTGCGCCCTCCTCCAATCCACACAAGAGCTTCTGAGTACACTGTACAAACTTCCAAACCCCAACTGGGTGAGGTTTCTGTCTTCTCTGGACTTCTATATTGGGGTTGGGGGGCCTGTGGGGAGGGGTTTTCAAGACCCAATCTTGAGTTTGGAAATCTAAGTCCCAAAGCTTGCTCCTGACAGACGCCTTCTAAGAAGGGTTAGGAGACAGACTTCTTCACCCTGCACCATCCCAAAGTGCAAAACTGGGGAGGGGTAAGTTTCCTGGGCAGCTGGGCAAAGATGCAGGTGGCATTTGGAAAGTGTGAGGTCTGGGTTCACTTCCGGCTCTAGCTCACAACCTAGATCTTCCCTCTTCCTTAGCACCAGCCTCAGGATCAGTCCTGCGGTTCCTGGCCCCTCCCGATCCCAATATCCAGGGTTCCCAGGCGGCTTCCCCACACCCCATCCCCCACGCTGTACTCTAAGCTCTTTTGCACATGGTAACGCGTTAATATCCCACAAAACCCACACACACCCCTGCAGTGGAGTGGTAGGAGGGCTCCCTTTGCCAGCCCTTCCAGGCCAGGGGGGAGAGAGTGGGAGATTAGGAAAAGGAGGAAGAGGATGGAGGGGAAGAGGGCGGGGGAGGAGGCAGAGGCCGCAGAAAGGCCTGAGATGCAGGAAGCAGCTGGGAGTGGGGGGAGGCTTTGTGCCTGAGTTGTTCTCTGGGTCCTAGGGCCCATTGTGTTCACCAGTTTCTGGGATGTGTGGACTGAACCAGCTCACCTGGACCTGTCCAGAGGGCGGACTCTCACACCCAGGGCCCAGGCAGCGCCAGCACCCTAGCTGTGTATGCGGGGGGGGGGGGGGGGGGGGGGTGCAGAGAGCATCAAACAGCTTTCTGGGTTGCCAGGACAGGGGATGTGTAAGTCACTGTCACCCTCCCCACCCCCCCACCCCAACCGGAACACAGTGGCCAGGATCCTTTAAATCAGAGACCCAAGTTACAGCTCTCACTGGGGAAACTTTGGCCCCAGGCCTCTCGAATTCCTGCTCCCAAACCCTTCCTTCCGGTTTGAGAGGCAGGAGTGCCAGGGTAGGGGCCTGAAGACGGGTGCACAGCAGACAGGCGACAGGACATCCTTTCCAGACTTCTAAACGGCAGTTTTGGTGATCCCCTGCTACTTGGATGACGGGGTTCACCTCCTTTCTTCACCACCCCTCCCCCACCATCGAAAGGTCACCAGCGCTGGGCCAAGGTTTCACACCTCCAAGGGGGCCAAAGATTGCCTGTAGTGAAGTGTTAAAATGCAGATTCCTGGGTTCAGCCTCGGAGATTCTCCTTCACAAGGTTCGAGAGAGATCCCAGAAATCTGTATTTTTACCAAGTGCCCAGAGATTCTACTGCTAAAGGCTTGAAGCACACCAAAGAGCTAGCTCCGAGGACACTGAAGAATGAACCTCTGCCCCTCCCTACAAACCCCCTCCCCTCACACTGAGACCATCGTGGATGTACTGCCTCCCCCCAATATTTCATGGAGGTGCGGTTCTGTGGGTTGTGACCGCAGTCAGAAGTTGTGATGGAAGCAGGTTGAAGAGTGCTAGCCAACGTCCGGGGGCAGCGGAAGGCTCTCCGCGAGGGCTGGGGAGGGGAGGGGATCCGTTCGGGTGGAGGGGAAGGGGAGGGCTCACAGGCTCCGGCCCCGGAAATCTGATCCCTTTAGGACCCAGAGGTGCCAGTCCCCCAGCGGCGGCTGCGAGAAGGGCAGCCGCTCGGTCTCCGGCAGCCGCCGCTCGGGCAAAGCCAGAGAAAGACCGAGGCTCGGGGCACGGGGGGGAGGGAGGGAGGGAGGGAGGCGCGGCGGCGGAGCGGCCCGGGCCGGCGGAGCAGCCATGGGCGTTGGGGTGCCGGGCCCCCCGAGAGCCGAGGCCTCCGGCCGGACTGGGGGACGCCCGGGCTGCCAGCCCCGCTGACACCGCCTCGGACGATGTGAGCCGGCGACACCGCGGCTGCTTCGCGGGCAGGGCGCGCGCTCCCACCGGCCCCAGCCGCCGCTTTGCTAATTTGGGTGGGGGCGACCGTACCAGGCCGCTCGGGCTTTTGAAGCGGGGCTGGCTGTCTTCGGCAGCTTGACTGGGGGAGGCGACCCACACACAGGGCGCTTGGAGATTTTTTTTTTCATTTTTTTTTTAAAGCGGGATTAACTGTTTTTGGCAGCCTGGTTTTGGGGGGACCCTAAAAAAGGCCTTCTGGGGTTTCTTTTATCGGGGGGAGGGGGCGGTGGTCCCGACTTGGCCAGCCGCCTGTTGAAGCGGGGGAGCGGGGAGCAGGGGCATGCGAACCCGGCTCCCCCCACCATGATGAAGACGGAGCCACGGGGGCCCGGGGGTCCCCTCCGGAGCGCCTCCCCGCACCGCAGCGCCTACGAGGCGGGCATCCAGGCGCTGAAGCCGCCCGACGCGCCCGGGCCCGACGAGGCACCCAAGGGGGCCCACCACAAGAAATATGGCTCCAACGTCCACCGCATCAAAAGTATGTTCCTGCAGATGGGCACGACGGCGGGGCCCTCGGGCGAGGCGGGCGGCGGCGCGGGCCTGGCCGAGGCCCCACGGGCGTCCGAGCGCGGCGTGCGCCTGTCGCTGCCGCGGGCCAGCAGCCTGAACGAGAACGTGGACCACAGCGCCCTGCTGAAGCTGGGCACCAGCGTGTCGGAGCGCGTGAGCCGCTTCGACTCCAAGCCCGCGCCCTCCGCGCAGCCTGCGCCGCCGCCTCACCCGCCGTCCCGGCTGCAGGAGACGCGGAAGCTGTTCGAACGGAGCGCCCCAGCGGCCGCAGGCGGCGACAAGGAGGCCGCGGCGCGGCGGCTGCTGAGGCAGGAGCGCGCCGGCCTGCAGGACCGGAAGCTGGACGTCGTGGTGCGCTTCAACGGCAGCACCGAGGCGCTGGACAAGCTGGACGCTGACGCCGTGTCCCCCACGGTCAGCCAGCTCAGCGCCGTCTTCGAGAAGGCCGACTCGAGGACCGGCCTCCACCGCGGGCCCGGGCTCCCCAGGGCCGCAGGGGTTCCCCAGGTCAACTCGAAGCTGGTCAGCAAGCGGTCCCGGGTGTTCCAGCCCCCGCCGCCGCCGCCGCCCGCCCCGTCGGGGGATGCCCCGGCCGAGAAAGAGCGCTGCCCCGCAGGGCAGCAGCCCCCGCAGCACCGAGTGGCCCCTGCCCGGCCGCCCCCCAAGCCCCGGGAGGTGCGCAAGATTAAGCCGGTGGAGGTGGAGGAGAGCGGGGAGTCGGAGGCCGAGTCGGCGCCTGGGGAGGTGATCCAGGCCGAGGTTACGGTCCACGCGGCCCTGGAGAATGGCAGCACCGTGGCAACTGCAACCAGCCCCGCGCCCGAGGAGCCAAAGGCCCAAGCGGCCCCGGAGAAGGAGGCGGCGGCGGTAGCGCCGCCAGAGAGGGGGGTGGGCAATGGCCGGGCCCCGGACGTGGCCCCTGAGGAGGTAGATGAATCCAAGAAGGAGGACTTCTCGGAGGCGGACTTGGTGGACGTGAGCGCCTACAGTGGGCTCGGGGAGGACTCTGCGGGCAGTGCCCTGGAGGAGGACGACGAAGAAGACGAGGAGGATGGGGAGCCCCCCTACGAGCCCGAGTCGGGGTGCGTGGAGATCCCGGGGCTGTCGGAGGAGGAGGACCCAGCCCCGAGCCGGAAGATCCATTTCAGCACGGCGCCCATCCAAGTAAGTGAGCCCCCCCGCCCTGCCCCCGCGCCGCCCCTGCCACGTGCACGCGGCCGCCCCCGGCTCGCCAGCCAGCCGGGTTTGGCAGGCTGAGTCAGCCCCTGCCACCCAGCCCCCTTCCCAGAAGTTCCCACCCTCAGGGGGGCGTGGGGGAGTTCCAGCTGTTTGTCAGAGAGGGATTTTCAGGTGTGCGAGGGGGGTGGCCTGCCCCGACCTGCCCTCAGGTTCCTCCGCCTGCTGCCCCGCCCCGCCGCTCCGCGGAACCCGCCCTGCCCCACGCGGGTCCTGGGACACCTGCTTTCCCTTCCTCACCCGGACATTCCTTCCTCCAGAGGCTGCCAGAGGCTGGGGTTGGGTAGTGTGAAGGGGTGTGTGTGTCTTCAGGAGAGACATTTGCCCTTCACTGGGTAGAGAGGGGACCGGGGTGCTTTCCCCCTGTATGGGAGCTGGATGAGGTGAGAAAGGGGAAAGCCAGGAACTTCTCAAAACGAAGCTGCAGGGGACCGCAGCCCTTCCTCTATTCTGTTTGTACCCCCACCCCAACTTTGCAGAAGTGAAAGAGGGAAGCAGATCGTGAGGGTGAGCTGGTCTGTGGCCATGTGACTGGCTGGCGCCGTGTTCCCTGGGGGTCCCTGCAGGCCAGCTGCCCGGTTCTGCTTGCACAGGGAGGGGCACTTTGTGTGGTCCTTGATGGGGAGAGGCCTTCTGTAGGCATGGAGGAGGAGGGGGTGGGGCTAGGATCCCCCTGGGTGCCTGGCAGTAGTGGGCATGCCTTTACTCTTGCTGCTCAATAGGACAGACTCCCATGGCCTTGGCAGGCCCCAAGTGTTCTTGCCACATTCTCTGGGAGCCCTGAAAGAGGGATGGGAGCTGCCCCTTTTGGGGGTCTCATCCCCACCGCCACTATTGGTGGTTGGTTTGTGGGTTGTGCCAGAGCTTTGAGATCCTCAGAACAGCCCTGATGGGGAGGGAACATCCCCTGGGGGAAATCAAAAACCCCAGGCCACCCCTCCCCCCACTTCCCACCACCCTCCACTCTTGGCTAGCACATTCAGCCTGCAGGGTTCTTCCTCACCGCCCCAGGCTCAGCTGCACCCGGCCCCAGGTCCGCCCCATGGAAGTGTCCAGGTCCCTGGACTCTCCTTGGCCTGGACCCTGCCCTGCCTTTACCCTTCCCTAGCCAAAGCACCATCTGTTTGCTTGTCGTTTCCATAACTACTCCTGGACTCTGAAGCTTCCCAACTTTCCTCTCACTCGCCCAGAATGTCAGCCTCTGCCCCTCTCCCACCTCCCACCCCAGCAAGAGGCCTGAAAGGTTAAAAGTGAGTGGCTCTCAGGCCAGCCCCTCCCCTGGGCTGGGACCTGCGGGGTCCTCTCCCAACCCCTTTCCCCTCCTGAAGGCAGTGGGGTTCTGAAGGGAATGGGGGACTGTAGTGTTTCTTGGGACTCTGAAGCAGAGTCTGGATCCCCCCACCCCACCCCCACTAATTTTGCGAGAAGTCCGATTCCCTCAGAGTTGGAGTTTGGTCTGGGCCTCTGACTGTCTATATTTGATGCCTTACCCTGATTTTTCAGTAAAAAATAGCACATGATTTGGAGCAGTGCTTCCCGGCTCCCTGGTGACTTTGGAGCTGGCCCGCCCTGTGTGAGAGCCAGGGTGTGTGGCGGGCCCAGTGTGGCTGGCTTTCAGCCTCACTGGGGATTTCCTCCTCCCCACCCTGGCACAGGGGCCCCACTTTTTCTTCTTCCTGCCCCTGCCTTGATGCCAAGTCCAGGGTCCCGGGCCCCATGGATGACCCAATTGTTGCCCTTCTGGAGGTGGAGGCCTCTGCTGAGGGCAGAGAACCCAATTCCAGCTTGGCCTCGGGGAGGTGGGACCTCCCCTAGGGCCCTCTGCTAGACTGGCATATCATGGTGGGCAGCCCGAGGAGGGGTAGGAGGTGGTCTGGGGCCTCTGAGCCCAGGCCTGGGATTCCTGCAGGGGGCAGGACCAGAAAGGGAACAGGATTTGATAGGCTGAGAGAAGAGGGCAGGGTGCAGCCCAGGACAGGCTGTGAGGGTGTGTTTTGGAGGTCACAGTGGGCGTGTGTGTCCGTGTGTGTCAGGGAGGGGTTTGGTTGACCCAGGAGACTGTAGAGACTCAATGATGAAGGGACCGTGTCTCCTAGAGCAGAGGGTGAGAGTCAGGGGACTCCAGTGCAAAGTGGGCCAAATCCCACTGCTGAGTCCAGGCTCACACCAGCCCTGTCCCAGAGCCTGGGGCATGTGTGCAGTGGAAACCAAGTCACCGGTGACCCACCCACCTGTCCCAGCTGGGTGCAGTCTCATCCTGCCTGGCTACAGTTTAACCCTTGGGCAGTGGGCCTGGTGCCCTGGACTATGTGCAAGGTAGGCAGCCTGTTTGTTCGAGGGGTGCAATGGACAGATGAGCTTTAAGGGCTGGAGCCAGAGTTTCTCTGATGCTGTGAAATTGAGGGCATTGAGCTAAGTGACCGGAGGGGTCCCTCCCACCTAAGCCTTCTAGTCCTATGAGCACCCCCTCCCTCTCCCACTGTGGCAGTGAGCCTCTCTGGTAGGGGGTGGGGACGACACGGAGCAAACCCAGACAAAGGCTGGGACACAAGAGTGCTGCTGCCCACCAGGATGCCCACAAGGTCTGCTCCTGGAGGAGACAGGGCCCTGACAAGGGTCCTTGGGGGAGATGGGGTCCCAGTCTGACTCCTCGGGGCTCAGACTCAGCCAACTGATAGAGCTGTTCCCCATCCCTCCCCGCCCCTGCCTGGCTCCAAGTGGTGCCAACCTGTCACTGCAGGCGATGAAGCTTGAGCATGTCATGGTACCCCAAATGGTGCTCATTAACCTCCCACTGGGGGCACCCCTGCCTGGGCCCAGAATTAGACATTCCCACAGAGCCCAGCCCCACCTTCTCTGTCCTTCTGAGAGGGTCAGAGCTGAGGAATTCCTCTTTTTGCTGAGAGACATTGGAGAGAGACAACAGAGGGGTACAGGAGATGCCAAGGCAGGGGTGGCCTCGGAGCCCCATGGCGCCTGGGTTCGCTGTGGGCAGTGTCAGAGGCTGTCCCCTCCTCAGTCTCCTGGGCCCCCTAGCACATGGACAGGGGGTGTAACTTAGAGAGCTGCAGTTGTGGAGGGAGAGCGGCCTGGGTGTGCAGGGAAGGCCAGGCCCAGCTTTTTCCCCTGCTCCTGCCACCCGAGGGGCTCCTGGGGATGGAGGGCCTGCCTCTTCTCCACAGGGATAGAGATGGTCTTTCCTGCTTCCCTCCCCTGCTCCAACATCCACTTGAGCAGCAAGTCAGAGCCAGTCCTGGGTACCTCTCCCCTTCCACCCCTCCTGCTCCCCTCCCCCTCTGCTGTCTCACACCCGCTCCCCCCTCTCTCCCCATCTGGCATTCTCCAGCATCTTCTCCATCCTCTCTCCCCTCCTCCTCTTCCCCTCTTCTGCTCAGCCTGTTCCTTCCTCTCTGTGTCTGTCTTTGTGTCCCCTCTCGCCTGTCTGGCTCTCTGGGTCCTATCTCTCACTTTCCCTCTATCTGGGTGTCTGGGTTCCTGAGTTGGACGTTTCTCCAGGATTCCCCTTCTGTGCCTATGGCAGACCATGCTCACGCTGGTTGGAGCTGCAGAGAGAATAGCAGTGCAGGTCTGCCAAGGCTGGGTCCCTTTCTGTCTTGACCCTGGGCTCCAGAACTATAAAGGCCTTTGTTTTGCTCAGAGCTGGGGTCTCAGGGGACTGGGTGAGGCCTCATCTCAGGGCTGTCATGGGGAGGCATGGGGTGGGTAACTTGGCCTGCCTCCTCGGCCTCCTCATGCCAGTTCTGCCCTTGTCCTCCTGCCGGCCTCTCTGACCAGCTGCCTCCCTTCCCAGGTGTTCAGCACTTACTCCAACGAGGATTACGATCGTCGCAACGAGGATGTGGATCCCATGGCAGCCTCTGCTGAGTATGAGCTGGAGAAGCGTGTGGAGAGGTTGGAGCTGTTCCCTGTGGAGCTGGAGAAGGGTGAGAGGCCAGGAGGCCAGGTCACTTGCGCACAGCTGGGGTTGACCCGGGTCTCATCTCTGGCACCAGCTCCTGCCCTGTGCCCTCAGGGGCTCCCACAGACTTGCTGGGCCTCTCCCTCTGACTCAGGCCCTTGGTGACCTTCCCCGCTCCTCCCTTGTCAGCACCCAGAGCAAACAGGGCCTCCAACCCAGGCCAAGCCACACTCCCACCACCCCGGTCATGGAACCACATTTGCACATTCAGTTAACAGGTCTCTGTAGGGTACTGTGTGCTAGGTCCTGGGCTCTGTGTTGGGGACACAGTGGTGGGCTGCTGGGGAGATGGATGGGGGAGGCAGACATGGAAGGCACAGTCACATCTAATCCCACCCTTAGGCGCTGGAATAGGGGCTGGGGAAGGTAAGGAGGGGCCACTGTAAAAGCGTTTAACAGGTGATCTAACCAGACTGTGCTTGGGGGCATTCTCCAGGGAAGTGAAGCTTGAGTTGCACTCTGGTGAGGAGGAATTAGGGGAGTAGTCAGGAAAGGGGCTTGGCTGCATTTGCACAGGGAGGGCAAGAAGAGCATGCAAATGAGGCCTTGCAGACCACGTGGTCTTATTGCTAAGATGGATTGGGAGCCATTTCGAAGCACAGGAAAGGTCTAGAAAGACCACACCAGGCTGTGATGTAGGGAGGGGGTCACAAGTGGATGGAGAAACGCCATTGTGGCGTGGACAGGAAGATGGCAGAGCGGGTGTGGGTGGACTGGAAAGATCTCCAGGGGTAGAATCCATAGCATCTGGGGGTCATTTGGCTCAGGTGGAGGCTGTGAGTGGGAGGGAGGAATCCAGGTGCCTCCCAGGTCTGGCAGGTGGCAGGTGGTGGTACCATCCCCCATGAGGGAGTGTTTGTGGGGGAAGGTCATTAGTTGGGACATCAGAGGGCCGTGAGTCAGGTAGGGGCAGGTGTGGATAGGGGAATGGACCTCAGGGGAGAGAAAATCTGGAGGTCTTTGGTCCTTGAAGCTGTGAGTACACATGAGACTGGCTGAGAGGGAGAAGACCAAAGGCTTAGGGCTGAGTCTCATCCTGGCTACCCCCATCCTGGCTACCCCCATGCCGGCCACACGCCCTGGTCTGCATATGCAACAGTCTTACCTGCCTGTGCCACCCTTGGCACGCTCTTCTGCCCATTGGTTCTTTGGAAGGGACAAAGGGCAGGGAGCGGCTCAGGAGCCATCCTAGTAGACTTGGCAAAGAAGGTGGACAGAACCATGTCCCTTCTTCAGTTGTGGGACATCCCCTAATGGGGACTGCTTCCTGATGGGGGGGCTGTGCCCTGGAATTCGGGGTGGAGAGTCTCTCGTCTGTCCCCTACAAGCCCTGCCATCTCACCACTCTCTGTTCCACAGACTCCGAGGGCCTGGGCATCAGCATCATCGGCATGGGCGCCGGGGCAGACATGGGCCTGGAGAAGCTGGGTATCTTCGTCAAGACCGTGACGGAGGGTGGTGCGGCCCATCGGGATGGCAGGTACCAATCCTCCCCAGTTTCGCCTGACCCTTTTTCCCTCTCCGACCGGCCATCCTTGGTGGGGTGGGCCACTGAGCAGGGGGTGCGGCGGGCCTTCCCTGGGAGATTTCCGTGCTGTGTGTGCAGCTGAGATGTTCGGGGAGCACTGCCATGCCAGGTGCTGTTCCAGGGCCCAGAAATACAACAGTGAGCACGGTCAGCCCCTATGCCCTGAAGGAGCGTGTGTTCTCCAGGAGGGGCTGGTGACCATGGGGGCTATAGGCGTGTGTTGTGCATCCTGGTCTGGAGTACGGTTTGGGCCCTGGTAGGGAGAAGACAGGCGTGGAGTATATTTGAGCTTTTTTTTCGCTGAACATTGAGTCTCTGACAGTGTTGGGCCGGTGCTGGGCCCTGGGAATTCAATGGTGAGGGCCTGGCACACTTGAGAAGTGTGCAGTGTAGTGTGAGGTAGACATTGAATAAATGGACACACAAAAGGTAGTGAAATGGAGGGAAATGCAGACTGCTGTGAAGGCATACAACAGGAGGGTTTAACCTCTCTGGGCATTAGGGAAGGCTTCCTGGAGGAAGTAGTGCTGGAGCTGAGAGCTAAGGCTGAGCAGGAGTTAGCTGTGCTGAGGGAGTGAGTGCAGAGGTTCCAGGCAGTGGAGCCACGAGCAGGCAGGTGTGGCTGGGGCATAGAGAGCAGGGGCCAGGAGGCTGTGACTAGACCCATTGATGGCAGTGGCTCTGGAGACAGGCTGTCTTTGCACATGTGAGTGTGTGTGCCTGTATTGAGCATCTGTGGTTGCAAGGGGTGAGTTCTGTAGGACAGAAGGTTCAGGGAGGGCATCCTGGAGCTGTGTGCCAGCCAGGGACCCCTGTGTTAGCTGTGTATTCCAGGGGTGTGGGGAGTGGCAGTAGGAAGGGCTGTAGGGCATCCCCCAGGGTGGCTGTAAGTTAGAGTTGACATTGGGGATCTCTTGTGGTGGTACCTCCAAACCCAGACCCCCTCCATGTGACAGAGGTGAGCAGGTGTCCTTTGGGATCTGGGTGACTTTGGGATCTTGTTTCTAGAGATGGGGCTGCCCTGTCAAGGGGCTTCTACCTGTTGTGGCCCAGGTGGCATGGAGAGGGGCCGGGAACAGGATACCCTTTCATTTACCCCTTCCCCTCCCAATGTGAACTTCCAGAGCCTTTCCCATTGTTGCCTGTGGGTTGTCTAAGGAGTGAGTGTGCATGGTGGCCGTGGCCACTCACTCATGCCCACCTGGGAGTGGCATGTGTTGGGGTGAGCTGTTGACAATAGGCCATTTCCTCCATTTCCGTGTGGGAGTCCTGAGAGAAGGCCTGGAGCTCCCAGGGAGGTGGAGTGGAGGAGGGAGGTGTCTGAGAGGCCCCCCACCCTCCATCTCCCTCGGCAGGCCAGACTGAACCTCCCCTTGTATGGAGAACACGGGCTTCAGGGGACACAACTGGAGTGTGTCGGCAGGTGCACCTGTATCAGGTGTGTGTGGGACAGTGTGTGAACTCGAGAGAGTGCCATTCGGTCTTGGGGACTTGGGAGGACATCTGTGCACTCAGTTCTGTGCAGAAATGTACACGTAAGAGGGTGGCATGTCACTTGTGTGCTGTGGGGCTCCTGGCCAGTGTGCATGGCAGAGATGAACTCTGAGAATGTCACACCGCTCGGTCAAGTATGATGAAGGAGGGGACAAGAGTGTGATTGTCACAGGAAGTGTGCCTGCTGCGTCTCCTGGTCCTGGACGCCTGTGTCTGCTTTGCTTGCCTGGCTCTCACTGCCCGCACAGGTGGGCCGCTGACACTTAATCCTCTGGCCTTGTGAATGTTACGCAGGTAGACAAAGTACCAGGTCCCTGTGAGGACAAAGTATCTGTGAGGTTTTTTGTTGTTGTTTTCTTTTCTTGTTTTTTTTTTTTTTTTTTGAGGCAGGGTCTTACTCTGTTGCCCAGGCTGGAGTGCAGTGGCACAAACACAGCTCACTGCAGCCTTGACCTCCCTGGCTCAAGTGATCCTCCCACTTCATCCTCCCAAGTAACTGGGACTACAGGCACGTGCCACCATGCCCAGCTAATTTTTCTTTTTATTGTTTGTAGAGATGAGTTCTCACTATGTACTCAGGCTGGGGAGCCTGGAGTTTCTGATGGGAGGAGGCTACCTCTACCCTCGTTCCTCGGTTCCCCTGTGACCCCTTAACCAATGTCACTCCGCTAGGATCCAGGTGAATGATCTCCTGGTGGAGGTGGATGGAACCAGTCTGGTGGGAGTGACCCAGAGCTTCGCGGCGTCTGTGCTCCGGAACACCAAGGGCCGAGTGCGGTGAGAGCCCAGAGGGGTGGGGCGTGGGAGCGGGCAGGAGGTCCTGGTCCAGGCACTCCGTTCACCTGCCTTAACAGCCAGTTAAGGTTCTGGTGGCCCAGCTCACAGAGGTTCTGCTGACTCCTTGGCTGCAGGAGTTGCTGTGCCTGGAGTCCCTCGCCTCACACCTGCCTTCTCATCCCAGCTCCCTGGCAACAGCTGGCCACCAGTACTCAGCCTTCCTGGCCCACTGTCCACCAGCCCTCCAAACTGTCCTCTAGGGCTTACTCTCCTTCCCCCTACCTGTCCCCGACTCACTGACTGAAGAACTAGGACGTCCAGGGTGAATGCTAACCATATTGGGGTCCCCTCATTGGGACCTCATGCCCCCCACCCCGACCAGCCCTGTGTCATCCTGGGAAGACTCCTCCCCAGGCCTGTAACCAAGGGGACTGGATCAGAAGCTCCCTGTGTCCACTCTACCTTTGGCTTAACATTCAGGGATCACTCCCTGCCCCCCTGCAAGAGGGGTACTACCCCCAGGAAAGGGTGGTGGAGAGAAACAGGATGTGGGTGGCCACCGGGAGGAGGGGCTGGTGCCTGGAAGTTCCACTATTTCCTCTCCATCCTAATCTCCAGTTGCCATCATCCCGCCCCTTCCTGAAGCTCAGGGGCTTGGAGCATACCCAAGAAACACCTCTGCAGCCCATCCCTGCTGGGAGGGTCATCTTCACCTTTCCCTGCCTCATTTTCTCCCCTGTGGCAGGGGAAGAGCCTCCTCAGTGCATGTCCCCTGCAGCCCAGCCTAGAGGTGGGCTGACATTCTCCCTCCCGCAATACTGGCCAGAGGGGTGAATGGGCCTTCCTGCCTCCCTTGGGAAGGAAACCTGATAAGGGCCCCCATTCCCCCATTCATTATTAACACTGCAGCCTTCGGACTCAGCCCTCTCATCTCTCCTCCCCCGGGAGGGCCTGAGTTTGGAGAGGGGAGCATCAGCAGGGAGGATGATGGCATTACCTGGCTGAGGACAGAGGCAGCGGATGATGCCGGTGCCCCTGCAGGTTTATGATTGGCCGGGAGCGGCCAGGAGAGCAGAGCGAAGTGGCCCAGCTAATTCAGCAGACTTTGGAACAGGAGCGATGGCAGCGGGAGATGATGGAGCAGAGATACGCCCAGTATGGGGAGGATGACGAGGAGGTAGGGAGTCCCTGCCTGGCTGGCCGCGTGGTCGCTCCCTGGTGGCTAGATGAAGCATTACAGTCATCTGCCTCTACTGCTTCCCTTGCCCTGGTAAAAAGCCCACAGTGCCATTCCCTGTCCTCCAGTCACACTCTTTGTCCTCAGAGGCCGGAGAAGGAATACACAGTCCTCTCAAAGAGCCCCCAGTCTGAGGGGAGAGCATAGCCCCTAATCTTGGGGGACCTAATCTGAAAGGGAGATAGATCCAGAAGGGGAAAGACAGTACAGGCTGTTTCTTCAGAGACCCAGGCTGATGAGGAACTGACCCCCTCTGTCATCAGGGGACTACCAGGCTGTTGGGGGAAGACGTAAACCGTGTCTCTGGTCCAGCCTCAGGCTGAAGTGGGAGGCACGAACCACATTCCTGGGTAGCTCTCTGTCTGGCATGGGCAACTGGTCCCAGCCCTGGTCATCAGGGCTGAGGGCAGCTGGGAGGGGTGGGCCCACAGTCTCCGGTCTCCCTTCGCAGACGGGAGAGTATGCCACTGACGAGGATGAGGAGCTGAGCCCCACGTTCCCGGGTGGTGAGATGGCCATCGAGGTGTTTGAGCTAGCGGAGAACGAGGATGCACTGTCCCCTGTGGACATGGAGCCTGAGAAGCTGGTGCACAAGTTCAAGGAGGTGGGAGGAGGGGCTCCCTGGAGTGGTGGAGGGAAAGGCAGGCAGGTCTCCTGCCCTTGGCACTGCCTGCCCCACCCTGCTGGAGCTGAGTGCCTGCCCCTCTGCCCAACAGCTCCAGATCAAGCATGCGGTCACTGAGGCAGAGATCCAGCAGCTGAAAAGAAAGGTAAGGGTGCGTATGTGTGTGTGTTTGCGTGCGTGCTTGCGTGTGTTGAGGAGCAGGGTCCCCCTACCCTCACACCTGCACATGCTGACACTTAGGCACAGGTACCCACAGAACAGGCTGCTCTAAAGCAAGATGATATGATAGATATGATATTAAGAGCTTAAGCTCTGGATCCATCTGCTCCAGCATCACTTGCTTCTCTGTGCCTCAGCCTCCTCATCGATAAAATGAGGTCGTAATAGCACCAACACCACAGGGTCGTTGTAGGATTAAATGAGATAATACACGTCAAGTCTTTAGCACAATGTCTAACATAATAGGAGCTCAATAAAAAGTCAAAGTAGGCTGAGCGCAGTGGCTCATGCCTGTAATCTCAGCACTTTGGGAGGCCAAGGCAGACTGCTTCAGCCAGGAGTTAGAGACCAGCCTGGGCAACATGGCGAAAACCTATCTCTACAAACAATACAAAAATTAGCCAGGTGTGGTAGCACACACCAGCGATCCCAGCTACTTGGGTGGCTGAGGTGGGACGATCACTTGGGCCAGGGTAGGTCGAGGCTGCAGTGAGCCGTGATTGTGCCACTGCACTCCACTCCAGCCTGAGTAACAGAATGAGACCATGTCTCAAAAGAAAAAGAAGTCAGTATATTAGCTGTGATACCAAAGCATGCTAAGTTCTGCTCTAGATGTCTCTATGTTTGTGCTGTCCCACATATGTCTGCTAGATATAGGCCCATTGATAAGTACAGACCACCCAGAAGTACACACACTGACACAGCAGCCTGGCCCCAGGCACATAGTACCCACAGACCCCCTCACCCAGACACACAGAGACACCCACTCTACACAGACACAGTCACAGAGACAATGGACCTGTGCTTCACATTACACTCGAGGCTATCAGCCTGGATATGCAGACCCACTCTGCACCTATCTGCTCTGAAACACACAGGCATGGCCATCGATCAGACCACCTGGTCTAGGAAGAGTGTCACAGGGCATGCACATTCTCATCTGGGCAAGTAACACAAAGGTGCTGATGCTGACCGCAGATGGAGACGCATGGCACACACACACACACACACACACACACACACACACACACACACATATGTAGTATACACAGATGCTTACACAAGCATGTCAGGTGCCAGCACCCTCACAGGCATGCAGATATACAGACTTCATATTAAAAGTCTGTATGGAGCCTCTGCTGGGACCTAGACTATAGGAGTCCCAGTACCTATGGGGCTTCTGCCGTGGTGGGGAGAGACAGATCTATAGGGGTCTTGCAGACATGGGAGTGTGTGTACCCTCCCACATGGGGGTATGCAGGAGAGGAGGCCAGGGTTTGGATGGCTGGGGCAGAAGCAGGGGCATTCCTGGCAGGGAGAGGAGCTCCATGGAGCTTGGAGGCTGGCTTTGAGGGGAGGCCAGTCAGGAGGTGGCAGCATGCCTGTCGGAGAGAGGTGGAGGCAGGGCTGGACTGCCAGAATGGGCTCTGGCTTGCAGTATCCTGCCTCCCCTCTAAAGACTCTGGCCTTGGTCCTACAGATAGCATGGGGTATGTGGCCATTGGGATTTTTCGGAAAGCCACTGCCTACAAAGTGGGAGGGCATGAAAGTGGGCAGTGCTGGGAGGCAGGCAAACTGGTTAGGGGCCCAGACAGTGTCCTGGCAGGGGTAGGCCAGGACTGCTCAGAGTATAGGCAGAGGGTCTGGAAAGGAAGGGTAGGTGAGCGCTGCATTTCCGGGGTCAGAGTGACAGGCCATGTTCCTGAGGTGTATGCAGAGTATGAAAGGGAGGGGCACGCCAAAGGTCTGTTAGTGCATTCTACTTACAGACATCCTCTGGGTACCTTCTAGATGTCCAGTATTGTTCTCATCACCATGATGGGCAAAGCCAGAGTTGATCGTTGTTCTTGTGCATATGCAAACTAGTGACTGTGTCATCATCACACACTGGCATGGGGCTCTGTAGGAGAGAACAGGCTTACTGAGCTGCTAAAGCAGGAGGAACCTGATTCGGGTGGAGGTGGGAGTAGGGCTGTGCTGTTGGAGGGAGCTGTGGGGGCTTTTTTGGAGAAGTGACACACAGCAGAGAGTTGAAGGGTAAGCTAGAGGGAAATAACTAGGCAAGCAGGAGGGTAGATGGGGGACATTCCAGGCAGAGGGGACAGCACACGCAAAGGCCCTGTGGCAAGTCTGAGGATCTGCAGGAAGGCCTGTGTGGCTGGGGGACAGAGAGCAAGGGATGCTTGCAGCAAATACTGGCCTGAGACTGAGTCCCAACATGGCTATGAGGTTGTGGCACCTTTTAACAGAGCAAGTCAGGAAAGGAGGCATAGGTTTGTGCAGCTGCGGAGGTCTGGTCTGGGGCATGGTACCTGGGAGGAGCTGGGAGCTAAAGCTGGGAGTTGGGAGCAAGGGTGGGCTGGGACTTGAGATTTGCAGCTCAGAGTGCACAGAGGTAATGTGGGAGATGGGCCGGTGCCCCAGGGCAGTGAGTATAGAGAGAACAGAGGATCCGGATCTGAGCTGTGGGGGACTGGAGGTCTGCGCTGGGGTCACCTGGAAGCTGGGAGAGAACCAGGATTGTTCAGGAAGCCACAGGTGCAGAGACTGGCGAGCAGGGCTGGGGCTGCAGAGAGGGGACAGAGAGTAATGGTGACCCTCATCTGCCCTTTTACTTCACATGTACTGTCTCACTGGAGCTTTTGTGAGATTGGGAGGCACATATCACTGCCATTTTACAGATGGGATAACTGAGGCTTGGGACATTAGTTGCATTGCCCCAAGTCAGAGTATCAGTGACTAACCGAAGCCTCCAGCCTCCCTGCGAGTGGGGTGCAGTGACAGGGAGTCTGGTGGGAGCTCTGAGGCTGAGCTCTACTTCTTTCCTCTCTGGGTTTCAGTTCTCAGGCTCAGCCAAAGAGGGTTAGTAGTTGGGGTGCAATGGACTCCACAACGGTAGGAATCCCCTGGCGACTCTGGCCCCAGTGCTAGGATGGGGGTACCCTTTGGCTCCTGCTGGCCCCCACCAACCCAGGACCGTGCCTTTCTCTCTCAGCTGCAGAGCCTGGAGCAGGAGAAGGGGCGCTGGCGGGTGGAGAAGGCGCAGTTGGAGCAGAGTGTGGAGGAGAACAAGGAGCGCATGGAGAAACTGGAAGGCTACTGGGGCGAGGCCCAGAGCCTGTGCCAGGCTGTGGACGAGCACCTGCGGGAGACTCAGGCGCAGTACCAGGCCCTGGAGCGCAAGTACAGCAAGGCCAAGCGCCTCATCAAGGACTACCAGCAGAAGTACGTGGCTGGGGGCTGGGCGGGCTGGGCCCAGGGAGCATTGAGAGGCTTTTGGGGACAGTCCCTCCCCATCCCTCCAGCTGAGTAGGGAGGCACAGAAGTTGGAGGGCCCCATGGTGGGGACACCCGGTCCGGAATGACCAGGCATCAGAGCCAGCAGAGAGCCAGACCCCCAGAGGCTTTGGGAAAACCTGGGGCCTCCCGACCTGAGAACAGGGAAGGACAGAGTTGCCCAGGTAAAGCTGAGGACCTGGGTCGCCCTGGATGAAAGCCAGACCACACACCCTTACCTGCCATCTGTCCCTTGCCTGTGCCCAGGGAGATCGAGTTCCTGAAAAAGGAGACTGCACAGCGTCGGGTTCTGGAGGAGTCGGAGCTGGCCAGAAAGGAGGAGATGGACAAGCTCCTGGACAAGGTGGGCCCGGGGCGCCCTGTGGGCAGGGCCCAGTGGAGGGAGCAGCACTGAAGCCCCTACCCTGTGGGTCCTGGAGGGAGGGGATGCCATGTCCTCACCGGGGGGCGGAAGGGGCTGGGATCATGCCTGGTGTCCAGACCTGACCCCCTACCCTCCTTTGTTTTCCAGATCTCAGAACTGGAAGGAAACTTGCAAACACTGAGGAATTCCAATTCTACTTAACAGGAATCATTCCATGACTGGACAATAATTAACCCCCCTCCCATTGTCCTCCCTCCCCTGTCCTCAACACCCCACCCCTCCCCCTACCAGCCTGGGGACAGGTGCCCCGACTCCCCCCACCCCTCCACCCCACCTCCCCCAGCTTCAGGGACCAGAGGGCTCATATCACAGGCCCCCTTAAGATGGCCTGGGCAGACAGAGGTGGCTAGAAGGGCAGCCTCTTTCTTGCCCCATGGGGCTGAGGCACAGAGGCCGAGGGCTGCCGAGGGCTGGCCTGGTGGTTGATGGACACAAGCACCTGCAGATCAAACTGCCAGACTTTACACACTCCAGCTTTTGTCTCTGGACTGGAACGGGGCTGGGGCTCTCCCAGCATCTGCCAACTGGGGGCTGCTCCCTGCCCGTGGGGCACCTGGGTGGCCCCTGGGCCTCTTGACTTGAGATTCTACCTTCTCAGCCCTTCCCTCTCCCCCCATCATTGTGCCGTCTCTGTTGCATTCTGACCCTCCTGCCTGGGGGGTGGGGGCGTTGCCTCAACACCTCCCCCATCCCTGTTCCCTGTCCTGGGAGGGATAGAGTCCACCCCAGAGCCCGGAGGCTGGGCCTGGCCCTGGCCCTGCACTGATTTCTCATGTGTCCTTCGGGAAAAGGGGAGTGAGAGTGGGAAAAAGGGAGAGTTCAGGACACCTGGTCCCCAGCTCCCCATTGCCTGGGGCAGCAGCCCTCAATTTCTCCTTGTGCCTCCCCTCTTCCAGGTGCCAAATAGCCATAACCTCCTCTTGGAACTGTTATGTGGCCTCTCTGGGGTCCAGGTTTCCTGGTCAAGGCTGGGAATGCCAGGGAGGAAAAGGGGGTCTGGCTACAGAGACCCTGGTCTTAGGCAAGGGGAACATTTCTCCCTGGAGAGTCAGGTCCTATCCTGTGCTGCCCTGTCTGCCCAGCCCAGGGCGATGCCTGGAAGCCTACTGACATTGCAGGGAGTCAGCCTCACCCCCACCCCCTACTGTTTTTCCAATGTTTTGACTGGAGGGCAAAATTTTACTACTACTCATCTTTTTGGAGACCAGGGCTGCCCTGCTGGCAGCCTGCCTTCTAAGTGAAATCGACTCTGTTTCCCCACTTTAACCCCAAATTGGGGCTTGGACCAAGGGAGGTGAGACCCCCTCCCCCAGGTCCCCTCCCCTTTCAAAATCCATCTCATTTTGCCACTTCATGCCCCTGCCCTAACTGGGTTTTTGTTCATTTTTTAAAAACAGACCACCCATCCCATCCGTTCTGGCTTCTTGTCCCCTGTAAATAGACCATGACTTCGATCAGTATTTCTTGTACCCACCCCTTCCTATCCCCAGATGTGCCCCCATCCCCTGAAGGAGCTGGCTGTCTCAGTCCTGGGCTCACGCACTTCACCCCGGCAGATGGAGGGGGCGGAACCGGGTGGGCGGGGCCGCTTCCGGTTGCTCGGGCCAGCGGCCACCCCTGCCCAGCCGTCGGGAGGACCGCATCTCTGTATATAATATATATATGTATGTATTGTTCCCGGTTTTGTACGGACCATGCCCTCTGTCAGGTCGTCCCCATAAAAGCAGCCCCCAGAGCCTTGCTGCCTGGTTTCTTGATTCACTGAGGTGGGGAGTGGGCAGGGATCAAGGATGCCAGGCTGCCCCAGTGGTCCCCTCCCACCAGTGCTGCCTCTAACCCTGAGGAACTTCTTACAGTGTCCCCCCGTTTCCGGTTCCAGCAAACTGCTTTTCTACCCCCATTCCAGCCATCAGCACCCATGCTTTTTGTCCAGTCCTCCTGGGCAGGGCTGAGGGTTTCTAGAGAGTTCGTTTAGTCTGCATTCGTTTTTCAGGGCCTCTAAGAAGTTCAAAGGATGGGCTAAATACAGCAAGGTGAACCCCAAGTCCCTCCCCCAGAAGGCCTTTAAACTGTGGGGACACTCAAGAGGCACCCGGTGTGAGGCAGGTAAAGGATCAAAGGATTGCTGGGGGTGGGAGGTGACTGCCTGGCAGCTTAGTACCCAGGGTCCTAGAGGATCTGTTTGCCCTTTGGGGCGGGCCAAGTGGCCTGAAATAGCCCCAGCCCCTGTGCTGGGCCAGCAGGCCTGTGTGCTGACTCACCAGCTCGAATGCTAATGGGTCTGGGAGTATAGGTGCCAGAGTTCCAGGGACAAGCTTTGGTGAAGTCCCAAAGGGGTGAGAGCCAGCAGGGAATGGGGCAGGAGCTTATGGCAGGCCCCAGGGCCAGCCTTTCCTTGCCGGGGTGCTGGTGTGCAGATGTCAGAGACCTGAAGCATGGAGGCACTTGCACTCAGTGGTGTGGCCCTAGGGGATTCTCACCTTTGCCATAAGGAATGAAGTCCCAACTTCAGAGCCCTTCAAGGTCACCTTGGTGGGCCCTTAAGAACATCCAGATGAGTGGCCAGCACCCCCAGGGGACAGTCTGCTCCAGAAGCTTCCCTTGTAGATGGCCGTGCCACACAGGTCACATTCATGCTAAGCCAAATTCTGGCTTCCCATAGCTATCCCTCAAAAACCCTAGGTCTACACCTCAGGCCAGTCCAATCCTGCCTCCCACCTGAGGGTTGCCTGGAAACCTGGGGATAGTGAATACTCTTCCCAAGGCATCTTTGCTATGTGGACGATTGTTGGAACACTCTGGGAGCCCTAAGGATGCTGAAGACCGATCAAGGTGTCTGATCCCCGAGATCAGAGACCACCAAACCACAGGGTCAGAGGTCATGGCTCCAGAGTTAGAAGTCACTGAACCCCAGGGCCACCAAGGCCCTGCTCAGGAAACCTAGCCAAGAAGTGAAGTGGCGTGACCTTCCTGTAATCTGTAGTCTTAATCTGGGTGGGGAGGCAGGCATGAAGGTTTCGAGGGTTTCTGCTGGGCTGATGGGGGCTGAGCATCCAGGGCGGGGTCCCTCTGTCCCTCCCCCACTCCCCGTCTGTCCTGTGTGTTAGGTGAGGGGCCTATACATTGTATGTTTCAAACGGTGGGCCAAGTAACCCCTCACATTTAAGCCCAAGTGTGTTGTGTGCCTGGAGGTGTGTGTGGCTTTGCTGTGAGTTTCTCAAGCCTGAGCTATGACTTGCCCATGATACACAGTATGTCCATGTTTGGGACTTTGTCAAGTAGCTGTAAGTGGGCCTGTCACCTTAAACCCTCCTTATCCCCCCACTCACTTGCCCAATTTTGGGCTTGAGTAGGTTTGCCAACACTTGCCAATAAGGCAACTTATTGCCAACCCTCAGAAGCTTAGGCCTCACTAGGAATAGGGGAACAGGGGCTCCTCCTGGGTCCTATGGCCTGGCAAACATACCCATCATCTCCCCACCCCCTTGGGATGTACAGGGTCTATATAATCAAGCCCCCCACTACAGCCCACCACTCAGATCTCACCAGATGCCTACAAAGCACATCCCCTTTAAGACAGCCAGATGCAGCCCCCACAGCTATCAACAGAAACCCCACCCCTTCCCCAGATTTCCACAATCTAGCCTCATGGCTGCCAGAAGATTCTGAAGACACCCAGAGACCCCCAAACTCCCATAAATCCCCTAAGATACCCTCAGACCCTAAAGGCTGTTAATTCTGTCCTCACTCATAGTCACAAGATTGTCCTGGTTCAATAGGCCACTTCCCGGAGGCCTCAGACTGCAGAGTCCTGTGGGCCATCAGGGAACTCTGTCCTATAGACTCCACACCTCTCCTCTGACTCTAGACCCCTGATCCAGCTTCACCACTTGCCTTTTTTTTTTTTTTTTTTTTTGAGATTTGAGTCTCACTCTGTTGGCCAGGCTGAAAGGCAGTGGCACAATCTCAGCTCACTCCAACCTCCACCTCCCAGGTTCAAGCAATTCTCATGCCTCAGCCTCCAGAGTAGCGCCACCATGCCTGACTAATTTTTGTATTTTTAGTAGAGACAAGGGTTTCACCATGTTGGCCAGGCTGGTCTCGAACTCCTGACCTCATGTGATCTGCCCACCTTGGCCTCCCAAAGTGCTGGGATTACAGTCGTGAGCCACTGCGCCTGGCCTTTCACCACTTGCTCTTGAGCAAAGCACTTTCCTTCTTCTAAGTCTCTGTTTTCTCTGAGGCAGTGGGTAATGGAAACACCCACCTTGTGGGTTTATTGTGAGGGTGACAATAGATGATCTGAGAGCGCCTGGCACCTGCCAAGCTGTGACGTGCGGTAGCTGGTTGTGGATCCCTACATTGCCTCCCTGGCTGGCCTGCCACTACCATCAGCGCACTGGGTCCAAGTCTGATCTCATCCGTCCCCACCCCCACCTGCTCCAGGGCTACCTGCCTCAAGCCAAGGTCCACAGCCATCCTAGACCCCTCCTCCCTCACCTCCTAGTCCAGCAGGTCCCCAAATCCTGTCAGCTTCTTCAGTGTCAGCTTCTTCAGGCCTGCATCCCGAAGGGCTCTCAGCTTAATCTGTAATCTTTATGCCCACTGCCACCGGCCCTCAATAGCCTCCAGCGGGTCTCCCTGCCTTCAGAGTGCCCTCTGTAACCCTGTCTCCAGGGGAGCCAAGGGTGCTTCCTAAATGCACACCTGAGCCCCTCCCTCCTCTGTTTATTTTGTGTGTGTGCGTGTGTGTGTGTGTGTGTGTGTGTGTGTGGGCGGCGGGGTGGGCGGCTGGTAGAATAAAGTGCAAGCCCCCTGCACTTCCCCAGCTTCAATTTATCTTCCCCTCTTGCCCTCCCACCCCCAACACCCCCTGGCACTTCCCTACCCTGGCCCGCAGTTGTAGCCAACACTTCACATCCTCTGGGAATCCCCCAGCCCAGCTCCCGCCGCGGCCGCCTGGACCCAGGCCGGGCCAAGGGTGCGCTCTCCCTTCCGGCAAGAAGTGCCCTCTGTTAGCTGGGCCCATGGCGCCCGGGCTCGTGAGGGTCTCCCCACTCGTCTGAGCCCCCGACTGGCCCACTGGCCTTGAGCGCACTTAGGGGGCGGGGGTTCTGTTCACCGCTGTCCCCTCCAGCCTCGGCGCCACGGCTGCTCGGCGGACGTTTGTTGAATGAATGAATTAATCGGGAGCCGTGACGGACCCGGCAGAGGAGGCGGAAGCCCCGTGGGTCCCGTGGCGGGACCGCCCCGGAGCCGCTCCCACCTGCGCAGACTCCGGTGCGCCGCGTCTCCCGCGGGCAGAGAAGTAGCTGCAACTCCGCTCCCCGGGCCCAGCCGCCTCCTCCCCGCCGCCCTCCCCCGCCCCCGCCCCCTCGCTCCCTCCCGCTCTTTGTCTCCTGGGCGCCCGGCTTCCTCGCCACGCGCCCCCCCCGCGACGCCTCTTCCCCGGAGACCCCCGCGGACCCCTGCCGACGCGACGCCGCGCGAATCGTCCCTGCCAGGCGGGGGCCCCGCGTCCGGCCAGGCCTGGCGGGCGGCAGGGGCGGGGAGGGAGGTGGCGCTCGCTCTTCGCTCTTCTCTCTCTCTCTCTGACACACACACACACACGCACACACACACGCACACGCACACACACACGGAGCATCCTCCCGTCAGGTCTCCTGGTCCAGCCCCGCCCGCGCCTCCTGCTTCCAGCGAACCTGTTCCCTCTCCCCACATCCCCCGCCCTCCATCTCCCCCGGCTCTGGGACCCTTCCCGCCGACCTCACCCCCACCCCCGGGATGGAGCGGCTCGAGCCCGCCCGGAGCCCCCCGCGGCCGGGGTGACGGTCCCCCCACCCCTCTCCTGCCCGGCCCCCGCCTCGAGCACCATGGGCCTGAGGGGTTCCCGGGGCGCCAGACGCTGAAGATGACCGATGCCGGAGGTGAGGGGCCGGGCGCCCTGGGGTGGACAGGGAACTGGGGCTAGGGCCACTCGGGCCCGCGGTGGGACCCTGAGTGGGGTTGGGCAGGGCCAAGCGACAAGGGCCTTTCTTCCCCTATCCCTAGGGGGACCGCACGGGGCTGGGGTGCCGGGCTGTCAGGGGAGGGGGCGGAGATAGGATTTATGGCCCTAATCCCCTCCCTCCCGCCCGACGCCCGGAGAAATTAATAAAAAGCTGGTGTGGGGGGAGGGGGAGAGGGTTTAACTCTTTCTTGCCCGGCGGGGAGTTGTGCTGATGGTTTGGAGAGAAACTAGCCACCGGGCTCTGACTGGGGAGAAGGGCTCTGAGAGTGGAGTAGGTGCCCTGTCCCCAACCTCACCCCATCTCCAACAGTGCTTTGAGGGGGTGCCAGACTCCTGAGGACTACCCCAAGCCTGGGGCCAGTGGACGGCCGGCGATATGGGAAGGGGGGACCACCTCTCTGGCTCCACAACTGCCTCCCCGACCGCTAGTCTCCTTTCCCATCCACCTCTTCCCGGCCTCTCCCAGTTGCACTTCTCTCTGTCGCTTTCTCCTCTTCAGGGGCCCTTTCCTATCGCCTGCCCGAAGGGCTTCTCCCTTCTCTCCCACCCTCGGGCGTCACTTAGAGCGGCGGAAGCCCTTGTCCCCAGTGCCAGTTCCCGTGGCCCCACTCTCGGTGTGATCTCTTTCTTCTCAGCAGCCCTGTGGACTCTCCGCCAGTTTGTGTGTCTGTCTCTGCTTCTTCCTACTCCTCACTTCCTTCCGCTCCCGCTCCCGCTCCCTCCCCAGGAATTGTGCGCCCTTTCTTCCTTTCTCCTTCTCCTGGGTCCCAAGAGGCTGTGAGCTCACCTGCCTCCCTTTCTCCCAGAGAAGGGTCAAAGGTCATTGGTGCTCCTTCTCCGGGATTGGAAGCCTTGGGGGGAAGGGTATCCAGAGGAACCGGTTCAATCCCACCCTTGTGCAGTTACCTGGCTGAATGGGTGTGGGTGTGTGTGTGTGAGTCTGCGGGGTGTGTGTGGGAGTGAGAGTGGGGGCGGGGTTTGGTGTCTAATTTTTCTAGGCTCAGTTTTGGAAGGAGAGGGTTGGGTGGGAGGGGTCTGGTGACCCCCTGGAGACAATGTAGGGAGGGTCCCCCTACACACCCCAGAAAGTTAGTTGTTGAAGGGAAGAAAAGAGAGCAGTTTGTGCTGAATCAGGATGGACCAAGAATGGCTTTGAGCAGGAAACCCCAATCCAGCCCAGAGGGTGCCTGGAAGAGGAGGACTCCAGCCAGCAGAGGATCTCGACCCTGGAATGGGCTCTTGAATAAAGAACACAGGATCTTCATTCTCAGAGGCAGAGAGGAGACAACACTACTGCCCTCAGAGAGCCTCCATTCTGATGGGAGAGGCAGTTCCTGTCTTCAGAGTCCCTAGTCTGACGGAAGAATACGTGGACCCTTTCTTCTCTGGGCTCCCATCTATCTGATTGGTGGGGGGGAGATGAGACCTATTTAAGGAATCAGTGAAGTATGAAGAATTCCCCATTTCCCAGTAGTTGGAGAAGGGTGGATTTAGAAATTACGAAGACAAATGAGAGGAGGGAGGGCTACCTAGGACAGCTTCCTGAAGGAGGTGGCGGCTGGGTCCTAGCCAGATAAGGCTTTGTGGTTGAATGAGGAAATGTGGTTAATTCTTAGGGTCAGCCTCCCTTCCCATCTGGCCTGTCAGGACAGGAAGAAATGTTCCAGATCTTTGCTAGTAGCCCCCGGAGTTCAAGAATGGCAGGAGGGTTCTTGGAGGGTCTGCTTCCCTGATGACCCCTTCCCACACCTCATTTTCTGCTTTCAGCCCCAGGCATTTATGGAATCTGGAGGTGGTTTTGTTTTTTGTTTTTTTTTTTGAGACAGTTTTGCGCTTGTTGCCCAGGCTGGAGTGCAATGGCACGATCTCGGCTCACTGCAACCTCCGGCTCCCAGCTTCAAGCGATTCTCCTGCCTCTGTCTCCCGAGTAGCTGGGATTACAGGAATGTGCCACCACACCTGGCTAATTTTGTATTTTTAGTAGAGACAGTTTTTTCCATGTTGGTCAGGCTGGTCTCAAACTCCCGACCTCAGGTGATCTGCCCGCCTCGGCCTCCCAAAGTGCTGGGATTACAGGCGTGAGGCACTGCGCCCAGCCTAGAGGTGGTTTTGATGCTTCTCCCAGTCCTGGTCAGTGTAGAGCAGCTTACCTCCCTCTATGCTTATCTCTTCCTCCACCCCTAAACTGAAGATCATCACCTAGGATAGTGCAGAGGGGCAGGAGCCCTGGCTCAAGGCTGAGTTCTGCCTCTTTTATTATTATTATTATTATTATTGCTTTTATTTATTTACTTATTTACTTAATTTTTTTTTTTTTTGAGATGGAGTCTCCCTCTTGTCACCCAGGCTGGAGTGCAATGGCACGATGTTGGCTCACTGCAACCTCCACCTCTCAGGTTCAAGTGATTCTCCTGCCTCAGCCTCCTGAGTAGCTGGGATTACAGGTGTGCACCACCACACCCAACTAATTTTTGTGTTTTTAGTAGAGACGGGGTTTCACCATGTTGGCCAGGTTGGTCTCAAACTTCTGACCTCAGGTGATCTGCCCACCTCGGCCTCCCAAAGTGCTGGGATTACAGGCGTGATCTATCACGCCCAGCTACTTACTTATTTTTGAGATGAGGGTCTCACTATGTTGCCCAGGCTGGTCTAGAATTCCTGGGCTCAAGTGATCCTCCCACCTCAGTCTCCTGAGTAGCTAGGATTATAAGCATGCACCAACTTTGCCTGGCTTCCTCTCATCTCCTGTTTCTCAGTTTTCACATCTGTAAAGTGGCGATATGTATCTGTAAAGTGGGGATATGAAAATTCCCGGGCCAGGCGCGGTGTCTCACGCCTGTAATCCCAACACTTTGGGAGGTCGAGGCGGGTGGATCATGAGGTCAGGAGATCGAGACCTCCTGGCTAGCATGGTGAAACCCTGTCTCTACTAAAAATACAAAAAAATTAGCCAGGCGTGGTGGTGGGCGACTGTAGTCCCAGCTACTCGGGAGGCTGAGGCAGGAGAATGGCGTGAACCCGGGAGGCAGAGCTTGCAGTGAGCCAAGATAGCGCCACTGCACTCCAGCCTGGGCGACAGAGCAAGACTCCGTCTCAAAAAAAAAAAAAAAAAAAAAAAAAAAAAAATTCCCAAGGCTGGCCACAGTAAAGGTAGATGATGTCTATGTAATAACAGAAAAGAAGAGTTGGAAAAGACCCCAGCAGGCATGTGGCCTAGCCTTCCTACATCTGACACATGTATGATGTAGCTCAGTGCCTTGCCATTCTCCTGGGGACCTGAGTGTTAGAAGTAATTGGAGGTCATGTCTCAGCCATGCAGCGTCCCCTTGCCTTAAACCATCAATGGCCCCTAGGCTTCCTCACTCTCCCCCCAGCCAGTATCCCCTGGCCAGTGGGCTCCCTAGGGCTACTGGAATCCTACATCTGCTTGAAAGCCTATTCAAATGGTTTCAGCTATATATATCCTTCCCTATCTGCCCTCTCTTCTTGCTTCCCACCAAAAAACCTTGAACCAAAACAAAAAAAACCCTACCCATTCACACTTCTTCCCAGAACATAGTTGCATCATAGAGGTTTGGCTGTCCATTGTGTGCTGTGTATATTCCTCGTACCCTCCTACATCTATGAGTCTGTCAAGAACTGTGAGAACTGTGTCTGGAACCGTGGCCCTGCTGATGGTGCCAGCTTCCTGAACAGCTCTTGTTCAGAAAGGCAGGTGGTGAGGGCACCAGTGATGGGGGTGTAGGGAAGGGGGAGGCAGGATTGGAAAAGAGATGGAGAATTGATGGATGCAAAGATAGGTGGATGGCCAGATGGCGGCAGGTGTTGGGTGCATGGGAGCAGATGTGGGATGGACGGATGGGTGGACAGATGGGTGAGTGAATGGATGATGAGTAGGCAAGTAGATAGGTGGATGAGCACATAGGTGGGTAGACGGATGGGAGAACCTGGGTCCTGGTCCTGATTTTGCCATTAACTTGCTATGTGATCTTGGGCCAATCACTCCACCTTCTGTTTCTTCATTTGTAACATGAGAGGACTGGATTTAATAATCTCCATGACTTCTCCCAGATTTGATTGGACAGTTGATGATTGAAAGCTTTTAGGGGATGCTAATGATGCGAAGGCCCAAGACAGTGAAGGGGAGTTCAGTGACCCACGTGAAGGCACACAGCAAATCAGTGGACCAGGATACCGGGACCACAGGGCTCAGCCTGTGTCTGTGCCTTGGTTTTGCGTCTGCCCCCACCCTCCTACTATACCTCCTGCCCCGGCGCCCACCATCAGGGTTATGATTCCAATGGCTTCTCTTCCAGGGGACAGAAGAAGGGTTCTAAGGTAAGGGGAGGGGCCAACAGGCCTGGAGCAGGTAGCCTTCCACATCTCTTCTGCCTCGGTCAGCCTGAATCTCTAACCCAGGCTCTCTTTTTCTTTCTCTCCCCTCTTGTCCTTCCCAGCTCTCTTGAGTCATGGCTTCTTCAAAGCTCCGAGAACCCGTGGATGAAGTTTTTGGTAAGTTCTGTGTGGCTCTATCTCTAGTCAATAGACACAGCCATAGAGTACTTCCTTCCTGGGCCACCAGGCATTGAAGGGGATAGGGTGCTTCTTGGCAGCTTCAGTGTGTGTGTGTGTGTGTGTGTGTGCACACGTGCAGGTATTGTGGCCTGACCCTTTGTCACCACTATCTTAGTGGACACACCAGTTATAACAATAAGGGTCTCCATTTATTAAGTGCTTATCTTATGCCAGATACTAGGTTAAGCACCCCCATCTCACATGCACTGTGTTAGTTAACCCTTACAATAATGTAAGCCCAGTTTACAGACCAGGAGTGTAGGGTACAGAGGGCTGAAGTGACTTGCTTTCAAGATCACATTGCAAGTTAGTGGCAGGGCTGGGACTAGAACCCCAAACTGCCAGACTTCCTGCTCTTAGTGACTATCCTATACGTCTGTAAACTCCAGCCCAGATGACACACGTTACCTCCAAGTCACATAAATAAGTGCAAGGGACCTCACCCTGCTTGGATGTGTGCTGAAATCAAATGCATAACATACACAGCCTCAATACCCCCAGGCTGGCCCCCTCATGCTGGCCTGCACGCCCACGTCCTCAGTACACACTGGGGTGCATGCACACACCACGGTACCATCATTTACCCCCTGCAATCTTCTCTTGTGTGGACTGGAGAAAGAAACCACCCCAGCTGGGCAGAGTTCCCAGCATGCACTGGGGCGGAAAGCCGGTTTCCCAGCGGGATTCCGGTGGAGGAGTCAGGAGGAGCCCTGAGCAAAGGAACTTGGAGGAATGAGGGAGAGGGTGAGAGCGGCCTGCTCCTCGAGGGACTCCTATGCCAGAGGGTCCCCAGCTTCTCCTCATCTCTCCCTTCTTCCCTCTTCCCCTGGCCATGCCAGAACTGCTGCTTCCCATCCCAGTCTCCTCCAGCTCCCCTAGCCTTGAACTGCCTCAGGGCCTCAATCTCGAGTGTCTGTCCCTACTCAGGCCTGACTTAAGCCCAGGCCTGATGGAAATGAGCTCTCCCTTCCCTGGGCTTTTCTGCCCCTACTCCCCCATCTCCCTACCCTCTACTCCCTACACCAACCCCTGCCTGTTTTCCTCACTGCTGAGGTAGCTGGGTCCTCACTGCTTCCTGATGTGAAAGGCCATTAAATATTTATGAATTCCCACTGCCCAGGGCTGGGAGGAGGAGGAAGAGGGAGAGAGATGGGGGAGGAGGATAGGGAAGGAGGGCAGGAACAGAGAAGAGGGAAGAGATAGAAGCTGGAGGGAGAGCCTCATAGAGCACAGGACCCAGGACAGGCTGGCCCACCTTGCCTCAAAACCACCAAGCCCCTTAGGAGTCCCCTTGCTCCCCAGCCCCTCCAAGGTAAGATGGCCATGGTGCTGATATGGCCCAGAGTCAGGAGCAAGGGACCCCTCTCCCTGTTTTGAGTTGGCTGGGCACCAGCTAGGTGCCAGAAGGGTAGAGGATGCCAGATCCCTGGCCTGGGAGCCACTCTCCTTAACTCCCTCTGTCACCTTGGCCAAAGGTGTCCTCCTGTCCTCCTTGAGCCTCAGTTTTCCCATCCATACAATGAGAGGTTGGACTCAAAATTCCTTCCCATCTCTGCTTCAGAGAGGGTGTAGCATGCTTAATGCTTACCAACAGAGCTAGACTGTCTGTCTGTAACCCTGACGGCCTCCTCACCAGCTTTATGCCCTCGGGCAAATTAAGGCTGCCCTGGGGATTCCTGGAGTCCCTTCCTTGTAGGGCTGTGGGGAGGCTCAAATGAGCTAGTAATTGTAAAGCACTTAGAACAGTGCCTAGCATAGTAAGAGCTCAATAAGGATTAGCTCTTATTTTTCTGTGGTTCAGCCTTCAATCCTTGCTGCTGCTTCCAGGCAGTGCCTAGAGATTCTGTGTCAGGGGGCTGGGAACAGAGGGCTTCCTCCCGCAGCTCAGCCCCAGGGGCTGGAAACACCAGCAGGTTGCCCCCTGGACAACTGCAATCTCCTCTCAGTGTCCACCCTCCCTTTTCAACCAGACCCTTCCTTCCCCTCGCAGGCTGTGCTGGCCCCCTCGCTGCTCCCCAGATGTTCCAAGACCAAGGCTGCACCATTCTCTCTCCTTAGAATGCTCTTTTTGTTCCTTCTGCAACCTCGGCTCTTTATGGTTACCCAGACCTCAGCCTGGCTGCCATATTTGAAGTAGTAGCTTCCCAGTCTCCCCATCTTTTCATCCATTCGACAAATATTTATAGAGCTCCTAATATGCATCAGGCTCTGTCCTTGGCTCTGGGGAGACAGCAAAGAACAAGCCAGACAAAATCACTGTCCTCATGGAGCTCAAATTTTCGTGCAGGGGCAAGTAGGGGGACAGATGATCAAACCACACATAAATAAACAAGGAACATACTAGATGGTGGGGAGTGCTGGGCAGAGGATTGAAATGTGGACGTGATGGGATGTGGGCATGGGCATGGAGGTGACCTTCATCAGCACCCGTGTGTGTCTGGAGTCCATCTCCGCCAAAGCATGCACTGGTCCATGGAAGTGTGACTTTGCTTCAACACTTCCTGAGCACCTGCTCCTTGTCAGGTGCCACACCAGGCTCTCATGATACACAGTGGACAGGGAAGGGTTTCACCCTCTGCAGGTTGCAGGCCAGCATGAGGAGACAGTCATTGGCGACCATATCCCGACCGTATCGTGACCATATGGTAGTGTGGTGCGGCTGTCAGACGGTGCTGTGTCAGAGTTGATTAGCCGGACAAAGAAGGGCTGGAGAGAGATGGAGCATAGGGATGGAGGTGGGAAGTGAGGTAGAGGCAGGTACACATATAGGTATCAGTATAAGCAATCCAGTTGATCCCACAGACGCCATCACCAGCGAGCGCCTGTTGAGCTCGTACTAAGTCATAGCATTATGGCGAAGTACTGTATATGGATTATTTTATTTGATGCTCACAACCACCCTATAAGGAAGATAGTGCTAGTATAATCCCATTTTACACATGAGAAAGCTGACACCTAAAAGGAAGTAACTTGCCCAGAGTCACCCAGCCGGCAAATGATAGAACTGGCTTCAGCCTGGCCATCTGGCTCCAGGGCCAGTGCTCTTAGCCATAGTCATGTAAGAGGAGGAATCTGTGGGGAGCACAGAAAGGGTGGGCTGGGCCCCTCAGGCCTTGAATAGAGAGCTGAATAGCATGGACTTTATATTGTTAGCTTTGGGACCCCTTCTGCTAGAGTTTCAAAAGCAGGAGAGTATGGGACATGGTCAGAAATGTGTTTCAGGCCGGGCGCGGTGGCCCATACCAGTAATCCCAGTACTCTGGGAGGCCAAGGCGGGCAGATCACTTGAGGCCAGGAGTTCAAGACCAGCCTGGCCAACATGGCGAAACCCCATCTCTACTAAAAATACAAAAGTTAGCCAGGTGTGGTGGCACACACCTGTAGTCCCAGCTACTCGGGAGGCTGAGCCAGGAGAATCGATTGAGCCTGGGAGGTGGAGGTTGCAGTGAGCTAAGATCATGCCACTGCACTCTAGCCTGGGTGGCAGAGCAAGATTCTGTCTCCACAAGAAAAAAAAAAAAAAGAAAGGTGCTTCAGAAAGTTTCTTCTAGTCACATGGAAGGTACGAGGAGAAGCCAGACAGGAGGCAGGGAGCGAAGGAGGGATAGTTGCATGTTTTGGGGTGGCAGGGGGTGGGAGGTGGGGGCAGCTCCCCTTCACTCAGGTGAAGGCCTGAGCTAAGGCAGTTTGGTCCAGAGGAGAGGAGAGCCCAGGTTCCATGGGTGTGAGGAGGCCAATCAACAGAACATTTTTCTTTCATTAAAAGGGTATGCTAAGCACCTACTGTGTGCCAGGCACTGTTCTCTGCCTGTGGTAGAGCAGTGAACAAAGCAGAAACCTGTCCTCATGGAGCTGACATTCTAATGGGTGGAGAAAGACAATAAATGATATAAGCAAAATATATAGCATGCCAGAGAATGAGAAATGATATAGGAAAAAAATGGGAGTGGAGTTTTGGAGTGGGGGGGGCTATTATAAATTGGGTGGTCAGGGAAGGCCTCAGTGAGAGAAAGCATTTAAGCAAAGACTTGAAGGAAGTGAGGGAGAGAACCACGCAGAAATCTGTGGAAAGAGCCTTACAGAAAAAGGGCAGAGGAGGTGCAAAGGCCCTGCAATGCAGGCTGGCTTGTGTGAGGATGAGCCAGGCGGCCAGGATGGCTGGAGTGGAGGGACAGGAGTAGTGCTCAGAGAGGCAAGGGAGCATAGGCTGACTCTGGAAGGCCACTGGGAGAACTTTGACTCTTAATCTGCATAAGATGGAAGTCACTGGAGGGTTCTGAACAGGGGAGTGATATAAACTGACATGTTTGATCAGGATCACTCTGGCTGCTGTGTTGAAAATAGACTAGATGGGAAAGGGAGGCGGAAGGAAGACCAGCTAGGAGGCTGTTTGTAATAATCCAGGCTAAAAGATGATGGCAGTTTACACCCTCTGGTCTAAGAGACTGTGAATTCTCCCTCTCACTTCCCTCCCTTTCCTCCCATCCTCTCCCCTCTTTTTCTTTCCTCTCCCTTCCTCTGCTCTCCTCCCTTTCTCTCCATATGTACGCATGTATAGGAGTATGTGTATACATTCGCATACACAAACAATAATTTATTAAGGAAAATCTCAAACAGATTCAAAATTAGAGATTACAGCAAAGTGTAGTCTATCATGCACTCAAGAACTCATTACCCAGCCTCAACAATGACCTAGTCATAGCCAGTCTAGTTTCATATCTATCCCATCCACGCCCTCCCCCTATTGCCCTGGATTATGTGGAACTTAGTCCAAAACATCATATCCCTTCACCATAAATATTTCAGTATGTCTAGCTATTTTTTGAAAGTAGAGCTAACTGGAATTGTGGATGAATCAGTTTGTAGGATGGTAGGGAAAGCAGTGAAGAATGACTCCAGGGGTTCAGCTGAGCAACTAGAAGAATGGAGCTACTGTTCACCAAGACTGGGAGGAGCAGCTCTGGGGTGGGAGAGATCAGGAGATTGCAGCACCTGTAGGCTGAAGACCCCTGGTGGACATCAAAGTGGAGGTGTCAACTAGACAGTTGGACATATGAATTACCAACCGGGTCTGGGGCTGAGAGAGAAGAAGGGTAGCTTAGGGCTGTCTGACTCGGGCGACTTGGGTGGACAAGGGAGCTTTTCACTGAGTCAAGGAAGAGAGTAGAAGCTGGTTTGAGGTTACATGATCGGTTCATTTTGATGAGTTGAGCTTGAGACACCTTGGGGTCTTTGACGTGGTAACTTCCTTGGCAGGTGCCTGAGTGCCCACACTCAGAATTCAGGGGAGGGGGTCAAGGCTGGAAATAGAAATAGGTGGTAGTTAAGCCAGGAGAGCAACTGGGGTGGGTGGCTTAGGGGTTGTCTACAGAAGGAAACAGGAGCAGACAAGGCAGGGTGGGCATGAGTGACAGAATAGGGCCCCTGAGATCATGCTGGGTGGAGTGGGGAGGAAAAGTCTTGACCCATCTTGAAGCCTGGGAAGACTCTTTCTGTTTGGAGACCCCAGTGCCAAGCTCAGGACTGGTACAGCATGAGGGCTTCATTCCAAGGTGCAGCACATGACAAGTGGAGCTATGAGCAATAAGGACTTTAACGCTGGACCCACTGGGTCTGCCCACTCTTCCTCCATGTCCTCATGCAAGACCTAGCACAGGGCCACAGACCCAGGACAGAAGAGAGGTTTCGGGGACTATGGGGCTTTCCTTCCTGCCACTGCCAGTGGATTCTGGGGGTGTCCCTTTGCTCCACTCCCACTGCAAGCCCTCTAGATGCTCAGCAGTGCTATCTCTGAGTGAGACCCTGCGCGTGGCACAGCAAGCCAGTGTCCCCAGTAGGGCCAGTCTCTAGAGCCAGCCTAGCCAGGCTCAAATCCTGGACCATTGCTAGCTGGTGGCTTTAGTCAAGTGACTTAACCTCTCTGAGTTTTAGTTTGCTCAGCTGTAAAGTATGCATAGTAACTGTCCTAACCCCACCGGGTTGTTTTGAGTGAGAGATGATGTATGTACACTGTCTGGTGTGTAGTAAGTGTTTCTTAAATGGCGGCCATTATTTCCATCATCGCTCCAGCCTCATCCCTCAACCCTTCTCTCCACAAAGCTACCCTCCAACTGTCCCTGGAGGTACCACCCTTGTTTCCCTACTTCCTAGCATTGCATATACCTGTTTTGCCCACCTCATCTCTTACAAACTCCTACCCAGACCTTAAAACCCAGCTTTGGTGTTTCCTCCTCTGATGCATCCAAACAGGGCTGCCGTTCCTCCGTGTCTACATGAGGGTTCATCACACGGCGCTGTATTTTAGCGCCGGCATTTCTGCTTCCCCTGCACACCCGCCCACTCCCACCTGAGACGGGGAGACACCCTGTTTTTCATCTGTCTGTACTCCCAGCGCTCAAGAACACGGGTTGAATGCCTGGGGTGTGGGTGCAGGTGGCCCCTGAGGTGGGCCTCTGGGCTTGCCGTCACCTCTCATGTGTCTGGTCTCTGCTCCCTTCCCCCGGTTCGCAGACCTGGACTTGGCTGTGCCAGAGACAGCCAGACTGGACAGCAGTTTACACAAGGCCCGGGCCCAACTGTTGGCCAAGGGCCGGAGACACCGGCCGTCCCGCTCCAGGCTTCGGGACAGTGCCAGCTCCGCGGAGGATGGTGAAGGCTCCGATGGTCCCGGAGGCAAGGTTGGGGCAAGTTAGGAAAACACACATACACCCTCCCACCCGTCCCTCTCCTCCCACCCCTGGATAATCTCTCCAGAGTGCTCTTCCAGGGAAACCACATCCCCAGACTCCTGACCTAGTAATGCTGCCAAGTGTTAGCTGCAGTTCACTTCTGGCTCATTTAATCCTGTGTAAAGAAGATATTATTAGCCCCATTTTACAGCTGAGGAAACTGAGGCCCTGAGAGGTCCAGTAGCAAAGTCACAGTAAGCGAAGGAGGGGGAATTCAGCCCCAGCCTGTGTGACTCAAAGCTCCTGTTTCCCACCTCTCACTCTCCAGCCACCCCGCTGCCTAAGTCATGAGGAAACCCTCCCTCTAGGCCCCGGAAGGACCCTCAGGGCCCGCAGTTTACAGGGTGAAAGTCTCCCAGCTCCTCCGGGAAGGGAGGAGGAGGGTTCTCGGTGAGCGGCTGCCCCCTCGTCCAGGTGACCGATGGCTGCGGGAGCCCCCTGCACCGGCTGCGCTCGCCTTTGCACTCAGGCCCGGGGTCCCCGGCCGGGGGCTCTTTCTGCCTGGATCCTCCGGGGTTGCGGCACAGCCTGGACGAGGACGAGCCGCCGCCCTCGCCGCTCACACGCTACCGGCCCCTGCACAACGCTGCGTCGCACGAGGGCCTGGCCGCTGCCTCCTGCTCTCCGCCGCGCTCCGCGCCCTCCTCCGACAGCTCCCCCAGCTTCGTGCGCCGCCACCCACGCGCAGAGCCGCACAGCGAAGGTGAGAGGCGGCCAGCGCCGCACCTCCTGCTGGTCGCTCCCGGGCGCAGCAACCTTCCCGGTCTCGGCGCGCACCGCAGCCGCGGAAGGGGCAGCTGGGCAGGGTGGCTGGGGGAGGTGAAGAGTAAACGCCGCCGCTCACTCATTCTTTACCGAGCGCCTACTAAGTGCCAGATCCTGTGGGCTCTGGGACACCCGGGTGAGCAAACACATGCAGTCTTTATCATCATAGTAGTTTAGTGGAGAAACAATCAAATCAGGCCTGGCTGGCGGCTCACGCCTGTAATCCCAACACCTTGGGAGGCCGAGATGGGAGGATCGCTTGAGCCCAGGAGTTCGAGACCAGCCTGAGCAACATAGCGAGACCGTCTCCAGAAAAAATTAAAAAATTAGCCCCGCGTGGTATGCACCTGTAGAACCAGCTACTTGGGAGGCTGAGGCGGGAGGATGGCTTGAACCCGGGAGTTTTGAGCTGCAGTGAGCTATGATCACTCCTTGCCTCAAAAACAAAACAAAACAAAAACCCAATCAAATCATCCCTTAACTAAATGTCTAGTTATAAACTATAACAAGTGCTATTTGGGAAATGTGTGCGGCAGCATGGCGGGAGAGCATACACCAGGATGCTTGGCCTGGCTAGGAACATCCTGGAAATGACATTTGAGCCAAGATTGGAAGGTTGGTTAGATGTTGGCCAGGATAGGCCGAGTGCGGTGGCTCACGCTTGTAATCCCAGCACTTTGGGAGGCCGAGGCGGGTGGATCACCTGAGGTCAGGAGTTCGAGACCAGCCTGGACAACATGATGAAACCCTGTCTGAACTAAAAACACAAAAAATTAGCCGGGCGTGGTGGCGGGCGCCTGTAATCCCAGCTACTCAGGAGGCTGAGGCAGGAGAATTGCTTGAACCCGGGAGGTGGAAGTTGCAGTGAGCCAAGATCACGCCATTGCACTCCAGCCTGGGCAACAAGAGCAAAACTCCGTCTCAAAAAAAAAAAAAAAAAAAAAAAAAAAAAAAAAAAAAAAAGTTGGCCAGGATAAAATTGAGTAAATGGTAGTGGTTCCTACCTTTTTGGAACGTTTTATAGTTTGTAAAAGGCTGTCATAAGCATCCCATTAGGTCCCATGAAGTAGGTAGATGTTATTATCCCCATATTTAAAATGGAGGAAGGCCAGAGAGGTAAAGTGGCTTGTCCTAGGACACCCAGCTAGTGAAGGCCACCAGAGCCAGGATGCCTGATTCTAAGTCAAGAGAATTTCTACCACCCCACACTGGCAGCCGAAGGAGGCAGGCAGGGCAGCAAACAGGCAATTTCCTTCCTTCTCTCCCTGGAAAGATGACAGCCGCGACGCCAGTCCTCCTGAGCCCGCCAGCCCCACCATCGGCCTGGATAAGAAGACTCGCCGAAAGTTCCTGGACCTGGGGTGAGTGGAGGCGGGGCTAGATCGCAGGGCTTGGAGCTGCTGGGGTAAGGGGTAGCACAGTGGGCAGTCCTGCCCCACTTCCTGCTGCCTCCCCACAGGGTCACCCTGCGCCGAGCATCCACGGGCAAGAGCCGGAAGGAGAAAGGCAGCAACCGACTGTCCATGGGCAGCAGGTGAGAGGTGCCCATGGCGGCCCACCCACAGCTCCCGCCCCTGGCTCCCCATGTGCCCTGGTCCTCCCCTCTGTACCCACACCCATGATGGACACTCTCTCTGCAGGGAGTCAGTGGAGGGGTCCGGCAGGTCAGGGGGCTCCCCGTTCCTGCCTTTTTCCTGGTTCACGGACAGCGGCAAGGGCTCAGCATCCTCGGGTAGCACCACCTCCCCCGCCTGCTCCCCTAAACACGAGGGCTTCAGCCCTAAGAAGTCAGCTTCCCAGGTAAGTCCATGCCTTTCTTGTCCCCAAAATGGCCCCCAGTCTCAGGTGACATGAGGGCACACTTCACCTTGGCTCAGGCTGGGATTCAGACATTCCTGGAATCAATTTGTCCATCCATGGAGCCATGCAGTGATCCGTTACTTCATGCATTCTCTGAATTCATTCGTTCACTCTTCCACTCCTTCATATTCTGAGTAGTTCATTCCTTGATTCAGTCAATGCTTCATGCATTCAACAAATCACTAAACACTGATTCCCTACTGTTCACCCAGCTGGAGACTTCCTTCATTCCTGCTAACTCTTCTGCCTGGTTAAGTTCTAACCCCACTCCTGTGTGAGGAGCTGGGCCACCTGCTTGGTAGGGTGAGGCCTGGGGGATATAGAGACAAACAGGACCCCAACCTAGTGGTCTGAAAGCTTACAACCCTATGTGATGTGAGACGAGTAAGAGAAGCAATGATGAGCATCTGCTTATGTTCAGAGCGCCCTCTACAGTTTACAAAGCCCCAAATGCATTTCTGCTTTACTCCCACAAAGGCTCAGTGAAGTAGGGATGGAAGGCATGCTCATCTCCATTGTACAGATGAGCAAAGGAAGGCCCAGAGAGAAGGGGCTTGCCCACAGACTGGCACAGATGTAGGTGCCAAGCTCTACAACCCCCAGCCCAGTACTTGTTCTATGGTTCTGTTTCTTACGTGCAGCTGGGCAGAGGAGAAAATCAGAAGCTGGGAATTCTGGGAAGAAAGAATCCCTTCGGACCCGGAACTTCCTTCTTTCCTCCTTCTCTTTCTTCCTTCCCTTATGCTGGTCACTGGGACACCATGATGAACAAGATACAACCCAGGCCCTCCTAGAGCTCACAGTCCAGTGAGGATAAAGACCTCTAATCAGGCACTTATTAGCTGGGGTACTAGAGGCCAGGCAGGAGGCACATAGCAGAGACACCTGACCCAGCCTGGGGGAATCCCGGTGGTCTGCCTGTAGGAAGTGACACCTTGCCTGAGACTGCCTCCATTCCTACTAACCTGGCTTGGTTCTAGCCCCATGTCCTCCAGATGGCTGCCTGCTCTCCCAAAGGCTTCAGGTCCTGATGCCTGACATGAGTTATCATGTCCTGTGTGCGGGCCCAGCTCCTGGCTCATGCACAGGAGGCACTGAGCAACTCCTGGTGCCTAGTCCAGGACTTCGGCTCCACCCAGATAGGGATGGTGGGTTGGGGGTGAACTCTCCTCAGTGGCATGCACCTTTTTCTGTCTAGGAATCCACTGTGAGTGATGACTCCACGCCCCCCAGCAGCAGCCCCAAGATCCCCAGTGGGCCCCGGCAGGAGGCCAAATGTTCTTACCCCTACCACACGCTGTCTCAGTCTTCAGATGAGGTGAGCAAGGCTGGCCCAGGGTGCCCACGGAGTCCTGACCTCTGACTCTGCAAGGTGCTCAGGTCACAGGCCAAGCCTCCCCCTCACTCTCCTTGGTCTCTGCCCAGTTCCTGGATGAACCCCTCCCCCCTGTCCACCACTGGACCAGCCAGCAGGTGGGCCAGTGGCTGCAGAGCCTCAACCTGGAACAGTATGCTGCTGAGTTTGCTGCACGGCAGGTAGACGGGCCACAGCTGCTGCAGCTGGACGGAAGCAAACTAAAGGTGGGTCAGAGTGGAAGGGCCATGACCCAGCCCAGTTACTTGAGGTGACTTTCAAGGATTTGAAGTCCGTCGTCCTGACCTTTGACCCTCAACCCAGCCTCCTGGGCTGACCTTTTCATTCCATCTGTGGCCACCACCCTGACCTCTGACCTCTAGGCAAGGTCCTTGGTCTAATCTTTTGAGTTGTAGCATGAATCCCTAGTTTGACTTGAAACTCTAGTCCATGATTTCAGTGTGACCTTCAAGCTCCAGCCCTGGTCTCCAGGCTGACCTTGCCCTCTAGGATGACCCTTGATGCATATGAGTGTCCTGGTATCATGGGAAGCCACATCTCCCCCTGGTCAGCTTCTTCTGATTCTGTCTCAGAGGCTAGTGGTAATAGTGGGCAGGGGGAGGCTGTAGGAAGGGGGTGGTGGCCTCTGACCTATAAGCTGGGAGGTTCCTGGCCTGTCTCCTGCTCTTTGCTGAGTTGCTTGGGGCAGGGATGGTGAAAAGAGCCCCCAGGAAGTCTCTGGAAGTGAGGAGGGTCCTTGGGCACTAACTGTGTGACCTTGGGCAAGTGACTCCCCATCTCTGGGCCTCAGGAGGTTGGGCAGGTCCGGGCCAAGGCTGAAATACTGAGTGGAGGAATGGTGGGGGAGGAGGAGGAAGCACCTAATACCCCCAACCCTCATCTTTCCCAACCACACTCATTCCAAATTCTTGCTCTGGGGGTTCTGATCCATGGGCAGGTCACGGTGTGGGAGGCGGAGGCTCCACTCCAGGGAGGATTTGGAGCTCCACAGAGTACACCTGGGGCAAAAGGAGCCTGGGCGTGGGAGGCCAGGACCGGGAAGGTTCTGGGACTCTCTCCCTCACCCCGGACTCCTCCCCAGAGCCTGGGGCTCAGCAACTCTCATGACCGGGCACTGGTGAAGCGCAAGTTGAAGGAGATGGCAGCGGCTGCCGAGAAGGAGCGCAAGGCCCAGGAGAAGGCTGCGCGGCAGCGGGAGAAGCTCCGGCGCCGAGAGCAGGAGGCCAAGAAGAGCTAGGGGAGGGTGCACAGGCACTGGCACCCAGCAGGGGCAGCCACTGGCTCCGCGGGCACAGGCCTCACCAGGGAGGCTGGACCTGGGCGCTGCACTTGGGCTAGCCTGGTCCCACGCTCTCAGGGGGGACATGCTCTCTCTTACCCTGTCACTTGGTCTAGACCCAGAGCCCCCAGAAAGGGAGACCCCAGGGAGAGGGCCTAGTAATAAATCCTATTTTGAGGACTTGTTTGGCACAGAGTTCCTGGGGGAGGAGCAGATGAAGGGGAGAGGGCAGAGAGGCCAGGGCTGAGGCAAGTCTGGCAGCCTGGGTCAGGCTGTCCCATTGCCCTCAGGCCATCGTGGGGCTGGGGTGGAGGGGAGCTAGGAGGCCTGCCTGCCTGCTTGCCTGCCAGAGGCCCTGAGGCCGGGCCCCAGGGCTCAGAGCTGGGCTGGGCATTTCAGCAGGAGCCCATGTGGGAGCGGCTCCTCTCCACTCTTCCAGGGGACTGTGTGGTGGGAGAGCTCTGTCCTGCTCCCCCAAGAGGCCAGTGGGCGCTGCAGCAAGTCGCACTCAGGGTAGACTCCCAGCCAAACTCCTCAACAGGAGCGCAGAGAAAGCAGCCTGGGGCGAGTGCAGTCTTTGCCAGGACTCAAGAGGGGAGGATGAACACCCCCTCCTCCCTCTCCCCTCCTCTGTCTTGTGGGTCCCAGGGGGTGAGATGACACCACACAGGTCTGCCTCTCCGGGCCCATTCAAGACCTGGTCTTTGACCCATTCTCCAAGCCAGGACTCCCTTCACTTCCTGCTGCTTCCTCAGAGGGCACCTAAGCCCTCTTTGGGAGCTGAGCAAACAGGAACTGATAGGGACAGAGGACACCACTTCCACCAGCCAAGGCCTAGGAGCTGCTGACCTGGTCAGCCCTCACCCTAGCCAGGCAGAGAGGCAAAACCTGGGGGTCTCCGGCAGCTACGAGATTGGAAAGGTTCATCAGCCCTCCCCCATCTGCCCCAGGCATTGTCAGGGAATCAGTGGGCTCAGAACTGGCAGGCGGTGCAAGCTCTGCTTCCCTGGGCCACACTGAGGGCTGGGGCCAGCTCCCTGGATGGGGGGTGGAGTTTACCAGCAGCCTGGGGACAGCATGTGTCCTTTTTAGGAAATGTCCTTGGAGGAATTGTTCATGTGTGGCGCTGGTCAGCAGCTAGTCCCGCTTCCAGGACACTGGTCAGTTACCGATGAGGCCGGGGGCTCCTGCTTGGAAACCCCTCCAGCTCCTCCCATCTGCCCACACAGAGCGACAGATGGCACCAATGCATGCTGGCTCCCTCATTCCTGTCCAGGGGCTGTGGCTTACGGCCAGCACCCTGTACCTGGGACTCAGCCCTTATCCCCCCTCTGCTATCTGTGCTGGGAGAGGGGCTTCGGAGGGAAACAGATATGAGGACACTGGCACCATCTGGGCCTGGTGGCAGGGCCATGGGAGGTTGGAAGGCACCCACATCCTTAAAGCCATCAGTAGCTATAGTGGGTGCCCACCTGCATGTGAAGGGGAGGCAGTTCTCAATTTATTTCAATAAATACTTATGATGTGCCAGTGACCAGAATTTCTGTCTGCTCCAGTTGTTGGGTTGGCCGGACTCTGCTGGGCCCTGAGTATGGTGGGACAACAGGTCTGTCACCAGGTGCTGGGCCATCCGGCGTTCTGAACAGATGGCTTTGCCCAGTGTTTTACTCACAGTCCTGAGCTGGGCCGGACGTCCCCAGTGCATCATGTGGTGGTCACAGGGCGCTGCAGTGTGCGTGTGTACGCGCGCACGTGTGGGTCCCCTCCCCCAGGGATGCAGCCAGGCCAGTCTCATTCAGTCTCCTCTTTACTGTGGGTGTGGGTGTCACCGTCACTGCCACAGCCACTGGGAGGGACACACAGCTTTAACCCCCGTGTGCTTAGGGGAAGGGTGGGGGCATTCAGGGTTATAAAACTAACTATATACACAGAAGGTCCTAGGGAGAAAGCCACCCTGAGCACACGTCTGGGCACAGTGGGGGCTGGGGGCTGGAGCTCAGGCAGGAGGGACTAGGCTTGTGGAGGAGCGGGTGGGCATGAGCATGTGAGGACATGCTGGGAGGGCTCAGGAGGTGGCACAGACATTGCCAAGGCCACTGCAGGGCCTCGAGCAGCTTGGCTGGATGGCAAGCTCTCGGTCTAACAAGGTTCTTCCACTTTAGGGTTGGGCCCTGTGAGATCCACCCCCTCCGCCACCGACCTTCAAGCCCCGAGTGGAGGGAGAGGCTGCAGGACCAGCCTCATTCCCCACTCACGGGTGTAACTCCTTTCCCCACTCAGTCCCCAGGTCTGGAAGGCACCCACCCTCTTCCTAACACTTCAACAGGCCAAGGCCAGGGTGCCTTTGTGGGCTGGGGGAATAAGGCAAACGGGACATCCACTTGGAAGGCCTGTGCTGTGGAGGGTGCTGAGGGGGACCCAGTACCCCTGGCAGAAAAGTGACAGCCCTGGTCTCAGAGAGGAGGACTGTCATGGGAAAATGTCTCTGGGACACCCCATCAGGGTGGAGACATCCCCAACCCTCAGGCATCGCCCACAGAGATAGGGAGGCCACCGAGGGGTCTCCACAGAGATGGACTGGCACTTAGGGACCATCACAGACCTATCACCGCAGTGACTTCCATAGAGACAGAACCTGGTCATCAGGGAGAACCCACCCCCTGCTCCCCCAGGAGGATGGTGAGGGGCACCACGGTGGGGGGACCCAGAGGCGGCAGTCCGTCCTCTCAGGTGCAGATGCGCGGCGGCCCTTAGCTGACGCGGTACGTGGACGTGTTCTTGGGCTCCGTGCTGGGCACACACCAGTCGCCGGCCTCCTGGATGGTCTGGTAGTGGCGCCAGGCTGACTTGTTGTAGACAGGCAGGCGCTCCACCGAGTCCGTGGACAGGGCCTGGGGAGTGTCAGGGTCAGCCCCTCCCACCTCCCTGTGCCTTGTCCACTCTTCAGCAGACCACCTCACCCCAGCTCAGCGGCAGCCCAGCTGCCAGACACAGGGGCCTGGAAAGACCACAAAAGGGTGGTCCCTCCTGTGTCCCGCTCCTGCCCATTCAAGCAAGCAGCTCCCTCTAAGGGAGGGAGAGGGAGGGGGAGGAGGCTGGGCTGTGAGACCCTGAGCAAGTCACGGACTCCGGGCCTCAGTCTTCTCCTCTGAACTGAATGGCAAGACCTAGGGTGTCCCCTTCCTTTTGGGTCTAACAAGTCAAGGGTTCCCAGCACAGGGGTCTTAATCATAGACCACAGACTCCCCTAAATTCCCTGACAAGCAGTGCGTGTCTGGGGGTTGAGGGTTCTTCAGGTTGAGGAACTGTAGCTTTGCTTGGATTCTCAGAGTCTGGGGCCAGGGAAGGATTGGGGGGATGGAAAGGAAAGCTCGCAGCTGGCCAAGGCTGCCCAGGTCCTATCAGCAAAGCTCTTCTCCAGCTGGGCTCTGCGGGAAGGGCCCTCACCTTGAGATAGATGACAGCATCAGTCCCAAAGCCTTCCATGGAGAAGAGCTGTAGGTCTCCCTGGAAGTACTTGGCGTAGAGGCGGGAAATGGGGAGCCCGTAACCAAAGCCAGCCTGCAGCGGGGCAGGAAGGCAGTGAGGATGAGGAGGCTGGCAGGGGCCTCCTGGAGCTGCAGGGACTGACGCAGGGAGGGAAGGGTGTGGAGCTGGGGTCACATGGCAGGGGTCCCAGAGCTGGGAGGGGACATGTGGGAGGGGACACTGAGGTAAGAAGCGTGTGTGGGGTGAATGGGGGAATCATGAATGCGGGAGGGAGGCTTGGGCAGGGAGAGGAGTTCCGCTCAGGGGCCAGGAAGTCAGAGCAGGCCCCACAGCTCCTTTGAGTCTCAAGTTTTTTAACAGGGAGGTGCTGACAAGTTGGACAACACCAGGAGAAAGGTAGAAATTGGGGGTTTGGGAGCTACAGAGGAGAGGGAAGATGGGGGAAAGGTGACAGAGAGACATCCGACAGGTGAGATCTGTGCAGACTGGGGAGATGTGGGAGGTGCGGGGGCCCAGATTCAAGACAGGTGACTGTCACAGACGGCCACACAGGAGCTGAGTGAGCAGGGAGATAAGGAAGTGAGTGAGGAGGAGAGAAGCCTCCCTCAGGAGGTGGGAGGGGCTGGGGTGAAGCCATCTCACCAGCGGCGTCCCCCCGGTGCCAGGCTGGGGGGTGGGTGCTGTGGAGTACATGTAGCTGAAGAGTCGCTCAATCTTCCTCAAGGGAACACCCCCACCTCGGTCACTCATCTGGGAGAGATGGGACGTGTCAGGGATTCTTTACAGCTCATTTTCCCCACCCCGTCCAATACCCCTGACCTTCTCATGGTCTTCCCCACCCCCAGGATCTGCCCACCATGTAGGAGAAAAGGAGAGCCCATCTCCTGGCAGGAGGGAAGCCCCCACTACTGCTCCCTGGTCCCCAAGGTCAAAGGGTCACATACCTTGATGGACAGATCTTCCTCGCCCAAGGCCACCATGACCTTGATGGGTGGGAGAATGAGGCTGGACTCATGGCTTTCCACAGTCGCCCGCATGGCATTCTGCGGAGGGGCAGAGGTAAGAGATGCATGGGAGAAGCCAGCCCTACTCACGCTCCCCGCAAAGCACCGGCTCCCAGCCTCCTCACCTTGAAGAGCTCAAAGAGCATGTGGTAGAGGTGGGAGGGGACGTAGACCATGTGAATCGGCTGTTTGGAGTTGGCTGCTACAGGGCAAGTCAAGACCAAGGGTCAGGAAACCGTCAGGAGGTCACTGCTCAACCACCTTACCCAAAGGAGGCACCCCCTCCCACAAAGTTCTAACTGAGTACATGGCTGCCCAGCGAGAGACTAAATCCCCAGCCTCCCTTGAGCTGGGGTAGCTGGTGACTCATGGAAGTGATGCATTCAATTCTTGGGCCCTGCTTTCCACACCCTTGTTCCCTTCCTCCAGGCTAGAACTGAATCAGGGGTGGGGAGCCAGCCCTGACCTGTCCAGCAAGAGGCTGGCGAGAGGGAAACCTCCCTCTTAAGTAAGCCACTGGTATTGGGGTTCTAGGAAAGCAGCCAAGCTGATACACCATGTAACATGCCCCTCCTCCCCACCCCTGTTGAGTTACCCCATTTTATTTCCTTCCTGTCACTTGTCATGATCTGAGATAGTCTTGTTTATTTACTTGTTAATTGGCTGAAGGCTCCATTCTGCAATCTCCCTAGCACCAAAAATGTAAGGTCCACAAGAACGGGGACCATTTCTGTCTTGCTTACTCTTTCATTCATTCGTTCACTCAATTTCTTATTTGTTTGAGATGAAGTCTTGCTCTGTCACCCAGGCTGGAGTGCAGTGGTAGGATCTCAGCTCACTGCAGTCTCAGCCTCCCAGGTTCAAGTGATTCTCCTGTCTCAGCCTCCCAAGTAGCTGGGATTATAAGCATGTGCCATCACGCCCGGCTAATTTTTGTATTTTTAGTAGAGACAGGGTTTCACCATGTTGCCCAGGCTGGTCTCAAACTCCTGACCTCAAGTGATTGGCCTGCCTTAGCTTCCCAAAGTGCTGAGATTACAGGTGTGAGCCACTGTGCCCAGCCCAAATATTTATCAAATGAATTAATAATAAATAATAACTGCTTCTCCCCTGTCTAGAAAACAGTCCATCTCCTGACTCCCCGTCTCACCTTGCCCTGCCATGTCCTCAGCCCCAAGACAGACACACACACAGCCCCGCTCACTCACCATTGATCTCCTGGATCTCCAGGTCAGGTGAGGCCATGTAATACTTGTCACACAGGAGCTTAGCCATGTCGTAGGCATCTGAGAGAAGATGGAGTCATTCAGGGCATGGGTGGCCCACCCAGCAGGCAGTCCTCTTGACATTGACACTGAGGACCACCAGCATTAAACCCATGGCACCCCTTACTGAGGAACGAGTCACCCTCTGGCCAGGTAAGCTTTTGGAGGGGTCCCTGGGGCTCCTCTGCGGGCCAGACACCGTGGGAATGGCTCACCTTTGACCACCTCAGAGACGTTGCAGTTGGGGTCGATGCTGCCAATGTGTTTGGGATGGGCTGGGTTGGTGCTGCCATCAAAGATGAGGGCTGCAGGCAGGCAGGGAGGATGCTGTTGGCTGGGCTGCAGTCTGTCCCAGTGCTCCCTCTTCCCCCGGGCTCTCCTCCTCTCTCTACTTTCACCTCCAATGCCTCTGTAGGCTCCAGTCCTAAAGCTGCCCCGCTCTCCCACTTCTGTCCTCCCTTCCCTGACCCCTCCAGCCCTGGCTTAGGCTGTTTTTAAACCTTTGCAAACCTGAAACAGACGTCTTTTCAGAGGTCTCTCCCCACATCACATCTCCACATTGCATTTATTCTTTTCTTTGACTATAACATTCTAAGAGAACTCTTACCACCTTGCTTTGGAAATTATTTGAGCATGAGGAACTTGTTTAATTTATGACTGGCTACAACTTCTCAAAAATCATAGTGAATCCTCCTGGAATAAGAAACTCTAAACAACAAATTGTTTTTGAACATAATGAGAGTTTTTATAAATACTAAATTAAACATTCTTTTAAAGATGTGACATAATTTTACATTTTGCAAACATTGAAAACAAAATGTTTTTGAAATGGAAAATGAATGAGAAAGAAAAATTTTATTTTTCCATGTTGGAGCCATTAACTCCATAGTTACTGGAGTAACTATTCAAAGACTCCCTTTGTGGGGTTCTGAAGAGTGGTCTAGGTCCCCTCAGCAGCCCGGCCCTGGGCCCCAGCACCGCCCCCGCCACCGCCCGCTCCCCGCCGTGGCCGGCACCCACTGTGCTGGTTGATGAGCATGCGGATGGAGATGCGGCTGAGGTAGAAGCGGTCCAGGAAGTACTGGATGTTCTGGTTGGAGACGGGGTCATCGCCGTAGGTGTCCTTGTACTCAAGCACGCCTTGTGCCATGGTGGGCACCACGTCGTTGTGCCGGTTCCGGATGGTGACCAGGGCGTCAGTGAACCTGTGGGGCAGGGCAGGTGTTCACATGGGACACCCCCAGACTCTCCTCCGCTTCTGACTCCCCTCTCCACAGTGTCTTCACCCGCTCTACCCTTCCCAATCCGATGGACTCCCAGTGCCCTCCCTGCTCCTCCCAAAGCCCACTCTGATCTTTTAGCTGCCTGCCGGCAGGCTTCCCACTTGAAAGCCAAGAGTTCTCATCCTCCCCAGGGCAGGGCCTGGGTCTTGCCCACCGGGCTCAGGGAACAGTGAGAATGGAGTCCATGTCTCTCCCATCAAACTTGGGGCTCCCTGAAGCAGAGTCTGTCTCCCCCCTCAGACTGGATGTTTCTGAAGGCAGGGGTCTTTTCTTCCATCCTGCTGTACTTCCGCCCCAGGGGCTGCAACCCCAGATGCCCCTGGCCAACACCTGCCTTCCTGCCCCACCCAGGGCCCCCACTCACTGGCTCAGGGTGCGATGGTCCTCGGGATCCTTGTCCAGGAACTCCATGATGTCCAGGAGGCTCTGGACATACCTGTGCGGGGGTGGGAGGGGACACAGCCTCAGCTTCAGGTGGCTAGCCCCTCCTCATCCACTTCAGCTGGGCCTCGCTCTTGTCCTGCTCCTACGCGGGCCCCACACAGAGCTGCCAACAAGCCGCCTCACTATTTTTCTCCATCCATTTCATTTGTATGTGAGTCTCCCTGACAACCCAGTCAGTTATGCAAGAAAACTTCAAATTTGCTGGTCCCCCGTTTAGCACCTTTGCTTTGGAATCCTAGAATAGTCCTCTCAGAAGGGGCTTGGAGATGATCCCATCCAAGAGGCCTCACAGATCAGGAGACTGAGGCTGAGATGGGGCAGGGAGACTGGACCTAGCGCCTGCAGTGGGGGAAGGCAGGGAGGTGCATCAACTTCTCTGAGCCCCAGTGTGGAAACAGCTCCTAATGTTTCTCCCCCCCGGGGTGTTGTTGCATCCAGTGGGCACAACGGCAGAGGGGCCAGCACAGGGCCTCCCGGAGTGACCCCCGGCAGAGGGGACAGCACAGGGCCTCCCAGAGTGACCCCTGAGCTAGGGTGATCTGGGCCAGGCACCTGCCTAGGCAATTGGATTCTAAAATGGCAGGTGGGAAGGACCCAAAGGTGGGGTGGGCGTGCCTGGCTCTGTCCCCAGGTGGGGCTGGGGCCCATGGAGAGTCCAGAGAAGCTCACTCTACTGCAAAAGGCCAGGTAGCAGTGGGTGATGCCCTGCCACCTCCTTCCATCTACAGGCCTGATGGGGAGGCCAGTTTTCCCTGGGCTATGAGAAGAGCTTGATGCTCTAAAAGGAGCATCAAGAATTCCTGAACTTAGCCAGGTGTGGTGGCTCACACCTATAATCCCAGCACTCTGGGAGGCTGAGGTGGGCGAATCATCTGAGGTCAGGAGTTCAAGACCAGCCTGGCCAACATGGCAAAAACCTGTCTCTACTAAAAATGCAAAAATTAGCTGGGCATGGTGGTGCATGCCTGTAATCCCAGCTACTCGGGAGGCTGAGGTAGGAGAATCACTTGAACTTGGGAGGCAATGGTTGCAGTGAGCTGAGATCGCTCTATTGCACTCCAGCCTGGGTGACAGAGCAAGACTCTGTCCCCCCCAAAAATAAGCCTTGAACTCAGGGACAGCAGCAGGCCTCCTTCTGCAAGGGAGTCAGGCCCACCTGTGGTGGCAGATGGTACCAAGCTGGAGCCACTGTGCCCCATGCCCTGGGGAGCCATGACCTGTTTCCCTGCTAACATGCCCAGTCTGTGGCTTGTTCCTTTGGGGAAGGCAGGAAGAGCCTCTTTCTGGCAGAAACACTTATAACCAGGAGGAAGCGGGGGGCTACCTAGAGCCCTGCAGCGCCAAGGGCCCCAGGGGCCCAACAGTATTTCTAGAAAAGGCCCCTCCACACGAGGACTCATTCCCACGTCCACAGTGCTCTGGCCTTCACTGTAACCTGTAACAGGTAGACAGGCAGGAATCAGCCCCACGCACAGCCTCCCCCAGGGAGGCGTAAGCAGCCCCATAGCTAGTAAGTGGGATGATGAAGCCCCCGAGTCTCCAGCACTCTTGCCACTCCAGAGTGCTGATTCTGCTCGACTCTCACCTCCACGCTTCTGTTCACACAGTGCCCTCTGCTAGGAATGCTCTTCCCCTTAAACCTAGTATTGCTGCTCTTCTCGCTCTTGCCTGACAGAGAAGAGAGTGAAAGAACCAGCTCTGGACCCAGACCTGGCTCTTTAAGCACTTGGAGCTGTGTGGCCCTGGGTAAGTCACGGAACCTCTCTGGGCCTGAGTTTGCTCATTAGGAAAATGGGGATTGTTATATCTATTTATTACTGCTTTGTGGTGAGAATTCCATGTGATGATTAGCACAGTGCCTAGCACATAGTGAGCACTCTCCAAATGCTTGCTCTTATTGTGGCTGGTGGCTCAAACACTGTCAACAGCTGCATGCATCCTCTGAGCCCCCAGGCAGCATCTGATACTCTCCCACTGCTTGTAGGCTCTGAATCACAGCATGTTGGAGCCCCTATGCCCTGGAGACCTGCCCCACTGCCACACGAAGGGGGCTGTCTCAGGCCCAGAGCTCACCGCCCACCCCTCCCTACCCAGAGCTCTGCACAGAGCCCGATAGGAGGAGCTGTGGCTGCTGATGGGGCTGGGGGCCCCGACAGCAGAAGAGATCAGCCTTTCTCTCAGCCCCCATCACCATCCCTGCCACCCCAGCAGACAATCAGGCTGGCACTCCGAAGACCTCACCTGTCTCCCTGGAGAATAACATAGCGACCACTAACACCCACTTGTGCCGAGTCCCACACAGGGTCTCTCACCTGCCAACAGCCTTGATGAGCACAAGGTATTTCCCTGTTTTTGCAGACAACGAGACCAGCACTGAGAGGTTAGTGATATGCCCCAACCACACAGTAAGCAGCAGGTTGGGATTCAAACCTAGCTCTTGCAGACTCCAAGTCTACACCACGTGGCCAACGGCCGACACTGGCCCTGACGGTGATGCCGCTGCTGATGGTGATGGTGGCATTTACTGGGTACCAATAGCCAGGTCCACCCTGTGCTTCCCTCCTGCCCCACTTTCACCTCCGCAAGAACCCCAGAGGTGGGCGCTACTGCTGGACCCATTTTACAGATGAGGAAGTTAACACACAGAGCTGAGATTCTCTCATCCAGGCCTAGTGGCTCCGAATCCCTTGCTCCCTAAATGCACCCAAAATAGACCTTCATGCTCATATGATTCTTAGGGGAGAGAGAGCCCGCACACAGGCAGTGGTAGGGGCAGGTGGGGAGAGGAGGGGGAGGAGACCCACTGCAGAGTGGGGCCTGAGGCCCCTTCCCAGGAGGCAGGTGGGGATGAAGCGGGTGGGAGCTGGGAGGCTAAGCCACTTCCTGACTGTGCTGGGCAGTGGGTGAGGGTGGGCATGGTCAAAGTCCCAGTCTCACTTAGGGAGAGTGCCCCAGCTGCTGGCACCACCCCTTTTGTGGCTGCTCAACAACCCTAGAGGGCAGGAATGGGGCCTGGTCACATGGCCACTGAAGTGGAGCAAAGGGCACCGGCATGGAGTGACAGTGGGCAGCGCCTGCCAGCCTCCCTCACAGGGCCAGGGCTCCTCCAGGGCAAGGGGCCCGGGCTACTCTTGGAATGGAGGGGAGAGGATGAGGATTTTCCCAGAGGTCCCTGGCCTTGCCCTGAAGCCCCTCAGGGGCCTGGTGCACCAAATGTCAACCTTGGGCCGGTTCTTGGTCCTAAGAAGAGAGATTGGGGACGAGTGGCGCTGGCCTCTGGGCTGCCCACCCCTTGCAGGCCAGAGAGAGAACTGGGCTTATTATAAGGGAGGCCTGAAGCAGTGGTGCAGTGACAGACAGGCACCAACAGGCGGGAGAGGCATTGCCCCCACCCCTCCCCAGGACCTGCAGGGAGGCTGGGGTCTCTGGGCCTGCTGACCTCTGCAGTAATCAAGGCCCCCAGGAGTCCCTTAGTGAGATCCGGAGCTCCCAAGCCCAGCCCAAGGTAATGTGGAGATCCACCCAAACCCTGCTTTCCAGGGCTCCAGAGCCAGTCCAGAGCCCCAGGATTGAGAAGAAGGAGGGGTGGATGCAGGCAGAAGCCAGGAGGCTTGCTGAGAGTGTGGGGCTGATAATGGGCGGTGGGGGCGGGAGGAGAGGGTGAGTGAGTGGGAGGAGGGCCCTGCAGCCCTGTGTGGGAGCAGAGGGGGTGCTGAGCCAGCGGGGGAGTGTGTGTAATTGTGTGCATGTGGCATGTGCGTGCCTGTGGGTGTGTGCGAGGGTGTGCCCTGTGCACTCGTATCCACAGCTGCTGGGGAGCAGGGTGTAAACAAGGCAAAGGCTGGGGAGGAGGGTGCTCGCTGCACTTGGGGGAGAGGTGGCGGTGTCCCGCCTCTGGAGCCTCTGAGCCAGGCAGGTTTGGGTTCCGCTGCTGATTGTGCTCTAAAGAGGCCACCGAGTCCCTCAGGTCCCCATTTGCAAAATGGGGTTCACGGGAGTTAAGCACCTCGTGGGCCTGGGTGTACAGAAAAGGAGATGATGCCTCGAGTACATGTGCAGTAAGTGGTCGGTCCTGCTCGGTCATGCAAGGAGCAGCTGACGGGTTTGGAGAGCTCGTGTGGCTTTAGCAGGTCCTGGGCACCCAAGCCACACCCCCTGTATGGGGTCCACACACCTTGCTGACGGGCAAGGGAAGTTTGTGCCAAGGTGCCGGCCATATCGCCTCCCACCTACAGCCCCCACAAAGAGCCTGTTAGTGACAGCAGTGAGTCATTGTCATTTGATTCTACTCTGCAGCTCCTGCTTAACCCTGCATTTTCTGGAAGCACATCCCCACAGACTCCACGCCTGGAGAGGAGCCGGGGTTGTCCCTTTCTGTCTCTAACAACACCGGCTGTCAACAATTTTGTAAAGTGAGTTCTGCTCTCCCACAGACTTGCACCATGAACTTGGAAATCTCTGACTCCACATCACTGCCCAGAGTGCAGGCTCCCTCCTTTCCCTTCAAGAATCCAGTCTCCAAATCCAACAGCTGGGTTCGAATCCCAATTCCACCACCTAGTCCCTGAGTGATCTCAGATAAGGTTCTTCACCTCTCTGAACCTCAGTTTCTCATCTAGAAAATGGGATGATAGCAAAGACTACCTCATAAGGTTGTGAAGATGAAATGAGTTAATACGCGTAGACACTTAGGACAGCTCCTGGGACACAGCCAGCCTTTGGAGGTGTTTGCTTTTGTTATTATCATGATTTATTACTACCTTGCCCAAGAAGCCACACCACAATTACATCCTCTGTGGGCTGGAGGTGTTGCTGCCCGGCAGCCTGGGGACATGGCTTGTATTGGTAGAGTTCTGCACACTTTTCACATCTAGCACTGGCCTTTGGCCCTTACAAACACAATGGGTCCCCATTTTACACATGAGGAAGCTGAGGCTCAGAGATGCCATGTGGCTTGCCCAGGATGAAGCTTCAAAGTCACACATGCTGAGGCCAAACCTGGGACTTTCCCTCCCCGTCCAGTCTCCACCAAAACAGGGCCCACTATCACAAGTCTGTTCAGTTGAAATAATGTGTCAGGTTTATTTAGAACCAGGAATTCTCACCTTGCCCAGTGACTCTGCCTAGAACCTCTCCCCAGCTGAGTAGAAACTCCATTTCTATGACCACAGATGAACCATGACCACTAATAACTGCATCTGCCGAGGGCTCTTGTGTTTTCCAGAAAGGAGGGTTTGCTCCTTACTCATCAGACTTAGGCTAGAGGCCCTCTTGCCAAGCTCCCTGGTAAAGTCTCCCTGCTCCTCTCAGGCACCTAGAACCTGCCCATCTCCATCATTCCAGCTGGCAGGCTGTTGCTCCTGGAGAAAGAGGTCTCCACTCTCTTACAGGCAGCCACCTCAACCCTGTCGGGAAGTCCTTCTTGTCTTCACACCTCAGTCTCTCTTGCTGTAGCCAATGCTCATTCTCTCTGGAAACATTCTTGGCAGGCCGTCTCTTCAGCGCGTTGGGATGCTTTAGCAATCCCTCGGCCTGCTCTCCTCTAAGCTGAATCTTTCTTTCTTTCTTTTATTTTTGAGACGGAGTCTCGCTCTGTCGCCCAGGCTGGAGTGCAGTGGCGCAATCTCAGCTCACTGCAAGCTCCGCCTCCCAGGTTCACGCCATTCTCCTGCCTCAGCCTCCCGAGTAGCTGGGACTACAGGTGCCCGCCACCGCGCCCAGCTAATTTTTTATATTTTTAGTAGAGATGGAGTTTCACCGTGTTAGCCATGATGGTCTCGATCTCCTGACCTTGTGATCCGCCCGCCTCGGCCTCCCAAAGTGCTGGGATTACAGGCGTGAGCCACCGCGCCTGGCCTAAGCTGAATCCTTCATTGAGGAAGTGTTCTCTCTTGTCTAACTTCATTCCCTCCTGCTGTTACTTGACATTACTTGCAAGCTTTGCGGAAGAATAAGTCAGGCCAACCTCTTATCTGTGTCACTGAGTTTCAGGAAGGGACTCTGCAGGGGCCCCTGGGGGAGACATGGGAAGCTCAGCAGCCCCCTGCCCTCCTCCTGCATCCCTCAGCTCTCCCAGGAACACGGTGTCCAGGGAGGGGCCTGAGAAGTCCTGCCCTGGAGTCAGGGACCAGGTGGAGAGGCAGCCAGGTCAGGCAGCCGGATAGAGCCGGAGGAGGGCCAGGGAGAACAGATGGTACCTTCTGTCTCCTTCCCACCACTCCACACCACCCACGGTGGGAAGTGTTGGTTGGCTCAGAGGTCCTGGACCTCCGAGAGGCAGGGCACAGCAAGGGGTGACCTGGTCGGGCTCCATGAAAATCAGGCTCTGTGCCTCATGCCTCCACCCCTTCCTCACAGCCCACACTAACAGCACAATCTCCAGAAAGTCAGTTCTCAGCTACCTTAGCCAGGCCCCTTCCTGTCTCCACACCTTTGCCCAGGCTATTCCTTTAGCCTGGAATGCCCTTCCCTTCCTTTTAGCTCTCAGCTTGCCTAGGTACCCTGTAAGGTCCAGTGACAAGTCACCTCCTCTGCATGTCCATAGCAACTGCCCCACAACGTGTCATTCAACCAACATTCATGGTGCACCCACTACACCCCTAGCCTTGTGTGTACAACACTGCCCCTCACCATATCTCATTTAATTAGAATAAGCCCCATATCCACAGGTCCGTGCACAGAAAACAGCGCTGGAAAGGCACCACTACATCTGACGAAACTGAACTGTGTTCGGTTAGGGGGTGGAGGGGAGTGGTTGGCATTTTCTTCTATCTCCTATTGTGCATTTTCCAAGTGTCAAGTGAACCTGTTAGACTTCCACAATGAGGGAAAAATATCAGTGTTCTTTTAAAATAATGTTTGGATTCCTAATTTAAATAAAACGAACTCTTCGGCAGCTCCCTGCTCCTAGCACTATGTTGGACTCAGTTCACCCTGCCTGGGTGAGTATTATTTTTCCCTCAAGATCCCAGGCCTCTGAGGGCAGCTGCTGTGACTTCGCATGGCTTTGAGCTCAGAATACATGTGGGCACGTGCTCCTGAGTCTACAAGGAAATCACAACTATATCATACTGCAAGTCCAAAAGAACCAGCCCAAGATTTCTGCAAGGGTGCCACCAAAGTCAATGAGGATTAGCTATTTACATGCCCAGTGACAAGGGACACCCTTGTTTATTTTTCACGTGACTGGCCTTTGGCTAATTTCATCCAGTTACTTAACTTGAGTTCTTGAGTGAACTCTGCTGAGCCTTTCCCTCTGTTCCTGCTGCAGTGCGCGATAAACGTTTGGTCTTTGCCCCTCCAAAGCTCTTCGGGAAGGTACTGTGCCATCCTTGTGTGTATCTGAGTATTTTCCAACATCCAAAACAGTCTGTCTTGCAGCTTGGGTTATATAATGTATTTGAAAACTTACTTCTTGTTTCTGCTTCCCAAAAAGTTACCCCCAAATAAATACTGCCTAACAGCTACTGGAGTTCCAGGTCTGGGCTGCTGGCTAATGCTGACATCAGCCTGAATTGGGGTTTTGGCTGTGAAAACCATGCTTTCCTAGGTGGATCCTGTGTTTCCAGAGAAAGGTGGGTGGTAAGAAGAGGGCTAGACACAGAGACTAGGAGCTTGACCTCAGTCCTGCTCTGGCCTCAGATTCCCACGTGACCCTAGGCAACTCCAAGCGCTTGGGGCTTTGGTGTCTCCTGTCTGTCCCCACCCCACCCTCAAAGCTGCTAAAAGCTTGGAGACGCCATCCCTGAGCCCAGGGACACTGGCGTGTGCAGGCGCAGGGACTGAGTGGGAGGTGCAGGGACTGAGCCAGGGGTCTCACCAGCTCTGCACCAGCTGCACAGAGGGTGTGCTCAGCACTCGGTCAGGAAGCAGGTTGATCTCTTTCATGATGTTGGCCAGGCGCACAGGCAGCTCCTGCCTGAGGAAGGTGAAGGAGGTTTTCTCACAGGCATTGCTGGATCCTGGCAGGAGAAAGAGGGGTGAGCCACAGAGCCACAGACTATGAAAGCCAAAGGATGTCTCGGCCAGGTCAGCTAAACCCTTCATTAACTGGGGGCTCAGAGAGCAAGTGACCTGCCTGGGGCAGGCACACAGCAAGGCTCCCCATCCCCTGCAGGGCTCAAACACCTACACCCCGTGCCTAACACTTCAGGAGGTGTCATCCTCTCCTCATCCCCAGCTGAACCCTGCTTGCCTTTAACCACAGTGGACAGGGCCACTCCTGGGCCCATTTGGAGCTGCCTCTGGCCTCAGTCACCTCACTTCTCTTTCCTTCCCTCCCAGCACACTAACTTTGAGGGGCTGATTCCAGGGGGCAAAGGAGCCTGGGAAACCCATCCCTACCTAGGACTGGGCTCTGGCTGAGGGGGGCTATGGCTAGACCACCACTGCAGGCTCCCAGTGTTGTCTCTGGCCAGCCCACCTCACCCAGCCTGGCCTGAATGCCCATGTGGGGCTGCTGTGTCTTAATGCCCATCCGTGGGGCAAACGGGCCTGAGAACAGGAGTCCAAATGCCTCGGTCCTTGTCTGGCATCAAGATGGAAAGGGTGGGGGACCGAATACGGCCTTGGCCCAGGGTCAGGGGCCCTGGTTTCCAGTCCATCAGGCTCTGCTTCCAACTCTGTCACCCAGGCCATGCCATCATCCTTTTGAAGGTCTCAGTTTCCCCCATAGTACTACAAGTTGACCAAACTCTACTGTGAGCCCCCCACAGCTGTGACGTTTCTGTAATTAGGGTGCAGTTTGTGGGGACAGCTGCTGGGGGCTAGGGGTGGCCCCAGGAGGCTTTCCTACATGGGGGAGGCTCAAGACTTAGGCAGGGCAGGGGTGCAGGCAGACAAGTCCTGAGGAACAGGTGCCTTATGTCTCGGCTGCCACCTCCCTGTTCCCGTCTCATCATTGACGCAGCTGCAACCCAAGCTAGGCACTATCAACTCAACTCCTGAGAGACTGCCCCCCACCCCCAGTCCCCAGCTGGCACCATGGAAATACCACATAGACAGACAGGGCCCACACAATGCCCATTTCAGCCGCCACGTTGGCACAGCCTCCCTCCTGCCCCAGGGCCACCCCCAGGATGCTGGTAGTGGGCGATCCTGACCTAGCAGCCCTGGGGCAGCCAAGGGAGGTATAGGCGGCTTGACTCCACATCACGGTGCCTGGGGCCCCTGCCCAGCTGGGGAGGGGCTGCCAGGCCGGAACAGATTTGATCTTCAAGTGTCCTTGCCCACTGGGGCAGCTAGGGTCCAGCTCCTTCTGTGGGTGGATGTCTACCAGTCAGGGCACTGTCTCCCAATGGCATCTTCTGAAAGAGCCCCCTTCCCCAACTGCCCCTGGCTTAATCTCACCCTCTGCCCAGGGGTGTCTGACCCTTCATGCCCAGTCCAGGTCTCTCTCCAGATGGCTGCACCTCTCAACCCTGCCTCCTCACTCCCACCAGCAGACCCCCGGTTTCCTCTGGTGGGAGGAGGGGCCCCTACTCCTCCAGTCATGAGGACAACTCCCATTAACCCTTTAGCGTCTGGATACCACCCTACTCCCTTCCTGCAGTATCACAGCTTCACTGCCCCTTACTCTTCAAGACCCTTCATGAGGCCCACGAAGAAACCTCGGGACCGTCCTTGTAAATGTCCCCCATTCCCATCAGCAGCCCCGTCGAGAGGCCCCGGCCGGTTCCCGCTTCCCCATTAACTCTTTCCTGCCTGTACCCTTCCAAACAACCCTTCTCTGTCACTCGGGGCCTTTCTTCTCCTCCGTCCCCCTAGCCCCCGGCTGCCCCTCCCAGCGCCCCGCGGGCCTCCGCTGCCAGCCGCCTCCCGCCCACTCCGTACCGAAGTCCAGAAACTGCTTCATGGACAGCGGGGACGGGGAGAACTTGCTGAAGTGCTCTATGTACTTGGGCGCCCCTGCCAGGGACGCATTCTTCAGCAGCGCCCACACCCAGCGCATGGCTGCGGCGGCCGCGACTTGGGTTGTGGTCCCCGCGCGGGCAGCGCTCGCGCACCTTTCGGCCCAGCGACGCGGTTCGGCCGCCTCCTCCCTACCCTTGCCCTGGCGGGCATTCCAACGCCCAGCCAATCGGCTCGTCACGGCGCCTCGACGTCGCCAATGGCCACTCACAAACAACTCCGGGCGAACCAATAGCCTTCCGCCCCGGCACGTGGCTTCCCCCGGGCCCGCCCCCTTAACCCAAGCTTTGCCGGCGCGGCCTGTTGTTTTGGGGAGGCCGCGCCGAGATCCCACCTCCCCTGTGTTCACTCCTCCCTTTCCTCCGCGGGGCGAAGCCCGGGTTAACCCCTTCCTTCCCAGAGCCCCGCCAGCCCTTTCGCTTCCTCTTCCACGCCTGCCTTTCCCTTGCTACCCCGTCGTATCTCCTTCACCTGCAGGCTCCTTTTAACCCTTCCTTTCCAGAGTTGTCTAGGTAGCTTTCAACCAATCCCTTTTCTCCAACTCAAAGGTACCTGTTTCACCTGTCATGATCTTTACCTATCCTCCCTTAACGGGTCTTGGGGATTCCCAGTCCGGATGACAGTGACCCAGACTGCGAATATTTGCAAAATTCGGAACCAGGGTGCAAGCCTATACGAATCCGTCCTGTATATGTGCAGCCCACCCGCTTCCACAAAGATCCAAGCGGCTCAGGAAAAGGCGGAGTTTGCTTTTCCAATTGAAAAACATCCAGAGTAAAAACCATCACTACTAGTGGCGGTGGAGGCAGCAGCTATCGTCCATGCCAGTTAACACTTTCATTTTATTATATAGCTCATCTGACCGAACATAAAGCCTTGGACATCTAGCGCGACCACCTGAGAAAGCCAACTCCTTCGCACCGGGCTTCCTTAGAGCAAGATCCCAGGAGGTGAAGTGTCTCTGGGAGGCCCGGAGCCCGTCCTTCATCAGCAGCCCCGCTTCTCTTGGAGAAAATGTGACGCGCCCTCTTGTGGCCGAATGTGGTATCTCCCATCGTGGGCTTAGGGCCCGACCCGCCACTTTGATGCTTTCTTTGCTCGGTGACATTAGCCTAATACGTGTTAGGCTTTATGCTGGGAACAGGGAACACAGACAGGATCAAGAAATGGCCTTTTTCCTCGATGATTTCATTTCTAAGTTTCAGAGATAGCTACATAAGTAAATAATTAGCTATAACTGAATGTGATTGTAATACAGACCTCACAGAGCAAAGCTTCACAAATGGAAGGGCCTCTTAGCTGGATGAATAATAAGCTATATGCCAGGCACTGTTTACAGACATTATCTCATTTAATTCTCTATTTTATTATTCTTAGCCTCATTTCATAGATAAGAAAACCGAGACTCAGGGATCATTCTCAACTGCAAATCTGACCTTATTACTTCCTTGCTCACAGCCTTTCAATGGGCTATTTTTTTTTTTTTTTGAGATGGAGTCTCCCTCTGTCGTCCAAGCTGGAGTGCAGTGGCACAACCTTGGCTCACTGCAAACTCCTCCTCCCAGGTTCAAGCGATTCTCCTGTCTCAGCCTTCCAAGTAGCTGGGATAACAGGCATGTACTACCATGCCTGGCTAATTTTTGTAATTTTAGTAGAGACAGGGTTTCACCATGTTGGCCAGGCTGGTCTCGAATTCCTGACCTCAAGTGATCTGCCCGCCTCAACCTCCCAAAGTGCAGGGATTACAGGTATGAGGCACTGTGCTAGGCCATCAATGGCTCTCTTCTTCTTACTGGAGCCTTTCCGGTTGTCACACAATCAACTTTTGCTTAATTCTCCAGACTCCTCTCTCTACATTCCCCCATGCAGCTCCCAGCCATACCTGTCTGCTGCCTTGAACCAGCCTCTAATCTCTAAGCCACTGCAAATGCATCTCTTCTGTCTGGATCATTCTTTCTTCCCAGCTTCACCTGCCCATTCTTCAGGTCTCAGCTGCTTAGTCATCCCTTCCTCCTGGAAGCCTTCCTTGATCCTACCAAGCTGGGTTATAGGCTCCCTTCAAGGGCTCCTTAGATCTCCTGGTCTTAGCAAATATTCGCAGTCTGGGTCACTGTCATCCAGACTGGGAATCCACAAGACCCCTTAAGAGAGGACAAGGAAAGATCAGGACATGTGAAACAGGTACCTCGTTGAGGAAAGGGATTGGCTGAAAGCTACCTGGACAAATCCAGGAAGGAGGGGTTAAAAGGAGCTGATGGTAGCTCTTATCGATTGAGTGAAAATTGTTTGCCAACTGATCTGTTTTCCTGCTAGACTTTAAGCTCCATGAGGGCAGGGCAGGGGTTGTATCTGTCTTATTCACTGCCCTATCTCTAGCATCAGGCAGTACTCAGCACCTAGTAGGGAGGACAGGGTGAAAAAGAAGACAGGGCAAGCAGGGGAGCATACCACAGAGATATTCCAGAGAACCACCAAACATCCACTGGGCTAGCAATTAGGACGTGATTGATGATGCTGGTGAGTGCAGTTTTCAAGTGCACAGAATAATATATAGAATATTATGTACAAAAAAACCTGGCCCTCACTTTGGGAGGCTGAGGTAGGAGGATTGCTTGAGCCCAGGAGTTCGAGACCAGCCTGGGCAGCATAGCAAGATCTTGTCCCTACAAAAAATATAAAATTAGCTGAGTGTGGTGGCATGTACCTATAGTCCCAGCTACTTGGGAGGCTGAAGTAGGAAGATTGCTTGAGCCCCAGAGGTCAAGGCTGCAGTGAGCCAGAGCCATGATTGTGCCACGGCACTCCAATCTGGGTAACTGACTGAGACCCGGTCTCAAAAAAAAAAAAAAAAAAAGGCTTATTTCTGTGCCTAGCAATAAATGGTAGCTATTGCTGTTATTGTCAAAATTAAAGTAACAAGGAAAAGGTCGTGGCCTCTAAGGCTAGGTGTAGGAGAGGGAAAGAGATTTCCCATGACCCTCACCTTAGGCTGGACTTCCATAATGTGGGCTCTGTGCTTGGATAAGAACTCTTTCTGCAGAGCCTGCTGCAGGGTGCTAACAGCAGTGGTGTGATGTGGTACATCGTAGTCAAGTTTGGTTAGGTGATGCCGAGGTAAACCACACCCCCACCGATTCCCAAATCTCCCACTATATGTACAATGTGGGTTGGTGGGGGGGACTCTCCAAGGAGCTCAAGAAACTTGGCATTGCAGAGGGTTCTTTTACAGTGGGCATTGCTATATTTCTGCCAGTTATGTTTCTTTCATAATATATAGCTTACGCTAGTTCTGAAAATGACCTATCCTCAAGAGTGTGTGTGGCGGGGGGGGTCTTCCTCAAGCAGTGGCTCACAGGAGACTGGGGGGTCTGTGAAACTGGCCAGAGGGATGTGTCAACACCCCTGTCTTAAGCAGGAAGTGGCTGTAAGGACAAGACTGGGCCGAGCTTTGACAACCCACACATGTTATGCCCAAAGAACTGGATCCCAGATTCTAGAAAATAAAGTGTGGTCTCCACTCACTGGGTTCTGAGAGCTTGGCAGCTCCGGGTAGGGGCTAGGGTTTTCCTTGGGAAAGTGGACATTCCATTGTCAGTCACCCTGGGAAGGGGCAAATCCCGGCACAGAAAGTGAGGAGGGGGAAAGGGGCGGACATTGGGCCCAGAACCCTGTTGTGAGCTGAGCGCTGGTGGAGGGAGGTGGGGCAGGCAGCTGCCACCACAAGGAGGCTGGGAGGCACCCAGGCATCAGGTGGGTCTCCCAGAACAGCCTGGGTCTGTGAGCTCTGAGCATATCTGACCTGGCTTCTACCTCTGCGCTTCTCTGGGTAGCAATTTCCAGCCTCCAGTGAAGTCTTGCCAAAGTTCACAGCCTTAAGGAAAATCAACAGAAGGACCTAGGCCACATTCCAGGTCACAGGGGGAACAGCCTTACTCCATTCCCCAGGCCTGTGTGGAGGGGACAAACCGAGGGCAAAGGAGGAAGCTGCTTTGGGAACCCAGGACATGGCAGGAAGCAAAGCGAAGGCTTGATCCACGTGCTGTTGCCATTTAAGCCAGGCGCTCAAACACTCCCAAGGAGCTTCTGAAAGACCAGAGCTCTCAGCTCCTGGAGGCTGGACCTTGTGACAGTTCAGTCTCTGCAGCCTTGGATCAGTGGTTTACCTTCTGATCTCTTATTGGTGCCTGGTGGTGGTTGTGGGGAAACCAAGGCAGAAAAGCAGGCTCTTATCTGAATTCAGCCCGACTAAGGGCTCTCCTCTCTCCACCCTTGCACCCAGCCTCCCTCCACAGCCTGCCAGGACTGCCTGTTCCTACAGTTGAGTAGCTTTTACCTCTTCCCGACCCTGCACGCTGCCATCTCTGCCTGCTCGACCCTCCCCAGGGTCAGCACACTGTCCTCCAAGAAGGCGTTCTGGGTTTCATCCAGGTCTCCCAAGGCTTACCCCTCATCTTCTGTTCTGGATCTCTATGACTGACCCTTAGATGGGAGGATTCCTGAGAGCAGGGGCCAGTGTCACCTCCATCAATCTTTTTATTTTTCTTTGAGACAGAGTCTTGCTCTGTCATTCAGGCTGGAGTGGAATGGCACGATCTCGGCTCACTGCAACCTCTGCCTCCTAGGTTCAAGTGATTCTCCTACTTCAGCCTCCCAAGTAGCTGGGATTATAGGCATGTGCCACTGCGCCCAGCTAACTTTTGTATTTTTGGTAGACACAGGGTTTCACCATGTTGGCCAGGCTGGTCTGGAACTCCTGACCTCAGGTGATCTGCATGCCTTGGCCTCCCAAAGTGCTGGGATTACAGGTGTGAGCCACTGCACCTGGCCACCTCCATCAATCTTTACCCTCAAACCCGCAAGTCCCCAGACCTGGCTTCATCCTACCTAGGCTGGATGATATCATCATCCATTGACCTGGGGTTGGTAAAGGCTGGGGAGTGGGTGGAAGCAGATGCAGCTGCATACAAACTGGGAGCTGTTTATTGGTCGCCGTGAGAAGCCTATATACAAAGAAGGCACGAGGAGGGGGAGGGAATTCCCCTGCTACAGTACCATGGAAGGGGCTGGGGCTGGGGAGTGGGCCTGCCAACAGGCAGGGGTCAGGAGAGGTTTTCTGGAACTAGCCTCAGCTTCTCAAATGGGCCTTAGGACACAGCCCATGGGGGAGGGGGCAGAGCCAGGCTGGCTCTGAAAGCCAAGGATAGCTAAGAACTCCACCTCTAGGCCCCTGACGCATGGTCAGCGTGGGGTCTGGCTGGATGGGGCGGGGCAGGGCCCCCTGCCTATTCTACATTCAAGTGTCGCTCCCTCTGTGGTCTTGTAGGGTCTCTCTGGTGAGTGAGAAGTGGCATCTCCTCTGTATCCTCCCAACATCTGTCTGTCCAGAATTGGTCCCCTCCTCTCTGTGGAGGATCCCGCCGTGCCCCAGCACAGTGAGCTCAGGCTACGTTGCCATTTGCCTGTCTTTGTTCCTTCTCGCTGCACTCCCTGCGAGTTCAGTCTGTGGCCAAGGAGAGAGGCTTCACAGAGATGCAGGAAAGAAAGCCGTTCTGGGTCCTTCTTTCTAGTTCCTTTGCTGTCGGGTCTGAGCACGCCAGGTCCTCCAAGTGCCCCTGTGGACAACCTTAGGCAGGACCCCCACCTCTCTGGCATGGGTGTCACTGGGGGCCCACCAGCCAGGGGCCCGGGGGCTGCTCCCTGTCAGTAGTTTTGACAGCAAAGTCAATCCAGTGACTGTGGCTCAAGATGGATCCAGTGTGAAAGGGGGAGGTGTCACCACATTGCAGGGGCCTTTTCCTCCCGGCTCTGGCGGGAGGCTCTTTGGCTTGTTTTGGCGCTGGCAGAGGCTGAGACACGGCGAGCCCATGCACCATCCGTGATGCACCAGCACAGTCCACGAGCAGTGGGCCCCACGTGCGTCTAGGGCACAGGACCGCAGTGCACTCGGCATTGTAAGGTCCACAGCGCTGGCCCTCCTGTGGGAAGATCCCCAGGGCCAGACAGCATGTGCATGCTCTTGACGAGGTGTATGTGCCTGAGCCTGCTGCTACCAGCCAAAGGTGGTGGCCCCTGTGGACTGTCAGAGGCATAACTTATGATAAATAGGAAGAAAGGGGACACTGGGGGAGGAGGGGGTGGGATCAGGGAGGACGTCAGTAGTATTGGTCCCGAGTCTGCCAGCTGGTCACCCAGTGCTTCTTGGTGGGCAGGGTGCTCCCTGGAGGTGGGTAGCGCTCCTCCTCCCGGATCCGCACTGCGTGGTACTTGGGCATGATCTGATAATAGCGGGTCCGCTTAAAGAAGTCACACTGGAGTTGGAGGGAGAAGAGAAAGAACATTAGCATCCAGAGTTTGAGCCACCAGGAAGGAGTGCCAGGCCTCTCCCTCTCCCACCCAGAACTCCTCAAAGCCAGAACTCTTGACCGAAACGCATCCCATCTCTCTGCACTGAGATACGGAGGATGAGTTTCTCCACCCCAGGCCCCAGAGGAAGAAGGAGTTGAGGAAGGCAGAGAGCAGAGGAAGAGGCAGATGGAGACCGAGGGCAGCTGCAGAGACAGTGAATGGAATGGCCAGGAAGACTGGGCAGTCTACCCTGACCACAATGTTGGGAGTGGGTCCATTTGTTATCCTGGAAGGGTTGCTCAGGAGGAAACAGGCTAGTTCCCAGGAGGAGGGTCTCTACTGCTCCCCTCCTTCCCTAGGGGTGGAAATGGGATTGTAGAATTATTCTGGACATGGCTGTGGTTTACAGAGATGGGGCCTGGCCTTGCCCTTGACCTCGTTCCAATCCCCAGAAAGCAAGGTCATCACAGAGAGGATTTATGCCTCCCTCATGGGGTCCCAAGTCACCAAGGGGCTTAGGGGGAGGCTGATGAAAGCCAGACCAGGTAGCTGCAGGGACAGTCAGAGTGACCTGATCTTTGAGGTGGTGGTGGGGACAGAATGAGGTCAGAGCAGGCCCATAAGGGAAGAGGAGCAGATAGGACAGAGTCAGAGGCCCGGCCAGCTGTGGGGCTCAGAGAAGGGGGCCCGGAAGCTGTGTTACCCAGGTGGGCCGGGGGCGGGGGGCTGCCCCCTCAGTAGTCGTCGGTGAGCCTCTCTGTCTCTGATGGCTGGCTCTTCATCTCCGCCTTCTGCCTCTTAGCTTCATACAGGGCGCGAGTGCGGGCTCGCTTGAAGAAGCCGCACTGCGGAGGGGAGGAGGTGGGGACGGGCCATCAGGGGGGCGCTGGGCTATCCTCACCAGCAGCACTCGTGGACCAGGGCTTTAGGGCTGGGGAGCCTGGGGTCTGGGGCTCAGTCCCAGCTTGGTGGTGTGGTCAGAAGCCAGAGCTCCTGGGTCCCCCTTTCCAGCTTGCAGCTCCCCCCACTAACCCAGGCCAGGGGTGAGCCTGTAAGCTGGTGGGAGAAGGTGGAGAGGACAGGGAGGAAGGGTGGGGGTGAGATGGAAGGGAGGAACGGGATGGGGAGACGTGGGTTGGAGGAAGGGCTGGTGGGTGTGCTGGTGGAGGTCCCGGAGCAGGAGTGGGCTGGGCTACTAACCTTCCACAGCAGGAGGATGATCAGCCCCAGCAGCAGCAGCCCTGCACCCACGGCCACCAGCACCAGCCACAGCTCGATCTCGGCCGGCAGCTCCTCCACCAGCTCCGAGTCAATGTCCACGGAGAACTGGAGCGGGGAGAGGAGGACTCAGCCCTGTGTCAGCCTGCTTAGGCCCATCCTCACCCTTCCTATCCTAGCTGGGCCCAGGCACCTGCTGTTTGTCCTACTGCCAGTAGGGGGCAGCCTGGGACTGGAAAAAGCCTGTGCCTGCCCCACTGACAGCAGGTCCAGTGGTCCTTCCTGCTTCTCCCAGGCACAGACTTGACTCCAGAGGAGCGGCCTCAGATCTGGGAGGTGGCCTGGAGTCTGGGTGTGTGACCCACACATCTGGGCCTGGGTACCAGCTCCTTCCCTGATGAGCTGTGTGACCTTGGACAAGTAATTGCACCCCTCTGAATCTCATGCTTTCTGCTTTCTGATGAGGGGAATCATAATGACTACCTCATAGAATAGCAGAACGGCCAAAAGCAGGGGTTCTGGAGCCACATTACCTGGGTTCTAGCCCAGCTTTGCTATTCACGAGCTGTTTGACCTTGGCAAGTTACTTAACCTCTCTGTTGTTCATCTGTAAAATGGGAATATTATCTATCTCATAGGTTGCTGGGGAGAATTAAGTGTGTTTGATATAAGAAAACTGCTTAGAGCAACACCTGCTACACAGCAAACACTCCATAAATATTCACCAAAAAAACCCCACAAAGAATTCATAGCATATATTCTCATTCTTTTTATTTTATTTTATTTTATTTTATTTTTTGGAGACAGAGTCTTGCTCTGTTGCCCAGGCTGGAGTGCAATGGTGGAATCTTGGCTCACCACCAGCTCCGCCTCCCACGTTCAAGCGATTCTCCTGCCTCAGCCTCCCGAGTAGCTGGGATTACAGGCACGCACCATCACGCCTGGCTAATTTTGTATTTTTAGTAGGGACGAGGTTTCACCATGTTGGTCAGGCTGGTCTCGAACTCCCGACCTCAGGTGATCCCCCACCTTGGCCTCCCAAAGTGCTGGGATTACAGGCGTGAGCCACCATGCCCGGCTGATAGTCCCATTCTTTTTCTTCCCCTACAATGGAGATAAATATGGATGTGTGTGTATATGAGGTTTGTTTTTTTTTTTTTTTGAGATGGAGTTTTGCTCTGTTGCTGAGGTTGGAGTGCAGTGGCACAATCTTGGCTCACTGCAAACACTACCTCCCAGGTTCAAGCAATTCTCCTGCCGCAGCCTCCCAAGTAGCTGGAATTACAGGCGTGCACCACCGTGCCCAATTAATTTTTGTATTTTTAGTAGAGACAGGGTTTCACCATGTTGGCCAGGCTGGTCTCAAACTCCTGAACTCAGGTGATCCACCTGCCTTGACCCCCCAAAGTGCTGGGATTACAGGTGTGAGCCACTGTGCCCAGCCGTGTTTGTTCTGACTATACATGATTTTCACTTCTTTTAAAATTATTTTGATGATTTTTTAAAAAATACAGATGACATAAAGAAAACTAAAGGTTCCCAGTTATATATATAATCTAATATATATATTATAAATATATAATATATATAATCTAATATATATATTATAAATATATAATATATATAATCTAATATATATATTATAAATATATAATATATATAATCTAATATATATATTATAAATATATAATATATATAATCTAATATATATATTATAAATATATAATATATATAATCTAATATATATATTATAAATATATAATATATATAATCTAATATATATATTATAAATATATAATATATATAATCTAATATATATATTATAAATATATAATATATATAATCTAATATATATATTATAAATATATAATATATATAATCTAATATATATATTATAAATATATAATATATATAATCTAATATATATATTATAAATATATAATATATATAATCTAATATATATATTATAAATATATAATATATATAATCTAATATATATTATAAATATATAATATATATAATCTAATATATATTATAAATATATAATATATATAATCTAATATATATTATAAATATATAATATATATAATCTAATATATATTATAAATATATAATATATATAATCTAATATATATTATATATAATATATAATAATATATAATATATAATAATAATATATAATATATATAATCTTATATATTATAAATATATAATATATATAATCTTATATATTATAAATATATTATATATAATCTTATATATTATAAATATATAACCTAATATATATATTATAAATATATAACCTAATATATATAATAAATATATAACCTAATATATATATTATAAATATATAATATATATATACTAATATATATATTATAAATATATAATATATAACCTAATATATAAATATATAATATATAACCTAATATATAAATATATAATATATAACCTAATATATATATTATAAATATATTATATATAACCTAATATATATATTATAAATATATAATATATATAACCTAATATATATATTATAAATATATAATATATGTAACCTAATATACATTATAAATATATAATATATGTAATCTAATAAACATTATAAATATATAATATATGTAATCTAATATACATTATAAATATATAATATATGTAATCTAATATACATTATAAATATATAATATATGTAATCTAATATATATTATAAATATATATGTAATCTAATATACATTATAAATATATAAGTAATCTAATATACATTATAAATATATAATATATGTAATCTAATATACATTATAAATATATGTAATCTAATATATATTATAAATATATAATATATGTAATCTAATATATATTATAAATATATAATAGATGATCTAATATATATTATAAATATATAATAGATGATCTAATATATATTATAAATATATAATAGATGATCTAATATATATTATAAATATATAATAGATGATCTAATATATATTATAAATATATAATAGATGATCTAATATATATTATAAATATATAATATATATAATCTAATATATATTATAAATATATAATATATATCATCTAATATATAATAAATATATTATATATCATCTAATATATAATAAATATATTATATATAATCTAATATATAATAACTATATATAATCTAATATATATTATAAATATATATAATCTAATATATATTATAAATATATTATATGTAGATAATCTAATATATATTATAAATATATTATATGTAGATAATCTAATATATATTATAAATATATGTATATAATCTAATATATATTATAAATATATTATATGTATATAATCTAATATATATTATAAATGTATAATATGTATATAATCTAATATATATTATAAATATATAATATGTATATAATCTAATATATATTATAAATATATAATATATATATATTTTTGAGACAGAGTTCCATTCTGTTGCCCAGGCTGGAGTGCAGGGGCACAATCTTGGCTCACTGCAACCTCTGCCTCCTGGGCTCAAGCAATTCTCCTGCCTCAGCCTCCTGAGTTTCTGAGATTACAGGTGCCCACCACCACAAGCAGCTCATTTTTGTATTTTTACTAGAGACGGGTTTCACCATGTTGGCCAGGCTGGTCTTGAACTCCTGACCTCAAGTGGTCCACCCGCCTCGACCTCCCAAAGTGCTGGGATTACAGGCGTGAGCCACCATGCCCAGCTGGTTCCCAGTAATTTTAATATCTAGAAATTACGATCTCTGTAATCTCTGGTGAATCTCTTTCCATAGTTTTAAATATGGAATATTAATATGATCTACATAAATGGGATCATGTCACATACACCCTTCAGCAACCTCCCTTCCTCCCTCCCTTCCTTCCTCCCTTTTCTTTCTTTCTTTTTTTTTTTAAGACAGTCTCACTCTGTCGCCCAGGCTGGAGTGCAGTGGTGCGATCTTGGCTCACTGCAACCTCTGTGTCCTGGGTCCAAGCAATTCTCCTACCTCAGCCTCCCGAGTAGCTGGGATTACAGGCGCCCGCCACCACCCCAGCATTTTTAGTAGAGCCGGGGTTTCACCACGTTGGCCAGGCTGGTCTCAAACTCCTGACCTCAGGTGATCTGCCCGCCTCGGCCTCCCAAAGTGCTGGGATTACAGGCGTGAGCCACCGCGCCTGGTCTCTTTCTTTTCTTTTTAAGACAGGGAGGGTCTCACTGTGTTGCTCAGGCTGGAGTGCAATAACACAAACATGAATCACTGGAGACTCTACCTCCTGGGCTCAAGTGATTCTCCTGCCTCAGCCTCCAGTGTAGTTGGGACCATGTGCCACCACATCCAGATAATTTCTTGATTTTTTTTGTAGAGATGGGTCTCACTTTGTTACCCAGGATAGCCTCAAACTCCTAGGCTCAAGCGATCCTCCTACCTTGGCCTCCCAAAGTGTTAGGATTATAGGCATGAGCCACCATGCCCAGCCAGCAACCTGTTTTTTTTTCACTTCATATCATCATCTTTTCACGTCAATTGGTAAAGATCAGCCTAATCTCTTCTGAGGACTGCACAGTCATTGAAGGAAATGTACCATAATTTATTGAACCAATCTCCTACTGAAAGACATTTAGATTGTTTCCAACTTTCTGCCATTATAAATAATTCTCTAAAATATCCCCATATATTTATCTTTGTATACTTGTCCTATTAGCTCCTTACAATATATTCTCATGTACTGGATCTAAGGAAATGGGCACTTTAAATTTTAATAGATACTGAAAACTTCATCTCCTAAAAGAATCTACCAATTTATCATCCAAATCAATAGCATTTCTCTCCACCTCATCAGCATTAGACAACATTATTCTTTTTCTTTTTTTTTTTTTTTTGAGACAGAGTCTCACTCTGTCGTCTAGGCTGGAGTGCAGTGGAGTGATCTTGGCTCACTACATTTATCTCTTAGGTTCAAGCGATTCTTCTGCCTCAGCCTCCTGAGTAGCTAGAATTACAGGCATGCACCACCACGCCCAGTTAATTTTTGTATTTTTAATACAGATGGGGTTTCACCATGTTGCCCAGGCTAGTCTCGAACTGAACTCAAATGATCCACCCGCCTTGGCCTCCTAAAGTGCTGGATTTACAGGTGTGAGCCACAGTGCCTGGCCAGCATTATTTTTTTTAATATTTCCCAATCTGATAGGCAAGAAAAATCTTGTTGCTATGATTTATATTTCTTTATGAGCAAGATGAACATTTGTATTTCACCCTATGTATGCTGCCTATTGATATCCTTTATATATTAAAAAATACATATCAATATTTTGTCATATATGCTGTAAACATTTTTAAAAAGCAGTATATCATTTGCCCATTTAGTTTCTTTTTTTTTTTTTTTTTTTTGAGGCAAGGTGTCACTCTGTCACCCAGGCTGGAATACAGTGGCATGATCACGACTCACTGCAGCCTCAACCTCCTGAGCTCAAGCGATTCTCCTGCCTCAGCCTCCCAAGTAGCTGGGACTACAGGTGTGCACCACCACACCCAGCTAATTTTTGTTTTTATTTGTAGAGATAAGGTCTCACCATGTTGCCCAGGCTAATGTGGAACTCCTGGGCTCAAGCAATCTGCCTGCCTCAGTCTCCAAAGTGCTGGGATTACAAGTGTGAGCCACCGTGCCCAGCCTCTTTTAGTTTCTTTACTATCTCTTTTGCTGTATACAGATTTAAATTTTCATAGAGTCTAATTTATCAAAATTTTCCTGTGACTTCTGGGTTTATAACTCACTCTTCCCGTAATTAAAGGTTACTATTAAAGTGTTCTCTATATTGTATCCTGGCATGTTAGGTTTTAATTGCTACATGTAGATAGTTAATCTAACTCTATTTTTGTTTATGTTGTGAAGTAGAGGTTTGTCTTTATTTTCCAAATGTGTTCTCCCAACACTACCTAATAATCTACCTTTCTCCACAGATTAAAAATGCCATCTGTACCATAAAGTTCTATTTTGTTCCACTGACCTTTCTGGCCCTTCTTCTACCTCTTCTATACTACATTAATTGATCTTAGGAAATGTACAATAATGTACATAACCAACCCTGCATTCATCTCCCTATAAGTATCTTCCACGTATCTTCACTTATATCCTTTTCACAACAAATTATTAGCAATTTTATATTTATTCTTCTAGATGCAACTCAGATTCAAGATTGGGAACTTCTTTTTCAAGTTTCCTGAATCCTACTGAGACTGGAATAATTTGGGTGGGAAGATCTGACAACTTGATAATACAATATTGACTTTTTTCTAATCATTACTCGAGTTTTTGCTGCATATTTGTTATATTTATTCCCAGATGCTCTATCACTTTTCTGATGAATTTGAATGGGATCTTTTCAACTATACTTTTGATTGGTTATTGCTATGTAGGAAACCTAGGGGGTTTGGGTATTTTGATCTTGTTTTGACCTCTTGGACTTCCTGAATTATCTTATTGGGTCTAATAGCTTTTTGGGCCAGGTGTGGTAGCTAATACCTGTAATCCCAGTGTTTTGGGAGGCTGAGGTGGGAGGACTACTTGAGACCAGGACTTCAAGACCAGCTTGGGCAGCACAGTGAGACCTCATGTCTACTAAAAATAAAAAATTAGGCCAGGCACAGTGGCTCATGCCTGTAATCCCAGCACTCTGGGAGGCCGAGGCAGGTGGATCACAAGGTCAGGAGATCGAGACCATCCTGGCTAACAAGGTGAAACCCTGTCTGTACTAAAAATACAAAAATTAGCTGGGCGTGGTAGTCCCAGCTACTTGGGAGGCCAAGGCAGGAGAATGGCATGAACCAGGGAGGCAGAGCTTGCAGTGATCACGCCACTGCATTCCAGCCTGGCCACAGAGCGAGGCTCCATCTCAAAAAATAAATAAATACATACATACATAAATACATAAATACATAAATTAGCTGGGCATCGTGGTACATGGCTGTAGTCTCAGCTACTCAGGAGGCTGAGGTGGGAGGATTTCTTGAGCCCAGGAGTTCAGGACTACACTGCATTCCAGCTGGGGCAACAGAGTGACACCATCTCTGAAGCAAAATAAAATAAAATAATAGCTTTTCCATTGCTTCTCTTTTCTGCCACGTAGATGATGACATCATCTGTCAATACTCACCAGGTTCTCATGGCTAAACCTCCCTCCATTCTGCCTTGATATCCTGCCTTTCTCTCTATACATACATATTGCCTGTGGCGGGAAGCTCACAGGTCCATAGTGGATGTGACAATGGGTGAGATAATCAGGAGACCCACGTTCCAGCCCCTGACAAGCTGTGCCACTTTGGGGAGGCCACTCAAGTCTCTCTAGGCCTCAGCCTCTCAGCCATAACATAGAGAGGCAGTCCCAGCCCTACTCTTCATGGAGACATTGTACAGATCAAAGAAGCTAATGCAGTGGTTCTCAGCCCTGGCTGCACATTAGCATCACTTGGGGGACCTTTAAACACAGCAATCCCGGAATCCACTCCCAGGGACTCGGGGTTAATTGCTGTGGGTGCAGTCCAGACACCAGAACTCCTCCAGATACTCTTACCGTGCGGCCAAGATTGAGAACCATACGGCTGAAGTGCGTCAGTGTGCTCTTAAAAGATGCCCTGTACTCTCAAGCTCTGGCTGCAGACTGCTGTCCTAGTGAACACGCGCACTCACCCACGTGGTCTTGTTCTCCATGTTGATGGTGGGGATGCTGGTTCGGAGGAATAGGGTAGCCCAGCCATTTACCCGGACTCGGTCAAAGTCTCTGTAATCCTGGATTGGGAGTGGGGTGGGTCAAGAGGAACACTTGACACTTCTCTGAGCCTACCTCCGACCCTAAGCTTCCCCACCCCATCACCCTCCCACCAAGTAGCATCCTTAAACAGCACCCCAAAGGATCTGTCAGCCAGGCCTCCCCTCCACACACAAATGCACATCATTCATTTATTTGTTCATTCATTTGTGCGTCGGGTCCTGTGCTGGATGCTGGGGACAACCGAAACGATGAAGGTCACAGTCTAGGTCAGGCCTGTGGGATAAATCTGGACTGGCACCTGCTGTTGTAAATGAAGTATTTCTGGCGCATGGCCACACCCATTCATTTGTCTATGGCTGTTTGTGTGGTGCAATGGCAGTACTGAGTAGTTGCAACAGAAACTCTATGGCCCGCCAAGTTGAAAAGATTTCTAATCTAGTCATGTACAGAAAAAGTTTGGTCTAGATGGCATGAGAAAGTGGGCACGTGAGGCACTGCAACCCAGAGTAGAGCGTGATAAATGGCATGTGTGGCTTCTGAGAAAGTTAGGTGGGTGGCCATTGGAAGAGAGGTCATTTTCAGCTGGAAAAGCCAGAAAAGACCTCACTGATGATGAAGCATCTGACAGGGACCTTGAAAACTAAATAGGGGTTTACATGCAGAGATAAAAGAGGGGAAATGAGCATTCCAGGGTTAAGGAACACCCTGGGGAAAGGCATGGAGGTGGGACAGTAATGGACACATAACAGAATAACGGACACGAGAAAGGTCATTTTAGCTGGGGACAAACACATACACATCCATGCAAAGACACGCAAATCACACACACACACACACACACACACACACACACACACACACACACAGCCCTGCTATGACCCTGGACTCGCCCTTACCCTGTGGTTCTCCCCCTCAGGGTGGATGGTAGGAGAGACCTTCAGACCCAGGCACTGACCTCGATGAAGGTGCTGTTCCACACTCGTGCCTTCACAGTCACATTGGTGACAATGGGGGCATCAGGGATGGGGCACTCTAGCCACACACAGTGGGCACGCCCTGTGGCACAGGTCTGAGGCGGGCAGGGAATGCAAGACGTGACATAGTCTGAGTCTCCAGATTCTTCATGCCTTGCTCCTTACCTCCCGCCCCTTCCAGGCTTTGTCTCACCCCTGGGCGACCCAAAGGGGTCTGACATCCTTTCACTCATGCACACGTCCCGCAACCTCACAGTTATGCATTTCAGACACACTCTTTGGGCCAAGCTCATATAATGCCAGGCACATGGATAACATGGAATCTGGCCCCTGCTTGTGTAAACAGGGCCCAACCGCCTACACCTGCTTCCCAGCCAGCTCCCTGCCCCTGGGACACCACCTCCCACTTTCCACCCAGCTAGGCTTCAACCGGCTTGCCAGGCCCGCTCTCCTCTCCTTTCCTGCAGAGGGCACACGCACCACCCACCATGCCCTGCCCGACACTGCCTCCTGCCGGCCAAAGCTCTGAGCAGCTCTATTGCCCCCAACAGGCTGGGGTTCCTTGGAGCAGAGCCAGTGCCTCCTCCTTTGGTCCCTTGTCTTCAATGCTCCCCCATCAGAGTGGAGAACCCTCTGAGGGCAGGAGATGAGGCTCCCTGCTCTGTCTGGAGGTTCCCAAGAGCAGGGGCCTCATCACCTCATCACACTGAGGTCTCCCTTGCTTTGTGTGCCCCTGGTGCCCAGGCACCCTGTGATGGGGTGGATGCAATCCCCTCCAACCTCGCCCTGGCCACTCACCAGCACAGTCTCAGACTTGGCTTTTTTGGCAGCAGCCAGAGTGACAGGTGGGGGGCCCTGGCCTCCCCCTGGATCCAGCTGTCGCCGCCTGCGCTGTGGGGATGATGGCCTGTCCCCAGGGTCCTGGAGAGGAAATAGGAGATTTGCTGGCAGGGCAGAGGAAGAATTGGGAGCAGGGTTGCAGGAAAGGAAAGGGTAGGAGAGACAGCTTGCCAAAGGGGTATGAGGAGAGGGAGGGGAAGACACTGGCCTTTCCGCCCTGTAGCATGCAAATGAAATATCCCTGATAGTGTCCTTACAGAAAGAGTGAGGTTGAGAGGGTTGATAAGGTCTCCAGGTGGTCGGCAGGGCCAGGACCCATTGCCATGGACGGTGATCTCCGTGGGATACAGCAGCCACTTGCCATTGCTGACTTCGTAGGGCCACTCCAGACCTAGGACCAGGGTCCCCAGGCCCACCAGCCCCTCCCCCATTGGGCCCACCTGTGGGCACAAGATGTGTCATAGTCATCATCTCCTGGAAAACCACCTCCATCTTACCAACCCCCAACCCTCCCACCTTCAGACCCCAGAGAAAATAAAAATAATCCTTCCTAGAAGTCCCCAGCCCAGGACTCTGGCGAGCCCCTTACCTGGAATTCATACTTGAGGGGGCTTCCTACATCCTCCACAGTTTTCATGCCAGACTCACCCATCACTGTCCCCCCAAAGAAGCTTTGTAGCCGGTGATTTACCCTAGGGGTAAGAAGGATGCTGGAGTCACGGGGGACAAGAGACCAGGGCCCTGGCAGAGGGGGGTGGGCACCAAAGCTGGTTAACTATAGCCCCTCTGACATCAGTCACCTCAATAGAAACCTCAGCTCTGTATTTACCAGCTTTATGGACTCAAGCAAGCTATTTATCCTCTCTGAGCCTCAGTCTCCTCATCTGTAAAATGGACTTAATCATAGCTGTTGTATCACAGGGCTGCTGTGAGAAGTCATTGAGATGATGTATATAAAATCCTCAGCACAATGAGCTCTTATAAAATGGTAGGGACAACACCTTAGCCCTGGGGTTGCTGATTCCTCCAGTTCTGCCTGCTTTACAGGGGGAACAGTAATGGTAACAATAATGATAGTGATTGTTGTTGTTAAGAAAAGGATGATCCAGGGAAAGTGGAGGCCTGAGGACACTGGGCCAAGAGAGGGGTCAGAGGAGCTTGGGAGATACCTTGAGGATAGGGAACCCTAGCTTAGGCACAGCAGGCTGGGGTGGGGGTGGTGGAGAGTGGTACCCACATGCTAAGCGAGGTCTGGAGTGTATAGTCCACCAGCAGAGTGAGGGTCATGGGCCACAGGTTGTCCTGGTGACTCGACCTTGGGAGGAAATGCAGGGGTTAGGAAGGTGATCCAAGATACCTCAGCCCTGACCCAGACTGGCTTTTCGAGGTCACTCACGTGGAGAGCTGCAGCTGCACCTGAAGGTCCCTTGTGTGCAGGGTCACACCGATGACCTCGAAGGCGATGAGCAGCTCCATCTGCCACAAGGGTCAGGGAGGCAGAGAGTGGCATATGGGGCCTGGCAGGGGTGATGTCATGGGGAAGGAGGGGATGCACACTATTCTAGTTGGCTTTCTGGCCTTCTCCTCCTCCTGTTCTGGGTGAGGGGTCTCTACCTCCCCACCCCACCTCTGCCTCCCTTTCCCCCTTTTTCTCCATCAGGTCACATCTCTGCTACTTTTGAGCTACATAACCTTGAGCAGGTAACTGAAACTTTCTAAGTGTGTGTTTCCTCTTCTGTAAAAGAGCATCTACCTCCTCAGAAGGCTGTGAGAATTATATCATATCAAAGAAGCACAGTGTTGGGCTCAGGGGCTGGCACACAGTTGGTGCTTGGTCAAACTGGTTTCCTCCCCTCCACCTGCTCTAGCTTTGTGCACAGTTCCCTAGCAGCCCCATTTGTCTTAGCTCCTGGGCCTTTTCTCACCCTCTACTGAGTCTCTCCTCCCGCACTGTGGCTCTCCGCTTCGAGGGAGCCCAGAAAGCAGGCAGGCAGAGGCTAGAAGGACAAGGAGCTCATCAGAGGTGCAGCCTGGGACCCAGGAGAACTGGGAGGATGTGGCCGGTGCTCACCCTCTGGTTCCGTTTGAAGGGGTTCCCCAGCTCGCAAAAGATGGTCTCATTAGCTTGGCAGGCCCCAGGCTGAGGAAGGAAGGCGAATAAGGTCAGGGTCAGGTCAAAGTAAGGCTTGTCCTCCCTCCTCTGTGGTGCAAGGTCAGAAGCCCTAGAGCTTGACAGCCGGATTCTCCAAGCAGCAGAGACGCTAAGGCCCCCAAGAAGGCCCGGACCAGAGGAGGTGGGCACGTGGCAGACGACAACACCTGCACAGGACATGCATATGGGGATGCAAAGACGCGGGGAGCCCTGCTCGGGCTCTGAGCGGGCCGGCGGGCACTCACGGGGCGCACTGAGGACAGCAGCAGCGCGGGAGGCACCACCAGGGTGAGCAGCGCCTCGTGGGCGTCCTCCCCGGAGCCCTCCGAGGTCCGGGTGTTCGTCACGTTGATGCTCAGGAGCAATTTCCGGACGTCTCTGCTGTACTGGAGCCTGAGAGCAGGAGCCCAGGACTCAGCCAAGAGCCCCGCCCCCAGGGCCCTCCCGGATCAACTAGGCCCCGCCCCCGGGGTCTCCTAGGTGAGAAAAGCCCATCTTGGGACAGCCAGGCCCCGCCCTCTAGTCGCACCTGGAGGAGAAAGCCCCGTTTCTGACCATCCCACCTGTTCCCGCTAAAGCCCTGTCCCTGGGCTCTCCTTGCCATGAGGCCCCGCCCCCACCCTGCCAGTTAATGAGGCCCCGTCCCACCCTTGGCCGATTAACGCGGCCGGCGGCCCACAGCCACCTGCTCAGCTTCTGCTGCTGCTCTGACACGAAGGCTGCCCGCATCTGCAAGTTGCTCTCACACTTGTTGTCAGGCCCGCACTCCTTCTGGAACTGGACCTGGGGGGTGGCCGGCGGTGTGAGGGCCGCACCACCCCCAGTGCCCTCTCGCCCCGCCGCCCTTCTGGCCCCTGGTCTTCCAGTCCAGGCGCCAGCCCCACTCACCTCAGTGTGGTTCTCCAGAGCCTGTGCCTGGTTGAGGATCGGGTAGGCGTCCAGGGACCGCAGCCCCAGCCGGGGGCGATCGGGCATCCGCAAAGGTAAAGAGTAGTTCATGGAGATGATGATGGGGCGGAGTTTGTCACGGAGGTTGTCCTGGGGAGAGAGGGTGAGCTGAGCCCGGCCCTGCACTGCTCCCTGCCCCAGCTGAATCCTCACACCACCCTGAACCCCAGAGAAGAGCTGGACCCCACCCCCCCGAAAACCTGACAGGCTGAACTCCCTCCAGTCCGGTCGCCAAATTGCGACTTCCTACTATCCTGACCCTCCAAGAGGAGAGACAGGGCTTCTCCTCCTCAAAAGTCCCTTCACCTCCCCATCCACAGGGTCCCCAGGTTGAGCTCTCCCCTTCCACCCTGATGTCCCAGAGAGGGACTGAGCTTGCTCCCTACTCTGGGACCCCTTTTCCCAGAGGTGGGCTGAGCCAAGAGCTCCCACACTCCTCACTTTCCTTGGAGGTAATAAGCCCTTTGGCCCCACCTCCACCCCAAGGGTCTCCATCGCTCCTCATGTGTGAGTGCTGTACACTGTACTCCTATACACCAATAGCCTTCCAAACCGATGTCCCCAACCTCTGTCTCTGGGGAGACCCCCGTCCCTCACCCTTGATCTAGGGGGACACTGGCCACCTCCTCCAGGAACCTGGGAGCCCTCATCCTGCCCCTTGCTCCTCCCTCACCATCAAGAGCAGCTCCAGCTTCTGGCAGCGCATCTCAGGCATGGAGAAGAAGCCGTGGAAGACAGCGGACTCACTGCCGGCAAAGCGGAGCCGGGGCGGCCGGCGGTCCCTGTCAGCCTCCAGAGTGTAGGCCAGGGCTACAGGTAGACAGGGTGGTCAGCAAGGGGACAGGGGAGCGTACCCCTTTTACGCTGCACCCCAGCACTCACTGATGTTTCGCCTGTAGTTGGGGTTCCCGGCACTCTGGTTGTAAGCAAAGCACAGCTCCACTTGCACACTGTTGGAGGGATGTACAGGAGGGCGGGTCACAGTGGGACACACACGTCCAGGCCCTAGCTCTCGCCTCTGTACTGGGCAAAAGGAAACCGAGGCCCTTCTGGAGAGAGGCAGGGACAAAACTGGGGAGTCCACAAAGCAGGTCTGTGGTGTCCCTGACCCCTTCCCTTCCACTCCCCTTAAAGCCAAAGAGAACAGGGTTAGAGGTCACTAATGGGGAAACTGAGGCCTAGGGCCCAGAAGGACTTGTCTGAAGTCCTCAGTCAGTTGGTGGCCCAGCCCAGTCTTGAACCTAGGTCGGCCAATCCCCAGTCCAGGTCTCCTTGCACCAACCACCCCATTTCCCTGCTCTGTCTGCCTTTGTCTTCTGATCCAAAATCCTCATTCACTTAAAGACCTTGGGGTCATCGCCATCATTACTGTCACTTTCTTAGCAAGTAACATTTTTTGAGCACTTAGGGTATACACAGTGCTGTGCTAAGGACTTTCTGTATGTTATCTCATTTAATTATCACAACAACCCTGTGAATCAGTTATTATCAATTCTGTTCTACAAGCAAGAAATCTGAGCCTAAGAGGGATTAATAATTCACCTGAGGAGACTCTCCTCCATATCCATCCACTTAAATGCGTCCCCCTTTCCAGAGCCCATCCCCGCCCCTGCACTGGCATAGCTGGGATTTGAACCAGGCTGTCCAGAGCTCCCACCTTGAACCACTATACTCTACTGCCCCCGACTTCATCCATTACCTCTTACAAGGAATTTTGCTTTTTAATGAGGTTGGGTAGAGAGGGCAAATGCTGGCCCCAAGAATCAAATTTCTAAAGGTGGGATGTCAGGAGGCCAGGGGAGGGGTTTGGGAGCTGCAGCCCTTCCTGGCCTCCCTATAAATAAATGAGGAGTAGGTGGGCAGAGCAATCTCACCAAGAGGTGGCCGTGCAAAGTGCAGGGTCCAGCACAGCTGGCCTGGCCACCAAGGTCTTGTGGACGATGTTGATGACGGGCCGGGCCCTGCAGAGACAACAGAGCCAGACAGATATCAGTGCCTCCTGCCTGCCCCAGGCCAGAGTTGGGGCCCAGGCTTCCAAGGAGCTAGCGCAAACATGGACACAGATGGGAAGCTGTGCAGACAAAGATGAAGAAGAGAAAGACCCTTATTCACTGGCCTCCTGGCTCACCGCAGCAGCACAATGTGGTCTGACAGGCTTCCCACTAGAAGGTCTGGGTAGAAGTTCTCATCCACATCCATCTGCCCACTGAGGGAATAGCCGAAGGTGGCCAAGCCAGGCAGTCCCAGCTTCTCTCCATGGATTACCTGGGGGCAGGGGAAAGTGGTGGGGGCAGGCTCTGGGGAGCAGGGCCCAGGGGGCTACAGGGAAGGGTTGGGTGAAGGAAAGCAAGGAAGGCCCATCTCGGCTGGTGGGGGCAGCAGACCCATCCCCGTCTCTCTGTACCTGCTGGGGCTGTCTGAGGAGCCCCTTAGAGCTACTGTGATAGATGTACACTTTGCCCAAGCCTTCAAACGGAGCTCCCACAGCAATATCTGCAGAAGAAAAGGCAAGACAGGGTCACCCAGGTACTCTGGGCCCCACGTCTCCCTAACTCTTTGCTCCAGGCCATAGAGCCCAGCACAGAACTGATCTTGGCCTGATTGATGGGCAGTGCTCAGAGCATCAGGGACAGAGCAGAGCTCTGCAGCTCAGGATGAACACTGGGACCATCTGGAGCCCAGCTTCCTCCTATCACGGGTGGGAAAGTAGGTTCAGGAGATGACAAGTGACTCTACCAGATAGTTGTCAAGCATTCAGTGTGTGTGCGTGTGTGTGTGTGTGTGTTTATAGACAGTGTCTCACTCTGTGACCCAGGCTGGAGTGCAGTGGCGCAGTCATAGCTCACTGCAGCCTCAACCTCCTGGACTCAAGTGATCCTCCCACCTCAGCCTCCCAAGTAGCTGGGACAGGCACACACCAACACACCCAGCTATTCATTTAATTTTCACGAGAGTGCTGTGGGGTGGGTACTATTGTCCCCCCACTTTATAGATGAGGAGACACTCCAAAAACCCAGAGTTGCACAACCAATGAGTGTAGAGAAGAGAAAATTTGAGCCCAGGGCTGTCTCACAGCAGGGGCTGGGATTTTAACCACAACACTACAGTGAACTTCACTGAAAGTGTCATGGCTTTTTACATTCTAATCATTATCTCCACAAATAACCCCCAAGTATTTGGTTATCTTCTTAAACTGAACTCTTTCCAGTTTGCAGCTTTGGATCGGTTAAGGCCTAGGGAATCAGCAAGCCAAGCTTGTTAGTAAGCCCTGTAAAGGGAGCAGAAGCAGGTCCCAGGCCGAAACCAAATGATTTCCACAGTGCACACTTGGCCTCTGGTGACTGAACTTTCTGGCACCTATTTTGGGTCTTCAGAGGCTCCTTTGCCTTCCTCTTGGTTCTCAGCTATGTCCTGGGAAACTGAGATTATCAGAGAAGTGACTTTCAGATAAGCCAGGTGCTCCTATGGCACTGACTCCAGCCCTGGGTCTGCCCCTGTCCCTGATACCCCAGGTCCGATTGGTCCCCAAGTCTTGCAGAACACTTATGAGGACCCCTATATCCAGGGCTCCCACCTTGTCCCATTCCTTATCATCTCCCACCTGAGATATTACATTCTTGATCTTAACTCCCCTGGCCTTGCTCCACCCCTGCACTCACTCATCCTATACCCCTTCCAGAATCATCCTTCAGGGTACAAAGTTATTATATCACATCCCTGCCCTAAAACTTTCTCTGGATGCCCCAGGACCCCACCATCACCATTACCCAAATATAAATCCCTAAGATACTCTGCCTGGCTTTCAAAGCATCCATCCTCACCCCACCCCACCCCACTCCCCCTCCAGCCTCCTCTCTGATGTGAACACTCCACACCCGCTAGATTTGGGCACACCAGGCCAGTTTCCACACCCATGTTGTGCCCCATCAGTTCTCTACTGTGCACTCTCAGCCCAGCCTTGGCTGCACAGTGGCATGCAAGCTCCTCCAGGAGGCCCACTGAGCTTGCCTCTGTGCTTCCTCTGCACATCTGCACATCCTCTCTCTAGTACTGCTGTGAGCTCCCCAGGTCCGGCCCCATCCTGTCTCATCTGTGGGCCCTGTCAAGCCTGGTGTGCAGCTGGTGCTCAGTCAGTAGGGGTGCTGGGGGGAAGGGTGCTGGAGGAGGGGTGCTGGGGGAGGGGTGCTGGCTCATACCCTGAAATCCATCCTGGTTGATGTCACCAATGCTGGCCACAGATAAACCGAAGGCAGAGCCACTGGGGCCATGAAGAAGGAGCGAGGGGTGAGCAGGGAAGGAGGTTCCCGCCTGGTTCATGAAGACATAGATGGCACCCCCTACTTCCTCTTTCCTCTCAAAGTAGTAGGGGGCGCCCACCAGGAGGTCCTGCCACCTACACAGGAGAGGAGGGAAATGGGAGTGTGAGGTCAGCCTCCAATATGCAGCATAGTTCTTGTTTGACAGGCGTAACTGTGCCAGGGCACAGGGCTCTGCAAATGGCTCTTCCGGCCACAGGTCATGGGTGGGAAGGACATGTGCATGGGAAGGACATGGAGATGCCAATATGACCCACCAAATAGAAGACATATGTCATGGAGACGCCATGCAGGCACAAATCAAACCCAAACAACCCACATCCACTGGAGCATACAAATCCTAAGCAGAAACAAGCAAACGCAGGGGTCCCACAAATGCCATGTGCAGGTGCTCAGACTCCCATAAAGCCTGACTGCAAACCTCTGCAAACAACATGCAGATAGCCGCACAACTGCAAATCCTCCACTCCCCTCGCCTGGCTTAGGTAAGCCTTCCCCCGCCCATCACTCTCCCTGGCCCCAGAGGATGTCCCTAGATTCTCACCCATCATTGTTGAGGTCTGCCAGGGCAATGGCGCTGCCAAAATAGGCGCCCACCTGCGAGCCCTCCAGCACCTGCCTCCTCCGCAGGTCTCCGCCTGCCTCCTGGCTCAGCAAGAACACCGCGCCCATATGTCGGTGCCGTGGGGCACCTGTCACAATGGTGATGTTTTTGGGGTGCAGGATGAAGCTGCCTACCTGCATCGTGTACCCTGGGATAGAGGGAAGATGTTCAACCAAGGTCCCAGTCAACTTTGTTTCTTTCTACTCTGGACCCATCTCCCTATTCCCTCCCTTGCCCCCCACCATGATGTTCTATCCCACTATTCCAAGTAGGGCAAGAAAGTAGACTCCAGATGGCCAGCAGCCATGGCCCATCCCAGCTCCAGTTCTGCCTGGACACTGGACTGTGAGCATCCTGAAGTCAAGAACTTTGCATCTTGGGAGCTTGGAACAGGGCCTGGCATACAGGTGCTGGCCAATCCGTGTGTGCTAGTTTAACTAAATGCCATTAGTCACAACTGCACTCTGGCCTCACCTTTCCACCAGGGACTAAGCCCCCTTCCCCTCTACCACTTGATGGGCTACCACTACTGTACTCACCAATATAGAGGTTTCCTTGGTCCTCTGGGTCCTTGTAACTATACTCAGATAAGTCCCACTCCTTGCGCTGAATCATGTAGCTGTTTCCTTCACAGGGATTGAGGGAGGGAGAGTAGGGAGTATAAGTCACCACCGGTTTCTGGTTTCCTCTACCATGTCCAGCCCACCCCCACCCCCACCCAACAAGGATAGTAATAACCCCTTTTATTGGTGAGCATTTTGCCATTTATAAAACACATCCTCTTTAACAATTCTTTTTTCCTTTTTTTTTTTTTTTTTTTTGAGACAGTCTCGCTCTTGTTGCCCAGGCTGGAGTGCAATGGCGTGATCTTGACTCACTGCAACCTCCGCTTCCTGGGTTCAAGCGATTCTCCTGCCTCAGCCTCCCGAGTAGCTGGGATTACAGGCATGCGCCACCATTCCCGGCTAATTTTTGTATTTTCAGTAGAGACAAGGTTTCACCATGTTGGCCAGGCTTGTCTCAAACTCCTGGCCTCAAGTGATCCATCTGCCTTGGCCTCCCAAAGTGCTGGGATTACAGGTGTCAGCCACTGTGCCTGGCCTATTATAACAATTATTCGAGGTGAAATTATGACCCCCATTTTGCAGGTAAGTGAGGCTCAGGAGGGAAGCTGACTTGCTCATAGTCCCATGGGGAGCTGGTTGTAGAGCCATAGCTAGAACTTAATCACTCAGGCTCCTGGATATTAGATGCTAGATGGCTTTCCCCACTCTCTAGACACTGAGGTCAGACTCCACACCATTATCTCTTTCTGGTCCTGACCCCAAACTCGGGCTGCCTAGCTGGACCCTGCACCCAGGGCTACTGCTGGAGAGTATCTGTGACATTGCCAAGGTGCTACATGACCAGGGGGTGGGAGGCAGGACCAGAAGAGGGGGCAGAGGCCTCAGCCTTCGGTGAGCCCAGAGCTGTGACTATGCCTGGGGCTACCTGTTGGTCAAGAGGAGATTCAAGGCTCCTCTGCCTGCTGATTCTACAACAATAAAGGTTCAGTAAGGGAAAAGGGGTCACTATTGCTACAACCTGTGTGATGGAGGGAGGCAAAGAGATGGAGGGAGTATAAGCTGTCAGACACCCCCTGTGAGACCATGTGTAGTGTGGTCTTTTACAAGAAAATACCCTTCATCCTCTAAAATGATGGTCCTATATATATCAACATGAAAAGGTGCCCATGACTTTTGATAAGAGAAAGAGAGAAAGTAGCGATATTTATTTAAGTTTTTGAGATAAGGTCTTGCTCTGCTGCTCAGGCTGGAGGACAGTGGCACAATCGCAGCTCACTGCAGCCTCAACCTCCTGGGCCCAAGCGATCCTCCCACCTCAGCCTCCTGAGTAGCTGGGACCATAGGTGTGTGCCACCACACCTGGCTAATTTTTAAATTTTTTGTAGAGACAAGGTCTCCCTACATTGCCCAGGTTAGTCTTGAACTCCTGGGCTCAAGTGATCCTCCCACCTCAGTTTTCCAAAGTGTTGGGATTACAGGCATGAGCCACTGCACCTGGCGATAACTATTATTATAGGACATTGCCTACCGTACTATGTAGTGGTTGTACCAGGAGCATGTTTTATTTTTAGAATTAGTTTGTAAATGGTTAAACTGAAGTCAGATGGACCTGTATTCCAATCCAGGTTTCATAACTTTGTTGGCCTTGGGCAATTTACTTCTCTAAGTCTTAGTTTTTGTTTTTGTAAAATGGATATAATAATACTTGCCTCATAAGAGTATTTTAAGAATGATTAGGCCGGGCGTGGTGGCTCACGCCTGTAATCCCAGTACTTTGGGAGACCAAGGTGGGCGGATCACGAGGTCAGGAGATCGAGACCATCCTGGCTAACACGGTGAAACCCCGTCTCTACTAAAAATACAAAAAAATTAGCTGGGCGTGGTGGCGGGCACCTGTAGTCCCAGCTACTCAAGAGGCTGAGGCAGGAGAATGGTGTGAACCCTGGACGTGGAGCTTGCAGTGAGCTGAGATTGCACCACTGCACTCCAGCCTGGGTGACAGAGTGAGACTCTGTCTCAAAAAAAAAAAAAAATAAATAAATAAATAAATAAATAATAAAGACTGATTGAGGTTGGGCATGGTGGCTCATGCCCATAATCCCAGCACTTTGGGAGGCTGAGGAGGGTGGATTGCTTAAGCCCAGGAGTTCAAGACCAGCCTGAGCAACATGGTGAAACTCCATCTCTACAAAAAATACAGAAATTAGCCAGGTGTAGTGGCACATGCCTGTGGTCATAGCTACTCAAGAAGCTGAGGTTGGAGGATCACCTGAGCCTGGGGAGGTCGAGGCTGCAGTGAGCCATGAATGTGCCACTGCACTCCAGCCTGGGTGACATAGTGAGACCCTATGTCAAAAAAACAACAAAAAAGATTGATTGACATAATATGCTTAAGGCCCCTGGCACATAGTAAGTGCTTTAAAACAGTAGAAGTCATGGTGGTTGCTGATATTGGCATGAGGTCCTGTTTCTAGTGTGGATGGTCTAGGCCAGCTGTCCCCGTGGCTAACTAGGGGTGGGTGGTCTCTGCTTTTCCTTTCTTCCCCCATGGCCCCATGGTCCCCACCTTTCCAGTTGTAGGCACCGGGGGCGCCGAAGTACACAGTGTTCTGGGTGAAGCCACCGCTGGTGCCCAGCTGGCACATGCCCGTCTCCAGGTAGTCTGTGTTGCTGTTGCACATCTCGTTGTGGTAGGTCTGCCAGTCATCACTGGAGTCCAGCTCTAGGTCATTGCCTCGCACGTAGCACTTGCCCACCATGCGCCGCTGGTCTTCTGACCCCGACCACAGCACCTGGGTGTAGCGGTGGGCACAGACCTGGGGACCCCCCAAACACAGGCAGCCTTAGTCAGGCACAGGGACCTGGGTCAGCTGTCTCTTTTACCCTGTAAGCCTCTGGCTTTGCCCAACAGGAGTCAAAGGAGATCTCCTGGCTTCTCCTTCTTCTCCCAGTGATACTTAAACCTGCATCTCCTTTCCAGAATTCAGAAATCTGCTCTGAGGGTCAGGAACACTTTTTGGAAAGCTATAAAGTGTGGATCTGAGAGTGGCTTAGAGATCTCAGCAAAGGGAAAGCAGGGAAGGATCAGAGACTGTGGGGTTCAGGCTCTTGGTCTAGAAGGGGTTAGTAACAGAGAGATTAAGGAACTTGCTGCTCTGCCATCTCCAGATGACCCTGTCCTCTTAATGAAAGGACCATTATTAAAATAATAATTACAATGACGGTAATAATAATAGCAGCAGCTAACACTTCATGAGTGCTTCCTATATGCCAGGCACAATTCTGAGCTCCTCACATATTAAGTGTTAAGCCTGCTAGTGACCCTATGGTGTAGGAATGATTATTTCCCCCATTTTAGATAAACTGAGGCATGGAGAGCTCAGTAACCTGCATAAGATCTCACATCTAGAGAGAGGCAGAGAATATTCAAACCAAGGCTGTCTCCTTCCAAAATCTGAGCTCTTAAGCACATGCTGTGCTGCTTCATGGAGGGGAGAATCTATGCACAGCCTCTCTGGGTGCACTTTAGCTGCTCAGTATATATTTATTGGGCAAACTGATGGGCCAGAATAGGGTGACTTAAAACGGCCTGGAGGCAGGCAAAGTCCAGAAGTAGGCCCTGGTTCTTGTTTACTTGCTTTCTGTGGTCCCTTCTAGCTGTGAGCTCCACCAGCATGTTACCTGAGCCTGTCTTAGTCACTGCTAAGCTTCTAGGAATAGCACAGTGTTTGGTACACAGTAGGGGCTCACCAAATATCTGTTGAATGAACAGTGAGTAAATAATTGCTAAAGGATCCAGGGTGCAGAATCACTTTAAATGGGCTCCTAGACCACAGCCATCCATAACAGGGGTCTCAAAAAGGCATTTCAGTGAACTGATGCCAACCTGGAGCTTAAAACAGTGTTCAAAGGTGACAGAAATCACAGCAGTGGTGGCTTATGGGGTGGCAAATGATTAGAAGGGATTACAAGGGCACCTTCTGGAGTGATTTTAAGATATATCTTTGGTTATACAGGTACATACATTTGTAAAAATTCATTGAAGTTTAAAATCTGTACATTTCACTGTATGTAAACATTACATCAATTTTTTCCTTTTTGAGACAGGATCTGACTCTGTCACCCAGGCTGGAGTGCAGTGGCATGATCTCAGCTCACTCCAACCTTTCTCTCCGGGGTTCAAGTGATCCTCCCACCTCAGCCTCCCAGGCAGCTGGGATTACAGGCGCATACCACCATGCTGGGCTAATTTATATATTTTTTGTAGAGATGGAATTTTGCCATGTTGCCCAGGTTGATCACAAACTCCTAGGCTCAAACGATCCTCCTGCCTCATCCCAAAGGAATGAGCCACCGAGCCTGGCCACATCAAATTTTAAAATGAGAAAAAAGCCAGGCATTGTTGCTCTTGCCTATAATCCCAGCTACTTGGGAGGCCGAGGCAGGAGGATCACTTGAGCCCAGGAGTTCAAGGCTACAGTGAGCTATGATCGTGCCACTGTACTCCAGCCTGGGTGACAGAGCCAGACCTCATCTCTAAGAGAAAAAAAAGAAAGAAAGAAAGAAAAAGAAAAATGGGGCCACATAGAGTGGCTCACGCCTGAAATCCTAGCACTAGCAGTTTGGGAGGCCAAGGCAGGAGGATCACTTGAGCCCAGGAGTTTGAGACCAGCCTGGGCAACACAGTCAGACCCTGTCTCTATAAAAACTTAAAAAATTAGCTTGGGAGGCTAAGGCTGGAGGGTCGCTTGAGTCTGGGAAGTCAAGGCTGCAGTGAGCTGAGATGGCACCACTACACTCCAGCCTGGTTGAGAGATGGAGTCTTTTTTTTTTTTTTTGAGATGGAGTCTCGCTCTGTCACCCAGGCTGGAATGCAGTGGTGTGATCTTGGCTCACTGCAACCTCCACCTCCCAGGTTCAAGCGATTCTCCTGCCTCAGCCTCCCAAGTAACTGGGACAACAGACGGGCACCACTGCACCCGGCTTATTTTTTATATTTTTAGTAGAGACAGGGTTTCTCCATATTGGCCAGGCTGGTCTCGAACTCCTGACCTCATGATCCACCGGCCTTGGCCTCCCAAAGTGCTGGGATTACAGGCGTGAACCACCACACCCAGCTGGGAGTCTTCTATCTTGAAAGAAAGAAGAAAGAAGAGAAAGAAAAGAAAAGAGAGAGAGAGAGAGAGAGAGACAGCCTCATTCTCTCTTTGCCTGCTGCCATCAGCGTGAGATGGGACTTGCTCCTCCTTGCCTTCCACCATGATTGTGAGGCTTCCCCAGCCATGTGGAACTATCAAGGCAAGAGAAAAACCTGACATCAAAGCAACACATTCTAAGACTGAGTTTATGTGCCTATCTGGATACTGATAATTCATGTCTGAAGAAAGTGTAAGTATTGCATTCTCTTGGTCACAGTAACTGTTTCAGAGAGGAGTACCTGAGATAGTCAGAGCTAATGAGTTGTAGTCAGATATCTACTGGGACTATAGAACTTGAAGGTCAAAGAAGATAAAGCTGAAGCTGTCGCATTCATCTTGGCACCATGAAAAGAATGCCTATCAAAGAATGGAGGCAACATGAAGAACACAGAGTTAAGTGCTTGAGATAAATCACATCCTGGTGGCATCATATGAGCACCAGGAGCAAGGCAAGCCTTAACCAGAACTCTTCTGTGTGTGAAGCAATAAAATCAAAATCCTTTTTGGAATATAACAACAACAACAAAAAGAGACAGAGAGAGAAAAAAATGTGGGGGGAAATGTCTATCTGGGACCCAGAAATGGAGAACTCAGGGGCTGCCACTATAGAATGTGGGCAGGAGGTGACACATTTGATTAGCCCCCAGACCAGAGCTGGGTGAGCCGGGGTCAGCAGGGCTGGGCCTCTTCCGGCAGTCAGCCTCCCAGGAAGGAGCACCAGCCAGCGCTGAGCTGCCTGGGGCCCTCTCTGCCCTTTCTCCTCCTTGCAGTTCCCTCGGCTCCCTCGGCTTGTTCCCACGAAGGCTGAGCACCCAGTGTAGGCATGGGGAGGAAGTGGATGACTCAGAGAACTCAGGCCATGCGGGGGTTTGGGAGAGCACAGGATACTCACCCCCTCCCCAGGAGTGCAGAGAGCGAGGGACACACAGCCACAGGAAGGGACACGTGTGCAGGCCCCAGCACACATGCGCCGTGGACCCCCCTGCTGCCCTCTTCTTTCCTCCCAGCTCTGGAGATGAGGGGAGAGCCGGGTAGAGGTGGAGGAGCTAACACTGAGCACCCACTTACCAGAACTCTGCCTGCAGGGCCCTGGCTGGCCACAGTCACTCCAAGCCACATGTCCTCAATAATGTGATGGCCAGGGTCACCTGTGGGCACCGGAAGGATCATGAATCAGAGCACCTCCCCCATACTTCAGTGCCCAAAGCCTCCAGAGGGCAGGGGTGGGTCCCGCTTGGGCCCTCCACCCACAGGGCAGCCCTCCCAACTCCCCTACTCCAGCTCGTCATTATTCTGAGCTCTACCAATCCCATCCAGCCCCACTCTCCTCTAGGGCACCCTCTTCCCAGCTGGACAAGAAGCAACTAGAAGCTGTGTGAACAAGCCTTCTATCTCCTCCACGCCATTCTCTCTGCGGTACCCCCCTGCCAGACCTCTGACCCAGCACCCCTCCCCAGCCCCTTCCCCTCACTTTTCACTGTGATGTTCATCCGCTCACAGTCATCCTTGTGGGCAGTGAGTGGGCACAGGTACACAGCACCAGTCCGGTTGGTGTAGCCGTCGGGCACAGCGACCTCCCGGGGGGCACCAGCCAGGAGCCTGGGGATAGGGACGGAGGTGGGTCCGGGTTCAGACTCCCCAAGCCCCACTTCGAACAACTTGTTATTTATTCAACATACATTTACAGATTCTTGGTGCCAGGAGACCCCCAGCTCCTGCCCTCCAGAAGTGCCCAGTGTAGGGTAAGGCAGGCAAGGAAAAAAGACACTAGAAGGAAGTGCCCCAGGAGTGGGAAGCAGGGAGCACAGTAGCCCAGGCTCAGGGCTGAGGGGGCAGTGATGGAGGCCAGCAGAAGAGGTGACCTAATCTGAGTCTGAGGACAATCACCAGGGTTCTCCAGGTGAAGAAGGGGAGGAAGAGCACTTGGGCAAAGGCACGCATGTGCAGGGCCAGGAAGCAAGAGCCAGAAGGGTGATTCAGAGACCTGCAAGGCCCTCAGCATAGCTGGAGTCCAGGAGCCTCCGGAGAGGCACACAAAGGCAGGCTGGGAAGGTCCTTAGGGGAACCACAGAGGGATTTTAGGCAGGGGCATGACATGGCCAGATCTCAGTTTTGGAAGGAATGCTTTGGCCTTTGAGATGAAGGTAGACCAGAAGAGAGCAAGATGAGGAATCCTGGCAGAGAGTTCAAATTCTGGGGGGTCAGAGGGGAGAACTTAGGGGACTGGGTTGTCAGAACGCTGGGTTTTTCCTCCTGAAGCCATGTGGGGACTCAGATCTTGGAGACCTGGGCCCCTAAGCGACCTGGGTGATGTCCAACATCCTTCCGCAGTTACCTTAAGACAGGCACACAGGTAGGGGTTGGGATAAGTACCTGACACTTTGGACAATGTGGCCCCAGAGCAGAGTTTCCAGTGGGTGGGCAGCAGGTGGGGAGGGAAAGGGCTCTTGCCTTGCCCCCAGCCTGCCCAGAATCCATCTTTGGGGATGCCGACAGCAAGTTCCTGCAAGGATGCTTAGGACCCTGGCAACCCGTCCCATACCAGAGGGGTGGCTGTAGCAGAGAGAGGCAGGGGTTGGCCCTGAAATGCCATCTTAGAGGACAAGCCTTGGGCCATCAGAAACCCCAGGGATCTTTGTTAAAAAGATAGATTCCTCTGCCCACAACACACCATCTGGTGGAATCTGGTGCACCCCAGTTTGAGAACTCAGTTTTAGCAGACTTTCTCCCCACATCACCTCCCTGCAGCCTCTAAATGTTCTGCCAGGAGCCCCTGCTCAATCCTGATGGCCCTGGCCTTCTCGGGTGGCAGGCACCTCCCAGGTGCCCCACCATTTGGCCCCAGCAACTCTATCACTCTACAGTTCCCAGCTCAGAACTTGGGCTCTGGGCCTCCTGCCAGCCTGGAAGTGCCAAGCAACAGCCACGCCTGTAGCTTCTGCCTGGGACCTGTGAGTGTGGGCTGCAGGGAGTGGGCAGGGCAGGGCAGGGCCTGGGCATGCCAGGGCCTGGGGTATCTCCACCCACTGGGAGTCAGGAATGTACTGCCTGCGGGTGCTGGGAAGGGGGTGGGACCTTGCCTATACTTCAAGACTACAGCTCAGACCTCACCCTGGGGAAGTGTTCCTGGGAGAAGGGGTGAAGCTTCCTGGCCAGGGATGCTGGCAAGGGGCCAGGGTGGCAGCCAGGCCTGGAGAGTCACTTCTGTCTGGGCTGGGAAGGCCTCGATGAGTCCACTGCCTGACCACCCATGGACATCCGCTCTCTGGCGTGCCTGACAGATGAGAGAAGGGACCCACAGCCTGCGGGAAAGGAGCATCTCAGCCTGAGAACCCACGGACCTGGGTCTAGGGTTTGTTCTGCCTGAAGGGGCAATTTCCTTTCCTTCTCTGAGCCCTGAGTGCCCCATCTGTAAAATGGGGGCAGCCCCTCTCCTGCTGACCTCCAGGGTTGCTAGAGGAACAAATAGGTCTATTCTACAAAAAGGTGTTCTGATATGAAGCCATAGCTAATGTGAGCATTGTTGTTCTGATTTGTTGTGGCATCAGGACTGGCCTAGCATGACCCCAGCCCTCCCTCCAGGGACCCAGGAATTTCTTTTTTTCTTTCTTTTTTTTTTTTTTTTGAGACAGGGTCTTGCTCTGTCACCCAGGCTGGAGTGCAGTGGCACAACCTCGGCTCACTGCAACCTCCGCCTCCTGGGTGCAAGTGATTCTCCTGACTCAGCCTCCCAAGTAGCTGGGATCACAGGCATGTACCACCACGCCCAGCTAATTTTTGTATTTGTACTAGAGATGGGGTTTCACCATATTGGTCAGGCTGATGTCGAACTCCTGACCTCAGGTGATCCACCCACCTCGGCCTCCCAAGGTACTGGGATTACAAGCGTGAGCCACCGTGCCTGGCTGGACCCAGGAATTTCTGCCCTGGCATGTTAGGGAACCTGGAGCAGAGGGAAAAGAAGAGACTCCTTTGGTGGTTTAGAGAGATCAGGGGGGAGACATAGGAAGACTTCCATGGCTTGAGGATACCAGGTGATCACTGGGGTCGGCGTGGGAGCGCTGGCAGCTAGAGTCACTCTACAGCGGGGGCTCAGATCTGGCTGGAGGTGGAGGTTGGGAATTTTCTACAGTGACACTAAGGGGTCCGGGCCTCAGTGGGAGGCGGGGCTTTGGGCACGCCTGTAATGGAAGTGTTGCCCCCTTGTTGCTGCTGCTGCCCTGCCCATGTTGTCATACAGGAGGCAGCTGAGCAGAAGGGTCTCCATGCCCTCCCAGCCCCCTCAACTCAGCCAGGAAGGGGCTAAGGGACCCCCTCCTCTGAACTTCCTGAGGTACTGAGCAGGCAGAGCTGGGCATGCATGTCAATCAGATTGAAATACTTCCCCTTACCACCAATACCCTCCTGCCTGTTGCCTGGAACCAGCCTTATGCCTACTGATAGAGGGCAGGGCAGGGCCAGTGCCCTAATCCCAGCCCTACATCCCAGGCCCCTCCCTCCTCAGAGATTCCAGAGTGAGCCCCCCCTTTACCCCCCCAGAGTATTTTTAGCTTCCACTTGGCCCACTCAGAGGCCCTTTAAGGCCCTCTGGCTCCCAGCCCAGGATCCAATGGGTCTACAGCCAGAGGCCTGCACATGGATGGGGGAAGGCGGGTGTGCAGAGGGTGGTTCCAGCTTCCTCCAGCCACACACACCCAGGTGTGTGGGGAGGGGGTTGGAGAATCCTGAAGGTGAGAGGGACCTTACTGTATGCAAATGAAATGCAAATTAGTATACAAATGAGCAATTCTGCCAGCCACCTGCTTTTGGGTCTGGTCCAGATCACAAAATCCAAAAGCTGACCCCTTCCAGAGCAGTACTGAACCCATCCCCTCAGCTGCAGCCAGAAGGAGGGAGAGTAGGTGGAGGGATGCCTAGATGGAGCTCTTAGAGCAAGGAAGATAGGAGATGGGACTGCCCCACTCCTGGAGTCAGGCTGGACTGGGGGGAGCAGAGACCCCCAGCCCCCCAGATGGAGTGGGATGGGTGAAGTGACTACTCAAGGGCTTTCCAACAGCTGCCTCCTCACCCTCCCATTGGCTCCAGCCAAACAGCCCCTCTTGGCCTCTGCAGAGCCCCTTGAGCTCCAAGTTCTGAAAAAGCGCTTCCTTACCCCTGCCCTATCACTCCCCTTGGGGCAGTTCAAAGCTAATGGAACAGCCAAGGAGAAAGCAGAAGAATCAAAGAAGGGCGTGGCAAAGTACTCAGGAGAATTCAGGGTACCAGGTTGGCTCACCTCAAAGAGGAGAAGGCCCCTGGGGGCACTGGGGTGGGGTAATGCTCAAAGAAGCAGCCTGTAAGATTTACCTTCCCAGATTCTGTCACCTCAGGGAGGCACTTGGTGGCTCCATGGGAGGATTCCGGAGGGGGCCAAAGGATCTAGTACTCAGGCCAACATGGCAGGGCCTCACTCCTTGGGTACCTAGCCTCCTGTGTTCCCCTCCTACCCCCGGCCAGGAGGCAGGTGGGGAGGGTGCCTGTTCCACCTCTGAGCCCCAGAGAAGGGGTGGGGGCAGCTCTGGGATGCCTGGATCCCAGCTCTATGCCAGCCTTGCTGCCCGAATTAGCCATCTCCCCAGAGGCTGGTCCTGTCGTAGCTGAAACTGCAGCCCTCCCCATCCTTCCTGACTCTTCCCTTGCTGCCCACCCAGCCCCCTCTCCCCACTGGTGACTCAGCCCTAGAACCAGAGCAACAAGCTGGAGGGAGAGAGAGAATGAGAAAGGACAGGAAAAAGAGCCCTGGCTAAGCCTCAGATAAAAAAAGAACAAGGCCATTTTTCTCAGTTCTGCTCCCTTTCCTTGGCTCTTCAGTATTTTTCCTATATTTGACCCCCGAGGGCATTCTAAGTGTCATCTAACCTCAATTCCTCTTACTGCAAAGGGGATCCTCTTCATTCTTTGTTTACTTCTGACCAAGCCCCCTTCGCTGCTGCTTTTTCTACACGATCAGGCTTCCCCTACTCCTGCCCAACTGAAAGCCTCTTGGCCTAGACTGGTCACTGCGTAGAGCCAGAGGAAAAAGATACTACACGAGCAGGCCTTCTGCCTCCAGCCACAGCTGCTGTGCCCATTTCTGCTGGCACGAGCCTTGAAGGCTGCCAGGCACCCACTTTGCCCAGGGAAACATGATGTTAGGAGAGCATGGCAGGTGAGCCTGGCTCCTGCGTACCTCAGGCATGACCTCATTTCTAGGAGCCACCCTGCCCTGGGCTTCCCAGATACCCTCATTTCCAAGCAAAAGTGAAAGAGAGAGAAGGACCGGCAGTATCCCCATAGGCCCACAGGGTCAGGCCAGACCAGAATGCCTGGATTCCCAGGAGGGAATGTCAGTGCAGGTGCTGGAGCAGAGAGGGTGTCAGTAACCACCTCCCAGAAAACAGTCCCTGTCCCTCCAAGGAACCCCTCATGCATCTTGCCGAGAAGCCCAGAGCACTTTGGTCCTCTGCCTGCTCCTTACCCCTCATTTCCACAGACTAGGAGACTGGGCCCTGGGTTAGGGCTAGCCCCCTATGTTGTGGGTCAGGAACCCCAGTCCAGAGATGAAGGTGATGGGGCAGCAAAGAGGGTCCCACCCCTGGGTTTCTAACCATTTCTGAGGCCTTATGAGTGGAGAACAAGAAAGCTGTGCTCTCCCCTCCTCCCACCCCCAGGGCAGTGGACAAATACTACGATTTTGGGTACACTTTCAGGGAGTCCCTGCATCTCTTGAAAACCTTCTACGAACCCCAGTTTAAGAGCCTGTCCAAGACCACGAACCATCCCACTTTTCCAAAGAGACTTTCAGGCTAACAGAATATGAGGCTGCAGCTCGTCTTACTAGTTAGTTCCTCTGAGTTGTGCACTCAGGCAGCTGTTTGCATCTGGCTACACAGCTGGCTGCAGCTAAGCCCAGCTGGCTCTCCCAAATGGCCGAGGGGTCGAATTTAGTGAGATGAAGAGAAGGGCCAAGACACAGAACCACCCTTAGGAAAGACTGAGGATACTCAAGGGAGAGAACTGCCCCTCAGAGGTTCATTAGCTTTAGAACCTTCTGGGCTCTTGGCAGGCTGAATGCCAGCTCCAGCTTCCCAGAGAGAAAAGTAGAACCCCTTTGCTCAGCCACCCTGGGCGGGGCCCATGGGTAATGAGGATGCATCCAGGTTCTGGCCTCAGCGCAAGAGCCTTCAGGTGCTCCTTGGAGAAAGGCACATGTGCAGAGGATTTTACGCACTTTATCTCCTTACAGCCCCACTAACATCCCAGCAGAAGGCATGCTGTTCCCCTCCCTCCAACATGTGCGGAAGTTCAGGTTCAGGTATTGGTAACAGATTTGAGACAGGACACTGGCCATGGGACCTCCAAGCCTCTTCTCCCTCTACCATATCAAGTTGCTTCTCACAGGCCAACAGCAGTGGGAAAGAGCACTAGATCCAGGTCCAACCCCTTTTGGGGGAAACCTGGCCCAGGGAGGGGAAATATCTTGCTCAAGGTCACCAGGCAAAAGGGAGAGGGATTGCGGAATCATTATTGACTCTTTCTTTCCAGTCTGATCTCTTTACCTATGTTATCTTATATCATGCAGATTTGGCATTGAAAGTCTGAAAATCTTTTTCTCAGTTAGGGCAGAAAGAGCTGATGTAGAAACTTGTGCTCATGGTGGCTCAGGATCTCCAAAAGATAGAGGGTTGGCTAAGGCCAGGTGGCAGCTGCTGGGGCCAGGCTGGGAAGGGTGTGGTAGCCCTAGCCTCTGCAAGAGCAAGATGGAGTTGAGGTTAAGTCCAGGTAGGTAGGCTGGGTCAGGAGGGCAGAACCAAGGCGGGGGCAGAGTTTGGACTTTGGACATTCTAAACTTCCTCAAGCTCTGCAGGCCCCAGCCAGAGCAGGGAGAGATTCCAGTGTACCCTGGATGTGACCACGTCTTCTTGTTCAGTGGGGTCAGAGGCCAGGTGGGGGCAGAGGCTAGGTGGGGGCAGATGCCTGGCAGATCGCCCAGCCCAAAGTGGTGGATGGTACCTGCTTAACCTGTCCTAAACACCGTCCCTCTTTGGACAGCTTCACCTCCCCCAACCGCCAACCTCTGCGCGCTCTGAGGCCACGGCAGAGAGACCTCTGAAGCCTGGACATGCTCCTGGGCATGAGGGCGTCTGGTGGAGTGAGGGGGACCCAGGCGGCTGGGTGCAACCTCCTCCTCCTTCCTCCCCTGTGCACATCTCTTCCCCTCCTCCTTGCAGCTGTTGGGGAAGGAGAACAGAAGAAAGAGAAAAACACTGTTTCCCTCTTCAAACCAAAACAAACACACTCAGGGTTGAAGATCCAACACGAATCTGTGGAATGCAGGGAAGATGTCTGCGGGAAGAGTGCCACTGCCTGGGGATGGGCAGGAGGAGACCCAGCCAGAGTTGGGACAAGTCCTCCTCTCTCTCTCACCGCCCCTATCCTCAAGGCGTCAGAGGGAGCGTATGGACAGCTCCAAACGCCCAGACTCACCCATCACCTCACCCTCCATCCGCCAAGCCAGCAGTTGAGAAGGCCATCCAGTCTGGCTCTGCAGAGGGTGTGGCTGGCGTGGCCGCAGACTACCAGCGAGGTGCTTAAATGTATATGCTCATTTTTCCCCCAAGCATAGGGGAAGGGGGGAGTCCGCTGGGTGTTTATCTTGCAGTTTACCCCAGCTCCCAGCCCTGGAGAGAACAGGCTAGTGCTGGGTACTCGGTTCACAGAATGGGAGAGGACTCAGCCACCGGGACCCCACTTCCGCTCTCATGAGAGATCTAAAGGGCGGAGGGGTGGCGTCCAGACAGGTTCTGGCCCCGTCAGCACTTGCCAATGATTACTGCCCGACCCCACACCCAATCCTCCACTTCCCGCCAACCCCCAGCAGCCAGAGGGCCGCCCCTTAATCCTGGCTCCCAAGGGCCAGCTGCCCTGGGCTCCGACTTCGCTCCGGACCCGCATCCCGCGCTCGCACACTCTCGCTCCCACCCCACACCCTCCAGCTTCACTTACAGGTAGCGCTGCTGCCGCTCTGTTTGCCGATGGAGGGCGACCGAGTAGCCGAAGAGGCTGCCCGGGTTCCCGGCCTCCTTCACTACCAGGAATCGGGTATCCAGGTTGAAGGCGGAGACGACGCAGCCGCCGGCCGCCACCATCAAGGCGAGCGCACAGAGCATCAGGCGTGGGGCGCGGGGCGCGCGGCTGGGGCCGGGGCCCATGGCTGCGAGCGGAAGCGGGGTCCCGGCGAGAGCGCGTGAGGGCGCGGAGCTGGGCGTGAGGACCTGTTCACCTGCTCCCCGCGCCGCCGGAGGACACTGGAACCCGCCGGCCGCTGCGCTCCGTAGCGCTTATCGGTTTCGTGCCCCCAGCCCCAGCCAGTTTCACAGCTGCGCTCTCGGATCCCCTCCTCAGATCCGTGGGTCTATCTTCCTGCCTCCCCAGCGGCCGGGTCGCCGCCGTCCCTGCCCCGGGCAACCGGCCCCCAGCTTGTCCCGGCCGCGCCCCCTTCGCCGCGCTGTCGCCTTCGATCCCGGCTTCGCGGCGGATCTGGCAAGCGCACCGGTCGACCGCAAGGAGGACAGGAGGGAGGGGTCCCCCGGCGCGCGCCCCGCCTCCCCACGCCCAGTCCCGCACCTCCCCACCTTGCGCGCCCAGCCCGGGCTGCGCTTTCCTTCCGGGGAAAGAGAAAAAGGTCCCGGCTCCGCTGCCGCCTCTTAAAGGGGCAGCACCGCCCCTCCCTCCTCATCCTCCCTACCCCAGCTCCGCCTTCTCCCCCAAACACCTGTCGGCAACCCCCAAAGGCTTAGATTTCCCCTCCCCGCCCCTCGCTTCTCCGAGAAAGCGTCGCCTCGGGAGCAAGATGGATGTGACGGGCGGGGCCGGGGGTGGGATTTGTCTGGCCGCTTTCCTGCGGCTGCTGCTGCTGCTGAAAAGGCCAGCCCGGCTGGAGAGACCTGGCATTGGCGCATCTGGGGACCGACGTCCGCGCGCGGCTGGCTGGAATGCTGGACTCGCCTCCGCAGCGCTGTGAGTCCCCAAGAGGTGGCTGGCGGTCTCTGGGAGTTCTTCCTCGCACCCAGGCCCCTCGCTGTCTTTGCCGAGATTTATTTCTCCTATCCACTCACCCTGATCCGAGCTGAGATTGGCTCCTCAGCAAAGACAGACATATTTAGCAGTGGTAACAACAAAATGTCGCTAATTATAATTACCAAAAAGCATTTTCCCCCTAAGTGCTGCGACTTCTGGTATCAAAGGATAAGACTGTCAATGTAGAAATGAGTCCGTCCTTCATAGAACGCACTGCGTAGCCGGGAAGCTGAGCCTAGACCGTATCCATTTCTCGTCCACTCCTGCCTTCAGGGCCCAGCCCAGCAGAATCCCAGAGGTTCCCTCTTCCCACCCAAGCTCCAACAGAGTGTTTGGAGACTGGGCTCGGACGGACGTCAGCCCCCATCAGGTGTTTGGTGGGTAGGGCCAGGTGGCAGTAGGTGGGCGGAGACTAAAGGTCTCCTCCACCAAGGAATCAAATCGAAAGGGAACTTCAAGAGGTTACTCTGGCCAGGCGCAGTGGTTCACGCCTGTAATCCCAGCACTTTGGGAACCCGGGGAGGGCGGATCACGAAGTCAGGAGTTCGAGACCAGCCTGGCCAATGTGGGGAAACCCTGTCTCTACTAAAAAAAATACAAAAATTAGCCGGTCGTGGTGGCGGGCGCCTGTAGTTCCAGCTATTTGGAAGGCTGGGGCAGGAGAATCGCTTGAACCCGGGAGGTGCAGGTTGCAGTGAGCCGAGGTCGCGCCACTGCACTCCAGCCTGGGTGACAGAGTGAGACGTCGTCTCAAAAAAAAAAAAAGAGGTTACTATGTACTTTCTTGGATCTAACTCACATTTCTCTTATTGCAGCTCAGAGACCCATTTTCCCCGGAACATTGTTTTTTTGTTTTTATTTTTTTGTTTTGTTTTTGAGACGACAGAGTCTCGCTCTGTCTCCCAGGCTGGAGTGCAGTGGCGCGATCTCTGCTCACTGCAACCTCTGCCTCCGGAGTTCAAACGATTCTCCTGCCTCAGCCTCCTAAGTAGCTGGGATTACAGGCGCCCACCACCATGCCCAGCTAATTTTTGTATTTTTAGTAGAGACGGGGTTTCACCGTGTTGGTCAGGCTGGTCTCGAACTCCTGACCTCGTGATCCACCCCCCCCCCCAACCCCTGCCTCCCAAAGTGCTGGGATTACAGGCGTGAGCCACCCTGCCTGGCCTCCCCGAGCATTCTTTTCTCCATCTATTCTTAAAATAATAAGAACAAAACACCATGTATTAAGCACATACGCAGCAGGAACTATGCTAAATGCTTCACAAATGTTAAATCCTCACAACAATCTTTGAAGTGTTATCTCTGTTTTAAAATGAGAAAAATGAGGCTCAGGGAGGTTAGGCAATTTGGCAGAGGTCACACAACTAGGATTTTCATCCTGTGTTATCTGACCCTGGAGCCCTTAACTACTTATGCTAATAATTAACATTTATACACTACTTTGGGCATGTCCAAGTTTGGTGGGTCCTGAAGCTTGTGCAATCTGGGGCGCTCTTTAAGAATAAAATTATTTTGTACTCATAAGAATTATGAGTACAAAATTAGATTCAGAGCCTGGGAAAGGGTCCTGGCCTAGCTTTACAGTTTACAAATCATTTCACAAGCAGGCTCATTTTATGCTCCCGGCCTCCCTGTGAGGTGGGGATTATGATATTCATTTGACTTAGGAGAAAACAGAGCCTCAGGAGGTTACCTGCCTGTCCAAGATCTGAATTTTATGGGAGGCAGAGCTAGGACTGGAAGCCGCTGACCACAGCCGTGTCTTTAAGAAGACAAACTCCAGGCAGATGGTTGTCAGACAGCTAGACATGCCTAAACAAAAGCAGCTGTGATAACAGCTTTCTCTGTGGTGTTTGGGGAGAAGACACTTGTCTCTAATGGCCCTTGGAACAGGATTTGTTCCTGACCTCTGACTTCCAGAGCCACCCAGCCTCTCTCATGGTCTGCTTTGTGGCCCAGGGCCTGCAGGGATTAGAAGACATGTGGGGTCAAGGAACAGGAAGCTGACCTGGATGGAAGTTGAACAGTGATCTTTGCTCTCTGCCTGGCTCCTGAGTCCTCTGCCATGTTCCTGGAGAAGGGGAGCCAGCCAGGGTAAGAAGGGCAGGGGCTTAGGGTGGAAACGCCATGTGGGTGAGGATCCTGCCTGAAACAGCTTTGAGAGTCCTGCGATGACAGATTGGCCCCATGCCAGGCCTTATCTCTTTGGACATCCCAAACAGGAATGACCATCATGTCCGATCCTGGGACTGGGAGCCGGAAAGGGATGAGGGATGGTTTTTCCACTCCAGGGGAGTGTCCAGAGGGAATGTGGCGCAGAGCAGGGGTGACTGGTAGGGGGAGGGCCTGAGCTAAAGAATGTGGGGGAGTGTCAGACCAGTCTGGGGAGATGGAGTGGGAGTGGAGGGAGACATGGAGACTAGAAGGATCTCAGCTGGAGAGATGGAGAAAGAGAAATCTCAAGGTTCTTTGGTTTCAGTGGCACCGTCGTCTGTAGGATCATCTCATCCCTCAGTTGACTTTATCATGTCAACTCTTTATCTGTCAACCCTTCCCCATGGGGAAGAGACCCACCTAGAAACACACAGACAGAGAAACAAGGGCACAGGAATAATATGTGTAATGAGGAGTCTAAGTCCATTTGTTGATGTTTGCTGACAGCTTTTAAGCCTCACCCTTCCCTCTTCTCTGTGCCCTACACCTGGACAAGCTGATAAGAAAGTCTGGGTGCACCCTCCTTTGGTGTTTGAGGGGGAATATTCACAAGCCCCTTCCTAAGGGAACCCTCACCCCTCAACCACAATAAAAACCCAGGCGAGTCTCCTTCCTGGCTCTCCCAGCACATCTGGGACCTGCTTGAAAGACTGGCCCTGCTCCCCCTGGAGACCTCAATTATGTAAATAATAAACCTTTTCATACTCTCTTGGTGTTTGGGTGGCGTCGTCAGTCTTCATTCAAACCAAACCTTGGATGGGATCCATCTGCCTCTGCAGATGACCGTAACAACATGCAAATGGTGAGTTCTGCTGGGGGGTCAAGGAAGCTCCCTGGAGGAGGTGTATCTGGACAACAGGGAAAGAAAGGAGCTGGAAAGAAAGACAGAAGAATTGGGTCCTGGTTCAGGTGAAGTTTTCCCAGCTGGAACAATGACAATGTCAATATTCCACAAAGGCGGCTTCTGTTTATTTAGCGCTTGCTGTGTTCCCACAAGTCTTCCTCTACCTGCCCTCTCCCCAGCCCTCATCTCACTCTCCCAGAGCCCCAGAGCACACCAATGGACACCATCACCTCTCGGGCAGATCAGCACAGGCACGTAAAGCGCACAGGCAGCTGCTGGAAAAATAACAAGGAATTGCAATGGTGTGACCCTCCGTTGAGTGCAAGCTCTCTTCTGCCTTCTCACCTTGGGCAAGTTACCTTCCGTTCCAGGCCTCGGTTTCCCCATGTGTGAAATGAAAGGGCTGGAGAGAAATTTCTCGCTATTCCCCAATCTACATTCATTGTATCCCAAGCCTTCTAATATCTGTTCAACGAGGTGTACCAAATCTCAGCTATTGGACTGAGACTCAGGGGTCTATCTGGCTTGAATTAAAAATGCAAATTTCTGAAGAGGGAGGGAGGGAGGAGTGCTGAAGATTGAATGGGTTTATTAGATTTCCTTCTCCTATGGCCCAGATGCAGGCCTAGTCCAGGCGATTCCCCTGGCTCAGAATCTGCCAGGTGATTCCCCTGGCTCAGAATCTGCCAGGCTCAAGCATTCATTGACAGCCTACTATGTACCAATCCTGGGCTGTGTCCCAACCCAGGGATGTCTTAGAGGAGGCCAGGATGTGGCCTCATGTTCTGGATGCTCTGAAATTTAAACAGGCTAAACCACTTTGCATTGTATGTTAGGGGTGGTGCTTGTGGGACAAAGGGGGCTGTCAGAACATTCTGGCTGCCGCATGAAGTTGACTTTGCCAGGAGAGACGGGGTTGTGGGGGAAGGCAGCTACTGTAATAATTTGGCCAAGGAGTGGGCTGAGCAGGAGCAGAGGCTGAGGGAGGGAGAGAGGGAATGAGTAAGAAAGGCCCAGGGTACTGATTTGACTGGGACTTCAGGGACAGGTGTGGGGCGAGAGGGATGCTGGAAGTGAAGGAGGGAAAGTTCAGAGGCTTTCTGGGGATTAATAGGCAATGATCTCTATGAGGGCGTGGTGAGTAGGCCCCAAACATCCGGGGACTTCCCTGCCTGCCATCCCTCTGTCTCTCTCTTCCTTTCCTACTGCCCAGGGCCTGGCCCTGCTGCACATGCCCTGCCCTGGCCCCCAGAGTCCCCTTCTTTCCTGGCTGGGAGATTAGGACTCTGCTGTGCCTACAGCATTCTCAACCTCAAGTCAAGGTGGCCCTTTGGAGCCCAGGAGGCCACATGGCTGAGTCAGGGCTGAGTCACCACCCCCCCAAGGGCCTTGCCATTTCCTGTGGAGAAGCCTCTTTACTGGCAGGGTTCTGTGCTCAGGTGGGAAATCTGGAGAGGACGGGGGCAGGGCTTCATCTACTTTTACCCACTAACTCCCTAGACACTCCACTGGGGGTAGAGGGTTCCTACATGTATGATGATCAAAACATGTGTCTGTGCACATGGGCCCTTATGCATTCACAGGTGTTTGCCTATGCGACTGCATGTCTGAATGTTTTATGTATATTTGAATATAGATAGGGAACAGATATTTATTGAGCACATATTATGTGTGCAGCCTTTTATGTGTGTTACTTTCTAATAACCCTACGAGGTGTAGATGCCTCCCAGGCTATGGTTGAAAATACTGACATGCCCAAGGTGCAGGAGGTATGAATACCTCCCCAGTGTGGCTGGTAACACCCCAGGTTTCTCCAACTCCACAGTGATGGGCTTTCCTCCGGAGCTGGTTCCTCAGGGGCAGGAGTGAGAAGTGTGTGTGTCTGTATTTATCCTTCCACCAGTGGCTGTGATTGGTCCTGTGGTTGGAAACAGGGTCAAGTAAGGCCCTTGGGAGTAGCTGGGTGAATGGACGATGGCGGCGTCCACCTTGGACATGGCACATACTTCTGGTCGGGTATCCACGTGGCTGGCCAACCCGGACCTGCCCTATTAGGGGCCATCACCCTCATGGCTCATCAGTGCTGAGTTTCCTTGCCTTCTTCGTAATGCAATACTAATGGATACAGGCATGTATCTGCCGTACACTAGATGAAACGTGGTTATTTGCTCAGGTAGAAATAAAGACTAAAATACCAAAGTGGAAAATCCTCTCCATTGTGCCTTACTGATATGTAGGTAAAAATTATCTTATTGGCTTTTTTTTTTTTTTTTTTTTTGAGAGGGAGTCTCACTCTGCCCAGGCTGAAGTGCAATGGCACAGTCTTGGCTTACTGCGAACTCTGCCGCCCGGTTTCAAGCAATTCTCCTGCTTCAGCCTCCCGAGTAGCTGGGGTTACAGGCACACACAACCACGCCAGGCTAATTTTTGTATTTTTAGTAGAGACAGGGTTTCACCATGTTGGCCAGGCTAGTCTCGAACTCCCTCCTCAGCCTCCCAAAATGCTGGGATTACAGGTGTGAGTCACCATGCCCAGCCCATCTTATTGGCTCTTAATAACTCAGACCATATGGTGATAACTCCCAAATCAGCACCCTCCCAAGTTCTGGCCCCATGGATTCAGTTGCTGAATCCAAGTTCCTGATTGGAAGTTCCTCAAGCACCATCACTTGGGGCACCCGAGTGCTCTGCTCCAGGGGCTCATCCCCGCTGGAAGCTTGAATGCCTGCTCCTCCTTCTCTTTACCCAGCTCAGCCAATCACTGTGTCCCTGATTCTGCCTTCTTGCTGTCTTGCCAGTGTGTCTGCTCCTTTCTGTCGCTTCTCCCTGGATGACTGCCAGTGCTTCCTGTTGCCCTCCCTGCCTCCAACTCTCCCTACCACCTGCATGGCAGCCAGAGTGGGGTTCCTACAAATCTCCCCGAGTCTGTTTCCTACTTGGTACGTCTGATGGTTCCCTGCTGCCCTCAGCATACAACGCCATCCCTGAGATGGCCCTGCTCATCTTTCCACGCCCCCCCCCCGCCCCCCGCTGCCCCTCACCCCTTCTAATTCTTCACCCAGGCCACAGAGCACCTTGCAGTTCCTCGATGGAGCCAGTCTTCCTCTTGACTCCAGCCTTTTGCTGTTTCTCCACCACCAGTCATCTGGGCTACCCTCTATTCTTCCAGGAGGTCACAGCCTAGAAGTCACATCCTCTGAGTGGAGTCACCTGTCCGCCCTTCCCTGGAGTAGGGATCCTGACCTTAGGTTTATCGTGACCCTTTCCACCTCCCCAGTCTGCCTTCAGCCCCCTCCATCTCACTGGATCCTCCTTCTCTCCTCGGGCACAAGGCTCTTCTGATGGGCAAACGCTATGGTCAACTTTGGCCCCTTGCCCTCTGACCTTTCTAGGGTGGCAGCAGCGACCTGTTGACCTCTCCATCTGTATTTTATTTAAACTCCTCTCTACCCTCTCCTTCCTAGAACTCTTTCCCTCTTGCAAGATTCCTCAGTCCACTTTGGGCCTCTGTTTGTGATTCTCATCTCTTATGTCTCCCCAGTTGACCCCTTGTTCGTTAACATTCTCCTCCATGCTGATGAAACCCGCCAGGCTCCAGCCTTGATGTTTAACTCTTGCCAGCCACCTCTGGCTGGCTGCAGGCTCCTTGGACTCCATGTATCCAGAAGTACTTAGCATCTTCCCTTCTTCCTCAACAAGGGGCTCCTCCCGTAATAGCCTCTGTCTCGGTGCCTGGTCCCCACTCCCAGCAGGATTCCACGAACACACCTGCATGGCAGATACACCTGACAGCAATAACTTAAGAAGAATCTGCATTCGGAATTTGGAGCTAAGGAATCCGAGAGTGGGCAACCCAGAGACTCATTCCTTATCTATGAGGAACATCTAAGCCCCTGGCCCATCTCTCGTGGAATTCGAGCCATGGAGGGGATCGGGGATTGAGGTCTTTTATTTTGGGTTAAATGCGGGTTGCCAGGTAGAGGTTGCTGGGGCAGTGTACTAAGTGAAAATGCTATATAAACGCCATGCATTTTTCAAGCGGTTGTGGTTCTGTCTGGCCCACTGCCACTGGACTGTCCCTGCATGTAAGCTCCCCACAAACACTATATCTCGTTCACGGACTCTGGGTCTCTTCTTCGGTCTCTTGAACCTGGTGCCATCAGTAGAGGCCCGGCACGACAGCACCAGGCCAGCCCATGCCACCCAACCTCTGCATGCGCCGGTGCCTCTGGTTGGGATGCCCTTTCCCCACTTGTTCAGTTGGAAAGTCTCCACTTGTTCTTCAAAATCTTTCGTGAGCTTCTACTTCCTCAGTAAAGCCTTTTCCCACCCCCACGCCAACCCCCATCCCTAGTCACTCTTGAGTTGTCCAGGACTCGCACTGACTTCTCGCTCAGGCTGGCAGTATGATTAGACCAGTGGGACTGTGACCTTGGACAAGTCCCTTCACCTGCTTCCTCATCTATAAATTCCACATAAAGATGCCAAATTCATGGGTTTGTTGAAATGGAACTGGGGCCCAGAAGTCAGCTGCTCTCCCACTGAGTGGTGGTGGTTATGCTCAATGTTGACCCCTGTGTTTCCCAGCCCCCATGGCAGCTTCTCCGTCACATGGCAGGTCTTCAACCACGGTGTGTCCAGCTAAGTTCGATCACCACGTACTCTATGGCACTAAAACAGGAGCCCAGTGCACGTGAATAAGAGGCCAGCCCTGTCTCTTTAATATCCCTTGCCTCCTGTCCCCTCCCCCACCCTAGGATCCTGTTGGGACAAACGTCTTGGCTCAGTGGGTTGAAAAAGAAAGTCAGAATTCTAAGGCATGAATCGCTGTGCCCACTGACTCACTTCCTCCTCCCCGCCTGCTCTGAATGGACTGAGGCCCTCAGTAACTCAGGCTGAAGCCTCCTCCCAGCCCTCACCCCTCATCACAGCTCCCACAAGCCCCCTCACTGCTGACCTCACCCCTGTGGGACTAATTACTGCTGGTTTGAAACCTGCTTGCAAGCACCAGCCAAACTAAGGAGTTAGCTCTCCTAGAGCAGACTGAGGGAAGGCACACGCCCTGTTCTTGGGACCCCAGGTCTGATGCCTGGGGCAAGGCGCCCTTAGGGAGCTCGATCTGGGAGGCAACAAAAGTTCCCCATCCCCACAATGGCTCTCTCCTTTCCTGCCAGGATCACAGACATGCTCGCTATTAGGCAGCCCTCCTATGGGTTTGGCCCTTGCCCCCTGAAGGCTCCTGTTTAAATGCAGGAGCCCTACCTGGCAGAGTACCGCTGGGTGCTCCCAGGCAGGAACGGGCAAGAGTGACGGCATTGCCTACAGAGACTCTGGCCCCGAGGTACAAATGAGTCAGGCAACTATTAAGGTGGTCAGGGGTCAGGAGGGCCAGAACATGGGGAAGAGCTGGGATAAAGAATGATTTAGTGGGGGCAGGTGGGGTGGGCAGGGGTTCCAGCCAGGCCCGTGGCACCTGCTTCTCAAGCTGTTAACAGGATGAGGGCAATGATGAAGGGGCTTTTGTGTCCCCAGAAAACAATCCCCCAAGACCTTGGCCTTCTCCCTGTGGAGGACCCCTTACCCACCTTGTCATGGACGTCAGGGACCCCTCTGAGTGGAGGAGTCAGATAGGGCTTGGGGGGTGTCAGGGCCACGCCCTCAATGGCAGAACCACCCTGGGCAGCATCTCTGGCAGGTGTGACCCAGAGGCAGAGTGAGAGCCCAGCCCACCACACAGCAGAGAGAAGGGAGGGGAGCCAGATGCAACAGGAGCAGGGCAATGGGGCAGAAACCACGGCACAGCAACATGAGGGACATAGGGACATGCTCAGGGAAACACTGGTGCCTGCCCGAGTTTAGGCCTTGGCTTGCTGGCCTTGGAACTGAGGGGAGCTGATGGATTCATGCATGAGAATGAGCCGACAGCCTTTGTGGGTCCAAAGCTCCCTCTGATCGGGAGTTAAGGAGATCCACCTGGGAGTTAATATGGGGGTGAAAATGGGAAAGGGCAAGGGTCTGTGGAAATGTAGATAGGCTCGAGGGACATTTAGGGGAGGGGCTAAGCAGGAGCTGGTGGCAGATGGGATACAGGGCACATGGGAAGAGGGCAGCAGCAAGGACAGCCAGGAAGTTTCTACCACTTCTAGGGCCTGGAGAAGCCCTAGAAGCTGGAGCTGGCAATTTGCCAAAGACCCTGGGCTAGGGTTGGAGCTAGACAAGGGGACTGAAGCCCAGAGGGACCACAAGGTGGTCCATGCTAAACCCATGAACAGAGGAAAATTCTTAGAGGCCTTTCCCTGGGGCCTTGGCTTTGATGTTGACCAGGCTGTGCCAGCCTGGCTTTGTGCGGTCAGGCTGGGCCCACAGGAAGCTCATCCAAGATAACCCTCCTAATCCCCAATTTCTTCCCTTCCCCTTCCCCTTCCCCTTTCTCTTCCCCTTCCCCTCCCCTTCCCTTCCCTTTCATTTTCTTCGTTTTTTGAGACAGACACTGTCACGCGGGCTGGGGTGCAGTGGCGTGATCTCGGCTCACTGCAACCTCCACTTCCTGGGTTGAAGTGATTCTCCTGCCTCAGCCTCCAGAGTAGCTGGGATTATAGGTGCCCACCACCACACCCAGCTAATTTTTGTATTTTTTTTAGTAGAGATGAGGTTTCACCATGTTGGCCAGGCTAGTCTCAAACTGCTCACCTCAATTGATCCACCCACCCTAGCCTCCCAAAGTGCTGGGATAACAGACGTGAGCCTGTTTGGCCCTAATCCCCAATTTCTATAGGCCTTTCACCACCTGCACCCTGGGCTCTAGCTCCTCAGCTCTACTCTTCCTTCCAGCCCTCTTCTCATTCTAGCTTCTTGGTGACCCTGTCTGCAGCTCCAGTGGTCCCTACTTCATTCATTCTCTAAGAGTCCTCCCTCCTTTCTGCACCTGAAGGTGAGCAAGGTGGTTTGCAAAGGACCTCAAACTCTGGGCTGGGGAGCTGCGCTTTGGGCTTGGTTCTGTAAGATATCCAGGGTTGGGTTTTGAGTGGGGTCAGATCAGGGAATAAGATGGCCTCCCGGAGCCAGGAGACGATTGACTTGAAGGGAAGGGAAGGGCACCGTTTGCTGGGCCCAACGCCAGGTGCTTCCCATGGATGGCTCAGTTAACCCTCCCCACGGCCCTGAGAGTTGGGCATGGCTATTATTACCTCTTGGCAAATAAAGAAACTATGGCTCAGAGATGACCAGAGTCCAGTTAGAGGCTAATGTGCATTGGGGTGGGGGGGACCCCATGGCCTGGGAGTGGGGCCAGGATGCAGGCCATGATTGCACACTGGCAGGGATGGTGGGTGTGCAGTGCCATGAGGCCTTCTCAGGGCTCACCTTCAGCCCCTGTCCTCCACTCTCTGCACAACCCCAGCCTGTGAGGCAGGTCTTCATGCCCCAAACACCTGCCTGCCACTTTCTCCAGGCCTTTGCTTGGTGGGCCCTCTCCCTGCAACACTGTAGCTTCCTCTTGCTTGTTGAAAGCTCCCCTTCCTTCAAGGCCAACTGAAATCCACCATCTTCCAGGCTTCCCAAGTGTTGGCAGATGCTTTCCAGTTCAGCCTAGCTCTGTTTCTCCCTCTGATGGAGCATGCGCCACATTAGGTCACCTATTAGCTTGGGTGAAGTTGCTTCAGCTCTCCATGCCTCAGTTTCTCTATCTGTAAAATGGAGTTGATAATTGCACCCCAATCATAGAACCCTTGTGGAGAGTAAATGAAGACTCAGACAGTGCCCAGCACATAGTAAAATAAATAGAAAATAAACCCCCTTCCCTGGAGGAGGGAGACAGGGCAGGGTCCCGGGGGTCTTGTCTTGTTTGCCTATCTTCTACTGGGATGATGGCAGCCATGGTGGCAGGGCGTGGCAGCAGCTGTCTCTCCACCAGGAGCTCTGACCTCTAGGAAAGCCAGCTCAGACCCTCTTTCTCCACCCTGCCAATGGCTGCTACTACAGTGTTCTGCTTGGATGGAGATTAATGATGTGGTCAAATTGAACCTCCTCTGGTCCATTAAAACACTTACGATGTCCCCGTGGGTCCTCTCAGGTCCCATCACTGTGAGGCATGTGTGTTTCTATGGGTACCCAAGAGTTGGCAGAGGGATCAGCACCTGGGGAAGGTGTTCCCATCACAGAGGACCCCAGAAAAGGCTCTACCTAGGGCTCAGACTGAGACTCCAACACAGGGATGGGGAGGCAGGGGGAAGTGGGCATCCTGGAAGAGTGGGGGAAATTGGGAGAGGCAGGCAGAGAAAAAGGGATAGTCGTTTTTATTGGGAATTTTACTGTGCCAGGCCTTCATGTATATTATCCTTGATTCTTCATGACAAGCCTGTGAGATCAGTCACGTTTTCCCCTTTTCCAGAAGAGGAAACAAAGGCCCAGACTGGCAAAGTGACATGCCCAAGGTCATGCGCAGTGCGAGGAGCAGAATTCTCCCCCAGATCTGCTGGGCTCCGAGAGTGGGCCCAGCGGAGAGACGACGGAGGCCGAGGATATGGGAGAATTCCAGTCCAGGCCAGCTGCCCACTCAGCCAGGGAGGGACACTGTGGGCGTGGTGGAAACAGCCACCAGAAGCCAGGGGCATGCAGCAAACAACGGTGCCAGGAAATGAACCGGACCTGGGGCCCTTCCTCCCGCCCCACCCTGTGCCCCTGGCTGCCTGCCGCCTTTCATTCCCGATGCTCCCTCCAAGGAAACAGAGAAAGCTAGGTTGAGACCCCAGGGATGGCCCTGCACGGGGGAGGAACCAGGAGGGTCTTGAAGCCCAAGAGCAGCTCTGCCAGGCCTAACCCTCCTTCCCTGGAGGAGGGAGACAGGGCAGGGTCCCAGGGGTCTTGTCCTGTTTGCCTCGGACTGAGTTCAGATTGGAGTCTGAAACAAAGGAGATACTCAAGTAATATGCTGCATGGAGGTGCAGCCAGCATGGCGTCAACACTGCCCGGCAGAAGGGGCAGAGACCTGGGCCCTGATGTGACCTCTGTCCCTACCTTGTGACCCTGGAGGAGTTGCAGAGACCTCCCCATCCATCAAGTCGGGTCATTATGCTGGAATGCATACCACTACTTGGATCCCTTCCAACTCTGACAATCCAGTTCTATTCATTCTTTTACTCACTCACTAACTTGTTCTTTCAGTGAAATACAGGGTGAAGCTCAGTAAATATACTTTAGTACAAATAAAGTGGTGGACAGAGTTGCAGAGATAAGCAAAGACTGGTAGGAGAGTAGTGATTTGTTAAAAGCAGGGACTCTCAAGTCAGATTGCCTGGGTTCAAATTCTTCCCCCATCACTTGCTACCTGCATAACCATGGGCAAGTTACCTGATCACCTTGAACACTGATTTCCTCATCTGTAAAATGGGTATAATAGGAGTATATGCCTCATAGAGTCACTGCAAGAATTAAATGAGATAACACAAATAATGTTCTTAGAAAAAAATGTCAGGTACGTCTTGAACACTCAATAAATGTTAGCTATTATTTTTCCTTGGAGGATGAATGAATTTCAGCAGGCAAAGATGTGTGCGTGGGAGTGACCTACAGAACAGCACACACTAAGGCACAGAGACAGGAAAACCCCAGTGCAAGTCTAGAGAATAGCAAGAGGCCAGTCCAGAGAAATTGGGAAAAGACAAGTCGGGGGCAGATGGTGAGATGCCTTGTGTCGACTAAGAAACTTGGACCTCATCAACATTTTCCAGTTAGTGTTTCCTGGAGCACCAGAGTCCCATAAGATGCTATTGGATATTTTGTAAAGATACAAGGAGGATATCAACAAGCAAAAGAATGAAGTGGACCCTTACCTCAGGCCATATACAAAAGTTAACTCAAAATGGATCAAAGCCCTAAATATAAGTGCTAAATCTATTAAATTATTTTTTTCTTTTTGAGATGCAATCTCACTCTGTTGCCCAGTCTGGAGTGCAGTGGCACCATCTCGGCTCACCACAACCTCCGTCTCCCAGGTTCATGTGATTCTCCTGCCTCAGCCTCATGAGTAGCTGGGATTACAGGCATGCACCAACATACTCAGCTAATTTTTGTATTTGTAGTGGAGACAGGGTTTCCCCAAGTTGGCCAGGCTGGTCTTGAACTACTGACCTCAGGTGATCTGCCCACCTAAACCTCCCAAAGTGCTGAGATTACAGGTGTGAGCCACCGCGCTGGGCCCTAAACCTATAAAATTCTTAGAAGAAAACATTGGAGTAAATCTTTGTGATCTTGGATTTGGCAATGGCTTCTTAGATATAAAACCAAAAGTACAAGCAACAAAGGAAAAAATAGATAAACTGAACTCTATCAAAATAGACAACCCACAGAATGGAGTAAAATATTTGTAAGATAAATATCTGATCAGGGATTTGTATCTAGCATATATAAAGAACTCCTATAACTCAGTAGTAAAAAGATGACCCAATTTAAAAATGGGCAAAGGATCTGAATAGACTGACCTTTCTTTAGAGAAGATATAGAAATGGCCAATAAGCACATTAAAAAATGCTCAATACCATTAGCCATCAGGGAAATGCAAGACAAAACTATGATAAAATACAACCTCATACTCACAAGGATGGGTAGAACCAAAAAGTTAGATAAAAGTTGTTAGCAATGGCCAGGTGCAGTGGCTCATGCCTGTAATCCCAGCAATTAGGGAGGCTGAGGTGGGCAGATCACCTAGGGCCAGGAGTTCGAGACCAGCCTGGCCAACATGGCAAAACCTCGTCTCCACTAAAAATACAAAAATTAGCCAGATATGGTGGCTCATGCCTGTACTCCCAGCTACTCGGAAGGCTGAGGCAGGAGAATTGCTTGAACCAGGAGGCGGAGGTTGCAGTGAGCCAATATCGTGCCACTGCACACCAGCCTGGGTGACAGAGCAAGACTCCATCTCAGAAAAAAAAAAAGAAACAGAAAAAGAAAAAAAAGTGTTAGCAAAGATGTGGGGAAATTGGAGCCCTCAACGGTGCTGGGGGAAAGGTAGAATGGTGCAATCGATTCAAAACATAGTCTGGCATTTCCTGAAATGGTTAAACATAGAGTTGCCATGTGACCCAGCAATTTCATTCATACATATGTACACATGAAAAATGAAAACATGTATTCACACAAAAACCTGTACATGAGGGCCAGGTGTGGTGGCTCATGCCTATAATCCCAGCACTTTGGGAGGCCAAGGCAGGCGGATCACCTGAGATCAGGAGTTCAAGACCAGCCTGGCCCCATCCCATCTCTACTAAAAATACAAAAATTAGCTGGGTGTGGTGGCACACACCTGTAATTCCAGCTATTCAGGAGGCTGAGGCAGGAGAATTACTTGAACCCGGAACCCGGGAGGCGAAAGTTACTGTGAGCTGAGATTGCACCACTGCACTCCAGCCTGGGTGATAGAGTGAGATTACATCTCAAAAAACAAACAAACAAAAATCCTGTACATGAATGTCCACAGCAACATTATTTATAATAGCACCCAAGTGGACACAACCTAAGCACCAATCAGCTGGTGAACGGATAAGCAGCATGTGGCACAGTCACACAACGGACTATTATTTGGCTATAAGGAATGAAGTGCTGACACATATTGTAGTGTATTGACACATGCTACAATATGAATGAATCTTGAAAACATGATCCTGAGTTTGAGAAGCCAGGTCCAAAAGGCCATATATAGTATGGCCTCATTTATATAAACTATTCAGAACAGGCAAATACAGAGACAGAAACCAGGTTAGTAGTTGCCTAGGGTTGAGAGCAGGGAAAGGAGGGTGGTGATTTGGGGGTGATAGCTAAAGTATGTAGGGTTTCTTTTCAGGGTGATGAAAATGTTCTAAAATTGATTGTAATGATAGTTGCACATATCTGTGAATATTCTAAAAAACCACTAAATTGGCTGGACGCGGCAGCTCACACCTGTAATCCTAGCACTTTGGGAGGCTGAGGCGGGCAGATCACGAGGTCAGGAGTTTGAGACCAGCCCGGCCAACATAGTGAAACCCCGTCTCTACTAAAAATACAAAAAATTAGCTGAGTGTGGTGGCAGATGCCTGTAATCCCAGCTACTTGGGAGGTTGAAGCAGGAGAATCAGAACCGCTTGAATCTGGGAGGCGGAGGTTGCAGTGAGCCAATATCGTGCCACTGCATTCCAGCCGAGTGACAGTGTGAGACTCCATCTCAAAAAACAAAACAAAAACAAAAACAAAACAAAAACAAACAAATATTAAATTGTATACTTTATTTTTTTGAGACAGGGTCTCGCTCTGTTGCCCAAGCTGGAGCACAATGGTGTGATCATAGCTCACTGCAGCCTCCAACTCCCAGGCTCAAGCGATTCTCCTGCCTCCTGAGTAGCTGGGACTACAGGTCTGTGCCACCAAGCTCACTCAAGGAAATCAAAGAGGGCACAAACAAATGGAAAAACACTCCATGCTCATGGATAGGAAGAATGAATATCATGAAAATGGCCGTACTGACCAAAGTAATTTATAGATTCAATGCTATTCCCATCAAACTACCATTGACGTTCTTCACAGAATTAGAAAAAATGATTTTAAAATTCACAGGCAACCAAAAAAGAGTCCATATAGCCAAGACAATCCTAAGCAAAAACAACAAAGCTGGAGGTAACGTGCTACTCGACTTCAAACTGTACTACAAGGCTACAATAACCAAAACAGCATGGTACTGGTACAAAAACAGACACATAGACCAATGGAACAGAATAGAGAACTCAGAAATAAGACCATACATTTACAACCATCTGATCTTCAACAAACCTGACAAAAACAAGCAATGAGGAAGGATTCCCTATTGAATAAATGGTGCTGGGAGAACTGGCTAGCCATATGCAGAAAATTGAAACTGGACCCCTTCCTTACATCTTATACAAAAAATTAACTCAAGATGCTTTAAAGACTTTTTTCCTTTTTCTTTTTGAGATGGAGTCTCACTCTGTCACCCAGGCTGGAGTGCAGTGGCAAGATCTCAGCTCACTGCAATCTTTGCCTCTGGGGTTCAAATGGTTCTCCTGCTTCAGCCTCCCATGTAGCTGGGACTACAGGTGCCTGCCACCACACCCAGTTAATTTTTGTATTTTTACTAGAGACGGGGTTTCACCATTTTGGCCAGGCTGGCCTCGAACTCCTGACCTCAGGTGATCCACCCACCTCAGCCTCCCAAAGTGCTGAGATTGTAGACATGAGCCACTGCACCCAACCAGATGGGTTAAAGACTTAAATGTAAAACCCAAAACTATAAAAACCCTAGAAGAAAATCTAGACAATGCCATTCAGGACACAGTCACGGGTGAAGATTTCATGACAAAAACATCAGAAGCAATTGCAACAAAAGCAAAAATGGACAAATGGGATCTAATTAAACTCAAGAGCTCCGCACAGCAAAAGAAACTATCATCAGAGTGAACCTACAGAATTTTTTTGCAACCTATCCATTGGAGAGAGGTCTAATACCAGAGTCTACAAGGAACTTAAACAAATTTACAGGGAAAAAACAACCCCATTAAAAAGTAGGCAAAGGACATGAACAGACACTTCTCAAAAGAAGTCATTTATGCGGCCAACAAACATGAAATAAAGCTCAGCCGGGCACGGTGGCTCACACCTGTAATCCCAGCACTTTGGGAGGCCGAGGCGGGCGGATCACCTGAGGTCGGGAGTTTGAGACCAGCCTGACCAACATGGAGAAACCCAGTCTCTACTAAAAATACAAAATTAGCTGGGCATGGTGGTGCATGCCTGTAATCCCAGCTACTCCAGAGGCTGAGGCAGGAGAATCGCTTGAACCCAGGAGGTGGAGGTTGCAGGGAGGCGGAGGTTGAGGTTAGCCAAGATCACGCCATTGCACTCCAGCCTGGGCAACAGGAGCGAAACTCCATCTCAAAAAAAAAAAAAACAAAAAACTTAACACCACTGACATTAGAGAAATGCAAAACAAAACCACAAGATACTATCTCATGTCAGTCAGAATGGCAATTATTAAAAAGTTAAGAAACAACAGATGCTGGTGAGGTCCCAGAGAGATAGGAATGCTTTTACACTGTTAGTGGGAATGTAAATTAGTTCAACCATTGTGGAAGACAGTGTGGCGATTCCTCAAAGACCTAGAACCGCAAATACCATTTGACCCAGTAATCCCATTACTGGGTACATATCCAAAGGAATATAAACCATTATATTATAAAGATACATGCAAACATATGCTCACTGCAGCACTATTCACAATAGCAAAAACATGGAATCAATCCAAATACCCATCGGTGATAGACTGGATAAAGAAAATGTGGTACATATACACCATGGAATACTATTTAGCCATGAAAAGGAATGAGATCACGTCCTTTGCAGGGACATGAATGGAGCTGGAAGTCATTATCCTCAGCAAACTAACACAGGAACAGGAAACCTAATGTGTTCTCACTCATAAGTGGGAGACGAACAATGAGAACACATGGACACAGGGAGGGAGACAACACATACTGGGGCTTGGCAGGGGAGAGGGCGAGGGGAGGGAGAGCATCAGGAAAAATAGCTAATGCAGGGCTTAATACTTAGGTGAAAGGTGCAGTAAACCACCATGTCTCATGTTTACGTGTGTAACAAACCTGCACATGTACCTCAGGACTTAAAATAAAATTAAATACTTTTTTTTTGGTAGAGACAGCATCTCATTATTTTGCCGAGGCTGGTCTCCAACTCCTGGTCTCAAGTGATCCTCCTGCCTTGGCTTCTCAAAATTCTAGGCTTACAGGTGTGAGCCACCGTGCCTGGCGAAACTGTACACTTTAAATGAATGAGTTCTATGACATGTGAATTATATTTCCATAAAGCTGTAAAAAATAAATACAAGTAGGGGGTGTGAATCTATCATCAAAACAGCTTGGGAAATGCTGGGTTAAGCAGAGGATTGTTGCTAGGCATGGTGGCCCGGGCCTGTAGTCCCAGCTGCTCAGGAGGCTGAGGCAGGAGGATCCCTTGAGCCTAGGAGTTTGAATCCAGCGTCATCTTAGCAACATAGCAAGATCCTGTCTCTAAACAAGAAAAAAAGAGGGGATTGTTTGCTTTGGGACTTCTCTGAGCCTTTTATATGCTAATATGCATTGGCAAAGTCCTGGAGTGGGTTAGTGTATGTATCATTTTCCAAACCTTTGACCATGGTTCAACCATGGAATCATCTTCAGAAGAACCTCTTCCAACCTCTCACAAAACACTTTTCACACTTTTTAGCAAGTTTGGCTGCAAGCAGCGGGGAGCCATTGAAGATTCAAGCAGGGAAAGGGCCTGGTAGAGCTGCACCTAGAGGGAAGCCAGGCTGTGGTGGGGACATGAAAGTGGGAGGACAGCCTAGTGGCTTCGTGCCAGTGAAATGGTTAAAAAGGATTCTGAATAGACATTTCTCTAAAGAAGATATACAAATGGCCAACAGACATACAAAAAGATGTTCAATATCGTTAGTCATCAAGGAAATGCAATTCAAACCATAATGAGATACCTCTTCACACCCACCGGATATGGAGGCAGAGGTGGTAGGGATCCAAACACAATGTTCAGAGGGGACTACCCTGCCACTTCTTTCCTCAGCTCTAGGAACGGGAGCTTCTCCTCTCCCTGGACTCCCTGACCTGAGTCCTAGGAATTCCCAGATTCTCCCTGATCCATCCTGGAGCCCCTGACTGCTTCACTGCTTCCGGAGAGGATGCTGGGGGCCCTCGTCCACCCCAACTGTGTTTATGTCCCTCTTCCTGGAAGTGGGATAGGCACCAGCCTGGCCAGGCTGGTGGGTGTGGGAGGAAGGCACCGGATCTGGGGGCCTATGATAACCCTGGCAGTGGGGGCAAGAGTGGGTGAAGCAGGTTGGTCTGATCAGGGCCAGTCAGGCTGGAGCAGAGTGTCTTGTCCCGTCTCAAGGTGCCTTCTTCCAGAACAGCTCTGTTTCTCCCAGGCCATGAGAAACACACCTGGAGCTTGGAGCTGAGGGAACTTGGAGAAGGAAAACTGGCCTTTAAGTCTTAAAAGTCTTAGTCATACTGGTTACCATTTGTTGAGTACTTACTACATATTCTACCTTATGCTAAGTACTTTGCATGCATATATCATCTGATGCTCAAAAAAATCCTCATTTCCCCATTTGACAGAGGAGGAAACTGAGCCTTAGAGGATTTCAATAACTTGCTCAATATTATCCAAGGAAGTGGGTCAAAGGAGTCTCATGAAACTAGATTTGAAATCAAGTTCTGGACAAGGGAGTAAGATTGGAGAAGCACATACAACTGCCTTCTTCCAGCTTTCCTGCTCCAGAGCCCAACCCAGCGCAGCCCCGCATCCACAGCCTCTCTCAGGGCCCTAGGAGTGGGGACAGGGAGCACCCTGAGATGACCTCAAAATTCCCAGCTGCCTGGTATGGTAAGTGTTCAGAGACTTCTTTCAAATGACATCCTTGTCTCAATCTAAGGCCACAGGAGAGGGGGAAATGTCAGGAAAGGTAGAGAGGCCATGCCTGCTCCAGGCTTCTGCTAAGGCAGGGAAGGGGACCCCAAGAAGTTTAGGGATATCCACCAGGGTTGGGCCCTTGGACAGGGTGACAGCAGGCAGAAGCTCTCCAGGAGGGGATGCAGCAGAGCAGGGTGAGGAGCACCATTAACTACCTAAAGGGCAGACCCATTCATTGCCATCCCAGAACCATGGAAGGGGGTCCTGGAAGGGCAGAAGCTAGATTTCAGAAAGAACATCCATTAACAAAGGATTCTGTGCCTGAGAGAGGAGGCTTGGGGTCTCCAGGCTGGAGGAGATGCTGGCTGGCCTGGAGGCCGGGGGGATGGCTGAGATGGTGCAGCCGCATTACAAGTATGGTTCTCCTGTCTGTGGCCAAACCCAGTCAAGGACCCAGCAGTCTGGACCCCTATATCCTTAATGTTGTCTCAGCTCAGAGGCAGAGGGATGGACACTGTGGCCTCCTCCCATAAGCCTTCTGGGTTGCAGGAGAGAGTTGGCTGGGGAGAAGGAGCATCATTAATTCCCCCAAATATTTACAGTGTTCCTAGTGCTGGGCCTGCAGCCAAGGCCCTTGGGTCAGGCCCTGTGCTGTGTCCATTACTCATGTCTCACTCAGGCGAGCAGGCCTTGGACACAGGGAGGGGTGGCCAGAGGAGGCAGGAGCCTGGGAGGCGGTGCAGGAGAACAGTAGCCCGCTGCCTGCCCCGATCCCTCCCCCAGCCCACCCGCCTGGCAGGAATCTGGCTGCACCCCAGATGCTTATGGCCTGCTCTCCAACAAGAGGTAGAGAAGCAAAGGGCGGGGAGCAGTCTCTCTTGCCTTGCTCTTCCAGGCTCCTGAGATGAGGGTGGGAGCAGTCTCTCTTGTCTCCCTGGCTCAGATTATCCAGCCACCAAGAATGGGGTCTCCCCCAGGGCCAGGCTGGGTCAGACAAGCTGCTGCCTGCCTTACATCCTGGGCGGGAAGCGGTCCCTAGAGGCAGAGCCGACAGGAAAAAATACTCAAGGAGCTTGACAGGAGTGGGGACACTGCCCTGGGCCCGCCAGCCACCTCCCAGGGCACACAGCCACATCCCACACCCAAACTACTGGAGGGTTTGGGGAGGCTGCGGCGGCCCCTGGACAATCAGCCCTGTGCTGCCCCTCCCAAGCTGGGCAGCCGGGCCCCACTCCCAGGACCCTGCCCAAGTCCCTCTTGGAGTCTTCTCCCCTGCTCCACCGACTCTGCCTCCATGACCCACCTCCTTCTCCTATTCCTGTCTCCCTCTGTCTCTCTGTCCCCCTCTTTCTTCATCTCTCATGTCTGCACAGACAGGCTGGGACAGGAATCCGGGTGCCACTCACTGAAAAGAGGTTTGGTGGGAGGAAGAGAACCAGGCCAGGTGAAGCAGTGGCTGATGTCCTTGGAGTGTCAAGAGCCCAGGCCCTCAGCCTTCCCTGCCCTTTGCAGGCCCCCACCCCTGCCCTGGGAGGTTTGGGGTGGAAACATAGGAACAAACAGCCTCCCTCTCCCCCTCGACGTGGTTTAAGCAGATAAACCTGGACTTCAACCAAGCCTCTCCTGAGTCGGTAAACACCTGCTCCCTTGCCCCATAAGGCACCTGAGGACAATGAGGGACACTGTCTCATCTGCCTCCTGGGGAGTCCTCATTCTGCCTCCAGGCCAGCCCGGGAGGGGCTGTCAGCCTGAGAGACTCTAGGCCCCTTGGGACAAAGGGCTCTTGTAAAGGACGGGACCCCTACTCACTCACCACCTCTCCTCCCCTGAACAGGGCTTTCCAGGCTGGGACTGGATCACAGGGGAGAGTGGGAGCTGAGAGGCAGAGAGGGGTCCCAAATTCTTGCCCATCCAGGATGGGGCAACCGGCTGGTCCTTCCACACCTTTTGCAAGTCCTGAGCCAGGGCAGGGAGGGCAGGTCCACCCTGGCATCAGGGCTTTGGAGGGCAGTGCGGCCATCATGGGAGAGCTAAACACCCCTGCCCAGCCCCAAGCTCTCCTTTTCCTCTCCCAGCTTCTGGAAGATCCTCTGTCTGTCCCTGGCTCCTACTCTCTGCCACCGTCTTTCCCTCCCTCAGGAAGTCTTCTAGGAGGCAGCAGGCTGCGGGGAGCCGATACTGCGGGCCAGAGAGATGAGCAGGGAGAAAAGTTTACCCACATGATCTCATTTGCCTCTCACCATTTGGAGACTGCAGAGATTCTGAAGTCTTGGATTGGGCTGGACCTCACCTGTCATGGAGCTTTCCCAAGGAGAGCTTGGGGCTGGGCAGAGGTGCATGGAGCTGTTCTCTGGTTGGCCTAAGTGCTGGTGAGCAGCTACCCTGCTCAAAGTCCATGTGAGGCTCCCTGAGGAGGACAGCCTGCAGAGCCCATCCACCCTGCTACTCAGATACCAGTCAGTGCTCGGGGGAGACAGGCAGGGCAGGGCCCCACTCAGGCTGGGAGACAGGACTCGGTATGGTCTGTGTGCTGAGGGGTTGGGGATGGAGATGAGGAAGGAGACAGCCTCTTTGATAAGGACATCTGGGAAGGCTGGCTGGAGGAGGTGGCATTTGGAGATAAGCCTTGATGAGGAGGGTTCCATCAAAGCAGTCTCCCATTTCTCTTAGGGGCTATGTTCACCACTGCTCCTCCCCCAGCCTGGAGCCTCCTTCACCACCAGGAGCAAAGCAGCTCCTAGCACTCCTGCCAGCTCCCCCAGAGTGCTGGCCTCTTCTCCCCCCAGCCCATGACCTCCCAGCTGTGCAGCTTTGGGTATGTGGTGGAGCCTCTCCAGGCCTCAGCTGTGCACTACAGTCACTAAAGTGCCACCTCCTGCAGTTTTCCTGCTGGTGGACTGCGGTCATGCTGGCGACAGCTCAGTCAGAGGTGAGGCCCAGCCTGATCAAAGCCTTCAGAATCTTTGCCGCCTCCAAATGGTGAGAGGCAGATGATATTACGGGTAAACCTCCTTCTCCCCCCTCACCTCCCTGGCCTTCAGTATCAGCTGCTCCTTGATGTGTTGCAATCAGCAGACCACTAGTTCCTGGCTGCTCAGGGCCAGATGATTCTATCCTTGGGGACTGGGACCTGCGTGGAATCCCTTGCCTCTTTTGGGGGTCAGAATCCTTCCATCCAAGGACAAGTCTGGGTGGGGAATGGGTGGGGTGGGGAGAGCTCTCCTTCAAGCCTCCAGATGTCAGTAAGGAAAATCACCATGGCTTTTTCTAGCCACTTCGGCCTTTGGCCTCCAACATTCTCCATGAGTTTGTGTTCATGTCTGGCCAGCGGGGCTGACCTTCTGCAGCCCTGAGCTGGTGTGGGCAGGGGCTTGGAGAAAGTTCGCTGGGCTGGGTTGGCCCTAAACCACATCGAATTTCCCCTGCTGCTTTTATGGGAAAACCAAGGCTCCGTCACCTGGGCACCTGAGTCCTCCAAACCTGCAGGCTCTCCTTCCACCCTCATATTTAGAAGACACACCCGGGCCAGGCGCAGTGGGAATCCCAGCATTTTGGGAGGCCAAGGCGGGCGGATCACTTGAGGTCTGGAGTTCGAAGTCAGGAGTTTGAGATCAGCCTGGCCAACATGGGAAAACCTCGTCTCTACTAACAACAATACAAAAATTAGCCAGGCATGGTGGCGGGTGGCTGTAGTCCCAGCTACTCGGGAGGCTGAGGCAGAAGAATCACTTGAACAAGGGAGGTGGAGGTTGCAGTGAGCTGAGACTGCACCACTGCACTCCAACCTTGGTGACAGAGTGAGAGTCTGGCTCAAAAAAAACAACACATACTCGAGTGGCGTTGAGTGTTGCCCTCACCCCGGCCTCCCTGTCCTGTCCTTGCTGCATTCCCACTGCCCTCTGCCTCTCACCTGTGGGCTGTTTGCTCTGAACTGTGTCAGCCCAGGTGTGGAATGCAGCCCCCCTTCCCTTTAATTCCTCCCTAAATACTCTTCACCCAAGGCAGTGAGGGTGGGGGATCATTCCTGAGGGATGGGGGTGATGGAGAAGAAGGGGCTACTTTTCCACCCAGCGCCCAAGCCCATGTTTCCACCTCCCTCTGGTTGCCTACCACTTATTGTCTTGGTTTTCAATCTCTCTTCGTCTCTGTCTCTATCTGTCTGTCTCTCTCTCTCCACATCTGTCCTCAGGAATTCTCTCCTGAGTGGTCTCCTGAAACTGAGAGTTCTCCCAAGCTATTAGCTAGATAGATCCTTTCTCTCTCTCTCCCTCTCTCTCTCTCTGTCTGTTTCACATCCCAAGAGAGCCCAGCAAGGTATTTCCTAGTTCTGCTGCCAGCTTTTGCAATAACGTGTGTGTGTGCGTGTGTGTGCGCATGTGTGTGTTTTCTATTCCACACAGTTGGGGAAAGTAAACCCCAGAAAGAGATCGCTTGCCCAGAACCTTACAGAGTGAGGAACGAAGAAGGAATAAGAACCTAAGACTTTTAACTTCCTGCGTAAGAACTGCGTGACTCTGGGCAAGTTAATGAGTCTCTCTGGGCCACCATTTTATTTTATTTTAATGGAAATATTTAATTGAAGTGTAACGCATAGACAGAAAAGTGGATGGATTTTCACCAAATGGACACACCTGTGTAACCAGAACCCAGGTTGGGAAATATATTTCCAGCATCCCCCAAGCCCCTTTATATCTCCTCCCAATTTCTTCCTTCTTAGAAGGTAGCAATCATCTTGACTTCTACCACCATAGGTTCGTTTTGCTGGTTTTTGAACTTTTGATCAGCAGAATCATAGAATATGTGTTCTTTTGTGTCTGGCAGTTTTTGCTCAACATTAAGCCTATGCCATTCGCCCATCTTGTTTCTTGTACTTACAGTTTGTTTCTTTGCATTGCTGGACACCCTCGTATGAATACGCCACCATTTATTTATTCATTCTACTGCTGATGGACATCTGGATTTTTTCAGTTTAGGACTGTTGACAATAGTGCTGTGGTGAACATTCTTTTGCATGTTTTTTGGGGCACAATGAATACTTTTCTGTTGGATACATGCCCAGATATGGACTTGCTAGTCATAGGGGCTGCGTATGCTCAGCTTTAGTTGGTGCTGTCATAAAGTTTTCCAAAGTGGTTGTGCCAACCTATGCTCCTGCCAGCTGGTACAAGAGCCCTATTTGCTGCACACCCCTGCCAATCTTCAGAAGTCAGTCTTTTTCATTTTAGTTCATTGTAGCTTTTGCATTTCCCTAGTGACTTATGATATAGAGCATCTTTCCATATGACTACAGGGCATTTGGAAAGCCTTATTGTGGCAGGGTTGTTCACGTTGCCTGCCCATTTCTATTGAGCTATCTGTCTCTTTCCTATTGATCTATTAGTGTTCTTTATATGCTCTGGATACAAGCCTTTTGTGGTGCAAATTTCTCCTGCAACTCTGCAGCTTTCCTTTTCACTTTCTTTTTATTTATTTATTTATTTATTTATTTATTTATTTATTTATTTATTTTGAGACAGAGTTTCACTTTTGTTGCCCAGGCTGAAGTGCAATGGCGCGATCTCGGCTAACTGCAACCTCTGCCTCCCAGGTTCAAGGAGGTCCTGCCTCAGCCTCCCAAGTAGCTGGGATTACAGGCATGCACCACCACGCCCAGCTAATTTTGTATTTTTAGTAGAGATGGGGTTTCACCATGTTGGTCAGGCTGGTCTCGAACTCCTGACCTCAGGTGATCCACCTGTCTTGCTCCCAAAGTGCTGGGATTACAGGCGTGAGCCACCATGCCCGGCCCCTTTTCACTTTCTTAATGGTGACTTTTGATCAACAGAAGTTCTAATTTTATTTTATTTTGGTTATAAAGATAGGGTCTTGCTCTCTCACCCAGGCTGGAGTGCTGCGGCACAATCATAGCTCACTGCAGCCTTGAACTCCTGGCCTCGGGTAATCCTCCTGACTCAATCTCCCAAGTAGCTGGTACTATAGGCACACACCACAGTGCCTGGCTTAGAAGTTCTAAATTTCATGGAGAATAATTTATCAAGTTTTTTTTCTTTTCAGCTAGAACTTTTTGTGTCCTGTTTAGGAAATTTAGCTACCCAGAAGGCTGAGGCAGGAGGATCGCTTGAGCCCAGGAGTTCAAGACCAGCCTGAGCAATGTGGTGAAATCCAGTCTCTACAAAAAAAATACAAAAATTAGCCTGGCATGGTGGCATCTGCCTATAGTCCCAGCTACTCAGGAGGCTGAGGTGGAGGTGGAAAGATTGCTTGAGCCTGGGAGGTTGATGCTGCAGCGAGCTAGGATTGCACTAATGCACTCCAGCCTGGGTGACAGAGCAAGACCCTATCTCAAAAAACAAACAAACAAACAAACAACAACAAAATTTTGCCTACCCAAGGTCATGAATATATTCTATTTTTTTCTAGTGGTTTTACCTTTTATATTTAGATATATATTCCATCTAGAATTTTATGTTTGTGTATGATGTGACATAGGGATCAAGATACCTTTTTTCCACATGAATATCCAATTGCCCAGCACCATTTATTGGAAAGACTATCCTTTCCCCAGTATAGCTGAGCAGTATCATCTTTGTTAGAAATCAAATAATCACATCTGGGTGGATTCACTTCAAGGCTCTCTATTCTGTCCCACAGGCTCTCTATTCTGTCCTTGCACTAATACCATGTTGTCTTAATATCTAGTACTGGAAGTCTTACAGCTGTGCTCTACTTGAAGAAAGTCTTGGCTATTCTTGATCCTTTCCATTTCCATACAAATTTTAGAATCAACTTATCGATTTCTGCACACACACACACACACACACACATTCCTGCCAGGATTTTGATTGGAATTGCATTGAATCTATAGATTGATTTGGGGAGGATTTACAAGGTGGAGCTTTCCAATCCATGAACACTAATTTAGATTATCTTTAAATTTTTTTATTTTTTGAGGCAAGATCTTACTCTGTCACCCAGGCTGGACTGTAGTGGCACAGTCATGGCTCACTGCAGCCTCGACCTCCTGTGCTGAAGTGATTATCCCACCTCAGCTTCTTACAGGCACACGCCACCACATCAGACTAATTTTTCTATTTTTTGTGGAGATGGGGTTTCACTATGTTGCACAGCCTGGTCACAAACTCCTGGGCTCAAGTGATCTGCCCGCCTCCACCTCCCAAAGGGTTAGGATTATAGGCATGAGCCACCATGCCTGGCCTAGATATTTTTAAGTATTTATCAAAGATATTTTGAAGTTTTCTGTGTAGTGAGGGAGCTTTCACTGTTTGGGTTAGATTTATTTTTAGGTATTTGATATTTTTATGGTGTATAAATGATGTTGTCCTTTTAATTCCTTTCCCTAATTGTACATTGGTAGAAAAACATTTGATTGGTTCCTTTTTTTTTTTTTTTTCACTTTTAGAGACACGGTCTCACTATGTTGCCCAGGCTGGACTCAAACTCTTAGGCTCAAGGAATCCTCCTGCCTCAGCCTCTCTACTAGCTGGGACCACAGACATGGGTTACCACATCCGGCTTAGTAATTCTAATTTCAATGGAGAAAAATTTATCAAGTTTTTTCCTTTATGGTTAGTACTTTCTGTGTCCTATTTAGGAAATCTTGTTATTCAGGAGGCTGAGGCAGGAGGATTGCTTGAGCCCAGGAGTCCAAGGCCAGCCTGGGCAACATAGTGAGACCTCATCTCTACTTAAAGGAAAAAAAAAAAAAAAAGAAATCTTTGCCTACCCCAGCAACATTTGATTTTTTATACTGATTTTGTATCCAGTGAGCTTACTCAATTTACTTATTTATTCTAATAGCTTGTCTGTATATTTTGGGGGATTTTGTCTATGGACCATTATGTCATCTAAATACTGGCAGTTTTCCTTCTCCCTTTACAATTCTCACAGTGTTTCTTGTGCCTTATTCCCTTGCCTGAGGCCTCCCTTGTAGAGTAGTGCTGGATGGAGTGGTAACAGTGGGCTCCTCAGCTGCCTCCTGATCGTAGTAGAAAGCTTTGAATATTTCACCACTCAACCTAATGGAGTGTGTGTGTGTATTTCAGATAATCTTCATAGTACTACTTTTTCAGACATACCTTGCTGATAAGGGAAGGGTCTGAGGGGCTGAGGTAGGAAGCACTGGTTTGAGGTTGAGGAACCCCTGGGAGTGGCCTGCCCCTTGCTCAATTAAAAAGCAAAACAGGGCTGGGCATGGTGGCTCACGCCTGTAATCCCAGCACTTTGTGAGGCTGAGAACGGCAAATCACTTGAGGCCAAGAGTTCGAGACCAGCCTGGCCAACATGGCGAATCCCCGTCTCTACTAAAAATACAAAAATTAGCTGGGCATCGTGTACTTGCAGTCCCAGCTACTCCGGAGGCTGAGAGGCACAAGAATCGCTTGAGCCCAGGAGGCGGAGGTTGCAGTGAGCTGAGATCGCATCACTGCACTCCAACTGGGCAACAGAGTGAGACTCCATCTCAAAAAAAAAAAAAAAAAAAAAAAGCAAAGCAGAAGCTGGACCCTGTCTATAATCCCAGCACTTTGGGAGGCCAAGGTGGGAGGATCACTTGAGCCCAGTAGCTCAGGGATGCAGTCAGCTATGATGGCACCACTGCATTCCAGCCTGGGCAACAGAGCAAGACTCCATCTCTTAAAAATAAAAATAGAAATAAACAGGCCAGGGGCGGTGGCTCATGCCTGTAATCCCAGCACTTTGGGAGGCCAAGGCGGGCGGATCACAAAGTCAGGAGTTCTAGACCAGCCTGGCCAACATAGTGAAACCCCGTCTCTACTAAAAATGCAAAAAATTAGCTGGGCGTGGTGGCAGGTGCCTGTAATCCCAGCTACTCGGGAGGCTGAGGCAGGAGAATCGTTTGAACCTGGGGGGCAGAGGTTGCAGTGAGCCGAGATTGTGCCACTACACTCCAGCCTGGGCGACAGAGTAAGACTCTGTCTCAAATAAATAAATAAATAAATAAACAAACAAACAAACAAACAAACAAAAATTAAAAATAGAAAAGAAAAAGAAAAGAAATAAACTAAACAGAGTTGTCTCCAAAGGGGAACACCTCTCTGGCGACTCCCTCTGTGTCCTCCATCAGAACCCGGTCAGAACATCTGTCTGGTCTGGGGCTGCTGGGTATCCCCTTTGGCTCTGGAGCATGAGGCTACCGGTCCATTCCTGTCATTCCCCCGGGCGCTGAGGCTCAGAGCAGGGTGGTGACTAGCTTAGGTCCCACAGCAAGTGAGTGGCAGAGCCAGGACTGGAACTCGAGGTTCCTGGAGCCCAGCTCCACTTCGGCCACCGCACTGTGGTCAGGAGCTGGGAGGTGACCAGAGGGCAGAGGGAGGGGCATGTAGGTATTTCAGGAACGGGACAACTTTGTGCAGGTACTGGACCCTATGCCCACAGATGTGCGTAAAGAAGATAGGTGGGCAGCCCCTCCTCCAGCAAGAGAGGAGCAGGGTCCAGGTGGGGTGGGAGGCAGGTGAGCAGCTGACCCTCAAATCTAGTCCTGCGCCATTTGGAAGGAGGATATGGGGAGAAATCTCCCCAGGGCAGCATGGAGACCTAGACCATCGGGGTTTGCTCCATCCCCACTAAGGCCCTTGGGAGGAGCTTAGAGATCAGGACTGGGACCCTGGGAGCCCATTGCTCCCAGGAGGAGCCCATGGCCAGAGAGGGCAAGTCCTGGATGCACAAGGAGATGGTGCAGAGCTGTGGCCATACCAAACCCAGCGTGCTTGGCTGTCTAGGATAGGAACAGTGGCCCTGTGTAGAACCCATCCTGGTCTCCCCAATTCTCACCACAGACTCCAGGATGACAGAGAGGAGAGGGCTGAGCGAGAGAGGAGAAAATGGAGAGGAAGGACGGGTCAGAAAAGGGAAGACAGCCCTGAGAGGTGGGAGCTAGACAGGGGGTCCAAGGTGTGAGGGGCCAGGAGGCACATGGAGGGGAGCTGAGCCCAGGCGGGGAGGGTAGGGATGAAGCAAACCCAGACACAGGATGTCAGAGGCAAGCGGCATTCTTCCTCCCTGGCCAGCCCCTCCTCCACCCTGCCCACTGGGAATGTGCGGAATGTGATGAGCCGGTAGGATCAGGACTCCCACTCCACCTGGCACTGTGCGCGGCGGGGCGCTAAGCCATCCCCACGTATCACAGGGGGGTTTCTTCGGGGGGGGGTGGGAGAGATTTCAATGGACATTACCCTAATATAGAAACTGTGTGGAAGGTCTTGGGGAGGGGTGCCACTCCTGTGGGCCAGATGCCAGGGCTGTGGGCATGACCAGATGCTTTCCTGTTGAGCTGCTGTGAGTCAGAAGGCACGGGGCCTGGGTTGGTAGTTGGGGTGGGGGGCAGTGTTCCCAGTTGCCAGGGAAGCTGGGGCAGCAGGAGAGGGGAGGAGGGAAGCAATACAGAGTGGCAGCTGACACTCTCCTGGAGGACTGGGCACTGCAGCTGCTGGCCAAGGAAGTCGTCTGGGGGCCCCAAAAAATGACTCCACCCCTGCTGAATTTAGAGTCCCATGGAGCAAACTGGGGCTCCTATGGTCCTCACTGCGGCGGGTCCAGGGGCTCCACCAATTCCACGCAGGGCAGTCTCGGGGCGCGTGGGCACGCTCTGTGCCCTGCAGCATCCACGCCTGCCCCGCCCTCCCATAGATGCTCGTGGCCCTCCTCTTTGCACAGCTGCATTCACTCCCCTTCCTTGAGTGATGCAGCCCACCTTTGTTGAGGCTTGCTCTGTGGCAGGCACTGTGCAAGGTCCTGGGGCTTCAACAGTGAATCAGCTGAGGTCCGTGCCCTCCTGGGGTTATGCGTCATGTGGGGACAGAGCCAACAGCCAAGACATGGATGCTTCTGGCTGAACGCTGGCCTCACAGCCGGAAGCAGGGGAGGGGCAGGAGCAAGGCTTGAGGAAAGCAGAAGAGGTCCGGTGACCCTGAGGCCCCGGGACCCAGTCCTGTTCCAGGGATCCACTTTCTGCCCTGGAGAGGTACACGTCTGAGAAACGCTGCAGAACAGAGCAGAGGGAAGGGAGAAGGGGGGCAGAGGGGTGGACTCGCGGTTTGAGGTTGAGCCTGGTTGGAGGAAGAACAGAGACGGAGAAAACCTCAGCCCCAGGGACCACTGTGCGGCTACACCTGAGCCCCACTGCGGGCGGCCTGAGCCCAGCATGGGAGGCCAGCCAAACCTCTCTCAGGGCCCACTGCCCGCTGGCTCCGCGGCAGAACGGAGGGCAGGGGGCGCTAGCCCGAGTGGCTGCCGTGGGATCCGATCCAGGCAGCAGGCCCCGCCAGCTGCAGGCCTGACCCACAGGTACCTGGCCGCCATGGCCCACTCTGGTCCGGGCACCCCCGCGGGGCTGCTGAGCAGGGAGGGCCCTGTGAGGTGCCCACAACAGCCACCTCTTCTGGGCCAGTTTTGGTTCCTCCTCACACTTAGCACAATGCCTGCTGGCACAAATGAGTCAAAAATGCTTGGGGGGAATCAAAACTATGAATGAATGACGATTGAATAAATAAATGATGGATGGATAAACAAATCCATCAACCAACCAGTTATCGGAGTTCCAGCAGCCAATCCTTCAGAAATGGGCATGCTTGCCACCTGGTGGCGACTGCGCTAACTGCAGCCATGGTCAGGGCCAGCATCACCGGTCACCACACAGCGGAAGCCTGGGCTGCCACCACCAAGGCGGATCCCGGGGTCACCCTGTTCCTCCTCCTGCCTCTCAGCCATGCTGCCTTATTTTCCAGCACACTTAAGCAATTTTCTGTTATGTTTGAAAACCCTCTTAGGTAAGAGATTCCTTCCTCGCCTGTGCCCTTTGGAAACTCCTACCTATGCCCTGACCTTTGTTTTCGTCTGGTTCTCTTTTGTCCTCCAGGCAGAAAGAGCATGAGTGCCTCCTTCCCCTCACCCGGACAGGAAGGTCAGCCTGGCAAGAGTCAGGCCCTGGACTGGACAGGCAGGAATTCTGTCTGTCCTTCCCTGTCTCTTCCCCGACTTCTAAATATGTTAAGTCGGTTGGTTTGTCTCAGGGTGGGTCCTTCACTCCTGCTTCTGAATTCATGTGAAGACACTTGGCCTGCTGGCTCCAGGCAGTCCCCATGGACACCCAGGGCCCAGAGCCACACTCTGCCATTTAGAGCAGGACAGCAGTGAGGACCCACCACGGCCAGCAGTGAACACAACAGCTCTAATACAGGGAAATACCCTGGCCTGGAGACGGGAGACAGTATTATGTGGCTTTGGACAGGTCACAGGCCCCCTCTAGGCCTCAGTCCCCCATCTGTGTAACCGGGGGTAACTCTGGTTCTGGCATTCCGTGGCTCTGCCTCTCCATGCCTGGCTGATGTCCACAGTGTTTCTTCCCTCCTTTTCACAGGTCCGGGCTTCATAGCTGCCCTCACTCCCCCTTGTCCTGCTCTCTAGCCCCAGGGCCAGCTGTAAAACACATGGTGGCTTTCAGGCATCCCTTTACTTTCTGTCCCTGTAAGGGGGGATCCCAGGTGTGGTGAGATCACTGGTTGCCCATCCCTGACATCCATTCCCCCTTCCTTGTTATAGAACCCCACTTTCATGTGGGGCAGCGGGAGCCTCCGGGTCCTCAAAGGGGAAACCCATGATTGATCACAGACCCATCTCCATGTGACTCTTTCTCCCCTGCTCTATTTGAGGACCCTGTGGCCCAGTCTGGTTGACACATAAAATTTAAGCATCACAGCTGGGTGTGGTGGCTCATACCTGTAATCCCAAGCACTTTGGGTGGCTGAGGCAGGTGGATCACTTGAGGTCACGAGTTTGAGACCAGCCTGGCCAACACAGTGAAATCCCGTTTCTACTAAAATTACAAAAAATTAGCTGGGAGTGGTGGCGCGCGCCTGTAATCCCAGCACTTTGGGAGGTCGAGGCAGGAGGATTGCTTGAGCCCAGGAGTTCATGACCAGCTTTGGCAACATAGCAAGATCCTGTCTGGAAAAAAAATACATATATATATCTCTAAATTTTCTCTCTATATATATATTTCTTTCTATATATATATATACTCTCTCTCTACATATATATATATATACACACACACACACATATATATACATATATACACACGCGGGGCATCTAGCTACAGCCTTGGTTACCAGGAAGACAGTGGGCACTTGTTAGAGTTAGCTGCTGTGATGAACTCTCTCTATATGTGTGTGTGTGTGTGTATATATACATACCTGTGTACAGGTATACATACATACATGTATACATACCTGTGTACAGGTATACATACATACATGTATACATACCTGTGTACAGGTATACATACATATATGCATGTGTGCGTGCATGTATGCATGTGGCATGTATACATGTACGTATGTATACATGCATGTTGAATGTACACATGTATGTATGCATGTATGCATGTATGGATGCATGCATGTATGTGCACACACGTATGTATGTATGTATGCATGCGTGTGTACATGTCTGTATACATATATGGATGCATGTATGCATGTATACATGTGTGGATGCATGTATGCATGGACACATGTATGTATGCATGTATGCATGTATGGATGGATGCATGTATGTATACATGCATAAATGCGTACACGCATACATGCATACATGTGTGCATGCATACATGAAGACATGCAGCATGCATACATGCATGCATCCAAGCATGCATACATGCATGCATACATATATGTGTACATGGATAATGCATACATACATGCATACACGCATCCATACATTGTACATATGTGTGCACAAATGCATGTATGCATGTATACATATACGCACACATGCATACATGCATTCATATACATGCGTGCATTCATGCATACATATATGTATATGCACACATATGTGTATGTATACATGTGTGTATACATGCATGCACGCATGCATCCACATATACATACATGTATGTATGCATGTACGCATGTATGTATGCATACATATGTGCATGCATTTACAAGCATGCGTGCATACATGTATGTGTGTATGCATACATGTATGTATACATGCATGCGTGTATACACCTATGCATACATGTATGTATACATAGATGTGTGTACACATATACATACATGTATGTATGCATACATATGCGTACATGTATGCATACGCATGTGCGTACATACATGCATACACGTATGCATGCACACACATGTAAATGCATGCATGTATACACACATGCATATTTATATGTGCATGCATACATACATGTATATGCACACATGTGTATGTATGCATACATGTGTGTATATGCGCATACTCATATGTGTGTATGCAAACATGTACGTGTGCCTTACATACATATATGTATGCATGTGTGTATACATACATGTACATATGCATGTGTGTACATACATGTATGTTTGCATGTGTGTATACACATGTGTATATATGTATATGTTATATATGTATATACACAATTATATATGTATACATATATACATATATATACATACGTATGTATAGAGTTCATCACAGCAACTGACAAGTATATATATACACTTATATACACGTATATGTATACATATGCGCACGTATATGTGTATAGATGTACACACGTATGTGTATAGATGTACGCACGTATATGTGTATACATGTACACATATGTGTTTATACATACATGCATACATACGTGTGTATGCATACATGCACACATACACGTGTGTATATACACATGCAGTCATGCGTGCGTACATGTACACACATGCATACATGCATGTACACATATGTGCATGTACATATACATACATGAGTGCATACATATGTGTATATACATGTATGTGTGCATATATGCACATATACATATACAGGTATGTATGCATGTATGCATGTATGCATGCATGTGTGCATACACGCATGTATGCATGTGTGCATACACGCATGTATGCATGTGTGCATACACGCATGTATGCATGTGTGCATACACGCATGTATGCATGTGTGCATACACACATATGTGTATGTGTATACATATATACATGTATATGTATACATATATGTGTATATGTATACATACCTATATGTGTATATATGTATACATATATGTATATATAAGTGTATATATACATATACTTGTCAGAGTTAGTTGCTGTGATGAACTCTATATATACTTATGTATATATGTATATATATGTATATATACATATATAACAGTTGTGTATGTATACCTATATAACACATACATATATAGATACACACACATATAGAGATAGAGAGAGAGAGAGAGTTCACAGCAACTAATTCTGACAAGTACCCACCATCTTCGTGGGAACCAAGGCTGTAGATAGATGCCCCATGCATTAGCCAGGGAAGGAACCAGGAGGGCCGAGTCTCGAGGGGAAAGGCCTCGGGGAACCCAGGGAAAGGCAGAAGAGACAGGGGCTGACAAAGGAATGAAAGCATGCAGAAAAATGTGCTTTCCAACTGTTCAGCTGAGGAAGTGCTATTCATAGTAAATATCTGCCTGTCACTGGCTTGTCCATAGGGCTGGTCATCATGTGAGTGTGAGAGTGATGGAGAATCCAGGCGGCTGGGCTGGAGGAGGTCAGGGAAAAGTGGCTAACTTATTGTCCACAAGGAGCTCTGATTCTGAAAAGGGAGACATGACAAGGACAGTGCTCTGGCAATGGGGGGTTGAGGGTAGGCAGGAAGTAAGATTGGAGGGTGGGAGGAAGGGCCATGGGGGCTAGGCTGAGAAGGGGACAGAAGACAGGAGCAGGTCTTGTTGGGGAGGAAGGTGGGGGCCGGAAGTTATTCCTAAGTGCTGCAGGAAGTTCATTCCTGTAGCTCAAAGGTCAGCAAAGTACAATCCACAAGCTAAATCCAGCTTTTGTAAACAAAATTGTATTTATGTACTGTCTATGGCTGCTTTCTTGTTGAGACAGAGATCACATGGCCTGCAAAGTCTAAAATAATTTCTATCTGGCCTTTTACAAAGTTTGTTAATCTCTGCTGTAGCTGGTCTGTTGATCCATTCATTGAACAACTGATAGCACATACTAGGTGCCAGGCCCGGAGTAACCTTGGCTGCAGTCACGGAGATAAGGGATGTCATCCCTGCCCTCTTGGCCCTTACACTCCAGAGGGAGAGACTGGTAGGTAGGGGTCATCTGTCTAACCACAGGAACTTTACCACATAAGTCAAATTATTGTTGAGTATAACAGTGGGCACACAATCCAATGCACCACTGAAAAGATGAATGAATGAACGAAATGTGGGAAAAGGCAGAGAAGAGAAAAGCACAGAGGGCCGCAGGAGCCCAGAGGCAGGGCTCTCAGTGTGAGGGGCTGGGTTGTGTATTATGGGGGGCCTCTTGGTAGTAAGGCTGGTCTCCCAGGACAAAAGGGAATTAGCCACCTGAAGAAAGGGATCAGACAGGGAGGCATGTGCTCCCAGGGAAATGCAAGGCTTGTGGAAGGGCTGGAGCCCCAGAGCTAGGCAGAACTATGGGACTGGAGGCTGCAGGGCTGACGTGCTGCTGGTTTGGGCTTGAGTGTGAAGTTAATGGGAGGCACCAAGGGGCTTCAGGCTGGACCCTTGTATCACTGCTCTAGGGGAGCGGATTCTGGCACAGGATGCCTGCGTGCCATTGGGGGAGAGAGGGCTGAGGCCTGGGGCAGGGCAGTGCAGGGCAATGGAATGAAGAGCATGGGGGTGGAGGGAAGATTTGAAAGGTATTTGGAAGGCAGGACCAATGATACCTGGGCGTTGACCAATTGTGGAGGATGAGAGCATAGTTGGTTGAATGAACAATAGAGCTGTCACTGAGAAAGGGAACAGTGGAGGAGGAGAATAGGGTGAAGACAGCAAGTTCAATTTCCCACGCGTGGAGTTTGAGCCACCTGTGGGACATTCAATTTAGAGTCCTGAAGATGGCAGGACTCACAGCTCTGGACTCAAAGGAAAGGTCTGTGCTGAGCTACAGATGTGAAGGCTGTGCACATCTGTAGATTGTGCAAGGAACATGTGAACCGGGAGCTGAGAACAAGAAACAAAAAGAGGAACCCAAGGATATCTTGGGGCAGTTGTTAAGCGTCTGGCTGAGGACAGGGTGCTGAGGACACAGCGGGAGCCAGATGCCGTCCCTGTCCTTGAGAGCTTACTGTGCAGTCAGCAAGCGAGGCACATCAATAGATCATTTCCATAGAATACAGTAAGTGAGAAGATGGATGCATGTTTGTGTGGCTCCAGGAATTTGGCCAAAAATGGTTTAGCAGAAAGCACTTTGGCTCCCTGCCGAAGGGGAAATGGACAGCCTGTCTTCCCTCTTCTGAGAAGGGCGCCTCAGTTTCCCAGTAGAGAACCGCTTCTCCAGTATCTGAAAGGGTGTGAGGGGGCTCCTCCCCCCAGCCACCATCTCACGCTGGAAGCAATGATCCCACATGATTCAGGCTCTGCCACTCCCTTTGGAGACGGCAAGTAGTTTGGGGACAGGTGTGTGACTCAAAGGCACCCAGTGAGACTCTATCTCAAGCCTGTGCCTGGGACAGAAGTGCTTTCATTGCTAGGCTTGCTGGGTGAGGATAAAACAAGCACAGGCTGGGAGGGGAACAAAGGGCCCAGAGAGACAATGTGGACCTGGTGACACTGTTTGAGCTCTTCAAAGTGAGCTCTACCCTGGTGCTGGCTGGCAGAGGTGGTGAGTCCCCTCACCCTCTGGTGACCAACTTTTTGGAGAGCCAGGTGGGACACAGCTATACCAGACAAAACATAAAAAGCATAATATTATATGTCATATATACACATTTTATTACTTTAATGTAAAAATATGAAAATAGGTGTTTATTTGAAATTCTATGTTGTTCTCTACTATTTACTTTTCTAATCCATAAATGCTGTTATTTAAGCCAAACAACAATAGGACAAGTTAAAAGTGGCAATTAGTACTAATTAATAGTGGGGCAATTAAACAAATGATATGTGTGAATAAACACTACTTTTATAAAGTCTCTTTCTGTCCATTTATTTTAACTTTCTTTTTTTTTTGAGATGGAGTCTTGCTCTGTCACCCAGGCTGGTGTGCAGTGGCATGATCTCAACTCACTGCAACCTCCTCCTCCAGGGTTCAAGAGATTCTCCTGCCCCAGCCTCCCGAGTAGCTAGGACTACAGGTGCCTGCCATCATGTCTGGCTAATTTTTGTATTTTTGTAGAGATGGGGTTTCACCATGTTGGCCAGGCTGGTCTTGAACTCCTGACCGCAGGTGATCTGCCCTCCTTGGCCTCCTGAAGTGCTGGGATTACAGGCATGAGCCACTGCACCGGCCTTATTTTAACTCTTTTTTAAAACTCTTTACTAGGTATTTAAATTCTATAGTCTATACTACTGTGTATTCTTTTTTTTTTTTTTTTTGAGACCAAGTCTTACTCTGTAGCCAGGCTGGAGTGCCACTAGTGGTGCGATCTCAGCTCACTGCAACCTCCGCCTCCCCAGTTCAAGCAATTCTCCTGCCTGAGCCTCTCGAGTAGCTGGGACTACAGGTGCGTGCCACCACGCCCAGCTAATATTTGTATTTTTAGTATAGACAGGGTTTCACCATGTTGGCCAGGTTGGTCTCGATCTCTTGACCTTGTCATCCCCCTGCCTTGGCCTCCCAAAGTGCTGGGATTACAGGCATGAGCCACTGTGCCCGGCCATTACTGTGTATTCTTAAGATACATACATGAAATATTTTGTAAAAGGAGAACACAAATAGGACTAATTAAACAGATATTACCTATATTTAACTTTTTAAAAACAGCAATGACATGTTTTGTTTTGTTTTGAGACAGGGTCTTACTCCGTTGCCCAGGCAGAAGTGCTGTGGCATGATCACGGTTCACTGCAGCCCCTACCTCCCAGGCTCCAGTAATCCTCCCACTTCAGCCATCTGAGTACCTGGGACTACAGGCATGGGCCACAACCCCCAGCTAATTTTTTGGATGTTTAGTAGAGATGAGGTCTCATTATATTGCCTAGGCTGATCTTGAACTGCTGGGCTCAAGCAATCCTCCTGCCTTGGCCTCCCAAAGTGCTGGGATTACAGTGAGCCACTGCGCCTGGTCAGTGACATGTTTCTTTGTGTCCCATGTCATAGTAAGATCATATGACTCTTCCTGTTTTCTATTCTGGTAACACGCCTCCTAACTGCCTGCAGCCTTTGGGACATGTTTTATTTCTTTTAGATAGTGGGAAACTGTAGACAATCAAATGTAAGATCCACTTAGACCTGCAGTTCTGCCATTGTCAAGCCTGTATTACACTGATTCCTCTTGTCATTCCAATGTGATGATATCAAACTCAATATCCTCTCAACAAAAACATTTGAGCCTGGAATACTTAGGATTTTATACTAACTAGCCACAGCAGGTGTTTAGGCTTGTAGAAATCAGTTTATAGCTCTTCAAAAATGTCCATCTAGTTTTCGTTTTTTTTTTATGGAGTCTTGCTCTATTACCCAGGCTGGGGTGCAGTGGCGTGATCTCAGTCCACTGCAACCTCTACCTCCCAGGTTCAAGCGATTCTCCTGCCTCAGCCTCCCAAGTGGCTAGGACTATAGGTGTGCACCACCATGCCCAGCTAATTTTTGTATTTTTAGTAGAGATGGGGGTTTCACCATGTTGGCCAGTCTGGTCTCGAACTCCTGACCTCAGGTAATCCACCTGCCTCAGCCTCCCAAAGTGCTGGGATTACTGGAGTGAGGCACCGTGCCTGGACCAAAAATGTCCATCTACTTTGTGTCTACAGGCTTGTTTTGGTGGAGCAGCAACGTGTTTATCAATCAGGCCCTTTGCATCTTATATCCATAAGATATAAATCTATCTTATAGACTATCAATGTCTAAAATGTCTGTCATTTTTAAATGCTTGGAAGTACCTTGGATATCATCAGAAGTTTAACTCTTCTTTCTAAGGGAAAATGCTTTTAAAGCCCAGAAATAATTCAAACTTGTGAAATCAAAGTTGGATTCAAAATAACTTATAGTTTTAGTAAAGAAATTAAGGAAATTCTATTTAATTTGGCTGTTTTTCGGGTGGCTCTTTTTTTTTTTAACTCTGAAGCAGTCTTATTTCCAAAATATAAGTCACTTTATTTTACTGTATGAATATTCTGTCACAACCTACACATGGCATGGAACATGTCTGATGCAGTCAGTTCATCCTTACGGCCTCTTCACGGATCATCAGACGGTTTTGGAGAAAGAACTTATTTCTGTGTTACTGTAATCCCTTTCTCCATTCTCATCCTTAATCCTTAATGTATTTCCAAATTAGAAAAGAACACTCTTTTTATCTCGCCCTTTCAGAATGTGATTTAACATCAGGTCAAGATTTCAACTTCTTTGCTATGAATAGCAACAATGAGAAGCATTTTGGAGGCACATGTCTAAGCTATCTCCTTCCATTTATATAAAGTAAAAAATTTAGCCAGGCACGGTGGCTCACACCTGTAATCCCAGCACTCTGGGAGGTCAAGGCAGGCAGATCACCTGAGGTCAGGAGTTCAAGACCAGCCTGGTCAACATGGTGAAACCCCATCTCTACTAAAAATACAAAAATTAGCCCGGCATGGTGGCAGGCACCTGTAATCCCAGTTACTCTGGAGGCCAAGGCAGGAGAATTGCTTGAACCCAGGAAGCAGAGGTTGCAGTGAGCCGAGATCTCACCACTGCACTCCAGCCTGGGCCACAGAGCGAGACTCCATCTCAATAATAATAATAATAAAGTAAAAACTTTTTATAAATTGCTTCTGCACATTTTGGAGAAACTGAAAAGTGGCCTCAAACTTCCATCATGAGGCCGGGCATGGTGGGTCATGCCTATAATCCCAGCACTTTGGGAGGCTGAGGTGGACAGATCACCTGAGGTCAGGAGTTTGAGGCCAGCCTGGCCAACATGATGAAACCCCTTCTCTACTAAAAGTACAAAAATTACCCGGGCATGGTGGCATGCGCCTGTAATCTCAGCTACTCGGGAGGCTGAGGCAGGAGAATCACCTGAACTTGGGAGGCGGAGGTTGCAGTGAGCCGAGATCGTACCACCGCACTCCAGCCTGGGCAATGGAGGGAGACTGTCTCAAAAAACAAACAGACAAAAAAAAAAACTTCCATTATGAAAGCCTCAATATCATAGGTCAGTAAATCATCCCTCTTTTCATGGTATTGTGTACAGGTATGCAGGATTTAGCAGATGAGATCTTTTTTATTTTTTGGTAAGAAGCTTATAGACTGAATGATATTTGCTAGAATTTATGTTTGCCCTGTCTGCTGACTATGAAAGATGAGATGCACCAGGTTTGGTTTGTATTTGGATAAGATATTGACAATCTTTTGTCTTATGTTTTTCTGTGAATTTGTTAGAAAATCTTCATAGACAGTAAGATGAACAGTTAAATTTTTGTTTGTTTGTTTTTGAGACGGAGTCTTGCTCTGTCACCCAGGCTAGAGTGCAATGACTCAATCTCGGCTCACTGAAACCTCCGCCTCCTGGGTTCAAGCAGTTCTCCTGCGTCAGCCTCCTGAGTAGCTGGGATTACAGGCGCCTGCCATCATGCCAGGCTAATTTTTGTGTGTGGAGACAAGGTCTTGATACGTTGCTCAGGCTGGTCTCAAACTCCTGGGCTCAAGTAATGATCTTCCCATGTCAGCCTCCCAAAGCGCTGGGATTACAGGCATGAGGCACCACACCCAGCCAAAACTCCATTTTTCAAATTAAAGTACCTGAGAGCAGAGGGGATCATTTTTGGTGTTGTTGCTGTGATTGGATGGATTGCCTGATGTGCTGTGGAAAGCATGACGGACCTCTTTCGCTCCTACAGGATATTTCAGTTGCAACCTTGGCATCAGGAAACTGAGTAACTTTACTCAGTCTCAGAGCAATCAAGGGAACAAATGATAAGTCCTGTTCATTTGTGTGGCATGCCCAAGCTGCAAAGCAGGTCCACTGTGCACTGGTTACCACTTCAGCTCATTGTATCCTGGGGCTAGACTTTTACCAATGACCCAAGTCCTGTGAAACAGAACATTCACATACACAAGTTACTGAAGCAGATTTATTACTTACAGATAGGCAGCAAGGGACAGCAGAAGCATAAAATTCATTTGGAGCTGGTCTTTGATATGTTTGGATATTTATCCCCTCTAAATCTCATGTTGAAATGTGATTCCCAGTGTTGGAGGTGGGTCCTGGTGGGAGGTAATTGGATCATGGAGGTGGATCCCTCTTGAAGGGCTTCATGAGTTCAATGAGTTCTCACTCTGGTCATTCACATGAGATCTGATTATTTAAAGAGCTTAGCACCTCCCTCCTCTCTCTCTTGTTGTCACCATGGGACATGCCTGCTCCTTCTTCACCTTCCACCATGACTGTAAGTTTCCTGAGGCCCTCACCAGAAGCAGATGCTGACACCACACTTCCTGTACAGCCTGCAGAATCATGAGCCAATTAAGCCTCTTTTCTTTATAAATTATCCAGCCTCAGGTATTTCTTTTTTTTTTTTTTTTAGACAGAGTCTTGCTCTGTCACCCAGGCTGGAGTGCAGTGGCACAATCTTGGCTCACTGCAAGCTCCACCTCCCAGGTTCACGCCATTCTCCTGCCTCAGCCTCCCGAGTAGCTGGGACTACAGGTGCCCATCACCATGCCCGGCTAATTTTTTCTATTTTTTAGTAGAGACAGGGTTTCGCTGTGTTAGCCAGGATGGTCGCGATCTCCTGACCTTGTGATCCACCCACCTCGGCCTCCCAAAGTTCTGGGATTACAGGTGTGAGCCACCGTGCCCAGCAGGTATTTCTTTACAGCAATGCAAAAATGGGCTAACAGAAAATTGGCACTGAGGAGTGGGGTGTTACTATAAAGGTACCTGAAAATGTGGAAGTGGCTTTGGAACTGGGTAATGGGCAGAGGTTGGAAGAGTTTGGAGGGCTCAGAAGATGACAGCAAGATGAAGGAAAGTTTAAAACTTCTTAGAGACTTGTTAAGTGGTTGTGACCCAAATGCTGATAAACATATGAACAGCAAAAGCCAGGCTGACAAAGTCTTGGAAATGAGGAAGTCGTTGGGAACTAGCGTAAAGATCACCCATGTTATGCCTTAGCAAAGAACTTGGCTGTATTTTGTCCAGGCCCTAGGGATCTGTGGAAGTTTGAACCTAAGAGCAATGACCTAGGGTATCTGGTGGAAGAAACTTCTAAGCAGCAAAGCATTCAGGAAGTGGCATGACTTCTTATAATAGCCTATGATCATATATGGGAGCAAGGAAATGACTTAAAGTTGGAGCTTATATTTAAAAGGGAAACAGAGTGTAAAAGTCTGGAAAAATTGCACCTTGGCCATGTGGCAGAGAAAGGGAAAGTTCAGGAGAGGAATACAAGTAGACTGTGGAGCAACCACTTGCTGGAGAGATTAGCATGACTAAAAGGAGTCAAGTGCTAATATCCAAGACAACAGGGAAAAGACCTTGAAAGCATTTCAGAGACCTTGGAGATAGCACATTTATCACAGAGCCAGAGGCCTAGGAGGAAAAAATGATTTCAGGGGCCAGGCCCAGGGTCCCACTTCTCCCCACATTCTGACTGCTCCAGCTCCAGCTGTGGCTAAGAGGGCCCCAGGTACAGCTTGGGCCACTACTCTGTAAGGCACAAGCTGTAAACCTTGGTGGTTTCCATATGATGGTAAGTCTGTAGATACTCAGAATGTAAGCATGAGGGAGGCTTGGCAGTTTCCACCTACATTTCAAGGATGTATGGAAAAGCTTGGGTGCCCAGACAGAAGCTTGCTGCAGGGGCAGAGCCCCCTCAGAGAAACTCCACTAGGGCAATGCTGAGGAGAAATCTGGGGTTGCAGCCCCACAGAGTCCCCACCAGGGCATTGCCTAGTGGAGCTGTGGGAAGGGGGCCACCACCTTCCAGACCCCAGAATGGTAGATTCACCAGCAGCTTGCACCCTCTGCCTGGAAAAGCTGCAAGCACTCAACCCCAACCCATGACAGCAGTCATGTGGGCTGCACCCTGCAAAGCCACATGGGCAGGTCTGTCCAAGGCTTTAGGAGTCCACCCCTCACACCAGGATGTAGGACATGAAGTCAAGGATTATGTTGGAGCTTTAAAATTTAATGTCTGCCCTCTGGGTTTCAGACTTGCATGGGGCCTATTACCCCTTTCTTTTGGCCAATTTCTCCCTTTTGGTATGCGACTGTTTACCCAATGCCTGCCATTGTGTCTTGGAAGTAAATAACTTGCTTTTGATTTTACAGGCTCATAGGTGGAAGGAACTTGGGCATGAGTCTCCAAAGGACTTTGGATTTTGGACTTGATGTTGGAACAAGTTAAGACTTTGGGGGACTGTTGGGAAGAGATGATTGTATTTTCATACACTCATGGGGGTGGATCCCTCATGAATTGTGTCATCCCCACAGTAATGAGTGAGTTTCTCACTCAAGTTAGTTTATGCAAGATCTAGTTGTTTAAAGGGCCTGGCACCACCCCCCCCACCCACAGACTTGCTCCCACTCTCACCATGTAATTCATCTGCTCCCCCTTTGCCTTCCACCATGATTGCAAGCTTCCTGAGTCCCTCACCAGAAGCAAATGCTGGCACCATGCTTCCTGCACAGCCTGCAGAACAATGAACCAATTAAACCTCTTTTCTTTATAAATTACCCAATCGCAGGTATCCCTTTATAGTAGCACAAAAGCTGCCTAACGGCTGGGTGCAGTGGCTCACCCCTGTAATCTCAGCACTTTGGGAGGCCAAGATGGGCAGATCACGAGGTCAGGAGATCGAGACCATCCTGGCTAACATGGTGAAACCCCATCTCTACTAAAAATACAAAAAAAAAAAATTAGCTGGGCGTGGTGGCGGGCACCTGTAGTCCCAGTTACTTGGGAGGCTGAGGCAGGAGAATAGCGTGAACCCAGGAGGTGGAGCTCGCAGTGAGCCGAGATTGTGCCACTGCACTCTAGCCTGGGCGACTGAGCGAGACTCCATCTCAAAAAAACAGAAAGCTGCCTAACACAGTCTTCCAAAACTCAGGAAAGCTCCATATGGTGGCTAGAATCTCATCTCTGCATGCCTCACTTGCACCATAGTAGAGGGACCTGGAAACCAGCCCACCCTGGGTTTTATACTCTGGAGTATGGTACTTGCTGAGCCAAAGCATTGAAGGTCACCTTGTTTTGAGGGGGAACTGGAACAGAACCTGAACTGTCCCAGCCAATTCTTCCTTATCTCAGGATATTACTCTCCCAGTACATTCTATACAGTTATTCTTGAGTACTACAAGTAAGAAAGAAGGGAAAATCAATTCTGTCCAAGGCCACCTGGAGAACTGTCCTGAATAAGCCAATTCAGCAGATGCCATTTCTGACCAAGGATTGGTGTCTTTTTGGAAAATAAAAAATCTTTTTATTGATGTAGAAGTACTTGCCCGTCTTATCCTGGACTTGTGAGATTTAGTTTTCATGTGTGCTTTCATATGCCCAACTTCACTGTGCCCAAGCCCAGATTCTTCTCTGCATATTGTGGAGTTCTGTTTTGGTTCTTTACGTCCCCAATTCAATGTATGTGTCCTTCCATCTTTCGTGAAGATAATACAGTCATTTTAGCATTTTCCCCCAGTGATGTCATTGGTATTATATTGTGTGATAATCATTGGCATTGGTATTATAATAATTCTTGTTTTCATTATCTGAACTCTAGAAAACATGGTCCCAACATTCACAGTGTTAAAAGTTAAATTAGCATTATCTCAATCCATAGGCAAAATCTCAATCCAAAGGCAGACTGCTAAAGCGCCGATTACAACCCACTTAAGTTGTACACTTAAGTCGCATCCCTCAGAAAATTGCAATAATGACAATCCGTTATTGTAAATGAAATATCCCAGTTGACATCTGTAGTCCTGTATCTTCTGTTAGCTTAACACCTAAATATTTCTCTCTTTTTTAAAGCAATGTAAATAGTATTGTGTTTCTAACTTGAGTTTTTCTATGTTCATTGCCCATATATAGAAGTACAATTAATTTTTATATGTTGATCTTATATCCTTTGACCTTGCTAAATTCACGTATTAGTCATAGAAGGTATTTTTTTGTATATTCCTTGGGATTTTCTTTGTAGAAAACCGTGTCATCTGCAAATAGAAATAGCAGTGGTGAAGTGCACATCTTTGCCTTGTTTCTGATCTTAGGGATGAGGTATTCAGTCTTTTACCGTTAAGTATGATGTTACCTATAAATATTCTGTAGATACACTTATCAAGTTGAGGAAATTCCCCTCTACTCCTGGTTTTGTGGGAATTTTCAAAATGAATGGGTGTTAAGTGTTTGTCAAATACTTTTTCTGCTTCAATTTATATGACCATGTGATTTTTTTTCTTCGTTAACCTGCTAATACGGTGGACTACACTGATTAATTTCCAAATATTGAACCATCTTTACATTCCTAGGAATAAATCCCACCTGGTCATGGTATAACACTGAAATCTATTTGCTAATAATTTGTTAAGATTTTTTTTCACATCTATACTCATCAGGGATAGGTGTATAATCGCTCTTTTTAAGTTTTGTGGTTTTACATTCACTATTCATAAGCCAATATCCACCCCCCTCACCTTTAGATAAATAGTAGCATGCCATACACACGTTTCTACACCTTGATTTTTTTCACTTAACAATATATCATGAGCCAGGTGTGGTGGCTCACATCTGTAATCCCAGCACTTTGGGAGGACAAGGCACGGAAAATTGCTTGAGCCCAGGAGTTTGAGACCAGCCTGGGAAACATAGGGAAACTCTGTCCCTACAAAAATAACAATAATAATAATAATTATTATTATTATTTATTTATGAGATGGAGTCTCGCTCTGTCACCAGGCTGGAGTGCAGTGGCACAATCTCGGCTCACTGCAACCTCCACCTCCTGGGTTCAAGCTATTCTCCTGCCTCAGCCTCCCAAGTAGCTGAGACTACAGACGCACACCACCATGCCCAGCTAATTTTTGTATTTTTAGTAGAGACGAGGTTTCTCCATGTTGGCCAGGATGGTCTTGATTTCCTGACCTCATGATCTGGCCACGTTGGCCTCCCAAAGTGCTGGGATTACAGGCATGCGCCTGGCCAAAAAAATATTTTTTTAATAGCTGGGCATGGTGGCTCATGCTTGTAGTCCATTTACTTGAGAGGCTGAGGTGGGAGGATCTCTTGAGCCTGGGGAGTCAAGGCTATAGTGAGCTGTGATTGTGCCACTGCACTCCAGCCTGGGTGACAGAGCGAGACCCTGTCTCAACAAAGCAAAGCAAAGCAAAACAAACAAACAAACTAAAACAATATATCTTGAACAGAGTGAACTTTAAAAACATATCAGGGATGACGTTATGGAAAATAGCAGAGTAGGAAGCTCCAAGAATTGGTCTATTTACTGAAGCAACTGACAGAATCAACTTTTTGGATCTCTAGAATCTAATAATAAAAAAAAAACTATAGCAACCAAAGGAGTGTGGAATGAAGAAAGAGACTGCTAAATAAAGCGGCATTTAAGGTCAGGCCATTAACTGATGACTGAGATAATAGAAAACACTTCAGTGACCACACATGACAAGAAATGCAGTATTTACAAAGCTAGTTTGGAAAAGCCAATAAAAAAATTGATGACTGCAGCCTGCAGTAAGCAACAACAGCAAATGGGGTGCAGAATCTGATTTCAGAGTTACAATCTTATAATATTGAGTATGTCTAGTTTTCAAGAAAATAATTACAAGGCATACGAAAAAACAAGAAAGGCAATTTATAGAAAAGAGAAAAAGAAATCAATAGAAACCATCCCATAGAAGTGCAGACATTGGACTTATTAGACAAAAACTTTAAGTTAACTATTTTAAATATACTCAAAGAGCTAAAGGAAACCAAGAGAATAATGTCTAAACAAACAGAGAATATCAATAAAGAGACAGAATTTATATTTAAAAAAAGAAACCAAATAGAAGTTCTAGAGCTGAAAAGTACAATCGCTGAAATGAAAAACTTACAAGAGGTGTTCCTCAGCAGATTTAAACAGGCAGAATAAAGAATTAGCAAAACTGCCAGGTGCGGTGGCTCATGCCTGTAATCCCAGCCGAGGCAGGTGGATCATGAGGTCAGCAGTTTGAGACCAGCCTGACCAATATGGTGAGACCCCCATCTCTACTGAAAATACAAAAATTAGCCAGGCGTGGTGGCATGCACCTGCAATCCCAGCTACTCAGGAGGCTGAGGCAGGAGAATCACTTGAACCCAGGAGGCGGAGGTTGCAGTGAGCTGAGATCATGCCACTGCACTCCAGCCTGGGCAACAGAGCGAGATGCCATCTCAAAAAAAAAAAAAAAAAAGAAACAAAGAAACAAAGGAAAAGAATTAGCAAACCTGAAAATAGTCCATTGGAATTATTCAGCCTGAAGGACAGAAAGAAACCAGAACTCAAAAAAGAGGGAGCCAGCCAGGCACAGCAGCTCACACCTGTAATCCCAGCACTTTGGGAGGCTGAGGCAGGTGGATCACAAGGTCAAGAGATTAAGACCATCCTGGCCAACATAGTGAAACCCTGTCTCTACTGAAAATACAAAAATTAGCTGAGTGTGGTGGCATGTGCCTGTATTTGGGAGGCTGAGGCAGGAGAATCGCTTGAACCCAGGAGGCGGAGGTTGCAGTGAGCCAAGATTGTGCCACTGCACTCCAGCCTGGTGACAGAGTGAGACTCCATCTTGGGGGGGAAAAAAAAAACAGAGGGAGCCTGAGAGACCTGTGGAACACAATCACGCATGTCAACATATACGTTTTGGTAGTCCCAGAAAGAGAAGAGGCATGGAAAGAATGAATATTTGAAGAAATAATGGCCAAAACCTTTCCAAATTTGATGAAAGATATGAATCTACACATCCAAGAAGCTCAATGAACTGTACATAGGATAAACTCAGAGATCCACAATGTGACACATTCAAATAAAATACAAGTCAGACCATGTCGACTTCTCTGCTCAAAATTCTGCAATAATTACTCATCTCACTTAAAGAAAAACTCAAAGTCTTACAATATGCTTTGAGGCCCTTTATGATCCCCCAACCCCTGCCACATTGCCTTTCTGACCCCCCTCTCCTGGCACACTCCCTCATTCTTTCTGCTCTCTCTCTTTCTATGCTGGCCTCCTTGCTGTTCTTCAAACTCACCAGGTATGCTCCCACCTCAGACCCTTTGCACCAGTTCTCCCCTCTGTCTGGAACACTGTCCCTCACACATCTTCATGGCTTACTCTTTCACTTCCTTCAGGTCTTTGCTCACAGTCCATCTTCTCAATGAAGACTCTCATAACTGCCCTTCCAATACCCAATCATCCTCATTCTGTCCTACTTTTTTCTTTTGTTCCAGAGTTCTTATTACTTTCTAATGCAATACATAATTGACTTCTTTATCACGAATATTGTTTTTTGTCTGTACTACCTACAAGCTCCATGAGGTCAGGGATCTTTTTTTGTTCATTGCTGAATGCCAATAGCTTAGAACATTGGCTGGCATATGACAGACACTCAGTGAATACTTGCTGAATAATTTAATTAGTGTGTATTTTCTTGGTTTTTATGTGTTCTTGCAAAATATGTACATGTATTTTATGTAAACATAATACATATTTCATTTATTCATTCGAATGCAATATCATTCTTACATTTCTCCTTCAGAACTATATTTCTAAAATCTATCCATGTTTCTATGTTTTGTATTTTGTTACTGTGGTGAAGTACTCCATGGAGTATGTCTACCACATTTTACCTCTCCATACTCCAAGAATGGACGTTCTCCCTGCTACCATGAGTAACATACAATGAACATTTTAATACACGTTCCTTAGTGATCTGTGTGAGCGTTCTACCAGGAGCAAGACTGCTGGATCATGAGGTATGTATGTATCAGAGAGTTCAGAAACAGATGCACATTTCAGCCAACATGACACTAATAAGTTTTTGAATTTTTACCAATCTTACAGTTGTAAAGGGCTACCTCATGGGTGTTTTAATGTACATTTCTCTGATTACTAGTGAATCTGAGCATCTTTTCCTATATACACAGGGGTATATAGGTAACATCCTGAAAACTGCATGTTTGAATCTTTTGTCCTTTAATTAGGTTGCTATCTTTTTCGTTATTAAATTGCAAGAGTTTATACATAGTCTGAATTTTTCTACATATTCTTCTGTTTATTTTAGATATTGTGAACCTCTTTTCTCATTCTGTATACATCTATTCATTTTGTCTATGGTGTCCTTATTTGAATTGAAACTCTTAATGTTAACATAAAATTTTTCAATTTTTTATCTTTAGAAATTGAAGACACTCCCTACCCTAGATTACAAAGACAGGACACATCATTTTCTTCTATTTTATACTTTCACCCTTTTTTTTTTCTGAGATGGATTTTCGCTCTTGTTGCCCAGGCTGGAGTGCAATGGTGTGATCTCAGCTCACTGCAAACTCTGCCTCCCGGGTTCAAGTGATTATCCCACCTCAGCTTCCCGAGTAGCTGGGATTATAGGCATGTACCACCACACCCAGCTTATTTTTGTATTTTTAGTAGAAATGGGGTTTCACCATGTTGGCCAGGCTTGTCTTAAACTCCTGACCTGAAGTGATCCGCCCACCTCAGCCTCCCAAAGGGCTGGGATTACAGGCATGAATCACCATACCTGGCCTTTTTACCTTTCAGATTTAGAACTTTCATTCATCTGGAGTCCACCTTTGTATATCGTATTAGGTAAGGATCTAAACTTTGTTTTCTTTCTTTCTTCTTCTTTTTTGTTTTTGTTTTTGAGACAGAGTCTCGCTCTGTTGCCCAGGCTGGTGTGCAGTGGTGTGATCTCGGCTCACTGCAATCTCTGCCTTCCGGCTTCAAGCAATTCTCTTCCCTCAGCCACCCAAGTAGCTGGGTGGCAGATGTGAGCCACCACGCATGGCTAATTTTTGTATTTTTAGTAGAGATGGGGTTTCACCATGTTGGCCAGGCTGATCTTGGACTCCTGGCCTCAAGTGATCTGCCCACCTCAGCCTCCCAAAAGGCTGGGATTATAGGCATGAGCCACCACTCCCAGCCTGAATTTTGTTTTCTCTGAGTATCTATTAAACAATCTATCCTCTCTCCCATTGATTTGCAGTACACCCTGGGTCTGTGGCTGAACCCTTGATTATATGCTATTACTCTATTTGTTCTTAAACCAATCATTATTACCATGCCTTATGGTATGTCTTAATATCTGCTAAGTCCTCCCTCTTTACTCCTTGTTAAGATTGTCTTCGATATTTATTAATATTTACTTTTTCAAATAGATTTTAGAATCATTTTTTAAAGTTGACTGCAAAACCAAAATAATTTTTACAAAGTCCCTCTATAGATCAGTTTTGGGGCAATTGACATCTGAACAATATTGAGTCATTTGTCCTACTTTCTACACTTATTCAGGTGTTAATCTCTCAGAATTTTTTTTGTAGTGTTCAGAGGACAAGGTTTATACATGTTTTAAGCTTATCCCCTTGTGTATTCTGTTTTTTGTTTGTTTGTTTGAGATGGAGTCTCGCTCTGTCGCCCAGGCTGGAGTGCAGTGGCACGATCTCGGCTCACTGCAACCTCCGCCTTCCGGGTTCATGCCATTCTCCTGCCTCAGCCTCCCGAGTACCTGGGACTACAGGTGCCCGCCACCACGCCCGGCTAATTTTTTGTATATTCAGTAGAGACGGGGTTTCACCTTGTTGGCCAGGATGGTCTTGATCTCTTGACCTCGTGATCCACTCGCCTCGGCCTCCCAAAATGCTGGGATTACAGACATGAGCCACTGCACCCAGCCCTGTTTTTATTCTAAGTAGTATTTTCTTTTATCTTCAATTTCTTTTTTTTTTTTTTGCTAGTCTATTGAAATATATAATATTTGACCAAGTGTCCTGTGACCTTGATAAACTCACTTATTAGTTCAGTAGATTTTTTGTAGATTACACATCCAATCATGTTGTTTGTAAATAAAGACAATTTTCCTTCTTCCTTTGCAATCTGTAAGCCTTTTATTTCTTTTTCTTGCCTTATTGTACTGACTAGAACCACAGCATAATAGAAATGGTCAGAGTGAACATTCTTGCTTCAGACCTGATGTTAAGGGTAAAGTTTTCAATTACCATTATTATGCTAGCTATAGTTTTATATTATTATATAACATTATATAATATTTTATATATTATTATAGCAGATTATGTAACATTGTTAGCTATACTTTTTAAAAACATATCCCTTATCAGATTAAGAAAGTTTCCTTTTATTCCCAGTTGCCAGAGTTTTTATCATGAATGGGTGTTGAGTTTCATCACACCCTTTTTCTGCATCTATTGAGATTATCATATAACTTTCTACTTTATTCTGTTAATATGATTAATTATATTGATTGATGTTCAAATGTTAAATCAATCTTTTTTTTTTTTTTTGAGATGGACTTCTGCTCTTGTTGCTCAGTGCAATGGCACCATCTTGGCTCACTGCAGCCTCCACCTCCCAGGTTCAAGAAATCCTCCTGCCTCAGCCTCCCGAGTAGCTGGGATTATAGGTGCCCACACCACGCCTGGCTATTTTTTTGTATTTTAGTAGAGATGGGGTTTTGCCATGTTGGTCAGGCTGGTCTCGAACTTCTGGCCTCAGGGGATCCACCTGCCTTGGCCTCCTGAAGTGGTGGGATTATAGGCATGAGCCAACATACCCAGCCAAAATCAATCTTACATTCCTGGGAATGTAATGGTAATGGTGTGCCATCTCTTTTCTATATTGCTGCATTACTTTTTGTATATTTCTGGATTCAATTTGCTAATGTTTTGTTAAGAATTTATTTATTTATTTTATTTTCATTATTTTTATTATTTTTTTTAATTTTTAGAGACAGGGTCTTGCTATGTTGCCTAAGCTGGATTTGAACTCTTAGGATCAAGGGACCTTCCCACCTCAGCCTCCTGAGTAGCTGGGACAATAGGCACGCCACCATACCTGGCTATTGCTAAGGACTCCGCATCTGTGTTCATGAAGACATTGGTTTGGAGCTTTCATTTCTTGTAATGCATTTGTCTGGTTTTGGTATCAAGGTCATGCTTGCATTAAATTAGCTGAAAAGTTTCCAGCCTCTTCTATTTTCCAAAACAGCAGATAAATTTGGAACCATTTCTTCTTTGAATGTTTGACAGAATTCACCAATGGAGCCATTTACACCTAGATTTTCCTTTATGGGAAAGTTTTAAATTACAAATTTAATGTGATAGACATAGAGTTATTCAGGTTTTCTATTTCTTGTGTTCTTTTTTTTTTTTTTTTTTTTTTTTTTTTGAGATGGAGTTTCACTCTTACTGCCTAGGCTGGAGTGCAATGGCACGATCTCGGCTCACTGCAACCTCTGCCTCCCAGGTTCAAGCAATTCTCCTGCCTCAGCCTCCTGAGTAGCTGGGATTACAGGCGTGCACCACCACGCCTGGCTAATTTTTTTGTATTTTTTTAGTAGAGACGGTGTTTCATTATGTTGGTCAGGCTGGTTTCGAACTCCTGACCTTGTGATCTGCCCGCCTCGGCCTCCCAAAGTGCTGGGATTACAGGCGTTAACCACCGCACCCGGCCTCTTCTTGTGTTCTTTATACAACCCCAGGGCCTGGCCTCATAGACATTCAATAAACATCGACTGAGTGAACCGCAGGCACTGCGGCAGTTCCCTGGGGTTGGGGTCTCTCCACCCCAAGATAGGGGCCAGGAGGGCTACCAAGGCTGTTCAGTGTGAAGCCTTAGCCTCAGCCCTCTCCCCCAACCCTGGCCAGCCCAGCCCACTAGCACTTCTATTATATTTTAAAGAGAATCTAAAATAAGAAAATACGTCTTTCATTTACCCACACATTTATTATTTCTGGTATTCATCTTTGTGTAGATGCCAGTTTCCATTTGGTATCATTTTCCTTCTGCCTGAAAAACTTTTAGCATTTCTTGTAGTGCAAGTCTGATGGTTATTAATTACATCATCTTTATTTCTCCTTCATTTTTGAGAATTGTTTTTGTTTTTACTTTCAGCTCTTTATTATTATTATTGTTATTTATTTATTTTTTTTTGAGATGGAGGTTCACTCTTGTCACTCAGGCTGGAGTGCAGTGGTGTGATCTCGGCTCACTGCAACCTCCACCTCCTGGGTTCAAGCGATTCTCCTGCCTCAGCCTCCTGAGTCGCTTGGATTACAGGTGTCCGCCACCACACCTGTCTAATTTTTGTATTTATAGTAGAGACGGGGTTTCACTATGTTGGCCAGGCTGATCTCGAACTCCTGACCTCAGATGATCCGCCCTCCTCGGCCTCCTAAAGTGCTGGGATTACAGGCCTGAGCCGCTGCGCCTGGCCAGAAATTTACATATTGAGGGCAGGCACAGTGGTGCATGACTGTAATCCCAGTGCTTTTGGAAGTCAAGGCAGAAGGATCCCTTGAGGCCAGGAGTTCAAGACCAGCCTAAAAGAGACCTTATCTCTACAGAAAAAAAAAAAAAAAAGTATACTGATCTCGTATGTGGTGATCTTGTTGAACTCTTATGAATTCTAATCCATTGTTGATTCTACTGGGTTTTCTTAGAAGATGATTATATTTATCTACAAATAATGATTGTTTTATCTCTTCCCTTTCAAATTACACACTTATTTTTTTGTTTATCTTGTAGCTTTGCCTATCTATGAGTTCTAATACTCTGTTAAATGGCAGCAGAGATAGTGCTACTATTGTCTTTCTCAATCTTAAAGAGCCCACAAGTACAATTTCCCCATTAAGCACAGGGTTTTTGTGGGTGTTTGGTAAGTGCTTCTATCATTTCACCAAATTCCCTCCATTCCTACTTTGCTAGTCTCAAAATTTAGTTAATTAAGTCTCAATGTATAGATATTTAACTTTACCAAGTGCCTTTTAAAAAGCCAAAAGGGGCTGGACACAGTGGTTCACCTCTATAATACTGGCACTTTGGGAGGCTGAGGCAGAAAGATTGTTTGAGGTCAGGAGTACAAGACCAGCCTGGGCAACAGAGCAGGACCCTGTCTCTACACACACACACACACTCACACACACACACACACACACACACACACACACACACACACACACAAATTAGCCAGGTATGGTGGTGCGTGCCTGTAGTCCCAGCTACCCAGGAGGCTGAGGTGGGAGGATTGCTTGAGCCTGGAAGGTTCGAGGCTGCAGTGAGCTATGACTACACCACTGTACTCCAGCCTCGGTGACACAGTGACACCCTGTTCCATAAACAAACAGCTAAAAGAAATTTCCTGAAAGGATTTCCATGGTGCATGCATTCAGTGTGTGGCTGGTGAAACAGGCTTGGGAATAAGCAGGAGGCAGGACAGCCTGGGGTGCATGATGTCATGGCTCATGGAAAGTCCCATCAAGACACCACCACTGAATGGGTAGCTTCCATCTTTCTAAAATCTCTTTGCCTCGTTTTTTTTTTCAAGTTAAGAGACTATTTTTCATTATTTATTTATTTATTTAGAGACAGAGTCTGGCTCTGTCGCCCAGGCTGGAGTGTAGTGGTGCGATCTCGGCTCCCTGCAAGCTCTGCCTCCCGGGTTCACGCCATTCTCCTGCCTCAGCCTCCTGAGTAGCTGGGACTACAGGCGCCTGCCACCACACCTGGCTAATTTTTTGTATTTTTTTAGTAGACACAGGGTTTCACCGTGTTAGCCAGGATGGTCTTGATCTCCTGACCTCGTGATCCGCCTGCCTCGGCCTCCCAAAGTGCTGGGATTACAGGTGTGAGCCACTGCGCCCAGCCAAGAGACTATTTTTTAGAACACTTTAAGGTTCACAGAAAAATTGAACAGATAGTACAGAGTTTCCATCCACCCTCTTGCCTCACCGGACACAGTATCTCTTATTATTAACATCCTACATTAGTGTGATACATTTGTTACAATTGATGACTCAATATTGATACATAATTATTATTAATTAAGGCTGGACATGGTGGCTCAGGCTGGTAATTCCAGCACTTTGGGAGGCTAAGGCAGGTGCATCGCTTGAGGATAGGAGTTTGAGACCAGCCTGGCCAATATGGTGAAACCCCATCTCTACTAAAAATACAAAAATTAGCCGGGCATGGTGGTGCACAACTGCAATCCCAGCTACTTGGGAGGCTGAGGCAGGAGAATCGCTTGAGCTCGGGAGATGGAGGTTGCAGTGAGCCGAGATCCCACTACTGCACTCCAGCCTGGGCAACAGAGTGAGACTCCATCTCAGAAAAAAAAAAAAAAAAAGCCTTTTTTCCTTTGTCAAAGATCAATTCACTGTATTTGTGTAGGTCTACTTCTGGGCTCTTGATTCTATTCCATTGATCTATTTCACTATTCTTTCACCAATACCACATTGTCTTTTTATTTTATTTTATTTTATTTTATTTTGTTAGAGATGGGGTTTCACCATGTTGCCCAGACTGGTCTTGAACTCCTGAGCTCAAGTGATCCTCCCATTTTGGCCTCCCAAAGTGCTAGGATTACAAGCATGAGCCATCGTGCCTGGCCCAACATTGTGTCAGTCAGTGTCAGTCCTCAGACTTTGTTTTTCTTCTTCTTCAGTATTGTGTTGGCTACTTTGAGTCTTTTGCCTTTACCTATACATTTTAGAATCCATTTGTCAATATCCACAAAAGAACTTTCTGATATTTTGATTGGGATTGCATTGAATGGATAGATCAACTTGGAAAGGACTGACATTTTAACAATCTTCCTCTCCATGAATCCATGAGTCTCTCTCCATTTATTTAGATTTTTGTTTGTCTCATCAGAGTTTTATGTACTCATATAGATCTTGTACATATTTTGTTAATCCTCCTACCTTACCCTCCTGAGTAGCTAAAACTACAGGTGTATGCCATCACACCTAGCTAATTTTTTTTACTTTTTGTAGAGATAGGGTTTCACTATGTTGACCAGGCTGGTCTCGAACTTCTGGGCTCAAGCAATTCTTTTGCCTCTGCCTCCCAAAGTGCTGAGATTACAGGCATGAGCCACTGCAACTTGCCAGAATTTTCTAAATAGATATCATGTTATCTGTGAACGAAGGCAATATATTTCTTCCCTCCCAATCTCTCTCTCTCTCTCTCCCTCTGTGTGTGTGCATGCGTGCGCATACACACATATTTTTTTCTTTTGAGACAGGATCTCACTCTGTCACCCAGGCAGGAGTGCAGTGGTGTGATCATGGCTCACTGTAGCCTCAAACTCCTGGGCTCTAGCCATCCTTCCACCTCAGCCTCCTGAGTAGCTGGGGACTGCCCCTGTCTAATTTTTTTGATTTCCTTTTTTGTAGAGATGGGGTCTCACTGTGTTGCTCAGGCTGGTCTCTAACTCCTGGGCTCAAGCAGTCCTCCTACCTCAGCCTCCCAAAGTGCTGGGATCACAGGTGTGAGCCACCACAGCCAGCTAATTTTTGTTTTTTGTTTTGTTTTGTTTTGATTTGTAGAGATGCAGTTATGCTATGTTCTTGGCCTCCCAAGTACAATTCTTTTTACTCTGAGATCTTTCAAACATATAGAAGAGTACAGAGGGTAGTATAAAAAACACCCACATGGCCAGTGCCTAGCTCCGTCAAATTACCTTCTGACTGCTAAACCTGCAAGCTGAATGCCTGCCCCATAGAGGTTAACAGACTGCCTGGGCTCAAATCCTAAATCCACTTACTTAGCTTCCTGTGCCTCAGTTCCCTCCTCTGTCAAAAGACAGACATGAGAGTGCCCATCTCATAGGGTTGGGAGCAGTGAATGAACTCATATATGTAGATGGCTTCGAGCAGTGCCTGGCACACAGTGAGCACTCAATGAAAGCCAGCTCTTATCAGTTCATCCTCTCTCTTGACTCAACGGAATAGATAATAATCTGCTATAAGGCCAACCCCTTTGGAGAAGTTCCAGATCCTTCCCCTCCCACCTACTCAGGGATGGCACTCGTGATTAACCCTTCTCTACTGGAGGTGATAATTGGCATCTAAACATGCTGCTCCCATTTCAAACACACACCCTCCCAATATGCCAAATACCCTCCAGCTACCGCCCTCTGCCTCCCTCCTCCTTTCACAGCCATCAGGACAGAGTGGCTGGCACGTGTTCTCTTCATTGCCTCCCATCCCACTGGCCCCTCAGCCAGCTGTGAACCGCTTCCAGCTCCCCACTCCCCCTACCCGCTCTTCCTGATATCATCAACCTCCTCCTTGAGACATTGCCCAGTAGGCGCATCTCAGTCCTCACCCCACCCTGACTACAAATCCACAGCAAGATTTGACCTTGCCGACTACTCTCTCCTCCTTGAACCCTCCCCCAGCTCTCCCCACACCCAGTTCAGGGTACACTCTCTCTGCACTGCTTCCCACCTCCCTCTGACCCCTCTCTCACAGGTGCTGCCTGGACCTTTGCCCCGTGTTCTCTCCCTCCTTTCCTGGACCATCTCACCCATGCCAATGGCTCCACTTACCGCAAGAAGCCAGATACTCACAATTTACATCTCCAATCCCAGCTTCTTTACTGATTTTTCAGATCCATGTTGCTAACTATGGCTAGGACTGCTCTTCCTAGATGTCTCAAAGACACTCAAACTCAGCATGATCACACTTAAGCTGATGGCACAACCACTTTGGAGAACTGCTTGGCAGCCTCTTCTAAAGCCAAACATGTGCCCACCTGGTGGCACACAATTCCACCCATAGGTACCCAACAACAGCATAGATGCAGGCACCAAAAGACATGTCAAGAATGCTCATAGCAGCACTGCTCATGATAGTCCCAAACTGGAAACTACCCAAATGCCCATCAACAGTAGAAGAGAAAAATAGATAACGATATATTCATATGAGAAAATATCCACATTATAGCAATGAAAATGAACAATCTGTAAATATAGCCAACAATATGGATAAATCTCACAACATAATGTTGAGCAAAAGAAGCCAAACAGAAAAGAATACAGCCCTCCCTTGTTCATGGGAGATTGGTTCTAAGACCTTCCTCGGATACCAAAATCTGTGGATGCTCAAGTCCCTGATATAAAATGGAGTAGTATTTGCAGATAACCTATGCACATCTTCCCATATACTTTAAATTATCTCTAGATTACTTGTAATACCAAATAAAATGTAATTGTTATTTAAGTAATTGTTATGCTATATTATTTAGAGAATAATGACAAGAAAAAAATAGTCTATATGTGTCCAAGCACAGATGCAATTATTTTGCTGAATAATTTCGATCCAAGGTTGGATGAATCCATGGATGCACAGCCCATGGATATGGAAGAGGGCTGACTGTATATACTATACACTTCCGTTTATATAAAAGTAAAAAACATGCAAACCTGATCTGCGGTGCTAGGAGCAAAGACAGTGTTTACTCTCAGGGAGTAGGAACTGGAAGGGAGAGTGAGGGGGCTTCTGAGGGTTGGATATTGTTTCCTCAATACCTGCTGCTCAGCCTGGGTGCTGGTTGCACAGCTATGTTTGGTTGATGCAAAGCCTTTAATTAGGACTTGTGCACTTTTCTGCAGGTATGTTAGATTCCAGTGGGGGGGAAAAAATGGACACATTCTTTTCCTCATCAAGTGTCTCCTCTTGCTGGTGTTCTCTTTGTTTCGAGAACGGCCCCAACTTTCCACCCAGTTGCCCAAATCAGAAGCTCAGGGGTCATTCCCCCCCTTCCCTTCTCCCTGCCATTCATACCCAGTCCATTCCCCAGCCCTGTCCCTCTGACCTCCTCAATGGCTCTCAAATCCACCCACTGCTCTCCACTTCTACCCACTTCTCTTCTCTCTGGCATTGGCCACACTGCCTCTTCCTTAACCCAGACTTGATTCCCTTTGCTTGAGCTTCTGCAGTAGTCTCATATCTGGGCCCCTCGCCCTCAGTCTTATCACTTCTGATTCGTCTCCACACAGCTGCCAGAGGGATCCTTCTAGAATGAAAACCCAATCATGATCCTCCCCTGGTTAAAATCTTTCAGCGGTTCCCTGTAGCTTCTAAGTAAAGCCCATTCTCCTGCTTCAGGCTTCCAACTGCTCTGAGTCCTGGGTCCCTGCTTCACCTTTAGTACCCCCCAACCACCCCCACAAATACTATGCTTCACCCTTGAGAGACAAGAGTCCTAAGTTTACAATCACAGAGCATCAGAGTTTGGATGGCCCACAGAGGCCATCTAAGAACCCACTTTTTGATTTACATATGAGAAAACCCAAGGGAAAGCGCCCCTGGCTGGACAAAGGTGGGTGGAGGAGGGGGAGGTGGCACTTTCCAAGGGCTGGGAAGCCTCTCCTTTCCCTCATCCCTATCTTTCCAAGCCAAGTCCCACACATCCTTCACTTCTCATTTCAGATATCCTCCTGCCCTCTGAAGGGTTCAGGCCCCCTTAGGCTGGCACAGCGGCAAGTGCTGCCCCATCACAGCACACATCACATGATGGCGAAGCTGTCGTTAAGTGTCCGCACCCCCTGCTGGAACATGGGCTCCATCGAGAGAGGCCTGGTCTGTCTTGTTCATCACTACATCCCCAGCACCTAGCATGGGATCAGATACATAGCAGAGACTCAGCAAAGATCTGTTGAATGAATGAAGGACTCTGGAAGTAAGTCCAGGCTGCAAAATGCTGGAAGCTTGGGGTGTATCTCCAAGGGAGTTAGTGAGAAGGTCGAGGAGTTCACCCTTGAGAGACAAGAGTCCTATAATTTACAATCACGGAGCATCCGAGCTTGGACGGACCTCAGAGGTCATCTAAGAATCCAGTTTTTTATTTACAAATGAGAAAACCAAGGGAAAGAGCCACTGGCTGTTCAAAGGTGGGTGAGAGGAGGGAGAGGTGGCAGCCAAAGAGTAACACAAGGTGATGATGAAAAGTGAATATTTAGTGCCAATAGGGCTCCTCAAGTAAGTAAATTCCTTCTGGGCACGATGGCCCTGCCCCTGCAGGTGACCCACTTCCGGGTCTTCCCAGTGGAGCTAAGCAGGCTCTTTCTTACAATCACCACTAGATGGCGCCACTCCCCAAGGCAATGGAGAAAGCAGGGTCAGCCCACCAGGGCTCGGTCCTCCCTGAGTTCCTCCCTGAGGCCTCTCTCTGAGCCCCACTGCTGTGCCAGTGCCCAGGTGGCATGATGCCTGGGTTCTAGGGAATAGCTTGCTTCAACAGGGTACCTTTTCTCAGTGCTAGAGACAGGGTGGGCAATGGACTGTGACCTTGGCATTGGCTGGCACTGCCCTTTCTCCCTCCTACCAGACTCCCAGAGGCCCCTGACACAGGCCGCCCCACGTCACCCCTCCACCAGAGGCAGGACTCGGCCAGGCTGACACCTGCTCGTCTTGTTGGCCCGGGCAAGGTGGGGTGGGTGGCTGTGGTCCCACTGCATCCTCCGGCTACCTCGCCATCCTAAGCTAACAGGTGCCCGCCCAGCAGTTGGTGGCTCCGGTCCTGCCGGCCTGACGAGACCCTTGGGGCCTTCCCCTACCCTGCAGCCCAGTGCCTGCCCCATGCTTCCCGCTGTCCTGACTCTGCCCAGCATGTCTGAGCCTCAGCCAGGGGTCCACGGGAGCAGTGCCAAGATGATTCAGCCCTTCTTCAGCATTAGGAAGCTTCATTTATTCATTCAACAATGGGTCCTGGGTATCTGAAAGGCAGTGGTGAAGTGGACGGACCCACTCTGGCATCTTGGAGCATGTCATGCAATGGGGGTAGGGGAACATGTGTCAACCTCACAATAGCAAACAGTGGTTTAATTGCTTATTTAAGTTCCTACTGTTGCAGTTTCTATGAACTATGAACCATTTCGAGAGCTCTTAGAATTTCAGAGCAGCGTGGAGCTTAGAAATTATTCTAGTATAATCCACCACCACTGCCCTTTCAAGATTCCAGAATTCAGCCTAGGGCTCATTCTCTTTACTCAGGAGCCAAGGCTTGGGGTAGGAGTGAGGAAAGAAGAGTGAGGCTTCTGTGAGGGCCTGGGGAGGGAGGGAGGTAGACTCCCAGCTCTGAGTCGCCTGCCACTTCTTGATCTCGGTTGATGAATGAATGAATGGATGAACCCCTGAGAAGGGCTCGCCCCACGCCGTCTGTTCTCTGAGGCAGCTGCAGTTAGCGAAAACAGAGGGCACAGTCTGCGGGGCGGGGCAGGGGGAGCTCCAAAGCAGGCCCTGAACGCCTCCCCCGCTCCCATCCTGGGAGGGAGCCGGCCCGCCCAGTGCCCTTCCTGCCCCCAACGCCGCAGGCTCTCTTGGCGCCCTCTTGGCAGCAGAACAGAGGGCACCCGGAGCGGGTGGCAACTCGCCCCGCCACGGGCTCGGAGCGGCGGGCGCTGGGCGCTGGGGGGACGCGGAGATAGACAGACAGATAGCGCTCCCCTCGCCCGCCCCCGCCCCCGCCCCCACCTTTCCCACGCGGCGGCCTCCGGGAGTGGCCCAGACCAAGCGGGCACTCACCCCTGCCCCTCAGTCCGCGGACCGTGCCCTCTGTTTCTGCCAACTGCAGCTCTCAAAGCCCTTTGGACTGCCGGAAGCCTGCTGCGCGAGTCTGACTTCGGAAAGGGGCATACAGCCCCCTGTACACTGCTCTGCCAGGCAGGGTCTTCGGAGGAAACCCCTCCCCGGGGCTTGGCCGGCCGCCGGGCTCGGGGAGCTGCAGAGCTCGAAGGAACCACGAGGTGGCGCGCTAGCACTGCGTTCGCCCGGCGAGGCAGGGCGAGTGGACGTGGGGTCGACGGAGCGAGCCGGGCAGGCTGGGAACTGAGATTTGGATTCTCTCCCCCAGAGAAAGGCGAAGGGCAAAATGGGGTGTGGGAGGGAAGGATGAGCTAGACGTTGGGAACAGCTAGCATGACCTAGGGGGCCCAGCTTGGTGGGCCAGACAGGACTAAAAGCTGGGGGTCCCCACAGAGGGGAGCCATTCTTCAGGGCTTTTCTGGTGCAGGAGGAATTCAGTGGAGCAGTACAGCTCCCAGCTACTGGAGATGAGGAAGGTACTAAGAGGTCTAGACACATCTGCCTACAACCACATATTCACACGCGGATGGCCCTCCACTCACGCTGCCTGCACCCCGCCCCCGACACACTCCTGCATGCATGTACATCTGTGGATACTGTGGAACACATGAAATCCTCACATCACACACCCCAAATACACTCGTCCCATGCACCCAATCCCCAAAAGTGTCCCAAGTCCCCAGTGCTGTCCCATGATACACAAAATCTGCCCTCAGACTTACTGAAGCACACAGTCACAGAGCCAGCCTGTGTCCACCCAAACTCGGGGGGACCCCAAGTCCCTTGCTACCATCTGTGAAATTGCACACACATAGCTTTGGAGATAGTTCTGGTATCACCGGACAGGCTGTACATCCCCACCAACCTCTAAATCCACACAGGCCTGCTTCCCCTTCTCCAACAGGATCCTCCTAGTGCTAAATTATGTCTTTCATAGGCTCAAGACATTCTTGCCCGGTGGGCACCTTCCTAAATAAAAAGAAAATTTTTTAAATTACGTTTTTGTAATTATGTAATACAAGGATATAACAGCAATGACTGCATTGCTATTAAGACAATATATTAATATCATATATTCAAACATTCTCTTTCACCTAAAAGGTGTTTTCCTTTTCTTCTGATTTTAAGAGAAACCATTTTCAGGGGCTGTGAGTCCTCACCACTTGGGTACATTTGTATGCCTGTCATTTGCACAGTGCGTGCACACGTGTGCACACACACACAACCATACCCCACCTTAGACCATCTCTTTCCACAAACACACAATGGGCAAACTCCCCTCCTTCCCCACCTCACCTAAGCCCATCTCTCATCCCCCAGCCAGAGAAACAGACTGACAGATCCTGGGGGCTCCACAGAGCAAACCTTCCCCTCCACGTCCACGCCCCTCCTTCAGAGAACTTATCTGGGCTGGAGCTACAAGAGTAGCAAGGAGGGTGTGTGTGTGTGTGTGTGTGTGTGTGCGCGCGCGTGTGTGTGTGTGTTTTGAGTAACAACAAAGACTGGGGGAAAAAGAAGAGAGAGGAGGCAGGAGAGAAGGAAAAGGGAGAGAGAGAGAGAGAGAGGAGAGCACAGGAGCGAGAGAGCAAAAGCGTGTTTTGCCTGGAAGGCAAGACTTGCAGCCAATCAGCGCGTAGGAGCCTCCCTCGGCGACTCCACTATTGAGTCTATAACCGGCTGGCCGGGCGGAGCTGGCAGCATTTGATTGTGGCTTGGGACGCGAGGAGAGGCGCGCAGCGACCGCCTGACGGCAGGCAATGGTGTAAGCGCCTCTCGGCCTCCCCCTCCCCCCAGACGCGGCCGGGTCCTCCCCTCGCCTTCTGGACACACACCCCTGCCTCGTCTCTTCCGCCTCTCTTGCACTCCGGTCCGTTCCTGTCCTCTGCGGAGGCCAGCCCTGGGGAGGCGCAGCGCCCGCCAGGATGAGTGGCTCCTTCGATCGCAAGCTCAGCAGCATCCTCACCGACATCTCCAGCTCCCTTAGCTGCCATGCGGGCTCCAAGGACTCGCCTACCCTGCCCGAGTCTTCTGTCACTGACCTGGGCTACTACAGCGCTCCCCAGCACGATTACTACTCGGGCCAGCCCTATGGCCAGACGGTGAACCCCTACACCTACCACCACCAATTCAATCTCAATGGGCTTGCAGGCACGGGCGCTTACTCGCCCAAGTCGGAATATACCTACGGAGCCTCCTACCGGCAATACGGGGCGTATCGGGAGCAGCCGCTGCCAGCCCAGGACCCAGGTGAGGGCCACGGGGTCGCGAGGACAGTGGGAGACACTGGAAGGTTCCCGAGGGAGGAAAAGGCATGGACTGGAAGCCAAAATCTAGGAAAACTTCTAAGAAAAGTACTGTCTGGAGTTAGAGAAGTTGGCCTAGATGACCCTCAGAGGGACCAGGCGACCTTCCAGCCCCGGGTGTGCAAGCATTTGGGGCGCGATGTGCGCAGTGCGCCGCGGTCCCAGATGAGGATCGGGGTGAGCTGAGAGAGGAAGGGGAAGGCTGTGGGTTGTCAGGAAACCTCCGAATCGAGGTGATTTCGTGGGCATTTCAGCAGGCGATCCTCGATCAAGTCGCAGAGGGCTTGGGGGTAGGCGGCAGGGGCTGGAAACTCTAGGGGCCCTCCTTTGGATAAGGGATGGGGAGACTAGGGGTCGTGAGGGGGCAATGAGAAGGACCCACGGAAGTTGCGGGAAAGCGGAGGGAAGCAGCCACTGAGAGGCAGAGAAGCTGAAAAAGGGAAAAGTGAAGGCAGCAAGAGGGAAGTATGGAAAGACGGTGAGAGAACGGGCAGAAGAAACAAGAAAGGAAGGAGAGAAGGAAGGGGGAAGAAGGGGGACAGGGAAAGAAAGAAAGTCTGCACTATCCTTGCAACTTTTCTGAAAATCTAAAGAGATTCTAAAATGAAACTTTTTTAAAGGGCGGGGGGCGGACGGGAAGGAGCGAGAGAAACAACCGACGGCGAGATGGGACTGGGAAGGGGGCGGCTAGCAGCCGGGCGGCGAGGAGCCCCGAGGCTGGGAGGCGAGCCGGGAAGGGGTCGTGAGCGAAGCCGAGGCGGTCCTGGAGCAGGCGGCGGCTGGCGCCGGGGACAGTGCTGCGGCGGCCGCGCGCGGAGCTGGGAGCGCCGCGTTGTGGGCCGCGGCCAGTTCCGGCTCTGGGGCCGCGGCTCCCCCCTGGGCCGCGGGCGGCGGAGCGCGCGGCAGGGAACCCCGCGGCGAGTCGGTGGGCGGAAGGGAGGGGCGTCCGGCGGGGCCCTGGAGGGTCGCAGGAGTCGCAGGCCGAGGCTGAGCCGCCCCCTCTTCCGCCCGGTGCGTTCCCCGCAGTGTCGGTGAAGGAGGAGCCGGAAGCAGAGGTGCGCATGGTGAATGGGAAGCCCAAGAAGGTCCGAAAGCCGCGTACGATCTACTCCAGCTACCAGCTGGCCGCCCTGCAGCGCCGCTTCCAGAAGGCCCAGTACCTGGCGCTGCCCGAGCGCGCCGAGCTGGCCGCGCAGCTGGGCCTCACGCAGACACAGGTTGGTGTTTGGCTGTCCAGGGCCGCGGGGGCGCGCGGGACCCCGTAGTTCCCCGCGCGCTGCCGAGCCTGGCTGGCCACTGAAGGGCCCTGCGGGCTCCTGGAACTCTTGCCTTTGGGATGGGGGCCTGCGAGGTTCAACTTCGGTTGGAACGTTATGCGTTAGCACGTGTACAAGTGAGCATAGTTGTGAACCCGTGCAACTGTGTATGTCTGTCCCAGGGAGAGGTGCCCTCCTTCCCCTACTCCAGAATTCCCAGCTCCCAAGTCCCCCAGCAGTGCTAGTCACTTAGTAGGAGTCCACATCGTGTTTTCCCTCCAGGCTAGGCATGTGTGCAGACTGTCTGTGTGCATGTATAGGCGAGTGTGTTTGCACACGTGCTGTGTGGGTCTGCATGCACCGAAGGATGCTCATGTAAGGAGTGTGATCCTGCCGGGGTCATTGTGCATAACGATGGGGGCATGTGTGTGTGACTGTGCGCCCTGAATGCATATGCGTTCTGAATGCATGTTCAGAAATGTGTGCTTGCATCAAAATACCACATTCCTGCTCAGCACTTGAACACTCAAGAGAGGCCAAATTCCCTACCTGAAGGAGATGGGGACTCAAAAGTGAGTGCCGCACCCCCACCCTCATCCAGTCCCTAAAGCCCCCAGCAGCCTGTCACTGCTCAGGGGAGGAGCAGTGGATGCCTGGCTCCCTCCAGGTGTTGACAGGCGGGCCTAGGTTGTGGCTGTGGCTGCGTGGGGCCCCATCCGCCGGGAATCTGGGTCACCTGGTGAGGAGCTGATTCATTGTTTGTACCAGTCATGGGGTGGGGAGTGGCAGGGGGAGGGGGAGATACCCCAGGGGAAATTTGGGGAATCATGGCTCACCTGCTCCTGAGTCCCCAGGTCACCCCCATTATCCAGCCCGAGCCCAGGAGAACTTCTCCACACCTGAGTGTGTGAATGTGGGTGCTCATGTTGTGGGGTGCTTATCTGGGTGTATCTGTGTCTGCGTGTATTTTTATTGTCTGGTGTCTGTGTGTGAGGCTGTGAGTGGGAACGTGGCTGCGTATGGAGATGTGTATGTGGGTGTGTTTGTCTCTGTGTATCTGTGCACCTCTGCTTATGGGTGTCTAATGTGAATGAAATGCTACAAACCGTCCATCTCCCACCTCAACGGCCTTTTATTGAGTGCTTACTACATACCAGGCTGCTTTAAGTTTTTTATGTGTCGTACCTTATTTGAGCCTCAGAATGACCCTATGAGGCAGGTAATAGTGCTGTTCTCATCCCCATTTTGCAGACAAGAGGAAGTCAAGAACAAGAGAGGTTAAACAACTTGCCCAAGGTCACGCTTAGTAAGTGACAGAGCAGAATTTGGACCCAGGCAGCTGAATGTTCCTAGCCACAATTCTATCCCAGATCCAAGAAACTGGTGTCCCGGGAGTCAGGAGGCCTGTTTTTTGCCTGATTCTTATGTGAAATTGGGTTCTGGCCTTTCTTTTTCTTGGCTAGGTTCTTCCCAGGGTTGTTTTAGCATTCTGAGAGGCTAACTAGCTACCCCTTTCTTCTCTGGCCCAGGTGAAAATCTGGTTCCAGAACCGCCGTTCCAAGTTCAAGAAACTCTACAAGAACGGGGAGGTGCCGCTGGAGCACAGTCCCAATAACAGTGATTCCATGGCCTGCAACTCACCACCATCACCCGCCCTCTGGGACACCTCTTCCCACTCCACTCCGGCCCCTGCCCGCAGTCAGCTGCCCCCGCCGCTCCCATACAGTGCCTCCCCCAGCTACCTGGACGACCCCACCAACTCCTGGTACCACGCACAGAACCTGAGTGGACCCCACTTACAGCAGCAGCCGCCTCAGCCAGCCACCCTGCACCATGCCTCTCCCGGGCCCCCGCCCAACCCTGGGGCTGTGTACTGAGCACCCACCTGGCCTGCACCCTTGACAAAGGACCCCAGGACCAGGCAGAAGGCGCCTCCGTCCTAGCCACTCAGGAATCATCGAGGAGCACAGGGAAAAGGAACTCCCTTTCCCCCTCCCTTGCCCCTTCCTCCAGGGACCCAAGCGCTTCCAGATGACATTTGCATGGACCAAGGATGCCCCCTGAACCTCCCTCCCTCTGCCTAGACACTGGGGTACCCCTCCAGATGTGGGGACATTCCACCCCAGTGGGGACAGCCATTCCCCTACCTGCTCCAGGAGCCTGGATTGGCTTTAAATGGCTCATCATCTTCCAGCTTCTTAAACTTAGTGCCTGTTCCCAGACTGGAGACCTTGGGATGGGGGAGAGTGTGGAGGGTTTGCGGGTCCTGCCTGTGCTGGGGCACCTGGCACCGTGGATCTTAAAAGTTGCCAGGCCTAGTCCCTCCTGAGCCACTGGTGGTCTCCCCCTGCTCGAGCGGCCCCTTGGCCAATAAGACAGTGGACATCATGACGAGGACTCTGGGTGGGGACCTGAACTGGTCACCGCCCTGCACTTCTAGCCCTCATTTAAGATTTGAGGGTGAAACCAAAGAAAACCCCCTAAGTGAGGGAATCTTTTAATATTTGTGGCTTTAGAGGAAAGAACTAAAGGAGCCATCTCTCTCCCCTCTCCTCCGTTCCGAGAGGAGAGGTGGGTCTCAGACGTTTTTCCTATGGACTTCTTTCTTCCATGTCCAGGACTTTGCACAACTTTGGTTTTAAAAGCTGTTGAAAAATAGGAAAACAAAGGGCATTGTTCACAGATAGGGCCAAGTCTCCCCTTGCAAGGGTGCCTCTGTTCTGTCCCTTCCCCCACCTCACCTTCTCTACTCCTCCAGTAAGTTGGCAGTTTTGGTGCCAAACCCCAAATCTCCAAAGAGACATACCAGGCAAGACAAACCCCCAAACACCTCCTTTCCGGTGGCCTTGGAAACAGATTGCTCCGAGCTGGAGAATGTCGGGTGAGGTGTATGGGAGAGGAGGGGAGAGTTAGAACTTGTGCCTTTGGGAGTAAGGGGTAACTGCCTGGAGGGCTGGTGGCACTGCCCCTCCCTGACCCAGACATCCCGCCAAAGCTAACTTTCCCCCACCCCTGATGCAGTAAAACATTGAAAAAAAAAAAAGGAGAGGTAGAAGACTGTAGCTATATATATAAATATATAGTAAGTTTTTTTTTTTTAAAGAGCAACAGAGAGAAGCAGCCTCCTCCCTGCTGCGGTTTCCTATTTATGTGGCCATGTTCCTCCTGAACGGATCTCCCTGTGTGTTTCAAGCTGAGAGATGTGGGCTCCGGCTGGATTTGGGTTTTGTGGGAGGTGCAGGGGCCAAGAGAGACGTGGTAGGTCTCCAAGAGTCCCACCCGGGGGGGAAGAAGCAAAGCCATCTCCCACCCCCTCCCAGCCTTCTCATTTCTGCTTTCTTACTGGACTCATCTTTATATATAATGTTAATAAAAAAGATGAAAATAACCACTGAGCTCTTTGAACTGGAGGCTGGTGGCAGCTCTTGTGGGGAGGGTCTGAGAGTTGGGGAAGGTGTCCAGTGGGGAGGCACTTCTGCGCTCTGAGGGAGACGGGGCCCCTAGGAAACCACTGCTAAGGTGCTGGGCTGGGCCTGGCCCCTGGTGGCAGGTGCTCCTGAAACGATGGCTGTCCCCAATCTGGGCAGGTCTTTGGGGGAGGCTCCCAGCAGCAGCTTCCCTGACTCCACTGCTTGGCGGCTTGGTGCTCAGAATCAGACAGCTCCCTCTGCACCGCCGCCGGGTCACCTCAGGGCTGGTCTTTGATCTGGAGCTCACATGCAGACATGCTTGCACATGTGTGTAACCCCCTGCCTCCACGCCCAGGCACTCCTGGCCCCTCACCCTCCTGTCTGTCCCTTTCAGCTTGGGGTGAGGGTGGGGCCTCAGTCAGGGGGACACGACTGCTCCCTCAGTGGGGAGGGACCTAGCACTGTGATCCAGGCCTGGTGATGGGGGAGGGGTCTGTGTTTAATTCTCAAGGAGGGCTCAGGCCCTGACTCAGAGCCTTTTCCCTGCCGCCACCCTCCTCTTCTAGGTGCCCAACTCCAAGGCTTTGGAGACGGAGAGCTGGAGGTGGCAGAATGAACGGAGGTGTGTGAGAGTGACACATCTTGGCACAGACGGGAGACAGCGTGAATGCATGCACACGCTTGTGAAGCTACCTCTCTCTCACATGCATGCATCAAGACACACAATGACATCTCCCCATCGTCACACACACATGGACTCCCACTTGAGGCAAACCTGTCATCTGCAGACACATCCACAGATGCAAACACACACCTGAGACATGTTGGCATCACACGAGGTACAAAGCCAAAGCCATAATACTCCAAGAGATGCGGGCTGCCAACACAGGTGCACAGCCACACATCACTCAAGTCACCCTAGCATCAGACACACACACACACACATACACACACACAAGCAGAGCAGCTCCCTGTAATGGAAAAAGTCAGATAGAAAATCAGTAGCATGGCCACGCATGGTGGCTCATGCCTATAATCCTAGCCCTTTGATAGGCCAAGGTGGGCAGATCATTTCGGCCTAGGAGCTCAAGACTAGCCTGGGCAACAAGGTGAAACCCCGTCTCTACAAAAAACACAAAAATTAGCCGGGTATGGTGGCATGCACCTGTAGTTCCAGCTACTCAGGAGGCGGAGGTGGGAGGATTGCTTAAGCATGAGAGGTCGAGGCTACAGTGAGAAGTGATCACACCACTGCACTCCAGCCTGGGCGACAGAGCAAGACCCTGAAAAAAAAAAAAAAAAAGGAAAGAACGAGAGAAAGAGAAAGAAGAAAACACTACCCAACAGCCGAGGTGACCCAGCTTAGATAGGAACCTCTGTGTCAAGGCCCTCAGTTTCACCATCTGTCAAATAGGGATAACGATCCCCACCCTGTTGGCCTCTGGGGCTGTTGTGAGGCACACAGCCGACTAAGGATGAGGCAGAAGGAGCGGGCCTCAAGCTCACAGAAGGGATTTGTTGGACGCTCACAGCCACACAGATGGGGGGTCCTCCAGCAGGGCTCCAGAGCTGGGGAGACCTAGCCCTCATCCAGTCCCCTCCCTCTCAGAAGGTAGGCTCTTCCCTCCCCCATGCCCACGGGAGGCGGAAGGGAGGAGGGCCTCCAGCTCACGGATGCCAGCCGGGCTGGCAAGGGTTAAGGTGGCAGCTGCCAGGCAGGGCTGAGCTGAGCAGTTTGGTTTGAGGGCTGCGTGCAGGCGGGAGCAGCGAGGCGGCAGCCGGGCAGACTTGCTGGAGACACTGCATTTTATTAGGGCTGGGCTGCCAGCAAAGGGAGGGAGAGAGAAGGAAAGGGCAGAGAGAGAGGAAGGAAGGAGGGAGGCAGGGCGGGCAGTCGGCGGCTCCGGGATGAAAGGATGTTGTAAGCTCCCTAATTCCTCCCTGCTCATCCCGGCTCTGTCAGGCTGGATTAACTGCCCAGGTGACCTCCTGTGGGGGTCAGCCCCACCCCTGACCTCCCCTTCCTCCTCTCCTCACCTCTAGGCCAGGCAGGTCACCCTCTTCATCAGCCCTGGTGGGGGCCCCCCACAAGCACAGGGGCTGGAGGTGGAGGCCCTGGCAGGGTACCAGGGTAAGCCTGCTGAGCCCATCTTCTACCAGGTGCTTCTTGACTACACCCGTGGCCTCGTGACAACCTTTGTGAGGCGGGGAAGAAGCAGGGCGGGCTAGGGAACCCCAGCCTGCCCTGAGGGTCACTGTTCTCCAAAACTTAGACACAGCTGGCATTCGCTAAACTCCTACTCCGTGCCAAGCACTTTGCATGTGACCTTCACAACAGCTTGGGAGGTAGGTGGTATAGTGCCCATTTATCAGGTGGGAAAACGGAGGCAAAAGAAATTTAGTCTCTGCTGAGGTCACATAACTCATACTTGCCAATGCTAGAATTTGAACCCTAGGTCTGGAGAATGGGTGCTTTTAGTGGGCTTTTCAGAATCTCTGGGCATCCCAGTGCAGAGTGTCTGAAAGCTGGAGCCACCACAGCCCCACCCACCCCAGCTGGCCAGCCCTCCTCCCTGGGTTCTTCCCTGGGAGGCGAAATGGAGAGGGGAGGGCTGGTCCTGGGAAAGCTTAATGTTGCAGTCAGGAATGTGCATGCTGGAGTCAGCTGACCTGGATTTGAATCCTGCCTCCAGTACTTTATTGGTTGTGTGACCTTGGGCAAGTCACTTAACCTTTCTAAGCCTCAGTTTCCTCATCTGTAGTGTAGGGATAATGCTACCTACCTAGCAGAGTTGTTGAGAGGATTAAATGAGATAATGTGAGGAAAATATTTAACAAGGTCCCCAGCAGATGGTGAGTACTACTCAGTTAATGGAAGCGGCTGCTGCTAATGGTGACCAGGGTGATGGGGCTTGCTCCCCAGCCTGCCTCCTGCCCCATCCATCACTCCACACCCCCAGTTCAGACCCAGCCCACTGGCTGCACTTGCTACATTGGCGGCACCCATCTCTAGGTGCACTCATAAAAGGAATAAATCAACCAATTATTTATTGAGCACCTGCTATATCTCAGGCACTGTTCCAGGAGGTGGTCTGACTGATGACCAAAGCCTGGAAAAGGAAGGCATAGACCCTGTGCTAAGAGCTCCAGGGCCAGAAGCAGACCCACTCGGGAGGGGCCTGAAGCTGGGCACACCTGACATAGTCCAGGGAGGACAGGATGGACTGTCAGAGGAAAGGGCAAGGCAGTTGGTGGTGAGTGGGAGGGAAGCCTGGAAAGATTGCATAGAGGAGGAGGCATTTGAAGGAAGCCTTGAAAGAAGATGGAAGCATGATAGGCAAAGATGGGTGGGGGGCGGCTCTGGGAACATATCCCCCCTCCGGGACTTCATGGGGTCAAGAGCAGTGAGGCTTGCGGAGCCTGATCGCAGCTGTCTTATGAATCATGCTGGGGCCAGTGCAGGGAGGGAAACCGCAGACTCAGAGGGTCCCCACATCCTTCCCTGGGTGTCAGGTTAAGAGAAGGGTAAGGGTCTTGCCGTTCCCAGACCCTCAGGTTTGCTGGAAGATGCTCCAGCACCTTGAGCTTGGGGTACGGAAGCTCCTGCGCCTCTTTTGGGAGGAGATAGCTTCTGCTTTTCTCACTTGGGGAAGTGGATGAGAAGGATGGTCTCTCTTTCCCTAAGGACCCCTCCCTGGAGGGGGTCCCAGATACTAGGGGATCTCAGAGACCCCACCCACTTCAGCCTCCATATGCCACACCCTTCAGGAACACACCACCCCTACTGCTTATTATCTAGTCCAGCAGAGCCACTGGGGTAATGTGAGCAAAGTGGTAAAGATTCTAGACAGCTGGCAAAGACCCTTGACCCTCAGCCTCCCAGCCCCTGACTTCCAAGACCCTAGATGAGGGCTCTAGGTGGCTACGTTGGCTGAATTCCATCAACTAAGCCTTGAGGGGATTGGAAGGGAAGGGGAGAATGGAGGGGGAAGGAGAAGGGGAAGCAGCCAGCACCCCGGCCTCTGTTTTTCCAGCTTTAATTGCAGTGTTAATCACCTTAATAAGCTGTTTACCAACTACCCAACAGCCTGAGACTTGGAGACTTCCAAGCCAAAAAGTGCTTGGAGATGAGTTTCCGAGGCCCCAGGCGGGCAGGAGGATGATGTTGATGGGGCACTAGTGGGGCTGGGGGCAGAGGGAGCAGGTTGGGGGATTGCAGGAGAAGGCTGGGGCCAGGAAGTCAGGGAAGGGCAGCCTCAGGCTCTTCCAAGGGGCCCAGCAACCTCCCCACCAGAAGCCCTTAAGGCCACTTCCTCAGGGAAGCCTTCCCCCATCTCCAACATGGGTCTCCAGCCCTTGCCTTTCTCTTTTGTCACTGGGCTATGCTTGTCACCACTAACTCAGTGACTCTCTGCAGGCCCCATCCTAGCTCTGTGGAGGCAGAGCCTGCATGGCGCCTTCCTTATTGCTTTGTCCCCAGCTCATAGCATGGGCATGAACCACGTGGAGTATTTTTGTTCCCCCTGGGGAGGGTTGCTGGGCTGGAAGGCAAGGGACCTGGAAATGCCTTTTTATACCAAGGTCCCTAGGGGCAGAACTAGGGAAGAATCTGAACTGGGGGCATCAGGAATGAAGTCAGGGACTGGGACATGTTCTCCTGGACACCCCCAACCCCCACCTCATGCCTAGCACAGGCTGGAATAGCAGGATGCTCAGTGAACACATAATGCATGAATAATGACATGAAATGATTGATCTTGGGACCCCTCTCCTAGTCCCTCTCTCAGCATCAGGAGAGGGGCTGTGAAGCTGAGGGGGACATGATAACTGCCCCTCCCCAGGCTGATGGGGGTTAAATGAGATGACAAGAGGAAAGCCCAGCATCCAATTGCTTCTCCTGAGCAACTGCAGGAGTTGGCAGTGATCGCACTCTCTCTAGGCATTCTCATCTAATCATCAGGAAGCAGGCCCAGAGAGGCTGTGTGACTTGCCCAAGGTCACACAGCAGGTGATTGTTCTTAGTGCTGGGGCTCCTCTCCCTACACGAGGCTACACCTGGACAGGCACTGCTGAGTGGGCTCTCAAACCCTTGCAGAACCAAGAGAGGCCTCTGGATCATAAGCAGGTGGTCCCAATGATCTGACACCCCTGAATGCTTTTCTTCAATTGGCCTGTTTTGTTGGGGAATCTAGCAGACTTTTTGGGGGTGGGAGAGAGTATGGACCAGGACTGTTGAGCTCCAGGAGCGTCCTGGGAAGCTCAGAGGCCCAGGAAGCATTGAGGAAGGGCCAGGAGTCTCCTGGCTGCCTCTGCCCAAGATGAGGAGTCAGAGGAGGGGCTTAGGGGTCACGCAGCCAGAATAGGCACCTTGGAAGGAGACAAACCTGGGGATGGGGACAGTGGGTGGGGCCTCAAGGCCCAAATTCCTGGGTTGTCTCCTGGGGCAAATCAGAGCAGGATTGGAAGTGTCTGCTGAGTCAGCAGGGAACAGAGACTCCACACCCTGGAGGATTAGCTGGAGCAGGGGAGGGGTGTCCCCCACCCCAGGCAGTTCACCTTGCACCTGGCAGCAGCGTGTGCTTCCCTGCACACTGAGAGTGCCTGGCCACGTCATGCAATGTGTGTGGCACTGTCCCACACCCACCCCCTAGGTCAGTCAGGCCTGCCCTGAGCTCAGGAACCACTGATGGTGAGTGAGGGAGGATGATGTGCCTTCAGCCAGGGGAGGGTGGGCAACTGAAGAAGTCAGAAGGCCAAAGGGAGCAGGAGAGGGGCTGGAAAGGAAGGCAAGCAGAAGAGCAGAGAGTTCCTCCCAAGATCTGGGCAGGGATGGTGCTAACGGAAGACCTACCGTGTGCTAAGCCCTATGCCAGGAGTTTCCACAGGCACTGTCTCATTTCATCCTCACAGCTACCTCACAGCCAAGATCAGTGTTATTATTATCCCATTTTGTTGGTGAGATCAATGAGACTGTGTAACCTCAGGTCAGTCGCTTGCGGTCTCTGAGCCTGACTTTCCCTCATCAATATAATGGAGCTAACCAAATCTCTTTTGCAGGGCAGCTGAGGAAATTATATGAGATAACACATATAAAGGGCTTAACACAATGATGGGAGCGCAACAAACTGTACTGTCAGGTGTTTGTTTGTTTTGTTTTGTTTTTTGGAGATGGAGTTTCACTCTTGTCACCCGGGCTAGAGTGCAGTGGTGCAATCTTGGCTCACTGCAACCTCCGCCTCCGGGGTTCAAGGGATTCTCACGCCTCAGCTTCCCGAGTAGCTGGGATTACAGGCACCCACCACCACGCCTGGCTAATTTTTGTATTTTTAGTAGAGATGGGGTTTCACCATGTTGGCTAGACTGGTCTTGAACTCCTGACCTCAGGTGATCTGCCCACCTCAGCCTCCCAAAGTGCTGGGATTACAGGTGTGAGCCACCGTGCCGGCCTGTACTGTCCGTTTTAGATTAAATCAGCCATGGGCAGGTAGGACACTCCTCAGTGTCCTCCTCAGTTGGCCCAGGGAGTTCTATGTACCCTCCATGAGTCCAAAGTTGACCCTTTCTTCTCTGTCAGGGGAGATCACCTACAAAATTCCTCCCTCTACTGGAAAAGTGCTTTCTTGATCTCATGATTCAGATAATAGAAGGATGATCACCCAGGAAACCATCATGTGCCTAGAACCAGCAGAAGGGATGATGACAGGGGTTTATATATCTCAGTTACTGATCAGCTAAATATCTGGTCTCCACGTCTATATGCTTACAGATTTTGTTTTGCATTTCCATTTTAAAAGGAATATTTTTCCTTATTTATTGCTATACTAAAGAACAGTTACTGATGTCTTATATTTATCTCGTATCTAGCCACCATGCCAAAATTCTCTTAATTCTGGAAGATTTTTTCCTCTGGAGTTTCTTGAGTTTTCTAAGCATGCAATCAAATATCAGTAAAAAGAGATATTTTTGTTGTTGTTGTTGTTTTTTCTTTTTTTGAGACGGAGTCTCATTCTGTAGCCCAGGCTGGAGTGCAGTGGCGCAATCTCAGCTCGCCGCAACTTCTGCCTCCCAGGTTCAAGCGATTCTCCTGCCTCAGCCTCCCAAGTAGCTGGGATTACAGGCACCTGCCACCACACCCGGCTAATTTTTGTATTTTTAGTAGAGATGAGGTTTCACCATGTTGGCCAGGCTGGTCTTGAACTCGTGACCTCAAGTGATCCACACCCGCCTTGGCCTCCCAAAGTGCTGGGATTACAGGCGTGAGCCACTGTGCCCAGCCGGAGACAGTTTTATCTCTGCTTTTTTGTGTAGTTGGAGGGAATCTGGGGTTACAGGAGGGGGCGATCTTTCACGAATGAAGAAGTCAGGGGCCTTGTCTGCCTCTGCATTAGCTCTGACTGAGGCAGGCACTGTATGGCCTTCCCTCTTCAGTTGTCTTCTCACCTGAGGTGTTCAGAGGGCTGCCCAGGGAGCGCAGTCAGACATCCTCACACTTTAGCCAGCCTCCTGCACAACCTCCTCCACTAGTCACAAAGCAGCTTCTGTCCAGCCCATCACCCACACTACAGGGTGGCTGAAGAAGATAGCCCACACCAGGGCTTTACTCACAGGTGGCTCCAACCCAAAAAGATGCTTGGTGGGAATAGAGACTTCCTTAGACCACTTGGCCATCCTGACACCTGGGAATAGAGGCTTCCAAGCAGAGAAGAGCAATAGAGGAACTGGTACTTGGGCAAGATTCCTCGTGGACAGAGAGTGTTTTCCTTGCTTGTCAGTCAGAGATACTAATAATTACGAATCCTTGCTGAATGCTTACTGTATTATTGTGACTTTTTTTTTTTTTTTTTTTTTTTTTGAGATGTAGTCTTGCTCTGTCACCCAGGCTGGAGTGCAGTGGCGTGATCTCGGCTCACTGCAACCTCTGCCTCCTGGGTTCAAGCGATTCTCCTGCCTGAGCAACCCGAGTAGCTGGGATTACAGGTATGCACCACCACACCCGGCTAATTTTTTTGTATTTTTAGTAGAGATGGGGTTTCACCATATTGGCCAGGCTGGTCTTGAATTCCTGACCTCAAGTGATCTGCCTGCCTCGGCCTCCCAAAGTGCTGGGATTACAGACGTGAGCCACGGTGCCTGGCTGACTTTTGGGTTTCAACTCATATAGTTCCCACAAAAAACTCTATGAAGCACGTGCTGTCATCTTCATTTTCCAGGTAAGAAAGGTGCAGTACACAGAGGTTAAGAAACTTGCCCAAGGCCATCGAGTTGGACTTGAATCAGGAATCTGGCTCTTTGTTATTTTGTGTTCCTGGGGGTAGAACTATACTATTCTCCATTATATGGTGAACTGGTGGGTCAGAGAAGAAGTTAGGGGATGGAAAGAGAGACACTTCCAGCACCAAATTGGTCTAGCCAGGGTGAAGGAATAAGCCACCATATCTCCTAGCATACTTGGTATTTTTCACAACTTACTAGGGGTGCAACTCTCCTTGTCTCCATGACCTTTGGAGGCATCATTTGATCATTGGCCCTACTGCATAGGTGAAGAAATAAAGACCCAGAGATGTGAAGTGACTTGCCCAAGGCCTCTCGACTGAGTGCCTGCATCTCAGAGTGCAAATCCATGAAGACTTTATAAAGGCTGTATGGAGGAGGAGGTAAATATTATTCCAAGGGAGCTGGGGGGATAACAATTATTGCTCGGGTAGGGCTGCCAAGGGGCTGGGAGTGGGAGGGATCCAAAGTCAGAGATGAGTCCCAAGACAGAATTCAAGGTTTAGAAAGGCGGGTAGGAGGATTTGAGGAGGTAAGGCAAAGACCTGGGTCACAAGGGGTGGAAGAAGCCTGCATTGGTGGATCCAGCTGATCCCCCTGGGCTTGGGGAATGTGACAGGAGCTGGGCAGAGGCATGTCAGGAGCCTCCTGCAGTCTGGCTTCCCCCAGGATCTGTTGGAGCAAAGAATTCCCGGCGGCTCCAGGGCTGGGAGGAGGAGTTTGCAGCAGGCCCCAGCTTGCAGAGACAGAGAAAGCAGCTCCTGGGTCCAGCCCGAGAGGAGTGGTCTTGTGGCTCTCTGGCAGGCAAGGCAGGCAGTGGAAAGGGCGTGGCCTGGCAAGTGCCATGTGGCCCCATCCCCTCTTAGGCCTCTACCCAACCCCATGTGCTGAGCCTCTCCACCCCAAAGAGAGTGGGAACATCAGGGTTGAGGGAGGGGTGAGCAGGCAGAGGAAGAAGCCAGGGTGCCCAGGAGTGCCCAGTCCAAGAGGGGAGGCCCATGCAGCACTCTCTGGCAACCCCCAGTCTGAAGAAAGAGTACAAGTCTTAATGGATCAGGTTAAGGTGCAAACCAGGACAGAGAAGATAATCATGGGGTGGGCTTGTAGGTGGAGGAGATGCCCAGGGAACCTCGTGATCAAAGTGGGATAATCCAGGTGGGTGCTCCAACCTCATGATGTGGGCTCTATGTTACATCAGCTGGAGATGGGGAGGGTGAGAGAATGGGGGCCACAGACCTGAGTGAAATCTCATGCAGCGGCAAAATTATCTTCTTTAGGCTTAACCCCAAGCAACTAAACTCTGAAAGGAATGGTTCATACAGAGCTGAGAGGAATCTCTTCCACATGCCCTCCACAGAGAGTGGCACCCTCCCCTGGAAATGAAGTCATCTCTCCAGTTTTGGGCCAGAGAGGCTGAAGGCCTGGCACTGTGAGACACTGAATCAGAAAGCTTCATGTTTGGAGGAAGCTTGGGGCCGACTCCTTTCCCCTTCCTGAGCTGGCCAGACATGCCCCCTAGGGTGCCAGTGGGGCTGAGTACCTCAGCATCATCAAACTGGGGGGCTGGGAAGAGCCAGCTGTAGGATGCATCCCATCTGAGGCACAGGGGAGCTTAGTCTGATGGTAGAGACAGGGTCTGCCTTACAAAGCCCCAGACTAGAGTGGAGAGTGGTGGTAGACACACATTAGCCCACTCTGGTCCCTGCACCCAGAATTTAGCAAGAGAAATTATCTGAGTTTCAGAGAGGGTATGTAACTTGCCCAAGGTCACACAGCAAGTAGTATCAGATACAGATCTTTGGTTCGCAGAGCTGTGCCTTCCTCACCACTCTGTGATCCCAAGCCCCTTCCTGCTTCCCTGGATTGGAGTCAATGTCGGGAAGTGGGGAAGAGGGATCAGTGGAGACTTCTGAAGGAAAGGCCACTTAAGCCCCCTTAAATAGCCTCTGGGTTCCCGTGGCAGAGCTGGACTCCAAGGACATGTCTGGGAGCCATGAGTTGTACCAGGAAGGGCTGGGGACAGAAGCTTTTCTTGCTAGAGCTTAGGAAAAGAAGTAGGCAACGCTTCAGGGAACACAAACAATCAAGTCAGAATAAAATTATCGGGTTTCTGTGGCTGTTCAGCCTCTCTCCTCAACCACTCACCAGATAAATGTTCCCAGAAAATAGATGGAGAGCTGGGAAAGGGAGAGAGAAAGGGAAGGGGGCAGGAGAAGAAATAGGTAGAGAAAAAGAGACTGCCCCCCCACCCGCCTACACACATGTGCTGCTTGCACACAAGGAAGCTAGTCTGTATATTTCTGGACATGCATGTCTGTTTCTGCCTACGGTCAAGTCGCCGGGCATCTCCCTTTTGGTGCTTCGCTGTGTTGTGCTTCTCTCTGTGAGTATATAAGCTGTGAGGGCATCTCTCTGTGTTATGTCCGTGTACAACCATGGGAATGCTTCATGTACACATGTGTCTACATTTGGCTCTGCCCACTCCCTGCACCCCATTGTGTGTGTCCGCCTGCCTGTGTGCGTGTCTTCTGTGGGTCCATGTGTGCACATGCGGTGTCTGTGTGCCTAGCTCCCTGGGCCTGCTTGTCTCCAAGCATTTCTCTGGGGCCTTTGTATTGTGAGGTTAGGAGTAGAAGGGCCTTTTATTTCCACCCCTACCACCAATTTTTTTTTGTTGTTGTTTTGTTTTTTTGAGACGGAGTCTGGCTCTGTCACCAGGCTGGAGTGCAGTGGCGCAATCTCGGCTCACTGTAACCTCTGCCTCCTGGATTCAAGTGATTCTCCTGCCTTAGTCTCCCTAGTAGCTGGGACTACAGGTGCCCGCGACCATGCCTGGCTAATTTTTGTATTTTTGTAGAGACAGGGTTTCACCATGTTGGCCAGGATGGTCTCCAGCTCTTGACCTCATGATCAGCCCACCTCGGCCTCCCAAAGCGCTGGGATTACAGGCATGAGCCACCGCGCCCAGCCCTATTCCCCCTTTTTAAGCAATCTGCACAGGCCAGGAAATGGGGAAGTGGAGGCGTGGTGAGGAGGCCGCTTGTCTCTCTCGAAGTGTTTTCATCTTGGAAGGAGAGAGAGCAGTCACCCAGGGACTCACTGATAGAATTTCTCCTGGCTCCCCAGGTCCAACAGCCATGCTGCTCAGAGTAGGGGCAGGGGCACGAGGTGGGGTGGGGTGAGGTGAGGAGAAACAAGAGCTGACGGAACTCTTCCTCTTTACCCCACCTTGAAATGAGAGGGGGAGATATGAAAGAGAAACACTATGGGGTCGGTGACTTTTTCTTTTCAACCATCATTGTTAAAACATTACTCACCTCCTGGAATGGGGCTCCCAGGTCAAGGGGAACCCTAGGCTCTTGAAAGCCAGCTCCTTCATGGGCGGGCTTGAGAGGGTCTTTGCAGAGGCCTGAAGCCCATCCCCACACCTTGTTTTAACCCCCTGCCTCCCAGCATCTACCTCTCAGCTCCATCACGTCCCCCTCCTGCCTCCTCCAGGCCAAATGAGGCCTGGGAAGGAAAGGGTTATCCCAGGGGCAGAGGGGATGGGAAACACCTGTAGGATGCCTTTTGGAAGGAAGAAGCCTCTGTGCATTCAACTGAGAGGAGCTTTGCCATCACTATAATGGGAGGAATTGAGATTAGACACCAGGCAGAAACTAGACAGACTTCGAGCAGGGGAGGAGAGAAATGAGTGTCCCGTCAGCTCCTTGGTGGAAGCAGGAAATCACTGTCCACCTTCTAAAGACTTTTCCTTTCTCTACCCACATCCCTTATAAATTCTGGGGAGGTCCTTGATCTCCAAAGCCCCCATCTACACAGGCCTCAGCTACTGGGATAACATTCCATTGACTCTCTGGATACAATCCCAGAGGCAAGTCCAGGCATCCAAACTCAAATGAGGTTTGGAGCTGAGTAATCAGCTGCTATGGCATTGCAGACATTCGGGAAACAACCAGCTCCCCACCCCCACCTCAGATTTGGGGGTGGAGGAGGGGCAGCCTGTCACTGGGTGTCTTCCCCCTCAACCATCACCACCACATTCTCCCTCTTCCCACCTGCAAGTAATTTGGCCAGTGGGAGGGCAGTTAAGATTGCAGTGTGGAATCCCTCAAGATCTGTGTGTATTTGGTGAGGAGGGGGCTACCTCCCTTCCCCTCAGACCCCATGTGCCCTTTTCCTCTTCACGGCAGCAAATTACTTGTAATTATCTCACATTGAAAGCCTTCAGGAGCTGCTCCCAAAATTGCTTTAATTGAATTAATTAAATCTCATTTTGTTGGGGGAAAACATGGAGGCATGACTTAAAATAGTATACGGGGAGAGGGAAGGTTGAGTGACCCAGAAAGGTGGGGAAGCCCAAGTCAGCTTTCCTGTAGCTGAGACCCTTGTAGTGCCCTGGACGTTCTCTGAACACACTTTCCCGTCTTCCAGTTTCAGCTGACTTCAGATGCACTGTGCTGCGTCTTCTGCATTTGGGACCTTGCCTGTATCCAGCTCTCGGATGGTGGTGACCAGGGATGTTTTGAGTTCTCCAGCCTCATTCTTTGTCCGCCTCCTTAGGAGGCAGTTCTCCCAGGGGCAGAAGGTGAATGGATGGCAGTAAGAATTCCCCCTCGCTGTAACCCCTCCCCTTCTTCCCCTGATAATAACAGCAGTTGTAAATGCCGTTTATTAAGTGCTTACTATGTTCCAGGCACCATGTCAAGCGTGTTACAAGCACTATCTCATTTTGTCATCACAATCACTCTGCAAAGCAAGTCCTATTAGTATTCTCATCTTGGGTGGGGGTGGGGGTGGGGGATGGGAAAAAGCAAGGCTCAGAGAGAGGTTAAGTAACTCACCAAAAGTCACACTGCTAGAAGATGACAGAGCCGGGACTCTTTGTAGCTTAAAGCCCCTGTTCTTCACCACCCAATCTTGGTCCCCCTCCCTTACTGACCCAATTTTCCCAGTGGGGCTTCCTCAGGGAAAGGAACCATGGGGTTCTCCTTCTACAGCCCTGATGGCCTGAGGGAAGGGAACTGGGCACCTCCTCCACTGGGAGCTCCAGGCCCATCACTGCCCAGGAGCTCAGGGAAACTGGGCCAGCTCCCAAATGGAAAAGAGGCTCCCATTTCCCCTGAAAAGGATGGATAGAAGGAGGGGGGGCCGGAGGGGGGTGGACGCTGTCAGCTCAGGGCCTCTAGCTGAGAGAGTAATTACACTCCTTGTGCTACTTAACTTTACAACCTGGGCTGTTGTTTTAACAATGTGACTTGTGTTGGGCTGTCCAATTAATCTCGCCTTTGGAGGCTTTCCTAGATGGGGCGGTAGATCTTATCTTGGGTCTGTAGAAAGAGGAGTGTGCAACCTGCAGTGGGCGGGAACAGCTGCCTGGAGGGCCTGTGGCCTCAGAGGAGACCAAGAGGAGAGAACTGGGGCTGGGGTGACAGAGAGCCAGTGGAGCCTGGGGCTTGGAGCAGGGGAAGGCATTGTAGGAAGAGGAAGATATTTATCCTCCTGGCACTCCCATTCCTCACCACTCCTGGATCTTGGCTTTGGTCTACCCGTGTCATGTGCCATCCCCAAGAGAATTCTCTGGGAGTGTTTTGTGGAATAGGGGTGGTCACTGACCCAGCACAGGGTGAGGAACAGGGGCTGAGGAGGAACTGACTGTAGGCATCAGGAGCTGGGGGATTTCATACCCCTCTGCCCTACACATGACTCCAATTTGGGCTTCTCTCTGGCCTGCAGCGGTTGGCTGGAAATGTCTGAGTGGGCTTTTCAGACTGGGACAGGCACCGAGTTTGCAGTGTCTGGGAACAGGTCTAGGCAGTCAGAGGGAAGCTCAACTTGGAAGCTTTTTGCCTGGATTTGGAGGCCCCTCCCCCAGCCCCTCAGGCCATGCTGGGCTGGATTCGCTGAATTATTCTGCCACCTTTGTCCTCAGCTCCTCTCCCAAGGCGTTCTTTATCCTGCTGATCCTGGTGGGAGCAGGGGTGGTGCTATGTAGTCCAGTGAGGTGTGGTGGCCAGGAGTCTGTCAGGTCCTGCTGCTCCCCAGGCCGCCCGCCCTTCTTGCCCAGCACTGACCCCTCTGGCCCAGGCTGGATTGGAGGCCCTTGACAATACCCACGCCACCATCTGTGTTTTCCTTTGCCTGGAACTCACCACACCAGCGTCTGGTCATTTGTTTGCTTCAGTCACCATGGTATCCCTAGGATCTAGCAGAGCACAGGGTCTCCAAATGTTTGTTGGATGGAAGAGAATTCCAGTTCTTTTTGGTGTTTTCCTTCTCAGACCTGCCCCTCCTCCTTCCCCAAGGTGAGCTGAGGCCATCCTGCCCCCAAGCAGCACACTTCTCCAGGTAGGACTGGACCGGATCCGTGGGTGTGCCCTCTCTCAAGGTGAACAGGGCCTCTCCCTGGGCTAAAGGTGGGGCCTGGGGGCTGGTAAGGTGCCTGGCTCCCTCCTGAACTGGGCCAGGAGAGCATCTCCTGGGAAGGAGCACTCAGACCCTGCATGAGCATCTCCTGGGTTCACATGGGAGCATATGAAACTGTGGACGTTGTTAGAACATTCCAGAGCCAGAATCACAGAGCTAGTTAGTGGCCAAGACAAATCTAGAATCCAGTGCCTCTGATACCTGTAATTCCATGGTAGAAAAGTCAGATGGGCCAGAAGAGATGCATGACCAGCCCCTACCCATAAGAAGTCAGGAAACAAACACATCTCACAGCCAGAATGCAATGTTTTGTACAAACTTTAATCTCTGGAAGCTGGTGGTGTGAAGCTCAAGCTCCAATTGGTTCTAAATCTGCACAGTTCCTTTGAACAGAGACAGCTGCAAGGAGCTGAATCAATGGGCCTACCCACCTATTTGGGGGTGTCTATACCCGCACTAATCCAGAGAGCCAGTTTGTCCCCATTTCCCCCCAAGTGTTACTTTACCAGGTTTCCAAAAGTGTGTGTCCGTGGGTTCGTTAGGGATTAGGGATGGGGAATAGAAGGGAGCCTCTCAATAAATACCTATTGAATTATATGGATTATTGGATCCATTATCTATTCAAAAAGGGGAGATGGGGAGGGGGTGGGAAAGAGGGCTTTTTTTTTTTTTTTAAGGAGGAAAGCATAAATTACCCATAGGTCCACAAATTCCACATTTCTCTGCATCTCTTCTACCTCCCAGTATGGTAAGTAAGTAAATCAGTTATGGGGGTAACGGGCTGACCTCCAAGGAAAAATCACTGGGTGGGTGGGTGGGAGCTGATGGTGGTCCACTTCTGCTTTTGCTCACAAATGGGTTGTGCAAGGCCAAAGGCACACAAAGAAAAAAAAATACTCAATGTTTCTTGCTGATTTTGCACCCAGGCTGTAGTGGCGATTCAGTCCTTTTCAAGAAAACTGGGGGAGGAGAAAGGGAGAGAAGGAAGAAGGAGTGGGGGAGTGGCAAGACCAAGGGTTCTGGGGACAGTCTCAACTCCAGCCAATGGCTCTCTCTCCAGAGTCTTTGTCCAGCTGGAGGGAAGGTGTCCAGTCCATGGTAGTGGTGGGGACAATGATTATATAAGGCTGAGGTCCTTGATTTAGCTGTTAGGATTAGGGGTACAGGCCTCTAATTGCTTGTCCTCCAGAGAAAACCCATCTGGAGCTGGTTTCCTCCCAGCCCAGAAGGGGTGCAGGTGGACTGCCTGGGTCCTGGGCTTTGCAGGAAGGCTGTGGGCCTGACCCGCCCTTCCCCAGATTCACATCATCTGAGGCGAAGCCAGGACATCTGAGGAGTGATGCTGATACCAGGCTCCAAAGCTGTTGCCATAGCCACTGGTGGGCAGGGTCCCTGCCTTGGGTAGATCCCAGAGGGAGGGGAGGGGTGGGGAGCAGGGAGACACAGAGAAGGTCCTCCCAGGGAAGTCCCCTTCCTGCCCCCCAGAATTCTGCTTCAGGAGCTTCTTATACTTGGAGCGTTTGTTCTGAAACCAGATCTTTACCTTCGGGAAGAAAAGGGGAAAGAATGAAAGATCAGGAGGAAGATATGTGTGAAAAGTTTCGAGGAAAGGAAAGGGATCCAGGTGCAGGCGCAGTCCTGGGAGACCAGCAGTTCCCTAGGCTGGGAACATTTGCTCCAGTCCCCCACAGCCCCAGAAGCCTTCTGAGTTCCTGCCTCTGAGCTAGTATCCATGTCTCCCTGTCTGACCTACCCTCCTCTTCCTGACCCACTCCACCCCACCCGCACATACATGCACACCTTTCAACACATTCCCCCCAAGGCTTACTAAGAGCCAGCTATGAACATTCCCTGGAGAACTGTGACAACAGGGCCACAGCACCAATCCATCAGTCATTCACAGCTGGGGCTGGGGGATGAGTTCCCAGAGAACCAGGGAAGGTGAGAGCTGGGAAAGGACGACACTGGCCCCACCTGGGTCTGGGTGAGGCCAAGCTGCGCTGCCAGCTGGGCCCTCTCGGGCAGCGCCAGGTACTGCGTGTGCTGGAAACGCTGGTTTAGGTGCTGCAGCTGCAGGCTGGAGTAGATGGTCCTCGGCTTGCGGAGCTTTTTGGCCGGGGCCTGAGGGCGCCGCTCGGAGGGTTCCGGGGACAGCCGCGGCTTCTCCGAGTCTGGTGGGCAGCACAACACGGTGTAGGGGGCGAGGAGGGAGCGAGAGGGTAGGACGGACAGTTTCATAAGCTTATTTGCATCTCGTCTGCATGCCGTCGGCAGCAAATAGCAAAAAGCGCAGCCACCAGGATCGCCCCCTTGGCCCCTGCCCTCTACCTTCCGCGTGGAGCGTTTCAACCCCCACGTTCACCGCGCTAGGTGATACAAGACGCAGTTCTGCTCCCAGGGAGCTCCCACTCGTATGGGTCCTGTGACCCTAGGAAGAAAGCGCCGAGGGCCACAGCCAGGGTACTGCGGCGCCTGCGGTGGGAGGTCGGAGTGCAGCCCCGGGCGGTGGCGCCAGCTTGGGGTAGGGCGGGGCAGAAAGGCTAGGTCCAGGGCTGAGCCGAGGCCTAGAGATGACAGAGGAAGGACATTGCAGGCGGAGGCTCAGAGCAATGCTCAGAGGCTTGATACGGTGTCCGCGTGGCAGCCTCCGGCTGCGGCCAGCGGGGTGGGTGAGAGGCCCGGCTGAGAGGACCTTGAATACCAGTCTCGCAGCGCTGATAGTGACCCCGGGTTTGCCCTGGCCTCGCCTACTGTAACGGGCTGCCCCTCTGCTCAGGCGCACCCTGCAGGAAAAGTGACCATGTCTCCCCCGCCACACCGTGGCCGCCTGGGTTTCCAGGGACCCCCAGAAGCCGGGTCTGCGTGGGGCAGCCCCTTCCTTCGTTGGGCAGCGCGCACAGAGCGGTTCCGGCGGCAGGGAAGGTGACCCGGGTTCCAAGAGCGCGCAGCGCAGCCCGGCGGGGCCACTCCTGGATCGCGCTGCGGTGCCGCCGCGGGGGATCTGGTCAGCTCTGGCCCGCCTAGCTCTCCAGGAATCTCGGCCGCGGGACAGCCCAGCCCTAGAATGCTGAGGGACAGGGGAGGGTTGGGCCGAGGGGTTTCTGTTCTTCCGAGCCAGCCACCCTAACCTGCGCGGCTCTACGGGGACGCTGCAGAGGTCCCAGGCAATGGGAGGAGTAGGGCGGATGGAGCAGCCGCAATGCCCGGGGGCTTAGGGCAGCGTTCGCCGCATTCCCTGCGGGTCTGTACAGCCGACCTGAGCCGAGAGAGAGCGGCTTCTGTCCGCCCGCGTCCCCCCACCTTCTTCCCCTAGTCGGGCTCACCCTCCACACGTCAGTGTACCCGCCCTCGGCCAGCCGCGGTCACCAGCTGCCGTCACCTCCCCCGCATCCCTCACCCGTGGCCTCGGGCGCTGCGGGCTTCTGAGATCCTCCCTCCTCGACCCTGCCTCAACCAATTCCCAGAAAAACCGTTGGGTTTCCGCTCCCGCCCGCGCCTGTCCTGCCTCCCCTGCCTCGACCCCACTGCTGGCAGCTCTGGGCTGGCAGCCCAGAGCCCACCCGCGCCTCTCTGGCTGCGTGGACTGCGCAATTCGAGCGGGGACGCAGAGTCTCTGAGGCCGACCCGGTTGCTGAATTAGCACAGCCCTCCGCGCCCCAACTCTCCCAGCAGACCGCCTCCAAGTTCCTTCCCGGACAGCTGCCTTTCCCTACCCCAGTTCCAGCAAGTTACGACTGGATCTGCCCGGGTCGCGATCATGGAGCCCCAAGGCCTCCCTCCAGGCCCGCTGCTCCCGACGGCTCAACGGGGTGGTGGCACCGCTCACCTGGAGCCAAACCTTTTCCCAAGGCAGGAGTGGACATAGAGTGGAAGTAAAAGGAGGACCCCAAGCTCTCGATCACATGCCCTCCACTCTAGAGCGCCCAAACCCACCAGTTCCAGTAGAGAAATGCTAGAAATGTATTCTAAGGAAATCTGGGTGTGTGTGGTTTTTCGCTGGATGGGGGAAAGTCCTTAAAGAAAATGAACTCTCCACTCTGTTGTCCTTAGATCTCAGACAAGACTGACAACACCAACCCTACTGCCAGCAATTCCCCTGAGGACAAGGTCATGATATTCCCACCCCAGTCCCCAAACACATAACACACACAACATTTCCTATTAGCATACACTAAAGGACAGTCAAAGGGATTCATTTGAAAAACTAGAACTACTCCTCCCTGCAACTGCGCCCACTCCAACCACACCCCGCAGCCCAGGAGAGACAGCCACAGTTCTGTCACAGAAGGCAGTTAATTTTGGGGGGGTTGGAGGAAGCTCCCTAAAATCGATGCTCCTGGCTGCATGCTTTACCCATCTATATGTCAAAGAAGTTGAGCTTCTAAATCCTAGGGTCACTTCTGGCTCTGATGGTTTGTGAGCATGTCAGAGCCACAGGAGAAGGGAGGAAGATGTCTTGGTCCTGAGCTGACTCCAGTGAAGTCACCTAGTGGATGTGCCTCCTTGGAAGAGACTGCCAAAGACAATTGCAGGAGGAGGGGGTGAGCAATTAGATGGAGGCAGAGAGTCCAGGAACCTGGAGGCTAAGCTGGAGCCAGTGCAGATGGGATTGTGGGCAATGCCATACCCACATTTTATGTCAGCTCAGCTGCAAGGCCCAGGATCCCAAAGACGGGCCAGGTTCTCCGCTTCACTGAGGCCTTCCAGTGAGCACTTTCTCAGGAGCTCAGAGTTGCTCCAGGCAATGGGAACTGTGGCCTAACCTACCCCAAAGCCAAAGAGTGGAGATGACAGCGATGGCCTGCTCCTTTGGCTGGAAGGCTGAGGTAGTCAGGGAGAGATGAGCGACTTTCTGACCAGCCTTTGGCTACCTTCTCAGAACAATGGATAGAGGGGTCCTACTCCCAGATTCTGCCAGGCCAGCTTCCAGTCAAGGTCAGGCCTGGTCTGAGGAGAGCGGGTAAGGCCAGGGAAGGGAGAGGACAGAGCCCAGAATAAGCCTGGATGTCTACAGCCTTCCTACCAGGACTTGATCTGTTTTTCAGTGTTTGGCTTGATCACTGCTTTCTGAGACAAGACTAACGCAGAGAGGGGCGACAATGGGGCAGGAAGGGAGTACAGGACGGGGGCTGGGGGATTCTGACGAAGGGGCTAGGCCCCGGTCCCCACATCTGGATTGCTTCAGTTTTCCGTTACTAGTAGGTACACACAGCCCCGCTGCTCCAGGTGGGGGGTGGGGGGGCCCTCTCGCCTGTCTTTACACAACTGCAAATCGAAACCAGGTCGGTTTTGAAAGGAGACCTAGATCAACTCTCCCCCGCCCCTCCCCCCGTGTCTCCCGCCCCATCCCTTCGCCCTCCCCCCACACCCACATCCCAGGGAATCCAAGGAAGGTTTGAATCCCGCTAGCTGCGTCCAACCAGGCGAGGGAGAAGTTTAGGGGCGCACAGGAGCCGAACCCCAGAGGTGGGAAGAGCCGCCACGGCCGAACTTACCTGCCTCGAGTTCCTGAGGGTGCTCTGCAGGTCCGCAGAGGGGCTGAGAGAGCGCCGCGGGTTGCTGGCAGGACAGGTAGGAGTCTCCGGGGTTCGCTGGCTCGGTGTAGGGGTAAGACAGGAGGTGGCCACACGGCCTGGAGTAGGACAAATTGGGGGAGGCTGCGGTTGTAGGGGACAGGCCAAACGGGTAGGCAGCCGCTACCGACGGGACGGGGGCGAGGTCTGGGAAGACAGCTTTGGAGGCGTCCCGGCCGGGGAGGGGGCAGGGCAAAGAGGTCATTGTGGCCAGGGCCCGGGCAGCAGGGCCATGGCCCGGCACGTAGTCCGCTCCCGCTGCCAACTCTCTTTTCCAAGCCTCCGGCGTTGGGCCGGACGGGCCCCCCAGCCAGCAGCCCCCACACTTAAGATCCCGGAGAAAGTGTCTCTCTGAGCCTCTTTCAGCGGAGAACGCGCGCCTGGGAAAGGGGTTCCGGGGGGGTGCCCCCCCATGACTTTCCCCTCCCCCCCTAAATCCATGGGGGCCCCCTCCTCTCCATCGGGTTCGGTTCCCGGGACCCGACGGGGGCCCCGCCCTCTTTGACGTCCCGGATTGGCTACCGCCCGCGGTGACCTCACGGAGACTTGGAGCCGGGCCCCGCCCCCCGGGACAGCCCGCTGTAGAGAAGTGGGAAATGGGAGGGGGGCGGTGCGCACGCTCCAGGCCGGTCTATCTCGGGGTCTCCTCCGAGAGGTGCTGGGGTTGCAGAGCGATTGGTGCAGTCCAGGAACCTCGGTTATAATGGCAGAAATGCTAGAGAGGTGGCGAGCCTGGATGCCCAAGGGACAGGGAGCTGGGTGGTGGGCAGAGGCCCTGGGGCTGCGGAGACGCAGGGAATCTGCATTTGCAGTCTCCCGATTTCGGGGGTCTGCACGTCGATTCTGGTCCAGCCGCGGTGGACCTGAAGGGGAGTCAAGTGCAGACCGCCAGCGCCAGCCGCTTAGTCAGCGCGTCGGAATGCGCCGCTGCTGAGCGCCGGCAGTTTGTTGGTAAATAGACGCCGGGGCTGGGAGGGTGCCGCCCGGCGCCCAGCCTGCCCCGCACGCGTGTGGCGCGCACGCCCCCGCGGGGCGCCCTGGGCCTGGCACGCCGAGACCGCCGCCGCTGCACCCCACCGCCCTGCGTGCTGGCTTCCGCTTCCGGCAGGGGCCCTGGTTTGGTTGCGACACCGCAGCTCCTTGCAGGCCCCCGAAGCTGAAGAAGGGATCCGCCCTCTGGGCTTTAGCCTGTGCGGTGCCCCGCCTTTCCTGGCGCCGCAGGGGGCTGAAGTGTTGCTTGAACCCGGACGAAATCTGGGAGTGGGAGATGAGTCCAGTTGGATGGCTCCTGGGCGGGCACAGGAAATACTGCAGGCCAGTCTCCCTGGCGCATTTTCCAGGCTGTGTTCAGGACTTGCTTCTAAACATTAGTATCCATGGCCTCGATGGACACGTGTCCACGTATACAAGCATTTATTGACACGCGTACACAACTACACAGGGACTCCATTCAAATACAACATGTATATTCACATATACCAACATGGAGGTGCCTACACTGATGTTCACACTAGCATTCCTCTATAAAAAGAGAGGTTCATTTGTAAATCTGCAAACACTTTAGGCTGTGATGTGTATACATCTGCATACCTAAAGATGAATTAGCACTATCCCTGAATAAAAACACTATCTAGTACTTGTCTCTTACATGGATTCATGAGTATACAAGTCAAATCACTGGTGTACATACTCGAAAATACAGAAGATCCAAGCATATAAAATGTATACTTGTGTTCCTGCTCTATGAGAAATACCTGCCCACACACATCTAAGATGCCTTATGTTAGGGGAGAGACCATTCCATCCCTAAACTGCCAGTCTTCACAAATTCCCCAGCATACCCAAACACCTGTTCCCACTTTATGCAACTGGGCAGGCATATTCATGTTTGTACACACACACGTGCTCTCATTGTTAGCGTTCAGAGTGAAGGTAGCCCTCGTAGAATTGGGAGATGGAAGAGGATGGTGATAAGAAAGAGAGATCAGGCAAGGTGGCTCAGGCCAGTAATCCCAGCATTTGGCCCAGGCAGGCAGATCGGTTGAGCTCAGGAGTTTGAGATCAGCCTGGGCAACGTAGGGAGACTCATCTCTACAAAAAGTACAAAAATTAGCTGGTCATGGTGGTGTATGCCTGTAGTCCCAGCTACTCAGGAGGCTGAGGCAGGAGGATCACTTGAGCCCTGGAGGTCAAGGCAGCAATGAGTTGAGATCATGCCACTCCACTCCAGCCTGACTGACTGAGTGAGACTCTATGTCGAAAAAAGAAGGAGAAAGATGAGGAGGAGGAGGAGGAGGGAGGAGGAGGAGGAGGCAGCAGCCTGGAAGAATAGGAGAAAACACTGGCTGGGGAATGGAGCCCAAGCCTCCTTAGACAAAATCAATCAAATGGGTGTGCAGGGGTGGTTGAAGTTCAGTCAGGTGTCCTGCAAGGAGGAAGAGCAAGTCTATTTCAAACTAGACTCCCCAGTGGAATAGATAGAGGTGAGTTTTTCCAAGGAGAGACTCTAGCACCTGGCTTGGAGCCCTTCATCTTGAAGACTTGGAGCCGGGAAGAAGGGGCTTTTGCAGGGGAGCTTCCTCCTCCGGGCAGCTGGAGAACCCACTCCCCTCTCGTCCAACAGGGTGTGGAGGGTTTGCTCAGTAGAGAAATGCTTATTCTATGTGGGACTACCTTTCTCCCTTTCTTCCTTAATTCTAGCCATGCCACCATCTCCTTAGAGCTGGAGCTGTGAACCTGTGAGGATATATATCCTTCTAAACCTTTCATTCTACCATCACCATTTTCCTCTGCAGGGATGGAGGCAGCCTTACAGCAGTGCTGAGGAGAGTTTCCAGGGATGGCATCAAAGGTGTGCATCAAAGGAAGAGAATGTTTTTTGGGTGGGGTTGTCTGTGAGGGAGGGTTTCCCAAAGGAAGTGCTTTTGAGCTGGAGTTGACAGGATAAGTGGAAAGACATTCCCTCTTAGAACCATGTGCACAGAATCCTTTCTTGTCAGACCCAGGAAAGAAGGGCAGGCAAGGGTTTTCTGGCAGGGTTCTGCCACAGTTGGCTTTGGGCATCCTCCAAAGCCAGGAGATCCCCAGTGCATACTTGTCTTAAGTTCTAAGCTCTCAGGGCTTCTCTGAACTCAGAGGATCTTCACCCCTATGCAGCAGCAGGACATACTCTGCAGCCCTTTGGAATTTATCAAGCACTCACAACATCCAAGTCCTGTGCATCCATACACACACACACACACACACACACACACACACACACACACACACACACACACGCTCAAACTCCAGGCACTATTATCCCCATTTTACAAATGAGGAAACATCTCCTTCCATCATCACCTGTTTCTTCAAGGCTCCCTTCTCCCATATTCCAGAGGGTGTGGCGCTGGGGCACCTGCTTGGGATAACCTGGGGTCTCCTCAGAAGCAGGCTCCCCAGGGAGGGATCCTCTCCAATAGGAGTCTCATCTCACCAACCTCAGGAAAGGTGGACGTGGTGAGGATGTGGGCTGGGAAGCACGGTAATCTCGTATTGGATCAGAGGGGAGAGAGGATGCTTGCTTAGGAAAAAAAGTTGAACCAATACAGAGACGATTAGCATGGCCCTTGCACCAGGGTGACATGCAAATTTATGAAGCATTCCATATTTTACAAAAAAATTTTTAAAGAGGGAGGGCTGGCTTGAGACCCTTGAGGCTTGGGTTCTGGCCCAGTTCAGCCATGAAGTTGCTGGTTGGGATATTTTGCATCAGTCATTTGCCTTCTCTGAGATTGGTTTACCCAGAAGGGATAAAAGAACTGAGCTGGACTAAGAACTCCAAGCCTTTGTCATTTGCTTTATGACAAATTGCAAAAACTAAAATCCAAAACCATAAGAAAACCAAGAAGAAGAAGTGGGGGGAGGAGGAGGGATGGAAAGAAGGAAGAAAAAAAGAGAACTCTCTCCTGTCACTACCAATACCTCAGGCCCCGGGATCTTCACAAAAGCCAGAAGTGGCTCTCCCAACTTTCCCTCACAGATCCTCTCGCTTAGCGCAAGGGGCCTGCTCGGAAAACTCCAGCACCCTGGTGATGCCGCGGGGACAGACGGCGGGGTCCAGAGTTGGGGGGAGGGGATAGGGCGCCGCGGGGCTCTAGGGATTGGGCCGAGGCGCAGGGATTGGACCTGATCCGCTAGGTGGACGGTAGTTTGCTTACTCTTCTTGGGTCGCCGGGCAAAGGCCATCGCAACCGCTCCGGTAATAATTCCTTGCGCAGCACAAGCACCCACGGAGGTGAGATGCATTCCTTGTTTGATCACCCCGAGTTCCGACCTTCCCGGTAGCGGGAATTCCCTCCGAACCAGCCCCTTCCCTGGCGGTCTATCACGGGCACCCCTAACACTTGGTGAGTGCGCAGTGCTCTCGGCACAGTCTCTGGGCTCCATACGATGCCTACCGCACGCCCTAGCAGAGGAGGTCTCTGTCTGCCCCTGCAGCCGGACGCCGAGGTCTGTAACCCCGAGCCAGCACTCAGAGCCGCACCTGCGCGGATCTGCCAGCGGAACAGAGATTCCACCGCGACCATAGTCCTCCTCACTCCGCGGCCCTCGGGATTATCCGTGCCCTTAAACTCCATCCCACCCACCGGCCCCAAAACGAACTTGTAGTATAGTATTGTCATTCGCAGTGATTTTCAGTTTTATTTGGAAGGACCTTTCTTTCTTAGTAACTCAGGTTGAAGAAACTGAATAATTCGGTTTGGCGGCGGGAAGGAAAGAATCAGATCTTCGCCCCAGCCTGCCTGAGCTCGGCCCCGCGCGCTGTGGATAGAGCCCCCGCATTCAGCGAGGCCCGGAGAATGGGCAGTCTGAAGAGACCTGCGTCCCCCCTCTCCGATCTGACTTTTCCTGAAATTTGGAATTATTGCGCCTCTTTTTCTCTTTCTGATCGAGCATTTAGTGCTGGCGCAAGCCGGGCAGCCGACTGGTTACTGAGCCCACGGCCAGCCCGGCCGTGTGCTTCCATTTGCGCTCACCTCAGCACTCCCCTGAGCGCTTTCTCAGGGATTGGAGTTCCCGCCTCATTTCCCAAATAACCCTGGAGAAGCTCCCGGGGGAGGAGGAGGGGAGAGGCCTTGGGGTCAGCACCACTTCGATCCCAGCATTGCAGTGGGGCTCCCCACGCCCGTCTCCCGCTCCACCATCGGCGACGCTCTCCCGGAGTCTTCTTTGCATTACTTGCAAATTTCAGCCTCTGCTCAGGAAAGGTCTTCTATTTGAGATTAGCCGGGATGTTTTATGCACACACTAAACATGTTAAAAACAAAACTAGGAAAAGTTCTTGGGACACGGCGGGGGGGGGGGAACGGAGGAAGAGAGAGAGAGAGACAGAGAGAGAGAAAATGGTTAACAAAAAATGGGGCGGTTTTGAGGGTGTCTTGGAGGCAGGCTGCGCCGCTGGGGAGCCACGCGACGCTGAACTTCGCTGGATGAGGGAGCAGGAAATACCCCGGGATTGGGGACGCATGGGCTGGGGGACGCGTAACTTCCAGGCTCGGTGGCCCGGAGCTCTGAAGTTTTCCCTCGGTGTCCCAGCCCCGGACCCGGTGGACCAAAACGAGGCGCCCGCACCAGGAGCTGGACTGACAGACCGCCGGCTGGCCTGCCAGGGCGCCCCGGGGAAACTTAGCGAGCCGGCGAGAGGCCCTGAGGCCAACCCGGCTGCAACGAATTTGCCCGGCCCCGAACGAAGGCAGCTCCGCTGGGATCTTCAGACCTTCCCAGACCTAGGCATGGAAAGCAGGCGTTTCGCCGACGTCTTCATCCCCGGGTGCAGGGTGAAAGCCGGAGGTGGCAGTAGTGGGAGTTGGAAGGTTCCTCTAGCGGCAACATCGAAGACAATGCGTGCACTAGCGCACACAATACAACACAGAGCGCGCGCGCACACACACAGACACACACACCACAAACACCACAAACACACAGATGCACAGACGTATACTTCTGCCACCCAATAGCCTCAGCATACACTCCATAGGCAACCACACAGCCACATCACACATACACAACAAACACAGCACACGGCCACCACACGTACACACACAACCAACCCCCCAACACACACACACACACACACACACACACTCACACCTGCCCTCTGGACCCCCTGGAATTGATGGAGGGTCTACAAGGGTAGGGTTATTGGTTTAACTTTTTGACCAGTGACCCCACCCAAACCAGACCCTTTGGAAGTCCAGACTGCTTTTCTTTCATAACAAAAGGTCTGGTCTCTGAATCCTGATCAGGGCAGCTCAGCCTGGGAGGAGACAGCCTTACCTCTGCTGGTTTGGGCCTGGGAGAACGAGGGAAATATTGCCTTGAGGAGGAGAGTGGAGTGGCCGCGTGGGTGCACAGACATACCCATACCCCTTCCCTTCAATGTGAGAAAAATAATCACAACTACAAAAAACCTCAAACTCAGGCTTTCCCTGCGTACCCCTGTGTTGGGCTCTTGGGTCCCCAGGCCTGGTGTTGGGGGAGGGTAGGCAGAGGAAAAGGTGAAAGGTAACTCAGTCCCACCCTCCCTCCGCTGTCTCTCCCCCAAACCTCCCCCTCACCTTGCTCAGCTATGGGGGCGGGGCGGGAGTGGTTGGCCGAGAGGAGGGTCGTGGACCCACTCTCAGCGGTTTACGGAGGGGGTGGTGCATGGCGCACCTCCTCCAGCCTGGCTTCCACCCTCGGCTGTCAATCACCCTCATTAATTCTCCTTGGAAAATGATCCCACACTGGAAGTTCACTAGCTGCTGCCTGGAAAAGGCTGGAGGACGTGGTGAGGGGGAAGGAAAATAGGCAGAGAAGTGGGGAGGGTTTGCACTAGTTTCATGGGGTGAGGGCGGTGCAAGCTGGTTGGGGAACTGAGCCCTGAAGACTTTCCATCTTCTCAAGTCAGTTTGCCTCTCCCCTCCCCTGCACACCCCTCCCAGACTCTGAGCTGACTCTCACCTGTCCAGGCTGGACCTTGGGGAAAAACAGCTCTTTGCAGCCCAAATTCTGGTATGAGCCCCAAAACTAGTGAGGAAGGGGAGCTCAGCCCCACACTCCCAACCAGCAGTCAACCCAATGGGGCACTGCTTCCTCTGGTGCTTTCCACAGGAAAGAGAGGGAGGGCAGGGTAGTAGATCTCTGGGTGTGTAGACAAGAGGATCCAGATGAAGGCTCTATTCTTGGAGACCCCTCTGAGAAACCTTGCAGAGCCTGTCCCAGGGCCTTTAGGGGAGAAGGGGAGCAGTGGTGACCTGAGGCCTTGTGCCTTGGGTAACACAATAATATTGATTATATCAGCAAACACTTAAGTGTTGTCTGTGCTCCAGGCACTTTGCTAAGCACTTACATGGATCATTTTATTGAATCATCACAAGAATTGTATGTGGTGCATTCTCTCTCTATAAGAATATAAGACATACTCTGGCTGGGAGCAGTAGCTCACGCCTGTAATCCCAGCGCTTTGGGAGGCCGAGGTGGGTGGATCAAGAGGTCAGGAGTTCCAGACCAGCCTGGCCAACATAGTGAAACCCCACCTCTACTAAAAAAAAAAAAAATACAAAAATTAGCCAGGCATGGCGGCATGTGCCTGTAGTCCCAGCTACTCAGGAGACTGAGGCAGGAGAATGGCGTAAACCCAGGAGGCAGAGCTTGCAGTGAGCCGAGATCACGCCACTGCACTCCAGCCTGGGAAACAGAGCGAGACTCCGTCTCAAAAAAAAAAAAAAAAAAAAAGGAATATAAGACATACTCTATCAATAGTATCCTCATTTTATAGATGAGGAAACTGGAAACCAAGGCACAGAAATGTCAAATAACTTGCCTAAAAGCTGGAACTGGAACCCAGGCCAGCTTAGCCCTCTTAACTACCATGGGGTTGTCTTACCTGGAGAAGCACCACTCAGCAAGGGCAGAGGAAGGGCTGAAGATGGCTGAGAAGAGGAGGGGACCCCAGGAGAGGAATGCCCTCTATAGAATGTCAGTAAGAGAAGTAATAATATTAATACTGGCTAATATTGTGGGCTTGTGTAGTAGACATACTTTACATACTCACTCTTTCTTTCTTTCTCTTTCTTTCTTTCTTTCCTTCCTTCTTTCTTTCTCTCTTTCTTTCTTTTTTTTTCTTTTTAGATGAGGTCTTGCTCTGTTGCCAGGCTGGAGTGCCGTGGCGCAGTCTCGGCTCACTGCAACCTCTGCCTCCCGGGTTCAAGCAATTCTCCTGCCTCAGCCTCACAAGTAGCTGGGACTACAGGCACCTGCCACCACGCCCAGCTAATTTTTGTATTTTTAGTAGAGATTGGGTTTTACCATGTCGGCCAGGATGGTCTCAATCTCTTGACCTCGTGATTCACCCTCCTTGGCCTTCCAAAGTGCTGGGATTACAGGTGTGAGCCATTGTGCCCAGCCACATGCATTTTCTTAGAAATCTTCATACAATCCTGCAAAGAGAGTCCTTTTTTTTTTTGGTAGATAGGGTCTCACTCTGTTGCTAAGGCTGGAGTGCAGTGGCAAGAACACGACTCACTGTAGCTTCAACCTCGTGGGCTCAAGTGATCATCCTGCCTCATCCTCCCAAGTAGCTGGGACTACAGGCATGTGCCACCATGCCTGGCTAATTTTTAAATTTTTGTACAGACAAAGTCTCACTATGTTGCCCAGACTGGTCTCTAACTCCTATGCTCAATCGAGAATCCTACTCTTGTTTTTGTTGTTGTTGTTGTTGGGTTTTTTGTTTGTTTGTTTGTTTTTTGAGACGGAGTCTCACTCTGTTGCCCAGGCTGGAGTGCAGTGGCACGATCTCAGCTCACTGACACCTCTGCCCCAGGTTCAAGTGATTTCTGGCTAATTTTGTATTTTTAGTACAGATGGGGCTTCACCATGTTGACCAGGCTGGTCTCGAACTCCTGATCTCAAGTGATCCACCTGCCTCGGCCTCCCAAAGTGCTAGGATTACAGGCGTGAGCCACCATACCTTGGCCACGAGAATCCTGTTCTTTTTCTTTTTTTTTGAGATGGAGTCTCACTCTGTCACCCAGGCTGGAGTGCAGTGGTGTGATCTCAGCTCACTGCAAGCTCCGCCTCCTGGGTTCACGTCATTCTCCTGCCTCAGCCTCCCGAGTAGCTGGGACTACAGGCACCCGCCACCATGCCCGGCTAATTTTTTTTTGTATTCTTAGTAGAGACAGGGTTTCACTGTGTTAACCAGGATGGTCTCGATCTCCTGACCTTGTGATCTGCCCGCCTTGGCCTCCCAAAGTGCTGGGATTACAGGCATAAGCCACTGCGCCTGGCCGAGAATCCTATTCTTGTCCCCATTTTACAAATGAGGAGACTGAGGCACATAAAAGGTGTGTGCAGGGCCCACATCCACTTGGCTGAAAGGCAAGAAAGTGAGGAAAGAGCTGAGACTGAGAGTCAGGAGGCTCGACCCTGTGGAGGGTCTCAAACGCCAACCAAGGGCTTCAAATGGGGCCCATGGGCAGTGGAGAAGACCAGGATGGGAGTGAAGAGGCTTCCCAGGGGCATCTTGGGTACCAGGGTGGGTTGGGAGGGATGAGTCAGGTGGCAGAGAGAGCCCAGTTAGGAGGCTGTTGCAATAGGTCAAGCACGAAGTGAGAAGGGAAGGTTCAAGGGGGTGGTGGCAAAGGCAATGGAAAGGAAGAGAAGCATGAGAAGAGTGGCTCAAAGACAAACCCTACTGGGCTAGGTAACTGTACCAGAGAGGGTAGAAGCAAAAATGACTGTGAAGTTCCCGGCCTGGGCAACCAGAGGAGACAGGTGCCTGGTTCACCCATTCAGGCATTTTATGGTGGGAATGAACCATGGACCAAGATCCTGGGTTAGATGTTCCTGCAAGCAGCCAGCCACACTGACTAGTTTGCCCCTGCACAAGTGTCTTTCCCAGTCCTGCCAGTGTGCACAGGTGAAATTTACATATATGCAGATGTATGCAAATGAGAGTAACCTCATCTGGGCCCTGAGCCAGAAGCCAGTGAGGCAGGCCCTCTCCCACCTCCAGGGAGGAGGAGGAGGACCGCCCCAGCCCTGACTCACTCGCTGACATGCCGCCTGGAATGCCACCTCCCCAGCTGCCTTCCTCCAACTTGGGGAACTCGCTCCTGGAATCACCATGAAGCTCAAGCCCAGAAGATCACAAGCAGGAAAGACTTGGGGCTGGGGCTGAGGACTTTCTAAATCAAAATAATGATGTATTTTGAGTCCTCCTGGCAAGTCAGCAAGGGGCAGGGGACAGGAGGAGGCTGCGCAAATGCCTAGGGAATATGACATTTTCCCTACAATATATATGGCCTTCCCCAAAGCACGTGGACATCTATAACTACAGTGGGCCCTCATAATAACTTGTGAAGTAGGTGGTTATTTGCCCCATTTTACAGATGAAGACACCGAGGCCCATGTCTTAAAGTGCCTTGCTAGGGAAAACCTCACTCATGTGTACAAGAGCAGGATTTTCAATCCAGGCCTCTGACTCAGTGCCTTTTGCACTACTTTATGGTTTGGTGCTGGGCTGAGGGAATGGGCAGCTAACTCTGGAATCTGGGGCTCAGTTTGGAGAAACTGTTGACCCTCAGGTATCCAGTTACAAGAAAGAAATCTCTAGTCTTCTCAGTCCTTAAGGACTTCAGCAAATAAGTGAACTCTTGTCTCTAGACCTAAGGCCATACCTCTCAAGTGGGGTGATAGACCATGCACCCCACTTCCGGCTTCTTCAATGCCCTTTTTTTGAAACATCAACTAGATACAGAGTCTGTGTAGGGTGCCATGGGAGACTGGTCCCACCCAATAGCAAATTTAGCAATTTGTGTATATTAAAATTATGAAAAAAAATAAAATAAACAGGCCAGGCACGGTGGCTCATACTTGTAATCCCAGCACTTTGGGAGGCCAAGGCGGGTGGATCACCTAAGGTCAGGAGTTCGAGACCAGCCTGGCCAACATGGTGAAACCTCGTCTCTACTAAAAATACAAAAATTAGCTGGGCATGTTGGTGCACGCCTGTAATCTCAGCTACTTAGGAGGCTGAGGCAGGAGAATGGCTTGAACCCGGGAGGCAGAGGTTGCAGTGAGCTGAGATCGCACCACTGCACTCCAGCCTGGGTGACAGAGTGAGACTCCGACTCAAAAAAAAAAAAAAAAAAAAAGAATAGATATGAGTGTATTGCTCTGCGCCCAGGCTGGAGTGCAGTGGTGTGGTCATAGCTCACTGCTGCCTCAACCTCCCAAGCTAAAGCAATCCTCCCACCTCAGCCTCCCAAGTAGCTGGGACTACAGGCGCATGCCACCATGCCCAGCAATTTTTTTTTTTTTTTTTTGAGATGGAGTCTCGCTCTTGTCACCCAGGCTGGAGTGCAGTGGTGTGATCTTGGCTCCCTGCAGCCTCTGCCTCCCGCGTTCAAGCAATTCTCTGCCTCAGCCTCCCAAGTAGATGGGATTACAGGCTCCCGCCACCATGCCCGGCTAATTTTTATGTTTTTAGTGGAGACGGGGTTTCACCATCTTGGCCAGGCTGGTCTTGAACTCCTGACCTCGTAATCCACCCGCCTCGGCCTCCCAAAGTGCTCGGATTACAGACGTGAGCCACCGCGCCTGGCCCAGCAATTTTTAAAAAATATTTTGTAAAGATGGGGGTCTCAGAATGTTGCCCAGTCTGGTCTCAAACTCCTAAGCTCAAGTGATCCTCCTGCCTTGGCTTCCCAAAGTGCTGGGACTACAGGCATGAGCCAACACATCCGGCCCAGATCTGAATTCTAATCCCACCTACATCACCTACTGACTTGGGCAAATAAAACTTCCCTGTGTCTCAGTTTCCCCATCTGCGAAATGGACATCATAATAAGCCCAACCTCACAGGGTTGTGAAGATTCAGTAAATAACTCTAAGTGACCATGCGTAGCAGACATTTCACACACATTAACTCCCTTTCCTCTTGTTGGTTCCTTTGGCTCACCCACAAGGGATGTGCGAATCTCCATCACATAGTCCACTTGCGGGGGTGGGGTGAGGTACCACACCCAATTTGATTAAAAAGCTTTTGTCCCCAAGGATTTGGTGATGGTGGGAGATGTCACCCCCAGGATACAGAACTCCTGCAGGGCAGAGTTCCTTAGCTCCTCATCCTCACAGCACCTGGCACTGTGCCTTGCATGCTGAGGCACTCAGGGCAGCCTTTATTCTCCAGCTAATCCTGAAGCCACCCTCAGCTTCTAAGCACAGGGACGCTTGTGAAGGTCAGTCCTCCGGGTGGCATATGGAATACTTTCACACTCAGGATCTCAGCTAATCCTTACCACCCAGTCAGGTGGGGCAAGTATTGCTGGCCCCATTTCACAGATGAAGAAACCAATGCTCAGAGCAGCTCAGGGCCTTGCCCAACATTGCACAACCAGTAAGTGACGGAGCTGGGATTGGAACCCCAGCCTCCTGACTCTGGAATTCTCTGGGTTTTTCCAGAGCAGCCCAACTCTCTCTGAATGGGTGGGTGAAGGAGGAGAGGAGGACAGAGCTTTCAGAAACTGGATGTTGCATGGACGTGAGGGAGTCTCTCTGCTATGTGGGTTGTGGGGGCTGGCGGTGGTCAGAGCGAAGCCCCAATCTCTGCAGCAGAGTAGTACAATGACAAGAGTCAAGACTGAAAGAGCAGTAAGGCAATTGGCCCTGTGGAAAGCCAGCGGTGGGGATGTGCGACTTGTCTGCAATGTTGATTTATGCTCAATATTAAGGAAGACATTTTTTAATAACTAGAGCTTTCAAAAGTAGCATATTCTCCACTTCTGTCTTAGGTACCAATTCCTTCTACCTTAAACGGAGTGGTGATTTCACATCTTGTTTCCTCTGTTAGAATAAGACATTCTGGGGGCAAGTTCCTCTCCCATTGAGCTTTGCTTCCTCCAATATGTGTGTGTATATCATCTGTCCTCAGTAAGTGTTTGTGAGCCCCTCTCGCTGAAGGTGTTCAAGCAGAGGCTTGCTGTGGGATCTCAGGGAATGCTGTGAGATGGGGCTGAGAGCCTGGACCCTGGAGCAGTAGGTTTGAATCTAGTTCTGCTGCTTACTAGCTAGAGGACCTGGCATAGGTGGCTCAGAATTTCTGGGTCTCATTTTTCTCATCTGTAAGGTGGAGTTAATACCACCTACTCCATAAAATTGCTGTGAGGACTGTGAGGCACTCTATGTGACTAGCAGGGTGCCCAGCACAAGGACAGCCAAGAGAGCAGCTTTTTGGATGATATACGTAGTTGAGGGGCTGTGTCATAGACTAAAGAAATGGGCTAGGGGGCTGGGCGCGGTGGCTTACGCCTGTAATCCCAGCACTTTGAGAGGCTGAGGTGGGCAGATCACCTGAGGTCGGGAGTTCGAGACCAGCCTGACCAACATGGAGAAACCCTGTCTCTACTAAAAATACAAAATTAGACGGGCGTGGTGGCACATGCCTGTAATCCCAGCTACTCGAGAGGCTGAGGCAGGAGAATCGCTTGAACCTGGGAGGCGGAGGTTGCGGTGAGCTGAGATCGCACCATTGCACTCCAGCCTGGGCAACAAGAGTGAAACTCCGTCTAAAAAAAAAAGAAAAGAAATGGGCTAGGGACCCACTAATGTCCCTCCAGTTCTGACATATGAGCCTATTCCATAAGCACCAGGAAAGGAGCTAAGCAGAACCCAGGAAGCCAATTGACTCAACATAGGAAACTGAGTGAAAAATAAACAGGCCTCATTCAAGTCCCTCGGTACTTGAGACTCTCACATGGACTTTTCCTTTTTTTGGCCCTGCCCCTGCTTAGATAAGCCCTCTAGGCCTGGGCTTGGGTTCAGGGACTCTCCTGGTTCCTGGGCATCATTTGCCCTGGAGAAGGTACCGGGAGTCCCAAGTACCCCACCCTGCCCTGGAAGCCTAGCCTCAGCCAAGAACAGGACCCAAAAGTTCAGATTTGGTCATCACCTGCTCTAACCACAAGCCCTTAACCAGCCCAAGCCTCTAAACCAGAAAGATGACCTGGCACCTCCTGGAGGGTGGCAGTGGCTCCTGAGTGCCAAGTGCCTGGGGCTGGGAGGGGCCTCCAGCAGGGCTGCTCCTCAAAGTTTCATGGCCCTTCTTAGAGATGGAAAGCACCTCAGAGGCCCAGAACCAGAGGGTCTCAAATTCTGGGATCAAGAAGGTCTGGGTGGGCCAGGTGTGGTAGTTTATGCTTGTAATCCCAGCACTTTGGGAGGCTGAGACAGGAGGATCACTCAAAGCCAGGAGTTCCAGACCAGTGTGGGCAACATTGTGAGACCTCATCTCTACCAAAATAAAATAAAATAAAATAAAATTATTTTACAAATATATAAAATATTTATTAAATTTACTTTTAAAATAAAGAAGCTCAGCAGGGAGCAGTGGCTCATGCCTATAATCCCAGCACTTTGGGAGGCTGAGGTGGACAGATCACGAGGTCAGGAGTTCGAGACCAGCCTAACCAACATAGTGAAACCCTGTCTCTACTAAAAACACAAAACTTAGCCGTGCGTGGTGGCGCATGCCTGTAGTCCCAGCTACTTAGGAGGCCGAGGAAGGAGAATTGCTTGAACCTGGGAGGTGGAGGTTGCAGGGAGCCGAGATCATGCCATCGCACTCCAGCCTGGGCGACACAGTGAGACTCCGCCCCCACCCCCAAAAAAAGAAAGAAAGAAAGAAGCCCTGGGTAATAATAAGCCTGCATAATAATAAGCACTAATGGTGAGAAACCGATTTGGCCCAGCACCCCTAGTGTTAACACTAGGGAAGAAAAGGGGATAAGACTGGCCCATAAGGACACGCCGGAACAGGACAAAAGCCCCACTCTCTGGACCCTAGCATAGAGTTTTTTCAAACCAGCAGCCTCTTGAGATTCACCCACCCAGAGAAGGGGAGGCCAAGTTCACAGGGATGTTTTTCCTGAGTCTATGCCCCATGCCCCCATTAGAGGTTGTATCGATTGCATGAGAACAATTCAGCCTCTTGGAAATGGCCTCTGAACAAAATGAGATTGAAGTATTGGTCCTGTGGGGAGCCACCCCAAGGCTGGGGAGTGGGAACAAGTAGGCATCTGGGGCTGGATCTGTGGAGGGTCACCCAGGCGTGTGTTTGGAAATAGCCATTACACTGGTGGGAAATTTTTTGTCTGATTTAGAATAATCTCTTGTTCACTAGCACCTAGCACAGTACCTGGCACACAGAGCAAGATGGTGTACTGAGTAAATGGATGATGCAAAATGGGGGTTGGACGCAGCTGTCTTCAAGGCAAAGGGTGTAGGATCTCAGCAGAGCCTGGAGAACACCAAATAGTGGATGCCCAGAATGCAGGATGGCCAGGGAGGTGCAGCCAAGAGGAGAGAGGGAGTTGGGCAGGCAGCTGGGAATCACATTATCCCCCCGTCCCCACCCCAGGGTCAATTGCCATTGAGTCTCAGCCCCAGAAGTTCCATGAACAGAACGGGTTTGGGTGATTGAGTAATCGTGTGGATGTCGTGTTTGTGACCATGACCATGTGACACATGTGTAAATGTGTATGTGGTGGGTTGTAACCGAGACTGTATGTGTGTGACTCTTTGTGGCTTGGGTGTGGCCCTGTGCATTGTATAGGAGCTATGTGCTTGTGGCTGCATGTGACTGTGTGGTTGTGTGTGTGGTTGTGTGTGTGATTATGTGCACAGAAATCGGCGTTGCCTCTGCCATGCGTGCGACTCTCAGAAACTGGTTCTGAGAGTGGCTGGGAGTTGGGGGTGTGGATGCGGCAGTCTGTGTAGCTGTGTGTTGTCTGCATGATGTAGGTGCAGCTCTGCGTGGAGACAGTTGTCGTGGATGGATGTGACTGTATGGGACTCTGCTATTGTCTCCAGGTGGGCCTGGGAGACTCTGGCTAGGCTCTCTTCTGTGTGACTGTATCCACGCAACTGCCTGGTGGGTTACTGGCTTTGCATGTTGTGTACGTAGCTGGGTGTCGCACCCTCCTGTGTGTGTCACTGTATGCTCCTCTGAGGGACTCGGTTGTGTCACTGTGTGTGACTGTGACTGTGTGTGTGACCCAGCATCCCTCTCAAACCACCTTCCTCGGGTGACTTTGATGTGGTTGAGTTTCTAGGGGCCATAAGGACGCCGGCCTCACTCTGGAGGACTTCAAAAGATGGCAACTCTTTTCCCCCAGCAGGGGAAAAAACCCATCTCCCCCTCCCTCTTCCCACTCCCCCTGCCTGGAGGAGAAGCCTGTTTGTTTTCCTATTTTTACTGCCTAGGATGAGTTCATGGCCGCAGCTGACTCACCAGTCTTTCCGAAAGACTTGGGGAAGGAAATAGGGGTTGCTTGGTTGGGACCTCTGCCCAGGAGCCCAGAACGTTCAGAACAGAGCCAAGGAAGATATCTGGGTCCACTGTGGGTTGTGTGAGCACCTCAAGTCACTCACCCACCCTGAGCTTGGAAGGTCAAGGAGACTTCTTTAGAGGTCACTGTCTAGCCTCCAGCTTCCTACGCCAAAAGACGGGCCTCTGTCCTTATCTAAAACCTCTCCCCTCCCATCAGTCCAGTTGAAAAGTAAGGCTCAGCCAAGGCCAATTGAAACATAGGCTGGAGCTCTGGAGGTGCATTTGACAGGTCACCCAGATCCATATCCCTGCAGGTGGTTCAGTAAGTAGCAGGGATGCCTGGGCTTAACAACACTGTTTGCGCGCCCCCTATGGGCAGAGCCTGCCCCAGCAGAAGGAGGTACAGCTAGAGGAAGGAGGCTTGCACAGTTTGACAGGGGAGACGCAGTCCTCTTCCCCAGGCACTCTTAGCCTTATGAGAGACTCTTAGCTTTAACCCCCTACCCCATACACAGACTCTGACACAAAGAATCAAGAGGATTCAAACTATATTTTCCTAGGCTTGGAAAAGAGTCATGTCCAGAACCTGAGGAAGAATTAGAGAGGGCTTCTGGCAGGGCTTCGGGGACTTTGGTGCAGACTAGGAGGGAGAGTACTTCCTGGTGGGTGGGTGACTAGGAGGACCCAGGATGGAACAAATTCTTGGGAGATATATAGGAGGTGAGGAGAGGTGTGAAGTCCACAGTGGCATAATCCTAGTGTGAGATGGCAAGCGAGGGCTTGGGCTGGACCTGGTTCACAGTGCACAGGAACTCTGCCTGAGCAAAAAGTCTGTGGATGGAAGTCCCCTTTGGTATCTACCTAGTGTCTCTCCAGCTGCAGCCGGCCTATAGTTTCCCATGTCTGGTTGCCCAGGAGGCAGCTCTGAGGCTGGGGCTTTTCCCCCTTCCCCCTACTCTACTCTGGGGAGCCAGACACCCCAACTGTGCTCCCAGCCAGCTTGCCTGGCTGGCCAGCATTCCTGCCCCCCGCTCCCATGTCCACCCTGAAGAAGCCCCTGCCAGGCTCTCACCCAGCCAGTGGCTGGAGACATAAAAACTTCCCTCCACCCCCGCCGTCCTGGCTCACTGCCTGAGAGGCTCCTTCCAGCTCCTGTGACAGATCCTACTCATCAGATCCTACCCTTCCGTCTGCCTGAAACTCCCCGACTTTGAATTTGGGGTGTTTGGGCCACCCTCCTGGAGGAATTGAGAAGAGCTTCAAACTAAGAAGTTAGGAGGCTGGGCCTTGGGGAACTCACTGGGCGGGGCACCTAGCCTCAGTTTCCCCATCTGCAAAATGGAGCTAATGGTGTTTGCCCTGTTGGGTTTCCAGGGTGGGTGGGGAAGGCTCCAGTGAGCTCATGGGTGTGAAGGCCCTGGTGAGTTGTAAATAGTCCAGTACTTGTGGGAGGGAGGAGGGAGCGGAGCCGTGTTATTCCAGCTGGGCCTGGCTGCCTGCGTGGAGGGCTTGGTCAGGGGGGCTCAAGGGGAACTGTGAGGGTCTCTGTGCCAAGTGCTGGAAACAGGAGAATTTGAGGCTGGCACCCCGCTGAGAGCTGGGTGTACATAAGGCCTTGCAGGGGCCGCATCTGGAGGCGACAGCAGCAGGGTCTATGACATGAAGGCTTGAGGCAAGTCACTCGGACAAGTGGTTCCAAAAAAGCTGCTTTTTGGAAGAAGGGTGGTGAGAAACCTGAAGTCACCAGGTGACATCACTCTCAGCCTCTCTGACATCCTTGCCTCTGCAGAGAGGGAATGCAAATGCCATCTTTTCTTTTCTTTTTTTTTCTTTTTGAGACAGAGTCTCACTCTGTCTCCCAGGCTGGAGTGCAGTGGCGCAATCTTGGCTCACTGCAACCTCCTCCTCCCAGGTTCACGCCATTCCCCTGCCTCAGCCTCCCGAGTAGCTGGGACTACAGGCGCCCGCCACCACGCCAGGCTAATTTTTTGTATTTTTAGTAGAGACGGGGTTTCACCATGTTAGCCAGGATGGTGTCGATCTCCTGAGCTCGTGATCAGCCCACCTCGGCCTCCCAAAGTGCTGGGATCACAGGCGTGAGCCACCGCGCCCGGCCACCATCTTTTCTCTTCTAGGGACAGAGGGCCTAGGGAGAGGAGGTTGAGCTCCTGGTATGGACTCAGGAAATTAGCTGCAGCTTTTTCTGACAGGAAAATTCTGAAGTCCTAGTCAGCTCACCAGGAGGGGCATCTGGCTGCATTTTCCTTCAGCCTGTCAGAGAGGCAGTTCCAGAGCCCTCTCCCCTCTTCTTCAAATGGGCAAACCAGTGCCTTCCCGCATGTACCACTCACCCCTTCCAGCACATCTGCCCACTCTCTCCCTCCACACACTCACCCTGGCTTTCCCCTTGGACTCTTTGAACAGGCTGCTCCCCCTCTGAAATGCTCTTCCCCAGACCACACCCCGCCCCCAGCCTCAGATCAAATCCTGCCCCTGCCAATTTCTAGCCATGTGGCCCTGGGCAAGTCACCGCATCTCTTTGAACCTCAGTCTCCCCATCTGTAAAATGGAGTTAATACTACCTGCCACACTGGTAAGAATGAGGAGATAACACGTGAAGCGCTGAGTCCAGTTTCTGTCACAAGGGAGAAGCTCAACACCCCTTCACCCCTTCTAGAATCCCTTCCAACACCTGCTTGCCACTTACTGATTTGCCTTATTTATTGCTTCATAATAAATCAAAAGACAGATATTCACTGAGTACTCACTATATGTTTAACACTATGGCAAGTTCTAGGGAGATCCAAGGGGTGGTTCTTTGCCCACCTGGAAACAGCTACCAACAGCAGGCAACATCTGTAACGATGGAATATCCAACTGCTCGGACAGCATGGCTGTCCCACTGGGCTGAGTGAGTAGCAGGCTCCCAGAGGAGCCAGAGAATGGGCAAGGGAGGTGTGGCTTGGGGAGGGCTTCCTTGAGAAGGGGGCCTTGGTTTGCAAGTAGGATAGGCAGAGGGGACAAGAAGGGCAGTGTGGACAGAAGGCATGGCAGAGGCATGACCGTGGTCATGGGGACACAGGAGTAAAGAGAGAGTGTGGGAAGATTTCGGGGTGATTACTGGATAGAAAAGGCCAGGCCACACACTGGAGATCCTTGAGAGCCAGGCAGAGGAATTTAGATCAGACATGGTATGAAACAGGGAGCCACATCAGGTTCTTGAGCAGGGGGCAGGAGTACAGGTTGAAAGGGAAGGGATGAGCTTCTCATTTATTAACATCAGCTGTATTTCAGAATTTTTCTAGGTGCTTATTATATGTTTTCCCACATAATCTCCAAGCAACCTGGTAAAATATATCTGTTTATCTTCATTTTAGAGATAGAGAAACAAACAGAGAAATTGAGTAACTTCCCCAAGGTCACAGAGTAAGTAGAAAGTGAGATAATTGAAGTCTGTCTAACTCCAGAGTCCACTTCCAACACAACCTAGTTTCCCTTACAGAGGATGTGGATCAGAATTTGGCAGGACCCTTCCTCCCTTCTCCGCCCCCACCGACCCCTTGGTAGAATTTGTTTCAGAGGCTGGAGGAGTCTTGGACCGATGGAGGTAAAACTGCCTCGGACGCTTCCCTTTCCAGCTGCTTTATACGAAGGAGAGGCCCAGGATGATGGGGAAGCCTGGTCCCCGGTCACTGCACAGGGAGGGGTCTGTGGGGCCGTGGGTAAGTGAGGGGGGTAGGCAGAAGAGACTCTGGGCTTTCGGGCTTGCCTGCCTGGGAGGAGCAGCAGTCTGTTGATGGTGCTAGAGAAGCCAGGGCAAGCTGCAGGAAGAATGAGGCGTTGGGTTTGGAACGCGCCGAGCCTGACACAGTGGGCCAAGCAGAACTGCCCACGGCTTCAGAAACCCAGGCTCAAAGCTGGGTAGACAGGTCTGACCCCGAGGACTTTCCAAGCACTGTTTTCCTGTCCCTTCCAGACCAGGGACGCCCAAGAATGGGCCTGTGGTGCCTCCTTCCTCAGCCCCACTGGCACCCAGAGTTGTGTTTTCTGACCGGGGTGGGGACATTCAAGGACAGTACTGCCTGGCAGCCTCCCTTCCCTCCGCTCCCCCACCTCCCTCCCACTCCTCCCTCAGCCCGCGGTACCTTTGAGGCCTGACAGCCCCCTTCCCTACATCCTGTAAGGACTGCTGTCCCGTCCTTGCTCGTACCCACCCCACCAGTCCCTGGGGTATCTGTGTGTGTTTCTCTCCCTCCAAAGGGCACTCATTTAACAGATGTCTCTGGAGCAACCACTACGCCAGCCTGTGCCAGGCACTGAGGATGAGGATACAGCCACACCCTCACAGAGCTTACATCCCCGTGGGCGGGGGAGACAGTAACCAGGTGATTCAAAGAAACCCATTTCAATCAGTGACAAGTGCTGGGAGGAAGAATGAGGCCAGCGTTGTAGAGAGGGAAGGGATAGGGGCACCCAGAGAAACACAGGGCACTGTTTCAGATGGGGTCATCTAGGAAGGCCTCTTGAAGAAGTCTCTCGAGTTTTGAAGAACAAGAATAAGGAAAAGTGTAGGGAAAAGTATTCTAGGTGGAAGGAATGACGAGTACAAAAGCCCTGAGGTGGCCGGATGTGGTGGCTCATGCCTGTAATCCCAGCACTTTGGGAGGCCGAGGCAGGAGGATCATGAGGTCAGGAGTTTGAGACCAGCCTGGCCAACATGGTGAAACGCCACCTCTACTAAAAATACAAAAATTAGCCGGGCATGGTGGTGGGCACCTGTAATCCCAGCTACTCAGGAGGCTGAGGCAGGAGAATTGCTTGAACCGGGGAGGTGGAGGTTGCACTGAGCCGAGATCTCGCCACTGCACTCCAGCCTGGGCGACAGAGCAAGACTACGGCTTTGGGGTGGGGTGGGGCGGGGAAGCCCCGAGGATGGGTGAACCTGGAGTGTGTGAGAATCAGTAGCCTAGAGAGCAATGGACGAAGGGAAAGGCCAGACATGAGGCTGAGGTGGACAGGGTCCTGATGGGATAGGGCCTTGTTATCCTGAGAGAGAAAGGAGGCTGTTGGCAGGTTGGAGGCAGGAGAGGACACACCCTGATTTACGTTTTTAAAGCTCCCTTTAGCTGAGCGCGTGCGGGCTGAGATCAGGCAGGGGCACCTCTCGCCCTGCCCCTCCAGGACCTCCATCCCCCCAGCCCTCAGACTCCGCTGCAAACCTAGACCCAGGCTCCGGGGAACGTACCACAGGAATCGCCTTCATTTATTTTCTCCTAATGAGAAAGGTTCTGGGGGTGACTTAGCCACTACCTTGAGGGGGTCTCCTATCATGGAAGAACTGCCTTGTTTGCCTTTTGGGGATCCCCTTGTCCCCAGCCTCTGTGTCAGGGACTCTGTGAGGAGGGTGGGAAGGGATGGGGGTAGTGGAGCAAGGGGCCTGGCAGGTGACCTTTGCCCTCTGCTCTCCCCTTCAATCCTGATGGAGCCCCTGACGACCCCAGTGGGGTTTGGGGGCAGTGGCCTCCAACTGGGTGGGGCCTGTGGAATCTGGCGGCCTCCTCGGGCTGACCCTGGGGATGGACGCCCAGCAGCAGCCCCAGGAAGGTTCTGAGTCAGATCCGGAGGGCAGCCTGGGGCGGCCCAGCTGAGGTCATGGTCTGGTGGCTGGAGGTGCCGACCCGAGTCCTCCACCCCCAGCTGGTGTTTGTCCAGAGGCCCTCCAGCGAGTGCCAGGCGCCTTCCTGGCCTCCCCATAGCACTCCTGGGATGAAAGACACTCAGAACCGAGACAGGGTGTGGATGGACTATAGTCTCCAACCTTCCTGTGTGCCCGTCTGAGGGGAAACATGACCCTGCTCTCAGGGAGCCTCCAGTCTGAGGGGAGAGGCAGGATCCTGGCCTCATAGAGCCCCCAATCTGAGGGGAGAGGCAGGATCCTGGCCTCACAGAGCCCCCAGTCTGAGGGGAGAGGCAGGATCCTGGCCTCCCAGAGCCCCCAGTCTGAGGGGAGAGGCAGGATCCTGTTCTCACAGAGCCCCTAGCCTGAGGTGAGAGGCAGGATCTGGGCCTCAAGACTGCCCCGCAGTCTGGGAGGAGAGGCAGGGTCCTGGCCTCACAGAGCTTCTAGTCTGAGGGAAGACAAAGACATGTAAAGAGCGCAAAGTGGAGACCAAAAGGAAACTCTCCACTTGGATGAAGGCTGGAGAGGAGAATGGCTAAGGGCGGAGACATGGGAGGAGATGGCAATGCTGAGTGGAGTGGCCTCCGAAGAGAGCCTCCTCAGGCTCTGAGACGCTTTGTGGACACAGGGTTCTTTGTGTCTTGCATGTCCCAGTCCTCTGTATAACCGTGGGTAACGGGCTGGGTCCAGAGGCAGCCGTAGACTCTGACAGCCACTTTGGTCCCCTGGAGGTCCTCCCCGGGAGAGGAGTGCTGTGCCCTAGACGCTGAGGGCAGGCACTGTCCTGACAGGAGGGTGCCCCTGGTGCCCACCTGGGTTAGCTCACTCCTGGCTCCTTCATCTGGAAGCTCAGCCTCTGAGGCTCTGAAACCCACAGTGCCCTGAGGCAGGGAGGTGTGTGAGGGTCAGGGCAGCAGGCTAGCTGGGGAAGGGAGATGCCCTCCACCAGGCCTTCCCCTCGGCAGGGCAGCCTTGGCCTGTGTGTACAGCAGGCTCCCTCCCTGGTGCTTGCCGGCTGTCAGAGCTTGTTTGGCACGAGGCCTCTCACCCCAGTGTCTCCTCCCCTTCACCTTCCTCTGCAGGAAGGTCCGAGCCAGAGGTCCGAGACAGACCCAGGTGCTAGAGCTGGGCTGGGGTAAGGCTGAATCCTTAAGCCTGGGAGGAGAAGCAAGTGCTCCTGGACAGAGCCTCATGCTGGGAAGTTTCCCGCCTGAGGTGCGGACATCAAGGAGCCCCTAGTAAGAAACACAGGACTGAGCCTCAGACTCAGAACACAGCAAGGTGGAGTCTAGATTCAGGGCTATGAAGATCAGAAGGTGCTGGGGAGAGATGTGGGCAGTACATGAGGGGAGAGTGGTTTTATAACCATCCCAGCCATCCAAGGTGGCGCTGGCTGCCTTGGGAGAAAGTGAGCTGCCTATCAACTAAGACATTCAAATAGAGGCTGCAGAGGTTCATCATCCTCTCACTGAATATTCACTGAGTACCTTCTGTAGGTGGCCCAATCCAGGTAGCAAATGAGGGCGCCACTATCGAACCACATGGCTTTTTTTTTTTTTTTTTTGAGACGGAGTCTCACTCTGTCGCCCAGGCTGGAATGCAGTGGCGCTATCTCAGTTCACTGCAAGCTCCGCCTCCCGGGTTCACGCCATTCTCCTGCCTCAGCCTCCCGAGTAGCTGGGACTACAGGCGCCCGCCACCATGCCCGACCAATTTTTTTGGTATTTTTAGTAGATGCAGGGTTTCACCGTGTTAGCCAGGATGGTCTCGATCTGCTGACCTTGTGATCTGCCTGCCTAGGCCTCCCAAAGTGCTGGGATTACAGGCGTGAGCCACCGCGCCTGGCCTTTTTTTTTTTTTTTTTTTTTTTTGAGACAGAGTCTCGCTCTGTTGCCCAGGCTGGAGTGCAGTGATGCAATCTCCGCTCACTGCAACCACTCCGCCTCCCGAGTTCAAGCGATTCTCCTGCCTCAGCCTCCTGAGTAGCTGGGATTACAGGCACCCGCCACCACACCTGGCTACTTTTTTGTATTTTTAGTAGAGACGGGGTTTCGCCATGTTGGCCAGGCTGGTCTGGAACTCCCGACCTCAGGTGATCCTCCCGCCTCGGCCTCCCAAAGTGCTGGGATTACAAGCATGAGCCACCGCACGCGTGGCCCACATGGCAATTTAAAGTCCCTTCCAGGCCTGATATCCAAGACAAAGTTAATCCAGGCAGGGTTCTTGGAGAAGGCAGAAGAGAGGAAGAGGAAGGGCTTCTATGAGGGGCTGGGATGGGGCAGACCTGAGGCTCTGGAGCCGGCTGAATCCTTGGGCAAGCTGCTGCTAGACACCAGCCCCCACCCCAGGGGGTGTACAGGCTTAGGTCCTAGGGGTGCGGGACGGCAAAGGGAGCCAGACAGCTTCTTAGAAAGTGGCAGGCAGGTGAGCGAGCTCCCCAGTGATAATTAAGGAACAAAGGTGCCGAGGTGCAGGGAGCCTGCGCGGGCCTCTGGGGCAGGCGGGCTAATGGGAGCCTGAGGAGAGGTAATAACCAGCGGCCGAGTGGAGCAGACAGCCCGGCGTCGCAACGCCCACGAGCCGCCCCCTCGCCCTCCTTCGCCAGAACAATGACTGCAGCACCCAGCTGGGGTGAAAACATGGATGCTGACTGCGAGCTGCTCCCGGCTTTCCAATGAGGTTGTTGCGGGATGTGGGTTTGCAGGAGCAGGGGTCTAGGGGAGCTGAGGAGCCTGGAAGTGGAGGGAGGTGGGTCAGGGTGAGGTCAGGGATTCGCCCGGGATTCTGAAGGTTCATAGGTGCCTGGGAGGAGATGCCTCGCCTAGAGTTAAAGGCAGCACTGTTCCTCCAACCGTGTTCTGGTGACTCACGTCCCCACGTAATAGAGGTAGCCACTGAGGCAAGAGCTCTGCGCTTGGACTCCTGGGGTCTGGCTATGCTTTGCATTGTACTGTGACTCTGGGCAAGGTTCTGGGAGCCTCGGCTTCTTCACTCGTTGAAACGGAAACAAGAAGGATCATGACGGGTGGCTAGGATGGCTCAGGGAGCTGGTGTATGGGAAAGGCCCTGGCTCACAGCAACCCCCAAAACTGGTGTCCCCAGACTGGTCAGAAATCAGAACCTCACAGGGGCCGGGCACTGTGGCTCATGCCTGTAATCCCAGCACTTTGGGAGGCCGAGGCGGGAAGATCGCTTGAGCCCAGGAGTTCAAGACCAGCCTGGGCAACACAACAAAACCCTGTCTCTACAAAAAATAAAAATAATTTAAAATGAGCCCAACGTGGTGGAGCATGCCTGTGGTCCTAGCTATTCAGGAGGCTGAGGTGGGAGGATTGCTTAAACCCAGGAGGTGAAGGCTGCAGTGAGCCATGTTCACACTACAGCACTCCAGCCTGGGCAACAGAGTGACAGCCTGTCTCAAAAGAAAAAAAGAGAGAATGTCACAGGGAGCCACACACCAGGCCACTCCTCCACCCCTAGCTGCAACAACAGATTCCCTCACAAAGCCTCACTCAGCCCTTGGACGTCCCCAATCCCATCTCCTACACACACATACCCACACACATGCACACACACCTGTGTGTCACACCTGGGACAGCAAAATCCCACAGGGTCATGAGTATCTTGAATGTTTGCTTCCCAGCTATACTCCGAAATAGAGGCCCACAAAGTCACCCCAACACCAAGTCACCCTGTGGTGTGCACTCCTGCTCACCACATCAGACCGGGCTGATGAAGGAGTAGTGAACTCAGTCGATACTCATAGACACCCAGGTCAGCACATACACCCACAGACACTCCTGCATGTGCCTAAAGCTTTGGAAATGGGCTTGAAATATCACCGAGTTCAACTCCTGCTTCAAGACTAGAGACCATTCAACGCTGTCACAACTGATGGTTGTCTAGTCTTTGGAGGTTTCTGCTTGCATGCACATTGTACGTGTTTTCACATGCACACACCCCCATTGATGCATTTGGCTAGTCTAGTAATTGGTCTCCTCCCTTCTATGTCCCTCCTTACCCCAGTCTGATCCAGCATAGTGCTGTCTGATTCATCTTTCTAAGACTCAGCCTTCCCTGTGTCTCTCTGCCGCTCCAACACCCAACATGGCTCCCTACTGCCCTCTAAGATAAAGTCCAAGTGCTTCACGCCACCATTCCTCCCTCCAGTCCTTTAGTGACTCCCCCAACTTTATAGGACCCAAGTAACCTTATTGAGGACATTCGTGCTATCCCTCAATCCAGTCCTTGAATCCCCTTCACAAGTTGTCAAGCCTTCCTTTGAGGTTCCGGTGATAAGAACTCACTACCTCCTGAGCTAGGCCATTTTATTTCATTACAGGCAGCTGCAGCTCTTAGAGCTTAATCTAGTAAAGGCCATCTAGGCTGGTTCAACTTCTGCTGCTTCCCGGGATGTTTTCTATAACCTCTTGCCCCTTGGTTCTGCCTTCAGCATTCCCTGCCTTCATGCGAGCTGTTGTTTTGCATCTGAGACCTCTTAGGGACAAGGTGCCTGAAATAGCACTGGTGCTGAAATAGCACTGGGTGTCTATCGATGGTACACATCTATGTGCACATTCATGTCCAGATGTGTGCAGTCTGTCCCCTTGCATTCTGGGTGCACACAGTGTCGGAGATCATTTCAGAAAGCCCCACTGTGCCTGCTCTTTGCCATGATGTTTGGGGACCATGGGCCTGGGACAAAGGTGCTCTGAATTCCCCATTTCCATTCTTAACTCCCTTCAGGAGAGCAAGCACAGCTCAGGGAGGGGTCAGAGGCCCCTTCTCTGCTCTTCTGCAGCCCCCAAACTGTCCACAGCACCAATGAATTTTGTGATATGATCGCAACTCCCACACTCCCACTCTCTGGCGCCTCCCTGCATTATCTGTCTTTCTCCCTAGCACACATTCCCTTCTACAGGCTATGTCACTTGCTTATTTATTTTAGTTCCATTCTGTCTCTCTCTTCTCAAATGTGAGCTCCTTGAGGACAGAGATTTGGGCTGTTCTGTTCATATCTGGACCCCTAGTGCCTACAGTGGTGCTTGGCACACAAGGTTCACTGTCTGCAGGTTGTATGGAGGTGGTGGGTTTCTTCTCCACCTACCCTGGACAGTGAGCTCTAGGAGGGCAGAGTCTACATTCCAGACTTGCCTGCCCAGTGCCCAGGACAGTGTGGGGGCACAATAGGAGCTCAAGTCCATGTTTGTGGGCTAAATGATCAGGGACTGTCAACGGTGTTTCTTTCTTTTTGTTAAAAAAAAAAAAATTGAGACAAGGATCTCACTGTGTTCCCTAGGCTAGTCTCGAACTCCTGGCCTCAAGTGATTTTCCCATCTCAGCCTCCTGAGTAGCTGGGATTACAGGTGCGTGCCAGCATGCCCAGCCCTGTGAGCAGTGTTCCCGTCCATCCCCAGCACATCGAGAGCTGCCTTTGGGCACAGCCACGGGCAGGATGGGAGAGGGGACAGAGGCAGAGAGGAGGATCCCCAGGCTCGCTCTCTGATGGGGTCTGCACACACACCCAGCTCCTAGACGGAGAGTTCCTCTGGCTGACCAAACTACAGCCTTGAGGGGTGGGCGTGAAGGGAGGGTAGGTGTCACAGCCGGTTTCTCAGGTGTCCCGGGAGAGGGAGGAGGAGCTGATGGCCGTGGCTCAGAAGGGATAGAGATAGAGCAGGAATGCTCACCTTTGCACACCCCCAGCGGACCAGGGAGTCGGCCCCTTTCTGATTCTTTTGAATAGGGTACCTTGGGCTTCAATCACCCTCTCTGACCCCATTTCCTCCAACTGGAAAATGGAGCAAATAATAGTCCCTGCTTGTAATCAGAGCCCAGAGTGGACCCTCGAATGTTCTCAATCATTGTGAGGACATCGATGATGACAATCATGATGAAAAAAATAAATAGAATGAAACAGGGGACCCAGCCTCTCACTTCCCAGTCCCAGTGGTTGTCTCAGACTCCTCCTGGCTTTGGGCTAAAGGAGACAGCATCCCATGGGCCTTAGGGGAGCTGAAGGCTGGATGGGGAGTCAGGGATCCAGAGAGAGGAGATAGCTGGGCCTGTGGGAGGCAGGGCCCTTTCTTTCTTTCAAGAGAAAGAAGAGCCTGCAGCTGAATCAGCCCCTCCTAGTCCCCTTGCCACCAGCACCAGGCATTATGGGCCATGGCAGGGACACAGAGGGTGGCGGCATCAGGACAGGGCCAGCTACCATGTCGGGAGCTTGGGGTGGTCCATTCCTGTGGTTCCACCAGCTCTGGGCAGAGCATGTCCTCGTCCTGGATGGCCCAGGGACAGTTAAGGAAGCACCCGGGACAAGGAGTCAAGAGACCCAAACTCCAGCCCAGGGTCCTCTTCTCGCTCACCTCAGGGCAAGTCACTCCCCACATCTGAGCCTCAGCTTCCGCCTCCGGCAAATGGGAGAATTGGATTAGGTGGTCTCTGATGCCACCCGACAGGTAGGCCATCGCTCTCTAGGGAAAGTGAGGTGAAGCCCCTCAGCACAGTGCCTGGCACACAGCAGGTACTTGGTAAATATTGGGGCTCCCACTCATTTGAAGTGTCCTCTGAGGAAAGTAAGGGCAGGCTTCCCTTCACACTCCACCTGCCCCGGATTCTGCCAAAAAGAACATCCTTCTCCAGGGAGCCAGAAGCTGTGAGTGAGGTATGGGTTGGCCTCCTAGGCTGGTCCCTGCCTCTTTTCAGCTCAGCCACTTCCATCCCACCCCCAACCTTGGCTGCCTCCAACATCCTACCTTTTCCCTTCTTCCCCCACCTCAGAGCCACCAGCTGAGCCTGGATTTTCTGCAAGAGGCCCCTCTCCACTTTCTGCCCTCCCCACTGAGCCCCTGGCTGCCAGTCACCACCTTGGCCCTCAGAGATAGCGGCTGGCAGGGGTGCCAATGGGGGTTCCCACCAACCTCCTCTCAGACCTTGGTTCTCTGGGGCCTTCTCAGGTGGCTTCACCCCTGGGCAAAGCCCAAGTCCTCAGCTAGTTTTCCCTAGAATTTTGAGTTTCTTCAGTGCTCAAGCCCTGCAGACTTCAGAGATATCAAAACCCCATCATCCCAGCACTGAGCTCTGAGCCCCACACAGAGGCCCTGCCCCCTCCCTACTCCCAGAGCTCCCAAGTTCCTGCTCAAGAAAAGGTCCTGATCCATAAAGAGGCAGTCCACAAACCTCCCGTGTGGCAGAAGAACTTTTTTTTTTTTTTTTTTGTCTCCAGGGAGACATCCTGCAAAGTTTTATTCTTTATAGGAAGTCGGTGCCCAGCGTGTTCCCTGTCTACAGCCAAATAAAAAGCTGCTCTCTCTAGAGGGGTGGCAGCAGTCCTGCATGGTCCAGTGAGACTCAGAAGGTTCCAGGAGACCTTCAGTCCTAAGACCCTTTCAGTCATTGTCTTCTGAGTCTGACTCTTCTGCAGACTCGGATGCGCCCTCTGGCAAGTCATCTCCCATCTGCTGGAAACTTCCCTACTGTGAATCCCACATGTATTTGATGGTCACCTTGAATTCAGCCATCTCATACCCAAAAAGCTTCGGGACACGAGCCTGCTCCGGGGTCAGCACACCTCATAGTTGGACAGCAGGGTCACCACACCTCTCTTGAGGGCAGTGGGCAGGGCCAGCTGGGTGAGCTGTGGCTCCATGGAGTGGGGGAACTGCTCCAGGGGCCCTGAGTCCAGGCTTGCAGTGAAAGCTGCTTTGTTACCAGCTCGGGCGTAGTCCATTTCTGTGTATTTCGTAAACCATTCATTCACTTCCTCCTTTGTGCGGTTGGTGAACAGGAGACCCACTTCACCCCTCAACCTTTTGCTGACGTGGTGCAGGTTATCTTTGTTCTCATCAGGTGGGCTCTGACCCAGGGCCACCATCATCACCTTGTTTTTGCCAAAGAACATCCAGCTGTGCTTTCAGGTGTTCTGGATGTCCCTCAGCCTGTTGTTCCTCATGTTGGCCACAGAGAAGATGAAAAGGTACTGTAGGTGTCCACACATTTCCAAAGCTCTTCTATCAGGTTTTGTTTCAATTCCAAGCCTTTCTTGGCAGTTTTGGTTAAGGAGACTTTCTTGTCACGCTTGGATTTGGGCATTGCACTGAATCCACGTGGAAGAACCGGTTTTAATAGGTAACTTGCAAATAGCATGGGGCATCTGGAGGGGCAGCCATCTGCCTGCTGGAGCCGGGGAGGGCAGATCTGGGCTGAGACTGGAAGTATGAGCTGGCACCTGCCCGTCATACAGTGACTAGGGAAGGAGAGGTCGTTTGAGACCTGGGAAAAGCACAGCAAAATGTGTGTTCTGGGATTCCCCACCTCCCCACGGTCCAGGGCTGTGTGAAGACAGCAGGGAACCCTGGAGTCTCAGGCAGAGGAAGCCTTTGTGGGTCATGCTCTGGGGTCCAGCAGCAAATGGGCAATGAAGCAAGCCGCCCCTAAACAGTGTGGGGTCCAGGACAAGAGTACAATTGGAGGGTCACTATCCAGCTAAACATCGCTAAACACATTCTTCCTACTTTCTTTGACAATAAGCCTTCATAACAACAATTTTTTTTTTTTTTTTGAGACGGAGTCTTGCTCTGTCACCCAGGCTGGAGTGCAGTGGCGTGATCTTGGCTCACCGCAACCTCCGCCTCCCGGGTTCAAGCGATTCTCCTCAGCCTCCCAAGTAGCTGGGGTTACAGGCACGCGCCACCACAGTTGGCTAATTCTTGTATTTTTAGTAGAGATGGGGTTTCTCCATGTTGGCCAGGCTAGTCTCGAACTCCTGACCTCAAGTGATCTGCTTGCTTCGGCCTCCTAAAGTGCTGGGATTATAGGCGTGAGCCACTGCACTTGACCAACGACAAATTTTTTTTGTTGTTTTTTTTTTGAGACAGAGTCTTGCTCTGTTACCCAGGCTGGAGTACAGTGCCATGATCTTGGCTTACTGCAACCTCCGACTCCTGGGTTCAAGCGATTCTCCTGCCTCAGCCTCCTGAGTAGCTGGGATTACAGGCATGCACCACCACACCCGGATAATTTTTATATTTTTAGTAGAGACGGGGTTTCACCATGTTAGTCAGGCTGGTTTCGAACTCCTGATCTTGTGATCTGCTCACCTCGGCCTCTCAAAGTGCTGGGATTACAGGCATGAGCCACCGCACCCGGACAACAAAATTTTTTAAATTGCATAAAGCCACGGTTTTTATACAGTTAAATATATATGTGACTAAAATATTCTAATTTATTAAAATAAAAGGCAGAATGTAAATTATAACGAATGTTAAGTAGAAAATTAAGATTATTTAATTGAATCTAATTTCTTTCTTTCTTTACTTTTTTTTTGTCTCACTCTGTTGCCCAGGCTGGAGGGCAGTGGCACAATGATAGCTCACTGCATCCTCAAGCTCCTGGGCTCAAGCGATCCTTCTGCCTTGGTCTCCTGAGTAGCTGGGGCTACAGTTGCACACCACCACTCCTGGCTTTTTTTTTTTTTTGTAGAGACAGGGGCCTTGCTTTGTTGCCCAGGCTGGTTTCCAACTCCTGGCTTCAAGCAATCCTCCCACCTCTGCCTCGCAAAGTGCTGGAATTACAGGCATGAGCCACCTCGTCCAGCCTGAAACTAAATTTTTTATTTAAAATTTTGTAAATCTAAATATTATTATATATTTTGATAAAATATAATGCTTTGTAATTTCAACGTTCACCATCCACCAAATTGCCAATGTACAGTTACTATCAAGTTTCATGCATGTTCCATCTAGACCTACCTTTGTACAAATTAAGAATTATATGAAGTCCGGGCGCGATGGCTCACCCCTGTAATCCCAGCACTTTGGGAGGCCAAGGCAGGTGGATCATAAAGTCAGGAGTTCGAGACCAGTCTGGCCAACATGGAGAAACCCCGTCTCTACTAAAGATACAAAAAATTAGCCTGGCGTGGTGGCGTGCACCTGTAATCCCAGCTACTCGGGAGGCTGAGGCAGGAGAATCACTTGAACCCAGGAGGCAGAGGTTGCAGTGAGCCAAGATCGCACCATTGCACTCCAGCCTGGGCAACAGAGCGAGACTCCGTATCAAAACAAAAAAAATTATATGAATTACTTAGTAGAGCAAAGTGTTTCTCATCTGCAACGTGCATTCATTTGAATACTACACTGATTTATGAGTACCTCTTGTACTCACAAAGAAGAAATAAGGACAAGGATGCTCAACACTACAAGGAGATTTTATGTAAGAATCCATTTAATTATTCTTGAATGTTTTAAAAATATTAATAATCTATTGCATGTACGCTATTTGAAAGAAATAATCTAACAGGTATATGTATTTTTTCTTTCAGTTACTTCTGTTTTTTGTAATTAGGATGGAGCGGTGACTTCCAAGCTTCTTACGTGGCAGACTGGAAACCGGAAGTTATGATGCTCCCCATTCATTTTTCATTTCACTCTGGCGCTTGTACAAAGTCCATCTCCACCAATGGCGCGCAGACGCAGTTGCTTTTTGTTTCAAACACTTAGAGCAAGAAGCCTGTGACTGGGGCCCGATGGCTGTAGTGACCGAAGTATAGAGCAGAAGTTTGAAGCTGTGGGTTGCGCCCCGCAGCCCTTGGTACCAGAGCCTGCATGACCTAGGCTGTCATGGGTTCTCCAGCAAAGGAAGCGTCAGTGTCACATCCATGTCATGAGGGGCCTGGGGCAGGGATTCCTCTTGCTGGCTCTGGAAGCAGTACTGCTTTGAAGGGTGTTGAGCAGAGAAGTGACATGGTGAGACTCTCGTGTTAGACAGACCACTGAGGCAGATCAGAGGGCAGTGAGGAGGCTGGGGGGCATATTAGGGGGAATTGTCAAAGTAATTTCTGGATGAGAAAATTAGAAGCCTGGACTAGAGAATTAGGTGTGAGTACAGAAAGACAACAAGAGGTTAAGAGAGAGATTTAGGAAGCAAGACTCTTGTCCTGGACCCCACACTGTTTAGGAGCGGCTTGCTTCATTGCTCATGCTTTTTCCATGCTTTCTAGAACCTTCTCTCCAAGTTTGGGGCTAGGGGCAAGGCACCAACAAATAATCATACAACTACAGTAAGAGAGGTTTGGAATCAAGGACAAAAGGTGATAGGGACCAACCCAGTCCTGGGCTACCCCAGCAGTTAGTGACTAAGAGAAGGCCGGGCTTGGCGGACCCTCTCTATGGAGCGCTGTGCCTTTAAGTGCGGAGAGGACTCTGGGTTGGACTTCTGGGGCACTGCTCTGGGATGGGTGCAATGCGGAGGACAGGCTGGGGGCTGGGGCCAGGGAGGAGCACCGAGTGCCAGAAGCAGGGCCTGCTTGGTTTGGGGCCGAGGGCCCAAAGGCATCAGGCTGGACAAGATGACCTCACAGGGAGCCCTTCCAGCTTCAGGCTCTTTCCCCTGATGGCAAGGGCTAACCCTCCACCCGCATCCCCCACACTCCACCATGTCTACACCTGGCGGCTCTAGCAGATGGTTATCTCCCCTCCCCCACCCCACGCCTCCACCCGGCCCCGCCTGTCCGTCTGCCAGTCTGCCAACAGCCCCACTCCTGGCCTTTCATCTCATGCCACGGCAGCCAGCCTGATGCTGCAATCCCCCGCCCCCCGGCTGTCCAGCTCCACAGCCTCTCCTGGGCTTGGGCCCCATAGGAGCCGAAGACCTGGGACCCCCAGGGCTTTGGCCCCCTGCTGCAGACCTGCCCAGGGTGGTCTGGGGGGCATGGCCCCTCCTCAGCCTGTAAACACACACACACAGACACACCTTCCGAGGGTCACATAAGCACACACCTTGAGGCTCACCCCCACTGTCCTTTCCTCCCTGAGCAGCCTCTCTCCATCACCACCCCCCAACACCTTGGGACTCCTCCTGTCTCCAGAGTCCTTTTCCTGCCCTGTCCTTTCTGACTTGAAGGCCCAGGCAGCCATGGGGAGGCAGTGAGGCGGCAGGAGGAGACTTGGCAATCAGAGGCACAGACGTTGCTGGTGGTAGCAGCCATTGTCTTCACCTGAATCTTTTCCTTTTCCTGGGATTGGCAGAGGCAGGCAAGCACTGAGGCAAGGGGATGGATGAGCTGACCCATGGCAAGTGAGGAGGACCAGCTCCTCAGGTGAACTGGCTGCCACCCCAGGCATGGGCCCCCTTCCAGCCCCAGCCCCATTCCCAGGACCTTGGGCAAAGTGCAGGCTGAGACCAGCTGGCACTGGTGGGGAGGGGGCCGGGATAAGTTCTCGGTGCTGCTGGTGGTGGCAGCCGCCCACCAGGGGGCTAGGAGAGAAGCAGATGATGCTTTGATGAGGGATGCTGAGGCAACAGCTCAAAGTTGCCCTCTAGGGCTTGCTGTGAAGGAGGTATGGAGGAGGCAGAAAAGGCTGGAATATGGCCTCCTTCTCTGGCTGGGGGGGTGAGTCCTAGCCATGGCAGAAAAGAGCAAAGCCACATCAGGCAGAGCAGGGCAGAGGCTTTGTCCAGAAACCCTCTACCCCAGTCCCACCCCCAGCCTTGGGCACAGATAGTTGGGCCTGGCCTGAGCTCTGCTGGCCACAGCCATCCAGGAGCCAGGCGAGCATGTGTGGGTGTGTCCTCCCCAGGCTGGGGGGCCCTGAGGGCAGACACCAAGTCTTCCGCACCTTCCTACCTGCTCCACCACAGTGTTGGAAGGCACTGCCCACTGCCAATTACAGCCAGGCGCCTTTCCTGAAGCCCTGGTTCACTTCATTCACAGCCCATTACCATGTACCTACTGCGTCCTAGGAGCTTCACAGGGACAGGAGGGGCAGGGAGCATTGTCATCACCCCCAACTGTTTGTGGGTCAAGGAGACCAAAACAAAGACAGTCTGAGGAGGGGGGCCCCTGGAGGCTGGGAGTTCCTCAAAGCTACCCAGAGGAAGTGTGGCTGGAGGAGAGAACAGAGGATGGGCAGGGATTAGGGAAGAGAGGATTCACTGCAGCAGGGGAGGGGGCTGTCATCAAGACACAAGAGCATGAGGGTGGGCGGATGTGCTGACCACCAGCTCGAGACCCACTGCCTGGGGGAAAGTGGCAGGAATAAGGTGTACCTGCAGAGAGGAGGCAGAAGGATTCCTCCTGGGGCAGGAGAGGCCTTGGGGAAGGAATGGAGAGTCATATTTTACTGTTTCTTTTACTACACTGTTGAATCTCATGCAAGAATGTATTACTCGTGGCATTAAAAAAATAATGGTGAAATCTAAATCATGTGTTGAGTTTAGTTAAGAGTAGTGTACTTTTTTTTTTTTTTAAGAAAGGGTCTCACTCTGTTGCCCAGGCTGCAGAGCAGTGGCATGATCATAGCTCACTGCAGCCTCAAACTCCTGGGCTCAAGTGATTCTCCTGTCTCAGCCTCCCGAGTAGCTGAAATTACAGGCATGTGCCACCACATCCTGCTAATTTTTAAATTTTTTATAGAGACAGAGTCTCACTCTGTTGCTCAGGCTAGTCTCAAACTCCTGGGCTCAAGCAATTCTCCCGCCTTGGACCTCCCAAACTGCTGGGATTACAGGTGTGAGCCACTGTGCCTGGCCCAATGTTTGTTTTTTAGCTATGACAAATGTACTCTGGTGATATAGGATGTTAACAATAGAAGAAACTGGGTAAGGGGTGTATGGGAATTCTCTATTTGCAACTTTTCTGTACATCTAAAACTATTCTAAAATTAAAATATAGTTGTTAAAAATATATAATAAACACACCAAAAAAATGCCTCACTGAAACTGCTGCCTCCAAGAAAGCCCATGTGGTTATCCTGACACATTGGTGGTTGGCATCACCTGATGGGTAGGTACAGGGGGAGCAGGCCACCTGCAGGAGAGGGGGTCTTGTTGCAGAACGCAGGTGGGTGGGGCAGTCTAAATGCTTGACCAGTGGGCATCAGGGAGATTTTTCTTGATGTGTCAAGGAAATTCTAGGCTATTGGTAAGCCAGGCTGCTAGCCAATCCAGTACAGTGTGATGGGGTTATGGTGCCAAAATTCAGGAGCTGTGAGAGCATGAAGCGGGGACCCTAACCCAGACATGGGGAGAGGTAACATCTCATGCCTGAAGAATGTTCATTTCACCCCGACGCTTGTACAAAGTCCGTCTCTGCCACTGGTGCGCAGACGCAGTTGCTTTTTATTTCAAACACTTAGAGCAAGAAGCCCCTGACTTCTTGGAGGAGAAGGGAGGAGAATCTGCTCTTAGCTCCTTCTGGAGGGGTGAGGGGTTTGGGGTGTGGAGCTCGGGGGAATGGCAGCTCAGGGCCATGGACAGAACCTGGAGTTCAGAGTCAAGCAAACCTGCGGGAAGTCCAGACTCCTTACTCACCATGTCCTTGGGCAAGTCACTTCAACTCTTGGGCCCTCAATTTCCTCATCCATAAAATGGAGATGATCACTCTATCTGTCCTGCCTGGCTCCCAGAATTGTAAGCGTCACATGAGACAGTCATCGCGAAAGGGTTTGGCATGGGGCAGAATCACTCTGGAAAAATGACCATCGAGTCTATAGTGAGTTGAATGGCGGGGGCACCATCTCTGCCCTGCACCAGAGTCAGCTCTGACCGTCCCCAGTCCTGGATGCAGAGCTCAGAGGAGCTCCGGGAGCCAGGACCCCCCGCCCCCCGCAGGAGCAGGCGCCCTCTGCATCATTGCTGGGGGCAGATGCCAGGCCCTTCCTGAGCCCTCAGGAGATGGGCCAGCGTCCCCCACGGTGGGTGGAGGGCAGGCAGCGGGGGCCTGGGAGAGCTAGCTGCCAGGGCTGGGAAGATGCTGAGGTGGAGATGGAGGTATCTGTGAGGGCTCAAGCCCAGGGGGGAAAAAATTCTTGCTGGAGCTGTATAATTAAAATCCTATTAAGCGGCGCCTGGCAGTCTCCTATCAACCCCCACCGAGGCTCCACGGACGAACCCTCACAGCAGCTGGGGCACCCCGCTCTTTGGGCAGCAGCTTTGGGGCTGGCTTGGCTGGGGGAGTGCTGGGGGCCAGGCCGGCTTTGGGCAGAGCCAGGGTGGGCCAAGGTGTCACAGGGGAGGGGAGTGTAGTCAGCGCTCCGGCCCAGCCTGCATCTGGGCCCCAGCATCGCTGCCATCTTCCCCTCTGCCCCGTGAGCACTGAACGTTCTTCTTCCACCCCCTCAGCCCCCGGGCCTGGGGCTAAGGCACTGGCTTTCTGGCTTCCCGTCTGCCCTCCTCCACTTCTCTCCTGGGCTCTCAGCTTGCTTCTCTGGGCCCTGGAAGGCAGCTCCTCTGAGCCCTCGCTGAGTTAAGGCAGCTGTCTGAGGAAACACCTGCGCACCCTGCTCTCCAGGCACTGGCTCAGGACAGCTTCGGCTTGGCAGAGCCAGGAGGGCCAGGGTGGGCACCGGGGAGGGGAGGGCAGCCCATCTGGGGCGATTGTCTGAGATGATTGTCTGAGGCGACATCCCTTTCTTCTCCTCTCCTTAGGTTCCAGGTGTCCCTTGCCCCTTTTCCGGGCAGTCTGCCAAGAATCTCCCACCCAAACCCTGTCTACCCTTTTCCCTGTGCCCCACGCCTCAATATTCACTCAGTCTGCACACTGCTGCCTTGTCCTGTGTCTATATCCTGAGCACACTGGTGTCTTGGCTCCCCCATCAGACTGGTTCCTGCCTCCCCCATCACTCTGTGGGCTCCCTGCAAGCACTGTGAGTTCCAAGAGCCAGAGGATTGATTGGTCTCCCCGCAGGAGGCGCCCTATCCAGAGACGCATGGTGTCCAGCCAAAGCACCAGAGTCCTGGGCAGGAGGAGTGGGGCCTGGGCCCAGGGCTCCCCACCCATCCCCTCTGAGTGGCCTGCAGAAGAGCTTCCAAAGCAGGGCTGATGAAATGGAGGCAGGGGAGGAGAATCGAGGAGCTGGCTGGGCCCTGGCCTTCACCCTCTGAAGAAAGAATCCCAGCACCCCAAAGGATTTCCAGGTCTGCCCCCAGCCTCAGCCTCTGTCCCTTAGCGCTGCCCCTGGGGCCTAAAATGGGGATGGATGCTGTAATCCCCTCAGAGGGGCATGGGGACCCGATGTAATCCCACCTCCCAACCCTCCCCCAGGTGCCAGCCCAGGATGATGATGGTGGGTGAGAGTGGAGGGAGGAGCAGGCAGGCGGCCTCGAATACCAGCTGTTGCAGGCGGCCTGGCCCCGCGTGCCCTTCGCAGAGCTTCCTGGACTCCCTCCTGGGTCATGGGGCTGGAAATATTTGAGAGGTCCTAGGGCCATAATACCTGCCCCCACACCAGACTGGTCTCAGACCAGCCCACAATGGATGGGGAGGCTTTCCTTGACTCCCTCCGGCCTCTAGGGGAGAGGGTTTCACCCCCCTCTCAGAAACCCTCTAGGATCTCAAAGGACTATCAGGACCATGGCTCACTGCCCTTCTACCTCTCCACTGGGTTCTGCCAGTTTCTCAGGGGCCACTTCACAACCCAGGACGCCCTTCACCATCCAGAGGGACCCCCTTCCCACAGGTCTCTGGTCCTTGTAACTGAAGAAATGAGCGCAGCTCACCTTTTAGCCTGAGGAGGAGGAAAAGTGGGAAGGGGAGACCCCCATCTGCACCCCCACCCCTCGATATTCACTGAGTCTGCATGCTGTTGCCTTTCCCTGTGTCTATATCCTGAGTGCATTGGTGTCTTGCCTCCCCCATCACTCTGAGGAGCTCCCCGCAAGCACTATGAGTTCCGTGAGTTCCCCACTCTGGCCCTCCAGCATCAGCCTGGCATCTCAAGGAGTCCAAAGGCGATGGTTCTAGTCTGAACTCTGCTGCTAACCAGCTCTATGGCCTTCGCAGCCATCACACCTCTTTGGGACCCCATTTCATCATCTTGACCGATCTATGGGTGTAGAAACAGACTCATCTCCCCACCGCCCCTGTGCTGCTTTCCCTACTCCACCCCCTGTAACCCCACCCCCTCACCGCCCCATGAGTTAGCCACTCCCCATGCACCCCCATCCCACCAGGTACCTGCCCAACTCTTGGCCATTTCATTTCAACAAGGATTTATGAAGCACACATGATGTGCCAGTGATGGGGTCATAGAGACAAAAGCAGGTCTATGGCCATTGCACTAGCTCCCCACTCAGGTCACTTAGGGGAGGAATGAGACCAGAAATCAAAAGAAGGCCACTCAGCAGAACCGTAGAGATTGTTGGATGCTCCATGCAGATTTATGCAAATATGAATGCAAATGAACAAAGGAGGGACAGGGCAGTTTGTGGACCAAATTAGTTTCTGAGTATAGATTTGATGTAATGTTCAAACTGGAAAGGACTTTGGCCATGATCGGGTGAAACTGAGGCCCAGGGAGGGAAAATGCCACACCCAAGGCCTGTAGCACACAGGTAACACACCAGGACCCGGGCGGGGCTCTGTCACCAAACCAAACAGAAGAAATGGGCCTTCTTGGGGACTGGGGTTATTCTCCAGACTCCCCCAGAGTGGGGACAGCCAAGAGCATTGTAGCCACCCAGGCTGCATGAGACTGAGCCCTGACACATTGACGCCCAAGCCTCGGGTCAGTTCTGGAGTGGACACATCCCTGCCTTGGAGGTCTGGTGTTCTAGGTGGGGAGAGGGCAGGAGTCCCCGGACAGCAATGCAAGGCATGGGAGCCATGTCCCAGGAATGTGTGCGCTTCGGTGCTTGCTGATGAGGGCTGAGGAAAGAGAGATTCATTCTGGCAGCGGGGACTCAGGGAGGGTTTCCTATAGGGGATATGGACAGATGGGAGGCTCTGTCCTTCTGTGCAGGTTCAACAACACAGACTCCTTTACCCCTGTAAAAGCCACTGTTCCGGTCCAGGCGCCTCACTGGAGAACAGGAGGCTCAGAGAAGGGCAATGACACCCCCACTGAGTCCTGCCACAGCCAGATCCCCTGCCTTCTGCCCTCTCCTTTCCGAGTCACATCGTGTGGCCCTGGCCACTGACAAGGAGTCACCAGGCCTAGAAGGCTCTGAAAGACCTGTTGAGGAGACAAGGTGGGGACAGAAGGGAGGGACAGGAGTCAGGCTCTGAGGTCCTGGTTCCCTCTGCTTCCTGACTTCTCCCCCTCCCCCGGCAGCTCTCCCCCTTAGATCTCACTTGAGACCCACACAGCTGCAGGGGCAAAAGCTCAGCTAGTGGTGGCCGCACACCTGGTGCAAAGCTGTGGTGATGTCACCTCTGGTTTTCCAGAATGTGGGATCTTCTCATGATGACAAAGTCCACAGGCGTTTCATTCCATGCTGAGGACAGTGTGGAGGGGGAAGGCTGTGGGATGGATGTGAGAGATGCCCCACTAACCCAGAGAGGGAACCAGAGGACTGGGCAGGGCAGAATGCCTGCTCCTGGATTCGCCGCCTATCTCAAAGGCCCGCATCCACAAAAGTGCGAAGTTCTTCCTGAAGTCTGCCTTCCATCTCTGATGCTGCAATTTTAACTCCTGTATGTTCGTAAAGTCATTAATACTGAAAAACTCAACTAGTAACCAGGTAAGTATTTCTCTCCTGTCATAGGCCCGGTACCCTATCTGTCAATAGGAGCCATAAGAGAAAGTTACCCTAAGCTCCCAGCACTTGGGAAGGGGACAGCTTAGTGCCCAGTGCACTCTCCCCGTACAGCTCCTGCACTTCTCATCCACTCCCCACTCCCTAGCCTGCCCCTTTCCCTCGGGAGTCCTAATTTCACTGACTGTGTTCTCCAGATTCTCTGCTTTTCCCTCTGCACTGTGTGATCCCAATTGGACAAACCATTTCCCTCTCTGGACCTCAGTTTCCCAGTCTGTAAGCAGGGGGGCATTCTTCCCCTTTGCTGGGGGATGTCTCAAAGATCTCACAGCCCACTAAGCCCCAGTTGGCCGAGTCAAACAGGGTCAAGGAGCTGGCTTTGCTCCCAGACCACAAAGGGAAGCCTCTGCTTTCCCAAGGAGAAGCTGAGGTTCAGGGTTTCTCTCTGGTCCCGGAGGGCAGGGCCGTCCTAGCTGACAACATCAGGTCGGCGCCCTCCCAAGCCATGCCAGTGTCAGCATCCTCCTCTCACCCCACCCCACTGTATCCCAGCCTCACTCAGGGTGACAGCATCACCAGCCCCTGCCCACAGCGGGGGCCTCTGGCAAGCTGGTGAGCGGATAGGTGTGGGGTCCCTCCACTCCCCAAGTCCTATTACATGAAGTGCCACCGCCCTGACTCTATAATAATTGGGGGGCTCATTTGCATTTTGCCTATGTGTGATTTCAGAGAGGCACCCTGCCCACCCCTTTCTAGGGACTCAGCAGCTGTTTGCCCAAGCCCGCAGCTTCCTTCCAAGGAAAGGAGAGAAGAGCTCGGGGAAGGCAGGAAGTGGGAGCTGGGGATGGGCACTGGGCCCCCAGGTCCTCCAAGGAAGAGGAGTCTTGGCAGGGCCCTGGGACCTTGTGCCAGCGCTGGCTCGGGAGCCAGGGTGGGGACAGAGGGGGTGACGTCCTCTACCTCCCCAGTCTCAGTTTCCTCATCTGTAAACTGGAGCTAATGACACTTAACGAGCGAGGGGGGTGGGGGGCATGTAATTAGCTCCTGCTGGCTCTGGGCTTTGAAGTGGGTTGGAGGAGGGGGCAGCTGGGCGGGGTGCAGGTGGGACAGAGTTGGAGGCCCCAGTGCACTGGCCTGCAGTGGGGAGGTGAGGGTCCCAGGGATCCTCTCCCATCTAGGGGAGATAAAAAAGCTGAGATCACACACCTAGGGGAGGCCCTGGAGGGCAGGGGGCAGACAAGTGGATCCAGGGCCTGGGGCACAGAGATCCCCAAGTGTGAACAGAGAGTGCCCCAGGCCACCTAAGAAAGGAGCTGGTGCCCCCCGACCCTCTATTAGGGTGGGACTGCTGGGGTGAGGGGCAAGGGAGTGGGATCCAGAGCCAGGAGCTCTCTCACACTGTGGTTCTTGTATCCCATGACCCACGGTGGCCTGGCACACACCTGGGCACACATAGGGCATGTCTCCATGGACCAGGGCAATAGCTCCTGCACAGAGGTTCATGAAAGAACGGGGATGGCGGGAAGGAAGGAGGTTATGGGGACTGAACCCAGAGAGGTGAGGACAGGAGGGAGGGAGCCACCACCTCCCACGCCCTTGGCCTTTCCGCTCGCCCCACGACGTCAGGGCTGAGTCACTGGGAGAGGCTGCTGTCCAGCAGGGGTGGGAGGACCCTGGGGACCAAGGCCTGGACACCATCCCGGGACAGGCAATGTGTGGGGCACCTTTGGCCCGGTTGGCGCCGTCCAAATGATGCAGGCTTGAGCCAACCATCCACAGTCCAGCCACCCACGCCTGGTGGGCAGAGCTTTGGATGGGCCCAGGAGGCCCCAAAGGGCCATCTGGGAGGGTCAAGAAGTCATCTCTGGCATCTCCCTGCCTCTGGACACATTGACAATGAAACCATCCAAGATACACCAAAATATATTGAGACGTCCTTTTTTATATCAAACTGTGCATTGTCGTATTGCAAGCTCCACCCACTGGCTCTTCATCAGGGGTAAAGACCAGGTAGTCACTCTCTTCCTGGGACCCCTCTCTCTCTCATCATGCATTCTCTCTCCAGCTCCTTTTCCAAGAGGTGGTGCCTGGAGGTGGTTGAGTCTGGCAAAGGGGTGGATTAAATGTGCTCCCACCCACTGCTGCACCAAGCCTAAGACCCCAGGATTAGCGACCCAGTGATTTGTTTGGTGGAGCCCTAAAACCATAAATACATATGCTAATTTGGTCCCCTGAATAGAAATAAGAACTGTTCATTCATTCATTCATTCATTCCACAAATATGTATTGATATCTACTAGGCACCAGGCACTGTTCTAGGCGTAGGGATATGGCAGGAGAGAAGATGGGCAGGAGCCCAGCCTGGAAGGCTCCATCTCTAGCCAGAACAAGAGTGTGGGGAAGGGGCCAGAGCCCTTCAGAGCAGAGGGGACTGTTTCCAGAAGAGGCCTCAGAAGGGGAAAATTGCAGCTGTCCCCGGAAGTTCTGGGTGGAGACTCTACCCGCCATAAATCCCAGAGACCCATCAGTGGAGGTCCTCTGAGACTGGGACACCACAACCCCACTGGCCACCCTGGCCCTGCGGAGCCTGGGACTTGCCAGCTGGAACATCTGGAACAACTGATGTGGGGTTCCTCCCACTGCTCCACACTCCCAACCCGAGTGTGTGCTGGGGAGGGCAGCAGGCCAAATGAATGGGACGCCGGTCTGTGCAGCTTCGTAAGCCTCCTTGAAAGTCAGGCTTTTTCTGTTTTCTGTGTTGATAGCCCAAAGATGTTTGAGTGAGAGGAAGCTTCCCAAGTTCTCAGGAGCTAGCTCAGAAGTTCCTGAGAGCCGGGTATCTGGGTCTCAGCACACTTTCAAAATGGGGCCCTTGGTCTGGGAAGGTGGAGGCATATCACCCGGCTGGACTGAGTGGTCTAGGCCTGGGCTGCCCCCTGCCTTGGCAAAGTCTGCAGAGTGTAAGGCCAGGACATTCTGACCTGTGGGGACTACTGAGACCACTCCTCTCCGCTGCGCCACCCTCCTATACATGCTCATCCCCACCCCACTGGGTGTCTGGCTCCTCTGTCCCAGCGTCTCTCGATAGCTGTGCCGCTGCTTTGTCTCTCTCCCGATGCATCTGTGTCCTACAGTGAGGAAAATCCTGGAAAGGGCTTTATTAGGTCAGCGGACAGAATTAGAATATGAACCTATGGATGGTAGATGAGATAAAATATTCTATCAAAGCAAATTTATGAAACTGATAACTATACTGCGGTTAAGGAAGAGAATATCCCTATTTTCAGGAAATACACACTGAAGCATTTAGTGGTCAAAGGCCATGATAGACGTAACTTACCCTCAAATTGTTCAGGGGAAAATCTATATGTACATATACATGGATGTATATAGAGAAAGAATGATAAAAGTAAATGAGGTAAAATGTTAACAATAGATCAGTCTGAGTGAAAGGCATAGGGTGCTCTTTGTGCTGTTTCTTTTTGCAGCTTCTGAAATTGTTTTGCCCTCTCGCTCTGCTTTTCCCTGGACCCCTCCCCTACATAGTCCCTAGTGCTCTCGGTGTCTTTTCCTCATTCACTCAACCCTAGGACAGTGCCTGAGCCATCGTGGACACTCAGGGCATATGGGGGCTGTGCTAGATGCACTCCTGTCTTTCTGTCTTTGCATCTGTGTCAACATCTCCATTCATTTATTCATTCATTCATTCACTTATGAGTAAGCACCCTCATCACTCAGTTTGCATCCCCTTGGCAACCCTGGATCTTTGGGGGAGACAGGAGACCCACTAACAGAGCACATCATGGTGGATCTTGGTGGTTCTGAGCAGGTCTCTGGCCTGTACCATGTAGTCCCTGACTCCTTGACATTGACCTCCTCGGGGGCTGTGTCACCATCTCCAGATCTTTGTCGGGCCTCTCTGTGGCATGGGGGTGGCCTGTGCCACAGGGCTTTGGTGGCTCCTGCCTCCCTGCCTCCCTCAATCTGTGAGAGGAGGTTCTGCCACCTTTTGCCCCTGCTCCTGTAAAGGGCATCCATGTTCCAAACCCAAGGCAATGGCTGTGGCCCTGGTGGGGGTAGCTGGGCTGGAGACCAAGAGTTCGGCCTAGGAAGGACCTCTCTCTTTCCCACCTCTGACCCCTTCTAGTCATCCCTGGGCCCAGCACGGTGCCTGCCATCCTTAGTCTGGTGAGGTGACATCACCAGGGCTCCCTGCACGCACACACACCCCACAGCAGCTGTGAATCCCAACAGCATCTCACCATCTCTTCTCTGGAACATCAAAGGCCCAAGCAGCAGCGTCCCCCTCCTCCCGGGCCCCGGGGGGTAATCAGAGCCAGGTATGTGTAAATGCTGGGCCTTCAAATAAATAAATACTGGAACACGCGGGGCCTCCCACCCCTCGCTGCTGCTCGGCGCCCTGGGCTGGGACCTAGGCACGGGGCCAGCCCCTGACGAGGTCCTGGGGACCGCCTGGAGCTGGAGGAGTGTGTGAAGAGTTTCGCGTGGGCTGAGGCCTGGCTTAGCCTCAGCAGCATCAAAAAGACTGTGGCGGGGGGAGAGGTGTGTGCAGTGGGAGCTGTGTGGGGAGGGAGGGTCCTGCTGCAAGTGTCCCCCATCTCTCACAACCCCACCAACTCTGCCTCACATGCCAGGCACCCCTCCTTCCACACCTTCAACTCCAAAGCCAGGCTGCCTCTTCCAGCGAGGCCAGATGGCATCCCTCAGCACTGAGGAGGAAGAAAATACAGGCAGTGATTGGAATTTCTGGAAGGATCCCCTTTTGCCAAACCAGGGCCCTGAAGGTTCCCATGGCAGGGAGCAGTGGGTGAGCTGTACCAGGCATCTGTGGGCCATCATTGCTTCCACAGGTGAGAAGGAGGAGGCTGGACTATTTGGTGCCAAGGCTGAAAGAGAGGGTGGTCCCTAGAACCCCTTGTAGGGCAAGCAGCTTTCCACTCCTTTTGGGCCAGTGGAGATGCCAGGAGGGCGGCATGAGTGCAGGGCTCGTGGTTCCTGTCTCGCTTATCAGCTGTGTGACTTCCGGCCAGTCACTCAGTATCTCTGAGCCTCAAGTTTCTCATCTGTAAAATTGCGCCCCCCACACTGCCCCTCCTACAGGGGAGCAGAAATGCTCAGTGAAGACCACCTGGATGAGGCTCTCCATAAGCTGTCAAGTGCAGCGTCCCCATGAGGCTAAACAGAAGGCACCTTGATGGGGTTGGGGGTCCCCATGAGTCTTTGACTTATAGGGCCTCGCACAGAGTAGGTACCAAAAATATGTTGTCCAAATAATTGATTTTGAAAAATATGAATGGACAAGTGAATGTTCTAGAAGTGACTTCTTTTTTTTTTTTTCTGAGACGGATTCCCACTCTGTCACCCAGGCTGTAGTGCAGTGACGCGATCTCAGCTCACTGCAACCTCCACCTCCTGGGTTCAAGCAATTCTCCTGCCTCAACCTCCCAAGTAGCTGGGATTACAGGCACCTGCCACCACGCTTAGCTAAGTTTTTGTATTTTTAGTAGAGATGGAAGTTTCACCATGTTGGCCAGGCTGGTCTCAAACTCCTGACCTCAAATGATCTGCCCGCCTCAGCTTCCTAAAGTGCTGGGATTACAGCCGTGAGCCACCGTGCCTGGCCTTAGACTTGACTTCTTGACTCTGTTTAAGTTTTTGGCCGTGCCATCCTCACATCACCAGCTTTTTGGCTCAAGGCCCCTTGGAGAATCTGACAAAAGCTATGGATCCTCACCCCAGACACATGTACACACACAAATGATTTCTGGGATCACACTCCCAGGCCGGGGCCAGAGCTTCTGCCTTAGTGTGGGTACATACCCCCCAGCTCCTCAACACCCACTTGAGAAGCACATTCTCCATGCGGGAGCTTTATGTGTACGATCTCCGATCCACCAACAACTCTGCAGGTGTTATCATTCCCTTTTACAGATCAAGAAACTGAGACCCAGCAACATGAAGGGACTAGCAAGGATCAGCAGCGAGGATGTGCTGGGGACAGGGTTTGCTCAACATGTCTGGCTCCAGAGGTCTCTGGGGCTTCAAAGCCTGGGCTTTTTCCAGGCTTTGCTCCTCAGAAGTTAAGGTTCTGTCTCTGGGTCTTTGTGCCCCCAGCTGGGGCCCAACACATGACAGCACAAAAGGCACGCCCGGCCTTTTCTGAGAGGATGGTGAGTGAGCGGCCCCCAGGTTGAGGTGGACAGAGGCAGACTGACAAATAAAGAGGGTGAATTAGAATGTGAGGCCCAGAGAGAAAGTTCTGATGAGCTTTGACCCCATGCTTGGGGCCAGAGGCAGAGGGCAGAGGGTAGAGGGCAGAGGTCAGGGAGCAGGGAGTAGGAAGCAGGGGTGGGACATTTTGGGAGGTAGGGAGAGGAGCACAAGGAGGCTCTAAGGCCACAGGGCAGGGATGCTCTCTCTGGGAGGACTGCTGGGAGTAGGGTGGGCGCAGGTCACACTTCCCTGAGTGGGTCAGAGCCGGTTGGGGTCAGGGAGCTTGTATATATGAGTCACATTCGCAGGCATGGATGAAGCAGTTGCTCACTGTGCCCCCATGCTGGGCTAAGCAAGTTAAACACTGGGTCCTGCTCCTCTGAAGTAAGAAAGAATGACTGCTGGATGCACTTCACAGAAAAGGAAAATAAACCACTTGCCCAAGGTGAGCCGTCTAGTAAGTGGCTTCACTAAGCACAGAGTATGCAGGAAACATCATCAAAGAAATGGATGCGTGGTGGGATGGATGGATGGATGATGATGGATGAGCAAACCTAGGTCTGATTCCCAAATTGAGCTCTTAACTTCTCCCTAATCCTGGGGGGCAGTAAAGAAGAGAGGGGGGCTAGAGCCGTCCAGGGTACCCAAAGGAGAGGCACCCTGGCTGTTTTCCTTACCCCCATCTCACCTGGAATAAAATCAGAAGTCACAGCCACAGCCTACGAGGTCCTGTGCCACCTGACTCGACTCATCTCCTACCACCCTCCCCTCCATTCATCTACTCCAGCCCTAGTGGACTCCTTGCTACTCTCTCAACAGGCCCACTCCCCTCACCTCGGGGCCTGTGCACTTATGATTCCCTCTGCCTAAGATATCTTCCCCCAGCTGCCCACCTGGTTCTCTGTTCAAATGTCAACTTCTTGAGAGGCCTGCTGAGATCCTTATTTAAATATCACTTGGTCACTTGGTGTCCCGTTACCCATTTTAATTTTTCTCCTAAGCAATCATAACCAACTAATATCTATTTGTTTGTGTCTGACTTTCCCAACCTCACTCAGGAATAGAAACTGCAAAAGCAGGGGTTTGGTTTTGTTTGCAGCTGTATTCCCAACACCTACAACAGTGCTTTGTACAGAGTCAACATCAATGAATATTTGCCAAATGAATGAATGAATGAATGGCTCTGACAAGTCCTGAGAGGAAGAGCAGGATCTCCTCATAGGCACCACTGGGTTCAAACATGTGCTAAATCTATGTGAGACATTGCCCCTCCTCCAAGAAGCCCTCCTGAATTTGTACCTTCTTCAGCAAGAAGCCAAAACTCCCAGCATTAAGAACTTGCTGCATCCAGTAGAACACAGTGCCTCCCTCCTGCCCTCTCGCTCCCCCACCTTGATCTCCTTTCCCTGTGATCTTTCCAGGTGAGAGGAAGGGAGAGAAAAGCCCGGCCCTGGGGTGCCCGCTTGGCCAGCCTACAGCAATGGTGCCCCAGCCAGGAGGTAGGAGGAGGCGGTGCCCCAGGCTTAAGGCATGAATGGGGCAGGAGGTGGATGAAAGGCAGGACTGCTCCTGGCCTAACGAACAAAGGGGACCAGAGCAGGTGTGAGGGGGACTGGGGGCCAGCCGGGAGGAGAAACTGGATCTGGAGCTGGAGATCAGTTTCACCTGCAGCAGTGCAGGTTTCCATTAGCTTTCTTTGGCCGTCACTCATGCTTTGGGGACAAAGCTCAGGCTGGAGGTTGAGGAGAGGCAGAGGCCAGGGAGCGGGGGCTCCTTTCTCTCGGGGTCAGTCTCCAGCAGCGTCTCTACTTCCCAGGAGGCAGCCACACAAGGTCAAAGCCCAACAGGAGCTTAGAAAAGATAGTCCAATGCTATCATTTTACAGATGGGACCAATGAAGCCTCCAGGGTACCATGACTCACCAAGGTCACACAGCTACTGGCAGAGCTGGGACCTGAATCCAGGAGTCCTGGCTGTCAGGTCAGCGTTGGGAACTGATTTTTATATGCAGCCTGTCCTCCCTCCTGGGGGCCTCTCGGTATGATGTGATCAGGAAATCTCTATGCGGTTAGACCAGGTCTGGATGGTACATGGAGAGGAGTGGGTAGGCCTGGGTGAGGACCGGACAGGGTGCTCCCCAGACAGGGGTGCCATCAGCAGACAAGTTGGGCAGGCAGGGCTGGGCCTGGCCTAGGAGAGGCCCTGCTCCAAAGAGCAATGTCAGGTGGAGGGGACATCTTGCTCCCACACAACCGCCCGGGGCCAGGCTGAACCCCACCCATGCAACAGCTGCATTGCCCCAAGCTACAGAGAAGCCTATGAGGGGAGCCAGAAGCCTAGGCGGGGGTGAGAGGGAGGGGGCCGGACAGGTAGGAGGGCAGAGGGAGGGGGAGCTGGAGGAGGACAAAGCTGGCCTGTGTGGCACCTGGGACAATCCCAGTCTCTGCCTTGTCCCCTCCCTGATCCTGCTCTGGATGGGGCGGGAACAATGCCCCCATTGAGGCCCATACGCCCAGGGATAACATCTCTGTCCCCCAGGATGGAAGCCAAGCAGGTGAGCCTGGTGGGGGCTGGGAGCCAGCTCTACAGCAGGGAAGTCAGGACCTCCGCGATGGGGCCAGGGGTCCAGGGGCAGAGGCTTCCCCACTGGAGCCACACTCTGCTCCTTCCTCTGGGGCCAGAGCAGGGGGACGTGGTGGTGGCCTCGGTGGAAGAGATTGGGGTCAGACTCCTGGGTAGGGCAGGGATCACTTCCCGATTTGGATGGAACCCTTCTCTGCCCTGGGAGGGAATGCAGGAACGCCCAGGACCCAACCCCTGATCACAGGAGCTGCCACTGTGGGAAGAAGGTGCCTGAGAGATGAGGCCTGACCCTCTTCCTTTAGGAGAGACGCCACAGAGGAAGCAGGTGGAGCGTGGGTCTATCCGGGAAGTAACAAGTGCCCCTGCAATGCGTTTTCATGTCAGAAATAGAAATGGCTCATCACCTAGTTGGGGCACCAACTGGGTTCCCAACCCAAAGACTCCAAATAAAAGAAGAAGCTGCATTTGCTATCATTTTTTAAAATTTTGTTTTGTAGAGATGGGGTCTTGCCCCCATGTTGCCCAGGCTGGTTTCAAATTCCTGGCCTCAACCCATCCTCCCACCTCGTTGTCCCAAAGCACTGGGATCACAGGGGTGAGCCACCAAACCTGGCTGCTATCATTTAAAAAAGAAATCCAGGCCAGGCGCGGTGACTCACGCCTGTAATCCCAGCATTTTGGGAGGCTGAAGTGGGTGGATCACCTGAGGTCAGGAGTTTGAGACCAGTCTGATCAACATGCTGAAACCCTGTCTCTACTAAAAATACAAAATTAGCCGGGCACGGTGGTGCATGCTTGTAACCCCAGCTACTCGGGAGGATGAGGCAGGAGAATTTCTTGAACCCGGGAGGCGGAGGTTGCCGTGAGCCAAGATCGCACCATTGCACTCCAGCCTGGGCAACAAGAGCGAAACTCCATCTCAAAAAAAAAAAAAGGAAAAAGAAATCCAATAGTGTGGATTTATAACTTTATTGATCATCCATCTGAATTGGGTGGCTGTATGTAGGCTGAAGCCAGCACTGGGTAAAAGGGCTCCTGTGGGGGCCTACCCCTACACTCCTTGGCTGTGTGACCCTAGCAGGAAACGCAACCTCTCTGAGCTCAGTAACCTCAGCTCTGCAGTGTGGCTGGAAGCCAGAGAAGCCTTACCTCAAAGGGTTTGTTAATGGTCTCTCTTCCCCTGGCCTCCAGAGGACTATGAGGCCCTGCCACTGTGAGCCCCTGGCCTGGAGCAGTGGAGCAGTACCCAGAACATACTAGACACAGAAACGCAATCACTGGAGCCAGGGGGCAGTGGCTCGTGTCTGTAATCCCAGCACTTTGGGAGGCCAAGGCAGGCAGATCACCTGAGGTCAGGAGTTCGAGACCAGCCTGGCCAACATGGTGAAACCACATCTCTAGTAAAAATACAAAAAATAGCCGGGTGTGGTGGCGCACGCCTGTAATCCTAGCTACTCTACTCCAGAGGCTGAGGCTGGAGCATTGCTTGAACCCAGAAGGCGGAGGTTGCAGTGAGCCAAGATTGCACCATAGCACTTCAGCCTGGGCAGCGGCGTAAAAAAAAACTCAATCATTGTCTGCTGACTTAATTTGTTTTTTGGGGTTTTTGTTTGTTTGTTTTGAGACGGTGTCTCATTCTGTCGCCCAGGCTGGAGTACAGTGGTGTGATCTTGGCTCACTGCAACCTCTGCCTCTCAGATTCAAGCGATTTTCTTGCCTCAGCCTCCCGAGTAGCTGGGATTACAGGCACACATCACCACGCCCAGCTAAGTTTTGTATTTTTAGTAGAGACGAGTGATCGCCATATTGACCAGGCTGGTCTCAAACTCCTGACCTCAAGCAATCGGCCCGCCTTGGCCTCCCAAAGTGCTGGGATTATAGGCATGAGCCACTGCGCCTGGCGCTGCTGACTTAATTTAGAACAGAGTTGTGGATAAATGTTTTTAAAGCATTAGTGGTTACAGCAATATTAATAGCAATCCAATGACATGAAGAGAGACTCAGTTCCTGCCCTGTAGAAACCTGCAGTTCAATGAAAGAGTCACTGGGCACAAGGATGACAAAAATAATCTACCATGGAGGTTCAGGGAAGAGTGGAGCTTCCCAGATGGGGGCCCCAGGAAAGGTGTTAAGGAGGGAGAAGCACTGAGATGACCTCAAAGGATGGGTTAGACTTGGGCAAGCAGTGATGAGAAGATGGGAGGTCCTCAAAGCAGAGGGATGGAAATTTATTGACTGTTAGTTACATTTGTTGAGCACCTACTGTATGCCAGCTACTGGGTACTGGGGACACAAACATAAAAGGATGTGCCAGGGCTGGGCATGGTGGCTCACGTCTGTAATCCTAGCACTTTGGGAGGCCAAGGCCGAGGTGGGTGGCTTGCCTGAGTTCAGGAGTTCGAGACCAGCTTGGGCAACACGGTGAAACAAAATACAAAAAATTAGCCAGGCATGGCGGCAGGCACCTGTGGTCCCAGCTACTCGGGAGGCTGAGGGGGGAGAATTGCTTGAACCTAAGAGGCGGAAGTTGTAGTAAGCCGAGATTGCGCCACTGCACTCCAGCCTGGCGACAAGAGCGAGATTCCATCTCCAAAAACAAAAAAAAAGGAGGAGAAAGGATGTGCCCCTGCCCTCAAAGAAACCAGCCAGCAACTCAGTCACTGCCTTGCTGAGGGCACCAGCTGCGGCTTGCATCAAGAAGACATTTTCTGAGCTTCAGCTAAAAGTTGCAGTTAAGAGTTCTCCAAGCAAGGTGGTTGGCAAGCGGTGAGTAGGGTGCTGAAGGTGGAGTGGCTTTCATGCGTAAAAGTGGGCTAAGTGCCTGGGGCCCACTCAGAGAAGGCCTTGAAAGGCAGACAGAGGAGTTTGGATGTTTCTCTACAGGCAACAGGGAGCCATGGAAAGCTTTTGAGCAAGGGAAGTCCACGCTTACAGCAAAGTCCTTCAGAGCTATCCTTGGTGGCAGGAGAAGCCAGAGTGGAGGTAGGGAGGCTGGAGAAGAGGGAAATAGAGAAGCCCACGTGGGCCTGGTAAGGAGGAGGGGCAAATTAGAGATGGGAGGGAAGGAGACAGGATGAAGGTGAAGCAACTGACAACTGGAGAGAAAGCAACTGGAGAGAAAGCTACGAACTTCAGATCCTGGGAGGGAAGAACTGGAGTTGGAAAACCTCCCAGTACCCCAGAGCAGGAAGGACACCTTGGAAGAACTGTAATGGAGCCCCCATCCTGTGTGGGGGTCCCCCCTCATGATAGCTCTCACAAAACTTCAGTGAGGGGAAGCTTACCACCTATCAGTGAGGCGAAGCTTACCACTGGCCATTTAGCCCAGTCTGTGGTGGGACAGCTCCAGCTAATGGGTGAGGGCTTCCGTAAGTCCTGTTCAGACAGGTAAATGTAAAATGGGTCAATGAATGGATGGATAAGTGGGTGGGTGCAGAAGAACACACAAGCATGGAGGCAGAGGGTTCAAAGAGCAGGTCTCCACATCCCTGCACCCAACCCCGTCGCACCAGTCCTGATCCTCCCTCGATCTTTCCTACCCTCCTCCAGGAAGCCTGCCCTTACCTCCCCACCCATCCAACTTTCTCCTCAATCTCACCTGCTTCCCCAGCTCTCACCAGCTGGGGTGGCCTTCTCCCTAGCTCCTGCCCTCCCACAGCAGCCTGAGAGCTACAGGGGCAGGGACAGAACTGAGGGTCAGGGACAGAACAGGGGCAGGGACAGAACTGAAGGTCATGTCCCCTGGAGCAGCACGGCATGTTCCCTGGTGTCCACACAAAACCCTGTTTCCAGGGGACCTCGGGATGGGGATGTCAGCAGGGGAAATGGCCCAACCTGGTCCTCCAGTCTGTGTCACAGGCATCCGCTTGCATTGCAGGCACGAGTCGGGGGGCGGGTAAGGCAGCCCTGAACACCCACCTAGATGGGCTTTCCTCCCTCGAAGCCCCTCCGCTGGGAGTGGAGGGACATCCGCTTTCAGCAGGTCCCCGCTGGGGCCCTACCCTCACACTTTACACAGCTGAAAAAGGGCTAATGACCCCTCTCCACCAGCTCCCAACCCACAGGATGGACAGAGGAATGCTGGCCAGGGCTTGGCAGGCTTCACATGAAAGCGCACAGAGACCTGTGAGGAATTCTACCCTCCTGGGGATGGGGGTGGGGAAGCAGGAATGTCACCTGGAAACCATTCACCCCTTTCTTCCCTCTCAAGGACCCTCAGCCTTGAATAATTAGGAAATCTAGACCCCCAAAATCAACCATGTCTTTTTGATAGACTTGCCTATACTTCCTGGCCTCTCCTCTTTTTAAACAGTCGTCTCTTGATTCTCCAGCTAATAATAATAGCAGAAGCACTCACTGCATGCCAGGCACTGCTCCAAACTCTGTGAACTCTTTCCAGCTCAATCCTATCATTATCCCATGAGCCTGGTACTTATTTCCTCATTTTACAGATGCCAGCACTGGGGCACAGAGAGGTTAAGTCACTTGCCCAAGGTCCCACAGCAAGCAAGTGACAGGGTGTGAGCCTGTACCCTTATCCACTTGCCAAACACCGGGTACCCCACAAGTCATTTCCTTCTGACCCTAGAGGGAGCTGGAACCCCAGTTGGTGACAGGGTGAGCAGAGGGGAAACTGGATTTAGAGCTTGTCCAATTTCATCCACTTGCCTTTGCAACCTGTCTCAGAGGCAGCACCCTGAGCCAATTCTTCAATCCAAGGGGGCAAGAAGAGGCCAGAGGCAGGCAGAGAGCGTTTGCTGTTCCAATCCAGCTGGACCCTGGTTAAGGGAGATGGAGAGCCACATACTCAGCAATTGTATCACCAAAGGGAGTGGCATAGAGCTTGAGAGGGAAGGTTTTGGATGCCAATCTCACCTCCACTGCGTACAGCTGGGTAATCTTGGGCACATTATTTCACATTTCTGAGCCTTAGTTCTGTCATCGGTAAAATGGTGAGAGTTACTGAATCTATCTCCTAGGGCTGTGGAGAGGATTAAACCTGGCATCTGTTAAGATGCTTAGCCCAGTGCCTGATACCTAGAAGGCCCTCAGTAAAGGTCAACAGTAACTACAACCCAGCTGGCAGAAAAGCTGTAGCATCAACAAGAAGTGGGGAGCGGGCCTCCCTGGGGCTGCTGAGAGGCACCCGCAGCCTTGCTATGCGCCCTTGTCCCCAGGAGGAACCCATGCCTTCATGGAATTCTGAATTTATCTGTGGCCAAACCCATGGGTGGGAGCTGTGGGGTGGAGAAGCAGAGTGCACCCACTGGGCACAGACCCCTAGCACCTTACAACCAGAACAGAGCCAGAGTTGAAGCCAGATCGACCCTCTGTGGGACTTCCCCTGCCTGTGTCACAGTTTTCCCCTTGGCAAAATGAGGATGTTCCACTAGCCTGAAGGCTGGCACTCAGTGATGTTTATTTTTTGTCTTCTCTCTGTCCAGTCTCCTGGATGCCCGCAAAGACAGCTGTCTCCTTAATGGGGAGGGAAGATGGCCGCAGGCTCCATACCTTTGAGGGAACAAGGACAGTCCTCCCCTGGGAGAGGAGCAGATGTTTGCCTCCAGCTGTTTGCTTGTAATCAGTCCTGGGAGAGAGCAGCCGGGGGCCTTCCCCCAGGGATTTTGTCTGAGAGTGGCTGAAAGTGGCCTCCCGCCTGGAGCAGCAGAGGGCTGAGCAGCTGGAGGAGGGGTGAGGCATAGGAGGCTTTCTCAGAGGGCCATGGCCTGAGCCCTCTTTGCCCTCTGGGCTCTAAGTCCTTAGACACTGGGCCCATGGGCTGGTGGAGAAGGGAATGCACCCAAACCAGACTCCTGTCCTCCCACCTTGCCCCCACTGGGTCCCTCCAATCGTCTAGCCTCAAACAACGTCATCTTCCTCCAAGTGCCCCAGGTAATGCCCTGGAATGGCCACCCCTACTAGCCATCTTGAAATACTCTCTTCCTTTCCTCTGTCTCCTCTGCCCTCTCTTGCCCATCCTCCTCCTCCTCCTCCTCCTCTTCCTCCTCCTCCTCCTCCTCCTCCTCCAGGAAGCTTTCCAGCACCCAGAAGAGGAGGATGGGTGATAGTTGTCTCCATAGCCTCCCTGCCAGAATCCACCCCTCCCACCTGCTGTTTCCCACCAAAGATGTTGAGTCATGACTTAGTGTTGGACTTAGTGGTATGCTGAATCACAGACCCTACGGAGAGCAGGGTTTAGGGACAAAAAGGCTGCAGAGAAGCCACGTGAGCAGATTCTGAAGTCAGGCGGACCCAGTTTGGGCTCCCCATTCCGTGGCTCTCGGGACAAGCTAACCGAACCTCTCTGTGCCCCAGTTCGCTCACTGTGGAGCGGTGAGATGGGCATGTGAAGTTTTGTGACAGTGCCTGATGCTATCATTATGATGACGATTGCTACAATCCCAGCATCTAGGGACCATATCTTAGGCGCTTAGGTTCTTGGGATCACAGGACTGCAGAGTCTTAGCTGCGGGAGACTCGGAAGTCATGTGCGTCAATTCACTTTCTCACCTGGCTCCCTCCTCCAGCCTGCTCTTTCTGGAAGCATCAGTCCTGAGTTCCTGAGAGCACGGACACTTCTGTGACTGTTGCCACTCATGGCACCTACCTGGGGGCATTTTGATGACAGATGACCCAGGTGGGTGAGTGAGCCTCTTCCTGTCCCAGTCTAGCTAGACCCCCACCCCCTACTCCTAGAGTTCTTCTCCCTGGCCCCAAGCGGATGTGAACCAGTAGAGTCACCTTCAGCCCATGTGAAGCCCGTCAGCTGGGGCCTGGGGCCTGGGGCCTGTAGAAGCCTCAGCCTCAGTGCCCTCTCCCTTCTGCCCAAAGCCCTGGCCTCCAAGACCCTAAGGCCGGGCAAGGTAGGCAAGAAGATAGGTCTCTGCCTCTTTCAGGCCTGGCACACTCAGGGGGCTGGAGGCCAAGGCTTGCGTGGGTCTGGCTCCCCGCTTCCCCATCCCTGCTCAACCTGGCGGGCTTCTGGCACGAGGCAGGCTTGGGAAAGCCTCTTCCATGGTCTGAGAGGTGTGCGTGGCATGTGTGGAAGGCTTTCTGGGCTCTGAGAAGGTGGGGACTGAGGAGCAGCCTGGAGAGGAGGGAAGAAGAGGGCGTCGAGGAAGAGGAGGGAGGGAAGGAGAGGGACAGGGCCAGGGTTTTCCACTAGGAAATGGGGGTGACTGACAACAGGGAGTTCAGGGAACAACTGCAGCAGGAGAAACACCTTCAGAGAGCTGGCGTAGCCGTTGGCCTGCATCGGGAATGGAATCCTGTTAGTATTTGGTTGCTAACTAGGAGTGTGATGTGTACGAGGCCTCTGGGCTGTCAGCTTGCTCTCCCCCATCACCAGGAAAAGTGGTGAGTTACCCCACCAGCAGGTTCCCAGGCAGAAGGCCAAGGAAGGCGTTGGTCAGGCTAAACGCTTTGAGATCTTCCAAAGGCAAGGAGGTGATCTACAGGAGGACTTTTTCCCCAGGACTCTTCCATCCTGCGTTCCCCACACCCAAGGGAAACCTGGGCCCCTGTCCCCTGGGAGAACTCATGTCCCGTGAGTCCCATGCCTAGGGATCAGGAAGGCTCCTTGAGCCCGGCCAGCTCTCTGGACAGGGGAGGCCCAGCCCTAACCAGTCAGTCCACTCTGGGCAGTCACCTGTCCTCGCCAGGCTCTCGAGTTATTTTCCCACAGCCTCCTTGCCCTGTGCCCAGCTGGCACGAGCATAGGACATGCCAGGGGGTGAGGGAGCTAGCCTGGGTGGGTGGGTTCATCAGCTGCCTGGACCAGGAAAGGAGGTGCAAAGGACAGGCAGAGCCTCTGAGCCCACCCCCAATCTAATTTACCCCCACTCTGAATCTCCAAAGCCCACTTGTAGATTTCATCCCAGCTGCCAGATCCAAGCACTCTCTGTTACAGGCCTTTGAGAAGCTTTGGGCTCTGGAGGAGGAGTTGAGGGTGGGATGGTGGGGGCAGGGTGTGGTGTTAAGAGATGGGAAGAGGGCTGGGAAGGAACTCTGACAGCCCTCATGCCTCTAGTGGAAACTCCCGCCCTGCCCCTCTGCCTTCCCTCCCTCCTCTTCCTCACCCCTCTTCTTCCCTCCTCTCCAGGCTACTCCTCAGTCCCCTCGTCTGGGAACCCTTACAGAGGCCACTTCCCTCCTGCCAGGCTCAGCTCTCCTTGTTGCCACCAAGTGTGTATGTCTCAGGCTCCCTTCATAGGGAGTTGGTACTATAGCCTTTGCCCCCCATACCTGGCTGCCCATTAGGGGCCCCCAGGAAGTAGGGCAGAAACATGTAGCTCTGCCAGGTATGGAGCACATGGCCCGTCCCTGGGCACCAGGCCTGGTAAACAGCCTGCTCCTGCTGCTGGAAGCAAAGGGAACAATAAAACCAAGATCCCTGCACCTGGTGCCCGAAGCCCAGAGACCAGCCTCTAGGTACTCAAAGCCTTTGGAAAAAGAACCAGAAACAGGCCAAAGGGAGCGCCCCACACTCCCCAGGGGTGACATGCATAGGCCCCACCCATCACCCAGAGACTGCACCAGGAGCTGCCACCAATCTGCCTTCCCAGGAGACATGCCACCCAGCAACTGGGCAAACAGCTGCTCTCCCCAAGCCACTTCTCCGGCATTTGCTGAGCTTCTCCCAAGAGGAGACATCTCTCTCCTGTCTCCAAAAATTGCCCCGTTTTGCTCCTTCCCGCCCTGCTCCACATTTTCCTCCTCCAGGAAGTCCACCGTGGTTTCTAGCCTCCACTCTGTTGGCTGCTTTTCTTCTCCTCCAACCCACCACTAGCGCTATGGTTCCAGCACCAGCACACCTGTGTATAAAAGGGCCCGCACAGTGAAGAGTAGAAGGAGGGGCTTATTCTCGTCTTGTATTGCTCAGCTACCTGCAGCATTTCAGTTTTCAAAACACTTTCCCATACAGTGGCTCAAATCATCTTTAAAAATGACTGAAAGAGGTAGGCATTTTTATAGAGGACACTGGAGCCCAGAGAGGGGAGGAGATTTGCCTAAGGTGACCAAGCCTAGTAGCAGAGTCAACCCGGGTTTTCCTGACCTTCCATGACTCAGTGATGCCCGACTTGATATCAGGCTTAGTCTGGGAGGGCCACCTGGAGGAAGTGTGCGCGTGCGCGCTGCCAGGCTTGCAGTCAGCGAGCCAAGAGGCAGACCCAGGTGGAGAAGGGACGAGGGGTCGTGGCCAGCGCTGCGCAGCGTGGGAACCAGCTGAGAGCGCCGCTGGGCCGGAGCTCGGGGAGGGGGCGCCGCGCCGAGCTCACCGCAAAGTTCCACCCCTCGGCGGGCGCAGACAATGGGGTCGCTGTGCCGGGCCGCCCCCTCCCCTTGCTCGGCGGCCCGCGTCCGCCCCCTCTCCCCAAAGCTGCTTTCAATTTAAACGCCTCCAACCAGCGGGCGCTGCCCCGGGGGGCGCGACCGCAGCGCCGAGCGCCCCTGTAATTTCCGCAGGGAGCTGACCGGCTCAAACGCGGCACCGCGGTGCCCCGACCGCAGGCCCCGAGACCGGAGACGGCGCCCAGACTGCCTTGCCCGGGTCGTGGGAGCGCCACCGGGGCGGCCTCCTCAGCGCCCAGCCTGGCCCTGCCTCCTCCTCCAGGCAGCCCGCCGCCACCGGGAGCCGCTCCTCCAGGAAGGCTGAGTGCCTTCCCCACACCGCTGCTGCCTCGCGGTTCCTCTCACCTCCGAAAGCCCAGCTCCCTTTTGGAGAAGAGGGACGTGGGGAGGAGGCCAGGGCGGGGTTGTCCATTCTATTTGTGCATCAAGTCTTTCCCATCAGACTACAGGCTCCCTGAGGGCAGGGGTTGTGAGGGGAGGTACGAACTCGGGCAGTGCTGGGGAGCTCCCTGAGGGCAGGGTTCGGGTCTCCCTAAAAGAGAGCGAGTGAAATGACGTCTGTAAGCGTGGCAGCCTGGTGCTCAGACCTAGAGCAAGCTTTAAAAAAAAAAAATTCAAGGAATACTGCTATTGATTACATAATAGTTTCTCTAAGGTAAGGCTGGAGAGGAAGAAGTCACTATTCTTCCCTCACTCCACCAGTGCCTGCCTGGCTCACAGCTCTCTTCCCCAGAACAGTCGAGAAAGGAGGGGACACTTTCCCCCTTGCTGGGTCTCCTCACCTCAGGAGCCCTTCCTGGAATATGAGTCTGGGGGAATGCGAGGGTTCCATTGGCAGGTTAGAAAGAAGGGGCCCCAGCTTCTTGGCTCCCAGGGAAGGCCCTAGGCTGGATTGTCTCAAGGAGCGGGTGGGTGAGGGCAGGACGCCGGTGGACAAGGGCAAAGCTGTCTGCAGATCCCTCAGCTCTGCAGGGACACAGCAGAGTCAGCGGCTGGACACCAGGAACTGTCTGAGCTGCCAGCAAGGGGGCTCCAGGGTGGGCGTTGCGTTGTGCCAGTAGACATGCCTGCCACAGCCCCTTTCCCAACTGAAGTGTTTGTTCCGTTCACTGTTCCCCGCTCCCCTCTGCCTAGAAGCTGCGCCTAGCCATCCTCCCTCCCAGGAACTGCAGCGGGTGAGAGGTTGCATTTTGAGCTAATACCCTTGGGTGAGTTGTTTAAAGGGCCTGGTGCCCTGATCACTGCCACTGTGGGCCTGTGTAGATGGACTCCTTTGCAATTTTCCAGCTCAGGGTGCGTGTGTGTGTGTGCGAGTGTGTCTGTGTGTGTGCCTGGGTGTGACTGTACCTGTGTGTGTGCGCTTGTGTGTGTGTGGCTGTGTGCATGTGTGCACCTGTGTATGTGCAAGCCTGAGTGTGTGGCTGTGGTGCGCCTGTGTGCATATGTGTGTGTGCCTGTGTGCGCCTGCACGCACGTGTGTGTGTGTGTGTGTGTGTGTGTGTGTGTGTGTGTGTTCTGAGCTGTGGGGAGGGAGCTCTGCTGGGGTCCGTGGCTTGTCCTGAGTGCTCTGCTCCACCTTGTCCCCTCCCCCACGTTCCAAACACCCCTCTCTTTCCAGCCTGGCTGTTGTGGTGAAGCTAATCAGAGGTAATTATGGGGGAAGGAGGGATCCTGAGAGGGACCCCACAGAGACCACCTCATCCGCCCCAGCCCAGCCCTGGTGGCCCTGGCCTCCAGGGCCTAGGCCAGCTCAGTCTTGCCTGGTGAGGGTGAACCCACCAACACCCCACCCCATGGTCCTCTCTCTCCCGCCCACTCCCCATTCCCACAGCTGCAGGTAAGGTTCACACATCTGGGTTTTCCTCAATCTCCCCAAAGCTGCTCCATATGCACTCATTCATTTCAGATTTACTGGGCACCTCCTCTAAGCCAAAGCCCACACTGGGCACCTGACAAAAACTGGTCCCTACCCTCATGGAGCAGCTGCTAGGATTTTGGTCAGGGTAGACTTTGCAGGGGCTGGGGGCATAGCCTTGGAAAGGCAGAGGGTCCCTGCAGAATCACAAGCCCCTTCAGGGGAGGGCCTCCCTTCTACCACCTTGCTGATGCCAGAGGAGTGGAGCTTACCAGCCGAGAGCTTCTCGACTTCCACCACTCCTAGCCTGTCATGGCGCCCATCCTCCCTCCCACCCAGTGTTGATGGGTGTCAGGCCACACCCTGCTCTGTCTCCCTGTCCTGACCACCTGTCCTCCTCCTGCAGCTTCCTCCATCCACTTGGGTTCCCCCTGCTTTTCTGCTGGGGTGGGAAGGGGGTCTCTCTGCAGTGCAGAGAGGCTGGATTGAGAGCAGCACCTCTCAGTCACCTCCTTGGGGTTCGAGGCCCCAAGCTGGGAGAGCCCTTAGAGACCAAGAAGATCAGCTCTCTCTCACACCCTAGGAAATTGAGGCCCAACGGGATGGGGAGTCCAAGGAGTCAGGGTCAGCGGAATTAAACCCCAGTCTCTGACTCCCAGTCCAGTGCTCTTTCTGGGGAGTCCTCCCCGAGCCTGCATCTGGAGGACAGAGTCCAGGCCTGTTCCTTCTCCCATCCCCTCACTGTGCCCAGAAGGAGAGAGGAGCAAACAGGGGTCCCCACCATCCTGCCTTTCTGTCCTGCCCCACTAGCCTGGGCCCAGAGACAAGGCCGTGGGGTGGGAGGGACCACAGGGGGCTTCGTTGAGGGTCTCTAATTTCCTCCTGCTCCTTGATGTCCAGAGGAAAACAGGCCTCCTCTGCCCAAGAGATTTCCAAGCATAAACAGAGGTCAGCGCCCCCCTTGCCCCGGAGGTGCCAAGGTGGTAATTAGGCTTGGGGGTGCATCCTGGAAGGGTGGGGGTGGGGCGGCCATTATCCTGGGGAGCTGCGCTGGGCAGAGGAGCTGTGCGGTCTGGGCAAATGGGTGGTTTGTAGGTGGTCTGGGGAATGAATGACTGAGTGTTTGGGAGGGAAGCTTGCGGGAGGGAGGTGGAGGGGGAGGGAGCAGAGGGATTGGAGAGTAGAGCCTGGAGTCTTCCCCCCAGTTCACTGGTCTGAGCCCTTGCTCTCATTCTGGAGGCATCACTCTGAGACATATAGGGTTGGGGGTGGTCTTGGGGATGCTGCCTGGACAGTGGAACACCTGGGGCGCTGTAGCAGGGAGCAGGCTGTCTGCTGAGATCAGGGGCTCTGGAGAGTCACCATCTCCCCACCTGCTCCCTCAGCTTCTGGAAGGGTGCAGGGAGGAGGCAGGTGGAGGTGGTTCTTGCACAGGGTCCCTGGCATGCTGCAGGGTGCTGGCTAAAGCACTCCTGTGCTGAGCCTGCTCCCACTTTGTCCCCACTTCCAGCCGTGTCTAACCCCTCTCACGGTGGGGACAAATTCCTTCTGGGATGAGAAAGACCCTTTGACTCTCAACCCCAGGAGCTGCAGATCCACAAGTCCCCCTGCTCTGACCCCCACAATGCCCCATCCACTGCTGCTCCGGGTCAGGCTGCACCAGGTACATAGTATCAGGGACTTCTTCACCCTGAGCCTTGGTTTGCCTACCTGTAAAATGGGGGTAATACAATATTTAACTGTGAGGACTAAATAGACCAGGGTTAGTGTGTGTGAAATGGCAGTTATGGCAATGACTAATGCCCCAGAAGATGTCCCTCACGTCTGGAGGCCGGGTCTCCTCCCAGGAATGGTTACCCGGAACCCATGACTGGCTGTGACCCCTGGCATAGGGACAAGGACCATGGCTGGCAGAAGGTGGGGTGAGTAGGTCCTGGGTAGGGGTGGGGCTGCTGGGACTGTCCACTGGCATCCTGCCCAGGCCCCGGGCACATTCCTCCTCCCCCGTGCTCCCTACCTGCTGGATACCACCTGTGCTGTGAGTACCACCACTCACATGGCCTCTGCAGCAAGAGAGACTGCAGTGAGACTACCAGACACAGCTGCCCTGAGGAAAACATTGAACTGGGGGAGTGGCCCCTATCTGGAAAGCCTGCTGGGGCATCTTAGCCACTGACCAGCACAGAGGAGACAAGCGTCTGTGTCCTGGTTTCATCTTGTGTCCTTCGGGAGTCTGGAAGCATCTTCAGAACAGGGGCTGGGTCTCCACCCTCAGATTGAGTAGTGGTTCCCAGAGGCCAGCTCCTGTGTCCCTCTGTGGCAGGAATTGAGCCCTCACCATCACATCAGATTCTTGAATGGAGAGCTTACCCCAAGAACCTGACCCAAGGGGACCGGGCTGCAATTTGATAGGTTAGTCTGGCTTCTTCATGGGTTCAACAGCCACACCCCAGCCCTTGCTCAGATCCAAAATTCTCCACTGATGGGAAAGTATCGGGGGAAGAGAATTGAATTGGAAACCCTGGGAAATGGCCTGCTGCTGTCTGCTTGGAAATGGCTGCAGTGGGGTGGTGGGGAGTGCGTGTGCGGAGGCGGCCTCTAAAGCAGGGTCACTCCCCAATAAATCTCCCTCCTCCTCCCTTGTCTGCTCAAAGCCAGGCAGGCTAACCCCTTCTTTCCTCTATGCTCTGTTCCTAGGGAGCTGGAGGAACTGCATGGCATTTAGTGTATGGGGGTAGAAGTGGGGGCAAGAAGGACACCTTCCTCCCCAAAACCTACAGTCAGTCCAGTGGAGGAGCAGTCCCGGGTGGTTGGGGGCTCCTGATACCAGGACCACCATCTCCCAGCAGGAAAGAAGCCCCTCCCCTGCTGTCTGGAACAGCTCCTCTCTATGCAAACATGGATCACCTGGGGTTGGGGAGCATTGAGGGGAGGCTGGCTGGGCCAAATGGAATGCTGGTTCATAGGCCAGAACTCGGAAGATTCTCTGAAGCATCTTGGGAGGTATGAAATAAGAGTCAGAGAGAGGACAGAGCTTTCATGAAAGAGGATGACTAGGAGGCTGTCTTGTCCATCCCTTGCTTCTGTGCCAAGCCCCACTATTTCTCGGGAATGTTTCCTGCTTTCAGGTCTATTTCCACGCTCATTCAGCGTGGAAGTTTGCATACCTTCACCTCAAAAATAAAAACACACTTATTAAAGACCTACTGTGCCCCAGACCTACTGTGTGCTGAATGATGGTGTTCTAAGCACGGACGAGCAACACTCCCTTCTCTCGGTCGCTCACCGTCTAGGGGCTGCAACACATGAGACAGGCTCCAGTTTAAAACAGAATTAAATGCAAGCTAGGTCAGAGATGCCAAGAAATCTGGGGGCACAGATGGGAAGTTCGTTCTGAAGAAATAAGCCCCGCCCCAAGCATTCGAAGTAACAAGAATCCAATACACTGCAGTGCCTCCCATGCCTAGAGGCCTTCTCTGAGTCCCCAGTCTAAATCCCATCCCCATTATAACCTCTCTTTGAGTTCCTAAAGATACGCTGAACTTAGAGTTTGTTAGGATATATTTATTTACGGGATTATGTGATTAATCCTCCTCCCCCACAACACTGTAAGTGCCAGGAACAAGCTTGTCTATGAGCCAAGGTGGTCGGCCATGAAAATGCACGGCAGGTCTGGGATAAGACGAGCCATAGGATGTGGCTGGAGTTGAGGAGATAAAGTACACAGTGGGGACCCAGGCTGGCAAGGTAGGTTGGCACCAGATCAGGGCAGACTGTAAATGCCAGGCAATGTTGGAACTTTATCCTGCCGGCAATGGGGAGCCATCAAAGGTTTTTGAGCATAAGAGTGGCATGCTCCAACCTGTGTTCTGACATCCCTCTTGGTGCAGTGTGGAGCAGGGATTGGGGAGGGAAGGGAGGACGGCGGTGTGCTCCTGGGAGTCAGGGGAACCGGCCACTATTGCAATAGTCTCAGGGGCTGGTTAGAAAAGGTGTCAACTGAATCAGGAGCAATGGAAATGGAAAGCAAAGAGGGTACCTTCAAACCACTAATGCTGCAGAAAGGATGGGAGTCAGTGGCCAGTTGGATGGTGAAGGGAGTGGAGCACTAAGGGTGATTTGCAAATTTCTAGTCTTGTTATATTGGAGGTGGTAACACCTTTAAGCTGTGTAAAGCATACCCAAGGAACTAGTACTCAAGAGAGATGGATATGCAGGTTGAGAAGTCCTTTCTGAGATCTACTCTGCAGTTCTACTGTAGCTAAAGCCTAGATTCTCTTGCCCCTCCTGGAAACTCAGCTTCAGGGTGGTATACCTTCCCCCAGGGCAGTGAAGCTCATAGAGACCACTGAGGAGTGAGATGGGGGGTGGTTAGGGCTGGGCATGAGGCCGCCTGGCTTCCTGCCACCTCTTGGCACTGCCTCCTGACTTAGCCTCTGATTTCCTGCCCCTCTTGACACTCCCAGCCCCTTATAGGTGGCGGGGGAGGCTCCCAAGGAGGCTGGATGAGTTGGAGAAGAGATCTGGGAACTCCCAGGCCATGGCCCAATTCAGTGAGGGTTACCGACGTGCTTTGATCTCTGGAAGATTCCCTTGCTGTTAGTTAGAGGGTGGAGCAGGGGTAGGGGAGAAGGACACCTGAACTTGAGGCAGGTTTAGCCCCAAGAGCTTTGCCCTCCTCACCTTGCCTACCAGACACGCTTGTACCACTGCAACTGTGTTAAAACAAAAAGTATTCCCTTGCCCCCTGGATTCTTAGAACTCTTAGCAGACCAGAAAGGAGGGTCTGGGAGACAGATGGGGTTGAGGGGAAACTTGAGAGTAACATCACCTTACGGTGTACTGGATCCAGCAACAAAGAAAGTAGAGAGGGTGAGCCCAAGCCCCAGGATATGGGCAAAGAATGAAAATTGTCCAGGGCCAATTTTCAGTGGGGAGCACAGATAACAGCACCCAGACCCCAGAAGAGGGAGCCCAGATCTCAGGGCATCACAGAATGCCCCACACAGAGCCCAGAAGATGTAGCAAATGTCCAGGCTGGCAAAGCCCCCACTGAACAGAGATACATCTGCATCACCCAGCGGATGCAGACAAAAGGAAAGAAAGATATCAGAGCCAAAAGGCACCTCACACCATACCTAGCTCTCAAAGCTTTCCAAACTGTGTTCCCTGAAATCCTCCCTAGGGGTTCTCAGGAGATGAGATGAAGATGCCAAAGGGAAAGGGGGACCTCACTCCCAACTCCAACCAGAAACTCTCCGCTTTGTTTGATTCCTATACCAGGCATCTGCCTGAGATTCTGCCTGGGGAAGAAAGGAAGGTTGCTGCGAATACAGACACAAATAAATAACCCCATAGTTTGAATTATCGACCCTGTTATTCTACAGACTGGAAAAACTGAGATAGAGCCCACTTGGCTTTCCCCGTTGCCCAGTTGCCCAGGCTGGAGTGCAGTGTCACAATCACGGCTCACTGAAGCCACGACCTCCTGTGCTCAAGCAATCCTGCCGCCTCAGCCTCCCAGGTAGCTAGGACCACAGCGCCACCACGCCCGGCTAATATTTTATATTAATATTATTCTTATTATTTGGTAGAGATGGGATCTCCCTATGTTGCCCAGGCTGGTCTCAAGCTCCTGGGCTCAAGCGATGCTCCCACCTCAGCTTCCCAAAGTGCTGGGATTACAGACATCAGCCACCTCTCAGCTTTTAAAATTTGTGTTGGATGACTGCATGAGTTCCTGGACTCTCTGTCCAGTGCTCTTTAGCTACAGTGACTCTTAAGGAGGGAGCACATCAGCATGGGAGGTTGTGCCCAGTGGAGAATCCCTGTGGTGAGGTTTATGATGTTACTGGGAGTCCTGTCCCTCAACCATGTCAGCCCTAGGGTCCTAAGGCCAGAGAAAGGGGGAGGGCAGGGGCAGGGGACCTGCACCCACCCGGCAAGCGCTCAGAGGCCAAAGCCGCCCCCTCGTTAGCCAGGCGTGTCCAGACTCCTCTCCTACCCCTCACCCTCCTGCTCTGCGACCACCCGGCAGCCGGCAGCAGCAAGGGGGTGCGGCCAAGAAAGGGTTAATCTGGCAGCGCCTTTCATCAGCAGCTTGGCGGGCTCCCAAGGCCCACAGGCTGGGTACCTGGGCGCCTACCTCCGTCGGTGGGGCGGGGACGTGACCACAGGGCAGCCCTGCCGTCTGCATTCCTCCCGCGTGAGTGCGTGAGTGACGGCCGCCGCGCCGGAGCCCCTCGCCGGGCGCCCGCCCCGCGGGCCACGCCCGCCTGGCGCGCGGGGCAGGGGGCGGGCCCGCCGCAGAGAGGGTGCCCCTCCAGCTGTGGCCCAGGCTCGGTAGGGAGCCCCGTGCTAGGAGGTGGATCAGGCAAACTCTGCAAGGAGCGAGGACGCTGCCGGGGGACACAGGAGGAGCAGACTGTGGTTGGGGTCAGGACTCCGGAATGGAGTGATGCCCAGGGCTCCCTGGAGGAGTGATAAGACGGGTTAGGCACCGGCAGGCCTAGGCCAAGCACCCTGGAAATTCGGCTGTGTCCCCAGAGTCCTACCCATGCTCCAGGTCTCCACATAAATTTCAGCCTTCTCATTACATAGTGGTGGGACCGGCCATCCTCAATTCCTCTTCCCTGAACTCACCAGCCCTGGCCTTTGATCTCTCCTGGGACCTGTTGATGGAAACAGGAAGTCGCCTTAGGCTTGAAGCAAATTCAAACAGGGTGTACACAGGCAAGCACCGCACCTTCAGGCTTCTTCTAGGGCTGGGGCTGGGGCAGACTCCGAGATGGAGACAGCAGTGCCAGGACAGGGGGAGAGCTTCCTTCTCTCTGAGAAGGCTGGGGAACACATAACCCCCAAGCCTGGGGGTTCTCGGAGAAGCCCAGCAGGGCTACAGAGGGGCCTTCCTAGAGGAATACGATTCCTAAAAAAGAGCCTCCCCCAGAAGGAGAGCTCAGCCTGTCACCCACACCTCCTGACTCCTGGGAGACAAAATTCCCTCACACAGGTCCCCTTGTCCACCCAATCCTTCTGGAAAACTGGCAGCCTAAATATGACAGCTAGACAGTCCAGCCCTAAAATACGTAGCTTCTCAAATGCTCAGGAGCTCCAGAGTCCTTGGACTCAGTAGGAAATCAGAAGGGATGAACCCCTCAATGATTTCCCAAGTCTCCCTTCAAACAGGCACTTGAAGCTCAATTTGTGGTGCAAATTCAGCTCTTGTTTCCAGCCTCTGGATTCTTTTGTTGTTGTTGTTGTTGTTGTTGTTGTTGTTTGATGGAGTCTTGCTCTGTTGCCCAGGCTAGAGTACAGTGGTGTGATCTCAGCTCACTGCAACCTCCGCCTCCCGGGTCCAAGCAATTCTGTCTCAGCCTCTCAAGTAGCTGGGACTACAGGCACACACCACCACACCCAGCTAATTTTTGTATTTATAGTAGAGACAGGGTTTCACCATATTGGTCAGGCTGGTCTTGAACTCCTGATCTCAGGTGATCCACCTGCCTCGGCCTCCCAAAGTTCTGGGATTACAGGCATGAGCCACCGCACCCGGCCTCCAGCCTCTGGGTACATGGGCAGAGAAGGGGAAGGGAGAGGCTGAGGTAGGGAAGGGGCCTTTGGAGGAGAAGTAGAGTGAGGGCAGGACAGATGGGGAACCAGCCCCAGCAGCTCCAGGCTCCCAGGACAGCAGGAGCAGAGATCTGATGCTGGTCCCCTTTTCCTCCAAAAGTCCTTTCAGACATTTAAAAATCTTGACTTCTTCAGGTTCCGTCTCCTGGAGGCCAGTTGCTGCTGTGAGAGAAGGTGGAAGTTTGATCTAATATCTAGATTTTTCTGAAGCCTTTCTCTGCCTTTAGAATTCTGCTAGGTTGACCTCCTCCTCCTTCTCCATCCTTAATTATGTAATTAATGTCTGAGGAGTGGGGCTGAGGCCACCTTTCAGGGGAGGAGCAGCAGGCTCGCCTTCATTTGGGGCCAGCATTTATTCCTGACCTGAAGAAAACAGCCACCTTTGCCTGTACAGGAGACTGGTAAGGTGCGTGAGTGAGGAAGGGCTATGGAATACTCAGGAGACCCTGCTCCATTTTCCCCCAACTCAGGCCTGGGGCCAATGACTCCATCTCAGTTATCCCATCTCTAAAATGGGAATATAATTTTAGCAACCACACAGTGGGTGTTCTGAAGGTGTATCTGTTAATTGGAGATGGGTGCTAGGTGGTCGGCACCCTGGGAGAGCAGGCCAGCCTGGTTGCTGTCATCATACCTCATACCCCAAGCCATGCAATCTCAGATTGAATGAGATGTACCACCAAGCCACCTGCCCCCAGCCCCACTGCCCTCAACCCCAAATTGGGACATCCTGCCAACATGCTAGGTATTATCTTGAAAAGAAGGCTGAGAATCTATGAATAATAATAAGGCATCAGGCTAAAATCAGGTAACGACTAAATAAGATCAAATAGGAAATCAGGCAACAGACCTCAAAACAACTGGTTTCTCTTGTCTCCCTTTGCCTGGATCCTGGGGCTTGTATTTTGGTAAGGTGACCAGCTGTCCCAGTTTGCCTAGGACTGTCCTGGCTTTAGCATTGAGAGTCCCACATCCCCAGGAACCCTTCAGTCTGGGGCAAACTGGGACAGTTGATGATTCTTTCTCAGGACAGGTTTGGAGATTGGAGAGATCACAGATGTCTGATTTCCTTCACTCTGCCTGGTTTTCTGTATGTATCCATGTGGCAATGGAAAAATCCTGGAGACCGGAGAAGGTTTCTCTCTCCACCCCCACAACCATGTGACACCACAACAAAAAGCAGCCTGCCCGCCCTCCACTGCAGTCCAGGACCCCTTCCCCCAGTTATCCCTTCTCCAAGAAGAATTTTCATCTAAGGACTAAGGTCCTGGACCCTTGCCTCCATTCACACAAGCCAGGCAATGGCAGGGCCCAGGAGCTCCTAGCCAACCAGGGAGAACCTTCTAGGAGACAAGCCCCAGGTTTCCATCTGGTGGTAATTCTCCAGGGAGGAGATTTGCCCAGGTGACCCCTAGGTCAGGCTCCTTTAAATAGCCCTTAAATTGTCTTTGACACAGGCAACCTGGGGTCGCTGCTGCTCGGGGAGGAAGACTCAAGGCTTAGCAGACCACACCCCCAAAGGCACTACCTTGAAGCCGCTTCTGGGGGCGAACCTTCCAGCTGTGCGACAGCCATCTACAGGCATTCCTGAGGGGTAGCTGCAGCATCAGGTCTCTGGGAGGGGTGAGGAGGGGGTGAAGGAAGTGGGGTGCAGGCCCGCCTATTACATGCCCAGCTGTTTTCTTTTAGGAAACACCAGACCCCTGCTTCCTCTACCACCATGCACACACATACAAGTCCCTGTTGATCTTAAAACACAACAATCATTGTGCAAGATGACCAAGGCCCAAGGGGGGCCCGGGTCAGGGAGCCTAGTGAACTGTGCTCCCCAGGCCCCCATTCAACTATGGATCTGTGCACACAGAAGAGGGATGGGACCTACAGGGCCCATACAGGTGCGCGGGCCCTGTTTGGAGCATGGCATCCCCCGTGGCATCAGGTCAAGGGTGTGGGCACGCAGCCTGGCCTTGGGCCTCGCACTCAGAGCCAGGCCTCCCAGGCTGGCCAGGGAGCTGTCAAATCCCCCACTACAGAGACAAATGGAGCCGTCAGAGAAAATAGCTTCTAATGGGGAGCAGGAGCCAGGCTGGGCTGGGGTTGGGGGGAGGACTCTGCTGGCCAGATGTGAATTCTTCACTAATCACACCAAATTGGCCCAATTTGTTCACTGACACGCGGGGGGACCAGCTTCATCTTTTCCCACTGAGCAGGCTTCCCTCCCTCCTGCATGGAAGCAGTTTGGCTCCAGGGATGGGGCTGGCCAGCTGACAGCGGGGCTGGGAGGGAAGAGGGTGAGACAAGATTTACATGCCCTCCCTCCCTGTAGGACCCCAGGAGCTGGCTTGGGTTTGCCTCCTCTCCATCTCTGGCAGCCCCCTGAGCCCTGGATGCTGAGGGTCACACAGTTTGGGGGAGGGAGGTGGGGAAGAGAAGAGGGCTGGGCCATCTCCTCTCTTGAAAATGAGTGGCACAAGTGGGAAAGGAATTGGGACATTCTTGGGAAGAGTAAGGAGGGGTCTTTGGGAGAGGCTAGGGGACCATTTAAGGCAAAACAACATCACCTCATACAGGCAGCTGAATTCACCGGGTCCCCGTAGGGCCACAACTCCAAGCGTGCTGGTACAAGAAGGCAAAAGAGAGCCTGTACCCCACCTCTCCAACTGCAAGCCAAACTCACCCCTTCAGTGCTTGCTCCAGAAAGAGTCTTAAAAGCTGGGACTGTCACAGGAGGCCTGCCAGTGGGACTTGGAGAAGAATTGCCTCTCACCTTCCCCTTCCCTAGGGCCTCTCTCTCCACGGCTGATCAAGAGGCAATATGGAGATGTGCATCTCCTGGGGTTTGGGGGTTCCAGGAGGTGGGACAGGAGTGCTGATGGCGAGTCAGCCAGGGCGAGAGCGTGCACGGAGGTCCCCAGGCTCTGTAACCCTGTCTTCTATGTCCTATACCAGATAGACGCACTCATGCATGTGCAGCTGGGTGTCCTAGCCCACCATCCATGGTCCATCCTTCCCGCACAACCTCAATTCCCCTATCTCACCCCTCACCCCAACAGTCACCCTGGGGCCTAAGAGTTTCAGTGGAAGATAGAGTGAAGGGAAAACTGGCACAGACCCTGACAGCGGGCTCGGGGCTGTTGGGTAGGGAATTCTGAGGTTCTGTGGTCTAGAAAGGGGTAGTGTGAAATTCCCCTTGGTTTCCCTCTTGGGGAGGGAGGGATTTCGCTGAAAGAGAAGTAGAAGAGGGCTATCAAGCCTTAGGGCCTGAGGCAGGAGCCCCAGTGCCCAGCCAAAGAGTAGGTCGATGAGGGCCCCAGTTCCTGCCTGAGGGCTGGGGAGAAGGTGAAGGGCATCCGGGTGCCCCAACCTGGCTAGCTCTGTGGAAAAAAACACCTCCCAATCCCATGTCCCCTTCCCCATTCTTTCTCTCTCTTACCTCAGGGCTAAGCCATTCCTACCCCTGGGGATGGCCTTATGAACTTTCCCAGGTCACCTTTCACCCCAAATCCCAAACCCACCCAAGGCCCAATCCTGTTGCAATCAGCAACTCCTCCCTTAGGGGAAATTCCACTCCAGCAACCCCGTGGAGGGTGGGGCCAGCCCTGAGGGGGAGATGAGCCACTGGGTGGGTTCTGAGAAGGCAGGGAAGGCACCTGGTGTGGTGTGATAACCTGTGGGACCAGGTGGGGCCTGCTCCTGGAGGGAGAAGCAGGACAGAGCTGGAGGCAAGGGGCTCGAGAGATGGAGGGCAGAGGCAACCAAGCCCTGCGGGGGAAGTCCAGGGCATCCTGGGGAAGAAGAGGCGGAGGGGAAGAAGGAGCAAAGTGCTGAATAGACTTCATCCTGCTCTACCAACAAGTTGATTTTTTTTTTTTTTTAATAATCCCACCAGGCACAGTGGCTTATAACTGTAATCCCAGCACTTCGGGAGGCTGAGGCAGGAGGATCGCTTGAGCCCAGGAGTTTGAGACCAACCTGGGCAACATAGGGAGACCCCATTTCTACAAAATAAAAAAATTAGCCAAGTGTGGTGGTGCACACCTGTGGTCCCAGCTACTTGGGGGGCTGAGGTGGGAGGATCACTTGAGCCTGAGAGGTTGAGGCTGCAATGAACCATGATCCTGCCACTGCACTCCAGCCTGGGCAACAGGGCAAAACCCTGTCTCAAATGAATAATAATCCCTACTCCTCCCAATGGCACTTGCCTCCCTGGGTCAAGGTACTTGCCTCTGCTCCTTTCTGGTTTTCCCTGGCTAAGCAGAGTGCTCCCTCCCGGCAAGGTTGTAGATCTGGCTTCCAGAGAGCTGAGCACAGATATTCGGAAGGGAGGAATGCAGGAAAGTCCCTGGATTTCTCTTAGAAACACTCTCTACCTTCCATTTTCTGGCACAATTCCTAGTTGATGTGTGGGCTTCTCTTCACTAACAAGAAGGGCTCTTCCTAGGCCCAAAGACTCACAACGACCGGGGTATGAATTCTAGTTCTGCCACTTACTTGCTCTGTGACCACAACCTACTATTACATAACCCTGAGCTACTATGTAACCTCTGTGAGCCTCAGTTTCTTCATCTATGAAGTGGGAACTCTACCTTTGAAGATCGTTGTGAGGACTGCAGTCCATCCTGTAAGCTGTTTGCAAAGTGGTGCCCAGCATACAGAGCCAGTTGAGTCAATACCTGTTGAATGAATGAATGAATGAACGAATGAGTGGACTTTCTCTTTATGTCTTTGCCTGACTCCATTACAGATTCTTGGGCACCATCTGGAACAGGTGTCTGAATTCCCAATAGAACAGGGACTTAACCCCTCTGTGTCTCAGTGTCCTCATCTATAAAATAGGACATAATGAAAGTACCTACCTCTTGGTTTTATTTTGAGGATTAAATGAGTTAATCCAAGTAAATCTCTTAGAGCACTGGCTGCTACTAAGAGTCCAGGGTCAGGTGTGCTGGCTTGCATCTATAATTTCAGTACTCTGGGAAGTCAAGGTGGGAGGATCACTTGAGGCCAGGAGTTGGAGATCAGCCTGGGCAACACAGTGAGATCCCATCTCTACAAAAAATATTTTTAAAAATTATCTGGGCATGGCAACACATGCCTGTAGTCCTAGCTACTTGGGAAGCTGAAGCAGGAGGATTTCTTGAGCCAAGGAGGTTAAGGCTGCAGTGAGCTATGATCACACAATTGCACCACTGCACTCCAGCCTGGGCAGCAGAGGGAGACCCTGTCACCAAAAAAAAAAAAAAAGTCTGGGGAATGTTGGTATTGTTAGACAAAGTCCATTGTCCTTCTCTCCAGCCCACACCATCCTATTTTCAAATGGCTGAGGAATGAGATGCTCACAGCCCCAGTCCCTCCACCTTAGGGATCAGAAAGTCCTTTTCTCAGTAAGCTCCTTCTCCCAGGAGAGGATACCCTCTCCAAGACCAGAGAAACCTCAGGCAGGTTCCACATCCCTCAGAGCCTGCCTAGCCCCACCCAAGCCCGGGTTGGCGACACCACCCTCCCCTCCCACCTCTGTCTCCAGGACTGATCCTTCCAGTGTCCCTGCCATGCACTCAACCAGTGACTTCCTTCCTCCCTCCATCTCAGCCCTCCTTTCTTGCCACCCCTCTGGCTGGCGCCTGGGCCTCTCACTCCCAGATGGCATGCCGATGGCGTGCAGACTGAGTCCACAGCAGGCCTTGGGTGCGGAGCATTGGGTGCCAGAGCCAGCCCGTGCCAGCAGCTCAGGCCTCCTCCTGCTGAAACCTGCCACCGCCCAATGCCCGTGGACACACACTCATCCCCTTCCGCCGCCGCCAGGAAGTGCCAAGCTCCAAACACCTTTACCTAGAAACCAACACTCCCTACCTTGTTCCCATCCTGGGAGGGCCCTGCCAGCTTGTCACCAAGGGTGGGGCCCAGGATCTTTGCCTAGGCTCTAGCCCTTCCTGACAGTCCTTCCTCCTCCCCACTGACCTATGTCTGACCTACAGTCAGTCTGGCATGGACCCCGTCTCCAAATGACAGGAGAAAAAACCCCTGTGGGCTATGGGCAAACAGGATTTCTCAGAGTTTCACCTGGGATTCCTGTAAGGGCAGGGGCTAGGGAGAAGTTGGGCAGGGAGATGCCACCCAAAGCAACTCATTCACAAATTCTTTCATTTCAGGCTCTGTTTTATCTGTTTTATGTTATATACATGCACATTTCACTTCATATTCTCCAAATCTGCTTACTATAAAGCAGACATTCTAAAACATATTCTAATTGAATTATTTTTTCTTCAAAAATACATGTCTGTAATCCCAGCACTTTGGGAGCCCAAGGCAGGAGGATCACTTGAAGTCCGGAGTTTGAGACCAGCCTGGGCAACATAGGGAAATCCCATCTCTACAAAAAATACAAAAATTAGCTAGGCGTGGCGGCACATGCTCGTGATTCCAGCTACTAGGGAGGCTGAGGTGGGAGGATTGCTTGAGCCCAGGGGATCGAGGCTGCAGTGAACCATGTTCATGCCACTGCACTCCAGCCTGGGTGACAGAGTGAGATCCTGTCTCAAAAACAAAATCTTTGGGTCAAATAGACATGCCAGAAAGATATACAATGGCTTTGGTCATCCCCTGGGACATCCCATATGCTCAGGGCACATTAATGCCTCCATTTGAGAAGCTCAGGCTGAGAAAGCAAGAAGGGAGAGGAGGAGGTCTAGGGTGGAGAGAGTACAAGAGGTAGGAAAGAGTGTTGAGGAAGATTCTGGTAACTGTTCCTTGGGTCTGACCTGACCATCATTTCTTCCCTTCCCTTGCTAATACAAGCTTCATCTGAGACCAGGTTCTCCATCCCTGACTCCCATATGCTCCATTTGTTTCTGATTTTTCCACAGTGGGGATAATCAAGGTTTCCTTCAAGCCTCACTGTTTCCAATTCCAATGGATCTGAGCCTTTGCTCCTACCAGAGAAGAGCTCTTGGCAGTTCCAACTCTGGGGAGTATCAAAAAGGAGGCTGGCACACCCCAGCACTCTTCCACACAGCAGCATTCGCCATATGCCGTCACTCTGAGCCCCAGTTTCCTCACCCACAAATCAATGGGGTTCAATGTAGGGTTCTAAGGATCCGTCCCACAGCAAAAATCTTAATATCCTTCATAGAAACTGGTGGCCTCACTAGAACATCAGTCTGTTTGCTTCTTAACTAATAGTCTTCCATTCATTCCACAAACTATTACTATATGCCCTCCTCTGTACAAGGTGCTGGGGCATATAGTAAGGAAGGATGATTCCCACCCATGTGAGACTCAAATGTGGGGAATGTGGGGATTTGTACTGTGTTCAGAAGTCTTTCTTTTTCTTCTTTCTTTTATCTCTCTCTCTCTCTCTCTGTCTTTCCCCTTTCTTTTTCCTTTTTCTCTTTCTTTCCTCTTTCTCTTTCTTTCCTCTTTCTCTTTCAGACAGGGTCTCACTCTGTTGCTTGGGCTGGAGTGCAGTGGTGCAGTCATGGCTCCCTGCAGCCTCAACCTCCCAGGCTCAAGCAATTCTCCCACCTCACCCTCCCAAGTAGCTGGGACTACAGGCACACACCACAATGCCGCACTAATATTTATAATTTTTTGTAGAGGTGGGGTAGGGGGGTCTTCCTGTGTTGTCCAGGCTGGTCTCGAACTCCTGGGCTCAAGTGATCCTCCCACGTCAGCCTCCCAAAGTGCTGGGATTATAGGCAGGAGCCACCATGCCCAGCCCTTTCTATTTTCATTGCATTACACTTAACAAATCTGAAAGTACCAGAGCCTCTGGAGAGCTGGCCAGGAGACCCAGCCCTGCCCCCTTCCCTGTGCTGTGTAAATACTATACACACACACACACACACACACACACACAAAATGATCAGGTGCCCAGGCTTAATGTAGGCAACTGGTTTGTATCCAGTCTTTGCACTTACCACTTAACTGCTCCATACATCAGTTTCCCCATCTGCAAAATGGATTTAACAATAGTACCTTCGTCATGGACTTCTCTCTACTGCTCCCCACATCCCACCAAGCCTTCTGCCACTGGCAGTCACCTAAGCCCTCTCTGCTCTCACACACTGGCTTTCTTGCTGTGCAATGTGCCAAGTGAAGCAAACCCATCTCAGGGCCATTAAACTTACTGTTCCTCTTGGCGGAATTGCTGGGCCCCCAACATTCAAATGGCTGATCCCTCATTTCATTCAGGTCTCTGCTCAAATGCCACCTCCAGGAGGCCCTCCCAAACACTCTCTGTCCCTTCATGATGCTTCGGGTTCCTTCAGGGCACTTATCACTACCTGACATTAAATATCTATTTTCTTTTTTCTTTTCTTTCTCCTTCATTAGAATGTAAGCCCCAAAAAGGCAGAGATTTAATCTGATTTTGTGTGTGTGTGTGTGTGTGTGTGTGTGTGTGTGTGTATGTGTGTGTCCCTGTATCATCTCTAGTCCCAATATCTAGAATAATGCCTGCACATAGTAGATGCTCAATAAATATTTCCTTGAAATAATCTTGAATAAATGAGATGTGGACATGTGGAAACTAAACAAACTGAAGAAATAAAGTGCTTTGCACAGTCCCTGGTACATGGTAAGCAACGATAAATGGAAACTTATTATTAAACATACACCAACAGGCTTGCCTGGAAAAGACTGAGATTTCATGAGAAGAAAAACAAAATTCAGCATAAATTACATGTATTGCTTCATGCAATAAATATTCCTATTGTCATTTCTGTCTTCCATCTTGATTAGAAGATGGTTCACTCCACTGTGTGTGTTCTAACATTTCAGCCTGCTCAGCAATTGTCAAGTCTTAATTTTGTTTGTCCACTCTCAGAGTGAATGATTTGGACCATCAGAGAGGCGTCACTTCCATGGTCACCTTGACCTAACTTGGGGGAGGACCACCCAAAGCTGCTAATCGGTGACAGGGAGGCTGAGACACCCAGCACCACCAATGGGAAAAGTTCTCCTTTCCCCAGGGACCCTAAATAAGGAGAGGAGGGTCAAAGAGGCCCTCTCGAAGGGTCTTTTTGGCCAGTTTCCTGCCTCTCATTGGGAATTCTCCCGCTCCAACCTCGTGCTCTGTCAACCTAGAGTTCTGGGGAGAACCAGCACACAGGACCCCCCTTCCCAGTCTAACCCCCAATCCCCATGTTGTCCTTCCTCTTCTTGGCCTGTGAGGACAGAAGAGGACACACCCACTTCCTGGGCCTGGCGTGGCCTGTAAGACGGAGAGGTCACTCCAGATCCTCTCTCCTCTCCCTGGCAGGACCCTGTGGGCACAGGAAGGAAGGTGGCAGTCCCTACAAGTTCGAAGGGAGAGACAGGTCCCTGCCCTTCATGGCTACATCATAAGATCACCAAACACTCCCTGGGCCAATCTCCTCTAATACCCTAACTCGAAAGGTGGGGTTAATAGCCCCAGTTACAGCTGGGCAAGCCGCCTCGGACAGGTCAAGTGGCTTGCCCAAGGCCAGAGCACAAACCCTCTCTCTGGGACTCTGTTGTTTGGGTGACGCCACAGTGGGCAGAAACAGGAGCTACCTGAGGAGGGAAGGAGGTGTGGCCCTCAGGGCAGGCTTCCTGGAGGAAGAGGAGGAGGCCAGCCTGGATGGAGAAGGGAGGCGGCCAGAGAGACGGAGGAATGGTCGGGTGCGGGCCTGGGCAGCGCGATCGCACTGCGCCCGCCTTGGATTCAAGGGCAGGGCGGGGCGGGACCCAGCCCGGGAGGGGCCGCCACGCCCGAGCTTGCAACGCCGCATCCCCCCTCCCCCCTACCTCGAGACCCCGGCCCCGCTCCCAGCGGGAACAGGAGGCCAGCGAGTCCCCCGGCTACCCCAAAACTGGCGGGACTAGAGTAGTCAGTGACGGGGCAGAAGCCTAGTTATAAGAGTTCTTCCACCTCTCTCAGGCATTTGGGGCCCTGGGGTAGCGGCGCGAGGCCAACCTAGGGGCCCGGGGTCTCGGAAGATATCTGCCTGCGGTAGAAATCAGGCGGCAGAGCCAAAACAGGGGGTCGGCTTGGGCCCAGCGCCCGGCACTGCTGGGCTGGGCCGGCGTCGGGCCCGGAGCTGGCTGGGGGAGGGCCTGGCTGCCTAATGGTTTTCGGAGGATGCTCCCTGTGGATTAGAGGTCAGCTCAGGGCCGGGCGGGGCGGATGGGGAAAGGATCCAGGAGCCTGTAGCTCTGGCCTGAGCTGTGCTGAGGAGACGGACTTCGGCTTTAGAGCCGGGTATGGCCAGGGCTCTGCGAGTGCCAAGTCAGGCCAGGAGTCAGATGGCTTTTTTGTGCTAACCCAGCCTGTGCTGCCTGGACAGATACAGGGGCTGCTGGCTGTAGACCCGCCAAGGAGGGTTGAAGATCCAGCCAAGGTGCTGGGGCTGTCTTAGAGCTGGGATTGCCCAACACTTTACACAAGACAGAAACGCCAGCCACAGAGCACTACGTGGAGTGAGGGTGCGGGATGTGTGTGTGAAGATGGTGGGGACTAAAACACCCCAAGCCACCTCCTGCCGATGGGCCATTCAGAAAGGGACAGGGGGCTTCCTCAACAAGTCCCCACCACCCTGGTGGAACCCCTTGCCTGTCACTGAGCTTCTTTAAGCCCTCTCCCTCCATCAGCCCTCCAACCCCTTGCTGGTCCCCACCCCTCACTCAGCCCCCTTCACCTGGGCCTCTGCCAATCCCCGCGGAGGCCAGGTCAAAGCTCCAAAGTGACTGGTGATGTGGGAGGGGGCTGGGACCTCCTGGAGCCAGGCCTGCCCCACCCCCACTGGAACCAGCCCTGGGCAGGAGGAGCTATCTTCTGAGAGGACCCCATTTCTTTTCAGGGAGGTGACCCAGAAGAGGGGCTGGACCAGGCTGGATGACTTCAAAGGGCGGTGGGTGGGGTTGGCGCCCGGTCACAGGTGCCACTCAGGGTGGGCCAACCTGCCCAACCAGGTCAGGGCCTGTGCTGTACCCGCCCTCCCGCCCAGAACATCACAACACAGGCCTGACAGCAGCCCCACCCACCAGGGACTCCCCCAGGGCTCAGGAGAGAGACCTGACACAGGGATCTGAGGCGAGGCATCCAGGGCCGGGCAGTTCATCCATCCATCCCCCACCCGTGCCGAGAGCCTGTGCACACCTGTTCACCCCCACGCGCGCGCACACACACACACGCACACACCCTGGCTGCGCAGGCACAGAGTTAGATACCAGGCCCACAAAAGGCTTCACCGAGCTTTGTCCAAAAGTTCTTCCTGCTATCTTTTTCTCCCTCCTGAATTCTGTTTTTTGTTTTGTTTTGTTTTGTTTTTTGAGATGGAGTCTCTCTCACCCAGGCTACAGTGCAATGGCACAATCTCGGCTCACTGCGACCTCCGCCTCCTGGGTTCAAGAGATTCTCCTGCCTCAGCCTCCCGAGTAGCTGGGATTACAGGCACGCGCCACTATGCCCAGCTAATTTTTGTATTTTTAATGGAGATGGGGTTTTGCCTTGTTGGCCAGGCTGGTCTCAAACTCCTGACCTCAGGTGATCTGCCTGCCTTGGCCTCCCAAAGTGCTGGGATTACAGGCGCAAGCCACTGCACCCGGCCTACCCTCCTGAATTCTTAGGAAATGAGCAGAGGGTAGGCCAGTCTCCAGTCTGGTGCCAGCTCTTTTGGATTACAGACTCCTTGGAGCTGAGTGAGGACGCCTAGGCCTACCTCTGTACATGGAGACCTCCTCCCCTCTAAGCAGACTACATGTCAGGTGAACATCTGCAGGTTCCCACACACAGCACTGGGTGGGCAGGACCATGCCAGACACTTGGGCAAAAAAAAAAAAAAAAAAAAAAAAAAAAGACTGAGGGCTGGACGTGGTGGCTGACACCTGTAATCCTAGCATCTTGAGGGGCCAAGGCAGGAGGATCACTTGAGCCCAGGAATTTGATACCAGCCTGGGCCACACAGGGAGACGCCATCTCTAAAAAAATAAAATAAAATAAAATAAGACTGTTTTCTCCTTCAAATCATGAGCGAATAGCCTCAGTTTGCTCATCTGTAAAACAGGAACAATAATAGTACCTATCACATAAGATTGTTGTGAAGATTAAATGAAATGCCACGTCAAGTTCTTAGCACAAGGCCTGGCAGAAAGTAAGTGCTCAATAAGTGGCAAGTGTCACTGTTATTAATATTACTCTAGTGGGGAGACTTTGTCTGGAGAACCACATATGCTGTGAACCAGACTAGACTCTTGCAAACTGAGTGGGTCTTGGCCTTGTGTGAATCCAGCGTTTGCCTCTCCCCTCCTCCTCCCCCTGCACTGGCTGCTGTGCCTCCCACTTACCCCAAAGGGACCCCAAGATTCAGACTGACCCATTCATCCATCAGAAGGGACTCCAAGCCCCCAGGCAGAGCAGGAATGGTTGATGGGGGCACTTGACTCATAGCCATCTATGGTGATAGCTCAGGAGAAACGGTCTTCGCCAATCAGGTTCCAGGAAAGCCTCGCAGAGGAGAGAGCTCCCAGGAACAGTGGGAAGGAGCAGAGGGCAGTGGTTCTGTGTATCCTGGGTCAGAGGTAGGATGGGGAACAGGGAGTCAGGAGGGTTTCTCCCATGTCTCTTTCCACATCCTGGGCTGGCAGGGACGAGCAGGGTACCAATGAGCCATATCCGTGCGGGATGCAGGGAGCCTGGCTCTTCAGCCAGCCCATGCCTCTGCAGGATGTATTCATCTCCACACATCCAGTTCAGTGCTCTGGCAGGTATGTGGGTGTAACTTACTGGACGTGACCAGGCCAGGATGTGTGCCAGGCCCTAGGCATATGGCAGTGACTGAAATAGGCAGGGGCACTGATCCTGGGATGCCTACAATCTGGAGGGCACAGTGATCCCTCAATCTGAGAAGGCCTCCTGGAGGCAGACGTCAGGCGGGACAGGAAGGGAGGAGGAGGAGGAGAGGGTGCTGGTTGGAGAAGGAAGTATGGAAGAGCAGAACATGCCAAGCTGAAGACCCCCCATCACTACCACAAAGGGAAGAAGGGGTGGCCTGGCCAAGTCAGGTGGATCTGAAAGGTCCCAGAGCCTCTGAACAAGTAGGGGAGGGGACCAGAAGGGGGTAGATGCTGCTGGCATTGGTTCCTGGCCTGAGTGGGAGGGGACGTCCTTGGACCCTGCTGGTCCTGGACTCTGGCCACCTCCGACCTCCCTCTGTTGGCGTTGTGGCAGCAAGAGCTGGATCTGCGACATTCCTCAGAGGCCCAGTTTGCCTTCTGACTGGGCTTGGAAGAGCCCCTGGGGGCAGGCAGGTCTCTCCTTGGTCTCAGGGCTGGAAAAACTGGTCTTCCTGAACACCCCCCATCAGCAGCCTAGAGTCTGAGGAGAGGGTGTCAGCAGGAACAGGAGGTTCCCTGCATTCCACCATTCCACAGGGGATGGGAATGGGAGGGGAGCGGGAGGAGAGAAGGCAAGAAGCACATGGGGGAGGAAGCAGGATGGGAACTGGGAGCTTCTCTGACCAGGGAGGAATGTGACTAGACTGAATGTGGGGGGGATGACTTTTTTTTTTTTTTTGAGTTGGAGTCTTGCTCTGTCACCCAGGCTGGAGTGCAATGGCACAATCTTGGCTCACTGCAACCTCCGCCTCCCTGTTTCAAGCAATTCTCCTGCCTCAGCCTCCCAAGTAACTGGGATTACAGGCACACGCCACCACGCCCAGCTAATTTTTTTTTTATTTTAGTAGAGACCGGGTTTCACTGTGTTGCCCAGGCTGGTATCGAACTCCTGAGCTCAGGCAATCCACCCATCTCGGCCTCCCAAAGTGCTAGGATTACAGGCGTGAGCCACAGCACCCGGCCAGGGACAACATTTTTTTTTTCCTTTAAATATGTCATCTTAACTGGAGGCATTTTTAATAGGCTTCAGAGGCAGGATGAGATCCGGGTCAGACCTCTTTCCTTCCCCTGTCTGAAAAGGAAGATAGATAGATGCCTTCTTTGTCAGCAGGAAAGCTTGAAGTAAAATATCGAGAAGCCCTTCCCCAGTGGGTAAAATGAAATAGATGATCGTGAGGCAGGATTGAAGTATCCTCCAAGGGAAAAAGGAGAGAGTGGATCTCAGCCTGGGATGCGACCCCCATCTTCCCGTGGGTGGAGTGGGGCAGGGGTGGGGTGCTCAAGATGGGGGCACTGTCCCGCTATCTTCATGGATTCCCCCTGCTTCCTGGGCCCCTAGACTGTGTCAGACCCAAGAAAAGCCCCAGCCACTAGCATTACCCCTATACGAATATCCTTTGCAGGAAGAGAGACTTAGTAGTGTGGAAACAAAGCAATCTTGGTGGCCAAAGCTAAGCTTGATGAGTCCCAAGATGGGCCGAGGGACACAGCAAGGCCAGGTCTCTTAGAACGTTCTCACTCTGTCACCTGGGCCCTTTTCCCCTCTCTGGGCAGAGAGCTGCCACCTTCCCCTCCCTGCCTCTCCCTATTCCTCCGCCAGGGCTTGCTGTGATGCTGGTCCAGAGCGGGTGCTCAGCACTGGTGCAGTGGGTTATAATGGATCAAACCCAAGCCCCTGAGGTTTCTCCAGCTCCATGAACCTTCTTCCCTAAAGACAAAACCCAACCCCTTTTGGGGAGAAAAAGACCAGATATCTTCTCAATGTCCTTTCTAGCATTCAGAGATATAGTCACTGAGGTTTTGTGTCTCAAAATATAGGCCATGTATCACCTGCCTGCCTCAGCATTAGAGGAACCCTTGTTCAAAACGCAGATTCCCACAGCGTCCCCACTCTAATTCACTGGGCCCAGGAACCTGCATTTTATACATGCTCTCCACATCAAAGCTTGTCAAGATTCTAAGAAGTTTAAGAATCTTGACTGGGTGCAGTGGCTTATGCCTGTAATCCCATGCACTTCGTGAGGCCAGTGCGGGAGGATCACTTGAGCCCAGGTGTTCAAGACCAGCCTGGGCAACACAGGGAGACCCCGTCTCTATAAGAAATAAAACAAAATAGAATAAAATAAGCCGGGCATGGTGGCCACATGCCTATAGTCCCAGCTACTTGGGAGGCTAAGGTGAGAGGATTGCTTGAGCCTGGGAGTTTGAGGCTGCAGCAAGTCATGATGGTACCACTGCACTCCAGCCTGGGTGACAGAGCGAGACCCTGTCTTTAAGAAAAAAAAAAAAAAAGGGCAGACATGGTGGCTCATGCTTGTAATCCCATCACTTTGGGAGGCCGAGGACAGCAGATGGTTTGAGCTCAGTGGTGGCGCATGCCTGTAGTTCCAGCTACTTGGGAGGCTGAAGTGGGAGGATCACCTGAGCCCAGGAGGTCGAGGCTGCAGTGAGCTTCGATCACACCACTGCACTCCAGCCTGGGTAACAGAGTGAGACTCCATCTCAAAAAAGAAAAAGAAAAAAAAGAGACCAGGCACGGTGGCCCACGCCTGTAATCCTAGCACTTTGGGAGGCTGAGGCAGGCGGATTATGAGGTCAAGAGATCAAGACCATCCTGGCCAACATGGTGAAACCATGTCTCTACTACTAAAAATACAAAAATTATCTGGGTGTGGTGGTGCATGCCTGTAGTCCCAGCTACTTGGGAGGCTGAGGCAGGAAAATCACTTGAACCCAGGAGGCAGAGGTTGCAGTGAGCCAAGATCGTACTGCTGCACTCCAGCCTGGTGACAGAGTAAGACTCTGTCTCAAAAAAAAAAAAAAAAGAAAAAGAAAACAATCTCTGCAAGGGACCCACCCAATGAGCAGTTCCTCAGGGTGGGGGGTGCTCTTTGGGGGTCTCTCAGACACTGTGTTCCCCAAGGCCAGTCATTCAGACCTGATGGGCAGAAGCCTTCTGCAGCCTCTGCAGTATGACTGGAGGGAAAACTTCCCCATGGCGAGTAGCCTGATTACGGAACATCCTTCCCTGATATCGCTATTCCTTTCATTTGACTTTCCCTGAATAACATTTCTTGCAAGCCCGCTGACCGCCAGGCACTGTGCTAGAGGCTGATCATTTCCCACGGGGTCCTGCACGCTTGCCCGGGGGTGGGGCGGCAAAGGATGAGTGAGAGCTGGCATGGAGGCAGGGGAATAGGCACAATGGCCTCCTAAGTTCCCCTGAGGGCCCAGAGGCACCCCTGCCTAGGCCTCCCCGTCCCAGCTCTCAGGACAGGGGTTGGTGCAAGGCAAACTAGCCTGGGCCAGGCTTTGCCCTGCCTCCACTCCACTGCATGGCCCAGTCCAGGTGTGACTGGAATATCCTGACAGTGCCGAACCTCATGGAGGGGATGGCTTCTAACCCTGCAGTCTGACTTCCTTCTAAAACATATCAGTGGAACGTCAGGAAGCTTTACCAAAGCAGAACTAACTGATGGCTTCGTCATTCATTTACACATTCATTTATTCACCAGGCCCCTCCTCTGTTCCAGACTGGGACTTCAAACATGGAGAAGGTACACTCCGTGCCACCAACAGATGCTCACAGCCTCAAAGAAAAGCCACACATGAAATAGACACTTGCAATTCAGGCATTCAATCATTCGCCCACTCATTCACCAAAGGTATATCAAGCGTCTGACCCTCTCCAATCCACTAGTGGTGTTATCTGAGGTGGATGATACAGAGGCCAAGGGCTTTGCAGTCAGACAGTCCTGGGTTCAAATCTTGCCTTCTGGCTCCTGGTGAAAACCAGGAGGGCTTTGCCTCATGGACCTGGGACTTCCCCTGGCTTGTCACAGAGCCAGGAGCGGTGTCAATTATGGGTAATTGAGGTAATAGGCATCAGACCGTAGTGAGTGAGTTTCTAATCAGCAATTTCTCCTGCTGCTGCTTCCTCAATCAAAGCACTTATCTCATTGTGTGGGCTCAGTCTCTTGTCCGTCCCTAGATGCACACACAACACATTCATGAGATGTGGGTCTTGGGCCTGGGTGTTCAGCAAGGGTTTGCTGTGTAAATGGGCGCTCAGAGTGCAGAGATAAGCAACAGCCTTGGGAAGGAATTGGGTGCTGCCCTGAAGGCTCTGGCTTTGATTAGATCTACTGGCTGGCTTTTGGTTCAGAATGCAGAGCTCTGCGGATCAGGTGAACCCACAAAGGGTTAAAGCTGACTCCTCTGACCCTTTTAGTCTCAATAAAAGTATTCCATAGAAGAGATGAGTGTGGAGCCATACATACACACACACACAGAGTGACCACCACACAGTCTTCAAACCTGACCACAGGGGCCGTGAGTGGAACCGACAACCAACACCAGAGTCAACTAAGGAGGGCCACCTGGGTCCTCTGTGGCCCCCAAGCTCTACCTTCCACTCCCACCCACCCTCCCCCAGGCATTGCGGAAGCCACAGTCCCCTCCTCCCTTCCCAAAGGAAGCCTTTGTATGTATGTGAGAAGTGCTTTGAAATGTCTAGAAATTTCTAGCTGAGAAGGCTTCATGTACTTTCCAGACATGAAGACCTGAGAGGCAGGAAGTGTCCTGGGACCACCACCCCCAACTCTCAGGAAACACTGGTGCTAATTTTCCAGAGCTTCCTTGGTCCTTTCCAGAATTTTCTCTTTTCTGCAGGAACCTCCCACAAGGAGAGGAGAAGAATGCTCCCTTCCCTCCAACACACACACACACACACACACACACACACACACACACACACACACACACACGATTCTAAGAGAGCAGCTTTTCCCAGACCACCCAGCCAGCTGAGTCCCACCCCAAAGAAGAGGACCCTGCCCAGGGGATTTGGGAAGGGAACAGCTCAGATTCCATCTGAGGCAACTTGGATCAGACTTGAGAAAGGGCTTCCTGAACAGGTGGACGCTGCCCCCAGGATCATATCACCAGGACAGAAGGGAGGACGCCCTCCTCTAAAGGTGGTGGCAAATGCACAACCCACTGAGCAGCAGCTCTCGGGAGGTTTAATGCACACACACGCTGGTGCAGCTGTTCTGTAGGAGCAGTCCTACAGAAGCACACTCACAGGAGCACAAAGGTGCTCGTACCAGCATCCTTGTCCCAGAGTTATCTATGACGATGAAAAATCAGAGACTGCCCAGATGCCCCTTGATAAGAAAAGTTAAGCAAGTTAGAGTTCAGCCACACAGAAGACAGATGCTCTGCAGCCCCTAAAAATGAGATCGCTCTGTGTGTACAGATGGGCATGATGGAAAAACAAGTTGAAAAACTATTTGTAAACTCCCATTTGTATTTTATTAATAAAAAGGTTTTTTTTTAATGCTTAAAAGGTCTGGAAGGAAGCACACCAATCAATTACCTCTGATGGGGGGATGCACTTATGGAACACTTTGTATTCTATAGACTTCTATATTTGAATTTATTTAATGTATTTATTTTTGAGATGGTGTTTCACTTTTGTCACCCAGGCTGGAGTGCAATGGCATGATCTCGGCTCACTCTGCTTCTTGGGTTCAAGCGATTCTCCTACCTCGTCCTCCCGAGTAGCTGGAATTACAGGCACCCGCCACCACGCTAATTTTCATTGTATTTTTAGTAGAGACATAGAGACGGGGTTTCACCATGTTGCCCAGGCTAGTCTGGAACTCCTGACCTCAGGTGATCCCTCCCTCCCACCTCAGTCTCCCAGAGTGCTGGGATTACAGGCGTGAGCCACTGCGCCTGTCTATATTTGAATTTTACAGCAAGTATGTAGCACTTTTATAACTTCTTAAATGAAATTTTTTTTAAATGAATAAAACTTAAGGAATAGAAGGGAGGGGACAGGGCAGGTAAGGAGGCTTTTGCCCTATCCTCTAGGCAATGAATGGAAGTGATGACTCTGGGGACACCCTTCTCGCCCCAAGGAGAGGTCAACCCCCTTCCACCCACACTCCCATCAGTCTCAACTGAATGTTTACAGAGCACCCGCTCCAGCCTAGGCACAGGATTTAGAGAAGGGGCTTGGTCTTTACCTCAGAGGCTCCCAGTCAGTGGGGGAGACCATGTCTCTGTGGTTCCTGTCCAACCTCAAGCACATCCCCCCACACATATGTGCACACGTTCACACACACATGCGCACGCGCACATACAGGGGCTGAGAAGGGGTGACTGGAGACCAGCTGTCTGTCTCTGGGGAGTGTGTGTTGTGGGTAGGGGGCTTCATAGAGTTTTGGGAATCTACAGTAAAGAAGCCTGGAAAGGACTCCAGCTAGGACAGGACACACACACACACACACACACACACACACACACACAGCCTCTCTCACATGCTGATGCTGATACCATATTGTATACTCTTAGGCCCACCGTCAAAATTGCTGCTGTCCCCCCAGACCCTGCTGGGAGAATGCTGGGCATGGGGCAAGGCGGGGCAGATGATGAGGGAGGCGAGAAGGGAGGGGGAGGAAGAAGCCCTCCTTCATGATGTGGCCCCCTGCAGAGGAGCCCCTCTGTCGGGCTCCCCTCCTCCATTCCCTCCCAAGGGCTGCCAGGACAGAGGCTCCTCCTCCCCTTTCTTCCTCGCAGAGGCCCAGGACAGGGAGAGGCAGAGTCCATGACACTGGGCATGGAAGGGGAATGAGGGGCGCTCACCCACCTTGCCCTGAACTGCCCCAAATGTCCCTGAATTGCTTTTTCTTTTCTCACCTGCTGAAGATTTTCCTGGCACACATATGAATGGGAAGTTCTTCTGGAAATCTAACTGATATAGAAGGGAGGGGCTTAGAGGGGTCTTTCTAAGGTTTTTGCCAGGATCCCCACCACCCCTCCTTTCTACGAGACCTAGACAATCCGCTTGGCCTCGGAGCTCCAGTGTCCCCGTGTGTAAATGGGACTCAGCAATACTAACGCCAAGTAGGATCACTTCGGCCCTTTGAGTGGCTGTTTCCCTTTTAGTAAATGAAGGTGGCCCCTTTGCGGGGAGCGGGAGGGAGCCGTAAGGCCCGGGTGAGGACCTGACAGGTACAGGGCCGCCTGGGGCGGTGAGCGACCGCAGCTGCCGAGCAGCACCCAGAGGCCTGCGCGGGAACTGCAGCTGCCCCGTCCCGCTCCCTCCGCGGAGAGGAGGCCGTAGAATCGGAGACAAGTCCCGCTGCACTGTCCTACCGGGCTGGGTCCTCGGCAGCATTCCGGGGGCGGGGTGGGCAAAGGAGAGGCCAAGAGAGGCGGAGACTGGGTCTTCCATCGGCAGGGAGCTCCCGTCTCAAAGTGGTGTCTAGGCCTGGGCTGCCATAGCCGGGGACCCCAGGACAGGGGCAGGATGGGGGGAGGTGCCAGGAGAGGGCTAGGTCCCGGCTGTGGGGGTGGCAGGGAGAAGGTTAAGGGGCAAGGGCAGCGGTCTCCGTAGAGGAGACAGGCTGAGGGCTGGAGACAGGACGGCGGTTCAAAGGGAGAAAAGAGCCGGGCGCGATGGCTCACGCCTGTAATTCCAACACTTTGGGAGGCCGAGGCGAGCGGATCGCTTGAGGTCAGGAGTTCGAGACCAGCCTGGCCAACATGGTGAAACCCTGTCTGTACTAAAAATACAAAAATTAGCTGGGCGTGGTGGCGCACGTCTGTAATCCCAGCTACTCAGGAGGCTGAGGCAGGAGAGTCGCTTGAACCCGGCAGGTGGAGGTTGCAGTGCGCCGAGATGGTGCCACTGCACTCCAGCCTGGGCAACAGAGCTACGCTCCATCTCAAACAACAACAACAACAACAAAAAGAAAAACAAAGGGAGAAAAGAACCGAGATGCTGGGGAGCCATTTTGGCCAGTCCCCTCCCTCCAAGCCCCTCCCAAATGGGATGCATTGTTTTGTTTTTTTGTTCTGTGAAAATCCACCTGGAACAAAGAGTTTCTAGTCTCATCCACTCCCCTCACCCTCGCCCCAAGTTAGGATTCCCCAGGTCCAGAACTTCTTGGGAAGTCACTCGTGGAGGGCCAGCGACCTCAGATATTCCCCTCCCCCTGCCCAGCCTTGGGGGAGGGAAACCACTGCTTTAGTCACGCCAGATAATCACCTCTGGTCACTCACTGTCTGGCCTCTTCCTCCAAGTAACTCCAACTATCTCTTAGACATTATCTCACCATGCAGGCTTGGTGGGTGGGTGGGAGAGAGGAAGGGAGGGGGAGGCAGAAGTGAGGAGGCGGCATTTAAGAAAGGAGAAACTGAGGCCAGAAAGGACCAACATGCCCACTGCCCTGATTCCCCACATAAGCTAGAAAGATGACATTGTCATGATCACAGGAGGACTGGAGGGCAAACTGCAGAGAGAATTTCCCAGAGAACTGTGAAAATGACCATTTGAAAGGAGTTTCAGGGGAATCACCAGCGCCCCCTGAACACCAGTTATGTGCCAAGTACTGCGTTAAGGGCTTTACCGGAATTACCTCATTCATTCCCCCAATGAGATCGACACTGTAATTATTATTCTTGTTTTACAGATGAGCAAACTGAGGCAGCCACTTGTTCAAGGCCACTGGATAAGCCAGTGGAGATGCCAGGATTCAAGCCTAGGGAGCCTGACTCCAGAGACAGTCTCCTGGTGAAGCAATGGAGCAATCTGGAGATGGGGGCCTGCCTGGGATGACCTCCTCTGGGCCCTCCTGCAGGGTTAACGGAGTGACCTGTAGGTTTCCATTAAGACGACGGGTACAGCTCACCCAGGGCTGGACTGTGCCCCTCTCCCAGTCATCGATGAAGGTTCCAGGCCTTAGCAGACCCCATTGTCAGCCTTTTTTCCCAAATTTATATGTGACCTAAGAATTATGCTGGAAGAGGAAAATAAACAAGAAGAGTTTCAATCATTTTCATTTCTCTTGTGTATATGTTACCCTCAGATTTTTTCTAGTGCTAACTTTTTTTTTTTTTTGAGACATGGTCTCGCTCTGTCACCCAGGCTAGAGTGCGGTGGCACTATCTCGGCTCACTGCAACCTCCGTCTCTCGGGTTCAAGCAATTCTACTGCCTCAGCCTCCCCAGTAGCTGGGATTACAGGCATGCGCCACTACGCCTGGCTAATTTTTTTTTTTTTTTTTAGCAGAGATGGGGTTTTGCCATGTTGGCCAGGATGGTCTCAAACTCTTCAGGTGATCCACCCGCCTCAGCCTCCCAAAGTACTGGGATTACAGGTGTGAGCCACCGTGCCCAACCAACTCCTTATTTTTTTATTTTTATTTTTTTTTTTTGAGACAGGGTCTCACTCTGTTGCTCAGGCTGGAGTGCAGTGGTGCTGTCATGGCTCACTGCAACCTCTGCCTCCTGGGTTCAAGTGATCCTCCAACCTCAGCCTCAGTAGCTAGGATTTCAGGCACGTGTCACCATGCCCAGCTAATTTTTTGTAGAATCAGGGTCTCGTTATGTTGCGCAGGCTGGTCTCAAACTCCTGGGCTCAAGCGATCCACTCACCTCGACCTCCCAAAGTGCTGGGATTATAAGCATGAGCCACTGCGCCCGGCCTCTAGTGCTAACTCTTGAGCCTCCCTCTTCCCTCTCCTGTCAACTGTACCTGCCCCCATACCTTGCCCAGTGCCACAGCAGCAGGGTGGCCTTCCAAGGCCTGGAGCAGAGGAATTCCCTAATTCTGCCCCACTCTAGGCCGGGATCCAGCACATTTAATGTCATGCACCCCCCTATGACCTGGAAAGTTCCTCCTGAGGTCTGATCCAAATCCTTCCTTCTTTTTTTTTTTTTTTTAGACAAGGTCTTACTCTGTCGCCCAAGCTGGAGTGCAGTGTAGGGATCTCAGCGCTGTACAGCCTCCACCTCCTGGGTTCAAGCCATTCTCCTGCCTTAGCCTCCCTAGTAGCTGGGATTACAGGCACTCGCCACTGTGCCTGGCTAAGTTTTGTATTTTTAGTAGAGACGGGGTTTCACCATGTTGGCCAGGCTGGTCTTGAACTCCTGACCTCAGGTGATCCGCCCGCCTCAGCCTCCCAAAGTGTTGGGATGACAGGCATGAGCCACCTCACCCGGCCCCAGTAAATATTTCTAATGTCCCATCTGTGTCAATGTGTCATTAGGAGCAGTGTCATTTTCAACAGAAAACATGCGGTGCAGACGGCCCTGACATCTCTCAGCAGAGGAGCTCTGGCACAGCCATGGTGACAGTGAGGCCGATGAGAACACTGCAGCTATACCCACAGGAAGAGGGTGAGGGGATTCAACCACATAAGGACCTACCTGTGTACAGAGACAGCAGTGGATGGTCCCATGGGCAGTATGGAAGATGATTTTAGGCTTGATAATGGTTAATAGTGTTCTATTTTAATGTGAGAAAATATAACTGGTGCACCAAACCATAATTTCACAGATGTTACTGTTCAGCAGTATTTGTTTACTTATTCCATTTAACAAACAGAGCGGTTTCTATGCACCCAGCACCCTCTGGGCACTTTACAAATACTAACTCCGGTAATTCTCTCAATAACCCCGTGAGTTAAGTACTACTCTTATCACTGTTTCACAGATGAGCAAACAGAGGCACAGAGAGCCCAAGGGACTTGCCCAAGCCACACAGCTATTAACAGATGGAGCTAAGTTTGTTTGTTTGTTTGTTTAAGAGTTAGGGTCTTGGCTAGGCACGGTGGCTCACGCCTGTAATCCCAGCACTTTGGGAAGCCAAGGTGGGCGGATCACTTGAGACCAGGAGTTTCCGACCAACCTGGGCAACATGATGAAACCCCATCTCTACTAAAAATACAAAAGTTAGCCAGGCATGGTGGTGCGTGCCTATAATTCCAGCTGCTCGAGAGGCTGAACCATGAGAATTGCTTGAACCTGGGAGGCGGAGGTTGCAGTGAGCGGAGAACGCACCACTGCACTGCAGGTTGGGCGACAGAGCAAGACTCCATCTTAAATTTAAAAAAAAAAAAAAAAAAAAAAAAAGAGGGTCTTGCTCTGTTGCCTAGGCTGGAGTTTAGTGGCGCCATCACAGCTCACTGCAGCCTCCAACTCCTGGTTCAAGTGATCCTCCTGCCTCAGCCGCCTGAGTAGCTGAGAGCACAGGCATGTGCCACCACACCCAGCTGGAATTAAGTTTTAAAAGTTTCAGGCCAGGTGTGGTGGCTCATGCCTGTAATCCCAGCACTTTGGGAGGCCAAGGCAGGAGGATGGCATGAGACCAGCCTGGGCAACATAATGGGACCCTGTCTCTACAAAAAAAATTTTAAAATTAGCTGGGCATAGTGGCACTCACCTGTAGTCCCAGCTACTCAGGAGGCTGAGGTGGGAGGATCCCTTGAGCCCAGGAGGTTGAGGCTACAGTGAGCTGTGATCACACCACTGTACTCCAGCCTGGGTGACAGAGCGAGACCCTAGCTCAAAAATATATATACAAATAAAAAATTAAAAAATCAAAGTTTTCAAAGGCATCATCAGATCATTAGCAGGAACCATAGAAAATGCATCCTTAGCTCTGCTTATAAAGTCAAAAAATTATTGGGTGCCTACTGTGAGTCAGGCTCTGTACTCAGTGCTGGAATAAAGGGAAAAGGGAGGAAAAAGGTGAGGGATCAGATTGCTCATCTGTGAATTCTAACTGGGAAACATCCCGCTTTGCCTACAGCTGAGGTCCCGTCTCACCTAGGAGGCCAGTGCTTTGATCTGTGGGCTCTGTCTACCCCAGCCCACAGCTCATCCCTGGCTGTATCAGGGGTGGAAGCGCACACTCCTGAGAGCTGGGCCAGGGCAGGCCGGGGGAGCATGCCGCTCTGGGGAGAATGCCCCAGCCTCTAGGGGAGCAAGCAGGGATTAGGGACATGGCGCAGGAGCCTCAGTAGGCCTTGCCTCTCCTGCCTGCAGGCCTGCCTTCCACCTGCCCCACCCCCACCCCGTGGATTTCAATCCTCTCCCACCCATCCACCCCTACCATTCCATTGCCTCCTTGGCACCCCGCCCCTGCTCTTCATAGCCAGCCCCTCCCCTCCTCTCAGCCAAGCTCCTTCTGGCCCCCTTGCTGGAAGCTGGTCCCACCTCCTCCTCACCCAGCACCGGAAGACCCTCTTACCGTGACAGCCATCCCCTTCATGCCTAACATGGGTCCCTCTGGCCATACCATGAGCCACAGCCAGTCATCAGGAGGGCACAGGAGAAAGTACAGGCAATCCACTCTTTCAGATCACTTTTTCAGACTTTTCCATTTTTGCCTCCCCTCCCTTATCTGACTCAAATGCACATACCTCCTGCCCACCAAGCATGTGCCAGTCATAACAAGAGATGGGCAAGGGCTTGGGCAGCTTGCAAGGCACACTGTGTCTCTGCCCCTGGCAGGCCATAGGCCCATTTCCTTCCTCCAAGCAGCATCACCCATTCCTCAAGGAGAGGACGGTGGATGGGGTTGGGAGTTAGTAAGAAAGGAAGAAGGGAGGGGGTCCGGTTAGGAGCCACCAATGCTAATGCAAACATGTGGCACTTCGTTTGTGCCATGTACTGCTCTCTGTCCAAAGTGCCTTAGGCTCCTGAACTCACCTAATCCTTATAACAAGCCTATTAGTTAGATACTCTTTCCATTCCATTTTTACAGATGAGAACATGAGGCACAGAGAGGTTTGGTAACTTGCCCAAGGTCACACAGCTAGGTGTTCAGGGCAAGACTTGGACCCAGACAGTTTTGCTCTCAACTATCACTGTGTAACTGTCCTGCTCGAAAGCTCCTCACTTACAAAATAAACTGAGGCTCACTCCCCTGAAAGGCATTCAAAGCCCTTCCCAAGTTCCAAGCTCTCTCTGCAGCATCCCCTTTGACTATGCCCTTCTCAGAGCCTAACAGCCTGAATCCCACCTCCGCCAGCTTCCTAGCAGTGTTACCTTGGGTAAATCACTCTACCTTCCTGGGCCTCAGCTTCTCATCTCTAAAATGGGGGATAATGATACCTACTCTCAGGCCGATTGAGTTCACCCAGGTAAAGTGCCTATAGGGCCCTGGCACCTCAGGAGGAAGACAGAGGGGAGCCCTGAGGTGGTGAGTTGGGGTGTCTGGGTTGTTAGGTGGGCGTGGAGGGGAGGGGGTCTCTTGCCAGGGGCCATGGTGGGAAGGGGGCTGTCACCCAGAGAGGAGTGTGCTCTGGAGTAGCCTGGCCAATAACTAGCATGGGGGCCACAATGACACTCAAGTACCCAGGGTTAGATGGCACCAGATCAAAGGCTCCCATGTCTACCTCCCACCCATCCACAGAGGGGCAGCCCTGGCTGGGGCCTGACCCAGACCCTGTGCCTCCTATCAGCCCCCTGAGCCCTGGTGCAGCCCACAGGTCAGTGGTTGGGGCTACCAGGAGAGAGGGCTGCTACCTTGTAGAACTTCCCCCAAAGGAAGCCTGAGCCCCTAGGCTGGGAAGGGGATCTGGACGCAGCCTGAAATGGGCCCATCCATCTTTGCTGGCCCTGCCCCCCTGGACTGACCAGACACAGCCTATCCACGAGGAATCCAAAGGAACCAAATTAAATTGGGTATTTTTTATTTTTTTGTATTTTTTTTTAGACAGGGTCTCAGTGTCACCAAGGCTGGAATGCAGTGGTGCAACCACAGCTCACTGCAGCCCTGGCCTCCAGGGCTCAAGCAATCCATCCACCTCAGCCTCCTGAGTGGCTGGGACTACAAGCATGCACCCCCATGCCTAGCTAATTTTTTAACTTTTTATGGAGATGGAGGTGGGGGGCGTCTCACTATGTTGCCCAGGCTGGTCTCCAACTCCCAGACTCAAGCAATTCTCCCACCTCAACCTCCCAAAGTCCTGGGATTACAGGTGTGAGCCACTGCCCAGCCAGGAATCAAATTAGTTTGTGAATGTGAAAAATAAGAAGACAGAGAAGTATAGACAGAGCTGGGGTCCCAGAGCCTAGGCTGGGGTCCAGACCCTTGGTACACTTCCTGAACCACAGGTACAGCTCCTCCTCAATTTCCTCACCTGCAAAACAGGGAAAACACAACCCATCCCCCGCCTTGTCTCATGATTGCTGCCAGGGGACTCCAAATGGGAACAGGTGTGTGAAGGTGCAACTGTAAAGTACTCAAAATCTCAAGCAGCTCTTATCTGAGACATGCCTGCATCCATCCATTTTAAGTGCAGCTGTTAGAGCAATCGCTACACAAGACGGTGTGTGTCGGATGGAGCTTTCAACATGGGGCAGAGGGCCAGCCCACTCACAGCCCTCCAGAACCTTGATCTCCTACCAAGAAGGGAATGGGCTGGGGCAGAGGAGGTTCTGCTATCAGGATGTAATTCTAAGTCCATCTATTTTGGTCATGCCTACCACTTCCCTCTTCTTGAACCAGTCAGATGGGGGGATACATATACATATCCCCTGCCCCCAAGAGCCCCTCAGTTGATGGGGGACAACCAGCCTCAGGTCTCAGGACCCTCCCCCCTCAGCATCCCACCCTCTCAGTTCTGGAGACAGACCCCAGGCACAGGGAGACACAGCAGCCCTATGTTGTGGGGTGAGGGCTGATGAGAGCAGGAAGTGGGCTGGAACCTGCTCTCCACCCACCCACTCACCTCTGGGTTTCTTTGAGCCTCATTTTTGAGGCTGCCGCCCTGCAGACTACCTGGGAATTGGTGGATCCCTGACACCCCTGGAGGCCCCATCCTCCTGATCTTGCCCACTACAGCCTTTTAGCCCAGCGTCTGGGGCTGAACGCAGGGATGACGTAGTGGTTCTTCCCACTGTAGTCCTCCCCACCCCCACTTTGCACTCCTCCCTGCCATGGAAGAGGCTGGGATGGTGTCAGAGAGGAGACAAGTGTGGCAGGCCAGGCTGTGATTTCCAGAATTTGGCAGGGAGGAAGTGGGGCCACAGGGGAAGTGATCCAGACATTGAAGAGAGTAGGGGCCCAGCTGGTCCATCTCTCCCTGCCCCTGAACGACGAGGACACTGCTTCCTCCTCCAAGCTGAGTGATCTCCCTAAGGAGGGGCACAGAGGAGGGAAATCCCTGGACATGCTCTCTGGGCTGCTGATGGGGCAGTCTCCCCAGAATGGGAGTGGAAGATGGAGGCAGAAAGAGAGAGTGAACTAAGCAGGGAATCTCACGAGGCCTTGGTTCCAGAGTCCTGCAGAGGCCTCAAATACTGGTCAAAGCTGGGCATGGTGGCTCACACCTGTAATCCCAGCACTTTGGGAGGCCGAGGCGGGTGGATCACCTGAGGTCAAGAGTTCGAGACCAGCCTCACCAACATGGTGAAACCCTGTCTCTACCAAAAATACAAAATTAGCCGGGCGTGGTGGCACATGCCTGTAATCCCAGCTACTTGGGAGGCTGAGGCAGGAGAATGGCTTGAACCCGGGAGATGGAGGTTGCAGTGAGCCGAGATTGCATCATTGCACTCCAGCCTGGGCAATAAAAGCAAAACTCCATCTTGGGGAAAAAAAATACTAGTCAAAATAGATGTTAGAGGCCTCAAATGTCCTGAGCTTCAGGGAAAAGGCTTCATTGTCCCTACATCCTGGAGCCCTCAGGAAGCTGCCCAGGCTCCTCACTCACTCAGCACCACCTGTCTCCTCCCTCCCCTCTGGCCCTGATGTCATTCTTCCCTTCCTTCCTTCTTTCCTTTCTTTTCATTCATTCATTCATTCATTCATTCATTCAAAGAATTAGGCCAGGCAAGGTGGCTCACGCCTGTAATTCCAGCACTTTGGGAGGCCAAGGTGGGAGGATCACTTGAGCCCAAGAGTTGGAGACCAGCCTAGGTAACATAGTGAAACCTCATCTCTACAGAAAATACAAAAATTAGCTGGGCATGGTGGTGTGTACCTGTAGTCCCAGCTACTTGGGAGGCTGAAGTGGGAGGATTGCTTGAGCCAGGGAAGTCAAGGTTGCCGTGAGCCGAGATCGTGCCACTGCACTCCAGCCTGGGTGACAGAGCAAGACCTTGTCTCAAACAAATGATAAAAAAAAAAAAAAAAAAAGGGAATTGAGTGGCCACTTTCTGCCCGGCCCTTGGTTAAACACTCTGGGGGTTCTGTCTGGCCAAGATTTGCGTCCTTATTCCACTGTGTGTATCCGGCTCTCTGGGTATCCAGCATGTCTTGTCTCTCTCATCAAACAGAAGGGTCCCCCAGGTCAGGGCTGTGCTTCGCCCCTTGGATGGGGGCTCCCCAGAGCAAGTGTCCCCTTCGGACAGCTCCCTCCCACCCAGGCAGTGGCAGGAGAAAGCAGCGCTGAGTGCCCAAGCCCAGCCCTCCCTGCAGCAGAGGTGTGCTCAGACAAGTCTGTCTGGGGTGAGCAAGCCAACCTCAGCCCAAAGCCCTGATTTCTAAAGGCAAAATAAACTCCCTCACTCCTCTAGGCCTTCTCCCCAGCCAAGAACCTCAGACCGCAGGGCCCGCCAAGTTGGCACAGCCAGGAGAAAACGGGCCAAAGTTCTTGAGGTAGGAGAGGGGGTGAGAGCCAGGGAGCCAGGTGTGAGGACCAGAAGGAGAAGACTTCGAAGGTGAGGCATGGTGGCCCAGAGAGGCAGGGACTTGCCAGGCCACAGGGCAGGGAAGACAGGAGCTGGCACCCAGGGCACTGCCTGGAGCTGCCTCCCTCAGCAACACAGTCCCACACTCAGGTCTCAGATGCTGACACTTAACAACCACTCTCTCTCATGCACATTTTCACCTGGGATGGTGCGGGGAGAGGAGCAGGGAGGAGGCCACTTTCCCCAACTCCTCCTCTGTACCCAGCTCCCAGAGATAGGGGCCATTGTGCCCTGGAGCCTTCAATCCCTACAAGCCCCAGGACCATCCTTCCTGAACCAACCATCCACCCCGGGCTCTGGGGACCCCCTTCTTGCCAGCAAAGGGAGAAAAGGGCATCCCCATTGTGCTTCCTGGAACTCGGTCTTCACAGGGTGGCTGAGCAGGAAGGGGAGAGGGAAGGAAAAAGGGAAGGAGTAAGGGAGGCTGGGACGGAGGAAGAAGGTGGCCAATGCTACAAGCCCTAAAGATGAGGAGGAAACCCCAGGTGTGCACACACGCTCATGCATCAGCACACACACTCATGCTCATGAGCACACACTCTCATGCCTGCTCACTCCCGCCCCTTCTCTCACCTTTACGTGGATCCTCTCACCAGCAGACCCCAGCCCATTCATATGCACACTCAGGGCGCAGCCACTGACATGGTCATTCCCCCTCATTCCCATTCACTCACATAACCACACCTTCACACACACGTATGTACATAGTCCCAAACCCTCGCTCACATGCACACGTGTGCACACACACAGCACACCTGCAGTCACTCGTGCTGGTGTATACACGTTCACATCTGTACACACAATCCCACACCGCCTCACAATCGTGCACACACATGTATACACACACCCTTGAGTGGCTGGGAGATCCCTCTGCCCCAGCTCTGGCCAACTCAGAGGGCCCCTCCCCCAGCCTGTCCAGCTCCTGATCCCCTCGGCAGCCCCCAGACATGGCTTCTCCTGGGGCCTATTCAGAAATGCTCAGTAAATATTGGATTTCCTGCTGCAGCCCTTCCACTCCTCAGCTCCCACCTACCTGGTGAGCACCCATTTTTGCCACCTAGAACTGGCCAGAACTACCCGCGCCTGAAGGGCAGTGAAGTTCTGGACAGAGGCCTGTGTCCTGCCTGCCACCCACTGTCTGGGGCCTGGAATCCCATGGGGCCCTGAGCCTGCGGTCCAGCCAGCTTGCCCTCCCCCTCCAGGAGGGACCTTAGAGAAGAGCACCTGAGGCACGCCTGATGCCTCAGTGTCCTCATCTGTACAAAGGACATAGACTTCCTGCTCGTGCTGGGTGTCAGGAGGCTCGGGACCAGGAAAGGGCTATGAACTGGAAAGCAGCATGCGCAGCTGAGGGCTGTGTCATGCCTTTCTTACCATCACAGTGCCCTTGGGAAACTGCAGCCCAGGGATGCCAAAGGCCCAGTCCGGGGCTGCAGTGCCAGTGGGGGCTCCCACCCATCCGGCTCTCAGCTCTGGGAGTCTGTGCACAGCCCGGGCTCTCACCACCCTCCAAGGCCCTTGCCCCTTTAAACTAGTCTCTCCAAGAGGCCTGGATCTGCAGCACCAGAAGTCCTGGGCCCGGGGGTGGGGGGCGGTATAAGCCTCTCCTCAGTGGCCATGGGACCCCTGCTCCTGACTGACAGATACTGCCAGAGGTGCCTGGGTCCTGGCAGGGGCTCAAGGTCCAGCCCAAGCTCCAGTGCCCTGTGGAGGGAGGTTTGTGGGGTTCTTGGCTCCCCTATTTCCATCAGGCCACGGAGAGGCTCCTAGGCAAGACCCCTCTTCTCCTGGGAAAGAGAATGGCCATGGTACCGCCTCCCACAGGGCCACGAAGGGGGCACTCTGGGTGGGAGGCCAGGTGAGTCAGAAAATCCAGACCTGCAAAGGGCCTAAAAGACGCCAAAGGAGGGGTGAGAGGGCCCTGAGGCTGCCCCCTCCTCCAGGCCCAGGAGCCCACAGGGCCCTGACCAGAAAGGAGGCAGAGGGGCCCTGTGCTGGCTTACTTCCTGCCTGCACCAGGACCCAGCTCAATCAGGGAGCAGAGGGGAGCCCCGAGGCCCAGTTTCTGGGAGGGTAAAGGCACAGAAGAGGGCAGCCATCCATGTGTGGGGGTGAAGATCTCCTGAAAAGGGAGAGAGAAGAAAAATAAAAGGAAAGACAGAGATGGATAGAGGAGAGAAGACAGAGAAAAGATGACAGAGTGAGAAAATACACAGAGGTAGATAGAGAAATGGGGAAGAAGGGAGGGGGAAGGGAGAGAGACAGAGACAGAGAGAGAGAGAGAGAGAGCATCCTTGGGAAACTGCAGCCTGGGAGAGAGGTCCCTGATCTAGACAGAGGATCAGAGACAGAGAACCAAGAACAGAGGGAAGAGATGGAGAAAAAGAGAAGGGGTGAGAAAATGAAAAGAGAATGGAGGATCAGCGCCTAGAGAGCTGGCAGAGCTTCCCTGGAGAGCTGGGAAGAGAGTGAGGGCAAGAGGCAGGGAGTGAGGCTCTAATTATCGCAGGCAGGCAGGGCGGGCGGCGGGCAGAGCAGAGGGCAGCCTGTTTGAAGTCTGTGGTGAGAGGAGCATCAAAGGGCCAGGAGGAGAGGCCAGAGGGAGAGGAGAGACACAGGAGGGGCCACCCTCTGCTCGGGCCACCTGGACCACACAGTCTCAGCCCCCCAGTCCTCCTCCACCCCTGCCCACAGCTGGCCAGAGGTCAGAGCCACCTGCTCACGGGCAGCATCCCCAGGCGAAGGGCAGGTTGCTGACCTCAGGGACTTCTGAGCAAGGCGAGCATCTCTCATGGTTCCTGCAGCCACCACCTCTCTGTCTCCCAGAAAAAGCATCCTGGCCTCTCTCTGCCCCAGGTTCAGTGTTCTGAAGTGGGCTCCAAACTGCTCCAGCTTCAGCATCTTAGGACCAGTCCCCATGATTTGCCTTTCCTTGGGCCGGGAAAACTCCAGCTCTTGAGGTTCGGAACTTCCAGCCAGGCAGGGATGCCAGCCTCTTGGCTGAAAGGGCAGGTCCTGAAATGACCTCTAGCCACCTCCTGCTCTGGTCAGGAAGTCAGCCTCACTGCAGCTCCCAGAAGATGCTTTTTCCAAAGGATGTTTCTCTATGCCTTCCCTCTTCCGCCCATTCCAGAGTTCTATACCCCTCTAGGCCAGAAAGTCCTTCTGGTGGTCTCACCCAAATCCTTCATGCTGCCTCTTATTTCAGACAGAGGCTGACTGGCCCCTGCACCAGCCCTGGAAGCCTTGAGGATCCCCATGTGGGCCCATCTCTGGTCCTCTAGCCTTTGCATCCTCTGAAGCCCTCTCCTTCACCTCTCTGATGTGTCCCTCCAGCTGATGCTCCTTGGACCCATTCTCTCCAGCTGGGCCTGGGACTGCAGGGAGGGGGGGTGTTCAGAAATTAGGGGTGGCATGAGGCAGAGAAGTCAGGCCAACTTGAATAGGAATCCTGATTTTCCAACATCCTACCTGGGTAATACTGAGCATATCCTTTCACCTTTCTGAGCCTCAGTTTCCTCATTTGTAAAATGGGAGAAGTACTCCCTACCTTGAAGGGATGTTGTGAGAATTAAATGTGACGATGTATGTAAGGCACCTGGCATCCAGCATGTTCTCAATGCATGAAGGCTCCTATAATCATGGGAAACCAGGCCATAGAGTCCCACGAGAGAAGATTTTTCCCAAGAGAAGGGCAGAAGAGACCAAGAAATAGGCCAACAGTTTCTAGACTTTTCCATAACATGGTTTCTCTCCATCAGTCTAGATGATTGAGAGCTGACCAAAACTAAGGGATGTGAAAAACTTGTTCACTATGTATAGTCTGTCTTTTAAAGACTCCTCCAGGCTCCCAAATCTCTGCCACGAATCTACTCTCATGCCTATCCACCCACTATCCCATTCGCCTATGCATCCTTCCATCACCTATTCATCCTTCCTTCCTTCCATCCATCTATCCATTCATCCATCCTATTCTTCCTTTCTTTCTTCTGCCCATCTATCCATTCAACCATCCATCCAGCCAGCCAGCCGTCCATCATGCACCCACCTAATAATCTATCCATTCAACCATTCACCCTTATATCCATTTACCTAAACACCCACAAATCCATCCAAACATCAGCCGCTCCTCCATCCACAAACCCCACCTGCCCACTCATCCATCCATCCACTTACCCACTAACTCACACATGCATCCTCCATCCACTCACCTGGACATCACCCACTTCTATATATTTATCCACCCACTCACCACTGTGTGTTCCTCTACATTTATAGGTCATCTCTTGTTTCAAGACACTGAGCCAGCTCCCTAACCTTCATGGCCTCCCCCAGTCATTGGGAAATCCCAGCATCCTTCTTGGAAGCACACTCCCATAGAAGGGATGGGGCCAGTGCCTCACCACCTCCACTGAAGACCAAACCAAAGGAGACAGTCCTTTTCTGCAGCAGGAGGGGCCTAAACTATGTAATAACTTTTGGATAAAAAAGAAGGATATGGAGGGCTCTTTAAGAACAAAGTAGACCCCAACCCACATAGCAGAAAGAGGAGGATTTCCATAACTCTCTCAAAAGCATGGGATGGACCATAAGAACTGTCCGTGGAATTGGGACCTGATTGCTCAAGGATTGGGTGTGACTCAGGGAGGAGCCAGGTCATCTCATCCAGCTCCCACTGGCCCAGCTCCATTCTGGAGTTTCCCAAGACAGCAGATTCTTCAGGGGTGGAGGGGATAGGTACTGGGGAGGCAGAGGCCTGGTCACAGGAATTATGAAGGATCCAAAGGGTCTCTCTTGACACTTACAGAGCAAGACCCTGGGTTCTCTCTCGGCTTTCTTGCTCACCAGTTGTGTGAGTTTGGATAAATCCCTTAACTTCTCTGAGCCTTGGTTTAAATACCTCTGAAATGAGAAAAGTAGCAATACTCACCCTTTCTGTTGTGAAAATCCAATGAAAATAAACATGAAAGAATTTTGAAAACCACTTCTGGTTTTGCACAATGCGAAGAAAAGGGCCAAACTTTGGGCCTTGAAGTCATGAGACAGTTACTCTAACCATATACTAGTTGCTCTGCTGATGCAGGGGAAGCCACAGGGGACTCTCCTGAAACACAAGTAATAGCCATAGTGTCATCCCCAAGTCTCCTCCATCCAGCCTTATCCCTCCTGAGCCCGTGGTGAAATGGACAGCTTAGCCTTGATGGGGTATGCCTGGCGCTCACTGGAGGAAGCCTGCTGCCTCCTCTCCCTCCTGCTCTCAGAGCTCACTGGCCTGGTCATGCCCTCCCCCAGGAATGCAGGGGAAAGAATGGAAGGTCTGAGCTGCAGTCAACAGTGGGGGAGGGGTGAGAGGGCAGGGAATGAGGGATTCAAAGACACAGGGGTGACAACAAAGATGTAGGCCTGCCAAGCACAGGCTGGAGTGACAGAGAAGCAGAAACCAAGGTGAGAGCCTGCCCAGGCCAGCAATGGAAGGTGGCATCCCAAGACCCGCTTCTCAGGGGCCTGTACCTCTGCTTCCACACATACCCCTGCTGAGCAAGACACACAAACACACACACACACACACACACACACACACACACACACACACACACACACACTCCCAGGCTAGAGAGGCTGCGGTGAGGGCACCGCCCCTGGGCTTGAGGTGTTGGTGCCAGCCGGGTGGGCTGGCACAAGGTGGGGAGAGGGCGGTGCGGGCAGCTAATCCCCCCAGCGTCTCCCAGACGCCCACAGAGACCAGGGTGAGCTCTTTGTCTGAGCGTGGAGACGACAGAGGGGCGGCGGGCAGGCGGGCAGGCTCCTCTTTCTCTCCCCTGCCTCCCGCCCGGGGCAGGTAGAAGCCTGCAGTCTGTGGGGACGGGTCGGAGGGAGTGGGGGCGAAAGGATTAGGAGAGAGACAGGCGCTTACAACTTGTAGGGTTCCCTCCCTCAGGCCCAGAGGGCCTGTGGCTTTGGGGTGGGGGTCCCCGGAAGGGCAAGAGGCCATGAACCTCAGCAGGGAGCAGGCCTTGTTTGCAGTGGCTGATAGGTCTGTGCATGTTTCACACACCCAGCTACACTCAGAATCACAATCACACGTGGGTATGTGCGCACACACACACATACACACACACGCACACACAGAGTCAGAGCCCCAAACTCTCCATCCACACATGTGTTTACTCACAGTCTCACACACAGAGACCAACATCCAGGGGGATAATTACACACCCCACAAGATCACAGTTGTACAGTTTAAACTCTAGTCCCTCGTCTCCGATCATACTCACAGGCTGCCCCCACGGACAGCATGATGGAGCCACACGATGTCCTAGTCACCCACAGTGGAGCATGCCACGGTCACCCATGGGTCATCTCACACCCACACACCACCAGATCCTAGCAACACAATCCTCCATACCTCATGGGGTCCCAGCCCACCAGCCCCATCACACCATGTTCAGACTACATAGCCCCAGCACATAGTGCTGAATCAAACATGTGCGCCCCTCCTGTAGACCCCAACACAGCACGTGGCATGTTGTTGCTGCTCTGTGCCTGCCTCTTTCTCTCCTGCACGTGTATATCTGCCCCCCCAACCCTCCCACCTTCTCCAAATATGAACACCCAAACATGACAGGCAGTCTAGGGTACCCCCTCCCTACTCCTTGAACTCTGCCCCTGCTCACTTCTCCTAAGGACAGGCCCCCAGATTCCCAGGCCAGAGCTAAGCACCAGAGAATAAACCTGACGCTGTGGACATACTAGGCCTAGGCTGGGTCTGGGCTGGAGGGGTAGGCAGCAGGTTATCCCTCTCCCCCACCACCAGGCCTGCCCTCCACTACCTACAGGAGCCCTCCAGCTTACAGGGACATATTCTGAGCATGGCAGTCAAGCCTTGCTTGCCCTGCCTGGCATCACCACTTGGCCGTCAACTCTGGCCCCTGAAATGGGTAGGATCACATTTGCCCCTTCTTCTCCCTGACCCCACTCTCTGCCCTGAAGCCTGCAGCCCAGGAGCCCAGCATTGGCAAGCTGAGTCCCACTGCGGCCGGCGCCTCCAAGGATGAAAGACCTCTGGCTCCTCCAGAAACCAGGGCTAAATATACCCCTCGCCCGCTTTCTTGTGCCTAACTGGAACCAGCTGGGAAAGACCCACCCTTCCGCCTGCAGGACAGGTCACGGACCATCGCAGTATGGACAGGCAGAGCGTCAGCAGGCAGCTGCCTGGGAGCCATGCCTGATAGTACTGGACCCTCAGATTGGAGCCTGAAAATATCCGGGAAGAAACGCATGTCTCTCAGCATCTCCTTCCTCCAATACCTCACAAAGACAAGAATAAGCCTGACACAGGATACATCAACTATTTCTTTTATTTTCTTTTTTAAAGACATGGGGTCTCAGCTGGGTGTGATGGCTCACGCCTGTACTCCTAGCACTTTGGGAGGCCGAAGCAGGTGGATCACGAGGTCAGGAGTTTGAGACCAGCCTGGCTAACATGGTGAAACCCCGTCTCCACTAAAAATACAAAAATTAGTCAGGTGTGGTGGCACGCACCTGTAATCCCAGCTACTTGGGAGGCTGAGGCAGGAGAATCGCTTGAACCCAGGAGGCAGAGATTGCAGTGAGCCGAGATCGCACCACTGCACTCCAGCCTGGGCGACAGGTGACAGAGCAAGATTCCAAGTCAAAAAAAAAGAGATGGGGTCTCATTCTGTTGCCCAGGCCAGAGTGCAGTCCTGCAATCATAGTTTACTGCAGCCTCAAACTCCTGGGCTTAAGCAATCCTCCTGCTTCAGCCTCCCAAAGTGCCGGGATTACAGGCATGAGCCACTGTGCCCGGCTGTCAAATGGACTATTTTTGAGTCTCAATCTTTCTGTCTGAGACATTTATAGAGATAAAATAGCACTGATCTCAATGTGTTGTTGTAAGCAGTGAGTTAATACAGGTAAAGCACTGGAACTGTAACTGGCACAAAGTAAGCACTCAATAAATGCTGGTCATTATTATGAACATTCTGGGCATCCCTCCTAGGGCCAACACTGCCTGAAAGTGCTGGCATTGCACAATCTTTGGATATACACAGAGTTGCAGGCCAAGGACTAACTGCTTCACATCAGTAGGGCTGGGGGCACTGGCAGAGGGATGGGCAGAGGGTGGAATCCATCCATAAGGGGCCCAGGGAGGGGTCTGATGAGCCAAGACACGCCCCCACTCCCAGCCCTGCCCCAGGCCTGGCCACGTCCTGGGATCCCCTCCCCCACCAGGACTCCGCCCGGGCTGTGGTCTCTGCTGTGGCTGCAGCTCCCACGCCGCGGCCCAGTTTAGCGGCTCCAGCCCGCGGCCCCAGGACAGCCCACTCTCCGGCCCAGTCCAGAGGCCTGAAATAGGAAGGAAGAGGGGCCTAAAAATAGCCCTAATTACAGAGGGGCCCAAGGGGGTGGGGGGCGGCGGCTCCTCTCTGGCTCCTGGGCACTGCCACAGCCTGCTCAGGATCCTGCTCCGGCCTTGAGGAAGGGACCCCACCCTGGCCCTCCTGGCCCCAGCCCACAGCCAGCCTCCCAGCGGGACAGGGAGTGAGGGGTGGGGCGGCGGGATGGGCCAGAGGGGAGGTTAGCCCAAGTTAGGGCCAACGTGGTCCCCTCCCCTGAATACAGGGCTGTGACAGCGCCACCTCTGCTCCCCACACATGAAGATCATTGGACAACTCTTAGCCCCATGGCTGTCACAGAGGGCACTACCCTCACTCAGCCTACCTCCCCTAGTCCTGGCCCACCCCCTCCCTGGCTCCTCCAGGAAGCCTGCCTTGAATATCCTCACCTAGCTCAGGCTCAACACTAGCAGGGGCTCCCAGATGGCCGCACCTCTGTCTCCCCCATTCGATTGGCCCCTGGGGCAGAGTTATGTTTTCGAATCAGCCTGGGGGCTCCCAGAGGACAGGGACCACCTCTTCTACATTTCAACCTCATTAGAAGAGAAAGAGTGCCAGGATACACAGAACAAAGGGGCAAAAAAAGGGAAAAAAAGAAACTGGTTCATGTACAGATGCCTAAATTCTTTTTTTTTTTTTTTTTTTTTTTTGAGACGGAGTTTCATTCTGTCGCCCAGGCTGGAGTGCAATGGCGCGATCTCGGCTCACTGCAACCTCCGCCTCCTGGGTTCAAGCGATTCTCCTGCCTTAGCCTCCCGAGTAGCTGGGATTACAGGCGTGCGCCACCATGCCTGGCTGATTTTGTATTTTTAGTAGAGATGGGGTTTCTCCATGTTGGTCAGGCTGGTCTCGAACTCCCAATCTCAGGTGATCCGCCCACCTCGGCCTCCCAAAGTGCTGGGATTACAGGCATGAGCCACCGCGCCCGGCCCAGATGCCTAAATTCTAAGAGGACCCAAGGGCTGAGGTCATCACGAGCACCTCCCTGGGCAGAGGGTTCTGAGTCAGGTCTGAAAGAAGCGGACCAAGGAGACATGAGAGGGACGGAAGTAGGAACAGGGACTTGGTGTGGGAGAGAGCGCTCTGGCTCTGGAGATCCTTGCCCCAGCCCCTTCCTGCCTCACTTGCCCAGGAAGCCCAGGGTTTTGGAAACTGCGAAGCTTGGGTTTGAGTTCCCTTCCGCTACACACGTGCTGTCCTGCCTTCAGCAAGTGGCTTCACTTCTCTGAATTCTGTTCTCTGGAGATGATCACTAGGACCTCACTGGCTTGCCAGGAGTAAAGGCTATCACACCCTCGGTGGGCATGGGCGGACACCCTGAAGGGAATGGCAGGTAGAGGCTCTCCCCAGGGAGCTGGATGCTCCTGCCCCTACCCTGGCCCTGCTGGTATTTTGCTGCATGTTTTCCTCTGGGTGTAAAGTCCTGGGAAGGCGTTGGACAGGGTGTGGGTGTTGTGAAAGGTTAATCAACTTGGTGGGTGGGGGGGACCCCCAGCAAGGACCGGGGACACATGATGCGCTGGTGCCATCTGGTGGCTACAAGTAGCAATAACAGTTACCTGGGCTGAGAGGAGAAAAGCGATGGAGAAAGATCAGGACAGGGGATGAAAAAGAAAAGGAGGAAGACAGAGAAAGGCAAGAGGGAGGAAGGGAGGGCAGGAGATGACAGGAGAAGCAAGATGCTTAAGAAGATCGGACCTTCTCAGATGTTACCACGGGCCTAGGTAGGCCACGAATATTTTTCTGTGGCATCTCTAGGGTCCCAGAAGCCATAAGGGACCCCATAGCACATGGGTCTGAGCCGTGAGGCCTGACGACCAGGGAATCAAACCAGGGGTTACTCCATGGGGACCCCCAGTCCTCAGGCCCAGCCTCATGAGCGTTGGGCTGTTGGCCCTGGACATCACGGAGGGGGTAAAATGGTCCCCATGAACCTGGCCAAGTTGGCCCCTGGAAAGGTTGGCCATGGGCACCCCCATGAGTGTGAGTGAAGGGAAGCATGTACCTGTGCGTGTCGCTCGCATGCAAGAGCCCAGCACACACCCCACCAGCCCCTGGGACACCCGTGACATGCACCTGCATTATGTAGAAGGCTTGGGCTGAGCTGCCTGAGGGCCCCCACCTCACCCTCTGCTTCCTCTCAGGAGTGGGAGGCCGAGGGTGAACTTGTTTACCACTTCTGCTCCGGGCAGTGGTGATGAGCTCAGACTGGCCCAGTGCCCTTCAAGGGCAGGGCCAGGCCTGAGTCATGGGGGTCAGATGACTGCGGAGGCTAAATGGGTCCCATCCTGCAGCCCCCGGGAACTTTTGGACACCCCGCCCTTCCCCTGATGGTGGGCCACCCTTCCAAATCATTCAGCATCCCCAGGCCAAACACAGGGTGGAGACAGTTCAGGCTTCAGGCCACTATGGGCCCCTCCCCACAATTCCATCTCTGCCCAGCCAGGCCCACTCTCCTGAGCACCTATCCCAGGGCCATTCACTGCCCTCTGGCGGCACCACCCTAGTTCAAGCTAACGCCCTCCCAGAATGGCAAACACTCCTCTAGTCACATGCGAGGCCCCAGACACATCCTAGAAATAAATCAAACATTGAGGCTGTTACTTCTCCCGGGACCTCAGGCTGCGGCACTGTCTAACGAGGTGGCGAACTGATGCTCTCCGGGGCACTTCCCCAGTAACCTCTGCCCTTGGCCTGCGGTGCACATTCCTGGGGCTGCAGTTGATGAAAGCTAAGAGAAGGCCCTCAGCTCTGTCCCCCAGCAGACCTACGGGGTCAGGATTATCTGCTGATTGGAGGCCCACATCCTGGCTCCCTTCAGACAGCATGAGGAACCAAGGTTAGCTTTAGACACCCAACAATAACTCCACCTTGGCCAGGCGCGGTGGCTCACGCCTATAATCTCAGCACTTTGTGGAAGGCTGAGGCGGGCAGATCACCTGAGGTCAGGAGTTCAAGACCAGCCTGGCCAGCATGGTGAAACCCCATCTCTACTAAAAATACAAAAATTAGCCAGGTGTGGTGGTGCATGCCTGTAATCCCAGCTACTTGGGAGGCTGGGGCAGGAGAATGGCTTGAACCTGGGAGGCGGAGGTTGCAGTGAGCCAAGATACTGCCACTGCACTCCAGCCTGGGCAACTGAGCAACACTGTCTCAAAAATAATAACAATAATAATAATAATTCCACCTTCATGATGGATTTTCGTCTTTCACATCTTTTCTAGTATGCTGGGATATTTGGGTTCCACTGAAAATAAACTCTTAATGGATTTAAAAGCCTCCCCTTTATTTGGAGCACTGCCCAAGCTACAGCTTCCGTGGCACACCTCCCTCAAACACACTGGCTCCCGGAGGGCCACTCCACTGTTGCTCCAGAATATTTCCCCGACGGCACACACAGCCTTCCATCCATGGCTGGGTTTAGATGTGTTTGAGCCTCGTCTCGTCTCCCTCCCCAATAGGACTGCTGCTCCCTGTGGTCAGGACTGGAGCCCTTCACTCTGGGAACCCCCTTCCCCCCAGGTCCCCACCCTACAGTCCACAGACATTGGCAGAGACCTGGACATGCAGGCAGGTTCAATACAGGTCCTGTCACTAGACTCACCGGGTGGCCTTGCATAGGCCAACCTCCCCAACTCTGGGCATTTGCTGTCCCCATCTGTACAAAAACAGGATTGGAAAAGACCCCACAAAGGACCCTCTGAATGCTAAAACTCTGTTTACAACTCACCAACAGGGGCATCTGTTTTTGTTGCAAAACTGAAGGAAGTCTGGGGAGGGAATTAGTGCTAGGGCTCCCTCCTGCTGCCCCAGCTCCCCACCCCCGGCCCCGAGCTGGCACTGACTCCTTCCCACTGCTGCTTTGGCAATGCCTGCTTCCTCCCAGCCTCCCCTGGCTTCACTGATTCCCCAACATGCCACCCCCGGCGGCCTCCTGCTTCAAGCCCTGACAGTGCCCCGGCTCCCCCATCCGCTCCTCTGATCTTCAACCCTGGCAGCCCCTCTCCCCAGTTTGGCACTGCATCTTTCAGCCTGCTGTCTGCCAAGCCTGGGCAGCACTCACTCTCCATGCCTGGGCACCAGGGTTTGGCTTTGGCCTCCCCAAATCTTCAAGCCTCAACATCGTCCTCGCCCACCTGCCCCTGGGTGCTGGAGACTCTCCACTGGAGACTCTCCAACTCTTCCTGAAGTCAGCTTGGTCATCCCCGTCTCAGGGCCAACCTACACCTCCGGGAGCACTGGCTGGTGGCACTACTATCACCCCCTCAGGTCTTCCAATGAGTCTCAAGGTGATGACTCCATTTACTCTTTGGTGAGAGAGGAGGACAGCTTCACTCTACCATCATTAACAACATCAAAGAACCAAGGCGCTGCCTCTGAGTCCCAGAGGCAAGTCCCAGAGGCTGCAGGGGCTCTAAGCCACAGGGGAAACCCCCCAGGGGACCACTGGCTGATAATGGGATTTTAGGGCCCTCTGGCCAGGAGGATTCTTCACAGGAAAACTGAAAGCAGGCCCAATACACTGGTGGGCGTGCTCCTGCCCCGGGGCACCCCAATGTCTCTGCCTCCAGCCCCTGCTTCCCTGTGGGACCTTCTGCTGCATTTGACACTGGTGACTCTTCGCTGTTTTTGTTTGTTTGTTTGTTTTAGACAGGGTCTCACTCAGTCGCCCAGGCTGCAGTGCAATGGCACAATCTCTGCTCATTGCAACCTCCACCTCCCAGGCTCAAGTGATCCTCCCACATCAGCCTCCTAACACATGCCACCATGTCCGGCTATTTTTAATTTTTTTTTTTTTTTTTTTTTTTTGACACAGAGTTTCGCTTTTGTTGCCCAGGCTAGAGTGCAATGGAGCAATCTCGGTTCACTGAAACCTCCGCCTCCCAGGTTCAAGCGATTCTCTTGTCTTAGCCTCCTGAGTAGCTGGGATTACAGGCGCCCGCCACTATGCCCAGCTAATTTTTGGTATTTTTAGTACAGACGGGGTTTCCCCATGTTGGCCAGGCTGGTCTCGAACTCCTGACCTCAGGTGATCCGCCTGCCTCAGCCTCCCGAAGTGCTGGGATTACAGGTGTGAGCCACTGTGCCTGGCCTAATTTTTAAATTTTTTTATAGAGACAAGGTTTCACCATGTTGCCCAGGCTGGTCTCAAACTCTTAGGCTCAAGCAATCCACCCACCTCGGCCTCCCAAGTGCTGGGATTACAGGTGCGAGCCACTGCCACCATGCCCAGCCACCGCCACCATGCCCAGCCACCTTCCATGGTTTTGTTTTGTTCTTTTTTGAGACAGTCTCTTTCTGTTGCCCCAGCTGGAGTGCAAAGGTGCGATCTCGGCTCACTGCAACCTCTGCCTCCCGGGTTCATGCGATTCTCCTGTCTCAGCCTCCCGAGTAGCTGGGACTACAGGTGTGCGCCACCAAGACTGACTAAGTTTTGTATTTTATTAGAGACGGGGTTTTGCCATGTTGGCCAGGCCCTGGTTCTTAAAACTCCTCTCCCCATGGGCTTTTCATATTTCTCTTCTAGTCTTTTTTTTTCAAAATGGGTGAATTACATAAAGCACATATAACAGTATGGCAAAACCGAATGCTCACTACCCAGCTTAAGGAATAACTCATTTCCAAGAAGAATTAAAACCACCTGTGTCCTCTCCAGACCCCCATCCCCCTCCCTCCTTCCCTCCCCATGGGTGAGCTCCCTCCTAAACCCATCAGTTATTCCCATGAGTATTTCACACTTTCACTACATGTGCATGGATCCCTTCATAACATGGAGATGTGTCTTTCATGTTTGTAAATTCTACCTAGATGGGCTGGCCTTATAGGTATTCTGCTGCACTTTGCTGCTTTTGCTCAACATTTTATGAGTTGTTTTTTTGTTTGTTTGTTTGTTTTGAGATGGAGTCTTGCTCTGTCACTCAGGCTGGAGTGCAGTGGCGCCATCTCGGCTCACTGCAACCTCCGCCTCCCAGGTTCAAGTGATTCTCCTACCTCAGCCTCCCGAGTAGCTAAGACTACAGGCGAGTGCCACCACGCCCAGCTGATTTTTTGTATTTTTAGTAGAGACGGGGTTTCACCGTGTTAGCCAGGATGGTCTCGATCTCCTGATCTCGTGATCCGCCCGCCTCAGCCTCCCACAGTGCTGGGATTACAGGCATGAGCCACTGCACCCGGTCAACATTTTATGAGTTTATATGTTGATACATGTACTCTAACTCATCTATTTTCACTGCTGTGTAATAGTCCACTACCATAAGTGCTTAATCCATTCTCAGGTTAATGGACATTTTGATTACTTTTTATCTGTTTTCAATTGTGGTTTGTTGTTTTCGTTTGTTTGTTTGGAGACAAGGTCTTGCTTTGTCACCCAGACTGAAGTACAGTGGCACAACCACTGCTCACTGCAGCCTTGACCTCCTGGGCTCAAACAATCCTCCCACCTTAGCCTCTGAGTGGCTGGGATTACAGGCACACATCACCACACCTAGCTAATTTTTTATTTTTTATTTTTCGTAGAGATAGGGTCTTGATTTGTGCCCAGGCTGGTCTTAAACTCCTGGACTCAGGCAATCCTTCTGCCTTGGCCTCCCAAAGTGCTGGGATTACAGGTATGAGCCACCACACTGGGCCTTCAATTGCTTTCTAATGCTGCAAGTAATACATGCACATATTTTCACTGTAAAATATTCAAATAATACAGCATATCAAATGGATGATGTTACTTCAGCTCATCTCAGAAGTGTATGCTTCCTGCCCTTATCAGGTGTGAACATGTACATGTCTGTACATATGCGTCTGTATCTTTGTAAGTGTCACTGTCCTTGGTGTCCACACCTCTTCTCTCTCCTGATGCACCTGCCCTTCTAATTCTCCTTCTCGGTCTCTCCCATCCCACCCCCTTGCCATAGCCTACCTAGGTCTCCATGTCAGCCTGTTATTGTTGATTTTGCAGGGTTTTCCTGGTCTCCTCTAGCTTCACCAGCCCCAAACACTGAGTTCTTTAAAGCTCCATGGCTTTGCCCCTGGAGCTCCAGCATCTCCAGCATCTCCCATCAAATTGTCCAAACGGACACTCACAGCCCACCCGCCCCCACCCCGAGCCTGCTCTCCTTCCTCTTCCTCCTCCCAATCCTCCTTCCCTCCAGGTCTCAGATCTACTGGTGCCTGATGCCTTCTGCAATGTCACTGGCCCCAGCCCTCTTCTCCCCAGCCCCAGGTCTGCCTTCGAGGCCGACCCATTTCTTCCCTGGACTATTACAATGACTTCCTCCTAAAAGGCTTCCCTGCCTCCAGCCCCTCCCCATCTCCATTCCCTCCTCCTCATCACCTCTTTGAGGAGAGGAGAGTTTAAGAGCCCTTAAGAGAAATAAAAATCCCTAGGGATTTTATCCACCTGGATAAAATCCAAGCTCCCCCGCATTGCATTCGAGGCTCCCCATTTCCCAGACAGCCTGTACAGGCTCTCATTGAACTTAAACCCAGTGAGAACTGTCTTCTTTCAAGCCTCAGTACCTTTTTGGGCTGTTCCCGCTGCCTAGACACCCTTCGCTATCATCACTCGGCAAACTGGCATCCACCATTCAATATCTCCTCTGAGAACTTTTCCTGACTCTCCCAGCAAAATTTCCCCTCGATGCATCCATGCTCTGTACAAAACTCTGCTATAACTCCTCCAGACTCATGCTCAGGTTGACCAGAAAACTCCTAAAGTCAAAAACCCCTTTTTGTGAGCCCTGTATGTGTGCTCATACAATGTACACCATGTCCTGATTTGACACTCAAATAAATATGGTTGCCATGCTTAAAGCAATGGTACTATTGTGCTTTGTCTCCAGTCACATGCCTCTCTCCCCCTGCCCTGTGTAAGCTTTCTGGGGCTGTGACATGTCTTGTTCTTATTTCCCCATGCTTGGCACAGGCATTTTAATTAGGGGTCAAAGGATGCCTATTTGGGGACAAGATAAGTTCCATCATCCCCTTTGGATTTCTGCTCTAATATTTCATCATCTGTCCCCCCAGTCTGGCTTTATCAGGGCCTGTGCTAGCCCATAAGGCACATCTGTGTGAAACGGGAAAAGGCAGCCCTTCCTTGAATGGTGCAGGTGAGGCCCAAGCGGTTGGTTTGGTGAAATGAGCAGGGCTGAATTTCAGCCTCCATGATCTGCCTCAGCCAGGCACCTTTGGGCAGTGCTCAACCTGCACAACTGTATAGGGCATCCCTGTCTATGATGGTTTACTTAACCATAAAGGTGGCACTCAGACTATTCCTCTCCTCTGCCCCCTCCCTCTCTCCCTCTCTGCCCGTCCGAGATATATACTTACTCCAAATGATATCTCCAATCCACCTCACTTAGAATCTCAGATCTTCCTATTCAACAAACTTTCCATTTTACAGATGAGTCTCAAAGAGAAGAAAGGTCATGCCTAGTGTCACTCAGAGCTGAAGGCAAAACAAAGAAATAGTGGAGGGAGAAGAGGAGTCTGCAGACAAGTGGAGGGAAAGTACCAAGACATGAAGATCGTACGGCCCTTAAAGGGAAGTTCTTTAAAGGCCCCACATCTAGTGCGAGGCACAGGGCAACTGTGCCCTAAAACTTTCCAGCTGTTTCCATCTGCAGGGGCAGAACTGCAGGAATGGGGAGCCAGCCCAGCCAAGACCGCAGAGCCTAGGGTCCCAACTCCAGACCTGGACACTTCCTGGGAAGTCAACCCTAAGGACTTAGAGAATCATTTACTTGCCTTCTCTAGCCATCTCTGCTCCCTGATTGAGTGCTCACACATGAGGCCAGAAAGGGACTGGGGTTCTTCCCTCCTCACCCCAAGACTAACCCCTGCTCTCCCAGACCACAGACACACTGGGCAGCCTCTCATCCCCCACAGCTGCTGCCCCCAGCTCCATCAGCTCAGGGGTTCTGGTCCAGCCAGAGAGAGCAGGATGGAGGGTCAATCCCAAAAGGGCAGCTCCGTGCGCCCCTCATACCAAGTCCCCGCCAGCCAAGTCCCCAACCCGTGGGTGCTGTCTCCATGTGGCTGGCTCCAGAGTCCTCCCTGATATGAGAAACAAACCGTTCTGCAGACACTGGGGTCTGGAGGCTCCATGTGGTAGACAGAGGACAGTGCATTATAATTACATTTGCAATTAGCTGTTCACTTTTCTCTCGCACTTGCTAACCAAGATCCAGGAAGAAAAGGTTGATGTTAATCATAAGCTTCTCTTCTCTCACTAATGGGGTCAGACACTGGTGCCTTGATAGCACACAGGCTTCCGGGAGGAATACGCACTCTGGAGGGAGACTTCTTCAGGGCCGCATTTGAGGCCAGGGTCAGGAGAAGACCCCACATGCCCCAACAGAGGGGCTTCACCAGCCTCCCTCAGCCTGGCTCCCTCTGCTTCTGAAATCTACCTTTAAGGTCCTTGTATGCTCAACCTTGTCTAAGAAATAGGCCGGGCATGGTGGTTCACGCCTGTAATCCCAGCACTTTGGGAGGCCAAGGCGGGCGGATCACTTGAGGTCAGGAGTTCCAGACCAGCCGGGCCGACATGGTGAAACCTGTCTCTATTAAAAATACAAAAAAATTGGCGGGCTTGGTGGCTCACGCCTGTTTTCCCAGCTACTCAGGAAGCCAAGGCAGGAGAATTGCTTGAACCTGGGAGGAAGAGGTTGCAGTGAGCCAAGATCGCACCACTGCACTCCAGTTTGGGCAACAGAGCAAGACTCAAAACAACAACACAACAGAACTCTGATCCGCTAGTGGTGAGAATTTCTTTCTGAAACTGGGCAATACCTTCAGGCCCTTTCAGAGACACACGGGGCATAACTGAGGGGCTAGAAATGCCAAGACCAAAGCAGGCTTGGGCCAAACCACCTGCCACGAATATGGGCAAAGGCATCTGCCCACACAACCTCTGGGCACAGAGGGCAAGGGTTCTGTTTGCTCCATCTACACTGTGGACCTAGAGATCCGCTTTTCCAAACCCTAAGTGTTCTGTCTAGGACAAGTGTCTGAGCACACCCACATTATCAATGAGGTAAAGGGAGTCCTGGGTTCCTCCTTTTCCCCCAAGTGCCCTGCCATGGCACTTTCCACACTGCGGAAATAGCCGCAGTTTCCAGCCCGTGCCCTGCCTCCCTCCCAGCCTTCCAGACCTTTGGAGTTTTCTCTGCCTTCTTCCCGTCACCCTCTCCTTTCTTCCCCGTGTGCTCCACATCATCCCCGTGTTAAAATTGTGATGCCTGTCTGTTTCTTTTTTCTTTCTCCCTCCCTCCCTCCCTTCCTTCCTTTCTCTCTCTTTCTCTTTCTTTCGAAATGGGGTCTCACTCTGTCACCCAGGCTAGAGTGCAGTGGCACAATTTCTGTTCACTGCAACCTCCACCTCCCAGGTTCAAGTGATCCTCCCACCACAGCTGGGATTACAGACAGTGAGCCACTGTGCCCAGCCCTCTGTTTCTTTCAACTGGGTTCGCATGCAACTCTCATTTAAAGGTGTTCAGTAAATCCAGAATCAGTGAATGAATGCATGAAAGGAACCTCAAAGACTTGGGGCAAGAGTTGTTTTTTCCGAAGTCTTAAACCATCACAGTGGGAGAGGGCCAAGTGCAGGGTGCAAAGTCCCAGTCAAGCACTCCTGGCTACCTTTACCCACCACCTTCCCCGCCACTAGAAGGGCCGCACTACGTGCCCGAGGACACCCAGGCCCCCTGCCCGTGGCAGCCCTGCGCCTGCTTTATCTCCTGTTCCTCTATCCAGGGACAGGCCTTTCCAAGTCCAGGACCCAGCTCCAGCCCAGCCTGGATCTCGCCACGCCGGCGCTCTGGGAGGGGAAACGAGGTGGTCACAAGTTTCCACGTGAGGGCGCTGGAGGGGCGCGGGAAAGACTGAAGCAGACCTCCCCCCACCCTTCGTGCGTGGTCGGTGAAGGAACCCAGATCGTCAACCTGCGGCTGCCCCTGTCCCCAGGGTCCACCAGGCAGTCATGACCCCCCACCGAGCCCTCTCCCTTGCGCCTCGCCTCCCAGCCCCACGCCCCACTCCCTCGGGTTCGCGCTCCTCAGTCAAGATGAAAGAGCCCGCGAGCAGCAGATAGGTCTAGGTTCGAATCCCGCCTCTGCCCCTTAATGGCTGGAGGCCTTCTCCCAGCGCCGGCCTGTAAAATGGGCCCATCACGCACCGACTTTGGCTGGAGGAGGCGTTCAGGAAATGTCAGCTTCCTGCCCGCATCCGCCCTCATCTCACGTTTCCCTCTTCTCTGTTCTCCCTCTGCTTCCCCCCTCCTTTTAGTTTTGTTTTAAATCCCTCCCTCCTGCGCCCTTTCTCTTCTCGGCTCCGCAATCTTAGCCAAACCGCAGCGTTTAGCAATCCTGCGCCCACCCGGCGCCCTGGGAGCCTCGCCGCGGCCGCGACCCGCCCCCGGCCCGGCTCCCGCGGGGGCGCCACCGCCGCGACATACCCCGCCGGGGGTCGCACGCCGCCTCCAGCCCGGCTCACCTGGGGGTCGCACCCCGACTTGCGCACGGCCCTGCCCCAGCCCACCCCGGATCGGCCGGGTCCCTCCTCTGGCGGCAGCGCCGCAGCCCACCCGCCGCCGGGGCCGCGGGGACCGGGCGGAGCTGGACGCACCGGCCAGGGCCGTGCCCGGGTGGCCGAGGGCACCGGGAGGGGCGGCGGGCTCGGCCGCCAGGGCTGCCAGCGCCAGCCTGACCGCAGCCCGAGGGCGACGCTGCAAATAGCCGCGGTTTCCAGCCTGTGCCCTGCCTCCCTCCCAGCCTTCCGGACCTTTTGGGTTTTCTCTGCCTTCTTCCCGTCGCCCTCTCCTTTCTGCCCCGTGCCCCCCGCCTCGTCCCTGCTGTGCGCCCACCACATCCTGCCTCATGCAGGACGGCTCTGGCGCTGACGAGGTCGGGATCATGCAGGATGGCTCTAGCGCTGGCGAGGTCGGGAGACTGAGAGGGGGCCAAGAGACCAGCGCTCCTTCGAAGGAATAAAATCATCATCCTCCTCATCATCACAGCAATTAAGTTAGGGTTAACTGAGCGCGTGCTGTGTGCCAGGGACTCTGCTGAACGCTTTACCGGCAGGAATTCATGAAATCTTTACTACACACTACGAGGGCCAGCTTCAATTTGCAGATGGAGAAAACTAAGGCTCAGACACTCAGTAGAGACTAAGGTCACCCCATCTGCATCGGGAGAATGGAAGGCCATCTCCCCTGTCCAGAGACCCAGGCTGTGATTCTGCCTGAAACCCTGTGGGTAAGACCCCACTGGAAGGTGGGAAAGAGCTGGCTGGGGGGTCCAAGCCAGTCGGCCAATGAATTCTCAGTGTATCCTACAGCAAGCCCGGCCTGCCTCAGTTTCCACACCTGTGAAACCAAGAGGATGAAAGGCAACATTTTGTTTCCTCTAAGGAAGAACCTGTTAATGACAATGGAAAACCCCAAATGGAGTGTGAGGCTTTAGGTGTCCTGCACTTGGGGGAGCTCAGTGGGAGGCTGGGGGGGACTGCCTCCCTGCAGAGTTGGGAGCAACCCACAAGCCAGGACTGGCTGCCTGGGAATTAGGTTAAGCTGGGGAAGCTGCATTTTAGCAAATTTGGGGATTCTGAAGCCTTCCAGTTTAGAACCCACCAAAAAGATTCCCGAAATTGGGTGGGGGGAGGGGGTAGTCCTCCCTCAAACACTCCATACTTACCCTTAATCATCTCTGACTTGGCTGGCCTGGATTCAGGGTGAGTGCAGATTTCTTAAGGACCTACTGTATGCCAAGCACACATCTATCACAGCCCTACTCTCAGAGAGCTCATGGCAAAGTCAACAACCACATGGCTGACTAGCAGAGATGTCCTCAGCCCAGCTGTCCCTTTTGGGAGAACTGGAGCCAAGCTGCTTCTTCCAGGGGTGAACACCCCGAGCTAGGCTGCGCAGATCAGTGAGCAAAGCTGGGGATGCGTTTCACCTCCACTGGCCCCCTCCGCAGCCAGCCTTGTGCAGGACACAACCTGCACAACTTCACATAGAGGCCCGTGGGAAGCCATAGAGATCCAAGTGGCAGATGTTGGCAAAAGGAGCCAATTACTTCTTGCTAGAGACAGGAATAGAGAGAGAAGAATTCTATGGAAGAGGCGAGTATTAAGCTGGATCTTTAAGAATGAACGGGAATTCACCAGGCGGAAAGGGAGGTCCAGCAGAGGCAACAGCCTGTCCTGGAACAGCAGTAGGGGTGGACTGGGAAGGAGCACGTGCCTTTCCCTTGCTCCCACCGCTATGCTGGCACATGTCAAACCAAACGTAGCTTATCTGCCAACCAGAGGTCTCCGTGCCTGAACTGTGATATGCTACAGGATCAATGTCTTACTCATCTTCTACCACCCACTGCCTCACCCAATGCCGATAACAGTAACAGTAATAATGGTCAAGCCAGGTGCGGTGGTTCATGCCTGTAATCCCAGCACTTTGGGAGGCTGAGGCAGGCAGATCACCTGAGGTTGGCAGTTGAAGACCAGCCTGACCAACATGATGAAACCCTGTCTCTACTAAAATACAGAAATTAACCAGGTGTGGTGGTGGGCGCCTGTAATCCCAACTACTCAGGGGCTGAGGCAGGAGGATTGCTTGAACCCAGGAGGCAGAGGCTGCAGTGAGCTGAGATCGCGCCACTGCACTCCAGCCTGGGCAACAGAGCCAGACTCCGTCTCAAAAAAAAAAAAAAAAAAGTCAGCAGGTGGTAAATATTTACCATCACGCTTTATGCTAAGTGCTCCAGGGCATTCTCTCATTTCATCCTCAAACTTTGGTAACAAGTGCTATTATTAATCCTGTTTTACAGACAAGGATTCTCGAGAAGAGTTAAATAATGTGCCTAAAGTCACACAACTATTTGGAATCCAGGCCTCTGTGACCACAGAGCCCTTGTTCTAGACCGATGAGTGGATAGATGGATGAATGGATCTGGGTGGATAGGCAAGAGGGAAGAACTAAATGAAGGACCATGAACGCCACACCAGGGAGCTTGAATTCACTCAAGGGCAGTGGGAAGACACTGAAAGGTTGTAAGCAGGAAAGACAAGTCAGTTTAGGGATTTAGAAACATCACTTTGACAACAGGGGAAAGATCACTTAGAGCCAATGACGCTTGAAACCTGCAGCCATTTTTCTGGCAAATCCCAATTCCCACTCGTGAGGAGCCTCATTTCTTTAAGCAATGTGTTATTTCTCTTAGAGCAAGACATGTGTTCTTTTGCACACACAGGGACTATTGATGGAGGAGAATGTTGGAGAGGAGGGGGCTCAAAGACAGGAAGAGGAGACAGAAAGGGGATACTGCTAATTTCCAGGGAGAGGCCTCTCTGTACAGGGGAGCAGAGCACCGGGTAGGGAGAAGGCATATGGCCCCCTCCCTTATTTCTAAGATGAGAAGGTCCCCTCAGGTTTTCCAGCCTGGAAGCTGCAAGCTCCAGGTCCCACACACTGCCCCACTGTGCACCTGCCACCAGGGAAACAGCCAAAGGTGAGGCAGGTGTTGCATCAGAGTGTTAAGCCCTGGGATCAAATGTTAGGGAGCAGCAGTGGAAGAGGTCTGATCCCTCCTCCTGAGCAGCTCCTAATATCATTGGCCTGTCCAGCCAGGGAGGGAGGGGAGTCACAGAAACTGGCCTGGGGATCAGTTAAGCTGAAGGAAGGAATCAGGAACAGCTGGAAGGACCAGAAAACAGGGGGAGTTTCCCCTACCTACACTCAAGGAGCCAAAGAGCAAACCAAAACCTGCAGGAGGCGTCTTCAAGCTGAGGGGGGTTCCCAGAGGTTCCAGGACAGTGCAGGCTCACCATGCTGCCTTGCCTTGCCCTGCTTCTCCTGAAAGAGCTGTCCGTGTGCACTGTGGCAGGTGATGGTGGAGAGGAACAGACACTCAGCACTGAAGCAGAGACCTGGGTAATTGTGGCCTTGGAGGTACTTTTGGGGAGAGGCTCTGACGAGGGCAGGGGATAATCGGCAGTGCAGAGGCAGAAGATCCCCTGCATGGCTGCTGGGAGAGCAGGCAGCCTGCAAGGCAAGTTGTCTGACTCTCTACCGTGGGTAGATTCAAGGCTCTGAGCCCTGGTCTGGCAGACCTCCGAAGTGTGTGTGTGTGTAAGAAATACTTATTTAACACACGGTATATCTCTGGCACTGTCTGAAATGCTTTATAAATATTAACTCAATCCTCCCATCAACCTCATGGGGAAGGTATCATGACTACCCCTCATTTCACAGATAAGGAAACTGAGGCACAGGGAAGTCAACTAGTTTGTCCAAGGTTGCACAGCTTCAAAAGCACAACTACACACTTTGCCCAAGGTCTGATTCTGTGTATCTGTGCATCTGAGGAGGTTCTCCAGAATTTTCTTTCAAGGGGATCAACTTAAACAGCACCACTATTTGGTCTCACATGTAGAAATGACCCAGCATCTGCACTACCCCCACTCCTGCCTGACAATCTGATTGGGGAGGCAAAGATCCTGACCTCAGGCATTCCTAATCAGACAAGGGACAGAAACCAACAAGCCAGAGACAAAGACGGGTAAATAAGAGGCCAGTGCTCAGGGAAGGCTTCCAGGGGGGCAGACAGGACAAGGCTGGGCCTGGCTCCTCCCATTCCCAGGATGGTAAGGACACTGGGGTGGCCTTGGCTTGCGGTCCTGGGCCATGGTGAGGTCCTCAGAGGCGCTTAGAAATGGAGCCACGGGAAGAGCCATCACATGGACAGTCCTGCATGGTGGGTTTCCTTTCCGGTTTGTCTGAACCTGGAAGTGTGTGCAGTGAGGAGAGGGCAGCAGGGCTAGGAGTGTCTCCACTGATGCCTGCTTCTTTCTGGACATCAGTTTCCTCACCTGCAAAACGGAGGAGGGAAGTGACCCCCCAAGGCTTTTCTCCAGCTTTGATATGCTTTATAGAGTCAGTGCCAAACATCAGGGTACCTGGTCTAGAGACAGAAGCCTTGCTGGGTGATGGGGCCTCACTACGCAGCCCCATGGGAAATGTTAAAAACTTCAACTAGTGCTGCTGGACTGTTTCCCAAAAGCACCTCATCCTGCAGCTGGGTCTAATCCTTACTCTCTTTTCACTCTCCTTTAATATCACATCCCTCTGCTTCCCAAAATACAGGGCTTGGAATATGGGAGGAGAGACTGGGTTAGAAGTCAGGAAGAACTTACAAATGCTGTGGGATGCTAAGCATAATATAAGTGATGGCCGGCTGTGGAGTCTCATGCCTGTAATCCCAGCACTTTGGGAGGCAGAGGCAGAAGGACTGCTGGAGGCCAGGAGTTCAAGATCAGCCCGGGCAACATAGAAAGACCCCATCTCTACAAAACATAAACAAAATTTTCCAGGCATGATGATGCACATCTGTGGCCCCAGCTACTCAAAAGGCTGAGGCAGGAGGATCAGTGGGACCCAGAAGTTGAGGCTGCAGTGAGTCGCGCTTGTGCTGCTGCACTCCAACCTGGGCAACAGAGCGAGACCCTGTCTCAAAAAAAAAAAAAAAAAAAAAATGAGGTAACAGGAATGGGGGCATGATCGCATCACTTACCTCCCTTGCTCTCGGGGCTTCCCCAACCTGTAGTCATCCCTGGAGTTGGGGATTTGGGTTAAATGGATATGGAGGGCTCTGGCTGGGGGCAGGAGTCCTGTCGGAGTGAATGGGAAACCAATGTCTCCGAATGCCCCCCAACCAGGCACAGAAACCCAGTGGGGGAGAAAGGTCAGTCCTATTGAATTCATAAGTGGCCATTCTCTCCAGCTTGCACCTGAAGGCTGCCTCTTACCAAGGCAAAGTGGTTTTCATGAGCTTTTCAGAAATGGGTCCAAATCTCCAAAGAGACTTTTCCAGTTCTTGGCCAGGCTGGGTGACTCCAGCTCAAGATAGCTGCCCCAGCCACTGACGTCCTGGTGGGGTGGGAGGGAAGCAGATGGGAAGTGAGTGAATTAGTCCAAGGCTTAGAAAACAATCCATTCCTGATCCTGAAAGGTGCCACAACACAAGTTGTGAGAGACAAGAGGGTTTATGTTGTCCCTAGCCAGGTTCCTGCTGGTCCCAGGAGCTCCAGCGCTACCCCTAGGGAAACTGGGGATGGAAGAGCCTCTGATCCAAGCCCAGCTCTCAGCCTCCTGGCAGGCGGCTCACATTACTCTAGGGCTCTGTTTGTCTATCTTTAGCTTTCCTGGAAAAGGGGACTCCCCAGCCCCCTCCCTATTCCCAGACTCTCAGAGAAAGGACTCCTCATTCGGCATTCTGTGTCCCATGTGTGCTGGGCTCCTATGTGTGCAAGGCTCAGTGCCAGGAACTGGGGACACAGACATGTGAAGACAGTCTAATGAATGTTACCCACTGTCACTCTCTCAACTAGGGAGCGACTCTCCCTTTCAGCAGAACTGAGCAAGCCCCAGTTCAGAAGTTCAGGTTAAGGTCAGAGAGGGAGAAGGCTTTGGCCAAGGTCACAGAGGCTAATGGAAGAATGAGAATGTCAATCCACAGTCCTTGGTTGAGGATGCCATCAGCACAAGGATTAAAATGTCTTTGCCCAGGGTAATAGCCTCCACCCCCAGACCACATGCCACTTCCTTCCGGGAGGCCCAGGCTCTAAGGCAAGGAAAATCTGGGACAATGGGGGAAGTGCCTGGGGAAGAGAGGTGAGTGGGCATTAGAGTGGGGATAAGGAGGGGAAGCAGTCCTGCCTTGCCTCCTGGGGACCCACCGTGAGTTCACTGGCTGCCCTCTCCTCATCTATGTTGGAGACACTTCCCAAGATAGAGCAGAACCAGTACGGTGAAGTCAGACTTTGAATCTTGGCTCAGCCTCTTCCTGTGTGACCTTGGACAAGTCACTTAACCTCCTTACATCTCAGTTTCTCCATCTGTAAAATGCGGGGGCCGGGGGAAATCGTAGTTTCTACTAGTTATGGTGGTTGTGAAGATTAAATGAGATTATGACTGCAGTGTTTCAGACCAGCCTTTGAGCCTGAGTTCAACTTCTGGTTCCACCTCTCACTTCCCAGCTGGGTGACCTTGGACAATTCTTTCTTTTTGAAATGGAGTCTTGCTCTGTCACCTAGGCTGGAGTGCAGGGGCAGGATCTTGGCTCACTGCAGCCTCTGCCTCCCAGGTTCAAGCAATTCCCCTGCCTCAGCCTCCTGAGTAGCTGGGATTACAGGTGTCTACCACCATGCCCAGCTAATTTTTGTATTTTTATTAGAGACGGGGTTTCACCATGTTGGCCAGGCTGGTCTCGAACTCCTGACCTCAAGCGACCCACCCATCTCGGCCTCCCAGAGTGCTGGGATTACAGGTGTGAGCCACTGCAACCAGCTGAACAATTCTTTAACCTGTGTCTCGGTGTTTTCATGTGTGAAATGACAGTAACAGTACTTAGAGTACTGTTTTCCTGGTGTTTTGGTGAGGTTTAAATTAGTTACTAGATGAACGTGCTCAGAACATAGTAGGTGAAATGTTAGCTATTATTACGAGGATGTGCAGTACTGTGTAAAATATGCAGAAGTGCCCAGTGCCAGTGCACAGCGAGTCTCTGCTGACCACCAGCTGTCACTCCTGAGATTGCCATTGCCCAGGCTGGCCTCCCCGTCTGCTGGACAACCTCCCAACTCTAACACTAACTCTCTGCTTCTTCAGGAAGGCGCTGGCCCCAGCATTCAGCTCCAGCTGCAGGAGGTGAAGACGGGCAAGGCAAGCCAGTTCTTTGGGCTGATGGGGAAGCGAGTGGGGGGTGAGTGACAATGACAATGGAGCCCAGCAAGCAGGGGTTCTGAGTGGGTTCTGCAACATAAAGCAGAGGCCCTAAGTCAAAGCCCAGTAACTGGGGTCAGGTACTCCAGTCCAGTAGGGGTCGCTCATGAGATGGGGTGGCACAGACTGTCCATAGGAATTATCATCCAGGCTGGGGGGCAGTGGCTCATGTCTGTAATCCCAGCACTTTGGCAGGCCGAGGTGGGTACATCACTTAAGGTCAGGAGTTTGAGACCAGCCTGACCAACATGGTGAAACCCCATCTCTATTAAAAATACAAAAATTAGACAGACATGGTGGCACGTGCCTGTAATCCCAGCTACTCAGGAGGCTGAGGCAGTAGAATCGCTTGAACCTGGGAGGCAGAGGTTGCAGTGAGCCAAGATCATGCCACTACACTCCAGCCTGGGCGACAAAGCGAGACTCCATCTCAAAAAAAGAAATTAGCATGCAACCAGGACACTTTGGGGAGTGTTAGTAATTACGCCAGGCAACAAGTGTAAACAAGGCTGTTCCCAACAATGGGGAGCACGGTCACCTGAAGGGTGGGGGCACAGGCTCTGCACCCTGAGTGGTGCCTTCCATGCTCTGGATGACTCTGGGGAGTGGCAGTGAAGCTAGAGACCAGTCTGGATGTGGGCAAAGCCACAAGCCAAGCTTTCTAGTCAATTTTCTTTGGCTGAAACAAAATTACTAACTTAAACCTGTGTTCCCTGAAGGCACTTTCAACTCAGGAGTCCTGTCCTCGGGGGACCAGGAGAAAATACTCTGCACACAGAGCAGTTTTCTCTTATTGTCAATATTATATTTTTTAAGTGGTAATGCTCCGTGTTGGCTTGGTGTGAAAAAACTGGCACTTTTACACTGTCTATTTGGAGGACACGTTCGCAATATCCAGGCAAGTTGGAAATGTGCTTACCTTTCTGACCCAGAGTCTCGCTTCTCAGGCAGACATGCTGTTACTACATGAGACCTGAGGGTATTCACTGCCAACATGCTTGTAATAGCAAGAATTCGGAAATAACATAAACACCATCAATCAGGGAATGGTCAAAATCTATTACGCATATCCTTAACCCTTGTGGCCATTAAAGAGAATGAGGCAGACCCATAGAAAGATGTGGAAAGATCTCCAAGATACATGCTTAAGTGGGAAAAAGCATGTTACAGATCAATATTCAAGAGGAGCCTACTTGTTTTTAAAAAACGACATACACACAGATATGCAAATGCATGGGGAAAGTTCTAGAAGGATAAATATCAAACTGTAAACAGTGGTTACTTCAAGGACAGGAAGTGGAGATGAGGGGGAGAAAGGGCAGAGAGACTTTAAATTTTACTTGTACAAACCTTTTCAAAATAGTGGATGTATTCAAGGACTGCTTTTGTAATAAAAAAAAAAAATACACATATAAAAATAGAGAAAACCAACTTGTGACCAAGCACTTTTGGCCTTAGTTTCCTCTTCTACAAAATGAGTTCTGAACTGAGCCATTTCAAACTTCTTTTTTTTTTTTGAGACGGAGTCTCACACTGTCACCCGGGCTGGAGTGCAATGGCGCAATCTCAGCTCACTACAACCTCTGCCTCCCGGGTTCAAGCAATTCTCCTGCCTCAGCCTCCCAAGTAGTTGAGATTACAGGCACCAGTCACCATGCCTGGCTAATTTTTTGTATTTTTAGTAGAGATGGGGTTTCACTACGTTGGCCGGGCTGGTCTCGAATTCCTGACCTCGTGATCCGCCCACCTCAGACTCCCAAAGTGCTGGGATTACAGGTGTGAGCCAACGCGCCCGGCCCATTTCAAACTTATTTTCCAAATCCAACAAGTCATGAAGAATGGGGGATGGGAACGTCAGAGAAAATACTTCTTGAGCACCTACTATGAGGCTGAGGTGGGAAGATCATGAGGTCAAGAGATCGAGACCATCCTGGCTAATGCGGTGAAACCCCATCTCTACTAAAAATACAAAAAAAATTAGCCGGGCGTGGTGGCGGGCGCCTGTAGTCCCAGCTACTCAGGAGGCTGAGGCAGGAGAATGGCGTGAACCTGTGAGGCGGAGCTTGCAGTGAGCCGAGATCGCACCACTGCACTCCAGCCTGGGCGACAGAGTGAGACTCTCAAAAAAAAAAAAAAAAAGATTAAATCTCCACAATAATATCCCCCTTATCACAAGCGGGGAAACTAAGGCTCAGATAGGTTAAGCACTTTTCCCAAGGATGCCCACCCAGCTGGCACCAGGTGCCAGTGACCCCAAAGTCTGTGCACTTCCAGCCACTCCACACTGCCCCCTACCAGCACACTCCTACTGCCACAGAGGATAACCGGGGATGACTAGAATTCTACTGAAGACCCACCAATGCACCAACCCTCAAAGAACTGGAGCCTTTTCCACCTCACCAAGCCCCCAGGGAAGCAGTGTAGTCCGCAGTCCTCATTCCTTCTCCTTCCCCCAGGAAGACCTCTGATCCAGCCAAGGAGAAAAAAAGGTAAGTATTGCCCAAACCTGCCTTCAACATGCCCCCTAGGGAGGGCTGAGTTGTCCTCAGCACAAACAAACCAGGTGGGTGAGGGGAGATGCTCTGGCCAGGGGGAAGCCAGGCTGGCATTGCTGTGCAGAGGTGGGGCCAGTGTGGTTTGGCCATGCTAGGCTTTCTGGTTGTTTCCTTAAGAGGGGTGGTCCTAAGGAGCGGCTGCAGGGATAGGAATAGGCAGTGATGGATCTAGTTCAACCAGCGTTTCAAAATTACCTTAGGTCTAAAGCCTGGAATTAGAAAAAAAAAAAAAAAAAAAGTCAACCACTAGAGATAAGAGTGCTTAAAGATCACCAGATGATCTTAAAAGTGCAAATCTGGGCCAGGCAGTGGCTCATGCCTGTAATCTCAGCACTTTGGGAGGCCAAGGCAGCCAGATCACTTGAAGTCAGGAGTTCGAGACCAGCCCGGCCAACATGGCGACTAAAAATACAAAATACAACTAAAAATGCAAACATTAGCCCGGTGTAGTGGCAGGTGCCTGTGGTCCCAGCTACTTCAGAAGCTGAGGCTGGAAAATCACTTGAACCCAGGAGGCGGGGGTTGCAGTGAGCCGAGTCCAGCCCGGGTGACAGAGGGAGACTCTGTCTCAAAAAAAAAAAAAAAAAAAAAAGTACAAATCTAAGAAGCCACTACTCTGCTTAAATCTTTCAGTGAAAAGCAAAAAAACAAAATCAAAAGAAAATAAACCAACTGACCAGGTGGGTGTGGTGGCTCACGCCTATAATCCCAGCATTTTGGGAAGCCGAGGCAGGTGGATCACCTGAGGTCAGGAGTTCGAGACCAGCCTGGCCAACGTGGTGAAACCCTGTCTCTACTAAAAATATAAAAATTAGCCCGGTGTGGTGGCGGGTGCCTGTCATCCCAGCTACTCGGGAGGCTGAGGCAGGAGAATCGCTTGAACCCGGGAGGCAGAGGTTGCAGTGAGCCGAGATCATGCCACTGCATTCCAGGCTGGGCAACAAGAGCGAGACTCCATTCAAAAAAAAGAAAGAAAGAAAAGAAAAGAAACCAACCTGTACCCTCCACTCCCTCAGCGCTCTCAGGACCAAGTCTAGTGCCCTAATGCGACTCACCGCATCCTTCAGGCCTGCCTCACTGACCTGACTCCTAGCCCCATCCTAACCAGCTCTCCTTCCCTGACTGCCTGCCGTACACAGACAGAGCCTGTCTCCATGGCCTAGTGCGACCCTGTTCCTGGCACACTGCACTACACTGTCTTGCTGGGTCACATAGCTGGCTGGTGTCCCCAGACTGGAAGCCCCCCAACAGGCAGGCATCAGGTCTGCTGTCGCCTCTGTATCTCCAGTTCCCAGCAGTTTCTGCCTGTTAGAAGCACCACCAGGCATTTGTGAAGGGAGAGCAGAGGGAGAATGGAGGAGGGGGAGGAGGGAATCAATGAATGAACTAGTGAATAAATTAATCAGTCCACGGTGTTTCCTTGCCTCTCGGGATGACAGAGAAATGATTCCATTTGCAAGGCCCCAGCCCTGGCCCTGGCCCTCGCCCTGGCCCTGTCCTTTGTCCTTCTCTGGTTCCCAAGACAGCCTACCTCTGCTGCCTCTCTCCTCTACCACTTCTCTCTCCCACCGCCAGGATATCAGCTGGAACACACGTTCCAGGGCCTCCTGGGCAAGAGAAGCCTGTCCACAGAAGGTAGGCAAGAGCCGCTGGTGGTTGCAAGGGCATCATGGGAAAATGGCCAGACACTTTGCTGCCAGTCTGCAAGATGGGGGCTGGGCAGCTAGACAGACAGGCTCCCCACAAGCCATCATGGGGAGGCCCCCAGGGGAGGCAGTCGAGTGCAAGGAGGTGGTCCCAAGACTGAAATTGCTATGGCCCAGAAGCTGCACCCTCCCCACCCATGACACACCCAGGCACACTCTGCCCTGCCCCCACCCCTGCCCCTCAGGGCCAGCTGAAACCACAGGGACTGATGCCTAGTTTTCCAGACCTTGGAACATCCCCCATTCCCTCACTGTTTGCAAAGCTCTAATCGTTGATCGTTACACTAATCATTGATCATTAGAGGGTCATGCCTTTAGTCTTCAGAGATTTTCTGCCTTCAACAACTGTAAATAAGTGCAGATCACTCTGGGAGGAATAACACCATAAGCAGTTATCAGTTCACACTTTCTAGCAGAGGCCACATCCCCAAATGGTTTCAGGGGACCAGGCATGAAAGTAGGTAAATCAATCAGGTTGGAGAAAGGTCACAGCTCAAGTGAGCGGGCAGTGGGCGCCCCGGCAGGTCACAGACACTGAGCTCCAGTCTGCCTTCCCTAGTGCCTAACCTCTTCCACCGGAGCTGCAGACTTCTGGACCCCTCGCCTCCCTAGCACCCCTGAAAGAATACCTGCTCGACTCATTCCATTCAATAGCCATGGAAGTCACCTCAGTAACAAATAGAGATGAATGTTCCTCCACGCATGGTGTGGGCAGGAATACGAGGAGTCAGTCATCATTTTTCAGAGATGGAAAGCTACTGGCCCAAAGTCACACAGTGAGCCGATAACAGAGCCAGGACTAAACTGTGTCTCCTGCTTCCCAGTCCATGTCACCTGCCATGTTCCCAGGACTCTTGGATAGCCTTCCCCACCTTTAAAGAGGGTAACTGAGGGTGGGCTCCGTCCATGCTCTGGAGGCATTAGCAATTGAATAATGGAAGATATGACAGATGAGCCTGTAATTCCACTGCCCTAGATATCTCCAGAAAGGAGAGAGGGGTTAGGAAGATGAAGGCCTTCAATGCAACTAGGGAAGACTTCTAAGGGTGGAGGAGCCAGACAAGACCCCCCACTAACCATGGTTCATATACCAAACTCTCCCCAGGTAGAGAGGATGAGGCCCAAGGTTCAGAGTAAAAGCCCCCACCACAGACTTCCCAGAGGACACGGTGCCGCTTCTTCCTACCTGGATGTCACAGCTGACAAGCCGGCAGGCCAACTCTCTTCTCTGTGTCTCCTGTCCTCGTCGCTGGCACTTCACACAAGGCCCACACTGAACCCACTGGGCTTCTTCCTGGACTCTCGGTGTCAAGCAGCAGTCCTGCATAAATGCACAGCTTCGCCGTAGCAAGCTGCACTGACTGCCCTCCCTCACACTCAGAGTTGGCATCTCACTGCACAGCAGTGAGGAGACTCGCACACTCTGTATCCTGTGCCTAGCACACAGTAGGCACTTAATAAATGAGTGACCAGTGAACGGCTCCTTCTCTGGTGCACAGCAGAGGGCAGGAATGGCCTGGGCTCTGTAGTCTGTTCAGTGGCCTCACTGGTATGTCAACAGGCCAAGAGCCCTTTTGCAGAATCGCAGAGAAATACTGAACAGCCCTGGTCCTGCCCCCAGGTGGGAAAACAGGCTTGGAACACAGGTTAAGAATGACAGAAACAGGAAAGAGACCACGACGGGATGGGAAGGTATTGCAGGCATTTTGGAAGGGAAGGGATTTGAAAACAAGGGTTCTTTCTTCCCTTTAGGGTCCTCTGAAGCCCCAGCCTGAAAGAAGACACCCTCTCCCTACTCACAGACATGATCTCAAGGGCTCAAATCCATGTGTCTCCTGACTCAGAGAACAGGGTCCCAGGTTATTCAGTTGTCTTGTATAAGGTGACCCTTCAACTAACTGCCTTGTGGTTAAGACACAGCCCCATTCTTGAGCACCTTAGAAGAGCAAAACAGCTCCCAACCTCAGGGAGCCCCAGACTGAGGAGGCAACTGTCCCTGCACTAGCAGTTTATAGGCAGGTGGGACACAGAGGACCCCTTAGAAAGCAGCACATGAGCCAGCATGAAATCCTGGAGGCAAACCTAGGTCCTAAATGTGGAGGTGCTGAACCAAGGAATGCACTGGGAATTGTGTGTGGGTCCAGCAGTAAAGGAGGCTCATTAATCCACTAGGCTACAAAGCATTTAGCTTCTGTGTCCCTCTCTCCAAAAAAACAGAAAACAGGTTAGGAGTTTTTCTGGGTGTTTGATTCTTTGCAGGCAGGTGGAGGGAGCTGGGAGCTGGGCTATGTTTAAAAGGAAGGGGGCCGGGCACGGTGGCTCATGCCTGTAATCCCAGCACTTTGGGAGGCGGAGGCAGGCAGATCACGAGGTCAGGAGTTCGAGACCTGTCTGGCCAACATAGTGAAACCCCATCACTACTAAGTATATAAAAATTAGCTGGGCATGGTGGCGTGCACCTGTAGTCCCAGCTACTTGGGAGGCTGAGGCAGAAGAATCGCTTGAACCCGGGAGGTGGGTGTTGTAAGCCAAGATCGCACCACTGCACTCCAGCCTGGAGGGGGAAGCAGGCGTGCTGGTACAGAGGGCAGGACCCTCCTGTGGGTGCCAGAAAAGGCTTTAGAGACAACAAAGGTGGCTGCAAGGAGGAGGCCAAATGGCACCAGCATAGGCAGGAAGAGTCCTTGCACTTAACCTGTAGTGAGGTAGTCTCTCTCCCAAGACTGACTATTCACTGTGAGCCCCTAATAAACCCCAGGGCCCCGTTTTCTCCATCTTCACACCTTACCATCATGTCCAGCAATGAATATGGGAGTGGGGGCCAGTGCAAGCCTCCTCCTTGGAACTCTGACACTGCTGCAGAATTTTCCAGTTAATGTACTTCCCATCTCACCCACTCCTAACCTCCTAACCCACCAGGCATCCCCGGTGCCTGCCCCACCCCACCCAGCCACCGGCGAGGTGCCAAAAGGTGGGTCACTGCAATAACCCAACTCAAAGCACCAGCAAAGAGGGCTGAAGACCTCATTCTTGTGTTTGAAGTCGGGGACATTTAGGAAAAAAGTGAACTCACCAAACAGTTTCGTCTATGTGCCAGCATTTCACTAGGAACTCCGATGGGACTGGGGATATGAATGAAGTGTGAGATTGGAATTTGCCCTTGAAGACCTCACAGTATTATAGGAGAGCCAAGATGTACTAACGGATGCAAATTCCGCCTTCTGCTCCCCAGTCCTATCTTTCTCAAGCTCACCACGTTCACTCCTGCTTCTGGCTTCTGCACATGCCATTCTTTCCATCCTGGTGAGTGAATTCTTTGCCAAGATCCATTTCTCTGTAAAGGTTTTCCAGCCCAGGAAACACTCGTCCATTCCCTCCTTGGCATTCCCGAAATGCCTTACAAGTTCTTTCATTCAGCACTTCCTGTATGTTACAATGTTGATGTTATAATTAATGATTTACCTCCCCTGCAAAACAGGGTTTTGGAATAACACAGACCACATCTTATTATATTTGTGCCCTCAGCGCCAACAATAGTGCTTGGCACATGAGAGGTCTCTGGAGAGCATTGTGACGGACTCACATTTCCTGTCCTCAAGGAGTCTCGTTAGAGAGCCAAACTTAATACAAGTAACTGAAATAAATAGTAGCAGCTGCTACTTACTGAACACGTCCCATAGTTCTCACTCAACCTGTCCATACACTGAACTGTTGATCCACTGCCCCAAAACTACTCCTCACCATCTTCCGCATCTCTACAAACGGCACCTCCACGCACCCAGCTACAAACCTGGGAGTTCACCTCAATTCCTGACACCTAACTCATTATCCCCTAGCTGATGAACCTTCCACAATCCGTCTTGAGTCCACCTACTACTTGCCATCTTGTCACTGTTGGTAGCAGCCACCCTCCTCCCTTGTCTTGGAGGGCAGTAGCCGCCTGGCAGACCTCCTTGCTTTCCACCCTCCTGCCAGCCAGCCACCCCCAGCGTTTGTCCACCAGAGAGTGACCTTTTAAAATGGGAAACAGGATCGCGTCCATTCCTTGTCGGCCACAGTCCAACAGTGTCCTAGCATACACTTGACATTCTTGCAGAAACCTCCAGGGCCCCGTGCTCTCTAATCCCTCTCCTCTGTGTTGTCACACTCGCCACCAGGCTCTCAGACACACACACCAAATGCTGGCCTTCTCTGGGATCTGGACACTGCCCCAGTCCCTCTACTCCATATTGCCCCCACCCTGCTAACTCATCTTTCAGCTCCCACGATAAAGGCCCTTTTTTAGACAGGGCTTACCACTGGTTCCCCAGACTCAACTAATTCCCACCTTAGATGGTGGGCACAGCAGAACTTGTTTACTGACTACATGAATGAATACATGGCAAGCACTGCAAGAGAATTTTCCACAATTTTATCCCCATTCTGCCAATGTGGATAAGCCATTTGCTTGAAGTTACAAAGGAAATGACAGCCAGGATTTAGGCTACGGTGGCTTGACTTCACATGCATCAAGCCCCACACTTGGTCTATGCCATGATAGTTCAGACAAGTCTCAAGCAGAATTAGGGGCCTATTCGGGTGGGAAAGAAACATTTCCAAAAGCCCTACCCAGGACACCAGTCCAAGAGGCTCCTTCCAGATCAAATCATTTTAGGAAATGTTACATCCTGTGTCTTCTTGGAAAACTCCAACACCCATTAGCCTACTGAAGGTTTTGGGAAATCTTCAAGTCAAGAAACATACTGGTATTATCTTTATTTTTTTATTTTTTGAGACAGGGTCTTGCTCTGTCACTCAGGCTGGAGCACACTGCTGGGATCTCAGCTGACCACAGCCTTGACTTCCTGGGCTCAGGTGATCCTCCTACCTCAGCCTCCCGAGTAGCTGGCACTACGGGTGCACACCACCATGCCCAACTAATTTTTTTGTAGAGATTGGGTCTCCCTATGTTGCCCAGGCTGGTCTCGAACTCCTGGGCTCAAGTGATCCTCCCACCATGCCTGGCCTGATACTAACTTTGGAAACACTCTGTGTTTTCCAAATTTATTTGACCACAGAACTTTTTGCCTATACTTTGGTATTTAATGGAACACACTTCATGGAACGTTGAAGTGGAAGCTTTCTCAGTAAACACAAGAAAGGGAATAATAGACTAATCCTGTTGCACGTTGAGGTTATGTGTAATGGAATGATGAAAGCTATGTAGGTTGAGTCAGCTTACGGAAAGACTTGAAAGCCAGGATAAACATGAACTTAATCCACTGAGCAATGAGAAGCCACATGAATTCTGGAGCAGGCAGGTGATGAGCAGTATCTCGACAGCAGAAGAAGGTTGGGCGCAGCGGCTCATGCCTGTAATCCCAACACTTTGGGAGGCCGAGGCAGGCTGATTGCTTGAGCTCCGCTTGAACCAGCCTGGGCAACACGGCGAAACCTCGTCTCTACTGAAAATACAAAAAGGTAGCCGGGCGTGGTAGTGCACGCCTGTGGTCTCAACTACTCTGGAGGTTGAGGTGGGAGGATAGCTGGAGCCTGGGAAGGCGACACAGCAGTGAGCCGTGATCGTACCACTGCACTCCAGCCTGGGTGACAGAAGGAGACCCTGTCTCATAAATCAATCAATCAATCAATAAATACATACATACATACAGAAGGATATTCTTCAGTTTTCCTGATCCGCTTAAGGAGGTGGCTAAGAATTCCAAGGCCAGCCAGTTATCTCAGAAGCAATTTGACAGTGAAGACACGATAAATAACCAAATGAGGTGAACTGACTGAGGCTGCCATTTACACGGAACATAAACAGTGTCCCCTGGAATTGCACAAGGTGGTAGCCTTCCTCTAGGCACATCTGGCTTCTAATCAACCTACAAGGCAAACTGAATTCCAGCCCTTTAGTTTCCAAAGTCCCCTTGTTTCACTTCTCAATTGCCATGTATCAAACCATTCCAAAACGTGTGGTTAAAACAGTATTCTCATAATTCTCTGGGTTAACAGGACTCAGCTAGACGTCTTTAGTGTCATGTGGTATCAGCAAGGGCCACTCATGAGGGTGCATTCAGCTGGGAGTCTGGCGGGGTTGAAACCTTCAAGAGACACAAGTCTGGGCTTTTAGTGCTGTGACTAGAGCACCTTGGTTCTCCTATGCATCGTCTCTCACCATTCAGTAATTTAGCCCAAGCTTCTCGTTTGGAAACATGTCAGCTTATTTTCAAGAACAAAAGTGGAAGCTGCCAAAATATCACTTCCATATCCTATTAGTCAAAACAAGTCACAAGTTCAGCCCTCACTGAAGAAAAAAATAGACCTTATTGGAAATAGCACGTGCACAGAGGATGAGAGCAACTGTTGGTGGCCATCTTTGGAGATGATCTACCACACCTCTAAATTTGTGAGATAAGAGTGTAGGTTTCTGATAACTTTGGAACTGAATGTATGGTAAGCTGTTTGCAGAAACAAATGCCCAATTAAGAACAAAGACTGGTTTCTTGGAATGAACATGACTTGTCGAGGATAAAGATGTTTATATCTCACATGGAACATTTGTGAGGAGCCATGGAGCCAGAGTTGTACAATAGTACAGGTTATTTTCTCCATTCTTGGGCACAAGTAAACAAATCCCCAAACCCCCAAATGGTAACAACATGACCTGGACTTAAAGGTATTGCACAAGAGGTTAGGGGCAAACTGATGTTTTGGCACCAGGGACATTTCTCATTGCTGGGCAATCCTTTGTTTCCTTCTTGGTGACATTCATTGGGATTTTGTTGCAGATACCACACAGGAAGAAGGCTATTAAACTGCCCCTATCAGCAGGAAACAGTCTGGAGGAGGCAGTCACACATAATTTTGTGAAAGAAAGTGCTGAGGCAAAACCAGCTGAGGTCCGATTCCACGATCCCAATGAACAGCAAAGGGTGGCTTCTAGAAGTCCTAGCACACATCACATACTATCATTCAGCAAAGTAGTTTTCATATTTTATTCTCATGACATTCAACACTTTGATATGCTGTACATATGTGCACCTGTGAGACACAAGAGGTAGAGGAAACTAATGCTGAGAGCCTCAGTGAGCCAGGCCTTCTCCCTGCTGCCATTCTTTTCACTTGATGGGATTGGTTATTTGAGCTTGAGCACACTAAACTAGTTGAGGGTTGTGTGGTAAAAGGATTCCTGCTGTCTCACTGGGGCTTTTTCTCAAACCAGGGTTTCTTAACTCCATGTCCAAGAATGGACTTCAATGGCACAATTTCCTCAACTATAGACAAATGTGTGCATATTTACAAGGGTGATTTTTAAAAATCCAGTGCTTTAATTAGAGTCTCAAGGACAGAAGAAAAAAGTGGTAAAAGGATCATGGCTGAGCTGTGCTGCTTGATCCTGGTACAGCTCGTGAGACTTTGTTTTGACCCACCCCACCCAGAACTATAGGGACAAATCAGTACAAATCAAAGTTGAGGACAAGTCAAAAGCATCACCTTGTCATTTAAAGGTTATACCACACTGTTAAAAGTTACTTGGCTGGGCGCGGTGGCTCCTGCCTGTAATCCCAGCACTTTGGGAGTCTGAGGTGAGTGGATCACCTGAGGTCAGGAGTTCAAGACCAACCTAGCCAACAGGGCAAAACCTCATCTCTACTAAAAATACAAAAATTAGCCAGGCGAGGTGGTGGGCACCTGTAATCCCAGCTACTTGGGAGGCTGAGGCAGGAAAATCGCTTGAACCCGGGAGGCAGAGGTTGCAATGAGCCGAGATCACGCCACTGCACTCCAGCATAGGTGACAGAGTGAGACGTCGTCTTAACAAAAAAAAAAAAAAAAATGGCTGGGTGCAATGGCTCACGCCTGTAATCCCAACACTTTGGGAGGCTGAGGCGGGTGGATCACGAGGTCAGGAGATCGAGATCATCCTGGCTAACACGGTGAAACCTCATTCTACTAAAAATACAAAAAATTAGCTGGGCATGGTGGTGGGCACCTGTAGTCCCAGCTACTCGGGAGACTGAAGCAGAAGAACGGCGTGAACCCGGGAGGCGGAGCTTGCAGTGAGCCAAGATCGCACCACTGCACTCCAGCCTGGGCGACAGAACGAAACTCCGTCTCAAAAAAAAAAAATTACTTAATATGACTCATTATCCCCAGATAAGAAATGGGAAAATAGCATGGAAGCATCAGGTGACCAGACCTCATAACAATGCCAAAAGTATGGGATTTGGACTCAGGGAAGCAAGGCTCTCTCATTCTATTGCTATAACACAGCAGCAAGACCACTATGAGCCTCAATTTTTCATCTGGAAGAAGGCTATAATATCCACCTTACTGTGCTGTGGTGAGGAATGAAGAAAACCATGGAAGTAAAGGGACAGTGCTTACTAAACAGTTTATTCCTAAATCAGAAACAATGCCAGAATGAGGCACATCTTTTGCTTCCTGGTTTAGCTCTGTAGCCCCCTAAAGTTGCTGCTTCTAAAGCCAACTAACATCAATCAATTCTGTTTTTTGTTTTTGAGACAGGGTCTCACTCTGTCACCCAGGCTGGAGTGCAGTGGCATCATCTCAGCTCATTGCAACTTCTGCCTCCCAGGTTCAGGCGATTCTCGTGCCTCAGCCTCCCAAGTAGCTGAGACTACAGGCATGTGCCCACGTCTGATTTTTCTATTTTTTGTAGAGCTGGGGTTTCATCATGCTGCCCAGGCTAGTCTCGAATTCCTGGACTCAAGCGATCTGCCTGCCTTGGCCTCCCAAAGTGCTGAGATTACAGACTATTACAGAGCTATCACGGCTGGCTTAAAAATCAGTCCTTTTTACTGTAATGAGTTAATTTGGTTAATAATTAAAAAATAAGAAAAAATATAAAAAGAAAATCCTTTTGCCTGAAAGTTTTCACCAGTTTCATTATTATCCTTGTAATGGAAGCCATTAGAAACAAATCCAACTAGAAGGGAGAGGATGATTCATCATTAAGGAATCAAAAACAGTGGAAGCAAACGGTGGAGGGGAGGGTGCGGGCTATCAAGGTAGACAGACCAGAATTGAAGTTTCTGGCTTTGCTGCTTACTTCCACCTTGGATTCCAGGTCTCCTTTGGCAAACCAGTGTACCCATCTACTGTACAGGGCTAATATGAGGGTCAAATGAGGCAGTATGAAGGTACAGTGACAACCATATGGGAAGCAACCAGCCCATGCTACAGCTCTCTTCCTCCAGAAATAGAGTAGGTACTTCCATTGAGCAGGTTTCAGGAATAATTTCAGACTTTTGCTCTTCTAATAAAGGAGCTTAAGCAGCTAAGCTTCTGTTATGCAGGTAAGAGGGAGTTAAAAGCTAGGTGCAGAGGCTCACGGCTGTAATCCCAGCACTTTGGGAGGATGAGGCGGGTGATCGCTTGAGGTCAAGAGTTTGAGACTGGCCTGGCCAACATGGCAAAACCTTGTCTCTACTAAACATACAAAAATTAGCCAGGTGGCCTGCACCTGTAATCCCAGCTACTTGAGAGGCTGAGGCAGGAGAATCACTGGAATCCAGGAGGTGGACGTTGCAGTGAGCTGAGACCATGCCACCGCATTCCGGACTGGATGATAGAGTGAGACTGTCTTTTTTTTAAAAAAAAAAAAAAAAAAAAAAAAAAGGTGGGGTGCAGTGGCTCACGCCTGTAATCCCAGCACTTTGGGAGGCCAAGGTGGGCAGATCACCTGAGGTCAGGAGTTCGAGATCAGCCTGACCAACATGACGAAACCCTGTCTCTACTAAAAATACAAAAATTAGCTGGGCATGGTGACAGGCACCTGTAATCCCAGCTATTCGGAAGGCTGAGACAGAAGAATCACTTGAACCCAGGAGGCAGAGGTTGTGAGCCAAGATTGCGCCACTGCACTCCAACCTGGGCAACAGAGCCAGACTCTGACTCAAAAAAAAAAAAAAAAAAAAAAAAAAGGGAATGAAATGGGATAGTCTCACTCAAAGTTGCCACGGTAAGTGAAACTGTGTTTCCACACCTGTGGGGGTTTAAATGAGATAATAAATCCTTTTATTTTTAGTGAGTAAAGTGGGATGGCAAAGCGAGTGGAGACCTGGGACCAGGACTGTGCAAAAAACTTCAACTGTATGGGTTCTCACCACTACTGGCCACAGTGAGTGAAACCATTCCAGCACATACAATTCCCAGCCTCCTCCTTTCCACCATACGGAGGTTAGTGCTCAGCCACCCTTTTCCTGTGCTGGGTATATCTTACAGGAAAATGCAGTATTTTCAAAAAGAATCATTTCAACCTGCGAGAGAGTCAATAATTAGAGGTGACACTGCTCAATACTGGTGAATGAGCTTGGAGATGAGAAGGGATGTCTGTTCCCATCTCCTACAGGCATCAACTGTACCCCCATATATCCTAATTTCCTATTGGTTCCTTTGCCCCTAAAATCAGTGGAAAATGGCACTTAGTGAAAGAATGGGTAATACTGACTAATCATTGCTACGTATACTGATTAGCTGGAACCAAAGTGAGGCAGATCAAATTTGTGCCACCATCTAGAGAAGTTCAGAGTGAGCACTCCCTTGATCTTTACAGACAGCCTGTATCACAGGGAAAAACATTCCATAGCCACAAACCACATCCCTCAACAGTTTACTGCTAGGGAAAGCAAATCCCAAGTGCATTTACTATTAGTAGCAGATCGTGTGCATCATTTTCATATATAAATGAGAGCCCCCAGATGAAACAGACTTGAGCAGAGAACATGCTTTATTGAGGAGTAGATATAGAAGAGCACATTCTACCACATGTGGGGAAGGGTTTAGCTTCTGTAAAAGGCCTTTATCCCTTAAGAAAACCCCTAGTGAAGTTGCTTTTTGATAAATTTTAACAGTGACACTGAAACTGGAGGGGAGCTGCCACTGAACATGCTTAAAATTAGCTCCCCCAACCCACAGTGAATATAAGTAGTGTACAGAGATGACAAGAGAAAGGCACAAATGACCGGAGTCAGGGATTGTGGTGAGGGCGCCACATGAAGACAGCATGTTGGAGGAGACCAAGTTGGGAAGGGTGACATGTCATACATCAAAAGTTGCCCCAAGATAGCAGGTTATAATGGGCTAGAGAGAAATTAGAGGGAACATCTCTTCCTTCACTTGAACAACACCAAAAATAGAAGACCAGAGAATAGAAGGATGGTGACAAATCCCAAAAAGGAAATGGAGGAGGAGTTCGTGGAAGGGCAGAAGCACTTTAATCCTAGAGGGAGGGTGAGGCACTGTTGAAAAGAGAAGCAAACTTTGGCAGGGGTGGCCATTCTGCCTTGCTGAGTCATGGGCTGAGATACGGAAGTCACTTTCAATCATTTTCTACTTCTCCCAGGGCATTCAGACAAAATCAGTGCAAGGTATATGGAAGTACAGATGTACTGTATCAGACTAGTGGAGGTGAAAAGGTTTCTGCAGTATAATTAACCAGTTAATATGCAGCATGAAAGGGAAAAGTGGACATTACTTTGGCACCTGCAAACGTAAAAAGTGGCAGTAAAGAGAGAAGGAAATATTTACTAGTGAGTACTTTACGGTGAGGCAAAAAGTAGTATCCGCTCCCTTTCACCAAGACACTGCCCACTGCCCACAGGTGAACTCAAATCAAACCCAGAACCACCACCCCTTCATTCTTCTCTCCATCTCATTCAGATCAATTATATGCTATTACCATGACTAGTCCCTGGGAAACTCTTCAAAAGTATTTGGCTCTGGTTAGCCCAATACAGATCAAAAAGAGGTCTCTTAATCAAAATGAAGGAAAGAAATTTAAAGCAAGATGGAACCCAAAGTGAATGGAGCCCCTGCCAATCCACACACACTCACAAGTGCCACCTTTTCCCTGCCCCTCCACAGAACACACATATAAGGAGTAACTGGAAAGGTCCTGGTGGTGGCAGCCATATTTGGAGGTCTGGTGACCAGGTGGCAAGCACTAGTACCACGCTTAGAAGACACAACACAACCTCATGGGGCGAGAGGACATGAGGAGAGAACCAGTGACTGGACAGGTACAGTACCATAACAGAACTCCTTGGGTCAGTGCTGAGAGACCTGCACTCAAGTCTAATACAGATCCCATCCAGGCAACCTCACTGAGGCCGAAACAACAGTTCCTCAGAACCAGCGTCTGCAGTGTACACAAAGGTCGGAGCCAGGACAGTCCTGAGGGGGATGGCCTTCCCAAAGGATACTGTACTTGCCAATCACAAGAGCAACAGAAATGACAGACAGATCCCTAGGGTACGGATTCCTACTGCTGGGGTTCGCTGGCTCGGAATGACAGGTCACTTTAAGTGCCCTTGGGAGGGGTCCATTTTAAGCAGCTGGGATCCATGGTTTTATTGGAGTTGGACCTTTTGGCCTCTTTGGCTATCCACTCATCAATCAGGTCCTGAGGGAGAACAATGGGAAAAAGGATTATATACTTTCAACTCAAGTGCCTTTACATAGATTCCAAAATAAATAACCGCCAAGAAGGAATTGCCAAAGGTTTAACAACATATTAGGGTATCAAAAAAAATACTATATTTTGACTTATAAACTGCTTTCCTATCTAATCCATTCTTCCTACTTTACCCTCAGTGAGAAATGAAAATCATCGCTCACCGACCTTTATTGTATATATGAAATAATTTAAAAAATTAGAAGTGAGTTTGAGTTGAGACAGCATTTGTGAAAATTCCTCTACAGATGGGCAATTTCCTCCCACCTAAGAAAAACATCAAATGACAGAAATGCTGTACAACATAAAGCTGCTTAACTGGAGCTGCTTAACTTGTGTCATCCAAATTTGAGACAGGAGCTTATCAAAACCTTCTGATAAGGATAAGGCGACACAGGCATCACTGCCAGCTACAGAAATGAGACCCAGTAAAAGGGGCGTGTAGCCCAACTCCTTTAAGGGAAGGTTCTCGAGTCTTAAGGCCCGTACTTTGCTCTGCTAAGCCTTGAAGGACATCCAGCAATGAGCAAGCCCCTGATGAGAACCTTACCTGTCTCTTTAAAACTAGGTGTTTTCCCTTCCAGTACTTGAGCATCTGAAGGGCTTGCAGAGTGCTGACAATGTCCACAGGATTCACAGCCGTCTCCTGACTGATTTCTGAAACAGAAGAGGTACTGACAACCTGGCCAAAGTGCAGGTTCCCACCCCTTTGCCCCCAACCAAGGTCTACTTTCCCTTAAAGGAAATCCAAATGGACAGGATCTTCTGTACTCAACCCAATCTGTTTAGAAGGAGTTTACAAAGTATTCATTTGACCAGTCCAAATAACTACAGAAGGATATTACAGCAAGAAGCTACTCTTGGCCCCTTAGAAATCAGGATCAAATATAGATCAAACTAAATTGTTCCACCCTTGCATAAATACACAGGGATGTCTTTCTCAGAAAGATGAACCAAACGATCTGAAGTTTTGCTTCTTGACTTTTATAAGAATTAAAGTGTTGGCAACTCTGGATTTGAGAAGCCAATTAATAACCATTTCCAGGGGCCAAATGCTTTGGATTCCTAGGCAACTTTAGTGAGGGTCTCTGCAGTGGTCCATATTCAGTGGGCCTTCCGTTCTCACATTCAGGGGAAACACAATACCCAGTAGAGTTAACTTCTTGGGTAACAATCAACCATTCCAAGGAGTCAAAAACCAACCTTTGATAGAAATCTCTTTGCCTTGGAAATTATGCAGGTAGCGGAGAAGTACTTCTTTCCAGTAACTGCGATAGCTTATAAGCCCCAGATCTGAGAGTGGACGTTCTGGGGAGCCAACTTTTTCTTCGACTTTGGAAAGCAAATAACCTGCCAGGGAACAAATACAGACTTTTTCTAGCAACACTCGATCTTATCCTAATAGCAAAAAACTGTGTGCCAACATGGAAGAAGGTTTAAGAAGCACAGTCCACTCCATTAGGATTTAGTCATTCAATGGAATACTGTGTGGTTAACTATAGTATACTGCCTTTGTATAAACAAAAGGGGAAGAATGTGTATTTACATTTACATGACACAGGAGTCCCCTCTTATTCACAGGGAATGTGTTCCAAAACTCCCAGTGGAGGCCCAAAACTGTGGATAGTACCAAATCCTATATATACTATGTATTTTCCTATCAACACATATCTATGCTACAGTTTAACTTATAAATTAAGAACAGGAAAAGAGTAATAGTAAAACAGAACAATTGTAACAATATACTGTAATAAAAGTTATGTGAAGGTTGTCTGTCTCTCAAAATATCTTATTGTACTGTACTCACCTATTTTTGGACCGCAGTTGACTACAGGTAATTGAAACTGCAGAAAGTGAAGTGGCAGATAAGGAGGGCACTACTGTAATAGGCACTAAAAGAACTCTGGAAGGCTTCACTATTAATCATTTTGATAATAATGAATCTCTGTAGGTGTGTGTTGGAAACAAGGGAGATGAGAAACAAAAATGTGAAGCCACTTCATTACCTAGTTTTTAAGTATTTTTTAAATCTTTGAATGGTAAGAACAGATTAGCTCAGTACCACCTATGAGATAGTGCGGGGTGTAAAAAACCCAAATGATGAAGCCTCTAGTTGTAAAGTCTAAACACCTAACATTCAATTTATACAAAATATACAAAACAACACTATGGAGATGCAGTCTGCAAAGTTCATAATCTGGGGAACCCTTTTAGACAACTAACCTGCTTTCTTCAACAAAAACACAGCAAGAAAAAAATGATGGCAGTGGAAAGTTTTAGACTAAAAGTGAATTATGAGCCATATTTCTCAATCCCACTATCAATTTTACCTGGATCTGAGTATTAAAAAAATAAAAATAAAAAAAGAACAAAATCACACCAGGGAAATTTGAATATCACAATTTATGACATGAAGGACTTTTTTTTTAAGGTGTAATAGACCTTATCTTTTAGAGATACCAAAATAATGGCAAGTGAAAATGTAGGTAAAACAAGATTAGCCCCCCAAAAACGGTAATTACTGAAGCTGGGTGATGGGTATAGAAGCGTTTATTATACTTTTGTTAATGCTTAAAAATTTCTATAAAATCAAGTTTATAAGAACAGTGTTACCTATTCAAAGATATATAGTTCCCCTCTTATGTCACTTCCCAGTTCATCTCTTCTCAGGTGACTTAAAAATGAAAGAAGGTGGCCGGGCACGGTGGCTCACGCCTGTAATTCCAGCACTCTGGGAGGCTGAGGTGGGCGGATCACCTGAGCTCGGGAGTTCGAGACCAGCCTGACCAACATGGAGAAACTCCGTCTCCACTAAAAAAGTACAAAATTAGCTGGGCGTGGTGGCACATGCCTGTAATCCCAGCTACTCGGGAGGCTGAGGCAGTAGAATTGCCTGAACCCGGGAGACGGAGGTTGCAGTGAGCCAAGATCGGGCCATTGTGCTCCAGCCTGGGCAACAAGAGCAAAATTCCGTCTCAAAAAAAAAAAAAGAAAGAAAGAAAGAAGGCTTGGAAGGCTAATTCTAGGAATTCCAATTTTGATTACAATATACCCTGTCCTATGACAGTGGACATCAAATATAGAATAACACACAGTAGAGTCTTGTTATTCACAGCAGTTATGTTTTATAAAGTCACTGAGAACCTGAATTAGTGAATACTGAACCACTACTCCTAGGGGAAATACAGGGAGGGTTAGGTTCCTGCAAGCCTCTGGTCACATATTGGTCAACCATCAATACATAAACTTATTTTATGTTTCTGTTTAAAAATGCCTTATTTAATATACACCGTTGATATCATTAACATTGAACTCACTGCCAGCAACTCTCTAATTCACCTGAAGAAAGCTACCTAACCCCTGTAAGGTACCCCAGGTATTCCTGAGATTAGGAACACCAGACACATCAGTACTACTCATAGGGGCCATTTAAAATCAACAGAAGGCCAAAACCATGTGGCATTCCCAGACTGAAAATGAACTTGTTTACAGTGTAAGAGCTGAAAACTCTGAAGTCAGCTGGGAATGTGTGCATCCATGACTCTTACTTTTTGCTGCTCTGTGCATGTTCACGAATGACCACAAAAATGTTAAGATTGATTTTGGGGTTACAAATAAAATTTAGTGAGTAAGCAAATTCACAAAGACAGAATCCACAATTAATGAGGGCAGAGTATATTATGCAAAGGGTCCATTGGGTACATGGATTACCTCTAGACAAGTCCCTACAAAAGTGAAATCCCTAGCATCAAGGACCAGATTTTAAGCCCCATGCATGTATGTGCTGTTTAAAAGTCTCAAATTGGGATAATCCTAAAGAGCTTACTTTATCATCCTCTGTACCTCCTACTCATTAAGGAGGAGTCCTGTACTCCTTCAATGTTCAATGTGTATTAGGCAGAATGACAATGTTCAGGTTTTTCCTACTTGTTCATTCATTTACTAAATATCCATGTACCTTCACTATATTCCAGGAATTGCAGAGACCACAGGACAAAAAGACAAACAATATTCACATGGTCCCTGCCTTGTGGAACTAATGACTTAGCAGTTTCACTTACTGAAATCAATAAGCATCTTGCCATAGCCCTGTCTCATGTACTGAGGCATAGTAAGGATACAGGAGACGTTGTAGTTGAGGAATGAATTCTTTTCCTAAAATCAAGAGCAAACAGATGAACACGTCATGAGGATTTGAAACCAAAGGTTTCAGCACTTCCACAGATGCAAAATAAGGCTGCTTGCAAAACATCTGGCTAACCAGTCCCAAGGAGTGGCTGCCAGGCTCACAGCTGTTATAACCACACCCTTTATCATGGCCAAAGCCATTAATCATCCCAGGATTTCCCTAGTTGAGACCTCCAGTCTCATTTTAAGGAGGCTGACTCTGGGCTCCTGACAGCCACAGAGCAGGGCAAGAAGTTTAAGACTGCTGACTCAGTATATAGAAGCCCACTTTAAACGCAATTTTTGAAAAGGAGCTGCCTACTGGAAGAGAAGGGAAGGAAACACCACTGTAAGTCCCCATTCTGCAAAGGGATTAAAAAAAAATCACATTGAATCAAATCAAAATGTGTGATTCCACTTGTAGGAAACGTCCAAAATAGGGAAATTTATAGAGAAAGAAGGACTAAGAGGGATTGAGTAGAAATAGGAGTGATTGCTAACAATTTCTTTTCAGGATAACGCAAACTAGGTTGATTGCACAACTCTGTGAATACTATAAACCACTAAATTGTACCCTTTCAGTGCATGAATTTATGGTATATGAATTATATTTCAATAAAGTTGTTATACTAAAAGTCATAAACTTTTATGACTTGGGCTGGGTGCAATGGCTCACACCTATAATCCCAGCACTTTAGGAGGCTAAGGCGAGTGGATTACTTGAGGTCAGGAGTTCGAGACCAGCCTGGCCAACATGGTAAAACACCATCTCTACTAAAATCACACAAAAAATTAGCTGGGCATGGTGGCAGGCGCCTGTTATCCCAGCTACTCAGGAGGCTGAGGCAGGAGGGTCACTTGAACCTGGGAGGCAGAGGGTGCAGTGAGTCAAGATCATACCTCTGTACTCCAGCCTGGGCAACAGAGTGAGACTCTGTCAAAAAAAAAAAAAAAAAAAAATCTGGCCTTGGGTCTTTAAAAGGCGCAGTAGTGTTATCACTGAAGGGACTGTGCTAGAAGGAGCCCAGCTAAACAATCAGGCAAAAAGAGTATATTCCTGGTTTTAAGCTAATAACATAGAGGCAGGCAAAGCCAGCAGAATTGGTTTGACTACAAGATGTGGGCTTGTGGGTTACTAGGGAGGGCTCTGGCCAGTTATTAATAGGCAGCTCCAGTCCACAATTCTAGAAATGAATGAACCAGAAGCTTTTAATAAAAACTGCATTTTCATTAAACAATCTTTGATACATGGGTTTGCCTTTTTTTTTTTTTTTAATTTAAGGAAGGGGTGTCATCATTGCCCAGAGTACAGCTTCTTCCTGTCAGTGATTTGAGCCCCCAACTGCGAACATGGATCACCCTGCTCTGGCCATTGGCTTCTTAATCTCCAGATCCTGCTTACCTTGGAAAAATATCCAATCAGGTGACAGCCAGTGTTGTCCGCCTCTGTCATAACATAGAACAGGAAGGGCTCCACATCATAATATAATGTCTTGTGGTCCAGAAAAAGTTTGGCCAACAGGCACAGGTTTTGGCAGTAGATCTGGAAGCAGAGAAACAGAGTTCATGTGTGGGCCACTGATTCCTAAACAGATAAAGGCCTAAAATTCACAAACATACCATAATTATTAATGAAACACATTGTGTATTTTGGCAAGAGAAGAGTTCTATGTCCTTCACAAGGTGTGATGGAGAAAAAACACATGCCTTCTGAAACCTGTGAATATACAACATTACAACTCCTTTCTAAAGTCACCACTTTTTACCTTGTTTTTCTTGCCATCCACTTCAAACACAGAGATTGAACCTTTGCGATATATCTCATCACCAGGTGGGTGTTTCCACACACATTTGGCCTGCAAGACAAAGAAATTCACATCAGGGAAGCAAAGCCTCCCAACAAGACTGCTCCTCAAAAGGGAAAAGGAATGACAGGTCAAATGTGGTTAACCGAGCTACCGGACAGTTGGACAAGCTGAGAACATACAGCAAAACAGAGATTTTTTTCCATAAAACAAAGGCTTCCAAAGTCATTTGAATATATTTATGACACTTTTATAGCAATCTGGAACAAGTATTCTGGATTACATTCTGGCACTACTTTAGCCCAGGAGATTAAAATCACCCACTACATAAAGGCCAAATAAATAACAATATGCTTGCTTATTACCAAATGCCTCAAGCCAACAGGAAATTCTTAAGCAGCTTATTTCCAGCAGCTTAGGATGGCTAAGTACTTTACTCTCACCTTTACCCATAACTTCTCATTACCACCTAACCGTGATGGCCTTCTTTGTTCAGATTAGAAAACCCACTCACAATGATAAAAACCATGTACCACTACCTGTCTGCCCTTCTCCCCTGCAAGTGCATTCCCTTTGTTGTATAAGGAAATTAAGAGAAAGTCCTGTGGCAAAAAAAGGAAAAAAAAAAAAAAAAAAAAAAAGGCAAGCAGCCTAGCTGAGCAGCAGGAAGCTAGGGTCACTTGGCCACAAGGGAGCACAAAGTACCCCCTTTTCCTCACCCTCAAGTGCTAATTGTTTTAATGCAGCCAGCCAGCCAGCCATCTGCTGTTAGGTGAATTCTTTAAAAGGTTTAAATTTTAAAATGTTTACGGCCTGATGCGGTGGCTCACGCCTGTAATCCCAGCACTTGGGGAGGCTGAGGTGGGCAGATCACCTGAGGTCAGGAGTTTGACAGCAGCCTGGCCAACATGGTGAAACCCCGTCTCTACAAAAAATAACAAACATTAGCCAGGTGTGGCGGCGGGGGACTGTAATCCCAGCTACTCCGGAGGCTGAGGCAGAAGAATCCGGGAGGTGGAGGCTGCAGTGAGCCGACATTGCACCACTGCACTCCAGCCTAAGTGACAGAGCGAGACTCTGTCTCAAAAAAAAAAAAAAGAAAAAAGTGTTTAAAAAGTATAAACGTATAAAAAAAAATTTTTTTTTTTTTGAGACAGGGTGTCACTCTGTCACCCAGGCTGAAATAGCACGATCATAGCTCACTGCAGCCTCGAACTCCTGGGCTCAAAAGATCCTCCCATGTAGCTAAGATTATAGGCGCATGGCGCCATGCCTGGTTAGTTAATTTTTCAAAAGGGTTTTGAAGCAACAGAGTCTCACTATTTTACCCAGGCTGGTCTCAAATTCCTGGCCTCAAGCAATCCTCCCACTTCAGCCTCCCAAAGTGCTGGGATTACAGGTATGAGCCACCGCACCTGGCCCATGAAACACTTTCTATTAAGCAAATTTACTGCAACTCTTTTTGTCAACTCAAGAAGCATGTTCCAATCTGTCATATGTAAATCCAAATATTTATTAACTGGAATCCATCCAAGAAAATTCCATCTGTAGTTTGTTCCTTTCTCTACCCCTTTACTCATGCTGGCTCTTCCCAACAATAACCAAACTCATGTAACAATTATTATTTGTTTAGAAACAGAAGCCAAGCCAAAGGAAGATCATTTCATTTCAGTGATCACACCTGAAGCAACGGGAATAAGAATAGGCATGGAATAAATTAGGTATTTCCTGAAATCTGATTTTTATATCATATAATATGGAAGATTTTCAAATATTCAGAATGTTTATTTGATTCTCAGATTTATTCAGACTCTTTGTTTTCTCCTTCTATTACTATTTCTTGCCCTTTTGGCTATTTCATTGGTTAGTGTCACTCAACAACCAGAAACGAAAAGGAAAAAAGGCATAAATGGTAAGCAGTTCACATCAATAAAAATACCTGCTTTCACATAGTAAAACCATTTTACTTTATCTCCACGGCCTGCCATCTGTATCAGTGCCCCACCTTCTGACCCCATTATTTTCTGTGCACTGATATTTCTACCAATCGCCGCCAATCACCTCCCCTCCATGACTCTAGCCACTATGCAGTCAAGTGTGCCAGGGTCTGGAGAACCTGAGTCAAAGCAACAGTTCTGGGCCCTGAACTTACAGACCACATGCTCCTGAACTGGGAACATAAAAAAGCAGTTATCACCAACCAAACTGGGGAGAAGAGTATAATGACAGAAATCACAGGAAACCTGGGTCATAGATGCTCAACATATGGAAATCCTGGGAAATAAAAAAGGAAGGGGAAGGAAAAAGAGACACCCCAGAGGCCTTAGAGCCAAATTATATTGTGATTATGAGAACAAGGGCTGGGCACGGTGGCTCATGCCTGTAATCCCAGCACTTTGGGAAGCTGAGGTGGGTGGATCATGAGGTCAGGAGATCAAGACCATCCTGGTCAACATGGTGAAACCCTGTCTCTACTAAAAATACAAAAATCAGCCAGGTGTGGTGGTGTGCGACTGTAGTCCCAGGTACTCAGGAGGCTGAGGCAGGAGAATTGTTTGAATCTGGGAGGTGGAGGTTGCAGTGAGCCAAGATTGCGCCACTGCACTCCAGCCTGGTCAACAGAGCAAGACTCCCTCTCAAAAAAAAAAAACAAGAAAAAGTCTTCTCTGCCTGAAAGGCTAATCTAATCTCTACTCCTTCCCCTGTTCCGCACCCTTGCTCCATGGCAGAAATTCCCCTTAAGACAAAGCTTATTCCGTAACAGAGGGGGGGAAAAATGGCTTTTTTTTTGAAGCTGCAAAAAATCTAGTAAACCTATTTGTCAACAATAACAGATTCAACTCCTTATACCTGTTTTATTAGGAAAAAGAGGGGAAGGCACCAAAGGACCCATTCTGCTACTTTCATAATCTGTCACAGGCTGATCACTATTAAATATTAATAAGTACCCATTCAACATATACTTCTTGGGCATCAGTTGTCCACACTAGTTGCTAGGGATATGAAGGTGAGCCATGCTGTCTCTGCTGTGCCTAATGAAGTCTGTATTTTCATCTAGTTTGGGACACACAAAACCTGTGGGCAGAGGTAATTCATATTCCAAGGAGGAAATGAAGAGCAATAGGCAGCAAGAACAAAAGACAAGAAGATGTACATGACAGGATGTGGGTAAGGGCCCTCAGCTGCTTTGGGTGGCACCCAGCACAAGCCATACCTCAGGCTCTACACCCTGCCTTAAGCTGTGGCCTGTCATTTCCTATGCCTTCATCCCATTGCTGAGGACCACTGAGAAGGTGCCTGAACAGATGCCATCGCTATGGCAAAATCTAGAGATCCTACAGCTTATTGCCATCATGGTCAAGGCAGAGGAACCCAAGACAACTCACCATGTGCCGGCGGAGTATCGTTTGGCTCTTCATGTATTTTAAACAGAATTCACACATATAGAGACGTCCCAGCCGTGCATATTCTTCAGGATATGGAGAATGGTACCAGGTATCAAGCTCATAGCGGCCAAAAGCAATTGTTTTAATCATGTTGCTTCCCTCTGTGATTTGGCCTTGCAGCCTTAACTTCTCCTATTGCCAAGAAATCAAAAGTCAAAGGAGGATCAGAATGTATTATCTTTGCTTTTAGACAGGGCACAGTGGCTCCTGTAATCCCAACACTTTGGGAGGCTGAGGCAGGCAGGTCACTTAAGGCCAGGAGTTCGAGACCAGCCTGGCCGAAATGGCAAAACCCCATCTCTACTAAAAATACAACAATTAGCAACGTGTGGTGGCAAACAATTGTAATCCCAGCTACTTGGGAGGCTGAGGCAGAAGAATCGCTTGAACCCAAGAGGCAGAGGCTGCGGTGAACCGAGATCGCACTACTGCACTCCAGCCTGGGAGACAGAGCGAAACTCCTTTTTAAAAAAATAAATATTATCTTTGTTTTTAAAAGTGTGTGTGCATGCCACCACGCTAGGCTATGAAAAAAATCAGACAGATTTGGCTTCTATCCATGAGAATTTACACTAAAGAGAGCTACATGAAAAATCACACAGGTGTACAGAAAACTTACTACCCATACTGCCCAGAGCACAGGTCTCAAAAGAGAGGTTTCTCTGCTACCTCCCACATTCTGGGCCTCACCAGAATGATACCTTGGAAACTTCATTTTTATCAGCCTAGACCAAACTGAATTATAAAGAAAATCATCACAGATACAAACTCCCCACCCTTATAAAGTATTCTAAAACTAAACAAAAAACTTGATTTAGAATCTGCCTTACTTATCTGCAGAAGCTTTTATAAAGCTATATGAATCTCTCTGAAATATATCCACAATGGTCACTTAGAAAAGAAAATAGGCCCTTTAAAAAATATTTTTGAAATGTGCATGATAATTCTAGAATCTAAACTCTAGAAGGCAGAAAATATTTCTGGGATGGGTGTAGTGGCATGCCTGTAGTCCCAGCTACTCAGGAGGCTGACGTGGGAGAATCGCTTGAGCACTGAAGGTCGAGGCTGCAGTGAGCCATGATGGCACCACTGCACTCCAGTTTGGGCAACAGGGCAAAACCCTGTCTCAGAAAAAAAAAAAAATTCGGATATCCATCTCCATTCAGTGGCTCTGAGTTGGCTACAAAAGTATTATAATTTGTAAGCATAACCAGGTGTAAAGTTGTAAAAGGCTGGCCCAGGAAATGCTCCATGCCAGAATAGGATAGAGAAAACCAGCAGCAGTTAACAGCCCATCCCAGCCAAGGGTAGCCAGCAAACCCTGCCTCTGCCAAGTTTTCAACATGTCTAGTATTTGATACAATTTTTTTTTTAATACAAGGGAGAAGGGGGTGAAGACGAGATTCACTTTAAAACTGAGCTTCCCTGAACACATTTAATCTGTTATATCAGAGGTAAACTCAATCACCAGAATTTTCTTCAAGCAAAGTTGTTAAAAATTCTGCCTAGGACAGCAACTCAGTATAAACTAGCTCTAAATAAATATCAGAATGGAAAACCAATGTATCAAACTTGGCTGTGTCAAAGATTAATTCTAAAACATCTGACAACAGCCTTTTCCATTATTCCTCTTCACTGTTATTTTCATTCTTAGTGCAGAGGAAACCTAGCAAAAGGGGAGTTCCTGTTGGGATTAAGAAAACAACAGAGATGAGTCTCTCCTAGGCTACAGGTTCTCAGAATTGCAAATTGCCCAGCTGAGACAAAGGGGCGCCTATGGTTTTATCCAGCCTCATCAGCTCTAGCCAAACTGGTACTTCCGGGAGCCGAGGTGGAAAGCAGGGAATAAAAAAAAGGAAGGGAGGAGGGGTGATTCGTTTTAAATCTGAAAGGGAAGGCTAGTCTCCAAAAAGGGACAGCTGGGAGACAGGGAAAGAGATTCCAGAAGCAAGGTACATTTAATTCCCATCAAACTGATTTGCAATCATTTTTCCTGGCAATTCTAAGCACCTTTCACAAGCGGCCTTCAGTTTGGAGGTTTTAATACTCACCAAATCCTCTGAAGCCCGGGCTTGTGCTCTTCGGAAAAGATCCAAGTCATACTCGCTTGTCAGGTTTTCTAGAAGAGGTTCCCGTGTGTTCCCATAGGTCTGTCTGTGTTCCTAGGAAAATAACCAGAGCGTGATACTCTGATACTCTCTGCTTCTAAGAACTTTTCAATCTATTTCATTTCAATCCATGCAAACCACACAACCATAAGCTAATTATTTAGTGCCTACATACTAGGTGCTAGGGATTGAGCACAAGACATACTACTTATCAGGTTAATGCCACAAGACTCCCACTACCCACCCCGGTGAATCTGGAGAGGAAATGCTCCCACACCTCCAGAAGGGAGCTTCATTCTTCTATCTCTGAAAAGATACACTTTGTGGATCAGAACGCTGTTCCTTCATGTAAAAATTTACATGACAGTACAAATAAATAAAGTACAACAAACCCAGAGACACTACAAATTCCCAGAATCCTGAGATTTGGAAGGAGCTTTGGTGGATACTCCCCTATTTAAAAACAAAACAAACAAAAACCAGATTTTCTAAGCCTTAGTGTCTAAGATTTTAGACTCAAAAGAAAATCTGCAGGAAGGGAGGGGCAGGGGCAGCTGGATGAAGCAGTCCTTTGTAACTTCTTTCACTTGAATTGCTCCAGCCACCATTATGCTGTCTGCAAAAGGCGTGCTACCCTCAAACTCCAGTCCACATACACAGAAAAATAGGCTGGACTCTCTAAAAATGACTTACTAAATATTAAGCAAGAATAAGACAGGGGAAAGCCATAGAAAATTAAAAGCATGAAAATAATCCAGTCTTAAATAATTCCCTAATCTTACCATGGCAGTCACTACAAGAATCCTTTCCAGGAAAGAGACTCTACAAAGGAAACTTCCCTTTTAAGCCTTTGATTTTAGCCCTTCCCACTCTGTTGTAGGCTCCACCTCCCATCCAGAGAATAGGAGATAATGGTAGTTAAGTGGAGTGGATGGCTTATCTCAGGAAAACATTATAGATTTCACACACATATTACCATATGAAGACACCATTCATCAGTATCTTTATCCCTATTAAAATTTCTTCTGGTTAATCTGATTCCATCTGCTGTGAATCTTTTTAAATTTGGACTCTATCATCTAAGATTTGGGTTCTACGCATTAGTTATTTCTTCTATTTTGAGGAACACTGGGAAAAAAAAAAAGCTTGAAAAAAGTCCTAGCCAGCATTTTAATCAAGGAGGTTGGGTCCTAATAACCTATCCCAAATTATTGAAAAGCAGAGCAGATGTTTGTTAAGGTTAAAAATTTCAAAAACTTTTACTTCAGACACTCTTTCTGCCTGTATGATTTTAGGTAAGTTACCTCTCTCAGTCTTAGTTTTCCTGTATATAAAATATGGGAAATATCACCAATCATACTGGACTGTTAAAAGATCAAAGGAACGTCACAACCACAGTGCCTAGCACTAATCACTCAATATACGGTATCATTGTCTTATTACCCTTCTAACAAGTTTGCAGATAGAAACAGTGAACAAGACTGGGCCAAGCAAACAATCTGGTACCCTATAGCCCACTACTAAAGCCCTCACTGTACAAACCAACACAGTCTGGTGTAAAGGTCTAACTACAAATTCACCCCACAACCCATCTTACATTGGCCTATGTCCACGTATTCATAAAATTAGCATTTAAGACAGTGATGACTGTCAAAAAAGTAAATACAGGCCAGGTGTGGTGGCTCACACCTGTAATCCTAGCACCTTGGGAGGCCGAAGTGGGCAAATCACTTGAGGTCAGGAGTTTGAGACCAACCAGCCTGGGCAACATGGTAAAACCCTGTCTCTACTAAAATTACGAAAATCAGCTGGGTGTGGTGGCCCACACCTATTATTCCAGCTACTCGGGAGGCTGAGGCAGGAGAATTGCTTGAACCCAGAACCCAGGAGGCAGAGGTTGCAGTGAGCTGTGATTGCACCACTGCTGCACTCCAGCCTGGGTGACAGAGTGAGACTCTGTCTCAAAAACTCCGCCTCAAAAAAAAAAAAGTAAATACAGTCATCTCTTGATATCCCTGGGGGACCAGTTCCAGGAACGCCCCCCCAACCTCCCTGCATATAACAAAATCCATGGATGCTCAAGTCTCGTATGTAAATGATGTCATATTTGCATATAACCTGGGCACATCCAGCAGTATACTTTAAGTCATCTCTAGATTACTTATAATGTGATGTCAATGCCATGTAAATAGCTGTTAACACTACTATTTCAGAAATAATGACAAGAAAAAGTCTGTACACATTCAGTACAAACACACATTTTTTTCCCGGAATATTTCTGATCCGTGGTTGGTTGAATCCACAGGAACAAAATCCATGGATACGAAGGGTCAACTATGCATAGTCTGGCATATTTTTGTCTTAGTGAAGCCATGCTCTGACTAAGTATTCACATGCCCTATGTTTAAGAATCTATCCCAAAGGCTGAATAAGAAAACATTCCAATTCTATGAAAAAAACTAAAATGTCAGAAAAAATCTAAAAGAGCAGCCATAAAAAAGAATGAAATCATGTCCTTTGAAGCGACATGGATGCAACTGGAGGCCATTATCTTAAGCAAATTAACACAAAAACAGAAAACCAAACACAGCATGTTCTCACTTATAAGTGGGAGCTAACCACTGGGTACAGAGGGACACAAAGAAGGGAACAATAAACACTGAGGATTCCAAGAGTGGGGAGGCGGACAAGGGTCGAAAAACTACCTATCACTATGTTCACTACTTGGGTGACAAGATAAGATCATTAGAAGCCTAAATCTGAGCATCACACAATAGATCTATGTAACAAACCCGCACATGTACACCCTTATCTAAAATTTAAAATAAATAAATTAAAAAAAAAAAAAAAAAGGCCGGGTGCAGTGGCTCATGCCTATAATCCCAGCACTTTGGGAGGCCGAGGCGGGTGGATCACGAGGTCAGGAGTTCAAGACCAGCCTGGCCAACATGGTGAAACCCCATCTCTACTAAAAATACAAAAATTAGCCGGGTGTGGTGGTGGGCGCCTGTAATCCCAGCTACTTGGGAGGCTGAGGCAGAGAACTGCTCGAACCCAGAAGGCAGAGGTTACATACAGTGAGCCAAGATCGCACCACTGCACTCCAGCCTCCAGCCTTCAGCCCTGGTGACAGAGCAAGACTCTGTCTCAAAAAAAAAAAAAAAAAAAAGAAAGAAAAAGAAAAAGACTGTGAAAGAACACACATCAAAATGTTAAGCAGTGGTTTGTATCTTGAAGGACAATTTTTTTTTATTGGAATGTTTCTTCTCTATATTTTTGGTATTTTCAGTAGTAAGCACGTATTAATACATTTATAATAAAATATTTTCCTAAAAAAAGATGTTTAAGGCCGGGCATGGTAGCTCATGCCTGTAATCCCAACACTTTGGGAGGCCGAGGTGGGCAGATTACCTGAGGTCAGGAGTTCGAGACCAGCCTGGCCAACATGGTAAAACCCCGTCTCTACTAAAAATACACAAATTAGCTGGGCGTGGTGGCACATGTCTGTAATCCTAGCTACTCGGGAGGCTGAGGCAGGAGAATTACTTGAGCCCAGGAGGCAGAGGTTGTGTAGTGAGCCGAGATTGTGCCACTGCACTCCAGCCTGGCTGACTGTCTCAAAAAAAAAAAGATTTTTAAGTGAAAACGCAGAATTCAAAGTGCTACATACAGTAAGAAGGTAATTATGTAAATAAGAGATTGTGAAAAAGCTAGGATATATCCAAAAACACTAACTGTGGCTATTTTTAGGTAGTAGGATTTGTTTTCTTCCATATACTTTGCTTAATCACTCTAAATTCTCTTACAAATGTACATTACTTCTAAAGTTAGAAAAAAATGTTAAAATACTACAAGAAGGTCTATTACAGAATATTCACCCAATTAATACCTTTTAATCATGGAGGAAATCTATTTTTCCATTAAAATAAGCAGACTACTATTAAGCTTGAATGTTGTTCTTCATACAGACGTTTCCAGTGCCATGGCATGTGTTCTAGCGGGTAAATTTAACCCTTTAAGATGAAAGTAAAATTTATGAACAACTAGAGGATCAAATTTTTTAAAATTTAAATTCTAATTGTATTTTATTTTCCCAAGACCTCCTGTTTCCACTCTCAACAATTCAGTTTTGGGGGACGAAATAAACTCTAAGTGCCATAGAAGAGTCAATTGGTATTCACATGTGGAGAATACTAAATGGCAAATCTGAAAGGCAGAAGCTCAGAAAGCAAAAGGAATCAAATGTGATAGCAGGAGTTCATGCTCATTAAATATTTAACTTTCCCTCACCATATATTTCTCTTTCTGTTCTTTGCTCAGTCCAGAATTTCTTTTCTTCCTGAGTTCAGCCACTTTTTCCTTATATCGAAGCTGCCTCTCCGTTGGTGCCTAAAAGGAAAAAGGAGAAAACTGAGAGAAAACTCCATATAAAGCTAAGCTTCAAAATCAAAGTGCCAAGGCCCAGCACGGTAGCTCACGCCTGTAATCTCAGCACTTTGGGAGGCCAAGGCAGGCAGACCACCTGAGATCAGGAGTTCAAGACCAGCCTGGACAACATGGTGAATCTTCATCTCTATTAAAAATACAAAAATTAGCCAGGCATGGTGGTGCACGCCTGTAATCCCAGCTACTCGGGAGGCTGAGGTGGGAGAATCACCTGAACCCGGGAGGCAGAGGTTGCAGTGAGCCAGTCATGCCACTGCACTCCAGCCTGGGAGACAGAGCGAGACTCTGGCACAAAAACAAAAAAAAAAGAAGGTACCAAAACATTTACAAAATTTTAAAGAGAAAAAAATGCCAGAAATTTTCTAGCCACACTGCAAATCATATGGCAATTTTATTTTATTCATTTGTATTATTTTTGAGGCAGGGTCTCGCCAGAGCGAGACCGCTAGGCTGAAATGCAGCGGCACGATCGTGGCTCACTGCAACCTCTACCTCCTGTGCTCAAGCCATCCTCCTGCCTCAGCCTTCCATGTAACTGGGACTAAAGGTGTACACCACCACGCCCAGCTAATTTTTTCATGAATATGGCAATTTAAAAATTCCAAATCAGGTTCTCATCACCCACCACCTTTACTGCCAGTTAAATATAGGTTCAGGAATACAAACTTATTTTACTATTAACATAAACTAAGGATAGACGTCTCCACCAAAGCAACAAGAATAAAATTAAGATCATTTCAACTAATCATTTATAGAATGCTTACTGTTTTCCAATTAATGCTTATTGATCTGATCAACAGTGGTACAAAAATTCATTTATACGTATTAATTTAAATAGAAAAACTGAATAAGAATAAAACCCAAGGTTGGGCACAGTGGCTCATGCTTATAATCCCAGCACTTTGGGAGGCCAAGGCAGGTGGATTACTGGAGGTCAGGAGTTTAAGATCAGCCTGGCCAACATGGTGAAACCCTGTCTCTACTAAAAATACAAAAATTAGCTGGGCGTGGTGGCGTGCCCCTGTAATCCCAGCTACTTGGGAGACTGAGGCAAGAGAATCACTTGAACCTGGGAGACGGAGGTTGCAGTGAGCTGAGATCACACCATTGCACTCCAGCCGGGGCAAAAAGAGTGAAACTCTGTCTAAAAAAATAAATTAATTAAATTAAATTAAATTAAACCTAAGATAGACAACGAAGAAAAGTGTAGTTACCACTTATGGAGTGCTTTTTACCTGCCAAGCACTGGGTATAGGTACTTTACATACATAATTTAGCTGACTCCCCTGCCAGGTAGGCATTATTCACCTCTTCTTATTAACAAAGAAATAGGTTAGTTGACCTGCCCGGGACAACATAGCTAGAGTTAAATAATCGGTATTCAAATTCACATCTGTTTGGCTCCAAAGTCAAACTTCTTCCTCATCACCATATATCTCTGCTATCCACCTATAATCTAACTGCAAAAACAGACACCTAAATGATGAACAAAATATAATATGTCACAAAGGCTAACATTTTGAGAGCACTACAATGGGAATACATAAGGAAGAAATTCCTTAACGGTGGGAGAGAATTTGGGAAAAATTCCTCCAACAGCTGAGAACTGCATGGGCCTTGAAAGAAAATACCATCTCTTCTTGGTACAGGTATAGCGTTCCAGGCAGGAAAACAGGAAGAGTGAAGACCAAAGGCATTTAGGGAAGAACAAGGAAGTAAGTGAACCAATGTGGCAGGAATGTTCAGAGAGGCAGGAGGAGGATTAGGACCAAGCCAGGATGCTCCCTACAAACCAAGGGAAGAGATAAGTAGAAGACAAATAACACAGTCAGCAAGTGTCAAATGCTGGGGAAAAGTCACTGGTGGCCTTGGAAAGGTGCTAGCAGAGTGGAGAGGTTTGAAAGCAAGCTACAATAGTCTTAAAGGATGCGAAGTGAGGAAATGAAGCAGCAAGTGTAATCTTTCAAATAATCAGAATTATCTACTACTACTACTGCTACTACTATTACTACTACTGTAGATAGCATGATTCCTTCATTCATGAGGTAGAAGTGTTTGTTTTATGAAAATTTACTGTTTGAAAAACAAACATGATTCTAAATTTACATCTGGAAGACATACCACAGGAAATGAGGCATAGACATGCCTGAAGACAATTATAGAGGAGATCCAAGAAACAGACCTCAAACTATGAATGGCCAGTGCTTTAACAAGGCCCATACCTGGTGCCTGGTTGCATGCCTGTTGTTGTCATCTTGCCTGTGAGACAGCATCCTTTCTTCTATCTGCTTATCCCGGCTCTGTGCTCTCACCTGCAACCATCAACAACGTCAATAAATCCACCTGCTTCTAAGACTACGTTTACTTAAAGCATAAGAATACAATGATAATGCCTTGGATTTATGTTGTACTTTACTTTCAAAGGGTCTTCACACTTATCGTCACAATCTCTACAAGAAAGAGATAAGGCAAGCTTCACATTCTGCCTTCTCAGCCAATAACAGGATCAGAGAAGTTGAAATGATCCAGCTAAATGATGGGATCACTAAGGTTTTAATCATGTCTGATGACTCTGAGCCTGGACTCTTCCCAAAGTACAATAAATAAATAAAAAAAGCATGAGGAAGTGCAAGAATAGCGTATGGAAGTACAAAGAAAACATTAGAAAACCTGGGTTTGGGCTGGGTGTGGTGCCTCACGCCTGTAATCCCAGCACTTTGGGAGGCTGAGGCGGGCAGATTAGCTAAGGTCAGGAGTTTGAGACCAGCCTGGCCAACACGGTGAAACCCCGTCTCTATTAAAAATACAAAAAATTAGCCAGGCATGGTGGCAGGCGCCTGTGATCCCCGCTACTCAGGAGGCTGAGGCAGGAGAACTGCTTGAACCCGGGAGGTAGAAGTTGCAGTGAGCCGAGATCACACCACTGCACTCCAGCCTGGACAACAGAGCAAGACTCTGTCTCAAAAAAAAAAAAAAAAAGAAAGAAAACCTGGGCTTGGCCACATGCAGTGCCTTACATCTGTAATCCCAGCACTTTGGGAAGCCAAGGTGGGCAGATCACTTGAGGCCAGGAGTTCAAGACCAGCCTGGGCAACATGGTGAAACCCCGTCTTTACTAAAAATACAAAAACTAGCCAGGCGTGGTGGCGCACACCTGTAATCCCAGCTACTTGAGGCTGAGGCATGAGAATTGCTTGAATCTAGGAGGCTGAGATTGCAGTGAGCTGAGATTGCACCAATGCACTCCAGCCTGGGTGACAGAGCGAGACTGTCTCAAAAAAAAAAAAAGAAAACCTGGGTTCAAGTCTCCAGGGAAACTTAATTCTGTAGTTACATGACCTCAGACAAATCACATCAGCTCTCAACAGTTTCTGTTTCATAATCTGGGAATTGGGAACTGATATCCAACTGCTTATTCCACTTCACCACTAAAACTCAGAATGGTCAAAACAGAACGACTGGCATTTCTCCACAAATCTGCTCTACCCCAAATCTTCCCAGTATTAATAAATGGCAATACTGTCTAAATAGCTGATCCAGTCAACAACTTGAATGTTATCCTAGATTCTTCTCTTTTCTCACACCTCACATCAAATCAATCAGCAAGCCTAACGGGTTGCTCCCCTCTAAAACGTATCCTGAATCCAACCTAGTCTTAGAATTGCTGCCGATACAAAGCTAGTCCAGTCCACCAACTACTGCCTGAACTTCCATGCAGTCTCCCAAGCACCCTATACCCTGCATCAACTCTTGCCCCTACACTCCATTCTCCATGTTAACAAGTCTTCAGTTTTCAAAAGCGTGCCTGAAATCCTGTCATGCCTTTGTTAAAGCCCCCCAAATGCTTCTCATTCTATCAGAACAAAAATATACTCCTGTGCCAAGGTCCACGAGGTCCTTTATGATCTGGATCCAGCCATACACGGCCTACTTTCATTCAGCCTCTCAAACCCATCAGTTTAGCCGTGCCTCATGGCCTCTGCACTTGCTGTTGCTTCTACTTAAGATATCTTTCCTTCTAGATCTTTACACAACTGCTTCTTTGCCATCATCCACGTCCCAGATCAAATGCCATCTCCTCAGGAATGTCTTCCAGGACCATCCTGGGAAAAGCAGTGCTATCCCTACCCTCACCCCCGCAACAGACTCTCTCTATATCATTCATCTTTTTTTCCTCACAATATTTATCACTGCACAAAATTATGTACTTATTAATTTGAAGGTTTATATTGCCTCCCCCTGTGAGAACATAAGCTCCTTAAATGCAGTCTTTTATTCACTGAATCCTCAGATACCTGTATTTGGCACATGCAGCTACAGAAATATATGACTGAATACAAATGTAACATCACTGATCGCAAGGGTGTCCTGGGAAACTCAAGAGCAATCATGTATATGCAGGTTCTTCAAAAACACTAGAGCTGTTAATAAATGTGGGGAATTTGTCTAATCTTTCCACTTAGGTTCTAAATGTAATAAAAATATATCATCTCAGAAATTCTCCTGATCCTCCATGCACATGTTCCAGTAGTAAAGATGGATTATTCTGCGCCTAATGCCCCTTGCAAAGAAGAGAGAACAAAGAGGATAAATTCAAGATAGAAATGTTTTCCTTTGGTCAGAATTTTCTTCACCAAACTGAAATTTTTCTTTTTCTAAAATAAACTGCTTAACGTTACATGGTGATATTGCTACAAACTAACAATTTCAAAAGCAAAAGACATCTCAGGAAGATTTTTATGTAAAACCATCCATAGTATCAGATCATTATATTTAGAGACAAGTGGTAGAGAACAACTCTCAAAAAGCAGGGATCGCAGTTATTTTCTGAGAAAGAAGTACCTGAAGCCTTTCCTGCTTCTGACACAGATGTGGGCACAGCTTTTTCTGTTTTGATTTAGTCCCAGAATAATGGGAGGACAATGGGAAGATCTACAACTCACTTTTACACAGAGCAGAAGGAATTGCCACTTATAAAATGATTTGGAATGAAGAAAAATAAGAGTAGGGTCATTGACCTTAAAATCCATACAAGCACGGAAAGTACACTACTTTGCTGAAAGACTAACCACACAAAAGAAACTTTCACCCCTGCGGTCTACCTGTAAATAAGAAAACAAATTCTGAATCAAGGAAAATTAATGTTAGCTAGGGAATCTAATTTTCCTCACAATGAAATTGGCTCAAACAGGAATAAACCTGTGACCCTGGTGTCACTAGCAAAGTAACAACAAAAACAACAATAATACTTTGGTCTAACCAGCTTAGATAACCTGTCCAATACTACTCAAGCAATCCACTTAATTAATAACATTTTCCACTCTTGCTTCCCCATAATTAGATCTTCGGTTCCATCCTTGGGAACAGCAACCCACACAAGAACACACAAATGGGATCTGAGCTTCTACTTAAATACATTATCTCAAAATCCCAAAGGTTATTTAGGAGCTATGTTTCAAGAATTTAAAAGACGATTTAGCCAAGAGTAGGTGTGACTGAGAGTAACAAAAAGCATTTCACAGAAATGGACAGAAAAAGGAACAAGAATTATGAAAGGTTTTTAAAAGCAAAATGACTTCATAGATTTATGAGAAGAGAACCGAATGCATAAATATTAAGATCACATATTTATGCAAGTTATTCCTTAGTGGAATAAGTCCCTAGCAGTCTTCGAAGCCAATTTTCAATAGAAAATATCAATGCACTAGTGGCTGATGTTCCAAATGTTTCATAATCTCCTTGTTAATTTCTCTCAAAGCACTCATTACATATTACAATTCTTTTGTCTGTTTAACTAGTTTTTTCTAAAAAAGCACATTGTTTTTTATGTTTCCTCCACTACAATGTAAGAACAAGGACCCTACCCATCTTGTTGGCCACTGTATCCCCAGTGTTTAGCAAAGTGCCTGGCAAACGGTAAGCACTCAATAAGCATGTGTTGAATAAATGAGAGCACAATTACCTTGCATTCGTCAGCTGAGAGGTTATGATAGAGTGGGCATCCTGAGATGGAGAAATGTCTCTCATGTTTTCCTGTAAGGTGTCCTGTTAAAGGAGGGAAAACTTAATCTCAAGAAAGAAGACACGCTTAGAAAGTAGTATGTTTCTCTAAGACAAACCTGTTTTTTTGCTACATCATTTTTATCAAATATATGTCTGATCAGACTGAATCCACCAAACATAAGGCTGGTAGGGCTATAACTTGCACTCATTCTTTTCTTCCACAGGATGGATCTGGCAGTCTTTGAGCATGCTTATATATGATCAATATAAACTATAATTCTTTCTGCTCTTAGACTTCTCAAATCTCAAAATGTCACGAAGTCAACATTTGTAATTAAAGCCCAAGACTATGAACAGGAACACTTTCTTTTGGTGGAATGTAACTCTCCTATACTAAATTAATCAGGTTATATGTAGAATAAGTGTACTTTTCTTTCTACTGTGCAATGTTATCCAACCTGAATTTAACCCCTTTCAATACTCAAATTTATGAAAAATGGAGAAGCGGCCTTTTCTATCATATAAGTAAACATACTTACATAACTTTAAACCAGATTAAATACTTATTTTTTGGAGGGAGAACTGAGTTTTGCTTAAAGATTTAGGATTCTTCTATAATCAGATTTTTTTTACTTTAAAAAATTTTTTTATGTCACCTAGGCTGGAATGCAGTGGTGCAACCATGGCTCAAAGCAGCCTTGAACCCCTGGGCTCAAGTGATCCTCCCACTTCAGCCTCCCAAGCAGCTGGGACTACAGGCTCACAACATCATGCTGGGCCCATTTTAAAATTTTTTGTAGAAATGGGTCTCAGTGTTGCCCAGGCTGGTCTTGAACTCCTGGACTCAAGCAATCTTCCTGCCTCCGCCTCCCAAAGTGCTAGGATTACAGGCATGAGCCACGCCTGAAACAGGCAGTAACACGAGGCCTTCTGAAGACGGAAAAATGTTAGGAATAACAAAACACGAAAGCTTGTTTTATTTAAATGGGTATCTCTTCATTCATGTATTTTTCTTTTTTTTTTTTTGAGACGGAGTCTTGCTCTGTTGCCCAGACTGGAGTGCAGTGATGCGATCTCGGCTCACTGCAAGCTCCGCCTCCTGGGTTCACGCCATTCTCCCGCCTCAGCCTCCTGAGTAGCTGGGACTACAGGCGCCTGCCGCCACGCCCGGCTAATTTTTTGTATTTTTAGTAGAGATGGGGTTTCACCATGTTAGCCAGGATGGTCTCGATCTCCTGACCTCGTGATCTGCCTGCCTCAGCCTCCCAAAGTGCTGGGATTACAGGCGTGAGCCACCGCGCCCGGCCCATTCATCTATTTTTCATTTGGTTTTTTTGAAAACACACAGGGAATTGAACATTATTTCCTTTTTATATATTTCTCTTCAACCAAAAGGTTTATAAAACACCTAAGATTGAAAGAGGTCATAGGACAATGCTAATGAGATAAAAAGTTAGCTAACCTGAATAGCAAGTCTACAAAAATCTTCATCTTTCATTAACAACAACAAAAAAAAAAGACATTTAATTTGGGGTAAAGAAGAAAGTGGAGTTTAAAGCTTACATAACATAATTTATAGAATAAACTTTAAAAGGAAAAAACAGTCCAAGTACTGGTGAATGGGTGATTTTAGGACATTCAGGCCATCATTTCTCCGGGACTGTATTATTAAAAATGCAATTTTAGGCCGGGCGCAGCGGCTCACGCTTGTAATCACAGCACTTTGGGAGGGCGAGGCAGGCGGATCACGAGGTCAGGAGATCGAGACCATCCTGGCTAACATGGTGAAACCCCGTCTCTACTAAAAATACAAAAAATTAGCCGGGCGTGGTGGCAGGTGCCTGTAGTCCCAGCTACTTGGGAGGCTGAGGCAGGAGAATGGTGTGAACCCGGGAGGCGGAGCTTGCGGTGAGCCGAGATTGCACCACTGCACTCCTGCCTGGGTGACAAAGCAAGACTCCATCTCAAAAAAATAAAATAAAATAAATAAATTTTAAAAATGCAATTTTAGGGCCAGGCACGGTGGCTCACACCTGTAATCCCAGCACTTTGGGAGGCCGAGGCGGGTAGATCACCTGAGGTCAGCCTGGCCAACATGGTGAGACTCCATCTCTACTTTAAAAAATATAAAAATTAGACCAGCATGGTGATGCATGCCTGTAATCCCAGCTACTCAGGAGGCTGAGGCAGGCAAATCGCTTGAACCTGGGAGGCAGAGGCTATAGTGAGCCAAGATCGCATCATTGCACTCCAGCCTGGGCAACAGAGCAAGATTCCATCTCAGAAAAAAAAAAAAAAATGCAATTTTAGAGGTCCGCAAAATTATCTTGAACACGAAAAACCATCCTCACTGATCAAATACCATACATACAATGTAGCATCAGCTGGGCTCAGTGGCTCACACCTGTAATGCCAGCACTTTGGGAGGCCAACACAGGAGGACTATGTGACTCCAAGAGCTTGAGGCCAGCCTGGGCGACATACGTAGTGAGACTCCATTTCTACAAAAAGAAAAATAATTAGCCAGGCATGGTAGTCCATGCCCGTAGTCCTGGCTACTCAGAAGGCTGAGGTGGCAGGATCACTTAAGCCCAGGAAGTCAAGGCTGCAGTGAGTCATGGTCACACCACCATACTCCAGCCTAGGTGACAGAGAGACCCTGTCTCAAAAAAAGTAATGTCACTACTACTGCAAGACTTGCTTTTCAGATACTATGTATCCATACGTCGTTTTTTTTTTTGAGATGGAGTTTCACTCTTGTTGCCCAGGCTGGAGTGCAATGGCCAATCTCAGCTCACTGCAACCACCACCTCCCAAGGTTCAAGCAATTCTCCTGCGTCAGCCTCCCCAGTAGCTGGGATTACAAGCGCCGCCACCACGCCTGGCTAATTTTGTATTTTTAATAGAGATGGGGTTTCACCATGTTGGCCAGGCTGGTCTCGAATTCCTGACCTCAGGTGATCTGCCCACATCGGCCTCCCAAAGTGCTGGGATTACATGCATGAGCCAGCGCACCCAGGCATATCCATACTTCTTAGTAATTTATTCAGGGCATGTTTTCTTTTATATGTTAAATAAAACCAATCTATTATCTACAATAAAAAAGGAACAGCTGATCTACTGACCTAAAAATTCCACTGCTCTGAATTTATCCTACAGATTTGCTAGAAAGACAACAAAATATGTTCATACAAGGCTACCCATTACAATATTGTTCAAAAAAGCTAAAAATGAGAAACAATCTAAATGTCAATGAGACAATTTAAATAATGTATAAACTATCAATATAATGAAATTCTCTGCATCTTTTAAAAAGACAAGCCTCTAAATACAAATACCCAAGATGTACAACCAACAAATGTATCCTATTTTCCGTTTTATGAATAATCACAAAAAGGAAATATGTGTACATATACGTGTGCTTATATATGTAGAAAAACTTCTTGGAAGCATTCGTAGAAAACTGCAAACAGAAGTTTTGTATCTGTGGCACAGTTCTGCGGGTATGAGTGAAGGGCAATTTTTACTTAATGCACTTCAAACTTTCCTATAGCGTTTTAATTTTTCACAAGTACATAAAACTCTTAAGGAATAGACTAGGGTCAAGAATATTTTGGGGCCCGGTGCAGTGGCTCACGCCTGTAATCCCAACACTTTGGGAGGCTGAGGTGGGAGGGTCACTTGAGCCCAGGAGTTCAAGACCAGCCTGGGCAACATGGTGAAACCCTGTCTCTACAATAAATACAAATATTAGCTGAGCATGGTGGCATGTGCCTGTAGTCCCAGCTACTTGGGAGGCTGAGGTTGGAGGATCAATTAAGCCTGGGAGGCGGAGGTTGCGGTGAGCTGAGATTGCACCACTGCACTCCAGCCTAGGTGACAGAGTGAGACTCTGCCTCAAAATAAAAGGATACTTTGGAAGCTCAGGTTCATATTTTTCAAAGTTCCAATACATTAAAACCAAAGTCAAAGTAAACTTTTTCACTTGAGCCCAAGAGTTTGAGACCAGCCTAGCCAACATGGCAAAGCCCTGTCTCTACTAAAAAATACAAAAATTAGCCAGGCGTGGTGGCACATGCCTGTAATCCCCAGCTACTCAGGCGGCTGACGCACGAGAATCGCTTGAGCCCGGGAGGCGGAAGTTGCAGTGAGTGACCACGCCACTGTACTCCAGCCTGGTAATTATAGAGTGAGACTCTGTCTCCAAAATAAATAAATAAACAAATACAAGTAAACTTTCCTCTAATACAACATATTTTTTATTTACCCTATGGTCTACCCCATTAAGAGGTTAACTCCTGGGCATAAATAACACAATCAGGCCCCATTCTGACCTATCTCCTCCTCTCCGTTCTGGTCATTCTGCCCCAAGTATATTGGCCTCTAAGTGTTCCTCAAACTGGTTAACTATTCTCTTGCCCAGAGCACTTGCTGTTCTCCTTACCTATAATGCTTATTCTCAAATATTCCAACAGCAAGTCTCCGCTCAAATGTGACCATATCACAGCAGCTTTTCCTAGCCAACTACATATATATGTCACATATACATACACATATGTATGTATATACACACACAATATCCTACCCTCAGTACTCCCAGTTTCATTTTCCTTCACAGCATTTATCTCCAGTTGATATATTATACGTCTATCTATTTGCCTTTCTCAGCTAGACTATAAGCTCCATGAGGGCAGAGACTTTGACTTGTTCATAGCTACATCCTCATAACTTAAAACAGTATCTGGCACATGACCAATATTCAGTAAATATTTGCTTCATGAATGACCAAATATAGTACATAAAATTAACAATTTAGCAACACATGGTTAGTAACAAGCAGAAGCAGAGGAAAATTCCTTTTCTTGCTGCATGGCAAGCAGATCCCCTTAAACTCTTAAAGCACATTAGCCATCATATCATCTACTAGTGTAATATATTGTCTTTCTTAGTTTTTCTCATTATTTATTCCAAGGAAATCAATGCAGGCCTGAAACAATTATCTTCTTTGAGTGACAACTGGTATGGAGTTCAAGACAACTTTGCTGTATTTATTCCGATGGTTTGAAATTATCTGAGAAACTGCTATAAGACCAGGAAATGGCCAGGCGCGGTGGCTCATGCCTGTAATCCCAGCACTTTGGGAGGCCAAGGTGGGCGGATCACGAGGTCAGGAGATCGAGACCATCCTGGCTAACACGGTGAATCCCTGTCTCTACTAAAAATACAAAAAATTAGCCGGGCATGGTGGTGGGCGCCTGTAGTCCCAGCTACTCGGGAGGCTGAGGCAGGAGAATGGTGTGAACCCGGGAGGCGGAGCTTGCAGTGAGCTGAGATCGCACCACTGCACTCCAGCCTGGGGGACAGAGTGAGACTCAGTCTCAAAAAAAAAAAAAAAAAAAAAGGCCAGGAAACAATCCAAATTAATTAAACACTACAGAAAACCACTGGGCATGGTGGCTCACGCTTGTAGTCCCAGCTACTCAGCAGGCTGAGTGGGGAGGACTGCTTGAGCCCAGGAGTTGAAGACCAACCTGAACAACACAGCAAAAACCTCGTCACTAAAAAATAAGGAAAAAAAAAAAAAAAAAAAAAAAAAGCCAAGCTTGAAAGGCACGTGCCTGTAGTCCCAGCTACTTGGGAGGCTGAGATGGGAGGATCACTTAAGCCTAGGAGTTAAGGCTGCAGTGAGCTATGATCATGCCACTGCACCTCTGCCTGGGCAATAAAGTGAGACCCCTGTCTCTCTATAAAAACAAACAAAAGGCTCATGCCTGTAATCCCAGCACTCTGGGAGGCCAAGGCGTGCAGATCATGAGGTCAGGAGTTCGAGACCAGCCTGACCAACATGGCGAAACCCCATCTCTACTAAAAATACAAAAGTTAGGTGTGGTTATGGGCATCTGTAATCCCAACTACTCAGGAGGTTGAAGCAGGAGAATCGCTTGAACCTGGGAGGCGGAGGTTGCAGTGAGCCGAGATCACACCACTGCACTCCAGCCTGGGCAACAGAGCGAGACTCCATCTCAAAAACAAACAAACAAACAAAACACACTACAGGAAGTGTACTGTTGGCCTGCCAAGCAGCAATTTACTCTGTTCTAAGGTTTTTCAAACTTGATAGCCACATGCAAAGGGTGAATTTGAGAAGTAGACCCAGTAGTGAAAGGCCCCTTACCTCCCAATCAGCATCTTCCAACTCTAGACAAAACCTTAAGCCCAATATTTGCACCTCAGCTCACTGAAGGTGCACAAATAAGGTTCAAACCACAAGAATCTCTAAAGTAATTCACTAAGGGGTAAAACTCATAAGAAAATAATAAGATACTTATTTATCACAGAAGAAATATTTTATCTTGTTTATACTTACTAAGTACACAAAGCAAGGGACCTAAAGCTACTAAAGTTACAGAAGGCCAGGGTCTCATGTGTACTCCTAATTTCACAACCTCTTGACAGGAAATGTTTTTCTCATTTCCTTAACAGCTATGGCCGTGCAACCACTATTCTGCACTACCTTATCCTTAACTAGTCCTCACTGAGTACGAGCTATGTGCCATGCAGTAAGATATCTGCAGATAGTCTTTTTTGCTTTTGCTAGGAAAATGAGGGAATTTTTCACTGGGAAAAGCTCTAGATAAACTGAATGGCTCATCATAGTTAATTTCCTTACAACCAGATCTATTATTATGGACCATCGGCCAAGAAGAGAAATGCTTTTATTCAAGTGAGCAACTCATTATCACTCAGCACATGACCACTGAAGAGCCTAAGAAGCTAAATCCCAACAGAACACAAAACATTTCTGGATGATCCTGGGAGAGAGAACCACAGAACAAAGGATGTCATGAAGCTGGGGCACACTGACCTAGAGAGTTACAGCCTGGTGTAGGACACTTCATATTGAAGTTGTAGCTTTCATGGAAGCGACGGCGCTTGGGGCGATGAGAGAGATCACTGCCTGAGTCCTTCAGGGACATGTCCTTGGCAATGCTCTCATCGTGAGACACATTGGGGCTGGAGATGTCTATGTCAGACTCAGAAGAAGGTGCATTTCCAGTTGGAGTTCGAGGCGGTGACTCATCATGATCAGCTGTATTTTTAGTTTCTAAAGCAAAAGCAATTGGTAGAAGTTATGAGTGGAGTTCATTTATTTAGAAGTTTACTATTCAGAAGAGTTTATGGGCTTCCCAGATTCTTTTTCTATGATTTAACCAGTAACTTTCAGCTATTCATCTGCTAGACGGCTAAATAGAAAATGAAGAGGCACTTCTACACCATCCATTTTGTGCAACTTTAAATTCTGATTAAAATTAAATTTGTACTTCATCTATTACACCTATCTGTATTTCTCCTGAGTTGCTAATCATGGATAATCAAAACTAGATGGAAATACGTTTTTAAAACATTACTATCCCACTTCCCTTCCAGGAGATACACAGGACAGAAGATAAGTGACAGTGATTATCTTTCTGGATGACACTGAACAGGCTTGGTGTAAGATGTGAATGGACTTAGAGTCTTGAGTGAGCCTCTTTGTAGTCTAACAATTCAATCTTGAAATTCCAGACTCTAAATCAGGAATTGCAAACCAAATGCCTACAGGGGCTCAGCAAGGCCAAATAGACAGCTCATTGTCCATCTAAAGGGGACAACTACTATTCAACTCCAGCCAATTATTACTATGGGTGATTGGCCACCCAGTGTTCCCAGATCTTTTCATTGTTTAAAATAAACTATTAATCCAGGTTTTTATATGAAATCATTGTGTTTTCAAATACTAGCAACAAATTTAAAAAATTTTAAACACTGTGCAAGCAAACCAACCAACCATGCGGACAGCTAGAAGTAGTTCACCAGTCTGTGACCTCTGCATTAAGAAATTTGGAGATAAATGGACTGAGAAGTATGGCTATAAGAAAAGTCTGCTTCAAGCCCTTTTCAAATGTGGTTAAGAAGGGCCCAGTCTCTTTTTCCTATTACAGGTACGATTTAATATACTCCAGCTACTCTGGACCTTGAGAATATTCTGATATCAAACTGTCCTCAGCAAGGTATAAGAAAGGAGGCTGGGTGTGGTGGCTCATACCTGTAATCCCAGCACTTTGGGAGGCTGAGGCGGGTGGATCACGAGGTCAGGAGATCGAGACCATCCTGACTAACACAGTGAAACCCTGTCTCTACTAAAAATACAAAAAAATTAGCCTGGCATGGTGGCAGGCGCCTGTAGTCCCAGCTACTCAGGAGGCTGAGGCAGGAGAATGGCGTGAACCCGGGAGGCAGAGCTTGCAGTGAGCCAAGACTGCACCACTGCACTCCAGCCTGGGCAATAGAGCGAGACGCCGTCTCAAAAAAAAAAAAAAAAAAGACATAAGAAAGGAAGCAAGCAAACAGCATTCATCTAGCTGAAGTATTAGGCATCTACCTGCAGTGGCCCCAAGCCTTCCTTAAAAAGAATTTCACCCAGATGCTCTGTAATAGGTCTAAGTCATACCATACCCACTCACCTCTATCTGAAAAATCAACCACTTGCTCAGTTTCTGAGCCAGATGAACGAGTCTGCCGAAGAGGGTATTTTTTCGGTGTCACTGGGGTAGGCTGCTGCTGACTACGGGTCACTCTTCTGGTAGAGTAAGCAGGCTCCTCAGTGCCAAAAGACTGCAGATTTCGAACAGGACTGGAATCTGATCCCAATTTTAAAAGAAAATAAAGAAAAAAGATGGAAATCTGTTTTACTTCCTATCCATATAATTTATTAGAATATCGCTCCTCCTCCTCTTCACATTTCACAAAATCCAACAAATCCTTAAAATATCTATCTAATTAAATAAAATATAAGCAAAAGAGCCTAGCTCAGGTATACAGATGTAATGTAGTACAGCATTAGTAAGTTTAGGTTCTGGAATTAGGACTGAACTTGATTCAACTCCACTCCACCATACCAACTAGCTGTGGCATCTTGGGCAAGTTATTTTCTCCAAGCCTGTTTCCTGACCTATTGAAAAGGAAAATACTAGTAGCACATTCCTCATAACACTGTGGTGAGGAATAGGTGAGATAATGCATGTGAAGCACTTAACATGATCCGTGGTACAGAGTGCTTTATAAATATTAACTGCATCCTCTCATTCTTCCCTTTTTCTAACCCACCATAAAACAGATATTCTATTACCAAAGATATAACAACAAACAAAACGATTTCCTTTCTTAAGGGGCCGATTTTTTTTTTCTTTCTTATTACCCTCTCTGGCACTATCATAATAGATTCATAAAGGTAAAGCGGGAATGCAGCATTTTAAGTTTTTTGGATGGAAAAACCTATTCTGAGGCACTCAGCAGCCCTTTTATATCTCCAACCTGATGACAAAGGAAATGAAGGAAATTCAAAGCTGAAATTAAAGCATTTTTTAAAAATATATGTAGGTATGTTTTAGTTTTTTGTGTTTTTTTTTATAAAGAGACATGTTTAATCATAGCTTGCTCTTCACAGAGATGACTACAGAGACTTTTAATCTATAATCCAGGAGTATATAACCATGCAGTACAGACCAATTAGCCAAATGTAAAATAAACTAGATTCTTACCACAACTACCCTATAAACATTGCAACTATTCTTTGCAAAAGGACCCTACATCTTATGTGAAAACACCTAGTGTAGGGTAACCAGAAACCTAGCTATGTGGCCAAAAGTAAAAACCAAAGGAAAAAATAACAATTCAGTGGTTAATTGGTGAAAGCAGGAAATTTGTGGCCTTTACTGTGCTGCTGCTTTGGTCTTCTTACTTTTGTTCTTTTTGTCCCTTTTCTTCAGCCCATCCATGTTAGCACTCAGTAGGTTTGAATAAGCCATCTGAAACTTATTCACTTGCTTGGAGCTCACCACAGTGCTGACCTTCTTTTTCCCATCGATAGCTCTTAACAGACACTTGTCTGAGGGCTCAAAGCCCTCCACAGAACCTTTCTTTGGAACGGGTTTGGTTCGACCACCATACTTCTTCAAGGTGATATAGATGCTGCCCGATGTCCAGCACTTCTGGAAAAGTCTGTTCAGCTCCGTCAGGAACTGCTCACTCTCCAACAACACCATCGTGGTGATGCTGGCTCAATTCCCTCCGTGTAAGCCCCTAGCAGTCTTAGTTTTGTTTTAATTGACATATAAGTGTACATATTTATAGAGTATACTGTGATGTTCTGATAGACGTATACATTGTGTAATGATGAAATCAAAATAATTAGCATATCCATATCTCAAACACTTGTCATTTCTTTGTGGTGAGAACATTCAAAATCCTCTCTAAAGTATATTTTATTTTAATTAATTAATTTTTTTTTCAGAGGGCGGGATGCACAGGCCAGGGCACGGTGTCAGCCTCACTCTCTCACGGCTGCACCCCCCAACGTATATTTAAAAAAAAAAAAAATCTGAAGAAATCTTATAGATTCTCTAAAGAAGAAAACTGAAAATTTCCAAACTTTCGGGTGAGAAAAGTTAGCACAGAGCAAGGTTATCAATTTGTACATCTCCAAGGGGCCTCCTTTCACAATATGATCTACATTGTGCTCTAGGGATGACCACCTTACATTGCTGACATTGTAAATGGTACCCCTGGAGTTGTGCAACTCTGTGGTCATAAGGTATGATAACTAGAAAGAGACTCAGCGCTTACGCATTTCCTAGCTGTTTTGAATATTTAGTTTTCAGGTGTCTAGGGCATGGTCAATTATACTTTCTACGAACATTATGTCTTTTCCTTAGCATATGCTGTTCCATCTGCCAAGAATAACATATTCCCATCTTTCAACTTATAAATTCCTGTCAGAGCCTTTAAGACATCTCAGTGTGCAGCTGGGCACGGCGGCTCACGCCTGTAATCCCAGCACTTTGGGAGGCCGAGGCGGGCAGATCACTTGAGATCAGGAGTTTAAGACAAGCCTGGACAACACAGTGAAACCCTGTCTCTACTAAAAATACAAAAAATAGCCAGGTATGGTGGTGCTCGCCTGTAATCCCAGCTACTTGGGAGGCTGGGGCAGGAGAATTCCTTGAACCCAGGAGGCAGAAGCTGCAGTGAACCAAGATCATGCCACTGCACTCCAGCCTGGGCGACAGAGCAAGATTCTGTCTCAACAACAACAAAAAAGACTTCATCATTGTGGGAGTGCTGCCCTAAGTTGGCTGTCCCACCTCTGGGCTTATGTAGTACTCTATGCAAACCCCTCTCACAGCCCTTGCCATAATGTATTCCCATGATCAATTTTCATATCTGTATCTTGCACTGAACTGTAAGATCCTTGAGGACAGGAACTATGATTTTTCTACCATGGTTCCTAGTACATAACATACTGCTTGAGTTATAGTAGCTATTTATCCATAGTCTCATTGTGGTAAAAATTTAAAGCTTAAGAAATCAAGAGACAATAGCAATACTTTAACTGAAATCCTAAATTCAAAAATAAAGTTAGGAACAGTTGTTAAAGAGGATATTCCCACTTTCTTGCTTGAAAAACTGATGGTTTTTCTCTCATTGTGCAACATACTCATATAAAAGTGACCAAAGCAGCAGGGCACGGTGGCTCATGCCTATAATCCAAGCACTTTGGGAGGCCAAGGCAGGCAGACCATGAGGTCAAGAGATTGAGACTATCCTGGCCAACATGGTGAAACCCCATCTCTACTAAAAATACAAAAATTAGCTGGGCATGGTGGCGTGCACCTGTAGTCCCAGCTACTTGCAGGCTGAGGCAGGAGAATTGCTTGAACCCAGGAGGCGGAAGTTGCAGTGAACCAAGATCATGCCACTGCACTCCGCCTGGCAACAGAGCGAGACTCCATCTCAAAAAAAAAAAAAAAAAATTAACCAAAGCAACACTGTTGAAGTGCTCAAAACATGTTAAAGTTTTTTTCCCTTAATCTATTATCACCTATTGATCATCGGCTTTCTGTATTAGCTGCAACCTTCTTTCCTCCTCAGGGAATACCAGAGCAGAGCCAGGAGGGTCAAGGGTACCCTCCAAATCTAACCCCAGATGCCTAAATGCACTAGAGATAGTTCAAACTACCTTCCAACCCCAAGATTCTCAATTCCTTATTACCAAAGCAAAATTCCATTATTTCCACACTGATATTTTGGTACAACTATTAATATCTATCAAGTGTTTATTGGATTACATTCCAGAGTTAAACATGGTTTTAGAAGTGGGCCTCTGCCAATAGTAAGTCCAAGAGACTACAGATGCTCCTTGACTTGTAATGGGGTTAAGTCTCAATAAAACTATCATAAGTTGAAAGTATTATAAGTTAAAAATGCATTTACAGGCTGAACATGGTGGCTCACATCTATAACCCCCGTACTTTGGGAGGCCAAGGTGGAAGGACTGCTTGAGTCCAGGAGTTTGAGACCAGCCTAGACAACATAATAAGACCTCATCTCTACACAAAACAAAGAAAACTAGCTAGGTGTGGTGGCGTGCACCTGTAGTCCCAGGTACTCAGGAGGCTGGGTGGGAGGATCACTTGAGCCAAGGAGGTCAAGGCTGCAGTGAGCCAAGATCACACCACTGCACTCCAACCTGTGCAACAGAGCACAAGACCCTGTCTCCAGAAAATAAAAAAAGCGCTATACACCTAACCTGCCGAGCATCATAGCTTAGCCTAGCCTACTTTAAATAGGCTCAAACCACTTACATTAGCCTACAATTGTGCACAATCATCTAACACAAAGCCTATTTTTAATAAAGTGTTGAATATTGCATATAATTTATTAAAGACAGTACACTGAAGAGTACTGGTTTACCCTCATGATCAAATGGCTGACTGGGAGTTACGGCTCACTGACTGGAGTTATGGCTCATTGCCACCACTCAGCAACACAAGAAAATATTTGGCCCACATATCACTGGCCCAGGAAAAGACCGAAATTCAAAATTCTAAAAGTTTCCACTGAATGCATATTGTTTTAGCACCACTGTAAAGTTAAAAAAAAAAAATTAAATCAAGCCACCATAAATCAGATACCATCTGGACTTCAAGTCCCTAAGCCTCAAACATTCAAACAGAAAGTGAAGGGATAACATTCCAATTTTACTGATGGAGACACTGCGATCTAAAAAAACAAACAAACAAACAAACAAATGACTCAAGACATACGTGTGTCTCTATCCATTATACCATCCGCAGTTCCTTTGGGTCTACAGATTGGATAGTAGCCTCCCACAGAAGCATTGTTAAAGACCTGACAACTCTGCATTCACTCTACATTTTACCAATCATCTGGTGCACTGTCATCTACACCAAGCCAAGGGACCAGTTTCCACATTAACTAGGAAAATAATGTGATGGGCCAGTCAGCCAGATGTGATGAGTGGTAAGGAAAAATGAAGGTTTTTTTTTACCTTGAGAACTCTGGCTTAGCCTGGCTGAGGAGCGGGTGACTCGAGCAGATCGTCGGGATGTGCCATCACTTTCTGAACTGTCTGTGTGCTCGAGATCTGTAGAAAAATCGGAATCTTCGGTTCCATCTGAACTACTGCCTGCATTCCTCTGTAATACCATAGATACAGATATTAGCACAGAAGCATTTGGTCTGAGAGTTTGTATTAACATTGAAAATAAAACAAGCTGTGACACTGAAAACCCCAAGTTCAAACCTAAATAAGGATTCCACAAGCATTTCTCATCCTCCCACCCCCTCAGGCAACTTCACTTTATTTAGAACACTTAAATGGAACAACCTACAAATAGGGACTTTTGTTAAATAAATGAAGAGCTTCCGTTTCATTCGTTCTCGTTGCCCAGGCTGGAGTGCAAGGGCGCAATCGTGGCTCACTGCAACCTCCGCCTCCCGGGTTCAAGTGATTCTCCTGCCTCAGCCTCCCGAGTAGCTGGGACTACAGGCGCCCGCCATCATGCCCAGCTAATTTTTGTATTTTTAGTAGAGACGGGGTTTCACTATGTTGGCCAGGCTGGTCTCAAACACCTGACCTCAGGAGATCCACCCGCCTTGGCCTCCCAAAGTGCTGGGATTACAGACATGAGCCACCACACCCGGCCATGAAGAGAATTAATTCTTACTGTATTAGCACTAAGTATTAACCAAGACTATTTGGAGATCAATATCACAAAAAAAGGTCCACTGTAGTGAGAAAATCGTTGGTGCTGGACCTCATTTAACTTAGAGTAGCTTTTGTTCAATGTCTCCATGAAAAGCTATCACATTTTTTAAAAACCATACACTATCTCAAAATACCATGGACCACAACTCTACTCCCAAAAGAATTTAAGCAGAAAAAGATGAAAATTGTTAGTGCGTATGCCATCTATCCTTGACGTTTCTCCACATGAAAGCCATCTATCTTCCAAAAAGGCAGCTTGCACATGAAGACTCATGGGTATTCAAAAACAGTTGTTTTCAAAACCATCTTTTCAATGAGCAAGGATTTGTCAATTATTATCCTCCTGAGGAGTTCTTTCTTAGCCATAAAGATAACTTTTATCAATTAAGCACTAACACTATACCCTTTACAAAACCAGAAAGGAAAAAATATTTACTAAAAACAATACAAAGATTCACACTGTAAGTCCCAATTATTTATTCAAAACCCTGAGGGCCACTTGTGTTTAGAATTTGTAATTGTTTTGGATTTTTAGAAGGGGAGTACTTTGCATGTATCCTGCAAATACCACCCAATAACAAAACATAATAGTATTTCTGCAGCAAAAAATATAAACAGTCACACTAAATGAGACACACAAAAACCATAAGTAGCCTCAGGACAGATTAAGACAGATTTGCCGCCAAACAGGTTACTAAAAAAATGTACATTTTCAAGTAACTCCCGGTATTTGGGAAATTAAGAAAGAGGACTGTGGCCCTATTTCAAGGCACCAATATTATTCCTGCATTTGGTGAGCCTTTACATACATACCACCGGCCGGGCGTGGTGGCTCATGCCTGTAATCCCAGTACTTTGGGAGGCTGAGGCGGGTGGATCACCTGAGGTCAGGAGTTCGAAACCACCCTGACCAACATGGTGAAACCCCGTCTCTATTAAACATACAAAAATTAGCTGGGCGTCATGGAATCCGCCTGTAATCCCAGCTACTAGAGAGACTGAGGCAGGAGAATCGCTTGAACCCGGGAGGCGGAGGTTGCAGTGAGCCAACATCACGCCATTGCACTCCGACCTGGGCAACAAGAGCAAAACCTCGTCTCAAAAACAAACAAACAAACAAACAAAAAAACACCTACATACCACCCACCAGCTGAGGTCATTTTAGGAGACATTAAAAAGTGTACATTTTCAACCTGAAAAACCGCTGTGAAGAGAAAGATTTATATTGATATGAGCAAGAATACCACCCAGTTTTCCAAGTATCTTAAGGGTAACCTGCCAGGAAATGAGCAAGAATCACAGAAAACGGCTGAAATGAAGGGGGAATCTTAAAAGTCACCATTATAGTCTAATTACCGAGATATTTAAAGCCTTGACGTGAGACTTGTTCCTTCCTGGCTTGATCCTGGAACTCAGCTCTTCTCTGTGGCTTTTACCAATATATCTCCCATTGTACTCCAGGGCAGACTTAACTGCTCCTTCACTTCCTTCCTGCAACACTTTGTATACACCTCCAAGCTGAGAACTTACTAGATCCTTCTAAGGTTATTCATGTCTGTTTTCTCCTATCGGGCTGTGACACCCTTAAGCCAGGGATCACATCTAATTAATTTCTGAATCCACAGCAACCACCGCGCAGAAAGTAGTCAATAGACATTTGTTGAATTGAGTTAGATTTGTTCTATATTCTGGATCTGCCACTGCCTGAGTGGCTTGCAGCACTCCATGGACCTCCTTTAGTTCAACTGTAAGAAGAAACGACGGGGCCATTCCTGGGTGATCTTCTAAGTGCCTTCTAATTCTAGAAGTTTTTAGTTTTTACCAACTGCATTTTCTAGGCGCTGTCGAACTAGCAAATAAGGAAAGAGGCAACTGCTTGGAGGCAACTGGCCTGAGAGGGATCCCCTGGGAGTGGGCGCTGGCTTCCCACCACCCAGTCTTCTGCTTTGTTGTGCCCCTCACCTGGAAGGTAACGAGGCCTCCAAAACCCCGCCTCTGCACCTATCAGCGTCCCCGCTCGGAAAGGCGGGGATTCGGGCCACCCAATCGAGGTCCGCGTAAGCCGCGCCCCCACAGGACAGACTGCCAACCTCGACCAATCAGGAGAGGAGGGATCGTTCTCTCCAGCCAGTGGGAGAGCGTTGGGGCCGGGGCCAGACACCGCCCCCGCACGCGGGGAGGTGACCGTTGAGCCCAAACAGGCGGCGTCACCAGCCAATCAATATGCTTCCAGACGTTTCAGCGACCAATTAATAAGAACGCCTCCGTTCCAGGCAAGCAGAGGGCGGGAATAGTTGCAAGCATAGGCCGAGGCCAGGGTCGGGCCCACATTTTTCTGTTGGGTATGGACAGAAGAGAGGGTGGCTGAACAAGGTTCGGGGGAGCGGGAAGTTGGGACCCAAGCACTGTGAGGCGTGGCCAACTGCGTCACGGTGCTCAATCGACTGTCCTTAGAAACCCGCCATCCCTCCTCTCCCGTTTCTCACCTTCCTTCGCGGCATTGCCGGCGGCTGCGGCCCGACGGTTCCGATTCGGGCAGCGGCGGCAGCAGCAGCAGGAACGGTGGCTCCGGCGGGCTCCGTGGCGGCCTCTGTATCAGTCCCAATTCTGCGGACGATCCCTAGTGCCTCCTGCCTCTCAGCGTCTGGAGCGTTCTGCGCAGGCGCCGCGGGCTGAAGCGCTTTTTCCTTCACTTCCGGCTGGGTCTCGCGTCACCTGACGTTACGGGCCAGAGAGGGTGCTGGGAGGTTCGATCCTTTTGGTGAAGCTAGTGGGCGCCATTTTGAAGTTGGGCAGAAAGTGACTCCAGTGGTGGAACCCGGAGCCAACCATTTTTAGTTACGTGAGTGGCTCTGTTTGTGGGCGTGGGTAGCCATTCTTGTTTGGGGCAGAAGCCTGACAGTTGATGTAAACGGTTCTCATCTTTACCTTAGGCAAAATTTCCCTTCCCGGTCGTTTTAATTTCTAGAGTCGAGGAAGGAAACCCCCCAGAATCCATCAGGTTGCTGAGATTAGATTTAACCCCTTCGTAGCCTGATTGTTTAAAGGACGTTTCCGTTTATTATATAAACTCAAAGTTGCGGAGGGATGTTTTGTAAAAGAAACTTTGTATTTTAAGAAACATCGTGGTCTCGAAGGGGTGGGAATGGGGAATTGAAAAAGGAACTAACGGACAGCGTCCGCCATCAAGTTTCCTGTCTGGTAGAGGAGACATTGTCCTTGCCCTTAGCTAACAGCAAGTGAGTTAGTTGACGTCGCGGGGAGGAGGCAAAACCATTCTCCAGAAGCTGCAGGTCAAAGAATTCCCAATTTAGCTCTGTGGCGAGCGCCCACTTCCTTCCCGCACTGTGTTTGGGTTTGAGACCACTGGGGGCCCTGGGGTGAAAAATGTGATTTGAAAGTGGGGAATGCAGTACCAGAGTCAGAAAAGCTTTGAACCCCATTTAGCTCAAATGACCTCTGGCATCCAGATGCTTGAGCAGAGAGTTACGAGGCGGAGGAAGAGGAAGGAATGTTTTTAGTGAAGTTGAAGCCCCCAAAAGAATGGACATTTAAATAATAATGAGAGGGCCTAGGAAGGAGAAGTTGGTCACAGATACTAGGCTGAAAGAAGAGCCTTAAGAAAAGGCTGGAAAGTGGAGAGCAGGCGTTGAGGATTTAACCTTTCCGGAGGAAAGGCCTTGAGAGGACCAAGTCTTGACCAATTGCGACTGGGTGGAACCCAGGCACGCTCCGTCATTAAGTTAGGATCCCAAACCCCAATTTCAAACTGAGGCCCCTTTAAGATGGAGATTTCCCCCAGGAGCAGGGCTAAAGAACAAAGAAGCAGAAGGTAAACATCTGATTGATGTGCTAAGTAAAGAACTCTAAAGAGTTAAAGTTCCAGACCTTTAGCCAGCACTCTCCTTGGGGATGTCCTGGGCCAGTGTTGACACAGGCAGCTTTTAGTATTTAATACTTAGCTTTTAGTGCTTAGTATAAATACCTTTGATAACCTACTTAGGTTGAACTGCACGTAAGAACTTATTTGAAAATGGTTCACATTACTTCTCACCACTTAAGCATTTAATTTCATGTAGCCCCTCACCACTTAAGCATTTAATTTCATACATTACTCTGTTATTTTGCACTCACGGATATGTTCCTGAGGTTACATTTGAATGTTCTGGCTCCCCAACTGGTGGTAAGGATCTCTTACATTAAGAGCATATCTCAATTATTTCATACCATCCTTCTTTTTTTCTCTCTCTTCTTTTTTTTTCTTTCAGGACAGAGTCTTGCTGTGTTGCCCAGGCTGGAGTGCAATGGCTGGATGTCAGTTCACTGCAAGCTCCACCTCGTGGGCTCAAGGGATTCTCTTGCCTCAGCCTCCCAAGTAGCTGGGACTGCAGGCGTGTGCCACCACACCTGGCTAATTTTTGTATTTTTTGTAGAGACAGAGTTTCACCATGTTGCCCAGGCTGGTCTCGACCTACTGAGCTCAACTACTGTTTCGGCCTTCCAGAGTGCTGGGATTAAGGTGTGAGCCACCACTCCCAGCCATACCAGCCTTTCTTTTTTTTTTTTTTTTTCTGAGACAGGGTTTTGCTCTTGTTGCCAGGCTGGAGGGCAATGGCACGAGCTCGGCTCACCGCAGCCTCCGCCTCCTGGGTTCAGGCGATTCTCCTGCCTCAACCTCCCGAGTAGCTGAGATTACAGGCGCCCGCCACCACATGTGGCTACTTTTTGTATTTTTAGTAGAGACAGTGTTTCTCCATGTTGGTCAGGTTGGTCTTGAACTCCCGACCTCAAGTGATCCACCCGCCTCAGCCTCCCAAAGTGCTGGGATTACAGGTGTGAGCCACTGCGCCTGGCTCATACCATCCTTTCTAATGGTGCTCAAACCTCGTTCTTCCCACAGTAAATGCTTGCTACTCAGTAAGAATATCATTACTGTTTTACAGTCTCTGAATGTATAGCACTCAGAGATGGTGAAGTTACCCTCCCTGGAAATTAGTGTTTTAGAATAAGATCTTATCCTGACTTGCATCCGTCACACAAATACCAGCATTACAGATGTTCGACGTTAGTTAATTTCTTATGCTAGATTCCCTAAGACTGCAGCTGACACTAAAGAGTTTACAGTTTCATTTAGATATGGTTCTTGTCCTTGGAAAGTGTACACTCTGGCAGAAAGATGAAAAAACTAACACCAGTAGGATAGAAACATGATCATAAGGAAAAAAATGTGTATAGTACTTGAAAGTAGACCAGCCAGGTATATTTAGAATGGGGAAGGGGAGGATCTTAAAAGCTTATTTCTTCTTCTTTTTTTTTTTAAAACCAAATATAATATTTACTTTGAGGGTCATGTTCATCACAACACAATTAGCTTTCCAAGCAGGAACTGATGTTGATTTCAAAGCCTCTGACTGGTTGCCCCCTGGCTATCCTCAACCACCAGACTTCACGTTGACACTCTCGACAGTTCTCCTTGCCTTTCTATTTTCTCAGGCTTTTCTTCCTGCCTGGATGCATCTCCTAACCCTCAATAAAATTTTATTTTTTCAGAAAATCTTTTCCAATTCATTCTTTGTAAGGTAGTAGGGCGTAATGATATGTTATTTTGCACTTAACTGCTGGATTTGTTATTTTCCTTGTACAATTTGGTAGATAATTCTGTTCATTTCCCTTCCCAAACAGATAATAGAAACATAGATAAATCATGTTTATTATATCATCAGCTGTACTAGTGTCCAGTACAGGGCTTTGATGTCAGATCTGAATTTTAATCTCCGCTCTGCTGCTTCCTACCTGCATTACTCTTGGACAAGTTTTTGTTTTTGTTTTTTGTTTTTTAAGAGACTGTGTCTCACTCTTGTCACCCAGTCTGGAGTGCAGTGGCACAATCATAGCTCACTGCAACCTTGATCTCCTGGGCCAAGCGATCCTCCCACGTCAGCCTCCCGAGTAGCTAGGACTACAGGTACACACCACCATGCCTGGCTAATTTTTAAATTATTTGTAGAGATGAGGTATTGCTACATTGCCCAGACTAGTCTCGAACTCCTGGCCTCAAGCCGTCCTCCCATCTCAGCCTCCCAAAGCACTGGGATTACAGGCATGAGCCATGCCCGGCCTTGGACAAGTTTTAAATTTGTGTGTCAGTTTTCTCACCTGTGATGTGGGGACATTAATAGCCACCTCACAAGGTTGTAAGGAATAAAGAAGATGAGTGTTGTAAAGCTCTTTGCACAGTTCCTGACATGGAGTAATTGCTCAATAAATGGCTATTGTTATTTATATTTCCAGTCACCCTAATCATGGCTATAACATTCTAATGTTAGTGACTATATATTTACATGGTCTCATGATTGTTTGCTTTTATCTGTTCAACCTCTTTAACTCTGTTCAACCTCTGTTCAACCACTTTAACTGAAGACATACAGAGTGATTACCCAGGCATTAATCACCCAGGTACCAGGCACTGAGTTAAACCCCATGGACAAAACACCAACTTTCCCCTAAAGGAGCTTAGAATCCAGTAGGGAAGACAAGCCAGTGAGCACACACTTACAAAACACTGTAGAGTATTACATGGGAAAATAGGGAGATAAGCAAGGTTCAGAAGTGCTACAGAGGAGGAGGTAGAGTGTTTCATCTGGAAAGTTTAGGAAAGGATTCATAAAAGACGTGAAGCAAGAGTGGAATTTCACAGGATGAATGTTTGCCAGTAAACAAGGACAATATAAGGGTTTTCCATGCAAAGAAAACAGAATGTGCAATAGTAGAGAGGTGTGGAGGAGCATTATCTATGGGTGCCGGGGAGGGTACATAAGAGGCATGGTTTTGAGAACCAGTTCATGCAGAGTGTTCAGCACCCTTCTGTGGAGACTGAACTGGAAGTGGTAGGCAATTTCTGAAAGTCCTTAAGCAGAGGAGGCCGCCAGTCAGAGATGCATTTTAGCAATCTCTTTCTGGCAGCTGTGAAGGGCACTGATCATAGTAGGAGGGAGACCCAAGGCAGGAGACCAGTTAGAAGGCTGCTGAAATAGCCTTAGCCAGAGATGAGGAGAGACTGAAATAGGCACTGGGAGTGGGGGCAATCTTTTGTGTGTATGTGCTTGTGTTATTTCCTTACTTGTATCAGTCTCTTGCCTCCTCAGTTTTGTAAGCTGCCTAAAAGATCCCTTGATGTCCTTTAAAATGTTTCCTTGACAGTAAAATTATAGGTACCATATTTCAAATACAAAATTTAGTTGTTCATTGTTTGCTTCTTCCAGAGGTTAGGAGCCTTGCCTGGATGGCCACAGCATCTCCAGCTTCTCCCTTGCTGCCTGGCACCCAAAAGGGCTTAGTAATTGGGGTGGCACCAAATTGAATGTTTCTCACCCCACTGCCAGTTGTTGACTCAGCTAGGAAAGGCTTGCACAGAACCAGCCATGCTCTCTCCTCTAAGCCTCTTTCTGACCAGTGAGGTGGCTAGTAGGGGTTAGCGATAGCCATTTCCTCTGTGTGCAGTCTTGTAAGGTGGGGGAAGCATGCCTTGGCCTTTTAAAGACAATGCTAGTGTAGCCAGGTCAATCTCATAACTTTTGAGGCAAAGTATTGGCTTAGTCTCTATCCTTTTGGGAGAATCTCAGAGGTTGCTGATGTGACCGTAATTCCTATTAAAATATTTTCATTCGCAGCTGCCTTAAAAATGGTCAGCACAGTCACTAACAGGCCCTTCTTCCTTACTCTTGCTGGAGATGGCCTGGAGCTTCTCTTACATTCTGGCCACCTAATTTGGATCTTGTAGCACCCTTAGCCCCCACCCGCAGCCCCACCCTGGGAGAAGTTATTGGACAGATCCCAGCAGGCTCAGGCACAGCTCCCCGCCTCTGCAGCTGGGGATATAAATAACCACCAAAGCTAAACAGTCAAATAACCACATTTTGAAAATCGCTAAAAAAAAAAAAAATCACTCTGATCTTGATTCAATAGCAGTTCTTCTCCCACCTCTGCCCTTCATCTCCCCCCTTCCTCCACTTATCTACCTCCCTTCCCTGATCCAAGCTCCCTAGGGAAGTCAATCTGAGCACAAAGCTGTCTTATGATAAAGACATCCTTTTCCATATTCTATGGGGCCAAAGCCCTCCAGGGCTGTAGTTATAGTTACAAGATGTTGTTATGGCAGCAGAGGCCTCAGGGCAACATATGTTCCACAATGGTAATTGGGTTTTCTTTAACAGACTGTCTCTCCTGGGTTCTCCATGCCCACGTTCACTTACCAAGAAGACCAGGGAATTGCCATTATGGATAAACCTTCATTTTTTTATTCCAGCAAAACCAAATTGCTCTATTTCCCGGGGTGGAAAGTACCCGGTCACCATGGGCTGAGACATTTAGACTGCAAGCATTTTCATTTATACATTCAACAAATGTTTATTTAACACCTGATAGGTGCTAGGCATTGGCCAGAAGCTGAATAAGCAGACATTCCTCTCTGTCAATTTAGGACAAGTATGTACAGGAAGGGGCTAGAGGAGCACTTTCACCTGCCCTCAACCCCCTTCCACCATTTCAAAATGATTAACACAGTGTAATAACACTAAATGAAAATTTGAGGAAAATAAAAGACATCCTTAATCTCACTGCCGCCACAAAAGTTTTTTTTTTTTTTTTTTTTTTGAGACAGAGTCTAGCTCTGTCACCCAGACTGGAGTGCAGTGGCGTGATCTCAACTCACTGCAACCTGTGCCTCCCAGGTTCAAGCGATTCTCCTGCCTCAGCCTTCCAAGTAGCTGGGACTACAGGTGCGTGCCACCATGCCTGGCTTATTTTTCTATCTTTAGTAGAGACAGCATTTCACCATGTTGCCCAGGCTGGTCTCAAACTCATGGTCTCAAGTGATCCACCCGCTTTGGCCTCCCAAAATGCTCGGATTACAGGCATAAGCCACCATGCCTGGCACAAAGCTTTTTTTTTTTTTTTTTTTGAGACGGAGCCTCTCTGTCACCCAGGCTGGAGTGCAGTGGCGCAGTCTTGGCTCACTGCAAGCTCCACCTCCCAGGTTCATTCCATTTTCCTGCCTCAGCCTCCCGGGTAGCTGGGACTACAGGCGCCCACCACCACACTGGCTAATTTTTTTTTGTATTTTTGGTAGAGACGGGGTTTCATTGTGTTAGCCAGGATGGTCTCGATCTCCTGACCTCGTGATCCGCCCACCTCGGCCTCCCAAAGTGCTGGGATTATAGGCGTGAGCCACCACGCCTGGCCCAACTATTTTTATTTTTTGTATATTGCCTTCCATTTTTTCTCCTCATGCATACATTTTATGTGCATATTTTAACATAGATAGACTCATTATTTACATGAAATTTTATTTTTATTTTTTTGAGACAGGATCTTGCTCTGTTACCCAGGCTGGAGTGCAGTGGCACAATCACCTCTCACTGCAACCTTGACCTCCTGGTTTCAAGCGATCCTCCTGCTCAGCCTTCCAAGTAGCTGTGACTACAGGCACATGCCACCATACCCCACTAATTTTTTATTTTCTGTAGAGATGGGGGTCTCACTATGTTACCTAGGCTGGTCTCAAATTCTTGAGCTCAAGGGATCATCCTGCCCCAGCCTCCCAAAATGCTAGGATTACAAGGCTGAGCCACTGTGCCTGGCTGAAATTTTATATTTTGTACATCTTCTCAGCATCTTCTGTGTTTCCCTAGAGTCCTCATAATTGTAACTATACTCACTGTGTGACATTGCACTGTGGTGCTATGATGTAATGTGCTCTCATTCTCCTGTTGTGGAGTTATTAAAGCTCTTTTATGTCAGATAATGCTGCAGTGAGTGTCTGCATGCATCCATAGCTCTCTCCTGTTTTTATTTCTGCCACTTATATATTGCTTCTTTCCTTTCCTTAAAGACTTTCACAATTTACAGTGTCATCATCAGTGCAAGGGTGCCAATTTAAGTCATTGTTTCCAGAACTAAGTGTTACCACTTTTTAAAAATCTTGTCATTTTAATAAAAATGAAAATGTGCTTTCGATTTTATTTCTACTGAGGATATACTTCAGTCTTTCATGTGTTTATTTACTAGGTCTGTTTCCTCTTCTGGGAAACCCTGTTCATTACTAATTTATCTTGATGATTTTCTTAAGTTTGAGTGAGAGAAAGAGATGCTTTGTCTGAGCTACATTCAGTTATGGGTCAGTGTTACTGTTACTAAGAAGGCAAAACATGGCCAGGCATGGTGGCTCATGCCTGTAATCCCAGCACTTTGGGAGGCCAAGGTTGGGTAGAGTTCGAGACCAGCATGGCCAATATGGTGAAGCCCCGTCTCTACTAAAAGCACAAAAATTAGCCGGACATGGTGGTGGGCACCTATAATCTCAGCTACCTGGGAGTCTGAGACAGGAGAATCGCTTGAACCCGGGAGGCGGAGGTTGCAGCGAGCTGAGATTGTGCCATTCCACTCCAGCCTGGGTGACAGAGCGAAACTCCATCTCAAAAAGAAAAGGCAGAACATTTGCTTCAGAATCATGTCTTTAGTATTTTCTCCTCACCCTTTCCCCCTGGCATCCCAATTACATCTAGTGGTGAATGCTGTCAAGATCACATACTACTGAAAAAGGGTGAGATTGTAAACAGAATGTGTACATGGCATGGATGAAAGTGGTGAGGAGAGGCTGGGCGCGGTAGCTCACGCCTGTAGTCCCAGCACTTTCGGAGGCTGAGACAGGCAGATCACTTGAGGCCAGGAGTTCAAGACCAGCCTGCCCAACATGGGAAAACCCCATCTGTACTAAAAATACAAAAAATTACTGGTGGACCTGTAGTCCCAATTACTTGGGAGGCTGAGGTGGGAGGATTGCTTGAGCCCAGGAGGTGGCGGTTTCAGTTAGCCAAGATCACGCCACTGCCCTTACCCCAGCATGTGTGAAGGGGCCATTATAAAAGCCCTAGTCAGTCTTGCCCACTATAAGAACCATGAAGATGATTCTGTAGACACTACTTTCCTGGTGACCTGGGAGAAACTAAAAAGTTTCCCAAACTAGTCAACCTCAGGAGGATAAAGAAATGACACTGCATTTTGCCATTTGTAAAATGTGGGTTCTTTTATTTGTTGGGAGATGCTTTCCCAGGCATAGGGGCTAGGAATGGGTTCCTCTGAGTCATTTATACATGTTTGCCCAATCTCCCTTGTGATTAACTGTACCCAAATATGAATCAACTGACCAATGGGAGGGGTATAAGCCACAACTAGGAAACACATTTTCTCTATTTAAGGCAAACCAGCCCATACATAGTTCAGACCCACAACCTTGGACATCTTAGTCTTGCTCTTGCCAACTGAGGTTACTGAGCCCAATCCAATCTCAGAAGTTAAGAACGTTTTTCTTGCTAGTCTGGAAATTACATGAGGATGAGTGGACATCCAGTCATTGTATTATGTGCCTAGCCTTGCCAGCAGATGTCACTACACCAAACCACATTTTCCAAAGACATGACTGGAAGGAAAGGACTGGCTTTAGAAAGGCTGAGTCCAACAATTGTGACCCTCTTCTCCAATGGCTTCCATTAATACCCCTGGAAAACTATCAAGGATATGTATATATCCATGGTTCCCAACAGTCCTGAGGCCTAAACTTAGCAGGTCAAGACCCAAGGCTCTGGGCAGAGTCAGAGTTCTTATCCAGGGACCTTCTCCAGATTGGGTGGGGAGCACAGCTGCTGTAGGAAGGGTGGCAGGCCATTTAAATGGGGGGTACACATGATAGAGTTATCTAGGAAAAAGAGCCATAGTCTTGGGGCTGTTCCAAATGTCATGTGGAGCTGATATCTCAGGCAAAGCACTCCACCCACCCTCCACCCTGCCCCTTTGTCCACATGGGTGGGGGCTATCCCTTGCCTGAGGGCTGTAGGCTAGGGCTGATCCATGGGTTCTGGGGGCTCCCCAGTGACAGCCAGGCATAGCCACACCATGTCAGGATGCTGGGAATTTCCTAGCAGCTTAGACCGTCATGACTGTTCTCCTTCCAGACAACTATAAGTAGCATCAGTAATCTGGGAGAAAGAACCATTGGCAGCTCTTCTGTAAAGACCTTCATTCCATGTGCCTATCCATGGAGGGGTAAAGACAGAAATCCTTCCCTGGCCTTCAGTGTCCTGCATGGTCTGTCTTCTGGCTAACTCTTCAGGCCCATCTCACACAAACCTGCTTCCTCCTCAGTGCCGCAGCTTCACTGGCCTTCCTGCAATTCCTTAGGAGTGTGCAGGTTTCTTCCTTCTCAGGACCTTTGCACATGCTCTTTACTCTGCCTGGAATGTTCTTCCCCCATATTCTTCTTTGCCTATTTTCACTAATCCTTCAGATCTCAGCTCAAATACCATTTTCTCAGGAAAACTTTTCCTGAACCCTCCAGGCTAGATCAAGGCCCCCACTGCCATGCTCTTATTGCACACTGTGCTTTTCTTCATAGCACTTGTCTCAGTTTGTAATTATACATTTATGTGTGTGTTATTTGGATTCTTTACTTTCTGTCTCCCCAACACACACCCCAGACTGTAAGTTCCATGAGGGCAGTGTCCATTTTACTTACCATTGCATTCTCAGGACCTGGCAGAGTGCATGGCACTTAGTAGGCATTCAGTAACTATCGGATGTATGCATGAATGGCAAGTGGGTAAATGAAGGAAGTTAGAAAACATAGTGTTACTCTTGTACACACATTTATATAGTATTTGCATGTGAAATATAGTGCCTAATTCTGGTCACTCTACCTGCAAAGGAAGATATATCAGAGTCGGGGAAAGTAATCTGAATTGATCTAAATGGAGACTACTATACCAGGCAAAATGTTAAAAGATTGTGAAAAGATAGAGGCTGAAATCATGATCCATGTATATGAAAATATAAAGGAGATACATGCAGATTTGTTTTCAAAATCCCAAAAGTCAACACTAAGGGTCATTTTTTAAAAAACAGACTGTGGATTCTCCAGAGGAGGGACCGTGTGTTATTTATCTGCATATCTCCAGCACCTAGCATGATGCCTGGCACTTAATAGGGACTCAAGAAATGTGTTCTGAACTATTTTTGTTGTTAGCTTAAAAGAGGTAGACTTGGGTGGAAGGATAAATAAGGTAGTACGCAATTATTCACTTGGGAAACCCCAGAGGCAAAAAAAGAAAAGTATGAATAGGGTCAAGAAGGGTTCCTTTACATGTATAGACAATAGCTACACAATGGACTGTTTCAGGGACATTAGGGCTATTCAAGGCCCATACGTTGACCTTTTGAGATCACCCTTACGAAGGGCAATTACCATGTGCTCCCACAAAGTGCATCTTCTTCCCGCCAGGAAGGACCAAATTCTGAGCTGTATAAGTCATTGGTCTCACCCTACCCCAGTGCCCCCATGTTATCGCCTTCAGTGCCCTCCACTCTTGGGCACAGACCCTGTTGGTCCCTTGGCATATTCTACTCTGTTTCCCACCAGAGAAGGGAAAATCCCAGAAAGTGGTGCCCTTCAATCAGAAGTAAAAATGGCTGCATCTCTCAGGGCAACCAGTGCTTGGGCCTGGTATTCCTGAGTCCACAGCAGGGAGGCCATTAGCCCCAGTCCCAAGAATCCCTGCAACCAGCATCCCTGGCATTTAGCCTTCCATCCCTGGCACTTAACCCCCTGGCCCCATAAGAAGGGACATTTCAAATAGTTTTTCTTGGAGCCATGGAGGGTTCAAAAGAATTCTTGAACATTAAAAAAAAAATCCTCCAAAAACAGCTATTAAGCTGCTTGGCCTCACTTATTTCTTCCCTCTCCCAGCAGTGTGGAGCTTAAAGAAAAGGTTGAGGATTTGGATGTGTGTCCATTAACCTCATTCCAGCCAGTTCCGTAGGTCTCATACAAGATACTACCAGAGTCTCAGGCCCCAGGAGGGATGAAGGCTGCATCCTGTCCCAAAGCTGGGTCTGAAGGAATAGGCATCAAGAAAAGAGATACCTTGACTCTTGTCAGTGGTGCACTGGTGCCTCATGGAAACTAGGCTTGGGGCTTCCCTCTTTGCTTCCCACCCCTCCCCTTCCAGCAGCCTATTAATCACTGAGAATAAAATACTGTCTGGAGGACCCTGTTCCCCCACCCCTACCCTGAGGCTCCCTGCCAGGCAGAAGGCTGCAAGCTAAGCAGGGAGAAAAGAGAGAATGGGCGGCAGGCAGGGGTGCCCATCATTTATCAACCAAACACAGCGGCCAGCCACTCTTTCCAGCAGCATTCTGGCAGGCTGGGCAGGCGATGCAGCCAGTGTTTTCTGGCAATGGAGAGCACAGTCCCACAAGAATTCCCCTTATTTGGCTGCCCCACCCAAGAGATGGGGGAGACAGAGTCAAGGAGTGAGTCTTTTTCTCTTTTGAATTTTTGGTGGTTTCAGAATCCACACACGCTTCTGGTCCTGCATGGATTCTTACCTCCTCTTCCACCCTCTTCCGTCAAGTCTCCCCTAGGGCCTCCTCTTGCAGCTTCCCTTTTGACCCCACATAGAGCTTTCCTACTTTCCCTGGCATACTATTGAAGTGTCTTAGGAGTCCCGGTTCCCTAGCTTTGGCAGGCTTTCTGAAAGGGCAGCGCCAGCCTCCTCCTCCTTTAATCTTCTGGTTTCTCCTTCATGGAAACCCCCCAGCTTTCCCCATCTTGCTCTCCTCCCCCAAAGTAGGAAGCTTGGAGAAAGGGAGTGGATTTGGTCCTAGGCTAGTCCACTGGAGGCAGAGACATAATATTAAATAATAATCCTTTCGCAGAATAGTTCAACTCCTATACCAGGAGCAGCTAAAAACCTCTAGACGCACCTCCATAATTTCTTAGCATTATAAACAAAATCAGAGCTCTAGAGTCTTTAGGGCTGTGGAAGGTGACAGAGAGGCAGGGGAATGACTGGTCTGGCCTGTATTTCTCACTTGTCTAGGTCTGGGTCTCTCTGACCTAGTCCACTGAGCCCCTCAGTAGTGGTTGTGCACAATCTTTGAAAGCAGTTGGACCTTTCCCTTCTAGCTATATAACCATCAATACATTTTTTAACCTCTCTGTGCTTCAACTTCCTCACCTGTGAAATGGGGATGATTATACCAACTGTACAGGGTAGTCATGAGGATCAAATGAGACCATGTGTGTAAATTGCTTAGCCTGTAGTCAGCGCCCAGCAAGTGGAAGCGCCCTTCTTCTGTGCTGTGAAGCAGGGGCACATGGCCGGTTACATCATGGCTGTTGGCTGTGTTACTTCCTTCCTGGAGCCTTGATGTTACTATCTCCACAGGCGTATGAAGGGAGGGGGGTGGTGCTTTTTTGGCATTCCGAGGAATGCAAACCCACCATTGGTTCAGGAATCCCCATGGTTTCTCATCAGGAGAAGAATTCAGAATTGGGTGTACAGGGCCAAGAAATTGACAGGATTGGTATCTAAACCCTAACTCAACATTCTGGGCAAATACCCAGGAGGCCAGAGAGTTGGACGGAGCTTTTGGGTGGGACTTCCAGGGAAGGTGCCAACTTGTGTGATATTATCAGAGTGGCAAGGAAGAAGCAAGGCCAAGCTGCTTCCTACCCCAGCAGAATACAGGCTACTTTGTAGACTACCAGGCCTTTGCCAAAGTTGAATGGAAGCAGGGGTCACAGAGGCCACTGGTGGAATGTACTGGAACATTCCAGGCCCTTCTGCTGCACAACACAACTCCTCGAGGCATTGAACCATCAGGGGCTTCCAGAATTGGGTACAAGTTCCTCACCTTCCACCATGCACAGCAGGAGAAACCACCTGCCGAAAGGTCACTGTTCTAAGAGCCACTAAGTTACTAAGTGGGAGGAGTGTCAGTCAGCCCTTTGGGACTTTTTCATCAGCTAGAGAGACTGCCAAGGCCATTTTGTTGAGCCAGGGCCGTCTTGTGGAATAGATGTGTTGGGTACAGGAAATCCACAGTAAAAACCAGGAATAGACACCAAATTCAATCAGGGTTGAAGTGTTGGGTGGGATGTAACTGGGCTTCATTCCTTCCGTCAGAAGTAGATTTACAGTGCCGGGCACAGTGGCTCATGCCTGTAATCCCAGCACTTTGGGAGGCCTAGGCAGGCAGATCACTTGAGGCCAGGGGTTTGAGATCAGTCTGGCCAACATGGCGAAACCCCGTCTCTACTAAAAATACAAAAATTAGCCGGGCATGGTGGCACATGTCTGTAATCCCATCTACTCAGGAGCTGAGGCAGGAGAATTTCTTGAAACTGGGAGGCAGAGGTTGCAGTGAGCTGAGATCGCGCCACTGCACTCCAGCCTGGGCAACAGAGGGGGGCCAGAGGGTGGGGTGAGAAGTAGATTTACAGTAATGCTAGTGAAACTTAGGGAGTCAGAGCCCATTACTCGCACAGACCCCTTCCAAGGCACTGTACCTAATTCTATGTGTATAATTTTTTAAACTCTTTTACTTAATGAGGAACCCCCAAAGTGATTTTTTTTTAAGAAGAAACATTCAGGCCTCACAAAATCTGGAGCCTTTCCCACTATCAGCCTGCAGGACCGTTAGCATCAACTTTCAGGAGTGGGTCAGGAATATTAGTTGGAGAAACAGTCAAATACTTAAATAACCAACACTGACTCAACATTGCTGGATGCACTAGCTTGTGCTAGTTGCTGACAAGAAATACCAGAGTTGACTGAGCATGGTGGCTCACGCCTGTAATCCCAGCACTTTGGGAGGCTGAGGCGGGCAGATCACGAGGTCAGGAGTTTGAGCCCATCCTGGCCAACATGGTGAAACCCCGTCTCTACTAAAAATACAAAAATTAGCTGGGCATGATGGTGCGAGCCTGTAGTCCCAGCTACTCTGGAGGCTGAGACAGGAGAATCGCTTGAACCCAGGAGGCAGAGGTTGCAGTGAGCTGAGATCGTGCCATTGCGCTCCAGCCTGCATGACAGAGCGAGACTCCGTCTCAAAAAAAAAAAAAAAGACCAGCCTGGGCAGCATGACGAAACCATGCCTCTACAAAAAATACAAAAATTAGCCAGGTGTGGCGACTGCCTGTAGTCCCAACTACTCTGGAGGCTGAGGTGGGAGGAGGATTGCTTGAGCCTGGGAAGTCGAGGCTGCAGTGAGCTATGATTGCACCTCTGCACTTAAGCCTGGGTAACAGAGAGAGAGTGAGACTATCTCAAAAAAGAAAAAGAAATACCAGAGTTAATGAGTTCCTTTGCTTTCAGCTGTGGAGAAAAGACAACCATATTTAAAATGACTTGCAGAAATTATAAAGCTACCTTAAGGCTAGGCGCAGTGGCTCACGCCTGTAATCCCAGCACTTTGGGAGGCCAAGGCGGGCAGATTGCCTGAGGTCGGGAATTTGAGACCAACCTGACCAACATGGAAAAATCCCATCTCTACTAAAAATACAAAAATTAGCTGGGCGTGGTGGCACATGCCTGTAATCCCAGCTATTCAGGAGGCTGAGGCAGGAGAATTGCTTGAACCAGGGTGGCGGAGGTTACAGTGAGCCGAGATCGTGCCATTACACTCCAGCCTGGGCAACAAGAACGAAACTCAGTCGCCAGAAAAAAAAAAAAAAAAAAGCTGCCTTAAGCTACTACAAAATTATTATGGGCTACAAACTGAACACCTAAGTCCTGAAAGAATTAGTAGCTGATAAGGGTAGATGAGGAACACTTGGAGAAAGCGAGGTCTAATTTGAAGCTAAAGTAAATGATGGTGAAGATGGAGTTGCAGGGCAGGGTGATATCTCATTGACCAAGGCACAGAAAATAAAATTTAATAAGAATCTGTGGTGATATTTTGTAGTTATGTACAACAATTTATATCTACAATATAAATGATATTTTTCTTTCTTTTTTTTTTTTTTGGTTGGAGTCTCGCTCTGTTGCCCAGGCTGGAGTGCAGTGGTGTGATCTCGGCTCACTACAACTTCCGTCTCCCGGGTTCAAGAGATTCTCCTGCCTCAGCCTCCTGAGTAGCTGGGATTACAGGTGTGTGCCACTATGCCTGGCTAATTTTTTGTTTTGTTTTGAGACAGTCTCACTCTGTCGCCCAGGCTGGAGTGCAGTGGTGTGATCTCGGCTCACTACAACCTCCGCCTCCCAGGTTCAAGCAGTTCTCTGCCTCAGCCTCCCGAGTAGCTGGGATTACAGGCGCCCACCACCACGCCTGGCTAATTTTTTGTATTTTTAGTAGAGACGGGGTTTCACCATGTTGGCCAGGCTGGTCTTGAATTCCTGACCTTGTGATCCACTCGCCTCAGCCTCCCAAAGTGCTGGGATTACAGATGTCAGCCACCGCGCCCGGCCAATTTTTGTATTTTTTAGTAGAGATGGGGTTTCACCATGTTGGTCAGGCTGGTCTTGAACTCTTGACCTCGTGATCCTCCTGCCTTGGCTTCCCAAAGTGCTGGGATGACAGGCATAAGCCACCGCGCCTGGCCATAAATGATATTTTCAACTCTGAAAATAAGCTCTGGGGCCTATGCCCTGGGTCTAAAGGAAATCAGACCATAGACCACTTTTCAAATTACTCATCTCTTCTGTTATATTTTCATATCTTTGAACTGGATTTTTTTTTTTGACAGAGTCTCACTGTATTGTCCAGGCTGGAGTGCAGTGGCATGATCTCGGCTCACTGCAGCCTCTCCCTCCCAGGTTCAAGCGATTATCCTGCCTCAGCCTCCCAACTAGCTGGGACTACAGGTGCCCACCACCACACCCGGCTAATTTTTTTCTATTTTTAGTAGAGACGGGGTTTCACCGTGTTAGCCAGGATGATCTCGATCTTCTGACCTTGTGATCCGCCCGCCTCAGCCTCCCAAAGTGCTGAGATTACAGGTGTGAGTCACTGCGCCCGGCCAACACCTGGCTAATTTTTGAATTTTTAGTAGAGACAGGGTTTCACTATGTTGGCCAGGCTGGTCTTGAACTCCTGACCTTGTGATCCACCCACCTAGGCCTCTCAAAGTGCTAGGATTACAGGCATGAGCCACCGCATCCAGCTTGAACTGGATTTTGATGATACTTTTTTTTTTTTTTTTGAGGTGGAGTTTCCCTCAGTTGCCCAGGCTAAAATGTAGTGACACAAAATTAGCTTGCTGCAGCCTTGATCTCCTGGGTTAAGCAATCCTCCCACCTCAGCCTCCCAAATAACTGGGACTACAGGTATGCCCCACCATACCTGGCTAATTTTTTAAATTTTTACTGGAGACCAGGTCTCACTGTATCATCCAGGCTGGTCTCAAACTCCTGAGCTCAAGTACTCCTCCCACCTCAGCTTCCCAAATTGCTGGGATTACAGGTGTGAGCCACTGTACCTGGCCCTTTTGATGGTACTTGTTGCCTGATTTGGTGCATGGTGTGAAGGGAAGGGAGTGGGAGTGGATGTAGAATCAGGTGGAGAATGTCAAAGATATATTGTAGCTTATTTGCCCCCAGGGACAATTGTAGTTTTGAGGCGGACTTGAAGAAGGTAAGTGGGAACAGTGGAGAAGAAAGAAATCTAAAGTGGGGCATGAAACAGATCTTTTGGTTTATACACAGTCTCCTGGGAATGTACTCAACCAGCATCCCCTCTCCAGAGACTTTCCTCTGGGAGGGGGTGCCTAGGAAAGTCAGGTGTGGAGGATGCAGACTGTTCCTGCTAAGGCACTGCTCTAGAAACCAGCTGGTTTCTCAAGGTACCCACTTGACACAGTGGAACTAGAGTAAACTTTAATTCATTTTTCATGAAGCACCATCTGCATGCCGGTTACAGTGCTAGGTGTTATGGAGAGATGACCAAGACATACCTGCTCTCCTTAGGAAGCTTATATATTTTAGTGCAGGAGGACATTTTTTTTTTTAATGAGAAATACCAGCCTGGATATTCCATAGTCCAAAGAGCCACATCTTCTGTCTGTCACAGTGACTCTTTAGGGATATCATAAGGGCAGGTATATTTGTTTCCTAAGACATTCCCCTGAAAAGATTAGCAGTGTCTCCCACACATCATCAATCTCTCAGAGATAAATGTATCTAAATCCTTTTTTGTTTTTCAAAACAGCTTGATTGAGGTATAATTTATAAACCATAAAATTCACCCATTACTCATGTATAATTCTATTCTTTCTTTATTTTTTTATTTATTTATTGAGACAGAGATCTCGCTCTGTTGCCCGGGCTGGAGTGCAGTGGCACAATCTTGGCTCACTGCAACCTCCACCTCCCAGGTTCAAACGATTCTTCTGCCTCAGCCCCCTAGTAGCTGGGATTACAGGCACCTGCCACCACACCCAGCTAATTTTTGTATTTTTAGTAGACATGGGGGGGGGGGGGTGTCTCCATGTTGGCCAGGCTGGTCTCGAACTCCTGACCTCAAGTGATTCACCCACCTTGGCCACCCAAAGTGCTGGGATTACAGTCATGAGCCACCATGCCCAGCCTATTTTTATTTTTATTTTTTTGAGACAGGGTCTCACTCTGTCACCCAGGGTGGAGTGCAGTGGTATGATCATGGCTCACTGCAGCCTCCACCTCCCAGGCTCAACAGATCTGCCAGCCGCAGCCTTCCGAGGAGTTGGGACTACAGGTGTGCACCACCACACTCGGCTAATTGTTGTATTTTTTGTAGAGACAGGGTTTCACCATGTTAGCCAGGCTGGTCTTGAACTCCTGGATTCAAGTGATCCTCCCACCTTGGCCTCCCAAAGTGGTGTGATTACAGGCGTGAGCCACCACACCTGGCCGATTCTATTATTTTTAAGTGTATTTATAGAATTGTGCAACCATCACAACATTCTAGCATAGAAACATTCCCATCACCCCAAAGAGTTCGAAAAAGTGTCCATTGGCAGGTAATCCCTGCTCCCACCTCCAGTCCTAGGCAATCACAAATCTGCTTGCTCTGTCTATAAATTTGCGTTTCTGGACATTTCATATACATGGAATCATATAATATGTAGTTCTTTGCGCCTGGCTGCTTTCATTTAGCATAATGTTTTCAAGGTCCATTCATGCTATAGCAAATATCAGTAGCTTGTTCCTTTTTGTTGCTGAAAAGTACTCCATCTAAATCCTTTTTTTTTTTTTTTTTGGATACAGAGTCTCACTCTGTCAACCAGGCTGGAGTGCAGTGGCGCGATCTCAGCTCACGGCAACCTCTGCCTCCTGGGTTCAAGCAATTCTCCTGCCTCAGCCTCCTGAGTAATTGGGATTATAGGCACGCACCACCACGCCTGGCTAATTTTTGTATTTTTAGTAGAGACAGGGTTTCACCATGTTGGCCAGGCTGGTCTCGAACTCCTGACCTCGTGATCTGCCCACCTTGGCCTCCCAAAGTAGTGGGATTACAGGTGTGAGCCACCATGCCTGGTCCTAAATTCTTTTAGAAGTTATTTATGTTTTGAGGCAGCACTGAACGGGATCCAGAAGTCCTGGTCCTTTGCTTGTCTCTGATTTGCTGAATGGCCTCTGACAAGTCCTCCCCTTGTCTGGGCATCTGTTTCTAGGTCTGTAATGTGAGAGGCTGAATCACATATAGTTTCTACTGTTTCTTCCAATTGTTTGTTTAAAATCTACCTTGCATTTTTCTTAGAGTACCATTAAGTCCAATATTCTAGAGTTTTATTTATTATTTATTTATTTATTTATTTTTTGAGACGGAGTTTCGCTCTGTCGCCCAGGCTGGAGTGCAGTGGCGCGACCTCAGCTCACTGCAAGCTCTGCCTCCTGGGTTCACGCCATTCTCCTGCCTCAGCCTCCCGAGTAGAGTAGCTGGGACTACAGGCGCCCGCCACCATGCCCGGCTAATTTTTTTTGTATTTTTAGTAGAGATGGGGTTTCACCATGTTAGCCAAGATGGTCTCGATCTCCTGACCTCGTGATCCACCTGCTTCGGCCTCCCAAAGTGTTAGGATTACAGGCGTGAGCCACCTCGCCCGGCCTATTCTAAAGTTTTAATGTCTCTGATCCTACGTTTACCCTTTACCTGTTTGAAAACTTCCACCATATCATATGTTGTCAAGGATGAGAATCTTCATTTTATTTTATTTTATTTATTTATTTATTTTTGAGACGGAGTCTTATTCTGTCACCCAGGCTGGAGTGCAGTGGCACGATCTCGGCTTACTGCAGCCTCCGCCTCCCGGGTTCAAGGGATTCTTCTACCTCAGCCTCCCAAGCAGCTGGGACTACAGGCGCATGCCACCATGGCCAGCTAATTTTTGTATTTTAGTAGAGACGGGGTTTCACCATGTTGGCCAGGGCGGTCTTGAACTCCTGATCTCAAGTGATCTGCCCGCCTCAGCCTCCCAAAGTGCTGGGATTACAGGCATGAGCCACCACACCCAGCCAAGAATCTTCATTTTAAAAGGGCTGCCATTTAGCAAGGAAAGTAGATGGCCACTGAGAGCAAAAGGAGACTGAAGGGGTGAATGTCAGCCAATCTGAATGAAGAAGGAACAAGTGAGAGAACTAAGAAAGAAGACAGCATGTGGTGGGCCACAGCAAGGGACAAAATGAGTCAGAGAAAGTACTGAAGGTCAAAATCCAGGCCATCTGGCTACCCTGAGAGTAAGAGGGAAGGGACGCAGGGAGAGGGAGGCACCAGAGTGGGAAGAGATGCTGAGGGCTAGGACCCCCCTCCCTACTCTGTTCCCATAACCTCATTCATTCCCTCAACCCTCCTTCCCAATCCCTCTCAGGCTGCTTTGCTCCTTCAGTTCTGACCCCATTTCCTCAGGATCTTGTTCCCTGAGGAGCCAGTCCTGACATTTCAGACAGAGGCTGAGTAAAGGAGGTAGGTCGGAAAGAGACACAGTGTATCTGCGTCATCTTATTTTCTGTTTTATTATTTTGGAACTTGGAGGGGGGAGCAAAGACGTAAGCACTTAGAATTTACTAGGAAGTTCAGAGACCGTCTTCCAGGTACCAAGGAATACCAAGACTTCTCTAGTCCGCTGAATAATTGCTACTGGGTGTCATATTTTGAAGGGTAAAAATGGTGATTTGAAACTCCCATTCTTGTTGGTTCCTGTGGCATAAATGCAGGCACAGGGTGGAATTCAAGGTGCCCTGGATGTAGGCCCAGCGAGGTCCTTCAGGAGTGGAAAGTTCCTCTTGATTCAGTAGCCAGCAGGGTAAGGCTTCCCTGCTGATCCTCTGATCTGCCAGAAGTCCCCACAGCCTTTTGCCCTTGGTAATCTCTTAGACCCTTGCAGCTTTTAAGACTTGAAACCTCATAGGGACTGCTTGGGGAATGGCTATATCTCCGACTTACACCTGTAGGAAAAATAATGCCAATTCTCATTTATTTCTGACATTTAGCTGTGGACATCCCAAGAGCATGCTGCAGTCAAGGGCCTCAGCATTTGCTGTTGGAAACCCATAAAGCAAATAAGTCTCTTATAGATTAAAAAAAATTATTGATACACTTAGTATCTATAATCCTCTACTTTTTTTTTTTTTTTTTAGACAGTCTTGCTCCGTCGCCCAGGCTGGAGCGCAGTGGTGCAATCTTGGTTCACTGCAGCCTCCGCCTCCTGGGTTCAAGCAATTCTCTGCCTCAGCCTCCCGAGTAGCTGGGATTATAGGCGCCTGCCACCATGCCCGGCTAATTTTTTGTATTTTTAGCAGAGACAGGATTTCACCATCTTGGCCAGGCTGGTCTTGAACTCCTAACCTGGTGATCCACCCACCTCGGCCTCCCAAAGTGCTGGGATTACAGGCGTGAGCCACCACACCTGGCCAGTCCTCTACTTTTGATGTTTTTGAATGTCATCCTCTGACCCAAAGTCTCTGAAAGCAGGAACCAGGTCATGTATCCCAAATGAAATAGCATCTAGCCCAGGGCCACTTCTGCATACAGGCTTCAAGGCCTGCTGGCTTGTGAACTTCAGCATAGGGACAATGTCTCTGAACATTATTGTCATTCAGAGTTCAGTGCCTAGCTCAGTGTCTGGCACATAGTGTTCATTTCAATAAATTTGTGATGAGCTAATTAATTAATGGCGATGATGTTGATAAGCATGATAGTAAGGGCAGTGGCAAAGGTTTTGTTGCAAGTTAGATGCTTTGTAATGAATGCAAGTCATCTCCCCTTAGCAGCGCACAGCCTCCCCAAAGCCAAGGCTTCCTTCATTGGAGGAAGCAGACGGATTAATCTTCAGATGTAGTCCTTATCCTCCCATCATGCCCATGCCAGGAGAAGCTATCAGTGATAGAGAAGAGAATAAGAGACAGCTGGTTGGACATGATACCTAGTAAGGAGAGGACCAAATTGTCCTATGCATGCCTCCCTTCTCACTCCTCCAGCTAGGATCAACTTTAGTGTCTTGCCAGCAACTTATCAGGAAAGACCATGACTTTCTGGACTCAGAAGATCCATTTCTTCAGCTATACCACCTCCACTGCCTCTTTTTCTACCGTCCAGGTTCTTAATTTCTGGTACCTTGGCTTTGGAATAAAGTTTAAACACAGTATCCATGGAACCATGCACATTACTCCTCTCTCTGAGGGAAGAAAGCATCTGTACAATAATGTGTCGCCTTATTTTTAGAACAAGTCTGTGAGGTTGATGGAGCAGGGATGATTCTGGCACAGAGAGAGGAAGCCACTTACCCAAAGTGTTTCAAGATCCTCATCCTAGGGCTTTACTTCTAAACACACATTGTCTGGCTCAGCCGATAAAAACCACTCATCATCTCCTAAGATTGAGAATTTACATGTTGAGGGGTCCTAACATAGTATAAGTTGTCAGACAAGAAAAGCTTTCAAAAGACCAACTAGTCTACCTTTTGCCTCTCAGGCAGGACCAATGGTCTAGAAGTTGAGTGTTGGTTGGGAAAGCATTGAATCTGGAGTCAAAAGACCAAGGATGTAAGTCCTAGGTCTGCCATTTACTAAGATGATCTTGGGCAAGTCACCTAGCCTCTGTAGGACTTAACCTCCTGAAGAATGAGGACAATAATATCTACATTTTCTGCCTTACATGCCTATTGTGATAATTAAATGAGATAATGTATGTGAAAGCTATAAAACACTAGACAGATGTTAATTTTAACATCTTAATCAGATTTGCATCTTTGGAGACCCTTTATGTAAGATGTAAACAGTAATCCTGTGTTCTTAAGAAAATTTTACACTCATAGAGATCAGGAGCTCATCTCTGGAGTCGGGCTACCTGGGTAATCTTGGGCATGTTACTGTATTTCTCCCTGAAGTCTCAATGAAGAGGAAATAATACCCATTTCACAAGTGTGGTCTTGAGCAATAAATAAGATAAAGCATGCATGGTACTTAACATGTACCTAGCATGGAGAAAGGAATTCAATGAATATTCGTTGCTACCATTACTGATTTTATTAATGAAGATGTGAGGCAGGGTGGTTCAATATGATGTGTTAGAGATCTGAGCTAGGAATCAAAAGGACTCACTTCTTTGGACTTCAGTTTCACTACTTGTAACATGGTAAGAATCCATGTTTTTCCTTTTCCAGATTGTCATGAGGATTTCTTAAAAGTACATGAAGACTTTGAACTACTTGAAATTGATGAACAATATAAATGCAAGATATCTTTTTTCAACTGAGTTAATTAATCTTATAAAGACTGAGTTTTTAATCAGTTCATCAATTTTTGTTTATTCTTCTCTGTCTTTGATTAGATTGTCCTCTTCATGGAAAAGTAGTACAGCATTTCTTCAATCAATTAAAAAAACAGTTCAAATGTCAGATCTTGAAGTAAATCCTTCAAAACTGCAAGAGTACACTCTTTGCAAAGAAAACCTTTCTTCGGTATGTTCCATTTTCTCAATTCATTCAGTGTATGTAGGCTAATTTTAATATTCAACCCACTCTTGAATTTCCACTTTGGGTATTATATACTTTCAATATTTAATCCCAGAATGACTTCTCTTTGCCTCACAGCAGGCTCCCAGATTACCTCTTTTTCTCTGATTAGTTAGTATGGCTTCAGGGAATATCTTCTTTTTAACATTAAACTGGGCAAAAACAGAAATAGAAAGAAAAATCTGTAGCAAGATCAAAAATAGAATTCACAGCTAAATATAAATCTGGAGGGAATTATTCAATTATTTGAATGGTCCCCAATCACAGACAATCCAGGGTTGATTGACTTTTGCTTTTTCCATATGTAGAACAAAATGGTTAACAAATACCAAGAGTAATATTTTTTCTTTTGAAGCATAATACTTTTTAATAGTATCTTAAATGTTATTTTCTTTCCCAAATCCCTTTATATTATTATATCATGTGCTTTTCACAACTGCATGCATTCTCTTTGGGGACCTTCCAGTCTCATTCTGACTTGTAAGTCAGAGAGCATTGATCTCGGAAGACCAGGATTTGTTAACGGAGTCGCGGTGCAAACTTGGGCAAGTTTTTCAGTCGCTTTGTTCCTTTCACTCTGCTGAGCTAGACTTGGAGTGGACGACTCTGAAGGGAAATTCCCTGCTTCTTTTCAGAGTCCCAATTTAATTTACAGGCTAGCAATTGTTTTTTTAAGGTTGGATCAACACCAAGTAGGGACTTGGAAACGTGGAGAAAGACAGATGTGAGTGTCACACGAGGCAAGGTCGCCATTAAATACAGAAATATAATGCAAATCACATGCAAATGATATGCAAACCTTGCATTAATTTGTAGGATCTTAGTTTGGAGCTTGTAAGTAGCACTGAGATCCTATAAGGATTTAAAACTAATGTTTTTTAGGTTAAATTAAATGTAATACTTTTTGAAGGTATCGCTTTCTCTGTGATTCAGGGACTCAACTGTGTAAAGTTTGCCACTGCTCCCTACTCCCGCCCTCAAAAATTATTTCACTAGTGTTTGATTCCAACCTACACCCAGCGCCGCCCCCACTCTCCAGCTCAGCCTGACGTCACGTGACATTATATTTGCATACTACCTGGGACTGGGTGTGACGCTCCCCTATTCTGCGCCTTCTCATTGGTGGCGCTGGAGAACCAGCCCTCTTCTGTACAGGCCAATCAGCAGCCCCTGGGATGTTGGAAAACCGAAGGGGGCGGTGTGAGGGTGGGGTCTTGGCTTGGATCGCTAGGCACATCGGCCAATCATCCTCGGGAAAGGGAAGGCTAAGCTGTGGATTGGCTGGGGTGGAAGGTCTGGGTTTCCGCAGTCCAATGACAGCTCTAGGATGAGGGGGCCGGTCCCCGCCCCGTACAGCAGATAAGCAGCGGCCTCGGGGGTTGGGGGCCTGTGTGAGTCTCACAGTGGGGCTGAGGCAGGCAGCCGGGAGAGCCATGGCGGGGGCCGCAGCGGGCGGCAGAGGCGGAGGTGCCTGGGGGCCGGGGCGCGGAGGGGCCGGGGGGCTCCGGCGGGGCTGCTCTCCGCCAGCCCCCGCCGGCTCCCCCCGGGCTGGGCTGCAGCCGCTCAGGGCCACGATCCCCTTCCAGCTGCAGCAGCCGCACCAGCGCCGGGACGGGGGTGGCCGTGCAGGTGAGCCGGGCCTGGAGCGGGTGCCGTGGGAGGAGCCATTGGGGGAGGGGGGGCGCGTGACCGCGGGAGGCGGACAGGGAGAAGTGTGAGGGGAAAGTGGATGGGGGCGAGGGAAGAGAAAGGGGGCGTTCAGAGTCTATGAGGGCGGAGGGAGCAAGAGCGAGGAGCCGTGAAACGTGGGGAGCACCGCTGGGACGGAGTGTGCGGGGAGTCGGGTCCCGGAGGTGAGGGGAGGGACCGGGCAGATGGAGGCTGGCTTTGGGAGCGTAACCGAAAAGTGGGCAGAGGTGTCGTGTGGGGTGAGTGGAAGATGCAGGGGGTGGGAGCGAGGCGTGAGGAGGAGTGGCGCGTGGTGGGGGCGCCCCGTGCGGATGGCTGGCGCTGGGAGCAGGAGTCGGTGGGCGCTGGACTACTGCACGGGGAGGGGGAGGGGCATGGAGTAGAGCCCCGTGCAGCCGTGTGTTACTTCTCCAGCTTGAGTTTGGCCCCAGCATCCCTCTCAACTGCGCTGGAGTTCCATTCTCCACCACTTCACGTGCGCTTCCCTTTATGCCACCTCCTGGAACTGATTTCATCTCAGCCCGTTGGACTAAGTTTAACGGCTTTTACCGTGGTGCAAATGCCACGCTCCCTGCATTCTTCTCCCTGTGTCCCAGAAGTTGTACGTTCCCAGATTCTTGACCTGCTTAATATGGCTGTCTCATTCCAACCATCGTTTGTGTACGAGCGTGTGTGTATGTGTGTGTGTGTGTGTGTGTGTGTGTGTGTAGCGGGGGGAGACCTGGGCAGTTTTGCCCCCTACCTTTCTTTCTACTCCCTCCACCCCTCTACCCACCAAGGCTGTTTTGTCCGGGGCATTGCAGCCAACGTGGCAGTGGGGTGAGGGCTACAGTCAAGTGCATGGTGGCAAGTACCCCACTTTCTGAACAGCACTGAAATGGGTTCTTAATAACAGCTTGATGTGGTGGCTGTGGGGAAACTAGGGAGAAGCAAACTTAACCTTGCTTTGATACTCAAATCTGTGAGGATCCCACAAATGCAAGTACTTAGGAAGGGGAAAAGGAACCTACTTGCATGAGGAGGTTGGCAATAAGTTGAAAGTGAGGCTTGCATTTGATTCACACCAGATGTGAAAAGATCATTGCACACTTCCAAAGCTGGAGCCTCTACCAAATGTACAAAAATCATGATTCCTGCCGTCTTAACGGTTAATGACATTCTCTAAACCAGAGTCTCTTGAGCTTCTGATGATTACCAAGCCTAGTTACTGCACATCTCTTTCCTGCTTCTGCAGGGCTATTACAGTAGTAGTAGCTACTACAGGGCTACTCCTTGCTAGGTAGGAATGGGCTTAAGAGGATCTCTGAGATAGAAAGCCCCCAAGTCTTTCTGGACTTTTCACTGTATATGTTAGCATCACATCTTGGGATGCAGAAACTTGGTCAAATCTGGTAGCAAGATGGTGACCAAGTAGTAAAAGTATGTTTAGAATCCGGTGGTGTAGAGTAAGGCAATGCCCAGACTAACTCATGCCTATCATGAGTTATAAAGCAAACCACAAGACTACAAACCTGTTGGTTTTGTTTGGGCTTCCTTGAAACCCCGGGAAGTTGGTAGAACAAGAACCAGAACCTTAGTCACTTTTAGTGGAAAACAACAGAAAGCCTACCTGTATATAGCTGGAAACTGATTAGCAATCATTTTAAGATCAGTTATTTTGCGTCTATTATAGAACTAATATTAAAAGGACAGTTGCTGGTGGATGCTGTGGAAGGGGGAAGAACGTAGGTTTGGATGTCTGGGTTCATTACATGGCCTGCTCCTTTTATAGAGCCAGAGGCCCTGGGATACTGGTAGAAATGTTGGAAGCTAGAGCTCTGCATAATTTGTCAGGTGATTTAAGGCAAGTTGGGTGGACTCTTGCTTATAGATTGGTCTGATCAATAATTTGTCCACCTATTAATATCCTAGAAGTGTTAATAAGGCATTCGCCTAGTTGGTAGTTGGGGGGATTATCTGTAGATTTTCAGTATGGCAGGAGAGGGGAAAAAATAGGAGAAGAAAGTAGCCAGAGCATGTGGCCTTCTTTGTGGCCAGGCATTAGGGGAATGTACCTGGCCTCTGTTTTGGAGGCACATCAGGGCTTTTATATGTTAACTTCAGCCCACATACGTGTTCACATTATTTCCATTCCTTGGCCTTGGAAAGCACCAGAGGTGGTTTTTTCTAGGACAGTAGAGTATATGGGATAAAAGGAAACCACTTGTAGTCATAAACCTTTAAGAGATTGGCACTGGGAGCTGGAATGCCTGGGTTTTAAATCCAGGTTCTGCCATTTACTAGTTGTGTGGCTTTGAGGAAGTTCTTTCTGTGTCTTAGTTTCCTCATCTGTGGATAATAATATCTATATCATAAGAATTAAATGAGTTAATAGATAGAAAGTGCTTAAAACGTGCCTGGCACATGAGAAGTGCTATAAAAGTGTTTGCTGCTGCTTATATTATTATTCCCTCTGCTTGCCAAGGTGAGAGCACTGTTGGCCAGAGCCCATTGCCTTTTCAGGCTTCAAAGAGCAAACCCAGATTGATCTGAAACCAGTACTGCAGGTTTCAGAATTTCAGGGCCTCCTCTTGCATTTTTATTCCCCCATCTTTTAAAATGAACTTTCTAAACAGAGCTCTGAAACCCAGCTGTTTAAAAAGGCATGTGAGCTGTGACTGGGCTTCAGGAACAATTAAGTGTCGTCACTGTTTCTCTTGCCCATCTCAAAGTGATGTAATACTCAGGGCTGTGCAGTTATCTCCCCACCACACATCCTGCTGTGTTCTTGACAAGATATATTAGACCTTGTGAAAAGGGTTATGGTGTAAAGAGCAGGATTTGCCTTCTGCAACCATTCATCCATAAGGTATGTCTTCGTAAAATGAGGAATGGCTTCATTTTTATGAACCTGGGCTAGGAGTGAGGAAGGCTGAAGAGAGTGGAGAGAAAAATGAAAGATAACTAAAAAAGCTAAGAGCCATTATTGGGTAATAGAAACCTAAGATAAACTTCTCACTGCAATTCTCCCTTAAATTAAATTCTCTTTTGTGTCTTAATGTCAGTTAGAGGCTGCTGACTTTTATACTCTTCCAGGACCATGATGAAGGACAAAATAGGACTAGGAGGTGAATTGTTCTGGGTTCCAGTCTTACCTATCTTGTTTAGCGTGTCTGTCTGTATGTCCCTAAAATGAAGATAATGTTTCATCTAGCTTTGCAAATTATTTCTCCAGTGGACCAGCCCCACTGGGACCAGCTGGGTGCTAGGGAAGCTAAATGCTGCCTTGGAACCTCCTCTGACCACCAGAACCTTCTTTAACCAGGGATTGGCAGTTATGGTCTACAGGCCATATCTGGCCCTGGGCCTATTTTTGTAAATAAAGTTTTATTGGAACCAGCCACACTGCTTCATTTAAATATTGTCTAGGGCTGCTTTTGTGCTGTCCGTGGTGGAGTGAAGAGTTGTGATAAAGACTGTAGGGCCCACAAAGCCTAAAATATTTACTATATGTCACTTTACAGAAAAGTTTGCCAACTCTTGTCTCAAACAGTGTACCTGTTTTTCCTATATAAAGATCAGTTTCAAATGTGTGTAATATAAACCTCAGAAAATTCTAAGGGGGTAAAGAAAACGAACAAGCCTGTAGTCCCACTCATATTTTAAGGCAAAAGAAAAGAAGGTCACCTGCTTCCAGTCAGTTCTCAATCTTTGTAGAACATCATCATGTGTGAATCCAGCCTCTCCACCCCCACCATTGTCAGGTGATGTGTTCAGTAGACATAAGCTAATTTGAATTTACATAAAAGCTTAACTGTTAGGCAAATTTGCCCCCTCTCCTCTCTTAACCCATTTCCCCCAACCTGACAACCCACAACTGCGGTGAACACATTTCAAAATCAGATGGAAATTACTTTAGGCTTATCTCCTGTTTTGAATTTTTCTCATTACCTTTTATTTTTGTGAACAGATTATGGAGAGCTGGCAGTAGTCATGGTTGCCCTAAAATATTGGCTTCCCCATGGGGATATAAGAAGGGTAATTTATATCAAATGTCGATTAGGTTCCCCAGGATGGCTGTTTCGTGAATACGAGGCTGCAGTGCTTATATTATTAAATTGTTAAACTCCTTTCTTTGCAATGCTTTGAAAACTTATTTATTGGGGGATAGGTGTTTAGATAGGTCTGGAACCATAAAAAGGAGGTTGCATATTAGAGACCCTAAGAGAAAGCCCTCAGCAAACTGGTCCATGTGGCTACTGGTGCCAGAAACAGCCTGGAGATTAGAAGAGATTTCCAACCTTTCTATGCCAAGGCATCATCTTGCTATAATGAGGCCTGCGGGTGCAGTTAAAACCCTTTAAGAGCTACAATTCCCCTTCTAAAACCTGTGATTGAGGCAGCTTCTGTTTGGGAAGCATTAAAACACCAGACACTTCCTAGCCCAACACTGCTAACTGTTGCTTTTGACAGCTTTGCCAGCACCAGGCACATACATGGTCAGCAAAATGCACTGCTGAAGCATCTGGCTCTTAAATGTTATCACCAGTGATGACATCCTTGAATTTGGGGACTAGCTGCTTAACTGCTTTATCTCTTTGGTACCCAAAGGAGTGTGAGTCCATGTGTTCTTCGGTATTTTGGATAGCAAAGGATTATATAATACGAGAAGGTCTCACTTATATAACATAGAGCTAAGAGATCTTAAACCATTTGAGGTCAGTGTCAGAGGGGTGAGAACAACAGTGGGCTGTGATGGCAAGAGGCCATTGTTCTCTCACATTCTAGACATAGATAGATCTTTAGAAAGTTGGAAGCAGTAATGCAAAACTTTCATAGTGATGGTGCTAATTTGGGTGTTACCACAGTGGTTGGTGGGCTTTAATAGCCAAGAGAACACTATGCCTGTATTTTCTGCTGAATTCAGTTTATTTTGAATGGTGTGATGGGCATCAGGGCCACACTATTCCTTGATCTTAGAAGAACTGTTAGAGCATCTTCCTCCAGATTCTTAGATGACTCACATAGAGCCTTCCTGCTAAAGGATTCAGACTTTTAGGTGTGGCATGTTCTGAGGGGCAGGTCTGGTTATGGAGTTCTTACTGACACTATCACGTTTGACTCTAGCTCAAGTGTTCTGACTAGACCTGCCTGGGCTTACCCTTACTCCACAGACAGTTTGGAGCCCTTTTATTTTATTTATTTATTTATTATTATTTTTGAGACAGTCTCGCTCTGTCACCCAGGATGGAGTGCAATGGCACGATCTCGGCTCACTGCAACCTCCGCCTCCCAGGTTCAAGCAGTTCTCCTGCCTCAGCCTCCCAAGTAGCTGGGACCACAGGTGCCCACCACCATACCCGGCTAATTTTTATATTTTTAGTAGAGACGGGGTTTCACCATATTGGCCAGGCTGGTCTCAAACTCCTGACCTTGTGATCCACCCGCCTCAGCCTCCCAAAGTGCTGGGATTACAGGCGTGAGCCACCGCACCCGGCCTATTTATTTTTTGGAGACGGACTCTCACTCTGTCACCCAGGCTGGAGTGCAATGGCATGATCTCGGCTCACGGCAACCTCCACCTTCAGATTCAAGCGCTTCTCCTGCCTCAGCTTCCCAAGTAGCTGGGATTACAGGCACGCACCACCATGCCCAGCTAATTTTTTTGTATTTTTATTAGAGACGGGGGTTTCACCATGTTGGCCAGGCTGGTCTCCAACATCTGACCTCAGGTGATCCACCTGCCTTGGCCACCCAAAGTGCTGGGATTACAGGCGTGAGCCACCACACCTGGCCCTGGAGCCCTTTTAAAGCAGTGGAAAGGAAAACTTTGGGTGTTGCTCCCAGTTCAGAGCAAAGGTAGATGCTCACCAGAGAGCGAGTTAGTGAGAGTGGACAGTCTCTTCTTGGGTTAGTAAGCTCTGCCATCCTTTGAGATGCATGTTACCCTTCTTTGTCACAGAAGTGGGAACAGGGAAGAGTGGACGCAAAGAAAGGATGGGTGGGAAATCTGGTCAGTTTCCACCCTTCGTCTAGGTTCAATCTTCACAGAGGGCTCCATTATTTGGTTTGCAGGGTATGAATTAACCAAACATTGGCCAAATCTACTCACATTATTAGGTCAAAAACAAATCCTGATCTCAGAAAGGGAAGAGTTGTGGATGATATTTGAAATTTCTAAGTTATCTGTGCCCCCGTTTTCTCCAGTCGTGTGGAGCTCATGAAGGGGCCGTTGTTGGCAACAGCTGGATGGTGGGAGGTTCTCGTAACAGCTGGCTGCTAGTGTTCGGGCTCAGCTTGTGGTCCCCACCAAACCTCCTGGTTTGGAAAACTCTGCCTGGCACTGTGCTTTCCCCTCAGGGTCACTACAAAGCTGAATGCCAAGCCTTGCAGTCATTTAAATGCTTCCCCTCAGGCCCACATATGCCTCGATCGACCCTTACTGTGTGGGAGCACTGCAGCTAATCAAGGGTGGCTTTAATGAACTTAAAAGAATGCTATCAAAGTATTTCATAATAGAAAAACTTCAAGTCCAGGCCCTGGGGGACGTGGAACTGAAGTCCAGGCCATGTACAGACATTCACCCTGCCCTGCTCAGGCATACAGGTTTGTGGATTTGCTCAGGAGCCCCCGAGAGTTGCTGGGGGGGTGGGGGACAGATGGAGTGCCTTTAGCTCAGCTCTGCCTACACATTAGCAGTTTGAGCTCCCAGCTCCCCAGTAAAAGGGGTGGAGGCTGGGGGAGGCCTGGGAAGACTCGGAGGGTTTTGGTTGCTCTGAAGCAGCTGGCCTGTACTCAAGGGTTGAGGAGTTTTCTCTCAGAGACTGTCTGAATGTGGCTTCTTAGAGGATGGATGGTATTTGACAGAACAAAGCTGTAGGTTTGGGGTGCCTCCTCTCTCTCTCTCTCTTTTTTTTTTTTTTTTTTTTTTGAGGCAGAGTCTCATTCTATAGCTCAAGCTGGAGTGCAGTGGTGCAATCTCAGCTCACTGAAACCTCCACCTCTCTGGGTTCAAGCAATTCTCCTGCCTCAGCCTCGCAAATAGCTGGGACTACACAAGTGTGCCACCACGCCCAGATAATTGCTGTATTTTTAGTAGAGATGGGGTTTTACCATGTTGGCCAGTCTGGTCTCGAACTCCTGACCTCAAGTGATCCCCCTGCCTTGGCCTCCCAAAGTGCTGCGATTACAGGTGTCAACCACCACGCCTGGCCTTTGTCTCTCTTTTTTTTTTTTGAGAGACGGGGTCTTGCTTCGTCACCCAGGTTGGAATCCAGTAATGCCATCATAGCTCACTATAGCATCCTGGGCTCAAGCCATCCACGGGGTGCCTCCTTTCTGACTCTGAACTCTCTATCTTGTAAATGAAGGATGACTTTTCCAGGGAAGCCATGTTTGTTAGGGGGCAGCCTAGTTCACCCCCAGCTCTGCCACTTGAGTCTCTGATTATCTGATCCTAAATGAAGACATGCAGGAGAGCACCAAGGTATTACCTCCTCAAAGGTCAAAGGAAGGATTAATGTGCAACTCTAAAAGTAGATTGCTAACACATCCATAAGTGAATAAAATATAAATTCAAGCTGGAGGAGGCAAAGAATGAAGAAATACTCAGTGTTTGGTGAGGTTAATTAGAGAAAACTACTGGGATGTTTTGAATAGGCTTTAAAAAAAAAAGTGTCAATATATTATTCTCCCTAAGGTTAAATTAAGTTTTTACTCCCTCCTTTCCTTTCCCTTTCAAAAGTGACATTGTTTCGCCTTGTCTAGTCAGCTATATTCCTTATTTTTCTCAAACCTCTTGAGTCCGTTCTGCCGTATACTGGAAATTGTGTGCCTGCCTTTTTAAGAGTAGGCACCTCACGTTTCAAGTTCAAGTGCAATGGAACTCACCCTGCAGCTTGAACAGATTTGAGTGTTTTTGCAGAGGGAGGGCCAGGGCAGATGGGGAGTGTCATGCTCAATAAATACTTGTTGGATTGAGTTGCTGGGAAGGCAGCAGAGTGGGGAGAGTAAGCCACACCTCCCCCAGGCTCACTCAGAATGGTCTTTCCCACTTCTGGTCCCCACATACTGTTCCCCCTCTATAATACCTCTCTTCAGTTACTTACAAGGCAAAACCCCCTGAAGTGTTAGTATTCTCTCTTTCTCTAAATCACTGGTCTCCTATTCATCCTGGTCATTGGGCTTGAAGCCCAGTTGGTGGCAAAGACGTGGCATTTCCATAGATGTCATTGCTAGGCCTGTAGGTTCTTTTCCCAACACACTTATAGCTAGAGGGTGAGCTTGGGCAGTTACCAGGTCGATCCATGGAAACAGCCAATGTGTAGGATTTTGTTATGATTTTGTTAAAAAGCCAGACTGCCTGGCTTTAGGCTTTGAAGTGGATATGGTGAGAGGCCAAGGAGACCAAGATGAATGCTAACTGTCTTTTCACTCCAGGTAGATTTTTGCCAACTTCCTAGTAGTGTTCTGTGTAGCAAGAAGATGGAGGAAAACAAAATCTGGATCAGTGGCTTTTCTAGGCCAAGGAGGAGAATTATCTGTTGGCCCTAGGATGGCTTCAGAGGTGTGATCAGGCTGAAAGCACCCCTCTCCCAAGCCAGCCACCATCCTGTGATAGCAGGCACTGCTATTTCTTCTCCCACCAACCACCAGATAGGGAAGTGCAAGAAAGAGATGCTTGTTACCACTTCGCAGGCCCTGGACACTTACACTGTTGTCCACAGAGTCTGTGTTCCTTGCCTTGAAGGCTGCCAACCATGTGTCTGGTGGCTTAGTGAAAATGGCTTTTTTTTTTTTGAGACGGAGTTTCACTTTTGTTGCCCAGGCTGGAGTGCAATGGTGCGATCTCGGCTCACCACAACCTCCACCTCCCGGGTTCAAGCGATTCTCCTGCCTCAGCCTCTCGAGTAGCTGGGATTACAGGCATGTACCACCATGCCCAGCTATTTTTGTATTTTTAGTAGAGATGGGGTTTCTGCATGTTGGTCAGGCTGGTCTCGAACTCCCGACCTCAGGTAATCCACCCGCCTCGGCCTCCCAAAGGGCTGGGATTACAGGTGTGAGCCACTGCGCCTGGCCGAAAACGGCTTTTTTAACTTGCCCAGCTGGGTGTAAGTATGAACAGAGTGAAAATGTGATTGGGAGCATAGGCAGCTTCTCTTACCCCCTCTTCCCTCCCCTCCTTCTCCTCTCTACCCCACACTCCCTTCCCTTTAAGAGTTTGCTGTGCTTGGCCAGGCACGGTGGCTCACGCCTGTAATCCTAGCACTTTGGGAGGCTGAGGCGGGTGGATCATGACGTCAGGAGATCGAGACCATCATGGCTAACACAGTGAAACCCTGTCTCTACTAAAAATACAAAAAATTAGCCGGGCGTGGTGGTGGGCTCCTGTAGTCCCAGCTACTCGGGAGGCTGAGGCAGGAGAATGGCGTGAACCCGAGAGACAGAGCTTGCAGTGTGCCGAGATGGCGCCACTACATGCCAGCCTGGGTGACAGAGTGAGACTCCATCTCGAAAAAAAAAAAAAAAGAGTTTGCTGTGCTCTGTGCATGTCTGGTCGCCCACGTGGCTTTGGGAAAACCACTCCTGATAACACGTGCACTCCCTGCCCCACAGCTGCAGGCTGGTGGAAAACTTGCCACACAGCCCCTGTTTGGGGATTGTCTTCTTAACTCCTGCCCATCAGATATGACATAAGCCAGGGGTGGGGTTGGGGTGGGAGTGGATAGCATTTGGCATGATAGAGGGGATGCAGCCAGAGGGCTTTCACAATATGACATAGTCTGGATTTAGCAACTGGGGAGAGAAGGGCTATGTGAACCACATCCATGGGGGGTGTGCACATCTTAATGCTGAGAGCAGCATCTGGACTCTTTCTTATTGGAATCTGGAGTAGTTCCGTGTTCACAGAGGAAGACAAAAACAGTTGCTTCTGTAGAAAGAAAGTCTCTGAATCTCAACTCTAAGAGGCCCAAAAATTCACCTGTATTTTTCAGGGAAATGGAGAATATAGATAGCATTAGGTTTTTTGTTTGTTTGTTTGTTTGTTTGTTTGTTTTTGAGACAGAGTCTTACTCTGTTACCCAGGCTGGAGTGCAGTGGCGCAATCTCTGCTGACTGCAACCTCCACCTCCCAGGTTCAAGTGATTCTCCTGCCTCAGCCTCCTAAGTAGCTAATTTTTTTATTTGTGATAGAAACGGGGTTTCACCATGTTGGTCAGGCTGGTCTCGAACTCCTGACCTCAGGTGGTCCAACCGCCCCAGCCTCCCAAAGTGCTGGGATTACAGGCATGAGCCACCGTGCCTGGCCTTCATTAGTTTTGACAATATGTTCCATTTGTTTAGCTCTGTGGTGCTTCTGATGGGAACTCTCAAATGTTTTCATGCATCTTCACAACAGTCCTGCAGGTGCAGGTGGCATTTCATTGTTTTTGCAGATAAGGAAACTGAGGCCCAGAAAGGAAGTTCTTGTCCAACACCAAATGACTAATAAACCCCTTTTGCTTAATTAGGCAAAGGGCATTTCCCACGTATGCAGAAAAAGTCCGTTGTGAATTTTGTCTCAGGCTGGCATCCACTGCCACCTGCCCAGCACACCTCCAGCATTTGTTTCTTCTCTGTTTATATACCTGTATTCCAGGAGCAAAGATTCATTTGTTAAGCTAAGCAAAAGAGAATTGGGGCCGGGTGTGGTGGCTCACACCTGTAATCCCAGCACTTTGGGAGGCCGAGGTAGGCAGATCACTTGAGGTCAGGAGTTTGAGACTAGCCTGGCCAACATGGTGAAACCCCATCTCTACTAAAACTACAAAAATTAGCAGGGTGTGGTGACACCTTCCTCTAGTCACACCTACTCGGAAGGCTAAGGTAGGGGAATCGCTTGAGTCCAGAGGCGAAGGTTGCAGTGAGCCAAGACTGCGCCACTGCCCTCCAGCCTGGGTGACATAGTGAGACTCTGTCTCAAAAAAAAAAAAAAAAAAGAATTGGAAACTGGGCTGCAAAGAAGTCCGTTTCTTCCTTTAGCACCCCAAGGTGACTATCCACACCATAAATACTCACTTGGTGTGAGTAGTTGGAAGATGATGGTTACTATTAATACATTATTATGTGTGTGATATGGTGGCGGCTTTTGAGTGTTTCCAGCTGGTTTGAGATATGCCATTTCCATGTAGAATGAGTAGCTAACCAGGGACAGATAGGACATAGGAGGCAGACCAGATTTTTCTGCCTCTGTGGGGTGGTCATGGTTACTGAGCTTGGGGCAAGGCCATGTTAGGGAGACATGCGAAGATGGATCTTACAGGAAAAGGTTTGTTATGTGTGATGATGTGAAACCCAGAAAAGCACCTGGGAATACATGTGGGTGATGCGTTCCTATAGCAGGGGTGGGGGTAGATGCAAGTGGCATTGTGCCATAATAGCTTAGTCCTGTCTGTAAGGGACCCCTGGTGTAACCATCCCCCTACTTCTAGTGGGAAAGAAGCCTGGGGGGCACGGGATCTGTCTGAGCATGTCTCCCTCTCCTAGCTTTAGGTTAACTGAAAGTGGAGTCATTGTAATGTATGATAGTGCTCTTCCGAGACAGGCATGTGCCCAGTAAGGGAAATAGCAAGGCCTTGAACTCTGGGAGAAAGCTCCATCTAGGGACTACGTATCATGGAGAATTGACTTCTTGGAGGTTATCTAACCCTCCCAAGTAGATTATAAGCCACTCTTACCTCCAAAGCATACTCTGTATAGAATTTTTTTTTTTTTTAATAGAGATGGGATCTCACTATGTTGCTCAGGCTGGTCTCAAACTCCTGGGCTCAAGTGATCCTCCTGCCTCAGCCTCCCAAAGTGCTGGGATTGCTGGCGTGAGCCATTGCATCTGGCCTAGAAGTCTTTTTTTTTTTTTTTTTTTTTTTGAGATGGAGTCTCTCTCTGTTGCCCAGACTGGAGTGTAGTGGTGCAATCTTGGCTCACTGCAACCTCCATCTCCCGGGTTCAAGCAATTCTCCTGCCTCAGCCTCCTGAGTAGCTGGGATTACAGACACCCGCCACCATGCCGGCTACTTTTTTTGTATTTTTAGTAGAGACAGGGTTTCACCATTATTGGCCAGGCTGGTCTCAAACTCCTGACCTTGTGATCTGCCCACCTCAGCCTCCCCAAGTGCTGGGATTACAGACGTGAGCCACTGTGCATGGCCCAGAAGTCTTTAATATTCTAATAACCATATGCTGTGTGAAACCTTTCTTTCTTGTTTATTTATTTATTTATTTATTTTTGAGACCGAGTCTCGCTCTGTTGCCAGGCTGGAGTACAGTGGTGCAATCTCGTCTCACTGCAACCTCCGCCTCCCTGGTTCAAGCGATTCTCCTGCCTCAGCCTCCTGAGTAGCTGGGACCACAGGCGCATGCCACCATGCCCAGCTAATTTTTGTATTTCTTAGTAGAAATGGGGTTTCACCATGTTGACCAGGATGGTCTTGATCTCTTGACCTCGTGATCCACCTGCCTGGGCCTCCCAAAGTGTTGGGATTACAGGTGTGAGCCAGCGCGCCCAGCTTTTTTTTTTTTTTTTTTTTGGAGACAGAGTTTGCTCTTGTTGCCCAGGCTGAGTGCAATGGCATGGTCTCACCTCACTGCAACTTCCGCCTCCTGGGTTCAAGCGATTCTGCTGCCTCAGCCTCCCAAGTAGCTGGGATTACAGGCACACACCACCACACCAGGCTAATTTTTGTGTTTTTAGTAGAGACAGGGTTTCGCCATGTTGGCCATGCTGGTTTTAAACTCCTGACCTCAGGTGATCTGCCTGCCTCGGCCCCCCAAAGTGCTGGGATTATAGGCGTGCACCATCGTACCCAGCCGAAACCTTTCTTTCCTAGTTATTTCCCAACTTCACAAGGTAAAATCCCATTACAACAAATATTGCAAAAATGCTTCTGTATGATAAAGCTGTTTTCATGGTTCATATAAATGCTTTGTTGTTTTTTGTGGGGTTTGTTGTTTTTAAAAAAGTAGTAACTAATAATCTTATATACCAAGCACTTTTTCTGGTACCTGTTCGTGTAATAGCTCATCTTTTTTTGAGATGGAGTTTTGCTCTTGTTGCCCAGGCTGGAGTGCAGTGGCACAATCTTGGCTCACTGCAACCTCTGCCTCCTGGGTTCAAGTGATGCTCCTGCCTCAGCCTGCCAAGTAGCTGAATTACAGGTGCCTGCCACCATGCTGGGCTAATTTTTGTATTTTTAGTAGAGATGGGGTTTCACTATGTTGGCCAGGCTGGTCTTGAACTCCTGACCTCAGGTGATCCGCCTGCCTTGGCCTCCCAAAGTGCTGGGATTACAGGCGTGAGCCACCATGCCCGGCCAGTAATAGCTCATCTCTAAAGCAGGAACACCTGAGTGCTTGCTGTTTGCATTGTTGGCAAAGAAAAAGGAACAGAGCTGTGGAACCATCATGACCAAATAGCATGCCTCCTTCGCTTTCTCTTCATCTTGATCCTCCCCTCCTCCAGTAGTTCCCTGTTCTTTTCAAATAGAACAGCATACAAGGAAACTCAATGAAGGAAAGTGTGTGTGTGGAAAGTGTGTGTGTGTGTGTCTGCATGTGAGTGTGTGTCTTGCGTGTGGACATGTGGGCGTGTTTGAGCATGTGTAAGAAAAAGTGCATGTGAAGAAAGCAAACAGTAAAGCAAATGGGGCAGCTGTTAATAGGCGAATCTGTGTAAAGATTATATGAGTGTTCTATGTACTGTTCTTATTCTTGCATCTATAAATTTGAAGTTATTTCCAAAGAAGATACTTAACACATGGATATATGTGAGACTAATTTGACTGCACTAGGAGTTCTCTGGAATGGAAATTTTCTTCTACATCCTGATAACATATCTTACTCTCCCCATTTAACAGATGGAACAACTGACACCCAGAGAAGTTAAGTAATCAGTCTGAGTTCACATAGCACATTGGGGTGGAAGCAGGATGTGATCCCAGGTATTGACCATTATAGTAGGCCACCTCTTAGGAGACCATAGCTGGTCCTTACTACTCTAGCTGGACCAGGTTGGCATCAGATTCTGAGAGCTGATTGGGTGCCCACTGCTGTGTGTCCCAGCCCAGTCCACGCCTCACATTGACCCAGCAGTGGAGTCAGCAGGGTTGCAGCTATCTATATGCTGAAGCACACTGAGCATATTCAGGATGGCCAGGAACTTTCTAGAGAAAGTGCTTCCTTAGACTAAGAAACACTCTCACTGTGTTCTGCCCTCAACTCTCTCCATTTCTTTTTTTTTTTTTTTTTTTGAGACGGAGTCTTGCTCTGTCACCAGGCTAGAGTACAGTGGCGCGATCTCGGCTCACTGCAACTTCTGCCTCCCAGATTCAGGCGATTCTTCTGCCTCAGCCTCTCGAGTAGCTGGGACTACAGGCGCGTGCCACCATGCCTGGCTAATTTTTTGTGTATTTTAGTAGAGATGGGGTTTCACCATGTTGGCCAGGATGGTCTCGATCTCCTGACCTTGTGATCCACCCACCTTGGCCTCCCAAAGTGCTGGGATTACAGGTGTGAGCCACTGCGCCCGGCCTTCATTTCTTAAAATACATGAAAATGGAAGGCCCTGCTGCGCCAGAGCCATGGGGGACTATTACCTCATATATATATAGTCGAGATCTGAGGGAAAAAGGAGTGGGTTTGGTTTACAAAGTGATGCCTGGTATACGCCTAGGCCAGAGAGCTTTCCTCTGCTACGTACCAGTCGATTGGTTGTACCCACCGCCTTGTGAGTGAGCAGGTTGCGTGGTTCAGTGCAGCACATTGTATCAAGTAGGTCAGGAGTTACAACTTCATGCACAAAGAGATGGCTCATTTTTAGTCAGTGAAAACCTTTCATTAACCACAGGGCCCAAGGAGGGGTGGATCTGGTAATCATTGCTAAGCAGACAGAGCTAGAGGTTCAGACAGTGCCGCTCGTGTGCCGGCCCCTTTCCTCTCACACCAAACCACATGTTATGCATCTGTTTGTACTCCTTGAAGGCCCTTGAATTATTCATGTCATTTTTGCTTACTGATGTTTTCCCCCAGCTATCAGGGTTGGGGGTAAGTGAATGAATGTGTCCCACTCGAATTCTTAACATAGAGAAAACATTTTCCTGAAAATCTTTAGTTTTAGAGTGCATCCTTTATCTGAAATGCCTACCTGTAGGTACCTTAGACTTAATTAATCCTGACCATGGTTAAGTTGTCATCAAAAGATTTTTTTCAGGGTCCCAGCTAGTTGTATGAAATAGATCCATGAGCACTTACTATATTGTTACCCCAGCTTATATACTTAGATTTTTTGTCCTTAGGCAGTGATGAAGTTATATACACTGCCCCCACCATTCTCTTGATTCCTCAGGCTCTTTCCTCCTGTAACGTAAGTGCCCGGTAGTGGACAACCAGAATCAGGGCAAGATGCAGGAGGATGCGAAGAGGCTGCCCTCAAATTCCTGTTGGGTTGTCTGAAGCTTAGAGGTGTGTGTTGGAGCTGCTGTGCAAATGGCAATGCTGTCTGCTCAGAGAGGACCATCATAACTGAGCCTGGACCTTCTAGTTCTTGGAGGTTTGGTTAGGACTTACTGGTAATTAATGTACCAGTGTTTCCCTGGATCAATTTTTTGCTTCATGAGGTTAAGCCTTTTTACTTAAGTATAAAAGAAGGTGACATTACTGTTAAGCATCCCTGATTTCAGAACAGATCCAAAGCCCATCATATACAGGGGAAGAGGCTATAACTTACCTTCCAGTGGTGTTGCCACCCACTCCTCTGCATCTGGAAGCACAGGAGAGGCGACCTCATAAGCATCCTTCTGATATGAAGCTGTCAGCATATACTGAGGGTAGGAGGAATCTTTCCAATGTGTTATCTTCAACACTCTTTCTGGAAGGGCCATCTAATCTTGCTTTTCAGACTAGGTTTACCCTGGAGGCACTACATAACCTTTGAGCTTCCCTTAGGAAATCTGAACAACCAGCAAGACCAGGGCTTCAAAACAGGGTCTGCCCTGGAATGTTGCCCAGTGCACTTTGGGGTTCTTTCACAGCTAGAGCTCAGCATGGGAATTTGCCACTGATTTGAGGTTTGTTCCAAAATATCAGGGCCCGGGCAGGGAACCACTAGATGGGATGTTGCGGTCTCTAAGGTATCTCCCCTTTTTGAAGCTGGGGGCATGAAGTAGATAGAGCTTGACTAAGGAGTTGGAGATGATCAGAGAAGACTTTCTGCAAGTGGGTTGAGATGGTTCACACAGATTTTCAAGGATGCGGGGGGTTGAGAAGAACAACTCTACTAGGATCTTCGATCCTGAAGGCAGAGCAAATTCTATTACTGTGACCTTTCTAGCCCTGAGGAACTTGAATAGTTCCTTATAAGTGCCCCCCAACTTCCTCCCCATAGCCCAGAGCAAAATGAATCAGTCAGGGTTAGGAGCAGAGGGTCCTGACAGAGTCCAACCTAGTGAGCTGTAGCGAGAGAGCAAACCTGCCCTCTGAGTGTTCATGTCTACTTGATGGTTACTCCCAGCTTGCCCAGTCATGTGACCAGACTTCTGCTTGCGGCTAGCCACAGGTAAACTGAGTGCTATTTATATTCTCCTGCTTGGTAGAGGAGGTGGGAGAGATAATCTGGGAGCCCACAACACAGCTGTTTGATCAGCCTAGGTAAGGCAAATCTCCCTTTGACTTTGTGCCTTTTTTTTTTTTCTACTTATCTTGCCCCAAGTAATAGCATGGGTTCTGAGCTTTCAATTTAGCTGATTGATCAGTAGCCATCTCTTATTTACCCTTCAATAGTTGGGGAATTCTAGAACTAGAGGAGGCCCAAACTCATCTGCGTACAGTCTCCTGTCTTCAAGGGTAAATAACTGAGACAGCTGGGGACGTGTAATGATCTCTTCCTGGGGCTGTTCAGAGGCGGATTCTAGCCACCCTCATTCAACCTTTTATCTATCTAGCTAGACTCCCTCTTATTCTAACTAAAGCCTTTTTACTGTCCTTCATGTTTGCACCTGCAAGGAAGACTACCGATAAATTCTAATTCATTTTCCTTCCCCCTTGGGATCAAGCTACCCTCCGTTTAGCTGTTTTTACCTCTGTCTCTGGGATCTCTCTGGTTTCTGCATTCCTTTTGAAGAGCAATCATGACAAATGGATGCCGAGGGGCCACTTGGCTGTGTATGTCTGAGGTTATATCCCACTCCAGCCATGTTTCTGGACTTATAGGAAGCTCTTAATTCTGCCTATAGTCTTGATCTTGCTCCTGGGATGACATGACACTTCTTAATTTAGTTTAGTGTCTCTTTCACTTAGTATCTTGATTCTACCTTGCATTAACTTACATCTTGTGAGTTTCAGTTCCTTGCCTCAGCCTTATCCATGCTTTTATTCCTTGCCTACCTTCAGTCCCCCAAATTAGAAGTCTAGTGACCCAGTTGAATTTGGCTATAACCTGCCAATGTTGAAATGCTAAAGGGTTTAGGTCCTTTCTGAGGAGTGATTTGAATTTGTCTTCCTAAATGAAGCCAGTATTTTTTTTTCTTACAACTTTATTTTGGAAAATTTCAAACTTACAGAAAAGTTAGAAGCACAATGTCTACCTATTTATCTTTCACCTAGACTCAATTGATAACTTTTGCCACAATGGTCTTATCTCTCTTTTCTCCTTCTGTTTATGTATATGTGTGTCTAGACATAACCACATATGCACATATATACATCCATATGCACTTTTTTGGGTGCACAATTTGACAGTAAGTTGCAAATATCATGACATTTGTCACTTCATAACAGTGGCATCTCCTGAGAATAAAAACATCCTTCTCCATAATCATAATACCATCATTATACCTAATGAAATGACATAATCTATTAGGTTGGTGCAAAAGTAATTGTGGCTTTGCCAAAGGCAAAAATGGACTAGAGATGTCATTTAGTCCATTTTCAAATTTCCCCTTTGATGGCTCTTTTGTTTTTGATCAGAACCCAGCCAAAGTCCCCTTTTGGTTATGTCTGTTTTAAAAGTCTCTCAATCTGGAACTACTTCCCATTCCTGTTTCTTTGTTTTGCTGTATTTGTTTTTTGTGACTAACATTTTGAAAACATGTCAATTGTCTCTGGTTGTCCCACACTGGATTTTTCTGTTTCCTCATGGTGGTATCTAACTTGCTCCTCTATCCCCTGTATTTCCTGTAAATGGGAAGTTAGATCTGGGGCCTGATTAGATTCAGGTTAAACATTTCTGACAAGAACATCTCATGGTTAAAGCTATGTACTTCATAAAATGTCACTTTAGGAGATACATAATGCCAGAATGTCCACTGCTAGTCAGGCTCAGTTGGATCACTTGAGGTGGTATGGTAGCCCCCAGGCTATAAAAGTACATTATTCTCTTTGTAAGTGGTTTCTGGGTAATACTTTGGGATTATATAAATCTTCTGTTCCCTATGACCTTTGGCCCAGTGGTGTTGGCATCTGTTGACAACTCTTCCTGATAGAGATATTACTCTGGGAGTTGCATAAAGCCAGTTCTGAATTAACACTAATAGATGTGAGTGTTGACATGAGCAGTTCAAAAGAAGAATAACCAAAAAATTGTCTTTTGGCCTTTGAAATCACTGGAGGGAAGGCAACAAAATGGGGCCATCAAATTCTGTCAACGTTTGTAGGTTTTTAACTTGAGTATCAGTTGCTAAAACATATACCATCAGCCCTCTGTATCTGTGGGTTCTGTATCTGTGAGTTCTACCAACTGAGTATTAAAAATACTTGGAAAAAATTGTACAGACTTATTTTTTCTTGTGTGTGTGTGTTTTTTTTTTTTTTTTTTGAGACAGAGTCTCGCTCTGTCTCCCAGGCTGGAGTGCAGTGATGCGATCACAGCTCACTGCAGCTTTGGCTTCCTTGGCTCAAGCAATCTTCACACCTCAGCCTCCAGAGTAGCTGGGCCTACAGGCACATACCACCAAATTTTAAAATTGTTTAAATTTTTTGTAGAGATCTGGTCTCTTTATATTGCACAGGCTGGTCTCAAACTCCTGGGCTCAAGTGATCCTCCTGCCCCAGTCTCCCAAAGTGCTGGGATGACAGGTGTGAGCCACCATGCCTGGTTTCTTATCTTGTCATTATTTCTTAAATAATACAGTATGACAACTATTTATATAGCATTTACATTATATTAGGTATTATAAGTAATCTAGAGAGAAAGTGTGGGATTGCAGGGAGGCCAGGCAAGGTGACTCACACCTATAATCCCAGCACTTTGGGAGGCCAAGGCAGGAGAATCACTTGAGCCCAGGAGTTCAAGACCAGCCTAGGCAACATAGGGAGATCCTGTCTTTACAAAAAAATTAGAAATTAGCTAGGCAAAGTAGTTCGCACCTGTTGTCCCAGCTACCCGGGAGGCTGAGGTGGGTCATGCCTGTAATCCCAGCACTTTGCAAGGCCAAGGATGGAGAATCACTTGAGCCCAGGAGTTTGAGGTTGCAATGAACTATGATCATGCCACTGTACTCCAGCCTGGGCAACAGAGCAAAAACCCGAATCAAAAGAAAAATAAATGAACAAATAATAAAGTATTCGGGAGGATGTGCATAGGTCATATGCAAATACTACACTATTTTATATGAGGGACTTGAGCATCCATAGCTTTTGGTATCTGCAGGAGGTCCTGAAACCAATCCCCCATGGATACCGAGTGATGACTGTATGCTGCTGTCTGGCAGTTTGTTTTAAGTTAGGGAGAAGGCAAGCTGAATGGAGCCAAAAATAAGTCATGGTTTGTTCATAAAGCAGAAATTATTTTGATTATCCGAAAGTTATCTCTAATCCTGTTCTGATTTCCTTTTCCTTCTTTCACTTGCTTTCTACCTTCCTCACTGGAAAAGGGACCCCCCCCCAACCTTTTTTTTTTAAGACAGGGTCTCACTGTCACCCAGGCTGGAGTGCAGTGACACAATCATAGCTCAATGCAGCCTCAACCTCTCGGGCTCAAGCAATCCTTTCAACCTTAGCCTCCCAAGTAGCTGGGACTAACAGGCATGTCGTGCCACCATGCTAGCTAATAAAACATTTTTTCTTTTTTGTTTTTATTTTTTATTTTTTTATTTTTTTGAGACAGAGTCTCACTCTGTTGCCCAGGCTGGAGTGCAGTGGCGCGATCTCGGCTCACTGCAAGCTCCACCTCCCGGGTTCATGCCATTCTCCTGCCTCAGCCTCCCAAGTAGCTGGGACTACAGGCACCCGCCACCATGCCCAGCTAATTTTTTTGTATTTTAGTAGAGACGGGGTTTCACTGTGTTAGCCAGGATGGTCTTCATCTCCTGACCTCGTGATCCGCCCACCTCAGCCTCCCAAAGTGCTGGGATTACAGGCGTGAGCCACCATGCCTGGCCTTTTTTTTCTTTTTTTTGGAGGTGGAGTCTCGCTATGTTGCCCAGGCCGGTCTCAAGCTCCTGGACTCAAGTGATTCTCCTGCCTTGGCCTCCCAAAGTGCTGGACTTACTGGTAGGAGCCACCACTCCTGGCCAATCCCTGATTTTTAAATTGTTCTCTTCCTACCTTGGCCCACCCAACATGCCCAATGGGTATACTAGTGTTCCTGAGACCCAGATGTGATCATCCTGGTTTCTAGCAAGGGAAAGGAATAGACCCTTCCAACCCACGGAGTAGTTCCTGAACCAAGGATGCCAGGAGGTCATGACATAGTTGAGTCTGATAACAAAACACAGGGTAGGAAATGTACTTTCAGAAATCTTCTGTTTGGGTAATAAAAGGACTCAGTTTTTTCTATGACCTTGGAGAAATCAGTTCACCTGTCTACATGGGGGTGTGTCATAGGCCCTGCATCACCTTGGAAGCTCAGCCCTCTCTTCCATAAGAGAATTCATGAGCTTGTGGGGGTGCACATACCCGTAACAGAAATCAGAGTAGAGTTTCAATCATGGTTGTCCTCTTGTAGGATTTTTTGTCTTTGAACTTCCCTAATGTTTGTTTTTCCTTCACCTTACTTAAAACACTACCTAAGAGCTGACTCGGCTTCATGATTTCTTTCCTACTTGATGGGAATCAGATTCCTGTGAGAAGTGAAGATTCAAAGGGTTTATGCCTGTCCTTTGAGTTCAAAACAGCCCTCCAGAAACCCATCACTCCCATATAACCATGGAGTAAGGATTTTTTTTTTTAGAGATAGGGGCTAGGCTATGTGCTATTTATGCTATTCTTGCAAAGGCCATGTAGATCCCAAAGGAAAGTATGTTCCAATCAGTAACTGCTAGTGTTTTGTTTTAAGGATGTTGAAATCCTACAGAACTCCTCTTCAGAGAATTCAGATAAAAGGTGAAAAGTTCACACCACTTCCTTTTCTTCTAACTGCAGCTTCTTAAGAATTGAACAAATGTCTAAGTAACTGCTGTCTACTCTTTTTATATACACACATAGACTTTGGGTTCACCCTTTTTCTCCTTACTGTTACAAAGAGCCAATGTATTCCTTATTTTTTTCCCACAATGACATCTCCAGAAGGGGTTCTCTTGGCCTGTCTCTCCAGCTGCCTACAGATGTGGTCTGCATCTTGGGAAGTCAGACACACAGCCAGAAATGCTTTCAGTGGCTCTCACTTAAGCTGTACACTTAAATATGGAGTCAGTAATTAATTGAGAGCCTGGCTGAGAAGTTTTTCATGTGTGTACAAATATCGTCACTCTTTTTTTCATTTGGGGTAGTCTTATTGGTAGGGATAACATGGGATATTATCATTTTTCTTCTTTCTTTCTAATGTAGTTTCTTTAGTTTCTTCTACCTGTTAAGGATAGCTATTGAAAGAAGTGTTGTTTAAAGAAGTGTTTGCAGCTCCAGATTTAATTTTTTCAGCTGGGATGGATGGGGTCTCCTTGGGCTTTCCAAGGAGGGCTTCTAACTCTTGTATAGTCATATTGGAAATTTCAGTTTCGCCACAACTTCCCCACAAAACCCACCCATCCCTAGTTAAGCAGTTAAGCAGCACTGGACCACAGGGAGCTCAGAAGACGGCCTGCCCTGTTTAATCCCAACAAATGTGCTGAAATAGAAAAATAATCCCTGTGAAGCTGCTAGGAGGAACTTCCCATGCTTACTGCAAACCTGTTATTGGGGAAATGTTTAGAAATTCTGAATTTCTGTTTTACTTTGCTCTTCTAACTCCAGATTAACATTTCCCTCTAATAGAAATGCTGTATCACAACTAGGACAGGACAGGACAGGATCTGTTCCTCCTGTGTCTAACCACACTGCTCTGACCCTGCCTGCTTCTCCTCCTTAAGTGAAGATCACTGACTGAAAAAAAACAGGTTGTAGAAAAGCATGTATAATATGACCTCATTTTACTAAAAATACATATGCAGGCTCGTGCATGGAGAGAGATCAGGATTGGTGAGCAAAGTGGTGATCTCTGAGTGCGGGCATGCATAGTTGGTCATTTTCAGTTTTTGTTTATCTGCATTTTCTTCTTCTAACATGTGCATAGTTTATGTTATTATAATAAGTTATTTTCTCTTTAAGGGGAGAGGTGAGATCAAAAAATAAAAAATAAAAACAAAAAACAGGGGAAATGAGAAGACTAGTGCTAATAATGCTTCAAGTCTTCATGCCATGAGAAAATGACTCATAACTTGTTTGTTGAACCAGCTAGTTGTTGAGTTTTTGCCATGTGTAAGATCTCGTTGGCTGCCTCTCTCATTTTCCTTCTGTAGTCCTTCTTGGGTATTTTGGGATAACTACGATGGGTGGAGAGTAGCCTTGTCTTTATTTCACAGGCTTTTCTCTCCTATATTACCCCAAAGATAGTGAAATAAGTGGAGCACGTCCCCTAGATGCCCAGAACCCACTGGTCAGGGGCTTGTTTCCCCTTGTAAAGTGCTAAGCCTCTACCCCACAGTCTATCTCTGGTCACGCTGAGAAGAGCAGCCACAATGCCTCAGTTCCTGCATTATCTACTGTCTTTCCTCTAATGCCGTTCCTGCCCTTCTTCTAAGAGCTGTCACCCTTCTCCTTTAGGTACCTGTTGGGGAGATATGCTGGTGTGGCCAGGCCTGAGCTGATTTTCAGCAAGGGATATTGGGAATAGCAGAGACAAATTGGTGGTCCTTCTGAAAAAGCATTTCCTGGGGGAGTATTCCCTGGGGGTCGTGCCTGGTAGCCTGGCACTTAGAGAGAATTTGCATCAGCCTTGCTCACTTCAATCTCATCAGCAGGTTCTTGTCTTACTCCTCCAGTGTTTATCACAGACAGATGGCTCGTAGTGAGTGCTCAAAATCTGCTTACCAGGCTGGGTGCAGTGGCTCACGCCTGTAATCCCAGCACTTTGGGAGGCCAAGGTGGGCGGATCACAGGTCAGAAGATCAAGACCATCCTGGCTAACACGGTGAAACCCCGTCTCTACTAAAAATACAAAAAATTAGCCGGGCGCGGTGGTGGGCGCCTGTAGTCCCTGCTACTCGGGAGGCTGAGGCAGGAGAATGGCTTGAACCCTGGAGGCTGAGCTTGCAATGAGCGCCGAGATCGTGCCACTGCACTCCAGCCTGAGGGACAGAGTGAGACTCCGTCTCAAAAAAAAAAAAAATCTGCTTACGAAAGGCATCAGTCTGCTGCAGTGTGCCAGGCCCATCTTTTGCTCTTGGTTCATTGTCTTATCTGCCGTTTGTGTGCCTTCTGCCATGTTGACTTTCCCCCAACAGGCAGATACTTGACCGCTGGCCCTCTCCACTCATAGCTCCCTCTCTCTAAAGCCATACTAGTGTAGCAGTTGTGAGACAGGACCAAGTGGCTCTGGAAGATAGCACCTAAGGCTTCTTATCTCCTGTGTGTGCTGTTTTGTTTTGTTTTTTCCATTTGCCGTTGCCCAAGAACCAAAGCATCCGCCACTGCTCAGCTGCATGGTGAAATGGCCTGGCCTGGTGCCAGGGTGCTTCACCAGGTGGTTGGGCTGTGGAGGCTGCTGCATGTGATGGGCTGATAATACCCCACGGTGCTGTAAACAGGACACTCCACCCTCCTGCAGCCACCCAGCCGGTGCCCCAACAGCCTGCTGCTTTGTCATGGCCTGTCATGATATGGGCTTCTCTTCTCTGATAGGGAAGCCTATTGTCGTATTTCCCTCCCCTATTTCCTAAATCTGAGAGGGGTACTTTCCAGAAATGAAACCAGTTCATCTTCCAACCACAAGCAACCGTTGTGACTTCTCAATGCTGCTTCTCCTTTAACAATAATCACACAAGTGCAGGGCAGAACCCGATGCCCAGATCTTTCCGGTATGCCCATGGAGGATAAACCCAAGAGCCTCTATCTCAACTAGGCTCACCTAGAAGATTTCTTAGGGGACATTCTCTATTGAGGTCAATCTCACTGGGCAGCAGAACTTAAGTGTTGACCTGAAGCTGCTGATGCTCCGGTCTGCAAGCAGCTTTGTATTCTACCCTGCATCACTTATTCCTGGGCTAGACTGTCACTAGTAAAGGAAAGGGCTTTGACATTAAAAATGGGCATCTTCCCAGGGGCCCAGGAGAGTGTAGGCCTACGGATAGAGGGGCTAGGGCTTACTCTGCACGTCTTTGGGTAGTCTCCTCTTTCCGGACTCCTTCACCTACACCTTCAATCCTAAAGGACATTAATTGATTTGACATAATCTTTCTAACTAAGGCTTTAAAGTGTATTTGCATCTCTTCATTTCTTTATAACATCCCTCAGAGGTAACTTAGGCCAGAGGGAGAGCCAGCCCAGTGAGGCTGGGTGGCGTTGGCTGTAGTCAGACCTACCCTCCCCACCTCTTAGCTCCTACTAGATATCTGGGGTGGCCACGCTGCACCAGCCTGCAGCCCCTTCAAGGGTGGCACGAGACATGTCATTGTCTCATTTTGGCTTTGGTTTGTGTTGCATTTGGGGGAAGTTTGACACCTTGGTTTAGCCCTTAACCAATTTTGATGTCCAAAGAAGCAGGTGCTTACCAAACCACTTGCGATGAGGTTTGTGAAATAAGTGGTAGTTTTTTTTTAACTATTAAAATCTAGTTTTTTAAAAAAGTCCCCTCCTTTATTTCCTAGGCTTAAAGGAAATATGGTATTTTCGTCTCCTCAAAAGAGCTGGGACATGCCAAGAATTTGGAGAGTTGGGAGGGTAGTGGAGCCTTGCTAAGGGTTCTGAGACAGAAGGTAATTCTGTCATCTCGTGGCCAGCGAGGCGCTGTGCCAGCACCCTGCGCCAGGATGTGGCCTCTGTGGAAATAAGGCTGAGGCCCAGCTGTCTCTTCATTTAAGGAAAAGAAACTGAGGCAAGTCCTCCTGTTTGATTTAGATGTAGTAAGATCCTTGCATATCTGCCAGGGGAGAGGGAGTCAGGGGCTGCAGATTCTGGATTGGGGGTTCCTTGGTTTCTCCTCAATCCTTTCCCCTCCCTCCTTTTTTCCCCTTTTTATTTCTTTTCTGCTATTTGTGTGACATTTTTTTGTATATGGAGGAACAAGTCAGGACCCAGCGAGTCCTGAGTCTTAATGGATAGCTGGTCAGAGGGAGCCGGAAAGAATGTAGAGTTTACCAAAATGAGTTGGTTGGATTCTCACATCACATTCCAGGAATTTGGGTGCTCCCCAGCCCTGTGAGTACTGGGAGCAAAGTACCACCTATGATTATTGTCCTAGAGATTGGATTCATTGAATAGGGTAGGATATGAAGAGTGATGGAAACTAATATAAAATGGGTTAAAGTTATCCCTAGGAGATAATAGAGTCCTTTACTTCAAGTTTCAAAGGCTTCCTCAAGAAACAAACAAAAGCAAAACAAAAAACAGGTCATTGGAGACAATAGGATTGGGCCTGCCATCTCCTCCGTTAGGTGCTAAAAAGAAGCTATTAATAAAAAAGCAATTCATCCTCCAGGTGTCTAGGCAGGTGTCCCAGCAGCCTCAGAGGGTGTCCCTGATAGAAGAGGGATGTGAGCCTCAGTGAGTAGTTGGAAGACTGATTTAGGAGGAAGGAGGCTTGGATTTAGATCTGGGACTGCTGCTGACTTACAGAGTGAAGGAGTCTAATCAGAGACTAAGCTTCTTTGTGCGTTAGTCTTCCTTAACAGTCTTTCCCTATCCCCTTTTACAGCTGACAGGAGAGTAAAAGATTACATACAGCACACCAAAGTACTTTGTGGGGATGGGGCAAAACTTGAAAGCACAACGTAAACACGAGATAGCTTTAGGGTCCCAGTAAGGAAAGAATCTAAAAGAGATTTTTGCAGGGACTTCAGATGAGGGCAGGGGAGAAGCAGCTCCAGGAAACCTTTCTCCTGTCACTTATCCCTCAGTCTTGGAGTCCTACTCCTTTTCCTTCGAAACAGTGATGAAGCAGCCTTTAGGATTATGAGATCCTACCCCTTATGCCAATCACTTGCTCGTCCGTGGCCCATCTGCCTCTTTGGTTATCTGTCATGTAATTTTGTAAATCCGCTTTCCAGAGTCCCTGCCTCGTCACTGGACTCTAATAGACAGTTTTGGAGGCCCGTAGGACAGCATTTTGGCCTGAGCTGGCTGCTGATGTGGGTCAGAAGCTCCCAGAAATATCTGGATTGCTATCTTTTGATTTTAAACCCAGGTTAGGAAAATGAGTCGTTGAAATGCTGGTGTAGAGATAAAGTTGTGCCTTGAACCCAGCATGCCTGTCACCAACTTACTAGGCAACAAGATTGCAGGAAGGGTAAGAAAGAGGTTGGACCTTCCTGAGCCTCAGAGAGAGAAAAAAAGACAAGCAGCTATGGGATCTTTACTCCAAGTGGGTGTGTTGAACACGCATGCAAAGTCAGAACCCCTGGTAAAAGTAGAGCCAGTTGACCCTTCTTGTGAAGGTTTTTCAATTTTATTCAAATATTAGATGCCTGCCAATTGCCAGCCCTATGCTTTAGACATTGTGGGGGATACACAGAGCCTGCCCTTGGCCTCAGGCTGTTTATTATCTAGGAGTTACAAATACCCTATTCCTCAAGAGAAGGTGCTCATTACTAGAAGAGTACAAAGTACTGAGGAAACAGAAAATTCTAAGACATTGCTTCCAGGGGATTCCAGTGGATGCAGAAGGTTTGGTGGAGTGGAGGCAGTAAAGCTGGCCCTGACAGATGAACAGATTTTAACCCTGGGCCCATGCAAAATCTCAGAGGAGGGAAGGCTTGGGACATGGGTGGGAAATGGTATGCAGTATAGTTTGTCTGAGATTTAGTGACCTTAAGGAAGAGTGAGGTGTAAAGGACAGGTAAGTGGGACCAGAACATGAAGGCTTTACCTCCGTCTTTGAAAGAGAGCCTTTGGGCCGGGTGCAGTGGCTCACATCTGTAATCCCAGCACTTTGGGAGGCTGAGGCGGGCAGATTACGAGGTCAGGAGATCGAGACCATGGTGAAACCCTGTCTCTACTAAAAATACAAAAAAATTAGCCGGGCATGGTGGCGGGTGCCTGTAGTCCCAGTTATTTGGGAGGCTGAGGCAGGAGAATGGTGTGAACCTGGGAGGCGGAGCTTGCAGTAAGCCGAGCTTGTGCCACTGCACTCCAGCCTGGGCGACAAAGCGTGACTCCGTCTCAAAAAAAAAAAAAAAAAGAAAGCCTTTGAAGAGGTTTAACCTAGGAATGTTAATATCATTTAAAATGATGTGTTTTATGTCAATATATATTGATTTGGAAAGATGTTTATAAGGTAAAAACATATAACAAAACAATACGTACAGTATAATCCCATTTTAAATTGTAAAGCATATATATACACACACACATACACACACACAGAAGAGGTAAGACCTGTAAGTTTATATTTCTCATAACATTGGTTATCTCTGGGTGTTGAGAGTTGAGGGTTTTTTTCTGTTTGTTTATATTTATATATTTCCTGACTTTTCTACAGTTCACACTTACTACTGTTGTAGTTATAAATTATTCACTTGTTTTAAATAAGCACATATACGATGGCTGAGTGAGAATGATCTAGAACTATGCCAGGGATTAGATAAAAACACAGAGTAAAAGTTGGCCATATAGTAACATTTTTGATGTCCAAATTGGAGAGGAATCCCTCAAATGTTCAAAAATATAGGAATGGGTCGGGTGTGGTGGCTCATGCCTGTAATCCCAGCACTTTGGGAGGCCAAGGCAGGAAGATCACTTGAGCCCAGGAGTTCAAGACCAGCCTGGGCAACACAGTGAGACCCTGACTCAAAAAATAAAAAGAAAAGACAAAAATACGAGAATGGCTAAGCACACTAGTGTGCATCAACCTGGAGGAATATTATACAGTCTTTTAAAATAACAAATATGTAGATTGTTAATACATGGGAAAAGGTATATGAAATAGGTGGAACCAAGCAGAACGTAATATAGCATATTTCCTACTGATTACAACTATGGCAAAATGTATGTAAATGCTTCAATGAATTTGGAGAATGGGGGTAGTATTGTTAGTGTCTTTTTTTTTTTGAGATGGAGTCTTGCTCTGTTGCCCAGGCTGGAGTGCGGTGGCGTGATCTCACCTCACTGCAGCCTCCGCTTCCCGGGTTCAAGCAATTCTTCTGTCTCAGCCTCCCAAGTAGCTGGGATTACAGGTGTGCACCACCACGCCCGGCTAATTTTTGCATTTTTAGTAGATGAGGTTTCACCATATTGGTCAGTTAGTGTCCTTTTTTTTTATTGTAGTAAAATATACACTTACTATTTTAACCATAAAAGCTTATGTTCACTGGCATTACATACATTTACAAAGTTATGCAACCATAACCAGGGTCCATTTCCAGAACCTGAATTTCATCATCTCAAACAGAGACTGTGTATCCATTAAACAATAACTCCTACTCCCCCTCCTCCTCCTAAGCCCTTGGTAAAGTCTATTCTATTTTTTTGTCCCTATGAATTTGCCTATTCTAGATACCTCAAGAAAAACACAATATTTGTCCTTTTGTCTTGCTTACTTAACTCAGCATCATCTGTATTGGAGCGTGTGTCAGAATTGCCTTCCTTTTGAAGACTGAATAGTATTCCACAGTATGGATGTGCTGCATTTGTTTATCCGTTTCTCCATTCGTGGATGCTCGGGTTGCTCCCACCTTTTGGCTGTTGTGAAAAATGCTTCAAGTCCCTGCTTTCGGTTCTTTGTCGGTATATACCTAGGAGTGGAACTGCTGGGTCATATGGTAATTCTATGTTTCACTTTTTGAGGAACTGCCAACCTTTTAGTGTCTTTTTATTTTTTTTATTTTTATTTTTATTTATTTATTTTTTGAGATGGAGTCTCACTCTTTCACCTAGGCTGGACTGCAGTGGCACTATCTCGGCTCACTGCAAGCTCTGCCTCCCAGTTTCACACCATTCTCCTGCCTCAGCCTCCCGAGTAGCTGGGACTACAGGCGCCTGCCACCAAGCCCGGGTAATTTTTTTTTTGTTTTTAGAGACGGGGTTTCACCGTGTTAGCCAGGATGGTCTCGATCTCCTGACCTCGTGATCCGCCTGCCTCGGCCTCCCAAAGTGCTGGGATTACAGGTGTGAGCCACTGCGCCTGGCCCTAGTGTCTTTTTAATATAAAGTTCTTCAGGTTTATTTATACCTACAGCTCCCAGTTCTTTTTGCTGTGCTAAATACACATGAATTATTAAGGGATTACTACAGATGTGAAAGCGTTTTGTTCTGTTTAAATGAAACAGCCTTTATAGATCTTTTTTTTTTTTTTTTTTTTTTTGAGACAGAGTCTCGCTCTGTTGTCCAGGCTGGAGTGCAGTGGCGCGATCTCGGCTCACTGCAAGCACTGCCTCCTGGGTTCACACCATTCTCCTGCCTCAGCCTCCCGAGTAGCTGGGACTACAGGCGCCTGCCACCACGCCTGGCTAATTTTTTTGTATTTTTAGTAGAGACGGGGCTTCACCGTGTTAGCTAGGATGGTCTCAATCTCCTGATCTCATGATCCACCTGCCTCGACCTCCCAAAGTGCTGGGGTTACAGGCATGAGCCACCACGCCCGGCCATAGATCTTAAGATAGTAGAGTGTTTCGAATGTGGCCATGGAAAACAGGGTCAACTTAGATGATTGCAACTTCCAAATGATTCCAGTACCCTTACATTTTATCCACAGTTTCAACTTTTACCTCCTTCTAGAAAGCTTTAACCAAAGTAAAAATAAATGAATGGATTTATTTATTTAATTTATTTTTTGAGACAGAGTCTTCCTCTGTTACCCAGGCTGGAGTGCAGTGGTGCAATCTTGGCTCACTGCAGCCTCCACCTCCCAGGTTCAACCAATTCTCATGCCTCAGCCTCCTGAGTAGCTGGGATTACAGGCACCCTCCACCACGCCCGGCTAATTTTTGTATTTTTAGTAGAGACGGGGTTTCACCATGTTAGCCAGGCTGGTCTCAAACTCCTGACCTCAAGTGATCTGCCCACCTCCCAAAGTTCTGGGATTACAAGCATGAGCCACCACCACCTGGCCTATGAATGGATTTATAATTGCTTTATTTTTGTCCCATTTAGACAGAAGTCATAGACAGAGGAGAGAACCAAAAAACTTGGATGTTTCCGTAAACTAGATTCCTCAATCCTCGATAATTGAAAGTAGTTCCAGTATGTCAGCCACCGGGGTTCCCTGGGGAGCTAACCAGTCCTGAAGGAAGTATGAAGAGGAAGAGGAGGTCTTCAGTTAAGGGGATGAATTTGTGCAGTGCCTAAGCCCTACAAAGGTGCTGGAAGGAGGAAGAAGGGCAGGAGATAAAAGATGGAAGAAAATTTGTTTTTTATCCACTTAGAGTTTTATCTTTAATGATGGGAAACAGTGCTGCTCTCAGGAAACTCAGTGTGGAGATCTAGGAGTTCACGGTTCATCATCCATTAGGAGCAGGAAAAGGATAGAGGACATTTATAAAGTAACATCCAAGTCCAAAGTAAAATGGTATAAATTGTTTCCCATGATAAAGGCTGGCTGAGTAGGTCAGGAAAGGTCTTGTCAGACCATATGTGCTGTTTCAGGCTGCTTCAAATTCTTTTAGGACAGTGGTGGATATGAGTGAAGACGGGGCAGGCAGGCCACATCTCTTAGAAGAGGAAGGTGATTGCCACGTCTCCTTCCTCCATGCTGATGGCAAGGCGTGCGGGCTGTGTTCTCTTGCAGCCAGCGTCCCATGCTCGGTGGCCCCAGAAAAGTCAGTGTGTAGGCCTCAGCCACTTCAGGTCCGGCGTACATTCTCCCTGGACACCATCCTCAGCTCCTACCTTCTGGGCCAGTGGCCACGAGATGCTGATGGGGCCTTCACCTGCTGCACCAATGACAAGGCCACCCAGGTAATGAAGCTCTCTCCTGATGGGATAAGGAACAAGGATGGGGCGGGAGAGCTGGCTGAGGAGGCCTTTGGTCTTCCTCAAGTCATTGCGATGATTTGTCTTGGGTTTTGGTCGTACATATTATCCATGTAATGTTTTATCTTCTTAAGACAGAGTTTCCTTTTGTCACCCAGGCTGGAGTGCAGTGGTGCGATCTTGGCTCACTGCAACCTGTGCCTCCCGGGTTCAAGTGATTCTCGTGCCTCATCCTCCCAAGTGGCTGGGATTACAGGTGCCTGCCACCACGCCCTACTAATTTACCACCGTTTTTCTTTGTAAACTTATATGGAAATGAGTTTGCATTCCACCAGCCTGGTGGGAGAGAGAAGTCAATCTGGGTTTTTCAGTTTAGCTTTGAGTATTTGTGTCGGGGTAATCAACAGCTGACTTTAGAGTTTATTCTAGCTTTTTAAAAAATGAGATTTAGGCCGGGCGCAGTGGCTCACGCCTATAATCTCAGCACTTTCGGAGGCCTAGGCAGGCGGATCACCTGAGGTCAAGAGTTTGAAACCAGCCTGGCAAACATGGTGAAACCCCGTCTCTACTAAAAATACAAAAATTAGCTGGGCGTTGTGGTGGGTGCCTGCAGTCCCAGCTACTCGGGGGGCTGAGGTGGGAGAATCGCTTGAACCTTGGAGGGAGAGGTTGCAGTGAGCTGAGATCACGCCATTGCATTCCATCCTGGGTGACAGAGCAAGACTCCATCTCAAAAAAATAAAAAAAAATAAAAAATGAGATTTACCTTGCTAAAATTAAACCAAGGCCAACATTCTATTGAGTTTGTATTTCCCAAAGAAGTGGCCAAAAAGTACGCTGAGCCAGAATAGATCCCACTGGAGCCATAGGAATGGGAAGTTCTCAGATAATGGAGAACTCTTCCTTGCCAGCAGCCCCGACTGGGATTTCAGTGTACCCATTCAAGGACTGGGGAGCCAGCTTCCTCTCCTTCAGTATTTTCATTAAGACAGTCTTTTCATTAAGAATCCCAAGCTTGGAAAGAATCTCTGCAGATCATCCAGTTCATTTACCAATTTTTGGATAAGCTAGCATCGGCCTGAGCACGAACGTTATCTCATATGTGAAATTATACAGACATTTCTTAATCTGATTCAGGACTTCATTCTTAGCAGCTAAGTTGTTAAGAGTCAAATCTCCCTTTTGATGCAGTTTAAACACACTCTTGTTCATCTTCAGAGCAAATGAGTTATTTCGAGATAGGCAGAAACAGGGTGGCTAGGACATGAGGGTCCGAGTCAGCCCTTCACCCTGGGGGACATTGGGCAAGTCAGCTCTTCCTTTGCAAACTGGGTGGAGAGTGCGTGGTCTGCCTCTGTGTAGGTGGCATGATGGCCAAATGACACGTGAAAGTGCTTGGTACCTCTTTTGACCACATCATGTCAGTTTCTTTCCTTTATTTATTTTGTTAATGCGATCCATTTTCAAATGTTGTTAGTGAATGTTTGAATGCCCAGTACTGTTCTTGGCATGTTGGAATGAAGAATAAGGAAATGAGGACAAGATTTGGCCTCCATGAGTCTGGATTCCAGTTCTATGAGGGCCAGTAAACAGACAGCCAAGGGATGAGATGGAGCCAAATATCTGGCAAAGTTTAAAGAAGGGGAATTCTCGTGGGAATACCCCACCTTGAATCAACAAGAATTTGCTGCAGTTAAAATCATGGCCCTCTTTGGATCTACAAATAGACTGTGAAAGGAGAATACCCTCCAGGAAGGAGAGAGAGTAGGCTTCCTTCCTGGGAGCCCTGGGCACTGCCATTCCCTTTATCCTTTGGAAAAGGCAAGTAGGATAAATTATGCTTCCTCCTCACAGGCCTGGGAGCACACATAACTTTGTCTTTTGGTAGGAGTGCTTAGTTCAAATATGTTTGTAGTCAAGGAGGGCTTCCTGGAGGAACAGGACTTGAGATTCCTTTGAGTGTGTAAGCTCATTATTGCATCCCTGTTTGTCAGATGGCAGGCTTCTGTGTAGCCCACCTATTTCTGCCTCTGTCGTTTCCTGCTTTCAGCCTTCTAGGAAGTCACCATCCCACTCCTCAGATAGGTTTCTCTTTGTCAACTGAAGGCAGGGTTGGCCTCAGATGTTCCCTGGCTGAGTTTAGAGGCATGGGCCCTAGGCTGTGTGTTTTTGCTCAGGCTCCAGCTGTAGGCCAGATCTTTTATATAACAAGTCTGGGCTTCTTGCCACAGCAAGACAGAGGTCAGCGATGAGCCTCCGTGGGTCTGGCAAGGCCAAGCCATGCAGCTTTCCTCTTTCCCTGGGATGGGCTCCAGCCCTCGAGGAACTCTTAGCAACCTGTCAATATTGTGGCCGCAGTCAGGAGGTGGAGAATGCTGATCAACCTAGGCATCCAAACCAAAATATGCACTCTACCCATCTTTCATTCCTGGTCTTCTGGGAATTTGCTGCTTCTAGGTTTTGGGCTCCATTCAAATTCCTGCTTAAGCCCCCCCGGCCTGGTCCAAGCTACCCTCTTCAACACTGGTATTACACTGTGGAGGTCTGAGGCTCACCTGACATATTCCTAAGTAACTGGTGTTCCTTTCCTATTGAGTACTGGGATATCACCCAGAAAGGACTGGAGAGGAAGGAGAGGTTTGACTGGGAAGACATGAAGGCATCTGGAGAGGGGAAGAGGGAAGGGAGGGTGGCAGGATCTACCAAAGTCCTTGAAAGCTTTTAAGCTGTTAAAAATGGACTAATACGGCCAGGCACAGTGGCTCACGCCTGTAATCCCAGCACTTTGGGAGGCCGAGGTGGGCAGATCACAAGGTCAGGAGATCGAGACCATCCTGGCCAACATGGTGAAACCCCATCTCTACTAAAAATACAAAAATTAGCTGGGCATGGTGGCTCACATCTGTAGTCCCAGCTACTCGGGAGGCTGAGACAGGAGAATCGCTTGAACCCGGGAGGCAGAGGTTGCAGTAAACCGAGATCATGCCACTGCATTCCAGCCTGGCAACAGAGCGAGACCCTGTGTCAAAAAAAAAAAAAAAAAAGACTGATGCCAGAACCTTTTCCCAATTGCCCTAAGCTGGGGGTGGGGCTGTTCCTACCACTGGCCTTACCTTTTGCCCTTTCTCTTCTAGTCATACCAATATAGTAGTTATTTTCTGCTTCATCCTCCCTCACTGGTGGGCACTCATTACTACTGTCCTACTTGCCTAACCTCCCTCCACCAAGAGCCAGCAGCCCTGGCATTCCCAGGGCATGCCTTGCAATGAGGTCAGCAGCTGCAGTTATGGTTCAGGCTAAGCAGCTCCTTCCTCTGAATCCCTGAGAGGAGACCAGGGCCCTGCCCATTGCAAGCCAGCTTCAGATCTAGGCAGCAAGCCTGGGACACCTGCTGTCTAGATAGCCGGGCATGCTATCTTGAGGCTTCTTCACAGAGTAGAAGATGGAGCGAAAAGCTCTCAGTTCTTGAATATAGCCCAGTAGTGCCAACAATCTCATCCTAGTATCTCCTTCCTCGTTGTGTTTTAAACTCTTAGGTGGTTACAAAGGATTGTCCTCAGGCCATTTACAGTCAGACATGGAGAACTGGGTTACCCAAATATTTGGGGCAAGGAAAGAGGAAGCGTGCGGATATATGTTATTTGTGATATTGGTTGTTTTTGGGAGGAGGATGTGTGAACATGGTAATTGGGGAAGAAGTGCTTTGGAGATGCTGCATGTTTTGAGCAACAGGAGAGATGACCAGGTCAGTTGGTAAACTAGAGCTGGCCACCCATTGCTTTGTGTTGCCCACTTCTAGTGGCTGGGCCCAGGCCAGGGTGGGTGAGGGCAGTACGTGCCGGTGGCTGCAGTTACCCCTCTCCCTTCTTGCTGTGCAAACCTTTGAGTCTTCGTGTACTTTTCTGGAGGGAGGAAGTGGTCTCATCACAGCTGGAATGACTGTTTGAGCAAAGTTCCCCTGTTGGTCTCATCCTGCTGACGGACAGGACTCTGGGTACCTGTCCTGCCTAGCCCAGCCCCCGATTCTACTCATCCCCAGCCCCATTCCCTCTGCATTCCCCAGGTAAGATGGGGAAGCTTCTATGATAGGATATTTTTTCTTTAGCCCCAATTTACCCTTTAGAAAAAAAAAAAAAGCTTAAGTCTTGACAAACCACACAGAGTATGAGGAAGGCCAGAGGTGAAGGTGGGCATGCTCACTGGGAAGACTTCTCTTCCTGTGTCTTTCGCCTACCTGTGTACTATCCTCCCTGTTTTCCCAAGCCAGTGCCCCAACAGTGGTGACACACAATTCAGTCTGACTATCATGGACCTTTTAAAAATGTTTTTCTTTGTGGGTGTGGGGCCTGGGCACACTGCCTGTTTTCCAGATTGGCGATCAGGACCAGTTGTTCAGCATAGTTTGACAACAGTACCGAACATTTGAAAATGGGGCCATGATGGAAAATCTGAGGGTTGCATAGTCACTGTAGGGCCAGAGATGGTGGCCTTGGCCATTTGCAGCCAGTTTTCAGTGCTGACCAGCAGACCACCCTCAGAGCCTTTTCTGGCCTTTTTGTTTGGCCGGAGACCTAAGGGACTGATTCCCTGCAGAATTTCAGTTGAACACGTGGTCCTGACGGTCCACACCAGGCCAGGCACCATGCTGCTTGACAGTCCCGTGCAGGGATAGTGGGTTACGTTCCCAGGGCCTAGCCCAGCTCCACACATGGAGCTTACTCAGGTGCCAAGGTCACTGGAGACAGTGAGGGCCAGGATTTTCCTGCCTGTGGTCATGGAGTCTAGGTAGAAACTTTTGGGCTGGAGGCTGAGAGATTCCAGTTTGGAGGGTTTTCAGCTTCATCCCGCCCCTCCTCCTCATTATATTAGATGGCTCTTTGAAAAACTGTCCTCCACCCCCATGCCCAGCTGTCCTTCCACATGTTGCTCTGGGATCTCAATCCCAGGCAAGGCTTCCTTGGTCTGGCCACGTCCAGTTTTGCATAACCTAAGTATCATCTGCACAGCTGGCCCATGCCACTCATGGTCAGAAGCTACCCTACTTGTCCCTCAGCTGCTCACCCTGGGCCAGGGTGTCAAATCTGTTCCAGTGCATGACTCCCCCTGACAAACAACTTTTTGTTCTTTTTCTTTTTGGAGACAGAGTCTCGCTCTGTCGCCCAAGCTGGAGTGCAGTGGCTCGATTTTGGCTCACTGCAACCTCCGCCTCCCAGCTTCAAGCAATTCTCCTGCCTCAGCCTTCCAAGTAGCTGGGATTACAGGCATGTGCAACCATGCCCTGCCAATTGTTTTGTATTTTTAGTAGAGACGGAGTTTCACCATGTTGACCAGGCTGGTCTTGAACTCCTGACCTCAAGTGATCTGATCTGCCCACTTCAGCCTCCCAAAGTGCTGGGATTACAGGCATGAGTCACCGTGCCTGGAGACAAACATGACTTTTTGGTCTGCTGAGCTCCAGCTCTACCCTGCTTCCAAAGGGTCATCTAGAATGACTGAGCAGCATGGTGTGACCCCTGTTGTGGCCAGAAGGTTAGTTTTTTCTTTTTCTTTTTTCTTTTTTTTTTTTGAGACAGGGTCTCACTCTGTTGCCCAGGCTGGAGTGCAGTGGTATTATCATGACTCACTGCAGCCTCGAACTCTGGGCGCAAGTGGTCCTCCTGCCTCAGCCTCCCTAGTAGCTGGGACTACAGATACGCACCACCATAACTGGCTAATTTAAAATTATTTCTTTTATAGAGATAGGGTCTCGCTAGTTGACCAGGCTGGTTTTGAACTCCTGGACTCAAGCAATCCTCCTGCCTTGGCTTCCCAAGGTGCTGGGATTACAGGCATGAGCCACCGCACCTGGCCAGGTTAGCTTTTTGAAGGGGAGCTTTTCTTAGCTGTGACTCCATGGTGAGACTCAGAAGAGGAGTCCTATCTAACCTTGGGCACTGGAAACTGGGGACACAGTCCCCACTCTGGGCACTCCCAGTTTAGGAGGGGCTATAGTCCACACCTGTGTACACTCCTGCCTTGAGAATACTCAATGTCGGGTGGGTGCAGTGGCTAATGCCTGTAATCCCAGCACTTTAGGAGGCTGAGGCGGGCAGATCACCTTAGGTCAGGAGTTCGAGACCAGCCTGACCAACATGGTGAAACCCCGTCTCTACTACAAATACAAAATAAGCCAGGTGTGGTGGCACATGCCTGTAATCCCAGCTACTTGGGAGGCTAAGGCAGGATAATCGCTTGAACCCATGAGGCGGAGGTTTCAGTGAGCCAAGATCGCGCCATTGCACTCCAGCCTGGGCAACAAGAGTGAAACTCCCATCTCAAAAAAAAAAAGAATACTCGATGTCAGCATGTCAACAACTTCAAACACAGGATAACCTACTGCATTAGGTTTCTGAGGCTGCTTTAACAAATTACCTCAAACTTAGTGGCTTAACACCACAGAAATGTATTATTTCACAGTTCTGGAGACCAGAAGTCCAAGTTCTGTTTCACTGGGCTGAGATCAAGGTGTTGGTAGGGCCGTTCTCTCCCAGGAGGCTCCTGGGGAGAGTCTGTTCCTGCACTTCTAGCTTCTGGTGGCTGCTGGCACTCCTTGGCTTGCAGCCACATCACTCAAGTCTCTGCCTCTGTGGTCATATCGCTTTATCCTCTTCAGTGTGCATACATCTAATCTCCCTCTGCCTCTTTCTTATTTAAGGACATTTGTAATGGTATTTAGGGTCCACCCAGATAATCTTGGATAATCTCAAGATCCTTAATACATCTGCAAAAACGTTACTATACAAGGTAACATTTATAGGTTCCTCATCTTTGAGGAGCCGTTTTTTAACCTGTCACTGCATCTCCTGACACACTCTGCTCCAGCCACACTGGCCTCTTTATCATTCTCAAACATGCCAGGCTCATTGCCGCCACAGGGCCTTTGCACTGGCTGTTCCGTCTGGATTACTCTTACCTCAGATACGCACATGACTCACTCCCTCACTTCCTTCGTGTTTTTATTCAGATGTTACTTTTTCATTGGGGGCCTCCCTGACATTTCCAATTGTATCCCCCACCCAGCATTCCTATCCCTTTTCTTTGCTGTATTTTTCTCCTTGGCACTTATCACTGTTTAAACTGTCTCCCCAATAAGAACATAAACTCAGACGGGACAAGTATTTGTGTTGTTTTGTACATGGTTGTATGGCCAGTGCCTGAAACAGTACCGGGCACACAGTGTACATTCAGCCACTATTTGTTGATTGCACGAATGCTGTACACTCAGCCCATCTGCAAGGAGGAGACACAGAGCAGAAGAGCAGTTAGCCTGAGGCAGACAAGTTAGGAAAGGCTCCCTGACAAGAAGAATGGGAATAGTTGGCCGGGCAGGGCGTCTTAGATCGGGAGACCAGGCTTGGAGGTTGGGGGTAAGGTAAGAAAAAGGAGAGGGAGATGGGTTTGCTTGGGAGGACAGAGAGCCAAGGATGGAGAGCCCGTGGGATGAAGGGTCAGATGGTGAATTCTATGGCCAGGGGTTGGGTGTTGACACAAAGAAATGGCCTTAGTAGTATAGTTTACACAGAGAAGGCAGTGGTTGGTGGAAGACGTTGCTGAGCGGAGAGAGGTGGGGTCACTTGGATTGAGAGAGGAGATGACCCTAGCTGCTATGATTTTCACATCCCTTTCTTTTTCTTTTCTTTTTTTTCTTTTTTCTTTCTTTCTTTTTTTTTTTTTTTTTTTTTTCTTGAGACAGTCTTGCTCTGTCGCCCAGGCTTGGAGTGCAGTGGTGCAATCTCAGCTCACTGCAACCTCTACCTCTTGAGTTCAAGCAATTCTCGTGCCTCAGCTACCTGAATAGCTGGGATTACAGGCGCCCAGTTAATTTTCCTATTTTTAGTAGAGACGGGGTTTCACCATGTTTGCCAGGCTGGTCTTGAACTCTTGACCTCAAGTGATCCACCCCCCTCAGTCTCCCAAAGTGTTGGGATTACAGGCATGAGCTACCACCCCCAGCCTCACATCCTTTTTAAGTCCTGTGCTAGCCTGCATTTCTCTTTCCATCCTCTCGCATATCCCAGAAGAAAGAGGTACTTGAAGAGTTTGCAAGAGATATTAGTAGTACCCGTGGCAGCCTGAATGTGGCTGTTTTTTCCTCTCTGTTACCACCCACCTGTGAGTACAGTATCTTCCCTGAGGAAGGGAAATGGGCAGAACGGTCCCTTTAGCTTTTGTCATCCCTCTATAGCCTCTGCCACCTTCCAGGGACAACAGGTTTGCGTGGGGGGTGCGGGGCCCAGCTTCGATTAGCAGAGGTAGTCATCTTTAGAGTTGGTCCTGGAGCCTTGAGGAGAGGATCCTTTGTGTGTCTGCTGGGTCAAGGTGGCTGGGAGAGATGAGCTTCCTCCTCACTTTTCAGTGCATGCACCAGCCTTTTCTGAGGCTTTGTCTGGTAGAACCCTGGTTTAGAGAGACACGGGCATTTGGAAGTAGCTTTCCATATACTGACAGAGCCAATATATGGCTTTAGGGTTTGTGCTGAAGATTTGGGCCTGAAGGAGGTGCTGTCTGCCCTTTTCCTAAAGAAGGGAATTGTGGGGAAATGGATCTCTGGATGCTTTATTTAGCATTTGTAGATGCCTCTGTTACCTACTTACTCGTGATGCTCATCAGAACAAGAAAGTTAGGGTAGTTGTCTCACCCTGGCTATGTTGCATGGCCCAGTAAAGGTGCTGATCCATGAGCAGCTGGGAGAAGGAAGAGCCAGGGAGCCCCAATCCCCAGTGGCCCCTCTCCACTGCAGCTGTCACATACGGCTCTCACAAGCTTGCTCAGACTCCCCCGCCGAGCTCCTCTTAGCAGCTGTTGGGTGGCGAGTAGTTGGGTTTTTTCCCCCGTCCTCCCCCTTTTCTGTTTGCAACAACCTCTTGGGGGAGGTCAGCAGATCTCTTGGAGGAGACAGTTCCCAGGCCCTCATGTTTTTGGCAGCCTGTGCTTGTGCACAGAAGTTAGAGAGAAACTGGTTCCACTGGAGCGTTCCCCCTTGGGCCCCTCCCTTGGAATGGAAGTAGGGATGCTGGTGGTGGGGAGGGATCTGGGCCTCTTTGGCTTCATGCTTAGAGCCAACAGCTTCCTCCCTTGGGTCGGGGCTCAGGAAGTAGTCCTGCAGCTCTCCCTGCCTCCATCTTGGACACTCTGTCTTCGGTGCAGCAAGGGAGAGAAGATGCAGACTGAGGGTCCTGTTTTTATGAGGGCTGGGCAGGCCCGGGAGGAAAAGGAGTGATAAGGCCAAGAGGGATCAGGAATCAGGGCTGGATTCAGAACTGTGGCTCTCTCCTTTCTGAAAATGTCTCCTTCCTGCTTATTTGCAGCGGGGGCAGGGGTTGGGGGAGTAACACTTATTCCATGTGCAGGGAAAAATGAAGCACTGCACCATACAGGAGTCCCCTGCTTTGGTCAGGGGACCTATGTTGACCTTTTTCCTGTTTTACCAGTTAATAATCCGTTAATGCACTCCTATATATTAACTTGTTTTTATTAGGCTCCCAGGAGCCTGGGCCTGTGCTACACATGTAGAGGGCGAGAGAATAAAGAGTGCCAGTGATTCCCTGAGCCTGAGCCTATATTCTCTTGGAGCTGGTTGGGATAGAAGTGGCAATACTTGTCCTCACCACTGAGGATCAGCTGGAATAACTGGGATATCATACATGTATAGCACTCAGAAAAGAGTAAAGAGGAGGTTGGCCCTGTTGGGTCATCAGGGAACGTTTGCTGGAGGACATGAACTGGGAAGGAGGGAGTACAGGTGGAGAAGCCTGAAGAAGAACACCGACTGGGAGTGTTCAGAGGTTGATGAGCAGAGAGAAGGGCTCAAAGGGCCATCACCTCTACCCAGAAAACAGTGTGCCTGTTCCCCAGTGCCTGCCAAAGAAGCTGCTGTGTCTCACTGTGTTTCTCTCCCTGCAGACGCCCCTGTCCTGGCAAGAGCTAGAAGGTGAGCATGCCAGTTCCTGTGCACACAAGCGCTCAGCATCCTGGGGCAGCACAGACCACCGAAAAGAGGTAGCTACCCACTTTGACTCCCTGCCTAGGGTAGCGGCTTCTTCTCGATCCCCTAGTACCATGCAATGCATCTGCTCCATGGTGGAGTCACACTGCTCACCTCTCCTATCTTGACCTGGCCTTTTCCTGATGAGATGGCTCCTTCCTAGCTGACTCTCACTCTCTAAGTGGCCAGGTCTTAGGAGCCCAGACCCTCCTGCTAGGCAGGGGCTTGGCCAGAGGCTGCTAGTGCCTTTCAGCAGCAAGCACAGGGCTGGAGTCACCATTGTTCTTTGGGATTGGATCCAGATAAGCAGCTCAGAGACTGGAGGAAGACAGGGAGGGAGTTCCTGGGAATTAGGAGCTCCCAGCCTCATTTACTTCTTAACTACTCATCTAGTTTTTTGTTTCTTTGTTTGTTTGTTTGTTTTTGGAAACAGAGTCTCTACTGGCCAGGCTGGAGTACAGTGGCACGATCTCGGCTCACTGCAACTTCCGCCTCCTGGGTTCAAGCGATTCTCCTGCCTCAGCCTCCTAAGTAGCTTAGATTACAGGCACCCACCACCACACCCACCTAATTTATATATATATATATATATTTTTTTTTTAGTAGAGATGGGTTTCACCATGTTGGCCAGGGTGGTCCTGAACTCCTGACCTCAGGTGATCTGCAAGCCTCAGCATCCCAAAGTGCTGGGATTACAGGCGTGAGCCACCACGCCCAGCCCTAGCCTTATTTTCAAAAGAAGAGAAAAATAACGAAATGTTCCCAAACACTTTTTCCTGGCCCTCCCTCTCCCTCAGGAGTGCTCAAGTCATTGAGGTTAAGGGGAGAAAGCCGTAGGCTGGAATATTCCAGGGCTCCCCATCAGCTCCTCCTGACATGCTGTGTGGCAGCTTCTGAGAGGGTCAACTCGATAGGACTCACCCTGCACCCCTTTACAAGAGGAAGTTGCTTCTGCCCTCTATTGCTGAGAACAATGAGAAAATATGAAGTGAATACATTGAGAGCTTAAGACAAGGGGGAAATAAAAAATATTTAAACTTTTCAATGGTCAGAGTAAGCAAGTTATTCACACTAAGAATGGGGAGATGTGGTATGAGTGACCCACAATAGCAAATTGGAAAGCTCTTTCTTCTTGGCTCTAGTCATAAATTTTATGGCTGTGGGCAGCAGATCTACTCTCTGAATTCCATTTAATTTAGGCTTATATTTAAATAGCTCTTCATCCCCTGAGCATTTTCCAGTTGAGGGCAAGAAGGTCCAGAATTGCACATGTGATGGGATAATATGCAGAATTGTTGATGATAATCTGTAGTAGTCTCAGGATATGAAAGTCAAGACGAAATCCAATATTCCCTTCTTGAGTGTCTATCCCTGTTCCTAGTGTAGTCTACTTTAAACAAGGGAGAATATCCCCATCCTTCCTGGTCTCAGGGCCTCTGAGATCGTTGTGAATGTACTCTGAATGTCCTTAGCATTCAGAAACATCATCTTCCATTGCTATTTATAGAGGGGTAGGGCCGGGCACGATGTCTCATGCCTGTAATCCCAGGACTTTGGGAGGCTGAGGCGGGTGGATCACGAGGTAAGGAGTTCAAGACCAGCCTGGCCAAGATGGTGAAACCCCATCTCTATTAAAAATACAAAAATTAGCTGGGGGTGATGGTGGGTGCCTGTAATCCCAGCTACTCAGGAGGCTGAGGCAGAGAACTGCTTGAACCTGGTGGAGGTTGCAGTGAGCCGAGATCGCGCCATTGCACTCCAGCCTGGGTGAGAGAGCGAGACTCAGTGTCAAAAAAAAAAGAGGGGTAGTCCATGCCTTTGGAATCTGTAAAAGACAAAATGGTTTCCATGTTGTATATTTTTAATTATTTGGAATCCAATCCATCTAGTTAAGTGAGGTATCCAACTCGTCTGAGGAACAGATCATCACAGTTTTAACACATTGAGCTATTTTGAGATGGAAGATTAACTTCCATCCTCCTTGTATATATCTTCATGGGCCTCTGCCAGGAGCCACTCCTTGGAAGAGGGACCCAGTGCACCTTGGCTTTCCTTAATCTGCCTCTGTCATCTTCTCTCTGGGCTGCTAGATTTCCAAGTTGAAGCAACAACTGCAGAGGACGAAGCTGAGCCGCAGTGGGAAAGAGAAGGAGCGAGGTTCACCACTCCCAGGGGACCACGCAGTGCGGGGAGCACTGAGGGTATGTTTTCTCCCCCAGCCCTCTCCCCTCTGTTCTCCTCCATGCAGGCCCCCCTATATGGGCAGAGGTTTCCTGGGTCTTGGAACTGCCGAGCCCCCTACCACACTGCATGCTTTGTGAAGTTTTAGTCCAAACTTGGTCTTGCTGTGTGATATTGGAAGGGCTTCTTGCCGTTCTGAATCTCCCTCTCTTCTACCCCCATCCCCATATAATTGAGGCAATGACTCTACAGCACACAGTAGACTCTGCAAAGCTCAAACTTTTGGAGAAAACTGCCCTGAGTGGACCTATTGCAATCTGTAACTGTCCCCAAATCACCCTTCATTCACTCAGTTCTGCTGTGTGGACATGACCATTACCCCTGGTCAGAATGAATGACTGTCTAGGCCTGGTGGGGCTGTGTGTGATTTTGTCATTTGCCTCTTCCTCAGGCGTCCCCTCCCAGCTTCCCCTCAGGGTCCCCTGTCTTGCGACTCAGCCCCTGCCTGCACAGGAGCCTGGAAGGGCTCAACCAAGAGCTGGAGGAGGTGTTTGTGAAGGAGCAGGGAGAAGAGGAGCTGCTGAGGGTGAGTGGCGGCCGCACCCTGAGTGCACCCACAGTCCGTGCCTCACTTGGCCTGGGCGAGGGGAACTGGGAGTCCTGCTCTCTGGGGCCTCACAGGCTATGGCTATGCAAACAGCAGCATACAAACACCAGCCTGCAAAAGGAATGCAAATGGAGTTTATTAGTCTCAAATGGCCTTAACCCATGTCACTAGGACAGGCTTTGTGGTGGTGAGTACAAAGACAGGGGGCAAGGATTGGCAGAGAGGAGGCCCCCCTGCTGGGAGGAACAGACAGGGGTCATCTTCAGCCAAACTGCCAGTTCTCACTGTTTCTCGTGTGCTCGGCACTGACATGGGCGCCTCAGTGCCTGCTGCTCCCTGCCCCTTCTCCATCTCTACCTGGTAACACGCATGCCTCCTTCATGCCAAGCTGCTCCTATGCAGCCTTCTCCCTGACTCCACTCCCAGGCAGAATATGTGCTACCTTTTCTGAAGTCTCAGGCACTTTTCTTTTTTTTTTTAGATGGAGTTTCACTCTTATTGCCCAGGCTGGGGTGCAGTGGCGCGATCTCAGCTCACCGCAACCTCCGCCTCCCGGGTTCAAGCAGTTCTCTGCCTCAGCCTCCCCAGTAGCTGGGATTACAGGCGCTCGCCACCACACTTGGCTAATTTTTGTATTTTTAATAGAGATGGGGTTTCACCATCTTTGCCAGGCTGGTCTCGAACTCCTGACCTCATGATCCATGTGCCTCGGCCTCCCTAAGTGCTGGGATTACAGGCGTGAGCCACCAGCCTTTTGTTTTTTTGGAGATAGAGTCTCGCTCTGGTCGCCAGGCTGGAGTGCAGTGGCGCCATCTTGGCTCACTGCAATCTCCGCCTCCCGGGTTCAAGCAATTCCCCTGCCATAGCCTCCCCAGTAGCTGGGACTACAGGCATGCGCCACCATGCCCAGGTAATTTTTTGTATTTTAGTAGGGGGTTTCACCATGTTGGCCAGGATGGCCTCGATCTCCTGACCTCATGATCTACCCACCTTGGCCTCCCAAAGTGCTGGGATTACAGGCGTGAGCCACTGTGCTGGTCTCAGGCACATTTTTTTTTTCTTTTTTTTTTTTTGAGACAGAATCTCGCTCTGTCGCCCAGGCTGGAGTGCAGTGGTGCGATCTGGGCTTACTGTAAGCTCCGCCTCCTGGGTTCACGCCATTCTCCTGCCTCAGCCTCTCGAGTAGCTGGGACTACAGGTGCCCGCCCCAATGCCTGGCTAATTTTTTTTGTATCTTTGAGTAGAGACGGGGTTTCACTTTGTTAGCCAGAATGGTCTCTATATCCCGACCTCGTGATCCACCCGCCTCAGCCTCCCAAAGTGCTGGGATTACAGGCGTGAGCCACTACGCCCAGCTGGCCTCAGGCACAATTTTATATTGACACAGTTTAATTGGGGAATGCCAGTTGGCCAATATTAATATGATTCTAATGGGCACACTTCTCAGTTTATGATTTACCTACTAGTTGGTTTTGAATTTGCATGTATGCAGGATTTTACATATACCCAAACACATGCACATAATTTGGTGAGCTACAGGTTCAAGTACCACTGAGTGTTTTTAAAAGGGGGTGAGGAGGTATGTAACACATGCTAATCATCAGCATACTTGTTCTGCAATGGTTACAGCACTTACAGGCTCCTGGTGGTTTGCCGCTATTGTGCCCTCCAGCATACATTATCATCTTTGTGTTCCTAGAGCCCAGGGCACAGAAGGTCCCTGCCCTCATGAGGCTTATAGTCTTAAGGGGACAACACATTGATCAAGCCCTACAGGTGAATATGTAATTATACATTGGACTGTGAGTGCTATTAGGGATAAGAGCAAAGTGCTATGGAAGAAACAGGAGGGAGTTTCTTCTAGATTGAGGGGTGGCCAGGGAAATAAATGGCTGGAGGAAATGGTGTTCTGTGGTTGTGTGTCATGGATAGAGAATGACAGCAGCAAGGGAAATACCCTCGGGGTCACTGTGCTGCTGCAGGCCTGAAATACTCAGGGCTGACAGTCTTTACCGTCCTTCCCCGTTAGATCCTTGATATCCCTGATGGGCACCGGGCCCCAGCTCCTCCCCAGAGTGGCAGCTGTGATCATCCCCTCGTCCTCCTGGAGCCTGGCAACCTTGCCAGCTCTCCTTCCATGTCCTTGGCATCTCCCCAGCCTTGTGGCCTGGCCAGTCATGAGGAACATCGGGGTGCCACCGAGGAGCTGGCATCCACCCCCAACGACAAAGGTAAGCTGCGAAGGCTGAGGCAGCAGGGCTGACTCTGGGGCACACGAGTGGCTCCACTCCCTTTTCCACCTCTAGTCAATTCAGGCCTAGCATTCTCAGTACCCTACTAGAATATCTTTATGAGTCATCTTTCTTCTGCACATTATACCAATGATAATAATGGTCCCATACATCCTGTTCTGATTGATAATTTATGAAGTCACTGCATTTATACTTCTATTTAATCCTCACTGGGATCCAAAGAAGCAATCCCTGCCATCCCCATTTTTGGGCTGAGGTTCAGCAAGCTGTAGGGGAAAGCAGCAAGTCTTCATTCAGGTGTCCACTGTACTCATTCCCAACAATGGTTTCAAAGTGGTTGTGAGTGATACAAAGTAAGAGAATGTGGTTGCTTGCCCAGGGTTGCATAGTTTGACCCAGACCAAAACCCATTTTTTTTTTTTACTCCAAATCTCTATTTTCTACAATGCCCTAGCTACTTCTCTGAGAAAATGAGATAAAATTCCTACCTCCTAATAATGATCCTTACATTATAAAGCACTGTGCCTATGTTGTCTGATTTGATTGTCAGAGCAACCCCATGAGGTAGGCTGGTCAAGGGCATGATCTAACAATACACATGGGTAAACAGAGCATAGAATAAGGAGGAATAAATGTGAGATAAATACAGATAAAGTCAATATTTGCAACCTAGGCAAAGTACATTCACTGTGTGGAAAGGGAGAGGAATTTTATCCTACAAGTGGGGTTGAGTAAAGATTGCTTCTCTGAGTCGGAGAAGAGTTCTTCTTGGAAGAAAGGATAGATTTTCAAGACTGTGGACAGGAAGAAGCTGTGGTATGTTGGCAGGGAGGGTGTTACAGTCTTGGAAGAAGGCAGAGAGAGACACAGTTAGGATTCCTTCAAGTCTGAGATCTGGAGTTCCGGTCCCAGTCTACCTCCTGGGAATATAGAATTGGTATGAGATCTTAACTTTCCATACATTCAACTCCATTTTTCTGTTCTGTTATACACTGTGAATTTTTGTAAGCTGCCTTAAAGGTTTTTAAGGTAGAGTATAATCACACTGGATAAGCACACCCGCTACCCTCTTCCTTACCATGTGTCCCCAGCCTTGCCACTTTACACCTCAGTCCTGGACCCAGAAAAGTGGAGGCCTTCCCTTCATCTCCACTAGACTCAGCCTTGCTCTGTTCACAGCCTCCTCTCCAGGACACCCAGCCTTTCTTGAAGATGGCAGCCCATCTCCAGTCCTTGCCTTTGCTGCCTCCCCTCGGCCTAATCATAGCTACGTCTTCAAACGGGAGCCCCCAGAAGGCTGTGAGAAAGTGCGTGTGTTTGAAGAAGCCACGTGAGTACACCAAGTGGACAGGGTGTGGGAGGGGAGGGTGGGCCTACATTCTCCCACCTTCTTCAGTCTTGGACTCTCTCTTGTGATAGAGGTGTTGTCAACTTTAGATGATAAGTATTGCCAGCTTTCCATGATCAAACGTGTTGACATTACCTACTCTGAGCACTTAAATCTTTGCTTATCATTATCTCCATAGAAACCTGCTCTCTGCCCACATGCCAGCCACAAGCGCAGCAGGAGCTGGAAAGAAAATATATCTGAAACCTAAGCCCTTTGTTTCTTCTATTTTTTTCCATCTCCAGGGAAGGTGTGAGAATTTGCTAGACCATAATCAGAGAGAGAGAGAGAGCGAGAGATGGGGGTGTGGGGAGAACATACTAGGATTTGTCTTCAGTCAGAGATTAGAAGTGTTTCAGCCCCACTGGAGTAGAATGGGGGCCTAAACAGCTTAACAGTTTGAGCTTCGGAGTCAAGTCTTCACCCTGTGGCTGTAGTGGTTCAAGTGTCATGAACTCCCAGACAGAAATTTCCAGTCCTTGCAAGTAAGGACTATGGAAAATTTCCAAACCAGATTGGATCATTCAGAAGCCATTCTTCTGTTGATTCTTTACACTTCCCTCCCATTAGCCGAAAGAATTGAGAGCCAGCCTTTCCAAATGCCCCTGTCACCGTTAGCAGGCACCAAAGAGCTCATTTCATTTCCTGCTGCCAGCTTAATACTCACCAGGGCAGATTCACGCCAAGTTGGGGTTTCAGTGGCAGTCAGGAAGTTTAGTCATGGTGTGTGAGTGAAGATGTAGCTGGGACTGGATTTGGGTCATTGAGAGCACCATTTGTATCTCAAATAAGGGAGCAATAACCCATGGTGGCAGCTGAAGGTACATACAGAAGCCACAGTAGGAGTTACAGAGAAAACCATTGCCACTAGAGGTTTTGTTACTGTTATTATTGTTTCCTGGGATCCCTTCAAGACTCCTAGGTCCTCTGAGAAGCTGTGGAGGGAAGAGGCCAGATCTCTTAGCTTCAGCAGACTCTAGGCTCTTGTACCCTCCCTCAATCCACATTATGGTGGAGTAATTACAACCTGGAAATGTGGGTGGAAATTAAGCTGTAGCTCATCTTGATTTTTTCATAGACTCAATGCCAGAAGAGGCCTTAAAGTCAGCTCATTTATCTTCCTGCCCCTGCATTAACCCTTTAAGAGAGGTGGTGGGCTGGGTGCAGTGGCTCATGCCTCTAATCCCAGCACTTTGGGAGGCTGAGGTGGGCGTTTATCACCGGAGGTCAGGAGTTTGAGACCAGCCTGGTCCAACATGGCAAGACCCCGTCTCTACTAAAAATACAAAATTAGACAGGTGTAGTGGCAGGCACCTGTTATCCCAGCTACTCAGGAGGCTGAGGCAGGAGAATCGCTTGAACCTGGGAGGCAGAGGTTGCAGTGAGCCGAGATCACGCCACCGCACTCCAGCCTGGGCAACAGAGTGAGTCTCCATCTCAAAAAAAAAAAAAAAAGGAAGTGGTGATCAGCTGGGTGCAGTGGCTCACGCCTGTAATGCCAGCACTTTGGGAGACTGAGGTGGGCAGATCACTTGAGGCCAGGAGTTCGAGACCAGTCTGGGCAACATGGCAAAACCCAGCCTCTACTAAAAATACAAAAATTAGCCGGGTGTGTTAGTGCATGCCTGTAATCCCAGCTCCTCAGGAGGCTGAGGCACGAGAATTGCTTGAACCCAGGAGGTGGAGATTGCAGTGAGCTGAGATCGCACCACTGCACTTCAGTCAGGGCAACAGACTGAGACTCTGTCTCCAAGAAAAAAAAAAAAGAGTGGTGGTGATCCATCAGTGATTTTCTAAGATATGCTGGGATTTAAATTCTGTAGTTCACTGAGGTTTCTTTATTTAATCAACTTTCCTATTGGGAAGTTTGTGTGTTTAGCCATTCTTCTGCCACATTTCCCCCTTCTTAGCTGTTGTCTCCTCCAAGATCATCTGGATTTTCCAGGCAAGGAGTCAGGGTATTCAGGGTTATGCTGGTTGCCATCATATTCTCTGAGTGTTGCTGGGTCTCCCCTTGGTCACCTTCCCAACACGTACATGCACACACCTAGAATGTTCTCTCTCTTGCCCATTCCCCATCCCTCCATAAATTGGGACTCTTTTAAACCCTTCTCCATCAGGGAAGCCCTTGCCACTGTGGAGTCTCTAGGACGCCAGGCCTTCCCAAACACACCCACCACGTGGGCCTTTACCCCCCACCTCTCCTGACTCTGTACCAGGTCTCTGCTCTTCTCTTCACACCTTGCTCTTCCTGGGCTCTAGAATTATTGGAATTCCGGAATTAAGATGGTAATTGGCTGGGTGCAGTGGCTCATACCTATAATTCCAGCACTTTGGGAAGCCAAGGGAGGATTGCTTGAGTCCAGGAGTTCAAGACCAGCCTGGGCAACATAGGGAGACACCCTCTCTACAAAAAATTTTAAAATATTATCCAAGTATGGTGGTTGGTGCCTGTAATCCTAGCTACTGAGGAGGCTTAGGTGGGAGAATTGCTTGAGCCCAGGAGGTGGAGGTTGCAGTGAGCCAAGATTGCACCACTGCACTCCAGCGTGGACAACAGAGTGAGACCCTGTCCAAAAAAAAAGATGGTAACCAATTTATCAGTCTGTATACTGAGTGCATTTTTCTCTGAGTGTATATATTATACTTCAATAAAAAGTAAAAGAGAAAAAGGTGATTGGTGAGAACCATTGGTGGCAGAGCTTCACCGTCTTCCCATACCTTTGTCTTCTCACCTGGGATTTTCAAACCGTCAGCTTTTTAGGGCTGTTTCACCCTCTAGGCTTGGCCAGACAGTAAGGAATCAGGGCTATCCCTTACTCAGGAACTCTCTGACCTGACCTTTTATCATTCCATCTTCCTAAACAATCAAAAGAGGAGGGATGATTCCTCTCACATTATAAAGGTGAGACAGGCTGGGTGCGGTGGCTCATGCCTGTCATCCCAGTGCTCTGGGAGGCCAAGGCAGGAGGATCACTTGAGCCCAGGAGTTCAAGACCAGCCTGGTCAACATAGTGAGACTCCCATCTCTACCAAAAAAAATAATAATAATAAAATTAGCCTAGAATGGTGGCAGGCGTCTGTAATCCCAGCTCCTTGGGAAGCTGAGCAGGAGGATTACTTGCACCTAGGAGTTTGAGGCTGCAGTGAGCTATGATCACACCACTGTATTCCAGCTTGGGTGAGAGAGCAAGACCCTGTCTCTAAAAACAATTAAAAAATTAAAATTAAAAAGGAGGGTGAGACAGATATGACAAGGACCACATGGTGAGTTAGAACCCAGATCTTCTGATAAGGTCTAGCTGCCTTTCTCACAGTTGTTGCCATCCTTTCCTCTCAAAGTTTTGAAAATCACACCTTTCTGGAGGCCAGCCTGGGCAGCATACAGAGACCCCTTCTCTACAAAATAAAAATAAAGCAATTAGCTGGGCATGGTGGTTCATGCCTGTAGTCCCAGCTACTCAGGAGGATGAGGTGGGAGGATTGCTTGGACCGGGGAGGTCGAGGCTGCAGTAAGCCATGATCCTGCCACACTGCACTCCAGCCTGGGCCACAGAGTGAGACTCTGTCTCAAAAACAAAACAACAACAACAAAGAACCCCATACCTTTCAAATGTGCCCAACAATTAGATTCTTTAGGCCAGTAGATTTCAACTAGGGAACATTTGGCAATATCAAGAGACATTTTTAGTTGTCACAGCTAGAGGGGAGGAGTTGTGGTACTACTGGGATCTAGTAAGTAGAGGCCAGGGACACTGTTAAGCATCTTACAATGCACAGGACAATGCCTCCATCCCCACCCCTGCAACAAAGAATCATCCAGCCCAAAATGTCAGTGGTGCCAAGGCTGAGAAACCCCTCTTTAGTCACTTGGCTTTGATCTCTGCTTTCAGGCATGTGGTCTGTCCCCAAAACACCATTCACCAAGGAAATATTTCTTTTCTTTCCTTTTTTTTTTTTTTTTTTTTTTTTTGAGATGGAGTCTTGCTCTGTTGCCCAGGCTGGGGTGCAATGGCACGATCTTGGCTTACTGCAACCTCCGCCTCCCAGGTTCAAGTGATTCTCCTGCCTCAGCCTTCTGAATAGCTGGGATTACAGGAGCATGCTGCCACACCTGGCTAATTTTTTGTATTTTTACTGGAGACAGGGTTTCACCATGTCGGCCAGGCTGGTCTCGAACTCCTGACCTCAAGTGATCCATCCACCTTGGCCTTCCAAAGTGCTGGGATTATAGGCGTGAGCCACCGTGCCCGGCCACTGATGAAATCTTTTGAATGAAAAGATTTCTTGGTCTCCACTTCTTGAATCACATTGTCAGGAAGTTCTCCTTCCTGTCTAGCTTCAATCCCTCCTCTTTTTAGCTGAAGTGCATTTCCCGTTGTTTAGCCATATTTTTTTAAAAATAGAGAGCTGAGGGGCTTGGTTTTCGGTCAAGTTCCAATTCTGTTTGAACAGAGACCCAGCTCTCCTGCTGCCTTGATGCTGTGACATCTCACCCTCTCTCGCCGTCTGTTTCTCTCTGTGTGTACGTATGTGTCTTGTGTGTCTCTCTTCATCCTCCAGGTCCCCAGGTCCTGACCTGGCCTTCCTGACTTCCTGTCCTGACAAGAACAAAGTCCATTTCAACCCGACCGGCTCAGCCTTCTGCCCCGTCAACCTGATGAAGCCCCTCTTCCCCGGCATGGGCTTCATCTTCCGTAACTGCCCCTCAAACCCAGGATCTCCCCTTCCCCCGGCCAGCCCCAGGCCACCACCTCGGAAGGATCCGGAGGCCTCCAAGGCCTCCCCACTGCCATTCGAGCCATGGCAGCGCACCCCACCATCAGAAGAGCCTGTGCTTTTCCAGAGCTCCCTGATGGTCTGAGGGTCCCACCCCTGCCCCACTTTACCATAGAGACCAGTGCCTTGGTGGTAGGTCCCTCCCCAGGTCCCCTGAGATGGGGTATGGAGGGGCCCTTCCCTCTCGGCCTTCGAGCACTTTCTTTCACTTATTGTGTCAAAGCCCTGGGTCCTCTTTTTGATGGGCACCGGCCCCTCTGAACGTGATGGGACCTGCCTTCTCCACTAGTAGCTGGGCAGCTCACAATTCACACCTGTGTACCTGCCACATCCCTCACTTGGTGGAAAACACCCAGAAGGTCTTGAGTCCTCCACCCCTGGGTATCAGTCCAAATGACTGTATAGGAGGCCCTTATTTTTGTCACAGAGCAAGCTGGCCATGAACGAAGGAGAGAAGACGCCACAGATTTCCTTCCCTCTCCTCCAGGAGACCATAAGATAGATCCCCCATCCTCTCAGCCCTATCCCCACGCCTCCCTCTCATTGGAGGAGCTGACCAAAGCAGCCCTAACGGGCCATAACACTTGACCAATTCAGCTGCTGGCAGAGGGAGGAAACAAGTGTTTTCCCAAGTGGCATTTTCATCTCGCTTTCACCCTGACTAAAGATTGTCTTAAGTAGCAGCCCAGCCCGCCCAGCCCCAGGTGGGTAGTGGGGAGGAGAGCTGGCATTCCTCCAGGTGGCAAATGGCGACTCTATACTCTCCGCCCGCCCCAGGGCTGGATGGATTAGAAAAATGCCTATTTTTCTTGTATCGATGTAGAGACTCTATTTTCTCCCAAAGACACTATTTTTGCAGCTGTTTGAAGTTTGTATATTTTCCGTACTGCAGAGCTTACACAAAATTGAAGAATGTTAATGTTCGAGTTTTCTTATCTTGTGTTTAGAGGTTGTTTTTTGCAGATCTTGGTGTTAATAGACCAAATAAATAAATAAATATTCCCAGCAGCTTGAAGTTTTGTTAAATATTTGGGGAAGGAGGAGTGGGGTAGAGATTAAGGGTATTATACTGATCATTTCATCTTTGTCTTCAAGAGAAGGAGCCTCAATTCCCACATCTGGGTGGTGTTATGGCTGTACACAGAGTTCCTGTCCTCTGGACACCATGCTTGCATACTTTACATGGACATATAAACAACAGACCCATGAAAAAGCTGTCCAGAATGAAGAGGGTGGTTTGTCCTAGAGGTGGGGTGAGGGAGTCACTGGGGAAGTTACCCATTCTTGTATGAGTCTGAAAAAGCTCCCTAAGAAGAATGGATTTCAGAAAGGAAAAGCAGGTGACCAAGGGAAGACAGTTTGACATTGTGGGTGTTCTTTGCACTGGTTGGATCTCTTGACAGTTTTGGGGAAGCTTTGGTTCATCTCAGGGAGTACCCACAACATAGTGTGCAGCCTTGAAGGGAACAAAGAAACTATACAAAGACACTATTCTTATCCTTTCGCAGCCTTTATAATGCTGCACCTGTAAGAGCTCTTAGGCTTTTGGGGAAAATGGGAATAACCATCTCAATATTTCAATGATGCTTTGGAATTTCCGAAGCATTTTCACAAAAGACACATCCCCATTGTATGGGTGAACAGTTGACTACCCCAAGGGCAGTCATAATAAGTACAATTGTATCTGCCTCATAAGACCTGACAACAAACTCCTAAACCAGGCTATCCCAACCACCATTCATTGGGCTGGTAAGAACCAGCTACCATGTTAAGTGCTTTACATAAAGTGTTATTGAAATATGACAACCACCCAGTAAGAGAAATATGGTAAGCCCCACTGTATAGTCAGGGAAGGACAAACAGATTGAATAACTTTCTCCAAAAGACACAGATATGAAGTGGGAGAGCTAGGATTGGAAAACTGATCATTTGAATCCAGTGCCCATGCTTCTAACCACAGCGCTCTCCTGCTTGTTATTATATTCCCATTAATTTCACGTGAGGAAACTCGACTCAGGACAAGCGAATTGTTTGAGGTCCCAGCTGGTAAAGAAGTAGAGCTGGCAGGTCTCTCTTCCCAGCTATTTGGTGCCCTGGAATCGCGGGCTGAGCCAGTAGAGTAAGCTACTGAGCAAGAGAGCAAATGTATGGGGCTTTCCCATGCCACTAATATCGAGGAGACAGTGGGCTGGGGACACCCTATCTTCTATCCCTTACCCCTCCCTCTAAAAGACTTCTGGCTCCCCCGCAAAGCCTTAGTGAGTCAGGCCCGGAGCGATGGGTGTGGTGCTGCCCAGTATTTCCTTCCTTTGCCTGAGGCTGTGCCAAAAGAGCAGGCTGCTGGAAGAGAAGGAGCCTCGACCTAGAGAGCAGCCCAGAGTCCACCTGGTGGCCGGAGATTTGGGCCAGTTAAGTAGGGGGTTGGAGGTAGTAGTAGGAAGACCTGAGGTCAGTCTTGCCCTGGCAATTCGTGCCAGCAAGTGAAGACCCAACACTTGCATGAGGAAGGGATCCAACGAGGAGCTCATTAATGGGAAATATTCAGGAGCGCGGCCGAAGGGTTTGCGCCATTGTTGGTGAGTTGTTAAGACTTGGAAGAAAACTGACTTCAGTAAGCTTCCATTTCCACCCCTCGATGTGAGGAAATAAGATCAGGGCTGAGAAACAGTGATGACTAATAATACCTTAAGCTTGCACAGCATACTTTACAGTTTACAAAACACTCTTATTTGATCCTCACAACAGCCAAGAGGCGACAAGGTGGCTATTACTAATTATCCCTAGTTTCCAGACCTGGAAAACTCTGGCTCAGAACTTGGGTGACACGGGTAGGTTACCCCGCCTTTAAGTGACCAAGCCGAGACTTACTGTGCCGTTCTCCCCCTTGGAAGCCTAGTGATGTGCCTAGGTAATGAGCAGGTAAAGTCGCTGACGCTGGGCAGCAGCTAGGCGGCGCTGAGGCTCCAGTAAGGGATTTGGCATTAGGACCCAGCAGAAGCTGGCCGCCCGCCGCGGAAAAGACTATTGGATTTGCTCTGCCGGCCACACCTCCTCCTGCCCCGCCTACCTGTCCGTCTTCGCACAGCGCAGCCAATTGGTGGCCTCCACATCCTTATACGTCATTATTCTACGCCCAGGTGGCTCTAGGACACCCTGTGGTGCTCTGGGTCGCAGTTGTCCTCAGAGTTGCCTGATTGAAAAAATCTCCAGGGCCAGGGATCAGTCTCGAGGCTGCCGGTTCCCCTGGCCCTCAGGGATGGAGCCAAGGTCCCAGGGCGGGTTTTCTTTCCTAGGAAGTGGTTGCTGGGTTCTGAGGAGTTTCCCCCTTGGCAGCCCTGAGCCGGCAGTTCTGGTAGTGACTGCTGGGCCCTGCTGGACAGCGGTCGCATGCAGCTCCTATGAGGCCCCTGCCGCCGGTCGGCGATGTCCGGCTGGAGCTGTCGCCTCCGCCGCCGCTGCTGCCGGTGCCGGTTGTGAGCGGGTCTCCAGTCGGCTCTTCTGGGCGTCTCATGGCCTCTAGCAGCTCCCTGGTGCCCGACCGGCTGCGCCTGCCGCTCTGCTTCTTGGGTGTCTTTGTCTGCTATTTTTACTATGGGATCCTGCAGGAAAAGATGTGAGCGACCCCGGGGGCGGGCCGACATTCTCTCCCCAGCCTGTGACAGGGATCCCGGGCCTTCTGCCTCTGGACCCAGGCTTTCCTCTTGTCCTCCTGCCCGGCTGTCGCCCTCTTAGCACCCCACTACTTTTGCAGCTATGGCTGAGCCTACCCAGAATTCCAGAACTCCAGGATTATTTTCTGGATTCTTCGGACTTGGTTATTTTCTTTTCTTAGCTGTTTTTCCCCGCTTGGTTCTAAGGGCCTGCATTTCACAGGCTGAGACTTCTATCCCTCAAACAGGACCCGAGTCGGCCCCCTTTTGGTACTCCCAGATGCTTGCAAACAACCTATTCGTCCTCGGCCTTGGTGCCATAGCCGAAATACCGTCTCTTCCTGCCTGGGGTACCTGATTTCACTATCTCGTTCTGCATGTTTCCTCTCCGTCTTTTTCGGGTATTCTTTTCTTAGGCTTTGGAATCAGTAGGCTGGGATGTCTAGTTTCTAGATCCAGTAAAATCAGCCCCTTTTGCAAATGAGCCTAGTGGTCCTTAACAAACTCTGCCTACATCCAGAGAGGCAAGATAATTTTAAAGTTTTCAGTGGCTTGGGATATATTAGATGACAGTGAGTGAAATATACTAATTTCTCCCTCTTTTCTCATGCATTTCATTTCTAGAACAAGAGGAAAGTATGGGGAAGGAGCCAAGCAGGAGACGTTCACCTTTGCCTTAACTTTGGTCTTCATTCAATGTGTGATCAATGCTGTGTTTGCCAAGATCTGTGAGTACCTAGATAGTAATTTGTTGGGTACCCCACCACCCCAAGTTCCCTCAGTATGCTGGGCATTAAGCATTGATTCAACCTTAAAGGCTAACTCATGATCTCCACCCCATTTTGTACTTACACAGCCTCTCTGTGAAGTCTGTAAAACTAATGACTTTGAAGTGGAGTAAAATATTATTTCCCCAATTTTTATCAGCTTCTGAGTTAGAAATGTTCAGAGAATGGGTCTTCTACATTCCAAATCCCCATTGAAAATACTTAAAACATTTTTTTCTTTCCCTTTGAGTTTCTTTTGTGTGTCAGCTTCAAGCATGCTTTGAGCATTCTCTCTTTGTTCCCTGGGGACTAGCAGCAGGGCTGACTGGTCCCTTGAACTGAATGAGGCCCCCACCTCCACCCTGCATGTGGTCTTTTGTTGGGCTTAGGTAGAATTGGAAAGATGAATAATTTTCAGAGATTTCCCAGTGTAACAGGACAGAAATAGCTTGTGTCTTATTTGACAGACAAGTTCCTTTCATGTGGCTTCAGCTTTGCTTAGTGGTCCATCCTAGCCCCACCAGGTTTCTCTTGTTTTTTTTTTTTTTTTTTCTTTTCTTTTTTTTTTTTTTTGTCTTCTCCCAGTGATCCAGTTTTTTGACACTGCCAGGGTGGATCGTACCCGGAGCTGGCTTTATGCTGCCTGTTCTATCTCCTATCTGGGTGCCATGGTCTCCAGCAATTCAGCACTACAGTTTGTCAACTACCCAACTCAGGTGAAACCTCAGGGTGGGATGATGGTTGGCTCAGATATCATTTGAAAAGGACTAAGAGTTCTTCCCTCAGGTCTGTGAGTTAAAAAAAAAAAAAAAAAAGATAACGGTCCTGTAAGACATTAGGAGTGTATAGAACCATAGAACTTAGGTTTAGTGGTGGTGGGTTGGGCCATGATAGGGCTGCTTTCTGAGGCTGAGGTCTCTGGTGCAGGCCCTGTGCTTACTCATCTTAATCAGTGCGGTACCTAGCATAGTACCTGACACATCACAGATGCTCAGAAATTATTTGCTGGATTTCATTTCAGGTCCTTGGTAAATCCTGCAAGCCAATCCCAGGTAAGCAAAGAAGATGGTCTTCCTCTTCTGTCGTCACTCTTCCTATAGTAAGCTCTCTCTCTGCTACAACTGTGTCCCTCTTGGCTTCATCATCCCATCATGGCTGTCTCCAGGGACTTTCCCCAAGCTCTCCCTGCTGCCCATCCTGTCATCTGTGTCACTTCTTGTGATGTTCATAGGCTGGTAATCCTTAATAGGATCTAAAGGCTGACCTAGCCTGCTTCACTTGGTCAGCCATTTCTTGTGTTGCATGTGTTTATATTGTCATTAGACAGCTTAATTCCCATTTTGATCATCAGTTTCTTTATCTCAACTTCTTTTTCTTCTCCACTGTTCCCTACCCTTGTCCTGTCCCTTCCTGGACTTTTCACCTTTGTTCTCTACCTCCTCCCTGTCTTATACTTAACCCTGTTGCTCAATCCTTATCTAGGTGCCAGCCTGGCACCCTCCTTTTGTCCTCTCTAAGCCTTCCTTCTCAGTCGTTCTTTTCTCCCTGAGTCTTTTCTTGGTTCCTGGGAGGGAGAGCATTGGGGTCATCAATGCCTTATGAATGCCTGAATTTTCCACTCTGTTTTTTCCCTGTAGTCATGCTCCTTGGGGTGACCCTCTTGAAGAAGAAGTACCCGTTGGCCAAGTACCTGTGTGTGCTGTTAATTGTGGCTGGAGTGGCCCTTTTCATGTACAAACCCAAGAAAGTTGTTGGGATAGAAGAACACACAGTCGGCTATGGAGAGCTACTCTTGGTATGAGATCCTGTTGGGGAAGGCAGCCTTTTTCAGCAAACTTAACCAAAGGATAGTCTCACCTAGGCAGGTAGAAGGCCAGTTCTGTGTCAAGGGAGGTTGTGGTGCTCCTTGTCCCCATATCTGCTCTTTGCTGCAGGCCCCTGGCTCTATTAATGCCATAGTGGGAAACCTGAAATATTTAACTACAGCTCAGCTCTCATTCTGGAGAAGAGATAACTCTGAGGGTTGTGGCTGAATCCTGGTGTGAGGTCACAGAGACCTGAGAGCAAAGAGGGAAGGAATAATGTCTCTCACTGTGGCTTTCCAAGAAACCTGGAAGCCAGAGTTTAAAATAATATGATAGTAGCTGATATGTATGCATTAGGCACTGTTCCGAGTGTTTTACATGTTAATTGACTAATTTTTACAACAATAATCTCATATGTAGTATTATCTCCATTTTACAGATGAAGAAACTAGGCACAGAGAGGTTAACTCGCTTGCCCATGGTCACTTGGCTATTTGAAGTGGTAGAGTCAGGATTCCAATCCAGGCAGCCTAAGCACAGGATCCGGTCTCTGGAGCACTATACTCCAAGCTAGGAAGCTAACCTGCTGGGACTACCTTTCCCCTCCCAGTATGTTGGGAAGTGAGCTTCCTGCTCTACTCTGATTACAAAATCACTACGTAGCTCAGTTAGCCTGTCAGTCCAGTGCGTGGGCCGGGGGGCGGGGGTGGGGGGTAGTGAGCATGGTCTCTCCCCACCTTCCACCTGTGACCAAATGGCAACGTTTTGTTCTGAGGACTTTAAAGGCAGTGGCTTTCCGAGGAGCCTGAGCGTGAGAATCCTGTGTCCTGGGTTTGGAAAGGGCCCTGTTGGCCACTTCACTGCAGGCTGCACCCTTTCTTTCCCAGCTATTATCGCTGACCCTGGATGGACTGACTGGTGTTTCCCAGGACCACATGCGGGCTCATTACCAAACAGGCTCCAACCACATGATGCTGAACATCAACCTTTGGTCGACATTGCTGCTGGGAATGGGTGAGAGCCAGTTCTGCTGTTCTTCCCATGTATCACCAGAGGGCAGGCTGCTCTCATCCTTTTGATCCCTCTAGCTGTTAGTTGCCCAGACCAAGGGCCTGAATTAGTTCCAAGATGCCCTTTTGTTCAAGCCCTTGAGAAACCTTCCTGGAAAAACCTGCACCAGCAGGATTTGTTTGCTACTTGTTACTGGCACAATGAAGGAGAGTCGTGTGTCAGGTGTCATGGGAAGACACTCAGTAGTAAAACACAGGGAGGTACCTGGGAACTTTCCCTTTCATGAGGGAAATGAGACACACGTAGTGCTCACAGGAAACAGAGTTAGCTGTACACTGAAAACAGTTCAAATGTGAATGATTTGCTTTGAAATCAGTGCTTCCTAACTTTTCAAATTTGGGCACATGTAGAAAGTATTTTTTATACAGCACACTGGGGTTAATGGTGGAGGCTGCTGATGGCTGAAGGTGACTAATGCGAGGGGCTTCCTTGAGCTAAGGATGTGTGGGTCAGCATCTCTACAGCATCTGAGGATTTCTGCTTGTAATCACTTTGGTAGAAGTAACTCATTAACTTTCAAGCCTTTCTCACAAAATTCTCTTTAGTTTCTCTAATCAGAGAAAAATATGAGAAGAATCAATGATGAGACGATGCAAATCCACACCATACACTTTCCCGCGTCCCACCTCCCTTGCAGTTCTTCAACAGGCCATGTGCAGGAGTGTGTGTGTGTGTGTGCGTGTGTACACATTTTGTGTGCACAAAATGCGCCGTACATTTGTTGACATGTCTTCTCAGGAATCCTGTTCACTGGGGAGCTCTGGGAGTTCTTGAGCTTTGCTGAAAGGTACCCTGCCATCATCTATAACATCCTGCTCTTTGGGCTGACCAGTGCCCTGGGTCAGGTGAGTGCTTGAAAGGGGATGGCTTGGCTTCCCTACTCTGGCAGCTGGTTCCCTAAGAAAGACTGGCCTGGCTGGAAGAAGAGGGTGGCAAGATTAGCCCTGAGGTCTGTTTATAGACTTTAGACCAATGGCAGATACCCAGAAGCCCACCGGACCTCACCTTTATCTTTCTCTAGAGCTTCATCTTTATGACGGTTGTGTATTTTGGTCCCCTGACCTGCTCCATCATCACTACAACTCGAAAGTTCTTCACAATTTTGGCCTCTGTGATCCTCTTCGCCAATCCCATCAGCCCCATGCAGTGGGTGGGCACTGTGCTTGTGTTCCTGGGTAAGTGGCCACACAGAGACACTGTGACAGCTGAATTTTTTCTCCTAAAATTTACTTGTATATTTATGAAATTTATGTAAATATTTTAGAGAAAACTTTTCTCTTTTTTTTGAGACGGAGTTTCGCTGTTGTTGCCCAGGCTGGAGTGAGTGCAATGGTACAATCTCAGCTCACCAATCGGGTGAGCCTCCTCCTCCTCCTGGGTTCAAGCAATTCTCCTGCCTCAGCCTCCAGAGTAGCTAGGATTACAGGCATGCACCACCATGCCCGGATGATTTTGTATTTTTAGTAGAAATGGGGTTTCTCCGTGTTGGTCAGGCTGGTCTCGAACTCCCGACCTCAGGTGATTCCCCCTGCCTCAGCCTCCCAGAGTGCTGGGATTACAGGCATGAGCCACCGCGCTCAGCCCAGAGAAAACTTTTTTAAAAGAGAAAAGAGGCTGAGTGTGGTGGCTCACGCCTGTAATTCTAACACTTTGGGAGGCTGAGGCAGGAGTATCGCTTGAGTTTAGGAGTTCGAGACCAGCCTGGGCAACATGATGAGACCCTTGTCTCTGCAAAAAAATACAAAAATTAGCTGAGCGTGGTGGCAGACGCCTGTGGTCCCAGCTACTCGGGGCTGAGGTGGGAGGATCGTTTGAGCCCAGGAGGTGGAGGCTGAGGTGAGCTGTGATCACACCACTGCACTCCCACCTGGGTGACAGAGTGAAAATCTGTTATCAAAAGAAAATAAAAAGAGAAAAGGAAGCTTTATTTCTAATCCAGCCTTCCTAGGGTCTCCCTCTGTTGCTCAGGCTGGAGTGTAGTGGCACGATCATAGTCCGCTGCAACCTTGATCTCCTGGACTCAAGTGATCCTCCCACCACAACCTCCCGAGTAGTTGCGATTATAGGCATGTGCCACAATACCTGACTAATTTTTTTTCTTTTTGGTAGCGATGGGGTCTTGCTGTGTTGCCTAGGCTGGCCTTAAACTCCTGGGCTCAAATGATCCTCCTGCCTCAGTCTCCCAAAATGCTGGGATTGCAGGTGTGAGTCACCACATTCAGCCATAGCCTAGAAGTTTTGACTCTTAAATTTCTTTTAGTCTTGCTGTATTATATATGTATCTATATCTATCTATATCTATAGATAGATATATTTATATAGATACAGATATCTGTAATAACTAGTATCCTGGTGCCATTCTCTTGTCTCTGAGGAAGTTACATAAAACCAGTGTTCTGACATGTATTTTATTTAAAGCCCCTAGTTTGGAGATACAAGGCCGACTACCCCACCCCACCACAATCATTGGTAAGTTTCATTTCCCCCCGTAAGGCTAAGCCCATTTTCTTCCTTTTCATAGGTCTTGGTCTTGATGCCAAGTTTGGGAAAGGAGCTAAGAAGACATCCCACTAGGAAGAGAGAGACTACCTCCACATCAAGAATATTTAAGTTATTATCTCAAACAGTGACATCTCTTGGGAAAATGGACTCAATAGGAATATGGGACTGAGTTCCAGTCTTTTTTAATAAAATCAAGCAAAATCACATATTCTAAAAAATGCACTTGGATTTTAACAAGACAGAGTTGGTGGTTTTTGTTCTTCATGCCCTGGAGCAGTCTATGGTAAATAAAAGGGAGGGAAGAGGCAGAGCTGGATGTTCATTACCCAGGCTGCTCCTCTCACAGGTGTGGTTAGCATGGTTGAGTGGGTGATTCCTCCAAGAGCCTGAGCATTATAGGGAGGAACTCTATGAGATCGCAGAATTGTGCTAATGGCTTCTGTTCCGATGGGTGAGGCTTGTCCCGTTAGAGCTGGTCCCATTAGAGGACGGGTGGCTGTCCCTTAGAGCCAGAGAATGTAAAAGTCACTTCCTCTCCTAAAGCTCCTGTGGGCAAATATTTCATTAAAAAGACAAAGTTATGTTCTGTCTTTTTCTTAGACCTGGTGCAGTGGCTCACACCTGTAATCCCAGCACTCTGGGAGGCTAAGGCAGCAGGATCACTTGAGTTCAGGAGTTTGAGACCAGCCTAGACAACATAGTTAGACCTTGTCTCCACTAAAAATCAAAAACAAGAAAAGAAATATTCATTGAGGTTGGGGTAAAATGAACCCAGAGTTTCAGAATCTACTGTTTTTCCATTTCCCCTCTGCCTCCCCTTCAGCCACAGCTCTATCAAGACCAGAGTGGAGACCCAGTGCATACATCATGATCAGCTTTGGAAGGTCTGTGATGTACTTTTCCTGATATTCCCCCTCCATCTGTCTGTCTCTTCTCAGTCTACCTGGTCCCCTCCACGGAGGCTGGATTAATCTCTCCTATTCCCCTGCCTCCTCCAGCTGCTGAAGCATTGCAGTCCTCTGCCATCCTTTGCTGTGCCAAGGTGTCACCATGCCAGCTTCTGCCTGTTGAAAGGGATGCTGGCGGAAGTCATGGTGGCTGAGTCCTGGCACAGCCACTGTCGAGTTGTCTGAGTGGCAGCAGAGGGAAAAGGCGGAGTATGGAGCAGAGCCACCTGCCCACTGCTGCCTTTAGAGTTGGAAATCACAATCCTCCAAGGACCAAACTTTACACATGAAAGTGCATTTCCACCAGCTGCAACTTTCTCTCCATCTGTTCAGCAGCCCCAGCCCCTTGGCTCTCCAGATGGGAGCCCGGCCTCCTTCCTGAACGGCTGCCTTGCCACCCCCCGCCCAGCCTTTCAAGCCCTGCCTCACTTGTGCTCATCTCACTCTCTGGGGGCCCAGGTGTCGCTGCAGCCCTGCCCCCAAAAGCCCCCTATCATTTTGAGCTGCTGGAGAGAGAAGATGCTTTACATCTGGCTGAACTTCCTTCCTTCCTTTCTCCACCCTCTTTCCCCTGTCTTTTTTTTCATCCTGAAAGTTGCATCAATTAGCTTCTTCCCTACTAGATTTATAGGTCTTCGAAACTGTCTTCTCCTGTGGATTGGGTAGGTGGTTAGAGCATGTTACTAGGGCCAGGGACCTGCAAGTGCAAGCAGTTGTCATCTGGGCCTGTTTTAAGAGACATCTTCCCAGCTACCAGACCAATTCCCTCTACCTCTTCCTTCTACCATTTTCAACCAGTTGTCTCAAAAACGCCTAATACTAGTCATGAGCAAGGCAGGGTTTCAGCAGCTCAGCATGGCTCTCACCTGTTATTAGAGAAATGGCTTGTAGAGCAAGCCTGTCCTACCCAGGGTGGGGTAGGGGCCCAGTTCTAGTGTATTTGTTCAGTCCCCTGTCCATCCATCTTACATTTACTTCCTTTTGGGTCCTTTGTATTGTGAACATGCTGGGAGTTCAAAGTTAAGTAGGACTAGAACTTACCTTCTAGGGACTTCACAGTCTAATAGGGAGACAGGAAAACACATTATTGCATCTCAGAAATGCAGGGATAACAACGAAGGAAGGTGTCCGGGCAAGGTGAGGCTTGAGCTGGAGAGTGTAGGAAGATGAAAGGAGGAGGAGGAGCTGGAGCTTGGGCTCCACTGCCAAGCAGGAAAAGGGGTGCCTGACTACCTTTTGCCCGTTGCTCCTGCCTAGGTCAGTTCCATAGGGAACATATGGCAGGAGAGCAGATTTTACAGGAGGCATTGTTTCGCTCAACTTGAAGATACCTGAAAAGGTTCTGTGAGCTGCCAGCTTGCTTGGAGTGTCAACTTACCTGCAGGATCACAGGGACTGGGAGAGTCAAAGTTGACTAAAGTCAGTAACACTGTTAACTTGTAATAGGGCTGATAAATGTGAAATACCAGACAAGTTCAAACAAAAGTGATGGTGATGGCTAACCCTGGGCGGCCTGATGCCTCAGGTTTCTACAGATCAAAGGACTTCATCTGCAGTTAATTCTCAGCTATGTGTCGAAGGGAGGGAACCGGCACACAAATTTCCCCAGACACTGTTTTTCGTTTGGGGTGTATGGTGCTTACAGCTATTTTGGTCAAAGCATCTGAGCCATCTCCTTTACTGTTCATGCTCAGATGCATGATAAAATGATTTTTCATTCCCTGTTCACCTTTTCATCTGTGGCAAGGGGAGTAACCCCCTGCCCCCCACTGCCCCGCTGCAATGTGATTTGGGGTACGATCATGGGGAAAGCTATTCTGGAATTAAACATTAAAAGAAACTGAAGTCCCATATTGTTTTTAAAAGGACTTAAGGTGGCAGGAATTAAACATGAACGGCAGGTAATCTATCAAGTGAGGTATTTAGGAATGGATTATGTGTTTTCTCACAGCTTCGTACCACCCTTGTGAAAAGGGGACTCAGCAGACATCCACACTTTTTAGAGTTGGGAAAACCTAAATGAGGGAGAGTTAGGTGACCTGTGGTGGGTCCCTAGGTATGTCCCTGAGACACAAACTAGAACTCCAGGCTCCCTGAATTCAAGTTGCGTTTTGGACCTGTGCCCTCTGAGGGAGGAAAGTGAAGCCCCCACTGGGAGACCCTTTGCCTCTGTCTGGCCCCACTTATCAGTGGAACAGTTTGCAGGTTTTATGAGTAGTGCTGGTCATTTTCCCCGGATGCCCTGGCAGAGAAATTGTCCTGAGTCTCTGTGGAATCATTCAGCCCTTCCCACTAAAAACACACCAGCTGTCTTTGGGAACAGTAATCTCATATATTTATAGAGCGCCTTCTTTCCCAAAGCTCTTTAGTACGTGACATTTTATCCTTAGAACACTCCTGGGAAGAGGTTGGGCCAGAAACCAGTCTCCCCATATTTGGAAGAGGGAGCCTGAAACCCACCAAAATGCATCAGCTGAAGGTCACGTTGCACTGCCCCGCAGGAGGGCAGGAGCCTCCCATTTCACTTCCCACTTTCCAGGGTCAGGGAACCTTAACCCTCAGTGGGCTAAACTAGTGGTTTCCAGCTGTTTGGATTTTCTGAAAGTTCCCAGTAGAATTTTCAAATAATTTGGAGGTATGCTGGCTTTTAATTTTTTTCAAGTAAGGACATTTAAAAAAAATCAAATATCACCATTGTGGTTTAAAAAGTTGTTTTTTGTTTTGTTTTGTTTTGTTTTGTTTTTTTCTGAGACAAGGTCTGGCTCTGTTGCCCAGACTGGAGTGCAGTGGTGCGATCATGGCTTGCTGCAACCTCCACTTCCTGGGCTCAAGCCAACCTCCCACCTCAGCCTCTTGAGTAGATGGGTCTACAGGTGCATGCCACAACACCTGGCTAATTTTTGTAATTTTGGAGAGACGGGGTTTTGCTATGTTGCCCAGGCTGGTCTCAAACTCCTGAGCTCAAGGGATCCACCTGCCTCAGCCTCCCAGAGTGCTGGGATTACAGGCATGGGCCGCCACTCTTGGCCTAACTCAGAAGATTTTAGGAAAAGCTATCCAACCTCAGAACAAAGGACCCTTCTTCCAAAGAAATTATGATTGGAGGCTGGGCGTGGTGGCTCATGCCTGTAATCCCAGCGTTTTGGGAGGCCGAGGTGGGAGGATCACCTGAGGTCAGGAGTTCGAGACCAGCCTGACCAGCATGGTGAAACCCCATCTCTACTAAATACAAAAAGTTAGCTGGGCATGGTGGAGCACACCTGTAATCCCAGCTACTTGGGAGGCTGAGGCAGGAGAATCGCTTGAACCCAGGAGGCAGAGGTTGCAGTGAGCCAAGATCGCACCATTGCACTCCAGCCTGAGCAACAAGAGTGAAACTCCATCTCAAAAAAAAAAAAAAGAAATTATGATTGGAAATCATACTACTGTATTCATTAAATTAATTTTTAATTGCAGAAAATGTTCAACATAAAACGTTATTCTACAATCATACATTGTACGGTATATCGCTATGCTTGTTTGCTTGATGTACTTGGTCAGTTTGCGCACTGTATTCCACAGTGCAGTCCAGCAGAGCTGAATGTCACATAAACATGCTTGTCTGACAGAGACAGAAGCAACCTGAAATGAGATTTTCTGTAATTTGGATACTTTAAGAGATTCTGGAAGCCACATCCCCCGGCCTTGGCTGCTTCTGCCTTCCCTCTATAAGGCCTGGAGGACAGCAGGCTATGGAGGCTTAGAGAGCTTTCCAGAAAGGGCTGTAAGGAGACTCCAGGCATGCCTGCTGAGATCTGCCCCCAGCGTGTTCAGACCAGGGGTTTGATCACCCAGCCCAGAACGTCCAGAATATATTCTGGAGGGTTGCCACCAGCTGGTGAGAGCCAGTTTCTGACAGACATGGTCCTCAGAGTGGGAGCCAGTGGGCTATGCCTGGCATTGGCAGGAAGGGCGGGAAGGGGAGCGAAGAGGGACTTGGGATGAAGCGTGACTTCATTCAGTGCCTTCCACTCTGTGGCAGTATGAGCCTGCGAGGACAGGTGGGTTTTTGCTTTGAATATGCCTGACTCCCCCGTGATTTCTGGGAGAGGTAGAAGAGGGAAGTGGTTCAAGGCATTCACCAAGGGGAGGGATGGTATATTTCTTCCTGCCCACTTCTGTGTTTTGTCATGGTGTGTGGGTGGCCAGAGCTAACAGAAGCACTATGTTTCAGCTGGGGTTACCGACAAGACGCCATTTCCTCCTACTCAGAACCCAAGAACTGCCACAGTCAGACCACAGCCCTAGAGGGAATGTGTTACTCTTACATGAAGGCTGGGGACTCCCCAAAAACATTCTCTCTCTCTCTCTCTCTCTCTCTCTCTCTCTCTGTGTGTGTGTGTGTGTGTATGTATGTGTGTGTGTAGCTAGTAGGTTCATTTTTCTGTAAAAAGGGCCCACAGTTCTCTTCATATTCACGAAGGAGTCCGTACACAGGATCACCATAATCACGGGACTCAGTTAAAAGTGATTTCCCAAATAGAACCACACAACTAAGAGCCACTGCAAAATACGAGAAAGCATCATCTCCAGCTCTGCCTGCTTAGATGAGGTTGAGGTTGCAGAGATACCCAAGGAGAGTAACCTGTCCAATTTCATTTCCAGTTTTCTCCTGACCCCACTACACACTACCTAGAATTGTCAGATTTAACAAATAAGAATATAGGATGCTTGGCTGCAGTTGAATTTCAAGCAAACAACGCAAATTTTTGGTGTAAGTATGTCCCTGGATTCAAATTTAGCTGGTGTTCTGTATTTTATCTGGCAACACTATTGTGGCATTACTCATGATCACAAGTGTTCTTATGGGCCCCTCTCTTCCTAGGAAAAGGAAGGCACTCTCAGATACATCACGACTTGCAGTTCTGTGCACAAGCCTTCCAGGTGCTTTTTTGTTCAGGGCCAAAAATTTTTTAATTTCCCTGATGGCCCGGGGAGGTGCAAGCCCAGGCTTAGTCAGCAGGGGGCACCATTCTCTTAAAATAGATTCCCAGGCCAGTTTCAGGGGGTTCAAAAAGGGGAAGGTGGAGGTGAGGAGGGGAGTTTGAATGGAAGGTTCTGTTTGCTGCTTGTCTCTCCTCTGGAGCCCACATCTCCCACACTCCCACCCAGCCAGAGCTATTTCTGTGCAACAAGAATCTACCTGATCCTGTCCCTCCACTTCTCAAATCTCTTCCAAGGTTCCACAGTTACCTTCTTAGCGCAGCACAAAAAGCCCTTCAGGATCCCACCGGAGTCGATTTTCCCTGCTTCAATTCCTGCTACTTCCACCCTGCTTGATCCCACCCATCTCGCACTCCCGGCACTTCCACTCACCAGGAACTATTTGCAGTTCCCTGTATGCTATTTACTGTCATGCTTTGGTGCCCAACGTTCCCTCTGCTTGGAATTCCCTTTTCCATTTGGCGCTTCTAGCAACTCTGTTCATTCAACACATTTCACGAATAGGTATTGAGACCGACCCTGTACCAGGCTATGCACCGGAGACCCTGTGGAGAAGGCAGCTGACTGAAGCCCTTCTCTTATGAGTCTCACAATGAGGGCGGTGGGGTAGGGGGACAATAAACAAGTAAACAAATAAACAAGGAACTTGGACTTAGTTCAAAGGCTAACTGATCTGCCCTCCTCACGCAGAGTCAACTGTTCCCTCCTTTGGGTCCTGTGATGGCTTTTCATTTTAAGGGTCCTAAATTCTGACACCTGCACAATCATTGCAGGGAACATGGATGAATGAGGCAAGCCAGTTTAGGTCAATAGGAAAAGGGGTGGGACGCAGCCTGTGAAAAACAGAATGCGTGTTCCATGTAAAAGATGCTGTGTTCTAAATGGTGAGTTTTAGGAGAGAAAAACAAAATAAAAAAAATAAAATTTTAAAACGTGCAGTGTTCTAGAAAAGCCCACTATGCTAAGTAAAAAAATAAAAAATAAAAATAAAGTGCTGTGGCTTTTCACCTCCTTCCCATTGTTATAAAAAAAAAAAAAGTTTTTTTTTGAGACAGAGTCTTGCTCTGTTGTCCAGGCTAGAGTGCAGTGGTGTGATCTTGGCTCACTGCAACCTCCGTCTCCTGGGTCTAAGCAATTCTCCTGCCTCAGCCTCCCGAGTAGCTGGATTACATGTGCCTGCCACCACGCCCAGCTACTTTTTGCATTTTTAGTAGAGATGGGGTTTCACCACGTTGGCCAGGCTGGTCTCAAACTTCTGACCTCAGGCAATCCCCCTGCCTCGCCCTCCGAAAGTGCTGGGATTACAGACGTGAGCCACGTGCCTGGCCCTTTTTTTTCTTTTCTTTTTTTTTTTTTTAGACAGAGTTTTGCTCTGTCATCCAGGCTGGAGTGCAGTGGCACTATCTCGGCTCACTGCAACTTCCACCTCCCGGATTCAAGCGATTCTTCTGCCTCAGTCTCCCAAGTAGCTGGGATTATAGGCACCCGCCACCACGCCCAGCTAATTTTAAAAAAAATATTTTTAGTAGAGACAGGGTTTCACCATGTTGACCAGGCTGATCTCAAACTCCTGACTTCAGGTGATCCACCCACCTCAGACTCCCAAAGTGCTGAGATTACAGGCGTGAGCCACCACACCCGGCCCACCCATTTTTTTTTTAAGAGAAGGTGGAAATCCCAATTTTTACATAAACTCACCCGAATTTTTGAATTCCTTGTCAGTTTATTTAATTTAATTTATTTATTTCTTGAGAGGGAGTATCGCTCTGTTGCCCAGGCTGAAGTGCAGTGGCAGGATCTCGCCTTACTATAACCCCTGCCTCCTGGGTTCAAGTAATTCTCTTGCCTCAGCCTCTCGAGTAGCTGGAACTAAGGCGCCTACCACCACGCCAGGCTGATTTTTGTATTTTTGATAGAGACAGGGTTTTACCATGTTGGCCAGGCTGGTCTCGAACTTCTGACCTCAAGTGATCCACCGGCCTTGGCCTACCAAAGTGCTGGGATTACAGGTGTGAGCCACCATGCCTGACCTAAATTCTTTGTTAGTTTAAATAAAACGTGCCTGCAGGTCAGATTTGGCCTAGGGTCACTAGTTTGCCACCTACCCTATTGAAGTACTTATATCATTGCCTTGGATCTGATTAGTATTTATATGTATTTCTCCCCCAGCGCTGTATCTTTGTATCTTTAGCCCCTAACATGGCGGATTGCACATGGTAGGTGTTCCGTAACTGTTTGTGGAAGGAAGGAAAGGAGGGAGGAGGAAGGAGACAACCTGGGAACAACAATTTGTTTTTGTTTTTTGTTTTGAGACGGAATCTCGTTCTGTCGCCCAGGCTGGACTGCAGTGGCGCAATCTCGGCTCACTGCAAGCTCCGCCTCCCGGTTCACGCAATTCTCCTGCCTCAGCCTCCCGAGTAGCTGGGACTACAGGCACTCACAACCACGCCCGGCTAATTTTTTTTTTTTTTTGTATTTTTTAGTAGAGATGGGGTTTCACCTGTCTCTACTAAAGAGGCGGGTGAAATCCAGGTGAGCCACCATGCCTGTCCTAGACTATGGAAACATCTATCCCATGATTCTGTCTCTAGTGAGAGGTACTTTGAAAGCCAAAGCCACCCCCAGCCTCCATGGTACCTCGTGCTTGGCCAGTCAGAAGCTTTGAAGCCAGACTTCCCAGGAAGCCATCTCTCCCACAGACAGTGTTGACTCAGCCCAGACTCCAAGTTCTAACTCTGGTTCCTGTCCCAGAGTGGCCAACAGAGGCAGAGGCATATAAGGGACTGTGGTACAGGCTGTGTCTGTTCTCAGAAGGGGGAATGTGGGGTTGGAGAGACAGTGGGGCATGGACCTTCAATTGTTTAGGGCCTCTTTTGCTAAAGGAAAAGAGAGAGTGAATTAACAGTGTCTTGAGTCCTCTGGGCTCCAGCACTCTTTGACAAAACCTATCTTTCTTTTTTTTTTTTTTTTTAGATGATGTCTTGCTCTGTTGCCAGGCTGGAGTGCAGTGGCACCATCTTGGATCACTGCAACCTCCGACTCCCTGGTTCAAGCTATTCTCCTGCCTCAGCCTCCTGAGTAGCTGGGATTACAGCCATTTGTCACCACACCCAGCTAATTTTTGTATTTTTAGTACAGACAGGGTTTCACCACGTGGGCCAGGATGGTCTCGATCTCCTGACCTCCTGATCCACCCGCCTCGGCCTCCCAAAGTGCTGGGATTATAGGCATGAGCTACCATGCCCAGCCGACAAAACCTATCTTTAGCCAGGCGTGGTGGCACACGCCTGTAGTCCTATCTACTTAGGAGGCTGAAGTGGGAGGATCACTTGAAAGGGGGGTCCAGGTGCTATGCTCTTGCCACCACACTCCAGCCTGGGTGAGAGAGCGAGATCCTTCCTCTAAAACAGCAAAACAAAACAAAACAAAAACCCTATCTTTCCTAAATCCCCAGGAACAGGAATGATGGCAAGTCTGTGCCTGGAATTTGGGAGTGAGAACATTCCTTCCTATCTTCCCCGACTCTCATTTCTAACACCGACATCCGGATTTCTGGTCACATCTGAGGGTGTGACTGACCATCTCTCTGGGGCTTCCGTCTGACTCTCTAACGCCCTCTCTCCCCAATTTACCTGACTTGGATTAAGGGGAAGATGCATGCTCCCTCTCCGTAAACTACCAGTGATCCTTACATCCTGCAGCTTCCCGCTTTCCTCCCACCATCCTCCCTTCTTCTGGTCTTTCACTGTCTTTTTCCTCTTTTCACACTCCTCCCTTTGGCACTCTCTCTCTCCTGCTCTTGCTGTCTGCAGTGCTGACAGTGAATCCTTTCCCTGGCAAAGGCTCTCAACTTGCTCACCAGCCCTGCTGTGTTACTCTCCTCAGCCTTGTAGCTTCTGTCCAATTATCTCCCTGACCAGGCTCCTTGGGAGCCCTCCCCTCTGACCACCCTGCCTCCTTCCTTCCATCATCCAAGATGAATTTCCATTTGGAGATGGGGGTGGGAAGCCAGTTTCAATAAACTGGGAGATGTTTGGCAGTCCACTCTGCTCTGCCCTGCCCGGCAGAGTTAAGAAATCGTAGGGAAGGTGACACCATTGCACAGACCATTAAGAGCTGCAAGATCTAGTTTTCACGAATGTGAGATCAAAAGCTTTTCAGAGTCAGCCAGTCCTTAAAAACAAGGGCCCAGTCATGGGGAGGAACTGAGGCCCTTGCCACAGAAAACAAAGCTGTGACTCAAAGGCATCGCAGAGATGCTTCCTTGCTTGTCGGCGTTGCTGAGTGTAATGTCTTTGGCTTGGGAATTGACTTTGAGGCTTTCCAACATGGATAAAAATAGAGCTCATAAATGCCTTCACAGGCACTTTCCGATAAGGTGGCCTTTTAAGGGAAGACTGGGCTCCCAACGGAAGGTCTGAGTCAAGGAACCTCTTGGATGGGTATTCAGGGTTGTCACGGGCCTCTGACCAGCCAGCCCACCGATCAGCCTGAGGCCAAATAATGGATGCAAGAAGAGGAAGGCTCTGGAGGCTTCTGTGCCTAAAGCTCTTGGAACCAAGTTCCTGAGAGGAATGTTTATTTCACTCATTCATTCATGTATTCATTCCACAAGTACTTATCTGAATACCTGTGATGTGCTAGGAATGCTGCTTGGTGCCAGAAATACAATAGAGAAAAAGAGGCCGGGCGTGGTGGCTCACGCCTGTAATCCCAGCACTATGGGAGGCCAAGGCGGGCGGATCACCTGAGGTCAGGAGTTCAAGACCAGCCTCGCCAACATGGTGAAACCCTGTCTCCACTAAAAGTACAACAATTAGCCAGGCGTGGTGGCGGGCGCCTGTAATCCCGGCTTCTCGGGAGGCTGAGGCAGGAGAATCGCTCGAATCCAGGAGGCGGAGGTTGCAGTGAGCCGAGTTCGTGCCACTGCACTCCAGCCTGGGCAACAGAGAGAGACTCCATCTCAAAAAAAAAAAATAAAATAAAAAATAAAATAAAAAGAATAAGTCCCCAAAGAGCTTACAATTTAGTAATGAGCAGAGGGAAGGACTCAGGCACCCATAATCCAGGGTGACATGCAGTGGAAGAAGAATTTTAGGAAAACCTGGCTCAGGGCTGTGAGACACTTGCACAGCTTCCTGGAGGAACAGATGGATAAGCCGAAGCCTGAAGAATCAGCAGGAAATTAACAGGGGGAAGGGGGTGGGGGCAGGGAAAGACACAAAGAAGACTGTTCTGGGAAGAGGGAACAGCATGTGCAAAAACACAGAACTTGGTTCACTCAGGGAATTGAAAGTAGAACTGTGTACTACCGGAAATATATTGCTAAGTGGGGTGGGGAGGGTAAGAGGGCACCTAGAGTTAAAAGCACAGGTCACTTTTAGAGAGCCTTTCACCCCTGTTAAGGAGTTTGGATTTTATTTTCCTGATGGCAGTGGGAGACAATGAAGGGTTATATGCAAAGTGACTTTATCAGATTGGCATTTCATTTTATTTATTTTTATTTATTTGTTTATTTTGAGATGGAGTTTTGCTCCTGTTGCCCAGGCTGGAGGGCAGTGGCTCAGTCTTGGCTTACCGCAACCTCCGCCTCCCCAGTTCAAGTGGTTTTCCTGCCTCAGCCTGCCGAGTAGCTGGGAATACAGACATGCGCCACCATGCCCAGCTAATTTTTGTATTTTTAGTAGAGACGGGATTTCTCCATGTTAGTCAGGCTGGTCTCGAACTCCCGACCTCAGGTGATCTACCCGCTTCAGCCTCCCAAAGTATTGGGGTTACAGGCATGAGCCACCGCGCCCGGCCTATTTATTTATTTTGAGACAGAGTCTCGCTCCGTCACCCAGGCTGGAGTGCAGTGATGCAATCTTGGCTCACTGCAATCTCCGCCTCCCGGGTTCAAGTGATTCTTGTGCCTCAGCCTCCCGAGTACCTGGGATTACAGGCCGCGCCACCACGCCCAGCTAATTTTTGTATTTTTAGTGGAGACGGGGGTTTCATCATTTTGGCCAGGCTGGTCTCGAACTCCTGACCTCAGGTGATCTGCTGCCTCGGCCTCCCAAAGTGCTGGGATTACAGGCTTGAACCACCGCGCCCAGCCAGATTGTTATTTTAGAGAGCTCACTCTGGCTGCAGGGTGGAGAATGAACTGGAGGGGGGAAGATCAGAGGCTGGGAGGCTGCTGAGGAGGCCGTTGTGATCCAGGAAAGAATTGGGGAAATGTCAGTGGAGATGGAAGGAAGTAGGCAGAATTGAGAGATAACTAAAGTATGAAATGTCAGAATTTGGTTATTAATTGGATGAGGGCTGGAGGAATCAAGGCCACTCCCCAGTTTTCAGGCATGAGCAGCTTGGTGAGATACTAGAGGAAAGCCAGGTGTTAGATCTGCTGAATATTAGGTGCCTATGGGACATCTGACCGAAGCTATCAGGTTGGTAGTTGGGTAGGTAAGTCTGGGGCTCAAGAGGAAAGCCTGGCTCAAGACGGACTGGGAATATTCTCTGGCAGATGGATGGCAGGGGAGCTGTGAGAGTGAATGAGAGATCTCAAGGAAAGTGAAGACAGTGTGAAGAGGAGAGGAACTGAATGGAATCTGAGGAAAGCAGATTTTCAAAGGATTGCTAAAAAAAGAGCTTGTAAAGGACACAGAGAAGGAGCAGCCGGAGAAGGCTGAGGAAAACCAAGAGTAGTGGTCTTGCATCGTTGTCCTCTGCATTCATTTCCCTCTTTCCCCACCCAGAGCACCCTGACTGTGCTTTGGGGAAATTCATTCCTCCCCTACTCTCAGGTCCTGTGGTTTGGATTCCAGGGGAGAAAGGCTGGCTCTGCCTTGCCCTCCTGACCTACCTCACATGGCCCTCTTGCTCGCTCTCTATCCTCCAACCACATTAATTAATTAGTTAATTAATTATTATTATTATTATTTTTGAGACAGGCTCTCACTCTGACGCCCAGGCTGGAGTGCAGTGGTGTAATCACAGTTCACTGCAGCCTCAATCTCCTGGGCTCAAGCAATCCTCCCACCTCAGCCTCCCAAGTAGCTAGGACTACAGGCACGTGCCAACACACCCTGCTAATTTTTTATTTTTTTTGTAGAGTGGAGTCTCACTATGTTGCCCAGGCTGATCTTGAACTTCTGGTCTCAAGCAACCCTCCCGCTCCAGCCTCCGGAAGTGCTTGGATTACAGGCTTGAGCCACTGCACCTGGCCCAACCACACTAATCTTCGTGGAGTTTCTAAAAAACTTCAAGCCTTCCCTGGCCTTAGATTCTCTGCCTGCCTGGACTGTTTTTCCCCAATTCCCCTTCACCCACATTACCTATCAGCCTTCCATTTATGCCTCCAACTTTTGCTTGCGTCTTCTCTGACATTCCAGGCAAGGCTAAGGCTTCCTGTTATATGTTTATTCAGTAAGTAAGTAAGTACAGAGCACTTCCTGTCCACATGTCAGCATGTGCTGCATGCCATTTCCTTTCCTTTCTTTTTTGCTATTGCTTCTTCTTTGCCTGGAGTGCCACCCTATAGATACCGTGTATCCCAGCCATTCCCCAGGTTAAGACCTCAGAACTTCTATGTCTGTAAACATATTGATCAAGTCCTCAGATAAGTACTCCATTCCATGCCTTTTTTTTTTTTTTGAGACAGAGTTTCGTTCTTGTTGCCCAGGCTCTGGAGTGCAATGGTGCAATCTCAGCTCACTGCAACCTCTGCCTCCCGGGTTCAAGCGATTCTCCAGCTTCAGCCTCCCAAGTAAAGCTGGGACTACAGGAATGCACCATCACGCCCGGCTAATTTTTTGTATTAAGTAGAGACGGGGTTTCACCATGTTGGTCAGGCTGGTCTCTTACTCCTGACCTCAGGTGATCCATCTGCCTCGGCCTCCCAAAATGCTAGGATTACAGGCGTGAGCCACTGCATCTGGCCGCAAGCCTTTTTTTTTTTTTTTTTTTTTTTTTGAGACAGAGTCTAGCTCTGTTGCCCCAGTGGCAGGATCTCAGCTCACTGCAGCCTCAACTTCCCAGTCTCAAATGATCCTCCCACCTCAGCCTCCCGAGTAACTGGGACTACAGGTGCCCACCCACGCCCAGCTAATTTTTGTCTTTTTCTGTAGAGACAGGATTTTGCTATGTTGCCCAGGCTGGTCTCAAACTATGCTGGATGCTGGGACATAACAGAGAGCCAGCCAGCCAGGTCACTGTCCCCATGGAGCTGACAATCCAGTAGGGGAGACAGATAATGAAAGAGTAAATTCACAAAAACAATTACAAATTGTTGGCGGTGTTGTAAAGGAAGTAAACAAAGCACCATGATAGAAAATAACAGAAAGTTCTTATTTTGGATATGGTGGGAGGTCAGAGAAGGATATAACAATTAAGCTGAAACCTGAAGAAGAGACAGAACCAGGCAAAAAGTATTCTAGGCAGACACAATGGTAGCCACAAAGGCCTGGGGAGGGAAAGAGTTTGATGGGTTCTAGGAATCTGTAGATGGCCAGGGTTGCTGGAGCAAGGACAGGAAAAGATGCAACATGAGATGTGATTAAAGATGAGGCTCTGTCAGTTGGTGAGACAAAGTTTGGATTTTATTCTTGGTACAACAAAAAGCCATTCAAAGGTTTTAAGCCAGATTGCAATGTGGTCTGACTTAAATTTTAATTAGATTGCCCTGATTGCTGAGTGAAGCATGGATTGAGAGACAAGCAGAGAATTAGGAAGACTATTCAGGACCCTCTTTCTATGGTCCAGGCAAAAGAGGATGGTGGCTAGAACTTCGGTGGGACAGAAGAGAAGTAGACAAGTGGATGGATTCATGAGACACTTTGAAACTAGAACTTAACAGGAATTCCTGATGGATTAGGTGTGAGACTTCGGGACTAGAGGAGCCAAGGCCAAGGATAGTGGCTAATTTCTTTCTTTCTTTTTTTTTTTTTTTGAGATGGATTCTCACTCTGTCGCCCAGGCTGGAGTGCAGTGGCACGATCTCGGCTCGCTGCAAGCTCCACCTCCCAGGTTCACGCCATTCTCCTGCCTCAGCCTGCCAAGTAGCTGGGACTACAGGCGCCCGCCACCACGCCCAGCTAATTTTTAATTTTTTGTATTTTTAGTAGAGACGAGGTTTCACTGTGTTAGCCAGGATGGTCTCGATCTCCTGACCTTGGGATCTGCCTGCCTTGGCCTCCCAAAGTGCTGGAATTACAGGCGTGAGCCACTATGTCGGGCCTCTTTTTTCCTTTTTCTTTCTTTTTTTTTTTTTTTTTTGAGATGGAGCCTTACTCTGTTGCCCAGACTGGAGTGCAGTGGCGCAATCTTGGCTCACTTCAACCTTCACCTCCCTGGTTCAAATGATTCTCCTGCCTCATCCTCCCTAGTAGCTGCGATTACAGGCATGCGCCACCACGCCCCCCTAATTTTTTTGTACCTTTTAAAATAGAGATGGGGTTACGCCATCTTGGCCAGGCTGGTCTCGAACTCCTGGCCTCAAGTGACCAGACTGCCTCAGCCTTCCAAAATGCTAGGATTACAGGTGTGAGACACTGTACCTGGTCAATGATGGCTACTTTCTGAACTGAATGGGTGAAAAAGACAACCAGGTTTGCTTGGCTTGGCCTGTCCTGGCCCCATTTGGTCCCTCCCTCCCACACTTCCTTGGAGCCCCTGAGGCAAGTCTTCAGAAGCCCGGAGCTTGGGAAGCAAGAACCATTTGAAAACCACTGGGTTGGAGAAGCTTTAAGGTCCCTTTAAGTTATAAAATTCTTTTATTCTAACTTGAAAAGTCTGTGAATAGGGACAATATTTCTATTTCTTTTGACTCACCCTGTAGTACCCTGGTAGAGCTCTGTATCTGGGGAGCATTCAGTTGACTTTTCATTTTGGCACAGATCTTCCATAATTGAATTTTAAATTAAATTCTTTTTTAAAAAATAAGATTCTAATGTAGAGTAAACTTTCAATTGAAATCAATTCACCTTGATAAAGTAGAGCCATGGCAAGGATAATCTAAAACAGTCAAATCCAAAGTAATTCTTATTTGAGTTGATGTAGAAAAAAATTTGTTTTTGCTAAACTAATTATCTACATTTAGGTAAATGTTATTTTCGGGCAAATGCCAACAGATGGTAGATCAATCCCATTCAGAATAGGATTGGGAAATCCTAAAAAACCCACAGGAAATAATTCGTGACAGTGAATAAAATCTACTTTTGATAATATATTCTTTGTTGAAAACAAATATTAACCTTCTAAAACTTATTTTGAAGTAATGACTTCAGATAACTTTTAGACCCGTTTTAAAGATGAATGAGATGGAGATGGAGTTGTGTTGCTAGTCCAAGACAAAAATAAAAGAAAAACAGGCTCAAACCTGCCATTTCCTTTTCTTTCTTTTTTCTTATTGTTTCTTCTTTGCCTGGAGTGCCACCCTATAGATATCATGTATCCCTGCCATTTCCCAGGTTAAAACCTCAGAACTTCTATGTCTGTAAACATATATTGATCAAATCCTCAGATAAGTACACCATTCCAAGCTGGTTTTTTTTTGTTTTTGTTTTTTGGGTTTTTTTTTTTTTTTTTTTTTGAGACAGAGTCTGGCTCTGTCGCCACAGTAGCACAGTCTCAACTCACTGCAGCCTCGACTTCCCAGTCTCAAGTGATCCTCCCACCTCAGCCTCCTGAGTAGCTGGGATTACAGGTACCCACCATGCCCGGCTAATTTTTGTATTTTTCTGTAGAGACAGCGTTTGGCTATGTTTCCCAGGCTGGTCTCAAACTGCTGGGCTCAAGTGATCCTCCTGCCTTGGCCTCCCAAGGTGCTGGAATTACAGGCATGAGACACTGTGCCCAGCTGTTTTGTCATTTTATTTTACTTTATTTTATGAGTTGGAGTCTCAGTCTGTCAACCAGGCTACAGTGCAGTGTTGCAGTCACAGCTTATTGCAGCGTCCAACTCCTGGGCTCAAGCAATCCTCCAACCTTCCAAGTAGCTGGAACTACAGGCACAAACCACAGCCCAGCTCCCTTTTGTTTTATTAAAGAGGGAAGTAAAGTAAAGGAATCCTTTTGTATGTCAAGCCCTTTTGAACAAATATGTCATCCAATGCTGTTTATTACCCTATGATGGAATGCCCCATTTCACTGATGGGATGGGGGCCTAGAGGTCCAGCATCTGATCTGCTTCCTGTTTGGGATGTGTCCTCTGCTGTGGATCACCATCAGTGAGGAGGGTCACATATCACACCATGGACACCATGGCAGGGAGACCTTTCCTTGTTACCCACCATGGTAGTTAGGGCCCAAGAGGTGGACTAGGATTGGCCAACCGGATACTTCCACCTGGAGCTGTGGGTTTGCAGCATGAGACGCAGATGAAGAGAAGATTAGACATCCTTTGCAGCAGCAGCAGCAGTAGTGGTGATGTGTCTGCTGGTGGCACATTGTGGCAGTGCCCAGCAGCTGGGCCTCCTCTCCAGACTGTCCTGCTGAAGAAGGTGGTTGTCCTTCCTCCACCAGCCATTGGTTTCCAGCTGAATTTCCAAGTTGGACTCTTTAGCTCCTGATAATTCTCGGAGCCAGCAATATTTCTTCAGTCAGTTCCAGTTCTGATTGATGTAGCCAGAGTTGATGCAGTTCTTGCAACTGGGAACTCTGGCTGATGTTTGAGGAAACAGGTTCTGAGGTCAAAGAGCTTGTGCAGGGGCCACAGCTAGCAAGTAATGGTGTTCTGGCTGAGAAATCTGTGCTGTTTTCTTGATTCCACACTCCCCAAAGAATTCTGAAGAAGGGCATGGAGGCAAGGAGTGACACAGTGCACAGATGAGAGTGGGACTTGAAGGCTAGCAGGTATGTGAACACTTACTCCAAAACATCCACATTCAGTGACACATTCATAAATAGGTTGAGTCTACTGTATGCCAGAGACTGTGCTGTGTTCAAATACTATTTCAACCAGGCACAGTGGTTCACGCCTGTAATCCCAGCACTCTGGGAGGCCAAGGCAGGCAGATCACCTGAGGTCAGGAGTTCGAGACCAGCCTGACTGACATGGTGAAACCCCATCTCTACTGAAAAAAAAAAAAAAAGGCCGGGCACGGTGGCTCACGCCTGTAATCCCAGCACTTTGGGAGGCCGAGGCAGGCGGATCACGAGGTCAGGAGATCGAGACCATCCTGGCTAACACGGTGAAACCCCGTCTCTACTAAAAATACAAAAAATTAGCCGGGCGTGGTGGCGGGCACCTGTAGTCCCAGCTACTCTGGAGGCTGAGGCAGGAGAATGGCATGCACCCGGGAGGCGGAGCTTGCAGTGAGCTGAGATTGTGCCACTCCACTCCAGCCTGGGTACTCCGTCTCAAAAAAACAAAAAAACAAAAAAACAAAAAAAAACTAGCCAGGTATGGTAGCGGGTGCCTTTAGTCCCAGCTACTGGGCAGGCTGAGGCAGGAGAAATGCTGGAACCTGGGAGCCAGAGGTGGCAGTGAGCCGAGATTGCACCACTGCACTCCAGCCTGGGCAACAGAGCAAGACTCAAAACAACAACAAAATATTATTTCAGTTCATCCTCACATAGTATATGATAAGGTGGGCATTATTTTGCTTATTGTTCCAATGGAAAAACTGAGCCTTAGAGAGGTTTGTCCAACTTTATATTGTAGTAAGTGTTAGTGCTGGGTTTGAACTTGAGTCTCCAGACAAGGGGGCTAGAGCCCTTTCATTAAGCCACAGATGCCTCACTATGCAATTTCATGAATCAATCAAAATGTCTCCACTGCTAATATTTGTGAGCCCCATAGAGGCCCCAGTGCAACATCATAAATGTGTTATTCTTGTTTCTTTGTGCATGTTCTTACACCTGTGTCCTGGGGTATGACATTTGTCTCTTTTCCTTTAGGCGGGTACCTCTGGAACACAGGACTCTGCCCCTACTAAAGATCTTCCTTCCTGTATATTCATCTCCAATGTCCATGAAGGGCTCCACCAAAGGAGACGCTGGGCCCGGGGACCAACTGCCCAACTGAAAAGTTGATCATTGACCACTCAACGGAAGAGCTGTGCAGTGAGGAGAGAAAGACTTCAGCTTCTTACAGCACTTACAACCAAAATGGGAGTCTGTACTCATTTTCTATTCAGTCCTGCCTGCCTCCACCTCCCCTAGAGCTTCAAGGGAAACCACACCTTTGCTTGGTGGACTGTAAAATGGAGCCGAAGATCCTCGTTGGCATCTCAGAGCCTTTGGGGAAGATCCCGCACCCAGACCTGGCTCATAACAGCCAATGAACACTTTGTTGTTTGTGTTTCGGATTAAGAAAATGAGTTCTGCATGTTGCTTACCATCACAAGGAGCAGTGAACTGAATTGGTGCCATTGTAAGCTTGATTGTTGTTGCATAGATAAAAGCCTCATTAAGTCCCTCAGGAGGAGACAAGAATTTTATTTTGAGGAAAGAAGAACAAGAAGCGCTTCTTGCTTGTTGTCATTACAGCAACAAAACATTTAATGGAGGAAAAAATTAAATAACTGCACTTTTTTTTTCTTTACCCAAACCTCGTCAAGAGGCTGGGTGAGTTTTTAATTAGTGCTGCATTTTCAATAAATCCGTATCTGTATGAGGTGCGGATTCTTTCCTGGATAAGGGAAAGATAATAATGAGAATCCTATTTTTCAGTCCCACACTAAAGGGATGCCTGGTATATTTAATCATGCTGTAGAAATCCTGGCAGCTTTCTCTGAGCCCAGCCTCTGCTCTAATTACATTTCTAGATTTTAGTAAATTGAAAGGGAAAATGTAGGAACAAAATAATTAAAACCGAAGAGGAAGTGCATATTAAAAAGGAGAAGCTGTTTAAAATTCTTCCACACAGTGCTTCCAAGGACATCTACAATCGTTTAATCAGCTCCACACCAAATCAAAGTCCTTTGTACAGAGGCTGATAGGATCACATCTCAGGTGGGAGGTATGGTCCCCACAGTATAATAGGAGCTTCATTGCACCAGGCTACAGATGGGGATAAGACCTCTCATACCCTTCCAGATCACTGGGGATTCGGGCCCAGCCTGGACAAGCTGTTGGCACAGACTCACTTTCCCCAAGGAGTCCCCTTCCAGGTCCTGGGTAGAGTCTGGAGAAGCTGTTACGATTAGCTCCAAATGTGAGGGAGCTACAGTAGGTTGTCCATGCATCCAGTTTCCTTTTCCTGCACCCTGTTCCCGACTTTCATGCTCCTTCCTGCAAAGAGTACCCCTTTTCTTTTTTCCCTGCTTTTGTGTGAACTCTGAAGTCAAGAGAATAGGTAATTGAGCAACCTCAGTGACACCAGGAACCAGTTACTTGTTACTGGTTACTGGATTATTTCTGGGGCATTCTGAATTTTCAGAAGGACCAAAAACCTTGCTGGCTTCAGCTAAAGGAATCATGTTTGTTGATAACAATGATAAGTTAAATCTCTTTTTTTTTTTTTTGAGACAGAGTCTCGCTATGTCGTCCAGGCTGGAGTGCAGTGGCGTGATCTTGGCTTACTGCAACCTCTGCCTCCCAGGTTCAAGCGATTCTCCTATCTCAGCCTCCTGAGTAGCTGGGATTACAGGTGTGCGCCACCATGTCAGGCTGATTTTTCTATTTTTAGTAGAGACGGGGATTTTACCATGTTGGCCAGCCTGGTCTCGAACTCCTGACCGCAAGTGATTCGCCCGCCTTGGCCTCCCAAAGTGCTGGGATTACAAGTGTGAGCCACCTGATAAGTGAAATCTAATTGGAAAGTTTCAAGCCTCTGCCTAATAGGTGACAAAGGCTCTTTTTGTTTTGCAGTGGGGCAGGTACAGTCACCACATCATTGTAGAATTTAGGATCTACATTTCTTGATCATTCTGGCTGAAAAATCGGTTGTGTAAACTCTAGGAGTCTGGAGTGTTTTGTCCGTGATTCCTAGGAAATTTTAAACTGTGAGATTATAGGACTTGCTTCTGTATTTGAAAGTGGAAGACAGCCTGGCACTGTCAGGGGCTTTTTTTTTTTTTTTTTTTTCAAACCCCTGGGGTTTTGCTCATGGGCTCCCAGCCTTCCTGGCTGAACAGACTCACCAGCCACCTGGCACCAGGACGCGTGTGGCAGGAGACACTGAGCACTGTCTCCTAGAGACAGTCACATAGGCCTGGGAGACAGCAGGGCTCCCGGAAGCTGTTCCCAAAGCAGGGCCCACACTGTGTCACCTCCCAATCTACAGGTTCATTGGGTTGCTCTCGTGTCCAATGCTATGTGCGTGTGTGTGTGTGTGTGTATGTGTAATGATACCATTCCAGCACGAAAGAGGCGTTTAGTAAGAACATATATTAAAAACTTTTTTCTTTCTTTCTTCTTTTTTTTTTTTTTAGAGACAGGATGTCACTTTGTTGCTCAGGCTAGAGCACAGTGGCGTGATCATGGCTGACTGCAGTCTTGAACTCCTGAGCTCAAGTGATGTGATCCTCCTACCCTAGCCTCCCAAAGTACTGGGATTACAGACACAACGTCACAATAATTTTTTTTTTAAGACAAGGTATTACTCTGTCGCCCACTTTGGAGTGCAGTGGCACAATCAGTTCACTGTAACCATAAAGTCCTGGGCTCAAGGGATCCTCCTGCCTCAGCCTCCTGAGTAGCTGGGACTACAGGCAGGTACCACCACACTTGGCTAATTTTTTTGTAGAACGGAGTCTTGCTTTGTTGCCCAGGCTGGTTTCCAACTCCTGGGCTCAAGCGATCCTCCCACCTCAGCCTCCCAAAGTGTTGGGATTACAGGCATGAGCCACTGTGCCCAGCCCAAGAATAATTTTTAAAAATTTTTAAAATTTGAGCTAAAGGAAAGAATCATAACAACTAATACCCAACACTAACATTATTACTGTAACACCGAGACAACTTTTTTTCTCCAAGGGCCCAGGTGATCCGAGGCCTTTTCTTTCACTCAACTCAGGAATCACTTATGGCCCATTGGAGCTAAAATGTGAAGCTGACAGGGAACTCAGGTGTCCAAGACAACAAATTGTCACTGAATTAGCTTCCTTCCTTCCTTCCTTCCTTCCTTCCTTCCTTCCTTCCTTCCTTCCTTCCTTCCTTCCTTCCTTCCTTCCTTCCTTCCTTCCTTCCTTCCTTCCTTCCTTCCTTCCTTCCTTCCTTCCTTCCTTCCTTCCTTCCTTCCTTCCTTCCTTCCTTCCTTCCTTCCTTCCTTCCTTCCTTCCTTCCTTCCTTCCTTCCTTCCTTCCTTCCTTCCTTCCTTCCTTCCTTCCTTCCTTCATTTATTTTTATTGAGATGGAGTCTCGCTCTGTCGCCCAGGCTGGAGTGCAGTGGTGTGATCTTGGCTCATTGTAAGCTCAGCCTCCCGGGTCCACACCATTCTCCTGCCTCAGCCTCCTGAGTAGCTGGGACTACAGGCGCCCGCCACCACACCCGGCTAATTTTTTGTATTTTTAGTAGAGACAGGGTTTCACGGTGTTAGCCAAGATGGTCTCGATCTCCTGACCTCGTGACCCGCCCGCCTCGGCCTCCCGAAGTGCTGAGATTACAGGCGTGAGCCACCGCGCCGGCCCCTTTTATTTTTATTTATTTTATTTTATTATTTTTTTTGAGACGTAGTCTTGCTCTGCCATCCAGGCTGGAGTGCAGTGGCGCGATCTCTGCTCACCTCCGTCTCCCAGGTTCAAGCAATTTTCCTGCCTCAGTCTCTGGAGTAGCTGGGATTACAGACGCGTGCCACCACGCCTGGCTAATTTTTTTTTTTTTTTTTTTTTTTGAGACGGAGTCTCTCTCTGTCGCCTAGGCTGGAGTGCAGGGGCGCGATCTCGGCTCACTGCAAGCTCCGCCTCCCGGGTTCCCGCCATTCTCCTGCCTCAGCCTCCGGAGTAGCTGGGACTACAGGCGCCCGCCACTGCGCCCGGCTAATTTTTTGTATTTTTAGTAGAGACGGGGTTTCACCGTGGTCTCGATCTCCTGACGTCGTGATCCACCCGCCTTGGCCTCCCAAAGTGCTGGGATTACAGGCGTGAGTCACCGCACCCAGCCACGCCCAGCTAATTTTTATATTTTTAGTAGAGACGGGGTTTCGCCATGTTGGCCTGGCTGGTCTCGAACTCCTGACCTCAGGTGATCCGCCCACCCCAGCCTCCCAAAGTGCTGGGATTACAGGCGTCAGCCACCATGCGTGGTCAGCTTCCTTTTAGTTAGATCACCTATATCTCCTGCCTTCCCCTGAAAGGATAGTCCTTGTTTTTGTTTACAAGTGCTAAATTTTAAAAGTTACCTAAAAGGGTCTCTAGCATCATCATAAAGTCCAAAAAATATTTTACTGACAGGGCTGGCTTTTAAAAAATGAGTTAATACATATAAGAGTCGTTGGTACTCCATAAACTGCTTGCAGACCTAAATCGCTGTTGTGAAATGCCTTTAACTGTTACGTTGCCCACTCCGACCCTTGGCTTGTTACGCCTCTATTTGGTCCTCGCACCTCGCAGCGGGCTCCCGCGCCCTGCACGCGACCCCCTCCAAGTCCCGCCTCTTTTTACTCAGGCCCTTCCTTCCTCTCAAATCCCCAGGCCCTGACTTGGCCCCGAGACGCATGCGCACTAGGGAAGGTAGGCGGAGTCTTGAGGGAGGAGGAGCAGGGAAACCCAGTGAGGGGAGGGGAGGAGAAGGGAGTAATGGGGAGGAGGCCGCGCGGGGTGGGGTCTGGCGGTACGCGCTGGCTGCGTCGACGTGCTGACGCCATGACGCCCCGGCCGGTGTGTGTCGGTGTGTATGTGTGTGTGTGAGTGTGCGCGCTCCGAGTGTGTGTGTATTTGTGTATCGGCGGTCCCGCAGGTCCCGGATGTTGCGGACAGTATGAGGCAAGCGCAGGGGGACGGGGACCAGCAGCTGTCGCCGCCGCTCTCAGGTGAGTGGGGGGAGGAGAGTCGAGGGAGGGGGTTGTCCTGTCGGAGTGGGGGGGGCACCTCCCTGAAGAGGTGACTGACCCCCACTGTCCCCCCACCCCCCGCCACACACATATACTCTCCTCAGTCCCATTTCCTACACCCGGATTACGTGGCCTGCGAATGCCAGAGCCGAATCAGCCGTCCCTTCTCCCTATCTCAAGCATTCAGAAGACACAAACGCGCCCCCTGCCTTCAGCCCCCCCATCATTTCCCAGCCCCATCCCCCTTGCCAAATAGTGAGCTGTCGCCTGCGGCGAGATGGGTGACTGCGCATGCGCGAGTGTGAACGCGCTCGGGCTGCTTCTTCGCTGCCCCGGGGGCGCATGCGCATCGCGGTGTTGCAGGGACCTGCGGGATAAAGAGCCGGTGGAGCACGAGTCCGCCTTCTTCCCAGGCTGTGGGCTAGACTTGCTGCCAGATAATGAGCCTGTTGCTCCTGTCCAAAGGGGAGAATTTAAATTATGTGAAAGACTTAACGGACAAAGCACTATTCTCATCTGGTGTTGCCCTAGAGACTCCCAGGCTACAAACGCCTCGCAGAGCCAGCGTGTCCCACACTGACCCTTCTTTTGAAACTGTCACTGTATCTTCTAGTTCTAGGATTACTTTTCCATTCCTATACTCCCATCGTTGTGCTTGTACCTTTTAGTACCAACTTACCCTAAATTTAGGAGTGGGTGCTCCATCCCATCACTTATTCTGGCAGGGGATTTTGGAAGCCTTGCTAAAGAAGACTAAGGGTCATAAATGGAACTAAGTGAGGCATTTCATTTTAGTAAAATTCTTAATTCGCAGAACTAGATAAGAGAGATAAAGGGCACCGGCCTTCTTACTTTGTGTGACCTATTTGCCTTTTTTTTGGTCAAAGATCTTCCTTAGCACTTTTCATTTTATCTGTACCTTATTGGTGCTCTGTGACATGAAAACAAATCGGAAAGCAATCTGAAACTGTTGGTGGACAATAACTTATTCAGTGGAGGTTTTAAGTAATGTGATGTTTCTTTCACGTTGGCAGATAACGAAAAGAAATGTAAATAACGAACTTTGAAGTACAATAGTATTTCAGTGATCCAGGACCTGGGTTTTCAGTTAGCGATTATATGTGGCCCTTTTTTTGGATACTTTGCTGCTGCTTACCTCTGCCATCAAAACAGAGTGAAGAAAAGATAAAATCTTAATAGCAAAAGATTTTCTAGACAACATTGAAATGAATAGCTAAATTGTTGTGGGGAAGGGAGTGCGAGAGGAGGGGCATTTTTTGTGTTTTTCAGTTCTCCTTGCCAATCCCGTCTCCTAGCTGGATAACTGGGAAGGGACCTATTAGTAAGCCTTACTTTCAATTCTCTTTAGTTTGTATTCTTTGATGTTCTTCTCTCAAGGCTTTTTTGGCTGCCACTGTTAACTCCAAAACCGCATGTTCTTGGGCCTTAAAGTATATGTATTTTTCACTTCCCCTTTTAACCCTGGCCCTTACAGGGTTCTGCTGTCTTTTGTGCTGTTTCCTGTTGCCATGGTTACAGTTAGAACCAAGAGATGACACACAGGGAACAGAGGAATTTGGGGTGCATATATCTTCCTGGGAAAGAGCTGGAAACTCACCTTTTTTTCCTTAGAGGTAGAAGTTATTGTAAGACTACCCCACCCTTAGGTTTGGGGTAGTTGCTATCCATTTGGTACTTTACTGATTTCTCCTTTTAGAGCTCTTCATAGTAGCTAGTTTGGTATTTGGAGATGTTTACTGTTTCCTATGTCCATACTTTGATATTACTTAGGTAGTATCTAGAAGTGAAACTATTGTAGTAAGTGTCCATCTTCTCAGTAGGTTTCGGCCATTAGGATGCTTAGATTTTTTCTTTTTTCCTTTTTTTTTTCCTTTTTTTTGAGATGGAGTCTTGCTCTGTCACCCAGGCTGGAGTGCAGTGGCGCGATCTCAGCTCACTGCCACCTTTGCCTCCTGGGTTCAAGCGATTCTTCTGCCTCAGCCTCCCGAGTAGCTGGGATTACAGGTGAGTGCCACCATGCCTGGCTAATTTGTATTTTTTGTAGAGTTGAGGTTTTGCCATGTTGGCCAAGCTGGTCTCGAACTCCTGACCTCAAGTGATCCACCCCCACCTTGGCCTCCCAAAGTGCTGGGATTACAGGTGCGAGCCACTGTGCCCGGCCTGATTTTTTCTAGAAACATTTTGTCTAGTTGAATTCACTGAAGCCTCATTTAAAATTTTGATGGCGTGCAATGCTTTTAGATTAAGACGAATATTGTTAAATAATTCGTACTGGTGCAGAGCCTTTTTAAAAAAATCATTGTTTAAAATGGGTTAACACATGTACATACATATGAAACAAAATTCAAAAGGTACACGGAGAGTGAAGTCTTTCTTTTCTTACCATCCTCTTTTTATCCATGAGTTCCCCTTCCCAAAGGCAACAGTCTTGTTTATTCATCCCGAGACAGTATATCCTTTTACAAGCATATACACCTATATATTCTTCACATTTTTTGTTTTTGTTTGTTTTACACAATAAGACACTATGCTCATTCTGCACTTTGCTTTTCTCACTTTATTTATCTTGGTGATCATTCCATGTAGTAAATACAGTCCCTCTTCCTTTTTGAAAGATGGCAGATAATTCCATTGTGTAGATGTACCATCATTCAGCCAACACTTATTGGACATTTAGGTTGTTTCCAGTGATACAATTAATTCCTTGTATGTACTTATTCTGTGTACATGGGTGTCTGTTGGTTTAAATTCCTAGTGGAAGCGCTGGATCAATGGATGTGCATTTGTAATGTTGTTAGGTATTACTAAATGCTTTCCACAGAGGTTGTATGAATTTATATTCCTGCCAGCAGTGTGAGTCTGCCTGTTTTCTCACCAACACTATTATCAAAATTTTTGATCATTTGTACAGTCTTTTATCTAAGATTTTAAAGCTCATTATGTAGTTTGTTAAGCTTCATTTCACTGAACAGTTGTGTATAAATACCTCACTGTTTTGCAGATTGGGGAGGGGTCATGGAGGATTTTGTTTGAAAAATAATGTCATGAGAATAAAGTCATATGTCTGGATAATAGCAAATCCATGACAATGCTAGGAAGACATAAAAAACCTATATTCCAATTTCTTCCTTTAACTCTTAGATGCTAGTTTCTCTGTTAGTATTCTGTAAGCCTGTAAATGATTTATGATCTCCTTTTGATAGCTCTGACTTTAAATTGTTTATCCAAGTAAACTGCTGTTATTCTGGTGAGAAATTGAAAAGCTAATCTAGTTAGTTGAGGTCTGCTCTCTTGGTACAGAATACTGGTACTAGCATTTTTTAAGTCTGCTGATAGCAGAATACTTCACTATGAGCTTCAAATAAATAGAAAATAATTAAATATGTCTGTGCCTGAAGAGAGCTTACAGTCTTGTTGGAAAACCTAGAAGAAATGGATAACTTTCTGGACACATGTAGTCTACCAAGATTGAACCATGAAGAAATAGAAAACCTGAACAGATCAATAATAGTGAGTAACAAGATTGAAGCAATAATAAAAAGTCTCCCATCAAAGAAAAAGCCCAGGACCTGATAGCTTCATTGCTGATTTCTACCAAACATTTAAAGAAGAACTAATAGCAATTCTACTCAAACTATTCTAAAAAGTTGAAGAGAAGGGAATACTTCTTAAACTCATTCTATGAGGCCAGCCTTACCCTGATACCAAAACCAAAGATGTAATCTTTTTATTTATTTATTTATTTATTTATTTATTTTGAGACCAAGTTTCACTGCTGTTGCCCAGGCTGGAGTGCAGTGGTGCAATCTCGACTCACCACAACCTCTGCCTCCCTGGTTCAAGCTATTCTCCTGCCTCAGCCTTCCTGAGTAGCTGGGATTACAGGCATGCAACACCATGCCCGGCTAATTTTGTATTTTTAGTAGAGACGGGGTTTCTCCATGTTGGTTAGGCTGGTCTCGAACTCCCGACCTCAGATGATCTGCCTGCCTTGGCCTCCCAAAGTGCTGGGATTACAGGCCTGAGCCACCATGCCCGGCCCAAAGATGTAATCTTGTTGTAAAGCCACACCTACTGAATATAGGAAATAATAAGAGAACAATTAGAAAACAGAACTGGAACAGTAATACACTGTGTTCCATGCTGAGAGGACCTTGTGAAGACATGATTAAGGGTTAGAGGAGAGTTCATTTGGGAGGCCTTCCTGGAGGAAGTGCATTTGGAGCCTTTTTCTTTTTTCGTAAATGGTTTAAGTGAAAAATTTTAAACATACAGAAAAATGGAAAAAATAGTACAATTATCACCTTTATATCCATCACTTAGATTCAACAGTTGTTCACATTTTGCTATATTTACTTTATGTATATGCATATTTAGTTTATTTTATTTTTTTTTTCTGAGACAGAGTCTCGCTGTGTCACCCAGGCTGGAGTGCAGTGGCGCGATCTTGGCTCACTGCAAGCTCTGCCTCCTGGGTTCATGCCATTCTCCTGCCTCAGCCTCCCAAGTAGCTGGGACTACAGGCGCCCGCCACCACACCCGGCTAATTTTTTGTATTTTTTAGTAGAGACAGTGTTTCACCGTGTTAGCCAGGATGGTCTTGATCTCCTGACCTCATGATCCACCCACCTTGGCCTCCCAAAGTGCTGGGATTACAGGCGTGAGCCGCCGTGCCCGGCCGTGCATATATATTTAAATATATAAATTTTTGTATTGCAAACATCATGACACTTTACCCTTAAATACTTCAGCTGTATCTCCTTAAAGCTTATAATATTGTCACAGTTAAGGCAATTAACAGTAATTCTCTAATACCATCTAATATCCAGTTTGTGTTCAGATTTTCCCAATTGTCTTGAAGATGACACTTCTTTTTTTCCTCCAAACATATCTCTTTAGTCTCTTTAAATCTAGAACAATTTAGAAGCCACATGATACTGTTTTTTGTTTTTTTTTTTCGAGATGGAGTTTCACTCTGTCGCCTAGGCTGGAGTGCAGTGGCATGATCTTGGCTCACTGCAACCTTTGCCTCCAGGGTTCAAGCCATTCTCCTGCCTCAGCCTTCTGAGGAGCTGGGATTACAGGTGCCCACCACCACACCTGGCTAATTTTTGCATTTGTAGTAGAGACGGGGTTTCACCATGTTGGCCAGGCCAGTCTCGAACTCCTGAACTCAAGTGATCCGCCTGCGTCGGCCTCCCAAAGTGCTGGGATTACAAGCGTGAGCCACCATACCTGGCCTCATGATACTGGTTTTTAAAGAGCCCGAGCTGTTTGTCTTGTAGAATATATCACTTATGGAATTTTCTGGTTATTTCTTCATAGTTTCATAAACAGATATTGAGCTCTAAAAGTCTGATTAGATTATCGTTAAACATTTTTGATGAGACTACTTTGTACGTGTTTCTTTGCTCCTCACTGCATCATAGTAGGAGAAACACAATGTCATAATGTCCCACTATTAATGATGCTGAGTTTGTTTGATCATTTAAGGTGGTAAATACCAGACTCATTTGTTGTAAAGACAATTTTCCCCCTTTGTAATTAGTAAGTTATCTGTGGAGTGGTGCTACTTTGGCATTGTACTGTTACACTTCTCCAGCAACATTTCACCTCATGATAATGATCTTTGCCTAAATCAGTTAATTCATTGGTTTTTGGAAATAGTGATTTTTCTGATTCTGTCATTTCTTTTACACTGATTAGCTTTCAATCTTCTGTAAGGATTTTCCTCATCGGTTAGGAATAAATTGTAATTTTTTTTTTGAGATGGAGTCTTGCTCTGTCTCCCAGGCTGGAGTGCAGTGGAGCGATCTTGGCTCACTGCATCCTCTGCCTCCTGGATTCAAGTGATTCTTGTGCCTCAACCTTCCAGTTAGCTGGGATTACAGGTGCCCACCACAACGCTCGGCTAATTTTCTGTATTTTTAGTAGAGATGGGGTTTCACCGTGTTAGCCAGGATGGTCTCGATCTCCTGACCTTGTGATCCACCTGCCTCGGCCTCCCAAAGTGCTGCGATTACAGGCGTGAGCCACCACGCCCAGCCAATTTTTGTGTTTTGAATAGAAATGGGGTTTCACCATATTGGCCAGGCTGGCCTCAAACTCCTGACCTCAAGTGATCCTCCCGCCTCTGCTTCCCAAAGTCCTGGGATTACAGGCATGAGCCACTGTGCCTGGCCTAAATTATAATTTCTACTAAAAAATTGAGGTAAATTCTTAATTTTTTTTCTTTAACACTTTTCTGAGTAAGGAAATGGTACAATATCATCTCTAATGATGGTAAATGAGTTTTTTTTTTCACTCTCATTGTTTTAGTGTCATGGATTTTAGTTTATTCTGTTTTACCAACATTACCTTCTTTTTGATGCTCACACTGTCCTGTATTTGGCCAGTGGGAGCCCTTTAAGCTTGAGCTATGAGTGCTTCCTTGCTTTCTGTCACAAGAAGTTCCTAGCTCACTTTGTATTTTTCCTGTCCTAGATGCAGAACCCTTACCCTTAACCTTTATGTATATGATATTTTCTTCCCTTTCAGTAAATTATGAGGTTGGTGCAAAAGTAATTGCGGTTTTGCCATTTAATGGTAAAAACCTCAATTACTTTTGCACCAACCTCTAACAGGTTATTTGTCTACCATATGGAGCTTCTGGAACCAAATTCTAAAAACTAAAGGTGCTTTAATTTTAACTTGATGTACCTAGTGTTTGACTCGCTTCTGTGTCACTGGCATTGCTGGATTCTGCATGTTAGAACTCACAGCTTCCTTGTCTTGAATATTCTTCGTGAAAGGCAGTATCTCTGAAGAGAGCATTGACCACCCCGTTGTCCCCACCTCTCATGAGCAAACTTGTTTTTTTCTAAGATGAAAGGCACACAGAATAAAATTTAGAAGTTAAAATTGTGTGTTTCTAAGCTTTGGGATGTGGCGGTTTTATTATTATATAAAAACATCTGTGCGTCTATGCACAAGTATGTCTTCCCTTTTCCTCATCTCTACACAGTGTTATGTAAGATTATGCTGTAATTGCATATTTTCTTATTACTAGATTTTCATCATAAAGAAGTGAGGCAAATTGTTCTTAATTAGGGAAAAATTTCAGATAGGCCATAAACTCTGATATCTAGCTGTCTTAGCTCAGGGTCTGGAACAGTGCCGAATCCTGTGGCTTTCTGTCATGTACTGTAGACTCAGGAGAAAAGTCAGGGCAGCCACAATGTTTTCTGAAAATTCATCACACTAATAAAGGTTAATACAAATGAAAGATACAGCAGAACTGCATTCTAAAGTGGGTTTCGGAGTGGACTAATTCCTGTCTTAGTAAAAAATGTTTTGTTAGACTCCTACAATGTAGTGGTATTTGAGTAATCTTACTGATTTCAGGTTACTCAAAACCAGACAATAACAGTATTCTGATATTTATCTGAAATTCATATTTCAGTTTCTTTTTACCATTTTGTCATATTTACAAGGTTATTCTCAACCTGGTTTCATAACAATACTGGTCCCAAATTAAATCCTGGTTGTATATTCAGGGAAGCACACCTGTTTCTTGTGTTTGTTTTCAGGCATAGTGAATCTCTCCGAAAGGCTGTTCTGACACATTTGCCAATAAGACCTAGTAGCTGCTTTTATTTTTGTTTTTGAAAAGCTCCCATTACAGGAAAAAGAAATTCTAAAGTACACATTCTTGAGGAAATGCTTGGGCTGTCATTCTTCCAATTATGATCATGTTTTAATAGAACTGGCAAGGAGTTGCCTAGGTATTCTATGACAGAGCTGGTCACGCAGCTTTGGGAGAGCTGGATATAGACCTTAGGGAATTAACCATTCAGACAGCAACACCTTGACCATGGAGACCTTTATTCTTGACTTTTGATTTTCTAAAAAGCTGTTAGTGTAAATCTCCTTGCCATGTCAGTAGTTCTTTGAAAGCCTCTAATCTCCCCATCTATAAATCTATTTATTTGTAAGAGGAAAAATGTATGTGTGATCATTCATCTCCTCAAATTGAGATTTATATATTCCTTTACTTGATATTTGGAAACAGATAACCATGTAGAAATTTTCTGTAAATAAAAATGACAGTTTTTCAGTGAACATCTTTTATGCTGTCTTAATTTTTTTTTTTTTTTTTTTTGAGACGGAGTCTTGCTCTGTCATCAGGCTGGAGTACAGTGGCGCGATCTCGGCTCACTGCAACCTCCGCCTCCCGGGTCCAAGCCATTCTCTTACCTAAGCCTCCCGAGTAGCTGGGACTACAGGCGCACATCACCACGCCCAGCTAATTTTTGTATTTTTAGTAGAGACGGCGTTTCACCATGTTGGCCAGGATGGTCTCGATCTCCTGACCTTGTGATCCGCCCACCTCAGCCTCCCAAAGTCCTGGGATTACAGGCATGAGCCACCACGCCTGGTCTTAATTTTTTAATTATAAAAATATCTTAGGCTGGGCGTGGTGGCTCACGCCCATAATCCCAGGACTTTGGGAGGCTGAGACGGGTGGATCACCTGAGGTCGGGAGTTCAAGACCAGCCTGGCCAACATAGTGAAACCCTGTCTCTACTAAAAATGCAAAAATTATCTGGGCATGGTGGCGGGCGCCTGCATTCCCAGCTACTTGAGAGGCTGAGGCAGGAGAATCACTTGAACCTGGGAGGCGGAGGTTGCAGTGAGCTGAGATCGCACCACTGCACTCCCGCCTGGGCGACAGAGCAAGACTCATCTCAAAAAAAAAGGCCGGGCGCGGTGGCTCGCGCCTGTAATCCCAGCACTTTGGGAGGCCGAGATGGGCGGATCACGAGGTCAGGAGGTCGATACCACCCTGGCTAACGCGGTGAAACCCTGTCTCTACTAAAAATACAAAAAATTAGCTGGGCATGGTGGCGGGCGCCTGTAGTCCCAGCTACTCGGGAGGCTGAGGCCGGAGAATGGCGGGAACCCGGGAGGTGGAGCTTGCAGTGAGCCGAGATCGTGCCATTGCACTGCAGTCTGGGTGACAAGAGTGGGAGACTCCATCTCAAAAAAAAAAAAAAAAAGATATGTATATATATGTCTATATATATATATGTGTATATGTATGTCTATATATATGTGTATATATGTCTATATATATGTGTCTATATATGTCTATATATATGTCTATATGTGTGTATATATGTATATCTTAAACATATAGAAAAATATAAAGAATAATACCATGCATATACTTATCACCCAGCTTTATAAAATCTTAACATTTTATTATATTTGCCCCCAGATACTTTTTCTAGTGAATAAAACATTACTGAAATAGCAAAGCCTTAGTGTACTCCTATTTTCTTCTTCCCTCCCTCCTTAGAGGTAACACCTATCGTGAATTTGGTGTTTATTATGTTCTAACTGTGCTATAATCCAATATGTACTATATACTCCAGTCAATACCATTCTTTACCTTAATATTTTTGCTTAGTATGTTTTTTTGAGATATATTTATGTTGATACATGTAACTTGAGTTCATTTTAACTGCTGTTTAGTATTTGGTTGTGTGAATATGCTGTACCACAGTTTATCCATTTTCTGTTTAATACACATAAGGTATTTCGAGTTTTTTATTATTACACATAATAAACAATCTTTTTATTGTGGTAAAAAACTTAATATTAAATTTACCACCTTAACCATTTTTAAGGATACAGTTAGTGGTGTTTAATATATTCACATTGTTATGCAACAGATCTCTAGAACTTTTTCATCTTGCAATACGGAAACTCTGTACTCACTAAACAACTTCTTGTTTCCTCCCACCCCCAGGCTCTGGGAACCACCCTTCTACTTTCTGTCTCTAGGAATTTCACTACTCTAGGTGCCTGGTGTAAGTGGAATTATACAGAGTTTGTCTATTTTGTGACTGGCTTGTTTCGCTTAGCCCAGTGTCCTTAAGGTTCATCCATGTTATGGCATGTGCTAGGATTTCCTTTCTTTTAAGGCTGAATAATATTCCATTGCATATTTTGTTTATCCCTTTATCTGTTGATAGACACTTGTGTTGTTTTTACCTTTCGGCTATTGGGAGTAATGCTAATATGAACATGAGTGTACAAACATCTTTTTGAGACCCTGCTTTCAGTTCTTTTGGGTATATGCCCAGAAGTGGAATTGTGGATCATGTAATTCTATTTCTAATTTTTTGAGGAAACTCCATACCGTTTTCCATAGTGGCTGAACCATTTTATATTGCCACCAACAGTTCACAAAGGTGCTAACCTCTCTGCAGCCTAATACTTTTTCTTTTTTTCCTGTTGAGATGGAGTCTTACTCTATTGCCTAGGCTGGAAGGCAGTGGTGCGATCTTGGTGCACTACAGCCTCTGCCTCCCGGGTTCAAGCGATTCTCCTGCCTCAGCCTCCCAAGTGGCTGAGATGACAGGCGCATGCCACCACGCCCAGCGAATTTTCGTATTTTAGTAGAGACGGGGTTTCGCCATGTTGACCGGGCTGGTCTCGAACTCCTTACTTCAAGTGATCTGCCCGCCTTGGCCTACCAAAGTGCTGAGATTATAGGCGTGAGTCGCCGTACCCGGCCTTTTTTTTTTTTTTAAGGCTCTGGATATCCCTTTTAGGGCAATACTTATTTTGTTAAAAAAAAAAATTTTTTTTTGTAATAGTAGCCATCCTAATGGGTGTGTTTTAATTTTTTTTTTTTTTTTTAAGACAGCGTTTCACTCTTGTCGCCTAGGCTGAAATGCAATGGCATGATCTCGGCTCACTGCAACCTCTGCCTCCCAGGTTCAAGTGATTCTCCTGCCTCTGCCTCCCGAGTAGCTGGGATTATAGGCTTGCGCCACCATGCCCAGCTAATTTTTGTATTTTTACTAGGATGGTGTTTCACCATGTTGGCCAGGCTAGTCTCGAACTCCTGACCTCAGGTGATCCACACACCTTGGCCTCCCAAAGTACTGGGATTGCAGGCGTGAGCCACCACACCCAGCCCTTTAATTTGTTTTTAAACTTAATTTTATCTTTTATCAAACTGAGTTTTAGATTTGTTTTGTTTTTTGAGATGGAGTCTTATTCTGTTGCCCAGGCTGGAGTTGCAGTGGTGCGATCTTGGCTCACTGCCACCTCTGCCTGCCAGGTTCAAGTGATTCTCCTGCCTCAACCTCTCGAGTAGCTGGGATTACAGGTGCCCGCCACCACACCAGGCTAGTTTTTGTATTTTTGGTAGAGATGTGGTTTTACATTGTTGGCCAGACTGGACTCAAACTCCTGACCTCAAGTGACCTCCCTGCCTCGGCCTTTCAAAGTACTGGGATTACAGACGTGAGCCACTGTGCCCGGCCTTGAGTTTTAGATTTTCATGCAATCAGATTTATTATATTGTTCCTATATGGGTGTGTGTGTGTGGGTGTCTGTGTGTGTGTGTGTGTGTGTCTGTCTTCATGAAGGAATCCTCCCCTATATGGAGGTAATGGTTTCATTTTATATTTTCTTCTAAAAGTTGTAAAAGTTTGCTTTTCACCTTTAGGTCTCTAATCCACCTGGAGTTTATTTTGATGTTTCGTGTGAAGTAGAGATCACTTTTTTTTTTCATAAAGATAACCCTGAAATATGGATCCAGTTTTCTTTCCATAAGGATAACCTAGTGACCAAGCATCCTTTATTGAATAGTCCATCTGTTCCCTACAACTTTTCTAATGCCACTTAAATGTTTCCATATATATGAGAGTTTGTATCTGTATTTTCTCTATTCCATACCATTGGTCTGTTTGCCTATCTTGTACTACACTGTCTTAATTCTCATAGCTGTATAATAATTGTTTATATTTGATAGGGCAAGTCTCACTCCCTTGTTCTTTATTTTTTCAGACTTTCTGTCATACTGGTATTTTTTTTTTTTTTTTGAGATGGAGTCTCACCCTGTTGCCTAGGCTGGAGTGCAGTGGCGCTATCTCACTGCAACCTCCGCCTCTTGGGTTCAGGCAATTCTCCTGCCTCAGCCTCCTGAGTAGCTGGGACTGCAGGTGTGCACCACCACACCAGGCTAATTTTTGTATTTTTATTAGAGATGGGGTTTCAGCATGTTGGCCAGGCTGGTCTTGAACTCCTAACCTCAGGTGATCCACCCGCCTCAGCCTCCCACGGTGCCGAGATTACAGGCATGAGCCATCGCACCTGGCCAGATTGGTGTGTGTGTGTGTGTGTGTGTGTGTGTGTGTGTGTGTGTCTATGTCTGTGTATATATATAATCTTTTTTTGCTTTTTTTGTGAGACAGAGTCTTGTTCTGTCACCAGGCTGGAGTACAGTGGCGCGATCTCGGCTCACTGCAAGCTCCGCCTCCTGGGTTCACGCCATTCTCCTGCCTCAGCCTCCTGAGTAGCTGGGACTACAGGCGCCTGCCACCACGCCTGGCTAATTTTTTTGTATTTTTAGTAGAGACGGGGTTTCACTATGTTAGCCAGGATGATCTCGATCTCCTGACCTCATGATCCTCCCGCCTTGGCCTCCCAAAGTGCTGGGATTACAGGTGTGTGCCACTGCGCTGGGCCCCAAATTGGTATATTTTAATGAAGCTATTTGTTGTCCAAAATATATTCACATGATATATAATGGACTTTTCCTAAAGAAAAGAAAAATTACACCTTCCTTATCTAGTAACTGATCACTTGTTTTGAATGAGCCTACAATTTCCATTCAACTTTTAGTTTTGTTGGAGTGATTTTATATAGGGATATCTTCAAATGGAAGGGAACCTTATTATAATTTGGTGTCTTGTATAAGGATACCAAATAAAACAGTTTGGGTAAAGGCATCGAAGTTTTATGGTGTCAAGACTTCCTTGATCACAAGGAAATGAAACCTATTCAAACCAGTTCATATAAAAGAGTTTCTGATGCCACATGCAGGGTTGAAAAAAACATAAGCCAGGGGAGATTTATCTAAAGGAAAAAGGAAATAGCTGTTGCAGAATCTAAGGAAAAGCTGAACAACCAAACCTCAGAAAAGGCTGGAACCAAAACAGTAGCAGGGTCTTCCGCAAGAGTTTATGGACTCTAGTGTTCTGCTGTAAATAGGCTTTAGTCTCCAGGAGGCATAATTCAGATTCCTGGGGGAGATCTGGTATGGTCAGTTGAAAGGTTGATTTTCCTCCGGGCCAGATACCTGCCCCAGGTTCAACTCCAGTTGCGGGTGAGGAAGGGGGAGATTTTGGTACAAACAGAGCAGTTTTGGGAGTGGCTGGAATCAGGCGTATTTTTCTTAGAACAGTGATTCTCACTGTCGTCTCAGGAGTTTTTACACTGTTAAAAACTTTTGAGGACCCTAAAGAGCTTTTGTTTATGTGGGTTATATAAATTGATATTTACCAAATTAGATATTAAAATGGAAGACATTTAAAAATATTTATTACTATAAAATAATAAACCTTTCTTGTTAACATATTTTTATGAAAAAATGTTTTAGAAAAATTCGTGAGAAGAGTTGCATTTTTTACATTTCTGCAAGTCTCTTAAATATCCAGCTTAATGGAAGGCAGCTAGATTTTCATATCTGCTTCTATTCAGTCTGATGTGATAATTTGTTTTGATTGAAGTACCCAAAGAAAATATGGCCTGAAAGAACATGTAGTTGGAAAAGGGAGAAGTATTTTATAGCCTTTTCAGACAATTGTGCATATTCTTCTCTGATACTACACCAAAACTTGACAAGTGTTAGTTTCTTATAAATTAAGTTGCAGTATGAAATCTGAAATCATATTGATGTTACTGTTACATTAAAATCCATTAACCTGACTTGCACTTGAATGGATCTTTTACCCATATGTGATTTTAGAATATCATGCTGCGGTCTTTTGGGAAATACTTGTTAATTGAGTTAAGCAGATCTTCTAAATGTTTAAACATTTTATAATACAATAACAAAAACCCGCATTAGTTATATCATCACCCATTTCATCAGCAAAGTCTATAAGTATTGGGAAGCTGTCAAGTAGCTACAAATTTTCCAGAATTCTAGTTTTTCGCTAGAAGCCTGGTTTTTATCATTGGCAACAAATACTGTCACTTGTTTTCCTCAAAGTGACAGACTCCATTTTCAAGAAAATGTCTGCTAAATATTCATGTCTAAATAACCAGTTTGTTCTTTGTTCCAAGTAAAAGTAGGGTTCCATGGAAAAAGCAGCTAGTTCAACTCACAACTCAGAGTCACAAGTGCTTTTCCTGGAGACAGCCCATTGTACTTGAGTATCTTGCAGAAGTGCTTTATGCATACTTCCCAGTTTTTTTTACAGACTATTTAAAAGACCTACACTCAAGGGTTTAGGTTTAATTAATAATTTTTATTGCTTCATCAAGAACATTCTTAAGTGCAAGCAATTGTTTTTTAAAAAGTCACCTGTGTGATGGCAAAAGACAATGACTGTAGTACAGTTCGATGTCATTACTTATGCTGATGAGTAATAGCTCATGCTAGCAGTGGTCCCCAACCTTTTTGGCCCCATGGACCGGTTTTGTGGAGGACAGTTTTTCCACTACCTGGTAGTTGGGATGGTTTTGGGATGAAACTGCTGCACCTCAGATCATCAGGTATTAGATTCTCATAAGGAGCGTGCAACCTAGATCCCTCCCATTTGCATTTCACAGTAGGGTTGAGGCTTCTTTGAGAATCTCATGCCATGGCTGATCTCACAGGAGGCACAGCTCAGGCAGTAATGCTTGCTCGCCCGTCCACCACTCACCTCCTGTGCGCCTGGTTCCTAACAGGCCATGGGTCGGTAAGGTCTGCCGCCCTGGGGCTGGGGACCCCTGTGCTAAGGCACCAGCAGTTTTACCCATTATTGCTTTTGTACTATCAGCACAAGTATCAACATAATGAAAAAGGCAAACAATTTCTTGGTATTGTTATGAAAATAGTGTTGCCTTCACAGACCACTTGAAAGGGACCTCCAGGAATTTACTGGGACCGCACTTTGAGAACCACAACCTTAAGAGAGGGTGTGGGTGGGGAAACAAAGGTCAATACTTGAAGTACAGGTGTTTCCTGATGGAATTTTACCGGATCGTTAGTGCAGTCACTTAACATCACTGAACATAATGTCAACACGAATGGGATATTTTTAAAGATCATAAAAAGTTTCAAATTTCTTTTGAACAGAAATGTTTTTCTAGGAATTATCATTTACTTTTTTTTTTTTGAGATGGAGTCTCGCCCTGTCGCCCAGGCTGGAGTGCAGTGGCGCAATCTTGGCTCACTGCAACCTCCGCCTCCCAGGTTCAAGCAACTGTCCTGCCTCAACCTCCCGAGTAGCTGGGATTACAGGTGCCTGCCATGTGGTGGTGCCCGGCTAATTTTTGTATTTTTAGTAGAGATGGGGTTTCACCATGTCAGCCAGGCTGGTCTCAAACTCCTGACCTCAGGTGATCTGCCCGCCTGGGCCTCCCAAAGTGCTGGGATTACAGGCGTGAGCCACCGCGCCTGGCCTGGAATTACCATTTTCTAACAGCAGAGTTTATGGTGTTTGGATTTTCAGCCAGATAGTCTTTCAAGTATATAATAATCTTAGGGGAAACCATTTTAATGAAACTTATGGAATTTGTCTCATGTAGTAGTACATACAGCTTAACATTTTTTTCAAGCACTTGAATATATTTTGAAAATCTGTCACAATCTGAGGGGGGCAAAAATCTGAGCTTTAAAAATTGCATTTGGGCAGGTCCTGCCTTTCTAGAAAAGGCATAGAAGAGAAAGTTCATACTGAGAATTCTCCATTCTAGCTTTGTATCTTTTGGTCATTAAAGGGTCTCTCTAAAGAGGAAGAGACCTCCCTACCCCAAAAATTTAAATTTTTTTTTTTTTTTTTTTTTTTGAGACGGAGTTTCACTCTTGTTGCCCAGGCTGGAGTGCACTGGCATGATTTCGGCTCACCGCAACCTCCGCCTTGCCAGTTCAAGTGATTCTCCTGCCTCAGCCTCCAAAGTAGCTGGGATTACAGGCATGCACCACAATGCCCGGCTAATTTTGTACTTTTAGTAGAGACGGGGTTTCTCGATGTTGGTCAGGCTGGTCTTGAACTCCCGACTTCAGGTGATTTGCCTGCCTCAGCCTCCCAAACTGCTGGGATTACAGGCATGAGCCACCGCACCCAGCCTTAAATATGTTTTATGGTAGAGAAGGGAAGGGAATAGTGTTAACTGACTTTTCTTTTTAACAAATACCTGCTGAGTGACTATAAGCAAAAGCATAGTAGAAAGACAGGGAGGGGTATGTTCCAAAATGAGTGGGGAATTAAAGCAGTATTATATGTTTGGTGCTTAGAAGAGGAAGAGATCTTTGGGGAAGCTGGGGTGAGATTCAGGACTGTCTTCGTGAAGGTTACCTTTGAGCTGGGCTTTGAAGGGTGGGTATTTTGAAGGTTGGATTTCCATTGGCAGAGATGGGGAAGGGAATTGAGGCAGAAGGAGTGTCATGAGTGAAAATGTGGAGGTGGGGAAGCTCAGTGTTAGTATAGGGTGTGTACTGAAAATGATGAAGAGCATAGCATGGCTGAAGCAGAAAATGGGATAATGGATGATAAGACTGGAAAATAAATGGGCTCAGAGCATGGAAGATTTTCGACCATGGCCAAGCAGTTTGGGTTTAATGTGGTAAAGCATGAGAGATTGAAAATTTTTGATTGAAGAAATAACATGATTAGGGTGTGCTTTCACAAATTTTATTTGTTACTGATTTATTAACTATTTTTTTAGTAGGTACCCTGTGCCATATAAGTGAGGCAAAGTTTATATAATGGTGAGCCTCATAGAAAATCCCCACTCTCATGGAATTTGCAGTCTAGAAAAGGAACTTCAGCAAGCTAATGTAGTTATAAATTATTGTAAATGTAATGAAGGAAAGGAATAAACTATTTTTTATTTTTTGAGATGGAGTCTTGCTCTGTCACACAGGCTGGAGTGCAGTGGCACAATCTCAGCTCACTGCAAGCTCCGCCTCCCGGGTTCACACCATTCTGCTGGCTCAGCCTCCCGAGTAGCTGGGACTACAGGCACCCACCACCACGCCCGGCTAATTTTTTTGTATTTTTTAGTAGAGCTGGGGTTTCACCCTGTTAGCCAGGATGGTTTCGATCTCCTGACCTCGTGATCCGCCTGTCTCGGCCTCCCAAAGTGCTGGGATTATAGGCGTGAGCCACTGCGCCCGGCCAGAATAAATTATTAAGGAAAATAATGGGGAGATTAAATTTAGTTGGAGGAGTCAGGGAAGGCCTTTCTGGGGCATTAAATATTAATTGGGTACCAACTATGTGCCAGATGCTATTCTAGATGCTGGGGACAAAAACAGACAAAAATCCCTACTCTCATGGAGCTTATATTCAGGCAGCAAACAAGATAAATAAAATATATGGTTTATTGGAAAGTGATAAGTTTCAAGGAGAAAAATACAACCCGAAAAAGGGATAGATAGAGAATGTTGGGGTGGGAGTAGGTGTTGTGATTTTAGATAGAATGGCCAGGGAAGGCCTCACTAACTCACATCAAAGGTAATGCTTGAGTAAGTATCTGTAGAAGATGCAGGAGAGAACTAGCACTCTAGACAAAAGAAATAGCAAAAACCATGAGGTATGTATGTGCCTGCCATACTCAAGGAACCAGCAAGGAGGCCAGCATGACTGGAGTTAAGTGAACAAGAGAGAAAGTAGTAGAAATGAGGTCAGAGAGGTTGGTGGAAGTCCAAATGTTGTAGAGCAGTGGTTCTCACTCTTAGCTGTTTGTTAGAATCACCTGGGGAACTTTTTCTACTCCTGGTGCCTGGGCTGCACCCATACCACTTAAGTAAGAATCTCTGCAGGTGGGACTTAGTGGCAGAAGAGATGGAGAGAAGTGGATGGATTTGAGAAGTATGTTAAAGAAAGAATTCATTTAATTATAGATTGAATGTGGGGGTTGAGGAAGAGGAAAGTGTCAAGAATGACTCCCAGGTTTCTGGCTGAAGCAACTGGATGGGTAGACGTGTCACTTACTGAGATGAGGGTGGGAGATAGGAATGGGAGGAGTAGGTGTGGAATTTGGAGGGAAGATCAGAAATCAGGAGTTCAATTTTAGACATGTTAAATTTGAGATGCGAATGAGGCTAAGTATAAATATGTTAAGTAGGCAGATATATGAGTGGAGCTTGAAATGAAATCAGAGCTTGAGGTAATACAATTTTATATCATCCGCTTATTGATGGTCTTGAAAGTATCTAAATAACATGATGTAGGACAAACTTAATGGTGAAAGAACTGGAGATATGGAAACTAGCCTACTCTACTAATCTGAACAAGAATTGGTGCTAATTTGAATCAGGATAGTGTCAGTGGCACTAGAAAAATATAAGTAGGTTGGAGGTTTAAGGACTGAGGAGCCTGTGTGTAACGGAGGTGGACAATAGGCAAGGAATGAAAGATAACTTTGAGATATAAAGCCTAGGTGAATGATCCGTCCATTAGCAGATACGAAGCTGTTGGAGGAGCTGGTTTGGGAAAACAGGTAGTGATTGGCTTTGGTTGTATTGATGTTTAGGAGAGGCTGCCTAGCAGGCAGGCAGTTGGGTCTATTGCACTGAGTTTTGGAAGAGTAGATGAGGTTCAAAACGTAGATCAAGAAATAGATTTTCGTACATTGAAAATGAAACAGTTTCATTTGCATAAAATTGATTCACCATGGGAGCAGCAGCATTTATGAAAATAGCAACATCCCCAGATTTATTCTGACCTGTTAGGATCTCTGTGATGTGGTCCTTACCTGTTTCTTTTAGTGTTTTCCTTTGATGACCATGTTCAAGCTATACTGCCTTTCTTTCTATTCTTCCAGCATACCCAGCTAGGTCCTCCTTTGGGCTTTTGCACTTTTTATTTTCTCATTTTAACTCTTCTCTCCTTCTTAGTAGAGGGATAAGAGGGCTGAGAAAAATTCAGAAGTTGGTGTCTGGGAAGTGGAGAAAGTTCCAAGCAGATCTTTGCTAAAGTGTGGGAGCATGGATGAGCACATGAAGTAGAATGGCTGTGGGAGCCCTTGACGCTGACATTTGGTCAACACAAAGACACAGAGTACCATGTTTGGTCTCAGTGTATCCCAGTACTCAAATCTGTTGACCAGAGATGCTACAGCAGTGGTAGTTCTTCTCCGCTTGGTTGTCTGATGATGGTGGTGGTAATGGTCCATCTTTGAAATATAACTTGACTTGGTGATGACTTGACTCATTGCTATCTGTCCTGCCACCGCTGATGGAAATATCTTCTGCAAAGGTGAGAAACTCCCTTCAGTGAAAGCTATGGGTAAATTATTTCAGAAACTTGCTGGCTTGAAGAAACAACATGAAAACTGCAGGGAAGTTCCTTGCAGTCCACTTTGACATATTGTTAGGAATTACTTCTCATTAGGAGCACCTATGTGGCTCTTTATTGGTGGTGTTAGTAGTAAAAGGGAGTAATGCACTCCACATGAATCCTTAAAAAGACTTGAGATTTAAAAATCAACATGGTATTTTTTCAGAATAAAAGTATTTGCTTTTGCTGATTATGAAATAATTTGTGGAAAAAAATAGAAAAGTATAAAGAAAAAAGTAAAAAATTACCCCAAATCCCACCATACAGAGTTAACTACAGTTAACATTTTCTGAACATCTTATTGGGCATTTCTCTAAATGTGTATGTGCATGTAGATATTTATATCTTTATAAAAATTTGATTGTGTGTTTTTAAAATTGCTTTAAAAATTCAGCATATTGTAGACCTCTTTTATGCCAGTAAAAAAATAACTTCTCAAAGTAACTACATAGAATTCTGTTGTATGGATTAATCATACTTTATTTGGCCAATTTCCCAATAATGAATTTGTTTCCTCCAGTTTTTCCTTATAAATTGTGCTGTGATGGCCAGGCGAAGTGGCTCACGCCTGTAATCCCAGCACTTTGGGAGGCTGAGGTGGGCGGATCATGAGGTCAGGAGATTGAGACCATCCTGGCTAACATGGTAAAACCCTGTCTCTACTAAAAATACAAAAAATTAGCTGGATGTGGTGACACGCTGCTGTAGTCCCAGCTACTCAGGAGGCTGAGGCAGGAGAATCGCTTGAACCCGGGGAGGTGGAGGTTGCAGTGAGCCGTGATCACGCCACTGCACTCTAGCCTGGGTGACAGAGCAAGACTCTGTTTCAAAAAAAAAAAAAAAAAGGCCGGGTGCGGTGGCTCATGCCTGTAATCCCAGCACTTTGGGAGGCCGAGGCGGGTGGATCATAGGGTCAGGAGTTCGAGACCAGCCTGGCCAACATGGTGAAACCCCGTCCCTATTAAAAATACAAAAATTAGCTGGGCGTGGTGGCGGGTGCATGTAATCCCAGCTACTCGAGAGGCCGAGGCAGGAGAATCGTTAGAACCCAGGAGGCAGAGGTTGCAGTGAGCCGCGATCGCGCCATTGTACTCCAGCCTGGGTGACAGTGCAAGACTACATCTCAAGAAAGAAAAAATTTGCTGTGATGAACATTGTTGTACATAAATCTTTATACATCAATCATATTCATTCCTTAGGATTTATTCCTGAAGTAGAATTGCTGTACAATATTAGATTTTTCCTAATTATTCCTTAAATATTCTTATAATTGAAAAAATATGTAAACAGCATTAAAGGACATTTTGATAAAGGTAAAAAAATCAACTTTATTCTTTTTTTTTTTTTGAGACAGAGTCTTGCTGTGTCGCCCAGGCTGGAGTGCAGTGGCGCAATCTCGGCTCACTGCAAGCTCCGCCTCCCAGGTTCACGACATTCTCCTGCCTCAGCCTCCCAAGTAGCTGGGACTACAGGCGCCCGCCACCATGTCCAGCTAATTTTTTGTATTTTTTTTTAGTAGAGACGGGATTTCACTGTGTTAGCCAGGATGGTCTCGATCTCCTGACCTCGTGATCCGCCTGCCTCGGCCTCCCAAAGTGCTGGGATTACAGGCGTGAGCCACTGCGCCTGGCCTAAATCAGTTTTATTCGTATAGCAACTGTTTTCTTCTTTCCATCTGATAAGTTGTTTTTTAAGTACCAATTCCTAGATCTCACTAGACCTATAAAAGAGAATTTCGGAATAGGGAAAAACTATATAGAGAATTAAAATTCTGGGCATCCTACGTTAATTGGAAGCTAATGGGTTCTTAGTAACATTTGTTAACTGCCAAGAAAGTGACACTAGGAATTTAGAGTATACTGGGGCAGTTAGGAAATGCTTCAGAACAAGGTAGGACTTGACTTGGACCTGGAAGGGTAGTATTCAGACAGGAGGTAGAACATTTCTGGCTTTCGGGGTGGTATGAATAAATTTGAGAAAGGCATATGGTTGTATGTATGAGCTGACAAACAGGCTAGAGTCAACTAATTGGAGAGGAGGGTTTGTGTTGTGGTGTAGTGGAGAGGTTTTTATGGGAGTTATGTCCCAGAGGACTGATTTTATTTTTAGTACATCTGAAGTTGTGTAGTATGCAAGTGTAAGATAAAGCAGTATCTAGATGTGGCCTAATTTTAAGCAAACTGGATACATTGAAGTCTCTTTTTACAAGAAATACCGGAGAAAGGTTCTTTATATGTGGATTATTTAAATAATGATCTTCCCAATACTTAAATATTTATTTTACTCTGTAGTTCTCTATAGATAGACTAGTTGCAGCTTTTGTGGATCTCAGATTCTTTTGTAATGTCAGAGTTCAGACAAGGTGGTTTCTGAAGTTCTTTCTGGCACAGAGATTATTACATAACTTTTAAGAATACCTGGCTGGGCACGGTGGCTCACACCTGTGGTCACAGCACTTTGGGAGGCTGAGGCAGGTGGATCACCTAAGGTCAGGAGTTCGAGACCAGCCTGACCAACATGGAGAAACCCCGTCTCTACTAAAAATACGAAAAATTAGCCGGGCATGGTGGCGCATGCCTGTAATCCTAGCTACTCAGGAGGCTGAGGCAGGAGAATCACTTGAACCCGGGAGGCGGAGGTTGCGGTGAGCCAAGATTGCGCCATTATACTCCAGCCTGGGCAACAAGAGCGAAACTCTGTCTCAAAAAAAAAAATTTTTCATTCAAAAATTATTTTATGGCTAAGACTGAGCTGTTAGAAGATGCTGTGAGATCGAGAGAAATTATTATATAGTAGTTTTAAATTATCCTCATATACATTATCCATCAACATTTATCTCATGCTGAGTTCCTATTTTATCTTGAATTCACTCCCATGATGTCTTTTAATCTATGTCCAGGCTATGTAAATAATTACTATTATTTCAGCCAAGATAGAATTTTGGATGTAAATCTATAGGAAAAATTACATCATGCATTCCAAACTGAAATGTTAAGAATTTCCTTTCTTTTTTTTTTTTTGGAGACGGAGTCTCGCTCTGTCGCCCAGGTTGGAGTGCAGTGACGCGATCTCGGCCCACTGCAAGCTCCGCCTCCCGGGTTCACGCCATTCTCCTGCCTCAGCCTCCCGAGTAGCTGGGACTACTGGTGCCCGCCACCACGCCAGGCTAATTTTTTGTATTTTCAGTCGAGACGGGGTTTCACCGTGTTAGCCAGGATGGTCTCGATCTCCTGACCTCGTGATACACCCGTCTCGGCCTCCCAAAGTGCTGGGATTACAGGAGTAAGCCACTGCGCCCGGCAAGAATTTCTTTTTTAATACCTGTTTTGGAATATTTATATCACTTTTTACATCCTTTAGTATGGAAAATTGAGAACTGACTAGTACTTTTTTAAACTCAGTAACTTTCTTTTTAAAGTATATAACCATGTTCAGAGCTTATCAGGGGTGTACGTTAAGTATCTCCTTCCTAGTGTTACATTCTTTTCACTAAATTATACAAGTTTTGACCAAGGTAAGGCACCATAAGGTGACTGACTGGCTCTTCTGACAGGCCCTCTTAGGATGCTGTTAACTTGGTGGAGTCTTAAAGATTCAGAATCTGTTCCTCAGTTTTGCTAGTAAACTCAGTTTCTTCATTGTTACCAGAGTTAATTGGTCTTGGGAAAAGTAGTTAGCAAAACTCACTAACAGTTGACAAAATAAACCAGAATGCCATTTTATTTTATTTAATTAATTTATTTTTTTGAGACAGAGTCTCACTCTGTCACTCAGGCTAGAGTGCATTGATGCGATCTCAGCCCACTGCAACCTCCGCCTCCCGGGTTAAGGCGATTCTTCTGCCTCAGCCTCCTGAGTAGCTGGGACTACAGGCATGCACCACCACGCCCGGCTAATTTTTTGTATTTTAGTAGAGACGGTGTTTCACCATGTTGCCCAGGGTGGTCTGGAGCTCCTGAGCTCAGGCAATCCGCTGGCCTCGGCCTCACAAAGTGCTACTGTCTCTTTAAAAAAAAGAAAGAAAGGAAAAAAGAAACTAACATAATTTCCAAAGTGGATGCCATGAATTAATTTAATAATTACTTATTCAGTATCTACTACATGCCAGACATTGTAACAGTTATTTAATTAAACATTTAGTTGGCTGTGGTGGCAGCATACCTGTAGTCTCAGCTCCTGGGGAGGTCAGGGTAGGAGGATCACTTGAGTCCCTGAGTTTGAGAACAGCCTGGGCAACATAGAGAGACACTGTCACTAGTAAAAAACAAACAGTTTTAAAAATGCCTGAAGAATTGTTGTCTATGTGTTTTACTAACATGTTTATCACCTCTGGAATTGTGCACTGTCCTATTTAATTGGGGGATAATGGCTGCATTAATAGGTATCCTTTGTCAGTGACAAAGACAAAGAACTAAATTCACTTTCACTGTGCTAATAACCATTTCTGGGTGAAAGAGGCCAGATTATATGTAGAGGAATTTAGTTGTACATTTAAATTCACATCCTGATCTAAGACAGAATTAGGCCTTCTTGGGATTCATAGGATTCGCAATACAAGTTGCTCACCTACTCTCCTTGAATAGAAAAAACTTTTTTTCTGTCTGTATCTTCTTTCAGAGCTCTGCAAGGAAGCATCAACACTTAAATCTTGTAAACAAACAAAGTACCACATATCATATCTATTATATACTTATATATTGTGTATATTATATTTATATTATATATTTATATTATTTTTGTATTTATAAAAGGCATTTCTGACTTTCTCTTTTTTTGGTCTAAATCTCACTGGCTCTTCTACTGAAAGGTTTTTTTTGTACCCACTCTTCTGTGACTATCTCTGACCATCCTGAATGTATCAAAGAGGGTAGATGCTCAAGTGGGAGTCACATTGGAAGTACATATTGATATATTTTGGAGAGTAATTTGACAGTATCAAAATAAACAGCATGCAGGCTATTGGGCCTACTTGTGCTTATGTTTAGATACACTTGTTTGCTACATTGTTTGTAGTAGCAAAAACATGGAAACCATTCGGCAGGGTAACAGTGGAATTCTCTGCAACCATTAGAAAGAATAAAGTGTGTCTACAGGGAAAATATTATTTGTATTTCATATATATATGCTGATAGATGCCTGTTGTGTTCATTTTCTGTTTGTTTGTTTGTTTGTTTTGAGGATATAAAAAATCCCTCTCTAAAAGCTTTAGAGAGGGATTTGAAATCTAGAAGGAAACTTACTTTTCAATTGTAGCTTCCTGTAACTTTTGAATTATTTAGGTTATGTATATATTGCTTTTCTTTAAAATAAAATGCATATATGAAGAAAGGTAGATATAATTTTAACAGTGTTTCCAAAGGGGCATAGAACTTTAGCACTGAAGGGACCTTAGTGATTCTTACACAGTCACCCTCAATTAAAGATGAGGGGAAAAAAAAATGAGGAAATTCAGATTCAGGAAAGTATCTTCAAGCCTGCACTAGAATTCAGGCCCTGAGGATAGCAATAGCTTATGAATATATTGACTTGTTCTTATTCTAACAGTTTATTTAACTGACGTCCATTTCTCATTGTGAAGGATTGATTTTTGGAAGACCCAATAAAATGCTGACCTTTGTAAGACAGTTCTTAAAGCAACTACCTCTGGCAATAATGATAAAGTGGTAGTTTTAACTCTTCCCCATGTTTTGTAACTTTGAGGGGCCCAATCCCTTAGAAATATATTTATAAGTTCCTTAAGTATTATTTGAAGCGAATTTGGGTCTAGAGTCCAAAGTTTCCCTTCCTGATTTGAATTCCTAGCTGACTATTCTAGATGTTTAAAATTGGTTTTACTGTGTTTTTGTTCCATTTGGTATGCAGGGATGAAAGGGTCAGGGTATAGTTTTGGTGGCTTCTAAATGGCTTGCTATTTAAAGGAAGAATTTACTGTAAGAGATGGTAGGAAATTGTCTAGAGGAGGAAATTTTATGTACTGAAGAGAAACTCTTAAGTTCTTGAACATATGAGTTACTCTTTTAAGTTGAGTCTTTTCCTGGCTCTTCAAGGCCAGAAACACTTTCTCCTTGTTCAAACCACACAAAGACATTGGTAATGGTGAGATTGGCAGTTCAGCATGGGACTGGACATTCAAACTACATTCAATGAATATTTTTTATGGTTGATTGACTTCAGTTAGGCACAAGCAGTAGAAACACATTTACTAATGTTAAGATTAGTTGTTAGCTTTAAGATTAAAATCTGTCTCTCTGGTGACTCTACTACAGGTTGAACATCCCTTATCCAAAATGCTTGGGACTAGAAGTGTTTCAGATTTTTTATTTTTTTCTGATTTTGAAATATTTACACCCCTAATCCAAATACTCAGAATCCAAAATGCTCTAATGAACATTTCCTTTGAGCATCATACCCGTGCTTAAAAAGTTTTGGATTTTGGAGCATTTCAGATTTTCAGGTTAGGGATGATCAACCTGTAGTAGTATAGGTGGGGAAAACTTATTCTTCCAATTTTTTTTTTTTGAGAGTGTCACTCTGTCACCCAGGCTGGAGTGCAATGGCACGATTTCGGCTCATTGCAACCTTCGCCTCCTGGGTTCAGGCAATTTTCGTGCCTCAGCCTCCCGAGTAGCTGGGATTACAGGTGCCCGCCACCATGCCTGGCTAATTTTTTGTATTTTTAGTGGAGACAGGGTTTCACCATGTTGGCCAGGCTGGTCTGGAACTCCTGACCTCAAGTGATCTGCCTGCCTTGGCCTCCCAAAGTGTTGGGATTACAGGCATGAGCCATCGTGTTGGGCCTGTTCTTCCAAAATTTAATGATCCATAGGCCTATCACAAAATGGGTACTCTAAATATTTGGTAATAATTTGATTAAGATGATAGGATGAATCTTTGCTTTGAAAGAGGAAATAAAGGAAGCCTTTTATTCCGGAAATAAAGACACCTTTCACATCTTAAGAATCAGAGTCAGATTATGCCTGTGCTGTTTTAATCAGTAAAGATTTGGTTGAATTGAAAATAAAAGGTTACAGGAGCCAAGAACAAATAGAGTTGCAAATTTATCTTTGTAACTCCATATCCTTAGGAGGAATCCAGTTTGTATAGCCACTTTAATTTTGTTGTGAATATAGACTGAGCAGTGGAATTGAGTAGCTTGACAGTTGACTTAATTTGAACAGTCACATTAGATAAGACTGGAAAGCTAGGTTGAGGGAAGTCAATTTTGTGTGTGTTTTCTGGTTTTGTTTCTAGTATCCTTTCTGATAATGAGGAGAATTTGGTGGCCCATTTGGACCCTACTTAATGGGTAACTATAGTGCCTCACCAATATCTTTCTTGTGCTATTCCAATTTATCAATCATTATTGGACCCAATATCCTGAATTACAGTCTGATTATTTTTCACCAATCTTTTATCTTTTATTTACCCACACTGAAATTCTTGAGCCCAACATCTCTTTTTTTCCTCACATAACTGTGGGGAGATAGTATGATAGCTAGGTACTGTTCTAAACTCTGCTGCTGGCTTCCTGTGTGTATTATTAACACATTGGGCAAGCCACTAAGCTGCTTTGGGGTTCAGTTCCTTGATCTGTAAAATGAAATAATTTGACTGGATATTATAAAGTCCTTTTATATCTCCAGAGCTATTTTGTTCCTTTATTCACCAGACTTTTCTTGTGAAGCACCTTCTCTGTGCTAGGCACAATACAGGATGTTCTGGGTACAAACTTCTTGTCCACAAAGAGTATTTAGAACTTCCATCACTTTATTCAAATCAGCTTAGTCTTTTACTCTGGAAAAATTTAGTATTAGCAAGTTTTGTCAATTTTTACTATCACTGTATAAGGTATTTGTTAAAATTGCTGGTATTACTTAGATCTTCATCTCCAAAAATACTCATATCTCTACTTATTTATTTATTATTGTTATTATTATTTTTGAAACGGAGTCTCGCTCTGTTGCCCAGGCTGGAGTGCAATGGCACGAGCTTGGCTCACTGTAACCTCCACCTCCCGGTTTCAAGGGATTCTCCTGCCTCAGCCTCCCGAGTAGCTGGGACTATAGGCGTGCACCATCATGCCCGGCTAATTTTTGTATTTTTAGTAGAGACAGGGTTTCACCATGTTGGCTAGGCTGGTCTCAAACTCCTGACCTCAAGTGATCTGCCCGCCTCAGCCTCCCGAAGTGCTGGGATTACAGGCATAAGCCACTGCACCCAGCCTGTTTTTCTATTTATAAGCCAATTTCTCATCCTGGAAAACAAATCTCATCTTCCTGGTCCCATTATGACTAGTTGTTGTTTTCTAAATTGATAGAAAGTAAACTATGGGCTGGGTGTGGTAGCTCACGCCTGTAATCCAAGCACTTTGGGAGGCCAAGGCGGGCGAATCACCTGAGGTTGGGAGTTCGAGACCAGTCTGACCAAGATGGAGAAACTCTGTCTCTACTAAAAATACAAAATTAGCCGGGCGTGGTGGCGCATGCCTGTAATCCCAGCTATTGGGGAGGCTGAGGCAGGAGAATCGCTTGAACCTGGGAGGTGGAGGTTGAGGTGAGCCGAGATCGTGCCATTGCACTCCAGCCTGAGCAACAAGAAGCGAAACTCCGTCTCAATAAATAAATAAATGAAAGTAAACTATGTACTATAGAATAAGAAACTAGTGGTTTCTTTTTCTTTTTTCTTTTTTTTGAGATGGAGTCTCTCTCTGTCGCCCAGGCTGGAGTGCAGCGGCTCAATGTCGGCTCACTGCAAGCTCCGCCTCCCGGGTTCACGCTATTCTCCTGCCTCAGCCTCCCGAGTAGCTGGGACTACAGGCGCCTGCCACCACGCACGGCTAATTTTTTGTATTTTTAGTAGAGACGGGGTTTCACTGTATGAGTCAGGATGGTCTCGATCTGACCTCTTGATCCGCCCGCCTCGGCCTCCCAATGTGCTGGGATTACAGGCGTGAGCCACCGCGCCCGGCCTCTTCTTTTTTTCTGAGACCAAGTTCCACTCTTGTTGCCCAGGCTGGAGTGGAATGGCACAATCTTAGCTCACTGCAACCTCCCCCTCCCGGTTTAAGCGAATTCTCCTGCCTCAGCCTCCCTAGTAGCTGGTATTACAGGCATGCGCCGCCACGCCCAGCTAATTTTTGTGTTTTTAGTAGAGACGGGGTTTCACCATGTCGGCCAGGCTGGTCTCAAACTCCTGACCTCGGGTGGTCCGCTCTCCTTGGTTCCCAAAGTGCTGGCATTACAGGCGTGAGCCACAGCTCCTGGCCCATAGTTTACTTTCTATCAATTAAAGAAAACAAAAACTAGTCATAATGGGACACCACCGCTTCTGGCTGATTTCTTTACGGCAAATAAAAAATACAGAATCTAGAGGTGTGATGTAATTTTTAAAAAGAGAGACCTAAACAACATCATAGGAAAATTTTCTAAGATTAAGTATGGCTTTGTTTAAAAATTTTACACCCAGGCTGGGCGCGGTGGCTCACGCCTGTAATCCCAGCACTTTGGGAGGCCAAGGCGGGCGGATCATGGGGTCAGGAGATCGAGACCATCCTGGCTAACATGGTGAAACCCCGTCTCTACTAAAAATACAAAAGATTGGCCGGGCGTGGTGGCGGGCGCCTGTAGTCCCAGCTACTCGGGAGGCTGAGGCAGGAGAATGGCATGAACCCGGGAGGCGGAGCTTGCAGTGAGTCGAGATCCGCCACTGCACTCCAGTCTGGGCAACAGAGTGAGACTCCGTCTCAAAAAAAAAAAAAAAAATTTACATCCAAAGTAAAAAGAGTTTAGTAGGTACTCTGTTGGGCACTGAAAAGAAAAAGACCAGGGAGCTGCTTCTGACGTAGAAATGGGCATTCTTTGAGGAGAGCCCCCATTGTCTAGGTTCTGAGTCTCAGCCCGGCAGGACCACATGTGATTATTCTAAGTGCACCCACAGTGTAGAGGATTAAGTCACATGAAACATTCATAGCAGGTGTAGGAGTAGAGCTACTACTTTTGGCTGTGGTCAGAGAAGACCTAAGTAACAAGAAGCAATGTGAATATCTGGAAGAAGCGTCTTCCAGCCTGAGGGAAGAATGCAAAGGCCCTAAGATGGAAACAATCTTGGCTTGTTTGTAGAAAGAAAACCCAGTGTTTCGGAGTAAAGTTAGTGATAAGGGAGAGTGGTAGGTGATGAATTTGGTATAATGGGCCAGCTCTTATAGGACTCTGTAGGTTCAGATAAAGAGCTGGAATTCTAAGTGTGGTTAAGTGAAGGAGCAATATCTGGATTTACATTTTAAAAGCTCACTGTGGCTACTATGTGAAGAATACATAAATTGGGCTACAGAGGAAGCTGGGAGATCAATTAGAAACCAGTAACTATTCAGGTGAGAAAACTCTGGCTTGGACGAAAATGGATAAATATGGAATACATTGAGAAGCAGGACAGCTGACAGGACTTCCTGATAAAGAGGATAGGAAAAGATAGGGTTTTTAGCTTAAGCAATTGAGTTGAAGAGGTGCCAGTTAGTATGGACACCTGAAATGAATATAATTAAAGAATGGTAAAAATTGTGCTTTTCTGTAAGCTTGTGGCAAAGGAGAGGAAGGTAACTGTGGAGAAAGACGCTGGTTTCTTGAAAACTTAGACTAGAAAAATTACTCTGGCAGTTAGAACAATAGATATTTTATTTGAAAAAATTAATGATGATTAGGTGCTAAAGCATGAAAAGTCATTCTAAAATAATTACAACATAGGAGGGCCAGGCGCAGTGGCTCACACCTATAATCCTAGCACTTTGGGAGGCCAAGGTGGGCAAATCACTTGAGGTCAGGAGTTTGAGACCAGCCTGGCCAACATTGTGAAACCCCGTCTCTGCTAAAAATACAGAAATTGTCTGGGCATGGTGGCACACCCCTGTAATCCCAGCTACTCGGGAGGCTGAGGCAGGAGAATCGCTTGAACCTGGGAGGTGGAGGTTGCAGTGGGCCGAGATTGCACTACTGCATTCTAGACTGGGTGACAGAGCAAGACTCTGTCTCCATCTCAAGAAATAAAAAAATTAAAAAAAAATAATTACAACATAAGATTCGTTCCCAGGATCCAGTCATGGAAGTAGACACGAACCCATTAATGATTTGCTGAGGTCTCCATTAATAATGGTGCTCCAAATTCATTAGAACAAAAGAACTTTTTTTTTTTTTTTTTTTAAGACGGCGTCTCACTCACTCTGTAGCCCAAGCTGGAGTGCAGTGGCGTGATCTCGGCTGTCTGCAACCTCTCTGCCTCCTGGGCTGAAGCGATTCTCCAGCCTCAGCCTCCCGCTCAGCCTTCCGATTAGCTGGGAGTACAGGCATGCACCACCACACCTGGCTAATTTTTTTTTTGTATTTTTTAGTAGAGACAGGGTTCTACCATGTTGGCCAGGATGGTCTGCAACTCCTGAGCTCAGGCGATGTGCCTGCCTTGGCCTCCCAAAGTGCTGGAATTACAGGCATGAGTTTACCTTGCCCGGCCAAAAGAACATACTTTCATACTGAGTTGCCACTTGAAAATGAAATTGGAACTGAAAGCTAGGGAATATAAGTATCTTTCTCAGGTATTTTTCCCATTCCTACATGTTGAATAAAAGACCATACCTGATCTAAGAGTCACCCCAAAGGAATTGCAAAGTGTTGGTTTAGGAGTTAAAAGACTTTGTGTTCTGAACTCAAGCCCATTAATAGCCATGTGACCACAGCAAATTGGAACTCTGAGCTTCTGTTCCCTTATTTGTAAAATACTTGCTTGCTCTGTGTGCCTCACAGAGCTGTTGAAAATCCCAAATAAGATCATAAATGTCAGAGTACTTTGAAGACTGTGAAACATTGAATACTGCTTATGAGGGAGTGGTTATATAGCTTAAAGCATTTAACTGGAAAGGACCTTGGAAATCCTTTTAAAGGAGGATGGGGGTGGAAATGCACAGGTTGCTTCTCTCTCTCTCTTTTTTTTTTTTTTTGAGACTGTCACCCAGGCTGGAGTGCAGTGGCGTGATCTCGGCTCACTGTGGCCTCCACCTCCCAAGTAGCTGGGATTGCAGGCTTGCGCCATCATGCAGGGCTAATTTTTGTATTTTTAGTAGAGACGAGGTTTCATAATGTTGGCCAGGCTGGTCTGGAACTCCTGACCTCAAGTGATCTGCCCACCTTGGCCTCCCAAAGTGCTGGGATTAAAGGCATGAGCCACCACGCCTGGCCTAGGTTGTTCCTCTACTGTGAATCTTGAGGTTATGGTTTCCACTAGACTATAGTGCTCAACTATAGTGGCCTATTTTAAGTGGCCTTATAATTCCTAACCAAAGTGACTTGTGAAACAGAGGACCCTGGATAAATTTAAATGTTATAAAGATGATAAAATGTACAGGTAAGTTTGATTTTGCTCTCTTATTTGGCAATTAGAGCTTTATTCCTAGCCATAATACAGAAAGGAAAGGCAGCAAAATATGGTTAGTACTTTTTATGTGTTTTTTCCCCTTTATTTGACCTTTGGGCTGTGGAGTGGGAGCATCTTTTCCTTTAAGAAGTGAAAAATATAAATATGCCAGGGGCTTGCTAGCAGTTGAAAGCAACTGTTGGTCAGTGAGATAATGGAAGGAAAAAAAAACAACAGGTTGGAGATGGGAAACATCAAGGAAGAAGGAGGAAAAACATGTTTGAAAGAAGGGGAAAAAAAGCTTAAGTGAATTCAAGAAGGCAAAAAAGCCTTAAGTGTTCTTTTTATAATCTGTCTTTGAGTTTCAGGTACTAAAATTTGAGATGATTAAAAGAGAGATTGGTTCTTAGAGGAATAAATAAAATTAAGGCAAAGTATAAGGATTTATGGTCTTTATGAAGATATGTCGGATTACTGTGGACATTATTTTTATTTAAGATGTGCTTTCTGGCTGGGCGCGGTGACTCATGCCTGTAATCCCAGCACTTTGGGAGGCCGAGGTGGGCAGATCACAAGGTCAGGAGTTCGAGACCCGCCTCACCAACATGCCCCATCTCTACTAAAAACAAAAAAAAAATTAGTTGGGTGTGGTGGCACATGCCTGTAATCCCAGCTACTTAGGAGGCTGAGGCAGGAGAATTGCTTGAATCTGGGAGGCAGAGGTTGCAGTGAGCAGAGATCGAATCACTGTACTCCAGCCTGGGTGACAGAAGGAGACCCCGTCTCAAAAAAAAAAGAAGGAAAGAAAGAAGATGTGCTTTCTTATTGACATATATGAAGTCAGTCCCTATACTTTCTCTGCTTAAGGAACCCCAGTGCTGTATAATTTCCATCAGCTATAGGAAAAATATTTACCAACACAGGATTTTCCTTAGTGAGATGATCTGGACTGAATTCATTGGCTCTTTTTGGTTTGATTTAGGCTGCATTAGTATCTATTTAAAATATTGCTTTGAGCTATTTAGCTTTTTTTTTCTATATCACAAGTCATTAAGCAATCTTTAGCTTTTCTGATTTACCATTTTTCCTGAATTCATCGATTTGAAAAGCTTAAAAAAAGAAAAAGCCAAACAAAAAGAGACTGTGACACTATCAGCTGAAGTTTTATTTATTTATACTTTCAGTTCTGTTTCCATCCTTCACTACCAGAGACAACCTATTGCCATGAATTTAGTGTGTATCATTCCAGTGCAATATAGATGTGTATGTATGTATGTGTGTATGTGTGTATGTATGAAAATGTATTGCTTTACGTGTTTAATTTTTAGACAATAAATTATATACATATGTGTGAGTATATATGTGCATATGTATATATATTTATATGTATATAAGTTCTGCAGCAGTCTTATTTTCATTCTTTTTTTCCAAAATCTGTACATGTTGGTAGATTCAGATCTAGGTCTCCCATTTTAGCTGTTTTGTTTTTATTATACAGTATGAATATTTCACAGTTTTTCCACAATCCCTTTGATGGATATTTAAATTGTTTTCCTTTTTTCCCCCCATTACATTACAGACAACTAGTGAACAACCTTGTACATATCTTTTCTGGTCTTTGTCCTCATCATCATCATCTTCTTCTTCCTTCTCCTCTTCTTTTGTTTCAGTGGTTTGATTTTGTCCTAAACTATCTCATTATTTGAGTTCTCCCACTGGGTCCAACACTTTGGTATTTATAGTCATTATTTGAGGGAGGGAGAGGGATGAGGAAAACCTTCTATACTTTGGAATGATACTCTTCTTTTATCAGAATGAGAGGCTCTGAAATTTTCTTTCCTTATGGATTCTTTTTGGAATCTGATAAATTTGGCAACTTCGCATTTTATTTTAACTTAGTTAATTTTTTAGAGACAGGGTCTCACTATGTTGCCTAGGCTAGTCTTGAACTCCTGAGCTCATGTGATCCTCCTGCCTTGGCCTCCCAAAGTGTTGGGATTACAGGTGTGAGCCACAGCACCTGGCCAGCTTTGTATTTTAATATTTTGCATTTCTGTTGTCTCATGTTATTAACTGTTTTTTAATAAATTTCAGTTACTGCTCACCTTTTATTCTCCTTGTAAGCTTTCTTTTACTACTTTTTAACTCCTAGAATACTTTCTTTTTTTTTTTTTTTTTCCTTGAGACGGAGTCTCACTCTGTCACTCAGGCTGGAGTGCAGTGGCACGATCTCAGCTCACTACAACCTCTGCCTCCTGGGTTCAAGCGATTCTCCTTCCTCAGCCTCCCAAGTAGCTGGGATTACAGGCACCTGCCATTATGCCTGGCTAATTTTTGTGTTTTTGTAGAGATGCGGTTTCACCATGTTGGCCAGGCTAGTCTTGAACTCCTGACCCCAGTTGATCTGCCCGCCTGGGCCTCCCAAAGTGCTGGGATTACAGGTGTGAGCCACCACACCCGGCCTTCTTCTAGAATATTTTCTCCCTACTGTGTGGGACTATTTAGTGATCTCCAATCCAGTTCATGTTCTTCTTATGTTACTTTATAAGTTCAGTGTGATCCAGACATAGTTGATATTTATAGAAGGGTTTCTTGAAGCATTCTTAGCCAAAGGAAGCATTTAAAAAATATGTCTTCACCTCGATATTTGATTAGAATTATTACATTTAAATTTTGTTCAAGGACCATATGTTTCAATTACCAGTGGTTTTCATTTATAAATTTTTTCTGGAGTCTTTAATCCACTGTGCCTTATTCATTATTGTGAGGTTGAGTATATTTTTAATTTTTATGCTCCATGTTTTTTCACCCTTTAAACCTGGCTCCTATTCAGAGCTTTGAGCACTTGGAATCCTGAAGTGTTACAAATGAAAACTGTTACTCTTCTCTAATAACACACTCTGCCTGCTGCAAGCGTTTGAGTAGGACTTCCTTTCTTAACAACTAGTTTGGGCAGCCACCTGTCTCATGAATATATCAACTATCTTTAAGAATTTGAGAATTTATGTACTGAATTTTTTTTAAGACAACCAATAAGACCTTCAAATAGAAATCAGAGTAATAAATAGAACTAGTATATCAGATGCCTGTGTATTTTATCTCAGATCTGTTCTTGTCTTAGGGTTTGGTTCAGGTAATAAGTATTGTGGTTGGAAAGTAACCTTTGGATCTAGGCTTACACCAACTTTAACATAGATGACGTATTCCATCAAAAGTACAGGCACTATATGTATACTCAGAAGTATCTGTCATGTCACCCAACAGGCAATTTCATTCAGTGAATTATCTTCCCTATGCCATCGTAGTCACCAAGTTTGAATGGAATTGTTTACCTGCTCTTTGTCACATCAGTCCCACATTTTATGCTACAGAGAAATGTTCCTATCTTAAATCTTTCTTTAGAAGAAAATGATGCTCTTATATGGAACACTAACACTGTAGAGTTCGTTTTCCCTTCCACTCTGGAAACTGCTATAAAACTTTTTTTAGTTCCTAAGTAAAAAACCATTATTTTTCTAACTGTAGTTACCCTTTTGAGATATTTCATCTGGATATGTAACAGAAGCCTTTATTGCTTTTGTTGGAGTCAAAATACAATATAAAGAACTTTCTCTTTTTTTTGAGACAGAGTCTCACTCTGTCACCCAGGCTGGAGTGCAGTGGCATGATCTCGGCTCACTGCAACCTCTGCGCATGCCAGCATGCTCAGCTAATTTTTGTATTTTTTGGTAGAGATGGGTTTTTACCATGTTGGCCAGGCTGGTCTCAAACTCCTGACCTCAAGTGATCTGCCTGCCTTGGCCTCCCAAGGTGCTGAAGAACTTTTTTATTGAAATTATATATATTTTTGCATGATTCTTTCTTTTAAAAACCTTTTTTTTCTGACTATAAAAGTAAAATGTGCTCACTTTTTACAAACTTAAATAGTATATATAGTAAGTACTCTATCTTTATCCTACATATTGTCAAGTAGTTCCCATAATAGTTATGCTGATTTGCACCGCACCAGCAGTACATGAGAGTTCTTGTCTCTTTGTGCCCTCAATGGCATTGTTATTAAAAACAGGTATTACACTTTTTTTTTTTTTTTTGAGGCGGAGTCTCAGTCACCCAGGCTGGAGTGTGGTGGCGCCATCTTGGCTCACTGCAACCTCTGCCTCCCAGGTTCAAGCGATTCTCCTGCCTCAGCTTCTTGACTAGTAGCTGGGAGTACAGGTGCCAACTACCACACCCGGCTAATTTTTGTATTTTTTGGTAGAGACAGGGTTTCACCATTTTGGCCAGGCTGGTCTCAAACTCCTGACCTCAGGTGATCCACCCACCTCGGCCTCCCAAAGTGCTGGGATTTTAGGCGTAAGCCACCGTGCCTGGCCAATATTACACATTTGTTAAGGGAAAATATGTTTTTATCAACTTTTTAGAAGTCTTAACTCTGACTCATTAATATTAATAAGTACATAAACCTGAAACTTGTTAGTAAAATAAACTTTGTTAATTTGACATACAAGGGGAGAAACATTCTGGGTTGTTTTTTTTTTTTTCTTTTTTTTTTTTTTTGTGCTATAGAGTTACTGTCTAATCTTTCAAGCACGGGAATCTAAAAGAAAACATTAATTCAGTCATTTATTAAATAAGTATTTGTAGCCTTCCATGTGCCAGACACTGTCTGGGTGCAGCAGCAAAACAGACAAGAACCTGTCTTTGTAGAGTTTATTTTCCAGTTAGAGAAGACAGATTGTAAAAAGATACAGGATGGTAGATGACTTTATGCGCTATAGAAAAAAAAAATGATGAAGCAGGAATAGGATTGTGGTTGTTAACGGAGGGAATTGCTTTTTTTTTTTTTTTTTTTTTTGAGACAGAGTCTTGCTCTGTCATCCAGGCTGGAGTGCAGTAATGCAATCTCTGCTCACTGCAACCTCCACCTCCCAGGTTCAAGCGATTCTCCTGCCTCAGCCTCCTGAGTAGCTGGGACTACAGGTGTGTGCCACCACGCCCAGCTGATTTTTGTGTTTTTAGTAGAGACGGGGTTTCACCATATTGGCCAGGCTGGTCTTGAACTCCTGACCTCAAGTGATCCACCCGCCTTGGCACATCAAAGTGCTGGTATTACAGGCGTGAGCCACCACGCCCAGCCAGGAATTCATTTTTAAGGGTATCAGGGAAGACCTCACAGAGATGGTGACAAGGAAAGTCTTAGCAATGGTGAAGGAGTGTGCCCTGAGAACATCTAGGGGAAGACTTATTCAGACAGAAAATGACACGTACAATGCTCCAAGGCAGGAATGGGCCTATTCTGAGGAATCACAACAAAGAACGGCAGTGTAGCTGGGTACATAGTGAGATCAGGAAAACGTAGTTGGAAATGAGGCCAGAGAGGTAATCAAGTCCAGATTGTGCAGGACCCTTTTGGCCATTGTAAGGCTTTCACTCAGAAGGAGTTGGGATTTTACTGGAGGTTCCATCAGAGGCCATGATTAAACTAGTAAAACCAAAAAATACTTGTGTCTTGGCTTTGCTTTTTCAGAAGATTTTGTCTCAAAATAATTTGGGGATTAACTCATGGTTCCTGGTGGTAGTCATATGTAGATTTAAACCTTTATATTAGTACAGAAAATTTCCCTGAAATATAGATCTTAGGTATGGCATTTAAATTCAAAGAACGTAATAGAAAATCCTGCCTATAGGTATTTATTCCTGGGTGGCCCTGCTTTATTACTGACTTCTCATCCTAAACTGTCTTTTTTTTAAAAAAAACTGTATTATTTGCAAGATGTATTCACACTTATATATTATTGGAGGCTAGATAGACATCTACTCTATTAGGTTATTTTAATAATGTATGCTTTGAACTTTTTTTTTTTTTTGAGACGGAGTCTCACTCTGTCGTCCAGGCTGTAGTGCAATGGCACCATCTTGGCTCACTGCAACCTCTGCCTCCTGGGTTCAAGTGATCCTCCCACCTCAGCCTTCCAAGTAGCTGGGATTACAGCTGTGCGCCACCACATCTGGCTAATTTTTTTTGTATTTTTAGTAGAGATGGTGTTTCACCATGTTGGCCAGGCTGGTCTTGAACTCCTGATCTCAAGTGATCCTCCCTCCTCAGCCTCCCAAAGTGTTCGAATTACAGGCGTGAGCCACCATGCCTGGCTTGAACATTTTTATTATGAAATATAACAGAAAAATACACAAAGCATGACTGTATAATGTAAGGATTAATTACAAAAGGCAAATACCTAGGTAACCACCAGTTAGACCTAGAAATATATCATTGCCAGCACCTGGAAGAAGCCTGCTGCGTCTCCCTTCTAGATCATAACCTATACCATTGCTCAGAATAACCACTGTTCTGACATGTGTGATAATCATATCCTTATTTTTCTTTATGATTTTACCACCTAGGATTCATTCTAAACCAATATAATTTAGTTTTGTCTGTTTTTAAACTTTGTATAAATTGGAATAATACATTATGTGATTTTTACATTTTTATGTCTTCTTTCAGGAAGAACCTAACAATATATATGTTCATAACTTTCATCCATGTTACTATATAGAACTGTAGTTTGATTTCATTGCCATATAGCATTCTGTTATATGAATATACCACAATTTATGTATTCATTCTGTTGATGGACACTTGGATTGTTTCTAGTTTTTGGCTGTTAATGAAAATGCTGCTGTGAACATGTACAGAAGTTTCTCTAGGCCATATAGTTGGAGCGGAATTGCAGCTTTAGTCTTATTAGATAATAATAAACTATTTTCCAAACTGGTGGTACCAGTTGGTTCTCCTGCCAACAGTATGATAGTCTCCCTGTTCAGCCCTTACCAGTTTTGTCAGATGCTTTAAATTTTGAGAAACCCAAACCTTAAGCTTAAAAAAAAAAAGTGGAGAGTAAGGGACTAAAGGTATTGGTTTCTGCTTTAAGAATCACAGCTATTTATTTTCATTTGTTAGAGTTGGTTGATATCTTCTGCCTTAAAGGCATTCTATCTTTCTATCCTCAGAGGGTCGGGAACCTTGTCTGTCTGTTTTACCGCTGTGTCTCAAAGAATGCCCTGCAGTTGGTACTCAGTAAATATTTGTTGCATGAATTCAGCCTGACTCCTGCTATTATTAACTGAACTACGTGGGATTGTTGGCTCAGTCTCTGCTCACTACAACCGCCACCTCCCAGGTTCAAGCGATTCTCCAGTCTCAGCCTCCCAAGTAGCTGGGATTATAAACGCCCATCACCACGCCTGGCTAACTTTTGTTATTTTTAGTAGAGACAGGGTTTACCACATTGGCCAGGCTGGTCTCGAACTCCTGACCTCAGGTGAATTTATTTTATGGTATCTGATTAAGACTGCCCTGTTTTAGCATCAGTCATTTAGCACAGTTTTTGGTGATGGCTCATTTGATCACTGATAGTAACTGGACTTGGTTTACCAAAACCTATTATAGTCTAAGAGAAGCTTATTTGTACCATGTACTAGTTAAAGTTGGTGCTTACATTTTCAGGAAGAGATTCTATTTTTTTTTTTTTTTTTTTTTTTGAGACAGAGTCTCACTCTGTCACCAGGTTGGAGTGCAGTGGTACGATCTCTGTTCACGGCAACCACTGTGGGGTTCAAGTGATTTTCCTGCCTCAGCCTCCCAAGTAGCTGGGACTACAGGCGTGCACCACCATGCCCAGTTAATTTTTGTATTTTTAGTAGAGATGGGGTTTCACCATGTTGGTCAGGCTGGTCTCAATCTCCTGGCCTCGTGATCTGCCTGCCTTGGCCTCCCACAAGTGCTGGGATTACAGGTGTGAGCCACTGTGCCCAGCCGAGATTCTATTTTTAAGGAATCATTTACCCATGATTTATGCAATACTTTATTTTCTCACAAAAGGGAATATAGCAGTGGAATTTTCTGCCTATGTTAGACTCCTAGAAGCATTGCTACTTCTCTTATCCCAGTTTCTGTTTTGAGCTACTTTGTAGGATATGGTAGATTATCAGAGGTTGGTGTTGCTTGGCTATCTCTCCAGTCTTCAACAGGAACCTCTTCCTCTCCCTCGTATAATCACTATTAATCCAGTCCATTCTGCATCTCATTGTCACAGTTATTTATTAAAACCATAGGGCCAGGCATGGTGGCGTGTGCCTGTATAGTGCCAGCTACTCAGGAGGCTGAGATAGTGCACTATGATCAGGCCTGTGAGTAGCCACTGTACTCCAGCTGGGGCAGCATAGTGAGACCCTGTCTCTAAATAGAAAACCATAGGATACATGACTTTGTTTAAATGCATCTTGCTTTGGTGTAATTTACCCATAGAGCACTTTTTTAAAAGGTGTTTTACATAAAAACTTATAATAATTCTTTAAGCATTTTGTGAAAGAGCTGGCAACAGTGATCTCTCTTTTCTTGTAAATATTGACACAGGACAAGTCAACTCATTTTTGCTGCACTCATAGGTCAGTTTATTAGAAGAACTAGCTTGGGGCTGGGCGCGGTGGCTCACGCCTGTAATCCCAGCACTTTGGGAGGTCGAGGTGGGCAGATCACTTGAGGTCAGGAGTTTGAGACCAGTCTGGCCAACGTGACAAAATCTCGTCTCTATTAAAAATACAAAAATTAGCCAGGCGTGGTGGCAGGCACCTGTAATCCCACCTACTTGGGAGGCTGAGGCAGGAGAATTGCTTGAACGTGGGAGGTGGAGGTTGCAGTGGGCTGAGATCGCTCCACTGCACTCCAGCCTGGCTAACAGAGCTGAGATTTCATCTCAAAAAAAAGGAGAACCAGCTTGGATTTTTCTGACTTCCATTTCTAAGTATAATATTTTTTTGAGAGATGACTAAGAAATAGAGCATTCAGAGCTAGTGATGAGATAAAGGAATGGTAATTTTTTTGTTTGTTTTTTTTTTGAGAGAGTATCATTCTGTCACCCAGACTGGAGTGCGGTGGCATGATTTTGAGGTCACCGGAATCTCTGCCCCGCCCTGCGTGTCCCTCCTCCACCGGGTTCAAGCAATTCTTGTGCCTCAGCCTCCTAAGTAACTGGGACTACAGTCGTGCACCACCATGCCTGGCTAATTTTTTGTATTTTTGGTTGAGGCAGGGTTTCACTATGATGCCAGGCTGGTCTTGAACTTCTGGCCTCAAGTGATCCACCCGCCTTGGCCTAAGAATGGTAATTTTGACTAGTAAATTTTTACTAGTCATTTCTTCTTTCATATATCACCTGCTTTTGTGAGATTTTTCCTTTTTAGGAATAGACAAAGTAAGTAAAGACTTGTATGAGATTCAGAATCTAGTTAAGTCTGATTCATATTCTCTATTTCCAACAGAGATTTCCTGTTAGACAAGACAAATTAGAGTTTTCCTACTGACTTAACTTGGTGAGTTTTTACATAGTTTTATTTTAAATATAGTTTAATCATGAGGGAAAAAGCAGAATGAAATGCATAAAAACATTTACCATGACTTTTAAAAATACACCTCTTGAGTACAATCTACTGTTTCATTTTAGTGCAAATGATAGGTAAAGTTAAAAAGTTAAAGTCATATAAGGTAAGCATGTAAGATTTTCTTTTTAAAATAAGAATTATTACAGTGTTAAATAAACATTTTCTATAAGTGTCTTCAAAAAAAGTTTTATTCTAAATATTCTTACCTGGAGTAAGCCAGAACTATTTATTCTGATCTTCTCTGGTGATTTCTAGATATAGGATAAGACTTTACAGTAATGGTGGAGGGGAGAAATGATATTTGAATTTAAATTTTTAATCAGTGGTTGATAATATATGATACGGAAACCTTAGAGTCAGATTATTTTTCTTCCTAGAAAAGTTCTTCAGGAAGGTCGGGCATGGTGACTCATGCCTGTAATCCTAGCACTTTGGGAGACTGAGGCAGGAAGATTGCTTGAGCTCAGGAGTTTGAGACCATCCTGGTCAACATTGTAAAAGCCCATCTCTACAAAAAATACAAAAATTAGCCAGGTGTGGTGGCACATGCCTGTAGTTCCAACTACTCAAGAGACTGAGGTGGCGGATAATTTGAGCTCAGGAGGTCTAGGCTGCAGTGAGCCATAATTGTGCCACTGCATTCCAGCCTGGGTGACAGAGCAAGACCTTGTCTAAAACAAAAACAAAAACAAACAAACAGAAAAAACATAAAAGACCTTCAGGGAAATTAGAATTACAGTTTATGAAAAGAGATGCTTGGGACCAGGTGCGGTGGCTCACACCTATAATCCCAGCACTTTGAGAGGCCGAGGCAGGTGGATCACTTGAGGCCAGGAGTTTGAGACCAGCCTGGCCAACATGGAGAAACCCCATCTCTACTAAAAATACAAAAATTAGCCAGGCATGGTGGCACGTGCCTGAATCCCAGCTACTCGGGAGGCTGAGGTGGGAGAATTGCTTGAACCCAGGAGGCAGAAGTTGCAGTGAGCTGAAATCGCACCACTGCACTCCAGCCTGGACAACAGTACAAGACTCCGTCTCAAAAAAAAAAAAAAAGAGAGATACCTTAAAGAAATTTGTAGGCTTCATTTTACTTTATAAAAGGAGTTTGATTTTGAACAAATTGCCTTTGTGTATTTTACCTTGGAGCTCATATCTCTCTGGGTAACTTACAGAAAAAAAACTCTCCACCATTTTGTGTAACATCTTAAAACTTGTTACTTTGTAGTATGAGATTTTTAGCTTCCAAAGCTTGTGTATGTTTTGTCAGAGTCATGTTGGGTTAAATAGGTGTTATTGCATTTTAATCTTTTAAATTCTGACACAGATCATCAGGAGCCAGGAAATTCTGTTAAGACAGACATTCTGTCTAACTTTCCCTATTTTGTCTGCCTGTGTGGTTTTACTTTTTCCTTGAGTCATGAATTTTGGAATGAACATTTAAAACTGAGAAATTCATGCCCATCCTTTGTTCCATTTCGTTTACTTAGAACTGTAACATTAACATAGAATTTTGCTTATTTTTAATAATGTTAGAAGAGGGAATTTATTTTCTGCAGATTGTTTCTAGGTAAGGCATGTGGTCCATGTAAATAGTAGTTAGGCTTTTTTAGTTAAGACTCTAAAGGAGAAGATTAAAAACATACATATACCTCTCTTCTCTTTTAAAGTTGGAAGGAGGTCTAGGTGCCTTTCAGGAAGAAAAGTATCTCATGGGAATACTGAATTCTTTACTGCTGGATAGTAATAGTTAATGCTGAACATAATCAGTTGCCCTTGTAGGAGACCAAATCCCCTGGAGCAGGTGGGCCTTTTCAGTTTCCAAGTTAATGAACTTATTTCAAATTGTATGCCCTAAGACTAATTAGACTTTCTCCTTTGAAATTCATTCCTTGGGTCCCTTCCATAGCCGAATCATGTTAGCAAGAAATATTTTTAAATGGCTTGGCTGAAGTATAGATGGCCAAAGAGAACTGCCTGTTGAATTTGGCTTCTATAAAAGCCAGGGGACTCTGTGGGGTTATATAAGCTCTATTTGTTTCATGAAATGACTCTTCTGTTTTTGAATTCCTTGCAGATTGGACATGCTTAAATAGTATTAGGGCCAGCCTTTTCATCTGTTTACTGTTTAGATTTTATAAGGTTCTTCATAGTCATCACTGAGGGGAGTGGGTCAAAGACCATAACCTCTCAAATTGGAAAACAGCTGTGAGAATATTAACTTATGTAATAAATGGAATCTTCTTACCATAGGGCTTTTCCCTGCTTCCTCCTTTTCTGATCCTTTTTCAGCTCTTCTTTAGAATAAGTAAATTTTCTCAGCCTAGAGGAAGCATCTTTTATAACATGTGGGACGTGTTAAAATCTTCATCTTTCCCAAGTTCACTCTTTGTGGCCCTAGAGATTTGTGCCCAAGCCATTTAGTGGAATCAACACATGATTCTAATTTGTGAGAATGGAGAAGTTGTTGATTGCTTGCGTTTGCCTTTCTGACTTCATTTCTAAAGATGTTCTCTTTTGGAACTGAGACCCACTTTGAAGTGAAATAGCCCCTTTGTAATCAGGTTTGTTTCCTGATTCGGATTCCTGTCCTTCCATTTCAGGTATTTCCCAGTGTGGAAAAGTCTAATCTGAGGAACTCTCTTTTCTTTTTTTTTCTGTTTTTTTTTTTTTTTTAAGCAGCTGGAGGAGTTTTTCTTCCTAGCAGGGGTTCTGTAATTAACAACAGCAGCATGTCACCTGATGGTATTAACCCAGATCTTGTGAAACCTGTGCTTGTTGCGGCCATTATTCTGCTGGATCCTCCATCCAAATGGAGACAGAGGAATTTTTTCCTCTGATGTTGTTATGTGGATGTGTTTAGCTCAGTAATCCTTTGTGCCTAAATTAAAAGCAAAACAAAAATTCAAGAAGTCTTTTTAAGGTCCAGGGAGTTGCGGTCCTGCAAGGTGTTTGAGTGGCATCTGCCCCTTTCTAGGACAAACTTCGGCATTTGGAGCAGAGATGCATTGCATTCTTCCTGGACATATTTTTGGGGTAAATAATTTTGCTAACATGTTTATATCAATAACTGTTACATAGTGGATAGTTTCTAGGGCAAGGGAATGATCCCCCTGCCCTAACTTAACTTGGCATTACATTTTCTGCTTTTTTGATTTTTTTTGCTGACTGGAAAAGTTGCATCCAAAGTGAGAATTATTCCATATTTTAACCTTTGAGCTGGCTGCTAAGGTCTCCTTGGGGACAAGGACAGTTTGTAGTTATTTATAGCCTGAAAGAAGAGCAGTAAGCCTGTAAACTGCCAGCACACACCGAGGCTTGATAGTTGGAGCATTCTGTTGTTATCCTGTTGGGTTTAGTGACTTGAGAGTCATGTACCTTCTTGTTCATCTTCAGCTTGCCTTGATCTATCTAGATGAGCCTTACTAGCTAGGCATTTCTATAAAATTATAACACAGATTGAGGAGAGGAAGGAGAAATAGGCTTTTTATGTACAAGTGCATATCTAATCCTCACAATCATTTTAGAATCTATACTTACCTAAGAAATACCTGTAAACTGGGAAAATCTTAAAAGTACTGACTTGAACACATAATACTATGCTTGTTTCTAGGTTTTCCTTATATACAACAGTTACAAAGCAGTTCAGCTCTTAATTAGAGAAATATTTGGCTATGCCAGAAATGTGTTCTACATCTTAGCCTGGTATAGAAAAAATTTAGTTATATGCCTAGTCATGTTTTTACATATGTACATATTTACACTGGTCTGTATTTAATAAATGTTAGTTATCTTTTCTCCATACATCCAGAATCCAACCCAGTGTCAGATACAAAAACAATAGATCAAATATAAGTAGATGCTAAGGATTTCCCTCACTTAGTATATTGGAATTTTATTATAATATATAGTATTTAACTTGAGGCAAGGCACAGTGGCTCACGCCTGTAATTTGGGAGGCCGAGGTGGGTGAGGAGTTCGAGACCAGCCTGACCAACACAGTGAAACCCCGTCTCTACTAAAAATACAAAAATTACCTGGGCATGTTGGTGGGCGCCTGTAATCCCAGCTACTTGGGAGGCTAAGGCAGGAGAATTGCTTGAACCCGGGAGGTGGAGGTTGCAGTGAGCCGAGACCATGCCATTGCACTCCAGCCTGGGCAACAAGAATGAAACTCTGTCTGGAAAAAAAAAGAGAAAAATTTAACTTGAAATAAGAGTTCAGCTTGGGTTCCTGACAGCTGCTGTAATGGTACTTCTATAACCAGGATTGACTTATTCTGGGAAATGTACTTTTCTCACTATTGTCTTGTGGATTCAGGAACTACCCCCATAGCTCTGTACGTTTCCCTTTTCTTCCGTTTTCTTGGATTTGAAAAGATTTTTAATCAGGGAAGGGTATAAATAGTTTTGTAATGTACTCAATAAATTCTTAAAGTTGGAGTGACTTGATAGTTTTCTTTTTAAAATGTTTTATTGTTTTAAAAGTATGCCTGGATTCCTATAGCTACATTCATTCAACAACTCCTAAACTTTAATTTATTAACTAGAACTCATTAGGGAAAAATGATCCCAAAAGAGAAGGAGTCTAATTGCTCAACCAAAATTTCATTGAACAAATATTTACTGAGTGCCTGTTATGCCATTCTAGGCACAGGGGAATACTATTCTCATTGAGCTTAACTTCTAGTAGGGAACACAATAGACAAGTGAAAAAATAAAAACAAGATAATTTCCAGGTAGTGGTAATAAAGAAGAAAATAAAATAGGGTAATGTGATGAGAGGAACAGGCTAGAAGTGGAAGCGGCTTCAGATTGGGTGGTCAGGGAAGACTCCTCTGAAGATACTTCATTTGCTAGGAGACCTAAATGACAAGAAGGACCCACCTGTAAAAAGACCTGAGGGAAGAAAGAGCTTTCTAGGCTGAGGAAAGAGCCCAATGTGTTTGTGGATTAGAGTTAAAGGCCTGAGTGACTAAAACATCAGGATTGAGAAGATTGTTAGAGAAGGTCAGGGAGGTATGCTGAGGCCATGGTGGTCATGACGAAAAGGTTGATTTTACTCAGATAGCAATGGAGGTCACTGAAGAATTCCTTTCTTGTCTCTCATGTGGGTCTCAATGTATAAGCCTCTTCACAACTTGGAAAAATTAATTGTAAAGGCTGCTAATTCCTTTTTAAATTTTTTAATTTACTATTTGAATAGGTAATATATTTACATGGTTCAAAATTCAGAAAGTATTAAGAGGAATACAGTGGGACTTCTTCCCACTCAGGTGTACCCAGTTTCCTTCCATGGGAGTAACCAGCATCCCTAGAGCCTTGTGTCTTTTGGGAGATATTCTATATGTTAAAACAAATGTATATTTTCTATTAAAAAATGGAGCTTCCTTATTTTTTAAGAGATGCATATTATTACATTATCTGTATCATAGTTTATTTAATCCACTGTTGATGAACTTTTAGGTTATTTCCATTTTCATGTGTTTTATAAATAGTCCCCACAGTGAAAAACCTTTTATATTTGTCATTTAAAACATATCAGTAGGGATACATTTCTAGAAGTGAAATTGCTGGATTAAAGGGGATGCACATTTTTTACTTTGATAGACATTGCCCTTCACAGAGATTGTAACAATTTATACACCAACCAGAAATGTTTTCTTTACCCTGGGTAAGTGTTATCAAACATTTTGATCTTTGCCAATTCAGTGGGTGAATCAATGTGTGATTTAATTTGCATTTTTATCTTGAATGAGAGTTGAACATCTTTTCATATATTTAAGAACCATTGAGTATTTCCATTTCTGTACACCGTTGGTTGTTCTTTGCCCATTTTTCTGTAAGGCTGTGGACTTTTTTCTTGATCTCTAGATTCACTTGGTATCGGTAATCCCCCTATTGGTGCAGTGTAAGAATTTAAAAAATGAAAACAGGCTGGGCACAGTGGTTCATGCCTATATTCCCAGTGCTTTGAGAAGCCAAGGCAGGAGGATTGCCTGGGGCCAAGAGTTTGAGACCAGCCCAGGCAACATAGCAAGACTCTGTCTATACAAATTTTTTTTAAAAAAAATTTAAAAGAAAGAAAACAAACAAAAAAAACAGGCATCTTTAATTTGTAAAGTTTTACAAAGCATGAACCTGATAAAAGACATAAGAGAACCTCAGTCTTTCCTTTGCTGATTGAGGTCTGTCTGAAGCCCTGAGTTTCATTTTAAGCAGTGTCTCTAAAATTTTTTTAAGTATATTTAGTATTTTGTTGGACTAGATTGAACTGCAGAAAGTTTACTCATAACAAATATTCAAAAATCATTTAAACCTTGCAACAGTAGAAGTCAGTATGACCTGTAATAACTACCCTTGGGGTAATGAGAAAGAAAAGATTACCTCCTGGGCTGTGTATGATTGAGCACACTGTAACAGAAGAAACAAAAGGCACCTTTTGGTCACATTAGTTTCTCAAAAATTAGTATACAAAAGTCTTACAGTTTTTTTGTTTGTTTGTTTGTTTTTGCAATTGGTCATCAATCTTTTTGGCATCTTCTGTTTTGGAAAACACAAACATCTCGGGTTGAAAATAGTTATGACACTGGGGTTTTTCTTTACTTGGAAACTGTACAAAGCTTTAAACCAGAAGAAAGCAGAGAGAGAGGCTTTTAAAAAGTCCCTACCAGACCATTCTCTGGCAAGAAGTATGTTCCCAGCCATCTAGCTTGTACATGCTGTGTATTATGTTGAACCACATGAAATTGCTGATATTCAACTATTTTTGTCATATAAAACAACAGTTTCATGATTCAATCTAATATCTTCACAATCTTGTTCCTGTCGTCTTAAAACTGATGGATATAAGTAAGGTTAATTCATAGATATCATGTATGAGATTCATGCCTCTCTGTTAACTGGTTGATTTTATTTTAATTCTCTGGATAAGTAGATTAGACTGATGATGGAGAAATGCTCATGGGAAATAAGTGAAAGATTTAAAAAGTGACTGCACAAGCTGTCTGTGTAACACTTTTCAGAGGGTGTTCTAGCCTAGTTCTGTAAATACTGCAAAATAAACTATTGGGACATTTTCCTTTATTGTACAGGGAATTTGTCTTCTATCTTGAAAGAATTCTGATTATGCAAGAGTTTAGTTCAGATTAGTTACTGATTTTTGTTTTCAAAATGAAATTATAACAAGGCTTTCTCCTCTTGTAGAATAAATATATACTTGATACTGGATGAAAAACTCAGTTTTACCAGGACTGGGATTAGAGGTACCGGGCTGGGAGTTTTGGGCTTTGTAATATAATTTATCTGAAATAACAAATTAGTTATTCTCATTACATTGCAAATCTGATATACTCAGCATTGTTCAAAGGGCTGTTTTAGAGATACGTGAAAAAAACCAGAAAACTTAATGAACTTGAATGCAACTGGAAGAGTGTTTCAGTCATCAGAGTATTTTTTATTTTATTTTTTGAGATAGAGTCTTGCTGTGTTGCAGGCTGGAGTGCAGTGGCACCAACTCGGCTCTCTGCAACCTCTGCCTCCCAGGTTCAAGTGATTCTCCTGCCTCAGCCTCTTGAGTAGCTGGGATTATAGGCACGTGCCACCACGCACGGCTAATTTTTGTGTTTTTAGTAGAGACGGGGTTTCGCTATGTTGGTCAGGCTGGTCTTGAATTCCTGACCTCATGATCCGCCCACCTCGGGCTCCCAAAGTACTGGGATTACAGGCGTGAGCCACCACGCCTGGCCTTCATCAGAGTATTTGTACTGAATTCCTTGAGTTCCAGGCAGGCTGTGCTAGGTGATAAGGCATAGATAGAATAGTTGCAGGTTCTGTTTAAGGAGCTTAAAGTCTGCAGGAGTCAGCAGACGTGTTCATAAGTATAAAAGAAGACAGGAAAGAAGTGCACCGTAGGTTCAGTTGAAAGCATTATCTGTGCATCACGACAGCATTACAGGTTGAATATCCACTTATCGGAAATGCTTGGGACCAGAGTGCTTTGGATTTCAGATTTTTCCAGATTTTTTGGAATAGTTTTGTTACGTACTTACTGGTTCAACATTCCTAATCTGAAATCCAAAGTGTTCCAACGAGCATGTCATGTCAGTGCTCAAAAACTTTTGGATTTTGGAACTTTTCAGAGCAGGGATACTCAACCTGTAATTCATTTTTTTTTGTCCTTCTGTCTGTCCTCCAAAGTTTAATATTCTAGTTAGAAATTATATTGTTGGCTTGAATCACATCAAAACTGGTTAATGACTTCATGGTCTTATAATACCCACTAGGAAGCATTCCATTAGAGATTTTTATTAGTTGCTAGCTGATACTACCTTCGTTGGAAATTAAGCAGTATTACAGTTGACAGAGATATTTTAAAGTGCATTTTTTTTATGTAACTCGAAGAGGTCTGTTCTCACAGGTCAGAATTTAATAGAGTAAGCAGGAAAATAAATGGTAGTATATGTTCAGCCTCAGAGTTTGAGCGTACTAGAAAGTTTGGTAAGCTTTGGAAAATAAATTTCTCAATAGAGAATGCAGACAGACTGTCTTAACTTGTTTGAAGGCAGGAGCAATATATTTTGGCTTTAGCTGTCTGCTGCAGAGGTTCTCGAACTCTAACCCTCAGGTAGGTCTCCTCTTTTCTAAAATTTTTTTCTGCTGGTCATCTGCAGCAGTTGGCATGAAGTGCTAGAGAGTTCATGTAGCACTAGGCTACTTTGCTGATGAACACTTTGCGCATGGTTCCTGCTATGAGTGAAATTAATTAGACTTGTGCTGTCCTAGTCAATTTCCTTTCCAGCAGGTTGTTTGGTTAGAGCTCCTCAGAGTCTGAGACAGATTCTCCAGTTCTGCTGGCTGTGAGGTTAGAGATTTTTAAAAATTAGAAGAAGGGAAAAGATGTAGCTACAAAATAAGTCAGAAGCAAAAAAAGGTGGGAAAAAATGGTCAAGATCAAAGTAGTAGTTTCTTTTTTCTGGTTATAATAATGAACCAAGGATGAGTAACAACAATTAAGGCATTAAAATAAACCGGTTATTAAAATTTGGCCTTTTCCTGGGCTTAGATAATTCATAAATTGTTCATTGTTAGATCAGTTTGAAGTTTTTTTAACCTCAAAATAAGTTCAAATTGGTATTTTAGGATTACTCAGTGTAGAGCTGTGCCTATAATCCACCTCTCCAGAGCCAAATTTTTTGTTCTTAACTAACGCATAAAATCAAACCTTCCTTGCCACCCTGTCCCAAAGTAGGAATTTTGAAATTTCATTCTGGCCATTAATGATAATTGGGATTTGTAAAACTAGCTCATTTATACTTACTTGTTAATGGAAAAATAAAACAGTTCTTTAAGAATGTGTTTTCCATCAAATGCAAGCCTATCTTGGAGGTGACCACAGTAGCATTTGGCTTCTTTTCTTCATGTTATCATGGAATCATGAATTGCACAAGCCAGGGAGGCCCAAATGCCACTGCAGTGCTTAGGTTGCTAGCTTAAGTGAGACAGCACACCATGTTAGCTTCATTTGTGATTTCACAGATTCTTTAATTGTAAATTCCTGGCCGGGTGTGTGGTGGCTCATGCCTGTAATCCCAGCACTTTGGGAGGCCGAGGTGGGCAAATCACGAGGTCAGGAGATCGAGACCATCCTGGCTAACATGGTGAAACCCTGTCTCTACTAAAAATACAAAAAATTAGCTGGGCATGGTGGCGGGTGCCTGTAGTCCCAGCAACTCAGGAGGCTGAGGCAGGAGAATGGCATGAACCCGGGAGGCGGAGCTTGCAGTGAGCCAAGATCGCCACTGCACTCCAGCCTGGGCGACAGAGAAAGATTCCGTCTCAAAAAAAAGGAAATTCCTGTAAGATAGTGTTTATGACCATGGGAATAACATCTCATTCCATTTATGAGTATTACTCTGTGAAAGTGCAACTGTAGTTTATTAATCTCCTTATTATTTAAGTAGTCAGTGAATATTTGTGAGTTGAGTTATTGTGTGATTTGTTGTTACTTTTTTTTTTTTCCTCTGTCTCCCAGGCTAGAGTGCAATGGTGACATCTTGGCTCACTGCAGCCTCCACCTCCACCTCCTGGGTTCAAGCTACTCTCTGTCTCAACCTCCCAAGTAGCTGGGATTACAGGCACACATTATCACACCCGGCTAATTTTTGTATTTTTAGTAGAGATGGGGTTTCGCCATGTTGGCCAGGCTGATCTCGAACTCCTGACCTCAGGTGACCAGCCTGCCTTGGCTTCCCAAAGTGCTGGGATTACAGGCATAAGCCACCATGCCCAGCCTGTTGTTACTTGTTACACCTCTTTCTGCAGAGGATTTGAGGCAGATTCCAAAAATACTTAACATATAAAAGATTAAAAGTTGAGAGAATTATAGCAAAGGGAATAATTAAGAAAATAAAACTATTATAGAATGAACATATGATCCTGTATAAAATATAGCATCTAAAGCAGGCATATGGGCTTATAGTTTTAAAAGATGAGTCACAAACTTGTCTCAGGATTTCTTAGTAGCCAAGCAGGGAGGGCAACATGATCAGTTATAAGATTCATATTGTTTGGCCTTTGAAAACAAACTAGGTGTTCAGGAAATTTCTCCCTTGTATATTATAAACCAGAGATGTGTGATATAATGGAATATATCCTTACACAATTGCTCCAATATCAAAACGATAAAAATAAAGCAGAACACTACAAAAAGTAGTTTATACCCAAGTACCTGTCATCCCTAATTAACAGATATTTGTATTATCATATTTTCTTTGTATCCTTATTTTAAAAGAATCACAAGAGATAAACTTGAAGCATCTTATATTATTTTCCCAGTCTCCTCCTCCTTCCTTCCCTCTCCCAGTATGAAACTGATATATAGGCTGTCAAGGCTGTTTTTTGTTGTTGTTGTTTTTTACTTTTACTGTATCATATATCTGTAAGTAATATATAAACCTTAAATTTGCATAAGTAATATACTGTACATGTCATTCCTAAACTTGCTTTTTTAAATTAGCTCCGTGTTTGATGTCCATGGTGCTGTAGATCTAGTTCTTTTATTTTATTTTATTTTTTGAGATGGAGCTTCGCTCTTGTTGCCCAGGCTGGAGTGCAGTGGTGCGATCTCGGCTCACCACAACCTCCGCCTCCCAGGTTCAAGCGATTCTCCTGCCTCAGCCTCCGGAGTAGCTGGGATGACAGGCGCATGCCACCACAGCCAGCTAATTTTGTGTTTTTAGTAGAGACAGGGTTTCTCCATGTTGGTCAGGCTGGTCTCGAACTCCCAACCCCAGGTAATCCTCCCACCTCAGCCTCCCAAAGTGCTGGGATTACAGGCGTGAGCCACCGTGTCCAGCCTAGTTCATTAATTTTAAATTCTGAAGTATAGTTTTCTATTATATGGAAATAATACAAATTAGTTATCTATTCCCCTACTAAAGATTTTCAGTGTGTTTCTAGTTTTTCACTGTTATTAATGGTGCCACATTGAAAACCCTTGTCTGTATCTTGTGCCCACGTGTAGCGTTTCTCTAGGGCAGCAGTTCTCAAAGGATCATCTGGGAACTTGTTAGAAATGCAAACTTGGGCCCATCCCAAACCTCTGAATCAGAAACTCTGGGGGCGGGGCCAGCAATCTGTTTAAAAGGAGATTGTGGTGCACTCTACACTTGAGAATCACAGCTCTAGCACATGTATCGTTAAAAGTGGAGTTACTAAGTTTTAGGGTACATGTATTTTCCACTGTACTAGATAACACCCAATTAATTTCACAGAAATAATTTATATATCAATTTTTTATTAAGTCCCTTTGTCATGTGTTACAAGCTTTTTTTTTTTTTTTTAGTTTGTCTTTTGGCTTTGTTTATGGTGCTTAAAAATTGTAACCAAGTTCACCAATTAAAAAAAATTGTGGCCAGGCGTGGTGGCTCATCCCTGTAATCCTAGCACTTTGGGAGGCCAAGGTGGGCATACTGCTTGAGTCCAGGAGTTCAAGACCAGCCTGGGCAACATGGCAAAACCCTGTCTCCACAAAAAAATACAAAAAATTAGCAAGGTGGTATGGTGGTGCACACCTGTAGTCCTAGCTACTCAGGAGGCTGAGGTGGGAGGATTGCTTGAGCCTGGGAGGCAGAGGTTGTAGTGAGCCAAGATTGCGCCACTGTACTGCAGCCTGGGTTACAAAGTGAGACCCTGTCTCAAGAAAAATAGTAAAAATTGTATATATTTGAGGTATGCAGCATAATGTTTTGATTTGCATATGCATAGTGAAATGATTACTATAATCAAACCAATTAACATATCCATTATCTGACAGTTACCGTGTGTGTGTGTGTGTGTGTGTGTGTGTGCACGTGCGCGTGCGCATGCGTTCTCGCGTAGGTGGTAAAAGCACCTAAAATCTCTTCTGGCAAACTTCCATTATACAATACAATATTATTAAGTATAGCCCTCATGTTGTACAGTAGATCTCTAGATGAATTCATCCTACCCATCTGCAACTTTGTACCCCTTGACCTACATCTCCCCAGTCCCACTCCCTCATCACCAAGTTCACCAGTTTTTTTAATGGCTTTGGTATTTAGAAAGGCTTTTGGAGGGAAGAATTTTGAGTTGGATTTGATTTGCTACTGAGACACCCCACTGAGATATATAACAGTTATTGGAGAATGGTCTGAGGCTTATGAGAGAGGTGAGAGTTGTAGAGATTTGGAAAACTTGTATAAAGGTAGAAATTTGACATTGTTGGGATGGATGAAATTGCCATAAACATATGTCTGACTGATGAAAAAACAAAAAATTGACACAGAGAATGTAGATTGAGAAAATGATTGAGGATTAAATGATGGGGAGCAACAGTGGACGAAGATAATCTAGTAAAGGAGACTGAGGAACGATCACAAAACAGAGCAAGGAGAAGAATCTGAAATATCGAGTGATGACAGGAATGTAAGCAGGGAGAGATCACGAATGCTGCAGAGAAAGGAATACATCTAAGAAAGGTGTAAAAATATTCCCCTTCAAGAGAGCAGCTAGCAATGGGTTGAGGAATAGAAGATTCCTTAAGTTTGCAGTGAAGCATAGGAGAAGATGAAGCAAACTTAGAGAGGGTAACAAGGTCATTTTGCTTTAGGAGTAGAGTATTTTTACTCCAAAGGAAGGAGCCCATGGCAAGTTATGTCTGGTGTTAATGATGCTGTCTCCTCTTCAGGCAGCCTTTTCATAGATATACTTTAAATACCCTTTGAATAAATTCATTCAGCAATAGAGTTATTGAGTATTGTGCAGAGGTATAGGGTGATATAATTGTGACTAGGTGACTACTTTACATTAGATAGTCTTCTCTGATGTTAACATTTAAATTTAGGACCTCGGCTGGGTGCGGTGGCTCACGCCTGTAATCCCAGCACTTTGGGAGGCCGAGGAGGGTGGATCACCTGAGGTCGAGAGTTCAAGACCAGCCTGACTAACATGGAGAAACCCCGTCTCTGCTAAAAATACACAATTAGTCAGGTGTGGTGGTGCATGCCTGTAATCCCAGCTACTCGGGAGGCTTAGGCAGGAGAATCACTTGAACCCAGGAAAGGGGGAGGTTGCGGTGAGCCGAGATTGCACCACTGCACTCCCGTCTGGGCAACAAGAGCGAAACTCTATCAGGAAAAAAAAAAAAAAAAAATTTTAGGACCTCAGTGGTAAGGAGCCACTCAAACAATGTGGAGACAAAATTTCCAGCCTCTATCAGGTCAAACAATAGTTAGGATCGTATCTTAATAATTTAATAAAGTTTTCTTGCTTCTTGGATCTGACCAGGGTGAAGAGGGAACAGAAATCTTTGCCCCCTGACTTTGGAAATCTCGTTTAACCTTCAAACTGGCGATGTCAAGGGTTCCAAGTCCTCCACCTCCGGCAGAAATGTCGAGTGGCCCCGTAGCTGAGAGTTGGTGCTACACACAGGTAAGTTGAAGTTTTCAGCCTGTGAATCTTGCATCTGGGGAGGATTTGGTGGACGAAAGGAGTAGGATTGCTTTTCTACATTGGGCTTCTTGCTTTCTCTGGAACATAACTGCCAAAGAGCAGATAGATAAGATACTTGTTAGCCTCAGGTTCCTTAGTTTTCCATGTGGAATCTAAATTCCCTAGGCTAGTGTTTTTCAGTGGAGGTTGAAAGGGGGAATCTTTGAAACTAGATCTGCTTACATTGCCCTTGATGAAAGTGTGTTCTGAGTTTCCTCTGTTGGGGAAACAAGTTTGAGATGTGCAACCCCAGGCAGTGACATCAACATTTTAATAACAGAGACCCATTTTAAGTACGGTTTTATCATATGCTTTCCCAGCCCTGTCCATGGTGGTGGTGGGTTTTTTGTTTTTCCTATATGTTTCTCTCACTTTCCATCCAGTGTTCTCAGCAGCTGAAAAAAGTTATAAAAGCTATTGGTCAGTGTGAGATTTCTTAAAATGTGGATGAGGAACCTAAGGTGAGAAAAACCTGAAAACTGCTATCTTCCTATCAGGATCATGCAGAGGGAGGGAGGGGAAATGATAATCTGCCCTTCATCCTGTTTTTTCAGGTTGTCCACTTCCTATTTAATTGCTTCCTGTTTTTCTATCAACAGATCAAGGTAGTGAAATTCTCCTACATGTGGACCATCAATAACTTTAGCTTTTGCCGGGAGGAAATGGGTGAAGTCATTAAAAGTTCTACATTTTCATCAGGAGCAAATGATAAACTGAAATGGTGAGGAAGAATACGTCTAACTGTAAAAATTTTTCTGAAGTTGTCTGTTTTGTTTGGTTTTATGGGACACTGACAAGAATGTAATTTCCATGAAGGCCAGGACTTTTGTTTTGTTCTTACTGTATTTCCCAGTGCCTAGCACAGTGCCTGGCACATAATAGGTACTCACTAAATGTTTGTTGAACTAATTCAATGAGTATATCAGAAATCAGCAAACTCAAGCTACAGGGTAATGTAAATAAATAAAGAAAGCCAGTGTTATAAATGATATCCATAAATGGAATGACTGGTGACTGCTTGGCAAACTAGTGAGTGTTCTTCTAAAAGAGGTGCTGGCTACTCAGCTCCAGCTAACTATAGCTATGCATGAGTAAGGGCTGACCCTTGCCAGATTTTCTGATTTTTCAAGAAAAGCAAGAAATCTAGATTTTAACATAAAAATCTGTTTACTTTTAAATTGCCTGCTTTTAAACAAGAAAGGGGATTTATTTGCTTATGTAACTGTATTGACAGGGTATAGGATGGGTTTGAAGGTAGCTTGATCCAGCAAGCCAGTGGTTAGAGTAAGAACACCATCTCTGCCCTGGCCCTGTTCTCCACGCTCTTGGACATCTCAGGTCTGGCTTCTCTTGTGCTTAAGGGATAACTGGCAGTACCAATGGGTATAATCTACTACATGCTAGCAAAAGTCTTTGAGCTTTCTCTGAACTGTGTGGCCAGGAATATGTCGTACATGCACCAATTGTTTTACGTTTGTGTTCCCTGAACCAATCCCTGGAGCAGGGAAAATATGATCCAGGAGTGAGGATCAGTCTCATTCAGACTATGTGTCATCTTGCCTGAGGAGCAGGCAGTTGAGGATACAACCATATACCCACTGCAAAGACCAAAACGCATGTCTCTGAACCACCAGTTTTGACCTCTGAAAACCCACCAAAAGTTATTTTTTCATTCATTTAGTATTTTTTGGCTATATATTGTGCATTTTACTACTAAGTGTTGAGAGAGATGTTTGTTCTTAGACATTGTATTTAAATCCTCATCATTAGCAAGGTGTATAGTAATGTATGTAGCATATGCACTCCCTAGAGAGACACTGGATTGGGCCACCTGTTTGAGAGAGGTGCAATAATACAGATAAGGCTTAAGGATACATATGACCTATGTATTGCATGTGGTAGAAGCAGTGTCTGAAACCCGTGCATTTGACTAATGACATTTACAACTTAGTTGAACCTATTCTGTCTGAATTTTGTTTTGATCTCTCCGTAACAGATTGGCATCTCTAACACTATTTAGAAGTCTGGCCTGGAATTCTGTGCTGCGTAATGATAATTTACTTTTGTCTGTGCTTCCTTCATATTGCCTCTTTTATTTTAGTCTTAGAATATTGTTGCCAGATTGGTAAAATATCTATAAAAGATTATGTATATTATTATCTATAAAAGATTATTCACACTTTTTTTTTTTTTTTTTTGAGACAGAGTCTCACTCTATCGCCCAGGCTGGAGTGCAGTGGCACGATCTCGGCTCACTGCAACCTCTGCCTCCTGGGTTAAAGTGATTCTCCTGCCTCAGCCTCCGGAGAAGCAGGGATTACAGGTGCCCGCCAGCACGCCTGGTATTTTTAGTAGAGACAGGATTACACCATGTTGGTCAGGCCGTTCTCGAACTTAAGTGATCTGCCTGCCTTGGCCTCCCAAAGTGCTTGGATTACAGGCATGAGCCACCGTGCCTGGTCCACACATTTCTTTTTTTTTTCTTTTTCTTTTTTGAGATGGAGTTTCGTTCTTGTTACCCAGGCTGGAGTGCAGTGGTGTGATCTCAGCTGACTGCAACCTCTGCCTCCCAGGTTCAAGCGATTCTCCTGCCTCAGCCTCCTGAGTAGCTGGGATTACAGGCGCCTGCCACCACGCCCAGCTAGTTTTTTTCTTTATTTTTTATTTTTAGTAGAGACGGGGTTTCACCACGTTGGCCAGGCTGGCCTCAAAGTCCTGACCTCAAGTGATGCGCCCGCTTCGGCCTCCCAAAGTGCCGAGATTACAGGGGTGAGCCACCGTACCCAGCCTGTTGTTTACTTTTTAAAAGGTGACCCATTTTGCTCTACGAAAGTGGTTCCCAGCCAGGTGTGGTTGCTTATTCCTGTAATCCCAGCACTCTGGGAGGCTGAGGCAGACGGATCGCTTGAGCTCAAGCATTCAAGACCAGCCTGGGCAATATGGCGAAACCCCATCTCTACAAAAATTAGCTGGCCATGGTGGTGCACATCTGTAGTCCCAGCTACTCAGGAGGCTGGGGTGGGAGGATCACCTGAGCCCAGGGAGATCGAGGTTGCAGTAAGCCATGATCGTACCACTGCACTCCAGCCTGGACGATAGAGTAAGACCCTGTCTCAAAAAAAAAAAGAAAAAAGTTGTTCCCAACTAGTCATTCTACTGAATTATATTCTTCTATGGGGCCTGCATTTGTTTTTTAAACATCTCCCTCTCTTGAGTCTGATTTCCAGTTCTATCAAAATGGATGCTTTTGACATTTTTTTTTTCTATCTGTTTTGGACAGGTGTTTGCGAGTAAACCCCAAAGGGTTAGATGAAGAAAGCAAAGATTACCTGTCACTTTACCTGTTACTGGTCAGCTGTCCAAAGAGTGAAGTCCGGGCAAAATTCAAATTCTCCATCCTGAATGCCAAGGGAGAAGAAACCAAAGCTATGGGTAAATGTTCTCCTCTTTGTTCAACTCTTAAGTTTTACATCCAGAAGTTTCATACACTGACAAGTTGTGGCTTTGATCTGGTTTTTGCGTAACCTTAAATATGACTTTTTTTTTTTTCCACCCCAGAGAGTCAACGGGCATATAGGTTTGTGCAAGGCAAAGACTGGGGATTCAAGAAATTCATCCGTAGAGATTTTCTTTTGGATGAGGCCAACGGGCTTCTCCCTGATGACAAGCTTACCCTCTTCTGTGAGGTGAGTCCTTGTATTCTGCTGAGACTAGCAGTTCCCAGACCTGATGAGTATTGGTAGACTTAATTATATTGTATCAGGGATGTAGAGTAAGAAAAAACCCCAAGTGGAGTAGTGCTGCACAAATGTTATTTATGTGACTGATTGAGCTACCTGATGATTTCAAGGTTGTTGGGCATCTCAGCTTTCCACTTGTTACTGTTCTTAAAAACAAAGGTTGTATGCTACCTTGGTATGTGTCAGTTTTAAGTTGCTTGGGTCAGGACTTTTCACTGTGGGATTTTTTTCAGATAGCATTTGAAAGGACTGTCACATCAAGCTAAATATGTGTATCTGTTGTTTATACTTTCTGGCTCCTTAAGTGTGAGGGCCATGTGTGTTTGCAGATTACTTACCTTTTCTGCTCTTTGAACTAGATTCTTATCAAGAGTTGAGGCCTATGGTTTGTCTTGCTGGAGTAATTGTGAAATAAGAAGGTGAGAACCATTTTTTTTCTAGGGTGAAGGCTATGTAAAGCTCTCTAACTCACAGTTAGCTCAGAGAGTTATCTGTAGTCAGTTAGGAAAGTCCTCTCACCAGTGACCTAAGAGCTTTTCCCAGGTTTACAGGAGAAGCCTTGAAATAAAATTCCCAAACCAAGAATGAGTTGGAAAGTGGTTTCTTTAATGAGTATATACTGATTAGTCATTTCATGCTGTTATGAATACATTTAGAAATACTGACAAGCTCACAGTGTAATAAATGAATAAAATCTCCAGTCAACTGGGGCATTAGTGTTCCGTGCACATAGGTTGAGGAACCACTTCCTGAGCAGCACCGCTTGATAATAATAAACAGTGTATCATCATGGGGGATGGTACAGTTGTTCCACAATTGCCAACTCGCTCTGTCAAATAATAGGCTCACACTGTGAGTTAATGACAGTTTCAAAGGCATATCACCACCTGAGTAGCAGGGAAGGGAGTCCCTTAGGAATCTTGCCCTTTTGCAGAAAAGGCCTAGCTGTCGGTAGCAGGCTTATGTATTGCTTTCTTTCTTTTTTTTTTTTTTTGAGACGGAGTCTTGCTCTGTCACCCAGGCTAGAGTGCAGTGGCGCAACCTTGGCTCACTGCAACCTCTGCCTCCCAGATTCAAGTGATTCTCCTGCCTTAGCCTCCCAAGTAGCTGGGATTATAGGTGTATACCACCAGGCCTAGCTAATTCTTGTATTTTTAGTAGGGATGGGGTTTCACCATGTTGGCCAGGCTGGTCTCAAACTCCTGACCTCAAGTGATCCGCCTGCCTCAGCCTGCCAAAGTGTTGGGATTACAGATGTGAGCCACCATGCCCAGCCAGCCTTCTGTATTGCAACAGAGTAGTTGCAAATGATTAGAAAACTTTGGAGGCAGTTTCTTATAATACCACACTAAATATGTAAAATATAGTTTGCATAATTTGGTATCCCCTCTCCTTTTTAATTACCAAGTAAAAGAAGGAAATACTAGAGTGATAGCATCTATAATAAATACATAAAATGTGGCAGTTCTTTTATGTCTGATAAACTTGGAGTGTGAATTCTGTGTAAATCTAACGTCACGGATTATACTCAGTTGCCTGAATGAAGAAATGAGAATTTAGTTGGTTTTACATGAGGTTAGATGTTATGTAAACAGATCACAGTTTGAATCTTCACCTATCTTAGAGACTTGCATTTCAGAAAAACTTAAAAATAGTAGAAAATTCTAGTTTCTATTGGAAATGAAAGCCAATCTTTAAACTGTTCTCTGAAGAAAATCTCCCCTAAATACTGCATCTGGCAGTATTAGGCAATACCATAACCTTTACTGCAGCTTTTTTGAGTCCACAGTGGGTCCAGCCTTTTCTCATATGCTTCCCCCTCTCTTCCCAATCCATTCCAGCTGCTCCAACCCCTGTCTTCACAGTCTTGATTTGGAAGCCAGTTGGCCTGCCCTCACTTGGCAGTCTCTTATCCTGTGGTTAAATCCGAGGCCAAGTTCCAGCTCGCTCGCTCTCTCCCTTCACTTCCCCATATGAAATTCTCTTAGGAGAAATCCTGTGGTTAAGTTTAGATGTGCCTTGACTTAGATGGGAAGTGAGATGACACTTTAGAAACGAGGAGATGTTGAACAGGGAAACGTCTGCTGGGTTCTGCTGATGCCATCGGTTTCTTACCATCGAACCAGGTGTGCCATCTGTTCCTCTCACACTTCTCTGTTGGCCACAGGTGCTGAGTGTTGCTTCTCATACTTGGGCTTATGCCTAGTGAGACTTGTTTCTGTTCCAAGGCTCTCTGTGGACTTAGTAGCATTCAGCGTTGCAAGACGGTTGCGTGGGGGTGTGTATTGGATGTGTGGGTTTTAAGGATGTCTGCAGCTCATCTAAGTTCTTAGCACTTTTCATAGCTAGATCATTTTTGGTGCACATTTTATCCCTTTGACCTGTTGTTTCCCTTCTATCAGTGGAATATTTATAAACACATTTGTTTTAATTCATATTTACATTTTGTTTGTTATTGGTTTGATTAGTATTTTCATATTGTTTAGAGGCTTTTATGAAGTTGATGTCCAGATAGAAATCTAGGTTCTAGTACCCCAGTGCCCCATTCGTCACTCAGCCTTTGACTCAGGCACTTCTCATTGTCATCCTGATACAATAAATACAGTTGTTTCATAGGGATTCTGGTGCTCCCAGAGGCCACAAGAGGGACTCCTATGGTGGAAGACCGAGAAGCACCCATTTATGTTTGGCCTTTATTTCAGTGGTATTCCTGTTGTTGAATGTTTAAATGAAATTAGATTGTGGACTCTGAAAATGATGAATGGGTGGTCTTGTTTATAATGTGCCCTACATTGAGTTCACTTTCAGACAAAATCAGGCGTGTTCAGGGTGATATGACTGTAGACACTGAGATCACTTTCAGTTCTCAGTGATGTTTTACCTATTAGGAAATGTGGCAGTTCTTCCAAGTTGTTATTGCTTAGTTAACTTATTTGGAAGCATTTCCAAAGCATTTCCTGAATTGTCCCTTATTACAATCCTTTGAGCTAGGTTTAGTTCTGTTTTCTTCATTTCATGTTACAAGGGGAGAGAAGCAGTGCCTAGGGAGTCAGGAAATTTTTCCTAACATTGTGCAGCAAACTAGTGCGAGGGTCATGTCAGCTCCCTATTTTCTATCTCTAGTCCGCTGCACTACACTAAGTGGAGTTGAATGCCATTCACCCAAGGAAGCACAAACTCGGGTCCCAAGTTTTCTTGACAGAGCATTTACTTTGGTAATGAAAGAGAGAGACATAAGAGTCAGGAGTGGTGGCGCACCCCTGTGGTTCCCAGCTACCCTGAGGCTGATGCAAGAGGATCACTTGAGCCCAGGAGATCGAGGTTGTGGTGTGCTATGATCGTGCTTGTGAATAGCCATTGCACTCCTACCTGGACAACATAATTAGTCCCTGTCTGTTAAAAAATAAATAAATTAAATAATAGAGACATGAAGGCATGTTTAAATTCCATTTTAAATTTTCTCTTTAATAATTTGGTCCACAGAAAATCTTCATGAAATAGTTCAGCTTCTATTGACCCTTTTCTCCAATTATTTATATTGAAAACAAATAGCCATTAGCAATAAAGAAGCATTGTATTCCAACTTTACCATATATGCCTTTGACAGGTAGATAATCCCAGAACCTCTTTGTGATGTTGTAACTAAAGATGAAATATGAAATAACATATAAATGTGAAATATCCATACACTAATTAACTTTATTTTAATTTTTTAAGAGATGGGATCTTGATCTTGCCCAGGCTGGAGTGCAGTTGCTTAATCATAGCTCACTGTAACCTGTAATCCCAGCACTTTCGGAGGCCAAGGTAGGAGGATCATTCAAGCCCAGAAGTTCGAGACCAGCCTGGGCAACATAGTGAGACCCTGTCTCTACAAAAAATTTAAAAATTAGCCAGGTATGATGGCACATGCGTGTAGTCCTAGCTACTTGGGAGGGTGAAGCAGGAGGATTGCTTAAGCCCAGGAGTTGGAGGCTACAGTGAGCTGTGATCACACCGCTACCACTGCACTCCAGCCTGGGCAACAGAGGGAGACCCTGTCTCTAAATTTTTTAAACTAATAGTTTTATACACACACACACACACACACACACACACACACTTCATAGCCTGGGAATAGGTATTTTTGCTAAATTTTAAATAAATGAATCTATTCATTTTTACCTTTTTATCCTTTAATTATTGGATTATTTGAATATATTATTTGTACTGGATGAAAATACCAATATTTGCTTGTTCTTGACCTACACAAATGGTGATTCAATAGGTAACATCATTGTAGGTTATAAAGCATGAGAATATACTAAACCCACCACTCAACCTAAAAATAAGACCAATAACTTGGAACTAACCTGTAATGCTTCTCCCCAATCCCTAAGATTTGTTTCCCCACTCAGAGGATGATAAATAGCTATTTTGAATTTTATGTTATCATGCACTTGTTTATTATTTGTATGTCTGAATAATATATTGTTTAGGTTACTTGTTTTGGAGCTTTATAAAAATGGTGTCAGACTGTATGTAGTCATCTAAGATTTGCTTTTTTACATTATGTTTCTAAAATTTATATAACTATACTTCATCCATATTTAGTGCTGTATATAATAGTCTTGTGTGAATGTATAATTTATTCATTCTTTTGTTGATGGACATTTAGGTTGTTGCTAATCTTTTGCTAGTAGAAATAGTGCTCCTGTTGTAAATAATTTGTAGGCAGTGCCTGTTTTTCCTAGATTGTTTTAATTATATAGAAGTTAAAAAATGTATTTCCCTGGGTTTTACTTTATGTATAGATGAAATGTACAAGAATTGGCACAATCTTTAGTTTTTTATGAAATTTGTTTTTTTAAGAAAAGGATTGACTTTAAAAGTGAGACCCTTTTACAACTTGAAGTTAAGGAGATTATACAGCCTTCCTGAGACATTTTCATGCAATCATTTATAAGATGACATAAATGTCACAGTCACGTCATCTTCACAGCTGCAGTTCTGAATGAGTCCCCCCAGTCAACTTTGTAGGCATTAAAAAAAATCTTTAGTTTTTCTCAGAATGGTCTCATTTTAGCATCATCATTTGCAGAGGAAAACAATCCCTTTCTAAGTTAAAAGTTTGGGCTCTGAAGACTCATTTGTGAATGCCATTTAGAATTTATTTTTAATTAAGCGTATTTAATGTTGGTGAGAGGTGCCAGACATTCAGAGCTCTGGAGACTCCAGGCATCTATATATCTACAGAACAAGCCTGGCTCAGACAATAAAGGTACATTCTCTTTTCTGCTGTGTTCCTGTCTGTGTCCAGAGAGAGGAATTGCCCCAGTGAGAGATGTCACAGCCTTTGGGCCCCACTCATTACCACATGTGCATCTAACCAGCAGAAGGCCCACTGGTAACTATGGTTTGATTATGTGAAATTCAGTTTAGCTCTTCTTGCCAATTCATTTCACCCAGTCTACTAAATTGCCATCAAGTGTTAATGACTTGGGGCTCCTGTCAACCTGGTTTAATTCAAGCTAGGAACCCAGTGCCAAAAGCATTCTCCATTCCCTTCATTGGCCATCCCAGGAGATTCCTGCCTTTCCCTGTGAGAAAGTTGGATTTAATTGGTCTTTTCCTTTTTTTTTTTTTTTTTAAATTAGTATTTTAGAGCTATAACTGAGAACAGGCAACTTCTACTTTCGGTGTTAATGTTATGTCAAAGAAGTGAGGGTATTAATATGAGAAAGTGGCAGAAGCAAATTAGAGGTCTTATAAAGGACAAGAGAGAATCTCTATGGGATGGTTTGTACTGTGTCCTAGGCTATTAAAATAATGTTATAATCTGGCTCTGATAAATGTGATACTAATGCCAAGTATATTCATAATTGATTAACTTGGCTGTTTCATTGCCCAAGACCATAACAGCTAGTTTTAAACAAATGAATAAATTTCTTGACCTGATAGTAAATATCTCACTCCTGCACAGAAGGAACTATAGGTCATTAACTTTGCCTCTGGGCTTATGACTGCGTTTAAGGGATGACTTGCATCTTGAAGGTTAAAAGAAATCTGGGTCATTAAGGATGTTCCTAAGCTGTCTTTCTCATCTTACTGTTAGGAATAGCAAGAGTGGGGAGCTAATTCTCAAGGTTTGTGAGTTCTGCTTTGAATTTAACTTTTCTAACAGAATGTGATGTAGGAGATGAAGCATAACAATGATTGTTAGGCAGATGACTGATCTGCAGTGTCCTATCTACAGTTGGGCAACTGACATTTATTTTATGATGTTGTATGATTTATAAATCCTTGTATTTGGTACCCTAACAGATTTATCTGAGTTTCACTGACTCACCTAGAAGTTAACTTGGTTTTTTATCTAGGCTGAACTGGTTAAAACATGCTTCTGCTGAAGCCATAGTGGGAAGTTGGGATTCCTTTATAAACCTATTGTCATCATTATCTTCCAAAGCTATAAGTGCATGTGTAGCTACAGCCAAGCATCTTGTATGTCATTATCACGACTGACTAAAGGTATAAAAGTGTGGGATACTCACCCAGTTTTCACTACTAGAAAGATCTTCCAAGTCTGGTCCTTACTGACAGTGGGTCAATAATGTCATGTTCATTAAACTAATATTTTTGAAGAAGTGCCAGTTATTTACCAGGCTCTGTAGAAGATGCGTTTTATGTGCATGTTCTCGACCTAACTAAAATAACGTCTTTTAGGCTTCAGTTATTAGATTTGGCGAGGTGCAGTGGCTCATGCCTATAATCTTAGCACTTTGGGAGGCCAAGGATGGAGGATCACTTTGAGCCCAGGAGTTCAAGATCATCCTGGGCAACATAGTGAGACCTTGTCTCTGTAAACAAATAAAAAATTAGTCAGATGTAGTGGCATGCGCCTGTAGTCCCAGCTACTCCAGAGGCTAGAGTAGAAGGATCACTTGAGCCTGGGAGGTCAACGCTGCAGTGAGCCATGATCATGCTACTGGACTCCATCCTGGGCGACATAGTGAGACTCTGTCTCAAAAAAAAAAAAAAAGTGATCAGATTCTTGTCTCTAGAGTTTAATTTAAATGGTAGTATTTATAGGAGTTCTTTGTATTGAACTTAAGGCAGAATAAGGTAAATACTTGAGGTTTAACATTTGTTTCTGTTAGTTTTGTCTCTCTGGCACCTTTGCCCAGGTTTGTAGTCCAAGGGAGGTGAAGCTTATTAGAAACTGGGGGAAAAAGAGATTTGTGGGGCTCTCTTCCTATTGTCCTGAGATGGTATTGAATAAGTCTGATTGTGACAGAAAAGGAGTTACTTGATCCAGGGATAAAGCCTTGATTTGTGGAGGTGGTTTCAAGATAATATGATTAATATTAGTATCTGAATGTACTACAGCAGTTAGGTAAAAGTCGTCTCTCTATCTGCTGGCAAAAAAATTCCTGGTAACAAAAGCTTGGCTTGTGTTTCCTTGTCTTTCACAGGTGAGTGTTGTGCAAGATTCTGTCAACATTTCTGGCCAGAATACCATGAACATGGTAAAGGTTCCTGAGTGCCGGTTGGCAGATGAGTTAGGAGGACTGTGGGAGAATTCCCGGTTCACAGACTGCTGCTTGTGTGTTGCCGGCCAGGAATTCCAGGCTCACAAAGCTATCTTAGCAGGTTGGTATTTATTCATGAGGAATTTTATAGTTTTGGTGAAATAAGGAAAAATAAGTGATTGCATAATCACCTTTTGAACAACTTTTTGAACTCAACTACAAAACAAACTGCAGCTAAATATATCTTTGTATTCCGGTAACAATGCTCAGAACCAAAAAAGCTGCTCTCTAAAATGACATTTCTGTTTTTCCTCTCTGTAGTGGACCTAGGCCATCATTTTCAAGGCATGGATGATGATGTACAAAGGTATTGAATGCCTTTGCCCCTAGAGAGTAGATGTCAGAGCACCAGTTAAGAGCAGGTATCAACCCCTAGATAAGGGTTTAGGATATAATGGAGAGGATTCTATACTCAGGACTAAATGCCATCTAGCTAGTCCTCAGCCCTGGAGGGGTTAGCCCTCTTTTCAATTTAAACATACTAGAAGAATGAAACTCTTGCCCCTGACATGGAGGATCAGGTCTTGCTCTAATAGGCCCATGGTTTTCAAGACCAGGGAAATTGACACCAAGGAGGAACTGATGAGGAAGGACTGACTTCATCGCCCAGGGAAGGGTAACAATCACCGTATACTTCTCTTAAGACCATAAGACCTAACAGGAAATTGCGTGAACCTTCAAGTAACACACTTCTTACTAAGACCCTCTGCTCTGTCATTCTAAAGTACACACCTGGTAAAACCTCAGACTGCCTCAGTCTAAACATTTTCCTGTTCCCTCTCACAACTGGCCGTTACTGTGTAATACTCAAGGAAGTCACGGGCGCGGTGGCTCATGCCTGTCATCCCAGCACTTTGGGAGGCTGAGGCGGGTGGATCACCTGAAGTCAGGAGTTCGAGACCAGCCTGATCAACATGGTGAAACCCCATCTCTACTAAAAATACAAAAATTAGCTGGGCATCGTGGCACGCGCCTGTAATACCAGCTACTCCGGAGGCTGAGACAGGAGAATCGCTTGAACCCCGGAGGCGGAGGTTGCAGTGAGCCGAGATCATGCCACTGCACTCCAGCCTGGGCAACAGAGCAAGACTCTGTCTCGGGGGGAAAAAAAAACAAAACTCAAGGAAGTCTATAACTCTTTGGTTAGTGTCTCCACACTTAGCTAGGCCCTCAACACCGCCAATAGTTTTTCTACAGATGTTTAGGCAACTCCCTTTCTTAACGATAGCTGTCTCAAACCTTAACCACTCTTTAACTCCTTCCAGACTCCTAAAAGATTACCTTGCCTACTTCCTCCAAGAGAAAAGGAGGACCTTTTGTAGGAACTTCCTCAACTCTTGCTTCTCACCTCACCTGCATTCTCAGTGGAGGTGTTCTTCCTCGTGGACAAAGCAGACTTTTTTTCTACCTCTGCTCTGTTTTATATCCCATCTTGCCTTCTCAGAAACCTTACTCTACCGGTTATACCCTTGCTATCTATCTAGTATCTTCACTATCTCTCTGTTATTGCCTCTTCAACTTCAGCCTGTACAGGCTCCAAGCTTCTCCCTCTAGTTATTCTCTCTCTCTTTTCCCCAGAACTGAGTTTCTTGAGTTAGCATATTCACTTTCTACTTCCTTTCCTCCCACTTATCCTCAGTTCACCTCCATGCTATGAAAGCAGTTTTTCAAAATTACATGATCTACTAGTTCCTAAATTTGAAGGACTTCAGTTCATATACTAGGACTCCTCTCTCCTGATTCTCTGGTTGCTTCTGATGTGTGGTCTCCTTACTTCTTCCTCACCCATCCCTTTATACATTGGTGAGCCCTGAGGATCTGCTTCAGTTCCGTTTTCATTCCACTTCTTCTCCCTGAGTGATTTCATTTATTCCTGTTGCATCAGCTGCTGCCTATTTACCGAGGACCCTCAAGACCTGGCTGCTTTGGACCCTTCCTTCTTTATGAAAAGCACCAGGCCTTTATTCTTTAATTTCTGAAATATATTTATTTAGTTCTCTATGGTCTGTAACCCTTCTGAAATAAGAACAATGAGAATTGATATCCTTTTGGTAGAAATTAAAATACTGAAGTTCAGAGGGTTAAATGATTTGCCCAAGAATATGTGGTTAGAAAATGGCAGAGCTAGGCCGGGTGCAGTGGCTCATGCCTATAATCCCAACACTTTGGGAGGCAGAGGTGTGCAGATGACTTGAGGTCAGGAGTTCGACACCAGCCTGGCCAACATGGTAAAACCCCATCTCTACTAAAAATACAAAAATTAGCCAGGCGTGGTGGTGGGTACCTGTAATCCCAGCTACTTAGGAGGCTGAGGCAGGAGAATTGCTTGAACTCAGGAGGCAGACATTGTAATGAGCCGAGATCACGCCACTGCACTCCACTCTAGCCTAGGCAACAGAGCAAGACTTTTGTCTCAGAAAGAAAAAAAAAAATGGCAGAGCTAAAATTAGTGCTTTCTGACATAAACTATAGGCCAAAATTTCCAGTTCTCTGTTAGCTCAAAACCCTTCTACTATATATTTTGTCCATTCTTTCACTCTTAGGTAATCGTTGGATCTCAGCTTTCACCAGAACCCCTGATTTATTTGACAACATGAATAAATTTGAGTTCTTAGCCATTCTATTACTTTTCATGGTTGAGATTATTATTTTTCATGGTGTTCATTGGACTAGAATGAGCATGAGTTGGAGCACTGTTTCTCAACCTTCATTATCCCTGCCTCTAAGGAGAAAAACTAAATTTAAATTCTCCCTGATGAGAGAAATAAAATACTAAGGAAGAAGATTTTATCAGGTAGGGTTGTGCTTTAAAGGGACACAAATCATTATAATATCTAAAGTTTCTTTCCCCCCCACCTCTTTGGGGCAATATCATCTCTGTTAGGAATGCATAGCTTAGAAAAACAGTTTGCCATAGGTGAGCATGCGCTTCATCTGGTTAGTGGATGCCATTGAGCGCAGTTCTTGACCTTCTTCCTGCGCGGTCCCTGGAGGTGCAGAAAGTATGGTGTCAGTTCCAACAAAAACATAGGTATTAGAACACCCTGCTTGATCATAAGGGACCTTCCATTTGAACCCCAAATCTATACAGAGAACATAGCATTATCATCCAACATAGATAAGTAATTTTCTTGAAATGTGAATGGTTGGAGTAGAGCCGATAAGTTATTTTGGAAGTAGTGGTTTCTTGTTTTCCTTTATGTATTATAATTAGTTACTTATTGTTATAATATATGAAGAAAGGAATTTTGTAATTCTGATGTAAATTGAGGTGGAGACCTTTCCTATAGCAGTAGGATAGGTTAGAAAATGATCTCTCCCTCATGACTGGCAACAACCAAGAGATTTCACTGTGATAGCCTTATCTGCTTGTTTCTCTTTGACTTTGTAGCTCGTTCTCCGGTTTTTAGTGCCATGTTTGAACATGAAATGGAGGAGAGCAAAAAGGTATGTAACAAGATGAAGACATGTCTGTTTAGCCAGGTATCTAGAGTCAGATGATTTCCCACTTTAGCTGCAGATTCATTTTCCTAATTACTTTTTTCTTACTAAAATGGAGTATGAGTCCCTAAACTCCTTCTGAGAGCAGAGAGAAGTGGTGTAGAAGTATTATGGGTAAAGCAGATTGACTTATTAAATGAGGCTGATCATCCACACAGTTTTGGGTGAGGGTATTTAGACATATATGTTTTTACTCAGAAAACTGAGGAAAAGAAAGGTGAAAAAATCGAAGAGTTGTTTTGCTGTTATGTTTGAGAAAACAAAGATGGAACATGTGATGGACGAAAAGGCTATTATAATCAAGCCGGGCAAAGAAATTTTCCATTAATGTTAGGTTTTAAATGATACAAAGTTCTCTCCTCACTAGAGCTTAAAATCATGAGAATAGTTTAGTTTAGGGATGTTATTCTGTTGGAATGTTTCTCATATTCAGTTTTTCTGGCATAGAATCGAGTTGAAATCAATGATGTGGAGCCTGAAGTTTTTAAGGAAATGATGTGCTTCATTTACACGGGGAAGGCTCCAAACCTCGACAAAATGGCTGATGATTTGCTGGCAGCTGCTGACAAGGTAAGATAAGAATAGAAAAATAATCAGGACTAGGAGTTATTGTGACTTCTTGTGTTTCATGAACAGGATTCTATGTTGCATTGTGGGTAAAATGAGCATATATCTTGGTTTGGCCAAGACAGTCGTGGTTTACACATATTATTCCAACACAATTATTAATAGCACACTTTTTATTCTCAAAAGTGTCCTGTTTTGAATAGTAAACTATATGATCACCTAACTATGGGAAAGAAGGATAAGTTTGACTTCTACCTCTCCTCTTTTTTCCATCTCAAATTTAACCACAGTGATAGTAAAGATTCAAATAATACTAACATTTGGATTGTGCTTTATAATTTACAAAATGTTTTTGAGTTTATTAATGTATTTAAACTTTATCAGTAAAACAGCCCTTTGTATCCATGTGGACTCAACCAATCTCAGATCACAAATATTTGAGAAAAAAGAAACAAGAGGCCAGGCACAGTGGCTCATGCCTGTAATCCCAGCACTTATCGGAGGCCGAGGCAGGTGGATCACCTGAGCTCAGGAGTTCGAGACCAGCCTGGGCAACGTGGCGAAACCCCATCTCTACTAAAAAATACAAGAATTAGCTAGGCATGATGGTGCACGCTTGTAGTCCCAGCTACTCGGGAGGCTGAGGCAAGAGGATCGCTTGAACCCGGGAGGCAGAGGTTGCAATGAGCTGAGATCGTGCCACTCCAGCCTGGGCAACAGAGCAAGACTCTGTCTCCAAAAAAAAAAAAAAAAGAAACAAGAAAAAACAGGCTGGGCACAGTGGTGCTGGGTGTGTGGTGCCTCCAGCCTATAATCCCAGCACTTGGGCAGGCCAAGGAGGAAGGATCACTTGAGCCCAGGAGATCAAGACCAGCCTGGGCAACATAGGGTCCATCTCTATAAAAATAAAAAAATTTAGCCAGGTGTGATGGTGCACACCCATAGTCCCAGCTACTTGAGAAGCTGAGGTGGGAGGATCACTTGAGCCCAGGAGGTTGAGGCCACAGTGAGCCATGATTGCACCATTGCACTCCAGCCTGGGTGACAGAACGAGACCTTGTTTCAAAAAAAAAATTAAAAAAATACAAATAAAAAACCAAAATAGTATAACAACTATTTACATAGCATTTATATTGTATTAATTAGTATAGACAATATAGGGCTAATTTAAAGTATACGGGAGGATATACATAAAGATACAGGGAAATACTGTCTATTTATTTGTTTGTTTATTTTTTTGAGAAGGGAGTCTTGCTTTTGTCACCCAGGCTGGAGTGCAATGGCACGATCTCGGCTCACTGCAACCTCCACCTCCCAGGTTCAAGTGATTCTCCTGCCTCAGCCTCCTGAATAGCTGGGATTACAGGTGCCCGCCACCATCCCTGGCTAATTTTTGTATTTTAAGTAGAGATGGGGTTTCGCCATGTTGGTCAGGCTGGTCTCAAACTCCTGACCTCAAGTGATCCACCCACCTCTGCCTCCCAAAGTGCTGGGATTACAGGTGTGAGCCACTGCACCTGGTCTATTTATTTACTTTTTGAGACAGAGTCTCACTCTGTTTGCCCAGGCTGGAGTGCAGTGGCACAATCTCGGCTCACTGCAACCTCCACCTCCCAGGTTCAAGCAGTTCTCCTGCCTCAGCCTCCCGAGTAGCTGAGATTACAGGCATGCACCACCACACCCAGCTAATTGTTGTATATGTAGTAGAGACAGGGTTTCACCATGTTGGCCAGGCTGCTCTCGAACTCCTGACCTCAAGTGGTCCGCCCACCTCAGCCTCCCAAAGTGCTGAGATTATGGGTGTGAGCCACCATGCCTGGCCAATACTGTCAATTTATATAAGTGACTTGAGCATTCACAGATTTTGGTATTTGCGGGGCCCTGGACCCAGTCCCCCAAGGATAGTGAGGCATGGCCGTAATCTTTTACCTAGTGTCCTGGTTAGCATTTTCAACTTTTACCTAAGTAGTTATTGAAATAAACAGTATTTCTTCAAAATCATGAGAGAATTAATAGCCTAATAGTAGAATAAATTGTACTTCATGACACATTTCAATTTGAGAAGTGTTCAAGTGTGGAAATAAAAATGCAGATCTTAGAATCAAAGACATATGATGATTACCTAAAATAATTCGGTCAGTGATTCCCAAAATAAGGTGAAATATCAACAGATATTAGGTTGGTGGGAAAGTCTTATGAAAAATACTGAGTTTAACCAAGACAAATAGTTGCTATCTTACTGCAGGATTTCTCAGAACCTGTAGCATATTAATGTTACTGTGAATTTTCTAACAGGAATTATGATAGACAGCATTTCTCCAATTTAGTTAACCCTGGAATCCTTTTTCTCAAGGATCACCTGCAAGATTAGTGGTCCCCAAAATGCACATTGGGAAACGGACTTTCATTGTTTAGGTACATCAGAGAGAGAACTCAATGGTCTGCCCTTCTAGGCCCTGTGGTCTGTGGAAACATGACAGACCGTGGGGAAGGGTGGGTGGGGAAGGGTGAAAGAATTGGTGTGGGAGCTTTTCCTGTGTTGGCAGACAAGTGGAGCTGGCGTGAGGGTGGGAGAAGGGCGTATATCCTGCCAGCAGTAGACCCTGTGAGAAAGAGGGTTATCTGCCGAAAGCACCTCCTTTTCCTGCCGTGATGCTGCAATACCCATTGGAGGGAAAAGTGGGCTCTGGTCTAAGGACATAAGAGCCTTCCAGGGTTTGCTCATGGGATAATCTGCTACCTTCCTTTGTGCCTGAGGACAGAGGAAAGTGCCTGTGTTTATAGTGGAGGTTTTATCTTTATTGATCAGCTTTTGGAGTGTATGTGGAGGATGGGGCAAGTAAATGCAATCAGTGCTCCTGATGAAGAAGATTGGAATAATAACCGTATCCTTCTTGTCACTTTTCAAGACTTTATGAGTACAATGAAGCAATGTGAAAATTCCATACCCTTCCAGTCTACCTCAATTCTGACCAGGGGAAACTTGCTTTTAATGGAGACAGTAAGAAAATATTCACTGCAAGCTCTGGGAAAGTAGAAGACACAATCCAATAACTGCCTTTTATAAAGTTAATTATGATTCTGCCTGATCTGTGCTCTGATTTTTAAGGAAGTGGTCACTTGTACTTATACACATCATGTGTTTATCCTCTCATCTTCTAGATTCCATAAGGACAAGTATTGCAAGGCCCACTTTTTAGACAGAAATGCTAAGGCTCAGAGTTGTATATCCGCAGAGCCAAGATTAAACTTCTGCTACGTCCCTTAGTTTTCATTCTTGCTCCCTAGCCAGAAAACCTACTGGTAACCCACTGTAAGTACATAGGGCATGGTGATCAGCCTGAACTGCCATTTCAAGGATAGCATTTCAGCACAATGTGTTAACTTGTGGTTTTAAAAGATAAAGCTGTTGAATCACGGCAGTGCTTTAAATTTATGAATGAGAAGTAATTGAAGGGTGTATTTTCAAATTCCATTCAGAATTTCCAACTAGACAGTTTTTGCTCCAAGCCTATTTGAAAACGTTTTTACCTTTACACCTCTTCGTGAGTTTTAGGAAAACAGAATAAGAAATCTTTCATGGAATGATCTAAACATCTAGAATTTACCCAAGAGGCTGAAACAGCTTCTCCTAAGCTTTTCCAGTCTCCTGGGGGCATGTGTAATTAGACCAAAAACAACAAAACTCGTCGGGCTAGGCCTGGGAGACACAATTTCCATCTCTTGGGTAAGTACTGCCATTAGGCAGGTTTTTCAGAAGCATAATTAAGAAAAAACTTTGTCCCCAAGGGACAAGAATGGCTACTTTTGTCTAATTATGCAATAGGGATCAGAGCTATTCACAGTAAAAGTCCTTTTAAAAGAATGTATTGAGAAAGGATAAGAGGAATCGTCTGGGCAGCACTGTATAAAAAACTGAACATTTCAACCTTTTAAAACAAAAACGGCAACTTCATTTCTTGCTTATCTAATGTTATTCCTGTTTTCCATGGAAACTGTTTTCCAGTTACTCAAATGTAAAAAATTAAAGCTGCACCAAAACCAATAAAACCTCTCTTTTTGCTGCAGGAGATCACAGTGCCAGCAGATATGCCTCCTCACCCAGAATTCGTAACAATTAAATTGTCCTGGTTTGATTGCCATGATTCACCCTGAAGGGGCATTGTGTCATTGAGTTCTGGGGCCTTCAAGCTGGGGCCTATAAGGAGACTGTGCATAGCCTCAAAGCAAACTGTTTTCCTGTGAACTGATTAATGACATTTTATTTTGTGCCTCCTTGTATTTCCTTCCTCTTTCCTATCCGTCAAGTTCCTAGTAAGTTCATAATCTCATATTAGAGAACAAGTGGTAGAGTTGTATCTGAACCAATCAAGTAGATCAGAGGTGCCCAGCATTAACCTAGGCTTTCCATTTCAAGAACATTTATGCCCTTTTCTTAGAAAATGCAAGTTTTTAAACTGAAGTTTTTAAACTGAAACTGCATTTAGGCTCTCTGCCACTTTGTCCTTTTACCCTGAGAAGCTTAACCTCAACCCCAGTAAAATAAGACTCTATTTATCCTTCTCTATTTAAAAGGAGGCCTTTAGTTGACCCTCATTCAGAAACAACTAGTGGCAGAGGTGCTGGTAAAAGTCATCACAGGGCTCCTTTTCACAGCCTGATGGGCCAGTTGGGATATCTTGCTGGGCTAGTGACAATGCTTAAGTCAAAAGGACTGTGCTTCACCCTCTTCTGGCTCTAACTAAGGGGATTGCAGTAAATAAGGGATTTCACAGGGTAAACACCAATTCTTTCACCCTTCCCCACAGATCATGTTTCCACAGACCGCAGGGCCTAGAAGGGCAGACCATTGAGTTGCCCTGTTGACGTGAAGCAGACTGATGCCTCACTGTAATTGTAAGTGGTGAAGGTTTAAGAACAACTTTCATCACAGTCAGGAGGAGAGTAAACTTCAGGATGCAGATCTACCCTGTAATTGCCTATTTTTCTAATAGGTAGACTTTAGAACTCTAATGGCAGCTTTCCAAGTTACTTTAGCTGTTTACATTTCAAGCTTAAACATCTAACCTTCAGAAATGGTTATGTTTTATCATTGCAGTAGTAGCTTTTCATGGTCTGTGCAGTTCTGTTCAAGTATCTGGTTAATATGATGGTACAGCTAAAGAAAACAGCTTCAGTAGTGGTCAGCCCAGAGCTATTGCTGCTCTGACGACAGCAGTGCTTGTGTTTTACAGTATGCCCTGGAGCGCTTAAAGGTCATGTGTGAGGATGCCCTCTGCAGTAACCTGTCCGTGGAGAATGCTGCAGAAATTCTCATCCTGGCTGACCTCCACAGCGCAGATCAGTTGAAAACTCAGGCAGTGGATTTCATCAACTAGTGAGTTGGCATCTTCAAAGTTCTTCTTTCAAAATAGTTGGATAGCTGAAGAAATGAGAAAGACTTTGAATTAGTGGGTAAAGCAGGCAAGTAGCTTCATTAACCTTTTGGCAGTAAGAATAGAGTTTTCATCTTTTCCTTCAATTGACCGTATGGAATTGACTTCATGGGTTGAATCCTATTGGTGAGTAAAGTGTTTTACTTCCTCATAGTGAATCGAAGTGATGAAAATAACTTGCTGGCCTGAAAAAGCTGTATGCCCCAAATGATAGTATCTTTACTTTACACTCAGTGACTTAATAAAAGACATGTAGATTTCTAGGAGGATAGACATATGTTTATGAGTTAGTAAAATGTACCTCATGTTTGGTTGTAGAATAAGGAAAAAAGAAGGGATCATCAGTAGCTGGTTTCACAGTTTTGAGAAAGAAATGTTCATTCCACTAGGTCTGTTCCTTCATCTTAAGTGACAAATGACCTGGCGATACTACTTTCTGAAATAATAATATGGAATAATAATATGAAATAATAAGAATAATAATATGAAAGATGAGTTGTAACTACAACCCATCTTCTCAGTGGGACACGTTCTACTCCCTTGCCCCATGGAGAGAGCAAAAGCTGGAAAAAACCCAAAGAAGAAAAGCCCTCACAACAGCAGTTCTGGGGCAAGACAGGTCTGAGACATTCCAGGTGGATGAGTGAACAATATTCAACATAGAAAATTCCCAAAGACAGGAAATAACATCCTCTAGGTCTAGTTGTAGAATTATTTTCTAAGGAGTGATCAAGTGAGGCAGAAGAGGGAGGGGAGAGACCCATCAGTGTGAGTTCCTTTGAGTGCTTACTGTGTGTGTGCTGGACACTTGCTTGGTGCTTTTGAGATATTAACCATTGAATGAAGTATGGTTATCCTCCCCTCTTTTTTGATAATCAAGTAGGCCCCAGGCTCTGATCTGCCCTGTGGTTAAAGGCTGGTGAGTGGCAAAGCCAGGCAGAAGCTCAGGGCTTCTGGCCGAGGGAGCCCATGCTCCTTTTTATGACTGGCATCACCGGTGAATATAAGGAACATAGGCAGTGTTGGGGGCCTGGGGAACATTCTGCTTTTTGTTTTTGAGAATACAGTGGCTCAAAGTCTTGGTTTTCAGATGACGACAGCCACAGGCAAGTCACCAGTCTGCTCATTGTCTAACAAGCAAATTCTTATGCATATTAAGGGTTCTTCTGTTTCTTGCATTGACACCCTTTATACCTAACAGTGGAAAATTAGGCTATCTAGGTGGCTGTTGAATTCATCCCTTGCTCACTCCCTTTGGTAACCCATTTCTCCACATTTCTCCTAGTCATGCTTCGGATGTCTTGGAGACCTCTGGGTGGAAGTCAATGGTGGTGTCACATCCCCACTTGGTGGCTGAGGCATACCGCTCTCTGGCTTCAGCACAGTGCCCTTTTCTGGGACCCCCACGCAAACGCCTGAAGCAATCCTAAGATCCTGCTTGTTGTAAGACTCCGTTTAATTTCCAGAAGCAGCAGCCACTGTTGCTGCCACTGACCACCAGGTAGACAGCGCAATCTGTGGAGCTTTTACTCTGTTGTGAGGGGAAGAGACTGCATTGTGGCCCCAGACTTTTAAAACAGCACTAAATAACTTGGGGGAAATGGGGGGAGGGAAAATGAAATGAAAACCCTGTTGCTGCGTCACTGTGTTCCCTTTGGCCTGGCTGAGTTTGATACTGTGGGGATTCAGTTTAGGCGCTGGCCCGAGGATATCCCAGCGGTGGTACTTCGGAGACACCTGTCTGCATCTGACTGAGCAGAACAAATCGTCAGGTGCCTGGAGCAAAAAGGAAAAAAAAAAAAGAAAGGACATTGAGTTTTAACAGAAGGGAAAAGGAAAGAAGAAAAGATTTTTGCAGAATTTCTCAAAAATCAGTTTGTGGATTCCAGTAGTATTTATATTGAGAGAAACAAATTTTAGTCCTAACTGTGCTAAAACTTGGATATTTGTGAAAACTCCTTACCACCATACAAGCATCAGAAGAGCTCTCTTGTTGTTAGCACTTATTGTTTGCAAGAACAGAATACATCCTTTTATCCTTTTATGAAAAATGACAAGTGAAGGCAAAAGGGGAAAGTTATTTGATCTGGAAGATGAGTGTTCTGATGTGGTGGCTTTTGCAAAAATCTTTATTGGTGTTGAAAACTGGAAAAAATAACTCATCCAGAATTCATACTGTCTTGACAAGAACTATGGTTCTCTGTTTTTAGATATTGTGGAAAATGTTTTTGGGCATTTTTCTCTGATTTTATTTCTTCTCCCCCATCCCTTTTTCTAAAAAACAAAAAAACACACACACACACACACACAAAACAAAAACAGAACAAAAGAAGAGAGAAGGAAATTTTATCAATTAAAAATGCTGTGTGATAAAATCCCAGCCCAGATTGCTCAGCTGTTTGTACCTGACTTGCCGCCTGCATAGGAGCCAGTTCTGTTCCTTCTGACTAGCCCCTCTTCCTCCAGGGGAGAACTTCCAAATGTTAATTTTTTTTTTGAAAATATAAATAATTACTATTTTGTACTGTGTGGTATCTCTGGTCTTTTGTTTCACTCACCTGCCTTGTCTCTTGGGTCTGAGTCCCTTGCTTAAGGGATTTTGAAGTCCTAGTTTTCAGCTTGCAGAGATTATGTCTGAAATGCCTAATGAGTCGCAGGGATTTGTTGAGACTCCGTAATCTCAAGTTTTCTTTGTGAGCTATCAGCATCTGCCAGTCTCTTGTCCTCCCTGAGTATCTCACAGTCCATATCCTGATGAGGGATCAGGCCCCTACCTCTGCCAAGGCAAGTAATGGTAGTGGGCTTTTAAACTGCCCCCCGTATGTTTTAAGACCTAATCCCCACCTCCTTTCTTCTAACTAAATATAAAAAGATCCAGGGGACATAATTGTGGAGACTAAATAAAGGGAAATTATTGTCTCTAACTGGTTCTGTCATTGACTTGATGTGTTTCCAGAAAAGCTAATACTGGAGCTCACAAGAATGTTCTGGGGCTCCCTGTCTGCCTTTTTTGTGGCTCTGTTAGGACAGTGGGATATATTGAAGAATGCATCAGCTATTTGGCTAGCCTGTGTATTTTTTACCTTTGATGGAACCTCAACCTATTTCACCTTCTATTTCCCTTCAGTGGACCTTAGACTTTGTACATTTTCCTACTTTCATTTATCTTACTGCCTCTAGAATGGGTAAATATGATCTGTTACTAACATAATCAAAGGCAGGATTAGTTTATTGGAAACCACTCCGTTGCACTTCCCGGTTTCCCCTGGGAAGCGTCCCCTGTGTGAGGAAGTACCCAGTTCTGCATGTGCTGGCTGCTGGCTGCTGTCCTGTGCCTCCTCCATCCTAGCTTTCCAGATCAGCACACAAGTCCGAGGATCCAGGCGAACTCAAAGTCTCCTCTACCCATATCGTCTTAGGTTTTTCCAGCTAAATTTATATACAGTATTTCATCTGAACTTCCCAAAAACTTGACGAACTTGGTGGGACAGGTGAGATATGGCATCTTCCCACTGTGTAGATGAGGGAAGCAGAAACCCAGAGAAGGGACATGCCTCAGATCATACAACTATTGAATGCCAGATCTTCTATTGGAGTATCCTGAAGATTACGTAATTAACTGGAGGAAGTTCCATTTCTGAAATGTTTAGGTACAAAACTGAAAGTAAAGCTTCCTTCCTGTGGGAATAGCAAGAACAAAGCCCTGGAAAGGTGCCTCTGCTGGCCTGTTCTTCAGAGGTTCCAGAAGGACAAACCAGGCTTCGGATTTGCTTTCCTCTTCATTCACAGACAGCTGTGGGTTGGGATGCTGGTGAGTTCAGGGACTATGCCCTCAGGAGGACAGCAGTCCTGGCACCTAGCTTCTGTCAGGATGAAGGTCTCTTCTGGGATCTTCAATATTTATGGAATTTCCAACTTGGGCTTTACTGTGGGTACAAAGCTGTTGGGATTTCAGGTACAGGTAAAGCTACTGGATGCTTCTGTCATTATTTCATTCTTTCTGGACATGTTTGTTTTTGTTTTAAATGATACAGTTGAAGCCATCTGGTTATGACAACATCAGAGTCCCAGCATACTGTTCATAAACCTCCCACTGCCACCACCTCCCTCCCTTAGCTCCCCCACATCTGAAATTTAATTCAAGTTAACTCTACAATCTGGGGCATGAGCTGTCACTGCAGAGATGTCCGTGCCAGTGAAGCAGTTGGAGATTTCAATTCCACGAGGATATGGCTTATTTATCAAAACAGTATTTCGGGCAAGTAGTTTCGCAGAACCATTGGAGTTGCAGTTTCAGGTCCACATAGAATATCTGGCATCATCCCCATCTCCCCTTCCCCTGTGTTGTCAGCTCACCCCATATATCTGACCACCTATGGAAAATTTTCCCCATTCCCTATGTAAAGATTAAAGCTCTTTGCATTGTTACTAGGCATCTCAAACACCTTTGTGGGTTTTAACAATTTGGGTAAGAGATGCTCCTCTTTTCTTTTTCACTGTTAAAGCCTTTTAGGTCTTGAAGAGCTTTCTCTTGTATTTTTTTTAATTCCAGCCAGGGACATTGAGATCTTTCTTAGGCCGGAAGATCCCTGGCCTGACCATAGCTCTGCACATTCATCTTTAAATCTGGTGTAAATCTATTGTGGGATCTCCATATTGTATGAGCCTGTGCAGATGAAAGGAAACAGCTTGTATGTTTATGAGCAGAACAACAAACAGAGGGGGAGTTGAGCTGCACTTTGAAACTGACTGTTGCTTTGTTCTTGCTCTTCAACTCCTATAAAAGAACAACTAAATCCCCCCAAAATGACTGTATCAAAGCCTTTGGTTTATCTTTGTCAAAGACAAATTCTGGGCTGGAGCCCAACCTTATTTTCCACAACTAATTATCTTTTTAATCAGCCTGAGCCCTGTGTGTTTCCTTTATCTCTTGACTTGTCACTGAACTCTGCCCTGCATCATTTAGATTCATTTCTAATGGCTTGCTGACTAATCTAACATTCAGGTGAGTATCGTTGGACTGCTCTTTATGTACGTGTATGCACAAGGTGAATGCGTTTTCCTTCTTTTAATTTCAGAGGTGACCGCGCCATGTTGGGGCCTTTGACCCAATAGATGGACACCTCATGGAGACAGTGAGCAGGAAAGCAAATGTAGGACGATCAGTATTTGGGATAATGAGTTGGGAGAACCAGAAGCTTTGACCTCCGGATGAGAACAGGAAGTTGAATGTTGTTGACTGATGGGATCTTTATGCCGCTGAGCCATTAGCAAGATGATCCCTCCCGCTCTGTAAATCCTATAGTGCTGGAGTAGAAAGTGGCATCTGGAATACTGTTTGGTCTTGATTTCTGCAGCTCTAGGAAAAAAAGAATTTTAGACTTGAGGGAATTCAGTGCAAGCAACTGAAATGATTAAGGAGTTGAAGGGGATCAACTCCAGGGGAGAAATGTTACGAAGATAAAATATGTGTAACTCTAGTTTGGGGATGTAGCTCCAATACCTGCAGTTTACAGATCTCACAAGAGTTCTAAACATTTGCCAGCTTGTCTTGCACAGCTCCCATTCATTCCAATTGTATAGCTTGGGAAGATAGCTACGTAACTTCCTCAAGGTCACTCAGCCTGACTCTGAGCCAAGAAACAACAGAAGGCAAAGGGAAAGCTTTGGAGCTTAGACCCAAGGACCAAAGAGAAGGTGAAAATCCAGGAGTTTGCCTGGTAATAAAAGTGGACAGACACATCCACTTATAATGCTCACTTGAAATAGGGAGAGTTGGCTGGGCACGGTGGCTTATGCCTGTAACTAGCACTTTGGGAGGCCGAGGTGGGCGGATCACAAGGTCAGGAGTTTGAGACCAGCCTGCCTAGCATGGTGAAACCCCGTCTCTACTAAAAATACAAAAATTAGCTGGGCATGGTGGCATGTGCCTGTAGTCCCAGCTACTCAGGAGGCTAAGGCAGGAGAATCTCTTGAACCCAGGAGGCGGAGGTTGCAGTGAGCCGAGATCACGCCACTGCAGTCCAGCCTGGGTGACAGAGCAAGACTCCATCTCAAAAAAAAAAAAAAAAAAAAAGCGAGCAGGGGGAGAGTTTTAGCCCTTGCAAGACCCTTAAAAGTGAGTCTCGACAAACTGAAGGAGAAAAAAGAAGGGGTCCCACATGATTCACCTTCTTTTCATGTCTAAGAAAACAGACATCCATGGAAGTGAGGTGGCATGCCCAAGGTCACAGAGATTACATTTCCAGCCACTGAGCAAACAATTGCTGAGCATCTAGGAGGCCCCAGACACTGTGCTAGGCTAAGCCTAGTATGGAAGGTAGGATTTCTGTTCTATTAACTCAGTCTAATGGAGGAGGCAGAAATAAACCAGAGAGCCCATAGAACTGAGGACTAAAAAGAAGCCATTGAATTTAGCAGTAAGGAGGTCAAGGGTTACCTTCGAGCAGTTTCAGTCAAATGGTGGAGGCAGGAGCCAAGCCTGACAAGGAGGTGAGAAAACATAGATGGAGAATAAGCTCCTCTTTCCAGAAGTTTGAAAGGGATAGAGGAAGGGGATCTCTCCTACTCTTCAGGATTTGTGTCTCAATCTAGTCAACACATTTGGTTTTGTCTAGAAGTAATGGTGTACAGGTTGTCCTATAAACGATGGGCACTTTAGTAAGTGGTATTTGTTATGAAAGCCATGTTGTAGAACAACTGTAGCTTTAAGTTGAGAAAAAATTGCCTTCAACCCTTACACAATTTTGAGAAGGATTTCTTAAAGACATGTTTTTATACTTTTTTTTTTTTCTTTTTTTGAGACGGAGTTTCACTCTTGTTGCCCAGGCTGGATTGCAATGGCGCGATCTCGGTTCACCACAACCTCTGCCTCCTGGGTTCAAGCAATTCTCCTGCCTCAGGCTCCCGAGTAGCTGAGATTACAGGCATGCGCCACCATGCCTGGCTAATTTTGTGTTTTTAGTAGAGACTGGGTTTCTCCATTTTGGTCAGGCTGGTCTCGAACTCCCGGCCTCAGGTGATCCGCCTGCCTCAGCCTCCCAAAGTGCTGGGATTACAGGCATGAGCTACCACGCCCAGCTGACATGTTTCTTTACTTTTTAACCTATTCATCTTCCAAGTAAACATTTGCTTCAGACCTTCAAATGTTTTCATGGGCCAGTGGTTTGGTTCTTGGTGTGCTATAAAGGTACACCATTCAGTTCCCAGACATGGAAGCCCTGGCTGGCAGCATTGCCAGTTCCCACGGTGTAAACACTGCCACCATGGCTGATTCTGGATCACTAAAATGACATCACTGAAGCAGAGTTGGGAAGAGAAGCACAGCCCACCGTAGCTGAGCATGGATAGTAGTAAAATGTAAAATAATTAGAAAGAAATAAGTCTTGGGTACTTATTACCTTTACTAATTGTATGTTAGTATAATTGAATTTTTAATAATGGCTGTTTAGCAACCAGCTCTCAAATTCCTGAAAATTTAATGATTATCTCTAGAGATCCAGTGTGAACCAGCTCCAGCACACCACTGGACATTTGTGTGCCTCATCTCCTGTTACCCATAGCATTTTTTAAAATTATTATTATTATTATTATTTTAGACAGAGTCTCGCTGTGTCACCAGGCTGGAGTGCAGTGGCACGATCGTGGCTCACTTCAGACTTCTCCCAGGTTCAAGTGATTCTCCTGCCTCAGCCTCCCCAGTAGCTGGACTACAGGTGTGCGCCACCACGCCCGGCTAATTTTTATATTTTTGGTAGAGACGGGGTTTCGCCATGTTGGCCAGACTCTTCTCCAACTCCTGACCTCAAGTGATCCACCCGCCTTGGCCTTCCCAAGTGCTGGGATTACAGATGTGAGCCACCATGCCTGGCCACCCATAGCATTTTAAAAATGCATTTATGGACTGGGCGCAGTGACTGATGCCTGTAATCCCAGCATTTGGGGAGGCTGAGGCAGGAGGATTGCTTGAGCTCAGGAGTTCAAGGCCAGCCTAGGGAATATAATGAAACCTTGTCTCTACAAAAAAAAAAAAAAAAAAAAAATTTAAATTAACTGGGCACAGTGGCATACGCTTGTAGTCCCAGCTACTTGGGAGGCTGAAGTGGGAGGATCGCTTGAGCCGAGGAGTTTGAGGTTGCAGTGAGCCATGAGCACCACTGCGCTCCAGCCTGGGTGACAGAGTGAGACCCTGTCTCAGAAAACAAAAATAATACATTTATGTAGTTTAAAAGCAAAATGAAATACTGCCTTTTCAGAAATCGAAAGATACATTGACACTGATACCTGTTGTATTATATATTTTACTCTCTGGTTAAATTAACACATTTTAAAATTTCTATATCTTATCAGTATTGGAAATGTGTAATTTTTTTTTTTTTGATTCAGAGTCTCACTCTGTCACCCAGGCTGGAGTGCGGTGGCGTGATTTCAGCTCATCGCAACTTCTGCCTGCTGGGTTCGGGCAATTCTCCTGCCTCAGCCTCCTGAGTAGCTGAGACTACAGGCATGCACCACCATGCCTGGCTAATTTTTTGTATTTTTAGTAGACCTGGGGATTCACCATGCTGGCCAGGCTGGTCTCGAACTCCTGACCTCATGATCTGCCCGCCTCAGCCTCCCAAAGTGCTGGGATTACAGGCGTGAGCCACCGCACCCAGCCAGAAGTGTGTATTTTATTGAAACGCTAATGAAAAGTAGACATTGTGACTGACATGTTATCCAACATAATCTTCAGTGATTCCAGGGAGTTTTCTCCGTAGTGCATCCTTTCTGCCCCATTATCTCTGAACAACAGTTTTTCATTTTAAAAGAAGAAAAGGGCATTTGAGAGTGGTCAGCACGCCTGCCAACAGGTGATCCCGAGGGTCTTCTCCTCCCACCAGTATTTAAGAATCTCTGCCTTGGTTTGGCCAAGAGTTTTTACAGCTCTTTTTGTTTTCTTTGCTAATAGTTCATTTATACATTCCATTTACTGTGTGCCAAGGACTGTTCTAGTTTCTAGGGATACAACAGTGAGTAAAACTAACTGCTCCCTGTAGTCATTGGAGTCTAATGGGGAGAGATTATCCTTAATAATCCCACAAATAATGTCAAAGCATGGTAAGCACCCTGAAGGAAATGTGTAGGGTACCATGAGATCCTCTGCATGGAACTGTCTTGTCTGGGGAATCCAGAAAGGCCTTTCTAAGAAATCAGCTCTTGAAGTGAGAACTGAAGGATGAGGAGCTGTCAGCTTGGTACTTGGGAAGGCACATTCCACACAGAGAAATTGCATTCATAAATCCCTGAGGCAGGAGGGAGCTTAGTGTGTTGTTCCAGGAGCCTAGGGCAGGCCAGGTGGCTAGAGTGTGGAGAGGTGTGAGAGCAAGTTGGAAGCCGTGGCAGAACCTTCGTAGGTCACATTAGGATTTAGATACTTAAACTAGAGCGATGGGAAAGCCATGGAGGAGCTTTAGGCAGCAGGGGATGACAAGATCTGCATTTTAATAAGATCTCTGGCTAGAGTATGGAAAAATTAGCATTGGGGTTGGGGGTGGAAGAAGGGAAGAGATGACAGAACTTGAAGTAGGGAGGTGGCGCAGCTGGAGAAGAGTACATCTGTATGAGAGGGATTTTAGGGAGCAAATTTGGCAGAACTTGATGAATTGGACAGAGTAAGGATGAAGAGGTTTCTGGCTTGTGTGAATAGATGGATTCACCGAAGCGAGACCAATGGGAAGATAAACAGGCTTGAGGGCAATCAGGTCATTGATTTTATTTTACTTGTTGCCTATGAGATGCCTTGAGAAATCCAAATGGAGGTATCACATGGGCTGTTGAGTTGATAAGCCTAGAGCTCAGAAGAGAGGTTGGGACTGGAGAGATGGTTCTTGGAGATATAGTTTTAGGGGTGCCATTGAAATCCTGGGGTGTGAGATCACTGAGGAGGAGTGTAGAGTGAGGAGAAAGGGGGCCTGGGACTGAACTTTATGGAATTCTTATACTTAAAGGCTAGTACAGGAAGATACACCACAAAGGAGAAGTGGCCAGAGATCTATATGAAGGAAATACAAAGTTAAGTGAACCAGATTTAAAAGAATTTTTTAAAAAACTGTTGAATACCCCGTCTCTACTAAAAATACAAAAAATTAGCCGGGCGTGGTAGTGGGCGCCTGTAGTCCCAGCTACTCGGGAGGCTGAGGCAGGAGAATGGCGTGAACCTGGGAGGTGGAGCTTGCAGTGAGCCGAGATCGCGCCACTGCACTCCAGCCTGGGCGACAAAGCAAGACTCCGTCTCAAAAAAAAAAAAAAAAAAGAAAAAAAAAAACAAAACTGTTGAATAAGAGAGTAAAAGATGCCCACTGGAGTTAACAACATGGAAGTCATTGGTGACCTTAGCCAATGCCGTTTCAGGGAAGGGACCCTGATGGGGGAAGGTGAGGAACTGGAGACAGGCAAGCCTTTGAAGCATGGCTGTGAAGGGAAGGACAAAGGACAATAATTGGAGGAGGAAAAAGCGTTGAGGGGAGTGTTTTGGTTTTGTCTGTAGAATGAAGGAGACGTAACATGTTTAAAGCTGATGGGAAAGATCCAGTAGAGAGGAAGCAGTCGAAACTCCAGGATCCGGTACAGCGGGGACAGTCTATGCCTTCAGGTTCTAAGAGTGCTGGAGAAGGAACAGGTAAGTGGGCTTAGGCAGGGATGAATCCTCTCTCTAGATGTGAGGAGAGTCCTGCAGAAATAAGTGGGTTTGTCTGATACTGGGAGGTTGAGCAAGTTTGTCGTATGTTTTTCAGATTTAAGTGGAAATAAGGTCAGTGGCTGAGAACTCCTGGGAAAGGGTGGGGTTTGGAGACATGATCTGAACTAGCTGTTGAAGAGGAGCTGGTAAGAGTGCAGGCTGCACCGAGGCCCCAGCCGCGGCAGGTGTTTGGAGAGCACACACCTGGAGTCTAGGAGTCTGGCTTCCATCTTCCACCACCACTCGTGATCCTGGCCTTAGTTTCCTCATCTGTAAAATGGGTATATCTCATAGACTTCTTGTGGGGAATTAATGAAAATATACATGTCACATCTTCATCATGGTGCCTAGCATTGAATAAAGGCCTCAGAAAGGTAAACTGCTACTAAGATTATAGCTATTGCTATATTATTGTTTCTGAACTAAGCCATATATGGCCTTCTGAGACCAGTTCCTGTAAGGATTTCTTAGATTGGAATAAAAATCTGTAATGAGACACTAAAATGGGCACCTTTGGGAGTGTGGGAATCTTCTGAGTAGGATTCACTCTGGAAAAAGCATCCTGAGTAGACAAGCTGGCCTGGCGTCCTGCAAGTTTCCAGGTATCTTACCTGTTGTGATATGGAAGAGGGAGAGTCCACAGAGGTCCCAGGAAAGAGCCTGTGTCAAATCTTTCACTCACCTGGAAATCACTCTTTCCTTCTTCATTTATGATCATCACTGTCATCATTGTTACAGTCTCCAAAAGTTAGGAGATTAGGCATTCCAGAGAGGAAGCTCAGAGGCGTGGCAGAGGCAGTTTGGCTTGTAGGTATGAAAATAAGAGTTGGGGGCTGGGCACGGTGGCTCTTGCCTGTAATCCCAGCACTTTGGGAGGCCAGGGTGGGCGGATCACCTGAGGTCAGGAGTTCACGACCAGCCTGACCAACATGGTGAAACCCCGTCTCTACTAAAAATACAAAATTAGCTGGGCGTGGTGGCGCGTGCCTGTAATCCCAGCTACTGGGGAGGCTGAGGCAGGAGAATCGCTTGAACCCGGGAGGTGGAAGTTGCAGTGAACCAAGATTGCGCCATTGCACTCCAGCCTGTGCAATAAGAGCGAAACTCCGTCTCAAAAAAATAAAATAAGAGTTGGGGCTGGGCATGGTGGCGCAAGCTTGTGGTCCTAGCTACTCCGGAGGCTAAGTCGAGCGGATCCCTTGTCCAGGAGTTTGAGACTAGATTGGGAAACATAGTGAGACCCTGTCTCTAAAAAAAAATTTTTAATTAAAAAAAAAAACACACAAGGGTTGAGGAGAGGAAGGCACTTGGGACCCAGGAGTCCTGTGTCTTGCTTGGGCTGTTGCTGCCTTCTGAGTGGCTGGGGAAAGATGGATGCAAACCTGCTAAATCAAGCCCATCTTCCCTACACTATCTTATTTAGCTTTTCTTCTTTTTTCTTTTTTTGCCCCCATTCTTCTCTTCTGGAACATAGAAGCTTCCATTTATTTCTCCCCTATTTTCGTAGACATTTATCTCCCCATCTCTAGTCCTGCTCACTAGAGTGACATCTTGAGCCTGATCCTGCCACATTTAGAGAAAAAACAAAACCTGCCTACAATGAGCCCTCCAGTTCTGATCTCTGCTGAGATGTGACAGATGGCAGAGCCTGACTGAGTGGCAGCAGGCCCCCTCCTCTCCCAGGCCTGGGAGCTGCCAAGACTGGGAAATGGGGGCATTGTATACCTTTCCACACTCATCCCCCGTCTACCCTCTATTTACCCAAGCCAGCATGGCATGGCAGAATGTAGCTGCCTCCTCACCTGTCTTTTCCCTTCTCTTTCTCCCTGTCCCTGTGAAAGATCCCCACAATAGAAACTGTATTGAGTTCATCTGTGAGTCAACCAGATTTACTAGCCAGGCCCTGTGTGTACCCCAGGCACTTGGCCCTTCTCAAAGTATGGAAGGAAAGGGTCACAAAAGGCCCTGTCCTCAGGGGACTCACTATGTGGCAGAACAGACATGGTCCTCACCCTCAAGGATACAGTCCAAGACAGGGACATGTTTCACACATGCATTCACAGGGGGTACCAGCAAGGGATCATGGGGCCATCCAAGCCTAGAGAAACTGATCTGCCAGGTGAAGGTGATGAGGCTGGGTGAGGAGAGAGGGAGGGCACTGGGTTATCGGTACATAGTTGGGGGACAGGGCACTGGGGCCAGGACTCAGGGCAAGGTAAGGCAGGAGGGTCCCCTTGCCTGGAGAGTGTGCCTGGTGGACAGCTCTCTGGGTCCCTAAATAAAAATCCTTTAGTCGCCTGCATTCTCTGAGCCTCGTTTGTTTACAGGTAGAGGTCCAGAGGGTGGTACACAGATGAAACCACTCAGTGCACTGGAAGGGCTGGTGCTTGCACAAGTGAGATGCTGGGCCAAGGAACAGAGGGAATGCAACCGAGTGCCCCATTTTTGGGCCAGAATCAAGGAAAACAAAAGTAGATTCCTTTTTATGTGTCATCTTTTGTAGACATGACAGACTTCTGACCTTCCCTAGTTTTTTCCTGCACATTCTTCCTAACCCAGTGATTTCTTCCCATTATGCCAGGCTTCCTCGCCCCAGATCCCCTTCATGGCTTGGCAAAGAAAGCCCTACTCGGTCCTAGGGAGCCTGGACTCCCCTCACTTTGGGGTGAAGGCAAAGCTGTGCCCAGCTAGGATATGCAGCAAGGAATGATAGAGCCCATGGCCACTCTTCTCCCTACCTCCCACCCAGGCTTGGCAGGAGCAGGACAGGCATCATGAGCTGTCATTGGGCCGCTGGTCTTGAGCACCGCCCCTGTGCCAAACACAGCTCCAACTCACAACAGCCCTCTGCAAGGAGCAAGCATCCCCACTTTACAGATGGGGAAATTGAAATGCAAAGATGATCAGTAACTTGCCCAAGGTCTACAGTTACGAGGTGGCAGGGCACGAATTTGAATCCAGGCAACCTGGCTTCAGAATCTGTGCACTCAGCTGTTGTGCCATATAGCCTGCCCTGAAAAGAAAGAGAAACCCAGCCCTCTCCCCATTCCTGTGGATGCCTGTGAGCACTAGCGGCTGGGGCCGACAGTGATGTGGGGCTCATCCACTGGGCCAGTTTGGCCCTCACAGGGACCATGTGAGCAGGTGGGGGAAGAATTGCCATCCAAGGCCCAGAGAGGCAAGGTGGGTAGATGATCACATGCCAATGAAGACTCAGACACAGCTCTCTTCAAACATATCCCAGCTTGGCACACCTTTGCCTTCACCCCAGAGTGAGGGGAGTCCAGGCTCCCTAGGACCGAGTAGGGCTTTCTTTGCCAAGCCATGAAGGGGATCTGGGGCGAGGAAGCCTGGCATAATGGGAAAAAGTCACTTGGTTAGGAGCCAGAAGCCTTGGCTCTCTTCTGACTAAGAGATTCAGGGTGAGACCTGCCCCTCACTGCGCCCCAGGAGCCAACCTGGGTCTCTGAAGACCTTTCTAGAGAAGACAACATACAATATCAGGGACAGGTGAGAGGAGGGGTGTGTCAGCACTAGCTGGCATGCCACCATCCTTTCCCACTTTCACCCTTCCTGCCACACCTGCTCTTCCGGCCAGGAGGACCTGGGAATTTGGGGTGCATACCGTGCAGCAGTCTGTCTTCCTGTTGCCACTTCCTCTCCCACATTAGTGGGTTGAGGCTGTGATCATGCATCAGCAGCAGGCCAGTGAGGCACAGCAGGGATGACCTCTCATGCAGAGTTGGATGAGCCGCAGCACCTGCATGCAGGTACCTTATCAGCCGCACCTCTGTAGGGAGTGCCACTCTGCCTCTGGCGAGTTTTTTTTTTTTTTTTTTGAGACAGAATCTTGCTCTGTTGCCCAGGCTGGAGTACAGTGGTGTGATCTCGGCTCACTGCGACCTCCGCCTCCTGGGTTCAAGCGATTCACCTGCCTCAGCCTCCCGAGTAGCTGGGACTATAGTCACTCACCACCATGCCCAGCTAATTTTTACATTTTTTGTAGAGGTGGGGTTTCACCATATTGGCCAGGCTGGTCTGGAACTCCTGACCTTGTGATCTGCCCGCCTCGGTCTCCCAAAGTGCTGGGATTATAGGCGTGAGCCACCGCACCCGGCCTCTGGCGAGTCTTGAGGGGCACACAGCCCCTGCCCTTAGGGAGTCTCTGGTCCGAAGGGGAAGGCCGCTCCTGTTCCCCGTCTCTAGTCTAGAGGGGACATCCACATTTCCTGCTCAGAGAGTCTGCAGGTTGGCACTGCAGACACTACTCCAGACACAACCTGAGTCCAGGGATAGCAACAGGCTTTTCAGAGGCTGTGAATGGTAGGGACAGCAGGGGAAGTGAGATGAGGGTAACTGAAGCAGGATTCTGGAGGAGAGAGGAAAAGGATGGATGGGTGGGAGCACAGAGGGCTTGGTACTGGAGGGCTTGTTCAATAAAGCATGTAGATAGCCTCCTTGGCTTTAGCTTTGGAAGAATCTTTGAGGTGTGGAATGGTGGGGCCTGGTGGTTTTAGCTCTTCCCTCTTGAGTTTCTCCTTCCTTTTGGGATTTCTTGGTTCAATTCCAACTGCTGATATCACACTGACTCCAGTAGAACATTTCTCTTGCTTTAAGACTATGGCTCAGGTGTGAATCAAAGCCTTTTCACCTGGATCTCCTGGGCCAGGGAAGACCAGCCGGAACTTTCAGAGGCTTTGTTAATTAAGCAATTGTTGAAGGACTCAGTACTAAGGGAGAACTGAGGGCGTATTAACACATGATATCCCCCAAACAGCCCAGCTTGCAGGTCTGGGTTTCTGAGTCTGCCTTTGCCAAGGCCTAGCAGGCTCTGGCCTGGGCTGGGCTCCTTCTTTCTGCCTCTATCAGGAGAAGCCAGTTGAGGCTCAAGACCATGAGAAGAGACCAGGTGTGGTGGCTCACACCTGTAATCCCAACACTTTGAGAGGCTGAGGTGGGCGGATCACCTGAGGTCAGGAGTTCATGACCAGCTTGGCCAACATGGTAAAACCCTATCTCTACTGAAAATACAAAAATGAGTCAGGCGTGGTGGTTCACACCTGTAATCCCAGCTACTTGGGAGGCTGACGCACGAGAATTGCTTGAACCCAGGAGATGGAGATTTCATTAAGCCAAGATCATGCCACTGCACTCCAGCCTGGGCGACAGACAGAGTGAGACTCTGTTTTGAAAAAAAAAACCACCAACAAAAAAACATGAGCAGTCCTTATAAGTCCCCAAGAAACCATGTGGCCCCTCTGCAGCCCACTCAGGTTACTCCCTTTCATCGCCCCTCCCCAAGTAGATGACATCTTGAAGAAAGACCCTGTTCACAAGGGCACGAATTTCCTTTGGTGGTTGCAGAGGTAACTGCTGCTTCCTAAGCCAGGCCATTCAGGAGAAATTAGAGCCATGCCTGCTCCTACCCGGAGTGTCCTGCAGGGGCAGGGTCTTGGGAGTGCTCAGACCTGACCAGAACAGGCTGTACTGGTCTCAGTGTCAGCACAAAACCAGCACTGACAGCTTCAGGCCAAGAGCCTGGTACTCTGCTCCCAAGGGCCTGGTTCATGCACTCCCCTGCTTGGCTGTACCCTATAAACCAACCAGAAGCTTGGACCACACTGGCTATTCCATGCCCAGTGGGGTGAGAGAAACAACTTGCATCCCTGGGTTCCCTCAGTGCTAAAAGGGCAGCCACTACTCTGCCCTGTGGACAGTGCCCCTCCCATCACAGGGCCCTTTTAAGGCATTGGACTTCCAAAGCAAAGTGTTGTTGCAGGTAATTAAAGGGTTTTAATTAAATTAGGATCCCATCTGGCTGGGATCATTCAGGCCCTTAACGAGGATTGTGTGTCACCAACAGCAGAATGTAGATGGGACTCAGAGGTGTTGGGGATGAATTTGGGGACTGAGGCCTTTCAGGGCTAGAGAATCCTCCTGAGCCCTTCCAGGGCTCCCAACAATGCGGTAGCAACTTGTTTGTTACTCCCCTCAAAATAGAGGCTGTGTGCCTTGAGACAGGGAGGAGGACCAGAGCCTTCCATGTTTATTCTTGCCCGTGAGTCTATAAAACCTCTCTGGTGTGTGCCAAGATGTAAGCATTATCTCAGTTCCACAGATGAGGAAACTGAGGCCATGTAAGTAAAGTGCCCAAATACATCCACTGACTTAGGAGGAGCTAGAATTAACTGCAAGAAAGGGAAACCCAAAGCATAGTGACTTAAATAAGATAGAACTGGCTGGGCACGGTGGCTCACGCCTGTAATCCCAGCACTTTGGGAGGCCGAGACGGGTGTATCACGAGGTCAGGAGATCGAGACCATCCTGGCTAACATGGTGAAAACCCGTCTCTACTAAAAATACAAAAAAAATTAGCCAGGCGTGGTGGCGGGCGCCTGTAGTCCTAGCTACTTGGGAGGTTGAGGAAGGAGAATGGCGTGAACCCGGGAGGCGGAGCTTGCAGTGAGCCAAGATCGCGCCACTGCACTCCAGCCTGGGCGATAGAGCGAGACTCCGTCTCAAAAAAAAAAAAAAATTGTTTTTGATTTTTCTCTTACATAAAAGTCTGAAGGCAGGCAGCCTAGGGCTGGTATGGTATTTCTTTCTTTTTTATTGAGACAGAGTCTCACTCTTCTGCCCAGGCTGGAGTGCAGTGGCGCAATCTTAGCTCACTGCAACCCCTCCCTGGCCCCCCGGCCCCCCGCCCCCCCCACTCCCCGACCCCTCACTCCCCCACATCCCCATCCCTCCTCTCCCGTTCAAGCGATTCTCCTGCCTCAGCGTCCCCAGTAGCTGGGATTACAGGTGCGTGCCACCACACCTGGCTAATTGTACTTTTAGTAGAGACGAGGTTTCGCCATGTTGGGCAGGCTGATCGAGAACTCCTGACCTCAGGTGATCCACCTGCCTCGGCCTCCCAAAAGTGCTAGGATTACAGGCATGAGCCACCACGCCTGGCCCTGGTATGGTATTTCTATTCCACAACATTCCCAGGGACCAAGACTTCTTCCAACTCACTGCTCTGCCACCTCTAGGGTGTGGCTCTTACCGCCGGTCTAAGATGGCAGCAGTCTCGTACCTATTCCAGGCTGCAGGATAGAGGGTGGAACAAAGGGACGAAGAGTGCACATCAGCTGTCTGACAATTTCTGGAAGGTGCCACCTAAACCTTTGGCTTAAATGTCACTGGCCAGATCTTAGTCACATGACTACATCTAGGGAGGCTGAGAAATGCAGTAGTTATTTCAGGCAGCCACATGCCCAGCTAAAATCAGAGAATCCCATTACTATGGAGAAAGGGAAAATGGGTATTATGGGACAATTAGAAATCTTTGCCACATGCATGATGGGGTGGAACCAGGATGGGAACCTAGGTCTCCTACCTCCAGCCTGGGACCCTTTCCCCTGTCCACACCAGGAGCAAGGCCGAGGTTAACATCAACCCATCTTAGAAAAAAAAAAGACAGAAGGAAGTAACATTTATTGAGCAACTCATTTAATTTTCCTAACAATATGCCAAGGTAGGCAAAGCCCTAGTTTTTTATCTAAGGAGGCTCTGGGAGATTATGTCATTTGTCCAAAGCCACACGTCTAATAAATTACAGACCCAGGATGAGGACCCAGCTATATGTTCCTGCAACACCTGTGTTGCCAGTTTATTGGCAGCCTCTGCAGTTCAGTAGGACCTAGCTTGTCCCTTGGGACCACCTGACCAGGTGGCCTGGGATGAGGAACTGGGAGGCCTTGAACTAGGCATCCTTCACTTGAATTATCAGGTCAGCCTTTGAGCCTGGGAGACCAACAGGAGACAGGGGCCCTATGGAATCACAACCCAGGTGAGTGCCAGGTCTCTACTGGCATTTGTGCCTTGGTGATGGTGCCAGCTGCCACTCCAAGACTTTGGCATAATTGGCAGGTGCCGCCCCCACCCCATCTTGCCTCTGCCTGGTGGGACTAATGGTGCCTCTCCTTACCCATCACCCCAGCCCCCGGTTCTCCTGGCAGTATCACAGGACTCGGAGTCTTTGGAAGTAACATTTCTGTCTCCCACTCCCAGCGATGACACTGGATCACTTCCCAACACAGAGCAACTGTTTCATTGTGTCTCTACAATCCCTCCTGCACATACTCACTCGATGATCCCAGCACCTGGTCACCCCTCCCTGCCCTTCAGCTGCCTCCATCCCCATAAACACTCCCCCAGGATCCCTGCCACCCACCCACCAGGTGCATCTCGAGCAATGGGCCTCGCCACCTGAATCTGCCACAATGCAAGGTCACCAGCATTCCTGCCAAGGATGGGGAACAGGGTGACTCAGTTCCCGCTTGCTCATCCCAGGAAAGGGAAGGGGGGAAGGGGGGGAAGGGACCTAGATATTCATTTGCTTTTGCCTTAAGCTTCATCGAGAAGGAGACTCGGGCATTGCTACCAGTTGACCTAACGGGTACTCCCCCTTATTAGCTTCACAGAGTGCTAGGAGATTCACCCTACTTGAGAAAGGAATGCTGAGACCCAGACAGCGCCTTTGAGCAAAGCTGAAGGGCAGAGGCAGCCTCCAGGTGCTCTGATGCCTAGGAAAAGGCAAGCTGTCCCCCTCCCATCCATAGCACAGTTCTTGCCCTCAGGGAGACTCCAGTCTGATGAGGGGAGGCATAGCGTCTGCCCTCAGGGACCCCCAGTCTAAGGGGCCATCCAGCCCCTGACATCAGGCAGTCCTCAGTCTGATGAGGGAGGCAGGGCCCCCGGCCCTAGGTGTTCCCCCGCCTGATGGGGAGATCCAAGCTGTGTCCTTAAAGAACCCCCAGCCTGGTAAACTTGTCCCAGAGGCTCCACTGATGGAGGAGACACGGCCCCCGGCGGCCCCCAGCTGGGCTGAGGGGCTAGGGTGGAGGACCACGGGACCGCTAAACGGTCTGAGGGCATTTCAGACTGCCTTGAAGGGCAGTGGATGGGGAAGGTCAAAGGGTTGGAGTGTGAGTAGGACATGGCCCTTTGGGGTCTGGGCAGAGTGGGGGACAGGTTTCTTCAGAGGACTCTCCTGTGAGTGTGTGCACGGCAAGAGTGGGAGGCCAGCGCACTTCGTCGTGATGGTGGGGGGGCATCACCATGGGGACACTGCTCGCCAAGGGGGCAGAGGTGACGTCTTCTTAGCCAGAGGAAGTTGGATGGACCCCTTGCCCTTGTGAGGACCAAGCGGGCACAGAAGTATCTGGCAAGAACAGTAGGGACCAGAGGGCTATTCCAAAGAATTAAGGTTTGGGAGGAAATCTGTTAGCGAAGTCCTAGCTAAGGAGAGCAGCCAGGCTACTGGGGAAGGTGGAAAGGAGGGATGAGGCGGCAGAGTGTGCGTGAGGGTGAAATGAAGTTATTAAAATGAATCCATCCCTGGTGCAGGCAGAACTGTGTGCCAGGAAGGCCGGGCCCTCCAGCTGTCGCCAGCATCTGGCTCTCCACAGGAGGAGAGGAGCAGGAGGGGGGTCAAAGTGCCCCCAGTGCCTGCTGAGAGTTCAGCCAGGGGAGGTGGGGAGGGTGCCCAGGGCCTCTGGCCCCATTGCTTCCTCCTCCTTCCTGTAGTCTCCACAGCACTGTGGGAGGCTGAACGGCACACGGTGGGTGTCCATTGGTGGGCTGCTCCAGTGCCAGCAGTCTCAAGCCTCCAGGGTGGGGAGCGGAGGGTGGTCTGGAGGAGGGGTGTGTGTCTCGTATCTCCACTCAGGAGAGACGGCCCCTGGAAGTATGATGTGGGGGAAGCAAGCTGGGTCACTTCCTACAAGGTGGGCTGTAACCAGATGGCTTCTCAGCCCCACCCAGCTCTGCGCTGCAGTATGAGGGGACCAGTTTGCGTGGAGCGCTGGTGGGCAGGGGTGAAAGGTGGGGGGTGGCAAGCCCATCTTACCTTGCTGCCAGGACTCTCCTCTCCTCAAGAGGGCCCAAAGGGCCCTGAGTGCTGCCCTCCCAAGAGAGCCGACTTAGAATGACCTCCAGAAGGCACTGTGACCTTGGTAGTGTCTTCCCTTCACAGAGTCCCAAAGGGCCCAACTAACTCCCAGACAAGGTGCCACTGGCAGCTGGCCATTCTGAGGCCTCTTACTAGCTGCAGGAGGGGAGTGACTGACGCAGGCCCTGTGTCCACACCCCACTCCAGCCTGTTCCTTCACTGGCATGTGGTCAGATTGAAAATCCAATACAATAGCCCCGATTCTCTGAAAGGCCCCTTCCCCAGGAGAAGCAGATGGAAATTACAGCTGGGAAAGCACATCCGAGGTGTCTCCCCATCCTGTGGAGCCATAGCCAGAGATGAACTTCAGGGTCCTTTGAGTGGGTCTCCCAGCATGGGCCCTGGAGCAGCAGCATCAGCATAGACCTGGGCACTCGTTAGAAATTCTAATTCTTAGGCCCCACCCAGGCCTGCTGAATTAGAAACGTGGGTAGGACCCAGAAATCTGTGTGTTAACAAACCCTCTGGGTGATCCACGTTTGAGAACCCCTGGTCTGGGCAAGCCCTTCATGTCATAGAGGAAGAAACAAAGAAAGCCAGAGAGGAGAATGGACATGGCCAAGGCCACACAGCAAAATTACGGGTCTAGGACCCTGCTGGGTCTGCAGATGGCAGTTCAGGGAGGACACCAAGGAACACCCTCATTGGCCCATTCTACCTGCCAGCTCTCCCTCCCTGAGCTGTTCTTGAAGATGCTACGCCCTCCTCCAGCACCGAGCCCAGGGTGTTTGCTCAGGTTTCCTCGTGGGGGATCAGACAGCTTGGAACCGGGGCTGGAGAGGGAAGCCCTGAGTCCTCAGCAAACATCAGCGCCAAGGGCGGTTGGAGCCCTGCCACTTGGGTCTCAAGCAAATGTCCTGCGGCCATCAGAGAAATTCTTCCTGGACCAAGGGATGCCTGAGGCCCTTTCCTTGGACAACTCTGACTCCAGTGCCCCAGGGCAAGCTTTATTTCCTGCTCCAAGAACACGATTCTTCACACAAAAGTCAGCAATGAGTGGTTTCACAAGACTTCCCTCCCCTCCCCCCACCCACAGACAGACACACAGAACAGATCCAGCACATGCTCTGCGGCCCGGCCCCGCCCCACCCGTGCCCGCTGCTGAGAGGGCGGCGCCATCTAGATCGGGGAGAACCCCGGTCTGACAGGTGAGGCTGACTGTTGAGGGACCCCTCTCTGGGACATGGACGCTCCCAGAGGAGCCAGCAGGGGGTGGGGTGGAAGAGGGACACACAGCACGCGGATGGGCTGTGGCCTTAGTGTGGGAGGACCACAATCGTCCTGTCTTAGCTTAAGGATGGGTGTGCCATCAGCAATGGGTGGTACAGGGGGAGTACTGGCAGAAGAGGGAATTTTGGAAAGGGGTGGCCTGGCTGGAGACAGATGGTCAATCTGTCAAGACATCAAAGACCCCAGGGTTGCCACTTCAGCCTCATGCCATGCTCAGCACACGACAAGGGGCTCAGGGCGCCCACTAGGCAGGGCTGGAGAGCTCCTCTGGCCCCACCCCACCCTGCTGACTGGCTCCTAGGAAGCCCTCTCAGCCATCCATCCTAAGCTGACAGGCTGTCCACACTGATGAAATCTCCCCCTCCCTGTTGCTGTCTTTCCTCAGGATGGCAAGAACCAAGGGCTTAGCTTCCTCCCATGACTTGATCTGGGGCCACACTGATCGGCCTGCCCACAGGCCTCGGGGACCCAGCATCTCTCTGTGGCTCTGTGGCAAAGCCCTGTGAGGCTGCACAGAGAGCCCACTCCTCCTCCAGCGCTCCTGTGATCTAGTCACTCCACAGCTTCAGGTTGGGACCAGCACTTGGGACCCTTTCTCTGCCACTTGAGACTTGGCCCTGGCCCCACTTGGCATCTCCTCGTCTCCACCCCCCTCCCTGCCTGAGGCCCAACCCCTTCCCTGCCCGGTGTCCAGATGGTCTCCTGCATGGGCAGGCCTGTCCTTCCAGCCCTGGCCTGGCCTCTGTGGCCTGCCCCGGGTCACCCAGATGGGTAGTAGGGGGTATCACTATGGTAGTTGTAATCTGGGCACACCTTCTGGACCAGCCGATAGTCCGTGCTGTAGAAGGCGATGTAGACACAGACGACTTTGAAGGGCTGGGAGCAGCTCCAGGTGGCTGAGCTCTGAGCGTGGTCTCGGGAGCAGATCTTGGCTGGGTCGTGGGTGCAAAGCGAGGTCCGGCGGCCCCGTTCTACCTTCTCCCACTCCATCCGGCAGTTGAAGATTTTGGAGGCCTTGGCTTCGATGAAGATCTGCTGTTCCTGGTGGAACTCTACAGCTTTACTGGGGGGCACGAGGCTGATGGAGATGTTGCCCTGGCCTGTGGCATTGTGTTGGAAGTGGACGCTGAAGGTCCCATTGCCATGGTCCACAATCTTCCCTGTGACGAGCAGGTTCAGGGCCACCGTCTTGATGTTGGAGTAGAAGTCGCCCCAGCCAAAGATTTTCTTCACCTTGGCTGAGGGTGGGGGGCTGTGGTTCGGGCGGTTGGGGGGCTGCCCAAGAATGCCCCAAGCCTCCCCAGGCGGGGCCAGCAGCCCTAGGAGAGTGGAATTGGCCATGGGGCGGGACTTAGGTGAGATGTGGCCCCGCTTCCGAGGCACCCGGGGCCGGGGCTGGCCCTCGTGGTCATCACGCTCAGGGTCCTCTGAGCCGGGAGGACCATCATCCTGGCCACAGATGACCTATGGAGGGAGTTGTGAGTACAGTGAGAGCCCTGTCCCTGGAGGTCCACCACCCCCGCTACCAGCAGTACCCCTGTCCCTGCCACTTCACTCTGACCTGGGTGAGGAGCTCCTGCGTGTTGCCCACTGAAGCTGGGGGGCAAGTGTACACTCTAGCTTGTGTACATCTCAGGTTCTGACAGTTGGGTCACCCCCCCCCCCATTGTCCTTTCCTCACTGTCTTGGCCACTATTCAAATTCAAAGTCTCAAAGACCGACAATAATTCTCTCCAGTGGACTGTGGCACCAGGGACAATGGCTCCTACCCCTAGGGAGTCCCCCGTCTGATGGGGGAAGCCCAGCTTCTGATCTTGGGAAGCCCCCATCTAATTGCAGAAGCATCATCCCTGTGCTGACAGAGCCCCCAATTTGATAGGAAGTAGAATCCCTGCCTCTGTGAAATCCCCAGGCTGATGGGGGAGGCATAATCTCTGCTCTCAAACAGCCCCGAGTCAGACAGGGAAGCACCATTCTTATCCTGGGAGAGCCCCTGGTTTGACAGGAGAGGCCAGCCCCTGCCTTTTGGGACTTCCTAGTCTGTTGGGTAAGACACCGTCCCTACCCTAGGATAATTTCTACCCTTAGATGCAAAGAGAACCACCAGATAATGGAATAAGAAAGCAGAACACAGTGTAATTCTCAAGCACGAATATAGTTTAGGTTTGGCAAGAGAACTAGGGGAGACCCGGAGTGAATGCCACACCCAGGATGGCCATGGGAATGGAAAGCCAAACACCTCTCCAGGGTACACTGATGATGACATGCCAAGATGTTACTTGGATTCTGAGGTAGGAGTTCTTATTCCCATTTCACAGATAAGGACACTGGGGCTCCGAGATTACAACACTACAAGGTTGAGTTCACATAGGGTCAGCCCTTCCTTTACACTCCACACTCCTGGCCTCACAGATCAGATGTGTCTTTTTGAAAGGGTTTTTATCCAGGCGCCATCCGCCTCTGGAATCTGCAGGGGCTCATCCTCCCTCTGCTGGATCAGCTATGGTGACAACCCACACCTGGGAGATTCCTGGAGGTGCCACAGGGAGAGTGGGACAGCAGTGGGGGGCATCAGGGGGTTGACAGGGCTTCCTGAGGCGCAGCCTGGCTGTGTGTTTGCTCAGCTTTTGAAAGCAACCACTTGCCCTAGGTGTCTTTACTACCAGCACCAGGGGCATCTGGATTTGGTGGTGACACTGGGGTGGGGACAGTAGGGCTCCAAGGGGCTGTGGGGTCCTCATGCCTGTGTTCTGGCCTGGGTGGTGCCGGCAGCTGTGTGCTGTGGCCGAGTCTGTCTCTGCCCCACAGTTCAGGCTGGCCCTGACTGCCAGGCCCCAGAGGTGGGGTAGAGGGACGGCTAGGACGGGAGCCTCGGGGTCTGGGTCTAGGGCTACAGACCTGTAGGTACTTGCTCCTGGGGGTCACGGCTGAGTGGCTGGAGGGTAAAGGTGGGGCCGTGAGAAGGGAAGGGCTCTTCCCACAGTGGCATGGGGCGGTGGCAAGGGGCTTGTTGATTAAAGGGGCAGGTCCAGATGTGGGGCTGAGGCTTCACGACAGTATTGCGGGGAGGGTCAGCGGGCGCTCGGTCGGAGGGGAGTTAAGCCACTGGCTGGGTTCGGGGAGGGGATCCCCGGCGCCCTGGGTCGTCGAGAAGCCGCGGAGCCGGCGCACGGGGAGCGGGCTCTGGGCGCTCCGCTCAGCTGCCGCGAGTGCCTGGGGCGGGAGCCGCCTGCCCAAGTCCTGTGGGGCTCCGGCTGCGCGCAGCCGGGAGAGCAGAGGAAAACAACAGGCGGGGAGGGAGGGAGCGGGAGGGAAGGCGGGAGGGGAGGGACGCGGGGGCCGCCCCCCGCCTGGACCGGCTCTGTGCTCTGGGGGACCCAGAACCCGGGGCTCTCTGAGTCCCAGAGGTCAGGGGAAAAGCCTGCAGGTCACCAGCTCCACGACCCGCACCCCACTCGCCCCCCGCTACCGCGGTCCTGAGGCTCTGGGAAGGGGTCGGGTAACCCTGGCGACCCGGCTCCAGGCCTTTTTCCGAGCGCTGGTCGCACCTCCAGCCACCCGCTGCGGAGTGGGTGGGCCAGCCAAGCACCCTCTCCCCGCCCCTATTAACCCTATCTGTCCAGTCTCCGGCCTCGGACCCGCCCTCTCCCCCAGCCTCCAGTCTTCCCCGCCATCCCCGGGATGTCGGGGGAAGGGAGAAAGTTTCAGGGCTCGCAAGCTTCCCGCGCTCTCCCCCGATCCTCCGGGCCCCCGCCCCTCTGCGCAGCTCCCCTCGGACCACTCACCAGATAGAGGCTACCCTGCACCAGGAACACGAAGCAGCAGCGAGTCAGTTGCATCTTCCTCCTCCGCTCTCGTCCCCTCGCTTTCCCCTTCTCTTTTCGGGGTCCCAGGCCTCCGTCCCCTTCCTGCTCCTTCAGGCGCGCCGTCCCATGCTCCAGTCCCCGGCGGCCCGCGGCCCTCCCCTCAGCGGGTCGCCCAGGGCCGACCCCGCCCCCTTCGGTCCAGCTGTGCAGCCGCCGCCCCCCTCCCCTGGTCCAGCTGCGCGCGGCACGGCCCCCGCTCGAGGTCCCAGATGTGCGCCCCGAGCGCCTCGAAGGGCCGCAGCTGCGCCGTGGCTCTGCTGCTCCAGATCTGCGCTCGGCGCCCCCCTAGGCTCCAGCGGCGCCGCTCTCGCCCAGATGTGCTGGGGACCTGCGCGCGCGCCCGTCCTTGGTGCTAATTCCCCAAACCAGGCTGCTCCACCCGCCCCGTCGCGGCGCGCCCCCTGGCGGACGCCCCCAGCCGCGCGGAGCCCCGGCCGCCCGCTCCCCGCGCTGCGCCCCGCCAGACTAGAGCGCTCCTGGCGCCCAGGCGGCTCCCGCTTCCTCGTCCCTCCCACCGGCGGCGGCGGCGGCGGCGGCAGGTACAGTGAGCCCAGCCGGTACCTCCGGAGTTAACTCCTCCCCTGCCGGCCCGCAGCCCGGGGACCTAGGACGCCGGCTCTCCAGCCAGGAGAGGACGGCACGCGGGGGCGGAGTAGCTCTTGGAGAGGAAAGGAGAGGGTGGTGGCCAGGGGATACGGACCCTACCGTTTCCACCTTTCTTGCAGGGCGCCCGTTCCCCGGGAGCGGGCAGCAAGAATCGGCTGCCCTGCCCCCAACTCAGGAGTCCTGGAATTAAGAAAGATCCTTTTTTAAAAAAAAACCCATTCTAAGAGCCAAAACCTGTGCTGAGGGAAGTCCTTCTGGGTGTCTAGCCTGCACTCCTTTTGTTATGATGTCTGCTCCTTTCCTCTTCTACTTTACTTGGAGGGGCTGAGATAATCCCCGGACCTTCTCGGTCCAGCCACTGTGACAGGAAGTATTTGGCTGGGCCGCTGGGCTGAAAAGGCTGTTAGGGGCCAGGCTAGATTCTGGGGCCGGGGGCAGGTCCTGAGAAGCTGGAGAGTGAGGGGAGCAAGGCCTTCCTGGAGCCTGTCCCTTCATTATTCACTACTTACCCTCTCTATGCCACAGGGGTCACCAGGCCGAGAGTGGCTCCTGTCCCAGTGGGGTCTCTGCAAACCTCCAGGGCAAGGAGGAAGAACACGACCCTGATCTGAGATTCCCAAAGATGGGGGCCCATCCTCCATCACCCCCACTCCATATCTTCAGGTCTCCCTCCTGGAATTCCAGGGTCCCTTTAGTCTGTAGAAAAATGAAAGGTCAAGTCCTGGCACCCCTTGGAGGCTATGAAGGTGAGGAGGCACCCCATCATTTGAAGTGGTCCCAGCTTGGGCTGGGCCCAAGGAGCACGGTGGGTGGGCACTCTGCTCTGTGGCCCTCCAAGGCCCAGCTTGGTCCCGTGGCTGCAACCCCGGCACGCACCCAGCCTCCTCCCCCACCATCTGCCAGGCGGGTGCGCGGGGAATGCAGATGAATCTTAATATCAGCCTGGGCCAAGTGCGACGAGGGAGACAGATTCTGCAAAACCCAGACAGCATCACAGAGCCCCCTGCATTTCCAGGCACCCTGGGCCATACCAAGATGCAACAGCTCTTTCTTGGTGTTGGTGGGGGGTGGGGTGGGTGGTGGCATGCATGTCTAGTCAAAGACCCCCCAAAGCCGGGGGAGGCAGGAACAGGCAAATCTTTGTTTGGCCTCTAAGCCTCTGGTCCGGCTGGGAGGGAGAAGCTGTTGGCCTGAGTGTGGGCAGCTGGTTCCGGCGCTCAGCTAGGCAGGGGCGTAGCTGGGCCCACTCCTTGTCTGGTTTCCAGAAGGTCCTGTCCCTAGGAGAGCTGTGTGGCCCAGCAGAAAGAGCACAGGTTTTCAGGCCAGACAGTCCCAGATTCTGTTCCAGACCTGGCTGTGTGACCTTGGGCAGGTTACTTTGGTTCTCTGATGTCCGTTTCCTGATCTGTTCTTGCAAGAACCAAATGAGACAAAATGTGCAAACAAAGCGCAGGCACAATGGCTGGCGGGCAGTCGTAGGAGTGCAGTAAACGGAAGTTCTCGCTCCTCCACTTCCCACACATTTGCTCCGGCTGCTCCTCCTGCCAGGCTTGCCCTTACTCCCCTCTTGGTCATTTCTGGCTCTCACTTTGTTCAAGTTTCCCCTCCGCATTTATCCATCACCCACTGGCCGAGCCTGTCCGCCGTGCCAGGCGCCAGGCCAGGGGTTGAGATAGAGATGAATGGGACACCCTCCCTGCCCTCAAGGATCTCATCGGCAAGTGTGGTACAGAGACATGAAAATCGATAATTATAACTCAGTATGGTGAGTGGAATAACAGATCCTTGAACAAGGAAGGCATTATGGATGCACTGAGGAAGCTGGGGGCAGGGGCGAGAGGGTCAGAGATGGCTTCCTGGAGGAGGTGATACTGCAGTTGTGAGGAAGAGCCTGTCTGGCAAGGGCTATTCCTGGCAGAGGGCACTGAATGACTAAAGGTCTGGAGGCTGGAACTGGAAGCAGTTTGCTGTTCCGGGAGCACAGAGCGGGAGGAGGGGAGGCTGGGACCAGATGATGGAGGGTCAAGGGGTTGGGATCTTTGTTTATGAGGAATCTTTGAAAGATTTTAAGGGCGCTGTGATTATATTTAGATTTGCATTTTAAAAGCTTTTGGAGAATTCCCTGGACTAGAGGGAGGGAGAGGAGAGGAAATCATTAGGAGACAAATGCAGTGGTTTGGGGGTGGGGGGCAGGGAGACTAAAGGCATCTTTAGGAGGCAAAATGATCAGGATTTGGTTGTTGCTGAGGTGAGGCAGGAAGGGAGAGAAGGAGTCAGGTGTGACACTCAGTTCCGTGGCTTGAGCAACAGGCTGGCTAGTTGATGAGGTGGGTACCATAGATGGGAGGAGAGGGATGGGGTCTGTGGTGAGGGTGGGAGGGTCAGCTTTCGCCATGTCAAGTCTGGGTGCTGTCGGCCACCCAAGGGCAGGAGAAAGTCTAGCCTGGGGTGCTAGAGGTATGGAGGGTGCCAGAGGAGCACTGGGCACCCTGGCATTTAAGGTAAGGTGGTCAGAGGAAAAGAACCCCCAGAGGATTCCAGGGAGGAACAGGGAGCCAGGGGCTAGGAGGACAGGTGGGGCTGATCCCGAAGCCACAGGAGAAGTGGGGTTCTCACGCTCAAGGTGCCAAGCAGAGTGGACACAGTGCGGAGTGTGCATCATGCAGATTCTGGGGTCCCATCCCCAGGGAGCCTTAGTTGGTAGACAGGAACCGAGGACTACATATTATATAAGCTCCTGCCCCTACCCAGGTGATGCTGATGAAGGTGTCCTCTAGATCTGGGTGTGGGGAGTGTCAGGAAGAGGGGAATGAGCCACAGCAGAGAGACCTGGCAAGGGAGAGACAGAAAAGTGACCACTAGGTTTGGCTGAGGTTTGACAACAACTGTACCCAACCTTGGGCCCTCCAGCTACTCCCAGCATGGGAAGACAGATCCAAGACACAGTAAACTCTGTGTACCAAGCACACTAACAGCTGTGCTAGAGGTGATGTGTCTGCCATTCAGGCGCACCTCTCCATATTCCTCACCCCTCTCCCCAGCCATGCCCTGCACACAGCAGGTGCTCAGTGAAGGGGGCAGAACTGAGCGCTTTAGGTCCACCCCTCTGCCTCCAGCCTTCCCTGCACCCATTTGCACCCTGGATGGGGGTGGCTGGGCTTTTGCTGAGCACCTCTGATGCTTTCACCTGCTTCCCTCTCACCCTTGGAAGAATCCTATCTACACTGCTTCCTTCCTCCATGCTTCCCCAGTGCTGCCGGAAGGAAAACAACGCAACACAGTGGGCACCTGAGCAGTGCCTCGTGAATGAATGGGAAATGGGGTTCCTAATGGCTTGAAAGGCAGAGAGAGTGATGCCCTTGAGCTAGCTGCAGTGGAGAGGTCTGGGGGAGAGGCAAGAGTAGATAGATCATTATTGTTGATAATCTCTCATGTTTAGCTGGCAATTTGCAATTTTAAAGTGTTAGGATAGAGTGCTATGTATAGGGTACCAAGGGGGCCTGGAGGGAAACCCTAATTCAAATGAGGGGGCGATGGACAGATTGCAGAGAGATTAATCTTAAATGACGTGTGGATCTGCCCAGGTGGGAGGGAATGGAAAGAACCTTCCAGGCAGAGGAAGCAACTCTTGCAAAGGCCAGAGATGAAAGAAAGCCTGGGAATGGGGTTCTGATGAGGACGAGATGAAAGATTCATTTGTTCCACAAATACTTATCAAGTGTCTACTTTTATGTCCGGTCCTGGGCTGGTGTGGAGGTACAGTGTGGACAGGGGAGACTGCAGTCCTATTTGCATGGAGAATTTGGGCTATGGGAGAGACAGACATTAAATAACTAAGCACATGAAAACATAAGCTCTGAGATGTGTTGGCAAGAGGTATGGGGGAAGAAGAACAGCAAATTCCAAACAAGAGAGAAACTAAGGAGGGATCCTAATTTACCTGGGAGGGGTCAGGGAATGCCTCTGCAAGAATGTGACCTTTCAGCTGGGATGTAAAGGATGAAGAGCTGGACAGAGGGGCTGCACCTGCTGAGACTGTGAGCCTAGGAAGAACTTGGTGCTTTGGAGGAGCTGAAGGGAGCTGAGCTTAGTGAGTGGGGGGAGAGGGACACAACACCGCCAGAGAGGTGGCAGGGGCCAGACCATGCAGGGCTTTACGGGTCTAGCTAAGGGTTTGGGTTTCATCCTGTGGTTAAGGTGTCTTTGTTTCTGTTTTGATTATGAGGTTTAAACACGGCTCGGATTTGCACTTTAGGAAGATCTCTGGAAAGACCATTCTGGCAGCTGCGTGGAGGGTAGGTCCGAGAGGGTGGGTGAAACTAGAGGCTGGGAGGTGATGGTGGTCTGAATCAGAGCAGAGGCATCTGCTGGGAAGAAGGGATGACCTTGAAAGATGTCTAATGGGTGGAATGGAGAGGGGACAGACTCTAGGACATGAGGGTGAGTGAGTCAAAGAGGACCCCCAGCATTCTGGCTTAGGGAGCACAGGTGTGCAGGGGTGATGTGGCATCTCATCCTGGACAGGGGGCCTGCAAGGGGCTTGAGGGTGCTCAGGTGAATAGCAGGGTGCACAATAGAGGTCAGGCTGGAGGGACAAGACTGGGAGGTGTGTGAGCCCGGAGAGTCATCTGAGGTGAATATTGGGAGCTTGTAGAGAGCAGAGCAAAGCCTGGGGAGGCCGCATAGGAAGGGATGAGGAAAGACGGGGAGGACAGGAGCAGGGGGCGAGGGAGCCAGGGGAGCAGAGGAACTTCTGGCCCAAAAGGCCCTAAGGGATGTTGCCACTGACATCCCAGAACGCGCCCTCCTCTGGCCTGAGAGGTCAACATGTCTATCCCCCTGCCTCTCACAGGACCTCAGCCGCCAGAAGGGACCTTCTCCTGGCTGTGAGCGCTCCTGCTTGTGCTCTGGTAGAGTGGGGAGGGCGTGGCAGTTGGAGTCCCGCAGCCTGGATTGGGGGCCTCGCTCTCTGTGGCCAGGGTGATCTGGGGGCAGTCTCTCCTCTTCTTGGGCGGTAGCCTCCTCATCTGCAAAGGGGGATCATCCTGCCCGCCTCCTGGGGTGAGGACGTGGCGAGTGTGAGACGGCACGTAGCCGGTAGAAAGTGCTCTGTCCCCAGTGAAGCACTGGCGGGAAGGGGTCGTGCGGGGCTCCTTCTCGCTACACTTCAGTGTCTTCAGAGGTGAGAAGCAAGGGAAGAAAGCAGGGCCTGAGCAGGGCCGCTAGACTGCAGGGCACCTGGCAGGGAGCCAGGGACACCTGGCACCAGGTCAGTGGCTGCCCCCTCGGCCACCTGTCGGCTGGACCCAAGTCGCTGCGGTCCACGCCAGCTCCGCAGGGGGCGATGAAGAGACCAAGCGGGTGTGGCGCGTGGGAGGCGAGTGGGGTCAGCGCGCCACCTGGTGGGCACTCGGGGCGCCTCCTGTGGGCGCTTGGCCCGGGAGAAGGTGAGGCCCCGCCGCGCCCGCCGCGCGCTCTGCTCACTCGCCTGCTGGGGCGCAGACCCTTTCCGCTCCCGGTTTCTGGCGCACAGCGGCGCTTAATAAAGACAACTTAAAAAACGAATGGCGGGCCGGGCGCGGTGGCTCACGCCTGTAATCCCAGCACTCTGGGAGGCCGAGGTGGGCGGATCACCTGAGGTCAGGAGTTCGGGACCAGTCTAGCCAAGATGGCGAAACCCCATCTGTACTAAAAATACAAAAATTAGCCGGGCGTGGGAGCGCGCGCCTGTAATCCCAGCTACGCGGGAGGCTGAGATAGGAGAATCGCTTCAACCCGGGAGGCAGAGGTTGCAGTGAGCCGAGATCGCGCCATTGCACTCCAGCCTGGGTGACAGAGCGAGACGCTGTCTCAAAAAAACAAAACAAAACAAAAACTCAAACAAACAGCGATAAAACCGAATGGCAGCCGGGCGCGGTGGCTCACGCCTGTAATCCCAGTATTCTATTTTGGAAGGCCGAGGAAGGTGGATTGCTTGAGCTCAGGAGTTCGAGACCAGCCTGGGCGACACAGGGAGACCCCCCCGTCTCTACAAAAAAAAAAAAATTATTTATATATATATATGCACACACACCTATATATATTTGTCTGTGTGTATATATATATACACATATATATTATATATCATATATATCTATATATATAGTGTGTATACACATATATATATACACACAAAAATTAGCCGGATGTGGTGGTGCACACCTGTAGTCCCAGCTACTCGGGAGGCTGAAGCGGGAAGATCGCTTGAGCCTGGGAGGTCGAGGCTGCAGTGAGCCGTGATAGCGCCACTGCAATCCTGCCTGGGTGACTGAGAGAGACCTCATCTCTAAAAAAAATTTAAAAACAAAAAAATAAAGCATTTGCTACAGAGAGGCGTTGTTACCAGCCTGACCTTGATCTCTGGAACCAGATCGCCTGGGTCCCCATCCTGGATTTGCCACTGTGTCGTCTGGCAAATTACGTCACCTCTCTGTGCCTCAGTTTCTTCGTGGGGATAAGAGTATCCACATTTTAGACTGCTGAGAACAGCGTCTGGCACACAGTAGGTGCTCAGTAAGTGCGGCTCTTGTTATATTCGCATTCATTTACTCGTTCAGCCACAGACTTCCAAGTGTCGCTGTCGTGCTAGGAGATCGCATCTCTGGAAATAGTCTCGACTGGAGCGGGTCATGGGGTTGGTGCCACTTGGAATACGAAACTGAGCCTCGGGTTCTTTATTTGTGAAACAGGTCTGTATAACGCGTACGGCGAGAAGTTCCCGCTTCCTTTACACTCAAGCGGCCCAGGGTGGGCGTCCAGGGTCCGGACCCTCTCTGCATACCTGGCCCTCGGGCTTGGCGTGTGTCGCGGCCACAGCGGCCTGAATTCAGGGGCGTGTGCCTCTCTGGACTCCCGATGGACATTGGGGTCAGAGCGCCAAGTGGCAGCCATCTCCGGACGTCCTTGGCCACCCTGCCAGTCCTGCCCAGGCCCTTCAGCCAGTCCCGAGGCTGACAGTTCCCCTGGCGTCCATCTCCGGACGTCCTTGGCCACCCTGCCAGTCCTGCCCAGGCCCTTCAGCCAGTCCCGAGGCTGACAGTTCCCCTGGCGTCCAGACCGGCCTGACTGTGCCTTTCATTTCCAGGCCGGTGGTGACGCCTGGCGGTGGCGGGAGGGATAACCGCGACCTCCACTCGACCGCACACCTCCTTTCCAGGAACCCCCACTGAGAAGCTCCTCTCTGTGGAGCACCTCTGGGCGCCAGTGAATGGTGGCGGAGAGGAGCAGCAGACACTGTCAGGAGGACCCACGAGGTAGAAGGGCCTCTCACAGCAGCGCTGACCTGAGCTTCTACTGGGGGGATGGAATCTAGGATCTTCTGATTCTACATCAGACGAGAGGTGGAGGTAGGGGGAGTGGAGGGGCACCCAGCAAGGGGCCCAGCTGGGGTGGACGCCAGAAGAGATCTTAGAGAGTTCGAAGGGAAGACTTCCCGAGTTCCTTCCTCCACCCCTTTTGGGGTCATCATTGTCCTCCTTTAGTGCCCCAGCCTCTTAAGATTTCAATGAGGCAATGGAGGGCAGTACATGGCAGGGAAATTGCCCTGAGGGTGGCTGAAGCTTGATTGGGGTCCCAGGCCCTGCACTCTCTGGAGGGCTCAGTGGCAGCCACCAGGCCTAAAGGACCAGCAGAGGACTGAGCAAAGGAGCAGGAGGGATGCCACCTGGAAAGCACTTCTGACCCCTGCTCATCCCTGGACCACCAGGGAGGCATGGCTGCCACAACCACTTCATGCAAACTCAGCACCTGCCAGCTCCAGGGGTGCGGGGGCTGGTGAGGTGCCTGACCTTGGCCCATGGGCGCAGCCTACTCACTCCTGAACACCGGGCCTGAGGTCACCTGCCTCCGGACACACTGACTCCCCCAAGTCAAGGTATATAAATTGGGTACTAGACACATCCTGTCCTAGAAATATGTGAACCCCTGTGGTCCCTACTCCACGAAGGGCCCGATGCTTCCCCTCATTAGAATCTCGGTGCCAGCTTTGCCTCTGGTCTCTGTCCCCAGTACTCAATTGCATCTTCCTCTCCACCCTTTTGTAGGCTTCAGGTCTCCATCATTGCTTCTCGGAACCACAGCAGCCTCTGATTGGTCTCTCCTGGCCCCTCCTTATCCCACAGCCAGAGGGAGATCTAGTTCTAAGATGCAAACTAGACAGTGCCCCTCTTCTGGTTCAAATGCTGGAGGGCTTTAGTGAATAGCCAAGGCATATTCACTAAACACTCCCCACATTCTCTCACTGAGTTGCGCAACCCAATGAGGTAGGTCCTGTTATTGCCACATGTGACAGATGAGAGAACTGAGGCATAGGAAAAGGAGGTGACTTTCCCAAGGACCTCTAGTGAGTGCTCCTAAGAGCTGGGGTTTGAACCCAGGCAGCCTGGATGCGGGCACCCATTGTTTTCCCATGCCAGCGTTTCCTGAAATGAGGTAGGCATGCATTGGCTGGGAGAGTCCTCTCTCTGTTTTAAAATAGTACAAATGAACATTTTAAATTTTAATAGAAATATGTTTCTTTTTAAAGGCTTTTCTTCTATTTTGTTTCTGGCAAGGGATACTGGTTTCTCATTTATGGGAATGATACAAAATGTTCCTTTAAAATACATTTATTTTGAGGAAAAAAAAGTAGTTGATTGAAAGAAAAGCACTAAGTACGTGCGAGCACAGGTGGAATGTTGGTGTGGAAGAAGGAGTGCTGGCATCCTCATCGCAACATACTGCCTCTCAGGAGAGAGTCCAAACCCGTCAGCACGCCTACGCCAGGGCGCTCAGGCCCGCTCACCCGCCAGTCCCTTTCCACTTTCCCTCCCTCTGCCCTCCCTCCACTGTGGCCTCTGAACCATTTGCAGCTCCCCGAACGCAGCAGGCTTTCTGTGCCTTTGTACACACTGTTCCCTCCACCTGACCCCCCCTTTCCTTCTTGGCTGTCTGGCAAACACCTACTCACCATTTGAGGCTTAACAGAGCTCAGATATCACTTCCTCCTGGAGGCTTTTCTGAAATGGAATTGACACCCCTCCCACCACTGTAACCCCAGTCACCTGTCCTCAAGCATCATTATACTCTGTTCTCTGCCTTTCTCCCGCCCCCGGCTTGAACTCCTAGAAGACAGGGACAGTCATCTCTAGTCCAGCACCTGACACCCAGGGGGAGCTCAATAAATGTGTGTGCAGTGAATGAATTCCATGGGAGTGCAGGTGGGGAAAATGTTGATTTCAGATGGGAGGACGGGGGGAGGTAGGAGCAGCCTTTAAGAAGAAGGTGGGTGTGGACTTTTGAGCTGGATGTTGATGACCTCATGGAGAGCTGGGGAAGATGGTCTCCTGGAAGCCTATCCAGGGATCTATATGGGAATTTATTATCTGTTCAAGGGGAAATGCCAATTTAGGGCAAAAGTCAATTTATTTAATAAATGATGCTGCCGTATCAGTGATCCATCTGGGAGAAAATAAAGCCAAATCCTCCCTCCCATCTGATAACACCTACAAAATAGATCCCAGATGGACCAAAGATTTAAAGTAAAAATCTAAATATATTAGAAGCAACTAAAAATATTAGAAGAAAATTTAGAAGACTAATTCTTTTCCCTTGTGGATGAGGAAGTTCTTTTTAAGTAAGACAGGAAACTAAGAAGCCACCAACAAGAGAAACAGTCAATGAGAGAGATTTGATTATGAAAAAATTATTTCTGAATGACATAAGGTCCTGTAAACAAAATAAAGAGGTAAAAAAATAGACCGAAGTAATATTCGCAATGTGTGTAACAGACAAAGGATTAATATATTTTCTTTTTCTTTTCCTTTTTTTTTTTTTTTTTTGCGACCGAGTCACTCTGTTGCCTGGGCTGGAGTGTGGTGGCGGGATCTCAGCTCACTGCAACCTCCACCTCCTGGGTTCAAGCGATTCTCCTGTCTCAGCCTCCTGAGTAGCTGGGAGTAACAGGCACCTGCCACCACTCCCGGCTAATTTTTGTATTTTTAGTAGAGATGGGGTTTTGCCATGTTTGCCAGGCTGGTCAGGATCACCTCCTGACCTCAGGTGATCCGCCCACCTCGGCCACCAAAGTGCTGGGATTACAGGTGTGAGCTATTGCGCCTGGCCAGGATTAGTATCCTTTCTATGAAAAAAACTATAAACCGTTTTTAAAAGACAAAAAATTTGAAAGTAGAGGTATGAACAAGCAGTTACAGAAGAATATACAGGCATACCTTGGAGATACTGCAGGTTCAGTTCCAGACCACAGCAATAAAGTGAATATCATAATAAAGTGAGTCACACGGATATTTTGGTTTCCCAGTGCATATAAAAGTTATGTTTACACCACACTGTAGTCTATTAAGTGTGCAATGGCATATGTCTAGAAATGTACATAGCTTAATTAAAGAGTACTATAGTGCTAAAATATGCTAACCATCACCTCAGCCTTCAGAGAGTCGTACTCTTTTTGCTGGTGGAGAGTCTCCCCTCGAAGTCGATGGCTGCTGACTGATCAGGGTGGTGATTGCTGAAGACTGGGGTGATGGTGGCAATTTCAATTTTTTTTTTTTTTTGAAAGAGGTTCTCACTTTGTCACCCAGGCTGGAGTGCAGTGGCATGATCATGGCTCACTGCAATCTCAACCTCCCAGGCTCAAGCCATTCTCCCTCCTCAGCCTCCCTAGTAGCTGGGACTATAGGTGCATGCCACCACACCTGGGTAATTTTTTTTTTTTTTTTTTTGAGACGGAGTCTTGCTCTGTCACCCAGGCTGGAGTGCAGTGGCGCAATCTCGGCTCACTGCAAGCTCCGCCTCCCGGGTTCACACCATTCTCCTGCCTCAGCCTCCTGAATAGCTGAGACTACAGGTGTCCGCCACCACGCCCAGCTAATTTTTTGTATTTTTAGTAGAGAAGGGGTTTACCAGGATGGAATTTTTTGTATCTTTTTTTGTAGAGACAGGGTTTCACCATGTTGTACAGACTGGTCTCGAACTCCTGGTAAGTTGTTGTGATCCTTTTGCCTTGGCCTCTCAAAGTGCTGGGATTATAGGCGTGAGCCACTGCGCCCAGTTGCATTTTTTTTTTCTTTTTCTTTTCTTTTTTTTTTAAGATGGAGTCTGGCTCTGTCACCCAGGCTGGAGTGCAGTGGTGCGATCTTGGCTCACTGTAACCTCTGCCTCTTGGGTTCAAGCAGTTCTCCTGCCTCAGCCTCCCAAGTAGCTGGGATTACAGGTGTGTACCACCACGCCTGGCTAATTTTTGTATTTTTAGTAGAGACGGGGTTTTGCCATATTGGCCAGGCTGGTCTCGAACTCCTGACCTCAGGTGATCCGCCTGCCTGGGTCTCTCAAAATTCTGGGATTATGGCGTGAGCCACTGTGCCTGGTTGCAATTTCTTAACACCGGACAACAATGAAGTTGTGGGGGCCTTTGTGGGGTGGGGATTGCATTGACTGACTCTTCCATTCACGAAACTATTTCTCTATAGCATTTCATAGCATTTTACCCATAGTAGAACTTCTTTCAAAATTGCAGTCAGTCCTCTCAAATTCTGCCACTACTTTATCAACTAAGTTTATGGAATTTTCTAAGTCCTTTGTTGTCATTTCAACAATGTTCACAGCCTCTTCAGGAGGAATAGATTCCATCTCAAGAAACCACTTTTTTTGCTCATCCATAAGAAGCAATTCCTTACTCATCCAGTTTTATTGTGAGATTGCAGCAATTCAGTCACATCTTCAGGGTCCACTTCTAGTTCTATTGCTATTTCCACCAAATCTGCAGTTACTTCCTCCACTGGTCTTGAAACCTTTAAAGTAAGTCATCCACAGGACTGAAATCAACTTCTTCCAAACTCCTGTTAATGTTGATGTTTTGACATCCTCCCATGAATCATGAATTTTTTTTTTTTTTTTTTGGTGGGGGGACAAAGTCTCGCTCTTGTCCCCCACGCTGGAGTGCAATGGCACGATCTCAGCTCACTGCAACGTCTGCTTCCTGGGTTCAAGCGATTCCCCTGCCTCAGCCTCCTGAGTTGCTGGGATTACAGGCGCCTGCCACCAAGCCCAGCTAATTTTTGTATTTTTAGTAGAGACGGGGTTTCACCAGGTTGGCCAGACTGGTCTTGAACTCCTGACCTCAGGTGATCTGCCTGCCTCAGCCTCCTAAAGTGGTGGGATTACAGGCACGAGCCACCATGCCCGGCCAAATCATGAATGTTCTTAATGGCGTCTAGAATGGTGAATCCTCTCCAGGAGGCTTTTTCTTTTCCTTCCTTCCTTCCTTCCTTCCTTCCTTCCTTCCTTCCTTCCTTCCTTCCTTCCTTCCTTCCTTCCTTCCTTTCCTCCCTCCCTCCCTCCCTCCCTCCTTCCTTCCTTCCTTCCTTTCTTCCGAGCTTGCTCTGTTGCCCAGACTGGAGTGCAATGGTGCTATCTCAGCTCACTGCAACCTCCACCTCCCAGGTTCAGGCAATTCTCCTGCCTCAGCCTCTTGAGTAGCTGGGACCACAGGCGCATGCCACCACACTTGGCTAATTTTTGTATTTTTAATAGAGACGGGGTTTCACCATGTTGGCCAGGCTGGTCTGGAGCTCCTGACCTCAGGTGATCCGCCTGACTCGGCCTCCCAAAATGCTGGGACTACAGGCGTGAGCCACTGCGCCTGGCCTTTTTTTTTTTCTTTTTTTGAGACAAGGTCTCATTCTGTTGCCGAGGCTGGAGTACAGTGGCATGACCATAGCTCACTGTGGCCTCAATCTTCTGGCTCAAGTGATCCTCTCATCGCAGCCTCCAGGACTACAGGCACAAGCCATCATGCCTGGCTATTTTTTTTTTTTTTTTTTTTGGTAGAAACAGGGTTTTGCTCTGTTGCCCCCACTGGTCTCAAACTCCTGACTTCAAGCAAGTCTCCTGCCTCAGCCTCTTAAGGTGTTGGAATTATAGGCATGAGCCACTATGCGTGGCCCAGAAGGTTTTCAATTTACTTTGCCCAGATCCATCAGAGGAATTACTACCTAAGGTAGCTACAGCTTTATGAAATGGAATTCTTTTTTTTTTTTTTTTTTTTTGAGACGGAGTTTTTTTGTTATTTTTGCCCAGGCTGGAGTGCAATGGTGCAATCTCGGCTCACCGCAACCTCCACCTCCCAGGTTCAAGTGATTCTCCTGCCTCAGCCTCCCAAGTAGCTGAGACTACAGGCATGCACCACCATGCCTGGCTAATTTTGCATTTTTAGTAGAGACAGGGTTTCTCCATGTTGGTCAGGCTGGTCTCGAACTCCCGACTTCTTGTGCTCCGTCCACTTCAGCCTCCCAAAGTGCTGGGATTACTGGCGTGAGTCACCACGCCCGGCCTGAAATGGAAATTTTAATAAGCCTTGAAAGTTGACATTACTCCTTGATCCGTGGACTGCAGAATGGATGCTATGTTAGGCATGACAACAACATTTGCACATCTCTGCCAGAGCTCTTGGGTGATCAGGTGCATTGTCAACGAGCAATAATATTTTGAAAGGAATCTTTTTGTTTTGAGTGATAGGTCTCAACAGTGGGCTTAAAATATTCAGTAAACCATGCTGGAAACATCTGTGCTGTTAGCCAGGCTTTCTTCCATTTCTAGAGCACAGGCAGAGTCGATTTGGCAGGATTCTTAAGGGCCCTGGGATTTTCAAAATGATAAATGAACACTGTCTTCAACTCCATGTCATCAGCTGCATTAGCCCCTAACAAGAGACTCAGCCTGTCCTTTGAAGCTTTGAAGCCAAGCGTTAACTTTTCTTCTTAGCTATGAAAATCCTGGATGGCATCTTCTTCCAATAGAAAGCTGTTTCATCTACACTGAAAGCCTGTTGTTGAGTGTAGCTGCTTTCATCAGTGATCTTAGCTAGATCTGGATAACTTGCTGCAGCTTCTACATCAGCACCTGCTGCTTCATCTTGCACTTTTTTTTTGTTCTGGAGATGTCTTCTTTCCTTAAACCTTATTAACCCACCTCTGCTAGCTTCCAACTTTTCTTCTGCAGCTTCTTCACCTCTCTCAGCCTTCACAGAACTGAAAAAGTTAGAGCCTGGCTCTGGATTAAGCTTTGGCTTAAGGGAATGTTGTGGCTGATTTGATCTTCTATCCAGACCACTCAAACTTTCTCCACCTCAGCAATGAGATACAACATTGATTTGCTGTTTCACTTTCTTATCATCGGTGGGTTCACTAGAGTAGCACTTTTAATTTCCTTCAAGACCTTTCCCTTGAGGTTCTCCAAGCTGGATTCACAACTTGGCTGGTGCAAGAGGCCTAACTTTCAGCCTATCGTGGCTTTCAACATGCCTTCCTCACTGAGTTTAATCATTCCTAGCTTTTGATTTAAACTGAGAGATATGTCTTTCTTTCACTTGAATACTTAGAGGGTTATTAATTGGCCTAATCTTAATAATGTGTCTAAAGGAATAGGAAGGCCCAAGGAGAGGGAGAGAGACGTGAGGCTGGCCAGTTGGAGCAGTCAGAACACACACAACTTTGATCATTTAAGTTTACCGTCTTATATGGGCATGGTTTGTGGCACCCCAAATCAATTACAATAACATCAAAGGTCACCGATCACAGATCATCATAACAGATATAATAATAGTGAGGCTGGGTGCGGTGTTCATGCCTGTAATCCCAGCACTTTGGGAGGCTGAGGTGGGTGAATCACTTGAGGTCAAGAGTTCGAGACCAGCCTGGCCAACATGATTAAATCCTGTCTCTACTAAAAATACAAAAACTAGCCGGGTGTGGTGGCATGCACCTGTAATCCCAGCTACTTGGGAGACTGAGGCAGGAGATTCGCTTGAACCCAGGAGGCAGAGGTTACAGTGAGCCAAGATCATTCCATTGCACTCCAGCCTGAGTGACAGAGTGAAACTCTGTCTCAAAAACATAAATAAATAAATAAATAAAAATAATAATAGTGAAAAGTTTTAAATATTGCAAGAGTTACCAAAATGTGATACAGAGACACAAAGTGAGCACATGCTGTTGGAAAAATGGTGCCAATAGACTTGCTCAACATGGGGTTGTCTCAAACCTTCAATTTGTAAAAAACACATTATTTGTGAAGCACAATTAAGTGAAACGTAATAAAGCAAGGTGTGCTAGTCTATACGAAAAGAGATTCAGCCTCAGTAGGAGTCAGGGCCCAGAGCCCAACACATAGTAGGTCTCAGTTCTTCTTACTTGTTTAGTGGAAATACCATTTAAAAAAATGATGAGGCCGGGTGCGATAGCTCATGCCTGTAATCCCAGCACTTTGGGAGGCCGAGGCAGGTGGATCACCTGAGGTCAGGAGTTCGAGACCAGCCTGGTTAACACAGTGAAACCCCTTCTCTACTAAAAATACAAAAATTAGCCCGGCATGGTGGCAGGCGCCTGTAATCTCAGCTACTCGGGAGGCTGAGGCAGGAGAATCCCTTGAGCCTGGGAGACGGAGGTTGTGGTGAACAGGGATCATGCTGCTGTATTCTAGCCTGGGTGAGAGAGTGAGACCCTCTCTCACACACAAAAAATAAATAAATAAATAAAAATAAAAATAAAACAACAAGTTGTGCATTTTTAAAAATTAATAGACAATTTTTTAGAGTTGTTTTATACTTACGGAAAAAAGTTGAGCAGATGGTACAGAGAGTTCCCATCGGTACCTCCCAACTCTGTTTCCCCATTATCAACAACTTACCTTAGTATGATACATGTTACAATCAGTGAATCAATGTTTATATTTGCTTATTAACTCAAGTCCATAGTTTATTAAAATGCCTTAGTTTTTGCCTAGTGTCCTTTTTTCTGTTGCAGGATCCGTCATTGCCAAATGCCTCATGACTTCTAGTTATCATTTTCCCTGAGGCTTCTCTCAGCTGTGGCCATCTCTCAGACCTTCTTTGTTTCTGATGACCTTGACAGTTTGAGGAGTACTGGTCAAGGATATTGTAGGGTACTGCTCTGCTGGAGTTTGTCTGATGTTTTTCTCATAGTTGGGGCTGTGGGTTTTTGGGAGGAAGACCACAGAGGTAAAGTGCCATTTCACTCATCATATCAAGGAGCCAAAAAACTGTTGGTATTGACCTTGATCCCCTGGCTGGTGTCATCTTGGTCAGTGTCTCCACTGCAGAGTTAATCTCCATACAGTGCTATTTAGAAGGAAGTCCTGATGTGCACCCCATAGTAGGGAGTAATGTTCCCCCTCTTTTAAGGTGAGGTCACGACATAATGTATTTGGAATCCTGCATGAGATATTTGTCTCTTCTCTCCCACTTATTAATTGTTTTTTTGAGATGGAGTCTCGGTCTGTCACCCAGGCTAGAGTGCAGTGGCATGATCTCGGCTCACTGCAACCTCCGCCTCCCCGATTCAAGTGATTCTCCTGCCTCATCCTCCTGAGTAGCTGGGATTGCAGGAGTCCGCCACCACGCCCAGCTAATTTTTGTATTTTTGGTAGAGATGGGGTTTTGCCATGTTGACCAGACTGGCCTCGAATTCCTGACCTCAAGTGATCCGCCCACCTTGGCCTCCCAAAGTGCTGAGATTATAGGCTTGAGCCACCATGCCTGGCCCCCACTTACTAATTTATTCAATCATTTATACATATCAGTGTGGACTCATAGATATTTACTTTATACTTTAAGTGATTATCCAATATATTTTTGTTGCTCAAATTGTTGTGTGTGTGTGTGCGGGGGGTGTTTTACCCTGTGGATTGGAAAAACCAAAAGATTGATGTATAGCCAGGGCTGTGGCAGCTGTGGGGCTGCCCAGAGGATGAATTGCTGCCCCTTTGGAGTGGAGGAGCGTGTTCTGACCTGGGAGTACCAGAGGAAAAGGGGCAGGAGCAGGGCAATCTGTGTCATTGGGCCCATTTTTACTTAAAAAGAAGGCCGGGCATGGTGGCTCACACCTGTAATCCCAGCACTTTGGGAGGCTGAGGAAAGCTGATGTCTTGAGCCCAGAAGTTTGAGACCAGCCTGGGTAACATGGTGAAACCTTGTCTCTACAAAATTTTTTTTTTTAATTTGCTGTGTGTCGTGGCATGTGCCTGCAGTCTCAGCTACTTAGAAGGCTGAGATGGGAGGAACGCTTGATCCTAGGAGCTTGAGGCTGCAGTGAGCTGTTATCATGCCACTGCACTCCAGCCTGGCGTCAGAGTCAGACCCTGTCTCAAAATAAATAAATAAATAGAAGGAATGTCTATTTTATCTGTCAATTCCTATCTAGAGCTATCGATTATCTATTGTTCAATCAATTATCAACCTTATTTATTATCTATTGATCAACATATCTCTTGATCTATCAATTATCTACTGATTTATCTATCCATTATCTACCTATCTGTCTATCTAATTTGTTTCCTGTCAGCTACACTGTCCGACTCTCAATCTGTTCTCCACCCAGTGGACACCCGAGGGGTCCTCGGGCAACGCACATCACATCAGGTCCCCTCCCTTCCCTCAGTGGCTTTCCGACGCCCTCAGAATAACGTTCAAGCTCCTTATGGTGGCCTACAGTGCCCTCTATTGGAGCTCAACTCAAATGTCCCTCTCAGAGAGCCCTTCCCTGGCAATCCCACTTGCAGCAGGTGGAAAGTGGCATTTTACTCCCGCTCCAGGCCACCTGACTTCCGGTCCATCACCCATCATCCCACCATCCTTTCCCCCCAAGAATTCATCACCATTTGAAACATTCTCCTCCCCTCCACTAGAATCGAGGCCCCATCAGGGCAGTGGGCGCCATGGCTGCTGACTTGTTGGCTCTTGTAGCCAGGCTTAGCCCAGAGCCCAACACATAGTAGGTCTCAGTCCTTCTTACTTGTTTAACGAAGGTCCTGAGAGAACCCAAGGCAGAACAACGCTCCTTCAGCCACATTAGTGACTGGCGAAGGGGGACTGGAGAGGGAGAGAGGAGATTATCAAGTTTTTCTTTAGATACCTCTGGTTTGTTTAAGCTGTTACAAAGAACATGTAGTACTATGGTTTGTAATTAAAAAGAAAATCCAAGAAAGTTAATCAAAAAGGAAAAGACATAAAGTTTTCACTTCCTGGGGACAAAAGAAGAAAGCAGAAGAGGCTTTAAGTGGGAAATGGTTGGTGTATCGGTGAGCATAGAGAGTCTCCTGAGGCTGCGGATGGAGTGGGGCAAAGGGGGCTGGAGGGTGTGTGGGAGCAGAGGGTGCTGGGGAGATGGGGAGGCTCTAGAATTGTTACGGATTGAGGGGCCTGCAGTCTGGGAGGAAGGTGGGGGCAGGGGTGGGAGCTGTCTAGAAGCTGTGCTTTTGCAGTCGGCTGGATGTGGGTTTGAGGTGACTCGTGGGGGTGACTAGGGAGTCCTGGGGCATCCCATGCTTCCACTACTGGAACCTGGACAGCCCCCACAGTCCAGTCCCTGGCCCAGCACCCGGATGCACCGGGCCTCTCTCCTCTCTTGGCTTCAAGCTTCCCAGCAAAAGAACAGGGCTTGGCACAGGAGTCTCCAAGGTTCTCCCAGCTGGGATGGCCACCTCCGTGGCCGCTGACTCCGGGCGGAACGCTGGAGCACCTGCCTGTCTTGTAGGCAGCTCCAGTCCCCGTTTCCATCAGAGGCCCTGAACAGGTGGCCTCCGCCTCTGGCCAACAGAGGGCGCTGTGGCACCGCCGCACCCGAGCCGGCTCGGCGCACGGCAGAGCGGGTCCCTGTAGCCCAGGCCCTGGGTGGGCCCCAGGCATCCGGTACCTCCTCATCCACGTGTCCTTCTCCGCGCAGCCCTATTCACTCCAGAGTGTCCACAGGACTCGAGTGTCCGGTTCTCAGGGCCCCGGCCGGTGAGGTCATGCTGGATCTGGACCTGCCCAGGAGGTCATTCCTTCCATGCCCCTGCCTCCGGGCAAATTTCACAGCCGGGTGTGTCTCTGGGCAGGAGAGGGAGCTCTCCTTGCGCCACGCAGTCGTTACCCCTGGTGTCAGGTCTTGGTGTCCAGCTCGAATCTCTCTCACTGTAGCTAAAAGCGACATGGCTGCTTCCAGAGCTGAGGGGGAGCTGGTGTTGAAGAAGCCAGGAGAGGGGTGTTAGCCACTTTCCCAGGCGTCTTAGTGGTTCCCTGCCCAAACCAATAAATCCCAGTAAATCCCGCCGTCTTCTAACCCCAGCACAGCCCTCCTCCCTCTCTTCTTGGGAGTGGAGAATAGCTGGGATGGGGGCCCTGGGTCTCAGCGGGCAGGTGGGAGAAGCTGAATTGGGAGGCTTCTACCAGATTCTCCCCAAGAAACCTGGCAGTGGGAAGGGGGCTGAGAGGGTGGCTGGCTTCCTGGTGCATGCCCAGGGCAGGGGACCCCAAGGCTAGAATATCCCTGGACAGACCTTTCCTGTGCACGGCAACCTCCATCACGGGCTCTTCTAGGCCTCACCTTCCCCACACCCCTAATCCCTACATCCCCACTCCTCCCCATAATTCTCCCCACGCCCAGAGCTGGCCGGGCCCCAGCGGGGACATCCAAAGGCAGCATCAGCCCCAAGCTGCAGGCCTCTCACGCCCGTGTCTTGCTTCATTCCAAGAAAGCCCCTCCTTTCCTGTTTCATTCCCCATTGGCTCTGCCGTCCCAGGCTGGCAGGCTCCCGGGAGTGTGCTTGGTCCCAAGAACAGAGGAAGCTCTACCACCTCTCAGACGCCTAGTTTGTCCCTACTGGGATTTGGGCCATCTAAGACACCCTCCCTGAAGCGGACTGGGCACACAGGTGGAACCAGGCCCACAGCAGAACATCCAGGGACTCCCACAACCTGATAGCCAAGCCCCCAGCAGGGTCAGGGAAAGGGGGCTCCCACTGACTCAGGGGGCCAGGCAGGCCCAGGCTTGCTGTGTGACTTGGAGGAACCACTCTGGCCTGGCTGTGGCCCAGATATCACCCAGGAAACCCATGTGCCCCTGCCTCTTTTGCCCTACGCAGTCCCCATAGCCGTCCTCACAGGACTGAGGGCCCCCATTAGGCTGTTGGCCCGAGGTCTGTAGTGGGAAGGTTGGGGGGAGTAGGGCTCCCCGGACGTGCATTCCAGGGCAGGCTTCCCAGGAGTCACGTGGTGCTCACTCTCCTGTGGCGTGTGGAGTGGAAAGGTCTCCCCAGCCAGGCGCTCCGGGCCGGGATGCTGAGTGGAAGTGTTGGGAGGGGCTGAACGACCAGCACCCTGGGCCCTTGTGGAAAAAGACCTTGGCCCCAGATCCTCCTGTCTCCCCTTCCCCTTGTGGCCTCCTGTTCATGGGTACAGATGAACCTGTTTGCCATGGGGATGGGGCCACGGGGCAGCTCCTTCTCAGGTGTCCACACTGTCATCAGTTGCTGGTCCACCTGGAGCACAGGCTGCATGCCGTGAAGACACAGCGGGGGCATAGACACACACAGACAGGCCACACCACCAAGTCCCGGGCTGGACATGTGATCAGTTTGCCCACAACCATCATATCCTGATCCATGATGACAACATGAGGACATCATGGTTAGGCCTCTGCCAGATCCAGGTTCAAATCTGGGTTCTGAACTTTGCTTACCTTAGCAACGAGGGCCCTAAGCATTCCGAACCTTGCTTTCCTCACCTGTGAGGTGGGATAACCGTATCTCCAACAACACAAGGTTGATGTCAGGATTAAATGATAGTGTATGTAACAGTAATTATAGCAACAAACCCTGAGGGAGTGCCAGGGAGCTCTTTTAAGCACATCCTGTGAATGAACTCTAATCCTCATCATAAGTCTAAGGTCTGGCCTCTTATCCTCATTTTTCAGATAAAAGAGACATAGCCCTTGCCCTCAAGGAATTTCCAGTCCAGCAGGGAGATAGAGAAGTGAGCAAAAATCCTTTGAGCCAAATTCGTCTTTACTGTTCAGTGTAATGAGAATTCAGGTCACAAAGGTTCACATTTTAATTGGGTCCTCATAATCCCCCACCGTGAGCCCATGGTACAGGCGGGGAAACGGGCCCTGAGAGATTGCAACACTTGCCCAAAGGTGCACAGCAGAGAAGGGGGAAGCAGCACTGTGTGACTTCCGTGCCTGGGCCCTTCCACAGCAATAAACACAAAATACCATTGAAACCAAGATACTTGCCATGTAATTGCAGTTTCCAGAACAGTCCCCTGGCTCCTTCTTATAAACGGAGGATTGCAGCCCACGAGCCCCAATCCAGACAGGCCAATCCTGTCTCTCCACCACACTGTTCTGCCTCTGGATGCCCAGAGTGAGGAATGACTACTTCTGCTTGGTAAAGCTGGAGAAAAGTTTACCCGCAAGGTGACATTTGAGGTGGGATTTGAAGGATGCATAGGAGTTCATCAGATGGACAGGGAGGGAAGCCAACCTAGGAGGAGGGAAGAGAATGGACAAGGGCAAAGAGGCACAAGTGTATATGGTGGAGGAAAGCAAGCAGGTGTTCTTGGTGGGGAACAGGGTGAACAAAGGTAGAAGGCAGGGCCACCCAAGGAAGCTGTGTTTGGTGATTAATGAAGGCAGGGGACATGAGGGGGTGGGAGGGATGATGGAGATAAGACAGAAAATGCAGGTAGGAGCCATATTTCAGTGGAGACAAAGCTCTCACTAAAGGACTGCCCCCTAACTTGGGAATTCCAGAGACCCCTTGGTGGTAAAGCCACTGAAACAGTCACACAGGACAGCTGCTGCCAGTCCTGCCCAGGTTGGGGTCTGGGAGGGGTCTGCTGCTGCAAGCACCTCACTGGCAGCCAGGCCCAGTGTGTGGAGCATGTGCAGGCTCTGGTCCCCTGTGTGAGGCCGAGGTGTGTGTGCTCATTCATCAATGGAGTGTGCAGAATGCACTGGAGGCTCTGGGAGGGTGTATAGGAGTGTAGAGAAATGTGGGTGAATTGTGTGTGGGTGTGAAAACACATAACCATGGGTGTCTGTGCAACTGCCTGTGCAAGTGTGTACATGTGTGTAACAGTGTATATCCCCATGGAGCATGCACAGGGCCAGGCACCCAGGACTCTCATGGAGGGGGCTGTAGGTGTATGTATGCAAATACAGGTCTGTAAATGCAGGTATATGCAGGGACTGAAGTGTGTGTGTGTGTGTGTGTGTGTGTGGCTGTCCCTTAGGAGGTGTCTGGGTCAAGGCGGGATGGAGAGAAGCAAGCCCCAAGAATAGATGTGAGGAAAGACTCAATAAAGATTCCAGCATAACTTAGAAATGGCCAGCCTCACTGCACATGCAAATCAGATGGGAGTGATATGCAAATAAGCAGTCTTCTCCTTCCTGGCCTTTGCCTGGGCTGTCACCCCAGAAGTCTTCCTGGAGTTCTGGGGACAGGGGCTGTGGAAAGAGGGGCTCTGGCAGTGCTGGGAGCAGAGCTCCTTGTTGCCTTGGTCCCCTCTAGCTCATGGGTTAAGGCTGAAAACTCCATAAGACCCTACGTATTCCGTGAGACCCCACGGGAGGCTTCCAGCTGCCACTGGGCCTAGTTCCCAGCTGTGGGGGCAGGCGTAGGAGAGGAGGGGGGAAGAGCTGGGGGAGCTGGGTGAGGGCTCCCAGGCCCCACCGCAGAGAATGGATGTCACAGTGACAGCTGGCTCAGCCAGCATTCACTGGTCAGGCCCAGTTGTCGGGGCGCCAGGGTGAGGGATCAAGGGTAGACGGAGGCCTGCAGTGGGCATGCAGGGCGCCTGGGGCTTTCCTTGGGGCTCAGAACACAGACCCATGTTGCTGGAGAGGCTGACACAGCCTTCTGACTCCCTCCCTGCGCACAGGGCACCCGAGATCACTCAGCACGACGTCATCGGGCCAAGACCGTGCCCAGGCTCCCCACCCCAGGCGAGTGCTTGTCCCTCTGCCCGGGAGTACACATCCTGACTCATGCACGCGTGCTGCACGGGCAGTGCACACGCCTACACCTCACACCCTCTTAGGCCCTCCGCAGAGTGTCTACACGGAGCACGTTTACTGGCACTGAGGACCAAGCACACAGGCACGCCCAACCTCCAGGCCGAGCACAGAACACCTGCCCATGGATGTGCTCACAGCCCCGAGCAGGACTTTCTCCCACCCACCCGTCTTCCCCTATGCAGGTGTCCAGACAGGCTGTGGGGAGGGGGGCGATGCCTGCTCCTCCAACATAATACACTTTCTCCTCGGTGGGCGGCCATCTCTGCTCCCTGTAGCTTCTGATCAGTTTCATAGTCACACGTGGTTGGGGGTCGAGCTGGGGCTTCGTGTTTGCCTGACTCCTGGGTCTCTCTTCATGTGACAGGTCTCTTCCCTGAGGCAGAGCCTGGGACTCCTTCCTTTGACTGGGTGGGGCCCCTGACGGCAGGAGCCAGGTATCCCCCATAGGATTTGAGCTCCCTGACAGTGGCGACTGTCCCTACTGTCCTGAAGGCAGCGGCGTGTCTGCCTCTGACCTCCAGACAGACTGCCAGCTCCTCTCAGAGCCCAGCCCTGGGTTCTACACAGTCCTAATGATCTGGGGTGAGTGGACAGACAAACAGCCTTGCCCTAGGCCTAACCAAAGGCCAAAGGTCAAACTCCATGCATGCCAGGAAGGGAACCCAGCCCAGAGCAGCCCAGGACAAAACCCTGTGGCCCAGCTACAAAGGGCAAATGTGTACTCCTAGACTGCCTTGGCCCCAGACCCCTCCTGGCCAGCCAGATGGAGCCCTGGAAAGAAACCACACGGGGCCCATCCAACGGCTCACACCCTCCTTCTCGGAAGTCCTTCTGGGTGTCAGCCTCAAATCTCTCATGCTGTGGCATTTCCCCTCCTTTGCCTCGTGGGTCTCTCACATGGCATAATTCCTCACCTTTCAACTTCCCAAGATGTATTGTCCCTATTGAAATTTAAAAACAACAGATAGGCTGGGCTCATTGGCTCACACCTGTAATCCCGGCATTTTGGGAGGCCGAGGTGAGCAGATCGCTTGAGGTCAGGAGTTTGAGACCATTCTGGCCAACATGGAGAAACCTCGTCTCTACTAAAAATGCAAAAATTGGCCTGGCACAGTGGCTCACGCCTGTAATCCCAGCACTTTGGGAGACCGAGGTGGGTGGATCACCTGAAGTTGGGAGTTCGAGATCAGCCTGACCAACATGGAGAAACCCATCTCTGCTAAACATACAAAATTAGCTGGGCGTGGTGGCGCATGCCTGTAATCCAGCTACTCAGGAGGCTGAGGCAGGAAAATCGCTGGAACCCAGGGGGTGGAGGTTGCAGTGAGCCGAGATCCCACAACTGCACTCCAGTCTGGACAACAAGAACGAAACTCCATCTCAAAAAAAAAAAAAAAAAAAAGCAAAAATTGGCCCAGGCATGGTGGTGCATGCCTGTAATTCCAGCTTCTTGGGAGGTTGAGGCAAGAGAATCGCTTGAACCCGGGAGGCGGAGGTTACAGTGAGCCGAGATTGCACCACTGCACTCCAGCCTGGGTGACAGAGCGAGACTCCATCTCAAAAACAAAACAAAACAAAACCCCAACAACTGTGAGGGCCAGAAGGGACTGCCATGACCACCCCAGATCCATCACCTCAGGGGCAAACTGAGGCCAATAGAACAAAGGCCCACAGGACTGAGGACGGAGGTTAAGGACACTTTCCGCAGCCAGCCCTCCTGTTCCTGCCCTCGGGCCCTCTGAAAGTGAGAGCGAATCTCAGCCTCTGCCCAGAGTCCCCAGCCCCACTCAGCAGCCACCCCTGGCTTCCACAGCAGAGGGCCCAGGGCTGTGGGGAGACTGGGCAGCTGTGGCAGCAAGGGCGGAGCCCCAGGGGGGACCTTATGTGGGGAGATCTCCTCTGGCCACATCCCTGAGAGGTGCTTCTGAGAGAAAGTGGGCGGCCTGGCTGCCCTGGAGTTGTGGGCTCAGCTCAGCTCAGCGGGTGGCTGGTGACTGTTTCAGGATGACACGGCCTGTTCCCCTCTGTTCTGGCCCCTCAGGTGGTGTGGGGAGCAGGCAGGGCCTGACAGCCGGTGCACAGCCACAGCCCTGGCAGGAGACAGACCCTCTCTGAGGGAGCCTTCAGCCTGCAGAGAGCACACTGCTCCGACCTCAGGGACTCCAGAGTGAAGGGGGAGACACAGCCCCCGCCCTCAGGGAGCTCGAGGTGCACAGCACACAGCCTGGCCCCTTCCTTTAAGAATTCGTAAGTCATCACTCTCGTTGCGATGTGTTTAACACCCGCTCGTCCCTCACAGGCTGGGAGCTCTGTGAGATTCCTCATCTGGCCCGTTCATGGCTGTCCCTTGCACATGGGACAAGCCTGGCCTGTCACAGATGCTCACCCAAGCATTGAATTGAGAGGAGCGGGTTGCAGTCACGCTCCTGGGGAGACTCCAGTTCTTTCCCTTCTGCAGCTTCAGTCAGTCACCAGGAACTACCCATTTTCCTCCTCAACATAAACTTGGCCCCTTCTACCTGGGCTTCTGGGCCACCAGGCTTCAGGCCCGCACCATTCCCTAGGGCCGGCCTTGCCAACCCCTACTTCTCACAGTAGCCAGAGTGGCTCTCCAGAAACCCACATCTGAGACATCACTTCCTGGCCTCAAACCTTCCATGGTTCCCTAGTGCCCCAGGAGAACGCCCCAACTCCTTGCCTGGCATTCAGAGCCTGTCACCTCCGGCCTCACAGGGCCGCCCTACCACACCCAGCCTCACTTTCTCTTCCAATAGCCCAGAGCCCCTCTCTCCCTCTGCCTGCCCTGGCGACGAAAGGCCCCTTCTGTGTGCGCCTGCAACCCTGCGTGTCTCAGCATTTGTCAGGGCTAGGAGGTCTTGGGGCAGGGCCTGGCACCCATTCACCTTTGAATCTGTCTCCCAACACATACCAGGACCCAGGCCCTGAGAGATGGGCAAACGGCTGCTCTCTAAACCACAGCCCTGACTGTGGCTGCCCCCTCTTCCTCCTCCCAGGCCCCTGCTCACCCCCATTTTGATTTCCTTCCTGTCACTTGTCACATCTAGGATTACCACGTTTTGCTGATTTGCCTATGGGTTCAATGTCTGCCTCACGCACAAGAGTGTGAATTCAAGATGGCTCAGATGTTGTTGCCCCCAGAGTGTGCTCAGTACCTGCTATTGTCATAAAGATAGCCAGAGGCAGCCGCCGAGCAGTCGCCCTGTGTGGCAGGCATGGCCTCCTCTCGTCCTCTGAGTAGCCCACATGGGGCTCCTATGCTCACTGTCATCCTGCAGATGGGGAAGCAGGGACTCAGAGACTTGTCCAGGCTTGGTTAGTGGGTGGGGACCTGTGACCAGGCTGCACCCATGGCTCTGTGCTGCCTCCAGAGCAGAGGCAACACCCTTGGGACATGGAGGTGCCTTGAACTCCCTCCAGACCCTGCAATGGCCATGTCTCCTGCTCCTACTATTCCTAGACCTCCTGTTGGCCCGCCTGGAGGCTGAGGGGAACTGGAGATCCGAGGGCAGGAGCCACTGGCCAGAAGGGGGCAGTCAGCAGCTGCCATAGCAGAGGACAGCAGTGACCAAGTCAGAGTAGGAGGGTCAGACAACAGGAAGAACTTCTAGACCCTGGCACCTTGGGGGCAAACCTGTCTTACCCATGTCTGTAAAAATGAGAGAATGAATGAACCTGTTCTTCAGGAAGCAAGGAAGGGGGAGCATGAGGCTGGAGGCAGGGGAATGGCAGCGATGAGTTCACAGGGGACTCCTTGGGGCCATGCTGGAAGAGAAAGGGTTAAGCCCACCCCCTGGCCAGCCTGCTTTCTCAGGCCCCTGCCCGTTGTATGCTTTGGCTCAGGGCGGCAGATCTGTTTGTCTGAGGTGTCCCCTGTTTGCCCTCCTTCCCCGGGCTATTGGCAGGCCTACTGTCCCACTGGCCAGGAGGCCAGCTGTACAGCTGTCTGGGGCTGTGTCTGGGGCGATGGGGCGTGAGAACATCTGGGTGGGTGTGCAGAACAGTGAGGCAGTGGGGCGGGGGCCCCTGGGCCTGCTGAGGTGGGCACAGAGGGGTGACCCACCCCGGGGAGCACCCACAGCCTGCAGACACACGGCAATGCCCCTCTGGCTGGCCGCGTGCCTCTGAGTCCATGCAGGGGTTCGGGATTCTGGGGCTTTTCCTTCATGGTGGGTGAAATCAGGAGGAAGGTGCCAGGTTGGACTTGGGCACACAGGAGTGTGGGTGGCCTTTATTTTGAAAGAGGATAAGAATTAGGGACAAGGAGGTTGTTTCCAGACCTTATTTTCATGTGTGAGGGCCAGGAGGCACTCCCCTGTCCTTTTCTGTTTTCTCTGCCATGGTTCGTGGGGCGATGTGATATATGGGTCACCACCACGGCTTGGCTGCCTCCTTCCACCACACCCCCTCCCATCCGGGCCTCTGTGGACTTGCCAGACTAGGTCAGATCCTTGGTTCTTTGCTCTTGCAATACCCTGTCCTCTCCTAGTTCACACTGCAGATGTAATTGATGACTTGGTTTGTCTGTCCCAACTCGTCTCTAAAATCCCTGAGGTCCCCTCTCTGCTGATTCAGTATTGCATTCCCAGCCCCAAACACAGTGTCCGGCTTATAGTGGGAGCTCAATATAGAGAAGGAAACGGGATTCTCAGGAGGCGTCCATAACAAGATGTTATCATGTCCCCCACCCGCAAGCACACGTGGCTCCCCATTGCCCCCAGCCTGACATTCCCAGTGCTCCCCCAGCTGCCTGCCAGTCTGATCTGTCTGTCTAAAGCCCTGCAGTCAACAGCCACATTGTTCCCCAAATCCACTTTGCTTAAGCCGCCCCTTAGCTGGAGCTGTCCTTTCCTCTCCCCACCCCCCATCCTGGCTGCCTGCAAACTGCCACCAGCCCTGGCTCAAAGTACCCCTCTGCTTAGACACTTTCCTGGGTTCCTCTAAGGATCTAAAGTGGCTTCTTTATGTGGAGTTAGCCTCCCCGATAAGGATGGGGGTCTCAGGCCTGCGAAGTCAAAGTTGAAGAAAGAAAGGGTCCCCCCTGCCCCCCTCCCTGGACTATTGGCAGGCTCGCTGACTCACGGAGACCGAGATGGCAGAAGTCTGCAGAAGGAGGAGATGTAGTGATGTGAGAAAAGGTGGGATGGTGGCAGAGGCAACCTAAGGTGACCCCAGTGAGTGATGCTCTCGCAGATTCCCCTCCCCCGGGCGCAGGCAGGATTGGCAACCTGGTTTCAGCCAATAGAACACGGCAAAGGTGAGGGGGCTTTGCAGATGTAATTAAGGTCCCAAACTGGTTGGTTTTGATTTATCAAAAGGGAGATTACCTTGGGTGGGCCTGATGTAATCAAGTGAAAGCTCTTAAAAGAGGGACTGAGGCCCTCCCTGAGGTCAGAGAGAGCCTCCTGCTGGCCTTGAAGATGTGTCCTGCCCTGCACTGAGGGGGCCTGGGTGAGGGCCAGTGGCAGGGACTGTGGGTGGCCTCTGGAGCTGAGAGCAGCCACTGGCTGCCGGTTGGAAAACTGGAACCTCAGCCCTAGGGCTGCAAGAACTGAAGGCTGCCAACAACCGTGTGACCTTGGAAGAGGCCCATGAGGAAAGGTAGCCCAGCCGACACCTGGACTGTGAGACCCTGGGCAGAGGACCTGCACCCAGGCTCCTGGCCCACGAAACCTCTGAGGTGGTAAACGTGTGTTGTTTTAAGCTGCTGAATGTGTGGTAACAGAGACAGCAACAGGTACAGGTGGGTTTAGAACAACCAGCCTCAGAGGTGATGGAGGGAAGGGTCATGGTGTGTGAGAGCCCTGGAGAACAGGAAGGTGACTTCAGGCCTTCACACTCCCACCTGCCCCCGGGTTTACCCAGCCCCACCTCCACCCAGCTCACCACCTCTTCTCGCCTGGAATATTGTGAGGGGCACAAGGTTTGGGGGTCTCAGTCTCTGATTCTCCTTGAATTCTGACCAAAGTTGGGATAATGCTAATCCTATCCCAAACACATGCCCAACCCTAATTCCAACTGTAAGGCCCCAAATTACCATAGAGGCAGGTGAAACACGGATTCCCACTGTCGCCACCCCCTTCCAGAGCCCTGGCGTCTGCCTGTGGCCAGACAGCCCCGAGCAGACAGCTGCTGCCCCCTCGGCTCTTCTCCTGTTGTTGTGACCAGGCAGGCCATGGGGAAGAGTTCACAGCCTCCATGGCAGCAGCAGCTGGGGCTCCAGATGTGAGGGAGCCCAAGCTTGGGGATGGTGTTACACCCAAATGGCTGTTCAGCTTTCCCGGAGGGGTGGGGGTGTCTGGGAATGGGGAATCTGGGGAGTGGCCTATTTTTCTACTCTACCCTCACCCCCAGTTCTGCTCCTAGGCCCCCTCCTGGGTGTGGATAATTTGGAATCAGTTAAAAGGGAGTCTTGATGAGTGGATTTGGGTCCCCAAACTGCCACCTCCTTTGGCTCTTTCCTGACCCTGAAGAGAACCTGACCCGGCTGTACCAGGACCTTGCCGGAAGCCTCTAGCCAGAGCAGCTGGTGAGAGGAGCCTGACCCCCTCTCCAACCCCTTCCTTTTGTCCACAGTGAATACACCAGGATTTGGTTTCTCCACTGACCCCCCCACCCCACTAGCCTCTGGCCCAGGGCTCCCATCCATCCTGTCTCCCCCGGGCCTCTCCAGGATGCAGACAAAGACAGCATCTCAGGTTCCCTTGTCTGGGCGCCCGCCCTTTGATCTGCCCCCTCCTCCTTCCCCGGGGGGTCCTGGGGTGCCCTGGGGAAGCTCCATCCAGGGACAGGCACCCAGAGATAAGATCTGGGATGGGAAGGAGCCCAGAGCACAGGGGACTTTAAAGGGGTGCCGACAGACCCCCCCTTCACCAAGCTTGCCTCTGCCTGCCTGCTGAGGCCCCTCCCCTCCCCCACCTGCTTGTTGTTCTCTCCCCAGGCCCTGGACTCCCATTGGGACACTGACTGGGAGATTCTTAGAGCACTGAACGATTGGCCCTCCACCTTCCCAGCAGCTCTTTGGGAAAAGATGCCCATTGCATGAAGCGGGGCCTCTCAAAGAGGAGCCCCAGGTCACCTGTTGCAACAGAATCCCCTGGGAGCTCCAAGGCCCAGCCCCAACCCATACCCAATGAGTCTGAATCTCCAGGAGGTGCCCAGACATCTGCACATCCAGCAGGTTCCCAGCTTCACATTGTAAGGCTCCACCTCTCTCCACCCCCAGGATCTTCAGGGGCACAGTAAAGTGTCCACCATGAGCTGCCTTCACCCCAGCCCTTGGGACCATGTGGGGACCGGGTGGGAACTCTGGGCTCCTGCGACACTCAGACCAAGCCCCTCACATTGCAGGGGCCCCGCTCAGCATCCTGGAGGGGAGCAACCCTTCTGGGACCAGGAAAACCCAATTTTGTCCTCCTTTTCTCTTCCTCCTGGGGGCTGTGAGCCTCAGGCAGGGTCCCTCGGTCTGGGTCCCGTATGAACTCCTCTTCACCTTTCTGGCCAGGTTATCAGAATGGGCAGGGTTGTAAGTGGTTCAGAGTTTGAGCTCTGGGGTCAGGTGGAGCCGAGTTCAGCCTTGGCACATTCCCCTGCACCAGCCCGTGCCCTGGGGTGAACCCCTGGGCTCCCTTGGCCTCTTCTCAGCTCCTCACCGTGTCCCACCCCTCTGCCATCTCCTCTTCTCCCCTCCAGCTATGGGACTATCTCTCCCGAGTTCACTTTCTTCTTTTCTATTTCCTACTCCCATGTCCCCAAACACATCCTGCCCTACAGTTCCCCACCTCCAGGCCCTGCACGGGCCCTTTGCTCTGTTTGGCATGCTCCTGCCCTCCTGCATCCTGGCAGTCTAAACTTTAAGTGAGACCTGCATGGAGCAGGGAGACTGGCCAGAAGTCTTAATTAACTTCAAAATTTAAAGCTGGAAGAGAGGGATATGATTTGGCTCTGTGTCCCCACCCAAATCTGATGTCGAATTGTAATTCCCAATGTTGGGGGAGGGACCTGGTGGGAGGTGATTGGATCATGGGGGCAGATTCCCCCCCTTGGTGTTCTTGTGATAGTGAGTGAGTTCTCATGAGATCTGTTTGCTTAAAAGTGTGTAGCATCTCCCCCTTTGCTCTCTCTCTCCTGCTGCTATGTGAAGATGTGGTTGCTTCCCCTTCACCTACCACCATGGTTATGTTTCCTGAGGCCTCCCAGCCATGCTTCCTGCATAGCCTGTGGAACTGTGAGTCAATTAAATCTGTTTTCTTCATAAATTACCCAGCCTCAGGTAGTTCTTTATGGTAGTGTGAGAACAGACTAACACAGAGAGTTTTAAATTCTTTAGTTGTAGGCCTTTGCCCAGGATGGAGTAGCAGGGACTGTATTTCCTTCCCCTTTAAAACTTTCAGACAGCTGGAGAGGATATATGGAATATCAGTTTCAAGGTACTGGACATCAGGCAATGAAGGAAAGAAATTCTTGAGAGACAGAAAACAAGTGAGCTGAGCCCTAAGATTTCTCCAGCTTCCTGCCTAGAGAGCTATCAGGCTGTGGCACGGGGAGAAAGAACTGGGAAGAGCCTGGGGGACTTTCTGGAAGGAAGAGATGGAGGTGAGAGTCCAAGGAGAGACCAAGGGGACTAGAGTCAGCAAGACAGAGTGCTGGAGAGGAGACAACTGCTCAGAGGGCAACTCCCAGATCTGCAGAAAGGGCTGCCTTGAGTATCAGGCAGAGTACTAATCAGTGCATGTGTGTGAGGTAAAGATAGATAAACAGATCAATGTAACAAAGTAGAGAATCCAGAAATAGACCCACATGTACATGGGCAACTAATTTTTGACAAAGGTGCAAAGGGAATTCAGTGGAGAAAGGATAGTCTTTTCAACAAATGGTGCTGGAACAATTGGATATTCACGTGTAAAAAACCTGATCCCATAGGGCGCGGTGACTCACTCCTGTAATCCCAGCACTTTGGGAGGCCAAGGTAGGCAGATCACCTAAAGTCAGGAATTTGAGACCAGTCTGGGCAACATGGTGAAACCCCGTCTCTACTAAAAATATAAAAATTAGCCAGGCGTGGTGGCATGGCCTGTAATCCCAGCTACTCAGGAGGCTGAGGCAGGAAAATCGCTTGAACCCAGGAGGCGGCGGTTGCAGTGAGCTGAGATCGTGCCATTGCACTCCAGCCTGGGCAACAAAAGTGAAACTCTGTCTTAAAAAAAAAAAAAAAATTAGCTGGGCGTGGTGGCACATGCCTGTACTCCAAGCTCCTTGGAAGGCTGAGGCACGAAAATTGCTCGAACACAGGAGGCGGAGGTTGCAGTGAGCCGAGATCATGCCACTGCACTCCAGCCTGGGTGACAAGAGCGAGATTCTATCTCAAACAAAACAAAACAAAACAAAACAAAACACAACCTGAACCGTGTATCTCACCATATATGAAAATTAACTCAAAATTTGTCATAGGCCAAATGTAAAATTTAAAATTATAAAACTTCCAGAAGAAAACCTAAGAGGAAATATATTTGGCCTTGGGCTAGGCAAAGGTTTCTTAAATATGACAACAAAACCAGGAATTCATAAAAGAACAAGTTGATAAATTGGACTTCATCAAAATAAAAATCTTTTCAAAAGACACTGTTAAGAAAATGAAGAGAAGCCACAGATTGCAAAAAAAATTTGCAAAACACATTTCTGAAAAAGGACTTGTGTCCAAAATATACAAATAACTCTTAAAACTCAACAATATAAAAACATACAAACCCACTTAAAAAATCAGCAAAAAATCTGAACAGACATCTCCCCAAAGAAGATACACAGATGGCAAATTAACATTTGATGTTCCATGTCATATTTCATCAGGGAATTGAAAATTAAAACAAAAGCCAAAACAAAAAATGTGATATCACTACACACCTATCAGAATGGCTCCATTTTAAAATACTAACAATATCAATTGGTTGACAAAGATATGAGACAATAGGGACTGTCATTCATTGTTAGTGGGAATGCAAAATGGTACAGAACACTGGAAGGCAGTTTGGAAGTTTCACATAAGGCTAAATATATGATCCAACCATCCCACTCCTGAGTATTTACCCAACTGATTTGAAAACTATGTCTACACAAACACATGCATGCAAGTGTTTTCAGCAGCTTGATTTATAATTGCCCAAAACTGGAAGCAACCAAGATGGTCAACAGGTGAATGGATAAACAAACTGTGAACATCCATTCAGAGAATATTATTCAGTGATAAAAGAAAAGATATGGATGGCCGGGGGCTGTGGCTCACACCTGTAATCCCAGCACTTTGGGAGGCTGAGGCGGGCTGATCACGAGGTCAGGAGCTCGAGACCAGCCTGGCCAACATGGTGAAACCCCATCTCTACTAAAAATACAAAAATTAGCTGGGTGTGGTGGCGGGCGACTGTAATCCTAGCTACTCGGGAGGCTGAGGGAGAATTGCTTGAATCCAGGGAAGTGGAGATTGCAGTGAGCTGAGATTGCGCTATTGCACTCCAGCCTGGGGAACACAGCAAGACTCCATCTCAGAAAAAAAAAAAAAAAAAAAGATATGGATGAATCTTAGATGCATATTTCTAAGTGAAATAAGCCAGCCTAAAAAGGCTACCTATTGTATAAGTCCAATTACATGTTTCTATAAAGGCAAAACTATAGTGATGGTAAAGAGATGAGTGGTTAAAAGGAGTTTGTGGGGTAGGGAGGAAGGATTGAATAGATGAAGCAGATGAAGCACGTGGATTTTTTTTTTTAGGATGGTGAAAACTATTCTATATGATACTGTAATGATGTAAATATGATGTTATACATTTGTCAAAAACCCTAGAACTTTACAGCACAAAGAGCAAATCATAATGTATGCAAATTTTAAAAATCATTTAGAAGGTTGGGGGATCTCAGAAGAGAATGCACAATGTGACAATACAATCTATCACAAATGTATAAAACAATCTCACTAAAGGAGGTGGGGGTAAAGGTGCTGACCCAAGTCACTTTGGAAATATGTAGAGTCTGTAAGACTAAAGTCAAAAGAAATTTTACATAAGCACTGTACTCTAGTTGATAAAGTTATTTCCCACAGAGGTAAAGGTTCACAATTCTGTTACTGCTATATGTGTGTACTGAAATTAAACAATTAAGAAGGCTGGGGATGGTGGTCACTCCTGTAACTCCAGCACTTTGGGAGGCTGAGGCAGGTAGGTCACTTGAGGCCAAGAGTCACTTGTGACCAGCCTGGCCAACATGGAGAAACCCCATCTTTACTAAAAATACAAAAATTAGCCAGGTGTGGTGGCGGGCATCTGTAGTCTCAGCTATTCGGGAGGCTGAGGCAGGAGGATCACTTGAACTTGGGAGGCAGAGGTTGCAGTACACTGAGATCACGTCACTACACTCCAGCCTGGGTGACAGAGCGAGACTCTGTCTCAAAAACAAACAAACAAACAAACAACAACAAAAAAACCCCAAAACAATTCAGTAAATGGATGGTTGATGGGAGGAACCAGATTTCTCTCTATGTAGGAGGTTACAGGAGGTTACAAGAAAGCAAGGGAGGTCACAGGAAAGCAAGGAGAGAAGGCAAGAATGATAGAATGATCTATGGATCAGAATTGGAGACATCAGTACAAACTCATGTTTTGTTGGCTTATTTATTTATTTTTTTCAAGACAAGACCTCACTCTGTCACCCAAGCTGGAGTACAGTGGTGTGATCTCAGCTCACTACAGCCTTGACTTCCTGGAATCAGGTGGTCCTCCCACTTAAGCTTCCGAGGTAGCTGAACTATAGGCACACGCCACCACACCCAGCTAATTTTTTTGTATTTTTAGTAGAGATGGGGTTTCACCCTGTTGTGCAGGCTGGTCTCAAACTCCTGGGCTCAAGCGATTCTCCTGCCTTGGCCTCTCAAAGTGCTGGGATTGTAGGTGTGAGCCACCATGCCTGGCCCCATGTTTAGCTTAATACAGATAAAGATGGTTACATATAGAAATATTTATAGATTCATCTATACATGGGTTAGCACACATATATATGTATACGTATATATGTATATGTGTGTGTGTGTGTGTGTGTATATATATATATATATATATATATATATATATATATATATATATATATATATTTCCTTGCTCTGTCAGATGGGAAGGCCTAAAGCAACCACATCCTATTAAAAATGATCACACCTCATGCCCAGCTCTTGGGATCTAATAATAATTCCAACAAAGGAAACCAGGAATCTGGCCAGGTGAGGTTGCTCACGCTTGTAATCCCAGCATTTTGGGAGCCCGAGGTGGGTGGATCATGAGGTTAGGAGTTCGAGACCAGCCTTGCCAACATGGTGAAACCCCCGTCTCTACTAAAAATACAAAATTAGCCGGGCGTGGTCGTGCATGCCTGTAATCCCAGCTACTCAGGAGGCTGAGGCAGGAGAATTGCTTGAACCAAGTAGGCAGAGGTTGCAGTGAGCCGAGATCGCACCACTGCACTTCAGCCTGGCGACAGAGAGACACTCTGCCTCAAAAAAAAAAAAAAAAAAAAAAAAAAAGAAAGAAAGAAAAGAAAGAAAAAAATACAGTATATACAGACATACCTCGCTAAATTATGCTTCACTTTATTGCACTTCCCAGATAATTTTTTTAAACAAATTGAAGGTTTGTGGCAACCCTGTATGGACCAAGTCTATTGGTACCATTTTTCTAACAGAATGTGCTTACTTTAGGGAATAATCTGAGCAACAAAATAAATTAACTGATATTGGATTATAATACAAGGTATCAAAGTATGTCTCTATGTCATATTTTGGTAATTCTTACAGTATTTCAAACTTTTTCATTACTATCATATCTGTTATAGTGCTCTATGCCTAGTGATTTTTGATGCCACTATTGTTTTGGGGAGCCATGAGTCTCACCTATATAAGATGATGAACTTAATCAACAAATGTTCACGTGTTCTGACAGCTGCACCAACTGGTCTTACCCCCAACTCTTCCCCTCTCCTTGGACCTCTCTACTCCCCAAGACAGGACAATATTGAAATTGAGCCAGTTAATAACCCTACAACGGCCCTGAAGTGTTCAAGTGAAAGAGTCTCTCATTTCTCACTTTAAATCAAAAGCTAGAAATAATGGGAGTGTAGCGAGGACAGCATGTCAAAGCCAAGCCAGGCCAAAAGCTGGGCCTCTTGTGCCAAACAGCCAAGTTGTAAGTGTAAAGGAAAAGTTCTTGAAGGAAATTAAAAGTGCTACTCCAGTGAACACATGAAGGCAAAACAGGCCCCAAATCTGTTCAATCCTGTGAATGCTGAGAAAGGTGAGGAAGCTGCTGAAGAAAAGTTGGAAGCCAGCAGAGTTTGGTTTAAGAGGTGTAAGGAAAGAAGCCATCTCCATAACATAAAATTGTAAGGTGAAGCAGGAAGTGCTGATGCGGAAGTTGCAGCAAGTTATCCAGAAGATCTAGCTAAGGTCATCAATGAAGGTGGCCACACTCAACAACAGATTTCCAGTGTAGATGAAACAGCCTTCTTTTGGGAGAAGATGCCATCCAGGACTTCCATAGTTGTAGAGAAGAAGTCAATGTCTAGGTTCAAAGCTTCAAAGGAAAGGCTGACTCTCTGGATAGGAACTGTGCAGCTGGTGACTTGAAGTTGAGACCAATGTTCATTTATCATTCTGAAAATCATAGGCCCCTCAAGAATGATGCTAAATCTGCTCTACCTGTGCTCTATAAATGGAACAATAGAGCCTGGATGGCATCTCATCTGTTTTCAGCATGGTTTACTGAATATTTTAAGTCCATTGTTGAGGTCTACTGCTCATAAAAATGTTGTTTTTATGCCTGCTAACACAACAACAACCATTCTGTAGCCCCATAGATCAAGGAGTAATTTTGACTTTCAAGTCTTATTATTGAGGAAGGACATTTCATAATGCTATGGCTGCCAGAGATGGTGATTTCTCTAATGGAGATGGGCAAAGTAAATTGAAAGTCTTCTGGAAAGGATTTGCCACTCTAGATGCCATTAAGAACATTCATGATTCATGGGAGGAGGTGAAAATATCAACATTAACAGGAGTTTGGAAGAAGTTGATTCCAAGCCTCACAGATGACTTTGAGGGGTTTAACACTTCAGTGGAGGAAGTCACTGCAGATGTGGTGGAAATAGCAAAAGAACTAGAATTGAAGTAGAGCTGAAGATATTACTGAAATGCTACATGTTATAATAAAACTTGAATGCTTCTTCTGGATGAGCAAAGAAAATGGTTTCTTGAGATGGAACCTATTACCAGTGAAGATGCAATGAACATTTTTGAAATGACAACAAAGTATTTAGAATATTCCATAAACTTAGTTGATAAAGGAGTGGTAGGGTTTGAGAGGACTGACTCCAATTTTGAGAGAAGTTTTTTTTTTTATTCTAGAACTACAAAATTTAATTCAAGAAAATATAGGTCCCATGAGGACTTAAAAGTTTTATAAAACTAAAATCTAGTTTTTCCCGATAAATTGTACTTTAGACAAAACCCTCCCAACGCTTCTAAAATAATACTAAAAGGGGCATCTGATTATACAAGAGCAATTTAAAAAATTAAATATTTATTTGAATAACAAGTTTAAGTTCAAGCTGTGATGTTGGCAATGCAGGTTTTTAACACAGATCACAAAAAGCGTGCACAAAAAGTACTGGCGCAAAGGACAAAATAATGCTAAGAATTAGGCTAAATAGCTGCTGATTTTAAGAAAACAAAAGGCCTGAAATCACTATACAAAATATAAAATGTATTAAACACTACCATCCACAGAACAGTCTTTACTATTGATTATATTTAAAAATTATTTGCGTAATTATATATTGAATTGTAAGTGAGTATTATACATGAACCTCCATTCGGAAGGCAATTCCTTGTAGCACTATAGAACATCTAATTACATTGCAAAAAGTATCCTTTTTTGCTATCGATAAAACAGTTAATGGTATTACTGTAAATATCAGGAAGGCTACAAAAAAAAAATCTTATTTCTTTTTTGTCTTCAAAGTGTTTTCCATGCAGTGAAGCACTTGCTGTGTTGAACTGAATGCACTGCTGGAGAATGTTCTGGGTCCGAGATGCTCTTGAGAGACAAGACTAGGCTTTTCAAATCAAACACTCAAAGGAATCATGCAACCCTCTTATGACTGGGATACCGTCGTGTGCCACTTACCAATGCTGTCTCTCCAGAAAACCATTCAAGACGCTTAAAAAAAAATCAGACTTATATGATAAATATACATAAAATGAAGACACCAACTGCTATTTGACACGACTACTGGTAATGTCTGTGCTATGTGAAAGCACCTTTAAAAAGAGCCTATACAGCAGAGAGAAGTTTTACTATAGGTAAAATGCTGTTAAACAGCGTCACGTACCACAGAAAAATCAAGAGTCAATCAATGCGGCAAACTTAATTGTTGTCTTATGTTAATAAATTGCCATGGCCACTGCAACCTTCAGCAACCACCATCCTGACTAGTCAGCAGCCTTCAACATAGAGGCAAGACCCTCCAACAGCAGAAAGATTACAGCTCACAGAAGGCTCAGATATCATTAGCATTTTTAGCAATGAAGTATATTTAAATTGTTATGTACATTGTTTTCTTTCTCTCTCTCTCTCTTTCTTTCTTTCTTTTTCTGACAGTGTCTCACTCTGTCGCCCAGGCTCAGGCTGGAGGGCAATGTTGTGATCTTGGCTCACTGCAACCTCTGCCTCCCAGGTTCAAGCGATTCTTGTGCCTCAGCCTTCCCAGTAGCTGGGATTACAGGCGCCTGCCACCACACCCAGCTAATTTTTGTAGTTTTTTGGTGGAGACAGGGTTTCACCACGTTTACTAGGCTGGTATCAGACTCCTGGCCTCAAGTGATTCGCCCACGTCAGCCTCCCAAAGTGCTGGTAATACGTGTGAGCCACTGTGCCTGGCCCCATTCATATAAAACTTAAGAAAATAGAAATTAACCTGGCCGGGTGCGGTGGCTCACGCCTGTAATCCCAGCACTTTGGGAGGCCGAGGCGGGCGGATCACGAGGTCAGGAGATCGAGACCATCCTGGCTAACATGGTGAAACCCTGTCTTTACCGAAAATACAAAAAAAATTAGCCGGGCATGGTGACGGGCACCTGTAGCCCCAGCTACTCGGGAGGCTGAGGCAACAGAGTGGCATAAACCCGGGAGGCAGAGCTTACAGTGAGCGGAGATGTGCCACTGCACTCCAGCCTGGGCGACAGAGCGAGACTCTATCTCAAAAAAAAGAAAATAGAAATTAACCTGTAGTAACAGAAAGTAGAACAGAGTTGTAGGGGGAGAGAAGAGATTACAAAGCACGTGAGGAAATTTTTGGGGATAATGGATATGTTCACTATCCTGATTATGGTGAGTTTCATAAGTGTATACTCATGTCAAAACGATCAAGTTGCACACTTAAAATATGTGCAGTTGCCGGGCGCGGTGGCTCATGCCTGTAATCCTAGCACTTTGGGAGGCTGAGGCGGGCAGATCACGAGGTCATGAGATCGAGACCATCCTGGATAACACGGTGAAACCCCGTCTCTACTAAAAATACAAAAAAATAGCCGGGCGTGGTGGCAGGCGCCTGTAGTCTCAGCTACTCGGGAGGCTGAGGCAGGAGAATGGCGTGAACCCGGGAGGCGGAGTTTGCAGTGAGCCGAGATCGCGCCACAGCACTCCAGCCTGGGCGACAGAGCGAGACTCCGTCCCCCCCCCCCCCCAAAAAAAGTGCAGTTTATTATATGTTATTTGTATCTCAATAAAGAAAATATATCTGGAAAGAAAACTCAAAAAATCCTTTAGTTGACTTAAAAAAACCAACAACAACAACCAGGGTCTCACTCTGTCGCCCAGGCTGGAATGCAGCGGAGTGATTTCGGCTCACTGCAATCTCTGCCTCCTGGGCTCAGGGCTCATGCCATCCTCCCACCTTAGCCTCCCAAGTAGCTGGAACTACAGGCACAAGCCACCATGCCTGGCTAATTTTTGTATTTGTAAAGACGGGGTTTCACTATGTTGCCCAAGCTGGTCTTGAACTCCCGAGCTCAAGTGATCCCCCAACCTCAGCCTCATAAAGTGTTGGGATTACAGGTGTGAGCCATCGCACCCAGCTGAAACTTTTAATTAAAACAATTTATTTAAACAGTTTTGTTTTAACTAAGTAATAAGTGCATATGACTAGAAAATTAAATAGCCCCGAAGGGAGGAGAGTGAAAAACAACTTCTCCCTGTCCCATCTAGGGGCCTGCTCCCCAGGGAACCCTTTTAACCATTTTTATTTCTATTCTGGTTATTGCCTTCTTACCTCTAATTTCTATACCTTATTTATTATTTACTTCTCTTCCTTGTCTTATCACCTTTAGACATCATTGATTGATTGCCTTTTAGGATTGATGAGGATTTAGCTTTCAACCTCCCAATTTCTCATCTCCTTCCAAATATGGTTACACTCCACTGTTCTCAGACCTTCTGCTCCTCCTCTTCACCCCTGCAGCATCAAGCATCACTTATTAAAACTTTTATTTCCTTTCCTTTGTTTATTTCTTTTTTTTTTTTTTTGAGACAAACTTTCACTCTTTCACCCAGGCTGAAGTGAAGTGGTGCGATCTTGGCTCACTGCAACCCCCGACCCCCAAGTTCAAGCAATTCTCCTGCCTCAGCCTCCCGAGTAGCTGGGATTCTAGGTGCCCGCCACCACACCCAGCTAATTTTTGTATTTTTAGTAGAGACGGGGTTTCGCCACGTTGGCCAGGCTGGTCTTGAACTCCTGACCTCAGGTGATCCACATTTCTCGGCCTCCCAAAGTGCTAGGATTACAGTTGTGAGCCACCGCGCCTGGCCAGAACTTCTATTTCTTGTTCAGCCCACCATAGATGAGCTCTGATTCTCCACTTTTGAGGTGAAGACATTGGTCCCCATCCCCTTTCTTCTAGGATGTAACCATAGACAAGTCTTCTATGATTTGCCTAAAAGTTGATCCTTGTTAAAATAAAACATAACAGCATTTGACCATGTAAATATTGTTCACTGTGAAGCCAAGTGGTGTACAACATGGCTGTCGCAACCAATCGTCACCATTTTACAGATGGTGAAACTGAGATCAGAGGTTCAGTATCTTGGTAAAGGTCACATAGATGGTGAGTGGTAGGGATGCAACAAGCTTTTACTCTCCTAGAACCAAGCTTCCACTCTCCTAGAACCAAGCTTCCAGATTCTTAGTTACACTGTCGGGGGGAAGACCTGAACCAAGGCAGTTGCCATTTGGTTTGCAATTATGGGTAGGGGAGAAGTGGAGTCACTGATAACCAAGATTTTAAGCCTGTGTGGGTACAAGTGTCAGCAATTAAGAACAGAGAACTTGACCAGCCTGGGCAATGTGGAAAAACTCTGTCTCCACAAAGAATACAAAAATCAGCTGGGCACTGTGGTGCACACCTGTAATGCCAGCTACTCAGGAGGCTGAGGTGGGAGGACCACTTAAGCCCAGGAGACAGAGGTTGCAGTGAGCTGAGACTGTGCCACTGCACTTCAGCCTGGGTGATAGAAGGAGACCTTGTATCAAAAAACGAAACAGGCTAGGCACGATGGCTCACGCCTATAATCCCAGCACTTTGGGAGGCCAAGGTGGGCAGATCACTAGAGGTCAGGAGTTCAAGACCAGCCTAGTCAGCCTGGTGAAACCCTGCCTCTACTAATAAAAAATGCAAACATTAGCTCGGCTTGGTGGCACACGCCTGTAGTCCCAGCTACTTGAGAGGCTGAGGTATGATAATTGCTTGAACCTGGGAGGCAGAGGTTGCAGTGAGCCGAGATTGCGCCAGTGCACTCCAGCCTGGGTGACAGAGCAAAACTCCATCTCAAAAAAACCCCCAAAAACCAAGACAAAAAGCAAAAAAAAACAAAACAAAAAAACCAGAACACTAATAGGCAATCTAAATAGACCTGTATCTATTAAAGAAATTGAATCAATAACCAATATCTTCCCAAACAGAAGGCACCAGCCCCAGATGGGTTCACTGGTGAATTTTACCAAACATTCAAGGAAGAAATTATGCCAGTTATCTACAGTGTCTTTCAGAAGTTAAAAGCAGAGGGAATGATTTCTCACTCATTCTATGAGGCTAGCATTACCCTAATGCCAAAACTGGACAAACACATTACAAGAAAATAAAACTACAGACCGATATCTCTCATGAACATAAATGCAAAAGTCCTCAGCAATATACTAGCAAATCGAAGCCAACAATGCATGAAAGTAATTATACACTACAACCAAGTGGGATTTATCCCAGAGATGCAAGGCTGGTTCAACATTTGAAAATCAGTTAATGTAATCCATCACATTAGCAGGCTAAGAAAAAAAAACACAAGATTATATAAATAAATGCCAAAAAGCATTTGACAAAATCCAACACCTGTTCATGATAATGATAAAAAGTCTCAGCCAGGTGCAGTTGCTCACACCTGTAATCCCAGCACTTTGGGAGGCTGAGGTGGGTGGATCACAAGGTCAGGAGTTCAAGAACAGCCTGGCCAACATGGTGAAACCCCGTCTCTACTAAAAATACAGAAATTAGCCAGGCGTGGTGGCACGCACCTGTAGTCCCAGCTACTCGGGAGGCTGAGGCAGGGGAATCGTTTGAACCAGGCAGGCAGAGGTTGCAGTGAGCTGAGATCACACCACTGCACTCCAGCCTGGGCAACAGAATGAGATTCCATCCTGAAAACAAAACAAAAAAAAGCTACAGTAATCAAGACAGTATGGTAGTGGCAAAAGAGTAGACAAATAGATCAATGGAACAGAATACAGAGCCTAGAAAAAGACCCACATAAACACTTCAACAAAGGAACAAGGGAATACAGTACAGCAAATTAGTCTTTTCAACAACTAGTGCTAGAGCAACTGGACATCCACATGTGAAAAATGAATCCAGACACAGACCATACATCCTTCACAAAATTAACTCAAAATAGACCATAAACTTAGGCTCGCGCCTGTAATCCCAGCACTTTGGGAGGCCAAGGCAAGTGGATTACTTGAGGTTAGGAGTTTGAGACCAGCCTGGCCAACATGGTGAAACCCTGTCTCTACTAAAAATACAAAAACAATTAGCTGGGCGTGGTGGTGCCTGCCTGTAATCCCAGCTACTTGAGAGGCTCAGGCAGGAGAATTGCTTGAATCCGGGAGGTGGAGGTTTCAGTAAGCCAAGATCACACTACTGCACTCCAGCCTGGGCGACAGAGTGAGACTCTGTCAAAAACAAAACAAAACGAAACAAAACAAAAACCATAAACTTAAATGTAAAACACAAAATTATAAAACTTTTAGATGATAATATAGGAGAAAACCAAATTGACCTTGGATATGGCACTTAGATATGGCAATGACTTTTTAGATATAACACAGAAGCCATGATCAATGAAAGAAATAATTGATAAGCTGGACTTCATTAAAATGAAAAACTTCTGCTCTGCAAAAGACAATGTCAAGAGAATGAGAACACAAGCCACAAACTGGGAGGAAATATTTGCAAAAGACACACCTGATAAAGGACTGTTATCCAAAATATCTGAAGAACTCTTACAACGCAACAAGAAAATGAACAACCCAATTAAAAATAAATGAGGCTGGGCGCAGTGTCTCACGCTTGTAATCCCAGCACTTTGGGAGGCTGACGCAGGTGGATCATGAGGTCAGGAGTTCGAGACCAGCCTGTCCAACATAGTGAAACCCCGTCTTTACTAAAAATACAAAAGAAAATTAGCCAGGTGTGGTGGCACGTGCCTGTAATCCCAGCTACTTGGGAGGCTGAGGCGGGAGAATTGCTTGAACCTGGGAGGCCGAGCTTGCAGTGAGCCAAGACCACGCCATTGCACTCCAGCCTGGGTGACAGAGTGAGACTCCATCTCAAATAAAAAAAGAAAAAAGAAAGACCTGAATAGATACCTCACCAAAGAAGGTATACAAATGGCAAGTAAGCATATGAAAAGATATTTAACATCGTATGTCATTAGGGAATTGCAAATTAATATGACAATGACATGCCACTACATACCTATTAGAATGGCCAAAATCCAAAACACTGACAATGCCAAACACTGATGAGGATGTGGAACAGCAGGAACTCTCATTCACTGCTGGTGGGAATGCAAAATGATACAGCCACCTTGGAAGACAGTTTGGCAGTTTCTTACAAAACTAAACATACTCTTACCATACTATCCAGCAGTTGTACTACTTCGTTTTCCAAATGAATGGAAAAGTCATGTCCACAAACCTGCACATAGATATTGGATATTTAGAGCAGCCTTTTTTTTTCTTAATTGCCAAAATGTGGAAGTAACCAAGATATTTTCAGGAGGTGAACAGATAATAAATAAACTATGGTACATCCAGACAATGGAGCATTATTCATTGCTAAAATGAAATTAACTATCAAGCCATGAAAAAACATGGAGGAAACCTAAATGTATATTACTAAAGTGAAAAAAGCCAATCTGAAGAAGCTACGTACTATATATTGCAAGTATATGACACTGTAGAAAAGGCAAACTGTGGAGACAATAAAAGGATCAGTGATCGCCAGGGGGTTGGCGGAGGGGAGGATGAAGAGGTAGAACACAGAGGATTTTTAGGGCAGTGAAATTGTTCTGTATGATACTGCAATGGGATATACAACTCATTATACATTTGTCAAAGTCCATAGAATGTACAATACTTAGAGTGAACCCTAATGTAAACTCTGCACTTTAGAGGATAATGATGTGTCAATGGAGGTTCATTGATTGCAACAAATGTCAACAGTGGGGAAGGCTGTGTGTGTGCATGGAGGGGTGCACAGAGGCAGTGTATGGGAACTCTGTACTTTCTGCTCAATTTTACTGTTAACCTAAAACTGCTCTAAAAAATTATAGTTTAGGGCTGAGCTCAGTGGGTCATACCTGTAATCCCAACACTCTGAGACACAGAGGCAGGAGGATTGCTTAAGGCCAGGAGTTTGAGATCAGTCTGGGCAACAGATGAGACCTCATCTCTGCTAAAAAAAAAAAAAAAAAAAAAAAAATTAGCCAGGCCTCCCAACTACCTGGGAGGCTGAGGCAGGAGGATTGCTTGAGCCCAGGAGTTCAAGGCTGCAATGAGCTATGATTGTGCTACTGCACTCCAGCCTGGGTGACAGAAAAAGACCCTGTCTCTAAAAAAACATTTAAAGTTTATTAAAAAACAACAGCAACAGCAGAGCACGGAGGAAGGAATGTTGGTTATTGCTTTGTTTTTGGAGGAGTGATGCAGATAGAGAATGAATTCTCATTGCATTTTGAGCATGTTGGGTTTGGGGTATTGGTAGAACATACAAAAGGCAGTAACTAACAGGCAACCAGAAAACCGGGTCTAGGAGAGAGGCGGTACCCAGGTAACAGGTTTGGGAGGCATTTAGAGTGGGGTGGCAGCCACCACGGCAGTGAGCTACCTTACCCAGGAAGGCGATACAGCCTAGAGAGAGTAAAATGTTGGCCAGGCGCGGTGGCTCATGCTTGTAATCCCAGCACTTTGGGAGGCCGAGGTGGATGGATTACCTGAGGTCAGGAGTTCAAGACCAGCCTGGCCAACATGGCAAAACTTTGTCTCTACTAAAAATATAAAAATTAGCTGGGCATGGTGGCACACGCCTATAATCCCAGCTACTTGGGAGGTGAAGGCAGGAGAATTGCTTGAACCTGGGAGTTGGAGGTTGCAGTGAGCCAAGATGGCACCACTGAACTCTAGCCTGAGTGGCAGAGCGAGACTCTATCTCAGCAAAAAAAAAAAAAAAAGAGAAAAAGGAGAGTAAAAGGCCAAGAAGGGGACCCAGAAGCTCTGGCCTTCAGGCAGTGGGCAGAGGATTGGATGGAGAGGTAATTCTGTGTCCAGTGGCTCAAGGAAGGTGTGGCCCCAGGGCCCAGGCTGCAGGGAGGCTGGGAAGTTGAGGCTTAGGTCCCACAAGGAGGGAGGCCAGCTTGCAGTGGGAGGAGGGTAAGGAATCGGAGGGGAGTGCGACACTGTTGGTTGCCAGTGGGAGGGATGAGGGGTGAATCTTTTCCCCCACAATCTGGAGTTCTGCAGGGAAGGCAGGAGGAGAAGTATGAGAGGGTGGCAGGGCTCAGGGAAGGTGTTTATAGGATGAAGAAGGTGGGAGAGTGTTTATAGACCGAGGGGACAGAGTCTTCAGAGAGAGCCCAGAGCACTGAGCACACGTGGAAGGAATGAGAGAATTTTTCATGGGTTGCTTCGATTTATTATAGGAAAAGTATGACATTAACTCCTAACAAAGAAAGAAAGAAATGGAAAACACCTATAATTTCATCTCTCAATCTGCTCAAGGGTTCCGTTTTCTTCTGATGTCAAAAACTTTTCCTGGCAGGGAGAGGAAGGGAATCCAAGGCAGTCTCATCCCAAGGCCTTGGTCTGCCCTGGGAAGAGTAGACGGGGCGTGTGGGCTGTGGGGCTGGGCGCTGAGGACTCGGCCACAAGGGGATCTCATAAGGAATCTGTCAGAAATAAATAAAAAGATTATCTCCCCAGGTCCTTCCCACCTCCTGGTCCCCCCTCCCCTCTTCCCTCAGGCCACCCCTTATCAGGACCCACCCCTGACCCCCTGTGCGTGGAGGGGGCTGGGAGGACCAGGCCGCAAGTGGGGAGGCTGGGCAGTAATTGAATCCAGGGGCCTCAAGACAGGCAGAGGCCAGTGGCTTTTCCCGGCCTAATTAGAGGGATTTTTTTCTAAACCCAGGAAACAAATCCATATGGTCTGCAATTCTTTTCTCAGGCTCTTTACCCTCCTGAAGTCGTAAATGTCGTGGGCTTTTTAGCACTGGGGGATTGAGAAGGGGGAGGACCCACAGGCTAAAGTTTCTCCACTGGAGCTGGGTCCAGGATCTGGGGCCTCTAGCACCAGGGTCTTGCCCCAACCCACGCCCCCCTCCAAGCCCCTTGGGCTCCCTGGACTAGTCCTGGCAGGCAACCTCCATCCGTCACCCACACAAGCCTCCTCTTCTTCCCCTGGCCTCTCACTGGGCCAAAAACTCTTCCCCCATCCACTCTGCCCATTCATGTCACCTCTCCTCTGCCCCCAGCCCCCTGCCTGCGCCAGTGCCCACTGCTCTTTGTCTCTCTCCAGTTCTCCATGTGTGACCTGTTTCTACCATCAGACTAGGAAGTGGCCAAAGACCAAAAACACATCTTTCCCATCAGTCTGGGAGGCTTCTTAAAGGTTGCACCAAGCAACTCTTATTTGCTGTAAATAGCAGAAGGCACTGAGGTTAAACCTAAGACAGGAGGAAGGGAGAGGGTAGAGCTTTGTTATTTATTTATTTATTTTTGAGACAGAGTTTCACTCTTGTTGCCCAGGCTGGAGTATAATGGCGTGATCTCGGCTCACTGCAACCTCTGCCTCCTGGGTTATTCTCCTGTCTCAGCCTCCCAAGTAGCCGGGATTATGCACCACCACGCCTGGCTAATTTTGTATTTTTAGTAGAGATGGGGTTTCACCATCTTGGTCAGGCTGGTCTCGAACTCCTGACCTCAGGTGATCCACCCACCTTGGCCTCCCAAAGTGCTGGGATTACAGGCGTGAGCCACTGTGCCCGGCCAAGCTTTGTTATTTTTTACAAAGATGGCTCAGAGCTCAGGGCAGACTGGAACCTGGAGCCAGAGCCCTGAGCTGCCTTCAGGGCGGCATCGCTGGCTGACTCACTACACCTCCAGGGCCTCGCTTCCCCCTCTGTAGGACCAGGGCAGCAAAAGAAAGGTGGGAGAGGCAGGGGTTTGCAGTAAAACTGCCTGGTCAGTAGCTGAATGGCCTTGCTCAGGGCCTTCTAAGCTAAGGAGGTCACTTTGGGAGCCTGGGGGGTCCACGGTGGGAAGGAAAGAGCTTGCTTTCTGCTCCCAATTCCTCCACAAACAGCCGAGGTTTGGGAGTTTGCAGAGGATACCTTGCTTGTGAAACCTTTCCTGTGGGAGTTGTGAGAAAAGTCCAGGTCTCAGATGGGTCTCTGTCTCTGCTGTGCATTCATGGTGTGACCTTGGGAGAGTCACTGTGCCTCTCTGAGCCTCGATTTCCTTATCTGTACAGTGGGGTGATTGTACTAGCAACTGTCCATTGGGCACGGCACTGGGGAGGGAGAATTAATGAATAAGAGCCAGCCCCTCGTTCTCAAGGAGGTTGCAGTTCAGGGGAAATGAAGAAGGGACTTTACTAAAAATCTAAGCAGAGCTGGGGCAGGGAGTGTACGGGAGAGCAGACCAGAGGGCAGACAGGCTTGGGATGCATTAGCCTCCAGCCCTGTGTCAGCCGCAACCAAGCTCAGCCATCGTTCCCTGCACCCCACGGTCTTCCTCTAACTCCTGCCTAGAGGCCCAGGCTGCGTCTTTCTCACAAATTGGTGCCTGTGGGTGGCTTCTACTTCTCCACATCACCATGAGCCAAGAATGGGGGAAGGCGCAAGATGCTGGCTTGGCTGGAGCCTCAGAGATGACCATGAGTGGCTTTTGCCAAACCATGTCAGGCTGGATTAAGTCACAGGGCTGGCCCGGTTCATTTGCGTCTCTCTGCTCTCCCGTGTTCTTCATCTGTCTATCTGCGCACAGTTGGGTTCTGGGTTCTCCAGGATGGCCGTGCTCTGTCCTCACTTGCTGACACAGCCTGCATGGTCCGAAGCCTCCGTGTGGAAGTGGATCTGAGTGGGCAGGAGGGAGGTGGACTGACCTCACTGTCGTGGAAGAGGACGACAGTCAGAGCACGGGGCCGGGGGGGGGCGGGGAGGCAGGCGAGGGGACGGGGAGGCTGCAGAGATGAATCTGCTTATAGTTTAATACAAGATGTAAAGTAAAGACCCAAAGTGGAGCAGAGCCCTTGCTATGCAAAGTGCTAAGGAAGTCCTGTAGGCAATGTGAGAGAGAAATCTGGAAAGGCTTCCAGGAAGAGGTGGCAAAGAGATGTGGCTACAGATAGGTCTGTGGAGAGGGCCCCACAGGCAACAGGCTCTGCAGCAAAGGCTCCAAATGGGAAAATGTAGGCCGACCTCAGGTAACATGAGTTGCCCACACTGGCCGCAGGGAGGGAGACAGGCTGGACTGGCAGGCTGGGGTTCCTATGAGGGCCTCTGACACCAGGGTGGAGATGATGATGACTCAGGTATTCACTGTGACCCAGGGTTGTGTTAGATCTAACCTCACACATGCTAGTTTTCAGTTTTGCAGCAAATTTCCGAAGGGCTGCTATTGATCCCCATTTTACAGCTGAGGAAACAAAGGCTCTGAGAGGATATGTGACTGCCTTGCCCAAGATCCCAGAGCTAGTAAGTGGCAGAGCCTGGGTTTGAGCCCAGGACTGTGTGACTCTAAAAACCACATTCTTTTTTTTTTTTTTTGAGATGGGGTCTCACTTTGTTGCCCAGACTGGAATGTAGTGTCTAGATCTCGGCTCATTGCAACCTCTGCCTCCCAGGCTCAAGCAATCCTCTCACCTCAGCCTCCTAAATAGCTGGGACCACAGGCATGTGCCATCACACCAGGCTAATTTTTTGTATTTTTAGTAGAGACCAGGTTTTGCCATGTTGGCCAGGCTAGTCTCTATCTCCTGGGCTCAAGTGATTCGCCTGCCTCAGCCTCCCAAAGTGCTGGGATTACAGGTGTGAGCCACTGCACCTGGCCAAGGCCACATTCTTTCCATTCATATCCCTTGGGGTATGAAGCCAAAATAACCAGCAGCAAAGGTGGGAAGAGTGTTCTAGAAGGTGGGCCTGGAAGACATCATTTCGGGGACCCGGGGAGGGTACCTGAGGGCCTAACCAGTGGGATCCAGCTGAGCCCAAAGTTGGAAGGGCCGGGATGTCTTGAAAAGGCAGACTCTTCCGAATCCCAAACTGAGGTCCCAGGCTCTGGGGAACCTCCACGGATGGGCAGAGTGGTGGGCACCTGGGGATGGCCTGAGGGGTCCAGGCAGGGGCCCCGGGGGGGTAGGAATCAGTCTGCAGCATGCCCATGCTGTTCTGCCCCTCTCCACCAGGCCTAGCCTATGTGGCCCTGTGCCAGGCTCCTGGCGGCACCAGCCTCCTGCAGCCTGGGGTGAGGGGCTGGGAGTGGAGGGGAGGGGGTGCCGGGGACAGCATTAAGGTTAAGACGCCAGGCTCTGAACTGGGATCCCCTTTCTTCTCTCCCTTGTGGGCTCCAGCTGTTCCTGTCACTCTTTGTGGGAGTGGGCAGGCGATGTTGGGAGGGGAACGAGCTTTTGGCAACACTGAGATGGGGTCCGTTTATCTTCACCCTGCATCCTCCTCTCTGAATTGAATTCCGGTCCCACTCCAGGCTCCCCACCTCTCCAGATGCCCACCCTTGCCCCCACCCTTCATCTTCACCCCATCCCCAGTGCAACCACCTCTACCTCCACCCCCATGTTGGTGGCAGTCAACCTGGCACAGGGGAAACGAGACCAGGGTGCTAGGGCGGCAGATGTGGCTCCCAGCTTGGCTCAGCCCCTTACTCAGGTGGCCTTGGGCAAACCTCTGGGTTTCAGTTGTCTCATCCATAAAGTGGGTCCTATAATGCCTCTCTGGCAGAACTAATGAAACGATCACATGGAATTATGGCTGTGAAAGTGCTTTGTAAACTTTCAAATGCTGGGCAAATGTCATCCGCCGTCTCAGGAGGCCCCAGGGAACAGGCAGCTGTGTTGCTTGGTTCAGCTGCTTAGTGACTCTGGTTAGCTCCCAGCCCCCTCGCATCCCCTAGGGTGTGCAGGGCCTCTTCTCCCAGACTCTGCACCCAAAGTCCAGGGAATCAGGCTATGAATCCCTCTACTTGCTCCTTGCTGCAAGCTGAGAGGGCAGATCCTGCCTCCTGGACTGGACAGTGGCTGCATCTTTGCCCTGGACGCAGGGTCTTTGATGATGGAGGGCTGCCTGGCTGGCATCAGGCATCCTCTCTGAGTTTGCATCTGCTTAAGGCAGTGTCTATGCCAGTCTGCCAAGCAGACTCTCCTCCTGCGAAGGGGGACATTGCCGTGCTCCCAGACAGGGCGCCCAGCCTGTTTCTGGTGCTGCCAGCCTGCCATGTTCCCGCCCTGTCCCTCAGCTCACCAGGCACCAGGTGGGGGGAGGGGGGACCACAATCTGGCCTGGGCTGCAGCCTTCTTGCCCCAGCCTCCACCCCTCACCTGAGTCACTGTTGGGGTTTACCCAGCTCCAGGGCTTCTGGCAACCTCCCTGGAGAGGCGTGAGGCAGGCCCCAGCCTGATAGGCATGTGGCAGTCTCTGGGCACGTGCCCAGCCCATGTGTTACCCCAGGAAGTGGGGGCTGGGTGCCCAGAGCTGCTGAGGTGGCTTTTGCATGAACCTAACGTGATGTGATTCTGGCAGCTTCTTCTGTCCCGCCCTGGCTTTCAGCCAATCACCGCCCTGGAAGAGATGGTGTGGGGGTCTCACTCACAGGGCCTAATGGCTGCTCATTAAAGTATCGAAGAGGTAGCATTTGGACCCGAGATCTAGGATGTGGTTCCCTGGCAGAGCCCAATCCCATTTTGATTTTTAGACAATTTCTTTCTTCGTTTTACCTGAACTTTGAGCTCCTTGAGACAAGGCACAGGTTCCTGCCTGCCATTTGAGTCCCTGATAATTAGCCCCCTGCACCAGTGGTGTGTGATGGTTGACAGGGCACTAAAGCAGGCCGGGGTCAGGTGGGGAGGGGGGTGCGGCAACAAGAGGGCCAGGAACTGAGGACCAAATCTGTGCAATTTCTTCCTTTTTTTTTTTTTTTGAGACAGAGTCTCACTCTGTCAACCAGGCTGGAGTACAGTGGCATGATCTCGGCTCACTGCAATCTCTGCCTCCTGGGTTCAAGTGATTCTTGTGCCTCAGCCTCCCAAATAGCTGGGATTACAGGCATGCATTACCACGCCTGACTAATTTTTTGTATTTTTAGTAGAGATGGAGTTTAACTGTGTTGGCCAGGCTGGTCTCAAACTCCTGGCCTCAAGTGATCTGCCTGCCTCAGCCTCCCAAAATGCTAAGATCATAAGCAGGAGCCACCTCACTGGGTGTTAGCTGTGGAATTTCACACAGAGGTGCTGGGCTGGTTGAACCAGGCCCAGTTTTAAAATCTAAAGCTCCCTGATCCCACAGATCACATCCTCCCTCCCTATCCCTATAACAAAGCTCCTCCTCATCCCAGGGAAAGCCTCTCTCCTTCCCTTCTTAGCAAAGCTCCTAGAAGGAGAGTTATACAGGCGCATCTCCACTGTCTCACCTGCCACCCTCTCCTCTGGCCACTGCCCTCTGTCTCTGCAGCCTTCTTCCAGGCCAGTCCAGTGGCCTGTCCAGCCCTCTGCCTCCTGGGCCTCCCTGCAGTCCCTCACTGGGGATCACCGGCTGCCTTCTCCTGAAAGCTTGCTACTACCTTAGGCTTTCTTGATGCGGTAAGATCCAGGCCTCCCAACTCAGTGACAAGCCCTTCTCAGTTACCTGCCTCCTCTTCTCCTCTGGTCACCTTAGCAGGCCTGTCCAAGGGCCTAGGCCATAGGAACCTCACGCAGTGGCTTGCAGATGATTCAAAAACCTTCCACTGTAACCCTGGAATTTCCCTGAGCTTGTGACAAGTACAGCTGTCCCCTCTCCCTTATCCATGGTCTTATCCAAGACCCCCAGTGGATTCCTGAACCCGTGAACAGCACTGAATCCTGTATAACCTATGCTTTTTCGATCTAATAACTGAGACGAAGTGACTAGTGGGTGGGTAGTGTTCACAGCATGGGTATGCTGGACTAAAGGAGGATTCACGTCCCAAGCAGAACGGAGCCAGATAGCGTGAGATTTTCATCACGATACTCAGAACGAGGTGCAATTTAAAATGTACGAACTGTTTATTTCTGGAATTGTCCATTTCCTATTTTGAGACTGCGGTTGACCACAGAGTCACTGAAACCGGGGAAAGTGAAAGGGAAGTGGATAAGGGGCACTAGAGTATAACCAGTGTCTCCTGACTTTCCCCCCATGTCCCAGAGGCTTCTCCAACTCCACATGGAATTCCTCCTCTTGCAGGAAACCCTCCTCCCCTGAGCTCCCCACCTATGAACAGCTCCATCATGTCCATTGCCAAGGCTTAAGGCTGGGAGTCATCTAGACTCCTCTCTGCCTCACTATCTTCCCATCTGATCTGGTGCCAAGGCTAGTCATTCTCTCTCCTTACAATTCCCTGGATTGCTTCCCTGTTTTCCTCCTCACTGCTGGTTCCCCCAGAACATGAAGCACTAACCTCCCACCCCCATTCTTGTGCTTTTGCTCCAGCTCTTTCCTCCGCTTGAGATATCCTCCCCAGCTCCTTTCCAGCCCCACAACCCAGATCCTGTCCATCCCTCCTGGCTTGATTCAAACGGCTCCCCTGCAGAATTCTTCCTGGGTCCCTGCAGCCAGAAAACTTCCTCCCTCTTCGGAACCCCAGTGCGTCCTGGACACTCTTGCGTCGTAATATATTATTGTTTCCTAGTGATCCTTAGTGGAAACTCATACTTTGGTCTGGGGGAGGAGGCTTGCTCAGGCTGCCTGTTGAAGAAGCCCAACTGTCAATCTAGACTGGAGGCCACATTTGCTGTTTTTAAGTGGCCTGTTTTTGGGGATGGTACCTCAATTTCCCCCACTCTCAGCCCCATGCTTCAGGTAGGACGATATCCTTGCCGTAGGGACAGAGCGTGGGACCTCCACCTTAGCCAACTGATGATCACATTTCCAAGCCACAGGGATGGGCCAGTCAGTACCAGGGACACCTGGAGACCTTTGCTGGGATTATTAGGACTGAGGGGGTCTCTTCCCCACCGCCTTGAACCTGACGCTTTGCAGCCCTCTTGTCCCCACAAGAGACAGCCTATCTGAGGAAGTAGAGGCCGAAGTGGAAAGAGAGCAACCGGGTTCTGGGGGTGTTGTTTGAGCCTCTGAATCAAGCTGTGCCTAGAGCCAGCCCTACTCCCTTTTCACTTCTGACGGACAGTAAGTTCCCTCTCACCGCCCTCTGTTGGGTTTTCTCTCTCTTGCAACACAAAGAATCCTAACTGGTGTAGAGGGTGAGGAGAGAGGAGCTGCTAGGTGGCCACATCAGAGCCCTCAACCTCATGTTCCCAGAGGTGGTGGTGCGGCCTTTAACACTGATGAATGGAAGCCGGGCAGTTCTGTGCCCTTGGCCCGCACATCCCGTGCAGACTGCGGGCATCCCAAGGTCCGCAGGGTAGAAGGTGAACCATCTGGACTACTGTTGAAAGCCTTAGGCCCTGGGGTGGAGCTGGGGCTTCAGAATGTGGACTCCAAGGGCTTCTCAGGGTGAGTCAGAAAGACCCCCAATTTCTATGAGTCTCTAGAATACAAAGAGCGGGGGGTAGGAACATTCCCAAGCTTTTCCAAAGGGAGCAGTCCCAGCCCAGGGAGGAGACCCAAATCTACGTCTCCCAGAAGCCCTTTGGGAATGTTGCTGGAAACGGCTGGAGCAGGGATTGTCGGGAAGGGAGCAGAGGGATGGGGAAGTTCCTGGATACTGTGGGAAGAGGGCAGGACTGAGTGCCCTGTGAGGGATGGGAGGTGAGAGCTGGAATGTTCCTGAATGTTCTTGCATGATGGAGCCTTTGGGAAATGTTTTTGGACTCAACCCTGGATGGTTGGAAGGCTGGAATAGGTAGATGCCCCAGCTGGAGTATCATGGGAATTGGGGAGTGGGGATTATTGTGGAAAACCCTGACTTCCAGTTGAGCCTGGGAGGGATCACCCTGCGTGTGGGCATGATCTGAATAGGGGTGTTGTGCTGGAGACCCTAAGGGTGTGTGCTGAGAATGTCCGCCCCCCACTTTGATGGAGCTAGACAGAGATCTGGAGCCCGGGCATGGCCCAGGGCAAGAAGACTGTGGAGGGGAGCCTGTTGTAGCTGGGGAGGGTCAGTGTGGGGGCAGGGGTGTTGGGAGGAGTGTAAGGTGGGGGACAGGAGGCTGACGAAGGAGCCCTCCTTGCCTCAGCTCTTCTGTATCCAGATGCCTGGGGGCCCAGCCTTGTCCCCTGGCCTTCTGCCCACCAGCTGCCACAGAGCTGGGAGGAATCTGCTTTGCATTATCAGAGAAGCAGCCTCCCCCAGGCATATGGTCAGCAGACCTCCAGCCCGAGCATCATGGGAAGTGTCTTCTCTTGACCCCAGAGCTGGCCCAGCCCCTTCTTACCCTAGAGCACAGGGTTACAGGCTCAGTGGACCCCCACGCCCCTCCCCACTGGATGAAGAGGCATTTCACATTGTTCCAAGTCTCATCGCTGCTTCACTACCCTGGATGAAAGAGCAGAGGGAGGCACTAGGGGAAGAGATGGGACCCTGATGGGCCAGCAGAGATGAAGGCTCATGGATCCTCCAGCCTGGAGGGTGAGAGAGACAGAGACAGCCTCCAGGCCTGGGCCCAGAGGAGAGAGGCTTTGGGGTAGCAGTGGAGAGGAGGAGGGGAGAACTATAGTCCTCAAGCCCAAGGAGATGGATGACACAGGAAGAAGCAAAGGAGTATCTATCCTCTGCCGCGGAGCCCACTGAGGGCTCAGCATGAGTCCCTGCTCTGGGAGGCACGAGCTGAGCTGCCTAGGATGGTTCCTTGAAATAGGGCTAGTCCAAATGGAGATGTGCTACAAGAATAAAATACACACTGGATTTTGAAAACTTGGTAGGACCAAAAATGTAAAATTTTTTATTAATAATTTAAAAATATTGAGCCAGGCGTGGGTGGCTCATGCCTATAATTCCAGCACTGTGGGAGGCCTAGGCAGGAAGATCCCTAGAGGCCAGGAGTTCGAGACCAGCCCAGACAACATAGAAAGACCCCAACTCTAAAAAAAAAATCATATATATATCTTAATATTTTAAATATTATATATAATATTTCGATATGTTATGTATACAATCATGTTGAAATAACATTTTGGATTTATTGTGCTAAATAAAATATATTATTAAGTTCACCTGTTTCTTTTCACTTGTGTAATGTGGCTACTAAAAATTTTAAATTACATATATGTCACTTGCATCATATTTTTATTGGATGGAGCTGCCTCAGACCACACTCATTCATTTATTCAACATAATTTTATGAGTGCCAACTATATGCCAGGCAAGGTGCTAAGGATTAGAAGATGAGCAAAACCAGACCCTGTCTCAGGTTTTCTGGACTTTACAGTAATCAAATAATCACTCAGACGGGTGCCTAATTACGAAGAGAGTTGAAGTGTCTAAAGAAAGGCAGTGAACGTGGTGTGCTCTGAAACCTGATTTCGGCCCAGAGTTCAGCGAGGGCTGCCCTAAGAAAGTATTGGGCTGAGGAAACTTGGGGAAAAGGGTTTGAAAGAGTGTCCTTCCAGCCAGAAGGGATAGCGTGTGCAAAGGCCCTGTGGCTTGAGGGACCAGCAACACTTGAAGAATTATAAAAGGCCTGACTTGGGGATGAGGAGGAGGAGGAGGATGGCTACAACAAGGCAGTGAGTCTGGGGGAGCCCCTGTGCTCTGTGCTCCCGCCCTCCAGGGCCTTTGCTGAGCTGGGTCCTCTGTCAGAACCACTCTCCTCTCCCCATTTGTTAACTTCACTCATCCTTAAGCACTTAGCTTCCACACAGCCTCCAAGGCCACACTAAGATTGGTAAGCAGGCTGGGTGCAGTGGCTCATGCCTGTAATCCCAGCATTTTGGGAGGCCAAGATGGGAGAATTGCTTGAGGCCAGGAGTTTGAGACCAGCCTGGTCAACATAGGGACACCCTATCTCTTTAAAAAAACAGAACAAAACAAAACAAAAAAATGGTAAGCTGAAAGCTGGTGAAGCATTTTAGCTGTTGAGAGGGAATCAGAGAAGGAAAAATGGAAGGAGGCAAAGAGGATTTCTATACAATGTGATGGTGGGGGTGCTGCAGAGGGAATCTTGGGTACCATGTTGTATTAGTTCATTTTTACACTGTTATAAAGAACTACCTGACACTGGGTAATTTATAAAGAAAAAGGTTTATTTATTTATTTATTTGGAGGCAGAGTCTTGCTCTGTCACCCAGACTGGAGTGCAATGGTGCAATCTCAGCTCACTGCAACCTCTGCCCCCCGGGTTCAAGTGATTCTCCCACCTCAGCCTCCCGAGTAGCTGGGATTACAGGCATGTGCCACCACGCCCGGCTAATTTTTGTATTTTTAGTAGAGCTGGGGTTTCACGATGTCAGCCAGGCTGGTCTCAAACTCCTGACCTCAAACGACCCATTTGCCTCAGCATCCCAAAGTGCTGGGATTACAGGCGTGAGCCACTGCATCCAACCAAGAAAAAGGTTTAATTGACTCACAGTTCCATATGGCTGGGAGACCTCAGGAAATTTACAATCATGGCGGAAGGCGAAAGGGAAGCAGGCACCTTCTTCACACGGCAGCGGAAGAGCGAGGGCGGTGGGGGAAAGTGCCATACAGTTTTTTTTGTTGTTGTTGTTGTTTTTCTTTTTTTGAGACGGAGTGTAGCTCTGTCACAGGCTAAAGTATAGTGGCGTGTTCTCGACTCACTGCAACTTCCGCCTCCCAGGCTCAAGCAATTCTCCTGCCTCAGCCTCCAGAGTAGCTGGGATTACAGGCTCACGCCACCAGGCCTGGCTAAATTTTGTATTATAGTAGAGATGGGGTATCACCAGGTTGCCCAGGCTGGTCTCAAACTCCTGACCTCAGGTGATCCACCTGCCTCGACCTCCCAACTTGCTGGGATTACAGGTGTGAGCCACCACGCCTGGCCCGCACACTTTTAAACCATCAGATTTTGTGAGAACTCACTCACCATCACAGGAACAGCTTGGGGGAAACCACCCCCATGAGCCAATCACTCCCCACCAGGTCCCTTCCTCAACAGGTGGGATTACAATTTGAGATGAGATTTGGGTGGGGACACAAAGTCAAACCATATCAAACTTCTTTAAGGTTCTTAGCCCTCCTGTTCCTACGAGCCCCTGGACGGTGTCAGTCACTTCCCTACCCACCACCCCATGCCCCTTGCTCTGAGGAGCTCTTTAAAAGCCCCTTTTCTCACCACCCCTATGCTTCCTCCTTGATTTCAGGCCGCCACTGACTCCCACCTCTCAGCCCACCCTGCTCCACCCAGCACCCTCCACTCTGCAGCTGGAGCTAGTGCTTTCTAAAGTACAAGTCTGGGCTGGGTGTGGTGGCTCACACCTGTAATCCCAGCACTTTGGGAGGCCAAGGCAGGAGGATGGCTTGAGCCGAGAAGTTCAAAAGCAGCCGGGGCAACATGGCGAAACCCCGTCTGTACAAAAAGTACAAAATAATTACCTGGGTGTGGTGGCGTGTGCCTGTTCTCCCAGCTACTCTGGAGGCTGAGGTGGGAGCATCACTTGAGCCTGGGAAGTTGAGGCTGCAGTGAGCTGAGATTACACTACTGCACTCCAGCCTGGGTGACAGAGCCAGACCTTGTCTCAAATTTTAAAAAATAAAAAATAATCAATAATAAAGTACAAGTCTGTCTATGGCACTCCTATACTTAAAACCCCCCAGTGGCTCCCCAGTGTTCCAAGAATGTAGTCCAGACCCCCTAGCGTGTCTCTTCACAAGCCCTCCCCAATGAGGCCCCACTGATCACCTTCCTACTCACTCTCTGGGCTCTGGGCCCTAGAGCCTCCCCAGGCCACGTGTGCTCTGTGCTGGCGCCCTCCAGGGCCTTTGCTGAGCTGGTTCTTCTGCCAGAAGCACTCTCCCCCCGACCTGTCTAGTTAACTCCACTCATCCTTAAAGACTCAGCTTCCATATCCCTTCTCTGGCAAACCTTCCCTGACCCCTGGTATGGGTGGGTCTTGCTTAGGGTCCCCCCCACAATTATAGCAGTACACACCATAGAGGGCCTGTCTGCTCTAGCTCCCTCAAGAATGTAAGGCTGGTGAAGGCAGGGATTTGAGTTCTCCTTATTTCACAGGACAGCATCTGGTTTTCCCCCACCAGACAAGAGACTGGGCAGAGTGGAGAGCCACTCTTAGGTCAAAGAGTATATTTCCCTGTCAGCATGGGGGCACCCTTAGGATAGGAGGTGTGCCTCCTTCCTGAGGTTAGAATATCCTCAATTCTGGGACTGTCTCCTTCATTAGATGGGAGCCTCGCTCAAGACGGAGATTGTCTTTCCCATCACACTGATTTTCCAAGTACCAGGATTATTTCTCTTACCTACTCTGAATCCCTCCCGCAACATCTTCCATCTTCCTTACACCCCTCACAGTCTGGGGGCGTAGGAGGGGAATGGAAGACAGAGAATCTCCCCTCCACCCTTGTCTGACTCTGGCTGGGCCTGGTTGGCCCTTCTCCCTGGATCTGGAGGTCAGGCAGGCTTGTTTGCTGTTTTTACTGGAAGAGCAAGCCTCCCTTTGTCTTCCTCAGTGACCACAAGCCAGTCTCCCCAGAGGACTTGGCCAAACAACCAGCGGGGGCTGAGGCTGAGCCTCAGAGACAGGCACAGGCCCAGGGCCAGGAGCCCTGCAGCCCTGGGAGCTCCCAGGCCTGGGCCAGGCCGGGCTCGAAGCCAGGCTGTCAGGAGCCTGGGTTAGGACCTGCCCACGAGAGCTACAAGGGAGGGGCCTGCCTGCCTAACTCCAGGCCAGGCCTGCCGAATGCCTCCTGCTAGGCCATCTGGAGCCAGATTCTCTCTCTCTCTCTCTGTGGTGTGTATGTGTGTGTGTCTCCCAGGCCATGTGGGTGGCTGGGAGCTGTGGGGTTGTGACCTGGCCCTCCTGGCGAGCCTCTGACTTGCCTGTGGTCAGTTTCACTTCTGACATCTGGTCAAGTTCACAGCTGGCTAGCTTCCTGCCTGGCCATTTTCACTTTCCCTCTCCAAGATCTGGGAGCAAAGGGCCCCTTCTCCTTCCCCACCTCACCCCATAGTGATACATGGGAACTTACTGGATTTCTGTTAAAACTTCCCCTTTTGGTGTGGGGGAAAAGAGGGCGGGAACTGACCGAATTGGAAATTATACCTGGGTCCCTGCCACACACCCAATCCCAAACAATTCAAACCATGTGTATTTCCAGAAAATCTCTTTGTACTATTTTTCTTTCTTTGCTATTTAATGTTCATCACTTATGTTTTATGTGTAAGTTTCAGGAGGGCCCAAGAAATGATTACACAGGAGGCAAGGAGGGGAGGTGATAGGAGGGTTGCTAGGGGTCTGGAGCTCATGGCCCCCAGCTCGGGGGCCAAAAGGGTTCCATCTCAGCTCAAGGGGAGTAAAAAGGGGCCCCAGAACCAAACACATGCTAAAACATACTTGCAAGCCCCCAAACCCCCTCCCCACCTGCTGGGAAGGAAAATAAATACACCCAGACTCTGTCCCACTCCCCAGGTGCCCAGGTGAGTTTCCTCCCCTCATCACAGGTTGAGGTCAAAGAATTGCCATTTACTACAATGCTCCTAGTCCCTTCCACAGGGCTGGGGGAACCCTGGGCTGGGGAGCGGTGGCTGTCAGCGCACAGCCTGCCTGGGGCTTGTCATGCTAAATAGAGGGGAGCCACACTCATTCCAACTTCAGGCAAAACAGAACAGGCCAGGGAGGGGGTGGAAAGTCCACTGAGGCCTCATGGCCCCCTTCTGGCCAAGCTCAGGAAAAAACAGTCCTTTGCAGGGTTGTCTAGAGCTGGGAGAAATCCCCACAGGTCACAGTCGAAGTCAATTCCTTCTTGCCGCATTCCCACACTGGCTCGCTTTTCTTCATCGCAACCTTCTGGGCCCAGCCACCCCGTGTTTGCAGGGAAGGGGAGGATGGGGGAGCATTCCTCCATGTGTAAGCCCTTGTAAGCCAGCTCCAGCCTCGGTCGGCAGTCCTTGGCCCGCCAAACGCGGGGGCGAGTGAAGACGGCTGAGCAGACCTCAATTCCCTCCAATGCTTCTCTGGCAGCTGCCCCAGGCAGGATCCAGTCTCAGCCCAAGAGAAAGAACTCATGGAGAAAAGTGAGATTTCTCCTCCTGTGTGTGTGTGTGCGTGTGTCTGTGTGTTGCAAGGTGAGGGGTCCTTGCTCCCTGACCCATAGGCTGATTCTAAGGGCCAGTGTTAGCTCCGGGTCCATGCCGGGATGGAGGGCAGCAGACTGGAGCCATGCCACTGATGTCACACGGGCATGCCTGAGAGGGACAGGCAGAGGGAAGCAGCACCCTTTCCACGAACCCCAAACCTGACTCCATCATGGACCAGGCCCTAGGCAAGCATCCCATCTCCACGGGTGGGCAGGCAGTGGGGAAGGGGTGGGGGTCTGGAGACAGCGTGGAAGGCAAAGCTGACTTGGCTTCAAGCCATTTCCCAGAAGGTCACCTGCCACCCTCCCCTCGCCCTCAGGCAAACCTGAGGCCCCTCATTTAGAGAAGGCGGTGCCAGCCTGCACTTGGCCTCCCCGTTGCTGTCTGGCTTTGGGCGAATCACGGCCTCTCCCTGGGCTTCACTGACCTATATGCAAAATGAGGGGGGCGGGCTGAGCTTTGAAAAGCCCTCCCAGCTCTGACAAGCCTCTGATCCTCTTCATCTTAGGCTGGGGTGGGGGGCAAGAGGGGCTGAGGGAGGGTTGAGGCCACTGGGATGCTACCCTTGTTCCCCAAGTTCACAGTGTAGAGTCTATGGCTCTGGTTCCTCGATTCCTCCCTCTGAGTCTCTGGGGCCTTGTCACTTCCCGCTAGTACCATCCCTGGTGTTGGCCCCCCATATATGACACCTGCTGTGGCGGGAGGGGCTGGCCCACCTAGCAGTGTGGGAGAAGGGGGCAGGCGGCCTGAGATGGTGACGGGGCAGGGGCAGGGTGGGGGAGGCAGCAGGGACACTTCTCTCTCTGGACAGGAAGTGTGGTCAGAAGTGAAGGGGCCACACGGGCTGCACCGACAGGGCTGTGGTTTTGGGGCCTGGACTCTGAGGTCCTGCCCAGAGGAGCTCAGTTCTGCCAGGCGGGCCCCCCTCAAAGGGTGGGGGTGCAGGCTCCACAGGGGTTGGCTGGAGCATCGGTTGTCGGAATGTGGGGTGGGGCGGGGGCTCCCTGGTTGGGCTCACACCGGGGACGTGGCAGTGGACTCACTACACAGACTCTCCACGAGGTCGGCTCGCTGGATGCGGCGCAGGGCGGCCAGGAGGGCGTCCAGTGTGGCGCTGTCCTGGGTGGCCCAGCTTGCAAGCAGGGCACGAACGGGGCAGGCCTCATGGGTAAAGGAGTCTATGTGCTCGGGCTGGTAGCCCAGCTCGCCCGCCAGGTGCCGCCAGGTGTCCCCCGCAGAGCCGTTGAGAAGCTTCTCCACCTCCTCCCGCTTGGCTGGGGGCAGGCTGCTGTAGAGGCCTCCGTCACCCTTGAGGGCTGCAGAGAACCCAGAGGAGAGTCAGGTCCTACCCCTGAACTCCTTTCCCCAACAGTGGGCCCTGGGGTGAGACCCAAGAAGGGCCGAGGCAGTGCTCCTCCCCATCTGGAGGCCTGGGGCCAAGACAAGGTCCTGGGTGGGGCACCAGGAAGTGAAGGCACCTGGGGGGACTCGTTGTCCCTTCCTCCTGTCACTCCAGCCCAATCCCTATCCCCATCCATCCTCTCTTCCCCCCCAGCAATTAATCATGGCAGAGGAGGAGACAGGGCTTCTCAGTTCTAGACAACTACAGCAAGTGTCCCGGAGCTGGGCTATGGGCCACTAATTAGGGTACACACTTAACTAGTTGTTCCCCAGAAGTCCAGGGCAGAAGGCTAATTGCAGCTACTTTGGGCAGTAATTAGCCCCCAGGGGGGACAATTAGCTTGATGAGTCTGGATGCTTCAACTTGTAAAAGCCTCCATTTCCCAAGTCCTTCCTCTAGAGAGGACCTCTCCCTCCCATTCCCCTCGGCCAGCCTCTCCATCCATCTACAGGGGCACCGCTGAGCCAGCCCTGCCGCACCCCCCGACAGTCCTTCCTGGAGTCTAATCTTAATTGCTTCTGTTTCCTCAGCCTCAGCTCCGCCTCAGCTCCCCAGCGGGCCGCTGCTCACCCTGGCCCGAGGCTGTCTGCGTGTGGGGCTGCTGGTCATGCAGGCTCTGGCTGTCCACGGAGATGCCACTGTCGCTGTGGAGTTTTTCTCCCTCTGGTGGGGGCGTCTGGTTCACTGGCCGGCTGTTGGCTCCTTGCTTGTTCTGCTTGCAGCTGTTCCACCTGGAGCCAGAGGACAGGCCAGGTCTCAGGGGGCGAGGGGCTTCAGTGGCCGATGCAGCTGAGTATCTGTGCTCTGCCGTGTGAGGGCCAGGGGCATGGCGGGTGCCCAACTATAACCGCCACCCCAGCATCTAAGGCTCCTCTTTGCACATCTGCCCCCCACCTACCCTGAAAGCTCCATGAGGGCAGAGGGGCCCTCTGTAAGTGTTCAGTAAATGTTCCTGGAATGAGCAGTGCAGCAAAAGTGACTGCTCAGGAACTCCTCTTCTCCCAATCTACCCTTCTAAAATACTCCCACATGTGGGCAGTGATATATACAAGGATTTCCTCTGCAATTATAAGCAATAACAAAAAACTGGAAAAAAAAAAACAAATGTCCATCAATAGGGGACTGGCTAAATAAATTACCATCCATCCATACTATTGAATGAGTGGTTACAAATGATCAGCTAATCTACATTCCTGAGGAAAGGTCTCCTGAGGGAGATTGAGTGAAAAAAGTAAGCTGTAGAATATGTACAATGGGATCTCACTGATGCCTAAAAAGCCCTCCATGTTTACATGTAATTATAAAAGGTTTATATACATGTTTATAAAAAAGACACACAGAAAATAGTTGGGAAGGATCCATTTCAAACAGATTCCAATAAGGAGAGAAGTAGGATTTGGGGAGATAAAAGGGGGCTTTTACTTTTTGCTTTGAAAGATATTGGTCTTGTTTGCATTTTCCTAAACACGGATGTGTTACTTTGATGATTTTTTTTTTTTTTTAGAAAGAATGGAAAATGCATTTAAAGCTTTAAAATGCCTTATGGGAGTTCGTGCATATCCTGGATTCCTGGATGTGGGTGCCACAGCATTCCCAGTGTGACAAGCAAAGGGGAAGAGACATATGCACATGCAGGTGACTGTGGGGTGAAGGAGGTTGGGGATGAGGACACAAGCAGTTGGGGGTGGGGAGTCAGGGAGTGGTGCGGCATGGGAGTGGGAGGGGCTGGAGCCAGGACAGGACAGGAGAGGACAGGACAGGACAGGTGGATCCTCTCCCCTCACCTCCTGCTGACCTGCTGCACCCTGGAGTGGGGCGGCAGATGATGAGTGAGGATGAGCTTGGTTTGGGGTTGAGTTAAAAGGGTGTGTATGTTTTCAGGTCAAGGTCACAGCAAAGTCTTCCTTGAGGGCAAACATCTCCCCTCTCTGTCACCACCGTGCCCTCTCTTACCTCTTGAAGGCTATGTAGGCCACAAGGCCCACAACCACAGCAGCCAGGATGGAGCAATAGACAGGGATGAGGTTGTCGGTGGTGCCTCGGGTCACCACGGGCTGGGAGCTGCCCATCACTGTGGTCACCACACCTGCCACTGTGCTGGCTATGAGGTCTTGTTCTGGAGGTGCCTCAGGCTCCTGGGTGCTGGGGACTGTGCTGTCCGAGCCCTCTGGGGGTGTGGACCGTGTAATCCAACGGCCAGGGATCTCTGGGAGAAAAGGCCACAGGAGTGAGGACCCACTTCCCCCGCTCCTCCCTTTTAGCTCTAACCCACTGCCGTGTTCTTCCTGTGTCCCCGCCCTGGGTCCAGGTGCTCTTGTGCCCAGCTGTTATGCACAGCGTGGGGGCTGGGATTGCGTGCATGATGTCATGACGCTAAAGAGCAAGGCCTGTGGGCCCACAGAGCTGCATCTCCTTCAGCTTCGCCACTGACTTGCTGGGTGACTCTGGCCCAGCCCCTTCTTATCTCAGACCCTCGATTTCCTTATTTATCTAATGGGGCTATTAAGAGAGACAGTCTCTAAGCTCCCTTCCATCTGGGGCTATGGTCCTGGAATTCTATTCCACCTCCTGAGTACCTAGAGAGGCCTATCTAGGAGCAAACACACAAAGAAGCCTGACCACAGGCAGGCCTTGAGCTGGAGTCACTCTGGGAAATGTCTCTCTGGCCCCAGCTTGTCCTTGATGACCCTAGTCACCCCTGTCCTAAGGAAAGAAGAGGGTACACAGGTCTGGTCAGAGAGGTGCTTCCCCCACACCACCTCCCTGAGAGCACTCCCCGACTTTTTGACCTCATGTCTCAGGCTCTAGGCTTGGGTGGAAAGGAGGGATGCGGGGGCAGCTGGATTGCCTCCCTCCAGCCAGCCCTTGGACAGTGGCCAGCCTCTGTTTCCTGTCTTGCCTGGCTCCCACCTAGCCTGATCCTGCCACCCAGCCTGATCCTGCCACCCAGAGACGACAGCATCAGGTAGCCCCAACCCTCCTTGGTCAGGAAGCAGAGAGCCAGTGGAGAAGGGGTCCATGAGGCAGGTCCAGCTCAATGCCTCAGCTGGTGAGGGGAGACTGTGACTTGCCACCCACCTAGACCCTCTCATGCTAGCTGGGCATTGCCAGCCTCCCTGGCAGGGGACCCAGCCCTTCCTGGCACCAGTGGGTGGGATTTTCCATTCTGCCACACAGCCAGGGGCAGTGCTAGGGGTTGTGGGCTCTGGACGGCCTGGGGATACTTGTCTGGGCGATGTTGCCTACCCCATCCCTCCTCACTTCCCACGCCTGGGGCAGGGAGGGAAAGCAGGCAGGGCATGCCAATGGGGTGAAGGGGAGGGTAACTTGCTCCCAGCTCTGCCCTCCCAGCCCCCACTTTGCCCACCCAAGCAGGAGTGGAAGCTGCCACCCATCTTCTGGCCTCTTCCACTCAAGATGAAAATGCTTCAAAGGCCCGTTTTCAGCACCTTCTGAGGGGCAAAGCCCCCAGATGTGAATCTAGAATCCATCTGGCTGCCAGCAGTGAGGGACTGCCATCTGTCACCCAAACCACCCTTCCCCGTCTCCGTCCTGGGAGGGGCCAGAGGTAGTGAAGGAGACAGAGCCCTGTCTTCTGGCAGCCCCAGGTGGAGCATTGGACTGGGGAGGGTCTTCTCTTGCTCTGCCAGGGGACTGGGCAAGCTGGGGGGCAGCCCAAGTCCAGAGGCTGGAGACACAGCTCAGCTCAGACTGACCCCAAGCCAGAGGGTGAAGGAGTGTACATGTCCGGGTGCCCAATGAATGAGACCATCACCGAGATCAGAGCATGGTAGGGGAAGGCTGGGAGGGTAGCAAGGCATGGCCAGACCAGAGGCGGCACTGACTCTTGGGGAGCTGCCCTCATCTCTCCAATCCCCTCTGACGGGGGCGGGGGGATGAGATCCAGATGTGGCCATGTCCACTAGCATTCCAACCTACTAAGCCCTTGGCAGGTCCTGACAGCCATTTCCGGGCTGCATGGAGGGACCAGGTTATCCCTATTCAAACCGAATTTCACTGGGGCAGCGGGTAGCCCTTCTGCCCTGAGGGTGGGTGAGTCACCATGTTGACACCTGAAACGTAAGTAAATGCGGGGAAAGTATGGTACGCTGGAGGGGAGGGGGCAACAAAACCAAGAATCAAATTCCATTTCCTGAAATGGTCTCTTGTCCCAGAGCTGACATTTAACCCTTCAGAGCCTGAAGCTGAAAGGGGAACAGGGTCAGGGATGAACACTCCCTCAGGAGCACCCTCCTCCTTCGGGGTGGCTGGGAAAGTGGGCTGGTATCTGAGAGGAATCTGTGAATGCCCCAAAAGACAAAGCCTGCTCCTCCCACAGTCACCACCTTTCTTTGCTCTAGCAGCGCCCCTAAGTCCCCCCGCCCCGCCCCCAGCTGGCTGGTCTGGACTTGCCTACAGAAATGAGCTGCCTGCTTGCCTGATGCCTGGCTGCTGAAACCCTCCCTGTGCTCTGCCTGGCGCCTGATGCCACTTGCCTGTCTCCTGGCCCAGGGCAATTGCCACCAGAACCACCACATCCTACTCCTCATTCATTCTCCAAGGCAGGAAGCTTTGAGCTCAACCTGGCCTTAGCCCAGCGTAACAGCCCTCCCCATCCTGAGCTCCTAAAGCCAGAGATGGCAGGACTTGGAAGGCAGGTGTGGGTTGTTGGAGCCCCTATCAGACTGGAGGGTCCCCAGGGGCAGGAGATCTGGGTGCTGACTGAGGCAGAAGCTCTGCTGCCTCCATCAGAATGGGGGATCTCTAAAGTGAGAGCTATCTCTCCTTCAGCTGGGGACTAAGTGCTGGGACCATGTCTCTCTCATTAGACTGGGCGAAGGCTATCTCTCCCATCAAACTGGGGGCTCACTGAAGGAGGTACTGTATTGCCTGCTCAGGGTAAAGGCAACCTGAGGATGCAGGTTAGGTCTCAAAGGGAAATAGCTCAATGTGTGCATGGCCACAGGATGATGGACAGGATGTAAAGGCACTGCCAGCCTCTCCCCGAAGTGGAAAAGCCCACCAGTCTCCCCTGAGATGGACGTCACCAACCAGAGACCAAAACAGCTCTGCCCTGGCTCCCATGGGGCTTCCTTCTCCCATCCCAAGAACCACCCCATCTCCTTGGGGCCTGTGCTTGGCTAAGGTGGGCACGCCCAGCTCCCATCCATACCTGGAGCTGACAGCCACGAGCATGCACTGCCTTGTCCCCGGGCTTTTGAGCCCCAGGTCTGCCCCTCCCCTCCTTCTTCTTCCACAGAGCCCCTCCTTAGTGTTCCCTGCATGCCCCTCATCCTTCACTAAACTGCGGAACACGGTTGACCCCTCCCCTAGACAGGGCAAGCTGAAGTGGGCCAGCCCCACTGTATTCCCTAACCCGCAACAACCCTGGCAACCATATGACCAGTGAGGAAACCGAGGCCCAGAGACAGGAGTGGACTCCCTAACGTCAGTCAAGGACAGGGTGGGTTCCATCTCAGGTCCCAGAGCCAAAACCCACCATGGACCTAGACCAGGGCTCAGAGTCAAAGGGTCCCAGCTCCTGAGGGTCCTCAAGCTGCTCTTCCAGTTCAGAAAGCCTGCCTCATGGATCAGACCTCTCCCGTTCTGTGCCCTGAGGGTAGTGGCCACCTTCGAGCTGCTTGCTGTTCAGCTAATCACTAGCGGGAAGCCACAGAGAAATGCGTCCCGGAGGATGAGTTACAATGTAGTACCCGCGGCCTGGGACGCTGAGAACGCCCACTTTCCAAACAGCCCAAAGAAGGAAACACAGAGAGGGGTTCTTTGCTGAGACAGGATCGGGAATGACCTCCTCCCTTAGGTTACCAGGAAAGGACTGAAGCTCAGGGAAGGTGCACGCTGCCTCAAGGTCACAAAGCTGCCCCAGCAGGCCAGGCAGGGTCCTTGTCGACCTCCAGAGAGCGCCCTTCCTTATGCCCCCAGCCCACCCCCGCACCCCTACTCCCCCCGCCCCCCGAACCGCACTCACCCTCGCACTCGGCGTCGGCCCAGCGTGTGCACTCGCGGAGCTGGCGCTCGGTGTCCTCGCACACGGTGCAGGGCAGGCACGGGTCCACGTGGTTGGCCTCGTCGGAATACGTGCCGTCGGGGCACTCCTCGCACACGGTGTTCTGCTTGTCCTGGCAGGAGAACACGAGGCCCGAGCCCGCCTCGCACACGCGGCACGCCTCGCAGCGCCCAGTCGTCTCATCCTGGTAGTAGCCGTAGGCGCAGCGGCACACGGCGTCATCGGCCTCCACGCACGGCGCCGACATGCTCTGGAGCCCCACGCACTCGGTGCACGGCTTGCACGGCTCGGTCGCGCTCACCACGTCGGAGAACGTCACGCCTGAGCGCAGCGGACACCAGATTTAGTCGTCTGCTCTTTTGGGCACCCGGGACGCAGGAGCTGGAGTCTCTCCCTCCCCCATTGCCTGCCAGGACGCTGACTTCCTCCTTCAGCCTTCTCATCGGCTCCCACCCTCTTCCAAGGGACCCTGACCCCTAGCCTGTGAAAGTTGGTGGCAGCCAACTGGGAAAGGGGGAGGAGGCCCGGAGCCGCATCCTCCAGGCTCCAGAAGCACTGGCCGGCCGGGAGGCTTTCCGGCATAACCCAGCTGGTGCCGCTAAGTTTCTTGGCAAATTCTCTTTGAGAGTTCCCAGGCCTGTACTATGTTCCCAGAATGATTAAGGAATAATCTGAACGTGGTTCCCACCCAGCCCTCCCCGCGGGCCAGAGCTGGGCTGCTAACCCAGTCCAGGCAAGGTAGGCCTTCCCCTAGGGAGCCTCCTGCCTCATCTGCCTTCAGTTCCTCTCCACACAGGTGTGGGCTCAGATGCAGCCTGAATGGGAGTGACCGGGGTTAGACAGCAGAATTTCCCACCCATGGCACTACCCCCACGCTGCTGAAGGGCTTGGATCCTGAGGGTGGGGACGGACCTGCAGGCAAGAGGGCTCAGGTAAGGCAGGAGCCACTGAAGCTAGAGAGCTGGCTCTTAGCCCACACTCACTCTCTCAGATGGATATTGTTGAGCAGTACACAAGCTGCACAACTATATGATCACCCTTTTGAGATCTGCACATGCGTCCTCTGCCCTTTCAGCCAGGATGCAAGGGAGATGTCCAAGCTCATTCTTCACTCATGTTTTCTTAATTACTGGATGTGCACTCCAGAATAAGGAGAAGGAGGCCGCGCATGCCAGGGTCCTTGCCTCCTTGTACAGGGAGGGGAAGGAACAGGGCCAGATCTTCTTCACCCCTTCCAGCTCTGGGTGGGGAACTCTGTGCCACCCTGGATCTGGCAGGACCTATCCTTGCTCCAAGGACAGGAAGAGCATAGATTTAGGAACCTGAGAACCAGGGAAGGACAGATTGTTCAGAATGTGGAAGCAGAAGCAGAAAGGCTAAAGCGCCATTGGGGGGAAACTGAGGCCTGTGGGGGGGTCTCAACATTATTCAAAGGCATCAGAGACAAGATGGAGCAAGGGGTCACTGGCTTCGGGGGTGTGGTGGGGGGATGAGGAGGCAAAGAAGGAAAAGCCAGAGAGAAGTGAAAGGGGCAGAACTGGGGACAAAGTCTGGGCGTGGTGGCTCATTCCTGTAATCCCAGCACTTTGGGAGGCCAAGGCGAGCAGATCACTTGAGGCCAGGAGTTCAAGACCAGCCTGGCCAACATGGCAAAACCCCATCTCTACAAAAAATACAAAAATTAGCTGGGTGTAGTGGTGCACGTCTGTAATCCCAGCTACTCGGGAAGCTGAGGTGGGAGGATTGCTTGAGCATGGGAGGCAGAGGTTACAGTGAGCCAAGATTGCACCAGTGCACTCCAGCCTGGGTGACAGAGTGAGACGCTGTCAAAAAAAAAAAAAAAAAAAGAAAGAAAGAAAGAAAAAGAAAAGAAAAAGGGTAGAGGAGAGAAGAAAAGACCTAGGAAGAAGGGCCTGGAGGGAGACTTCAGTTTCAAGTGAATTCTGACAGAGGAACCCTGGTCCCTTTTCCTAGGAGCAGGCAGATCTGGATTCAAAATCCATTTCCATCGCTTATAAGCTGTGTGACTTTGGGTGTTTTACTTAACCTCTCTGAGCTTTTTCTTTCTCTGTAAAAATAAGGAGCAATATCTGCAGTCACAGGGTTGTAGTGAGGAATAAATGAAATTCAGCCATAAAGCCTTGGCACGTAGTTGGGATCCTATAAAGATTGGGCCCCTTGGGGGTGGAGAGCGATGAGGACATTGAACTTTGGTGGTAGGAATATGGTCAGACAGCAAAAAGAACATCCAAACACAAACAGCAAAGGCAGGATGTCTGAGCTATACAAACAAGAGGGTCCTGGCTGGCTGGCGTGTGATGGAGGGTAAGTCTAGTCACACAGGAGGGGAAGAGGAGAAGCCTGCTCATGGCAAAACACAGAAAATTAGCAGAAAACTCCTGGGAGAGGGTTTTAGGTGGTGTGAAAAATGTGGTCTTTTTTGGCAGAGAATGAAGGCAGGGGCTTAATAGGTTTCCTTGTGGAAACATTTTAAGGGTAGAGGGAAAGTCTGCTGGGGTCTCCGTCCCATTAAGTGGGCTTGTAAAGGCAGCCTGTTAATGCAGCTGGAGGTGGAGGAGGGGGAGACAGGGAAGGAGGGGAAAATGGAGGGGAGGGAGGAAGTGGAAGGGAGGATTCTCAAAGCCACCTCTCTGCCTGCCTCCCTTCCCTTCCAGAGATTCTGGAACTTCCCTCTCCTGGTGTCCTCCGCCCCACCTCCTGCTGAAGGTCCTTTGACTGAAGGGAAAGGGTTCCCATCATTTAGGTCCTGGGAGGAGAGTCCTGGGCTGGAGTCTAGGAAGCAAGAGAGGCAGATTTGGAGGTTCTGGGATAGCTGATGGTTGGCCACCCCCGCCCTGGAATGGAAACCCTGTTAGGCCAGGGCCAGAGCAGGTGGCCATGAAGCAAGATGGCAAAGGCATCGGAGGATGTCCCACCTCCACACATAGGCCCAGGCATTTCTTGGCTGGGGAATGGTGTTACAGGATCCACAAGCACAGAGATGGGAAAACAGTGTGTCTGGGGAACACCAAGAATTGGGGTTGCCTGAAGGACAGATAGACTCAAGGGGGACATCCAGAGGTAACACTAGGTCCGCAGGTGGGTTCAGAGGCCCCAGCTCTATGCCCTTATTCCCAGCCGGATTAAAGAATAATCTGAGTATGGTTCCCTCGAGCCCTCCAGGTGGGCATCGAGTGCCAGGTAGAAGGCAGGGAGTCAGGAAAAGGGCAGGGAGCCCACGGCCCAAAGGCAGCAACTGAGGACTGGGGGCACCGATCAGGGACCGAGACTCCTGACTCAAAAGCATGAGGGAATTCAGACCCTGGACAAGACTGGGGCCAAGGGGCCCAGACCCACCAGCCCGGGAAGATGAGATTCTCTCCCCTCCTGAAAGAAATCCCAGGCAGGGTCGAGCACGGTGGCTCACACCTCTAATCCCAACACTTTGGGAGGCTGAGGCAGGTGGATCACTTGAGGCCAGAAGTTTGAGACCAGCCTGGTCCACATGGTAAAACCCCATCTCTACTAAAAATACAAGAATTAGCCAGGCATGGTGGCATGCATGCACCTGTAGTCCCAGCTACTCAGGAGGCTGAGGCATGAGAATCACTTGAAACCAGGAGGTGGAGGTTGCAGTGAGTTGAGATCATGCCATTGCACTCCCAACCTGGGCAACAGAGCAAAACTCTGTCGAAGGAAGGAAGGAAGGAAGGAAAGGAAAGAAAGGAAAGAAAGGTAAAGAAAGAGAGAGAGAGAAAGGAAGGAAGGAAGAAAGAAAGAAATCCCAGGCAGGAATGGGCACAGCTCCCCGTCTCCCCTCCCCTCTGTCACCCCACAGTAAGGACGTCTTCATGGCACTCTGACCCCCATCCCTGCTGCCTCGGGAAAACTCTGCTTCCTGGTCAAAGCTGGAGAAGAGTTGGCCTGTAGGGAGGAACAGCCACACCCCCAGGATCCCCCAAGGTCAGCCTTCAGGGCAGCCAGGATTTGATCCTCCTCTCCCTTCCCCCAAACACAAAGGGGATAAGTGGCAGCAATTGATTTTGCAGTGCAGATGATATTTTTAGCTGGTCTTAGCATCAGCTACTCCTCCCTGCCCAGCCACACTCTTCTACCAAGCCTCTGCCTTCTCCAGAGCTGGGAATGGGCACCCCTTGGAGATCCCCCATGGGGTTCCCCTCCTCCCTCTGCACACTTCCCTTCTCCATTCTCAGCTTCTCGAATCTGGGAGAAGCGCCTCCTACACTGGGTCAGACCCACTTCTGATGACCTTACAGTGGTGGTCTTATAAGGCCTCTACTGGGCATGCTTCTCCCCAGTGCCCCTCCCTTTCACCCCTCTCCTCCCTCCCATTCTTCTCCCCTCCTCCTGCCCGCCACCCTCTACTCACTGTCCAGGCAGGGCTCACACACGGTCTGGTTGGCTCCACAAGGCTGGGCCACACCCTCGCCCAGGTTGCAGGCTTTGCAGCACTCGCCGCTGTGTGTGTACAGGCTTGTGGGGCATGCCTCCTTGGCACCTCCAAGGGACACCTGGATGGAGGGAGATCGGAGGGTCAGACTGGCAAGAGAAAGCTGGGGTGGGTTGGGTGGGGGGTTCTTCCGGGGAATCAAACACCCTCCTCCCACTGCCTTCTATTAGAACCACCTGGGCTGGGATGAGCTCACCAGGGAGGCATTAGGAACATCAAAGCTGACAGGGGAAAGGCAAGTGAGGGACAGTGTGCCCGTGCAGGCTGCTGGGGATGTGAGGTCAGAGCTTCAGCTGCTGACCTTCTGCAAAGTTCATCCTGGGGTTACAGCAACTCCTGGAATCCCAAGGATACACCACATGGGGAAGGTGGCCGGAGGCCCAGCGGAGGGCCTACCAAGAGGGATGTCATGAATGGTTGGACAGGTTGTAGCTTGCACAGGGCTCCCAGCCAACGGGGCAAGTAGAGCTGAAACCTATCCCAAAACTCCATTCGCTAAGCTTTGCACCTGCTGGGTTGTATCTACCCAGAGGAGGGCCTTTTTCTAACAAAGGCCAGCAGGGCCTTACTCCAGGTCCTTAATTCCACATATTAAATAATAAATGGAAGATGTCCATGCCCAAGAGCAGAAAGGAGAGGGCCAGGGTCTTGGGTTTGAATCCTGACTCTACACTGGGGGTCTTGCTTGCCCATCTTCCCTCTGAGTCTTCATTTCTCTACAGAGATGGCAACAGCCTGGTGCCAGGGCAAAAGACCAGCCATTTGGCAAAAGCCTCACACCAAGATGGAGAGAAAGGGAGAACTGTTATCAATGATGGGACAGTGGCTGCTCTCACCACCCAGCAGCCCTGCCCTGCCACGGTTTGATTTCCAGCCACCAGTCCTCCCCCTCCCCCATGTGGCCACTGGGAACAGGGCTGGAACCAAGGGAAAGGGGAGTCAGGTTCCTGCCACTGAAGCATCTTTGCTCGTGGATGTAACAATTTAACACCAGATTCCCCAGGGGGAGGGGCTGGTGGAGGCTTGCTGTATATTTCTGTTCCTTTAAAAAAAACTTAATGTCTAATAAAACTCCAAAGCCTGCTTTGCTAGCTCCAGACCATGCAGCCCTCATTTGATGCTGAGAAGTAGGGGCTCTGGGGTCGTGGGACCAGAGGGAAGCTTTACAAGCTTGTTTTGGGCATTCTGCTTCTTCTACATTGGCCAGATCATGGCCAAGACACTCCTTTCCCTCCAGCCTTTTAAAATATCCTGCGGCCTCATCAGGGTTTGGTGGGGAAGGAAACAGAGGAGTCAGGGGGATAGACAGGTTGGATCAACCCAGGAGGGAGTCTGTGGTCCTCATGAGACCAGCAGGACAGGCACAGGCAACAGAGGAGGGGGAACCTTGGTGTTGCCGCACCTCCTCCAGGGCAGCAACACACTCAGTGCTGGGAACATCTGCAGACCAGGAGCCTCAGGGTCCCAGATGCAGGCTTTCCCTCAAGAGGCAAGATTCCAGAAGGGCCTGTTCTGATTTCTTTTCATCCTTTAGGGCTCTGCTTAAATGTCACTTCCTCAAGGAAGTGGTCCTGTTGCACCCACCGCTCACAGATTAGGTGGGGCTGCCATGTTACACATCCAGCCTGTTCTCCGGTTCTCTCTGCTTTTGTCTGGCCTGAACTTTATAGACTCCCTCATTGGACTGTCAGCTCCCTGAGGGAGCTGGATTGCCCCAGGGCCTGACTCGGTATCCGGCATGCAGTAGGGACACAATGCATACACGCATGGAGTTGAAATACATGAAAATACTGTATGACCTCAATTAACCAGAACTCTGGGAGAGCGACTGTTGGTTAGCCGAGATTCCAGACTGCCAGGCTTTGCTGCTCTCATCATTTTTGCTTTTCACCATGGTGGCTGCACCCTTCCCTGTCTCTGGAGCAAACCTTCATGGCTTCCCATGACTCAGGGACTCTGTATTTACACCAGCGATTACTCTGGGCTGCAATACAGGGAAACTCTTGTGTTCTTTTCCCAAATTACCACACTTTTGTCTTTTTGAGTTCTCCTGTCAGCCTTTTTTTTTTTTTAATATAGCTTTTCTGTTTCCTCCCTTCCTGTCAAGGTATCAGTTGTCACTTCTTGCTGCTACCAGAGTGTGACCTGAAGCAACCCTTCCCCCACCACGCTGATCTATTTAAGGTCTAATTGAATCTTCAGAAACTGTGGAACTCGCCTTGGTAGAAAGGCATGTGCCAGCCGGGCGTGGTGGCTTACACCTGTAATCCCAGCACTTTGGGAGGCCGAGGCGGGCAGATCACGAGGTCAGGAGATCGAGACCATCCTGCCTAACATGGTGAAACCCCATCTCTACTAAAAATACAAAATATTAGCCAGGCGTGGTGGCGGGCGCCTGTAGTCTCAGCTACTCAGGAGGCTGAGGCAGGAGAATTGCTTGAACCCAGGAGGCAGAGGTTGCAGTGAGTCGAGATCGTGCCACTGCACTCCAGCCTGGGTGGCAGAGTGACAGTCCATCTCAAAATAAATAAATAAATAAATAAAAATAAAAATAATAAAAAATATAAAGGTATGTAAATAGGATCTGAACCAGGAGGAGGCAAGCCTCTGAGTACAATCTGTGAGCTCTCACACCACTCTGAATCCTGGCTCCACACTTGTCCTGGGTCATAATTAGGTAATGATGACAGTACCTGCATCATAGGATTGCTGTAAGTATTACACAAGTAAATAAGGTATTTATGTACTTTGGGACCCCTCTTTTCTGTCCTCCAGGGTCTACTTTGTGGCCATTGGCTGTGTTCCAGTTAGTTGGGCTCTGGACAGCTGAGGAGATCTGTCTACAGTGGTCTTGGGTGGTGTGGGGGCTTTGTGCAAATGCCCCTGCCAAGAAACCTGTTCTCCCTGCTGCAGCCTGAGGTCCTCTCTCTTCTCCTAAAAACTGCATTTGGAGTAGGGGCCAGATAATTAGTAACCATGCATTTCCTGTCCTTGTTTTATGTTCCCTATGTTGTAAAATCCTAGATCTGCTTCTTAATAGTATGTTGCTTAGGGTAAATTACTTAATTTCCCTAAACCTCAGTTTTTCTCACCTAAAACATTGGGTTGATAATGTCTATTGCCCAGGATTGCTGGGAGAATTAAGTGAAACAATTTATGCAAATATGTCTGGTCTATAGTAGGAATTTAATAAATGTTAGTTATCAAAGAAGCATCTCATCTTAAGGAGACCCCAGGCAGGAGGGGAGAGTTTAGCCAAGTAGGGAGGGGTGACTAACATTCAGGCTAATTGCTCCAAAATCAGATCCAAAAGGATTAATTTATAGGAATGACAGATAAATTTCCCTGAAATCTGTATGTGTTACACTTAGTCATTTCACATTTGACAGAATGATTTCATCTCATTTTTAAGAACGCTTGTAATCTTTTTGTTTTGGCCATTTCAAGGCTTACAAGGAACTAAGGTGGAAGGATCCTTAGATGAATTGACTTTTAAGAATTTTCATTTTTTTTTTAATTAGAGAAAAGAGAGAAACAGCAAAATAGTTGAAAGTATTTGAAACCATATGAATGTTTCAGTATAATCAGCCCTGGCCATTCCAACAGCTTCAGCAAAGGGCTCTTAAGTGAATGGGGCCGTGGTCACCGCCATGGGATGGGAGAGATTTTCAAACACCTGGAGGGCCTTTTGAGGTCGATGCAAACCCAGGGGAGGCACTGGCACATACCCCTCACTCCCTTTGGATAGGGGAGGAGTTGGGAGGAAAGGAGCTAATTACCCAAGACAATGTAGCATAGAGACTTGAGAGGGGGCAGGGGCTCTGCGTGTGGAGAAGGGGCTCAGATCTAAATGTGTGGGGCCAAAGGCATAGGGCACGATTTAATCTCTCAGAGCCACGACTCCTTCCATGATCTAGAAGGTAGGGTGCGGGAGGGAGCCTGGCATATGCAGGAAAGAGAACATCCCAGGCCAAGCATCCTGGGTTCCAACAAAGACGCCACCACTGACTCACTGGGGGAGCCTGGTCTCGGGCCTGAAAGTCTAGAAGGTTCTGTTTCCTCAACTGCGAAGTGGGAATAACTAAATTCACCTTGCAAGGACCTTATAAGGATTAAGTAATTCAAGAGAAACTACCAGAGAAGTGCAAGGCACGTAGTAGGAACTCAGCACATGCGATTATTCCCGCCTCCCCACGCGGTCCCCCAGGGAAGAAGCGAGGCGCTGGAGCCAGACTGGGCTGGAACAGTGCGGTAGGGGCCCGTCCCCCGCGGAGCTGCCTCCCCATCCACCACCCACCCAGCTCAGCCCCGCCGCTCACGCACGCCCATTTGCTGCCCTCGCTCCATCCCTATTAGGCGCATTAGCCAGCCCGGCGGCTCTGGTTACAGACGTCTGAATGACAAAGTGCCTCCATTACCGGCGCGGCCCGCCAGCCGACCCGCCGGGACGCGCTCTGGTTTCAGCCCTCTCTCTCTCACCGCGGCCCAGGAAGAAACTCGGACCGCGCACAGCCATCCCAGACCGAGCAGCCGCGCGCCGAGGCGGAGGCGGGAGCCGCAGGGGCTGCAGACGGCAGGTTCCTGTCGGGGTACACCTTCCCAAGCGCCCAGGTCCTCCACGCCCAGCTCCCCTCCTTCCTTGGGTCTTCGCGCGGGGACCCTCGCTCTTGCCCAGACCCGGAGCCCAAGTCGTTGCCCCTCTGGGATCCGGTCCCTCCTCCCCGCTCTCCTGGTCCACGCTCGCCCACCCGCGTCTGAGCAGCGTCTCTAACCAGCGGCGTTAGTCAGCAGACGTGCCCGCGGTCGCTCCCAAATCCCCGGACGCAGCCACAGGTCCTGAGAGCTCCAGGGAACTGGGGCTGAGCTTTCGGGCTGGGGCCCGCACCCGGACAGAATCTCTGCCCACCTCACCCGCAGGCTCTACCGCCGATGGACTCTGGGGACAGTGTCAACCCCCCCCCCCCCCCCGCTGGGAAACGCAGCCGTGACCCCGAGCTGGGACAGCGGCTGCCCCCTGAAAAGGTGGGGGAGTACCGAGCTGGGAATCAGGTCGGGGAGTCTAGCCACGACTCTGGCCCAACTTGCTGTGAGATATTGGCCAAGTCGTTTAAACTCTCAGAGCCTCAGTTTCCGTATCTGTAAAGCCGGAATTTGGGGCGCAGTGCTCTGATGAAAGATGCTGGCAGGGAGAGTGAAGACGCCTCCTTCGTCGCCAGACCTTCCAGGGCATTCGGTTCATGGCCATAAAGCAGGCCACATCTGAAAATCTCGTCGGACCACCCGGAGGACCCGCCGACCTTTGCCGAGTCGGTGGCTCGGGATACCGCGCTACAGAATCCGAGGCGTCCGGGCGCCCCCGTCTCGTTAGATGCCCAGCGGCTTGCACCGAGAGCCAGGAGAGGCTCAGACCGGATCCCGACCCTTCGAGGCGCGGGAGCCCACGGAGCGCGGTGGGCGCGGCGCTCGGGTCGCGCAGCTAGGTGGGGAGCGGCGCGCAGCCCCAGGCAGGCAGTGGCGGACTGCACTTGCCTCGCCCCGCAGCGCCCCCTGCCTGCCGCCTCCCGCCTGAGTAGCCAGAGCTGCGCGCGGCCAGGAAGGGTCCCCGCCTAGTGCGCCCCGGCGCTCTGCACCCCGAGACGTAGCCACCGCCAGGCCGGGTAGGGGCACACCCGCTCCGTCCCTCGCGATCCGCTGCGCTGCTTCAAGCCGTGAGAACACGCGCGTCGGAGGAGCCCGCCGGCCGTGGGGGAACCCCGGGAGCGGGTTCGCCCCGGCGAAGTGGGCACTCCCCTCCCAGCCTTAGATCCGCAGCCCCAATTCCGGGACTGGGAGAGGCCGCGAGCAGGAGCGCAGGGACAGGCGCTGGAAATGTCCAAGCCTCTGCTCTCTCTTCTCGTCTCACTGTCCCTCAGCGGGCAGGCGGGACCCCGACCACTTCAGGGTCCGCGCCCCGCTCTGTCTCCTTTCCTTCTGCTTCCATCTCTCTGCCGCCCTCGCCGTCGCCCCTCTTCTGCCCTCCCTAACCCACTTCTCAACCTCTCTCCCGCTCCCCAACCTCTCCCTCCGACGCCCCTCCCCCCCATTGTCTGGCCGGTCCCCATTGTCCTTGCCGGGTCCCCTCTGCCTCCAGTCCCTCCGACCTCCTCCATTGTTCCATCCCGTCGTCCCGGGCTCCCCGCCCCAGCCCAGCTCGCCCCTCTCATCTCTAGTCGCCGTCCAGTTCCCCCTACTTCTCTCGCCTTGGTTCTGTCCCACGACTCTCCAGAGACCGAGATGCTGAGGGGAAAGTCCCTTCGGGATCCCGGCATTCGAGTGTCCTCTTCCGAAGAACCTGGGCATCGGAGAGCCCCATGCCCCCTCCTGAAAGACCCCTCCCAGCTCCCCCACCGCCCCCTGCGGTACCTGAGGACCGGCATCCGTGCTCCGGTCTTGCCCGCATCTCCACCCTGGAGAGTCGCCTCTGCGCTCCGGGAACCCTAGACCCTCCTTCGTGGTCCCGGCATCAGAGGTCCTTTCCCACCACCCATCCTCAGTATCTGGGACCCCAATGCTCTGTTCTGTTTCCTTGGTGGCGGCGCCCGGCTCTTCTCGGAGTTCTGATCCCGGGAAAGGGAGCGGGCCCCCTCCAGCTAACACTCACCCCCAGAAGCAGCAACAGCAGCAGGCGCGGCCCGTCCATGGCGCGGCCGGTGGCACCTGCCCCCATCGCCCGCCTCCCGCGGCAGCGCTCGACTTCCAGCTCGGTCCGCTCTGCGGACTGATGGGGCTGCGCTGCGCTGCGCTCCAGCGCCCCCCCCGCCCGCCGGAGCTGGCCGCGGCTCGGCTCGCTCTGGCTGCGGGCGGGAGAGGCTGGGTGAAGCCAGTGCTGCGGCCCCGCCTCCGCCCCGCCCAGCCCGCCCACCCCCGGAACCGCGCCCGCCCGCCCCGCCGCCTCGGGGTGGGAAGCAGAGGCAAAGGGAGGGCGTGCGGTTCCCCGCACCCCGCTGCGCTTCTCCCTGCCTTGTCCCTTAGAGCCTCTCACCCATCCCGCCCTGGTACCCAGTTCCCGGCCAGCGCTACTGCGCGTCCGTCCCGGATGCTGTGGGCCCGGGGACCAGGGCGTCCCCACTGCGGTTCCTGTTCCTCTCCGGCTGCGGCCCGCCACAGGGTTCACTCTCTTACCCATCTTCCTCCGCCTCTGGCTTCACCTTCTCCCTGGAGCCTTGCTCCCTAACTGCCCCCTATCAGTAAGAATGCCCGCTTGCCCTCCCTGCCCTTCATCTCAGTCCATCACCCCACCTCCACCCCTATCCCCACCCCTCCCCTTCCCAGTGCAGGAGATCCCTGGGCAGAGGCCTGGGGGAGGGGAGGGGCGCAGGCGCCCTGACCTCGGCCATCGACATTCAAGGTGGAGTCCATTCCGACATCATTTGATTCTCAAATGAGGGGTTTGAAGGGGTCACAGTTGTGCACACAGTGCACAGGAATACACACTCTCAAGCTCACTTGTATGTGTGATCGTGCACTTACGTGTGCCCATACCGTTCTCATGCACTCCTGCCGACCTGACTGTCCCACACATGCACCTCTCCAGGCATGCACACGGGCACATATGTGATCCGGACATTCAAACGCGCATACCTACACATTCACACATGCATGTATACAGTCGTGTCTGCATAAGCCCTCACATGTATACAGTCACACAAACACACACATTCATGAGTGCACACACACACTGACACCCATCAACAAACAAACAGATGCATCTTCAACAATACAGACTTCACCAGACTGTGAGTGTCTCCATGGGCTTATGAGCTCTGCAGGCAGGGATTATGGTTTCTTCTCTGAATTCCTGGTATACAGTAGGGTTCAAGAAAGTTCTGTAGAAGGGAATAAATAGAAAAGCGGTGAAATGGACTCATATCTGTGTACCCATCCATGTGCTAGGACCAAATTCATCTTGCCCTAGAAACCTTGCCAAGTCCAAATAATGTGCCTCCCAACCCAAAAAGCATGCCACCCACCCCCATGCTTACCCCTTTCCTGTTCCCTCCATTTCTTTGTTCCCAGACATCAAGACCCTGGAGCACAGAGCTGATGGGGGTGTCTGCAAAGTCTATCCCAACACACAAATCTTAACCATGTTTGGATTTCAGTTTCCTCCTGGAAAAAAAAAAAAATCTCGCTACCCTCCCCAGTTATGGAAACAAAAGGGAGATCAAGAGCGCTTGTGGGCCAGGCACATGCCTGTAATCCCAGCACTTTGGGAGGCCGAAGCGGGTGGATCACCTGAGGTCGAGAGTTCGAGACCAGCCTGGCCAACATAGTGAAACCTCATCTCTACTAAAAATACAAAAATTAGCTTGGCTTGGTGGCTCACGCCTGTAGTCCCAGCTACTTAGGAGGCTGAGACAGAAGAATCACTTGAACCCAGGAGGCGGAGGTTGCAGTGAGCGGAAATAGCGCCATTGCACTCCAGCCTGGGCCACAGAGCAAAAACTCCATCTCAAAAAACAAACAAACAAACAAAAAACAGTGCTCATGAAGAGAGCACGCTAGCAGTCTGTAGGTGACTTCCAAGATCGGCTGAAGCTAATTCATTCATTCATGGGGGAAAAAAATATCTGTCCTGTGAATTTCTTTCCTGTGTAACCCACAAAGTCCAGGGGACAGCCCTGGCCTGGAAAGGACAGGTAGACATCATTGTGGTTTTCAGCATGAATGCTGGTGAGCCACCACCTTCACGGCTGGACATAAGAGGCCAGGCAAAGAGCACCTCTTCAGAAATCACCGAAGAGTCATTCCTTCCAGACAGGGACTGCTTCTAAGATGTCTCCTCCTCCCACTGCTTTTCTAGACCTGCCTTCCTCTCAGCTGAATTCATAAAAGGCAGGAAGGAAGGGGCAACATCAGTACTAACAGCAGCGTTGAGCTGCTTATGACTAAGGGTATCGACAGTGTGGCATTAATTTAAATACTCCTGTTATTAATTTATGATCCCAGTTACTATTATTGCTAACGTTATCCATCTCAACACAATTTAATACGACCCACACTATGGCTGGGCCTGGGTTATTAATAATTTCCATGGTCCTGATCATTTAAGCCTTACTCAAACAATTACAAACAGCAATTGTTACTATTATTAGCGGTATTTCTATGATTAAACCCAAGCGCAAGACCACTACGTAATGCTGAGTGCTGGCGGGGAGAGTGGCTGCAAAGTGTGTAGAGGAAAGAGCATTGCACTGGGAGTGGGACAGGCCTGGGTATTATTCCTCCCTCCCTCTCCGCCATTGCTGACTCCTCAGGCAGGTTACATCATCTCTTTTGGTCTCAGTTTTCTCGTCTATCAAATGGGAATTTTGAAAGGGCGGGGTGAGGATCAAATGAAGTAACGTGGTGTTCATCACAAGGAGGAACTCACTTCCCTTGTATTCATTCAACATGTATTTATTGAGCATCTGCTGTGTGCCACACACTGCTCTAGGCCTTGGGGATTCTGCAGGCCTTGGGGATTCATGCAGCTCCTTATGAAGCTGATGTTCTAGTGTGTTAGTTATTTGATATGAAGAGTTATTTTATTTTATTTATTTTATTTATTTTTTGAGTCAGAATCTCGCTCTGTTATCAGGCTGGAGTGCAGTGGCACGATCTCGGCTCACTGCAACCTCCGTCTCCCTGGTTCAAGTGATTCTCCTGCCTCAGCCTCCCGAGTAACTAGGATTACAGGCATGTGCCACCACACCCAGCTAATTTTTGTATTTTTAATAGAGACAGGGTTTCACCATGTTGGCCAGGATGGTCTCGATCTCCTGATCTCAGGTGATCCACCCGCCTCAGCCTCCCAAATTGCTGGGATTAGAGGCGTGAGCCACCGCGCCCTGCCGTGAAGAGTTAGTTTATAATGTGAGGTCTTGGCTTGACTGACCATACCAGATAGCCTGGATATGATCAGGATATTCCTTTGCTGAGACTCCCATTATCACCATGACCAGAAGCATCTATACCAAAACTAGTACCACTATGACCATCATCATTATGACCACCACCAGTACCATCACCATCGTCACCACCACTGCCACCATCGCCACCACTTCTAACAACACCAGCACCATTATGACCATCATCATTATGCCACTGCCATCAGTGTCACTACCAGAATCACAACTATCACCACCATGACACGGCCACAGTTATCACCATCACTATGATCACCATAGTCACCACCACCACGGCTGCCATGGCCGTGGCTTCCAACACCTATCTTCCTACATCTGCACCACCACAAGCAACAGAGATTCTTCATGAGGACAGGATGCACTGGCCCTTCCTTTTCCTAGGAACAATATCAGAGGCCTCATGGAGCCACTGCCTGCCTGCCTGAGTATAACCCTCTAGTGTCCACAACTCCTGGCCCCAGACATGAGTGGGCTCCAAAAGTTTCTCCCTGCTTGACAAGCCACACTGTCTTCGCAGCCCCCTCTCTCCTAATCCTCAGCACTTAGAGCCACAGCTGCGGGATATGGCATGGAGAGAGGGCTCGTAGGGGCTGACCAGCAGGTGGGATCCCACAGGGGGCACCAAGAGGCCAGCAGTGTTCCTGGAGAGTCCCTCAGAACCATCTCCTATAACAGAGTGCCCATAGAGAGGACTCCTCCCCCTACCCCCCACCCCCAAGCTTCCCCCACCCCCAAGCTTCCTGGTCCTATAGTGACTCTAAGGAGAAAGGGTGGAGAACATCAGTGCAATTCCACATGGAGCTGGGAGTGGTAGTCACGTCAAACTGCATCTTTAGGAATCAAATGGGAGGGGCAACTCCTCCCCTATATAGCTCACCACCCCACCGTCACCCTGCCCCTCCAGAAAGGCAACCTCCTTAATACACACTGTCCTCCCATTCCACTCCACCCCCCTCATCTCAGCCCCTCAGCAAAGCACAACTCACAGCTCCCTGTGCCTCATGTCCCCAGCAGTTGCTGGGGAGCCAGCCTGCAGCTCCAGCCAACTTCCAAGCAGAAATGGGATCGCAGACAATGAGAACTCACACTTACTGGGACTGCCTGACCCCCTTAAACTCCACTACAGTCCCATGAGGGAAGTACAGTACTGGGATCACCATCTTACAGAAGAAGAGACTGAGGCTTGAAGATGTTAAGCCACTTGTCCAAGGACCTCCAGAAGGAAGCAGTGGTACCGTAAGTGGCCACTGTTCTGCACCAGGCCCTCAACAGTCACCTTCCCCGGTCGCTTCTCCCATCCATCCCAGCTCCTCCAGCCTTCACCCCAGCTAGACTGGCAGCCACCCCGTGGATTGGGGAGACAGAATTTCCATCTCAAAGAAGTGAACTCTGCCCTCCAGCTACTACTCAGACTCTCTCCTGACATGTATTTATAGAATTTAGCTTAGGGGGCAGGAGAGGAGGGGTGGAGGCCAGCCAGGGAAGTGACCTTCACCAGTTCTCACTTTTCCTGCTTTGGGGGAATCACTTCCCCTATCCTTCAATTCCAATGTCCAACCAGAGGAGGGGTGAAATGAGGTGGGCAAGGCGACAACCATCTCCAAGGCAGAGAGCCAGGGAGAGAGCGGAGGACGAGGTGAGGCCCTCCCCCAGCTGCATCCCATCTGCCCCGGGCAGGCGGCCAGGCAAGGTAAGTGAAACCTGCTGCCCCCCATTCAGAGCTTGCTTAGCGGCTTTGAAGCATGATGCAGTGATTACCTCTGAGCTGACTCCTGGGCTGCAAGGGGGTTCTGTCCAATGAGGGAACAGGGTGGGGCCTGGGGACTGGTCTGGGGTCAGCGAGTTTTGATTCTGGAGCTGAATTAGTAGTGAGAGGGGTGGGAGGAATTAGCAAGGTTGGAGTCAGTTAGATTAACTTGAGCATCAAAGTGGGCCGGTTGCGCAGTGCCCTCCCCCACCGTCTGCTCCAGCCTCAGAGGCTGGTGCGCCTCCACCCTATCCTGGAAGGAGCCCCATCTGACCCACATTCGTCAGCTTCTCCCACCTCCAAGCCCTTGCCTGTCTTCTCTTTTCCTTTGACATGACAGTAGAATGACGTCTGCAGTCGTCTTCCTTCCAGGCCACCCTCCCTCCCAACACTCCCCCGTGTGGCACCCATACCTTCTGTCAATGTCACAAGATCTGGTCACTTCATTCAAACATAGGTGTTGGGGACTTCATCTTCCCTAGGCTTTGTGTCTTGGAGAAGGGATACCCAGAGTGGGCAATGCTAAACCCAAGTGCTTGAATGGGAAGGGCACAGAGAGTACCCCATACCCCAGGGCAGCCATCTCCCTGAGTCTAGGAGCCAGCCCCTTACCTCCGCCTTCTGGTCCTGCCTCTCTCCTCACCTCTACAGCACACAGTTCTCCTCCAGGAACCTTCCTCTAGGAAGTTCCTTGCAACTCTCAACTTTGATTCTTCCCAGCCCTGAAGGACTGCGGAGCTGCGTGACAGTTCTGAAGCATCCAGTCATCTTTTTCACTTTTTGTTTTGCATCCAAGGACAGGCAGGATAGTTTTTTGTTTGTTTTGCTTGTTAGTTTGTTGCTTTGTTTGTTTGTTTGTTTGGTTGGTTGGTTTGGGGTTTTTTTGAGACAGGGTCTTGCTCTGTTGCCCAGGTTGGAGGGCAGTGATGCAATCACAGCTCACTGCAGACTCAAACTCCCAGTCTCAAGTGATCCTCCCACTTCAGCCATCATGAGTAGCTGGGACTACAGGTGTGCACCACCAGACCAGGCTAATTATTATATTTTTTGTAAAGATGAGGTTATGCCATGTTCCCCAGGCTGGTCTCGAGCTCCTGGGCTCAAGCAATCCACCCATCTTGGTCTCCCAAAGTGCTAGGATTACAGGCATGAGCCATGGCACTGGCTAGGATGTTTTAAAGAGAAGCTAAATAGGCTACACCATGGCTGGAACAGCGTGAAGTCAACAATGGGAAGATAGGAGGAAGAGGCATCGGGAGACACGGGTGCTAGTCTATCATTTATTTGCTGTGTGGCCTTGTGACAGTCCCTTCCTTGTTCTAGGCCTCCCTTTCCTCGTTTGTAAAGTGGGCATAAGATACTAGTCTCACCAAATTACTTTGAGGAGTCAAGGAAGTACTGTATTGAGTGTGAGTGTGCTTTGAAAGTCAGATGAGCTGAAGAGATGTCAATTAGTCTTACTCTGTTTGATGCTGCTGCTGATGGTGCCTGCGGGCTGGAGGCCGGATGAGGGGTGAGATGACATTTCAGCACTGGAGACCGAGGCCCGGGGTCCTTCCTGCTGTAGATAAGAGCCAGAGCTATGACAGGCCTCCAGCTCCAGCAAGATTCCCACGGGAATCACTGGGGTAGGAGACGTCCCAGGCTTCAGCTTATCTTCACTTGGACTTGTCTGGGAAGTGGGGTCAAGTGCAATTGTCTGGGTTGGTTTCCAGCAGGGGAGGGCAAAGGGCATGGATGCACAGTTTGGACTAAGTCCCGCCTCCCCTTCAAGGGAAAACCCATCTGAGGGCTCAGGAAGGGGAGGAGGTGAAGGAGGATCATTTCCCAGTCCTGCCATTGCAAGGCCAGGTTGGCCGGGCCAGGGGACCCCTGAGACAAGGCTGGAAATTTAAAAGCAGAAGACTGAGTCACCAGCTCTTCCTGCACCAGCTCTTTCAGTACCACCAATGCCACTTGCCAAGTCAGTGCTTTCCTCCAAGGAAGGAGGAGAGAGAAATGCAGTCCCACCCTGGAGGAAGCTCCAGTCTGAGGCCTGGAAGTCCCCCTGCTCTGAGGAGGGAGACACAGTCCTTAGGAGGACAGAGGTGGGTCTGGAACTCGGAGGAGAACCTCAGTGCAATACTCCTCTCCTAGGCTCTGGGGCTGGCAGGGGGGCAGAGATGGGGAGATACACAGCCCATGGCTTTGGGGAGGGATGTCTAAGGAGTTCCCTAATCAAACAGGACCGTGTTGGGCCAGGTGCGGTGGCTCACGCCTATAATCCCAATGCTTTGGGAGGCCGAGGTGGGTGGATCACAAGGTCAGGAGTTCGAGACCATCCTGGCTAACACAGCGAAACCCCATCTCTACTAAAAATACAAAAAATTAGCCGAGCTTGGTGGCAGGCGCCTGTAGTCCCAGCTACTCGGGAGGCTGAGGCAGGATAATTGCTTGAACCTGGGAGGTGGAGGTTGCAGTGAGCCAAGATCGTGCTACTGCACTCCAGCCTGGGCAAGAGCAAGACTCTGTCTCAAACAACAACAACAATAACAACAACAAAAAGAAACAGGACCATGTGACACCTGGGGCAGGAACACAAGCATTCTCAATTACACATTCTAGGCTGGGAGTCGGATTTCAGAAGTGGAAAGTAGCCCAGAGGCCATCAACAGTAGGGGAAACTGAGGCCCAGAGACATGTGCCACATGTTCCAAGTCACTCAGTAAGGCAGTTGCAGAGAAGGGGATTATATAGCAGTTTCAGCAGGTGTGGTGAAGAAGGCCTGGGCTAGGCCCCTCAGCATTGTCCCAATTCTCTGTGTGTCTAGAAGCCACTCACAGTGCCCCTCCATACCTGTGTCCTCCGCCTGTGACACAGAGGAACTGTCCTTCCCACATGGCCTCTGCTCCTGCTCCCTGGGGAGTCTGAGTCCCGGTTCTTGTCCAGCCTAGCCCAGCCCAGCCTACAGGGTGCCCAGGAGAGGGGAGAGAGGAAGGGTGGGGGCACCTCCTGAAGGAGCCAGCAGGGGAAGTGCTGAGTCAGCACTCAGAGCCCCGGCCACCTCCGCTCCTGTTCCATTATTCATCCCTGCAGAGGCTCTCCCTCCTTGTTCCCGACCCAGGCCCGGTCTTGAGAAATGTCTTTGCCCCCGCCTCATATGCTCCCTCCACCTCAGCTGGAAACTCTTAAGCAAAAAGGTCGTCAAGATGATTAAATGCGAACAGATTTTCAGCTCTTTTTCCACTTTAATTAAAAATGTGCTCTCCTTTCAGAGGAAGCTGGAGACGGAATTGCAGCTCCCCAAAGGCCCCTGGGCTGAAAATCGAGGCAAAAACACTGAGAGGTGTCTGGGGGCTGGCCCGTGGCGGCCTGAGGTCAGGGGCCTGGTCTGGAGCTGCCAGTGCTGCAGGCCCTGCCAGAGAGAGCAGCAGGGCCTGGAGGCTGGTGGGCACTGGGAACAGGGCAAGGACACAGGTGGAGGGTGGGATGGCTGGACCTGGAGTGGGGTGGGGTGGGGAACAGAGATACTTCATTTCCCCACTACTGGGGAGCCCCCGTTCTGGGGAGGAGGGGGACCAAGTCACTGTCCTCAAGGAGGACTGCAGTCTGCCACAGAGAATTCAGGCTAGAATATGGATCAGCAACTCCCAGGCAACCTGGGGCAAGCCCAGGGGTGGCCCAGTGCCCCTCTGTCCAGAGCCCAGAGACTGAAGAATGCGGGCGCACAGCACACAGGAGGCAGCAGGATCAGTCTCTGCAGGCTTCCCTCAGGGGAGTTCGGATGCCAGTGGGCAGAGAGGTGAAGCTTACATCAATACAAAGATGGGGAGATTGGGAGCAGGCAGAAGCCACCAGGAGGAGGACTCTCCCCTTCTCCCCTCCCTCTTTCTATCACAGATCAAGAGGGAAGAGAGGGGAGGGGAGTGGCCAGGGAAGGGATTTGGATGAGACACCTGAGAACATCCGCAGGGGGTGGAGGGGAGGATGGGGGAGCCGGCACAGGCAGCAGGAACCAGCAGAGCCCACAGCCCTTGATCGAAGATGATCCCGTTTCCGGTCTGGCCCCAGCCCTTGGCAGGCCCTGGAGTGGAGCTTCCCTCCAAGAGCGTAAGGCAGGAGTGTTGCATTTGAAGTTCCTCTTCGTGTTCCCAACCCGCCTCTGCACTCCAGTGGGACAGGAGACTGCAGAAACGGCTGCTGGGGCCCAGAGGGAAAGGCCTCCCACCACTTCCTGTACCTGCGCTGGGGTGGTCCCCCTGCCCTGCACTCCGAGTGGGGAGTTGGTCCTTAACCCAGGAAGGAATGTGATCTCTGCCTGCCGAACCACCCTGGTGTTGGGGGCAGCCCACTGCCCAGCTCCCAGGCAAGAAAGCAGTTCCCCATCACTTCCAGGGAAGGGGCCAGACTCTAGTGGGACATCCAGGACCCTTCAGAATCCAGCCTCCGTATCTTTCCAGTCCTATCTTTACCACCGCCCTCTCTGCCACCACTGAGAATCCCACTAAACAAAATGAGGGGGGCCCTGGAGGTGGGAAGCCACCAACTCAGCCGGGCTCAGAGGAGGCAACAGGAGAGTTGGCCTTGAACCCTGGTAGACCCTCACAGGGGAGAGGGCAGGGCACTCTGGGCAGGCCAGGGGGTGCTGCTTGCGAAAGGGAGTGGTGTGGATGGAAATGCTGAGCTATCAGGTTGGCGGCAAGGTAGGGGATGGGGCAGCAAATGGATTGAGGGGAGCTGGCAAATTCTGAAGTCCCCTTTCCTGGTAGGTGGTGATCACTGCCTCTCTTTGAAATGCCCTTCCTGCCCACAGGCAGACAGCAGGCTGCAGGTCAAAACGTCCTGCTTCTCCGAGAAGCTCTCCCATTCTCCTCTCTCCTTTCAAACCTGGCAGCTGTCTGGCTGTCTCTGATTCCTGTCACCCTGGTTGGTCCAGCCTCTCTCCTCCTGGCTGCTTTGGTAGAATGAACATCTATGCCCAGAGCTTGGGTACAGCCTCTCCCGCTCTCCCAGTGCTGTGGGCTACACTGCACATCCCACCCGGACCAGCAGCTGGCACCTGCTTCTCCAGGAAGGCCATCTGGCCAGAAGAGGAGAGGAGCACTGGCCTGGTGCTAGAGCGCTGGACCTCTGACAGCCTGAGTCCCCTACTGCAGCCCCTATGCGTTTGGCCTTCCCACCTACATTCTACTTTTAGAAAACCCAGGGCCTCGGCAGCAGAGAGTAGCCTATTTTGACAGAGTCCAAATGGAGCAAGTGGGGAGGGGCAGCGACGGGGCGGGAGGCGCGTCTCCGTTGGCGGGCACTGCTTTGCCCGGAACTCACTATTCTTTCCCAGTGTTAATTATCAAAATTAACCGAACACTATAAATAACCCAACTTGGAGACTTGAAGAGCCTCACTTCTAATTAATTCATTTCCAATCAAGGCACTTCTACGCCCCCCTACCCTAGAATCTGACGGATGGGAACCTCATTGTGCAGCTTCTTGAATATCGAATCCCACCGCCCCTCTCACTCCTGAGCTGCGAACACTCAAAGAGAAAAGAGAGAGAGGAGGAAAAAACACTCTGCTTTCTTGGAAGGGGGTAGCCTATAAATAACCCCATATTGGTGCATTTGATGGACGACGTTTGTCTAGATTGGCTTTTGTTGGGATGAGGCGATAGAGAGGGTGGGGGTGGGGTGGTGGAGACTTCCATCTGCTGCCGCGTTCACTGGGCAATAAATTTTAAAGCAAGACTGTGAGTACCATCCAAGGCCTTCGTGTTGGCTGGAGCTGGGGAGACTGATCGATAGAAGGGGAGGAGGGGTGGGGAGGGAGAAAAGAGAGAGAGAAAAAGAAAGAGAGAAAATGCAAGCTCTAGGATAAATGCAGGGAAGAGGAGAAAATGAGAAGGGGTGAGGAGAAAGAACCAGAGAAGGAGAAAGGAGGCAGAGAGAAGAAACAGAAGGACAGGAAGAGAAAAGAGGGATTGGAAGGAGGAGGAGGGAGGAGGATTTTTGTCCCCACCTTGCACCATGACCCTGGCCCGGAGACCCAGTGAGCAGCTCCTGTGCTGTCCCACCTCGAGTTCAGCTGCCTCATGCCCAGATTCTCCTGTCTCCTCTCCCGGGGCTGTTGGCATCCTTCAAGAGGTCATGTGGCCTGTGTGCCCCACCCCCATGCCCTCAGAGCCCCCTGCAGGCAGGCCCTGGCTCCTGGCTCCCAGCCTTGGGGGAAAGGACCCAGGTCAAGGGCACAGAATCCCCCCACCCCAGCCCCCACCATGGGATTTGCTCAGCACCTTCCTGGGCCAAGTGACCTGTTTGACTGCACTTGAGGGAGGGAAGTAGGGGAACAGAGACAGAGTTAGAGCAGAAGAAAGGAGGGAGAGACAAGGAGAGAGAGAGAGAGAAAGAGGAACTGAGATGGAGAAGAAGAGCGAGGAAGGAGAGAAAGACAGAGACTGAGGCAGACATAGAGAAAGACAGAGGGATAAAGGACAGTGGAGAGCGATGGCTTGGGCTCACTGACTCTTGGTCCCTCGGTGTCCAGAGCACAGGGCCTGCTGGAGATCAGGCGATGGGGGCCAGTGCTCAGTGGGCTTCCTTGAGGGCTCTGACCTTGGGCAAGTGACTTCCCCTCTCTGAGCTTTGTCTTCTCCATCTGCAAAATGATGGTGACGTCAGCCCTTTCCTCCTCTTGAGGTGGTTGTGAAAATTAAATGAGGCTAAGTGGGTGCAAAACTCTTAACTAGGGTTCTGGCACAAAATGAATGCTCAATTTGAGATTGCTGTTGTTATTATTACTAGCAGTACTAGTAGTAGAAGTACTAATCCTAGAAGTGGTAGTAGTTTTGTCTTCGTTGTCTCATCCCCTTGTTGTGAGTGCTTCCAGGGGGTCAGCACTGTCACCTCTCCCAGCCAGGCAGACTGTTGCACCAGCCACCTCTCTCACCAAACGGGCTCCCCGAGGCCAGGGACATCCTGCATCCTAGGCCGGGGCTTTCTGGAGTGTGTCCCCTCCATCAGGTGGGGAAATCTTCTCAGCGGCGTAGCCCAGGTTTTCTTCTTCCTATGAGTGCCCCACCCCAGCCCTTCATGGCTAGAGGGCCCTGTGCATGGGGAGGCTAGTTCATCAATAACCGAGTGGCCACCTGTGGAGCCCAAGGCCTGGGGGCTGACTAGCCAGCCGGCTTCTACACTCTCTCCCCATCTCTGACCACCTCGCATAGGATATAGTCCATCTGGTCCTCCTCCTCTAGCTTCAACTCCCTCAACTCCAGCTGAGATTAAGAGATGGACCAGGTGGAGAGAGTGGCCCTTTCCCATCTACATCCTGTCCCCAGGCCTCTCCTTTCAGCATGCTGGGGAGGGGGCTGCTGGGAGGCAGCCCCCGGGCAATCTGATCTCCATTAGCCCCTTCTCTGGTTCTCATTACTGCGGCCAAGGCAGCTTCAGAAACTGTAATTTCCCTGGTGACTTTTCTCTCCTTCCTCTGCCTTTTGAGGTCCCTCTCCCATCCCAGTCTTCCTTGGAGGCCCCTCCTGCAGCTGGCCAGCAATGGGGTCGCCCAAACTTTATGGGGGAACCTATGGTGTGACCCTCAATCTCAGCCCAACTCTGGATCTTAGGGGGCAGAAGGCTGCCTCCCCGCTCCCACTTCAAGCATACACCCCCACTGTCTGAGACAGGGCTGCTGACTGCTCCACTGGGTTCCAACAGAAGGTCCCTGTTGGGATCCACAGCGCCCAGCCTGTGCCTGGCACTGAGGGAGGCAGGTTAGAATGAATGAGCTGCATGAACAGTCAAACAAACTAATGAATGAAGACATGGCAGCAGGGAGGGGAAGGAACTCAGCTGCAGAAAAAGCTGTAAGCCAACGACTCATCATTTCTCTTTCTCCAGCCTCACCACCTCACCATGTCCCTCTTTGGGACTGTCTTACTCCCTTCTACTCATCCCAGCACAGGCTTCACCTCTTCCAGGAAGTCCTCCATTTCATTACAGCCTGGGTGACTGATGCGGACCTCATGCACCTTGTACTTCTCTGCCTGTCACCAGCACTCTGTGGTGTGGCTGGTGCTTTCCTTCCCTCTCCATCCACCCGGGCGCTGAGCTCCTTGGGGAGGGGAGTGATTGCCTCTTTTATCTGAGTGTCCTCTTTGCCTAGAGCAAGCCTGCGTAGCAGATACTCAATGGCTGTGGGTGAATGAATGTATGATAAAGGAGTGAAGGAAGGAACAGATAACCAACAACAGCTTAAACAGCCACTGGTAGAGGATCAGGGACATAAAAGAAAGCCCCTCCATGGACTTTAGCCATTAAAAGCTGTGATTGGGAGGCAAGGTGCAGCACAGGGAGAGTATCAGGTAGAAAGAAGTGAAACCGCAGCTCTAGGTAAACTCCTTGCATCATGTGCTCAAAGACCAGAAGAGGACCAGGTGCGGTGGCTCACACCTGTAATCCCAGCACTTTGGGAGGCCAAGGCGGTTGGATCACGAGGTCGGGAGATCGAGACAATCCTGGCCAACATGGTGAAACCCTGTCTCTTCTAAAAATGCAAAAATTAGCTGGGTGTGGTGGTGGGCGCCTGTAGTCCCAGCTACTTGGGCGGCTGAGGCAGGAGAATCACTTGAACCGGGGAGGCGGAGGTTGCAGTGAGCCAAGATCGCGCCATTGCACTCCAGCCTGGTGACAGAGCAAGACTCTGTCTCAAAAAAAAAAAAAAAAAAAAAAAAAGAAAAGAAACAGAAGGGAGCAATTGTATGTGTTTTTTCCTCTTAAAAAAACCCGTCTGTTAATGTCACATTGCTAAGTTTACACTTCACAAGTGACATTTTAAGGTCTTGCTGATGCCAGTGAGGGCAGGGAGGAATTCCCAGATGAACAGGAGAGACTGCGGGCAGGGGGCTGCCATCATCCCTTTCTCAAGTCTCTGGCTCTTTACTGCTTCCAGCCCCTCCCCTGGCACTGGACAGTGGCCTGGCCCAGCCCAGATCTACTGGGGAAGGGAGAGAACTTCCTGCTTGCAGGGAAGGTCAGCTGCAGAACCCAAACAGCCTTGATTAAGTGTCTAAATGGACAGGCCTGGGCAGTGCCAAGATGGAGTGTGGCAAACATTGTCCCTGCCCTCTGGGGCTTCCAGGATGATCCAGACACACAGATGGGGACAGAAACGAATGGACAGCTGGGGTTGAGAATAAAACAGAATTGAAATCAGACTCTGTGTGTATACACATGCATATAAGGGGACCCTTGCTCTTTTCTCTACCTGGTGAACTCCTATTCACCCTTCCAGGCCCAATTCACTTATCCAATCATTCATGTATTCATTTGTCATGGACATCTGTTTCTCAGCACCACTTTGCCTTTTTGTTTATGGGAAACTTCCTCTTCCCAACTATTTTATGGAGAGAAGTTTACTTTCACTCCATCTTCACCCCTCTGCCCACTCTGGGTGTGGCCATGTGAGCAAAGCGGGGCAAATTTGCATACAATAACCCCAGCCATCAGATTGGTTCAGGGATAGGAACATCACTATCTCCACTGAGAGTCAGCCCTGAACTTTCTTTCGGGCTGCATGGAAAGAAGTGCTTTCTTTGTGCTGGGGTTGCCACTCCCTGGGAGAGCTTGATTGAGAATAAAGCTGATATATGGAAAAAGCAGAGCCAGGAGATGGTCAGTGGCGACATTTAACACCTGCACCTAGCTTTAACTGGACCTCAACCCTAACCCTACTGCAGTAAACTTAAGTTATGTTGAGCCATAAAGTCTCTTCTTTTTTTCTTAGGCAGGTTTGAGATGGACTTCTGTTATTGACAACCCAGAGGTTCCTGACTAACGCATCATTCATTTGTCAAACACTGTGCTCCTGCTCTATGCCAGACTACACAGGGTGGTGGAATCCGAGGATGACTGCGACACAGCTCCTGCCTTCAAGGAGCTTGGAGTCTCCTAAGCCGTGTCCAAATGCTGCTCCTCTGTGACTACTTGGCCAGCTCCCACAGACAGTGAGCCCCCTTCTCCCCTCTGCTTCCCAGCACTAGGTTCACACTATTCATTCAATGAATATTGCCAGGAGTGGTGGCTTATGCCTGTAATTCCAAGACTTTGGGAGACTGAGGCAAGTGGATCACTTGTGGCCAGGAGTTTGAGACCAGCCTGAGCAACACAGGGAGACCCCACTTCTACAAAGAAATAAAAACATTAGGTGATGTGGTGTTCACACCTGTAATCTCAGCTACTCAGGAGGCTGAGGCAGGAGGATCCCTTGAACCCAGGAGGTTGAAGCTGCAGGGAGCTATGGTTGCACCACCAGCCTGGGCGAGAGTGAAGTTCATTGGTTACCTACTTCAGGCCAGGCTCCATGTTCCTCCTATTGTAGAATTGTCCCAGACTGTGTCTGCCTCTGCCTCTTAGACTGTTTGTTCTTGGATAATGGGCACCATGCTGGTGAATCCCCAGTGCCTAAGGCTGCGCCTAACGTGTGCTAATTGCTTGTGTTTATTGAATGAATGAAAGAATGTGGATTTCTGTGTGTGTTTATGTGTGTTGGGATGAGGGAGTGGACAACCAAGGAGAAGGACAATATGACATAGCACCCATAGCAGAGGAGAGGGTCCTGGAAGTTTCTAGATCCAGCCAGGGCTCAGCCAGAAAAGCCAGCACACGGCTCTGATCAATTGAATAAGAGCAGATGTCTCCTTGCAGATAGATGCCTTCCCCACATTTGCAACACAGGCGTCCCTGTCTCAGCACCAGTCCTGAAGAGCTGTCTCTGGAAGTTTTTCCCTTCTCCAAACCCCATCCGTAGTGTCCCGCCTGGCCACTACATGGATTCGTGTGAGGGCTCAATGTAGCCTCTCCCTCTCAGGCTGACGGGGCCCATTCTTCACACACAGCACTCGCTCACCAACATGGGCTGGGGCCTCCTCAGAGCCGTGGAGGCAGGGAGTCACGGACTGACAGCCAGGCCTCAGGTGAGCCAAAACTCCCCGCCCTTCCCCTGGCTCTCCTGCCACTTTAGAAATCAGCACCAAAATCCTGCGATGACTTAGTCTTTGCAGACTGAGCTCTTGACTGGGAGTTAAGATGACCTGAGTTCTGACTGCAACCCTGCCACTGTCCGAGGGTAACCTTGGAAACATCACTACCCCCTCCTTGAGCCTCGGGTCCCCATCCGAAAACTGAGCAGCAGCACCAAATCCCACACCATTCCTGGGAGATATGAGGGCAGAGTGACCCTCCCTATCTTACAGATGCAGGCTGGAAGGGACGGAGACAGCTGGCTCTAGCCTTTCTGCACAGATTCTGCAGCACCCAAAGCCTCACCTTCTGATCATCCTGACCTGGGGGTGCCACCTCGGAGGAAACTGGTCCATAGTTAATCGTCCAGCTCTCCCACCTACAGAGGACATTCTTTTCTCTCCCTCTGGCAGCAATCCCCCAAGCTAATTCTCCTAGTAACACCCTGTCTTCCACTGTCCCCAGTCCTCTGAGTGTGGCTGGGCACCAGTGGTCTGGGTCTCCTCCCCGATAGAGATCATCCTCTCTGGGCAACAAGGCCCCACTGCTATCTGCAGGGTTTCCTCCCTCCTCCCTGCCTTCTCCGCCTTCTCCACCTTCTCCTGTCTCCCTGTCTCTGCCTTTCTCTCCTCTCTTTTATTCCTCCTTGAGCCCTCTTCCTTTGCATTTCCTCTTGACTCTCCCCTTAGTCTGTCTTTAGCTGCTTCTTTCCATCCCATCCTCTTTCTCTCTGATTCCTTCTCCAGACACCCTTCCTTCTTGGTTCTCTTCATTGTGCTCCTCTCCTCCTTTTTCTTTCCCTTTCTCTCTTCCCATCCCTCCTCCACTCCTCTCCCTTCTCCTCATCTGTTTCTCCAGCTCTCCCATCCTCCCACTGGGTCCATCCTCCCAGTCCTGTCTGCAGCTGGGTAAATTTCTATAAACAATTAAGTTTGTAATAAATTCAATTGTATTACATCCTTATTAGAAGCTTATAGCATTTGGGAAGAGGGATTTGGGCAGCTAAGAGGCTGATATCCTCTCTGAGGATATCAGAGAGGCTGAGTGCCTGGAAGTGGAGTGCTCCCATTTTCAAATTAACTTGAGCTCCACATATTTCATTATCTCCCCACATTTCCCCATGTCAAATGATCCCAAACATCTCTCTTTCCTTCCTCTCTGCCTGAGCATGTCTCCTCCTCTCCCTTCCTCCAGTCCCAGGGGACAGACTGTTGCAGCAGGAAGGTAGCAAGTTCTATAGCAAGAAGGACTTCCCAGTAGATGGTGCATTAAAAGAATCCTTGGCTAGAAGGAGGGGAAGTGGGGGAGGTGAGAGAGTCTCCATCAGTGGAGACCTGGGGTCATGGGTGGGAGAAGGGGAGGCCAGCCTCAGCCCCAAACCTGGGGATGTGTGACCCGCTGGGCAGCTCACATGAGTCTCCAAGCCCAAGACTCTGGATGGGCAATAGGAGAAAACAGCTGCAGACATCTGGAAGAGGCTTGCCTGGTTCCATTAGCCTAGGCACCAGCCAGGCCGTGCTTTTGATGTTTGATCTTGCCCTCAGCACAGGGAGAAAGCCAATGAGATGTCAAGGACTACTCATGGAGACACCCCCTGCCACCAGCCAGGCTCCCCTTCCAGTTCCCCTGACAAGCCAATTTCCAAGGCATAAATGAAATGCCAGAAAACAAAATACTGACCCCCCACCCCCATCCCCACAACAGTGGAGCCAAAGCCAATTCTCCTTGGGTGGGGGTGGGGTGATAGAACCTCCTACCTGCCTGCACCCTCCCAATGCCTTTCTTGTCTGTCCCAGACCCTAGGAGAGAGGCTGAGTGCCAGACCACAGTCATGCCTCATTTTGGTTCTTTTTGCAGAGGGCAGGTAATGGGTGGAGATTTTTTTTAGTGGGGAAGGGAGTGAATCCTGAAGACCTATTTGAATGAGAAAATGTTTATGGATAGCAAAGAGAAGCAGCAAACTATGATTAAGTAAGACTGGAATGTATAGCAGGGAAAGTAAAACTAATCTGCATGTATTGAGTGCCTGCTGCATGCATACAGACAGATGTCAATAAGATGGTCCACTGGGGGAGGTAGCTGTATAAGCTGACACAAGTAGGATAATGAAGACAGTAAAGGCACCCACGCAGAAGATGGAAGGCATAAATTCTGCCAGGAGAAGTGGAGGGCTTCATGGAGGCAGTGACACTTGAGCTGGCGTGAGAAGGATGAATAAGGGCAAGCCAGGCAAAGAAGAAAGGGAAGAACTTCTGGGCAGTGGAGGTGGCATGAACAAAGACTTGGGGTGCTTTGGGGAGCATTAAAGTAACCCCTGGACTTCAGCAGAGGGTGTGTGTGTGTGTGTGTGTGTGTGTGTGTGTGTGTGTGTGTGTGTGGTGGAGGAAAGGCAGTGTTGAGAAGAACTCATATATACTAACCCTTCACATTTACACAGCACTTTGCAACCTGTAAGGTGATTTTCTTTTCCTTTTTTTTTTTTTTAAGATGGAGTTTCACTCTTGTTGCCCAGGCTGGAGTGCAATGGCATGACCTCTGCTCACTGCAACCTCTGCCTCCTGGGTTCAAGCGATTCTTGTGCCTCAGCCTCCTGAGTAGCTGGGACTACAGGCACATGCCACCACACTCTGCTAATTTTTGTATTTTTAGTAGAGATGGGGTTTCACCATGTTGGTCAGGCTGGTCACGAGCTCCTGACCTCAATTAATACACCCGCCTCAGCCTCCCACAGTGCTGGAATTATAGTCATGAGCCACTGCGCCTGGCCTGTAGGTGCTTTTCAAAGTCACAGTCTCATTGAGCCCTTACCACAAGCCATGGGAGGCAGGATTTAGATGCCCCTTGTAGGAATAAGGAAACTGAGGCTCAGAGAATTCAAGTGACTGACCCCAAATCACACAGCTGCTGCCAGGCTGCCTCTGAATTGAGCAACCCCCTTTCAGAGTTTCTGACCCTTGTGGAGCCTTGAAACTGAGGCAGGTGGGGTGGGGCAGGGTGGCAAGACTGATGCACTGGGGCCCCCAGCCTAGACCCAGGGACAGAGAAGGAGACATGAGAATGAAGCAGGCAGCCCAGCAGGCTTCCTGGCAGAGGGAGCCATAGAGTTTGGTTGGGGTGCAGAGGAGGGGTGCAGGCAGGGCATAGCTGGCATGAAATTTAGTGAAGGGGTTGGTTAGGGGACAGGGAGAGCTCATCTGGCACAAGGAAGATGCCAGAACTGTGAGTTGGATCAAACTGGTCCAAAGTGGGATGAGCTGGGGACAAAATGAGAGAAGGATGTGAAGGCAGCCCTCAGGGAGACACCAGCCAGTGGGCAGGGGTGGTGCCTATGGGAGGTGGTGTGGGGCGGTGGTTAAGAGTAGACTGTGGAGGGAAAGGAGCTGATTTCAAGTCCTGGCTCCACAGCTTTCTAGCACAAACCACCTCAGAGGGGGAGTGAGAATTTTTTTTTTTTTTTTTTGAGACAGGGTCTGATATGGTTTCACTCTGTGTCCCCACCCAAATCTCAAGTTGAATTGTAATTTCCAGTGTTGGAGGTGGGGCCTGGGGCCTGGTAGGAGGTGACTGGATCAGGGGGGTGGTTTCTAATGGTTTAGCACCATACTCCTAGTGCTGTCTCGTAATAGAGTTCTCCCGAGATCTGCTTGTTTAAAAGAGTATAGCACCTCCCCACCTCTCTCTCTCTCCTGCTGCCATGTGAAGATGTGCTTGCTGCTCGTTTGCCTTCCACCATGATTGTAAGTTTCCTGAGGCTTCCCCAGCCATGCCTCCTATACAGCTGGTGGAACTGTGAGTCAATTTATCCTCCGTTATTCATAAATTACCCAGTCTCAGGTAGTTCTTTATAGCAATGTGAGAACGGACTAATACAGGGTCTCATTCTGTTGCCTAGTGCCATGATCACAGATCACTGCAGCCTTGACCTCCCAGGCTCAAGTGATCCTCTCACCTCAGCCTTCTGATTAGCTGGTACTACAGGCACATGCCACCATGTCTGGCTAATTTTTTTGTATTTTTTGTAGAGATGGGCTTTTGCCATGTGACCCAGGCTGGTCTCGAACTTCTGAGCTCAAGCAATCCTCCTGCCTTGGCCTCCCAAAGTGCTGAAATTACAAGTGTGCGCCACTGCACCTAACCAGTAGTGAGAATTAATAGGCTAATGCTTAGCACCTTCTGGCACATGGCATGTGTGTTCATTATGTGGCATCCCTTAAGAAGATAAGGGTGGAAACGGAGTTTTGGGGAAAAAAATTTATTGAATAACTATTATGTGCTAGGAGCCATGTAAGAAGCTTCTACATAGGTTAGAATTTTCCAGAGTTGCTGGATCATTAAACTTGCTGGGGTGACTCAGACCCTCTAGAGGGATTATGGATTTTTAACAAGGTTTCCCAGTGATTGTTAAGCTCCGACAAGTTTGGGAAACACCAGCAGATGAGAAAAGGCAAAGAAGGCTGGTTCTGGCATGTAGCAGGTGGCACAAATGGGATAGAGAGGGACCCAGGGCCCATAGACAAGGGGGCAGCTGCTGGTGTGGTCCAGGCCAGAAGGATTAGGGACTGTTGGGATGTACTAGTTATCTATTGCTGCATAGCAGATTGCCCCCAAAATTTAGAGACCTAAACCAATTACAACCATTGATTACCTCACATAGTTTCTGTGGGTTAGGAATGTGGGAGCAACTTAGCTGGGTAGTTCTGGCTAGAGATCTCTGGAGAGATTGTAGTCAGGTGTCACCTGGGGCTGCAGTCATCTGAAGGCTTGACTGGGGTGGAGGAGCCACTTCTAAGATGGCTCTCTCACCTGGCTGGCTGTGATACTGACAGCACATGGGCCTCCCCATACGACTGCTTGAGTGTCCTTACAACATAGCAGCTGGCTTCCTGTAAAGCAAGTGATCTAGGAAAGAACAAGGAGGAAGGTGTGTCTTTTATGACATCTCACACAATCGTTTCTGCAATATTCAGTCGGTCATAGACATGAGACCTGTGCAGTGTGGGAAGGGACACAGAGCATGGATTCCAGGATGCAAAGTTCATTGTGCACCATATTGCAGGCTGGTGACCACAGGAGGAGATCTGATCACCTCCATTTTACAGATGGAGAAAACTGAGTTCACTTAGTTTCTCCAGGTCATCCAAAGCAGAGGCTGGAACTCTGATCCTTCTCTCTGAGCCCAGCAACTCTCCGCCACCCCTAAGCTCCTGGCAGAAGAAACCACTGGTGATAAAGCCCAGATCTGTGTCCCGTAGTGGGGAGAAGGGGAGGGGTAACAATTGGGCCTCCCAGGCCTGCAAAATAAATATAATCACGTTTGCCTTTGCAAAAAGAAAGCTCCCAGGAGGGTGGGGGAGGGAGGGACTTTCTTCATCTAAATATGCTTCTGCCCTGGTGGCTGGTGTTTTCCATTTAAAACCACACTTGAGATGGCTGAGAACATATACTTGATCCTGGTGCATTTTTCAGAAATTCAGCCTGTTGGGTTTCTTGCCCTTTTTCTGGCGTCCCCAAGGGTGGGCTCAGCCCAACATACAACCTTTGTGGCTCACTCACAGGGTGGTCCCAGACCCAGGTTTCACCCTCTCTGAGCCCCCAGGAGCTGGGATGGCTGCCAAGTCTCTCCCAGTATCAGAGAAATAATCTTCATGTCTTGATATCAGTAGAGTTTGGGGAAGAATGACCTTAGGCCAGGGAGACTCTGCTTTAAAAAAGGCCTGAGGGCAGGACCTGTGCCTCCCCGTGGGGCTCCCTAAGAGATGAGGCCTGTGTCTCTCCACAAATGCTAGCCCTTAGAGTGGGGCCACGCCACCCTCCTCGGCTGACAGTGAGTTGGGGACAGATGGTCAGTGGCTGATGGCTGGAACAGGATAGGAGGTGACTGGGGGTCCCCCCATGCCTTCTGTTCCTTTCTTCTATAGCCCCCTCCCCAGTTCTTTTTCTCGCAATTAACCAGAGCCAGGCATGGGGAAGAAGAGGGTTAGTAAAAAAATAAAATTAAATTAAAAGGACCAGAGAGTGGCCAAGGTGATAGATCTCAGAATGGCACTGCAGTCTCCACCCCAACTCCCCTGTGTGGGCACGTCCCATCCCCTTGTGTGTACATTGACCCCCCCATCTCCCAGCTGGATGGCTTCACAGAACAAATGCTGCAGAGGGACCCTTTGGCTTACTGTGCAAATGGAGAAACTGAGACTCAGAGAAGAAACACCACTTGCCTCAGAGCAACTACTGGGTCCACTACAGAGACAAGCAGCCTCCCCCAGGTGTGGGCATTGGGCAGAGCCAGCAGTGGCCACCACCAGGGTCAGAGGTCACCACATTCCTTCAGGAAGCCCACCCCTTCTTAGGGGAGAGAGAAGAGAAAGGAAGAGGCACAGGGGGTATTGGACATCTCAGGGGCCCCCTATGGGGGACGGTGTCTGCAGTGGCGGCTGAAGGCAGTTGGAGCCCTCCAGGAAAGGGGGAAGGCAGGAGTGGCAGGAGGATCCTGGTCCCCAGGTGGCCTTAGGAAAACTGAGGCAGGTGGAACCAGCCCTCCACACCTCAGTTTTCCTTCCAGAAAGTGGAGATTTGTTCCTCCATTCTGGCCCTACTGCCAATTATACAGCAGAGCCTCTTCCTGTTGGCCCTGGCCTCTAAGCACTGAGGACATGAACTTGGCCTCTTCTATCCTGACCTCTAACCCCCCGTTTCCTCTGTGGTGGGGTTGGAGGAAAGGAAATAAATCCTATGGGAGGATTAGGGTCACTCAGGTCACCCGAGAGCTCAAATTGCAACAGAGTAGATGGAGGCGAGGTTAGAGGGACTTCCTGGCCCAGCAGTCCCGCAAGGCGTGGCCACCCCCTCCTGGGTGGGATCCTCTCTCCTGAGACAGCTCTTCTTACTCCTCTTCCCCAGGGGCAGAGGATGGGCATGGAGATGTGGGCGGCTGCTAGACTCCTGGAGGCTGCAGGGTCCTCCTCCCTGCCAGCTTCAGAGCCCAAAAGCCACCTGTCCTCTTACAAAGCCACAGAGACCCTGAGCAAAGAGGGGCCACCTTCTGGTGACCACCCTCCCACCACAGCTCTGCCCCTCAGCTTCCTGCCTGCGAGAGGCCATGGGGTGGGATGCAGGGTGGGCGAGAAGATGACTGTGGAGGAGATGGGCCGGCCACCGGTTAGGGCTAGCTGTCCAGCTGCAGGGAGGGCATGGAGGAGACGAACTTTCCAAAAACAAAAGCAGAAGCGGCAAAATATCCCATTAGGAAAAGCTGGTGGCAAGTCTTGCCCTTTGAGTCCTTCATTCAACCCTCAGAGTGCTAGGAGAGATCCAGACAACCCCCCAAATCGGCAGCCAGTACAGAGAAGGCTCAGGAGACAGGACTGGGCAGGGAGGGCAGCAGATTTTTAAACAAATAAATGAGAATTTATCAGATCATTATAAGGGTGAAGATAATAAAATAGGCGGGTATGATAGACAGTGCCTGGGGGCTGCGACAGATGGTGTAGTCATGGAGGGCCTCTGTGAGGAGGTGATACTTAAGCTGATGGCTGAAGGCCAAGAAGGAGCTAACCAGGTTTAGAACTTGGGGGTGGGGGAAGCATCCTGGGCAGAAACAGCAGCAGGTGTAAAGGTTCTGAAATGGGAATGACCCTGAAATCCCTGAATGTGAATGAGCTTGGTAGATTTAGAGCCAGAAGAGGAAGGCCAGTGTAAGTGGAGTGAGACTGGCCAGAGGTGGGGTCAGAGAGGTAGGCAGGGGCTAGATTGCATACGGCTTTGGAAGGTAAGGCAAGGAGGTTGAATTTTCTCCTAAATGTGATGGAAAGCCATGAGAGGGTTTTGAGTAGCAGAGTGACGAGATCTGATTTATATCTAAAAGATCCTTCCTGCTGTCGTGCAGAGAATGGATTGCAGGTGCCAGCATGGAGGCCAGGAGGGGAGAGCAGACCCGCGCTGTTGCAGTGTCCGGCTGAGAGCTGCTGGCGGCAGTGGACACAGAGAGAAGAGCCTGATTCTATGTTTAGTTTAGAATCAGAGCCAGCAGTCTTTACTGACAACTGGCTGTCGCTGAGGGTCAAAGGGAGGAGTAGAGATGATGCCTGGGCTTTTGGCTGGAGCCAAGAAGAGGCTGGTGGTGCCTCGCTGCGGGCTGCATTCTCCATTCATCCCCTGCTGTTGCAAGTCCAGGGCTCCCTCTGCGGAGGCTGCAGGCAGTATTCATTCATGGATTCCAGCAGGAGATATTTCCTGAGCTTCAGCTAGGCCCCTTCCAACCCCTAGCCCTGCCCTACCCTGCCCAGCCCCTGCCCTGACTGCTCTATTTCTGACAGTCAGGGTGGACAGCTGCCCTCCCCCTCCAGCCTGGTGGGTGTGTGCTTTCATGCCCTGCCTCGGCCCAGATGTGGGGTGGAGACATTAGCGACCTTGGAGAACTTGAAAATCTCTCTATGTGGTGAGACACTCTGGAGGAGAATGGGTGTGTGTGTGTTGGGGGTTGTTCTGTCCAGGGAGCAGAGCCTCAGCCCATCCCTGGACCCAGGAGGGCAGGCACTGGTGGACATTTTTTGTCATTGTGAAGTGTAATGAATTAATGACAGTACAGGGAGTCTTGGATGCCTGGAGCAAGAGGCTGCCAAAGGAAGTTCCCAAGAGTGCCTATGCCTGGGGGTGATCCTCTTCCACTAAAGGTCCTGAGATGTGGAGGCTCAGGCTGGATAGTGACTTACCAAAGGTCACACAGCAATTTCTCAAACAAAGCCTTAGGTCTTTTTTGTTCTGGGCAACTTGAGATGAAGCTCAGAGCACCCTGGGACAGATCTCTGTTCTCTTTGAGCCCCACCCTCTCTTGTTCCCAAAGCCTCTCCTCCTGCCCCCAATGCTCTTCCCATTTTCCAACTGCATCCCATCTCCCCACACTCTAGAGGCCACCTCTCACCACTCACACCTGCCTGGATGTCCCCAGTGTCACTCCCTAGGACCCCGCCCAGGCCCCAGGCCGCCCGCGGAAGCCGCTCCGTGGCTGGGGTGCTCGGTGGGGTCGGTCGCATCCGATGGCAGCTCCGTGTCGGCGTCCCCTCCCCCACCCCGAGCCCCAGTCTGTCAGCCGTGATGGATGCCGTGCAGCGGTCCCTTGGAACGGATCCTGGGTCTAAAAGCCTCACGCAGCCTTTCCTGGGCGGGAGGCGCGGGGGAGGGACACGAGGGTCCCCGAGAGCCCGGCTCCCTGCCATGAATCAGTAGCTGGCCCAGCCAATTAGCGCAGACAAGAGCCCAGCGATGAATCATGAGCCATTAGGGCCGACTCGCTCCTCCCTTCCACCAAAGTGGGGTCCTGGCCCTGGCAGGGTGGGGAGTGCTGCTTCTCTCTGGACGGCCTCCCCCGTCCCCAGCGCCCTTTCTATTCGGAACCGCTGAGAAGACCCTCGCCCCGTGAAGCTGCGGTGGGCAGGGCCGCATGCGGGTCATTTGCGTGCCATTTGCATGGCGCGAGGGCATTGGACGCTCCCTGACACGGGCCCTCCCACCTGCCCCGTCCACCCTCCAGACAGGTTCACCGTGCGAAAAGACCCCGCCAGTGACCCCTTAGCGCAGCCAGGGAGCAGGGCGCCTGCCCCTTTCCTTCATCTTCCTGAGCAGAGGCTAGACCTGCGTTGCCAGGTCCTAAGAAATAAGAGCACTGGACCGGGCTCCAGGGACCACCCAGGCCAACTCCTGCCATCCAAACTTGTCCCCTCCTCTAGCAGAGGAGGGAGTGGAAGCCCACAGAAGGCAAGGGCATATCAGAGACCTAGCTCTGCCAGGTAGTGAACAACCACACCCTGTCAGCCTAGCCAGAGCCTAGAGCCTCCTGCCTGAGCCCTTGGGAGTCTCTGTATTGATGTTCTTTGCAGCCGGCTGAGGCCCCAAAGCTGGACTCTAATGACTGGTCAATGGCTGGCATCAAGGTAGTGGCAGGGGAGGAAGTCCTCTGTCTGGACCCTCTTAGGTAGGAATGAATTTGGGGAACTAGAATTGCACTGAGGGAGTCAAAGAAGGTGGAGGGAGAAAGAGCCAGAGCTTGTTGCTATGTGACAAGGCTGAGCATGACTTGGTCTCATTTGATCATTGCTATTACTTTCCCCATTTTATAGCTGAGATTACTGAGGCTTGGAGAGGATAAGAGACTTGTCCAAGGACCCCAAGTAAGAACATAGGAGCCGGATTGGAACCCAGGTCTGTTTTGCTTCAGAGCTTGAGTAGATGATCTCTGAGCCACACAACTCTGATTCTGTCCTGAACGCAGCCTCATTCATCCACCTGCCTATGTGACATGGCCAACCAGCTGTCCCACAGGGACCTCTAACTCACTGTGTTGAGACCTGAGCTCATTATCCCTGCCTCCCCAGCCCATTCCTCTCTTCTCTGCAAAAGGTACCATTAGCCACTGGCTGCCCAAGCCAGCAACATGGGGATACTCCTCCCTCTGCCTTTTCCCATTCCACATCTGACCAGGCATGTGGGTGTGGAATCTGGCCAGTTTTGTTGTGAAATGGGACCCTCATGGGACCTCTCCTTCCCAGCTGTGTGTCAGTGGTATGGCTCAGACCCTGGGCCTCTCTCACCTGGAAAATTTCAGTACTCTCCCAGTGGGTCTCCAGGGTCCTTCCCTTCAATTCCTTCCTCTATGCTGCTGCCAGAGTGCACTTCTTCAAGTGCAATTGAATACTTCACTTTCTACCTTAAAAAAAAATTGACTCCCCAGTACTTTCAAGATAAAATGTTATGGTGGCTCACTCCTGTAATTCCAGCACTTTGGGAGGCCGAGGCAGGTGGATCACTTGAGGCCAGGAGTTCGAGACCAGCCTGGGGAAAATGGCGAAACCCCTTCTCTACTAAACATACAAAAATTAGCTGGGCGTGGTGGCACACGTCTGTAATCCTAGCTACTTGGTAGGCTGAGGTATGAGAATCACTTGAACCTGGGAGGTGGAAGTTGCAGTGAGCCAAGACCACGCCACTGCACTCCAGCCTGGGTGACAGAGCAAGCCTCTGTCTCAAAAAAATAAATAAGTAAATCAAAAGTTTCAAAAAGATAGAGCACTAAAGGGCCTTCACAGGTGGGCACAGAATACCTTTCTAAACCCACCTCTGGCCACTTGCCCCTCAGGATCCAGTAAGTTGCTGGGCACATGGGATTGCTCACCTTGCCCAGAATGTACCAAGGATCTTCCCTCCTCTCAGCCTTGGCTCCTGCTGTCAGCTCTGCTAGGAATGCCCATCCCCTATCTCCACCTGGCAACTTGCAGTCTCCTCCTTCCACCATCTCTGAAGCTTCCCCCACCCTGCCCAGGCAGGATGAATTGCCCTCTCCTCTGTGCTCCTCCAAGCACTTTGCTCAAATTGCTAGCCTAGCACTTCCACACACGGTAGTGCGGTTAGCAGAGTGTCTGCCCCCTCCCTGCCTAAGAGGCCTGGGGCAGGGGCTATGACTTGCTCAGCTCCGCTTCTGTGATGGGGTCTGGCACGTTAGACATGTTCAATACTGGTTTGATGGATGGGTGAGCTGCCCTCTCTCCTCTTTCTCTACTCTCCACCTTCCTGTTTGGCCTTTCTCCCGAGTTGAAGCCATCCACTTAAAGAAGTCTTGCCAGAAGGCAATCTGGGAGTTGGCCAGAGTCTATGTGACCCCTGGACCCACAGGTACCTGACCTGGACAACCACATGGACAAGCCACACAGAGAACACAGATTGGAGTCAGGAAATCTGGATTCTGAACCTCCATGGGAGACCATGAACAAGTCACCTCTCTTCTGTGGCCCTCCGTTTCCTTATCTGTTTAATGAGGTAGAGGGTAGATGATGCTTCTAAGGTCCCTTCCAGCTCTGATGTTTTATGAATTTGTTGCTTTCTGGTTCCATGGCCTGGGCAGGGCCCTCAACGGTTGGCATGGTATGTGAATGAGAAACAAGAGCTGTGCATTGGAGGTGGGCTGTCCAGGACACACAAGCCATTCTCCCAGGAAGTGACTTCTGAGAAAATAAGGGACCAGCTGGAGAAGAGGTCAGGACAGACATACACTGAGAGGATGGCTGTAGCTCTCCTGAGTCAGTGAATTGTGAAAATTAAGGGTGTGGCCAGAGGCAGGAGACAGGGGGATGGAGACTCCCAGGCAGTGAATGGGGTGGGTGTGGCATCCTTTCCCAGGGCTGGTCCAGGGGGTTCTATAGGCAGAGCAAGGCCCAGGTGGGTTGGGGTTCAGGGATGGAGCAATGGAAGGGAAAAAGCCTGGTATTAGAATCTCGGGGAGAAGGACACAGAGAATGTAGGTGCAGTGAAAATGCACATGATATAATGTTCAAGAGAAATTCATTGTTGTAAGTTTAGATGGACACAGGGTGCTGGAGACAAGCCGTTTGCTCCTTGTTCCCAAGTCCAGACGTGGGTCCTAGTCCTGGCCCTGCCACTGACTCGTGTTGATATGGTTCTGAGTTAAGTCCTTCTTTGCCTTTGAGCCTCTGTTTCGCCACCTATAAAATAACGAGTTTACCATCTCCAAGGGCCATAGTCCTGGCACATACAAGGTGCTCCCACCAAGGGTTCTGCCAGCCTCAGTCCACCCACCACCTGTTTACCACCTCCAACCCCTCTATCCAGGTTTCCACCACCAGCCCCTGGGTTCCTCCACGCCTTGCTGGCTTTCTCTGGATTTTTTCCCATAGCAGTCCCTGTCTGGCTCTGCCTCCCAACTTCCCACTTCCGGGCAGGCCTTCCAGCCTCTCTCAGATCCTGGTTTGGGCACTCAGGCTGGTGGGAGCACAGGTTGTTGTAGGCCAGCTGGGGCCTCCCTCCCCTTCCCCTCCTTCTCTCCCAGTTGATACCACTCAGTCCTCACTCACTCCATGGAAGGAAACAAACAGCTGCTGGGGTGTCCTGGGAGGGGAAGACATGGACCTTTTTTGGGAGGGGCGTCCAAGGAGACCCTGGTTGGGGGAGGTGGTAGGAAGGAGTAGGGACCTGGAATAAGCCACTCTTTTTTCATCAGCAGCCTCCCAGTATTTCACTCCATTTGGTGGGGCAGAAAGGAGGTGCCAGCATTGACCCTGAGCATGGACGGAGCCATTCCCTCAGCAGTGAGCCCCCGGCCACCCCTTTGATCGCCCCTCGCCCACTCCCTAAGAGGCTGTTAACATCCTTCTTTATGGGGCTGGGGACGAAGCCAAGACTCTCTCCTCATCTGGGGCCCCCAGGCGGCTCCCTTTGTACCTCTTCCCATGCCCAGCGCCTGCCATGGGGGACTAGCCTGTCCCGCCCCAACAAAGACTGTAAGTGAGAAGTCCTGAGCCTTGAACTAGTTAGGTGATCTGATGGGAGGAACAGTCTGAGCTTACAGGGGGCTCCCGGTCTGATTGGGGGAGGGGAGCAAGTAGAAGAAGAGATAGACCAGCAGAACAGAGCTGGGAAATGACCTCAGGTGAGCTTCCTGGAGGAGGAGGAAAGGAGAGCACAGGGGAGCAAGGCAAGGAAAAAGAGGGAGGAAGCGTCTATGTGAGACTGAAAGGGAGAAGGGGGATTCTGTGGGGGAGGTATGGGATGGATTCGTCCATCTGAAAGCAGAAAACCCAAGCCAGAGTGTGGAAAGAGGGGTAAAAGGGCTGGGGCGGAGAAATGGGCAACCTCAGAAGCTGAGATGGTGGTGCCGGGCCTCAACTATTAATCTGTAAACTGGGCCTGACACCTGCTTCCCCCAGTTGCCGTGAGGATTTGCTGGGCCCATGCATAGAAGGGCTCTGGCTGGAGATCACACTCCCTTCTCATGCATTTCCTGTCCTGCTTTTATTCCCCACTGCATCCAAGCCCAGAGGGGCCAGTTCCTCCCTGTTTCTCAGCATCTGGCGTCGTCTAGAAACATCTGCCTCTCCTGCAAGAGGTCCCAGTTAAGGCTCTGAAGGAAGAAGTGGTGAAGGCAGGACTGCGGGTGGCGGGGCGGGCGGGGAAGCTGGATGGAAGGAACAGAGGCCCATTTTCCTCACCCCCACCTCCCCCAGGCCTCATTCTACACAGATTTGCCATTCATCTCCCCAGATTCCCCTCACTCCTGGCTGCCCTCAGTACACACACGTGCACGCACACACACACACACGCACACACCTGTTTTCTCTCTCAACAATTCAGTGTGGCCCCACTCCGACCCAGGGCCCCCAGTAGAGGACCCCACTCTGCTTCCTCCAGCTTTTCCTTCAGTGGCTGCCCAGCAATGGATTCTCCAGTTTTATTTCCAAAATTCTGGCCAATTTTGTGTTCTTCTCCATAACACGTCCATGTTATTTCAATATGAAAATATTTTACCTCCCAGTTAAATTATCAAACTTTTCCCTGAAAAATCTTCCAGTGAGAAGCAGAACCATATTTTATCCTTTGTTTTTTCCTGCTGAAGACACCCAAGGAGGACTCAAGGGTCCCTGTGCCCCATTTGAGTCACGCTGGCGGGGCTCTGTGCGTACACAGAACCCCCAAGACAGAGCCTGCTGTCCCGCACCAGGAGAGGAAGGCAAAGGCAATGTGGGAGAGGGGGTGTCCCTGGATCCCTGGCACCAGTCTTGGTCTCAGAAACAAGACTTTAGCTCAGTGGAGGGTGAGGGGGCCTTGGGGATAGTCAGAGTTAAAGTTGGAGTTGGATGGGCAGGTGTCACCCATGGCAAGAAAAGGAGATGGTACTCCTGTGGTCTGACCTCAATCTCTCCTGCTTCAGGGGTAGAATCCTGGGCTCACAGAATGTCCCTCAAGCTGGGCGTGGTGGTGTGTGCCTGTGGTCCCAGCTACTCTGGAGGCTGAGGTGGGAGGATTGCTTGAGCCCAGGACGTTGAAGCTGCAGTGAGCGGTGATCAAGCCACTGGACTCCAGCCTGGGTGACGGAGCAAGACCCTGTCTCTTCCTACAGTCCCATCCCTATGATTGCAGATGAGGCCAGACAGAGGGCTCACTTGAGACTGCAGAAGTCTTCATTCTTTCCAAATTGACTCATTCTCAGTTTCCAGGGTCTGGTGGGCAGAATAATGGCCCCTCAAAAATGTCCACATTCTCATCCCCAGAACCTGTGAATATGTTACTTACATGGCAAAAGGGATTTTGCAGATGTAATTAAGGATCTTGAGATGAGGAGAATATCCTGGATGGTCTGGATGAGCTCAGTGTTATCATAAGTATTCTTATCAGGGAAAGTGGGAGACAGGAGACTCACAGAGATGTGAGGACAGAAGCTGAGGTGGGAGTGATATGAGGATGGGGCCATGAGCCAAGGAATGCAGGCAGTCTCTAGTCAGTGGAAAAGGCAAGGGACCAATTCTCCCCTTGAGAAGGAACCAGCCCTGCTGACCCATTTCAGATTTCTGACCTCTGAGCTCAATTTGTTTATAAGCCACTAAATTTGTGGCAATTCGTTACGGCAGCAATAGGTAACTAATTGCTAATTAATTACAAACTAATGACACAAGGCTTTGGGGTGAGAGGATTTGTGGGCTCCAGTAGGGAACCCAGTGAGTCTTCCCCTCCACTTTCTTTCATCCTTACCCAGCATTAACTGCACATCCGTGATGTGTCAAGCACATACCAATTTAATCATCACAGCCCTGCCTTCAAGGAGCTTCCAGTCTAGTGGGACTACAGACATGCAAACACATAAGAACCACATAGTAAAAGAGTGATTTTTGGTGGTTGGTATATACAAGCTGCAATCTGCATGGGGACAGGAGCCAGAGGTAAGGGAATACTTGGGGTTTTGGAGCCAGAAAGAAGTGAGGTCTTGATCCTGACTGCTCATTTTGTGATGCTGGGCAAGTCACTTACAGGGGACCAGGTTGCTCCCTGATCCACCTGGGGAGGTGAAGGGGGTGCTGCCTTAGCCCATTGCATTATCCCTGTGAACCAGAGCTTCAGAGTGAGTGTGGGATAGGGGTGGAGGCTGGGGACAGGGAAGAATGCAGGTATTACTATGCCCTACCTATGCCTTAGTTTCCGCATCTGTAAAGTGGGAAAAATAATCACACCTATCTCATGGAGTTGTGAGAATTAAATGATGCTGAATGGAGACTGCTTGACACAGTGAGTTACACCTAGTATTTGCTCAGAAAATAGGGAAGGCTTTATGGAGGAGCTAGAACTTGAGCCAGACTTGAAGGCCAAATAGGAACTTGTGAGACAAACAAACAGGAGGAAGCTCTTCTGAGCAGAAAACAAACAAACAAACAAAAAAACCAGCATGCGTGAGGCACAGGGATAGGACATGAACCTTTTGGGGAATTGCAGTGAGATTCAGGAAGCTGAAGCCTAATGTGGCCAAGAGGCAGGAGAGGTGCTTGGAGAGTAGGCAGAAGCTTGATCACCAAGAACCTTTTATGTCATTCTAAAGATGCTTTTATCCTGAAGCCAATAGGGAGCCACTGAAGGTTGTTGAAAAGGGGAGTGACTCAACTAGATTTTTATGTTGGAAACAAATCTGTTTTCCAGGTTGGTTCCAAAGAGAAACAGGGACTGAGGGAAAGGATCCCATTCCAATTCAACCTGTTGGGGCAAGGAGGAGAAGGTGTTTCCTCTTTTTTTTTTTTTTTTTTTTTTTTTTTGATGGAGTCTCGCTCTGTCACTTAGACTGGAGTGCAGTGGTGCAATCTCGGCTCACTGCAACCTCCGCCTCCTGGGTTCAAGTAATTCTCCTGCCTCAGTCTTCTGAGTAGTTGGGATTACAGGTGCGTGCCACCACACCTGGCTAATTTTTATCTTTTTAGTAGAGACAGAGTTTCGCTGTGCTGGCTGGGCTGGTCTCGAACTCCTGGCCTTGGGTGATCCACCCACCTCGGCCTCCCAAGGTGTTTCCAATGTCCCCAACTGTGAACCCAGAGATGATCTCTGGAGGAAGGGGTTTCAGGAGAATCACAGCAAGTCAAAGGAAAAGACCCAAATACCTATTATCCATACGAGAAAACTGAGGCCCAGAGAATGTCACACAGTAGCGGCAGAGGCAGGACCAGATCCCAAATGTCCTGACTTGCAGCCCAGTGCTCACTCTAAAGTACCCTGACAGCCACAATCGTTGAATGAATAGCCAAGTTGCAGATGGAAGACTACTACAAAACAGGCAGTCTCCCACATTGACTCTTTGGAGGGACAGTGAAGAAGGACTGCTCGGGCTGGGCGCGGTGGCTCATGCCTGTAATCCCAGCACTTTGGGAGGCCGAGGCAGGTGGATCACAAGGTCAGGAGTTCAAGACCAGCCTGACCAACCTGGTGAAACCCTGTCTCTACTAGAAATACAAAAATTAGCTGGGCATGGTGGCATGTGCCTGTAATCCCAGCTACTCCAGAGGCTGAGGCAGGAGAATCGCTTGAACCTGGGAGGCGGAGGTTGCAGTGGCTGAGATCACACCACTGCACTCCAGCCTGGGCGACAGAGCGAGACTCTGTCTCAAAAAAAAAAAAAAAGAAAAAAGAAAAAAAAGAAAGACTGCTGTTGTCCAGTGTTTCTGGGGACCTGGTTGCTCCCTGATCCACCTGGGGAGGAAGGAGGAGGGGGTGCGGCATTAGCCCATTACATTATCCCATGAAATGGAGCTGCAGAGTGAGTGCAAAATAGGGGCAGAGGCTGGGGGCAGGAGAGGATGCAGATGTTATTATGTCCTACCTATACCCTAGGGCTGGCTGAACCTAAACTGTCCTCAGTGCCATGGAACTGAACCTGTGACAACACAATAGACTAAAAATAAACTGGGCATTTACCACTCTAAAGCCTTAGAGCCAAGTCTCCCCATTCAGTTGCAATGCCCCAGTGAGGCAGTAGACTGACCTCACGTGACTTTTGGGAATGAACACTGAGACCATCAACCCTATCAATGAGGGTTAAAAAAACAACAACGAAGTACCACCTGACAACTTCAAATTATTTATTGATTCCTGAAAAGGAAAATGAAAGGAAGCTGGCCAAAGCCACGGAGTGCCAGTTGAATAAGTTATCAAGAGTCTTCTTGGATTGACAATGCGGCTCCATTTGCAGCACTTAGCATCTTCTGCCTTGGAGGAGAGCTCCTGGTGGGCGCTCAGCCCACCTGCTTCAACTGCAAGCTCACTGAAGACAGACACCCCAGTTTAGCATGGTGCCTGGCTGGCAGGAGGGCTCTTTTCCTCTTTTGCAGACTGTTGATGCAGCCTCCTAAGTACCCTCTCTGCCTCCCATCTTGGCTCCTCCAGTCCACCCTACAGTCTTCCTAAGACACTGACTGATCAGATCCTCTGACTCTGCTGAAACGCCTCAGGGACTCTCCACAGCTACAGCAATGAATTCCCAAGAGTGCCCTGGGGCACATCAGTCCCAAGAGATGCTCCTGAAGAAACAGCTTAGGGCCAAAATAAATTTAGAAAATGCTCTTTACTGAAGCTCCCCAGCCCTTGGAGATTCACATGCCCTATGAGCATGATCAGGGATCTGAGAAGTCCTGCAAGGTTGGCATGCAGCCAGGTTAGCATATTTGATACAGTTTTCCGAAGCTTTTTCCATCACAGGCAATCTTTTTGCAAGCAAAGTCTACAAACAGCCCAAGACATAGTCCCACAGAACATACTTTGGGAAGCAGTGAGCTGCATGGTAGAGCCTGAAGTTCAGTCGGGGAGGGGAAGGGCAGCGGTTGTGTGATGAGTCCCTGCCCAAGGGAACATGGTCTGTGGGAGACTGAGGTGGCTCAGGGTGCAAAAGGGAAGGTGCTGGCTGTGTGCAGACATGACAGAGACTTGTGGGTCAGGAAAGTCCATCAGCAGCTCTCCTCTCTGCCTTCAGTCTCTTCATCTAGACACAGATGTCCTGGACACGTGTGCGTTTCTAGACCTGGCACATCCTGAGTGAATCTTGGCCTCTTAATGAATCCAGCAGCCTCCTGCTGCAGAGTCGCTGAGATGCTGTGCAGTTATGACATATCCTTCCACCACAAAAGAACATTCCAGCTTGTCCAGGGGATGGTCACGGAGGCCAGTGCTCCACCGGATCCCCAGCAGCAGGAGCCTTCTGTGGTAGGAAAAGCATGGGCATCGGAGGCCGAGTCCGGGATTCCCATCCTGATCCATCACTGACTAGGTGATGTGGGGCCTTGGGTAAGTCACTCAATCTCTCTAAGCCTGTTTCTTCATCTGTAAATGGGGAAATAATAGCTGCCTTCAGGGTTATTGAGCCAGCGTGGTTTGTTGCCCTGGGGTATCAGCCTCACCACCTCCAAAGTTCTCGAAGATCCCCGAAGGTAGGATTAAGTCTCACCATTCATTCATTCACTCCATGCAAATACTTGTCAGGCAACTTCCCCATGCTAGGAACTGGGGAAACAGTGCTGAGGAGAAACAGGCTGGGTCTGTGCCTGTGGGGAGCATACCTTCTTGTAGGGATTAGGTAATTCGTTCATTTATTCAATACTGAGCAGCCTCTGTGGGCCAGGCACTGTGCTGGGCTCGGTCCTCCTGTATGTTTTCATACAGAGTTTACAAAGTGTTTACAAAGCACTTTTGCCATCATTGGTTAGTTTGTTCTTCATGACAATCTGACAAGATAGGAAGTAGAGATTACCACCCCATTTGGTAGACAAGGAACTAGAGGATCAGGAAGATTAAGAGGAAAATTGAACTGGGAAGCAAAATCTCTCTTCTCTCCATAGGCATTCACTGGAGGACCACTCTGGGCCAGGTGCTGTGTTCACAGTGAGATGCAAATGTTCCGTCTGGCTGTGTGGGTGGTGCTGACAGCCATTTGTTTGCCTGTCTATTGCTGTGGTCCCTGTTCCTCTCTGAGGCAATACCCTCCCCCAGCCAAGCCCTCAGCTATGGACTTTCCACACAACATGGAGCACATAAGTTGATTCCTCGAATTCCACACCCTCAGCTGTCACCCTTTGTAGCCCAGGAAATCCTTCCTGCACTTGACTTCAACACCTAAGGCGAAGGTTGGTCCCCCTACTGCCAGGGGCCTCTTTTGGGGTAGAGCAATGCTCAGGGAAGACCAAGATGACTCAGGCCCTCTTCAAATGCCAACATGTGAACCAGAGGCACAGTAGATCCTGAGCTCCCAGCCAAGTGGGTGCTCACTATGGGGGCTACTCTGGGCCTTGGCCAGGGAGGAGCAGGTGGGAGCAGGGAGCAGAGCATGCAGATCTTCCAAAGTGGGTGGAGTTATAAACTGGAGCGGGAGAGGAGGAAAGGGTAATGAAGGGGCTGAATGATGAGCCCACCATCATTTTACTAAAGGCCTGGAAACTGACAGCAATGTGGGATCCTGGAGGGAGGTGCTGAATTGGGGGTGGGGGTGGGGTGTCAATATCACTCAACATCCAACTCACTGTCAGCTTAAATGAGCAAACCCCAGCTGAGCCAGAGAAGACTGACATATCCAGCATTCCCCAAATCCATCTGAGTATCTCCTCCTTCTCTCCACCTCTTCCTTCTCCTCTGGGAAGGCCCCTCAAGTCATCTCCACCCCCACAGGTGTGTTCCCTGTGTGCCTGCCCAGCTCTTGTGCCTGTACCCTGCATCCTGGCCACTCCATCTCCCTGTGTTCTGGGCATGCTCTATTTCCTCCATCAGCAAGAGGTGGAGGTTCTTTTTTTTTTAGACGGAGTCTCACTCTGTCACCCAGGCTGGAGTGCAGTGGCGCGATCTCGGCTCACTGCAACCTCCAGTTCCCGGGTTCAAGTGATTCTCCTGCCTCAGCCTCCGGAGTAGCTGGGACTATGGGCACGCGAGACCATGCCCGGCTAATTTTTGTATTTTTTTTTTTTAGTAGAGACGTGGTTTCACCACATTGGCCAGGCTGGTCTCGAACTCCTGACCTCGTGATCCGCCCACCTTGGCCTCCCAAAGTGCTGGGATTATAGGCATGAGCCGCTGCACCCGGCCCAGGTTGAGGTTTTTGAAGAGCATCACCTTTGCAGGTACAGTGTATGGAATTTCCTTTGAAGCTCCCTCCACCTGGGCTTTCTTAATTCCCAGGCCACTGCCAGCTTCACCAGATCCTGAACTGTTCTGTGAGGTGTTTACAGCTTTTCTCCTGTGCTCCAGGCACGTGGCCCTCCACCTGGATTCTGTCTGCTCTTTCATCCCCTGGCCCTGGTTCCACCAACAGCTTCCTCCAGCCCTGTTGGCAGCAGTCTAATCTAAATCACGCTCACTGCGGTTTTCAGTACAAGGTTTTATCATCAGGTTCTGTATGGGTACGGGTAGCCTGAAGGATGTGGGGTAGAACCAAGATACAACTACCTGCCTGGGGAGAGCAAGCTGCGCTACTCTCACAGCTCACACCAATGCCTGCCTGAGATAATTTTTGTCTCCGTTAATTCATTTGTCACCAGGAGAAAGTCGAGCTGTTTCTTTCCTCTTTACAGGTGAGAAACGCTGCAGGCAGGAATCCAGCCGTCATTCTTGACACCACCCTTATCTAATCCCCTGCCAACTGCTAGTTCCAGCCAGCATCAGCTCTCTCCTGGACCACTGCCACCACCTCCTAACAGGATTCCCACCTCCACCTCCGCTCTCATTACCCCCGATCTGCAGCCAACTTGAGATGATCATATCACCCCCTCCACACCCAACACAACTCCAAAATGCAAAGAGGCTTCCTCTGTTCTTGGATCAAGGGTTTAAACATGACCTAGAAGCCCTCGCATTGTCATTCTCCATCCACCTCTCACTCCTCTCTCTGCACTCCGGCCTTGTCTGCCTTCTCCCAGCACATTGTATATGCTCCCTCCTGCCACAGGACCTTTGCACATACTGTTTCCTCTGCCTGGGCTGTTCTTCCATCCCCTCAGGTTTCAACTCAGACATCACCTTGTTGGGGAAGGCCCCCAGCTTCCCTGGCCGGTCAAATCCCCCGTACATACTCTTAGGGCATCATGTTCTTCGTTTTCTTGGCACTGACCACAGCTGTCATCCTGACTGCATTTGGGTGGCTATTTGATTGATGTCTGCTCCCCATTAAACTGCAGGCTCCATGAGGGCAAGAGCCAGCCTAGCCCGGTGCCTGGCACATAGTAGGTGCTCAATAAATAGTTGTTTGAGTGGGGCCTGAATGAGTGAGCAAAGCCTTAACCAAGCCAGGACCAGGAGCTCAGAGCCCTTGGCTCCCCAGGGCGGGAAGATGGTTATTTACCAAGGCAGGACCAGGAGCTCAGAGCCCTCGGCTCCCCGGGAAGGGAAGATGGTTAAGCGCCCGAGGCTAGCTGGGGAAGCCACAGTTTGTGCCCTACTGGAAGAGAATGCCACCAGCTCTGTGCTTGGGCCAGCAATTGGTCACTATTTGAAAACAGAGTTTGCCCCATAGCAAGCAGCCCCACAGAGACTGGGTGTGGAGGGTGTGGAGGAGGGTGCCAGTTAGAGCAGTGAATCCCGCCACAGTCCCACTGCTGCTGTACTCTCGCAGGGGTCTGGTCTTTGGGTTTTGGGAGCCCAGCGCTTGCTACGTCTACTTTTGAGATGGTCCTCCCCAGGCACACCCCAGAGAAGAGAAGTGGGAGGCTTCAGTCCCTTGCTTACATGCTTACAGGGTGGAGGGAAGGTGTCTCTGGTGGGAAGGAGAAGGGTGAAGAGGAAGGAAAGGGAAGACAGAAGTGTCCATGAAAAACTCAGTAGAAAGGCTCATGAGAGGCAGGATATTGGCTATTTGGGGAGGCACCTCTAGAAAATGACTCACCCTCCCTTGGTTCTTGAGTGGCCCCAGGGAGGCATCACCATCTCCCTTTTTAGCATCTCTCCCATAGGAAGGAAGAGAGAAAGAAAAAGACATCTACTGTCCAGGCAGAGCCAGTCAGACTCCTCTGAGCAATCCTGGAGGGCTTCCAGGAGGAGATGAGCTTTATAGAAGCCACAGGCTACCTGGGAGGGAGATAGTCCAGGCAGAGAATCATAGGGAGAGAGGACCACATCCCAGGGTAATAGCTGAGAAGCAGGAGACAGCAAGATAAGGAAAGGCAGCGTGACCAGAGTGGAGGGGGCGTTGCAAGGGAGGCAGGAATCACCCTGTTGTATTAACAGGTCTGGTTGTGTCACTTTCTGCTCAGAACCGTGCAGAGGCTCTCATCCCACTCAGAAAAACCACAAACCATCCTCCCTGCTCTCCTCTCCTATGCCCCTCACTGCCACTCCCACTGCTGAGGCCATGTTGGCCTTCTTCCCGGTCTGCATTGCATCGCATGCTTCTTAGGCTGTTCCTCTGTCTGGAACCTCCTTCCCTACCCAGCTCCACTCTCACTCTCTCCCTTCCTGCAAAGCTCTGCTCAAGTCTTGCCTTCTGACGTTGTTATGTAAAACTGCAACCCTTCCCTAGCCCCATTCTTGGCCCTCCTGACTTCCTTCACCTTGCTTTTTTCCCCTCCTCACGGAACTTATAACCTTCTAACATCCCCCATGATTTATTTACTCTCTCCCACGAGAAAGCAAGCTCCGCAGGGCAAGAATAATGGTCTGTTGTTTTGTTGACATGTCAGCACAAGAGACAGGTCCTGACACATAGTAGGTGTTCAACAAAAATTGGTTCAATAGCTAAGAGGGGTAGAGGCGGAAGTGGGGCTGGGAGCCTGGGAGTGGAGTGGAAAATCATGTTTCCAGGCTCCTTGGTCAGTGGGAGAACAGAGGCCCAGAGTGGGTGGGCAGCTCCCAAGTAGCCACCCAACATGCCAGGAACAGAACTGTCTCACCCCCTGTTATGTCTGTCCCAGCTCTCCCTCCTCCCCACCCTCAGAGTCATCCCTGGGTGACGGTGCTCCTGGCATCTGGAATCCATCAGTCCCTTCCAGAAGTCCCTGTGAAACAAAGGGGGGTGGCTAAAGCGATCCCAGATTGGGGGCAGGGGGGAGTCTGCAGGCAAGCTGGCCCTGTTGCTGACCTACCCCTCCCTGCGCCCCCCTGCCCAGCCCTTCCCAGAGCTACCAGCCCGCAGGTTTCACCACCCCCAACACCCAACCACACACAACTCCTGGCTTCGGATTTGAGGGATGAGGAGGGGAGCTGGCAGGAGGGAACAAGGGCATGCAAATGGGACCTGACAGGGGCCGGGCACCTCGGGCAAAGAATGTAAATAAAAATCGGTAAATATTTAGGGGAAATGGAGCGGGAAGTGGGAGAGGGAGGGTGGAGGGGACGTGTTGGATTTCCAACAACATCTGGAGGGCAGTCCTCTCCTCCATCCCCCCCATGCCCCATTCCACCCCATATGGGGGCTTGCAGTTGAGAGAGGGTGGTGGCTCTTGAGGGGGAGGTAAAGTGTCTGCTCTGGGCTGTCTGGATGTGTGGGGGTGGGCACAACTTTGACAGTCTAGAGTGTTTGCCCGGCCAAGCACATACAAGGCCTCACCCAACCCCAAACTGAGTGCTTCCCTCTGGGCCATTCATGTCTTCCCTTCCACAAGGCCCTGCTGTAAGCCAGGAAGCAGGGATTCTGGGATGGAAAGACAAGGTCTCTCTCCTCAAGGAGCTTCTAAGAGAAGGGAGAGCCTTAAGGAGGCCCCACATAAGGAGGGCCTTGACAGAAGTCAGCTTAGGGAGCTATGAACTGAGGCCGGGGGAGTGACATAAAGTAGAGGTCAGGGAGGACTTCCTGGAGAAGGAGGATTATGAAAGTACAGACGGACATTGATGAGAAAAGGATGTGTGTGTAGTGGGAGGTGAAGTTCATTTTCAGCGAGATGTAAGAGTATGGAACCTCTATGGGCAAGGCGATATAGGAGGATGGAGCAGGGGGGCAAAGAGAGTTGAAGCTTAGTTACCCCAGAAGAAAATCTAAACTAAGAGCTCAAATGGGGCAAGATAAGGGACGAGGAAAGGGGCTTGAGGAGGTCTCTGCCCTCTACCCCACCATCCCCACCACCTCAGCCAAAGTAGCTCCACCTTCATCCGCTTTACTGACCGGGCTTCTAGGAAGATTTTATTTGAAGGGTCTCAATACTTTTGAAAAAAAATTGAAAACTACTGCTCTCTCAGGAAATAAAAGAAAAGCTTCCCCACAAATGGAGGCCAAAGCTGGAAAAATGGAAGAGCAGAAAGCAGAGTATCTACCTCTAGCTTCAGAGCAGTGAGACTTCACGTCCCCAGATTGAGGTTAGACCCTAGGAGGGATTTCTTAACAGGTATTTCAAGCCTTTCTCTTGCCATCCAAATTGGGTCAGGCCTGGCTCACTGTGCTGGCCTGCCCACCCCATGCTGAGCCGCCCTGGGCAAGAGTGCCGGGGCTCCAAAGAGGGTCCAAGGACTAGAGTGTCATCCTCCGCCTCCTGCTTCCAGTCTGGGGAACAATTGGCCTTTTGTCCAACAGAGGATGCCCAAAGGGTGAGGTCACTCCCGACATGGCTCTCTTTGTCCCAGAGCCAAGGAGACACCAAGGCTGAGTCCAGGCAGCCTCCCCTGATCCTCTGTCCCCAAACCCCTGAGCACTACCCCATCCCTCACTGTCCCCATGAAGGGATTTTCCAGGGCCACAGGAAGGAACACTTGAAGGGAAGGAGACTGGTACGGCAGGCACTGGTGGAGGTGAAGAAGGCATGAGATGGGTAGAGAGGAGAAGGAAGGGGAGCTGGCTAAGTCGCCGGTTTAGAGGGTGATCCTTCTTCACAAGGAGCTCCAGCCACTCATGTGACTTGCCCTACAAAAATGGTTCCAGGCTGGGCACAGTGGCACATGCCTGTAATCCCAGCACTTTGGGAGGCCGAGGTGGGAGGATCGCTTGAGTCTGAGGGACCAAGGCTGCAGTGAGCCTTGGTCACTGGCCAGAGAGGCCAAGAGGATGCTGGGAGCAGAGCCAGCACCACTGCATTGCATTGCTCGACAGAGCGAGACCCTGTCTCAAAAAACAACAACAGAAAAGGTTCTAAACCCAAAAGGGGGAAAAAAACAAAAGCAAAGGGGTCTGAACCCCGAGGCCCCCACTGCTTGCATCAGCTTCAGACCAAGAGGCCCTTGGGTGATGTGGATGAACTGGAAGTTCCCCAGGTATTGCCATGGGAAGGGCTTTAAACAGGATTCCCCTGTCCCAGGGGCCCCTCCCCCAGGGAGATGAAGGGCTCCCTGAGAGACGGAGAGTTCAGAGCCCAGAGGACAGCACAGTCGGGGAGGGAGAAGGCAGGGGAAAGGCGTCTGTGGCCTGCAGGAGCCAGAGGACCAGAGTCTGAGCCAGAGCATTGCTGAGGAGCTGCGATGGACGGGCTTCCAGGAGGCTCCGTCATCAGGATGGGCCGAAGACAGAGACAACAGAGACGGGCCATTGGCAGGGGCGGTCTAAAAAAGGAGAGGTCACCGTGGTGCCATGAGCACTAGACAGGGAAGCAAGGGCTCCGAGTTCTAGTCCTGGCTCTGCCTACGATTCATGGAGGAACCCTGGACTAGCTTCCTTTCCCTGGGCCTCAGTTTCCTCCATCTGTGCAGTGAGAGCCTTCCAGAGGCACAGTTCTAGTAGTCTGGACTAAGATGCTGGGGGCAGCAGTGTGCTGGAGTGCAGAGCAGGGACTCAGGATGAGGGGATCCTGTGGCCGCCTGCTGGGACAAGGTGGGACCTGGCAGGACAGGAAGGGCTACGCCGAGAGCTGCGGCTCTTGGAGCAGCTGCCTATGAGGAGGAGAGACAGAGCTATGGCGGGAGCCAACCATGACTGGGGGCTGACCAGGGAGGACAGTAGTGCTATGGGTAGGGAGTACAGCTGTCCTGAGGCCACCAAGGTTGGGAGCATGGAGGGGCGGGTCCATCCCCAGGGCTGAATGGGAGGCCAGAGAGGCCAAGAGGATGCTGGGAGCAGGGGCCAGTGACAGGACACGGAGCGGTGTGACCAGGTCAGCCTCTAAATGTGGATTCTCAGACTTTGGGAGTTTCTGTCCCAACACCCTGCCTCCTCCCCTCCCACCCCATTCATTCTGGACCAGCCCCCATATCCCATCTTGGTGGAATGTTTTGTGAGCTGAGAATAGCCATTGCCAGGGTCAAGGAAGGGAGGGTCGCCAGGGACTAATTGCCCTAAATAAATGAGCAATTAAGGCTCTTACAGGAAGAATCCAGACCCCCCCCTCCACCCACCACCCTGAAAGATCACCATGGCAACCGCTACTGGCTCCACCCCAGGAAAGGCTGAGCCACTTGGTTGGCCCACATTGCTGTCATCGGACAGTGGAAGGTGGAGAGGGTGTGGCTTCAGTCAGGGGAAGCAGGAAGGGCAGGGGTGACTGGTGTGACTTTCTGGTTAAGGTCTCTGGGCAACTTCTCCCAGTCAGACCGTGGGGAAGACGGGAAGAGTATGGTGCACACTCCATGGCAGTCTCATCCAATCCCCACAGCCTGCAGGACCGAGGCCCCTGTGTCAGGGACTGGGGGTGTGAGGAGTTGCCAGGAGAAGCAGACCCTGCCAGGTGCCCATCTCCTCTCAGCACCCCTCCCCCCAACACACTTCCTGTAATGGCGTCTCCAATGGGGAGGCCATTAGTCCTGCTTAGGGCAGCACCTAAGTACTGTGGCTGATAAATATAACATGAGCCCATCGATTAGAATTCTCCTAGTCCTACAGCAGCTCGGCTCTCTAATGGCTCCCCTCCCCTCAGCACACTGACTACCCACCTCTCACCCCCCACCCCAGGCTGATTTTCTGGTTTACTTGAGGCTGTGGGGCAAACATGAGAGGAACAGAAGTGAGGTGATGGGTGCAACACCCAGAGCCCAGTCAAAGGGGCCGCTGCTTGGAGACAGGCTGGACTGGTCTGGGCCCTGGGGCAGCCTGGAAGCCCCTCGGTCAGTTAGGGGCAGCTAGGGGAGGAGCCGCCTGTGAGTTCCCGGGGCCCCGGCCCTGCGGTAGGACATGGAGCAAGGAAGGCAGAGGGCCCCTACTTTCTGTGAGGCGCAAGACACAGCTCCTGCCCTTGGGGGCCCTTGGGGGCTCTCCTGGTAACTCCTCAGAGAAACCTGCAGTGATGCCAGCTCTGGCCCTGTCACCACACCCTCTTCTCCCTGGCATCTCCCACCCAAGCCCCCGCTTCACCTGTCCCAGCCCAGGCAACCCTCTCTGTCTTCATTTCACCCATCTCCAGGGCGTCCATATTTCCTCATCAGATCAGGGCTCTGAGGGCAGGGGCTGTGTCTCCTGCATCAGCTTAGGGCCTCTAAGGGGTAGGGACTGTCTTCCCCAGGGTGGGCGCTCTGGAAGTCATGAGGCTTTTCCCCCAAACCACCAAATTTGGACTGAGAACTGCATAGGGTAGGGTCTGCCGCACCCCCCGCCCCCACCATAAGGTAATCAAACCAATTAGGCCTTCAGACTTGTTAACCATCAGTGCTGGGTGGGAGCTGAGACAGCAGAGTGAGACAGCTCTGCCACACCTCCCCCCAGCCTGAAACCCCTCGAGGCTCTGGCCTGCTGCTCGAAGACGTCTGGAAGGGCCTTGGCAAGAGGTGCAGGAAGAGCTCCTGCCTGGGCGCCAGAGGGGACTTGCTGGGTGGGTGGGGGCACAGGCCTGGGAGGGGGCCTGTGGTTTTGCAGAGCTGTGTCTCTGGACGGAGGCTGCCCACAGAATCCTCTAACAGGAAGGCTGAGCTAGGCTGGCTGCAGCCAGGAAGTGAATCCTTAATGTGCCTCTGGCCTTGCTGCTGTGCAAACTCACCACTTAAACACTCAGCAGGCTGGGTGGGGACCAGCCACAGAGCCTGCCTTCCTGGGGGGTGGGTTTGGTGCCACAGCACGCTGTGTGCCAGGGATGCTGGGTGTCTGTAGGTGATGCCGTGTGTGCTCCTGGGGTACCTGTCTGCCTAAGTGACATTGTATGAGAGGGGTGGGTGTGCAAGAGGCCAAGGGTGAGGCTGGCCCATTCTCTGCTGTGTCCCCTGTCTCCATCCCATGCCTCTCTTAAGAGATGTGTTTTTCTAGGTTAGGGGTTCGGGCACCATTCTTCTCATGCACATGTCTAGTTGCAGCTGTAGGGATGGTGATTAGGTTGCAAGAACTTCCTCACGGGCACTGGGTGGGAAACTAGGATGAGCAACACTTAGGGAAGTGAAGGTGCATTAGCACGTGTTCTTCAGAGAAACAGAACCAACAGAAGAAAGAAAGAGAGAGAGGAAGGAAGGAAGGAAGGGAAGGAGAAAGGAAGGAAGGAAGGAAAGGAAGGAAGGAAGGAAATAGAGATCGATATAAACACACACACACTCACACATAATACAGAGATTTATTCTAAGAAATTGGCTCACGTGATTATGAAGGCTGAGAATTCCCATTATCTGCTGTCTACAAACTGGAGGCCAAAGCAGGTTGGTGGTATAGTTCCAGTCCAAGCCCAAAGGCCTTAACCAGGAGCACTGGTGGTGTAGGTTCCAATCAAAGGACAGGAGGACCAATGTCCTAGTTCAAGCATTCACGTAGAAGAGTGACTCCTTCCTTATCTGTGTTTGTTTCATCCGGGTCTCTGATGGACTGCATGGGGCCCACCAATACTGGGGACGGCAATCTGCTTTAATCAGTCTACAGACATGACACAAATGTCAATGTCACCCAGAAACACCCTCACGGATACACCAAGAATAATGTTTAAATATCTGGGCACCCTGTGACCCAGTCAAGTTGACACATAAAACAAACCATTACAGGATCTCCCCTTTGAAGAAGTTTCTGGAAGGGGCGTTGGCTCTGGGAGACATGGATAAAAGGGTAAGGGATGGGCAGATTCTGCTTACAAGTTGTCTTGGCTCAGGCTGCCGTACCAAAACATCACTGACTGGGTGGCTTAAACAACAGAAATTGGGCCCAGCACGGTGGCTCGCACCTGTAATCCCAGTACTTTGGGAGGCCGAGGTGGGCAGATCACCTGAAGTCAAGAGTTCGAGACTAGCCTGGGCAACATGCCAAAATCCTGTCTCTACTAAAAATATAAAAATTAGCCGGGCGTGGTGGCACATGCCTGTAATCCCAGCTACTCGGGAGGCTGAGGCAGGAGAATCTCTTGAACCCAGGAGGTGGAGGTTGCAGTGAGCCAAGATTGCGCCACTGCACTCCAGCCTGGGTGGCAGAGTGAGACTCCGTCTCAAAAAAAAAAAAAGCAACAAACAACAACAATAACAAAAACCAGAAATAGATTTTCTCACAGTTCTGGAAGTTGGAAGTCCAAGACCAAGGTTCCAGCCCATTCAGTGTCTGGTGAGGGCTCCCTTCCTGGCTGCCTTCTTGCTATGTCCCCACAAGGCCCTTCCTTGGTACATGTGCTAAGAGGTGGAAGGGGGCAGGGAGAAGGGGGATGTGGGGGCAAGAAGAGCTGGGGGGTGCTGGGAGAGAATGTTCTAGTGTCTTTTCCTCTTATAAAGACACTAATCCTGTGGCATCGGGGTCCCACCCTAATGACCTCATGTAACTTTAATGACCTCCTTAAAGACCCCGTCTCCAAATACAGTCCCACTGTGGATTAGGACTTTAACATAAATTTTGAGGGGACATAGTTCAGCACTAGGTAACGAATGTCTCTCTCTTTTCCCCCGACATTGCACCCTCACTTTAAAAGATAAACTTGTTCAGATTTCCCATTCCAACTGGCCAAGCGAACTACCTCCTGTCTCTTCCCCACCTCCTCACCCCTTCTCCCTTCTCTCCCAGCCTCCCCTTCCCCAGCCTCTCTCTGCATTCTGAAGCTGGGGCTGGGGCAATCGAGAGGCTTCAATAGCATGAATTCAGCCCCCAGCCCAGGCTATATTTAGCCTGGTAGCTCAGACACTGGACAAAGCCACTTCCAAGAGGCTGGTGGGGACAGAGTTGAGAGGAGGCTGCCCTTCCTGCCCCTTTCCCTTCCTGATATGGATACCCCTTGGTTGCCCTCCTGGGGTTACCAGGAATGCTGTTCACAGGGCATGGGCTAGGACTTTGTGTGCACTGCATTCTATTTCTAGATCATCCGCTGGGAAGGGAGTTCTGAGCCCCCTGCCCCAGCCTGAACAAGCACATTCTGCAGTGTTCTCCTTTCACATCCTGCCCATGCATCAGAGTCACTTGGGAGCTTTCAAAGCTATGGATGCCCAGGCCCCACCCCTAAAGATTCTGATTTAATTGGTCTGGGGTGAGGCCCTGGCATCCTTCTTTTTCTTTTTAAAACCTCCCCTAGGCTACTTGAATGCACTGCCAGGATGGCAGACCACGGTTCTAGATCATTACCACTCAAAGTGTGGTTCCTGGATCAGCGGCATCAGCATGGTGGGGAAGGGAGGGCTTGGCTTGTTGGAAATGCACATTCCTAGGCCCCATCCCAGCCTGCTGAATCAGAATCTGCCTTTTAACAACGTCCCCAGGGGATTCCAGTGCAGGCTGAAGTTTGAGAATCACTGCTGTAGAGCCTCACACTGTCACGGGCAAGACTCCAGATCTGTGTCTCCAAGGGTTTTGGTCAGGCTGGAGCAGTGAAGGGCCCTGGTGCTCACCCTGCCTGTCCCCGCTTTCTTCTTAGGACAAGATTCTGGTTTCTTGGGATTTATATCCTGTGGGGGATGGCTGGGTCCATTTCTCCCAGGCCCAGATGGAGCCAATCTAAATTCTCAAGTTTCGGTTAGCTGAGAGTGTCTTACGTGTAATTCACACTTTGCCTTTACCCAAAATGCTTCCCGACTGTCTATAAGACAAAATGCAGAGTCCTTAGAAGAGCATGGAGGCCCCGCCAAGGTACAGAGCCTTACTCCTGCCACTATCCCCACCCAACACCCAACACTAGAACCAGACCCAGCACCTCCTGGCTGCCAAAATCCATACTGCTTCCTTAAGGATGCCTCCTTCGCACTAGAGCATTTTGCATTCGTTGTTCCCTTAGCTGGAATGGCTTTATCTCTCTTTTTTTTTTTTTTTTTTTTTTGAGACAGAGTCTCGCTGTGTCACCTGGGCTGGAGTACAGTGTCACGATCTTGGCTCACTGCAACCTCTGACTCCCGAGGTCAAGCGATTCTCCTGCCTCAGCCTCCCAAGTAGCTGGGACTACAGGCTCCTGCCACCACTCCCAGCTAATTTTTGTATTTTTGGTAGAGACAGGGTTTCACTATGTTGGCCAGGCTGGTCTCGAACTTCTGACCTCATGATCTGCCCACCTTGGCCTCCCAAAGTGCTGGGATTACAGGCGTGAGCCACTGCCCCCAGCCGGCTTTATCTCTTCTTTTCCTATCTGTTTAATAGGTTCCTATTTATCCTTCAAGTCTGAGACAAGGTCACCTCCTCTGGAACACCCTCCTTAGTCCTTCAGGCACAGCAAGTGTTCCCATGGTTGTTTGTACAGGCCCCACTCCCGGCACCTATTACATTGTGTCTGTCTATCTCTATCTCTTCCACTAATCTCTTCAATCAGAGAGGCAGTCCCATTCATCTTTGTAACTCTGGTACCTTAGCCCAGCACCTGGACAGAAGTAGAAGTGATAATAATAATAATAGCTAACGTTCATTGAGTGTTCATTCTGTACTAGGCAACATACAAACCACTTCCTATGTATTATAACATGTATTCTCACAGCAGCCCTACAAGATAGATAATTTATTATCCTCACTTTATTGATGAGCAGTCTGAGGCTCAGAGAAGTGAAGCAACGTGCCCAAGGTCACACAGGAAATCATGGCAGAACTGGGATCTGAACTCAGTCTGTCAGGCTCCAGAGCTCATGTTATTTACACTCTATGGCCACTCAACAGAGTTCCCGAGAGGGATGATGGATTAATGAATGAACAACTCAATGATTCCTAGGTAGGAATTTCCTAGTCACCTATTCATCAACATGTTCTTCTTCACTGTTACCAATCTCCTCTTTCTATCTTCCTTGTTACCTTCATCAGCAAGAATCCTTTGTAGGAATCAAGCAATGAATTGGTCCTGGCTCAGTTGACCTGTTGCAGGGATCAGGATTCTATTCTCTGGTTTCTGTTTTTGGTGAAATGAATCTCGGGATTTAGACTGCTTGGGTTCAAATCCTGACTCTACTGCTAACTACCTGAACAACCTTGAGGTGGGTTACTTCATCTCTTCCAGCCATTGAGCAAGTCACTTAACCATACTAAGCTTCTGTTTCCTATTTTGGCAATAGTAATGGTACTTACCTCTTAGTACAAGGATTAAATGAGATAATGCATGCAAAGTTCTGGCCCCTAGCAAAAGCTCAGTTAATGTTAGCTATTGTTATTCTCCATGGCCTGACAGGAGTGCTACTGGGGGAAGGTAAACTGCCTGGTTCAGACTTTTCTCCTCATTCTGCCGGAAGGTCAGGGATAGCCACATCCCAGGACACCAATCTTGATGAGGAAGATGGTTGTCACGTGGTGCCAGAATTCCTTTACTCAGCCATGCTTCTCCCTGATAAATCCACGAAGACCTCCCGAAGGGGAGAGGAGAATTTTGAGATTGCTGGAGATATTATTCAAGAGATGGCTCAGAGGGCTGAGGACTGAGGGCGCAGGGAAGGAGGCAAGGGTCCCTGAGCCTGTGGCCACCACAAGCTCCAACAGATGCTCTTTCCTGGCTTGCTGCCTGCCCGCCTCTCCACTCACCCAGCAGCACTGTGGGTGCTGTGTTACAACCTGGAGGAGACCCCTCACATCATCCAAGCCTCACGCCTTCCTTCTTGGCCCTGGGACAGACCCTTGTTGGCACCATCCCCCGGGTGGGCACTGAAAGGACAGAGAGCAGGAAGAGGGGACCTTTGTCCAAGCCCCAGTGGCAATGGCTCCTCGGGTCAGGGCTGGGCCAAGGGGCCAATGCACAGCCTCCTCCCTTCATCCTTCTCTGCCCCGTGAGGAATGTCTTCTCAGACTCACCAGCTTGGCGGTCAACTCCGCTTCACAGAGGGGGCTGTGTCCTGCCATCCAGCCTCCTCTGAAGCCCCCATTGTCGGGCCGGGGGTACCGGGGCAGGCAGGGGCCACATCTCAAAGGCCTGAATGTTCTCAGAGGTGGGAAGGCCAAGACGCTTCCCGGAAGCATTGGGCCAGGGGACACCTGGCTCTTCTCTGTCTCTCTGCACTGAACCCTGGCTGGCCACAAAGAAGGGTTCCCGGGAAGTGGGACAGTTATGGGACATCCTCTGCATTTGCCTGCATTGGGTCAGGTTGTTCGTGAATCTGGCAGATAGGCTAGAGAAGGGGGAAAAAAACCCAAAAACATATAGGTAAAATAATATAGGCTCTTTTTGTTAAGTCCTGCTGAAGATCAGGCATGGTACCATGGATTTCACAACCATCACAACCCACCTTGAAACAGCGTGATAATTATCATCCTCTGGATATTGCAGGTGGGAAAATGAGGCACAAGGACATTCGGTAAGCTGCCTACAGTTACACATGCAGTAAGGGAAAGAGCTTCCGGGTTGAATCCAAGAAGATTCATTGTAGAGCCCATGTCTCCAATGACTATGCAAACCAGAATGGCAGAATACTCATGGGGAACACAAAGATAAATAATGCCCACCTTAGCCGGGTGCAGTGGTTCATGCCTGTAATCCCAGCACTGTGGAACGCTGAGGTGTGGGGATGGCTTGAGCCCAGGAATTTTTTTTTTTTTTTTTTTTTTGAGACGGATTCTCGCTCTGTCACCCAGGTTGGAGTGCAGTGGTGCGATCTCGGCTCACTGCAACCTCTGCCTCCCAGGTTCATGCCTCTCAAGTAGCTGGGACTACAGGTGCGTGTCACTGTGCCTGGCTAATTTTTTGTATTTTTAGTAGAGACGGGGTTTCACCGTGTTAGCCAGGATGGTCTCATCTCCTGACCTTGTGATCCGCCCGCCTCGGCCTCCGAAAGTGCTGGGATTACAGGCGTGAGGCACTGAGCCCGGCTGAGCCCAAGAATTTAAGGCCAGCCTGGGCAATGTGGCAAGACCCCATCTCTACAAAAATTTTTAGAAAGAGCCAGGTGTGGTGGTGCGTGCTGTGGTCTCAGCTACTCAGGGAAGCTGAGGTGGGAGGATCACTTAAGGCCAGGAGGTTGAGGTTGCAGTGAGTCATGTTTGCACCACGGCACTCCAGCCTGGGCAACAGAGCAAGACCCTATCTCGAAATAATAATAGTAATGCCCGTCTTTTGCCCTTCAACAACCCCGAGGCACCTGTAAAGATCCCACAAGTCTCCCAAACACAGCCAAAAATCCTGTGCTAAATCTTCTCCCAGGTTCCTTCCTTAGTGGGGTCTCCAACCTCTGGTTCCTAGATTGCTTTAGTCTGGGGCTGGCTTGGAGGCAGAGGACAATGCCCACCCACCCCTCTCTGCCCACCCACCCCTTTACTGCAGCTCCACCAGCTTCCACTAAAGCCCCTTCCAGGCCGGGTGGAAAGTACTACTGCGTTTTTATTCTGGGGCATGAGGCCAGCACTGCTGGAGGAAATAAAGGCTCTGAAAGGAAAATACAAGATGTCACTGATGGTTTTGATAAAAGCACAAAGACTTACTCATCTAACCACGTGTAGTCCATTTCAAAGTAATCATTCCATGAGGCCCCCAACACTTTGGGAAATTCCTGCTGTGGGCCAATCTTTGAGCTAGCAGCTCAGGCTTCTGGCGATCCTGGACAGAGCCAAAGCTCCCTGCCATGATGAGTGAACCTGAGTTTTGGGGACAGCCAGGAGCCACTTGAGTCCAGGATGACAAGTGAGAGGAGCCTCCTCCAGTTGGACAAGTAAGTATCGCTCAGAACATAGCCATGGGGCAGACATTACCCTGTGTGCAGTGCCAGGTGAGGTGGCAGTGGGCGTGACCCAAAGATGGCCAGGGGATTCAGGACATTTGCTGTTCAGTGAGGACAAGACCCATCCCGGAGCAGTCTAGGGCAATGTGGACAACACATGTGTGGCCTCCTGCAGGGTGGGTCTTTCCTCTATAGGAGGCCCTGGGAGAGGGCAAAGAGTAGAGAAAGTGCTGCTACAAGACTCAAAATGAAGTATGTCCAAGAGGTTACCTCCAGCATGCAGAGAGGGGCTTATAAAATCCAGGATTGCTTCCTGAAGGAGGTAGGCTTTGCCCTGGGCTTAAAAGGATAGGTTGGATTTGGACAGAGTTGAAAAGCAAAGGGATTTCAGGTAGAGGGGATGAGCTGGTTGGTGCCATTTTGATTAAAATAAATCAGTCAATAAAACAAACCCTAGCCGAGCATAGTTGTCACAGGAGGTTGAGAGGTACTGCAAAGTCATGTTTAGAGTTCTGACTGAGAAGTGAGACTTGAGTGCATCTAACCTCCACCATTTACTAGCTGTGTGGCCTTGGGCAGATGGCTTAATCTCCCCAAGTCTCGGTTTCCCCATGTGAAAATTGAAGATAATAATAGTGGCTTTCTCCTGGGAAGTTCTGAGAAGCTGGTGCTTGGTTACCAGCCCATGGTAAGGGCCCAGCCAGTGTCAGTTCTTGAGTCAATGACATCATCTCCTTAAGAGGCTCCTAAAGAGACCAGGAGACTTAGTTCTCAAAAAGGGGTCCCAAGCTACTCTATGAGTCATGGAAAACAGGTGAGATGCCACCTGCCCTTCTCCCAACAGGGCTAGTGGGGAGGGGAGGATCCTTGTTGTCCTTGGAAGTCTATCATCACAGCCTTGGCACACCGTCCCTGGGGATGTCCTCCTCCTTCCAATCCATCAACAGATCCTGTGGGTTCTTCTAAAACAATTCTCCCACCCTTGCCCTCCTCTCTGCCTCCAACCCAAAAGCAGCAGCCTCCTGAGGGTTCACCCTGGCCTGGTTTTTCCCCTCACCAATCCTCATCCTCACCACGGCATCCAGAATGATCCCCCCAGGGCAGAGCAGATCATACCTTTCCCCAGCTCAAAAACCTTCCATGGTTCCTACAGCTTGCAGAATCAAACCCCGCCCTACCTACCTTTCCAGGCTCCTTTCCAGACCCTTCGGTCACACTGGGCCAACCACCACTTTTGCCTGAAAAGTCCTTTCTCCTTTCTCTGATGGTTAAATCCTAGACATCCTTAAGTTCCGGTGCAGACACCTCCTCCCTAGAGTCCCCCCAGACTCCACTCCTCAGTAGGGACTGTAGCTCACTCATGGCCGTCTTTTTCTATAACTGGGCGTGGACTATGCATGAAAGCAGGGGCCCCAGTCTGCAACCACCCAGAAGGACTGTCAGGGACCACCCTCAGGGCTGACATTACTGCTGAAGGAGGCTGTACCCCACAAAATCCCTGGAAGAGAACAGGGTGGGGCTGCAGAAACCTCTACAGAAGCTGGCACGGATGCCAGCAGCCCGGATAGAGCCCAGGCGGCTGTGTTGGCACCACTCTGCTGCCGGAGATGAGGGTGAGACAAACAGCAATTAGCCAAGCACAGGCTGGGCTTGCAAGGCTAATTACCAATTAGACGGGGCCGAGCGATTAGCCGCAAGAAAGAGACAGTCAGCAAATAGTCACTGGCGTGGCAAAGCGGAAGGTGGGAGAGGGGGTCATCTCTGTTTCTGCCAACAGGCCTGGCCTCCTGGCAGTTAGTGTAGCTCTGTTCTAGGGGAAAGGGTTTCCAGCAATGCAAGGGACTGGGGAAGGACCTGAGACCCTCTCGGGGGACTTGGGCAGGTTTCGCCTTCTTTTTGATTCCCAGAATTATCTTCAGAGTGGGGCTCAGAGTGCTTCTAGGTGGTGCTGGGGTGATGCTGGTGGGAGTTTTGACACACTTGGCCAGGTGAGCTCAGCGGAACCTCAGAACCTCAGAGCAGTTGGAGCTTCCCTGCCAGACGCCCATTGGGATGCATTTGTGTCTGGAGTTTTGCCTGGTGTGGCTGCAGGGAGGGAGGGAGGGAGGGGGGCCAATAGCTTCCTTCCTCTCATCTTGGCTCAGCATTTCTTCACTATGTCTCCCCTCTCTCCCTCCCCTCCCCCTCCACCTAGACCTTCCTCTCTTCCCTCCGCTTTTCTCTTTTTCTCCCTCCCTCCAACCCTCCATCCCTCCATCCATCCATCCATCCATCTTCTCTGTCTCTCCATTGCTTACCTCTCTGGCTTTCTGTCTTTATCTCTGGCTCTCTTTGGGTCTCACTCTCCCACCCTCCCTGAATCCCACGTGGACCCCACAGTCCCTGCTTTCACTTAGGGTGGGGTCTCCTTCACCACAGGCAGAATTGAGACTGTACAGATACAATGAGTTCCTGATCATCAGAGCCAGGCCACTCTGAGGCGAGCTGTTCCTGGGCTGGGAGAGGGTGGAAGGGGGAATGCGCCTCCTCCCTCTTTGGGATGCTTATGAGGGAAACAGTGATATGTGTGAATGATCCTACAAGAAGGCTAGATCAGCCGGGCGCAGTGGCTTACACCTGTAATCGCAGCACTTTGGGAGGCCAAGGCAGGTGGATCACCTGAGGTCAAGAGTTTGAGACCAACCTGGCCAACATGGCGAAACCTTGTTTCTACTACAAATACAAAAAAAGTAGCCAGGCATGGTGGCAGGCACCTGTAATCCCAGCTACTTGGGTGGCTGAGGTCGGAGAATTGCTAGAACCCTGGGGCGGAGGTTGCAGTGAGCCGAGATTGTGCCACTGCACTCCAACCTGGGCGACAGAGTGAGACTCTGTCTCAAAAGAAGAAGAAGAAGAAGAAGAAGGCTAGATCACAGGACTCCACCTCAGACAGATTCAGGGCCAAAATCAAGTTCAACTCAGAGTCTGGTTACTAGTCTCCACCTGCCATTCACTTCTTACCAGTCTCTGGTCTACTTGGAGCCTGGGGGCCCAGGAACCTCAACCTGCTGAAATGGCAGGACTTCCTGAGTCCAGATGGGCCTTCTCAGGCTGGGCCTGCACGGGGGTGGTGGTGGTGGTGGTGGTGATGACAGGTGCACTGTGTGTCTTTAGGGGGTTGGGCACAAGCAAACCAGTGCAACCTGTCTCAGCCACTACCTACGGGGTCTGTGTTGTAGACCAGACCTTCTGGGGCCCATGGAAATTAGAAGGAAAGGACACCAATCTCCCAGAGATGGGATGACTCATAGAGATAGGGATGGGAGAGGAGGGGGGTTCAATGCGGGGAGAGATTCAGTGAGGAAAGAGGTGGGAGGTCCATTACTGAAGAGGTCTCTGAAGGAAGATGAGGGCTCTGATCTGGAAACAAGCTCAGGAATTGCAGACCTGGCTAAAAGACCTGTGTGTGCATCTCTGTTAATCTTGGCAGCTTCCACAACAGGCGCACCGCACAGGAGATCAAAGCACCCTGGGCTCTCATCCCAGTGTGGGTGGGGCTCCAGGGGCTGCCCCTGCCCCCAGGGACAGGTGGCACATCCCTGCTTCCCCCAACTTTTGCTATGTCCGGAGCCCCCCCACCCCGGAAGGTGGAGATCTCCCTGGCTTGCTTGGGGAAGAAAAGAATGGAGCATCTGCCAGCAGGAATGCGGAAGAAGAAAGGGAGGGGCCGTCCTGGGGGGAGCACGGGGGAGTGTGTGCTTGGATGAGGAGGGCAGTGTCTGGGCTTATGGTCCTGTGTGTGCACTAGTGTGTGCCTGCCCCTCACCCCCACAGACCACACAGTTCCCCAACTCCCTCCTGCTGTGGTCAGAAGGCCGATGACCAGCCCTGTGGTCAACATCTCTGGGCTCTGAACTCACCCCTCAGCTATGCCCCCTGGACAATGGGGTTCTTTCTGCACAAGATGGGCACGAGGGACCCCGTCATGGACTAGTGACCTGAGGGACACGGCTGCCCCAGGGCATGTCCCAGCTTTGGTCACCCTTGTGGACATTGGCTGGCCTTGAGCCAGGGTGGACCAAAAAGAAAGAGACCTCTCCTTTTTGCCTGTCCCAGGAAGGCTTCCTGGAGGAGGCAGTTCAGTGCTCCCCCCAACTCTATTACATGCCAGCCTATGGGATTTTAGCTGGCATGCATGAGGCCCCTTCAGCACAATCAGGAGATTGAAGAGGCACCTGCCGGGAAGCTTACCAGTCTTCCGTGTCAACCGTCAGGTGCCTTGTGAGTAAATACCAAGTGGATGGCTGGGAGTTCAGCTAGAGGAAGAACCAAATCCAGATCTGATGGGAGAGATGCTCCTCTGCCTGCAGGGAACCAGTCTGGGAACAGCCTTTGAGGTTGGGAGGCGGCAGATGAGGAAAGGGCTCCTCCCATCAAGAGAAACTAGAAGGGCTTCCTGGGGGGAAGATCAGGAGGACTGCTCAGGTAGGGATTGTCTGGGCCTGGGGAGATACCTTGTAGGGACTGAATGGAGGGTGAAGGTGCAGGGAAGAGCTTCAGGATGGCCCCAGAACTGGCATAGAGATGCCAGTCTCAGCCCCGCGGTCGCACAGAGCAGGAGGAGGAAAGCACACCATCTTAGCCCAGGTTTCTGACTTGAGCCCAAAGCCCTTTCACATCCTCTTCCCCCTTCCCCTGCAACCCACACCTTTGGGCGGCCAGAGATCAGTGGGGGGCAGGAAGCGCCATTCCAGCCGCTCAGCGCCCTCGGCCGGACAGCTGTTCTGCGCAGCTGCTGGGGGCTCTGGGGGCTGCAGCGGATTTGATTTGATTCAGGCCCCAAAATAGCCATTGTAGCAGGAAGCGGCCCCTTCCCCCAAGCACTCCAGGACACTCCATCCGGGGGCTGAGTTGACACCTTAGAAGTTCTGCCCCCTCCCCGTCCCCCTGCACTCACCCCCTGGTCTCCGGAGACCCACTTTTTTTTCCCCTTAGCCTGCAGCCGTTCTCCTCCTTGCGCCTCCCCTCTGTCCAGTGCATTTCCACACTCCCCTCCTCCAGGAAGCCTGCCCTGGTCACCCCTGCCCCCACCGCGCCTGTCCCGGCTCTGTGCCCACACACGATCCCAGGTCTCTCCCACCCCAGCCCTGCTCTTTGGGGGCCGTCAGGGGGAAGTCTAGGGCTGGGGGCCTGTGGCCAGGCACGGGCAGGCTGCGGAGGGCACACAAAGACGTGGGCTGCCCTGGCCTTTGATGAGTAATCGCTGTTCCCTGGAGCCACGATTCCACTCGGTCGCTTCAGCCCCCCGGCCCCCTCCCCCATCCAGCTCCTCAAATAAGACTCGTTTTTGTTCTGAGGACACAATGCGAGAAAATGTCACCCAGGGGGCGTGCCCCCTGGCCCCAGCCCTGACAACCAGAGCTCTTAATCACCCTGCCTCCTTCCCCTGCAGCGTCCCTCCAGCAGCTGGCCGAGCTGTGGCGGGTGGGGGGTAGGAAGAGGGGCAGGGGAACCAGTTACCACCTTCTGGAACTGAGACTTCTTCCAGCTTGAGGTCTTAGACGTTCATTTTCCTCCCTCCCTTCACTTGATTGGCAGCTGGGTGTGCGACCCCTGCACCAGCACCTCACAAAGGCCTGGACCTTGGCGCCGGGTTCTTGGTTCTGTCTCCATCAAAGCCCACCAAGGTCCTCGAAACAGAAGAGGTGGAGGGGAGCCTCAGAAGTGCACTAAAAGCTCTAGAAGGTGGCTGCACCAGAGAACTGCGTCAAAGCTTTGATAAGTGCTATAAGAAAGTGAAAGAGAGTGTAGAGGGTGATGGTGAGGGGCAGGAGGTAGTGTCATCTCTCCAGCCAGGATGTCGGAGATAATCTTTGAACTTTTCTGAGATGATCTTTGAGCTGAGACCTTGATGGAAAGAGGAGCTGGTTTGCACAGATTCGGGAAGAGAGCCTCCTATGCAAAGGCCCTGTGGCCTGTGGTGGTGTTAAGGATTGGCTTGGTCCGGGGGCGGTGGCTCATGCCTGTAATCTCAGCACTTTGGGAGGCCAAGGTGGGTGGATCACTTAAGGTCAAGAGTTCGAGACCAGCCTGGACAACATGGTGAAACCCCGTCTCTACTAAAAACACAAAATAAGTTGGGCATGGTGGTGCCCACCTGTAATCCCAGTTACTTGGGAGTCTGAGGCAGGAGAATCAAACCTGGGAGGTAGAGGCTTTTTTCTGTCTCAGAGAAAAAAAAAGTGGGGGTTGGGGGCTGGTGGCAGGGATTGGCTTGGAGGTACAAACCCTCCTTCCTCCATTATCTCTCTAAGCATCCCTTCATTTGCCCCAAATAAATACAGTCTTTATTGCCCCTCCCCAAATATAGTCTAAGTAAGAAAGATATGCTTGCTATGTAGACCCAGCTTCTAGACAAGTTCCCCGGCTCCCTTTCCAACCAAAGGCTGCCTCTAAACTACTATCCAGAACAGCTGAAACCTTCACTGTGGAGGCCTTTCCCCCTCTTGATTCCCACATCTCATACACCAGCCAGTCTGGTCTTCTCTTCCTCCAGTACCTACGCCCACCTGCCCACTCTTCTCTCTCTCCACCGCCACTCTTCCACCGAACACCATTCCTCATTCGTGCACTTCAGCAGCCTCTATCTGGTCCCTCAGCTCCACTTTTGTCCTCTATGATGCATTTTCCATGGAGCAGACAGAGCAATCCTTATAAAATGAAAATCAGATCACGTCACTCCCTTGCTTAAAAGCCTCCAAAGAGTTCTCATTGCTTTGAGAATGAAACGCAAATTCTCCTGTAAGTAAAAGTAGGGAGGATGGAAGGATTCACATAAGATAAATGTTTATGGATTCTCACTGTGTATGAGAGAGGGACCAAAAAATAGTCAGATGACAATGACAACAATATATCATTCTGAGGAGTATGATTGATTGATTAAATCTGTGTACCTGAGATCCAATAAGAGAGAAATCATCCCAATTCTACATTTTTGGTTCCCAAAGCCCTACTTGGTCTGGTCTCCACCCATGTCCCCCATCTCATCACCTACCATTTTCCCTTTCCCTTGCTCAGTGGGCTCCAACAGAGAAAAAAGGAAGAGTGCAATTGAGCGTGCCATTTCCCAGACGATTCATGCATACGCATTCATTCATTCATTCAGCACATGTAAGAAATCCCTACCACACATCAAGCATTGGTTAGATGTGGAGGAACAGAGCTAAATAGGGGCTTACAGTCTAGTGCAGGAGGCAGACAGATGATAAAGAAATATAAGAGCGGTGACGGAAACCTTGCCTGGGACACTTGGGAAAGGCTGAACAGCCTTGAGCTCAGTCTTCAAGGAGAAGTCCAAGTTCACCAAGCAAAAATCAGGGTCGTAGTTCTTGGCTGAGGGGACAGTGTTTGCAAAGGCAAGAACCCTGAAAGAGCACAGGCAGATCAGAGGGTGGGGAGCAATGTGGTGTGGATGGGCCCAGGAGCATGCTGGGAAATGAGCTTGGACTGGGAAGCAAGGGTCAGACCATGAATGGACTTGGAAGCCTCATTAGGACTTTGGATTTATCTTTAGGCCACGAGGCTACAGCCAAGATTTTAAAGCAGAGATGTGCATAATCAGATTTGTGCTTTAGAAAGAGCTCTCTGGCAGCAGCATAGATAGATGATAGATTGGAGAGAGGACAGACTGGAGTCAGAGAGACCAGCCGGTTCCGGAAAGAAACGATGAAGGCCTGAACTAGGGCAGGGGCAGCGGGAAAGAGGAGAGGTGGGCACATTCAAGGTAAGCCTGTCTGGACTTTTTGGCCACATGAATATGGAAAGAGAAATTGCGAGAAGAGAAGGGTTGATATTTACAGCCAGACTTCAGGCTTGGGGGATTGGGAGGGTGCTGGGCCACCGCTGAAATGGACAGCAGCCTGGAGTGGGGATGGACAGCTAAGCCTTGGGCACATTGGGGTGCAGGTACCCGAGAGACGTGTGGGTGGAGAGATCTGGTTGAGTTGGAAACACAGTCTGTGCTTGGAAATAAAACATGACCTGGAATGAGAGGCCCAGGTGATGCCAAGAGTGTGGATCTTGGCAGAGGTCTCCTGGTTTCCCAGGGAATCTGCCTCTCACACCTGCCAGAGGAATGTCCCTGCATTGGGGGTGAATGTAGGGGCAGGAAGCTCTGTTATGGGACTGGCTGGTGGTGTGCACTTGCAGAAATCAGGAAAGGCTGAGGGTAGGGAGGAAGGGGCAGCACTAGGAATCACTGGACTTCAAAATCCCCATAGTGATGCCTTAGAAAACATCTGGCTTAACAAAGCTTGCATTTTACGGATGAGAAATGGAGGCTCAGATGGGTAGAATGACTTTACCCAAACTGCCCCCCCGGTTTGCCCACACTCTGGGTTGGCGAGGTGAAGTAAAGATTTGCTTTTGACTTACGCACAATCTGTATTTCCATAGAGCTGGAGTCCCACTGCCCACCACCACCATGTATGACAAAGGAGAGAGCCGGAGCCCAGGTCAAAGGGGAAGAGCTCCAGGGAAGGCTGGGTGACCTGCTGACCGCTCTCCCTTCCCACCTGCTGAATGCTCCCTGTCCCTAGATGGGGTGGGGTGGGGGTGGGGGCCACTCTACAGTCCACTCAAGGACACTGGCTCCTCCTAGCGGACAAAAGGAGCATTACTTTTTGTCCCAGGTCGGCTTGGAAGGGAAGTCCCTGGAGCATAGGACCTCAGTACCCTCTGACCAGTCACCAAATTGGGCCCAGTTCCAGTTCTTCATCCACCAACAGAAACTCCACCTCCCCATGTAGGAGACATTCACTCTGGCCAGAGCTGAGACTTGACCCTAGCAAGATCCCTTCCCAGGCCACAACTGGGGTGCTTCCACAGTGTATGGTGAGGGGTAGGAGGCTCGAGTCCATCCACAGCCCGCCCTGTCCCATCCAAATGCTTCTGGCAAGCCTGAGAGCTCCTTGAGGGCCAGAGTGCTGGCTTCCCCTCTGTTTCCTTAGAGTCTGACACAGTGCCTCTCATGTACTGGGTGCTCCACACCTAGCCCCCGCCTCATCCCTTCTAGCTACAGGTCCCTGCAGACCTGTCTCCTTCCCTGACCCCTCCACCTGACCTCAGAGGACAGAGGGGACTCAGAGCCCTTCCCAGGGCTTTGCAACACTTCCCAGAGCCCATCTGTTTTCTTTTTCCACATGGGCTTTTAGGAGCTGAAAATTTTCGCCTATTGGAAAATCCTGGGGAGGGGAAGGGGTATGATTTTCATGACTTTCCTCTCTTTTTTCGTGTTGAATTAGTTGTAAGTCACCTTGAAAAAAAATGGTGAGAAAAAAATGGAAAGAAAGGCTGGGCACAGTAGCTGAAGCCTGTAATCCCAGCACTTTGGGAGGCTGAGGCGAGCAGATCACCTAAGGTCAGGAGTTCGAGACCAGCCTGGCCAACATAGTAAAACCCCATCTCTGCTGAAAATAAAAAAAAAAAAATTTAGCCAGGCGGGGTGGTGCATGCCTGTAATCCCAGCTACTCAGGAGGCTGAGACATGAGAATTTCTTGAACCTGGGAGGTGGAGGTTGCAGTGAGCCGAGATCACACGACTGCACTCCAGCCTGGGCGACAGAGCAAGACTCTGTCTCCAAAAAAAGGGAAAAAAAGAGTTAGTTGTGTGGCATCCAATTAGAATGAAATGTCTTATCACTCCTGGCTATGACTACATTTCTGAGGATGCAAGAAGAAAAGAGTCCTGTGTGAGGAGGACATCCCGTCCTGGGGATGAGCTTGGATATGCTTATGACAACATCTAGCACTTATATAGCCTTGAGGTGTGCTTTTTTTTTTTAATTATTATTTTTTTTCAGACAGAGTCTCGCTTCGTCACCCAGGCTGGAGTGCAGTGGCGCGATCTCGGCTCACTGCAAGCTCTGCCTCCTGGGTTCAGGCCATTCTCCTGCCTCAGCCTCCCGAGTAGCTGGGACTACAGGCACCCGCCACCATGCCTGGCTAATTTTTTGTATTTTTAGTACAGACAGGGTTTCACCGTGTTAGCCAGGATGGTCTTGATCTTCTGACCTCATGATCTGCCCGCCTCAGCCTCCCAAAGTGCTGGGATTACAGGCGTGAGCCACCACACTGGGCCTTTTTTTTTTTTTTTTGAGATGAGGGTCTCACTATGCTACCCAGGCTGGCCTTGAACTCCTGGGCTCAAGCAATCCTCCCACTTCAGCCTCTGGAGTCGCTGGGATTACAGGTGTGTGCCACTGTGCTTGGCAACCTTGAGGTGCTTTTGTGCACTGCTTTGAAGCATGAGAGCTGTGCTCATTTTGCAGAGTAGGAAACTAAGGCCAAATGTATTGCCCAAGATCACAGAATTGGCAAGAATGATTCTCAAGTTCAGTGGCCTTTCCCTACAACAGAGGTCTCCCTTTACATGATCCGTGACCTTTCAGAAGCCTGTTTGGTTATAACCTCAGGCTTAGTGACCTGGGGAGAATGGATTCACAGGATGGACTCAGATACAAGGTCCATCTTCCCTCCCTTCCTTCTCCATCCCTCCTTCCCTTTCTTTTTTCTTTCCAGTGAATTCTGTGCTCTGTGTGTCAGGCCCTGGACTCTGAAGGCCAGGAGATCCCCTCTAGTCACTTCTGTCTGAGCACTGGCAGTTGTGCTGTGCCAGGCAGGGAACAGCATGAAGGAAGGGAGGAGCCGACGACAAACAGCTGGTCTACCCAGGTCACTGCCCAGGAAGCCCCTGTGGACTTAGCCACAGCTCAGGGCCCTGAGATGACCAGGATGGTGTCTCCCACTCTGTGTGTGCTGGATGACAGAGGGGGGAGTAGAATGGTGTTACCAAAGTCCCTGGAGAGCTGGAGCCATGAAGGAGGGGTGGTCCTAAAGAGGCTGCAGTTGTTACTGCCAAAAACACAGCCCAAAGCAAAGGGAACAAGGAAGAAACATTCCAACTTCCCTCCCAGGCCATTCCCTGCCAGGGCCTCCCATTGGCTAAAAACACCTGGAAGCAGCTGGCAAGTGAGCCAGGTTGATGTAAGCCCCAGGGACTGTCCTTTCTGCTCACAGTGCAGGACAGCAAATGCATCTGGGGATTTGAGGTTCCACCAGGAAGAACCAGCACACTCATATATACTTAGTATTCCCAGGGTGTAACACAGTGTCTGATACAGAGTAGGCACTCAAGAAATACTTGTGAAATGAATACATACAGTAGGGGTAATAACGCCTACCCAATGAGGTGGAATAATAAAATAATAATAATATAATTTAATAATAATAATCCGGAATATCCGCTGAGCGCCAGTGCTCTGCTCGGGAAATCATACACATGATTTTCAAGGGACAAGCATATGCCTACAGAGAAGATGTTCACTAAGCATGTTTATTCCCCTTTCCTCTCCTGAATTTATTCTGTTTTATCAAACAATGCCCGGAGACCATGTACCTTGAGCATAGCACGGCCTAAAATATAACGGACTCAAAGATAAATTGACGTGGTCCTGGCCTCCAGGAGTTTGGGGAGTGGACAAACAAGCTGAGATACAAGTGACCTAGTGCTAAGGCAGTCACCTGGTGTGTGGGGAAGGCACGGCACTTCCAAATTTCACTGCAATAAAGAAAACAGGTGAGAAGAAGAGAATGAGCAGGACACAGACTCTGGGCATCCCCATTAGCGGGGATCTGAGAGCCACTGTGGAGGAAGGCCAGGTTACTAAGGGAAGGCAGCACCAGGACAGGAAGAGACTTGAGCCCACACTCATTCCAGAGACCAGCCGACCAGCCTGCCCCTGCCTCCCTTCCTTCTTTACCTCCATCACCATGAGAAGTCCAAGCCTGGGTGATCACCCAGCACCATGCTGCCTCTCATGCCTCACACTGCTCTGCATGTCTCCAACCCCACTCAATCCCCTATTCCTCCCTGCCCCACCACAGTCCTCCCAGCTCGTCCACAGGCCCTCTGGAGCTCCTGGTCTATGATTGGCAAATTCTCTTCTGTTTTCATCTCTGCCCAGGACACCATCCCGCTTCCTGGCAGCCTCTTCTACAGCCTTCTCAACTGGGGCTTAGAGAAGAGTAAGAGTCAGCTGGGCGAGGTGGCTCACGTCTGTAATCCCAGCACTTTGGGCAGGTGGAGGTGGGAGGATCACCTGAGGTCAGGAGTTCGAGACCAGCCTGGCCAACATGGACAACATGGTGAAACCCTGTCTCCCCTAAAAATACAAAAATTAGCCAGGCGTGGTGACAATCAATCACCTTACCCCTTACCCTAGGCAACCACCAGTCTGCTTTCTGACACTATAGATTAGACTGGTCTTTTCTGGAGCTTTATATAAACAGAATCATTATAATCTACACCATTTTGAGTCTGGCTTTTTTCACTCATCATAATTTGAGATTCATGTTGCTGATTGTAGCAGTAATTCCTGTTCATTGCTCAATAGTATTTCGTTGCATATCACTGATTTCCATCTATTCATTTTTTGATAGACATTTGAGTTGTTTCCAGTTTGGGGTTATTATGAAGAAAGCTGATACAGGCCAGGCATGATGGCTCATGTCTATAACCCCAGCAATTTGGGAGGCCAAGGCAGGAGGATCACTTGAGCCCAGGAGTTCATGACCAGCTTGGGCAATATAGTGAGACCCCATCTCTAAAAAAAAAATTTTAAATTAGCTGGACACAGTGGTGCATGCCTGAAGTCCCAGCTACTTGGGAGGCTAAAGTGGGAGAATCACTTAGGCCCAGGAGTTCCAGGCTGCAGTGAGCAGTGATCATGCCACTGCACTCCAGCCTGGGCCACAGAGAGAGTACAAGTCTTGTATGGACATTAGTTTTTGAATAAATATCTAGGAATGAAATTGCTGAGTTGTGTAGTAAATATATGTTTAATTTCATAAGAAACTGGCAATAGTTTTTTTGAAGTGGTTGTGCCATTTTACACTCCCATCAGCAATGTTCCAGTTACTCTACATCCTCACCAATAGTTGGTACTGTCAAAATTTTCGTCATTTTAGTGGATGTGTAATAGTAATCTCATTATGGTTTCAATCTGCATTTTGTTTTTTTTTTTTTTGAGACGGAGTCTTGCTCTGTCGCCCAGGCTGGAGTGCAATGGTGCCATCTCGGCTCACTGCAAGCTCCGCCTCCCGGGTTCACGCCATTCTCCTGCCTCAGCCTCCCAAGTAGCTGGGACTACAGGTGCCTGCCACCACACCCCGCTAATTTTTTGTATTTTTAGTAGAGATGGGGTTTCACCGTGTTAGCTAGGATGGTCTTGATCTGCTGACCTCGTGATCCGCCCGCCTTGGCCTCCCAAAGTGCTGGGATTACAGGTGTGAGCCACCATGCCCGGCCTGCATTTTCTTGATGACTAATGATATCGGGCATCTTCTCATGTGTTTGTTAGCCATTCCTATACCATTCCTATATCTTCTTTGATGAACTGTCTGTTCAAATATTTTGTCTATTTTTAAAACATTTTAAAAATTGAGTTTGTATTATTGTTACTAAGTAGTTCTCAAGAGTTCTTTATGTGTACTGAATGCAGGTCTTTTGTCATATAAATATATTGGGCATATTTTCTCCCCGTTTGTGGCTTTTTTCCCTTTACAATGTGTTTCAAAGCAGAAGTTTTAATTTTAATGAAGTCTAATTTATCAATGTTAAAAATTTTATGATTTGTGCTTTTAATTTTTTAAATTTTTAAATTTTTTTGAGACAGAGTCTTGCTCTGTTGCCCAGGCTGGAGTACAGTGGCGCAATCTCAACTCACTGCAACCTCTGCCTCCCGAGTTCAACGATTCTCCTGCCTCAGCCTCCTGAGTAGCTGGGATTACAGGCGTGTACCACCACACCCTGCTAATTTTTATTTTTAGTAGAGATGGGGTTTTGCCATATTGGCCAGGCTGGTCTCGAACTCCTGACCTCAGGTGATCCACCCACCTCAGCCTCCCAAAGTGCTGGGATTATAGGGGTGTGCCACCATGCCTGGCTAATTTTTTTATTGTTTGTAGAGACAGGGTTTCACCATGTTGGCCAGGCTGGGAGAACCATTTTTTTAAAAGACTACCCATTAACCATTGGATAACATTGTCATTTTTGTCAAAAATCAGTTGACCATACATGTGTGGGTTTATTTCTGAATTCTCTGTTCTGTTGGATTGAGAACCAATACCATACTTTCTAGGTTACTGTAGCTTTACAGATGGATGTACACGATATCCTTCGGATACACTAAAGCCTCCAACACTGCTGTCTTTTTCAAAATTGTTTTGCCAATTCTAGGTCCTTTGCAATTCCATATAAATTTTAGAATTAGCTTGTCAGTTTCTACAAAAAACTTTCTGGAGTTTCATATGGCATTGCTTTAAATCCATAAATCATTTTGGAGAGAATTGACATTTTAACAATACTGAAATTTTTCATCAGTGAATAAGGTGCATCTTTCCATTTACTTAGGTCTTTTTAAATTTCTCTCAGCAATATTCATAATTTTTATCATACAGGTGTAATTAAATTTTTCCTAAATATCACATGTTGATGCTATTATAAGTGGTATTTAAAACATTTCAGGCCAGGCTGGGCACAGTGGCTCACGCCTGTAATCCCAGCACTTTGGGAGTCCGAGGCGGGCGGATTGCGAGGTCAGCAGATCGAGACCATCCTGGCTAACGCGGTGAAACCCCGTCTCCACTAAAAATACAAAAAATTAGCCGGACGTGGTGGCGGGCGCCTGTAGTCCCAGCTACTCGGGAGGCTGAGGCAGGAGAATGGCGTGAACCCGGGAGGCGGAGCTTGCAGTGAGCCGAGATCAGGCCACTGCACTCCAGCCTGGGTGACTGAGTGAGACTCTGTCTCAAAAAAAAACAAAAAATAAAATAAAATAAAATAAAACATTTCAGGCTGGGTGCAGTGGCTCATGCCTGTAATCCCAACACTTTGGGGGGCCAAGGCGGGTGGATCACTTGAGACCAGGAGCTCGAGATCAGCCTGGCCAACATGGAGAAACTCTGTCTCTACTAAAAATACAAAAATCAGCCAGACATGGTGGTGCACACCTGTAATCCCAGCTACTAGGGAGGCTGAGGCATGAGAATTGCTTGAACCTGGGAGGTGGAGGGAGGTTGCAGTGAGCAGAGATGGCGCCACTGTATTCCAGCCTGGGCGACAGAGTGAGACTCTGCCAAAAAAAAAAAAAAAAATGCAATGTCCAGATGTTTGTTGCTGGTTTTTGTATGTTGACCTTATGTCCTGCATCCCTTCTAAACTCACTTACTAGTTCTAATAACTTTTTCCATATTCTTTAGGATTTTCTATATACACACCATCCATCTGCCAATAAGGGCAGTTTAACTTCTTTTCCAATCTACATGACTTCTATATATTTTTGTAGCCTACTGTAGGCTATTGTACTGGCTAGGACAGTGTTGAATAGAAGTGATAACAGGCTTGGCACGGTGGCTCCCTCCTGTAATCCCAGAACTTTGGGAGGCCGAGGCGGGTGGATCATCTGAGGCCAGCAGGTGGTGACCAGCCTGGCCAACATGGTGAAACCCCGTTTCTACTAAGATTACCAAAAAAAAAAAAAAAAAAAAAAGTTAGCCAGGTGTGGTGGCACATGCCTGTAGTCCCAGCTACTCAGGGGGCTGGGGCTGGAGAATCACTTGAACCCAGGAGGCAGAGGTTGCAGTGAGCCGAGATTGCGCCATTGCACTCCAGCCTGGGCAACAGAGCGAAATTCTGTCTCAAAAAAAAAAGTGATAACAGTACCTTCTTTACTTTATTCTTGATTTTAGGAGGAAATGTTCCATCTTTCATCTCTTCCTTTTTGTCTTAATAGCATCTTGTTCTACTCTCATGTATGGTAGTTATCTTTCCTTTTACCTGAAGATATCAACGATAGGGTAAATTTGTTTAGATTTCCTATGCTCCTTACCTTGTCTCTGATTCAGCCAAGTTTTTGTTTTGTTTTGTTTTTGTTTTTGTTTTGTTTTGTGTGTGTGTGTGTGTGTGTGTTTTAAAATGGAGTCTTGCTGTATCCCCCAGGCTGGAGTGCAGTGGCGCGATCTCAGCTCACTGCAACCTCCGCCTCCTGGGTTCAAGTGATTCTCCTGCCTCAGCCTCCTGAGTAGCTGGGATTACAGGTGCACGTCACCACGCCCAGCTAATTTTTGTATTTTTAGTAGAGATGGGGTTTCACCATGTTGATCAGGCTGGCCTCAAACTCCTGACCTTGTGATCTTCCCACCTCAGCCTCCCAAAATGCTGGGATTACAGGCGTGAGCTACCACACCCAGCCTTTTGTTTTGTTTTTGTTTTGCTTAGTTTATTTTTGTTTGTTTTGGTTTTCTCTTTCATGTTATGGCTTTTCTCAAATGGACTTAAATCATGTGTGTCTGATTATTTATAAATAAGAGAAGCACTGCAGATGGCTGGTTAGTCCTCAGATCCTTTCTTCTTGTATATTGGCTGCCTGGCTAAAGACTACATTTTTCAATCCTCCTTTGTGACTACATCAGGTCATGTAACCAAGTTTTCAGCAATGAAATGGAGTGGAAAGTGTATGTGCTGCTTCTGCCTCATTTGCTTAAAACAAAATTGCTGCCCTGAATTTCCTCTACTTTCCCTTTCCTGCAAGCTAGAAGAGACATCCCATGCTTAGATGAAGATGATCTTTTAGGGGTTGGTAAACCAACAATAGAAAAGGAAACTGGGTCTGTGAATGACAAGTGGAACAAAAAGAAAGTAACTTTCATCTTCTCTAGTCCACTGTATTCTGGGGTCTCCTTGGAACAGCAACTTAAACTTCAATATCCCAACTAATACAAGCACTGAAAAACTCATTGGAAGCTTAGGTGGATGAGTGTGTGAATGTTATGCAGAGGTGGGTTTTACTCTAAGGAAGTTCTCCAGGTGTAATCCACATAACCCTTCCAGTCCTTGAGACCCTTTCAGTGGGTACTTGAAGGCAAAATTATTTTTGTGATGATACTAAGTCATTATTTATTCTTTACACTTTCATTCTCTCCTGACTGCCCAGTAGAGTTTTTCAGAGGCTGTATCACTTATGATAGCAAAACAAATTGAATGAAGAATCCAAGATCGGCAAAAATGTCAAATGATGTCACTCTTCTCACTAAATAGTTTTGTTTGGGAAACTATCATTATATTTTGTAATAATATGTAAACACATAATGGGTTTCTTACTGTTATTCTTTCTTTTTCTTTTAGATAGTCTTGCTCTGTTGCCCAGGCTGGAGTGCAGTGGCACAATCACAGCTCACTGCAACCTCAACCCCCTCATGCTCAAGCAATCCTCCCACCTCAGCTTCCCAAGTAGCTGGGACAGGTGTGCCACCATACCTGGCTAATTTATTTTTTGTAGAGACAGCATCTTTCTATGTTTCCTAGGCTGGTCACAAACTCCTGGAGTCAAGTGATTCTCCTGCTTCGGCCTCCCAAAGTGCTTACAGGATTACAGGTGTGAGCCACTGTGCCCAACCCGTTATTCTTAAATGGGTAAGTGGGTAACATTTAATTTTTTGTTTTAATTTGAAAAATATATAATTCATATTCTAAGGCTCTTTGCAGTACTTAACAGCTTTAAAAAATATGAAGGCATCCTAAGATCAAAAAGTTTAAATATCTGTCATGTTTGCTGCTGCTGCCAGCCACCCATGCATACCATCCAGGGGCCTTAGAACAGGCCCACCCTGCCCAGTACCATGCTGTTTTGGTTACTATAGCTCTGTAGTATAATTTGAAGCCAGGTAATGTGATTCCTCCAGTTTTGTTCTTTTTGCTCAGGATAGCTTTGAATATTCTGGGTCTTCTGTGGTTCCATATAAACTTTAGGATTTTTTTTTCTATTTCTGTGAAGAATGCCATTGATACTTTGATAGGGATTACATTGAATCTGTAGATTGCTTTGGTTAGTATAGGCATTTTAACAATATTGATTCTTCCAATGCATGAACATGGAATAGCTTTCCATTTCTTTGTGTCCTCTTCAGTTTCTTTCACCAATGTTTTATAGTTTTCATTGCAGAGATCTTTCACTTCTTTGGTTAAGGTAATTCCTAGGTATTTAATTTTTGGCCAGGCGCAGTGGCTCATACCTATAATCCCAGAACTTTGAGAGGCCTAGGAGGGGGGATTGCTTGGCTCAGGAATTCAAGACCAGCCTGGGCAACATGGTGAAACCTTGTTTCTACGAAAAGTACAAAAATTAGCTGGGCATGGTGGTGTGCATCAGTGGTCCCAGCTACTCAGGAGGCTGAGGCGAGAGGATCAGTTGAACTCTGGAGGTTGAGGATGCAGTGAGCCAAGATCACGCCACTGCACTCCAGCCTGGGTGACAGAGCAAGACCCTGTCTCAAAAATAAAAATAAAAATACACAAATTTCTTTGCGGCTAGTGTAAAATTGCTTTCTTGATTTCTTTTTCAGATTGTTTGCTATTGATATATAGAAATGCTACTGAGTTTTGTAGGTTGATTTTGTATCCTGCAACTTCACCGAATTTGTTTGTTAGTTCTAATAGCTTTTGGTTTCGGGTGGTCTTTTGAAATAACCCAGTCAGACCAAAACTAAAAAAAAGAAGAAGAAGAAGAAGAAAAATAAAGACATGGGACACCATAAGGCAACCAAATATTAAAACTGGGGCATTCCAGAAGGCAAAGAGATAGGCAAAGTCATAGAAAACCTATTTAACAAAATAATAGCTGAAAAATTCCCCTAAGTCTTACAAAAGATATAGACATCCAGATATAAGAAGCTCAAAGATCCTCAAATAGATTCCACCCAAAAGGTCTTCTCCAAGGCACATTACAGTCAAAAGTTAAAGACAGAGAATTCTACAAACAGCAAGAGCAGGCCAGGCATGGTAAGTCACACCTATAATCCCAGCACTGTGGGAGGCCAAGGAAGGGGGATCCCTTGAGCTCAAGAGTTTAAGACCGAGATCGATCTAAGATGGCGACTGTCGAACCGGAAACCACCCCTACTCCTAATCCCCCGACTACAGGAGAGGAGAAAACGGAATCTAATCAGGAGGTTGCTAACCCAGAACACTATATTAAACATCCCCTACAGAACAGATGGGCACTCTGGTTTTTTAAAAATGATAAAAGCAAAACTTGGCAAGCAAACCTGTGGCTGATCTCCAAGTTTGATACTGTTGAAGACTTTTGGGCTCTGTACAACCACATCCAGTTGTCTAGTAATTTAATGCCTGGCTGTGACTACTCACTTTTTAAGGATGGTATTGAGCCTATGTGGGAAGATGAGAAAAACAAACGGGGAGGACGATGGCTAATTACATTGAACAAACAGCAGAGACGAAGTGACCTCGATCGCTTTTGGCTAGAGACACTTCTGTGCCTTATTGGAGAATTTTTTGATGACTACAGTGATGATGTATGTGGCGCTGTTGTTAATGTTAGAGCTAAAGGTGATAAGATAGCAATATGGACTACTGAATGTGAAAACAGAGAAGCTGTTACACATATAGGGAGGGTATACAAGGAAAGGTTAGGACTTCCTCCAAAGTTAGTTTAGTGATTGGTTATCAGTCCCACGCAGACACAGCTACTAAGAGCGGCTCCACCACTAAAAATAGGTTTGTTGTTTAAGAAGGACACCTTCTGAGTATTCTCATAGGAGACTGCGTCAAGCAATCGAGATTTGGGAGCCGAACCAAAGCCTCTTCAAAAAGCAGAGTGGACTGCATTTAAATTTGATTTCCATCTAAATGTTACTCAGATATAAGAGAAGTCTCATTCGCCTTTGTCTTGTACTTCTGTGTTCATTTTTTTTTTTTTTTTTTTTTGGATAGAGTTTACACTATCCCAATCAAAGAATTACAGTACACATCCCCAGAATCCATAAATGTGTTCCTGGCCCACCCTGGCCCACTCTGTAATAGTTCAGTAGAATTACCATTAATTACATACAGATTTTACCTATCCACAATAGTCAGAAAACAACTTGGCATTTCTATACTTTACAGGAAAAAAAATTCTGTTGTTCCATTTTATGCAGAAGCATATTTTGCTGGTTTGAAAGATTATGATGCATACAGTTTTCTAGCAATTTTCTTTGTTTCTTTTTACAGCATTGTCTTTGCTGTACTCTTGCTGATGGCTGCTAGATTTTAATTTATTTGTTTCCCTACTTGATAATATTAGTGATTCTGATTTCAGTTTTTCATTTGTTTTGCTTTTGTTTTTTTCCTCATGTAACGTTGGTGAAGGATCCAGGAATATGACACAAAGGTGGAATAAACATTAATTTTGTGCATTCTTTGGTAATTTTTTTTGTTTTTTGTAACTACAAAGCTTTGCTACAAATTTATGCATTTCATTCAAATCAGTGATCTATGTTTGTGTGATTTCCTAAACATAATTGTGGATTATAAAAAATGTAACATCATAATTACATTCCTAACTAGAATTAGTATGTCTGTTTTTGTATCTTTATGCTGTATTTTAACACTTTGTATTACTTAGGTTATTTTGCTTTGGTTAAAAATGGCTCAAGTAGAAAAGCAGTCCCATTCATATTAAAACAGTGTACAAAACTGTAAATAAAATGTGTACAGTGAATTGTCTTTAAAAAAAAAAAGAGTTTAAGACCAGCTTGGGCAACACAGTGAGACTTCATCTCTATAAATAATTTAAAAATTAGCCAAGCATGGTGGCGTGTACCTGTGGTTCCAGCTATTTGGGAAGTTGAGGTAAAAGAATCTCTTGAGCCCAGGTAGTCAAGGTTGCAGTGAGCCATAATCAAACCACTGCACTCCAGCATGGGCAACAGAACAAGACCCCATCTCAAATATATATATTTAGCAAGAGAAAAGCATCAAGTCACATAAAACGAAATCCCCACCAGGCTAACAGATTTCTCAGCAGAAACTTAGCAAGCCAGGAGAGAATGGAATGATATATTCAAAGTGCTGAAAGTGGGGGAGGGAGGAACTTCCAGTCAAGAATACTACTATACCCAGCAAAACTATCCTTCAAAAATAAAGGAGAAATAGTCTTTCCCAGACAAGCAAAAACTGGGAGAATTAATTACCTCTAGACAGGTCCTACAATAAATTCTTAATGGAGTCCTACATCTGGAAGCAAGAAAACAATATCTACCATCATCAAAATACATGCAACTATAAAACTTGCTAGTAGAGCAGATACCTGAATGAGAATGAGAAAGGAGTCAAACATTACCACTACAGAAAACCACCAAACTGCAATGATAAACAATAAGAGAGAAACAAAGGAACAACAGATACACAAAACAGCCAGAAAATAATAAACAAAAATGACAGGAATAAGTCCTCAGGTCCTCACCTATCAATAATAACCTTGAATGTAAACAGACTAAATTCCCCACTTAAAAGACATAGTCTGGCTGAATGGATTTTTTTTTCTTCTTTTTGAGACAGAGTCTCGCTCTGTCACCCAGGCTGGAGTGCAGTGGCACAATCTTGGCTCACTGCAAGCTCCGCCTCCCGGGTTCACGCCATTCTCCTGCCTCAGCCTCCTGAGTAGCTGGGATTAAAGGTGCCTGCCACCATGCCCAGCTAATTTTGTATTTTTAGTAGAGACCGGGTTTCTCCATGTTGGACAGGCTGGTCTTGAACTCCTGACCTCAGGTGATCCGCCCGCATCGGCCTCCCAAAGTGCTGGGATTACAGGCATGAGCCACCATGTCCGGCCTGGATATTTTTTTTAATGATACAACTATATGCTGCCTATAAAAATACTAACTTCACCTGTAAAGACATATTTAGAGTGAAAGTAAAGGGATGAGAAAAGATATTCCATGCAAGTGGAAAACAAAAGCAAGCAGAAATAGCTATAATTATATCACATAAAACAGGCTTTAAGTCAGAAACACTGAAAAAAAAAGACAAAGAAGGTCATTATATAACCATTAAAGGATCAATTCAGCAAGAGGATATAACAATTCTAAATATATATGCAACCAACATTGGAGCATCCAGGTATATAAAGTAAATATGATTTGATCTAAAGGAAGAGATAGGCCAGGCACAGTGGCACACGCCTGTAATCCCAGCACTTTCGGAGGCTGAGGTGGGAGGATCACTTGAGCCCAGGAGTTCAAGACCAGCCTGGGCAACATGTCAAGACCCCGTCTCTACAAAAGTACAAAAAATTAGCCAGGCATGATGGCATGCGCCTATAGTTCCAGCTACTGGGGAGGCTGAGGTGGGAGGATTGCCTGAGTCTGAGAAGTCAAGGCTGCAGTGAGCTGAGATCGTGCCACTGCACTCTGGCCTGGGTGACAGAGTGAGTCCCTGTCTCCTAAATAAATAAATAAATAAATAAAGAGATAGACTCCAATATAGTAATAGCTGGGGACTTCAACACCCCACTCTTAGCAATGGATAGATTATCTAGACAGAAATCAACAAAGAAACACTGGACTTTATACTCCAGACCAAATGGACCTAACATTTACCCAACATTTCATCTAACAGCTGCAGAATATATAATCTTCTCATCGGCACATGGAACATTCTCCAGAATAGACCATATGTTAGGACACAAAGCAAGTCTTAGAAATTTTTAAAAAATCAAAATCATATCAAGTATCTTCTCAATAAAAGGAGAAACTTTGGAAACTGTAAGAACACATGGAAATTAAACAACATACTTTTTTTTTTTTTTTGAGATGGAGTTTCCTTCTTGTTGCCCAGGCTGGAGTGCGATGGTGTGATCTCAGCTCACCACAACATCTGCCTCCAGGGTTCACGCCATTCTCCTGCCTCACCCTCCCGGGTAGCTGGGATTACAGGCATGCACCACCATGCCCGGCTAATTTTGTGTTTTTAGTAAAGACAGGGTTTCTCCATGTTGGTCAGGCTGGACTTGAACTCCCAACCTCAGGTGATCCACCAGCCTTGGCCTCCCAAAGTGCTGGGATTACAGGCATGAACCAGCATGCCTGGCCCATTTTTTAATTTTATTTATTTATTTATTTATTGACAGACTCTCGCTCTGTTGCCCAAGCTGGAATAGTGGTGCAATCTCAGCTCACTGCAATCTCCACCTCCTGGGTTCAGGTGATTCTCCTGCCTCAGCCTCCCAAGTAGCTGGGATTACAGGTGCGCACCACCACAACTGGCTAATTTTTGTATTTTTAATAGAGTGGGATTTCGCCACATTGGCCAGGCTGTCCTTGAACTCCTGACCTCAAGTGATCCACCCATGTCAGCCTCCCAAACTGCTGGGATTATAGGCATGAGCCATCGCGCCTGGCCAACAACATACTCTTAAATGACCATTGGGTCAATGAACAAATTAAGAAGGATATCAAAAAATGTCTTGCTTGCTTGCTTGCTTCCTTCCTTCCTTCCTTCCTTCCTTTTCTTCCTTTCCTTCTCTCTTTCTTTCTTTTGATGGTCTCCCTCTGTTGCCGAGGCTGGACTGTACAGCCGTGATCTCGGCTCGCTGCAACCTCCCTGCCTCGGGCTCCCGTGATTCTCCTGCCTCGGCCTGCCGAGTGCCTGGGATTGCAGGCACGCACCCCCACGCCTGACTGGTTTTTGTATTTTTGGTGGAGACGGGGTTTCGCCCTGTTGGCCGGGCTGGTCTCCAGCTCCTGACCTTGAGTGATCTGCCCACCTCGGCCTCCCGAGGTGCTGGGATTGCAGACGGAGTCTTGCTCACTCAATGCTCAATGTTGCCCAGGCTGGAGTGCAATGAAGTGATCTCGGCTCGCTACAACCTTCACCTCCCAGCCGCCTGCCTGCCTTGGCCTCCCAAAGTGCTAAGATTACAGCCTCTGCCCGGCTGCCACCCCGTCTAGGAAGCGAGGAGCCTCTCTGCCTGGCTGCCCATTGTCTGGGATGTGAGGAGCCCCCCTGCCCGGCCGCCCCGTCTGGGAAGTGAGGAGCACCTCTGCCCGGCCGGCCCGCCTGGGAGGTGAGGAGCACCTCTGCCTGGCCGCCCATCGTCTGGGAAGTGAGGAGCGCCTCTGCCCGGCCGCCCCATCTGGGATGTGAGGAGTACCTCTGCCCAGCCGCCACCCCATCTGGGAAGTGGGGAGCACCTCTGCCCGGCCACCCTGTCTGGGATGTGAGGAGCGCCTCTGCCCGGCCGCCACCCCATCTGGGAAGTGGGGAGTGCCTCTGCCTGGCCGCCCCGTCTTGGAGGTGAGGAGCACCTCTGCCCTGCTGCCCATCGTCTGGGAAGTGAGGAGCGCCTCTGCCCGGCCACCCCATCTGGGATGTGAGGAGCGCCTCTGCCCGGCCGCCCCGTCTGAGAAGTGAGGAGCGCCTCTGCCCGGCTGCCCTGTCTGAGAAGTGAGGAGCGTCTGCCCGGCCACCCCGTCTGGGAAGTAGGGAGCGCCTCTGCCCGGCCGCCCATCGTCTGGGATGTGAGGAGCGCCTCTGCCCGGCCGCCCTTCGTCTGGGAAGTGAGGAGCGCCTCTACCCGGCCGCCCCGTCTGGGAAGTGAGGAGCGCCTCTGCCCGGCCGCCCCGTCTGGGAAGTGAGGAGCGCCTCTGCCCGGCCGCCCCGTCTGGGAAGTGAGGAGCGCCTCTGCCCGGCCGCCCCGTCTGGGAAGTGAGGAGCGCCTCTGCCCGGCCGCCCCGTCTGGGAAGTGAGGAGCGCCTCTGCCTGGCAGCCGCCCCGTCTGGGAAGTGGGGAGCACCTCTGCCCAGCCATCCCGTCTGGGAAGTGAGGAGCGCCTCTGCCCGGCTGCCCATCGTCTGAGATGTGAGGAGCGCCTCTGCCCGGCCGCCCTTCGTCTGGGAAGTGAGGAGCGCCTCTGCCCGGCCGCCCCGTCTGGGAAGTGAGGAGCGCCTCTGCCCGGCTGCCCCGTCTGGGAAATGAGGAGTGCCTCTGCCCGGCCGCCCTGTCCGGGAAGTGAGAAGCGCCTCTGCCTGGCCGCTGTGCAATCTTCCAAGTGTGAAGTGACAGCCTTTCTGCAGGTGTACCCAACAGCTCCGAATAGACAGCGACCATCGAGAACGGGCCATGATGACGATGGCGGTTTTGTCAAAAAGAAAAGGGGGAAATGTGGGGAAAAGAAAGAGAGATCAGATTGTTACTGTGTCTGTGTAGAAAGAAGTAGACATAGACTCCATTTTGTTCTGTACTAAGAAAAATTCTTCTGCCTTGGGATGCTGTTAATCTATAACCTTACCCCCAACCCCGTGCTCTCTGAAACATGTGCTGTGTCAACTCAGGATTAAACGGATTAAGGGCAGTGCAAGATGTGCTTTGTTAAACAGATGCTTGAAGGCAGCATGCTCGTTAAGAGTCATCACCACTGCCTAATCTCAAGTACCCAGGGACACAAACACTGTGGAAGGCCGGAAGGCCGCGGGGACTTCTGCCTAGGAAAACCAGAGACCTTTGTTCACGTGTTTATCTGCTGACCTTCTCTCCACTATTATCCTATGACCCCACCACATCCCTCTCTCTGAGAAACACCCAAGAATGATCAATAAATACTAAAAAAAAAAAAAGAAAAGAAAGAAAGAAAGAAAAGAATCATTATTGGGTAAAACATTAAAAAAAAAATTTCTTGAAACAAATGAAAATGGAAACACAGGCTGGGTGCTGTGGCTCATGCCTGTAATCTCAGTACTTTGGGAGGCTGAAATGGGCAGATCACCTGAGATTGGGAGTTTGAGACCAGCCTGACCAACATGGAGAAACCCTGTCTCTACTAAAAATACAAAATCAGCCAGGCATGGTGGTGCATGCCTGTAATCACAGCTACTCAGGAGGCTGAGGCAGGAGAATGGCTTGAACCCAGGAGGCGGAGGTTGCGGTGAGCCAAGATCACGCCATTGTACTCAAGCCTGGGCAGCAAGAGCAAAACTCCATCTCAAAAAAAAAAAAAAAAAAAAAAGAAAAGAAAAGAAAAGAAAAGAAAATGGAAACACAACATACCAAAATATATAGGATACAACAGAAGCAGTGCTAAGACAGACATTAATAGCAATAAGCACCTACATCAAAAAACTAGAAAGTTTTCAAATAAACGACCTAACAATGCTCCCCAAGGAACTAGAAAAGCAAGAACAAACCAAACCCAAAATTAGGAGAAGGAAAAGAATAATAACGATTACAGCACAGCAAAACAAAATAGAGAGTGAAAAAAATTTAATCAATGAAATTAGGCGTTGTTTGTTTCAATGGATAAACAAAATCAATAAACTGCTAGCTAGACTCAACAAGAAGAAAAGAGAGGAGACCCAAATAAATAAAATCAGAAATAAAAAATGAGACATTACAACTGTTTCCAGAGACATACAATAATTCATCAGAGACTATTATGAACAACTACACATGAAAAAATTGGAAAACCTAGAGAAAATGGATAACTGGACACATACAACCTACAAATATTGAACCAGGAAGAAACAGAAAACTTGAAAAGACCCATAACGAGTGATGAAATTGAATTAGTGATAAAAAGTCTCCCAAAACAGAAAAGCCCAGGAACAGATGGCTTCACTGCTGAATTCTACCAAACTTATACAGAAGAAATAATACCAATTTTCTCAAACTATTCCAAAAAAACTGAAGAGGAAGAAATTCTTCCTAACTCATTCTATAAGGCCAGAATTACCCTGACACCAAAATCAGACAAAAACACAACCAAAAAAGAAAACAGCAGGCCAATATCCTTGATGAACATCGATGCAAAAATCCTCAACTAAATACTAGTAAACAAAATCCAACAGCACATCAAAAGGATAATACACCATGATCAAGTGGGATTTATTCCAGAAATGCAAAGATGGTTCAACATACATAAATCAATAACCGCGGATACATCACATCAGCAGAATGAAGGACAAAAACCATATGATCATCTCAATAGATGCAGAAAAAGCTCTTGATAAAATTAAACATCCTTCATGATAAATATTCTCAACAAATTAGGCATAGAAGAAACATATCTCAACATAATAAACTCCATAAATGACAAACCCACAGCTATCATCATATTGAATGGGGGAATAGAGGAATGCCTTCCTTCTAAGAACTAGAAGAAGGCAAAGATGCCCACTTTCATTACTTACTTATTTATTTATTTATTTGAGATGGAGTTGTGCTCTTGTTGCCCAGGCTGGGGTGCAATGGCGTGATCTCGGCTCACGGCAACTTCTGCCTCTCAGATTCAAGCATTTCTCCTATCTCAGCCTCCCAAGTAGATGGGATTACAGGCATGCGCCACCATGCCCGGCTAATTTTTTTTTGTACTTTTAGTAGAAATGGGGTTTCTCCATGTTGGTCAGGCTGGTCTTGAACTTCCGACCTCAGGAGATCCGCCCACCTTGGCCTCCCAAAGTGCTGGGATTACAGGCGTAAGCCACCGCGCCCGGCCCACTTTCATCACTCTTAATCCACATAGTAGTGAAGTCTTAGCCAGAGCAACCAGGCAAGAGAAAGAAATAAAAGGCATCCAAATTGGAAAAAAGGAAGTCAGGCCAGTGTGAAGGTAGTGAGTTATCTCAATCTCACAGTAAGTTACAGATTGAACTCCTTGTTCTACTCTTTCCCCACTTCTCACTACTGCACTTGAGTAGTCTTAAAAAAAAAAATCAAATTGTCCCCTTTGAAGATGACATGATACCTAGTATATAGAAAAATCTAAAGATTTCACCAAAAATCTCTTACAACTGATACATTCAGTAAAGTTGCAGGATAAAAAATCATTATACAAAAACTAGCATTTCTGTACACCAATAAGGAATTAGCTGAAAGAGAAATCAAGAAAGCAACCCTACTACCTAGGAAAAAAATTAATCAAGGAGGAAAAAGACCTCTACAATAAAAACTACAAAACACTGATGAAAGAAACTGAAGAGGACACAAACAAATGGAAAGACATCTCGTGTTCATGGATTGGTGAATTGGAAGAATTAATATTGTTAAAAATGACCATACTTTTTTTTTTTTTTTTGAGACAAGGTCTCGCTCTGTCACCCAGGCTGCAGTGCAGTGGCACAGTCACAGCTCACTGCAGCCTTGACCTCCCAGGCTCAAGCAATCCTCCCACCTTGGCTCCCGAATAGGTGGAACTACAGGTACATGCCACCACATCCAGGTACTTTTTATTTTTATTTTTGTAGAGACAGGGTTTCACTTTGTTGCCCAGGCTAGTCTCAAACTCCTAGGCTAAAGCAATCCTCTGGCCTTGGCCTCCCGAAGCGCTGGGATTACAGGCGTGACCACCACGCCCAGCCCTCACGTTCTTATTCCTATGTGGGGGCTAAGAGTTGATCTTATAGAGGTAAAAACTAGAATGAGAGCTGAGCGCGGTGGCTCACGCCTGTAATCCCACCACTTTGGGAGGCCGAGGCGGGTGGATCACCTAGGTCCGGAGTTCGAGACCAGCCTGACCAACATGGAGAAACCCCGTCTCTACAAAAATACAAAAATTAGCCGAGTGTGGTGGTGCATGCCTGTAATCCCAGCTACTCTGGGAGGGTGAGGCAGGAGAATCGCTTGAACCCGGGAGGCGGAGGTTGCGGTGAGCCGAGATCGCGCCACTGCACTCCAGCCTGGGCAACAAAAGCGAAACTCCATCTCAAAAACAAACAACAAAACAAAACAAAAACAAGAAAATAAACACACACGCACACGGAGGTGGGGCGGCGGAGTGGCGGCAGGGAGGAGGAGGGGAGAGGTAATAAACAAATGATAAAACAAATGAAGCAAATTGTTAACAATAGGTGAATCTGAGCCAAAGTTTAACGTGCGTTCTTTTGCCCTATTCTTGCAACTTTTCCAAATAAAACGTTTCTTTAAAATCATGTCTAGGGGACCTGGATTCCAAGCCGAGCCCCTTTTCTCACTCGGTGCATGACCCTGAATGAATTCCTTCCTCTCGGTTGGTCTCAGTTTTTCAGCACAGATGGTTCTCTCTGGGTCTGGTAATCAACGTCTCACAACTCTGAGGACGTTTGCAGACAGGGCTTTGGAAGGAAGACGGCCCTTCTTTTCCCCCAAAGGGTCTCAGCCTGCCGGTGATTTCACCACGACTTCCTCCAGAGTTCGACCTGTCCTCTTCATCAGCCATGAACTTGCCCCTACTCATTTTTGCCACCAGCTGGACGCCCACCTCCTCTTTCCCGGAGCCCTAAGGCTCTCCTTGCGGCAGTCTTAGCCTCTGTACAGGATAGGCACGTGCATTTAGCCCCAGAAAACTACAGTCCCCAAAAGGCTTTGCGGCAACATCCTCGCGGTGATCACCAAAGAGAAAACGCTTTTCTCCGCGGGCCCGCCGCTGCATAGCCTTTTGGGAGTTGTAGTTCATCTGCTAAGAGCCGCAGAATCAGGGTGAGGTTCTAAGCCACCCTTCCCAGAACTCACAGCGCTCTTCCACACCAATAGGAAGCGTGGATCTTGGAAAGCGGGCGGGGCAGAGGAGCGCATGCGCAGTATGTGTGGTTGGGGAATTCATGTGGAGGTCAGAGTGGAAGCAGGTGAGAATGGAGGGGGCGGCAAAGGCCCGTTTCTGGGCATCTCTGCAGTCCTCCTCCGCTCCATGATGTGCACTTTGGGCGAGGAGAGTGCGTGCGTGAGTCCGACTTGTGAGGGAGGGGAGAAGGGGCTGAGCCCGGGACGAGCCAGGGGTTGCTCAGAGTAAGGGAGGTGTCCATGGAGGCAGGGTGAGGAATAATCCAGAAGCTATTAGAAATGTAAAGGGCCGGGTGTCCCAGCCTCAGAGAAGGAAGATTTAAATGCACTGGACGAGATCAGGGTAGTCTCAGGAGTTGAGGTCTGGGAAGTAGGGAGGGAGGATTTGAGACTGGAGCGGGCAACGACGGTGGGGCGGAGCGTTAGAAAGTTACATGCTGGCGTGATTTCTAGTTAGGTCAACTGTGCTTATGCCCACCCCGCCTCAGCCCCACCCTCCCAGTTATTCCAGAGCTCACTGTCCCTGTGCAGCTAGTTAGAGCCTTTCTCCCAAATGGGTTCTTCAGTTATCTTGGCCCCAGGATGTCATCCAGCTCCTGCTTCCATAAGAAGCATGTCGTTCTTAATACACGATGTTGACAAGCAGTATGGTGAGGAGGTAAGCTGTGTCTGCTAGCATTAGACCTCTGGGTTCTAATTCTGGTTCTACCACTTAATAACTGCAATCTCGGCTTCTCATGTAACCTCTCTGTGTGCCTCTGTTTCCTCTGTAGTAATATGCTTCATAGGGTAATTGTGAGAAGTAAATAAATTGCTTTTATTAGGCTACCTGATATAAGTGTTAGCTGTTACGGTTACTTTTTTTGTTGGCATCAACATGTAGCACATTTTTTAAGTTATTTTTTCAAACCATAATTGCACCAATCTAACCTCACAGCCTCTTTTTGAGGGCCTACTTGTCCAGGAAATGAGAGGGTGGTTTAGTGTGGTGCTAAGTTTTCTGTGGATTTCAAGCCCATGCATTGTTTTCATTATTGAACCAAGTGTCCCAGACACCTTACTTTAAATGGTTGAGAAAAAAAGAGAAATCAGCCAGGCATGGTGGCTCATGCCTGTAATCCCAACACTTGGGAGGCCGAGGCAGGGGGATCACTTGAGCCCAGGAGTTCGAGACCACCTAGGGCAACGTAGCAAGACCCCATCTCTGCAAAAAATGAACAAAATTAGCCGGGCATGGTGGCACACTTCTGTGGTCCCAGCTACTTGGGAGGTTGAGGTGAGAAGATCGCTTGAGCCTGGGAGGTCGAGGCTTCAGTGAGCTGAGATTGCGCCACTGCACTCCAGCCTGGGTGACAGAGCAAGACCCTGTCTCCAAAAAAAAAAAAAGAAAGAAAGAAAGAAAGAAAAGAAACTGGAAAAAAAAGCAGAAGAATTGATAGTACACTTTCCAAGCTATAAAGCATTATTTAGCAGGTATCCTTCAATGGATGATTTAGCACTTTCAGGAATGGGGAAATAAATAGCCAGGTTGAAAAGTGACTGTTGTGTGTCAGAGAGGGCCTTCTCTGAGGATTTGCCATCAAGTTTGATTGTATTTTGTTTTTATCCCCTTAGGTGTGAGAGGGTCCAGCAGAAGGAAACATGGCTGCCAAAGTGTTTGAGTCCATTGGCAAGTTTGGCCTGGCCTTAGCTGTTGCAGGAGGCGTGGTGAACTCTGCCTTATATAATGGTGAGGCATGGAGGGACAGTGGGTCACTGCACTTTCCTAGGAGTTTTCTGTTGGTCTGCATAGCCCATGTGACACTCTTGATGGTAGCTGCCGTCAGTGAATGTGTTTGTGGCCAAGAGGGCTCACCTCCTGCCATTTCATACCATAGGACTGCATTGTTATCAGAGCCCCTGACCTTTCAGTCATAGGTTCTCTCAGAGCCTGTATTCAAAAAGAGCCTCCCAGCCCACTTCCTAGTTGGATGTGTCCAGTGGCTCCTGTCAAGGTGAATTGAAGCCGCACCACCCAAATGCTGCCGCACAGTGTCTGTATTCCCCTGGCTATCTGAAATGGAGATCTCATTTGTTCTCCTCTGCTTGCATGTGGAATAACAGCAAAGGCTGCAGATCTGTTTGGGTGACCTTGTCCCGAACAGGAGCTTTTGCTGTGCTGAATTCGGGTAGTTTCAGAGAAAGTATCTTTGAGATGCATTGCCCAGCTTTTAACAGTGTAGGAGGGAGGTTAAGCTGGCTTTTCTTCCACTTTACTGTGGAAGCTTCCTCATTGGTCAAGCAATGGATTTGACCTGACTTTATCTGTAGGACCCCCTTTAATTCTGACATTCTGACACTTTCACATGCTGCAAAGCAGCAGTAGATTGACCCATCTGGTGTGTGGCTGGCTGACAAGAGGAGCTTTACTTTCAGAGTGAAGATATTTGGACCAATGATAAAGTTCAGAGAGGCAGCTGATTAGAAAAGCCTGCTTGGCTTATATGACACATCTTAGCAGTACTGTGATCCTTTTGGCCACATCTGCAACTAGACAGAAATTGCCATCATAAATTTCTCTCTGTGCCAAGACAGCTCTATAACCCCTTAAAACTTTAGCGAAACAGAGCTATTAGGAAAAAAGAGTAGGCTCTTCGAAATGTAGGATTCCCATAATGAGGGTGCTACTTCTGGGAGCACTAGGTTAAATTGGAGCCCGATGGATATGTGGTAACTGGGAAGACCTCATTGAGTTTTAGAAGTTTTGGTAGATGATTCCTGGAAATATGTTGGTGGGAGTTCAGGGATAGAATGGTCATTCAGAAAATCAACAGCCAGTTCCCTCAAGGAGAAAGGATGCTAAGGAACAGGTCCTATTACCAATCCTTGGGGACATGTGGAACAGGAAGTGACTGCTTAGTTTTGCAGCTATTTAGAAGTCTCTAGAGACCAGGAGTTGGGGAAGACAGAGAGAAGAGGGGAGACTTAATAAGTGAACAGAAAGCACCAGGGCTCTTTCAAAGACATGATCCTTTTGTTTAAAGGATGAGAGGATTTTTATGACATGTCATTGTCCTTTCTTCCTAGTGGATGCTGGGCACAGAGCTGTCATCTTTGACCGATTCCGTGGAGTGCAGGACATTGTGGTAGGGGAAGGGACTCATTTTCTCATCCCATGGGTACAGAAACCAATTATCTTTGACTGCCGTTCTCGACCACGTAATGTGCCAGTCATCACTGGTAGCAAAGGTGAGTCTTGCCTATGGTTCAGGTAAAGTAGGGAGAGTGGAAGAGGTGCTCTGTTCTTCTGTGTCGCAGGAGCATCTGTGGGATACCAGGATCCAAAAGAGTTTGAACTGTACATCATAGGAATGACTAGACTACTTGCCCTGGAGAGCTTGATATGGAATCTTAGAAATACCCACTTATGGCTGGGTGCGGTGGCTCATGCCTGTAATCCCAGCACTTTGGGAGGCTGAGGCAGGTGGATCACCTGAGGTCAGGAGTTCAAGACCAGCCTGGCCAATGTAGTGAAACCCCATCTCTCCTAAAAATACAAAAATTAGCCGGTGGTGGGGGGTGCCTGTAATCCCAGCTACTTGAGAGGCTGAGGCAGGAGAATTGCTTGAGCCTGGGGGGCGGAGGTTGCAGTGAGCTAAGATCGTGCCACTTCACTGCAGCCTGGGCAACAGAGTGAGACTCTGTCTCAAAAAAAAAAAAAAAAAAAGCCTGCTTCTAATCTTCCCATCTCTTTGGAATTTCTTTCTGTACTGTTTTGCAGTTGTTTTCAGGATACATTATGTACCTATTTCTAAAACTATTGATAGGAGCTTCCAGAGATCAGGGAGTTGTAGGTATTAATACATTGCCCACCTCTCTTGGTGCCCAGTTCAGGGCTGTCTCATGGGCGCTTGGTCCATATTGTTGAAATCTGTAAGCAAGCCGTGACAGTGCTTTGGCTCCGGGCAGGCCTGAATTGTCCAGGGGAAAGTATAATTCTCTCCCTGGATCCTTTAAATGGTCCAAGTAATGAGAAGCAGAACATAGGATGGGTCTGTTAACCCCTTATATGTGTTACACATTTGACAGAGTGCTTTTATGTCTGTTTTCTCCTTCAGTTTTCCCCAACATTTCCGCAAGGCCCAGAAAGCAAATGAAATTGTCCCCATTCTCATAGACAGGGAAATAAGCTCAGGTTGGCTAAGGCTTAGAGAGGCCACATCATTAGTAAATAGCCCAGATCTTTGGACTGATAGTCTAACACCGTTTCCACCAGACCCGAACTAACCTCTCCAAGGCTGACTCCTGACTTGGCCACAATCACCAGAGCATGTAAAGGCCTCACCCTACAATTCTTAGCATTGCCCTGTCTATTGTCTTAAAATGTTCAGTGTTGCAAACTTTGCATGGCACCTGTTAGACATAAAATCTGAATTATGTATATCTGAGGGCATTCAGGGGATACCAAAAAGCTGCTATCACTGAAGCCTCTTAAGAAATTATAAACTCTTTATGATGCTCTATTGGGTTCTCTGCCAGGGAAACCAGGCATACCTGCACCTTGCCCTCTAGGATCTTATAATCAGCAGATTTGCTTATAAATTGTAGCAAATTTGGAGCCAGGCACAGTGGTGCGTGTCAGCTACTCAAGAGGCTGAGGCAGGAGAAATGCTTAAGCTCAGGAGCTTGAGTCTAGCCTGGGCCACATAGCAAGACCTTGTCTCTAAAAATAAAAAATAAAAATTGCCAGGCGTAATGGCTCACACCTGTAATTCTAGCATTTTGGGAGGCTGAGGCAGTGGGATCACTTGAGCCCAGGAGTTTGAGACCAGCCTGGGAAATATGGTGAAACCCCAGCTCTACAAAAAGTACAAAGATTAGCTGGGCGTGGTGGTCTGTGCCTGTGTAGTCCCAGCTACTTGGAAGGTGTAGGTGGGAGGATCAACTGAGCCCAGGAGGTCAAAGCGGCTACAGTGAGCTGTGATCTTACCACTGCACTTCAGCCTGGGCAACATGTGACCCTGTCTTAAAATACATAAATAAAAATTGTAGCAAATTGGAGTAGGAGAGGTCATATAAAAGACCACTTGTGGCCAGGTGCGGTGGCTCACACCTGTAATCCCAGCACTTTGGGAGGCTGAGGCAGGTAGATCACCTGAGGTCAGGAGTTTGAGACCAGCCTAACATGGTGACACCCTGTCTCTACTAAAAATACAAAACAGCTGAGTGTGGTGGCGCGTGCCTGTAATCCCAGCTACTCAGGAGGCTGAGGCAGGAGAATTGCTTGAATCTGGGAGGCAGAGGTTGTAGTGAGCCGAGATTGTCCCAATGTACTCCAGCCTAGGCAACAAGAGCAAAAACCTGTCTCAAAAACAAACAAACAAACAAACAAAAAAACACTTGTTTTCCTACAGTGGTTTTTATTTTTAACTCCAGTGTTTGTCCCCTACCCTAAGATTTACAGAATGTCAACATCACACTGCGCATCCTCTTCCGGCCTGTTGCCAGCCAGCTTCCTCGCATCTTCACCAGCATCGGAGAGGACTATGATGAGCGTGTGCTGCCGTCCATCACAACCGAGATCCTCAAGTCAGTGGTGGTGAGTGAACAGGGGCCTTTAGCCTCGAGCCCAGAGCACCACCCTGGGAGGGTGCCAGGTGGCAGGAAGCGCTTGGCAGTGGGTTGGTTGGGATGTGGCTGCTAGTTTCCTGGTTCCTTTTCTGCTTCCTCATTAACCTGACCTGCCCTTCTGCTCCTCCCTTTGAAACCAGGCTCGCTTTGATGCTGGAGAACTAATCACCCAGAGAGAGCTGGTCTCCAGGCAGGTGAGCGACGACCTTACGGAGCGAGCCGCCACCTTTGGGCTCATCCTGGATGACGTGTCCTTGGTAAGATCCTTCGGGAGACCGAGGAGGGGAAGGGGCTGCAGTTCTCGTTTAGGTGCCTGGCTCCATTTCTGGGTAGATGCTATTAGGTCCTCCCTTCTGCTTTGCTAGATGTGAGACTTGAAAACACGGAAACATGCTGAGGTGAGGCAGTCTCTGTGGGTTTTTCGGTTGAGGGTTCTTTTACCTTCCCCCTGCCACACACATTTTTCTTATGACCTCTAGTATCCAGATAGTCTCTAACCACTAAATGTTTTACCTTCTCCAAACTGTTACCCAGAGAGTGATGCCTTGTTAACCCTGTTTGACACAGGCAGAAACTGCCGGTAGAGACCAGAGAACAGCTCGGGTAGTCTTTCTCCCTAGCACAGACCTCCCAGCCTGACCCCTGGGAGCTTCCTAACACTTACAGTCCGAAGCTCAGTGAAGTAAGCTCTGGGAACCCCAGTGAAAGGTGATAGAGTGTAAACGAACGGTTGGATTCCCCCAGGCCTGGTATAGGGGGCAAGGGACATCTCTGAGGCGTAAGCTATCCTCTTGAGACACTATAGCTTGTGTGTTTATATGACATTGGATGTCATAACTCAGACAGAAAGCAATGCAGGCAGGATAGCGTTTCAGGTTGAGGAGGGTGAGGGGAAGGGGTCGTGTTTCTAGATTCTCTGGGAAAAACCATTTGGAGTGATTTGTTCGGGCAGTGAGGTAAAGTGTTTCCTGTTCAGTTCTCCCGTGCATTGCTAGGGAAAGGCACCGCTTCCCCCAGCATCTGTGCAGCTGTTTAAACAGCCACTTGACAACACCCAGTGCTAACCCCAGGGCACTGCTCCACCTTGCTCCGGCTGCTGGAAGTCCTGGGGGCTTGGGGCTCCCTCTGCTGGCAAGAGGCCAGGCTGCAGCCGTTCTGTGGGCCCTCCCCTCGTAATTACCGTTAACCTGAACACCTTGGCTGTGAGAAAACGCTGAGTAAAAACCTAAGGGAAAAGTTGGCATTTTACTAGACTTTAACCACATACTCCATTCTGGGGAAATGTGGGCTGACCACAAGAAACCCTATCTAAGAGGTGTGAGAAGAAAATTAGGTTTCATGGGGAATTTGCTGCCCTCAGCTGGCCCTTGTAGAAATAAATTTTATTCCTTAATTATACATTTCATTTTTCATGTCTCAGGATCAGATTTTCTTACCCAAACTTTGACTGAGAAACTAGAAATGGATCAGGCGAAGTACAACAGCTGCAGTTAGAGTTAGGAGGTTAAAAATTCTGGAAGAGAATGAGACCAGGATTTACTCTTCAGGAGAAGTTTGGAGCTGCTTTTTAAAAAAGCAGAGGTTGGGAGAGTGGAGGAAATGAAACAACTAGAATTTGATGACAAAACCAATGCTCTTCTCTTGATTCTTTTTCAATAAAAATTAGGATGAATAAGTAAATTGCTCTAGGCTGGGCATTAGGAATTCTGAGGTCCCTTCCCATTGTTTGTGCTATCTTTAGGGACAGTCCCGTCAGACCTGACATGATTAGGGAAGGTCTATGGATCATCAGACTTCTAAACCCTCACGCCGACCAATGACTTTACCTGCTTTCTCTTTCTTTTAAAGCGTTTAACAGAACCATTCACATTGGGAATACCATGATTTGCGTTCCACCGTCCCTCGTCCTCTTCCTGTTCAGTGGTGGAGCTGCTGTGGGAAGACGTGGACTGGTTAATCCATAACAGAGAGCATCAGGCTCTTGGATCCCTGGGAACCAGCTGCCTCCCTCACTCTCAGGGACCCTGTTTTCCATCTGGCCTTCCTGGGCTTTGAACAAGGGAGGCATCAAAGGCCCTTGGAAGAGCACTAGTCAGTGGTGGGGGTCTTAGAACCCACAGTTCTCCTCCTCTGGGGAGGTAGTCGATTGAGTAGATACCTTCTGGTGCCTGTGGGCCCCATCAAAAGCCCCTGGTGCCATTTGCTACATGAGGTCACTGTACTGAGAGTGACAGAGTAATATACAGGAGCAGTTTGGGCAGCCAGAGAGTCTGGGTGTAAACTCAGTTTGGATACAGATACGGAGGTGGAAGAGTGTTCTGGCCTCACGGATGCCTCCAGCTGCTAGAGCCATTGCTGGCCTCTTCCTTCCAGCGGCCGTGGAGCCCTCCCAGCAGTGCTGTCGAAGCAATCACACTGCCTCATCTTGTGCTCACTCTCTCCCCTTAGACACATCTGACCTTCGGGAAGGAGTTCACAGAAGCGGTGGAAGCCAAACAGGTGGCTCAGCAGGAAGCAGAGAGGGCCAGATTTGTGGTGGAAAAGGTGAGCCTTCGACCAGATGGCAGGAGCCTCTCTCTCCCCTTTCTCCGGCACTCAGCTTCCCCATTTGCTGGGTGGCCTGGAAATTCATCATCTGTCATCCCTTCTTCCGGGATAATCGGAAGGGGCTTGAAGGAATTGTACTTCTGCAATTGGTTCCAGAGTCTTCAGGGGCTAGTCAAGGATATGTGGAGTTATGTTCCTAAATCACTGAAGGGTAATTTTTCTTCCACTTCTCTGAGATCAAAAACACTCTCTTACAAATAAAAATGTTTCTCCTGGAGTATTTTCAGCTTCACTGAGAAGTCATTTTTAACCATAGTTACATAGTGAAAGCTGACAGCAAAAAAGATCAAACGTTGCACCAGATGTGCTTTCGTCACTAGATTTTTTTCTAGTGCTAAATCCATCCAGATGTGTCAAAGAATGTGATGGGACACAGTGTATTTGCGTAGCAGCCTGGTCTTTCCGGTATTTGCAAAGACATGTTCATTTATTGTTGTCCCCTTCTTCCCACCACCAGTATCCCTAATTGGTGGGGAGATGGGGACAGCAAGAAATAAAATGGGGAAAGAGGGATAGATTTAATTTTGGAGAATGAAAACACTGTGTGGGTAGGGACTTGTGTTGCTTTGTATCTGCCATAACTTCAGAGATTATAATAAGTCTAGTACAGTGCCTGGTGATAGTAGGTATACAGTAAATGTTTGTTGAGCAAATAGACGCAGGGCCCAGCCATTTCAAAATTGTATGTAATTTCAGGGAGGCTTAATACTGTCTTCTTCCTCACACTCCTGAAGGTCACACGTTGCAGAGAGCTGTCTTCCTATTGATATTGGTAGGGCAAGCCTAGGAGATCTCACTCTGGGTGCCTGGATTCTGGTCAGGAACCAGCCTAACTCACAGGCAGCTCTAGGAACAGTCAAAAGTGCATGCTGCTCTTCCTTAGCCATCCCGAGGTGTTTTGTTTGTTTGTTTGTTTGTTTGTTTGTTTGTTTGTTTGTTTGTGACAGCTCTGTGGCCCAGGCTGGAGTGCAATGGCATGATCATAGCTCACTGCAGCCTTGACCTCCTGGGCTCAAGTGATCCTCCTGCCTCCGCCTCCCAAAGTGCCAGGATTACAGGCATGAGCCACCACACCCGGCCCTGTCCTGGCTTTGATGAAGTCCTTTAGACTTAAGGCTGGAGGAAAAGATGAGCCTTGAGGATTGATTCCACCTTTCTTTTGCTTCTGTTTTCCTTGGCCTTGGCTTCTCCTGGCTCAGAGTAGGGTTGTTAAACTAGATTGCAATTAATATTAATGAGGACTTTGAAATAAGACAAATATTCCTGCAGCCAACAGAAATGTATCCCTCCCGTGACAAGGAGTGAGCATGAAAGGATACGGGAGGACTGGTGGGCAATGTGCTCTGCTTCCCCCCACTTCCCCCGCTAGCCATCAGGAGGAAGTAAACTCCCCGAGTTCCTTCAGGAGCCTGGGAAGGTGGCTTTCTGGTGAAGGGCCTTTGGTTGTAGCCTGACATGCGGTGCTCTGAGGTTTGATCTTAGTCTGTCTCCACCTCCATTCTTTTAGGCTGAGCAACAGAAAAAGGCAGCCATCATCTCTGCTGAGGGCGACTCCAAGGCAGCTGAGCTGATTGCCAACTCACTGGCCACTGCAGGGGATGGCCTGATCGAGCTGCGCAAGCTGGAAGCTGCAGAGGACATCGCGTACCAGCTCTCACGCTCTCGGAACATCACCTACCTGCCGGCGGGGCAGTCCGTGCTCCTCCAGCTGCCCCAGTGAGGGCCCACCCTGCCTGCACCTCCGCGGGCTGACTGGGCCACAGCCCCGATGATTCTTAACGCAGCCTTCCTTCTGCCCCCACCCCAGAAATCACTGTGAAATTTCATGATTGGCTTAAAGTGAAGGAAATAAAGGTAAAATCACTTCAGATCTCTAATTAGTCTATCAAATGAAACTCTTTCATTCTTCTCATATCCATCTACTTTTTTATCCACCTCCCCTACCAAAAATTGCCAAGTGCCTATGCAAACCAGCTTTAGGTCCCAATTCGGGGCCTGCTGGAGTTCCGGCCTGGGCACCAGCATTTGGCAGCACGCAGGCGGGGCAGTGTGTGATGGACTGGGAAGCACAGGTGTCTGCCTAGGTCCACGTGTGGCCTCCGTCCTGTCACTGATGGAAGATTTGCGGATGAGGGCATGTGCGGCTGAACTGAGAAGGCAGGCCTCCGTCTTCCCAGCAGTTCCTGCGCAGGTGCCGCTGAAGAGAGGTGCCGGGGAGGGGCAGAGAGGAAGTGGTCTGTCTGTTACCATAAGTCTGATTCTCTTTAACTGTGCGACCAGCGGAAACAGGTGTGTGTGAACTGGGCACAGATTGAAGAATCTGCCCCTGTTGAGGTGGGTGGGCCTGACTGTTGCCCCCCAGGGTCCTAAAACTTGGATGGACTTGTATAGTGAGAGAGGAGGCCTGGACCAAGATGTGAGTCCTGTTGAAGACTTCCTCTCTACCCCCCACCTTGGTGCCTCTCAGATACCCAGTGGAATTCCAACTTGAAGGATTGCATCCTGCTGGGGCTGAACATGCCTGCCAAAGATGTGTCCGACCTACATTCCTGGCCCCCTCGTTCAGAGACTGCCCTGCTCACGGGCTCTATGCCTGCACTGGGAAGGAAACAAATGTGTATAAACTGCTGTCAATAAATGACACCCAGACCTTCCGGCTCAGCCATGGGTTGGTTTTTTGTTTGTGGGAGCCGTGGGATCAGAACAGAGTGTTCTAGCAGTTTTTGTGTGTACATGTTTGCATTGCCAGCTGGGACAGAGTCTCCAGTAAGGCAGAAAATGCTTTGTTTTCAGAAGACACTTTGTGTTGTGTTCCAGATCCATCCCCAACCCGAAGGGAATCTGTGGTAGCAGGTGAGGTGTCATGGGATAGGCAGTGAAGGTGGGTGGAGGGCAGTTAACTTGTTCTGTGTGTTTTGGTGCCACTACTCACTGGGAGTTACAGGACTGCCCGCCAACTGCCAGCAACACCTTCCCCCAATGCTAGGGAAGTGGTTGACGTAAATAATGTGTCCGGTAGCCCTCAGTTAGATGGCTTGGGGCACTCTGCAGTAGGTTTTTTTTTTTTTTTTCTTGTTTTCTTTTCCTTTCTTTCTTTTCTTTTCTTTTCTTTTTTTTTTTTTTTTTTTTTTTTTTTTTTGAGGCAGGGTCCCACTTTGTTGCCCAGGCTAGAGTGCAGTGGCATGAACATGGCTCACTGCAGCCTTGACCTCCTGGGCTCAAGTGATCCTCCTGCCCTAGCTCCCTGAGTATCTGGGACTACATGTGTGTGCCACTATGCTTGGCTAATTTTGTATTTTTTATAGAGACCAGGTCTCACCATGTTACCCAGGCTGATTTTGAACTCCTGGGCTCAAGTGATCCAGCCTTGGCCTCCCAAAGTGCTGGGATTACAGGCGTGAGCCACTGCGCCCAGCCAGTGGGTTTGTATTGCTTATTCTGCTTTGCTTTGACAATAGGGAAATTGGAAATGCCTTGGCATTTGAGGGGAGCTGAGTTTGTGCATTTTGGATGATGGGGAGGGAAAGCCCACCTCAGGTTGAGAAATGAACTGTGTCAATCACCCACCCCAAATCCTTCTAGGAACAGAGTGGAAACAGCATGCAGTGAGTGGACAGCACTGACTGTGCTTTAAATCTGCTCTTCATTTAATCCCCAGGCTCACCACCTGGCCACAGAGAGGGGTCTTTAAGAAGACTCCACAGGCTGCTCTCTGACCTGGATTCCACATTTCCTCCCCCAGAGTGATCGGGCCACCACCTGTCAGCTGGGGAAGAGGGAGACCCGATGCACAGATTTGGGATGGAGCCAGGGATTGAGTTCTCCCAATCCCTGCATCCTGCACCCCTCCCAGGGCCTCCCAGCAGCCATCCCGGGAGCAGACCACAGTGTGTGGTGGGCTCATGACCCTCTGCTGCACCTCAAACCTCTCTCCCGTGAGCCTCCCCGCATCCAGCCCATCTCCCTGCCGCCTCCCCAGCATCATTTATCTCAGGCCTCAGGATATCTCTTCCCACTTTGGCTCTTTTGCTGTAAGAATAGGCTTTCGAATGATGAGGTGCCTGAACTCAAAACGCATTAAAGATTGGAGCAGAAAGAGCCTAATTCCTAAATAAGTTCCAGACCGGCTTCCACTCTGTGCCCTTCCTCCTTTTCCTGCTGTTTATTGCTTTGGACACCCTTTTGGGGGTGGGAGGGCAGGAGGCTCCTCTCTCTTTCCCAGGCTCTTTTTAAAAGAGCAGTTGTGTTTCCTGCATTTGGCGGGAGATTGGGTTTCATCCTCCAGGTGTCTGTAGGGGAGCCCTGAGCTACAAAGCTGCCTTGCACTGCTTTGAGGTTGCTAGTGCCTTCAGGTCAGCCCTTTCAGTGGCAGGCGGGCCAGGTTTCCTGCTGGCTTTGCCATTAGCCTCCCTGCCAGGGATGGCAAAGGCACATCCCAGTGGCAGCCCAGGGGCCTCATTTTGCCTTGACTTCCGCCAAGTAATTCTTTTCACAAATGTTCAAGGGCTGTTAACCAGCTTCTTAGCCCCTGATGGCCTCTGGGTTTCTCCAGAAACTGCCACAATGGGCCTTTATCAGCTCGGGATTCTCTGGGCCTTGGATCAAAAATCATGTCCTGTCCTGGCCAGGGAAGGGAGAGCAGGAAGTGTCTTCCTCCCTCTCCCCTTTGGTTGGGCTGAATAGTTCCCTTGTTCAGGCTATGAAGGGTGAAGAAGGCAGTGCACCCTGGGCAGGGAGAGGAGAGAAAAACCCTGAAAGGGTTGCCATTTTCCTGACTTCTGCTAGTTTTACACAACTTCCGCCAGTGTGGACTGATGGGGAGGAGGAGCGTTGTGTTAATCTCATGGGTTTATTTGAAATACAGGAAAGACAGTGGAATATTAGTCAAATCCCGCCTTAGCAAATCTAGTTACATTGCAGCAATCAGCCCCAGGATGTGCAGTTAGGACCTCCCCTTGACCTCTGCAATCCACCAATAATTGTGCCAAAGCAGCCCACCCAGATTGAAAATTACCTGGGTGAGAAGGACGCAGGAAGCTGCAACTGATTGGTCTGCCTCTCATAGATCTTCCATTCATTCTGTACAGTGCTCCAAACTTCATTTTTCTTTTCTTTTCTTTTCTTTTCTTTTCTTTTTTTTTTTTTTTTTTTGACAAAGTCTCGTTCTGTCACCCAGGCTGGAATATAGTGGCACAATCTCGGCTCACTGCAGCCTCTGCCTCTCAGGTTGAAGCGATTCTCCTGCCTCAGCCTCCTGAGTAGCTAGGATTACAGGCATGCGCTACCACACCCGGCTAATTTTTGAATTTTTAGTAGAGATGGGGTTTCACCATGTTGGCCAGACTGGTCTTGAACTCCTGGCCTCAAGTAATCTACCCACCTCAGCCTCCCAAAGTGCTGGGATTATAGGCGTGAGCCAACACCCCTGGCCCAAACTTCATTTTTCTAAAGCAGATCTCATCCCCTCCACAATGAAGAACCTTCAATTTAGTGCAATGTCTTGTCCTGACATTCAAGGTTCTCCGTGTACTGGCTACCCCTTTCTAGCCTAACAATATTTTACTGCTTACCTCACAAACCTACCTAGTGGTTCTCACAGGGTGGGGAGTGCTGTTTGAAAATGCAAGCGGGGCAGGCACGGTGGCTCACGCCTGTAATCCCAGCACTTTGGGAGGCCGAGGCAGGTGGATCACCTGAGGTCGGGAGTTCAAGACCATCCTGGGCAACATGATGAAACCCCATCTCTACTAAAAATACAAAATATTAGCTGAGCGTGGTGGCGGGCACCTGTAATCCCAGCTACTCAGGAGGCTGAGGCAGGAGAATCGCTTGAACCCAGGAGGCGGAGGTTGTAGTGAGCCGAGATTGCACCACTGCACTCCAGCCTGGGCGACAGAGTGAGACTCCATCTCAAAAAAAAAAAAAAAAAAAAAAAAGGTGATATTGTAGACATCAAGGGAATGGGTGCTGTTCAAAAAGGAATTCCCCACAAACATTTCCATGGCAAAACTCAAAAGAGTCTACAGTGTTACCAGCAAGCTGTTGGCATTGTTGGAAACAAGGGCAAGAGTCTTGTCAAGAGAATTAATGTACTTATTGAGCACATTAAGCACTCTGAGAGCTGGAATTGCTTCCTGAAGCATATCAAAATAAATGATCAGAAAAAGAAAGACGCCAAAGAGAAAAGTATGTGGGTTCAACTGAAGCACCAGCCTGCTCCACCCAGAGAAGCACGCATTGTGAAAACCAGTGGTAAGGCGTCTGAGCTGCTGGAACCTGTTCCCTATGAATTCATAGCATAATAGGCACAAAATAAATAAATAAAAGACTTCTGGACCGTTAAAAACAAAAACAAAAACAAAAACAAAAACAGAGCTGGCAGTTGAGACTCGAGTTCCCCTCTCATGCCATAGGTCAAGTTATCTCCAGCTGCTCTGAATCAGAGTTTTCTGGGTCTAACTGGTCAACCCAACCACCAATGCCACCTCCCTTCCCAAGACCAGTTCCTCAGAATAATATCTATCTCACTTCCTACGGGTGTCCACTGGCGGACTGTCCCCTCCCTGTCACCTACTCACAGCCCACTCTCTCCTGCTTCTGTCTGGAACACCACGCTTCTCTCTTCCCTCCTCTAATTCCTGTCCCTGTGCCTGTGAAGCTCAGCTTAAAATCCCCCTGCTCCAGGAATTCACCTCTGGCTGACCTCTTCCAAGCTTTCCTTGTATATAAAATCTCCCTTAATAAAAGAGGCATTGGCTCCAGAGTTCTGGCAACACCAGGGTGGAGAATTTAACAAAATGGAGTGATGAGGCCTGCCCCAGCCAGTAGGGACTAAGGTGACTCGGTAAGGCCCAGGTGCACATAGTCGAGAGAGAGAATGGGTGGAAATGTACTAGGGAAACCAGTTTATAGCTAGGGGCATGGGAAGGAGGGGTGGCTCTCTAGCACCCTCTAATCAAGCCACTTCAGAAGAGAAAATAAAGCTGAAAGGGTAAGGCTACTTTTAGGGAACTTAAAGCTGTTGCCATCCTTGGAGACTGGGACAACCCACTTGGATCAGCCAGAAAAGCTATGATCATTGAAAGGCTTGGACCATCTAAGTTTGGCTGAAAGAGGTGCCAACACTGGTCAGGAGTTGGCAAGCTATAACCTGTGGGCCAAATACAGCCTTTCACTTGTTTCTGTATAGCTCATGAGCTAAGAATGATGTTTACACTTTTTTTCCTTTCTGACATTTAACTTGAATTTTTACACTTTTAAAGTGCTTAGGACAAAGTCAAAAGAATATTTTGTGACACATGAAGGCCAGGCGTGGTCACTCACGCCTGTAATTCCAACACTTTGGGAGGCCCATATGGGAGGATTGCTTGAGGCCAAGAGTCTGAGACCAGCCTGGGCAACATAGTGAGACCCCCATCTCTAACAAAAAAAAAAAAATCAAAAGATAAAAAATTAGCGGGCCAGGAGTGGTGGCTCACGCCTGTAATCCCAGCACTTTGGGAGGCCAAGGCGGGCGGATCACGAGGTCAGGAGATCAAGACCATCCTGGCTAACAGTGAAACCCCGTCTCTACTAAAAATACAAAAAATTAGCCAGGTATGGTGGCGGGCGCCTGTAGTCCCAGCTACTTGGGAGGCTGAGGCAGGAGAATGGCGTGAACCTGGGGGGTGGAGCCTGCAGTGAGCCAAGATTGTGCCACTGCACTCCAGCCTGGGCGACAGAGCGAGACTCCATTTCAAAAAAAAAAAAAAAAAAAAAGATAAAAAATTAGCTAGGTGTAGGAGTGCGTGCCTGTAGTCCTAGCCACTCAGGAGGCTGAGGCAGGAGAATCATTTGAATCTAGGAGTTTAAGGTTTTAGTGAGCTATGATCAAGACACTGCACTCCAGTCTGGGTGACAGAGGAGACCTTGTCTCTAAAAAAATAATAGGGGCTAAGTACGGTGGCTCACGCCTGTAATCCTAGCACTTTGGGAGGCAGAGGCAGGTGAATCACCTGAGTCCAGGAGTTCAAGACCAGCCTGGACATAGCGAAGCCTCATCTCATTAAAAAGTAAATAAAAATAAAAATGAATATTCTATAATATATGAAAATGTGAAATTCATACTTCAGTCCATAAGTAAATTTTTTTTGGAACATAGCTATGCTCCTCAGCACTACAACAGCAGAGCTGAATAGTTGCAGCAGAAACCATATGGCTTGTACAGCCTAAAATATTTGCTATCTATTCCTTTATGGAAGAATTTTGCTGACCCCTGGCTGGGATCTGTAATCCCAGCACTTTGGGAGGCTGAAGCGGATGGATCACTTGAGGTTAGGAGTTCGATACCAGCCTGGCCAACATAGTGAGACTCTGTCTCTACTAAAAATAAAAAATAAAAAAAAAATTAGTTGGACATGGTGGCAGGTGCCAGTAATCCCAGCTACTTAGGAGGCTGAAGCAAGAAGCAGAGGTTTCAGGGAGCCAAGATCGCGCCACTGCTCTCCAGCCTGGGCTACAGAGTGAGACTCTGTCTCAAAAAAAAAAAAAAAAAAATTTGCTGACCCCTAACTTAGGGGATTTGATAGCCTTGGAGAAGAGAGGGAAGAACCCCAGAATTTGGAAGTCTCAGGCAACAGGAGGGGCTGAGGGATTTAAGTCAGATAGCAATGTAATTGTCACCAGTCTTTGATTGTGTCCAAGGCTATGGTGATCTGAGAAGCAAAGTCACATTGGGGCCCTGGCACACAGATTTATAACACCTGCTGTTCTCTGTGGCTTACACGTTTCTGAAATGGCAGTAGATGAGAACGAAGGTAGCAAGCAGGTAGGAATTAGTAAGGAAGGTCTCCTGGTGGTCTGAGGTTGAAAACCACTTCTTTTCCACTCCTCTGGTCTCCAGGGAGTGTTTGCTGCTGGACCGTCTTTCCAAAGCAAGGAGAGGCCACGGCCGAGGAGGGGAGCCCAGTGCAGCAATGAATCCCAGACACTGGGGCCTCTGGGAGCTTTAGCCTCTGGGTGGAGGAGTGTCTTGACTAAGCCCATATTTGTCCTGGACAACTAGAAACTCCAAAAGAACCTACGGGTGCTCTTTATTGTGAACGGTGCCAGAGCTAATCTTTAAGAAGCATTCAAGAATGAGCTTTCTGTCTCTGGCGAGCAATCGCTTCTTTCCTTTGTTGCCTCTGCCAAGCTCTTATGTGCAATGCCACTTCCCTCTTCCATGTCCTACCTTTCCCCTGCTCAAGGTTCTCTTCAACGCTTACTTTCTTTAGGATTCCTCTCCTGTCTAGCTCCACCCCCATTGAAACCACAACAGCACAGAACTGAAGAGGAGGCTTTCAGATCCTCAGGCACACCCCTTCCTTTGGGTGAGGAGGGTAAGGAGGTTTGCACGACGTCCCACAGGGTATGAGTAGCAAAGCCAGGGTTGGGATGTAGGTCCCCAAACTCTCCATCTAGTGCTTTTCCTATCCCATCTCTCAGCTTCAAATGCTCCAATATCTGGGGCACCTTGGCATATAAATCCTTCCTTTGCATCCGCAGATGGGTGGCGGCATGTGTCCTGTCCATTCCCTTCATACACACTCTTTCATCCCCAGCTAGACTGGAAAAGTGGGGAGACAGAGACAATGTCTTCTCTTTTGAAAGTCCCTTCATGGGCCGGGCGCGGTGGCTCATGCCTGTAATCCCAGCACTTTGGGAGGCTGAGGCGGGCAAATCACCTGAGGTCAGGTGTTCGAGACCAGCCTGGCTAACATGTTGAAACCCTGTTTCTACTAAAAATACAAAAAATTAGCCGGGTGTGACGGTGCATGCCTGTAATACCAGCTAGTCAGGAGGCTGAGGCAGAAGAATCGCTTGAACCATGGAGGCAGAGGTTGCAGTGAGCCGAGATCGTGCCATTGCACTCTAGCTTGGGTAACAAGAGCGAAACTCTGTCTCAAAAAAAAAAAAAAAAAAAAGCCGTTCATCTTCATGCCAGTGAACTACAGCAATGCTTGCTGACACTGAAACTGTGCTGGGCTGGACTTCCCAGGGTTCTCACTCCAGAAGGCAGCTCAGTTTAGTGGAACTACTGCAGGTTCTAGAACTAGAAAGATGTGGGTTTGGGCCAGGCGCGATGGCTCATGCCTGTAATCCCAACACTTTAGGAGGCCAAAGCAGGAGGATCATTTGAAGCCAAGAGTTTGAGACCAGCCTGGGCAGCACAGCAAGACCTCATCTCTACAAAAAAATCAAAAAATAAAAAATTAGCCAGGTGTGGTCATGCATACCTGTAGTCTCAGCTACTTGGAAGATTGAGGTGGGAGGATTGCTTGAGCACGGGAATTCGCATCTGCAGTGAGCAACACTGCACTCCAGCCTGGGCAATAGTATTAAATCCTGTCAAAACAAACAAACAAACAAAAAGCCGGGCTTGTTGGCTCATGCTTGTAATATCAGCAGTTTGGGAAGGTGAGGCGGGTTGATCACTTGAGCCCACAAGTTCAAGACCAGCCTGGGCCACATAGTGAGACCCTGACTCTACAAAAACTTTAAAAAATAGCCAGGCATGGTGGCACATGCCTGGGGTCCCAGCTACTCAGGCTGAGGTGGCAGGATTGCTTAAGCCTGGGAGGTCGAGGCTGCAGTGAGCTGTGATTGCACCACTGCACTCCAGCCTGGGAGGTCGAGGCTGCAGTGAGCTGTGATTGCACCACTGCACTCCAGCCTGGGTGACAGAGAGAAAGCCTGTGTCAAAAATAATAATAATAATAATAATAATCTGGGTTTGTATTCTGACTGTGCCACTGAATAGCTTGGGAAACCTTGGGTAAATTACTTAAATACTTCAAACAGCCTTATTTTTTTCCTCAAGGAACTAAAGATACGAATATTCACATTGTAGTGTTATTGAAGAGTATATGAGGTGACTGATGTGAAGATGCTTTCAGCCAGAGCCATGATGCGTTTATCAGTTTTACACGAGGGCCTTAGGCACTGCTGTTGTTAGAAGGAAGGGTTCTGCTGGGCGTGGTGGCTCACACCTGTAATCCAAGCACTTTGGGAGGCCAAGGCGGGTGGATCACCTGAGATCAGGAGTTAGAGACCAGCCTGACCAATATGGTGAAACCCCATGTCTACTAAAAATATAAAAGTTAGCCAGGCATGGTGGCGTGTACCTGTAGTCCCAGCTACTCGGGAGGCTGAGACAGGAGAATTGCTTGAACCTGGGAGGCGGAGGGTGCAGTGAGCCAAGACCTCACTACTGCACTCCAGTCTGGCCGACAGAGCGAGACGTCTCAAAAAAAAAAAAAAAAAAAGAAGAAGAAGAAGAAGAAGAAAGAAGGGTTCCATGGCCAGGTGCTATGGTTCATGCCTGTAATCCCAGCACTTTGGGAGGCCGAGGCAGGTAGATCACTTGAGGTCAGGAGTTCAAGACCAGCCTGGCCAACATGGCGAAACCCTATCTCTAAAAAAATAAATACGTAAAATAAATTTTAAAAGAAGTAAGGGTTCCATGGCTGTGGAAGTTTGAAATCCACTCTCCTAGAAGCGTTCCTCAAAAATTCTTTTCATCTCTTCAGTCTCAGACTGAGCCAGGCAAGGCTGTGGCCCCTCTTCTCCACCAGATGGCAGCAACCTGCCTGTTACTAGCCGTGCCAGCCTGTGTCAACCAGCACAAGATGTTCAGAAAAATATCCCGGGGAAAGACTAGGAGAATGTCAGCGCCAGTACTGAAGACAAGTAAACAGGTTGAAGTGACTCTCTGCAGACGACTTCCTGATACAGAACCCCCTGGGCATCTGTGGCTGTAAATATACCAACTGTCCTGCACCAGCCACCAGCCAAACTAGTGCTACCCATCTCTCTGCCAGGTGGGAGACCCACCACCCAGTTCTGTTTTAACTCCTTCTTAAACCAAGAAGGCTCTCAGGGCGCTACATACACAGCCTTTGGTAGCCTAAGGTCAGTTTGGGCAGCTTACCCAGTTGTTAATGAATTAATATGGCACAGAGCAGGGCCAGGCGCGGTCGCTCAGGCCTATAATCACTTTGGGAGGCCGAGGCGGGCGGATCACTTGAGGTCTGGAGTTCGAGACCAGCCTGACCAACATAGTGAAACCCTGTCTCTCCTAAAGATACAAAAATTAGCCAGGCATGGTGGCGGACGCCTGTAATCCCAGCTACTCGGGAGGCTGAGGCAGGAGAATCGCTTGAACCTGGGAGGCAGAGGTTGCAGTGAGCTGAGATCGCGCCACTGCACTCCAGCCTGGGTGACACAGCGAGACTCCGTCTCAAAAGAAAAAAAAAAAAAAGAGCCACAGAGGGGACATCAGATTCTCTTTCAGAGGCCCCAGGAGTTTCCTTCCAATTTCCCAAAACACTCATGAGGAGGGGCAACGTTAAATCTGATAGGCTAAGTACTTGGGGAGGCTTGACCTTCTATCTTGTGGGTGCTTTTATCAAAGAACAGACTTGAAAAAGGACAAGTGCTGTGTACACAGTTGCTCCATTCATTCATCCAACAGGTATTATTGAGTACCTACTGTGTGCAGTCCTAGGCTACATGCTTCAGGGGATTCAAAGGTGAATTCGATTCAGGTCTTCCTTAAAGAGGTTAATATAACTTAGTCCAAATCACAGGTCATTGGGTCATGGGTATTGAAGTGCTGTACATTGAGTTTTTTTTCTTCTTTTTCTTCCTCCAGATTTCTGTTCCTTATTGTTTGGCTCAGGCCAAAAATTAAATGATGAGGCCATGAAATGGGGAAGAAACAGGGAAAGGAAGTGGTTGGAAGGAAGCCAGAGAAGGCTCAAACGTTTGCCACAGGACTCCGTGAAGTTGGTGGAGGCTCAGCCCAGAAGGGTTCTCGGCTTTGCCCAGGAAAGAATTCAAGGGTGAGCTGGTGGTGTTAGACAGCAACTTTTATTGAAGTGGCAGTGTCCAGCAGCAGCAAAGGTACTACTTTTTGCAGAGCAGGACTTCTCCATAGGCAGTGTGTCCAGAGTAGCAGCTCAGAGGCAGGGCTGCAGTCATAGTTATACCCACTCTTAATTATATGCAAAATAAGGGGCAGATTCTGTAGACATTTCTAGAAAAGGGGTATCCGGTCATTGCCATGGGAAGGGGCGGTAACTTCCAGGTGTTGCCATGGCATCAGTAAACTGACATGGCATGCTAGTAGGCATGTCTTATGGGGACGTGTTTTCGCCCTGTCCCTGTTTTAGCTAGTCCTCAATTAGGCCCCGTGTCTGAGCTCCACCTCCAGACGTGAGCTGAGTCCTGCCTCCTACCTCAAAGCGAAGTGTAGAATCAGGGACACTGTTATTGATGTGTACAGATCTTAAAGCAAAGCATTTCTCCCATCATCTCCCATTGATTTTCCCAGAGAATTAGTGACCCTAGCTCTGACCTGTCTGATCTTGCAAATGCAGACTGCCTGATTATTTAAATTGTCTTAAAAATAATACTTATCGGTTTAATGCATTTTGTTTTAAAAGATACAGACTGGGCCAGCTGCGGTGGCTCACGCCTGTAATCCCAGCACTTTGGGAGGCTAAGGCAGGTGGATCACCTGAGGTCAGGAGTTTGAGACCAGCCTGACCAACATGGTGAAACCCCGTCTCTACTAAAAATACAAAAAATTAGCCAGGTGTGGTGGCAGGCACCTGTAATCCCAGCTACTCAGGAGGCTGGGGCAGGAGAATCGCTTGAACCTGGGAGGCGGAGGTTGCAGTGAGCCGAGATTGCACTCCAGCCTGGGCGACAAGAGTGAGACTCTGTCTAAAAAAAAAAAAAAAGATACAGACCGCGGCTGGGCGCGGTGGCTCACACCTGTAATCCCAGCACTTTGGGAGGCCGAGGCAGGTGGATCACGAAATCAAGAGATAGAGACCATCCTGGCCAACATGGTGAAACCCTGTCTCTACTAAAAATATAAAAATTAGCTGGGCATGGTGGCACGTGCCTGTAGTCCCAGCTACTTGGGAGGCTGAGGCAGGAGAATTGCTTGAACCTGGGAGGCGGAGGTTGCAGTGAGCCAAGATTGCGCCACTGCACTCCAGCCTGGTGATAGAGCAAGACTCCATCTCAAAAAAAAAGGCCGGGCACAGTGGCTCACACCTGTAATCCCAGCACTTTGGGAGGCCGTCTTAATAAATAAATAAATAAACAAATACATAAATAAATAAATGATACAGACCTTGAGGTCTCCTCTCTCGGCTTTGGAGCCCCCCTCCCTCTGTCTCCGTACAGGGGAGCTTCTTCCTTCTTTCTTCTCCCTTCTTTCTTGCCTATTAAACTCTCCACTCCTAAAAAAAAAAAAAGAAAAAAGAAAAAAAGAAAGGAAGAAAAGAAAAAGAGAAAAAGATACAGATCTTGCCAGGTACAGTGGCTTATGTTTATAAATGCCAGCCAGCACTTTGGGAGGCTGAGATGGGCGGATCACCTGAGGTCAGGAGTTTGAGACCAGCCTGGCCAAGATGGCAAAACCCTGTCTCTACTAAAAATACAAAAATTAGCTGGGTGTGGGGGTGGGCACTTGTAATCCCAGTTACTCTGGAGGCTGAGGCACGAGAATCGCTTGAACCCATGAGGCAGAGGTTGTGGTGAGCCAAGATCACACCACTGCACTCCAGCCTGGGTGACAGAGTGAGACACCATCTCAAAAAACAAGACACACACAAAAAAGATACAAACCTAGGCTGGGCACAGTGGCTCACACCTGTAATCCCAGCACTTTGGGAGGCCAAGGCAGGTAGATCACCTGAGGTCAGGGGTTTGAGACCAGCCTGGCCAACATGGTGAAACCCCATCTCTACTAAAAATACAAAAATCAGGGCCGGTTGTAGTCGCTCACGCCTGTAATCCCAGCACTTTGGGAGGCCAAAGCGGGCAGATCACAAGGTCAAGAGATCGAGACCATCCTGGCTAACCCAGTGAAACCCCATCTCTACTAAAAATACAAAAAATTAGCTGGGCATGGTGGCACGCACCTGTAGTCCCAGCTACTCGGGAGGCTGAGGCAAGAGAATCGCTTGAACTGGGGAGGTGGAAGTTGCCTTGAGCCGAGATCGCGCCACTGCATTCCAGCCTGGGCAACAGAGCGAGACTCTGCCTCAAAAAAATAAATAAATAAATACAAAAATTAGCCGGGCATAGTGGCGGGCGCCTGTAATCCCAGCTACTCAGGAGGCTGAGGCAAGAGAATCGCTTGAACCTGGGAGACGGAGGTTGCAGTGAGTCTAAATTGCACCATTGCATTCCAGCCTGGGCAGCAGAGTAAGACTCTGTCTCAGAAAATAAAAAAACATACAGACTAGTCTGGGCAACATAGTGAGGCCTTCATCTCTACAAAAAAATTAAAAATTAGCTGGTCATGGTGGCACACGCCTGTAGTACCAGCTGCTTGGGAGGCTGAGGTGGGAGGATCGCTTGAGCCCAGCAGGTTGAGGCTGCAGTAAGCCAGGATCATGCCACTGCACTCTAGCCTGGGGGACAGAGCAAGAACCTGTCGCAAAAAAAAAAAAACAAAAAACAAAAAAACAAAAAATGAAATGTAAAGAATAAAACAGAATGAACCATAACTTCATTGTCCACAGGTAATATTTCCTAAATACATATACCTCACTATGCAATGTGAGAAAGATGAATAATGAAAAGAGAAAGCCCTCCCACCACTTTTCTCTCAAAATATTTCTAAAATAACCAGTTAGATTGTTTAAATTTCCTTCCAGAAAAAAAAAAAGTCATGCATTCAGCAGCTCATATATCTCTAAGCCTGTACATACTTATCCTCTGCTATTGTAATTATTTGCACAAAAGATCACACTGTACGTACTGTTCTGTTCTGCACCTTGTTTTCATTTATGGAAGTATCTTGGACATCTTGCCCTGTAGCACAGACTAATCCACCCCATTCTTTTAAATGGCTACATTGTTTTCCCTCATGTGGCTCTGGGATGTGTTGTCACCAGTCAGCTTTTGCTGTTGCAAACAAAACTGCCTGGTTCTTAAAAGGCCCAGCTATTTCTGCACACGATTTTCCCGCAGGCCCCACAGTTGTGCCCAGAGTCTTAGGAAATAACCTTTGGGGTGAAGGGAAAGCCAATGCTTGGGCCCCTGGAGCTGCCCAGTGGCTTCATATTACGAATGTGTGGCTTTGACCTCTTTGGGGAAGTTGTCACTCCTCTACCTCCTGTTCCTGACAATCTGGCATGGCTGCTCCCAGGCTGGCCCTCCGGACCATGGGCTGCCCTGGGATGGAGTCCTTGCATCTCCCAGCTGGGTGAGGGCTTGCTGGGTCAGCAGACGGGCTCCCTGGGGCTCTTGGCTTGGGCTGGGATTGCTGTGCTTTGTTGGTGTTCACGGCTGCACGGTGCTGCTCTGAGATTCATAAATAAACAGGAAGCCAGTCCACTTCCTCCTTGCTGGGGTTGGTCCCCAGTCCTTATCAGCCAGTTAGCCCAAAGGGGAAGGAGCAGCCCAGGATTCAGAAGGCTACTTCCTGGTAGAGGTGATGAGGGATTCTGGCCTCACTGCCAACATAGCCTCCCCATCTCCGTGCACCTATCTACCCAGCACGGATAGCCTTCCTGACAATCAAAGTTAGGCTCAAATTCTCCCCTTTGGGAAGATTTTTCTGATAAACCCTGACCTTATTTCTTCGGTTCCGAGGTCAAGTTCTTTTGAACTTGTAGGAAGCAACTGTCTAGGTGTTTGTGTGTGTTTTCTCCCTGAAGGCAGCACTGACACATTTTCTTCTGCTTCTTCCCAGTCCCCACCCAGCATGGCTCTCTATTCATGGGGAATGCTCCACAGAGGTTTGAAGACTGAATGACCAATTATAAAAGCGGTGCCAGACAGGGCCGCAGCCTCAGCTCACAATGGGGCTGGAAAGCATTGCTTCTTGGGACCATGGGGCAGCTGAACAGGAGGGAGTGGTGAGGACAGTTACCAGAGTGTGAAGCTGAGGTGTGGCTGGGTGAGGCTGGCGATGAGAGCTGCAGATATTCTGTCTAGTCAACAAGTCCTGAAAGCCACTAGACCACATGGAAAATCAGTTCCCTAATTAAAGAGTCACTACGTACATTATACCGGGGGTGCCCATTTTAAAGGAATTAGAATTTTAAAAATACAGTCAAACATAAACACAATGCGGAACATATTTAATCTTTTGCAGTGAGACTCAAAGCGCACATCGGGATACCACTGTGCCTCAGGCAGTCATTATGACTATCAATTACTTTACAGAACATTAAACTTAGGCCTGCCGGCCTGGAGCAAGTGAGTCACTGTCAGTTGCTTTTTTTTTTTCCTTTTTTTTTTTTTTTTTTGAGATGGAGTCTCACTCTGTTGCCAGGCTAGAGAGCAGTGGCACGATCTTGGCTCACTGCAACCTCTGCCTCCCAAGCTCAAGTGATTCTCCTGCCTCAGCCTCCTGAGTAGCTGGGATTACAGGTATGCGCCACCACACCCAGCTAATTTTTGTAGTTTTAGTAGAGATAGGGTTTCACCATGTTGGCCAGGCTGGTCTCGAACTCCTGACCTCAAGTGATCCTCCCACCTCAGCCTCCCAATGTTCTGGGATTACAGGCATGAGTCACTGCGCTGGGCTTGTCAGTTGCTTTTTAAAAAATCTCTGAAATCACCCTGTTCAGTGGCCACCATTTTCTTTTTTTAAGAAAGCTGGTACAGAAACCAAACTAAAAAACAAACACCACAACCAAAACCCCAATTATCTCCACTTTGCAGCTGTACAGACTTCAAATAAAAGTTTCTCTATTAAGCACCTGGAGTGCAGAGAAGCGTGGGACACATGAGGGTTGGAGACCCGCAGGTGAGGACGGAGTGGAGAGTGATGGGTGGGCCTGGCTGGGGGCTTAGGTAGGAGGACATTGAAGCAGAGACCTTCAGGGATGTGCAAGAGGGGCCAGGGTGTGAGGGCAGAGCTCTCTGAGCTGCACCTCAAGGCTGAGGCAGATGAAAGAGCAGCTCTGAAGGCCCATAATCCCTCAGAAAGGCATCCATGTTTATAATGTGGATCACGAAAGTGGACTGAGGGATGATCCTGGTGGCTGTTCCAGGGACGTGTGAAATTCAAGGTGTTTTTTGTTTGTTTGTTTTGAGACAAGGTCTTCTCTGTCACCCAGACTGAAATGCAGTGGCTCAATCACGCCAGCTTTTTTTTTGTTTTTGTAGAGATAGGTGTCTCACTGTGTTGCCCAGGCTGTTCTCCAACTCCTGTGCTCAAGCGATCCTGCTACCTCAGCCTCCCAAGTGCTGGAATTACAGGGTAAGCCACTGCACCTGACCTCAAAGTGCTCTTCATCTTCACCTAGCGGCAGCATCCTGGGAGTAGGAGTGGGCATGGGGGGGGGGGGGGGCGTGGAGGGGAGGGTGGGAAGTTCAGCTCCTTCCATGCCCTGCACAGTTTCCAAAGCTTCAACCCAAGGCCAGTTTAAGGTTATACTCCAGAAGTAGAGGAGGGGGAGCTCCATAGCTCCACAAAGATGGGTAGAGTCGGGGCAAAGGCTGGGCCTAGAGTGTCGGATGCGGACTGTAGCCTCTGAGGCTAGCAAAACACTCCTAGCCCTTCCAGCACACTGGCACCCCTGCCCAGCCCAGTCCCAATCAGACAAGAAGAGATAAGTGGAAACCTCAGGTTAAAAATACCCAGTCTTGTAAAGAGAAATAAGAACAGGAAGGAAGTGTGGGGAGGCAAGGCGGAATAGAGAAAAAGCCCCAGAAAAGGAGAAGATGTTCTGAGTGGCCAGAAGCTGATCAGGTGAAGTAGGTGTGGACACCCTCCAGGTGCCTGCCGGGTTGGTAGGCATAGCATGGGGTCGAGATGGGCTTTGCCTTCCTGGGCATAGTTCAGGCAGGTCCTCCCAGAGAAATGGTTTTGACTCACTAATACCAGGATTCAGATCCCCTCAAAGAGTTTCAGGCCAGGAGATGAGTGGATGAGCAGAGGGCCTCCTCCAAGGATGGTGGGACATTCGTGACAGGAGGGGAGCCTGTCATGTCTGTTACTTTCTCTGAGGGGGAGGGGGCCAGCTAAGCCACCAGACCCTCAGCGTTGGGCAGGGTGGAAAGAGAGTTTAGTTGGCCTTGGGAACAGCAGCCACTCTTGTCAGAGGAAGCGGGGACAGTGAGAAGGCTGAGTGAGGCGGCACAGTGTTGTCTGTATGCCCAGAGGCTAATACTAGGGCTCTGGATCTAGGGTGGCTGTGTTCGACTCCTGAGTCTGTCACCTAGCTGCATGACCTGGGACTAACACGTAATTTTGCTGTGTTTCAGTTTCCTCATCTGTAAAACGGGGCTAACAATAGGTGACCTCATGGCAGTGTAGTGAGGGTAAGTGAGCTGATAAGCCCACGGCTGCTAGAACAGTATCTGGGCCCTAGTAATAGCTAACACTATTGGGGTTGGGGTTGAGGGCAGTGCAGCGGTGGATAGAAAAGACGTACCTAACACCTTATACCGGTGGAACAGTCCTTCACAGACAGGCTGACACCACAGCAAGCCAGGAGGTGGCTGGGAACAGGAGGCTGTAGAGATCAGTAGAATACAGGCCCGAGTGCTCAGGAACTGATATCTTATGGAGGCTACAAACAACTAAGCGACCACATTTGAGCATAACACAAGAGAGTTTCATACAAGTGCTAGGGTGCCGAGACACAGGGCAACTTTGTCTGCCGTCAGTGTTTGGAAGAGGCCAGGCAAGCTGGTCTTGGAGGTTAAGGAGGCCGAGAAGAAAGGACATGAAAAGATAGTCTAAGAAACAGGGAATACAGTGTACAAGGCGGCAGCTCCTGGGTGGTTGGCTGGGGCTTGAAAGTGAGTGGTGTGGCTGGGGGTGACCAGTTTGGAGCGGCCAGCAGGGACTGGTCTTGCAAAGCTCTGCCAAGATTTTGCACTTTATCCTGTGGCAGGAGGCAAATGGAAAGACTAGGAAGTGGGGAAACCAATCAGATTTGTGCACTTGAAAGATTTCTCGGCCAGGCGTGATGACTCATGCCTGTAATCCCAGCACTTTGGGAGGCTGAGGTGGGTGGATCGCTTGAGGTCAGGAGTTCGAGACCAGCCTGACCAGCATGGAGAAACCCTGTCTCTACTAAAAATACGGAAATTAGCTGGGTGTGGTGGTGGGTGCCTGCAATCCCAGCTACTCAGGAGGCTGAGGCAGGAGAATCACTTGAACCCAGGAGGCGGAGGTTGCAGTGAGCCGAGAGTGTGCCACTGCACTCCAGCCTTGGTGACAGAGTGAGACTCCATCTCAAAAAAAAAAAAAAAAAAAAAAAAAGAGAGATTTATCTGGCAGAAGCATGGAGGGTAAATAAGAGGGGAAGGGAGCAGTGGCAGGGAGGTCCACTGGTTAAGTGGTCCCAGCGGCGGTCAGGACAAGAGACAATGAGGGAGGGGTCTTAGAAAGTGGATTTATCTGGAAGTATGACAAAGAGGAAGGGGTGGAGATCGGCAACTGGGCATTTAGTGATGTCCTTAATGGAGATTGGGAATATAGAGAGGGGAGTGGGGATCTCACTCCCATTGCTCAGACTGGAATGCAGTGGCGCAATCTCGGCTCACTTCAGCCTCAACTTCGTGAGCTCAGGTGATCCTCCCACCTCAACCTTCTGAGTAGCTGGGACTACAGGCGTGGACCACCACACCCACCTAATTTTTGTATGTTTAGTAGAGACGGGGTTTCACCATGTTGCCCAGGCTGGTCTCAAACTCCTGGGCTCAAGAGATCCACCCATCTCAGTCTCCCAAAGTGCTGGGATTACAGGCACAGCCACCATGCCCGGCCTACAAAGAAGGTTTTAGAAAGGTAAGCTTGAGGTGGCTGAGACTGCCAGGAGGGCACAGGAGAGGACAGAAATGATGAGTACCGCCACGAGAAGGAGGTCCAGCAGGAGATGCCCTTCACAGTGAGTAGGGCAAGCTTTACCATGATGCAAATATACGGATGGACACTGAGTCACAGGCAGAGTGTAGCGTGTGGGGTCTCCTGCAGGAGGTGTGGGAAGTGTATTGCAGGGGCTGAGAGGGCTCCCTTGCTCCAGATCATGGCCAGAAAATGGCAAAGGATCACAGCTTACATTGCCTGGTTAAATTACACAATGGAGTATATGATCTAACATAAACTAAATTAACCTTTACAGAATGAACAAGGGGTTTAAAAAGATTCCAGCAAAAACCCTGCAGATTAAAGATCATCCTAATTTAGCAAGCACAGGCACACAAGAAAACGGAAAAGCTGGCCCTGCTCCTCACAGGAACTCTGCCAGCCCTGTTATGAGGCTAAAACAGTGACAGTCTAATCAGGGCTCACAGGAAGATGGCCAAAAGTTTTTTTTATTTTTAATTTTTATGGGTATATAATAGTTGTACCTATGTATGGGGTATGTGTGATACTGTAACACAAGCATACGGTGTGTAATGATCAAATCTGGGTAACCGGGATAGACATCACCTCAGACACTGATCATTTCTTTGTGTTGGGAACATTCCAAATATTCTCTTCTAGCTATTTTAAAAAATACAATAAATGATTGTTAACTATAGTTGCCCTATTGTATTATCCAATACTAGAACTTATTCCTTCTTTTTCGTAATTTGTAGTTATCAAGGTGACTATTTGAAATGTGGACTTTCACATCTACCATTGCTAAAAAAACGAACCTCACCCCAAATATATATTGTATCTTGAGGTCCTAATGAGAGTAGGTTGTGTATACAATGTATACATAATTGAACATATATTAAGGGTACATGCTCAAATGTTATGACTATGCAATATAACACCTCAGTTTGGGGGTTTTCATCTCATACAGAATTTGATTTGGGCAAAAATTCTTAAGTCATGGGTTTTGGGTCTCGGGAAATGAACTGGTTTCCTGCTTATCAGTTCCCCACATCTGAAATCCTATGTATTGCACTTACTTCTAAGAACAAAGGATGCTTGTATTCCAGAGTGTGGCTGCAATGGCTCATTTGTCCTTCATTACCTTGGTCCTCTCTTCCTTCTGGAGATGAGGGAAAGATTAGCTGAGCTCCCTAGAGAAAAGCCTTATGTAAACACACAGTGTTGCTGAAGTTATTGTTACTATTTTCAACAACACTAAGAGGCAGCAATGGTGTATGGTGCTCCAAGGAGTTCTAATCAGGATCCAGGAGTGGAGTGGTTCTAACCTCTTAATACCATGTGAATCCAGGGGTCCTTCTGGCACATGAGTCCTATGGGGCCTGGAGGCTGCTGGGGCTTAGAAAAGACGACCCATGTGCAACACTTGCAGGGAATTAAAAAAATAAAATAAAATAAAAAAATAGAAAAGATGAAGCCCCCAAAGGCTGAGATTATCATTCTCTAACAAGAGAAGAACCCACCTCGTACTAGACAGAGTCTGAGATGGAACTGAACCAGCCACTGGTCAAGGAAAGGGTTCCTAGTGTCAGCCTGGGAGCCAAAGCCAGAGAGCTGATGTCTTCATGGAGGCTTGGGTACCTGCATCCTACATACAGAGGAGGCTGGGGTGGGGGTAACGGGCCTTCCTGGCCTTTGTACTCTTTATTTCTCTCTCAAGCCAATAATACACACTCAGAAAATGTTATATTAAATAAACATTTTGGAGCTAGGGAGACAGGGTCTTGCTCTGTCACTCAGGCTGGAGTGCAGTGGTATGATCTTGGCTCACTGCAACCTTTGCCTCCCCAGCTCAGTCAATCCTCCCACCTCAGCCTCCTGAGTAGCTGGGACAACAGGCATGTGCAACCATGCCTGGCTAATTTTATTTTTTGTAGAGATAGGGTCCCACTATGTTGCCCAAGCTGGTCTGAAACTCCTGGGCTCAAGCGATCCTCCTGCCTCGGCGTCCCAAAGTGCTGGGATTACAGATGTGAGCCATTACACCTGGCCTAAAATAATTATTTTTATTTTTTGGAGCACAATTGTGGGAGGATTTAATAGAGTGAGGATGATTATTCTCCACAATGTATGTCCAGAACTTATGTATTGACTCCTTGCCCTGTGTGCAAGGTGCTGTACTAGCCACCACGGAGACACAGAGATGAACGAGACATCAGGATGCTGATGATTAAGATATGCACACACCCACAGCACAATGTGAGTACTGGGGCTTGAAAGGGTCTGAGGAAAAGGAAGCAGGGTTCCAAGGTGGATGAGGGTCAGGCATAATCATGGAGGAGATGGCCCCTGGCCTGGGCCTTGAAGGCTAGGAGGGTCTTGCCAGGTGGAGGTAGAGGTGGAAGGAATGACATTCCCAAAGAAGGAGCAAAATCCCCAAATGGAAAAGCATGGGATGTGCATGACCAACGGTGAGTACTTCCTTCTGGCTGGCATCCCAAAGGTGAGGGAGAAGAGTGGATTTGGAAAGGTGTTTTAGAACGAGATTTCAAATGGCCACGTACTAGACCTCTAGATCCAGAGTTTATCTTCACTGAGCCATGGGGATCCTTGAAAAGCTTTTGGGCAAGAGAGCCAGTGAACCCAAAAAAGTTAAAAAATGAAAGCAAACCTGTCCAGGGTCCCATGGTGAGTTAGTTTAAGGCCCAGACCGGACTTGAATCCAGATTTGGATTGACACAAGCAAGGTACCTGGCCCTCACATTGACCAGACATAGATGGGTCTATGGGAAAGCGTTCCAGGCCAGGGGTAGGCAGACTGCTTCTCCCAGAAGCCATGGAGCATGAGTTTCCAAGTAGCTGGGCGTCTTACCCTGCTGCTGGCTTAGGTCTTGGAGCTGAATATTCCCATGGAAACTGGGTGGTGGATGAGCCGGTGGCTGGACTGCAGTTCTTGGGAATCCAGATGGGTTGGGCTGGGAATGGCAGTGTGGGATCACTGCAATAAAATAAAGGGAGAGGAGCCCTTGCGATGTCCTGGGGTGTGAGGCACACAGGGCGTGGGGCCTTGCATTCCTGGATGGTTGAGACGCCGCAGCTGATTATTATCATTATTATTCCTGTTTTGGCTTCTCCGAGCTTTCATCCTGCAGGACCCTGCCTTGCTAGGCCAGCATCACCAACTAGCAAGGGGCGGGGCAGGGCAGGCGTCTCCTGGCTGCAAGAGAACACAGCATGACTATGGGTTTCTCTGCCAGGGCTGAGCTCCTTCCTAACTCTGGAAGAATTTCTCAAGGGGAAACTGAGGCACAGAGGCAAGGAATGATTTCACCAAGTTTCTGTAGCAGAGATTCCTTCTCTTCCCCATCACCTCCCATTCACTAAGTCATCCCTGTCCTCCCTCAGTTGGGGCAAATATCGCTGGCCTGGAGGGGAGCCAGAGAAGGTGTGGATTCTAGAAGAGAGAACTGGGCTGCAGCCAGGACAGCAGAACTGGTACCCTCTGTGCCAGATGCTGCGGGCACCATGAGGTCAGGCTCCTGGTTTCGCGTCTCTCTGGAAGGTTCTGCCATATGGGTGGATCCTCCCCAACCCCCTGAGGGAAGGCAACACTGCAGACGTGCAAAATGCCCAGCTCCCTCCCGTCAGGGGCCAGATTCAGCATCCTTGGATAGGAAAAGCCTGGATCTCTGGATCTCGTAAAGATGGGCCAGGCCCAGGGGCAGAGGTTCAGACAATGGCTCAGAGACAGGGAAAGGTGTGTATGTGTGTGCTGTGTGCACATTTGCTAATGCCAGGCTTCCAGTGGTGGCATGTCCCTGCCTGCTGAGATGAGATGAAAGGGAGAGAGACTAGAAGGGAATGTGAGTGACACTGAGGAGTGGGTGCGAATAAGTGGAATATTCTACAAAATGCCTGGGTCCTGCCAGACAGTGGGTTCCCGGAGGAGGAGGGAGTTGCAAGCCGCAGGTGGAGACTTTCCTTCCTCAGTACCTGCTGTCCATGTGGAGAGTAGCAACCTTTGGGGACATCTTCTGGCTTCAAGGAGAGGTGGGACAATACAGAAGGGTAGACTGAGGAAGTTGGAGGAGAAAGGACAATAAACACTGCTTCGGTGGCCTCCCCAAGCTCTGGCATCATCCATGCCTCCCAGAGCCAGCCAGGCAGCCAAGCATTCGTATGTCAATTTATTAAGCAGCTTCTCTGGGCAAGGAGCTCCGCTTGGAGCTGTGGGTGTAGATGGATAAGACATGTCCTCTGCCTTTAGGAGGCTCTCTCTGAAGAAAGACAGACCTTACTTTGGCTTCACTTCTACTCTCCACACCATCCAACACCAGACTCTGGGCTGAGACCCAAGGTATCTTCTTCCTCCCTGGCCATTTTTGGCCATGACTGCACTGGCCCCCGCCTCTGCCATCAAATTGCCTATCAGCTCTCTGAAGTCACACGGGAACAGTGCTCACCAGAATTCTTAATTCTTGCTGGGTTTCTTGTTTGTTTGTTTGTTTTTTGAGACAGGGTCTCACTCTGTCGCCCAGGCTGGAGTGCAGCAGCATGATCACAGCTCAGTGAAGCCTCAACCTCCCAGGCTCGAGTGATCCTCCCCACTTCAGCCTCTGAAGGAGCTAGAAGCACAGGCACACGCCACCACACTTGGCTAATATTGTTATGTTTTTATTTTTGTAGAGACAGGGCTTCCTTATGCTGCCCAGGCTGGTCTCAAACTCCTGGGCTTAAGGGATCCTCTGTCTTGGCCTCCCTAAGTGTTGGGATTACAGGCATGAGCCACCATGCCTGGCGTCTTGCTGGTTTCTTGACACCCACCCAGCTGAAACATTCAGCCCTCAGCCATAAAATTGTCTCTTGAGCTTGCTACTGTGATCAGGCTACTCCAAGACTCACTGTTTGTCTGTGATCCTACTATCTTCCAGATCAAATACACCTTTCAGCCTGGAAAGCCACCACCTGCTTGCCTACTGGTGACCTGAAGAACCTGCAGTGGCTCCCTGTTGCTTATCAGATACAATGTGAACTTTTTGGGCTATTTTCCAGGGCCCTCCCACATGTTTCAAGCACTTATTATTACCCAACAGTGTCCCTTCCTATCCCCAGCACACAAGTGTTTGTAATGTAACTCTCTACATCTGAACAAGAATGAAGACCTTTTTAAGGGAATCATTTTGATGTTTATAGTTGATTTATTCAACAAACATTTACTGAATAACTGCTATGTGCCAGGCACCGTGACAGGTACTAAGACAGTTTTGATGGTGACTAGGGCAAACATGCCTGCTCTGGGGGAGCCCATGAGCTAGCAGGGAGGACAGGCACTAATGATGAAAACAGAATGTGTTGGCCAGGTGCAGTGTCTCATGACTGTAATCCCAGAACTTTGGGAGGCCGAGGGGCGGGGGTGGATCACCTGAGGTCAGAAGTTTGAGACCAGCCTGGGCAACATGGCGAAACCCCATCTCTACTAAAAATACAAAAATTAGCTGGGTGTGGTGGCGCATGCCTGTAGTCTCAGCTACATGGGAGGCTGAGGCAGGAGAATCGCTTGAATCTGGGAGGCGTAGGCTGCGGTGAGCCTAGATCACGTCACTACACTCCAGCCTGGGCGACACAGTGAGACTCCATCTCAAAATAAATAAATAAATAAATAAATAAATAAATAAATAACAAAATAGAATGTGGTGAGTTGTCAGATGGGACAATTTTGGGGTCCCTGAGAGTCCTGCTGAGCTGCATTTCCACTGTGGCCTCATAGATTTTTTTTTTCCCACCTGGGTTCTTCACAGAGCAGAGTGTGTCTTGCTGGGACAGAATGGAGACTGTTCCAGGAGGATGTTCACATGGCAAACCCAAAAGGGCGCCAGCCCCCAATCTGTTCTTCCCATCATTGGTGAGGTCTCCCTCTTTCCAAATTCAGTGTCCCGTGGAAGTGACATGGAAAGCAGGGACAGAATTAAGTGTCTAAGAATTCCAAAAGCAAACCCTTTGGATGATGAAATTATGAAGGGCTGCAAAAAGCACTTCACAATTTCACCGTGTTAGGAAATATTAGCTCCCGCCCTCTCCAGAAAGCAGCTTTTTCTGTCTTGTTGGGTGTGATCTATTCTCTTCTGTTCTGACTAAATTGCTCATGACAGGTGGTGCTCCCATGTTTTTGAAACTTGTCCACGAATGAAGGCTCTGACCCCTCATGCCGTTGTTTGATGTTGAGTCAGTGTTTAACCACTATAATTGGCAGAAAAGTCTTCCAACTGTCTCACCAAGATGAGATGCTGCAAATTCCACCCTCTTGCTTGTCTGCTACCCTCTGCAGAATGGAGAAAACAAGGAAAAGTTATAAAGTATTCTCTACTCTGAATGCTCCATAAAAACTCCTACAAAACTGATACAAGTAAAAAGCCATTGGATTTGATGACCCTCACTCTGTCAACATCCCCTATGGACAATTTTTAGAGGATGCGATAGGTGAAAGAAGAAGACGTAGGGTTTGGGCATGCTTGGGTGCTCTCCGAGGGCCCTCTCCTGAATGGGGTTTTCTCCCCACTTGGTGCCTTTGTCACCAAGGCACATTGGGCTGAGGGTAACATTCCTGGTCGTGGAACTGGAATGGATCCCAAGAAGGCTGGGGCAAAGGGAGGATGTACATATGCAGCACAGCGGTAAAGCGTTCCTTTTTAGGTGTGCCTGGGAAAAGTGAAAGTGACTCAATTTCTAAAGGGAGAAAGGCATTGGAGAAAGAGAATTTTCTTTTTTCTTTTTCTTTTGAGACAGAATCTTGCTCTGTCACCCAGGCTGGAGTGCAGTGGTGCAATCTCAGCTCACTGAAATCTCTGCCTCCCGGGTTCAAGCGATTCTCCTGCCTCAGCCTCCCAAGTAGCTGGGACTACAGGCTCATGCCACCAAACCCAACTAATTTTTTTGTACTTAGTAGAGATGGGGTTTCACCATGTTGGCCAGGCTGGTCTCGAACTCCTGACCTCACGTGATCTGTCCCCCTTGGCCTCCCAAAGTGCTGGGATTACAGGCATGAGCCATGGGGCCCAGCTGAGAATAAAATTTTCAAAGGCTGCTGCACAAAGTTTGTGTAAGTTTCCTAAATGAAAGGGCAAATCCTTTCCTCTCTCCCTCCCTCCCTTTCTTCTTTCCTCCGTCCCTCTCTTCTTTTCCTCTCGCTTTCTTGCTTTCCCTCAGAGTCTAAAACAGTGAGTCCCCGCAGAAGCATGTCTTTGTTCTTGCTGGAGTCCACAACCTGGAACACCCTTCCCCTTTTCTCTTCCAGGCGCAATCTTACCATCCTTTCAGCTAAAGTCTAAAGTCCTTTATGCCCCCTTCCCCATCCAGATAAGCTCTGGCTGAACTCTCATTTCTCCCAATTCCCATTTAATTCCACTAAACGATGTGGCTTGATATGATTACATAATGTCTCATGTTCTCCGGCTGTGTAACGCAGTACATGAGTCTTGTCTCCCCAACAAGGTTGTAGACATCTGGAGGGCAGAGCCCAGGCCTTCCATCTGGGAGTCCCTCAGAACACTGAGCACAGGGCTGGGTGTGTAACAGGCTTTTATTGAGACCTTCACTTGCCTTTTGCTTCTCATTAAACATCAGAGAATTCATACTGGAGAAAACATCTATAAGTGTAATAAGTGTGCATAAGCCTTTATTTGAGTGGAGTAATCATATTCTACAACATCAGAGAATTCCTACTGGAAAGGAATCTTGTGTCTGGCTATGTCGTGGGAAAGCCCTCGGGGAATTTGGAGGCTTGGAAGGCACACTTTACTCAATACCATGGAACTCAATTACTTGAATGTAGTAACTGTGGGGAAACCTTCACTCAAGATGATATCCAACATCAGCAAGCACCTTAGAGAGGCGAAACTATGAATCTAAAGACTGTGAGACATCCGGGCACGGTGGTGCATGCCTGTAATCCCAACACTTCAGGAGGCCAAAGTGGGCAGATTACTTGAGCTCTCAGGAGTTCAAAACCAGCCTTGGCAACATAGTGGGACCCCATCTCTACAAAGAATTTAAAAAAACAAATAGCTGTGCATGGTGGTGTGTGCCTGTGGTCCCAGCTAGTTGGGAGGCTGAGGTGGGAGGATCACTTGAGCCCAGGAGGTCAAGGGTCAAGGCTGCAGTGAGCCGTGATCGCACCACTGCACTCCAGCCTGGGTGACAAAACAAGACCCTCTCTCAAAAAGAATGCGAGAAAGCCTCCTCTAAGATCTTCACCAACTAACACCAGAGAATCCACCTGAGAGCAAAGAACAGTGCTAGATGCTGGGGATACAGTGGGGTGCAAAGTAGGCACAGTTCCTGTCTTCATGAAGCTTGTCTCTAGATCCATTTCCCAAAGGGATTGATATTTGGAGAGGAAACATTATAGATCATGGGTACAATTGAAATATTACAGGCCAGAGATGGTGGCTTATGCCTGTAGTCCTAGCACTTTGGGAGGCTGAGATGGGAGGATCACTTAAGGCCAGGAGTTCTAGACCAGCCCGGGCAACATGGCAAGTCCAAGAAAAAAAGGGAAGGGGAGGGGAAGGGAGGGAAAGGGAAGGGAGGGGAGGGAGGGGGAGGAAAGGGAAGGAAAGGGAATATTACAAAACTTTGGCGAGGCACAGTGGCTCACACCTATAATCCCAGCACTTTGGGAAGCCAAGGTGGGCAGACTACTTGAGGTCAAGAGTTTAAGACCAGCCTGGCCAACATGGTGAAACTCCGTCTCTACTAAAAATACAAAAATTAGCCAGGCGTGGTGTTTCGGATGGCTGAGGCACGAGAATCACTTGAACCTGGGAGGCAGAGGTTGCAGTGAGCTGAAATTGTGCAGCTGCGCTCCAGCCTGGGCAACAGAGGGAGACCCTGTCTCAAAAAAATTTTTTTGAGAAAATACTACAAAACTTTGATAAGCACCTTTTTCTTTTTTGAACCCGAAGCACTTCCATGTCTGATTTCCTTTGTCCCTGTCTCTTAACAGAGAAGAGAAGGGATGGCTGACCTAATGCATGTTACTGATGGAGAGGTGGAGCTGGAGGGGCTGCATCTCCAGTCCAGGGCATGCTGGCAGGCAGGGTAAGAACTCTTGTCCCTGGGGACCTTTATTTGACGAGCTGAGGACCATGCCAGGTACTAAGGGAGACCAAAGGTGAAATGGGAGGTCCTATCCCCTCACGTAGCTTACAGTCCAGTGAGGAAATGAACAGCTCCTTAAAGTACAGGAGCTGCTTTAAATGGAGTGGACGTAAAATACAGCGGAGGCACAGGAAAAGGAGGCCTAAGTCCCTTTGGGGGAAGTAGGAAAGGCTTCACAGAGGAGGTATTGTTTGAGCTGAGATGTAAAGGATGAGGAGTTTGCCAGATAAACAAGTAAGGAGAGGGTGTTCCAGGTGGAAGAAACAGCACAGACAAGGGCATGGATCTAAGAAAGGGCATGGCCTATTAAGGATGCTGGAGAAGTTCCATATGCAAACCCCTGGTGAGTGAGTGGGGAGACCAGGCTAGCCAGGCAGCTAGGCAAGGGCCAGATAGCAAAAGGCCCTCGAGTGCCTTGCAAAGCAGTTCAGACTTCCCTGTAAACAATGGGGAACCAAATTTATTTCCTACAGCTGCTATAACAAACTACCATAAATGTAGTGGCTTAAAACAACCCAAATCCATTACCTTACAGTTCTGGGCTTAAGTCAACCTGTCGGCAGGGTTGTGTTCCATCTAGGGCTACTTGCATTTCTTGACTCCTGTCCTCCCACCTTCAAAGCCGGCAGTCACATCACTCTAATCTCTGCTTCCACAGTGACACACTCTGAAGCTCCTGCCTCCCTCTTCTAAGGACTCTTGTGGTTACATTGGTCCATCAGATAATCCAGGATAATTTCTGCATCTCAAGATCTTTAACTTAATCACATCTGCAAAGTCCCTTTTGTCATGTAAAGTAACATATTCACAGGTTCCAGAGATTAGGATATGGACATCCTTGGGGGCCATTGTTCTGCTCACTCCGGTAATCCCAGCAGTTTGGGGGGCAGGTGAATCACCTGAGGTCAGGAGTTTGAGACCACCCTGACCAACATGGTGAAACCCTGTGTCTAGTAAAAACACAAAAATTAGCTGGGCGTGGTGGTGGGTGCCTGTAATCCCAGCTACTTGGGAGGCTGAGACAGGAGAATTGCTTGAACCTGGGTGGTTGAGGTTGCAGTGAGCCGAGGTTGCACCATTGCACTCCAGCCTAGGCAACAAGAGCAAAACTGTCTCAAAAAAAAAAAAAAAAAAAGATGGAGTCTCACTTTGTCACCCATGCTAGAGCGCAGTGGTGTGATCACAGCTCACTACAGCCTCCATCTCCCAGGCTCAGGTGATCTCCACCTCACCCTCCAGAGTAGCTGGGACTACAGGTGCGTACTACCATGCTGGCTTTTTTTTTTTTTTTTTGTATTTTTTGTAGGGATGGGGTCTTGCTATGTTGCCCAGGCTGTTCTCAAACTCCTGGACTCAAGCAATCTTCCTGCCTCAGCCTCCCAAAGTGCTAGGATTACAGGCATGAGCACTGTGCCTAGACCCTGCTTCCTCTCTGCTGGCATAGAGAAATGAGGTCTAGAAGCTGCCCATCTGTTCCCACTTTATGGTGGGATTCTGTCTGGGTGTTCGATAACATTAAAGAGTAGATGATATTTTGTTTTAGGCTTTCTTTCCTGAGATCTCTGAAACAACTGTTTAATTTGACATGGAGGCCAGTTAAAGACTTCGCAGCATCTTACCTGTGCACCCAGTGCTTCTCAGAGTCAGTGGGCACCTGGTTCTGAATCCCTTGCTTCCCTAATACATTATACCTCCTATCTCTCCATTTCCTAATACTAATGAATCTGAAGCTAGCAGAGTATCTTTCTCCCGCCTGTTGATTTTTTCCTCTGGAGAACTCCCAAGGAGTAGATATGGATCTCCTAGCAGTGGACCGGACCTGCAAGAAAATGTAGTAGGCTGTTCTTTTTTTTATTATTATTATTTTATTATTATTTTTTGAGACAGAGTCTCTCTGTTACCCAAGCTGGAGTGCAGTGGCATGATCTCGGTTCACTGCAATCTCTGCCTTCCGGGTTCAAGCAATTCTTGGGCCTCAGCCTTCTGAGTAGCTGGGATTACAGGTGTGTGCCACCATGCCTGGCTAATTTTTTGTATTTGTAGTAGAGACAGAGTTTCACCATGTTGGCCAGGCTGGTCTTGAACTCCTGACCTCAGGTGATCCACCCACCTCAGCCTCCCAAAGTGCTGGGATTACAGGCATGAGTCACTGCGCCCGGCTGTAGGCTGTTCTTTTTTTTTTTTTTGGTTTGGTTTGGTTTTGAGACAGAGTCTCGTTCTGTCATCCATGCTGGAGTGCAATGGCACAATATTGGCTCACTGCAACCTCCACCTCCCAGGTTCAAGGGACCCTTCCACCTCAGCCTCCCAAGTAGCTTGGACTACAGGTGCATGCCAGCAGGCCTGGCTAATTTTTTTTTTTTTTTTTTTTTTTTTTTTTTGTAGAGACGGGGTCTCATCATGTTGCCCAGACTGGTCTTGAACTTCTGGGCTCAAGCAATCCATTTGCCTCAGCCTCCCAAAGTGCTGGGATTGCAGGCATAAGCCACTTTGCCCAGCCATTAGGCTGTTCTTACATTGCTATAAAGAAATACCTGAGACTGGATAACATATAAAGAAAAGAGTTTAATTGGTTCACAGTTCTGCAGGCTGTACAAGAAGCATGGCAACAGCATCTGCTCCTCTTCTAGGGAGGCCTCAGGAAGCTTTTACTCATTGTAGAAGGTGAAGTGGGAGCAGGCATGTCACATGGCAAAAGTAAGAGCAAGAGAGTGAGTGATGGGGGTGGGGGGTGGGGCGCCACATACTTTGAAACAACCGGATTGAGAGAACACACTCACTGTGGTGAGAACAGCACGAAGCCATGAGGGATCTGCTCCCATGACCCCAATACCTCCCATCAGGCTCCACTTCCAATACTGGGGATTATATCTGAACATGAGATTTGGAGAGGACATCTAAGCTATATCAGTAAGGTCTCCAGACAAAATACAGAACACCTTGTTAAATTTGAATTTCAGATAAACAGTGAATAATTTTAGTACAGGTTGAATATCCCTTATCCAAATGCTTGGAACCAGAAGTGCTTTGGATTTCAGATTATTTTGTCAGGGATACTCAACCTGTATAAGTATATCCCAAATATTACTATACGTTGAGTGCTACTTTGTTAACCAGATTATTTGATTAACGAGAACACTCCATTCCCTAACTTCACCAAATAATACTTTACTGTATGTTCTCTAATGCAACCTATAAGGCAGATTGTTATTCAAGTTATTCAAGCCCTGAAAGTTCCAGTACCTTCTTACAGATGACTTTGTAGTAATACAGATAAGAGAAGAAAGGCTATGATTTTAAAGGAATAGGGGAGGGGCCTAAGGTCAGAAGAGTGGGGACTGGTCCCTCTTATTTCATAACATAGATTCTTCTGCTGCCCAGCTCTGAGATTCAGATAGGCTTAGCTCCTGCTCTAGATTTCACCTGCCCTTTCATTAATGGACAGCATCATGCCCCCGCCCCATGACCTAAGGACCGCCAGGAGATCCATTCTGTTTAAGTACATTGAGGTTTTGTTGTTGTTGTTGTTTAAAACAAGGTGTTGCCCAGGTGCAGTGGCTCATGCCTGTAATCCCAATAATTTGGGAAGCCGAGGTGGGAGAATTGCTTGAGGCCAGGAGTTCAAGAACAGCCTGGGGAACATAGTGAGACTGCCATTCCTACAGAAAATTTAAAAATTCACTTGAGGTCAGGAGTTCAAGACCAGCCTGGCCAACATGTGAAACCCCGACTCTACTAAAAAAAAATACGAAAATTAGCTGGTCACCATGGTGCATGCCTGTAGTCCCAGCTACTCGGCAGGCTGAGGCAGAAGAATTGCTTGAATCCGGGAGACGGAGGTTGCAGTGAGCCAAGATCACAACACTGTACTCCAGCCTGGGTGACAGAGCAAGACTCTGTCTCAGAAAGAAAAAAAAAGAGAGAGAGAGAAAAGAAAATTTAAAAATTACCTGGACATGGTGGCACAGGCCTGTAGTCCCAGCTACTCAGGAGGCTGCAGCAGGAGGATCACTTGAGCCTGGGAGGTCCAGGCTGCAGTGAACCGTGATTGTGTCACTGTACTCCAGCCTGAGTGACAGAGCAAGACTCTGTCTAAAATAAAATAAAAAATAAATAAATGTACTATACAATACACACTCTATATTGCTGCCTTTGATATTTGACTGGAATAATGATGATGACTTTCCCATCTACCAGATGTGAATACAAAGTCCGTCTTTGGATTGGAGCATATATAATAATTTGTAGTAATCGCTGCTATGTTTAACTCTGCAAGGCCAGCCACTATGGGCACTAAAGTTTGCTCAAGGCTTTTGGAGCAACCGCTATCCCATGTGATTCCCCCAATCTAAGAAAACTCCTTTTTTAACTTCCCTCAAGCCTTTGCTCTAAATTTCCCTTCTTGGTCCGCCGGGGCAGATACCTGAAGTCTTGCCCCATCTCTAGCAGAGACTCAGCCAATCAGGGCCTCACCACGCAGTATTGGGGCATTTCCAGGCCGTCCTCCACTGCAGCATGTTGTTCAGGCTGGTGCTCTCAGGTGGGGCTTGAGTTTGTTTCCTTCCTTTCTTTTCTTTTTCTTTTTCTTCCTTTTTTTTTTTTTTTTTTTTTTTTTTGACAGAGTCTCGCTCTGTCACCCAGGATAGAGTGCAGTGGTGCGGTCTCGGCTCACTGCAACCTCTGCCTTCCAGGTTCAAGTGATTCTCGTGCCTCAGCCTACTGAGTAGCTGGGACTACAGGCGTGAACCACCACATCTGGCTAATTTTTGTATTTTTAGTAGAGATGGGGGTTTCATCATGTTGGCCAGGCTGGTCTCGAACTCCTGGCCTCAAGTGATCCACCCGCCTTGGCCTCTCAAAGTACTGAGATTATAGGCATGAGCTACCGCTCCTGGCCGAGTTTTCAACATCAAAGTTGTGTTGGCATCTTATGGTGGTGATTTCTGACCTCACTTCATTTAAGCATCGTTTCAGAGACTTAGATAATGCAAAAAATTATAACAGTTTATGATGCCCTAATCGAACTCTGGATATTATCCCCGTGTAAATGAACTAACCCAGCCAGCCAAGGGCAGCAAGCCTAGCAGACTGGCCACAGGACACCAGTTCAGTCCTCAGGTGCACAAGGATTGTTTGTGTCTGCTTGCACCAACATTTACTTTTTAGGAAAAGGTGGCCCTCAGGGGCCAGGGGAATTAATGACTTAATGCCTACAATCTCTAGGAACAACTTTCTTCAGATAAGGTCTCATTATCGTTAATTGTTATTATTATTGTTATTAACCCAACTCCTAGGAAAAGCTGCCACAGCATTATTAACGACCTCAGGTAAGGGGTTTAATTAACACCTCCTCTGAGTGCTGAGGCCTCAGGCACCATGTTACCGCCCCCACACCCAGGCTCCACCTCCTCTGAGCTCCGCCCATAGGCCTCTCCACCCCCGGATCCTTCCATTCCCTACCGGAGCTCCTACACGGTTCTCACACCTGCGAACCCCTCTCCCTCCCATTCCAGCCCCCTGGCTTCCCCTCCCCCAAAATCTCGCCTGCCCCTCACATACTTCCATTTGAATTTCCCACCCCTTTTTCCCAGTTACCTAGTCCCCCCAAACAGTTCTCAAGAGCTAAGCCTTTGGGGGATCATGAAAGTGAAGAGTGGGTCCCTTGAGCCCCGCCGTTCCCCCTTGCAAGCCCCTCTTCCCTGCACTGCTTCCCAGCACTTCCATCCCATCTCATCTCCATGAGAGCTGCAGGGATTGTTCCTCAGGTGGTGAGGCCAGTTGGGTTGGTTGGCTGGTTTAGGGTTACAGAGCTTGGCACCAACTACCAGGCCCGTGCAGCTGCCTTCTTTAATTAATTAATTCCAATTTTTTTAAAAAACAATCTCAATTGGACCTCAGTGCATGCCTCTGGGGCATATGTCACATCAATTACAGACAACAATTAAGCTTGCTGCTTAAAAAGATTTGTGAGTCTCTTTAAAGACTCAAACACAATTTGGGCCTCGCTCCCTTAGATCCTTAGATCATTCTACTGGAGGTAAGAGCCTGAGGCAGAACCCCCAAAGGATGAATTGAGGGCTGCAACAGTCTGCTCTGAGATAGGAGGATAGGGAATTCTCCGGCTGCAGGTCTTTGCCCACACTACCTAACCCCAGGGTTCCTTTCTACCTTTGCTTAGGGATCCAGGAAGCCAAGCTATTGCAGGTGGGTGATGGCCTCACTTCTCTGGGATAAGACCAATTTCTCTCAAATTCAGAAGTCCACCTCTTCATTGTCCTACCCGACTGCCCTGCATGGATAAGGATGAATCTCAGGCCCTCTAAAAATAGGATGGGTATTGAGTTGACGTGTCTTTTTTCCCAGCAGTAGAGATGCTATATACAGGATATACATTTTCATCCCAGTGGTTTGAATTAGGCGAATGGTTAAAGATGTTGCTCGAGGGCACAGATGATTTTTTTTCTTTTCTTTTCTTTTCTTTTCCTTTCTTTTTTTTTGGGGTGGGGGAGGGGGATAGTTTTGCTTTTGTTTCTCAGGCTGGAGTGCAATGGAGCAATCTCAGCTCACTGCAACCTCTGCCTCCTGGGTTCAAGCGATTCTTCTGCCTCAGCCTCCTGAGTAGCTGGGACTACAGGTACATGCCATCATATCCAGCTAATTTTTTTTTTTTTTTGTATTTTTAGTAGAGACAGGGTTTCACCATGTTGGCCAGGCTGGCCTCGAACTCCCAAGCTCAGGTGATCCACCCGCCTCGGCCTCCCAAAGTGCTGGGATTATAGGCGTGAGCCACCGCGCATGGCACAGAGATGATTTCTTAATGGTCCTTCATTCCCACTTTGTATTACACTTGGTAGCTGCTCAGGGAAAGTTTACAGATTGTTGAAGACGAGGAGGGGAAAGAGTTTGCATGCAGTTACAAATATTTTTCCAGGTGCAAAGCAAGTAGGCAAAAATGGGACTGGCCCAAAACCTTAGTCTTATTAACATTGCTCTCTACTCAACTGGAATTTAAAAAATATCAGTAGACCAGGTAAACATGCCTTTCCTTATCTATTTAACTCAGTTATTTATTGCGTATGTGAGTTGACACTAAATCACTTTGTCCTTTTATGTTTGCCAGAATTGTGGCTGTCCATTTGAGTCCAAACTTTCAGAGGGCAGAGAACACATCTGCTCAATTTGCTTTGTATGGTATCCAGCAAAGGGCTGCAGTAGGGTGTCATAGAGAAGTCCTGGACTTGGACCTTGGAGACCCAGGTTTTAGTTCTTGCTGCTGTGTGGCCCTTAAAATCCAGACTGCATTTTTATTTGCTGTAAAACAAACAAACAAAAACAAAACAAAACAAAAAAACAGCAAGAGGCCAGGCACAGTGGCTCACTCCTGCCTGTAATCCTAGCACTTTGGGAGGCTGAGGGAGGCAGATCCCTTGAGCCCAGGAATTCGAGAACAGCCTGGGCAACATGGCAAAACTCTGTCTCTACTAAAATACAAAAAAACTGAAGTGAGAGGATCACCTGAGCCTGGGGAGGTCGAGGCTGCAGTGAGCTGTGATCGTGTCACGGGACTCCAGTCTGGGCAACAGAGTGAGACCCCATCTCATAAAAAACAAAAACAAAAACGAAAAACAAGGGCCAGATCTCCCAGCACTTTGGGAGGCTGAGGCAGGAGGATAGCTTCAGCTCAGGAGTTGGAGACCAGCCTGGTCACATAGTGAGACCTCGTCTATACTAAAAATAAAAAAGAATTAGCCAGATGTGGTGGTGTGTGCCTGTAGTCCCAGCTACTCTGGAGGCTGAGGTGGGATCACTTGAGCCCAAGAGGTCAAGGCTACAGTGAGCTATGATCACGCCACTGCATTCCAGCTTGAGTGACAGAGCAAGAGCCTGTCTCAAAGAAAAAAAAAGAAAGGAAACAAACCAAAACCAAACAGTGGAAAACAGTGGGAACAACATTTTCTGTCCTTCGCTCTCAGGATTGAGAGAAGGATTAAATGAAGTAATGCAGAAGAAAAATGTGTAGAAATTGCCACATAAATATGTTTTCTTTAACACTATAAAATGCATTTTGGTTTTTTGTGGGGTTTTTTGTTTGTTTGTTTTTGGTTTTTTGAGATGGAATCTCACTCTGTCGCCCAGGATGGAGTGCAGTGGCACGATCTCAGCTCACTGCAACCTCTACCTCCTGGCTTCAAGCGATTCTCCTGCCGAGGCCTCCTGAATAGCTGGGACTACAGGTGCCTGCCACCACGCCGGCTAATTTTTTGTATTTTTAATAGAGACAGGGTTTCACCATGTTGGCCAGGATGGTCTCGATCCCCTGACTTCGTGATCCGCCTGCCTTGGCCTCCCAAAGTGCTGCATTACAGGTGTGAGCCACCAGGCCCGGCCCATGAAATGCATTTTGATGTTAACACCAGAGTAGTTAAAATTCAAATTCTGAGATGTTTCAAATGGAGAAGCTGATGTACAGAGACCAGAGCTTCTGGCTGCAGTCCAGGATTTGCTGCAATACCCGCTGTCAGGACATGGGGGCAGTATTAGGGTAGAAGAAAGCTCTAGCTAAAACCAAACTTTAGACCTATGTGACATTGGCTATCCCAATGGCCTCCTTATCACTACAGCTGCACTCATATATCTGGCCTCTTAGTACATACTCTTTTGTTCTTCTAGGCATCCTGGCATTTTATTTATTTATTTATTTATTTATTTATTTATTTATTTATTATTGAGGCGGAGTTTCACTCTTGTTGCCCAGGCTGAGTGCAGTGGCACAATCTCAGCTCACTGCAAGGGCCTCCCAGGTTCAAGCAATTCTCCTGTCTCAGACTCCTGAAGTAGCTGAGAGTACAGGTGCCCGCCACCATGCCTGGCTAATTTTTTTGTATTTTTAGTAGAGATGGAGTTCCTTTTCTCTTCTTTTTCCTTCCTTCCTTCCTTCCTTCCTTCCTTCCTTCCTTCCTTCCCTCTTTCTTTCGAGATGGAGTCTTGCTCTGTCGCCTAGGCTGGAGTGCAGTTGTGCGATCTTGGCTCACTGCAACATCCGTCTCTCAGGTTCAAGTGATTCTCCTGCCTCAGCCACCCAAGTAGCTGGGATTACAGTTGTGTGCCACCAAACCCGGCTAATTTTTGTATTTTTAGTAGAGATAGGGTTTCACCATGTTGGCCAGGCTGGTCTTGAACTCCTGACCTCAGGTGATCCACCCACCTCAGCCTCCAAAAATGCTGGGGTTACAGGTGTGAGCTACTGTGCCTGGTCCTGGCATTTAATTACTATTTACTAAAATTCAAGTAGGGCTGGTGGGAGGTGGGGGACCACAGAGTGAAGGTGCCCATGGCCCATATCCCTTTAAGAATGAACATATACATATATTTGTGCATGCATGCATGCACATATACAAGCCCTATGACGAAAAGCCAAAAATCCAGCTTTTTGAGCTGTCTCCGGATACTGTCACTTGGAGATATGAGAAAAAGTGAGGAAAAAACGGGAATCTAGGACAACTTTATTCATTCTGCAAAAGGGGCAGTTTCTTGTAGGAAGGGTTTAGGGATGATCTTTGGATAGTAATTCTTAGGAAAGGAATGAAATTGCAATGTATTAATGAACATAATCAAGTCTTTAGATTACAGTCCTGGGTATCAGATCTGGAGGACCCTAACAGCCATATAATTCCCCCATTTTATTTATTTATTTATTTGAGATGGAGTTTCACTGTGTCACCCAGGCTGGAGTACAGTGGCATGATCTCGGCTCACTGCAACCTCCGCCTCCCAGGTTCAAGCGATTCTCCTGCCTCAGCTGCCTCAGAGTAGCTGGGACTACAGACATGTGCCACTATACCTGGCTAATTTTTGTATTTTTAGTAGAGACAGGGTTTCACCATGTTGGGCAGGCTGGTCTCAAACTCCTGACCTCAGGTCATCCACCTCCCTCGGCCTCCCAAAGTGCTGGGATTACAGGCATAAGCCACCGCGCCCGGCCAGTCTCCCCTTTTTATAAAGCCTAAATGGTGAAATGATTGAGTAAAAGTCAAGTGTGAGAACCTAGGAGGCCATGACCAGGGCTCTGGCTCCAAGTCTGGTACTGTAGGATGTGATCTTAGTTAATGGGCGAGCAAGGAGCCATGGCCACTGACCCTATATACGTACAGGTGGTAAAAACTATTATTCACTGGAGGTACATCCCTAGGAATTTAGGAAGTGAGGAAATGCAGTGAGCAGGGAGCTTGTATCAAGCCATCCTGTTCACTTTACCAGGAACCAGATATCTCTGCTGCTATTTAAATTAAATGTGTGAAGGTTTTAAGAATTCTCAAAATGTACAGAACTTTTAAATAAGAATTTTAAATTAAAAAACAGGTTCTGGGCTGGGAGCGGTGGCTCACGTCTGTAATCCCAGCACTTGGGGAGGCCGAGGCGGGAGATCACCTGAGGTTGGGAGTTCGAGACCAGCCTGACCTACATGGTGAAACCCCATCTCTACTAAAAATACAAAATTAGCTGGGCGTGGTGGCGCATGCCTGTAATCCCAGCTGGTTGGGAGGCTGAGGCAGGAGAATCGCTTGAATCCAGGAGGCAGAGGTTGCGGTTAGCCGAGATCGCGCCATTGCATTCCAGCCTGGGCAACAAGAGCAAAACTCCGCCTCAAACAAACAAAACAAAAGCAAACAAACAAACAAAAAACAGGTTCTGGCCAGGCACAGTGGCTCACACCTGTAATCCGAGTACTTTGGGAGGCTGAGGCCAGCTGATTGCTTGAGTTCTAGAGTTCAAAACCAGCATGGGCAACATGGCAAAACCCCATCTCTACAAAAAAATACAAAAATTAGTTAGGCATAGTGGCATGCACCTGTGGTCCCTACCTACTCAGGAGGCTGAGGTGGGAAGATTGCTTGAGCCCAGGAGGTCGAGGCTGTAGTGAGTTATGACAGCACCTCTGCATTCCAGCATGGGTGACAGAGGGAGACCCTGTTTCAAAAAAAAACACAAAACAACAACAACAACAACAAAAACCCAAAAAAAGAAAAAACAGGGTTCTGCTGCTTTCTGCCCACTGCCTTAATGAATAAAAGTTAGTGAAGAACTATCCAAGGCCAGGAAACCAGGACGACAGAAGCCTGATCTTCCAATCAGGTCAGATGTAGGAGCTAAATGTTGCCTTCAATGATTGCCAAGCTGCAGTGTCAGCAGCTGAACAAGGGAGGCACTGGAACCAGCCCTCCTGTGGTCTGTCAAGTGGTAACATTGGTTGGCAGCCCTCACCCCCATCCCTGAGACAGATGTGTGAGGAGAAAGAGGTAAAGGAGGGCGGGCAGAGGAACTGGAATCTCCAGAAAGGGACCTTGCTAGCCCTGAGGCCCAAGGCCCTCCAAAGCACCAGATCACAGAGGCAAGTCCCAGGCTTCTGGGGAGAGAAAGAAAGAAAGAAGAAGGAAAAAAACATTAAATAAAGGAGATGGAGAAGTAGAACTGAATGTTAGAATTATTCTCCATCACATGCTAAGGGCACCTGTTTTCACTACATGGCAATAAATGGCGGATTCTCAGAGCAGGCCTGTCAAAGCCTCTGAAAGACCAGCAGGCTGGGAGTCAGGGAGCCTGGGGCCTGCTTTGGCTCTGTTGTTTACTGAGCTGGGTGACTTTGCCTGAGCCATTAAACATTCCTTGGCCTGAATTTCCTTCATTGGGAATAATATCTATCCTGTCTGCCTTACAGGGTTGTTGGAAGATCTGATGAGATAATGGACGTAAGTCCGGATGCGATGGCTCACGCCTGTAACCCTAGCACTTTGGGAGGCTGATGCAGGCGGATTGCCTGAGGTCAGGAGTTTGAGACCAGCCTGGCCAACATGGCAAAACCCCGTCTCTACTAAAAATACAAAAATTAGCCAGGCGTGGTGGTGCCCGTCTATAATCCCAGCTACTCAGGAGGCTGAGGCAGGAGAATCGCTTGAACCCAGGAGGCGGAGGTTTCAGTGAGCTGAGATAACGCTACTGCACTCCAGCCTGGACGACAAGAGCAAGACTTCGTCTCAAAAAAAAAAAAAAAAAAAAGTAAAAGAGATAATGGACATAACCTCCCTGCAAAAACCATACTTAGTTACTAGGAATCCTTCAGAGAGTTGGCCTGTGGGTGGAGAGTCACAGACACTGGGAAAGTCACCTCATTCATTAGCCATCATTCTGCACACACCCCTCTTCCAAGCTGGATAGCTCTGACTAGCAGAGGGTGGGGAACGGATCAAATGTCTAAAAAGGCAAAGCGAGACATTGACCTCACTGAGATGTCCCAGGCTCACCAGCTCCTATGGATACCATGTTCTTTCTCACATTGAATCTGTCTCTCCTTTTATTACTTCTGCTTATTTCCTCCTGTTCTACCTGAAGATTTTTCTCTCTACCTGCTGAAATATGGTATTGTTTTTAGTGTTTATTCACTGAAAAAAACTCATTATTGAAAAACATGACCCAAAGTTGCCAAAATTATCCCTGGAGTCCAGAGACCAGATGTAATAAAAGTCAATCATCTGTTTTTGGAAGGGGACAAGGACAGAGTCAGCTCTTGGACCCCTTTGCTTAGAAAGTTTCAATCTTTTCCCTAACCTTGTCCCAGACTCAGGTCATCTTACTCCCTGCAGGATTTTGGGTCACGGGAGTGGGGTGCTTGTTGGAGTCTATTTTGTGTTGCTGTAACAGAATACCACAGACTGGGTAATTTAAAAAGAATAGAAATTTATTTCTTACAGTTCTGGAGGCTGGGAAATCCAATATCAAGGTGCCCTCATCTGGTGTGGGTCTTCTTGCTGCATCATCCCCTAGCAGAAGGCAGGAGGGCAAGAGAGTACATGAGAGAGCAACAGAGAAAAGGGGTCCAAACTTGATTTTATAACAAGCCCACTTTTGAGATAACTAACCCACTGTTTATTTTTTTAATTAATTAATTAATTAATTATTATTATTTTTTGAGACAGAGCCTCACTCTGTCACCCAAGCTGGAGTGCAATGGCGCGATCTCAGCTCACTGCAACCTCCGCCTCCCAGGTTCAAGCGGTTCTCATGCCTCAGCCTCCTGAGTAGCTAGAATAATAGGTGCATGCCACCACGCCCAGCTAATTTTTTTTGTATTTTTAGTAGAGACGGGTTTCACCATGTTGGCCAGGCTGGTCTCAAACTCCTGGCCTCAAGTGATCTGCCTGCCTTGGCCTCCCAAACTGCTGGGATTACAGGCATGAGCCGCTGCGCCTGGCCTGGAGATAACTAACGCACTGTTTATGATATTAATCCATTCATGAAGGCAGAGCCCTCATGACCTAATAAACTCTTATTAGGCCCCAGTTTCCAACACTTTTGCATTGGGATTATTAAGTTTCCAACATGTGAACTTTGGAGGACACATTCAAACCATAGCAGTGCTATTTTAGGGAAAATTAGCTGCATGTGTATTAAAAATGTCAGCCAGGTACGGTGGCTCATACCTGTAATCCCATTACTTTGGGAGGCTGAGGTGGGAGGACTGCTTGAACCCAAGAGTTTGAGACCAACCTGGGGAACATAGGGAGACCTTGTCTCTACAAAAATTTAAAAATCATCCAGGTGAGGCAGCACACTCCTGTAGTCCCAGCTACTCCAGAGGCCGAGGTGGGAGGCTTATGTGAACGTGGTAGGAGGAGGCGGCAATGAGCCGTGATCATGCTACTGCGCTTCAGCCTGAGTGACAGAGTGAGACCCTGTCTCAAATAAGAAAAAAGAAAAAGAAAATGTTTATGTGCTATTGGGGTCAGCCTTAGTGCAAGAACATTAGTTAGGTGTGCTTTTAATAATGGAAGGAGTTCCAATTAAGGTAGGATTTGGACAACTTCAGGGAAGTTTGGTTTATGGTGGGAAAGGGAACCCTGACCTCGGATTTGCTGTCTTGGGTCTTTTCCATCCCAGGCCTTCACGTTGCCAGGTTCATTTCCTCTCCCTGTACCCTAAACACTTTCAATTATGGACACTCTCTTGTCTCTGAACTCAGATAAATGCTACCTTGTTAACTAATAGTACCACTGAGTATATTAATGATTAATAGCTAATTAGTCATAATACTGTAATACAATGGAGGCTTCCTTTACCGCAGCAGCTGTAGGTCTCAAACACACACATCCCTTTCCCTATTCCTGGCCACAGGACAGGCGAGGCTCTAAATCTGTTTTTCTGAGCACCCTGGCAATCTCGAAACTGTTCAGTTTTTAGCGGTCCCATTCATACGGCGAATGACCACTACTGCTTGCATGCTGCCGAGCTGATTTCTGCCCCCCCGTCACTCCCACTGCCCTCCAAGGAGAACAAGGAGGTCAGCAGTCGTTAAGTTTTTATTCAAAGTCTCTTTTACTTCCAAATCTCACGTCGACCCACTTTTCTGCTTTGGCCCGTTTCTTCACTTTACCTTCCCCCATCCTAACCCGCGCCTATTTTGTGGAATCCCACAGCAGCGCCTGCTACAACCCCCTGCACTCTTCACTTTGGCTTCCTTTCAGCAACCACGCCCCCCGACTCACGGAAAGAGCTGCGCATGCGCAGCTCTCGTCTTTACCTGGGCTCCCGGCAGTGGGCGGAATGGGAGAAGGCGGGGGCGGCGCGGGGAGCCGGCGGTTATCTCGGCGGCGGAGCGCTCACAATGTGGCAGGAGACAGAAAAGGTGCGCCCGGGCCGGCCCGAGGGCTGCGCATGCGCGCCGCCGCTCCCAGCCGCCGGGATGCCGAGGGGGCGGGCGGAGGGAGGTGTCGGGATCCCTGTTGGGCGGGGGGGCCAGCGAGGGAAGGGGCCGCGGGCGCGCGCGGGCGCGCGCGTCCTCGCCGCCGCTCGCCTCCCTCCCTGCCCCCTCCAGCACACACATCCACACACGCACACCCCCTCCCCTGCCGCCCGCCCCGCGCTGCCCGCCCCGCCGGCCCCGCTCGCCCTCGCGCGCTGGGAAGGGAGTCGCGAGACGTCGGAGCGGCGGCCACGTAGCGCTGCGGCGACAGCGGCAGCGGCCGAGGCCGGGTCTGAGGAGCGGCCCTGAGGACAGACGTTGGGCAGGGGGGGAGGGGCTGGCCCAGCCGGCGGTTGTGACTCGAGCGCCGCGGCTGCAGGCCCCCGCCGCAGGGATGGACCGCCGAGGCGGCGGCCGGGGCGGCGGAGGCGGAGGCGGCCGGCCCGGGTGAGTAAGGGCCCCTTCCCCCACGCACTCGCCACCGCCGCGGCGGCGCCCCCGGCAGCCCTTCCTCTCCGCCGCCCGCGGGGCCGGCCCGGGCTCCGGGGGCCGGCGTAACCCTTCGCCGAGGCAGCTGCGTGCGCTAGGCCGGAGCAGCCCCCATCCGGCTGGGAGGCCCCGGGCGCTGAGCTCCTCAGGCACCCAGCTTGGGCTGGGGGCGCCCCGCTCCTGCTCTTTCGCCCCCTTCCTCCTGGACCCGGGCTTGGCTGCAGTTTTGCAGCGGGTCCGCTCGCCCCGAGGCCTGAGGGGAGGCTGGGGCGGCACGGGTTAGCGGGCCGAGAGGAGGTTTGCACCGGTCCTCCTGCGAGCGTTCTCCTGCCCTGCAGCTGGTGGCTTGCACCCACTACCTCCCCCGCCCTGCGGTTGCACCCAAACCTCCAACCCCCGGGAGTATTGTGCCGCCAGCAGATAAAATGCGTCTGATGTACACCCGCCACCGGCAGCCCCACACTCACCCCAGTGGGTAATGCAGACCTTTCTCCACCCCCACCTCCTCCTCCCCTCCAATCAGGCTCTACTGAAGATTCTTAGATCCGAGACACCAAAGGTAGTGACACCCCCGTTACATCTCTCCACGTAACATGTTCATTGTCGAGGGATGTCTCCAATAGAAATGATAAATGCCCCTGCCTCACCTCGAAGTCTGTCTTCAGGATTCGAGACCTTCTCTGAAAAGGTCCAGCTTTGATCACAACTAGAGCATCCCTCCCCCACAACACAGACACACTCATACACTCACTCACTTCCTGATTGCCGAGCAGCCCCTGTCACCGCGGATCCATTGTCAGAAATGGCTTGTGCCAATCAAAGGAATGTGCTTGTGCCTTTGGAGAAGGGTGCTTTCCACATCCACGTTTTCGGGGTGTTCCTGCGTGAGTCTGCCTTTGCCCCCAGATTGTCCCCGTGTTCAAGCATCATTATCATAGTGTATCCCTTACATGCATCTCCCGTGGACCCTCAGGAACACCTGAGTGATGCTTTTTTCCCAGTTGATTAGATATGGTGTGTGCAAGTTTCTCCTACTTTGTTGTAGTGTTTGGGATCTGTGATCAAGGCATAATGTATTCGTAGGGTAGTATTCAGGAAAGAATGTGTATTTTTTTTTTTTTCCAGAGGATGGCCAGGCCCGTATTGTTCTGGGAATGGCAACTAGCACATGCTTTGTTGACAACATGTGTGTGCTTAGGGATTGAGGAGCTGCTGTTGCTGGGATGTGTGGTGTCTGAGCTGAATACAGGTGATGTTGTCGAGTGGGGCTGTTTTGTGAGTGGGGCTTGACACTGTGATTGTCAGTGGTGGCAGGCAGCTTGGTTGTTTATATCAGGACCGTGCACAGTATTCAGATAGGTAATACCTTTAGTATAATTTTGTTTAAACTGTTCACTAAGTTTTAGTGATCCTGGAACTGACTTCAGTGGTTAGTAATCTTTGTTTGGGTTCATGGAAGTCTTTAGAACCGTCTTCTCCATTAAATAGACACGTAATTTTGTATGCCACTAAAGTCAACTTGAAGCTGGTCCTGGGACTTCAGGTTAAGATCTCTGTTATGCAAAAGTGAAAGGAACTTGCGTTGTGTGTTTTGTTTAGTTGGTTAGTTTTTTTAAAAAAGGATTAGAGTTACATTGTCTGGCCCTGAGCAATAAACAACAAAGTAGCTTATGCATGTAACCTTGTGTTTTGTTCTTTGATTAGGATAAGTTAGGTATTTGTAAATTATCATTTCCTCGTTTTCCTGTAAAAAGGAAATGTATGTGAGAGTCTTTCAGAAAAAGTTAAAACTAGAGTCAAAATAATTTGTTTAGACTTGACCAATTGGTAATGTATGTTCCTGGCACCAGATTCTAAATGTAGCAAATTTCAGCAGCAAAGTCCAAGGTCTGTTTTATAATGCCTATCCTGAATCTTTATGTGTTGGCTGAAGTTGATCTGATCTCTTAAAAGAAGGCTATATCATTCTCATAGCGGTGTACCTGCTCCATAAAAAGGATTTTTTTTTTCAACTTTGTTAACTGTGATTTCATGTCTTAATGGGGATGGTGCCATCAAAATCATTCATTTTGAAATTTTGTTTTAATGGAAGGATTTTAATTGTGGTTAGGGAATTCAGCCTCCGTATATAGAATCTGGAACTGAGGATGAACTTTGCACCATTCTATCAATAAGCAGGTGATAAATATCAGCTATTTTTGTTTAAATTACTCTGCACCCAGCTTTTGCCTTTCGGTCGTATTGCAATCAGGAGATATTTATTCCAGCTTGTGATAGTGTTGGAATGGGTAGTAATTTTAAGCACAGTACCGGCTCTTTAGGAGCTTACGATTCTGCCATTATTTTTCACTTAAAAAATTCTTTGAGACCTTCCTATTCTTTGCATCTGGGGGGTTCTGAGAAGCTAAGGAATTTATGATATTAACTGGCACTTTGGAAGGCAAGGGAGTCTTGGAGTCTTGCCTATAGAACCTGTTCCATACACCTGAAGAATAGCATTTATTCTACTAATTATGCAGCATACCCTATAAGTTTGAAAGCATGCTGAAGTTGCAAATATTGCCTTTTTTATTATCTCATAAACATGCTGCCAGTGCTTTATATTACACATTATATTTTTTGCTCATGTCATGCCTGAAGTTTTACTGTCGGAAATCATTTGGCTATTCTAAACCCAAACCATTTCAAAGTTGCAAGTAGGTTACTTTTCTTTGTATATACTTTGTAGTATACTAACAGACCATTAAAATCTCAGAGGACAGTGTGCTTCCTTGATTTAGTATTGCAGAACCTCTTCTAAACCAGTCACTTACCTAGTTAAACACCCACACATCATAGAGCAGCTGATCATATAACATATACGGTTGTGAGAACAGCATTCTCTCCCTGCCAGATTCAGAACTTGGAAGCTGGAAAACAATTGCATAGCAGTGAAACACTTAAGGAGTGGTGGTGCCAGCAGTTCACTCTCATTAATACAAACAGCTTGCTTTAGTTTCTCCAACACTCTTCTTCAGACACCCTTCCCTTAGGAGGTTTCAGATCAGCAGCTCCTACTCAAGGGAAACAGCACCTACTTTCTGCAACTGTGGTCTCAAGATCTGATTCGTGACACCCAGAACTGTTTCCATTTCTGTTCTAAGTATGGGAAGTAATCTCGTAGTGTGGTAAGAAAATACTTTTCAAGTCTGTAGAAAAAAAAAGTTGATTAGTAATGCTACTGATGTGATTTTGTTTTTGAATGTCTGAAGCCTAATGAAGAGGTAAACTAGAATGTGAACTTTTGAAGTCACCCTTTTCTCAGGGGTTTTAGATAATTTTACCAAAAAAATGTGAATATACTCTTGAATTTCATTTCCCTTGTTATAAAAAAGTCAGCTGAGAGACACCAACAACAAAAAAGTGGATTGTCTTGTATTTTGAACCGTAGCCTTTAAAACTCGTTATTCTAAAGGGCATAACTACACCTCCTTGTTGTGAAGTCTTAGGTCTTGTGCTACCATTTTAGGTGTGATATTTTTCTCAGGTGTTGTCATCATTTCTGACAATCAGCACTTGAATTTACTTCGATAGAGGTGAACTGGTGCTGCGTTTAGTGACTTTAGCTGAAGAAGGCTCATGGAGATGATGCTTTGGAGGTAGGCATAACTAGATTTAAAACCCCCGCTCCACTGTTTACTGGTCTTATGATATTGAACAAGTCACTTTGAGCTCTCTGGCCTCAGTTTCCTCATCAGCAGAATGGAATTTGTTATGAGGATTAGAGATAATGTATGTAAACTCCTAGCAGTTCCTGGCATATGATCATATTAGAGACTCAATACATGTTAGGATATGGAGCATGTTGGAGTAAAACTACAGATCATTTTGTCTTATGACAAGATTTAGAAGTCTGGCACTGCGATCTGCATTTTTTCATTTGTGCAGATTTGGGATGAAAAAATTACAAATATTTGACTTGGAGCATACCTAAGTCTTGCAGGTGCAATGTGCTTATTGGAACTTTGATTTGTTGCTCTATGGATGGCGGAACTTGGTGGGGACAGTAAAATCTAGCTCCAAATTCTACAGTGCTACCCATAGGCTGTGCTTGTTTTAAGCCTATTCAGAGCTTATGTAGTGAAAGAGGTATTTTAGGACATTAACGTATCTCAGTGGGTTCTGTGTCCAGAGTTGAATCACGTGCAAAGCCTTGTACAAATTTTCATGGTTAATGCAAGCCATAAAGTGCTTTGTAGAATCAGTGGCAATATCAGTTGCTTATTTTAGTCATCTGTTTGTTTATATAGTAGTTATATTTGATTTTTAAAAATACTTATGAACATTTTATCTAATACAATTTCAAGTGTCTTCTGAGATTTTTATTATAAACTGCTATTGGGGCTATAGATTTGAGCGCTTTATGAATTTTTACTTTGGCAAGGGAAGGAAAGAAAAGTAGAGTGTCTTTACCTGTCAGATTTTATGAACTCTGCTTTAGGCCTGTAGATTATATATGTAGTTCCTTCTCTTGTTTTTTAGCCAGAAAGGCAGCTTTATGGTAAAGATGACATTATCTTTTTTTTTTTTTTTTTTTTTTTTTTGAGACAGAGTCTCGCTCTGTTGCCCAGGCTGGAGTGCAGTGGCGTGATCTCAGCTCACTGCAACCTCCTTCTCCTGGGTTCAAGCAATTCTCCTGCCTCAGCCTCCCAAGTAGCTGGGATTACAGGCATGCACCATTATGCCCAGCTAATTTTTTTGTATTTTTAGTAGAGATGGGGTTTCACCATATTGGTCAGGCTGGTCTTGAACTCCTGATCTTGTGATCTGCCCACGTCAGCCTCCCAAAGTGCTGGGATTACAGGCATGAGCCACTGTGCCCAGCCTCTTTTTTTTTTTTTTTTTTTAAATATAATTCAAGTGATTGATTACCTTGAAAAGTAAATGCAATTAGGGCCATGTATACAGTTTTATTCCATGCATACAGCTTTTAAAATAGGGTTTCTTAGGTTACTATAGAATTAAATTATTCTGTAATTTGTTGCAGGATAGCGTTGTGATAAGTCTGTGAGCCCACAAGAGTTACCTAGAGACTTTTCAGATAAGGTAGACACATCAGTAATACAGTAGTATTTACCTCAGGAGAATCTGCTAATCCTTATTTTCTTTTATTATTGAGCCACCTACAGGCTTGGCCATCAGTGGACTCAGTCACTAGTATTGGATTGCTGATAAAGAGGGATTGAAATATGGTGGTCTTTGACTCACCTTAGATGTTGCAGTATACTTAAAAAAACTTAATTTGGCTAGAATGTATAGTAGCCCTAATGCTGTGTGAGCCCAGAATGACTAAACAAACAAAATTTAGGTGATTGATTTACTGTCATACGTTTTGCTAAGTGAACTTTTTCTTTGTGAGGAGGGGTGTTTTTTTTGTTTTTTTTTGGTTTTTGGTTTGTTTTTTTTTTTGCAGACAGAGTCTTGTTCTGTCCCCCAGGCTGAAGTGCAGTGGTGTGATCTCGGCTCATTGCAGCCTCCGCCTCCCAGGTTCAAGCAATTCTCATGCCTCAGCCTCCCCCAAGTAGCTGGGATTACAGGCGCCTGCCACCGTGCCTGGCTAATTTTTGTATTTTTTAGTAGAGACAGGATTTCGCCATGTTAGCCAGGCTGGTCTTGAACTCCTGTCCTTATGATCCACCTGCCTTGGCCTCCCAAAGTGCTGAGATTACAGGTGTGAGCCACTGCGCCCAGCCCTATAATATCACATTTTAAATGAAATAACGAAGTATTTGGTGGGGGAAAATAATTTCAAACCCTTTTTTAGTACATTCTCAAAGACCTAGCTTGGATTTTCACAATATTAAGAGAATTCCCAAGTCAACCTAAGAGCAAAACCTGTATACTTTTATCCTTAAATAAAGAGGGGCTAAAATGATGGAAAATGTCTTTAAAATGATTATAACACTTGAGGGATTTGTTTTTTAGATACTATTTTTTTTTTAATTGGTGTCTCGCTCTGTTGCCCAGGCTTCAGTACAATGGTGCAATCTCGGCTCACTGCAACCTCCGCCTCCCGGGTTCAAGCAATTCTCCTGCCTTAGCCTCCCAAGTAGCTGGGATTACAGGTGCCCGCCACCATGCCCAGATAATTTTTGTATTTTTAGTAGAGACGGGGTTTCACCATATTGGCCAGGCTGGTCTTGAACTCCTGACCTCATGATCTGCCCGCCTCGGCCTCCCAAAGTGCTGGGATTACAGGCGTGAGCCACCGCGCCCGGTCGCTACTAATTAATTTTATTTTTTAATTTATTTTTTTTTTATTTGAGACAGGGTCTCACTCTGTCACCCAGGCTGTAGTGCAGTGGTGCCATCTTGGCTCACTGCAGCTTTCACCTCCCAGACTCAAGAGATCATCTCACCTCAGCCTCCTGAGTAGCTGGGACTACAGGTGCGCACCACCATGCCTGGCTTCTTTTTGTATTTTTTCCCTCACTGTGTTGCCTAGGCTGATCTCAAACTCCTGCTGGGCTCAAGTGATTCTCTCGTCTCGGCTTCCCAAAGTGCTGGGAATAGAGGCGTGAGCCACCATGCCCAGACAAATTTTTTTCTTTTACTGTCTCATTTCATAATATTGAAATCACAATCCCTCCTGAATTAATTATTAAAAGTTTTTTATCTAATGTAACTTTTATAAGTAACATATATTTAAACTTTTTAGAACCCTGAAGTTCTAAACAAAATAGCAACATGAATAACTTACTTAAAATAGTTCATCTTGTTTTGAATATTTTGGAATTTAGAAGACCTGTCAATCAATTGGTTGATGAAATTGTATGTAATTGTATGTAGCCATGCTCTTTAATACTGCCGATGTGGCCGGGTGCAGTGGCTCATGCCTGTAATCCCAGCACTTTGGGAGGCTGAGGTGGGCAGATCACTTGAAGTCAGAAGTTCGAGAGCAGCCTGGCCAGCATGGAGAAACCCCATCTCTACTAAAATTACAAAAATTAGCCGGGTGTGGTGGTGCATGCCTGTAATTCCAGCTACTGGGGAGGCTGAGGCTTGAGGATCGCTTGAACCTGGGAGGTGGAGGTTGCAGTGAGCCAAGATTGCACCACTGCACTACAGCCTGGGTGACAGTTGAGACTCCATCTCAAGAAAAAGAAATAAGCTAGGTAACTTTCAGAATAGTAATGGTGTTTTATATATGAAGATTTTAGAATAAGTTTTAGTGGACAGGTTTTTTGTTTTTTGTTTTTTTTTGTTTTTGTTTTTTTTTGTTTTTTTTTTTTGAGGCGGAGTCTTGCTTCCATGCCCAGGCTGAGGTGCAGTGGCGTGATCTTGGCTCACTGCAACCTCTGCCTACCAGGTTCAAGTGATTCTCCTGCCTTGGCCTCCCGAGTAGCTGGGACTACAGGTGTGAATGTTTTTAAAAATAAGTTATTTATAGTCTGCTGGTGGCTAAAGCCAAATTATCTTGGAAAATAGCTTTTATCTGAAAGGTTATTCTACAAAGAGAAAAAGCCTTTTTATATATTACACAGCAGAGACTTAGCAGTATAATTTTCTTAAAAGTAGATACATTTTTACCTTTTTCCCTCTTTTTCTCTTTTATAATTTTTATTTTTGTGATCTTAATGTGTGTCTTACCCTGCTCTAATAGAATATAATTTTGTTCTTTGAGATATATTTAAAGCTTGTATAATATAATAAGAAACTATTGCTAAGTGAGAAAATGTTTAAATTAAAATTTGGAAATGATATGCATAGTAGAAATTATTGAATTTCATATGGCTGATTTCTTCTTGTTAGATTATGGTAAAGAAATAAACACTTCTGCATGTATTATAATTTGTCAGGTATTATAGTTAATATCCAAAAGGTAGTTTGTTCTGCCTTCCAATCTCTCCTCAATCCTTTCATCACCTCTTATGGAAAGTTAGATTTTTTTAAGATATTTTTTATTTCTTTAAAGATGATTTATGTTTGTAAGACCAGGTGGTGCACTGTGTACTAATACATGTCCACAGAAGCCAACTCTTGCAGGGCTGGACTGTTCTAAATCTAGAACTGTTGTTTATTTAATTCCCTCTAGCAGTATTTCTCAAACTTTTTGACTATGATCCACAGTAAGAAGCAGTGCATGCGTGCCCACACATATTCACATTCATACCTACACCCACAACTGAAACAAAAACTTTGAGACAGTACTTAATCTTACTGTGAGGCAATCTGTTAGAATTTTTATTCTGTTTTATTTCATTTAGAAAAATTGGGTTGGTACGGGCACTTTGAAAAAAACACTGCCCTATATAGTGCTTAACAAAATGTATTTTCCCAGGAGGTGGAGGTTGTAGTAAGCCGAAATCACATCACTCTAGCCTGGGTGACAGAGCGAGACTCTGTCTCAAAAAAAAAAAAAAAATTAAAGAATTTGGCTGGGTACAGTGTCTCACACCTGTAATGCCATCACTTCGGGAAGCTGAGGCGGAAGGATCACTTGAGTGTAGGAGTTTGAGACCATCCCAAGCAACATAGTCAGACCTGTCTCTACAAAAAATCAAAAAATTAGCCAGGTGTGGTGTAGTCCCAGCTACTCAGGAGGCCGAGATGGGAGGATCGCCTGAGCCCAGGACGTGGAGGCTGCAGTGAGCCAGAATCATGCCACTCAATGCCAGCCTGGTGACAGGGTGAGACTCTGCCCCTCCAGAAAAAAAGAATTTGAAATTTATAGGTATTTCTGGCTTTTAGAAACCAGAGACTGAGTAAATAATTTATTTTTTAAATTAATATACAGTAAAATTGACATTTTGATATTCGTACAGTTCTGTGAATATCAATTTGTATAACCACCACCACCACCACCACAGCCAGGACACGGAACAGTTCCATCACTCCAGATAACTCCCTCCCACTGTCCCATTGCACTCATACCCTCCCCTCACCCTGGGCAACTATTGATCTGTTGTCACTGTAGTTTTGTCTTTTGCAGAGGGTGACATGGACTCATATAGTATGTAACCTTTAGAGACTGGCTTCTTTTACTCATAGTAATGCTGCTGAGATTTTTCTAAGTATTTGGGTTTATCAATAGTTTGTTCCTTTTTATTGCCAGATAATACTCCTTTGTATGGATATACCACAGATCACTTACATCCTTAACCATTTGAGGGACATTTGGCTTCCAGTTTCGGGTGATTATGAACAGAGCCACTGTAAACGTTCATGGCAGGTTTTGGGGTGAATATAAGTTTCATTTCTTGTGGGTAAGTACCTAGGAGGGGGATTGCTAGGTCATATAGTATGTATCTTTAACTTATAAGAAATTACCAAACTGTTTCTACATCCCTACTGGAAAGACATAACAATTCTACTTGTTCCACATTTTTGTCAGCAGCTGATACTGTTAATATTTTTATGTAGGAATACTTCATTTTGAGCCTTATGAGAAAAATCTGGGTACTAGGCTCAGCTCTGCCATCAGCTAGCTGCTGACTTAGAGGAGCCGTTTAACTTTTCTGAACCTCTTGTTTCCTCATCTCTCATATAATAGGTTTATCTTGGATACATTATAAGTTCTTTCAGCTCCCAAATTCATTGATTTGGAAAGGTTAGTCCTTGGCAAGAAGACGAGAGATTTGTTTGCTTGTGAAAAAAAATATATATATTGACTGATCTTCTCAACTGAAGTACAAACACTATTAGTAGTATATGTATTTACAAATGGAATTTATATGAAATAACTTGATATTTTAAATTACAGTTTGTCCATTGGAGTTAAACAGTATTGTGATGGTGTATGTTATATCTGTAAGCTAAAATTATATAGCTAATATTGCAGTTAACATTGGCAACCTGTGAACTTAGGGTCTTTTGGCTGATGGCTAACTTTTTGTTTGTTTTTTTGTTTTTGAGACAGTCCTGCGCTGTCACCCAGGCTGGAGTGGTGTGATCCTAACTCACTGCAGCCTTGAACTCCTGGGCTCAAGTGATCCTCCTGCCTCAACCCCCTGAGTAGCTGGGCTTACAGACATGTGCCATGGCACCTGGATAATTTTTGTACTTTTTCCTGTATAGGTGGGCTCTCACTATGTTGCCCAGGCTGGCCTCAAAACTCCTGAGCTCAAGCAATCCTCCCATCTCAGCCTCCCAAAGTGCTGGGATTACAGGCATGAGTCACTACATCAGACTACATGCTTATTTTAAAACTAAGGATTCTAGAAAAATATGAAGAAAAAAAAATATGGCCTTGTCTGCCTTTACTTCTATCCTGAGACATCTCTCAATATGAGCGCACATATATATATATATATGTATGTCCGTGGTTTTGAGTAGTGAAATTGCATGACACCATCCTCACATGTTCTTTAATCTTTTTTATATGGTCATATTTCTATGTCAGTTATTATAAATCTGCATCATAATTCAGATGGTTATACAGTATGCCTGTGTCTGTATGTACCATTATTTATGTTATAATAAATAATGCTATAATGAATGTTCTTGTATACACTTTTTTTATACTTACCATCTTCTGGTGGTGAATTCTTCAATGGCTACATCCAAAAATATGCACGTTTCACGGTTAGGAAAATAGTGCTGAATTCCCATAGTGTTATGATCTGTAATCAGCCATGCCAGTTAATGTCAGAAGTCAGTCAGGTTTTCTTGGTATTAGCCAGTTTGGGATTTGTGCCATAAAGCATACTTACACGTGTTTGTATGTGGATTCTGGTGAAAAAACCAAGTCAACTTGCTAATTGGTAGTCTTTACCAAGAATCCTGATAATGTCTTAAAACATCAAAGTTTAAAATATATATAAATATTTATATAAAAATATGTGTGTGTGTGTGTGTATATATATATATATATATATATATATATATATAGACAGAGTCTTGCTCTGTCACCCAGACTGGAATGTAGTGGTGTGATCTTGGCTCACTGCAACCTCTGCCTCTCGGGTTCAAGCAATTCTTCTGCCCCAGCCTCCTGAGTAGCTGGGATTATAGGCATCTGCCAACATGCCTGGCTAATTTTTGTATTTTTAGTAGAGATGGGGTTTTGCCATGTTGACCAGGCTGGTCTTGAACTCCTGACCTCAGGTGATTCGCCTGCCTTGGCCTCCCAAAGTGCTGGGATTACAGCTGTGAGCCACTGCACCCAGCCATTTTTTAAAAGTCTCACTTTTGAGAAAAGTAAGGTGATAAAGCAGCCTGCCTTTTTAAATCAAAGAAAATCTGTTAATTGAAGTGATTATAACACAGTTTATGCTACTGCAATAAGTTCTCTTTACAATTTTTTTTTTTTTTTTTGAGGCGGAGTCTCTCATCTCTGTCACCTGGGCTGGAGTGCAGTGGCGCGATCTCGGCTCACTGCCACCTCTGCCTCCCGGGTTCAAGCGATTCTCCTGCCTCAGCCTCCCGAGTAGCTGGGATTACAGGCATGCATCACCAAGCCTGGGTAATTTTTGTATTTTTAGTAGAGACAGGGTTTTGCCATGTTGGCCAGGCTGGTCTCGAACTCCTGATCTCAGGTGATCTGCCCGCCTTGGCCTCCCAAAGTGCTGGGATTACAGGCATGAGCCACCTGCCCGGCTTACACATTTTTTTTTTAATTTTTGGAATAATCTTAAATTTACAGAAAAGTTACAAGTAGAGTGCAACTCTGTACTCATAAACTCCTCATGGTTTCTTTTGTTAAAGTCATAACCATAGTGTGTTTCTCAAAACTAAGGAACTGACATTGGTATATTGCTATTAACTACACTTCGTATTTAATTCAGATTTCATTAGTTTTTCAGCTAATATCCTTTTTCTATTTGGAAACATCCTAAGCTTTAAAACTCTATTCTGAAGCCTGAATATCTGTTCATGGATTCACTTTGGTTATAACATAGATTGTACATATATATGTACTATATATAATGTAGCTGGATCTCTGTGTTTGTTTAAACAAATGTAAGTTATCTTTGACATTAGTATCTTTAAGAGTTATCTTTTGACATTCACATAGTTCTGCCCAAGGCCATTTTAAGGTAGGGCAGAATTTTCCCCACCCTTCTTGTATTCCATGCAGAAACATGATTTATCACTTCTGTGAGTATAGTTCTTGCGCAATAGTACCCTTTTCAGTATAGTTATAAGCCCCTAAGTCCATTAGTGTATGGAAAATAGCCAACTTTTGTTTACTAGGAAATTAACTGTTAACTGAGAGTAGTAGTCAAGAGTCTTCTCTGCAGGATGGTTTCATGTCTTGCTCTGAGAAAATTTAAGTATTTAGTGATTCTTGAAGGAGAAAAAGCTACTGATCTTGAGGCAGAATACCATTGTAGATAAGGTAGTACTTGGGTATCTTTCACTCTACACTTACCAATGCAAAGAATCCCTGCTATGGCAAACCATGGCATCCAAACTCACTGCATTACATTTGTTTTTTTTGGTTTTTTTTCTTTTTTGAGATGGAATTTTGCACTGTTTCCCTGGTTGGAGTGCAATGGTGTGATCTCGACTCACTGCAACCTCTGCCTCCTGGATTCAAGCAATTCTGCTGTCTCAGCCTCCCGAATAGCTGGCCTGGCAAATTTTTGTATTTTTAGTAGAGACAAAGTTTCACCATATTGGCCAGGGTGGTCTTGAACTCCTGACCTCAGGTGATCCACCTGCCTCAGCCTCCCGAAGTGCTGGGATTACAGGCGTGAGCCACTGCACCTGGCCACTGCATTAAATTGAGTAGTTCCTTGAAACAGTTTAGTTTATGGCAGAGGAGGATGGAATTGGCAATATGAAGTAGATATGGATTTTTAAAAAATCACTTTTTCTCCCAGCTTAAATGGAACTCTTAAGTGTTCCTTCCATTAGCAAATCACTTTTTTAATTCTTTTTTTGTTTTGTTTTGTTTTTCATTTCAGTTTCATTCAGAAGCATACCCCTTTTTAGAAAAAAAGAAAAAATCCTCAAGCATTCTAGGAAACAAAAATGCATAGGGATAACTTGGCAGTTCCATAAGAAAAAACACACTAGGATGAGTGCAGTGTGCATATCTGTAATCCCAGAACTTTGGGAGGCCATGGCAGGAGGATTGCTACACTCACTACACTTCCCTACCTGTCCCCTCTCATTTTAAAGCAACTCCAGACATCATATCATATTATTTATAAAAACTTCCTGAGCATCATTAAGTATTCAGTCAGTGTGTGTATGTCCCAATTGACTCATAATTGTTTTTTCAGTTTGTTTGAATTAGCATCCCAAGAAGTGATTGGGTAGGTTTGTTTTCTTTCTCTCCCCTCCCCCTTTGCCTCTCCATTCCTCTCCTTGCAGGGGTTTTTTTTTTCTTTTCTTTTCTTTTTGAGGCAAGGTCTTGCTCTGTCACCCAGCCTGAGGCTCGGTCTTGGCTCACTGTAACCTCAATCTCCCGGGCTCAAGTGATCCTCTCGCTTCAGCCTCCCAAGTAGCTGGGAGGCACACACACACCACAGTGTCCAGCTAAATTTTTTTTGTAGAGATAGAGAGGGGTCTCACTATGTTGCCCAGGCTGGTCTTGAACTCTTGATCTCAAGAGATTCTCTCACCTCGGCCTCCCAAAGTGCTGGGGTTAGACATATGCCACCATGCGCAGCCTCCTTGCAGTTTTTTGTTGAGGAATCCAAGTTATTTGTTGTATAGTTTTCCATAGTCTGAATTTTGCTCATTATATCCACATGGTGTCATTTGATATGTTCCTCAGTCCCTTTTATTTCCTGTAGATTGTGTTTAGATCTATAGGCTTGATAAGATTAAGGTTTGGTAGGGTGTGGTGGCTCACACCTGTAATCCCAGCCCTTTGGGAGGCCAAGGCAGGTGGATTGTTTGAGCCCAGGAGTTTGAGAACAGCCTGGGCAACATAGTGAGATCCCCATCTCTACAAAAAATACAAAAATTAGCTGGGTGTGGTGGTGCACACCTCTAGTCCCAGCTATTCGGGAAGGTGAGGTGGCAGGAGTGATTGAGCCTAGGAGGTTGAGGCTCTAGTGAGCTGTGATCATGCCACTGCATTTCCAGCCTCAGTGACAGAGTGACTGTGTCTCAAAAAAAAAAAAAAACGAAAAAACCAAGGTTCAATTTTTCTTGCAGGCATGGGGCAAGATTACTTAATAGGTAGTGGTGTATAATTCTAGGAGATATAAAAGCTGGTTGCCTCTTTTTGGGTATTGTTATGAGTCATTGATGATCTTTTTGCCTACATCCATTCATTAGGGGTTGCAAATTTTATATATATTTAAAGACAGAGTCTTGCTCTGTCACCCAGGCTGGGGTGCAGTGGCATGATCACGGCTCACTGCAGCCTCTACCTCCCAGGCTCCAGCGGTCCTCCCACCTCAGCTTCCAGAGTAGCTGGGACCACAGGCACGTGCCATCACGTCCAGCTAGTTTTTGTATTTTCAGTAGAGACCAGGTTTCACCATGTTGCCCAGGCTAGTCTGAAACTCCTGAGTTCAAGCAATCCACACATCGTGGCCTTCCAAAGTGTTGGGATTACAGGCATGAGCCACCACGCCTGGCCGCAAAATAATGTTTAATTCTATAATTTGTTTTTCAGTTATTAGCCGGAATACTTATATAAAATTTCCCCTCAACTGTTTAGTTTCCTTAGGGTACAGATCTGATAGGAATGATTTTTGCCGTTCATTTATCTGTTTTCAAAAGAATGAGTTGGCTGTCTTAGCATCCTCTAAAGGTGACCAGTGGATTTAAGCATATTTGGTGTGTTTCAATCCATGACTTTTATTAATCCTTTGATACTCAGTTGTCCTATCTTTGCCAGATAGGCATTTATCAGGCTGGTTCCTCATTCTTTTTGACACATTCGTGATAGTTTTTGATAGCTTCCTTTCTTTCCCTTAGGACAAGATATTCCAAACTCATACATTCCCTGCCCTGTTTCCTTTTAGTGGGAAATATCTAGAAACCATAATGTGTTCTCAGTACTAAGATAGGCACAAGCTGGAATGCTAAAGCAGTATTTTAAAAAGAGCTACCTGCCCACAAGGGACTTGGTCTTTGACATTTTGTTTTTTTAATTCATTTTATTTACTTTGTATACATTTTGATGTGATAAAATCAGAGTTGATTTCCTCTTTTTAAACTAAAACAAATATTTGCTTTCATTATATAACATGTGTATATCAAAATGAGAAGAATGTCTAAAATAAGTTTGAAGCTAAAGATTAAAATCTTAATATACATTTTACAAACATGTGGCCCTATAGGAATAGTAGTTTGTTTGTTTGTTTGAGACAGAGTTTCACTCTTGTCACCCAGGCTGGAGTACAGTGGTATGATCTTAGCTCAGTGCAACCTCTGCCTCCCAGGTTCAAGTGATTCTTCTGCCTCAGTCTCCCAAGTAGCTGGGATTACAGGTGCGCACCACCATGCCTAGCTAATTTTTGTATTTTTAGTAGAGACGGTTTCGCCACATTGGCCAGGTTGGTCTCGAGCTCCTGACCTCAGGTTATCTGCCCACTGCGGCCTCCCAAAGTGCTGGGATTACAGGCGTTAGCCACTGAGCCCATCCTGTTTGTTTTTTTATAAATAAAGTAACCATGTAACTTGTCCAGACTTGGAGACCTGTGAGGGGGCATCATTAGCATTATTCTAGGAGAAAACAGTGATGAACTAGGACTTTTCCCAGTAAACTAGGACAAATGCTCACAATCTGTTTATAAACTAATTGTGAGACTGTAAGCCTCCTGAGACCAGGAATCCTATCTGTTGTACTACACTTGTAGTTGTGGCTGCGGCACTTGGCACATGGTAGGTGCTCAATAAATATTTTGTGAATTTAATAAAAGTCTGATATTTTGAGACTTGATGTTGATTTTAAGTGTTTCTTATGCTTGTGCTTTTTTCAACATCCTTTTGTTAACACTTCACATCTAAATGATCTTAGGCATTGAATCTGAATGGGTTTGATTACTTCATTTCTTTTTTTTTTTTTGAGATGGAGTCTCGCTCTTTCACCCAGGCCGGACTGCAGTGGCACTATCTCGGCTCACTGCAAACTCCGCCTTCCGGGTTCACGCCATTCTCCTGCCTCAGCCTCCTGAGTAGCTGGGACTATAGGCACCCACCACCACGCCCTGCTAATTTTTTGTATTTTTAGTAGAGACGGGGATTCACCGTGTTAGCCAGGATGGTCTCGATCTCCTGACCTCGTGATCCGCCCACCTCAGCCTCCCAAAGTGCTGGGATTACAGGCGAGAGCCACCACGCCCGGCCTACTTCATTTCTTTTTTAAGTTTAGGATTAGTTGTTTTGTTTATTGAAGAAATAACGCGGCCAGGCGCGGTGGCTTACGCCTGTAATCCCAGCACTTTGGGAGGCCGAGGTGGGCGTATCACTAGATCAGGATTTCGCGACTAGCTGGCCAACATGGTGAAACCCCATTTCTACTAAAAATACAAAAATTAGCTGGGCCTAGTGGAACATACCTATAATCCCAGCTACTTGGGAGGCTGAGGCAGGGGAATTGCTTGAACCCGGGAGGAGGAGGTTGCAGTGAGCCGAGATTGCGCCACTGCCCTCCAGCCTGGGTGACAGAGCAACACTCTGTCTCAAAAAAAAAAAAAAAAAGAAAAATCTAGATAACTTCCTTACTACCACCCCTCACTGCCCCTTCCAAAAAGTCGCCAATCATCTGAATGGATTTTATCTTAAGAGAGAAGAATGCATAGCAGTTATAAATTTGGCTAATTCTTAATCTCAGGGCCCCTCTGACTCATCTTTTAGCCAGTGGGCCTTAGTTTCCTGCATTTATAAAAGAGACTAATAATTATTTGACAAGAACTTTTTGATTCTTAGATAAATGTGCTTTTTTGAGGGGGGATTAGGTGGGAGTTGGGGAAGGAGGGAATGCTAACTTGAACAATGTTTCTGTGATCAAAACTATCTTTGGTTGTCCTAGCCACATTCCTTGAAGATGTTAGCAAAAGTAGTGATAGAAAATTTGCTTTGATGGGCCAGCGCGGTGGCTCACGCCTGTAATCCAAGCACTTTGGGAGGCTGAGGCAGGCGGATTGCCTGAGCTCAGGAGTTCGCGACCAGCCTGGGCAACACAGTGAAACTCCGTCTCCGTTAAAATACAAAACATCAGCCAGGCATGGTGGCGTGCGCCTGTAGTCCCAGCTACTCGGGAGGCTGAGGCAGGAGAATTGCTTGAACCCGGGAGGCAGAGGTTGCAGTGAGCCAAGATTGCACCACTGCACTCCAGCCTGGGTGACACAGCGAGACTCTGTCTCAAAAAAAAAAAAAAAAAAAAAAAATTTTGCTTTGATGTGAGCTAATGTGAAAATTCTTTGATTTTGGTAAGGGAAGTATATTTGAAGAATATTATATATATTAAAAAACATTATTAATTAAAATCTTTTCTTCAACATAAATCAGTGAAGGGGAATAAATTTTTTTTTCTTGTTTTTTGAGACAGGGTCTCACTCTGTTGCCCAGGCTAGAGTGCAGTGGTGCAATCACAGCTCATTGCAACTTTGAACTCCTGGGGTCCAGTGATCCTCCTGCCTCAGTTTCTCAAGTAGCTGGGACTATAGGCATGCACCACCATACCTAGCTAATTTTTTTTTTTTTTTGAAACGGAGTCTCGCTCTGTCCCCCAGGCTGGAGTGCAGTGGCACGATCTCGGCTCACTGCAAGCTCCGCCTCCTGGGTTCACGCCATTCTCCTGCCTTAGCCTCCTGAGTAGCTGGGACTACAGGTGCCCGCCACCACACCCGGTAATTTTTTTTGTATTTTTTAGTAGAGACGGGGTTTCACTGTGTTAGCCAGGATGGTCTCGATCTCCTGACCTTGTGATCCACCCGCCTCGGCCTCCCAAAGTGCTGGGATTACAGGCTTGAGCCACCGCGCCCGGCCAGCCTAGCTAATTTTTAAGTTTTTTGTAGAGATTAAGTTTCACCATGTTGCCCAGGCTGGTCTTGAACTCTGGGCCTCAAGCAATCCTCGCACTTTGGCCTGCTAAAGTTTTGGGATTACAGGCATGAGCCACTGTGCCCAGCTGGGAATTAAACTTAGTTATGTGTACCCAGGGCTCTGGGCAACCTGCTCGGTCACATCCTTGGTTTGGTTATCTTGACCACGCATTGGATTTGGGTTATTTAAAAAAAAAAAAAAAAGTTATTTTTTTTTTAAAGGCAAGCAAGCAAAAACAAAACATTTATTAAGGTTTTTGACTGATGATATCTATTTATAGCACATACATTGTGAAGATCTGTGGTTTCCTTTAGATTAAGAAAGATATTATATAAAATCATCTCCCCACATAAATGTTTCCACCACCTACTCATTTGTCTGCAAGCCAGGAGTCTGTTCACTTCCTCTTGGGCTCTGTCACTTTGGTGTTCATAGGCTAATTTTTTAGACATTCCAGTGAAGTTAGAATGTAAATGTCTGTGGTGTGTAAGGTTACTAATGGATTTATCTTATATCCTAAAAGTAACTTCTCTGGAGTTTATAGGGAGATAGTGTCTTGAACAGGTTGTTCATTCAGAAATGTAGATGTTTGGGACTTTTGTTTTACTGAAATATGCAGTCATTCATTGTACATTATAGAGAACAGTATTTTGGGAAAAGATAGTTAAGAATTACATGTGGGCCGGATGCGGTGGCCCACACCTGTAATCCCAGCACTTTGGGAGGCTGAGGCAGGTGGATCTCTTGAAGTCAGGAGCTCGAGACCAACCTGGCCAACATAGTGAAATCCCATCTCTACTAAAAATACAAAAATTAGCCGGGTGTGGTGGCATGCACCTGTAATCCCAGCTACTTGGGAGGCTGAGGCAGGAGAATCGCTTGAACCTGGTAGGCGGAGGTTGCAGTGAGCTGAGATTGTGCCACTGCACTCCAGCCTGGGTGACAGAGCGAGAGTGCCAAAAAAAAAAAAAAAATTTATGTGGAAAAAAACCTTTGTATATTTGAACATCTTCCATCAGCTTTCCCAGCTCATGTTATTACTGACCAGTTGTTGTGCCAGTGAGCAAATAGCTAAGAATTTTATGTGATACTGAGGGGGGTTTTCTCCTCACAAGCAGATCATTAAATTGTCACATGTTCTATAGTTCAGCCTTGAGTTGAAATTTTCGTGTGGTCACCAGTAACTGAGGTTTGTCAATATGATACACATGTGTGTTCATAAGGACTGTGCTTTTCTTCTTTTAAACTGAAGAGTTAAGATATGTTGTAGCATGAAAATGTATTGATTCCCCCTCCCCCCCCTTTATCTGTTATCTGGCATTTAATGAAAAAAAGTCTTGCTCGAAAGTTGCAGATCCCTTGAGGGCAACAAACACTATACTCAAAATGAAACTAGGTTACTGTTTCTGCAACATGCAGTGGTTTGTGTCAAAAGCTGTTCTGGTCTTAACTTTGAAATTATCCCCTTTTCTTTGAAGTGGTCATGTTTTAATTTGGAGTGGTTTCACATTTTAGAATTTCCTGAATTTAACATAAAAATTCTTAAATATTTTCTTATGTGGTTCTTGTACACAAGTTTATAGAAAGCTTATCTCAAGACAACATACTTCTTCAGTAAGACCAAAGCGAAAAAATACTTTAGATTTGAGAAAAAAAATTTTTTTTTTGAGACCGAGTCTTGCTCTTGTCATCCAGGCTGGAGTGCAGTGGCGCAATCTTGGCTCACTGCAAACTCTGCCTCCTGGGTTAAAGCGATTCTCTTGCCTCAGCCTCCCGAGTAGCTGAGATTATAGGCGCCTGCCACCATGCCCGGCTAATTTTTGTACTTTTAGTAGAGATGGGGTTTCGCCATATTGGTCAGGCTGGTCTCGAACTCCTGATCTCAGGTGATCTGCCTGCCTTGGCCTCCCAAAGTGCTGGGATTACAGGCGTGAGCTACTGCGCCTGGCCAGATTTGAGAAAGTTTTGAAGACTGAAAGTGTTTTAAGGGGATATTCCAGATGGTTTCATGTAGTTGTATTATAGATTTTCTTAGCTCTGAAAGTACCTGGCCTTTTGTGGTTTAGTACTTTGGGTTTGTGTTTTAATTACAGAATGATCTTTGTAATATAACCAAGAGAAAATTAGACACTTTTCCTTTACTATTTTCTATTACTACTTTTTAAAAAGGTATCCTTTTTCTTTTTTTCTTTTTGAGACAGTCTTGCTGTTGCCCAGGCCAGAGTGTAGTGGTGTGGTCACAGCTCACTGGAGCCTTGACCTCCCTGGCTCAAGCGATCCTTCCTTCTCAGTCTCCTGAGTAGCTGGGACTATTGGCATGCACCACCACACCCGGCTAATTTTTTTTTTTTTTTTTTTTGTAGAGATGAGGTCGTACTATGTTGCCTAGGCTGGTCTCAAACTCCGAGGCTCAAGTGATCTTTCCACCTCAGCCTCCCAAAGTGCTGGGATTACAGCCATGAGCCTCCTTGCCCAGCCATCCATCTTTTTTGTTTTCCTTGTCAGGCCATCCATCTTTTTTTCTTTCAGTCGATGTGCTCTGAAATGAGGCAGAGTTTAAGATTTGTCATAGTTTTTCTTTGACATAGTTTTGTCATAGTTTTTCTTTTCTTTTCTTCTTTTCTTTTCTTTTTGAGACAGTCTTGCTCTGTCACCCAGTCTAGAGTACAGTGGCCTGATCTCGACTCTCAGCTCACTGCAACCTCCACCTCCTGGGTTCAAATGATTCTCCTGCTTCAGCTTCCCGAGTAGCTGGGATTACAGGAGCCTGCCACCATAGCCAGCTAATTTTCTGTATTTTTAGTAGGGTTTCACCATGCTGGTTAGACTGATCTCGAACTCCTGGCTTGAAGTGATCCACCCACCTCAGCTTCTCAAAGTACTGGGATTACAGGTATAAGCCACTGCACCTGGCCATACTTTTTCTTCTATATATAATTTTGTTGTTGTGGAGACAGGGTCTCACTCTGTGGCCCAGGCCCCAAATGTTCCACTCCACTGCAGCCCCAGCCTCCTGGGCTCAAGCTGTCCTCCTGCCTCAGCTTTCCAAGTAGCTGAGACTACAGGTACACCACGCTACCTGGCTAATTTTTTGTATTTCTTGTAGAGATGGGGTTTTGCCATGTTTCTCAGGCTGAACTCCTGAGCTCAACCTATCCGCCCGCCTCAGCTTCCCAAAGTGTTGGGAGTATAGGTATGAGCCACCATGCCAACCAGTTTTTAAAAGCTTAATGAACTAACCTATAATGAATTCCAAAATATATTTTTTCTTTCTTTCTTTTTTTTTTTTTAATTTGAGACAGAGTCTCGCTTTGTCGCCCAGGCTGGAGTGCAGTGACATGATCTCAGTTCACTGCAGCCTCTGCCTCCCAATTTCAAGAGATTCTCCTGTCTCAGCCTCCGGAGTAGCTGGGATTACAGGCATTTGCTACCACGCCCGGCTAATTTTTGTATATTTAGTAGAGACAAGGTTTCACCATGTTGGCCAGGCTGGTCTCAAACTCCTGACCTCCAGTGATCCACCCGCCTGGGCCTCCCAAAGTGCTGGGATTACAGGTGTGAGCCACCGCGCCCAGCTGGGATTACTTTTTCTGTCTTTGGTAGAGATGGGGCTTTGCCATGTTGGCCAAGCTGGTCTCAAAATCCTGGCCTCAAGTAATCCGCCCGCCTCGGCCTCCTAAAGTGTTGGGATTACAGGCGTGATCCACTGCACCCGGCCCCAAAATGTTATTTCTGTAATAGAGTTTTGTAATCAGAGGTGATCTTTCCCTTCAGCATTTAAACATGCTGTTTCTCCCATCTTTAAAAGTCCAAACTCAAGGCTGGGAGTGGTGGCTCACGCCTGTAATCCCGGCTCTTTGAGAAACAGAGGCAGGTGGATCACGAGGTCAGGAGTTCAAGACCAGCCTGGCCGATATGGTGAAACCCCGTCTCTAGTAAAAATACAAAAACTAGCTGGGCGTGGTGGCATGTGCCTGTTGTCCCAGATACTAGGGAGGCTGAGGCAGAAGAATCGCTTGGCTTTTACATCGGCCTTCGCGATCGTTTGGTCATGTGGCAGGAACAATGGCTCTGTCTTCAGTGGCACGGCGGAGCAGCTCTGTGAAGATGCAAAAATACACGAAAAAAATTCCAGAACATCTGGGAGAATATTTAATGGAAAATCGCTTGGTTAAAACCTGACACTCTTCACAGCATTCTGAGTGTGGACGAGTAGCCAGTGAAGATAATGTCGGATGTCACTGACTAGCAGCTTCATTTTGAATGAGGGTTGCTGTCTGCCCATTGATAGAGGCCAGATTGTCTTGGAAGTTCCAAAGTTGCAACGATTTCTGGCTAGTGCCACGAGGTTTACTTGACTGTTATGTGAAAAGCTGATAAGAAAACCATCCAGAAAAAACCTCTTAATTTTACAAACATGAAAATAAAACATGTAATTTTGGATTATGTTGCTTTTTGTTATTACTTTTAAATAGGTCCTGAAATAACATGGGGGGCATTAAATGGAAAATCCACTTAAAAAAAAAAAAAAAAGAATCACTTGAACCTGGGAGGCAGAGGTTGCAGTGAGCCGAGATCACGCCACTGCACTCCAAGCCTAGGCGACAGAGTGAGACTACGTCTCAAAAAAAAAATTCCTAACTCAGACCTTTTCTTTGTTTTGAGTTCTACTCTAGCTCTGTTCCTCAGCTTCCATTCCCCTCCTGATCACACTTTTAACTAGTGTGGCTGGTTAAGTATCACCCACAGCTAGTGAGTGATAGCTCCAGAAGTCAGCCCAAGTCTGAGCCCTTAACCATTATGCTAATGAAGTCTGGTGTTTTTTCAGAGAGGAGGAGGCTGGTGGAAGGACAAGGGGACCTTCATGTTAAGGAATTATTGAGTCACTGAATTCAGTGGTCATTTTTCTCTGTCTTTTTTAATCTCTTGGCTTCTGTGCACTGCACTTTAGTGTTTTTGTTTTACCTCACTGTTAATTTCTTCTTTCTTCATTGTTATCCTTTTCTTCTCTGCCCTTGGGGTGCCCTAAGGCTTGGTGCTCAGCCCCTTCTTTTCTGTTTATCCTGTCTCCTCAGCCCCCAAATGTAAATTCTTTCTGTTTGCTGATATCTCCTAAATATGTAGCTATAGTGTTGACTTTTCCTTTGATCAGGTGCTTCTATCCAGTTGGCTATTGGACAACTCTACTTAATTGTCTAATTTGCATCTCAAACATGACTGTATGCATTATTAGGATGCTGTAGACTTCAAGTAATAGAAAATCCAGTTCAAAATAATTCAAACTAAGGAAAATATATCCTTACAAGTGACAAGACGCCTCAGTCTAGGGTTGGTTTAAATCTGTGGTTTAGTGACATCAGTCAGGACCCCTCTTCTTTTCGCCCTTCTGCTCTGCCAGCTTGAACATGTCTGCCTTGTCTTTTGGCCAACACACATTATAGATGCGAGATGGTTACCACAGTTCCATGCATCACATCCAGACAAGGTGACATCTAGCAGAAGGTGTTGGTTCTCATTCTTATGCTTTTTAAGAGTTCAGAAACTAGTGGAGTGCAGTGGCTTACGCTGTAATCCCAGCACTTTGGGAGGCTGAGGCAGGAGGATTGCTTGAGGCAAGGAGTTTAAGACCAACATGGGCAGACCAATACAGTAAGACTCCGTCTCTACCAAAAAAAAAAAAATTAGCCAGGCATGGTGGCGTGTGCCAGCTACTGAGGAGGATGAGGTGGGAGGATTACTTGAGCCTGGGAGGTCGAGGCTGAAGTGAGTCATGATCGCGCCACTGCACTCCAGCCTGAGCGTTGGAGTGAGACTTTGTCTCAAAAACAAAAAATTGTTGTATTTGGCAATCATGACTTATTTTTTGTGCATAGGTCTTGCTTCTCAACCTAATTTTAAGCTTGTGAAGGTGAGGGTCAATGCAATGATTATTTTAAAGAATAAATAAATATTTTCTCTTTATATTAGCCTCTTGGTACTTTGCATGTAGATAATAATCAAAGCTTGTAAACGCACGAATAGAATGTAGGAATTGGACAGACAGTGCTTAGTGTGTAAACCCATGAGACCTATAAACTTCACATTTTAATTAGAAAAGAAAAAGGAATTTCTGCATTCAGGGAAAAAAGGAGACATGGGCTCCTTGTTTATTATTTACCTCTAGATAAAAAATAAATAAATCCCTTGTTTGAGTAGCAGTAGTTTTAGTAACACAGAGTCCCATTACTTCTAAGACTGATATACTGGATGTCTCATGAAGATTCATAAAGCGTAACTCAGTGTATTTAGGGTAACAACTCAAACCCTAGTAATCAGTCTCTTCTCTGTGTTCAACTATACTTCCCAAAAGGGAGGAAGGATCCACTGGATCAGTTTGCCAACATCCAGTGTAGAAAACCTCTATTGAGTTAAATTTTGTTCTAAGTAAGCTACCTACAGAGTTGTTGGGCATTTTTGCCTTTAATTTTTCTTTTTTTTTTTTTTTTTTTTAAGAGAGAGGGTATTGGTCTGTTGCCCATGCTGGAGGGCAGCAGCATGATCATAGCTCACTATAGCCTGGAACTCTCGGGCTCGAGTGATCCTCCCACCTCAGCCTCTTGAATAGCTAAGATTGTAGGCATGCACCACCACACCTGGCTAATTTTTAAAAAATTTTTGTAGACATGGGATCTCGCCATGTTGCCCAGGCTGATCTCAAACTCCCAGCTTCAAGTGATCCTCCTACCTCGGCTCCCAGTGCTGGGATTATAGGCATGAGCCACCATGCCTGGTCACCTTTAATTTTAACAAGTTGTGTTAAAATTTAACAGTTGTGGCATTGTTACCAGATTTTATTTCACTCAACCTGTGACTTACGTACTTAACAAAAAAAAAAACAGAAAACACCATTAAGAAAAGGAGGCCGGGGCCGGGCGTGGTCGCTCATGCCTATAATCCCAGCATTTTGGGAGGCTGAGGTGGGCTGTTCTCGAACTCCTGACCTCGTGATCCAACATGATGAAATTCCATCTCTACTAAAAAAAATACAAAAACTAGCTGGGTGTGGTAGCATGCACCTGTAATCCCGGCAACTCAGGAGGCTGAAGCAGGAGAATCACTTGAACTCGGTAGGTGGAGGTTGCAGTAAGCCAAGATTGCGTCTTTGTACTCCAGCCTGGGTGACAGAGCAAGACTCTGTCTCAAAAAAAAAAAAAGAAAGAAAAAGGCCGGGCACCGTGGCTCACGTAATCCCAGCACTTTGGGAGGCTGAGGCAGGCAGATCTCTTGAGGTCAGAGGTCAAGATCAGCCTGGCCAACATGGTGAAACCCCATCTCTAATAAAATACAAAAGTTAGCTGGGCGTGGTGGTGCATGCCCATAATCTCAGCTACTTGTGAGGCTGAGGCAGGAGAATCACTTGAACCTGGGAGGTAGCGGTTGCAGTGAGCTGAGATCATGCCATTGCATTCCAGCCGGGGCCTAGGTGACAGAGTGAGACTCTGTCTCCAAAGAAAAAAAAAAAGGCCTGGGCATGGTGGCTCATGCCTGTAATCCCAGCACTCTGGGAGGCCAAGGCAGACAGATCATGAGGCAGGGGTTCAAGACCAGCCTGGCCAACATGATGAAACCTCATCTCTACTAAAAATACAAAAATTAACTGGGCATGGTGGCGCGTGCCTGTAATCCCAGCTACTCAGGAGGCTGAGGCAGGAGAATTGCTTGAACCCAGGAGGCAGAGGTTGCAGTGAGCCAAGATTGCACCACTGCACTCTAGCCTGAGTGATGGCGGGAGACTCTGTATCAAAAAAAAAAAAAAGTAAAGGTAACAATAGATATGACAGGTCTTAGGCTTCATGGATTTCTTCTACATCCTTTTTTGCATATTGCCTTAAATGCTTTCTGACTAAGGCAGAGGATTATGAATAGAATCATCCAAGGAATGGTGTTAAGTGTGCTCATGTCTCTGTCTACCCTAAGAAGGTGTGGTGGACTCTGTGTTGTGTTTAGAAAAACCTACCTATTCCATGGTTAAGGTTGTGGGGTCATTTCCATCAAGCATCATATTTATTTAAAGACTGTGGACTGTTTTCTTAACCCAAGTATCTCCAAACTGAGATTCATAAGCTAATTTTTGTGTTCAAAGAGTCGAATTGAAATTATGGTAACACTTTACAGTGTAACCAAAATATCATAACTGGCTGTTATATATATATTTGATTAGTAACAAATAAAGTATGACTTCAATGCAAATTCTTAGACACAGTTTTTTTTAATAATAAGAGAGAACATGGTGGGGTAGGGTGGGGTAAGGGGTGTGTGATAACCCTTAATATTGAAAAGTTGGGAATTACCTGTGTGGCAATAGGTGACCAGATGAATTAGGTAACAGAATAGACACAAATAATCAGCACAAACTTGTAGAACATTAAATGTCAGTCGTGGAAGGGAATCCCATAAGTTCATGGCTGAAAAAACTGAGAGCTAGAAAGGTGAAATAACCTGCCCAGCAGTATGGAAGAGTTCCAAATAGAGCCTATCCAGATCTGTTGACTCTCAGCACTGTGACCAGGTTGCAGTTTATGAGCTATCCAGTAAATCAATAATATCATTTTATACAAAATATCATAATTTATTTTCACATGATCTTATTACTTCAGATCACCTTTGAACTATTTATATGCAAATAGCCTATTTGATTTTGTTATTGAAATATAATTCATTTACTATAAAATTTATCATTTTAAAGCATACAAGTCTGCAATTTTTAGTATATTCACAAGATTGTGCAACCATCACCTATGTCTAATTCCAGAACATTTTCATTGCCCCCAAAAGAAACCTGGAGCCCATCAGCAGTCACTCCCCCCTCTTCCCTACTCTCAGCTCCTGTTAATGACGATTTACTTTCTGTCTCTATTTGCTTATTCTGGCTGTTTCATATAAATAGAGTCATACAACTATGTAGCCTGTTATGTCTGGCTTCTTTCACTTAGCATAATGCTTTTGGGGTTTTTCCATCTTGTACCACATATCAGTACTACATTCCCTTTTTTTTTTTTGGAGATCGAGTCTTGCTCTGTCTCCCAAGCTGGAGTGCAGTGGCAAGATCTCAGCTCACTGCAACCTCTGCCTCCTGAGTTCAAGCAATTCTCCTGCTTCAGCCTCTCAAGTAGTTGGAACCACAGGTGCGTGCCACCACTCTCAGCTAAATTTTGTATTTTGGGTGGAGATGGGGTTTCACCATGTTGCTCATGCTGGTCTCGAACTCCTGAGCTCTAGCAATTCACCTGCCTTAGCCTCTCGTAGTTCTGGGATTACAGGCATAAGTCACCATGCCTGGCCATTTCTTCTTTTTGAGACAGGGTCTCTGTTGCCCAGACTGGAGTGTAGTGGAATGATCATGGCTCACTGCAGCCTCAACCTCCCAGGCTCAAGCAATATTCCCACCTTAGCCTCCTGAGTGGCTAGGACTACAAATGTGCACCGCTAACACCCAGCTAATTTTTGAAAAACTTTTTGTAGAGATGAGGTCTTGCTATGTTGACCAGGCTGGTTGCAAACTCCTGGGCTCAAGTGATCATCCCACCACAGCCTCCCAAAGTGCTGGCATTACAGGCATGAGCCACTACACCTGACTTCTTCATTCCTTTTTATAGCAGATAATATTCCATTGTATGATTATATATTTTGTTTATCCACTCATCAGTTGATGTATATTTGGATTGCCTTTTGGCTATTATAAATAATGCTTCTGTGAACATTTGTTTACAAGTTTTCGTATGAACATATGTTTTTGGTTCTCCTGAGTTTATGCCTGGAACTGGAATTGCTGAGTCATATGTTAACTGTTTAATTTTTTTTTTAAGGAACTGCCAAACTGTTCTCCAGTGTACCATTTTATATTCCTACCAGTAACATATGAGGCTTCCAATATCTTCACATCCTCACCAACACTTGCTGTGTTCCAATTTTTTATTATAGCCATCCTAGTAGGTGTGAAGTGGTATCTCATTGAGATTTTGATTTGCATTTCACTAATGCCGAATAATGTTAAGCATCTTTTCCTTTACGCCTTGGCCATTTGTATATCTTCTTCTTTTTTTTTTTTTTTTCTTGAGACAGAGTCTCGCTCTGTCGCCCAGGCTGGAGTGCAGTGGCACGATCTCGGCTTACTGCAAGCTCCGCCTCCTGGGTTCACGCCATTCTTCTGCCTCAGCCTCCCAAGTAGCTGGGACTACAGGCACCCGCCACCACACCTGGCTAATTTTTTTTTTTTTTTTTTTTAGTAGAGACAGGGTTTCACTGTGTTAGCCAGGATGGTCTCGATCTCCTGACCTTGTGATCCACCCACCTTGGCCTCCCAAAGTGCTGGGATTACAGGTGTGAGCCACCACGCCTGGCCCATTTGTATATCTTCTTTAGAGAAATGTCTTCATATTCTTTCCGTTTTAATTTTTTAAATTATTTTATTTTGGCCGGGCGCAGTGGCTCATGCCTGTAATCCCAGCACTTTGGGAGGCCAAGGTGGGCAGATCACGAGGTTGGGAGATTGAGACCATCCTGGCTAACAAGGTGAAACCCCGTCTCTACTAAAAATACAAAATATTAGCTGGGCATGGTGACAGGCACCTGTAGTCCCAGCTACTCGGGAGGTTGAGGCAGGAGAATGGCATGAACCCAGGAGATGGAGCTTGCAGTGAGCTGAGATCACGCCACTGCACTCCAGCCTGGGCGACAGAGCGAGACTCTGTCTCAAAAAAAAAAAATTATTTTATTTTATTATTTTTTTCAGACAGGGTCTTCTTGCTCTGTTGCCCAGGCCAGAGTGCAGTGGTGCAGTTATAACTCACTGTAGCCTCAACCTTCTGGGTTCATATGATCCTCCTGCCTTAGCCTCCCAAAGTGCTAAGACTATAGGCATGAGTCTTGTTAATTCATTTCTGACCATAGATATGCTGGAGAAACTGGAAGAAAAGGGGGTAGGGAGAAGAAGGAAAGAGGTAGAGAAAAATTTAATTTACAGACTTTGTCTAAGTAAATATATACTACAGGCTGGGTGCAGCGGCTCACACCTGTAATCTCAGCACTTGAGAGTCCAAGGCAGGAGGATCATTTGAGGCCAGGAGTTTGAGACCAGCCTGAGCAACATAGCAAGACCCCTGTCTTCAAAAAAAGTTAAATATATATCACAAGGAAAGGTAAAATCTGCTCTGTGATGAGAGTTTTTAGCCTGGGGTTTTGGGACCCCTAGAGAATCCTTGGATGGATTTCTGGAAATAGGTAGATCCCTTGAAATTGTTTGTAAAATTGTGTGTGTTCCTTTAGGGAGAGAGAGGATTTGTATATTTCAAAAGAATCGGAGAGGGAACATACAGGCTTATGGGAAGGAAAAGGCAGGAGGTATGTTAGCAATTTGTCTTTTTCTGTTGGCTATGTTTTGCATACATTATGTTTGGGTTAAAACTTCCTACCTGGTTTCAAATATTTTTGTTTTAGACTATTTATTCATACCTCTTGGTTTAAGACTAGTTCAGTTAAGATGTTTTCAAAATGTTATATTTATTTATTTATTTTGAGGCAATGTCCCCAGGCTGGAGTGCAGTGGTGCGATCTCAGCTCACTGCAACCTCAGTCTGCTGTGTTCAAGCAACTCTCCTGCCTCAGCCTCCCAAGTAGCTGGGATTATAGGTGACCACCACCAGCTAAATTTTTGTATTTTCAGTAGAGACAGGGTTTTGCCACGCTGGCCAAGCTGGTCTTGAACTCCTGACTTCAGGTGTTGGCCTCCCAAGATGCTGGGATTTCAGGTGTGAGCCACCATGCCCAGCCTTTTATTTTATATTTTATTTTATTTTATTTTTTGAGACGAAGTCTCACTCTCTCACCCAGGCTAGAGTGCAGTGCTGCGATCTCAGCTCACTGCAAGCTCCGCCTCCCTGGTTCAACCGATTCTCCTGCCTCAGCCTCCCAAATAGCTGGGACTACAGGCATGCACTACCATGCATGGCTAATTTTTATACAAAATGTTAATTTTTGAAGTGTCAAAAAATTTTTGTTAATGAGAAAACAATAACACTTCTTTGTCTTTTTGTAGGCCAAATGTATAAAATAAATTCCCAGCATTTTCTGATGTTATCCACAAATCTAAAATATTTGTGATTTTAATTTTTTTATTTTTTATAAAATACAAGAGTGTAATAAAGACATATCTGAGTTATTTTCATTTTCTAAATGAGTTTTAAATTCAGATTCACAATGATCTAGTCAATTTGACATCTCTCATAGTGGATTATATTATAGGTAGCCACAATGTGAACATCTGTACCTATACTTATACCTGATAAATATATCTCAGTTCTAATTTGTGGTGTTACCTTTAGGAGTTTAAAAAAAGGCACATTTGGCCAAGCATGGTGGCTCACGCCTGTAATCCCAGCACTTTGGGAGGCCGAGGTGGGTGGATCACGAGGTCAGGAGATTGAGACCATCCTGGCTAACATGGTAAAAGCCCGTCTCTACTAAAAATACAAAAAATTAGCCGGGCGTGGTAGTGGGCGCCTGTAGTCCCAGCTACTCGAGAGGCTGAGGCAGGAGAATGGCGTGAACCTGGGAGGCAGAGCTTGCAGTGAGCTGAGATCACGCCACTGCCCTCCAGCCTGGGTGACAGAGTGAGACTCCGTCCCAAAAAAAAAAAAAAAAAAAGACACATTCATAAGCTCTTTTCTTTTCTTTCTCTCTTTTTTTTTTTTTTGAGATGGAGTTTTGCTCTTACTGCCCAGGCTGGATGCAATCTTGGCTCACCACAACCCCCGCCTCCCTGGGTTCAAGCAATTCTCCTGCCTCAGCCTCTGGAGTAGCTGGGATTACAGGCATGTGTCACCATGCCCAGCTAATTTTGTTTTTTGGTTTTTGTTTGTTTGTTTGTTTGTTTTAGTAGAGACAGGGTTTCTCCATGTTGGTCAGGCTGGTCTCGAACTCCCAATCTCAGGTGATCCACCTGCCTCAGCCTCCCAAAGTGCTGGGATTACAGTTGTCAGCTGCTGTGCCCGGCCTCTGATTTTTCTTAATAAAGTTAATAGGCAGGATATCTGTTAATAACGATCAAGATACTGATATAGTTGCTGTTTTAAAAATGGACTACTCCATTTAATAATTGTATTTTGGCCAGGTGTGGTGGCTCACACCTGTAAACCTAACGCTTTGGGAGGCCGAGGCGGGTGGATCACCTGAGACCAGGAGTTCAAGACCAGCCTGGGCAACATAGTGAAACCCCATCTCTATTAAAAACACAAAAAACTAGCCAGGCGTGCGCCTAATTAAAAATTAGTCATGCTAAAAATTAAAATTAAAATTAAACATTAGGTGTGGTGTGCGCCTGTAGTCCTAGCTACTCAGGAGGCTGAGACAGGAGAATCACTTTAACCTGGTAGGTAGAGATTGCAGTGAGCTGAGATCATGCCACTGCACTCCAGCCTGGGTGGCAGAGTGAGACTCCATCTCAAAATAATAATATAGCCCACGTTTTTGCAAAAATAAAAATAATTGCATTCCATATAGTGACCTTTGGTTAAGGCTAGACTGAGACCTTCCAAGGTTATATATCTTGTAAATATGTTCTTCTGGTTGGTTTTAAGGGCACTGAATTTTATTTGAGCCAGTACTTTGTCCGATTCTGACAGAAAAGATGGCAATAATACAGACAAAACTTACCTTCTTTTTAAAAATTGCTTCTTTAAGTTATATTCTCCTATCTGTAGATGACATTTGTGAGTGGAATTGAATAATGGGAAAATATTCTGAATATACATTGTGATCATGTCAGTCCTGTGGTATAGCTTAATTAGTATTTGATTTCTTCTTTGGTCCTGGGCGTGGTGGTTATTGGTGAAAGTTAAAATTGCTTCAGCTGACTTGTGTAATGACTAATGCACATTAGTTTGTATTATCTTATATGGAAATGTAGAAACTGTTGATGCTTGAAGGTAATTAGGTAGTATCTAGGAAGAGTGCGTCTCTCCTTTGTCATCTTTTACTAGTTGCACTTGCATATTGTTGAGGAAACACAATGGCAGTCTCATTTAAATGCGTGTGTAAAAAACTACAGTGAAATTTTATTTTTATAAAAGCTTTGTCTAAAACTGAAGGTGACAAGCATTTCTCAATTTCACTTCTTACAGAGAGTGGATTAGATGGACTGCTTAAAAATTGTTTGACATATTACATTTTTATTAGATGAGACTGTAGTTCTGTTTCTTGACCATATAAAATGTATGCATCTGAGAACAGCTTGTAATGCTTATCCAAAATAAGGCCCAGTGATATATGACATTTGATGTTTTTGTTTGTTGTGAAGATGACTGTTACAAGTTGATGTTGGTAGCTTTTCTATTGTATTTCAGGTCGATATTGTGAGCACCTTTGGAAATGAAGGACATGTATAAATATGCGTTGATACTGTAATAACAAAACCCTTTTCAATGTAAATTTTGTTTCTATAACTTCTACTTTACATACAAAATTCAAAGTTGACAAATTTATTTAGGTTTTACCCATTTGAAAGCTTACCATTTTGTTGCAAGAAGATGAACTAAAAATATACTTTAAATTTTGAGTCTTTAGTTTGTTAAAAGTGGTTACTGTGAAACCCAGACTACAGGTGGATCAATTTGAAAACTGAAATGTATCCATATGAATTAACCTAACATTCTGGACATTCTGAAGGAAGGTATGAGTTTCACCAGCTAAGGATAAAATTTACACCCTCAAACATGAGTCTGGAATTCTGTTATTTGCTTTGTATTGTAAAGGTATTTTGTTGTTCAAAAACCTAAGTACATCTTTTGAGACTGTTGTTTACCATTAACTCAGTAGGAGACAGTGTGGTAAACTTGGACTAGGAGTTAGAAAAGCAGAATTCAAACGCTTGTTCCATCACTTACCAGCAATGACAACGGGAAAGTTGAGCCTCAGCTGTAAAATGGGAGCAGCATTTGTATTAGTCTGTTTGCATTGCTATAAAGGAATACCTGAGGCTGGGTAATTTGTAAAGAAAAGAGGTTTATTTGGGCTCGTGGTTCTGCAGGCTGTACAAGCCTGGCACCAACATCTGCTTGGCTTCTGTTAAGGGCCTCAGAAAGTGTACAATCATGGCAGAATGCAAAGGGGGAAGCAGGTGTATCACATGGTGAAAGAGCAAGCAAGAGATAGAGATTGGGGAAGTGCCACAGTCTTAACCAGATCTCATGTAAACTCAGAGCAAGAAATAACTCATTCCTTCGAGGACAGCACTGGGCCATTCATGAGGGATCTGCCCCCATGACCCAAACACCTCCCACCAGGCCTCACCTCCAACATTGAGGATTACATTTCAGCATGAAATTTGGAGAGGACAAAACATCCAAACCATATCAGCATTCCAAGTTATTGTAGGGTAATCATGCATAAGTAGGTAAAAAAAACCCACATGGTTTCATTCCTGTCATTTTCCTGTGGTGTTTTTTGTGTGCAACATTCTTACCTTCCCCCTTCTCCATCTGACTTCTGCTTGTCCTTCAAGACCAGCCCCAGCTTTATCTCATCTCTGAAACTTCCCGTGGCCTGTTCACCACCTCCCTTCACATACTGCCACTGTATGTTATGTGTATAGGTGAGTGTATTTAGCAAATACTTATAATAGTGCTTACTATTGCTAAGTATTTTCATAAGCATTTATACCAGTAATCCATGAGGTAGAACTACGACTATCTCCATTGTACATATACAGAAAATGAGACATAAAGAAGTAACTTACCCAAGGTCATGACCCACCTATGAGGTTTTAGAGCCAAATTTCTAATGCAGGCAGTCTGGTTTCAGAGTTTGTGCTCTTAACTGCTATACTGTGTTTTTACTTTTTAAAAAATTACAGGTGTGATGGCTCATGCCTGTAATTCCAACTCTTTGGGAGGCTGAGGCAGGCAGATTACATGAGGCCAGGACTTCGAGACCAGCCTGGACAACATGGTGAAACCCTATCTCTACTAAAAAATATATATATATTTATTTATTTATTTAAAAGTAGACACAAGGTCTCATTATGTTGCTCAGGTTAGTCTTGAACTCCCTTGCTTCAAGCGATCCTCCTGCCTCAGCCTCCCAAAGTGCTGAGATTACAGGCAGGAGCCACTAAGCCTGGTCTGCTATGCTATATTTTTCATGTCTGTCTCCCCAGGTAGATCTTTGAGCACCTTGATGGTTCCAACTCCTACAACACCTAACACATAGTAGACACTTCATAAATGTTTAACAATTATATGATAAATATGCCTTAGGTAGGCCAGGCGCAGTGGCTCACGCTTGTAATGCCAGCACTTTGGGAGGCTGAGACAGCGGCTCACGAGGTCAGGAGTTCGAGACCAGCCTGGCAAACACAGTGAAAGCCCGTCTCTATTAAAAATACAAAAATTAGCTGGGCGTGGTGACAGGTGCCTGTAATCCCAGCTACTAGGGAGGCTGAGGCAGGAGAATCGCTTGAACCCAGGAGGCAGAGGTTGCAGTGAGCTGAGATTGTGCCACTGCACTCCAACCTGGGCAACAGAGCTAGACTCCGTCTCGTGAAAAAATAAAAAAAATTATCTATATATGTGCTTTATGTAAACTGTAAAGCATCATATAAATGCAAATTATAACCACTACCAAATGCATTTTTTGTAAATCAGAGTAGAATTTACCAAGCGTTTCAGTTTTGTAGTACAGTTTCTTGGCCCCAACTTTTCAGACTGGGAGTTTACTAAGGTATAGATTGGTAAAATTTATGGACTGACAATATCAAATCATGGCATCAGGCTCAAAGTCTAGGACCTCAGTGATGCAACAGTGTGATGCTTGGTGGCATCACCAAGAGAAGGTGATGCGTAGCAGTCTCTACATTGGGTCCAGACGTTGCTCTTCTTGATCCAGAGATCCATGAAAGAAATTGACAAGTGATCTGCTGCCCCCAATACAGTATACATTACAATAGTGAATAGTGAAAAGATAATAAAAATAAGTACTCCTGTTTGAAAGGAGTATGAATAGGAGACATAGAGCAGTTGATGAGCTGCAACAAATTCTGAAATCCCTCTGTGCTGTCATTGAGAAGGCCCTCTCCAGGGGTGGGGAATATTCTTGGACAGGCCTTGATTTTGCCCCTGAGGAGTAGTTCACATGTCGGTTTTTTCTTTGGTCCCTAGGTTCATCTTCATGGACCACCTTTTTCTTTTTTGTTTCTATTACCTTTCTTGGCCATGTCCAAAATATACAGTGGGGGATATACCCCCTTAGGAGGATGAATACCTTTCCTAGCCTGCTTTCTGTCATTGACACTTGAGAACCCAAAGATCACTTTGGTCTTGAACAGTGACAGTCTCTCTTAGGCCAAGCTGGTTGTTCTTTTGGCAGTATAACTTTCAAAACTGAGTTGGCTTTTTGCTTGTCTCCTGTCAGCTCCAGGTTCTCTAGCCACATCCACAGTTCTTTTCTTACCATACTTCTTTTTTCTTTTTTTTTTTTTTAGAGATGGGGTCTTGCTATGTTGCCCAGGCTGGTCTCCTGGGCTCAAGCAATTCTCCCACCGTGGCCTCCCACAGTACTGAGATTACAGGCATGAGCCACTGTACCTGGCCCATACTTATGTTTGCTACATAGCTCTGCTTTATTGGTCCCATACTTCTTCCTTGACTTAATTTTGAGTACAAATGTTTCTGCTATACTGCCATATATGCTTTTCCGAAAAGCCCCGATTCTGCAAAATCGTGCACTAAAGTAAACAGGACTTACGGGAAAAATAGAGTTGAGGCAAACCACTCTAAATCTGTGGAACACCGTAGTCTTTGCACTAATAAAAACAAAAATAAATGTTACAACTCTGTTAGAATTTGTCTAGCAGGTTTTCTGGTCTTTGTGGAAAAACCCCCAAAAGTAAAAAAATTAAAATAAAATTAACCATAATAAAAACAGTAGCATGTTAAATCTCCACTGGCACATATTTCAGTGTTCACAGACTTAATTCCTTGGGTGGTTGTTTCCTTTTCTGAGATTTTTGGGCCATCAGGACATTTGCTTCCAGTATAGACCAGTTTCATCAAAATAAATTTTTTTTGTTTTCTTTTGAGACAGGGTCTCACTCTGTCACCCAGGCTGGAGTGCAGTGGCACAATCTTGGCTCACTACAGCCTCCGCCTCCTGGTTCAAGCAATTGTCGTGCCTCAACCTTCCAAGTAGCTGGGACCACGGGCATGCAGCACCATGCCTGGGTAATTTGTATTTTTTTTTTTTTTTGTAGAGACGAGATCTCACCATGTTGCCCAGGCTGAAGGCCTACCTTGTTTTATTGCACTTTGCTAACAAATTGAAGGTTTGTTGTAACCATCCACGGAGCAAGTCTACCAGTATCATTTTTCCAGCATGTGCTCACTTTGTGTCTCTGTGTCACATTTTGGTAATTCTCCCAATATTTCAAACACTGATATCTGTTAACAGTGATCTGTGATAAATGATCTTTGATGTTACTGTTATAATTGTTTTGGGGTGCTAGAAACCATACTCATATAAGATGGCAAACTTAATTGATAAATGTTATATGCGTTCATACTGTTCCACAGACCAGCTGTTACCCCATCTCTCTCCCTCTCCTCAAGCCTTCCTATTCCCTGAGATACAACAATATTGAAATTAGGCCAATTAATAACTCTACAGTGGCCTCTCAGTGGTCAAGTGAAAGGAAGAGTCACCCCTCTCTAATTTTAAATCAAAAGCTAGAAATCATTAAGCTTAGTGAGGAAGGCCTGTCAAAAGCCAAGACAGGCCAAAACGTAGGCCTCTTGTGCCAGACTATCAAGTCGTGAATGCAAAGGAAAAGTTTTTGAAGGAAATTTTAAAATGCTACCCCAATGGGCCGGGTGCAGTGGCTCACACCTGTAATCCCAGCACTTTGGGAGGCCAAGGTGGGCGGACCACCTGAGGTCAGGAGTTCGAGACCAGCCTGGCCAACATGGTAAAACCTAGTCTCTATTAAAAATACAAAAATTAGCCGGGCGTGGTGGTGCATGTCTGTAATCCCAGCTACTCGGTAGGCTGAGGCAGGAGAAATGCTTGAACCCAGGAGGTGGAGGTTGCAGTGAGCTGAGGTCGCACCACTGCACTCCAGCTTGGGTGACAAGAGTGAAACTCCATCTCAAAAAAAAAAACAAAAAAGTGCTACCCCAGTGAACACATGAATGATAAGAAAGTGAAACAGCCGGCTGGGTGTGGTGGCTCATGCCTGTAATCCCAGCACTTTGGGAGTCCAAAGTGGGCAGATCACCTGAGGTCAGGAGTTCGAGACCAGCCTGGCCAACATAGTGAAACATCATCTGTACTAAAAATACACAATTAGCAAGATGTGGTGGTACACACCTGTAATCCCAGCTACTTGGGAGGCTGAGGCAGGAGAATCGCTTGAACCCAGGAGGCGGAGGTTGCAGTGAGCTGAGATCATGCCACTGCACTCCAGCCTGGGTGACAGGTGAGACTCCGTCTCAAAAAAAAATAAAATAAAAAAGGTGAAACAGCCTTATTGCTGAGATGGAGAAGGTTTAGTGGTCTGGATGGAAGATCAAGCCAAACACAACATTCCTTTAGGCCAAAGCTAGAACAAGGTCCTAACTCTGTTCACTTCTTTGAAGGCCGAGAAGTGAGGAAGCTACAGAAGAAAAGTTGGAAGCCAGCAGAGAGGTTGGTTCATGAGGTTTAAGGAAAGAAACTATCTCCATAACGTAAAAGTGCAAGGTGAAGTAGCAAGTGCTGATGTAGAAGCTCCAGCAAGTTATCCAGATCTAGCTAAGATCATTTTCTGGTATAGACAAAATAGCCTTATATTGAAAGAAGATGCCATCTAGGACTGTCATAGACAGAAGTGAATGCCTGGCTTCAAAAGATAGGCTGACTCTCTTGCTAGGGGCTAATGTAGCTGGTGACTTGAAGGTGAAGCCACCTTGTTCACTTACTATTCCAAAAATCCAGAGGCCCTTAAGAGTGATGCTAAATCTACTCAGCCTATGTGCTAGAAATGAAACAACAAAGCCTGAATAACAGCACATCTGTTTATAGCGTGGTTTACTGAATATTTTAAGCCCACTGTTATAACCTACTGCTCAGAAAAAAAGATTCCTTTCAAAATGTTACTGCTCATTGACAGTGCACCTAGTTACCCAAGAGCTCTGATGGAGATGTACAAGGGGATGAATGTTGTTTTCATGCATGATAATTTAACATTCATTCTGTAGCCCATGGATCAATGAGTAATTTTTACCTCCTAGTCTTATTATTTAAGAAATTGATTTTGTACTATAGCTGCCATAGATAGTGATTCCTCTGATGGGTCTGGGCAAAGTAATTTGAAAATCTTCTAGAAAGGATTCACCACTCTAGATGCCATTAAGAACATTTGTGATTCATAGGAAGAGGTCAAAATATCAACATAAACAGGAGTTTAGAGGAGTTGATTCCAAGCCTCATGGATGACTTTGAGGGTTTCAACACTTCAGTGGAGGAAGTCACTGCAGATGTGGTGGAAATAGCAACAGAACTAGAATTAGAAGTGGAGCCTGAAGGTGACTGAGTTGCTGCCATCTTTTGATAAAACTCAAACAGATGGAATCTACTTCTCGAGATGGAATCTACTCCTGGTGGAGATGTTGTGAACATTATTGGAATGACAAAGGATTTAGAATATTCATTCCATAAACTTAGTTGATAAAGCAGTGGCTGGGTTTGAGAGGATTAACTCCAATTTTGAAAGAAGTTCTACTGTGGGTAAAGTGTTATCAAACAGCATCACATCCTACAGAGAAATCTTTTATGAAAGGAAGAATAAGTTAATGCAGCAAATTTCATTGTTGTCTTATTTTAAGAAATTGCCACAGCCACCCCAGCCTTCAGCAACCACCACCCTGATCATGCAGCAGCCATCAACATTGAAGCAAGACCCCCCATCGGCAAAATGATTGATTCACTGAAGGATCAGATAATCGCTAACATTTTTAACATTTATTTATTTATTTATTTATTTATTTATTTATTTATTGAGACGGAGTCTTGCTCTGTCACCCAGGCTGGAGTGCAGTGGCGCGATCTTGGCTCACTGCAAGCTCCGCCTCCCGGGTTCACGCCATTCTCCTGCCTCAGCCTCCCGAGTAGCTCGGACTACAGGTGCCTGCCACCACACCCAGCTAATTTTTTGTATTTTTAGTAGGGACGGGGTTTCACCATGTTAGCCAGGATGGTCTTGATCTCCTGACCTCGTGATCTGCCTGCCTCGGCCTCCCAAAGTGCTGGGATTACAGGCATGAGCCACCGCGCCCGGCCACAATAAATTATTTTTAAATTAAAGCATGTACTTTTTTTTAAGATATAAAGTTATTGCATGCTTAATAGACTATAGTGTAATGTAAACATAGCTTATATGCACAATGAAACCAAAAAATTTGTGTGACTTGCTTTATTGAGGTATTTGCTTTATTGCAGTGGTCTGGAGCCGAACCGGCAATATCTCTGAGGTGTGACTGTTCTCTCAGCTTCATCAAATATAAAGTGGAAAGAGTTTTGTTCATGAAGCCACTGAATGAACCATTGCTTGCCTTAAAGGAAGGTATAGAAGTAGAGTGTTTAGCTTTTTTCTTGAGGTCTTCGTGTATTGCTAAGGCTTGCTTTCTCTGTAATTTTGAGAAAGCTTGCTCCTGATCACTTCAGACATTAAACTTGGGAAAATCTTGTATAAACTAACATTATTTCTGAGTTATTCTGCTATCATTTCCCTGTTTACTAATAGCATTTGAATTAATTTACATTAGAGAAATATGCATTGTAGCAGAACTCATCTTTAGTCTCTTTAGAAAAGCTGTTTTATTGAGTACCATCTTAATCAGTGATTGTGAAAGCCAAGTATTTGATTTGAGCCTTGCCTCAAGACTGAATTATATTCAGGCTTTGTAAATCAAAGACTTCAGTTTTACATTAAGCACTTGCCTGTTCTTACTCTGCAAATCCCTGACTTTCTGGATTTCTTTTATTCTTGATTATAAACTGATGATTATTTTCTGAATTCATCCTTTTCATGTAATAATTTGTTAAATATAACTAACAGTGTTACAATACAACACACTTGTAATAGTCCATTTTCCCACTAGAGCTGCTAGCTCTTATGGTATATCTACCTTCTGCGATAGCTGATAGTTTCACTGATCATTTGATCACTGCATAATATAAGTTGCTAATCTTTTAGCCTCCAATAACTTTCCTTGCCTCCTTCCACCCAGCTCCTAAGGCTTCATCATATATTTTAGGCTTTTTGGTAAGGCAGCACCCCACTTCTGGTTTCTACTCGTAGCAGCTTGGATAAGCCAAATTATGCTGTGGTAATAAACAATGCAAGGTCTCAGTGGCTTTGAAAACACACTGTGTGGCTGGGCGCGGTGGCTTACACCTGTAATTCCAGCACTTTGGGAGGTCAAGGCGGGTGGATCACCTGTGGTCAGGAGACCAGCCTGACTAACATGGTGAAACCCTGCCTCTCCTAAAAATACAAAAAACAAACAAACAAAAAAAAACAGGCATGGTGGTGGGCGCCTGTAGTCCCAGCCATTCAGGAGTCTGAGACAGGAGAATCACTTGAACCCGGGAGGCAGAGGTTGCAGTGAGCCAAGATCATGCCACAGCACTCCAGCCTGGGTGACAGAGTGAGAGTCTGTCTCAAAACAAAACAAAACAAAAAACACCAAGAAAATACATATGTCTATCCAGTAGGTCATCTTAGGGGACCAAGCTGAGAGCAACCATCACCTGGAAGATTGCTAGCCACTGTGCCAGAAGGAAAAGAGGTCTTAAGGATTTTATATTGGTTAGTAAATGCCCTGCCTCTCCCTGTCACTTCTCATAATATGCTGACCAGAAGTAGTCACAGGGCCCCATCTAACTACAGGGAATAGAAGTTGTGGGCATGGTTTTAAAAGTGTAGCCTAGGCTGGGTGCAGTGGTTCAAGCCTGTAATCCCAGCACTTTGGGAGGCTGAGGCAGGAGAATTGCTTGAACCCGGGAGGCGGAGTTTGCAGTGAGCCAAGATTGCACCACTGCACTCTAGCCTGGGTGACAGAGCAAGACTCTGTCTCAAAAAAAAAAAAAAAAAAAAAAATGAGCTGGGCATGGTGGTATGCACCTATGGCCCCAGCTACTCCAGAGGCTGAGACAGGAGAATTGCTTGAACCCAAGAGGCGTGGTTGCAGTGAGACGAGATCGCACCACTGCACTCCAGCGTGGGTGACAGAGCGAGACTCTGTCTCCAAAAAAAAAAAAAAAAAAATAGCCTACCATGTGCCCAGAAAGCCGAGAGCCAGAAATATTTGGAAAATGAATTAATGATTACTCTTTATTCTTTTCTTTGACTTTCTGATTTTTGTTTAACTCCTAGCTTTTGCTAGTTAATTGAATTTTACCATCATTCCTCCCTTACTTAATTTGAGATAATATGAGTTTATTTAAATGATACTCATAGTAGTTCACATTATTTCCGTGGGTGAGAAGTTTTGGCACAAGTAGAATAAGGTTGCTAGGATTTTCCTATTTAAAATATGAGGCATGAAACTGGTACAAAAAGATAAGCAGTTAAAAGAATAATTGCGTTTAAATTACTTCAAGGTGTCATTTGTCATAGTAGAAATAGACCATGAGCTTTGGAGTCAGGCAGGCCTGGAGTCAAATACTACCTCTGTCGTTTGAGTGACTTGTGGTCTTAGACAAATTATGTTGCCTCTCTGAGCCGTAATTTTACCATTTATAAATACAAGAAAGTAGGACTATATCTATTCAAATGTCAAGTAAAACATGGTAGCATTTATTACCACTCCTTCCTGAAATTCCATGAAAGCAAAAGTAATTTTTTTGAAAAAGAATAAATTCAAAAGGAAAAAGGAAATGGAAGAGAAAATGGAAGAGAAGACAAAGGACTAGCATAGGAGTGATGGAAATAATTGTGAACTACTCATAGTAATAATGTTAGTCATAAATACTGATTTTTTTCAAAGTTGTGATATAACTATATTGGGAGCATGAGGGAAGAGTTGGGAACAATAAGGTAAGAAAACTATAGAGAAAGACAAGGTAATATCTGAAATTGAAATAAAAAGTCCAGAAACAGAAACATAATCAAATTATGTAGAAATATAGAATTAAATGGAGAGGGGGGCAGCTAAAACAGCATTATTGCCTCCAGGGAATGGGACTGAGATAAATTGGAGTACGGCCAATACATTTGAATTGTAAGACTATGAATTTTTAAAATGATTATTTTGATAAAAAATTTAAAAATCAGTCCCACCAGCCTGGGTAACATAGGGAGACCCCATCTCTAAAAATTTTTTTGAAAATTAGCCAGGTGTGGTGGTGCATGCCTCTGGTCCTAGCTGTTCAGGAGGCTGAGGTGGGAGGATCACTTGAGACCAGAAGGTTGAGGCTGCAGTGAGCCATGATTGCACCACTGCACTCCAGCCTAGGCAATGGAGTGAGACCCTGTCTTTTTTTTTTTTTTTTTGAGACAGAGTCTAGCTAGCTCTGTCGCCAGGCTGGAGTGCAGTGGCGCGATCTCAGCTCACTACAATCTCCGCCTCCTGGGTTCAAGCGATTCTCCTGCCTCCGTCTCCTGAGTAGCTGGAATTACAGGCATGAGCCGCTATGCTTAGCTAATTTTTGTATTTTCAGTAGAGATGGGGTTTCACCACGTTGGCCAGGATGGTCTCGATCTCCTGACCTCGTGATCCGACTACCTTGGCCTCCCAAAGTGCTGGAATTACAGGCGTGAGCCACCGCGCCTGGCCCGACACTGTCTTAAAAAAAAAAAAAATTCAACCCCACAGTTTTGTGGTGGGTATTAAACATAAATAATGAACAATAAAAACTATTATAGTGCCTATGTCCATAGCAGGCATTTAATAAATACTCATTTCCTTCCTTTTGTCAACTAGACAGGTTATGTGTTTACAGTAATATTCATATGACTCAGAGGATAGGTGGGTTGGCTAAACAGCAATGTGAGGTATGTCACAAAGCAAATTATATGCCCTTCTAAGCTTTTTAAAAATTAATATTGGATGGTTTTATTTTTCTTGGAACCATATCAACCTCATGGTTATGGTTTCTTAGAATTTAGACTCCTGTGCAACTGACATATAAAAAATCACCGACTTACTGAGTGGATGTAGTGAGCTATGCACAGAACAAATGTTAAAATATTTGGCAACTTTGAAATTACTCCAATAAACCTGAAAACAATTATATTTAAACCTAGATTATAAATGATTTAAGGCCAAGGACATTTTTCTTCTCTTCTATAGTTACGTCAATTAGCCGTTTTATTTCCGAGGACCACAATGCCTGCCCCACTACCACCTTTGTTCTGCGAGCTCTCACTGTGGTGGACGTGGTGATTGATGTTGAAAGAAAGTCAGCCAATATAAAGCTCTTGCATGTTTCATGCCCAACACGTTGTAAACTAGACTGTAAAGGTCTTGTGGATAGAGACCGTATATTTTGCCATATCAGCATATTCCGTAGTATCTAGGAAAATGAATGCTGTGCAATATTATTTTATTCATCAAATATACTGTATGCTAGACACTGTGCTAAGCTCTGAGGATATCTCAGTGAACTGGACAGATGTGGCTTTTGCTGTTGTAAAATTTATAGTCTAACAGAAAATGTTTATGAATTCCTGTAATCCAGTAAAATAATGGCTCATACTGAAACATTTAAGCAGTTAAAAGCATTGTATATGTAAAGAGTTTAATAATTTTGGCCAGGCGTGGTGGCTCATGCTTGTAATCCCAGCACTTTGGGAGCCCCAGGCAGGTGGATCACAAGGTCAAGAGTTCAAGACCAGCCTGGCCAAGATGGCAAAACCCCATCTCTACTAAAAATACAAAAATTAGCCAGGTGTGGTGGCAGGCGCCTGTAATCCCAGCTACTCGGGAGGCTTAGGCAGGGGAATCACTTGAACCCAGGCAGCAGAGGTTGCAGTGAGCCAAGATTGCGTACTGCACTCCAGCCTGGGTGACAGAGTGAGACTCCATCTCAAAATAATAATAATAATTATTATTTAAGCCCTGTTTCTTGTGATTTAAATGCATGCTATAAAAAGGAAATAGTGGTATTACCTGATTTTTTTTCCTCTTTGCTTTTCTTTGTAGATAAGATGCTCCCAAGTCCCTTGCAGCTCTCTTCAGAAGAAAAATCACTAGTGCTCTGCTCTTGCCATAATACCAAACCTTTTTGACTCATGCTTTGGTGCTGCAACACTGGAAGAATTGCACACAGTTTCCAGGAATATGTTTTTTTCATTTGAGTGATTCTTTGTGGATGAGAAAAGATTTGAGTCTTAATAATTACCTTGTTTTAAAGCTATTTCTTTATAGTCTGAACTGTTTAATAAATTGGGCCACTTACCAATGAGCCACACAGCCAGTTCTTGTCAGGAGCTGGTTGAAAACTGTGCTGTGCATGTAGCAGGAATGGCACAAGAAGATAGCCGTCGTGGTCAAGTGCCATCTTCCTTTTATCATGGTGCCAACCAAGAACTTGACCTGTCCACCAAAGTGTACAAAAGGGAATCAGGAAGTCCTTATTCTGTGTTAGTGGACACCAAGATGAGCAAACCGCATCTCCATGAAACAGAAGAACAGCCATATTTCAGGGAGACAAGAGCAGTGTCTGACGTGCATGCTGTTAAGGAAGACCGGGAGAATTCTGATGACACAGAAGAGGAAGAGGAAGAAGTCTCTTACAAAAGGGAGCAGATCATAGTGGAGGTAAACCTTAATAATCAAACATTAAATGTATCTAAAGGGGAAAAGGGTGTCTCTTCTCAGTCCAAAGAGACTCCTGTTCTTAAGACAAGCAGTGAGGAGGAAGAGGAAGAGAGTGAGGAAGAGGCCACAGATGACAGCAATGACTATGGAGAGAATGAAAAGCAGAAGAAAAAGGAGAAGATAGTAGAGAAAGTCAGCGTTACACAAAGGAGAACCAGGAGAGCTGCCTCTGTTGCCGCAGCTACCACTTCCCCTACTCCCAGAACTACAAGAGGTCGTAGGAAGAGTGTAGAGCCACCTAAGCGTAAGAAGCGGGCCACAAAGGAGCCCAAAGCACCAGTCCAGAAAGCTAAGTGTGAAGAGAAAGAGACTCTGACCTGTGAGAAGTGCCCCAGGGTATTTAACACTCGCTGGTACCTGGAGAAGCACATGAACGTTACTCATAGGCGCATGCAGATTTGTGATAAATGTGGCAAGAAGTTTGTCCTGGAAAGTGAGCTGTCCCTTCACCAGCAAACAGACTGTGAAAAAAACATTCAGGTAGGTTTCATCACCGAGAGGGAAAACTTTTCAGGATAGAACCTGGCTGTTCAGATTCATCTGGTATCCGCCCAAGAGAATAAATGCAATAGAGGCTGAAGGGACAGATTTCACCAATTTATCATTTGAAAAGCTCCTGCTTTGGTCTTTTCTAAACCAAGGCTTTTATTTCAAAAGCATTAAATTTGACGCTGGACTAGTGGGAACCCAGGCACACTGGAAGGGGGATCTGTTATAGTTGATTGACCAGGAGGTTAAAATCAACACCAACTTTGCACTGAGATTCACTGTTGTAGGACGTGTTATAGAATTCATTCTGGCATCTTCTCTGTGGAGGTAGGAGTTACTGATTAAAGGTTAGGAGTAGAGAAAGGTCCCTTTCTGGGTTTACAAGGATGCCAGATTCTAGTACAGCTGATGGGGACAAAAACCATAATGACTCAGACCGGTGGAAATGGAAGATCTTCAGCAGTGAGTTTGCTTTTACCATTGGAGAGATGACAACACTAAATTTGCCAAGAGGCTGAGCCCATGGGAATATGCAACCTTTAAGCAGAGGCTGAGCTGGTCGAAAATGTTGCCCACCTGGCAGTAGGGTTACATAATGCCACTGTACAGTATTGTTAAGGTAACAAAATAATGGTATTCAAACCAGGCTGGTGTCGTGAAAGGACTATATTGTGATAGGTTAAAGAGGTATGCTAATTATATTATGTCAAGTGGATTGCAGTTATATTGGTTTGCACGTGTGAATGCATATTAATGAATATTCGTAAGAGGTAAGTCTATTCATGTCTCTATAAGATATGTAACAGAACTATTTTGTACCATATTTAAGCTAAACTTATAAAGGATAAATTGTGTTGGTTTGGTTTGTTTTTTGGTGTGCTTCTAATATTGGTAGTCACTTTTTAAGTTTCACTTTTCTTCTGTTGCTTTTAATCAACATCTGAGATCATTGCTCTACTTTAAAGAGTTTTAAAAAATGGAAATTGCATTTGCTAAAAATTCACCGCTTTTGATTCATCAATTGTGACTTGATCTCCAACACGCTGGGTAAATAAAAGAAGACTGAGTCACGGAGCCCATATCCTCCAGTAACTGCCAGTGCCCTGGCTTGGGTATGAATTGTTCGCAGCGCTTCAGGCCAAAGGGAGTGTGGTGCACTGCTGCACTCTAGGGGTCAAACTTGGATTCTGTAATGATCCATTACTGAAAGCGTTCTTGATCTTTATATATAGGTTTTGTGGGTTTTTTTTTTTTTAACTTAAGTCTAAGTTACAGAAAAGAAAACATTTAATAAATACTTTTTGTGTGTGACTTTCCTCATGATTCTTCATCATACTACTTTTAAATTTGTGTTTAAGTTTTGTGGATTCTGCTAAATGAACTTTATTCACGTTCATAAAGAACACTGTACTTTGTTCTTATGTATAGCTCCTAATAATCCTGATGACTTGGTAACAAGTAAAAACTAAAACCCAGACCGGGCGCAGTGGCTCACACCTGTAATCCTAGCACTTTGGGAGTCCAAGGCAGGTGGATCACGTGAGGTCAGGAGTTCGAGACCAGCCTGACAAACATGGAGAAACCCCATCTCTATTAAAAATACAAAATTAGCCAGGTGTGGTGGCACATGCCTGTAATCCCAGCTACTCAGGAGGCTGAGGCAGGAGAATCGCTTGAACCTGGGAGGCGGAGGTTGCAGTGAGCCGAGATTGTGCCATTGCACTCCAGCCTGGGCAAGAAGAGTGAAGCTCCGTCTCAAAAAAAAAAAAACTAAAACCCTCCCCTAAGGCCAGGTGCAGTGGCTCACGCCTGTAATCTCAGCACTTTGGGAGGGTTGCCTGAGCCCAGGAGATTGATCCTGCAGTAAGCCATGATAGCACCACTGCATTTCAGCTTGAGCAACAGAGTGAGACTGTCTAAAAACAAAACAAAAAACCTGCCCTACAAAATGGCTGATAGTAGTAGTCTGTCCTTTTCTAGAGCATTTTCCAACCAGAGGTTTATCTTTTAACTCTTCTCAGAGTTCTTGTTACCTGAAGTGACAATGATGTTTAGAGATCTTTATTTATAGTGAATATTAACATGTTCCCTTAAGTATCCAAGGGTCTGATGATTACCAAGAGCTTTCTAGTATTGTTTTGCTTTAACCAGAAATACTCTGATACACATTATGCCTAATATTCCAGGCTATTAATGATTCATGATACAAGGAACTAGGCAGTGTGGTGTGTTTTCTACAGATTCTTACAAGAGAGCTCTGGAACTGATCTGTAAGGGAAAAGGTATAGGCTTTAGTTAATTAAAGTTTAGACTAAAAATTTTTTTTTTAATTTTTTAAAGAAACAGTAAGGCTGGGTGCAGTAGCTCACACCTGTAATCCCAGCACTTTGGGAGGCTGAGGCAGGCAGATCACAAGGTCAGGAGTTTGAGACCAGCCTGGCCAACATAGTGAAACCTAATCTCTGCTAAAAATACAAAAATTAGCCAGGCATGGTGGCACGCACCTGTAGTCCCAGCTACTTGGGAGGCTGAGGCAGGAGAATTGCTTGAACCCAGGAGGTGGAGGTTGTGGTGAGCCGAGATCGCACCACTGCACTCCAGCCTGGGCGACAGAGTGAGACTCCATCTCAAAAAAAATAATAATGATTTTAAAAAGGAGAGAGAGTGATACTAAGAGTTCAAAGGGTATATTCTGCCCGAGGGACGTGTTTGAAAGTATAAATTAGATTTGGGGAAATACAACATTTCAATTATTCATATTAATAAATGCTCCAAATGCATTTTCTTTTCTTTTCTTTTCTTTTTTTTTTTTGAGATGGAGTTTCGCTCTTTGTTGCCCAGGCTGGAGTGCAATGGCGCGATCTCGGCTCACCACAACCTCCACCTCCCGGTTCAAGAGATTCTCCTGCCTCAGCCTCCTGAGTAGCTGGGATTACAGGCATGCGCCACCACGCCCAGCTGATTTTTTATTTTTAGTAGAGATGGGGTTTCTCCATGTTGGTCAGGCTGGTCTCGAACTCCTGACCTCAGGTGATCCTCCTGTCTTGGCCTCCCAAAGTGCTGGGATTATAGGCGTGAGCCACTGCACCTGGCTCCAAATGCATTTTCTAAGGCATAAAAACATTTTTATATTTCTACATACCTATAATACCTATACCACTAATATGTATTTTGTTTAATCTTGTTTTTATTACACTAATTTAAAATTAGTTTATATTCTCTGGTGAAACCTTACTAACTGATGTGGAGGAGGCAGCCACACTTGCTTAATACATATATTTTTAAAACTCGAATGTCTTGCAACTTCTGTTTAAAAATAAAAAAACTTGGCTGGGCGTGGTGACTCATGCCTGTAATCGCAGTACTTTGGGAGGCTGAGGCGGGTGGATCATGAGGCCAGAAGATCGAGATCACCCTGGCCAACACGGTGAAACCCTGTCTCTACTAAAAATACAAAAAAAATTAGCCGGGAATGGTGACGCCCACCTGTAATCCCAGCTACTTGGGAGGCTGAGGCAGGAGAATCGCTTGAACCCGGGAGGTGGAGGTTGCAGTGAGCCTAGATCGCGCCACTGCACTCCGGCCTGGGCGACAGAGCGAGGCTCTGTCTCAAATAAATAAACAAACTTGAAGTTTCTTTTCATAGGTACAATACTAACTTCATAATAGCAGTGAATTCTTTGATGTTAGTGGAACTTTCCACTTTTTGTCTTAGTTTTTGCCATTGTTTTCATACTCCCAAAGAGCGTCTAAAAGATGCATCTTAGAAAAGAGAACATACAGATGTTGGTGTTGGAATCTGGGCTCTGTGGAAGAATAGCACTTATCTGGATTCTGGCTTTGTGCCATGAACCTAAAGCACATCCGTTTCGTCTGCCAGTAGGCTGGTATGGCATGCTGTAAGCCCCTATAAATATTATTTCTATTTATCCTGCTCAGTGTGTTTCCTGTAACAAATCGTTCAAGAAACTCTGGTCCCTTCATGAACATATCAAGATCGTCCATGGATATGCAGAAAAGAAATTTTCCTGTGAAATTTGTGAGAAGAAATTCTATACCATGGCTCATGTGCGGAAACACATGGTTGGTAAGTTTTTCTGCTTTTCTCTTATACCTATAATTTTCCCTTGTTCTTCTGTGTGCTTTATGCCCTGGATTGGGCAGGATATGAGGAATTGCCCTAATCAGTTTTGACGTGTTGAAACTGAATGCATTATGTCTTCAGTAAGTATCACCAAATTGGATGGTATAGTCTTCCACACCCAGCTTTCTTTTCAACATTATTTTCTCTTCAGACATTACTATTAGAGCCTCACAAAGGCCAGGTGTGGTGGCTCACACCTGTAATCCCAGCACTTTGGGAGGCTGAGGCAGGCAAATCACTTTAAGTCAGGAGTTCGAAACCAGCCTGGCAAACGTGGCGAAACCCTGTCTCTACTAAAAATACAAAAATTAGCTGGGCGTGGTGGCGCATGCCTGTAATCCCAGCTACTCGGGAGGCTGAGGCAGGATAATCACTTGAACCCAGGGGGCGGAGGTTGCAGTGAGCTAAGATTGCGCCACTGCACTCCGGCCTGTGCGACAGACCAAGACTTCATCTCAAAAAAAAAAAAAAAAAAAAAAAAAAGCCTCACAAATCAGTGTAGAAAATTAGGATGGCCTAATTGCTTTACAGTAGAATGCCTTTTTAGTTTGAGCTTTTTGGTGGATTTTGTTTTGACACTAAGTACATTCTGTGTTGCAGCTCACACAAAAGACATGCCATTTACATGCGAAACCTGTGGAAAATCATTCAAACGCAGTATGTCACTCAAGGTGCACTCCTTGCAGCATTCTGGAGAGAAGCCCTTCAGATGCGAGGTAAGGAATGTGCTACCTACAGGCCCAGGCCTAGGGGCTAGTGTTTGCATAGATGGCGGACCAGTGAGAGAGAGGTGTGTTGGAGCAGGAGGCACAAGGCTGCCTTCCACAGAACTTTCAGACATGTGTTCTGAGCTCTGTGTGTGCTGTCACTGCAAGGTAGAAAAATGTCACTTTTAACACACTGTTAACTCTCTTAGATTAGGTTAACTTGGAAATAACACATAATGACTTATTTTTCTTTTCTCAGTGATTCTGAGAAGTCGAGTATACTTCAATGATAATTTTGTGAGGAAATTTCCCTTTCATTAGTAACTCACCTGCAGAAATATAGCAAAGCCAAATAGCTGACACAAGCAGGTTCTATTTTGAGTATGAAAAATAAGCCTAGTATCAGAGACTGTGTTAGGGTGGGCTCAGGTAAAGCTACTATGCTTGGCATTCAAAAATCTCCACTGTGTCCAATGCAGAACTGTGACGAAAGGTTTCAGTACAAGTACCAGCTACGCTCCCACATGAGCATTCATATTGGGCACAAACAGTTCATGTGCCAGTGGTGTGGCAAGGATTTCAACATGAAGCAGTACTTCGACGAACACATGAAAACACACACTGGTAAGAATTTCTTGGGAAAGGTACAGATAATTTCTCAAGCACATGTTGATGATCATCTGTGGGTCTGTTTTTTAAAAAAATCAAAACCACAAATTTGCATTCAAAGCAAAAATCCCACTTTAAATAAACCTAATATGTAAAAATATAGATTAGTGATACTGAAAAATTTAACTTTAATAACTCTGATTGTTTAAAAAAGAATTATTTGTGAGTGCCTTTTTACTTTGAGCTCTTTTAAGACAATGGGGTCTTTACGTGGGGTTCAGAAACTCCTGAAATTGTATGAAACTTCTTTTGTGTATGTGCATGTTATTTTCCTAAGGAAAGGGTTCTGGGCCTTAAAAGGATGGAGGACACTGACTGCTTTAATAGAATACCCCTCTCTCTCTGTTTTTTGTTTTGCTTCATTTTAAGACAGGGTCTCTTTTCCATTACCCAGGCTGGAGGGCAGTGGCACAATCTCAGCTCACTGCAGCCTCCACCTCCCAGGCTCAAGCCATCCTCCCACCTTAGCCTACCAAGTAGCTGGGACCACAGGTGCGCGCCACCATGCCTGGCTAATTTTTGTATTTTTTGTAGACACAGGGTTTCACCATGTTGCCCAGGCTGGTCTCGATCTCCTGGGCTCAAGCGATCTGCCTGCCTCAGTCTCCCAAAGTGCTGGGATTACAGGTGTGAGCCACCAAGCCCAGCCCCTCTCATTGTTCTTTAAGTTTGATTTGATATGATTTACCAAGATTCACTACTTTTCAGGAACACATCCGTTCCAAGAGGTTAATTAATATTTTAACCACTTTGTGGTTTTAGGAGCATATGTTCCATAGCATGGATTTGAGTTTTACAAGCATCTGATTATCCTGCTTCCAGGGAACTAGCTAAAATAATAGCTCCCGCATAAACACTGTCATTGTATCTCAGTCTAAACTTGATATTCTGGGATTAGCTATCTTTGCATAAATTGAACAGGATGAAACATTTTTCAGGTTTCTAAATAAAATCTAATCACAGGATTCCAGGTTCCATTAGTCTACAGAGTGGTGGAGCTAGAAAGAACAACAGAGGGCCGGGCGCAGTGGCTCACGCCTGTAATCCCAGCACTTTGGGAGGCCAAGGCGGGTGGGTCACAAGGTCAGGAGATCGAGACCATCCTGGCTAACACGGTGAAACCCCATCTCTACTAAAAATACAAAAAATTAGCCGGGCGTGGTGGCGGGTGCCTGTTGTCCCAGCTACTCGGTAGGCTGAGGCAGGAGAATGGCGTGAACCCAGGAGGCGGAGCTTGCAGTGAGCCAAGATCGCGCCACTGCACTCCAGCCCGGGTGACAGAGCAAGACTCCGTCTCAAAAAAAAAAAAAAACAACAACAGAGATTATCTTGCTTAGCCTGCTGTTCTTTTTACTTAACTAGTAGTGAGGAAATTCTGCCCATGGCTGGATCTCTTTAGTTCCCAGTTCTCTGTTGAAGCCCAAAGAAAAATGCCTACCTAGTGGGCTTCTTTCTCATTCAGAACAGAGCACCCTCAGATTTTAAGGATTTTTAGTCTAGATGAAGAGTCATGAGAGCAGTTTTATTAGTTAAATTAGACCTGAAAAGAAAATGATAACTTTGAAGATATAGCCAAGTGGATAGCAGGATACATCAGAATAGTTAACAGATTCTCCTTATAATTTGGTGGCTTTTGGATAGGCTCTTAGTTCTAGTGTCATTTTTAGGGTTCAGGTTTTTTTGTGTGTGATATGGCAAGAAGACATGGAACTAAACAGAGCATAAGTTTTGGGGGATTTTTTGGTTTTCTTTCTTTCTTTTTTTTTTTTTTTTCCGAGATGGAGTCTTGCTCCATCACCCAGACTGAGTGCAGTGGCACAATCTTGGCTCACTGCAGCCTCCACCTCCCGGGGTTCAAGTGATTCTCCTGCCCCAGCCTCCCTAGTAGTTGAGATTACACGAGTTCACCACCATGCCTGGCTAATTTTTTTTTTTTTTTTTTTTTTTTTATAGTAGAGACAGGGTTTCACCATATTGATGAGGTCGGTCTAGAACTCCTGACCTCAAATGATCCACCTGCCTCAGCCTCCCAAAGTGCTGGGATTACAGGCGTGAGCCAGCACCCCTGGCCAGAACATAAGTTTTTTGTGAAGGCGGAAGTTGTGTCATATTCACACACACTGCTTGGCACATAGATGCTTGGTAACTGTCGCAGAATTGAAAGGAACCTCTAGCACTTAAGTCTCTGCCTCTGCATCCCCCTTATCTTCTCTGCCTGTCTCCCTGCGTGTTTTTCTCCCCATTCCTTCCTCCCTCTTTCTCTCGTATTTCTTTGTTTCTTCTTCTTTGTCATTTTTTTAGACCCTTAAATGTTCATAATGTGAAACAAGTGTTTCTTTCATGATTATTTTAGTTATTGTATAAATTTATGTTGAGTATTCGTCTTTGACCAAATAGGCAAACTGAATACTTCTTGTTTCTTCTAAAGGAATACAACTACCTAAATTCCCATCCCCCCCAAAACTTTTTTTTTTTTTTTTTGAGACGGACTATTGCTCTGTCACCCAGGCTGGAGTGCAGTGGTATGACCTCCACTCATTGCAACCTCCACCTCCCAGGTTCAAGCAATTTTCCTGCCTCAACCTCCCAAGTAGTTGGGACTACAGGTGTGCACCACCGTGCCTGGCTAATTTTTGTATTTTTAATAGAGACGGGGTTTCACCGTGTTGGGCAGGCTGTTCTTGAACTCCTGACCTCAGGTGATCCACCTACCTCGGCTTCCCAAAGTGCTAGGATTACAGGCATCAGCCACCATGCCCAGTCCCCCAAATTTTTATCTTTCTCATTAAAAGTGTAATTCATATGCACCTGGACATGGTGGCTCATGCCTCTAATCCCAGCACTTTGGGAGGCCAAGGCAGGTGGATATCTTGAGCCCAGAGGTTCGAGACCAGCCTGGGCAACATGGCAAAACCCCATCTCTGCAAAAATACAAAAGTTAGGCAGGGGTGGTGACATGTGCTTGTGGTCCCAGCTACTTGGGAGGCTGAGGCAGGGAGGATTGTTTGAACCCAGGAGATCGAGGCTGCAGTGAGCTGTGATTGTGTCACTCCAGCCTGGGCAACAGAGCAAGACCTGGTCTCAAAAAACAAAACAAACCAAAAAAAGAGTAACACATACTTATTAAAATATATGGGAAACTATGAAAATTGCAAACAAAGTAAAATCATACCACCAAGAGATCACCACTCTTAACATTTTGGCATATACACATTAAAAAAAATTCTTCAGTTTCTTAACACACATATAGACCGATACTTTGCATAAGTGTTTATGTGTTCATGTATATAGTAAAAACAAATGTTGGGTCTTTATACTCTGTTGTAACCTGCTTTTTATTTTACTGTATTATGTTATCAGCAATATAATTTTAATGACTATATAATATTTCTTCTTATAAATTTGCTATAATATTAGCTATAATTTATTACATACATATATGTCAGGCATTATCTTAAGTGCTTTTTCTCAATTAATGTAACCTTTGCAAAAATCCTATAAAGTGAAGGATTTTTGTTGTTGTTGTTTGTTTGTTTTGAGATGGAGTCTCGCTCTATTGCCCAGGCTGGAGTGCAGTGGTGCAATCTCAGCTCACTGCGACCTCTGCCTCCCATGTTCAAGCGATTCTCCTGCTTCAGCCTCCTGAGTAGCTGGGATTACAGGCTCATGCTGCCACGCCCAGCTTATTTTTATTTTTTATTTTTATTTTTTGTATTTTTAGTAGAGATGGGGGTTTCACTGTGTTGGCCAGGCTGGTCTCAAACTCCTGACCTCATGATCCACCCGCCTTGACCTCCCAAAGTACTGGGATTACAAGCTTGAGCCACTGCGCCTGGCCTTTTTTTTTTTTTTTTTTGAGACAGAGTCTCACTCTGTTGCCCAGGCCAGAGTGCAATGGCCCGATCTCGGTTCACTGCAACCTCCACCTCCCAGGTTCAAGTGATTCTCCTGCCTCAGTCTCTCAAGTAGCTGGGATTACAGGCATGTGCCACCACGCCTAGCTAATTTTTTTTATTTTTAGTAGAAACGGGGTTTCACCGTGTTGGCCAGGCTCTAAAACTCCTGACCTCAGGTGATCCGCCCGCCTCAGCCTCCCAAACTGCTGGGATTACAGACATGAGCCCCATCCCTGAGCCCGGCCAGTGAAGGATGTTTTCTCCATTTATTTAGCCAGTTCCCTGCTAGACATTTATGTTATTTCTGTTTCCAGTTTTTCTACTGTTATAGATAGCCACAGTCCAGGCACAGTGGCTCACACCTGTAATCTCAGCACTTTGGGAGGCCAAGGTGGGTGGATCACTTGAGGTCAGGAGTTCGAGACCAGCCTGGCCAACACAGCAAAACCTGTCTCTACTAAAAATACAAAAAATTAGCCAAGTGTGGTGGCGCATGCCTGTAATCCCAGCTACTCAAGAGGCTGAGGCAGGAGAATCGCTTGAGCCCACGACAGGGAGGTTGCAGTGAGCTGAGATCGCGCCACTGCATTCCAGCCTGGGGGACAGAGCAAAACTCCGTCTCAAAAAAATAAATAGCTACAATATCGTTTATCACAGTGTTATCACAGCCATAATTATTTACTTAGGATAAATTTTTGGAAGTAGGATTATTATAGCAAAGAGATATATACATTTTTAAGATATAGTGTCATGTATTACAAAATGCCCTCCACATATACTCCCGCCAGCTGTATGAAAATACTTATTTGCGACCAGGTGCAGTGACTCACGTCTGTAATCCCAGCACTTTGGGAGGCTGAGGTGGGAGGATCACTTGAGTTCAAGACCAACGTAGGCAATATAGCGAGACCCCATCTCTATTAAAAACAAAAAAAATTGAAAAAACCCAGAGGGAAAATACTCATTTGTCCAGCCCTTTATAATTGTAAATAAAATCCTTGCTGATTTGATAGGTGAGAAATGATTTCTTATATTAATTTGCATTTAATTAGTAAGAGTGAACATGTTTATTTGCTTGTAGTTATCAACGTATTTTTCTTTTCTGAATTGCTTGTGCCTTTTCTGTGTTCATCTTTCCATTACAGTGTTTGACTTTTTAAATTTCATTAATGTTGAAATACTTTCCCCTGGTTTGTCTATCTGCCTTTTAATATTATTCAGAGTGTCCAAACTGGAAAAGCAGCTAGATGGTGAAGTTGGACAAACCTGGCTCTGCCAGTCACTAGCAGAATTGTGTAACCTCTCTAGGCCTCTGTTTTCTTGATATTAAATAAGAATGACAGTAATACCTAAAGGGTGCAGGAGAAATGTTGGTTTTAGAGAAGGATTAGCTTTAGAGAAGGAAGGGGATGCGGATAGGTCTCTAAGGCTGAATGAAACTACATTTAGAGACAGCAGTGTGTTTTGGTGTGGATTAAGGACATTGTATGAACTGACAGTATTGGACTGTTTCTTTGTAGTTAAAGAGAAATGAGGCAGACCTTATCTAGGAAGGGTGACCAGCTATCAGTCAGGGTTTACTAGGATGATGTGGACATAGGGTGAGTTCAAAATAGAATACCTACTGATTCTCCTTATACCAGGCACAGTGCTATGTGCCTAGAGACACAAGGATGAATTAAGACCTGGTTTCTGCTCTTCAGGAGCTTATAGTCTGGTGAATGGTAATGATGGTGTTGATGATGATGATAATAGCAGGTAAAATGCATTGAGTACTATGTGCCAGATACTGTTGTAAGCACTTTACCAGATACTGTTGTAAGCACTTTACCAGATACTGTTGTAAGCACTTTACTTGTGTTTTGTATCATAATAATCTATTAAGGAGATTATTATCTTTATTTTATTTATTTATTTATTTCGAAACAGAGTCTCGCTGTGTCACCCAGGCTGGAGTGCACTGGTGTGATCTCAGCTCACTGCAACCTCCGCCTCCCAGGTTCAAGCGATTCTCCATCTCAAAAAATAATAAGATAAAATAAAATAAAATTTATGGTAATGGCAACGAATGAGATTAAAGTGATAGACAAAGTAGAACTTGGTGAATTGACTGGATATCAGTACTATCAAAATAGTATTCAATCACCAAGTTTGAATGAACTTTTTAAAATTTATTTGTTTGAATGAACTTGGTGATTGATTGGATATCAGTAGTATCAAAGGGTAGCATAGAAGGGAAGAATCAAGGGTTAGTCCCAGATGTGGGGTATAAAACTGTTTGTCAAGATAGAGAATAGTAGAGGGAAGAGCAGGTTTGCTAGATGGGATAATGAATTTAATTTTGTACTTGTTTTGAGATATCTCTGGGGCATTCAAGTAAGCAGTTTGAAAAATGGGTTTAAAGTTCAAGAAAGATTTCAGTTAGATGTATATATGTAGGTATGTGTGTGTGTATATATGTACGTGTGTGTGTATGTGTGTGTATATATATATACATATATGTATATTCTGCCCAAGGATATTCACCCTAAGCAGACTGGAATGCTTGTGTTTATTGGACAGATCACATACAAAAGACAACTAGCCAAATTTTTGCTCTTTTCTATCTTCTCTGTAGGTTCCCTGTCTTCATTTATACTGTTCTTTCTTCAGACCCATTACATTGCTGTACAATTAGGTTAGCTTTATCTACATGTAACAGTTAGGTGATATAGTTAGATATATTAATATACATGCTTTTCCAATTACCTTAATGAACTTAACTGTTACTATATCTTCTTGCCACCCATTTACCAGCTCTTCCTTAAAGTGGGACATTGTACAGGTAGTTGATTTTAAATGTTACATTTGTATTTATCCTTGTTTCAACCTCATTGTAATCTTAACCTTGAGGTTTCAGAGAAACCTTAATATCAACCATTAAACACATTTAGGAGATGCGGCCTAATGAATAATGAGATTTAGAGGCAGATGGGATTGTGGGTTAATGTCAAGTGAAGGTCTGGAACAACAAATGTGGACATTAAGAAGTGAGTAAAAGATTACTAAGCAGTAAAAAAAACCAATTTTAATTTGAATCCAGGCATTTGTAGTAGGCTAGTTCTAGTAGTTTTAGGTCTTTCTGTGGCAAATCACTTATAGTATAGAAGACTACAAATGAGGGCCAGCTGTGGTGGCTCACACCTGTAATCCCAGCACTTTGGGAGGCTGAGGTGGGCGAATCACGAGGTCAGGAGATTGAGACCATCCTGGCTAATACAGTGAAAACCTGCCTCTACTGAAAATACAAAAAAAAAAAAAAATTAGCCAGGCATGGTGGCGGGCGCCTGTAGTCCCAGCTACTCGGGAGGCTGAGGCAGGAGAATGGCATGAACCTGAGAGGCGGAGCTTGCAGTGAGCTGAGATCACACCACTGCACTCCAGCCTGGGTGACTGAGCGAGACTGTGTCTCAGGAAAAAAAAAAAAAAAAAGAAGACTGCAATTGAGAGATGATTAGAGAGATCCAGGAAGGGGATTTGAGCACATAAAAAACCTAAACTTCCATACATTCAGTAACTGCTCAGGGAATCCATTCTGTCTGTGAGTAGTGTCTAGTGTGCCTAAGAAGTGATTAGTAAATAATGTGGAGAGGATTTGCTCATACTAGACTAAAATTCAAAGATTAGAGCCTTTGGCTGTGTTTCCATATGGCTGCTAGGTGTGAAGAATACTAACTCTGAAGTCACAGAGCAGGGGAGCTTAGAGGTTAATCAAACATGTGCTTTTAAAGTATTTTATTGTACAAGTAAATCATATTTAATTTAGAAAACAAACTACATGGCCAGGCGCAGTGGCTCACACCTGTAATCCCAGCACTTTGGGAGGCTAAGGTGGATGGATCAGTTGAAGTCAGGAGTGTGAGACCAGCCTGGCCAATGTGGTAAAACCTGTCTCTACTAAAAATACAAAAACTAGCCAGGTATGGTGGTGCATGCCTGTAGTCCCAGCTACTTGGGAGGCTGAGGCAGGAGAATTGCTCAAACCCGGAAGGCGGAGGTTGCAGTGAGCCGAGATCACACCACTGCACTCCAGCCTGGGTGACAGAATGAGACCCTGTCTCAAAAAAAAAAAAAAAAAAAGATAAGCGTAAAGAATAAAACATCATCCATGATCTTATTACCTAGAGATAATCACTGGTAACATTTGTTGTATTTTTTTCTTTTAATAAAGTTGGGGTCTCACTATGTTGGCCAGGCTGGTCTTGAACTCCTGGGTCAAGCAATCTGCCCTGCCTCAGCCTCCCAAAGTGCTGGGATTATAGGTGTGAGCCACTGTGGCTGGCCTGTTGTATTTCTTTCCATGTATATATATTTTTAAAAGGTAGATAATACCATGCATGCTTTTTTGTTTGTTTGTTTGTTTTTTGAGATGGAGTCTTGCTGTATCACCCAGGCTGGAGTGCAATGGCACGATCTCGGCTCACTGCAACCCCTGCCTCCTGGGTTCAAGCGATTCTCCTGCCTCAGCCTCCCCAGCAGCTGGGACTACAGGTGCGTGCCACCACACCCGGCTAATTTTTGTATTTTTAGTAGACATGGAGTTTCACCATGTTGGCCAAGCCTGTCTCGAACTCCTGACCTCAAATGATCCACGTGCCTCAGCCTCCTAAAGTGCTGGGATTACAGGCATGAGCCACCACACCCGTCCTCATGTATGCATTTTCATAACTTGCTTTTATTTAATAGATCATAGATAAACTTAATAGATTATACATTTTCATGTTAATAATTACATTTCTGGGCTGGGCGCAGTGGCTCATGCCTGTAATCCCAACACTTTGGGAGGCCGAGGTGGGCAGATCACAAGGTCAGAAGATCAAAACCATCCTGGCTAACATGGTGAAACCCTGTCTCTGCTAAAAATACAAAAAATTAGCCGGGTGTGGTGGTACGTGCCTGTAGTCCCAGCTACTTGGGAGGCTGAGGTGGGAGAATCGCTTGAACCCAGGAGGCAGAGGTTGCAGTGAGCCGAGATTGCACCACTGCACTCCAGCCTGGGTGACAGGGTGAGTCTCCACCTCAAAAAAAAAAAAAAATTACATTTCTATACTTTATAACGTTGTTGTTGTTGTTCTGACACAGCATCTCTCTCTGCGGCTCAGGCTTGAGCGCGGTGGTGCAATCTCAGCTCACTGCAGCCTCTGCCTCCTAGGCTGAAGTGATTCTCCCACCTCAGCCTGTTCAGTAGCTGGGACTGCAGGTGCACACCACCATGCCTGGCTAATTGTTTGTATTTTTTTTGTAAAGACAGGGTCTTACCATGTTGCCCAGGCTGGTCTCAAACTCCTAGGTTTAAGCAATCCTCCTGCTTCGGCCTCCCAAAGTGCTGGGATTCCAGGTGTGAGCCACCTCACCTAGCCTGTAACGTTGTTTTCAATGGTATTTTCCATCAAACAAATATACTATAATTGATTTGCTTAATTCCATTTAACACAGAAGTTGAAGGGCTTTTGTTTGTTTTTTACTATATAGACAGGGTGCCACTGTGTTGCCCAGGCTGGTCTCAAACTCCTGGCCTGAAGTGATCCTCCTGCCTTGGCCTCCCAAAGTGCTGGGATTACAGGCTTGAAATACCACACCCTGCCAGAAGTTGAAGTTTTTAAGACGGTTAGAGGAAATCAATTAAAAAGAAGGAAAACAACCTGGGCTCAGAATTCATCCAGAAAGATGAATATGAGTCACAGTAAGGAGCCTAGCTGTGGCAGTGATTGAAGAATGAAAAGTGTAAAGAGGGCCGGGTGTGGTGGCTCACACCTGTAATCCCAGCACTTTGGGAGGCCAAGGTGGGCGGATCACCTGAGGTCAGGAGTTTGAGACTAGCATGGCCAACATGGTGAAACCCCATCTCTACTAAAAATACAAAAATTAGCTGGGTGTGGTGGCACATGCCTGTAATCCCAGCTACTCTGAAGGCTGAGGCAGGAGAATCACTTGAGTCCAGGAGGCAGAGGCTGCAGTGAGCTGAGATCGTGCCACTCATTACGCTTCAGCCTGGGCGACAGAGCAAGACTCCGACTCAAAAAAAAAAAAGTGTAAAGACAAGGGAAATATGATAGTCTTCAAATAATACTGATAGTTATGGAGAAAATGGACTCTTCAATCTCTCAGGAAAGTGAGGAAAATTCTGGCTTCCATGGAAGAGGCCATAGGGGATGTCAGTTTTCTACTATAATGAAAAGCTGGAGAGAAGAAATTTGGACTATGCTATGCGTAAAGAGGTGTTTTCTCTTAGGTATAAGAAGGGGTCCTGGAGGGTGGGAAAAAAGGAGTCCCAAAGTAGATGAGAAAGTAAGAAAATACATCCCTTCATGTGTGCAGAAATGCACGTTGAGTGATTTGTGAAATACTGTGGTTTATATGTCAAAAACATAAACTCTAGAACCAGGCTGCAGATTTTAAATCCTAACTCTCCATTAGCATATAAACTTGAGCAAGTTTATTAATTCCATTATGAGTAAAATAAGGGGTAATAATATACCTGCCTCATACAGTCACTGTGAAGATCACCAAGGTTAATAGATGTAAAGCAGTTAGCAGTGTCTGGTACACAGTAAGACCCAATACACATGAGTAGAATAAGCACATTCATTGGGAGAAGAGGGAGCAGCAAGGGAAGTGACAGCAACGCTCTTATAGCAGGAGTTAATGTGAAGAGACGAGCTATAGATATGGAGGACTGATGCAGGAACTGATCAGTACAAGCGTATGGTTCACCGAAGTGCATATACAGAAGTACTCCCCGCCTCACCTCAGCATCCCATACAAAATGATTGATGGACATATAGAATCATAAAGGATTTTATTTTCTATAGCCTGGGTAGAGAAGCAGGCAGACACAGCATGGAACTAAGCAATAAGTTCAAAAGAAAGTTAGGGAAGCTTAAAAATTAAGCCCTCAGAACCCAAACCTAATTTCCTTTCTAAATGTCCTAAGAACTATGGGATTCTGTCTCCTGTTTTGACTCGCTGGCCCACTGGTCCTCAACTAGGAGCAGTAGCCCCCAACACCCTCCCTACACCCACGGACATTTGGAAATGGCATAGCGGCATTTTTTTATTGTCGAAATCTCTTGTGGGTATTCAGTAGGCTGGCACCAGGAATGCTGAGTGCCAGATAGTCCCACATAATGAGGAATTGTCTGCAGAAATGCCATAGCACTCATTGAGAAACACTGTGGTGTGAAATTCATGTTGTAGGTTTGTTAAGCCAGTATTTTCTAAGTTCAGTGCCAAAAAGCAAGCTGTATGCTAAGGATTGTGTATGAATAGACAGGAAGAGACTTCTTTGTTCCACAGGACATTTTCAGAAAATTCTTACTTTTGTTTGGAGTATCAGAAATTGCTTACAGGGCACGGCCTTAGCTCATACCTGTAATCTCAGCACTTTGGGAGTCTGAAGCAGGAGGATCACTTGAGCCCATGGGTTCGAGACCAGCCTGGGCAAAATTCAGAGGCCCTGCCTCTACAGAAAAAAAAAAAAAAGATAGCCAGGCATGGTAGCTGGCACCTGTAGTAGTCCCAGCTATTTGGGAGGCTGAGCTGGGAGGATTGCTTGAGCCCAGGAGGTTGAAACTGCAGTGAGCTGTGTTCACACCAATGCACCCCAGCCTGGGTGACAGAGCAAGATTCTGTTTAAAAAAGAAATTGCAGCCAGGCGCAGTGGCTCACACCTGTGATCCCAGCACTTTGAGAGGCCGAGGTGGGTAGATAACCTGAGGTCAGGAGTTCGAGACCAGCCTGGCCAACATGGCGAAACCCCGTTTCTACTAAAAATACAAAAATTAGCCAGGCGTGGTGGTGCACACCTGTAGTCTCAGCTGCTCAGGAGGCTGAGGCAAGAGAATCATTAGAACCCGGGAGGTGGAGGTTGCAGTGAGCCGAGATTGCACCATCGCACTGTAGCCTGTGTGACAGGAGCAAAACTCTGTCTCAAAAAACTAAAAAAGAAAAAAAGAAATTTCTTACAGATTAACTTGCCTAAATTTAAAGGCAAAGAGTCATCTAGGATATTTCCTTGAGCACAGAAAGCCATTTGAACTGTTCTTTGTGTAGGATGTAGAGGATCACTAATGTAGATGCCTTCTCCCCCATCTTTATCTTCTTTTAGCTAAGCCCAGATGATAGGGTGTATGTAAGTTTTAGTTGTATCTACTCTGATCTGTTAAGTCCAAATATGAGAGGATTTTTAAATGACTCTAGAATACAGTCTCATAGGCCAGGCACAGTGGCTCACACCTGTAATCCCAGCACTTTGGGAGGCCAAGATGGGAGGATCAGTTGAGGCCTGGAGTTCGAGATCAGCCTGATCAACATAGTGAGACCCCATTTCTATTAAAAAAAAAAGCTTGAGCACACAATTACCACCTAATATGTTAATCATTTTTATGTCTGTGTTCATCTCAGGAGAGAAACCCTTTATCTGTGAAATCTGTGGCAAAAGCTTCACCAGCCGCCCCAACATGAAGAGACACCGCAGAACTCACACAGGCGAGAAGCCCTATCCATGTGATGTGTGTGGCCAGCGGTTCCGCTTCTCGAACATGCTTAAGGCCCACAAGGAGAAGTGCTTTCGGGTGACCAGCCCCGTGAATGTGCCACCTGCTGTCCAGATCCCACTTACAACTTCCCCAGCCACCCCAGTTCCTTCTGTGGTGAACACACCCACAACCCCAACCCCTCCAATCAATATGAATCCTGTAAGCACTCTTCCCCCTCGGCCCATCCCCCACCCCTTCTCACACCTGCACATCCACCCACACCCTCACCACCCACACCACCTTCCCATCCCTCCAGTCCCTCACCTCCCCCCACCTCCAGCTCTCTTTAAGAGTGAGCCTTTAAATCATAGAGGCCAGAGTGAGGACAACTTTCTGCGGCACCTGGCAGAGAAGAACAGTTCAGCACAGCATCATTAACATCCGTCTCCTTAGTGTGTTCTCCAGGAGACACGTCCCCATGTGTGAGCGTGCACAGAGGGAGTCGGTGAGCATTTCCTTAGTTCTCAGACTCTCCTCCGCCTCTACCAAGAGCTTCTCCAGTGTCACTGAATCAACAGATCCAAGGGAATGAACAAGAAGACTACCTTGAGCTCACAGAGGGACTGTCATCTAAACCAGGGGAACCACTGAACTAAAGCCCAATTTGCTTGCATTTTCTGATGACTTTTATAAGTTTCAAATACTCAGACTTGTGGAATTTTATAATTTCATATCAGCTGATGAGGTATGCTTGCTTTTATATCCCGGACTTCTCCTCAAAGAGGGGATAGGCCTGGTTTCCTTTGTACTAATCGGGAAGGCTGTGAGATTAATCCAGAGCATTAATTGTATCACTGTGTATGGTAAGGAATTCTTTTCAGCTTTTGGTGCCAGCTACAGAGTTGAGCTGGCCATGTTTCACAGTATATCAAGCATTATAGAGAAAGACAGAAATTTTCTTCTTTGTGTAGCTCTCCTAACGCACTCTTTATTTTACTACAGAAATTATTTTAGAGTTTTTGTATAGACTTCTTTGGTAGTCTGTTTCTAAAATGAAATGTATTTCAATAAGCAGTGTAATTTTTTCAGTGTAGCTGAACCTATGTTGTAAAATAGAAAAAAATTTTTATAATCATCAAAATGTGATTCTTAAAGATGCATATAACTTCTATAATTCAAAGCTATTCTTACATCCGTACAACTCAAAAGGTGCTTCAGAGACTAGATGTATCTGAGAGGGTCTCCAGACCAGGTTACTGCAAAAATGAGGTTTTGCTTTCAGGATTTGGCGTAAATACTTGGTAGTTTTGACATCTCTGCTTAACACTCAGAGAGGCTCCCTAATGTGCTCCTGTCCTCCATGTTCTGCTTGGCTTCGTTAGTGCATTACATGAAATGATTTGCAGGGGATGGGGCCTTTTCCAGGGAAGTCACCTAAAGCTTGCATGTTTTGAAAATTTGAATAAGGCTGTTTGCTGACAGGAGGAGGAAGTAGTGGAGATCATTTCATCTCAGTCACGTCTGTTTCTCACTTCCCTTAGGAATTGTGTTCATGTTTAGCTTTTATGGGATGACAAATTGAAATCGCTCATTTTGAGGTTGCTTTATTTTTCTAGAATTGTTATAAGAAGCTAAAATAGTAAACTTAAAATCACAAACATGACGTTGCTGATAGTGGCTGAGAAATTCAGATGAGAAGACAAATTGGTTATGAATTTTGAAATATCTATTATATGTAAAATGTGGATATGTTCACAACCTTGAGCTATTTTAACACAGTTTAAATATAGTGAGGGAAAACTCCTAAGTTTTACTGCCCTGTCCTCTGCAAATTATGTAATACCAGCATTCTTAGGCGATAAAGAGAGCAGCACCTCTAGTACCTTTAGGCAGATTACTTTTTCAAGTTTGGGGAACTTCAAAAGAACATAATCAACCAGGAGCTTATTATAGGAAAGGCTGAACAGAAGGGCTAGTGTATTGATTACACTTAACAGATCATATTTATCCAGACTCAGTATAGCTTAAAATTTTGTATTTCTTTATCTGAGAGAACTGAGTTCCCAGGCTAAATCACTTACCTCCCACCCCCTCTCCAATTTTTTTTTTAAGAGACAAGGTCTTGCTATGTTGCCCAGGCTAGAGTGCAGTGGCTATTCACAGGTGCAGTTATAGCACACTACAGCCTCCAACTCTTGGGCTCAAGCAACCCTGCCTCAGCTAACCAAGTAGCTGGGACTACAGGTGCATGCTACCATGCCCAGTCCATTTTTTAATCTTGAAATTTCTTCATTTTTCTTTCTTCGGGTTCTTAAAATCTTTGCCTGAATCAGAACGCTGGCTTTTATTTATTTTTTTATTTTTAATATTAAATGTGCAGATATGCTTCGAGCACTTTTCTAACTAATGAGCTCTGTGGTAGGAAAAAATGAACTCTTTCAATTGAGATTAAGTCCATATTTTTCAAACATCACGTTCTCTATTGGCTTTTTGGTTTAGTGTTTCTAAATTTTCTCCTTCTGATTTTGCCTGTCTTATATAATGAGCATAGGAAAATTTTGGAATGAGGCAGAAAAGTATCTCAAGACATACTTCCTGGTTTTGGATGTAAGTTTTAAAGAATGGTATTTTTAATATTTGTACACATTCTTTGAGCACCCAGGTACCCAAGCCAATAAGGAAAGTTAATTCCTTGCATATGACTGTTATATCTTTAGTGGTTGTCTCCCCCTCCCTCCACAGTCTCCTTGGCATTCCATGACAAGTTTGTCAACCTACACTTTTATATAGACATATCATTATTTCATGGTCAAGCCTGTAGTATTAAAATGATTTTTTTAAAAGATGTAAACTAAGATGTAAACTGTGCTTAGTTAATTGGTTATATTTTGTTCTGTTTTTTTGTTTTTTTTTTTTTTTTTGAGGCAGAGTCTTGCTCTGTTGCCTGGGCTGGAGTGCAGTGGCGTGATCTTGGCTCACTGCAACCCCAGCCCCCCGGGTTCAAGTGATTCTCCTGCCTCAGCCTCCCGAGTAGCTGGGATTACAGGCATGCGCCACCACGCCCGGCTAAGTTTTGTATTTTTGGCAGAGATGGGGTTTCACCATATTGGCCAGGCTGGTCTCAAACTCCTGACCTTGTGATCCGCCCACCTCAGCCTCCGAAAGTGCTGGGATTACAGGCGTGAGCCACCACGTCCAACTGCCTTATTTTGTTCTGAATAAATTTACAGTATTGGGCAGCAATGCTAGACTTGAGACCACAGAATCAACCATTTCATGAGGTTGTACTGTAATTATACACTGGAATATTCAGGTAGTCATCTTTGATTTTTCATTCAAGTAAATATAGCCATAAGAAAATATCTGCTATACAGGAAAACCAGTATTAAGCAAATACCACCATCCTTAACAGAAACAAATATATATATATATTATTTTTAAAAATTAGCATTGTCATACAGTACAATTCTTAGTGAAGTGTATTGTGGAACAATTTAGAAACTTCCTTTTTTTCCCCTAGATTAAGGATACTTTCCTTGACTTGAGATTTGTGGTCTTCAGGAAAACTGCTCAGAATATAATGACTCCTCATCAGTATCATATTGCATATAAATAATGAAATGCATTAAGAATATTCACAGCATTGAACCCAGGAGGCGGAGCTTGCAGTGAGCCGAGATTGCGCCACTGCGCTCCAGCCTGGGCAACAGAGCGAGACTCCGTCTCAAAAAAAAAAAAAAAAAGAATATTCACAACATTAATGCTTCTGAATATAAGAACTGCAGGATTAAGCCTTAAACATATATGTGCAACACATTTAACATGCTTAAGACTCAAACTCAGGGTTGAAAATTTGGTTGGGGTCCTCTTTGTAAGATAAAAGTTGCATTATGTGGTATGTTCTCTTCCATATATGCTACAGCACCCCATGAATTCTTCAAAACTTTTTACCTACTTGTTATCTGTTTATGAAAAAAAGAATTATGGAGAAGTTTGAGTTCTCAGCCCTTATCTGTACATGTCTGTTAAAGACAACAAAGGCTGCATTTAAGCATTATATAGATAACAAATTGAGGCTGTCTCTCACTACTTAGTTTTACTGTCTTCAAAGGCTTGTATCATTGCTAGGGTTAAGACTTATCTGAGGATGAGTTGGCATTGTATTTTTTGTGTGTGTGGGTTGGTTTGTATTTGTTTCGTTTTTATTTTTCTATTTTCTCTCATAGATTTATCAGTAAAATATAAACTCTTCCTTAGCCTTAATAAAGGCTGCTGCTTTCTCAAATTGAGTCAGATAGGCTCATTCTGAGTTAGATTTTTAAATTTGAATGAAGAAAAGACAACAATTTAAAGGCTTGTGGCTTCATTTCCACATATATTTGTGACTGGATTCTTATTTTTAGCAAGAGGGGAGATCGCCACAAAAAAAACTTTAGTTCAAAGAAGCCTGTGCAAATCAGTTACCTGTACTTTCATAGTCTACCATTTACATTAACTGTTCTAGATTAATGACTAAGCATGGCCATTACCATAATTACATCATTTTTTTAAAACCACATTTGTTCGAAGTATCCTTTTCTAGTGGTTAGAACTTTCCCTATAATTTGATTGTCCCTCATATACTAACCGAAAGCAAAATGCTCTGATGAGATGCTTATAAACTATGAATTTTTTAATTCTTGAAATTTTTTTCAGTTTTTATGATTGTTGAATAGATATGTATGTTTAGTTCCATTATTATTTCACTGGAAGTTTTAAATTTTGAGAAGATGAAGCAGAGATAGAAATCCATTGCAGATATACGTATATTTACCCCATCTTGCAGGTTTCGGTTAGTAAAACACAGAATGATAGGTCGGTTTTAATGTTTTAAAAAAAAACTAAAAAACTAAAGTTAGAGAAACCTTTCTGTTTGAGCTACTGTATAGAAAAGACAACTTTTATTGCATTGCTGGTCCACATGATAAATATTTCAATGCTGTTCTAGACTGTATGAGAAGTACTTAATGAAAAAAGGGATACATTACATTTAAGAATTGTATCAGCTAATTACTGTTTTAAAAAAATCAACTCATTTGGAATTCTTCGGACTATAAAATTGAGCAAGTAAAGTTTGGGTTTTAATTTTCCTTTGCCTGAACCAAGATAGGAAATTTCTTAAGAGTTTTTTTTTTTTTTTTTTTTAGGAATGAAAGGTCATAAGCCATTAGAAATAGTGGCATTATTATGCAATAACAACACCCTAGCTAACCTGCTTTTGTCATCTGTAGCACTTACAATAAAGAATGATGACCTTCCAACCCTGGACACTACCTCGATAAAGCAAACCAGAGATCCTCTCTACACTTTCTATGGAAGCCATAAAAGTTGCCATCAATATATCCACTTTCATAGTTCTATACTTTTATACTTTCTAGACTTTTTTATAGACTTTATGATCAGATCTTTTTGTCTCAGAGGATAGGTTTTGCAAGATTCAAAGGAAAATCAAACTCCTTGGTTGTTCCAGCTTTGAAGCTTTTGCTTCAGTAAATTTGTTTAAAGAACCAGATCACATACCATTTATCAAATTCTTTATTTAAGTCAGAATACTTTGCAGACATGCATATTTGGAAAACAAACTGTTTCTTGTTCACTAGATAGAATCTGTATTGTAGTAAGAAACTACTTATAAGGTGGCTTTCTTTCTGCTTTGTTACTCTATGTATTACTCAATAATATATGTATGGTCACAGGTTCCTGGAGTTGTTTTATTTCTTTATGACAGACACATGAGTATGCACCGCTCTCTAATCCTCTGATGTCACTGCAGCTTCAGTCTCTCTCACTCTGTTTTTGAGTGCCTTCAAAATGCCAGCATCCTGGAACATTCTTTTCCTGATCTAAATCCTACCTCTGACTATTTCATTATCCATGAATATTGGAATTCACCCATATTCCAATGGGCTTAACTCTACAAACTAGCTAAAACCTTGGACAAGAATTTTGACCGTATTTCTGTTTTGTTCCTCCATGTCATTTTTAGGTTACATTTTTAACTTTTATTTATATCTTATTTCTTCACATATTTCGTCTCTCTGTTGAAAGATTTTATCCTTATTTGACTCTTCACTTTCTTTACTTTCACCAGAAATTTGACGTTCCTTTAAAATTAAAGGTCATTGAATGTCTTTTGAACACCTTTTTCTCAACTGAAGTCTTCCTGAATGCCTCCCCTTTCTGATGAAAGGATCCTGAGTGCTGCTGTTGCTGTGCCCTGTTCCCATGTGCCCACTCTCTTCCGTACACATTTTGCAAGACTATACTCTTTATTTTAGTCAAATTAATTTAAAATTGCTCTCTGGGTTTCTGCTCTCTCATGGCCCTGTCCCTCAAAAACTTCTGTTTACTTTTTCTAGCTGTTTTCATCTAATTTGTTTAAAATGTATGATGGATCCATAATATATGAAGGATGTAATGAAAAGGAGGTTGCAGTGTTTTATATAATATGATCGAGCACCTCCGTGATGAAACATTTAGCAATTGGCTAGTCCTTCACAGCCAGAGTGGAAGTTTGTGCTGTGGACAGGTCTTTTTACTCCCTTCCAGTTCTCCTCCAAAACTGGAGAAAAAGGAAAAAAAAAAGAACTATTTCAAATCAGGAGATTTGATTGCATTTTTTTAGGTGAATGAAAGCTTGGAGTTGAGCATTTGGGCCTTAGTCAGCATTTTTCCTTTCTGACTTAAAATCTCATGTCCTTTTCCTTAAAGTTAATAGTACTCAGGTTTTTAAGACTAATAACCACACAAGGTGGGTATCTAAGAAGGCAGCTGTTAATACATTCTCCATCTTTCCTGTCTGGCAACAGGAAAGATATTATTGGTGAGATAGTGCAAAATTGTGAGAATTGGTTATGTTTGATGATGAATAAATTCAAGATTTTTGAAGGCTTCACTGCTATTTGGGATGGGAAGGTGAGTTTACAAAATGAAAAAGGTAGATTTTTATGTTACAGAAATCAGTAACAGGGGTTTCTTGTTGTGTTAATTACCTTTCACTTGATTTGCCGTGATGTTTCTTCCTCATTATTGATCTAGAAGTTTGCCTCTTGGATAGTAACTAGCAACTTAGTATCTACTTTAAAATTTGTGGCTTTTCTCTTCAGAGTCCCAGGCCATAAAACAACGGAGAGCTGTACTTGCTTGTCACTTGGAGGAACCACATCCTTGAGACAGCCTGCTGTCTTGTATGTCTTCAGCAGGAAACTTCTGACACACGCATCCAAGGGAGTTCCTGCCCCTGAGAAGTGTTCCCATAGCTTTCCAGTCGCAGGTTACTTTCACACTACGTCAGCTTCTCTGGTGAGATCAGGGATGTTACATATTACTTGAAAATGATTTCATAGGAAGTGAGGATGGGGCAAGAAAGGAGGTAGAAGCTGAGTTTTGCTTAACTTCAGAAGGAAATCTGATACTTGCCTTGGCTAGTTCTGATCAACTAAAGAGCCTGTGTCTGTACTGGATGTGCCAAAGAATCAAGTTGTTTCTGGAATATCCAGCTCCTCTGAATGAACACAGCTTCCTCCCTACCTGTCTTTTACGGGTGAAAAGGGACCGTCTGATGAGCATGATAGATATCCTGTACAGGACTCAAGACTGTTTCATTGCATTTGAAAGTTGGTGGGAAGTATTTTATTCTGCTAGAGCTCCTAACCCTCCTAGAAATATCTTTTCATGCTCTATTAATTCAATTCATTAGGTTAAAAAGAAACAGTGTGACATAATTTTGGTGTTTACTTCTTAAATTGTCTCCCCAAGGGCATATATGTAGCCTCTGAAAATGGGATGATTTCTTCTCAATCTTCCATAAATTTGAATATGCATTTTATTCATTTCTTGACATGGGCTGTGTGACTGTTTTCCATCAGCAGTTCTGGCTTTGTCCACAAGGGAGCAATAAAGTACTTTAGCTTTATTCTCAACCTTCTAAAGAAAGATCCCACTTTTAAATCTCTTCTGGAATAGCCTCTTAGCTCAAAGCTTATTCATGTATTTTGATTATTTAAGAAATTTTCCCTTATTACAAAGTCCAGTCGTCGTTCATCCCTCATGATGCCAAGCAATGATTGATGTGTGGGTGTGGAGTCCTTGTGGGTCAGGCATCTTAATTAATTAGACTTTTTACATATTGATGATCCCCAGATTGAAAGCCAGGACCTTCCCATGGGGGCGCCTTTGTGTGCTAAAGGCAGAGCAGGCAGGCTTCTCCACTCCTATCTCCTCCACAGGCCACCACCATCACATCTATAGGAGGAACAAGAGCACTGGGGGAACTCTGGAGTATGAGTAAGGAAATGCTTCTCACCTTCTCTGCTCCAAAGAGATATCTGTTACATCAGGGAACAAGTCCTCTAGGTCAGGCACTTCCTCCTGACCAGTGCAATGGGCACTCCAGGTTAGAAACTGTGTGTGCTCCCTCTCTGTCAGTTACTTGTCTAAGGGCTCCTATCCATGATCATCAGCTCTCTGGCCATGAGTTCTGTTTGTGCTTATTGCAGCAGCATCTTCACAACAAACAGGTCAGTAATCAACCTGGGAAGGGAAAAGACGACAGTAAATATTACCCCCTGTAGAGCCGGGAGGCATTTACACCTGGAATGGCCTTCTTAACTGATTTCTGCCTGGCACCCTCACCCCCAGCCAAGTCTGAACCTGAGCAATACCAGGCACAGAGAGGTGTCTACTTGTAACTCCAACACTTGACAAAAAACAAAACTGAAGCTGTGATTGGTTTAGGCAGCAAGTGGCCAGGTGCAACTTGTTTGTTTTTATTTTTGTTTTCCCCAACAGTACTGAGATCACTTGCACTTTTCCTCATTTCTTAAGAAAATCCAGTTTGCTTGCCATGACTTGTTTAGCGTTAGGTTTACAAAGCTTGTTGTTGAATGTTGAATATTTGTCCAAAGGAGTTTGACAAAATAGAAGCTGCTTGGTCCCTGTTCTGCCTGCTAGGTCATAAGGATGAAGGCCATGTGGCTGGGGTACTTATGTCAAGTCCAGAATGGGGCAGTGTCCCTCTCCTACCTCTCTGCGGAGACGCAATTGAAGGTCAAGTAGACTCAGTGTAGGGCAGGCAGCTGTCATGCTGCAAAGAAGTTTAGAGGAGTCTTTGGGTTGGGGAGGTGACAGGTAGGTAGGACAGGATCTCTTAAGATGGGAAAGATACTGGGGAGAGGAGGGCTGCTTGGCCCCAGGGAACTGCAGTGAGGTGGAACTGAGCTCCGCTCCTGAATCTCCAAAGGAGCCCATGCTGCCCGGCTTCCCTGAGTCATTTTTTCCAGCATCCTGTCAGATCCCTCAATGTACTGATTTCCCCCTTGTGTTAACTATACCGATATTATTTTTTTAGCAATTGAAATGCACTTTTTTATTTCAACTCAATCATGATTTTAAGTATAAAAAATTTATAGATTGTTAAAACTACTTTTTTGTGTATTTTTAACCACTCAATGTAGCATTGTATATTTTATTCTTGTGAGACTCTGGTACAGGTGTGCCGCCTAATGATTTTTCTGAGATGCTGGGCCTTTGGATGTGTACGGTAACCAACTTAATGCTAATGTTCAAAGTAAAAAAAAAAAAAAAAAAAAAAAGCAGCCATATCCCCTGTGTGTCTTTCTTCATTTCTTCCTTACCCTCAGGTGACAACATTTTGAGGTCCCCCTGGCTAACAGATTGCCCTTTCTGAGAAAAATGAACAATCCTGCAGTCCTCTTCTGCTGTTATTTGTTGTTTCTAGTGATGGTAATAGGCTGACCTACCTCAAACCCTGCCTGATCTCTTCATGAATAACATGTTTTCAAGGCTGTTAACCAAAGGCAGAGTGATTAGTTCTCTCTTTGCAGTGCTGTTTGGTTTCAGTAACACTAGTTTGTTCAGCCGAGCAATAATCTGAAAGTATCCTTGAGAACAGTGTTTGGAAAAAGGATCAGGATTGGGTTCTGAACCAATTTGAAGAAAAATCAACACAGATGGAAACAGCTTACAAAGTACAGTCAGTGAAAAGCAATAATTATAAAATATGGTACTTGGGATGAGGCATCTTTCCCTACCTCTACCCCCTTCATTCAGTCATTCATTTATTCCACAAATGTTTATTAGATGCCTAATACGTGCTGGACATTGATCTGGCCACTGGGGATTCAGCAATGAGAAAGACAGGCTCTACTCTCACAGACCCTGCTTTCTAGTGGAGAAACCCTGACAATAAACAAATGATGATCTTATATAATGTCAGGTGGTGTGGGCCCTTATACTGTGAAGCTTGCCCTCAGAGCTGTGACTGTAGTCAGCTGGAAGATCAACTAGCTTGTCATAATAAGCCTTCCCAGCCCATAAGCCACCTGATTTTGTTCCTTCTAAGGATTCCAGTGAGGGAGTTGGGTGTATAGGAAGGAAATCTTATTGTCCAAGTTTCCCTTTGAAACCTCTTAGAATGGAATAAAACTGCCCAAATCATAGAATTGCTATTCTTTATCATCTTGTATCTCTAACTAGATGTAGATGTTAACACAGTTTCTTCATAGATACAGGGTAGGTAATCACTCAGACCTGAGTATATACTAAATAAGTGCTTTCAAACTTTCACCATGACCCCATAGCAAGAAATATTTTTACCACTACTTTGCTACTCAATACATATATATATATGAGTTTATTTATATAAGTGAATAAAAGGTTCAAGAAAAATATATGTGCTGCACTTTGATATTTTCTATTTTTCTTTTTTTCTTTCTTTTTTTTTTTTGAGATGGAGTCTTGCTCTGTTGCCCAAGCTGGAGGGCAGTGGTGTGATCTCAGCTCACTGCAACCTCTGCCTCCTGGGTTCAAGCGATTCTTCTGCCTCAGCCTCCCGAGTAACTGGGACTATAGGCGCACGCCATCATGCCCAGCTAATTTTTGTATTTTTAGTAGAGACAGGGTTTCACCATGTTGGCCAGGATGTTCTCGATCTCCACCTTGTGATCCACCTGCCTTGGCCTCTCAAAGTGCTGGGATTACAGGCATGAGACACCGCGCCCAGCCTCTGCCTTTATTTTCCTTTCTTGAAACATGCCTGCCAAGTAAAAAGCTCAGGCTAGACCAGAGCGATGAGAGCTGTATCGAGACAAGAGTTCCCAGCTGTCCCTGCCCAGCTCCAGACGTGGGTGAGGACATCTTGGACCCACCAGCTCAGCTGACCCACAAGTAAATGCATGCTTAAGAGTCCAGGCGAGGCCGGGTGCGGTGGCTCACACCTGTAATCCCAACACTTTGGTAGGTTGAAGTGGGTGGATCACTTGAAGTTAGGGGTTCAAGACCAGCCTGGGCAACATGGCGAAACCCCATCTCTACTAAAAATACAAAATTAGTCAGGCCTGGTGGTGGGCGCCTGTAATCCCGCTACGCAGGAGACTGCGGTAGGAGAATCACTTGAACCCAGGAGCCAAGATTGCACCACTGCCCTCCAGCCTGGGCAACAGAATGAGACTCCATTTCAAAAAAAGAAGTTCAGGTGAGACCAGCAGAATAACCTCTCAGCCAACCCATAGGATCATGAGATATAAACTATTATTATAGTATTATTATAAATCACTAAGATTTGGGGTGGTTTGTTACACAGCAATAGATAACTTGAAACAGCCCCCAGATTTAGGTCTAAGTTACTGAAAGTTTATATCTTTGTACCAGTTCCTTGTGCAAGAAGCTTGACTTTTTTGGCCATAACTGAGTACAGGTTGAGCATCCCTAATCCAAAATTTAAAATGCTCCAAAATCCAAAACTTTTTTTTTTGAGACGGAGTTTCGCTCTTGTTGCCCAGGCTGGAGTGCAATGGTGCGATATCGGGTCACCGCAACCTCCGCCTCCCAGATTCAAGCGATTCTCCTGCCTCAGCCTCCTGAGCCACCGCACCCGGCCGACTTTTGTTTGTTTGTTTGTTTGAGACCGAATCCCACTCTGTTGCCCAGGCTAGAGTGCAGTGGCGCAATCTTGGCTCACTGCAACCTCTGCCTCCTGGGTTCAAGCAATTCTCCTGCCTCAGCCTCCCGGGCAGCTGGGATTACAGGCGCGCACCACCACCCCGGCTAATGTGTTTTTTGTTTTTTTTTTTTTTTTTTAGTAGAGATCGGGTTTCGCCATGTTGGCCAGGCTGGTCTTGAACTCCTGACCTCAGGTGATCCACCCGCCTCGGCCTCCCAAAGTGAGGTTGGGATTACAGATGTGAGCCACCCCGCCGGGCCAACTCAGTGACTTCAAACAAATACAATATGGCAGAAATGATGAGATGTCACTTCCAAGATTAAGTTATTATACAAACAGACTTGGTGTGGTCTCTTGCTCTCCATTCACCAGCTGCCATGTCACGAGGATACTTAGGCAGCCTACGGAAGTCGTGCCATGGATCGCAAGCCTGCCAGCACCCAGTGAGTGGGCTTGCAGTGGGTCTTCTGAGGCCTGCCGACAGTCACATGAGTGAGCTTGGAAGTGGTTCCCTCCAGCCACAGCAGAGTTTTGAGGTGCTTCTAAGCCAGTAGCTTGATGACTGTCTCCTGAGAGCCCCTGAGCCAGACACACAGCCTCAGATTCTTGACCAGCGGAAACTACGAGGTTACAAATATTTGTTGTTTTAAGCCGCTAAGTTCAGGAGGTAATTTGCTATGCAGCAATAGACAATTAATACAAAGTACAAATATTAACTATTGGGAGATGCAGAAAATAATAATGGCAGTGGATGGGGCAGGGGGGCCACCCAGGTCCCCTCCCTTCAGGGACTGAGGCACTCATCCTCCCGGCTGTTTGTGCCAATAGCTCTCAGCTGTGTCCCTCTCCTGGAATTGCACTAAGCTGAGGAAAGCCACCTCCCCTCCCCCGGGCAGTTCACATACAATGGCTGGTTAATGAAGAGGCATAAAGACCCTTATCTGTGCCTTGGGTGGGACAATTCCAAAGAGCCACCCTCTCCCAAACTTCCGCAAGATCACCTGAGGCCCTTGTGACTGCATGATAGCTCACCTCTGCACCCCACATGGCCTTTTGTCCAATCCTGCTTCCTTCAGTCCTCAGGTTTTGGTTCTCAGTCGTCGTGTCGGTTCCTGGGGAACCTGATCGAATACAGTTAGCACCAGGAGTGGTGTGGGGAAGCCAACTCTAAAAAGGAGTTTGGGGGCTAGGTGCGGTGGCTCACGCCTGTAATCCCAGCACTTTGGGAGGCCGAGGCGGGTGGATCACCTGAGGTCAGGAGTTCAAGACTACAACATGGTGAAACCCTGTCTCTACTAAAAATACAAAAATTAGCCAGGGGTAGTGGCACACACCAGTAATCCCAGCTACTTGGGAGGCTGAGGCAGGAGAATCGCTTGAACCCAGGAGGTGGAGGTTGCAGTGAGCCGAAATCACGGCACTGCACTCCAGCCTGGGTGACAGAGCTAGACTCCATCTCAAAAATAAAATAAAATAATAAAATAGGGTTTTGGACCTGGATCACTTGCCAGCCATCACTAGTGGCAGGTGGAACTGATATCCCGAGTGTGCTGAAGTGGTGGAATTGCTCAAACTTTCACTAGTGGTGAACCTGTGGAAGGGAATGCATGGTGGTGCGTGCAGTATCATAGACTTTTCTTTTAGAGACAGTCTCACTTTGTTGCCCATGCTGGACTTGAACTCCTGGCCTCAAATGATCCTCCCAGTTCAGTCTCCCAAAGTGCTGGGATTGCAGGCATGAGCCACCATGCCCGGTTATCATAGACTTTTGAGAGGTTGGAGGGAGTACTGATTCTACAGATGGTGAAGGCTTCAGATTGCGAAGAATCTGAAGGCTTTTGGTGAACACCGCTAATGCATTCAAGAAAGCTAATGAAAGGTTGCAGGCGTTTAGCCACCTATTGAGGTCATGTGTGAAAATCAGAAGGCCTTGTGCTGTTTAAAGCCACCACATTTGTAGTATCTGTTATGCAGCACTAGAAAACTAAGAGAGATGTGGCTACCCAGAAGTGGGATGCTATAACAAATATCTAAAAATGTGGGAATGACTTTGGAATTGCGCAGTGAGTGAAGGCTGGAAGAATTTTGAGGAGCTTGATAGAAAAAGCCTAGATTTCCTTAAGCAGACCTTTCTTAGAAATACGGATACTGGCTGGGCACGGCGGCTCATGCCTGTAATCCCAGCACTTTGGGAGGCTGAGACGGGTGGATCACCTGAGATCAGGAATTCAAGACTAGCCTGGGCAAAATGGTGAAACCCCGTCTCTACTAAAAATACAAAAATTAGCTGGGCGTGGTGCACACCAGTAATCCCAGCTACTTGGGAGGCTGAGGTAGGAGAATCGCTTGAACCCAGGAGGCGGAGGTTGCAGTGAGCCACGATCACGCCACTGCACTCCAGCCTGGGCAACAGAGCATCTCAAAAAAAAAAAAAAAAAGAAATATGGATGCTAAAGACGTTGCTGGTCAGAAGAAAGGAGAATCCTAAATTCTAAAGAATGTATAGAAATTCTCAATATCTTAGACAAAGGTTCAGTCTCCACGAACAGACCATTAGTAGAAACCTGACTTGACACTGACAGTGGGAGCTCAGGAGGAAGTGAGGAGCATGTTGTTGGAGGCTGGGGATGGGAGATTCTTATCATGTAGTGGCAGAAAGCTTAGTGGAATTGTGTCTAGCAGTTCTATGGAAAAACAGAACTTGTAATCAATGAATGTACATATTTAGCCAATGACATTTTTCTAGGCAAAGCCTACTTTCTTTTTGCTGCTCATAGTAAAATGCAAGAGGATAGAAATAAATTGAAGAGGCTGGGCATGGTGGCTCACACCTGTAATCCCAGCACTTTGGGAGGCAGAGGCAGGTGGATCACTTGAGGTCAGGAGTTTGAGACCAGCCTGGCCAACATGGAGAAACCCCGTCTTCACTAAAAAATGCAAAAATTAGCTGGGTGTGGTGATGTACACCTGTAGTCCCAGCTACTTGGGAAGCTGAAGCAAGAGAACTGCTTGAACCCAGGAGGCAGAGGTTGCAGTGAGCCAAGATCACGCCATTCTACTCCAGCCTGGGCAACAGAGTGAAACTCTGTCTCTCAATAAATAAATAAATAAATAAATAAATAAATAAATAAATAAAGGAATAAATGAAAGAAGAACTGTTAAAGGAACCAGGGATGGACACCGTGGCTCACACCTGTAATCCCAGCACTTTGGGAGGCTCAGGAGGAAGGATTGCTTGAGTTGAGGAGTTTGAGACCAGCTTGGACAACATGGTGAGACCCTGTTCCTACAAAAAATGAAAAATAAAATTAGCCAGATGTGGTGGCCATGCACCTGTAGTCCCAGCTACTTGGGAGGCTGAGGTGGGAGGATCGCTTGAGCCCAGGAGGTCAAGGCTATGATAAGCTGTGATTGCACCACTGCACTCTAGCTTGGACAACAAAGCAAGACTCTGTCTCAAAAAAAAAAAAAAAAAGGAATCAGGACTTGATAATTTGGAAAATTCTCAGCCCATCCAGGTTGCAAAAGAGGCTAAAATTCAGAAGTGCCTGCCCAAAACTAACATAGAAAAAAGTCCAAGCATGGGACTACACAAACTTTTGTTGACATCTCAGAAAGATCAAAATGTCAATCATGAGTGATTAAAGGTTGTGTTAGTTTCCTAAGCCTGCTATAGTTCAGTACCTCAAACTGGGTGGCTTAAACAACAAAAATGTATTGTCTCTGGCTAGGAACGGTAGCTCATGCCTGTAATCCCAGCACTTTGGGAAGCCAAGGTGGGCAGATCACTTGAGTTCAGAGTTCAAGACCAGCCTGATCAACATGGTGAAACCCCGTCTCTACTAAAAATACAAAAAAATTAGCCAGGTGTGGTGGTGGATACCTATAATCCGAGCTACTTGGGAGGCTGAGGCCCGAGAATCAGTTGAACCCGGGACGCAGATGTTGTAGTGAGCCAAGATTGAGCCACTGCACTCCAGCCTGGGTGACAGAATGAGACTCTGTCTCAAAAAAAAAAAAAAAAATACTGTCTCACAATTCTAAAGGCTACAAATACAAGATCAAGGTGTCTGCAGGGTTGGTTCTTGTTGGAGTCGGACAATCTGTCCCATGCCTCTTCCCTAGATTCTGGGGTTTGGTTTGCTGGCAATCTTTAGTGTTCCTAGGCTTGTAGAAGCATCATCCTTGATCTTCACTTTCACGTGGCATTCTCCCTGTGTGCATGTCTGTGTCCACATCTCCCCTTTTTATAAGAACACCAGTCATATTGCATTAGGGGCCCACCCGACTCCAGGCTGACCCCATCTTAACTAATTACCTCTGCAACTACCCCATTTCCAAATAAGGTTACATACCAAGGTGGGATGTGGGTGGTTAGGACTTAAACTTAGGAATTGGAGGAGGGGGTGGGCAGGACACAATTCAACCTGTACTAAGGCTGTCTTCATAGATCTCACTTAAACCAGGGTGTCTCTAGGAAGCTTACGAGGTATTATCCCTTAGCCTTCTCAGCAGAAGCCGAATATCAAGAAGGGACTATTTTAGAAAGATCCGTGGAAGAGCATTTGTCTGATGGAGTGAATCCCTCCAAAATCTATGCAAAGCCCACAAGGTTCTAGAGAAGTTTATACCAGCAGAAACACTGTGAGCTTGGACTGAGAGGGACAGAGTACAAAATAAAAGAAAGTCTAGGCCGGGCGCAGTGGCTCACGCCTGTAATCCCAGCACTTTGGGAGGCCGAGGTAGGTGGATCACCTGAGGTTGGGAGTTCGAGACCAGCCTGACCAACACAGAGAAACCCTGTCTCTATTAAAAATACAAAATTAGGCTGAACGCGGTGGCTCACGCCTGTAATCCCAGCACTTTGGGAGGCCAAAGTGGGCGAATCACTAGGTCAGGAGTTTGAGACCAGCCTGGCCAACATGGTGAAGCCCCATCTCTACTAAAAATACAAAAATTAGCTGGACGTGGTGGCACACGTCTGTAGTCCCAGCTACTCAGGAGGCTGAGGCAGGAGAATCACTTGAACCCAGGAGGCAGAGGCTACAGTGAGCCGAGATCGTGCCACTGCATTCCAGCCTGGGTGACAGAGCAAGATTCTGTCAAAAAAAAAAAAAAAAAAAAAAAAAAATTAGCCAGGCATGGTGGCATATGCCTGTAATCTCAGCTACTTGGGAGGCTGAGGCAGGAGAATCACTTGAACCCAGGAGGCGGAGGTTGTGGTGAGCCATTGCACTCCAGCTTGGGCAACAAGAGTGAAACTCTGTCTCAAAAAAAAAAAAAAAAAAAAGAAAGTCTTTGAGTCCCCAAAATTTTAGTGGCAGAAAGCACGTTGATAAAACTTAGCTGCAGGCCGGGCACAGTAGTTCATGCCTGTAATCCCAGAACATTGGGAGGCCGAGACAGATGGATCACGAGGTCAGGAGTTCGAGACCAGCAGCCTGGCCAACACAGTGAAACCTCGTCTCTACCCAAAATACAAAAAATTAGCAAGGTATGGTGGCAGATTCCCAGCTACTTGGGAGGCTGAATTAGGAGAATTGCCTGAACTGGGAGGCAGAGGTTGCGGTGAGCCGAGATTGCGCCACTGCACTCTAGCCTGAGCGACAAGAGTGAAACTCTGTCTCAGAAAAAAAAAAAAACAAAAAAAAACAAAAAAAAACTTAGTGGCAAACATGTGCTATGTTTCATGAAAAAGTAAAGATGACTCAGGAGTTGGACCCAAGAGCACAGAGGATAGAGTCAAGGGCCATGAAGGATTATTTCCAGGCCTTGAAACCTAATGGAGTTTGCTCAACTGGATTTAAAAATTGCTTTGGACCAGTGACCTTTCCCCCTTGTTGGACCAGAATATAACTATTATCCTTTGCCTGTCCACTATTGTATGTTGGGAGTGTCGGGGGCATACAACTTGGGTTTTTTGTGTTTGCTTTTGAGACAGGGTCTCACTCTGTCACCCAAGCTGGAGTGCGGTGACGTGATCAGAGTTCACCGCAGCCTCGACCTCCTGGGCTCAAGAGATCCTCCTGCCTTATTTTTTAAATAAAGAGACGAGGTCTCACTATGTTGCCCAGGCTGGTCTCGAACTCCTGGCCTCAAGTGATCCTCCCACCTTGGCCTCCCAAAGTGCTGGGATTACAGGCATGAGCCACCGTGCCCAGCCACAACTTCAGTTTTTTTTTTTTCCTTTCCTTCCTTCTTTCTTTTTCTCCTTCTTCTTCTTTTTTTTTTTTTTTTTTTAGAGGCAGGGTCTTGCTGGTTGCCCAGGCTGCTGGTCTTGAACCTCCTGGCCTCAAGTGGTCCTCCCACATTGGCCTCTCATTGTACCCAGCTTCAATTTGTTTAATTTCCTAGGTCCATAGATGGTGAGGAACTTTGTCCAGGAGCTATACTTAGTGGATCATATGCAGTGAATTCATCTGTACTTGATGTAGATGATATAATTTTGGGCTTTTGAGCTGATGATATTTAGATAACATTTGAGACTTTGAATTTATGTTGTAGTAGGATGAGACCTTTGGGATGCTTCAGAGGAGGTAAATGTATTTTGCAATGGGGGCAAGGAGGATGTGAATCTTTGGGAGCCAGAAGGCAGACTGTAGTAGGCAAAGTTCTAAAAACAACCCCCCCTTGGGCCGGGCACTGTGGCTCATCCTTATAATCCAAGCCTTTGGGAGGCCAGGGCAGGAGGATCGCTTGAGCCCAGGAATTTGAGACCAGCCTTGGGCAACAGAGTGAGACCTTGTCTCTATGAAAACAAAACAAAAAAAAACTAGCCAGCCATGGTGGCCCTTGTCTGTGGTCCCAGTTACTTAGGAGGCTGAGGTGGGAGGTTCACTTGAGCCAGGGAGATGATGACTGCAGTGAGCTGTGATCACACTGCTGCACTCCAGCCTGGGTGACAAAGTAAAACCTCCATCTCAAAAAAAAAAAAAAAAGAAAAAAGAAAAGAAATAAAAATAGCACCGCCCCCCTACAAAGATTCCATACCCTGAACCCTGGAATCTGTTAATGTGATGAGATATTACTCCTGTGATTATGCCATGTTATATGGCACAGTTGACCTGAACTCTGAGCAGAAGCCAGTCAAGCATGGGCCGGGTGCGGTGGCTCATACCTGTCTCTCAGCACTTTGGGAGGTTGAGGCGGGTGGATCACTTGAGGTCATTTCAAGACCAGCCTGGCCAACATGGTAAAACCTTGTCTCTACTAAAAATACAAAAATTAGCCGGGTGTGGTGGTGTGCACCTGTAGTTCCAGCTACTCAGGAGGCTGAGGCACAATAATCACTTGAACCCAGGAGGCGGAGCTTGCAGTGAGCTGAGATCGTACCACTGCACTCCAGCCTGGGCAGCAGAGTGAGACTCCGTCTCAGAAAAACAAATAAACAAACATAAGCCAGTCAAGCATGTCCAGACTCCTGACCCACAGAATTGCATGATAACAAACAGATGTTGTTTTAAGCCACTGTTTGTGATAATTTGTTACACAGCAATAGAAAACTAACACAGCTCCCTTGGCAGCCAATGAGGAGAAACTCAACTCCTGTAGCCAAAAGGCAGAAAGCTGAGGATCATGCCCAGGACGTAATTATAAGTAGAGCAGAACTCCATAAAAAGTTGAATTCTCAGCCGGGCTTGGTGGCTCATGCCTGTAATCCCAGCACTTTGGGGGGCCGAGGTGGGCAGATCACGAGGTCAAGAGATCGAGATCATCCTGGCCAACGTGGTGAAACCCCATCTCTACAAAAAAATACAAAAATTAGCTGGGCGTGGTGGTGCACTCCTGTAGTCCCAGCTACTTGGGAGGCTGAGGCAGGAGAATCGCTTGAACCTGGGAGGTGGAGGTTGCAGTAAGCCAAGATCACACCACTGCACTCCAGCCTGGTGACAAAGCGAGACTCTGTCTCAAAAAAAAAAAAAAAAGAAAGAAAAAAGAAAAAGAAAGGTTATTTTTTCATCCACTGCAAGCCTACTATAACAAGTTGAAGGTCCTGGTTGGGATGGGATGGGATCCTGAGATTTGGGATGGAGACATCTGGGTCCATGAAATCCCAGATCTCCCTGAATTCTCTGGGACTGCAGACATGGTCCACTCCTCTCTGTAAGAGGCTAATGTTCCCCTCTTGCTTGAATTCAGAGGCTTGTGCCTTGTAGTAATGCACACTTATCTGGATGTACCCCCCATCTCTTTTCCTTGCCACTAGGCCAATTACTACAGTCAAGTCACAACATACCCTAGCTATGTAAGTGCTGGCCTCGCTAAAGGAAAAGGACTATGCCAGTTGTCATTTTTTTGCCACTTCACTCCAAATAAATCCTTCATTGCCTTCTCTATGAAAATGGATCGGAGCCCCTCAAATATTTCTCCTCTGCCAGTTGGCACTATGTCAAACTTTGTCATTAGAGGCTGCTGGAGAAACTTTGCAGGAGGAAAGTGTTTTCCTCCCCAGTGCAAGTGTGCTATTCTCGGCAGCCTCCTATGGCTCCTCTAGCTCCCAGCTCCTGCAGTGTGAGCAGCTTCTCCACTGCCCAGCTCTACTGCATGCAAATAGCAGCCCCCAGCAGCTAGCAGCCACCCCCAGCATTCCCCTGAGGAGTTGCTTAGGGAGCACTTCTGATAACACACCTGTGTGTGCACGACTTCCCCAGGCACCCTAGAGGTCAGATTGCCAGTGAGCTCGGCAGGCAGATGGGCTTTAGCCCCACAGTGATGTTTTTGACCTCCAAGGAGCCATGACCCTTTCCTGCCAACAAGATTGGGATCTTAGCCCTGGGATGGCCCCTTCCTTGGGTGCTCTATCTCAACATTAGGGGTAGTGACTGTTCCTTATGTCTGCTATTCCTGTGCTCTTGAAAGTTTCCTTTTCACTAGCTAATCCTTCATTACTCCAATTCCCTGGTATACTTAGTCTATGTATCCAACTTTCTCCCTGTTCAAATTACTAGGTGTTTTTTTGTCTTCTGATTGGACTGTGACTCATTCAGGCTCTGTATCCTGAAGAAGTTGCAGGACCTAGCCAACATGTACTCACAGAAGCTGGGGCAGTATTACAGGACTTGACAGGGGTGAGAAGGGCATTGCATAAGGTTGGAGAAGTGAAAGTTTATTGACTGGAGGCCAGACGCGGTGGCTCACACCTGTAATCCCAGCGCTTTGGGGAGGCCGAGGTGTGCGGATCACCTGAGGTCGGGAGGTCAAGACCAGCCTGACCAACATGGAGAAACCCCGCCTCCACTAAAAATACAAAAATAGCCGGGCATGGTGGCGCATGCCTATAATCCCAGCTACTCGGGAGACTGAGGCAGGAGAATCACTTGAACCCGGGAGGCGGAGGTTGCAGTGAGCTGAGAGTGCGCCATTACACTCCAGCCTGGGCAACAAAGAGCGACACTCCATCTCAAAAAAAAAAAAAAAAAAAAATTATTGATTGGAGCATCTTGGGAGCGTCCTGATAATAGACTCTAGCAAAGATCCCAGGAGATGGTACTAATATACTGCCCGGGTGGCTCTTGGAAGCTGGGAGAAAGCAATGGCCCACACTGAGTGAAGTAGAAAACTGAAACTGCTGTGGAAAACAGAGAATTGGGCATCCTTGGCAACATGGTGAAACTCCATCTCTACTAAAACTACGAAAAATATTAGCAGGCATGGTAGCACGCACCTGTGGGCCCAGCTACTTGGAGGCCTGAGGTGGCAGGCTCACTTGAGCCCAGAAGGCGGAGGTTGCAGTGAGCCGAGATTGCACCACTGCACTCCAGCCTAGGTGACAGAGGGAGTCTGTCACCTGCCTCAAAAATAAAAATAAAAAGAGAATTGGGCACGCCACAGTGTATATACTGGAAAAAAAGCTGGAAAATCTACCAGCTAACTATGCTCCATGGGAGGGTCTGGAGGACATCCCTTCTATCAAATGGGTGAGAAATTTCTGGTGAAAGGGAAACCATCATCACTGAGAAGTTACAGAACTAGACTCCTAAAAACAGTGAGAATGGTCATGTCCTTGCCTAACAGAGGCCAGGTGGCAGCACTGAAACATCAGAAGCCAGGTGGGTTGAATTATCATAACTAATGGCCATGTCAGGGGACTGTGGGGTGGGGTGGCTCGTCTGCAGAGAGCTATGGAGGTGATTAGGATGCAGCAGGAGTGCTGGTCTCCATTATATCTTTTTTTTTTTTGAGACAGAGTTTCGCTCTGTCGCCCAGGCTGGAGTGCAGTGGCACAATCTTGGCTCACTGCAACCTCCACCTCCCCATTCCAAGTGATTCTCCTCCCTCAGCCTCCTGAGTAGCTGGGATTACAGGCGCCCGCCACCATGCCTGGCTAATTTTTTGTATTTTTAGTAGAGATGGAGTTTCACCATGTTGGCCAGGCTGGTCACGAACTCCTGACCTCAAGTGACCCACCCACCTCAGACCTCAGTCTCCCAAAGTGCTGGGATTATAGACATGAGCTACCACGCCTAGCCTTTTTTTTTTTTTTCTTTGAGATGGAGTCTTGGTCTGTCACCCAGGCTGGGAGTGCAGTGGCATGATCTTGGCCCACAGCAGCCTCTGCCTCCCGGGTTCAAGCGATTCTTGTGCCTCAGCCTCCTGAGTAGCTGGGATTACAGGCGCACGCCACCACGGATGGCTAATTTTTGTATTTTTAGTAGAGATGGGGGTCTCACCATGTTGGCCAGGTTGGTCTCGAACTCCTGACCTCAGGTAATCCGCCCGCCTCGGCCTCCCAAAATGGTGGGATTACAAGTGTGAGCCACTGCACCTGGCCTCCCATGATATCTTTATTAAATTCACCAGACAGATCCTAAAGGACTAAAATGGACTACTGCAAACTCAGCAAGAGGTAAGCCTCACTTGAAACTGCTGTGCCAGAGGTGGATTGCTGCTAAAGCTGATCAACACAGCCTCAACTACATGGTTTATGCCCATTGCTCTAATAATGCTTTATTTTTCATCTCTATCAAGAGGAGGATCAGAAAAATTTCCATTCACTTCAGATGGCTAAAAGTTACGTTTATAGGGCTGGGTGTGGTGGCTCATGCCTCTAATCCCAGCACTTTGGGAGGCCGAGGCAGGCGGATCCCGAGGTCAAGAGATTGAGACCATCCTTGGCCAACATGGTGAAACGCTGTTCTACTAAAAATAAAAAAAAGCCAGGAGTGGTGGTGCGCGCCTGTATTCCCAGCTACTCAGGAGGCTGAGGCAGGAGAATTGCTTGAACCCATGAGGCGGAGGTTGCAGTGAGGCAAGATCACGCCATTGCACTCCAGCCTGGGTGACAGAGAAAAAAAAAAAAGACATATGGATGGACCTGTGGGAGCGGGCATGGGCGTAAAGTACAAAGATCTTTGCATTGATACCCATCAGAGAGCATCCGCCATGGAAGATGTACTATGCAACTAAGTAGACAGAATAACTAGGCCAGTTGACATGAGCCAGTCTCTGTCATTGGTCAACTTAGTGCTTCCCCAGTTGGTGCATGAATGAAGATCCATGGTGGTAGAGAATGAAAGCTATAACTGGGCCCCAGAGCATGGGGTCCCACTCACCAAGACTCATTTTAATACTGCCAACCAACCTGCCAGTAACAGACCAATGCCACACCCCATACAGCACCATTCTTCCTCAGAGATCAACTAGCCACATGATGACAAGTTGATTACACTGGATCCCTTCCACTCTGGATGAGGCAACAATCCATCTTGACTGGAATTGACATTAATTCTGGGTATGAATTTGTCTTTCCAGCCACAGGGCCTGTGATGGTTAGCTTTTTATTTCAACTTGCCTAGGTTATGTAGTATCCTTGTTCAGTCAGATGCTAATCTAGGAGGCACTGCAATGGTGTTTTGTAGATGTCAGTTGACTTTAAGTAAAACAGATTATCTTTGATAATTTCTGTGGGCCTTATTCATCAAGTTGAAAGGCCTTAAGATCAACTACCACCGGGCGCAGTGGCTCACACCTGTAATCCCAGCGCTTTGGGAGGTCGAGGCGTTCGGATCCTGAGGTCAGGAGTTCCAGTCCAGCCTGACCAATGCGGTGAAACCCCGTCTCTACTAAAAATACAAAAATTAGCTAGGTGTGGTGGTGTGTGCCTATAATCCCAGCTACTCAGGAGACTGAAACAGGAGAATTGCTTGAACCAGGGAGGTGGAGGTTGCAGTGAGCCAAGATCAGACCACTGCACTCCAGCCTGGGTGACAGAGTGAGACCCCATCTCCAAAAAAAAAAAAAAAAAAGGCCGGGTGTGGTGGCTCACGCCTGTAATCCCAGCACTTTGGGAGGCCGAGGCAGGTGAATCACGAGGTCAGGAGATCGAGACCATCCTGGCCAACATGGTGAAAACCTGTCTCTACTAAAAATACAAAAATTAGGCCAGGCGTGGTTTCTCACGCCTGTAATCCCAGCATTTTGGGAGGTTGAGGCAGGCGGATCAACTGAGATTGGGAATTCGAGACCAGCCTGACCAACATGGTGAAACCCTGTCTCTACTAAAAATACAAAATCAGTGGCGTGGCGGCGCATGCCTGTAATCCCAGCTACTGGGGAGGCTGAGGCAGGAGAATCGCTTGAACCCAGGAGGCAGAGGTTGCAATGAGCCGAGATCACGCCACTGCACTCCAGCCTGGGTGACAGAGAAAGACCCCGTCTCAAAAAAAAAAAATCAACTCTCAACTCCTAAGGTTCCCTTGAGGAAGAAGAAATTCTCCTTGGGCACTGCAGCATCGGCTCCTATCTGAGAGCTCCAGGCTGCCTTAGGGATTTTGAATTTGCCTGTCCAGCCCCCACAACTGTGTAAATCAGTTCCTTGTGGTCTCTCTCTCTCCACTTTTTTTTTTTTTTTTTTTTTTTTTTTTTTTTTTTTTTTTGAGGCAGAGTCTCGCTCTGTCACCCAGCCTGGAGTGCAGTGGCGTAATCTTGGCTCACTGCAACCTCCGCCTCCTGGGTTCAAGAGATTCTTCTCCCAAGTAGCTGGGATTATAGGTGCGCGCCACAACGCCCGGCTAATTTTTTGTATTTTTAGTAGAGACAGGGTTTCACCGTGTTAGCCAGGACTGTGTCAATCTCCTGACCTCGTGATCCGCCTACCTCTGCCTCCCAAAGTGCTGGGATTACAGGCTTGAGCCACCGAGCCCGGCCAAATCTTTCTCTTTACACACACACACACACACACACACACACACACCCCTACTGGTTCTGTTTCTCTGGGAGAGCCCTGACTGATACAGGACCTGTACCAGCATCACTGTGGTTTGAATGTATGTGTCCCTCCAAAATTCATGTTGTAACTTAAACCCCAAGGTGATGGTACTAAGAGGCGGGGACTTTGTGGACATGAAGGTCAAGAGGGTTCCACCACCCTCACAAATGGATTAGTGCTCTTTATTTATTCTTTATTTATTTTATTTACTATTTTTTTTTTTTGAGACATAGTTTCTCTCTTGTTACCCAGGCTGGAGTGCAATGGCGTGATCTGGGCTCACTGCAACCTCCGCCTCCCAGGTTCAAGCGATTCTTCTGCCTCAGCCTCCCAAGTAGCTGGGATTACAGGCATATGCCACCACCCCGGCTAATTTTGTATTTTTAGTAGAGACGGGGTTTCTCCATGTTGGTCAGGCTGGTCTTGAACTCCCAACCTCAGGTGATCTGCCTGCCTCAGCCTCCCAAATTGCTGGCATGAGCCACTGTGCCCGGCTATTTATTTATTTATTTTGAGATGGAATTTCGCTGTGTTGCCCAGACTGGAGTCTAGTGGTGTGATCTCAGCTCACTGCAACCTCAGCCTCCCAGGTTCAAGTGATTCTCCTGCCTCAGCCTCCTGAGTAGCTGAGACTACAGGTGCCCGCCACCATGCCAGGCTAATTTTTGTATTTTTAGTAAAGACAGAGTTTTGTCATGTTGGCCAGGCTGGTCTCAAACACCTGACCTCAGGTGATCTGCCCAGCTCGGACTCCTAAAGTGCTGGGATTATAGGCGTGAGTCGCCACACCCAGCCAGGATTAGCGCTTTTTTATTTTTATTTTTATTTTTGAGACAGAGTCTCGCTCTGTCGCCCAGGCTGGAGTGCAGTGGCATGATCTTGCTCACTGCAAGCTCTGCCTCCCGGGTTCATGCCATTCTCCTGCCTCAGCCTCCCAAGTAGCTGGGACTACAGGCTCCTGCCACCACGCCTGGCTGATTTTTTATATATTTTTTTAAGTAGAGACGGGGTTTCGCCATGTTAGCCAGGATGATCTCGATCTCCTGACCTCATGATCCGCCCACCTCAGCCTCCCAAAATGCTGGGATTACAGGCGTGAGCCACCATGCCCGGCCAATTAGTGTCTTTTTAAAAGAGGCTGGGCCGGGCATGGTGGCTCACGCCTGTAGTCCCAGCACTTTGGGAGGCCAAGGCGGGCGGATCACGAGGTCAGGGGATGGAGACCATCCTGGCTAACATGGTGAAACCCTGTCTCTACTAAAAATATTTTTAAAAAATTAGCCGGGCATGGTGGCGGGCACCTGTAGTCCCTGCTACTGGGGAGGTTGAGGCAGGAGAATGGCGTGAACCCGGGAGGCGGAGCTTGCAGTGAGCCGAGATCGCGCCACTGCACTTCAGCCTGGGAGACAGAGCGAGACTCCGTCTCAAAATAAATAAATAAATAAATAAAAGAGGCCGAAGGAATCTCCCTCATGCCTCTTCCCTCCCATGCCTTAACCCCTGGGAAGACACAACATTCATACACTCCAAAGGATGCAGCAACACGAGCCATCTTAGAAGCAGAGACAGTCCTTGCCAGCCACCACATCTGCTGACACCTTGATCTTGGACTTCCCAGCCTCCAAAACTGTGAAAAATAAATTTCTGCTGGGCATGGTGGCTCACACTGGTAATCCCAGCACTTTGGAAGGCCAAGATGGGCAGATCACAAGGTCAGGAGTTTGAGACCAGCCTAACAACATGGCAAAACCCCGTTGCTACTAAAAATACAAAAATTAGCCTGGCGTGGTGGCACAAGCCTGTAGTCCCAGCTACTTGGGAGGTGGAGGCAGGGGAATCGCTTGAACCCGGGAGGCAGAGGTTGCAGTGAGCCGAGATAGCGCCACAGCACTCCAGCCTGGCAACAGAGCAAGACTCTGTCTCAAAAAAAAAAAAAAGAAAAAGAAAAAGAAAGAAAGAAATTTCTGGGGTTTTTTTGTTTGTTTGTTTATTTGTTTTTGAGACGGAGTCTCGCTCTGTCACCCAGGCTGGAGTGCTGTGGTGCAATCTCGGCTCACTGCAACCTCTGCCTCCCAGGTTCAAGAGATTCCCCAGCCTCAGCCTCTTGAGTAGCTGGGACTACAGGCACGCGCCACCACATCTGGCTGATTTTTTTTTTTTTTTTTTTTTTTGTATTTTAGTAAAGACGAGGTTTCACCATGTTGTCCAGGATGGTCTCGATCTCCTGACCTCATGATCTGTCTTCCTCGGCTTCCCCAAAGTGCCGAGGATTACAGGCGTGAGCCACTGCACTTGGCCTTGAATTTCTGTTTTTTATAAATTACTCATTCTTAGGCATTTTGTTGTAACATCTTGAACTGACTGAGACACTATCTGAGGGCTAAATAAAGAAGGATGGGCCACAGGCACTGAACCTCCCATGCCCGAATCACCTGTTTCCAGGAACTGACTTCAGCACTGAGTGCCTATCGTGGGGTATTTGTTAGTCTAGACTTGACTGGAGAAGAAAACTGCATTTGGGGCCAGAACGCCCTGGGCTGGTAATCCATTCTGCCCGCTGACACCCAGTAAGTGTTAACAAGCACAAATGGTGGTAAATCACATTTTGTGATGCTGTCCATTGATGGCAGGATGGTAACCACAGAATGTGGCCGGCCTGGGTGGTGGGCACAGATTAATCCAAAGAAGACTTTTGCTGAGAAGTGACACCTTGAGTAAATGGACAGATGTTGATGTTTGGGGTGGGGGTCAGGGGGTCCCTGTAAGATGAGTACAGACGCCCAGCCTCCCACATGTGTGAAGTGACCAGGTCACGTTCTGAAAGGGGTCAGAAGCTGAGGAATGATAGATGGACCAGAGTAATGAGGGATGCTCCCCTGGAGTCAGAAATATGGAACTGAAAAATAAGGACAGTTGTGGAAATTACTTTTCTTGCTTTCCGGTTGTGACTTTGTGGAAATCAGCTTAGGAAGCCACTGAGTTGCTTTGACTGATGCACTGATCTCACAGCTGGGGTTTTTCTTTGCCTCATGCTGGGCCCAGGTGAGAGTATATTCATTAGTGTAGGCCAGCCCGATGGTGGATTAAGTCCTTGGGAGAATGCCAGCCCAGTGCAGACCTGGGCAGGTGGAACTTTTTTTTTTTGAGACGGAGTGTTGCTCTTGTTGCCAATTGGAGTGCCCGGGTGCGATCTCAGCTCACCACAAACTCCACCTTCCAGGTTCAAGCGATTCTCCTGCCTAGGCCTCCCGAGTAGCTGGGATTACAGGCATGTGCCACCATGCCCGGCTAATTTTGTATTTTTAGTAAAGATGGGGTTTCTCCATGTTGGTCAGGCTGGTCTCGAACTCCCAACCTCAGGTGATCTGCTTGCCTCCGCCTCCCAAAGTGCTGGGATTACAGGCATGAGCCACCGCGCCCTGCCAAGTGGAACTTTTATAGAACAGGAATGTCGGCAGGCCATGGTGAGCGCTGGTGGCTTGGGTTAGCAAATGACGTCCCAGACAATCCTAGACCACAAAACAGTGTTCACCCTGGAAAACTACAAAATTAGAGCTTCCAACCTCAGCTAGTGACAAATTAAGACTCCCTTATTTACCTTTCTCACCCTCAAGAGGCCACATCTTTCTGCCCAGGTGGCTTCCGCAAGGAGAATGAATAGAATTATGTATTGAGAGATGATGTGACATGTTTGGGTTGGGTCTATTAAGAACCACACCCAGTGTCTTGAGTGAAAGAACAAGGGCCTTTTCAAAGGAATTGGTTTTTTCCACCTTTTTGTGATCCAAGTTTCCAGACCCTAGGGAAGGGTGAAGGGGAGAAATGGGGACTTCAGCTCAGGAGACCAATTGCAGAGAGTCTGAAAGCTCCACAAAACTCAGGTACGCACTCTAGTGACAGGAGCTACCCCATCAGTTGAAGCACCGGTGGTGGGATGGCAGGAGAGCAGGGGACAGCAGGGGAGAGTGGGGGGAGAGCAGGGGAGAGTAGGCTTCAAGCCCAGGACCTGGCAGAACTGTCTGCAGCACCTTCTGCCTTCTCTGCATTCCCCCAGACCAGCCCTTTCATCACCAGATGGTCCCTCTGCCTGCCCTAAGCCCATGGCTCCCTGACCTCCCTCTGCATGTGCTCAGCTGTAGCTGGGCCTTGGGTGCAGGCTTCTCCTCCCCTGTCCTGGCCTTGCTCCTCACTTCTGTGCTCTAAACTGATGTGTAGGACAATTACCTGGGGACACCGTTTCCCATTGTTTTTAAAATTAGGCAGCAGGCCTTAGGAGAGAACCCTGAGTCAAAATTTTGTGCTACACATACACTGGAGTCTTCCCCCTCCTCATTTATAGCTGAAGAAACTGACTCCAGGAGAGCAACGGCCACCCAAGTCCACACTGAAAATTCTTGGTAGAGCCGAGGCGACATACCTGAGCAAGTCAGCCCAGGCCCTCACCAGAGCACCCCTTCCTCATCCTTCCTCTTGCATATTGGTATTTATCTTACTCCACGGAGTCTCGCTGTGTTGCCCAGGCTGGAGTGCAGCGGCGTGATCTCGGCTCACTGCAACCTCCGCCTCCCTGGTTCAAATGATTCTCCTGCCTCAGCCTCCCAAGTAACTGGGATTACAGGCATGCGCCACCACTCCCAGCTAACTTTGTATTTTCGGTAGAGATGGGGTTTCTCCATGTTGGTCAGGCTGGTCTTGAACTCCCAACCTCAGGTGATCTGCCCATCTCGACTTCCCAAAGTGCTGGGATTATAGGCGTGAGCCACCGCGCCCGGCCCAGAAATTCTTATTTCTTCACACGTTAAAGGAGATATGCCATCAATATAGAGACTGATCCAGAAGACAGCAACAGATTCCAAATTGTTCTTTTTTTTTTTTTTTTTTTTCCTTGAGATGGAGCCTTTCTCTGTCGCCCAGACTGGAGTGCAGTGGCGCAATCTCAGCTCACTTCAACCTCTGCTTCCCGGGTTCAAGCCATTCTCCTGCCTCAGCCTCCCAAGTAGCTGGGATTACAGGCATATGCACAGCTAATTTTTTTTTTCTTTTTTTTTTTTTTTTTTAGTAGAGACGGGGTTTTGCCATGTTGGCCAGGCTGTTCTCCAACTCCTGACCTCAGGTGATCCGCCCGCCTTGGCCTCCTGAAGTGCTGGGATTACAGGCGTGAGCCACCGTGCCCGGCCCCACATTCATTTTTGTGGGATATTTGTTCTTTAATTGCATGTTGAATGTAGCAAGTTTCCATCCTAAGTTGGGTTTGTCTTGTGCTGAGACACTGGCTTCCTCTGAGCACCCCATGCCAGATGGCAGAGACCAGGAAGTCTGGGAAGCAGTTTCTTCACTAGTGGGTAGGCCACACACAGATAATCAAGAAGCAAATGTTCAGACTCATCAGGCTAAATACTTATGGTGCCTACAAACAGAGTGAGAAGTGGAAAGTACCTCTCCTCTCCTTGCCCAGATAAATGGAACAACTAGACCAATTAGACCCTGGTTTCCCTCCAGGCTATGCCAAGATTTGAAGGATTCACATCTTCACTGCTGCTGTCTAGCACGGTGTATCTGCCTGAGAGGTTGTCTCTCATTTCCTCCCTCTACTGCCCAGGCAGGTCTGGTCCTGCTGATGGATGCTCCGTCAAGTCTGAACATAATAATGGCCCTTCCTAGGCTGCTGCATAGGGACACAACTCCCAGCCCACTACCTTCAGGCAGCTGGAAAATCAGGTCTTCAGCTTCCCCAGCAAGTCATCTCAAGGTGATAGAAATAGGGGCCATGTATTGGCTGGGCATGGTGGCTTATGCCTGTAATCCCAGCACTTTGGAAGGCTGAGGTGGGTGGATCATCTGAGGTCTGAGGTCAGGAATTCGAGACCAGACTGGCCAACATGATGAAACCCTGTCTCTACTAAAAATACAAAAATTAGCCGGGCATGGTGACATGTGCCCATAGTCCCAGGTACTTAGGAGGCTGAGGCAGGAGGATCACTTGAAACTGGGAGGCGGTTGGAGTGAGCCGAGATCACGCCACTGCACTCCAGCCTGGGCGACAGAGCAAGACTCCATCTCCAAAAACAAAAAAGAAATAGGGGGCTGGGCACAGTGGCTCACACCTGTAATCCCAGCACTTTGGGAGGCCGAGGCGGGCAGATCACCTGAGGTCAGGAGTTCAAAACCAGCCTGGCCAACATAGTGAAACCCCATCTCTACTAAAAATACAAAAATTAGCCGGGTGTGGTGGCAGGCATCTGTAGTCCCAGCTACTTGGGAGGCTGAGGCAGGAGAATGGCGTGAACCCCGGAGGTGGAGCTTGCAGTGAGCCAAGATGGCGCCACTGCACTCCAGCCTGGGCGACAGAGCAAGACTCCGTGAAAAAAAGAAAGAAAGGAAAGAAAGAAAGAGAAAAAGAGAGAAAGACGAAAGAAAAAGAAAGGAAGGAAGGAAAGAAAGAAAAAAGAAAGAAAAAAAGAATGAAAGAAAAGAAGAAAGAAAGAAAGAAAAGAAGAAAGAAAGGAAAGAAGGAAAGAAGGAAGGAAGGAAGGAAATATATAGCGGCCATGTATGGGGAGAGCACTGCCTAGAAAACTGGGTTCTTGTCCTAACTCAACCTTTATCCCAACCCACCTTTCTAGGCCAACCACGCAGCATCCCTTCAAAACCCAGCTCACACATCACCTCTGTGTATTCAATTCTTCCCCAGGCAGAGATGGCCCCTCCTCTTCTCCCTGTCACTCCTGCACTCTGCACAAAACTGACATTATGGTACTTACTTATCCCATTGTATATAACTAGTGGCAGACTTGTTTGTCTCCTAGACCTGTGAGCTTCTCAAGGGAAGAAAATTGTCTTGGCCATCTCATTTTTCTATTTATGGCACATGGCAGGTATTCAATATATAAACAAATAATTATGGAATCTCTCCAAAACAAGAGGGTGGGGCAGGGTGATTTTTTTTTCTTTCCTTTTTTTTTTTTTTATTTGAGACAGAGTTTCACTCTGGTTGCCCAGGCTAGAGTGCAATGGCACGGTCTCAGCTCACTGCAACCTCCGCCTCCCAGGTTCAAGCGATTCTCTTGCCTCAGCCTCCCGAGTAGCTGGGATTACAGGCGCCTGTGACCACGCCCAGCTAATTTTTGTATTTTAGCAGAGACGGGGTTTCACCATGTTGGCCAGGCTGGTTGCAAACTCCTGACCTGAGGTAATCCACCCATCTCGGCCTCCCAAAGTGCTGGGATTACAGGCATAAGCCATGGCGCCTGGACTTTTTTTTGTTTTTTGAGACAGTTTCTCTCTTGTTGCCCAGGCTGGAGTACAATGGCACAATCTCGGCTCACTGCAACCTCCGCCTCCCGGGTTCAAGCGATTCTCCTGCCTCAGCCTCCCAAGTAGCTGGGATTGCAGGCATGTGCCACCACGCCCAGCTAATTTTGTATTTTTAGTAGAGACGGGGTTTCTCCATGTTGGTCAGGCTGGTCTCGAACTCCTCACCTCAGGCGATTCGCCCACTTTGGCCTCCCAAAGTGCTGCGATTACAGGTGTGAGCCACTGCACCCGGTGGGGCTGGGTGATCTTAAAGGTCGCCTTCCTCACCTAAGAGTCTATGATGACCCCAATCTCATTTCCAGTATTGATGACCCAAATCTCACTTTCAGTCACAGAGAAATGAAAGACCCAAGATTCCCAAACCCTCAAATCAAGTGTGTTTGATCCACATGTCCCAACCTAGTTTGGCTCTCGGACATAAAGAAATTATGTCTATACATTTTGTACACGGGTATGTGAGTGTCCAGTAGAAAGGATGGGGGGGAGGTTAGAGGTGCCTCTCTTCCTTCTATGAGCATGTATCAGTCATCTAAAGTATTTTGGGGTCTGTCATGACAGTGTCCCTATAAGTTGGTGTTTCTCTGATAGGTAAGATGATGGAGGGATTCTCCAAGGGAATGGGGATGGAGGCAAAACATATCTTGAGGGGGTGAGTGATTTGCTAAACCACGCACACGTTGAGGAGTGATGGAGATTCTCAGCTAGTATTCTCAAATCCCCCCCTTAGTCATTCTGACCCAAGAAGGTCTTGACTAGGCTAAGGTTTACAATCTGCCACAATGGGGGCAACTGGTCATTTCCTCTCTCTTTTATTTGAGGGCAGAGCAGGAATCTAGGAAGAGCTAGTTTTGAGGGACTTTCAAGTAAAGGATCCTCCTTGATGTGGTTTGAAACATTGCCACTGTGTGTTTGGATAATGGCTAAATTAGCCCTTCATAAAGACTGGGAATGAAGAGATGTCTAAATATAACTTGAGGGACACAGACTGAGAAAAGCCTGTGGGTAGAGTGGAAGAACCCAGCCCAAGGTATAAGACAGTAGGAAAATCAAATCAAACTCTCTTCGCCACTTTCCAGCTTAGGGTACTTTTTTTTTTTTTTTTTCTGAGACAGAGTCTTGCTCTGTCACCCAAGCTGGAGTGCAGTGGCATGACCTCAGCTCACTGCAACCTCCACTGCCCAGGTTCAAGCAATTCTCCTGCCTCAGCCTCCTGAGTAGCTGGGATTACAGGCGCCTGCCATCACACCTGGCTGATTTTTGTGTTTTCAATAGAGACGGGGTTTCACTATGTTGGCCAGGCTTGTCTTGAATCCCTAACCTCAAGTGATCCACCTGCCTTGGCCTCCCAAAGTGCTGGGATTACAGGAGTGAGCCACGGTGCCCGGCCCCAGCTTGGGGTATTTTTTAAAGACAGAGAAAAAACACAGCAGTAGGTTGGGGGTTATTATTCTCATTGGCTGCGGTAGATGAGGTGTTTTTAGGCCTTACCTAACTCATCTGTAAAAAATAAGTTAATGTTTTTTGAATGCCTGCTACTGGGGCTGAGGGTTAGACGTAGCTCATCTCAGTGTCCGCTACCACCTTACAGGGAGAGAATACCATTTGCAAATAGGGGCCCAAAAAGATCACTGTGCTGGCCCAAAGTCACACAGCTGATAAGTGGCAGGGCAGAGGCCTCATTGTGCCTCCCAGTACAAAGATAGCAGTCTCTTCCTGCATTACAGAATTGTGAGAATGAGAAGATAATGAACCAGAAAGCACATCTTAAGACACAAAGTGCTCCACGAATGTAAAAAATGATCCTGGCCAGGCGTGGTGGCTCACGCCTGTAATCCCAGCACTTTGGGAGGCCAAGGCAGGCGGATCACGAGGTCAGGAGATCGAGACCATCCTGGCTAACACGGTGAAACCCCATCTCTACTAAAAAAATACAAAAAATTAGCCGGGCATGGTGGCGGGCGCCTGTAGTCCCAGCTACTCGGGAGGCTGAGGCAGGAGAATGGCGTGAACCCGGGAGGCGGAGATTGCAGTGAGCCGAGATTGGTGACTCCATCTTGAATAGGGGCTGGGTAGAATGAGGCTGAGACCTACTGGGCTGCATTCCCAGATGGCTAAGGCATTCTAAGATTCTAAGTCACAGGATGAGATAGGAGGCTGGCACAAGATGTGGGTCACAAAGACCTTGCTGGCTGGGCACGTTGGTTCATGCCTGTAATCCCAGCACTTTGGGAGGCCAAGGCAGGCAGATTACCTGAGGTCAGGAGTTTGAGACCAGCTTGGCCAACATGGCGAAACCCTGTCTCTACTGAAAATACAAAAAGTAGCCAGGCGTGGTGGCAGACACCTGTAATCCCAGCTACTTGGGAGGCAGGAGAATCACTTGAACCCAGTAGGCAGAGGTTTCAGTGAGCCGAGATGGCACCACTGCACTCCAGCCTGGGTGACAGAGCGGGACTCCATCTCAGAAAAAAAAAAAAGACCTTGCTGATAAAACAGGTTGCGGTAAAGAAGCCGGCCAAAACCCACCAGAACCAAGATGGCCACGAGAGTGACCTCTGGTGGTCCCCACTGCTATACTCCCACCAGCGCCATGACAGTTTACAAATACCATGGCAACATCAGGAAGTTACCCTCTATGGTCTAAAAAGGGGAGGCACGAATAATCTACCCCTTGTTTAGCATAGCATCAAGAAATAACCATAAAAATGGGCAACCAGCAGTGCTCGGGGCTGCTCTGTCTATAGAGTAGCCATTCTTTTATTTCTTTATTTTCCTAATAAACTTGCTTTCACTTTACAGTCTCGCCCCGAATTCCTTCTTACATGAGATCCAAGAATACTCTCTTGAGGTTTGGATCAAGACCCCTTTCTGGTAACAGTTTGCCCCAGGAGCATGGAGCCACCTGAAGGACCCTTGGAAATGTAGCCCTGATGGGTGACCCACAGGACTGAGTCTCACTGGAGAAAACAAATCTGTGTAGAGACCACAAGAGCCACCCAAGCGCCTGCAGTAAAGCAATTTTAGAAACATAGAGAAGGGCCCAAGAGAAGTGGGATCAAACCAGGTCTCTGGGCATTTCTGCCCCTTCCAGATGCCATAGAAAAAAATGCCATTGTCTGTATGTGTGTGGGGAGTGTGGGTGGAGTGAAGTCTGGAGCTGCCAGGCGGCCAATGTCTGGCAAGGTTGTACAGGTGATTTGTGGAGCCAATGGGTGGGAGCCCCACACTCTGGGCCCGTGGAGAGCAGCTTTTATTAGAAACCTTCCATTTTTCTGGCATTTCCCTAATGTAGCCAAGCCACTCTTGGCGTGCGCGCACGCACACACACACACACGCACACGCACACTTCTAGATGTCCTTAGCCCCAGAGTGGATTTGATTTGAGGTAGGATAGCAGAGTGTTGGAGAAAGGGCACAGGGCTAGGAGACACAAACGTGGCTCGAATAAGTCAGCCCCCGTCTCTGGGCCTCGGTTTCCTCATCAGCAAAGCACAGAGGGTGACTCATGAGCTCTTACACCCGGCTGAGCCACAGGATGTCAGATCCTATGATTCTCCGATTGGCTCTTAAGGGGCAAGGGAACTGTCAGCCCTGGACGGAGGAGTCGCTCTCAGACCCCAGCTAAGGCAGCTGAGGGGACGCCCGGCTGAAGCTGTCGGAGCCCCATCCCCTTCTGGGGCCCCCAGGTTGCCGACTCTCAAGTGCCCGCGCCCCAGTGAGCGAGTGTCGGGAGCCGACGCAGAAGGCTCCCTCCTACAGCGAGCGGCGGGCAGGGGCCGGCGGGGCACAGGGCTCCGGGCGCCCGGGGACGGGACGTGGCGCCTAACGAGGCGTGGCCGGGGTTGGGCTGGGGCTGCCGCCGGGCGCCGGTTCCCCGCCGTGGGGCGACTCGTCCTTCCTGAACGTGCCACGCTCCGCGGTCGCTCGGCCACAAACAAGGAAGCTTGGGGGACGCCCGGCGGGCGCCGAGGCCCGTGCGAGGCCGGGGCTCCGCGGGGAGGGCGGCCGGGGCAGCAGCGTGGGCCGGGAGGGGACGCGAGGGCGGCATGGCTCTGCTCGCTCAGCGGCCCGGCCCCCGCCCCCGACGTCTGAATAGCTGCTGTGTCTCGGCGGATCCGATTGTTTCACTCTGAGACTGGCTGGCTCTGTGGAATTTCCAGACGCCCCTGTGGGACAGGTCCCGGGGGCGGGGGAGGAATCTGTTTTCAGGAAAAGCCAGGCACCAATCCTCGTTGCCTCTCCTCGTTTGATCCTCTTAGGCCGTCCTGGCCTGAGGGTTTGGCAGGGACAATGCCCCCATCTTACAGATAGCGAAACTGAGGGGAGATACGTCCAGCAGAAAGGAGAGGAGAATTCCCATCTGCCCGCAGTCCCGGCCTGGAAAGCCCTCCGTTGCTGGGCTCAGAATGTGACGGGCCGTCGCCCTCTTTCTCTGGCTGCAGCCTCTGCTAAGGGGATGGCAGATGTCAAGGATCTCCAGACCACGGGGGAGGGAGACCCTGGATCCTGTTCTGGGCTCCCCTGGCTTCCTTTTGCGAGGTGACTCCACCCTCCCCTTCCTGCCTTTTTCCCCTACCCCTCAGTGCACAGGCCTGGGTGAAAAAAAAAAAAAAAACACACAAAAAAAACACAAAAAACCGAGGGCTGTAGTCCTGGCAGGGCCACAGCTTCCAGTGAGAGCTCCATTTCCTTGCTGCACCCCATCAGGACTGGAGGCTAAGGACCAGCACTCCTGTTTTCTCATTAATAAAGCTAACTAAGGCCGGACGCAGTGGCTCACGCCTATAATCCCAGCAGTTTGGGAAACTGAGGTGGGTGGATCACCTGAGGTCAGGAGTTCAAGACCAGCCTGGCCAACATGGTGAACCCTGTCTTTACTGAAAATACAAAAGTTAGCTGGGCATGGTGGTGCACGCCTGTAGTTACAACTACTTGGGAGGCTGAGGCAGGAGGATCGCTTGAACCTGGGAGGCAGAAGTTGCGGTGAGCCAAGAAGGCCACTGCCTCCAGCCTGGGTGATAGAGCAAAACTCCCTCTCAAAAAAATAAATAAGTAATAAAGAAATCTAACTAAAGGCCACTGAGTGTTCCAATTTGTGTACCTTTGGCAAGCCCCTTCCCCATTCTGGGCCTCAGTTTCCCCATCTATATCACGAATATTCTGGGATTCGCATTCAAATACATCCTCTGCAGGCAACAGCCTCCCATAGGGAGTTAACCTTTTTCTTTTGCTGTATTACTCACCTCCCCAGCACCTGTGTACATAGTAGGTACACAATAAAAGGTTAACAAAGTATAATAGGGCCCGGCACCGTGGCTCACACTTGTAATCCCAGCACTTTGGGAGGCCGAGGTGGGTGGATCACCTGAGGTCAGGAGTTCGAGACCAGCTTGGCCAACATAGTCAAACCCCATCTCTACTAAAAATACAAAAAAATTAGCCAGGCATGGTGGCATGTGCCTCTACAGTCCCAGCTACTCAGGAGGCTGATGCAGGAGAATTGCTTGAACCCGGAGGGTGGAGGTTGCAGTGAGATGAGATCACACCACTGCACTCCAGCCTGGGCGACAGAATGAGACTCTGTCTCAAGATAATAATAAGTATAATGGTATCTTTGCCTGTCCCCTCTCTGTCAACAAATTCCTAATGATGACCAAAAACAAGGAGAGAAAAATAAGGGGTTTATCAGCCGTATTATCTCTGCATCACCACAGTGACTAGAGTTGACTCCCACTTCCTGAAGCTGGTGGGGCAGCAGAAATTTTTCCACTCAGAAGCTAGGTTTGGGCCTGGCACAGTGGCTCATGCCTATAATCCTGGTACTTTGAGAAGCCAAGGCAAGAACATTGTTTGAATCCAGGAATTTGAGACCAGCCTGGGCAACATAGTGAGAACTGTCTCTAAGAAATAAAAATAAAAAATTAGCTGGGCGTGGTGGTGCCTGCCTGTGGTACCAGCTACTGGGGAGGCTAAGGTGGGAGAATCGCTTGAGCCTGTGAGATCGAGGCTGCAGTGAGTTGTGATCATGCCATTGCACTCAGCCTGGGTGACAAGAGTGAGACCCTGACTCAAAAAAAAAAAAAAAAAAAAAGGCCAGGCATGGTGGCTCATGCCTGTAATCCCAGCACTTTGGGAGGCTGAGGTGGGTGGATCACCTGAGGTCAGGAGTTTGAGACCAGCCTGGCCAACATGGTGAAACCCCATCTCTACTAAAAATACAAAAATCAGCTGGGTGTGGTGGCACACGCCTGTAATCCCAGCTACTCAGGAGGCTGAGGCAGGAGAATCACTTGAACCCGGGAAGCAGAGGTTGCAGTGAGCCAAGATTGTGCCACTGCACTCCAGCCTGGGTGACAGAGCAAGACTCCATCTCAAAAAAAAAAAAAAAAAAAAAAAAAAAGGAAAGATGCTAGGTTTGAATTTGATCTCTGCTCCTTCTTTACAGCTTCTGGCCTCATAGCCATTTTGACCCCTTGATTCTGACATGTCCTCTGGCTCATGGGTATGTCAGAAATAATGGCACCCATTTTACAGGTGCAAAACCAAAGGAAAAAAGTGAAGTGGCCAATGTCACACCACAAAATACAAGATGGTAAGATGGTAGACACAAGACTGCTTTCTTCATTGGTTCAATGAAGATGGTGATAATAGCAATAGAGCCTGTTTTACAGGATTGCAGGAAGCTCAGCTGCAACAGAGGGAACGCCGTTTAGAAGCTGCAAACTGCTAGTCGTTGGTGGAGCAGAAGCCGCAGTAACACAGATGCCTGGCGAGGGGCTGGGAGAAGGCTTCCTTCCAAAGGTGTTTGCCTCCAGTTCATAAACAGGGCTGGGCTTACGCACTGGACGCACAAGGATGAACAAGACACGGTCCCTGCCTTGGTGGAATTGACACTGTAGGGGTAGGGCACAGACGAATACACAAGTAGCACAACATATCCAGGCAGTTTTTATAAGGTATACAGCCAGCGTTGTGAGAGCTCAGGTGGCCTCCTGGGTGTATTGGATTTGTTTGTTTGTGTTTTGTTTTAACATCTCTGCCATCTTCGGCAGCTCCCGTAAGAGAAACATGGACAGTTTGGGACCTGCCACCCTTTAGCCAGCTTGGATGCCACACCTGAGGGAGAGACTGATTGGGTGACGCCTCCCCTTTTTCCTTGAGTCTCTGGGTGACCCTGTGTGACCAGAGCTGGGCAGCAGTGCATGAAATTCCCAAAGGCCTCAGGAACAAGCTTGCTGGCTTTCCTGTGGGTCAATCAGTCCAGGGAGGTCATGGCAGGTGGTCATGTTTGTGGTGTTTGTTTTTTTGTTGTTGTTGTTGTTTTGTTTTTTGTGGGTTTGTTTTTTGTTTTTTGTTTTTTTTTTTTTTTGGAGATGGAGTTTCACTCTTGTTGCCCAGGCTGGAGGGCAATGGTGTGATCTCGGCTCACTGCAACGTCTGCCTCCCAGGTTCAAATGATTCTCCTGCCTCAGCCTCCCGAGTAGCTGGGATTACAGGTGCCTGCCACCATGCCTGGCTAATTTTTTTGTATTTTTAGTAGAGATGGGGTTTCACCATGTTGGCCAGGCTGGTCTCAAACTCCAGACCTCAGGTGATCCACCCACCTCAGCCTCCCAAAGTGCGAGGATTACAGGCATGAGCCACCATGCCCTGTGGTGTTTTTTTACACCTTGGATTTGAATAATGTGCCAAATGTTTTTAGTTATTTATTTTTTTTCAAGTAAATGTACTTTTTTTTTTTTTGAGACAGTCTTGCTCTGTTGCTCAGGCTGGAATGCAGTGGTGTGATCTTGGCTCACTGCAACCTCCGCCTCCCAGGTTCAAACAGTTCTTCTGCCTCAGCCTCCTGAGTATCTGGGATTATAGGCGCCTGCCACCATGCCTGGCTAATTATTTTCTTTTTCTTTTCTTTTTTTTTTTTTTTTGAGACAGAGTCTCACTCTGTTGCCCAGTCTGGAGTGCAGTGGTGTGATCTCAGCTCACTGCAACCTCTGCCTCCTGGGTTCAAGCGATTCTCCTGCCTCAGCCTCCTGAGTAGCTGGGATTACAGGTGCCTGCCACCACATCTGGCTAATTTTTGTGTTTTAGTAGAGCAAGATTTCACCATGTTGGCCAGGCTGGTCACTAACTCCTGACCTCAGGCGATCCACCCACCTCGTCCTCCCAAAGTGCTGGGATTACAGGCATGAGCCACCGCGCCCGGCCAAATAAATGTGCCTTTGTTTATAATTGCAAATGGGTCAAAGATTCAGCATGTCGTACAAAACTCAAAAGGTACAAAAAAGAACACAGTGAAAAGTAAGTCTTCCTCCCTCCTGTGCTCTCAGCTTCCCAATTCTCCTCCTCAGAGGTAAACACTCTTATTAGTTTCTTCTCTATCCTTCCAGAAATCAAATATTCTCTTCTAGGAATTTTTAAAAAAGCATTGTTTATCAAGATGTGGTCAACAGACCCCCTCAGTCAGAATCGCCCACATCACAAACATTCAAGTTGGAGAACACTGCTTTGAAGAATTTGCCGGCTATCATCCTGTGATGGGAAGGATATTTCCAGATGGCCTTATTTCCTCGCATGATCTCGGCTCGCCGCAACCTCTGACTCCCAGGTTCCAGCGATTCTCCTGCCTCACCCTCCAGAGTAGCTGGGATTATAGGCACGTGCCACCACGCCTGGCTAATTTTTGTATTTTTAGTAGAGACGGGGTTTCACCATGTTGGTCAGGCTGGTCTTGAGGTCCTGATCTCGTGATCCGCCCACCTTGGCCTCTCAAAGTGCTGGCATTACAGGCTTGAGCCACCGCGCCTGGCCCAGATGACCTCATTTCTAAGAAAGGAGACTAAGGCTGAACCTGGTCAAATTCATGCCAGGTCTAGAACTAGTTTTCAACACTTTCTGCCACACTAGTGTTCTGCAGACCCTGTGTGTACGCGCGTGTGTGCGTGTGTGTGTGTGTGCGTGTGTGTGCGTGTGTGTGCGCGTGTGTGTGCGTGTGTGTGCGTGTGTCCGTGTGTGTGCGTGTGCGTGCGTGTGTGCCCGTGTGTGTGCGTATGTGCGTGCGTGTGCATGTGTGTGCGCGTGCGTGCGTGTGTGCGCGTGTGCGTGTGTGTGCGCGTCCTTAGGAGCAAATCCTTTCTCCAAATAATACCTAGAAACACACACACACGCACACGCAAAATAAAAGCAGAATTCCTCGTGTTGAAGTGGGGGTGGGGTGAACAGGGACCTCACTGAGCCTTCCTTGCCTTATTGTAGGCCCTGTGGCACCTCCTTGGGACCCAAGAGTGGAAAGACCACAGTCTCATCTTAGGTGACATCCTAGAAGTGACAGGAATTTGGTATTCAGATGGTCAAATCCAAGGTGGGAAAAGAGGAATTGGAAATCCCACCTCAACTCCATTGCTGGGAACCGTGGATGTCCCCATTGTCCCCAGTGCCTGCTCCTCTCAGTCAGCCCCCCTCTGCATTCCTCAAGCTCATACTAAGCTGATGAATGGAGAAAGCTGGAGCCCAAGTGTCCCCAAGAAAAGAGGTGGCCTCAGCCAGGAGCGGTGGCTCACACCTGTAATCCCAGCACTTTGGGAGGCCGAGGTGGGCAGATCACTTGAGGTCAGGAGTTCAAGACCGGCCTGGCTAACATGGTGAAACCCTGTCTCTACTAATAATACCAAAAAAAAATTAGCATAGTGGCACAGGCCTGTAATCCCAGCTACTCGGGAGGCTGAGGCAGGAGAATCACTTGAACCTGGGAGATGGAGGTTGCAGTGAGCTGAGATCGTGCTAGTGCACTCCGGCCTGGGTGACACAGCAAGACTCTGTCTCAAAAAAAAAAAAAAAAAAAAAAAAAAAAAGAGTTGGCCTCGTTTGAACATTCACATTCCTGACCACTTTAAGTGTATTTATCAAGACTTCTAATGTGCCCAGCACTATAAACTCCAAGAAATCTAAAACTAGTCCTCACTCGCCAGTTACTCTCAGTTTAGCTGGAGAGAGAAGATATAAAAAGAAGTGATAATGGCCAGGCACGGTGGCTCACGCCTCTAATCCCAGCCCTTTAAGAGGCCAAGGCAGGAGGATCTCTTGAGCCCAGAAGTTTGAGACCAGCTCTGGCAACCTACTGAGACTCCATCTCTGAAAAAAATAAAAGAATTAGCCTGGCATGGTAGTGCCTGCCCGTGGTTCCAGCTACTTGGAAGGCTGAGATGGGAAGACTGCTGGAGCCCAGGCGGTCGAGGCTGCAGTGAGCTGAGATGGCGCCATTGCACTCCAGCCTGGGCAAGAAGAGCAAAACTCCATCTCAAAAATAAATAAATAAATAAATAGGAAGTGAAGTGATAGCGACATTAAGCAGGGGTGTGCTGACTGCCAAGTGAGGGGCACAGGCAAGTGGGCAGATGGCCAGGCAGGTGTCTCCAGGGACGTGAGGAAGTGGGAGATCAGTTTAGGGGGAAAGGCCAGAGCTGGGCAGAAAGAAATTACAGGCAACACTGCCTTCCAGGGGAAGCCTGGCCACTGTGAGATGCAGTCAGAGCTGAAGAAGCAGCAAATTGGGCCCTGAAGCCCTGAACTTTTTTTTTTTTTTTAAGACAGGGTCTTACTCTGTTGCGTAGTGGCAGGATCACAGCTCACTGCAACCTCAAATGGATGGACTCAAGTGATCTTTCTACCTTAGCCTCCTGAGTAGCTGGGATTACAGGTGCATGCCACCACGCCTGACTAATTTTTGTATTTTTTTGTAGAAATGGGGTATTGCTGTATTGCCCAGGCTGGTCTTGAACTCTTGGGCTCAAGTAATTCACCTGCCTTGGCCTCCCAAAGTGCTAGGATTACAGGCATGAGCCACCACGCCCAGTCGGGCCCTGAACTCTAATCCTAGCTTAACTGGCTTGAGGGACTTGGGTTGGAGTTGAGAAAGGTTTTTTTTTTTTGTTTTGTTTTGTTTTTTTGAGACTGAGTTTCACTCTTGTTGCCCAGGCTGGAGTGCAATGGCGCGATCTCAGCTCACTGTAAACTCCACCTCCCGGGCTCAAGTGATTCTCCTGCCTCAGCCTCCTGAGTAGCTGGGATTACAAGCATGCCACCACATCTGGCTAATTTTTGTATTTTTGGTAGAGACGGGCTTTCACCACGCTGACCAGGCTGGTCACGAACTCCTGACCTCAGGTGATCCAGCCACCTCGGCCTCCCAAAGTCCTGGGATTACAGGCATGAGCCACCGCGTCCGGCCAAAGTTAAGGAAGATTTTAACAGCATACTTCCATCCTTCAAACCTGCTTCACCATAAATCACAGCTCTATCCTTTGAGTGGCTCCACCTGGCTCACGCCACTGCAGCCTCACGCTGGCCTCCTAACTACTGTTTGAACACACCAAGATCACTCTCACCTGAGCACTTGCTGGTCTCTCTGCTGGAAGGCTCTTCCCCCAGGCACTTGTATGGCTGGATCCCTCATTTCTTTCCTTCACTGGGCTCAACACCTGATCAGGGAGGCATTCTCCAACTGCCCTTTGTTAAACAGCACCCTTTCCGCTCTCAACACGCCTTCCCTTCTTTATGTTCTTCATAGCATCTATCATCATATGGCATTCTATATATTTACCTGTTGGCTGCCGCTCCCATTAAGTGTGAGTTCCATGCGGGCAACACTGTTCGTGCCCCTGGTGCCTAGAACAGCACCAGACACATAGTAGGTATTACAACATGAGCATTCATTGAATAAGTCAGTACATGAGTAACTCCCTCTCCTTTTTTCTTTTTTTTTTCTTTCTCACCCCCATGATTGCCTAGAGAGAGTAACTCCCTCTCAATGATTCTCACAGAATCCTCTCTAGGATGGAGGCGGGTGCTCACCTTGGCCTGGAACTTTGATCTCACGGACAGCAGAGGTCCTGGTGCAACTTTACCATGCCACAAGCAGTTGTAGCAGTGCAATTGTAAATGTCACCAGAAGGTGACAGTTGCCAAGGTGACAGCTTCTCATGGTACGTGATAAGGAACCGGGTGGAGAGGAGACCTAGCCTTGGAAAGGGAGCACCATAGGAGTTGGTGGGAGCAGGTGAAAGGCTTGGTTCCTTGCTCCCTGCCTGGTGCCTGGTCACTGCAGACACTGAGTCAGGGACCAAGGGGAGGAGGGAGGCAGTCATCGTCATGACAGGAGCATCAGTGAAACTGCTGGCCTGGTGTCCCCTCCTGGGCCTGGACTCCATGTCCTTTATCTGTCCTTGGTACCCCAGATGAGTCAGCAAGATCCAGCCTCTGAGGTTCATTGCAGCACTTCCCCTGGAGGCAGATTAGAGGATGTTGCAGGACATTAAGTAATACATCTGGAGCAGGCGCGGTGGCTCAAGCCTATAATCCCAGCACTTTGGGAGGTCAAGGCGGGCGGATCACCTGAGGTCAGGAGTTTGAGACCAGCCTGGCCAACATGCTGAAACTCTGTTTCTACTAAAAATACAAAAATTAGCCAGGCGTGGTGGTGCACGCCTGTAATCCCAGCTACTCAGGAGGCTGAGGCAGGAGAATCTCTTGAACCTGGGAGGCGAAGTTTGCAGTGAGCCGAGATTGCCCCACAACACTCCAGCCTGGGCGACAGAGCCAGGCTCTGTCTCAAATAAATAAACAAACAAACAAATAATTAAATAAATAATACATCTGGTAGGGAAGGAGGCTGGGAAAGCCAGCTTGCAGCCTGGGGATAAGAGTCATCTGGACAGAACTTGTCTCTGTATGGAACCCTACAGTCCAGGAAACAGATGGCACTGGGAACTCAGGGAGAGGTGGGGCTTCCCTAGCCTCAGCTGAAAATCAGCATTTTAGCCGGGCGCGGTGGCTCATGCCTGTAATCCCAGCACTTTGGGAGGCCGAGGTGGGCGGATCACAAGGTCAGGAGATCGAGACCATCCTGGCTAACACGGTGAAACTCCATCTCCACTAAAAATACAAAAAATACAAAAAATTAGCCGGGCCTGGTGGCGGGTGCCTGTAGTCCCAGCTACTCGGGAGGCTGAGGCAGGAGAATGGCGTGAACCCGGGAGGCGGAGCTGGCAGTGAGCCGAGATGGTGCCACTGCACTCCAGCCTGGGCGACAGAGCAAGACTCCGTCTCAAAAAAAAAAAAAAAAAAAAAAAGAAAGAAAGAAAATCAGCATTTTAGCTACAAGCAGGTGAAAAAAGACAGTTTCAAAGCAGCAAATCCTCACGGAAAATGAATGTAGGCGTGCCTTGCTTTAAGCCATTCCTTATAGAAAAACTGAATCTCTCCCAAGAATAAACAATAAAGGGGGTAATTCTTCATTAGAAAGAGGGATGCTCCTTGGAGACACAGGTGAGTTTCCCTTGTGAACTGGAAATCACTGCCTTTATAAATATTGTTTCCTCATAACTTGAAATGTTACACTTTCTGATTTATAAAACTACCTTCAAATACAGGAATACTTTCACACATAAAATCTCATCAGATTTTTTTTTTTTTTTTTTTGAGTCTCACTCTGTCGCTCAGGCTGGAATGCAGTGGCACAATCTTGGCTCACTGCAACCTCCACCTCCCCAGTTTCAAGCAATTCTCCTGCCTCTGCCTCCCAAGTAGCTGGGATTAAAGGCGTGACCACCACACCCTGCTAATTTTTGTATTTTTAGTAGAGATGAGATTTTACCATGTTGGTCAGGCTGGTCTGGAACTCCTGACCTCAAGTGATCCACCCACCTCAGCCTCCCAAAGTGCTGGGATTACAGGCGTGAGTCACCAAACCCAGCTGATCATCTCATCAGATTATCAGAGGAACCTATGAGGTATCTATCATTATACCCCCTCCCCCGCTTTTTTTTTTTTTTTTTTTTTTTTTTTTTAGAGAAAGGGTCTTGCTCTGTTGCCTGGGCCGGAGTGCAGTGGTGCAACCTTCGCTCATTGCAGCCTAGACCTCAAGAGATCCTCCTGCTTCAGCCTCCTGGGACTACAGGTGCACACCACCACATCTGGCTAATTTTTTAAATTTTTGGTAGAGATGGGGTCTCGCCACGTTGCCCAGGCTGGTCTCCAACTCCTGGGCTCAAGAAATTCTCCTGCCTCAGCCTCCCAAAGTGCTGGGATGACAGGCGTGAGCCACCACACCTGACCAATTATCTCCATTTTGCCAGCGAGGAAACAGGCTAAGAGCGGATAAGTCACATAGTTCAGGCAGGCCTTCAGGCTTGAAGCTCTTCCCAGCACATCACACCTGTCCCCATGTGATTCCGACACAGCTCTTGGGAGGCTGGTACAGAGCAACAGATTATGATCCCATGTGAGAGATGAGAAAACTGAGCCCCCACAGGGAGGAGAAGGGCTCCAAATAGATTCCCTGACTGAGTCTAGGCTCTAGAGTCAGACACACCCAGGTTCAAGTCCTAGGTCTACCACTCACCAATTCTCCTTGGCAAGTACTTGACCTCTTGGTGCCTCGGTTTCTACATCTATAAAATGGGGATGATAATAACTAAGTCGTGGGAGCTGGGAGGGTGAACTGAAGTGATGTATGTTATTGTTGAGAGTGCTGCCTGACACACGGCTGCTTGTCATTCTTGTTATTTTGTATGCCTGTCATTCTTGTTATTTTCAGAGCATTTCACACTTCTATGAAATATCCACAGAGGCGTGTAATGGAGAGTCTCCTCCGGGGGCAGGCAAGATGTCAGCCAACCTCATCCTAGCCCTTCCCTCCCCTCACCAACCTCAACCTTTCTTGAAGGTCACACTAGGCTGGTTCTCTCCCAGCCCCCAAGAAACTCCCTGCCACTGCCTGGCCCACCTTGAAGCTGCCCGGTGGCCCTGGCAGATGAATGGCATCTCCTGGGGCTGCACCCGGCATGTGGTCATCCTGCCTCTGCCTGCGGCAGGGCCTGGAGCCTGGACATGCCTGGCAGGCTGCCAGGGCTTCTTTGGTAGGACGCCCCGCCACTCCCTCTGGGCCCCTCTATTCTGGGAGCTGTAATTTAGACAGCCTTCTCCGCCCCAATTGCTATCTGTGACAGCAGTCCCTGTTCCCCAGGGCCCTGCCCACCCCTCCTTGCCTGCCTTTTCATAAACAGCTCCCGGGCTGCCCTGTTATCTTGGGCACTGTGGCTCTGGGGAGGAGGCCCTGCCACCCTGAAGATACAACGAATCCCTCCATCCCAGGGAGAAGCTGACCCAATGCAGACAGAGGTGGGATAAAGCCCTCACCCACCAAAGCCCAATATAGCGGCCCTCAGAACCTGACCCTGAAGTCTGCTGGATGGGGTGGGGCGCAGAGAAGAGGACAGGCTGTCATTATTCCCCCAACACCCTGGGGACTGGGTCAGCCGGGGCTGTGGTCTCCCTAAAGGCCCCTGCCTCAGCCATGCATGTTCAGCCACAGGCCACAAAATGTGTGTGTGTGTCTGTGTGTTGAGGGTATCAATAATAGCAACAAAAGTGATGTTTCTAAAATGCGAATGTGCCGATGTTTCTAAAATGCAAATATGCCAATATTTCTAAAATGCAAATATGCCTGGGGAGGCTGAGGGGAGAGCATCTCTTGGGACCAGGAGTTCAAGACCAGCCTGGGCAACATAGCAAGACTCCATCTCTACAAAAAAAAAAAAAATTAAAAATTAGCTGGGTATGGTGACCAATTAGACCTAGCTACTTGGGAGGCTGAGGTAAGAAGACTGCTTGAGCCAGGGAGGTCAAGGCTGCAGTGAGCTGAGATCGTGCCACCGCACTCCAACTTGGGCAACAGAGCCAGACCCTGTCTCCAAAATAAAATAAAATAAAACATAGGCCAGGTGCGGTGGCTCACACTTGTAAACCTAACACTTTGGGAGGCCGAGGTGGGTGGATCACTTGAGGTCAGGAGTTCAAGAGCAGCCTGGGCAACATGGTGAAATCCCATCTCTACTAAAAATACAAACAAATTAGCCTGGCATGGTGGCAGGCACCTGTAATCTCAGCTACTTGGGAGGCCGAGGCAGGAGGATCACTTGAACCCAGGAGGCGGAGGCTGCAGTGAGCTGAGATCCTGCTACTACTGCACTCCAGCTTGGGTGACAGAGGGAGAGTCCGACTCAAAAAAATCAAAATCAAAATAAAATAAAATGCAAATGAGATTGTGTCACTCCCTGACTCCAAACCTTCAGTGTTTCCCCACAGCCCTTACGGATGAAGCTCAAAAGACCCTCCAAGCTCTGCCTTTTCTACCACTTCTCTCACCTCAGTGCCTTGGCACGAGCTTCCCCGGCCCCTGCCTGGACATTGTTCTCCTCTTCACCTAACTCCTGTTCATCCTGCAGGTCTCAGCTTATAAGTTAATGCTCATGGAACCCTCCTGTGACATCACAGACACTCCCTCCCTGGTCCTCCCTTTGGACTGGGATGGGTGTCCCTCTTGACTTCACCAGAAGCACCACGCCCTTGCCTGTGCACCGGTCTACTTGCTGCCAGCTATAAGTGCTCCCAGGGCCGAAGCTTCCTCTTATTGTTATTTTTCAGTCACTAGCCTGGTCCTGGCACACAGTAGGTTTTCCAAATATATTTGTTGGAAGAATGTGCAAATGAATACATGAATGACTCCTCTGGCCCTCCAGGATGTGTGGGTGTCTTGAGGGGTATTTGACTACTTTGTGCCTTCCATTTTCTTTTTTGTTTGTTTGTTTTTTGAGGCAGAGTCTCCCTCTGTCACTCAGGCTGGAGTATAGTGACACAATCTCGGCTCACTGCAACCTCTGCCTCCTGGGTTCAAGTGACTCTCCTGACTCAGCCTCCCGAGTAGCTGGGACTACAGACATGCGCCACCCCGCCCGGCTAATTTTTGTATTTTTAGTAGAGACGGGGTCTCGCCATGTTAGCCAGGCTGGTCTTGACCCCAAGTGATCTGCCCGCCTCGGCCTCCCAAAGTGCTGGGCTTACAGGTGTGAGCCACAGAACCCGGCCATGCCTTCCATTTTCTTTCTTTTTTTTTTTTTTTTTTTTTGAGATGGAGTCTTGCTTTGTCACCCAGGTTGGAGTGCAGTGGTGTGATCTTGGCTCACTGCAACCTCCATCTCCTGGGTTCATGCAATTCTCCTGCCTCAGCCTCCCTAGTGGCTGGGATTACAGGCATGCACCACCACGCCTGGCTAATTTTTGTATTTTTAGTAGAGATGGGGTTTTGCCATGTTGGCCAGGCTGGTCTTGAACTCCTGACCTCAAGTGATCCACCACCTCAGCCTCCCAAAGTGCTGGGAATACAGGCGTGAGCCACCACGCCCGGCCATGTCTTCCATTTTCTAGGAAAGCCCAGATGTCCCTTCATCCTCTAAGTATAACTTCAGGCTTGCTGCACTGTCTGTCCATCTTGATCTGGTCAATATGGTAGCTATGGCCATGGGTCTGCTGGCGGGGAGCCCCAGCAGGCTCTGAGGATGCACTCTAGGACAAAGCAGGCATCCTTGGGTTGAGGGGGAGAAGGGCATAGGAGGAGGGCGTCCTCAGGCCATGGGTCACTTATGAGCAACAAGTCTGTTACCAGGAGGAAAGACAAACCAAATGGACAGGTCAAGTCTTTATTTTGGCATTTTCTGCTGTGCTATGGAGACACACTTTGTATTTTGCTTGCTCCAAAGAGGGAAACTAGAAATAACAACCTACAACTACAGCCACTAAGCTGGAGTTAGATTGTTTACCGGTTATCCCAATAACTATTGGAAGACCTCTGAAATGTCGGTATTCCTGCATGCAAATTGCAATTCCTGTGGTGCCAGCTACTCAGGAGGCTGAGGCAGGAGAATCACTTGAACCTGGGAGGCAGAGGTTGCAGTGAGCCAAGATTGCACCACTGCACTCCAGCCTGGGCAACTAAGATTCCAACTCAAAAAATAAAGATAAAAATAAATAAATAATTCGCTCCGCATGGTGGCGTGTGCCTGCAGTCCCAGATACTTGGGTAGCTGAGGCAGGAGAGGATGGCTTAAGCCTGGGAGGTGGAGGGTGCAGTGAGCCAAGATTCAGCCACTGCACTTCAGCCTGGGTGACAAAGTAAGACCCTGTCTCAAAAAAAACAATAAATAAATAAATAAAGCCTCCCTCATGTCTACCCCATTTCCCTGCTTTAATTTTCTCCAAAGCACTTAATGCTCTCTAATACACTGGGATTTTTGTGGGTTTTTTTTTTTTTTTCCAAGATGGAGTCTTGCTCTGTCGCCCAGGCTGGAGTGAAGTGGCGCGATCTCGGCTCACTGCAACCTCCGCCTCCCAGGTTGAAGCAATTCTCCTACCTCAGCCTCCTGAGTAGCTGGGATTACCAATGCCTGCCACAACGCCCAGCTAATTTTTGTATGCTAATTTTCATATTTTTAGTAGAGATTGGATTTCACCATGTTGGCCAGGCTGGTCTTAAACTCCTGACCTGATCTTCCTGCCTCAGCCTCCCAAAGTGTTGGGATTACAGGCGTGAGCCACTGTGCCTGGTCAAGGGTTTTGTTTTGTTTTTTTGAGATGGAGTTTTGCTCTTGTTGCCCAGGCTGGAGTGCAATGGCGCAATCTTGGCTCACCGCAACCTCTGCCTCCCAGGTTCAAGTGAGTCTCCTGCCTCAGTTTCCCGGTTTACAGGCATGCACCACCATGCCTGGCTAATTTTGTATTTTTAATAGAGATGGGATTTCTCCACGTTGGGTCAGGTTGGTCTCAAACTCCTGACCTCAGGTGATCTGCCCACCTCGGCCTCCCAAAGTGCTGGGATTACAGGCGTGAGCCACCGCACCCGGCCAGGTTTTTTTTTTAAACTTAATTCTTGTGTTTACTGTCTGCGTCCTCCAGAGAATGTAAGAGCCCTGTCAATTTTGTTTACTGATATGTCCCTGATTTAGTTTTTTTTTCTTTTTCTTTTTCTTTTTTTTTTTTTTTTTGAGACAAGAGTTTTGCTCTTGTCGCCCAGGCTGGAGTACAGTGGCGTGAGCTCCACCTCCTGGGTTCAAGTGATTCTCCTGCCTCAGCCTCCTGGGTAGCCTGCCACCACACCCAGCTAAATTTTGTATTTTCAGTAAAGATGAGGTTTCACCATGTTGGCCAGGCTGGTCTCAACCTCCTGACCTCAGGTGATCCACTCGCCTCGGCCTCCCAAAGTGCTGGGGTAACAGGCGTGAGCCACTGTGCCCGGCCTGCCCTCCTAATTTAAAAAAAATTTTTTTACAGAGGTGGAGGGTCTCACTATGTTGCCCAACCTGGTCTCAAGCTCCTGGGCTTAAGTGATCCTCTAGCCTCAGTCTCTCAAAGTGCTGGGATTTGGGAACTCACAGGCATGAGCTACCACACCTGGCTAGTTTTCTATTTCTGTGTAACGAATTACCCTCATAACTTAGCAGCCTACAACACTAAGCATTTTTTGTCTCCCAGTTTCTGCAAGCAGGGTCCTCATGAGGTTGCAGTCATCTCAAGGCCTGACCAGGGCTGGAGGGTTGACCTGCTGTGTGCCAGGCTCACACGTTGACCTGACCAGGCTGTGTCCAGGGTCACCCATATGGTGCTTGGCAGACCCAAGTTCCTCACTGGCTATTGGCAGGGGCTTTGGCTCCTTCCCATGTGGGTCTCTCTATAGGGCTGCTTACACTGTGGCAGCTTGTTTCCCCCAGAGCGGGCAAGCAAAGAAGAGGGAGGGAAAGAGAGTGAGAGAGCATCCAAGGCAGGAGCCGCAGTCTCTCATAACCTAATGTTGGAAGTGATGGTCCTTTGCTTCCTGGTCCTGCTGGCAGGGGACTACCCAAGGGTGCAGACATCAGGAGGTGGGCAACATCAGGCCATCTTGGAAGCTGGTCACCACAGTCCCCAACACATACCTGGCACATAGAAGATTCTCAAGAAATATTGCCAGGTACGGTGGCTCACACCTGTAATCCCAGCACTTTGGGAGGCCAAGGCAGGCGGATCACTTGGGGTCAGAAGTTTGAGACCAGCCTGGCCAACATGGTGAAACCCCATCTCTACTAAAAATACAAAAAATTAGCCAGGCATGGTGGCATGCGCCTGTAATCCTAGCTACTCGGGAGGCTGAAGCAGGAGAATCATTTGAACCCGGGAGGCAGAGGTTGCAGTGAGCCGAGATCGTGCCATTGCACTCCAGCCTGGGCAACAGAGCAAGACTCTGTCTCAAAAACAAAACAAAACAAAAACAAGAAATAGCGGTAGAATGAAAGAATGAAGACAAGAATGATTTTGGTGCACTGAATAGTCGGGTCCATCCCTGAAGGATCTTAAACACATTCAGGTTTCTTCACACCCCCCACTGACCCCCACAATGCTCTCTTATTCACCTCCATCTCTTCCCAGCCATGTGAATGGGGCAAGTTCCAAACCTCACAGGCCTGTTGTGGGGATTAAAAGACATGAGGGGGCTGGGCGTCGTGGCTCAGGGCTGTAATCCCAGCACTTTAGGAGGCCGAGGCGGGCACATCACCTGAGGTCAGGAGTTCAAGACCAGTCTAACCAACATGGTGAAACCCCGTCTCCACCAAAAATACAAAAATAGCCAGGCATGGTGGCGTGTGCCTGTAATCGCCAGCTACTTGAGAGGCTGAGGCGGGAGAATAGCTTGAACCCGGGAGGTGGAGATTGCAGTGAGCTGAGATTGTGCCATTGCACTCCAGCCTGGGCAACAAGAGCAAAACTCCATCTCAAAATATATATATATATAAAAGACACGAGAGCCCAGGCTTGGTGGTTCACGCAGGTAATCCCAGCACTTTGGGAGGCCAAGACAGGTGAATTACTTGAGGCCAGGAGTTAGAGACCAGCCTGGCTAACATGGGGAAACCTGTCTCTACTAAAAAATCAAAAAAATTAGCTGGGCATGGTGGCGCTCACCTGTAGTCCTAGCTACTCAGAGGCTGAAACGGGAGAATTGCTTCAACCCAGGAGGCAGAGGTTGCAGTGAGCCACCAACGCACCACTGCACTCCAACCTGGGCGACAGAGCGAGACTCTGTCTCAAAAGAAAAACAAACAAAAAAACATTTAGAAACTTGAGAGCAAGTTAGTACTAGTATGGACACTTTTAATTAAAAAAAAAAGAAATAGAAAAAATAAGACATGAAGGTGTAAGGATCATGGGATCTGACACACACAAGACTTCAATATGTAGCCATCACGGGCTGGGCACAGTGGCTCATGCCTGTATTCCGAGCACTTTGGGAGGCCAAGGCAGGCAGATCACTTGAGGTCAGGAGTTCAAAACCAGCCTGGCCAAAATGGTGAAACCTCATCTCTAATCTCTACTAAAAATACAAAAACTAGCCAGGCGTGGTGGGATGAACCTGTAGTCCCAGCTACTCAGAAGGCTGAGACAAGAGAATCCCTTGACCCAGAAGGGAGGTTGCAGTGAGCCGAGATCATGCCACTGCACTCCAGCCTGGGTAACATAGCAAGACTCTGACTCAAAAAAAAAAAAAAAAAAAAAAAAATATATATATATATATACATACACACACATACATGTAGCCATCATGGGCAGTGCTATGTGTCACTAACACTGCAGAGAAAGAGAAAGATCAAGGGATTGAAAGAGCATTTGCAAAATTATGACTGAAACAGTAAAAGAGATCTAAATTACTCAACTCTACCTTGCTCCTTTTTTTTTTTTTTTTTTTTTTTTTTTTTTGAGATGGAGTTTCGCTCGTTTTGTCCAGATTGGAGTGCAATGGTGCGATCTCAGCTAATTTTGTATTTTTAATAGAGATGGGGTTTCTCCATGTTGGTCAGGCTGGTCTCGAACTCCCCGCCTCAGGTGATCCACCCGCCTTGGCCTCCCAAAGTGCTGGGATTATAGGCGTGAGCCACCGCGCCCAGCCAACTCCATCTTGCTTCTAACCTCCAAGCTGTCCTTGTTCATTCCTGGGCATAGGCTGAAATAACTTTGGGAGAAACTCAGTTCATAGTTTATAGTTGAAAACAAAGATGATAACAGCCCTTTCCCAAAGCAGATCTCCTTCTTGCTTGGGGACTAGATTGCCTTTATAGGACTAACATTAGCCACGAGATTAGAAATTATGGTTTAGGAGTCATGCCGCTGGAGGCTACAAAGTTCTGACCCTCCCTAAACTGCTCCTAAGATCAGCGCTTGAGATACTTTGCAGACCCTGCACTTGACGGATCAGCTGGCACCACCCAGGTAGATAAATGAGCTCATCTGATCTTGTGGCCCCCATCGGGGAACTGACTAAGAGCAAGAAGACAGCTTCGACTGCCTATGATTTCATCCCTGACCAATCAGCACTCCTGGCTCACTGGCTTCCCCACTCCCAACCCCCCGCCAAAAGTTGTCCTTAAAAACTCTGCTCCCCAAATGCTCAAGGAGACTGATTTGAGTAATAATGAAACTCCGGTCTCCCGCATAACTGTCTCTGTGTGGATTACTCCTTCCTAATTGCAATTTCCCTGTTTTGAGGAATCGGCTCTGTCTAGGCAATGGGCAAGGTAAGCCCATTAGATGGTTACAGGATCTCCCTGGATTCAGGAGCAGTTGTGAATCTGGGGGTGTTGGAGTCAGTGCATGTGCGTGTGTGTGTGTGTGTGTGTGTGTATTTCTATGTGTTTGATCTTCTGAGAGGAGCTGTCACAGGTCAGCAGTGCCGTGGATGGGTCATGAGGTGCAGACACCCAGGTTATCACTTGGGCCAGAGATGGTCACATGCTGGGGCCTCAGTCACCCAAACAGGCAGGAGATACTGATGAGTACATGGGCTGCCATCTGTTTACACTGCATAGCATTCGTTATACCAGCAGTTCTTAACCTTTTTGCAATGAAGGGAGGTCAGGGGACAGAGTGTCATGGAACCCTCTGAAAGTCTGCAAGTTCAATGCTCTGCCAAGCAATTAAAAAAGAAAAAAAGAAAGTTTGCAAGAAAAATGCACATATGTACATAAACACTAAAATATATATATATAATCAGCTGGGCGTGGTGGCTCATGCCTGTAATGCCAGCACTTGGGGAGGCCTAGGCGGGTGGATCAAGAGGTCAGGAGTTCAAGACCAGCCTGGCCAAGGTGGTAAAACCCGTCTCTACTAAAAATACAAAAATTAGCCGGGCTACTTTTTACAGGTAGGCGCCTGTAATCCCAGCTACTCGGGAGGCTGAGGCAGAAGAATTGCTTGAAACCGAGAGGCAGAGGTTGCAGTGAGCCGAGATTGTGCCACTGCACTGCAGCCGGGGAGATAGAGTGGGACTCCGTCTCAAAAATAATCATAATAATAAAATACAGATATAATGATATAAATAATATAAATATATAAAAATAATATAAATATAATACTATAATAAAAATAATAAAATAAAAAATAATAAAACATAAACAAACATATATTTTATAGTTTATATTTATATATAGTTTATAAAATATAGTATATATATTTTATAACTTGAGGTCAGGAGTTCAAGACAAGCCTGGCCAACATGGCGAAACCCCGTCTCCACTAAAATATATATATATATATATACACAATCATTTCAGACCATTACCAGACCTTAGATTCAAAATGCCAAACTGAGACTTTGGCCTCCTTGAAGGCAATGATTGGAGCTTATATCTCCTAAACAAATTAGTGAATGAATGAATGAATGAATGGAAAAAAAGAATCAAACAACTGCCAAAAAGCCCAGAATCTGAGAATCTTTGCTGGTTGGCATATCCCCTTCAGAAAACCAGCTGGTTTCACAAGACTTCAAGTGTTGCCTTAGCCACCTTCCTAACTGTATGACCTTGGACTTGTCACTTCATCTCCCTCAGTCTCATTTTCCTTATCAGAAAAATAGTGTGAATGACAAAGGGTGTTTTGTGGGCTACACAACCCATTAAAAACATAAAGGTCTCCACTGGGAGCCGTGGCTCATGCCTATAATCCCAGCATTTTGGAAGGCTGAGGTGGGCACATCAGTTGAGGTCAGGAGTTCAAGACCAGCCATGGCCAACATGGTGAAACCCTGTCTCTACTACAAATACAAAAAAATATATATATGTATATATATAGCCAGGTGTGGTGTCACGCACCTGTAGTCCCAGCTACTTAGGAGGCTGAGGCAGGAGAATAGCTTGAGCCCAGGAGGCAGAAGTTGCAGTGAGCGGAGATCGTGCCACTATACTCCAGCCTGGGCGACAGAACAAGACTCCATCTTAAAAAAAAAAAAATCCAAAAAAAAAGGTCTCTTGTTTTGGAAGAAGCTTCTGAAGTTAGGCAGAAGGAATTGAGTGATCAGATCAACCAGTCCTCTGGCCTCTAGCCCCATCAACACAGACCTGCCTTAGGGCTGGGAAGATTGCTGGTGGGGGAGCTTGCTCCAGGGAAGGAATGGAAATGCTGGAGGCTAAGCCTGTCATTTGTTAGCATATTCATAGTCAGATGGCCAAATTAGGACACAACCAAGGTTGGGCCAGCTTGCTTTGGTCTGGTTCCAGGTCTAAGACAACAGCCTATACAAGTTGACTAGATTGAGAATCCTACAGACATTCAAGCAACAAATATTTATCTGTGCAGCTACTATGGGCCAAGGCCTGTGCTAGGCACTGGGGATTCTATGAGAACAAAGCTACTGCGATCGCTGTCCTCTCAAAGCTGACAGGAGGAAGACATTAATTAATCACCCAGGAGAAGTGTAAAGGTGCTGTGGAGCTGTGTAATGTGGGAGCTCCTGATCTTGGGGTGGGGAGGGACAAGGAGAGCAGGACAAGCTTCCTTGTAGCTCAGCCCTGAGCTCAGTGAGGAGCCATGGATGGGTTGGGAAATACCCTGGGCAGAGGCTATAGCAAGTGCAAAGGGCCTGTGGTTTTCTTTTGAAACTAGGAAAGAGGCTGGGCATGGTGGCTCACACCTTTAATCCCAGCACTTTGGGAGGCCAAGGCGGGTGGATCACTTGGGGTCAGGAGTTTGAGACCCGCCTGGCCAACATGATAAAACCCTGTCTCTACTAAAAATACAGAAATTAGCCGGGCATAGTCATGGGCACTTGTAATCCCAGCTACGCGAGAGGCTGAGGCAGGAGAATCGCTTGAACTTGGGAGGTGGAGGTTGCAGTGAGCCGAGACCGCGCCGCTGCACTCCAGCCTGGGCAATAGAGTGAGACTCAGTCTCAAAAAAAAATAAAATAAAATTGGAAAGAAGGCGTGTGTGGTTAAAGGGCAGAGTGAGGGGGACTGGGACACAGACATGGTTAGAGAATTAACACGAGGCAGGCAGAGACCGAGTTACCTTGTTCTCTTTAATGTGACATTTGCAAAGACAGAAGAAACCAGAGAAGCAGATTTCAAGTCTCTGAATAGTTGTTACACAGAAGAAGGCTGTCTCAGAAACAAAATGAGGGGAACTCCTCCAGCAAGTGGGACTGGAGTCAGATAGGAAGGACTTTCCAGCAGAGAGGGGTGTCTGTGGAACTGCTTTCACTCATTCACCTGTTGTGGGTATCTGCTGGGTGACAGAAAGTGGGTTCGTTTGTTTGTTCACTCATTTCTCTGTCCTGTTCCCCCTGCCATGATCCCCCCATTAGTGCTGCTAAGTGAGGAGGACAGTAGACAGCTCTGTCAGGGTGAGTCTGTTGTAGGGAGAGGGGCCTGGTACTGGGGAAGGCAGGGAAGGAGGGATGTAGATGGGGTATCATCTCTAAGCTGCCAAGGGCAGGTGGAGGGGTGAGAGGAGGGGACCGCCCACAGCAACCAATAACAAGAAGTGGATGGGACAATCCAGGTGCGGTGGCTCACGCCTGTAATCCCAGCCCTTTGGGAGGCCAAGGCAGGCAGATCACCTAAGGTCAGGAGTTAGAGACCAGCCTGGCCAACATGGTGAAACCCCGTCTCTACTAAAAATACAAAAATTAGCTGGGCATGATGGTGGGCACCTGTAATCCCAGCTACTCGGGAAGGTGAGGCATGAGAATTGCTTGAACCCGGGAGGCGGAGATTGCAGTGAGCCAAGATTGCGTCACTGCTCTCCAGCCTGGGCGACAGAGTGAGATTCTGTCTCAAAAAAAAAAAAAAAAAAAAAAAAAAAGATGAGACAGGACAGAATTCCCCTGGTGGGCACAGCAGATCTGCCAGTTGTTTGGAAAGGGCTTGTTTGGAAGCCCCTCATGCTTGTTTGGAAAGGGCTGTTTGCTTGCCAGGTCTCTTCTCTAGACTATAAACTTCTGAGGCCAGGCAAGGTGGCTCACACCTGTAATCTCAGCACTTTGGGAGGCCAAGGTAGGAGGATCACTTGAGCCTGGGAGTTCAAGATCATCCTGGGCAACATGGCGAAACCCCATCTCTACAAAAAATACAAACAAATTTTTATCAGACATAGTGACGCACATCTGTAGTCCCAGCTAGTCGGGAGGCCGAGGTATGAGAATAGCTTGAGTCTTTCGAGGCTGCAGTGAGCCATGACTGCACGCGCCTCTGAACTCCAGCCTGGGCAACAGAGTGAGATCCTGTCAGAAAAAAAAAAAAAAGAAAAAAGAAAAGGCTCCTAGAGGGCAGGATCTATGTCTTGTTCAATATCATATCTCCCAGGGCCGGATGCAGTTAATTTCATTATATTCATTGAATGAATGAGAGCACAAACAAATGAATGCCATGTTGCAGGGATGCCTGGGAGGGCAGGAGAATATAGACTGTCCACCACTACCTGCAGGATCTGGCTCCAAAGATCTGAGCCTTGGCTGGGTGGATGGCTCACACCTATAATCCCAGCACTTTGGGAGGCCAAGGTGGGCAGATCACTTGAGGTCAGGAGTTCAAGACAAGCCTGGCCAACATGGCAAAACCCCATCTCTACTAAAAATTAAAAAATTAGCCAGGCCTGGTGGCAGGCACCTGTAATCCCAGCTACTCAGGAGGCTGAGGCAGGAGAATCACTTGAACCCAGGAGGCAGAGGTTGCAGTGAGCCAAGATTGCACCACTGCACTCCAGCCTGAGGGACAAGAGCGAGACTCCACCTCAAAAAAAAAAAAAAAAGAAAAAAGATCTAAGCCTTGATCTATATCATTGCCAGAATCTTCCCAGGATGGGGTGGGGTGGGGTAGCGCATTTAGAGCAATTCAAGGTCAATTCAAAACTCAGGTTTAGCAGGCTAGCCAGAGCCACAGGGTGATACGTGAGCCAGTTACTAGACTTTGGAGGACCAAGTCACAGCCCAGGGTTGGAAAATAAAACTAAGCCTTACTCTAGGGGGAAGTGGATGGGAGGCAGATTTGGTGAATGCCCGAGTGCCACAGGGAAAGCAGACAGGTTTCTGCGCATTTGAGTGAACTCAAGGACACAGGCCAGAATATTTCAAAAGTGTTTATTACAGAGCCGTCCTTGTGCTGGGGACCCAGGTGACCAGGCAGGCTGCTGCCTGTGCAGAGAAGGGAGCAGAGATGTTTCTGCCCCTAGCTCCTCCTGTACTTCCTGAGATCCCTCTAGCCCCTGTCCCTGCTCTAGCCTTGCCCTTTGGACCTCTTCTGGGGCTCTGAGGAGAGGAAACACTCGGGCTAGCTCTGGTTTGGAAATGAGGGTTCTTGGAGGCAGTTTCGCTTCTACTATGCTGTGGAGCAGGGGGAGCCAACCAAGACTCCGTCTCTAGTCTCTTTAAATAACAAAGGATCCTCAAAACCAGTCAGATCTTGACAAGCTTCTGCCCAAGTAGGGAGATGAGGTCCAAAGGGGAGCAACTTGTCTATGACTGGGTGCAGTGGCTCACACTTGTAATCCCAGCACTTTGGGAGGCCGAGTCAAGCGGATCACCTGAGTTCAGGGGTTCAAGACCAGCCTGGCCAACACATGAAACCTCATCTCTACTAAAATATATATATATATATGTATATATATATACAAAAATTAGCTGGGTGTGGTGGTGCACCCCTGTAATCCCAGCTACTCAGGAGCCTGAAACATGAGAATGGCTTGAACCTGTGAGGCGGAGGTTGCAGTGAGCCAGGATCACGCCACTGCACTCCAGCCTGGGTGACAGAGTGAGACTCTGTCTAAATAAATAACACAAACAAGAGCATCTTGTTTCAAGTCACTCAAGTTCAAACTCAGCTACCCTGATTGCAAGTCAGACTGTTCTCTAAGCCAAAACTCAAGGAATTCTCAACCTTAGTAGGTCAAAAGGTGCGATCCCTAAAGAAAATACTTAATTTAAGAACACAAACCTTTCTCCTCCTTCCTTTCCCCTAGGGCATCACCTTGCCTAGCAGGAGGCAGGAACACTTTCTCTAGAGCAGGTCTTGTGATGTTTTGCTTAAGAATGCAGTTTCTTAGCTGAATGCCTGGGTTCAAGTCTGGCTTCAGCCACCTCTTGGCTCTGTGACCTTGGGCAAGTTACATACATCCTGTTCCTCCTGTTTCTCATCTGTAAAATGGGAGAATGAGTAGATTACAGGGCTGATGTGAGAATGAAGTAAGTGGAGCCTCTTAGTGCTGAGCATGCAGTATGTGCTTTTCGTTGTCTTGGAAGGGAACTGTGAAGCCAAGAAAGGGGTCTAGTCAGCCCTGGTCACTAACCCCCAGCACAAGGTTTTAGTCGCAGAATGCCCTGCAGCACATCTTGCAGAATTGCCAGCACGAGGACACCCTGGGTGGCCTCTTCCTCCTGAGCCCACCCTCATCAGTCCTCAGATCACTGAGGGCCCTGTCCTTCTGCTTTTGGGGGGCAGATAGAGCAGTGCAGACCTGCACCCACCATCCAGCCTGACCACCACTTGCCACACGGAGCCCTTGGGCAAGACGCTTTCTTTGTTTTTTGTTTGTTTGTTTTTGTCTTTCAGCTTTTATTTTAGATTCCAGGGATACACATGCAGATTATAAAGGTATATAGGGAGCCGAGATCACCCCACTGCACTCCAGCCTGGGAACTGAGCGAGACTCTGTCTCAAAAACAACAACAACAACAACAACAAAAAGCAACAACACAAAGCTATATTGTGTTATGCTGAGGTCTAGAGTATGACTAAACCTGTCACTCAGGAAGTGAGCACACAGTACCCAATACATGGGTTTTCAACCTTGGCCCCTCCTCCCTGCTCCCCACAAGGCGCTTTCTTAATGTCCCAGAGCTTCTGCTTTTTTCATGTGTGAAAATGGGAATGCTGGCCAGGCACGGTGGCTCACGCCTGTAATCTCAGCACTTTGGGAGGCCGAGGCGGGCGAATCACGAGGTCAGGAGACCGAGACCATCCTGGCTAACACGGTGAAACCCCGTCTCTACTAAAAAATACAAAAAATTAGCCGGGCGTGGTGGCGGCCGCCTGTAGTCCCAGCTACTTGGGAGGCTGAGGCAGGAGAATGGCGTGAACCCGGGAGGCGGAGCTTGCAGTGAGCGGAGATCGCGCCACTGCACTTCAGCCTGGACGACAGAGCGAGACTCCGTCTCAAAAAAAAAGAAAAAAGAAAATGGGAATGCTGCGCTTAAACCGTTTCCAGGGTGGTGGGGGGATCATGTGCCTGGTACCTAGTTGATTCCCAAAACTCGTTCATCCTTCCCAGGTGGAGTGTGCGGGTTGAACTCATGCCCATCTGCCCCTCCCTCCCACCTTTGCATCTCCCACCACCAGGAAGGAGGCCAGCTGGAGAGCACGAGGCCACATTCTTGGCCTCTTGGCCTCTTTGGCTCTAACACTGAAACCTTGGGCAAGTGACACACCCTCTTTGTGAAGACCAGGTGGATTGAGCTGTCCCTGGCAGCCTGAGTCAGGGTTCACCAGGAACTCAAGTGAGCCTTATTGAAACCACCTTTGCAAAAATCATAACTGAGAAAATCATGATAGTAAAATATATCAGACCTAACTGACCCCATCTTGTTTCTAACTTCTAAACTGTCCTTGTTCATTCCTAAGCGTAGGCCGAACTAGCTTTGGAAAGAAATTTAGTGTATAGTTTATATAATAGCCCTTCCCAAATGGCTAAACTGTTCTGGTGAAACTAATGAAAGGCCACCAGCCACCAAGTCAAGATGAAAGGGGCTGGAATTCTAAATGTTACCAGCCATTATTCCGGAGGTTATAAGATTTGCAACCTCCCTAAATTACTCTTGAAGGTAACATCACTATTGTGAACCTAAGATCGGCCTTTCAAGATGTCTTTTCAGGTTTTTGCATTTCTAACGACCAGAGAGCCCCACTTGGACCTGCCAACCAGTTCTGTGGCCCCCCACCCAGGAACTGACTCAGCAGAAGAGAACAGCTTCCACTCCCTATGATTTCATCCCTGAGCCAACCAATCAGCACTCCCGATTCACTGGCCGCTACCCACCAAATTATCCTTAAAAACTCGGATCCCCGAGTTTTTGGGGAGACAGATTTGAGTAGTAATAAAAGAGTTTTGAGGGAGACTGATTTGAGTAATAATAAAACTCCAGTCTCCAGCACAGCTGGCTCTTCATGAATTACTCTTTCTCTATTACAATTACCCTGTCTTGATAAATCGGCTATCCTAGGCAGCAGACAAGGCGAACCCCTTGGGCGGTTACACTGTCACCTAAGATGACTCCTGTTCACAAGATCTCTGCCAGGTTGGCTGACTTGAGTCCTAAGGTGAAACTCACATGAGGAGAAGAGGATCTACAGCCCATGTGCTGGGCAGAGGTCTTAACCGAATGGGGGATGGGTTTCCCATTCCCTTTCTATCCCCATGTTTAGGTACATGACTGATCATCCAACTCACTGGTACAAGGAAAAGGGAAAGTAAAGAAAGCTGAAAGAGAGGTAGAATTGTGTCCTGATGCTTTTGGCATTTAGGAGTTTTTTTGGTTTTTTTTCCCCCTGAGACGGAGTCTTGCTCTGTTGCCCAGACTGGAGTGCAGTGGCATGATCTCTGCTCACTGCAACCTCCGCCTCCCAGATTCAAGCAATTCTCCTGCCTCAGCCTCCCAAATAGCTGGGATTATAGGTGCATGACACCATGCCCAGCTAATTTTTGTATTTTTAGTAGAGACGAGGTTTCACCATGTTGGCCAGGCTGGTCTTGAACTCCTGACCTCAAGATCTGCCCACCTTGGCCTCCCAAAGTGCTGGGATTACAGGCGTGAGCCACCACGCCCAGCTGGCTTTTAGGAGTTTCTACAGCTTTTTCACAAAGGCGGTTTCTAGGTAGCACCCACGAGCTTTGGCACTCCCACCACCTGGCTGAAGGCAGAACTCCGCAGTAAAAACTTGAAGCCGCCAGTGGCCAAAGGATGTTATCTGCCTACCCTCCCTAACCCCATCAGTGAATTAGGAAACCAGGTTGAAACTGCTGCTAATTGCCTCAAAAGGTTAGGATTTGAATCAGTTGCCTCCAGGGCACTTGTGTGACCTTGAACAAGTCCTTTTATCTCTGAGTCTCAATTTCTTTATAAAATGGGGATGGATAAACTGGGTGCGGTGGCTCACGCCTGTAATCCCAGCACTTTGGGAGGCCAAGGTGGGTGGATCACCTGAGGCTGGGAGTTTGAAACCACCCTGACCAACATGTACTAAAAATACAAAATTAACTGGGTGTGGTGGCACATGCCTGTAATCCCAGCTATTCCAGAGGCCGAGGCAGGAGAATCATTTGAACCAGGGAGGCGGAGGTTGTGGTGAGCCGGAGATCGCTCCATTGCACTCCAGCCTGGGCAACAAGAGCAAAACTCCATCTCAAAAAAAAAAAAAAAAAAAAAAAAAAGAGGAGGGGGAAGGGATGGATAGGCTGGGCACAGTGGCTCACACCTGTAATCCCAACATCCCAACATTTTGGTAGGCCAAGGAGTGTTGATCACCTGAGGTCAGGAGTTCAAGACCAGCCTGGCCAACATGGTAAAACCCCGTCTCTACTAAAAACACAAAAATTAGCTGGGCATGGGAGCAGGTGCCCGTAATCCCAGCTACTTGGGAGACTGAGGCAGGAGAATCGCTTGAACCCAAGAGGCAGAGGTTGCAGTGAGCCGAGATCACGCCACTGCACTCCAGCCTGGGAGACACAGCGAGACTCTGTCTCAAAAATAAATAAAATAAAATAACATGGGGATAACACTGGAACAATCTGTTACTGTGAAGACAAAGTGAAGGAACACAAATGGAGCACTAACCTAGAGCTAAACACAGCAGGGGACTTGTTTCATTCAACATCTTTTTTTTTTTTTTTTTTTTTGAGATGGAGTGTTTCTCTGTCGCCCAGGCTGGAGTGCAGTAGCATGATCTTGGCTCACTGCAATCTCTGCCTCCCGGGTTCAAGTGATTCTCCTTCCTCAGCCTCCCGAGTAGCTGGGATTACCAGTGCATGCCACCACGCCTGGCTTTTTTTTTTTTTTTTTGTATTTTTAGTAGTGATGGGGTTTCACCATGTTGGCCAGGCTGGTCTCAAACTCCTGACCTCTAATGATCCACCCGCCTCAGCCTCCCAAAGTGCTGAGATTACAGGCATGAGCCACTGCACCTGGCCTCACTCAACAAACATCTATAAGGCCCACTGTGCACCAGCCAGGCTGTCTATACTAGGGGATGGGGGTACATCAATAAGACAAACATGGTCCTCACGTTGCTTACAGGAGAGGAGGGATGACAGACAATGAGAGGGACAGTATGATACCCCAGCCCTACCAGCTGGGTGACCCCAGACAAGCTCACTCTTTTTTGTTGTTGTTGTTGTTTTATTTTGTTTTGTTTTGAGACAGGGTCTCACTCTTTCACCTAGGCTAGAGTGTGGTGGTATGATCACAGTTTACTGCAGCCTTCACCTCCCAGGCTCAAGCTATCCTCCCACCTCAGCCTCCTGAGTAGAGCTGGGACTACAGGTGCATGCCACAATGCCTAGCTAATTTCTTAATTTTTTGTAGAGATGGGGTCTCCCTATGTTGTCCAGGCTGGTCTCGAACTCCGGAGCTCAAGCGATCCTCCCACCTTGGCCTGCCAAAGTGCATTCTCCCCACCTACACACCCCTTTGTGACCCAATGGAGTCAGGTGTGTCCGGGTTTGAACGGCTAGGCAAATAATTTCTCGAGTGTTGTGAACATTCAGCCATAAACGCAGCGACCTAGCTCGAATAGCCCGGTTCATAGTATGTTCTCAGCAAATACTAGTTTCACGTCTTTCCTCTCGAAACACAATCTTCTCTCCTTCTCTTCACTAGCAGGCTTTGAGGGCCAAAAGGAGGAGATTAGGGTGGGGGAGAAACACACTCTTAGGAAGCAGGGGAGAAAGTGCGTTTTTTATTTACAGGGCCATCTGCAAAAGGGGCAAACTGTCTGTCACCACCCGCTCCACCAACTTTACGGGCGGGGGTGGGGGTGGGGAGTCATTCCTCCCGCCAACCCCCGCAATCCTCAGTAACCTATAATCTGGGGAAAAAGGTCCCGAGGGCTGGGTCATCCCGTGCCTCCCACTGGGTTTAGGACGCGAGAGCGGAATGGGCAGGAGGTGGAGGTGCACTTCTGCAAATCTCAAGAACCGGAGCCCTGGAGGCGGCGGATGAGAAAGTCCACAGCCCTAGCAATTTTGGGTGTGTAGGCAGGGATTTAGCGTATGTCCACAGCCGCTCTAGTGAGGGTGCCCCCACCCACGTTCCTCGGAAGGGCAGCGCTCCATCCCCACCCTGCTACCCTTTCCCCGAGAGCCTAATCCCACTTTAGCTGGCGCTCCCGGAGCCTCCGGGGCAGGAGGGAGGCGTGGCCTCGGGCAGCCCGCCCCTTTGATGTGCGCCGGCGCCGCTGTGATTGGACAGTCGCTTGTGACGTGTGGGGACTGCGGTGGGCTCCGCTGCTGCAGCAGCCGCAGCGCCGGCCGCGGCTCCGGCTCCGGCTCCGGCTCCCGGGCATTTAAAGGGGACGCGGCGGCTGCCCGGGGGGGATGAGGGGCAAGTGGAGGGGACGGCTCAGACGCACATCATCCTCAGTCCCTCGGGACTGGAGGGACTCGTGAGCCGGAGCCCAGAAATCCGGGGGTGGATAAGACACCGCGTCCCCTCCAATTCCCGTAAGCACCCCTTGCTCCATCCTGCGCCCCAATACCTCAGCTAGCCCCCTTCCCCACTTCTTACACTCCAAACTCAGCCGGGACAGACCTCTGCTGCCGCCGCCCCCACGTGAGTCCTGGGCTCCGGGAGATAGGGGAGGGCTGGGGTCCCGGCGCGGGGTGGGGGCTGTGGAGTTTGAAGGCGCTCCTTCACGCGCGTGGCACTGGGGGAGTTCTGGAGCTCAGGAGTGAGTCCCCTTCTCTCTCCTACCCAGGAACATAGTGCTGGGGTATCCCTCCGTCCCCGACTCTGGCAAAGCCAAGGAATTGGTGTCCCCTTGCTCCCTGCCACCCACAATACCCCTCCCCGAGCCGCGCACCCCCCGCCCGCATTGGAGCCCAGCGCCCGCCAGCTGGGGGTGCGCCAGAGTGCTGGCTTCCTAGTCACCTCTAAAAATATCTCTCCCCCAACCCTACCGGCAGCTGCCACCTCCCTGCCCCTGCCCCTAGGATCCCCTCCCAGCTTGTCCTCCCACCCAGGGAGTGCCCAGAGGTGACTGCTAGACCCAGACGCCTCCCTGGCACCAGGGCGCAGGGCCACCACCGCCAGCTGGTCAGGACCGCAAGCTCCCTGCCCACTGGAGTCTCCAGAGCCAAGGGGGGAGCTCCAGCTGCAATTTTCCTAAGAGGCGCCAGAGACTCCTGAGTTCTAATCGCGGTTCCGATGCTGTGTGACCCCTAGGATGTTAGCTTGACCTCTCTGGGCCTCTGTTTTTCCTATCTGCTGCTCGGGCGTGGTGAGCAAGGAAGATGGTCATGTTTGGGAGCACTGTCTGGGAAAGGAGGGAATTCTAGCTTAGTTGTTGGATCTGATTTCTAGTGATTGATACAAGGAGACTTGTTTTTGGACAGAGAGGGCTTGTTACTGTGGTCTTTCTGGAGTCCTCGCCTGCCCATCCTCATTCTGCACGTTTCCTTTGGAAAACTATCCCAAAACTTTTCTAGGAACTCCATCTGCCCAGTAAGAGGGGAATTTGAAACTTAGGGCCTATATCAGAGAGGGGCCTGTTTCCCTCCCACCCCCTTCCCACAGATTTAATCTAAGAGCATTTGTGTGAAAGGCGGGAGAAGCAGGCAGGGATCTGTGACCCGGTGCAGAATTAAGGAGGCAGGCACTGCTTTTAGGTGGGACTAGAATATGGACTCCCTGCAACCCCCCAGAAGCCCTTCTCCCTGCTCTGGCCTGTGAGAGAAGCTCAGATCCTGCCCCCTACTCTGAGGGACTCTGTTCGGTGACCACAAAAGGATTTGATGACTCAGAACAAAGGTGTCAGAGGTGAGAGACCTTTTGGAGCATCACAGGAGCCAAATTCCAACTGGGGAATGGGTTCCTCTGACTCCTGTGGGGTGGGGACGAGGTGTCACAGCATGGCCTTCTCAGTTTTCTGGGGAAGAAACCCAAGATGCCTGACTTTCTGCCTTGGAGACTGAAAGAAACAAGGGCAACTCACCAAACAATAAGTGTTCAACTGAATCCCCTAGATATTATTATTAGCAGAAAAATGTAACTGTATTTTATGATGAGAAATGAGGAGTTGTGTGTGTGTGTGTGTGTGTTGGGGATGGGGTTACTCCCTCTGTCACCCAGGCTGGAGTGCAGTGGTACCATTACAGCTCACTGCAACCTCTGTCTCCTGGGTTCAAGTGATCCTCGTGCCTCAGCCTCCCAAGCAGCTGGTACTATGGGCACAAGCTACCATACCCAGCTAATTTTTTTTTTTTTTTGAGACGGAGTCTCACTGTCGCCCAGGCTGGAATGCAATGGCACAATCTTGGCTCACTGCAAGTTCCGCCTCCCGGGTTCATGCCATTCTCCTGCCTCAGCCTCCTGAGTAGCTGGGACTACAGGCGCCCGCCACCACACCCAGCTAATTTTTTGTATTTTTAGTAGAGACAGGGTTTCACCATGTTAGCCAGGATGGTCTCGATCTCCTGACCTCATGATTCGCCTGCCTCGGCCTCCCAAAGTGCTGAGATTACAGGCATGAGCCACCATGCCCGGCCTTAATTTTTGTTTTTAAAGAGACAGGGTTTTGCCATGTCACCCAGTCTGGTCTCAAACTCCTAGACTTAAGTGATCTGCCTGCCTCGCCTCCCAAAGTGTTGGGATTACAGGCTTAAGCCACCCTGCCTGGCTGAAAAAATGAGAAGTTTTGACCATAATTAATGATCGATAGAATAGAAAAAAGGAAGGAAGGAAGGAGGGAGGAAGGAAGGAAGGAGGGAGGAAGGAAGGAAGGAAGGAGAGAGACAGGAAGGAAGGAAGGAAGAGCAAAGTAATGAGACCCTTCTCTATAGGATGAAAGCTGGTCTCTGGGTAGCTGTTGGTGACTCCTTGGAATCTTTGTATCTACCCCTTGCTTCTCCAGATGCTGCATGTTTGCTTTTACAAGGGGAGCGGCATCCCTGACCTTTCTCTTATAAATCGCCTGGCTGAGGTTGGACATGTGATATCAGCTGGGAATCTGGAAGGTTGGAAGTCCCTCCAGATAGGGACTGGGGACAGCTCCAACCCATGCCATTTCCTTGTCCCTCATGCAACCCTCCCCTTCTCTCCCACCTCCTCCTTGACCTGTCTTCTCTCCCATCCCTCACCCTCTCTTTGCCCACTGCTTCATTCAGCTTTGACCACCTCTCCTAATTCCTAGATTAGAAGTTCTTGGAAAAAACTGAGAGCCGCATTCCATCCCTGCAGAAGGATTTAACACATGTGTGGTCTGGTTGTTGTGAGGGAGGGAGTACCGCAAGATGGATATTGCTAGAGCCTGTACTCTGCTCCTGGGATGTCCCCGTCTCTGTCCTGGGGCAATTGCTTCTCCCTCCTGAATAGTCAGGGGAGAGTGTCACCTTGACAGAGGGGTTTACAGTGTCACCATTGTCACCACCAGAGGGCAGCAGCCAGCCAGACCTCTGCTTCTCTCAAGGTCTTGTCTCCTGGCTCTCTTTATCTTTCCAAATCTTGTCCCAGCTGCTTCTGGTCTCATTCAACCCCAGGAGCACAGGTGGGAGAGTAGAGAGGCACTGGAAGCTGTAGGTGGTGTCCTTTGCCACTGTCTTGGTGAAGTCCCCAAGAGGTTAAACCCAGTTCCCAAAGCCACACCAAAGTCTTGCCGAGATTTCAACCTGACTCTTCTGTGTGACTGCCGGACCCCTGAGAGCAACAGGGAGGCCATTCCCAGATCATCTGTGAGACCTGGCTGGGGGTCCCAGACCCCAGCTATGGTATAGTAAGCTTTGGTCAGCTCCTTCCTTTTTGAGGGCATGAGGAAGGCAAAGCTGCAGTCAAGCGTTCATGAAGCAGTCTATGCCCCATGTAAACAGCATGGCTGGTTAGTTAACCTCTCTGAGCCCTTCTCATTGGCTGAATTCATGACTGATGAGTAGTGAGAGGATATGAGTGAAGGTGATTTGTAAACTATGATGTGTCAAACACATTTAAGGGACAATGATGATACTAGAGAAAAAACACTAGACTCAGGCTCAGATGTGGGTTTGAGATCTGTCTGCCATTTAACAGTGGGTGACTTTTGGGAAAGTCAGTTAATTTCTCTGGGTCTCCAGTACCATCTGAAACCTCTCTAGAGTTGTAGGTACTGGGCCTATTTGAGGGGTTGTTTTTGCTAAGACCCTGGGAATGCCTCCTGTAGCTCAGCAGAAGGACCAGGGCCAGGTGGGTATTCCTGGTGGAAGCAAAGGCAGCTGACTGGGCACCCTCAAATGAACTTTTGTGGTTGTCAGGAACGTGTGACGACGGCTGGAGGCCAACAGAGTCCCTACAGGTGGTGCTCACGGTAATGCACCGACAATGAGTGGCTGTTTTCCAGTTTCTGGCCTCCGCTGCCTATCTAGGGTAAGTGGGTCCCTCCAGGGGTCTCCTAGGATGAGGCCTCAGCCCCCAGTTTTCCATCACCTTTCCATAGGGCCTTGGGAGAGGCCCTATCCAGCCCGTTTTAGGTTTACCATCACCTCTACTGGGGCTTCATTAATTCCTAGAAGCTTCCATCCCAGGTGTGGGGTCCTGATGCTTTATATCTGCAATTTGAAGGATCCTGGGCTACTGAAATGCCCACTGGATGTTGACGAGACCAGAGGGTGACTCTAGGGATGAGGTGGAAGGGACAGCTTGGTTAGGGAGGCAGATAGCCAATCTAAATCCCAGCTCTGAAATGAGGAGCTTGGGTTTCTGTTTCACAAGGTGTGCCAGGCCATAAGCATGCCAGGAATATGAGAGAGGGGCTTAGGAAGAAACCAGAAAGAGAAACAATCCCATCTCAATTAACTGGGGTGGGAGCTGGGCAGGAGAAAAGCAGTGTGTGGGTATCTGGAAGCTGCATGTCACCTGCTCACTGCCCCTCTGCGCCTCTCACACACTGGCAGGCAAAGGTGATGGAAACTTGCTGCCGAGGGCTCTTGCTGCCTCCATTGCTTGCCTTTCCTTGTGCCCAGACATGCCCCTCTTGTCCTCTGTCCTCTCCCATGCTGCCTACCACCCTCCCCTCCAACAAGAATCTGGCCCAAGGTCTCCGCTTCCTGGAACTCCCTTATCCCTACCCCTACTCTGTCTTCCTGTCCAGCAGTCTGTCTCCAAGATCCCCTAGAATGACCTCCTCTCAGCCCTCTCCTCCACACCCCCCAAGTCCCCACTACCTGGCCCCTCCCACTCCTCTGCCTTTTCAGCCACTGCTGCTCTCTTCTCTTCTCCCTTACCTGTCTCCCAGGTGTGTTGTGGCCTGGTGCGGGAGGCTCTTACCTCCCCAAGCCCCACTGCTTCTCCTGCTGCCCGCTTGCTTCGGACTCTGGCAGAAACCCCACCTGCTGACACGTTCCTCCTGGGGAATTGGCAAGTGATTAGTGATGAGCTGTCAGCACAGGGCCCTAAAACTCCCTGAAGAAGCTGTGCCCCATCCCTAGACCCCTGTTCAGTGCCATTGGGCTAGAAGCAGCTCCCAGAGAGCCATAGATTCCCCATGGCCCAAAAGGAGAATGAGGAAACTGGTCCAGTTGGGTGGATGGGTGGTTTCCCTTGACTCTACCTCAGGCAATGAGGGAGGGGAGAGTTCCCACCACCCTTTCTTGATCCACACCAACAACAGGGGCCACTGGAAGTCTCCAAAACAGTCCAGTCCAGAAACCTCCCCAAAGTGGTGATCCTTGGAAGCTGCTCTTCCCTTCTTTTGACCCTTGTTAAGCCCCATTGGCCCTCGATGAGAGTAGGGGAAACAGGTGCTGAGAAGCCCTCTGGGCATAAACCCCACTGCAGTTAACTAAGAGGTGCCACTGGAGTAGTCAGGGAAGGCTGGGGATAGAGGTGGTGGCATTGGGTACTCCTCCCAGCTTAACCAGACTTGGGTCCTCCTCAGGTCTTGGATGTGCCAGCGCCTCTGGCCGTGGCCCGCTAACCAGCCTCTCCCGGGCGGGCTCCTGCCGCGCCCCCTCTCGCTTGCCCCCTCCTCCTCCTCCTGCTGCTCTCCCCCCTGCTCCCAGGACGGCAGGATGGCCGCGCAGGGCGCGCCGCGCTTCCTCCTGACCTTCGACTTCGACGAGACTATCGTGGACGAAAACAGCGACGATTCGATCGTGCGCGCCGCGCCGGGCCAGCGGCTCCCGGAGAGCCTGCGAGCCACCTACCGCGAGGGCTTCTACAACGAGTACATGCAGCGCGTCTTCAAGTACCTGGGCGAACAGGGCGTGCGGCCGCGGGACCTGAGCGCCATCTACGAAGCCATCCCTTTGTCGCCAGGCATGAGCGATCTGCTGCAGTTTGTGGCAAAACAGGGCGCCTGCTTCGAGGTGATTCTCATCTCCGATGCCAACACCTTTGGCGTGGAGAGCGCGCTGCGCGCCGCCGGCCACCACAGCCTGTTCCGCCGCATCCTCAGCAACCCGTCGGGGCCGGATGCGCGGGGACTGCTGGCTCTGCGGCCGTTCCACACACACAGCTGCGCGCGCTGCCCCGCCAACATGTGCAAGCACAAGGTGCTCAGCGACTACCTGCGCGAGCGGGCCCACGACGGCGTGCACTTCGAGCGCCTCTTCTACGTGGGCGACGGCGCCAACGACTTCTGCCCCATGGGGCTGCTGGCGGGCGGCGACGTGGCCTTCCCGCGCCGCGGCTACCCCATGCACCGCCTCATTCAGGAGGCCCAGAAGGCCGAGCCCAGCTCGTTCCGCGCCAGCGTGGTGCCCTGGGAAACGGCTGCAGATGTGCGCCTCCACCTGCAACAGGTGCTGAAGTCGTGCTGAGTCTGGCCGCCTGCAGGGGGGTACCCGGGCCAACGGCGGAGGGGGCGAGGAAGGGAGATTCGGCAAAGACAGCTTTACTACTCCCTTTTCCCTTTGGCTTTGTTATGTCCCTCTGGGAATTTCTGGAATCTCGTATTTGGGGGCTTGGGGAAGGGGGCTCAGAGCCGTCCCTATCTATGCAGTTAACCCACCTCGGCTGCCTCCCCCACTCCACTGTGCACGGTTGAGTTCTGGAGTCTGACCCATCGCGGGGTGGCGCGCAAACCTTGGAAGGCAGCAGTATTTCCTGGTCCTCCCAACTGGGAGGAAGGGGCTCCCCGGCAGGTGAGAGAAGGAACATCTCCCGCCGCTGTAACTGTTGCCTCGGGCTGCGTGACCGCCCCTCCTCCAGTCTACTGTGGAGGGAACCCAGGATCCTGAAATTCTCCTGGCCGCGAGAACTCCCCACAGAGGCAGAAGAGGGTCTCCACCTATGGCCCCAGGCCTTTGCGATCTTGCTTCACCCACCGCGACCCCACACTATTTCTGTGCTGTCCACACTCTCTTGCCTCCCGACCCCCGCACTCCCTTCTAGCACCCCCAAAGGAAAAGCCAGAGGGAACAATCGCCTCCTGGTGGTGGTACGAGGTAGCGCACCGTCCGGCTCGGGTCCGGACAGCCAGTAACCTCGCAGAGAGTGACGGTGTCTCCTTGCATCCCAGCCTCGTCTATGCAGCAAGAGACCAGGGACTTCACCAAAGTCACCCTCGCGGGCTGGGCCTTCCACGCATCCCCCCCCACCCCCCATGGAACAGAAAGCCATGTTTTTAAGCAGAACCAGCGAAACCCAAGCCCCTCCTTCCTCTGGTGTTTTACAACTATAAAGGAGGTGAAGGGGGAAGAAATGACTGAGATCTCTCTCGCGACAGTCTCAGAGTTGACAGTGAGGTGCTCTCGGAGAGCCCCGCTTAAGTCACGGAGATCGTTCCCACTCTTGGGCAAGTGCCCAGCCACATATGAACACACCACACACACAGCAAGCAATGGGCAAAAGAACAAGTTGCAGTCAATGGCTGCAGAGGGGTGTCTGGGGTCCAATGTGGGCTGCACTTTGTGGGTACTGAGGAAATGGGAAGATGCTGCTTCTGGGTCAGCTGGTGGGTTGGAGGTTGGGGGCTGTAATTAGCAGCAGCCTTAGAACTGGGATGCCTTTCAATCCCTCCTGGCCCCTTATCTCTGTGGGGCAGTCACAGGACATCATCTGTTTTATTCAGAATTGGGACTTGCAGCAGGAGACCCTGTCCTGCATGGAGTAGGGGTCCTCTGTTGACGAACTTCTTGGTTTCCAGCTCTTCCCCATCTGCAGCAGGCCTCTGGATAAATTCTCTCTCCCCAGGACCCCTTCTCCCTCCGATGGGAGGAGGGACAGAACACAGCTCACAGCCCAAGAGGTGGGCAGACCCAGTCCAGCTGTGACTGGAGCTGGTTTTGGCTTGGGGCTCATGAAACCCACTCAGTGCAGACATCAGCTGCCCAGAGAGCCCTGGGCTGTCAGCAGCTGGGCTCCACATAGTTCCCAGGGAAGAATCCAGTCCCCTCTGAGCTGACGCCCTCGCACCAGCCATCGGAGTAGCGGCGAGTGACACAGATGACAGTGCCCTCAGAGAAGGAGAGCTCATTGTCCTTCTGGCTGGTGTATGGGTACAGTGTCACCACTGCAGGGCAAGAGAAGAGGGTGCCGTGAGATAATGCCTCTTGCCCTCTCCCCCTCACCCCCACCACCATGGGGATGCACGGTCTCAAGTACTAGACTCTAGGGGCCATCTTGGGAGCCTTCTTGCAAGCCTTCAGGACCCCTCCCCAGCTTAGTTAATATTTAATACCAGGCCAGCTGCCCTCTCCCCAGTTCTGTCAGTTCGTCAGAAAAATTGTGTGGGGGGCCCGGGGGATAGATTCACACCTTTGCAGAGGGAGGAGAATGGGGATCAGGGCAACAGAGGAAGTGGGATCCGGTGCCCCTCAGTCCCAGAAGTCAGGTACCTTTCTCCAAGTATGAGGCAGGCACCCAGCTGGGCTCATCAGGCCCAAATCCTGGTGGGGGTGGAGGCAGCCCCAATTCATCTCCATCCAGGGGTGGAGGAGGAGGCAGGTCCAGTGGCAGGGGCAGCTCTTCGTCTTGGGGGAAAAGCAGAAAGCCTGTAAGTGTGGCACAGGAAGCTCCTTCAGTGTGTCAGGGAACTGCTCAAGAGCTGGACCCCAGAATCCACCCATCTCAGCCAGGCATGTTGGGAGGCCAAGGCGGGCAGATCACCTGAGGTCAGGAGTTCGAGACCAGCCTGGCCAACATGGTGAAACCGTGTCTCTACTAAAAATACAAAAATTAGCCAGGCATGGTGGCACATGCCTGTAATTCCAGCTACTTGGGAGACTGAGGCAGGAGAATGGCTTAACCCAGGAGGTGGAGGTTGCAGTGAGCTGAGATCTTGCCAACACACTCCATCCAGCCTGGATGACAGAGTGAGACTCCATCTCAAAAGAAAAAAAGAATGCACCCATTTCATGCAATCTTCCTCCAGCCCTCTCCTGTCCTGGTCTTCCCACAGTGCTGCTAGCACATAGTAAGTGCTCAGTAAACCCTGAAAGATCCAGCAGTAGAGGATGGTCAGACTCTGCCTCTTATTAGCTGGGTGGCTCTTGGGCAAGTCACTGAACCTCAGCGTCAGTGGCTTCATCTGTTAACGGAGAGTGGTAAAGACCCTCTCAGGATTAAGTTTATTTATTTATTTTTTTTTTTTGAGACTGAGTCTCGCTGTGTCGCCCAGGCTGGATTGCAGTGGCACGATCTCGGCTCACTGCAAGCCCCACCTCCCAGGTTCACGCCATTCTCCTGCCCCAGCCTCCCGAGTAGCTGGGACTACAGGCGCCCGCCACCACGCCCGGCTAATTTTTTTGTATTTTTGGTAGAGACGGGGTTTCACTGTGTCAGCCAGGATGGTCTCGATCTCCTGACCTCGTGATCTGCCCACCTCAGCCTCCCAAAGTGCTGGGATTACAGGCATGAGCCACCGCACCCGGCCTTTATTTTATTTTTTTGAGAGGGAATCTCCCTCTGTCACCCAGGCTGGAGTGCAGTGTGGTGATCTCGGCTCACTGCAGCCTCTGCCTCCTGGGTTCAAGTGATCCTCCTGCCTCAGCCTCCTGAGTAGCTGGAATTACAGGCACGCGCCACCACGCCAGGCTAATTTTTGTATTTTTAGTCATGTTGGCCAGGTTGGTCTCGAACTCCTGACCTCAAGTGATTCGCCCTCCACAGCCCCCCAAAGTGCTGGGATTACGGCCGTGAGCCACCCCGCCTGGCCCTTAGGATTAAGTTTATTATTATTATTATTGTTATTATTATTTTGAGATGGAGTTTCGCTCTTGTTGCCCAGGCTGGAGTGCAATGGCGCGATCTCGGCTCACTGCAAACTCCGCCTCCCAGGTTCAAGCGATTCTCCTGCCTCAGCCTCCCGAGTAGCTGGGATTACAGGCTTGCGCCGCCACGCCCGGCCAATTTTGTATTTTTAGTAGAGACCGGATTTCTCCATTTTGGTCAGGCTGGTCTCGAACTCCCGACCTCAGGTGATCCGCGCGCCTCGGCCTCCCAAACTGCTGGGATTACAGGGGTGAGCCACCGCGCCCGGCCAGGATTAAGTTCAAATGAGAAAATGGATGAGAATCTTCGAACACAGGGTCTGGTATACAGCAGGCGCTAAGTTATGTTAGTTCACTTCCTCTGTCTCCTTTCGCCCCTGTGCTGCGCTCCTTGGAGGAGGCATTCACTGAGGCTGGCCGGGGCAGATCCAAGAGAGGTGGGCTGGGGAGTGGCAGGAGGCGGAAAAGCGACCCCACGGTTGGGAAGAAGAGGGTGGACCTCCTTACCCGGTGGGGGTGGGGACAACTCCTCCAGCGTGGGAGGCCGCTGGAACACCTCGACGGCTGCTGGTGGAGGAGGTGGGTCCAAGGAGCTGGGGAGAGGTGGGGCTGGAGGTGCTGCCTGCCCCTTGGGCGTGGGGGCCCCACCGACACCTTCGGCGCTGCTGAACACCAGAGAGCCCGGTTGGCGGACACGCCTTCCCTAATGCAGCATCCCCAACTGGCCCCACCCCTCCAATCCTGACCCCAGCCCTGCACGTGTGACCCAGGAGTAACTGGGTCCTTTCAAGCCCAGGAGTCACTATGACCACTGGCAGGTGGCCCCTCTCAAAAGCCACTTCCCACCCCCCACCCACCCACGTGGGCTTGTAGGTCTCACCCGGCCGAGGCCAGGGAAGAGGCAGAGGAGGCGGCGGAGAGTCTGCCGTCGGGCACCACCGGCAGGTGCACTGGCTCGGGAATCCGGGGTGGTCTCCTGGCGGGGGGGCAGGGAGTGGGTATTAGGAGGAAGGAGGAAGGCTTCTGGCCAGCAGGGGTCGGGTGCGAGCAGGAAGGGCAGGTGGCCGAGGGGGAGGTTTGGCGCCAGGCATCCAGCATGACGGCCTGAGCACCCGGGGGCACCAGGGGTGGGTGGCGAGGCTGGGGGAGGAGAGTTTCAGGGTCGCGCGGGGCAGGGTTAGGCTAGTTGGCGTCGCGGCGAGGCCTCACCCCAAGGTGGCGGAGGCGGGTGTGGCAGGGGCCTTGATGCTCTTTCGAGACAGGGTGCCTGTTCTTGACAGCTGCGTGCTGAGGTCCTGCGAGGGAGCGGGAGGTAGGGCTTACATTTGGGGTGAGGGGCCTCCCCCCACCCTCATCCCCAAGAGGAAATGGAGGAGGGGCGGACGGGAACCGGGAGGGAGAGCCCGGCATAGCCAGTTCCCACTTCCACTTCTCAGGCCCCTCTCCTACACTTCCCCCACCCCACCCCCTTGTCATTGCCTGGGTTCTGGGACTCAGTTCTACCAAAGCCCACAGCCACTTCCTCTGCACAGCCACAGCGGGTTGAGTGGGCCCAGCACCCCTGTCCCTCCCCCAGACCATCTCAGAGCCCAGGAAGCTGGGGCCCTGGCTTGGTGGTCCCTAACTTTGATCGGGCTGAGGAGGGGGCGGAGAAAAGAGAGGACACATCACACTTAGAAGTGTCCCACCTTTCATTTCCGAAGATTTGTGGAACTGGCTTTGGGGAGTTAGGGCAGAGAGGAGTAAGACCCAGGCCACTTAGAGGGGATGCGCAAACGACAGGGTGCACGCCTACATGAAAGAGGGAACTGCTGTTACCAATGGGACTTCCCCAAGGGGTGGGTACAGTGTTACCTCATGGGCTTCACCAGCGGCAAGACAAAAGAGATTTGAGCTGAAGCACAAAGAATATAAGTTGGGCCGGGAGTGGTGGCTCACACCTGTAATCCCAGAACTTTGGGTGGCTCAGGCGAGCGGATCACCTGAGTTCAGGAGTTCGAGACCAGCCTGGCCACCATGGAGAAACCCCATCTCTACTAAAAATACAAAAAAAAAAAAAAAAATTAGCCGGGCATGGTGGCGGGCGCCTGTAATCCCAGCTACTTGGGAGGCTGAGGCAGGAGAATCACTTGAACCTGGGAGGCGGAAGTTGCAGTGAGCCAAGATCGTGCCATTGCACTCCAACCTGGACAACAAGAGCGAAACTCCATCTCAAAAAAAAAAAAAAGAAGAAGAATATAAGTTGGACAACAGAGAACTACTGGTGGGGAGGAGGCCTGGTGGTTGAAGGGGACAGTGTCGTTTCCCCTTTAAGGGGGGCTGATAAGTTAAGGATATCAAGGGGCTCATTTTGATACAGAAATGTTAGGGTGTGGAGACAGGAATTGAAGGTGGGACGGGTGTGAGTGCGTGCCCTTTCTGACCTCGCAGAAGGACATAGGCTGAGAAGACGCCAGCGCCATGCTCCCCTCCCTTCACCAAGTCCCCTTTGTGTGGCTGTATCCCCGCTTCTTCTCACCAACAGCAGCTCTGGGGTGACTGCTTAGTGCAGTGACCTCAAACCCCCAGACAGAGGAAGTTGCTGTTCTCATGTGGCTGGGAGCCATTCTCATGCACACCCTGACATCCTCCCTTCCCCCTCTTCCCCTTCCCACACGCCCGGTGCCCACAGGGGCAGGGCGGGGGGGTGAGGGGTGCTCAGGATCTCACACTCAGCAGATCCTCCGAGGACGGTACAGACCAGTTTTGGAGGGAGGGATTACAAAATCTAGGGAGAGGGAGAAGAGCTCAGAGTGGTGGTTTCAGGGAGTGGGGAAAGAAAGGAGTGGCAAGTGGGGACAAAACTTGCAGGAGAACTGGGGTTCTGGAGGGAAAGGGGCCACAAGGCACGAGAGGGTGGGTTGGAGGGAAAGAGGAGGGCCCCTCTCTCTACCTTGATCCCATGGCCAATGTCGTCCAGGCAGCCAAAGTTGAGGGGTCTCCTGCAGTAGGGCGTGAGAGGGGGTAGGTTCTCTGGGGCGATGACCTTCTGGCCGGGGGGCAGCCGCTGGACAGTGGCTAAGGTGCCGATCTCCCTTCGGGCCACCTTCTCCATATGCATGTTCACCATCTGCATGACAGGGTTCAAGGTGACAGAGAGGGGTGGTCTGTGTCCAGCACACTTCCCCCTAAGGAGGAAGAAGATAAAGACTGGGCTTGGGGGGGAGGCAGCCAGGTCTATAAAAAGAGGGCCCTGCCCCCCGCCCCCCGCCCCCCACCAGGCTACATAGCAATTGGGAAAAGTAGCAGGAAAGGATGGAGCCACTTTGGAGCAACTTCCTGGTGGAAAGAGAGTACGGGTTATTATTAGCTGAGCAGGAACAGGAGGAAAAGAGAAAACACAACATCCCTGGGGATGCTGGGAGGAGACAAGCACCCGGCTGACTTCGGAGCAGAGGGGGAGAATATGGAGGTGGCAGAGAATGGTGGCTGGATCAGCTCTCCCCTTTGGGGGACAAATAAGTAAATTGACTTCCTCTCAGAATGTTCCATGGAGAAAGCCTACAGTTCGAAAGGGTGGGAACTCTGGTCTGCGGCGGGGGAGGAAAAGACACACCCCACCCACTGAACATGTGGGTGATGTACAGGCCAGGCCAAATGTGTGGCTGGGTCTGTGCATGTTCTTTATGGGGCAATTCCTCGGTCAAGGATCCAGGAAGGAAGGAGGAGGGTGTGTGCGCTAGAACACTGTGGCGGGGTGGAGGGTGTATACTGTATGGTGGTGGCTGTGCTTCCAGGGCTGAAGATGACCTTGTCAAGCTAGCACCCTGCGTCTGGGATATTTATGAGGGCACTGCCTGTATTTAGATGCAAACAGGGTTCATTTGCTTCTTTCCTGTATAGGGCGCTGCTGTGATTGGTAGATAACACTTTCTCATGTCCAGGATATAATTCCGAGAAAGAAAAAGCTCTGCCTTCGGGGAATTTGTAGCATAGCCACAGAGATAAGGAGGTCCAAAAAGCTTGGGAAGTGCCAACCTTCTGCTGTAGAGTTGGGCATTTGGACATGGAGGAAAGCAGGAAGGAACTTTTGATGTAGAAAATGTCTGAGTCGGGCTGAAGAGTTGAGGCCCGACACAAGATGCCTTCCGACGCCCCACGCCGCTTACCTGGCCCAGCGTGCTTACACGGGCTTCCACCTGCCGCAGGGCGGCCCCCTGCAGGTCCAACATGCGCAGAGTGTGCCCGGCCAGGTTGCCCACCTGGTAGGCCACGCTGGCCAGTGCCTGGGTAGTGAAGGCCATGGTCTCCTCCAGCGCCTTCCGCTTGTCTGTGGCCTGAAATACACACAGCCCTGGCCTAAGGGCCAGCATCTTCCACTGGGTCCTTGGCTGGCTGGGGTGGGATGGGAGAGGATATAGGGAAAGTAGGGGCTGGATTGGGAGAGAGCAGCAACCCTTAGATGTTTGAGATGGCTCCCAGCAGAATGATGTTGTAGCAAGAGGAACTTGCTACAACATCACTTTAAATTCACTTTAAAAAAGTGAATCTGCAGCCTTGGGGAATGGATGCAAAGGGAGGGAAAGATACCCATTCTCAAATGGTTAAGCTGAGGACTGAGTACAGATGATAGTACAACCCTCCTGAAGACTTCAGTAACAGGCTGTCCTTTTAGGGGTTGGAGTGGGGGTGAATAGTAGAAAGGAAAGAGGAAGGCAACACTGGCTAGAGCAGACATTCTTTTTTTTTTTTTTCCTGAGATGGAGTTTCGCTCTTGTTGCCCAGGCTGGAGTGCAGTGGTGCGATCTCGGCTCACCACAACCTCCGCCTTCTGAGTTCAAGCGATTCTCCTGCCTCCCGAGTTCAAGCGATTCTCCTGCCTCAGCCTCCCAAGTAGTTGGGATTACAGGCATGTGCCACCACGCCCAGCTTATTTTGTAATTTTTTTTTTTTTAGTAGAGACAGGGTTTCTCCATGTTAGTCAGGCTGGTCTCAAACTCCCGACCTCAGGTGATTTGCCCGCCTCAGCCTTCCAAACTGCTGGGATTACAGGCGTGAGCCACTGTGCCCAGCCGACATTTTTAAACACAACAAACCATGTCAGGCACGGTGGCTTACACCTGTAATCCCACTACTTTGGGAGGCCCAGGCGGGCAAATCACTTGAGGTCGGGAGTTCGAGACCAGCCTGGCTACAATGGCAAAACCTCGTCTCTACTAAAAATACAAAAATTAGCCAGGCATGGTGGTGCCTGCCTGTAATCCCAGCTACTCAGGAGGCTGAGGCATGAGAATCACTTGAACCCAGGAGGCGGAGGTTGCAGTGAGCCAAAATCACATCACTGCACTCCAGCCTTCGTGACAGAGTGAGACCCTGTCTCAAAATCAAACCAAAAAAAAAAAAGCTTTCCATGTGACTGTTTAGCTCCAGTCTGCAGATTGGTGTCTGGGAACTCAAATAAGGAAACTGAGGCCCAGAACAGAGGGACTTTATTCATTCATTCCCTCTAATAGCTTTCCAATACCCTGAGGATAAAATTCAAGCTTCTAACCGTGGCCTACGTACAGCCCCTCCAGGTCTGGCTCCTGCCTTTCTCTTCACCTTCATCCCCTTTAATCCAACTTCACCACTCCCCCTCTCATACACTCCCCTCCAGCCACATTGGCCGTTGGGTTTCTGTTCCTGAACAAGCTGAACTGTTTCTGCCTCGGGGCCTTGGCATGTGCTGTACTTATTTTCAGAATCCTTATTAGCAGGCCTCAGCTTCTCAGAGACACCTTCCTTCACCACACTAAGATTTCCCCCAGCCCACGCCTTCACTGCCTCTTTATCATATTTACCTTGTTCTCTTTTCTTCATGGTATTTAGCAGTATCAAACATTCTCTATGTATTTTTTTCGTTATCTACCCCCCCTTGCCTTAAATGGAAGTGTCGTGAAAGCAGGGAGCTTGTCTGTTTTATCCTGTATCCCGTCATGGAATCACACCCAACACGCAAAAGATTCTTCATAAATATGCACTCGTGAGTTAATTAGCAGGTCGAATGGGAACCCAAACATTCTCTGGGCACATTCCCACTGTATTCTAGGCACTGTGCCAGGCACTGGCCAGGGTCACACTGCCAGTCAGTGCAGGAGGAGTAAGCAGGCAGTGGCTGAAGGCAAGAAGTTTTTTTTGTTTGTTTTTCGAGACAGAGTTTCGCTCTTGTTGCCCAGGCTGGAGTGCAATGGCACAATCTCAGCTCACCCCAACCTCCGCCTCCTGGGTTCAAGCGATTCTCCTGCCTCAGCCTTCCGAGTAGCTGGGATTACAGGCATGCACCACCACGCCCAGCTAATTTTTTGTATTTTTAGTAGAGATGCGGTTTCTCCATGCTGGTCAGGCTGATCTTCAGCTCCCGACCTCAGGTGATCTGCCTGCCTTGGCCTCCCAAAGTGCTGGGATTACAGGCGTGAGCCACCGCGCCTGGCCAAGAAATTTTTTTTTTGTTGGTCCCAGATCAGGCAGTGGGGGCTAGGGCAAAACTTCTCCGGTCTTTTGGTTCCCCGGGCAGCTTCCTCATCTCTGGTCGGGTCATGGAGTTGCCATACTCTAGCCTGTACCTTTCTAAGGCAGGTAGGGGGCAAGTCCAGGGTGAATCTGGAGTAGGGCCAGTGGGCCAACAGGCAAGGCTGCACACTGGGGTCCCCTTGCTTGAGCCCTCGGGTGCCCCTCAGGGCCTGTCAGTGGAGAACAGACCTACAAACTCTCAGAGCAAGGTCTGAGAGACACCTGGGAGCCTCTAATGGAGCCTGAGCCAGAACCTTCTGGGCAGCCCATGCGATGGCTCTCTCCTCCTTGTCTTTCTTTTCCAACAGCAGGAAAGAGATGCTCATTTGCATGTCATTTACATCTCATTAGCATATGCAACAAAACTTACATCTCCTCAGCATATGTCACCAAGAATCTTGAATGGGCAAAGAAATCAACCCAGGATATTAACACCAGACAGGATAGCAGATTTTGATTTAGTTCAGGACCTTCCTTTACTAAATGAGGAAACAAGCCCAGAACTGAGCAGTGACTGCTCCTTCATCTCCACCCAGATTTCTTAGCTTGCCTGCCTTCTTCTGTACAGTTTCCTCCCCAAACGAACATGTGGAATTGTTGGCCCAAACAGGAAAAGTGTCTGCTTGGGCCCAGCTCTGGGCATCTGCAGCCTGAACACCTACCGACCCCTGGCTTTGCTCTTAGCCCAAAGTTAGGTCTGCAGGGACAAGTGTCTGAGATCCATCTCTGCGGCTGAGTGCTTGTTCATCATGCAAATTACCGTGTCTGTAAACTCAGTCAACCCTGGCTGAGAACTCTGCAGGTGACCCTGGTCTGCCTTCCCTAATTCCCCATGGGTTTCCTAGCTTCTGGGTGGTGTGGGGAGAGAGGGGCTGCAGGTGGGGAGAGAGGGGCTGCAGGTGGGGATGGAGGGTAGGGGAATCAGGCCTTAGGTAGCAGCAATTCTGAGATCCAGAACCTTCCTAGGCATTTGCCTAGACAAAGATCCTCAGAAAGGCCAAGAAAGGTAACAAGTTGTGTGTTCTAGTAGTTAGTACTCTGCACGAAGGAAGCAGGAGTCCAAGGATTCCAACTTGGGTCAGGGCTTCTCATGCCCTGCATATTTTTGCAAGGACAGCTTCTCCTCCCTAGAACTGATTCTTATTATCCATCCTTCCAATGAATGGTAATGATGGTCATTGTAAGAGCTGCCATTTATCCTGCTCTTCTGAAGGGGCTGGCACTAGGCTGAATGCTTTGATACATTTTTATATTGAATCCATGGAGCCACCACTGAAGGCAGGCACGAGAATCAGAGGAGAAACTTGCCACAGTTCCTGTAGTTGGTAGGTGGCAGAACTGGAAATTGGACTTAGGTCTTTGCGACCCCAAATTGTGTGTGCACACTGTGTGTGCAAATGAGAGCCCTGTGGAAGCTCTTTGAGGTGTGCAGAAGTTATGGAAGGAATGGAAAGGACTGCTTGGATCCTTGTCCATAGAGGGAACATGCCTTTCCATGCGAGGAGAATGAGCTGGTTTGCAAGCCTCATTCTGTCTCATCTGCAGGTGGTCACTCAACATCTACACAGACCGAAATGATACCCAGAGTAGCATTTTCAGTTAGTGGCATAGGGAGTGGGCTCTGGAATCAGATTTCTGCATTTGAATTCAGGCTCTGACACTAGCTAGGAGACTTCTGGGAAAGTGACTTAACCTTTCCAAACCTCAGCTTCCTCATTGTGAAGTGGGAATGGGACTCGCCTCACTGGACTTCAGATGAGGATGAAGGGAGGCCATGCTGGTAACATGCCTGGCCCAAAAGAAGGGTCCAGAGCATTTTAACTGCTGTCATTACTGACTCTCTTTAATCTGCCATTTCCCATGAGCACTTGTTACTCATTTACTTCTTTTTTCAACATTCTTACTATGCTACGAGGTCCCTGTGCCTGTTCTCATAGTTTGGTTAGTACAGGTTAGAAAAATAAAGTTTTGCCCAAGGGGTAACAAGGTTAGTCTGCAGCTCTTCAGGGAGCAGAGGAAACCGGGGACAGAGAGTGCTAATAAACTGTCGTAAAGTCACATAGCGTGTAGGGAGGCAGAAAGATGGAGAGGAAAGAGCTTGGCATCAGGATTCAGGGAAGCCCAAATGTGGTGGCTTATGCCTGTAATCCCAGCACTTTGGGAGGCTAAGGTGGGCAGATCACTTGAGGCCAGGAGTTCAAGACCAGCCTGGGCTACATATGGAGACCCTGTCTTTACAAAAAAATTTTAAAAATTAGCCAGGCATGGTGGCATGCACCTGTAGCCCCAGCTACTCAGAAGGCTGAGGTGGGAGGATTGCTTGAACCTGGGAGTTCAAGGCTGCAGTGAAGCTACATGAGCTATGATCATGCCACAGCACTCCAGCCTGGGCGACAGAGGAGACCCTGTCAAAAAAAAAAAAAAAAGGCTGGCTGGGCACAGTGGCTCACTCCTGTAATCCCAGAACTTTGGGAGGCCAAGGCGGGTGGATCACCTGAGGTGTCAGGAGTTCGAGACCAGCCTTACCAACATGGCGAAACCCTGTCTCTACTAAAAATATAAAATTAGTCGGGCATGGTGGTGCATGCCTGTAATTCCAGCTACTCAGGAGGCTGAGGCAGGAGAATTTCTTGAACCCGGAAGGCGGAGGTTGTAGTGAGCCAAGATCGAGCCATTGCACTCCAGCCTGGACAACAAGAGTGAAAAGGAATGCCTGGCTCTGCTGTTTGGAGCTGTGTGGCCTTAGACAAGTCACCTCACCTCCCTGAGCTACTGTTTCCACATCTGTAAAATAGGAATTATAATACATGTCTCACAAGGTAGTTGTACAGATTAATGAAATAACAGAAGTGATTTCCATCATGGCTAAGTTGCCTTGCCTCTCCTCCCTGAATCCAGGAATCTATGTTCTCAGCCCCAGGACAACCACACAATTTAAAACCTGTTCTACAATGCCACCTCCCTATCTTTTGCTAGAAGCCTGCTCCCAGCAGTCATGTGGGCCATCCCCCTGCCTCTGCATGAGATCCCCTCTCTTTAGCCCAGCCTACTCTGCCTTATCCCCACTCTCCCTTTCCCAAACTCAGGGAAAGAACCCCTTTCCCTTGTCCATCTCGGGTTCACTGTGCTGTTTGGGAAGTTCTTCTGAAGCCTCACCCAGAACCGGCCTGGAAATAGAATGATCGCCAGCATCTGTGTGAGGACGGAGGCTTTGGGTCTCTGGATTGACCCGTGAGAACTCAGAAGGAAGAACCTGCGGTGACACTTGAGAACAGGATGGAATCGCACTGTCTGTCCCAGGCATCTCTGAGGCTCTGAGAGACAGAAGGGGCACAGTGGGGGCTTGGGTAGTATGGGGTCAGGGTTAAGTATTGGGGTCTGGGATGAAGCCGAAGCCTGGAGTGGGAGGATTTCTCAGCCAAGACCCAGGACAAGCACTGTCAGGATGGCTCCCAGGGCCCCACTTGGGGCAGGGCTCAGGGTCCCCCCTCCAGGGGCTGGGGTGTCAGGCTTCCGCCCGCTCTACCTACCTGCACATAGTTGTCCTCGCAGTAGTCAGCGACCCGCAGCAGGGCACTGTGGTTGCCCCTCAGAGCCTCCCGGCCCGTGGGGATCTCAAACTCCTGCAGCTGCTGTAGCTCCGCCATCACCCCCAGCCTCTGTCTGGCTCCCCAGGGAGCCCGCTCGTTTTGAGGCTCACCCTGCCCTTGATTGGTTGCTCTGCCTTCCCTCCCTCTTATTGCTTTTGGTTTCCTCTGCGTGAGACCCAAACCTGCTTGCAAAGGGCAGGCATGCTCATTCCGGGACAAGAGGAAGTCAGTCCTGCTCCCCGAGCCTGTGTCTCTCTGTCCCCTGCCCAGAGGAAGGGGGAAGCCAGGGGCCCATTTGGGGGCCCAGCCCCCAATCCCACCCAGCAGAGGAAGCCAAGGTCGGGGCAGCTGTGATTGCTCCCTGGTCCTGGAGAGGAAACTGGTCGGTTGGGGGATGGGGTCGGAGACTGGGGAGGAAGGGGGCTGGCCTGCTATAGGGGGCGGAGGTGGATTTTCCACTCATGGAAGGCGGGAGGAAAGGGCAGAGGGTGGGGGCTTCCTTGGGAAGCTCAGGGATGAGTCACCAAGGGACAGGGGAGTGGAGGGTGGATAGGATACGGAGATCCGTCATACCAGAGGACTGTGGGGCAGCAGCACAGCAAAAATAGAAAACAGCCGATGCGGCAGCAAGAGGGGTCAGGGTTGGACACTGGGAAGACATGACCAGAGAGGTTCCCAGAGGGGTGTTAGCAAGCCTGCGAAGGGTTGCGTGTGATGAAGATCTGCCCTACACGCTCTGTGCGGATGAAGGCAGGACAAGATGAAATTGACCAAGTGTAATGTGAGGGACTCAGATTAGACAACAGGAAGGACTTGGATTTGAGAAGCACCAGGTTCAAATTTCAGATCAACTTGCGGTTTTAGGAAGCAGCGGAGGACAGAGCACTGAGCCTGCCTAGGAGGTATGGGCTGTGGTTCACGCATTAACAGGACAGTTGTACCAGACGACCTCCAGGATCCTGTTCCGATTTCAAATTCTTAGAGCTCCCAGCTGAGAGTTGGACTGGGTCCTGGAGCAGGGAAGTTAGGATGGATGGCGGGCCTCCTCTCTGCCCCTCCCACCACCAAGCCTGTCATCCTAGAGACAGGAGAATAAGAGGACCTCCCATTGACCATATTGGTCCCTTAACTTTTGCTCCTCCAGCGGGTCCCTTGTCATCGGATGGGTGTCAACCAGAGCAGGAGCTCAATGTCTGTTAAATGGCATAGCCCTTGGGTGGTCCTGGGGGGACAGCAAGAAAAAAACCAGGATGTAGGTCCTGTGCTCAGGAACCCACATTCAGGGCTCAGAGGGAGGCATGGCAGCAGAGAAGCTTGAACAGAGGCATTAGAGGTGGCCACGCCCCAAGTACTAAGTGGCGCAGCTTGGTGAGCAAGGACATTTTTATTGAATGAGTGGATGAAGAGTGAGCTAGGAGAACTTCGTAAGGTGAAACTGTGGGGATCCAATGGGCAACACAAAGCATCTTGGTTAAGGAGGTTAGGGGCCGGTCTAGGACTTGCCTCAGGAGGAAGGACAGCCTCAGAGCATGCTCAGAGGTGGGAAGGGAAGGAGGAGAAAGCAGGCGAAGCGGGATAAGTGGGGCTGCAGGGTGGAGGTGGGGAAATAGAAGCGCTGCGGGCTCTAAGCTAGTGAGGTCACCAAAAGAGTGAGGCTAACGCAAGGCAAGGTGGTGAAAAGGTGGCTTCTGTTTTCGAGTTTGTTTTTGTGGGGAGAATGTCTGTCTCTCCGCTCTGCTGTAGTGAGGGCTTGAAGGCTCAGGCGGGTGATGGGCTTAGAACTTTGAGCCTATGATCAGCTTAGGCATCAGAGATTTTGGTTTCCAGGCCATCTGCTTTATCTGAAGATTTTCAGCTGATGAAGAACTAGGAGGCTCAAACACTATCTTACCTGAGTCCAGGACAAGTGACTTGGAGAGTGTGCTCTTCTGTGGCAGGTGAGAGGGGCTGAGGTTGCACTGGGCTGGGATCTACTCTTAGTATCACTGGGGCTAGGCACCAGGAAGGCCTTCCTGATAACCCTGCAGTGATAATAATAACAATAGCATTATTAGTGATAATAATAAGTGTATTAAGTGTTCATTATGTGCCAGGTAGTATATTATAATATTTTATAGACATTATTTTCTTAGTACCCACAATAATTGCATGTGGTAGGTTTTTTTAATACCCATTTGCAGCTGGGGAAACTAATACTCAAAGAGGTTGAGTGACTTCCCTAAGGCCACACTGAGGAAGCAGTAAGGAAGCAGCAGAGCTGGGATCAGAGTTGGAGTCTGGTAAGTTCCAGACCCCCTTGTCGCTTTTTTTTTTTTTTTTTTTTTTTTTTTTGAGATGGAGTCTCACTCTTGTCACCTAAGCTGGAGTGCAGTGGTGCGATCTCGGCTCACTGCAACCTCCGTCTTCTGGGTTCAAGTGATTCTCCTGCCTCAGCCCGCTGAGTAGCTGGGATTACAGGTGCCCGCCACCACGCCTGCCTAATTTTTGTATTTTTAGTAGAGATGGGGTTTCACCATGTTGGCGAGGCTAGTCTCGAACCCTCAACCTCAGGTGATCTGCCTGTCTCAGCCTCCCAAAGTGCTGGGATTACAGGCATGAGCCACAGTGCCTGGGATCTTTTTTTATTTTTTGAAACAGTTGTGCTCTGTTACCGAGGCTGGAGTGCAGTGGCATGATCTCAGCTCACTGCAACCTTCGCTTATAGGCAGTCACCATCACCCCGGCTAATTTTTCTATCTTTTGTAGAGACGAGGTTTCGCCATGTTGGCCAGGCTGATCTTGAACCCCTGGGCTCAAGCGATCCTCCCACCTTGGCCTCCCAAAGTGCTGGGATTATAGGGGTGAGCCACCGCGCCCAGCCAAGACCCCCTTCTCTTGACCATTATTGTATACTCTCCCTTGCTGGACCTGGAGAGAAAGAGGAAAACTCTGAGTCACTATATGAAACAATAACGTTGCTTCCCAGATCTTCCTCTCTGAAAGAAACTCCTTTTTCTTTCTTCTCTGTTTCCTCTGTAGAGAGACAGACAGATGCCTCTATAGACAGACAATCCAAATTTCCTCCATAGACAGACAATCCAAAGGCAAAAATGGTGCCTCCCCCATCAGACTGGGAGCTTCCTCCCCTCCTGAGCCCAGACTCTTGAAGAAGCAGGGCATGCAAGGATAGAGTGAATATCTGTTGAATGATGAGGGGCCTGAACTGAGGGATATGGCTAGAAGTCGAGGTGTGGAGGGAGCTGGAAGAGCTGATGAGATTTATGATCCTGGCTGCTGAATCCTTTCCAGGATCAGGTCTGTCTAGGGCAGGATGGCCCAGGATCTCAGCGAGAAGGACCTGTTGAAGATGGAGGTGGAGCAGCTGAAGAAAGAAGTGAAAAACACAAGAATTCCGGTGAGCCTCCTCGCCCCGTCCCTGCTCTTCCCTTCCTGTTCCTGATGAGCCCTGGGAAGGAGGAAGTGACCGGAAAGGGTGGTGGGACTGTTCCAGGGCCGCAGAAGCAGCAGGAGGTACCTCTGGGATGGGGTAGGATGCAGAGAAAGGCTGGGGTTGACCCTGTGAAGGTGCCAGCCTCCCTGAGCACAGGAGAGAGCTTCAGGGCCTTGGAGAGTTCAGCGTGTCCAGCCCTGTGTCTGGGCTGGCTCTGGCCAAGCAGCCCATGAAGGTCAGGGTCAGTGTTGTGGGTCAGATCAAGGAACTCACACCCCAGAACACCTGTCTGTCCTCTGTGTCTTTCTCCTCTTTGGCCTCTGTCTCTGCCCTGCCCAGAAGCCTGTTTTTCTGGCACTGACCAAATCATGGATCCAGAGACAGTAACAACGACCTAAAACATTTTTTGTGTTCTCACAGATTTCCAAAGCGGGAAAGGAAATCAAAGAGTACGTGGAGGCCCAAGCAGGAAACGATCCTTTTCTCAAAGGCATCCCTGAGGACAAGAATCCCTTCAAGGAGAAAGGTGGCTGTCTGATAAGCTGATGGCGTGGAGCCCCGCCCTGAGTGTCTGTCCCTCTTCAGCCAAGCCCAAGTCTCCTAGACCCCCAGGGAGCCAGTGAACTGTCACCTTCTCTTCATCACAGAATGAGTAAAGATCCCTGAACAAATGCATTGTGAACCCATTCCCCACTCCCACCTTCAACTCTTTTCTCCCATTATTTCCTCCACCTGCTGGGTCTCTGCTGACCTTGCTGGGAACACTCTGAGGACAGTGTGGCTGGCAGAGCGGTTGGCCCCATGGGTGGTGGGGTGTGAGGAGCCTGCAATACCCCGAGACCCCAGAGGGCAGTCCTTAGGAAGCACTTACACCACCTGGGAACCCCTCCATCTTTTCCCTCCACTCTCATCCTAGGAATAAAGCATTTCCACGCCAGAGTAGTTTGGGCTGGGGGCCAGGGTTGGGTGATCCTGTCCCTCCATATCATGTCCTACCCTATGGTCCTGTTCCTAGTCATTTAGATCACCCCAGATGGCCTGATGACAACAAGAGTTTGTGAAGTTATGATTTCATGATTTCTTTAATATCGTCAAGTAGTCTGTTAGTGTGGGCACTATGGATGGAAGAGTGTGCAAGACGAACATGGCTCCTATTTTCATGGAATTTAGTGGAGAAGACATGAAACAATTTACAATTAAGTCCATAAATGCTACAATGGGGAGAGTCAAGGGCAGTGTAGGAACACACAGCCGAGAGACATTCAGGGCAATGAACAATGTCAATGTAAATGCCGTCGAGGGGTGCAGAATGGGGGCTGGAAAAGCATGAGGCTAGAGAGGGAGATTGGGGTCAAGTCTTGAAGGACCTTTCGGTGAACTCAGTTAGGAACTTTCTTCTTTATCCTGAGGGCAATAGGAAGCCTAGGACGGTATTTAAGCAGATTCTGGTTAGCAGAAGGGAGGCTGGATCCTGCTAAGGACTGGGAATGTAGTGATGGATCAGACCAATTCCTGGGCCTTGCCAGCAAGGAAAGGACTGAAACAGCCGCAAACAAACCAGCACTCACAATACAATACGCTCAGTGCAACAGCGGAGAGGTCTGCGAGGGCTATGATGGAATCCCATAGGAGGGCTACCTAATCTTGCTGAAGGGGCGCGTTGAGTCCTGGGAAGGAAGACAGGAAAGGCCTTTAGAAGGAGGTGATATCCGGAGCTGAGTTCTAAAGGGTTAGGTTGTCAATGGGTGGATGGATGGCACTTCTGGTGGGCCAGTATAAACAGAGGCATGATATGAGAAAGGACCATGGTTTGAATGGGAGCACCAATCAGGTTGGAGTGGGAATGTCAAGAGGTCTAGATCCTTAGGATCTGCTGCTAGAGAGGGCTTGGAGGTGATTAGAGGGGTCTTGTTTGCTGAACTAAACAAACTTATTTGCTGGGAATGACTTGGTAATGTTAGAAGGAAATTTGCTTTTTTGGGGGAGAGGGTGACAAAGTCTTGCTCTGTCGCCCAGGTTGGAGTGCAGGGGTGCAATCATGGCTCACTGCACCCTCTGCCTCCTGGGCTCAAGCAATCCTCCCACCTCAGCCTCCCAAGTAGCTGGAACTACAGGTGTGTGCCACCATGCTTAGCTAATTTTTAAATTTTTTTGTAGAGACAGGGTCTCACTATATTGCACAGGCTGATCTCGAACTCCTGGCCTCAAGCAATCCTCCTGCCTCGGTCTCCCAAATTGCTGGGATTATAGGCGTGAGCTACCAAGCCTGGCTGGAAATTTGCTTTTTACAAGATTGAACAGGGAAAGAGTAAAGGCAGAGTTGCAGTTAAGGAGGTGATTTTTCCATCAGGGGTTAGGTGAGGAAGGCCTGAATTAGGGCAGTGGCCATAAGTCTCGGGGGCGGTAGGTAAGCTGATGAGTTCTTTGGGAAATAAAGTTTTCAGATCTTGACACTTCTTTGAGTTATGAGTGAGGGAGAATGAGTTGTCAAGGATGGCATCCAAGTTTCTGGCTTGTAGGGTTTACTAGATAGAAATGAAAGCAAGTCTCTGAAAACAAACCTAATCTAATAGTCATCCTACATACTACAGCTGCAGCCTTCCTTCCCCAGCTGGTCACAGCCCAAATGCCAAGGGTGAGGTCACAGGGCCTCTGTGGTCAAAATCCAGGATCTCCACTTCCCAATTCCATCCTGACTCCATCTCACCATTCTGCAAGCTGGTGTCAATTCAACCACTCTCCATATACTCTGCTCAAGAGAAGGAAAAGATGAGGAATGAGAAAGGAAAAACATTAAAGACAGTAATTCTTCCTTCAAAAAATGGGGAAAGGTAAATATTCCATAGGGCTCTGGCAGTAAGGAAGGAAAAAAAGATGGGAGGCCAGTCATGTAGCCATCGGCCATGTGGCTACAGCTTCCTTCTTCCACCTGCCCAGTCCTTATTCTCCTGTCTTCAGGCAGGCTCTCACTGGTTGGGGTTCTGGATCCAGAGCGGCAACTCTAACTTCTGTTCCTGAGGCTCTTCAACCCTTGGTGGGACTCTGATTAGAGTAGCAGTTTCTTCAGCCCACCGTTCCACAGGGCATTGTGCCCCAGGTGTTCTCTGGTTCCTCCTGTACCTTTCCTGGCCACACCAGGGTGTGGTAACAATCACAGGACACCCTGAGTCTCAGGGTCGGTCATCAGCCTGACACTCTGACCCCCTTTTCTGTCTCTTCCTAATGCCACAGGGAGCCTCAAATGGCACGGTAGAAATCTCAGCTTCTAAAGGGATTATGACATTGTGCCCTGTGGCTTCCTTCTCTCCCTTCTTTCCTTCCTTCCTTCCTTCCTTCCTTTCTTTCTTCTTTTTTTCTGAGACACAGTTTTGCTCTTGTTGCCCAGGCTGGTGTACAATGGCCTGATCTTGGCTCACTGCAACCTCCGCCTCCCCGGTTCAAGTGATTCTCCTGCCTCAGTCTTCCCAAGTAGCTGGGATAGCAGGCATGCACCACCACGCCCAGCTAATTTTATATTTTTAGTAGAGATGGGGTTTCTCCATGTTGGTCAGGCTAGTCTCGAACTCCCGACTTCAGGTGATCCGACTGCCTTGGCCTCCCAAAGTGCTGGGATTACAGGTGTGAGCCACCGCGCCCAGTGGGCAGCATTCCTTTCTTGCATGCCCAGACCTTCACACTGTTGATTAGGAGGACAAGAATGATAATTCTGAGAGTGGGTCATTGATGCCATCTGAGCCATCCTTTCCCTCCTCTAGCCTACAGATCCTTGAGTTTTTTAGCCATGAAGGGAAAACACTGTAAGTTGTTTCTGGTTCCATTCATAGCACAGCCAGCAACCTTCCTGACATCACTTAGTCTTTGCAAAGTGGTGTCCACCTACCTGGCACCACCCTGGGTCTTTACTAGAACAGCCTATCACTCAGCCACTTGCTTCTAGATAACAGACACATGGTGAGATCAGCAAATCCTGTTGACAGTAGCCCCAACCTTATTTCTTTTTGTTTCTTTGGTAGTTTTATTTTGAAGAATTTTAGATTTACAGAGGCGTTGCAAAGTTAGTACAGAGAGTTCCCATATACCCTTAACCCGGCTTCCCCTAATGTTAACATCTTCATAACCATGGTACTTTTAAAATTAAAAAATTAACATTTGTATAACACTGTTAATGGAACTCCAGACTTTATTTGGATTTTCCTAGCTTTTTCACTAATGCCATTTTTCTGTTCCAGGACCCACATTTAACGCCTTACTTCTTTTGCTGGGAAGAGCTTCTTGGTTGGAGCTAACCCGGTCTAGGACACCATAGCTGCCTAGAAGACATCGCATGAGTCCATAGATGGTGGTGTTGGCAGGGAATACAAACTCAATTCCTGAATAAGTGCCTATTCCAGTGAGGACAATTCTGTGTCCCTTCCATTGACCTGCCACCAGAGAACTGGATGGCTGCCTTGAGGTCTGGTACTGTATGAGGGGCTCAGAGTTTCACCATTGCAAGCTCATTGGGCAGTAGTGGACCTACACTGGCCTTGATGAAGAGAAGTCCATGCTTTCCATCCAGGCATAGCCTCTATTCCTGCTTCTCTGTTTGCTTTGTTTCATGAGCTCTAGACAGCCCCTTGGTCATCCTGTCTATGGCTTGTGAAAAGCCTCTTTTGCAGGGAGCCTTCTGGTAAACCTGTTTGTGACATGTATTTTCAGTTTCCAGGCTCACCCAAAGAGGTCCAGCCACAAAGCTCTCCCCAGATCTCCTTGTTTTCAATTCACTTATGCTTCAAGACCTTGATCACCTGACTCAAACCTTAATTGCTTCCCAAGAATCAGAGAGGAAGAAATTCCTTTCTCTGCTGACTTTCAGGGCCACCCTCAGAAGGTCAGTTTCCAGAGAAAGGAGAATCACTATGATCCAGCCACCCAACATGATTAGGAACTGAATTGGGGAGGAAGGGTAAGAATGGAGAGCAGATGAACTGGAGAGGTAGTGAAGAAGTAGAATTTTCAGGGCCTAGAGATTGATTGAATGTTGGAAGGATGGAGAAGAAATTATCAAGGATGACTTCTGATTTCCTCCATGGATGACTAGGTGAATGGCGGTGTCACCAGTTGGAAAGCCTTCCCCACCAGGTGATCCCACGTGACTCCACAGGCTTTTCCTCCTCCCTTTGCACACCTGTTGAGGATCACTGAGAGGTAGTAGCTGATACAACAAAAGTGGGCGAGATTGACCAAGAGGACTGTGTGGATTGAAAGGAGGGCCAAGAATAGAGTTTGGAGTAACTCCAGAAACTCAGGCTGGGGTGGGGGAAGAGGAGTGTGAAGAAGACCAAGCACAGAGGGTCAGACGTGTGAGACTGCCGGTAGAAACCACATAAGCGAGATTCTAATGGTCCTGAGCAGTAAAAGGATGCCAAGCCAGGAAAAGGGAGTAAGCGGAAGGGAATGCTCTTGAACGCCTTGATTTCCTGGTCAAGTAACATGGAACTGAATCATTCTAAGTTTCCAGTTCTGTATCACCCTCCTTCCACACTGCACCAGAGACTCCCAGGATGGGATTCCTCGGCCTTAGAAGGCGGGGAGGGGGAACAGCTGACTGGCTAATGTGGCCTCAGCTCCTGGAGCTGGTAGCAGCTAGAAATCCTTCCTAGCAGGTTAGACAGCCCAGCCTCGCCCACCCTTGGGCCTTCCGGATCTTACCCATGAAGCCAGCAAGGAGTGAGATGGGGACAGGGATTACCCCACCATGACCTCAGCACCTCTGGAAAAGTAAGTCACAGCCTCTTGCCTCCCAACCCCACCCAATTCCCTACTTAACCTTAAGGCCTGGGGACAGAACCAGCTTTATGGGCCTTCGACCTCTGCTGTCACACAGAGTCCCCTGCTTAGAAGGGTGCATGCTAGGTTTAACACTCTGCTGTCCTCATCTTGAAATTCTTAATAATTTTTGAACAAGACCTACACATTTTCATTTTACACTGCGCTCCACGCATTCCATGGCTGATCCTATGTAGGGAGACAGAGGCCCTGGTCTGATGGAGGAGGCAGGATATTCATGCAGGCGCAGAGTTGCAGGCAGGGTTTGAATTAAGCACCAAAAGGATCTCGCTCCCTGCCCTCGTCTCCTTTCTCCCTCATTTCCGACAGAAGCTGGGGTAGGAGAGGGGCAGAGAGGTGACTTTGGAGTAGTTACTCAACGTCCCCTTGGCCCCTCTGATTTTCTTATTCTCTACCAGACCACGGAAATGGGAGAGGTGGGGGACTCATCGCCTGTAGTATCAGAGCTGAGGAAGCAGGGACCAGGGAAGCCGGGAGAGGACAGAGAAGGAAGAAGAACCATGCACGCACAGCCTTGCTGCTCCCCTGCTCCCCCGAGGTAGCCCATCTAATCACGCTAATTCCTAAGCAAGCTAATTCCTGATGGAGCCACCCTCTAAAGCTCTCACATGTTCATCTGTTTATCGCTTTACTCCCTCTGCCTAGTCCTCAGTTAAAGCTTGGTCACCTTTTACCCTGATGATTCCACAGTCTCCTGCGGAACTCCCCACCTTCGTAGCCCGGCTGCAGCCCACTCTGCTCTCGGCTGCTAGTGGGTTCTCTGTAGCTCCCTTGCTTAATACCCTTCTTCACTCGCCACTTCCTGTGAGACCAAATCTAGACTCCTGGGCACCAAAGCCACCAAGGCCCTTCCGCATGAGGGGCCCTTATTACCTCTGGGGCCTCAGCTCTGCCTCCTATTCACCCCCAAGCCCTACCCTGGCCCCCTAGGCTCCACGCATCAATATGGAGCTTCTTTTATTCTTTGACTAGTTCATGCAGGGCTTCAAACACCCCTAGCCTGCTGCCGCTTCTTCATCTAGCTAATCTGGATAGTAAGTCACAACTAGGTTTAAACATTACTTCAAGCTTTCTCTGGCTTCTTGAGTTCCTAGAGACTTTGTGACTGAATGAAGAAGTAATGAAAAATTAGGGGGTTCAAAATTCAAGAGGTGTAAAAGGGTATACAGTGAACAGTCTCTTCCTCCTTTTCTCTCCCTGGTTTCATTCCTGGAGAAATCAATGTTCCAGTTTCTCATGCAGCCTTGCAGAGATATTTTATGCACACACAAGCCATATAAATGTTCTCCCATTTTTACACAAATGGTAGCACTCCCATGCTATTCCGAGCTTTCGTCTGGATTTATTTTTTTACCTTACCTACACCTATATTTCACTTACATTTCATCCACATATACTCCCGAGCCTTGCTTTTCATTTTACAACGTACTTTAGCCTTTGATTTGTTGGTCAAGATTTCAAGCTACTTGAGGGCAGGGAGCAAGTCTTTTTTTTTATTATTTTTATTTTTTATTTTTTGAGACAGTCTCACTCTGTCGCCCAGGCTGGAGTGCAATGGCAAGATCTTGGCTCACTGCAACCTCCGCCTCCCAGGTTCAAGCGATTCTCCTGCCTCAGCCTCCTGAGTAGCTGGGATTACTGGCATGCGCCACCACACCCGGCTAATTTTTGTATTTTTAATAGTGATGGGGTTTCAACATGTTGGCCAGGCTGGTCTTGAACCCCTGACCTCAAGTGACCTACCAACCTCGGCCTCCCAAAGAGCTGGGATAACAGGTGTAAGCCACCGCGCCCTGCTAAGTCTTTTTTAATTTTGTATTTCTAGCACCAAGAACATGGTAGATATTAAAAGACTATGTGTGGGCCAGGCGCAGTGGCTCATGCCTGTAATCCCGGCACTTTCGGAGGCCAAGGCTGGCAGATCGCTTGAGCCCAGGAGCTCAAGACCAGCCTGGGCAACATAGCGAAATCCCATCTCTACAAAAAATATAAAACTTAGCCGGATGTGGTGGCGCATGCCTGTGGTCCCAGCTACTTGGGAGGCTGAGGTGGTAGGGTCGATTGAACCCAGGAGGTCAAGGCTGCAGTGAGCTGTGATCACATCACTGTACTCCAGCTTGGGCATTGGAGTGAGATCCTGTCTCAAAAAAAAAAAAGACTGTACGTATTTTATAACTTACAGGCTTATACAGGACACAGTGGTCGGTACCTGTAGTCCTAGCTGCTCAGGACGCTGAGGCAGGAGGATCACGTGAACCAGAAATGTGGGGCTACAGTGTGCTATGCCCCGGGCCCCTTCACCCGAATAAAACCATTGGAAGAGGCTTTCAGACTGCTGTGAGGAGAAAAAGATGTTCTTCCTAAGCTACTGGGCATAGAAAGAGATGGACATGTAGAGGAGGTCTTAGAGAAACTGGAGCTAGGAGAAGAAGGCCAGCTGGGATGGTAGTGAGTGTCTAAGTGTTTTATCAATTATAGGTTCTAGAATCAAGTTAGTAGATTGTGACCAGTTTAAAAAAAATTAAAATACATAGAAAATATCAGAGGCTGGGTGTGGTGGCTCACGCCTGCAATCCCAGCACTTTGGGAGGCCGAGACCGGCGGATCACCTGAGGTCAGGAGTTCAAGACCAGACTGGCCAACATGGTGAAACCCTGCCTCTACTAAAAATACAAAAATTAGCCAGGTGTGGTGACCCACACCTGTAGTCCCAGCTCCTGGAGAGGCTGAGGTGAGAGGATCATTTGATCATGACACTGCACTCCAGCCTGGGCAACAGAGTGAGACCTTGTCTCAAAAGAAAAAAAAAAAAAGGAAAGAAAAGAAAAAATATCAGAGTATACTTTTACATGTGAATATTATTTCTTTTTATTTAATTGAGACAGGGTCTTGCTGTGTCACCCAGGTTGGAGTGCAGTGGCCTGATCACAGCTTACTGCAGCTTCAACCTATGGGGCCCAAGTGATCCTCTTCCCTCAGCCTCCTGAGTCACCGTGACTAGAGGAGCACGTGCCACCAAGCTCGGCTAATTTTTAAATTTTTTGTACAGATGAGATCTCACTACATTGCACAGACTGGTCTCAAATTCCTGGGCTCAAGTATCCTCCCACCTCAGCTCCCCCAAAGTGCTGGGATTATAGATATGAGCCATCACACCAAGCCAAATATTATTTTTGTTTAATTTATTTTTTTTTGGTTTGTTTTTAAAAGGTTAGTCAAGTGAAGCAATGGGAGTGGAGTACATGTTATTTCTTAAACGTTTATTTCAGTTTTGTGCATGTGTGTATGTGTACACTGGTTTCTGATGAAAAACAGATATCTTACTGAGGGTCTTAGTACAAATAAAAAATGGTGAAAGCCATAGGAGAAATAATGAAAAAGCTCATGGTGAGTAAAGTCCTAAACTGGGAATGAGGATTCACAGACGAACCAAACCTCAGAGAGGAAGGCAGGGTACATTTTGTGGAGCCCAATCTCCATCTGAGTGCAGAAATCTTCCTACACTCACAACTGACAAAGAGCTTTGAGCCTCCCTGGAAGACTTCAGGCACCAGCAGCTCAGTATTTCTCAAGCCTGTTGACACCACCTTTGCAAAGATTCTCACAGTGAGAGAAATCTGACATGGCCGACTCCATCTTGCTTCTAGCCTCACAGACTGGCTGTCTTTAGCTCACTCCTGCACCTACGTAGGCCAAGCTAAACATGGGAGGAATCTGGTTTATAGTTTAACTTGAAAGCAAGGATGATAATAGTCCCTCCCTAAAACCAACCTCCTCCTTGCTCAGGGACCAAAAATGTAGGCATAATTTCTATAATCCTTTACTGTTCCGAGGTCATGTGGCCAGAGGTCACAAGATTTGTGATTTGTGCCCCCTGTAGATAACATCACTATTGTAAAACCTAGGCTTGGTCTTTTGAGATGCATTCTGGCAACTGACAGACCCCACCTAGATCAGTGATTCATGATTCAACCGGGCCTGTGGCCCCACCCAGAGGCAGATTCAGCACAGAAAGACTGTTTTCCACACCCCTATGATTTAATCCCTAATCAGTCAGCAGTGCCCATTCCTAGCCCCCTGCTCATCAAATTGTTCATAAAAACCCCAACTTCGGAGCCTTCAGGGAGACTGATTTGAGTAATAACTCCATCTCCAGGCTGGGCGCGGTGGCTCACACCTGTAATCCCAGCACATTGGGAGGCTGAGGCAGGCAGATCACCTGAGGTCAGGAGTTCAAGACCAGCCTGGCCAACATGGCAAAACCCCATCTCTACTAAAAATACAAAAATTAGCCGGGTGTGGTGGTGCATGCCTGTAGTCCCAGCTACGTGGGAGGCTAAGCCAGGAGAATTGCTCGAACCCAGGAGGCAGAGATTGCAGTGAGCCAAGATCATACCACTGCACTCCAGCCTGGATGACAAAACGAGACTCTGTCTAAAAAAATAAAATAAAATAACTCCATCTCCCACGTGGCAGACCTAGTGTCAATTGAACTCTTTCTTTAATGCGATGCTGAGGTCTTGGTGAATTGATTTGGTTTGTGCAGCCGGCAGGAAGAACCCCCTGGGTGAATACACTGTTCTGCCAATGGACAGCTCAAGTTGTTAGAAAGTTCATCCTCTTTGCCCCTCTAACTTCCACCCGTGACTTCTAATTCTCTGCCTCTGTTGTAATCCAGACTAGGAACAAATAAGCAAATAAACTAAGAAAGCTATCTTGTGACCTCTAAGTTTCGTTTTCCTCCTGGTGTAAGTATTTGTGTTTCTCAAGTATCTGAGCTTCCATAGACTTCACTATTCTAGTTGTTTCTCTAGCAGTTACCATTCTTGACTATATTATGGATCAGATATAAAGACTTTACGTTTCTATTTTACTAATTCTCACAACACTGCTATGCAAAAGGTACTACTATTATCCTTTTGCATATGAGGCTCAGAACACTTAAATTGCTTACCCAAATTACCCAGCCAGTTAGTGGCAGGATGAAATTTACCAATGTCTTTGTGTGATACCCAGAATTGATCTCAATCCTCCAGATGTGGTTTGACTGGCCCAAAGTAGAAAATCTTTATCCTGACTTCCCCTTGGTGGACAAAGTTTTCTTTTATTTAAAATAGAGATGGGGTCTCACTATGTTGCCCAAACTGGTCTCAAACTCCTGGCCTCAAGTGATCCTCCTGCCTCGGCTTCCCAAAGTGCTAGAATTGCAGGCATGTGCCACCTTGCCCAGCCTAACATTCTTATGTATGTCTCTAGGTGCACATATGCACACATTTCTGTGAATATATGGGCAAGAGTGAAATTGCTATATCATAGGGTCTAGCATTTCCAACTATAGTAATGTCAAACTGTTTTCCACCAATTTACACTTCTACGAAGGTTCACATTATTCCATATTCTTAACATCAGCATTGGCATTCAGGTGAGTGTGTAGTGGTATCTGATTGAGTTTTTAATTTGCGTTTGCATGATGACTAATGATCTCTTGCATCTTTTCATATGTATATCCGTTATTTTCAGTTTCCTTTTTCAGTGAAGTGCCCATTCAAGCCTTTTGTTATTTTTCTATTAGATTGTCTTTTCTTATTGATTTTTAGGGTTTTTTTTTAAAACCCAAACTGACTATGTATTTTCCCTACTTTATTTTATTTTTGACACAGGATCTTGCTCTGTCACCAAGGCTGGAGTGCAGTGGTGCAATCATGGCTCACTAAAGCTTTGACCTCAAGGGCTCAAGCCATCCTCCTGCCTCAGCCTCCTGAGTAGCTGGGACCACAGGTCTGTGCCACCACACTCAGCCAATTTGTGTATTTTTAGTAGAGATGGGTATTTGCCGTATTGCTCAGGCTGGTCTCCAACTCCTGGGCTGAAGTAATGCCTGCCTCAGCCTCCCAAAGTGTTGGGATTACAGGTGTGAGCCACCACTCCTGGCTGGATTTTTCTATTGTAATCTATATTTAAGTTATTTGTCAGTTATGCATTACAAATGACTTTTCCTGGCTGGGCAAGGTGGCTAATACCTGTAATCCCAGCACTTTGGGAGGTGGAGGTGGACAGATCGCTTGAGCTCAGGAGTTCGAGACCAGTCTGGGCAACATGGTGAAACCCTGTCTCTACTAAAGATACAAAAATTAGGCCAGGCGCAGTGACTCATACCTGTAATCCTAACACTTTGGGAGGCTGAGGCGGGTGGATCACTTGAGGTCAGGAGTTCGAGACCAGCCTGGCCAACATGCCAAAGCCCCGTCTCTACTAAAAGTACAAAAATTAGCTGGAGGCCTCTAATCCCAGCTACTCAGGAGGCTTGAGGCAGGATAATCGCTTGAACCTGGGAGGTTGAGGCTGCAGTGAGCTGAGATTACACCACTGCACTCAAGCCTGGGGGATAAAGTGAGATTCTATCTCAAAACACAAAACAAACAAACAAAAAAACCCAAATATCTTTTCCTATTCTGTGGCTGACCTTGTCATTTTATTATTGGGGTCTTTTGACAAGGAGAACATACAGTATCACATTAATATGGTGAAGTATATCAACATTTTAGAACGTTTTTTGTCTTTTTTGGGAAGACTTTCCTTACCTTGAGGTCATGAAGATAGTCTCCTATGTTGTCTTCCAGAAGCTTTATTGTTTTTTCTTCACATTGAAGTCTACAATTCACATGGAATTTATTTCTCTGTTTAATATGTTAGGGAGGAATTCGATTTCGTATTTTTCCATATGGACACTCCATTGTCCCAGAACAATTTATCGAAAAGTAGGCCCTAGCTGGGCATGGTGGCACGTGCCTGCCATCCCAGCTACTTAGGAGGCTGAGGGGGGAGGATCATTTGAGTCCAGGAGTTCGAGGTTGCAGTAAGTTGTGATTGTGCCACTGCACTCCAGCCTGGGCGACAGAGCAACACCCTGTCAAAAAGAAGAAAAAAAGAGAAGGAGGAGGGGGAGAGGAGGAATGGGGAGTAGAAGGGGGAGGAGGAGGAAGAGGAGGAGAAAAAAGAGAGAAAGAATGAAAGGAAAAGAAAGTTCTTTTACCCACTCCTCTGTTGTGCCACCTTTGTCATAAATCAATTGTCCAGATACTCGTGGGGCTGAATCTGGGTTCCCTATTCTGTTGCGTTGGCATGTTTTCCCATCCTTGCACCAGTACTGAACTACCTCAATTTCTATAGCTTGCAGTTGATAATAAGCTTTACGCTCTGGTGGAGCAAATCCTCCCACGTCTCATGGCTAGGTATTTTTGAGGCTGGGATTGCTCATACACACAGATCCATTCAACCATTTAGGGAGAGTGTGGGGTGGGGTGGGGAGAACGGGTGCTCAGGGGAGAGGTGGGAGAGCAGCGCGAGGATCCTCTGTGTTTCCATGGCATCCTCCCAAGGGGCGGGAACATATAACCACAGTGCCAATCACCCTGTGGGGAGATCATAAATGCGTCAGCGGACTCCCTTGTTACTTATCCTAGAGGGACAGGCACCTCTCAAAACCGAGATGCTGATCCAAAGAAGCTGCTTCACGCAGGTCTCTCCCATACAATCCTAAAGGTACGCCCTTTCCTGCAAAGCACGTGCGCCTGCTCGGCACCCTAAACACGGATCCTGGACAGATTCGCCCAGAGAGACGCGCTCAATCCGTCTGAGGACTCGCTTAAGACGCCCTGGCGGGCTGAAGAACCGGTCCCTTAGCCAAGGGACTGTTTTTCTTTTTCTTCTTTCTTTCTCTTCTCTTCCCCTCCCCTCCCCTCACCCTCTCTCTCTCTCTTTCTCCCCTCTTCTCTCTCTCTCTGTCTCTCTCCCTCTCCTTTCCTCTTTCACCAGCTACAGCATCTAAGGGACTGTTTTCTTTCTTTCTCTTTCTTTCTTTCTTTCCTTCTTTCTTCCTTATCTCTTCTCTCTTTCACCAACTACAGCATCTAGGGACTGTTTTTTTGTTTTTTTGTTTGTTTGTTTTTTGAGATGAAGTCTTTCTCTGTCTCCCAGGCTGGAGTACACAGGCACGATCTCGGCTCACTGCAACCTCCACTTCCCGGGTTCAAGCCATTCTCCTGCCTCAGCCTCCCCAGTAGCTGAGATTACAGGGGCGCGTCACCACGCCCGGCTAATTCTTGTATTTTTAGTTGAGACGAGGGTTCACCATGTTGGCCAGGCTGGTCTCGAACTCTTGACCTCAGGTGATCCGCCCGCCTCGGCCTCCCAAAGTGCTGGGATTACAGGCGTGAGCCACCGCATACAGCCTAAGGGCCTGTTTTCTGACTGACAGGCACAGACAACCTCACTGAGCACCGGACAACCAAGACAAACTAGGGTGCGTTCCAGACCCCAAAAACACACCCCTCTGGGGACCGCAGCCTCGTTATTGTTCGTGACCAATTGGAGTCCCGCAGGCGCCGTTTCCCCGCCCCTTGGTTCGGTCGAGCCACTTCATTGGCGGCTCAGGCAGCAGTAGCGTATCGCGCTTGCTCAGTAGCCAATAAGAAGCATGACGGCACCCTCGGCAACCTGGGACCTCCTAGACCGGCCGACCTAGCTATGCCCCGCCCAAAGCAGCATCCTCCGGATCCTTCGGGTTCTTTCGGAAGCTGCCCTGCAGGGTGAAGTCGTGTTCGCTCTCCCATCAACACATTTATTTTTCTGCCCGACTCTCGCGCGTGCGCACTGACACCCCTAGGACGGCCCTGAAATGAAAACATCTTGAGAGAGGGGGAGGGACCCCAAGCTGCTGCAGGCCAGATCAGTGAGGCTACCCACACAGCCCGAGGTGGCTGCTGCCGGAAGCGGTCTCCAAAACAGGAATTGTAGGACCAAAAAGTCTCGTGAGGTCCCACCGAGATTTGAACTCGGATCGCTGGATTCAAAGTCCAGAGTGCTAACCATTACACCATGGGACCTGCTAGCTGCTTAAGGCGGCCGCGAGTCTCCTCAAGCTAGGACGGTTCTGGGCGGCCTTTTCAGAGCGGCGGCGGTGTCCGTGTTTGCCGGACTGGGCCCTGGGCCGGGGCCCCACGGACGGCGTGGCGAGGGCTTCTGCGTCCTTCGCGTTCCAGGCGTTTCTGGTCCCGGGGATATCATGTCTTCCTGCGCTCCTCCGGGGGCTGGGAGGTCGGAAAGGCAGCAGGCTGGCGGGGTTGGCGATGTGGGGCTGGACTGGGTCCGGGGAAAGCCTGCTCCAACCCCAACTCCAGGGCAGGAGGCGCGGCGCACGGAGCCTGGGTTGTTTACTTATTTATTTACGTGGGGAGTGCCTTAGAAAAGGTATTTTGGCCAAGCGGGAAGGGAAGCGGACTGGCATGTGGGGAACAACGGTTCAAACCCCAGGCGCCCCAGGGACGCGCGAACGGAGACCTTGAAATTGCGCCCCCAGCCTGACTGCGTCGGTGCGAGTCCTACTGTTTCACGTGGCTGGAGCTCACGAGAAAACCGTTCCAAAGTTTCGCCTCCACTTGCGTGTGTGTCTAATTAAAAACCACCAGGTGGGACTGCTGAGATAACACTCAGATACCCTTCCTTGCTGGGCGATTATCCTTAACTTTAGGATTAAATCAGATCAGTGGAAAAGACACTCCCCTCTGGGCTCTCTCCCCCATTTTAGTGAGCGTGTATGTAAACGGAAGTTTCTGCAGGTCAATCTGGCTACATTAAATTTTTACACGCCATTTGACTCAGCAGTTTCATCTTTGAGACTTTAGCCTACGGAAACACCAAGGCAAGTGCCAAGACGTATGTTCCAGGATGTTCTCAGCTGTGTTGTTTATAATAGTAAAAAACAGAAAATAAACGTCCAAGTGAAAATTGGTAATAACAATATCTACACAATAAATATTGTGCAAGAATTTAGGGAATAACTTATTGTAATAATATAAAAAGCCAAAACAAAAAAGCTACTTGCCAATTATTATGTATAATAATAATAAAATCGACTTACCAATTAGTATGTATACATACCAATTAGTATGTATAACAATATGATAATAGGTAAAATCTACTTACCAATTTGTATGTATAATAGTGTTGTACCAATTAGTGTGTATAATAATATAGTATATATTAATTATATATAACATTAATTATATATAAATAAAATACATCATTTAATAATATATACTAATAATATCTAATTCATATGTACTATATACTAACAATATATAGTAATATGTATAATATCCCATGACTTATAAACAAACAGAAAAGTTATACATGTGTGTAATGAACATTTACCATTTATTTGACGTGTGACATCTGACTTCCTTTCTTGAGGGCGCCAACACTGTGTGGATCTGGGTGACAGCAGCTGTGCTCCAAGGTGGATATACTCACTCTCCAGCAGTCAGAATGAGATGTAGCTTGGCCAATTAGACTTAAAATCCAGAGACTGATGCCCAGAAACGGTGATTTTAGAACTCGTTCTGCTACTAGTGGTGGCTGTGACACCCAGTGTCCCGGGGCAGTGGGGGCAGCCAGGCCATGCCCACTAGCAGCAGAACTGGCATCCTAACCACACGGCCCAGTATCCTGACCTTGCCTGAGGTCCTGGCTGCCCAGTTCCCCTTTGGCTCTGCCCATCTTCCGAAGTTTGCTTTTCCAGCCTCTCTCTGGTGCTCTGAGCTATCTCACATCCCTCCAATAAGTCCCTTTTCTTGCTTAGTGTACCCAGTCCTTTTCCGTTGCATGCAGTCAAGAGCATGGTAGCCTAAATCTGAAATGCTCTGTTGATGATTTATCTCTGGGGAGTAAATTTATAAGGACTTTTCTGTTTTTCCATATGGCTTGATAAAAGAATAACTCTTGTATATTGTCAGAAGAAACAGTAAAGATTTTCCATTTTGGGAAACAAGCCAATCTCCCCTTAAGCTCCTATGACTTAAGGGTGAGCTATTAAAGCTGAAGTTGAATGACTTCAGCATCTTTGGACCTCAGCTTTCCTGTTTATTTCTTCCTTACGCGGGTTCTGTGAGCACCAGTGAGAATGCATTGAAATTAATTTCTCAAAAGCTACTTTAGAAACCCTAAAGGGCCATGATGATATTCTTTGACAATGTATAGGAGATAGTTCCTTCTGTCCAGTGTGAGGGTAAAGGTGACTCCACCTTTCTACTTCCACTTCTCCCTACTCCCATTCTCTAGCTTTTTCTTTTCTTTTCTTTCTTCTTTCTTTTTTGAGATGGAGTCTGGCTTTTTTGCCCAGGCTAGAGTGTAGTGGCATGATCTCCACTCACTGCAACCTCTTCCTCCCAGGTTCAAGCAATTCTCCTGCCTCAGCCTCCCAAGTAATTGGAACTACAGTGCACCACCATCACGCCCAGCTAATTTTTGTGTTTTTAGTAGAGACGGAGTTTCGCCATGTTGGCCAGGCTGGTCTCAAACTCCTGGCCTCAGGTAATCCACCTGCCTCTGCCTCTCAAAGTGCTGGGATTACAGGCCTGAGCCACTGCGCCTGGCCACATTTACTAATTTTTTAATGATAAGAGAGAAAAGGGAGACAGGATGTAATCTTCCTTCCCCAGAATAACTAGTTTCTATTAACATAAAGCCACAGTTCATGACATTGTAAAGATGGCAACCCATGGCATCTTTGAGAACAGACCCAGCCTCTTCAAGTGGCTCCTGAAGCATGGGAGAGTCCTAGGTTCTGCTAGAGGTGGGGTCAGTGTGGCTTCAGCCCTGGCACTGAAACTGAGGGCTGAATCAGGCAGAGGGGGAGAACAGTGAGGCCAGGGGTTAGGAAGGACCTGAAGGAAGGCTGGGCATGGTGGCTTACACCTGTAATCCCAGCACTTTGGGAGGTCCAGGTGAGTGGATCACCTGAGGTCGGGAGTTCCAGACCAGCCTGACCAACATGGAGAAACCCCGTCTCTACTAAAAATACAAAATTAGCCAGGTGTATTGGCGCGTGCCTGTAATCCCTGCTACTCAGGAGGCTGAGGAAGGAGAATCACTTGAAACCAGGAGGCGGAGGTTGTGGTGAGCTGAGATTGTGCCACTGCACTCCAGCCTGGGCAACGAGAGCGAAACTCTGTCTCAAAAAAAAAAAAAAAAAAAAAAAAAAAAAAAAAAAATCCTAAAGGCAAGGATTAGGGACTTCAAGTTTTTTGTAAGCCTGTAAATATATAGTGGATGGAATAACAGGTGCTTTGAGTAGTTAAATGGAAAGTATTCCTGTTCACTGTCATAGCCATGTTCAGTCCATTTCCTTTGTCCATTCTGAAGCTTCTCACAGTTAGCTGGGATAGAATCTGTCTTGCTCTGTGTCCTCATCACCCAGCTTAGGTGATACATGCCACGAATCCCCTACTTTACCTGGGGATCCCCGGCTGAGCCAGACAAGCTGCCAGCACCTCCTTGTGCAGTGTGAGGAGGGATGCCCTGAGTCTCTGGGCTTGCCCCTTCCACCCCAAGCCCTATTGCCCAGAAGGATCTGGCATTCCTGAACAAAATACAAAATGAGGCTGGGTGCAGTGGCTCATGCCTGTAATCCCAGCACTTTGGGATGCCGAGGCTGGTGGATCACCTGAGGTCAGGAGTTCCAGACCAGCCTGACCAACATGGAGAAGCCCCTTCTCCACTAAAAATATAAAATTAGCTGGGCATGGTGGCGCATGCCTGTAATCCCAGCTTCTTGGGAGGCTGAGGGAGGAGAATCGCTTGAACCCGGGAGGCAGAGGTTGTGATGAGCCAAGATTGTGCCATTGCACTCCAGCCTGAGCAAAAAGAGCAAAACTCCGTCTAAAAAATAAATAAGTAAAACCCAACAAATATACATGTATATGAATATGAATATTCCTTTTCTCTTTTCTTATGTAGAGACAGAGTCTTGCTATGTTGCCCAGGCTAGTCTCGAACTCCTGGGCTCAAGTGATCCTCCTGCCTTGGCCTTCCAAAGTGACGAGATTACAGATGTGAGCAACTGAACCCAGCACATATTCTTTTTCTTAGAAAAAATCAAAACACTGTTCTGCACCTTGTTTTATTAGCACCATATGTTGCATATGTTGAAGATTGTTCAATAACAGAATATATAAAATCAATCTCATTTTTTAAAATAGAGACAGGAATCTTGCTGTGTTGCCCAGGCTGGTCTTGCATCCCTGGCCTTAAGTGATCCTCCTGCCTTGGCTTCCCAAATTGCTGGATTACAGGAATGAGCCACTGCCCCCAGCCTTATCCCTTTAAATGACATGTAATTGAATTATTATTTATATAATGGAAAATGCACAAATTGTAACTGGAGAAACCAATACTTTTTTTTTACACAAATGTATACGCCTGTGTCACCATCACCTAGATCAAGATATAAAGCATTTCTATCACCCCAGAAAGTTCTCTGGTACTCTTTTCAAGCCATTACCTCCTACCTCCCTGGAATCACTGTACTGGTTTCTATCACCATAAATTACTTTTGGCTGCTCTTAAATTTTACATATATGAAATTCACTTATCTGTAGTGTATTTTGTGTCTGGTTTCTTTTGCCAGACACAAAATCAATCAACAAAATTAAATCAATAATTTTGAAGGCCAGGCATGGTGGCTCACGCCTGTAATCCCAGCACTTTGGGAGGCCGAGGCAGGCAGATCACAAGATCAGGAGTTTGAGACCAGCCTAGCCAATATGGTGAAACCCAGTCTCTAGTAAAAATGCAAAAAAATTAGCTGGGCGTGGTGGTGCATGCCTATAATCCCAGCTACTCAGGAGGCTGAGGCAGGAGAATTGCTTGAACCTGGGAGGCAGAAGTTGCAGTGAGCCAAGATAGTGCCACTGCCCTCCAGCCTGGGAGACAGAGTGAGACTCCCTCTCAGATAAATAAACAAATAAATAAATAAATAACAATTTTGAGACTCATCATTGTCATTTTATATATCGGTAGTACATTCTTTCATTGCTGAGTAATATTGCATTGTATGACTATACCACGATTTGTTGATCCATTCTCCAGTTGATGAACATTTGGGTTGTTTACAGTTTGGGGCTAGTATAAATAAATCTGCTATGACCACTCTTGTACAACTCTTTTTTGGTCTTGGGTATAAACCTAAGAATAGAATTGCTGGGCTACAGGCTATGTGTATACTTAAGTTTATTAGGAACTGCCAAACAGTTTTCCAAGGTTCTTGTACTATTTTATACTCCCACCAGCAGTGTATGGGAGAGTTCCAGTTCTACATCTTTGTTAGTAGGTGACATTGTTAGTCTCTTAAATTTTAGCCATTCTGGTGGGTGTATAATGATCTCTTTTTATGGTTTTAATTTGTATTTCCCTGATGGTTATGATGTTGAACATCTATTTTACATGCTTACTAGCTGTTTAGATATGTTCTTTTCTAAGTGCTGTTTCAAGTATTTTATTCATTAAGAAAATGTTTTTCCTGGCCTGGGCAACATGGCAAGACCCCATCTCTACAAAAAATTACAAAATTAGCTGGGCTGGTTGTGCCACTGCACTCCAGCCTGGGCAACAGAGCAAGACCCTGTCTCACAAAAAAAATTTCTTATTAATTTACAGGAATTCTTTATATATCCTGATATGAATCCTTTATCAAATATATGTATGTTGAACATTTTCTCCCAGTCTGTGGCTTGCCTTTTCACTTTCTTTTTTTTTCTTTTTTAAGACAGAGTCTCACTCTGTCACCCAGGCTGGAGTGCAGTGGCACGATCTCTGCAACCTCTGACTCCTGGGTTCAAGTAAGTCTTGTGCCTCAGCCTCCTGAGTAGCTGGGATTACAGGTGCTTACCAGCATGCCTGGCTAATGTTTGTATTTTTAGTAGAGACGGGGTTTCACCATGTTGGCCAGTTTGGTCTTGAACTCCTAACCTCAAGTGATCTGCCCACCTCAGCCTCCCAAAGTGCTGGGATTATAGGTGCAAGCCACTGTGGCCAGCTGCCTTTTCACTTTCTTAATAGTGTCTATATTAGCCCGTTTGCACACTGCTGATAAAGACATACTTGAGACTGGGAAGAAAAAGGTTTAATGGACTTACAGTTCCACGTGGCTGTGGAGATCTCACAATCATGATGGAAGGTGAAAGGCATGTCTCACATGGCGGCAGACAAGAGAAGAGTGCTTGTGCAGGGAACTCCCCTTTTTAAAACCATCAGATCTCGTGAGACTTATTCACTATCATGAGAACAGCATGGGAAAGACCTGCCTTCATGATTCAGTTACCTCCCACTGGGTCCCTCCCACAACACATGGAAATTCAAGATGAGATTTGGGTGGGGACACAGCCAAACCATATCATTCTGCCCCAGTCCCTCCCAAATCTCATGTCGTCACATTTCAAAACCATTCATGCCTTCCCAACAGTCCCCCAAAGTCTTAACTCATTTCAGCATTAACTCAAAAGTCAACAGTCCAATGTCTCATCCGAGACAAGGCAAGTCCCTTCTGCCTATGAGCCTGTAAAATCAAAAGCAGATACAATAGGGGTACAGGCATTGGGTAAATACAGCTGTTTCAAATGGGAAAAAAATGGCCAAAACAAAGGGGCTACAGGCCCCATGCAAGTCTGAAATTCAGTGAGGCAGTCAAATCTTAAAGCTCCAAAATAATTTCCTTTGACCCTGTGTCTCACATCCAGGTCACACTGATGTAAAAGGTGGGTTCCTGTGGTCTTGGGCAGCACCCCCCTGTGGCTTTGCAGGGTACAGCCTCCCTCCTGGCTGCTTTCACAGGCTGGCATTGAGTGCACAGTGCAAGCTGTTGGTGGATCTACCTTTCTGGGCTCTGGAGAATGGTGGCCCTCTTCTCACAGCTCCACTAGGTGGTGCCCTAGTAGGGACTCTGTGTGGGGGCTCTGACCCCACATTTACCTTCCTCACTGCCCTAGCAGAGGTTCTCCATGAGGGCCCCACCCCTGGAGCAAACTTCTGCCTGGGCATCCAGACATTTCCATACATCCTCTGAAATCTAGGTGGAGGTTCCCAAATCTCAATTCTTGACTTCTGTGAACCTGCAGGCTCAACACCATGTAGAAGCTGCCAAGGCTTGGGGCTTACACCCTCTGAAGCTACAGCCCAAGCTCTATGTTGACTCCTTTCAGCCTCAGCTGGAGCAGCTGGGATGCAGGGCACCAAATCCCTAGGGTGGACTCAGCACAAGGACCCTGGACCAGGCCAATGAAACCATATTTTCCTCCTAGGCCTCCAGGCCTGTGATGGGAGGGGCTGCCATGAAGACCTCTGACATGCCCTGGAGACATTTTCCCCATTGTCTTGGCGATTAACACTGGCTCCTCATTACTTATGCAAATTTCTGCAGCTGGCTTGAATTTCTCCTCAGAAAATAGAATTTTCTTCTCTGTTCTTTTCTTTTTTTTTTGAGATGGTGTTTTGCTCAGTCACCCAGGCTGGAGTGCAGTGGTGCAATCTTGGCTTACTGCAACCTCCACCTTCTGGGTTCAAGTGATTCTCCTGCCTCAGCCTCCCGAGTAGCTGGGATTACAGGCACACAACACCATGCCTGGCTGATTTTTGTATTTTTAGTAGAGACAGGGTTTCATCATGTTGGACAGGCTGGTCTCAAACTCCTGACCTCAAGTGATCTGCCTGCCTCAGCCTCCCAAAGTGTTGGGATTACAGGTATGAGACCAGACAGATTTGAGAAAGTTTTGAAGACTGAAAGCCACCATGCCCCATCCAGGATTTTCTTTTCTATTGTGTTGTCAGGCTGTGAATTTTCCAAACTTTTGTGCTGTTTCCCTTTTAAAACTGAATGCCTTTAACAGCACCCAAGTCACCTCTTGAATGCTTTGAGGCTTAGAAATTTCTTCTACCAGATATCCTAAATCATCTCTCAAGTTCAAAGTTCCACAAATCTCTAGGGCAGGGGCAAAATGCTGCCAATCTCTTTGCTAAAACGTAACAAGAGTCACCCTTGCTCCAGTTCCCAACAAGTACCTCATCCCCATCTGAGACCACCTCAGCCTGGATTTCATTGTCCATATCATTATCAGCATTTTGGTTGAATCCATTCAACAAGTCTCTAGGGAGTTCCAAACTTTACCACATTTTCCCGTTTGCTTCTGAGCCCTCCAAACTGTTCAACCCTTTGCCTGTTACCCAGTTCCAAAGTCACTGCCACATTTTTGAGTATCTTTTCAGCAGCACCTCACTCTCAATACCAATGATGGCAGTGGCTGCTGCCATCCTGCCAGCTGCATCAGGGAGGCATGGCTGGGGCTGCACACTCCATGGAGCCAGTGGGAGACCTGCCCCTTCTGAGTTGGGATGGGGGTGCCCCATGCCACTGTAGCTGCCCAAACTGTAGCTGCAGACCCAGCCCTCCTGCTCTACAGAGCAGGCAGAAGCCTCACCCTCCTGGGGCTATGCAAACTGAAAGCTATGGATCTGAGCCTCCCTGTGCTCTTGGGGGAGCTAGGTGCAGGCAGGATTGTCCTCCTGGGTGCAGCGGCAGCTGCCAGACCCGCAACTGCAGACCTGGGCCTCCCACTCAATGAAGCAAGCAGGAGCCAGGGACAAGCGGGAGGCCTGCCTCTTACAAGTTAGCGGGGTAGGAGCTCCCAGGTGCAGCTGTGGCTGCCCTCCCAGGTGCAGGACCCAGGCGTCTCTGCACCCTGCACCCTCGGGTGCCCCAGAAAGGACCCCCCCCCAACCCCATCCCTGTAAGCTCAGAGGTTTCTGCTCCCACTGCCTGGCCTCTCTCCACTCCTGGCACACACTCCCATCTCAGAGCAGGGTTAAGGCCAAGCCCCAGAGCCATGAATAGTAGCAGGAGGCAGACAGTCCTGGGCAGAAGTGGGTGGGGTCCCTAGTAAGGCCCCACCATCAGGCCAAGAAGGGCCTGAGGGCTGGGGGCTGGGGACTGGGCTGCCAGTCCCACAGACTGGAGTGCAGATTTGTGGTACCTCTTCCGGCCTGCCCATGGCTGCCCATGGACCAATCAGCATGCACTTCCTCCTCTTTGAGGTCCATAAAAGCCCTGGGCTCAGCCAGAGCAGGCAGAGGATGGCCAGAGGACAAAGAGGGCAGGGAGACAGGACAGGACAGGATGAACAGCTGCAGAGAGGAGGAGTACCATCTACTCCAGCTCTGGAGAGGAGTACCATCTATGGGACAGGACAACCAGCTGCAGAGAGGAATACCCTCTCTGCTGAGAACTGCAGAGATGAGGGACCAGCAGAGAGGGTACTCCTCTCTGCTGAGAGCTTCAGAGACCTACCAAGACATCTGAATGACTTGGCTGAGGAGAGGAACTATCCTCTCCAGGGCCTCCTCTCTGCTAAGAGCTAAACACTTGACTGGATGACCTGCCTGCAGAGAGGAGGTACCCACTCCTCTGAGCTGTCCTAACACTAAATAAAACTCTTCATCACCTTTTACTTGTCTGCATACCTCATTCTTCTGGATGCAGGACAAGAACTCAGGCAAAGGCACTGTGGCTACAGAGATTTCCAGCCAGAAAAATTGACCCCCAGTAACACCAACTTTCTGTATTAGTCCATTTTCATGCTGCTGATAACGATGTACCTGAGACTGGGAAGAAAAAGAGGTTTAATGGACTTACAGTTCCATGTGGCTGGGGAGGCCTCACAATCATGGCAGAAGGCAAAAGGCATGTCTCACATGGTGGCAGACAAGAAGAGAGCTTGTGCAGGGAAACTCCCCTTTTATTTATTTATTTACATATTTATTTATTTGAGACAGAGTCTTGCTTTGTCACCCAGGCTGGAGTGAAGTGGCATGATCTCAGCTCACTGCAGCCTCCACCTCCTGGGTTCAAGCGATTCTACTGCTTCAGCCTCCCAAGTAGCTGGGATTACAGGCATGCACCACCACACCCGGCTCATTTTTGTATTTTTAGTAGAGACAGGGTTTCACCATGTTGGCCAGGCTGGTCTTGAACTCCTGACCTCAGGTTATCAGCCTGCCTCGGCCTCCAAATTGCTGGGATTACAGGCATGAGCCACCACACTCGGCTGAAACTCCCCTTTTAAAACCATCAGATCTTGTGAGACTTATTCACTGTCACAGAACAGCATGGGAAAGACCTGCCCCCATGATTCAATTACCTCCCACCAGGTCCCTCCCACAACACGTGGAAATCAAGATGAGATTTGGGTGGGGACAGAGCCAAACCATGTCAATGTCTTTTGATGAGCAGAAGGTTTAAATTTTGATGGATAAAGTCAAATGTATCTTTTTTTTTTCTTTTATGATGAATGCGTTTTGTGTCCTTTGCATGTGGAGAGCTGGGATCTTTACAAGCACAATGGGATAGGAGAGAGGCATATGCAGTTATATAGATTACTCAATTACATGAGGAACATCTTGATAATCCCTTGGTAAAATTTAAAGATGAGGGAATTAGAATTTATATTCTAATTTGAATATAACTTGAATTGAACTTGTTTGAAACTGAAGGGCATAAAGGAAGCAGGAGCATCCAAACAAAGGAATAAGAAAAAGAAGAGCTGTGTGTTAACTTGAATCCTCTGTCAAGACAGATGCAGGGTTGAGTGGAAGAGGTAGGGTGGAGAGCAGGCACCTCTTCAAAATTTAATGATCCTGAAATTGGTGCTGGTGTCTGGAACACAGACTATGTGCCTATCAGGACTGTAGAATTAGGGGAAATGGTAGGAAAAAATTGGAATGCTGGCAGGAGTTAGTGATTTCATGCAGTCTTCAGGTCCTATAAGAGACATCTTTTAGGCTGAAGGTGCCCTGTTTTAAGTTTTCAATTTTGCTTAGAGTGGCTTGCAATCCAAGTTTACCGGAAATCCTACAACTTGGAGTGTTACAGGGCTGGAAAAGCTGATTCTGTACCCCAAGTGAAAGTTAGCATCCACAGAGACAGGGGACTTAGCAGGACACTGATTTGGGCAAGAGACCAGCTTGCTGCATCACAATGCTTTAAACATTTTCTGCCCACAAAGAGGAAAAACTGGGGCAAAGAGCAGATTATAGATGGTCCCTCTGTACTAGAGACGACTATTGTGAATAGCCTCAAGGCAGAAGCCATTTAACTGAGCGCCAGAGGCCTGGGTGGTGGCCTGTGGTTACAAGAATAGGTTCCCCAGTCTCAAAGATACGTCTAGACGAGATGTCTGGAAGTGACTGGAAGTGACAGGAAACCTGTAAGTTTTAAGGAACTGCCAATCAGATTTCATTGGCAATTCAGTTTCCTTAAAACCCTGACTGTTAACAGCTAATGAGTTTTTACTCCTACGGCCATGCCCACGCCTGTGAACACCACTAACAGGAAGTGAGCAGTTAAAGCTGTGTGTAGGTTTCAGAAAGGTCAACCTGCCCACTGCCCACCAGATGTAGATCTGGAAGGTAAAGGACAGGGGTGCTTCTCCTAGAGCAGGCTGGTCCAATCTTTGTGGCCCAGGACGGCTTTTAATGCGGGCCAACACAAATTTGTAAACCTTCCTAAACCATTATGAGATTTTTGGCCAAGTGTGGTGGCACACGCCTGTAATCCCAGCATTTTGGGAGGCCGAGGCGGGCGGATCACAAGGTCAAGAGATCAAGACCATCCTGGCCAACATGGTGAAACCCTGTCTCTACTAAAAATACAAAAAAAAAAAAAAAAAAAACATTAGCCAGGCATGGTGGCACGCGCCTGTAGTCCCAGCTACTCGGGACACTGAAGCAGGAGAATTGCTGGAACCCGGGAGGCAGAGGTTGCAGTGAGCCAAGATCGCACCACCGCACTCCACCCTGAGCGACAGAACAAGACTCCATCTCAAAAAAAAAAAAAAAAAAAAAAAAAAAAAAAATCAAAAACCTTCCTAAGAGTGGAGAAGAAGCCAGCTGACCTCAGACCCAATTTCTACTTCAGCCGCAGGAAATAGACACACCTATGCAGGCAAGAAAAAGACCAGTAGCCCAGTAGCCAATAAGATCCGTCCTCTCCAAAAGCACAGCAGCAGTTTTCCCTTCCTGGGTTAAGCGGGTGGGGAAGAAGTAAAGGAAACAGAGAGGGCAGGCTTGAGCGCCCCCTGGAGGCCCATGCAATTATTTGGCTATTTGTACCCAGCTTTCCTGAAATTCGGAGTTTAGCAGAAAATATCAGGGGGATACTCAGTGTCCTGGAAGGATAGCTTTGTCATTGGTTTGGTCCAGGCTCTTTGGTTGTGTCTGAAACTCAAGGCTGGAGGAAAGCCTATGTGGCTGGTATTGTCTGTGACCTGGTTTTTGCTTCCAAACTGCCCGAAGGAGAAAACCTTTTATTTATGTATGCCTTTCTGTTTTGGAAACAGGCAGTTGTACAGCATGGTTGTATTATTTAGGACACTTTGTTTATAAGTAACAGGAACCAACTCAAATTAGGTTAAGCAAGCCAGGCGTGGTGGCTGAAGCCTGTAATCCCAGCATTTTGGGAGGATGAGGTGGGAGGATTGCTTGAGCCCAGGTATTTGAGACCAGCCTGCCAACATGGTGAAACCCCATCTCTACAAAAAATACTAAAATTAGCTGGGCATGGTGATGCATGCCTGTAGTCCCAGCTACTCGGGTGGCTGAAGTACAAGAATCACTTGAATCCGAGATTGCGCCATTGCACTCCAACCTGGGCAACAGAGTGAGACTCTGTCTCTAAAGATTAAAAAAAAGAGTACACATGAAAACCAACATCCTTATGTGTAAATATTTAAAGCTATAAAAAATGAAGCTAGCAAACTGTTTAATGTTCTATCCTCTTACCTTGACAAAGATGTCATTATAGTGGCAAAATTAAAAAGAATTGTAAAGTGGTGTTGGTTTTGTTTGTTTGGGTTTTTTTTTTTTTAATATGTTTTGCTCTGTTGACCAGGCTGGAGTGCAGTGGCATGATCTCACCTCACTGCAACCTCTGCCTCCCATGTTCAAGCGATTCTCGTGCCTCAGCTTCCCGAGTAGCTGGGATTACAGGCACATGCCACATGCTGAGCTAATTTTTTGTATTTTTAGTAGAGATAGAGTTTCACCATGTTGGCCAGGCTGGTTTCCAACTCCTGACCTCAGGTGATCAGCCCGCCTCAGCCTCCCAAACTGCTGGGATTACAGGTGTGAGCCACCGCACTGAGCCATTTGTTCTTACTCATCCAAACATCAACAATCCATCAACTGAACACCAAGGTATGTATAATAATAATAATTAAATTGGCTGGGCGTGGTGGCTCATTCCTGTAATCCCAGCACTTTGAGAGGCTGAGGTGGGCGGATCACCTGAGGTCGGGAGTTTGAGACCAGCCTGACCAACATGGAGAAACCCTGTCTCTACTAAAAATACAAAATTAGCCGGGTGTGGTGGCATGTGCCTGTAATCCCAGCTACTCAGGAGGCTGAGGCAAGAGAATCGCTTGAATGTCAGAGGCGGAGGTTGCAGTGAGTCGAGATTGCGCCATTGCACTCCAGCCTGGGTGACAAGAGCAAAACTCTGTCTCAAAATAATAATAATAATAATAATAATAATAATAATAATAATAAACAAATAAATAAATTCCATTGCTTTGATATGTTGCCTACTCTTAGTTGTTCAAAAACACCACCACTTGACTGGGTGCAGTGGCTCACGGCTATAATTCCAGCACTTTGGGAGGCCAAGGTGGGCAGATCACTTGAGATCAGGAGTTCAAGATGAGCCTGGTCAACATGGTGAAACTTCCTTTCTACAAAAAATACAAAAATTAGCTGGCCATGGTAGTGGGTGCCTGTAATCTCAGCTACTAGAGAGACTGAGGCATGAGAATTGCTTGAACTTGGGAGGTGGATGTTGCAGTGAGCCAAGATCACAACACCGCACTCCAGCCTGGGCAACAGAGTGAGACTCTGTCTCAAAAACAAACAAAAAAACAAAGACACATACACATATATATAATTTGTAAATTATCGTATATTTATCCCACATAATTTAATTTTCTTGCTTTTATTTCAACAAAATCACTAATTATGCTTTTGTAATCAAGATTGTTCACATAATTTGTACTCTAAGAACAGTTTTAAGTAAAGCAGCAAACTACAGCCAAGGGCTAAATGCAGCCTATGGCTTGTTTTTGAATGGCCCCTTAAGCCCTCAGTATGGCTTTTACAGTTTTAAAGAGTTATCTTTTTAAAAGAATATGTAACAGAGACCTTATGTGGATTACAAAACCTAAGATATTTACTATCTAGTCCTTTACAAAAATGTTTGCTGATCACTAATCTAAAGCAATTCTATTCAAAGTGTGCTCTGAGGCCTGGTCTGGGAGCTCTTTGTTATCAGCCTGCAGTGAGATAAGGGGCTTGTGTCAGAATTCCTAAGCACAAGGTTTTAGTTGAGCTGACGTTTTTTCATGGCAAGACTTTAATTTTTTTTTTTTTACTTGAAAAAAGTTTTAAATATAGAGACAGGGTCTCACTATGTTGCCAATGCTGGTCTTGAACTCCTGGGTTTAAGTGATCCTCCCACCTCTGCCTCCCAAAGTGCTGGGATTACAGGCATGACCCACTGTGCCTGACCAACACTTTCCTTTCTTTCTTTTTTTCTGAGACAGGGTCTCACTCTGTTGCCCAGGCTGCTGGAGAGCCATGGCATGATCACAGCTCACTGCAACCTCCGCCTCCGGGTTCAAGCAATTCTCCTGTCTCAGCCTCCCAAGTCGCTGGGGATTACAAGCATGTGCTACCACACCCGACTAATTTTTGTATTTTTAGTAGAGACAGGGTTTTAACCATGTTGGCCAGGCTGGTCTCAAACTCCTGAATTCAAATGATCCACCCACCTCAGCCTCCCAAAGTGCTGGGATTACAGGCTTGAGCCACTGTGCCTGGCAGAATCTGGCAAATTTTAAAATTTGTCGTTTCCTTTTACCTAAGCACATTGCAGCCAAAATCCTATCAGTACTCCAAAGTGCTGTCCACAAACTTTCGTTGCATTTGGATGCAATTGTCTTTTGATGACACAAGGCAAGAGATGTGGAGAAGTATTTTCCTGGGGCCTGAATAGCATTAGTCCCAAGAACGGATGTTTAGGGTTACCAGTCATGCTGTACTAGTGCCAAGCACTGGATCCTAAGTGACAGAGATGCCCTGGGCTTTGTCAGTAAGTGCACGTTTGTGACATGCAAGGTACTCTAGAGCACAAGGTCCAGGTAGGTGCTCTTCTTGCTTGGAACAAAGGGGAGTCATATGGGACTGCATTAGGATGGGACAATGCAATGTTGTTTTCCTATATAGCTATGCTTGTTTGTCTTATTTTTTTCTTCCAATCAAAGGCTGCCTATGTTCGTCTTTTTTTTTTTTTTTTTTTTACTAGAGATGGGGTCTTGCTATGTTGCCTGGGCTGGCCTCAAACTCCTGAGGCTCAAGCAAGTTTCCTGCCATGGCTTCCAAAAGTGCTGGGATTACAGGTGTGAACCGCCATGCCTGGCCTATAGCTATGTTAGTATACAAAAAAAGTTATAGCAATATAATCTTTATGACATACAATGAATGAGGTGTGTGCTCAGTTCTGTTTTGGGAGAATAAAAAATGACTGCTAGTCTCTAACTGTACTTCAGAAATGCTGAATTAAACAAAGTTAAAGAGATTTCCTTACCTCAGGTCTTCTCAGAGGCTTTACTACACTAATGTGAACTGCAACATTACAAAAAGGAGACATAGCATGCAATATTTTTCAAAACTATTTGAGTACCAAAATCAATTTTGCTGTAAGTCCATTTTTCAGGAATTTTTATTAATATATCACAGAACACATTTTTAGTGATCCTGAACTACCCTAGGCCACAGGAAGAAAAAGTTTACAGGTAAACAGAAACTGTAAAGGCAGGGCTGAAGTGGTCATAGAATCTGCTGTTGGGAACAGGCCCCCAAATCTGGCCATAAACTGGCCATAAATAAAATCTCTGCAGCACTGTGACATGTTCGTGATGGCCATGATGCCCACACTGAAGGTTGTGGATTTACTGGAATGAGGGCAAGGAACACCTGGCCCACCCAGGGGGGAAAACCTCTTAAGGTGTTCCTAAGCCACAAACAATAGCATGAGCGATCTGTGCCTTAAGGACGTGTTCCTGCTGCAGAACACTAGCCAGAGCCCGTCCCTTTGTTTCAGTCCATCCCTTTGTTTCCCATAAGGAATACTTTTAGTTAATCTATAATCTTTAGAAACAATGCTTATCACTGGCTTGCTGTCAATAAATATGTGAGTCAAACTCTGTTCGGGGCTCTCAGCTCTGAAGGCTGTGAGTCCCCTGATTTCCCACTCCACACTCTATATTTCTGTGTGTGTGTCTTTAATTCCTCTAGCACCGCTGGGTTAGGGTCTCCACGACTGAGCTGGTGTCGGCAAGTGGCGCCCAATGTGGGGCTTGAACCCCAGTTGAAGGGTCGCCGGAGTGATGGTTGGAGAATGTGGAACTAAGCTGAAGGACACCCGAGTATGCTTAAGCAATCCCCATGGTGAGTAAGAAGGGGAGCTCAGAAGCATCAGGGTAACAATGGGACAAGTGTGGGCTCTGGTGCATTCCACCTTAGAACCTTTTCACACTAATGATGAGAAGGAAGGAAAGTATAACAAAGTAACAGAAGAGATGACACAGCAGGTTTGTTTGCTGGCTGAAGCTAAAGTGGCAAATGAGGAAGAGGTTTGTCCCTACTCTTCTCCACCCCCTCATTATTTTGAAGAAAAAGAGTGACCTGACCCTACAGATCTTTCTTTTCCAGAGGACACTGGGTGAAAAGTAGTTGCCCCAGTGACTGTTCTAGCAGTGCCTCGAGTGACTGCTCTCAGTTCTATTCAGGCAGGAATTGAGCCACCTAGACAAGAGGGTGATATAGAGGCTTGGCAGTTCCCTGTTAGGATATACCCCCCAGATCAACAGGGAAATATTATAGCTGACTCCCTCACCCCTGTACAATGTCTGTCCCCCACTACAGCCAGTAGTGCCACAGTAGATTTATACTGCACAAAAGCTGTGAGCCTTATGCTTGGGGAATCCCCACAAAAAGTTCCAACAGGGGTCTGTGGATGCTTGCCAGGGGGGATGATAGGATTACTTCTAGGTAGATCTAGTTTAAGTTTAAAAGGAGTGCAAGTACATACAGGAGTCATTGATTCAGATTACAATGGGGAAATTCAAATTGTTATATTTACTTCTTTTCCTTGGAAAGCAGAGCCAGGAAAGCGTATAGCACAACTTCTGATTGTGCCGTATGTGGAAATGGGGAAAAGTGAAATTAAACGAATAGGAGAATTTGGAAGCACAAATAAACAAGACAAAGCAGCTTATTGGGTGAATCAAATTACTGATAAACATCCTACCTGTGAAATAACTATTCAGGGAAAGAAATTTAAAGGTTTGGTAGATACAGGAGCAGACATTTCAATCATTTCTCTACAGCACTGGCTGTCCACGTGGCAAATTCAACCCACTCAATTTAACATAGTTGGAGTTGGTAAAGCCCCTGAAGTATATCAAAGTAATTATATTTTGCATTGTGAAGGGCCCAATGGACAACCTGGGACTATTCAACCAATTATAACTTCTGTACCTATACATTTATGGGAAAGAGATTTGTTACAACAATGGAGAGCACAAGTTCTAATTCTAGAGCAGTTGTATAGCCCTCAAAGTCAACGTATGATGCATGAAATGGGGTATGTCCCTGGTATGGGACTAGGAAAAAATTTGCAAGATTTGAAGGAACCACTTCAAGTGGAAAGACAAAGTTCCTGCCAAGGTTTAGGATATCATTTTTGATGGTGGCCATTGTTAAGCTTCCAGAACTTATACCTTTAAAATGGTTAACAGATGAGCCAATTTGGATAGAACAATGGCTGCTAAGTAAAGAGAAACTGGAGGCTTAAAGGACCTAGTTACTGAACAATTAGAAAAAGGACACATAGCTCCAACATTTTCCCCTTGGAACTCTCCAGTTTTTATAATTAAGAAAAAATCAGGTAAATGGAGACTGTTAACTGACTTAAGAGCCATTAATTCAGTTATACAACCTATGGCGACATTGCAGCCAGGACTGCCTTCTCCTGCTATGATTCCAAAAAATAGGCCTTTAATAGTCATAGATTTAAAAGCCTGTTTCTTCACTATCCCCTTAGCCAAGCAGGACTGTGAATGGTTTGCATTTACAATTCCTGCAGTAAACAACCTGCAGCCTGCTAAGCATTTTCACTGGAAACTGTTGCCACAAGGCATGTTGAACAGTCCAACAATTTGCCAGACTTATGTAGGGCAAACAATTGAACCTACTCATAAAAAATTTTCACAGTGTTACATTATTCATTATATGGACGATATACTTTGTGCTGCCCCCCACTCGAGAAATATTACTCCAATATTATGATCACTTGCAAAATTTGATTTCTCATGCTGGTTTAATTATAGCTCCTAACAAAATTTAGACTGCTACTCCTTACTGCTACTTGGGGACTTCAGTAAATGACACTATCATTGTGCCACAGAAAGTAACCATATGTACGGATCAATTGAAAACATTAAATGACTTTCAAAAATTACCAGGGGACATTAATTGGATACGACCCACTCTAGGCATTCCTACCTATGCCATGAGTAACCTATTTTCTAACGTTAGAGGAGATGCTAGTCTCACTAGCCCTCGGCAATTAACAAAAGAAGCTGATGCAGAGCTGCAGCTCATCAAAAAGCAAGTCCATAAAGCTCAAATAAATATAATAGATCCAGAAAAGACTCTAGATTTGCTATTTTTTTCAACTCAGCATTCACCTACTGGTGTTATTGTTCAAGAGCAAGACCTTGTAGAGTGGCTTTTTCTTCCACATACTAATTCACGGACTCTAACTCCTTATTTGGATCAAATCGCTACTATGATAGGAAATGGGAGAACTCAGATTGTTAAATTACATGGATATGGTCCTGGAAAAATTATTGTCCCTCTCATGAAGGCACAAATAGAGCAAGCTTTTATAAATAGTCTTACCTGGCAAACCCATTTAGCTGACTTTGTGGGTATTCTTGATAATCATTTTCCCAAAACAAAATTGTTTCAATTTTTGAAATTAACTAATTGGATTCTTCCTAAAATAACTAAATTCAAACCACTTGAAGGTGCTGAAAATGTCTTCACAGATGGGTCTAGTAATGGTAAAGCTTCTTACGCTGGCTTGAAAAGTAAGGGCTTCAGATGCCATATACTTCGGTTCAAAAAGCAGAGGTTATAGCTGTAATTGAGGTATTGACTGCTTTTAATATGCCTATTAATGTGATTTCTGATTCTTCATACATGATTCATTCCACACAATTAATTGAAAATGCTCAACTACGATTCCACACAGATGAGCAACTGATGGCTTTATTTACCCAATTGCAAACAGCAGTCAGGAGTAGAATGCATCCTTTTTACATCACTCACATTAGGGCTCATACACCTCTTCCAGAACCTTTAACTGAAGGGAATCACATGGCTGATCACCTAGTTGCTAAGGCAATATCTAATGCTAGACACTTTCACAATTTAACCTATGTTAATGCCTCTGGTCTCAAACACAGATATGGCATTACCTGGAAAGAAGCTAAAGCTATTATCCAGTGATGCCCAACTTGCCAAATGGTGCATTCCTCATCTTTTACAGGAGGAGTTAATCCTCAAGGATTGGAACCTAATTCTCTTTGGCAAATGGATGTCACACATGTTCCCTCGTTTGGGAGACTAGCTTATGTACATGTATGTGTGGACACCTTTTCTCACTTTGTCTGGGCTACATGCCAATCAGGAGAGTCTTCTGCCTGTGTTAAATGTCACCTTTTGCAGTGTTTTGTGGTGATGGGCATTCCAGCTTCTATTAAAACAGACAATGCCCCAGGCTATACTAGCCAAGCTCTAGCTACATTTTTCTCTATATGGAATATTAAACACATTACTGGCATCCCATATAATTCTCAAGGACAAGCCATAGTAGAAAGAATGAAGCTCTCCCTGAAACAGCAGTTGCAAAAGCAAAAGGGGAGAAGCAGGGACTACGGGACACCCCATATGCAATTGATTCTAGCATTATTGACTTTAAATTTTTTGAGCCTGCTTAAAGGCCAGCAGCTGAACAGCATCTACAGAAACCAGCTGCAAAGACAGAAGCAGAACAACTGGTTTGGTGGAGAGATCCAATAACAAAAAGTTGGGAAATAGGTAAAATAATAAGTTGGGGTAGAGGTTATGCTTGTGGTTTCTCCAGGACCGAATCAATAGCCAATTTGGGTGCCATGAAGACACCTGAAACCTTACCACGAGCCAGATGCTGAGGAAGAGATTCCAGGAGGATCCCGAGGATCCCCCGGTTGCAGCCATGTCAAGACTGATGCTGAGGAGGACCCCAACTATCATGAGCAACAGCTGTCGAACACAGCCACCTACCTGGGGACAGATCAAGAAGCTGTCACAGATGGTGGAAGAAAACCTGAGGAAAGTGGGACAACCAGTCACAATGAGTAATTTAATGATAGATATGATAGTGGTGATCACCATTGCCATGAGTATTCCTTCAACAAGGAACAACACAGAGAACAGTTATACTTATTGGGCATATTTATCAATCTTGGCTGGCAATAATGCCTGGATGTAATCACTGTGTGACACAGTTACACATGCTTTCTGCTCTTAATATTTACCATAATAAATCTGCTCCTATAATTGAGGCAAAGCAAAGGCAGCTCAAAACCTATTTGTAAATAGAATTGGACCTGGCCAGAAATAATGAATGTACTTGTTTGGGAAGATTGCATTGCAGAACAGGCAGAGGTGCTGCGCAACGATTCCTATGGAATCATTATTGATTGGTCCCCTAAGGGGATGTTTAGCTTAAATTACACCTCTCAGTCTGTGTGCCACAGCCACACTATGTTCAGCTGGTCTAAACAAAACAGTCAGATGGTAGAAATGGTAAGAAATACAGCAAGAGTTCCCATTATCTGGAAACATGGCAGTATAGTGGCACCTCAACCTCAAATGATATGGCCCACTGTAGAAGCTAAACATAAGGATTTGTGGAAACTATTAATGTCTGTTAATAAGATCAAAATTTGGGAAAGAATAAAAAAGCATCTAGAAGGACACTCTACAAACTTGTCTTTGCATATTGCAAAATTAAAAGAACAAATATTTAAAGCATCCCAGGCACACTTGACCTTAATGCCAGGAACTGGAGTGCTTGAAGGAGCTGCAGACAGATTAGCAGATATTAACCCATTAAAGTGGATAAAGACACTTGGAAGCTCTGTGATTTCAATGATGATTGTGCTTTTAATCTGTGTTGTTTGTCTTTGTATAGTCTGCAGGTGCGGATCCTGATTCCTGTGAGAAGTAGCTCACCGTGACAAAGCTGCCTTTGCTTTTATCACTTTGGAAAACAAAAAGGGGAATGTGTTGGGAACAGGCCCCCAAATCTGGCCATAAACTGGCCCCAAAACTGGCCATAAACAAAATCTCTGCAGTACTGTGACATGTTCATGATGGCCATGATGCCCACACTGAAGGTTGTGGGTTTACCAGAATAAGGGCAAGGAACACCTGGCCCACCCAGGGTGGAAAACCGCTTAAAGCATTCCTAAGCCACAAATAATAGTATGAGCTATCTGTGCTTTAAGGACATGTTCCTGCTGCAGATAACTAGCCAGAGCCCATCCCTTTGTTTCGGCCCATCCCTTTGTTTCCTGTAAGGAATCCTTTCAGTTTATCTATAATCTATAGAAACAATGCTTATCACTGGGTTGCTGTCAATAAATATGTGGGTCAAACTCCGTTCAGGGCTCTCAGCTCTGAAGTATGTGAGTCCCCTGATTTCCCACTCCACACTCTATATTTCTATGTGTGTGTCTTTAATTCCTCTAGCACCACTGGGTTAGGGTCTCCACGACCAAGCTGGTCTCGGCAATCTGCCAACCCCCAGACAACAGAAAGAGGCTTATCCAACAACAGAGTGATGGAACCACTCTGTAAATGACATGAGTTTTGAGTGACCAGCAACTGGCCTCAGGTCCCTGGAGCTTAGTGGCTTGTCACCACACTCACACTGTCTGTTCACCATCATGCCTTGGCATGGGCTCTGAGTTCAATCCCTGGCATTCTGGAACAGGTCTGGAGTGAGTCTGATGCCAGGGCAGCCTTTGTTCTGGTGGACAGTGGGATGGCCCCAGGGCCCTCCTACCCTCTCTGATGCCTGAATGTCTGCTTTCAGGCTCCTAACAAGTTCACTCCACGGAGTCTTCCTCCTCCACCTGGGACCTGGTGACCCCTTCCCTTCTCTGATCCTCTGACCCCGGCTGCCTAATTCTGTGATTGGACTGAACTGAACCAGGCTGCAAACCTCCTCAAGGCAAGGACCCTGGAATGTTCACATTTTTTGAGTCTACAAGATAGAACCTAATAAAAATGTAGGGATGACAGTGATGCTGGATCCGATGCTTCTGACTGTGACAGAATTTCCACCAAACAACTATCAAGGACCAGGCAGCTGTTCTTTTGACTGAGGACACCAACCAATGTCGTCTTTGTGTGATATCAGATGAGATGATGTGAGATACTGCCCATGCAAATGCTTCAAAAAAGGCAGGGCATTGTACAAATCATCATTGCTATTAATACAGTCTCCATTGCCCTGGTCAGTGACTGGTTCATTTCTAATGACCCTTCACCTTTGATTGGTACTTCCAGTAACTGAGCCATTTCCCTTTTCCCTACCCACCAGCTGGTTTGGTACAACGTTCACCTATCAGGAGTCCAGTTTTTTGTGGCCTGCTATAGATACCATAACCAGCCAGCCTAGTGTTTCTCCTATGCCCTCACACCTTTATGCAGCACATTGGAGATGGTTCTTGAAGTAGTGGAGGGCCAGCTTGAACTGGACCTGGGTGAGGGTGTTGGACCGGTATGTATTGTAGGTCTTCTCTAGGGCAGCCAGCTCTGAGTCCACCACTGGAGACCGAGACTGGTGACCTATAATCACTTCTGGGCATGACCCCACGCGTAGGGTCCCTAGCCCATCAATGAAGAATTCTGCAAAGAGAGGGAGAGCAGAAGGAAGTGGGAGCTGCGGTCAGAAAAGTGGGCGCTATTCTAGGTCTGGTGGGGGGAGTCCCAGGGAGAGGACACAGTTCATACACTGGGGAGGTTCAGCCCCACATGAAGCCACACCCTTAACTCTAGGAGCCTGTCCCTGCTGATGAGTTGGAAGGAAATAAATAAGCTCATTTCTCAGGCAGAGATACGGGCACAGAGGCAGAGTGGCACAAATTGGCTTTCAAACTGGACAGAACTGTGGACTCCAGGGCTGATGGAGTAAGAGGGAAAGAGAGAGCAGTTAATAGGAAAGGATTTCTGGAAAAATAGAATATGAAGCAGCATGGGAAAGGAGGAAGAAGACAGAGCTGTAGGGAAAGGAAGGGGAAGGAAAAGAAGGGCAGCCTACAGGAGACACAGAAGTCAAAGAGACGTGAGGAGGGAGGTAAGAGAGATCAAGAGCTCCCTAGTCTGGGGAGAAAGGGGAAAGGGATGTACTGCTACTGGGCAAGCGACTATGATCAGCCAGCCGGGTACAGCCCTTGCAAAGAACAAACTTCTGCAGCTAATTCCCAGCCCAGCTCCCTCCCTCACTCTTTCAGCCTTCCCACCTGAGTGAGCCACTCGTTGCAGGCGGGGATCAAAGCCAACTCTTTGGAGTCGCTCCGTGTGGGCCAGGAAGAAGTTGACTACGCCACTCGTCACCACGCAGCTGGGGAAGCCATCCAGGGGTTGGAAAAATCCCATCCTCTTGTGAAGGCAGGCCCCATTCTCACTCTGTTCCAGCAACAACTTAAACTGGAACCCATTTCCCAGCACACTGCCGCCTACCTAGCCAGCAGGCAGAGAAATCCATGTTAGAGTGCAGATCAATATTCATCCTGCCTCTTCCAGGAAGACTTGCTGGACTGCACCTCGGCTATAACAAGAATTGTTATTTCTCTATCTATCCTTCAAATTATCCCTCAGTTACTCACTTGTTGCTGTTGTGGCCATGGCTTTCACTATACCACTGTTGGGTCCCTGGGCTCTTTTATTTCCTGCCTACCCCAGAAAATCTCCTTGGCATGAGTAACCCTTACCCAAGACCAAAGAAGGTTACCTTTCCAGAAGAAGATAACTCACTCCCTTCCACTGGGAGAGGAGTACTGCAGTACAGGTAAGAGGCAGCCTGTGTGCACTGGTCCATTTGTGGAGTTTCCACTTGCTAGATTTCTTGCAGGGAGCTGTTTGTCTCAAGCTGTCTTCCTAGTATTTTCTGCTCCTGGCTTACCTCTTGGAGCTGCCTATCCATGCACTCATGGAAGAGATGTGCATTTTCATGTTTGAGCCTGAGCACAACAGATGAGCAAGTACATCTATTTCTGAAAGAATCATAATCCTCTAAGGGTGACGTGGTAAAGTCTGCTCATTGTCCCCCATCACCCATTCTTTCCTTCTTCCTTTTAATAAATGACCCTTCTGAGTTTTACGACATAGTCGACTAGTCAGCTAAAGACTGCATTTCTGGGAGCTAAACAATGGGTACATGCAGGCATACGGTGTGGAATAATAGACACTGGAGAATACAAAAGGTAGGAGGTTAAGAGTTGTCGAGGGTTAGGCTGGGCGTGGTGGCTCACACCAGTAATCCCAGCACTTTGGGAGGCTGAGGTGGGTGGATCACCTGAGGTCAGGAGTTTGAGAGCAGCCTGGCCAATATGGTGAGACCCTGTCTCTACTAAAAATACAAAAATCAGCCGGGCATGGTGGCATGTGCCTATGGTCCCAGTTACTCAGGAGGCTGAGGCAAGAGAATCCCTTGAACCTGGGAGACGGAGGCTGCAGTGAGCCGGGATTGCGCCACTGCACTCCAGCCTAAGTGACAGAGCGAGACTCTGTCTCAAAAAAAAAAAAAAAAAAGAGTAGGTGAGGGTTGAAAAATTACCTGTGGGGTACAATGTTCGTTATGCGGGTAATGGGTACACTAAAAGCCCAGACTTCACCACTACGTAATACATGTGTATAAGCTATCTGCACTTGGGCCCCCTCAATCTATAAAAATAAAAAACAAAAGCCCATTTATTATTTAAAGAAAAAAAAGATTGCATTTCCCCACCTCCCTTGCAGCAAGGTTTCACTGTGTGACAAAGTTTTGGCTGAAGGGGTATGATTTAGAACCGATGCGAGAAACGTTTACATCACATCCTTAAAAGAAACCTGCTCTCCCTTCACTTCCTCTTCCCCTCTTCCTCCTGGCCATGCAGCCAGGGACCAAAGAATTGAGGAGCAACAAGAAAAGGAAGCTGATCCAGGATAATCCTGGAGCCAACTCAGCTGCCAGTGTGGTTGTTACATGAGCTGGAACATCTTCTCTCTTAAGTTATCGTGATCTGGTCTCTGTAAGAGTTGCCAAGAGATGTCTTTGCTGATCTAGGTGTTTTGGGGATTGTCCACTTGCAGTAGAGTTAACTGTGATCACGACACCACTTACCTTCTCATCCATGCCCCTTTTTCTTTTCTACAGTGAATTTACTTTTGATGTTTTTATTCTTTTCTTTTTTTGAGACAGGTGTCACTCTGTCGTACAGGCTGGAGTGCAGTGACATAATCTCAGCTCACTGCATCCTTGACCTCCTGGGCTCAGGTGATCCTCCCACCTCAGCCTCCTGAGTAGCTTGGACTACAGATGCACACCACCATCCCTGGCTAATTTTTTGTATTTCTTTATACAGATGAGGTTTTGCCATGTTGCCCAGGCTGGTCTTGAACTCCTGGGCTCAAGCGATCCTCCTGCTTCAGCCTCCCAAAGTGCTGGGACTACAGGTGTAAGCCATCACACCTAGGCTGTTTTTATTATTCTCTTCTTATTCTTTTTTAGAATGTCATTAGTGCCGTGTGTGCTTTTAAAGCTTTGTACCATTTATACTGTTTTTAATGTTGTGTGATAGAACCAGAATGCTCCTGTCTTTAATCTCATACTAGTCAACGGAGGGAGTTAGAAATGCTGCATAAACACACAATTTTAAAGGAAAACAATTGCAAATGAGGGAGGGGGTGTAATTTACTCAAAGAAAAGTCAGTATGGAGGCGTGAGCTGGTGCAGCACTCTCCACCTGGGTTGCACTGGCCTATTCACCTCCTGCACCAGCCCCTCTCCCTCCCCTCCCTCCCCTCCCTCCCCCTCCTCTTCTCTAATATATTTCTTCCCGCTCTCTTCTCCCCTCTTCTCCATCTCTACAGATTGTGGCTGGGTGAAACTGGCAACTGTCCCTTACCACATCCAGTTCTGTTTTCTCCAGGACATCCACCAGCACCTCAATCTTGGTCTCCTCGTTGAAGAGAAAATCATCGTCCACCCAGAGAACGTATTTGGTGGTGACCTGAGATATGGCCAGGTTCCTACCAGCAAACCAACCCTGTAGATGAAATGAGGTTAAAGGAGTGGTTGCCCATATTACATATTAGAATCACCTGGGGAGCTTTCTAAATTCCCAACAGCCAGGCTGCATGCACTCCAGACAAATTCCGTTAGAATTGGTGCGAGCGAATCCAGTGTGCAGCCAAGGCTGTGAACCACAGGGTTGAAGGAAGTCCATGTCTCAGAGAAAGTCTGGAAGAGACAGTGACTATGTGGATCAAAGACTGAGACAAAGAAAGGCTAGAAAGTCATTCCTTGGCTCTGTGGCCTATATAAATTGGCTGAAGTCCCTTTTCACCTGACAGTTTCTATGGCTCTCCTTTTGTCTCCTGTAAGATGTCAAGTTTGAAGGACATCTGGTATGTATAATATTCGTTTCCTCCTTTGTCCTTGGAGGAAGGAAGGGGGAGAGAGAGGGAGGAAGAAAATGAGAGAGGGAAAGAGTAGCAAGGAGAGAGAGAGGTGGGGGAAAGAGAGAGGAAGGATGGGAAGAAGAGAGGGAGAGAGAAAGAGAGAGTGGGGAGGGAGAGAGACAGTGGGGGGAAAGAGGGAGGGTGGGAAGAAGAGGGAGAGAAAGAGAGAGTGGGGAGGGAGAGAGACAGTGGGGGGAAAGAGGGAGGGTGGGAAGAAGAGAGGGAGAGAAAGAGAGAGTGGGGAGGGAGAGAGAGAGGTGGGAGGAGAGAGAGAGGTGGGGGAGAGAGGGAGGGTGGGAAGAAGAGAGAGAGTGGGGAGGGAGAGAGAGAGGTGGGAGGAGAGAGAGAGGTGGGGGAGAGAGGGAGGGTGGGAAGAAGAGAGAGAGAGTGGGGAGGAAGAAAGGTAGGGGAGAGAGGGAAGGTGGGAAGAAGAGAGGGAGAAGGAGAGAGAAAGAGAGAGTGGAGAGGGAGAGAGAGTCAAGGAGAAAGAGGGAGAGAGGGAAAGAGGAGAGAGAGACCAAGACCCTAGCTCTGGTAGAATCATGGAGATGACAGCTTTCTCTACATGTCAGGAATCTTTGAGATGTCAGAGACCTCAAGTCGCTTATAAGGGCCCCAATCGATTTCCACATCGGAAATGAGGAAAGATGGGAGCGGTGTACAGTGGCTCACGCCTGTAATCCCAGCACTTCGGGAAGCCTAGGTGAAAGGATCTCTTGAGCCCAAGAGTTCGAGACCAACCTGGCCAACACAGTGAGACCCCATCTCTACAAAAAAATTTAAAAAATTAGCCTGAAATTATGGTGCATGCCTGTAGTCCCAGCTACTAGGGAGGCAGAGGTGAGAGAATCACTTGAGCCTTTAAGGTTGAGGCTGTCATGATCACTGTGATTGCACCACTGCACTCCAGCCTAGGTGACAGAGCAAGACTCCATCTCAAAAAAAATGAAAAATAAAAAAAAATAAAAATGAGAGGCTGGGTGTGATGGCTCACATCTGTAAACTTTGGGAGGCCAAGACAGGCGGATCACCTAAGGACAAGAGTTTGAGACCAACCTGCCCAACACGGTGAACCCTGACTCTACTAAAAATACAAAAAATAGCTAGGTGTGGTGGTGCATGCTGGTAATCCCACCTACTCGGGAGGCTAAGGCAGGAGAATCACTTGAACCCAGGAGGTGGAGGTTGCAGTGAGCTGAGATCATGCCACTGCACTCCAGCCTGAGCGACGGAGCAAGACTCCATCTCAAAAAAAAAAAAAAAATGAGGAAAGGTGGAATAACCACCTCATGAATGCAGAGAAGTGAGGGTGACCAATTTCTCTGTGAATCGGCAATGGGACTCAGAGGACAGCCCTCACCCATTCCCACTCCTGGACTCTGCTTTCTTGGGGAGACCCTTGAGGAAGCAGCCCCACCCAGGGTAGAACCTGACCCTGGGGCCCTCTTGTCCTGGAATGCAGGTGCCACCCAATCTGAGAGGGACATACCTTCCCAAAGGGCATAGTGTAATACTCCACGTGGTTGTCTTTAATTTCCAGGGGCTTCCTGCTGTCATCAGCCACTATCACGGTCAAGTCTGGGTAATACTCTCGAATACTCCGGAGCATGATCATGAGCTTGTGGGGGCGGAGGAAAGTCTTGGTAGCAATGGTAACCAGGTTTCTGAGCTTCCTCTCTGGGCAGAAAACAGTGGGTGTCAGAGCTCTGTCCTGTAGGAAGCTTCACTGTCTTTTCCTGCTTTGATCTGATGGCTTCTTTCTGCCATAACCTGTCAGTGTCTGTGAGTCTCATGCCTCTTGTACCCAGGAGGTGCTTAATAAGAGTTTGTTAGTTGCATTAGAAAATAAAGACATTTACAACATACCCAATTTGTTGCATTTCCTGGTTCTGTTGGCTCCACTATGTCATTTCCCAACTGTCTGTCTGAATGCTTCATTTTACACCTCCTGCCTGTTAGCACTTTGCTTATGTCCTGCTTTCTTCCTTTTTTTTTTTTTTTTTTTTTTTTGAGACGGAGTTTTGCCTCTGTTGCCCAGGCTGGAGTGCAATGGTGCAATCTCGGCTCACTGCAACCTCCGCCTCCCAGGTTCAAGTGATTCTCCTGCCTCAGCCTCCCAAGTAGCTGGGATTATAGGCATGCACCATCACACCCAGCTAATTTTTGTATTTTTAGTAGAGATGGGGTTTCACTATGTTGGCCAGGCTGGTCTCAAACTCCTGACCTCAGGTGATCCACCTGCCTCGGCCTCCTAAAGTGCTGGGATTATGGGCATGAGCCACTGCTTCTGGCCTTCATCTTAATATTAGGAGTTGAAATGCACAGAGCTTTGCCCATCTAAGGGTTCAATATGGAGGGTCATGAAGCCCAGGAAGAGGAGAAAATATCTACAAATCTTGAGACTTGCTTCTACCATCATCTGCAACTCCTAGAAAAAAGCTTACCTGATCTCTATCCTCAGGAAGACATGGTTAGAAATGTCTCCAAATACTTGGAGATCGCAAGGCCTGGACAGAATTGTCCATCTTAAGGCATGTGACGTATAAGAGACTGGAGAGGGGACAGCTTTCCTACAGAAAAGACCCCGTGATGCCACAACTGGAGCTGCAGATGTGTTTGGGATTCAGCCACTAAATGGAGAACTGGCATCTGACTGTGCAGTTGCCATGTCTGCATGGCATGGGGCCAGCTGGAGTTAATGCATGCTGGAAGCCACAACCCTACCTGTTTGTGGGTGAGTGCACAGAGCCACTTTCCCAGAATGACAAAAATCAGAAGTCGTTTGGATAGAAGTTGTGCCACCCTCTTGCCCTTTTTTTTTTTTTTTTTTTTTTTTGAGACAGTTTCTGGCTCTGTCACCCAGACTGGAGTGCAATGGCATGATCTCGGCTCACTGCAACCTCCACCTCCCAGGTTCAAGCTATTCTCCTGCCTCAGCCTCCCAAGTAGCAGGGACTACAGACGTGCACCACCATGCCTGATTTTGGATTTTTTGGATTTTTAGTAGAGATGGGTTTTCACCATGTTGGCCAGGCTGATCTTGACCTCCTGACCTCAAGTGATCTGCTCACCTCGGCCTCCCAAAGTGCTGGGATTACAGGTGTGAGCCACTGCGCCCAGCCCATTCTGTTTTTTGTCATTGCAAACAGCGCTGCAATCGAACAAATGTCATTCACACAGATATAAATATCTGTAGGATAATTTCTAGAAGTGGAATTGCTGGCCTAAAGGATATACACATTTAAAATGTTGATAGGAACTGCCAAAATGCCTCCCGAGAGGTGCCAATTTACATTCCTAACCACAGTTGATATGCTGTTTTTCCAGCCCTGTCCAAAACCTTTTGATGTGAAAGCAGTTTTCATATGCACTTTTCTCAGTGTGAGAGTGGGCATATATTTTAATGGCTAAAAGTGTTACTGAATTTAATTTTTTCTGAACTATGCATTTTTCCATTATTGGGTGTTCTTTTCTTATTGAGTCATAGACGCTCTTAAGTAAAAATAGACCTTTGTCTTTAATGTGAATCGAAGATTTTTTTCCCAATTTGTCCTTTGTTATTTGACTTTACTTATTAAAATTTGCTAATTTTATTAGCCGGGCATGGTGGCGGGCGCCTGTAGTCCCAGCTACTTGGGAGGCTGACGCAGGAGAATGGTGTGAGCCCGGGAGGTGGAGCTTGCAGTGAGCGGAGATCGTGCCACTGCACTCCAGCCTGGGCAACAGAGCAAGACTCCGTCTCAAAAAGAAAAAAAAATTTGCTAATTTTAATATATAAAATTTTATATATTTTATATTTTTAATTTTTTCTTTATGGTCTCTGAGTTTTGTGTCATGCCTTATACCCTAAGAATGTTTTTTGAAACTACAAGTTTTTTTGTTTTTTTATTTTTTTGTTTTTGAGACGGAGTCTTGCCCTGTCGCTCAGGCTGGAGTGCAGTGGCAGGATCTCAGCTCACTGCAACCTCCGCCTCCAGGGTTCAAATGATACTCCTGCCTCAGCCTCCCCAGTAGCTGGGATTACAGGTGCATGCCACCATACCCAGCTAATTAAAAATTAACTACAGGGTTTTTTTTCTAGTACTTTAAAACGTATTTAGATATCTGATCAATTTGAATTTATCTTGGTATGAACTGTGGCATAGATTCAAGTTTTACTTCTAATTTAAAAGTTATTTTTCATTGTTAATTTTTTTTGAGACAGGGTCTTGCTCTGTTGCACAGGCTGGAGTGTAGTGGTGATCACGGCTCACTGCAGCTTTGACCTCCCAGGCTCAAGCGATCCTCCCATCTCCGCCTCCTGAGTAGCTGAGATTAGAGGTGTGAGCTGGATTACAGGTACAGGCCATCACACTTGGATTCAACTTTTTATCTTTCATATAGCTACACCATTATCTCACGTGATTTTTTGAAAAGCCAATTTTTAATTTGTTCATTTGTCCTCCTTTAATTTGACAAGCTGTCTCTCTCTTTTTTTTTTTTTTCAAGACAGAGTCTTGCTCTGTTGCCCAGGCTGGAGTGCAGTGGCGCAATCTCGGCTCACTGAAACCTCTACCTCCTGGGTTCAAGTGATTCTCCTGCCTCAGCCTCCAGAGTAGCAGGGATTACAGGCGCCTGCCACCACGCCCAGCTAATTTGTGTATTTTTAGTAGAGATGGGGTTTCACCATATTGGCTAGACTAGTCTTGAACTCCTGACCTCAGGTGATCTGCCCACCTAGGCCTCCCAAAGTGTTGAGATTATAGGCATGAGTCACTGCGCCCGGCCAGACAGGATGTCTTTATCACAGAGTGAAATTCCAACATGTATTGGGTTTATATCAGGATTTCCAATTTGATTCAATACCATTCTTTTTATTATTATTACTTACTAAAATGTTATAATTTTTTAGCTTTTTTCCCCAAAATTAGCACACAACCACATAATAAGTTAAATATAATTAAGCAATTTTAGGGGATTGTGTCTTAGAGTTTTTTTCCTCCAAACGAAGCTTGTCAGGGAGCATATCAGAGCTGTCATTTTGATCAATTCTCCTCCGTCTCAGAGGTGATCCCTTCTAAATTTCACCAATAGCTTCACAGGGTTGCCACCACGGAGCCCCAAGGACAAGCGCCTTACCTGGTCCAGGGTCGTATAGCTTGGGTATGACAGGATGGCGGATGGTCACTGGAAACTTGGCCACTGAGGACCTGGACTCCAGACTCACTGGAGGGAGAAATAAGATCATGGCACAGGGAGTATCATGTCTGGATTAAACTCCATGCCACCCCGGGAAGCCACCATGACAGGCGAGTACAGGTGTGGTGGGGAGAGTCCTGGCTGGGATGAGATCAAGGACCCCATAGAGTCTCTGGCATTCAGGCTTCCGCCTTGCTGCGTCCCTGGGGCAACGTGCTGAATGACTCCTAAGTTCACATTTCTTCCTCTGTGAGAATGTGTTAGGGTGGAGTGGGCTTGAAACCAGAGGGTCTGGGCTAAGTTTGACTTTACCATTTACTATCTGATTTTTTTTCTCTGTCTGCAAAACCAGGATAACAATACCCACCCTATTTTACCTCACAGGGTAATCTTATGAAGAGGAATGTTTGAAAATCTGAAGGTAGGGAGAACTATCTCTTTAGCTAGTGGCCATGAATATCATCTGTAACCGTGTTACATTTTTTTCTGTTGATGTCCTGGGAATGCATCCTGTGTATCTGGTCAAAAGAGAAAAGGGTGCTTTTAACTCATCCAGAAGGAAACTCAGGCTGCCCTGAGAGTGGCAGGGATTGTTCTCCCTAGAATTTCTTGGTGGGAGGGAAGGAGGGGAGAGACAAAGCCCTTGGAATGGGGAGTTCTCCCAGTTCTTTCCTATTAGTGCCCAAGACAAGATGCTGAGGCACAGGCTGGCTCCCTCCTCTACTGCAGTGGAAATCTTCAGCTTTGAGAGCTGCAGAGGACTGGGAAAAGAACTGAATGGTTCTCACCAGGTGCAAAGCGCACAGCATGATTTGTTCTCTCCTCGAGTGGCTCTGTGGGGTCAATGGCAATGTGGGGATAGTACTGGGTACGGTAATTATGAAATTATGTGTCTGGGATTAGAAAGAGGAAAGAGGGAAGGAATCTTAAAAGCAGGCAGGCAGGCCGGACGCTGTAGCTCACGCCTGTAATCCCAGCACTTTGGGAGGCTGAGGCAGGTGGATCACGAGGTCAGGAGTTCAAGACCAGCCTGGCCAAGATGGTGAAACCCTGTCTCTATTCAAAATACAAAAATTAGCCGGGCATGGTGGCAGGTGCCTGTAATCCCAGCTACTTGGGAGGTTGAGGCAGGAGAATAACTTGAACCTGGGAGGCGGAGGTTGCAGTGAGCAGAGATCACAGAACTGCACTCCAGCCTGGGTGACAGAGTGAGACTCCGTCTCAAAAAACAAAACAAAACAAAACAAACAAACACACACAAAACACAAAAAACAGGAAGGCTTCCTGAAGGAGGAAGACTTTGAAAGGGCCCAGAGGTATCTTCTGGATCCCTAAGCATTTTGCACTCCAAGACAGGCTCTCACCTATGTCTACCTTCTGGTGCTGGTACCCTGTGCTGGTGTATGTCACGTGCTGAAGAATGAACTTCAACAGCTTCCGGTCACTGGTAGAAATGATCAGCTGCTTCTGGCCTCTGCCCTGCACCACACTGTCTGGGACATCAGCAAGGGTGTTCAGTGTCCCCAGAGAAGCTGTCAGGGTGACCTAGGGTTGGTGAGGTAGAATGATGCTCAATGCAGGGATTGGAAAATATCTCCCTGGAAAGGTACATACATACCCAGACCAGGAGCCAGGGCAGAGCACGTAAGGGTGAGGGGAGAAGCACCAGGGTGCCCTTGACAGTGTAGGGCTGGCTCTGCAGGGAGTCACTGTGCTAGCGCCCCTGCCCCCAACCCCCCAAGTCCTAGGGCCCCAAGGATGAAAGGACCCATTTCTGGAAACATTCCCATCTCTCAGCTCGCAGGGTTCCGTTCTTCTTGGCTTCTTATTCCACCCACAGCCTTTTTTGACCTCTCTTTGACAACTCCTCCTCTTCCTCTCTCTCTATATCTCCAAATGGAGTTTTTCAGACCTTGATCTGGATTCCTTTTTTTTTTTTTTTTTTGAGATGGAGTCTTGCTCTGTCACCCAGGCTGGAGTGCAGTGCATGATCTCAGCTCACTGCACCCTCCACCTCCCAGGTTAAAGCAATTATCCTGCCTCAGCCTCCTGACTAGCTGGGATTACAGTCATGAGCCACCACACCTGGCTAATTTGTTTTTGTATGTTTAGTAGAGACGGGCTTTCGCCGTGTTTGCCAGGCTGGTCTCAAACTCCAATCCTAGACTCTTTTCCCTTCTTACTCCACACCTTCCTGCTAGATTTCATCTGTTTCCATGGTTTAAAACCCGTTCTTTTGCAGATGGGGTCACATTGTAGTAAGTCTCAGCTCACCTTTCTGAGCTCCAACTGCTGGGACCTTTGACAAGCAACTCAAACTTGTTGTCTTCAAAATGCAACTACTGATTTTCCTCTAAAAACCTGTTTCCTCCGACCCTCACCTCCATTCCCTCTGCCTTGTGGATGGCACCTCCATCCACTCAGTTGTTCCAGGCCCCAAGGGAAGTCCTCCTTGCTCTACCCTTTTCTGCACACAGACAGCCCATCTGGCGGCAAGTCCTCTCTTGGAGGCAAGCTCTGCCTCCAAAATGCAGCTAGAACTGGCTTACTCCTCTCCACCCCATTGCTACCCCCACAGCCACTCTCTTCTCTTGCCTTCTGTGAGTCATCGCAGTTATCTATTAAAGGAAATTGAATAGTGTCACTCCTGACACTGTTGATACTAGTCAGTCAACAGACACTTTCTAAAAACCGAGTTACAGGCACTGGGAAAAGAGCAGTAAATGCCTTCATGAAGCTTGTATTCCAATGTGGAAGAGAGATGATAAGCATGGAACTACGCGCAGCAGGGAATTCAGGTCCAGAGCAGGACTACGAAGAAGACAATATAGCCAGGCACGATGGCTCACGCCTGTAATCCCACTGCTTTGGGAGACCGAGGTGGGAGGATCATTTGAGCGCAGGAGTTCAAAACCAGCCTGGGCAACATGGCGAGACCACATCTCTACTAAAAATAAAAAATAAGTAACCAGGGGCCAGACACGGTGGCTCATGCCTGTAATCCCAGCACTTTGGGAGGTCAAGATGGATCACTTAAGGTCAGGAGTTCGAGACAAGCCTGGCCAACATGGTGAAACCCTGTCTCTACTAAAAATACAAAAAATTAGCTGGGTGTAGTGGTGCATGCCTGTAGTCCCAGCTACTTGGGAGGCTGAGGCAGAAGACTCGATTGAACTCGGGAGGTGGAGGTTGCAGTGAGCAGAGATCGCACAACTGCACTCCAGGCTAGGTGACAGAGTGAGACTCCATCTCAAAAAAAAAAAAAATTAACCAGGTTTGTTGGTGCATGCCTGCAGTCCCAGCTACTCACAGGCTGATGCGGGAGGATTGCTTGAGCCCAGGAGGTCAAGCCTGCAGTGAGCCATGATTGCGCCACTGCACTCCAGACTGGATGACAGAGTGAGACCCTGTCTCAAAAAAAGAAGACAACATAGAGAAACAAGAACTCCATGGTGACAGGTGGTGGAGGCCTTGCCGATCTGCTCACTCATCACCCATTCCAACCTCTGACCAACATGTAAAGGTGGGAAAACTAAAACCACTCTTCCCAGATTCCTCTTGGTTAGGGTTCTGGGCACAATTTGCATCCCACTGATCAGATATAGCACCATAAGATCTTGATGTGGAGCTGCGTAAAGTGGGGAAAGGAAGGCAGGGCACAAGCACCGTCTGTCCTGCCAGCCCTAACCCTGACAGAGGCCACGCAGTGCCAGAGCCCATGGCTGTAGTGGCCGCTTCCTCTTGCACCAGAAGCAGCAGCAGCCAGTGGGTCCCATTCTTCAGTGTGGTCTGGGAAGTCCTCTCTGGAACTCCAGCCACTCCCAAGGCTAGAAGTTAGGTTTTCTACACACCCTTCCATCCCCTCCCTCCTTGGGCTCATGTCTGACCTTGAATCTGGACAGGGGCTCCGTCAAAGGCTGAGAGCAGCCACAGTTGAGGGAATGAGGACAGGACACCAAGTGCAAAGAGGGGCTGGGAGAAGGACTCACCTCATAGACGGGGGCATCGGGTCCTTCAAACTGGAGGCCTGGAGGACACAGGGAAAAGGAAAGAAAACTGCTCATGAGAGACACCGCAGCTCCCCGCTGCTCCCGCCAACCTCGTGGACTCCTGCACATCCTTGAGAGCTCCTTCAAGTGTCACCTCCCACCCAGAGTGTTTGCTGACACGTGCGCCTCTCCCCAGGGTTCTGTTAAGTGGTGTTTCGTGGTCTTTCTCAAACCCCAACGGTTCTAAAACCTCTGATGCCCGTCCTCAGTTTTGGAGGCTGTGAATTAATTCAGTTCCTTCAGGGAATGTCTGTTACTGAAGGGGAGGAAGCAATGGATGAATAATGAATCATCTTGTATAAGGCACCTGGAGTAGCCAAACCCATAGAGACAGAAAGCAGAACGGTGGTTGCCAGGGGCCAGGGAGAGGGACAGTGGGGAATTCAGTTGGATGGGTACAGAGTTTCAGTTGGGAATGATGGAAAAGTTCTGGTGGTGACTGATGGTTGCACAACAACATGAATATACTTCATGTCACTGAAGTATACACTTTAAAATGGTTAAAATTGTTAATTTTGGCCGGGCGCAGTGGCTCAAGCCTGTAATCTCAGTGCTTTGGGAGGCCGAGGTGGGAGGATCACGAGGTCAGGAGATTGAGATCATCCTGGCTAACACGGTGAAACCTCATCTCTACTAAAAATACAAAAAAAAAATTGGCCGGGCATGGTGGCGGGCGCCTGTAGTCCCGGCTACTCGGGAGGCTGAGCAGGAGAATGGCGTGAACCCGGGAGGCGGAGCTTGCAGTGAGCCGAGATCTCGACACTGCACTCCAGCCTGGGTGACAGAGCAAGATTCTGTCTCAAAAAAAAAACAAAAACAAAAACAAAAAAAAGTTGTTGATTTTATGTTTAAATATTATATATTATAAATAATAATATATATGTTTTTATATAACATTAATATAATATATAAGTTTCTATATTTTATATATACATTTTTTTTGAGATGGAGTCTCACTCTGTCACTCAGGCTGGAGTGCAGTGGTGCAATCTCAACTCTCTGTAACCTCTACCTCCCAAGTTCAAGTGATTCTCCTGCCTCAGCCTCCCGAGTAGCTGGGACTACAGGTGTGAGCCACCACATTCGACAAATTTTCGATTTTTAGTGGAGATGGGGTTTCACCATGTTGGTCAGGCTGGTTTCAAACTCCTGACCTCAAATGATCCATCAGCCTCAGCCTCCCAAAGTGCTGGGATTACAGGTGTGAGCCACTGCACCAGTCCTTTTTTTTTTTTTTTCTTTTTTTGAGACTGAGTCTCACTCTGTCATCCAGGCTGGAGTGCAGTGGTGTGATCTCAGCTCACTGCAAACTCTGCCTCCCAGGATCAAGCAATTCTCCTGCCTCAGCCTCCCGAGTACTGGGACCACAGGCACGTACCACCATGCCTGGCTAATTTTTGTATTTTTAGTAGAGACAAGGTTTCACCATGTTGGCCAGGCTGGTTTCAAACTCCTGACCTCAAGTGATCCATCCGCCTCAGCCTCCAAAGTGGTGGGATTACAGGCATGAGCCACTGCACCCAGCCCATTATATATATTTTATCACAATAAGAAATGAATCATCCAAAATGAAAAACAGTTTTTAAGATGGCTATTCAAGAACACTAGTGCTTGACCCCAAATGCGTTTACTTTAGAATCTATCTCTGTTCTCATAGTAGGACTAATTCAAATTTGAATTCAAGTACATCCTCTCTATGTGGCCTTTAATAACTTACTAAACTCTCATCTCTGCTTCCCTGTCCCCTTTGTCCCCTGTCTGGGACCTTGCCCTTCCTTCTGTGTGAGACATGCCATCTGTTGATGTCCTGCATCCCCCTCTGTCTCAGGCAGTCATTCTCATCTCACCTGTTTGAGGTGTGGTTTGTGAAATTCAGGTATCTGTCATGCTCCTCAGTGCTGGACCTGGAGAGAGCTCGGCTGGGTCCATGAGATACGTCAGATCCCCAGGTGTCACCACACCCGGACCTTACTTGGAGGTCTTTTCTGGGGCTTGCAGGTTTCGGGGGGCTGTTTGCCTCCAGATGCCAAGAGCCCACAAGCAGAAGAAGACTTCACTGGACAGACCCACAGAATCCAACATCTCTGCACTGGGAGGGGACATCTGTGCCTGCAGGCTCATCCTTCTGGTCCCTCTGATAATATTCCACTTTATTCTGATGAGGAATGTGATGCTGAACTAGAGGGGTGTGTAAAAATCCATCATGGAGGGCAGTTTTAACCAACATAAATATTCTTTTCACAATGCACTCCCGGCCAGGCTCAGTGGCTCATGCCTGTAATCTTAGCACTTTGGGAGGCCAACGCAGGTGGATCACCTGAGGTCAGGAGTTCAAGACCAGTTTGGCCAACATGGTGAAACCCCATCTCTACTAAAAATACAAAAATTAGCCAGGTGTGGTGGTAGGCACTTGTAATCCCAACTACTTGGGAGGCTGAGGCAGGAGAATGGCTTGAACCCAGGAGGAGGAGGTTGCAGTGAGCCGAGATCACGCCATTGCACTCCAACCTGGGTGACAGAGCAAGACTCCGTCTCAAAAAAAAAAAAAGCACTCTTTACAGAGTGGCTTATGTTTTGCCTGTTCCCATGATGCTGGAGGACATTGAAAAGCCAATTATGTCCTAAGATTCTTTGAGGCACACAGATTTCTGTCCTCTCCTGTGTTATCTTGGAGCCCCAGGAGGTCACGGCTACTAAAGGAGACTCCCAGTTGTGGATACAATAAGGCTAACATGAAATGAAATCACATCAAGCCAGGCGCGGTGGCTCATGCCTGTAATCCCAGCACTTTGGGAGGCCAAGGTGAGGAGATCACTTGAGGTCAGGAATTCGAGACTAGCCTGGCCAACATGGTGAAAACCCGTCTCTACTAAAAATACAAAAAATTAGCCAGGCATGGTGGCAGACATCTGTGATCTCAGCTACTTGGGAGGCCGAGGCAGGAGGATCATTTGAACCCGGGAGGTGGAGGTTGCAGTGACCCGAGATCATGCTACTGCACTCTAGCCTGAGAGATGGAGCAAGACTCCGTCTCAATAAAATAAAATTAAAAAAAATCATATCAAGCTTCTTGCCTTGTGCTGAGTACACAGCAGGTACCAATGAATGCCTGCTCCATACTTTTATTTATTTATTTTTTATTTATTTTTGAGACAGGATCTCACTTTGTCACCCAGGCTGAAGTGCAGCGGCACAATCTCTGCTCACTGCAGCCTCGGCCTCCCAGGTTCAAGCAATCCTTCTGCTTCAACCCCACAAGTAGTTGGGACTACAGGTGCCCACCGCCACATCCAGCTAATTTTTCTATTTTTTGTAGAGACAGGGTTTTGCCATATTGCCCAGGCTGGTCTCAAACTCCTGAGCTCAAGCAGTCCACCCACCTCAGCCTCCCAGAGTGCTGGGATTATAGGCAGGCACGAGCACAGCACCCGGCCCCTTTTATGTTGTTGTTTTTTTAAGAGACAGCGGGGTCTCACTCTGTCACCCAGGCTGGAGTGTATTGGCAAGATGATAGCTCACTGCAGTCTTGAACTCCTGCTTTGGACTCCCAAAGTGCTGGAATTACAGGCATGAGCCACTGCACCCGACCTCTCCCTCCTTTTGCCTTAGAAGAGTGAGAATGTTGTCTGGGGTCTCTCAGGATGTGGATGTACTTACCTGGGATGGGAACCGTGTGCAGGGGCATCACCTCCACTCCGTGGACTGGGTACCCAAAGGGGAGGTTGGGCTGGACCAGGAGGGGCAGTGGGCGGGGCAGCCCTTCTCTGCAGGAAGGAGAACAGAAACGTCAGCAGCTGCCGTGATGCTGGTCCCTGGTTCGTTCTCAAAGTGGTGCCTGTGCACAGAGCCTTGCCCTGACAATGTGGAGAAATCAAAATTGGGTTGTCCCTGTCTCCCTCCATTCTCGTCACCTAGGCTGGAGTGCAATAGTGCGATCTCGGCTCACTGCAAGCTCCGCCTCCCGGGCTCAAGCGATTCTCCTGCCTCAGCCTACCTAGTAGCTGGGATTATAGGAGTGCGCCACCACGCCCGGCTAATTTTGTTGTATTTTTAGTAGAGACAGGGTTTCACCATGTTAGCTAGGCTGGTCTTGAACTCCTGACCTCAAGTGATCCACCTGCCTTGGCCTCCCAAAGTGCTGGGATTACAGGCGTGAGCCACCGCACCTGGCCGCATTTTTGTTTTTGAGACAGGGTTTCACTTTGTCACCCAGGCTGGAGTACAGTGGCACAATCACGGCTCGCAGCAGTCTTGACCTCCCTGGCTCAGGCAGTCCTCCCATCTCAGCCTTTTCATAGCTGGGACTACAGGTACATGCCACCAAGCCCGGCTAATTTTTAAAATTTTTTTGTAGAGATAGGGTCTCACTATGTTGCCCAGGCTGGTCTCCAACCGCTGGGCTCAAGCAATCCTCCTGCCTCAGCTGTCAGAGAAGCCAGGACTATAGGAGAGAGCCACCATGCCTGGCTAAAAAAGCATATATTTTTAAAAAAAAACCATGACCAGCATAGAAGAAGAAAATTATCAGACGGTAGGGGCCCACCCAGCTGCAGCAGCTAAACACCAAAGTCACATCTGAACTTCGTGGGAACTAGGATAAAAGCGATTGACAATCATCACATGGTCCTTAATATCCAAAGGAAGAAGTAGACCAATTCCTGAAGGGAGGTGGAACTTCTCCTACCGCTGAAATAATAAATAAACTAAATCACAAGAAAGTGTATATGGGAGTAATTGTTGTCACAATATTTTTAGAGGAAACAGAGTAACTATTTTTATGGTTTTTTTGGTTGTTGATAACGATTTTTTTTTTTTTTTTTTTTTTTTTTGTGACAGAGTCTCGCTAGGTTGCCAGGCTGGAGTTCAGTGGTGCGATCTCAGCTCACTGCAACCTCTGCCTCCTGGGTTCAAGTGATTCTCCTGCCTCAGCCTCCTTAGTAGCTGGGACTACAAGCACACACCACCATGCCCGGCTAATTTTTGTATTTTTAGTAGAGACGGGGTTTCACCATGTTGGCCAGGATGGTCTTGATCTCTTGATCTTATGATCCTCATGCCTTGGCCTCCCAAAGTGCTGGGATTACAAACGTTAGCCACCACACCCGGCCGATAACAATCTTTAGTCAAAAGCAAGCACATAGCACCATCCAGCAAGATTAGCTTTTTGAGGAACTATGGTACAATGGTTGAAATGTTAGCCTTCGGGACCAAGTTTAACCAGGAGATCATTTAATTACCTTGAAAAAAAAGATTAGACCATCATAGTGAATACTTACGGTAATATGAAAAAGGCAAAATTTTTAAATGGTAAAGAACATAAACAGGTAATTAACGGAAGAGGAAATACAAATGGCAATGAACATATGGAACATACTCAGCTTCAATCAGGGAAATGTGAATTAAAAAAACATGGAATACCTTTTTCATTAAAGTTTGAAAATTTGATGATAGCAAACGTTAGTTAGGTGTATGTAAGGTGCGACACTTACCCACTCTTCATGAAAGTGTGAGTTCACACAAGCCCTCTTGAGGGAAATTTGGCAATATCTATCAAAAATAAAAAAGGCATACCCTGGGATCTAGCAAGTAAGATGCTAGGTGAAAGGAGAAATACTTGCATGTGTAAGCAATAAGACAAGCATAAGAACGTTCATTTCAGCATTGTTTGAAATGAACATCCTTATACGTGTATTTTTCTTTTTTCTGAGATGAAGTCTCACTCACTCTGTCACCCAGGCAAGATGCAGTGGTGCGATCTCGGCTCACTGCAAACTCCACCTCCCGGGTTCAAGCGATTTTCCTGCCTCAGCCTCCTGACTAGCTGGGATTACAGGCATACACCACCATGTCCAGCTAATTTTTGTATTTTTTTTGTAGAGATGGGGTTTCACCATGTTGGCCAGGCTGGTATCGAACTCCTGGCCTCAAGTGATCCGCCCACCTCAGCCTCCCAAAGTGTTGGGATTACAGGTGTGAGCCACCGTGCCTGGCCCTTATACATGTCTTAATGAAAAAGGAAATAATGTAAATATAATGTAATATTATTGTAAATAATGTAAATGTAAAAATGAAGGTTTTTCAACAATCTAAATACCTTTCAATAGGGAAGTGGCTTAGTAAAATGCAGCATATTCATATTCATAGCTATATTGCAATTAAGAGGGATGAACTAGATATACACATAGCTCTTAAAAACATTTCATACTCCTTTCCAGTTCTGGCCCCGGACCCTGCAGCCACCGAGATGTTGATGCCTAAGAAGAACGGGAATGCATTTATCAACTCCTTTTTTTTTTTTTTTTTTTTTTTGAGACAAGGTCTCGCTCTGTCGCCAGACTGGAATTCAGTGGCACGATCTCGGCTTATTGCAACCTCCACCGCCCAGGTTCAGGCGATTCTCCTGCCTCAGCCTCCCAAGTAGCTGGGACTACAGGCACGTGCCACCACGCCCAGCTAATTTTTGTATTTTTAATAGAGACGGGGTTTCTCCATGTTGGCCAGGATGGTCTTGATCTCTTGACCTCATGATCCGCCTGCCTCGGCCTCCCAAAGTGCCGGGATTACAGGTGTGAGCCACCGCACCCGGCCCTATGAACTCCTTTTAAAGGAGGGAGTCATGGTGGCCAAGAAGGATGTCCACATGCCTAAGCACCTGGAGCTGGCAGACAAGAAGGTGCCCGACCTTCATGTCATGAAGGTTGTGCAGTCTCTCAAGTCCGGAGGCTTTGTGCAGGAACGGTTTGCCTGGAGACATTTCTACGCGTACCTTACCAACAAGGGTATCCAGTATCTCCATGATGACCTCCATCTGCCCCCAGAGATTGTGCTTGCCACCTTATGCCACAGCTGTCCAGAGACTGGCAGGTCTCTGCCTGAAGGTCTGGAGGGTGAGCCACCTGCAAGACCCACAAGTGGGGAAACCCACAGCCTGCTGCCAACAAGAAAGCCGAGGCTGAGGCTGCGTCAACAACCAAATTCCAGTAAGAGGCAGATTTGGTCGTGGATGTGGTCAGCCACCTCAGTAAAATTGGAGAGGACTTTTGTTTTGTTTTTATTTTTTTTTTTTTGAGACAGGATCTCACTCTGTCGCCCAGGCTGGAGTGCAGCGGCACGATCTTAGCTCACTGCCACTGCCACCTCCCAGGTTCAAGTGATTGCCCTGCCTCAGCCTCCTGGGTAGCTGGGATTACAGGCGCCCACCATCACGCTCGACTAATTTTTGTATTTTTAGTAGAGACAGGGTTTCACCATGTTGGCCAGGCTGGGCTTCTGACCTCAGGTGATCCACCTGCCTCAGCCTCCCAAAGTGCTAGGATTACTGGCATGAGCCACCACACCCAGACAGAGGAGTATTTTGCATTGAATAAACTTATAATCTGAAATATATATATATATAATTGAATAAAAAAACAAATTTCAGAGTGATTTGTTTTTATGGTACCAAGTACACTAAAATACACAAAAAACCAACAGTATATGTTTATATAGATATATATACACACACACACATATATATATAACATACATGTATGTAACAGTATTTAAAAATAGTGTGGAATAATACATACCGAATTCATAATGGCAGACTCCTTAGCTAGGTTTACAAGGGAACCTATCATTTAAGAAAGGGACGAGAATAGCAGTGGTAGTGGTCAGGGGAGTGGGTTAAAATGGACTTTTTCTGGCCAGGCATGGTGGCTCACGCCTGTATTCCTAGCACTCTGGGAGGCTGAGACAGCTGGATTGCTTGAGCTCAGGAGTTTGAGACAAGCCTGAGCAACATGGCAAAACCCCATATCTACAAAAGAACACAAAAATTAGCCAGGCATGGTAGCATGCACCTGTAGTCCCAGCTATTTGGGAGGCTGAGGTGGGAGGATCCCTTGAGCCCAGAAGGTGGAGGTTGCAGTGGGTAGAGATTGCACCACTGCACTCCAGCCTGGGCAGCAGAGCCAGACCTTGTCTCAAAAAAAAAAAAAAAAGAAAGAAAGAAAGAAAAGAAAAGAGTAAAGAAAAAGAAAACAAGAAAAGAAGAGGAAAAAAATGAACTTTTTCTTAGAGGAGCATTACACGTGCTGCTTTTTAATGGAAGTATAATGTAGCACTAACACACAGGATCAGATTGACCAATCAGCCTCAGCTGAGTCAGAGATCTCATCCAGTATCAAGCTCTACTTGTAATTTCAAGGATACAGACAAGAGGCACAAACATCCTCTTAATTAGTCATCCTTCCACATCAGTCATGCATTCTCCGGAGGATAACAGATGTGGTCTCCAAATGCAATTTTGCCAGATTACCTCATCCAACATGTAACGAAGAATGTAAATTATGAAACATCTCCTGTATATACTCCAGAGATTTATATAGCTTATGTGACATTGGCCAGGGAGCAAATGATTCTGGGTTATTTATCATATGTAATTTCATTAGCTGAAGACATCCTGCAAGAGCAGTGCCAACCTTCAGGGAATCCCTAATCTAAGGAAGGAGAGAGAGTCCAGCCTCAGAAGTACCAGTCTAAGGGAGGAGACATAGCCCTTGTAATCATGAACCTTCCAGTCTGATGGAGGACTGTTTAGCTCTCATAGAGGCCTTGGACTGATGGGAAAACTACAGTCTCACCTTAAGGAGCCCGCAATCAGGCAGGAATGTTTAGACACATGGCTTAGCTAGAATTTGAGGATCCCTATGGAGCAGTCAGCAATGGAAATTAAGAAAAGACAGTGTTGGGCCAGGCATGGTGGCTCACGCCTGTAATCCCAGCACTTTGGGAGGCCAAGATGGGTGGATCACTTGAGGCTAGGAGTTCAAAACCAGCCTCGGCAACTGGGGAAACCCCTTCTCCATAAAAAATACAAAAATTAACAGGGAGTGGTGGCATGCACCTTTAATCCCAACTACTCGGGTGGCTAAGCCAGAAGAATTGCTTGAGCCTGGGAGGTGGAGGTTGCAGTTAGCTGAGATCGTGCCATTGCGCTCCAGTCTGGGCAACAAGAACAAAACTCCATCTTGAAAAAAAAGAAGAAGAAGTGCGGCAGTAGATTCATGCTCATGGAATTCACTGGTCTTACCATGTTCCCCATCATCCTGAAGCAGCTGGATTGATAGAACGGTGGAATGCCTTTTGAAGTCACAATTATAATGCCAACTAGGTGACAATACTTTGCAGGGCTGAGGCAAAGTTCTCCAGAAGGCCATGTATGCTCTGAATCAGTGTCCAATATATGGTACTGATTCTCCCATGGCCAGGATTCACGGGTCCAGGAATCAAAGAGGGGAAGTAGCACTACTCACCATCACCCCTAGTGATCCACTAGCAAAATTTTTGCTTCCTGTTCCCGCAACAGTATGTTCTGCTGGCCTAGAGGTCTTAGTTCCAGAGGGAGGAACGCTGCCACCAGTATACACAACAACGATTCCATTAAAGTGGAAGTTAATATTGCCACCTGGACACTTTGGACTCCTCCTACCTTTATGTCAACAGGCTAAGAAGGAAGTTACTGTGTTAGCTGGGGTGATTGACCCGGGCTATCAAGATAAAATCAGTCTACTATTCCACAATGGAGGTAAGGAAGAGTGCACATGGAATACAGGAGATCCATTAGGGTGTCTCTTAGTATTACCATGCCCTGTGATTAAGGTCAATGGGAAACTACAATAGCCCAATCCAGGCAGGACTACAAATGACCCAGACCCTTCAGGAATGAAGGTTTGGGTCACTCCACCAGGAAAAAAAACATTACCTGCTGAGGTGCTTGCTGAAGGCAAGGGGAATACAGAATGGGTAGTAAAAGAAGATAATCAATACCAGCTACGACTGTATGACCAGCTGCAGAAATGAGGACTGTAATTGTCATGAGTATTTCCTCTTTCTTTTGTTAAAAACATGTTTGTGCATATACACACTTGTACTAAGAAAATATCTTCATTTTATTTCCTTTTCCTTTACCATGTGACGTAAGATTTATTGACTTCATATCAGCATCTAAGTATTGTTAACTTTATGTAATAGTATTTGGGTTGGGGATTGGTGCGTTTCTGGTCGTACAAAAGATAGTTGTATTATGTTAGGCATAATTATAACCTTATTATTGTCTTTATTTGAAGATTATGTATGATCTCAGGAGATGTGTATGGGTTCAAGTTGACAAGGGGTGGACTTGTGCTGGTTAATACTAAATGTCAATTCGATTGGATTGAAGGATGCAATATTGATCCAGGGTGTGTCTGTGAGGGTGTTGCCAAAGGAGACTGATATTTGACTCAGTGGGCTGGGGAAGGCAGACTCACCCTTAATTGGGTGGGGACCATCTAATCAGACGCCATCGAATATAAAGCAGACAGAAAAACTTGAAGCGATGAGACGAGCCTAGCCTCCCAGCCTACATCTTTCTCCCGTGCTGGGTGCTTCCTGCCCTCGAACACTGGACTCCAACTTCTTCAGTTTTGGAACTTGGACTGGCTCTCTTTGCTCCTCAGCTTGCAGACAGCCTGTTGTGGGACCTTGTGATCATGTAAGTTAATACTTAATAAATTCTCTCACTCGCTTTCTCTCTCTCTCCCCGCTGTTAGTTCTGTCCCTCTAAGAAAACCCTGACTAATACATGGGGTTTCACCATGTTGGCTAGGCTGGTCTCAAACTCCTGACCTCAGGTGATCTTCCTGTCTTGGCCTCCCAAAGTGCTGGTATTACAGGCGTGAGCCACCATGCCCAACTGGAGCTAGGTGTTATTAGCATCCCCATTTTACAGAGATTAAGCAGCTTGCCCAAGATCACCTAGCTGGCAGATAGAGGATGCAGGACCTGAATGCAGCCAGTCAGCTTCCCACGGCAGCACTGTTAACTACCAAGACCAGTTGCTCCTCACATAGCTAGGTGCACCAGGGTTGAAATCCATGCCAGCATCACCTGTGTATTCCACTGGCTGTCCAGCTTTCAACACCTCCTGATGGAGACGGTGCCTCCATCTGTCTTCTGGGGAGCCTTCCACTTGCATGTAATTTGGAGGGTAGTGGCTACTATGGTTTGAATGTGTTCCCCAAATTTCATGTGTTAGAAACTTAATTCCCAAATTCATATGTTGTTTGGAGGTAGGGGCCTTTAGGAAGTAATTAGGATAAGGTCATCAGGTAGGGACCCCATGATGGGACTGGTGGTTTTTGTTGTTGTTGTTGTTGTTTTTGTTTTGAGATGGAGTCTCACTCTGTCACCCAGACTGGAGTGAGTGCAGCGGTCCGATCTCAGCTCACTGCAACCTCCACCTCCCAGGTTCAAGTGAGTCTCCTGCCTCAGCCTCCTGAGTAGCTGGGACTACAGGCACTCACCACCACAGCCTGGCTAATTTTTATATTTTTAGTAGAGATGGAGTTTCGCCATGTTACCCAGGCTGGTCTCAAACTCCTGACCTCAGGTGATTCACCTGTCTTGGCCTCCCAAAGTGCTGAAATTACAGGCGTGAGCCACCATGCCCAACCAAGGGACTGGTAGTTTTATAAGAAGAAGAGGAAGAGAGACCTCAGCTGATGCATGTGCTCTTGCCCTGTCAATATGTGGTACCCTCCACCATGTTATGATGTAGCAAGAAGCCTTCACCAGATGCCACCACCATGCCGTTAGACTTCTCAGCCTCCAGAATCGTAAGCTAAATAAACTTACCTTTTCTTTATAAATTACCCAGTCTGCAGTATTCTGCTATAGTAACAGAAAACGGACTAAGACAGTGGCTAGCTTCAAAAGTCAAACCTGGAGGGGTCTGATGCACCCTTTCCCTTCCTTTTGATTCATGAGTTAGGCTCAGTTAATTGAGCACTAAGGCAGTAACCTGGGGACAGTTCATTGCAGAAGCAACAACAATATGGGGACCAGATGGCCCTGGAGCCTGACCAGTTCTTCAGTGCTCCGTTAGTTCTTACCTGATTTCCTAGCCTGGACATCCTACCACCTATGGATTTGGTAAGGCCCCAGCATCCTTCTAACAAATTCCCTTTTGATACAAGCCAGGCAGAATCAAGTTCAGCCCTTTTCTTGTTTTTTTTTTGTTGTTGTTGTTGTTTTGTTTTGTTTTTGTTGTTGCTGTTGTTTGTTTGTTTGTTTTTTCTCTTTTCTTTTTTTTGAGATGGAGTCTTGCTCTGTTGCTCAGGCTGGAGGGCAGTGGCACAATCTCAGCTCACTACAACCTCCACCTCCTGGGTTCAAGTGATTCTCCTGCCTCAGCCTCCCAAGTAGCTGGGATTACAAGCGTGCGCCACCATGCCTAGCTAATTTTTGTATTTTTAGTAGAGATGGGGTTTCACCATGTTGGCCAGGCTGGTCTCGAACTCCTGACCTCAAGTGATCTGCCCACCTCAGTCTCCCAAAGTGTTGGGATTACAGGCATGAGCCACCGCGCCCAGCCAAATTCTGCCTTTTTCAACCAACAATCCTGGTTGATACACCTGAGTGTTGACACCCCTTATAATTTAAAACAAAGGGATACACTCCTTGCATATAGCACAGGGTAGTATGCTCTCAACATATAAATGAATAAAATAGGGCACCTTGGTGATGACTACAAAATCACCTGCTATGATGGCCTGGGTGCATGGAGGATGTACCACCAGATGTTTCAAACTATCTCCATTCCTTTTGTTTTTTTTGTTTTTGTTTTTGTTTTTGCTTTTGTTGGAGACACAGTTTCAATCTGTTGCCCAAGCTGGAGTGCAGTGGTGTGATCCTGGCTCATTGCAGCTTCAACTTCCTGGGCTCAAGTGATCCTCTCACTTCAGCCTCTTGAGTAGCTGGGACTACAGGCATGTACCATCATGCCTGGCTAATTTTAAAAATTTTTTGTAGAGATGGGGGTCTCACTATATTGCCCAAGCTGGTCTCAAACTCCTGGGCTCAAGCTATCCTCCCATCTTGACCTCCCAAAGTGCTAGAATGACAGACATGTGTCACCAATCCCAGCTTTTTGTTGTTGTTGTTGTTATGAAATGTTTTGTACATACAAAGTTTTGTAAATCTTCATTTAAGGATGATTTCCTCGATTCCTTCTTTTTGTTTCCTTCCTAATAGTTCCTCCCAGGGACCCTTGCAAGAGAGAGAATTCCTTCCTGCTTTTTCTCTTAAGATTCACACCCTCAGGACATAGGGAGAGCTTTTGTTCCATCTCAGAACCCAAGGGCCTTCATGACCTGCATTACCTCCTCTGAAAGTGTTCAAATTCAGCCTGTCTCCTCGCTTTCACCGCTGGGAGGTCGCTCTGGCCATAGGCATCCTGAAAGTTGTAACCTCCCTGCTCTTTGTTGGCTTCACATTTGCACTGATTTTTCGGGAACAGCCTGAAACAAGCAAGAGGACTGTAAACATGGATTGGGTGGGTAGGCTGGTGGGTGAGAGGAAACCGGAGTCCTAATCCAGTGTGTAGTTTATCCTGAAAATCTTCTTTCCTACACCCAACTGTTCTGAGATGATGAGACCCTGGAGTCCCCTGCACTGGCCCGTCACAGAGACAAGGGGACAAAGGGAGGGAAGCAGGGACAGAAGAAGGCTGAAGACTTTTCCTCTCTTGAATTGTCCCCTGCACCTAACTTCTTTAAATCTGAGAGCCACGTGACTGTCAGTTGTATCTCACCCCACCATAAAAGGAGGGCAGAGAGACAGAGAAGCAGCATCTTTTCTGCAGTTTTGATTAAAAAAAACTACATGCTCTCCAAAGTTTTAAGGGATTTTGCTGGATGCTATAGAGAACATAGACTGGATCGTACAGACCAAGCCCTATCCTGGCTTGCAGTCACTTGTGCATTCAGCACAGGTTTAGGAAAGCAAGGGAACCATCTGTACAATGGGCACAGTAGGGCATGGTACTTGAGGAGGAGCAAGGAAGATGTGTGCATTAAGGTGAAAGAAAGAACACTCAGTCTCTCACCAGATTCCATCGTAGGAAAAGAGGTTCCTGAGACGTTCCTCAGGCAGAAGCTTCAGCTTCTGGACACCTGGAGCAGGACTTGGGAGTTCTGGCTTGGGGCTGCTGAACACTGCTTGAAGGAACATGCTTCCGAACATAAATCCAACAATGCCAAGTACCAGGATTATGACCAATATCTTGAGGAGCCACAGGAATCTCGAGCTGTTGGGACACAAAAGAACAGATTATGTTAAAATATTTTTTATTGATTATGTAATGTATATGAGACTGATAATTTCAGGAAAAATGTAAGCTAAGCACATAGCTTATATTGGTCACTAAAATCGGTTTCTGATAAACAGAGGAGGAAAGAATCAAGTTGCAACAAAGGGACTTAGAAAAATTACAAATAAAAGGATGGCAAAAAAATCCAGAAAAAAAAAAGGTTAGAGGCTGGGCACGGTGGCTCACACCTGTAATCCCAGCATTTTGGGAGGCCGAGGCAGGCGGATCACGAGGTCAAGAAATCAAGACCATCCTGGCCAACATGGTGAAACCCAGCCTCTACTAAAAATACAAAAATTAGCTGGGCATGGTGGCGTGTGCCTGTAGTGCCAGCTACTTGGGAGGCTGAGACAGGAGAATCGCTTGAACCCGGGAGGCAGAGGTTGCAGTGAGCCAAGATCACGCCACTGCACTCCAGCCTGGTGACAGAGTGAGACTCCTCAAAAAAAAAAAAAAAAAAAGGTTAGTAATGTTAATGTCAGCATAGCTAAATTCAAGGCAATAAAAAAGAGTATTAAATAGGACAGAAAGACCACTTATAGTGACCAAATTCATGATACCAAAACAGATAGCCGTGAACTTTATCCACTAATAATAGCATTAAAGTATACAAAGTAAAAAATGGCAGGATATGAAAGAAGGATTAGAAATACAAAGATAGTTAGAGATGCTGACATGTCTCACTTGATCAAGTCTCAAAAATATTTTAAAGTAGCAGAACAACAAAATGATATAATTTGTATTCTGTTAAAGAGCTCTTAAAACATTTATAAAAATTGGCCACATATGCCGGGTGTGGTGGCTCATGCCTGTAATCCCAGCACTTCAGGAGGCCAAGGCGGGTGGATCACGAGGTCAGGAGATCGAGACCATCCTGGCTAACACGGTGAAACCCCATCTCTACTAAAAATACAAAAAATTAGTAGGGTGTTGTGGCGGACGCCTGTAGTCCCAGCTACTCAGGAGGCTGAGGCAGGAGAATGGTGTGAACCTGGGAGGCGGAGGTCGCAGTGAGCTGAGATCACGCCACTGCACTCCAGCCTGGGCAACAGAGAGAGATTCTGTCTCAAAAAAAAAAAAGAAAGAAAATCCTGTTTTGCTTTTATTCACGTGGTTATTATATTGAATTTATAAATTAATATAGGGCAAAGTTACATCTCTGCAAAATTGAGCTATTCTAGTCAAGAATAAAAAGAAGGTATCTCAATCTATTCATATATATTTCCCTAATACAGTGGTAATTTGAGACTCTGTCTCAAAAAAAAAAAGTTGGCCACATATTAGGACACAAAGAAAACTGTAATAAAGTAGAAATCGTTCAGATCATACATTCTGACAATGCAATTCGAATGTAACCTGGCCGGGCATAGTGGCTCATGCCCATAATCTGAGCACTTTGGGAGACCTAGGCAGGAGGATCACTTGAAGCCAGGAGTTCAGGACCGTCCTGGGCAACAAAACAAGACCCTGTATCTACAAAAAATTGAAAAATAGCCAAGCACCGTGGCATGTGCCTATAGTCCTAACTACTCAGGAGGCTAAGGCAGGAGAATCCCTTGAGCCCAGGAGTTCAAGGCTGTAGTGAGCTATGATCGCACTACTGCATTACAGCCTGGGCAACTGAGACCCCATCTCTAAAAACATAATAGGCTGGGCATGGTGTCTCATGCCTGTAATCCCAGCACTTTGGGGGGCCGAGGCAGGCGGATCGCTTGAGCTCAGGAGTTTGAGACCAGCAACATGGTGAATGTCTCTACTGAAAAAAAAAAAATAGCTGGGCGTGGTGGCCCAGGCCTGTGGTCCCAGCTACTTGGGAGGCTGAGGTGGGACGATCACTTGAGCCTGGAGGGCGAAGGATATAGTGAGTCAAAACTGCACCACTGCACTCCAGCCTCGGTGTCAGAGGGAGACTCTGTCTCCAAAAAAAAAACAAAAACGCCCACTGCTATTATCTAACATTGTCATGGAAGTGCTAATCAATGCAGTAAGATTAGCTTATGGAATAAAAACATAAATAACGAAAAGGGAAATAAAAAGTATTATTTACAGATGAAATGATTACATATTCAGAAAACTAAAATGTATGAGGTGAGAAGCTATTAGTAAGATTTTAATAGGGTACCTGGTGACAAAAGATAGTAAAAAAATTAATAATAATAATTGTCTAATGACCACTTAGTATGTTCTAGACCCCCTGCCAAGAGCTTTGTGTGCATTATCTCATTTAATCCTCACAACAGCATAACAAGAGAAGTTTTATTTTTTGTTTTTCTTTTGTTGTTGTTTGTTTTGTTTTGTTTGAGACAGAGTCTCGCTTTGTCACCCAGGCTGGAGTGCAGTGGCACAATCTCAGCTCACTGCAACCTCCACCTCCTGGGTTCAAATGATTCTCCTGCCTCAGCCTCCTGAATAGCTGGGATTACAGGCGCCCACCACCACACCCGGCTATTTTTTGTATTTTTAGTGGAGACGGGGTTTCACCATGTTGGCCAGGCTGGTCTCAAACTCCTGACCTCAGGTGATCTGCCTGCCTCGGCCTCCCAAACTGATGGGATTACACGCATGAGCCACCAAGGCTGGCCGAGAGAAGTTTGATTACTCCACGCAATGATCAGATGAGATAGCTGAAGCTAAATAGGAAAAGTAACTTGCTTTCTCGGTTATGACAGATGCAGAATTCAAAAGCAGACCACACTTTTAACCACTACCCTACAAAGGTTTCTATAAGCCAACAAGTCAGAAAACATAATGAAAGCAGAAATCTGCTTCAAATTAACAACATAACACAAAATGACCCAGGCAGGCAGATACTTAAGAAGAAACATGTGGGACTTATGTGGCAGACTCTTAGGTGGCCCATATGATCTTGATCTCTTGGGCGCTTAGCAAAAGATTCTTGGTTTTTAGCATTTAAGATGTGCCTATGGTTGGTACCAACCGACATTTCCTGAAATCATGCAGTCTTGAGTTATAAATCTTTAAGTCTATTGCCATGCTAGAATCTTATTAATATATAGGAAATTTAGAGAGATTAAGTGCCTAAATGGCCTGCCCAATACTTGTATATTTTTAGTATCACACAGAACTAAAATCCCCGGAACTAGGAACACTCTAGACCTTACATGGTTTATTCCTCCTGTCATTTCAAACATTGAAAGTGGGGCCTATCTGATTATTTGCCTGCTCACTTTATGTTTATATCTACTGCATTTGTACCAATATACATCAGGTTTGTGCAACCACTGATTTTTGTTGGATTTTAATCAGGTCTCACAGTGATCATTTAACATCTTCCTCTAAGTCTCATCTTGTGCTGTTATGGATTTTCATTTTGAAAATCTACACTGTATGGAAGCACATGTCTTTAATATCTCCAGACATTACATTTCATCGAATGCTTAAATTTTAGTGGGTAACTTAACAGGGGCCTCCCTGTTAAGTTCTGAAAAAGAATGGGAGGGAACAATTAAATATTTTTGGTAAAATGTGTTTTTTGTCTTGTGCAGAATATGTAGAACATACATTTTAATTTAGTAAATCCATTTTAAAAGGAAACGATGCTCTGTTATCACACTGCCTTGGTCTGTTTTGTACAGTTTTGTGCTGCTATAACAGAATACCTGAGACTGGGTAATTTACAGGGAACAGAAGTTTATGTTCTGAAGGCTGGCAAATCCAAGATCCAGGGGCCACATCTGGGGACCTTCTTGCTGCATCATCCCATGGTGGAAGGTGGAAAAACAAGCGAGTGCATGTGAGAGACACAGCAAGAGGGGGCTGAATTTGTCCTTTTATGAGGAATCCACTCCTACTATAACGAACCCACTCCCATGATAATGGCATTAATCCATTCATGAGCGCAGAGCCCTTCCGGCCTCATCACCTTTTATAAGGCCCCATTTCTTAACATTGTCTAATTGGGGATGAAGTTTCCAACACATGAACTCTGAGGGGCACATTCAAACCATATTATATAACTAAAGCAATTTTTAATCATAAAATTTCTGAACAGCTTGTAATTTTTAAAATACCTATTGGAAGTTGTTTACAGTTATTTTGTTTAAGTGTGAATTTTTTCCTTTTCTTGCCAATCTCTCTTTGGGGAAAAAAAAGTGGGTTTCTGGTAATGAACTGAGCAGACATCTGATATATTACATGCCTTTTAAGCTGTGTAACTTAATATTTGTATACTTGATAATTTGTTTTACTATGTAATTGATAAAATTGTGATGTGTATTGATATTAGTTTAATGTGTAAGAATGTATGCTTGTAGTTCTCTGGGAGAAACAATTTGCCAAGTGTTCACCAGCTTGTAAAACTCTAATGTGAGGCTGGGCCCGGTGGCTCACGCCTGTAATCCCAGCACTTTGGGAGGCCGAGGCAGGCAGATCACCTGAGGTCAGGAGTTCGAGACCAGCATGGCCAACATGGTGAAACCCCGTCTCCACTAAAAACACAAAAATTAGCTGAGTGTAGTGGCAGGCACCTGTAATCCCAGCTACTTGGAAGGCTGAGGTATAAGAATCACTTGAACCCAGGAGGTGGAGGTTGCAGTGGGCTGAGATCGTGCCACTGTGCTCCAGCCTGGGTGACAAGAGGGAAACTCCATCTCAAAAATAAATAAATAAATAAATAAATAAACTCTAATGTGAGAGCTTAAACATCTAAGTAAATAAAGTCACCTTTTAAAAAATCAAATTACTGAATATACATAAAATATAAAATATGCACCCTTAAAAAATTAAAACTTTATTGGATTGTATGCCTGAAATGACACACATCAAGTTCTTAATTGTGATCTGCACTATTAAATGAACATGTTTCTATAGTCTCTCTTTTTTCTTTCTTTTTTAGTAATGATCAAGAATTAATTTTGTCACTGAACAAATAAAGAATTAAGCAAATTACCACTGTATTAGGGAAATATATATATGAATAGATTGAGATACCTTCTTTTTATTCTTGACTAGAATAGCTCAATTTTGTAGAGATGTAACTTTGCTCTATAGTAATTTATAAATTTAATATAATAACCACATGAATAAAAGCAAAACAGGATTTTCTTTTTCTTTTTTTTTTTTTTTTGATCCAGAGTCTCGCTCTGTCGCCCAGGCTGGAGTGCAGTGGCGTGATCTCAGCTCACTGCGAGCTCCACCTCCCAGGTTCACGCCATTCTCCTGCCTCAGCCTCCCAAGTAGCTGGGACTACAGGCACGCACCTCCACACCTGGCTAATTTTTATTTTATTTTATTTTATTTTTGTATTTTTAGTAGAGACGGAGTTTCGCCGTGTTAGCCAGGATGGTCTAGATCTCCTGACCTCGTGATCCGCCTGCCTCGGCCTCCCAAAATGCTGGGATTACAGGCGTGAGCCACCATGCCCGGCCAGGATTTTCCTTTTTTAGAGCCAGGCTCTCACTATGTTGCCCTGGCTGGTCCCAAACTCCTGGGCTCAAGTAATCCTCCTGTCTCAGCTTTCTGAGTAGCTGGGACTATAGGCACACACCACAGAGGCTAGCAGAACAGATTTTTTATTGGTCAAAATGACTCTAAAATTTATTAGAAGTAACACATGAGAATAGCAAGGAAGATATTAAAAATAAGAAGGATGGGCCGGGCGCGGTGGCTCACGCCTGTAATCCCAGCACTTTGGGAGGCCGAGGGGGGCAGATCATGAGATCAGGAGATCAAGACCATCCTAGCTAACATGGTGAAACTCCATCTTAGGCAGGCATGGTGGCACGCACCTGTAGAGGCAGGAGAATCGCTTGAACCTGGGAGGCGGAGGATGCAAAGTGAAACTGTCAAAAAAAAAAAAAAAAAAAGAAGGATAGCTATATTACTACTAAAGAGCAAAGTTATGATAAGGCCACAGTTATTAAAAGCATGTTACCAATTCAGGAATAAGCAAATAAGTGAATGGAACAAACCGAAGCTCAGAAATACTCTGTGTGTGTGTGTGTAATTTGAGTTTGCACTATCTTTGTCACATATTTCTGTAACATCTTAACTTCTAAATTTTCTAAAATGGTACCCAGAAAAATAAATACATTTAAACTATTCGAGTTATAGAAACTGTCTTAATCCATTTTGTGCTGCCATTACAAAATACCACAGGTATACCACAGAGTAATTTATACAGAAAAATTTATTGGGCTCACGGTCCTGAACACTAGGAAGTCCAAGGGCATGGTTACACAGTTTCAGCTAGATAGCAGAAATGCCTTTCAGTGTTTTGTAACATTGTAGGATGAACATAGTTACAATAATATATAGTATCAGGCTGGGCACTGTGGCTCATGTCTGTACTCCCAGCACTTTGGGAGGCCGAGGCGGGTGGATCATTTGAGGTCAGGAGTTCAGGACTAGCTTGGCCAACATGATGAGACCCTGTCTCTACTAAAAATACAAAAGAAATTAGCAGGGCGTGGTGGCGTGCGCCTGTAATTTCGGCTACTCTGGAGGCTGAGGCAGGGGAATTGCTTGAACCATGGAGGTGGAGGTTGCAGTGAGCCGAGATTGCGCCACTGCACTCCAGCCTGGGCTACAGAGCTAGACTCTGTCTAAAAAAAATAAAATAAAATAACAAAAATTAGTTGGGCATGGTGGCGCGCGTGCGCACGCCTGTAATCCCAGCTACTCGGGAGGCTGAGGTGGAAGAATCACTTGAGCTCGGGAGGGAAAGATTGCAGTGAGCCGAGATCGCATCACTGCACTCCAGCCTGGGTGATGGAGCAAGACTGCATCTCAAAATAATGATAATAATATAGTTTCAAATAGCTAGGAGGAAGATATTGAATGTTTGCTCCCAACACAAAGAAATGATAAACGTTTGAGAAGACGTATATGCTAATTATCCTGATCTTATCACTATGCTATGTGTTTATCACTACATGTATCAAAATATCACTATGTACCTCATGAATATGTACGATTATTATTTGTCAATTAAAAAGAAACTGCAGACCTTTTATGCATGATTCCACAGGTGGAGGAAAAGTCAAACTTGCCGAGGATTTGCCAGCTTTAAATTTATCCGCATCAGTATCAGGCCTCCCAGCTTCCTCCTTTTCAGTCACCCATGAAGGAATGTGGAGTGGGGGAAGTTGGGGAAGGGGAACGCTGGAATGAAAGCCTTAGCCAAGGACGTGGATGGATGCAAAGCTGCCTTCCTTTCCCCCATTCCGCCAATCCTCTATTCAACGTGTGTTGCTGCTTTTTGTTTGTTTGTTTGTTTTGTTTATTTGTTTTTGAGACAGAGTCTCCCTCTGTCGCCCAGGCTGGAGTGCAATGGAGCAATCTCGGCTCACTGCAACCTCTGCTTCCAGGTTCAAGTCATTCTCCTGCTTCGGCCTCCCAAGTAGCTGGGATTACAGGCACTTGCCACCACACCCGGCTAATTTTTGTATTTTTAGTAAAGACGGGGTTTCACCATGTTGGCCAGGCTGGTCTTGAACCCCTGACCTCAAGTGATCCGCCCACCTCGGCCTCACAAAGTGCTGGGATTACAGGTGAGAGCCACTGCGCCCGGCCAGACGTGTTCTTTTTCATGCTTACAAGATGTCATGTCACAAACATGTTATTGCATTTTTGTGAGATGACTTCTTTGTCAATGTTTAGCGATTGTTTTAGAGTTTTGGAAAATACAAACAAAATAAACTTTGCGGATAAAAGAATACCAGATGTATGTCTGATCCTTCTTCGTAGCTTATAAAAATTAATTTAGACTTTCAAATGTACTTTACCCCGTTAATTATTATATCACTCCGTAGAGGCTCTTTAGCACGCGGGGCCACACAACCGCAGCTCACTCTGCCCTGCGGTGGGCGCCTGGATTTGAAAACCGACTTTTCCCTGACTCCGCGCGGACTGTGGAGGAGACCAAGCCGCCGGGCTCCCCGACTGTCCACAGCCCGCAGTCCCCGCGCCCGGGCACCCACATACCCCTGACGGCGGCTCCTCCCGTGGGCAGCAAACGGGCCCTAGGCTGGGTCAGCGCCTCTGAGTTCCAAGCAGAGAGCCCCGAAGCCCGCACTCCCGAGCCGATTCCCACACTCGGGCGTCCCCGAGACACATTCCCGGCCGCGAGAGGCCACCTCCACGTGGAATTTTCCCACGGAAAAGCCAGCGCTCCCCATTCCTGGGGGTGCAGAGTTCGTTCCGCACGCGCCGTCACCTCGCCTCTGCAGCCACCTATGCGGGGAACCAGTTGGACTTAAGACTCCAACCGCCCGCTCCCTGGCTCCGGCGTCTGCGTCCCCAGCACCTGCCGGCTCTGCAGACGCCAGAAAGGACCCGCGGCGCTCCCGGCTCCCGAAGTTTCACCTCTCGCTCTGCTCTGCCCCGGGGACACTCACCCGCCCGAAGTCATCCCGAATCCCGCCGCCCTCAGACTGCCGGATGTCGCGGAGCCTAGCAGCCAGGCCGCCGACTGCCCCGCCCTGGCACCGACCCGGGCAAATTCTCGGCGAGTAGGGCAGGTGCAGGACGCTTGGGAAGGCCCCCGCCCTTCTCTCCTGACCGCCCCCACACCAGCAGCGCCCCCACCTCTACCCTGGACCTTTCTCCTCCGCTGCAGGTGATCGGGCTTCTCTCTCCCGCTTAAAGAAAAACACAATCCCCGCGTCCACCCCTAGTCTATCACCGCGGTCCCTACCGTTCCTTCCTCGCTATGCTGTGTCCCCGTGCCCTCCAACCTCGCGGCCTTGACCCACCCGCAGCTCATGCTGGGGGTCCCTAAATTCGGCCTTGGTCCCACCTCCACCCTCCACTTCACCACGCACTCCACACCTACTGTCCTGGCAAAAGACCCCAGGAACTGGAAAGCTGGGGTGTGGCTGAATCCTTCTAATGGGCAGGGACCCGTGCGGCCACATAACGCCTGTGTGCCTGGAAGAAAGAGTCTGTTGAACTTCAGATGAAATTAGATTTGCAGGACCTTTTTCATAAGCCAGGCTCAGTGTTTCCCATGGCTCCTCTCACACATGATTATATTGTATTCTAATGACCCAGCTGCCACAAATACAAGAATTTATTTTTTGAAACTGTCACCCAGCCTGGAGTGCAATAGTGTAATCATAGCTCATAGCCTCGACCTCCAGCGCTCAAATGATTCTCCCACCTCAGCCATCCGAGTAGCTAGGACTACAGGCACCCACGACCGCACCTGGCTAATTAAAAAATAATAATAATAATTTGTAGAGAGGAGGTCTCACTCTGTTGCCCAGGCTGGCCTTGAAGTCCTAAGCTCAAGCAATCGTCCTGTCTCGGCCTCCCAAAGTGCTAGGATTACGGGTGTGAGCCACCACGATCGGCAAGAATCTTTAAATATGGCGTGCAAAATGCATGCAAAATGGGGCCGGGTGCAGTGTCTCATGTGTGTAATCCCAGCACTTTGGGAAACTGAGGCAAGTGGATCACTTGAGGCCAGGAGTTTGAGACCAGCCTGGGCAACATAGTGAAACCCCATCTCTACTAAAAATACAAAAATTAGCCCGGGGTGATTGCACACACCTGTAATCCCAGCTACTTAGGAGGCTAAGGCACGAGAACACGAGAATCTCTTGAACCCAGGTGGCAGAGGTTGCAGTGAGCCGGGATCATGGCACTGCACTCCAGTCTGGGTGACAGAGAGTGACTCCATCTCAAAAAAAGAAAAAAAAAGAAAAATGGCCAGTGCTTTTTTTTTTTTTTTTTTCGGAGTCTGGGAAAGTGAGTCTTGGAAAAGAGTAGAAGGAAATGCCAGTGTGATCTACAACTTTGATGCAGGTGAGTCCCAAGTTCAGGTCTGAGCTCCTTGGCAGCCAGCAGAGAAAGGGAGTCTCTCAGAAGGGAGTTTTCATGTAACAAATGCAGATAACTATTTTCTAGCTCCAGACTGGAAAAGAGATCCTCTTTGACAAGACCAATCAGAAAAGTGTTGTACTGACTACGTGCATGTAGAGGGGTAAAAAAAGACATTTGTATAACACCTCCTTGCTTACAAAGAGCTTCCATATTCATTCCTGTCCTTCATTCAGCTCTTGTAATAACACTGTCAGGCACTTCTCAGATGTGAAGACTGAGCCTATAAGATCTTTCATGACTCATTCAAGCTTATGTGGCCAGTAATGGGGCTAGGATTTTCACCTAGGAGTTGTGTCTCTAAAGCCAGTGCTGGCTCCCTCAAACCCCCTGTATCACCAGCTGTTCTGTGAAAGGGTTGTATACACAAAGAGACCCCCAAATTCTGAAGAAGATGAGAAACCAAAGGAGGAGGCAGACAAATCCAGTTTGTTGGTATTGGGTGATTTATTAAGGGAACTTAGAAGTGTGGTCCTGGACACCACAAGGCAGGTAGATGTCTATACTACAACCCCTCAACCCAGAGCATATATCTTGGGCAAAAAGCATATGTACCCTAGAAGGAATACATAGGGGCTACAGGCAGAAACTATGGTTTCTGCAACAATAAGAAGGAAACTTACAATGACTAAGTGTTCATACACAAAGAGTAATACATCAACTAGACATTTTTTTCTTTGAAGATGGAGTCTCACTCTATTGCCCAAGCTGGAGTGCAGTGGTGTGATCTTGGCTCACTGCAACCTCTGCCTCCTGGGTTCAAGCAATTCTCCTGCCCCTGCCTCCTGAGTAGCTGGGATTATAGGCATGCACCACCACACCTGGCTAATTTTGTATTTTTAGTAGAGACGAGGGTTTCACCATGTTGGTCAGGCTGGTCTTGAACTCCTGACCTCAGGTGATCCACCCACCTCAGCCTCCCAAAGTGCTGGGATTACAGGCATTAGCCACTGGGCCTGGCCCAACTAGACATTTTAGAGGCACTCCTGGGACTTGGGGTTAACCAGGCAGATTCGCATTCGAAATAAAGTGGCTCTTTTCCCCACACCAGCTCTATTTAAGTAGGAAAGCTCTTTTCCATCAGATCTGTGGTTTGGAAGCAGGGAAGAGGATAGTTCAGGCATAACTCTTGCTTCACATTAGTGTTGTGATTGGTGATTGTGGTTCCAAGGTGAACCCTCTATGGTTGTAGATCCTCTCTCCCTGCTCTAGGGATGACTGCAGGAAGGTAGAGTGGATTAAAGGAGAATATTTACTCTTTTTCAGCTTGATCAGGGTTTCTCCCTGGCAGAGCTAGCTGTGGTCCCTGACTGTCTAGACCACAGCCAAGCAGCTGCCCTGCTGCTGCCCTGAGTGACAGACAGGAGCATCACCATCTTGGACAAGCACCACCATTTTAAAGTTCACCTTGATCAAAAACCACCTAAATCCGAAGGGCATCAGCCTAATGGCTAAGGTTAGCATGACCATAAACCACAAATGACATCTCCGACCAGAAACATTCCAACCATAAGATAAATCCCTCCCCAACCAGAGACATGCCAGCCCTGAGATAACCTCTCCTCCAACCAGAGACATTCCAACCCTGCAATAAACTTTCCCACACACACAGAAATATTCCAAGCTTGTGATAAGCTGTCTCACCCTAAAACCAATAAATACTCCTAGTCTGTAAGACAGAATGCTTCTGACCAAAAATCGGCCAGAAGCCCCTCTCAGGTTTATTCTCCAAAATAAACCTTTGACTGTTGAGCCACTTTTTGTGTTTCTTTGCTCTTTCTTTAACTCTTACATTTGGTGCTGAAAGCCAGGATGGGTGTTGGGGATAGAGGCTCTCTTGCAACCAAGGAAGCAGTGGACAGCAGCTGCTCATCCCGCTGGATCCTGAGAGTCTCTGGCCACCCATCCCATCTTGTCTCTCACTTTACTTTTTGAGCAATTTGCGTGAGGAGGACAACTAACCTGAAAGGGCCTGCAAGGCTCGGGCTGGGGCTACTCTCCAGTGAGCCCTCAAAACCCTCAGGTCTCAGGAATCCACCTCTGACTGCCTGCAATGGGTATCAGGTATTTTGCTTTCTCCCCTCCTCCTCCCTCATCCTCCTCTCTCTCTCTCTCTCTCTCTCTCTCTGTCTCTCTCTTTCTCTCCCCACCACCCCACTTCTTGTGGCTCCAGTCCAAGAGGCCCTTTGCCAATTCCAGCTGGAACATCCAACATCAGACACTAATCCAGCTAACTGGTAAGATCTGCCTTCCCCTTTCTTTCTCATGGTACTCGGGACAGTCAGGTCTGCCATCCCGGTCTTCAGAGAACCAGTGGGACTAAGCTAGAAGAAATCTTGGGGATGCCCAGTTTCTTCTCAACTTGACCATCCTCTTTATAAAGAGGATTCTGGGTCTCTGTCTTTTGACTGGGGATGCCTAGAACTAAAACAGACACCCTCGGCTTCCTCTTACCAGTCCACATGGGTGCCAAACAATCCTGCATTCCCACATCCTCTCCACTGGGCTGTCTCCTTCACAACCTCACCAACTTGGCTTACAGGAAATATAAAGCCAAAGTGTTCGGACTTTTATTGCAACACGGCCTGGCCCCGGTACAAATTAAATAATGGCAAATTAAAATTTCGAGCCGAAGGCCCAAATATGGCACCTTTTACTTTCAAATTCTGAGGGACCTTGACAACTTTATAACCAGGAATGGCAAACGCCAAGAGGTTCTCTCTATTCAGGCCAGGCTTTCTTCTACTTTAGATCCCGACCCTCTCTGTCTCAAGCTTGCACCCTTCATGAAATCCTTCCTAATGAAAACCTTCCCCAGGTCTCTCCTTCCCCTGAAACTCCTTCCTTCAAAACTCCTTCCTCCAAAACTCCTTTTGACCCTGCAGATGAACCCCCTCTGCATTCTCATCCCTCTGCATCTGCTCCTCACCCATCTGAACCCTCTGCCCTGGCGGCCCCTCCTGCCCCCAAGCCTTCAGCCCCAAACCCCACTTCCCCTCCTTCTCCACCTGTGACCCGTTCAAAAACTGCTCCATCCAGTCAAATCATCTCTGCCATTCTCCCTCTCTGGAAAGTGGCTGGGGTTGAAGGCATTGCTTGTGTTTATGCCCTTTCTCCATGTCTGATTTGTTGCAAATCAAACATACCTAGGATCTTTCTATGAAAATCCCTCTCATTACCGCAGGGAATTCCTGCACATAACCCAATCCTTTAACCTGGCCTGACATTTATATAATTCTAACCTTCACCCTCACCCCTGATAAAAAAAGAGTGCTCAGCTTAATTAAAATGGATATCCAAGCTATGAGTATATTCAAAAGGCCTTTATGTTTTGTCTCTTCATAAATCTTATTTTCCTAGGAAAGGTTTTCTCCCAATCAACTGAATTACTTTTCTCCACTCTGTCTTGCCATTCTTCGTGCATGTATGAAAGACCCTAAAATGACTTCTGGTGGCCTGGGACTCCTTGGGAAAACAAAAAGGCACCACGAATCCCATTTTGGGAAAAATCTGTTTTCCTTATGGAATCCCTAGAATTAGAGATGAATAAGTGCTTCTCAAAATCTGTCTTTGTCTTCCAGCTATGCTTGTTTATTAGGCCCTGGAAACTGTTTTCCTAGTCCTGTTTTTAAAGGGCCTCACCAGAAAGCCATTAATCCAATAGGGAAATTTTTTTTAAAAATCTTATAATTACTGGATCTTCTTCTGGTTGTCTGTGTGGCTATATATGTGTTATGTGTGCAATATCTATTTTAAAAACTCTAATTAATTGGCCTAAGAAAAATAAGCACTTAAACATTTTTAAGGACAAAGTAAAAGTTGTGGGACCTTCAGTTCACATGACTTTAATCTTTAAAACTTACTGGTACGGTAAGATTAGAAATGTCTTAAGAGTTGCCAGGATACATTTTTGTTTGCATTTATTAATCAAGCAATTTCATACTTATCTCTGCCAAATACTATAAGGTGTCAAAATTTGGCATAGAGGCTATAAAACTGTAACTCAGCCCAAACAGAATAATCTTTGCTTGTGTAATTTTTTGATAAATAAACATTAATATTGGTTTAATAAAGATAGCTACACCTTGAACTGTTTAGTGAAATACCTAACTTCTAATCTTGAAATTAAAGAAAAGATAATTTATATAAAAAAGAATCTTATATGGTAAATTCTTGTCCTGAAGTAAATTAACTGGTTGTTTAAAGAAAGGAATGTTTACAACAAGTCAGCAAGTTGAGGCACATCAGAAATTGTCTGTGTAAGTCATAAAAAATTTTATAAAAGGGAATTTACGTAAGAAAGGTACAATTTAGGCCGGACACAGTGGCTCATGCCTGTAATCCCAGCACTTTGGGAGGCCAAGGCGGGTGGTTCACCTGAGGTCAGGAGCTCAAGACCAGCCTGACTAATACGGTGAAACCCCGTCTCTACTGAAAACACAAAAGTTAATTTAGCTGGGCGTAGTGGCATGTACCTATAGTCCCAGCTATTCAGGAGGTTGAGTAGCTTGAGAATTGCTTGAACCCAGGAGGTGGAGACTGCAATGAGCCGAGATTGCACCAATATAACCAACGTACTCCAGCCTGGGGTGACAGAGCAAGACTGTATCTCAAAAAAAAAAAAAAAGAAAGAAAGAAAAAAAAAAAGAAATGTACGATTTAAAAGTGATTAGGCCTCCTGAATGCTTTATACAATGCCACTATAACTCTTAGTTGTACAACTGGCCTTCACTGAAGCTAGGTAAGTCCTAGGACACACGGAGTTTTTTTTTGTTTTTGTTTTTTTATTGATCATTCTTGGGTGTTTCTCACAGAGGGGGATTTGGCAGGGTCATAGGACAATAGTGGAGGGAAGGTCAGCAGATAAACAAGTGAACAAAGGTCTCTAGTTTTCCTAGGCAGAGGACCCTGCGGCCTTCCGCAGTGTTTGTGTCCCTGGGTACTTGAGATTAGGGAGTGGTGATGACTCTTAACGAGCATGCTGCCTTCAAGCATCTGTTTAACAAAGCACATCTTGCACCGCCCTTAATCCATTTAACCCTGAGTGGACACAGCATATGTTTCAGAGAGCACAGGGTTGGGGGTAAGGTCATAGATCAACAGGATCCCAAGGCCGAATAATTTTTCTTAGTACAGAACAAAATGAAAAGTTTCCCATGTCTACTTCTTTCTACACAGACACGGCAACCATCCGATTTCTCAATCTTTTCCCCACCTTTCCCCCCTTTCTATTCCACAAAACCGCCATTGTCATCATGGCCCGCTCTCAATGAGCTGCTGGGCACACCTCCCAGACGGGCTGGCGGCCGGGCAGAGGGGCTCCTCACCTCCCAGTAGGGGCGGCCGGGCAGAGGCGCCCCTCACCTCCTGGACGGGGCGGCTGGTCGGGCGGGGGGCTGACCCCCCCCACCTCCCTCCCGGACGGGGGTGGCCGCCGGGCGGAGACGCTCTTCACCCCCCAGACGGGGCGGCTGCCGGGCGGAGGGGCTCCCCACCTCCCAGACAGGGTGGCTGCCGGGCGGAGGGGCCCCCCACCTCCCAGACGGGGCGGTTGCCAGGCAGAGGGTCCCCCCACCCCCCAGACGGGGTGGCCGGGCAGAGACGCCCCTCACCTCTCAGACGGGGCCGCGGCCGGGCAGAGGCGCTCCCCACATCCCAGACGGGGCGGCGGGGCAGAGGCGCTCTCCACATCCCAGACGGGATGGCGGCGACACACGGAGTTAAATGCTGGGATAAGTCAGACCTTATCTGCACTTCTGTCTAGGTCCTAGGCTCTACACCTAGTGCATAATTAAAATCCCAAGCTTGGCCAGGAACAGTGGCTCATGTCTGTAACCCCAGCACTTTGGGAGGCCAAGTCGGGAGGATCACCTGAGGTCAGGAGTTTGAGATCAGCCTGGCCAACACGGTGAAACCCCGTCTCTATTAAAAATACAAAAATTAGCCAGGAATGGTGGCTCTCGCCTGTAATCCCAGCTACTCGGCAGGCTGAGGCAGGAGAATTGCTTGAACCCAGGAAGTGGAGGTTGCAGTGAGTCAAGATTGCACCATTGCACTCCAGCCTAGGTGACAAGAGTGAAACTCCATCTCAAAAATAAATAAATAAAAATAAAATAAAATCCCAAACTCACCAACAAAAGTAAAGGTTGCTAAAAGTTAACAGTGTAACATGTATTTAAGACTATTAAAAAAAGTTTACATATAGTTTTGGTAAAAAGATTATAAGGAGGCATGAAAATGTAATGTGGATTTTTACCTAGATTAAAAGGTTAAAGAATTGTTTTTAGTTGAATAAAATAAAAATGAAGGTTTAAGCAATTTTTGGAAGGTTAATTGTAAAGGAAATTCTGTGTGTAAACATATTGGCTAAAGTTGAAGGGGTATCATCCAGTTTTTCTGTAAATTGAGCATTAAAATAAAAGCACAACAGGTTTCTCTTAAAGCACTAACCTGCTCTTAGCAAAAATTATAATGGGTCTATAGACTATTTTTAAAGATTTTAAAGATTTTTATAAAAATCTTTACTTTATGGTCAAACATTAAAATTCGGTAAATTTGTCTACAAGGTTTTATTAAAAATTGAGCTTAACATTAATAGCACACTAATATAATGGTAAAATTTGGTATAAAACCATACAGGAAGCATTGTCAAATAGAAAATGGTGTTTGGCTTTCTTTGGGCTATATTTGTATAAATATGTTATTGGTATGTGTTCCAAAGTTATAGGAGACTCCTATAATTCTGATATATCTTAGTGTATGTTATCAGTAGTAATTATAATTGTTATGTTAAAACTATTGTGTGCCACAAAGGTAACAGATATCCTTGTCAATTGTGACTTTAACTATGGCTACCCTAAAACTTTTTGTCATCCATAAACAATTGTTGTCTTGTTTTGGTCCTCTTTAGAAGGTAGTCTTATAATCAGCTATAAAGCTCTAACAGGTGCTCTTGAATGCAGCTTTTTGATAACTTTGGAGATTGTGACATCAGAATAGAGGAAAAATGTTCAGGACTCTCGAAGAGCTAAAATGTTCATTAATATCAAGCAGGACAGAAATTAACTGCATTAACTGAACTAATAGGAGACTGAAGTGATATTTTTGACGTTTTGCTGAAAATATTGCTAATCCTTCGTTTTGTTTTTCAAAGTCAAAGAAACTTTTCTTTTGAGCTATTGACAGCTTTTAACAATTTAGTATACTCCCATGAACAAAATTTGGAGCATACTTGTTTCTCTCTACCTGATTTTCTCCAGAATTTGGAAACTGTGAGTATTCTTAAGTTGTGGCAATATAGTTATTTGCATAAGTGCAATAAGAATCTGTTTTCTTTTGTAACAGGACACAATTGGAAAAACTGGTTATTTTACCAAGGCTTTGACTGGAATGGTGTGCTTTCCTTTAAGGAATCAAACCTGACTTATGAAGCCAAGAAAGCTCTTGGGAAATTGGCCTCATGTTTTGTGTACACAGTCCCTGTACAGGGTTTCTGATCTGTGGTAAGTAAAGAATGTCACTTTCTGATAGGCCAGGAACCCCAAGTTATTTTGGAATCTCAAGGGGAAACTCATAGGTATTTAATGGTACAATTCCATGGCTGGGCTCAGCTTTAAAAAGTCTTATCTGAGATTCCTTCTATGGAACAAAGTTCCATCAATGCCAATTTAAAAGGCCTATGTAACAAATAATTATTCTTGCTGCACTTTATGCAAATAATTAAGCCAAGTATAATAAAACAAGCCATTCCTACCATGATTTGTCTTTTAATAAAAATGGGAAATTGGAGAAAGGAAATTATGTTTCAAAAACTATAGCACACCTGTTATTAAATTCTAGTGTTGCCAAATGTTTTTCAATTTTTATTATTTTCTACAGTTTAAATTAAATTCTAACTTTTCTGGCTACAAGTTTCCAAATAAGCTGTGCTTTCTTAAAGCCCTATGAACTGAAAACTAGCTGTTTGAGCAGGTGCTGCCTGTAAGCCTCCGACCATGACAGAAGGAAATCTCTTCACTGCTGGCGCTGACAACTAATAACTGAGGGTGCCCAGAATCCTTCGCCCCCACGTCTAGTGAGTCCAGGGAATCCAGGGCAATTGAGACAGTATCTGTTACAGGAATCAACTCCTGGATACATCACGCTCAAGTCAAAGCCTGGAAAGCTGAGGAAGCAGCCCCCGACAGCCCAAAGGAACATCCTAAATATCAATGTAAAGAAATAGGAAACCTTAAGCTGAAAATCATAAAAAATAAGTAACTAAGTGAGAACTAGTCATCTTACTCAGTCTCACCCCTACTTCACCAAATACTTTTTGTCGTTCCTACCTCTCCTTCTCAGCCAAATATTAAAATAAAACCTTTTAATGGAAATTTTCGACTATGTCACCCTGTGGGAACTGCTTTACTCACTCTACTATTTGCAGTAGGACTATATGCTGTAGCAGCCTCGGGGTGGAATATCAGACAGAGAATCTCAGTTACTGCAGCATTTTGCTTAATTATTATCCTTATAGCAGGAAAAATGATTACTAACAAAAAGTAACACACGGGCCTTTCCAAACATGTGCCTCTGCCTCTCATTAGGCAAGGAATGTTGTTTCTATCTCAACCAGTTGGGCCTAGTAAGAGACACTGCTGAAAAATTTAAAGAAAGGGCTGAAAAGGTAAGGGAATACCAAAACAACCAAATAGATTATTGGTTTGGGAACAAAATCATAGCATGGGTCATCCCATTTCTGGGCCTTCTCTTCTAATAATATGCCTAGGACTAATGTTCTTACCCTGCCTAATTAACCTTTTTCAAATATTTTTAACTGACAGGATCATGGCCATTTCACAGACAACTACCCAAAAACATCTACAGACGACATTACTCCTACAGTCAATCTGAGACCAGAAAACTCTCTGTCCTCCCATCAGCAGGAAGTAGCTAGAAAGAACATGCCACCTCTCTTCCTTTTTATAACTATAGGGTCTGGATTGACAGAGCAGGAGCATCACCATCTTGGACAAGCACCACCATTTTAAAGTTCACCTTGATCAAAAGCCGCCTAAATCCAAAGGGCATCAGCCTAATGGCTAAGGTCAGCATGACCATAAACCACAAATGACATCTCCGACCAGAAACATTCCAACCATAAGATAAATCCCTCCCCAACCAGAGACATGCCAGCCCTGAGATAACTTCTCCTCCGACCAGAGACACTCCAACCCGCAATAAATTTCTCCCCCACACACAGAAACATTCCAAGCCTGTGTTAAGCTTTCTCACCCTAAAACCAATACTCTTAGTCTGTAAGAGAGAGCACTCCTGACAGAAATTGGCCAGAAGCCCCTCTCAGGTTTATTCTCCAAAATAAACCTGACTTTAACTGTTGAGCCGCTTTTCGTGTTTCTTTCCTCTTTCTTTAATTCTTACACTGAGGACTAAAGAAGAGATGGCTGTCCAAGTCCACCTGGAGCCCTGATAGCTGTCCAGCCTGTGTACATCGCACTGCAGGCCTTGTCTGGGGTCAGTCTGAGGATAGCTTCCCCCAATGGTGACCCCAGGCTTTTTCACTGTGGTGGGTCCATTTTACTACTGTTACAGGACTTCCTCTTCTCCCTGGCTGTGGACCCATTTCCAGCTATCACCTTTGACAAATTGGCAAATTCTTAAGTAACCTGAATCTCCCCTGTATTTGGTCATTCCAGCTACTCCCAGTGCCCAGTATACCCACCTCTGGCACTGGTCTTGCGGGGCCAAAGGACAAACTCTTTTTACCTTTCACCATCAAGCCCCTGTCTACTCGTCCCTTATGGGAGAAGCTTCAAGTGGTCCACATGGGATCAGATTCAGCCAACAGATTCTAGTGCCATAACTGAGTTTTCTGAAAGTTGTTCCTGGAAGACTGATTAAGCTACCTTTGCATCTTGGCCCAGTTAAAACAGCAATTCCTACCAAGAGAAGTGCTCAGGTAAGAAGAAAGTAGAACAATTTGAGCCACCCCAACAAGGTGGTGATGCCAGTTAGCAACTGCTTGACTCTAGAGAAATAACACCATGTCTTATTCCTTGCTCTGCTCCCAGAGCCTTGCGCAGGCCTGGCTCAGAGTAGGCACCATTCATTGACTGAATGAACTATTCCCATGAGTGCTGGGAGTGTTTTCCCACCCAAATGATCAGTAACCCTTCCTCTTCTTCAAATTCAGCCTTTGCTGTTGCTCAATAAATGTATGTTGAAAGGAAAAAGATGAGGGGTCAGCTCTTCAGAGGACTGAAGAAGTGAGAACAAAACATCCAGGCTTGTCATGGTCTCAAGGAAAAAGCAAGTGGTGTCACTTGCTCAAGGATGAGGATTAAGCAATAGGTGTGTGGGGTTGGGTCCTCAATCGTTGGGAAGGTTCTAAACAGATTGCCCTAGGATCTCAGTGAGGCGTGAAGCTTATTCAAGTTCTCACCTGCTATTTTCCCTGTCTTCAAAACACTCCTCTAGGCTGGGCACAGTGGCTCAAACCTGTATTCCCAGCACTTTGGGAAGCCAAGGTGGATGGATCACTTGAGGCCAGGAATTTGAGACCAGCCTGGCTGACATGGAGAAACCCTGTCTCTACTAAAAATACAAAAAAAAATTAGCCAGGCATGGTGGTGCATGCCTGTAGTCCCAGCTACTCAGGAGGCTGAGGCAGGAGAATCTCTTGAACTCAGGAGGCAGAGATTGCAGTGAGCCAAGATCACACCTCTGCACTCCAGCCTGGGCAATAGGGCAAGACTGTTTCACACATACACACACACACACACACACACACAGACACACACACATACACACAAAAGACTCCTCCACTCACCTGTGCTTCTTTTCTCTTTTACCCTTCTGCCTCTGGTTAAACGTTGGTTCCTCAAGGAGACCTTTCCTAGCCACCAGACTAGGTCAGAGTCCTCTTTTCGTGCCCTGACAGCCAGCATCCAGTACCTTCCAGTCACAACGCTGATCAGAGTTTGTAATTGCATATTGCTCTGTGTATGTTTGTTTGCTGTCTGTTTCCCCTGTTCCCTGAAAGGCAGTGCCACTCCTGTTTTGCTCTCCATTGTATCCCCAGCATAGGGGCTGGCTCATAGTTGATATTCAAAAACCATCTGATGGAGAAAGGAATGAATGAATTGTATTCTATCATTTAATGCTCAGAACAATCTTGGGTCTTCAGTGTTGTATTTGTCTCCCTTTCACATGAGGAAAGTGAAAATTAGAACTCTAGGGGGACACAGAGGGGACTGGAATCAGTTCTACTGGATCTACAGCCCACATCTGCCCTGCTGCCTGGGTGAAGCGGAGGGTCCAGGTTAGTGAGAATGGGAGAGATGCAGGGGAGACAGGAAGACAGTCAGGAAGGGCCAGGGCCAAGTCCGGAACAGTGAGGAAGGGACAGAAGTCCAGGATGCTGCCCAGCTGACTTCAGCCTGACCCTGGGAGTCAAGAAGGATGGGTGAATGGGTGTATGTCATTGACGTGGAGCAGGGCAAAGGGGGTGCAGACTCGAGGGGCTGTGGATTTCTTCTCAATTATCTTCTGAATTATCTTGATGTCTTCAAGAGGCAGTGAAATCCGAGTTAAAAGATGAATTCCGGAGGCTGGCTCTGCTTCTGCTCCCAACCTGCTGTGTGACCTTAAACAAGTGATTAAACATCTCTGTGCCTCAGCATCTTCAGTTGTAAAATATGCATGATAACAGCACCTACCTCATGAGGTTGTTTTAAGAATTAAATGAGTTAATAAATGTAAAGTCCTTAAAACAGTGCTTGGGAAGTAACATTTGCCATAGTATTAGCAATTATTATTTGAAGGGCATCTTTTGTGCATTGAAAAGTCTCCTGTGGTTATTATGGTTTAAATTAATATTAAATGTAGGCAGGCCATGGTGGCTCATGCCTGTAATCTCAGCACTTTTGGAGGCCAAAGTAGGTGGATCATTTGAGGTCAGGAGGTTGAGACCAGCTTGGCCAACATGATGAGACCCTGTCTCTACTAAATATACAAAAATTAGCTGGGCATGGTGGCACACACATGTAATCCCAGCTACTTGGGAGGCTGAGGTAGGAGAATCGCTTGAACCCAGGAGGCGGAGGTTGCAGTGAGCTGAGATCACGCCACTACACTCCAGCCTGGGTGACAGAGCGAGATTCTGTTTCAAAATAAATAAATAAATAAATGTAGTGAAGTCACAAGTACAAGCTCCATATTCAATAAACAGACCTTTTAATTTGTGATGGGATGAATTATTAGTTCTAATTCCTTGCTTCCTTATAAAAGAGTAGAATATCACACCTTGCCATAGCCTCAGAATGGACAATGCCCCTCAACCTGGGGCTTGACCAAAATATTTACTATAGCCAAAGGGATGTTAGCAGATGAGGACTCAAGCAGAGGCTGAAATACATTTGTATGGATCAGCTTTCTCTCCTGAGTTCCAGTGATCCACTATTAGAAGAACATGCCCCAGGGACCTATTGCCTGTTCAGCCTTGGCCCCAGGAGAAAACCCAGGAATCGGATCCAAACTGAACCCATGGCCAGGGGGAGCCAAGCGCAGCTGGCCAGCAGTCTGTAGCAGAGTCACCCAGCTAAGCCCAGCCTAGATCAACTGAACTATAGTTGATATTCATACCCATAAGCATGAGAATAAAATTTATTGTAAGCATGGTTGGGGTGGTTTGTTATATAGCATCATTATTGCAAAAGTCACCTAAGACATATTTCTATCAATAAATCTAATAAATTTTTAAAATAATTCAGCCTTGGCAACATGGCAAAATCCTATCTCTACAAAAAATACAAAAATTAGCTGGGCATGGTGGCACACACCTCTGGTCCCAGCTACTTGAGAGGCTGAAGTGGGAGGATCACTTGAACCCGGGAGGTCAAGCCTGCAGTGAGCCATGATCATACCACTGCACTTCAGCCTGGAGAACAGTGCAAGACCCTGTCTCAAAATAATAATAAGAAGAAGTTTCAAGGGACCTTTGATGAATATTTAAACTTCCTTAAATAATCATATGCATCAGTCAATGTCAGTTTCATGAGAGAAAACATGGCACACTCAAAAGGGGGTAACTGCAGGGAGTTTGAACAAGGGCCTTTTTACAGAGATGTGCATAGGGTTAAGGAAACCAACAAGGGTTGGGGAAGCACTCAGGGACTAGCAAGAGCAGGAAGCTGTTATTGCCTTAGGCTTGAGTGAACAAGGGGTGGCAACAGTGATAGCTGAACCCAGAAACAGCTGCAGCCTTAGGTGAAGGAACCACAGCTGTTGCTTGCTCAACTTCAGCCTGGCCAGGTGGGAGCTGAAGGAATAAATACTCTGCCCTCTTTCTTTTCCTACTTTCTCATCTCTTGCTGGTTCTTCCCATTGACTGAACCCAGCTGGAAACAAGAGGAGAAGGGAGCATGGGTCACACAGACAATGGATGTCCTCCTGGATCACAGAACAGGGTGGAGTAGGGAGGAGGACAGAGCTGGAGGAACAGAGACTAAATAGCACACAGTCCCCTCTCACAGCTGAAACAGTCGCCACAGGATAATAGCTACTAAGAAATCTTAGTGGCCTAACATACAATAAAAGTTTATTTCTTGCTCATGTAAAGACCATTGTTCGTGGTTCCTGGATGCTCCTGTTTGGGTCACTCTGTTGGGTGGCTTGCCATCAAAGAGTGATTCAGGGGCCGGGCACGGTGTCTCACGTCTGTAATCCCAGCACTTTGGGAGGCCGAGGCAGGCAGATCACCCGAGGTCAGGAGTTCAAAACCAGCCTGGCCAACATGGTGAAACCCCTGTCTCTACTAAAAATACAAAAATTAGCCAGGAGTGGTGGCGGGCACCTGTAATCCCAGCTACTCTGGAGGCTGAGGCAAGAGAATGGCTTGAACCCAGGAGGTGGAGGTTGCAGTGAGCTGAGATTGCACCACTGCACTGCAGCCTGGGCAACAGAGAGAGACTCTGTCTCAGATAAAAGAAAAAGTGATTCAGGGACTCAGGCTCTTTCCATCTGGTAAAGTCTTCATCCTTGATGTGTGGCCTCTGAAGTCAACACACAATGGAAAGAAGGTCATGGGAAAAGCAAGCCACATACCCAAACCTGATGGCCCAGAGGGGATACACTTAACTTCTACTCCCTCCCACTGACTATAGCTGGTCACCTGGTCCACTTAACCACAAGAGGTTGAGAATGGAGTCCCACGTCAGGCAGCCAGTTCCTATCAACAACAAACTACAGTGGACTTCTGTGGAAAGGGAGCCCAGCTTATTTGGTGGTCAGATAGCCTTCTTTTCCATGACAATCTTAGTTAATTAAATTCCCTAAACATTTTAACTTGCATTGTTAAAGATAACATAGTCATTTTTCTTTTTTAAGCATTTCACTTGTTTCATCAGCTAAGTACAACTTCTCTAAGCATCTAATCAGAAAACCCTAATAAACTGATAACATATAGTAAATCTCAAGTTATCTTTGAACATTCCATCACTGTTTATAAACTTCATATATTCTCACATATTTCTCTTAAAAATCATGTGTTTAGAATCAATTACTTAACTGCTTATTAATACATGTTATTCCTGAAGATAACAGAAAAGTACTAATACAATGGATTTATTTTATCATCTCTATATATAAACTCTGAACTGTCCATAAACTTAGTTACTAAGAGGACAATTTCACTCTACCCAGCAATAACTAGGATTACCATCTCAGTAGGCTGAGTTGTTTATTACATGGAAAGTTTTGACTGGGATGCAAAACTTGATTCTCCCTGACAGACGTGCTGAGCCCTTTTTAAACAAAAGCTCAGCCAGCTGGAATTGCAAATCTATATCCAGTAACAGAGGAGTTCTCATGGGACCTATCCATTTGAGTCCATGCTACACCATCATCAATTCTTTCATTAAATTTGAGTATACTGAAGCTGATAACTTCACATTATGTTAAGCAGGCTTCCAAACTAATTAATGACTAATTAATCTGTATGATGTAATCTGTAGCAAATGATTGTAACTTCTGTATTGTCCCCTCCAATGAAAAGAGGACAACTCAGGTATAAGGAGTTACCCCCTCCCTTCTTTTAAATTTTTCTATAAAAATCTACCTGTGACAAATTCCAGAGCACCTCCAACTTTGTTGATATGTTTTCCATGCCACTAGACCCTACCCTTTCTGAACTTCCTTGCTCTGAACTCTCAATTCTCCTCTTTCTCCTCCCTTGCTTTTGGATCCTCCTGAGAAGCTCCCTGTCCATTCCAGACAAAATCTACTAACTGAGGGACACCTGCTCTTGTTTATACTCCCTGGGATAAACAGAACATAAAAATTAGGTCATAGTCAGGTGGAGTGGTTCACGCCTGTAATTCCAATATTTTGGGAGGCCAAGGCAGGTGGATTGCTTGAGCCCATCTCTTCAAAAAATACAAAAATTTGACAGGCATATTGGCACGTGCCTGTGGTCCCAGCTACTAGGGGGACTGTTGATTTCAGAAGAGAGGGACACCAAATGGATTAAAAATGCTAATTGGCAAAATCCTCTGGAAAACTTTAATAGAGCAAATGAAGGTATACAACAGAATAGAAGCTAGCGCTTTAGCCAGAGAGCTTTTAGATGCCATCCCAAAAGTCTTTCCAAAACATATAGATTGGGTAAAATTTGGCAATGCTGCCAAGGTCCTAACATAACAGATTTAGATAATTTTGAATGATTCAAAAAGACATTTAAACAATACTTTGGTGTGTCTGATAACAGCGTTAATAATAGAAAAAAATGAATCTATGTTAAGCTCAGCTTTTCTTAACGGCCTTGACTAAGAGTTTGTTACCCTCGTTAAGTGACATCAGATAAATTGAGCAACCACTCAGATATGTGATCTAGTTAATATTGTGGCCTTCTCCACAAAAAAGAAAAGTCTAAATCTGCTAGGATTATAAGCTTTCAAGTAGCAACAGTTGGCCAATCCACAACAGGGATTTCGAAAACAGCAGTTTCAGCCCTCACCAGATCAGAGAAATGTACGTTTTTATTGTAAGAATCCTGGTCACATCAAAAAGGATTCCAGAAAGCTCAAGTGGCAACTGGAAGAAAAGGCCATGACAGAACCATCAGAGTAAGACTGCTTCAAGGAAATTCCAGGGTCCTTTCCTTTCCTTCTAATGCCCTTGGTGAAATGAATTTAACTACTAATGGTGAAAAGACCAAGGCTTTAATTGATACTGGAGCAACTTTATCTGTTTTAAATTCCACCTCCTTAAAGGGCCCCTTCCTTGGAGTGCAGAAACCTTAAACATGGTGGAAATCTCTAATCGACCCATGACTGTGCACAAAACCTTACTGTTGCCTTTCCAATTAGATACCTTAGTCCATTATCATGAATTTTTACTTGTACCTTCAGCCCTGACTCACCTTCTTGGGAGAGATTTCCTAGAATTACACAATACACATATTTCTTTTTTTCCAAAGGGGATAATGTATTTGAACCTGTCAGTAGAACCAACTGAAGCAGAACCAACTGACATGTCACTTAAATTTTTCTTCCCCTGCTTGTTCTATTTAAATTTGTTCAGCAACCTCTGGCCCCTCAGAAAAGTCTTCTGAGTCTATCAAACAATTTGCTTGATACCTTGCTAGCCCACTGTGGTCCCAGTCTTTCACTGAAATTGGGGAAATTCTTTGAGCTACTACCATTAAAATGGAAGTAAACCCTTAAAAATCAAACATCAAGTAGTATCTTTTGTGACCAGAGGCACTCCAAAGAATTAAACCCATAATTAAAGAGTATATCAAGAAGGGATTTATCCTTCTCTGCACCAGTCCGTGCAGCACCCCTATTCTGCCTGTTCAAAAGCCTAATGGTGAAGGATGGGGATTGGTACAGGACTTAACGGCTATCAACAACACTGTAGTGCCACAGCACCCTGTGGTTCCCAATCCACACACTTTGTTAGCTAACATTCCCAAGAATAGCACCATTTTTACAGTAGTACACTTATGTAGTGTCTATTAGAATTATTGTGGATCCTAATAGCCAGTATCTGTTTGCCTTACTCAGAATAATTGACAGTATACTTGCACTGTTATACCTCAAGGCTATATTGAAAGCCCCATTTATTTTTCACTGATCCTGAAAGTTTATCTAAATGATGTCTCGCTTGAAATGTTTCTACTTTACTTTAGTACATAGATGATTTACTTCTTTGTTCACCTAACTTGTTTACTTTTCAGCAGGATAGCCTGCATCTTTCTAAAGATGTTTTATTTTTAATTATTATGGATATATAATAGTTGTACATATTTATGGGGTACATGTGAGGTTTTGATACAAGCATACAATGTGTAATGATCAAATCAGGGTAATTAGAGTTATCTACTACCTCAAACATTTAAAATATACAATAAATTATTGTTAACAACAGTCTCCCAGCCGGGCACGGTGGCTCATGCCTGTAATCCCAGCACTTTGGGAGGCCAAGGCGGGTGGATCACAAGGTCAGGAGTTCAAGACCAGCTGGGCCAACATAGTGAAACCCCGTCTCTACCAAAAAATACAAAAATTAGCTGGGCATGGTGGCACGTGCTTGTAGTCCCAGCTACTCAGGAAGCTGAGGTGGGAGAACTGCTTGAACCCGGGAGGTGGAGGTTGCAGTGAGCCAAGATCATGCCAGTGCACTCCAGCTTGGGCAACAGAGTGAGACTTTGTCTCAAAAAAAAAAAAAATAGTAACCCTATTGTGCTACCAAATACTAGATCTTATTTCTTCTATCTAACTGTATTTTTTTACTCATTAACCACCCCCTTTTTATCCCTCTCCCCACTACCCTTCCCAGCTTCTGGTAACAAGTTTATCAAAAGAACATCCACACTCCCATGTTTACTGCAGCACTATTTACAATAGCCAAGATATGGAATCAACCTAGGTGTCCATCCATAGATGAATGGATAAAGAAAATGTGGCACATACATGCAATGGAATATTATTCAGCCATAAAAAAGGTTGAAATCTTATCATTTGCAACAACGCAGATGGAACTGGAGGACATTATATTAAGTAGCTTATTTAAGCCAGGCACAGAAAGACAAATATCACATATGCTCACTCATGTGGGGGTGCCTGCATCTTCTAAGGCAACTCACAGGCAAATGTCACAAACTCTCTAAAGAAAAACTCCAGGTGCTCTCGCCATTATTCCATCTACGATGAGCACCTTTCTGCAGAAAGTACAAAAGGCGGCTCTCCCTCTCCCTCTCCCTCTCCCTCTCCCTCTCCGTCTCCCTCTCCCCACGGTCTCCCTCTCCCGCTCTTTCCACGGTCTCCCCCTGATGCCGAGCCGAAGCTGGACGGTACTGCTGCCATCTCAGCTCACTGCAACCTCCCTGCCTGATTCTCCTGCCTCAGCCTGCCGAGTGCCTGCGATTGCAGGCGCGCGCCACCACGCCTGACTGGTTTTCGTATTTTTTTGGTGGAGACGGGGTTTCGCTGTGTCGGCCGGGCTGGTCTCCAGCTCCTAACCGTGAGTGATCGGCCAGCCTGGGCCTCCCGAGGTGCCGGGATTGCAGACGGAGTCTCGTTCACTCAGTGCTCAATGGTGCCCAGGCTGGAGTGCAGTGGCGTGATCTCGGCTTGCTACAACCTCCACCTCCCAGCTGCCTGCCTTGGCCTCCCAAAGTGCTGAGACTGCAGCCTCTGCCCGGCCGCCACCCCGTCTGGGAAGTGAGGAGCGTCTCCACCTGGCCGCCCATCGTCTGGGATGTGAGGAGCCCCTCTGCCTGGCTGCCCAGTCTGGAAAGTGAGGAGCGTCTCTGCCCGGCGGCCATCCCATCTAGGAAGCGAGGAGCGCCTCTTCCCGGCCGCCATCACATCTGGGAAGTGAGGAGCGTCTCTGCCCGGCCGCCTGTCGTCTGAGATGTGGGGAGCACCTCTGCCCTGCCGCCCCGTCCGGGATGTGTGGAGCATCTCTGCCCGGCCGCCCCGTCTGAGAAGTGAGGAGCCCCTCCGCCCGGCAGCCGCCCCGTCCGAGAAGTGAGGAGCCCCTCCGCCCAGCAGCCACCCCGTCTGGGAAGTGAGGAGCGTCTCCGCCCGGCAGCCGCCCCATCCGGAAGGGAGGTGGGGGGGGTCAGCCCCCCGCCCGGCCAGCCGCCCCGTCCGGGAGGGAGGTGGGGGGGTTAGCCCCCCGCCTGGCCGGCCGCCGGGTCCGGGAGGTGAGGGGCGCCTCTGCCCGGCCGCCCCTACTGGGAAGTGAGGAGCCCCTCTGCCCGGCCACCACCCCGTCTGGGAGGTGTACCCAACAGCTCATTGAGAACGGGCCATGATGACAATGGCGGTTTTGTGGAATAGAAAGGGGGGAAAGGTGGGGAAAAGACTGAGAAATCGGATGGTTGCCGTGTCTGTGTGGAAAGAGGTAGACATGGGAGACTTTTCATTTTGTTCTGTACTAAGAAAAAATTCTTCTGCCTTGGGATCCTGTTGATCTGTGACCCTACCCCCAACCCTGTGCTCTCTGAAACATGTGCTGTATCCACTCAGGGTTGAATAGATTAAGGGCGGTGCAAGATGTGCTTTGTTAAACAGATGCTTGAAGGCAGCATGCTCGTTAAGAGCCATCACCACTCCCTAATCTCAAGTACCCAGGGACACAAACACTGCGGAAGGCCGCAGGGTCCTCTGCCTAGGAAAACCAGAGAACTTTGTTCACTTGTTTATCTGCTGACCTTCCCTCCACTATTGTCCTGTAACCCTGCCAAATCCCCCTCTGCGAGAAACACCCAAGAATGATCAATAAAAAATAAAAAATAAAATAAAATAAAAAAAAAGAAAAACTCCAGTTATGATGCCAAGAACAAGTTAAATGTTTGGGTCATTCAATATCTAAGGAGGGGTTTTCCATCAACTCTGATAGAGTTAAAGGCATAATTGCCTTTCTAAAACCAAACACTAAGAAATAGCTATGAGGCTTCCTCTGATTGGCAGGATATCGTCAAAACTGTAATCCTGATTTTCCTCCAATGACCCAACCTCTTTGTGAATTACTAAAAATTGACCAGCCAGAGCTATTAATATGGACAGAAAAAAGCCAGAAAGCCATAAATCAAACTAAACAAGCCCTAATGGAACTCCAGCTTTAGGACACCCAAATTACAAAATGCCTTTCTCTTTATTTGTGCATTAAACACATGGGAATGCCTTGAGAGTTCTTATACAAAAACATGGGAATCATAACAGACCCACAGGGTATTACAACCAGAGGGTGGACTCAGTGGCTCAAGGCCTGCCCCCATGTCTAAGTGCTATTTCAGCTATTGCCCTGCTATTTAGGTCTATAGAAGAAATAACAATGGGTCCCCCATAACTATATATGCTCCATTCATTCCACTGAAGCACTCTTAAATTCATATCACACCCAATGTTAATCAATGAGTCCATTGGCTTCTTATGAGATCCTTTTACTTTCATCTCCTAATGTAACTATTACTCAATGCAATAGTTGAACTCTGCTACTCTTTTGCCCCTTCCATTCAACGCATCTCACCATAACTGTTTGACACTTAACTGCTCAACTCCTTCTCCCAAGAGCTGAGTTACAGGAAAGAACCTTGGACAATCCAGATTTTATTTGGTTCACAGATGGATCCTACTTGAGAAGTAAAGATAGGAAATTTTCTGCAGGTTATACAGTAGTTTCAAGTACGTGATCAAGGATGTTATCGAGGATGGATGATTCCCTAATGTTTCATCAGCCCAGAAGGCAGAATTAGCAACTTCAACTCGTGTTTGTTTCTTAGTTGAAGGAAAAACTGCAAATGTTTATACTAACAGCAGGTATGCCATTGGTGTGGCTCATGATTTTGGTATGCTATGAAAACAAAGAGTATTCCTTACCTCTGCTGGGCAGAGCACTAAAAATGAAAAACAAGTTTCAGAGCTCTTAGGTGCAGTTCAAAAAACCTAAAGCTTTGGCCGTTATCAAAGTCCTAGAGCCAGGTGTGGTGGCTCACACCTGTAATCACGCGTGTAATCCCAACACTTTGGGAGACAAAGGCAGGCAGATTGCTTGAGCCCAAGAGTTTGAGACCTGCCTGGGCAACATGGTGAAACCCCTCTCTACAAAAAATACAAAAATTTAGCCAGGTGTGGTGGCACACACCTATAGTCCCAGCTATTCAGGAGGCTGGGATAGGAGGATCACTTGAGCCTAGGAGGTCGAGGCTGCAGTGAGCCATGATTGCACCACTGTACTCGCTCTACTCTGGGCAACAGAGTGAGACCCTGTCTCAAAAAAAAAAAAAAGGCCTGAGACACTCTAAAGCAAGCTTGTCCAACCCACAACCTGCGGGCCACATGAGGCCCAGGACGGCTTTGAATGCAGCCCAACACAAATTCATAAATTCATAAACTTTCTTAAAATATTATGAGGTTTTTTTGTGATTTCTTTTTTTAGCTCATCAGCTATTGTTAGCGTTAGCATATTTTATGTGTGGCCCAAGACAATTCTTATTCTTCCAATGTGGGCCAGGGAAGCCAAAAGACTGGATACCCCGCTCTAAAGGAAATGAGCCTGAAGCTAGAGGCAACTATTTTGCAAATCAGGTAGCTAAAGAAGTTGCCTTAACTAAGAAATTTGGTTCCCCTAACTCTTATTTCATACAAATATTCAAATTAAACCCCTTAATATTGAGGGAGGCTCAACAGGCTGCCCCAGATACAGAAAATAAGGTTTGGGAAGGAAAATGGAGACAATATTCTTCTCAGACTCGTATATGGTATGGCCCAGATCCAGATAACAAACCCATAATGCCCACTGGATTGCAGTTTCCATTTTTGGAGTGTGTATACAAGTTGGGGACCCACTGGGGTCCCAAAAAGATGACTGAGTGGGGATTGAAAACCATCATTTACTGTAGCAGAGAAGGTGGCATCTAGATATATCAACCAGTGCCCCTGGTTGCAAAGGATGTATCACATGGGCAAGTCTTTTCATAGCACTCCTGGGCACTTTCCCTTATCCCTTGGACCTTCTGAGGTGTAGCAATTGGATTTTATCCAGATGCCACCCTCCCAAGGCTACAGATATGTCCTGGTTGTGATTTGCATGTTTTCTTATTGGGTGGAAGCCTTTCTATGCAGAAGAGCCACCACCTTAACAGTAGGAGGAATGCTATGAGAATGCATTATCCCATATTGGGGAATCCCCTTGGGACTCCACAGTGATGAGGAATCCATTTTACAGGACTGGTCATGAAATCAATTTGTGAAATCTTGCCTATTATACAACACTTCCATTGTGCCTCTCACCCTCAGTCTTCTGGGTTGGTTAAGCGCACTAATGGGACTATAAAAACCCAACTGGCTAAGTTAACAGAAGCTTTTAACCTTATATGGCCTAAGGCTCTTCCACTGGTCTTGCTTAACATGAGATCCACTCCTTCTGGAAAACATAAATTGTCTCCATATGCAATCATTACTGATTAGCCTTCATCATCACAGGACCCTAGTTTTAATTCAACAGGACTAAAAGGTGAAATTCTACGCTATTGTAAAAACTTTGTTAAGTTTCTTAATAACAGCTGGCTGGTAAGGGACTTTCCATAGTGCACTCCCAAGAGGTGAAGACAAAAAATTTCATAACTTAAAACCAGGTGATTTAGTATCCTGGAAAAGACCTTTTTAAGGATTCTCTCCAGCTTCGTTGGAGAGGTCCTTATCAGGTACTCCTCACACCCCTGCACTGCAAAATTAAAAGAAGTCCATTTTTCTCATTTGAAAAAATACTAAATCTTCTGAGTGGATTGTTTAATCAGAGAGTGACCTCCAGGTCAGGCGCAGTGGCTCAAGCCTGTAATCCCAGCACTTTGGGAGGCCAAGGCAGGAGGATCACTTGAGCCCAGGAGTTCAAGACCAGCCTGGGCAACACAGTGAGACTCTGTCTCAATTGTTTAGAAAAACTTAATTAGCCAGGCACTCCTCCTGCCTTAGCCTGGGCACCACAGGTATGTGCCACCATGCCTGGATAATTTTTTATTTTTATTATTTTTTAGTAGAGATGAGGTCTTGCTATGTTGCCCAGGCTGGTCCCAAACTCCTGAGCTCAAGTGATCCACCCGCCTAGGCCTCCCAAAGTGCTGGGATTGCAGGCATGAGCCACCATGCCTGGCTAGCACTTCAATTAATCTATCCCAAAGTATTGCCACTGGAGGAAACATAGCTGATTTTTGGATCTGCCATATGATTCCTAGATCTATTCATTACCAATATATGCCATTAGTAACACCTGTCGCTGACTTTTCAGATGTCCCTGGTGTCACCACTTATTTACAACAATCCTTTGGGGATTAACTTTCCAGGTCTAACTTCATAACCCCAATACTATCACCCCCTGTTTTAATTTGTCTCTGGTTGTTAAGGTTGGCCTGAGTTTTAACCCAGACTATACTCCAGGACCTCCTTGATCCATGTGTTATTGGATAAACAAACGTGTTAAAGAAGATAAAAATGAGCCTCTACTATGCCAACAATATAAATCAATAGGCTACCATGTAAATGGATTCCGGAAGGCATGCAAAGGAGGAAATCCCTGATTTAATTTGGTATTGTTACTCCCCATGAATGAGTCTATTAACAAAAATACCTTGAGGGGAATCACCTGCCTCCCATGGGTTCTGTGTTTGTATGTGGCATTGGGACTGATTTGCCTACATAAGGATGGGCCCGTTGCTTTAATAGCTGGCAGACAGAAGGTGTATACTTGTTAGGAAATTTTCTAAATCCTTTGTCATTGCATAAAAATCAACAAAAAGATCCCTTTTTTCTCTATCTTACAGAGCTAAGAGGACTACATCAAGCTAAGAGGATCTGCATATAATTAGAAACCTATCATCAGCTACCATTGATCAGATAGCTGGAGACACTGCAAAAAGCATTGCAGCTCAACAAAAAATCTTTAAATTCTTTAGCCCAGGTAGTACCAAATAACAGAATTGCCCTGGACTATTTATTGGCTAAACAAGGAGGTGTCTACACAGTAGCTCGTACTACTTGTTGTACCTATATTAACACCTGTATAGAAGTGGAAACTTGAGAAATAGTAATTTAAAAGGCTAATTGGTTACAGGCATAATAAAAACTGATCCTCTAAATGACTTTTTTCGTTGGTTACCCTCGGGACTAAGTTTTTATTCCATTCTGGTCTTCAAGTTGTTATTACTATAATCATAAGCATAATTGTTGTTTTCCTGAATATTAAGTTACTTATGAATTACATTTTTGTTTGCTTTAGGTCAAAGACTAAGGCCAGAATAATGCTCTCCTAGTGCTGGGGATGATTCATTATTCAAGAGAATAGCATGAGAATAGCTTCAAATCACGACTGCCCCACTTTGCTAGCAACCTGGCCCACATGCAATAACAAGGCTCTTTCTCCCCTGCTGAGAAACATGACTTCCTGCCAATGAGACTTCCCAGTGCCAAGGAATGAAGAACTTTCACTCCAACCTAGCCGGTACCACAGGTTTGTGCCACTCCAACCTAAGCAGAGACTGATCACCAATGTTTCCACGGGAAGAGTTTTGGTGTTTGTTTTGTTTTGTTTTGTTTTTGTTTTTTTGAGATAGAATCTCACTCTGTGGCCCACGCTGGAGTGCAGTGGCGCACTCTCGGCTCATTGCAATCTCCACTTCCCGTGGAAAGAGTCTGATCAAAAGGGGGGAACTGATAACCTACAAGTCACATTATGTTAAGCAGGCTTCCAAATCAATCCACTTTGGAGAGGTCTTGTGACTTGGAGACATTCTGCCACTGAGTAAGGAATCTTACTGTAAGTTCCTCAGACTGTTGATGTACTAATCATTGTATGGCCTGTTGACATTGACTAGGAGGCTGATTTAGGATTAGCTGAAGTATGAAGTTCTACTGAGTGTCTTTCATGTAGACATTTTTTTTAGCCTATATGATATAATTTTTATCTAATGATCATAACTGCTATATTGTACCCTCCAATGAAGAGGGGACAACTCTGGTGTGAGGAGCCTCCCTCCCTTCTTTTAAACTTTTCTATAAAAATCTTTCACTATGTGACAGACTCCAGAACACCTCCGACTTTGTTGGTGTGTCTTCCAGGTCAATTCTCACATTTTGCTTTCAATAAACGTTTGTAAAATTATTTCTTGGCACAGCGGCACATACCCATAGTCCCAGCTACTCAGGAGACTGAAGGCAGAGAGTTGCTTGAGCCTAGGAGTTAAATTCAGCCTGGGCAACATAGTGAGACCTTGTCTCTAAAAACAAAAATGTGTGTGTGTGTGTGTGTGTGTGTGTGTGTGTGTGTGTGTGTGTGTATAAAAATACATTTCTGCCTCAACATCCTCAATTCAGTTGACAAGATCAACCCTCACAAAGATTGCATCTAATTTCTTCATTGCTTGGATGGATTTTGCATTTCTTTCATTTTCTTAAGGAGCAGTAAGTTAGGGTAATAAGGTGGGTAAGAGTATAGACTCTGGAGGCAGACTGTCTGGGTAAATTTCTGTTCTACTTTGTAGCTGTGTGACCATGGGCAAGTCCCTTAACCTCTCTGTGCTTTAGTTGCTTTATCTGTAAAATGATAATGATAATAGTACTTAACTTAAAGGGCTATCAAGTATATTGAGAGTTAATACAAGTAAAGCATTTAGAACAGTGTTTGGCAAAGGAGTAAATACTAAATAGTTATATATACTCATTTGCTAACATTTTTAAGACTCCAAAGGTTTTTTTAATGCTATTTCATTCACTCCTTCACATCCTTATGTAATTCCACCATAATGTCTTCAAAATCTGTATCCTGAGCACATTATTCCTTTCTCTCTAGGCCTAAATGCACTTGAATGAACCTGCCCCTCTCCAAGGCTTTGCTTGGCATTACACAACACATGGAAAGAGCAAGATGAAATAAATGGCTTGAGTCACAGAGTACAAGAGCTGAGTGGCCTTGATCTCACTAACATTGTTGCAGACTTTCCCACTAACACTCATTTCTAGAGTAAACAAGGAGTGAGATCTTCCTCAGAGACAAGGAATGACCCAGGGATAGGAAGGTGGCTTCTGGGATTCCAGCAACATTTCTCCTTTTGAAGCAAACACCACCAGTTCTGAAATTGTTGGAATTCCTAGCCCGGAACTTCCACACTTAGGAAAGGAGTTTGAAACATCAGGATTCCAGCAGTGCTCCTCTTGTTGTGCCAGACTTTTCTACGTGGCTCAGCCAGGGGCTAGGGCTGGGGCTGGGAAGAAGCTTCGGGGAAGCATGCCAGGAACCTCAGGGAAAGATTCCCCCAAGAAAGAGAGCCCCTGACCCACTCACTCCATTTGGGGAGATGCCAACTTCATCTCCACCATGAAGAGAAACACTAGCGAGAATGGCAGAGCAGGAAAAGAGGATGAGCTTAGGTCCTCAGTGAGTCACTGAAACCTCCCTGGAGCAGGCTCTCCTGGCTCCAGGCAAAGTGGTGATCAATGGCCTGGCTGCTTTAGCTGTTTTAGCCAGGTGTTAATTATAGCTGAAAAAAAATTCATTAGCATGACAATGGAGTTTGCCCAGCTCTTAAATTTGTATCTACAGATAACATACTAAATGTGGAATAAAGGACAAAGCAGGATTTATGAGGCTCCGCATTTCTCACTGGGCTATCTAATTGTGGCGGAGCCCTAAGCCAAGATGCAAGAGACCCAACCATGATCCCAGCTCCAACTGTGCCCAGCTCTGTGTGTCCTTGAGCTTCACCTCCCTGGGCCTCAACTTCTACTCTCTCCTTTTGGCCCATCCTTTCCCTATAATAATCTCCACCTTCTCACACCAACACTCTTAGAATAAAGATAAGAAGAATAAATATTAATTTGTATATCGATGGCACTTGGTAGATGATTCAAAGATGAGAGGTGTGACTAATATACTAGATGACAGAAACAAAACCAATGTTGGTTCTGTCTAGTAGTGAAACGGTCAGAGGGACATTCAGATTTGTGCTGTTGGTCTGTTACTGGAAAATGGACTCAGGGAATAACCACACCGCTTGTGAAAAGGATGAAGGAATTGATGTCACCTCTAAGTTCATTATAAGTCGAGTAGGACCTGGTGAGGTCCCTCTCCTAGTCACAGTGCAAGTCCTACTTGTTCCCTGGGTCCCTCCCTGCCCCCTTCTCAGAGCCTCACCCTTTCAATAGCCTCTCAATCTCCTGTATCTTCAACTTCTCCCTCTCTACTGGACCCTTACAGGCAATATTTAAACATACTCACATTTCTCTTACTGAAAACAAAAAAGTCTGCTCTGTTTTTCCCTTCAGCTGCTGTTCTCCTTCCTTTATCCCTCTCTTCCTCCAGATTTTCCTAAAGAGTTGTGTATCTTTGATGCCACCATTCCCCCACCTGCCACGGTTCTTAATCTCCCCACCAGGACTTCACGCCACTGTGTCACCAGCATTGCTTTTGCTAAGGTCACCAATGATCATCATGTTGCTAAGTTTAATGTATGCCTGTACACGTTAGACATGTTTTCATCTTTCTCAACCTCTCGACGGTGTCTTCACAATCCCGGGTCATATACACCTCCTCGCGCTAAACTGCTGGTGAATGTACCACCTAGAGTAGATTTTTTTTTTTTTTTTGAGTCAGAGTCTCATTCTGTCCCCCAAGCTGGAGTGCAGTGATGCCATCTCAGCTCACTGCAACCTCCACCTCCCGGGTTCTAGCAATTCTCCTGCCTCAGCCTCCTGAGTAATCAGCTGGGATTACAGGCACGTGCCACCGTGCCCTGCTAATTCTTGGATTTTTAGTAGAGATGGGGTTTTGCCATGTTGGCCAGGCTAGTCTCGAACTCCTGATCTCAGGTGATCCCCTGCCTCGGCCTCCCAAAGTTCTGGGATTACAGGCGTGAGCCACAGCACCCGGCCAAGTAGATGATATTATAGTTCCCAGTTGTATCTGTGCCCTCTGTGATGTGACTTTGTATTAGATTAGTAGTTCCTCCCATCAGAGGTTAAGTATACTTTCCCACTCCTGTAGTGTTGGGATTGGCCGTGTGACTTGCGTTAGCCAATGGGGTATGGGAGGAAGTGACAGTGTGCCAGAATGAGCCCAGGACTTCAGGGGCGTTGCATGTTTCTATTAACTTTGCTTATGCCACTGCCATTGTCATGGGAAAAAAATGTTGTGGCTCCTGAAGAATGAGAGATGTGTGAAGCAGAGCTGCTCTGGCTGACCCACTGACTGACCTGTGAGCATGAGTGTGATAGTTACTGCTTACTGTTGGATCCCACTAAGTTTGGGGTGGTTTGTTACACAACACTGTTATGGTAAACAGTAGCTTTATACACCTCCTTAAAATAGCCATAGGCCTCAAAAACTGGTCTAGAAATCAAAGCTGTTCACCAATGGTTTGCTTTTTAAATTTTATTTACTTATTTTGAGACAGGGTCTCACTCTGTCACCCAGGCTGGAGTGCAGTGGCACCATCACAGCTCACTGCAACCTCCACCTCCCAGGCTTAGGCAATCCTCCCACCTCCGCCTCCCAAGAAGCTGGGACTATAGGCACCTGCCACAAGCTCAGCTAATTTTTGTATTTTTTGTAGAGACAGGGTTTCATCAGGTTGGCCAGGCTGGTCTCTGAACTCCTGGGCTCAAGTGATCCTCCCGCCTTGGCCTCACACAGTGCTGGGATTACAGTGTAAGCCACTGCACCCAGCCAATAGCTTTCTTAAGACTCCATTTTTTCTCTTTCTATATCTGAGTATTGGAAGAAAATGGAAGGTTCCAAGAAGATATGTTGGCTTTTGAAATTTACGAGAATCCCAAATTTCCACATAAGAATTTGAGATCTAGGATCTGTGGGTTTGGACCACATGGGAGGTGATTTTAAGTATTAACATCACAGCTTTCTTATCCAAAAAGCACCAACCAGGACATAAGGTAGCTGAACTTTCACTTTTCTACAAACGGGTGTCCTTTTTTTTCCTTGGTTGGCATTTATGACCATAAATTCCCAGTGTTTGATATTTATAAACATTAACACAGTTTCCTATACTTCTGAAAATAATAAAATGTTCGTTATTAAATTCTGAAGCCACTTCCCACAATTTCTGTTTCCAAGTTATGTACCGTTCTGGCACCAGCCACAGAGTTTCATCGGCAGCAGTGATTTCAGCTGTATTTTATAGCTAAGGCATAAAGCTTTTATTTTAAAATGATTCCATCCTTGCACTGCCAAGCTACTACATTTCTTAGTGATCTTTTTCTAATATTTGTGGCCTATCTATGAAAATTGTGAGGGAGAATTGAGCTGGCTCCGTAAAGAAGTACCCTTCGTGGGGCCATGCACCGTGGCTCACGCCTATAATCCCAGCACTTTGGGAGGCCGAGGCGGGCGGATCACGAGGTCAGTAGACCAACATGGTGAAACCCCGTCTCTACTTAAAAATACAAAAATTAGCTGGGCGTGGTGGCACGTGCCTGTAGTCCCAGCTACTGGGGAGGCTGAGGCAGGGGAATTGCTTGAACCCGGGAGGCAGAGGTTGCAGTGAGCTGAGATGGCGCCACTGCACTCCAGCCTGGCAAAGCAAGACTACATCTCAAAAAAAAAAAAAAAAAAGGAAGTACGCTTTGTATATATGTGTATATATATATACACACACACACACATGTATGTATTATGTATGTATATATTATATATAAGATAGATATGTATATCTTATATATAAGATAGATATGTATATCTTATATATAAGATAGATATGTATATCTTATATATAAGATAGATATGTATATCTTATATATAAGATAGATATGTATATCTTATATATAAGATAGATATGTATATCTTATATATAAGATAGATATATATAAGATATATATAAGATAGATATATAAGATATATAAGATAGATATATAAGATATATATAAGATAGATATATATAAGATATATATAAGATAGATATATAAGATATATAAGATATATGTAAGATATATATAAGATATATATAAGATAGGTATATGATAGATATATATGATAGATATATATAAGACATATAAGATAGATATATAAGATAGATATGATATATATAAGATAGATATCTATCTTATATATCTATCTTATATATAAGATGAGATATATCTTATATATATCTCACTTATATATATCATATATCTATCTTATATATCTTATATATAAGATATATAATAATATAATATATATTATCTATAATATATAATAATATAATAACTTATATATGTATCTTATTTATAATACACACACACACACACATTTTTTTCCATATATTCAGTACCTGGCTCTAAAGGGGATATTTCCATGGCTGGATGAGGATGTTAAATACCACATCAGGCTATAAGCTAGAATCCTCATGTCAAAGACCAAGTGTTAACTGATACCAGTATTTTCCTCTTCAACACACAGCTCAGTATCCTCCAGCCTGTGCTTCAGGAAGCCACAGAATTTTTTTTTTTTCAGATGAGATCTCACTCTGTCACCCAGGCTGGAGTGCAGTGGCATGATCATGGCTCACTGCAGGCTTCACTTGCTTCTTAGGCTCAAGCGATCCTCCTACCTCAGCCTCCCAAATAGCTGAGACTACAGGCATGCACCATCACACCCAGTAGTTTTTTTGTTTGTTTTTTTGTTCGTGTGTGTGTGTGTGTGTGTGTGTGTGTGTGTGTGTGTAGAGATGAGGTTTCACCATGTTACCCAGGCTGGTTTTGAACTCCTGGGCTCAAGCAATTCTCCCGCCTCGGCCTCCCAAAGTGCTGGGATTACAGGCATGAGCCACCATGCCCAGCCCACACAAATTTTAAGAGAATTATCCTGTGGCCTCTTCTGTTTAGCTCTGGTTGTGACTCATTCTGACTAATTTATAATGTCCCAACCAGTGGCCACAGCTCTCTCACATCTCTCGTCCTGTGTTACAGAGCCACACAGTCTTTATGCCATCATGCCCATGAATTTCAGGCCCTGGCTGGATTTGGAATACTTAATAAATATCCATTCCATCTGTAAATCCTCAGCTCTCCATGTACCACTGACTCCCCGTTCTACTCAAACACGTTAAGAAAGTTTCTTGGTTTGTCAGAGCTGTGACTCTCTTAAGGGGATCTGTTCTGCCCATGCACAGGCCCAGACAGGAAAGCAGGGACAGAGATGATCTAGGGGCACTGCTTTTCATCACCTGGACCTGGCAAACTTGTTCTCAAGTAAATAAAGAGAACATAGTACTAGTAGGAGAGCCAGCCACAATTACCACCAAAGCTACACAGGCGGCTTTTGTCCATGCTTGGAGTCATTCATCCATTACTCAGTGACACCCCCATCAGCTCCCGACTTCTCTAGGGCCATTTTGCTGAGGAACAAAATGACCTTCCACTCTAAAGGGCATCTAGTGGCATTGTCTGCCTGTTATCTGACTCCCCTGGGAATACCACACAGTTGCATTTATTCCATGGTTAGTTCAGAGGCTCCATTGAGAACCTAGGTAGTCAAGTGATGAGTGTGTAGATTTTGTTTGCAGTTATTTGTAAACATATTTTCTACCTGCACTGTTTACAAAGGTGACTCATCCAATCACAGGTGCCACTTACACAGGTGGCACTGTGTAAGCCTCAGGGTACCTGACATCACAAGGTTTGGTTGGGTGCCTGATGGCAGTGCTGCAAGGTCCCAGGCCTAGGAACCGCAGGATGACTAAAGAGAGGTGGTGAGCTGGAGTGGAATTCTACATTGCTTCGGATTTAACCATAGGAAAAGTTCCAGGAGCTTCTAACCACATCGCTTTATCTGTGATAGATTAGCAAGCCAGGGCTTATCTGTCCCATTATTCAGTCTTGTTTATATCCTGTCTCCGTTTATGCACACACTCTCAGGATTGTAAACTCTTTTTAGCTTTGAGCACTTAAAGACTGCTAGGGGGCTGGCATGGTGGCTCATACCTGTAATCCCAGTGCTTTAGGAAGCCAAGGTAGGAGGATTACTTGAGCCCAGGAGTTTGAAACCAGCCTGGGCAACCTAGTGAGACCCTGCCTCTTAAAAAAAAAAAAAAAATTCACACACAAAAAAGAGACTCTCAAAAATGTGGCTTGAATGTGGCAGTTTTATTTGTCTCACATAACTCTGAAAAATGTGGCAGCTTTGTTTATCTCATATAACAAGACATTCAGAGGAAGGTAATTCAGAGCTGATAAGGCAGTTTTACATCACCAGGGACCTAGGGTCCTCAAGCTCCCCACTTTTTTTATTTTTTTGAGAGTGTCTCACCCTGTCACCCAGGCTGGAGTACAGTGGTGCAATTATGGCTCACTGCAACTTCTACCTCCCCAGGCACAGGTGATCCTCCCACCCCAGCTTCCCAACTATCTGGGACTACAGGCACAAGCCATCACACCTAGCTAATTTTTGTATTTTTAATAGAGGCAGGGTTTCGCCATTTTGCCCAAGCTGGTCTCAAACTCCTGGGCTCAAATGATCCACCCTCCTTGGCCTCCCAAAGTACTGGGGTTACAGGCGTGAGCCACTGCGCCTGGCCTGAGCTCCCCACTCTTATTCCTAGGGTGAGCTTTCAACCTCATGTCTACATAATGGCTGCTAAGATGGAAGCAATTCCACACACCTACTGGTGGGGAGGGGGAGGGAAGAAACAGCTAAGTACAAAAGGCTGAGATTGCCCATTGAGTCTACCTCTTTTTAGCAAGCCAGTGATTTCCTCTGCTATCTCATTGGTCAGAATTGTATCATGACCACCTCCAGCTTCAAGATAAGCTGGGAAATGTATTTTTTTAGTTGGACTTTTTGACACCCTGAATAAAATTGAGATTCTGTTACTAAGAAAGAAGGGGAAAATGGATATTGGCAGGTACAGCAGTCCCCGCCATACTAGGCAAAGGCTTTGCCACTGGACTTGGGGACACATACAACACCTATGGGGAGGAAGCTACTGTAATACCCCTAATGGGTGGTGTTTACTTTTGCCCAAGGCAGGAATGAATTTGAGCCCTTTATTGATCCTCACTCTTTTAAAAATACAGCAACTATGTAAACATCTTTGATTAAACTGAGTTTGCACTGCTTACCTGTGGAAACCCTCAGCTGTCAAACTAAATTAAAAACTGAATCAGGCCCAGGCGCGGTGGCTCACACCTATAATCCTAGCACTTTGGGAAGCTGAGGCAGGTGGATCATTTGAGGTCAGGAGTTTGAAACCAGCCTGGCCAACATGGTAAAACCCATCTTTACTAAAAATACAAAAATTAGCCAGGCGTGGTGGCACATGCCTGTAATTCCAGCTACTCGGGAGGCTGAGGCAGGAGAATCACTTGAACCTGGGAGGTGGAGCTTGCAGTGAGCCGAGATCACACCACTGAACTCCAGCCTGGGCAATGGAGCAAGATATTGTCTCAAAAAAATAAAAATAAAATAAAATAAACTGAATCCAAACAGAATCCTGTATGACCCCAAAAGAGGTGACCATAAAAAGATACCGTAAGAACATTTCTATAATTCGGGATATTCATGAGACTCCTACAAGAGAGAATACCCTCAGAGACACCCCCCAAAGATAAACTCAGAAATAAAAATTATACAATATAGAGGTAATCCAGTACCATGAGAAATAGTTAGCAAATGCAACAAATTGTGAACTAGAAATAAGAAGACAATTTGGAATCCACTTTAAAATAAGTGTGTTTGCATTTTTCAAGGAGAATAAAGAATAAATTAAATCCATAAAACAAAGCCAGGGCATTATGCAAAAACCAGCAGGCAGATATGAGAAAGATTCAAATAGAAAGTCTATAAAGCTTTTTTTTTAATAATTAAAATTGTCTGGGCGCGGTGGCTCATGCCTGTAATCCCAGCACTGTGGGAGGCCGAGGCAGACAGGTCACATGAGGTCAGGCATTTGAGACCAGCCTGGCCATCACAACGAAATCTGTTTCTACTAAAAATACAAAAATTAGCAGGGCATGGTGGCCCATGCCTATAATCTCAGCTACTCGGGAGGCTGAGGCATGAGAATCACTTGAACTCAGGAGGCAGAGGTTGCAGTGAACCGAGATTGCACCACTGCACTCCAGCATGGACGACAGAGCGGGACTCTGTCTCAAAATAAATAAATAAATAAAAATTAATTAATTAATTAATTAAATGAAATAATTAAAATGAAAAATAGTGAATGGATAAAAGCAATTTGGAATTAGCTGAAAAGATATTACATAAACCAGAAGACAGATCTGAAGAAATTCCCCAGAATAATACATAGAGAGTTAAACAACGGAGCTAGGCCCAGTGGCTCACACGTCTAATGCCAGCACTTTCAGAGGCTGGAGCAGGAGAATTGCCTGGGCCCAGGAGTTCGAGACCAAACTGGACAACATGGTGAAACCCTGTCTCTACCAAAAAAACAAAAATTAGCCAGGCGTGGCGGCATGTACCTGTGGTCCCAGCTACTCTGGAGGCTGAGGCGGGAGGATTGCTGGAGCCCGGGAAGTTAAGGCGGCAGTGAGCTGAGATTGCGCCACTGCATGCCAGCCTGGGTGAAGAGCGAGACCCAGTCTCAAGTAAATAAATAGTTTTAAAATTAAAAATAAAAAAAACTAAAAAGAGAGCTAAACATCTGGAAAAAAATGGAAAATAGGGTAAGAGGCATGAAGGTTAAATGAAGCAGTCCAGAAAACATCTGACAGAAGTTCCAGTAGAAAAAAATAGCAATAATTGGCCAGGCGTGGTGGCTCATACCTGTAATTCCAGGACTTTGGGAGGCCAAGGTGGGCAGATCACTTGAGGCCAGGAGTTCAAGACCAGCCTGGCCAACATGGCGAAACGCCGTCTCTACTAAAAACACAAAAATTAGCCAGGTGTGTTGGTGCATGCCTGTAATCCCAGCTACTCGGGAGGCTGAGGCACGATAATTGCTTGAACGCAGGAGGTGGAGGTTGCAGTGAGCCGAGATTGCACCACTGCATTCCAACCTGGGCAATAGAGCAAGATTCTGTCTCAAAAAAAAAAAAATTAAAATTAAAAATAAGAAAAGAATAGGTCGGGTGCGGTGGCTCATGCCTGTAATCCCAGCACTTTGGGAAGCCGAGTTCGGTGGATCAGGAGGTCAAGAGTTCCAGACCAGTCTGGCCAGTATGGTGAAACCCCATCTCTACTACAAATACAAAAATTAGCCGGGCATGGTGGCGCACACCTGTAATCCCAGCTACTCGGGAGACTGAGGCAGGAGAATCACTTGAACCTGGGAGGTGGAGGTTGTAGTGAGCCAAGATCGTGCCATTGCACTCCAGCCTGGGTGACAGAGCAAGACTCCATCTCAAAAAAAAAAAAAAAAGAAAGAAAAGAAAAAAGAAAAAAAAAGAATAGCAATAATGGAAAGGCACAACATTAAAAAAAAGTGAATAGCACCGGGCACAGCGGCTCACGCCTGTAATCCCAGCACTTTGGGAGGCGGGTGGATCACCTGAGGTCAGGAGTTCAAGACCAGCCTGGCCAACATGGTGAAACCCCATCTCTACTAAAAATACAAAAATTAGCTGGGCATGGTGGCACGTGCCTATGATCCCAGCTACTCGGGAGGCTGAGGCAGGAGAATCGCTTGAACCCAGGAGGCAGAGGTTGCAGTGAGCCAAGATCGTGCCACTGCACTCCAGCCTGGGTGACAGAGTGAGACTCCATCTCAAAACAAACAAAAAATTCAAAAAAAAAAAAAAAAAAAAAGGTGGCCGGGCATGGTGGCTCATGCCTGTAATCCCAGCACTTTGGGAGGCCAAGTTGAGCGGATCACGAGGTCAGGAGATCGAGACCATCCTGGCTAACACGGTGAAACCCCGTCTCTACTAAAAATACGAAAAAAAAAAGTGAATAGCTAAGAATTGTCCAGAACTGAAGAAAGGAGTATGCATCCTGTCTGAAAAACACATGCCAAGTTCTGAGCAGGATAAATAAAAATAAATCCACAGATTGTGGTAAACTGCAGAAGACCAATGATTAAAAGGAAAAACTTAAAACTACCAGAAAAAGAGGCAAATGCTAATAGGTTTCCTTTTTATTATTTTTATTTTTTATTTTTTAAATTTTTTGGAGACAGAGTCTCGCACTGTTAACCGACCTGGAGTGCAGTGGCGCAGGCTCAAGTGTAGTGGCCCAGGCTCAAGTGATCCTCCCACCTCAGCCTCTAAAAGTGCGCACCACAACGCCCAGCTAATTTTGGGGGGGGTTTTTTGGTACACTCGGGGCTTTGCCATGTTGCCCAGGCTGGTCTCCTGGGCTCAAGTGATCCTCTCTCCTCAGCCTCCCAAAGAGCTGGGACTATGGGTGTGAGCCATCACAGCTGCCCCAAATAGGTTTCTAACAAGAAAATGATACTCAGAGTGGCAGCAGCCTTTTCATTAGTAACAACAGATGTCAGAAGACAATTGAATTATACCCTCAAAGTTCTGGGGAGAAATAACTGTCAGTTTAGAATCTTATACTCAACGTCAAGGGTGAGGTGAATTAGACATATTCGGACTTAACAAAGACTAGGAGTGTTTTTTTGACGCCAATATTCCTTCTGAAATACCTACTAAAGGACGTACATAAGTGAAAGAAAATAAACCCAGAAAGAAGTTAGTGGGATGCAACGAAAAATACTAAGCATAGAAGCTAATAAAACAAATGGATTTATCTAAATATTAATAATTTCATGATTACGGCCAGGCATGGTGGCACACACCTATAATCCCAGAACTTTGGGAGGCTAAAGTGGGAGGATTGCTTGAGTCCAGGAGTTTGAGATCAGCATAGGCAACATAGTGAGACCCTGTCTCTACAAAAAATTTTTTTAAAAAATAGCTGGGCATGGTGGTGCACGCCTGTAGTCTCAGCTACTTGGGAGGCTGAGGTGGGAGAATTGCTTGAGTCCAGGAGGCTGAGGCTGCAGTGAGCCATGACTGCACCATTGCACTCCAGCCTGAGCCACACAGCAAGACCCTATCTCAATAAATAATAATAATAATAATAATTACATGATTATAAATAATGACTATGTTGTGTGTGCCTGTATCCATCAAAGTTCTCCAGAGAGACAAATAGGAGATACATATATATATATAGAGAGAGAGAGAGAGAGAGAGATGAAAGGGGAGAGGGGAGAGGGGATTCATTAGGAGAATTGACTTACACGAATTTAGGGGCTTCGAAGTCACACAACAGGCCGCCTGCAAGCTGGAGGCCCTGGGATGCTGGCAGCATGGCTCAGTTCAAGTCTGAAGGACTGAGAACCTGGGGTGCCACTGGTCTATGTCCTGGAGTCCCTAGGCCAGGGAAGCTAGAGTTCTGATTTCCAAGGGCAGGAGAAGAGTGTACCCCAGCTCCAGGACAGAGAGAGAGACCAGTTCACCTGTCCTCTGTTTTTGTTCTATCAGGGCCCCCAACCAATTGGATGGTGCCTGCCCACATCAAGGGTGTGTCTTCTCCACTTAGTCCACTTAGACTCACACACCAGTCTCCTCTGGAAACACTTCCCAGATACACCCAAAAATAATGCTTTACCAGTTTTCCAAGTATTCATTAATCCAATCAAGCTGACACCTAAAATTAACCATCACAGTGCCTAAAACTCTAAACCTAAAATATTAAATATTTGTAAATGTGAGTATTAGAAAACAAGAGCATAAAACATGGAAAAGGAACGTTTGGAGTGAAGCAACAAAGGGAGTAAAATTCTTGTCTTGTTTAGAAAGAAAAAAGGTGTTCTAATCAGCATGAGATTTTGATGGAAAACTATAAGGACAAGCACATTATGTTAAAAATGTAAGAGTAATAGTTAAAAGTATAGAAATAAATGCATATCTTCCAAACCAATAGAGAAGGGGAAAAAATGAAAAAGAAAAAAGTCTTAATCCAACAGAAAGCAGAAGAATACTAGGGAGTATGAAAGTAAAAAAGCATGGGTATCCAAAAACTCCAAATAAGATGTTAGAAATATATCCAACTGTATGAGAAATTGTGATCAATATGAATGGACTTAACTCATGTAAAAGACAGTCTTGTTTGTAAGGCATATCTAAAAACAAAAGAAAAACCATACAGCAAGATTAAACAGGAAAGAATGGGAAGATATTTACTAGGCAAGTAACTAAAAGGAAGCTGGTAAAACAATACTAAAATCAGAAAAATAAAATTTTAAACAATGTCTATTGACAGAAATAAAGAGTAGCATTTTGTAAAGATAAAAGGAACACTCTTACAAGAATATATAGCAATCAGGCTGGGTGTGGTGGCTCATGCCAGTAATCCCAGCACTTTGGGAGGCCAATGCAAGCAGATCACAAGGTCAGTCATTCAAGACCGGCCTGGCCAATATGGTGAAACCTCGTCTCTACTAAAAATACAAAAAAATTAGCCAGGCGTGGTGGCAGGTGCGTGTAGTCCCAGCTATTCAGGAGGCTGAGGCAGGAGAATCACTTGAACCCGGGAGGCGGAGGTTGTCGTGAGCCGAGATCACACCACTGCACTCCAGCCTGGGTCACAGAGCGAGACTCCATCTCAAAAAAAAAAAGGGGGGGGGGGCGGGGGCTGGGCACGGTGGCTCTCCTGACCTCGTGATCCACCCACCTTGGCCTCCCAAAGTGCTGGGATTACAGGCGTGAGCCACTGCGCCCGGCCTACTTTATTATTATTATTTTTTTTATTTTTTGAGACAGTCTCACTCTGTTATCCAGGCTGGCGTGCGGTGGCGAGATCTCAGCTCACTGAAAACTCTGCCTCCCAGATTCAACCGATTCTCCTGCCTCAGCCTCCCAAGTAGCTGGGATTACAAGTGCACACCACCATGCCCGGCTAATTTTGTAATTTTTTTTAGTAGAGACGGGGGTTTCACCATATTAGTCAGACTGGTCTTGAACTCCTGACCTCAGGTGATCTGCCAGCCTCGGCCTCCCAAAGTGCTGGGATTACAGGCGTGAGCCCCCGTGCCCGGCCGGAAATATACATTCTTTTTAAGCACACATATGAGTATTTACAAAATGGACCATAGTAAATGGACCATTTACTATGAGCAAAAGGGTTTCCCCAAAAATGGATAAGTTACAGATCATATTCATAACCATAATGCAGTGCGGTTAGAATCCGCACGCGCACGCGCACAGGCCAGGAAATTAAGACACATAATCCTAAAAAATGAACGAATTAAAGAGAAAAATCTCAATTGAGGTTGCTATTTAGAAATGAACTGTGATGTGCTTCTGGTTTTTACCAATATGCTGAACTAACCATAAAGGAAAGACACCATGCAATGGGAAGTTTGTGAAAAGCCCCAGAGGCGGAGGGGTCTGTGCCAAGCGTAGGGCAGGAGCTTTGGCTGGCGGCCAGACGCCTGTGGGTGTTTAAAGTAGGGGAGTAGCCGCCGGAGTTGTGCTTTTGCTTCTCCCCCACCATTACCTTGGGGGAAAATACGATCTGACTCACATCTGTGGCCACTCCGGAGAACCTGAAGTTCTGATTTCCAAGGGCAGGAGAAGAAGCTTGTATCCCGGCTCCAGGACAGAGAGAGACCAATTCACCTTTCCTCTGTTTGGTCCAGGTGTCCTCAGCAGTAAAATCAGGGCAGAGCAGGTGCAAGGGGGAGAGAAAGAAAAACAAGGAGGCCGACTAACTTGAATATTACCTCTCTATCACACTCCGCATCTCTCTTTCCAAACTCCCGGAAGGCAGTTTCAGCTCCTAATTCAGTGAAACCATGACCGTGCATTCCAACAAGAACACTCTGTGCACTAGAACCTTCACATCCCCCAAATTCAGGATCATGGGGATGGGAAGCAGAAATTATTCAAGCAGTCTACGAGGTGTAATAGTGAGGGAGATACTTCAACTTTCACTCTTTGTTCCCCAATCCACGCACCCGGGCTAAGGCAAAGAAGACATGTTCCAGCCACTGGTTTACGACGTATGGCAAAAGGGGCCCTGACTTAGGCCTGTGTTTCCGAGGACCTGCTGTTTCTCTTGTGACACTGACCTCACAGGATGAGGAGTCTATGTCAAGGGGTTGTACTTCCTTAGAGCCCATGTGCCTCCCACCCCCGCCCCAGCCCAGGCACCTCCAGTGCCCAGGACCCTACAATTCCCTGCCCACTTCCAAAGTCTGTGCAGTGCTCTTCCTGAGATCTGTGCCACTGCCAGCAGTGTGCACACCCCTGGGCCCAAGGGGTGGCCCCGAGTCAGCTGTTTGCAGGACATGTGGACAGAACTTGGGATGTTCACATGCAGGACATGTGGACAGAGGCTTGGGTGTTCATACCATATTATGGAAGGACAAAGCCAGTGATTGGAGAGGGAAGGGAGTGGTCCACAGGCTGCTGTAGGAAGCTGACTTGCCTTGCACTACAAAGACAAAAACTCTCAGTTCAAATCGGGGTTTCCAGTTCCTTATGAAGATGTGATTGTTAAGACAGGAAGGCAGAAGGTGAGCCTGATTTGTAACTTTAAAATATTTAGACATATGGTGTGTCTGCCTCTGCTCCCTATTCTTGCCTTAGCCCTGCAATGTTAGGGGACGGCCCGTGTGCTGCAGGGCAAGCCCAAAGGCACAGGGTGTGGGCTCCCTGCTGGCAGGCCACTGAGCCTTCAGCAGACCCTTACTCTGTTCTGTCATGCTGCTGCTTCCTGCTGAGGGGCCACGTGCCAAGACAAGGAATTCTGTGGGCATTGGCCCATTATCACACTTCCTTTGCCATAAAATGTGTCCCCTGGTTGGCATTTTACATGCTGTGAAGGACACCAGGGTGAGAGACGAAGCATTCTATAAGACCATGAAACGATGCCGGTGAAGTGCTGAAAGTAGAGCATGCAAATCCATAGCCGGGATACATGTCTATCCCCAAGTGGACAAAGTGCTTCTCCCCACCCCCATGATGGGAAAGGGCCCAGTGAAATCCACTTGCCCCTGGTTAGCCAGCTGGTCCCCCAAGGAATTTCAGGAGCTTAGTGTTGATCTCTGCTGTTGGCAGGTTGGGCACTCAGAGGTAGCAATAGCCAAATCCACCTTGGGAAGAGAATAATGTGTCTCCACTATGGCCTCTTTGTACCTGGACCCATTGAGCAAACACTGGGATGGCTGAGCAGGAAAAGAAAACCCATGCCTGGAATACATGCTGATACGGTTTGGCCTTGTGTCCCCACCCAAATCTCATCATCTCATCTCGAATGGTAATCCCCATGTGTCAAGGGAAGGACCTAGTGAGAGGTGACTGGATCATGGGAGTGGTTTTCCCCATGCTGTTCTCATTATACAGAGTGAGTTCTCATGAGATCTGGTGGTTTTATAAGGAACTCCTCTCCTTTCGCACACTCTCACCTGCTGCCAGGTAAGACGTGCCTGCTTCACCTTCCGACATGATTGTAAGTTTCCTGAAGCCCCCCCAGCCATGCGGAACTGTGAGTCAATCAAACCTCTTTTCTTTATAAATTACCTAGTCTCGGACAGTATCTTTAAAGCACTGTAAGAACGAACTAACGTGCCTGGCAATTCCAGTTAGGGCAGATCACCACCCACTCCAGGGCAGAAAGGCTCTGATGTAATCAACCTGCCTCTGAGTGGTAGATTAATCTCCTCAAGAGACTGTACCATATCAGTGGCTTAGCCATGGTGCTGACACGTCAGACATTCAGGAGCAGCAGCAGAAGCTAGATCAGGCTTGTTCAAGGGAGCCCAAGCATAGGCCCATGCATAGCCTGCACCCCTGCCACCAGGGATACTCCGCTCACAGAGCCATTCGTTGGTCAGCACTGAGGCATGGAGGAGCAACAGAGAATGGCTCACATCCACTAAGTGAGTTAGTGTATCCACCTGGCTATTGAGATTTCTGAGGTTGATGATGCCTGATATTATTTGGCTGTGTGTCCCCACCCAAATCTCATGTCCAGTTGTAATCCCCAGTGTTGGAGGTGGGGCCTGGTGGGAGGTGATTGGATCATCGGGATAGATCTTTCATGAATGGTTTAGCACCATCCCTTCAGTGCTATTCTCGTGATGATGAGTGAGTTCTCACAAGATCTGCTTGTTTAAAAGTGTGTGGGCCCTCCCAACTTTATCTTTTGCTCCTGCCCCTGCTCCTGCCATGTAAGATGCCTGCTCTTGTTTTGCCTTCCACCATGAGTAACAGCTCCCTGAGGCCTCCCTAGGAGCAGATGCTGCCATGTTTCCTGTACAGCCTGGGGAACTGTGAGCCAATTAAACCTCTTTTCTTTATAAATTACCCAGTCTCAGGTATTTATTTATAGCAGTGAGAGAACAGACTAGTGCAATGCCCTCTGATAATTATTGACAGAAAACATAAATATCTCCAATGCTGGTTCTTAAAAATAGGCAATTAAAAAATTATATATATATATTATTTTTAAAAAATAGGATATATATCATTTTTTTAAAAATAGGCCAGGCGTGGTGGCTCATGCCTGTAATCCCAGCACTTTGGGAGGCCGAGGTGGGCAGATCACTTGAGATCAGGAGTTTAAGACCAGCCTGGCCAACATGGTAAAACCCCGTCTCTACTAAAAATACAAAAATTAGCCGGGCATGGTGGTGCGTGCCTGTAATCCCAGCAACTTGGGAGGCTGAGGCGTGAGAATCACTTGAACCCAGAAGGTGGAGGTTCCAGTGAGCTGAGATTGTGCCACTGCACTCCAGCCTGGGTGAAGAGAGAGTCTCCGTCTCAAAAGAAAGAAAAGAAAAAAGAAAACATAAATATATGCACACTAATGCCTTTTCCCATGGGTCCATCCACATATGTCTTCTCCAGACCTCCTTTCTCCAGTCTTTCAATCTTCTTCCTTCCAGGCCCCAGACCAGCCAGCCAAGCTATTCTTCATGGTCCAGGAGTCCATATATATCTTCACCTCTGACCACTTTGCCATCCATACAAATTTGATGACCAAATGTAATGCATGCTCTAAGCTCTGCCCACTGGGAGGGTTTTCCCTGATGACTTTCTTTCAGGGCCACCTCTAAATAGGGCTACAGTTGTCCCTATTCAGCTTGTACCAATATACCAAGGTGATCCTTCTGTAGCCTAGCTTTTTTCCTTCTCTATTTGCTGGTCATAGGGGAACTCTCGTGAGGCCACAGGTGTGAGCTGATGAAGAGGCATTGGCACAGGACGTGACAAAGGGGCCTGGCCAACCCATTTCTGTAACTTCATTGTACCCTCTGCAGAGCCTGCGTTCCATCTGCAGGAGTGGAGGGTCTATCTAAATGGTGGCATTCTGGCTTTCACAGTGTGCTCTAAGTTGATAATAGGCTGACGTCAGCCTGTCATTCTGTTTTTTCAAGGTTTTTATGACAATTAACTAAAGCCAACTAATTCCACTACCCTTATAATTTACTTTGCCCAGGCCAGGTGCAGTGGCTCATGCCTGTAATCCCAGCACTTTGGGAAGATGAAGTGGGAGGATCATTTGAGCCCAGGAGTTCGAGACCAGCCTGGGCAACATAATGAGAACTCTTCTCTACAAAAAATTGAAAATATGAGGCAGGGGGAATTGTTTGAGCCTGCAAGATCAAGGCTGCAATGAGCCGTGATCACGCCACTGCACTCCTGTCTGGGCTACAAAGTGAGACGCTGTCTTAAAAAAAAAAAAGCTGGGTGCAGTGGCTCACACCTGTAATCCCAGCACTTTTGGAGGCTGAGGCGGGCAGATCACGAGGTCAGGAGTTCAAGACCAGCCTGGCCAAGACGGTGAAACCCCGTCTCTATTAAAAATACAAAAATTAGCCGGGCATGGTGGTGGGTGCCTGTAATCCCAGCTACTCAGGAGGCTGAGGCAGAGAATTGCTTGAACCCAGGAGGTGGAGGTTGCAGTGAGCCGAGATCGTGCCACTGCACTCCAGCATGGGCTACGGAGCAAGACTCCATCTCAAAAAAAAAAAAAAAGAAAAAAAAAAAATTTTACTTTGCCCCTGTATCTTTCCAGTGCCGGAGATATTGCATGATCCAGTTTCTCCTTCCACCTGTTTCTCATCCCATCTACCACAGGTGAGGGTTTGCAGTTGTGCTGCTGTGGCACTCAGGAGCTTTGCTGTCCTGCCTACCACAAGCAATGAGGTCTAATATGGTTTGGCTCTGTGTCCCCACCCAAATCTCATGCCGAATTGCAGTCCCCACGTTTTGGAGGAGGGGCCTGGTGGGAGGTGATTAAATCACTGGGCTGACTTCTCCCTTGCTGTTCTCATGATAGTGAATGAGTTCTCACGAGATCTGATGGTTTAAAAGTGTCTGGCACTTCCCCCTTTGCTCGCTCACTCTCTCTCTCTCTCCCTCTCTGTCCCTCTCCCTCCCTCCCTCCCTCTCCCTCTCTCCTGCTCTGCCATGGTAAGACACACTTGCTTTCCCTTTGCCTTCCACCATGACTGTAAGTTTTCTGAGGCCTTCCAGCCATGCCTCCTGTTGAGCCTGTGGAACTGTGAGTCAATTAAACCTCTTTTCTTTATAAATTACCCAATCTGAGATAGTTCTTTATAGCAGTGTGAGAACCAACTAGTCCAAGTCCAGAATTCCATCCTGAGGCTATGCTTTCTTACAGCTGCTTCTGCTCCCAGCTCTCCTACGCTGGGTTCCCTGCAGTGCCGACCCTCAGATAAGGATTTGAGTGCATGCTCTTTATTTGGGAAGCAGTCAAATAAAACTGTGAGGAAATAGGGAGGGGAAACAAGGAAGGGAGGAGAGCTCATGAAGGTATGTGTTAATATGTGGGGCCCAATCCCACTGGGGACCCTTTGAGGAAAAGTGTGGAACAAGCTTCAGAATTGCACTGAAGAGCAAGAAATTTGGGATATTTGTCCCCACCCAACTGCCTTCCCTCATTGGTTGGGAGCGTTGCCTCTTGCACTCTAGGCCTGCCCTGCATGCAGGCAGAGAGAGCATGCTTCCTTGACAAGAGAACATTCTTGAGCAAAGAGATGCAGAAAACCAACAGCGCGTACAGGGACTGTGCTCTGGAGTAGGCGAAGGTAATGGGTGAGGCACCATCGAGCAGCATCTGCAGGTTTTTACCTTTGCTGCCGCAACCTAAGCCAAATAATTGCAGGTCCCTTACAGAGCCAGGTTCTGATTTCCACAGAAACTTTATTTTTTATTTTTATTTTTATTTAGAGACAGGGTCTTGCTCTATCACCCACAGGGGAGTGCGGTGGTATGATCATGGCTCACTGCAACCTCGACCTCCTGGGCTCAAGCAATCCTCCTGCCTCAGCCTCCCAAGTACCTGGGACTACAGACACCATCATTCCAGGCTAATTTTTTTTTTTTTTTTTTTTAGAGATGGGGGTCTTGCATTTTTTTCCCAGGCTAGTCTTGAACTCCTAGCTTCTAGTGATCCTCCTACCTCAGCCCCCTAAAGTGCTAGGATTATAGGTGGTAGCCACCATGCCTGGCCAGAAACTTTCTCACCATCCTGGTAAGAACAACACCTAGAGTGAGGAAGGAAGATAGGTTTCATGATTCCACATCCTGCTTAGCCCACAGCATGTTTTCCCTCCTGCAAGAAAGAAAAACCCATTTGAGAGCATGTAAGATCTAGGCAGCAGCTATCCTTCCATTGGCAGTGTGCACTTACTCCCAGGCCTGCCTCACCTCCCTCCACTGCCTGGCATGTACTCATGGGAGTCCCTTCTGCCTAGGTTTGTGTTTAAGCCATGAGAATTGGAAGAATAAAGCATTTCCAGCAAGAAGCACAGCTTGCCACTCAAAGTCAATGAGGGACAGGCAACATTGTCATGATGACGCCTCATACCTGCCTTTCTGTTTTCTCTTACATAGCAGAGGGTTGTAAATGAAGATGAAGGACCTCCTGTGAAGTCTGCTCTAGTAGAATTCACACTCAGACCTTCTGATGCCTGGCAAATACTCTCACCTCTAGATCAAGTGACCTAACTCTCCTCCCACCTCTGCTTCCCTCCACCCTTGCTGGCAACTGGAGAAAAGTGATGAGAGTCCTTCACCCTTCTCAGTTCTGTGTTCTCCAGGACACCCCCCAGCACCTCAGTGTTGTTCTCTCTAATGAAGAGAGTTATTATTTACCCCCAAACATATTTGGCTGTGACTTGAGATATGACCAGGTTCCTAGCTACAAATCAGCCCTGCAGATAGGAATAAAATACAGGGAGAAAATGTCACTTTTATAGAAGTCAGACCAACCAACAAACAAACACACCCTGGTAGAGTCTGGGTGTGATGGTTCACACTTGTAATCCCTGCACTTTGCGGGGCTGAGTCAGGACAACTGCTTGAGCCCAGGAGTTTGAGACCAGCCTGGGCAACATAGGGAGATCTATTTAAAAAACAAACAAACAAACAAAAAAACCCTGGGAGAGTGAATAGAGACTCGAAAAACTCACTGATTAAACAGGGAGTCAAAGAGATTAGAGGAAGTTCTTTATTAGCCTAGGATCATTTATAATTGATCTGGGGTTTATTGACACAAAGGACAAGGTCTCTGTGAATCTCAGCCTGTCTCCCATTATGCTCATTCACAGTGAATGATCAGAAAAACCTTTTTGCCTATTTGTTTTGAGACAAGGTCTTGCTCTGTTGCTCCGGCTGGAGTGCAGTGGCACAAATGGGGGCTCACTGCTGCCTCAACCTCCCAGGTTCAAGCAGTCCTCTTAGGTCAGCCTCCTGAGTATCTGGGACTACAGGCGTGCATCACCACACCTGGGATGGTCTCGAACTCCTGGGCTCAAGTGATCCTCCCACCACAGAGATAATCCTAAATTATCTCTGTCCTCTCCAATCATACTTTTCATTCTTTCACTGATAGGTGCCAGCTGCAAGGTGGAGTAGTGTCAGGTACAGTATTTCAGAAAAGAAACAAGGTAACATGGAGAACCTTCCCTCATCCCACTTAAATGCAGGTAGGCTTCCTGGAGGAGGAGGACTTTGAGAGAACAACCAGAAGTGTTTTCTGATGCCCTAAGCATTTTGCAATCCAAGGACAAGATCTCACCCATAATCACCCTATGATCCATGTGGACTGTGTTGGTATATGTCAGATGCTGAAGGATAAAAGCCAAAAGTTTTTGGTCCCTGGTCAAAATGATCAGTGGCTTCTGGCTTCTGCCCTGTATCATATGTTCTAGAATGTCAGCAAAGATTTTCAGTGACCCTAGAGAAGCTATCAGGATGACATGGAAATACGTTAAAATGGGGTTTTTAAAATCCTCACCCTTTGTGAAATGCATATACCCAGGATGACCCAGCAGAGAATATAAGGGTGAGAGAAGAAGGCATTGTATTAGTCCGTTCTCACACTGCTATGAAGAAATACCTGAGACTGGATAATTTATAAAGAAAAGAGGTTTAATTGATTCAGAGTTCCACATGGCTGGGGAGTCCTCAAAAAACTTAACAAGGAGCAAGAAATAGAATGAGTGCCAGCAGGGGAAATGCCAGGCACTTATAAAAACATCAGATCCCCTGAGACTTACTCACTATCACGAAAACAGCATGGGGAAACCATCCCCATGATTCAATTATCTCCCACCAGGTCCCTCCCACAACAGGGGGGGATTATGGATTACAATTCAAGATGAGATTTGGGTGGGGACACAGCCAAACCATATCAGGCATTGAGGATGTTGCTGGAAGGGCAGAGTCTACACGAACTCAAGCTGAAGGTACACTAGACCCCAGGCACATGCCAAGTCTGGGCTTGTTGAAAGGCCCTTCTGGCCGGGCGCAGTGGCTCACGCCTGTAATCCCAGCACTTTGGGAGGCCGAGGTGGGTGGATCCTGAGGTCAGGAGATCGAGACCATCCTGGCTAACATGATGAAACCCCATCTCTACTAAAAATACAAAAAATTAGCCGGGCGTGGTGGCAGGCACCTGTAGTCCCAGCTACTCCGGAGGCTGAGGCAGGAGAATGGCGTGAACCCGGGAGGCGGAGCTTGCAATGAGCCGAGATCATGCCACTGCACTCCAGCCGGGGCCACAGAGCGAGACTCCGTCTCAAAAAAAAAAAAAAAAAAGAAAGGCCTTTCTAAACCGTGGGCTGTAGCTGTGCTATATGTAAGGATACAGCACACTCAATCATTGCAAGTGAATGTCTGACTTTATTCATAGAAGTACAAATTGTATAAAATAACAATAAATATGTGCATATATCTTCAGCTTCATTTTAGGCAAAAACATATTTTACCTGCAGAAAATTGTCAGATATTTTTTCTTTTTTCTTTTTTTTTTAGACAGTGTCTCGCTTTGTCACCCAGGCTGGAGTGCAGTGGTGCTATCATGGCTCATTGCAGCCTGGAACTCCTGGGCTCAAGCGATCCTCCCACCTCAGCCTCCCAAGTAGCTGGGACCACAGGTGCATGTCTGGCTAATTTTTTTTTTTTTTTTTTTTTGGTCTCCCTATGTTGCCCAGGCTGGTCTCAAATTCCTGGCCTCAAGAGATCCTCCCGCCTCCAAGAGGCCCTGCAACCTCAGCCTCCCGAGTAGCTGGGACTACAAGCATGCACCACCACACTAGGCTAATTTTTAAATTTTTTATAGAGATGGAGTCTCCCAATGTTGCCTATAATCCCAAAGTGCTGAGATTACAAGTCTGAGCCACCACACCCAGCCAATAGCTCATGTTATTTTAATGTAAATTTTTGGTAAATAATATAGGAACTGCCTTTTTTTGTTTTTTGTTTTTTTTTCCTTTAAAAACCTACTTGTGGCCAGGCTCAGTGGCTCACGCCTGTAATCCCAGCACTTTGGGAGGCCAAGGCAAGTGGATCACCTGAGGTCAGGAGTTCAAGACCAGCCTGACCAATATGGTGAAACCCCATTTCTACTAAAAATACAAAAATCCAGATGTGGTGGTGGGTGCCTGTAATCCCAACTACTCGGAAGGCTTAGGCAGGAGAATCGCTTGAACCCGGGAGGCAGAGGCTGCAGTGAGCCAAGATCATGATGCCATTGCACTCCAGCCTGGGTGACAGAGTAAGACCCCCTCTCAAAAAAAAAAAAAAAAAAAAAAAAAAAAGGCTACTTGTAACTGTTGCTAGATGGAGCATATATATTTAGGACAACTTGAATGTATGCTCCCAGGTTGCAATCCTCAGTCTTGGCCCAAATACACTCTCTACTTATATTAATTTTACCTGAGCTTCTTCCTTTTAGGTCAACAAATGAAAACCTAAAATACACAATAATGCCCTTGAGAACAAGCAGGCAATAAGTAGCAAAGATATATAGAGTGCTGGGAAAATGGTGAACTACTATATAGCAAGACACTTGGTCTAACTGCTGCCTGGCAAAACCTTTGGTAAAATTGCAGACTCACATCTCAAGAAAGAGATGAGCTTATAAAATAACTGGCCAGTTTGCAAACAATCAAGAGGAAATATGGACAGTGCGGAAATTAAAATTGTTTAATTTGAAATTAAAATTGAAATTAAATTAAAAGTAAAACTGTTTCCTAGCATATGAAAGGCATGGCCATCAAACTATAGCCTCAAAAAGCACCCAGATGCAGCTGGGTTTGGTGGCTCACGCCTGTAATTCCAGCACTTTGGGAGGCCGAGGTGGGTGGATCACGAGGTAAAGAGATCGAGATCATCCTGGCCAACATGATGAAACCCCATCTCTACTAAAAATACAAAAATTAGTTGGGGGTGGTGGTGCATGCCTGTAGTCCCAGTTACTCAGGAGGCTGAGGCAGGAGAATCCCTTGAACCCGGGAAGTGGAGGTTGCAGTGAGCTGAGACGGTGCCACTAGACTCCAGCCTGGCAACAGAGCAAGACTCTGTCTCAAAAAAAAAAAAAAGAAAAGAAAAGAAAAACACCCAGATGCTGCCATTAAGACACAGCCTGTATTTGTTAGATTTTGCTACATGACAAACTACCCCAAATCCTAATGGCATAAAATATGCATTTTTCTCACAATTCTATACAGGTTGACTGGGCAACTCTTTACATCTAGACCGGCTTGGCTTGGGCTGAGGCTGGATGATCAAACAGTCTCACCCATGTGTCTGATTGTTGGCAGACTGAGTAGTCTAAAGAAGCCTCAGCTGGAACTGCTGATCTCTGCTTCATCTGGTCTGTCATCTTCCAGAAGCCTCCTTCACAAGTGGCAGAAGGGTTCTAAAATGAGCAAGCGAGGGCAAAGCTTTTTCAAGTCTCTCCTTTCATTGTTTTGCTCATGTAGAGCAAGCCACCTGGCTAAACCCAGATTAAAAGCGTGAGAAATCGAATCCACCCTTTATTGTGAGGATTGGCAGAATCACAATGCAAAGGGGTGTGCATACAGCAACTGGAGGAATTTGTGGGCATTTTTGCAATCTACCACATGGCTTTAGGGCAAAGACTAAATCAAGGGTGTGATTATCGCACCCCATTTTGAAGATCTATGTAAGGATTAAGGTGGTGCCATTCAGCTAGACAAAAGCGTTCCTAGAATGAACTGTGTGGTCCCACAGAAGCCTGATATGCCTATTATTTAGTATCTGATATTAAGTCTAGAGAGGAAACCATGAGAGAATTGTGGACATGGCTTTTGGCCCATGAAGTTGTCTGAAATCAAATACACAGAAAATATTCAGTTCAGCCAGGCGAGGTGGCTCACGCCTGTAATTCCAGCACTTTGGGAGGCCGAAGCGGGTGGATCACCTGAGGTTGGGAGTTTGAGATCAGCCTGACCAACATGGAGAAACCCCGTCTCTACTAAAAATGCAAAAATTAGCCGGTCATAGTGGCGCATGCCTGTAATCCCAGCCACTTGGGAGGCTGAGGCAGAAGAATCGCTTGAACCGGGGAGGCGGAGGTTGTGTCAAGCCAAGATCGTGCCATTGCACTCCAGCCTGGGCAACAAGAGCAAAACTCCGTCTCAAAAAAAAAAAAAAAAAAGAAAAGAAAAGAAAAGAAAAGAAAGAAAGAAAGAAAAGAAAATACTCAGTTCAAGAAAGCTATTTTGGCAAAGTGCCCCCAACTTGGACTGAAGGAGACAAGATGTAAAATAATCTCTATGTCCCCAACTTTCTATGGACAGAAAGAGGCTAAAAATGCTTCTCAGCCAACACAGAGGGCACATGTTCCAGTGCCCTCTTCCACAGTGCACAAGGAGGAGGATGAAAAAGGAAGGACTTTGTGAATATCGAGGAAGGTGGCAAGAAGAACACTCAGGGATAAATACTCCACTGAGAACTTCGTGTTGCTAAATGCAATGTTCATGTAACTGTAATAGGTTTGTTTCCTGATGCACACAGCAAATCAATAGACCAAGACACTGGGCTACAGCAGAGAAAGAGGTTTAATCGTAGGGCTGCTGAATGAGGAGAGAGGGGGAAACCTCAAATCTGTCTCCCCAAGGAATTTTGGACTAGGGTTTTAAGGGTTTTGGAGCAGGCTGAAGTATGATCATTGGTTGGTCAAAGAGTGAAGGATGAAGTTATGGGACAGGGAGATAAAGAAACTGTATTCTCATGCTGATTCTATTCCACTGGGGAGGGCTTCAAACTGATTGGCATCAGCTGTTTCACTGGAATTCAGGATCTGCTTAAGCAATCTTTAAACAAAAGCCTTATGATTCCAAACCAGAGACTCTATCTTAAACAAAAGCCTTATGCTTTTTTTTTTTTTTTTGAGACAGTTTCACTCTTGTCACCCAGGCTGGAGTGCAATGGCGCGATCTCGGCTCACTGCAACCTCCGCCTCCTGGGTTCAAGTGATTCTCCTGCCTCAGCCTCCCGGGTAGCTGGGATTATAGGCACCTGCCACCAAGCCTGGCTAATTTTTGTATTTTTAGTAGAGACAGGGTTTCACCATGTTGGCCAAGCTGGTTTAGAACTCCCAACCTCAGGTGATCCACCTGCCTCAGCCTCCCAAAATGCTGGGATTACAGGTGTGAGCCACCTCGCCCAGCCTCTGATTTTTTTTTTTTTTTTTTTTTTTTTTTGAGACATGGTTTCATTCTGTTGCCACACCAGGGGAGTGCAGTGGCACAATGGGGCTCACTGCAGCCTCAGCCTCCCAGGCTCAAGCCTCCCGAGTAACTGGGACTACTCTTACCTTAGCCTTTCGAGTAACTGGGACTACAGGCATGCACAACCATGCCCAGCTAAGTTTTGTATTATTTGTAGAGACTGGGTTTCACCATGTATCCCAGGCTGGTCTTGAACTCCTGGGCTCAAGTGATCTGCCCACCTCGGCTTCCCAAAGTGCTGGGATTACAGGTGTGAGCCATCATGCCTGGCCCAAACTCTTATGATTCCAACATCAGAAATCCTATCTATAGGAACCATGAGGATACAAACAGCCAGTATCAAGTGCTGCTACATGACTTTCAGTTACAAGGAAGGGGACCAAAGTGCAGCCTGTTTAATGATTAATGATAATTATATTTCTGTCCAGAATTCTTGTTACCCCTATGAGGCTGGCTTCAGTCACCTCTCTGTGTTCATACTATTTGCCTTCTTGGAAGATTTTAGCACAGTTAACTTCTCTCTCTGATTTGGTTTGAATGTTTTGTTCCCTCCAAATCTCATGCTGAAATGTAATCCTCAGTGGTGGAGGTGGGGCCTTGTGGGAGGTGTTTGGGTCATTGGGTGGATCCCTCATGAATGGCTTGGCACCCTCCTCTCGGTAATGAATGGGTTCTCACTCTGAGTCCATGTGACATCTGGTTGTTTGAAAGGATAGACCACCTTGCCCTTGCTTTCTGTCTCGCCGTGTGACAGGCTTGCTCCTGCTTTGCCTTTTGCCATGAGTAAAAGCTCCCTGAGACCTCACCAGAGACTGAGCAGATGCCAGCATCATGCTTCCTCTACGGCCTGCAGAACCGTGAGCCAATTAAACCTCTTTTCTTTATGAATTACCCAGCCTCAGGTATTCCTCTATAGTGACACAAAACAGACTAACGCATCCTCCTTCTAGGAACCAGTTCTTCTTTTGGCTTCCACTCCACCACATCCTTCTGGAACCACCTGACAGATTCCTCCTGCCCACTGTACAAACAAAATCAATTCATGGGGACCATGGCATTGCAGTAAAGAAAGAGTTTAATTGATCCAAGGCCAGCCATGCCACACTGGAGATAGTTATTACTCAAATCAATCTCCCTGAAGGCTTAGAGCTTAGGAGTTTTACAAAGATAGTTTAATGGGCAGGGGGCTACAGTAGGGGAAATGCTGATTGATTGGGTCAGAGATGAAATCATAAGGAATTGAAGCTGTCTTCTCGTGCTGAGTCAGTTCCTGGGTGGGGTCCACAGGATTGGTTGGCAGCTCCAAATGGGGCCATCCAGTTGTCAGAAATGCAAAAACCTGAAAAGACATCTCAAAAGAGGCCAATCTTAGGTTCTACAATAGCAAGGTTATCTGCAAGAGTAATTGGGAAAGTTGCAAATCTTATGACCTCCGGAATCACGGCTGGTAATTATTTTGAATTCAAGCCCCTCTCATACTCCTAACTTGATGGCCTTTCATTAGTTTTTTTTTTTTTTTGAGACGGAGTCTTGCTCTGTCGCCCAGTCTGGAGTGCAGTGGTGGGATCTCCGCTCACTGCAAGCTCTGCCTCCTGGGTTCATGCCATTCTCCTGCCTCAGCCTCCCGAGTAGCTGGGACTACAGACGCCCGCCAACACCCCTGGCTAATTTTTTCTGTATTTTTAGTAGAGACAGGGTTTCACCGTGTTAGCCAGTATGGTCTCGATCTCCTGACCTCGTGATCCGCCTGTCTCGGCCTCCCAAAGTGCTGGGATTAAAGGTGTGAGCCACCGCGCCCAGCCTGCCTTTCATTAGTTTTACAAGAAGAGTTTAGTTTTGGGGGAGGGTTATTATCATTTAGACTATAAACTAAATTTCTCCCAAAGTTAGCATGGCCCACGCCCAGGAATGAGCAGACAGCCAACCTGGGAGGCTAGAGGCAAGATGGAGTCAGCCATGTCAGATTTCTCACACCGTCATAATTTTGCAAAGGTGGTTTGACTTCAGGTTGTTGAGGCTCAGAAGCTGATACCCCAAAATGTGGTACTTTGACATACTGAACTGAAGAAGCCTCATTGTCTCTCTGACAATCTCTCCCCACCACACTATCTCGTTTATCTGCCTAAGATCCAGACCCACCGAAAAGAACAATTGTTTTTATTTCCCCTCCCTGTAAGACCAAGAATGTAACCATACCTGAACAGACCCTTTCACTGACAAAGAGAACTGTTTACAAGTGAATCTCTGTTCCCGAACCCATTCATTCTCCCTAGTAATCCTTTACTGTCCCTCAACAGAATTCCTCTCCCCTGACCCCCTAACCTGTTTTGCCAGCATGGTGTATAAGCTTCTGAATCCCATTGCAGGGTAGATAATCACTCTGTGGTTCTCCCCATGTACATGTTAATAAAATTTCTATGCCTTTGTCTCCCATTAATCTGCCTTTTGTGAGTTTCTTTTTCAGCAAACCTTCAGAAGGCAATGGGAAGTTTCTCTTGACCCCTACAGTTGCCTCACTGATGCAGGATTTTTCTCAGCCACTTTGCCAACAGGGGTCCTCCATGGCTGGTGACACCCACATGCCCAGGCCTCGCTTAGTCCCAGGACTGCCGCTGGAGGTGCCTCACCAACTCAGCCCACCTGTGCTATAGTTTGTACCCGCATTCGGTGGTTCTTGAGCTCTTGTCCTGCATCCAGAAAGAATGAGGATATGCTGACAATTGAAGGATGAGGATGGGCAGAGAACAATTTTATTGAGCAATGGAACAGCTCTCAGGGAAGAGGGGATGTGGAGAGTGGTCTTCCACTCTCGCAGTGCGGTAGTTTCTTTCTGTCAGTGTGGCTGAGTCTGGGGCTTTTATGGCTCAGAATAGGGGAGTGTGTGCTGATTGGTTTCTGAGTATGTAAAGAAAAGCTAAAGCAAAGGCATCACTCAGAGGTGGGCACAGCAGTGTAGAAAACCAATTAGGAAAGGGTTGGCATATGTAAAATAGGTGAAGTGTGGGGATCAATCAGAGGAAAGTGCACCAAATGGGAAGACAGGTTCTCAATTTAGTCCGTGGATTTACCTGAGACTTATAGCTAGATTTTAAACTGTCTTCAGCTTGAAGGTGGGGTTTCACTGGGGACCCTTCCCTATCTGCTTGGTATTTGCCTGCCTCCTGCCACTATCATCACCACCTCCTACTCCCTGAAGAATGTAAGCATCATGAGAGTAGAGATCTCACTTATTTTGTTCATTCTATTTCCCCCATACCAACATCAGGCCTGGAACATAGTAGGCATTCAGTGAATGAAGAAATTAAATGAGCTATTCTTGCCCAGCCTAAGGCTGAGGTCTCAGTTTGTCTTCATTGCTCTGCATCCCCTGGCCTTTTTGTCTTGGAACAGCACAGTCGGAGTTTACTGTCATCATGTTTGTCTGCAAAACCAAGATATCTTGCACATATCTTAGTGGTTTCTGATCCCAAAAGAAAACACATCTGGTGACTCAGAAAGGATGCAGAAGCCATGCCTGGATGTCATGGACTCCCTTGATGTTTGCCTTGGCTCTTTCTGCTGCTATATTGCATCCTTTGGCATTATTACTGCTAACATAAGTGTACTGCATGGAGTCTCATGAATCCTTTCCTCCATCTAACTGTCAGAGTTGTTTGAACCAGAGTGACTCCATCTTGAATAAGTGCTGGGTAAAATAAGGCTGAGACCGACTGGGTTGCATTCCCAGGAGGTTAGGGCATTCTTAGTCACAGGATGAGATAGCAGGTCAGCACAAGGAACAGGTCACGAAGACATTGCTGATAAAACAGGATGCAGTAAAAAAGCCAGCCGAAACCAAGATGGCAACAAAAGTGACTTTTGGTTGTCCTCATTGCTCTTTATACACTAATTATAATGTATTAGCATGCTAAAAGACACTCCCACCAGTGCCATGACAGTTTACAGATGCCATGGCAACATCAGGAAGTTACCCTATATGGTCTAAAAGAGGGAGGAACCCTCAGTTCCAGGAACTGTCCACCTCTCTCCTGGAAAACTCATGAATAATCTGCCCCTTGTTTAGCATATAATCAAAAAGTAACTATAAGTATTATCAGTCAAGCAGCCCAAGCTGCTGCTCTGCCTATGGAGTGGCTATTCTTTATTCCTTTACTTGCTTTTTTTTTTTTTTTTTTAAGTGAAAGCAAGTTTATTAAGAAAGTAAAGGAATAAAGACTGGCTACTCCATAGGCAGACCAGCCTATTCCTTTACTTTCTTAACAAACTTTGTTTCATTTTACTCTATGGACTTGCCCCAAATTCTTTCTTGCACAAGATCCAAGAACTCTCTCTTGGGGTCTGGATCAGGATCCCTTTCCGACAACATCTTCCTGTGGAATCACAAAGGCACTATAATGAGGAGACCCCCGACGCAAAGGAAATAGACTGCAGCACCAATTGGCCGACCTTGGGTGAGTGGTGGGATACATTTTACCCAGGTAAAGAATGGGATTGGGTTAGAGTCCTTCCTAAAACAGAGAGGGTGAAGGTCCCTCTTAATAATAAGGCAAGGATGCTTGACCAAACTTGGGTTTGAAGCCCAACTTAGGAAGGTTAGAGTCCTTCCTAAGATTTAGAGGGTTAGAGGCCCCTTTCAGCAAAGTCCCTCTTGGTTAAAAATGGATTTGGCAGCCAGGCACGATGGCTCACACCTGTAATCCCAGCAGTTTGGGAGGCTGAGGCAGGTGGATCACCAGGTCAAGAGATCGAGATCATCCTGGCCAACATGGTGAAACCCTGTCTCTACTAAAAATACAAAAAATTAGCTGGATGTGGTGGCTCACGCCTGTAGTCCCAGCTACTCGGGAGGCTGAGGCAGGAGAATTGCTTGAACCCGGAAGGTAGAGGTTGCAGTGAGCCGATATCACGCCACTGCACCCCAGACTGGTGACAAAGCGAGACTCCATCTCAAAAAAAAAAAAAAGGATTTGGCATTATGGGATGTTAACCATTAATCTCTTTGGATTACTCTATCTTGTGCTGTTTGCTGATGGCTACGAGTGACAGGATTAGGCAAGTACAGGATCATTGGACATGGAGAGCTTTTTTCTCCCTAAAGGGGGAAACTTGAGAGCCGATGGGACTGCTGGAAAAGATCCCTTCACTACTGTCAAGTAGCTGCCTGAACTTTTATTCAGTTTGGCTGCAATGGGTGGGTCTTTCTCTGGCCTCCCTGAGCTCCTTGCCTTCCCCACCCTGCCAACCACCCTGCCACAGGTAATGTTTTTCTCCCTTTCTCTTTCCTATCTTTTCGGTTACTCAGGGCAGCTCTCTGCTTTTTCATCTTGCCCAGAGACCACATGTTAAATCTCCTGGTCAGAAGATCACTCCACCCAACCCTGAATGGATTAAAGTTGACTGGGCCCAACCAGGGGTAAGTTTGAGACTTGCCAGGTCGATATCGCATGCTAAGTGGAGTGGCTAATATCTATGTTTTATCACATGTATTTTGCTCTGTCCAGAATGGAAAATGTTAATTTGGTCACCCCATGTAATCTCTTGGGCGGCATCTTACAAAATTGAGAGGATTTTGCCTATGATTCCATGAAACAGAAAAAGATGATTTTCTTTTGTGTTGTGGCTTGGCCTCCAGGGCTATGGTGTGGCGAGCAGGGAACCGCTCAGGGAAAGGGAACCCAGATGCCTGGCATGTGCCCAAAGGGTAAGAATTTCTTACCAGTCAGGCTTTTGGTCTCTCTCTTGCTATGCAAACTGGTTGAATGAATGGTCAAAATCACTGTTTATCTCCTCTGTAAAGTTTTAATTAATGGGAAAAAGGATTTTTGAGGCTGGTCTTAAGCCATAGCAAATCTGGTATACTTTGTGCTTTAAATGTATCTTTCTGTATCATTCGGTCATAAAGAGGAGTACTTTAGGATAGAACATGGGCTTAGTACCCCAAGCCAGCCCAGCAAACTGGCCAGTAACAAACTTTGCTGCAGGTCCCTGAAATTAAAAAACAAAACAAAAAACTGGATGAGGACTCCATCTTGTTTCATGTCTTTGGGAGCTTGACCTTGTAACCATGTGGCAGTACTTTCTCTTGGTCTTCACCATTCGGAAGACAGGAATTTTGGGTTTCATGTCACAGTTACCCCTAAAACTTGTCTTGAGCATTTAAAAGCCATTGCAAGCTCAAAATTGGCTGCCTCTAGGATCCTTGTGGGAAGAGCAGTGGAGACTGCCCAGTGCTGTAGCTCAGTAGCTACAGCTTTCTCTTTTCACAATGGCATCCGGGGTTCAATTCCTGGCTTATGGAATGAGTCTTTTCTGGTTTAATATCTGCACGACCTTGACCATTTGTTGATTCTCTTCCCCTCCATAAACTGTCTTGAATTTTTTTTTCTCTGAGCACCTGGGAGGTTACCTTTGGTAAAGTTCAAAAAGCCAGAAATATTGGCCATTTGGTATGGCTAAAGTTGGGCAATAAGAGATTTTAAAGGATTTTTTTAGTATTGTGGCTAACACTCAGCTTAATTCAGGCCGGGAACGGCAGCTCATGCCTGTAGTCTCAGCACTTCGGAAGGCCAAGGTGGGTGGATCACCTGAGGTCAGGAGTTCGAGACCAGCCTGGCTGATATGACAAAACCCCATCTCTACTAAAAATACAAAAATTAGCTGGGCGTGGTGGCACACACCTATAATGCCAGCTACTCAGGAGCACCAATGGGATGGCGCTAAACCATTCATGAGAGATACGCCCCCATGATCCAAACACCTTCCAATAGCCCCACCTGCAACAGTAAGGATTTCATTTCAACATGAGATTTGAAGGGTATATCCAAACTATTTATCAATGAGGAAAAGGGGTGCGTGTGTGCATGTGCATGTGTGTGTGTGTGTGTGTGTGTGTGTTTTAGAGACAGGGTTTTGCTCTGTCATCCAGTCTGGAGTGCAGCGGTGCAGTCATAGCTCACTGCACCCCCCAACTCCTGGGCTCAAGGGATCCTCCCCTCTCCACCTCCCAAGTAGCTAGGACTATAGGCACGTGCCACCACACGTGGATAATTTTTAAAAGCTTTCTGTAGAGACAAGGTCTTACTGTGTTGCCCAGGCTGCTCTCAAACTCCAGGCCCCAAGTGATCCTCCTGCCTTGGCCTCCCAAAGCACTAGAATTACAGGCATGAGCCACTGTGCCCGGCCAGGAAAAGTTTTTATTATATAAATACTTCTGCTAATACAAAAAAGAAAAAAAAAAGAAATATTCCCGCTAATAAAGAAGAAACCAAACATGCTGGTGCACACCTGTAGTCCTAACTACTCAGGAGGCTGAGGTGGAAGGATCCCCTGCACCCAGGAGTTTGAGTCCAGCCTGGACAACATAGTAAGACCTCATCTCTAAAAATAAATAAATACATCCACAAATAAAGAAGGAATGGTGGAATTAGAATATCACAATATTGCATTCTCTAATGAAATAATGAATCTAGGCAGTGATTAAAAGCAGCTGCTAGCCAGGCAAGGTGGCTTACGTCACACCTGTAATCCCAGCACTTTGGGAGGCTGAAGTGGGAGGATCACCTGAGATCAGGAGTTTGAGACTAGCCTGGCCAACATGGTGAAACCCCATCTCTAATAAAAATACAAAAATTAGCCAAGCGTGGTGGCAGGCACCTGTAATCCCAGTTACTCGGGAGGCTGAGGCAGGAGAATCACTTGAACCTGGGAGGCAGAGGTTGCAGTGAGCCGAGATTGCACCATTGCACTCCAGACTGGGTGACAAGAGTGAGACTCCACCTCAAAAAAAAAAAAAAAAAAAAAAAAAAGCAGCTACTGATGAGTGAATAGGGTGGCTAATGCCTGTAATCTCAGCACTTTGGGAGGCTGAGGCAGGAGGATTGCTTGAGGCCAGGAATTCAAGACCCACTTGGCCAACATAAGGAGACCCCTGCCTCTACAAAATAATTTTTAATGTTTTAATTAAAATAAATAAACAGGCCAGGCACAGTGGTTCAAGCCCATAATCCCAGCACTTTGAGAGGCTGAGGTGGGCGGATCACTTGAGGTCAGGAGTTTGAGACCAGCCTGGTCAACATAGTGAAACCCTGTCTCTACTAAAAATACAAAAATTAGCCAAGCATGGTGGCAGGTGCCTATAATCCCAGCTACTCGGGAGGTTGAGGCAGGAGAATCACTTGAACCCAGGAGGTGGAGGTTGCAGTAAGCTGAGATGGCACCACTGCACTCCAGCCTGGGTGACAGAGGGAAACTGTCTCAATCAATCAATCAATCAATAAAAGCATTAGGTGAAAAGTTGCATGTATTTTCATTGTTACGTATGCATAAGAGTAACATATAACGGATAAAACAATGTCTAAATAAATCTAAAAAGGCTCTTTCAATAAAATAAAATGTCTAAGTGACTGGAAGCAATGGCAAAATTCTCCCCATCATGAGCCATCAGAGAAATGCAAATCAAAGCAAAATGAGGTACCACTCCACACTCACTAGGATGGCTACAATCAAAAAGACAGGGCCGGGTGCAGTGGCTCACGCCTGGAATCCCAGGACTTTGGGAGGCCAAGGCAGGTGGATCATGAGGTCAGGAGATCGAGACCATCCTGGCTAACACGGTGAAACCCCGTCTCTACTAAAAGTACAAAAAATTAGCCAGGCATGGTGGGGGGCACCTGTACTCCCAGCTAATCGAGAGGCTGAGGCAGGAGAATGGCATGAACCCGGGAGGCAGAGCTTGCAGTGAGCCAAGTTCACGCCACTGCACTCCAGCCTGGGTGACAGAGCGAGACTCCGTCTCAAAAAAAAATAATAATAAAATAAGACAGACGTAAATAAGTGTTGATGAGAATGTGCAGAAATTGAAACCTCACGCATTGCTGGTAGGAAAGTAAAATGGTACCACTACTTTGCAAAATATTTTGTCCGTTCTTCAGAAAGTTAAACATAGAGCTACCATATAACCCAGCAATTCCATGCATAGGTATATACCCACAGAAACAAAAATATATGTCCATGCAAAAACTGGTACAGGAATGTTTATAGCAGCATCATTTATAGTAGCCAACAAATGGAAACAACCCTAAAATATCCATCAACTGATAAATGAACACACAATATGTGGTATATCCATACAATGAAATATTATTTGGTAATGAAATGAGAAGCTGATATATCTATAACAAGAATGAACCTTGAAAACATTATGCTAAATGAAAGAAGCTAGTCATAAAAAGCCACTTACATTATGATTCCATTTATATGAAATGTCCAAGATAGGTAAATCTATACAGAGAGACAGAAAGTAGATTAATTAACAAGGGTATCAGAAGAGAAAGAAAAAAGAAAAGGAAAGGAAAAAAAGAAAGTAAGTTAGTTGTTGCTAGGGATCAAGGGAAGGGAGGAAAAGGAAGTGACCACTAATAGGATTTCTTTGAGGAGGGGAGAATGCAACTGTTCTAAAATTAGATCTTGGTGATAGTTGCTCAACTCAGAATATATAAAAACTATGAGCTGGGCACGGTGGCTCACTCCTGTAATCCCAGCTCTTTGAGAGGCTGAAGCAGGAGGATCACTTGATCCCAGGGGTTCAAGACCAGCCTGGGCAACATAGTGGAACCCTGTCTCTACAAACATGTGTTTTAGTCCAGGCGCTATGGCTCATGCCTGTAATCCCAGCACTTTGGAGGCCAAGGTGGGTGGGTCACTTGAGGTCAGGAGTTGGAGACCAGCCTGGCCAATATGGCGAAACCTTGTCTCTGCTAAAAATACAACAACAACAACAAAAATTAACTGGGTGTGGTGGCACACACCTGTAATCCCAGCTACTGGGGAGGCTGAGACAGGAGAATCGCTTGAACCTGTGATGCACAGATTGTGGTGAGCCAAGATTGAGCCACTGCACCCCAGCCTGGGAGACAGAATGAGACTCCATCTCAAAAAAAAAAAAATTTATTTTAAAAACTACCTGGGCATGGTGGCGCATGCCTGTAGTCCCACCTATTCAGGAGGCTGAGGTGGGAGGATTGCTTGAGCCCAGAAGGTCAAGGCTGCAGTGAGCCAAGATCGTAGCACTGCATTCCAGCCTGGACGACAGAGCAAGACTTGCTGTCTAAAAAAAAAAATAAGAGAGAGAGAGAGAATCAGTGAGGACAACATTTTCCTTTCATGATGATGTATAAAATAATGCTGCATGCTGCATCTTCCAATTGATGACATCTTAGCATTAAGTATGGTTGTTTGTTTTCTTTTTTCTTTTCTTTTCTTTTTTTTTTTTTTTTTGAGACAGAGTCTTGCTCTGTTGCCCAGGCTGGAGTGCAATGGTGTGATCTTGGCTCAAGGCAACCTCTGCCTCCCGGGTTCAAGCGATTCTCCTGCCTCAGCCTCCTGAGTAGCTGGGATTACAGGCATCCACCACCATGCCCAGCTAATTTTTGTGTATTTTTGTAGAGACGGGGTTTCACCACGTTGGCCAGGCTGGTATCGAGCTCTTGACCTCAGGTGATCCACCCGCCTTGGCCTCCCAAAGTGCTGGGATTACAGGTGTGAGTGGTGTTTGTTTTCCTAATTGTCAAAACAATTCTGGGACTTCAGTATTAATATCTGTATCTTGTAAAGCGAACAGACATTTTCCTGTATGACTCCTACATTCTGCCCAGGGAAAGTCTGAGTAATTGCAAACCCAGGTTAGTGCAGAGTTAGGCAGGAAGCCAGCTGTAATATGAAGGAGCAAGATCAAGCCCAAGCCTAGGGGTCTCACAGAACTGCTTTGGACTCCAGGAATCCAAGTGGAGGAGAATTAGACAGTTGTCAATTTCATCCAGAACCAGACATGGGGAAAAATGGAGCTGGAAACAGAGTATCATTATCTAAGCTCAGTAGTTCCCCAGAAACCTGCCTGGTGCTGGTTATGGGACCCACTCTCAACCCTCAAACCCCAGTGTCAAGGATGGAGTCATCATAGGCCTTCTCTGTTTTCCCCCATCCTAAGGGCAACATCACCAGCTCTGACTCTCCCTCAGAAGGTTTCACCCTGTTCTACTGGAACATTACAACCAGAAAACTTTTTCTCTCTTCCCCATGAGAGGCCCAGGAGTTTAAGACCAGCCTGGTCAACATAGTGAGACCCCAACTCTATTAATTCTTTTTTTTTTTTTTTTTTGAGACGGAGTCTCACACTGTCACCCAGGCTGGAGTGCAGTGGCATGATCTCAGCTCATTGCAATCTCTGCCTCCCGATTTCAAGCTATTCTCCTGCCTCAGCATCCCAAGTAGCTGGGATTACAGATGCCTGCCACAGATGCCCACCACAGATGCCGCTAACTTTTTGTAATTTTAGTAGAGATGGGGTTTCACTATGTTGGCCAGGCTGGTCTCGAACTCCTGACCTCGTGATCCACCCGCCTCAGCCTCCCAAGGTGCTGGGATTACAGGCATGATCCACCGTGCCCGGCGAATTTTTTTTTTTAATTGGATGGGCATGGTGGCACAAACCTGTAGTCCCAGCTACTAGGGAGGCAGAAGCAGGAGAATAACTTGAGCCCAGGAGTTCAAGGCCACAGTGAGCTAGGATTGCACCACTGTACTCCGGCCTCGGTGACAGAACAAAACCCTTTCTCAAAATAAATAAATAAGCCATTCTGAGTCATCATAGACCTTCTCTGTTCTCCCCCATCCTGGGGGTAACACCACCAGCCAATTCTCCCTCAGAACATTTCACTCTGTTCTGTTGAAACATTACAACCAGCCAGTCATGGTGGCGTGACAAAAAATTAGCCTGGCGTGGTGGCGGGCGCCTGTAGTCCCAGCTACTCAGGAGGCTGAGGCAGGAGAATGGCGTGAACCCGGGAGGTGGAGCTTGCAGTGAGCTGAGGTCACACCACTGCACTCCAGCCTGGGTGACAGAGCGGAGCGAGACTCTGTCTCAAAAAAAAAAGAAAAAGAAAAAGAAACATTACAACCAGAAAACTTCTCTCCTCCCCGTGAGGGGCCTATCCCCTTGGGCATGGCCTGGGCTCTGACTTAGGAGAAGCCTGCAGATGCTCTCACAGGCTAGGGGGCTTAGCATTTAGTATTTAACTAAATGCTCTTGTCAGAGGCTTCCTCCCCCAGCCCATCCTTAGTGCACAGCAGACAGCTGTTTGGAGAGTTTCTGGAGCCTCATTTCAAGTGATGGCTTGGAACTGGGTTAGAATTTTGGCTTCAGACAAGTAGCAAACCAGCCACAAAAGCCATCTGAGCAAGGGGGGTGGGGGAAGAAAAGGCAGATAAGTAGGTGTTTGCTTAAGGAGGTATAATTTCACCCCCAGGTGATATCCAGAAAACAAGGATCCTCTGAGCAAGGCCATGATTCCTGGAGGGTAAAAGTAGTATCTAAAGCCATTCCAACGGCCAGGCACGGTGGCTCATGCCTGTAATCCCAGCACTTTGGGAGGCTGAAGGGGGAAGGTCACTTGAGCCCAGGAGTTCAAGAGCAGTCTGGTCAACATAGTGAGACCCATCTCTACAAACAATTTTTTTTAAGTAAGTGGACATGGTGGAACAAGCCTGTAGTCCCCGCTACTCAGGAGGCTGAGGTGGTAGGATAGCCTGAGCCCAGGAGTTCGAGGCTGCAAGGACCTAGGATTGCACCACTGTACTCCAGCCCAGGCGAGAGAACAAAACTCTGTCTCAAAATAAATAAATAAGCCATTCTGAGTCCCCTCTCTTTCCTGACTTCTCTGGGTTAGGAAAAAGAGCTCAGCCAGGTGCAGTGGCTTAAGCCTCTAATCCCAACACTTTGGGAGGCCGAGACAGGTGGATCACTTGAGGTCAGGAATTTGAGACCAGCCTGGCCAACATGGTGAAACCCCATCTCTACTAAAAATATAAACTTAGCTACGCTTGGTGGTACACTCCTGTAATCCCAGCTACTTGGGAGGCTGAGGCAGGAGAATCACTTGAACCCAGAGGCGGAGGTTGCAGTGAGCCGAGATTGCGTCACTGCACTCCAGCCTGGGCAGAAAGAGTGAAACGCAAAATTCTGTCTAAAAAAAAAAAAAAAAAAAAAAAAAAATGCTCTGGGTTCCAGCTTTGACCAGTTTTCTTGTTTGTCTCTCAACCCCAACTCCCCTGAAATCTGCTGTATTGCATTCTTTTTCCTTTCTGAGGCTCAACTTTGCCCTTGATGGCATGGGTAGATTTACCCTGCCCTGGTAACTATCGCTGCTGGGAATTTGCCACCTCCTGGTTCTTCCCAGCCTCCTGCAAGAGCATCTGTTCAACCCCCCTGCTGTGTCTGCCCCTGCCACTGCTGAGGTGCCAGGACTCTGCTGTGGAGCCCCTCTTATCCTGCATTCTCCCTTCGGGGTAGGACAGACGTAGTCTGTGCCTTGGTCAGGAAAAGATAGACACATGGTTCAGCCAATTGGAATGAATAGTGCAGCACCTAGAATCAGTTCGCATTCCAGCATGGGTCAGGCTTCCAGGTGGAAAGGTTAGTGGTAAAATCTGTACACCTGAGGCCTTGCCTCTCATTACCAAGACAGTGATGATTTAGCCCTGGGCTAGGTTTGCTGAGGGGAAGCCCGAAGGGAGCCTTCTCTACAACTTCATCAGGGGCTGGCCTTATACCTTGTTGCAACAGAAGAAGACTCACTTGGTGGGGTTTAGAAATAATAGGAAGGCCCATCTAGCCCCACAAATCTCTGCCCACAGCACTTGAATCCCTCTGCTTTGTCAAGTTGCCTGGCTTAGCCTCATTAGGGATGCATTCCTTTGAGTTAATTGAATCCAGAGTACCACCCAGGTGGCCAAGATTGTTAGGTTTAATGTAATCTAATATAAATCAGTTAGCTTTGCATAAAGGAAAATACCATTGCTAGACCACTGTATCCCATTAGGTTTGGTCCAGCCCAGGACAGGATGCAACATCAAATTTGAGTGGCGTCAGAGGAAGATGGGAGTGGCTCAGTCTACCATGGGGGTGCTTGGGGAATAGAGAAAGAGAACCCTGGTCACACAGGACTATGCTAGGACCACCTTAGGAGTTCAAGGCTGGTCTTGAACTCCTGACCTCAGATGATCCACCCACCTTGGCCTCCCAAAGTGCTGGGATTACAGATGTGAGCCACCACACCCGGCCTAAACTGTTGGTCTTAAGTGTATGTGCTGCTGGGAGCTGAAGTTTGGTTATCCAATCATCCATTCCAGTTTTTCCTTTTTCAAGAATCCATACCATCTTTTAATGGCACCTGCTGCCTGGGGACGATATGGGGCCTGAAAGGTCCAGTGAATGTCCCAGGTGCTGCTCACTGCTGGGTACTTTTTGCTCTGATGACACCATTGTTTGATTGGCTATGTTCAAGGGATCAAAAATGTAACATAGTCCATCTAAGAGTCCTTGCATAGTATGGCACTCATCTACTGTGCAGATGGATATGGTAGTGTCAGATCCTGAAGAGATATCTAAAGTAGGCAAAATAATGGACCCCCAAAGGTGTCCAGGTACTAAGCCCTGGAACCTGTGAATATATTGTGTTATATAGCAAGGGACATTAGAGATATAGATGTAGTTAAGGTTGCTAATCAGCTGAATTTGAGACAAGGAAATTATCCTGGATTTCCTGGCTGGGCCCAATGTGATCACAAGGGTTCTTATAAGTGAAAAAAGGAGACAGAAGAGTCAGCATCAGAGAGAGTGAAGAAAGGCTGGATCAGCCTGGCTCAGTGGCTCACGCCCGTAATCCCAACACTTTGGGAGGTTGAGGAGGGCAGATCATTTGAGGTCAGGAGTTTGAGACCAGCCTGGCCAAATGGTGAAACCCTGTCTCTACTAAAAATATAAAAATTAGATGGGCGTGGTGGTGGGCACCTGTAATCCCAGCTACTCGGGAGGCTGAGGCAGGAGAATCGCTTAAGCCTGGGGGGCAGGGTTGCAGTGAGCTGAGATCGAGATCATGCCACTGTACTCTAGCCTAGGCGTCAGAGCAAGACTCCATCTCAAAACAAACAAACAAACAAAAGAAGGGCTGGACTGACCACGGCTGGCTTTGGAGATAGAAGGGGACCAGGCACCAAGGAATGTGAGCCGCCTCTAAAAATCTGAAAAGGCAAGAAAATGATTTCTTCCTAGGACCTCCAGAAAGGAATGCAGTCCTACCAACATCTTGATTTCAGCCCAGCAGAGACTCATTTTGTGTTTCTGAACTACAGAACTATAAGATAATACATTTATGTTGCTCTAAGCCTCTAAGTTTGTGGCAGGTTGCTACAGCCTCTATAGGGTATGAACACAGTGTCTGCTGCAGTCAACGCCCAGCAGTACTCTTACGAAGAGGTCTATGTAGTCCATCGCCAGGACTAACAGGATCCGGTACCCCTAGCTATATGCTCTGAAGTTCACTTTGCCACTCAACTATATGGCTGGCATTTCAGGCATGTTTGCCAGGCTTTCTTGGCCTCAGGTGCTGGAACCACTAGGCCTGGTTTTGGGGCCCAGTCCTGAATTGTACATGAATTACATGTGTGATGGTGTATCCAGGGAGCTATGGTCCTCACCTGGGCAGCGCAGATCTGATTACTTCATTGATTTCATTGATGTTCATCCTTGAAGGGTCCTTTCTGAGGGGCATTCACATGGGTCATGAAGTGGGGGTAGGGGTAACAGGCTACATTGGCCAGGTGGGGTCATGTTAACAAGGACAAGTGCCACAGCCTGCCACTCTGCCCGTTGAGCCGAATTCTCTTGCCCATGCAGTTTGAAATTGTTTTCTTTGGGGCTGCCCAGCAGTAGTGGTCCAGGACACTCCATCAGCCATTAAGTAAGTGGATCCATCCATGAACCAGGCCCAGGCATCTTCAGGAACCTTGTGTACCAAACCCCCAGGAAGCCCAAGACGCCAACATAGACCAGCATCTGGGGTAGCCACATCGGAGTGTGACTGGCCACTTTTTCATGTTGCTGTGGGGCACCACTAATGCTCAGTTTACTTCTTTCCCAGATATGCCGCTTGCACTTAATCATGAATGATTGCTGGGCAGCACCCACATGTAGGCGTTCTCATTTCTGATGCATCCAATGATAGGGCTGGCAGCGCCTGACACCACCTGTGTTGATTTGTTAGTCTCTCAGTGTCTGCCCATCAGTGATGTCCAGTAACAAGCCAGTAATTGCCTCTCAAATGAAATATACTGGGTGGCAGCGTCAGCCACATGCTGTACCAAAACCCCAGGGTGCCTTTTGCCAGTCTCCAGTCTGCATAATTGTCAGTCACTGACACGTGTAGTTCAAATAGCTCATTAGGGCTGATGGCCTGAGCAGAAGTCTATAGAACTTGTTGAATAGTTTCTAGGGCCTGTCATTGGTCAGGGTGCCATTCAAAGGTGGCTGCCTTGTGAGAGATCTTATGAAATCAGTTGAGCAAGGTCCCCATGGGAGGTAGGAGCTGCCTCCCATACCCAAACAGTCCCATTAGATGCTGTGCCTCCTTTTTGTTTGCTGGAGGTCTTAAGGCTGACAGTTTTCCTTCAAGAGTTTCCAGCATTGTTCTCTGAGGATCAGCCCACGTGGTTCCTACATTAGTTTGCGAGGCCTGCCACAAAATACCACACACTGCGTGGTTTAAACAGCAGAAGTTCATTCTCTCACACTCCTATTTTCAATTTTTTTTTTTTTTTTTAGAAACAAGGTCTTGCTCTGTCACCCAGGCTGGAGTACAATGGCATGATCATGGATCACTGCAGCCTCAACCTCCCAGGCTCAAGCAATCCTCCCATCTCAGCCTCCCAAGTAGCTGGGACTACAGGTGCATGCCACCACGCCCATGTAATTTTTGTATTTTTGTAGAGACAGCATTTTACCATGTTACCAAGGCTGGTCTTTAACTCCCGGGCTCCAGTGATCTGCCTGCCTTGGCCTCCCAAAGTGTTGGGATTACAGGCATGAGCCACTATGCCCAGCCTCAAATTGTCTCTTATTTTTTTGTTGTTGTTGTTGTTGAGACAGAGTCTCACTCTGTCGGCCAGGCTGGAGTGCAGTGGCATGGTCTCGGCTCACTGCAACCTCCTCCTCCTGGGTTCAAGCAGTTCTCCTGCCTCAGCCTCCTGAGTAGCTGGGATTACAGGCACGCACCACCACAACCTGTTAATTTTTCTATTTTTAGTAGAGACAGGGTTTCACCATATTGGTCAGGCTGGTCTTGAACTCCTGACCTCATGATCCGCCTGCCTCAGCCTCCCAACTAGCTGGGATTACAGTTGTGTGCCACCATGGCCCAGCTAATGTTTTGTATTTTTAGTAGAGATGGGGTTTCCTGATTGGTCTTTACATGTTCTTCCTCCACGTTCGTGTCATCAGCAAGATGGAGGTGGCCAGGCTGGCCTGGAGCTTGGGGTTTGTCATTAGGCAACCAAGTGATTTCTACTCCTCAAATAGCACAACCTGTGTGGCTTCCTAATCTATAGCCCAGGAAGCAACCTCTCCAGTCTCAACCCTCTCTCTAACATTCCTCCTTTCACACTCATTGCAAAAGTGGACCTCAGTGCATCTCTGCATAACTGACTGCTCTTGATGACCAGGGAGCATCTCATCTGTGGTCATGGTTACCAGTCAGAGAGAAGCAGTTTTGCTTTCCCAGTAGTCCTAAAGGGCCTTGAAAAACAATCACAATGTGCTTTTCATAGCTTTATGGGGCCCTTTTCCCATTATCTCTAAGTCCAACCACCAATGCAAACCATTAACTTTTTCAGGGCAACAGGCAAGTGCCACTTGTCCCCCTTGTCACTAAATGCTTCAGCATGCAGGTCACTACCATCCAAGCATCCTGATCCATACCTAGCTGGTTGGCCTGCTGATATCACCTGTCTTTCTACAAAAGGGCATTGTGATCTTATTTCCTCCAGGAGGAAAGGGTTAAAAATCCAATGTTGCCAACCTGTCAGGAGCAGGTGGCCCAAAGCTCCTTGTAGTATGACCTCTGTCATGGGTTAAATGGTGTCCCCCAAAAGATAGGCCTACTGGGGACCTTAGAATGTGACTTGGAATAAGTCCAACACTTTATTTGGAATAAGTGTTCTTGCAGATATAATCAAGGTAAAGATTTGGGGTTGAGATCATCCTGGATTAGACTGGGCCCTAAATCCAACAATGAGTGTCTTTATAAGAGAAAGACAGACACAAGGAAGAAAGCCATGTGAAGATGCAGGTGGAGTGAAGTGATGTGTCTACAAGTCAATGAATACCAAGGATCTCGAGGAGAGAGGCCTGGGGTGGATTATCCTCTAGGGCCTCCAAAAGGAATTCACTCTACTGACACCTTGATTTTGGACCTCTGGCCTCCACAACTATTGTTTTCAGCCACACATTTTGTAGTAACCTGTTACAACCACCTTAGGAAACTAATAAAGCCTGTATTACAGTAAGACAAATAGGCCTTCTTTGGCCAACTTTTGCTGAGTTACAAGTTCTGTATCAGGAACATAGAGTTTCTTACTTTGAAAAAGACAGAAGTTTCTCCTTGACTGCCAGAGAAATTCAGTGTTCTAAATCCACCTACATTGTTTTAAAATACTTTACTTGGCAAGGAGGTCCTGAGTTTTATTGGGGCTTATGGGTCGGGGTTGCTCCCACTGGCAGGCAGCCAAGGCCACTAAGAATGAGACCTTCAACTTGCCAGTCAGCAAGACATCATTATAGAGTGAAAATTTTGGACACCAGAAGAATTTTCCAACACTTTATGCACATTCAAAATCCAAACATGTAGCTACTCTGGGCACACTGCCTATAGCCCTGCTCTGCAAAGGGCAGGAAAAAGAAAAAAAAAAAAAACAATTCAAACTTGTAACACATTTCAGCAGCAATGACACATTTTTACAATAGTTCATTACAGTGAATGGGATGGAGTCTCATTTGCAAAGTCACTTTATCCTTTTCTCTGCCCTCTTCACTGCAAGTTTTTTGCCTAATATGTTAGGCAGTTTTTTTACAGAAACACAGACCAAGGACTTTTAACACAGGTAATGCAGGAGTTATGCAGTAGCTAGAAGCACACAGAGTAATTTGCACCAGGGAGCACAGCTTTGCACTACTTTTGGTTTTAAGTGACCACTAACTCAGCCTCCAACTCACTTTCAACACCTGGGCACCAATCCTACCTCTAGCCGCTGGACCTCCCAATGTGGATCCAATATATTTTTTGGGTTTTATTTTATTTTATTTTATTTTATTTTTTTATTTCATTTTTTGAGGCAGAGTCTCCCTCTGTCACCCAGGCTGGAGTGCAGTGACACGATGGTAGCTGTAGCCTTGACCCTCGGGCTCAAGGAATCCTCCCCACCTCAGCCTGCTGAGTAGCTGGGACTATAGCCATGCACCGCCATGCCCAACTAATCTTCTTTATTTTATTTATTTATTTATTTATTTATTTATTTATTTATTTATTTATTTATTTATTTTTGAGACGGAGTCTCACTTTGTCACCCAGGCTGGAGTGCAGTGGCGTGATCTCGGCTCACTGCAAGCTCCGCCTCCCGGGTTCACGCCATTCTCCTACCTCAGCCTCCCAAGTAGGTGGGATTATAGGCGCCCACCACCACGCCCGGCTAATTTTTTTGTGTTTTTAGTAGAGTCGGGGTTTCACCATGTTAGCCAGGATGGTCTCGATCTCCTGACCTCGTGATCCACCTGCCTCGGCCTCCCAAAGTGCTGGGATTACAGGCATGAGCCACCACGCCCGGCCTAATCTTTTTAATTTTTGTAGAGACAAGGTCTCGCTATGGTGCCCAGACTGGCCTTGAACTCCTGGGCTCAAGCGATCTTCCTCCTCAGCCTCTCAAAGTGCAGGGATGACAGGTGTGAGCCACCACCCTGGCCTGCCTCCCAATGTTTATCAACAGGTGGCATGAGCTGCCAGCTCCCTGGAAGTCCCATCCCCTAACTGGATCCAGGCAGCCCCTGAACAAGTAGGAGAGTGGGAAGATCCTACTCCTTCTTTCTCACCTGCCACTCAGGTGAAGGCCATGCTAGCAGATAGTGGGGCACACAAATCATCCCCTTATATTATCTCACGAAGCCTCAAGTCATCTTTTTTTTTTTATTTTTTAAATTTTATAAAGTAGAGACAAGATCTCTACTCCTGAGCTCGAGCCATCCTCCTGCTCTAGCTGGGATTACAGGTGTGACCCACCACACTCAGCTTCAAGTTGCCTCTTAAGGGCACTGTAACTTTACAGTCCCCCCGTCTGGGTGGCAAATTTGTCAAACTCCTGAGTACAAGATGAGGCAAGGCCAAGATCTGACTGATTTGACCAGTAAAGATACAATGAGGCCGGGCGCGGTGGTTGATGCCTGAAATCCCAACACTTTGGGAGGCCGAGGCAGGCGGATCATGAGGTCAGGAGTTCAAGACCAGCCTGGCCAACATGGTGAAACCCCGTCTCTACAAAAATACAAAAATTAGCCGGGCGCGGTGGTGGGTGCCTGTAATCCCACCTACTTGGGAGGCTGAGGCAGGAGAATTGCTTGAACCCAGGAGGCAGAGGTTGCAGTGAGCCGAGATCCTGCCATTGCACTCCAGCCTAGGTGACAGAGCAAGAACCCATCTCAGAAAAAGAAAAGATACGAGTCACTCTTAGATTTGACACGTTAGTACTTACACCAGTGGTGAAAAGAAGGAAAAGCCAAAGGTGCCTGCTCCCATGATCCTGTCCCACGAAGTATGGAACACTCTACTGAGGAGGAGCCAAGCTGAGGCTGTAGCTCTGTGGTTTGGTATCCTACGCTCTACTCTGAGGAAGGGATGGGGCAGACTGAGTAATTAGAATCCAGGAGTCATGAAAAACAGTTTCATGACAGTCTTCTGGGAGAGAGAGGCAGGTGGGAGATGACCTCATAGTAGCCCTTTACAAGCCTGCAGTCCCCTCGTGTTCTGGGAGGATCACAAGGCATTCTGCCAAAACTCAGGGAGGCTGTGTCTCGAGCCTTTGCCTGCATGAATACATGCAAGGTCGCCATGGTGCCATGGCAGAGTTATTCCCCTACTAGAAAATAGAACGAACAGAACAAAGATCCCTGCCTGCATGGAGGTTAGATTCTAGAGGGATGGCAGAGAGCAAATAAGTCAGAAGCCAGAATGGTGGCTTTGGTGGAGACGGGAAAGAGATGAGCATGAGGGGCTTTCAGGGGTGCTGGTGATGTCCTCTTTCTTCATCTGGGTGTTGGTGATAGGGGTACATTTTCAGTTTGTGAATTCCTTGATTAATTCACTTATGATTTGTACACTTTTCTGTATGTGTGCTATACTTAAATTCAAAAGGTAGAATAAATATATAATGAAGTACAGATTAAATAAGGAAAGTATACAGTATGTCAGATAGTGGTAAATTAGAGAATTTTCTTTTTTCTTTTTTTTTTTTTTTTGAGACGGAGTCTTGCTGTGTCACCCAGGCTGGAGTACAGTAGCATGATCTCAGCTCACTGCAACCTCCACCTCCCGGGTTCAAGCAATTCTCCTGCCTCAGCCTCCCAAGTAGCTGGAACTACAGGTGTGTGCCACCACACCCGGCTAATTTTTTTGTATTTTTAGTAGAGACGGGGTTTCACTGTGTTATCCAGGATGGTCTCGATCTCCTGACCTCGTGATCCGCCCCCCCGCCCTCCCAAAGTGCTGGGATTACAGGCGTGAGCCACCATGCCTGGCCAATTAGAGAATTTTCTGTAGAGAAAAATTAAAGCTGAAAAAGGGGAGAGAGCATGTTGAGTTTGGGAAAGAGGTTGCAAGACCCCTTGATGGTCATAGAAGGTGTCTCTGAGCTCTCAGGTGACATTTCAACAAAAACCAGAGGCTGGCCACCGTGCCCTTCCTATCACCCCCAGGTTCCATCTCAGGCCTCATGTTACCCTCTGCCTTGCTTTTCCATTTCCAAATAGCTGACCTCTTTTCATTTGCTTTCTAAATCCCTTATTTAAAAAAAAAAAAAAATCGGACACGCTCCTGTAGTCCCAGCTACTAAGGAGGCTGAGATGAGAGGATCACCTGAGCCCAGGAGGCAAAGATTGCAGTGAGCCCAGATCGTGCCACTGCACTCCAGCCCGAGCGGCAGAGAGACACTGTCTCAAAAAAAAAAAAAAAAAAAAAAAGCTATCTATATATCTCCATCATCAGCACACTCACACACCCCTTGGTTGCTTCCTCCAGCTTCATGGTGCTAATATTTCTAGACTTACCTCTTTATTTCTGGATTATAATGGATAAAACTTTTATTTCATGTTTGGTCTCAGTTAATTCTGTTAAGACAACAAACTCTCATATATCTCTTGCAGTATCTCCTTGTCTTGTCTTGTCTCTTTTTAAAATAGTTCGTCCAAAACTGCTTATTTGCTTGTAACACCTTGCAGGACAAAATTTCTGAAGCCTTGCATTCCTGGGGATCTTATTATCAGACACCTATATTTAAGCAGTTTGGCTGGATGTAAAAAATCTAGATTTTTAAGTTATTGTGCTTCAATATTTTTAAAACTTCTTTACTTCTCCAATATCTTCTTGTACCTAGTATTGCTGTTAAAAAATATAATACTGGTCTGGTTCTTATTTCTTTTTTTTTTTTTTTTTTTTTTTTTTGAGACAGAGTCTCACTCTGTCTCCCAGGCTGGGGTGCAGTGGCGCAATCTCAGCTCACTGCAACCTCTGCCTTTCGGGTTCAAACGATTCTCCTGCCCCAGCCTCCCGAGTAGCTGGGACTACACGTGCCCACCACCATGCCCAGCTTATTTTTGTATTTTTAGTAGAGACGGGGTTTCACCATATTGGCCAGGCTGGTCTCAAACTCCTGACCTCGTGGTCCGCCTGCCTCACCCTCCCAAAGTGCTGGGATTACAGGTGTAAGCCACTGTGCTCAGCCTGATTCTTACTTCTTTTTTTTTTTTTTTTTTTGAGACGGAGTCTCGCTCTGTTGCCCAGCCTCCTGGAGTGCAATGGCACGATCTCAACTCACTGCAACCTCTGCCTCTCCGGTTCAAGCGGTTCTCCTGCCTCCTGAGTAGCTTGGACTACAGGCACCCGCCACCACACCTGGCTTTTGTATTTTTAGTAGAGACAGGGTTTCACCATATTGGCCAGGCTGGTCTCGAACTCCTGACCTTGTGATACACCCACCTCAGCCTCCCGCTGGGATTACAGGTGTAAGCCACCGCACCCGGCCTCTTATTTCTTTATAAGCAATTTGCTTAGAATTTTCTCTTTGGCTTTGATCTACTTAAATATCACTAGAATATATGTAGGTGTGAGATTTTCCAACTCTGTCGGCTTTGGCAAGCTATGGGCCCTTTCAATCTGAGGTTTGACAAGTTTTTGAATTCTCAGAAATTAATCTCTATTGTTTTTCTTTAATATTTCCCCCTCTATTTCTCTCTCTCTTAACACAAGCGTCTGGATGTTAGCACTTCTAAAACTAGCCTTTGTATTTCTTAGGTCTTCTTTTCTATTTTGTATTACTTTGCTCTTCTGCTCTGTTTTTATTCTGGGAGATTTCATTGCTGTGGTCTTCTAATTCTTTTTTTTTGTTTGTTTAATGGAGTCTTGCTCTGTCACCTAGGCTGGAGTACACTGGCTTGATCTTGGCTCACTGCAACTTCTGCCCCCCTGGTTCAAGTGATTCTCCTGCCTCAGCCTCCAGAGTAGCTGGGACTACAGGCGCACACCACCACACCCGGCTAATTTTTGCATTTTTGGTAGAGATGAGGTTTCACCATGTTGGCCAGGCTGGTCTCAAACTCCTGACCTCAAATGACCCACTGCCTCTGCCTCCCAAAGTGCTGAGATTACAGGCATGATCCACTGTGCCTGACCCACTTATAACTTTTTCTTTTTTTGAGACATAGTCTCTCTCTGTTGCCCAGGCTGTAATGCGGTGGTGCAGTCTTGGCTCACTGCAAGCTCCGTCCTCCAGTTCACGCCATTCTCTTGCCTCAGCCTCCCAGGCAGCTGGGACTACAGGTGCCCGCCACCACACCCAGCTGTTTTTTGTGTTTTTGGTAGAGACGGGGTTTCACCGTGTCAGCCAGGATGGTCTGGATCTCCTGACCTCGTGATCCGCCCGCCTCAGCCTCCCAAAGTGCTGGGATTACAGGCCTGAGTCACCGCGCCCGGCAAACCACTTATAACTTTTTAAACTTTTGTTGTTGTTGTTGTTGTGTGCTTGGTTTTTTGAGACAGATTCTCCATCTTGTGCCTAAGTTGGAGTGCAATGGCGCGATCTCAGCTCACTGCAACCTCCGCCTCCCAGTTCAAGTGATTCTCCTGCCTCAGCCTCCCGAGTAGCTGGGATTACAGGCATGCACCACCACGCCTGGCTGATTTTGTATTTTTAGTCGAGACGGGGTTTCTCCATGTTTGTCAGGCTGGTCTCAAACTCCCTACCTCAGGTGATCCGCCCGCCTTGGCCTCCCAAAGTGCTGGGATTACAGGCGTAAGCCACTATGCCTGGCCTTGTTTTTTTTAGGATATTTATATTTAAGTGACCCCTCTACTAAGTTGTATTAATTACAAGTTTATTAAGGGCTGGATACGGTGGCTCACACTTGTAATCTCAGCACTTTGGGAGGCCGAGGCGGGTGGATCACCTGAGGTCAGGGGTTTAAGACCAGCCTGACCAACATGGTGAAACCCCGTCTCTACTAAAAATACAAAAATTAGCTAGGCATATTGGCAGGTGCCTGTAATCCCAGCTACTTGGGAGGCTGAGGCAGAATCACTCGAACCCAGGAGGCAGAGGTTGCAGTGAGCCGAGATAGCGCCATTGCACTCCCACCTGCACAAGAACGAAACTCCATCTCAAAAAAGAAAGTTTTAACTTTTTGGACTTCCTGAAAATGCAGTATTAATTGCAAATAATGACTATGCTTTTTATATTAATACTTTTTTTTCCATTTAGTATCTTACTGTATTGTCCTGCCCATAAACTTCAAAATATAGTTATGTAGTATCTTCGGGGTTTTGTTCTTGATCTTAATGGATCAGTTCAGTAGTCAGCAGGAAGTATATTTGGACTGATGATTTGAATTAGAGTATCTTAATCATGTTATTAAAATATTTATTTAGGGCAGGCGTGGTGGCTCACACCTGTAATCCCAGCATTTTGGGAAGCCAAGGCAGGTGGATCACTTGAGGCCAGGAGTTTGAGATCAGACTGGCCAACATGGCGAACTCATTCCACAAAAAAAAAAAAAAGAAAAAAAAAAATTAGCCAGGTGGCCAGGCACGGTGGCTCACGCCTATAATCCCAGCACTTTTGGAGGCCAAGGCGGGCGGATCACAAGGTCAGGAGTTCAAGACCAGCCTGGCCAATATGGCGAAACCCCATCTCTACTAAAAATACAAAAATTAGCCAGGCATGGTGGCAGTTGCCTGTAGTCCCAGGTACTCGGGAGGCTGAGGCAGGAGAATCTCTTGAACCCAGGCAGGCCGCAGCCAGCCAAGATCGCACCACTGCACTCCACAGCCTGGGTGACACAGCGAGTCTGTCTGAAAAAAAAAAAAAAAAAAAAACTGCCAGGCATGGTGACACATGCCTGTAGTCTCAGCTACTTGGAAGGCTGAGGCAGGAGAAATCACTTGAACCGGGAGGTGGAGGTTGCAGTGAGCCAAAATCACACCAGTGCACTCCAGCCTGGGTGACAGAGTGATACCCTCAAAAAAAAAAAAAAAAAAAAAAACCCAAATTGGGGGAAAAAAAAAATGGAGAGGGCAGAGTCAGAATAGACCTTTCCCTTTACAGGAAACCCAGAAACACAAGTCACTTACATGTTTTTTTCTTAGGGTAAGTGTTAGGAAGAGTGACACACCCTCGTCACTTCTTGGACAGCTACTTCTCTGCAGTGATGTCCCAACATCTTCTTTAATGCTGGAGCCCTCATTCCAAACACCTGACCTGCCCCCCTCCCAATATGCAAAGCTAATTAAGAGCACGGCACCATTTAAAAACCACTCTTCTGCACATTTAAGAAAAATGCCTACTTTGCATTTGGATGACTCAGGTCCCTGAGAACCAGGGCTCCCATGTTGAGGCTGAGCATCTCAGCTCCCAGACCCAAAAACCCTGAGACACAGACATACTTGTCTTTCAATATAAGTTTCCTTTTATTTTGAAATTGAAACAGCAATATGAAGTGGTTTGTGGCTGAAACAACCTTCACGGGAAAGAAAACTGGAGTGTTCGTTCATCCATCAAAGAACAAACTCCAACGTGTGAGCCAGCTGCCCCACCTCCCCCAAAGCAATGAACAGATTAAAGGATGGGAGGAAGGATACAATCAAAATCGGGTGGTGATGGCTGGCAGATTTCCAGTAAAATACAATTTTCAAAGTTGCCGCAATTACAGAATAAGCTAGCACTCATATTTAAAAAAAAAAAAAAAAACTGTCCCAAGCAGTAGGCCTCCAGCTCTTCCCGATTTGCACTCATCAAAATACATCTTTCCCTCTTCTGAGTAAGTGATGTTTCAGAACTGCTTACAAATCCACTTTGCCTCAGGGGAGGAAGCTCTTTTGATTCACTCTGGTTTTGGGGACCAGGATCAAGATCCTGGAGAAAAGGGAGACTCCAAATGGTGATAGAGGACGTTTATTCATTATGGTAACACATAATCTGCTGAAATTCATTTTGAACGTGCTTTTACATAGCAGTGGCTAACATAAAATCTGCACAGAAATGTTACAAGTGGCTCCCCAGCCCCCATAGCCGGGAAGTGCCAGTCAAGATTTAAGCATCCCCAAAACAAAGCCTTTATTCCTGGGGGGGCTTATTGGCAGGGGAGGGGGGACAGGGGTGACTGAAGTCAGCTGGCTGGGAGGGGAGAAGGGAGAGAAGCACAGGAAGGACTCACTGGCAGGAATAGGGTGGGGGATGGGGTGAGACAGGCCAGGGGCAGACTGTGAAAGCTGTTACCTGTTAGAATAGCTAGCACGTTATCTTAAACAAGTGAAGAAAATCGCCAAAGAGTGAAACTTATTTATGGGGGAAAAAAAAGCTTGGGAAATTAAAACAATCCAGTGGTCACTGGAAAATGTCTCCCTTTTAAAAAAAAAAATTTTTTTTTGGTTTTTTTTTTAATTTTATTTTTTGGAAAGTATTCTCAAGGTAATATTTTTTTCCTTTGGAAAAAGAAATCTTTTTCCCCCCCTTAACCTAAGCAAGTGGAGTTGCCACTACCTAATTTATCTATTGTTTTGCTAAGAGGTAGATAAAACAAAAGTGAAATGGGGCTTCTATGAGGAGGTCCATTAGAGGGTGGGTGGGGAGGGGCTGGGATCGCCCAGTGGAACTCCCCCAACTACAAAGACGGCCTGAATGAGTCCAAGGACCGCGCCCTCAGACTCCCCCAGGGCAAAGGATCCTGCTTCACCTCTTCTCCTTCTAGAGCCAACTGGGCCCCCATTAAAGACTGAAAAAGGGCCCAATGGAGGTGTAGGATCTCAAAGAAACCCTGTTGAAGAGGTCTCAGCTCTGGTTTCCCCAGGCTTCCTGACTTTGGGGCTGTGTGGTGGGTTCCAGGCCAAGCCCCAGGTCTCACTCCAGCCAGCCCCCTCTAGAAGGGAAGAGGCCATTCCTTTCCTCACCATCTGGTCCAACAAAGCTATAGAAAGTGAGAGAGGGACAAGCTGGAGGCCAAAGGGGTGACACATGGGCAAGGAAAGCAGAAAGTGGGGACCTCACGGCCAGCCCTCCCAGCCCAATCGATATGGGGGGGATCCTGGCAGGCCTGCCTGTTCCCCAAGGACAAACCTTTTGTGGCACAAGCCTCAACTCACTTGTCCTGGCTGGGATTCATACCCTTATGCATGAGTCCCTGCCCTTAGTTCCAATCTTACTGTAAGGATTGAGGTAGTTAATCCATTTATACTCGTAGCATCCATCACCTGCGGTTAATCAAAACACATGCTCCCGAGGAGCTTCCTGCTATTTCATTCAAGAAAAAAAATTTTTTTTCTTTTGTCCATCCGGAGTCAACCATACTAAGGCGCCAGCAAAGGCGCCATCAGACTGTGCCCCAAAGCGGTGCACAGGACCGAGGGTCAGGGCTGGGGCTCTCGCCCCTAAATCCCCCTTCAGACATGAGGCCTCCTCCCTGTCCCATACCCCGATAGAGAAGCCTTATGTATCCAAAGGAAAGAAACTGCAGTTTTCAGCTGGTGTTACTCTAAGTCTGAATACAGAGAAATGTTCTGCATCTAAATTGTCGAGTATTTGGAAGGGAAATGGCTTTTATGTCCCCTGGCATTGATGAGGATTTTTCTTCAATCTTCCTGCAATTACTGTGACAGGCTGTGCTGTTTCCCTTCTACTGGTTTTCAAGAAACAGGCAAACAGTCTAGTGGTTTGAATGGCAAAGCCACTAGGATCTCCCCATAAACACTTCAGGGGAAAGAAAGGAGAACCCCCACCCCTGATGAGAGGTGGGAGGAAGGGGTTGCCTAGAGGCACCAGCTTCTCCTGTGGAGCAAGAAGGCTCAAGCAGGCCCTCTGGGGCTCTGTGAGGTAGTTACTAGCACTGCTGGTTCCCAGTTTGGCAGAGGGTATGTCTGGGTTGGGAGGAGGGGAAGGCACCCTTGAGAGCTAACTGAGGCCCCTCCTCACTGCCCGTCTGCCAGGCCTGAAGGGAACTCGGCGGTGCTATCTCTGCAGTAGGGGCAGGGGACAGAGCAGTCCCACAACAGGGAGCTACCTGGAGCCCCAAACTTCCTCTCCTTCCCCAAAGTGCAACCAGGAGCCGACGGACCAATTTCTCGGCTCCCTACCCCTTGGCTTGGCAAACACCACACCCTAGTCCCCCAGGAGCCTCTGAAGGGAAGGGCCTCGCCCTTAGCTCCCAGTTTCCAGGAGGCCTTCCTCCTCAGACAGCCAGGTATGGGTCGAAAGCTGGCTATTGCTTTGATTCAGGAACAGCCTCTCTCAGCCTCTGTCTGTCTGTCTTTGGCACAGAGGAAAATGGACACAGAACCAACTAGAGCATCCCCCTCCAGTGTTCTCTGGGTTTTAAATGGGGTCTTTTCTGCCAATAGTGAGGCATAAACAAGGATAGCTCCCAACTGCCTCCAGAAGGAGGGGGTCAGGAAAAAGGAAAAAAGATTGATAAGGACTGGGAGGAGGGGAGGAAAGTAGAAAAGGGCTATAAAACTCCCTGTCCTTAAAAATGGCTCTCTCCTAACCAGACCCCTCACAGGAGCTGAGTCCACAACCCAAACTGCAAAAGGCAACCAGACCCGAGAGGGGATTAAAGCCATTTGGGGTGTAACTGGCAGATGCAGCTTCAAAGTCAGTCAGTGAATCAAACCATTTTGGTTATGTGTTTCAAAGAATTTAAAAATATATCCTAAAGAGATGGTCCTTTCTTAAAAATATATATGTAGCACACACACACACATATATATCTTAGAGCACAGAAGCATTTTTTTTAAGTCACTCTTCTCAAATCATCCAAATCTCCCAAGTGCTTTTCGCGATAGCTTGTTATCTCACCAAGGATGGGGAAATGGAGGTGCTGAGCAGGAGGGCAAGGAGTTGCCCTAAGACCTAGCCTACGGGGCACAAGAGGGCCCGGCCCACCAAGACAGGTCCTTCATCCCACTAAACCTTAACCACCAAACCATGCTCCTTTTGCTTTCTGGTGGTATAACTTACATGATTTTCCTGCTGGGCAAATATCAACAATGAGTGGAGCCTTGCCTAATCCAAGCAAGTGAAGTTTTCCAGTCCCTTGCCACACACTTCCTGGTCTCTTCTGGGAGCTGAATCAGCCAACGGAAAAGGACTTGGGCTCAAGGTGTGAAGGGAGCAGGCCCCCAAGGAAACTGAACACTGCAACAATCACGTTTCAGGTACTGTGGGATTTTTTTTTTTCTTCCTGATGATAGTCTGAACCAGATATCAAAGCATGCTTGCTGCTGGAAATTCGCTTTAAATTACTAAATGGCCGACGTCTGAACGTTATCTGCTTTGTTTTGGGATAAAGCATATAGAGCCAGAGATGGAAAGCTGGGAGACCCTTTTTATGGTTGGGACAGGTGGAGAGGCTTAACTCTACTGGCCTGATGTGATCCCTAAATGTTTTTCTGCTTCTATTCAATTTGGGCCAGACAATTCTGGGGGCTACAAGGGAATGTCCTAGGGAGAAAATGAGTAGGCAGGAACCTGTCCCAGTCACGTCCCCATATCCCCTGCCCCTCCTTGCCACCAGCCACCCTAAATCAAGAGTTCCCTAAGTTTGGGTCCACTTTTAAAATCAATCAGACCGATCTAAAGAAGACAGGGAGACAGAGGTGGGGGCAGTTAACTAGTATCTGTTTGCCCCTTAGATCTATGGATATAGATTAAGAAGAATAGCAAGACGGAATTGAAATGAAACAATAACAAAAAAAAAAAAAATGAAAAGCATTGCAATGACAAACCAGGTGGACCTCTCTGAGGGCGAGAGGGTGGCCTTGTCTTTTTTCCACGAACGGAATCTCAGCTCCCATATTTTTAGACGGAGAAATATAGGTTTTTTTAAAGGGTATATTTTTTAGTTATTATTTCTCTCCTCGATAAAACGGAGGCAATATTTTAAAATATCTCAACAGCACCACTGGTGGGAAAAGCTGGCTGAGATGCTGTTTAACCAAAGGAGGAAAGAGAGGAGACCAAGGGCCAGGTGGTTGGTTGTTGGGCATTGTTTAACCACTGAGAGCCCCCAGCTCCACTAGGCCTTTTAATCCTATCAGGTAGGATATTCCAGCAGCCGCCAGCAGCTGGGGCTCTAGAAGTCAGAGATCAGGGCCAAACAAGGCTCTGGGCTCTGCCCCTCTGGGCTCTCTCAAACCTGGGCCTTCCCTCTTAGCACTAGCCTCCTCCTAAGGGGGCAGCCCCCAAAGCCTTTCCCACCAGGCCTGTTCTCCATAGAGAGTTCCTAAAGGGTTACTGGCTCATGTTGTAAGAAATTATGAAACATAACTTTCTTGTTTTTTCTTTTCATTAAAAAAATAAAATATTCAAGACTATCAGCTTCTCTTTTGCTTTGCTTTTCTTTTTTATATAAAATATCAGCAAGCCGCAAAAAAACAAAAATCAAAAAAAAATTTTTTTTAATGGGGTTGGGGGGAACAAAAAGGAAAATAATTGCTGAGGTAACTTCATACCTTGAGGTAGTTTACTTCGCACACAGCATTGCCTGACTACGCCCACATGTTGCGGTTGTCTTGTTGTTACTGTTGTTGCAATGTTGAAAGGAGGGGAACTCCACGCATGGGCTTTTCCATATGTAGAGAGGCCTTCCTCCCTTCCCAGCACACTTGATAGCATTGTCCAGGGTAGCTAAAGTGCATTACCTGGCTAATATGCATTGTCAATCAGTATATTAGGAGGAGAGGCCTAACCTCATTTAACTGATGGCTTCTGTCTCCCACAAGGGCTAAACACTCCATGGGATCTTATTAAGCCTGGTAAATTAATAAATTAAGCTTATTTACCCCTTGCTGTACAATGCTGCTGGTATTCTGAATTGTTTTTTAGACACACCTTTCATCATGCTGATAATGATTCATGGAGACAGAAGCCGTCAGTTAAAAATTCCTCTCAGATACAAACAGAAGCAAGTACTCTCCAATTTACTGAATTTGCCAGATGATGGACTTTAGCTTTATCGGGAGCTCAGGGTTGGGTTCCAAGTCCCACCACCAAGGTAACAGTGCCGTGGCTGGGAGTGCCCCACAACCCCTGCCTCTAGGAACCAGCCCTTATGGGAGCACATGGGCTGGGGTGAGGGCACTGTGGCAGCCTTTGGGGCCACTCAAGTCCTCCATGGAACCGAGACTTTATCAAGGGGAGTTAGCATCCCCTTCCCAGTGCTCATATCCAATCATTAAAATAGACTTTAAAAAAATATAAAATCCGCCTGAGAACGATGGGAATCAGGGACAGTGGTCAGCCCCTACCCTGCTGAGCATTCAATACCACCTATGTGCACCTGGACATAATGTGAAACCTACACGGGAGAGGGACATGAATGTGGTGGGGAAGCCCCAACAGAGTGGGGAAATTTCAGTTGTGCCAATTTGAAGATGGTGATCTGGCACAGATCAGCCACAAGTGCACTCCTTTTAAACGTGGATTATTATGTATTTTAACCATCTTTCTCCCCATTTCCCCCTCTTCTTCATTCCCTATTGTACCTATTGGTTAGGGAGTGATTGGAATTAATCTACAGATACTGACAGTTCTTTTCCCTTGAGTCAATACTGTAAGCAAAGCAATGCATTCGTTCGCATTTTTTTCTGGTAGCAATAAAGATTAAAAAATTAGTGTAAATATAGAAAGAGGCCGTAAATGGAGGTATTTTAATCAATTACCCAAGTAGGGGGAAGAAGACTGGAAAAACATTAAGGTCAAGAAATGAACCATCCTTTAAGGCTGATTAAAACACCTCTCTGCATGTTTTTAAAACCTGAAGGAAATTTTATTTTTCTTCCCACTGAGGTGTGATCCACCCTCTTGGTGGGGCCTGGAGAGCTTCTTTAAACAATCCACGTTTAAAAGTGCCTTGCGCTAGAATTTCTGACACCCCGAGGGGCAGACAGTGTTGGGCCAATTGGGTGGGTGTTTGGGGCTGAGAGATCAGGGTTCCTCACTGGAACATCTTTCTCAATCAAGTGGGCAAACCTGATCTACAGCCCGGCCCAGGTGTCCCGGATTCCCTCTCATTCTCAGGCCTGCCGGGGAGAGCACACTCTCGATTTCTGCCCGTTGTTGTCCTGGACTCGAAGGGACAGGGAGGGGCTGGTCACTTCCTCCGTGCCTGGGCCTGGTTACTCTGTCCCTTCTGATGCTGCTGCTTAACCTGGGCCAGGATGTCTCGGATCTTCCGTTGAGCCATCTGCAGCAAGAACAGGCAAGAGGGTGGGTGTGAGACCTCCAAGGAGACAGCCTTCCACAGAAGAGAGGTCATCAGGTCCAGACACAGGCAATAAACAGAACAGGTCACACAGGACTCAGAAGAAAGATAAAGAGGAAGAACGAGGGTTGAGGTGACCTTACATTTCTTTGCCTCCAGTGGAGCCTGAGTATCCCCTGGAAAATACAGCAAACGTGGTGGGTGTTAAGTGGGAGATGGGGTTGGGGGACTTGAAGGAAGGAGAAACAGTAGTATCAATCCATTCATCAGAATTTAAAACTTGACAAAGTTGATAAACATTACCAAACGCAAAACAGAATGCCTAGAGTTTCTAGGCAGAAATATATTACATATTGCAGAGCAGTGGTCCCCAACTGTTCTGGCACCAGGAACTGGTTTCATGGAAAACAATTTTTCTTCCACAGATGGAGGTGGGGGTGGGGAAGTGGTTTCAGGATGAAACCGCAAATCAGCATGCAGTAGTCTCATAAGGAGTGTGCAACCTAGATCCTTCACATGCACTGCGCATCCCTCGAGCACTTCACAACAGGGTTAGCCCTCCCATGAGAATCTAATGCCGCCCTGATCTGACAGGAAGCAGGGCTCAGGAGGTAATGCCCACTTGTCTGCCGCTCACCTCCTGCTGTGTGGCCCGGTACCAGTCCGTGGCCCGGGGTTTGGGGACTCCTGTTGTAGAGGGTCGTAACTTAGGAGACATCATCACAAATCCACGTTTCATGTTAATACCCCAGGACAAGGAATAATATGTCTAGATATGGCCAGGCGCACGGTGGCTCATGCCTGTAATCCTAGCACTTTGGGGAGCTGAGGCGGGTGAATCACCTGAGGTCAGGAGTTCGAGAGCAGCCTGGCCAACACGGTGAAACCCCATCTTTATTAAAAATACAAAAATTAGCCGAGCGTGGTGACGCGCGCCTGTAATCCCAGCTACTTGAGTGGCTGAGGCAGGAGAATCACTAGAACAGGGGAGGCGGAAGTTGAAGTGAACTAAGATTGTGCCACTGCACTCCACCCTGGACAACACGGCAAGACTCCATCTCAAAAAAAAAAAAAAAAAGTAAAAATAAAAAATAAAGTCCAGATATGGGTTAGTCAAAAAGCATAAATACATAAGCTTCACTGTAAAAATGGACAAAATACCCAATCTTTTATTATTTCCTTCTTAAAAGGTTCTTCCCTAAGAATAAAGTTTTATAAAGGAAATCAACTGCAAAATGGGATTCACTTCATAGAATGAAGACCAGAATGTCTCCTCTCCATAAATGAGTGCTTCCTTTCCTGGTTAAAGAGGAAGCTGAGGCTGGGCATTGAGGCTCATGCCTGTAATCCCAGCACTTTGGAGGGTGAAGCAGTGACATCACTTGAGCCCAGGAGTTTGAGACCAGCCTGGGCCACATGGTGAAACCTCATCACTACAAAAAAATACAAAAATTAGCTGAGCGTGGTGGTACCTGCCTGTAGTCCCAGCTACTTGGGGGGCCTGAGGTGGGAGGATCACTTGAGCCTGGGAGGTAGAGGCTGCAGTGAGCTGTGGTCACACCACTGCCCTCCAGCCTGGATGGCAGAGCGAGACCCTGTCACAAAAAAAAAAAAAGAGGAAGTTGATCTAGGTTGGGAAAATAATGTCTAAGTCAATAAGAGGTCCAACTCCATCAACCCTGGCTTGATGTTTTACATAGCTTTTCACTTAATTCTCATTCTGATCAGCTAAAATTGCTTCAGTGTTTAATATTAATATATCCTGGCTTTATGCATCTTTGGATGTATCATTTACTCTCTTTAAAAAAAAAAACGCTGAATTAAAGATTCACATTTACCCTCTTAAGCTTCATTTATAAAATGAAATTGTTGTGGGAATTAAATGAGTTAATATACATAAGCCACATAAAACAGTGCTGGGTATATCAAAGGCATCGATAAATCTTAGATATTATTATTATTATGGCTCTTATTAATACTTTTGTTATTTTATATATATATGTAGTTGAGATGTAACTAAAGCCTCTTGTTAATACTTCTCAAAGGGTTATCAGAGAAAGTTACTTATCCAAGGTCACATAGCAGAAAGGCTATGTATGTGAAGTTTGAGGTCAAAGCTACCTGGCTCCAAAACCTTCATACTTGATGCTATACTATATGGGCACTGGAAGCCAAAAAACCAAGAGCCAGTTTGCCCCAATTGCTCTAGCAGCCCCAGCAGACCACAAGCCTGCTAAGATCTGGATATCTTCTATGAATTGTAGGAACTGTGATCAACAGTCTCCAAAGCTCCTTTCCAGTTCTAACAATGATGGATTTAAGACTTTAGGAAAACACCATTAGCTGCCAACCACCTGTTTGCTTGCCTTGCTGAGGTTCAGCAAAATATGAACCTGATATTGGCCTTCCCTTCCATGCTCTGGAGCCTGTCCGAGTGCTGAACGGCAATGATGAGTTCTGGGAAAGGAGTGGGAGGGTGGAAGAGCAGAAACCAGGGAGAGAACAGCCATTCTGCGAAAGGCAGAGGGACTACATTTCAAAAATGCCATCAATCCAGGGTGTCAGTACTGTTATCATTATTCCATGAACAAAACTAATCTTCTTTCATAACCAGTGCAGAAAGGGGTTAGGGAGGGACTAACGTAGAACATATATAATATATATATATAAAATATATATAATATATAAAATATATAATATATATTTACATATAATATATATTCATATATGTTATTTATATATATAATGTTATACACAATATATGTACATTAAACTTGTCAAATCACTTTCCCTAGAGAGTAATAAGAGGTAATATGTCATCTACACATCCCACTTCTGCACCTGAAAGAGGGCAATAACCTAGCCTAGAGGCAGGCAGATGTGGCTGAGGCCCCAGGACTTGTCAAGGTCATGAAGGTCAACCTCTGGAGTCTCTGCTTCTCTGCTCCCTGGGCTCCTGCAGCCCTCCCGCAATGGGGGAGCACCATATGTACCTGACTGGCATAGAAATGTCCGATGATTTTCACGATGACCTGGTCGTTCTCATCAGGGGTCTGGTCTCTTGGTACTACCACCTCAGCTGCCGTCAAATTCTGCAATTCGTTCACCTGGGGGTGGCCAGAGAGGAGCTCAGGGTGCCATCAAGAAAGCATGGGTGGGGTTGGAGGGAGGAGCCAGGGTGACTAGTGGGGAGAACCTGGAAGAGTCAGGACCTGAGCTTGGGGAGTAGAATCAAGTAAATGAGCAAATCAGGAGTCCTGAGGTTGAGCAGTACAGGAGACCAGAGAGAGCTGCTGAGATTGGAGACCAAGGCCCAGGGCTTTCAACCTGGCCCTCACAGCTCACCGTTTTTCCACCTTTGCCAATGACCCGGCCAGCTGCTGATGCTGGCACACGTATGTGGGTCTCCAGCTTCACTTCCTCCTTGGGACCAAAGAAGTTCTCCTCCTTGAGTTTGCCATAGATTCTTCCCTGAGCCTGAGAAGAGGAGGTAATTGTTAATCAGTGGTTCATATATCTGTGACAAAAGAGAAAAGTGGGAAAAAGGAAGCTCCAGCCCATATTTTCTGGCCCACAGGCCCTCCCCATCCTAGGCGGGCTAACCATCTAAGGCAGGTGAAGGGCAAGGCTCAGGTGGGCAGCTTGTCAGCATTCCTTCTGCTTAGCTATCATACTGGAGACCCTGGGTGGAGATTATGAGTTATAAGTAACTGAATAAACACTTCCCAAGGGAAAAAATAGTTCCCAGAGGAATCTAATTCACAAGCTACAAACCAGACCTATGGAGTCTGGACGTGGCACTGACCAGCATTTCAAGGCCCTGAATGGCAACTAATCAAGTCACACAGAGCGCAGGCCTCTCTGACTCTCCAGTGGCCCAGAGAGCTGTCCCAGTCCTCTATCCTCACATATGTTAGGTTAAGCTAACTGATGGTTCATTTTTTGGCTGTCTGATCAGAAGTTCAAGAACCTTAGGATTTAGTGGGGACATAAAAGATGAGAATTTGGCATTAAAGGCCTTCCTTAGAAATGACAGCAGAGTGCAAATAAGATGCCCTCAGACTTCTTTCCTTCCCATCTTCTTCTGTGGACCTTAAAAAGGGAAGACGAAGTCAACAGAAATCCAGTTTGATGTCAATTTGAAAATAGCTCTGCAGCCCTTTATCCTGCATGGAAGGCTTAAAGATGTGATGAGGACTTGACGGCTAACGGGAAACTGCCCCAGCCTTTTTCCTACCTCAGGGGAAATACCCAACCTCAATTCCTCCATGTTCAGCTTGGAAAACAATAAAGACCAAAACCTTGAATTGGGCCTCTGGCGGTCCAGTGATGATAACCATACGAACTTTGGAGTCAGGTGTTTCGGGTGGTGCAATCTAAAAAGCAAAAAGCTAGTCAATGAGGGACCCTCTATGGGAAGACCCCCACCATGTCCACTTCATCCAGTTCCCCTTCTACCACCCTTACTCCCAACTACCCATTCTGAAGACTTAGGGGAGGAAGAACAAAGACCCTGAAGCCCACATCATTACGCCTTCACACCAGAATTATTAGGAGGGCAGAGGTGGTCAGTTAGAAGGATTGGCTTCAATGACACTTTCTAAGTAGGGCCTCCTGCCCCCTCCACCTACCAATCTCCCAGAGAGGTTTCAGTGGAGTCTTGCCAACAGGCAAGGACACAAATGAAATCACCAACGGATAGAGGGCAGTGACTGCACCTCCACTGGAGAACAATCAAGGTTTTTGCTCAAAGCTTTTAAGACAACTAAAGCAACTGGATTTAGGTTGGTGAAACTCTAACAGCATCCTTGTTTCACTATGACAGATTCTCCCTTCTCTCTCCCCTGGACCTTGGCCAGGGAAGGTGACAGACAACTAACACTTACTTGGTGTTAGTATGTGAGCGAAGGGCTTTGGCTGCGTAGCCTCATAATATTGTACTGACGAGGAAAGTGAGGCTCAGATCATATAGTGTATTGGGGGAAGGGGTGATGAGATGGATCTTGGATTTGAACCCATCAATTTGTGTTAGAACCTAAGTTCTCTTTCTACGTTATAACCCTGCCCCTGCCCAGCCTGAAAACCCAGAAGCACTGAAGCCATCCCATGGGGACCAAGCAAGGTCAAAAACAAAGAGGACTTCGATTCCATGGGGGAAAGGTCCCTCATATGACACACAGAATTCTCAAATGAGTAGGGGGAATATGGGAGAAAGTGCAGAGTGATAAAAGCAGAGCCCCCTCCCTTTCCAGAAACAGGAAGACCCACAGAGCAGATCACCTTGATGGAGGCGCTGGCAAACCGGGAGAGCTGTTTGATGTGCTGCCCCTTCTTGCCGATGATGGCGCCCACTGCCTGGGCGGGGATAAACACCTGCACCATCTCCTGCTCGGGAGCCTGCTGCCAGGATAGGAGGCGTTGTTACCAGGGGGCCCAAGTAGCATGGCCCAGAAACCCTCCACTCCCCTGCCTTGCATCCTCAAGGAGGAAGGAGTACAGGCACCAAACCGCCACCCTGGGCTGCCAAGGGATGCTGTGAGCTCTTTAGCTCTTCCTATGCCCAGCAGGGCTAAAGGGAAGAGGCCAGGAGAGAGTAAGGGAACAGTGCTGTCTATGCCCTGGGAGCATTCTAGGCAGACATTTGGGAGCCTCAGAGCCAGTGGCCAGGAGCGCTGGAGAGGAGGGATGCCTCTGAGACCTTCCTTCCCTCTCCCTGCAAACTTGCCAAGCACCCAACTCCCAGAGCATGCTGGGTCCCCCTTAAGGGAGGCCACATATGGGCCCAGGGGTCCCGTGTAATAAGATCTTCCACCTACCATAAAGGAGCTATAGGGAGCAGCCCCAGTAACGCTGCTGGGAGGCGGCGGGACTGCGCTGGATGAGGCTGGGAAAAGACCTACAGCAGCCAGGTTCAGGCCAGGGATCAGGTGAGACTGCAGCTGGGGAAGAAAGGTGAGGAGGAAGAGTCAGCACACCCTGACAGGGGCTTGTGTGTGACCCCCGCTGTATAAAAGGCGAGTAGCCCCAGAGGGAAGTGGGCCAAAAACATGAATTACATACTTTTCCACAAAAGCCTATTCTGTGCTTTTCATACACTCTCACCTACACACTTCGGGTGTGGAATTTTAAGTGATATGATGTTCTCACTGGACTAACGGCTAGCAATTGCAACCAGAAATGCCGAACAGTTGTACACACTCAGGAGTCCTTCCTCTCTGGCTGTTCAGACTGCTGGAGACAGACAATAGACCCATGACACAGTACTATAATCCCCCTATATGAGAAAAAGGCGTGGAAACAGAGCTCCATTGGACTTCTAGAACTCTGGTTCTAAACATTTTTGGTCCTGTACCCCAACCCCAAGTCTCCTTTAAAAATCAGATGAGTTGTGTGCAGTGGCTCATGCTTATAATCCTAGTACTTCGGGAGGCCAAGGTAGGAGAATCGCTTGAGCCCAGGAGTTCTAGACCAACCTGGGTGACACAGCAAGACCCTGTTTCCAAAAAATAAAATTTTTAAAAATTAGCTGGGCATGGTGGTGTACACCTGTAGTCTCCTAGGTACTTGGGAGGCCGAAGCAGGAGTATCCCTTGAGCCCAGGGGGTCAAAGCTGCAGTAAGTTATGATTGCGCCATTGTGCTCCAACCTGGGCAACAGACCAAGACCCTGTCTCAAAAAAATAAAACAAAAATCAGATGAAAACGATGGACCCCCTCATTTCAATAAAGTGCACACAAACACAAATTGTACACATACTTGGAATCACAGGACTCAAAGCCCAAGATTGGACCCCTACTCTAGGAACCAGGTGAAGAATCCTTGCTAATTAAATACTATTTAAATACTATTTCTGATAGTCGAAGTCCAAAAGCATCAACTAAAGCTCCAAGGCCACACAGCACAGGGCACATGTCCATCACCCTGCACCCCACAAGCTGCTGTTGCTAAGACTCAGGAAAGGATAAGCAGAGGGTACTACCCAGCACTCACGCTCATGGCAGCCACATCATTCTCATAGGCCTCCCGAACTTTCTTCATTATTTCCTGCTCGGCCCTGCAACAATTCTCGATGGCCCCCTTCACAGTGATGGTCCTCTCAGGGTTGTAAAGGGTAAGGTCTTGCAACCTGGCAGAAAGAGCAGAGTTGTGTCCTTTCACTGGCAGGCCAGGACCAGGCCCCGGCAGGAACAAAGACGAGAGGCCAGCTGAGTCACAGGCCCACCATTTCTGCAGCCTATTCAACTTCTGGCAAATAACCCTGCAACCCCAGTCTTTGGTGTTCCCAGTTTGTAACCAGGGCAGGGAGTAAGATGGAGGGAGATGCCAACACCTAACTCAAACTCCTCTGTTAGCAATGGATCCAATCTCAGATTATGGTTGTGCCTCCAAGTTTCCCCACTGATTCTACATAATCCATGTCCTATACCTTTTTTGGACAAGAGCAATTACTTTGCCCACAGGTTAGTCTCTGAAGAAACGAAGCACACTGCTTGCAGGAGCAGCCCACCGCAGACAGAAAAGGGCCAAGGTCACTTCTCACAGTGACAGACAAGCCTAAAGCCCTGAGTCCCTGGCTCCTAGCTGCAGGCTGTCCACGAGCCACAGGGAAAGAGGGCTGTGAAGTGGTTGGACGTGGACTGTAGAGGCAGCACCTTACAACACCCCCGCCCCATATGGCAGTGGGAATGGGCAGATCCAGTCCTTACAGGGATTTTTTAAATGCTCTTTACCACTTCGACTGTTTTTCTTCAAGAGGCAGAAAGAGCACCCATTTTAAAAGAGCACATGTCAAGGTTCCATGATGAAATACTGACCCTGGCCCCCATGCATCCCCCACTCATAAACAGGGAAATAGAAGAGAGCCTTACGAGGAGATGGTGATTTTTGTCTCAGTATCTTGCTCTACCTTCTTCAGGTTCCGTCCTTCCTTGCCAATGAGACGCCCTACAAAGTTATTATGGGCCAGGATCTTCAGGGGAACCTCGTCAGCCCTTGGGAAGACAAAGGAAGAAGTGGAAGACAAGAGTTCCTTCAATTGTGGGCTTCATGAAGACTCAATCACCATGCCACCCCAGACTTGGCATTTCCAAGTAAAACATCTCAAAACTTATCAAACTGTATACTTTAAAAATATGTATGATTTATTATACATCAATTGAACATCAATAAAGCCAATTTGTTTTATTTTATTTTTTGAGACAGGGTCTCACTCTATCACCCAGGCTGGAATGCAGTGGCACTATCAAGGCTCACCACAGCCTTGACCTTGTGGGCTCATGCGATCCTCCCTTCTCAGCCTTCCGAGTAGCTGGGACTATACGCACAGGCCACCACGTCCAGCTGATTTTTCTATTTTCTGTAGAGGTGAGGTTTCACTATGTTGCCCAGGCTGGTCTAGAACTCCTAGCCTCCAAAGTGCTGGGATTAGAGGCATGAGCCACCGTGCCCAGCCAATAAAGCTATTCTAAACAGCACAAGTGTGTAAAGGAACATGTGTAAGCAGATTCCTTGCATCACTGTTTTCTGATAAGGAAAAGTTTAAAACAATTTAAACACCCATCAAGAAATAGGAGATTGATTACACGAACTATGAATAGCTATACTGTGGAATTCTATGCAGCTATAAAAATAATGCGGTCTGTCCATATGTACTAATATATGTGCTGATACAGAAAATGAAAAAAGTATAGAACAGCCTGTTCAGTGTGATTCTCTCTGAGCTAAAACACATGTGCATACATGCACACGTGAATACACACAGGCACACATATCCATACATGCAGGCACGCAGACACAATATACACACACCTGTGAGTGCACAGAATTTCTAGGAGGTCATACAACAGGAATAAGAAGGGATGGGGTGTGGTGGCACACGCCTGTAATCCCAGCTCTTTGGGAGGCTGAGCTGGGTGGGTCACTTGAGTCCAGGAGTTCAAGACCAGCCTGGGTAACATGGCGACACCCCATCTCTACAAAAATCACAAAAAACTAGGCAGGTGTGGTGGTGCATGCATGTTGTCCTAGCTACTCAGAAGGCTGAGGCGGGAGGATCCCTTGAGATCCAGGGGCAGAGGTTGCAGTGAGCTGAGATCATGCCACTGTACTCCAGCCTAGGTGACAAAGTCCTGTAAGAAGAAAGATTTTATTTCTCAGTTTACATCTTTTTGTGCAATTGCTGACTGTATTTCTTATATGTCTGTATAAAAGCTTGAAAGTTGAGTTGGGGAGGCTCAACTGGACTAGCAGTCCCTGAAGATCCAAGAAAAGCTGGAGACTTACGTTTTGGTGTCCTTAGCCTCTTTATGCATAATCTCCAAGATCATCTTACAAGCAGAGGAGCAGCCCTCAGGGGTGGAGTGCACACTGATGGCTTTTTCAGCTGCACCCGCATTCTCCTTCCTATGCACGTCTATCCTGGGGGCCACAAGGACAAGGCTGGTTAGTTGTCCCCAGTGATACCAGTACTTCAGGCTCCCCACCCCACTACCCCTCCTAAGTCAAAGGCATAGAACCTGCTCTTCTTGAAACAAGGACAATCAAGTACAACTTTGGGAAGGGCAATGAAAGGATGGAGAAATATGACCCGTCTGTTACTCTGGATTCTGTCTCAGACCAGCAGTGTCTCAATCCACAGGTGGTTGGTGGCCAGGCACGGGAGCTCACGCCTGTAATTCCAGCACTTTTGGAGGCTGAGGCGGGTGGGTTACTTGAGGCCAGGAGTTTGAGACCGGCCTGGCCAACATGGTGAAACCCTGCCTCTACTAAAAATACAAAAAAATTAGCTGGGTATGGTGGTGCACACCTGTAATCCAAGCTACTAAGGAGGCTGAGGCACAAGAATTGCTTGAACCTGGGAGGAGGCTGCAGTGAGCTGAGATCACACCACTGCACTCCAGCCTGGGTGACGCAGTGAGAATCTGCCTCAAAAAATAAAATAATAAATAAATAAATAAATAAGCAGTGGTTGGGGACAAGAACACAGCCTATGACACAAATGCAGGGGTGGGAATTACCAGCCCACAGCTCCAAAGCTTCATTTCCGCTTGAATTCCGTATGTCCCCCTTGAAACAAATATAAAGAGAAGACACAGTGCCCCCAACTCAAAGTAAATAACAAGATTTACTATGATAAGGACATAATATGACCTGTTCTTTGCCACTGAGTACACTGATCAGATATAAAGATTAGAGAAAAGGCCGGTTGTGGTAGCTCACGCCTTTAATCCCAGCACTTTGGGAGGCTGAGGCGGCCGGATCACAAGGTCAGGAGTTCGTAACCAGCCTGACCAACATGGTGAAACCCTGTCTCTACTAAAAATACAAAAATTAGCTGGGCATGGTGGCACGCGCCTGTAATCCCAGCTACTCGGGAGGCTGAGGCAGGAGAATTGCTTGAACCCGGGAGGCAGAGGTTGCAGTGAGCCGAGATCACACCACTGCACTCCAGCCTGGGCGACAGAGCAAGACTCTGTCTCAAAAAAAAAAAAAAAAAAAAAAGATTAAAGAAAGAAGGTAGCAGTAGCAGAATGGGAGATGGGACACAATTATGAGGGTCCTAATTTTGGACAGGTTGGCCAGCCCTGTTACCACACTAAGTGATTATGAAATCACAGAGCACTGAGTTGCTGACTCATCAAAATGAGGTTTGCTTGGAGACTTTTTTTATGAAACTTCACATGAGAAATTATAGAATCTCTCTTGCTAATACGAGTGTGTGGCCTAGCACCCCAGACCCATTCTCCCTCCCTATCTGCCCTCCCTTTCCCAGGAGGCTGCTATTGGAAGCAGTGACCCCTGAATGCTCCAGGCAACATTTCCTAAAAGGTAAATGTTGATGTCTCCAGCATGCTTCCAGGAGGCCTCTTTAGGTACCAACCACTGTTCCCTAGCACCCAACCTCCATTCCCCAAGAGCCAAGACTCACTTGGACTGGGTCTGTTTTGTGATGTTGCGGATGGTGGCCCCCTCCTTGCCAATAATGGCACCCACATACTGGGTGGGCACCAGGAGCCGAAGGGGGATGTCCACTTGCTGCTGCTTGGCTGGGGCCCCCGCTGCCACAGGTGAGCCCTGGCGGGGCTGACCCCGAGAGCCAAAGCCCCCTCGGCGCCCATTCTCAGGTCCCTGTGCTATCTGCTCATCAGGGATGTAGGAGACCTTCAGGGCATGGTTCTCCAACTGGTGGCCATTCAGCTTCATGATGGCTCTGGGGACAGAGTGAGAGTCTACAGGTCATTCCAATCCATGCCAATCATACCAGATGCTCTCTTGGCCAAAGCACTCTAGTAAGTTACAGCTTAGAACACACTAAAGAAAAGGAGATAGTCACCTGCCCACTACCTCCACCTCCATTTTTCACAACTTTCCAGTCTAAATGGCATCAAAGACTTCAAAGGAAAAGTAAATAAATACAGTGTTCCCTAACAATTAGTTGGGATTTATTGTTCACAAAGGCCTTCCACTGGAACCATCAGAGAAATGGGCTTCCAGTCCAATAGAGAGTATAGGGTTCTGCCAGCCTAAAAAGGAAGAGCAAGCCATAGATCTCAAAGTACTCCCATGCCAATTGGAAAGCCTACCACAGACCTGAAGAGGCTCCACAAAGCTAACACATACACTTCCCGGATTGAGGAATCCCTACTACAGGGTGAGGAAACCAACTGCTAACTACTACATACTCCTAACTTTAGAGATGATGAAACCAAGGTCAAAGGAGATTGAAATGTATACATGTAGAATTCAAATGTTAATCCTGCCCTAATGAAGTGTGGGGTTTATTTTCGTTTTTGAAATAAAAGATCTTTATTTCAGATAAAAATTAATATTTCCATAATTAGGATAAAGCAAACACACATTCTTGAGTCCATTATTTAAGGAAATTTATACTATAAATGACTTCCATGAATATTAGAGTTCCTGAATATCATTTGAATATTTGCCTACAGGCTTATGGGAAGTTTCTGTAGCCTTCTCTTTGTAGAAATTCCAGTTTTTCTGAATTCTTCCTTCCTTCAGGTATTCCATTTTGCATTCTTCGTAAAAGGCTGGATCATTATAGTGAGCAGTTAGACGTCCTTTCAATAGAGAATTTTCTTTCCAGCATTTTCCTACCGTAAGGGTTCCAGAGTTCTTGCAACATTTGGTAAAATCTTGAAGTTGTTCAGAACACCTCATTCTGGCCTTTTCTCTCATTATTTTAGGGATCCAAACAACTTTTTCAACATGTCTGAGATGCTGCTTCAAAACTTGAAGCGTCTTCCCATTGTTTTTTATATAAAATTCAAACTCCTTGAAATGCTTGAAATGGTTTACATGACATTTCATAATTCACAACTGAAACCCCTCCATAGCCATGGCACACACTCCTCTTTGATCTCAATTCTTTCTTGTGGCCTTTGCTTAAGCCACTGTTTTTTGTTTTGTTTTGTTTTTTTCTTGAGACAGAGTTTTGCTCATTGCCCAGGCTGCAGTGCAATGGCGTGATCTCGGCTCAGTGCAACCTCCGCCTCCCGGGTTCAAGCCTCAGCCTCCCAAGTAGCTGCGATTACAGGCATGCGCCACCATGCCCCGCTAATTTTGTATTTTTAGTAGAGATGGGGTTTCTCCATGTTGGTCAGGCTGGTCTCGAACTCCCGACCTCAGGTGATTCGTCCGCCTCGGTCTCCCAAAATGCTGGGATTACAGGTGTGAGCCATCGCGCCCGGCCCAAGGCACTGTTTTTCAAATTTCAGGGCAACCCATCAGAGAGTTGTTAAATTAATCTGCCAGGTTGAACGCCATCGTGGCGGGTGTTGAAGCAGCAATTGAGGAACTCTTCTAATGAGCTGCTGGTGCACAAAAAAAAACAAACATGCAGTCTCGAAATTTTAGCTCCTCCGCAGTCCCCCATTGTTTTTTTTTATTATTATTTATTTTTTTATTTTTTTGATGGGACGCTTCACAAATTTGCGTGCCATCTTCGCGCAGGGGCCATGCTAATCTCTGTACCGTTCCAATTTTAGTATATGTGCTGCCGAAGCGAACACCTCCGCTGTCTTTTGTGCTACCTCTCCTTCCAGAGTCTCCAGAGACCCCTAACTGCCCACTTGGCTCTGGAGCCACAATCTCGCAACGCTCCCCAACCCAATGGGGTCCGCCAGCGTGGGGCTGTAATACCACACACCACCAGCAGATGCCGCAGCCCCAACACTTCACAAAGCTAACTTTCAAAATTACCGCTGGCAGCCATTTACTACCTGCTATATACTTGCCAAGCTCTATGCCGGTCGCTTCCAGTCAACCCCGCACCAGTTGGCCCAGCTGGGAAATGCGGCCACCGTGAGGATTAAGTTAGTAAAATGGTACACAGTGCCTTAAACAGTGACCGGCTGGCGGTGTCAAATTACCAGGCCGAGACCAGCCTGGAGCCGCGGCCTCCACTCCCGCCTAGTGCAGTCCCGGGCCCTCCCACAAGGAGGTCCGGCCCCCGGGGTTGCCTTCCAGCCAGTTGGGGCTTTTGCCCATTTTCCTATCGCCTGCCACCAAGCCGCTGCTATGTATCCCGGCTGGAATCTGACTCCCCCTCCAGCAAAGTGGTTGGGGGCGGGCCCGGGTCAGGGAGGCCACATCACCAGCTTCCTGCAGGAACTTCTAGAAGGCGAACAGCCCGGAAAATGGCACGGGCGGCTGCCCAGGGGAGACCTCGGAGGGCAAGGCATCCCCGTTCCCAGGTGCCCCAGCCACCCCCACCAATGCAGGTGCACGCCCACAGGGAGGCGCCACGTGGTGGGGCCCCACGTGTGTGTGGGGAGACTGCGAGGCCCCAGCCTACCCACCGCAGGCCACTGCCCCAGACCGCTGCCACCTCCCAGCGCACCTCGCGTCCGCGTCTGCCCAGGCTCCCAGGGCAAAGATAACTGAATTAGGACACCAGTATTCCAATCTTAGTTCTATTGCTCACTAGCTACATGAAGCAGGAAACTTACAACCTAGTCTAGACCTAAGTCTCATCAACTGTAAAGGAAAACTGATACTTGTGCCCCTGCCTACCTTACAGCTAATACATTTAGGTCTGTAATCCATTTTGAATTAATTTGTGTGTTCAGTGTAAGGTAGAAGTCCAAATTCATCTTTTGTCATGTGGATATCATCGAACTGCCCCAGCATCATTTGTTGAAAACACCTTATCTTTCCTAATAAACTGTCTTTTTAGCACTTTGTGTGAAAATAAAAACAAAAACCAGCCGATCATAAACGTAAAGGCTTTTCTAGGCTCTGAATTCTATTCCATTGATCAGTATGTTTATCCTGAAGCCAGTACCACACTAATTTGACTACCGTAGTTTGATGTAAGTTTTAAAATTCGGGAGTTTAATTCTTCCTTGTTCTCATTCAAGACTGTTTAGGTTTTTCTGCATTTCCTCAAGATCAACTTGTCAATGTCAGCCGAAACTGCATATCTTACGGGATTTATGTGACAATCACAAGTGAAAACATGTAATAAATTAAGGGATTTGTCATTTTTACACCTATTAAGTCTGGCACCTCCTTTGGTTGAATCCACCTCTGTGGATTCCATCTTGAAAAGTTTTGTGTTTTTGGTTTTTCGTTGTTTTTTTGTTTTGTTTTGTTTTTGTTTTTTTTGAGACAGGGTCTTACTGTTACCCAGGCCAGAATTCAGGGGCATGATCTCAACCCACTGCAACCTCCACCTCCACCTCCACCTCCTGGGCTCAAGCAACCCTCCCACTTCAACCTGCTGGGCATGTGCCACCATGCCCAGCTAATATTTTGTAGTTTTTATAGAGATGGGGTTTTGCCATGTTGCCCATGCTGGTCTTGAACTACTGAGCTCAAGCAACCCGCCCTGCATCGGCCTCCCAAAGGGCTGGAATTACAAGCATGAGCCACCAAGCCCGACAGCATTTTTAAAGATTTTGAGGTTTAAAAAAAAAAAAAAAAGGCCAAGTGTGGTGGCTCATGCCGGTAATCCCAACACTTTGGGAGGCCAAGGTGGGCGGATCACCTGACGTCAGGCGTTCAAGACCAGCCTGGCCAACATGGGGAAACCTCGTCTTTACTAAAAAATACAAAAAATTGCCAGGCATGGTGGCAGACACCTGTAGTCCAGTAGTCCCAACTACTCGGGAGGCTGAGGCAGGAAAACCACTTGAACCCGGGAGGTGGAGGCTGCAGTGAAGAGAGATCGCACCACTGCACTCCAGCCTGGGCAAGACTCCATCTCAAAAAAAAAAAAAAAAAAAAGACAAACCATGATATAATTCTAACACTTTGGGAGGCTGAGGTAGGAAGATCGCTAAGGCCAGGAGTTTGACACTAGCCTGGGCAACATAGTGAGACTCCCATCTCTAAATATTAAAAATTTTTAAATTGGCCCAGCATGGTGGTGCATGCTTGTTATCCCAGCTACTTTAGAGGCTGAGGCAGGAGTATTCCCTCAGCCCAGGAAGTTAAAGCTGCAATGAGCTGTGTTTGCAACACTGCACTCCAGCCTAGGCAACAGGGAGAGAGTGTCTCAAAAAATAAAATAATTATTTTTCTTTTAACCGTGGCAAAGACATAGGAATCGGAGACAGAATGGCTTGCTTACCACTTGGAGACTAGAGTCTCAGTATATTTGGTATGTCTGTAAAATGGGGCTGAATAAGATTGAAGGGAGGGCACAAGCATCATCCATTCCCAAGGCTGACACTGGTTAGAAATGTTAATAAGGCAGCCGGGTGCGGTGGCTCACTCCTGTAATCCCAGCACTCTGGGGGGCTGAGGTGGGTGGATCACTTGAGGTCAGGAGTTCGAGACCATCCTGGCCAACATGGTGAGACCCCATCTCTACTAAAAATACAAAAATTAGCCAGGTGTGGTGGTCCACACCTGTAATCCCAGCTACTCAGGAGACTGAGGCAGGAGAATCACTTGAACCTGGGAGGTGAAGGTTGCAGTGAGCCAAGATCACGCCACTGCACTCCAGCCTGGGCGACAGAGTGAGACTCCGTCTCAAAAAAAATAAAATGAAAATTAAAAGATTAAAAAAAAAAAATTAGCCAGCCAGGCATGGTGGTGTACACCTGTAGTCCCAGCTACTCAGGAGGCTGAGGCACAAGAATTGCTTGAATCCAGGAGGCGCAGGTTGCAGTGAGCCAAGATTGCACCACTGCACTCCAGCCTCCTGTACGACAGAGTAAGACTCAGTCTCAAAAAAATAAATAAATAAATAAAAAGCCCAGAAATGTTAACGAGGTAACAAAAGGCAGGCGAGGTGGCTCAAGCTTGTAATCCCAGCACTTTGGGAGGCCAAGGCAGGCGGATCACTTGAGCCGTTCGAGACCAGCTTGGGCAACATGGTGAAACCTCGTCCCTACAAAAAAAATACAAAAATGAACCGGGCATAATGGTGCATGTCTGTAGTCCCACCTACTTGGGAGGCTGAGGTGGGAGGATTGCTTGAGCCCAGGAGGTTGAGGTTGCAGTGAGCAGATATCATGCCACTGCACTCCAGCCTGGGTGGCAGAGTGAGACTTGTCTCCAAAAAACAAGAACACAGCAACAATAGGCAGGAGAGAATGAACAACTGTTGACATGAGCTTTAAAGCCAAACCCTAGTGGCCACAAGGGGCAGTAGGAACCTCTAGAAAATTCTGAGCCCAGGAGGTATCTAAAAGAAAACGGTAGGTATTTGAAGAGGTAGGATTTTACAAAGTATTATTAGATTGGAGAAGGCGGCATGTTAAGAAGCAAGAAAGCCCAAAGCAAAATGTGGCAAAAGCCCATAACAGGCTCGGATATTAATATAAATGAGTAATGCGCAAAATGTATAGTCTGTCTGTAACAGCGAGTGAGACGCATAATTGCTCAATCAAAGGGCTAGGAGCTAAAATTGTGGGTGCGATGGGACTAAAAGGACCCCACAACTATCACCAGCTAGGTTTACGACCATCACTGCAATAAAATGTCCCAGCATCCCAAGGTTGAGGAATCTTTTTTGAACCCCGAAGTTCCCCCTCATTATCACTAGATGGCGCCATGAACACGGCAAAGGACTCTAAGGTCCTGGAGCAACCAGAGACCTATCAGCAGGGGACATTTTCTCCGCAAGGGATTTCCCACTTATCTGGGAGGACTTTGGAGCCCTCCCTTCTATGTATTTTTGCTATCAATCTTGATGTTTCTGAGCCTTTGAGATCCCTGAAACAATGGACATGAAGGAGACCCCCTGAAGAAACCTTTTATGGAAGATTCTGGGTTTGGCTTGGGCTAATATCAGAACCCTGGATGCGGACCCAGCCTGCCTAGACCCCCTGAGGAAAAAGTGGGACCAGGCTCACACCACCCTTCACAGAACCTCCCCCACCGCACCCAGCCCCACTTCCCAGCCCACTCACTGCCTGGTCTGCTCCCGGTTGGAATAGGTGACATTCACCACTGCCGTCTCACTCTCGGTGTTCACTGCAGAGAAAAGAGAGGATAACCTCAGAGCAGGGAAATCTGGAGGCCCAATCAATGAATCCCCAACTCCAGCTTTCCACGTTTTGAGATCAAGAAGACATCTGGCAGGCCAGACACGGTAGATCACACCTGCAAATCCTAGCATCTTGGGAGGGCGAGGCGGGCGGATCACTTGAGCCCAGGAGACCAGCCTGGCCAACACAGTGAAACCCTGTCTCTACTAAAAAATGCAAAAAGTAGCCGGGCGTAGTGGCACATGCCTGTAGTCCCAGCTACTGGAGAGGCTGAGGCAGGAGAACTGCTTGAATCACTTGAACCTAGGAAGCAGAAGTTGCAGTGAGCCCAGATCGTGCCACTGCACTCCGAACCTGGGCAACAGAGGGAGATTCCACCTCAAAAAAAAAAGGACACCTGGCGGATACTCCAACTTGAATAAAAAGGCAAAAAAATTTTCCCCTTTCAAGGAAGCTACTAGAAAATTCAAATTTACCAGGCAGAGCATGGTACCTCACGCCTGTAATCCCAGGACTTTGGGAGGCAGAGGCAGGCAGATCATTTGAGCTTGGGAGACCAGCCTGGTCAACATGGCAAAACCCTATCTCTAACAAAAAAACACAAAAATTAGCCTGGTGTGGTGGTGCACCCTTGTAGTCCCAGCTACTCAGGAGGCTGAGGTGGGAGGATCGCTTGAACCTAGGAGGCGGAGGTTACAACGAGCCAATGCACTCCAGCCAGGGTGACAGACTGAGAGCCAGTCTCAGAAAAACAAAGAAAGAAAATTCAAATTTACCTTCTTGCTTTTTGTAATTTCCTCAGCCGGTTCCCAAGAAAGTGGATATACAAATGGGTGTAGCCACCCTATCAGCAGTTGTACAATAAGGCTATACAGCAAGGCAAACACTACTACCCACCTCCACACACACACACAACCTGGGAGTAAATTCCCCTTAGAAAGTTAAACTAGTTGGCCAGGAGCGGTGGCTCACACCTGTAATCCCCAGCACTTTGGGAGGCCGAGGCGGGTAGATCACCTGAGGTCAGGAGTTTGAGACCAGCCTGACCAATATGGTGAAACCCATTTCTACTAAAATTACAAAAATTATTAGCTGGGTGTGCTGGCATGCACCTATAGTCCCAGCTACTTGGGAGGCTGAGGCAAGAAAATCGCTTGAACCCGGGACGTGGAGGTTGCAGTAAGCCAAGATCGTGCCACTACACTCCAGCCTGGGCGACAGAGTGAGACTCTGTCTCAAAAAAGAAAAAAAAAAAGTTCAACTAGTTAAAAATCAACACACGCTGAATGAGATTAGCAATTTATAGAAGTAAACATCCCAAGAAATGGCCTGCAAAGATATGGCTGACAACACTTGGAAACACCTAAATCCATTCTAGAGGCCTATGTATCCTCAAGGACACAAGAACCAAAGTGTATTAAAATCCAGCTAAACAGAGGCCGGGCACAGTGGCTCACGCCTGTAATCCCAGCACTTCAGGAGGCTGAGGCAGGTGGATCACTTGAGGTCAGGAGTTCAAGACCAGCCTGGCCAACATGGCAAAACCCAGTCTCCACTGAAAATACAAAAATTAGCCAAGTGTGGTGGTGCATGCCTGTAATCCTAGCTACTTGGGAGGTTAAGACAGGAGAACTGCTTCAACCCAGGAGGTGGAGGTTGCAGTGAGCAGAGACTGCACCACTGAACTTCAGACTGGGTGACAAAGCGAGACTCTATCTCAAAAAAAAAAAAAAAAAAAAAAAAGTCCAGCTAAATGGACTGACAGGAATGGCTGTAGAAGTCTAGAAAGAAAAAAAAGAATTTGCATGTTTTCCAGGGGAAAGGATTTCCTGTCTTGGATGTGGCCATTGTAGCCTCAGGATGCTAGTCATTGATCCCATCAAAATTCTTGGCTCTAACTAGGAAAATGATTTGGCAAGCTGACGTTAGAATCCCAAGCAGTCTGGAAACATATTTCTCACTTACAATTATTAAAATTAACCGTCTGAGGTGGGAGAATCACTTCAGAAGGTGGTGCCAGGAATTTGAGACCAGCCTGGCAACATAGGGAGACCCCGTCTCTACAAAAAATTAAAAAAAAAAAAAAATCAGCCGGGTGCAGTAGTAAACACCAATAGTCCCAGCTACTTGGGATGCTGAGGCAGCAGGAGAATCACTTGATCCCAGAAGTTTGAGGCTGCAGTGAGCTATGATCACACTGCATTCTAGCCTAGGAGGCAGAGCTAGACTCTGTCTCTAAAATAAATAAATAAATACATAAAGTTAACCTTCCTTCTCCTGTATCAATGTCTTGTGAATTTGGGTCCCCTGGGCTTGCTCAACCATGGGGTGGGGGACCCTGGCTTAAATTAAGCCTCTGCCCCCCACAACACTGAGGACAGATAAGGCACTTGGTCACAAACTTCAGTGCAAAGAATCTGTCATCCAGGCTGGAGTACAGTGGCGTAATCAGAGTTCACTGCAGCCTTTAACTCCTGGGCTAAAGCTATTTCTCCCATCTCAGCCTCCCAAAGTCCTCGGATTACAGGCACGAGCCACCACGCTAGGCCCCAGGCCACTCTTAACTGCTCTGGCCTTCATCAGTAGGTCTCTCCCTCCTCAGTGGTAAGGAAGCTTCTGCAAGAACAATCTTCCAGTGACTGGAAATACAGTAGTAAACCAACAAAACCTCTGCGCCTTTGTGGAGCTTATGGAGAGATAACAATAAGCATAATAAATAAGCAAGTTCTACAGAATATTTGACAGTGATGACTGCTATGGAGAAATATAAATCAGATGAGGCCAGGTGCGGTGGCTTACTCCTGTAATCCCAGCATTTTGGGAAGCCGAGGTGGGCAGATCACAAGGTCAGGAGTTCGAGACCAGCCTGGCCAATATGGTGAAACCCCATCTCTACTAAAAGTACAAAAATTAGCTGGGCATGGTGGTGGGTGCCTGTAATCCCAGCTACTCAAGAGCTGAGGCAGGACAATCACTTGAACCCAGGAGGCAGAGGTTGCAATGAGCCGAGATCGCACCACTGCACTCCAGCCTGGGTAACAGAATGAGACTCCATCTCAAATAATAACAATAATAAATCAGATGAAAGAGGATGGGATAGGTAGAAAGAATGGACCTCACTCACAAAGTGACTTTTGAGCAGACTCAAGGACTTTCTCTACTGTCCAACAAAGTCAAACATTTCCCATACTGTTCTCTCCAGGTAGCAGATATCCTTCCAGACAGGGTGTGTTACAGCTCCCTAGTGAGCCTTGGATAAATTTAAACTAGTGTTGATTCCTTACACACCTCTCAGTGAAATTCAGCATGCACTTGCTCCCAAGCCACTGTTCAATCTTACTGTTTGTCCAGGAGTAACTTATTCATTAGTCTAAACTGTGAACAGTACTGGGCAGTAGTTATCAGTGAGTCCTGTTGTATCCTGGCATTTAAGATAAAAGGCAAGCCACAGGATTAGAGCAGGTTAGAATGTGTTTGATAGATTCAGCAGTTTACTCTTGCGTGGGTGAAGGTTTTCATCATTTATAATCATTTATAACTTGCCCCTTTCCACAAATAATTTGGAGAGGAATATTTAAATCTCAAACCAAGTGATTATCCACTTGTTTCTTGAAGATCTCCAAACCTAACCCAGTATCTTATCTACCTAAAAACCGCCTTATGTCCAACCAAAGTCACTTTCCATTACTAAATGGACAAAACTTATTTTGTTTTGTTTTTGAGACAATACAGAGTCTTGCTTACCCAGGCTGGAGTGCAGTGGCACAATCACAGCTCACTGCAGCCTTGGCCTCCTGGGCTCCAGCAATCCTCTTTCCTCAACCTCCCTAGTGACTGGGACTGCAGGCATGCACCACCACTCCCAGCTAATTTTTTGTAGACATGGAGTCTCACTGTTTCCCAGGCTGGTCTCAAAACTCTCGTGGCTCAAGAGATCTGCCCACCTTGGCCTCCCAAAGTGTTGGGATTACAGGTGTGAGTCACTGCGCCCAGCTGGCAAACTTTTTATGACCTAGAATTCTTTATCATTTTTCCTTCTGTGGGCCTACTCTTCAAAAGACTTTGCTTACCTATCAAACTACATTAACTAAGTAATAAATCCTCTGCTTTTTATTTTAATTGACCAAAGATATATATTGCTACCAATCAGAGCTTCTAAAAAGAGACAACCGGTTGATTATTCCAGCCAAAAGCAAGAAACACGAAGCTTTTCAAGTAAAACGGCTGCAGAGTAACTCCGATTGAATGCAAGATTTCTGTTCTTAGACTAGTTCTAAAATCCTGGGATAGCCATTTCTACCTTGGTTGATCCCTAAGAGCCTGGAGACTCCATGCTGGGAAGGAGTGGCTTTGTTCAAGCCTCCTGCTAAACAGAAGAGAAACCCAGTTCCACAGATAACCAAGATCGGAAGCCGAGGCCAGGAGTCCACGCCCCCAATCCAATGTATTTCCCTGCCTAACACATTCTATCTGCCTTTCTTCTTTTGGTTTTCAATGTAGATTTGATCACAGAAAGTGAAGCAGAGGCCGGGCGCAATGGCTCACGCCTGTAATCCCAGCATTTTGGGAGGCTGAGGCGGGTGGGTCACAAGGTCAGGAAATCAAGACCATCCTGGCCAACGTGGTGAAACGCGTCTCTACTAAAAATACAAAAATCAGCTGGGTATGGTGGCACGTGCCTATAATCCCAGCTACTTAGGAGGCTAAGGTAGGAGAATCGCTTGAACCCAGGAGGCGGAGGTTGCAGTGAGCCGAGATTGCACCACTTCACTCCAGCCTGGTGACAGAGCAAGATAGATAGGAAGGCAGGAAGGCAGGCAGGAAGGCAGGAAGGCAGGAAGGAAAGCAGGAAGGAAGGAAGGGAGAAAAAGAAAGAAACAAAAGTGAAGCAGAACAAATGCACCGAACTCCTCCAACCCCCACCACGAGTGCCACCCCACACCCGGCCCACTCTTACCTTGCTCACAGTTCTCTACTGTACCATACTGAGCCAGCAGGCTGTCCAGTACCTAGGAGAATGGAGAAGGGAAGTACACTTAACTCTGAGTCCCAAGACCCTTGCAAAGCAGCCACTGGACACCCTGCATCCCAAAGCAATGGGGCATTGACAGAGCCATAGGAGTGTTTGAGCATTATTACCTGTCCAGTGTGACCTTTCTGGGGTGCTAATGCTGATGGGGTATCTTTGCAGGAGTGTACTTAAGTTCTGCCTTAAGGGCCTTTTGGGAAGCAGACCTGGGCTGCCTGGGTCCCTAAATTATCTTCTGCCATATTACCAAGTTTAGGGCTTAGGAAACACTCATCCACCTCCCTAATGTCTCTCACCATAGGGACAACCTAAAGATGGGGCTGTGGGTTACATGAGGCCAGGCACGGTGGCTCACTTGAGGTCAGGCGTTTGAGACCAGCCTGATCAACATGGTGAAACCCTGTCTCCAATAAAAACACAAAATTAGCCAAGCATGGGGGTACACGCCTGTAATCCCAGCTACTTGGGAGGCTGAGGCAGAAGAATCGCGTGAACCCGGGAGGAAGAGGTTGCAGTGAGTCGAGATCGCGCCACTGCACTCCAGCCCAGGCAAAAAGAGCAAAACTCCATCTCAAAAAAAAAAAAAAAGAAAAGAAAAGAAAGAAAAAGAAGAAAGGATGAGGCTCAGAAAAAAAAGAAAGAAAGGATGAGACCCAGGCCTCCCTAGCCTGGCCCCAGACCTCCCCAATCATTTCTGGCAACTCCAGCTAGTCCAGATGTACTTTCCAGGCTCCACTATCCCACTCCATTTAGAGTTTCCCCCAAACACTTACTTCCCATCGGAGCTGGGGTGGAATATTTCGGATTTGAATTTTCCGGCTCCTGAAAGTAAAGGGGGAGCAGAGTTAAAGAAAGCTCTGAATACATTAGGGGTCTGTGAACTCGCAGTTTCTAATCCTTGCCCCAGTTTCTATTTCCCCACCTTCTGCTCACCAACACCATAGTCTTAAAATCTAAGAATAAACTTTTAGGAATGGAGACTTGGAGTAGGGGTACCCGCTTTAGAGACCAAAATTATCATGGATGCTACCACACCTAGGAATGCCGAATCAGGTGTTCTAAGTACTCTGTTAACATTCCCAACACACACACACACACACACACACACACACACACACACACACTTTGTTTGTCCCACCACTTTCTCATTCCTTTATTCAGTAAGCAGGTTACCATGACTATGTTCCAGGCACTAGGAATACAAAGCTAAATAAGACATTATTTTTTATTTTTTATTTGTTTTTGAGACAGAGTCTCTCGCTCTGTCACCCAGGCTGGAGTGCAATGGTGCGATCTCGGCTCACTGCAACCTCTGCCCCCGGGTTCAAGCGATTCTCCTGCCTCAGCCTCCCTAGTAGCTGGGATTACAGGTGTGCACTACCACATCCGGCTAATTTCTGTATTTTCAGTAGAGACAGGGTTTCACCATATTGGTCAGGCTGGTCTTGAACTCCTGACCTCAGATGATCTGCCCACCTCGGCCTCCCAAAATGCTGGGATTACAGGCATGAGCCACAACACCCGGCCCAAGACATTATTATTAATTAATCTAACAACCATTTAATTGATACCTACTTCACGCACTACTTTGTTCCAAATGCTGGAGACACACAAATAAACAAAGGAGACAAAATGCCTGGTTGAAGGTGTTCACAATTTATTAGGTGACATAATATATGCAAACAAATCACAGCAAGATATAGTGCAGTGGTTAAGTCCTTGGCACAGATATGGATTTAAACCTATGCTCCACTTACTAGTATTGACCTTTACAAGATTGTTTAACCTCTTTGAGGCCGTTTCTTCCTATGTAAAACAGAGATAATACCTTTCCACAGGGTGGTAGGTGATGCTAGAAAATGTAAGTACTTGAAGTATAACAATAGATGTATCTGTGAATACTAAGGTGGGAGTGATTAACACACATACAAGTCAGCATAATGCCACTACCTTCCCCTCTCCCAGTATACAGTACTTTCTTCTTTCCATCTTTACTGTCATTATTATTAACAATCTTGTAAAGTGCTCTGTCACCCAAACTGGAGTGCAGTGGCATAAACACAGCTCACTGCAGCCTAGACCTGCCGGGATCGAGTGATCCTCCCAGCTCCCACCCTCCTGTACAGCTGGGACCACATGCGCATGCCACTATGCCCAGGTAATTTATTCTTCCCATCTTTAAAATGTAATTTTTAGCCACGCGCGGTGGCTCACGCCTGTAATCCCAACACTTTGGGAGGCCGAGGCAGGCGAATCACTTGAGGTCAGGAGTTGGAGACCAGCCTGGCCAACATGGTGAAACCCCCTCTCTACAAAAAAAAAAAAAAAAAATTAGCAGGGTGTGGTGGCACGTGCCTGTAATTCCAGCTACTCAGGAGGCTGAGGCAGGAGGATCGCTTGAACCAGGGAGGCAGAGGTTGCAGTGAGCCGAAATCACACCACTGCACTGCAGCCTGGGCAACAGAGTGAGACTTGTTTAAAAAAAAAAAAAAAGGTAGTTTTCCCTGAGGAAGGCTTTCAGGCTCAGGGTCGACTTCCAGATCACTCGCTCACCACCCAAATAAATGCGCTAATCCCTGGGTTTAAGATTTTTAAATTGACTTGATGCATTGGCCAATTGCATTTATATCTTTGTTTATCCTTGATCATAAACTCTTAGTCCAAGGACAATGTCCAAAAAAACTCTAGTGGCTTGAAGGAAAACTGAACTAGAAAGCAAGAAAGTCTAGCCCTTAACCTGCCCCTGACTGGCTGTCCCTCTAATTAAGCCTCTCTTAAGCTTCGGGCCTCAGTATTCCTACCTGACATGCAATGGGGACAGTGCCAGCCCTGCCAAGCTTGGGGGAAGGGGTTTGAAAACAGGGAAGGGGGATGCTAAGCTCTAGTTGTAAAAGCATTGACCTTGGCTGTCCTGAGCCAGTTCACTCACTTTACCCATATGACCTCAGTATCTCCAGGTTTACAGTGGGTACAGCAAGATCTTTATGCTCTTTTCTAGCCTGCAATTCTAAATGTGGAGAGTCTTCATCCATAAAATATGTTAAGGAAATCTCTCCCAGGGATGAAATAATGGGGAAAGAAGGAAATAAACATTGAAGAGAATCTCTGTCTTTGGCTCTCTTCTTTGGTTTGTTCATGAACTTGACCTAAGTAAGTCAGATTATAGCAGGACAAAATAGTAAGATACAAATCCAGTTCCAGGTCCCCAGATGCCATCAGACCACCTTTTTGTGATTCAATTCATTGGCCAAGAGGGAACCCCCACATCTACCCTTGTGAGGAATTTCCTACAACTCATTTGATGACCAACTAGACAAGACTGAAAATGTAGAAGCCCTCACAATGAAAGCAAAACTGCCAGAAGAAATGAGGAAAAGAAATGGCCATGCCATTGGAAGGTTGAGAACGCAGACCTAGTTTAACACCTATAACAGGTATTGCTTCGGCCCAGGCCCAGGACCTCCCTCAAGGGAACACTTCTGGATGTCTGGATGAAGGGCAGAGAGGTGGGGGTGGCTTACCTGGGAGTTCAAACCAGTAAGGGCCTAAGGGAACCCCAGTTTAGGGGCCCAGTTTGAAGTGTGCTCTTTCAAGATGGTCCCTTAGTACAATCTAAGGTCAAAGGTCAAAATTCCCTCACACTTCAAACTCCCAGTTTTAGAGGCTTTCTTTCGTGGAGGGGATGGGGGAAGGGAGAAGGGTGGCAGTGGTGAAATCAAATCTCTGCTGGGATGTTAATCCATATCCTGAAAGCAATGGCAGGCAGATCGTCTGGAATGTCTGGAATGTTCCAGGAGAGGGAGGGGGAGGAGGGCAGGGCCACCCAACCAATGAAAGAAAAGACATCCTGGCAGCCCTCCCCTGCCCCCAACCAGCAGGGACTCACCCAGCCCTCCAGGGTACACACCCCACCCTGGGAACCCACTCCAGGCCCCTCCAGGCTGCCTCTTTTCAACAAAGCCCCCAGCCCTGATTAAAACACAACAGTGGGAGGGGCGGGGCGGGGGGCAGGGAGGCACAGAGGCCGTGAAGAACCTTTGTCTTTTAAGCCCTTGGCCCGGTTTCCATTAAGTATGGTGCTACCTAATTTCTTTCAGGCCTCAAAGCACATGGGGCATTTCTGATCACTGTAACCTGTATTCCCTTCCCTTGGTCCGAGTCTCATTCATTCCACAAACACTTAGAGAAGGCCTGGTGTAGGCTGAGCTGGGGCAGTGTGTTGGGAACTTGGGGGATCCAGATGGAAGCTAAGAGCACCCTAACTGGTTACTTCTTCACTCTGAACCTTAGTTACCTCCTGTGAAACTTGAATAAGGCTTTTATAAAACAAGCTGCCTGCCATGTAGTAAGCACTCAAACCATGTCCAAGTCCCCAGTCCCAGGGAACTGGAGTATCCAGACTAGTATGGAAAGAGGCAGGCGGGCAGGGCTGACAATAGTTAACAGTTATTAAGATTTTACTTCTGCACTGGTGGGGAAAATAGTGAAAAATACCACTGCCTAGAGCCCCACCCCCATCTCCCCAATTAAAGGGTACAGGGACCAAGGACCCACTCCAGCACTTCAGTAGACCAGCTTCTACCAGAGCTGAGAAGTGCCTTTGCCCTATGGGCAGTATCTCCTGGGCACCTTCTATATGCCTGGATTGCCTAAACCGATGAACAGCCATTGTTCAGAAAAGGAAGGTGAACTCTGAGTTCATTAGTCCCTCCCCACCACCCTCCTATAGCTGATAAACCTGTGGATTCAAAGAATGAAGCAACCAGCCCCTGGCAATAAAGGCAACAGTTGCACCAGCCTATTTTTCTGGGTGCCAACATGCTGTGGCTTCTGGTGTCCTCTGCCTTCCTTGATGTACCGAGCAGTTATCAGGTCCTGGGCCAGGGGTGGGGCACGTGGGGACGGGGGCGGCAGCTTGCCAGATACATAGCAGCTATTGAGGACTCACCTCTCAAACGCTGCTGGGCCAAGGAGGAGGCATAAGAGCCACAAAGACTGAGTGACCATCCTCCGGAAGCCCAGGGGTGATTCAGGAGAAAACAGAGGGAAAGAGCATCCTTGCAATAGCTTAAAAAGCTATGTAGGAAGTAAGAGATTCAGGAAGCACAGGGAGCAGGGCCCCTGGGAGGGAGATGAGGTTGGGAACTCTCCCTGGGCTAAGAGTTCTCATCCTTCATACCTCAAGAGTTCAGAGAAGTGTCACTGACTTACACCAAAGAGAAAAGAAAACAGTTCTCAATTAGGGAAGAGCCTGCTTTTTTTTTTTTCCTTTGAGACAGGGTATTGCTCTGTCATCCAGGCTGGAGTGCAGTGGTTGAGACCTTGGCTCACTGCAGCCTCGACTTCCCAGGCTCAAGGGATCCTCCCACCTCAGCCCCCTGAGCAGCTGGGGCCACAGGCACATGCGCCATCACGCCTGGCTCCAATTTTTTTTTTTTTAATTTGTAGAGACAGGGCCTCACTATGTTTTCGAGGCTGGTCTCACACTCCTGTCTGTCCTCAAGCGATCCACCCACCTCAGCTCCCAAAGTGCTGTATAGATGTGAGCTACCACACCAGGATGACAATAATTTCTTGATGTCATCAAATACCTAGTCAATGTTCAATATGTCAAATAATCACTTTTCAACTAACTATGGAAATAGGCAGCTGGAAGAAGTTAATAGCTTAAAGAATTATAGGTGGGATGTTTTGATTTATCGGAGTGCAATTCCATGGTGCAGACCCACTGTTCACTGGGTCGTGTGAACTCTTAAGTGTTTTTTATTTTGTCCTCCAGCCTAAAGTGAGTTTACTTTGGCAAATGCTTTTTGTCCCTTTTATGTCATCAAAAAGGCAGCACAGGGACAGTGCGAAGAGTCTGGATTCAAACAGGCTTTGGGTTCAAATTCTGGCTGTGGTTCTGCGTGGCTGTGTGACTTACACAAGATACTCAACCTCTCTATCTCAGTACCCTGGTCTGTAAAACATCCATTGATACCACCTTAGTGGGTAGGGAGAATTATATGAGATAATGAATCTCAGAGCCTGGCATGTTAATTCCCTTCCTTTAAAGGAGAAGTTAGGGCCAGGTGCGGTGGCTCACGCCTGTAATCCCAGCACCCTAGGAGACCGAGGTGGGTGGGTCATGGGGTCAGGAGTTCAAGACCAGCCTGGCCAACATGGTGAAACATTGTCTCTACTAAAAATACAAAAATTAGCTGGGCGTAATGGAGCACGCCTGTAACCCCAGCTACTTTGAAGCACGAGAATCGCTTGAACCCAAGAGGCAGGGAGGTTGCAGTGAGATCGCACCATTGCACTCCAGCCTGGGTGACATAGCATGACTCTGTCCCCCACCCCACCCCACCCCCCAAAAAAAATACATATACATATATGTGTGTGTGTGTATATGTGTGTGTGTGTGTGTGTGTGTGTGTGTGTATATATATATATGTGTATGTGTGTGTATATATGTGTGGGTGTATATATGTGTGTGTGTGTGTGTATATATTTATATATATATAAAAATTAGCCAGGCGTGCACCTGTGGTCCCAGCTATTCAGGAGGCTGAGATGGGAGGATCACCTGGGTCCGGGAAGCAGAGGTTGCAGTGAGCCGAGATGGCACCATTGCACTCCAGCCTGGGTGAGAGAGTGAGATCCTGTCTCAAACTAAATAAATAAAGTGTAAGTTAGGAGCCAGGCACAATGGCTCACTCCTGTTGTCAATCTTTTAAAGTCATATTGTAATTCTTATATTTTAGAAATACATACTGAAATAGTTACAAATAAAATGACATGTCTAAGATTTGCTTCAAAATAATCAGAGCGCAGGGGAAAATGAAAACAGACTACATATGCATGGTAATTTTAAAGCTAAGTGATGGATGGTACACAAAGGGGTTATTACATTATCCTTTCTACTTTTGTGTTTATATTTCTTTCCATAATAAAAAGGTAAAAACAAAAAAGACATAATTCCAGCTCACCCAGTTCTGAAGTTATTAGCAGTTCAAAATTAATAGAAACTAGTATGAAGTAATGATGAAATTTTCCTATTGGTGTTCTATTCTAAAGAATCCAGAACCTTGAGGAGCTTACGGGGGGTTGGAAGGAGACAAGGGCTTGGGCTCCAAGGGAGGAAGGAGCAAATGCACCAGAAGAGATGGTCTCAGAAAGAGGTCTCCCAGGAAAGCACTGTGCACAGTGTGAATGGGAGACTGAAAACTACCCCGGGACTGGGATTTCTCTAATCCTCTGCAAACCTGCTCCTTCTTTCAGCCCCCATACCCAGAAGCGAGGATGCCATTTTCAATCATGTTTATGGCCTCCCTCACCCCTCCCTAGAGGGAGGACTGCCTTTAAACTGGGGTGGGGCAAGCCAGTTCAAGGAAGGGAGGAGGGCAAGGTGGGAGCAGGTTTTGGAATCTTGTCAAGTTTGGGGCCCCAATTCCCCTAGGGCCCCTGTCATGAGTCAAGCCTGGACTTTCATCTCCAGCAAAGAAGTAGGATTAAACCAGGATCTTCAGATTAGAACCTTCACCTCCACCCCTCCCCCAGGCCAAGCTTCTGGCTCCATGTGTGGTCTTGGACAAGTCAAGCCTTCAACTCTGGACCTCAGTTTCTCATATCTGGGAAACTAGGAGTAGGGTTAGTCCATCTTAGAGGGTCCTGTGTCCCCAGACAGGGATCAACCCTGTCTACCTATAAGGAAACACCTTCTTAATTAGAGGGATTTTCTGTGTCCTAATAGTCTGAATAACTGGTTCTTGACTTTTTTTTTTTTTTTTTGAGACAGTTCCTATTAGGATAAAAGGCAAGAACATTCCACCAGAAAAATGCACTTTGCACACCATTTCAAGATTTCAGGGGTTAATGAAGACTTTCGAATCCATCCATAACCCCAAAGTAAAGGCACACTCCCTAACCCCCATCCCCACCTAACACAATTTAACTTCATCCCAAAGATATCCAAGTCTTCAGTCATGGCTGCAGGCATCTCAACAAGTAGAGAAGGAATCAGCCTGAGGCAATTAGAAAACAAAGCTAGACTGGGAGCCAGTTTGGGGTTCCCAGGATACTGGAAAAGAGTGAGCAACGAACATGTTTCAAACCTGCAAAAACACACACACCATGCTCACGTCATCTAACAGGTACCAGATTTCTAATCAGAAGTCAAGAAGCTGGTGGTTTCTGGTAAGGGTCCAGCTGCTCGGAGCCATTCTTTTTTGTTGTTACTGTTGTTATCTTGACAGCTACTACACACTGGGCCTTCTCTGTCCACTACAAGAGCCACTAATTACATGTGGCTACTCTACTGAGGCTCTTACAGCGTGGCCAGTCCAACTGAGCAACTGAATTTTTAATTTTGTAACTTTAAGTGTTAGGCCAGGTGTGGTGGCTCACACCTGTAATCCCAGCACTTTGGGAGGCCGAGGTGGGTGGATCACCTGAGGTCAGGAATTCAAGACTAGCCTGGCCAACATGGCGAAACCCTGTCTCTACTAAAAATACAAAAATTAGCCAGGCGTGGTGGTGCATGCCTGTAATCCCAGCTACTCAGAAAGTTGAGGCACTTTGGGAGGCCGAGGCAGGTGGATCACCTGAGGTCAGAAGCTCAAGGCCAGCCTGACCAACATGGTGAAACCCCATCTCTACTAAAAATACAAAACATTAGCCGGGTGTGGTGGCAGGCGCCTGTAATCCCAGCTACTCGGGATGCTGAGGCTCAAGAATTGCTTGAACCCCGGAGGCTGAGGTTGTGGTGAGTTGATATCATGCCACTGCACTCCAGCCTGAGCAACAGAGTGAGACTCTGACTTGAAAAATAATAAATAAATGAATATAAAATAATTTTAATCTAGTTTAGAATACTAGAGTTCTAAAACTTAAGTACCCTCCAAAAAGCAATATCTCTTTAATAATTATTTATATTGATTGCATGTTGAGATAATTTTTTTATATATTGGGTTAACTATCTTTAAAATTAATTTCACCTGTTTCTTTAATATGACTCGTAGAAAATAGAAACTTACATGTATGGCTCACATTGCATTTCTATTGGACAGTGCTGGGCACTGTGCTACAGTACCCAGCACATAGGCATGGTCCCTGCTTTGACGGGGTTTACAGTCCAGCAGGGGACCTGGTTTGATTTGATTTGGTCTGGTTTGGTCTGGGATAAGAGGACAAAGCTAACCAGGGAGTGAGGGAGGGCTGCTCACTGGACCCCTTCAGAAGTAGGTGATTCTGCTGACTCTTCAACAAGAGGGTCCATGTGGCTGACACCAGAGTAGAAGCCCCCTCCCAAAGCTGGCCCCTCTCCCAGTTGTCGCTCCCATCTGGAAGTTGCCCTAAGGTGCCAACCTCTGCCTTTTCCAGAAAATCACCACTGACTCAGTCCTTCCTCCCCACCCCGCCTCCTTATCCCTACAGGGTGGAGAGGCGGTGAAAAAAAAAAAAATTGTCCAAGAAAACTTCTGAAGGGGGCGGACCTGGCACACTTCAGGATGGCAGTAGCTGAGAAAGGGGGCGGGGGCGGGGAGGGGAGGAGGAGCTGGCCGAAAGCCCAGGGCTCTGTGCCAGGCTGATCCAGAGGCAGGGCAGCCAGACAGGCGGGAGGACAGGCGGGGGGGCGGGAGGACAGGCGGGCGGGCTGTCGAGTGGCAGGCTGGCAGGGGTAGGGGCCAGAAAACATTGACCTACTGGGAGATGTGGGACTGGGCAGAGCAGATGCCACCACCACGAAGAAAGCCAGAGTGTGAGGGGACTGGAAGGTGAGGACACCACTGGAATGCAACTGTCACCCTGTGAGCAAGGTCTTTTCATGTATGTGGCATACACGCACTGCCTCCTTCCTATACTACTTGTTGGGGGAAAAGTAGGAAGGAAAAGCAGGTCACCAAGAGCTACTCTGGGCTGAACCCTTCTTCCCACTCCTCTGGAGGGCTCTTCTACCCATATTTAGGGGAGAGAAGGGAATCACTCAGCTTATATGATCCCACACACACACACGCGCGCACGCACACACACAATACACACACCTTAATCTGTCACCAAGTTCCAGTTGAAAAACATCAGATTCATACATTGAGGCAGAAAGGAAAGGGGTAAGCCTCTGAAGCCTGAGAGGATGCTGAACAGTCACCCTCATTTCACAGATGGAGAAACTGAGGCTCAGAGAAGGAAACAGACTTGCCAACTTGGAGGCAGGACTAGTATAGGCTGCTTGTGCTCACTGCACCAAACTCCACTGCTTTCTTTCTGAAGACAAGTGTTAATACAGCAGAAGCCTGAACAGCCCCGACGTCAGAAGCAGGAAAAGTGCCCATATTCTGTATGGTTAAGTGCGTGCCAACTGGCTTTTACTGCATGCGGCTCTAATTTGGGCACGGGATTTCACTTGCAGAAGAGCTAAGTGCCCTATAATACGGCTGGATGGCTGTCAGGGAGATTTGTTAGTGGGGTGAAAGGGTGCTCACCAAAAATCCCTACCATGCAAAATGTCATCTTGCTCTGGGGGAGGAAGGAAGCAACTTGTGGAAGGTGCTAAGTGGCGGTGGGGTCAAGCCAACCTCAGCATGAATACTTTGCTCAATTCGCCTATCTCAGAAATAGTTTGACAAGAAAGCCCATCTGAGCAGCCCCCAAGGAGGCCAAAACAGAAGCTCTGGGACAGTCAGACAAATTCCACATCAGCCTGGTCTCCAACTGCCACCCTCTCCCCCACCTTGAGTGGCTCCCAAAGGGGAGAAGTGGTCATGTGGAAGCAGAGAATGGGGGGTCCCTGGCGTAGACTGAGGAAGTGGAGAAGAAACCATCAGGACAAACCTACAGTATGGGGACAAATAGAAAAGAGGTGACCCAACGGGAGCTGTGCAACTGAGCCTCCGTCCTGCAAGCTGAGATGGGGAGGTCCCCCTCAGGGACATTGCTCACGATCCTTCTCAGACTGGCAGTGGGAAGGGAAGTTTCAGAATCTTCCCCCGGGGGTCGGGAAGGCTACTAAGCTCCGACCGAGGGAAAGGTGGGGGGCAGGAAGACCATCTCTGGCCCGGCCCCGCCTCTCTGGAGATGCTGGTTTAGCTCTCGCCCCCGGTGGAGATGCCAGCCTCTCTCCAGAAAGCTTAAAAGCCATACGGTCACGGCCGGGCAAAGTGGTTCACGCCTATAATCCCAGCACTTTGGGAAGCAGAAGCGGGAGGATCATCTGAAGTCAGAAGTTCGAGACCAGCCTGGCCAACATGGTGAAACCCCGTCTCTACTAAAAATACAAAAATTAGCCGGGTGTTGTGGCACGCGCCTGTAATCCCAGCTACTCGTGAGGCTGAGGTTGCATTGAGCCGAGATCACGCCACTGCACTCCAGCCTGGGCGACAGAGCGCACGCTCGGGCACTCGGGGTCTCAGAGGCCCGGCCGAGGATGGAGCTGGTGCCCAGTGGAAGGCGTCATGAGAGGTACCTTGAAAAGAGACAGAGTCGGCCTCTGTCCTCCAGAGGGAACAGCCGAGGTGGCCCTCTCAGGAGCAAGGAGAGGAAACCAGACCAGCCTCCAAAGCAATCTGTCTTCGGCAGCTTCCCACCACACCATGAGAAGGACCCGGCAGACATCCCCGTGCTCCTCGGGGTCCTTAGTGCCCCCTGATGAGGATGGGCAAACATCTGGGCACCAGCCCCGCAAGCGTCTGCGTGTCCATAAGTGGCGGCCGCTGCGCAGGAGCCCTCAGGGATCCGCGTCTCCCCCTAGCTGCCAACCATGACCTGCGGTGGGAAACAGGCGCTGCAGCTGGCTTCTTCCTGGCGGGCGCTTCCTCAGCCAGTCTCTCCCCTGACAAGGGCCCCTACGTGGCCCTCCTCCCCCTCAAGTGCCCTCTCTGTGGAGGTCTTCCTCCCCAGGGCTCCGCACGGTCTAGAATGTTCTACCACCAAGGATCCTGTCTGGGAGGACTGAGTGCCTTCCAAGATGGTTCTCGCCTATCCTTGGCCAGGAGGAGGGGACGGCCAAGAGAACCTAGGCGGTGAACACGGCCCCTCGCGGTGGAGCGGGGGAAAGCGCAGCAGAGCGGGCCACTGAGGGGGACGGCGACTGGGGGGCTGAGACTGAGGGGGAGACAGAGGGGGACGGGGACTGAGGGGCAGACTGAGGCGGAGACTGAGGGGGACGGGGACCGCGGGGAGAACCACTAACGGGGATAGTGCGGTGCATGGGAAGGGCGGCGGCAGCTGAGGCGGGGGAGGGGCGCCCTCGTGAACGGGCAATTGAGAACTGAGACGGCGCAGCTGAGGGGCGGGCTGTCCCCGCCTGGGCCCACGGTCGCCCCCTCCCCAGCCCCTCTCACCTAACCCGGGAAGCTGAGCACTCGCCCTCCCACCCCGGCCTCTGGGTGGGCTGAGGCCGCAGCGCGCAAGGAGGGGGACAGAGCAGCCCCCCAGCCCCTCCGCTACAGGGCTCCGCACGGTCTCGAATGTTCTACCGCCAAAGCCCCCTTGGGCGCCCCGACTCGCTCCAAACCTGTCCGGCGGGGACCCGCGGCCCTTGGCTACCCGCCCTGGGCCCCGAGGGGGAGGGGACCCGCGCCAGGGGCTGCGGGGTGGGGGTGGGGCCCAGGACTTTGCCCTTTGTCTCTCTGCAGAGCCACCGGCCGGTCGAAACCCGACCCCGTGGCGAAGCCAGGCAGCCGGCGAGGGGCAGTCTCCCGCTCTGGGGTCCTTTAGTAAATCCAGACCCGACCTCCCTGTGGTCAGGGCTGTGACTGAGGTGGTCCTGTGGGGGAAGGGGGCTTCCCGCCTGCACCAGGCCTGCAAGCATTTAAGTGGCAACCGGTTGGGGGTAGGGAACCGGGGAGCCAGGGAGAGGCTGGAAGTGGGGCCGCGGAGGCTGGAGGGGAGAAAATGGCCCGGGAGGCGGCATTCCTTAGAGACCTTGGCTGGGCCGCGGGAGGAGGCGGGACGGGGCGGGAGGCCTCCCACTGTGAGGCCAGGAACTAAGGCCTGGGAGCAGGGTGGGGGCACGGAACTAGGAGCCTTTGGAACCCGCAGAGAAAGAAGGCTCTCCTCCCGGGCTAGTCCCCAAGGCCTTCTGGGAAGCTCCATAGCAAAGTCACAATAGAAGTCATACTCGTCCCCATGCAGACTAGGACATTTGTTTGGGGGTGAGAATGACCTTTCAGCCCTTTTGGGGTGTCATCAATTAATGATCTTGTTAATAACTCACCTTTGCATAGTGCTTTAGAGTTCACAAAGTACTTCTTTTTGCCCACACTATGAACCTGGAACCACCACAAAAGGCTGAGTTGAGCCCCTCAACAACCAGGGGAGACTGAGAATATTGCTACTTCCGTTCTGCAGATCAGAAAACGGGCTCAGAGAGGTCAAGGTGACACTGGCCAGCAAATGCCACTACACTGTGCAGCCTGTTCCTGCTTGCCAGGAAAAAAAGGTAACTGGGTTCGTGATATTTTAGAAACTAACATGTATGGAAGCCAGGCGCGGTGGCTGGTGCCTGTAAACCCAACACTTTGGGGGGGCTCAGGCTCTCGCTTGAGCTGGTAAAGTCAAAGCTGCAGTGAGTTGTGATCGTGCCACTACACTCCACCCTGGGCAACAGAGGGAGACCCTGTGTAAAGAAAGGAAGAAAAACTAACATGTATGAACTATGAATTATGATTCTGTAGACCTGTAACAAAGGTCAACTCTTTGTCCCTTCCTGCTGGGAGGAGGGAGGAGGAGGAGGGAAAGGGAAGCATCTCAATCCCTGACCTTCCCCCCAAGCTCCCATTTTCCCGTGGCTTGAACCCAAACAAAGAGGGGGTGGATCAGCCTAAAGCTCCAGCCCTGGTACCTTCCAGAAGCGTCAAAGGATGGAGACTCCTAGAACTCAAAACACTCATCCAGCTTGTTTTATGAGGTTTCTGGAGATGGGGAGGATTCAGGTAAGGAAAGAGTCCCAGGAAAAGAGTTAGTGACCCCAGATCCCACACCTTACACATCTGCAAAAGGACAGGCTGAGGCTGACACCTAAGTTCTAACCCCACTCAGATCTTTCTTCCACTTTGTTCAGCTTCCTCTCAAGTGTATTATTTCATTCCAACAGAATTCCCATTTCCCATCTTAGCTGCCCAGACAAGGGGAGAAAATTTGGACCCATCCATCTCAATTTTCTTCAACTGGCCGGGCGCGGTGGCTCATGCCTGTAATTCCAGCACTTTGGGAGGCGAAGGAGGGCGGATCGCCTGAGGTCAGGAGTTCGAGACCAGCCTGGCCAACATGGCAAACCCCTTCTCTACTAAAAGTACAAAAATTTGCCAGGCGTGGTGGCACATGCCTGTATCTACTCAGGAGGCTAAGGCAGGAGAATCACTTGAACCCAGGAGGCGGAGGTTGTATGTAGCGAGCCGAGATTGCACCACTGCACTACAGCCTGGGTGACAAAGCAAGACTCTATCTCCCAAAAAAAAAAAAAAAAAAAAAAAATCAATTTTCTTCAACCACTCAAGATAATCTGAAAATCCCAACGGTGATAGGAAAATACAATGCAAGGTAGGTATGAAATGCCTGGGGAGGCTCAGAGCAAGGAGAAATTTTATCTGCTAAGCTTACGCCCCACTCCCCAGCCCCTGCAAAAAAAAGCTCAAGAAAACCTCAACCTGAGTATTGGAGGATCACCTGTTCCCAACGTTTTTTTTTTTTTTTTTGGAACAGGGTCTCATTCTGTCGCCCAGGCTGGAGTGCAATGGCACCATCATAGCTCATTGTAATGTGAAACACGTGAGCTCACGCAACCTTCCTGCCTCAACCTCCAGAGTTCACACCTTCTAAGAGAGCTCAACTTTGGAAATAGAAATGCCTGGGTTTGAAATGCCAGCACTCCTACTTATTGAAGGTGTGACCTTAGTTCAGATTCTTCTGTAGAATGAAGATGATAATACCTTCAGAGTTCTTTGGGAAATTCGGTGAAGTAACAGTGTGAGCTGAGCAGATATTCAATAAATGCTCCTATAATTGTAGAAAGAACTCATCTTTTGAGCCTTATCACCTCACAGTGCTCAGAAACAAAGATGCTCAAGAAGAGAAATAAACAGGAGTGGCTGCCCTACCAACTGAGAGCCTCATTTCTGTGAATCCTCACTGAATGCCTCCCTCTTCTAGGTGAATGGTCTGCCCGAAAACAGTTCCCTGTCCATCCACAAGGCTGTTTTTGTTTTTGGGGTTTTTTTTTTTTTTTTTTTTTGAGACAGAGTCTCACTCTGTTGCCCAGGCTGGAGTGCAGTGGCACAATCTTGGCTCACTGCAACCTCCACCTCCCGGGTTCAAGCGATTCTCCTGCCTCAGCCTCCCCGAGAAGCTGGGATTACAGGTGCGCGCCACCATGCCTGGCTAGTTTTTGTATTTTTAGTAGAGATGGGGTTTCAATGTTAGCCAGGCTGGTCCACGAGGCTCTTCTTAACCCATTCCTCTATTTTTTCTGCCTTGCCTCCAAAACCCAGCTTAGCTCTAAAGTCTCCCTCCTCTATTTTCGTTCCTGAGTTTGTGTGCCTCCCATTTTAGTGCGTGGACTCCTGGACTCTGTACTCTCAGTTTTTCCTGGATTTAAAGTGAAAATGCTGGAAGGCAGAGACTTGGCCTTGTACCTCTGTCTTTTGTGAGCCCTCTCAATCTCTATGTCTCACTTCCCCACCTGAAAAGACCCAATAATGCTAAATAAAAACTCAATAAATAATCAGTATTTAATGCAGGAAAGGGGACACACAAAGGCTTCCATTTTCTTTAGGATGAAGAGGTGACTGCACTTTGGGAGGCCAAGGCGGGCAGATCACGAGGTCAGGAGATCGTGACCATCCTGGCTAACACAGTGAAACCCTGTCTCTACTAAAAATACAAAAAGTAGCCGGGCGTGGTGGCGGGCGCCTGTAGTCCCAGCTTCTCGGGGAGGCTGAGGCAGGAGAATGACGTGAACCCGGGAGGCGGAGCTTGCAGTGAGCCAAGATCGTGCCCCTGCACTCCAGCCTGGGCGACAGAGCAAGACTGTCTCAAAAAAAAAAAAAAAAAAAAAAGAGATGACCACCATGTGGGAAAAAGTAAAACTGGCAATAGTTTTTAAATGGCCATTTTTTGAATCACAGCACTACTACTTACTGGAAATGACCAGAGGGAAGGAGGAATGGGTAAGTTATTATTTAATGGCTACAGAGTTTCAGTTTTGCAAGATGAAGAGTTCTAGAGATAGATAAAGGTGATGGTTGCACAACAATGTGAATGTTTTTTGTTTTTTGTGTTTTGTTTTGTTTTGTTTGAAATCGAGTTTCGCTCCTTTTTACCCAGGCTGGAGTGCAGTGGCGCAATCTCGGCTCACTGCAACCTCCACCTCCTGGGTTTAAGCAATTCTCCTGCCTCAGACTGCCGAGTAGCTAGGATTACAGGTGCACACCACCACGCCCGACTAATTTTTGTATTTTTAGTAGAGACAGGGTTTCACCATGTTGGCCAGGCTGGTCTCGAACTCCTGACCTCAGGTGATCCACCCACCTCGGCCTCCCAAAGTGCTGGGATTACAGGCGTGAGCAACCGCGCCCAGGTATGTTTATGTCACAAAACTATATACTTAAAATGGTTAAGATGGTAAATTTTAGCTTTTTAAATATTTTACGATTAAATTTTTTTTTTTAAGATGGAGTTTCGCTCTTGTTGTCCAGGCTGGAGTGCAATGGGACGATCTCAGCTCACTGCAACCTCTGCCTCCCAGGTTCAAGAGATTCTCCTGCCTCAGCCTCCAGAGTTGCTGGGATTACAGGCATGCACTACCACGCTCGGCTAATTTTTCTACTATTATTAGAGACAGGGTTTCAAATGTTGGCCAGGCTGGTCTTGAACTCCTGACCTGAAGTGATCTGCCTGCCTTGGCCTCCCAAAGTGCTGGGATTACAGGCATGAGCCACTGCGCCCAGCCTAAAAATACTTTTTTTTAAAAAAATACCAAGGATAAAGAGAAAAACCTAAAAGTTTCCAAAGAGAAAATATCTGAAATATCTGTTAAATTATATTTCCAGCAGGGCACGGTGGCTCACGCCTGTAATCCCAGCACCTTGTGGGGGGTTGAGGTGGGCGGATCACCTGAAGTCAGGTGTTTCAGACCAGCCTGGCCAACATGGTGAAACCCCCATCTCCACTAAAAATACAAAAATTAGCCGGGGGTGCTGGCGCACACCTATAGTCCCAGCTACTCGGGGAGGCTGAGGCAGGAGAATCGCTTGAACCCGGGAGGCAGAGGCTGCAGTGAGCCAAGATGGCACCACAGCACTCCGGCCTGGGCAACAGAGCAAGACTCCCTCTCAAAAAAAACAAAAACAAAAAAAATTATATTTCCTTCCATCTGCACTGTAAGATCAGGGTCTTTTCACTTGTTCCTCATTGTATTTCTAATACCTAGCAAAGGGCATATCATGCAATAGTAGACTCTTACTAGATAAAAGTAACTGGATGAATGCATGCCTGCATGCATGAATGAATACATTAGAAGTACCAATTTTTGCAGCAATATGCAAGCTATCCCAGACATCTGCAGCATCTTGTTAAATGTTTTCTCCCATGGCATTTCATTGTAAATATATATTTTTAAAGTTATTTTTCAAACAGCCAGTGACTGAGACAAGGACCCCACACACACTCCCAGGCTACAGATGCTAACCATGGGGCTTTTAAGAGAAGAGAGCAAAGGAGTTTGGGCCTAGACAGACAGCATTCCTCTTTTAGTTAGAAGTTTAAAAGAAACTACTCATTCAAGATGGCCAGCAAGAGGGGCAAGGGTAGAAGAGTGGAACAAAGACTATCTCACAGAAATATTAGAGGTTTGTGAAGATCATTCTGTTCCACCTCCTGCCTACACCCAGAGCTCATTCTGGACAGCAATCACTCCACTCTATTCTAAAAAGCCAACAGCAGCAGCATATCTTAACCAAATGGTAATAAATATAGAGAGGAAGAAAACCCTATAGATAACCTCAGTCAGCTAGATTTTAAATAAGTTTAAATAAGTTGTAGGAAGACCCTTAACAAGATTATTCTTCTGAATCTAGCTGCTTCCTCAGCCAACATCCTAGTACATCTAGTCCTTGTTTGGAATACACTGGCTGCAGCCACCAACAGCCATATCTCTCTGTGAAGAATTATCTTTGCCCTTCAATTTATTTACTTTTTTTTTTTTCTTTGAGATGGAATTTCACTCTTGTCACCCAGGCTGGACTGCAATGGCGCAATCTCTGCTCACTGTAACCTCTGCCTCCTGGGTTCAAGCGATTCTCCTGCCTCAGCCTCCCAAGTAGCTGGGATTACAGGTGCCAGCCACCATGCCCAGCTAATTTTTGTATTTTTAGTAGAGACGCGGTTTCACCATGTTGGTCAGGCTGGTCTCAAACTCCTGATCTCAGGTGATCCACCCACTTCAACCTCCCAAAGTGCTGGGATTACAGGCGTGAACCACTGCGCCTGGCCTGCCCTTTAATTTAGAACTTCATCTCCAAATCCTGCCAAAGCAACTGGTCTCTATTACAGTTGGAGTTCTCCTCCCAAGCAACTTAGAGACCTTAAGGAGGAAGTAGAATAAATATTTCTAACTTTGAATAGACATCCTCAACAAGTTTACTCCACCCAACAGCTCCCATTTCAGTTCCTGTCTCCCCTCATTTTCTCTTCCTCAGAGTCCCTAATGGAAAGTTGACGAGCCCCAAGCAATCCCAAATGCCACTCCAGAAAGAGGCAATACATCATTCTGCATAAACTAATTGTAAAACCCTTTATAGTAAATGATTAAAGTCACAAGCCTGTTAAAAGACTGAAAACCACATCCGGATGGGAAGCCCTTTTCCTCCCCATCCCAGTAAGAAGGTTCAACCCTTATTCCGAGGGCTGGGGCTATGGACATGTGTGTATGTATGTGTATGCACCCACCCATGTGCCTGCATTATGGCACGCAGCCTTTGAGCAGAGGGCTGAAATGAAGAAGTGGGCATAAAGGTGGGTTCTGAGTGCATCTTTGGGAACTGGTTCCAGACCAGGGAACCAGGGAGAGAATGTGAGGACACTACAGAAGCAGAAGAAGTAGGGAACAATGTGTGCAGTCACCCCCTGGGTATCTAGGGATCCCCAGTTCCTGAATGCCTACTTTGTTAGCTTACCAAGAGCAGGACATGAAAATGAACATACCCATCCCAGCAGATGGGGGAGGTCGCTCTCATTTCTTCCTTCCTCAGACCCCCAGGAGGATTCTTACAGTCCCCTTCATCCTGAATTCTTACAACATCTACCTTATATGCAGAGTTAGTTCCCCTCTCACCAATGTCCCTACTCTACATGTACACCTTCGACAGTAGCCGTAAAGTGAAATTTCAGCTAGGAACCTGGACCAAGTTCAGGGCATAAATGATAACAGAATAATGGCCTGTTTCCCCTAAAGAACAATTAATAGCATTATCCACCATGCTTGCCTCATCTCTCCAAGCCTCTGTCTCAGAGAATGTACTGGGGGAATCTATAATCTAGGGGCTCTGTGGGGTTGCCCTGGTGAGCTTCATCTCTTTCCACTAAAAGGTGGCTTTTCCTTTCAACATACAGGTAGAGTTACCAAAGCACCCTATGCACAGATCCCCTTCAACATGCCTAGCCATCACTGTTCCTAGTGCCTTAGATATATAGCCCAAGCTGACACACACACAGTTCAAAGACAACCTCTCATGGACACATTTTCAGGCATCTGTACACTTGATCAGTTCTAATACTCATGGAGCTAACCACAGCTATATGGGGCAGGGTAGGATACAACTGTAAAGCTTCAAAGGAGGACAAACAATGGCTAGGGCAGGAGGGACAGAAGTCAATATCTACAACAAAATAATAACAATAAGAGCTATTGTGTACTACTATTAGGACCACTTCTTTACAGTTACAGAAATTGAGCTCAAGCTTTTAAACACTGAATTCTCCTGGGAGGAAGACCTTTCCTCCAGAACCCAGTAAAGGATGAGTGAGAGACCTAGGGTAGGTCATTAAGACTCTGACCTAACAGCACTTCTTCCCTCCTGGAGCCTTAAGAATTTTGAATGATTCCTTTCCTCCTTGTTCCTCTTTGCCAAAGAGCTCAGACCACACAAACAACCATTACACACATATTTCTGAATTCTCTGATTTCTCCCCTTAAAGATCCTAACTATATCCAATCAACTAAACTAAACTATCCAATCAAATTTCACTCAGACTTAACATTTTCCATTTCAAGTGGCCAAAACATCCAAATGAGTGATTGAGTTGGTTTTTGTTTTTGTTTGAGACACAGTCTCGCTGTTGCCCAGGCTGGAGTGCAGTGGCGCGATCTCGGCTCACTGCAACCTCCACCTCTCAGGTTTAAGCAATTCTCTGGCCTCAGCCTCCCGAGTAGCTGGGACTACAGGCATGCACCACCACACCTGGCTAATTTTTGTATTTTTAGTACAGGCAGGGTTTCACTATGTCGGCCAGGCTGGTCTTGAACTCCTGGCCTCATGTAATCTGCCCTATTCGGCCTCCAGAAGTGCTAGGATTGCAGATGTGAGCCACCATGCCTGTCCTGAATGAGTGATTGAGTTTTTAACCAAAATTAACTCAAAATGAAAAAAAAAATTTGAAGTTCTCCTTAACCTTCTTTTCATAAGGAAATGTAGAGAGGATTGACTAGAATCCACTAACCAGACATGGTAGAAAGGGAAAGAGAAAATGTAGAGCTTCCCCTCTTCTCCTGCCTCCTCTATTATGGGATTTTTCTCCACAACCCTCCTCTAAACTATAAGCAAAATTTCCAGCCATCCCATATCAGACACCATCCCTTACATGCCTTCCAGCCACCAAAATGCCACTTGTCTAATAACCAGACTTGTCCTAAGGGGTCTTGAAAATATCTGCACAATCCACTCAAAACTTCTCTTAATCATCTAGCTGTTTGCTCTCTATTTCAGTCAAAAGCAGTTTGCTTATGACCAGCCATGCTCCTGGGAACCTGGATTTCCCAAAATGCAAAAGGACTGCATTTCTGATGGTGTTTGTTCTGCACACAGTTACATTTCAGTGTGTTGCAATCAGGTTTTTTCCAACTGTATTAAAAGTATGAGGTCCAAACCTACTTTTCTGTGACTTACCTGTAATCAACATATATTTTGTCAGTCGACTATGGTTAGGGCAAAAGTTTGTTCCAGCCTGTTGTATTATTGCAAACCTACTGTGCTGCAAGGTAGTAAGCAGGTCTTACAAAGCTGGCTCTGCAATAAATTTTAATAGTAGGATGACCCGCCTTCTATCCAGTAATAACTACATAGTCCCCTCTGATCAAAATCTGAAGGGCCATCCAAGTTCTCCTAGTAGAATGAAGTCACTACCTGGGGACTACATAGCTTCCTGCTGGCATTGCCTCCTTGCCCTTGCGATGGTGTGTATCAGGTGGTATCTCACAGGATCATTTTTAACCAAACTATCGGTAACCAAATGGGCATACACTTTCTTGAGTACAGGTTTGAGAGACCTTTCCTTCTGCTTTTTGTTTTGACAGGCATTTAAAAAGGTATAGGGGAGGAGAGGAAAGGTGGAAATGGATGGGGTGCAGAAGTTTTACACTAACATGGAGTCGAAGACTGGCTGAGACCCTGAGAAAGATCCTCAGAGCCTTGCCAGTGGCCAACTAGAAGGCCTGTTGTCTCTCTTTTACAAGATAAACAAAATCCATGGATAGAACCTCTGACTACTATTACTGCCTCTGTTATTGTTTCGGTCAGCCTTCAGGACCTGTGGACAGACACAAACAGCTCATTTTGTAAAGATTGCAGGTTACTTAAATTGACACTTAACTCTTTAAGGTTCTATTTCTCAGGCCAAGACCCCAGCTACCGAGAGAGAGGAACAGCTACTTGCACTTCCATTTTCTCTCCAACTGTCTCATCCTATTTTCCCTTTACCTACTCTTCCTCTCTTTTTGCCTCTTTTCACTTCACATTTACCCACTGGCTTTTTGCCTTAGAATGGAGAGCTCTTGAGGCAGCCCAGGTGCTGGAAAGGGTCTGCAGCAGCCGGTGAGGGGGAACCCTCTCGTGGGGTATCTGCTGCGAGGTTTGCGATCTGGGGTTCCCAGGACTAAGGCGCACCACAAGCGGCCTGGGATCTCCTGGGGTCTCAGGGATCTGAGAGGGTAAGTCCTCCTCGGAGACCCAGGCCAGCGGATGTTCTCTGTCAGGGGCTTGTTAAGAGAAGGCAGGCGGGCGGCCCCACCTCAGAGCGAGACGAGATTGCCGGGCTGGGACTGGCGCGGGGGCGGGCGGGGAAGGTTAGGGCCGCCGGGCCGGGGCGAGCGCTCCAGGAAGAGCCTGCAGCGCCGCCGCCACTTTCTCTCTCTCTTCTCTCTCTCTTTTTTGAAAGGGGAAGGGAAGGCCGGCAACTCCAAAAGCAAATATAGCCTTGCCCTGAGCTGAGTCTACCATCCGTCTCCGACCCCTCTCCCGTGGGTAACACTGTGAGCCTCCAGCCGCTCCCCTTTAAAAGGGAAGCGGGAAATCCACCCAACCCCGTATCTCCCCTCCCTCCCTCTCTCCCTCCCCCCTCCCCGTCTGGAATTTCCAAGCCGGGACTAACTCGTCTGATTTCTCCAGTCTCCCCCTGCTGCTTTTTTCCTCCCCTTTTCTCTCCCTAACACTCCCATCCCAAATTCTAAGCTGCACTTTCTGGAAAACATTAGCCACATTTCAAGAATCTTTTAAGAGGATGGGGAACGAACAACACTTATTTTAAATTCTAACAGCTGGGAAAATGTCCGTTCTTCAAATGCCTTTGGTTCATCAACTTATTCTAACAACCCCATCACCACCACTACCACCCCACACACAAAAATCAACAGATCTAACCACTAAATAACTCTTCACAAAACCTTTAAACTTCAACAAATAGCACTTGCTGTTCCCCACTTCTCACTCAACTAAACCAGATCTGAATTTTAAAATGTTTTAAAATTGTATACTCAGTAGACTATCTCAATAGTATCTTTGTCAACTGGCTGCTACACATTAAAGTAGTATAAATACACTCTTAAAAAGTAAGCCTTAAAAGTACCCACACACATAGATTAAAATGATACATATTAAGGTAATTTTAAAAGATTAGAAGCTCAGAACCTTTGAATCAAGGTTCTTCCAATTGCTAATGTCATGTATTTAATCTCTGAAACATAATTATGTTTTTTTCCACCAAAAGCTGTGCCATTAAAACTTTACTTTTTCAACAATTAACAATACTTTGAATAAATTAGTGATGGGAATTGCAGTTCTTCCCCTTTTTTACTAAAAAGTTCTCCATCTGAGAAACCATTATGGTAAAATTTCATCTTTTTAATTTGGGTCAGAAAATAAGGGGTTCTAGAAACCTACAATTCTTCTAAGGGACAGTCAGTTGCCACTGCCCTTACAAAACTCTCATCTTGAAATACAGATCACCCAAATGAGAACAGTTAAGGATTTCTACCAGAAGTGAAGGAAACTAATTTATGAATTTGCAAAGTTTAATTTTTAGGTGGAAATTAAAATAGGGAAAGAATGTACCCGTTTCCACCTTTCCTCCAAACAGTGCACAAAAACTTAACATTCAACCATTTTTTTCACTTATGTAAAGCAAAAAAAAAAAAAAATTCTAACCTAATATTAGTAAGAAAACCTTTTTAAAAGAGTAATCAATTGTTTCTACTTTAAACTTCCATGTTGAATAGTAGTCACATGTTATCTTTTACCTCGTATGAGTTAAAAACTTTCTTTTTGACTTGGATACTAATTCATAATTACAACCATTAAAGTAAAAGTGCCTGAAAACCCTCCCGCTCTAGTAGTTTTCATTCCCTTGTTTTTTAACCCCTCTTCATTCATTTTCAGCCCCAAAGTACAAGGTAGGTTTTCTTTTTTCCTTAAGTGCAAATCCATTTCTGAAGACAATTTTTAGGTTGTTTTGAAAACATTTAGTGATCCAGTGATTTCTTCAGAGCCTCGACAAATCACTGTTAAAATATATTTAAAATATTTTTTGCCATTTATAAGACATCCCTTCACAGATTTTTAAAGCTGTTAACTTCAAAAAATTAAACTGTAAAATTTGGTCACTTTCTTTTGGGAGTTCTCAATTTTATGAACGATTTATAAAACTAATTTTGTTTAATAGGTACCTAAGGGAGTTAGCCCACCTCATTTTTAGTCAACATAGAGGAAAAGGACCATTAATCTGCCTAAAGAAATCACCAAACTTAGAATTCTTTAATGTGAACACATTTCACCTTTAAAAAAATGATTCAGTGCATCTCTTTCATTTTTTTCTTAATTAACAGTAACACCTTTTATTTTGATGACACCAGTTGACAGTGAATATGCTATCTTTAGGTCACATTCCTCTAGAAAAAGGCACACCACAGTGGCAAGTGTAACAAAGGTTTAATTCCCTTAAAAAGCAAATCATGTCTCAAAGTAATCAAGTCACACTAAAATGGTACCCCCTTTACCTCAACTATTCCTAAGTCTCTCAGAATAAAACATATACAAGCCCTTTCCACAACTGTTTTTAAATGCATTTGGTTTTTCTCTTTTGTCTCAGTATCTGGCAGTGAACATATACAAATTCTCAACAAAAAAGCACAAATTGTTAACCAAATTCCAACACTAAGAGGGGGTTTGAAATGGTGATCTCTAAGAAATTAATATCACCTCATTTTAAAAATTCAAGCTAACTGCTGTTTTCAGTTGAAATGCATAGTGTTCGGCCTCTTGAGTTCTTAAAAAGGTACAAATTATATGTATCAAATAAATTCAAACTAAGAACAAAATACATTAAGAGGTATTGCTACAGCATATCTTTTGTTTGATTTCCCCCTCTTAAAAAACAAAACAAAACAACCAGGAACATTTAGTTGTTGGGTTTTTATGAATTATCTTAGAAACTGAAATCATAGTTCATTTGGAACTGAATGCCTCAAGAAGAGTTCATAAGGAAAATACAAGAGTATATATACACAAAATATTATTTGTATAGTTGTTCATTTTGCTTATAATATATTAGTTATAATTAACTAGTTCCTGTTCTATACATCCATGAGATGGAAAGTCAGTAACAAACCTAACTGACGAAATACTTTTCAGACACAGACTAAAGACACATACCACAACATACTTCCTCAAAGACACAAAATGATAGAGCAAACTGACTTAATGAAAACAAACTTTCTTTTTTAAATCTTGAGACTTCAAAAATTGATTCATTCTAGAAAAATGAAGTGCCTTCTCACCACCAACCAAAATAAAAAGCAAAGAAAACACAATTGACTCAATGTTTGGGCTAAAAAAATTATTTCAGGAAGGGGGAGAACACATAAAAGATCTAATTTAATATGGGTGTGGACAGATTTTTTTTTTTTTACCCAGTCTTCTCACAAACCCCCTCTCCATTCCAACTCAAAAAAGAGCCCTCAGTAATGCATTTTGGAGGGAACAAGGGCCTAGAAATGACTTAAAAGCAAGCAGATGGCTTGGGGAAAAAGATTCATAAATACAGGGCACCATGAAAATTAAAACATAAATGTTTTGAGTTCCATTTCATCACGTTTTGCTATTTCTCTTGCTTTTCACTTTATTCCCTAAAATTTAAACCATCCTCAAGAGCAAAAGAAAAAATCCACATATTTTAGAATTCCACTTATTCTGGATATTTTTCATCAACACTCAGCTTTCAGTTCAAATATCCATATCCTTTTCAATAAACCTGCTGGTGTCAGTGTATGTTCCTTAGTCACATCTCCAGAAAATGTTTCAAAATAACAAATAAGACTTCTTTTCTTCCTTCCCATTTTATTGCCTCTTTACTCCTAACTCTAATTGCCTTTCCAATAACACGGTATTTCAAACATGTGAAGTTAAATCGCAAGCTCTATAAACGTAGTAACAAGGCATATTGATCTATAGACACAATAGTTCCAAGTTACTTAAATATCAAGCTAAGCCACTGAACAGATTTTTATCTCACATTAAACTTTCTAGGCCCTCTTAATGGTCCCCCAGAAAAAGCAGTCATCACCTCCCATCTACCCACCCGGAAAAGGCCAGAGACTATCCTGAAATGTACCAAGTTTTCAGTTGAAATGGGGGGTGAGGAGGATCAAAGATTTACTGGGGGCTGCTTTCCAGCTTGGGACATGAGAGCAAACTCTACACTGTCAACATGTTTAAAGTCTGATTTGAGAAAGTAGAAAGACTCTGCCCTTATACTTCCCAGCCAGAGTTCAAGGAAAGGTTTCAGAGTTCAATGCAAGATTTGAAATCCACCATGAAATCTCGGTAAGCATGATGGAGGTACCCCATTTTGCTGAAGAGAGAGGATAGAGGGTATTGGAACACACACGAACACACACACACACACACACACACACACACACACACACACACACACACCCATTCATCCACGGAGTTCTAGACCCTCCAAAGAGCCCCAGCTCACAGCCTCAACACAAAGCTCTCACCCCAGATGGTCCCCTGGTAACAATGGGCTGAAGGAGTGGGGGTAGGGGGGCTCGAAAAGGATAGTACAGCCAAGGCATATTCTTTGGAAAATCCAGCTGGGGAGAGGGATGATGTGAGATATGAGGGATTGGGGGTGGGGGGATCCATGGAAAATAAAAAGTCTTTGCCTGTTGCAGAAATATAAATAAAGTACAAGCATAAGGGGATTCTTTGGGGGCCGGGAAACTCATTCCACATCGCTTCGGGAGAAGGGCAATCCACTTAAGAATTATGGTGTGGAAAGAGTGGGAAAAACAGAAAATGAGGCCTGCTACGAAGTTGCAGAAATCGCCATGAGTCTGAACTCTTCAAAGATTTTAAGGTTCCCCACAAAAAACGGCTCCACGAGTTGAACAAACTCCACAAGGTTTCTCCCCTATTGATTTTCTTTCCCCTTTAATTCTGCAAGTGACATCTTTTAGCCTACCCCAGCCCCAACTTATTATTTTTTTTTTTTACAAGCTGTAAACCACCCATTACAAGATCTTGGCCAATCTTCCCTCCCTGCCCCCAACATCCGGAGTTGGGGGTGGGAAAGACCAGTAATGGGTTTCTTCCACTGGAGACGCTATGGACCCCTGCACACAGCTTCACAGCACACCCCCGCGGCCCCCCCACCCCCCCCCCAGAAAAGAGCTCTTTCCTACCTTTGTTTTTTGGGCACCGAATGTTCAATCTCTAAGCGTTTTCCTTGTAATTCTACTTTCCCTAAAGATTAAAAAAAAAAAAAAATTACCATGAGAGCTTGAACAGGGGTTGGGGGTGGGAAGAGGAAGGGGAAAAGACACTAGGATAATTCAGGAGTTACTGGGATTCGAGATCTTCCTAGGAATCCAGGCAGTGGCTTCCGCATCCAGATGGGAAAAAGGTTGCTCTAGGAATGGTGGAGTCTGTAAATTCGTTATTATTCATTTTTTAATTTTTGCTTTATTAAATCACTGAGGCTTGTTGAGTGGATCGCTCTGGAATCCCGATTTGGGAAAGGTGCGAGGCCATTTGTGTGGGTGCGCTGCCTACATAGCTCCCAGATGTGGGAAGAAGGAGCCAGGAAAGAAAGGGCTCCCCGTTCCTCAGAAAGTGGGGCGCGGGGCGGGAGGCAGTGTGCAGAATGAAACTTTATTTTTCTCTGTTGGCCAGGAAGACGGGCTTTGGGCCACGGAGCGGTCACCTGTCGGGGCTGGTTTGGGAAGGGGTGGACGTGGGGGAGCGGAGCGGGGCCTGGCGGGGAGGGTCCCTCACTGCCACCGCGCGCGCCTCTCGGCCCAGCCTCGGCGTCTCGGGAAGCAGCATGGCGACCCGGCGCCGCCGCCGCCGCGCCACCCCGCTCACGCCCCACTTTCAAATCAAAATGGCTCAAGCCCCAGGCCCTGGGCGGGAGGCAGGACCCCCTTCCTTGCAAGTCCTGCTGGAGGGCTGCATTCCCCACGCGAAGCGGACAGATCGCAGGCGGTCCGGGTACCCCTTCCACGCCTGGAAAGGCCTAAGACTGAGGAACGGGAGCCCGGGTTTTCCAGCTGGGGGGGCGTCCACCGGCGGATAGGGAGGGGCTGGGCGTGTAAATAACGCCCAGCCAGGGGTCATCCCCGTGTCCCTAAATTCAACCCCCCACTACTGCCAGTGGGGGCTCCCGCCCCGTCGGTGGGGAGGAGGGATGGGGGAAGCCAGAGCTCCTTATCTCAGGCTGGGAGAAAGGGATGAGGAAATCCCGAGTGTTTCTGCGCCGGGGTGGGAGGCGCAGAGCGAGGGAGGGGGCATCGAAGGGGGTAGGTCGAGGGTGGGTACGGAGGCCAAGCCCCGCAGGCCCGGGAAGAGAGGAGTTGGCGGGAGAGGAACCGGAAGGTGCGGGTCTCCGTTGTTCGGGGCTCTCGTTGTGGCTTTTCCGGGAGGTGGCTGTGCTCTTACCGGAGAAAGTTTCGATGGCCTTCATCGCCCAGTGCTCGTCCGGGCAGTCCACGAAGGCGTAGCCGGATTTGACCAAGAACTGGCCGCTGTAGGAGATCTTGTGCTCTGCAAACACTTTCTCCAAGTCCGCGGGGGTCACGCTCTCGTTGAGGTTGCCGATGTAAAGCTTGTTCATGGTGGCGGTCTCGGGGCAGGACGCGGTCCCGGGCAAGGCCGAACGAGCGGTCGCGGGCGGCGAGCCTCCTAGGCCAAGAGGCGGGGAGGCCGGCGGCAGGAGCCGCAAACTTTCTTTGCACCCCACCCCAGAAGTTGTCCCGAGCCCAGGGCGGGGAAGGCGGCCTGAGGGCGCGCAGAGGTCGCGAGAGAGTTCGGGGAGAGCCCAGGAGAAGTGCCCGCGGCGCGCAGGGAGACGGACGACACGGCGCAGCTTCTTCCCTTCGGTCCGAAACCCCTCCGAGAGGGCTGGTGTGTCACGTTTCTCCGCGGCCGCCCTGGCGCCGCCTCTAAATAAAATCGACTTGAAAAAAAATGGAGCGGAAAAAAAAAAAAAAAAAAGGAGAAGCCACGTGGTGACAGCCCCCACCCACCCTGCAGGGAAAGACCCCCGACGCCACAGGGCCCCTCGGCCCTCCGGCCAAACCCGATAATCTCCCGCCTGAGGGTGGGGAACTCAACTCACCCCCGGGGTAAACTGGGGCGGTGGGGCAGCGTCCCTGAAGCTCTACAGGCCCCTTCCCCCTTTGCAAGAACCTGGCCCCTAGGGAAGCGCCCCGCCCCCACCCATCCCCCTACCCCAGCCCAAACTGGGGGAGGATGGTCCAGCCCAGATCTCACAGGTCTTAAAGGGTAAAATGTACGGTTATTTTTCATTCGTTTTGGGGGGCGGGGTTGCTCACCCCTACCCGGTTAACTGCTAGCGACTGACAGGCGGGGGACGGCCGAGATAGACAAAGAGAAGCCGAAGACTCTGGGGTCTTCAGGAGAGGGTCGCAGGAGCTGGTGATTTAAAAAGAAAGGCACCTTTTCCCTAGATGTTTAAATGGGGGGGGGTCTCCGCCTTCCCCACGCCAGCCCCACGAAACTCCCCCGCCTCCGGGGATGCAGGACCGGGGGACCCTGCGAGCGCGGGACTGGAAAGCTGGGAACGGGGTATCCCAGTGGAGAACGAGGAAGCCGCAGGAAATAATGTTTTGAGATCCCCACGGGAGAAAGGGTGGTTCGCACCCGGGGTCCGGCTGTTAAATGATAACGTTTCGGGGTCTTGAGGGGAACACGCGGAACTGGCCGGAGATGACTCCAGGAAAGAGGAACGGTGGGAGACAAGGAAGAGGGGTGATAGCTAGGGCTAACCGGAGCGAACCGAAGGGGGAGGTCTTAGGGAGGGAGTGACCGGGTGGAGATTTGAATGGTCCCCTTTTCCCTCCCAGAGTCGGGGACAGACAGGTGGAGTTTCCAGCGCCCGCACCATCCGGGACACTGCTGGCAGCTCTCTAGGCCCTAGGTTCGGGTCTCGGAACTTTGTTTGGGGTGCAGGATTCCGATCCTGGCGGGAAGGCGGGAGAGGGACGGAGGGCGGGGGGCTAAGCGCGAAGCCCCGCCCACGTCCCCAGGTCAGACCCGCGGGGGGAGGGGGTAATTTCCGCTCCGCGCTCGGGGAAGCGAGGGGCGGGAGCTTAGGGGAGGGGGCGGCGGCCACTCCCCTCCCCCTCCCGCCGTTCCTGGGGAGGGGGAAGCGGATCCGCCTGGGTCCCTTCCCTCGGCTTTGACCAACTCATTCCGGATCCTCCGGCTCCCGGAGCCCGAGGGAAGGACCCGACTGGGCAAGGGGCGACACGTGGGCGGTCGCACCCCGTCTGGGCGGTGGGGGAGGGGGCTGCTCGCCGCGCGTTTCGGAGTCCCGGATACGCGGCGGAGAGCGGGACGCGCGGTCCACGGGCAAGCCCCGGCTCCACGGCGGAGCGGCGAGCGAGGCCAACGAGTTTCTAGCGGCGGAGGCTGGGATGGCGCCAGGGGTGGCCGAGAGCGCGGCCCGGAGACCCTGGAACCCCCTCCCCCAGGGAACGGGGAAAAAGGAGGGGTCTACCCCCAGAAATTTTGGAATCCCCTTGAACAGGGCGAAAACTGCGGTGTTACTCCGGACTCTGTGGGAGGGAGGATAATTCTACCGGGGGCACGCGTGCTGGGAGGGCAGGTGAGGAAGGGGGTCACTCCCCTTCCCCAGTCCCCGACCCCATTGTCTCAGTCGCCTGCGGCCCGGGCCGACTCCGCAACACGTGTTGTCTACACCGATATGAATGCCTTGAATTTTTTTTATTGTTATTATTTTTCGTTTGCAGAGTCTGAGCTGACTCCGACTTCGGCTCACCGCTCTGCTGCCGGACGATTGTATGCCATTCAAAAAGTCGGGAGTTGAAAGACAGCACGCAGCACCTTTGTCCCCCTCCCCGTTTTCCCGGCGCGCTGAAAAGAAATGGGGCTGGGACTTAGGGGCGGGGGAGGGCTTCCAACTTGGTTTCTCTATCTCCTCCACCACCTTAGAGCCCACCCTCCCCAATGAGCGTTTTGTTCTACCCAGCCACGTGTTTGTCGGATTTTTGTTTTTGTGATTTTTTTTTCCCCATGGAACAACAAGAATTAAAGTACTAGGAGCTATTTGTTGTTGAGTAGAAAGAGAATATTTTCTGTCCAAGAAGGTGGGAGACATCTGTGTCTCACCCCCACACACACACCTCCGACCCTCCCCCCTTATCTGACTCTTAATACTTAGCTGTTGATCACAAGCATTATTTTTAAACAAACCAATGAGTAGGAAACAGGCATGCCACATAGTAGGCACTCAATAAACATTTTTTTAAATGAAAAGCAAGCTAATACAAACAGCACAGCAAAGAGAATTGATGAAAATTAGAGTCCAGGGGGGAAAAAAATTATCTTGGCCAGAACGTGTGGCTCTGTTGCCCGGGAACTTTTCTTGGTGATGTGTGTAGACTTTTGAAAGGGCTAAAAGATGGTCTCAAAAAGGCTGTTGTATTTCTTGGCCTTTTCCTAAAGAGGAGCCCCAGTCTCCTTAAATCTTTTCTGTTATATTGGGGAACAAGGAGGAGGGCAACTAGGCAGATCATCCCAGTTCCCAGAAACTTTAAGTGCTGTTTCTTTCATTTAATTTGAATCTTTAGGTGCTAATAAAAGCACTTCTCAGATTGTCTCCCTGGGGGACATATCCACTACTCTGCCTCTGTATGCCTAAAACAAAAGCAAGTTACACCCCATAAAAATCTCCATCCAGACCTCTAAACTCCTATAAAATGTAGTCCACTTTTTACTATCCTAGAGTCAATGGGAAACAACATTTTTAAAAATAATCAGTGAATTCAGTTCACTTTCAGGTTGATTTTTTTCCATGTAAAAATATACTAACTAAATGTTAGTTGAAATCAGTTTTAATGTATTTAAGATAACGTTAGAAGAGAATATATAAATTTCACTTGAACAATCTGCTATTTTTAAATCCTTTTAAATATTTAATTGAAAATTACCAATAATTGCTAAATTGAAACTGATTAGTTCTTTTAAAAAAATCAGCTGTTTTACTGAATTCTAATCCTCTCCACCCCCCAAAAAAAGGCTTATGTGTGTATAGTCAGAAGCTGCAAAGGCTGCAAGAATACAAGAGAGGAGACAAGAGGGGTGAGATACAGATCTTTTTAGCCTCCAAATCAGTTTTGCCTTAGTGACCTGGCTATTTTAGGCTCGGGTTGGGGGAGCTAAATCACGTTGATTGGTGTTTCATCTCTCCCTTCTGAATGAGCCCAGCACTCACATTAAGGGTTATTTCTTATCCAGACTGACATTCCTAGGTTAGGGATAAAAATGGGCAGACTTGAGGTACCATAACTTTTCATCTTTCTTTTCTTTGTTTTTGTTAACATTAAAGATTACTATCAAATATTGTATTTATTTTCAATTTTTTTTCTACATTGCTTCTTTGGGACAAATAAATCTTTAGTGCAGAGTTACACTTGTGTAAGAGTTAAAAATATAGCTACAGGATTAAATGGTTTTTTCTTTAATAATTATCCTTTATAATACATATCATATATAATATATATTGTATATTCTACATAGTAATATTAATACTGTTATACCTCTTCCTCTTCTTGTTCTCCTCCTCTTCCTCCTCTTCTTTATTTTTTCCTGGAGAACAGTTTGGTCTAGTTATGGAATTTAATTATCTGAATTCAGAAACACTGACATTTGACTCCATTTTAAAGATAGGATAATAATCCATTTTCCTCCAATGTGAACATACAAATACATGCAGAGAGGGAAAAAAAAGTTTGAGAGAATAAACCAACTTTTTAAAAGATGAAAATAAAAGAATATTTTTCTTGGAGAAATAAGCCAAGTTAAAAAAAGGAAAGACAAAAAGGAAAGAAAAAAGTTTAAAAAAATGAAAAAAGAAAAAATAGAAAAATTAAAAATCAATAATTTCACTTGCCATAGAAAATTAATTTTACTTGTAAATGTTTATTTTTCAGCATTTGTCCATTTATAATGGTTTAAAATTTATCATTTTTATATCTTAATTTTTCACTTGCATTTGTACCATAAATATTTCCCCAGGCTGCCTCCAAGTTTTCATAACTATCATTTTAATTCAGTCCAGTTATATGTGTAAATTATTAATCATAATATTTAGATATACATTTCATCAAATTTTTTACTTTTGTAAACAGTGCTGAACAGATATTTTGGTGAATATAAATTTTTCCTTTTTGGGGTTAGCTCCTTTGCATAAATCCCCAGAATATATATTGCATTTTAAATCTAACACTTACTGACTCTTCTATTTTTAAAGTGTAGCATGTTTTACAAAAGAAAGAACAAAACAAATGGAAAGCAGCTAGGAGGGAAATACATTAAAATACAATTTATTTTCTAATGAATCCATCAATTTTGGAATAAAATTACGGTTGCTACAAAATACAGAAAAAGGAAAGCTCACATTTCCTGATATATTGCTGCTTTAACCTCAAAGTTTTTAGAGGAATTTGTTTTTTGTTTGGTTGGTTTTTATTTTATTTATTTACTTTTGTTGTTGCTTGCTTGTTTTTTTACTGTTACTACTTTAGGATGTTTTGTTTCTTCCTGCAGCTTAAAGTCTTAGTGTGGTTCTTTTAAATGCCTATAAACTTTAAGAAAGTGTAAATTAGTTCCAGTTTAAAAGCATATGCAGCTTTTTCTCCTGTCAAATAAATAAGGATAAGTATGTGTTTAGGATAGCTCATAAAATGTAAGCAAACTGTAAGCAGAAAAGGAAATTTTTCTCCTTCAAATTATCGTTCATTCAAAAGTGTTCAGTGTTTAAGACCTGAGAAAGAAATGTATTTATTCCAGAGATAGAAGAGGCTCAAGGCGAAAAAAGAACTTTAAGGACAATCGTTTGTTTTTCTGTGGGTCACACAGTGTGTTTGACAAAACCTCTCAATTTTTTGTTTTGGTTCAGGTTTACAATGTAGAAACTTTTAGGTAAGGAGGGGATCATTTATTTTATTAACTTTAAAAATAGATGTTTTCAAATTCATTTTGTTAGTAAACTACTCCACCCAACCTCTATTAATACATGTAGAAGAAATGGTCAATAACATCCTTCACATTACATTATTACCTTTTGCAATTTTTTTTATTCCCAAGTCATTTGATTAAAAGATAATGTACAATCTTGTTTAGTTCCTACAGCACAAAATACAAAATAGATCACTGATTCATTTGGGGGGGGATTGTATAATTCAAGAAAAGACAAGGAAAAAATGTTATTTTTCAAAATAAATTGTAAAAAGCAACAAAAGAGAAGGAATCCATATATAAATATTAAGGTGGAAACAGTAATGAGACAATTTTGTACTTGAAATCAACATATCTTCTAAATATTTAAATTATTTTAATTCGAAATGAATCAGTTACATGTCAAACTTCATGAAGTTTCCATTTTAGCTACACAACATCTATACATTTTAAGACTAAAAGAATTTTTTAACTCAGCAAATTTTTTTCGTTTGCTTTTTTAAAAATTTTACCCCTAATGATGAGATTAACTGACTACTCCTGTTTAGGATTTTTTTTTCAGGAGCTGCCACAAATATTTCAGAGTTACTAGGGATAATGCTGCTATGTTGGGGTTTTTTGTTGTTTTAAATTTTAAAAATTAAGAAATATTATTTCACTAGTATTTCATCACCAAAAAATTAATTTAAAACAGTTCAATCTGTCTTCATGTACAAACCAGATTTACAAAGAAAAGAGACTCAGCCTAATAATATGGCATTTTTGTTTTAAATGGTTGTTTGACTAAACTGAGACACAATTCTAAAAGTGACTCCTAATTTTCATGAGTTAACAATCTACAGAGAATTTTGGTTCACCCAACTCTCCTATAAACACCTCCACCTTTTTTTTTTTAAGGAATTATTATCAACACAACTTAATTTCCACTCTTAAACACAATCTGAAAATATTTGGTGAGCATTTATATAATAAATTATTGAGTACATTCTTATAATTTTCTTTTCATTTCTAAAATGTGTTTATAAAGTGTATAGGGAAAGAATTCAGAGTTATTTCTAAATTGCTTTAAAATGAGGTTCCTGACCCATCTTTTTTCCTACCTTCTTCTTCCTCCCTGCCCCTCCCCCTGCCCCTGCCCCTCCCCTCTCTCTTCCTCCCCCTCTCCTTTTGTTCCTCCATTTTTCTTCCCGCTCCGGACACTGTCAGTTCCTTTCCTCCTCCCCCTTTACCTTTACCCTCTTTTCAATTTTTCTTTTTCTTTGTTGCTTCTCTTTACCCTTTTATTACTCTCCTGCTCCTCTGCCCCTCAACTGATTTGTTCCTTCTCTTAAATCAATATACCTATCCAAACTTTCTGTCCTTTTTCTTCTCCCTCTCCCACTATCACTAATTTGTTCTCATTCAAACTTACTTCTAGTGAAAGGGAAGGATGCAGAGATGCTTGAATTATTTTATACACCAAAAGGGGAAACTTGTTACATTTTTTAGGAGAACCTCAGGGTGATTCAGTTCCCAGAACAGCTCCGCTCCAGTATTCCCAGTTTTTATTGGCTGAACATTCATCAGACACTTTTACATTTTTGTGTCATTTTTCCATGTCCTACTTTGCTTATAACTAAATTTGTAATTAGCATTTTATGACCAAATCCTTGAGGGCAAAGCCTCTGTATCACCCAGGGTGTCTAACAGTGCTGACAGATGTCCAGTAAAAATCTACTGAATAAGTATATTTGATACTATCTGAGAAGATGTGATCATTGTGATCAGATAAGATGCTGTTTTCAGCCTGTAAGCGCCTTTTTCTTTTAAATAAATACAACACAATCAGATGAAATACAGATAAATGTAGTCATTTAAAAGGATAATTGGTCTATATCAAAAATAGCAACCAAGGGGCATCTCTGAGCTTGAGCTTGTTGCTCCCTGGTTCTGTTCCCATGACAGTTTTGTGCCCATGGCAGTTCTGTACCCAAGGTCAGCAACCGCTTTCCTCTGTGTCTGGTCATACCGGCTCAGAATTCTCAACTGAGGGCTTCAGGCAATCACAGCCACCATCAGAATTAATTACAGAGCCCTTTGCCATTCTGATATCCTCTAGTGCCCCACAGCCAGGATGACAGTCTCAAGGAGGTAACCCACATACACCTACTGCCAAGAGCTCTCTTAGGTTCTTCCTTCTGGGAATGTAACTAGCACCCCACTAACTACATACATAAAGATTTCTTATTTTGTATATCATCCAAAGCAAAAACGTTACCCCAAGACAGCCCTTCTCATTGGTCCCCAGGTCGTCTGTTATAGCCCCTCAGCCAGAGCAGATGTTCACCTAATGTCCTACCTGTCAATACAGCTATGAACACCCAAGGAGAAAGCAAACCAATTTTTATAGCAGGCTAAATTAAAACAAAAACTAAGCAGTTCATGAAAATAGTAAGGTTGCGTGTTTTTAAATATGTTTATAATACTCATTACTAGCAAGAATATAGTGAAATAAACATTCCATATGGCTGTGTGGGAGGACAATTTTAAGGCAACAAGAACCTTTAACAATTAATTTCTCTTTCACTTAGAAATTGCACTATTGAGTAACCTCTCTACAAAAAAATCCAGTATGTAAAAAAAAAAAATTATTCAGCCTTAAACAGGAATGAAATTCTGATACCTGCTACAATATGGATGAACTTTGGAAACATGCTAAGTAAAATAAGCCAAAGCAAAAGGATAAATGTATGATTCTTAGTTGGTACAGAATTTCAATTTTGGATGAAAAAATTCATGAGATGGGTAGTGTAATGGTTGCATAATGTGAATGTACTTAAAGCCACTGAATTTTATGCTTCAAATGGTTAAAATTGTAAATTTTATTATGTATATTTTATCTTTTTTTTTTTTAAGAGACAGAATCTCATTGTCGCCCTGGCTGGAGTTCAGTGACACAATTAGAGCTAACTGTAGCCTTGATCTCCTGAGCTCAGGTGATCCTCCCACCTCAGCCTCCTGAGCAGCTGGGACTACAGGCAAGCTACCACTATGCCCAGCTAATTTTTATTTATTTATTTATTTATTTATTTATTTATTTATTTATTTTGTAGAGACAGGATCTCACTATATTGCCCAGGCTGGTCATGAACTCCTGGCACCAAGAGATCCTCCCACCTTGGCCTCCCAAAGTGTTGGGATTGCAGGCATGATATCATGATATTTTTAAAGGCAAAAAAAAAAAAATTGGTTTAAAAAAATCTAAACAAACAAACAGGGTCGGGTGCGGTGGCTCACGCCTGTAATCCCAGCACTTTGGGAGGCCGAGGCCGGTGGATCACATGAGGTCAGGAGTTCGAGACCAGCCTGACCAACATGGAGAAACTCTGTCTCTACTAAAAATACAAAAATTAGCCGGGCGTAGTGGTGCATGCCTGTAATCCCAGCTACTCGGGAGGCTGAGGTAGGAGAATTGCTTGAACCCAGGAGGCAGAGGTTGCGGTGAGCCGAGATTGTGCCATTGCACTCCAGCCTGGGCAACAAGAATGAAACTCCGACTCAGAAAACAAACAAACAAACAAAACAATGAATAAAGATGTGCTATTAATAACCGTCAAAAAAAACTTTCAGCTGGGCAAGGTGGCTCATGCCTGTAATCCCCCCACTTTGGGAGGCTGAGGCCAGAGGAGCACTTGAGCCCACGAATTCGAGACCAGCATGGGAAACACAATGAGACCTCATTTCTACGAAAAATTTTAAAAATTAGCCGCGCTTGGGAGCTAGGCGCGGTGGCTCACGCCTGTAATCCCAGCACTTTGGGAGGCCGAGGCGGGCGGATCATGAGGTCAGGAGATCCAGACCATCCTGGCTGACACGGTGAAACCCCGTCTCTACTAAAAATACAAAAAAATTAGCCGGGCGTGGTGGCGGGCGCCTGTAGTCCCAGCTACTCGGGAGGCTGAGGCAGGAGAATGGCGTGAACCCAGGAGGCGGAGCTTGCAGTGAGCAGAAATCGCGTCGCTGCACTCCAGCCTGGGCGACAGAGCAAGACTCCGTCTCAAAAAACAAACAAACAAACAAACAACAATAAAAAAAAATTAGCCGGGCTTCGTGGCACATGCCTGTTGTCCCAGCTACTCGGGAGACTGAGGTGGAAGGATCGCTTGAGCCCAGGAGATCAAGGCTACAGTGAGCCGAGATGGGTGCCACTGCACTCCAGCTTAGGCAACAGAGTGAGATCCTGTCTAGAAAAAGGAAAAGAAAAAAGAAAAGAAGAAAAGTTTTAACAATATAAGTATTAAAAGAGGAATATTCAAATAACTTCTAGCATAACCACTTGAAATATTACATTCCAAAGGGTTTAGAGAAATTTGAGGAAAAGGTTACAGAAAATGAACACAAAACAGTATTTGTGTTCATATAGTTCATATGATTGGAACCTTTTTAAAAAAAAATTTAACTACATGTGCATAAAAGACTAGAAATTACCTGCAGAAATTCGTGCCCAGAGACATGTTGTACAAGAATATCCACAGCGGCATTGCTTATAATAGCAAAACTAGAAACCATACTAATGTTTATCAATAGGAGAACAGATAATAATGCCTGGTATAGTCATTCAGTGAAGTACTAATAAGCAGTGTCAATGAATGAACTTCACCAACACAAGCCAAGATGGATGAGTCTCACAGCGTTAATCTAAAAAACCTGGGAAGCAAAGGTGCGCACCATTAGTCCCAATTACTCAGGAGGCTGAGGAGGGAGGGTTGCTTGAGCCCAGGAATTTGAATCCAGCCTGGGCAACATAAGGAGTATCCATCTCTTAAAAAAATTATTTAAGGTAAAAAGCAAAACAAAACCTAGAACTGAGGAATAGACACATTATGGTTTTGTTTACATAAGTTCCAAAATATCCAAAACTAAACAATGTATTGTTTAGGTATACATTCAGAAAAGGTAACACTTTAACGAAAGTAAAAAGAATGATGAACAAAATTCCAGAGTGTGGTTAATTCTGGGGAAGTAGCACAGGGCTGATTGCAGAGGGGCACAGAAGGCACTTCAAAGATATTGAGGAAAAAAAAAGAGATATTGAGGATGTTCTAGTTCTTAATCCATGTAGCAACTACACAGTGCTTGTTTTATCATTCTTAAAACAGCACAGGCCAGGCGTGGTGGCTCAAGCCTATAATCCCAGCACTTTGGGAGGCCAAGGCGACAGATCACTTAAGGTCAGGAGTTTGAGACCAGCCTGGCCAACAAAGTGAAATCCTGTCACTACTAAAAATACAAAAATTAGCTGGGCATGATGGCAGGCGCCTGTAATCCCAGCTACTCGGGAGGCTGAGGCACAAGAATCGCTTGAACCCGGGAGGCAGAGGCTGCAGTGAGCCAAGATTGCGCTATTCCACTCCAGCCTGGGCTACAGAGCAAGACTCAGTCTCAAAAAGCAAAACGAAACAAAAAAACAGCACATGTACCTTTTATATTATGGATATTACGTTTGTTAAGTATAAATATGTCATAATAAAAACTAATTGAAATAGCCAGGCGCAGTGGCTCACGCCTGTAATCCTAGCACTTTGGGAGGCCGAGGTGGGTGGATTGCCTGAGCTCAGGAGTTCAAGACCAGCTTGAGCAACACGGTGAAACCCCATCTCTACTAAAATTAAAAAAAAAAAAAAAAAATTAGCCAGGCTTGGCAGCATGCACCTGTAATCCCAGCTACTTGGGCGGCTGAGGCAGGAGAATCGCTTGAGCCTGGGAGGTGGAGGTTGCAGTGAGCTGAACTCAAGCCATTGCACTCCAGCCTGGGTGGCAGAGCCAGACTCTGTCTCAAAAAAAAAAAAAAAACTAATTGAAATAACAAAAAGTCTAGGAAGAAATTGTTAACAGTGATTCTCCTTGGCTTTGAGAACACAAATGTTCTCTTTCTTCTTTCCCCGCTGTGTGTTTCTCTTCCTCTTAACTCATATTTTTCAACATTTCTAGATTGTGTGTATTATATTTTTACATAGCAAATTATTAAAAAGTCAAATAAATATTTGAAATATTTGAATGAATCATCCCAGAATACCTGTGTAAACCAAATGGGGAATAGTTTTGGATGATCTCCTGCCCCAAGATTTGATGCCACCAGAAATTCTTCCATTAATTAGCAACCAGCAAGCATTGAGGGTTAGCTGCAACACACCCTGATCAATCATGGATGTGGACTGACTTTAGCTAAAAGTCTGATTAATTATACATGTATTCATAATAAATTGAGAGGGCATGTGCTGAAACTTAGGACCACCATGGTAAACAGCAGCAAGTAAGCACTCAGATTCACACCTTGCCCGTCTGTCCTGGATCCGGCAGACGCGTTGCTCCTTTCCACTGCCAAGCTAGAGCATTTCATTTGCATTCACTGGAAACCTCTAAGGATGAAGCCCTCATCAGTCTGACAGTTTCTCCTCATCAGTCTGAGAGTTTTTTGCTGTAGTATCACGTCTTACAACACACTGGAAACCACAAAGCAAGATCCATATTGCTTCGTTTTTGTTTGTTTTTGTTTTTTTTTTTTTGAGACAGAGTCTTGCTCTGTTGCCCAGGCTGAAGTGCAGTGGCTCAGTCTCGGCTCGCTGCAACCTCCACCTCCCAGGTTCAAGTGATTCTGGTGCTTCAGCCTCCCCAGTAGTTGCTATTACAGATGCACGCCACCATACCCGGCTAATTTTTTGTATTTTTAGTAGAGACAGGATTTTGCCAGGTTGCCCAAGCTGGTCTCAAGCTCCTGAGCTCAGGCAATCCGCCCTCCTCAGCCTCCTAAAGTGCTAGGATTACAGGCATGAGCCACTGTGTCTGGCCATATTGCTTCATTTATCTAAGCGAGTCGCTTCCATTATTTTCATCACCTAGCATTGCTTTTATTATTTCTTCATGAGCCCAATGTTTTGAAAAATGTTGCCTATCAAAAAATTCCATTGATCAAGTAATAACAAATTATGCCTGTTATAATTGTGTAGAGCAGTGCTTTTGCCCTGCATAAATGGCAAGAGTTTGTACAGCCAGGCATTGTGGCTAATGCCTGTAACCCCAGTATTTCGGGAGGCCAAGGCAGGAGGATCATTTGAGCCCAGGAGTTTGATTCGAGCCCGGGCAACATAGCAGAGATCTCATCTCTACTAAAAGTCAAAAAAGCCGGATGTGGTGGCCCGTGTCTATAGACCCAGCTACTAGGAAGGCTGAGGCAGGAAGATCTCTGGAGCCCAGGAAGTTGAGGCTGCACTAAGCTATGATCGCTGCACTGCACTCCAGCCTGGGCAACAAAGGGAGACCTCATCTCTAAAAAGAAAAAAAGGCCGGGCACTGTAGCTCATGCCTGTAATCCCAGCACTTTGGGAGGCTGAGGTGGGTGGATCACGAGGTCAGGAGTTCAAAACCAGCCTGGCCAATATGGTGAAACTCCGTCTCTACTAAAAATACAAAAATTAGCCAGGCATGGTGGCACCTGCCTATACTCCCAGCTATTCGGGAGGCTGAGGCAGAAGAATCACTTGAACCCAGGAGGCGGAGTTTGCAGTGAGCTGAGATCGTGCCACTGCACTCCAGCCTGGGCGACAGAGCGAGACTCTGTCTCAAAAATAAATAAATAAATAAATAGCCGGACACGGTAGCTTACGCCGGTAATCCCAGCACTTTGGGAGGCCGAGGCGCATGGATCAGGAGGTCAGGAGTTCAAGACCAGCCTGGCCAACGTGGTGAAACCTCGTCTCTACTAAAGATACAAAAAATTAGCCGGGCATGGTGGCACATGCCTGTAATCCCAGCTACTTGGGAGGCTGAGGCAGGAGAATCACTTGAACCCAGGAGGCAGAGGTAGCAGTGAGCCGAGATAACGTCATTGCACTCCAGCCTGGGCAATAGGGCGAGACTCTGTCTTAAATAAATAAATAAATAAGAAGAAAAAAGATTGTGCACAAATTCACTGAAAGCAAAGAGACTTTGCATTGGGATCTGCCTGTACAGCCTTGCCCAGAGCAAATGGCTGATTTGTGTTGGATGTCCTATAGATACCACTGTACCCATTAGCCCTACCTTCTTTCCTTCCTAGAGCTCCGAATCTAGGGACCTTAGGAATTAAGAGATGTTATTCAGGACCAGGATCAGCTTTCCCAGTCCCCTATGTTACCTGGGAGGAGAGCAGAAAAGGACAGAAGAAATCCAGGAGAACATTGTAAAACATGGCAGGCCGGGCGCGGTGGCTCATGCCTGTAATCCCAGCACTTTGGGAGGCCGAGACGGGTGGATCACCTGTGGTCAGGAGTTCAAGACCAGCCTGACCAACATGGCAAAACCCCGTCTCTGCTAAAAATACAAAATTAGCCGGGTTTGGTGGCATATGCCTGTAATCCCAGCTACTTGGGAGGCTGAAGCAGAAGAATTGCTTGAACCTGCGAGGTGGAGGTTGCAGTGAGCCAAGATCGTGCCACTGCACTCCAGCCTGGGTGACAGAGCAAGACTCCGTAAAAAAAAAAAAAAAAACACGGCAAACATCCTGAGGCGCCAGTACCATTGTTTCTACTTCATAGGTCAACTGTGCCTCACGTTGGTGGCAAGACCAGGAGTCTAACCCAGCTGTGCCTACAGCCAAAGTCCTTGCTTTTGCCTTGATAACAGTGCTTCATGACCTTTGAAGCACTTAAAAATCCAATGCAGTCCGGGCGCGGTGGCTCATGCCTGTAATCCCAGCACTTTGGGAGGCCGAGGCGGATGGATCACCTGAGGTCGGGAGTTCGAGACCAGCCTGACCAACATGGAGAAACCCGGTCTCTACTAAAAATACAGAATTAGCCAGGAGTGGTGGCACATGCCTGTAATCACAGCTATTTGGGAGGCTGAGGCAGGAGAATCGCTTGAACCTGGGGGGCAGAGGTTGCAGTGAGCCGAGATCGCGCCATTGCACTCTAGCCTGGACAGCAAGAGCGAAACTCCGTCTCAAAAAAAAAAAAAAAAAATCCGATGAAACACACATGTATCACAACTTATTTTATACAAGCCATAAAGTTATTGAGTTATACAACTCAATGGACAAAGCGTCTTTTCAACAAATAGTGCTAAAACAATTAAACATAGATATGCAAAAAAAAAAAAAATCTTCTGTTCATGCCTCACCTTATGTATAAAAATTAACTCAATCACCGGGTGCAGTGGTTCACGCCTGTAATCCCAGCACTTTGGGAGGCCAAGGCAGGCGAATCACCTGAGGTGGGATCACCTGAGGCCGGGAGTTCGAGGACAGCCTGACAAACATGCAGAAACTGTCTCTACTAAAAATACAAAATTAGCTGGGCATGGTGGCCCATGCCTGTAATCCCAGCTACTCAGGAGGCTGAGGCAGGAGAATCGCTTGAACCCAGAGGTGGAGGTTGCGGTGAGTCGAGATTGTGCCATTGCACTCCAGTCTGGGCAACAAGAGTGAAACTCTGTCTCAAAAAAAAAAATTAACTCAATCATATGCTTAAATGCAATTATTTAAGTCACATACCTAAATGTAAGACCAAAAACTATAAATCTTCTAGGAGAAAAATTGGTGATCTTGGGCTGGGTATGGTGACTCGTGCCTATAATCCCAGCACTTTGGGAGGCCAAGATGGGTGGATCACCTGAGGTCAGTAGTTTGAGACCAGCCTGGCCAACATGGCGAAACCCCATCTCTACTAAAAATATAAAAAATAGTCAGGTGTGGTGGCACACGTCTGTATCCCCAGCTACTTGGGAGGCTGAGGCAGGAGAATTGCTTGAACCTGGGAGGCAGAGGTTGCAGTGAGCAGAGATTGTGCCACTGCACTCCAGCCTGGGCGATAGAGTGAGACTCTGTCTCAAAAAAAAAGAAAAAAAAAAAAAGATGGTGATTTTGGGTTAGCAAAGACATTCCAGACAGATATGATGCCAAAAGCACAATCACTAAAAGGCTGAATTGAGCCAGGTGTGGTGGCTCATGCCTGTATACCAAGCACTTTGGGAGGCTGAGGCAGGAAGGGAGGATTGCTTGAGGTGAGGAGTTCCACACCAGCCTGGGCAGCATAGTGTACCCCATCTCCATAAAAAAATACAAAAAAAAATTACAAAAAGACACTGTTAAGAGAATGGGAAGACGAGATACAGTGAGACCCTGTCTCTATAAAAAAAAAAGAACAAAAGAAAGAAAGGAAGGAAGGAAGGAAGGAAGGAAAAATAAACCAAATTGATAAATTGAACTTCATCAAAATTTAAAACGTCTGCTCTTGAAAAGATATTGTTAGCCAGGCATGGTGGCTTATGTCTATAATCCCAGCCCAACACTTTGAGAGGCCAAGGCAGTATGATTGCTTGAACCCAGGAGTTCAAGACCAGCCTATGCAATATGATAAAACCCCGTCTCTACCAAAAATACAAAAAAAATTAGCCAGTGGAGGCTGGGCGCAGTGGCTCACGCTTGTAATCCCAGCACTTTGGGAGGCCGAGGTGGGTGGGTCAGGAGGTCAGGAGATCGAGACCATGGTGAAACCCCGTCTCTACTAAAAATACAAAAAAAATTAGCCGGGCGTGGTGGTGGGCGCCTGTAGTCCCAGCTACTCAGGAGGCTGAGGCAGGAGAATGTCATGAACCCGGGAGGCGGAGCTTGCAGTGAGCCGAGATCGCTCCACTGCACTCCAGCCTGGGCGACAGAGCAAGACTCCGTCTCAAAAAAAAAAAAAAAAAAAAAATTAGCTGGTGGAGTGCACCTGTAGTCTCAGCTACTGAGGAGGCTGAGGTGGGAGGATAGTTTGAGCACAGGAGGTGGAGGTTGCAGTGAGCCAAGATTGCACCATGGCACTCCAGCCTGGGCGACAGAGCCAGACCCTGTCTCAAAGAACAAACAAACAAAAAACTCAATAACAGGGAAACAAACAACCCCCCCCCCCAACCAAAATGAGCAAAAGATTTAAACAGATGCTTCACTAAAAAAGGTATACAGATGGCAAATAAGCCCATGAAAAGATACTCAACATCATTAGTCATTAGGAAAACACAAATTAAAATAACAAGGAGATATCACTACATAACTATTAAAATGGCTTAAAATTAAAGAGACTAATCCTACTCAGTGTTGGCAAAACTTTGGAGGAACTAGAACTGTCATACAAGAGGTGAGAATATAAAATGTTACGATGACTTCAAAAAACATTTTGACAGTCTTAAAAAGTTAAACATGCCTCAATCCTAGGTATTTATTCAACAAAAATAAAAGGAGGAAGCCAAGGTGGGCAGATCACCTGAAGTCAGGAGTTTGAGACCAGTCTGGCCAACATGGAGAAATCCCGTCTCTACTAAAAATACAAAAATTAGTTGGGCGTGGTGGCGGGTGCTTGTAATCCCAGCTACTCGGGAGGCTGAGGCAGGAGAATCGCTTGAACCCAGGAAGAGGAGGTTGCAGTGAGCCAAGATTGTACCATTGCACTCCAGCCTGGATGACAATGAAACACTTCATCTCAAAAAATAAAAAAAGAAAAAGAAAAACATATGTCTCTATGAAGATTTGTTCATAAATATTCAGAGCAGGTTTATTTTGTTCTTGTTGTTGTTATTGTAGTTTTGTTTGCTTGTTTGTTTGTTTTTGAGACAGGGTCTCGCCGTTGATCAGGCTGGAATGAAGTAGTGCGATCACAGCTTACTGCAGCTTCAACCTCCCCGGTGCAAGCCAGACTCAAGGGATCCTCTTGCCTCAGCCCACCAAGTAGCTGAGACTACAAGATGCATAACACCACACCTGGCTAACTTTTGCATTTTTTGTAGAGTGGGGCTTCCCCATGTTACCCCATGTTACCCAGGATGTTCTGGAGCTCCTGAGCTCAAGTTATCCACCCACCCCAGCCTCCCAAAGTGTTGGGATTACAGGCGTGAGCCACCAGACCCAGACCATAGCAGCTTTATTTTTAAGAGCCAAAAACTAGAAACAACTCTAATGTCCATCAACAGGTGAATAGATAAACAAACTAATGTATCCATATGACAGAAGACTATTACTCAGCAATAAAGACAATGGACTATTAATCACACTACAACATACATGAATCTCAAAATAAGTAGCTGAATGAAAGAAGCTGACAAAAAAATAATATAGAGTATGATTTCATTTATATAAAATTCTAGAAAAGACAAACTAATCTACAGTCTGCTGGGCACAGTGGCTCACGCCTGTAATCCCAACACTTTGGGAGGCTGAGGTGGGCAGATCACCTGAGATCAGGAGTTTGAGACCTGTCTGGCCAACATGTCAAAAACCCCTCTCTACGAAATATACAAAAATTAGCCTGGTGTGGCCGGGTGCGGTGGCTCACACCTGTAATCCCAGCGCTTTGGGAGGCCGAGGCGGGCGGATCACGAGGTCAGGAGATCGAGACCATCTTGGCTAACACGGTGAAACCCAGTCTCTACTAAAAATACAAAAAAATTAGCCGGGTGCGGTGGCGGGCGCCTGTAATCCCAGCTGAGGCAGGAGAATGGCATGAACCCGGGAGGCGGAGCTTGCAGTGAGCCGAGACAGCGCCACTGCAGTCCAGCCTGGGCGAAAGAGACTGCGTCTCTTAAAAAAAAAAAAAAAAAAAAAAAAAGTTAGCCTGGTGTGGTGGCAGGCGCCTATAATCCCAGCTACTCAGGAGGCTGAGGCAGGAGACTCACTTGAACCCAGGAGGTGGAGGTTGCAATGAGCTGAGATGGTGCCACTGCACTCCAGCCTAGGAAACAAAGGGAGACTTCTCAAAAAAAAAGAAAATGCAAACAAATCTAATGACAGACAGAACATCAGTGGTAAGGAGTGAGGAGAATAATAGAACACAGCAAATGTAACAGGGCTTAAGGATAACTTTGGAGGTGGTAGATACGTTCACCATCTTTTTAAAAACCTTTTTTATTTTGGGACAGGGTCTGGCTTCATCGCTCAGGCTGGAGTGGAGTGGCACTAAGCAGCTAACTACAGTCTCAACCTTCTGGGTTCAAGCAATCCTCCCACCTCAGCCTCCCAACTAGCTGAGACCACAGGTACCCAACACCATGTCCAGCTAATTATTCAAAGAATTGTTATTAGGCCGGGTGCGGTGGCTCATGCCTCTAATCCCAGCACTTTGGGAGGCCAAGGCAGGTGGATCACCTGAGGTCAGGAGTTTGAGACCAGCCTGGCCAACATGGTGAAACCCCATCTCTACAAAAAATACAAAAATTAGCCAGGCGTGGTGTCAGGCACCTGTAATCCAAGCTACTTGGGAGGCTGAGGCACGAGAATTGCTTGAACCCGGAAGAAGGAGGATGCAGTGAGCTGAGATCATACCACTGTTCTCCACCCTGGGTGGCAGAGCAAAACTGAGTCTAAAAAAAATTGTTTTAAAATAATAATTAATATATTACTATATAAAATACATATTTTATGTGCAATATAATTAATATAATATTGTATTTTGTATAACATCATTATATTGCATATTGCATACATGCAATATAATGCATATATGCATGTATGCAATATAATGATGTTACATAAAATATAATATTAATTAATTAATTAATTAAAAAGTTTGGGAGGCAGAGGCAGGAGAATCATTTGAAGTCAGGAATTGGAGAGCAGCCTGGGCAACATAGGGAGACTCAGTTTCTACAAAAAAATAAAAAAGTTAACCAGGAGTGACAGCGAGTACCCGTGGACCCAGCTACTTGGGAGGCTGAGGTGGGAGGATCACTTCAGCCCAGGAGTTTGAGGCTGCAATGAGGTATGATCATGGCACTGCACTCCAGCCTGGGTGAGAGTGGGAGAGACCCTGTCTCAATAAATAAATAAATAAATAAATATCCAAATACCATGGAGGGAATGGTGAGTTGGAAAATGGCCATTTTCTTTCTTTTTTTTTTTTGAGATGGAGTTTCACTCTTGTTGCCCAGGCTGGACTGCAATGACATCATCTCAGCTCACCGCAACCTTCGTTTCACGGGTTCAAGTGATTCTGCTGCCTCAACCCCTGAGTAGCTGAGATTACAGGCATGTGCCACCATGCCTGGCTAATTTTGTGTTTTTAGTAGAGATGGGGTTTCTCCATGTTGGTCAGGATGGTCTCGAACTCCCGACCTCAGGTGATTCGCCTGCCTCGGCCTCCCTAAGTGCTGGGATTACAGGCGTAAGCCACCACAACTGGCCCAGAAAAAGACCATTTTCAAGCACTGTAGTAAAAATGGATTCAAGGAACAGTCATCAATGGCTGCTAAATCTCGTGAGGAGATCTGATGAGGGACAGATGTCTGATGTCTCCTTGTAAATTGCTTATTCATTATAAGGTGAAAAATAGTAACTATACAGTGGGGAAATCAAGCAAAGCCTTGACTGGGTGATCAAGATTATCATTACTCAGGGGCAGATAGACATCTTATTCCTCCAGGTATGATAGTCTGAAAAAAATACACTTTCATTTTTCTGGTATTCTGGCCCAAATGCCTAACTTGAATGTAATCAGAAGGAAACATTAGAAAGACCCAATTGAGAAACATTCTATAAGATAATGGATATGCACTCTTAAAAATTACAGTATCATGAAAGACGTTCTCATTGCAGAAATGAGGAAATAAAAAGAAAGAAAGAAGAAGGAAGGAAGGAAGGAAGGGAGGGAGGGAGGGAGCCAGGCACGGTGGCTCATGCCTGTAATCCCAGCACTTTGGGAGGCCAAGGCAAGTGGATCACCTGAAGTCAGGAGTTTGCGACCAGCCTGGCCAACATGGCAAAACCCCGTCTCTACTAAAAATACAAAAATTAGCCGGGCGTGATGGCAGGTGCCTGTAATCCCAGCTACTTGAGAGGCTGAGGCAGGAGAATTGCTTGAACCCGGGAGGCATAGGTTGCAGTAAGCCAAGATTGCACCACTGCACTCCAGACTGGGCGACAAGAGCAAGACTCCATCTCAATCAATCAATCAATCAACCAATAAAACAAAATAAAGTGAAAGCAACTAAGAAAGTAAAAAAAAATAAAAGAGGCCAGTCGCAGTCACTCACGCCTGTAATCCCAGCACTTTGGGAGGCCAAGGTGGGTGGTTCACTGGAGATCAGGAGTTCCAGACCAGCCTGGCCAACATGAGGAAACCCGTCTCTACTAAAAGTACAAAAACTAGCCAGGCGTTGTGGCAGACACCTGTAATCCCAGCTACTCAGGAGGGTGAGGCAGGAGAATCACTTGAGCCCAGGAGGCGGAGGTTGCAGTGAGCCAAGATTGCACCACTGCTCTCCAGCTTGGGCAACAGAGCGATACTCTGTCTCTCTCTCTCTCTTTTTTTTTTTTTTTTTTTTTTTTGAGACAGTCTTGCTCCGTCACCCAGGCTAGAGTTCAGTGGCACCATCTCGGCTCACTGCAGTCTCCACCTCTGAGGTTCACGCGATTCTCCTCCCTCAGCCTCCTCAGTAGCTGGGATTACAGGTGTCCGCCACCGTGCCTGGCTAATTTTGTTTTGTTTTGTTTTGTTTGTATTTTTAGTGGAGACAGGGTTTCACCATCTTGGCCAGGCTGGTCTTGAACTCCTGACCTCGTGATCCACCCGCCTTGGCCTCCTAAAGTGCTGGGATTACAGGCGTGAGCCACCGTGCCCGGCCGATACTCCCTCTCAAAAAATAAATAAATAAGGCCAGGCGCAGTGGCTCACACCTGTAATCCCAGCACTTTGGGAAGCCGAGGCAGGGGGATCATGAGGTCAGGAGCCCGAGACCAGCCTGGCCAACATGGTGAAACCCCATCTCTACCAAAAATACAAAAAAAAACTAGCCAGTGTGGTAGTGCATGCCTGTAGTCCCAGATACCTGGGAGGCTGAGGCAGGAGAATCCCTTGAACCCAGGAGGCAGAGGTTGCAGTGAGTGGAGATCGTGCCATTGCACTCTAGCCTAGGCGACAGAGCAAGACTCCGTCTCAAAAAATTAATTAATTAATTAAAAATAAATACATAAAATAATGGCTACTCCATAGGCAGAGCAGCCCCAAGGGCTGATGGTTGGCTATTTTTTTTTTTTTTTTTTTTTTTTTCGAGACGGAGTCTCGCTCTGTCGCCCAGGCTGGAGTGCAGTGGCGCGATCTCGGCTCACTGCAAGCTCCGCCTCCCGGGTTCACGCCATTCTCCTGCCTCAGCCTCCCAGTAGCTGGGATTACAGGCGCCCGCCACCACGCCCAGCTAATTTTTTGTGTTTTTAGTAGAGACGGGGTTTCACCGTGTTAGCCAGGATGGTCTTGATCTCCTGACCTCGTGATCCACCTGCCTCGGCCTCCCAAAGTGCTGGGATTACAGGCGTGAGCCACCGCGCCCGGCCTGGTTTGCTATTTTTATGGCTAGTTCTTGATAATATGCTAAACAAGGAGTAGATTATTCATGAGTTTTCCAGGAAAGGGGGAGGTAAGTCCTAGAGTAAGGTCCCTCCCCTTTTTAGGAGACCATATAGGGTAACTTTTTTTTTTTTTCTTTTTGAGACAGTGTCTTGCTCTGTCATCCAGGCTGGAGTATAGTGGCATAATCTTGGCTCACTGCAACCTCCACCTCTCGGGTTCAAGGGATTCTCCTGCCTCAGCCTCCCAAGTAGCTGGGACTACAGGCACATGCCACCATGCCCAGTTAATTTTTGTATTTTGATAGAGATGGGGTTTCACCATGTTGGCCAGGCTGGTCTAGAACTCCTGACCTCAAGTGATCCACCTGCCTCGGCCTCCCAAAGTGCTGGGATTACAGGCATGAGCCACTGCATCCGGTCCATATACGGTAACTTCCTGGTGTTGCCATGGCATTTGCAAACTGTCATGACACTGGTGGGAGTGACTTTTAGCATGCTAATGCCTTATAATTAGAGTATAATGAGCAGTGAGGAAGAGCGGAAGTCACTTCCATCTCCAATTTGGTTTTGGAGGATTTTAGCTGGCTTCCTTACTGCAGCCTATTTTATCAGCAACATCTTTATGACCTGTGTTTTGTGCTGACCTCCTATCTCATCCTGTGACTTAAAATCCCTAACCATCTGGGAATGCAGCCCAGTACGTCTCAGCCTTATTTTACCCAGCTCCTGTTCAAGATGGAGTCCCTCTTGTTCCAACGCTTCTGACATATTTCTCCCCTACCTTTTACAAGAGAAAGCTTAATTTTTTTTTCTTTGAGACAGAGTTTCGCTCTTGTCAGCCAGCTGGAGTGCAATGGCACAACCTCAGGTCACTGTGACCTCCGCCTTCCAGGTTCAAGTGATTCTGCTGCTTCAGCCTCCCGAGCAGCTGGGATTACAGGCATGCACCACCACGCCCAGCTAATTTTTTGTATTTTTAGTAGAGACGGAGTTTTACCATGTTGGCCAGGCTGGTCTCAAACTCCTGACCTCAAGTGATCTGCTCACCTTGGTCTCCCAAAGTGCTGGCATTACAGGTGTGAGCCTCTGCACCCGGCTACATCAGGGATTTTTTTTTTTTTTTTTTTTTTTTTTGAGACAGAGTCTTGCTCTGTTGCCCAGGCTGGACTGCAGTGGCATGATTTCAGCTCACTGCAATCTCTGCCTCCTGGGTTCGAGCGATTCTGCTGCCTCAGCTTCCCGAGTAGCTGGGATTACAGGCATGTGCCACTACACCTGGCTAATTTTGTTATTTTAGTAGAGATGGGGTTTCACCATATTGGCCAGGCTGGTCTTGAACCCCTGACCTCAAGTGATCCACCCACCTCAACTTCCCAAAGTGCTAGGATTACAAACGTGAGCCACCACACCTGGCCTACATCAGGATTTTTTAAAGTTCCCTGAATGATTCTTTTCTTTTTTTTTTTTTTTTCTTGAGATGGTGTCTCGCTCTGTTGCCCAGGCTGGAGTGCAGTGGCGCAATTTCAGCTCACTGCAAGCTCTGCTTCCCGGATTCATGCCATTCACCTGCCTCAGCCTCCTGAGTAGCTGGGACTACAGGCACCCGCCACCATGCCTGGCTAATTTTTTGTATTTTTAGTAGAGACGGGGTTTCACAGTGTTAGCCAGGATGGTCTCGATCTTCTGACCTCATGATCCGTCCGCCTTGGCCTCCCAAAGTGCTGGGATTACAGGCGTGAGCCACTGCGCCCGGCCCAAAGCTCCCTGGATGATTCTAACATGCAGCCACTGTTGAGAACCACTGTTTTAGTGGGCTGTTTCTATGGCCAAGCCAGACTGGGGACAAAGATCAAATCTAGACTCTCTGACCCCATTCCAAAGCCAAGATAGCTTGGTTGACGGGCCTAGATAAACAGGGGTTACCTTCATCACATCCTACAGCCTCAGGTGATCCACCTGCCTTGGCCTTCCAAAGTACTGGGATTACAGGCATGAGCCACCATGCCCAGCCAGAACCCTTAATTCTAAGGGTTGTAGAGGAACAAAGATCCATCTTCTGTAACTTCTTCAGGCTGAATAGGGGTGATGATATTCCTGCCTAACTTTTAGGGTTTCTTGGATTCCGGGTAGAGAGGAGTTCAGTCAGAAAGCATCGGTATGTCAAGGGCCATTCATAACCCTTGAGTTCTGACAAAACGTGATATCTGGAAGATTAATAAGTGTTCAATTTAAGAAAACATTCAGTAAGCTTATCTTGCGTTCTTACACAAAGAGTACAACAGCAATATATTCCACAATAGTAAAGCAAAATTATCCCAATAATTTTGGGATAATAAGCAAAATTATCCCAAGTAAACTAAATGAGAAGGCTTTCTATGAACTGGGCAACTATTGAGCCAACCTAATATGGGATTGCTAGCTGATTCCGATATGTGCCCAGTATTAGAATGTTGATCCAGATTTTTATATTATCCATCCCTCTTGTTTCTTCTGAGCAGCAGCCAGAGATTACTGGTTGGTTAACAGGAATAAGCAGGGTTAGTTTAAATTGCGGAAAAAAAAAAAACTTAAAAACAACTGATAAGACTAGAATCTAATAACAGGTATACATTAGTTCTTGAAACATAGTATTTCCCTCTCTCCAGGCCTCATTTTTACTAAAGACAAATCATAATAGGACTGAATTGCTTTATTACACTTGGCCTGATTATTTGTATAAAGTGCAGCAAGAGGGCCAGGCATGGTGGCTCACACCTGTAATCCCAGCACTATGGGAGGCCGAGGCAGGCAGATCACCTGAGGTCAGGAGTTCGAGACCAGCCTGACCAACATGGAGAAACCCCATCTCTACTAAAAATACAAAATTAGCCGGGCATGGTGGCTCATGCCTGTAATCCCAGTTACTAGGGAGGCTGAGGCAGGAGAATCAGAGGCAGAGAGTGAGCCAAGATCACGCCATTGTGCTCCAGCCTGGGCAACAAGAGCAAAACTCTGTCTCAAATAAATAAATAAATAAATAAACAAAAATAAAGTGCAGCAAGAATAATTAATTTTTACATAGGCATTTTATTTTATTTTATTTTATTTTATTTTATTTTATTTTATTTTATTTTTTATTTTGACTGAGTTTTACTCCGTCACCCAGGCTGGAGTGAAATGGCATGATCCTGGCTTACTGCAAACTCTGTCTCCTGGGTTCAAGCAATTCTCCTGCCTTAGCCTACTGGGATTACAGGTGTGCACCACCACGTCTGGCTAATTTTTATATTTTGAGTACAGACAGGGTTTCACCATGTTGGCAAGGCTGGTCTTGAACTCATGGGCTCAAGTGATCTACCTGCCTTGGCCTCCCAAAATGCTGGGATTACAGGTGTGAGCCACTGCGCCTGGCCTACATAGGCCTTTTTTTTTTTTTTTTTTGGCTTTGATGGAACTTTGCTCCATAAAAGGAATCTTAGGTAAGACTTTTTTAAAGCTGAGCCTAGCCATGGGTTTGTACCCTTAAATACCTATATGAGTTGGGCAAATTCCTCTCTTCTTGAGGTCCCAAGATAACTTAGGGCTCCTGGGCCTGTCAGAAAGTGACCTTCTTTACTTACCACAGGTGAGAAACCCTGCACAGGGACTGTAGACAAAGTATGAGGCCAATTCTTCCAAGGGGCTTTTATTGGCTCTATAAGTGAAGTTTTTTGTTGTTGTTGTTGTTGTTGTTATTGTTTTTGTTTTGAGATGGAGTCTCACTCTGTCGCCCAGGCTGGAGGGCAGTGGCGTGATCTTGGCTCACTGCAACCTCTGCCTCCCAGGTTCAAGCAATTATCCTGTCTCAGCCTCCTGAGTAGCTGGGATTACAGGCATGCACCACCATGTCCAGCAAATTTTTGTATTTTTAGTAGAGACAGGGTTTCACCATGTTGGCCAGCCTGGTCTTGAACCCCTAGACTCAAGTGATCCACCTGCCTCAGCCTCCCAAAGTGCTGGGATTACAGGTGTGAGCCACCACACCTGGTCCATTAGTCAAGTTTTATTCCTTAAAGGAAAACATACCATTCCAGTCAATACCTCGGTAAAATAACCAGTTTCTCCAATTGTGTCCTGTTGCAAAAGAAAACATTTTTATAGCACTTATGCAAATAACTATATTGCCATAAGTTAAGAATATGCTCAAGTAGTTTCCAAATTCTGGAGAAATCAGGTAGAGAGAAACAAATGTGCTCCAAATTTTGTTCACAGAAATATAGTTTACTTAATTGTTGAAAGCTGTAAGTAGCTCAAAAGAAAAGTTTTTGTGGCTCCAAAGTCAGCCAATTGGTGCTGCAGTCTATTTCCTGTGGGTTGGGGGTCTCCTCAGTATCGTACCTTCATAGTCACCAGGAAGATGTTACCGGAAAGGGGTCCCTGATCTAGACCCCAAGAGAGGGTTCTTGGACTTGTGAAAGAAATAATTTGAGGCAAATCCATACAGTAAAGTGAAAGCAAGTTTATTAAGAAAGTGAACAAATAAAAGAAGGGCTACTCCATAGGCAGAAAAGTCTTTTTTTTTTCTCAGCCCCCAAGTAGCTGGAACTACAGTTGTGTGCCACTGTGCCCCGCTAATTTTTTTTGTATTTTTTTTAGAGGTGGGTTTTGCTATGCTGCCCAGGCTCCTCTGTAACTCCTGAGCTCAAGCAATCCACCTGCCTCAGCCTCTGAAAGTGCTGGGATTACAGGCATAAACAACAATACCTGGCCATGGTTTTTGTTTTCTTCTTCTTTTTTTTTTTGAAATGGAGTCTCGCTCTGTCGCCCAGGCTGGAGTGCAGTGGTGCGATCTTGGCTCACTGCAAGCTCCGCCTCCCGGGTTCACGCCATTCTCCTGCCTCAGCCTCCCGAGTAGCTGGGACTACAGCTGCCCGCCACCACGCCCAGCTAATTTTTTGTATTTTTAGTAGAGATGGGGTTTCACCGTGTTAGCCAGGATGGTCTCGATCTCCTGACCTCGTGATCCGCCCGCCTCGGCCTCCCAAAGTGCTGGGATTACAGGCGTGAGCCACCACGCCCAGCCGGTTTTTGTTTTATTCTTTGTTTTGAGACAGGGTCTCACTGTGTCGCCTACGCTGGAGCACAGTGGCATGCAGTGCAGAGTCAACTCCTGGGTTCAAGCAATCCTCTTACCTCAGCCTTGCAAGTAGCTGGGACCACAGGCATGTGACACACACACACACACACACACACACACACACACACAATGTTTTTAATTAGCAGAGCATGGTGGTGTACACTTGTAGTCTCAGCTCCTTGGAAGGTTGGGGCAGGGGCATCACTTGAGCCCAGGAGATGAGCTATGATTATGCCACTTCACTCCAGCCTGGGGGACAGATTAAGACCCTGTCTCTAAAGCAAAACAAAACAAACTAATAAAACAGCTAAAGTTGATGATGATGAAAAGAAATGCTCAATGAATTGAGCATCTTCTGTAATAATAACAATGTTGGGCTGGGCGCAGTGGCTAATGCCTGTAATCCCAACACTTTATGAGGCCAAGGAGGGCAGATCACCTGAGGTCGGGAGTTCAAGACCAGCCTAACTAACATGGAGAAACCCCATCTCTACTAAAAATACAAAATTGGCCGGATGTGGTGGCTCATGCCTGTAACCCCAGCTACTCGGGAGGCTGAGGCAGGAGAATTGCTTGAACCCGGGAGGCGGAGGTTGCGGTGAGCCGAGATTGTGCCATTGCACTCCAGCCTGGGCAACAAGAGCAATACTCCGTCTCAAAAAATAAAAAAATAACAATGTTGGCCAACATATTTTAGGGCTGATTATGTATATGGTAGCCAGCCTCCAAACTGGCCCCCAGTGGTCTTCACCTCTTGGTATTCACATTGTGTGTAATGCCTCTCACATTGCACCAGGATTGGTCTGTGTGACCAACAGCATATAGCTGAGGTGATGTTATGTCACTTCCAGAGTAAAGTTTTAAAACCTAACTGCGGGCTGGGCGCAGTGGCTCATGCCTATAATCCCAGCACTCTGAGAGGCCAAGGCGTGTGGATCATCTGAGCTCAGGAGTTCAAGACCAGCCTGGGTAACATGGCAACACCCTGTCTCTACCAAAAACACAAAAAATTAGCTGGGCGTGGTGGCAGGCACCTGTAGTCCCAGCTACTTGGGAGGCTGAGGTGGGAGGATCACTGGAGCCTGGGAGGCAGAGGTTGCAAGTGAACTGGGATGGTGCCACTGCACTCCCGCCTGGGTGACAGAGTGAGACCCTGTTGCAAAAACAAACAAACAAACAAACAAACAAACAAAACAAAACATCTAATTGTGGTTTTCATCTTAGGTGTATGCCCTCACTCTGGGGAAAGAAGTGACAAGCCCTATGGAGAGGTCCACATAGTGAGGAACTGAAGCCTTCAGCCAACAGTCATGGGAATGAGCATGGAAGGTGATCCTATAGCCCCAGACAAGTTTTCTAAGACTGCAGTTTAGCCAACAGTTTGACTCCAACCTCACGAGAGACCTTGAGTCAGAACCACCCAACTAAGCTGCTCTCAAATTCCTGAATCTCAGAAACTGTGTGAGATAATAAATGTTTGTTTTAAGCTGCTAAGATTTGGAGTAATTTGTTAGGCAGCAGAAGATAACTAATGCATCAAGATACAATGTAACATAATGCATCTTCTAAGTATACATGTGTCTCAAATCAATCCTTCCAGGTAGAAACTATTACATTTCCTATTTTACAGAAAGGCAAACTGAAGTGCCCCTTGGAGCAAGTTGCTATAAATTATCCTACTAGTAAGCATAAGTGCATAAGTGGGTCTATCTCCAAAGCCCTTGCTCCTAATATGGACTTTCATAACCTTCCATCATGCCCCAGGTGCTGGGATGTCAGCCTGGCTTTGTTTTCTTTTCCTTTCTTTCTTTCTTTCATTTTATTTTATTTTATTTTATTTTTTTTTGAGACAGAGTTTTGCTCTTATTGCCCAGGCTGGAGGCTGGAGAGTTAAGCGATTCTCCAGCCTCAGCCTCCCAAGTAGCTGGAATTACAGGCACCCGCCACCACGCCCAGCTAATTTTTGTATTTTTAGTAGAGATGGGGTTTCACCATGTTGGCCAGGCTGGTCTCGAACTCCTGACCTCAGGTGATCCACCCACCTCAGCCTCCCAAAGTGCTGGGATTACAGGCGTGAGCCAGTGCACCTGGCCTCAGCCTGGCTTTCTTTCTTTCTTTCTTTTTTTTTTTTTTTTTGAGACAGAGTCTCTCTCTGTTGCCAGGCTGGAGTGCAACTGCGTGATCTCAGCCCACTGAAACCTCCGCCTCCCGGGTTCAAGCGATTATCCTGCCTCAGCCTCCCTAGTAGCTGGGACTACAGGCACATGCCAACACACTCAACTAACTTTTTTGTATTTTTAGTAGAAAGAGGGTTTCACCATGTTGGCCAGGATGGTCTCGATCTCCTGACCACGTGATCCACCCGCCTTGGCCTCCCAAAGTGCTGGGATTACAGGCGTGAGCCACCGCACCAGGCCCAGGCTGGCTTTCTTAATTCACTGTATTTAATTTTCTCCATAGCCCAAGCACAGTGGCTCACACCTCTAGTCTCAGCACTTTGGGAAGCCAAGGCAGGAGGATTACTTGAGCCCAGGAGGTCAAAACCAGCCTGGGGCAACATAGCAAGATCTGTACTTAAAAAATAAAATGACCGGGCGTGGTGGCTCATGCCTGTAATTCCAGCACTTTGGGAGGCTGAGGCGGGTGGATCACAAAGTCAAGAGATCGAGACCATCCTGAACAACATGCTGAAACCCTGTCTCTACTAAAAATACAAAAATTACCTGGGCATGGTGGCACTCACCTGTAGTCCAGCTGCCCAGGAGGCTGAGGCAGGAGAATCTCTTGAACCCAGGAGCGGAGGTTGCGGTGAGCCGAGATCGCACCACTGCACTCCAGCCTGGTGACAGAGGGAGACTCTGTCTCAAAAAAGTAATAATAACAAAATAAAATAAAATTAGCCAGGCATGGTGGTGCATGCCTGTAATCCCAACTACTCAGGAGTTGGAGGAGGTCAGGCTACAGTGAGCTGTGATTTTTTATTTATTTTTTATTTTTTGAGACGGAGTTTTGCTCTTGCCCCCCAGGCTGGAGGGCAATGGCACAATCTAGGCTCGCTGCAACCTCCACCTCCCGGATTCAGGCGATTCTCCTGTCTCAGCCTCCTGAGTAGCTGGGATTACAGGTGTGTGCCACCACACCCAGCTAATTTTTGTAATTTTGGTAGAAATGGGATTTCACCATGTTGGCCAGGCTGGTCTCGAACTCCTGACCTCAAGTGTTCCTCCCACCTTGGCCTCCCAAAGTGCTAGAATTACAGGCATGAGCCACCATGCCCGGCCAGTGAGCTGTGATTGTACCACTGCACTCCAGCCTGGGTGACAGAGTGAGAAGACCCTAAATTAAAAATAAAAATCAATAATTTAAAAAATAATGATGATTTTCAGCATAGAGTGATGCAGGGGAGATCATTGCAGAGAATACTGCCAGCCAACACTAGCAGGATACCTTCAAGTTAACAGGAAGGTAAGCTGGGAAAGTTTTGTTCTTATGTCCAATTTAGAAATGGGCAAGTGAGTTAAGCCTCGGAGTGGTTAAGAGCTTTGCCCAAAGCCAAACATAACCTTGGTAGTGGGGACAGGTGGAGCTGGGGCTTGGACTCCAGTCTAATCCTCTCTCTCTGCCCACCAAGCTGCTCCTTAATCTAATTAAGGAGGTATAAGTTTTCCGAAGTTGCAGAAGCCCCACCCACACCCTCATCCATTGCAGGACTCCGATACCAGGGGCAGGAGGGGGCGCAAGGGTGGGGGAGGTTCCAATGGGGACTCTGGAAACTGCTCCATCCTTCATGCCCCCACACAAGGAAAAGGAAGAGAAAACCCTCCCTTCTCACCACTGTCTTCCTTTCTCTGGGATGTACCCCTAGCAGAAAAACAGAGGAGCTCAGGAATTCTGCTCTTTCAGGGAGGCCCAGCCCTTTTCTTTTTCTTTTTCTTTTTTTATTTTTTATTTTTTTCTTTTTAGACAGAGTCTCGTTCTGTTGCCCAGGCTGGAGTGAAGTGGCGTGATCTCGGCTCACCACAACCTCCACCTCGCGGATTCTTCGGCCTCAGCCTCCCAAGTAGCTGGGACTACAGGCGTGCACCACCATGCCCAGCTAATTTTTTGAATTTTTACTAGAGACAGGGTTTCACTATGTTGGCCAGGCTGGTCTCAAACTCCTGACCTCGTGATCCGGCCGCCTCAGCCTCCCAAAGTGCTGGGATTACAGGCGTGAGCCATCGTGCCTGGCTCCCTTTGGCCTTTTATCCTAAATACACAATCAATTTTTTCCCTCCAGCAGGACTCCTTGGAAGTGAGGACCTTGTAGCCATCTTCTCCCATTCCAACTCTTCACTGCAGCCCTCCTCCCATGGATTAGGCAGCAACTACTAAGTAAGAGCTTGAGCTCTTTTCCCGACAAACAAAAGCCTTTGAAAACAGCAAGAGGGATTGGGGTTAGAACTGGGAGAGGACTTCCAAACTGCTTCAAACTGCTTGTAGGAGATGGCCAGAAAAGGCTATAGATAGCATATTCTTTTTTTTTTTTTGAGACGTACTTTCACTCTGTCACCCAGGCTGGAGGGCAGTGGCACGATTTCGGCTCACTGCAACCTCCTGTGCCCCCTGGGTTCAAGTGATTCTCCTGTCTCAGCCTCCCAAGCAGCTGGGATTACAGGCGCCTGCCACCATACCTAGCTAATTTTTGTATTTTTAGTAGAGATGGGATTTCACCATGTTGGCTGGGCTGGTCTCAAATTCATGACCTCAAGTGATCCGTTCGCCCAGGCCTCCCAAAGTGCTGGGATTACAGGTGGGAACCACTGTGCCCGGCCATATATTCTTCTTGAAGACCCCTCTGGAAAGTATCTATCAGGACCGAAGGGAAATGCTGTCAGCAAAAATGTTTGGGAGCATGACTGTGTGTGTGATATGACTGTGGGGAAAAGCTGGAGATAGTCCCTCTAAGCATCAGGATAGACCAGAGGACTTGGCAAAGTTGTTGGGCATCAAGTCACCTCTTGTTTCCTCCTCTGCCTAAGAAGAAATCTGTTGACTGGTGTGAGAGAAGCCAGAGAGGGAAGTTGGCTTTCTCAGTCAGCTGTGAGTTTGAAGACTAAGTGAACTTCAAAAGCAGGGTCCACGGCGGGGAGGCAGCAGCCAGCCCTCTGAGTCACCCTGACCTGGCTGCAGAGCTGGGCCAGAATGTCTGCGCCAGCGAGGGGGATGGGGATGGTGGTGGGGGTGGCGGTGAGTCACCAGTGGGGACTGGAAGAGCAAGCAAACCCCAGATGCTCTTCTCCTGTTACAGTTCTCATTCCTGAGGGCCCAGTCAGAACCCAGGAAGGGCTGGGAAATGGGACCCAGGGTTCTCTTGCAATGGTACTGCCCATCACCCCTTCTCTGAATCTCACTCCGCTGATTACCTAACTCCTGTAACACCTCAGAAACCCCCCAACCCAACCCAACACACTCTTTCTTTTTTTTGGCGGGGGCGGAGTCTCGCTCTGTCTCCCAGGCTGGAGTGCAGTGGAGTGATCTCAGCTCACTGTAACTTCTGCCTCCTGGGTTCAAGTGATTCTTCTGCCTCAGCCTCCCAAGTAGTGGGGACTATCGGCACATATTGGCCAGGCTGGTCTCAAACTCCTGACCTTGTGATCTGTCCTCCTCGGCCTCCCAAAGTGCTGGGATTACAGGCGTGAGCCACTGTGCCGGGCCCCCACACACTCTTTCTACCTGTGTGGGTGTTGGGCTAGTTGGGGTGTCCTCCTGACCCCCATCCCCTGTGTCCTCTCTGACCCCTCACATGCTAGCAATTCTCCATAGTGAAATGGGAAGAGGGAGGCTCTGCTAATTCCAGAGCCTCCTCCTCCCCACCCCCAACCCCAAACCTGCACAGAACTCTGCACACCAGGGCGCTTCTCCTTATGGTGTGGACAGGCTGGTTTAACTGCCAGTTGGATTTATTAAATGATTTTGATCAAGTCCAGCAGGCTCTTCCAATCCTCAGAAACTTCCCAGGGTCATCTTTTCAATTTCCTGCCTCCCAATATGCCTTTTAGGGGAGCTGTGGAACCCCCTGGGAGTTTGGCTTCATCTCTGATCTCCCCTGGCCCTCCTCGCATATTCTGCTGCTTCTGGGGAGTGTGGAACTTGCAGACTTGAGCAGGAGCTCTGGGCTTGGGGGCCCTCCCCACATTCCCTGTTCCTGCCTGCCCTGCTCTTCCCTGCCTACAGGGTCCAGGACATATTCTCTCTTGTCTGTGCACTGCAGGGCATGAGGGCCAAAGATCAAAGAGAAATGGGGATGAGGCTGCAGAGAAGGGGGTGGGGTGGGGACTTAAAGTACACTTGCTTGGCCAGTCATGGTGGCTCACGCCTGTAATCCCAGCACTTTGTGAGGCCGAAGCGGGCGGATCACTTGAAGTCAGGAGCTCAAGACCAGCCTGGCCAACATGGTGAAACCCCATCTCTACTAAAAATACAAAAATTAGTCAGGCATGGTGGTTCTCGCCTGTAATCCCAGCTACTCGGGAGGCTGAGGCGGGAGAATTGTTTGAACCGGAGGTGGAGGTTGCAGTGAGCTGAGATCGTGTCACTGCACTCCAGCTTAGGAGACAGAGTGAGACTCCGTCTCTAAATTAATAAACAAAATAAAGTACATTGGCCTTCAGAGCAGCCCACCCCCAAAACAAATCCACAGAGTACAAGGCAGGGGCTCATGGCTGCTAGAGCCCATCACAGAGCCTTCCTTGACTCCAATTTGGCCCCAGACTCAGGGTTCCCAGGGAATGTTGTCCACTTTTCTTGGATACCGTTGCCTCCAGGCAGGAGGCAGATTTGAACACAAGCCCTTCTGAGCTCATTAACTGTGTTGCTCAGCAGAAAATAAGATCACAAGCAGCCCTCACATCTCCCTTGGAGGTCAAATCTGAATCGATGTCTAATCTCTGCCCATTGGTAGCTGGGAGATGGAATTTGGAGAGCTTGCTAAGGGAGGAGTTTTTCTAGATGGTGGAGAATGGGTGGGTATGCAGAGGAGGTTTCCAGGAGGCAGAGGTAAGTGACCCTGCTAGTCCAGGTACCTCTCATCCCACACGCACACTTAATTTCATGCTGGATCTGCTCCCAGGCTAGGGTGTTCACCTGGAAAGAAAGGTGGCCTTTATTAGGACCTGGAGCTAATAGGCAGAGCATGAGCTTGGCTGTTTATGGTCCCAAGTACCCATGGCGGCGGCAGAGGAGGAGCCTGGAAAGAAGGCCTTGGAGGTCTGCCAAAAATGCAATCTGTACCCTGCCCCTTCTAGACTGAGAGCCCCTGTGGACAGAGCCATGTGCTAAGTACTTGGAGAAAGGCAAAGGGAGTATCCTAAGGAGTCTCCAGTCTGAGGGGGAGACACAGCCCTTAGCCTCAGAAAGCCTCAGTGTGCTGGGGGAACATCGCCTCCAGCTCTCATCCTCCTCTCAGAGAGCTCCCAGGCAGATCAGGGACAGAAAGCCCCTGCCTTGGAGTGGCTCCTGTATAATAGAGAGGCACAGCATAACTCCAGGGTCTTCACTCTGACAGAAGAGACAGGATGACATACTTCTCTTGTACAGGACAGTAGGACATATGAGGAGAGGGGCTCCTAAATCTCTATAGTTAAAGTTGTAACTACCCCACCCTCCTGTGAGCCCCTGAGGTACAAACATGTCTCTTTCTCCCGCTTTATCCTGCCCCTGAGCAGGAAGACAGCTTGAATGTATGTTCTCAGTTTATCCAGCTGTCCCTAGGAAACCCCGATCCTTCATGTTCCCTCAACATTCTTGAGCCCTTGGGACACCTCTCTAGATAATGTGATGGGGGCATTGCCACATCACCAAAGCCATGGGCCACTGTCCAGAGCTGGGATTCAGATGACTGTGGACCTACTCTCTCCCACCCAGAAGTAGCCTGTTGCCTTGTGGGAGTGTCCCCCTGCCAGTTAGTGCCACCCTACCCCAAGTCTGTCCTCACTACAAGTACCCTTTTTTATTTTTATTTTTATTTTTTGAGACAGAGTCTTGTTTTGTCACCCAGGCTGGAGTGCAGTGGCACGATCTTGGCTCACTACAACCTCTGCCTCCAGGTCCGGGTTCAAGTGATTCTCCTGCCTCAGGCTCCCGAGTAGCTGGGACTACAGGCACGTGCCACCATGCCTGGCTAATTTTTGTTTGTTTTTTGTTTGTTTGTTTGTTTGTTTGTTTTGAGATGGAGTCTCGCTCCGTTGCTCAGGCTGGAGGGCAGTGGCACCATCTCGGCTCACTGCAACCTCCGCCTGCCGGGTTCACGCCATTCTCCTGCCTCAGCCTCCCGAGTAGCTGGGACTACAGGCGCCCGCCAACATGCCCGGCTAATTTTTTGTATTTTTAGTACAGACGGGGTTTCACTGTGTTAGCCAGGATGGTCTCGATCTCCTGACCTCGTGATCCACCCGCCTCTGCCTCCCAAAGTGCTGGGATTACAGGCGAGTCACTGCGCCCGGCCCCCTTTCTTTTTTCTTTTCTTTTTTCTTTTTTGAGACAGAGTCTCTCCTTGTTGCCCATGCTGGAGTGCAGTGAACTCGATCTTGGCTCACTGCAACTTCTGCCTCCCAGGTTCAAGTGATTCTCTTGCCTCAACCTCCCGAGTAGCTGGGATTACAGCCGTGCACGACCAAGCCCGGCTAATTTTTGTATTTTTAGTAGAAACCGGGTTTCACCATGTTGGCCAGGCTGGTCTTGAACCCCTGACCTCAGGTGATCCACCTGTCTCGTCCTCCCAAGCGCTGGGATTACAGAGGTGATTCATCGTGCCTGGCTTACAAGTACCCCTTCTAACTGAGGGCAACTGTAAAGGAAGTAGGGCATAGAAGAATAGTAGTGGGCCCTGTGCCCAGAAGGGAGGAGGAGGAAGAAAAAAGGGGGTACTTAGGGTACCCTATGCACGGGCAGGCCCCAGACAGCAGCTGGAGATAGCCAAATGTTAATCACCAATTAGCACAGTTCAGGTGGAAAGGGCAACTCTATTACGTGTAAAATGGACTTAATGTGGCAGGAGCTGTGGGCTTAATTTCTTGAGATAAGATGCTTTTAGGCTAATCAGCAGGTCTATGCCTAATATAAAGGAGCTGGGGCATGATTTCTTCAGCAGGCACAGAAGGTCCAGAAATCAGGGGAAGGAGACCCCTATCTGTCCTTCTTCTGGAAGAGCTGGAAAGGAAGTCTGGTAAGAGAAGTGGAGACAGGGATGGATGAGATGACCCGAGAGCAGATGGATCTTGGCAACCCTGAGATGCTCAGCAGCCCTGGCATCTTAGTTTTCTCTTCCTCTATATGAGATGTGAGAAGATAGTCAGGTGCAGTGCCTCATGCCTGTAATCCCAATACTTTGGGAGCCGAGGTAGGAGGATCATTTGAGCACAGGAGTTCAAGACCAGTCTGGGCAATGGAGGGAAACTCGATCTCTACACATAATTTAAAAAATTAGCTGGGCATGGTGGTACATGCCTGCAGTCCTAGGTACTCGGGAGGGTGAAGTGAAAGGTTTGCCTGAGCCCAGGAGGTCGAGGCTGCAGTGAGCCACGATTGTGTCACTGCACTCCAACCCGGGTGACAGAGCGAAACCGTGTCTCAAAAAAAGAGAAAGAGAAATGAGAAGGTAGCGCTGATATTTCCTTTATTTATTTATTTAGAGATGGAGTCTCGCTCTGTCACCCGGCTGGAGTGCACTGGCACGATCTCGGCTCACTGCAACCTCTTCCTCCCAGGTTCAAGCTATTCTTGTGCCTCAGCCTCCTGAATAGCTGGGATCACAGGCACGCACCACCACACCTGGCTAATCTTTGTCTTTCATGTAGAGACAGGATTTCACCATATTGGCCAGGCTGGTCTCAAACGCCTGACCTCAAGTGATCCACCCACCTGGGCCTCCCAAAGTGCTGGGATTGCAGGCATGAGCCACTGCACCCAGCCTGGTCCATCTTTTGGTAAGGTTCCATGTCCCTTCTAGTCACTAACTCCAGTGCACAGCACCCCTCATCTTCCCCCATGGTGTTGCCCCAGGCTCTTAGAAAAGATCCAAACTGGCCAGGCGCGATGGCTCACGCCTGTTATCCCAGCACTTTGGGAGGCCCAGGTGGGCGGATCACAAGGTCAGGAGTTCGAGACCAGCCTGGCCAACATGGTGAAACCCTGTCTCTACTAAAAATACAAAAATTAGCCGGGAGTGGTGGCACATGCCTGTAGTCCAGGCTACTCAAGAGGCTGAGGCAGAAGAATGGCTTGAACCCAGGAGGTGGAGGTTGCAGTGAGCCAAGATTGCGCCACTGCACTCCCGCCTGGACGACAGAGCAAGACTCCATCTCAAAAAAAAAAAGGAAAAGAAAGTGGTCGAAACCTCAGGGCTTCGCCCCTCTCCAGCTTTCAGAACCCCTACTGGTTGCTCTCTCAACATGTCCTGGCTTTTTTCTGTCTTAGCTCAGGAAATAACCTTGGAAGATGGTGGCCACGAAGACCTTTGCTCCGCTGCTGCTGTCCCTGTTCCTGGCAGTGGGACTAGGAGAGAAGAAAGAGGGTCACTTCAGGTAGGAGTGGTGAGAGGAAAGGGATGGGGCAGAGGAGGGGTTAGGGGATGACAGGTTCTGGATTTGTTTCTAGGGGGAGATGAGAAAGGGAAGGAATCCAGGCTAAGAGGTAGGAAGCTCCAGGGAAATACCTGCCGGCAGTGTGAGTGCAAAGTGAGCACTGAGCCAGAGAGGATTTATTGTGTGCTGCTGTTACAGTGGGAGAGACTATGGTTAGATCTCTGGAGGGATTTCCTGGTGGTTAATTGTCCGAAGATGACAGAATCTCCCTTCCCAATAAATGTTTTATTCATTTATGCATGTTTGCTTCTTTCTTTTCTTTTTTTCTTTTTTATATTTTTGAGACAGGATCTTGCCCTGTCGCCCAGGCTGGAGTGCAGTGGCGTGATCACAGCTTACTGCAGCCTCTGCCTGCCATGCTCAAGCATCCTCCCATCTCAGCCTCCCGAGCAGCTAGGACCACAGGCGTGCACCACCACGCTCGGCTAGTTTTTGAATTTTTTGTAGAGATGAGGTTTTGCCATGTTGCCCAGGCTTATGAATGCATTCTTTTTTTTTTCTATTCTTTTCTTTTTCTTTTTTTTTTTTTTTGGGATGGAGTCTCGTCTTGTCACCCAGGCTGGAGTGTGGTGGCACAATCTTGGCTCACTGCAACCTCTGCCTCCTGGGTTCAAGCAATTTTCCCTGCCTCAGCTTACCGAGTAGCTGGGATTACAGGTGCCCACCACCACGCCCGGCTAATTTTTGTACTTTTAGTAGAGATGGGGTTTCACTATGTTGGTCAGGCTGGTCTCGAACTCCTGACCTTAGATGATCCATCTGCCTTGGCCTCCCAAAGCGCTGGGATTGAAGGCATGTAATCCTTGTGCCTGGCCTTTTTTTTTTTTTTTTTTTTTGAATTGGAGTCTCTCTCGCCCAGGCTGGAGTGCAGTGGTGCAGTCTTGGCTCACTGCAACCTCTGCCTCTCAGGTTCAAGCAATTCTCCTGCCTCAGCCTGGGATTACAGGTGCCTACCACCATGCCCAGCTAATTTTTTTGTATTTTTAGTAGAGACGGGGTTTTGCCATGTTGGCCAAGCTGGTCTTGAACTCCTGTCCTCAAATGATCCACCTGCCTCGGCTTCCCAAAGTGCTGGGATAACAGGTGTGAGCCACCATGCCCGGCCATTATGCATGCTTTCAATCAAATTTTAGAGAGGACCTCCTCTGTACCAGGCACAAGAGATGTATGTGAACATTGGTCCACAAATGCCCCTGCCTTCGTGAAGCACACAGACCCAAGGGGGAAATAGACCAAGAACTATATAGGCATGTTGCAAATCATCATGAGTACTGTATGGAAAAGCAGAGAATATGACCAGCGAATATAGCAGGGGGCTCTGACTGTGTTTTCAGGACCAAGAAATAACTTGTTTGAGTAGAGTTAGAGCTTTCTCAGGTGCAAGGACAAACCATATGCCCAAGTAAATTTGGCATATGTAATTTGTAAATTTGAGGCACAGATGTCAGAACATGTACAAGGAAACAGTATCGTGTAGATGTTTCTTTCTTTTTTCTTTTTTTTGAAATAGAGTCTCGCTATGTCACCCAGGCTGGAGTGCACTGGTGCGATCTTGGCTCACTGCAACCTCCGCCTCCTGGGTTCAAGCAATTCTCTGCTTTAGCCTCCCAAGCAGCTGGGATTACAGGCACCCGCCACCACGCCCGGCTAACTTTTGTATTTTTAGTAGAGATAGGGTTTCACCATCTTGGCCATGCTGGTCTTGAACTCCTGACCTCGTGATCCACCTGCTTGGACCTCCCAAAGTGCTAGGATTACAGGCGTGAGCCACTGCGCCTGGCCTGTATCATGTAGATGTTAAGAACATAGATCTGAGCCCAGATGGCCTGGGGTAAATCCTGGATCTGTTACCTATACGGAGTGGCAGATAATAAGACAATAATAAGGTAATCTCTGCACCTTGGTTTCTCCATTCACAAAATGGGGATATAAATAGAACCTACCTCATAGGATGTTGTGAGGATGAAATTATTTTATGGATTCAAGGGCTTACACAGTGCTTCTCAGTGCTTCTCAGAGCTTTCATATGAGTTGACTATTGTTATGGAATGTGAACCAAGGAATTGAATCAGGAAGGGCCAGGGCAGGAGGAATAAAGGAGGGAATTGTGTGACTCAGTCTTTTCAGATGAGGGGACCCCGATCCCTTTTTTTTTTTTTTTTTGAGATGGAGTCTCCCTTTGTCACCTAGGCTGGAGTGCAGTGGCGCGATCTCCTATTACTGCAAGCAGCGCCTCCTGGGTTCACACCATTCTCCTGCCTCAGCCTCCCAAGTAGGTGGGACTATAGGCGCCCGCCACCACGCCTAGCTAATTTTTTTGTATTTTTAGTAGAGACGGGGTTTCACCATGTTAGCCAGGATGGTCTCAATCTCCTGACCTTGTGATCCACCCGCCTTGGCCTCCCAAAGTGCTGGGATTACAGGCGTGAGCCACCGCGCCCAGCCTTTTTTATTTTATTTTATTTTTTTTTATTGAGACGAAGTTTCGCTCTTGTTCCCCAGGCTGGAGTGCAATGGCACGATTTCAGCTCACTGCAACCTCCACCTCCCAGGTTCAAGTGATTTTCCTGCCTCAGCCTCCTGAGTAGCTGGGATTACAGGCATGTGCCACCACGCCTGGCTAATTTTTTTTTTTTTTTTTTTTTGAGACGGAGTCTCGCTCTGTCGCCCAGGCTGGAGTGCAGTGGTGCAATCTCAGCTCACTACAAGCTCCGCCTCCCGGGTTCACGCCATTCTCCTGCCTCAGCCTCCCGAGTAGCTGGGACTACAGGCGCCCGCCACCATGCCTGGCTAATTTTTTGTATTTTTAGTAGAGACGGGGTTTCACTGTGTTAGCCAGGATGGTCTCGATCTCCTGACCTTGTGATCCGCCCGCCTCGGCCTCCCAAAGTGCTGGGATTACAGGCGTGAGCCACCACGCCCTGCCAACGCCTGGCTAATTTTTGTATTTTTAGTAGAGACGGGATTTCTCCATGTTGGTCAGGCTGGTCTCGATCCCGACCTCAGGTGATCCGCCTGCCTTGGCCTCCCAAAGTGCTGGGATTACAGGCATGAGCCACCGCGCCTGGCCCCCTGATCTCTTTTTGCCCAGAATCCAGAGCCACACACACTGAGGCTGCAGGAAGTGGGCCCTGGAGCTGAAGATAAAGCCTGGGGTGGGATGGGGTGGGGTGGGGGAGTGGATCCACAGGAGTCTCCATAAAAACGGACTGGTTTGTTTTCAAATGTCTGCCTCCTGTTAGTGACAGTCATTTACCCTAGCATTGTGATTCTCCCCCCATCTCTGCCCCTTCTCCGCACCCTTGTTTCCAGCGCTCTCCCCTCCCTGCCTGTTGGATCTCATGCTAAGGTGAGCAGCCCTCAACCTCGAGGCCCCAGGTACGCGGAAGGGACTTTCATCAGTGACTACAGTATTGCCATGGACAAGATTCACCAACAAGACTTTGTGAACTGGCTGCTGGCCCAAAAGGGGAAGAAGAATGAGTGAGTCGCTGCTTACACTCCTCCTGTTCCCTGTGCCGGGCTCTGCCTTCCTACCTTCAGAGGAGGCCACCTGCTGTGGCCACACAGGCCACGTGATGCACAACCCCAGGTGGCACCTTTCTTTTTCTTTTTTCTTTTTTTTTGAGACGGAGTCTCACTCTGTCGCCCAGGCTGGAGTGCAGTGGCACGATCTGGGCTCACTGCAAGCTCCGCCTCCCGGGTTCACGCCATTCTCCTGCCTCAGCCTCCTGAGTAGCTGGGACTACAGGCGACTGCCACCACGCCCGGCTAATTTTTTTTTTTTTTGTATTTTCAGTAGATACGGGGTTTCACCGTGTTAGCTAGGATGGTCTCGATCTGACCTCGTGATCCACCCGCCTCGGCCTCCCAAGTGCTGGGATTACAGGCGTGAGCCACCATGCCCGGCCTCTCTCTCTTTTTTTTTTTTTTTTGTGAGACAGAGTTTTGCTCTTGTTGCCCAGGCTGGAGTGCAATGGCGCGATCTTGGCTCACTGCAACCTCCACCCTCCACCTCCTGGATTCAAGCGATTCCCCTGCCTCAGCCTCCCAAGTAGCTAGGATTACAGGCATGCGCCACCACGCCTGGCTAATTTTGTATTTTTTTTTTTTATTTTGAGACGAAGTCTAGCTCTGTTGCCCAGGCTGGAGTGCAGTGGCTCGATCTTGGCTCACTGCAACTTCCGCCTCCCGGGTTCAAGCGATTCTTATGCCTCAGCCTCCTGAGTAGCTGGGACTACAGGCACGTGCCACCATACCTGGCTAATTTTTTTTTTTTTTTTTGTATTTTCAGTAGAGACGGGGTTTCACCATGTTGACCAGTCTGGTTCTCAAACTCCTGACCTCGTGATCCGCCCACCTCAGCCTCCCAAAGTGCTGGGATTATAGGCATGAGCCACTGCACCTGGACTAATTTTGTATTTTTAGTAGAGACGGGGTTCCATGTTGGTCAGGCTGGTCTCGAACTCCTGACCTCAGGTGATCCACCTGCCTTGGCCTCCCAAAGTGCTGGGATTACAGGCGTGAGCCACCACACCCAGCCTGGGTGGCACCTTTCACCAGGCAAGGATGGGGAGTCAGACATGGTAGCTCTGGCCAGGACCCTGACTTGGGCACCAGTCTAGGCTAGGGGTAGGGACCAGGGCTATTCCCTAATCCTTTACTTCTTTTTTTTTTTTCCTTCTTTTTTTTTTTTTTTTTTTTTTTTGAGACGGAGTCTTGCTCTGTCACCCAGGCTGGAGTGCAGTGGCACGATCTTGGCTCACTGCAAGCTCCGCCTCCCGGGTTCATGTCATTCTCCTGCCTCAGCCTCCTGAGTAGCTGGGACTACAGGTGCCCGCCACCATGCACGGCTAATTTTTTTGCATTTTTTTAGTAGAGACGGGGTTTCACCGTGTTGGCCAGGATGGTCTCGATCTCCTGACCTCGTGATCTGCCCTCCTCGGCCTCCCAAAGTGCTAGGATTACAGGCGTGAGCCACCGTGCCCAGCCTCCCTTCTTTTTTTGGGACAGGATCTCTCTCTGTCACCTAGGCTGGAGTGCAGTGGCACCATCATGGCTCACTGCAGCCTTGACCTCCTGGGCTCAAGCAATCCTCCCACCTCAGCCTCCCGAGTAGCTGTGACTACAGCCTCACACCACCATGCCCGACTAATTTTTAAAATTATTTGTAGAGACAGAGTCTTACTATGTTGCCCAGACTGGTCTCAAACTCCTGGGCTTAAGTGATCCACTCGCCTTGGCCTCCCAAAGTGCTGGGATTACAAGTGTGAGCCACTGTGTTGGCCCTAATCCTTTACTTCAAAGGGGAGGAGTCAGAAGATGTATGGGAGCTCAGAGAGGATCCCCAGGGGTCTGAGAATGAAGCAAGGGAGAGACAAGCTCCTTCTAATGACTGCTTGCTTGGCGGTGGCCACTTTAGACTTTGAAAACAGGATTGGCTAGGGCCAGGCCCAGTAGCTCACACCTGTAATCCCAGCACTTTGGGAGGCTGAGGCGGGCAAATCACGAGGTCAGGAGATTGAGGCCCTCCTGGCCAACATGGTGAAATCCCGTCTCTACGAAAAATACAAAGATTAGCTGGGTGTGGTGGCACGTGCCTGTAATTCCAGCTACTCAGGAGGCTGAGGCATGAGAATTGCTTGAACCCTGGAGGCGGACGTTGCAGTGAGCTGAGATTGCACCACTGCACCCCAGCCTGGCAACAGAGCGAGACTCCGTCTCAAAAAAAGAGGAAAGAAAATAGGATTGGCTGTTCATGGTGGCTCACACCTGTAATCCCAGCACTTTGGGAGGCCCAGGTAGGTGGATTGTTTGAGCTCACGAGTTCATTCGAGAACAGCCTGGGCAACATGGCAAACAAAAAGTACAAAAATCAGCTGGGTGTGGTGATGCCTGCCTGTAGTTTTAGCCACTCGGGAGGCTGAGATGGGAAGATGGCTTGAGCCTGGGAGGCAGAGGTTGCAGTGAGCTGAGATGGTGCCCCTGCACTCCAGCCTGGGCAATACAGCCAGACCCTGTCTCTCACACACACACCAAAAAAAATGAAGAGAAGATTAACTGTCCTCGTCCTTCTCCCTGCTCTATGCCAAGTCTCTTTCCCCGCCCTCTCTGGTCAGCACGGTAGATTCTGAAAAGCTGTTCACTGGTGGAGGCAGCTGAAGACCACTGTTAGGTGGGGTTGAGTGGAAAAAGGTACCCTCTGCTTTTGGGGTTCAGGTATTAAAAGATTCAAGTGTCCCTAGACTGGAGTCTCCGCAGCTTGCCACTCTCTAATCTTCATCTTCCCAGCTGGAAACACAACATCACCCAGAGGGAGGCTCAGGCGCTGGAGCTGGCCAGTCAAGCTAATAGGAAGGAGGAGGAGGCAGTGGAGCCACAGAGGTGAGTCAGGGCGCAGAGGGAAGGGAGGGAGCCAAGCCTCCTGCCCCGCCCCCACCTCTTTGTTCCCTCTCCCTGACCCCAGAGCAGAGCAAGGACCTGAGATAAGCATCCTCTTCCTCTCAGAGTTCAAAGAGGGGTCTTCATTGAGCAAACTCCTGGAGGTCAGCCCAAGCTTAAGGAAGAAGCCTTGGAGGAATGGGAGGGGTGCTAGGAGGGGTTTCAGGGACAGGGTTTCTAATATTGATGACTTCATGCACAGCACAGTCACTGAGTCAGGAGAAGGGCAGGAAAGAAGAGACCTCAGGTCCTGGCCTCACCACCTCTCTCTGCCAAACCTCGGGAAGGCTGTTTGTGAAAGAGCGGGGGATCTTCCCAGGCCCACTCCCCTGAAATCAGTTATCCCCTCTCTGAATGGCACAGGTCATTTCAAAGAGTGAATGTGCCCAAAGTACTCTCTGCATTCTGGAACACTGGCAGAGGTGGATGGGCAGAATATCTCATACCAGAATTCTGTTTGACTCTCCCTGTATGAAGAGTCCATATTCCCCAGGCAGGCAGCGCTGGGTGGGGCTGGCAGAAAGGAGGCTCCAGATCTCAGAGCTGAGCCAACGGAGAGGCAGCTGTGTTGGCTCCCTCCCCCCATCCGCGGCTGCCCCTCAGTGGTGGCCCCAACCCTGTATTTACCCTCTCTGGGCGAGGCTCAGGCTAAAATAGTTAGCCAGAGACTGTTCCCTTGCAGCTCCCCAGCCAAGAACCCCAGCGATGAAGATTTGCTGCGGGACTTGCTGATTCAAGAGCTGTTGGCCTGCTTGGTGGATCAGACAAACCTCTGCAGGCTCAGGTAGGGGAGTGTGGTGTTGCACAGCGGTTCTCACTTCAGCTTGGGCATCAGACATGGATTCAGATCTTTGCCCCTCCACATGCTGGCTGATTACATAGCCTTTCTGAACCTCAGTGTTTTCACTAAAATCAGAGGTATAGAATCATTTCACGGGATTGTTGTCAGCTTTAAGTAAGAGAATGCAAGTGGAAAAATACAAAGAAAAAAAAAAGAAAAAAAAAGACAATTCAAGTGGAGACCTGAGGGCCATCTTTGAGGAGTAATAGAGCTCGGCAAGGTTAGCAGCTCTGATTACTATTTGTTCTTCTTCCTCACTCTTCCAGGCGAGGTGATGCTGTCCCCTGCTTATCCCTACCTGCCTGTCTCTACCTACCGAGAGCCCATCCTGTGTCCCGCCTGTCCCTACCCACCGAGCTGAGCCCATCCTGTGCCCCGCCTGTCCCTACCCACCGAGCTGAGCCCATCCTGTGGCCCGCCTGTCCCTACCCACCGAGCTGAGCCCATCCTGTGGCCCGCCTGTCCCTACCCACCGAGCTGAGCCCATCCTGTGGCCCGCCTGTCCGTACCCACCGAGCTGAGCCCATCCTGTGGCCTGCCTGTCCGTACACACAGAGCTGAGCCCATCCTGTGGCCTGCCAATCCCCAATCCTACCCACCAAGCTGAGCCTATCCTGTTCTCAGCTTTCCGTCTGTACCCTTGGGCTATGGCACCTTCCTGGTGATGGGAAACTACATAGTTGGAGGCATGTTTCCTTTCTCTGTGGCCACTGCTGGCTTCAACGGTCTCTTGAATCCCCCTCATCAGCTAGAAAATTCTTCAGTCCATTCCTTATGTCCCAGAATCGAGGCACTAAATATTATGAAGAGACCTGTCCACCTAAAGGGTGAGACAGGACCCTCATGATGCAGACACAGAGGCACGGAAACCAAAACACTTCAGACATTGATGCTGAGCAGCTAGGGAGGGATTGAGGGAGCAAATCTGGGACAGGAACCTCAGGAGGGGAAGAAGGGACAGGAGTGTGAGCAGATCCATGGAGAAGAGGGTGTAAGAAAATCTCCGTAAGAAGGTGGATATTGTGAATTATTTTGATTACTTATCATTAAAATGGTGATTTGATGGGGCAAAGGTGGGAGAATTGCTTGAGGCCAGGAGTTCAAGACTGCAGTGATCTATGATCACATCTGTAAACAGTCACTGCACTCCAGCTTGGGCACCACAGTGAGACTGTCTCTTAAAAAATAAGTAAAATGAGGCCGGGTACGGTGGCTCATGCCTGTAATCCCAGCACTTTGGGAGGCCGAGGAGGGTGGATCACGAGGTCAGGAGATCGAGACCATCCTGGCTAACACAGTGAAACCCTGTCTCTATTAAAAATACAAAAAATTAGCCGGGCGTGGAGGCGGGCGCCTGTAGTCCCAGCTACTCGGGAGGCTGAGGCAGGAGAATGGCGTGAACCCAGGAGGTGGAGCTTGCAGTGAGCCGAGATCCCGCCACTGCACTCCAGCCTGGGCGACAGAGGGAGACTCCGTCTCAAAAAAAAAAAAAAAAGTAAATTGATAAAAATTAAAATATTTAAAAAGGTGATTTGAAGGTAGGAGGGGTTCAACAATGGTTGGGTCCCAGGATAAATGTGCTTGGCCGACTCCAAGTCCATAACAACCTTCCTCTCCTTTCCCCACTCTCCCCAGGTCTGGGTGACTCTGACCACACCCAGCTCAGGACTGGATTCTGCCCTTCACTTAGCACCTGCCTCAGCCCCACTCCAGAATAGCCAAGAGAACCCAAACCAATAAAGTTTACGCTAAGTCGAGCCCATTGTGAAAATTTATTAAAATGACTACTGAGCACTAACAGGGCATGTTTGTCTTTGTGTATCTCTGTGTGTGGGCACCACCCAATGGAAAGGAAATATGGTCTGGGCATGGTGGCGTATGCCTGTAATCCCAGTACTCTGGGAGGCTGAGTCTGGAGGATTCGCTTAACCCCAGAAGTTCGAGACTAACCTGGGTAACAGAGTGAGACCCCATCTTTTTTTTTTTTTTTTGAGATGGAGTCGCACTCTGTCGTCCAGGCTGGAGTGCAATGGTGCAATCTCTGCTCACTGCAACCTCTGCCTCCTGGGTTCAAGTGATTCTCCTGCCTCAGCCTCCCGAGTAGCTGGGATTACAGGTGCCCACCACCACACCTGGCTAAATTTTTTTTTTTTTTTTTTGAGATGGAGTCTTGCTTTTGTTACCCAGGCTGGATGGAGTGCAATGGCGAGATCTCAGCTCACTGCAGCCTCCGCCTCCCAGGTTCAATTGATTCTTTTGCCTCAGCCTCCCGAGTAGCTGGGATTACAAGCATGCGCCACCATGCCCGGCTAATTTTGTATTTTTAGTAGAGATGGGGTTTCTCCATGTTGGTCAGGCTGGTCTCGAACTCCCGACCTCAAGTGATCCGCCTGCCTCTGTCTCCCAAAGTGCTGGGATTAAAGGCATGAGCCACTGCGCTAGGCCTAATTTTTTATTTTTAGTAGAGATGAGGTTTCGCCATGTTGGCCAGGCTGGTCTTGAACTCTTGGCCTCAGGTGATGCGCCTGCCTCGGCCTCCCAAAGTGCTGGCATTATAGGCATGAGCCATTGTACCTGCCTGAGACCCCGTCTTTAAAATAAAAAATAAAAAGAGGGCCGGGTATGGTGGCGGAAGCCTGTCATCCCAACAATTTGGGAGCTTGAGGTGGGCAGATCACCTGAGGTCAGGAGTTTGAGACCAGCCTGGCCAACATGGCAAAACCTCGTCTCTACTAAATATACAAAAATTAGCTGGGCATGATGACAGGCACCTGTAGTCCCAGCTACTCAGGAGGCTGAGGCAGGAGAATCGCTTTGACCCAGGAGGCGGAGGTTGCAGTGAGCTGAGATTGTGCCACTGCACTCCAACCTGGGTAACACAGCAAGACTCTGTCACACACAAAAAAAGAAAAGAAAAGGATCATTTGAGGTCAGGAATTTGAGACCAGCCTGGCCAACATGGTGAAACCCTGTCTTTACTAAAAATACAAAAAAAAAAAAAAAAAAAAAAAGAACCAGGCGTGGTGGTGCACGCTTGTAATCCCAGCTAATCGAGAGGTTGAAACATGAGAATCGTTTGAACCCAGGAAGCAGAGGTTGCAGTGAGCTGAGATCACACCACTGCACTACATCCAGCCTGGGTGACAAAGTGAGACCCTGTGTCCAAAAAAAAAAAAAAGAAAAAAAGAAGAAAAGGAAATATGGGTTTTTTTTGTTTGTTTGTTTTTCCACCGGGGCGTTCCTGAGTTTATTTGGGGCACACCCGGGCGAGGGCCCTGCACCTAGAAGAAGGTGTTGGGCCTCTTGGTGGTGAAGCGTGGCTTGTGCTGACGGCGCAGGACCCGGTGGGGCAGTGGGAACTTGATCTTGGAGTCGTGGAACTGCTTGACAGCCGGCCGGCGGCACTTGCTGGCCGCGATCTCCTCCACCTTCATGATCTGAATGGAGTGGGCTCGGGCGCGGTGCCGGGCACCCATGTCTCGGTAGCACTGGGTGACAGCGCCTGCGGTGGTCAGGTCCCGGTATTCCCGGTACATGTTGTGGGTGCCGCTCCGGGAGTCATAGCGCAGCCAGATCCCGAAGTTCTTCACCCGCAGCGGGGACTTCTCAAACACCTGCCCACAGTAGACAATCTCCCCTGAAGGCTTCTTTATCTTCTTTAACTGAGATACAAAGTACCAGAAGCGGGACTTGGCGACGACATGATTAGGCGCAAAGATTCGCATGCGGTAGAGGGGCGGCGTGTGGCATTTGGGGGTGGGCAGGCAGCGACCCACTACCTTGTACTCTCGTAGCGTGCCCGAGGCCTTCATGGCGTGCTCTCCGCGTTCACCGCCACCCGCAAAAGCGGAAATATGGTTTTTACTTGCATCTGTTAATTCACCTATTTATTCTACAAACACTTATTGGAAAGTTAATATTGGCAGGGCTGTGCTAAACACTGTATATACAGCAATGAAGAAAATGGACACAATCCTTGCCCCCGAAGAGCTTAAAGTCTGGTGACAAAGAAAGACCTCTAGTTTTTTTGTGGTTTTGTTTGTTTTACTGGGAGAGTCTTGCTGTGTTACCCATGCTGGGGTACAGTGCTGTAATCATAGCTCACTGCAACCCCGAGCTCCTGGGCTTAAGCGATCTTGCCACTTCAGCCTCCCGAGTAGCTGGGAGAAGTTGGGACTACAGGCATGTGCCGCCACGCCCAATTAACCAAAAAAGAAAAAAAATCTGTGTAGAGAAAAGGTCTGATCCTCTGATCCTTTTGTAGTGCATGAGTGTGATGATTGGGTGTTCACGGGCATGTGTTCGATGTGCCACCCTTGAACCTTGTTACAATGTTGGCTCATTACCCTTCTGACATGAAGAAAAGAAAAAAAAGATAGAAAAAAGGAGTCTCGGCTGGACCTGGTGGCTCACGCCTGTAATCCCAGCACTTTGGGAGGCGGAGGTGGGCAGATCACCTGAGGTCAGGAGTTTGAGACCAGCCTGGCCAACATGGCGAAACCCCATCTCTACAAAAATACAAAAAAATATTAGCCAGGCATGATAGTGGGTGCCTGTAATCCCTGCTACTCAGGAGGCTGAGGCGGGAGAATCACTTGAACCCAGGAGGCGGAGGTTGCAGTGAGCCAAGATTGCGCCATTGCACTCCAGCCTGGGTGACACAGCGAGACTCGTCTCAAAAAAAAAAAAAAACCGGGTGCAGTGGCTAACGCCTGTAATCCCAGCACTTTGGGAGGCCAAGGCAGGCAGATCACAAGGTCAGGAGATCGAGACTATCCTGGCTAACACGGTGAAACCCCGTTTCTACTAAAAAAAAATACAAAAACAAAATTAGCCAGGCGTGGTGGCTGGCGCCTGTAGTCCCACCTACTCGGGAGGCTGCGGCGGGAGAATGGCGTGAACCCGGGAGGCGGAGCTTGCAGTGAGCAGAGATTGTGCCACTGCACTCCAGCCTAGGCGACAGAGCAAGACCCCATCTCACAAAAAAATAAGAAGAAAAAAGAGGCCGGGCGTGGTGACTCACGCCTGTAATCACAGCACTTTGGGAGGCCGAGACGGGTGGATCACGAGGTCAGGAGATCGAGACCATCCTGGCTAACACGGTGAAACCCCGTCTCTACTAAAAATACAAAAAAATTAGCCGGGCATGGTGGCAGGCGCCTGTAGTCCCGGCTACTCGGGAGGCTGAGGCAGGAGAATGGCGTGAACCCGGGAGGTGGAGCTTGCGGTGAGCCGAGATCGCGCCACTGCACTCCAGCCTGGGAGACAGAGCAAGACTCCGTCTCAAAAAAAAAGAAAAAAGAAAAAAAGAAAAAGAAAAAAGGAGTCTCCCTATCTGGCTCAGAATGGTCCTGAACATCTGGGCTCAAGCGATCCTCCCGCCTTGGTCTCCCAAAGTGTTAGGATTATGGGGTGTGGGCTGCTGTACCAGGCCCAGACTTTAATTTTTATATTTATTTACTTATTTAAAAGATCCTTGAGTCATAAAGACCTTCCTTCATTTTTGTTTTTTTTTTTAAACTGAATCTCGCTCTTGTTACCCAGGCTGGAGTGCAATGGCGCAATCTCGGCTCACTGCAACCTCCGCCTCCTGGGTTCAAGTAATTCTCCTGCCTCAGCCTCACAAGTAGCTGGGATTACAAGTGTGCACCGCCATGCCCGGCTAATTTTTGTAGTTTTAGTAGAGACAGTTTTCACCATTTGGCCAGGCTGGTCTTGAACTCCTGACCTCAAGTAATTGGCTTGCTTCAGCCTCCCAAAAAGGCTTTAAATGAACCACTGTATTACAGCCTGGGTGGGAGAGCAAGACTCCGTGTCAAAAAATAAAATAAAATAAAATAAAATAAATAAATAAAATAAAATAAAATCAGGGAGTGAATGGCCGGGCATGGTGGCTCACGCCTGTAATCCCAGCACTTTGGGTAGCCAAGGTGGGTGGATCACTTGAGGCCAGGAGTTCAAGATGGCAAAATCCCATCCCTACTAAAAACACAGAAAATTAGCTGGGTGTGGTGGCATATGCCTGTACTCCCAGCTACTTGGGAGGCTGAGGCAGGAGAATCGCTTGAACCCGGGAGGCAGAGGTTGCAGTGAGCTGAGATTGCAGCACTACACTACAGCCTGGGTGACAGAGTGAGACTCCATCTCAAAAAAAAAAGTATATATATATATATATATATATATATATATATCACGGAGTGGGTTTCTTGCTCCAATCAGAGCACCGTCCTATCTTCACTGCTCCTTATCCTCTGCTCTGGGAGGTCCACGTAACTGTGCTGCAGCTTCTGTCACTCTGTGACCTGCAGATATTGGGAGATCCATAGCTAAGACACCAGGACACCCCGGAAGCCGGGAAAGCAACACCTTGATGCCTTGTGTATGCTTCTCCAATCCAGAGTATGGGCCATCAACCCGCAAAAGATACAAAGCCCAGGACCAGCTGTAAAGCTCCTAAAGTCACTTGGCCAGGTTTCATTGTTTGTATTGTTGGTGTGGCCTCTGCTAACAAGCATAAAACAAATTAATGCAACCTGTCCACCCATGCCATGGAAATGACTGCAGCGCCCCCTTCTCTACAGGCTGAGGAACCATCGTGAAAGAGGTGGGTGCATGAGATTGTATGAGCCAGATTAGATGAGTGGAGTGTGGTCAAGAGAGGGACTTTATTTTAAATCCTAATCTGACATGTAATTTCTGATTTACCCAGAAGTGCCTCCAAAATGTCTACTTGATGTATTATGCTTTCTGTAGAACACTTATTCACTGTAAGTTTCCTCCAAAACAACCCTTGATGCTGTTGCAGAAATCATAGGCTGTGAAGCTTGTAAACGCCTCCACGTTACTTCCAGAGCATTTATACTTTTCCCCAGGATATAAGCCCTGGGTCTGGGGGTTGTTTTGTGGAGATCTACCCATCTTGCCGCCACCCAAGACCACCCTTCTGTCTGTAAGTTACCTAATAAATTACCTAAAACCAAAATTAATAAATAAGATCAAATCAGGGAGAGAGTGGCAACCAGATTGGCCCAAGGTCTGGCTGTGAACAAAATGGGGAGAGCGCAAGACAATGGGAGGGGTAGGATTGTGCCTCAAGGCATTCTGCTAACCAAACAAAACTCCTTTTTTTTTGGAGACAGAGTCTTGCTGTGTCACCCAGCCTACTTTAAATTTTCTTTTTTCTTTTATTTTTATTTTTTATTTTTTTTGAGACAGAGTCTCGCTCTGTCGGCCAGGCTGGAGTGCAGTGGCAAGATCTCAGCTCACTGCAACCTCTACCTCCCGGGCTCAAGCAATTCCCCTGCCTCAGCCTCCCAAGTAGCTGGGATTACAGGCGTGTGCCACCACGCCCAGCTAATTTTTGTATTTTTAGTACAGACGGGGTTTCACCATTTTGGCCAGGCTGGTCTCGAACTCCTGACCTCAGGTAATCCGCCCGCCTCGGCCTCCCAAAGTGCTGGGATTACAGGTGTGAGCCATGGCGCCCAGCCAAATTTACTTTTAAAAAAAAATTTTCAACTTTTATTTTAGATACAGATATTTATGTGCAGATTTGTTAAACTGGAACATTGCATGATGCTGGGGTTTGGAGTACGGGTCCTGTCACCCTGGCAGTGAGCATAGAGCCCAATAGGTAGTTTTGTAGGCTTTTTAAGGCTTTTAATTTTCTGCCTCATAGAGGCAGTGCAGTGCATGGTTAATAACAATTATTATATTATCATTTTTTAAAGGGTTATGATAAGGCTTTAAATGAGATCATCATGATAAAAAAAAAAAAGGAAGACAATGTTTACAAAATGCTTAGCACAATGCCGAGCCCATAGTAAGAACATTGTACAAATGGGAAAAAGCTAACTTCTTTTTTTAGAGTTGGGGGTTTCCCTCCGTTGCCTAGGCTACAGTGCAGTGGTGTGATCATGGCTCACAGCAGCCTCAAACTCCTGGGCTGGAGATCTTCCTGCCTCAGTACTCCACCCCCTTCTGCTCCGTGGCTGGAATTATATTAATAGGTGTGAGCCACCATGTCCAGCTCAAAACTAACTCTTTTTGATTCACTAACCTCCCCCGAAGACATCCAAGACCCCAGAAATGCAGATTCAAATTTCTCCCCCAGACAATCAGTTCTATCATGGAGAATCACTAAAATAAACCCTCTAAACAAAGGCTTGCTCTAAATTGTGTGTACAGATTCCAGGAGCTCCAGGAATTTAAAGGAATAGAAACCAAGAATGTCAGAGCTGAAAGAAACCTTAGAGGTCAACTGGAGGCTGAGTGCGGTGGCTCACGCCTGTAATCCCAGTATTTAGGGAGGCCAAGGTGAGAGGATGGCTTGAGCCCAGGAGATCAAGACCAGCCAGGGAAACAAAGCCAGAACTTGTCTCTACGACAATTTAAAAAAATTAACCAGGCATGGTGGCATGCATCTGTAGTCCCAGCTGCTTGAAAGGCTGAGGCCACAGGATCCCTTAAGCCCAGGAGTTCGAGGTTACAATGAGCTATGATGGCACCACTGCATTCCAGCCTGTGTGACATAGTGAGACCCTGTCTCCAAAAAAATAAATAAATAAAAATAAAAGACCATGTTCTAGCTGGGCGCAGTGTCTCGCGCCTGTAATCCCAGCACTTTGGGAGGCCGAGGCAGGTGGATCACCTGAGGTCAGGAGTTCGAGACCAGCCTAACCAACATGGAGAGACCCCATCTCTACTAAAAATGCAAAGTTAGCCAGGCATGGGGGCGCATGACTGTGGTCCCAGCTACTCAGGAGGCTGAGGCAGGAGAATCGCTTGGACCCAGGAGGCGGAGGTTGCGGTGAGCCGAGATTGCACCATTACACGCCAGCCTGGGCAACAAAAGCGAAACTCCGTGCCCCTCCCCCCAAAAAGACCATGTTCTTAGCCACCCTGCCACGAAGCCAATAAGTCACTTAAAGCAAACGAGGGATTCGGTAATGGTCAGCATTCAGTGATGTGCTGGAAGCAGGCGCAGTGGCGAGTGCCTTGTCCCATCTACTTGAGAGACTGAGGCAGGAGGATCACTTAAGCCGAGTTGTTCAAAGCTGTAGTGCCCTGTGATGGCACCTGTGAATAGCCACCGTACACCATCCTGGCAACATATCAAGCCCATGATCAGAGTATTTACACCATGGACATAGGCAAATGCTACAAATCAGGGTTCCCCTCTCCCAACCTGGCAAGGTAGTTGTTAAACCCTTACCAGGATATCACTGGTCAGCATATTTTCCCTAAAATTATAAAACGGTACAAATGTATCTGCATAGGAGGATGAGCATGTCTGCCTGAGTGTGGCTACACTCAGCGTAGCCACTGAGGTCCACTTCGTGCATCTAAGGGACTAGGCATAGCCAGGTGTGGTGGCAAGCCAGGCGTGGTGGCTAACGCCTGTAATCCCACACTTTGGGAAGCCAAGGCAGGTGGATCACCTGAGGTTAGGAGTTCAAGACCAGCCTGGCCAATGTGGTGAAAACTTGTCTCTACTAAAAAGCCAAAATTAGCCGGCCATGGTTGCGAGCGCCTGTAGTCCCAGCTACTTGGGAGGTTGAGGCAGGAGAATCTCTTGAACCCAGGAGGCAGAGGTTGCAGTAAGCTGAGATCACGCCACTGCACTCCAGCCTGGGCAACAGGAGCGAAACTCGGTTTCAAAAAAAAAAAAAGTCCAGGCACAGTGGCTCACGCCTGTAATCCCAGCACTCTGGGAGGCCGAGGCGGGCGGATCACCTGAGATCGGGAGTTTAAGACCAGCCTGACCACCATGGAGAAACCCCGTCTCTACTAAAAATACAAAAACTTGGCCAGGCTTGGTAGCACATGCCTGTAATCCCAGCTACTCCGGAGGCTGAGGTAGGAGAATAGCTTGAACCCAGGAGGCAGAAGTTGCAGTGAGCCAAGATCGCACCATTGCACTCCAGCCCAGGCAACAACAGCGAAACTCCATCACACACACACACAAAAAAGGGACTAGGCATGTGTGTATGCATTTGAAGGCATGAATTATTAAATCTAAGGTCTTCACTGTGAGCGAGCAGATCAGTGTGTATACCTTAGGGCACTGTATAATGAGTCAAAGAGTAAGGGAGGAAGCAGGTATATCTAGATGGTGTCAGTGAGTACCTATGGGACCAAGTTTTGTGTTTGGAAGTTATGTAGTTAAGACCTCATATGATGGCTGGGGGTGGGTGGCTCATGCATGGTATCTCAGCACTTTGGGAGGCCAAGGTGGGTGGATCACTTGACGTTGGGAGTTTGAAACCAGCCTGGCCAACATGGCGAAACCCTGTCTTTACTAAAAATACACAAATTAGCCAGGTGTGATGATGTGCGCTGTAGTCCCAGCTACCCGGGAGGCTAAGGCAGGAGAATTCCTTGAACCCGGGAGGCAGAGGTTGCAGTGAGCCGAGATCGTGCCATTGCACTCCAGCCTGGGCGACAGAGGAAGACTCTGTCTCAAAAAAAACAAAAAACAAAACAAAACAAAAGGCCGGGCGCAGTGGCTCACGCCTGTAATCCTAGCGCTTTGGGAGGCCGAGGCGGGCAGATTGCCTGAGCTCAGGAGTTCCAGACCAGCCTGGGTAACATGGTAAAACCTCGTCTTTACTAAAGCACAAAATATTAGCTGGGCATGGCAGCGTGCACCGTAGTCCCAGCTACGCAGGAGGCTGAGACAGGAGAATTGCTTGAACCCAGGAGGTGGAAGCTGCAGTGAGCCGAGATTGCGCCACTGCACTCCAGCCTGGGCGACAGAGCGAGATTCCGTCTCCAAAAAAACAAAAAAAAATTAGATTTGGCAGCTGGGCAAGATGGCTGACGCCTGTAATCCCAGCAGTTTGGGAGGCCAAGGCGGGTGGAACACTTGAGGTTAGGAGTTCAAGACCAGCCTGGCCAACAGGGGTGAAACCCTGTCTCTACTAAAACTACAGAAATTAGTCGGGCATGGTGGCATCTACTCGGAAGGCTGATGCAGGAGAATCGCTTAAACCCAGGAGGCGGAGATTGCAGTGAGCTGAGATTGTGCTACTGCACTCCAGCCTGGGCAACAAAGGGAAACTCCATCTAAAAAAAAAAAAAAAAAAAGCCAGACGCGGTGGCTTATGCCTGTAATCCCAGCACTTTGGGAGGCCAAGGTAGGCAGATCGCCAGAGATCGGGAGTTCGAGACTAGCCTGACCAACATGGAGAAGCCCCATCTCTACTAAAAATACAGAATTAGCTGGGTGTGATGGTGCATTCCTGTAATCCCAGCTACTTGGGCGGCTGAGGCAGGAGAACTGCTTGAATCCGGGAGGCAGAGGTTGCAGTGAGCTGAGATCGCGCCATTGCACTCCAGCCTGGGCAACAAGAGCAAAACACCATCTCAAAAAAAAAAAAAAAAAAAAAGAAGAGATAGATTTGGCTTCAAATAACAGGAAAACACAAAATAATAGTAGTGGCTTCAGTAAGACAGGACATTATTTCTCTTTCTCATAAACACTCAATACTTACCTGGCAGGGGAGATACCATGATCCTGAAGGTGGTTTTCCTAGGGCGAGGCTCATCCATTGCACTCCAGATGTGCCAACTCTTGCGATTTCCCCAAATGTGGGAAACTCGACTGGGTAATTTGTGGTAGCGGTGGACTGCGTTTGCGCTCTAGTAAAATTTAAAATAAAAATAAAAAAATAGGCTGGGCTCACGCCTATAATCCTACCACTTTGGGAGGCCAAGGCGGGCGGATTGCCTGAGCTCAGGAGTTCAAGACCAGCCTGGGCAACATGGTGAAACCCTGTCTCTACTAAAATACAAAAAAAAAAAAGCTGGGTATGGTGGCGTGCTCCTGTAGTCCTAGCTACTCGGGAGGCTGAGGCAGAATTGCTTGAACCCAAGAGGCAGAGGTTGCAGTGAGCCAAGATCGTGCCACTGCACTCTAGCCTGGCGACAGAGCGAGACTCTGTCTCAAAATAAATAAATAAATAAACACTCAGAGATTGGTGGCCTAGGGCTAGTATGACAGTCTGTTCTGTAAAATCCTTAGGGATCGAAGCTCATTGGACTCATGGTTCCACCATTCCTCTAGGTCCAAAATGGCATCTACATGTCTTGCCATCAACCTTTGCTCTCATCCTCTTTTTATCATTTTACTTGAAACCTTCCTAGTAAAATTCACCTTCGTGGTTTCACTGTGTTGATTCCAAAACTGTAACTCAGTCCAGCTCTTTTTATTTTTATTTTTTGAGGCGGGGTCTTGCTATATTGTCCAGGCTGGTCTTGAACTCCTGGCCCCAAGAGATCCTCCCAGGCCAGCTCTTTTTAAAAATTTATTTTAAAAACAGAGACAGGTCTTCATATGTTGTCCAGGCTGGTCTTGAACTCCTGGCCCCAAGAGATCCTCCCAGTCCAGCTCTTTTTAAAAATTTATTTTAAAAACAGAGACAGGTCTTCATATGTTGCCCAAGCTGGTCTCAAACTCCTGGGCTCAAGCAAGCCTCCTGCCTTGGCCTCCCAAAGTGTTGGGATTACAGGTGTGAACCACTGTGCCCAGCCAGCTCTTTTTTTTTTTTTTTTTTTTTTTTTTTGTGCGACAGATTTTCACTCTTGACGCCCAGCCTGGAGTGCAATGGCACAATCTCGGCTCATCGGAACCTCCATCTCCCGGGTTCAAGCGATTATCCTGCCTCAGCCTCCCGAGTAGCTAGGATTACAGGCATGCGCCACCATGCCCGGTGGCGCATTTTTAAAAATAAAAAAATATTTTAAAAAATTAGCCAGTGTCGTGGCATGAGCCTGTAGTCTCAGCTACTCGGGAGGCTGAGGCAGGAGGATCGCTTGAACCCAGGAGGCAGAGGCTGCAGTGAGCCGAGATCGCACCACTGCACTCCAGCCTGGGGGACAGAGTGAGGTTCTGTCTCAAAAAAACAAAAATACTCTATGCTTCATTATTTCGCCAATATTGTCTTCATTCTGTGGCCCCTTCTCTGAATGGCCCTACCATGTTACCCCAGGTAGAAAACTGAGCATCTCTCGTCCTTGTCCCACCCATGCCACCCTATTTGTTTTACCCTCTTTCTTTCCTTCCTTCCTTCCTTTCTGTTTTTTTTGTTGAGATGGAGTCTCACTCTGTCGCCCAAGCTGGAGTGCAGTGGCTCAATCTCGGCTCACTGCAAGCTCTACCTCCCAGGTTCACGCCATTCTCCTGCCTCAGCCTCCCGAGTAGCTGGGACTACAGGCGCCCGCCACCATGCCCAGCTAATTTTTTTGTATTTTTTTAGTAGAGATGGGGTTTCACCGCATTAGCCAGGATGGTCTCGATCTCCTGACCTCGTGGTCTGCCCGCCTCGGCCTCCCAAAGTGCTGGGATTACAGGCGTGAGCCACCGCGCCTGGTCTTTTTATTTTTTTTTTGAGACGGAGTCTCGCTCTGTCGCCCAGGCCTGAGGGCAGTAGCACAATCTTGGCTCACTGCAACCTCCGCCTCCCGGGTTCAAGCGATTCTTTTGTCTCAGCCTCCCGAGTAGCTGGGACTACGGGCTTGTGCCACCACAAAGACAGGGTTTCACCATATTGGCCAGGCTGGTCTTGAACTCCTGACCTCGTGATCCATCCACCTCGGCCTCCCAAAGTGCTGGGATTACAGGAGTGAGCCACCGCGCCTGGCCTCACTCTACTTTCTTAATATCTCTTGGATTTGTCCCATTCTCGCTTTCCTTATTGCCACTGTCTTTGTTCTGGCCCTCATCATTTCTAGTTTGGATTGCTACAACTGAGATGAATTAAATCCAGGCTGCCACTGAGGCAGGAAAATAGGGTCTAGAGGCAGGCAACACACTTCAGCTATGAGAGGAAATATCCTTTTCATAGGGCATACACTGAGTAAATGGGACTTTGTAACTTTACTTCATCCTTTTCATTTACATAGGGCGTGTGTACCCCAGGTAGAGGGCATTTAAATTCACAAAAAACTCTGTAACAGAACCTTTGAGCCCCTATGCTTGGGCCCGCTCCCACGCTGTAGAGTTTTCTTTTTTTTTTCTTGAGACGGAGTTTCGCTCTTGTTGCCCAGGCTGGAGTGCAATGGCGCAATCTCGGCTCACCGCAACCTCCTCCTCCTGGGTTCAAGCGATTCTCCTGCCTCAGCCTCCCGAGTAGCTGGGATTACAGGCATGTGCCAGCACGCCTGGCTAATTCTGTATTTTTAGTAGAGATGGGGTTTCTCCATGTTGGTCAGCCTGGTCTTGAACTCCCGACCTCAGGTGATCCATCCGCCTGGGCCTCCCAAATTGCTGGGATTACAGGCATGAGCCACCACGCCCAGCTGAGTTTTCTTTTTTCTTTGCTTTTTTTTTTTTTTTTTTTGAGATGGAGTTTCCTTCTGTTGCCCAGGCTGGAGTGTAATGGTGCGGTCTTGGCTCACTGCAACCTCGGCCTCCCGGGTTGAAGTGATTCTCCTGCCTCAGCCTCTCAAGTAGCTGGGATTACAGGTGTGTGCCAACACATCTGTCTACTTTTGCATTTTTTTTAGTAGATAAAGGGTTTTACCATGTTGGCCAGGCTGGTCTGGAACTCCTGACCTCAAGTGATCCACCTGGGTCAGCCTCCCAAAGTGCTGGGATTACAGGCGTGAGCCACCGCGCCCGTGCTACTTTCATTTTCAATAAATCCCTTAATTCCTTCCTTGCTTTGTTTGTGCGTTTTGTCCAGTTGTTTGTGCAAAACCCCAAGAACCTGGAACACCCTCTACCGTTAACATATTTTGGCGAGCCAGCCAGGAGGAAAATGTAAGCCCAAAGTTTGGGATTTATTTTCCCCCTTTTTCCTTTTCCTTTCTACTCCATAAAGGGGAATCTCTCCCTCTCTCTGTCTTCCTTTCCAACCCGGGACCGTTGGTGGGCAGCGCCCAAACATGGAAGCAACTGCAGGTTTTTGGCCATGGCCAGTGAAACTAAGGGGTTTCCATGTGGAGAAGCCTAACTACCACCTCCTGGTTCGCTTAAGGAACCTGGGTCTTTTTCGTTTTTTTCTTTTTTTTTTTTGAGATGGAGTCACACTCTGTCACCGAGGTTGGAGTGCATTGGCAAGATCTCTGCTCACTGCAACCTCTGCCTCCCAGGTTCAAGGAATTCTCTGCTACAGCCTCCCGAGCAGTTTAGGATTACAGGCACCAGCCACCACGCCCGGCTAATTTTTTGTATTTTTAGTAGAGACGGAGTTTCACCATCTTGGCCGGGTTGGTCTTGAACTCCTGACCTCGTGATCCACCCGCCTCGGCCTCCCAAAGTACTGGGATTACAGGTGTGAGCTACCGCGCCCGGCTACAGATGACTGATTTTATCTCAAACAATGAATAACAATCATAAATGATATTTATTTGCGTGCCAGGCATTGCACTATATAATTTACTACTTTTTTTTTTTTGAGATGGAGTCTCGCTCTTGTTGCCCATGCTGGAGTGCAATGGCGCGATCCTGGTTAACTGCAACCTCCGCCTCCTGGGTTCAAGCGATTCTTCTGCTTCAGCCTCCCGAGTACCTGGGATTACAGATGCGCACCACCACGCCCTGCTAATTTTTTTGTATTTTTAGTAGAGACGGGGTTTCGCCTTGTTGACCAGGCTGGTCTCGAACTCCTAACTTCAGGTGATCCGCCCGCCTCAGCCTCCCGAAGTGCTGGGATTACAGGCTTGAGCCACCGCGTCAGGCCATGAGTAGGTATTATTCTATTTCACTACAGCGGATAGTGAAACATAAAGACATTAAAATAATTTGTCTTAAGTTCCTGGACCATATGTAGTGGAACTGAGCTTTGTAGCCAGGCAATCTGTCTTCAGAGTTCAACTTAACTTCAAGGCGCTTGGTAGTCAGAATCCTTTGTATGTGATTCCAACAGGTTAACTCCATTAGGGCAGAGGGCTGTTTTATGCTCAATATGGAACCCTGGATGGCCAACACAGCGTGTGGCACGTAGGAGGTGGTCCAGGGGCATTTGATGACCTCCAGGCAGCGGAGGGGCAGTCGAGGAAGACCAGGGCCCCAGGCGCCTACGTGGGCGGAATGCACAAGGTTGGCCTTGGCTGCCGGGGCTCCATGTCCCAGCACTAGCCAAGGAGGGCCTCAGCCGCGCTTGAATACTCGTGCTTTCCTCGCCGCGAGGCTTTGCGAATCTTGGCCACTAGCTAAAGGCGGGGTCGCCGGGCCGGTATGAACTGGAGACACTCAGCCTCGCGGCAGGAAATGCGACCCGTGGCTTCCGGCGCGTGCAGATGACGCGCGGCTCGGGCTTCCGCCTTGGGGAGCCGGCGGCGGAGTCCGGGACGTGGAGACCCGGGGTCCCGGCAGCTGGGCGGCCCGCGGGCCCAGGGTGGGGATGCACCGCCGCGGGGTGGGAGCTGGCGCCATCGCCAAGAAGAAACTTGCAGAGGTGAGCAGGAAGAAGGCCGACCCACAACCTGCCCCTGACCCGTGCGAGACTGAATTGTCCCGGAGCAGTGTCCTACCCGTTAATCACCTCCCAACAGAATCTGAGACTGGCTTCTCGGCCCTGGGACACAGAATTTCTCCAGCTTCCGGTGGATTGGCAGCGTTCCCAGATGCCCAGCCCTTTCTCCCACTTACCCAAGTTTAACTACAAATGGGATTCTACTCACAAACCTACAGTCGTCGATTCTACTCCTTCACCCTATCCTTCTCCCTAAGAAAACAATTTAAGAGAGACCCTCCTCTTTTCATCCCAAAGCTGTGGCAGCACAAATGGGGGACCCCAGCGCCCACTCTGTGTTTTTTTGTTTTGTTTTGTTTTTTGAGACAGAGTCTTGCTCTGTCTCCCAGGTTGGAGTGCAGTGGCGCGATCTCGGCTCACTGCAACCTCCACCTCCAGGGTTCACGCCATTCTCCTGCCTCAGCCTCCTGAGTAGCTGGGACTACAGGCGCCCACCACCACGCCCGGCTATTTTTTTGTATTTTTAGTAGAGACGGGGTTTCACTGTGTTAGCCAGGATGGCTCGATCTCCTGACCTCGTGATCCGCCCGCCTCGGCCTCCCAAAGTGCTGGGATTACAGGCGTGAGCCACTGCGCCTGGCCTCCAGCGCCCACTCTCTTAACTTATGCTGGTCTCTTTGTCTGACAGGCCAAGTATAAGGAGCGAGGGACGGTCTTGGCTGAGGACCAGCTAGCCCAGGTAAGTCGGTTGGGGGGCCCCAGGCAGGGAGGGAGACCTAACCAGGGCTGGCCAAGACACCTTGGATACGAACTTGATTGTGTAGATTGAACTAGAAATAGGGTGTTTGGCAAATTTTGATTTCTGAGCCGCTGAGATCTTTTAGGTGACTTGCTAATAACAATAATGGCTAACATCTTTGAGTGATTACATGCTTGTAACGTCCCAGGCATTTGTCTATTTTCTTTACATAGACTGTCTTGTTCAGTCCTCATTACAGTCCCATAAGGAAGGAACCCTATTATTCTGAGGTGTTTGTTTGTTTGTTTGTTTTTTGAGGGAGTCTTGCTCTGTTGCCCAGACTGGAGTACAGCGGCACGATCTCGGCTCACTGCAGCCTCCGTTTCCTGGGTTCAAGTGATTCTCCAACCTCAGCCTCCCGAGTAGCTAGAACTACAGACATGCGCCACCACGCCTGGGTAATTTTTGTATTTTTAGTAGAGACGGGGTTTCTCCATGTTGGTCAGACTGGTCTCAAATTCTTGAGCTCGTGATCCGCCCACCTTGGCTTCCCAAAGTGCTGGAATTAAAGGCGTGAGCCACTGTGCCGGGCCCTAATTTTTGTATTTTTTTTGTAGAGGCAGGGTTTCGCCATATTGGCCAGGCTGGTCTCAAACTCCTGGCCTCAGGTGATCCACCCGCCTCGGCCTCCCAGAGTGCTGGGACTACAGGTGTGAGCCACCGCGCCTGGCCGTATTCTGAGTTTAAAATTGAGAGCCGGGTGCTGTGGCATATGCCTGTAATCCCAGCACTTTGAGAAGCTGAGGAAGGCTGATCACCTGAGGTCCAGAGTTCGAGACCAGCCTGGCCAACATGGCGAAACCCCGTCTCTACTAAAAATACAAAAATTAGCTGGGCGTGGTGGCGGGCTCCTGTAGTCCCAGCTACTGGGGAGGCTGAGGTAGGAGAGTTGCATGAACCCAGGAGACAGAGGTTGCAGTGAGCCAGGATCATGCCACTGCACTCCACCTTGGGGGACAGAGCAAGACTCCATCTCAAAAAAAAGCAAAAAAAAAAGGCCGGGTGCGGTGGCTAACGCCTGTAATCCCAGCACTTTGGGAGGCCGAGGTGGGCAGAAATTGAGGACACTGGGGTGTTATGTAATATATCCAAGGTTATATGGGTAGTAAGTGGTAGAGCTGTTACTGATTTAGGTCCTCTGGGGATTTTCATTTTAAATACCTCAGAATAAAATGAAAATATTGCCTAACCTGTGGCACCCACACCACCATCATGACATCTAGGCATATACCAGGACAGTGTGTGAGTGATGGGGGGTGCAGCTCCTGTGCACTTTTCTTTTCCAGCCCTTCCCTTCTCTGTACGTGCTCCGAGTTTACCCAGTGATTGTGATTGGGGAAGAAGTGGAGGAAGCCGTTAAGCAGGAAAATGGGGCTGTGAGCTGAGGAAAAATAGTAAACCCAGGCTGTGCTCTTCAAAAGCTCCCACTCACAGGGGAGATGGCATGCAGGAATCAACTGAAAATGGTGATTAAAAAATGTGGAGGTTTCTTTTTTTTTTTTTTTTTTTTTTGAGACCAAGTTTCGCTCTTGTTGCCCAGGCTGGAGTGCAGTGGCGTGATCTTGGCTCACTGCAACCTCCGCCTAAGAATGTGGAGGTTTTTTTTTTTTTTTCTTAATTTTTTTTATTTTTTATTTATTTATTTTATTTTTTATTTTTTATTTATTTTTATTTTTTTATTTTATTTTTTATTGATCATTCTTGGGTGTTTCTTGCAGAGGGGGATTTGGCAGGGTCACAGGACAATAGTGGAGGGAAGGTCAGCAGATAAACAAGTGAACAAAGTTCTCTGGTTTTCCTAGGCAGAGGACCTTGCGGCCTTCCGCAGTGTTTGTGTCCCTGGGTACTTGAGATTAGGGAGTGGTAATGACTCTTAACGAGCATGCTGCCTTCAAGCATCTGGTTAACAAAGCACATCTTGCACCGCCCTTAATCCATTCAACCCTGAGTGGATACAGCACATGTTTCAGAGAGCACAGGGTTGGGGGTAAGGTCACAGATCAACAGGATCCTAAGGCAGAAGAATTTTTCTTAGTACAGAACAAAATGAAGTCTCCCATGTCTACCTCTTTTTACACAGACAGGGCAACCATCCGATTTCCCAATCTTTTCCCCACCTTTCTCCCCTTTCTATTCCACAAAACCGCCATTGTCATCATGGCCCGTTCTCAATGAGCTGTTGGGTACACCTCCCAGACGGGGTGGTGGCCGGGCAGAGGGGCTCCTCACTTCCCAGTAGGGGCGGCCGGGCAGAGGCGCCCCTCACCTCGCGGACGGGGCGGCTGGCCGGGCGGGGGGCTGACCCCCCCCACCTCCCTCCTGGACGGGGTGGCTGGCCGGGCGGGGGGCTGACCCCCCCCCACCTCTGTCCCAGACGGGGCGGCTGGCCGGGCAGAGGGGCACCTCACTTCCCAGTAGGGGTGGCCGGGCAGAGGCGCCCCTCACCTCCCGGACGGGGCGGCTGACCAGGCGGGGGGGTAACCCCCCCACCTCCCTCCCGGATGGGGTGGCTGGCCGGGCGGGGTGCCGACCCCCTCACCTCCCTCCCGGACGGGGCGGCTGGCCGGGCGGGGGGCTGACCCCCCCACCTCCCTCCCGGACGGGGCGGCTGGCCGGGCGGGGGGCTGACCCCCCCACCTCCCTCCCGGACGGGGCGGCTAGCCGGGCGGGGGGCTGACCCCCCCCACCTCCCTCCCAGACGGGGCGGCTGGCCGGGCAGAGCGGCTCCTCACTTCCCAGTAGGGGCGGCCGGGCAGAGGCGCCCCTCACCTCCCGGACGGGGCGGCTGGCCGGGCGGGGGGCTGACCCCCCCACCTCCCTCCCGGACGGGGCGGCTGGCCGGGCGGGGGGCTGACCCCCCCACCTCCCTCCCGGACGGGGCGGCTGGCCGGGCGGGGGGCTGATCCCCCCACCTCCCTCCCGGACGAGGTGGCTGCTGGGCGGAGACGCTCCTCACTTCCCAGACGGGGTGGCTGCTGGGCGGAGGGGCTCCTCACTTCTCAGACGGGGCGGCTGCCGGGTGGAGGGGCTGCTCACTTCTCAGACGGGGCGGCCGGGCAGAGACGCTCCACACATCCCGGACGGGTTGGCAGGGCAGAGGTGCTCCCCACATCTCAGACGATGGGCGGCCGGGCAGAGACGCTCCTCACTTCCCAGATGTGATGGCGGCCGGGAAGAGGCACTCCTCACTTCCTAGATGGGATGGCGGCCGGGCAGAGACGCTCCTCACTTTCCAGACTGGGCAGCCAGGCAGAGGGGCTCCTCACATCCCAGACGATGGGCGGCCAGGCGGAGACGCTCCTCGCTTCCCAGACGGGGGGGCGGCCGGGCAGAGGCTGCAATCTCGGCTCTTTGGGAGGCCAAGGCAGGCGGCTGGGAGGTGGTTGTAGCGAGCCGAGATCACGCCACTGCACTCCAGCCTGGGCGCCATTGAGCACTGAGTTAACGAGACTCCGTCTGCAATCCCGGCACCTCGGAAGGCCGAGGCTGGCGGATCACTCGCGGTTAGGAGCTGGAGACCAGCCCGGCCGACACAGCAAAACCCCGTCTCCACCAAAAAAATACGAAAACCAGTCAGGCGTGGCGGCGCGCGCCTGCAATCGCAGGCACTGGGTAGGCTGAGGCAGGAGAATCAGGCAGGGAGGTTGCAGTGAGCCGAGATGGCAGCAGTAGCGTCCAGCTTCGGCTGGGCATCAGAGGGAGACCGTGGAAAGAGAGGGAGAGGGAGACCGTGGGGAGACGGAGAGGGAGAGGGAGAGGGAGAGGCGAATGTGGAGGTTTCTAACAGTTTTATGTGAGAAATAAATATTGGGCTAGGAGTGCTTATTTTTGGTGGGATAGAAGATGGTCCTTGTTAATTAGGAAAAGAGAAGGGGTAATACAAAGTCAGAAAATCCCCAAGTCTTTTGTGTTTAACATGAAATGCAATCTGGCAAATTACAGTCCCAGAGCAGTTCTTTATCTGGAGTTGATCCCCAGGGAGGTTCATGACTCAAAAGTTTTTTGTTTGTTTTTTAAATTTATATTGGTTGATTGATTGATTGGCCCTGTGTGGTGGCTCACATCTGTAATCCCAGCACTTTGGGAGGCTGAGACAGATGGACTGTTTGAGGTCAGGAATTCGAGACCAGCCTGGCCCACATGATGAAACCCTGTCTCCACTAAAAATACAAAAATTAGCCAGGTGTGGTGGTGCGTGCTTGTCGTCCCAACTAGTCGGGAGGCTGAGGCAAGGGAATCACTTGAACTGGGAGGCGAAGGTTGCAGTGAGCTGAGATTGTGCCACTGCACTCCAGCCTGGGCGACAAAGCAAGATTCTGTCTCAAAAAAATTAAAAAAAAAAATATTGATTTATTGAGACAGTCTTGCTATGTTGCCCCAGCTAATCTTGAGCTCCTGGGCTCAAGTGATCCGTTGTGGGATTACAGGTGTGAGCCACCATTCCTGGCCAGACTCAAAGGTTATAAACAGATTCATGTGACGCTTCATTTTTTCCCGTCCAGCCTTTCTGTCGGCGGCGGGGGTAAAGATTTTCTAATGGGTGAACACTGCATTCCCTCATTTCTAAGATACGATGAATTATTAGGTACATCTTCAAATTAATAAGTTTTTCTGGGAAAAAGAAAAGGAATACCACATTATATATACACCTTTTTCTTTTTTTGTGCATATATTTGGTTGTATATATGTGCACCTTGATTATTAAATGCATGCTGATTTTAGAAGAGGAATACATGAAAAATTGTATATTTTGGAAGTGAGAAAACAGTACAGCATCCCATTTCTGCTGACAACAGAACTGTGAAGGAGAGGCAGGGATAAAAAGAGAGATGGTAAACAGCATAATGGTAGGCTGAGGGAGACTGGTTATTTCAGCCTTTGCCCTGCCACAGGGCTGGGGACCTGTTTTTGGCATCTGATTATCATTTGGTTGGGCTGCCCTTCACCACTCCCTGTCCATCCAACAGATGTCAAAGCAGTTGGACATGTTCAAGACCAACCTGGAGGAATTTGCCAGCAAACACAAGCAGGAGATCCGGAAGAATCCTGAGTTCCGTGTGCAGTTCCAGGACATGTGTGCAACCATTGGCGTGGATCCGCTGGCCTGTAAGAAGTTGTCTGTAGGGGTCCAGCGTTCTTATAGAGTACCTGAGGAACAGAAGCTCACATAGTTGTTGTTACCACTGTTGGGGCATCCGCTAGAAAGGCCTGCAGGAAGACCCAGAGGGTGTTGTCTTTTTGAGACGGAGTTTTGCTCTGTCGCCCAGGCTGGAGTGCAGTGGCACAATCTTGGCTCGCTGCAAGCTCTGCCTCCCGGGTTCACGCCATTCTCCTGCCTCAGCCTCCCGAGTAGCTGGGAATACAGGCGCCCGCGACCACGCCCAGCTAATTTTTTGTGTTTTTAGTAGAGATGGGGTTTCACCATGTTAGCCAGGATGGTCTTGATATCCTGACCTTGTGATCCGCCCGCCTCGGCCTCCCAAAGTGCTGGGATTACCTGCGTGAGCCACTGCGCCTGGCCAAGGGTGTCGTCTTTAGGGAGTACCTAGCAGGATGGCTAGTTCCCAGTCTGATATGGAAGATAGACCGACTATAGGCTGAGTAGCCAGTGTCTGTGATCATTCCTTGAACGATCTACAGTAGAATTTTTTATGGCATTTTCCCTCTTTATTAAAAAATATTTAATTTTGGCCGGGTGCAATGGCTCATGCCTATAATCCCAGCACTTTGCAAGGCCAAGGCAGGCAGATCACTTGAATCCAGGAGTTAAAGATCAGCCTGGGCAACATGGCGAGACTCCATCTCTACAAAAAGTATAAAAATTTGCCAGGTGTGGTGGCATGTGTCTATAGTCCAGCTACTCGGGAGGCTAAGGTGGGAGGATTGCTTGAGACTGGGAAGTTGAGGCTGCAGTGAGACCTTGTTTAAAAAAAAAAATTTTTTTTTTTTTTTTTTTTGAGACAGTCTTGCTCTGTCACCCACGCTGGAGTGCAGTGGTGCCATCTTGGCTCACTGCAACCTCTGCCTCCCAGGTTGAAGCAATTCTTGTGTTTCAGCCTCCCAAGTAGCTGGGATTACAGGCCTGCACCACCAAATCTGGCTAATTTTTGTATTTTTTGTAGAGAGGAGGTTTCACCATGTTGCCCAGTTTGGTCTTCAACTCTTGGGATCAAGTGATCGGCCTTTCTTGGCCTTCCAAAGTGCTGGGATTACAGGTGTGAGCCACTGCACTGAGCCCTTCCTCATACTTACAAACTTTAAAAAAATTATTCGCCGGGCGCGGTGGCTCACGCCTGTAATCCCAGCACTTTGTGAGGCTGAGGCGGGCAGATCATAAGGTCAGGAGATGAGGCCATCCTGGCTAACACGGTGAAACCCTGTCTCTACCAAAAATACAAAAAATTAGCCAGGTATGGTGGCACATGCCTGTAATCCCAGCTACTCGGGAGGCTGAAGCAGGAAAATCACTTGAACCCGGGAGGTGAAGGTTGCAGTGAGCCAAGGTCGCGCCCCTGCACTCCAGCCCAGGCAACAGAGCGAGACTCCATCCCCCCCAAAAAAAAAAAAAAAAAAGAAATTACTAATTTATTATTTTTTAGTGTTGAGGTTTCTGTCACCTAGGCTGGAGTGCATTGGTGCAATCAGCCCACTGCAGCCTTCAACTCCAGGGCTCAAGTTACTTTCCTGCCTCAACCTCCCGAGTGGAGCTGGGACTAGAGGCGTGAGTCACCGTGCCTGGCCCCAGTGTTTTTTTTGTTTTTTTTTTTTTTTGAGACAGAGTCTCGCTCTGTTGCCCATGCTGGAGTACTGTGGCATGACACTCTTGGCTCACTGCAACCTCCTTCTTCTGGGTTCAAGTGATTCTCCTGCCTCAGCCTCCTGAGTAGCTAGCTGGGACTATAGGCATGTGCCACCATGCCCAGCTAATTTTTTGTATGATTAGTAGAGACAGGGTTTCAGCATGTTAGCCAGGATGGTCTTGATCTCCTGACCTCGTGATCTGCCCTGCCCCTCTCAACCTCCCAAAGTGCTGGGATTACAGGCGTGAGCCACTGCTCCTGGTCTGGCCCCAACTTTGTAAACATATATGGGATTATAATATAATTACTACTGCTCTACAACCTACATTTTTGTTTTCTTTTTTTTTTTTTTTTGAGATGGAGTTTTGCTCTTGATTCCCAGGCTGGAGTGCAGTGATCTTGGGTCACTGCAACCTTCGCCACCCAGGTTCAAGCGATTCTCCTGCCTCAGCCTCCCAAGTAGCTGGGATTACAGGTGCCCACCACCATGCCTGGCTAATTTTGTATTTTTAGTAGAGACGGGGTGTCTCCATGTTGGTCAGGCTGGTCTCGAACTCCTGACCTCAGGTGATCCGCCTGCCTCTGCCCCCAACCTGCATTTTTCACTGAATAGAATATTGTTGTCAGTGGATTGTTTATTTATTTATTTTTTATTTCTACACTCCTGGTAACTCACAGAACATTCAGTGGATTTTTGAATGCTGAGTCTGCATATTCTTTCTCTTAGTCTTGTCTAGACCATATTTCCCATTATATTTCACTGTATGCTTTGTGAATGGAAACTCGTTTTTTCAGTATCCTGAGCCAGAATTAGCCAAATAGAAATGACTTTTGTTTTATTTTTTAAATTTTTATTTATTTATTTTATTTTTATTTTTTTTTTGAAACGGAGTCTCACTCTGTTGCCAGGCTGGAGTGCAGTGGCGTAATCCCGGCTCACTGCAACCTCTGCCTCCCGGGTTCAAGCGATTCTCTTGCCTCAGTCTCCCGAGTAGCTGAGATTACAGGCATGCGCCACCACGCCCAGCTAATTTTTGTATTTTTAGTAGAGACGGGGTTTCACCGTATTGGCCAGGATGGTCTCGATCTCTTGACCTTGTGATCCACCAGCTTTGGCTTCCCAACGTGCTGGAATTACAGGCGTGACCCACTGTCCCCGGCTGTATTTTTTTTTTTTTTTTTTTGAGAGAGAGTTGTGCTCTTGTTGCCCAGGCTGGAGTATGGTGGCGCGATCTTGGCTCACTGCAACTTCTGCCTCCTGGGTTCCAGCAATTCTCCTGCCTCAGCCTCCCAGGTAGCTGGGATTACAGGCACACGCCACCACTCCTGGCTAAATTTTTTTTATTATTAGTAGAGATGGGGTTTTGCCATGTTGGCCAGGCTGGTCTTGAACTCTTGGTCTCAAGCGATCCACCCAGCTCGGTGTCCCAAAGTGTTGGAATTACAGGCGTGAGCCACTGCGTCCGGCCAGAAATGACTTTTAGATTGCCTGCCCTCTGGAACCGTCTGACCCTGTTCTTCAGCAGGAGTTACCGTGAGTCCGATTGTTTCCTGAGTAGCAGATGGAGCAGAAGAACTTCATGCCATGCAGGGAAGACTTCCCATATGATAGATGTTTTAATGCAGGTTTGAAAGAAAAGAAGGGATGTAAATTAATCAATAACCGAGATTTTGTTTTTCTGTCTTGTAGCTGGAAAAGGATTTTGGTCTGAGATGCTGGGCGTGGGGGACTTCTATTACGAACTAGGTGTCCAAATTATCGAAGTGTGCCTGGCGCTGAAGCATCGGAATGGAGGTGAGGGTGGCTAGGTCCTGTGAACTGGACTCTGGACTTCTCTGAGAGGGAGAAAACCGTAAAAGATTATCGTTTCCATCCTGCAGTCTACAGGCCTCTAAGGACTTGAGAGACATCTTAGCTGTTTCATGCAGTTGAATCCATGGCAAGTCTCCATGGCCAAGGGTAAATAGAATTACCTGAACGATTGTCTCTGTTCTCCAAAGATCTTTGGCCAGGAAGGTCTAGTCCCTAGTCACTACAGAAAATAGTAGGGAGGTAGGAAGTAGGCCTTTTCCCCTGATGTCTGATGTATCTGGAGTGATTTTCTCATTAGTAACTATAGTCCTGCACTGTCTCTCCGACGTATGGGAATGTCAACTGAGTCTGTGTTCCCTAAAATGTGACCTTAAAATTTGTCATCTGGTGATGCCATCTTTCTTAGTAAGCACGTTAAATGATGTGGATTGAAGTTACAGAAAGAAAACTTAAAACCATTTACAAATCATCATCAACTATAAATAGACACGGCCTTGATGTCAAGAGGACATTTATAGTTTTTCAAAGCTGATACTGCTTTTGTTTTTAGATTTTCATAGCTCTCTGCTGACAGGCCTAGCAAGGTCTCAGAATCCATTTCTCATATTATGGTCAGTTATTTCATAAGGAGAGTGTTAAAAAAAATTAGGAACTAGAATGTTATTTGCTACTTGTAGGCCACTGGAATTGTAATGACTGTCAACTTATTTAAAGTGGGTAATCTCTTTTTCTGATTTCTGTTCCCTGTCTCCAATAGGTCTGATAACTTTGGAGGAACTACATCAACAGGTGTTGAAGGGAAGGGGCAAGTTCGCCCAGGATGTCAGTCAGTAGGTCTTGTCTTCCAATCCCTTGGAGTACAGAAAGAGGTCTTTAAAATTCAGATGGAACTCTTTTCTCCCTATTCCTCATGTCTAGGCTAGCTTAGAAATCTGTATCATCTCCATATCATACAGGGAAAAAAAAACCAAAAAACGAAACAAACAAAAAATAAGAGATAGGGTCTCACTTTTGCCCAGGCTGGAGTACAGTGGCACGATCACAGCTTACTGCTACCAAGATCATTGCTTACTGCAGCCTCAAACTCTTGGGCTCAAGTAATCCTCCCACCTCAGCCTCCCAAGTAGTTGGGATTATAGGCATGGGCCAGTATGGCTGGCTATTTTTAGAAAACAGAAAATATAGATTTAAAAAAGGAAACAAAAACCATTATTTCTCAATTAAGAGATTACAACTGCTATATATTTTAATGTAGTTCCTTCTAAGCATTTTTTCATGTATTATTTTTTAACAGACTTGGGGCTATATATAGTCTTTTTTTTGTTTGAGAAAGAGTCTTGCTGTCACCCAGGCTGGAGTGCAGTGACCCGATCTTAGCTCACTGCAACCTCTGCCTTCTGGGTTCAAGCAATTCTCGTGCCACAGTCTCCCCAGTAACTGGGATTATAGGTGTGCACCACCATGCCCGGCTAATTTTTTTTTTTTTTTTTTGAGACAGAGTCTCACTCTGTTGCCCAGGCTGGAGTGCAGTGGCGTGATCTCTGCTCACTGCAAGCTCTGCCTCCTGGGTTCACGCCATTCTCCTGCCTCAGCCTCCCGAGTAGCTGGGACTACAGGCGCCCGCCACCACGCCCGGCTAATTTTTTGTATTTTTAGTAGAGACGGGGTTTCACTGTGTTAGCCAGGATGGTCTCGATCTCCTGACCTCGTGATCCACCCGCCTCAGCCTCCCAAAGTGCTGGGATTACAGGTGTGAGCCACCGCGCCTGGCCGCTTGGCTAATTTTTGTATTTTTAGTAGTGATGGGGTTTCACCTTGTTGGCCAGGCTGGTTTTGAACTCCTGGCCTCAAGTGATCTGCCCGCCTCAGCTTCCCAAAGTGCTGGGATTACAGGTGTGAGACACCACGGCTGGCCAGGGCTGTGTATAGTCTTGAGATTATTTGAGGCCAAGGAGACTAGTGTAGGTGCCTAGAAAGGCTGGGGAAGGAGGTGGTAGTGAGATGATGGAATATAAATTGATCTAGTTCTCCAGCCTCTATGTGCGAGTCCAGTTTGAGAAAAGATAAAAGGCTGTTTTTGATGTAACTTCCAAAGAGTCAGCCTACTATGAGATCTTGAAGACCTAGAATATTCAAAGAAAAGTAACGAGGCTGGGTGCAATAGCTTACACCTGTAATCCTAGCCCTTTGGGAGGCTGAGGTGGGAGGATTGCTTGAGGACAGGAGTTCGAGACCAGTCTGGGCAGTGTAGTGAGACCTTGTCTCTACAAAAAATAAAATTAGTTGGGTGTTGAGGCATGCACTCATTGTTCTAGGCTGCAGTGAGCTATGATTGCACCACTGCACTCCAGCCTGGGACACAGAGCAAGACGTCATCTCTACTTTTTTTTTTGTTTTTTGAAATGGACTCTTGCTCTGTTGTCCAGGCTGGAGCGCAGTGGTACAATCTCGGCTCACTGCAACCTCCGCCTCCTGGGTTCAAATGATTCTTCTGCCTCAGCCTCCTGAGTAGCTGGGATTACAGGTACCTGCCACTGGCGCCCTGCTAGTTCTTGTATTTTTAGTGGAGATGGGGTTTCACCATGTTGGCTAGGCTGGTCTCGAACTCTCGGCCTCCCAAAATGCTGGGATTACAGGCGTGAGCCACCGCGCCCAGCCAAGACCTCATCTCTTAAAAGAAAAAAAAAGGAAAGTGATAACAAAAGATTACTAGCCATACTCATTGCAGATTTCATGAAGAGAGGGTGAGCATTTGAAGCATTTCAGTTTGCTATTCTTGGGGGTTGGAGAATGCATTCCAATCTACCTAAAAGTGCCCTTTCCCTGGCTGTTTGGGTGATAACATTTTTTGAGCTTTGGCAGAGGTTTTAAACTCTGTATGTGGGCTGGATATGTGATCTACACACTGTTTTGTAGGTTTTCTTTTTCTCTGATTTCAATTAGAATCAGAAAACTTGGCAGTATTGGGTTTGAATTGCCACTTGGCAATAATAACCAGCTGGGTTGCCCCCTTTAAAATAGATAAGCATTCTGTAGTTGGCCACAGGTGACACTACCCCCATTGCCTCTTCAGCTCACTCATTCACATTTCCTGATGGGCGTCTGCAGGTGTATCTTTGACCTCTGTCTGGATGTTGGAGTGAGTGGTTCGCTGAGCAGAGAGCCTGACTCCTGTGTATCTCCCATGATTGTCCAAGCATCACTTATTGCTCCTTGACCCTGTCTTTTTACTGATGTAGTTGAGTGTTGTGCAGCCTTTTATTATTTTAGAGGCAGGGTCTCGCTCTGTCACCCAGGCTGGAGTACAGTGGTGCACAATCACAGCTCACTGCAGCCTTGAACTCCTGGGCTCAAGTGATCCTCCTGTCTCAGCCTCCCAAGGATTATAGGCGATTGCCACCATGCCCTGCTAATTTTTTATTTTTAGTAAAGACAAGGTCTTGCTGTGTTGCCCAGGCTGGTCTCTAACCCCTGGGCTCAAGCAGTCTTCTCAATGTGGACATCCCAAAAGTGTTGGGATTATGGGTATGAGCCATTGCGCCTGGCAGTTGTGCAGTCTTCTAAATTTTCTGTCAGTATCCTGCCCAGGGCAGAGCTGAAACTGTGTTGTTAGGTCTGATTCTGCCAAGGGTCGTTAAGCAGCTCTTCCTTACCTCAGAGATGACCTGATCAGAGCCATCAAGAAACTAAAGGCACTTGGCACTGGCTTCGGCATCATCCCTGTGGGCGGCACTTACCTCATTCAGTCTGTTCCAGCTGAGCTCAATATGGATCACACCGTGGTGCTGCAGCTGGCAGAGGTACTGGTGCACCTTCGAGTGTGTGTGTGTGCAAGGGACAGTCTGTGATGCAAGTCTGGAGCAGTTCTCAGCTCGTGCTCCCCATTATGCAGGTCTTTTGCTGAGACTATCCAGTGGATGAACTACTCAGGCCTGTGCTTGTTCAGCAGACATTTATTGAGCAGCTACAGTGCAAAGCACTGGGCCAGGCTGTGGGGCATATAAAGATGATAAAATTCCTGCTCTCAAGGAGCTTACAGTCTAGTCAGGTAGACAGACATGCAGACAACTAACTAGATTTCTTTGGGTAGCCAGACTCTTTGATGTCTTGAAACTACTTTATGGATTCTTCAAAAACGGATTTTAAAAAATCTTGTTTGCCATGCCCCCATCCCTCATCATGCCTTAAGCATATGCCATCTTCCCCCAAATCCCCATCAGGTATTTAGGATAGATGTGTTCAGTTTTATTATTTTTGAGATGGAGTTTCACTCGTTGCCTAGGCCAGAGTGCAATGGCGTGATCTCAGCTCACTACAATGTCGGCCTCCCGGGTTCAAGTGATTCTCCTGCCTCAGCCTCCCGAGTAGCTGGGATTACAGGTGTGTGCCACCACGCCCAGCTAATTTTGTATTTGTAGTAGAGATAGGGTTTCTCCATGTTGGCCAGGCCTGAGTTTGGTCTCGAACTCCCGACCTCAGGTGATCCACCCACCTTAGCCTCTCAAAGTGCTGGGATTACAGGGGTGAGCCACCGCACCCAGCCCAGTTTCCTTTATAACGTAAAACAGAACTAAATAAGGGAGGGGCTTTTCTGTATTGGAGGATGAGTAGAATGAGGCAGGGCAAGGGCTGAATATTTAAATAATGGAGATTATTAGCAGTTTATGATTATCATCATTTCTTCCCATCAATTAATTGTCCAGAATCTTCCCTTGTCATGCTCTAGAGTGCTTTGCAGAAGTCTAACTCAGTATGTTAGTACAAGGGACCCCACTGTTTTGTTTTTTTGAGATGGAGTCTTGCTCTGTCGCCCAGGCTGGTATGCAGTGGTGCAATCTCTGGCTCACTGCAGCCTCCATCTCCCAGGTTCCAGTGATTCTTCTGCCTCAGCCTCCCAAGTAGCTGGGATTACAGGCGTGTGCCACCATGCCTGGCTAATTTTTGTATTTTTAGTAGAGATGGGGTTTCACCATGTTGGCCAGGCTGGTCTCGAACTCCTGACCTCAGGTGATCCACCCACCTCGGCCTCCCAAAAAGTGCTAGGATTACAGGCATGGGCTGCCGTGCCCGGCCGGGACCCCACTTTTAGGATTGAACCCACCAACCTACCTCTGTCATGCTGAAAGTCACTTCTCTCTCTCCCCGCTGGAACCTTTAAACATTTTCTGTGTTCTCTCATGCTTGACAGCTTTTCCTCCTGTCTGGGTAAGTCTCTTGTTCCTGGGCAGATCCTGGGTTCTAAGGGAAGGTGCACTCTTAACTGATTCAATCCCCATTCCTCCTTCCTTCAGAAGAATGGCTACGTGACTGTCAGTGAGATCAAAGCCAGTCTTAAATGGGAGACCGAGCGAGCGCGGCAAGTGCTGGTATGCAACTTTGGAACAGTCCAGAAAAGACAGGCAGGCCCCAGTTGGGAGGATGTGGGTTCCACAAATGCAGGAACTTCAGCATTGCTTTGCTGGCCTTCTGCCTTGAAGGCTACTGCTGCCATGCTAGAAGGAAGCCCAGCACTTCTCTGAAGATGGCACCAAAAAGGTAGAACTAGGAAGGCAGGTTCCTAACTCTGCGGTGCACACAATACCAGGCTGCCCCTGCTACTTGGGGAACTGACTCTCTCTCTCTTGAACATGCTGAGCCTGGAGTTGCTGGTCAGGAGATTAATGTAGTTTGTACTGGAAGTAACACTGTTAGTACAGTGAATTATTAACTACATTAATTACATATCTGTAATTATCCACTAAGCATTATATTGCATAGTATATATTCTAGCTTTATATATACAAATTTCATCGTACTGAAGAATGAATGATGTGAAGAGGGAGCAATGTAAGAATGTAAAAGAACTCCGGCTTCAGTACCTTTTTTCCTTATCCAAACAATTCAACTGTCTAAACCTTTCATCTGTAAAATGGGCATAACATAATTATTTACCTAATGATACTGGACAGAAACAACCCATTTTGAGCATATTTCCAGCTCTAGGAACTGAGTCTATTCTTGCATAAGTATGGTCAATCATGTTTGCTACCCGGAATAACTTAATTCAAAGGTAGCTAAACAGTGATCTCTGTTTAACAGTTTCTGGGAAAATGGAGGCAGTGATTTGCTGAAGGCCATACAGCAAATATTTCTGTAGCTATGTGTTCTTTCCACTATATCCCACTATGCTAGGCTTTACCCCTCTTCCCCAGCAGCACAAGTTAAATGACTTCATAGAATTTTTCAAATTCAGGCAAAGGCCAAGGCCAAACAGCTCATTTAGTTGGTTGTGTAAAGGTTTGAAGGCACTTAGTAGATTTAGTTTGAAAACCTCACTGAAGCCAAAATTGGTGTGGGGGTTGCTTACCTACCCTTTGTCTGTGGAACCTCCCTGTTCTCAAACTGCTCTTCTTCCCTTTTCCCTCCAGGAACACCTGCTGAAGGAAGGGTTGGCGTGGCTGGACTTACAGGCCCCAGGGGAGGCCCACTACTGGCTGCCAGCTCTCTTCACTGACCTCTACTCCCAGGAGATTACAGCTGAGGAGGCCAGAGAAGCCCTCCCCTGACTGCGTGTGGAAGGGCACACAGCAGCAGGCAGGGAGGAGGAGGAGGTGGCAAATAAACCTGGGCAATTTTGTTTATAAAAAAAATAGAAAAAAAGTTCCAAGTTTTTCTTTCTTCCCTCATTCTTTTATTTTTGAAAAGTGCCTTCACGTTGCATTTTCATTGGAGGAAAACCTCGCTCGTTCAGTAAGCATAATCTGATTAACACAGAGAACGGCAAGCACATATAAAATGATTTTTGTAGGTCATCTGCAAGTTCATGGAAGAGCTGGGCCTAGAATGCGGGTTGTTTCCTGGCCTGTCTAGTCTTTGTAGCTGTGAGACATAGATTACAGCCTATGCTAATTCAAACCTTTTAAATAAAATGTTCTTTATCTCAAACTAGCTGGTCCTAATGGACCAGTAAATAATATTCACTTTCAGTCTCTTCTGGCTTCCTCTGTAGAGGCTCTAGGTTATGACAGAGTTAGCTGTGAGTATGAAGTCAATGTCCAATCGTGGCTTCTATTGGAGGAAAGAGAACAATGGAATCTGAGGGGAATCAAACAATAGTTAGGGAATGTTCTATTTTCTTAAATTCCCTACTAGCTTTCTCACCCTCCTGTAGTGACTGCCAGGTCCCTCTAGCCTCAGTAGTGGGAAAGGGAGTCATTTACTGAACACCTACCCTGTGCCATTTTACATACAGCTCACTTAAATTTCACCAAGTAGGCAGCCTTCAACATCACAGGTGATTCAATCAAAGTAATTTGCCAGGGGCCGCCAGCTTCAGCTGAGCTAAAGCTGGCGCCTAGGCCTATTAACCCGAGCCCATGCCTTCATGTATCACTGCATAGTACAGAATGGCAGCACATACTATGTGTAGACATTTTTCTACACACGTGGTCAGCCAAGAGTAAAAGCCTCTGCATCAGAAAGCAAGAATCTCCTATAGCAAGAAGTGGTGATGAGGGAAGAGGCCAGAGTCGTTTAAGGCTCCCAAAGTCCTTATGGTCTAAAGGCTAAGATCCTAAAAGTGCTAGTTTAGTACTGGGAAATCTGAAAACTCAATGGTTTTTCCATACTGAGACCCTTCCTTTAGCAGGATATAGCCTGGGACCATCTCTTCCTCTGCCTATCCTTGTAGGACATACTCCAAGCCCTGGAATAGGTCTGTCTTTGGAAACCACTCAAACTAAGATGTCACTGACTGCCAGAGCATGGACCCCATTTCCAATGAGAAAACTTGCCCTGCTCTCCCCACCCAACCCTGCCCTTCCACCATGTTATGCAAGTCTTCGGTTTCCAGACAATTCATGGCACTTTCCTTCTCCCTAACAGTTCCAGGCCTAGGTGAGGTGTGGTTGACAAGATGATCCCATTCCTCCTTTACACAAGCCCTCCCACACCCACAGGCACTTCCTCCTTCTGCCAAAACAAACTTTATTGCACCAAAAAGGAAAACAAAAAAACAAAAAAACTTCATTTATATACAGTCAGATATAAAGACATCTCTTTGACTCCTGTGCATATATTTCCTCAACTCAAGATTAGGGCATAAAAGTCAGGCTGCTATGCCAGACATGCTCTGCCCTATGGCAGGGCCAAGGAGAGGATTGTCACTTGAAAGTGGGAACACTTAAATGGATGACAGAGAACACTGGACCCACAGACCAAGAGCATTCTTCTAAGCCCCAGAGTAGCTCGAGGAATGGAAGAGGGAAATTGGAAGCAGGGTCCCTTTTCGATCTTCATGTGAAGAGACCCAGCCTCTTCAAGGGTATCCAAGATAAACTTCCGTTCCCCAAGCCCACCAATCACTGTCCAGTTCCTTTGCTTCCTGCCCTCCCAAATAGGACATTCTCCTTTGTGCCCAGCCCCCCTCTGCACAGATCCTCCAAGGGGAGTCCCATGATCCACAAGGCAGAGACCTTCATAGCAGAGGGCAGGGCAGGTACACACTATCCTCTCCCTTATGCATGGCTGGACACTGACTGAGGCCCTGCATCACAAGAATCGCCAATACCCACTGGGAGCCATAACAATAAATCTGGAAGTACGGGGAGAACATATCAAAAAGGGGAAGGATGGATTCCCTTGATGCCCAGGATTACAGGGCACCTAAAGCACATTTTTTTTTTTCTGAGCCAACCAGCTAAAGGATCACTGCAGCTAAATACAGATAGAGAAGCAACATAGCCAGGCAAATACCCATCAGAGCCAGTGACAAGAGCAGCTGGGGGCACGGGGGAGGCGGAAGGAAGAGAAAGAAGGGGAGGAGCCTCCAGAGTCCCAGCCCGAACCCCCTCTGCCACTGGCTACCCTTGCTCCCCACAAATCCCTGGGGTTGAAGTGAGGAGGACTACAGGCTGGGGTGAAAATACACAAGGACAGCCCAACAAAATACAACAAGGACTAGCATCAGTCTCCCCCTTACTCCACCCCCAAGAGAAATACCCTTATTGTGACTAGTATTTATGAAAATCTGTAAGAGACTATTCTATGTAGTGGCTCTAATCCCATATACACAGCAGCTGCCTGTGTTGGGAACTTTTCAAATCAGTGATTGTGGGAACAAACAGTATTTTCAGCTTCTTACGGTGCCATGCAGGCTTTACCAAGACCTTGGTTAAGTCCCAGTCACATTTACCTTCTGTCTTACATCTAGAAAAGGGTGAGGAAAGGGGGGAGGGGAGAAAGGTGCTCAGGTGCTAGGTAAAGCTTACTGATCAGCAGCCTAGACTCCACCACTGTTCCTTCTCTTTGGTCTGTCTAGAACAGTGACTATAAATTAGGAAAAACAAAATTATGCTGGCCTGTGGGAAATAATGGGGGAAGGAAGGCAGAGAGGAAAAGGGCATTGGGAAGCCCTGCTTCAAGACTGAAGACAGACAAATAGACAACCACCCAGACTGCTTAAGTGTCACAGACAGCCCCCACCCCAAGCTCCCTTCCAGGTATCCCCATAAATCATTTGGGCACACTCCCTCTTGGAATTGCAATTTCGGTCTTCCACTTATCCCTAAGGAGCTGGCCCTGTGGAGAGGTGTGTTGGTTGTTTTGTTTTTGCCAAAGGCCCTCGCTCTAGGTGCTCCTGTAAAGGTACCTTGGCCCCTGATACGGGATGAATGGATGAACAAAGCCCCAGATGCTCCAGTGCCAAGGAGGTGAGACCGGGAACAGGCCCCCACTCCCACACCCTGGGATCCGAGCTTGCTTGGTTCTTGCCATCTTGCAGGATGACTTCGAGTCTGGAGGGAGATACACAGTGCCTCTCCATCCCTGGGGTGGGGGGAAGGGATTCTGCTGGGACTCTTGAGTGGGGGAAAGGGGAGATGGGAGCAGGGTCTAAACCCTCAGGCTCCCATGAAGGTCTGTCTCTGTCCCAGATGAGCTGCTATCAGAGTCCATTTCTGCATTCTCATTATGGAGCCTCTCCAGCACTTTCTGACGTATCAGTCCCAGGCGCATCAAGAGGGACTGGTAGTCAAAGTGGCCCCGCTTCTCTCCAAAAGGGTCCTGTGGGGAAAGGAGACAAGGGGATGGAAGATTCAAGTCTGGGTGGCTGATCCTAGAGAAAGCAGCTTCGGGCCCATGTGAAATGAAAGCTCAACTTCTGAGCCATGGGAGCAGGAAGGCCTAACAGCACAGGCAGTCCCTAACAGCACAGGCAGTCCCAAACAGCAGGCAAAATAACCTTTGCTTAAAAATATGACACCTGGGCCAGGCGCGGTGGCTCACGCCTGTAATCCCAGCACTTTGGGCGGCCGAGGCGGGCGGATCAGCTGAGGTTGGGAGTTTGCGACCAGCCTGACCAACATGGTGAAACCCTGTCTCTACTAAAAATGCAAAATTAGCCGGGCGTCGTGGCGCATGCCTGTAATCCCAGCTACTCGGGAGGCTGAGGCAGGAGAATCACTTGAACCTCGGAGGCGGAGGTTGCAGTGAGGCAGAGGTTGCAGTCAGCTGAGATCGAGATCGCACCATTACACTCCAGCCTGGGCAACAAGAGTAAAACTTGGTCTCAAAAAAAAAAAGACACTCTTACCGCCCCAAATAGGTGTAGCTTGGGCTAGAGTGAAAATGTATTGGTATTCCTCAAAAGCAAACCAATATCCGGAAGAAGGGACAGTAAGGGTGAGATAGATAGGGATGAGAAATTCAAGACCAGAATTATAATTGTTAAGTATGCCTATGTTTTTAATTAACCTCATAAAAACCACAGAAGGTAAAAGTTGCCCTTTATTCTCTGTACTCAAAAATGGTAATGTGCTTTTCTAAGGTCAGAAGCAGGTCTAGAATTTAAGAGTTCTGACTTTCAGATAAGCACCCGTACTCCTCCCCAGGGACTCGTCACTCCATTCCCATCCAGGTTTCTGGGCATTGCTCCAGGGCCACCCAGCCTCGATCTTAGTCCTTCTCGTTCTAGATCAAAGATCCCTAAATGTTGTACAGAAAGGTTTAATTGTCCCCAAAGTCTCAAAAACAACTAGTTGAGTGGATGGTATAAAAAAGAGTTTAAAATACTATATAGGGACTTAGGCAGCAAAGCAGTGCAACAGCCCCCAAAAGGTACACAACTTTCCCTCTCACGTTCTTTGCTTCTCTCACAAAAACTCCTTCCATACTTCTGCCCACACATTACCCTCATCCTGAGTGGGATGGCAGTGGATGCTAGTCACTGTCACTGGGACTACAGCCTGCACTTCTCGTTCATGAGAGTTAACTCCCTCAAGACTGAGCTCCACATTTACTACTATGGAGCTGTCAATTCTGCAAATCTTGTTTCTTTCATCCGTGGCTCCAGCTCCTCTAATTCTCCTCCTGCCCAGATGCTGTACTCCTTCCCATCCCTCATCACCAGTTGTTTTTCCTTTACACACTGATATTGCTAATGCTGTTGGATACCAGCAATTAGAATTCCTGATGGGGAACAAACTAGGACATATGTCATTGATACACTCTCAAAAAGGGTTTAGGAGACAACTTAGCCCTGAGCCAGCCCTGCCCTTTGTGCTTAAATGAGACAGGTGGGTGGAAAGTCCTTGAAGGAAGGAAGAGAAAACTACCATTTATAAGTAGCACTGGAGGGCATAAGTCATCTCCTCCTACTGCTGTTGGTGTTGGGGTGGGTGAACAGACATAGTACGAGAGCTGGAGAGAGCCTTAAGAAATCTTAGTCAATTATCCAAGTCACCCATTTCTTTTTTTTTCTTTTTCTTTTTTTTTTTTTTTGAGGTGGAGTCTGGCTCCATCGCCAAGGCTGGAGTGCAACGTGATCTCGGGTCACTGCAACCTTCGCCTCCCAGGTTCAAGCAAAATTCTTGTGCCTCAGCCTCCTAAGTAGCTGGGACTACAGGCACGCACCACCACAGCTGGCTAATTTTTGTATTTTTAGTAGAGGCAGGATTTCACTGTGTTGGCCAGGCTGGTCTCAAACTCCTGACCTCAAGTGATCTGTCTGCCTCGGCCTACCAAAGTACTGGGATTACAGGCATGAGCCATTGCACCAGGCCCCACGAGTATCCCATTTCTAAGCAAGACCACCAGTAAGATGATCCAAACACACAAGAACTGATTCTCTAGGACAGGAGAATTCTCATCCTCTTACCAACCAGGTGATTTACATTAGTCTATCTATAATTTGTGTTTGTCTTTTTTTTTTTTTTTTGAGACAGAATCTTGTTCTGTTGCCCAGGCTGGAGTGCAGTAGTGCAATCTCAGTTTACTGCAACCTCTGCCTCCCAGGTTCAAGCATTTCTCATCCCTCAGCTTCCCAAGTAGCTGAGATTACGGGCATGAGCCATCATGCCTGGCTAATTTTTGTATTTTTAGTAGAGATGGGGTTTCACCATGTTGGCCAGGCTGGTCTTGGACTCCCGGCCTCAAGGGATTTGTCCACCTCTGCCTCCCAAAGTGCTGGGATTATAGGCATAAGCCACCGCACCTGGCTGTCTATCTACAATTTGGTAAATGATAGCCTCCTTCCTTAAAACAAGCCTAAATTTTGAGTTCTTATGGGAAGCAAAAGCACACTTTTCCCAGTAGAGGCAAAGAATGAACAATGGTTATCATCTTTGAATAGCAATCTTTCAACATGTGACACTACAGGTATGTTGTTTCTCTAAGCTACTGTTTCTGTGATCACCCCTCAGGGCTGGGAACAGAATTCGAATAGAGGATTCATATAATCCCTAAGATTCTGGGAGGGCTGAACGCATCTTAGCTTGAAAACACTATGGGCTGGGTGCAGTGGCTCACACCTGTAATAATCTCAGCCTCCCAGTTTGGAGGCTAAGGGAGGAGGATCACCTGAACCCAGGAGTTGCCTGGGCAATAGAGTGGGACCCTATCTCTACAACCAAACAAAACAAAACAGGGCCTGTAATCCCAGCACTTTGGGAGGCCGAGGGAAGTAGATCACTTGAGGTGAGGAGTTCAAGACTAGCCTGGCCAACATGGTGAAACCCCATCTCTACTAAAAACACAAAAAATTAGCTGGGCATGATGGCGTATGCCTGTAATCCCAAAACTACTTGGGAGGCTGAAGTTGCAGTGAGCTGAGATTGCTCTAGCCTGAGCAACAGAGCAAGACTCTGTCTCAAAAAACAAAACAAAACAAAAACTAGCTGTGGTGGTGCACACCTGTAAGTCCCAGCTTGGGAGGCTGAGGTGGGAGGACTGCTTGAGCCTGGGAGTCTGGGGTTGCAGTGAGCTGTGACCCAGCTACTGCACTCCAGCCTGAGTAACAGAGTGAGACCCTGCCTTAAAAAAAAAAAAAAAAAAGAGGCTACTGACCAAGGAAAGTAAAGAGTTCCCTATGACTTCATGAAAATCAGTCTCCTCTCTGGCTCTCAGTCCCTCAAATGATATAGGTTGCTTTTAGCTGTGACGTTCTTTCTTTTTTTTTTGAGACCGAGTTTCGCTCTGGTTGCCCAGACTGGAGTGCACTCAGCTCACTGCAACCTCGGCCTCCCAGGTTCAAGCGATTCTCCTGCCTCAGCCTCCCAGGTAGCTGGGATTACAGGCACATGCTACCACGCTGAGCCAATTTTTTGTGTTTTTAGTAGAGGCGGGGTTTCATCATGTTGGCCAGGCTGGTCTCACACTCCCGACCTCAGGTGATCTGCCCATCTCAGCCTCCCAAAGTGCTGGGATTATAGGCGTGAGCCACCGCGCCTGGCTATTTTTTTTGAGACAGAGTCTCGGTCTGTTGCCCAGGCTGGAGTGCAGTGGCACAATCTCGGCTCACTGCAACTTCTGCCTCCTGGGTTCAAGTGATTCTCCTGCCTCAGCCTCCTGAGTAGATGGGACTACAGGTACACGCCACGATGCCTGGCTAGTTTTTTGTATTTTTAGTAGAGACGGGGTTTCACCATGTTAGCCAGGATGGTCTCGATTTCCTGACCTTGTGATCCGCCCGCCTTGGCCTCCCAAAGTGCTGGGATTACAAGCATGAGCCACTGAACCCAGCCTTAGCTGTGTCATTCTATGACAGCTGTGGATGCCACGCTTGTGGGGGGCTTTTACATGGCCAGCTGTAGGGCTTCTGCAATTAGCAGCAGGGTTTGTATTACCTGCATAGTTTGGCCTTGAAGGTGCAGGCGATCTTTGCAGGCCACCTCATAGAAGTCATAATACTCCAGAAAGGACTTCTCCATTACCCCTCTGGAAAACAAGCAGAAAAGTGTGAGAAACCCAGGGGTACAGGTCACCCCTTCCTTACCTAACCTTTTTTTTTTTTCAGATGGAGTCTTGCTCTGTAGCCCATGTTGGAGTGCAGTGGTGCAACCTCAGCTCACTGTGACCTCTGCCTCCCGGATTCATGCAATTCTCCTGCCTCAGCCTCCTGAGAAGCTGGGATTACAGGCATATGCCACCACGCCTGGCTAATTTTTGTTTTTAGTAGAGACGGGGTTTCACCATGTTGCCCAGGCTGCTCAGGAACTCCTGACCTCAACTGACCTGCCTGTGTCGGCCTCCCAAAGTGCTAGGACTACAGGCGCAAGCCACCACACCTGGCCTCTTTACCTAACCTTAATGCCAAATTAAATACCTACCATTCCCAAGTCCAGATCTGTTTTCTACAAAGATCTTTTCATTTTATTTATTTTTTATTTTTTTGAGACTGAGTCTCGCTCTTTTGCCCAGGCTGGAATGCAGTGGTGCAATCTCGGCTCACTGCAACCTCCGCCTCCCGGGTTCAAGTGATTCTCATGCTTCAGCCTCCTGAGTAGCTGGGATTACAGGTGCGTGCCACCACACCCGGGTAATTTTTGTATTTTTAGTAAAGATGTGGTTTCACCATGTTGGTCAGGCTGGTCTTGAACTCCTGACCTGGTGATCTGCCTTCCTTGGCCTCCCAAAGTGCTGGGATTACAGGTGTGAGCCACCATGCCCTGCCTCTAGAACGATCTTTAAATGGAAAATGGAAAAAGGAACACCTAACTGCCCGTGGTTGACTTCCCCTACACATCGGGAATTATGAGTGTGACTGTAATATTCACCATTAGTTTTCTTTTTGAGGCAGGGTCTTGCTCTGTTACCCAGGCTGGAGTGCAGTGGTGTCATCACAGCTCACTGCAGCCTCAACCTCTTAGGCTCAAGCAATCCTCCCACCTCAGCCTCCTGACTGGCTGTGACTGCAGGAGCGTGCCATCACACCTGGCTAATTTTAAAATTTCTGTAGAGGTGGGGTCTCCCTATGTTGCCCAGGCTGGTCTCGAACTCTTGGGCTCAAGTGATCCTCCTGCCTCAGCCTCCCAAAGTACTAGGATTACAGGCGTGAGCCACCACCAAGCCAATACTCACCATTTGAATCCCAACTTCAACTCATGACTTGCTCCACCTCCATTGTTTTTCATCAGCCATCCCTAATCCCAAACCTTACTCCAAATTCTCCTAGAAGTTTATTTATTTAACCCTGACATTGCTCATCCAGTTTTGGCACTTAAAAATAACTTCAGCACTAAGAAATGAGTCTTATTATGAAGTACTCTACACATTTGGCTGGAAAAAAGTACGTCCAAGCCTTCATCAAACTGGAAGCTCCCTGAGGGTGTGGACTGCCTCTCCCAAAGGCATGGCATTCTCCAACAACAGAGTAGCTCTCTGAACTTCCTCTTGGGTAACCCTCAGCCACTTGTTCTTTAAAAGCAGGAACCACATCTTTCATTCGTATCTCCCTCTGGTACCCAACACTGTACTCTGCCCCAAAGGTGCCAACTACCCAAATGCCCGAAAGGAATACCAAGCAAGCCCTCTTGACACATACCGTAGGGGTTCAGGACAGGGACACTTTCCTTCCATCATGTCACAGACTGCAACTCTGATGGTCTCGTGCCGGATACATTCATTATAGTTTTTGCTGTCTCCTGGATGTCTCTCCTATAATGTAACAGATGCCAGAGTATCCCAAAAATTAAGCAAAAAGAAAACCAATGGGAAGGGACTTCAAGATTAGTATGGGGTATGTCAGCCAGTCACACAAACTAAAAAGATACCTTTCCCACTGTATGGCAGATCCATGAAGAGCAACCACACCTTTATTTTTGACACCATTCACCCCCACCACCCTCCAAATATACCAACAGGTTACAGGTCATTTGGCCTATAACCAGCAAACTAGATCCATCATATTTTCCTGAATGTGAAGTGAAAGGTCTATCAAGTAAAGATTATGTGGGAAATAACCAAACATAAGAATGATGGTAGGGTTGCTAAGCCTGGTGGCATAAACTAATAGTCCCAGCTACTCAGGAAGCCAAGGTGTGAGGATCACTTGAGCCCAGGAGTTTGGGCTCAGCCTAGACAACAAAGTAAGTTCCTGTTTTTTCAGTTTTTCTTTTTGGAGACAGGGTCTTTGCTGTTGCCCAGGCTGGAGTGCAGCGGCACCATCACAGCTAACTGCAGCCTTGACTTCCTGGGCTCTAGCAATCCTCGAACTCCTGGGCTCTAGCAATCCTCCCACCTCAGCCTCCTGAGTAGCTGGGACTAAAGACATTCGTCACCATGGTGGGCCCGAAGTTTTTATTTTTTATTATTTATTTGTTTTTTTGAGTTTTGCTCGTCACCCAGGCTGGAGTGCAATGGCACGATCTCAGCTCACTGCAACCTCCGCCTCCTGGGTTCAAGCGATTCTCCTGTCTCAAGCCTTCCAAGTAGCTGGGATTACAGGCGCCTGTCACCACGCCCAGCTAGTTTTTTTATTTTTTAGTAGAGACAGGGTTTCACCACGTTGGCCAGGCTGGTCCTGAATGCCTGACCTCAGGTAATCCACCTGCCTCAGCCTTCCAAAGCACTGGGATTACAGGCATGAGCCACTGCACCCGGCTTGTCTTTTATTTAAAAAATTTTTAAGAGGCAGGCTCTTGCTTTGTCATCCAGGCTGGAGAGTGGTGGCATGATCAGAGGTTACTGCTGACTCGAATTCCTGGGCTCAAGCGATGCTCCTCTCCTCAGCTTCCCGAGTAGCTGGGACTCAAGGCACATGTCACAATGCCCAGCTATTTTTTTTTTTTTAATTTTTTCGGTAGAGACAAGGTCTCACAACTTTGCCCAGGCTGGGAAACACCTGTCTCTTTAGGGGGAGAAAAAAAAAAGACAGAAAGAATGATGGTGGGACAAAAAGTTATAAATGAAGTGAAGAGTCTCAGTGTAGAAAACCTTCAGGCATCAACAAGTAAAGGATGCTTCCTGGTTAACCCCTTTACCTGTTATATGTCTCTAGGGTCCCACCATCATTGAACCAATTATTATAAATCAGAAGTAGGGCTGGGCCCGATGGCTCATGCCTGTACTCCCGACACTTTGGGAAGCCGATGCAGGCGGATCGCTTGAGTTCAGGAGTTCAGGATCAGCATTGGCAACATGGTGAGATCCCGTCTCTATAAAAAATACAAAAATTAGCTGGGCATTGGTGGTGTGCACCTGTCGTCCCAGCTACTCAGCAGGCTGAGGTGAGAGGATGGCTAAAGCCCAGGAGTTCGAGGCTTCAGTGAGCTATGACTGTGCCACTGTACTCCAGCCTGGGTGACAAAGCAAGACTTTGTCTCAAAGAAATAGTACAATTAGAAATAAATCTATCAGAAGCTTCGAAAGATAAACTTCAACTTTGGTCTAGAAAGTCAATATAAACAGGGTCTCACTATGGTGTGAACAGAAGGGGAGTATGGCCTCCACTCCTTTAATTTTTCCTGTGCCCTTCTCCTCCCTCTTACCACCAACCCCAGTCAATTAGAGCCCTGGCCTCTGATAAAAGTAGCTGATGGGCCAGGCGCGGTAGCTCACACCTGTAATCCCAGCACTTCGGGAGGCCGAGGCAGATGGATCATGAGGTCAGGAGTTGGAGACCAGCCTGGCCAAAACAGTGAAACCCCATCTCTACTAAAAATACAAAAATCAGCTGGGCGTGGTGGTGTGTGCCTGTAAATAAATAAAAAATAAATAAATAAATAAAATAAAAACAACTGCAAGTCATTGTAGAAGTAAAAAATAAAAAACACAAGTCTGGGCATGGTGGCTCACACCTGTAATCCCAGCACTTTGGGAGGCTGACGTGGGCAGACTGCTTGAGGCCAGATGTTCAAGACAAGCCTGGCCAACATGGCGAAACCCCATCTCTACTACAAACACAAAAATTAGCCAGGCGTCATGGTGTGTGCCTGTAATCCCAGGTACTTGGGAGGCTGAGGTACTAGAATCGCTTGAACCTGGGAGGCAGAGGTTGCAGTGAGCTGAGATCACACCACTGCACTCCAGCCTGGGTGACAGAGTGACAGTCTGCCTCCAAAAAAAAAAAAAAGACAAGACCTAAAAATCAGCTCCTACTAATGAGGTCTATTTCAATTAGACTCTCCTCCTGAAATGAATGTTTGGAGAAAGGATGGGTTAGGAAATAATTTTTGTTAACTTTTGAGGCCAGACTCTGTGGCTCACACCTGTGATCCTACCACTTTGTGAGGCCAAGGCAGGCTGATCACCTAAGGTCAGGAGTTCGAGACCAGCCTGGCCAACATGGTGAAACGCCACCTCTACTAAAAATACAAAAATTAGCCAGGCGTGGTGGTGTGCGCCTGTAGTCCCAGCTACTCAGGAGGCTGAGGCAGGAGAATTGCTTGACCCTGGGAGGTGGAGGCTGCAGTGAGCCGAGATCACACCACTGCACTCCAGCCTGAGCGATGGAGTGAGACTCTGTCTCAAAAAAAATTTTTATTTTTCATTTTTGAAAGGTATTTTATTATCCTTTGTTCAGGTCTATAGACGAATAATCAAAGTTGGTGTCATACGTAGTAGTTTAAAAATAAATTAAGCTGGCCAGGCATGGTTGCTCACGCCTGTAATCCCAGCACTTTCAGAAGCCAAGGCGAGTGGATCACCTGAGGTCAGAAATTCGAAACCAGCCTGGCCAAGATGGTGAAACCCCTTCTCTACTAAAAATACAAAAAATTAGCCAGGTGTGGTGGTGCGTGCCTGTAATCCCAGCTACTCGGGAGGCTGAGGCAGAAGAATCACTTGAACCTGGGAGGCAGAAGTTGCTGCGAGCCGATTGTGCCATTACACTCCAGCCTGGGTAACAACACTGAAACTCTGTCTCAAAAAATAAATAAATAAATAAAGCTGTTCTAATCACCTATCCGGAATCATTTTCTTTTGGGACTATCACTGGAACTTTTTCCCGTGCTCATGAGTAATTCAGGAAGGCACATCAGAAGAGTGGGAGAAGTTGGGCTCCAATGTAAGTCTGGGGTCCTATCCTGATCTGTGTGTCTTTGTGAAAGTTAATTAACCTCTCTGAGGCAACATTATTTCACTTGAAAATGGGAATAACAATATTTAACCTCACATAGTATGAAGGTTAAACAACAAATTATATATAAAAACTTGGTAGTGTCCAGCACAGAGCATGCTCTTGGAAAAATGTGAGTTTTCTCCACCTTCTCGTTGGCACTGTTAACTCAAAAAGTCTTGCCCGGGACTCCTAATGACTAGCTCCTTTGACTCTGCAGGTAACAGTCCTCCATAACCCCAGAAGAACAGCTGACTGGGTAGTAGTCCCTACAGAGCAACTTTAGGGGATGCTGAGAATACAGGCACATAGAACCCACTGGATGCCACAACCCCCAAAGCAGGTTAGAATTAATTTCCAAATGAGTCCATTGACTCCCATGCTATAAAGGAATCCAAGTCACATACTTATTGTAACTCTCACAAATAAAAAAATTCATTATTATTATTATTTTTTTAAGACGGTGTCTCGCTCTGTCGCTCAGGCTGGAATGCAATGGCCCAATCTTGGCTCACTGTAAGCTCCACCACCCGGGTTCACGCCATTCTCCTGTCTCAGCCTCCGAGTAGCTGGGACTACAGGCGCCTGCCACCACACCCAGCTAAGTTTTTGTATTTTTAGTACAGACTGGGTTTCACTGTGTTAGCCAGGATGATCTCAAACTTCTGACCTTGTGATCTGCCCGCCTCGGCCTCCCAAAGTGCTGGGATTACAGGTGTGAGCCACTGCGCCCTGCCATTATTATTTTTTGGGGGGTGGGGGGACGGAGTTTCGCTCCTTACCCAGGCTGGAGTGTAATGGCATGATCTCAGCTCACTGCAACCTCTGCCTCCAGGGTTCAAGTGATCACGCCCAGCTAATTTCTTGTATTTTTAGTAGAGACAGGTTTTCACCATGTTGGCCAGGCTGGTCTCAAACTTCTGACCAGTTAATTTTTAGTAGAGATGGGGTTTTACCAGGTTGGCCAGGCTGGTCTCAAACTCCTGACCTCAGGTGATCCACCTGCCTGCCTCAGGCTCCCAAAGTGCTGGGATTACAGGTGTGAGCCACAGTGGTCGGCAAAAAATTTCATTACTAGAAAACACGTGTCAATTCCCTTTTTTTCCCTATACCAACAAATGTAGTATATGGGGCTGTGCTAGGTCCAAAACAAAACAAAACAAAACAAAAAAAACCTCCCAAGCAGATCTCTTAAAACACTATTCTGGCTGGGCGCGGTGGCTCACGCCTGTAATCCCAGCACTCTGGGAGGCCGAGGCAGGCGGATCACCAGGTCAGGAGCTGGAGACCAGCCTGGCCAATATGGTGAAACCCCATCTCTACTAAAAATATAAAAATTAGCCAGGCATGGTGGTACACGCCTGTAGTCCCAGCTACTTGGGAGGCTGAGACAGAATGGCTTGAACCCGGGAGGCGGAGGTTGCAGTGAGCTGAGATTGCACCACTGCACTCCAGCCTAGGTGACAGAGCAAGACTCTGTCTCAAAAAAAAAAAAAAAAAACCAACCAACCAAACAAACAAAAACAATAGTCTACACCCCAGAGCCAGGCCCATCTGGCCTTACCTGTTCAAAGCCGGGCTCATTGTGATAGGGGTTCTCAGTCATCAGGGACTGGATAGAGATGAGCACTGAGGAGATGCTCTGGGCTGGGCTCCAGGCAGGTCCAGTCCATGTACTGTAAACACATCAGAAGGGATGGAGGGTGAGGCAGAGAAAGAATAGGGAACAAGTACCCTGGGGCCCGGCAACACCACCATAAGTGACTCACCATAAGTTTCTCTTTCACTATTAATACTCTGGAATTTCCCAGCCTCTGTCTCATGCTCACGTTCTGATTTCACCAGAAATCAGTCAATTGCCTAATCCTCAAATCGGGGGGGGGGGGGGGGGGGGGGGGCAAAAGAACAGGTAATAGCAAGCTATGTAACTTTGAAGGGATTTTCTTTGTACTAGAAACAGTTACGACAATCAAAACAAAAGAAATTAGGTAAGCAATTAGCTCCAAAGTTGTCTAAATGTTAATCTCCGTGGATCTCAAAGAGCTCGTTTATGGGTGGTGATGGAGTTAGTGAGGGGAGAGAGAAGTTGAGCATAAAGGGACACAGGTGACTGAAGCCATCTGGTTAGAGGCCATGTGGTGGGGCTATTGGGGATCCAGTTCTGTATCAAACCCCCAAGGAGTGTCAAATTCTCTTAAGACTACACAACTCTGCCAAAGAACAGGAAGCGAATAAGGGGTGTTTCCAGACAGTGGAAGGTCTGAAAATAATATATGGAAAACATCAAATACCAAAATTGTTCCTCTCTTTCATAAACCCAACCAAGTATTAGGGGGAGGGGACAGCTTGGATGTTAATGACATTTATTTTTAGCTCAATTAATTGAAGAGATGGCACCGGAGCTGGAAGCCGAACACAACCTAAGCCAGGACTGGCTTGTTCAAGTTGACTGCCCGCTTCTGTTTCCCTGCTGTACTTGAGGAAAGCCCAAGTCAGTAATGCCTAATAGTAACTTCACTGGGGACTGCTCTTAAGTGCCTCTCTCTTTTCAGCTTTGCTCCCCAAGGAACTCTAGACCTACTGCTCTCTGAAGCTTTACAACAGAGTCAACTCTCGTTAAATTTCTTTTGTCAGTAAGTCAGCCCAACATTGTTTTCTAGGTAAAGAGGGAAAAAAAACATGGCTGATAAAGCTAATACAGTCAACTAGGAACACCTAAGAATTTTCTTTTCTTTCTTTTTTGAGACAAAGTCTCCCTCTGTCACCCAGGCTGGAGTGCAGTGGCGTGATCTTGGCTCACTGCAACCTCTGCCTCCCAGGTTCAAGCAATTCTCGTGCCTCAGCCTCCCGAGTAGCTGGGACTAGAGGCATGCGCCACCACGCCCGGCTAATTTTTGTATTTTTAGTAGAGACGGGGTTTCGCCAGGCTAGGCTGGTCTTGAACTCCTGACCTCAGGTGATCCACCCGCCTCGGCCTCCCAAAGTGCTGGGATTACAGGTGTGAGCCACCGCACCCGGCTGAAATTTTCTACTCTGTGATTCTTTATGGCAAATTTTCAATTTCAGGGCAGCTTCTCCTTTTCTACCTAACACACTTCTACTACTTTTACCCCACTGTCCTGTGGCTGGTATCTCAAAAGAGTTTTATATTGACCCAATGAGGGAGAGCCTACTTTGAGACACGCTTTCGCGAACAAATTTCATACAGAAGCAACGACTAAATTTCTTTATAATCATGGGTTTTAGCCTACCAGCAAAGACAATTAATTAAGTACCCTAACGAGATGAAGTATTTCTTTAAGGACAACCTCCTTTAAAGGACTTCTTCACTGCCAAAATCACAGCAGAACATATCCCTGGGTCTGAGCAAGTTCTAGAAAAATGAATCATGTCTCTAAGTTTATTTCAAATGCTGCCCTTCCCTCACACAAACCCGGAAACATGCTGGATAGCAGGAAAACAGAATAATCAGTTTGGGGGTACTTTCTCAACTTCAACCTGCACGTGTTCTCTGTCCCAGAGAAGTTCAGACCACTATAAAAACACCAATCCAAAATATGCTAGAAGACGTCCACACTGAGTTTTCAGCCCCCAAAGGCAACTAAAATGGGAACTCTATGAAGCAAAACCTCAGAAGCATCCAGAAAGAAGATGCACTAGAAACTCATTTCATATCTAATGTGATTTCCAATCTCAGACATTTGTCATTATTAAAATATTATAATCAGGTCAGGCATGGAGGCTCATGCCTGTAACCCCAGTGCTTTGGGAGCCACAAGAGGACGACTGCTTGAGGACAAGAATTCAAGACCAGCCTGGGCAACATAGTGAGATACCTGCCTCTACCAACAAAACAAAACAAAACAAAAACAAACAAAACAAAAATGAAACCATAATGATCACCACCACCACCACCACCGCCACTGCCTTCAAAGCAACTTATTGCAAGACTCAAATTAAGACACCCCAAATCTTGAATGGCACAGACCTGCAGCCTTTCTCAACCTGTTCAGGAGAGAAAATAAGGCCTTAACACCCCAAGAGAGTGGTTCTGAAACTGCAGTATGCACCACAATCATCTGGAGAGCTTGTAAAAAACAGATTTCTGGGCCGGGCACGGTGGCTCAGGCCTGTAATCCCACCACTTTGGAAGGCCAAGGTGAGTGGATGATGAGGTCAAGAGATCGAGACCAACCTGGCCAACATGGTGAAACTCCGTCTCTACTAAAGATACAAAAATTAGCTAGGTGTGGTGGTGCACGCCTGTAGCCCCAGCTACTTGGGAGACTGAGGCAGGAGAATCGCTTGAATCTGGGAGGCAGAGGTTGCAGTGAGCCAAGATCGTGCCACTGCACTCCAGCCTGGCGACAGAGCAAGACCCCATCTCAAAACAAAAAACAACAACCAAAAAAACCAGATTTTTGGCCCCAACCCCAGAGTTTCTTTCGTAGGTCTAAGATAGGGCCCCAGAAAGTGCTCGGCTGCAAGTTCCCAGATGCTCAGGGCCACACTCTTAAGAGAACCACTTCTCAAAGGTTTCCACTGTAATAGATTAACTTCTCCCCTCTGCATCTAGAATGATACTAGTCACATACCATCCTGAGGAGATTTGAGAAGAGTCACTCAATCATTTTCTGTGTTCTGTAGTTCAGATGAGGGACTCCGGTTGATAAAGGCTGACCTAGAGTAATTATCTGCTAACAACCGACTTGGCTACTTAAAAGTCTCCTCTTACCCTAGAATACTCAAGCAGACTTTCCCATTGCGGTAGAAGTTGGGGTTAAACCTCACTGTGTTATTGCCCGTTGTCATCAGTTTGACCCGAGGTGGGTGGATGGGATAGTCGGGCGGACACCGAAACACGAACAGGAAGAAACCCCCTTCATAAGGAGTGTCAAATGGGCCTGTGATCAATGCATGAATCTGCAAAATAAAACCCCATCTCAAAATTGTGAGGTGACGACCCACCCCACGCCCTCCTGGCTACCCTCCACCTACTACCCACACCACAAGCAGAGCCCATAATCTGGTACACATGTTCTATATCCTCACCATGCAGAAGGAACATCCTGTATTCACTCATACTAATACGTAAGTTTGGAATTTTAAGAAATCTCATTACAGTGGAATGACATCTTACTCAGGGGTTACTTCTAAAGTTAGAGCCCAAGGCGAAAACTGAATCTAGTCAAAATCACTCTTGAGTATCCCCTAAAACTCTCTTAAAGCATTTTTTTTTTTTTTTGTGCAGACCTCCCTGATCAGTGTTACATATAATGGATAAAACACCACTGTGGAAAAATATAATATGCTTATCTATAAAATATAACCCTAGCGTTTTTAATTTTGAGAAATCGACACAGATTTTGACTGAATATATGTTTGGATTTGCCCAGGCCAAACATGCATATGATGCAACCCCACCCTACATTTATGTGGCACGAAGGGAAAGTATGATGAAAGGAGACGAGGAAAGGGATTGGAGGCCACAGCCCAGTGCCAGTAACAGAGCAGGGTTAGGGGGTGTGATGGATGCCTAGGATATCTGCTTGCTTCCTCTGCAGAGGATCAAACCTATTGTGGAGGATGTGGCTCAGGCAGCACATCATGACTGAAAATGGGGAAGACTCAGGGTCCACTCAGAGCCATTAGACCAGTCCCAGAACTTTCCCCAATACTGTTTAAAAAAAAAAAAAAAAAAAAATCAGCCGCCCTGAAAACGACACTAAATTCTCTTCCCCCTCAAGCCATAATTCTTCAACAGGATTTCCCTCCCTGAAGGGAGGAAAACCTGAACTGACTCAGTTATATTTCTTCTTCCACAAAGGCTCCTAGGCATTTAGGTCTGCTAAGCATTTGAACAGCAAAAGGAAAAGGACGTGGCAATCCAATGCCTAAGTCTATAGTTCCCACCTTGCCCTCCTGGCAAGACCCTACGTCATATTCTGGCTGTCAGTCATTTGGAATAGTAAACTCAACTGGTCTCAACATGGCATCAACTCTGGGACCCCAGGTACTAGGCTATTAACACTGGTACTTGACTGAGGACAAGATGTCCTAGGAAAAACATTTCTAACTACATAAAAAAATAAATAAATATGAAGGGAAATCTATTCAAAACAACAAAAAAAGATACACCAACAATACAAAATCTGAATTTTTACTGTAAGAAATTTACTGTAAGAAAACTATGTGTTTCACTTAAACAGCATTAGGTTTAGGAAATATGATTTCTTTCTAACATCAGTTTAAGTGCAACTGCACTTCTGTGGGCAGAGCACTCAGTGACAGAGAAACCTAGGTATCTATGCCAGAGAAATGTGACATTATGTATTAAGCTTTCTCTCTGAGCGGAGGACAAGAGAGGTATAGTCTTTGGGGTGGAAGGGATACTTAAACGCAACCAGTAAGGACAGGATCCTGAGCAAAGTCCTTTAACCACAAACACTTCAGTCAAGCTTGCCCTATTCCCAACCTTCCCTACATCTGATTTATAGTACCATAGCATAGTTAATGTCAAGAGTAACGGGATGGGGGAAGAGCTGGGTAGTACAATGGATAGGGTGATCATATAATTTATTATCCAAACAGGAGCACTTTTGAGAGTGAAAGAATGCCCTATAAATAGTCAAGCTGCGACAACAGACATGAACTGGGATTTTCCAAGCCAATCAGTACCTATGGGGTACACTAATAACAGACACCTCTTCAAAGCGCTGCTCCACCTCACTATGTGACCTTGGACAAGCCACTTACTCTCCTGGGGTCTTGATTTCTTCATCTGTGTAATCAGAGAGGTGAGCTGAATAATCTCTTTTAGGCTTTTGCAACCTTATGGCCCCCAATTTCCCAAAACCCCCCAAACCTCCATCAAGTTACATACCTTAGTCATGTCAACAGTATCAGGTACAACGAACATTCCTGGAGGAGGCTCCTTATAAATGGACATGATATCCCTGTATAACACCAAGAGGAGGTGGGGGAAGGAGTGAGGAAGGGGGGGAAAGGGGGAATCCCTTGAGCAGGACAGTTGTTATCACCTCAATGAGGCCAGGGTTTGAGAAAGTGGTGCTTGGTACCGCAAGTGTTTGTACTGTCTTGTTGGCTGAGAAATCTCAGCTGAGTACTTGTCAGGCAGGCAGAGAGCAAATTATTATCAAAAGGGCATTGTTTTCTCAGGGGGAGGGGAGGGAGAGAGGAAATAAATCAGAGATCCCAATGGCATCAAATGTCAGCCTGGAAAAGCCACTTTCCACTTACTCTCACTTCCTCCCACATGGCAATTCATTCACTCCCCACCTCCATGATTCCCAGGTACTACGACTGAATGCTAAATGAAGATTTTTTAGTAACTGGAAAGGCATCATCAACTCCACTAAAAAACTAATTCTATAAACTATACAGTGGACCTTTATTGGTAAGGGGATTGTATGAAGCAAGCCAGCCAGCAGGGAGTAAGACTATCATGGTGGTCTTCTTGCCCAGGGGTGTCTCAGGGTAGAGATCTCTTCAGGCTGGGGAGGGACCCTCAGAAATTGCTAAGAATCTCCCATCTGGAAGATGACATGTGGACTTCCATAGGAGATAAGATTTCTGACTCATATCTCACCAACTGGAATGGATCAGTTGAGAGCAAGGGGCTAAAGAACATTCTAGGTGGCGAAAAGTCTAGGGACTTGCTAGGGTGGGTAGGGACATAAAAAGGGCAAATAGGCGACAGAGCAGAGGAAAGCATTGGCCAAACTCAAAGGTATGTCAGAATTGGATGACTGAAATGGCTGAAGGAGGAAAAGAGTTGAATGCCGAGTTTCAGTTAGAGGTGGCAATCCCTCCACAGTTGACCTCCTGTGTCAGGCACTGTGCCAGGTACTTTACACACATTGTATTAATTTTTATTACAACCTTGAAAAGTAGACACAGAGACATCTGAAAGGACGTGGAACATGGGGAATAAGAACTAAACGAAGATGCTTGTGATGGGGGCATGGGGAGAAGTCAAACAGGTTTCAGGATTAATAGCAGCTAAAGAGCACTGCCCTTTTCTTATGCGACAGGTACTATTCTATGCGCTTCTGGAAAACATCATCTACTAAATGATAGGATCTAAGATCAGTCACCCAAGAAATAAGCACAGAAAGGACTTAGGCCTTTGTTCCTATATTTGATGAGTATCTTTGCTTCATAAAAGTAAAACAGACGACCCGGGGAGGGTGGGGGGTGGGGGGAGGGAAATTACAAGAAAGAAGCTCCTGAGTGGGATATTACAATCCAGAGTGGCACTGGGGAAGTGGGGGGAGGTAGCCTGTGTTTCTGGAAGAGGCGTAAGTGTGGACAGCTTTGGGACACTGGAAAAGGGGTTCAAGGAAAGATTGGGGCGAGGGAAGCGATCTAGACCTGGGGAAAAGACTGTGTGGAGGGAATCTGAGAAAAACGGAGGATAAAAAGAAAGGCTGGCTCGAGTCAGAGGCCAGGCAAAGGAAGCTGAGTTCGTCTGTGTTAGGAACGGGGCTCCAGAGGAGAAGAGAGGGGACCGATGGGTGGGGCCTGCGGGCAGCATCTAGCAAGGTTGGGGTGGGGAAGGGGAAATAGGGGCGGCGCCGAAGGCGGGAGGGGGCGTTACTGAAGCGCGAAAGGGTCAGGTTTCCACCCGGAGATGGGAGGTGTGGGGGAGGGTGGCCGGAATGGAGACGGAGGGCTCACGGGAGGTTGTCGAGGGGCGGGGTCGGATCTGGGCACACGAGGCGGGGGTTGGTGCTTGCGGGTCTGAGGGTGGGGGGAGAAGGGAGTTGGATCCCGACGCCCGGAGCTGGCAAGATTTGGGCCGTGGAGGTAGGCCGCCGCGAGGGCAGCGCAGTGGGTGGGGGATGAGTTGTAGTGGGAGAGGGTGGGGGGCGGGGAAGGTCGAGCCCCGGAGCTCGGGGCTGGGGGAGGAAAAACCCCGGCTCACCGCTTGATCCGGAGTAGACACTGCGGCGCGGTGCGCTCGCCGTCCCAGTCGGAGCTGAGCGTGGGGTCCCAGTGGCTAAGCAGCGCGGCCCCGTGGGCAGCGGCTGAGGGCGGGAGCCCGGGTAGCGGAGCCAGGCCGCTCCCCGGGCCCCCGGCCCCGCCCGCTGCCGCCGCCGCCGCCCACACATCCGGCAGGAAAGGCGGCCCGAACCCGCCGCCGCTGCCGCTAACGCCAACAACACCAGCAACGCTGCTCGCCCCGGGGCCCGCCGCCCCGGCGCCCGCCGTTGCCGCCTCCTCGGTCGGACTCTCCGCCATCGCTGCTTCGCTTCCGGGACTACTCGGCAGCACGTCCGCCGACCAGAGCGGCCGCTGCTCCCGCCCGCTCCCGCACCACCGAGAACCGGGCCAGAGTGTCCCCACCCTCCGCTTCCACAGCCCAGACGGTGCTGGCTCCGCCCACCCCCGCCCCAACCAGCGAGAGGCGCTCTGCAAGAGCGTCCACCTACGGTCCTCCAGGACGGGAGGGGTGGGAACTAGCAGGCCGCGATGGTTCTGGGCTCGTGTGGGTCCTGCGCTGTGCGGAAGGATCGGAGAGCCCAATTCAAGTGTTGAAAGGGGAGAAGAGAGGGGGGAGTGGGGGAGGAAGGGCCATATCATTCCCGTTAACGGCGGCGACCCTCAGACGCCTCCATGGTTAGGATTGGGGATCCAGCATCCTCATGGGAAGCTCAGTAGAGAAGTTGACTCGCTTTGGGCCCCTTCTCTCGGAAAGGCTCTGCGATTGATCCCTCCTGCACACTTGTGCACCTAGGGCAGGGTACCATTGCCCTTGCCTGCAACAGGACCAAGAGAGAACTCAACTTGGAATGAAAAGCTACCTCTTTTAGAGTTTATTCAACATATATTTATGAAGGGCCTACTAAATGCCAGTCACTATTGCTAGTTGTTGCCATGGGGATAATGAAACAGAACTAGAGAAGCTTGGTGAAAGGAAGAAAAATCAGGCCTCCTGACTCCAAGCTTAGTACTTTTTCTTCCCACAAATCTTGGAATATACAGGAATCGAGGGACTGTGAGTGTAAACCCTGAGGATTCTTTGGGTCTTTCCTAAAATGTTTAAAGTGAAAAATAATCTGCCAGGCTCGGTGGCTCACGCCTGTAATCCCAGCACTTTGGGAGGCCGAGGTGGGCGAATCACGAGGTCAGGAGTTCGAGACCAGCCTAACATGGTGAAACCCCGCCTCTATTAAAAATACAAAAATTAGCCAGGCGTGGTGGCATGCACCTGTAGTCCCAGCTACTCAGGAGGCTTAGGCAGGAGGATCACTTGAACCCGGGAGGCGGAGGTTGCAGTGAGTTGAGATCACGCCACTGCACTCCAGCCTGGGCGACAGAGCCAGACTCCGTCTCAAAAAAAAAAAAAAAAAAAAAAAAAAAATCCTATGGACTAAGAATGACAGGGGCCTTCCTAAAAAACTTTTTTTCCTTGCCGGGCGCGGTGGCTCATGCCTGTAATCCCAGCACTTTGGGAGGCTGAGGCGGGCGGATCACTAGGTCAGGAGATCAAGACCATCCTGGCTAACACGGTGAAACCCCGTCTCTACTAAAAATACAAAAAATTAGCCGGGCGTGGTGGCGGGCTCCTGTAGTCCCAGCTACTCGGAAGGCTGAGGCAGGAGAATGGCGTGAACCCGGCAGGCGGAGCTTGCAGTGAGCGGAGATCGTGCCACTGCACTCCAGCCTGGGCGACAGAGCAAGACTCCGTCTCAAAACAAAAACAAAAACTTTTTTCCCTAGCAAAAATATAGTATCACTATTAACTGGAAACCAGTGGGGCCAGATGTATTTCAGACTTTGGAATGACACACCAAGCAAGGAGTGGGGCAGCGCCGGGTAGCCAAACCTATTGACATTTCTGCATCAAAGTGTATGAACATTCGTACCAAGTCAAATGAATAGCCTCACTTTGGATGTTTTGCCACCAAGTTTGGTTTTTTAAAAAAGAAGTCTGGGCCGGGCTCGGTGGCTCACGTCTGTAATCCCAACAATTTGGGAGGCCGAGGTGGGTGGATCACCTGAGGTAAGGAGTTCGAGACCAGCTTGACCAATATGGTGAAACCCCGTCTCTACTAAAAATACAAAAATTAGCCGGGTGTGTTGGCAGGCGCCTGTAGCCCGAACTACTCAGGAGGCTGAGACAGAAGAATCACTTGAATCCGGGAAGGAGAAGTTGCAGTGAGCCGAGACCGAGCCACTGCACTCCATCCTGGGTGAAAGAGTGAGACTCCGTCTCAAAAAAAAAGAGTCTGGCTTTAGAGTTTTTTTGTTTTTTGTTTTTTTTTAAAGAGGGAATCTCGCTATTGTCACGCAGGCTGGAGTGCAATGGCGCAATCGTGGCTCACTGCAGTGTCCGCCTCCTGGGTTCAAACAATTCTCCTGCCTCAGCCTCCCCAGTAGCTGAGATTACAAGCATGCGTCTATGCCTGGCTAATTTTTTGTATTTTTTTAGTAGAGGCGCCTCTACGCCTGGCTAATTTTTTGTATTTTTTTAGTAGAGGCGAGGTTTCACCATGTTGGCCAGGAAGGTCTCCAACTCCTTTTGGAGTTGGATCAAGTCATCCGCCCTTCTCGGTCTCCCAAAGTGCTGGGATTACAGAAGTCATCCACCCACCCCACCCTTCCTGCCTTTTAGAGTTTTATGAATTTACAATAATGGAATGCAGACCTGAAGGATAATGACCAACATTTATGGAGAGCTAAAGATTGATTTGTTTTGAGACAGGGTCTTGCTCTGTCACCCAGGCTGGAGTGCAGTGATGGGATCACAACTCACTGCAACCTCTGCCTCAGCCCTCCAGGTAGCTGGGATTACAGGCATGTGCCACGATGCCCGGCTAATTTTTGTATTTTTCTGTAGAGGCGAGGTTTCACCATGTTGCCGAGGTTGGTCTTGAACTTCTGGGCTCAAGCAGTCCTTCCGCCTTGGCCTCCTAAAGTGCTCGGGATTACAGGCGTGAGCCACCGTGCTTGGCCTAAAAAATTATTTTTTTAGCAGACATTTATTGAGTGTTTAATATGTGGCAGGCATTTTGTATACTTTGGCTTTATTCCTTTCAACACTCAGTGAAGTAGTAGGTACTATTATTTATTTTTATTTTTTTTTTTGGTTTGGAGTCTTGCTCTGTCGCCCAGGCTGGAGTGCAGTGGCGCGATCTCGGCTCACTGCAAGCTCCGCCTCCAAGGTTTACACCATTCTCCTGCCCTAGCCTCCCAAGTAGCTGGGACTACAGGCGCCCACCACCATGCCTGGCTAATTTTTTATATTTTTTGTAGAGATGGGGTTTCACTGTGTTAGCCAGGATGGTCTTGAACTCCTGACCTTATGATCCATCTGCCTTGGCCTCCCAAAGTGCTGGGATTACAGGCGTAAGCCACCGCGCCTGGCTGTAGGTACTATTATTAATCTGGTCTGATAGATGGAAAAACAGGCTTACAGAGGTTCAGTGAATTACATGGGATCATGCTGACAGCAAGTCGCATAATTGGGACTGTAAACCAAATCTGACTTCTGAGAACAAGTGCTAACCACTATGTGACACTCCCACACTTATATTTTACCTTGTACTAATTATGGTCCCTTGGTACCTGTTGCCCCCACCCCCCCCCCCCTTTTTTTTTTTTTCTGTGAGAGGGAGTCTTGCTCTGTCACCCAGACTGGAGTGCGGTGGCCTGATCTCAGCTCACTGCAACCCTGCCTCCCAGTTTCAAGGGATTCTTGTGCCTCAGCCTCCTGAGTAGTTGGGACTACACCACGTCCGGCTAATTTTGTATTTTCACTAATTCCTACCTCTCAAAGTTTCCCTGAGGATTAAGTATGACATTTCCAGAAGTTTTTGTAAAGTGTGGGCCACCATGCCCAGCTGATTTTTGTATTTTTAATAGAGACTGGGTTTCGCCCTGTTGGCCATGCTGGTCTCGAACTCCTAATCTCAAGTGATCCACCCCACTCAGCCTCCCAAGTGCTGGGATTACAGGTATAAGCCGTCCCCATCCCCTCTTAACACACATACGCACACAACGTGTACACCCTTGGGGCTCTAGACAATGTATTATATGTGAATCCAGCACAGGGCATGGCACAGCTTAGGCACAACATGAAATGAAATGAATCAATATAGTATTTTATGCAGATTTTGCGTTTTGTTGGTATAGTGTTTTTTTTTTTTATATTATTTATTTATTCTTTGTTAGTTTGTTTTTGGAGTGTGGGTTTTGTTTTGTTTTTTGATTTTTTTATTTTGTTCTACTCAGTTTTATTCTTATTGCTCAGGCTTGAGTGCAATGGCCTGTTCCAAGCTAACTCAACCTCCGCCTCTTGGGTTCGGGTGATGATGGTTGCACGTCAGCGGCCCTCTGCCTCTCGGGTTTCGGTGGTTTTTCTGCCTCAGCCTCCTGAGTAGCTAAGGGAGGTGTCTTGAGATTATCATCCGCTGAGGGTGGAGCTGAGGGTGGAGGTGAGGGTGGAAGAGGAGTGAGGAGACACTCGAGAGGCGTTTCGAGATTATCATCCGCTGAGGGTGGAAGGGGATAGACCAGAAACTCGGCAGGTGTCTTATCATCCGCTGAGGCTGGAGCTGAGGGTGGAGGTGAGGGTGGAAGAGGAGTGAGGAGACACTCGAGAGGCATTTCGAGATTATCATCCACTGAGGGTGGAAGGGGATAGACCAGAAACTCGGCAGGTGTCTTATCATCCGCTGAGGCTGGAGCTGAGGGTGGAAGAGGAGTGAGCGGACACTGGGAAGGTGTCTTGAGGCTCAGGGAGTTATCAGTTATAGAATGTTGTTGAGTTGGAGGAGGTGGCTGGTGGCCCATCCTGTTTTTTAAAGTTTCAGCTGTGAGGTAGGGCCAGTGGGGCAATCCTGAAGAATGACGATGCTCCGCTGCTGCCATTCTGACCCAGTTGCAAAGAGGCTTTCTTGCAGAAGGGGGGATTTTGCATTTGTGGTAGTCCTCTGCCCGCCGCCGCAACTCTTGAGCACGTTGAAACATTTTCTGTTTTTTGGCGGTCTTCCTCTTTCCATTGATTTTGTAATGATGGTTGACTTTCTTCATGACCTTCATCTTACGGATTTTAGCTTGAACTTTTGTTTCCACCTGTTTCCATAAAGTACAGATGTCTTCCAGGCCAATTTTAATTCCTTCCTGTCTACTGCGGTTGGACCTCCAGGCTCTCTGCTGTACATCCGTGGATCCATCATGTCCATTTCGAGACCGGAAGATAGTCTTCAGGAAAGACACCCAAAGGTAAACTGTCCAGAGGGTAATGACAACTTTATAACTTGTTGGAAATTCAATGATACCTAACCAAGGACTTCCACCAAAGTCAGTCCCACGATGATGATGGTCAGCCAGAGTATTGATAACCTTGATGGGCTCTGACAGCAGGTCGTAGGTGTCTCTATTTCACAGCACAGGTCACCAACACTCAGGGAGGGAAAGTGAATTGCTCACGCCCTTACCTCTTAACTGTCTGCAGCTTCCCCTCTGTCTCCATGGCAGTCTCTTCTCATGAAACAGGCAGCACGGGCTTTTTTTCTTTTTTCTGAGATGGACTCTCGCTCTGTCACCCAGGCTGGAGTGCAGTGGCGCGACTTCAGCTGACTGCAACCTCCTCCTTCTGGGTTCAGGCGATTCTCCTGCCTCAGTCTCCTGAGTAGCTGGGAGTATAGGTGCCTGCCACCATGCCCATTCTAATTTCTATATTTTTAGTAGAGGCAGGGTTTCACCACGCTGGCCAGGCTGGTCTTGAACTCCTGGCCTCAGGTGATCCGCCTGCCTCGGCCTCCCAAAGTGCTCGGATTACAGGCGTGAGCCACCACACTGGGCCAAAAAACCTCTTTGGATTAAAAATAAAAAAAGGGAATATCCGTATTTGTGGAATATCCACCCAGTGGAGTACTATTCAGTGATACAAAGGAATAAATAACATGTTACATGGTTGAACCTCAAAATCACACTAAGTAAAATAAACTAGACAAAGGACCACGTAATTTATAATTCTATTTATGAAGTGTCTATAAAAGACAAATTGAAAAACGGTTGCCTAGGGGTGGAGGTGGGAATAAGGGGTGATTATGAACAGGTGTAAGGTTTCTTTCTAGGTGTTCTAAATGTTCTAATATTAGTATATGGTGATGGTTGCACAATTCTGTAAACATACTAAAATTCATTGAATTACATATTTAAAACAGCTCAATTTCATATTATGGAAATTGTATCTCAATAAAGCTGCTAAAAAAAAAAATCCCAAAACCTATCCTTAAGTAACTGAAAAGGCACAGCAATCACCACTGACTACAGTGCAGTGAACACATCCTTCTGGTAGTAATCCTGTGGATGTTTTTCTGTTTCTTTCTGTCTCTTGGTGGTTCCTTGAGGGCTTTGATGATCAGGGCAGAGGCAGAAGGCACCACCTCAATCTGGGCCTGTCTGTTCTGAATGGTCAGTTTCACTGTAATCCTCAGGCCCTTCCAGTCACCCGTTGCCTTGGCAATGTCATCACCAACCTTTTTTGGAGACAGACCCAGGGGGCCGATCTTGGGGGCCAGGGCAGAAGTGGCACCGACTTCACCTCCGGTGCACCTCAGGTATACGACTTTGATCTCGTTGGGGTCGAACTTCGGCGGCATGGTGGAGGCGGCTGGTGTCGGATGAACCCGGATTCGGGACGACCGAAGAAAGTTGCACCTTGGCCTCCTCCGCGCCGAAAGCCGAGAGCGGTATAGTGTTTTATCAGCATAATAAAGATGCCAGAATATCTATAAAAGGATACACAAGGCCGGGAGTGGTGGCTCATCCTGTACTCCCAGTACTTTGGGAGGCTGAGGTGGATCACCTGAGGTCGGGAGTTCGAGACCAGCCTAGCCAACATGGTGAACCCTCGTCTAAACTAAAAATACAAAAATTAGCTGGTCATGGCAGCAGGCGCCTGTAATCCCAGCTACTCCTGCTGAGGCAGGAGAATTGCTTGAACTTGGGAGGCAGAGGTTGCAGTGAGCTGAGATTGTGTTATTTCACTCCAACCTGGGCGACAGAGTGAGACTGTCTCAAAAAAAAAAAAAAAAAGAGGACACACAAGAAAATGTTAACAGTGGTTGCCAGCTGGGTGCGGTGGCTCATGCCTGTAATCCCAGCACTTTGGGAGGCTGAAGTGGGTGGATCACGAGGTCAAGAGATCGAGACCATCCTGGCCAACATGGTGAAACCCCATCTCTACTAAAAATACAAAAATTAGCTGGGCGTGGTGGCACGCGCCTGTAGTCCCAGCAACTCGGGAGGCTGAAGCAGGAGAATTGCTTGAACCCGGGAGGTGAAGGTTGCAGTGAGCTGAGATCGCGAAGCGCATGCCTATAATCCCAGCACTTTGGGAGGCTGAGGTGCGCGGATCACTTGAGGTCAGGAGTTTGAGACCAGCCTGGCCAACATGGTGAAACCCCGTCTCTACTAAAAATACAAAAATTAGCTGGGCGTGGTGGTGGGCACCTGTAATCCCAGCTATTTGGGAGGCTGAGGCAGGAGAATCGCTTGAGCCCGGGAGGTAACATGCCACTGCACTCCAGCCTGGGCAACAGAGGGAGACTATGTCTCAAAAAAAAAAAAAAAAAGGACTCCAGAATTTTGCTTGATTATTATTTATTCAGTAAGGTGGTCAAAGGTCAGTTTGCTTGGTAACCTCGTACAAAGAAAAACACTATTCCATAGCTCCTCCATAGCTACAGAATACAAAGGCCCAGAGGTGGCCCATGGGGTGAGGGGATTCCTGAGTGTATCTCACCACTGGACCATTATTTTCAAGTACAAGGTCTGGTAGTGATGGGGCAATGAACAGAAAACCCTTACCTTAGTTTTAGATGGAGGTTCAGGTTTTTAATCTGCATCTCTTACCTTCTTTGAAGCCTATTTTTGCAGCCTATATTTTGCAATATAGAATAGTGAAAATTCCTACGTCTCAAGGTTTCCCTGAGGATTAAGTGTGGCATTTCCAGAAGCTTTTGTAAAGTGGCAAGGACTGTACAAATAATTGGCATCTCACTTTCCAGTGTACCTTCTCCCCCCTCCAAGCCTTTGCCCATTTTTTCTACTTGGAATACTCTTTTTTTTTTTTTTTTTTTTTTTGAGATGGGATGGAGTTTCACTCTTGTTGTCCAGGATGGAGTGCAATAGTGAGATCTCAGCTCACTGCAACCTCTGCCTCCCGGGTTCAAGCGATTCTCCTGCCTCAGCCTCCCAAGTAGCTGGGATTACAGGCATACACCACCACTTCCGGCTAATTTTGTATTTTCAGTAGAGACGGGGTGTCTCCATGTTGGTCAGGCTGCTCTCGAACTCCTGGCCTCAGGTGATCCGCCCGCCTCGGTCTCCCAAAGTGCTAGGATTACAGGCATGAGCTACTGCTGCCCGCTGGAATACTCTTTACCGCTACCATATCCTAGGTAGGGAAATCCTAGTTGTTTAACCTCTATGAACCTCTGCTCTTCATCAGCAAAATTGAGAAAATAATAGTAGCTACTAAGATCATCTGATAATGAATGTATACAATGCCTGGTCACTGGAAATGTTCAATAATTATTAACTCTTATTATTCTTACTCATTCTTCAAGGCTGGCTGGAATATTACTTTCTCTGCTAAACACTGACACTTCCAGGCATATTATTATTATTATTATTTTTAATTACTCCCTCCTCTGGTTCTCATGGCTGATTACTCAAACCTTTATTATAACATGCACTACTTTTTATTTTAATGGCTTTTTACTCATCCCTCTGGCCACTAGATATGACCTCCTCCTTCTGGGCAAGAAGCATGGGGGCACCTATCTTTCTATCACTTGGACCTGACATTCAGTGGGTGTTGCATAACTGGTGAGCAGAATGGAAATGAGAACACGGTAGCCAGCTGCCCTTCCCCTGGCTATAGATCTTACAGTTTTTATCTAAAAATATGTTTAGAGGCCAGGTGCGGTGGCTCACGCCTGTAATCCCAGCACTTTGGGAGGCCGAGGTGGGTGGATCACTTGAGGTCAGGAGTTTGAGATCAGCCTGGCCAACATGGTGAAACCTCATCTCTACTAAAAATACAAAAATTAGTCGGGCGCGATGGTGTGTGCCTGTAATCCCAGCTACTTGGGAGGCTGAGGCAGGAGAATAGCTTGAACCCGGGAGGCAGAGGTTGCAGCAAGCAGAGATAGTACCATTGTACTCCAGCCTGGGCGACAGAGTGAGACTCAGTCTAAAAAAAAAAAGAAAAAGAAAAAAAATATATATGTATATATATGGAGACAAGGTCTCACTTTGTTGCCATATATATGTATATATATGGAGACAAGGTCTCACTTTGTTGCCATATATATATATATGTATATATATGGAGACAAGGTCTCACTTTGTTGCCATATATATATATATGTATATATATGGAGACAAGGTCTCACTTTGTTGCCATATATATATATATATATATGGAGAGAGAGAGGGGGAGGTGGAGAGAGACAGACAGACAGACAGACAGACAGACAAGGTCTCACTTTGTTGCCCAGGCTGGTCTTGAACTCCCAGCCTCAAATGACTGTCCCGCCTCAGCCTCCCAAAGTGTTGGGATTATAGGCATGAGCCACCATGCTTGGCAGCTATATATCTTAGCATTTACTTCCTCTGCCATGCTTATTTTTTCTTCTTTTTTCCTCCAGTATCCTCATTTTAACAGTATTATACCTATTATATTTCCAAAAAGGCTGAGCCAAGCTTGCACAGAGAACCTGCAAGTCAGGGCCTGAAGGGCTGCAGGGGATGGCAGCTGCTTAAAGGACCAGTTAACTACCTCTGGGAGGCCTCTAAGCTGGGGGAGAGAGGAAGGGCCAGACAGAGGGAGCAGAACATAAGCTGGTGCTTCTTAGTTCCGTGCTCACTTTTTCAAGGCCAATACTTACTTAGCTGCTTTCCCCTGGCAGCTTGGGCAGAGGGCAAACATGTGCATCCTTGGAGCCACTTCCATACCCTCAGAGGTAATTGACACAACTGAGTGGAACTCAGGAACCTGGATCAAAGCCTCTCTCTCCTTAGCACTGACTACAGTGCATTGGGCTGTCTCTTGGTGCAACAAGGTTTGGCAGCACGTTGCTCGTGGCACCTAGGCAAGTGCCCTCCATCTGACAGGCATTACCAAGTGTCCTGGGGTTCAGGTCTCTGCTGTGCCTCAATCCTCTGAGAAGATACACCATGAAGATCCTTCTCCTTCCCTTCCCTAAAATCCTGGGTCCCATGGCCCTCTGGGGTAGACCTCCAGGGCCCAGCCTTTTGTCTTGGTTAAATGCCAGGGATAAATGAAAAAGAATTCCCACCAGGTCATAAACCTTACACTAAAGAGAATAATCAGAACTTGGACTAGATGTTTTGAAGCTTCTGATTGTAACATCTTTTTTTTGAGATGGTGTCTCGTATTGTCACCTGGGCTGGAGTGCAGTGGCGCGATCTTGGCCCACTGCAACCACCACCTCCTGGGTTCAAGCGATTCTCCTGCCTCAGCCTCCCGAGTAGTTGGGATTACAGGTGGCTGCCACCACGCCCAGCTAATTTTTTGTATTTGTAGTAGAGACGCGGTTTCACCATGTTGGCCAGGCTGGTCTCGAACTCCTGACCTCGTGATTCACCTACCTTGGCCTCCCAAAGTGCTGGGATTACAGATGTGAGCTACTGCGCCAGCCATGAGATCTGTTTTTAATAATTTAATATCTGTTATGTGTTATCCCGTTAATTCCCTCTCTTTGCCACCATTGCTGAACTCTTAAGGTGATGGTTGCTAATTGTTTTCTGCTCACTATTCCTCTGAGAATATAATGAATACAATGGGCCCTCTCCCAAGAACAATGCATTGCTGTATCCACTAAAAATATTTTACACTAAACAAAATGGTCTCATCTATGGACCAGTCCATGGACCCTAGATAAAGAACCTTAATGATAAAGTTCTGGGACTAACTAGCTTGGTAGGGGGTAAGGAAGCATTCTCCCCTGACTCTCCTGGACTCCGTGGGCCCACCCACCACATTCCCAATTCTGCTGACTTGAGTTTATAAATGCAGCCATTCCAAGGCTGTTTGGAGCCCTTCATGAAGGGAAATTCTTTTTAAATTTTATTATTATTTTAAAAAACCAGAATATTTATTGCATGACTAATGGTTGAAAGTTTTTTTTTTTTTTTTGAGATGGAGTGTCGCTCTGTTGCCCAGGCTGGAGTGCAGTGGCACGATCTTGGCTCACTGCAACCTCTGCCTCCCAGGTTCAAGCAATTCTCCTGCCTCAGCCTCCCGAGTAGCTGGGACTACAAGCATGTGCCACCATGCCCAGCTAATTTTTTTTTGCATTTTTAGTAGAGACGCGGTTTTACCGTGTCAGCCAGCATGGTCTCGATCTCTTGACTTTGTGATCCAGCTGCCTTGGCTCCCAAAGTGCTGGGATTACAGGGGTGAGCCACCGCACCCGGCCTATTGGTTGAAATTGTTAAGATGACTCGGATGCTGCAACAGCTGCCCTTTTGTGTTTAGGTGTTGTTTCTTCACGAAATCCATGCCTGAATCTGTGGTATACAGCTTTTAGGTGTCTCATTCGACCAGTCCCAGTGGCATTGCATCTTTGAGCCTCGGCACTCCAGTTATACTTCCTCTTGTGCTTGGCAGGGTAGCCACATTTGCCACAGGTCGACCTTTTTTTTTTTTTTTGGAGATGGAGTCTCACTCTGTTGTCCAGGCTGGAGTGCAGTGGTGTGATCTTGGCTCACTGCAACCTCCACCTCCCAGGTTCAAGAAATTTTCTGCCTCAGCCTCCTGAGTAGCTGGGATTACAGGCGTCTGCCACTGTGCTCGGTTAATTTGTTTGTATTTTTAGTAGAGACGGGATTTCACCATGTTGGCCAGGCTGGTCTTGAACTCCTGACCTCATGATCCAATTCCCCCCCCCTCCCCGCCCCTCAGCCTCCCAAAGTGCTGGGATTACAGGCGTAAGCCACCGTGCCTGGCCCGCCACAGGTCAACTTCTGAAGGTGGTAGGCCTTAGAGCCATATTGGTGGCACAACTTGTGTGTCTTATTGCAACGCTTGCCAAACGTTGACGTTCCCTTCATCTTGCTTCTGCAGCTGAGACCAAAGAGCAGGAAATTCTTACCAGCCTCTTGGCAAAAACTGGATTCCTGGAATTTCACAGGAAAGATAGAGCAACCACCTTCCCTGGGGGCTGCTTCTTGATTGCCACTGGAGGTGGTAGGAAGTGACCTGGTAGGAAGCCAGCTGTGCCATTCTGTTTGTGTAACAGCATTACCAGTTAATCCATTGCTCTCTTGGTGAAACATCAGTCACCAGTTTAACCTCAGTTCCATTTCCTATTCAGCCGTGAGATTCCTGGGCTTTGCTTCTGGTTGTCACTGGCTTGTTGTGGGCAAACTTGAGGGAGTTTCTTAAGGTGAAAAGGCTGAGGAGATGCAGCAGATTGTGGTAGACCAGTAGCTCTCAAATGGGCATGATTTTGCCCCCCAGCCAGGGGGCATTTGTCAACATTCTGACATTTGGCAATTTGTCGTCACAACTTGGGTGGGGATGTCACTTGCTACTGACATTGAATGGGTAGAGGTTAGGGATGCTGCTAAACATACACTACACGAGGGAGTCCCCTCCACAACAATGAATTATCTGGCCCCAAATATGCCAAGGTCAAGAAATCCTGGGGTAGAAAGGCCATGATTGTATAAATGTCAGACTGGGATTCGAATCATTGGCATGCTCTATGACCTTGGGCAAGTCACCACACTTGTGCAAACCTCAGATGAGTCAGCACAAAGCTAAGAACACAGGTTCTGGAGTTTGAATCCCAGCTTTACTAACCAGCTGTGGTTTAGTAGAATTTAGGCAGAATGCCTCACCTCTCTGAGCCTCTTCATTTGCTTACTTACCTGTAAACTGACTTATTCTATAGGGATGTTAGAAGATAATCGTGGAAAGTGCTTAGCATTGTGCATGACACACAGCTGCTCAAATGTTAGCCCACATTATTATAACTCACACCAGCCTCCTTTTTCCTCTGGGAACTTCTATAGCACATAGCTCATGTACCCACATATACAATGATGTAGGGCATGGTGTACTTATTTCTACTCTGTTGGTGCCCCAAACTCCTTGAGGGCAAGGACATTAGAATTAGATTTCTTTGCTTCCCCTAAGGTCCCTAGGAAGATGCTTAAATACCTACATGACTGTCTTTAAATTGCACGTAAATGGAATCCAAATTTTCTGTATGTTTTAACCCTCTTTGCTAGTTGCCTTTCAGTTAGAAGGTGTTCTTAACACCAATTAGATATTTTCTTGGTTTCACTATTTCACATTTTGCAGTTGAGGTATAAAGTTTTCACAGAATGGATCCCACTTTACGTTACTACTCCTTTTGAAGCCATCCAATTTGAGACAGACCACGTTCCCAGCATCTTTGCATGAGTTCTCTGTCCATGGCTTGCTCCTGCAAGGACTTAGAGAAGCAGCAACTGTTGATGTCAACTTAGCTAATTTTACATGGGTTATCAGTCCCACTTTAGCCAAGAGGGGCAAGACTGGTGGGCATAGACTTTGAGAACCCAAGGAAGATGCTGGACGAAGCTCTTTATGGAATTCATTATTTGGCACACACCCCCAAATCATCTTTTTTTTTTTTTTTTTTGAGACGGAGTTTTGCTCTTGTTGCCCAGGCTGGAGTGCAATGGCATGATCTCGGCTCACCACAACCTCCGCCTCCTGGGTTCAAGTGATTCTCCTGCCTCACCCTCCCGAGTAGCTGGGATTACAGGCATGCGCCACCACGCCTGGCTAACTTTGTATTTTTAGTAGAGACTGGGTTTCTCCATGTTGTTCAGGCTGGTCTCGAACTCCTGACCTCAGGTGATCTGCCTGCCTCGGCCTCCCAAAGTCCTGGGATTACAGGCGTGAGCCACCATGCCTGGCTCCAGATAGTCTTTTATCCCTAGCAAAACTAAGGTGATAAATTCTCCAAGAACCAGGATTGTGTACTTTATCTGCTTTAAGAACATTTAGATACTCTGAGAAAGGCTAATTGATAGTGAAAATGAAACCTACAAATGGGGCTAAACACAGGCAGATAGAAGCCTACCTCTACCTTTCACCTGCTATACAACTTCTTTGGGACTAAGTTTCCCTTTCTGTGCCACATTAATTGTTGTGTGACCAGAATGAAAATAGATGGGACAAAAAAAAAAAAAAAAAAAAAGAAAATAGATAGGACAATAGTGCAGTTAAGGTTTAAGCTGGCCTGGGGGAGAAATCCCCAATCTGCCACTTACTAGCTCTGTGATACTGGATAAGTTATTTTGCTTCCCCAAACCCTGGGTCTGTCATTTGCAAAACAGTTTTAAAGTTGTGCTTATAACTCTTAGGGTTGTTGAGATAACGAATGTAAAATGCTTGGTGTAAATTAAGCCCTTCAAAAATGTAACCTATTAATATGCAGTTTTTACAGTTATCCTTTGGTATCTGTGGGAGATTGGCTCCAGGACCCCAGTGGATACCGCAGATGCTCAAGTCCCTTATATAAAATGGTGTAGTATTTGCATATAACCTATGCACATCCTCCCATATACTTTAAATCATCTCTAGATTACTTACAATACCTAAATACTAGGTAAATGCTATATAAATAATGGCTATACTGTATTTTTTAGGGAATAATGACAAGAAAAAAAAAGCCTGTACTTGTGCAGTACAGACACAACCATTCACTTTTTTTCCTGAATATTTTCTGTCTACTGTTAGTTGAATCCACAAATATGGAACCTACGGATACAGACAGCCAACTGTAATAAATTTGAAGGGAAAAGGCAAAAATCTCATTACTCAGACAAACCCATATTCCTCCTGGGAGAACATGAGAACCCTCTGTTCTTACAGTCATGGCAGTGCTCCTTCTCAGCCCTGAGGAGTTCCCATCACCCATGGCTGAGCAAATTCCCTCTCCTCACCCTTCTACCAAGGCCCTCCTGAAGGTCAAAGGACAGAGGCACAGACAGGGGTTTAGAGAAACGTTGTGTTTAATGGTAAAGCTTAGCACACCCCAGCACCAAGAATGGTGTAGAGTTGCAGCAGCAACAGGCAGGTGACCCCCCATGGAGCCTCACATGGCGAAGAGGATGAGGAAGGCAACCATCAAACAGAAGAGCCCCATGGCCTCAGACAGGGCAAAGCCGAGAATGGCATAGGAGAAGAGCTGCTGCTTGAGAGACGGGTTCCTGGGAGGGACAGAGATCATTGCCAGTTGAGGGAGAGGAAGGGGTGAGGGGAGGGGAGGACACAAGAGGGTGAGGTGAATGGGGAGTGTTACTCCTGGGAGAGGGCCTAGCCTGCACAGATCCTGGGGATTTGGATGGACAAGCAGAGTGGACCAACCTGGTAAGTTTAAGTGAGCCAGGCTGGATGCATGTTTTCTCTGGAGAAACTATGATGTAGATGAAATCAACCTGAAGGCTCCTGAAGGGAGCTCCTCCAGCTGAGGCTTCCCCAAACAGGGTGGAATTTACAGTGGGAGATGCTGTAGACTACCCAAACTTACCTGGCATAGCCAATGATCAAGCTGCCAAACACGGTTCCAATGCCAGCCCCTGAACCAGCCACACCAACTGTGGCTGCCCCAGCACCAATAAACTTGGCTGCTGTGTCAATGTCCCGGGAGACAACACTGGTCTGGAACTCCCGTCTGGCCACCTGGAGTGGGAAGTTGCTGTATGAAGGCTAGAAAGAGAAGCAAGGCAGGCGAGATAGCAGAGAGATAGTATGGCCTAAGGACAGGTGGCTGACTCTACCTCCTTCACCCCACCCACCTGAGCTCTGAAACTGTTGGCAAACTGCCTGGTAAATGCAGAATACTCTGATTGCAGAGTATGCTGGGAATTAGTCTTAGAGTCTGTTGTCAGACAGGACTAGAGAAATTTCATGGGTTAGGCACACCTCACTTTTATAAGTTTCTTACCTACAAGGCTTACCTTGGGGGACTTAGAACTATTAAAGCATACAGATTCTCCAACTCTCCTCCCACTTTGGTCTAAAGGCAACTTAAGCTGAAGGACCCCTGTCTGGGAACATTCCTTGATTTAAAAAAAATTAATTAATGAATGGGTTTTTATGAGTCAGGGTCTTGCTCTGTCACCCAGTCTGGAGTGCAGTGGCATAGTCACAGCAGTCTCGACCTCTGGGATTAAGCAATCCTCTCATCTCAGCCCTGGAGTAGCTGGGACTACAGCCACATGCCACCACACATGGCTAATTTTTTTATTTTTTTTGTAGAGATGGGGTCTCACTGTGTTGCCCAGGCTGGTCTTGAACAACTGGGCTCAAGTGATCCTCTCGCCTCAGCCTCTCAAAGAGCTGGGATTACAGGTGAGAGCCACCACCCTGGGCCTTGGGAACATTCCTAAGAGAGCTATTCCTCCCTTACCTGTTTAGATGAATTCACTGGGCTATTCAAGAAGGAGGCAGACGCAGGCCTGATTAGACCCCTGGTACAACAGCGGATCTGTAAAATCAGAAAGCCACATCCTACCAAATCAGTCAAGGAAAAAAAATCCTAATTGCTGAGCTGTCAAAAATGACTACAGGTTTCATAAACAGAATAAGTTCAATGTATTTCAAGGTCAATTTATTCCTGTTCCTATCAGATAGGCCTGCCCCAGAGACAGCTGTCTCAATAGCTTGATATAGTCAGCAGTGGCAACCTTCACCATTCAAAACCAAACCAAAGTTCACTTCTTTGGGCACAGCCTTAATCAGCTTCCCAGAATGGAACAAGAACCCACACTAATACCAAAGCAGGTACAGGAAAGGTTTATACCCAGATCACCAAGTAATCAGACGGGGGAAATTTTATTCTGCTAAAATACACTCACAGCTACACACCCTAAATGGAGTGGGCCAGTCAGCCCCGGAAACCGACTGGAATAGCCATCCAAAGAGAGCCATCTGTAACATGGCTTTTTTGAAATAATTTTTAGTGCAGTGGTTCTCAAACTTGGCTGCACAGTGGAATCATCTGGAGAAGTCTAAAAGATACAGATGCCTGGGTTCCACCCCCATTCCCAAAGTCTGATGCAAATGGTCTAAGGTGCAGCCTAGGCATCAGGATTTTTAAAAGTTCCCTGGATGATTCTAACGTGCAGCCACTGTTGAAAACCACTGTTTTAGTGGGCTGTCTCTATGGCCAGGCCAGACTGGGGATAAAAATCAAATCCAGACTCTCTGACCACATTCCAAAGCCAAGATAGCTTGGTTCACAGGCCCAGATAAACAGGGGTTACTTTCATCACATCCTACAGCCACCTCAAAGAGCCTACATCATCAGGACGCCAAGCTCCCCTGGGTTCATTCATTAAACACTGATGGCGTCCACACCATACACCTGGTACTACAGAGCACCGCGCCGCGGCACCTTACCAGAGCTGGAGAAATGAATAATGCCCCGGCGGTCTGCATTTTTTCAGTCTGCAGAGGGGGAAAAAAATAGTAATAATAATCCCACTGAGACCCTGGTTGTTTGCTTATAATGACGACCTTTGGTCGTCCCCTTCACCCCCGCCCGTCCTCCCTAGACCACGCTCTTCCTTGCACCGTGCCCCAGCTGAGGAGGGCATTAGAGGTCAGAGGGACAGAGCAGCGGGTCTTCAAAGCAAAGTCATGGAGATCGGAAGTCAAGGAAAGGTGCCCAAGCCCCAGGAAGGAAATGTTGCGAAAGGGAATGGTCTCTCGGGAAGACTGGAGGCGGATACTGGGCAGGTGTCGCGCAGGATCCTGCCCATCTTACACAGCAGTCCCCGACCCGCCCCAGCCGAGGCAGTCAATCGTTCATTACCGTTGGTAATTAACATTCATTGATAAGGCCATATCTAGATTGCCATCGCCTTTCCCAGCACTGGGGGGAAATACCCCTCCACACTGCCCAGCCCACAACCCTGCCTATTGCTGGCTCCTGGCCCCAAGTCACCTGCACTCCTACTGCCCTGCAACCCCTGCTTGGCCCACAGCGCTCGCCCGGCTCAAGGTGACAGACTCACCTCCCAGCTTTAGCCCTTGGTCTCAGCGCTCAGCTTCCCCCACCCACGTGTCCTGGACCTTCTCCATTCTCATTGGCCGTAATATCCCCGCGTCCCCATTGGTTAACGTCATCGATTCCTCCACTCTTATTGGCTTTACGCAGCTGCTTCCTCTCCCTCCACAGGAGCTTCGTGGCAATTCCCGCCTCCATGCTGATAGAGGCGGGGCTTTCCTACGAGATCTGGATTACGATTGGCCGATCCCTGAAACGCTCGACCATAGAGTTGGCGGGACTCAGAGGTTCCATAACCTCGCGCGCAAGATGGCGACCAAGGTGGACGCTGAAGAAAAAGGCGGGGGGAGATGACGGGACGTGTGACGCAGTCAGACACATGACTTTGGCCTGGAGCCTTCATTTGGGCGCTTGGGCCACGGGGCGCGTTGCATGTTGGGATTGGTAGTTGTGCTGAGGGGGGGGGGCCCCCAAGGACAGCTGAGATCCCGCGAGATATTCGAGGCCGGGAGAGCCGATGCCGTTGCAGTAATTCCCACCGTGGAGGTTTGTGGAAAGACCGCTTTCCATGGAGAGTAAAGGCCGGCTGGAAAGTCCCCAAGCGGTGAGCGCAGTTTTGTGGACCTCAGCAGGTGTTCAGCAGTCATGGACTAGCATCCAGATGGCTTTCTAAAACATTTGCTGGGCCGGGTGCAGTGGCTCACGCCTGTAATCCCAGCACTTTGGGAGGCCGAGGCAGGCGGATAACCTGAGGTCAAGAGTTCGAGACCAGCCTGACCAGCATGGTGAAACCCTGTCTCTACTAAGAATACAAAAATTAGCCGGGCATGGTGGCGCGTGCCTGCAATCCCAGCTACTTGGGAGGCTGAGGCAGGAGAATCGCTCGAACCCGGGAGGCCGAGGTTGCAGTGAGCCGAGATCGCGCCACTGCACTCCAGCCTGGGCAACTGAGCAGGATTCCGTCTCGGGGGAAAAAACAAACAAAAAAATTGTTTATTTTGTAAAAACAACACTGAAAGAATGAAATAATATCCCTATAGAAAAACGAGCAAAGGATAGGAACAGGCAATTCACTAAGGAAGAAATATGAATTGCAGGAACTAATGTCAGCCTTCCTAATCAAAGAAATGTAAGTTTAAACGCACCGCTTAGTACTGCTCAAAACAGCAGAGTTCTTTTTATTAATGTGAGCCACACGCTCTCCTATATTGCTGGTGAGAGGATGAATTAGAAAACCTTCCTTGAAAGCAGTTTGGCAATATTTATTTTTATTCAAAGGCTGTGAATGGGCCATCCTCTTTGACCCAGTAATTCTTGAGTAACTAAGAGCCTTTAAGCTGTCCATCCACTTTTCATCCAGTAATATCACTTCTAGGAATTTATTTTGAAGAATCAGAAATGCAGATTCTTTTAAAAAGATGTGCATTTGCAGTTTGTCGAAATTGGAAACAAGTAAATGTTCCACTGACAGTAAAAGGTGAAATAAGTTATGATATTTTCACTTGATGAAATAAGCAGAAATAAAACAGGAAATAAAATCATGGTTTTTTATTTGAGACGGAGTCTCGCTCTGTTGCCAGGATGGAGTGCAGCGGCGCTATCTCGGCTCACTGCAAGCTCCGCCTCCCGGGTTCACGCCATTCTCCTGCCTCAGCCTCCCGTGTACTGGGACTACAGGCGCCCGCCACCACGCCCGGCTAATTTTTTGTATTTTTAGTAGAGAGGGGGTTTCACCGTGTTAACCAGGATGGTCTCGATCTCCTGACCTCGTGATCCGCCCGCCTCAGCCTCCCAAAGTGTTGGGATTACAGGCGTGAGCCAGCGCGCCTGGCCATGTTTTTGAAGAATATTTTATTTTTTTATTATTATTTTTTGAGACGGAGTCTCACTCTGTTTCACAGACTGTAGTGCAGTGGTGCGATCTCTGCTCACTGCAACCTTTGCCTGCCCAGTTCAAGCAATTCTCCTGCCTCAGCCTCCCAAGTAGCTGGGATTACAGGCGCGCACCACCATGTCCAGCTAATTTTTGTATTTTTAGTAGAGAAGGGGTTTCACCATGTTGGTCAGGCTGGTCTTGAATTCCTGACCGCAAGTGATCTGCTCGCCTTGGCCTCCTAAAGTGCTGGGATTACAGGCATGAGCCACCACGCCTGGCCTTGAAGAAGATTTTATATTGAGAAATATTTTATAATGCAAAACTATGCATAGAATTGTGAAAAAATACACATGGAAAAAGAATAAAAAATATTAAAAATTAATAGTTAATTCTAGAGGGTGTAATAAATTGATTTATATTTTTATGAGTATGGGTACTTTATAATAGAAACGTATTTTAAAAATTACACTAATCTGGCAACTCACAAGTCTGGACTCATAAGAAAACTTTTTTTTTTTTAATAATTTTTTTTTTTTTTTAGAGACAGGGTCTCACTCTGTTGCCCAGGCTGGAGTGCAGTGGTGCAGTCATCCCTCACTATTATAGCCTTAATCTCCTGGGCTCAAGTAACCCTCCCTCCTCACTCTCCCAAGTATGTAGGACTACAGGTGGGATCTTGCTATGTTGTCCAGGCTGGTCTCAAACTCCTGGCCTCAAGGATCCTCCCACTTCAGCCTCTGGAAGTGTTGGGATTACAGATGTGAGCTACCTGCACCTGGCCAGAAAAACATTTTCTTTTCTTTTTGAGATAGAGTCTTGCTCTGTCACCCAGGCTGGAGTGCAATGACGTGATTTCGGCTTACTGCAACCTCTGCCTCCCGGGTTCAAGCAATTCTCCGCCTCAGCCTCCTGAGTAGCTGGGATTACAGGTGCGCGCCACTATGCCTGGCTAATTTTTTTGTATCTTTAGTAGAGATGGGGTTTCACCATGTTGGCCAGGCTGGTCTTGAACTCCTGACCTCATGATCTGCCCGCCTTGGCCTCCCAAAGTGCTGGGATTACAGGCATGAACCACCGTGCCCAGCACATTTTCTTTTTTCTTTTTTTGTGAGACTGAGTGTCACTCTTTCGCCCAGACTGGAGTGCAGTGGCGAGATCTCGGCTCACTGCAACCTCCGCCTCCTGGGTTCAAGCCATTCTCCTGCCTCAGCTTCCCGAGTAGCTGAGACTGCAGCACGCGGGCCACCACGCCCAGCTAATTTTTAAATTTTTTTTTTAGTAGAGACAAGGATTCACCATGTTGGCCAGGCTGGTCTCGAACTCCTGACCTCAGGTGATCCACCTGCCTCGGCCTCCCAAAGTGCTGGGATTACAGGCGTGAGCCACTGTGCCGGGCCAGTACATTTTCATATCATGTGGAGATTTAAAATATCCTGCTAGCATGGTATAATTGAAAGTGTGTGGGAGGCCAAGGTGGGCAGATCATTTGAGCCCAGGAATTGGAGACCAGCCTGGGCAACATAGCGAAACCTCATCTCTACAAAAAAAAAAAAAAAAAAAATTAGCTGGGTGTGATGGCAGGTACCTGTAGTCCCAGCTACTCAGGGGGCTGAAGTGGGAGGATCACTTGAGCTCAGGAGGTCAAGGCTTCAGTGAACTCTGATTGCACCACTGCACTGGCCTGGGCAACAAAGCGAGACCGTATCTCAAAAACAACAACGACAACAACAAAAAGGAGAGTGGAGTTTTGAGCTCACTACCATGGCTACAACACATAACTGGTATCTTCTGAGCAGATTATCCAGTCTTTCTTTGTGTTAGTGTTATAAGCTATCATTTATTTATACCTCATTATATGACAAATACTGTGCTAGGTGCTTTGAACCCAGGTCTGTCTGGGTCCAAAGCACAAGTTCTTTTTTTTTCTTTTTTTTTTTTTTTTTGAGACGGAGTCTCGCTCTGTCGCCCAGGCTGGAGTGCAGTGGCGCGATCTCGGCTCACCGCAAGCTCCGCCTCCCGGGTTCACGCCATTCTCCTGCCTCAGCCTCCCGAGTAGCTGGGACTACAGGCGCCCGCCACCACGCCCGGCTAATTTTTTTTGTATTTTTAGTAGAGATGGGGTTTCACCGTGTTAGCCAGGATGGTCTTGATCTCCTGACCTCGTGATCCGCCTGCCTCGGCCTCCCAAAGTGCTGGTATTACAGGCTTGAGCCACTGCACCCGGCCTCTCTTTTTTGTTTGAGATGGAGTTTTGCTCTTGTTGCCAGGCTGGAGTGCAATGGCGCAATCTCGGCTCACTGCAACCTCCGCCTCCCGGGTTCAAGCAGTTCGCCTACCTCAGCCTCCCAAGTAGCTAGTATTACAGGCGCCTGCCACCACGCCTGCCTAATTTTTTTTTTTTTTTTTTTTTTTTTTTGAGACAGAGTCTTGCTCTGTCACTAGGCTGGAGTGCAGTGGCGCAGTCTCAGCTCCCTGCAACCTCCACCTCCTGGGTTCAAGCGATTCTCCTGCCTCAGCTTCCCCAGTAGCTGGGATTACAGGCACCCACGACCACACCCAGCTAATTTATAGATAGATAGATAGATAGATAGATAATTTTTTTTTGAGACGGAGTCTTGCTCTGTTGCCCAGGCTAGAGTGCAGTGGCGCGATCTCGGCTCACTGCAAGCTCCACCTCCTGGGTTCACGCCATTCTCCTGCCTCAGCCTCCCGAGTAGCTGGGACTACAGGCGCCTGCCACCATGTCCGGCTTTTTTTTTTTTTTTTTTTTGTATTTTTAGTAGAGACGGGGTTTCACCGTGTTGGCCAGGATGGTCTTGATCTCCTGACCTCGTGATCCACACGCCTCGGCCTCCCAAAGTGCTGGGATTACAGGCGTGAGCCACCGTGCCCAGCCTGCATTCCATTTTTTCAACAACTTAGACCTTCAGTCTATGGTTCTCAGTCATTATCTTTGCACTAACTTCCAAGTTCGTTCTCCCTCTCTTCTGATTTAAAAAATTAAAAAATGTGAGGCCAGCACAATGGCTCACACCTGTAATCCCAGTACTTTGGGAGGCCTAGGTGGGAGGATTGCTTGAGGTTAGGAGTTTGAGACCAGCCTGGGTAACATAGTGAGACCCCATCTCTACAAAAAATTAGTGGGGCGTGGTGGTACAGGCCTGCAGTCCCAGCTATTTGGTAGGCTGAGGTGGGTGGATTGCTTGAGCCCAGGAGTTTGAGGGTGCAGTGAACTATGATTTTGCCATTGCACTGAAGCCTGGACAACATAGTGAGACCTTGTCTTTAAAAAAAAGTCAAATGGGCTGGGCGTGGTGGCTCACGCCTGTAATCCCAGCACTTTGGGAGGCCAAGGTGGGTGGATCATGAGGTCAGGAGTTTGAGACCAACCTTGCCAACATAGTGAAACTTCGTCTCTACTAAAAATATTTAAAAATTAGCCGGGTGTGGTGGCAGGCACCTGTAATCCTAGCTACCCGGGAGACGGAGGCAGGAGAATCGCTTGAACCCGGGAGGCAGAGGTTGCAGTGAGCCGAGATTGTGCCACTGCACACCAGCCCTAGTGACAGTGCAAAACTCCGTCTCAAAAAAAAAAAAAAAGAGTCAAATGGTACAGCCCTTTTTTTTTTTTTTTTTTTTTTGAGACAGGATCTTGCTCCTTCAACCAGGTAGGAGTGCAGTGGCACAATCATGGGTCACTGCAGCCTTGACCTTCCAGGCTCAGGCATTCCTCCCACCTCAGCCTCCTGAGTAACTGGGACCACAGGCACACACCATCACACCCAGTTTGTTAATTTTTTGGTAGAGACTGAGTCTCACTATCTTGCCCAGGCTGGTCTCACTACTCCTAGGATCAAGCAGTTCTCCTGCCTTGGCCTCCCAAAGTGCTGAAATTATAGGTGTGAGCTACTGCACCCAGCCCAATCTATTTCTTTTCTTTTCTTCCTTTCTTTTTCTTTTTTCTTTTCTTTTCTTTCTTTTTTTTTTTTTGAGATGGAGTCTCACTCTGTCGCCAGGCTAGTGTGCAAGGGTGCGATCTCTGCTCACTGCAACCTCTGCCTCCTGGGTTCAAGCGATTCTCCTGCCTCAGCCTCCCGAGTAGCTGGAACTACAGGCATGCGCCACCATGCACAGCTAATTTTTGTATTTTTAGTAGAGACGGGGTTTCACCATGTTGGCCAGTATGGTCTTGATCTCTTGACCTCGTGAGCTGCCTGCCTCAGCCTCCCAAAGTGCTGGGATTACAGGCATGAGCCACCGCTCCCGGCCAGCCCAATCTATTTCTTTTCTTTCTTTCTTTCTTTCTTTTTTTTGAGATGGAGTCTTGCTCTGTCGCCCAGGCTGAAGTGCAATGGTGCAACCTCGGCTCACTGCAACCTCCACCTCCCAGGTTCAAGCAATTCCAGTTCTGCTGCTTCAGCCTCCCGAGTAGCTGGGATTACAGGTGTCCGCCACCATGCCTGGCTAATTTTTGTATTTTTAGTAGAGATGGGGTTTCACCATCTTGGCCAGGCTGATCTTGAACTCCTGACCTCGTGATCCACCTGCCTCGGCCTCCCAAAGTGCTGGGGTTACAGGCGTGAGCCACCGCGCCTGGCCTCCCAATTTATTTCTATAATCAGTTTTGCACCTGCCAGCATTTTAGTGACCAAGACATGTTAATCTACTTTTATTGGTTCATTGAATTTTTCGAACACAAAATATTCCTAAATATACACACATATGTAGTATCAATTTTAAGGTATATTTCCTTATATATTACTGACCATTACAATTTCCCAATTTTAATTGATTGTCAATACCTACTATTAATCACTACTCACATGCAATAGTGGGAGGAAAAAAAAAGGGACATTCACAATAGCTACCATTAAGAAAAGGGACACCTCCAGGGAAGCACCATACTTAGCCATTGGTCCAGGAGCTGTGTTGTGTCTTGCTGGACAAGGCTGTACAGGTAAATGATAGAAGCAGCCAATGACAGAACCAACAAAGTTCACAAGCCTCGTTTTTATGTAACTCACTTCCTGGACAGTGAGTTCTTTGGTCCCTATGGTCTACCTGTTTGGAAGACTTCCCTTGTATAACAAGCATCCTTCAGGAATGCTCCAAAGAGAAGCAATGAGTAGGGTTTCCTGTTGGGAACTGTGCAGTTTGAGCCATCCACTTCCTACGATTGCGGGAATCTTTTGTATGTCTGTCTGGGGTTGTCTTCCTGCAATATTGGCTTTAAAAAAATCTCAGGCCTCGGTTGGCCAGCACTATGTATTGTTTTTTCCTGGTGCTACAATTCCTAAAACACCTGATGGCTTGAGCATTTCATTTAGGGGGAGTCACTGCTAAAAAACTCAAACCAGGAAGCTTGTCTTCTTTAAGAATTTCCAGGCCTAGTAAGGATTCAGAGCAAGGCTTGCTTAGGGGGTGTTCTTTTCTTTCTTTCTTTTTCTTTCTTTCTTTTTCTTTTTAGAGACGGGGTTTTGCCATGTTGGTCTCGAACTAACTCCTGGCCTCAAGAGATCCATGGGCCTCGGCCTCCCAAGGTGCCAGGATTACAGGCCACTGCACCTGGCCCAGGGGGGTGCTTTCATCCATCCCAGTTCCTCTCCAGTTACGGGCCTTAGCCCCAGGGTATGGATGGTGAATAATGGGGGTGGAGGTGTCTCATGGGAGCCTTTCTCCCCTAATCCGCTTTTTTGTTTATTTGTTTTGAGATGGGAGTGTCTCACTCTGTCACCCAGGCTGGAGTGCAGTGACTGGATCTTGGCCCACTGCAACCTCCGCCTCCTGGGTTCAAGTGATTCTCCTGCCTCAGCCTCCCGAGTAGCTGAGATTACAGGCGTGCACCACAACGCCTGGCTGATTTTTATATTTTTAGTAGAGACGGGGTTTCACCATGTTGGTTAGGCTCGTCTCGAACTCCTGACCTCAAGTGATCCGCCCGCCTCGGTTTCCCAAAGTACCGCACCGGGCCTCTAATCCATTTTGGAAGGTTAGTCTTACATGGTTGTTGCATTCCACAACTATCGGTAGATTATCTTTAAAAGGGGAAGCAATTTCACATTTGTCCAGTAGAGGGAGCTCAGTGGGAGATACTTTGGAGAGACCCGAGGTTTGGGTTTTTCTTTTCTTTTTCTTTTTTCTTTTTTTTTTGAGATGGAGTTTCGCTCTGGTTTCCCAGGCTGGAATGCAGTGGCGCAATCTCAGCTCACCGCAACCTCTGCCTCCCGGGTTCAAGCGATTCTCCTGCCTCAGCCTCCCCAGGAGCTGGGATTACAGGCGCCGCCACGCCCAGCTAATTTTGTATTTTTAGTAGAGACGGGGTTTCTCCATGTTGGTCAGGCTGGTCTCGAGCTCCCAACCTCAGGTGATCCTCCCGCCTCAGCCTGCCGAAGTGCCGGGATTACAGGCGTGAGCCACCGCCCCCAGCACCTAGTTTCTTTCATGTCTTGCTCAAATCTTGCCTTTTCGGTGAGACCTGCCTGACCTCCCTATTTAAGATTGCAATTGTCTCTTCCCTAGTCTCTATGAACTTCTTACCCATATCATTATTTGTTATGTTTACTATTATATTTTTCATCTTTATTCTTTCTATAATTTAAGCTCTTTGAGGGCAGGGATCTTTGCCTGTTTTGTTCACTGTGCTTAGGATAGTACCTGGCATGGAGTAGGTGCTCGATTAGTAAATTATTGAATTAATGAATGAATACCCTTATTCCAACAGCTAAGATCTGGCCAGATGCGGTAGTTCACGCCTTTAATCCTACCACTTCGGGAGGCCAAAGCATGAGGATCACTTGATCTCAGGATTTTGAGACCATATTGGGCGACATAGCAAGACCTCATCTCTACTTAAGAAAAAAAAAAAAAAAGCCGGGCCTCAGTAGGCTGAGGTGGGAGGATCGCTTGAGCCCAGGAGATCAAGGCTGCAGTGAGCTATTATCGTGCCACTGCACTCCAGCCTGAGCAGCTGAGTGGGACCCTGTCTGAAAACAAAAACAAAGAAAATATCTTGCAGTTTTCTTTCTCTTTTTTTTGAGATGGAGTCTCACTCTGTCACCCAGGCTGGAGTGCAGTGGCACGATCTCAGCTCACTGCAACCTCCGCCTCCCTGGTTCAAGCGATTCTTCTGTCTCTGCCTCGAGTAGCTGGGATTACAGGCACCCACCACCACGCCCAGCTAATTTTTGTACTTTTAGTAGAGACAGGGTTTCACCATGTTGGCCAGGCTGGTCTTGAACTTCTGACCTCAGGTGATCCGCCTGCCTCAGCCTCCCAAAGTGCTGGGATTACAGGGGTGAGCCCATGTGCCTGGTCAAGGGTTCTTTTCTTCCCCCAAGAGTGTGACTTCCCAGAGCACCTCTGTTAGTTTGATTGCCTTACCAAGAACCATGTTTTCTTCTTAATTCTTAGTCACTCACCGGTTTGGGCCCGGTGTTCCTCCTCTGCGATGTTCTGTGTGTCAGCAACTCACACAGAGGCAGAGCCTGAAGCGAGTGCTGGCCATTCCATTTCCTTGCTATTGACTGGTTAGTAAGCGTCATGTATCTTAGGCTGGGTTCACTAGAGCACAGCCTGAAACCGGGATGCTTGTGCAAGTGATTGTTGGACAGACTGTTCTCCGGAGCAGGACATAAGGGAAGCGGGGGAAGCGGGGAAAGGGGAAGCAAGGATCTGATCTCATTTGGAGATCAGATGCAGCCTGAGCCCATGGGGAGCTCCAGAGCATGAAATACTCCCCTCATGGAGCAAGGGGACAAGCTTTTGCCCTCTTGGAGGAAGATAGTGCCAATTCTGATATGTTTATTTTCTTCTGTTTTTTTTTTTTGTTTTGTTTTTTTAGGGTTGGGGTCTTTATTGCCCAGGCTAGAGTGCAGTGGTGCAATCATAGCTCACTGCAGCCTGGAACTCCTGGCCTCAAGCGATCCTCCCACTTTGGCCTCTCAAAGTGTTGGGACTACAGGCGTAAGCCACTGCGCCTGGTCTATTTTGCACTCCCACCAGCCAACTATGAGAATACCTATTTCCCACACAGCCTTGCCACAGAGTGTATGGTTGAGCCTTTGAATTTCTGCCAATGTGATTAATGTAAAATAGTCTCATAGTGTGGTTTTAACTTGCGTTTCTCTTCTAAGTGAAGTTCAGCATATTTTCACATATGTAAAGGCCATTTGTAGCCCTTTTTTGTGTGAGTGAACCATCACCTAATGCCTTTTGCCCACTTTTCTAACAGGAAAGGATTATTTTTAAAAAACATGCTGCATTAATTAAAGGTACGTGGTAATCTGCTATAACAAAGAGGCACCAGAATCCAGAGGCTTAGGTAAGATAGATCCGAAAGAAGATCATTTATTTTTCATGTAGCAGTAAGAGGTGAGCAGCTCGGGGTTTTCAGAGTGACTCTGCCATCCTCAACATGTGGCTTCCATCTCTGTGGCTAAGGTGGCTACGCCAGGTGTTACCACTTCTCAATCAGCAGGAAGGAGAAAAATGAAGAGCAAGCAACTTTCTTCCTTCTAAGCATGGGATCTAGAAGTTGCACAACTCCCTACTGCTCACCTCCCATTGGCCAGAACTTAGTTTCATGGCCACAACTAGCTGCAAGGAGGGCTATTAAATCCAGTCTTTGGCTGGGCCACCATGTATCCTACAAAAGCTTAACGATGGGCTTTCCATTACTCTTTTTTTTTTTTTTTTTGAGATGGAGTCTCACTCTCTGTCACCCAGGCTGTAGTGCAATGGCGCGATCTCTGGTCACTGCAACCTCTGCCTCCCGGGTTCAAGCGATTATCCTGCCTCAGCCTCCTGAGTAGCTGGGATTACAGGCATGTGCCACCACACCCAGCTAATTTTTGTATTTTTAGTAGAGATGGGGTTTCACCATGTTGGCCAGGCTGGTCTCGAACTCCTGACCTCAGGTGATCTGCCTGCCTCGGCCTCCCAAAGAGCTTGGATTACAGGCATGAGCCACTGTACCCAGCCTTTTTTTTTTTTTTTTTTTTTTTAAGACAGGGTCTCTCTCTGTTGTTGCCCAGGCTGGAGTGTAATGGCATAATCATAGTTTACTGCAGCCTCAAAGTCCTGGGCTCAAGTGGTCCTCCTGCCTTGGCCTCCCAAAGTGCTGGGATTACAGGCGTGAGTCACCTCACCCAGCCAGTGCATCATTAAGTGACTTTCTCAAGGTCTCGCAGCCAGTTGATGGTGAAGACAGGATTCCTGTCCAGGAAGGAAACTCTAGTGAAGCAGGAATTGTTAGGGAGATAGGAGAGCCACAGGTGTTCTGGAAGCTCTCCTGGCTCCTCTTAGCATGCTCTGCTCCCTTGTCTCACCCGTACTCCCACCTGAAAGTTCCCCACCCACCCTGGCCTCATCATCTCAGCACTAATGTCTTCAGCTGAGACCACCTGAGAGGCAGGTACTGTGTCTCAGTGTCTGAGATCCTGGTCCTGGATATGCCTGATTCTCCCTCCACGGAGAATCTCTGAATGGCTGGGTCAGGCCTCCCTCTTGTTTGGCACAGAGTTCTGGTCAGAGCATCACGTCCCGTTTTGTTTGGTTTGGTGTTCTTGAGGAGTTTATTTGGTCACACCCAGGGTGAGAGGGCCCTTCACCTGTAAGATGTCGGGCCTCTTGGTGGTGACACGTGGCTTGTTGCTGGCCACAGAGGACCCAGTGAGGCAGCAGGAACTCAACCTTGGAGTCATGGAGCTGTGTGACTGCTGGCCAGTTGCACTTGCTGGCTGCAGTCTCCTCCACCTTCATGATCTGGATGAAGTGGGCCCAGGTGCGGTGCTGGGTGCCCGCATCTCGGTCTGCAGAAAACGGGAGAGGGCAGGGTGACTGCAATCACTGGGATCTGGGCATTTGACAAACCTCACATCAAGTATCTGGCACATTCTGTCAGACACAGCAATTGCTTGGGAGCTCCCACTTGGGATTAACTGGGGGACTGGGTGACCATGAGTGGTGTAGAACCTCCAAAGTCACTTTGAGGGGCACAACCACAGCCCCTCAAAGGCAACAAGATCTTCCTGTTTGTTCCTCTTTTTAAACCACTGTTGCAAGAAAAAGAGTCTTAAGTTTAAGTGCGACATGTCCTACTTTTGTTTTGTTTTTTGTTTTATATATTTTATTTTTTGCTTTTTAGTTTTTATTTTTTGAGACGGAGTCTCACTCTGTCGCCCAGGCTGGAGTGCAATAGCATGTGATCTCGGCTCACTGCAACCTTCGCCTCCCAGGTTCAAGCTATTCTCCTGCCTCAGCATCCTGAGGCTGGATCCTCCAGTAGCTGGAGGATCCAGTAGCTGGATGGAAATACCATCCAGTAGCTGGTATTTCAGGTGCCCATCAGCACACCCGGCTATTTTGTTTTTTTTTTTATTTTTTTTTTGAGACGGAGTCTTGCTCTGTGGCCCAGGCTAGAGTGCAGTGGCGCAATTTCGGCTCACTGCAAGCTCTGCCTCCCGGGTTCACACCATTCTCCTGCCTCAGCCTCCTCAGTAGCTGGGATTACAGGCACTCGCCACCACACCTGGCTAATTTTTTTGTATTTTTTAGTAGAGACGGGGTTTCATTGTGTTAGCCAGGATGGTCTCGATCTCCTGACCTCGTGATCCACCCGCCTCGGCCTCCCAAAGTGCTGGGATTACAGGCGTGAGCCACCGCGCCTGGCCTATTTTTTGTATTTTTATTAGAGATGGGGTTTTGTCACGTTGGCCAGGCTGGTATCAAACTCCTGACCTCAGGTGATCTGCCCGCCTCACCCTCCCCAAGTGCTGGCATAAGCCACCGCACCTGGCTTTGTTTTATTTTTGAGATGGGGTCTCTCTCTCTCTCTCACCCAGGCTGGAGTGCAGTGGTGCGATCATGGCTCACTGCAGCCTTCACGTCCTGGGTTCAAGTGGTCTTCACACCTCAGCCTCTCAAGTAGCTGGGACTACAGGCTCATGGCAACCATGACCTGCTAATGTTTGTTTTTTTTTTGTAAAGATGCAGTCTCGCTATGTTGCCCAGGCTGGTCTTGAACTCCTGGCTTCAAGTGATCCTCCTGCCTTGGCCTCCCAAAGTGCTGGGATTACAGGCAGGAACCACTGGGCATGGCCTGTTTTCTGTTTTTTTTTAAGAGACAGGGTCTCACTATGTTGCCCAGGTTGGAGTGCAATGGCTATTCACAGGTGTGATCATAGCTCACTGCAGCCTCAAACTCCTGAGCTCAAGCAGTCCTTCCATCTCAGCCTCCCGAGTAGCTGGGACTACAGGTGAGCACCACCACACCTGGCTCACTTCCTGTTTTTTGAGTGGGAGTTTCACTATCTGGCCCCACTTGCCTCTAGCTGGGTCTTGACTGTTCAGTACTATGCATGCTCCAGCTTTGCCGCACCTCTCGCTGGCCCTCAACAAGCCTGCATTTCTACACTGCCATTCCTTCTGCCCCGAATGCCTTTCCTCCCCAGCACTACATGGCAAACTCCTACACATCCTTCAAGACCCATCTTGAATGCCACCTTCCCTGTGATGACTTCCCCTATTGCCCCAGACTTATTTCCTTGCCTTTAGTGCTCCCATAGAACTTGGTGCACATCTACTCCGGTAGTCATTGCACAGAACAGTAATCATTTGTTTATGTGTTTGCAGTCACTGCTACAACATGGTGACCTCCTGGAGAACAGGGACGTGTGGTGTTTCTCTTTGTATTTGTCTTTTGTTCCCAGAACAGGTAAGTACACGGTGCCGGGTATAGGTAGGTACTCGCTCAATAAATGTGAATGAGTGAACGAGTGGCGGGGTTGATCTTATCCTGAAAGAGGGAGCTCCCCACCTGCACTTTCCTGGAGCAATCTCTAGAGGGCAGTCTCACACCATGCTTGTCTTCTCTAGCCTCTGCCCAAGTTGCTTTTTTTCTACCATAGACGGCTCAGATAGATATGGGTGGGTGGATAGATGGATGGAAGGATGGACAGATGGACGAATGAATGAACGGAGGGATGGATGGGTGGATGAATAGATAGATAGGGTGGGCATGGTTCACATGGGCTCTGGAGTTGACAAGCTCTGGGACCAGGGAATCTAACCAAGTCAGCCTAGGCACTGGAGGGACTGCTGGCCCATCCCTTAGACACAATGACTTAGGAGCTAGGGTTTATTATTGAAACCTGGAAAAAAGTTATTGTTTTCAAAATAAAAAAGACAGTTGCAAAATGACATTGGATAAATATTGAAATAAATGGCTACAAAACGAAATCTCAACCAATTGCAACTCAACTCAGTTTGTATATATAGTTTATGTATAAACCACATTTCAGGTGGGGCATGGTGGCTCACGCCTGTAATCCCAGCACTTTGGGAGGCTGAGGCGAGCGGATCACCAGAGGTCAGGAGTTTGAGACCAGACTGACCAACATGGGGAAACCCCATCTCTAATAAAAATACAAAAATTAGCCAGGCGTGGTGGCACTCCAGCCTGGGCGACAAGAGCGAAACTCCATCTCAAAAAGAAAAAAAAATTCTGTGGGATGTGAGTGCATTTTAATATTTTTGACATGATGTGGGCACTCCTTAAAGTGTCAAGGGCCCTTGACTTCTTGGAAAGGCCCTGCAAGGAGCAAGCAGAATGGAACCCAATACTCTCCACCAGAGGGCTCAGGACTCTGTTCATTATAAGTCCCAGCGTTGAGTCTCAGGCTGCAGGTCCAGTCCCTCTTCCTGCTGAGGGCTCTGGAGCCAAGCTCGTGAAGATAACATTCAGTAACACAGGCTGCCCTCAACCACAGTCTTTCCTAATCTCAAGGTAAGATGGGAGAGGGGTGGTGGCATTTCGTTCACTTAAGCTCCTACATGGGGGAGATACTGAATAGGAAGAGGCTGTCTCCTGGTACTGCTGGCTCGGGGGTGGAATGGACAGGAGACAAGAACAGAACCAAGTGTCGTGTACGCATGCCTGTAGTCCTGGCTACTCAGGAGGCTGAGGTGGGAGGATCACTTAAGCCTGGGAGATTGAGGCTGCAGTGAGCCGAGATTGCACCACTGTACTCCAGCCTAGGTGACAGAATAAGACCCTGTCTCCAGAAAAAAAAAAGTCAAGATTCAAGGGCATCTGATGTCAAACCTAGTGCTCTTAATCACTACATCATAATCATACCCTCTTTCAGAGTGACCTGCCCAATTTCACAAAGCTGTTAATCAGGTGGCAGGGAAGAACACGTATTGAGTGCTTACAATCAGCATGTGTCAGGCGCTGCTCTAAATGCTCTACCCATTTTAACTCATCTAGCTGTAGCAGAGACTGTAATTGTCAATGCCATTTTACAAATGGGGAAACCAAAGCCAAGAGCGGTTGAGTGACTTGTCTAAAGTTGCCACCAGACAGTCTAGTTCCAGAGTCTGGGCTCTTCACCATGATGACCTGCTAGCCTGTCTACTTTATGGAGGGACAAGGTTTGGGGTTGTCAAAACTCGGGGTCAAAAATGACAGGACAAATGGAATAGAGGATGGGCAGGAGGGATGCAGGGGTGTGTGAGGTATGTGAAAGAGGTGAAACATGAAGGAGAACCCAACCACAGATGTTCACAGATGTTCTCTGCTGTTTCCTCAGTAGGAACTCAATGCTGAGTTCCTATCGAAACTACTGACAGCATATCTCCCCAAATATCATTTCCTTAAAAGGCATTTTGTCAGTGTCCTTTTGTTCTTTTTTTAAGAAATGGCGTCTCACTTTGTTGCCCAGGCTGGAGTGCAGTGGTGTGATCTTGGCTCACTGCAACCTCAGCCTCCTAGGTTCAAGCAATTCTCCTGTCTCAGCTTCCTGAGTAGCTGAGATTACAAGCACTTGCCACCACACCCCTCGAATTATTGTATTTTCAATAGAGCTGGGGTTTCACCATGTTGGCCAGGCTGGCCTCGAACTCCTGACCTCAAGTGATCTGCCCGCCTTGGCCTCCCAAAGTGCTGGGATTACAGGCCATGCTCACCTGTCAAAGTGTCTTACTTAGCAAATACAGCTGCTTTGCAAACAGGGGTTCCTTTTTCCCTTGTGACTAGGGCCACTGTTCTGCCAGAATGGCTATCTAGTCCTCCAGATAGGGTTAGGAGCCACTTTGTTGAGAAGGATATGAGCAAGATGGCTGTGCAGGGGGAATGACTGGTGTGGACTTCATCAGAGATTGAATTAAGTGATGGAAAGGGAACGTTCCATGGCTCTCGTCCCTAATAGAAATCTATTCAGGGTCTTTGGCATCAGCACTAGGTTTCCTGACTCAAAGAGAAGTCATAAGGACAGGTTTACAGAGGTAGAATGATCCCATTTGGAGAAAGGAGAACTGGAAAGAGACACAGAGCATCTGTAATTAAGTGCAAGAGCTCTGAAGTTGGACTGCCTGAATTAAAATCCCAACTCTGTAGGCAGGGCATGGTGGCTCACACCTGTAATCCCAGCACTTTGGGAGGCTGAGGCTGGCAGATTGCTTGAGCCCAGGAGTTTGAGACCAGCCTGGGCAACATGGTGAAACCCCGTCTCTACAAAAAATACAAAAATTCTGGCGGGGCACGGTGGCTCACGTCTGTAATCCCAGCATTTTGGGAGGCCGAGGTGGGTGAGACCAGCCTGGCCAACAAGGTGAAACCCTGACTCTGTCTCAAAAAAAAACAACAACCAAAAAACACAAAAATTCACTGGCCATGGTGGTGCACACCTATAGTCTCAGCCACTCAGGAGGCTGAGGTGGGAAGATTGCTTTAGCCCAGAAAGTAGAGGCTGCAGTGAGCTGAGATCATGCCACTGCACTCCAGCCTGGGCAACAAAGCAGGACTCCGTCTCAAAAAAAAAAAAATCCCAACCCTGTATGACCATGCGTGATTTACTCAGCGTCTCTCCGTGACCCATCTGTGAAGTGGGTTTATTCATAACTTTGTTAATTATCACATATTAACGATTAATGTTTTGTTGTGGGGGTTAAAATAATCAAATATGAAGTGCTTAACACAGTGCTTACCATATAACCACTCAATGCCTACTTTTTTTTTTTTTTGAGACGGAGTCTGGCTCTGTCGCCCAGGCTGGAGTGCAGTGGCGCAGTCTCGGCTTACTGCAAGCTCCGCCTCCCGAGTTCACGCCATTCTCCTGCCTCAGCCTCCCGAGTAGCTGGAATTACAGGTGCGCGCCACCACACCCGGCTAATTTTGTATTTTTAGTAGAGATGGGGTTTCACCAGGTTGGCCAGACTGGTCTCGAATTCTGACCACAGGTGATCCACCCATCTCGGCCTCCCAAAGTGCTGGGATTACAGGGATGAGCCACCGCGCCCGGCCCAATACCTACTATTTTATCCAAATTAAAAGGAGATGTTACACTTAAAATTTTGTTAAGAAGCTAGATCTCGCCTTCTTCTGCCGCTTTTGGTGCTGCTTGTGTGCTCATTTGGTGCGGACCTGGTACCTCTTTCGTGAAGCGGCAGCTGAGGAGACTCTGGCGCTCGCCATGGCCGACGAAAAGCCCAAGGAAGGAGTCAAGACTGAGAAAAACGATCATATTAATTTGAAGGTGGCGGGGCAGGATGGTTCTGTGGTGCAGTTTAAGATTAAGAGGCATACACCACTTAGTAAACTAATGAAAGCCTATTGTGAACAACAAGGATTGTCAATGAGGTAGATCAGATTCCCATTCGACGGGCAACCAGTCAATGAAACAGACACACCTGCACAGTTGGAAATGGAGGATGAAGATACAATTGATGTGTTCCAACAGCAGACGGGAGGTGTCTACTGAAAAGGGAACCTGCTTCTTTACTCCAGAACTCTGTTCTTTAAAGACCAAGATTACATTCTCAATTAGAAAACTGCAATTTGGTTCCACCACATCCTGACTACTACCCTATAGTTTTCTCTGTTCTTTCATTTCCCCCTTCCCCATTCCTTTATTGTACGTAAAGTAACTGGTATATGTGCACAAGCATATTACATTTTTTTTTTTAACTAAACAGCCAATGGTATGTTTTGACTGACATCAAGGGGAGACGGGATGGGGAAAAATACTGATTCTGTGAAAATACCCCCTTTCTCCATTAGTGGCATGCTCATTCAGCTCCTATCTTTATATTCCAGTAAGTTATTTTGCTCTCACTGTTTTAACAAAAAACAACAACAACAACAACATAAAAATCCTTGCATACCTTGTTCAATTGGAGAATTTTAACGTTTTTCATTTATCATTGTAAAACCAAGGACAATTTTGTAACTTTTTTGTATGTAGCTGTTACATGTAGGGTAATCTGTCTTTAAGTAGGGAGAAATTGCTCTAAAACAAAAAAGAATCCTACATAGTTTTCCCTTCAAGTCAAGCGTCTTGTTGTTTAAATAAACTTGTTTAAAATGAAAAAAAAAAAAGAAGCTAGATCTCACATTGTGTTCTTACCACAATAAAAACAAAGTTATGACAGATAAGTAGGTAGTCAGCAGAAAAACAAACAAACAAAAAAAAAGAAAAGAAAAAAGAAAACAAAGTTATGACAGATAAGTAGGTAGTCAGCAGAAAAACAAACAAACAAAAAAAAAGAAAAGAAAAAAGAAAACAAAGTTAACTCAGAAAAAAATAAAAGGAGATTATACACGGCAGATGTGGAACACAACAAAAATAATCCTGTTGTTCACTGTGTGTTAACAAGGACTGAAGCTGGCTACAGAAAGAATGTCCCAGCAACAAAGAGTGGGAAGCCCTGAGCACATTGTTAAAAGCTCCTTCTCAGTTTCTTCCCAAGAGAAGTTTTCATCTCAGGGGTGGTCATTTCTGGAGGCAGGGGCCTGCAGGAGACACCTTGGTAACAGGCAGGTCTATTTGGCTTCCTGAATCCATGACAGTTGATAAGCAAGGCCCCTTCAGATGCTCTGTTGGGCATTGCCTGGAGTGTGTAACCAGGAGATGGAGTGCCTGCATTTCCAAGATCATTTATAGCTGTTTCCTGTACCCGAGTAAATTTTTTATTTTAAAGGTGCCTCCTGGCCCGACCCAAATTTTGGCTTAACATTAGCAGTTACTTCTCTTTGGCTGAGCAGATGAACTGCAAAAACTCCCAGAGTGAGAGGGAAGGAGGGTGGGGTTGGGTGAGGTGGCAGGGATGGGTTCCGGAAGATGGGAGGTGGGCCTGGTTCATCACCAGGGCCTCTCTGGTAAACTGGAAGGCCAGGCAGGCTACTGGCAAAGAAAGAGTTACTGACCATCAGCTGAAGGGATGGCAAGCAGTGAGGGAGGCTCTGGCCCAGCAATTCTTATCTTCAGGAAAGTTTAAGAGTCATTGTCACTTGCAGGGAATTTCCTGGACTATGAATTTTATTGCAGAGAGGACAGAATGGCTGGGTGGGAGGAAGTTAGCCTCAGGCTCCACACCCACCCCTCCCATTCCCCCACAGCTGGGTTTGCTGTTTCTCCAAACAATTTAGTGTTAACAACATAAACCCTGGTCCAGCTAGGCCTCCTGCAGCTGTGCGGCCTTCAAGTCTTTATCCTTGCTAAGCCTTGGCTCCCTCATCTATAAATGGGCTTAATAACAGCACTTGCTTATAGTAAATGCCGAATATATGTTGGGTTTGAATAATGATGAGGAAAGCTGGGGCCAGAGATTTGCACTGAGGAGAATGAACAGAAATCTGTCCCTGTTCTTCTTCTTCTTTTTTTTTTTTAGACGAGTCTTGCTCTGTATCCCAGCCTGGAGCGCAGTGGTGCAATCTCGGTTCACTGTAACCTCCACTTCCCGAGTTCAAGTGATTCTCGTGCCTCAGCCTCCCAAGTAGCTGGGATTATAGGCACCCACGACCACGCCCAGCTAATTTTTGTATTTTTAGTAGAAACGGGATTTCACCATGTTGGTCAGGCTGGTCTCGATCCCTTGACCTCAGGTGATCTGCCCGCCTCGGCCTCCCAAAGTGCTGGGGTTACAGGCATGAGCCACCATGCCCAGTCTGTCCCTGTTCTTGGGAGTTGATTAGAGGAACAAGACAGGCATGCATCAAAATAAATGCACTTGGTTGGATTAGAGGAACAAGACAGGCATGCATCAAAATAAATGCACTTGGTTGCCTCGTCTAATCAATGGTGCAAAAGCACCAATCTTGAAAACAATTTCTAGTTACACCTTGTAGTATATTTTGGGTTCTTGTTTGTTTGTTTGTTTTGGAGATGGAGTCTTGCTCTGTCGCCCAGGCTGGAGTGCCTTGGCATGATCTTGGCTCACTGCAAACTCCACCTCCTGGTTCAAGCAATTCTCCTGCCTCAGCCACCTGAGTAGCTGGGACTACAGGCGCCCACCACCTCGCCCAGCTAATTTTTTGTATTTTAGTAGAGATGGGGTTTCACCTTGTTGCCCAGGCTGGTCTTGAACTCCTGAGCTCAGGCAATCCGCCTGCTTCAGCCCCTCAAAGTGCTAGGATTACAGGCATGAGCCACGGTGCCTGGCCCCTTGTAGCACATTTTGTCTTCCCAGTCTATTTTGAGATGTTATTCAAGTAAATGTGTGTCCCCAGGGCTCCAGCAGGCTCACAGCAGGAAGCAGCAGTCAGGAAGTACAAGGTGGCAAGCCGGATACTGGGTCAGAACATGTTCTGGACCCACTGGCAGGTGAGGTTTGCTGAATTCTACACAACAGCAGCTACCACGTCCCTCTGTGTTCTGGAGCCAGGGAAGGCTTCCAGACAGAGGGGGCTTCTCCCTGTAATTTGAGGGAGATTATTGGCTCAGGCAAAGGTGAGAGGGTTTAAAGAGGAAAAAAAGAGAAGAACCGAGCAGCCTCAAGCTGGAGAAAGCCCTGGGGACCTTGTAGAGATCCTCTTCTGGGGACAAAGACCATGAGGGGTCATAGGTGGCAGAGCAGTGCACAACATCCCAGGGAACAGATGTTGAAGATGGATTAGGCCCTGACAACGGATGTGAAATATTGACCCAGCGAAAAGTGCCTGGTGTTTGCACAGGCCAAACCAGTGCAGCAACTTCCATGGGAGGAGGGGCCGGAAAGTACCCAGGTCCAGAGGTCACTCTCCACACTCCCACACACTCTCGCAGGGCCCACAAGTCAGTCTCCAGCTCAGGGAGGATTTAAAGGAGGATGCCTGTGTTGGAAATCAAGGCAGGCATTCACGGGCATGCACGCACACATGCACACAGTCTTTTTTCTTTCCTTGAAGGCTCACCTAGTTCTGTTTGTGTTAAAAAAAAAAAAAAAAAAAAAAAAAAAAGAGAACACTCACCTAGGCCAGGCATGGTGACTCACACTTGTAATTCCAGCACTATGGGAAGCCAAGGCAGGAGGATCACTTGAGGCCAGTTCAAGCCCAGCTTGGGCCACATAGCAAGATCCTGTCTCTACAAAATTTTTTTTTTAAAAATTAGCCAGGTGTCATGGCATATGCCTGCAGTCCCAGTTACTCAGGAGGCTGAGGGAGGAGGACTGCTTGAGCCCAGGAGGTTGAGGCTGCAGTGAGCCATGATCACACCACTCCTGCCTGGGTGAGATAGAGTGAGATACCATCTCAAAACCCAAAAAAACTCACAAGCTCACCTATATATAGAAACAACTAGATGTACTGGGTCGTGGTGGTATATGCCTGCAGTCCCAGCTACTCCGAGGCTGAGGTGGGAGGATCACTTGAGCCCAGGAAGTGAAGGTTGCAGTGAAGTATCGTGTCACTGCACTCTAGCCTGGGTGACAGAGCGAGACCCTGACTGAAAACAATGTTTTAAAAAATGGATGGAAATGCTAATAATTGTGTTTGGTTGATGTAACTATACTTTTGTACTTCATGCATTTCAAGTGTTCTTTAATGAGAATAAATTTTTTTAAAGAGAGAAAAAAGCGTATCTGCCTGTCAACATTAAGTTCCTAAAATCAAAGGTTTCTTTCCAGTCCTACCCTACTAGTATTTGACACTATTGAACTCATTTTCTGAAACTATTTTCTTGCTTGGCTTTCAGCCTGCCCATTTTCTCCTGGTTTTTCTTCCCTTCATGGATGGCTTCTGGTCCCCTGCCTGACTCCTAAAGTTAGCATTATTCAGGGTCTGTCCTCAGCCTGCCCTATCTTTTCTCTCCAGATTTGCTCGTCCACTCCCTTGGTTTCAGCTATGCCACTCATGTCAGGAATAACCTGCAGCTCCAACCCAGCTCTTTGCTGAAACATTTATCCCATTGCCTACTGAATATCCTCACAAGACCCTCAAATTCAGTTAAAACTTGAACTTCCCTCCCTGAAGTTCAAGCCCTGAAGGCTGCTGTTTCTTCTGTGTGTTCTATCTTGATTGGCTGGGTCAGAATCCTAGTAACCATTTATCTGCCCCTACCTTTCTGTAGTGGGTTGAATGGTGCCCTCCCACCAAAAAAGAGATGTCCACACATGCCACCAAGCCTGGCTTTTTCTTTTTTTGTAGATAGGAGTCTTGCCACATTGCACAGGCTTCTCATACCCTTTACATACTGAACAAGTAATGCCTTATATGACAAAAGGTGATTAAGGATCTTGAAGAAAAGACTTATCCTGGATTAGCCAACTGGGCCCTAAATCCAATGACATATGTCCTTATAAGAGGGCACACAGAGCACACACACTGAGGAGAGGCGACGGCATAGGGAGGAGGCACTGTGGCCATGGAAGCAGGTTTTGGAGTGATGCCACAAGTCAAGGGACACCAACAACCACTGAAAGAATGGACTGTCCCCTACAGCCTCGGGATGGAGCCTTGTCTCTCACGATGACACACTAGAACACTATACCCTCACCTCACACATGGTTGCAATTCCCTCATCTCAACATGCTCTTTGAGATAATTATAGATTCACATGCGGTTTAAGAACTATGGCCGAGTACAGTGCTGGGAGACTTGCAACCTGGGATTCTGAGCCACTCCTATATCCTCATAACACAATCCTTCCCCACCCTTACCCTACCCCTTGTCAGCGCAAATAAGCTTGTTAATGTGGCTCAACTAGGTTGTGGTGTCTTTCAGGACAGAAACTGATTTCTTTTTATGTTCCAGTATTTTTGCTTACCAGTCCTTTGCATTCTGGTACTGCTTCTCCTGCCTTTGCAGAGAACCTCAGAATACATTCCCCGTGTCTGTCTGCCATCTCTGTCTCTCTGCCTCTTCCAAAGCATACTTCTCTAACATCCTTAACTTGGGCTTTCAAAACACCTTAAATTAACACTGAGGTCCCACAGCTGCCAAGTCCTTAATTTGCAGGATGACTTCCCTTATCTTTTAAGAGTCCTTAGGGCTGCCAGTTAGCTCAGTTGGTCATAGTGTAGTGCTGTGAGTATCTTTACATTGCTTTTCTGGGTGGTTTTCTCCTTTCCCCATCTGACTGGGAGAGCCCTGAAACGAAGACTTTTTCCCCCAGCAGTTTCCCAGCTCCCTGAGGGCAGAGACTTCATTAATCTTGTAGATCCCTCAGGGGAAGAACTTTTTACTTTTTAAATCCTGGTCTGATACTAGCTCTGCACACTGTGGGTGCTCAATGAATGTTGATTGACTGAGTAAACAATGAATGTAGTCCCCTGGAGTGTCATATTTCTCCTTTCCACAGGGAGAAAGTAATAACATTAGGCAGAGCAGGCTGGATCTCTTAATGTGATTACCTGGGATTTGTGGGCCAGTGACTCTGTCCCCCAACTTTATTGGGTACATCCATCTCCACAGAATAGATATTACCAGAGACCACTAATGCTGTTGGCCAAATGGTGGGCTATCACTAATTCCCGTGACCCTATTAATCTTGATTCTATCGCACTGAAGCTGCTGCCTCCAGTCCAAGATAGGGGGAGAACACAGCACAGTTGTGGCAGCGATTGTACTGACATCACCGTAATCTATCCAAGTTCAACAGTGTTTAACTTGCTCTGTGTTTTTATTTGAGACATCCTTCATGTCTCAAATGATAATTTGAGATCGAATTCACAATGCATAAGATGCATCCATTTAAAGTATATAACTCGGCCGGGTGCGGTGGCTCAGGACTGTAATCCCAGCACTTTGGGAGGCTGAGGCAGGGGGGATCACTTGAGGTCAGGAGTTCGAGACCAGCCTGGCCAACATGATGAAACCCGTCTCTACTATAATACAAAAACTAGCTGGTTGTGGTGGCACACGCCTATAATCCCAGCTACTCGGGAGGCTGAGGCAGAAGAATCACTTGAACCCGGGAGGTGGAGGTTGCAGTGAGCCCAGATTGCACCACACTCTAGTCTGGGTAACAGAGTGAGACTTTGTTTCAAAAAAAACAGTATGTAACTTGATGGTTTTTAGTATATTTGGTTGTGTAACCATCTCCACAATGAAGTTTAGAACATTTTCTTTATCCTCCCAAAAGAAACTCCATACCTATTGGCGGTCACTCTCAATTTCCCCCCAACCCCTAGCCCTAGGAAACCAATCTATTTTGTTACTACAAATTTGCCTATTCTGGACATTTCAAATAAATGGAATCATACAATAATGTGGTCTTTTTGACTGGCTTTTTTCACCTGGCATAATTTCAAGGCTCATCCATATTGCAACATATATGACTACTTCCTGTTTATTGACAAATAATATCCCATTGTATGGATACACCATATTTTATTTATCCATTCATCAGCTGATAGACATTTGGATTGTTTCCACCTTTAGCAAGTTATTTCTGCATGTTTCATCTTATTCATCCATAAAAATGAGTTAATAGCTGCCTTGTCTTGGAGGATTATGAGAGGCACACAGGGAATATGTGAAATACATTCTAAACTATAAAGCGGTACAAGAATGTAATGATATTTTATTACTTTAATTTTTTTTAGAGATAGGGTCTCAACTCTCTGGCCCAAGCTGGAGTGCAATGGTGCAGTCATGGCTCACTGCAGCCTCAACCTCCTGGGCTCAAGGGATCCTCTTGCCTCAGCCTCCCCTGTAGCTGAGGCTACAGGTGCATGCCACCATACCTAGCTTATTTATTTATTTATTTATTTATTTATTTATTTATTTATTTATTTTGGAGAGACGAGGTCTTGCTATGTTGACCAGGCTGGTCTCCAACTCCTGGCCTCAAACAATACCAGCACGGGGTATTATAGGTGTGAGCCATCACACTGGCCTAAAGACTTTTTTTTTTTGAGATGGAGTCTCACTTTATCATCCAGACTGGAGTACTGTGGCACGATCTCAGCTCACTGCACCCTCAACCTCAGCCTCCCAAGTACCTGGGATTACAAGCATGCCCCACTACATCCAGCTAATTTTTTTGTGTGTGTTTCTTTCTTTCTTTTTTTTTTTTTTTTGAGACAGTCTCGCTCTGTCGCCCAGGCTGGATTGCAGTGGCACGATCTCGGCTCACTGCAACCTCTGCCTCCTGGGTTCAAGTGATTCTCCTGCCTCAGCCTCCTGAGTAGCCCAGACTACAGGCACCCACCACCACGCCTGGCTAATTTTTGTATTTTTTTTTTTTTTAGTAGAGACGGGGTTTCACCATATTGGCCAGGCTGGACCCAAACTCCTGACCTTATGATCCACCCGCCTCGGCCTCCCAAAGAGTTGGGATTACAGGCGTGAGCCACCACTCCTGGCTAATTTTTCATATTTTTAGTAGAGATGGGGTTTCAACATGTTGGCCAGGCTGGTCTTGAACTCCTGACCTTATGATCCACCCGCCTCGGCCTCCCAAAGAGTTGAGATTACAGGCGTGAGCCACCACTCCTGGCTAATTTTTCATATTTTTAGTAGAGATGGGGTTTCAACATGTTGGCCAGGCTGGTCTTGAACTCCTGACCTCAGGTGATCTGCCCACCTCGGCCTCCTAAAGTGATGGGATTACAGATGTGAGCCACCATGCCTGGCCCTAAAAACTTTTTTTTTTTTTTTTTTGAGATGGAGTCTTGCTCTGTCACCCAGGCTGGAGTGCAGTGGTGCGATCTCGGCTCACTGTAACCTCCACTTCCTGGGTTCAAGCGATTCTCCTGCCGCAGCCTCCCGAGTAGCTGGGATTACAGGAGCCCGCCACCATGCCTGGCTAGTTTTTGAATTTTTAGTAGAGATGGAGTTTCACCACGTTGGCCAGGCTGGTCTCGAACTCCTGATCTCGTGATACGCCTGCCTCAGCCTCCCAAAGTGCTGGGATTACGGGCATGAGCCACTGCACTTGGCCAAGACTTTTTTTTTTTTTTTTTTTGAGACAGAGTCTCACCTTGTCTCCCAGGCTGGAGTGCAGTGGTGCTATCTTGGCTTACTGCAAGCTCCACCTCCCAGGTTCACGCCATTCTCCTGCCTCAGCCTCCAGAGTAGCTGGGACTACAGGTGCCTGCCACCAAGCCCCGCTAATTTTTTGCATTTTTAGTAGAGATGGGGTTTCACCATGTTAGCCAGGATGGTCTCAATCTCCTGACCTCGTGATCCGCCCACCTCGGCCTCCCAAAGTGCTGGGATTACAGGCGTGAGCACCGACTAAGACTTTCGAATATTTATATGAGAGCAGCTAAGGAAAGCACTGGGGCCAGTGTAACTTCACTGAGCTTATGGCCTATTGTTGGTTAACTCAGGGCAATCAGATGAATATCTCTTTGGATCTCGTCTCTATGTAGAGTCCATTTTGCTTTTTTCCCAGGTAATGGACTGCATCCACATTTCATCCACATTTGTTCCTAGGAGACCAGGTTAGAGTATGCTTACCTCAGTGTAAGCCACTGCCACCGTAGAAAATCAAATCACAGGAGAATGATATTTGAACATCAAGGCAGTCACATTTCATCCCAATTTTTAGCAAGACCAGGGAAAAGAGCTGAAGCTATAGGTGTTAAGGCCTAGGTTTACCAAATATCTTGCCAAATCTCTTTTTTTTTTTTTTTTTTTTTTTTGAGACAGAGTCTTGCTCTGTCGCTCAGGCTGGAGTATAGTGGTGTGATCTTAGCTCACTGCAACCTCCGCCTCCCGGGTTCAAGCAATTCTCTGCCTCAGCCTCCCGAGTAGCTGGGATTACAGGTGACTGCCGCCACACCTGGCTAATTTTTTGTAGTTTTAGTAGAGATGCAGTTTCACCATGTTGGCCAGGCTGGTCTTGAACTCCTGACCTCGTGATCCACCTGCCTCGGCCTCACAAAGTGCTGGGATTACAGGCATGAGCCACCGTGCCCGGCCTCCTTTTTTTAAGTTAGCTTTCTTTCACACTCACATGTGCCAGGGTGACTTTCTTCTCCCTTCACTGCCCATCCAGTAAGCATGCTAAGGTAATGCAAAAACATTTTAATATTAGACCAAGAGAAAAGAAATTAGGAAGGAAAACCTGTTGCCATAACAAGTACAAAGATTCAAAAATTCAACTCAGATATATACTATTTGCTCCCATAACTTCCTATTTTTTGCAGGTATTTTACAGCTATATAATGTGTGGGTGCGAGGGGGATGGAGGAAGGCCAGGGTGGGCAGTGGGTTATATAAGAACTATTGTTGGCTGGGCGCAGTGGCTCATGCCTGTAATCCCAGCACTTTGGGAGGCCGAGGTGGGTGGATCATGAGGTCAGGAGATCAAGACCATCCTGGCTAACGCGGTGAAACCCCGTCTCTACTAAAAGTACAAAAAATTAGCCGGGAGCGGTGGCGGGCGCTTGTAGTCCCAGCTACTCGGGAGGCTGAGGCAGGACAATGGTGTGAACTCGGGAGGCGGAGCTTGCAGTGAGCGCCTACTGCACTCTAGCCTGGGTGACAGAGTGAAACTCTGTCTCAAAAAAAAGAACTATTGTTTACTACTAGTGGCTGCCTAGAGCATAATTTCCCCCTTCAAAGCCTTGGTAAGAGCAGCTGGGGATAATGAACAGTGGTTAAAGATGCTTTGTTTTACACCCAGCAAAAAGGGTCATTAACACCTCAACTGTTTTTTTACCAAGCCCTGTGGAAGGGCTCCTGCTGCTGTTGACAATCATGGTAACCCTCGGGGTAGCGGGGGCAAAGGGGTGGGTAATTCACCAGAAAATGGTATTCACTGATTTGGATTATGTGCACCACTGTTCCTCTCCATTCATGTGCTTAATTAAGAGCTGACTAGTACAAAATAAATGAAACTGCAATTCTTCACTGGATCTGGGGAGCAACAGAAATTCTGTAGGGAGGGTATGTGCCAGAAAAACTCCTTTATTACCATCTCCCTATTACATTTCTATTCTAGGGTTAGTGTTAATCTCAGGTCTTATTCTTAAGACAGCAAAAGGCTTGGAGAAGTAGTGTAAGTTTCATCTTCATTTTATCAAGGATGAAATCAAAGCAAGGAGCTGTGACTAGGACAATACAGTTAGTCTAGGGCATAACTCCCAACCACATTAGGGAAAGCCCAGTAGGAACACAGAGCTATAGTTGGCTCAACCCTTATTCATGACATCGTGTTTCACATCATTCAAAAGTTTTTGTGGAAGTCTCTGTAGTGACCAGCTGATACTGCCTGGGAGTTATTTCCATTTGTTCAGTCCCTGAGGGGATAGAAAATGGAATTATTACTTTCTTATAGTTCAATTAGGCAAATTTGGATAGAGTGCATTGAACTTAGTTCACAAAGGGTGCCAAAATCCACACTGCTCCTTTTAAAAAAAATGCATGGAAAGTTACAGCAAGAAGTCAGGGCCTCGGGCCCGGCACAGTGGCTTACACTTGTAATCCCAGCACTTTGGAGGGCTGAAGTGGACAGATCACGTGAGGCCAGGAGTTCGAGACCAGCCTGGCCAACATAGTGAAACTCTGTCTCTACTAAACACACAAAAATTAGCTGGGCATTGTGGCACACACCTGTAATCCCAGCTACTTGGGAGGCTAAGGCATGAGAATCGCTTGAACCTGGGAGGCAGAGGCTGTAGTGAGCCAACTGTGCCATTGCACGCCAGCCTGGGTGACAGAGCGAGACTGTTTCAAAAAAAAAAAAAAAAGAAAGCCAGGGCCTTGGATTTCACAAACTAATGTTTCATCACCTCCTTCCCCACCTCAAGATAACTGCCAGGACACTCTTTTTTATTTAATACTTAAGACAGGTGAAAAATCATTGGCGGGGTCTGCCCTTCCCATAGTCCTTCTGATCACAATTTTCCCATGAGCTTCAAAATAGAAGACCATAAATTGAAGGTTTATTTTAAATTACCTAAGTCCCTGAAATAGAAGAGTAATTTATTTTTAGTATTAAAGAGATTAACAAGTTGTCTCATTATTCTGATTTACCCATATTCAAAACTCACCTACTCAGAAAACTGCAAACCCATAGTTGCTAACAATCCTATTTAACCATTAAGAAAGGATTTACAACAATAAAAGCTATGTACATAGGAAATATCAGAGAGTAGAAAGTGCTAACCAGAGGTACCCAGAAAAGCTTTCTGTGACTAAAACAATACTTCCTGTCTAAGGTTCAGGAGTAAGATGCTTCTTTGGGGGCTGAGAAATTAACATGACAAACCTTTGGTATCCAAATTGGATTTCTGAGCTCTTTGCCACGGCATTTTTGGCTAGTCTAAAACAATCATTTGGAGAAAGCAACACCAAGGATGAGGAGGAAGGAATTCTCAACCTCGGACCAATCTCTGGCCCCAGGGTTAGGACTGAGAACAAATACACTCAAGGGCTGACTTTGAATGGCAATGGGACAACTTGGAAAACTAATCACTTTGTATCAAGTCAGGCCTGTTTTGAATACCCAGGTTGGCTCCATCCCAGAGCCCTTGTACTGAGACCCTCAGAAGAATGACAGGTGAGAGGATGATACAGCTAGAGTTATGCGACTTAAAGGTAGCAACCCACAAGGATGGCAGCAGAAGCCCTTAACAGTGACCTTCAGATCAGTGACATAACTCCACTGTTAGTGGCAGCAGGGCTGAGTAAATCCCTAGTAATTTCAGGTTAGGCAGGATCTTGACTCATATAACTCATGGTAGAAGCTATAGGTTCTATTCTATAAAATCTTTGTATACATCCAAGAGGTTGGGACACTCAGAGAGAGTGGCAGAACACGTGGTCTTCAAAGATCTGCTTCTCTGTAGCTGGGAAGATCTTGTCACAAATTGGACAATTCAAACAAAGGGGCTGCATCTGCTGTTGCTCCAAGGTGTGATCACAAATATCATCTGCTTTGCAGATAGGGCATTTCTTGATGGAGAGCTGGGAGGAAGAGCAAAGAGGTCAGTACAAATGTAAGCTATATGTGGCACAGATGTGGCCATCCTGTCTTCCACCGTATCCTCAGTGCCTAGCATAATGACTGGCACAAGGTTAGGCACTCAAGAAATAGTGAATGAATGAAGAGAATGTACATTTGAAGATGCTTACCAGGCTTCGTCTAACCCCAGAATTGAAAGGGCCTAATATTGCTGAAATAGCCAACATAGCTTCTAGCCTTGAAGGGGCACTGGACAGAACTTGTTTGGCTAGCTGCCTGGTTCAGATCTCCTCCCTACTTATGCTACCAAACAATTCAAAGGTATAGATCCTAAGCAAAATGCTGATGGATGAACTGTGCTTTCATCTCCCTTCCACAACAGGCTGGCTCAGCCTTGGGCCCAAAACAAACTGATCCAGCTGACTTCTGGAGTTATCAAAATGAACCTGTCTCCCTATGGTTCTCCCATGAACTGGAGCAGGAAGGGAAATTTTCAAGTGCTTTGTGGGAATATTCTCATGAATCAAATACTTACCGGGCTGGGGGAAGAACTTTCTTGGATACCTGAAAAGAATAAAAAAGATCTCATTCAATGAGAAAATACCATCCCTAGCTTCTCCAACTATGTTCTGGCAGATATTTCCTGTAACTTTCATTGTTCCCTTTCTCCTCAATGCCTCTGATTCTTTCTCTCTCATATGTATACCGTTACTTCTGATAGAGGGGATCTAGGTCAATGACAAGGTGAAAAGAAAACATAAATAATGAAATCGTATTTTTTTTTTTTGAGACAGAGTCTCGCTCTGTCGCCTAGGCTGGAGTGCACTAGTGTGATCTCGGCTCACTGCAGCCTCTGTCTCCTGGGTTCAAGCAATTCTCCTGCCTCAGCCTCCTGAGTAGCTGGGATTACAGGTGCCTACCACCATGCCTGGCTAATTTTTGGTAGTTTTAGTAGAGACAGGGTTTCTCCATGTTGGCCAGGCTGGTCTCAAACTCCTGACCTCAAGTGATCCGCCTGCCTCGGCCTCTCAAAGTGCTGGGATTACAGGAGTGAGCCACGACACCCAGCCTGAAATTGTATTTTCATTATTTCAAAATAAAATTACAAATGAAAATTGTATTTTCATTTCACACACACACACACAGGATTTATTTATATATATATATACATATATATATGTTACACAGTCAGAAAAAACAACAAAGCTATTTTCAGAGTGGGGAAAATGAGATTTTAATAAAAACAGTAACAACTTAATGACTATCTGAGAATAGGTTTTAAGACTGTATCCACAGTCAGGTACGATGGCTCACATATCCCAGCACTTTGGGAGGCTGAGGTGGGTGGACTGCTTAAGCTCAGGAGTTCGAAACCGGCCTGGGCAACATGGCAAAACCCCATCTCTACATAAAATACAAAAATTAGCTGGGTGTGGTGGCTGGCGCCTTAGTCTCTGCTACTTGGTAGGCTGAGGTGAGAGGATCGGGTGAGCCCAGGAGGCGGAGGTTGCACTGAGGTGAGAGGATCGGTTGAGCCCAGGAGACGGAGGTTGCAGTGAGCCAAGTCCACTACTATGCCCAGCTAATTTTTGTATTTTTAGTAGAGACAGGGTTTCACCACGTTAGCCACGCTTGTCTCGAACTCCTGACCTCAGGTGATCTGCCCGCCTCGGCCTCCCACAGTGCTGGGATTACAGGTGTGAGCCACCGCGCACGGCCACAAACTTATTTTAAAGGAAAAATAAACTTGTTGCCTGTTATAAACATCTGGTTGTAACTCTAAAGATAATACTGCTGCTTTAACTGTCCCAAAAAGTAAATGAGATCTCATATTGCTTTTGGAGACAAATGAGAAAAGCTCCCTGTTTGGCAAGGACATGTTACCCCAAGTCCTTTTCACCCCCATTTCCTGTCCTACCATCGAGGAGTCTCTGTGGAGCACGTTTCTGTCATCCTTGGTCAGCCATCAGGGTGGCTGCTGTAACCGCTAGTTCCTGGGCGGCATAACTTGCCTCTCTTGCTACCATTTCAAAACCTTAATTAGCTTCCTCAGCTTTGTATGTGTATATCTTCTACATAAAGACATTTCTCTGATTTACACATTTGGAATATAGCCACGGGACTCAATTTGTGTCTGCTGCCTCTAGGCGAATGATCTGATTTGTGTCTTCTGGATTCAGATTTATTTCTCAATTAACACTTCTCGCCTGGCAGTCTTTCTACTGGGTCCTCAGCTTCTGCCCAGCAAGTCTTAACAATGAGACTGGTCTTAATTAGCACCTCAGAAACAAAAATTTAGTAGGGGAAAGGGATGCAGGCAGGGTCCTTCCAGTTGGAATGGGAAAGTTGTCTTACCAGAATATGGGTTTCCATAGGCAAGTCCTGGATTTTGTCCTGCGCCTCCTTCATCTGAAGTAGGTACTTGATACGGCAAAGAATTAAAATCCAGACCCATGTAACTGAGCAATCTGCTGTTCTCCCTCTTCAGAAGCTAAGGATAGAGGATTTATAGACATGTTGAAAGACAATACCAAGAATGGCCACCAGGAACTGGCTAGGAGATGCCCCTCCCAGGTAGCTCTCAATTAGCAATGTGGCACTGGAGAAACTCAATAATTGATAATCCATAATTCTTCAGAAGAGAAGGCAGCAGTTTCAATATTCCAAAGATCTAAGTTCTTTATACCTGAATTTATTTATTTATTTATTTTGAGTCAGAGTCTTGCTCTGTCACCCAGGCCAGAGTGCAGTGGCACCATCTCGGCTCACTGCAACCTCCGTCTCCCAGGTTCAAGTGATTCTTGTGCCTCAGCCTCCCAAGTAGCTGGGATTACAGGCACCCACTACCACGCCTAGCTAATTTCTGTATTTTTAGTAGAGACGGGTTTCACCATGTTGGCCGGGCTGGTCTCGAACTCCTGACCTCAAGTGATCCGCCCGCCTTGGCCTCCCAAAGTGTTGAGATTACAGGTGTGAGCCACTGTGCCCAGCCTATACCTGAATTTAAATATATTTACTACATTTTGTTTATATTAATACAAAAAAGAATTTTAAATCTCTAAATACATGCCAACTAAAGGGAGGAACAAATATGTAGATATATGAAAGTGGCAGGAGCTATATTAACACTGCAACTATTCTGATAGGTATATTAATGTTGAAACTATTGTATATTATTATTGTTGTTGTTAAATTTGTTTTTTTTAGAGACAGGGTCTTGCTTGGTCACCCAGGCTGGAGTGTGGGGTGAGATCATAGCTTACTGCAGCCTTGAACTCATGGGCTCAAGCAACCCTCCCACCTCAGCCTCCTTAGTAGCTGGGACTACAGGCACACGACACCATGCCTGGCTGATTTTTAAATTTTTTGTAGAGATGAAAGGCTCTTGCTTTGTTGCCCAGGCTGGTTTCAAACTCCTGGCTTCAAGTGACCTTCCTGCCTTGGCCTCCCAGTGTTGTATATTATTGAGAGCAGAATATTTTTTCAGTTTCTTTCCTAGTATAATTTCTTACACAATGCAAATATTCACCTAAAATAATTTTTCCTTCTTCATGTCTTATCCCATTCAAATGGATATATCAACACAGAGAATGAGTAAGAAGGCAGGGTGGGAGGGAGGTAATGAAAAAGAGAAAAAAATTACTAAAAGTGGCACAGACAGCATTTCAAGTTCTTAGGAAAAAGAAAATAAGCAAAATTCCCTTATCATCTTAAGAGGGCTTTACTACAGTTTTTTTTTTTTTTTTTTTTTGAGACAGAGTCTTGCTCTGTCGCCCAGGCTGGAGTGTAGTGGTGTGATCTCAGCTCACTGCAACCTTCCACTTCCCAGGTTCAAGCTATTCTCCCGCCTCAGCCTCCTGAGTAGCTGGGATTACAGGTGTGCACCACCACACCTGGCTACTTTTTGTATTTTTAGTAGAGATGAGGTTTCACCAGGCTGGTCTTGAACTCCTGACCTCGTGATCCACCCGCCTCGGCCTCCCAAAGTGCTGGGATTACAGGCGTGAGCCACAGCGCCCGGCCTACAGTTCTTAACAAAGCTTCCAAATACCAAATCTTTCCCTTTGTTTTGCAAACTGTGTGTGCACCTGCCCCCACCACAATCAAACTAACTCAGGAAAACAGGGATTTCAAACTCAAGGTATAAATTAAGAGAATGGGAATAGGCCGGACACAGTGGCTTATGCCTGTAATCCCATCACTTTGGGAGGCTGAGGTGGGCGGATCGCTTGAGCCCAGGAGTTCAAGACCAGCTTGGGCAACATGGTGAAACCCCCTCTCTACTAAAAACACAAAAATTAGCTGGGTGTGGTGGTGCGCACCTGCAATCCTAGCTACTCAGGAGGCTGAAGCACAAGAATCACTTCAATCTGGGAGCTGGAGGTTGCAGTGAGCCAAGATGGTGCCACTGCACTCCAGCCTGGATAACAGAGCAAGACTCTAAAAAACAAACAAACAAACAAAACAAAAACAAAACAAAACAAAAAAGAGAGAATGGGAATAACAAGACTAGAAAGAGAACCCAAAAAGCCTTCTGCAATTATGAAACACATTGGCATAAATGATATAATCAAAAGTAGAAATTGAGGGAGAATTAATGTTTTAGTAGGTATGAAGTTTCAATGTTGCAAGATGGAAAAGTTCTGGAGATCTGTTGCATAGCACTGTGATGCACTTAACTCTACTGAACTGTATACTTTTACATTATTAAGATGGTAAATTTTATTTTTTTCTATCCATTCCATTCCATTCCATTCCATTCCATTCCATTCCATTCCATTCCATTCCATTCCATTCCATTTTAGAGACGTAGTCTTGCTCTGTCACCCAGGCTAAAGTGCAGTGGCACGATCTTGGCTCACTGCAAGCTCCACCTCCTGGGTTCACGCCATTTTCCTGCCTCAGCCTCCCGAGTAGCTGAGACTACAGGCGCCTGCCACCAAGCCCGCTAATTTTTTTTTTTTTTGTATTTTTAGTAGAGATGGGGTTTCACCGTGTTAGCCAGGATGGTCTCGATCTCCTGACCTTGTGATCCGCCTGCCTTGGCCTCCCAAAGTGCTAGGATTACAGGCGTGAGCCACCGCGCCCGGCCAAATTTTATGGGTTTTAACCGCAATTTTAAAAAGAAAAAAATAGTAAAAATGATCACTAGGAGGCATAGGCCAGAAGGATTATAGAGGGTAAAGATCAGGAGGCGGAGGTTGTAGTGAGTCACGATCATGCCACTGCACTCCAGGCTGGGCAACAGAGTGAGACTCCGTCTCAAAAAAAAAAAAAAAAAAAAAAAAGGGCCGGGTGCAGTGGCTCACGCCTGTAATCCCAGCACTTTGGGAGGCCAAGGCGGGTGGATCACCTCAGGTCAGGAGTTCGAGACCAGCCTGACCAACATGGAGAAACCCCGTCTCTACTAAAAATACAAAACTAGCCAGGTGTGGTGGCAATTGCCTGTTAATTCCAGCTACTCAGGAGGCTGAGGCAGGAGAATCGCTTGAACCCGGAAGGTGGAGGTTGCGGTGAGCTGAGATCGTGCCATCGCACTCCAGCCTAGGCAAGAAGAGTGAAACTCCGTCTCAAAAAAAAAAAAAAAAAGGGTAAAGATGAAGAACTGATGGAAGTATAGATACAGGAGTAGCAGCCAGAATGCATGGACACCTATTATTTGATGCTGAGCAAGAACATGAGAATGGGCCGGGCATGGTGGGTCATGTCTGTAATCCCAGCACTTTGGGAGGCCGAGGCAGGAGGACTGCTTGAGCCCAGGAGTTTGAGAGCAGCTTGGGCAACACAGCAAGACCTTGTCTCTACTAAAAATAAAAAAAAAATTAGCCGGGCATGGTGGCATATGCCTATAGTCCCAGCTACTTGGGAGGCTGTGGCAGGACGATCACTTGAGCCCAGGAGATCAAGGCTGCAGTGAGCCAAGCTTGTGCCACTGCACTCCAAGCCTGGGTGACAGAGTGAGACCTTGTCTCAAAAACAACAACAACAACAAAAGAAAAAAAAAAAAGAAAAGAAAGAACATGAGAATGACCTTGACTTCAAGTACAACCACTTTATTTTTTGCCATATCATCTTCAATCAATAATAAATGTTGGTTGGATGAATGAATGAAGCAATGAATGAATGAATGAATGCACAGCATTTATTAGGGGCCTACCATGGGTCCAGCACTGGTATAGACCACCACTTCTGCTCCTGGTTTGGCAGCAGAGAAAAAGGAAAAAGTTGTGCTGAAGAAAAGGAGTTCCCCACTAGCATAAAGTTATGTAGGACGTTATTCCCCTATCCCCCAAGGTAACACATATTAGCTGTGAAGTTAAAAGCAAAAATAAGTTAGGTCTTCATCAGTGTGGCTTCTTTCAAGGTGACTATTGCCATGCCAAACAAATCTCAGTTGTAGAATAAAGACAGGGTTTTGTGGTAGATTAGGAAATTAGATTAAATTTACTCTTTGTTTAGGAACAACTGTTTCACCCACTGTCCCAGAAAGGGCCCTTAACTTTTTATTTTTATCACTACATCTCTGGGCCACCCTGCTCCTTCCCCTTAAAACCTTGGGGTTTTCTACCCTCTTTCACACACTTACATCATTTTCTCCTTCCAATCTCTCTTTCTCTCTCTGCAGAGCATTACATATAATTTTGTTCTCACTCAGTCTTTTTGACAGGTCAAAGTTTTCATCCTGTCAACAATAAAAAAAATTAGGATTAGGATCACATATTGCAGTCTGGGTACAAGGTGGGAAATTGTAGAGAATCTGGCATTGCAAAGCGGGGAGACTGAGATGGAGGAGAACGCAACTGGGAGGAAGAAATGGTACTATGGGCAGGGTGCTAAATTAAAGCGACTTAAAAAGACACCTGAAGGCCTGAGCTGGCATCAAGATGCCAATTTTTTGTTGTTGTTGTTGTTTAGCTGAGGGTATAAGTGACCAAGGAGGGAAAAAGCAACCTTGGGGAAAATCTCAAGACTGACTTATCAGAATTAGGGATAAATGAAACCTTGTTGAATCCCACCCAACCATGAAAACAATAATCTTTGTTTTGAATAAATGTCTCACTCAGTGAAGCCTGAAGCACTTAGGTTTGGGTTGGTGGGATCCCTTCCTACAGTGTGAGAATAGGTATCTGGGCTCAAGTTACATGAAGGAAGAGGGAACACAGGAAGGCATTTGTCCAAGGATACAAGGAGCTCAGACTGGGGCCATAAGCATCCCAGTGTGATGGGTTGACCTAACTGGTTTCATGCTTCAGAGCTTCCCATCTTCTACCTGCATACATACACATGTGCATACCTCACAAACACACTTAAGCTAAGCCTACTAGTTGTGGTTTTTCATTCAAGATTTTTTATTTGAATGCTGGTGCCCAAACTGCTGTGCATGTCTAGCCGACCCTGAGGTAGTAATGCCAGAGGGGGCTACCCAGTGACAGTGCTGACTGCAGGCTCCTTGCTTCCCATCCCTGTTGGCTCCTGCTGGCTCTTCTAGTCCTGCTTCACTTCCTCAAAAGGCAGAAATAAGAAAGGGCTCTCTCAGTCTGCACAGAAACCTGCTTGATAGTTACAAAAACCTTCCCTGAGACCTGTGGCTAAGTTGGGGCCAGTATTTCCAGGGACCCCCATGCCAGTTTCTGGCCATACACTACATCCCTCTTTTTAGTGCAAAGATAACTTCCTCACCTTAACAAGGGTGTACCATCTTCTGGACTTGGTCTAAGAACCACTAACCTTTGCACCTCTTGCTTTCCTGGGCCCCCTTATCTCTGTCACCTACCAGTGCAGCCGCCCCGAGTTGGCTGATCTGTTTGTGAAGTCGTTGACACTCTTTGTACTTCTCTAAGAAATAGGCTTTCCTGGCCTCTACCTTTGCCTTAAGGCGTTCCACCTCTTGTGCTAACTGCTCCTCCACAGTTAGTGCCGCTTTCTTGTTCCTAGGCTCCTGAAGCATAAGATACACAGTACTCATATTTAGCGGCCTTTTAGGATGCATGAGGAATTAGGATTGCTATCAGCCAGGTGGGGAGCCCCTAGGTCTTGAAAAATATTCCATGAAAACTAAGAAAATTGGCTGGGTGCAGTGGCTCACACCTGTAATCCCAGCACTTTGGGAGGCCGAGGTGGGTGGATCACCAGAGGTCAGGAGTTCGAGACCAGCCTGGCCAACATGGCAAAACCCCGTCTCTACTAAAAATACAAAAATTAGCTGGGCATCGTGGCGGGCGCCTGTAATCCCAGCTACTCAGGAGGCTGAGGCAGGAGAATAGCTTGAACCCGGGAGGTGGAGGTTGCAGTGAGCTGAGATCAGGTCAGCGCACTCCAACCTGGGTGACAGAGCAAGACTGTCTCAAAAAAAAAAAAAAAATATATATATATATATATATATAAATATAAATAAAAGAAAACCAAGGAAATCCATACCTATCACAAAGAGGTTCAAACCTTTTCTTTTTTTTTTTTTTGAGACGGAGTCTCGCTCTGTCGCCCCAGCTGGAGTGCAATGGCACGATCTCAGCTCACTGCACCCTCCACCTCCCAGGTTCAAGCGATTCTCCTGCCTCAGCCTCCTGAGAAGCTGGGATTACAGGCGCCCACCACCATGCCCGGCTAATTTTTGTATTTTTCGTAGAGACGGGGTTTCGCCATTTTGGTCAGGCTGGTCTCGAACTCCTGACCTCAGGTGATCCACCTGCCTCCGCCTCCCAAAGTGCTGGGATTACAGGCGTGAGCCACCGCACCCAGCCGGGACTATAGATCATTTAAAACAGTAGTTTATTTGCTACATCAGAGGTCACAAACTGGAATGTGCCTATAGAGAGCAGGCGAGAAATGTAATCAAACGAAGGAATTGAATGCAATAAAACAGTGCAGACTGCAGCTAGATGGAGAATCTATAGGGACAGCAGCTACTCAGCTCTAGCTATTGCTGCTGCACAGGAATGTGGGCTCAATGTTGCTAGGTCCTTTCATTTCCCAAAGGAAGTTGGAAATACAAATTTTTATGGGAAATATTCCTATTTTTAAATGTTGGTAACTACTTTCTAAAACATTTCTGTGGTCTGACCTCGACCTATGATCTGCTGATTTGCAAACTTTGTTCTACTCTTTCCTATATCATGCTAAAGCATACAGTATCTTAGATACAGTAGGTACTCAATGGTTGACTGGATGATGCATATATGATGTGAATTATAATCCGATGACTGGATATCCCTCAGACATCAGGATTTCTCATGTCCTTGGATCAACTAAGTAAACGGGGCTTCCAGGCACCTGTCAACACCATGGGGACTCTTTTTCAACAATGTATTACAGGAAATTATTAGTCAATTAGCCTTTCATTCCTACATAATTGATAATGATGATAATTGCTAATATATTAATTACAACAAGATTTGCTTTGGGTGGTATATTTTCCTGTCATAGAGCCCTTTATAACCATTCATTTGTCTGTCCCTATTGTAACTCTGTAAGAAGAGGGTAGGGGTTATTCTGTGTGAGCCCTAGTCCAAGGATCTAGTTAACTACATCTTGTCATGAAGTTTAACTTGCAATATTCCTTTATTACTTATCACATATTAGAAATGCCCACTTCTAAACATTTTATAAATGGCAGATTCTCTGTCCTTTTGGCTAGAAAGCAAAACATCTAGAGGTGAACACTCTCTTATTTATCCTGTCCATCAACCGGAAAATAGGCCCATATCCTTTTCTTCTATATCCCTATAGGCTCCCTCCCACATAACCATCCAAAGACAGACATGCCATTAATTCCTGTTGTTTCTTCATTGCAGTAGTTTCATTCTGCTTCATTTGCTCCACTGTCTGCTCGAGCTTCTTCTGGTCCTTCCTCTGCACAAAAAGAGATTTCAGTACCATTGCTGGGAAAACACACACATGCACACACACACCATGGAAGGGCCTGCTAAGCTAATGAGCAAGCAGGATGCATAGGGAGAGGCAAGTCTTCTCTTGTCAGTTTCTGAAGAAAGCCGTGAGCTATCTCATTTCAGATAGCTTCCTCTGAGCCCTTTCCTAAAGCCAGTGACATCCAGGTATATTAAAGAACATTAAAATGTTCTTTATACAAAGAACAACGTATATTTTCTTGCAAATGCCTAAAAGTGTTGTTTTCTCTCATGACTCTACCTGTTCAGTTAAACTGAGAAAGAGGTGGTCATTTTCCTTTTTCAGCTGCTCTAACTGCTCTGTCTTATCTTGATCTCCCTGAACAAGCTTCTCCATTTCTTTCTCTTGAGTTGACAGCTGGGCCTAAAACAAAAATAGTGAACATAACCAAGATATAAAAGAAGGAAAACAAAACAGGAACAATGCTTTTTAATGTACAATAACAAAGAGATGTGTTTCCCTAGCAACTCCCAACTGCCAACTGAGTAAAATTAGACAAATCACTCTTTAAAGCACCTCTTTAAGGCATAGCTTCCTAAAAATGAGAGCAGTTCTGCTATCTGCTCTATATTCCAGACTTTTGAGTATGATTTTGCTTGAAAAGATTAAAGTTTGATTATTGATATAGATGACTGTCATCTATATTAAGAGCTCATGGTAAACTACCTTAGTAATACATGAACAAATCACTAAGTTCCTTGTGAATCATGATTTTTTTTTTTTTTCTCTTGAGACAGAGTCTTGCTCTGTCACCCAGGCTGGAGTGCAGTGGTGCAATCTCTACTCACTGCAACCTTTGCCTCCGGGGCTCAAGTGATTCTTCTGCCTCAGCCTCCCGAGTAGCTGGAACTACACGTGCGCCTGTAAATTAGCACGCCCAGCTAATTTTTGTATTTTTAGTAGAGACGGGGTTTTGCCATATTGGCCAGGCTGATCTCGAACTCCTGACCTCAGGTGATCCACCTGCCTTGGCCTCCCAAAGTGCTGGGATTACAGACATGAGCCACTGCGCCCGGCTGTGAATCATGATTTTTTTTTTTTTTTTTTTTTTATAAAAAGCAGGGGCATGGGTAGGGTGGAGGCTTACCTGGTCCAAGAATGGAAAATACATAACCTGAAACTTTAGTGTGATACTTTGAAAAGTATGCCGTTAGGCACTCACTGCAATGAAATACATCCTTCTAGGCCACCAAATTGGAGCAGTGGTAAGGCTAAGAAAATATCCTTTGACAAACATATGGCATTACCTACCTGAAGCTGATCCACTCTGATTCCCATCTTCTCATTTTCTGAGGACATCTTCTGGTTTTGTTCTTTCAGTCTGTAGAGGTGGAGATAACTATGTGAAAAATTCACTGATTCCAGGTCAGCTACCCCTGGCCTTAAGTGATTTAAGGCTGGCTTGGCCCTAAGGCTGCAGAGTTATTTAAAAATCTACTAGTCTCCACTGCAGTCCTGTTTTGGCTTCCTGACTCCAAAAAACTGCAAGTATTTAATCCCTAAAGTTAATATTTGAAATCAGATCATTTTTCCTGACTATTCTGATACCAATTTTCTAATTCATGATTCAAAGGGTGGAGAATCACATCATCAATGTCATAACAGTGTTTTCTCACAAATTCCAGAAATCTAATCTGACTGTACTTAAGGGTACTGATGGTACAGCAGCTCTTCCCCTCCCAGAATTATGGGACGCACTCACTGAAGCAGCTCTGTCTCCCAATAGTCCTTCTGTTCTTTCACTTTCAGTTCCAACTTCTTATTGATGCTCTGTAGGGTTTCTAGCTCCTCCTATAGATTGAAACAACATCAAAGGGACAGACTAGTTCTATGACTTTTGAATGAGTATCTCAGGCAGGCAACAAATATTTATTGAGCACTTACTATATGTCAGGCATAGCATGACACAGCAGTAAATGAAATACTCAAATAAAAGGAAAATGTTCTTTTTTTTTTTTTTTTAAGACAGTGTCTCACTCTATTGCCCAGGCTGGAGTGCAGTGGCGCAGTCTTGGCTCACTGCAACCTCTGTCGCCCGGGTTCATGCAATTGTCGTGCCTCAGCCTCCCAAAGTGCTGGGATTACAGGCATGAGCCACTGCACCTGGTCACAAAATGCTCTTTTTATATTAAAAATGCATCACCTTAATTTCTCATTCCACTGGAGCTTATAATTTGTTCATTAAACAAATATTTACTCAGAGCCTATTCCACACTAGACACTGTTCTTGCATTGCAGACACAACAGTGGACAAAATAGACAGAACTGCCCTTTTCCTAGAACAGCGCTGTTCAATAAGTGAGAGCTACATATAATTTTAAAATCTTAGGAGGCACATTTTTAAAAAGGTAAAAAAGAAACAGATTAATTTTAATAATACTATGTGTATACATATATATATATTTTTAAATTTTTTTTTTTGAGATAAAGTCTTGCTCTGTTGCTCAGGCTGGAGTGCAGTGGCGTGATCTTGGCTCACTGCAATCTCTGCCTCCCGGGTTCAAGCAATTATCTTGCCTCAGCCTCCTGAGTAGCCGGGATTACAGGCGCATACCACCATGCCTGGCTAATTTTTTTTTGAGACAGAGTCTTGCTCTGTTGCCCAGGCTAGAGTGCAGGGGTGTGATCTTGGCTCACTGCAACCTCTGCCTCCCAGGTTCAAGCAATTCTCCTGCCTCAGCCTCCTGAGTAGCTTGGATTACAGGTGCCTACCACCATGCTTGGCTAATTTTTGTATTTTTAGTAGAGACGGGGTTTCACCATCTTGGCCAGGCTGGTCTCAAACTCCTGACCTTGTGATCCACCTGCCTCGGCCTCCCAAAGTGCTGGGATTACAGGCATGAGCCACCACGCCCGGTCTCCTAGCTAATTTTTGTATTTTTAGTAGAGACGGGGTTTTGTCATATTGGCCAGGCTGGTCTTGACCTCCTGACCTCAGGTGATCCACCCGCCTTGGCCTCCCAAAGTGCTGGTATTACAGGTGTGAGCCACTGCACCTGGCCAAATGATAGTATATTTAACCGAATGTACCTAAAATATCATTTCAACATATGAACAATTAAAAGGAGATATTCAGCCAGGGATGGTGGCTCATGCCTATAATCCCAGCACTTTGGGAGGCTCAGGCGAGTGGACCACCTGAGGCCAGGAGTGCGAGACCAGCCTGGCCAACATGGTAAAACCCTGTCTCTAAAAAATATAAAAATTGGCTGGGTGTGGTGGTGATCACCTGTAATCCCAGCTACTCGGGAGGCTGAGGCAGGAGAATCGCTTGAACCTGGGAGACGGGGGTTGCAGTGAGCCAGGATCGCACCTTGCACTCCAGCCTGGGTGACACAGTGAGACTCCATTTCAAACAAACAAACAAAACTAATGCCTGTTCAAAGATACTGGTATAAGAAGGTGAGATCACAGGCAAAACAGAATATGGTGCTGGATAAGAGGCACCATCCAATTCTGATCTCCACGCTCCAAGGTCACCTATAACCAGCAGCCATACCTGCTTCTTTTGGAGCTCAGCCTGCATGTCTGAGTTCTGCTTCTGGAGGCTGACACAGCTGTCCTTCAGCTCCTGGTTTTCTTTGCAAAGCTCCTTGTTGTGCTGCTCAATCTCTTCCACCTCTCCCTAAAAAAGAACATTCCATGAACTATATTCCAAGTCCCTCTAGCAGAAAATTCCCATAGGTTAGGATGGTGAGGGACTGGCCGATTCCCATTCACTGCAGTGACATCTATGTATCCCAAATGGGGGCTGCTCCTTAATACCTAGGTAAGGGTATAACAGAGGTATGTCTTTATAATTGCAGCAATACCAAGAAAGGCAAGCAAAAATTAAATCCATTAAAATTAAAAGGAACAATGATATAAGAATGTAGCTTCTTCTTGCAGACGCTTAGTATTGTTTGTCTCTCCCAATGGACTTAGCTCCTTGAGGCCAAGGACAGTGTTTTAACTGATTCTTCATTGTGTTCCCAGTGCCTACCATAGTGCTGGATGAAAAGTAGGTGTCCTGTTAAATGATGAAGTAAGAAAATGAATCTAATACTCACGTATGACAGACAGGCTGTAGGCCAGAACTGAAAGAGATAAGAATATTTGGTGCTTCTCTCCTCAAAGGAGCTTTTACATTTACCATTGTGATAAGATGTGTAGATGACAAAAATTAAGCAATTGGAAAAGTTAAAAGAATAACTGAATGCCAGCTGAGTTAAAGAAGTTTTAGAAAAGAAGAAACCACTTATTGTTATGAGTCTTGTTAACATTCTGAAGTCATTCCTGAGTGAGTCTGTGTGAGTACTACATACATTTTTTCCAGTGATACCCGTTAGATATTCAATAAAGCCTTATTAACTCAAATTCCATCCTATCCTATATTGCTACTCGTAATGGCAGTAAGGGATTGAGGTGAGAAGTTTTACAAACCTGAGTGGTAACAACCAGGATGTCTTCCTCATTTTCTGGACGGAATTGGAAAGGAATACTTGCTCCCCGGACCACACCATCCTCATCCACATAGCAGAACTGGTAATACTCATCATCCTTGGGCAGGTAGTAAGCTGAAAACACAACATAATTTTTCATCCAAAATAAGATATATTCAGAAAAGTAAAATTCTGGAAGTCTTTTTATCTGCCCCAGAAAGCTCAAGCTGAAGGGAATTAATTAGTCTTGGCTACTGTCTTCAACACCTTTGATCCAGTATTTTTCTCACCTTTGAATTGGACTTCCTGCTGTTTAGCTGATTTGTTGTTTAGGTCAATGGGCAAAGTAACCCACATGAAGGTGTAATACTCACGGGTTGTCTTCCACCCCACCTGCAATGACAAGAAGTTCTTATTTAGTACCTGAAAGGGGACTGGGAAAAATCCTAATTGGGCTACATCTTCTTAAAATCACTTTTTATTTGTATATATTGAAAATATAGGCCGGGTGCGGTGGCTCATGCCTGTAATCCTAGCACTTTGGGAGGCCAAGGCAGGTGGATTGCCTGAGCTCAGTAGTTTGAGACCAGCCTGGGCAACATGGTGAAACCCCGTCTCCATTAAAATACAAAAAATAAGCTGGGCACGGTGGTGTGCGCCTGTAATCCCAGCTACTCAGGAGGTTGAGGCAGGAGAATTGCTTGAACCCAGGAGGCGGAGGTTGCAGTGAGCTGAGATTGCACCACTGCACTCCAGCCTGGGTGACAGAGTGAGACTCTGTCTCCAAAAAAAGAAAAAAGAAAATATAATAGAATGAGTTCATTATGACAAGATTCTCACGCCAGGGCTCAAACCTTTTTTAATTTTTTATTTTATTTTTCACTTATGACAAATACATATGGGAAAATGTCTGATACAACCAAAAACTGGGGTGCACATACACAGCTCAAAATACAAGTCTTAGAAGGATTTGAAAACTAGCTCCTCACCACCCAGGAAAAAAGCTCCAAAAATTCTATCTACAAGTCAGAGATAGAGCTGAGACTGATTTAAGGGGAAAGTTCTGGGAATATGAACCCTGATCCTCTTACAATGGCATTCTTTGGACTTCTAAATCAGAAATCACTTCTGACCTGCCCTCTCTATTGGTGTGTCCTCTATTGTGTCCAATTAAGCCTTGTCATATACCAACCTGGATATACTACTGCATTAAAAAAAACAAACTCCATTATTTTTCATAATGTCTGTGTTGGGGGCAGAGGGAGAACAGGGTTCTTAGATTATGAGGCACCAGATAAGAGATTCCAGGTCTATATAATTTTTTTTCTTCATGCATGCTTAATGATGGCTTTTTGGTAATAAAGATATTAACAACAATCTGGTAGTCGTAAAGGCCTCTTCTAGGTATTGAATACAATAAATCATAAGACATAAGGATGCAGCAAAACACGCCTCAGAGCAGAAAGCTGGCTAAGTGGAAAATATTCTCACAAATGTGAAGGGGGTAAAAGATTGCTCAAATCTTATCTAGAAAATAAAAGCACACCAGAGAATAGAAAGGAAGCTATTGTGTCTTCAAGGGGACAACACTCAGCAAATGAGAAGCAAAATTACATTTATTGCCATATTTTGACCCTGTCTGAGCTCAGTAAGAAGAGAACTAAAAATAAATTCCATTTTTATATATTAAGGAATCAAAGCAGGGTTGAAAAGTCTATACCAAAAACTCATCAGAACATCCTAGGGCATGTTTTAGAGTCTCATTAATACACACCCCATTGCTGTAAGCATCTCAGAGCCACTGCAGCCTGCGGTGGTACAGGAAGCAGGAATTTTATGGAGTCCTCATTCACATCCTGGAGTTTCTTAATGCACTGTGACCAAAATATCATTGGGAAGGCCTAAGAATTATTGCTGCCTTGGAACAGGGAAACAACTTCTAGCCACCTGCAATTTCTGTCCTTGGCTTCTCCATTTGAGTAGTCCTTGTTCCAATTTGTCTTGGAAACATTTAAATGCCCAAGTCAAGGAGAGTATGAAGCATAGGATTATACACTGAGGGAAGGAAAGCAGACTGCTTCCTGCTTTAGGCTCCAACATTGGTGGTGGCTTTCACTATAGAGAAGATGTAACATATTTGCATGTATTAAAAATATTTACTGACTGGGCACAGTGGTGCATGCCTGTAATCCCAGTTACTCAGTGGCTGAGACAAGAGAATCACTGGAACCCAGGAGGCAGAGGTTGCAGTGAGCCCAGATTGCACCTCTGCACTCCAACCTGGGTGACAGAGCAAGACTCTGTCTCAAAATAAAATAAATTTTAAAAAATAAATAAAAAATAAAAAGAGTTACTGAGTACCTACCTGGTGCCAGATACTACCAGTGTCTGGGGTGATGAGGAGTTGAATAGTCTGATTAAGACTACACTGAAAGAACACTGGGGAGAGCGTTTGAGGTGAGCTGCGAAGGACAAAACTTTACAGCCAACTCTTCATTCTCTAATTTACTATCTGTTGCTCAAAGGAATTCAGCACAGTAGAGGAGAAAAACCAGAGGTTTGGGAGCCAAACCTGCTTCACGGCTTATTCACTGTGAGGCCTTGGGAAAGTCACCATCTCTCAGTGATATTCATGTTACTTACTTATGCCCAAGAGATACTACTACCCACCTCAGGGGGCTACTGCACTGTGAGAATTTTTCTTTCTTTTCTTTTCTTTTTTTTTTTTTTTGAGATGGAGTCTCGCTCTGTTGCCCAGGCTGGAGTGCAATGGCATGATCTTGGCTCACTGCAACCTCCGCCTCCTGGGTTCAAGGGATTCTCTTGCCTCAGCCTCCCAAGTAGCTGGGATTACAGGCATGTGCCACCACGCCTGGCTAATTTTGTATTTTTAGTAGAGACAGGGTTTCTCCATGTTGGTCTGGCTGGTCTTGAACTCCCTAGCTCAGGTGATCCACCTGCCTTGGCCTCCTAAAGTGCTGGGATTACAGGCATGAGCCATAGCACCTGGCCCACTGTGAGGATTTAATTAGGCAATACACACACACACACACACACACAGTGAGGATTTAATTAGGCAATACACACACACACACACACACACCCCCTCAACATAGGCCTAGCATAGTGTGTCCTCAGGGTAGGTATTCAAGTCAATAGCTTTATGGACAAGGGACATTAGAAGCCCTTCTTCAGATTAACGATTATTTCTTTATTGGGGTATGGTAATACCTCTGAAATGTATGAAGCATTCCAAACATAGATACATCTTTAAAAAAAATTTTTTTTTTGAGATGGAGTCTCGCTGTGTTGCCCAGGCTGGAGTGCAGTGGCACAATCTTGGCTCACTGCAACCTCTGCCTCTTGGGTTCAAGCAATTCTCCTGCCTCAGCCTCCTTAGTAGCTGGGACTACAGGTGGGTGCCACCACGCCTGGCTAATTTTTGTATTTTTAGTAGAGATGGGGTTTCACCATGTTGGCCAGGCTGGTCTTGAACTCCTGACCTCAAGTGATCCATCCGCCTTGGCCTCCCTCCTGGGATTACAGGCGTGAGCCACCGCACCTGGACAAAATATTTTTAAACACTTGTTTTTAAAAAGCCCCAGATTGGCCGGGCGTGGTAGCTCACGCCTGTAATCCCAGCACTTTGGGAGGCTGAGGTGGGTGGATCATCTGAGGTCAGAAGTTCCAGACCAGCCTGGCCAACGTGATGAAACCCTGTCTCTACTAAAAATACAAAAATTAGCTGCGCATGGTGGTGGGTCCCTGTAATCCCAGCTACTCGGGAGGCTGAGACAGGAAATCGCTTGAACTGGGGAGGCGGGGTGCCTGTAATCTCAGCTACCTGGGAGGCTGAGGCAGGAGAATCGCTTGAATCAGGGAGGCAGAGGTTGCAGTGAGTCAAGATCGCGCCATTGCACTCCAGCCTGGGTGACAAGAGCAAAACTCCATCTTAAAAAAAGAAAAACGCCCAGGATTTTCATATGATATATGGTGAAGTCTTTACTGGTGGTTGCTAAGCGCTTGGGGTAATACAACCAGTCTAAGCAAAATAGAAATATAATGATGTTCCAAAAAGAAAAAAAAAAGACGTTATAAACTATGTTTTAAAGTCTGGTAAGTAATTTTTGAATCATTCTCTTTTTCATGATCTGAACCTGCATTAACCAATGATAGCCACTAGCCACATGAAGCTATTTAAACTTTAATTAACATTAAGTAAAATTTAAAATCCAGTTACTCAGTCCGGGTGCGGTGGCTCACACCTGTAATCCCAGCACTTTGGGAGGCCGAGGCAGGCAGATTACCTGAGGTGGGGAGTTCGAGACCAGCCTGACCAGCATGGAGAAACCCTATCTCTACTAAAAATACAAAATTAGCCAGGCGTGGTGGCACATGCCTGTAATCCCAGCTACTCGGGAGGCTGAGGCAGGAGAATCGCTTGAACCTGGGAGGCGGAGGTTGCGGTGAGCCAAGATTGCGCCATTGCACTCCAGCCTGGGCAACAGAACGAAACTCTGTCTCTAAATAAATAAATTAAATTAAATTAAATCCAGTTACTTAGTCACACTAACCACATTTCAAGTGCTTAACAGCCACATGTGGCTAGTAGCAGCTGTACTAGACAGTGAAGCTACAGCTCCATTGCAGAAAACTCTTACCAGGCAATGTGACCTATACGCTTTGCTACATATGAGGAAGAAAAACAACTACCATCTTCTTTCTAAGACAGAAAACACTCTGGTGGGTTGGCACACCTTTTAGTCTGAAGATTCGACACCTTGCAGTCTCAACAGCTGTCATGATACTTGCCAGTGTCCTGCTGGTTGGCCACTATCCCTATCTCCAAACACCAGTCTTGTTACCTCCAGCTTCCGTTGCTCATCAATAAGCTTGATGTTCCAAACAATTATGGAAAAGGAATTCAATGAAGGATATAAATAAGCAATAGCTCCTTCATAGTGCAGTTGAGAATGGTGTCTGATTTCAGGATGAACAGCACTGGCAAATAGGCACATGACATACTGAGGTGTCAAACCAAAGGTCACTGACGTTGGGAGTTGGCAGTGTAAATTAATTAAATTTGACCTTTATTTCTTGTCTCTGGAAATAGGAAGATTTGTCATTATGGTGTATGTGAGATGTATAAGAGGGAAAGACACGGATGGGAGGGCAAAGGGGACATAGAGAGTAAGCTAATTAAAATTTAAAAATACCATTCTGTACTTGAACTGACGGGGTGATCAGACACTGGAAGAGGTCACTAAGAGAGCTCATAAACTTTCAGTCCTTGGAAATCATTATAAAGTAGTCAGACGCACTTACTCAGGAATAAACTTTTTGGATACAGGATGTCAATATCCTCAATATCCTTTCCAGATTTGAGGTATTTGTATCAAAACAAACTAAACATCATACCAAGTAAGGAAGTAATGTTTAGTCTCAGAAATGACATATGAGGTCAGCCATCTCAGTCAAGTCATACATAAATATTTCAAAATAGGATCATGTAAAAAGCATTTAATTTGGGAGGCTGAGGCGGGCAGATCACAAGGTCAGGAATTCAAGACCAGCCTGACCAACATGGTGAAACCTGGTTTCTTCTAAAAATACAAAAATTAGCAGGGTGTGGTGGCATTCGCCTATAATCCCAGCTACTCTGGAGGCTGAGGCAGGAGAATCGCTTGAACCTGGGAGGTGGGGGTTGCAGTGAGCCGAGATTGCACCACTGTACTTCAGCCTGGGCAATGAGACTCCGTCTCAAAGAAAAAAAAAAAGAAAGAAATCAGTTAGGCATTGTTAGGCATTGTTCTGCATACCTGTAGTCCCAGCTACTGAAAAGGCTGAGGTGGGAGGATCACTGAGCCTGGGAGGAGGTTGAGGCTGCAGTGAACTACACTCCACTCTGAGAGACAGAGCAAGACCCTATCTCAACAACAACAAGCAAGCATTTATATTTGGTTTTTGACAGCATAATAAGGACAGGCGTGGTGGGTCACGCCTGTAATTCCAGCACTTTGGGAGGCTGAGGCAGGCAGATCACCTGAGATCAGGAGTTTGAGACCAGCCTGGCCAACATGGTGAAACCTCATCTTTACTAAAAATACAAAAATTAGCCAGATGTGGTGGCAGCTACCTGTAATCTCAGCTACTCGGGATGCTGAGGCAGGAGAACTGCTTGAACCCGGGAGGTGGAGGTAGCAGTGAGCCGAATCGTGCCATTGCACTCCAGCCTAGGTGACAGAGCAAGACTCTATTTCAAAAAAAAAAAAAAAAAAAGAAAAGAAAAAAGCAAAAAAAAAGCATAACAAAATTTGAGGATTATATGATTTGCCATCTTATTTTAGCTTGACACTGAAATGAAAATTTGAGTCCCACAGCACACATTAATGTGTGAAGAGAGAAGTGCTGTGGAGCTTGGCTAGAATTTAAAAACTGCCAACACATATTATACAAAATGCTTATAATACACAGAGAGTCACACAGTTAGGTAACTAAGAATCACCTCTAGTTCCTGATCACTTGGTACTGAATTAACCACTTACTCTAAAGATGCCAATCCAATCCTTTCGACGAGGGATGAAATGCTGGGTGAAGGTATAATGACATGTGACGTCCCCTCCAGGGGTGTAGAACTTCTCCACACTGTTAAAGATGACCTGAGAGAAATGACAGTGATCCAGCAAGACAGCTGATGTGGGGGGATCTTTGATGGTCTCCTCCATGGTAGGGGTCCTGTTATGAAATGTGGAACAGAGTAAGGCTCAGAAAGCATTGTCTGAAATGTTGGTGATTTCTGGGCTTTCATCCAGGGAACATTCTGTGCAAAGCAAGTCAGGAAAAGCAAAATCCTGACAAATACTGAGATTACACAACTTGCTTTCTGTTTCACTTCGAGCCATCTCAGTCACAACTTCCTATGCTACGAGAATTTTCTGACAATATCTTTAACTTGTTCACCACAGGCACCACAACCCTCACATGAACAGAGGCTTATAGCTACTTTAGTTCCCCTTTCTCTAAATGACTTAAATAAGCAAGGCAGCCTAGATAAAATAGCCTGAGCTGGGAACTGTTAAATTCTAGATTTTTCATCCCAACAAGCCCTATGACTTTAGGAAAGTCCATCTCTCTGGATTTCATCTTCTATATTCAATCCCATTTATCCTATAATTATCAGGACCTTCCATATATAAGATACTCTGCTAGGACCTGGGGATGGGAATGAGAGAAAATTATTTGACATGCAGTAGTGACAAGCATGGGTTCTAAATTAGAATGGTGGCGTTCAAATTCCAGCTTCACCACCTATTAAATTTGTGGCATTGGGCAATTTATATAATCTGCTGGGCTCTGTGCCTGTTTCCTTATCTGTAAATTGGGGCTAAAAATAACATCTACCCCATTTAGTTTTTTGTGAGGCATAAGTGAAATAATGTAAGATGTCCAGCCCTTAAATCAGTGTCTGCCATTGTAGGCACTTCACACAAAGTTGATGCATGTTGAATGACAAAGTACTTAGCACAGAGTCTGCATAAAGGGTTTAAGAGACGTTAGTTATAGTTAGTTATATAGTTATTACTGTTGTAGTTGTGGGTTTTTTTTCCTGGTACAACCTTAAAAAGGGTCCCAATCCAATAGAGAGGATAGAGGAGTATACAAATGACTGCCAAATGAATCGAATAAGAAGTGCAAAATGCTCTGGGGTTCAAAACAGGGAGAGATGCAACTGGTTAGGAAAATAAAGAAAACTTCAAGGAATGAGAAGAATCTTAGATTAGCCCTCAAAGAGGATTAGGATTTCGACAAGTGAGTTTTTTGAGTGAGGGCATTCTAGGTGAAGGAAACAGCATGAGTAACAACAAAGAAACAGAAAAATGCAACCCACATTTGGAAGACAGCAAACAAGTTTGGATCTCTAGCTATAAATGGGGATAATACCCTGTGTTTCACCTTTCTAGGTTATAGTACAGATAAAATGTGATCAAGAATAGGAAAGTTGTGGCTGGGCGCAGTGGCTCACACCTGTAATCCCAGCACTTTGGAAGGCAGAGGCGGGTGGATCTTTTGAGTCCAGGAGTTCATGACCAACCTGGGCAACATGGCAAAACCCCGTCTCTACAGAAAACTACAAAAATTAGCTGGGCGTGGTGGTGCTCACCTGTAGTCCCAGCTACTCGGGAAGCTGAGATGGGAGGATGGCTTGAGCCTGGGAGGTCTAGGCTGCAGCGAGCCAAGATTGTGCCACTGCACCCCAGCCTGGGCAACAGAGCAAGACCCTGCCTCAAAACAATAACAATGACAACAACAACAACAACGAAATAGGAAACTAGGGTAGTACATGCCTGTAGTCCTAGCTGTTCAGGAGGCTGAGGTGAGAGGATTGCTTGAGCCAGGAGTTCAAGTCCAGCCTGGGCAATATAGTGAGACTGTCTCTATTAAAACAAACAAACAAAAAAAGCCAGGCATGGTGGCTCACACCTGTAATCCCAGCACTTTGGGAGGCTGAGGCAGGTGGATCACCTGAGGTTAGGAATTCGAGACCAGCTTGACCAAGATGGAGAAACCCCATCTCTACTAAAAATACAAAATTAGCTAGGTGTGGTGGCACATGCCTGCAATCCCAGCTACTTGGGAGGCTGAGGCAGGAAAATTGCTTGAACCTGGGAGCGGAGGTCTCAGTGAGCCAAGATCATGCCACTGCACTCTAGCCTGGGCAAGAAGAGTGAAACTCCGTCTAAAAAAAAAAAAAGAAAAAGCAAAGCAAAGCAAAGAAAAAAGGCCGGGCACTGTGGCTTACGCCTGTAATCTCAACAGTTTGGGAGGCTGAGGCAGGTGGATCACCTGAGGTCAGGAGTTCGAGACCAATCTGGCCAACATGGTGAAACCCTGTCTCTACTAAAAATACGAAAATTACCCGGGCGCGATGGCAGGCACCTGTAATCCCAGCTACTCAGGAGGCTGAGGCAGGAGAACCTCTTGAACCCAGGAGGCAGAGGTTGCAGTGAGCCAAGATCATGCCACTGCACTCCAGCCTGGGGGACAGAGTGAGACTGTCAAAAAAAAAAAAAAAAAAAAAAGAGAAACCATTTTGGAGGCAAAAACAGTACATAAAGGAAACAAAGTGGGCCGGGCACGGTGGCTCATGCCTGTAATCCCAGCACTTTGGGAGGCAGAGGTGGGTGGATAATGATGTCAGGAGATTGAGACCATCCTGGCTAACACGGTGAAACCCCGTCTCTACTAAAAACACAAAAAATTAGCCGGGCGTGGTGGCGGGTGCCTGTAGTCCCAGCTACTCAGGAGGCTGAGGCAGGAGAATGGCAGGAACCCGGGAGGCCGAGTTTGCAGTGAGCCAAGATTGCCAGACTGCGCCACTGCACTCCAGCCTGGGACACAGAGTGAGACTCCGTCTCAAAAAAAAAAAAAGAAACAAAGTGATTTTAATTGTTGACACCTAATACTTCCTGCCCCTTAAACAAATCACATGCACTGTTTTCTAAATGACTACCTGGTCTAACATTTAGTGAGTCCGTAATTCTCAATTTAGGGTTTTACTAGGACATGAAAAAAATATTTCAGTTGTACACAGAAGATGAAGAAAGAGCTATACACATGCAAATACTATATAATATCTTACAAATTCAGCTATTGGTATATGCTGGAAGATTGTGTACACATACAGGCACACATGTAATTGTTATATATATATATATTTTTTTTAAGACGGAGTCTCGCTCTGTCCCCCAGGCTAGAGTGCAGTGGCGCGATATCGGCTCACTGCAACCTCTGCCTCCCAGGTTCATGCCATTCTCCTGCCTCAGCCTCCCGAGTAGCTGGGACTACAGATGCCTTCCACCATGCCCGGCCAGTTTTTTGAATTTTTAGTAGACACAGGGTTTCACCGTGTTAGACAGGATGGTCTCGATCTCCTAACCTCGTGATGAGCCCACCTCGGCCTCCCAAAGTGCCAGGATTACAGACATTAAGGGAGGAGACCACCCCTCATGTTGTCTTATGCCCAATTTCTGTCTCCAAAGAAAAAAAAAGTAAAAACTAAAAGGCAGAAATGAAATCCACAAGCAGACAGCCCGGCGCCACACCCTGGGCCTGGTAGTTAAAGATCGACCCCTGACCTAATTGGTTATGTTATCTATAGATTACAGACATTGTATAGAAAAGCACTGTGAAAATCCCTATCCTGTTTTGTGACGATAATTACCGACACATGCAGCCCCCAGTCACGTACCCCCTGCTTGCTCAATCGATCACGACCCTCTCACGCGTACCCCCTTAGAGTTGTTAGCCCTTAAAAGGGACAGGAATTGCTCACTTGGGGAGCTCGGCTCTTGAGACAGGAGTCTTGCTGATGCCCCCGGCCTAATAAACCCCTTCCTTCGTTAACTCGGTGTCTGAGGAGTTTTGTCTGTGGCTCGTCCTGCTTCAATGTAAGCCACCGCGCCCGGCTGGCACACATATAATTTTTAAAAATAAATAAGTACAATAACCAAAAAACAAGACCCCCCAAACAAACATAATACTTATTCTAGCCCCATCCTATCTATTTACTGGTTTTACTTTGAAGTCTAAGCAACCAGGCCTGCTCTTCCAACTCTCCAGAAGTCAAGTTTTTTCATAAAGAAGGCAATGGGACTTTGGAGCACTAAACTGTCTATTCTTGAAATTGAGTTAAGGAACTAAAAAATGCATTGACTTTCTGGTTTGTGACACAGTTTAGCCACATCCTCAACCTCAAACCTCAAAAGTTTTTCTTTCCATTTTTTTTTTTTAGACAGAGTTTCGCTCTGTTCCCCAGGCTGGAGTGCAGTGGCGGTATCTCAGCTCACTGCAACCTCCGCCTCTGGGGTTCAAGCAATTCTCCTGCTTCAGCCTTCTGAGTAGCTGGGACTACAGGTGCATGCCACCATGCCCAGCTAATTTTTTGTATTTTTAGTACAGAGAGGGTTTCACCATGTTGGCCAGGCTGGTCTTGAACTCCTGACCTCAGGTGATCCACCCACCTCAGCCTCCCAAAGTGCTGGGATTACAGGCATGAGCCACCACGCCCGGCTCAAAAGAGTTTTTCAAAGGTTGGGGAATGTTCACATTCCAGTCTAGGTCAAGATTTTTCCCTATAATAAACTGTTACCTGTGTACAATGAGGGTTTCTCTTGGATGCTATGAGAGAGTGGGCAGGGAGGTTTCTCAGCTTGCAGACCCTTCATTTCCAAGTGGTCTACCGTCATATGGAGGCCAGCATATCCCTTCTGTCCTAAGCCTGGAGCACCAATTTATCTGTGCATGTAAAATTACTTAACTTGTCCTTTGCGGATCATGAAGAACACTCAGATAAGAGTGTTCTGAGTTTTCTTCTGAGTGCTGCGTGTGGTAGCTCATGCCTGTAATCCCAGCACTGGGAGGCCAAGGCAGGCAGATCACCTGAGGTCAGGACCAGGCTGGCTAACATGGTGAAACCTCATTTCTACTAAAAATACAAAAAATTAGCTGGGTGTGGTGGCACGCATCTGTAATTCCAGCTACTCAGAAGGCTGAGGCAGAATAGCTTGAACCTGGGAGGCGGAGGTTGCAGTGAGCTGAGATCGCACCACTGCACTCCAGCTTGGGCAATAAGAGCAAAACTCTATCTCCCCCCCCCCAAAAAAAAGAGTGACTTCCGGGACTGCCCCTCATATGCTGGCCTCCATATGTCGGTAGACCACTTGGAAATAAAGGGTCTGCAAGCTGAGAAACCTCCCTGCCCATTCTCCCATAGCATCCAAGAGAAACCCTCATTGTACACAGGTACCAAGTACCTTACCCCCGTTTCTTTTCCTTCACAACACTATCACCATTGTATACATAACACAATGCCTAAGGTGTAGTAATCACTGATTAAGTATTTGTTGGATAAATGAACTAACAAGATATGCACATCATTCATCAAAAAGTAAAAAAGGAAGGGGCTTTGTAGGTAAACAATGGTAAGGGTGACTCTGGGGCTAAGAGTGTGTATGTTTTATTTTTTTAAGCCCTCTTAATTTGTTGTTGACCCTTGGAGAAACTGCTGTTTCTCAGCTTTCTCTTTTCTAAAATAGGGTGAGGAGATGATAATCTCCAAGTGCTAAGTCACTTCTTGGTATGGCTGGTTCAGCTGGCATGGCTGGTTCAAGTGGCATGATGCCAAAAAACCAAAAGGAACAGATTTGATTTCCTTAAGAACCCATCAAATTCACACTCCATTACCTACCTTACACACACTCAAACTCTGGCAAGCTGTTGTGAAAATGGATGCTACTCCGAAAGGCAAGACCAGCTAAGGGCATGGGGTAGCTTGGTATAGTTTCTCTTTCATTACTAGAAAAACAACCAATCTGGCCATGCGCCATGGCTCACACCTGTAATCCCAGAACTTTGGGAGGCTGAGGTGGGTGGATCACTTGAGGTAAGGAGTTTGAGGCCAGCCTAGCCAACATGGTGAAACCCTGTCTCTACTAAAAATACAAAAAATTAGCCGGGCGTGGTGGTGGGCGCCTGTAATCCAAGCTACTCAGGAGGCTGAGGCAAGAGAATCACTTGAACCCAGGAGGCGGAGGTTGCAGTGAGCCGAGATTATGCCATTGCACTCCAGCCTGGGCAACAAGAGCAAAAAACTCTGTCTCAAAAAAAAAAGAAAAGAAAAGAAAAGAAAAACAACCAATCTAAGTTAGCTCATACGCAGAATGCTTAAGAAAGGACAGCACATATATAGACAACACGAAAGAGCTCATGTTCTGAGGCTTGAGTGTATAGTCAAAGGAAATTCTAGCTCTTTTCATTCACCTGAAAACCTAATAATCTGTCTGGAAAAGTGAACAGCTTTGGTTCCTTGCTTATCAAAAATGCAAAATACCCCATGGAGTTTCCCATTTCAGAAATCTCATCACCTTCCCAGAAGGGACTCAGAGGGCATCCAATGGCACGTGAGGTATTGAGAACTCAATCATTCTTGAAATAAGGTTAAAATTCTCCTCTGCCAAGGCTGGGGAAGGGTTTGAGGAGGCAAGTAGATGAGAACAGCAGTGGCTTCTCTTCTCTCCTTTTTACCAAGCTGTGGACACAAAGGGTCATGAGTAAACTAGAACATAACCATGCCAACCCGAACTTGGTCAGTGAGGAAGTATTCCAGCTTTTCCTGGAGGGAGGGCATCTACTGAGTTTTAAGGTCAGTAATCTTTAGTCTTCCCTTCCTCCCAGTGATAAAATTCCTGGGAGAAATGGGCTCCAACAATGGCTTGGGAAATTACCTTTCTGACAAAGTAGTCTAGAAATGAGTATTTGTGGACAGGGGAGGGAAGATATGTAAAGAGAATTATTTTTTTTTGGGGGGGGGCAGGGTCTCACTCTGTCACCCAGGCTGGAGTACAATGGCACAGCCATGGCTCACTGCAGCCTCAACCTCCCAGGCTCAAGTGACCCTCCACCTCAACCTCCCAAGTAGCTGGAACTATAGGTATGCGCCACCATGCCCAGCTAATTTTTGTATTTTTGTAGGGATAGGGTCTCCCTATGTTGCCCAGGCTGGTCTTGAATTCCTGGACTCAAGCAATCCTCCCGCATTGGCCTCCCAAAGTGCTGGGATTACAGGCGTGAGTCACTACACCTGGCCCATGAAAATTAAAATGACTTAAGCATCAACTTCCCCTCCTTTAACCACCTTTCCCACTATAGAACCTGTCTACCATCCATTTCTAATTTGGCAGCAATTCATAGAGGTAAAGAAAAGAGAAGAAATATAAGAGCAAAAGTTAAATTTAGAAGCCCAGAGAACTACTGAGTTATGAAAAATTAGTGGGACCAGCTAGGTCCCCTAGAAATTATAAAGTGGTATTTTACCTAATTCCTTATTCCAACCCTCAAATCAAAGATTGGCCACATAAGGAATGAAGAGAGAAAACAAATAGGAATTTTCAAAAACAAAACTATCAAGCATGGGTAAAATAATGCACAAATTCCACAAACTGTCAGAGGCAACTTTATTTGGCCTCTGACATAGTCATTACCTTTTTTCAGCTCAGTTTCCAAAAGGATTAGGGCCCTCAGAGGAGCAGGCAATAATGGGAAAGTATTTTTAAATGAGTCCCCTGAACTGTCTCCTAGCTTCCAAGAAAACCTGACACATCTTCATCTAATGAGCTTTTCAAGCCTAATATACTACTCCCAGGGCTGTTCCATGAGGACATAGATCCTCTTATGTCTTCCTGAAGAAAAGGAACAGCAGCCTGTTCTACTTCTGCTCTTGCCTTTTTTTTTTTTTTGACACAGGGTCTTGCTTTGTCATCCAGGCTGGAGTGCAATGGCATGAATGCGGCTTACTGCAGCCTTGACATCCCTGGCTCAAGCAATCCTCTCACCTCAGTTGGAGTAGCTGGGACCCTAGGCACGTGCCTGGCTAATTTTTGTATTTTTGTAGAGACAGGGTTTCGCCATGTTGCCCAGGCTGGTCTTGAACTCCTGGACTCAGGCGATCCATCTGCCTCGGCCTCCCAAAGTGCTGGGATTACATGCATGAGCTACCGTGCCCAGCCTACTTCTGCTCTTTCTAACTGCATCTGCAAACTACACTGATAGGTTTTTTAGCAGAAAATTTTTTAAATGGCCAACATGTTTACATTAGCCTTTTTTATACCAGTGGGCATATATTTCAAGAGAAATGAAGACTACAGATTAGTTCACAGAAGGAAATCAAATGCTTCTACAGGCAAGAAAGACATGCAAATCAATTCTTCATTTGAGAACAGTAAAAACAAAGATAAAAGTCAAACCCAATTTAATTTGATTCCTTTATCTTTCTGCTTACTTTTTTTTTTCTTTTTTTTTTTTTTGAGACAGAGTCTCTCTCTGTTGCCCAGCCTGGAGTGCAGTGGTGTGATCTCAGCTCACCACAACCTCTGTCTCCTGGGTTCAAGTGATTCTCCTGCCTCAGCCTCCCAGGACTACATGCATGTGCCACCATGTCCGGTTAATTTTTGTATTTTTAGTAGAGACGGGGTTTCACTATGTTGGCCAAGTTGGTCTCTAACTCCTGACCTCGTGATCCACCCACCTCGGCCTCCCAAAGTGCTGGGATTACAGGCGTGAGCCACTGTGCCCGGCCTTCTGCTTACTTTTCTTTCTAAATGATTAGCAATTAGCAAAAATGGATGAATTGATTTGAATCCCGTTTCTCCCTGGCCATGGCAGAAATGCTTACACATAACCAGCCTTAAAGAATACCAGTGGATACTATGGGTGTGTGTAGATGGCCCTGAAACAGGTAGCAAAAGCAAAGACACAATCACTGGTCTTCAAATTATCGAGCCATTTGCTCTAGCCCAAAATTTCCAAGTTAATTCTAGACCCTTACCTAAAATATGAAAATGTTTCAGAGTGTCTTACAAAAATTTTACACCCCAGGAGGGCTTTATTACTACTCATTAACAATTGTTTGAATTTGCTGTCCAGCTCTTTCTAAACAGGCCCTCATCTCACATCCACACCACCACAGTGCTGGCGCCAGTTCCAGGGGAAGATGGAAAAAATAGTTCTGGGACATCAGGTGCAGGCAACCGGAAACTCTGAAAGGCTCAAAGCTGTGTACTAATCTCCATTTTACTGAGACCATCCACTTTTCCCTTGACAGGGGTGATTCTAACATGCCATGTCCCTGTGACATGGGCAGTGACAGTGTTTGAAGTGTGGTGGAAAGGGGACTAGGCTAACAGCCAAGGGAGCTGGGTTCCTATCTTAGTTCTGCCACTCTGAGAGATTGGCCAAGTCACAGTACCCTTTTCTGGCCTGTTTCCTCATCAGCAAAATGCATGGCTAAGGCTAGAAAATCTTCAAGGACCTTGCCTGATATAATGATGATCCTAAGTGAAGGAAAAAAGAAGTGAAAGAGTTCATTTAACTCTCTTTTCATCTAAAAATAATTAAGGATACATGACATTCTATCAATACATACTGCCAAATTAAATTTTTGTTTCTTTGTTTTTTGAGACGGAGTCTCACTCTGCTGCCCAGGCTGGAGTGCAGTGGCGCCATCTCGGCTCACCGCACCCTCCGCTGTCTGGGTCCAAGCGATTCTCCTGCCTCAGCCTCCCAAGTAGCTGGGATTACAGGCGCCCGCCACCACGCCCCACTAATTTTTGTATTTTTAGTAAAGACAGCGTTTTGCTATGTTTGCCAAGCTGGTCTTGAACTCCTGACCTCAGGTGATTCTGCCCGCCTGGGCCTCCCAAAGTGCTGAGATTACAGGCGTGAGCCACCGCGCCTAGTCAGCCAAATTAAATTTTTAAAGAGCCACAGATGTACTATCTGACTCGAAAGACAATATGACCTGTTAGTGCCAGGTAACTCAGGATTATTGACTACCTTTTTCAAGGCCCTTTCCATTCCACAGCTGTCATGTCTGCCAAAGGATAGAGTTTCCAGGTCCCTTGAAAATACCTGGGAAACTGAGCCATCTGGATATTCCTTAATCATGTATTCTCCACAAGCTACAAAGACCTACCACATAAAGTCCTTTACTTGCAATGGTGTTTCCAATAATAGAATAAGTTATATTATCCATATTTTACTCAGCTCCAACCATGGTCACTTGTTGGCTTGCATGTGAAGCAAGAATCCAAGTGATAGAAAAGAGTTAACACGTCCAGTGGGGTTGAAAACAATATACGAGTGGGAACATTAGCTCGCAAACTAAGCTGGGTCAGTGGTGGAGGGGCAATGGATTAACTGTAGAGGCAGGTCACGACACTGTCTCTCCTCCTGCCTAGAACGTCTTCTCCGACAGCTGCAGCATACAAAAGGCAAGGCGCTTCAGGGATCAAACCTACTCGTAAAGGGGGACACTGAGGCCCAAAAAGAAAGTAACTTGCTCAGGGTGACGCAACAAGGCTCCACCTCCGCCTCGAAGCCAACGGCGATGACATCCAGGCGAGGGATTACGGAACCACCACAGCCTGGGCCCGCGGGAGGGGACGGGACGCCACGACCCGTGGGGCGGCAGCCGCCGCCTCAAGACCCTCGCCGCCGCCAGGGGTGTCACTTCTTCTCGAGGAGCCTCCCACCCTGCCACACAGCACTGCAGCGCTGCCCTCCGCAGGACAAAACTGCCCCGCAACCCTCCCGGGCCGCGGGAGGGGCTCCAGGGCCTTCAGAACACCACTCCCACTATCACCCCAGAGGGTGAACTGCGGTGAGAACCGAAACTTGCCACACCTCTACCCCCGTGGCCCCTTCTCAGGACTGCAAGTCTGAATGTGGGCATCCCGAGGGCCTAACTGCCCCTTTCCACTTGAGGCACTCACCAGGGACAGCAACCAGCAGCGGCGCGACAGCAACAGGGCAGAGTGGGACGGGGGCGGGGCTAAGCACCCAAGGGAGAGCCTGTCCCGCCTGGCCCCGCCCACACGTCACAACGGTCAGCAAGCCCCGCCCCCGCGCGGCGCTTGCTGGGACTTGTAGTATTCAGGTGACCAGGACCCAGGAGCGGTCTTCTGCCTTTGATGGCTCTCCTAAGTCCTGAGCAGCAATCTCACCGAAAGAAACCTACTTCATCCCCTGGAAGAAGCTGTTTACTTTTCTTTTTTTTCTTTTATACCTTTATTTCTTTTTTCTTTTTCTGTCGTCCAGGCTAGAGTGCCGTGGTGCGAACACGGCTTACTGCAGCCCCGACCTCCCGGGCTCAGGTGATCCTCCCACTTCAGCCTCCTGAGTAGCTGGAACAACCATGGTGCCCATACGGCGCCCGCCACCACGCCAGGCTAATTTTTGTATTTTTAGTAGAGATGGGGTTTTGCCATGTTGCCTAGGCTGGTCTTGAACTCCTGGGCTCAAGAGGTCCAACTGCCTTGGCCTCCCAAATTGTTGGGATTACAGACCTGAGTCATCGCACCCGGGCTACATCTTTATGTCTTTCTTCCCTGAATGAGAAAGCTTTATACATTTGAAGGGCCATTAAGAGGTCATCTTCATTTTTCTCCTGGGTCCACTTAACACTACTTCACGAAGAGTCTTTATTTTTTTTGAGACAGGGTCTCACTCTGTTGCCCAGGCTGGTGTGCAGCGGGGCGATCTCGGCTCAGTGCAATCTCTGCCTCCTGAGTTCAAGCTATTCTCGTGCCTCAGCCTCCCCAGTAGCTGGGATTACAGGCACCGGCCACCATGCCCGGCTCATTTTTTTGTATTTTTAGTAGAGACGGGGTTTCACCATGTTGGCCAGGCTGGCCTTGAACTCCGTCTCAAAAAGAAAAAAGAGAATAAACTCATGGCCAGGCACAGTAGCTCACGCCTGTAATCCCAACATTTTGGGTGGCCAAGGTGGGAGATCTCTTGAGCCCAGAAGTTTCAGATCATCCTGGACAAGATAGGGAGACCCTGTCTCCACAAAAAAATAAAAAAATTAGCCGGGTGTGGCGGTGGGCCCCTGTAGTCCCAGCTACTCAGGAGGCTGAGGAGGTAGGATCACTTGAGCCTGGGAGGTGGAGGCTGCCATAAGCCATGATCACACCACGGCACTCCAGTCTGGGAGACACAGCGAGACCCTGTCTCAAAAAAAAAAAAAAAAAAAAAAAAAAAAAAAAAAAAAAAGAATAAACTCAGTAAGAAAAGAATTCTGCTAAGTCAATTTAAAGAAAATCCCCCATTCTTAATATCTAATAACCCTGGCCTGCCTTCAACAAGAGTCCTGTTAAGTTGGTTTAACAAGAATCTCCTTTTAGTAATTTTCCATGCAGTGACCCCTCACTCTGCTTGTTGGCTATAAATCCCACTTGTCATTATTGTATTCAGAGTGCAGCATAATCTCCCCTTTGGTCCTGAATAAATTCTTCCTTGCCATTTTAACAAGTTTCAGAATATTTTTTTCTTTAACATCCAGAAGATGTTAAATGCTGTATATGCTGTCTATGAAAGATTAAATTCGGAAGTGCCCCTTCTTCCACTGTTTAAATGTGGAAAGAAATTTTTCTGTGCCATCTCAGGCAGGGGAATGAGCATTCCTTTTTTTTTCATCGAGACAGAGTCTTGCCCTGTCGCCTAGGCTGGAGTGCAGTGGCATGATCTGGGCTCACTGCAACCTCCACCTCCCGGGTTCAAATGATTCTCCTGCCTCAGCCTCCTGAGTAGCTGGGACTACAGGCGCCCGCCACCACGCCCGGCTAATTTTTGTATTTTCAGTAGAGACGGGGTTTCACCATATTGGCCAGGCTGGTCTTGAATTCCTGACCTTGTGATCCACCAGCCTCAGCCTTCCAAAGTGCTGGGATTACAGGCATGAGCCGCCACACCCAGCGGGAATGAGCATTCCTAATCTGCTTCCTCACAAGACTGGTGGCATTCAACTGAGATGAATGGATGGTGGGAAATGGTGAGTAAGCCAGGAAGTGGGTCATCCGTCTAAAGTTCAAATCACCTTCTGAGTTACCAAAATAATATCTTCCATTTTAAACTCGGTCTGCAGGGACAAGTGCCCTCAGTATCCTGGATACATTTCCCTTAATTTTACTTATTAGATTTTCTAAAAGCACTGAGAATGAAAACCATCTGCACCCACACAGCTTATTGTCTACATTAACATGATAACTATTTCAGTAAATTAAAAATGAAGGCCGGCCGGCCATGGTGGCTCACGCCTGTAATCCCAGCACTTTGGGAGGCTGAGGCGGGCGGATCATGAGGTCAGGAGTTTGAGACCAGCCTGGCCAACATGGTGAAACCCAATCTCTACTAAAAATGCAAAAGTTAGCTGGGCATGGTGGCAGGCGCCTATAATCCCAGCTACTCGGGAGGGTGAGGCAAGAGAATCGCTTGAACCCAGGAGGCGGAGGTTGCAGTGAACCAAGATTGCGGAGGTTGCAGTGAACGGAGATTGCACCTTTGCACTCCAGCCTGTAGTCCCATCCACTCGGGAGGATGAGGCAGGAGGATCACTTGAGCCCAGGAGTTTGTGGTTGCAATGAGCAGTGATTGCACACTGCACTCGAGCCTGGGCAACAGAGCGAGACCTTGTCTCAGAAAGAAAAAAATTAAAAAAAACTAAACTTACCTTTATAAAACTAATAAAAGGCCACAGATTTAGAATTATGAGAGGGGCCTGAATTCTGCTAAAATGTTGGCATAGTTAAATGATTACCAGCCATTATTCTGGAGGTCACAAGATTTACAACTTTCCCAATTACTCCCATAAATAACATCACTATTGTAGAACCTAAGATTGGCCTCTTGATAGATCCTTTCAGACTTTGGCATTTCTGACAATCAGTTGGCTCCACCAGAACCCAGGACTCTTAACTGGTCTTGTGACCCCCCACCCAGAAACAGACTTAGCACACAAGAAATATTTTCCATACCCCTGTGATTGCATCCCCAACCAATTAGTAGCATCCATTCCCTAGCCCCCTGCCTGCCAAACTATCTTTAAAAAACCCAGCCTCCAAATTTTCAGAGAGAATGATTTGAATAATAATAAAATTCTGCTCTCTCATTTAGCTGGCTCTATGGGTATTAAACTCTTTCCCTATTACAATTCCCCTGTCTTGATAAATTGGCTCTCTCTGAGCAGTGGACAAGAACTCGTTGGGTGTTTATACAACCGCTGGCCTCAAAATACTCTGTAGTGTCTACCAATCCTAAATGATTGTATCATGATCCTTACCCCATCCTAATCAACCCCCAACCCGCATTGAAAGAGCCTACACTTAAACCAAATTTCAAAGACTCAGTATATACCACTATGTGCTCCCTACTTTGAGCCTCCACAACTCTGTCAAAGTAGTGCTCTTCTCACTGCAGTAAGGATAAACTAGACTTTGTTTTATCAACAGGTTATTTTGTTGATATTTTCAGCACCTAAATTCAATAGCACAAAATAAAACAATTAGTCTGATTTCTCTCTCTCTCTCTCTCTCTCTCTCTCCCTCTCTCTCTCTCTTTTTCTTTCACGGAGTCTCCCTCTGTTGCCCAGGCTGGAGTGCAGTGGCATGATCTCAGCTCACTGCAACCTCTGCCTCCTGGGTTCAAGCAATTCTCCTGCCTCAGCCTCCCAAATAACTGGGATTACAGGTGCCCACCACCATGCCAGGCTAATTTTTGTATTTTTAGTAGAGACAGGGTTTCGCCATGTTGGCCATGGTGAACTCCTGGAGTTGAACTCCTGACCTCAGGTGATCCGCCCGCCTTGGCATCCCAAAGTGCTGGCTGGTATTACAGGTATGAGCCACTGCACCTGTTTGTGTGTGTGTGTGTGTGTGTGTGTGTGTGTGTGTGTGTGTGTGTGTGTTTTAAGTAGAGATGGGGTCTCACTGTGTTGCCCAGGCTGGTCTCGAACTCTTGGGCTCAAGTGATCCTCCTGCCTCAGCCTCCCAAAGTGCTGGGATTATAGGCATAAACCACCATTCCCAGGCTAGTCTGATTTATGTATTTATGTATTTATTTATTTATTTATTGAGATGGAGTCTTGCTCTGTCACCCAGGCTGGAGTGCAGTGGTGTGATCTCAGCTCACTGCAACCTCCACCTCCTGGGCTCAGGTGATTCTCCTGCCTCAGCCTCCCAAGTAGCTGGGATTACAGGTGCATGCCACCATGCCCAGATAATTTTTGTATTTTTGGTAGAGACGGGGTTTCACCATGTTGGCCAGGCTGGTCTCAAACTCCTGACCTTAAGTAATCTGCCCATCTCGGGCTGGGTGTGGTGGCTCATGCCTGTAATCCCAGCACTTTGGGAGGCCGAGGCGGGCGGATCACGAGGTCAGGAGATTGAGACCATCCTGGCTAACACGGTGAAACCCCGTCTCTACTAAAAATACAAAAAATTAGCCGGGCGCAGTGGTGGGCGCCTGTAGTCCCAGCTACTCAGGAGGCTGAGGCAGGAGAATGGCGTGAACCCGGGAGGCGGAGCTTGCAGTGGGCTGAGATCTCGCCACTGCACTCCAGCCTGGGTGATGGAGTGAGACTCCATCTCAAAATTAAAAACAAACAAACAAACAAACAAAACCAATCTGCACATCTCGGCCTCCCAAAGTGCTGGGATTATAGGCGTGAGCCGCTGAGCCAGGCCTTAATCTGATTTATTTCTAATAGAAATGTCATGGGAGGGCTGTAGCTGCAACCCTTTATAACTGGATATGGAAGGAATAGGAATTTATATTCAGACCTACAGAGAAAATCTTTTACTTCTATCTTCAACTGCTAAGTCTCAGGGCAAAAAAAAAAAAAAAAAAAAAAAAAGATTGAGGGGGTATGTGGTTACTCTGTGCATGACACAGTAGATTATCTCATTTCATTCTTCTAAGGGAAGTATTTTTATTATTCGCATTTTATAGATGAGAAAAGCAAGGCTTAGAGACATAAAATTATTTTCCCATGCTCACATAGCTAATAAGTGTCATCAGAAGAATTTGAGCAAAGCATTCTGACTCCAGTACCGTACCCTTCACTTTTTTTTTTTTTAAAGAGACAGTGTCAGAGGTGTTTGAACCAGAGTGACTCCATCTTGAATAGGGGCCGGCTAAAATAAAGCTGAGACCTACTGGGCTGCATTCCCAGGAGGTTAGGCATTCTTCGTCACAGGATGAGGCAGGAGGTTGGAACAAGATACAGGTCATAAAAACCTTGCTGATAAAACAGGTTGCAGTAAAGAATCCAGCCAAAACCCACCAAAACCAAGATGGAGATGAAAGGTCGTCCTCACTGCTCATTATACTCTGATTATAATTCATTAGCAGGCTAAAAGACACTCCTACCAGCACTATGACAGTTTACAAATGCCATAGCAATGTCAGGATGTTACCCTATTTGGTCTATAAAGGGGAAGAACTCTCAGTTCCAGGAATTTCCCACCCCTTTCCTAGAAAACTCATGAATTATCCACCCCTTGTTTAGCATATAATCAAGAAATAACGGGCTGGCCGTAGTGGCTTACGCCTGTTATCCCAGCACTTTTGGAGGCCAAGGTGGGAGGATCACAAGGTCAGGATATCGAGACCATCCTGGCTAACACGGTGAAACCTGTCTCTACTAAAAACACAAAAAATTAGCTGGACGTGGTGGCACGTGCCTGTAGTCCCAGTTACTCAGGAGGCTGAGGCACGAGAATCGCTTGAACCCAGGAGGTGGAGGTTGCAGTGAGCCGAGATCACGCCACTGCACTCTAGCCTGGGCAACAGAGTGAGAATCCATCTCAAAAAAAAAAAAAGAGGCTGGGCTCAGTGACTCACACCTGTAATCCCAGCACTTTGGGAGGCCGTGGCGGGTGGATCACCTGAGGTCAGGAGTTCGAGACCAGCCTGGCCAACATGGTGAAACCCCGTCTCCACTAAAAATACAAAAATTAGCCGAGCGTGGTGGAGGCGCCTGTAATCCCAGCTACTTGAGAGGCTGAGGCAGGAGAATCACTTGAACTGGGTCGGTGCGGGGTGGTGAAGGTTGCGGTGAGCCGAGATTGTGCCACTGCACTCCAGCCTGGGCAAAAGAGTGAAATGCCATCTCAAAAAAGAAAGAAAGAAAGAAATAACCATAAAAATATCCAACCAGCAGCCCACCAGGCTGCTCTGCCTATGGAGTAGCCATTCTTTTATTCCTTTACTTCCCTTATAAACTTGCTCTCACCTATGGATTCACCTCGAATTCTTTCTTGCTGGAGATCTAAGAACCCTCCATTGGGGTCTGGATCAGGACTCCTTTCCAGTAACAACAGGATCTCACTCTGTCACTAGGCTGGAGTTCAGTGTCATAATCACCGCTCACTGCAGCCTCAACTTCTGGGGCCCAGGCAATGCTCCTACCTCAGCCTCCTGAGTAGCTGGGACTATAGGCATGCACCATTATAACAGGCTAATTTTTTTTTTTTTTTTTTTTTTTTAAACAGAGTCTTATTCTGTTGCCCAGGCTGGAGTGCAATGGTGTGATCTCGGCTCCTGCAACCTCCACCTCCCAGGTTCAAGCAATTATCCTGTCTCAGCCTCCTGAGTAGCTGGGATTACAGGTGCACACCACCAGGCCCAGCTAATTTTTGTATTTTTAGTAGAGATGGGGTTTCACCATGTTGGTCAGGCTGGTCTCGAACTCCTGACCTCGTAATCCGCCCACCTCAGCCTCCCAAAGTGCTGGGATTACAGGCGTGAGCCACCGCACCCGATGTAGCTGGCTAATTTTTTATTTTATCTAGAGATGGGATCTCACATTATGTTGGCCAGGTGGGTCTCGAACTCCTGGCCTCAGGCAATCCTTCTGCCTCAGCCTCCCAAAGTGCTAGGATACAGGTGTGAGCCACCTCGCGTGGCCCCATTCTTAACCACTATCCTCATTATGTTTTTAATGAAGAATTCAGCAAGCTATAAGGGAAGACAAACACATAAATGACTATAATACCACAAGATATTGGTTTTATTTATTTATTTTTTTGAGATGTAGTCTCACTCTGTTGCCCAGGCTGGAGTCCAGTGGTGCGATCTCAGCTCACTCACTGCAACCTCTGCCTCCAGGGTTCAAGCAATTCTCCCTGCCTCAGCCTCCTGAGTAGCTGGGATTACAGGCGCATGTCATCATGTCCAGCTAATTTTTATATTTTTTAGTAGAGACGGGGTTTCGCCATGTTAGCTAGGTGGGTCTCGAACTCCTGGCCTCAGGTAGTCTGCCTGCCTCAGCCTCCCAAGATGCTGGGATTACAGGCGTGAGCCACTGCACCCAGCCAAGATATTGGCTTTAGAAAAGGAATTTTTACACAGTGCTAAGAGAGCACAGAATCAATTTTTCCTAGGGGCAAGCAGGAAGGCTTCATAGGAAAGATGTTAAAGAAAAAATCATTCTGAAGCCTGTTAAAATAGTAAGGAGGACTTCATCCAGGACTGTTGCATTAGGGACATTACAATAGGTGAAAAAGAGTGTGCTCAACTCCAAATACAATAACGACAAATGGGATTTATAGCTAAGGAGCAGAGTGAGGAAAATCCACGGATGGAAAATTATTAAGAGGAGACATCAAGAGTGGAGGGGGATTCTTGCTAAACCAACTTAACAGGATTCTTGCCAAAGGCAGGCTAGAGATTGATCACATATGAAGAGTGGGGGAGGCTGGGCGCAGCAGCTCACGCCTGTAATCCCAGCACTTTGGGAGGTGAAGGTGGGAGGATCACAAGGTCAGGAGTTTGAGACCAGCCTGGCTAACATAGTGAAACCTGTCTCTACTAAAAATACAAAAAATTAGCTGGGCGTGGTGACGGGCGCCTGTAATCCCAGCTACATGGGAGGCTGAGGCAGGAGAATTGCTTGAACCCAGGAGGTGGAGGTTGCAGTGAGCCAAGATTGCGTCACTGCACTCCAGCCCTGGCGACAGTGAGGACTCCATCTCAAAAAAAAAGAAGAGTGGGGGGTGAGGAATTTGATCAGTTTTTGAGGGTGATCAGTTATCAAGGGTGGGGGGTTCTCTTTAAACTGCCTTAAGCATGTTGCCAAAACTGCTGGGTGCAGTGGCTCACGCCTGTAATCCCAGCTTTTAGGGAGGCAGAGGCGGGAGGATAGCTTGAGCTCAGGAGTTTGAGACCTGCCTGGGCAATATAGCTAGACTCGGTTCTTCACAAAAAGGAAAAAAAAAAGAAGCCAAAAAGCAAAAAAGATTCTTGCTAAAATCAGACTCAGTAAGGACAGACATGGAAGCCCAAGGTCAAAGAGGGCTCAGAGGAGCCTAACTAAAGTTTGGTCAAAGAGAATCTGTGGCTGGGAGTGGTGGCTCACTCCTGTAATCCCAGCACTTTGGGAGGCCGAGGTGGGCGGATCACCTGAGGTTGGGAGTTCAAGACCAGCCTGACCAACATAACATGGAGAAACCCCATCTCTACTAAAAATTCAAAATTTGCTGGGCAAGGTGGTGCATGCCTGTAATCCCAGCTACTCCGGAGGCTGAGGCAGGAAAATGGTTTGAAGCTGGGGAGGGAAGTTTGCAGTGAGCTGAGATGACGCCACTGCACTCCAACCTGGGCGACAGAGTGAGGCTCCATCTCAAAAAAAAAAAAACCCCAAAAAACAAAAAACAAAACAAACAAAAGTAGTACTGGGAGAGCTGGGTGCTGTGGTGCGCACTTTTAATCCTAGCTACTTGGGAGGCTGAGGTGGGAGGGTCACTTAAACCCAGGAGTTAGAGACTACCCTGGGCATCATAGTAAGACTTCATCTCAAAAACAAAAACAAAAACAAAACAAAACAAACAAACCAAAAAACAACCCAAAACTTCTGGTTCACCAGGTCTGACAAAAAAAGAAAAAAGTTATCTGCAGATTTTCAACTGCCTAGGGGATTGATGCTCCTAACCCCTGCATGGTTCAAGGGTCAGCTGTAAAATCCTTAACATGTGTTCGTTTTTATATCTATATGAGAGTCTTGGTTTTATCTTTATTAAGAAAATTCTCTTTTTTTTCCAGTTTTTTTGACATGTAAATACATGTTTGACATAGTCATAGCCTTTATATTTTTTTTCACTTACTACTTTTATTAAGGAAAAAACCTCCTTGGTGCAATGAAACTTCATATATGTTAGTTTCTCTTTTGCTGTAATATAATTGATTCTACCATAATTTACTTAACCATTTTCTAACAATTGAATATTTAAGCTGTTTATTAAAAAAAAATTTTTTTTTTTGAGATGGAGTTTCATTCTTGTTGCCCAGGCTGCAGTGCAATGGCACCATCTTGGCTCACTGCAACCTCTGCCTCTTGGATTCAGGTGATTCTCTTGCCTCAGCCTCCCGAGTAGCTGGGATTACAAGTGCCCGCCATCACACCTGGCTAATTTTTGTCTATTTAGTAGAGATGAGTTTCACAATGTTGGCCAGGCTGGGCTTGAACTCCTGACCTCAAGTGATCCGCCTGCCTTCGCTTCCCAAAGTGCTGTGCTTATAGGTGTGAGCCACCGCACTGGGCCCAATTTTATTTTTTTGATCTGTGGTCTCATTCTGTCGCCCAGGCTGGAGTGCAGAGGCATGATCTTGGCTCACTGCAGCCTCCACCTCCCAGACTCAAGCAATCCTCCTCCCTTAGCCTCCAAGTAGCTGGGGCTCCAGGTGTGCACCACCACACCCAGCTGAGTTTTGTATTTTTAGTAGAGACGGGGTTTCTCCATATTGCCCAAGCTGGTCTTGAACTCCTGGACTCAAGCAAACTGCTCTCCTTGACCTCCCAAGTGCTGGGATTACAGGCATGAGCCACGGTGCCCAAATAATTTTTTTTTTTGAGACGGAGTCTCACTCTGTCATCCAGCCTGGAGTGCAGTGGCAAGATCTTGGCTCACTGCCAACCTCTGCCTCCCGGGTTCAGGTGATTCTCCTGCCTCAGCCTCCTGAGTACCTGGGATTAACAGGTGCCTGCCACCATGCCAGGCTAATTTTTGTTTTTTTAGTAGAGACGAGGTTTCACCATGTTGGCCAAGCTGGTCTCAAACTCCTGACCTCAAGTAATCCGCCCCCCTCGGCCTCCCAAAGTGCTGGGATTACAGGCATGAGCCACTGCGCCCAGCTAATCAGGGCACTGTCTATGGAACTTGTCTGAGGGCCATCTACACCAAGACAAGGATGCTTTAAAAACAGCCATGTTGTTTCCTTACAGGGCAAAAAGAAAAAAAAAACCAACATCTATGAACAGGGAAGTTTGTTTTCCCAGAAGGTGGAGGAGGATGAAGAAGAAAGGCAAAATAAAAACAGAAACCTGCCCGTAATCCCAGCACTTTGGCAGGCAGAGGCGGGCAGATCACCTGAAGTCAGGAGTTCGAGACCAGCCTGGCCTACGTGGCGAAACCCCCATCTTTACTAAAAATAAAAAAAAATTATCTGAGTGCAGTGGCTCACGCCTATAATTCTAGCACTTTGGGAGGCTGAGGTGGGTGGATCACTTGAGGTTAAGAGTTCAAAACCAGCCTGGCCAACATGGCAAAACCCCTTCTCTACTAAAAATACAAAAATTAGCCAGGCGTGATGGCAGGTGCCTGTAGTCCCAGCTACTCAGGAGGCTGAGGGGGCTGAGGCAGGAGAATCGTTTGAACCCGGGAGGTGGAGGTTGCAGTGAGCCGAGATTGTGCCACTGCACTCTAGCCTGGGTGACAGGGCGAGACTCCATCTCGAAAAAACAAAAACAAAAACAAAAAAACCCAGAAACCTGGGAGCTCCACTGCTCATGGGTGGGCAGTCCCCTGTCCAGGGGCTCTTTCAGCCCCATCAGATACAGTTACACATCAAAATGGAGAGGATTCAGAAGAGGTGCTTGGCAGCAGTTTCTATTGCTATTTCTATTTCACTAATATCAGAGCATGTGGAGGAAGGGGTAATGGACTCTATGACCCCACTGCAAGCCTTGAGCAAAGCCATCTCACTTTCCTGGGCCTCAGTTTCCTCATCTGAAAACAGGACAAATGCCATGGAGGTCTCTAAGAACTCTTCTGATTTAAAAGAAGCCCAACTCTGTGATTATATACACTTCTACAACATTCTCTCATGCATTGCAGACTTAAAGCAAAAAAAATCTGGGGTATGCAAAATTTTATCTAAGCATCCTTGCCTCATTCCCACTCCTTACATCATTCCTGGTACACATATCAAGACTTTATTTTGGCTGGGCACGGTGGCTCACACCTGTGATCCCAAGATTTTGAGAGGCAACAAAACAAGATCCCGTCTCTACAAAATTGTTTTTTTAATTAAAAAATTAGTCAGGCATGGTGGTAGGAGCCTGTAATCCTAGCTACTCAGGAGCATTGCTTGAGCCCAGGAGTTTGAGGCTTCAATGAGTCATGACCGTGCCACTGTACTCCAGCCTGGACGACAGAGCAAGACTCCATCTCGAAAAAAACAAAATAAAATTATTTTGGCCGGGTGCAGTGGATCACGCCTGTAATCCCACCACTTTGGGATGCCGAGGCGGGTGGATCACGTGGTCAGGAGTTTGAGACCAGCCTGGCCAACATGGTGAAACCCGTCTCTACTAAAAATACAAAAATTAGCCGGGCATGGTGGCGGGTGTCTGTAATTCCAGCTACTTGGGAGGCTGAGGCAGGAGAATTGCTTGAACCCAGGAGGCAGAGGTTGCAGTGAGCTGAGATCGCGCCACTGCACTCCAGCCTGGGCGACACAGCAAGACTCCGTCTGAAAAAAAAAAATATTTTGACTGGCACAGGAAGAAAGGGCTTCTAGGAGGGACCTTGGTTCAGGGAGCAGAAGCAGGATCTCTGTTTGTTTCATTAACTACTTAAAGGAAGAACTCCAAACTGAGAAAAAACGCTGTGTGTGAAGTGCAGAGCAAACAACCTTACGGGGATTTTACTGTTGTTTTACTATTTATCTATTTAGTCAGGTGGGTGCCTTAGGAACAAAACAGCAGTGAAAACAACAGGGTTGGACCTGGATTTTTCCACACACTCTTGCCTCTGACAGCTCCTAGGACATGGTCCAAATTTTTTGACAATTAGGACCCTCCATCATTCTGCTTCAGTTTTTCATGCCCAGGCCGAGTAGGTCCCTCAGTGTTTACCTTGTGGATTTGTCTGTTTAGGGTTTGCCAGGCACAAATCACTGATATTCTCTGCTTTCCTGGCTGTCACTCGGGTTGAAGCTTGCTTTGCTCTACAGTGAGGGCAGCTCCACTGTTCACCGTGTTCACCCTGTGTTTGCTCCTGACATCAGCCCTGAAAGGACAGTAGTGCCAGGCTCTGGCCTATAAGCTCCCGTTGCAACATCTCATAAATAACCAGTTGTCAGGGATTTTAATGGAAACTCTCTGAAAGCCGTAAATCTTTGCTGCTCTCTCCTGTATCCTCTTCCTCATTTCCATCACAATATCACTCCTGAGGGACCGGAGACCAAACAGGAGCTAGGCAGAGCAGATTGGTAGGACGCTGGGGAAAGACAACAGTGGGATGGGGGAGGGGACCAGGCTGGGACAGTTGGTCTTAGGGAAGCATCTGCTGGGTGACCAGTTAATGATGGTCACTTGGCCCCTTAGGGCATGTGGGGGAGGGGCACCACAGCACGGGGCCACCTGCGGTGGGAAAAGGGAAGAGTGCTGACTGGATGGCAGAGAGGTTTCTGAAAGAGCAGCAGATGGGCCACTGGTTCCACCTTGGGCCTTCTGTTCACTCCGGGGTGACTGTAAGCACCACGTAGTAGGCTTCCAGGGTCGGCTTGAGGCTAAGCTACACCCTTGCCTCTGGTGTTCTGCCTGTGCACATCAGCAGGTGAAGGGGATCTGGGTTGGGAGGAACTTAGGTTACCAACTCAGGCCCAAATGAACACTGTTTATTTATTTATTTGAGACAGAGTTTCCCTCTGTTGCCAGGCTGGAGTGCAGTGGCGCGATCTCAGCTTAATGCAACCTCTGCCTCCTGTGTTCAAGCGATCCTCCCGCCTCAGCCTCCCGATAGCTGGGACCACAGGTACGCGCACCGCGCTCGGTTAATTTTTGTATTTTTAGTAGAGAGGAGGTTTCGCCATGTTGTCCAGCTGGTGTTGAACTTCTGAGCTCAAGCGATCCACCCACCTAGGCCTCCCAAAGTGCTGGGATTACAGGCGTGAGCCACCGCGCTCGGCCATCTACAATGATTTGAATCCAGTCACTACTACAGATTTTCCACCTGAGACCAAATGGTTGCTCTGAGAAACCCAGACCCCTAACCCCTTAAGTCTCACTGACTCTTCAGTCGGTCTAGGCGGCCCTCTCTTACTGATCAGTTCACTGGAGGCCATGACCCCCCACACTCTGGAGGTGAGGTCAGGGTTCAATACGCCTGAGCTGTCATCACAGGTTTGCAACACCCATTTTCCTGTTGAAGAAGCTAAGCCTCACAGAGGTAACGTGGCCTGCCCAATGTGACACAGGCACTAATATGCCTGAGATGCTGATTTAAGTCTCCAACCAGTGTTTTCCCGAGGTGCCTCCTGCTTCAGGTTTGCCCTCTCCCGAAGGCCTAAATTCAAGGTGCCCTCCTCCCTCACCGCAGCCCCGCGCAGCTGGACCTCTGGAGCCAGACGTTCCGGCCGCGCCCGCGCACGGCGCCCGACGGCACCGGCGCGGGTGGGCTGGGGCTGCGGCTTGGCTCGCTGGGCACGGGTAGGGCTGCGGGAGCGAGCGGCGGTCCAGCCCCTGGCGCCCGGGTGCGCGGTGCGCGCGTCCTCCGCGTCTCCCGGGACAACCGTGGGCGCGCCCCTCCCCTAGCGCCTGGGCGGTTAATTGGATTCGGGAGGGAGGGGGCATGGCAGCTACTGCAGGGGCCAATCGAAGGCCTAGAAGGCCCCGTATGCAAATATGAGGGCCGGGCGGACCCAAAGTTAAGGAGAGCGCGGGTCGGGGTTGGGGCTGTCGGGCAGCCAATGGGAGCGTTACTCCTTCATCCTTCGAGGAGGGGGCCGGCAGGTGTGGTTGCAAGCTGGACTAGCAGCCCAGCGGGGCGAGACGGGGGAGTAGGAATTGCGGGTAAGAGCGCCCCAAAGCCCGGTGCTGGCTCCAGACCGCAGCCTCCTGGTGCCTTTCCCCTGAAAACCTGGCTAGACACGTCTCCTTAAACCCACACGGGACCCAGGTCCCCAGGGTAGCCCGCTGCCCTCCCTGGTGGCGTTCCACGGCGCCAGGCACTCACCCTCACGGTCCCTCGGCTCTGGGGCTCCCCCCTTCTCAGTCCCTCTTATTAACGTTCATTTCCCGCCCTCCCCCGATTTCCTAAACCACAGTCCACCAAGGAGCTGTCGCTTAGACACCAGCGATCCCTGGGACTCACACAACTCTCTTCATCCCCTTCATCCCCATCACTGGGTCATTTTCTTCATCACTGTTCTTCCTTTGTCTGGAGAAACCTTCCAGCAAGACACTTTCCATTTTTCATGGCCGGCATAGTCCTCTGCTGATGCCCCTACCGCCTTCCAGCCTGGTGTTCTTTCATTTCCAGTTGTTATTTCTCACCCCTCCTGAAAAAATACTCTTCTGGCTTTGCAGAAAGTTCTCCTCTGGGATTTGAACTCTAGGAAAAATATCACATTGGGGGATGAAGTGGGAAGGGAGCTAACGTTTTGAAAGCACCAGTATGTGCGAGGCACTCCAAAAAAAATTTAATATTTATGCCAATCTTATTATTATATTTTCTTTTTTGTTTGTTTTAAGAGATGGAGGTGGGGGTGGGGGAGCTCACTTTTTTGCCCAGGCTGGTCTCGAACTCCTGAGCTCGAGTGATCCTCCCACTTTGGCTTCCCAAAGTGCTGGAATTACAGGCATGAGTCACCACGCCTGGTTTATATTTTCATTTTACAATATAGCCTTTATTTTGAACCAAGCACTGCTTTAAGGGTATTAGAAATATTAACTCATTTAATCTTTAAAACAGCTCCATAAAATGAATATTATTATCATCCCCATTTTACTTATACAGAAGCTGAGGTACAGAGAGGCTAAGTTACTCACCCATGGTCACACATTCTAGAAACTAGTAGAGCTGGGATTTGGATCCAGATCCATCTGTCTTTGTTAGCAATGCCCTGAATATTGTGGAGAAAATGACTAGGCATGAGCCTGATCTGAATATTGCATCTTCCAATCTTGCAGAATTTCTCAGTTTCTAGCAGAATAAAAGATGGCATCTAAGTCAGCAAGATTCTTATTGTTCCCACTACAGGTGACTTGTCATTCTCAACACTTCTTATTGGCAAAGCCCTTGGGCAATTGGGTGCCCCATCCCTCCCTTGTTAGTCCACATTTTGCTTAGGACCCTTTCAGGCCCCGGGCTGAAATTCAAAGGGTGACTAAAACGAAAAGTCAAAAGACCACAAAAAACATCTTATTTTATCCTGTCTGAATCAAAGCTCAAAGCACTTTTCTAGATGTGAAGCTTTTATCCTCCTAGTGGTCCTGTAATTATAGAGAAGATAGGGAGTGGGAGAGGAAATAATTGCTTGGATTTTTATGACATACTGAGTTGGAGGGGCAAAGCTGAAAGCAAGATCCAGAGGTCTTACCTCCACATCTTTTCTTCCCCCATCCAATTTGACATTTTCCAAGAACTAACCACTGGAAGCCTTCAGAGGGATGCTTCCAGTAGGGAAATGAGGACCAAAAGATGAAAAGGAGGTACGTGAAGGAAAACCTATTATCTGGTGAAAGAGAGGGACTTCACAGACAGACACAATAGGCGAAACTTTCAGTGCTCTATATATTCCTATAGACTAGAAAAAAAGTCCAGGTGATGAAGGTCAGAGATGAAAAAACTTGGCTACAACTTGAAATATGTTCTCCCAGGGTTCTCTTAGTCAACCACCAAATTATTGTTTTCTATCATTATAGGATGCCCGTGTTCATTCAGTTTTGCAAAAGAAATCACTAAACCGCCGGGCGCGGTGGCTCATGCTTGTAATCCCAGCACTTTGGGAGGCTGAGGTGGGCTGATAACCTGAGGTTGGGAGTTTGAGACCAGCCTGACCAACATGGAGAAACCCTGTCTCTACTAAAAATACAAAATTAGCCAGGCGTGGTGGTGCATGCCTGTAGTCCCAGCTCTCGGGAAGCTAAGGCAGGAGAATCACTTGAATCCAGGAGGCAGAGGTTGCGGTGAGCTGAGATCGTGCCATTGCACTCCAGCCTGGGCAACAGGCTGGAGTTTTTTTGAAACTCCGTCTAAAAAAAAAAAAAAAAAAAGGAAAGAAAGAAAGATAAAAGAAAGCACTAAACATTTTCCACCCTCTGCAACACCTCCAGGGGAGAGGAGAGTAGTCAACAGGTATAGTCCTTTAGAAGTGGAAATAAGACAGGGACCCTCCTCTGAGTTTTTTCTAAATAACCAGCAATGGACCCGTCCCAGTGGACCCGTCCCAGTGCTCATTCCCTCCCCCTGGTGGCCAATGTAGGACATTTTCATGCTGTCTAACCAGGATCTTGTTGACAGCCTCTGGCTTGGAAGATCTCAAGATCAAACCCTACACTAAAATGGAAGGAAACATGAGAATTTTTTCAGTGTCTTAACTATATCCTACTTGGAAAGGTGAACTAATACCCTTCCTTAATGACACAATGCTCTTTCTTGTGTCATTAAGAAAAACTGAAGATGCTATTTTGCTATTTACTGTGTTTGTTACATTGGTAGTACGGCTCTTAGTCTTTTTTTTTTTTTTTTTTTTTTTTTTTTGAGACAGTGTCTCCCTCTGTCACCCAGACTGGAGTGCAGTGGTGCGATCTGGGCTAACTGCAACGTCCGCCTCCCAGGTTCAAGCGATTCTCCTGCCCCAGCCTACCGAGTAGCTGGGATTACAGGCGCCTGCCACCATGCCCAGCTAATTTTTGTATTTTTAGTAGAGACGGGGTTTCACCATGTTTGCCAACTTGGTCTCCAACTCCTGACCTCAAGTAACCCACCTGCCTTGGCCTCCCAAAGTGCTGGAATTACAGGCGTGAGCCACCGCACCCGGCCTTAGTCTTTTAAAAACTCTCTAAAGCACTTAGTCCACTTTGTCTGTCCACTAACCCAGCATAATGGGAAGATAACTTGGGGACCAGGAAGCTGGGGCTTTGATGGTGCTTCTGATTTCTTGCTCTCTGGCTGGGTACAAGTCCCCTCCCCTAGCACAGACTGGCAGACGGCAGGGAGTTCAAAACCTCCTCTAAAAAGATTCCTCCCAGCTCTAACATTCAGGAATTCCATAGAAGCTTAGAAAATATTCTAATTACACCCTCAATAGGAGCCCTGGTACAATGTGGACATTGGAGAAAAGAAGGGAAAGAGAGTGAAAATAAATACAAGTAGAAACAATACAGCTGTTACCAGGTTATGGCAGATCTGGAGAGATCCAAGCCCTTGTTGGAGATAGGAATTTAAAGCAGTTGACTTTAAGGAAAATGATGTGGGACCAACTGATTTTTTTTTCTTTTTTTCTTTTTCTTTTTGTTTTTGAGGCAAGGTCTAGTTCTGTCTCCCAGGCTGGAGTGCAGTTGTGTGATCTCTCCTCGCTGCAACCTCAGCCTCCCGGGCTGAAGTGATCCTCCCACCTCAGCCTCCTGAGTAGCTGGGACTACAGGCACATGCCACCACACCTGGCTTATTTATTTATTTATTTATTGGTAGAGTGGGGTTTCACCATGTTGTCCAGGCTGGTGTCAAACCCCTGGGCTCAAGTGCTCTGCCCACCTTGGCCTCCGAAAGTGCTGAGATTACAGGCATGAGCCATTGTGCCTGTCCCCAACTGATTCTTAAGGGACTAAAGTCACTAAGATTGCTTTTGGGAGTTAGGAGATCAGTTACTTTAGTTTATGGTCACACTATTTATGGACGGCCTGCCGAGAGGAAAAGGCAGTGAGGGGAGCATGGAGAGACAGGCTGTGGGGTCAGATGGACATGTCTTCCAACCCCAGCTGTGCCTCTTACTTTAGTCTCTCTGTCTCAGTCTTCTCATCTGTAATAGAGGAAAGAGTATCTATGATAGGTTATTATGAGGATGAGACATTATGTTTATAAATGCTTTAGTGTAATGCCTGCTACTTGGTAAGTGGGTTGTCAATAGTCTATTGTAAGTGAATGAAACAAGCATTTTAAGTGCCAGCTATATGAGAAGGACCCAAGGTTGATGTTTTAACAACGTAAATAACAAATGTTACTTACCTAATGCTCACAACAACACTTCTGTTATATAGCTAAGGAAAATGAACCTTGGAGAAGCTTAATTAATTCATGCATTTATTCATTCTTCCAGCCCATTAATTCAAGGAGCATATGAACATCTCATTTTTAGTATCTTTTCTAGACACTGCTAGGAGCTGAGAATGCAGAGACACAGCCTCTTCCATCAGGAAGTTCACAGTCCAGGGTTACACAGCTGGTAATGGTAGAGAGCACTTTGTGGGTACCTTCTATGTGCCAGGCACTGTTCTAAGAACTTTGTGTTGCATTAAGTCAAATGAGTAAACTCATTTAATCTCCATAACTGGGAGAAGCCACTTTACAGATGAGGAAACTAAGGCAGGAGGTTAAATAAACTGCCTGAGTTCAGACAACTAGGAAGTGGCAGAGCTGGGATTTAAATCCAGACAGACAGACTTCGAAATCTGAGTTCTTAGCTACTACACTGCGGCTGCCTCTTAATAAGTGGCTTAGTCACCTGTAGCTGACGGCAGAGGCCCTTACACCATGATGTATGTATATTTCAGGATGCCACCAGCAGCTCCCCTCACTCCTTTGTATTCTCCTTAGGCCATGTCTTTTGCCTTTCCTCCTTTTATTCCTCAAGGCTACAAGACTGCTTTTGGTGTTGGCACCAACAAAATTGTTACGCAAGACAGTAGGTGGGAACTACCAGGTGAGCAGGGAGTGGTTGCTAAGACTGTTAAGAGAAGTCTTGTAGAACCAAATAAAGTCCACATCTGAAAAATCTGAGCGGGTGGGGGGGGGGGGGGGGGCGGTCCCAGCATCACCTGGGTCAGATTTAATTCTTATTCTGAAAACCAGGGAATTAAAATGCTTTCTGGCTGGGCGTGGTGGCTCACGCCTGTAATCCCAACACTTTGGGAGGCCGAGGTGGGCGGATCACCTGAGTTCAGGAATTTGAAACCAGCCTGGACAACATGGCAAAACCCCGTCTCTACTAAAAATGCAAAAATAATTAGGCTGGCATGGTGACAGGTGCCTGTAATCCCAGCTATTTGGGAGGCTGAGGCAGAAGAATAGCTGGAACCTGGGAGGTGGAGGTTGCAGTGAGCTGGGATCGTGCCATTGCACTCCAGCCTGGGTGACAGAGCAAGACTCTGTCTCAAAAAAAAAAAAAAAAGCTTTCTGCTCAGCCCTGGTGGAAGTAGCTTTTCTTTTCACTTGAAACTGCTTGGAGGCCAGAGATACTAGAGCAGAACCGGTATAAATTCAGATGTCTATAGGGTCAGGCATATAGCTTAAATGAAAGAAGTGGGCTGCGTTTAAGAAAATGTCACCTCTCTTGAGCTGAGCACAGCGGCTCGTGGTTGTAATCCCAGCTACTTCCAAGGTTGAGGCAGGAGGATCTCCTGAGGCCAGGCATTTGAGACCAGCCTGGGCAACATAGCAAGACCATGTCTCTAAAAAAGAGATGTCTCAATGCTACTATAAGAAAAATAGGCTGGGCATGGTGGCTCACACTCGCTTTGAGTAATCCCAGCACTTTGAGTGGCCAAGGTGGGTGGATCACCTGAGGTCAGGAGTTTGAGACCAGCCTGACCAATATGATAAAACTCTGTTCTCTACTAAAAATACAAAACTTAGCCAGGCATGGTGACAGGCACCTGTAATCCCAGCTACTCGGGAGGCTGAGGCAACAGAGTCGCTTGAACCCAGGAAGCAGAGGTTGCAGTGAGCCGAAATCACGCCACTGCACTCTAGCCTGTGTGATGAGTGAGACTCTGTCTCAAAAAAAAAAAAATAATAATAATAATATAAGGATAACTGTCACTTGGCTCCTGTGTCAGGGAGACAAAAAGGAGTGTTGGGCATTGGGGCAGACTGGGAAATGTCTACAGGAGGCATTACTGAGCTCTGGTTGATGGCTGGCGTGAAGGAATAGAGACCTCTCCAAAAGAAATGGAAATCTGCATTTTCTAGTTGTTGGCAACTACATATATATACACACACATACTATATATATATATATATATATATATATACTATATATGTGTATATATGTACTATATATATATACTATATATGTGTATATATGTACTATATATATATACACACATACTATATATGCACATAGGTTTTTTTGTTTGATTGTTTTTTGAGACAGGGTCTCACTGTTGCCCAGTTGGAGTGCAGTGGCATGATCACAGCTCACTGCAGCCTCAATCTCCTGGGCTCAGGTGATTCCCTTACCTCGGCCTCCCGAAGTGTTAGGATTATAGGTATGCGCTACTATGCTCCAGAAGTAGACATTTCTGCAAGCTAGATTCAGCATGCCTGTCCCCAGTAGGCAAACTTTGAAGGAGATGCTCTTTCAGGATCTTTGGAGAGACAGGATTCAGCCTTGGAGATTAAACAGGGAGAGAAGCTTGGGGGAAATGAAAGCAAGGAGGCCAAAGACAAAGCAAAAGTAGTCACATGGCAAGTACCATTTGCCATCTTGCACCTGTCTCGTGTACCATCCAAGATGGCTCTTATGTCATAGGCAGCCTAGAATATGAGGAAATGCAGGCAATAATTCCATGGTGAAACAGTTTATCTAAAAGTGCATGGGCTCAATTTTTTACTTTACATGCATGAGGCCCTCTCATGCAAGAGCAAACATAATTTGACCTTTTTTTTCTTTTCTTTTCCTTTTTTTTTTTTTGAGACAGAGTTTCGCTCTTGTTGTCCAGGCTGGAGTACAATGGCATGATCTCAGCTCACCGCAATCTCTGCCTCCCAGGTTCAAGCAATTCTCCTGCCTCAGCCTCCTGAGGAGGTGGGATTACAGGCATGCACCACCATGCCTGGCTAATTTTCTGTATTTTTAGTAGAGACGGGGTTTCTCCATGTTGGTCAGGCTGCTCTCGAACTCCCGACCTCAGTTGAGGCCTCCCAAAGTGCTGGGATTACAGGCATGAGCCACCGTGCCCGGCCTTTCTTTTCTTTTTTTGAGACAGGGTCTCTGTCATCCAGGCTGGAGTGCAGTGATGCAGCCGTGGCTCACTGCTGCCTCAAACTCTTAGGCTCAAGCAATCCTCCTACCTCAGCCTCCTGAGTAGCTGGGACTACAGGCATACGGCACTGCACTCAGCTAATTTTTTTTTTTTTTTAATAGAGATGGGGTCTCACTTTGTTGCCCAGGCGGGTTTTGAACTCCTGGGCTCAAGCAATCCTCTCACCTTGGCCTCCCAAAATGTTGGGATTACAGGCGTGAGCCATTGCACCTGGCTTACTCTTTGAGGCAGACACATAGAAGGAGCCATGACTTGTTCTTACCACTCAGGCAAGGACTCAAAAATGAGCAAAGAGAACCCGACTTCCAGAGGTCAAACTCAGGGTCAGTTTTCTCTCCCCAAGTTAACATTAACCTTTAGGTAAACAGAGCCACTCCTCCTTGAGGGCTTGGTACATAGGAGCCGTTGCGGAGGGCTGGGGGAGTGGAGCTAGCCGTTTACCTTCAAGGAAGGAAGCAGTCCAAGGTCAAGATTTCAAGTACCTTAGTTCCCCTGAACTTTGCCAAGAATGTGCCTGTTCACTGGGAACAATTGACTCACAAGACCCAGGTTTTATCTGTCCTGAGCACATCTCTTCCTCCCCCTGCTCTGGTGTCACCATAAAGGGTCTTGCCTATAAGTGGCAGCCCTCTTCAGAAAGAGAAAGAAACAAGTGGCAATCCTTGGCTGACGTAACAATTCTGCCATCCCTCTCATTGTAAGCATTCAATGGGAGCATGTATATGAAAATTCTTTGAAAAGCCCAGAGAACTATCCCCACATAAAAGCTTATAATTATATTATTTATAGGTAGCTTCCATAGTTAAAGGGCTCCACACCACCAAATTTGGTTTTAGAAAGGAATAGAGAGGTGGAAGGGTGCAGTCATATCAAAGACATTGGCCGTAGGGTATAAAAGTTGTCTAGAATTAGCAAGTTTGGGCCAGGCGTGGTGGCTTACGCCTGTAATCCCAGCACTTTGGGAGGCCGAGGCGGGCAGATCGTTTGAGGTCAGGAGTTTGAGACCAGGCTGGCCAACATGGTGAAACCCTGTCTCTACTAAAAATACAAAAAAATTAGCCTGACGTGGTGGCGGGTGCCTGTAATCCCAGCTACTCAGGAGAGTGAGGCAGGAGAATCGCTTGAACCCAGGAGATGGAGGTTGCAGTGAGCCAAGATTGCACCACTGCACTCCAGCCTGGGTGACAGAATGAGACACCATCTCAAAAAACAAAACAAAACAAATAGCAAATATGTATAGAGAGGGGAGATGATTCCCAAGAGATTGTGGGGCTCTGGTGAGCCTGCTCTTGTTGCATATTGCTGGTAGCATTCCGAGTTATTGCAATCCCTCTGGGAAGCAACATGGGAATATGCAATCCCTCTGGGAAGCAACATATATATATACACACGCACACACACACACACACATATGAGAAGCGATGTAATTTGTATATTCATTAGCCCTGTAATATCAGGATATTAAGAAAATAACCCCAAGTAAGTAAAAGGCCTTCTGCACCTGCGATAATGCATTTTAGAGCTATTTGTATAACATTAAAATTGGCAGCAGCTTACATTTCCAACAATAGGACAATGATTGGTTACATACACTCAGGTGCATTCTTTCAATGGAATACATACAGCCATTAAAAACTAGAAATGGCCGGGCGCGGTGGCTCACGCCTGTAATCCCAGCACTTTGGGAGGCCGAGGCAGGCGGATCACGAGGTCAGGAGATTGAGACCATCCTGGCTAACACAGTGAAACCCTGACTCTACTCAAAGTACAAAAAATTAGCGGGGCGTGGTGGCGGGCGCCTGTAATCCCAGCTACTTGGGAGGCTGAGGCAGGAGAATGGTGTGAACCCAGGAGGCGGAGCTTGCAGTGAGCCGAGATCGCGCCACTGCACTCCAGCCTGGGCGACTGAGCGAGACTCCGTCTCAAAAACAAAAACAAAAACAAAACAAAACAAACAAAAAAACTAGAAATGGCCATGCACGGTGGCTCATGCTTGTAATCTCAACTCTTTGAGAGGCAGAGGCGGGCAGATTGCTTGAGGTCAGGAGTTGAAGACCAGCTTGGCCAACATGGCGCAATCCTGTCTCTACTAAAAATATAAAAGTTAGCCGGGTGTGGTGGTGCATGCCTGTAATCCCAGCTTCTTGGGAGACCGAAGTACAAGAATTGCTTGAACCCAGGAGGCAGAGGTTGCAGTGAGCAGAGATTGCACCACTACACTTCAGCCTGGGCGACAAAGCAAGACTCTGTCTCAAAACAAACAAACCAAGAAACCCAGAAACATGTAAACTTTGCCACAGTGAAAAGGCTGTTTATAATCTACTAAGTGGACAAAAAGCAAATACAAAATTGATTACAATTATATTAGAATAATTATGCTTATAAATTATTATTTTGGCAGGGCACGGTGGCTCACACTTGTAATCCCAGCACTTTGGGAGGCTGAGGCAGGCGGATCACCTGAGGTTGGGAGTTTGAGACCAGCCTGACCAACATGGAGAAACCCCCATCTCTACTAAAAATACAAAACTAGCCGGGTGTGGTGGCGTATGCCTGCAGTAATCCCAGCTACTCGGGAGGCTGAGGCAGGAGAATCACTTGAACCCGGGAGGTGGAGGTTGTAGTGAGCCGAGATGGCGCCATTGCACTCCATCCTGGACAACAAGAGTGAAACTCCCTCTCGAAAAACAAAAAACAACAAAAAAAGAAATTATTTTTATTTTTAAATTAATTAATTAATTAATTTTTTTTTTTGAGACGGAGTCTTGCTGTTGTTGCCCAGGCTGCAGTGCAACGGCGCAATCTTGGCTCACTACAACCTCTGCCTCCCGGATTCAAGTGGTTCTCCTGCCTCAGCCTGCCGAGTAGCTGGGATTATGGGTGTGCACCACCATGCCTGGCTAATTTTGTATTTTTAGTAGAGATGGGGTTTTGCCATGTTGGTCAGGCTGGTCTCGAACTTCTGACCTCAAGTGATCTGCCTGCCTCAGCCTCCCAAAGTGCTTGGATTGCAGATGTGAACCAGCGTGCTTGGCCTTATGCTTAGAAATTAAGAATAAAAGTGAATTCACAGACAGTTTAAAGTGACTATGATAGAGTAGGAAAGCTACAGGTGATTTCTCATCCTACCTCATTTTCTAAGCCTCCTTTAATGTTATATTATTTCAATGATAATACATTGTAATGTATTATTATCTTTTTTTAAATCCAAAGAATTTGTGAGGGAGGAACAGGTAGTAAGTAGCAAGGGGACTGTGGACATCGGAGGAGAGGGGTTGAAATGTGAGGAGGTTTGCAGGATTTTCGGAGGTGAAGAGAGGAAGGGAAAGCACCAGAAAATTGGCTCTGTGGTCATAGGTGCCTTGGATGTGAGGGAATATGAATCCGTTAATTGGGCCTGGCGGTTCTGGGTTACCCAAAGGCAAACTAAGCATGTTCTTAAGGAGGAGTGAAGCAGGGGCATTCACATCCATTAAAAATAGTTGATATTTGACATTTCTTTTTTTTTTGAGATGGAGTCTCGCTCTATGGCCCAGGCTGGAGTGCAGTGGCATGATCTCGGCTCACTGCAACCTCTGCCTTCTGGTTCAAGCGATTCTCCTGCCTCAGTCTTCCTAGTAACTGGGATTACAGGTATCCACCACCACATATGGCTAATTTTTTTTTTTTTTGAGATGGAGTTTCTCTCTTGTTGCCCAGGCTAGAGTGCAATGGCATGATCTTGGCTCACCACAACCTCCGCCTCCTGGGTTCAAGCGATTCTCCTGCCTCAGCCTCCTGAGTAGCTGGGATTACAGGCATGCACCACCATGCCTGGCTCATTTTGTATTTTTAGTAGAGACAGGGTTTCTCTGTGTGGGTAGGGCTGGTCTCGATCTCCCGACCTCGGGTGATCCGCCTGCCTTGGACTTCCGAAGTGCTGGGATTACAGGTGTAAGCCACTGCGCCCAGCCTTTTTTTTTTTGTATTTTTAATAGAGACGGGGTTTCACCATGTTGGCCAGGCTGGTCTCAAACTTCTGACCTCAAATGATCTGCCCGCCTTGGCCTCCCAGAGTGTTGGGATTACAGGCGTGAGCCGCTGCACCCGACGATATTTGACATTTTGAGTAAACATGAAAGAAATCTCATGGGGCCAGGGAGGATGAGATCTTTACTGGACTTCCTTACATGTATTTTATAATTTGATCTTGTTTTGATTTTGGAATGGATGGTGGGAGAGACACAGCCTTCTCTGTGGTTGGTGTCTCTGAAGGTCTGCATCTGGCCCTGGGCTTGAATCTTATTGTTCAATCAGCTACACATTAGTCTTGTACTCCACGAGCGGCAGTTGCATTCATTTTCAGGCCAGCATATTGCTGTGTGGAGGTTCAGTGCAGTGCTGAAACAGTTAACAGACCTCCTCAAAGCACCTCCACCTGCACCCTCTAGGACTAACTCTCTCAGCTAGGAAGGCTTGGGGCTTCGCTGTCTCTAGACACTCACTCACTTTAATAAGATTGTTTACCAGGTGGTGCCATGCACAGCATCTCAGGCTTCTCCTGAAAATCCCAGGAGGGAAAAACCAAGGCTAGCGTTGGCTGAGTGAGTCTCCAAGGTCACAGCCAATGGCAAAAGGTGGAATCAGCTCCCTCCCTGAGCTTGCATCAAACCGCGGAGGCCGGGTGGCATTTTATAAACTGCAACCTGTTGCGTTGAATTAGAACCCTGGGTCTCTACCCACATGAGCGAGGGAGGGGGTCCCCCTGCAGGTGGATCTCTGTAACTGCGGGTCCCTCTGCCCTCTCTCTAGGGGCCTGGTATTTCCCCAGAGCCTCCTCCCAGGCCAGGGAGATGCCACAGTGCCCGACTTTGGAAAGCCAGGAAGGGGCAAACTCCGAAGAGAAGGGGGACAGTTCCAAAGAAGATCCAAAAGAAACCATCGCGCTGGCTTTTGTGAGAGAGAACCCAGGGGCACAAAACGGACTTCAGAATGCCCAGAAGCAAGGCAAGAAGAAGAGGAAGAAAAAGAGGTTAGGATTGAAAGCTGGGGAATGGGGAGCCATGTTGGTAAGAACAGGAAGGACCTGGAGGGAAGGGGGTCTTGGCTGATGATGAGAGAGTAAAGGAGAAACTGTGTGCTGAGACTGTCAACATCTCACCACTTTTGGTTCATATAAAAAGATTCTACTTTCGATCATATGTTTTATAGAATCAAATGATTGTGTGTGTAATCTAAAAAACCATGCCTTGTCCTAATTTTCATTCTATTTGTGTTTAGGATGCCTTTAAAAAATAGCAGGAAGAGAAGATTTCCTTGTTTTAAGAAGGCGCTTATTTGTCCTGGAAATTTAGTACACCTTCAGTATGATAGCACCATACTGACTTATCAGGATCCAACTGCAGCTTGTGCATTCCGGTTCTTGTTTAATATTTCACCATGCCTTGCTCCATTCAGACTGATTGATGAAGGAAAGCTTGTCCACTTTCTTATTCATAGCTTCCCTTAATGGGGGGAAGAAGAAGGAGACAAGTATTTTGGCCAAAAATATTTTCAATTCCTGTCCCTGATGAGCCAGTGGAGTAAAAGGCTTGAGGCAATGATGTTAGTGAGAAGCTGCAAGCAAGATCAGCTGTAATTGCAATACAGAATTTCTACCATCTGGGTAGAGTAATAGTACCCTGATGCCATGTTTTCCACCATGCTGTACCCCCTTGGACTCGTGTCCTCAGCAACAGGGACGGTCAAACCAGGCTTAGCATGGCAGGCTAGATTTCAGACAGCTCCACCTGGGACAGGATGTTTCTGGGTACAGTCACTTGTTCCGGCAAGTGTGTCTCTGTCTTGCTGCTTTCCTTTTTCTCTTTTCCAGATGATTGGTGATCAATCTATCCAGCTGCCGGTATGAGAGTGGTGAGCATCTACATTCAGGAGATCTATAATGGGGACCCACTGGATTCTCCCAAAAGGTTGGGAAGAGTCACTCTTGTATATTTGTGAGGATGAAAGGACGTATCTTCAAATCCTGTCCTTCAGTTCTCCTAGCTCAATGAACTATTTAATTAAAGAGGTTGGGAATCCTATTCCAAGAGTCATGGATTTTCACCACAATGGTGTGTACTTCAACTATCTGTAATTCTTATATATAGTGATTTGGGGATCTACTTGTAAAAGAGACAGCTGTTGCTGCAGCCAGTGGCTCTGTTTCAGAGTACAAGTTACAAACTTGCACTTCGTGAACTGAATCTGATCTACAGACCTATTTTGTATTTTAGAACACAGTGTTGCTGTTGCTGTTTTTGTTTTGTTTTTGTTTTTGTTTTTGACACGGAGTCTTACTCTGGAGTGCAGTGGCGTGATCTCAGCTCATTGCAACCTCTACCTCCTATGTTTAAGTGATTCTCCTGCCTCAGCCTCCCTAGTAGCTGGGATTACAGGCAAGTGCCACCATGCCCGGCTAAATTTTTGTATTTCTAGTAGAGATGGGGTTTCGCAGCGTTGGCCATGCTGGTCTAAAACTCCTGACCTCAAGTGATCCACCCACCTCGGCCTCCCAAAGTGCTGGGATTATAGGTGTGAGCCACTGTGCCCGGCTCTTGCTGTATTGTATTGTATTGCATTTATTTATTTTATTTTTGAGACTGAGTTTCACTCTTGTTGCCCAGGCTGGAGTGCAATGGCACAATCTCAGCTCACCGCAACCTCTGCCTCCTGGGCTCAAGCGATTCTCTTGCCTCAGCCCCCTGAGTAGCTGGAATTACAGGCATGCACCACCTCGCCCGGCTAATTTTGTAGTTTTAGTAGAGATGGGTGTTTCTTCATGTTAGTCAGGCCAGTCTTGAACTCCCAACCTCAGGTGATCTGCCTGCCTCAGTGTCCCAGAGTGTTGGGATTACAGGCGTGAGCCACTGCGCCTGGCCATTTATTTATTTTTTTTGAGATGGAGCCTCGCTCTGTCGCCCAGGCTGGAGTGCAATGGCATGATCTTGGCTCACTGCAACCTTCGCCTCCCGGGTTCAAGTGATTCTCCTGCCTCAGCCTCCTGAGTAGCTGGGAGTACAGGTGCACACCACCATGCCCAGATAATTTTTGTATTTTTATTAGAGACAAAGTTTTGCCATGTTGGCCAGGCTGGTCTCGAACTCCTGACCTCAGGTGATCTGCCCACGTTGGCATCCCAAAGTGCTGGGATTACAGGCGTAAGCCACTGTGCCCAGCCTGTTGCTGTATTTTAAATTAGAATTTGAATGCTTTAGGGTAGTCTTGTACTGTCCCGGTTACTGCAGGCACTTCTCCCATTCTAGGCCCTTGAAGGCATTTGAGTTTGTGTTGGAGTCAGCTCCTACTTATTAATCCTGACAGGAACAGAAAGAAGGATATGACATCACAAATGTGGTTTTGAAATCCAGTGTGTACTTAAAAAAATGCATGCTTAATATACCATATACTAATTAAGCTTGGCTCTGGCTAATGTTAAGGATTAGTTTATATTCCCTGAACATTCAGAGCTTGGTGTTTGGAGGAAAGCCAGAAGCTTGCTTTCTGGCAAAGGGAAGCCAGAACGGGGAAATCATTCACCTCAGATATCCTTCTACGGGGATCATTGAGCACAGGCTGGATTCTTCAGTAGTTTTCAACTCTCCATGTTCCTTTATTTTCTTTCTTTCTTTCTTTCTTTCTTTCTTTCTTTCTTTCTTTCTTTCTTTCTTTCTTTCCTTCCTTCCTTCCTTCTTTCTTTCTTTCTCTCTCTCTCTTTCTTTTCTTTTCTTTCTTTCTTTTTTTTTTGACAGGGTCTCCTGTTGCCCAGGCTCAAGTGCAGTGGCATGAACACGGCTCACTGCAGCCTCGACTTCCAGGGCTCAGGTTATTCTCCCCGTCAGCGTCTTGAGTAGCTGGGATTACAGGCGCACCCCACCACACCCAGATAATTTTTTGTATTTTTAGTAGAGATGGGGTTTTGCCATGTTGGCCAGGCTGGTCTTGAACTCCTGGGCTCAAGTGATGCAGTGACAGTGTTTGACTCTCCATTCTTGCATCCAGAGAGGGCAAGATGGCTTCCAGTCTCGAGGAGCCGAGTTTTTTCGCTTCAGTACTTGGTCTGGGAGCACCTAGTAATGGAATCTCCCCACCCCATACTCCTCCCCCACTTCCTGGGCTAATAGGCCTTTCTTTCTTCAATAGTGCGCAGGGCTGCCCAACAGTATGGCTTTAGAGAGGGAGGGGAAGACGATGACTGGACTCTCTATTGGACAGATTACTCAGTGTCACTGGAGCGGGTGATGGAAATGAAAAGTTACCAGGTATTTGCCTAGTGATGGTCCTTGGTTTAAGTGTGCCATCTTACCCGGCGGGGCCCCATTTTTACACCTGTCTCCCGAGGAGATCTTGTGGTACTCCCATGTCCCTCGATTGCTCATGAATTCCGGCTTCCCTTCCAGAAGATCAATCACTTCCCCGGGATGAGTGAAATCTGCCGGAAGGACTTGCTGGCCAGGAACATGAGCCGCATGTTAAAGATGTTCCCTAAAGATTTCCGCTTTTTCCCTAGGACCTGGTGTCTTCCTGCTGAGTGAGTGCCCCCCGCCCTGTACTTCCTTCTCCACTCCCCTCCCCATTTACATTTCCTCTTGCCCCCGATTCCCTGGTTGCCACTTTCCCTGCCCATATGAACTCCCATCTCTCTGGCTACTGTTCAGGAAGAGAAGGGATAAAGGGTGTGTCCAAGGTTGAGAAAACACAAGGCTCTGCCTGTAAAATTAGATGACATTTAGGGGCTGGGTGCCCTGGAGCCTGTACGTGCAGTTGGGGTGAGAGTTTGTTCTGACCCTGAAAGCTGTTGATTTTGAACTAATTCCAACCACGTAACTGTGCAGTTTCTGAATCTTTAAGGACCATGAGCACCTCTGGAGAGAGTGTGCTAGTGGTTAGCACCCCGGTTAGGAGCAGGGAGGGATGCCTGACCTCTGTCCCATGCAATGCTATGGATAGCAGTCAGCACTTCCCCTTCTCTGCTCTCTTTATATCCATTTCAAAACAACATCAGTTCCTGGTATGTAAAGTGCTCTGGACCACACCACTGAGGAACAGGAGAAATGTGAGATGACATACATGACCTAGGGTGCAATCTGGTGGCTGAGACAGGGCAGAGGGGTAGAACACTGTCACCATCAGATTATACTCACATGGCAAGGGTATCAGAGGAATTCTACCCTCCCCTCTCCACCCAGTGCTTTCCAAAACCAAGAGCACCAGGGTTCTCAGACTTTCCTTGGCTTGTCTGGAACAAGTTTCAGGGCTTAGCAGCAAATTAGAAGGAAATGTATTTGCCATCAGGTCAACAGGAGCTCCAGATTTCATGGTTACTGAGGAACATTGCAGTTAAGTGACTTTTCCTGGTTACAAGTTTCCTTTGAGTTAAAACACAGAAGTATAGCGAGACTGATAGACCGAATCCATTAATTTAGTTTCTTTCTTTCTTCTGAATATACTTTCCTCAAAATATGTTCAAATATATGATTTGCTCTCCCATACTCTGGCTGAAATGGAGGTGTCACAGACGAAACACTGAAGCCCAGCATGGGGTGAGAGACTGACGGATCCAAAATCACATCACTTGTCAGGGCTTGAGCCAGGTCCAGAACTCCAAAGCTCCTACCTGCAAACCCAGAAAACCAAACTACCTGTGCCATGGTCACCTTGATGGGACATGCAGCACTGTGCCTGCATTATGTCATGCAACTAGGCACCACAGGAGATGGGTGTCGTTATTATCCTCACTGTATAGATGATGAAGTTGAGGTTTAGAGAGATCAAGTCCTTGCAAAGGGTTGCACCACTGGTAAGTGGTATTGCTTGGGCTTCAACCCAGGCCTGAATTCCCTCTGAAGCCCACACTCCCCACTGCGTGTGCTCTACTCTCTCCCATTGCTGGACCTCTGGGCATCTGTCAGTGCCAGGGATTTGTCACATTAGACAGCTTTTCTTTCTTTTCTTCATAAAGGGCTAGCCTTCCTTTTCATTGCTCCCCAGCTAAAGATGTATCTTGTTCCCTCCCTGCTCTGGTAGCTGGGGAGATTTGCAGACCTACAGCAGGTCAAGAAAAAATAAGACATACATTTGTAAGCCGGATTCGGGCTGCCAAGGGAAAGGTATATTCATCACCCGGACAGTGAAAGAAATCAAACCAGGGGAGGATATGATCTGTCAGCTGTATATTTCAAAGGTACTTCCTCATTGTGATTATTTATTTATCACCCACAGCAACTGCGGGCTTTAGCTCCACTGGACAGAATGTGAAATGAGGGGATGGAGGGTGAAGGTGGAGGTGGAGCTGACCTGGCTTCTGCCTTGCACTTTGTCAGACCAAACGTTCTGACCGGGGTGCTGACACGTGCCCGGGCCAGAGTGTCTGTTATCCTTTTACCCTTGTCAATTGGTCTGGCCCTGCCAGGCTGGCCCTTTTCCTCTAACACATTAGGGCTAGGAGAGCACCTTTGGTTTGGGGAAGCCCTCATGTGGGAAAGGGGCATGATGCTGGAGAGCAATCAGCTTTTCTCTTTGACTTGAGGTCATAGGTCACAGCCCACTGTTGGGAGGGAGCCCTCTAGGAGTGTGGACAGAGGGGGACACACTGATCTCTCTGGGAAGAAATGGCCAGGGGACAACATTGCAGGGAGAACTCTTGTAGAACTGCAACTATGCATTGGCTGGGCAAAGTGGCTCACGCCTATAATCCCAGCATTTTGGGAGGCCGAGGTGGGTGGATTGCTTTGAGCTCAGGAGTTTCAGACCAGCCTGGGAAACATGACGAAACCCTTTCTCTACAAAAATTAGCCAGGTGTGGTGGCACATGCCTGTAGTCCCAGCTACTCTAGAGGCTGAGGCTGGAGAATTGCTTGAGCCCGGGAAGTGGAGGTTGCAATGAGCCAAGACTGTGCTACTGCATTCCAGCCTGGGCAACAGGGTGAGACCCTGGAGACCCTGTCTCAAACAAACAAACAAACAAACAAACAAACAAAAAACTGCAACAATATGTAGTCCTGAATGGTGACAATATGTCCATTCATCAAAATACTTTATTTTATTTTTATTTCTTTAGAGATAGGGTCTTGCTCTGTCACTCTGGCTGGAGTGCAGTGGCACAATCATAGCTCATTGCAACCTCAAACTCGTGAGTTCATGCAATCCTCCCACCTCAGCCTCCCCAGTAGAGCTAGGATTACAAGCACATGCCACCACATCTGGCTAATTTGTAATTGTTATTTTTTTTGAGACAGAGCCTCACTCTGTTGCTCAGGCTGGAGTGCAGTGGTGCAATCTCGGCTCACTGCAATCTCTGCCTCTCAGGTTCAAGTGATTCTCCTGCCTTAGCCTCCCAAGTAGCTGGGATTACAGGCACCCACCAGCACACCCGGCTAATTTTTGTATTTTTAGTAGAGACGGGGTTTCACTATGTTAACCAAGGTGGCCTTAAACTCCTGACCTCAAGTGATCTGCCTGACTTGGCCTCCAAAAGTGCTGGGATTACAGGTGTGAACCCTTGTGCCCAGACTAATTTTTTATTAAAAAAAAATTTCTTTTTAGAGGTAGAGTCTCTATGTTGCTGAGGCTGGTCTTAAACCCCTAGGCTCAACAGATCCTCCTGCCTCGGCCTCACAATGTGCTGGGATTCCCAGTGTGAGCCACTGCACCTGGCCTATCAAAGAACTTTTATTTATTTATTTTTTTTGAGACAGGGTCTCACTCTGTCACCCAGGCTGGAGTGCAGTGGTGTGATCAGGGTTCACTGCAGCCTCGACCTCCTAGGCTTGAGCAATCCTTCCACCTCAGCCTCCTGAGTAGCTAAGACTACAGGCATACACCACCACACTTGGCTAATTCTTTTTTTGAATTTTAGTAGAGAAAGGTCTCACTTTGTTGCCCAGGCTGGTCTTGAACTCCTGAGGTCAAGCAATCCTCCCTCTTCGGCCTCCCAAAGTATTGGGATTATAGACATAAACCACTGCACCTGGCCCATCAGAGGACTTTTTTTTTTTTTTTTTTTTTGAGATGGAGTTTTGCTCTTTCGCCCAGGCTGGAGTGAAGTGGCGTGAACTTGGCTTGCTGCAATTTCTGCCCCCCGGGGCTCAAGTGATTCTCCTGCCTCAGCCTCCCGAGTAGCTGGGATTACAGGTGCCCACCACCGTGCCTGGCGAATTTTTGTATTTTTAGTACAGACGGGGTTTTGCCATGTTGGCCAGGCTGGTCTCGAACTCCTGACCTCAGATCATCCATCCGCCTCAGACTCCCAAAGTGCTAGAGTTACAGGCATGAGCCACCACGCCCGGCCTCAGAGGACTTTTTTAATGTTACTTTGTTTAGTTGCCAAGGTGCCTCTTAGAGGTGGTTACTTGTGTCACTTGACAGATCAGGAAACCAAGGCACAGTGTGTAGTGTGTAGGACCTCCACAGGGTCACATGTTGGGACACAGAGCCCAAGTCTCCTTGTTCCTCTCTCTGACCCTGGACAAGCCTGCCCTCCACAACACTAGGCAATGTTGGAGCCAACTCCACGGAAACAAGGCGGGAGCTAGTGATTTTCAAGTGTAAATTTCTCCTCTAATGCATGTCTGACTTCTGTTCTCTCCTTCCAGCCCTTTATCATTGATGGGTTTAAGTTTGACCTACGGATTTATGTACTGGTGACATCCTGTGACCCTCTCAGGATTTTTGTATACAATGAAGGACTGGCCCGCTTTGCGACGACCTCTTACTCCCGCCCTTGCACAGACAACCTGGTGAGCTAAGGAGACACACTACCTCACCCTACCCCCATAGCGTGATTAAAAAAAAAAAAAAATCCTAGTTAAATCCACATTCTCAAGACACTGTGAGTGTCATTTGTTGAGCACTTGCTATGTGCCGGGTTTCATTTAGCGCTGCCAGGATCCCTCAGAGAGAGGGATTATTATCCCCATTTTACAGATGACGAGATTAAAACCCAGAGCATAAGGGACTTATCCAAGGTCACACAGCTAGGAAGAGGTGAGTCTGGGGCTTGTGGCCAGGTCTGCCTGACTCTAAAGCCAGAACCACAGTTCAGGGGTAATCAAGGAGAAAAGGCCGTGGATGAGCAACCCTGCCATCCCCACCTTTCCTGGACCCCCAGGACTCCTGAGGTTTTTCTTAGGCTGGGCACCACCCAATCTCAGAAAGAACTGGAGTTTCTTTTTTTTTTTGAGATGGAGTCTTGCTTTGTCACCTAGGCTGGAGTGCAGTGGCATGATCTCGGCTCATTGCAACCTCTGCCTCCTGGGTTCAAGCGAGTCTCTTGCCTCAGCCTCCTAAATAGCTGGGATTACAGGTGTGCACCACCATCCCCGGTTAATTTTTGTATTTTTAGTAGAGATGGGATTTCACCATGTTGGTCAGGCTGGTCTTGAACTCCTGACCTCGTGATCTGCCTGCCTCGGCCTCCCAAAGTGCTGGGATTACAGGCATGAGCCACCACGCCCAGCAGAATTGGAGTTTCTTAGGCTCGAGGCTGCAGGACACCCCTTCTTACTTCCTGTATTTTGCCACACTAAATAAGCCCTAAAACTTCCCTTTCTTTCCATCTCTTCAAGCCCCAGGGGCCATGGGAGGGCACAGAGAGGAAGCAGGGGGCCTGCCCTTCCGAGCTGACCCCACAGATGTGTGTCTTTTTCCCCAGGATGATATCTGCATGCACCTGACTAATTATTCCATTAATAAGCACAGTTCAAATTTCAGTCGAGACACTCACTCTGGCAGTAAGAGGTAAGGAAGAGGCTTCATTTTTCTTTCCTTTCCCTACCAACCTCAGAACTGCTTTCTGGGATTCTACCCAAACCCTGTTAGTCCCCATCAGTGTTTCCATCTTGGGTCACATGGTCTGAGAATGTACTTCTTTGCCTCGCAACCCAGAACAAATTCCTTCGTCTCTGCCCTCTTGGCTGTTAATCATTAAAAGAAGGCCCCATCGTAAACCCTGGGAGGCTGGGAGGAGGAGAGATAAACATGAGCTGTTTCCCCAGCAGAATATATACACACACCAAAACATACCCTTATTACAGTTGGCCCTTCTGATATTTCCAAATCAACAGATATTTATTGATCGCTAGTCTGCCACGTGAGAAGGACTTGCCAGGCAGTCATTGCTTGGCCCGTGTTCCCCTGGACGTTGCTCCATTAGAGATTCTCAAATGATGTGTCACAGTGCCCTGACATGTGGCTAGCTGGCTTGAAGATTCCTCAGAAGGGGGGAAATTGAGAGCAGTTCATGAGAGTATCTTCACGAGAGGCTTTTCCATTCCTGTTATTGTCTAATCGGGTCTCATTTGAGTTTTAAGAAAACGGGGGACTGAAGAATGTGAACTTGGCCGGGTGAAGGAGGAAAGGGAAAAGGAGCAAGTATTTCTGAGGCTTCATGTGTGTTGGGGTCTGTGCTTGGTGCTTTCTGTGCATTTTTTATTGCTGAATTTTTCTTTTCTTTTCTTTTCTTTTCTTTTTTTTTTGAGACTGAGTCTTGCTCTGTCGCCAGGCTAGAGTGCAGTGGTGCGATCTTGGCTCACTGCAACCTCCACCTCCCGGGTTCAAGCGATTCTCCTGCCTCAGCCTCCCAAGTAGCTGAGACTATAGGCATGTGCCACCACACCCAGCTAAGTTTTGTATTTTTAGTAGAGACAGGGTTTCAGCATGTTGGCCAGGATGGTCTTGATCTCTTCACCTCGTGATCTGCCCGCCTCGGCCTCCCAAAGTGCTGGGATTACAGGCGTGAGCCACCGCGCCCGGCCTATTGTTGAATTTTTCACAGCAACACTATGGCAAAGGCATTACTATCTGCCCTCTGTAGGTGGAGAACTGTGAGTTAGGTGCCATCTCCATCTTACAGATGAGGAAACTGCGTCTCAGAGGTTGCGTGAGTTGCCCCGGGTCCCGCAGCTGTGACTGCTAGACTGGGTGGAGAAGCGAGGTCTGTTAGACCCCAGAGCTCATTCTCTTTCCGCTGCACCAGGCTTCAAAGGACCACTGAACAGGCAATTAGTTTGGCTTCAGACCATCAGAGAGGCATGTGACAGTTCATGACCCCCTCAGTGGCAGCATTCCAAAAAGCACACGGAAAATCGCTAAGTTAAGGCTGCTTAAAGGGGATGTGGAAGGCTGGTGGGAGGCAGTCTCTCCCTTTTCCAGAAGATGTCAGCCACCTTTGCTGCCTGAAGCTCTGCGACTTCCTCCTGTCCTCGCCACCTGGGTTGTGGGCACCAGCTGGGCCTCTTGCATTGCTGCGTTCTGAGCATGGCACTCTGGGAGGTCTAGCTTGTAGTCCCGGCTCCGACACTTGCCAACTAGGCTTGGACAAGTTACTTCATCTCTCTGAGCCTGCGCTTCTTGGTCTGGAGGATGAACGTGATGAGACTCCCTGCCCTGCCCTGCCACCTCACAGGGTCTCTGTGAGGTTCAAATGACTTGTGATGGCAACACAGACAGTGTGCGTGGTTACTGTCATTTTTCCTTAGTCTAAGGGCACAGAATGGAAAGGTTCTCATTTTCCTCCTCCAGTGAGAATTGGCACCCCAACAGCAGGCCCTGGGCCCTCGGCTGTGATGGAGGGGTGTCTCGGGGTAGCAGAACTAAGGTGAGGTTGCAAGGCTTCAAGTGTTGTTCTGCCTCTTCCATTTCCCCTGTCCTCTTCCTCTGTTCATCTCCCTCTCACCCCACTGTACTTCTCCATCCACTCTCTCCTGGAGCAGCCGTGTGCCCCCGTGGCCTCCGCCTGCCCTTGCTGGGCTCAGCCTGTCTCCCTTGGGCTCCAGGTCCATCTCTCCTCAGTTCCACCTGGACGTCTTCAACTCAGCATTTCCCAGAATGGGTGTGTTCTGTCTCCTTGCCTCCACCGCAGCACTCCAAATTGGTCTCCCTGCCCAACTTCCCCATCTCTACCTTCTCATCTCCAGGGGTGGAGAGCTTGGACATTTCTTTTCCTAGTGATAATTTACATACTTGAACCCACTTAATCCTCCTCACAACAACACTATGAAGTCGGCATTATTATCATCCCTATTCTGCGTATTAGGAAACTGAGGTGTGAAAAAGTTAAGTAACTTACCTGGGTCGCACAGCTAGGAAGCTGGGATTGAAACCAGGGCTGCCTGACCCCCGAGTTGGTGCCCTTACCCACTAAGCCATGCTGCCCATGCCATCCACTTCATGGACAGGGCACTGTCTTTTTTTTTTTTTTTTCTTGAGACGGAGTCTTGCTCTTGTCACCCAGACTGGAGTGCAATGGCGCGATCCCGGCTCACTGCAAAACTTTTGACTCCAGGATTCAAGCGATTCTCTTGCCTCAGCCTCTCAAGTAGCTGGGATTACAGGCGCCCACCACCATGCTTGGCTAATTTTTTGTATTTTTACAACCCTCACGGTCAACATCAGCCATCGCCCATAACTATTCTTTGCCCACTGCACATTTGTCTTTTGTCCCTAGTTGTACTTTGCTCCTTGAGGGTTACGATGGTGCCCTGGCCTTTGGGGTTCTTCCCATAGTGCTGGGCTGAGTTCATCTTTCCTCCTCTCCCTCCCATCTTGATTCTCCTTTCCTCTTCCTCCTCTCCATCTTTTGAGACAATCTTCTTCTCATACTGACTGTCTCATCTGTCCCAAAGTTGGTGTTTGAGGTCAACTGCCCTCCCTGTCAATACCCCACTGGGGCACAAACTCAGAAGTAGTGCTGCGGTCACAGTGAAGGAGAAGACAGGAAACCTGAAAACCTGGCAGGATTCTGGGGCAGACACCAAGCCATCTTCATCTTTCAGTGTGCTCAGCACATGGCTGGTATTAAATTGAATTGACTCACCACTGGGCATTATGAAATTACACAATAAAGTATATTCATTGTGATGAGCCCTGAGTCAAGAAAAGGTTATGTTATATGTTGTCGGGGAGGTGTATAATCTATTTCAGGAAAATTTATTTCCCAATTAGGCAAATTAAATACATTTTCTCCACTTGAAAAAAATTGGCTTAAAGCGATCTGGAAAATCCATTTATGTGCAACACTGTTTTCTGACAATGGCAGGTGGAGGAGGTGGCCTCTATATTGAGTATCCTTTGCTTATCTGTCTTTATATAAATGCATCCTTGGTTGTTCCACATGTGTGTTGACTCCCTGAATGGTCCTGAGGCTTCCCATGACAGAGGTGACAGTTTCTAGTGTCCCCTCCTTGCATGAGGCTTTGCATGCACCAAAGACCCTTATCAAATGCTCATTGTCTGGCTGACCCTGCTTCCTCCTTCTTGATCCCTTGGGCTGGGATCTAGTGAGCTTTTGAAACTGCCTGGATGAGCCGTGTCTCTTGTCTTTTTCATTCTTTCTGCTGTTCACTCCCCTGCACCTCCTCCTTCCACACTGCCACTTCCACTTTGGCTGTCTGTGCACATGTGTGTGCATGTGAGGTGGCAAATGTCTGTCCCCACCACTGCCTCTTGGATTTGTGACATCCATCCTCTCTCTGTGATGCCCAGTTCAGAGCTGGCTGAGCACCCACTCAGGTGTTTCCTCATGAACTGTTCCACGTGAGGTAAACATCCCTGAGTTCATCTGTGATCAGGTGACCAGCTGTCTCCGTTTGCCCACGACTGAGGGGTTTCCTGGAATTCAGGACTTGCAATTCTAAAACTGGGACAGTCCAGTTTGCCTGGCACAGTTGGTAACCTTATCTGTGGACATGCCCTGGGGTGCCTTTTCCTTGTGGGCAGCCCTAAAACAAGTCTTCTGTGTCATTAGTGTCCCTAGAATCCCCTCAGATGGCTGAGGTGGGACCCAGGCATCAGCGTTCTTAAAAGGCTGCCCACATGCTTCTAATGGACACCAAAGGCTGAGGAATCATTGCTGCCAAAGTAAAACCATGGTGTCAGGGGGTTTTCTTGACTCATCCCTTCCCCTGCTGATAGATGTTTTCTGGGTCACAGTGAAAGTGAAAGTGTCCTGACCATGTCCTGTGTGACTGCATCTGCACCCACCCCGGGGCTCTGGAGACTTGGAGGGTGTGGTCCTGGGATTCCTGGGACCTCGTCTGGCACCGACACAGCCCAGGTGTCACCCTGGCTCCTGGGCGTTCATCCTCGCTGGCTCTGGAGCCTTGTCTCCACCAGGAGTTTCTGGTTTCCAGCATGCCATGGCCTCGGGTGACCAGAAGCCAGCTACACTGCCTCCTGGCCTGTGGTTCCCTTCCAGGAAGCTCTCCACCTTCAGTGCATACATGGAGGACCACAGCTACAACGTGGAGCAGATATGGAGGGATATTGAGGACGTCATCATCAAGACCCTCATCTCGGCCCACCCCATCATCAGGCATAACTACCACACCTGCTTCCCCAACCACACACTCAACAGCGCCTGCTTTGAGATCCTGGGCTTTGATATTTTGTTGGACCGCAAACTCAAACCCTGGCTGCTGGAGGTAGGGAAGTTTGGGCGAGGGGCGAAAACGAACTCCTGTTATTGGGGCCAGCCCGCTTCAAGGATTCCGCCCTCCCGGCTCACCTAAATTGTTTCAACTTCCCAGGCCACTTCCTCCCATGGTGCCTGCTGCCTGGGGCTTCTTTCTTAGCTGAGAAGTGGCCACCAGAGGGGGGTAGACAGCTGGGAATTAGAGAATTCCTTTGCCTTCTTGAGGTCCTCTTAGACAAGGAAGTGCTGATCTTAGGCACAGAGTGATTCTAAAGACAGCTCGATCTTTTGTAAGAGTTGTCTCCCAGAAAGGGGCGTTTTTCATCAAAGCTGGGTTGGCAACGTTCAGTATCAGACAGGAGCGGCGGTGCCCCACTCTTAGGGGCCTGGATTACTCAGTTCACACACACCAGCAGAGAGCGACCTGGGGCCTGCTGCCACCGAAATGGATGGGGGGCCATGTAGTGAGTTTCCTGCCTCCCCTAGACCCATGCAGCAGTGTGAGGAGGAGGAGAAGCTTTCCTGGTGACTGCCTCTCTTCCTGATAGAATTGTCCCCAGGAGCCCTCTCATGTGGCCCTTCAGGGAGCAAAGGGTGCTAGTGCCAGGTGCAGTGACACAGGTCAGACTCTGGGGTGGAGAACCTGAGATTACAGGTCAGATTCCTGCAGCTTTGCCCTTCTTCCATTCCCAGCCCTTGTTTCTAGGTGTGGTGGGAAGAGGGATGTGCCTGTTTGCAGCCCTTACCCAAAGAGCAGAATGAGCCATCAGGACCAAGCCCTTCAAAAACTTCTAGAAATCTGCAGATGTCACATGGTGCCTCCAAACAATACAGACTTTTCAGTGGGCGGGAATGAGTCCTCTCCCTCCTCCCACCTGTCTCCCCTCCACCCTGGCCAGGCTCCTGAATGCCACTCCTCTCTACCTCCTATGTCCAAGCCTGTCCCTTTGGGCAGTACCCCTTCCATCCTGCTCTCTGGATGCCCAGTGCATATGAGAGAACACATGCACCCCAGATGGAGTGGAACACACACACCAAAGAGAGGGTAACCCTGATGCTCCCAAAGAAGAAAGGCCTGAGATAAAAGCTGGTTTAACTAGAGGGAGTTCTGCTTCCTCCTTTTTTCACTGTGGCTCTAGTCCAGATGCTCTCTCCCCTCCCTTTCATCTTGGTAGTGAGGGCCCTGAGGTGGGCTTTGGTAGCGCCCTGGAGGTGGCACCTCGGCCTCACTCTCTGCTTTCATTCTGGACGGCTTTGTAACCAGCTGCCAATCTTGCCCTCACAGGTCAACCACTCTCCAAGCTTCTCCACTGACTCTCGGTTGGATAAAGAGGTGAAAGATGGTCTGCTGTATGACACCTTAGTCCTGATCAACCTGGAAAGCTGTGACAAGAAGAAAGTCTTGGAGGAGGAGAGACAACGGGGGCAGTTCCTGCAGCAGTGTTGTTCTCGGGAGATGAGGTACATTTGCACTCCCCAGCCTTGCGGGGCTCTCTCTCTGACTCCCCTGCTCCCAATAAGAATGGTCTGTCCTGGGCCGGGTGCAGTGGCTCATACCTGTAATCCCAGCACTTTGGGAGGCTGAGGCAGGCAGATCACCTGAGGTCAGGAGTTCGAGACCAGGCTGGCCAACATGGTGAAACCCCGTCTCTACTAAAAATACAAAAAAATTAGCGGGGTATGGTGGCGCATGCTTATAATCCCAGCTACTCAGGAGGCTGAGGCAGGAGAATTGCTTGAACTTGAGAGACAGAGGTTGCAGTGAGCCGAGATCACACCATTGCACTTCAGCCTGGGCGACAGAGCAAGACTCCGTCTCAAAATAAATAAATAAAAGAATGGTCTGTCTTCCTCCAAATTATGACTCGACAGCCTACTAGTTATGTGGCCTTTCTGTCACTTCTCTGAGCCTCAGTGATCTTTCTATGAAATGGAGCTATGATACATAAGGTTGTTGGGCAAATTAAATGAGATAATGCATATAAAAGGCTTAGCATAGTGCCTGGCACTGTAATATATATCGAAGGCTATTACAATCTTGCCTGGAGTTGGAGGGGGTCATTTTAACAAACGATAATCCCATTTGGAAAATGAGTTTATATTGGCAGAATGTAGCAGTTTGAATAGTTTTGCTCTGAATATTCCTTTGTTCCTAGAAATAGGAGATTAAGTTACAGATATATAGCTATATATAATGGATAGAAATTCATTAATACTAAGTGAAGCTTTAGGAATTACCAGTATAAAAACAAGACCATTCCTTTTCTTTTTTTTTTTACTATAAAGAAAGATGTGTCTGTCCTTCTCCATGTTCCCCTGTTGCCAGGAGCTAACGTCTCCTGCTTCCTGTTGGGCAGCACTTGCCTTGTAACTGGGATTTCCATTCTGAAGAGTGATTCTAGTGTCTGGAGACTCTGAGCCTAGTCAAGGGGATCCTTTGTTGCTTTTCAGACCCCACTACAGCCCCCTGCACTCCTCATGGGCAGAACCAGTCTAATCCTTTGGGGTTGAGTTTCTGGAACTGATGCCATAAATAGCATTTATGTTTGGATGGCACAGTGTTTCTCAGGCACTTGCACTGTCTTCCCTGTAAGGAGCGGGTAGGTAGGTAGGGTGGAGTGCTGTGTGGCCTTGTTCTGAAAGCTAAGGAAATCAAGACTGCAGAAAGGGAACTGACTTGTACAAGGTCACCCTGCTGGTAAATGACAGCTCTGGACCCAGAGCCCAGTGAGTCTGCCGCCTGGGATTCCAGGATGCCTTCCACCGTGCCCCGCCATCTCTAAACTCCTTGAGAAGGAGGCAGTGTCCTGTTGAGGAGCAGTTGTCAGGTTAAGGGCCTTCTCTGAATCAGTCTCCTCATTATTTGGCCCTGGATATTTCTGTGGCTCTGGGTTTCCTGCTGTAAAAGGGGGCTTATCATTTCTCCCTGTCTGACCCCCACTTCCCCCAGGGGGCTGTGAGGAAGAATGAGATCATTGCAGCTCGTAAACGGTCATCAAGGTCATCCAGGAAGCCCTCAAATTCGGCAAAAGTGCAAGTTGCCACTCTCTAGAAAAGGGTAATCAGGGCTGTGAATGGGAAGGTGGCGACAGTCTGCCTAGTCAGAGCTAAGCCGAGTAGAAAATGGGTTTTACTTGGAACAGGACAGAATTTGGTGAGTTGTTAGAAAGACTGTGCTAACCAGCTTTTAGTGCATTATGACGTTGGCTGTCCCAGGAGGGCTAGAATCTCCTTTCAGGGAAACAGTCATGTATTTATTTAGCAAATCCTGATTGACCGCCATTATGTGCAAGGCCTCCATCTGGCCCTAGACGACCACCAGCTTGGACATATCCCTTCCAGGCTTTGTCCCAAGAAAACCTGACAGCAGCCCCATGTTCTGCTTCCCAACAGGATTGAGGAAGCCAAGGGTTTCCGGGCCGTGCAGTTAAAGAAAACTGAAACGTATGAGAAGGAAAACTGTGGAGGGTTCCGACTGATTTATCCCAGTCTGAATTCGGAGAAGTATGAGAAGTTTTTCCAGGACAACAACTCCCTCTTCCAGAATACTGTTGCTTCCAGGGCTCGGGAGGAGTATGCCCGGTAGGAAGACATCCGGGATGAGGTCGGTGGGGGGGTTCTGGGGATTGTGTGTGATCTATTGGCTGACTGGCCTGGAGTGGCAGGGAGAGTCCCCAACCATGAAAGTTGCCAGAGCAGCCAGGCGCCGTGGCTCACGCCTGTAGTCCTAGCACTTTAGGAGGCCAAGGCAGGTGGATGGCATGAGCCCAGGAGTTCAAGACCAGCCTGGGCAACATGGCGAAACCCCATCTCTACAAAACAACAAAAAGGAAAATTAGCTGGGCATGGTTGCATGTGCCTATACTCCCAGCTACTCAGGAGGCTGAGGTAGGAGAATCACCTGAGCCCAGGGGGTGGAAGCTGCAGGGAGCTGTGATTGCACCCCTGCACTCCAGCGTGGGTGTCAGTGTCAGACCTTGTCTCAAAGAAAAGCAAAAAGAGAAAGTTGCCAGATGAACATCTGCCCTGGTCTCACAAGGACAAGGAATTGGAAGATTCCCTATGTGAAGTGGAGAGAAGTAGCTCTTTCTAGAAACTCACTCCTGAGGATAGCCAACCCCTCAAAGCTGCCTCATGGATTCACACAGGCGTAAACTCCAGGAGCTGGAGGGACTCATCCACTGAGTCCAGTCCTCTCCTACCAGCTCATTTTATGGAAAGAGAAGGCAGAGCAGAGGAGGGATCACATATAAAGATGATGACAGGCCAGGCGTGGTGGCTCACGCCTGTAATCCCAGCACTTTGGGAGGCCGAGGCAGGTGGATCACGAGGTCAGGAGTTCAAGACCAGCCTGGCCAAGATGGTGAAACCCTGTCTCTACTAAAAATACAAAAAATTAGCCGAGAGTGGTGGCACGCTCCTGTAATCCCAGCTACTCTGGAGGCTGAGGCAGAGAATTAAACCTGAGGGGGCAGAGGTTGCAGTGAGCTGAGATTGTGCCACTGCACTCCAGCCTGGGGGACAGAGCGAGACTCCGTCTCAAAAAAAAAAAAAAAAAAAGATGACAGAAGAGGGACCAGAACTCCCCTGTGTCCTGACTCATGAGACTGAGTTATTTCTGCTATATTATGTCACCTTTTGTCCACTCTCAGCATCCATTGGCTAGACAGGCCCAGCACATGAAATGGCGCAATATGAGAGCTGCTGGTGTTAGCCTCCTACCCAGACCCTCTCCCCAGCACCTGCCATGGATGGGAACTGGCCTGCTGGGAAGTGGGGAACAAATAGGGCTGTGATGGACTAGGGAATAGCCCCCTTACTGCACATCTCTCCTTGGATGCTATTCCCACACAGGGGATGGTATGGTTGGCAGAATGATGCTTTCCTCCACACCCTGCTCCTTGACATTCAATCACTTGTGCAGACTGGATATGTTGGAGGAGGGAATGTGGAACTTGCTAACTTTTCGCCCAGTCATGTCCATCCCTCAAGGAGAATGCCTGCCTGTGCAGCGCATTTCTAACCCCCATGATGTTCACTTGTTCTTCATGGGCAGGCAACTGATCCAGGAGCTGAGACTAAAACGGGAGAAAAAGCCCTTCCAAATGAAGAAGAAGGTAGAGATGCAGGGGGAATCGGCAGGCGAGCAAGTGAGAAAGAAGGGCATGAGGGGCTGGCAACAGAAACAACAGCAGAAAGACAAGGCCGCCACCCAAGCCTCCAAACAGGTAAACCCGGATCGGGGGGAACACACGTAGCCAACACCCTTCCCCACCTGGGCCTGATCCGTGGAGGGGTGCTAAGGAGACCACTGCTCAGAGCCCAGACACACCGAAAGGCTGTGCAGAGGGCTGGGCAACGACGGGGCGGTGCGGGGAGCCCTGAAGGCACACAGGAGCCGGCATCTTTTAGAGGATCCCTCAATCCAGGCAGCAGAGGACTCACCGGTCTGTCCTGCTTGCCTCCTCCGGTAGGAGTAAGAGCAGCCAGGCCATGCTGAGAGGCTGAGCATGAACCTTATTTAGGGAGCGGGCTTCAGGAGTGCATGTACTCCTGGTCCTCAACTGCAGCTTGGGTTGGAATGCTCCCCTCTAGCAGGCCAGGGCACAGTGGAGAGAGCAGGCCACTGGGAAGAGCTTCTGGGAGCAGGACTCTCAGAACATTACATGGGATGTTGGTCATGGCTGGGTCTCTCCTCCTCTGTGCAGAGCGTGGACCAGTCCTGGCTGTGGGTCAGCTATCCAGTTGGCCTGTGGTCTGTCTACGCCTTCTCTGCTTAGCACTCTCTTCTAGCTCAGTGGGAAGATTCAGCTGAGTTTTCAGTCCATCTACTTTGTCTCAAAGGCTCACCTGGATTAGAGCAGGGATTTTTGTTTCGTATTATTCAACTTTGTTAGGGTCACAGACCCTTTAAGAATCTGATAAAAGCTATGGAATCTCTTGCCAGAAAGTACACAATGCACAGTTTTAAAACTGCAATTTCAAGTGGCTCAGAGACCCTGTGAGCTATCCATGAGTCCTCTAAGGGTCCCAGAATTCCAGGTTGAGAGCCCCACATTAGAGAGACTTTACTATCGACTGCTTTCCTTCTCCTCATCTCTTTTGCACCTACCCCTGGGTGCAGATGAATCTGGAAGTGGATAGAGCTGGGTTCCCATGGCTGTGTGTTGTGGTTTCTTCCTCCCTCAGTACATCCAGCCATTGACATTAGTATCCTACACACCTGACTTGCTCTTGAGTGTCAGAGATGAAAGGAAAAATGAAACAGACAGAAGCCTCAACCAGGAGGCTCCCACGAAGGAGGCCAGCCCTGTTTTCCCCAAGCTGATGTCTGCGAGGCCCTTCAGTTCTGTACCCAATCTGAGGAATATCAATCTCAGCAGCTCGGAGTTGGAGCCCAGTAAACCCAACTTCAGCATCAAGGAGGCCAAGTCTGCCTCTGCAGTGAACGTATTCACTGGCACTGTGGTAAGTAGTGAGCCGAGCTCTGGGAGGGAGTGGTGGGAGTCTTGCTTACTGGTCCTTTCTCTACCCCCAACTTGCTGTGACCCTTTGAGTAAGCCACCGAGCCTCCCTGGGCCTTGGTGTCTCCCCTTGAGAAGCCCATGCTGTGGAATGGCATAGCTGCTGGGAGGACCGGCATTTAGGAAGATGCTCTTGTGCGTTCCCTCTTGGGAGGCAGGTTATCCCCTGGAGTGGTTCCTAGAGCTGCTGTGGCAAATTGCCTCCAACTTGGTGGAGGCAACACCGTTTATTCTCTCACAGTTCTTGAGGCTGGAGGTCTGAAACCAAGGTGTTGGCAGGACCATGCTCCATCTCAGCGCTCTAGACGGAGGATCCTTCCTTGCTTCTTGCTGGATTCTGTCTGGTGGCTGCTGAGTGCTTGGCAGTCCTTGGTTAGTGGCAGCATAACTCCAATCTCTGCCTCTGGTGTCATGTGGCTTTCTTCTCTGTGCTTCTCCTCTGTGTATCTTTTTTTTTTTTTTTGAGACAAGGTCTGGCTCTGTTACCTAGGCTGGGGTGCAGTGGTGCAATCTCTGCTCACTGCAACCTCTGCCTCCCATGCTCAAGCCATCCTCCCGCCTCAGCCTCCCAAGTAGCTGGGACTGCAGGCACACACCAACACGCCTGGCTAATTTTTGTATTTTTTGTCGAGAAGGTTTCACCATGTTGCCCAGGCTGGTCTTGAACTCATGAGCTCAAGCCTCCTAAAGTGTTGGTATTACAAACGTGAGCCACCACGCCTGGCCTTCCCCTGTGTATCTTTACATGGCCTTCTTATAAGGACACCAGTCATTGGATTTAGGGCCTACCCTAATCCAGTGTGATCTCATAATCATACCTTTGACTAATCATAACTGCAAAGACCCTCTTTCCAAATAAGGTCACATTCTGAGAGGTTTTATCCAACTGGACATGAATTTTGGTAGTACACCTTTGAACTCAGCACAGCCTAAACAGTATTTCTCAAACTCTGTTGATGTATGGACACCTTGTTTTGAAGGAAAGAAAACTCTCTCAGACCCCCATTGTAGACTGAAATTATTTTTATGAATATATATAAGCATAAAAGCAGACATAAAATCTTTATACTTAGAGCACTTAGGCAACCATAGAACCAAACCAAAACAAATAGCACCAATAAAATTTAAATAAAAGCTGAGTGCAGTGGCTCATGCCTGTTATCCCAGCACTTTGGGAGGCCGAAGCAGGTGGATCACTGGAGGTCAGGAGTATGAGACCAGCTTGGCCAACATGGTGAAACCCCATCTCTACTAAAATACAAAAATTAGCCAGGCGTGATGGTGCATGCCTGTAATTTCAGCTACTTGGGAGGCTAAGACAACAGAATTGCTTGAACCCGGTAGGTGGAGGTTGCAGTGAGCCCAGATCATGCCACTGCACTCCAGTCTGGGCAACAGAGTGAGACTCTATCTAAAAAAAAAAAAAAAAAAAAAAAAAAAATTTAAATAAAAAACATTCACTTAAGGTGACAGTTGACTTTCTATTTTGCAGAAACGAAGTTGCCACATGAACATGGTGCTAACTGCCCTAGCACAGATCTCTTTGTGTTCCTCCCACTGAAGCCCACCAAGGGCTGACCCTACTGTAATTACTGGAAAATCTTCAGCATTGTTGGGCCTTCATTTGGACCAAGTGCAGTAGAGAGTAGGGCAATGCTTTTCAAAATTTTTCACCATAGCCCACAGTAAGAAATCCACTTTATTTCACAATCCATCACCCCCGCCCCCCACCCACACACACACCTGGAAAAAAGTTTCTAAAACAGTGCTTAGGCATACTACATATGATACCTCAATTAACATTTTCTATTCTGTGCTATTCTGTCTGTTCTATTCTTTGAAAAAGTACCAGTTAAGGCTGGGTGCAGTGGCTCACACCTGTAATCCCAGCCCTTTAGGAGGCCGAGGTGGGTGGATCACCTGAGGTCAGGAGTTCAAGACCAGCCTCGGCAACATGATGAAACCCCATCTCTACAAAAATACAAAAATTAGCTGGGCATGATGGTGGGTGCCTACAATCCCGTCTACTTGGGAGGCTGAGGCGGAAGAATCACTTGAACCCAGGAGGCGGAGGTCGCAATGAGCCAAGATCGTGCCATTGCACTCCAGCCTGGGTGACAGAGCGAGACTCTGTCTCAAAAAAAAAGAAAAAAGAAAAAAAAAGTACCAGTTACAACCTACCAGATTAATTCCTGATTTCATAGATTTACAACCCATGGTTTGAAAAGCACCTTTAAGAGAGTGTGTTTTGCAGCTTCATAATTTCTTGGGCATATGCCACTAAAAGCACAGTGAACAGAAGCAAAAATAGACAAATGAGACCATGTCAAACTGAAAGCTTTTGCACAGTAAAGGCAACAACCAACAGAGTGAACAGGCAACTTGGGCAATGGGATAAAATATTTGCAAACCAGGGCAGGGTGCAGTGGCTCACGCCTGTAATCCCAGCACTTTGGGAGGCCAAGGCGGGAGGATCACCTGAGGTCAGGAGTTCAAGACCAGCCTGGCCAACGTTGTGAAACCTCATTTCTACTAAAAATACAAAACCTAGCCAGGCGTGGTGGTGTGCGCTTGTAATCCCAGCTACTCGGGGAGCTGAGGCAGGAGAATTGCTTGAACCTGGGAGGCAGAGGTTGCAGTGAGCTAAGATCATGCCACTGCCCCAAAGCCTGGGCAATAGAGCAAGACTCTGTCTCAAAAAAAAAAAAAAAAAAAGAAAAGAAAAGAAAAAGAAAAAGTATATATATTTACAAACCATGTGTCTGATAAGGGATTTGCCTTAGTCTGTTCAGGCTGCTGTAACCAAATGCCTTAGACTGGGTAATTTATAAACAACAGAAATTTATTTCTTACAGTTCTGGAGGCTGAGAAGTCCAAGATCAAGGTGCTGGCAAGTTTGATATCTGGTGAGGGCCTATTCCTCATAGACGGCAGCTTCTTGCTGTGTCCTCACACGGTGGAAGGAGCTAGCTAACTCTCTGAGGCTTCTTTTATAAGGGTACTGATTCCATTCATGAGGGTTCTGCCCTTATCACCTAGTCATCTCCCAAAGGCCCCACCTCTTATTACCGTCACCTTGGGGGTTAGGACTTCAACATGAATTTTGGGGGGACATCAGCATTCACACCATAGCAGGCTTAATATCCAGCATATATGAAGAATTCCTACATCTCAACAGCAACAAAAATACAATTTAAAAATAGACAAAGGACTTGAACAAACATTTTTCTAAAGAAGATAAATAAATGGCCAATAGCATGAAAAGATGCTCAACATCACTAGTCATCAGGGAAATGCACATCAAAACCATGAAATATCACCTCATAGCTGTTAGGATGGTCATTACTTTTAAAAAAATGAAAAACAGAAAATAAGCCTCGGTGAGGATGTGGAGATATTGGAATCTTTCTGCGCTGTTGATGGGAATGTAAAATGCTGCAGCCTCTAAGGAAACTGTGGAGCTTCCTCAAAAAATTGAAAATAGGGCCAGGTGCAGTGGCTCATGCCTGTAATCCCAGCACTTTGGGACACTGAGGCAGACAGATCACTTAAGGCCAGGAGTTCAAGACCAGCCTGGCCAACATCATGAAACCCCATCTCTACTAAAAATACAAAAATTAGCCAGGCATAGTGGCATATACATGTAATGCCAGCTCCTCGGGAGGCTGAGGCAGGAGAATTGCTTGAACCCGGGAGGCGGGTTTACAGTGAGCCAAGATCACGCCACTGCACTCCAGCCTGGGCAACAGAGTTAGACTCTTGTCTAAAAAAAAAAAAAAAAAATTAAAAATAGAATTACCCTATAATCAAACCATCCCACTCCTGGGTATATACCCAAAATCATTGAAAACAGGATCTCAAAAAGATATTTGCACACCCATGTTCATTGCAGCATTTTTCATAATAACCAAGAGGTAGAAGCAACCCAAATGTCCGTCAACCACAGATAAATGAATAAAGAAAATGTGGTATATACATATAATGAAATATTATTCAGCCTTAAAAAAGAGAGAAATCCTGTCAAATGCTACAACAGGACTTACCCTTGAGGATGTTTATGCTAAGTCAAAGAAGCTAGTCACAAAAAGATAAATACTGTTATGATTCCACTTCTGTGAAGTATCTAGAGTAGCCCCTCTTAGAAAGTGGAATCATGGTTGCCAGTGACTGGGTGGAGGGAGAGAAGGGGGAATTGTCTAATAAATACAGAAGTTAAGTTTCACAAGGTGCAAAAGTTCTAGAGATCTCTTGCACAACAAATGTGCATATAGTTAACACTACTACATATAGAACACTTTAAAATGACTAAGATGGTAGATTTTATGTTATTTATTTATTTTAACCACAATTTAAAATAGAGATTATGCTTTGGGGATCTGGCTGCCTTCGATTGGATCCTGGAATCTCCTTTTAATAGATATAGAACTTCCTTTTAGACACTTTAAATTCCCTAAACCTCAGTTTTCCCATTTAAAGAATGGATTTTTAAAAGTAGAGTCTGGGCGCAGTGGCTCACATCTGTAATGCCAGCATTTTGGGAGGCTGAAGTGGGCAGATCATTTGAGGTCAGGAGTTCGCTGAGGCAGGAGAATTGCTTGGACCCGGGAGGCGGAGGTTGCAGTGAGCCGAGATTGCGCCATTGCACTCCAGCCTGGGTGACAAGAGCAAAACTCCATCTCAAAATAAATAAACAAAATGTATTTAAATATGATTTGATTATATATCTCATTCTATGTCCTCTTTTTTTTTTTCTGAGCCCTATTTTTTCCCTAAGATTAAATTTACTCAAATCTTAACTGTACAATTTTGGCAAATAAATATACCCTATAACCTACATGCTATCATGATATATCATGATACGAACATTTTGATATCTCCAGAAAGTTTCCTCCTGTTTCTTCCCAGGCAGTCTTCCTCCCCTCATCCCTCCTCAAGGCATCTGCTACCCTGACTCTGACTTCTTTGACTTTTTCACCTTAGTTTTGCCTGTTCTAGAATTTTACGTAAATGGAATAATATAGTATATATTCTTTTGTGTCTGGCTTCTTTGGCTCAGTACCATATCTCTGAGATAAATCCATGTTGTTGGGCTAATCAGTAGTTTGCTGAGTTGTATTTCACTGTACAGATATACTACAGTTTGTTTATCCATTCACCTATTGATAGACTTTTGGGTTGTTCCCAGTTTTTTGTTTGTTTGGTTGTTTATTTTATGGTCATTAAAGCTCCTGTGAACATTTTTGTACACATCATTTTGTGGACAAATGTTTTCATTTCCTTGTATAACTACCTAGGAGAAGGATCACTGGATCAAAAGGTAAATCTATATGTAACTTTATAAGAAACTCCAAAGTCTTTATCCAAAGTGACTGTATTATTGTACATTTTAAGCAGCAATTTATGAGAGTTCCAGTTGCTCCGTAGCTCCATATCTTTGTCAACGTTTTGGCCTTATCTGTCTTTTTTTTTTTTTTTTTTTTTTTTTGAGGCAGAGTCTCGCTCTGTTGCCCAGGCTAGAGTGCAATAGCACAGTCTTGGCTCACTGCAACCTCAGCCTCCCGGGTTCAAACAATTCTCATGCCTCAGCCTCCCTGTCTTTTAAATTTGAACCACTCTATTGGCTATGTTTTGATATCTCATTGTAGTTTTACTTTGTATTTCCCTGATGTTTACTGGTTATTTATCTTTCTTTGTCAAGTATGTTCAAGTTTTCATCCCCTCCCTTTTTTTCCCCCCTCTGAGACAGAGCCTCACTCTGTCACCCAGGTTGGAATGCAGTGGCACCATCATAGCTCACTGCAACCTCAAATTCCTGAGCTCAAGGGATCCTCCCTTTCACCTCAGCCTCCTGAGTAGCTGAGACCACAGGCCCTCACCACCATTCCTGGCTAATCTTTTTTTTTTTTTTTTTGAGATGGAGTCTCACTCAGTTACCCAGGCTGGAGTGCAGTGGTGTGGTCTCAGCTCACTGCAACCTCTACCTCCCGGGTTCAAGCGATTCTTCTGCCTCAGCCTCCTGAGTAGCTGGGATTACAGATGAGCACCACCACGCCCAGCTAATTTTTGTATTTTTAGTAGAGACGGGGTTTCACTATGTCGGTCAGGCTGGTCTCGAACTCCTGACCTCATGATCAGCCCGCCTCAGCCTCCCAAAGTGCTAGGATTATAGGTGTGAGCCACTGTGTCTGGCAATTTTTTTTTTTTTTTTAAGAGACTGAGTCTTGCTTTGTTGCCCAGGCTGGTTTCAAACTCCTGGGCTCAAGCAATCCTCCCACCTCAGCCTCCCAATGTGCTGGGATTACAGGCATGAGCCACTGTGCCTGGCCTCCTTTTTGGGTAGGATTGTTTGTCTTTTGACTATTCCATTGTGGGAATTACTTAATTTATATATTCTGGAAATTTACCTGATTTTTTCCTAATAGTGTTTTTTGATCAGTGAAAAATTTTAATTTTGATAAAGTTTATCAATTTTTCTTGTATAGCTCTTCCTTCCTTCCTTCCTTCCTCCCTCCCTCTCTCTTTCTTTATTTCTTTCTTGTCTTTTTTTTTTCTCTTTTTTGAGATGGAGTCTCGCTCTGTAGCCCAGGCTGGAGTGCAGTGGCATGATCTTGGCTTACTGCAACCTCTGCCTCTCGGGTTCAAGTGATTTTCCTGCCTCAGCCTCCCAAGTAGCTGGGACTACAGGTACACACCACCACACCCGGCTAATTTTTGTATTTTTAGTAGAGACGGGGTTTAGTCATGTTGGTCAGGCTGGTCTTGAACCCCTGACCTCAAGTGACCTGCCCGCCTGGGCCTAACAAAGTGTTGGGATTACAGGCGTGAGCCACTGCGCGCCCAGCATGGTTGTTGCTTTCTATATCCTATCTAAGAGATTTTCATGTACCTCAGGTCACAAATATATTCTCCTATGTTTTTTTCTTTTTTGAGACGGAGTCTCACTCTGTTCCCAGGCTGGAGTGCAGTAGCACAGTCTCGGCTCACTGCAACCTCTGCCGCCCAGGTTCAAGCAATTCTCCTGTCTCAGCCTCCTGAGTAGCTGGGACTACAGGCGCCCACCACCATGCCCGGCTAATTTTTGTATTTTTGTATTTTTTTTTTTTTTTGAGACGGAGTCTCACTCTGTCACCCAGGCTTGAGTGCAATGGCACGACCTCAGCTCATTGCAACCTCCGCCTCCCAGGTTCAAGTGATTCTCCTGCCTCAGCCTCCTGAGTAGCTGGGATTACAGGCGCCTGCCACCATGCCTAGCTAATTTTTGTATTTTTAGTAGAGACAGGGTTTCACCAGGTTGGCCAGGTTGGTCTCGAACTCCTGACCTCAGACCATCCACCCGCCTCGGCCTCCCAAAGTGCTGGGATTACAGGCATGAGCAACCACGCCCAGCCTAATATTTGTATTTTTAGTAGAGACGAGGTTTCACCATATTGGTCAGGCTGGTCTCGAACTCCTGACCTCAGGTGATCCTCCTGCCTCGGCCTCCCAGAGTGCTGGGATTACAGGCGTGAACCACTGCACCCGGCCACTCCTATGTTTTTTCTAGAAGTTTTATAACTTTAGCTTTGTGTTTCAGGTTCATGATCCACATCAAATTAATTTTTAAGTATGTTAGATGACAAGATCCAAGGTTTGTTTTTCCCATATATATGTTCAGTTGTTCCAAAACTATTTATTGTAAAGACTTTCCTTTATCACTGAATTGCTTTGGTAACTTGGCTGAAAAGTGATTCACCATGTAAATGTAGATCTATTTTTGTACTCTATTCTGTTCGTTTGATTTTTTAGGGGTGTGTGTGTGTGTGTGTGTGTGTGTGTGTGTGTGTGTGTGTCTATCCTTATGCCAATACTACATTGTCTTGATTACTGAACCTATATAGAAAATCTTGGAATTAGATAATATAAGTCCTCCACTTTTGCTGTTCTTTTTCAAGACTGTTTTGGGTCTTCTAGGTCCTTTGCATTTCCACTTAAATTTTAGAATAAATTCATCAATTTTTGCAAAAAAGCACGCTGGGATTCTGATTGGCATTGTGCTGAATCTGCAGAAAATTTTGAGGAGAAACAATGTCTTTAACAATTTTGAGGGGAAACAATGTCTTTAACAATAGTGAATCTTTGGTATTATGCAACAAGAAATCAAAATAAAACAAAATAGTGAATCTTCTAATCTTCCAACATGATTTATCTTTCCATTTATTTAGATATTCTCTAATTTCCTCAACAAAGTTTTATAGTTTTCAATGTAGACATTTTGCACATCTTTTGTTAAATTTATTCCTAAGTATTTGTTTTTTGACAATATTGTAAATGGAATTATTTCTTTAAATTTTAATTTCCAGTTGTTCTTAGCATATAGAAATAATGATTAATGTATACTATCTTGAATTTTGAGACTTAAATTTCTTTTTTTGAGACAGAGTCTCGCTCTGTCACCAGGCTGGAGTGCAGTGGCACGATCTCGGCTCACTGCAACCTCCACCTCCCAGGTTCAAGTGATTCCCCTGCCTCAGCCTCCTGAGTAGCTGGGACTACAGGCGCACACCTGGCTACTTTTTTTTTTTTAATTTTAGTAGAGACAGGGTTTTACCATGTTGGCCAGGATGGTCTTGATCTCCTGACCTCGTGATCCGCCCACCTTGGCCTCCCAAAGTGCTAGGATTACAGGCATGAGCTGCCACGCCCAGCCTAGACTTAAATTTCTTATGAATTCTAGTAAGTTTTTTTGTTGATTCTTTAGGATTTTCATCATATGTTATTTTCAAATAAAGACAGTTTTATTTCTTTCCGATCATTAGTCTCTTTATTTTTCTTGCTTTATTGCACTGGCTAGGACTTCTGGTACAATGTTGAATAGGGGTGGAAACAGCGAACATCTTTGTCTTGTTTCTGATTTTAGCGGGGAAACATTCAATCTTTTACTATTAAGTATGATGTTAGCTGTCAGGTGTTTGTAGATGCCCTTTATCAGATTGAAAAAGATCACGTCTATTCCTAGTTTGCTGAGAGTTTTTTAAAATAATGGATGGATGAGGCTAGGTGCAGTGGCTCACGCCTGTAATCCCAGCACGTTGGGAGGCCAAGGTGGGCAGATCACCTGAGGTTGGGAGGTCGAGACTAGCCTGACCAACATGGAGAAACCCCATCTCTACTAAAAATACAAAATTAACTGGATGTGGTGGTGCATGCCTGTAATCTCAGCTACTCAGGAGGGTGGGTCAGGAGAATTGCTTGAACCCGGGAGGCAGAGATTGCGGTGAGCCAAGATCGTGCCATTGCACTCCAGCCTGGGCAACAAGAGCAAAACTCTGTCTCAAATAATAATAATAATAATAATAATAGATGGATGTTGAACCTTGTCAAGTGCTTTTTTGGCATCAAGTGATATAATCATATGGATTTTTTTCTTTAGACTGCTAATATGGTGGGTTACACTGATTGATTTTTCAATATTGAACCTACCTTGCATTCCCAGGATAAACTTCACTTGGTCATCGTATATTTTTAAATACATTGCTGAATTTAATTTGCTAAAATTTTTGTTGGGAAATTTTATGTCTAAGTTCATAAAAGATACTGGTCTATAGTGGTTTTTTTCTTCTATTTTCTTTGTATATCTTTGATATTAGTGTAATTCTGGCCCCATAAAGTGAGTTGGGAAGTAGGAAGTATTCCTTTCTCTTTTGTTTTCTGCAAGAGATTATATAGATTTGTTGTTCTTTCTTTCTTTTTTTTTTTTAAGATGGAGTCTCACTCTGTCACCCAGGCTAGTGTGCAGTGGCACGATCTTTGCTCAGTCTCCCAGGTTCAATCAATTCTCCTGCCCCAGCCTCCTGAGTTGCTGGGATTTACAGGTACCCGCCACTATGCCCAGCTAATTTTTGTATTTTTAGTAGAGATGGGGTTTCACCATGTTGGCCAGGCTGGTGTCGAACTCCTGACCTCAAGTGATCCATCCTCCTCAGCCTTCCAAAGTGCTGGGATTATAGGCATGAGCCATGGTGCCTGGTGATTTGTCATTATTTCTTATCTAAATATTTGGATAGAATTCCCCAGAGAAACTATCTGGGCCTGGATATTTCTTTTTTAGAGTATTTTAAACTAAAAATTCAATTAAAAAAAAGTAGATATAAGACTATCCAAATAACTTATTTTATTTTGAATGAATTTCGGCAGTTTGTGGTTTTTGAGGTATTGGTTCGTTTCATCTGAGGTGGCTTTATACATGAAGAGTTATTTATAGTAGTCCCTATTTTCATTTTAATGTCTGTAGAGTCTAGTGATACCCTCTTTTTCATTCCTGATATTAGTAATTTCCTTATTCTTTCTCTCTTTTTTACTTTATAAATGTTGCTGGAGTTATCAATTTTATTGACCTTTTAAAAAAAAATAGATTTTGGGCCGGGCATAGTGGCTCACGCCTGTAATCCTAGCACTTTGGGAGGCCGAGGCTGGCAGATTGCCTGATTTCAGGAGTTCGAGAACAGCCTGGGCAACACGGTGAAACCCCGTCTCTACTAAAATACAAAAAAATGAGCTGGGCGTGGCAGTGTGCGCCTGTAGTCCCAGCCACTGCACTCCACACTCCACCCTGGGCGACAGAGCGAGACTCTGTCTCAAAAACAAACAAACAAACAAACAAACAAACAAACAAACCTGGATTTTGGTTTCATTGAGTTTTGTCTATTTTTCTATTTTTGATTTTATTGATTTCTGCTATTTATTAATACTTGCCTTCTGCTTGCTTTGGATTTATTTTACTCTTCTCATTTTTTTTTTTGAGATGGAGTTTTGCTCTTGTTGTCCAGGCTGGAATGCAATGGCACGATCTCATCTCACTGCAACCTCCGCTTCCCAGGTTCAAGCGATTCTCCTGCCTCAGCCTCCCAAGTAGCTGGGATTACAGGCATGCACCACCACGCCCAGCTAATTTTGTATTTTTAGTAGAGACGGGGTTTCTCCGTGTTGGTCAGGCTGGTCTTGAACTCCCGACCCCAGGTGACCCACCCGCTTCGGCCTCCCAAAGTGCTGGGATTGCAGGCATGAGCCACCCCACCCAGCCACTTTTCTAGTTTTTTAAGGAGAAAGCTTAGACTATTAAGACTTTTTTCCTAATATAATCATTTATTTATTTATATTTTTAAACAGGCTGTCACTCTGTTGCCCAGGCTGGAGTGTAATGACACAATCATGGCTCACTGCAAACTCAGTCTTCCTGGGCTCAAGCAATCCTCCCACCTCAGCTTCCTGAGTAGCTGGGATACAGGCGTGCACCACCACGCCCAGCTAATTTTTGTATTTTCAGTAGAGTCTGAGTTTTACCATGTTGGCCGGGCTGGTCTCAAACTCCTGACCTCAAGTGATCCACCTGCCTTAGCTTGTCAAAGTGCTGGGATTATAGGCATGAGCCTGTAATGTGTCTGGGTGTGGTTTTATTTGTAAAAGGTGGAAGATTTATACCATCTAAAGAGAAACCAGAGTATGGTTTTATTTGTAAAAGGTGGAAGATTTATACCATCTAAAGAGAAACCAGAGTATGGTTTTATTTGTATTTATCTTACTTAGGGTTCTTGATCTTGTTTTTATAAGTTGATGGCTTTCACCAAATTTGAGAAATTTATTGCCATTATTCAAAATCTTTTGCTGCCTTATTTTGTTTCTCTTCTCTTCTGGACCCTTCAATAACATGTATGTTAAGTCACAGAATATTGTCTCACAGACTTCTTAGGTTCTATTTACTTTTCTTTAATCTTGATTCTCTTTTGTTTTCAGATTGAATAATTTCTATTGCTCCATAGTCAAACTCGCTGACTGTTTTGTCTGCCATTAAGCCCATTCAGTGAATTTTTTATTTCAATTATTATACCTTTAAGCCCTGTAGAAATACTACTCAGTTCTTTTTATTTATTTTTTTGAGACAGGGTCTCACTCTGTCACCCAGGCTGGAGTGCAGTGGCACAATTACAGCTTACGGCAGGCTCAACCTTCTGGGCTCAAGCAATCCTCTGGCTTCTGCTTCCCGAATAGGTGGGACACAGGTACATGCCACCATGCTTGGCTAATCTTTATAGTTTTTGTACATATTGCCCAGGCTAGTGTTCTTTTTTATAGTTTGTGTTTTTTTGCTTAGATTCCCAACTTTTGAATTTTGTATGCATACATTCTTTTAATTTTTTTTTTTTTTTTTTGAGACGGAGTCTCACTCTGTCGCCAGGCTGGAGTGCAGTGGTGCAATGTTGGCTCACTGCAACCTCTGCCTCCCAGGTCCTGCCTCAGCCTCCCGAGTAGCTGGGACTACAGGCGCGTGCCACCACACCCAGCTAATTTTTTGTATTTTTGGTAGAGACGGGGTTTCACCATGTTGGCCAGGATGGTCTCGATCTCTTGACCTCGTGATCCGCCCACCTTGGCCTCCCAAAGTGCTGGGATTACAGGCGTGAGCCACTGCACCCAGCCATATTCTTTTAATTCTTTGGCCATATTTATAATGCCTGCTAAAGTTCTTGTCTGCTAATGAACCAACATTTGGGTCATCTCATAGTATTTTATTTCTTTATTTTTATTTATCTATTATTTTAATTTTTTAAGCAATATGGTCTTGCTATGTTGCCCAGGCTGGTCTGGAACTCCTGGCCTCAAGCAATCCACCTACCTTGGCTTCCCAAAGTGCTGGGATTATAGGTGTGAGCCACTGCGGCCAGCTGGTCTTAGAGTATTGACTACTTTTTTCTCTCGAGTGTGGATTATATTTTTCTGGTTTCTTTCTTTTCTTTTCTTTTCTTTTTTTGCGTATCTAGTGGGTTTTTTTGTTTTGTTTTGTTTTGTTTTGTTTTGAGATAGAATCTTGCTTTGTTACCCAGGCTTCTGGAGTGCAGTGGCGCAATCTCAGCTCACTGCAACCTCTGCCACCCGAGTTCAAGTGATTCTTCTGCCTCAGCCTCCCGAGTAGGTGGAATTGCAGGTGCCTGTCACCATGCCCGGCTAATTTTTGTATTTTTAGTAGAGATGCGGTTTTGCCATGTGGGCTAGGCTGGTCTCAAACACCTGACCTCAAGTGATCCTCCTGCCTTGTCCTCCCAAAGTTCTGGGATTACAGGTGTGAGCCACTGCACCTGGCCATATCTAGTGGTTTTAAGTTTGGATGCTGGACATCATGAATTATGCATGATGCAGTGATTCATTGTAGAGTCTCTGGATTCTGTTTGTTGTTCTAAAGAGTGATAAATATATATATATATATATATATATATATATATATATACACACTAATGTGTATATATACACATTTTATATATATATTTTGGTCAGGGTCTTGCTCTGTCGCCCAAGCTGGAGTGAAGTGGTGTGATCATACCTCACTATAACCTCAAGCTCTCAGGCTCAAGTGATCCTCTTGCCTCAGCCTCCCGAGTAGCTAGGACTACAGGTGTGCACTACCATGCTTGGCTAATTTTTAAACAATTATTTTAGAGATGAGGATCTTGCTGTGTTGCTCAGGCTGGTCTCAAACTCCTGGCCTAAAGTGATCCTTCCACCTCTGCCTCCCAAATAATTGGGATTACAGGCATGAACCACCTTGCCCAGCCTAAAGAGTGATTTTTATTTGAGCAATCCATTAACTTCACATTCAAAATCTACTGTGGTCAGCAGCAATCGAAATCTTATTAGTTATTTCAGCCTCCAGTGCTATTTTTTATTGGGTCCCCTGAGATCCTTTCCTCCTCATTCTACAACCCCCAGCATGTGTAGTTTATCAGTCACGCCAAACTGCACATGAAAGGATTTCACACTTTCACAATTTACACTCTGTTTCTCTGGCTTCTCTGATTGCCTCAAACTTTACCTCTAGCCAGTAAGTCTGTGGCTTCTGCTGCCCACACCATGTGGATTGTGGGTGTCCTTGGACAAAAAGCTGCAAAGCTGCAGATCTCATCAAGTGCAGTTTCTTTTCTTCCCCAAGACTAGTTTTTTTTTGTTTGTTTCATTGTTTTTTTTGTTTCTTTGTTTGTTTTTGAGACAGAGTTTCACTCTTGTCACCCAGGCTGGAGGACAATGGTGTGATCTCGGCTCACTGCAACCTCTGCCTCTCAAGTTCAAGTGATTCTCCTGCCTCCAGGAGGCAGGAGATTACAGGCTCATGCCTGTAATCCCAGCACTTTGGGAGGCTGAGGTGGGCCGATCACTTGAACCCAGGAGTTTGAGACCAGCCTGGGCAACATGGCAAAACCCCATCTCTACAAAAAATACAAAAGCCAGATGTGGTGGCTCATGCCTGTGGTCCCAGCTACTTAGGAGACTGAGGTGGGAGGATTGCTTGAGCCCAGGAGGTGGAGGTTACAGTGAACCAAGATTGCACCACTGCGCTCCAGCCAGGGTGACAGGGTGAGACCCTGTCTCAAATAATAATGATAATAATAATAATAATAATAATAACAACAATAATAATACCTATTGTTCTGATTGCCAATCTTTATTGTTTATAATCTGTTTCATGTTTAGAGACTTTTAGAGGAGGCTGTAGAGTCTCCTACTGTCTTCTGCCTTACTGTTTAACCAATTCATGGTGAGGAAACTATTCTAACCTAATCTTTCTTGCTGCTAATGAACCAGCTCTTAATCTGTTTATTTTAATCAAGAATAGCATGGGAGCTGGGCATGGTGGCACTCACATGTAGTCCCAGCTACTCAGGAGGCTGAGGCAGGAGCATCACTTGAGCCCAATTCGAGACCAGCCTGGGCAGCATAGCAAGACCTTGTCTCAAAAAATAAAAATTAAAAAAAAATAGCATAGGAAGGAACCCTTTGCTTTCCACAGTCTCATTTTGAACTGTCTTTTCTTCCAGCACTTAACCTCCGTAGAAACCACCCCAGAATCCACCACCCAACTCTCAATCTCCCCAAAGTCTCCGCCAACCCTGGCTGTGACCGCCAGCTCTGAGTACAGTGGCCCAGAGACGGACAGGGTGGTATCCTTTAAATGCAAGAAGCAGCAGACCCCTCCACACTTAACCCAGAAGAAAATGTTAAAACCTTTTCTGCCCACAAAATCCAAGAGCTTCTGGGAGAGTCCGAACACAAACTGGACTTTGCTAAAGAGTGACATGAACAAGCCACATTTGATATCCGAGCTACTCACCAAGCTTCAACTGAGTGGGAAGCTCTCCTTCTTGCCAGCTCACTACAACCCCAAGCTGGGGATGAATAACCTGTCACGTGAGTGCCAGTGTGTACAGGGATATGCCAGGAGCTTAAAGGGGAGAGGGACCGATAGAACCAGTCCTAATCTTTGGGGAGCTCCCAGTCTTTGGAGGAGGGACAGCCCCTGTCTTCAGGGAAACCCCAGTCTGATGGTGGAGACACAGTCCATACCATTAGGAAGTCTCTAGTCTGATTGGGAAGACAAAAAAGATAAAAACAGATTGCTGTCCAAGTCCCTTCTTCACCACTTCCTGGTTCTCATTCACATGAGGCTCATTCAGCTGAGGCTGCACCAGTTACTGATGTTAAGTATGAAAAAATGGGGAAGAAAAACTATATGGAGAAAAGGAGCAATGGCTGATTCTGGCTCAAAGAGCTTTGAATGGCAGTTATAGGCCATGGGACCCTACTGGGAGGTGGTCTTCACCAGGAATTTGTGCTGAATCCAGCAGCACAAATCGCTGATGCTTCTGACTTTGCCTTTCCAGAAAACCCCTCCCTGCCTGGGGAGTGCCACTCCCGCAGTGACAGCTCTGGCGAGAAGAAGCAGCTGGATGTGTCCTCCCTCCTCTTGCAGAGTCCTCAGAGCTATAATGTTACTCTGAGGGACCTGCTGGTGATTGCCACTCCAGCCCGACTGGATCCAAGGCCTTGTAAAAGCCACACAAGTGCTATGAGGGACCCATGTATGCAGGATCAAGAAGCATACAGCCATTGCCTGATCTCTGGCCAAAAAGGATGTGAGAGGAGCTAGGTAGGCCCACACATATTCCCTTAATGAATTTGGTGCGTTGGCAGGTGCTCTGTGTTTTTCTGGAATGTTGGGTAGGTAGGAGGATGGACGGATTGATAAAGACATACAGGTAAGTAGACAATGAAGACTTAGTAAAAATGTGACCCTGGCTGGGTGCAGTGGCTCATGCCTATAATCCCAGCACTTTGGGAGGCCAAGGCAGGAGGATCCCTTGAGCCCAGGAGTTTGAGACCAGCCTGGGCAACATAAGGGAGACCCCATCTCTACAAAAAATTTAAAAATTAGCTGGGTGTGGTGGTACATGCCTGTGGTCCCAGCTACTTGAGAGGCTGAGGCGAGAAGATTACTTGATGCAAGGGGTTCAAGACTAGCCTGGGCAACATAGCAAGACCCTGTCTCTACAAACAATTTAAAAATTAGGCCGGGTGCAGTGGCTCATACCTGTAATCCCAGCACTTTGGGAGGCCGAGGTGGGTGGATCACAAGGTCAGGAAATCGAGACCATTCTGGCTAACACAGTGGAACCCCGTCTCTACTAAAAATACAAAAAATTAGCTGGGCATGGTGGCACCCACCTGTGGTCCCAGCCACTCGGGAGGCTGAGGCAGGGGAATTGCTTGAACCTGGGAGGGAGAGGTTGCAGTGAGCTGAGATTGTGCCACTGCACTCCAGCCTGGGTGACAGAGTGAGACTCCGTCTCAAAATAATAATAATAATAATTTAAAAATTAGCTGGGTGTGGTGGAGCATGCCTATGGTCCTAGCTACTTGGGAGGCCAAGGTAGGAGGATTGATTGAGCCCAGAGCTGAAGGTTGCAGTGAGTCGGGATTGCACCACTGCACTCCAGCCTGGGTGACAGAGCAGCACTCTGTCTCCAAAAAAAAAAGTGACCCCCTTGCTATGTATTAATATATTTCTGGTAGAACTGATCTGCCCCCACTAGGCACTTTGCCTTGTCTTCCACTTATGGCTAAAATTGAGATAGTCATATATGGAGAGCCCAGAAGTAGAACCATGTCAACCATAATGGGTGGATTTTCACACCCTTCAAGCTATGCCGCCTGGTCTAGGCCTAGATCACTTGCCCCAAAGGCTGGCCCTGTAATGGAGTGTGCTGAGGGTACAGAGCAACAGGACAGCAGAGACTGAGATGTGGAACCAAAGGCCTTTGAGAAGTTTTGGTTCCACCGTGCAAAAGGCCCCAGGAGATGGTGAGATGCCCTCCGTCTGAACTTCAGTGCTTCTGAGGGAAGGTCATATGTAAAAACTTCGGAGAACTCCACAACATAGAGCTGTGGAATTAAGGGATCTTTGCTGCTTGACTGTCTAAAGAAGAAGGCTAGAGATTTGAATCATCTCCCTCCACCCTGCCACCCAAAGCTTACTGTGAGCAGATACTCTGACCTGGCCCCTTGTGACCAGTAGCTCACACTGCAGGAGGGCCTGCAAGGAAACATCCAGCCCATAGAGATCACCTTGGGTTCCTGTAAAAATGCATATTCCAGGGCCTTCTCCCAGAAATTCTGATTCAGTGGTCCTGGGTGGAGAGCCCAGGAATCTGCATTTTATGAAGCTCCTCTAGTTGATTCTGATAGTCCTCTCACCATGCTCAGAGAAGAGCTGGGCCTGATGTTTCCCCATTTCCCTGATGATAGAAATCATATGAGGGCCCTTGTTTAAGCCTGTAGTTTCTCAGCCCAAACCCCCTGGGAATTCTGGCATAAGAGGGCTGGGAAGGGGCCCTGGGAATTTGTCTTTTGAACAAGTCTTTTAAATATGGGTAATAGGTCAGGCACGGTGGCTCAGGCCTGGAATCCCAGCACTTTGGGAGGCCGAGGTGGGCAGATCACTAGGTCAGGAGTTTGAGACCAGCCTAGCTAATATGGTGAAACCCCATCTCTACTAAAAATACCAAAAGTAGCCGGGCATGATGGCACGCGCCTGTAGTCCCAGCTACAGTTGTGGTGAGCCGAGATCACGCCACTGCGCTCCTGCCTGGGAGACAGAGCAAGACTCCATCTCAAAAACACAAAGCAAAACAAAACAAAACAATAACAACAACAAAAACATATGGGTAATAAGTACTTGTCTTACATGTAGACCCAGGCCTGGGCAGAGGAGCCTGTTACAGCCAGCCCTGACCTGTGGGCCTGTTATTGGAGCAAAACTCCGATCCTTAAGGAGCTCCAACCCACTACCACTATCTTCAATTCTTGTGCCTCAGCCTCTTGAGTAGCTGGGGCTAAAGGCATGTGCCTCCGTGCCCGGACAATTTTTGTATTTCTAGTAGATATAGGGTTTTGCCATGTTGGACAAGTTGTTTTCGAAATCCTGGCCTCAAGCAATTCACCCACCTCGGCCTCCCAAAATGCTAGGATTACAGATATGAGCCACCGCACCCAGTCTGTTTCTACTATTTAAAAAAGGATGATGTAGCACATTACAATGAAAACTTGTATTCAGTAGGACTGTTAAATGAAATAATAATGATCAGAAGCCACACGAAGAAAGGGAAGAGATCATTATATGAAGAGGGTGTGATAAAGTGCTTCCTGCATTGACCGTTGAATTTAGCTCTGAACCTCTTAGCAGAAAAGGCCAGGCGCAGCATCCTGTTTTGGTCCTTTTTGTCTGTCCAATCATACTAGAGAGTCTCTAGTGGCATGGACTATGTCTCTGCCATCAGATGGGGGTCTCCCTGAAGACAGGAACTTTATTCCTTCCCTCAAGATTGGGGGCTCCTCAAAGACTGGGACTGGTTCTGTTGGTTTCTCTCCCCACCCCCAAGCTCCAGGTACATCCCTGTGTACACTGGCCCTCACCCGCTTGGAGCTGTAGTGAGCTGGGAAACAGGGAGAACTTCCCCATCAGTTGAACCTTGGTGAATACCTCTGACATCAGATGCTGATTCTTCATGTCACTTTTTAGCAACGTGGGCTAGATTCCCCAAGAAGCTCTGGTATTTTGTAGGCAGACAGGGTTTCAATATTTTCTCCTAGATGAGTAAAAATAAGTTTAGTAGTTCCTTAGGGAAGACTTCTTTCCCTGAAAGAGCAGTTTATCATGTGGCATCTTAGATGTTTTCTGCCATAATAAACAATGGCTGAGGGCATGGCCATGTGTTAGTATTAGTCATGGTGCTGGGCATGGTGGCGAGTGCCTGTGGTCCCAGTTACTGGGGAAGCTGAGGCAGAAGGATTGCTTGAGTCCAGGAGTTCTGGGCTGTAATGCACTACCCTGATCAAGTATCCGCACTAAGTTTGGCATCAGTATGGTGGCCTCCCAGGAGCTGGGGGCCACCAGGTTGCCGAAGGAGGGGTAAACCAAGACAGAAACGGAGCAGGTCAAAACTCCCATGCTCATCAGTAGTGGGATCACGCTGGTGAATATCCACTGCTCTCCAGCCTAGGCAACATAGCAAGACCCCATCTCTAAAAAAAGAAAAAATCAGGATGATAGATGGTGATAGTTACCCTTTTTTGCTAGCCGACTATAAGGGCGCCAGCACTCTTCTAGATAAATATTTTATCTAACTGAATTTCAATCACAGTTGTACACTTTATTTTTATTTTCTCTGGAGACAGTCTTGTTCTGTTGTCCAGGCTGGAGTGCAGTGGTAGGATCATGGCTCACCATAATCTCAAACTCCAGGGCTCAAACGATCCTCCTGCCTCAGCCTCCCATGTAGCTAGGACTACAGGTGCACATCATGATGTCCAGCTAATTTAAAAAGTATTTTTGTAGCACAGGGTCTCCCATGTTGCCCAGGCTCGTCTTGAACTCCTGCCCTCAAACAATCCTCTTGCTTCAGCTTCCCAAAGCTCTGGGATTACAGACGTGAGTCATTGCACTTGGCCTTGAACTTTAGAAAAGAAAAAAAAGCTGATACTCAAAGAGCATAAGGCTTAACATTCAGCAGGTCCCCCAGTTTTAATTGGCACAGCAAGGATTTGAGTCAGATGCTTCTGATTCTCAAGCCCCAAACTCTTGAAGCCATACTATCTGTTAAATGATACTTTTCATATTAGTCTTTAGTTAGAGCTGAGGTGACAATAAGTGGCTCTTCAGTGGAGGCATTTCTGCAGGTAGCAGATATGACAAAGACCAAGCAGAGCCTCCTAGAATACCGTATGGGGTCACCAGATCTTAGAGCTGGCCCCCTGCTTTTAGGCCAAATAATGGCTTCTAAAAGTTCTCTCCAAACTAATCGGACCATAAAGGACTTACACATAAAAAAGCAGACTCCCAAAAGACTGTATACAGCAGAATGTCCATTGGAATGCATGATATTAATGCATTGATTTGCAGACGGAGCAGAATGTGGTTTGAAAAGAGGGCTTCTGCACAATAAATAATGGTTGAAGGAAAGAAGGAAGAGCAAGCAGAGGCCTCAATGGAGGATCAGGGGTTTCTTTGGAAAGCGTAAGAGTAATAACACCTTCCACACATCAGGTTTACAGATCATATCTCATAGAATCCTCACATTGACAATGTGAGGTTGGCAAGGCAGACGTTATTACCTTATGCCCAGTTTGCAAGTGAAGAAACTCAAGGTTGAGGATGTTAAATGACTTGCCCAACCTCACACAAGTGATGGACTGGACAAACAGCTCTATGTTTCCTTCTCTACCCTCTGGCCATGAACTTGGCACCCATCCTGACCCATGTGAGGAATGGCGCCCTGACACATTCCTGCATTTTTCTGCTTTAGTGGCTAGAATATCATTCTTCTTCCTCTGGACCACTTTCACAGTGGGTTGGTCACTGAGTCCATGGTGCAGATCTGTATAAGAGTTGAATTCTAGGGGATAAACAACCTATTTTGTAGGATCTTCCTTTTTTTTTTGAGTCAGGCTCTCACTGTGTCATCCAGGCTGGAGTGCAGTGGCACTATCATGGCTCACTGCAGCCTCAACTTCCCAGGCTCAGGAGATTCTCCCACTTCTGCCTCCTGAGTAGCTGAGGTGACAGGTGCTTGTCACCATGCCTGGCTAACTTTCCTTTTCTTTTCTTTTTTCTTTTTGGAGTCTCCCTCTGTTGCCCAGGCTGGAGTGCAGTGGCGCGATCTCAGCTCACTGCAACCTCTGCTTCCCAGGTTCAAGCTGTTCTCCTGCCTCAGCCTCCCGCTATCTAACTTTTTCTTTCTGTTTTTTTGTTTGTTTGTTTGTTTTGTTTTGTTTTTAGAGACAGAGTCTTGCTCTGTCGCTCAGGCTGGAATGCAGTGGTGTGATCTTGGCTCACTGCTACTTTCACCTCCCAGGTTCAACTGATTCTCCTGCCTCAAACTCCTGAGTAGCTGAGACTGCAGGTGTGCCACTGTTCCTGGCTAATTTTTGGATGTAGCTTTAGTAGAGATGGGGTTTCTCCATGTTGACCAGGCTGGTCTCAAATTCTTGACCTCAAGTGATCCACCTGCCTCAGCCTCCCAAAGAGCTGGGCATGAGCCACTGTGCCTGGCCTCATTTTGTAGGATTTTAAGGATGACTCATGGCTTGGTAAAGTGGGATGCCTGGCATCTTACTGAATCAATGGTACCTGCAATGATGGTGATGCTGTTGCTGATGAGGATGATATTGTGCTGATGGTGATGGGCCCAGCGTGAACTGGCCCAAGACACACTTCCCACTGGTGTACTAAAAGCTTTGCATATATTGTCTCAGTCCTCGGGGCATTGTTGTTGTCTTTTTCCAGATGGGGAAACCAAGGCTGAGAGAGGTTGAGTAACTTGTCCAAGGGCATACAGCTTCTTAACCACTATAACATTCTCTCCAGCCAGCCATCTTGGCTGCTCTTAAATGATCCATATCCAATATTTCAGGCAAGAAGGCTGCAGGAAGATGAATGTTGTGTAGGTAGAATGAGTTTCTGGTGACTACCGATATAAGTCACCTAAGCGTCTCTTGATCCACTAGATAGGAATGGTGATGATGAGTTCATTGACTTTAATATTCTGGAGGCCATTTTAAAGGAAAATCTAAAAAAAAAATTTCTTTTTTTTCAGAATCAGACTGGATCTCTGCCACTTTCCCCTTCCTACCTCTTAACTTGCAGGAAACAATGTGTCTCTTCCGACAGTGTCTCCAATGTTCACAGAATCAACTGAAGTTTTGTTTGCTCATCTAGATATACTGGTCTTCCATTAGCTCCTAGTAGCAGCAATGGGGCCAACAGCCCTGCCTCTGTTCCCTCCCAGTTAGCTTACAGTGCTACAGGACCATGATTTCTGGGGTTGGATTGGTGCTGCCCCAGGACACACTCCAGTTGCCCTACCAGTGGCACTTCTCTGGGTTCTTCACATGGCACCATCATCCAGAATACTCCCTCAGATAAAGCAACTTCGGGAGTAGTGTTTCAGAGAAGGACTCATGATTTCCAGGAGTCAAAAGCCCTCAGTCCACCAACAGAACTATGCCAGTTGGTCTTCATCTCCAAGATAAAAGATGAGGTCAGGGATGGGCATGGTGCATAACTCTGAGCCCTGAGTGAGAGAACTGAGGCAGCTGCAACTTCACAAGGTCAAGGCCCGACCTCCGCCCATCCCCACCAGCCCAAAGACTTGCCACCTCAGTGCCTGAGCATCCTCTGGTGACCTCCCTCACCAGCCCAACTTAATCTCACCAGTGAAAACAGAGGTGAGGTGAGAGTACCCAGCCTGAAGATGCTTCTATCAACCTGCAGAAATGTTACACTTTCCCTTCAGGCATCCATTAATAAAAGAAATTGCCATGCTTACTGCCAGGAGGAGGAGCCTGATTTGGAGGGATAATGGGAAAGGAGGGTTGTGGGGAGACAGTTATCCTGAGTACCCCTCACTAAGAAAGCTCCAGGCTGGGCGCAGTGGCTCATGCATGTAATCCCAGCACTTTGGGAGGTTGAGGCAGGCAGATCACCCAAGGTCAGGAGTTCAAGACCAGCTTGGCAAACATGGCGAAACCCCGTCTCTACTAAAAATACAAAAATTAGCCAGGCATGGTGGTGGGCATGGTAGCTAGTAGTCCTAGCTACTCAGGAAGCTGAGACAGGAGAATCGCTTGAACCTGGGAGGCAGAGGTTGCAGTGAGCTGGGATCGCGCCACTGCACTCCAGCCTGGGCAACAGAGTGAGACTCCGTCTAAAAAAAAAAGCTCCAAATACATTAAAAATAGGAAGCTTTGAAGACTTTCTTGGGACAAATGGTCTACAGTAAGCCCTGCCCTCCTTGCTAGGAACACAGAGCCTGACGTGGACGTTGCCCTGTCTGGGCAACTGACTCCACCAACTCTGCCCAGCACAGGGCCTGGCTAGACCACAGGCATAACATCTTTCCTTATCTGCCAGCTCACTCTCTGCCCTTTCCAGGAATGTGATCCATTTTTGCTTCACTCACTCTTCCTGAGTCTGATCCCTGGTGAGACCTTTGGGGCATATGAGGCAGAGGTGGAAGAAGTAAGTTCTGAAGACAAGTGCTTGCTTCACAGTGTTGACCTGGCTTTGCCTTATGGATTTCCAATAGAATAAATTTCTGGCCTCAAGAATATCAGGGGAACCTGGGATGCTTGAAGCCCACAGTACCCTTCAGGCAAAAGACCTTAATTATCCAAGATATTGAATGGAGACATTAGACTCAAATCATTTGTGTCCAGCTCTGAAACACACATATGTACACGTCATCCCCATGTCAGCCTGGTTTTCAAGGATCCCGGGATAGCGTTCTTTTCTTTTTAGTAAATAGTCAAGGCCCAGCTGGATGGCAAAAGAAGCCAAGGCCTGGTTATCCCAGCAGACAAGTAAAAGCTTAATTGCCATCTCAACCTCCACAAGCCCATTCCTGACACCATTCGGAAGGCTCAAAACAGACTGATGTGAGGCCACTTTTCCCATTGTTCTCATCAGGTTGTCGGAGATCATAGCCTGGCCCAAGCAAAAGATGTAAGACTTGCTGAAAAGGGGCTTCCTGGAATCTCTACATCTCTCCCCTTTTCTTCCTGGTCACAAGTTCCAGCCAGTCGAGATTCCTGAGCTGATAAAAAGGAAGTATCTTAATAAGATAATGCCAGAATTATTTGGCTTTCTGTGGGACACTGTGGTGCCAGCACCTTTGCTCCTAGAGACAGGACATGCAATCTGTGCAGTCGCACAGGGTCCTGCACTTAGAAGAGCCCTGTGTTTGGCTTAATGCCCTATTGCCACCATATTGAAATTCTGAATCATTTTTGAACAAGGAACTCTGCGTTTTCATTTTTTAGTGGACCTGCCAAATTTTGTAGCACATCCTGTCTAGAGGCTTTAACAGCTCAAGGTTATCCAACGAGAAGGCACAATATCAGGCTGCCTTCCCAGCCCCACCCACCTCCTGCCTGTTCACTCATAGGGCTGTGCAGAGCACAGTGCTTCTGTGAGACAGAAAAATGCTGTGGCAGTTCCTGCTCCCAAAGAGTGTGCAGTGGAGGAAGGCGGGTCCACAGATAACTAGCCTGAGTTAAGTGCCACTAAAAAAGAGTGTCAGTAGACGAGAAGGAAACACCCTCACACCTAGCTGGGAGGACCAAGTCCACTTCATTGGAGGAGGTGATATTTGAGGTGGCAGAAAAAGATAAATAGGATTTTATTGTTTTTATTTTTTAAGATGGAGTGTCATTCTGTCACCAGGGTGGAGTGCAGTGGCATGATCTCAGCTCACTGCAACCTCTGCCTCCTGGGTTCAAGCTATTCTCCTGCCTCAGCCTCCTGAGTAGCTGGGATTACAGGCGCCCGCCACCATGCCCAGCTAATTTTTGTATTTTTAGTAGAGACAGTTTTCACCATGTTGGCCAGGATGGTCTCGATTTCTTGACTTTGTGATCCTCCCACCTCAGCCTCCCGAAGTGCTGGGATTACAGGCGTGAGCCACCGCGCCAGGCTGATAAATAGGATTTTAAAAGGTGGATATAAGATATGGACTGAGGTATAGAGGCCTGGAAGAAACTAAAAACCCTGAACATGATCAAGAGGTAAGGTCTAGGCTGGGCGTGGTGGCTCACGCTTGTAATCCCAGTACTTTGGGAGGCCGAGGTGGGTGAATCACCTGAGGTCAGGAGTTCGAGACCAGCTTGGCCAACATGGCAAAACCCCATCTCTACAAAAAATACAAAAATCAGCCAAGTGTGGTGGCACGCGCCTGTAATCCCAGCTACTCGGGAGGCTTAGGCAGGAGAATTGCTTGAACCCAGGAAACAGAGTTGGCAGTGATCCAAGATCATGCTGCTGCACTCCAGCCAGGGCAACAAGAGTGAAACTCCGTCTCAAAACAAAAACAAAAACAAAAACAAAAAAGTAAGGTCTAGTCCAGTTTGGCTGGATCAGAAAGGAAATTGGGAGACGAAGATGGAAAGATAGATTAAGAGACCATATTGGAAACCCAGTGACCCTTTGTTTATATTGCCATTATTGCACTCCTCATGATAATGAATTTGTGCAGCTGTCTGTCCACTGGAATGTACCATGTCTCTACATCTTTATATTCTCTGCTTTTAGTTTAGTACCTAGGACATAATAGGAATTCAGTAAATATTTGCTGAATGAATAAATATTGCAGAGGATCTAAACTGTTATCCTGGGTAGTGTTTACCTAATTCAGCAGGCAGTGGGAAACTGCTGAAGGTTTTTGAGTGGGAGATTTTATTTAGTGTTAGGAAGATGAATCTAGTAGTAGATGGTGGAGTGGCTTGGCAAGGGGAGGGACCCAAAGGTGGGAGAGGGCTTGGGAGTCTCATACAGTGGTCCAGGATTCAAGCCCTTGCAGCCTCTATCAGGATGGCTGGCTGGGGGAGAGAAAAGGAGGCAGATATACCTCAATAAGCTGGAAGAAAAAAAAAGAGGCAAGTGAGAAAAATATCGTAGAGCTGGGACTTAGCAGCTGACTGTGTGGCAGAGGATAAAGGAACAATAAAGAAGGTTTCAGAGGAACTGAGTCCACTGAAAGAAATTGGGAACATTAGGAGAAGGAGCTTTGGGAGGATAGAGATCAAGGTATCTGTTCATAAAGCAGTTGGATGAACTCCTGTCCCCAGACAGATTTATGAAAGCAACACTGAAGGAAAAGTTTCCAAGTGCAAAAGTGACGTTTCTGAAGACCAAGTTGTTAAAAATAGCCATCTTGGATGGGGCAGGTTCTCTCATCTCCAGGCTCAGAGATATCTGGGCAATTGTAAAGACCTGTGGTTCTCCCTAGACTTTATTAGTCACTTTGGAGCAAGGGGGAGGTAAACTTGGATTTAAAAAGCTCTGCCTGGCCGAGCCCGGTGGCTCACACCTGTAATCCCAGCACTTTGGGAAGTCGAGGCAGGCGGATCACCTGAGGTTGGGAGTTCGAGACCAGCCTGACCAATATGGAGACACCCCATCTCTACTAAAAATACAAACTTAGCCGGGTGTGGTGGCAGGCACCTGTAATCCCAGCTACTCGGGAGGCTGAGGCAGGAGAATCGCTTGAGGCAGAGGTTGCGGTGAGCCAAGATCGCGCCATTGCCCTCCAGCCTGGGCAACAAGAGTGAAACTCCATCTCAAAATAAATAAATAAATAAATAAATAAATAAATAAATAAATAAATAACTTAAATAAAATAAAAATAAAAAGCTGTGCCAGGGAGTTCTGATGCTTAGTCAGGTTTGGGAACCACTTGCCTGGCTTACCCCACACTGGATTAGGCCGCCTCAGACAGCATGGGTAACTCTTACTAGCCTTAAAAGGGTGACTTCAGGCCGGGTGTGTGGCTCACACCTGTAATTCCAGCACTTTGGGGGGCTGAGGTGGGAGGATCACTTGAGCCTAGGGGTTTGAGACTAGCTTAGGCAACATAGAGACTCCGTCTCTGCCAAACAACAACAGCAACAAAATTTGCCAGGCATGGTGTTGCACAGCTATAGTCCCAGCTACTCGGGAGACTGAGGTGGGAGGATTGCTTGAGCTCAGGAGGTTGAGGCTACAGTGAGCTATGATTGTGCCACTGCACTCCAGCCTGGGTGACAGAGGGAGACCCTGTTTTAAAAAAAAGTGATTTTAGATTCCAGCTTTCCTTCCACCCTGGCAGAGAGTGTAAGCAAGGCAGACCGGCAGCTGTTGTAGGCTCCCTCCCCGCACTCATCCTGTATGATTACATGAACTGAATGTAATCATTCACAGCCCTTGCCTTTACAGCTGGCATGTCACTTAGCTTAATTACAGCATGCAGTGGTATTTCAATTCGAGAAATCTAAAAAAGCAATAAAATGAGTTTTGCAAATTGTTAGGAAGGCAATGAAGACCTTGAAACTGCAATTTACTAAGCATTGCTTTCAATTATTTTGCATTCTCCAGCCATGACTGTAAGTTATTCACTAGCAGCCTGGAAAGCCAAGCAGGTAGTGTGTCATGTGGAGGGGATTTCATGTCTTCTGAATGCACACTGTGCTGGGGAGGTGGCTGGAGGTTCTGGGAGTTGCCTTGGCTATGGGAGGGGATGTGATTATTCTGAGCACATGTTCTTCCCATCAGGCACCTGATAATCATGTTTCCTCCAAGACTCTCCTCCAAGACTCTCCAACCGTGGGCTCTGGCTGGTATGGGGTGACCTTCAGCAAGGGGCTCCCTTCCCCTTTACTCCTGCTATCTACTACTGTCCTCAGAAAGCATGAGGAAAGAAGTGTGGAAAGCAAAGCAAGTCCTTTAAAGATCTAGGGTTAGTGCCTGTTTTTTCTGGCTCTCTGTCTCATTTCTTTTCCTGGCGTACTTCCTGATTCATCTTAGTCCTTGAGTATGTGCTTCTTGGGGAGCTATTTGAATGGGAAAGTCTGTGGCCTCTTTTCACCACCCTGCTTTCTCAAGCATAGGAGTCTTGTGACAATGATAATAAAATAGGACCCCATCCATCTGAGAAAGGGGAAGCAGCAGCAGCAGGAAGTCTCAGCCAGCATGATAAGCAGGAGCAGAATGCCAGCTGCCTTGGCAGCCATGCCAGGCGGGAGAGCAAACACCTAAATCCTGTTGGCAAAGCCAGCAAGACACCATCACGCTGTGGCCAAAGCAAACAGGAGCTGAGACAGGCCCACTGTAATGGATTCTCACTTCCGCCTGGATCTGGCAGAGGGTGAGACTAAGCCAGCTGAGCCCACGTGACAGGGCATCAAGTAGCCATGGGGATGCTCATACCCATCCCTGGGCTGGGCCCAAGCTGGACCCTTGCCTTCTTTGCCATGGTCTCTTTTCTTTTCTTTTTTTCTCTTTTCCTTTCTTCCTCATTCTTTCTTTCTTTTTTTTTTTTTTTTTTTTACAGGGTCTTGCTTTGTCACCCAGGCTGGAGTGCAGTGTCTAGATCATGGTTCACTGCAGCATTGACCTCCTGGGCTCAGTGATCCTCCCAACTCTCCCCACTGAGGAGCTGGGACTACAGGCATGCACCACCATGTCTGGCTAATTTTATTTTGTAATTTTTTTTTTTTTTTTTTTTTTAAGATATAGAGTCTCACTATGTTGCTGAGGCTGGTCTCAAACTCCTGGTCCCAAGGGATCTTCCTGCCTCAGCCTCCTAAAGTGCTAGGATTACAGGCATGATCCAAGCCACCTTGCCTGGCCCCACGGTCTTCTTTCAATTTGGTCCAGGCCAAGGAAAGGCTGATAATGAAAAACCATCGTCACATATATTATGTGGTTGATTCTTCACAGCAGTTCTGTGAGATCAATATTATCCTCATCTTATAGATGTGAACACTGAGGCTTGGGGATATCGAGGACACAGAGCCAGGCCTTAGTCTCAGGCCTCTGACTCAGTGTCTGCTGCCGATCTCATTTCCTCCACCCTTCCACCTCTCCACCCCAAACTCTCCATGTCAATTCCCACAGTCCTTTCATGGGCTGAGCTCCCACAGTCTAAATGGGACTTGAGTTCTTTTTTTTCCATTTCATAGTTGAGAAGCAAAGACTCCAGAGCGGGGGTGGGGCTGGGGGTATTTTTTGTTTCGAAACCAGAAAACAGTTAGTTGACGTACTTGATTCTGTCTACCACACCCACCAACATGAATGGAGGTCCAGTGAGAAGTATATGTTTACAAATATTTTCAGTCATTTTGCTATATCAGCAGCATCCCCCTCTGTTATTAAAACGTGAAAGATCTGAATCAAGACCTCTTGTTTTTAATGCCATAATTTGGTTGTGCTTGGACATAGCCTGAATAGACCCCCTTATGACGTGAAGCTTCTTGGTGTCTCTAGGGCCCAATGTACCATGAAAATTCATATCCCTCACCACCTAGTTGGGAAATTTATATTTATTAATGGAGAAATGCACAGTAGCTATATTCATATCTAAATGAAAGACTGGGCTTCTATTGAGAGAAGAAAAAGCGCTGTTGGATAGGACATTCCCTTCTGGTTCTCCATTTCCCAGCAGATTTGCTGATTATTGAAATGATTTCTCAATCGCTCTGTTGGAAGGGAAAGGACCGGAGAAGGAAAGAGGAATCGTTTATTGGGCTCAGAACCAATTCACCGGTTCTCTCTTTTTTTTCTGCCCCCCCCCCCCCCCCGGCCTTTTCATTTGCTCTGCTTCTAGGGACCCTAAAGGAAAATACCATTCAACAGAAGGGGCCGTGGAAACTGTAGGTAGATGGCGTGATTGGAATATTTCCTCCATTCCCCCATATCTGAAGTGGGTAGTTATAGGGCAGGTGGGGATTCTGCAGGAGAGAGGCAGGCCTGCGCGTGCGTGAGGCTGGCTTGGAGGTCCTGTTGGAGAAGGCGCGCTCGGGAAGGTTCTTCCTAGCGAATTTGCCTGGAATTGGAGATTAGGACGCCCAGAGAGGAAAACCCTGCCCCCCCACAGCCCAGTCCCGAGTTGTTGAGCCCCGCGCTCCTTGGCGGAAAAAGACCCCGGGTCGACGAGAAAAGTGCTTCCCCGACGCTGAGCCTGGCAGGCGGGGCTCACGCCCAGGCGCCGCCTACGCGCGCCCTCCGCCGGAGGGCATCCCGGCTCCAGCGCAGAGCCCGAACCCGCACCGTGGCCGCATGCAACGCAGGGCCAAAGGGCTTCGCTCCAGCGGGGTCGGAGAGAAATCCACCAGAGGCTGGAAGAAGCAGGACCGGGGGTCTCAGTAGAAATGCTCAGGGCAGGGCCAGACCAGCCCGTTCCCTCTCGCTGTTCTGCTGGTTTTGCCCAAGCGGCTCCGGCTCTGAAGCCCCAAAGCCTCAGAGGTGAATTCGGTTCCAGAAGGAGCGTGGAATGGGGTTCCTCCGGTTCCTGAGTGTACGCGACATTGTTAACGTAGCGCGTATTATGTGCCAAGCACTGGGGCAAAGCGCTTTTACAAGCTTTATTATCCCCCAAACCACTTTATGAGGGGGATACGAGCCCCATTTACAGGTGAGGAAACTGAACCCGAGAGAGTGTAAACCAGTATGTGTCCCAAGCAAGACTGGACGGGGCCGGTAGCCCTTCCCCGACCACAGTAGTTTGAACTTGAACTGCAGACACGGAATTCTAGTGTGGAGATCAGTGTGAAGCCACGGAGGGGAACAGCACTTCGGGTTCCAGCGTGGTCACTTTCATTCCGTCACTGTTCCCATTAGGACTCCAGAGGAAGACTGGGAGGGAATGGTGGTTACGCCAATTTTACAGTGTAGGAAACAGGTTTATGTGCAGGTCATAGCTACTGCGGAGACAAGAGCCCATCCCGGGAACGTCTTCTGATGTCCCAAACCCAGGAGGAGCTTTCAGCCAGGGCGTTCATCCTGAATTTTTCATGTGCCACGTAAATGGGGTGCTGAAACAGGCCCTGAGGAGTGTTGCTGCCACGGCATCTGGCCCTCCACAGAGCCCTTAGGTCTCCTGGTGTGGAGGACCACTGTGTGAACGACGAAAGGGAACTGAACTCTCCCTTCTTCCCTTCCTCCCTTCCTTCTTTGCTTCCTTTCTTCTGCTCACCGGCTGTGGAGAAGAGTGGGCTTGGGTGATTTTCCTGTGATTCACTTCCCAGTCATCCTAGTTACTCGGCTGAGACAGGGCAGAGGCCAAGTGTCCGAGGGTTTTTTTCTGGGACAGGCGCAGTTTGGCCTTGGCAAAAATCCGAGAGGAAGATGAGGCAGGCGGGACATTATTTTGGTCACTAAGCACGGGGCTCTGCAGCGCTGGGCTCGCCACTGCATTGATTTAATTCCAGCATCAACTCTGCAGTTATTTTACCTATAAGGAGACTGTGTTCAGGGAGATGGAGACCGTTGCTCGGGCCTGAAGCTGCTGGGGAATGGGACTGGGGTCTAAGCCAGGTCTATGTAACCTCATAGCTTTGCCCTGTTCTGCCGGTGGCCCAAGAATGGAAATAGGAGTCAAAACAGCCTCCCTCCACACCAGCAACATTAAAAATGACAGCCACGAGATTCTTTCTTCTTTTTTTTATTTTCTTTTCGATGAGAGTCTCACTACATTGCCTAGGCTAGAACTCCTGGCCTCAATCGATGCTCCCACTTCCATCTACCAAAACGTCAGGATTACAGGCATAAGTAACCAAGCTCAGTCCAGTAACCATTTTCTTAAGGTTCAGTGACAAAGTCCCTCCCCAAGGAGTATGGATTTCCACTCTTGTGCTAGGGAAAGTTGAAGTATGTGCCTCTAACCCTTCACAGATGCCCACTTTCCCTTCAGAGAAATGTCCTTAAGGTGATTCTTAACAAACTGGAATCTGGAAGCTGTGCCCTCCAGCTTCCCCCGCCACCCAGCCCTTCCAGCTTCCCCGTCGTTTCCACAGTCGCATTCCCGAGGTCCGCGTGAGCCGTTCTTTAGCCAGACAGAAACTACGCCCCATGTGATTGATGCTTCTGCCTTGGCCTCAAGTAGGCAGCGTGGCTGCCCGCTTGGAAGACCGCCCTGGTTTCCTGGCAGGAGAGAGGATTTCAGAGGTCTCCTCCACTCAGAATCCCTCCTTCCCCCTTCCCTCTCCCTGCCGCCTGCTCCTTTCTAGTCCCAACAGTTACCAAAGCGCAGAGGATGTTTACCCGGACGGCCTGAGGTCACAAGCCTGATTCACCGCAGGGAGGCCCCGAGCCTGCCCCCACCCGGCACCCCGGCTCTGCCAGGGCGAGGAGATCACGCTTGGAAACCCCACCCTGCCGGGCCAAGAAACACCCCCGCCACTCCCTAGACTCCCAGGCATCCCTACCGCGCCTAGGCCCTTCCTCCCAAAGGCGCTGGCCAGGTCCAGATGCGGGAAACAGTGGGAGAACCCGGAGGGGGCCCTGGGCGCTCTTCCCCCCGCCCTCCCGTCCCATCACTGCCCCTCGCTGCCAAAGACTGAGGGTCGGGGCTGAAGAGAGGGTAATGCGCTCCATTTCACCTCCGATTCATTTTAAAACTCGCGTGAACCAACCTGGGGCATTCCCTGACGAATGAACGGTTTTGGGTTTACTCCCAAACCGGGCTGAGAGACTCTCCTTCAGGCTTGGTGATGGAGGCCATGAGGCAGAGACAACTTGCTCCGTTTCATCAGCCAGGAGTTGGAAGTTCAGGGGATTTCCAAGTGAATCTCAGGATGAAGGGACGTTTGTCTTCTCCCTGTGTCCTCTAAGGATGTTCCCCTTCCCTTCAGAACCCTGAGGGGGTTAATGTTTCACCAGTCACTCCCTTCCTCCCTCTCCTGTCACCTGGGGGCTCCAAGACACACCCCAGCCCCTAACCCAGCCACTACCTTGTCCCAGGTTGGGTCAGTGAGGCGGGCTGTCCCCCAGGCAGCCCCTCCTCACCTGCACCGTCCCAGCCCCGGCTGGCGTCTGCCTGAGCTTGTTGCCTCGGCCCCCACCTGACCCCGACACACTGATAAGACCTCAGACGGCCAAACATCGTTAACTTCTTTGCCTTTCTAGACTTCTCAGCCTGTCCTTTTCCCGACCCCAGTCTGCAGGGTCGCCTGGAGGTGCATCTGTGCTTTCCTAGGCAGTGGACTCCACCACACCACCGTTGTCTTTCGCCATACACTCCTCCACCCCAGCCCCCACCCTTCCTTCAGGCTTCTCGACTGCAGCAAACTTTCTGTGACACCCAGGTGGTCTAACAGTGTCCTCTCACCCTCTACCCCACCACAACTCACTTGCCTGCCTGGACACTGACTGCCTCAGAAGAGCTCCAGGAAACAGTAAAACTAAGCAGAATGAAAGGGGACATTGATGTCAGGTGCAGTGGCACCCACCAGGGCGGGCAGAATGTCAACATGATTTCAGAAATTGAAGCTTAAAATCCTTCCCCGCTCTACCCTGAATATGAGGGGAAGAGGGAAGAATTGAGTTGTCCACTCAGACTGTTATTATTAAAACATATTCTCAGCTTCTTATTTCCCTTTGCTTTTAAAGATCTTGCCCACAAATGGGATCAGACTGATAGGAGACAGCATCTACACTGAAACAACCAGTTGATGAGAAGCATCAGGATGATTTTGGTTTCCCCCTGGTATCATGGAGTGTAGACAAAGCCTGTGTGAGTTAAGGCCCCAGGTTTGCAGCCCATCTGTCCAGGGTGGAGGGAGCTGCCATTAGAAATCCGGTCTGTCTTGCTGCAGCTGCTTGCTTCGGGCACCCCCACTGCCACCACCGTGCAACACTAGCTCCACCCTTAGATTCTTCCCCAGCTCTTTCCCCACACTCTGGAAGACAAGCTGCAGACAGAGAAGCAGAGTGGAAGCATGGGGAATGGCATCCATGCACACCCAAGGGCACTAGTACCTGCAAAGGAGGGTGGAAATGTCTGCTGTGGAGACGGGAGCTTTTCCTTCCTGGAAGGACCACCTCCCTTTCTAGACAGGAGCAGACATCTTAAGCACAAGTGTTCAGTTTACACTAACTCAGGCAATTGTTTGGACAAATCATTTTCTCACCTGAAATAACCTGATAATGGGACCAAAAAGTTAAATGCTGTTCAGTCAGAAATAAGATAAAGCCCCTCGGGCCATAGCTGGCAGAAGTCTTTTGGCAAAATAATAATAATAAATCATTATCTGAATAATTTTTTTGTTTTTTGTTTTTTGAGACAGACTCACCGTGTCATCCAGGCTGGAGTGCAGTGGGTATTCACAGATGTGATCATAGCTCTGCAGCCTCCACCTCCTGGGTTTGAGCAATCCTCCCACCTCAGCCTCCCAAGTGGCTGGACTACATGCATGTGCCATCACCCCAGCTAATATTTTTTGTTTTGTTGGCCAGGCTGATCTTAACTCCTGGCTTCAAGTGATCCTTCAGCCTCAGCCTCCCAAAGTGCTAGGATTACAGGCATGAGCCACCGCACCGGGCCATAAATGATTTTTAAATAAAAACTTAAAAATTCAATTTACCAAATCCTGTACCCCATGTCCAATAATTCTGAGGGGGTAAAACTTAATAACAAAACCTTGGGGGAAAGTCTATCTCTATTTCAAACTTTAAACGCTGTGGTGAGGCATTTGAGGCTGACTGAAGTCCCTTCCACCTTGGAAGCTGCTGTCAAGTTCCTAGACACAGAGCATGCTCAGGAAATGTGAGTGATTTCCTCTCCTGCATTAGGTAGACCAGGCTCGGAGCCATGGAACTCTGTAAGGCCGACTTCTCTCTTTGCCTTTCCTCTAAAAATCTGCCTTCATTTTTTGGCCGTTTCTTGTCTGTGCTCCAGGTAGGATAAATGGGCACAAACCATTCTGTCTTCCAAGTAATTCGTGGAAGTGGCTGGAATGCGGGATTGAGGCATAAACCCCGGCAAAATGCTGGCGATGGCGCCTTTCCACACCAGGGGAAATTCGGTGCGGTTGAAAGGGCTGCTTTTGCGACCAAGACTGGGAATGCGGAGCCCCCACCTGGAGACTTTGGGGCGATTGGCTGAGCGCGGGGGTCCGGAGAAAGATGCGGTGCTTCTCCAGAGCACGAGAGTGGCCTCTGCGGCCTCTAGAATCGATCCCTTCGACCCCTGGCTTTCCTACCTGGCCCCCAACTCCTGCCCCGCCAGCCCTCCAGACCCAGCCTAGTCCTTACTGTCCCACTCCTAAGCAGCCCCCTGTCCTCCAAGGAACATACATAAGCTCATGGCGATCACTAGGTCCCAGGAGCTGGGAATGGGGACCGGCTGCTTTCTCTTAGTTCACTGGGAACTGGAGGCCAAGGCGATCGACACCCCTCTGCCTGACCGACACCCCTCTGCCTGACCGACACCCCTCTGCCTGGGAGGAAGGGATAATGTCAACAAGCCAGGTGCCTGGAGGGGCTACAGCTTAGACCCTAGCCTACTTTCCTTCTAGTGGTTTTCCGTGAGGCTCAGGCATGGGAGGCTGATGACCTGCGGAGGGGAGTTTGCCCTAGGCTGAGGTTTAGAGCGAAAGAGGCTGCCGGGGTGGGGGTGGGGATGCGAGGACTGAGGTCTTTGTTCTGCAGTGATCCAGCCTTTGCCATCCCGGTCCAACGTGGAACTTTTCCGTGTCTTCTAACCTTAAAGAGAGTCAGAGATGGCGAGGAAATGATTAAGAAACAAAACAAACCTCTCCTCATTTTTTTCAATAAGGTCGGAATTCCGTAAGAGAAAAAAATCTAAGCTGACAATAGTCGACATTCGGCATCCCCTCCATTTTGTCCTCCATCTCCAGGAAAAATTGTCGGGAAAATTCCAATAAGTATAGACGGAGAGACTTTACATTAGTCATGAGCATAACTTTTATTGACAAAACCAAACAGAAACACAATCTTACATTTTAGCAAAATACCAAGAAAACAAATTATGAGAACAACGAAACACAAAATACGATAAAAACAAATTACGAGAACAATGAAAAACAACAGAAAATGGGAAAACATGAACAAAGTTTTCTGGAAAAGAACATACAAATTGCTTGTAATTCTGAAAATATGTTCAACCACTTCAAAATTTTAAAATGCACAAGTCGTTTGAGATCATCCATTTCTAACAATATATCATACAGATATACTTGCATATACACAGAAGAGTGTATATTGTGTGCACCACCAGAAAAAAGAAGAAAATAAAATTGGAAACAATCTAAATATTTCTCAATTGTCATCTAATTACATAAATTAAGATATATTCAGAAAACAAAATGGAACCATTATAAAGGAAGAGGCAGTAGTAAAGATATAAAATCATCATTAAGATGCACTAAGTTTTTAAAATAAAAGGCAAAATATAAAGCTCGGTATGTGGAATGTTGTCATTAGTGTTAAAAATTTTTATTTATATACATTTCTCTAAGGATACTATGGGAATCGTAGTTGCTTCTTGGAAGGGAAGCTGGGATAAGAGGTGAGAGGAAGACATATTTTACTTTTTAATATATGTCCCCAATGTAACTTTTGACTCTTTCCTTTAGCATACATTACCTATTTTTTCTTTTTCTTTATTTTATTTAAAAAAAATAGAAACTGGGGTTCTCACTCTAATGCCCAGGCAGGTCTCTAACTCCTGGGCTCAAGAGACGCTCCCGTCTCAGCCTCCCAAAGTGCCGGGATTACAGTTGTAAGCCACTACACCGGCCCCTATTTTTTAAAGATAGATTAAAATCGGGAAATTATTTTAGTAGTGTTTGTTTTTAAATATGTAGGTAATAAAACTACTATGGATTTTAAATTAATTACATTTCTGCTTATTAAGGTCTGTTCTACATACTCGTTATCACAACTAAAAGGCAGAGTTTTCTCAGATAATTAAAATCAATAAAAATCAGACTGCCGACTTAATAATTCGTTTTTTAAAATAAAAACTTTTTTTCTGAGGCGAGCTTTCAGAGCTTAATTCAACAAGAATGGTACCAGTTGCTTAAGCTGGTAGCCCGGGTTAAAAAAAAAATTGTTGGCGGGGGGAATAGATACTGATTTCTTTTTAGCTTGCAGAGCAGCTCTATACAGCTGAGATCGACTGAAGAGTGAAGAGGAGAAATTATCTGCACCATTCACACCAAAAACTAAGCCAAACTTTAATGGTTTGTTTCCAAGTTGAAACCTGTTTGTTGTTGCTGGGCTTCCCGAGTTCTCCAGGTCTTTCCGGCAGCGTAGATCTTCGGACCTTTTCGCCCTGGGACCCGGTGGAGCCCGCTTTAGGAGATCCTGTTTCGGCGGCGACTTGGCCGGCGGGAGTCAATGCGCGACACTGGGGCTGCTTCTGGGTGGACGCCTTTGGAGGAACCGAGGAGGCCCTGGGAATGGAGCATGGGCCTAGGTGGCATTCACCATACCCCGATGGGAATAGATACTCCTGGAGGGCAATGCCTCCCTCTGCGCTCCTCTGCGCCCCGCTTCCGCCCGGGTAGTCGATGGGTGACCGAGCAGCCGGAGGAAGGAAGTGGGGAGACCCTCTTTCTCCAGACCCACACCCCCGACCGCTGGGCCCCGCTTCGGGCCATCTCGCCGGATTGGACTGCCTCGCGTGCATTACTCAAAACACAGTCAGCCCTCTGTGCCTGCGTCGGTTTTTGGGGATTTGGTGAGGAAGCCCGCGGGCCGAGAACTCTCAGCTCTCTCCACGGAGCTGGAGGCCCAGGAGAAACATGGGGCGGGAGCAGGGAGGCGGCTGGAGGCCCCTGTGGGTCCGCTGCTTCCCGCTGGACGGCGGCGCGGGCTCTCGGCGGCGCGGGCTCTTGATGTCCCTGGAGCGACCTGAGACAGACTCCAACCCACGCAGGAGAAACACGGGTCTTGGGTCTGGGCCCCTACCCACAAATTTGCCCGAATTCCTTTCCTCCCCGGACAATAGCCTCAGCTCTCTTCTGAGTCCTCCGCAGTAAAAATATAGAGAAACGGAGACATGGAAGTATAAAGAGATATGCCTGAACCGGGTCAAGAAGGGAATCTTGGGGATGCTTTTGTAGTCAGCAGGAGCCTTGGCGACCCTGGAGGATCAATCGTGATGGGGAACAGGCAGATAAGGATGGCCCAAGGTGGGGGTGCGGGGCATCTATGCCAGGAGAGGAGTTGCAGGATGGACAGAGAGATCCCTCTCCCCCGGAGTCCCCAGAAGGAGCCCCGGGAAGGGGGACTCTGACTTGAGAACCAGTAAGCGAACTTCCCAGGCTTCTGGTGTCTCCTCAAAACGCAGCCTCTCAGAAGCCAAAATGATGCAAACATCGTGGAATTATAAAGCGACTGATTTACTCCCCCCCGGAACCAGCAACCCCTCCGCTTTCCTTCTTTCTCCATTTCACTGATGGCAGCATTTCACCTCCTCCACTCCCTTCCTGGGGATTCTGCTGTCCCTCATCAGTCCCTCCAAAGAAACTACTAAAAGAAGGAAAGACCACTGTCAGCCAAGCACGGCCCTTGGAATCTTGTTTCTCAATCCCCCATTCCACTCTCTTTCCCCTGGCGGGGGGCCCTCTGACTGATGTGGCTAAATGGAGGGGTGGGGGGGGGGGGGGCGGAGATTAGAATCTGAGTATTTGCCCAAATGCTTCAGCCTTCTTTGTTGTGAATATAGCAGTGGCTCTGTCACATCAAACAAGTAGAGATAACCAAGAATAAGACTAATGATGAAAATGAAAATAAAAATAAAAACTTCCCTATACTGGCTACCAAACACACGCACACACCACACACACACACACACACACACACACACACACACAGAAACACACAAACGTGTAGGCTGTCTGGGGCTTTAAAAATGTGGGTGGGTCTCTAGTCCTGATTCTGGGCCTATAACTTGATGAAAGAGATGAGATTAGAGCTGATAAAACTTCTGGATCACTCTAGATTGTTTTGTTTACAAGCAACAAACCAAAACACTTCCCTCTCAATATTCAATCGGTAGAGGTGAATAATTGAGAGATTTTCCTGCACTGACAGGTCGATCAGCTCTTGGCCGGGAGAGAAGGGGCTGGGGTCTACTCTTAGCTAAGGGCAAGGGGCCTTGACCAACTCCTTACAGGAGCTAACAACTCAGGGAAAGTGAAAATTCCAGCCAATCAACTATTGTTTGGTCGAAGACAAGCTAAACAATGGCTCTGGCTGATTTCTCCCAGAATTGGCAGGGCTGGCTGGTTATCTTGTCATCCTAGAAAGCCAACCTAGCGGGTGCTGAGCTGAGCCAGGTCTACCTGTGTTAAAACAAGTTCCGGATAATCCCAGCCTCCACTACCCTCCTATCCAGCTCTCTGGGACTTCCCATCAGCTCTGCTCTGCGTGCCCTGAAAGTCCCTGATTTCTTTAACTCCAATTTTCATCCCTTTTCTTTTCCCTATGTGAGCTCCCATCTGTCCCTCTGTCCCTCTGCCTGTCTGTCACAGACTTCTTCCATTTCTCTGGAGTGAGGGTTCTCTGGATTCAATACCTCTGGTCTGGCAAAGGAATTAACCCATCTCTGGTTAACTGGCTCCTTCAAAGCCTGGATCAGCTCATCTGCGTGTAAGAACGCAGCTGCTGTTGCTCCGTCACTGTGTCTTTTTGCAGGTGGGTGCTTGTGGGCACTGTTTCGCATGGCACTGTTTCGGATGGCACTGTTCCAGATGCCTAGTGGGGCAGATAAAGTTGTCTTCATGGGGAAAGTGACCCTCCACGGCCTGCATTTATTAAATTCCCACATACTTTGAAACTACATCACATTTAGTTCCTTCCTCCTGGAACTGCAAGTTCAAGTAGGTCAGAGAAAGGAAGAAAATTTTATTTTTTTTCAAAAGTTTAGAGTCCCTAGGCCTGCCCATGCATGAAAAAGAAATTCCAGGCTGAGACTCTAGCTGAGACATAGACTTTATCCACTGTTTGGAAGGCCCAGAGGAACTTCAGGGACCAGTCAGGACAGAGTTCTAGGGTCTGCAGGGAGCTGAGGGGGTATTTGGAATCTAGCCTCTCTTTTACCTAGAAAAAAAAAATGTCTGGCTTCCAGGTCAAGAAAGGGAATTAAAGGAGGCAAAAGGGAAAAGAAAACCAGGAAGAAAAAAAGCTGGAGGCTTCCTCCACTCAGAACTGGCTTAGTGCAGGGCCCCTAGCAGAGCCTTCCACTTCTAACCCAGGGGTCAGACAAAAACTGAGAGAAAATAAGCCATCTCGTTCTTCCTTCAGTTTCTCCTTCCTTCCTTCGCCAAAAAAAATCAGATCTTACCCTCTTTTCTGGGGCAGGAACCCAGGTGCAATGCCAGAGTCTCCCTTTCCTTCTCTGGCTGAACTCTGGGTAGGGGGCTCACAGTCTCCCTTGGATCCCTTCCCCTCCCCCACCCAACCCCCTCCTCTGCATTGCCTGGGTCTGGAGAAGGCACCTGGCAAACAGGTGGAGCTACGTAGAGTAGCCAGATGCCCTCCCTCACCATTTCCAGATCCTGTTTACATGAACAGACTCAGCCCCCAACCCTACCATCCCAAAATGGTTTCAAAAATGTAGACTCCCTAATGCTGTAGACTAAGAGGCTCTGCAGTGTTAATGGCTCTATGGGGGAGACTCACACCCATTCTGAACAGAAGCCTGTTTTGTAGATATGTGGCCTGGAGTTTTTAAGTTACACAGAAAGGAGTATAAATCCCAGACAAGAGCAATTCCATGCTGTACAGGAGAGACCTTGAGATGTGAGATGAACATGGATCGTGGGTGATAAAGATCAAATTTCAGAGGTCCTGGCAGTAGGAGGAGCTTCAGCTGCCAGGTTAGCTGTAGAAAAACTCAGCATCAATTTCTATTCTGCAATGAGCTGGCTTCACATATCCTTTGCAGATACTGCAAAACAAATGACTAAAATATATAAGTGTATATGTGTGTATACACGTATACATATATCTTATATATATACTATGCATATAAAAACACCAGATGTTCTAAGAAATAAACCTCGTCAAATCAGCAGTTGAGAAAACAAGACCCAGTTTCTTAGTACCCCTAGCCAGCCAAGTGAGCTCTCTTTAAACTGAAGTCACCCTTACATTTCGCCCCAAGACCCTCAAAGGATAAATATAAGTTTTATGTAAGTCTCTGGAGAGGATAGCTCGCAGCCAGTTACTTAGAATGGATTATGTGAGATTCAGTTTACGAGTGCACATTGCATTTCACACATGAGTCACCTTGAATAACCCAATAATTAATTAAAACCATGTCCTGCAGGGGAGAATTTATTATATTCCCTGGCTTTTTACGAGCTAGGTGTAGTTTGGAAATGAAAAATGTGAGGCCTCTTCAATAACGTCTGCACTGCATTCTGCACTCACAGAGTCACCCTCTCACCAGGTCCCAGAGAACAAAGTTTTGGGCAAGAGAGACTTCAGCTTAGAAGGGTAAAGCAGGTTTATTGCAGCCTGGTTGGGGCCCCTTCAGCTTCTGTAACCAGACTGGTCACTGTTTCTTGAAATTCTTCTTGGAGAGAAGTTGGGGATTTGAGTAGTTGGTGCACCAAAGCTAGGAGCCCCAGATTGGCCAGGCGCGGTAGCTCACACCTGTAATCCCAGCACTTTGGGAGGTGGAGGCGGGCAGATCACCTGAGATCAGGAGTTCCAGACCACCCTGGTCAACATGGTGAAACCCTACCTCTACTAAAAATACAAAAATTAGCCAGGCATGGTGTCATGCGCCTGTAATCCCAGCTACTCGGGAGGCTGAGGCAGGAGAATCGCTTGAACCTGGGAGGTGGAGGTTACAGTGAGCTGCCATTGCACTCCAGCCTGGGTGACACAGCAAGACTCCATCTAAAAAAAAAAAAAAAGTTAGGGGTGTGCACACCGGGAGAGGGGGACTCAGAGCTGAGATAAAGCCAGGCTCCAGGCTCCTTGGTGGTTCCTGGGGAAGAGGAGTGGGCATCCTGGTACTCTTCCCCATGCTAGGATGTCACAGCTTCTCCAGTGGGTCACCATCCAGCCCAGGTTTCTTCCTAGCTTGAGGGATGTGGGACGTGTTATGGCTTTTTATACACAAGAGAACAAGTTTGTCTGCTGGTCCCTCTTCCAACCAAAATCTTCACCTTCTCCTCAAATACCACCAACTATGAGAAAAACAATACTTTGTTATGTAGGCATCACACTCTTTGTAGAATCTCAATTTCCCTCATCTTGATTGATTGTCTCCAAGCAGCCCTGTAAGGAAGCATGGGCAGAGAGGATCACTTCCATTTTACAAATGAGAAGACCGAGGGCTGCAGAGAGGAGATGGCCAGTCCAAGGACACACAGCTTGAGCACAAGCCAGAGCAGAGACAGCAGTTCAGGCTTTCCACCTCAGTGGTACCCTAAAGGCAGGAAGGAGTGAGAGATGGCAGAGCTAGACCGGCCACACCACCTCTGAAACAGACCATGTTCTTTCTTTGTTTTCCTTGGGAAGCATTCAGGCCTCTGGGTGCATCCCCAAGGCAGGAAATGAACAGTCCTGCCTCTAGAGCAGCAATCTTGCCTTTAGATCTGGAGCTGTGTATCCAGTGTTTGAAACTTACATAATCCAAAGACCCACCAGAGGATCCCATTCTTGGCTGCCTCCAGTGAGAGAAGGAATGAGGTCTCTCACTCCAAGAGCAATGAGGGGGCCAAAGGGAGTCAGAAAGTGACATAGTGGGTGGGCAGGGGAGGGCACTCCCTATCCCAGCTCTCCTTTCTTTGGCAGGGAGTGGAGGGAAGGATGCAGCTCTCCTGTCCATACCTGGCTGCCACAGCCAGAGGACAAGTGAGGAAGAAACCTGTAAGAATCAGTTGTTTGGTTCAACATAGAGCAGTCATCTTTTCTGAGGATGTCCAATACCTTTTGAGAACTGGGTTGGCCCAGGTTTTTAAATAAAGTAATGGCATGAAAAACAGGGATTGGGAGCAATTGTTATAGGTTATAAGACAGTTGAGAGACATCAAGCAAATGTAATGTATGAACTTTGTTTAGATCCTGACTTTAAGTGTAAAAAGACATTTTTGAGACAACTGAGGAAATTCAAACATGGATAGTATTAAGGAATTATTCTCAATTTTGTCCTGTGTGACAATCACATAAAGGTTATATATAAAAAAAGCAAAAGAACAGTGGCTTACGCCCATAATTCCAACACTTCAAAAGGCCAAGGTTGGAGGATCCCTTGAGGCCAGGAGTTTAGAGACCAGCCTGGGCAACAAGCGAGACCTTGTCTCTACAAAAAATAAAATAAAAATAGGCTGGGCACAGTGGCTCATGCCTATAATCCCACCACTTTGGGAAGCCAAAGAGGCAGATCGCTTGAAAGAGGGAGTTTGAGACCAATCTGGGAACCCCCGTTTCTACAAAAAAAAAAAAAAAAAAAAGTACCCAGGCATGGTAGCACATGGCTGTAGTCCTGTAGTCCTAGGCGTGGGATCCCTTGAGCCCAGGAGTTCAAGGCTTCAGTGACACTGCACTCCTGCCTGGGTGACAGAGCAAGATCCATCTCTAAAAACAAACAAAAAAAAATTTTTTTAAATCTGTTAAAAATTCAAACTGAAGTATTTTGGAGCAAAAAAAAAAGAAAAAAAGTCTGGGATTTGCTTTAAAATACTCCAGAAAGAAGGCTGAGCCTGGTGCTCATCATAACTTTGGGAGGCCAAGGTGGGTGGATCACGAGATCAGGAGATGGAGACCATCCTGGCTAACAAGGTGAAACCACATCTCTACTAAAAATACAAAAAATTAGCCAGGTGTGGTGGTGGGTGCCTGTAGTCCCAGCTACTTGGGAGGCAGAGTGAGACTCTGTCTCAAAAAAACAAAACAAAACAAAACAAAAAACCTCCAGAAAGAAATGCAATAAGATGGGCTATGAGTTGATTATTGTTGAAGCTGAGTGATAGGTATGAGGGGTTGAATTACACTTTTTTGTTTACTTTTCTGTATCTGTAAAATTTGCCATTAGAAAACAAATCAATAGGCTGGGCGCGGTGGCTCACACCTGTAATCCCAGCACTTTGGGGGGCTGTGGCGGGTGGATCACGAGGTCAGGGGTTCAAGACCAGCCTGACCAACATGGTGAAACCCTGTCTCTACTAAAAATACAAAAATTAGCCAGGCATGGTGATGTGTGCCTATAATCCCAACTACTCAGGAGGCTGAGGCAGGAGAATCGCTTGAACTCGGGAGGCGAAGTTTGCAGTGAGCAGAGATCACGCCACCACACTCCAGCCTGGGTAACAGAGTGAGACTCCGTCTCAAGAAAAAGAAAAGAAAAGAATAAAGCAGTAGGCTCATGTCCTAAAAAACCACACATGTACACCAATGTTCACCCTCAATTTTAAAGGGTGAGACTTTGAGAGCCACCCATAAAATCAAATTCAGAATCCTCAGTGCCCACCAAATACCCATTTTTTTTTCCCCATGGAAGGGACAGTCTGGGAAAGTGTTTTGGCAACAGGTTGACCCAACCATGCTTGTTGACCCAAACATGACAGTTTTCTGCTGTCAGTGTGGGTAAGAGAGCCATTAGAGGAGTTTGAGCCTCCCACAATTCAACTCTAGGTGAACATTTGCCAGGTATAGCTCCTTTGTTACTCATGTGGACTCAGCCTCCAAACTAAAACAGGGTGGCAGGAATGGGGTGGGAGGAAGAGGACAGAAATTGGTTCCCACTTTTGTAGTTTTAGAAGTCATGGCGGGCACTGATAAAAAAGATGACGGTGTATTAAAGGGTTTTCTTCATTTTAATTTATTTTTTGAGACGGAGTCTCACTCTGTCACCCAAGCTGGAGTGCAGTGGCACGATCTTGGCTCACTGCAACGTCTGCCACCCGGGTTCAAGCAATTCTCCTGCCTTAGCCTCCCGAGTGGCTGGGACTACAGGCATACGCTACCACGCCCGGCTAATTTTTGTATTTTTTTTTTTTTTTTTTTTTTAGTAGAGATGGGGTTTCACCATGTTGGCCAGGCTGGACTTGAACTCCTGACCTCAAGTGATCCACCTGCCTCGGCCTCCCAAAATGCTGAGATTATAGGCTTGAGCCACCACTCCCAGCTGGGTTTCTTTATTTTAGAGTTCATGTATTGATTTTTCCAAATTCCTTAATTTTTCCCTTTAATAATTTCCCAAATATCTTAAGTCTGTTTTTAGTATTAGTTTGAGATACTAATGAGATATAATGAAATTTATTTCCATTTAAAAATTTGTCATGGTCGGGTGCAGTGGCTCATGTCTGTCATCCCAGCACTTTGGGAGGCTGAGGTGGAAGGGTCGCTTGAGCTCAGCAGTTTGAGACCAGCCTGGGTAACATGGCGAGACCTCGTCTCTATAAAAAATTTTAAAATTAGCTGGGCGTGGTGGTAAGTGCCTGTGGTCCCAGCTACTCAGGGGACTGAAGTGGGAGGATTGCTTGAGCCCGGGAGGTCGAGGCTGCAGTGAGTCGAGATCGCGCCAATGCACTCCAGGCTAGGTGAGGGAATGAGACCCTGTGTCAAAATAAAATAAAATAAAATAAAATAAAACAAAATAAATGTGTCAACGATTTGTGTTTGGAGAGGGAAGAGAAGTGAAAATATCAGAATCAGGATTTGGTGCCATAAAGCCTCGATTTGCCTCTAGAAGTTGGACAAATTATCTCCTAAACCTCAGCTTTCTTGTTTTCTTTTTCTTTTTTGAGACTGGTTCTCCCTCTGTCTCCCTGGCTGGAGTGCAGCAGCGCAATCACGGCTCACTGCACCCTCCAACTTCGGATTCAACAGAACTTCAGGGTTCAAGCCAGGCTGATCTGGAACTCCTGGGCTCAAGCGATCCGCCGGCCTTGGCCTCCCAAAGTGCTGGGACTGCAGGCGTGAGCCACCGCCCCCGGCTCAGTTCTCTTATCTACACAACGGAAGTAACAATTTCCCCCCACTCCTGCCCCGTTCTTTTGTTGTGCGGATTAAATAAAAGGCGTCTACAGGGTACTTAAAGTACCCTGCACTTCGAAGACTTTCCAAAGGGACTGCCCCAAGGACCCCTGGAGGGCTATGGGATTAGAGATGTAGGGGTCTGCGCGGCCCGAGGGGCTGGCCACAGTGGCGTCAGGGAGTGCAGCTTCTCAGTCCCGGATCAAGAAGGCGGCAGCTCTCCACCCGCCAACGCACTAAGCGGGTTTTCGCCTTGAGGTACGACCTGCGCTCAGGGTGAGGATCGGTGGAGGGCAGGTGCACCTACCAGCATAGAGGAGATCTTTGCGTGAGTAGGAGGAAGGGACTGCAAGAAGACTCCCCAGCTCTCTTGCTGCGCTGGCTGGACCGTTAAAGACCTCACCCGCGGGGCCGCAGGGCGCTTTACCATCCAGGAGCTGGGGAGTAAACCCCGGCCGGTGAGGTGACTCAGTCCCATTACTGAAAAATCTGCCCGACCAGGTGTGTTTACACACGCAGAAGGAAGGAAAGAATGTCTCTGGGACAAAAAGGGGGAAAATTCTTTAGGCTGGCCTCTAGTCTTGATGAAGAGTTAGCGGGTTCCCCTTAATTCCTATGAATTCTCCCACCTGAGAGCGACCCACCTTGCCCGCTTGACCTGCACAGATCTCGGGCCATGCAAGGCCGGGGAGGATGGGCTGGTCGGCGTCAGTCTGTGCTTTCCCTCGTCCAAAGCTTGGCCTGCACTCCCAGGGCAGGTGATTCCCGAGGCTAGAAAAACCATGCAGATGGGGGTGAAGGATAAAGGGGCAAAGGAAGCAGAATCTACCGTTAGACTGGTGTGGGGGATTCCAATTCCAGGGCAGAGAGCACCCCTGCCCCCACAATCCCTATCTGCATCCCCTACCCAAGGCAGCTGGAGATCTGGGCTGGGGCTGGGCCAGACAGGTTATTGAGAGGGTGGAGGGGATGGAGAGACCAGGGTTTGCTTCCCATGGTTCTTCCCCAGCTCCCCAACCTGTCTCTGGGGCTAAGCACAGTTTCTAGTTGAAGTTTCCAGGTTCACCTCGAAATTAAGAAACTGGGAGCCCTGGCCTTGCCTCACAGAGCCAGACGAGCAGTTTTTCAGCCTGGGAGGGGCTACCCTTGTGACCAAGCTTTGAGTCTTTAGGACTTAGTGGACATTGAGCTGGAACAAGAACACCATCCTGAATGTGTGAGCTTCCACATACACAAGTCCCGGACTGCCTGACTTTTTGGATTCCCCTGGGTCAGACATGGAGAACAGTCAGGGCATCACCAGAAACTCTAAAACTGCATCCAGCTGCCATAGCTGTCTGCCTTTTGTATTCTTTATTTCTTCTCCTGCTCCCACTTCAGTAGCTCAGAGCTGCCTGGTACCACAGAACTGGCCATGGGTTTCCTGAGGTCAGTTCTCTCTGAATTGGGCAAGACAGCAAACTTGCCAAGGCATCTGCCACCCAGCTACCCAAGCACAAAGCTTGCTAGCACTGCATGATCTCCAAGGATTCTCCTAACCCCAAACACCAACTGACTAGTTTGGGGAGCCAGGGAATTTGGAGCTCTCTGCTCTTTAAGAGAAGGGAAAGGTGGGGAGCTCTACATATCCCCTAAGCAGAGAGCCCTAATTAAGGATTTCATAGGAGGAAGCTCCTTCCTTCCTTCCTTCCTTCTTTCCTTCCTTCCTTCTTTTCTTTCTTTCTTTCCTTCTTTCTTTTTCTTTCTTTCTCTCTTTCTCTCTCTTCCTTTCTCTCTCTTTCTGTCTCTCTTTCTTTCCCTTCCTTCCTCTTTCTTTCTTTCTTTCTTTCTTTCTTTCTTTCTTTCTTTCTTTCTTTCTTTCTTTCTCTCTCCCTTTCTTTCTTTCTCTCTTTCTCTCTTTCGAAGGAGTCCCTCTCAGTTGCCCAGGCTGGAGTGCAGTGGCACCATCTTGGATCACTGCAACCTCCACCTCCTGGGTTCAAGCGATTCTCGTGCCTCAGCCTCCCAAGTTGCTGAGATTACAGGCACCCACCACCACACCTAGCTAATTCTTTGTATTTTTTAATAGAGATGGAGTTTCACCAAGTTGGCCAGACTGGTCTGGAACTCCTGACCTCAGGTGATCCACCTGCCTCGGCCTCCCAAAGTGCTGGGATTACATGCTTGAGCCACTGCGCCCGGCCAGGAGGAAGCTTTTCTAAGCTTCTAAGCTTCCCCTGGTGTCAGTTTCAACACAGTAGCCTCCAAAATTGGAATCTCCTCTCAAATCCAAGCCCTACCTATGAGCAACATGAGGGGAGAGCAAAGATCTTCACTGTCTTTTCAGCAGTGGCTAGAGTCCCTTCCAATTATGAACAAAACTATAGACGTTACAGGGACCAAATAGAAAAAAAAAAACCTGCGAGTAATTTTCCTTTTTCTTTTCTTTTCTTTTTTTTTTTTTTTTTTTTTTTTGAGACAGGGTCACACTCTGTCACCAAGGCTGGAGAGCAGTGGCACAGTCTCGGCTCACTGTAGCTTCAACCTCCCAGGTTCAAGTGATCCTCTCGCCTCAGCCTCCCAAGTAGCTGGGACTACAGGCGTGTGCCACCACACTGGGCTATTTTTTGTAGAGATGGGGTTTCGCCATGTTGCCCAGGCTGGTCTCGAAATCCTGAGTTCAAGTGATCCTCCCACCTCGGCCTTCCTAAGTTCATGATTTTACAATTTAAAGTGAAGAGCATTTTACTTTCCCTCTCAGAACTCTTAGAAAACCTCTGAAGGACTAGAGGGGAAGAATGATCAGTTTAAGCTCAAGTGATTCAGAGCCAGGGCAGATTAAAAGCCCAGAGCTCTGTTCCAATCCCAAATCCCACTTTGATGAGGAGTCCTATGTGTATGGCCCGATATCACTTCTGGACCAGTAGGGTCAATGCAGACAGGCTGCAGACCATTAGCCAGACTTCTCCAGTCTCCGAAGGTGTCAGGATTTGGGGTAAATGGCTGGCCCAGAACCTTGAGGGCCTGGCTAACATGGACTTTCCCCAGGTTAGAGTCCTCAGGGCAGTAACTAGGAACTGCCCAATGCTCATCTCAAGCTGGGGCTGAGATTCAGAAAGGCAGATACTCTTGGAGCAGTGTTATTTTCAAGCCTTCATTGAGCCCCAAGAGGGTAGTCTTTTGTGGCACTCAAGAGCGGGAACCCATGAGCACCATGAATTGGATAGGACTTGGTAGGGATGAATTATGGACCATTTTTTTCCTCCACCTTGTGTGTCTGTGTGTGTGCGAAATGCCTGCCTTCTTCCTTTCCCAACTTTGTTTCTTGGAACAGAGATCTTAGTGGGAAGACAGGGGAAAGGCTTTTGCTGTAGGGATTGGGGTTGAGGGGACAGTGTGGAGGGAGGTAGGCCACAAGATGGTCATGTTCTGGGTTTTTGGAAGGATCCCAAGACTTTCATTAAGGTAAATGGGGGAATCAAAGTAAGAAATCAAATCTTTCAAACTGTACTTTCCCCTAGGCGTTAACGCTACAGCTCCACTTCAGGCCAAATAGGTGGGTTTAGGACTTGAGGGGCCAGGGCCCTGGTGCTGACATTCCTCTTGATTTAAGAAATGAAGACTCAATCTTTATCTCTGGCAGGGTCTACACTAGGAGTCCTGAGAGTAGCCAGCATTTTCCTAATAGTTATATCATCAACACCCACATTCCCTGAAAGGAAAAACAAAGTGGAGATGGTGGGAGAGCTTGAAGTGACTCAAATTGCTTTCTTCAATTTGCAGATAGGTTTTTTGACACATTCCTAATTCCTGAGTCCTATCCAGTATCCCAGGGGTTGGAACAAAGAAAGCCCAGTCTCCCATGACCCTGGAAGTCGCTGAAACCCCTAAAGACACTAATTGTGGGTCCCCATTTGAGGATCCCATTCCTATTCCTTTGCTTCCAAGTGTCTCTGTGCTGGGTGACTGGAGGGATTTATAGGGAAAGTAGGGAGGAGGTGATCTCCCACGCAATTTGTTCCCCTTTAATGAGCCACTGCAGAATTTACACTGTGGGGCTGGCTGCCCCAACTGAGTCAGAACATGACAGTTGCCTCCACAGAGGCTGGGCTCCCTCAAAGCACTAATAACCATGCCTGCACTAGACACGCATGAAAAATCCGTGGCGGCTTCCTGGACTCTTTCTTGTTCCTTCTACAGTTTTCTTCCCTCTCCTTCCGGTAAAACTCCCTTCCCTCCTGCTGCCCGTCATCACTCTTCTGTGCAAGGTGAACACTGGCAGGGATTCAAAGGTCCGCTGGTCCAGTCCTTCCCTCCTTACACAGTGCAGATAGGAAAACTGAGGCACAGACAGGGCAACTGACTTGGTCCAGCACACTGAGCTAGAACAGAACCTTACATGAGACTCTGCATTGCTCTGCAGTGCGGCCACCTAGGACCAGACTTCCTAATGGTTGGGGTCTGATCTGGGCTGTTTCTCCGAATTGGGTAACTCCCCATTAAAGCCCAGGTTTGGAGAAGGGGGCTGGGGACTCTGGGGCCAGCCAGTCTCCCTACTCAGCACGTGTGATGCGTGATAGGCAAGAACAGCTGGCTTGTTCCCCTAGAGCTGCCGGACCAGACGAAGGGAGACTCTTGGTCTGTGTTCAGTGACCCTCATATTTGACCCCCTTCCTCCCTTTCTCCTCCCTCCCTCCTCTTTGGACCCCACTCACAGTTCTCTGGGCTTGGCTAGGCCCTCCTCCGGTTTCTAGGCGGCGTCAGGGCGCGCAGCAGCTGCCGTGGCCGCCCTGTTGTTGGAGCAAGCCTCTCCCTTCAGCTGTCCATCCTTCGATTCCTCCTCAGATCCATTTGTCCCATGGTTTTGATAGCTGGCTCCCTCAGCCCTGGCCTCAGAGGCACTTAGGCTTATCCTGAGAGGGTTCTAATTCCTGAGGATGTCGCAGGGCTGACTGGGTTGGGGAAGGAAGGAGGAGGTGAGAGGGGCCTCCTCCTGACCAGCCATGCCTCCATCCTCTGAGCTCTTAGCTCTGGGATCCCTCTGTCAAGTTGTCCAAAAGATTTTCCTCTAAGGCCAGGAGAGGCCCCGCTTGACTTCATTTCAGGGAGAAAGGCCCGAGTCACCCTTCGTCTCCAGCGGGTGCTGTTCTAGCCTCAGGCAGCTCCAGGGCAGGGCTCCGCGAACCCACCAGCCACACTAGGCCGTCCTCCAGGCCGTCCCCTGCCAAGCGCAGGCTCCGGCCGCTGAGAGCTATAGCCCCGCAGGCCCTTTCCAGACTTCAGAGAAGAACAATGGAAAAACTGGGCGAGAGCGCTGCAAAGGAAAAACGTGTGTGGCGGGCGGAGGAAGTGAAGTAAAACGGAGATGAGAGAAAGAAAAAGGAAATAGAGAGGAGAGAGAAAAAAAGGAAGGAGGAAGGAAAAATGAGAAAACTGAAGAAGGAACAATGAGGAAGAAAAAGCAAACAGAGAAAAATAGTGCAAGTGAGATGAAAGATAGGGAGAAAAGTACTAAAGGGAAAATGAAGATAGAGCAAGGGGTGGGTGGCGGAGCCAGAGAGTGAGCAATAACAAGAAAAGGAAAGAAAGAAATCAAGAAAGAACACACAAAAAGCAAGATAACTGAAATGGAAGGAAGCAAAGGCGGTGAGAAAAACACAAATATAAAAAGAAAAGAAGATACCAAGCCTAAGACAGAGGAGAGAAAATGCAGACGGAAGGAAAAGATGAAAAGAGGAAGGAAAGAAAAGAGCACACCTCAATTAGGCCATTTTCATAAAATCGAGAGGAGCCGGGCGACCCCAAGCAGTTCAGCCAGACCTGCGCGGCCGGCGGGACCGTGGAGCCAACCTTTCGGGAGAGGAGAGCGTCGCGCTGCAGAGAAATCCTCTCTATTAATCACCACCGACCTGACGGCCGCCATCGTCGCCGCCACAGAGTTTGCTCCAGTTGGGAGAACGAAGGCAGCGGGCGCTCACTTTACAAAAAAATAAAACGTAGTTTAGCAAATGCCCACTAGTGCGGCGGGTGGGCGCCTCCCGCCCCCACCCCTCGTTGGCGGGTCCCTAGCCTGGGTGGGGGCGGGAGCTGACACCGAGGTGCCAAGTCCCCGTTGCCGGAACCCCCGGGGGCGCGGCGGCCGCGCTCAAAGGCCGGGCTGTAAAGGTCACAGGCTGTCTGTGGGGCCGAGCTGAATGGGCTCCTGGAGGTAAACAGACTCTTAACTTTCAACTTGGCCTTTACCTTCCTGGAGGTGTCTGGCGGGTATGTAAAGGAGCACGCTGAGGCTTTCAGCGCTTTTGGCTGGGTCAGTAAAGAAAGCTGGGGGAGGCTCCGGCCTCCCGGAGGGTCTGCCAGGAGGCTCCCAGCAGGATACAAAGGCGTCTGTGGGGTTGGGGGAAGGCCAGGCTCAGCCCAGTCAGTCTGGAAGATCAGGACGCCTGGGTTGTGCAGGGACTTCCCCGCTGAACCCATGTAGAGCCCCAGGGAGGACTTGGAGGCTCTGAGCCTCAGTTTCCCGATGCGAGAACTATGTAGCTTACGCAGGGCTGAGGGGGCAAGTGAGAAGTGACTGGCACTCTTTAGGGCAACTGTCCTTTTCAGGTAAAAGCAGGTTGCTTGTAATTCATTAGAAACAGAAACACATGGAGGAATACAAATAGAGCTCATATTTATTCAGATTGTGAAATGCTTTTATGTGCAAAATGTCATTATATCATCACAGTATGGGAGGAAAGAATTATTATCCATATTTTACAGATAAGGAGACTTAATCTTACTTTACCTGATGCCGGTTGAGATCTATGATAGGTCATGGGCAGATGCACACACATACCTATGTACAGGAAATAGGGGCACATACCCAAGTGTTAATAAATATGAGATCCAAAGCTGGGTGTGGTGGCTCATGCCTGTAATCCCAGCGCATTGGGAGGCCAAGACAGGGGGATCACTTGAGGCCAGGAGTTCGAAACCAGTCTGACCAACACAGCAAAACCCCATCTCTACTAAAAATATAGAAAATTAGCTGGGCCATAGTGGCACACACCTGTAATCCCAGCTACTCAGGAGGCTGAGGCATGAGAATCACTTGAACCTGGGAGGTGGAGGTTGCAGTGAGCTGAGATTGTGCAATTGCACTCCAGCCTGGGTGACAGAGTGAGACTCTGTCTCAAAATAAATGAAATGAAATGAAAGAAAAATGAGATCCAGAACTGTTCCCTGGGATCTAGCAGATGCTAAATAAATTGTAAAGCAAATAAAACAAGCACTATAGAATTTATTTGTATTGAAATGTATCCATTTACAGGAGGGTCTCCAGCACAGCTGGTGACCTTCTCTCCACTCCCCCCAAGTTTAAGTTAACCATCTCTGCATTCCACAACACTGCAGTTACATGCACGTAGCTACTTATTTCAATGAACATGGATAAGAATGCTATACATCCAAAAGCACAGTTTCAGGAAGTGTTGCAATTAATTAAAAAAATTTTTGTTTTTAATTATTTTCCTTAACATTTGAGATATAGCTGATATGCAATAAAGTGCAGAAATACCAAGTGTATAGCTTGATGAATTTTCACAGTGAACAAAGTCTTGTAACTAGCATACAGACTGAGATGGAGAGTATTTCCAGCACCCCAGAAGGCTTCTTTATGTCCTTTTCCAGTCAGGAGACCTCTCCCCGCGGCAATCTCTATCCGGACCTCTATCACTATACCATAATTTTGCTTGTCGTTGAACTGCATAGAAATGTAGAAACTGAATCATACAAAAGTTACTCTTTTGTGTCCGGCTTCTTTCATCCACATATCTGTGATTCATCAATGTTGTGTGTAGTAGTGGTTTATTCTTTTTCAAATGGCTGTGTAGTACTTCATTGTATAATTATACTGTGTTCTTTACTCATGCTACTGCTGATAGACATTTGGGTTGTTTCTAGTTTTGAGCTACTATATTTTGGTTTCATTTTGAGATGGGGTATCCCTATTATCCCTATTACCCCTGTTGCCCAGGCTGGTTTTTTTTTTTTTGTTTTTTTTTGTTTTTTTTTTTTTGAGATGGAGTCTTGCTCTGTCACCCAGGCTGGAGTGCAGTGGCACGATCTTGGCTCACTGCAAACTCTGCCTTCCAAATTCAAGCGATTCTCCTGCCTCAGCCTCCTGAGTAGCTGGGATTATAGGTGCCCACCACCACACTTGGCTTTTTTTTTTTTTTGTAGTTTTAGTAGAGACAGAGTTTCACCATGTTAGCCAGGCTGTTCTCGAACTCCTGACCTCAAGTGATCCACCTGCCTTGGCCTCCCAAAGTGCTGGGATTACAGACCTGAGCCACCGTGCCTGGCCCCAGGCTAGTCTTGAACACCGGGGCTCAAGCGATCTTCCCACCTCCACTAGGATTAGTAGCTAGGATTACAGGCATGCGCTGCCATGGGTGGCTTTGAGCAACTACAGATAAAGCTGCTGTGGACCTACTAGTACATGCCTTTTGATGGATATAAAGGTTCATTTCTGTTGGGTTTATGCCCAGGAATGGAATTGCTGGGTCATAGGGCATGACTATGACTATTATTATTTTTTAAATTTAGGGATCTATTAATGCCTCTACTGTACAAGGATGAATAAATGTGCATGTGTGGGTGTTTGCCTAGTGGAAGCTGAAACTGTGGACATGCCCTACGTATCTATCATCTACCAAGTAAAAATTGGTGAAAAATTCTTAGTCTTTAGGTAAAAATCTGGATATTTCTGCAGTTCATAATTAGACAAGCAAGAAACTCTGGTGAGAAACTGGAAAGCATTGAAGAGACATCTCCTCCCTTTTCTTCCATATTGTTTTCAAATGCGGTCTAGTGAAGATTTCGTGCTTGGCGTCTTCAATTGTAGCAATGCTCATTAGGAGTGACGTACACTACAGCTTGTGGGCCCTTTCCCACAAAGTGGCTCAAGCTCAAGGTCAGGTTGGTGAGAGGCTATAATTGAGTCTGCCCAGGGTTTAGGGTAAGCCATTCCATATAATTGTCAAGACCCTCGTGTAGAATGGAAACATTCCTGTCTTCTCCAGAAAAACTGGGAGTTCTAGAAAAAGCAGACAGAAGGATTTGATTTGGGAGGGGTAGTAAAGGAAGCGGAAAACCTCTAAAGACAGATTTGTGAAACAAACCGTTTGATTCTTCTGAATTGCACTGCACATTAGGCCCCAACAGAGGGGCCTCAAGCAATTCTGCCAGTGGTTGGGGTTTCCCCTTCCATTCCCTTTTCCTTGTAAGGAAGTTTAAAGCTTGGAGGAGGCAGATAGGGGTCTTGGGCTTTCTGGGCACTCAGCTTGGGTGGGAGTGTGCCAGTATCAGGGACAGTTTCCTGGGCCCCTTGCAGACCATAGGGAGAGGACTGCAGGGCAGGGAGACTGGCATCTCCACACAGGCGTCTCTATTCTTGGGGTCCAGAACTCCCGCAGCTGGTTTCTGGCAGTCAGCCAGGCTTGGCTTCCTCAGACGTCCTTAGATCCCAAAAAAGGGGGAAAGTGACTCTCTTCTTTCTCTTTTCTGACTGACACTTCAGGATTTTACAAGATTTTGTCCCATCCGCTCTGTCAACTTCTCTCTTTCCCTCTTTGTGTTGCTGTCCCTGGGTCTCATCTCTCCCTCTCCCCGTCCCTCCCTCAAGTCTTGTGGATCTCCGGTCCCTCCGTATGTCTTTACTTAAAGGGAAATCCAGACCCTTCCACAGGCCACTCTAAAGGCTCCATTTCCCCTTCAGGTCCCGACGTGGAGTGTCCTGGGTTCCATCCAGATCGCATGTCTTCTACGTCTACGTTCGTGTCTCCCGCCTCTTCCCTCAGCCTCACCCGAATCAGGGCCTCCAGAGCATTCTGGGCAGTAGCGAGTCCCTGGGTAAGGGGCGTCCAGGGCACCTCCCTGGGGCCCGGAGCAGCTCATTCCAGGACATCTGGGACAGGAAGGGTACCGGGAATGAACCGGGGTGCTAGTACCCAGGACCCAAAGCCAGGGGCTGCCAGAAATACCTATTAACCCCCGTTTCCCAGCCTCCTCTTACACAGGCGCATTCCCGGGTTCTCCTCTGAGGCCGGGAGCGGCCTCCCAGCCCCACCCCCGACTCCCCTTCCCCCCCCAGGAGATGGACACTTTATAGGGAGAGCTTTTTATTCTCTCGTTAAACCTGCCAAAGCGCAGGAGACAGAAAGCTAGGGAGGGAGAGGAGGAGACGGAGGTGGGGCCCGGCTCCTCGTCCCCTCTCCCTCCGCCCACCACGCCTCCCCTCCCCCCGGACGTGTAAATGGGACTCTGCAAACTGGAAAGCAGCGAAAGGACACCTCCTTCCTTTTCTCTCTTGTTGTTTTTAAGTGGAATGAGAGAGAGAGGAGTGGAAAGGGAAAAGAAGAGAGAGAGGGAGAAGAGAGAGAAGAGAAAGAGCGAGAGAGCGAGAGAGAGAGCGAGCGAGAGAGAGAGAGCGAGAGAGAGAGAGAGAGAGAATAAGCTGGGGTAAAGTATTTTCGCAGTTTCTGCCTTTAGGATTTTATTAGCTTCTCTCCCCCAGGCCGCAGCCAATCAGCGCGCGTGCCCGGGCCCCTGCGTCTCTTGCGTCAAGACGGCCGTGCTGAGCGAATGCAGGCGACTTGCGAGCTGGGAGCGATTTAAAACGCTTTGGATTCCCCCGGCCTGGGTGGGGAGAGCGAGCTGGGTGCCCCCTAGATTCCCCGCCCCCGCACCTCATGAGCCGACCCTCGGCTCCATGGAGCCCGGCAATTATGCCACCTTGGATGGAGCCAAGGATATCGAAGGCTTGCTGGGAGCGGGAGGGGGGCGGAATCTGGTCGCCCACTCCCCTCTGACCAGCCACCCAGCGGCGCCTACGCTGATGCCTGCTGTCAACTATGCCCCCTTGGATCTGCCAGGCTCGGCGGAGCCGCCAAAGCAATGCCACCCATGCCCTGGGGTGCCCCAGGGGACGTCCCCAGCTCCCGTGCCTTATGGCTACTTTGGAGGCGGGTACTACTCCTGCCGAGTGTCTCGGAGCTCGCTGAAACCCTGTGCCCAGGCAGCCACCCTGGCCGCGTACCCCGCGGAGACTCCCACGGCCGGGGAAGAGTACCCCAGCCGCCCCACTGAGTTTGCCTTCTATCCGGGATATCCGGGAACCTACCAGCCTATGGCCAGTTACCTGGACGTGTCTGTGGTGCAGACTCTGGGTGCTCCCGGAGAACCACGACATGACTCCCTGTTGCCTGTGGACAGTTACCAGTCCTGGGCTCTCGCTGGTGGCTGGAACAGCCAGATGTGTTGCCAGGGAGAACAGAACCCACCAGGTCCCTTCTGGAAGGCAGCATTTGCAGGTAACCTCTATTACCTTGGATCCCCTTGTCTCTGAGCCTGGGGTTGTGGGTCCACTGGCATTTCCCTGGGAGGAGGAGGAGGGAGACTTGGAGCTGGTAAGGATGAGCTTGGTGCTCCTCCCTTGGTTATTAGGACTCTGAAGGAGGTCTGGGTAGCTGGAGGGCCTGGATGGAGGTCAGTGTGAGGGGCCTAAGCTGGGTGCTATCTGAAGCCTGAAGGCCACCTCACTTCTCCAGGAGGCCCTGGGACCAGCCTTTCAACATGTCTGAGAGGTTTAGATCTCTTTGCTGTTGAGTGGGGATCAGGGTGTCCCTACCCAGCACAATTCCAAACTAATTCTACACAAAGGCTAAATAACTCTCAATTCGGTGCGTGGGGAGTGGGGGTGGGAGATGGGTAAAAAGGTATTGGATGTACTGTAGAGAATACAACCTCTCACTTTCTATTAGATGAGTTTTCCAATTTCCAAAGAAAAATTTAGGTTTCCTGCAGCCGTGACATATGTGTGTGCACTGGGATGGGTTAATATGTGTGTGTGTGTGTGTGTGTGTGTGTGTGTGTGTGTGTATGCGCATGTATTGGGAGTGGGGGCAGAAACGTGTTTCCAGAATTTGCCTGTAGAATCTAAAAGAGTGGCCAAGAGTCTGGAAATGCATGAAGACTGGACGTATGTGATGGTGGGCAAAGGCCTGACTGTGTGTGGTGTGTGGGTATGTTTGCAGATTCGCGGGTGTGAGAGCAGTGATCGGTGAGGGTGGCCTTCAGGAGCCAAGGCTGAGCGGTGGTGAGAGAACAAGCCGGAAGCCAGGGTGCTGTCCTGGTATGCTTTGGAGGAACAGGATTGCACGTGCGCCTGTAGGGTGGCCTGTGTGCACCTGTGAGATGACTTAGCTTGGGGCTTGCAAGGCCTGGGTCTGCATGGGTGGGTATCTGACCGTGCCTTTTCCTCCCTCCCTTTCACGCCGCGCAGACTCCAGCGGGCAGCACCCTCCTGACGCCTGCGCCTTTCGTCGCGGCCGCAAGAAACGCATTCCTTACAGCAAGGGGCAGTTGCGGGAGCTGGAGCGGGAGTATGCGGCTAACAAGTTCATCACCAAGGACAAGAGGCGCAAGATCTCGGCAGCCACCAGCCTCTCGGAGCGCCAGATTACCATCTGGTTTCAGAACCGCCGGGTCAAAGAGAAGAAGGTTCTCGCCAAGGTGAAGAACAGCGCTACCCCTTAAGAGATCTCCTTGCCTGGGTGGGAGGAGCGAAAGTGGGGGTGTCCTGGGGAGACCAGGAACCTGCCAAGCCCAGGCTGGGGCCAAGGACTCTGCTGAGGGGCCCCTAGAGACAACACCCTTCCCAGGCCACTGGCTGCTGGACTGTTCCTCAGGAGCGGCCTGGGTACCCAGTATGTGCAGGGAGAGGGAAGCCCCATGTGACAGCCCACTCCACCAGGGTTCCCAAAGAACCTGGCCCAGTCATAATCATTCATCCTGACAGCAATAATCACGATAACCAGTACTAGCTGCCATGATCGTTAGCCTCATATTTTCTATCTAGAGCTCTGTAGAGCACTTTAGAAACCGCTTTCATGAATTGAGCTGATTATGAATAAATTTGGAAGGCGATCCCTTTGCAGGGAAGCTTTCTCTCAGACCCCCTTCCATTACACCTCCCACCCTGGTAACAGCAGGAAGACTGAGGAGAGGGGAACGGGCAGATTCGCTTGTGTGGCTGTGATGTCCGTTTAGCATTTTTCTCAGCTGACAGCTGGGCAGGTGGACAATTGTAGAGGTTGTCTCTTCCTCCCTCCTTGTCCACCCCATAGGGTGTGCCCACTGGTCTTGGAAGCACCCATCCTTAATACGATGATTTTTCTGTCGTGTGAAAATGAAGCCAGCAGGCTGCCCCTAGTCAGTCCTTCCTTCCAGAGAAAAAGAGGTTTGAGAAAGTGCCTGGGTAATTCACCATTAATTTCCTCCCCCAAACTCTCTGAGTCTTCCTTTAATATTTCTGGTGGTTCTGACCAAAGCAGGTCATGGTTTGTTGAGCATTTGGGATCCCAGTGAAGTAAATATTTGTAGCCTTGCATACTTAGCCCTTCCCAGGCACAAACGGAGTGGCAGAGTGGTGCCAACCCTGTTTTCCCGGTCCACGTAGACAGATTCACAGTGCAGAATTCTGGAAGCTGGAGACAGACGGGCTCTTTGCAGAGCCGGGACTCTGAGAGGGACATGAGGGCCTCTGCCTCTGTGTTAATTCTCTGATGTCCTGTACCTGGGCTCAGTGCCCGGTGGGACTCATCTCCTGGCCGCGCAGCAAAGCCAGCGGGTTCGTGCTGGTCCTTCCTGCACCTTAGGCTGGGGGTGGGGGGCCTGCCGGCGCATTCTCCACGATTGAGCGCACAGGCCTGAAGTCTGGAGAACCCGCAGAACCGAAGCTCCGAGCAGCGGGTCGGTGGCGAGTAGTGGGTCGGTGGCGAGCAGTTGGTGGTGGGCCGCGGCCGCCACTACCTCGAGGACATTTCCCTCCCGGAGCCAGCTCTCCAAGAAACCCCGCGGCGGCCGCCGCAGCCAAGGGATTCGAGTGTTTATGGTCCGCGGTCTGGTGGGATCCTAGCCCTGTCTCCTCTCCTGGGAAGGAGTGAGGGTGGGACGTGACTTAGACACCTACAAATCTATTTACTAAAGAGGAGCCCGGGACTGAGGGAAAAGGCCAAAGAGTGTGAGTGCATGCGGACTGGGGGTTCGGGGGAAGAGGACGAGGAGGAGGTCGATTTCCTGATTTAAAAAATCGTCCAAGCCCCGTGGTCCAGCTTAAGGTCCTCGGTTACATGCGCCGTTCAGAGGAGGTCACTTTCTGCCTTCCACGTCCTCCTTCAAGGAAGCCCCATGTGGGTAGCTTTCAATATCGCAGGTTCTTACTCCTCTGCCTCTATAAGCTCAAACCCACCAACAATCGGGCAAGTAAACCCGCTCCCTCGCCGACTTCGGAACTGGCGAGAGTTCAGCGCAGATGGGCCTGTGGGGAGGGGGCAAGATAGATGAGGGGGAGCGGCATGGTGCGGGGTGCCCCCTTGGAGAGAGGAAAAAGGCCACAAGAGGGACTGCCACCGCCACTAACGGAGATGGCCTTGGTAGAGACTTTTGGGGGTCTGGGACCTCTGGACTCCCCATGCTCTAACTCCCACACTCTGCTATCAGAAACTTAAACTTGAGGATTTTCTCTGTTTTTCACTCGCAATAAATTCAGAGCAAACAAAAGATGTGGAATCTTAGAGATTTATTCCACTGGTGTGTTAGGACCATTAAAAAGACAAGGGCGCCCCCTTCCGACAGAGGCTCACCACTCCAGGAGAACCTGCGGGCAGGCTTTCATCCGCCGCGGAGCTACAGGCTTCCAGCGGCCTGGGGCCTCGTGGGTACTGAGCTGCGTGTGGGGGTCCAGGACCCGATGTCGCCTGCCATTCGGCCAGGACATCGGCAGATGTATTGGTCCAGCCCTCGAGAGACCCAGGAAGAAGGCAAGGAGGTTCGGTACGAGCGATCTCGAATGGAAGAAGAAGGCGGTCTGTCTGAGGGAGCCAGGCCGCAGAGCCATCCGCCTTCTGTCCATGTCTTCTTCAGTACTATATTTATCTTCCTCGCCATAACAATTAGTGGTGTGGACCCCCCCACTTTTTTTCGTATTTACTTGTATGGAACCTGTGCAAAAAATATTTAATTTCGTTTTGTATTAAACCCTTTCATTGGGAATCCCTTCCCAATTTTAGTCTCCCACCTATCCCTGGACGACCACATTGAAATCTCTCACTTATTTGTGTTTAAATCACAACAAAATCTACAAACCTATATTCGCCTGCAGATATTTATTTTTAAATAAGGGCTATGTTAAGCTACAGGAGGAAATGTTTTGCTTACCATTCGGACAATCGTGTGAACACAATGTCACAATAGGTGAATCCAGACAACGATCTCACAGACGAATAAACGCAGAGGCACACACATATACTCCGGAAAATAAGCAGGGCGCCTTTTCACTAACAAGGAGCAATTGTACTCTGAGCTGCCCTCCAGACCGTTCCCCTCCCTCAGAGCCAAACTCCCGCAGCGAATCTCTCAGCAAGCTACGAAACGGGATCACAGGGTCGCGTCTACGCGGGCTCCAGGCCCGAAATAATTTCTAACTCCAAAGCAAGTGGATTTTATTAGGCCTCCAGAAGCCGAATAAGGGAGTAGTGGCGCAATGCGTAGAAACTACCTCCGGAAGCTCTTTTTGAATCTCGGTGCCAGCACCCGCAACGCAGAGCGAGAACCTGAGGCTCCATCTTTCGGGTTTTACTCCGGCTGGCGAGCGCTTCTGGGGACCCTGCGAGGCCGCCGCCAGCCGAGAATCCGCCCCGCCTTCCCTGCAGGCGATCCCTACTCCAAATAGTAGTTCCCGGGCCGGAAGCTGGAAAGCCCTCGAAGCAGGAAAAAGCCTCATCCAGGCTCCCCAGTTCTCGGGAGCAGCTCCAGCTTTCCTTCCCCAACCTAGAGCAAACTTCTCTTCCCTGCAACTCCCCTCCTCCCCTTCATTAAAGTTATATTGAAGGTGCTAGGTGCTGCACTCTAATTGGGTTTCCTTCAGGGGAGACCCTGTGCCCCCCAGCCCCAACCCGTCCTGTCTAATAGAAATCCCCGAGCTGCAACCGCGAATTAAATAGATGAACTCGTTACCGTAAACTTGCAATAAAGCCCGGAGGCGACTGCTGCGGAGGGGGCAAAAGAAGGTTTCGTTGTTTTTGAAATTTATACCATTCTCACCCTCCCGAACAGTCGCTCTCCAGGGAAGAGGGGAGAAAGCTCTGGAGCGGCCCCGAGCCTCTAGCCCAAAAGCAGGACACCCCGCCCCTCCCCCCAGGCACTGGTCTGGGCCTGAGACAGATTTAAAACATCCAATGGGGAACCGATGCCAGCCTTTCTTCCTCTCTCCCTACCAGTTAGTTCTGTGTAGAGGGGATGAGGGGGAGGGGACGAAGTGGTCGGGGGAGAGTGAAGGAAAGAATTCCACCATTACCTTCTCTCCTCCCCTAAACTGCCCCCGAACTGGGAGGGGCACAGGGGGCAGCAAAAGAGTTTAATCGCCGCTAGAATAATGCTGGCGCCCAGCCTGGGGGGAGGGTCAGGGACTTTGCCATTGAACTTGAAGTTCCAGGCTGGTGGTCTCCACCGCCCCCGCCCCCATTTTCCTAAACGTTTTATGGGAAGAGGGAGGAAAGTGAGGGGAAGAGAGGACTTCTCTGGCCTTGGGAAAGAGGGAGGAAGCCAATCAGGGGAGGAAGGGCCACAGCAACCAGGAGGTCCAGGGAGATTCGGAGGTTTGCGGGGAGGCGAGGAGGCTGCTGGGAGGAGACACTCCAGCTTTCGCCGCTACTTGCAGCTATGAGGTGGGGAGCCACCAACCGCAGGCCTTCTCACTGAGCCCCGCCCCAGACTCTACAGGGAGGGGGGCACCCAGTGCTGTGCTCCCGTCCTTCCTTTCCTAGCCTAAGGCGTGCAAACAGAGCGCCACTGGGAGGCTGAAACCTTTAGGCCGATGCCTGCTTGCAAGCTCAGGCAAGCTGGATTCTGGTCCCCACCTTTGCAGAGAGAACAGCGATGTTGAGCGCCCATTTCTCAGATCAAGGACCGGCCCATCTTACTACCTCCAAGAGTGCTTTTCTCTCTAATAAGGTAAACTAACTGATCGGTGGGCCCAGGGCGTTACCGACGGATCGCTCAGTATGGTAGCTGCATCAGGAGGCCCTGGGAGAGGGTCTCCCAGGAATTTGGGAGCCTTCAGAAGTTTTGGGAAACAAGGGAAGGGTGAGCAGCAGGCTTTCACCGATACCACCTGGCGGGAGCACCTACTCGCGGTTCCTGAAGAGACCGGCAGCCGCCCTGGGCAGAAAGGGACAAAGAAAATGTTTCGCAGCACGCGGGACCTGCAGGACCTAGGCGGGGGAGAGGCTTGGGAGTGGGAACTAGCACCCGCTGTAAGGTCTGCCATAAGGCTTAATGTTTGTCTCCAATGGGATGGAGTCCTGGCATAAGCAAAAATAATATTGTTAATGTTACTATTATTTAAAATTTGTAAATATTGTAAAATATTTTACAAAACATCTACTTTGAAACATCTACTGGGCGAGGCCAGGCGTGATGGCTCAGCCTGTAATTCTGGAATTTCGGGAGGCCGAGGCAGGACGATTCCTTGAGCACAGGAGTTCCAGACCAGCCTGGGCAATGTAGCAAGACCCTGTCTCTATTTATACAATAAAATTTTTTTAAAAAAGGAAACTGGGTGAAAGTTAACTGTGATTATAACAATTTTTCTTTTTTAAACTAACTCATCCTTAAGGCAAAAGCTCTGGGCCTTAAAAAAATAAAAACGGGCCAGGCATAGTGGCTCATGGCTGTAATCCCAGCACTTTGGGAGGCTGAAGTGGGCAGATAACTTGAGGCCAAGAGTTTGAGATCAGCCTGGCCAACATAGTGAAACCTGTCTCTACTGAAAATACAACAATTAGCTGGGCATGGTGGCTTACACCTGTAATTCCAGCTACTCAAGAGGCTGAAGCACAAGAATTGTTCGAACCTGGGAGGTGGAGGTTGCAGTGAGCTGAGATTATGCCATTGCACTCCAGCCTATGTGACAGAGTGAGACTCTATGACAAATAATAATAATAATAATAATAATTGCACCTTTTTCTCTGGGCCCCTGGCTTCCTTATTCCCTTTCCTGCACCCTCTCAGAAGCTCTGCCTTGCCAAGTGTGGGATCAATGCCACAGCAGGCATGTGTGTGCACAGGGGCTCTGGGTCCAGTACAGAAGCAGGCTGGGGATGACACACTCACATCTTCAGCCAACCACTGATATTGCCAAGTCATTTGTCTTGGGGTGGGCACAGTAATCCACAAAAACACTCAGGACTCACCTAACTCTCTTCTCCCCACAGCTGGCTCCTTCCCTGCCAGTTCCCCCTCCCATAATGACAAAACCCACAATTGAGTGAGCAGTTTATAACCTAAAGAAATTGAAACTAAGAGAGTAAGTTAGTTGATCTGGGTCCCAAAGCAGGAGCGCTTAACCTCTACCACCAACTGAAAAAATAGAAAGCCCAGGGACTCCTCTATTGTCAACATACCTCTCCCTGCAAGGCCCTTCAGACACTAACAAGCACCTGCTTCCATCCGGAGTCACCCAGCTGAGATCACACAGGTGCACCCAAACACCCTAGATCCAGCCCCTCCTCAGGCACTGGAGAGATCTGCATATATGCAAACAGGGGATTAAACACGTGTGGACATTTTTGTCAACCAACTACTCATTAATTGAGTATGCAAAATCTTCCACTAGGGGTGGAAGACAGGAGGAAAGAGTTGGAAATATGCTCTCCCTTCCCACCAGGCCTGACTCCTATGCTGGTAAATCTTGGGTCTGCATCTTCCCCATATGTGACCTGAGGCCAGAGGATTTTATTCCATGACCAAATGACTACAATCAGAACAAATGGGGAACAGGACGGGGAACAGGGAATGAGAAAGATACACACACACACACACACACACACACACACACACACACACACACACACACACACACACACACACACAAAAGCAAGGCTTCTGGAAGTCTTCCCTGGAGAAGATGCTTGGAATATCAAATCCGGGAGGGAAGATGTGAACAAAACTCGGAGGAGGAGGCCAGAAAATGCAGGTCGCGGTGGGTAGAAGGACGGTGCGGATCCTCACTCCGGGTGAGCTAGAGCTGGCCAGCCAGAGAGCAGGGGCATCTCACAGGGTCCTGGATCCCCAGGCAAAGCCTGGGCAGTAATCAGACGTCCCCTTGCCCACTCAGAGGCTGATCGCCTTACCCCCATCCAGGCGGGCACGCACCCGCACTACTCGCCAAACTCCGCAGACCCCAGGCTGAGGGCAGAGAGGCAGCTCTTGGTCTGCAGGGTCCGTACCCATCCTGTGGGCCCTCAGCTCCCCAACTCTAGGTGGGCCCAGCCCGTCGCCCCCGCCCGAGACCTGCGTCCAGCCTTTGTCATGTTGATGGCTGAAGCTCGCCGCACCTCCCATTCCAGGCAGGTTTTTGTCATTGAACTTGAGTCAGGCTATAAACATTCCTTCACCCCTCCGGAGCCAGGCCGAGACGCGGAGGGGTGGAGGGGAAGGGCGGAGGGGGGCTGTGGAGCGACCCGGAACGCGAGAAACTGGGCCTCGCGCGGCTTTATCAAAGAGCTTCCAATCCTTGCCTTCCGGGGAACACCCGCCGCGTCTGCAGCTAAAAGCCGGATTCTTGAGGCCATCCGGCAAGTCAGGCCAATGTTTTGGTCAGGATCGACATGGTGTAACTTTTTCTGTTTTCCTCCTTGGCATTTCGTGTTCGTTTACCTTATTCTAGGCAGTCTAATCCTTAATTTATTTTAATAATCAGGATAAACAAATGCGTACACAAACGAATACTAGCTAAGGCCGATGAATTATTAGAGAATGTTCGAGTCGGTCGTAACGAGGCCGTCGCCGCTCGGTTTTACAAGCGCCCCTCCCTCGGCGGGGTTATCCGGTGGGCTGTCGCCCGCCGCGCTATCCGATCCCGGGCTGCTACCAGGGCGGCTGCCGAGCCCCGCGGATTTCCCAGCTGCCTTCCCAGGACCTGGAAACTTAAACTTCGCAAATGGGGCGTCTGCCTACACGGTGGCGGAGGAAATAGCGGCCTGGAGAGCCATCCGACCCGGGAAACCGGCGCGTCTTTCCAGGCGACCCGCCGACTGCGGAGGCTGCGAGGAGCGGCCTGCTCAGACGGTAGTAGTGCTGCGTGTGTGTGTGGGGGGGCGGGGGGGGGGTGTGCGCGAGTGTGTTTAAAGAATTCAGGATCCTGGAGCAAGGGAAGATCAAACACTCGATCTCCGGGGCTCTGCCTGGCTCGGTAACATCCAGTCGAAGGTGAACAGGGCGCGCCGGCGCGCGGGGACGCGCAGGGGCCACTCCGTCTGGCGTGGGGCGCTCCGAGCGCAGGGCTTCCTTTCCAGCCGGGAGTCCCCCGCGGCTCAGCGACACCGGCTAATGAGATACCAAATCGGGCGAGGCAACGAAAAGCTCCTGGCCTCCGTATTTGGGGCCAGAGACACCGTAGGGAAGCAGGTCCCCGCCGACAAATCGGAAGAGGCCTGCGGGAGTTAGCCAGATAATGCTCTCCCTGTCCTACCCGCCCCCACCAATTTGCCTTTTACCTGCCACAGAGCTTGCTTGAACCAAAGGGGTTTGCGGTCTTCTCCTCAACTTGCGATCCCCAGGCCTTCGCGGCCCGGGAAAGAATCCAGCCAACCCTTCTGCCTTTGTCTGACCTTCGGGGAAAAGAGGCGTAGGCGCCTGGGTCAAGTTCACGGACCTGGTCTGTGTCTTTTAGGACAAGCGGGGGCACCGTTCCCATTCTGACGAGGAGGGTTCTAAGCATTTGGGACAGTGTGGGGGCGAAAATGAAGCTGCGAGAAAGGACTTTCAATTTTAATCTGTTGCCCTAGTCTCACATCCCCTCCCCCTCCCGCAGCCCTGTAGAGGAGAAATAATTAGATCCGAAGGGAAGCCTTTTATTTGGAAAAATGCGAAGGTCTCATGGAATGAGCTTCCCAGAAATGGTCTTTGGCACTTGGGTAGTTTTGCGTTGAGTTCGGTGCCGGCGTTTATGAAAGTTAAGGATTTACGGTATTAGGCACAGCGGTTTCTGTGGAATTCGATTCAGAGCAAACGAGATCACATCTACATTGCTTTCCAAAAAGCTTCAGACTCAACACATTGAAATAATTTTCCCCAACATCCTGGTTCCTACCCTACCCACCCACCCCCCCCCCTTTTTTTTTTTACAGGGCCTGATGCAAAATGATATTCCTGCCCCTTAAAAAAAAAAAAGAGCCTCAAAGTGGAAAAAAAACTATCCCGATAGCAGCAAGTAGAACATGGGTCTTAAAACACAGAACTACTTTTAAAACTTTTTTATAAACAGCCCCTTTTAAATTAAAAAAAATTGTTTCAATGTGTATGTTTTATAATTTTAACCACTGTTAATAGTTACTTTTTGTTCCCCTTCCCCTCAACCTAGTTATACACAACCTAATTTGGTTTGAAAACATACTGTACATTTTCTGTGTCATAAGCAATTCCTCAAGTTATTGCAGTCTTCTAAGTGCTATTTTTAGATTGCATAATATGCAGTGAAAGAAGTTGTCATAATTTAGAAAACTATTTCCCTAAAGTTAGTCTTTTAGGCTGTACCCATATTTAAAAAGAGGAGTTTCAGCTGGACACCGCAGCTGACAACTATAATCTCAACACTTTGGGAGGACAAGATGGGAGGATTGCTTGTGGCCAGGAGTTCAAAACCACCGTGGGCAATATAGCCAGATTCTGTCTCTACAATTTTTTTTTTTTAAATTAGCCAGGCATGGTGGCACTTGCCTGTAGTCCCAGCTACTCCGGAGGCAGAGGTAGGAAGATCGCCAGGGAGTTTCAGGCTGCAGTGAGCCTTGATCCTGCCATTGCACTCCAGCCTAGTCTACTCCAGCTTGGTCAACAGAGCAAGACCCTGTCTCTAGAAAATAAATAAATAAAACGAAGAATTTTTTTTCCTGATTAGAAAAGTACTCCAGCTTGGTCAACAGAGCAAGACCCTGTCTCTAGAAAGCAAATAAATGAAAAGAAGAAATTTTTTTCTTAATTAGAAAAGTAACACATTCTTATTATTAAGAATTTCAAAATATAAAAATAATTATAAAGAAGGAAATAAAATTCACCCCATATAGTACCACCCAAAGTTTACCAAGCTACTCTTTTGTTATATTTTCTTCAGTTATTTTTCCTTGCACGTATGTACAATTTCAAAACTGAGATTCTGCAAGAATTTTTTTGTCTTGCCTTTTATTTAATGTTAGATTATGAACATTTCCCAGTGTTATTAAATATTCTTCAAAAGCTTGATTTTAATGTTTGCATTTATTTATCTAAAAATCATTTCGATTTTTTGTTTCCATGTTTACTTTTAAAAATAATTCGTAAGAGTGAAATTGTTATGCCACTGAGTATGTTCGTTAGAGACATGAGAGTAGTATCCCCTGAAATAGAATGCTTCAAAAATTCTAGGTTAAAAATTCCCCCTTCTGAAATAGCCAGGTGTGGTGCATACCTGTAGTCCTAGCTACTCAGGAGGCTGAAGTGGCAGGATTGCTTAAGCCCGGGAGTTCGAGGCTGCAATGAGCTTCTCTCTCTCTCTCTCTCTTTTGAGACAGGGTCTTGCTCTGTTGCCCAGGCTGGAGTGCAGTGGTGTGATCACTGTTCTCTGCAGCCTCAACCTCCCAGGCTCAAGCGATCCTCCCCCTCCCACCTCAGCCTCCCAGGTAGCTGAGACTACAGGTGTGCACCACCAAGCCCAGCTAATTTTTTGTATTTTTGGTAGAGATGGGGTTTTGCCATATTTCCCAGGCTGGTCTCGAACTCCTGGGCTCAAGTGATCCCCCTGCCTCGGCCTCCCAAAATGCTAGGATTACAGGCATGAGCCGTGAGGCCCAGCAGACACTGTGTCTTAAAAAAAAAAAGTCCCCATTGTTAGAAAGAAATAAAAGGGGGCCTTTTAAGGTGCTCAATATGTTCCGTGTTTTGATCAAGGTGGGGGTTATGTGCCTGTATACATATGTAAAAATTCATTAAACTAAACATTCAAGATTCGTGTGTTTTACTTTTAAAATTTTAACACTGCTCTCCCACCCCCCTAAAGCCTGTGTCTGTTTACAAAGAAAAAGAGCAATGCAGGAAATAGGTGGAGGAAGCAAACAAGGGGTGGGTGGGACCAAACCAAACTGGATTGATTCACCCCTTCCTAGGGTATTATCTTTGGTTCAGAGACCAAAATATTTACCAAAAGTAAATATTTGACAGTTAGTGATGATGAGCGGGTGGGGGCGAAGTGCTTGGCCCTTCTTCCCAACCCCAATGCTAGCCCTTGTTAGATAGAGAGGATTTTTTTCCTATTATGGTTGCACTCCTGTGGCATTGACCTTCTCTAATGAATAGAAGAGGGATAAAAATAGGGTAGAAAATATTTTAAAAGAGTTAAAATGAACAGATACATAGCTGACTCATCTAACACTGTCATGTGAAATAGAAATGGGATTTTAAAATATAATAATATATTTTTTTTCAGAAATAGATTGATTTTTTATTTATTTTGTAACCTACTTTCAGTTAAAAATACAACAGGCAGAACTTGGGGATTGCAAGGACAACTGCTCTCGTAGGTGACAATAAGGACCTGGAGGGACTGGAGTGGAGTCTGGTGTCTGAGTCTGGTTTTATTGTCACTGTCATGTGAGGTCATTGGGGCTGCGTGCTGGCCAGAGCATATGGTTAATCCTTGGGATGCTGAGGAGAGGGGGAAAAAACCCCTTTATGCTATTGGGCACCAGAGTTACTTCCTGTTTGTGCTTCAGACAGGGAACTGCTACAACGGCTTCACACATTCATATTTAGTGGTGACTTCTTATTTTTTTATTGTCATTTTATTCCTTTTTCACTTAAAATCAGGATAAAGTTGGATTTTTAATATTTTATAAAGAAAGACATGAGACACCTTTTCGTGTCAAAAAAACCCACTATGGATGTTTTACAAAACAGCTTTCCTTTTTCCAAGTATAACATATATACAATAAAGTGTATTAATCTTAAGTGTATAGCTTGAAGTTACCTATTTACCTAGATAAACACCATTCAGAATAAGATAGAAAACATTTCATTTCCTCTATCCCTGTGTGTTCCCTCCAGACCCTTTCCAGTATAATATTCCAGGGGTAACTGCCATTCTTTTTTGTTTTTTTTTTGATACGGAGTCTCGCTCTGTCGCCCAGGCCGGAGTGCGGCTCACTGCAACCACTGCCTCCTGGGTTCAAACAATTCTCCTGACTCGGCCTCCTGAGTAGCTGGGATTACAGGCTTCTGCCTGTAATGTAACCATGCCCAGCTAATTTTTCTATTTTTAGTAGAGACAGGGTTTCACCATGTTGGTCAGGCTGGTCTCGAACTCCTGACCCTAGGTGATCCACCTGCCTCGGCTTCCCAAAGTGCTGGGATTACAGGAATGAGCCACTGTGCCTGGCCGTAACTGCCGTTCTGATCAGTCTCAAATCCCCGCATCTATTGACATTGACTTGTTTTGGCTGTTCTTGAACTTTTTATAAGTAGAATTACACAGTGTGTACTCTTTGGGGTCTGGGTTTCTTCCATTCAACAAAATGTCTGTGAGATTAATCTCCATGTTGTTGTGTGTATTGAGTTTATTATTTTTAATTGCGTTCTGCTATTCCACTGTATGGATACACCGCAACTAGTTTATCCATTCATTTGCTGATGGACATTTGAGTTGTCTGTACTTTTGTCTATTACAAATAAAGCTACTATCAATATTCTTGAACAAGTCTTTTGGTGAACAAATTGAATCATTTCCTGTAGAATTTCTTGGTTATAGGGTAGGCACTATATATGTTTAATTTACTACCTCTGTGGTATTTTTAAAAGTTCATTATCCATATATCAGTCTCCAATCCCCACAAGCAAGTGGTCAGATTGAAGAACATGATTGATTACATTTGCTTGGATTTCTCTCTCTCTTTTTTTTTTTTTTAGACGGAGTCTTATTGTGTCACCCAGGCCGGAGAGTGCAGTGGTGCAATCTCGGCCCACTGCAACCTCTGCAGTTTCAAGCGATTCTCTTGCCTCAGCCTCCCGAGTAGTGGTGATGTGTCACCACACCCAGCTAATTTTTGCTATTTTTAGTAGAGACAGGGTCTCCCCATGTTGGCCAGGCTGGTCTTGAACTCCTGGCCTCAAGTGATCCTCCCACCTTGGCCTCCCAAAGTGCTGGGATTACAGGTGTGAGCCACCACACCTGGCCTCTTTCTTTCTTTTCTTTCTTTCTTTCACTTTCCAATAAGTTTTATTATTAGTCAAGTCATGATTGAGGGTTCCAGGGTGGGGATCGCCATGTACCCAGGTCCCCTTTTACCACCCTGGGAGAAGGACGGAGGACAGAGGAAAGGTGGGGTGCAGCCAGTTCAAATCTTCCCAGGGAAATGTGGCTTCTGCCCAGTGGTCGTCCCAGGCTGAGACCCAGGATAAGGGAATGAGGGACTTGTACACAGGCTGGTACCATTCACATACGAAGACATTGTCCCCTTTAGCAATCACTGCCTTCTCACAGAGGTGGAAGTCCAGGTAGTCCTGCAAGCAGTTCCTGGGCTGGTTCTGGTTGGGGAAGCTGCTGTCAAAAAGAGTGGTCTTGTAGTTCTTTTTTTTTTTTTTTTTGAGAAGGAGTCTTGCTCTGTCTCCCAGGCAGGAGTGCAACGGCACGATCTCAGCTCACTGCAACCTCCGCCTTGTGGGTTCAAGCAATTCTCCCGCCTCGGCCTCCTGACTAGCTGGGACTAAAGGCACCTGCCATCATGCCTGGCTAATTTTTGTATTTTTGTAGAGATAGGGTTTCCCCAAGTTGGCCAGACTGCTCTGGAACTCCTGACCTCCTGAGGTAATCAACCTGCCTCGGCCTCCCAAAGTGCTGGGATTACAGGTGTGAGCCACCGTGCCCGGCTGGTCTTATTCTTGATTTGGGTCTTTTTTTTTTTTTTTTTTTTGAGACAGGGTCTCACTGTGTCACCCAGGCTGCAGTGCAGTGGTGTGATCTTGGCTCATTGTAGCCTCAACTTCCTGGGATCCAGTGATCCCACTGCCTCAGCTTCCCAAGTAGCTGGGATTATAGGCATGTGCCACCATGCCCAGCTAATTTTTGTATTTTTAGTAGAGATGGGGTTTCACCATGTTGGCCAGGCTGGTCTCGAACTCTGACTTCAGGCGATCTGCCTGCCTTGGCCTCCCAAAGTGCTGGGATTACAGGTGTGAGCCACTGTGCACTTAAAGTCTCCCCTGATGCCTCAGCAAAGTTGCCAGTGTCTGACAGAACTGCTTAAATTTCTATGATGAGCTTATTTTGCAGTCTTGATGGCCTGGATCCTTGGGACAGCAGAGATTTGCGTTTGCTCACGGCAGACCATCAAGACTCATGGCTCTGGTCCTCTCTATGATCTCCCTCCACTGACCCCAGTCCTGGGGCACAGTCACACCTGCAAGTTATGCCCTTGTGGATCTCACCAAACTCCCCTAAATGCAAGCACAATGACCTGGGCAAAGAAGAGCTGTGACTGAGGTTAATGGTCAGGGTCAGCAGGGACCAGAGGCCAAAGGGTTAGTGTCAGAAGGTAGAAGCGATTCTCCTGAGTCCTGATCTGGAAGCTGAGTTATGCCTCAGGAAATTTATTGCCCCGTGGTCTTTTAACAAGAAGCGATCTATCTTCCCGGGCAGAACGTCTATTACTGGTGACAGGTGCCTGGAGCCAGCTTATTAAAAACCGTCATTTCAACCCCCAAAGCGAAGGCCCCACAGTGTGTTGGAATAGAATGCTAATTTCTAGCTCCATATCATAATCTAGGACATGGGGAGAGTATTACGAGGCATTTTAAAATTCAAGAGGAAGGAAACTCAGTGCTATTTCTGCACTCTGGGGGCAGGGAGCATTAGGATCTTTATTTCACAGGTCACACTCCCCTATTCTAGCAGGTTAATACAACTCACAGGCTCTTACCTGCTGCCGTGGGCTGGCCCTGCCCTGGCCCAAGATAGAACTTGCCTCATTGCTCAGTAGCTGTGGCAGAATAGAATGAGCACTGGACTTTGAGCCAATGGGTTGGATTCAAGTCCTGCTGTGGTCTAGGGAAAAAGCCCCCTTACATTGGTATGAAATTTTTCATTTTCCAAGTACCTGTGTACTTCACATCTTTTATCTCATGTACGGTGAGGTACAGGGAAAGGGAAAGAATGTCCGTTTTACAGAAAGGGTAAATGGATATCTTTGAGCCAGTTCCTTCTTGTTATTGGAGGTGAGAGGAGCCTCCCCTCACTGGCTTTTTTTTTTTCTTCTTTTTTTTTGAGACAGAGTCTCACTCTGTCGCCCAGGCTGAAGTGAAGTGGTGTGATCTCAGCTCTCCACAACTTCCGCCTCCGGGGTTCAAGCGATTCTCTTGCCTCAGCCTCCTGAGTAGCTGGGATTACAGGTGCCCACCACCACACCTGGCTAACTTTTGTATTTTTAGTAGAGATAGGATTTCACCATGTTGGCCAGGCTTGTCTCGAACCCCTGACCTCAGGTGATCCACCCGCGTTGGCCTCCCGAAGTGCTAGGATTACAGGCGTGAGCCACTGCGCCCGGCAGGGTTTTATTTTATTTTAATTTAACTTTATTTTATTTGAGATGGGGTATTGCTTGGTCACCCAGGCTGGCATACAGTGGCACAATCATCACTCAACTGCAACCTTGAACTCCCAGGCTCAAGCGATCCTCTCCCTCCACCTTTGGAGTAGCTGGGATTACAAGTGCATACCATCACGCTTGGCTAATTTTTTGTATTTTTTGTAGAGTTTCCCTATGTTGCCCAGGCTGGTCTCGAACTCCTGGGTTCAAGTGATCCACCAACCTCAGCCTTCTAAAGTGCTAGGATTACAGGCATGAGCCACTGCACCCGGCCCCCTTATTGCCTTTTGTCTCCAAATCTTTTCTGTGCAGCTTTCAGAGCAGCTCTGAGAAATTTGGATGGGTGGGAGAGGAGGCGTGGGGGAGACTGTTCCTGGAGCTCTCTCAGGGATGAGCCAGTTTTTCTGCCTCCTTAGAGCTTCTCTACCCATGTGGTCTTCCAGGGGACATTCCTGGCTGAATTATTCAAACTGCCAGTGAACTTTCTGTGTCATACAGGGCTGGGTGTGCTTAGGCACAGTAAAAGGGAGATCTAAGCAAATGATATGAACGGTCAGGTCAAGAATTGGCCACACAATTGAACGAAGTACATTTTTAGCATGTTGGTAGATATCCCATTGAAAATGCTTGGCATGGAAGCATGGGAATTGAGGAAACTGGTTAGAGATCCCCCTACGGAGTGAAGTTGAAGGATAATTTACAGCTGCATCAGAGCAACATATCTATGATTTTATGAGTTTTGGTTTCTATCTTAATGATCTGCATGCATTTGACATGGTTGTCATGGAATGTCAGATGTTTCACAATGTATGTGGATGATTTCATGTTCTTTGACAATTTATAGCAGTTAAATAAAACTGCCCTAAAAAGTTTTGTCCCTCTGGGAATTTGGGGAGCACATGCTGTGTTCCTCTTCCTGTCCCTCCTTACCCTGGCAGTCTACCTGATTATTTTCTTCTGCTTCTTCTCCCCTTTTTATAAAATATTTTAATAAAATATTTGGATAAGCAACACAAACTCATCTAAATTTCCAGTTGTTTTAATACCTCAGTAACCTGTAGGAAAATAGTGCCTGTCTGTCTAATTGAATTTTTCATCTAGCTGTTTGGTGCCATGTGGTCTGAGGCTTGGGAGAGCTGAAAACTTGGTTGTCAGGGGCCCTTGTGGAGTATGTGTACAGGTGACAAAACCAGTGTTGGGCTGGGCACAGTGCCTCATGCCTGTAATCCCAGCACTTTGGGAGGCAGAGGCAGGTGGATCACTTGAGGTCAGGAGTTGGCCATCAGTGTGGTCAACATGGTGGAACCCTGTCTGTACTGAAAATACAAAAATTAGCTGGGCTTGGTGGCACACACCTGTAATCCCAGTTACTCAGAAAGCTGAGGCAGAAGAATCACTTGAACCTGGGAGGCGGAAGTTGCAGTGTGCCTAAATCGCACCACTGCACTCCAGTCTGGGAGACAGAGTGAGATGCTGTCTCAAAAAAAAAAAAAAAAAAGGTAAAAAATAAAAACAAAAAAATAAAACCAGTGCTGCTTCATTCCCAGCTGGGCCCAAGGTGGGGCTCACTCAGCCTTAGAGGCGGAACTACTTTCTGGGCTTTGGACCTAAGAATCAGCTGTCTCCCTTCCTAACGCCCTTTCTCTGAAGAGTAAGCTGTGGCTCTAAAACAAAGGATTCCCCATTCACGTGTAATGGGATTCCCCAGAGGAGTGGCTCCTTCAACCCAGGTGTGAGTAACTAGAGACTGTTGTTTCATTTCAGAGATGATTTAGATGATAGATGCGAGACCTTTCTCAATAAAAACATTTTATTTGTCCCCCAGAAGGTTTCCTTGGAAGCATCTAAATATGCCCCATATACTATTTTTACTCTGAATGTTTCCATGGCCCAGAATCATATTTGGCACAGCTGTTAGGTATAAGTGTGACTCTGGGCTGAGAGGTCTTCCTCCAACTTGGCAAGGGTTTTTCCAGTGGCTGGGCTAAGGGTGCCGTCTCTGCCACCTCGGCTCATTAAAGAGGCAGATGGGCCGGGCGCGGTAGCTCACGCCTGTAATCCCAGCACTTTGGGAGGCCAAGGCGGGTGGATCACCTGAGGTCCGGAGTTCGAGACCAGCCTGACCAACATGGAGGAACCCTGTCTCTACTAAAAATACAAAATTAGCCGGGGGTGGTGGTGTGTGCCTATAATCCTAGCTACTCAGGAGGCTGAGGCAGGAGAATTGCTTGAACCCAGGAGGCAGAGGTTGCAGTGAGCTGAGATCACGCCACCGCACTCCAGCCTGGGCAACAACAGCAAAACTTCTCAATAAAACAAAAAAACAAAACAAAACAAAAAACCCACAACAAAACAAAAAAAATGAGGCAGATGAGGCTCACTCTGTAGTTTCTACCATACCTCAATCTATATCCTCAGCTCCCTAAAAGCAGAAAGCTGCGGCACTGCAGGAGAATCTGGTCAGAAAGGCAAGTGGGAATGAAGCATTTCCTCCACTTGGCTTGAACCCCCTAAAGGGAGAACAGAGCCCAGTAATGATACATCATCAATTCCCAATTACCTGAAATAAAATGTTCTGCCCTGGACTTCTCTTGGCTTGGCTAATCTTTTTTCTTTTCTTTTTTTTTAAGAAATGGGGGGGTCTCACTATGTTGCCCAGGCTAGACTTGAACTCCTGCACTCAAGCGATCCTCCGCCTCAGCCTCTTGAGTAGCTGTGACTACAGGTGTGTACTATTGCACCCAGCCTTGGCCAGTCTTGATCCACACTGTTGACATCATGACTTTATCCTCTGGACCTGACTCCTGTTGTCCTCAGCCCTGCCGTGGTTGACTTCTTCTAACTGCAGGGAGCTAGAAGTCAGAGAAATATGTGATCTTCCTTTCTGTGCCATGATGTTCCAAAGAGGCACTGGGGCAAGACTGAGAGTTGTGGAACTCAGCAGACCCTCTTCAGTCAGCCTTCATGGTATGTTGTCTGGTAAACTGACTTCAGGATAGAAGGTATGGCACAAGCGCCTAACTGTTCATAGGTGCTGGACAAATGTTGATCAAATGAATAAATAAATGAGGAGTGAATAAATAAATATATTCCAAGGATGCCACCATATAGTTACAGTTACTACCCACTGAAGTTGCATTCCTAAGTGAAACTATAAATCATTTTTATAATAAAGTAAAAGTTTATCTGATGTGTAGTTGTCTTTCATTGGTAACCAAGAGAAAAGATTTATAGCATTTCATGAAATGCCTGTCCTACCACCCGCACCTTCTCTCCTTGTTCCTATATGTCATTTCTTTATCCCAAACACTTCACTGTTCCCTTCTCCAAAGCCTTCAGTATAAGGCCTGAGCTCTGCATCATGGCCCCCAGGGCCATATAAGATCAAATTCCAATCTGTCTTTTCAGGTTTAACACCTCACCCTGTGCAGTCCTTCATTGTGAGGTCTTCATGATGTTGCCTCATTTAATCCTTCTAATAATGCGGGAGATAATTTTTACCCCGTTTCACAGATGAAGAACTGACTAGCTAGTAGGAGGTAGAACCAGGACTTAAATCCAGGTGGTTGACCCCAGTTCTCTAAGTTTCCTACTGCACACACTGCCCCTCCAGCTGTATCCTTTCCCAACCCCCTGGGCTTCTGCCGTTCACTTCCTTGTATGTGCCAGAACTTTCTCACCTTGAGATCTCTGACCACATGAAACCCTCCACTTCCCCAGCTCTGTGTGTGCAGAATCCCATCCATTCTGCGAAGTTCAGCTCAGACACCATCCCCACCATGAGTCCTCAAGGTTGGATTTAATCTCCCTCTTCTGTGCTCTCATTGTTCCTTGGTTTTACTTATTTTGTTTATTACTTTTTTGAGACAGGGTCTTGCTCTGTCACCCCAGACTGGAATGCAGTGGCACAAACCATGACTCACTGCAACCTCAACATCCTGGGCTCAAGCAAACCTCCCACCTCAGCCTCCCATGTAGCTGGAACTACAGGCACACACCACCACACCACGCCCAGCTAATTTTTTATTTTTTGTAGAGACAGGGTCTCACTATGTTGCCCAGGCTGGTCTCGAACTCCTGGACACAAGCGATCCTCCTGCTTCGGCCTCCCAAAGTGCTGGGATTACAGGGATGAGCCACCACGCCTGGCCGACTTTACTTATTTAAAGACATTCAGCCCTCTATCGCATGGCTGAATGTAGATGAGCCTGTTGGGCTTTGTCACTAGACGGTCTTCAGATCCTTGAATACGGGGATTGTGATCGTGTCTTGTTCACCAGTGTATGTTCCGCAGGGCCCAGCAGGCACATAGCACATGGTAATCACTCCATAAACACCCATTAATAAAATCATGTTTTTATTATCAAGTGAAAAAAAAGTGCAGAATGGGATTATGGTAGTTTACCTTTTGTGTAGTAAGGGGGAAAATAGGAATATATTATCACAATAATTTTCATTTGCATAAAGACACTCTGGAAGGACATAGAAGAAACTAATCACAATGGTTTCCCCTAAGCACAACGGTGAGACCAGGAGAGGTGGAGACAGTGTGAAAGATCTTTTTACTTTATACATTTTTATAGTTTCTTAAAAGCATGTGAATGTATTTATTTTAAAAATAAAAAAGATAGCTGAAGTGGTTTAGACATCAGGGCTATTTTTGATGCTGTCCCTGGACTTGTGACATGGCAATATCCACAAACTGTCATTAGCCTATCAACTTTATGGCAGGTGGCAGGGCTGCCCCTGCATAAGGTGATAAAACTCTGCTTGATATATGGAAGGCCAGGCAGGGGGTGGGAAGAGAGGGAGGGAGAAAAACAGAAGGGAAAGGGTGGGGTGAGAGAACAGAGTGAAATATGGGGAGAAATAAAGAGAAGCGAGAGACTGGAAAAAAGATGGAGACGAGAGGGAAAAAGGAGAAAATCAGATTTAAGAAGATCAAAAAAAGAAGACAGAATAAAAGAGAAAGCATGTGCCTGAGAAAGGCTTGGAGGGAAACTCCAAAATCAGGTCACTTCCAAAAAAACTCACACACTGGGTGAGACAAGCCTAACCCACCAGAGGCCTGCTGGACTGTGAGATGAGGATGAGGCTCCACATTGAGGGAGCAGAGTGTCATCAAACACATGGTTCCAGCTGCCCCACCGGATGTGGGGCAGGCCCTCCCCAGTACTGCCTCTACAGCATGAAGCAACAGAGAGAGGCAGGGTCCTCTGGGCTTCCATGGATCTTCTCAGGGCCCAATCCCAATTTATCTTCAGGAGTTGATTTCCCAAGGGCAGGTACCCTTGGCAGCCTGAATCATGTGACCTCCAGGGATAGTGTAGTCCGTTAGAAACACATCTGTCCTGCTATTGGTAGTGGGGGTGCTTGCCAGGGGACCACCCCTGGCTTCGAGTTCCTTCCTTAACAACTCTGGGGAGGTGTGGCTGGTACAGTCTTGGCTCCAGAATCTCCCTTCCTGGGTGGAGAGGGTTTTGAAAAGGAAGAGAGAGAGCTAGGGCAGGAGTTAAAGTTGGTGGTGGGAGAAATCTGGCCTTAAGGATGGATGTTCAGTTCCAGAAAAGATGAGGCTCTCTGCTCCCCACTATGGACAGTTTCCATTCAATTGGCAGAACATCTGCAAAAGAGGAATTCAACAGCATCTTGTTAAAAGGGGTTTAAAAAAAAAAAGTTGCATTCTGACTTTTGCCCAGGATGCCCTCCCTAAATAAAACCAGCTAGAAAGTTCTCTTCTGTTACCCACTACCTGGGTGCCTGGCTTCTATCCCCTTCTTTTATATATTTCTCTCAGTGAAAGTCCTGTCCTCAGGCTACACACTGGACTTTGGGTGGAGGGGACATTTATTTCCTAGGGATTTTGAAGCCTTTCCACTCCTCCCTTTGGAGAGGACAGAGAGAGTTGCCTGGCTGCTAATGGGAGAATGGGGACCCCAGAATCCTCTGAAAGCAAGTAAGATCGTGTGTTCCTCCATTTAAATCTTATGCAGTTTATACCTCCTTGAGCTTTTAGGAATAACAGACACGAGTCTTCTACGAGCATACACTTCTCAGCTTCGTCTTTAGAGGCTTTGGTTCTTCTCTGACTATGTGTGTCCTTACTGAGGTTGACTCCGCAAATCGTCTCCACTCTAGACCACTAGGATGCTGATCAGATTCATGTTTTCTCTGATCTCTCCCTTGACCTCCAAGCTCTTATTTCCTGCAGTCCTGAAACTTCCTTTCACCCTTCCTGTCCTGCCCTTGGTCTCCTCGGAGGTCTGCTGGGGAGGTGCTCTCCTCTGAGGAAGGAAGGCTTCTGAACGGTTAAGATAACTTTTCTTTAAAGATATACCTGATCTGCCTTTGCGGACCCAGCTGTCAAGGGCAGCACCGTGTCTGGATATGAGCTGTATTTGCCGAGATGTAGCATGAAGGTGAGTTGGGGAGGATGTGGGGGCAGCGTGAGGAGGAAGCAGGAATGGAGGAGCAGGAGACTCTAGATGAACACCTAGATTTGATTTCTATCTCTGCCCCAGGCCTCTGACCAGTTGGACCCAACATCTAGATGTAAGCTGATAAAAAGAAATGAAAAAAGGAGCTCATAATCCAGACATTTGGTTTGCATGCCAGTGAACATCTGGACACCGGAAAATATCTGGTTTGGGAACTATGATTTTCAGTTTCCTTCAAATTTTTGGAAACCTGTAGTCATATTGGATTGCCTGAAGAACTTAAACACATCTTTAACTCTTGAACATCTTTAGAGGATCATTATCTAGCTAATTCATACTTTTCAAGGCTTCACAGCAGGTAAAGGAAAAATCCACAGTCCAAGAGATTCAGATCACTGAGTGTGGCTGGGGAAGACATGATCTCTATTTACTTCAGAGGACAAAGAGAATTCTCTAGAGAGCATTCTTCCCCTTCTCTCCCCACCCCCACCACTCAGGATATGTATTGGAACAACCTCTCCTTTGTCCATCAGGCAAATGAAATCCCAGACAGACTGGTGCTTGGATACCACGGCAGCGATGAAGCCTGAGCTCGTCGACTTTAATAAGCTCTGCTTTATTGGCAATCCAGTAACCACCTAAGGAGCTGGTCCAGGAAATGAGGCAGGATCCAGGCCACTCTGGGCTCCGCGCAGCCTTCTTTTTCCAGGAAACTGCTTGTCTTGGCTTTGGAGTGGCTTTCCCAGCCCATCTCTGACCTGACGCAGAACATAATCATTAGCTCCCTTGCCCAAATCTTCGGTTCTGCTGTAACAGCATGATTCTTCTCCTCCTCTGCGAGGAGGCCATGGTGGGATAGAGATGACCTTGTCCAAATGGTCTTGGGAAGTTTGGGCCCAGCCAGAAGATGCTAAGAAGGTCTGATTCTGATGGGCAACATCTTCCGAAATGCCAGTTGAATGGCTCTGTAGATGTCTGCAGCTTCTTAGTTCTCTCTCCTACTAATTCCTCTCAGAATCCTCAGAACAACCGATGACAATGTTATCATTTTTCTCATTTTGCAGGCAAAGAGACTGGGGCTCAGGGAAGTCACACACAATTGGCCTAAAGTCACGTAGCTATTTAGCACTAGAATTGGGGTCTGAACCCGGACTGCCTGATTTGAAGTCTTGTGCTCTCCATTCTACCCTGAGGTGCACAATATTCACTATAGAGACAGGACCAGCCTTCATGAGGCAGGAGGCAATAGCTAAATGCGAGAGGAAAAAGAGAAGTGAGTTGGGGTAGTCATGGGAGGCTTTCATGAGGAGGTGCTACTTGGGCCTCAAAGGAAAAGCAGGATTTGGCTAGAGGAAGGGGAAGGCATTACAGCCAGTGAATGGCATGAGCAAAAAATGTAGGCAAAAAGGGGCATGGCCAGTTCACAGCCCAACAGGAGAGTGGGTTGCCTAACTGGTATTCTTTTTTTTATGCTTAATTGGTATTATTGCCTAATTGACATTCTTTTTTAATACTTGAGTTTTATTTGAAATGCTCCTTTTCTATAAAATCTTCTAAATAATTAACAAATAATTTGGAACTTTTGACAGCATTCTAAATATAAACTTTTAAATACTCCTTCTAAACAACAATATTCTTTCTAAAAATGAAAATGTGTATGAAATAGATTTTTTCCAAGCCAGAACAGATATTCCCTTGCTTGAAATGCTATTTCTTTTCAATTATTGGTATTCTGATTCCAAATAATGAACAGAAATGGGAGGAACTGAAAAATCCACAAATGGGCCCCATAGAAAAGAGTTGGCCTTTGGCTACATCTGGAGAGCTCCAACACCTGATTAAAACTATAACAGACACAGGATCTTTTCTTGCCCCGTATTTCTCCTTGATCTCTCTCACTTCAACACTAGCGGAGCCAGATGCAATACAGAAAATGAAGGGGAGCTGCCTGCAGTAGTCTCAGCTACTCATAAAGCTGAGGCAAGAGGATCGCTTGAGCCCAGGAGTTGAATCTAGCCTGGGCAATATAGCGAGACTCTAGCTCTAAAAATAAATAAAAAAGAAAAAGGGAGACAGGGGAGAAGAAAACAGTAAGGAGGGGAAATAGTAAAGAAGCTAACCAAGACCCCCAAGACCCCCTCTTTCTACCATAGATATAGATAGGCCCTGAGATAGGTCCAAGTTTGGGAGGGCAAAAGATTAGATTGGACAAAGAGTTCAGAGGATTGATGTTAATACGAACAAACACACATGCACATACTTATAACTGAAAGGGCTTGAAAAGGCTATGAATCTGCCTGAAATTTCATCTAGAAGAATGAAGCCACAGGCCAGATTGAAAGGGATAGTCGTGAGAAAGAATGAAATTGCTTTCTGCTTGCCCTCTTGTGAGTTTGGCTTGTTTAAAATCAGAGAGGCAGAGAATTCCACTCCAGGAATACAGAGGAGCTGTACTTCTCCCTATTCCTCCTCCTAAATACAGCGAAGAACTCTGGACATTGTCTATAAAACAGACATTAGAAGACTAGGAAAGATACAAAGACGGCAGACAGGCTATGGACCTGGGCTGAGGAAAACATGGTGGTGCATTCTCTCGATTTTATTATGGTGTCATATATCCAAGGCTTGGAGCAGCAACCCAGAAATGCCAGTGGGTTCAGACGGGAGGAGAAGAATAAGAAGGAGAAAGAGGAGCCTGAAAAAAAGCCTGCTCTCACTAGACAAAGGACTAGGAAAGGGACAGCCCAGCAAGACAGAAAACTTTGAAGACAATAACTGTTCTGCACCAATCAAATGCTACAGAAAAAACTGTGGTCCCACCCACACCAGCAAAGGTTGAGGGAGAAGCTGAGACTTTCACGCTTTTGAAGGCGAAGCTGTAACAAGGCCCCCCGGCACCTCTACTGGGTGGTGTCAGAGGAGGCCATGTAGAGATCAGGGACTTTTAACCTTGCAGGCCTGTACCCATGTCCCTGGGTCCCACCCCCACCTCCTCAGTGTCAACCAGTGTCAATGGAGACTACATGGGAAACCTACTCTTCACCTGGAAGCAATGAGATGTCCTTCTCCCTTTCCACTAGAGTAGAGACCTAGTAAAGAGGCAGGACTTTCACCATTACATAGTAGTAACAAGGCTATCCCCACCAAGATATCAGCAGAAACCATGTGGGGAGGCAGAACGCCCACCCCTGACCAGCAGTAATGAGAAATACCCACTCCTTGAAGTGTCAATGGAGGCCAAGTGGAGAAGCTGGACTTCTACCTCCACTTGGCAATAAAGAAGTAACAGTCCTCCACCCTTCCTCTGTAGGAGCAGTTTCAGAGAAAACCAGCTAAGACTGAAGACTTAAATAAGATCCAGAGCCTATAAAATAATATGAGATATCTAGGTATCAACTGAAAATCACTCATGTTACCAAGAATCAGAAAAATCTCAAACTGATTTTAAAAAGACAATCAACAATACAAAGATACCAGATGTTAACATTATCTGACAAAGATTTTAAAGCAGCCATCAGAGAGATGCTTCAACAAATAACTAAGAACATATTTGAAACAAAGCCAAAAAATAAAAAGTATTAGTAAAGAAACAGAAAATATAAAGAAGAGCTAAATGGAATGTTTAAACCTGAAAAACATAATAACCGAAGTAAAAAAACCTCAGTAAATGGACTAAACAGTAGAATGGAGGGGACAGAGGAAAGAACAAGTGAACCTGAAAATAGAATAATTAAAAATCACCCAATCTGAGAAACAGAGAGAAAACAGTTTGAAGAAAATGAAAAAAGCCACAGGGACCTGTGGAACTAGATGAAAAGATCTAAAATTCATGTCATCAGAATCCTGGAAGAAATGAGAAAGAGGGCACAGCTAAAAAAAGTACTCAAAAAGTAATGGCTGGCGGAGCGCAGTGGCTCACGCCTATAATCCCAGCACTTTGGGAGGCTGAGGTGGGTGGATCATTTGAGGTCAGGAGTTTGAGACCAGCCTAGCCAACATGGTGAAACCCCGTCTCTAATAAAAATGCAAAAATTAGCCAGGTGTGGTGGCAGGTGCCTGTAGTCCCAGTTGTTCAGGAAGCTGAGGCTGGAGAATCGCTTGAATCCAGGAGGTGAGGGTTGCAGTGAGCCGAGATCGCGCCATCGCACTCCAGTCTGGGTGGCAGAGCAAGGCACCATCTCAAAAAGAAAAAAAAAGAAAAATAGAAAAAAGTAATGGCTTAAAACTCTCCAAATTTGGCAAAAAAGAGCCCCATTAGCCTACAGATTCAATAAGCTGAGTGAACAAGATAACACATCAAAACAGGATAAACTCAAGAAATACCAAGATATATTAAAGCCAAATTTCTAAATATTAAAGGCAGGCCGGGCATGATGGCTCATGTCTGTAATCCCAGTAATTTGGAAGGCTGAGGCAAGAGGATCATTTGAGTCCAGGAGTTGAAGACCAGTCTGGATAACAGTGAGACCCTGTTTCTACAAAATTTAAAACATTTTTTTAAAAAAAGTAAAGGCAAAGAAAACTCTTGAAAGCAGCAAGACAGAAATGAAACCTTACCTGTAGAGAAAAATAATTCAAACAACAGGAAATTTTTTAAAAGAAACCATGGGGGTCAGAAGGAAATAGCCAATATTTTCAAGTGCTGAAAGAAAAAAAAAATAGTCAACCCAGAATTCTATTGCCTGTGAAATTATATTTCAGGAATAAAGGGTAAAGCACAATAAATTTCTCTAAAAAGAAAGAAAACAAACATCAGGAAGGCAGAAAGAACACAGTGAGCAAAGACATGGTTAAATATAAAACACTTTTCTTCTTTTTTTAAAATTATACTTTAAGTTCTGGGGTACATGTGCAGAATGTTCAGGTTTGTTACATAGGTATATACATGCCATGGTGGTTTGCTGCACCCATCAACCCGTCATCTACGTTAAGTATTTCTCCTAATGCTATCCCTCCCCCAGCCCCCCACCCCACAACAGACCCTGGTGTGTGATTGCCCCTCCCCGTCCACGTATTCTCATTGTTCAAAAACACTTTTCTTCTTCTTCTTCTTCCCCACCCCTTCCTTTCCCCTTCCCCCTCCTCCTCCTCCTTCCCCTTCCTCCTCCTTCTCTTCTTCCTCCTCCTCCTCCTCAATACAGGGTCTCACTCTGCCACCCAGACTAGAGGGCAGTGGCACAATCTTGGCTCACTGCAACCTCCGTCTCCCAGGTCCAAGCTATTCTCATGCCTCAGTCTCCTGAGTAGCTGGGATTACAGGTGCCCACCACCACACCTGGCTAATTTTTGTATTTTTAGTAGAGACAGGTTTTTGCCATGTTAGCCAGCCTGGTTTCAAGTTTCTGACCTCAAGTGATCTGCCCACATCGGCCTCCCCAAATGCTGGTATTACAGGTGTGAGCCACCATGCCCAGCCTCCTTTTCTTCTTTTTCTTTTTTTTTTTTTAGACTGAGTCTTGTTCTATCACCCAGGCTGGACTGCAGTGGCACGATCTTGGCTCACTGCAACCTCCACCTCCCAGGTTCAAACGATCCTCGTGCCCCAGCCTCCTGAGTAGCTGGGACCATAGGTGCCCACCACCGTGCCTGGCTAATTTTTTTGTATTTTTAGTAGAGACGGGATTTTGCCATGTTGGCCAGGCTAGTCTTCAACTCCTGATCTCAAGTGATCTGCCTGCCTTGGCCTCCCAAAGTGCAGGGATTACAGGCATGAGCCACCTCATCTGGCCTCCTTTTCTTCTTGAGTTTTCTTTCTTTCTTTTTCTTTTCTTTTCTTTTTTTTTTTTTTTTTTTTTGAGACAGAGTCTCGCTGTCTAGCCAGGCTGGAGTGCAGTGGTGTAATCTTGGCTCACTGCAACTCTGCCTCCCGGGTTCAAGCGATTCTCCTGCCTCAGCCTCCCAAGTAGCTGGGACCACAGGCGTGTGCCACCATGCCCAGCTGTTTTTGTATTTTAGTAGAGACGGGGTTTCACCACATTGGCCAGGATGGTCTCGATCTCCTGACCTCGTGATCCACCCACCCTGGCCTCCCAAAGTGCTGGGACTACAGGCATGAGACACTGCACCTGGCCTCTTCTTGAGTTTTCTAAATTATTTTTGATAGTTGAAGCAAAAATTACAATACAGTCTGTTGTGGTTCTAAAAATATGCAGAGGAAATATTTAAGGCAATCATATTATAAATGGAGGCTGGCAAAGGGATGTAAAGAGAAGTAATATTTCTTTTTTTTTCTTTTTGAGGCAGGGTCTCAGTCTGTTGCCCAGGCTGGAGTGTAATGGCATGATAATGGCTCACTGCAGTCTCGACTTTCTAGACTTAAGTGATCCTCCCACCACAGCCTCCCAAGTAGCTGGGACTACAGGCACACCATCACAACCTGCTAATTTTTAAATTTTTTAGAGACTAGGTCTCGCTATGTTGCCCAGGCTAGTCTTGAACTCCTAGGTCCAAAGGATCCTCCCACCTGGGCCTCCCAAAGTGCTAGAATCACAGGCGTGAGTCACCACGCCCAGCTTGGGAGGTAAGGTTTCTATATTTCACTTTAACTGGTAAAACCAGTACACTGTATTAAGCCATGTACATACAATGTAATACCTAGATAAGTCACTTAAAAAGTTATATGTAGGCCAGGTTTGGTGGCTCATGTCTGTAATCCTAGTACTTTGAGAAGCCGAGGCGGGTGGATCATGTGAGGCCTGTAGTTTGAGCCCAGCCTGGCTAACATCTCTACTAAAAATACAAAAGTTAGCCTGTCGTCGTGGTGCATGCCTATAATCCCAGCTACTTGGGTGGCTGAGGCATTAGAGTCACTTGAACCCAGGAGGCAGAGGCTGCAGTGAACTGAGATCGTGCCATTGCACTCCAGCTTGGGCGACAGAGTGAGACGGCCTCTCAAAAAAAAAAAAAAAAGTTACTTGTAAAGAAATATCCCCAAATACTACAGATAAATAAAAAGATGATTCTAATGAAAATGTTCAAGTAGCCCACAGGAAGGCAGGGAAAAGAAAATAGAAAAATGAAAAGTGGGCCTGGTACGGTGGCTCCCGCCTATAATCCCAGCACTTTGGGAGGCTGAGGCAGGCAGATCACTTGAGGTCAGAAGTTCAAGACCAGCCTGGTCAACATTGAAACCACGTCTCTACTAAAAATACAAAAACTAGCCAGGTGTGGTGGCAGGTGCCTGTAATCCAGGCTACTCAGGAGGCTGAGGCACAAGAATCACTTGAACCCGGGAGGCGGAGGTTGCAGTGAGCCGAGATCATGCCACTGCATTCCAGCCTGGGAAATAGACCAAGACTCCGTCTCAGGAAAAAAAAAAAAAAAAAAAGGAGAGAAAAACATAAAACAAAAAATAAAACAGCAGGCTTATTCCCTAACATATCAATAGTTACATTGAATGTAAATGGTCTAAATGCAAAAGATTGATATCTAATTAAAAGCGATTGATAGAGTGGATTAAAAAACATGACCTAACTAGACGTGGTGCATAAAGTCATTGTAAGTATAGCAATAAAGGTAGGTTGGAAGTAAAAAGATGAAAAAAGATAGGAAAATAGGTTATGTAAACATTAAACAAAAGAAAGCAGGAGTAGCTATACATATATATATTGTGTATGTATATATGTCAAATAAAGTGGGCTTCAGAGCAAAGAAACTTTTCTAGAGACAGAGACATTGTACAATGATAGAAGAGCCAATCTAGTGAGAAAACAAATCATCCTAAATGTGTATGCACCAAACAACAGAACTGCAATCCATATGAAGCCAAAACTGATAGAACTGAGAGGAGAGATAGAAAAATCTGCAACTGGGGCTGAAGACTTCAATCCTCCTCTCTTAACAATTGATACGACAGCTAGACAGAAAATCAACAAGGATATAGAAGAGTTCAACAAAACCATCAACCAACAAGATCTAATGAATATTTATAGAACACTTCACCCAACAACAGCAAAGTGTTCATTCTTTTCGACTACTCAGGTAACACATTTCAAAATAGACCATATCCTGGGCCATAAAACAAACAGATGTAAAACAACTGAATTAATACCAAGTGTGTTCTCTGACCACAATGGAATCAAACTAGAAATCAATCACAAAAAGATAACAGAAAAATTTCCAAATGCTTGGAAACTAAACAACACACTTCTAAGTACTCCATGGACGAAAAAGGGAAGTCTCAAGAGAAATTATATATGTGTATATATAAAATATTTTATATATACAATATTATATATACATCTATATATTGTATGTGTATATATAATACATGTATAAAAATACACATATATATGTATTGCATGTATTATATATTATATAATAGTATAATATAGTATTATAATATATTATACTATTATATAATACTTACATATAAAAATGTATACATTTATATATTTATTCATTTTTAGAGATGGGCTCTCGCTCTGTTGCCCAGGCTGGAATGCAGTGGCGCTATCACAGCTCACTGCAGCCTCAACCTCCCGAGTAGCTAGGACTACAAGATCACACTACCACGCTTGGCTAATTTTTGGATTTTTTTGTAGAGATGGGGTCTCCCTGTGTTGCCCAGGTTGGTCTCCAACTCCTGCACTCAGGTGATTCACCCGCCTCTGCCTCCCAAAGTGCTGATATTACAGGTGTGAGTCACTGCACCTGGCCAAGGGAAATTGTAAAATACACTGAAGCGAGTGAAATGAAAATATAATGTAACAAAATCTGTGGGACACAGATGAAGAAAATGTATAGCATTAAATGCACATATTAGGACAATAGAGGCCCAGGTATGGTAACTCATGCCTGTAATCCTAGTATTTTGGGGGGCCAAGGTGGACAGATCGCTTGAGCCCAGGAGTTCGAGAGCAGCCTGGGCAACATGGCGAAACTCCAGCTGTACAAAAACACACACACACAAAAACAACAACAAACAAACAAACCCAAATACAAAAATTAGCCAGGTATGGTGGTGTGTCACTGTGGTCTCAGCTACTCAGGAGGTTGAGGTGGGAGGATCACTTGAGCTGGGGAGATCAAGGCTGCAGTGAGCTGAGATCGCGCCACTGCACTCCAGCCTGGGTGACAGAGCGAGATCCTGTGTCAAAAAGAAAGAAAGGAAAAAAGAAAATAAATGAAAAGTAGAAAAGTCTTTATCAAATCAACAATCTAAGCTCATACCTCAAGAACTTGGGAAAAAAATAAATCCAAAGCCAACAGAAGGAAGGAAATAATAAGATAAGAGCAGGGCTGAGCATGGTGGCTCACACCTGTAATCCCAACACTCTGGGAGACCAAGGTGGCAGAATTGCTTGAGCTCAGGAGTTTGAGAGCAGCCTGGGCAACATAATGAGACCCTATTTCTAAAAAACGTTAAAAATTAAAAATTAACCAATCATGGTGGTACACAACTGTGGTTCCAGCTACTTGGGAGGCTAAGGTGGGAGGTTCAGTTGAGCTGAGGAGCTGGAAGCTGCAGTGAGCTATGATCATGCCACTGCACTCCAGCCTGGGCGGCAGAGAAAGACCCTGTCTCCAAAAAAAAAAAAAAAAAAAAAGGCAGAAATCCATGAAATTCAAAATAAAAAAAGAAACAGAAAACTGAAAAGAAAAAGAGAAAACCAACGAAACAAGGAGCTAATTATTTGAAAAGATCAATAAATCTCTAGCAAGACTGACAAATTTTAAAAGAGAGGAGAAATATATTAGCAATGAAAGAAAAGATATCACATGGACCCTGTAGGCATCAAAAGGATAATAGGGAAACACTGCGGGACTTAATAATAGGGAAATAAAATGAAATAGAGAATTATGACCGGGCACGGTGGCTCATGCCTGTAATCCCAGCACTTTGGGAGGCAGAGGCTGGCGGATCACGAGGTCAGGAGATCAAGACCATCCTGGCTAACACGGTGAAACCCCGTCTCTACTAAAAATACAAAAAATTAGCCGGGCGTGGTGGCGGGCGTCTGTAGTCCTGGCTATTCGGGAGGCTGAGGCAGGAGAATGGCGTGAACCCAGGAGGCGGAGCTTGCAGTGAGCCAAGATGGCACCACTGCACTCCAGCCCGGGCGACAGAGCGAGACTCAAAAAAAAAAAAAAAAAAAGAAATAGAGAATTATGTTTGGAGGCCATTAGTCAGCCTCAGTAGGCCTCCAAAGCGTTAATTAGGTCCTAATCCCTGGAACCTGTAAATATTACCTTATATGGAAAAAGAGCGTTTGTAGATGCGATTAAGTAACGATTTTGAGATGAGATTATCCTAGTAGACCTTAAGTGCAATGACAAATGTCTTTATAAGAGAGAGACAGAGGGAGTTGTGGACAAAAGAGAAGGGAATGCAACCATGGAGGCAGAGATTGAAGCAATGTGGCCACAAGCCAAGGAATGTTGGTTGCCACCAGAAACTTGAAGAGGCAAAAAATGAATTCTTCTATAGAGCTTCTGAAAAGTGTGTGGTCCTGCCAATGCCTTGATTTGACCATTGATGCTGATTTTGAACTTCTGGCCTCCATAACTGTGAGAGAATAAATTTCTGTTGTTTCAAGTTATTAAGTTGTGTTAATTTGTTGCAGCAGCCCCAAGAAATTAATATCTTCCAAAAAATCTCTACACGCATAAATTTGGCAACTTAAATAAAATAAACCAATTCCCCTCAAAACACAAACTACCTAACTCATCCAGTATGAGTTTATATGTGTAGAGGTTTTTTTTTTTAGGGTATTAGTTTAAATTAGTTTAATTTTAGGGTATTAGTTTAATTTGAATAGCCCTATAACTATTAAGAAAATTGAATTTGTAATAAAAACCATCCTCCCTCCCTCTCAGTATTTCCTGATCCAGATGGTTTCACTGGAGAATTCTACCACTCAAAGAAGAATTTAATTCTTCACAATCTCTTCCAGAGAACAGAAGAGAGAAAATGTTTTCCAATTAATTTTATAAGGTTAATATTATCAAAACCAGATGAGGACAGTAGAACAAAAAGAAAACTATAGACCAATATCCTGCATGAATATACAAGCAAAAATCCTTAACAAAATAGTAGCAAATGGACTCCAGCAATCTATAAAAAGAATTATACAGTTGCATTTCAGGGATGCAAGGCTGATTCAATATCCAAAAATTGATCAATGTAATCCACCATGTTAACAGTATAAAGAGGAAAATCCACATAGTCACAGCAATGATGAAGAAAAGACATTTGACGGAATTCAACACCCATTTAATAATTAAAAAAAAAAAAATCCTGACTGGGTGTGATGTAATCCCAGCACTTTGGGAGGCCGAGGCCGGCGGATCACCAGAGGTCAGGAGTTCGAGACCAGCTTGACCAACATGGAGAAACACCATCTGTACTAAAAATGCAAAATTAGCCGGTTGTGGTGGTGCATGCCTGTAATCCCAGCTACTCAGGAGGCTGAGGCAGGAGAATCTCTTGAACCCATGAGGCAGAGGTTATGGTAAGTGAAGATCGTGCCATTGTACTCCAGCCTGGGCCACAAGAGCGAAATTTCATCTCAAAAAACAAAAACCAAACAAACAAACAAAAACACCTGTCAGAAAAAATAGGAATAGAGGGGAATTTCCTTAACTTGATAAGCAGCAACTATGAAAAACCCACTAACATTATACTTAATGGTAAAAGACTGAATGCTTTGCCCCTAATAGTGGGAATAAAGCACCGCTTTTATTCAACATAGTGCTGGTAGCAATGTTGCTACCAGTCCGTGCAATAAGAGAAGGAAATAAAAGATTGGCAATGAAGAGGCAAAACTCTTCCTATTTGCAGATGACGTGATTATATATATAGAAAATCTCAAAGAGTCTACAAAAACAAACAAACAAACCCCCTAGAAATAAGTGAATTCAGGAATGTCACAGGATACAAGATAAACATGTAGGCTGGGTGTGGTGGGTCATGCCTATAGTCCCAGCACTTTAGGAAACTCCATCTCTACAAAAAAAAAAAAAAAAAAGAAAAAACCCAAATACAAAAATTGGCCAGTTGTGGTGGCACATGTTTGTTACCCCAGCTACTTCAGAGGCTGAGGCAGGAGAATTGCTTGAGCCTGCGAGATCAAGGCTGCAAGAGCTGTGATTGTGCCGCTGTACTTCAGCCTGTGTGACAGAGCAAGACCCTGTCTCAAAAAAAGAAAAAAAAAAAGAAAAAGAAAAAAGAAAACCTTTCAGAAAAAAAATAGAAGAAAATCTTCAAGGTCTAGGACTAAGCAAACAGCTCTTAAAGTTGACACCAAAGTACAATCCATAAAAGGAAAATCGATAAATTAGACATTATCAAAACTTAAAACTTTTGTGAAATAATCTGTAAAAAGACAAAAAGATGAGCTAGAGAGGAGAAAATATTTGCAAACCATTTATCCAACAAAAGACTAGTAAATAGAATATTAAAGAACTCTAAAAATGCAACAATAAAAACACAAACAATCTAATTAGAAAATGGGCAAAAGACATGAAGAGACATTTCACAAAAGTGGAAATACAGATGGCAAATAAGCACATGAAAGAGATTCAATGTCATTGTCAATAGGGAAATGCAAAGTAAAACCATAATGAGATATGGCTACACACCTATCAGAATGCTAACATTTTTAAAAGTGACAATACCAAATGTTGGTGAGGATGTGGAGAAACTAAGTCACTCACACATTGATGGTGGAAATGTAAAAGGATACAGCCACTTTAGAAATGGTTTGGAAAATTTTGTATGTGTTTTGAGACAGGGTCTCTGTCGCCCAGGCTGGAGTGCAGTAGCGCAATCACCGCTCACTGCAACCTCTGCCTCCCAGGCCCAAGTGATCCTCCCACCCCAGCCTCCCAAGTAGCAAGGAACAACAGGCAGGCACCACCATGTGCAGCTAATTTTTTGTATGAGATGGGATTTTGCTATGTTGCCTAGGCTGGTCTTGAACTCCTGGGCTCAAGTGATCTGCCCACTTTGGCATCCCAAAGTGCTGGGATAATAGGTGTGAGCCACCATGCCCAGTCAGCAGTTTCTTAAAAAAACTAAACGTGGAACTACCATATGGGCTCTTGGGAATTTATTCCAGAGAAATAAAAATTTATGTTCATAAAAAAGAATACATGAGTGTTTATAGTAAATCTATTCGTAATGGCCAAAAACTGGAAACAACTCAAATGTCCATCAATGGCTGAATGGTTAAACAAACTGTAGTACATCCGTACCATGGAATACTATATAGCAATAAAAAAGAATGAACTGTTGAACCATGCAACAAACTGGATGAATCTCCTGAGAATTATGCTGAGTGAAGAAAGTCAATCCCAAAAGGTTACATACTGCTTGATTCCATTATATATATAACACTCTTGAAAAAAAAATTATAGAAATGGAGAACAGATTAGAAGTTGCCAGGGGTTAAGCGGGGAGCAGGAGGCCAGGCACAGTGGCTCACACCTGTAATCCCAGCACTTGGGGAAGCCAAGGTGTGAGGACTGCTTGAGCCCAGGAGTTTGAGGTTAGCCTGGGCAACATAGGGAGACCCAACTCTAAAAATAATTTTTAGCCACGTCTACTGCGAGAATGAAGACCATTCTCAGCAATCAGACTGTCGACATTCCAGAAAATGTTGACATTACTCTGAAGGGATGCACAGTTATTGTGAAGGGCCCCAGAGGAACCCTGTGGAGGGACTTCAATCACATCAATATAGAACTCAGTCTTCTTGGAAAGAAAAAACAGAGGCTCCGGGTTGACAAACGGTGGGGTAACAGAGAGGAACTGGCTGCCGTTCAGAATATTTGTAGTCACGTACAGAACACGATCAAGGGTGTTACACTGGGCCTCAGTTACAAGATGAGGTCTGTGTATGCTCACTTCCCCATCAACGTTGTTATCTAGGAGAATGGGTCTGTTGTTGAAATCCAAAATTTATTGGGTGAAAAATACATCCACGGGGTTCAGATGAGACCAGGTGTTGCTTGTTCAGTATCTCAAGCCCAGAAAGATGAATTCATCCTTGAAGGAAATGACATTGAGCTTGTTTCAAATTCAGCGGCTTTGATTCAGCAAGCCACAACAGTTAAAAACAAGGATATCAGGAAATTTTTGAACGGTATCTACGTCTCTGAAAAGGGAACTGTTCAGCAGGCTGATGAATAAGATTTGAGAGTTGTCCAGCTACACAAACAAGATGCTGGATGATTCCTAAGACCTATTTGTGATATCTAAATGATACAATAAAAGACCTACTGATTTGGAAATAATAATAATAATAATTTCAAAAAATTAGGAGGGCATGGCGGCATGAGCCTGTGATCCCAGCTATACAGGAGGCTGAGGCAGGAGGATCGCCTGAGCCCAGGAGGTCAAGGCCGCCTTTAGCCATGATCGCACCACATGATCACCAGCCTGGGTGACAGAATGATATCCTGTCTCAAAAAAAAAAAAAAAAAAAAGAAAGAAAGAAAGAAAAGAAAAGCAAGAAAGACAAACAAAAGAGCAGGGAGCAGGAACAGTAAGGAAATGGAGGAAATGCGGGCAGCTATAAAATGGAAACATGAGAGATCCTTATGGTGATGAAACTGTTCTATATCTTGACCTATCAGTGTCAGTATCCTGGTTGTGATATTGTGCTATTAGCCACGTCTACTGCAAGAATGAAGACCATTCTCAGCAATCAGACTGTTGATATTCCAGAAAATGTTAACATCACTCTGAAGGGATACACAGTTGTTGTGAAGGGCCCCAGAGGAACCCTGTGGAGGGACTTCAATCACATCAATATAGAACTCAGTCTTCTTGGAGTTTTGCAACATGTTACCATTGGGAGAATGGCTATAGGGCACACTGGATCTCTGTACATGGGATTTCTTTTTACAATTGCATGTGAACCTACAATTACCTCAAAATGAAAAGTTTAATTAAAAGACAAACCAGGGAAGCAGTTAATGACACGCATGCTGAGTGGTGGGATGAATAAACATGTGACAAAGCAAGTATTACAAATTGTCAAAGGAACAATGTAGGAGGTGGATATCAGATGTTTCCTGTAAAACTTTCAACTTTTCTGTATGTTGAAGTTTTTTCATAGTAAAATGTTTAAGAAATAAAAAAGAAGCCCAAATAGTGCAGGAGACTAAAGTAACCTGGAACTCCTGTTCCTCTAGGCCTCCTTTTACTTCTCAGCGGCTATCATTATTAATAATTTATTGTATACCTGTACAGACATTTTCTCTGAATTTGCAACCATGCTTAAAATCTTTTCTTAGGTTGGCCATGGTGGTTCACACCAGCAACCCCAGCACTTTGGGAGGCCGAGGTGGGTGAATCGCTTGAGGCCAGGAGTTTGAGACCAGCCTGGGCAACATGGCAAAACCCCATCTCTACAAGAAATACAAAAATTAGCTGGGCATGGTAGTGCAGAGCTGTGGTCCCAGCTACTTGGGAGGCTGAGGTGGGAGGATTGCTTGAGCTCAGTGGTTTGAGGCTTAGTGAGCTGAGATCAAGCCACTGCACTTCAGCCTGGGTGACAGAGTGAGACCCTGATTCAAACAAACAAACAAAAAAATATTTTCTTAAAACACCATATGATATTATACCTTCTGTTCTGCAAATTGTCTTTAATAACATGCTGAGGATACCTTTCTATGCAGTATGTAGAAACCTTGCTCTTTTAACTGCTATGTATATATTTTTTGGTGTCAATATGCCATTATTTATTTAACATTAAAGTTTCCTGCTAAACTTTTTCTCATAGAAATGATACATACACAAACACATAAAGTAGAATTCTTTATTTCTCCTACTCCTACCCCACTCCAAAAACGTAAGGGTATAGAGGTTGACAAGTGACCTAGGCCTAGCCAAACATATTCTATTGCCTGAAAGGAAAGATGGTCTTTTTATCTAAGATTGGGACAAAAAGGATGACATGAGCCTGGAGTTATGTGAAGCCAAAGGAAAGCAGAGCTGAGAAATGAAGGGAGGGAAAGAGGGTGAGGAGAGAGGAAAGGACACAGAACCACTAAGGGCAAGCTAATGGGGTTGTCGAACCCTTGAATTCAATAGCACCTGAAGCTCCCTGAACGTTTCAGTTATGTCAGAAAACAAAGTCTGTCCTTAATTCCTTTAACCTGCTTAGAGTTGCAACTCAGAACCCTGCCTAATATATAATAATATGTATTATATATGCAATCAAATATATGCACATATAGAAGAATACATTCTGTTCTGTGTACCATCCCACTACCCAGCATTATTCAAGCTATCTGTAAACAAGATATTAAAATGGAAATTTCCAGCCAAGCATGGTGGTTCATGCCTGTAATCCCAGCACATTGGGAGGCCGAGGCGGTGGATCACCTAAGGTCAGGAGTTCGAGGCCAGCCTGGCCAACATGGTGAAACCCTGGTCTCTACTGAAAAATACAAAAATTAGCCAAGTGTGGTGGTGCACGCCTGTAGTCTCAGCTACTCGGGTGGCTGAGGCATGAAAATTGCTTGCAGTGAGCCAAGATCATGCCATTGCACTCCAGCCTGGGCGACAGAGCAAGACTTTGTCTCAAAAAATAAATAGGCTGAGCGCGATGGCTTACGCCTGTAATCTCAGCACTTTGAGAGGCCGAGGCAGGTGGATCATCTGAGGTCAGGAGTTCGAGACCAGCCTGTCCAACATGGTGAAACCCTGTCTCTACTAAAAATATAAAAATTAGCCAGGCATGATGGCAGGCACCGGTAATCTCAGCTACTTGGGAGGCTGAGGCAGGAGAATCACTTGAACCTGGGAGGTGGAGGTTTCAGTAAGTCAAGATCACGCCACTACACTCCAGCCTGGGCAACAGAGCGAGACCCTGTCTCAAAAATAAATAAATAAATAAAATAAAAATAAATAAATAATAAAATGGAAATTTCCATTAAGCATTAATATACCTTAGTTGTAAAACAATGTGATGTGTGAAGTCACTATATGCAAACTTTCAAAAGAAATAACCTTAAGAATCTGTTATATGGGCCGGGTACAGTGGCTTATGCCTGTAATCCCAACACTTTGGGAGGCCAAGGCAGGAGGATTGCTTGAGTCCAGAAGTTCAAAACTAGCCTAGTCAACATCGAGAGACTTTGTCTCTCCAAAAAAAAAAATCAGCTGGGTGTGGTGGCAAGCACCTGTAGTCCCAGCTACTGGGGAGGCTGAACTCAGGAATTTGAGGCTGCAGTGAGTCATGATCGCGCCACTGCACTCTAGGTTGGGTGACAAAGCGAGACCCTCCCTCAAAACAAACAAACAAACAAAAAACTGTTACATGACATTTGAACCTCCTCTCTTACCTCAAGAATATAAGTGGTCCTGAGTGGAGCTTTGTGAGGAGATTATCTATGGGAAGAGATAGTCCTGTGTTGTAAGCTCCCCTCCCAATGTTGGGGGGTACCAAACTCCCTGCCAGGAAGACTCAGGCAGAGGCACGTTTTGTGTGTCTGGGAGGATGTATGTTGCAGGCTAGGAAGCCACAAGGCGGATTGGAGTGGGACTGCCACCCCAGTCACAATGACTCTCTGACTGCTCCCCTTACCCACGGGTGACAGCCATTTTGAGCAGTGGGACTCTGTTCCTCTGGTTTAACTGGGACAGAATTCCTTCCTATAAAATGTATAATAGAGACAAAGGGGGGGAAAAAACCCCTCTTTGGGTAGCTGAATCCAGAATGTCGCATTCTTCCATTGAGATTTGGAGGTGGGAGGAGCTGGTCTGCAGAGACAGAAAAATGCATCAGACCTGAAGAAAAAAGAAGCAGAGATGAGAAGTCGATGACAACTTGTTCCATGAGAGGAGATCTGGATTGAATGCGTTCTATTTTCTTTTCATCAATTCCCCTTTTTTGTTCTAGCTATATATATGTATGTATATATGTGTGTGTGTATATATACATATGTGTATATATGTATGTGTGAGACCCTGTCTCAAAAAAATATATATATACAGTCCCAGCCTGTAGTCCCAGCTCCTGGGGGAGGCTGAGCCCAGGAGTTCAAGGCTGCAGTGAGCTGTGTGTGTGTGTGTGTGTGTGTATATATATATATATATAAAAATGTGTATATATATATAAATGTGTATATATAATATATAAATGTGAGTATATATAAATGCATATATATAAATTCATATACATATGAATTTCAAGGCTGCAGTGAGCCGTGTGTGTATATATATATAAATGTGTATATATATAAAAATGTGTATTTATATATAACATATAATATATAAATGTGTATATATATATAAATTCATATAGATATGAATTTCAAGGCTACAGTGAGCTGTGTGTGTATATATAGCTATAATATTTATATAATATATCTAAATATAAATGTATATATACAAATGTGTATATGTATAAAAATGTGTATATATAAAAATATATATACACACATATATGTACATATGTATGTGTGAATACACACATATATGTACATATGTATGTGTGAATACACACATATATATGCATTATTACATACACACACACACACACACACACACACACGGCTCACTGCAGCCTTGAACTCCTGGGCTCAGCCTCCGCCAGGAGCTGGGTCTACAGGTTGGGACTGTATATATATATATTTTTTTGAGACAGGGTCTCACTCTGTCACCCAGGCTGGAGTGCAGTGGTGCAATCATAGCTTACTGCAGTCTTGACTTCCTGTGCTCAAGTGATCCTCCCACCTCAGCCTCCCAAGCTGAAACTACATGTGCACGCTGTCAGGCCAAGCTAATTTTTTGTATTTGTAGAGACGGGGTTTCTCCACGTTGCCCAGGCTGTTCTTGAACTCCTGGGTTCAAGCCATCTGCCCGCCTCAGCCTCCCACAGTGCTGGGATTACAGGCGTGAGCCACGACGCCTGGCTAAGCTATCTTGTTTTTCATACAATCCATGGGGTACATGTGAAATTTTATTACATATATATAATACATAACAAAGAAGTCAGGGTTTTTAGGGTGTCCATCCCCCCAATACAATACATTTTTATTAACGGTAGTCACCTTACTCTGCTATCAAACACTGAATTTATGCCTTCTATCTAACTGTATGTTTGTACCCTTTAACCCACCTCTCTTCCTCCTCCCCTCTGCCCCCAACTTGTTTAAGCTATCTTGAGTTGGTTTCTGGTGTTTCAACAAGATTCGTAACTAATGCAACTGCTAACATTCCTCAATCATTTGTCAAATACCATTTGGCATATTCTGTTGTTCAATCATCTACTCTGCATCTACTCTTGGGTCTCCCTGAACTTCTCCACTCCGTCCATCCTCTTCCTCCTCCTCCACATTCGGGGACCCCTTCATAATTCAAGTCAGGCTTTCACATACACTATCTGTGATCGTCCCAGGAATCCTGTGAGCTAGTTGTTGTTCCTATTTCAGTTCAACAGTCCTTTATCAAGTACCTACTAAGTGCCAGGAACCAAGCTGTAGAGTCCATTCTCCTGTTCTCCCATAGCACGAGTACACAATTCCTCTCTAAAATCTCTGGGGCTCAGCCAGGTGCAGTGGCTCATGCCTGTAATCCCAGCACTTTGGGAGGCCAAGGCAGGTAGATCACCTGAGGTCAGGAGTTCGAGACCAGCCTGACCAAAATGGTGAAACCCCATCTCTACTAAAAATACAAAAATTAGCCGGGCGTGTTGACGGGCACCTGTAATTCCAGCTACCCAGGAGGCTGAGGCAGGAGAATTGCTTGAACCCAGGAGGCAGAGGTTGCAGTGAGCCGAGATCGCGCCATTGCACTCCTGCCTGGGCGACAGAGAGAGACTCCATCTCAAAAATAAAATAAAATAAAATAAAACAAAATATCTGGGGCTGATGTACAGACTCACTTGAACATGCAGGTCTGGAGGCCCACATATCCATGCCTAATATATTTACGATATGTAAATCAAGTCAACAAGCTACTAAATAAGAACTGTCTTCTGAGTTGCGCATGGTGGCTCATGCCTATAATCTGAGCACTTTGAGGGGCTGAGACGGGATGATCACTTGAGCCCAGGAGTTCAAGAACAGCCTGGGCACCACAGTGAGACCCCCATCTCTTTGAAACTAAACAAACAATCAAATAAATAAATAAGAGCTGTGTTCTGTCCTATATTGATGGATATAGCCAGGGTCAAATTTACAATTTTGGATAACTACATCTATCCCCTTTCTCTTTGCACACTCAATTCTATTCTTACCTTGAGTGGTCTCACGGGCACATGTGTGGACATTTTAGTTTGCACAACCAGCCTCTATCCATACCTGCTGCAAACAGCTGCTCTTTGGTTATGTCTTGGGCTTAGGAGTGCATATGACAACGGTAACCCCCACCCCCCACCCATCCAGAGGGTCGACCAATTAAAGAGATCTGCACAGACTTTGGACCACTTGGGCAGCAAACTCCAGTGGCCCAGGTACCTGGGACATGATCTAGAGTTGGGGGGCTGCTCAGGTGGTGAGAGGCCCTTCATTTTTGCCTCACAGGCCTACCTAATCAGCAAGGGCTATCTAGAAGAAGGGCAAAGTAAAGCCCTCCAAAATGTGGGGTCCTCTTGCGTGGGTCTAAGACGAGCCCTGAAATTTAGAAGTGTTCAGTTTTCAGAGAGATATGCTGCACACACTGCATATTATTCATTCCCCCAGTGGGGTCTGGGGAGAACTTGAGCAAATATGTTGGCACTTTTGCAACAAAATACATTAATATTCATTCTAAGTGAATGAAATAAAGACTATAAATAGTCTATAGATAATTCTATAGTCTATGAGACTATAGTCTCATATAATAATAGTCTATGAGATAAATTCCTCATGTCATTTCAAGTCAGATTTTGCCACCACTTGAGTCTGTGCCAAACTTAAGAAAAAACATTTGGCCGGCCTCACGCCTGTAATTCTAACACTTTGGGAGGCCAAAGCAGGATGATCGCTTGAGCCTGGGAGTTCAAGTCCAGCCTGGACAATATAGCAAGACCCCAGTCTCTATAAAAGTAAGAAAATTAGCTGGGCACAGTGGCACACACCTGTAGCCCTAGCTGCTTGGGAGTCCGAGGTGGGAGAATCCCTTGAGCTTGGGAGGTTGAGGCTGCAGTGAGCCGTGATCATGCCACTGCACTCCAGCCTGGGTGACAGAGAAAGACCTTGTCTCAACAACAACAACAACAACAACAACACACACACACACACACACACACACACACAACTTTCCAATTTTCACAGCTTTTGAGATTTCAGAACTTGGAGATAAGGAGTTATGGAACTATAATAGAGTTGTAATATAGTCATTGCTGTTCAATTGATGACACATTTCTAGCCTTTCTTTCAACTAAGTGTAGCCATGTGGCTAAGCTCTCAGCAAGAGAATATGAGCAGAAGTCATGAGGGCTGCTTTGGGTCTGAACTTTTAGGCACCAGGCATGTATTTTCCCACAGTCTCTTCCCTCTTTCTCCAACCTGGAAGACAGATGTGCCTGCTATCCAGCTTCTGTCAAGCAGATGAGGACAGAGTCGTTACATTTGCAAAGCAACAATCTGGAAGGAACTAGAGTCTTCAGATGGCCATGTGGGGCAAGATCCTTACCAAACTGCACTATTCAACTCAGGACTGCTATGAGGGAGGGAAATGAACTTCTATTCTTCCTTAAGTCACTGTAATTTTTTTTGTAAAGATATGGTCTCAGTCTATTGCCCAGGCTGATTTTGAACTCCTGGGCTCAAGTGACCCTTCTGCCTTGGCCTCCCAAAGTGCTAGGATTACAGGTGTGAGCACCATGCCTGGCAAGCCACTGTAGTTTTGAGCCTCCAGCCCACTTAGTCTTGAACTAATTAATATAAGAGACAAGTGCTGGGCATATTAAAGATGGAAAAGATACAGTCCTTACCTCCAAGGGATGATAAGCATATTTTAAGTAAGGAAAACCAACTCATATGTGGAGACTTCCAATTAAATGTGCTGCATGCTGATGTGGCCACCATGGAAAAACAGGCCTACCTGAGGGCTTCAGGGAAAACTTCCTTGAAGAGATGGCAGCTCAGCTGGACTGTGAAGGTTCAAGAGAGGCTGGTCAGGTGAGAAAATGGAAAAGGGTATATTATGGGTTACATTTTGTCCCCCTCCAGCAAAAGACATGTTGAAGTCCTAAATCCCAGTACCTCAGAATGTGACCTTATTTAGAAATAGGGTCGTTGAAAATGTGATGGCTTATGCCTGTAATCCCAGCACTTTGGGAGGCTGAGACAGGAAGATCGCTTGAGTCCAGGAGTTCGAGACCAGCTTCAGCAACATTGTGTGACCCCGTCTCCACAAAAAATAAACAAAATTAGCAGGGCATGGTGACATGCATCTGTGGTCTCAGCTACTTGGGAAGTTGAGGTGAGAATATTGCTTGAGCCCAGGATGTTGAGGCTGCAGGGAACCTTAGCATACTGGAGTAGGGTGGGCTAGAATCCAATACAACTGGTGTCCTTTTTTGTTTTTTCTTTTTATTTTGAGACAGAGTCTTGCTCTGCCACCCAGGCTGGAGTGCAGTGGTATAATCATAGCTCACTGCAGCCTCTATCTCCAGGGCTCAAGTGATCCTTCTGCCTGTCTCCCAAGTAGTTGGGACTAGAGGTGCACTACTAACGCCCGGCTAATTTTTGTATTTTTGTGGAGAACAGGGACTTACTATGCTTCCCAGGCTGGTCTTGAACTCTTGGCCTCAATCCTCTTGCCTCAGCCTCCCAAAGTGCTGGGATTACAGATGTGAGTCTTCATGCCTGGCTGGGCATCCTTTTAAGATGAAGAAAATTTAGACACAGAGACAGACACACAGGGATAATGCCATGTGAAGACAGAGAGACACACACACTCAGAGACGATGGCCACATGAAGATGACCACATGAGTTTGGAGTTTTGCTATACAAGTCAAGGAATGCCTGGGCCTACCAGGAACTGAAAGAGGCAAGGAAGGATCCTCCCCCTGGAAGTTCTGGAAGGGTCATGGTCCTGCCAACCCCTTGATTTCAGACTTCTAGCTTCCAGAACTGTAAGAGGATAAATTTCTGCTATTTTTAAGTCCTGCACTTTGTTACTTCAACCCTAGGAAATTAATACAGGGTGTATCAGGCATAAGCACAGGCAGAGAGGTGAGAAACAACATGGTGTACTCAAAGAGATTATAGGCAACTCCGTATTTACAGCCATAAGGTGCAAGGCAAGGCATGTCCTGCAATGAAGCTGGAGAGTGGAAAAAACCCACTCACCACGTGTATGATATGTAATTTTTAAAAATAGGAATAAAAAATGCAAAGAAGAATGATCACCAAAATAACATGGTTCTCTCACGGTGGTAAAATTTTCGGCAAAGTTTACATTCTTTTTATTTTTTTCCTTATTAATTTTTAAAATGATCATGTATTTTGTTGTTGTTTCTTTTGAGACAGGTCTCGCCCTGTCACACAGGCTGGAGTGCTGCGGCAGGATCTCAGCTCACAGCAGCCTTGACCTCCCATGACTCAAGCTATCCTCCCACCTCAGTCTTCCCAGTAGCTTGGACAACAGGTGTGTGACACCATGCCTGGCTAATTTTTAAATTTCTTGTAGAGATGAGATCTCACTATGTTGCTCAGGCTGGCCTCAAGCAGTCTTCCTGCCTCAGCCTCCCAAAGTGCTGGCATTATAAGCATGAGCCACCATACCTGGCTGAACATGTATTTTTAATATAATCAGAAAATAATCTATTTCATTTAGGAAAACAAAGGCAGATGGCTGCCAGCAGTGAGGACAGTAGGTTAGGGGAGCAGGACTAGAAGCAGAGAGACCAGCTAAGAAACTATTGCAGGCCAGGAGCAGTGGCTCACACCTGTAATTCCAGCACTTTGGGAGGCCGAGGCGGGCAGATTGCTTGAGGTCAGGAGTTCGAGACCAGCCTGGCCAACATGGCGAAACCCTGTCTCTAATAAAAATACAAAAATTAGCTGGGCACTCCAGCCTGGGCAACATAGCAAGACTCTGTCAAAAAAAAAAAAAGAAAGAAAGAAAAGAAAAAGAAAGAAAGAAAGAAAAGAAAAAGAAAGAAAGAAAGAAGTTATTACAATTGCAATGTTCCAGATCTATGAGGAGGGCCTGAGCTCAGAAAACAGAAGTAGCATGGACAAGAGAAATATTTAGAAAGTAGAATTAGAGAGACATGGTGATTAGCTAGAAGTATTGGGGTTCATGATAGAGAGGGAGGATTCCAGAATGATTCTCAGATCTCTAGGTGGGGTGACTTGGTAGATGACAGCCCCTTCATGGGGGTTAGGAGAAGAGGAGATTCAGGTTTTCAGGGGAAGATTATGAGTTCAGGGGAAGATGGTGAAAAACCTGTGGGGGTATCCAAGTAGCAATGTCCTCAGCTGGTAACTCCACATGGTGGTCTGTCCAGCACTCCACTCTAGGCTTCCTCTGGTAAATTATCCTGCCCCTATTCATCTCCATGATTCTCGTGGTGGTTTGCTGTGTCCGTAGGACTCCACTTCCCTGGCTACAGCTAATTGGTCAAGGATGGATGCGTGACCCAAAGTTGGGTTTTGTTTGTTTGTTTTTTGAGACAGTCTCACTCTGTCATTCAGGCTGGAGTGCAGTGATGCGATCTCAGCTCACTGCAACCTCTGCCTCCTGAGTTCAAGCGATTCTCCTGCCTCAGCCTCCCAAGTAGCTGGGACTACAGGTGCTTGCCACCATGCCCAGCTAATTTTGTATTTTTTGTAGGGATGAGGTTTTGTCATATTGCCCAGGCTGGTCTCAAACTCCTGGCCTCAAGTGATCCTCCTGCCTTGGCCTCCCAAAGTGCCAAGATCACAGGCATAAGCCACTGCACCCGGCCCTTGTTTTCAAATTTAAAGAGTAGTAGAGAAGGCAGGACTGGTGACACAAACCTGGGAATCACCCCACGTGGGCAGCAGTTGGATTCACAAAAGGATGAGACTTTCCAACAAGAGCATATAAGAGGAGAAAAATAAAAGTCAGCATAGAACCTACCAAGGGTGCAGGAGAGAGCAGCAGAAGAACTCACAACCAAAATGAAAAGAATGTTCAGAGAAACTGGAGGAAACCAGGAGAGAGGAGAGAATATGGCCCCAGTTAGAGTGGAGGAAACTGGAGCTTGGAGGCAAAGCTAAGAAGCTCACTGACCCAAGACTCAGATTCAGGTCTTTGCTCTTTGCATGGCACCACTGCCCATGGATTTTGATTGTACTGAGCTTCTATTTTCTTTAAATGGACTTCTAGGGAGAGAGTCTGTATAGACAACTTGTTTTCATTTCCCAGTTTCCCTCTCCAAGCCTATGCCTGCTTTGAAGTGAAGCCTGCCTCTACTCTGCCCTCCCGATGTTGCTGTCCTGTGGGTTCATGCATCTGCCTAGGATTTGATATTTTAGGCCTGTGTGCCTGATTAACACAGAGAAGAAGAGAAACAAGGTCCTCAAAAATGCTTTGGATAAGAACAAATTGATTATTGACGCAGAGTGAGGGTGGACACGGGACTGAAGGTTGCTGAGGCCCCTAGAGCCACATGGGAGAGCATTCAGAACCACATGCCCATGACATTTTCTCAGAGCCATCAGTTTTTATCACATTTGTCATTTCCCCACATCTTATTCTTAACGTCATAAGTCATGAAGATGAGTCATTAAGCTGGTTTACTCAATTTATCTTGTGAACATACTGATAAAAAGACTGTTATTGAATCCCCATGATTTAGAGGGTTGTAGGAGCTTCAGGGGATCCAGTAAAACTCTTGAATTAAACTCAATAATGGTCATGAGAACTAGTAATTAGCATCACTTGCCTGGTAATTGCATGGTTGGTATGAAAAATGACTCTGTGTTAGAATCTATCTTATAATGAAGGTAGGAGGTGTACACATGTTTACATTTCTTCATATTGCTTGTGCATCTACTATATATCAGGAATTATGTGAGCAACAGACTCAAGACAGGTGAGACCTCTTCCCTTCTGAAGCTTGTATTCTAGTGGGCTATTTTCATTTCATACCCCACTAACTAAGGATGTTTCTAATAATTGAAAATGCCTTTCCCTGCTTCCCCTGTTAGTAGGAGGGAGAGCTCACCCACCAGGATCCAGGCCAAACTGCCAGAAGAGAATAATATAAATTCCACATTTAAATTCTCACTACAGCCCTGCAAAGCAGGTTAACATGGTAGAAATGGATAGACCTGGGTTCAGAGGCTGGCTCTGCTACTTCCTGCTGCTTGTTCATCTCTCCGGGCCATAGTCTCCTCCTATTAAACCCTCGAGATGATAACAAACACAGTATATGGCATATAAGTCCTTGGCACGTGGCATCATAGCCATTCCTATTGCCATTAGCTCATTTTTGAAGATGAGAAACTTAACACAGAGAGGTAAAGTGACTTGCCCAAGATCACACAGCTGGTAATTGGCAGAGCAGGAACTTGAACTCAAATCTTCTGACTCCGTGCCATGTCCTCTTTCCAGTCTCGCATCACTGTCTGGTATAAGGCCAGGAAGTAATTATCCATGTGTCCAGGGATCTATGCTTCTGGAAGGGTGCAGGCCTGGTGACTTAGGAAGGACAGTATGGAGGTAGTGGTCGGGGGTGGGGAGAATATGAGGAGTCTCGATAGGCTAGAACCCAATTAACGGCCCGGGGACAAGTCCAGACAGATTGGCAGGGGCAAGACCCAGCTACAAGAACCAGATTCAGCCCCGGCCGCTGTCTGTTCACCTGCGGCCAAACACTGACCCCTGCCGGCCGCCCGAGAGAAGGCGGCGCCCGGCCCAGCTCCGGGAGTGCTGGGGGCGCTCGCGGCTGGAACTGGCGAGTGGACGCTCATCGCGCAGACATGAGCCTAGGGGGCTGGTGGTCACAGCGCGTCCCTCTCCTGGAACCTCGAGACCTGGGTGTCTGCCTTGGCCACCCAGGGTGACGTTGCATCGCCTCCTTCGCTCACTTGGCTTTTGACCAGAGCTGAGGGTTTTCCCTGCCCTGGGCCCCGACCCCGAGCATCTCCTGGGTTTCTCCTTGCCGCGCAGCCCCCCACCGTGTTTGAGACTTGAGGCTCGGCGCCTGCCCTTCCTGCCCCGTCTAGGGTGCCGGCCACCTGGAGCAGGCAGGGAGCGTCTCTAGGGCTGGATTCGAGCCTTGTGCGGGGCAGATGGACCAACTCTAGACCAAAGGCCACTTGCTGGGGCTGAGGAGACGCTGTGGCAGTGCCACCAAATACAGCTGCTTCTTGCCTCTCCTGGCTGCTCCCATCCAGTTGGGTCCAGAGGGGTTGTCCCTGCAGAAGGAGCTCACTAAGGACTCTTTACCCCTTCCCTCCTTGTTCAGAACTGAGAGAGAGAGAGAGAGAAAGAAAGAGAAAGAGATGGGGGAGCTCTCTAGCATCTAGCATCCCACGCAGGGCTCAGCATTTTATTCTTTGAGATAAAAACAAGGCAGACAGGCTTGTTAGCAATTCAAATATACTGATTTGGGGGGATGATTTTTTTTTAATTTCAATAATATTTAGAAAGTAACAACATGCTTTCAAGAGTAAGGATTGATGTCAGGTCCTTTATCTTATTCTCTCCAAATCAAGAATCTCCATTTGCAGTGGAAGAGATCTGACTCTTAAGTTTCCTGTGAAAAAGGAGGGAGGGAGGAGGGTGGAGAGGGTGAGTTGGCTGAGCTGACCACCGCTCAGGGTGAGAAGCCTGTAGCCAGTTGCCTGTAGAGTGAAGGTACTTGAGCCTGACAAGAGTAGGCAACTCTCATTTACAATGCATAAAGAACTTTCTAGGGCATCCTTGGGCCATCTGAACTTCAGTCTGACCCTTTGAGGTGGGCCTGGATGCTAGTGCTATTCTCAATTCCAGATTAGAAAGAGGGAGCTTGAGGTCAGGCTTGGTGGCTCACGCCTGTAATCCCAACAGTTTGGGAGACCGAAGTGGGTGGATCACCTGAGGCCAGGAGTTCAAGATCAGCCTGGTCAACATTGCGAAACCCCATCTTTAGAAAAAACACAAAAATTAGCCAGGTATCATGACACACACCTGTGATCCCAGCTACTTGGGAGGCTGAGGCATGAGAATTGCTTGAACCCGGGAGGTGGAGGTTGCAGTAAGCTGAGATAATACCACTGCACTCCAGTTTGGGTGACAGGAAGACCCTGAAGAAGGAAGGAAGGAAGGAAAGAAGGAAGGAAGGGAGGAAGGAAGGAAGGAAGGAAGGAAGGAAGGAAGGAAAGCAGGCAGGCAGGCAGGCAAAAACCCATCTCTACTAAAAAAAAAATTAGCTGGGCATGGTGGTGCATCCCTGTAGTCCCACCAGGGGCTGAGCAGGGAGGATCACTTGAGCCTGGAAGGTTGAGGCTGCAGTAAGCCCTGATTGTGCCACTGAACTCCAGCCTGGGCGACAAAGTAAGACTCTGTCTGAAAAAAAAAAAAAAGTACGTGATCATGATAGACCAATTCAAAAGTTTATGGTTTCAGGTTCCACATTGCAATTAACCTTTAAGATACTATACTTGTCCAGTTTTGGTATGTAATCTAAGAAAAATATCCACAATTATTTGAAAAGGCTATTAAGATAGTCTTCCTTTTTTCAACCACATATCTGTGTGAAGACAGACTTTTTTCATATATTTCAACCAAAACAACATATCTCAACACATTGAATGTACGTAGAAGCAGGTAAGAGAATGCAGCTATCTTCTACTCAGCCAGACATTTGACAGCAAAAATGCAAAACAATGTCACTCTTCTCACTAATTCTTTTGTTTTGGAAAATACAATTATTTTTCAACTGTTATTTGTGATAACATGTACAGCATATGGTTTATTAATGCTATTTTAAATGAAATAATACATATTTTTAAAATTTCTGTTTTACTTTCTAACATGGTAAATGTCAATGGATATTGAACATAAGCACACAAAAACAAAATACATAAACGAGAGCTTTTTGGGGCCCTCAGTAATTGTTAAGAGTCGAAAGAGGTTTTCAGACCAAAATGTTTGAGAACCATGGAGCTATCTATGAAGAAAATATCAACTTTTTTCTCTGTCTTTTTTTATTGAGCTATAATTCATATACTATAAAATTCACCATTTACAAATGTATGACTCAGTGTTTTTTAGCAGATTCACAAGGTCGTTCAACAATCACTACTATCCACTTCCGGAACCTGTGCCTGTGTGCAGTCATTTCTCATTACTCCCTACTTCTAGCCCCTGACAACCACAGATCTCAATGAATGTGCCTATCTGAACATTTAATATAAATGGAATCATATAATATATGGCCTTTTGTGACTGGCTTCTTTCACTTAGCATAGTGTTTACAAGGTTCATCCATGCTGTAGCTTGTATCAGTACTTCATTCCTTTTTATGGTAGAATAATATTCCACTGCATGGACAGACCACATTTTGTTTATCCACTCGTTGACTGATAAACACCTGGGTTGTTCCCTGATATGGTTTGGCTCTGTGTCCCCACCCAAACCTCACCTTGAATTGTATTAATCCCACATGTCAAGGGCGGGACCAGGTAGAGGTAATTGGATCATGGGGGTGGTTTCCCCCATGCTGTTCTCATGATAATGAGTGAGTCTCAGGAGATCTGATGGTTTTATAAGCATCTGGCATTTCCCCTGCTTGCACTCACTCCCATCCTGCCACCCTGTGAAGACGGTGCCTGTTTCTCCTTTGCCTCCTGCCATGATTGTAAGTTTCCGGAGGTCTCCCCAGCAATGCGGAACTGTGAGTCAATTAAAACCCTTTCCTTTATAAATTACCCAGTCTCAGGCAATTCTTTACAGCAGTGTGAGAATGGACTGATACATTTCCACCTTTTGGTCATTATAAATAATGCTGCTATGAGCATTCATGTATATGTATATATATCTTTTTTTTTTTTTTTTCTTGAGACAGAATCTCATTTTGTTGGCCAGGCTGGAGTGCAGTGGTACAATTTCGGCTCACTGCAACCTCCACCTCCTGGGTTCAAGCGATTCTCCCATCCCGGCTTCCTGAGTAGCTGGGATTACAGGTGTGCGCCACCACTTCCGGCTAATTTTTGTATTTTTAGTAGAGATAGGGTTTCACCATGTTGGCCAGGCTGGTCTCAAACTCCTGACCTCACGTGATCTGCCCACCTTGGCCTCCCAAAGTGCTGGGATTACAGGCGTGAGCTACTGCATCCAGCTACACCTTTTTTTTTTTTTTTTGAGACAGAGTCTTGCTGTGTTACCCAGGCTGGAGTGCAATGGTATGATCATAGCTCACTGCAGCCTCCAACTCCTTGGCTCAAGCGATCCTCCCACCTCAGCCTCCCCAATAGCTGGGATTATAGGCATACACCACCACATCCAGCTGATTTTTTTATATTTTGTAGAGATAGGATCTCATTATGTTGCTCAGGCTGGTCTCAAATTCCTGGGCTCAAGGGATCCTCCTGCCTTGGCCTCCCCAAGTACTGGGTTTATAGGTGTGAGTCACTGCTCCTGGTCTCATGTACAAGTATATATAATGTTCTCAATTATTTTGGGTATATAGCTAGCAGTGGAATTTCTAGGTCTTACGGTAACTCTATATTGAACTTTTTGAAGACCTCCCAAACCATTTTCCACAGAGGCTGCACCTATTTATATTCCCACTAGTGATTTATGAGGGTTCCAATTTGTCTACATCCTTGCTAATACTAGTTATTGTCTTTTAAACTATAGCCATGCTAGTGGGTTTGAAAGTTTTGATTTGCATTTCCCTAATGGTTAATGATACTGAGTATCTTTTTTTTTTTTTTTTTTTTGATATGGAGTTTTGCTCTTGTTGCCCAGGCTGGAGTGTAGTGGTGCGATCTTGGCTCCTTGCACCCTCCACCATCCAGGTTCAAGCAGTTCTCTTGCCTCAGCCTCCTGAGTAGCTGGGATTACAGACATCTGCCACCACACCTGGCTAATTTTTGTATTTTTAGTAGAGGTGAGGTGCCACCATGTTGGCCAGGCTTGTCTCAAACTCTTGACCTCAGGTGATCCACCTGCCTTGGCCTCCCAAAGTGCTAGGATTACAGGCATGAGCCACCATGTCTGGCTGATGCTGACTATCTTTTCATGTGCTTCTTGGCATTTGTATATCTTCTTTGGAGAAATGCTTATTCCAGTCATTTGCCCAAATTTAAATTGGGTTGTCTTTTTATTATTAAATTATAAGAGTTCTTATAGGCTAGACGAGGTGGCTCACTCTAATCCCAACACTTTGGATGGCAGAGGTGGGAGTATCGCTTGAGGCCAGGAGTTCAAGACCATCCTGGGCAACATAGTGAGATCTCGTCTATAAAAAAATTTTTTTTTTTAGTTATCCAGGCATGGTGGTGCACACCTACAGTCCCAGCTACTCGGGAGACTGAGGTGACAGGATTGCTTGAGCCCAGGAGGTGGAAGCTGCAGTGAGCTATGATGATGCCACTGCACTTTAGGCTGGATGACAGAGCAAGACTCTGTCTCAACAACAACAGAAAAACAGCTCTTCTATCTTCTGGATACAAGATCCTTTCCAGATCTATGATTTGCAAAAATTTTCTCCCATTCTGTGATTTATCTTTTAACTTTGATAGGGCCTTGACACTCAAATTTTTAATTTTGATGAAGTCTAATTGATCTATTTTTTCTTCAGTTGATTGTGCTTTTGGTGTTGTATGTAAGAAACCATTGCTTAATCCAAGGTCATAGAGGTTTACACCTATGTTTTTTCTAAGAGTTTTATAGTTTTAGTTCTTATCTTTAGGTCTTTGATTCGTTTTGAGTTAATTTTTGTAGACAATAAAAGATAGGAGTCCAAATTAATTCTTTTGCATGTGGCTATCCAGATGTCCCAGCACTATTTGTGGGGAAAAAACTTATTTCCTCATTTAATTGTCTTGATACCTTGACCGTAAACATACAGGTTTATTTCTGGACTCTCAATTCTATTCCATTGATGTACATGTTGATCCTTATGCCAGTACCACATTGTTTTCATTACTGTAGCTTTTGAACTTGGAAAGTGTAAGTTCTCCAGCTTTTTTTTTTTTTTTTTTTTTTTTTTTTTTTTGAGACAAGGTCTTGCTCTTTTGCCTAGGCTGGAGTGCAGTGGTGCTATCTTGGCTCACTGCAGCCTCAACCTCCCTGGGCTCAGGTGATCCTCCCACCTCAGCCTCCTGAGTAGCTGGGACCACAGGCGAGCACCACCACACCAGGCTAATTTTTGTATTTTTTTTGTAGAAACTTTTTTTTTGTAGAAATTTTTTGTATTTTTACCATGTTGCCCAGGCTGGTATTGAACTCTTGAGCTCAAGCAATCCACACCTTGGCCTCCCAAAGTGCTGGGATTACAAGCATGAGCCACCGCACCGGGTCAAGTTCTTCAACTTTGTTCTTTTTCAAGATTGTTGTGGCTGGATAATATCAACTTTAACATTAACCTTTTTTTCATGCCAGGTGATGAGTACATGGGTGTTTGTTGTATCATTCTCTTCACTTTTCAGTACTAACAATGTATTAATAGAAAGGATGACATCTAGGTGTATAGCAATTAAATGACTTAAATGAGTTAATAAATGTAAAACACAGAAAACTATCTGGCCCCCTCCATACTGTTAGTTGCTGTTGTTGTTATTCTTTTAAGTGAAAATTTTTAAAAGCATCTTTTGCTGCTAGACTATCTGGGTTCAAATACTGGTCCTGTCACTCCCTAATGGTGTGATCTTGGGCCAGTTATCAAACCTTGCCAAGTTCTAATCTGTAGAATGTGGATAATAACCTTAGTCTCAGAGAGTTGTTGTGGGGATTAAATGAGATAAAGACACAATTAAATCAGATAATGGAAATCATAGGAGATGCTTGAACCCAGTAGGTGCTAACCTATTATTTGCCTTCCTACAAGTCTGCAGGGAGCGATCAACTTAGTGAAAAGCCTAGAAATCATTCCACAGGAAGGACATGAAAAAAATGGAGCATGAAGCTGTTTTTAAATATCCAAAAGCCAGATGTGGAAGGTCTTTTCTGTGTACCCCAGAGAGTGCCAGGGCTCCTGAATTTCAGGAAGCCATTCTGGCCAATCCTCCCCAGCCCTCATTCTTCTGGGAGCACCCTTAATGGTCTGTGGTCATCGTGCCAGCACTTGCCAATTTGTAATTATAATTATTTAGGTCTCAGACGCCTCCATCAGTTGGTCCCATTCCATAAATATTTACAAAGCGCTCACTGTCTGCCAGACACTATGTGTGCTAGACCCTGGGGCTCATGGGTGAATGAGACACTGCTGGAATCCTCCAAGTCACAGTCCAGCAGAACGCCAATTGGTGAAAGTTTGAAGGAGCCACATTTCTGCTCCATATAGCCGCTTGCAGTCTCCTCCTACTTCCGTAAAAAGCCTTTAGTGTCAGAACCAAGGCAGCAGCTAATTCTCCCCAGTAAATTACCAGACCCAAAGAGAAAGTTTCAGGACCGGCAGTCCAAGCGCTTCCTGGCAGAGGTCCCGGGCCTGGAAACACTCGGCTTTCTGAGCGAGGAGCACCCTCTAGTGTATGTCCACGGTAAGGCGGGTCCAACGTAAAACCTTTCAAAGATCCCTATTTATTGCAAAGAATTTCTTTCTTTATTTGAGCGCTGCTCATGGCTAAGCTGCTTTCAGGTCTCCGCTGTAAGACAACAACATTGACAGTTTAAAAAATAATAAATAGGTCGGGCGCGGTGGCTCACGCCTGTAATCCCAGCACTTTGGGAGGCCGAGGCGGGCGAATCACGAGGTCAGGAGATCGAGACCAACCTGGCTAACACGGTGAAACCCCATCTCTACTACAAATACAAAAAATTAGCCGGGAGTGGTGGCAGGCACCTGTAGTCCCAGCTACTCGGGAGGCTGAGTCAGGAGAATGGCGTGAACCAGGGAGACGGACCTTGCAGTGAGCCGAGATCACGCCACTGCACTCCAGCCTGGGCGACAGAGCAAGACTCCGTCACTAAATAAATAAATAAATAAATAAATAAATAAATAAATAAAAATAGTTGCCAACATCTTTTGAGCACTTAGTATTTGCCAGGCCTTGTGTTAATTTGTCTTACATGGCTTACCCAGGAGGCAGTTACTATTAAGATGATGATGTCCCAGATATTGATAAAGAAACTGAGGCAGGTGGGGCAGCCAGCTCAAGCGGTCAGACTCCATAACCATGCGCTTAATTTTTTGGTTTACTGTCAAAGAGAAGCAACAACCATGGGCAATACCAAGATAGTTCTAGTCAAATTTCTCCTGATTATTTGGGAGAACTGTAATTTAACTAAATCCAGCAGATTTATGTCAAAATATCAAATATGGAATGATGATGAGCCTTTCTCATGTTCATACTGAAGGGAATAGAAAGAAAAAAATCTAGACTAGGGTTTTCAAACTGTGGGTTGAACTTATTGATGAGTTGGATAAACAATTTAGTGGATTTTTACTAGCACTATAGAAATTGAAATAGCCGGGCGAGGTGGCTCATGTCTGCAATCCCGGTACTTTGGGAGGAGGCCAAGGTGGGCAGATTGCTTGAGCTCAAGAGTTCAAGACCAGCCTGGGCAACATGGTGAAACCCCATCCCTACAAAAACAACAACAACAAAAAATTAGCTGGGCATGGTGGCGTGTGCCTGTAGTCCCAGCTACTTGAGGGGCAGAGGTGGAAGGACTGCTTGAACCCAGGAAGTTGAGGCTTCAGTAAGCCGTGTTTGCACCAGTGCACTCCAGCTTGGGTGAAAGAGAATGACCGTGAAAAAAAAAAAGAAAAAGAAAGAAACAGAGAGAGAAAGAAGAAGGAAAGAAAGAAAAAGAAGAAAGAAAGAAAGAAAAAGAAGAAAGAAAGAAAGAAACTGAAATACAGTCATGTGCCATTTAACAAGAGGGAAACATTCTGAGAAATGCATTGCTAGGCGACTTTATCATTGTGATAACATCAGAGTATACTTACACAAACCTAGATGGTATAACCCACTAGACACCTAAGTTATATGGTGTAGCCTGTCGCTCCTAGGCTACAGACTCATCCAGCATGATGAGTACTGTATACTGAATGCTGTAGGCAACTGTAACACAGTGGTGTTTGTGTATCTAAACATAGAAATGGTACAGTGAAAATACGGTATTATAATCTTTTTTATCTTTGAGATGGAGTTTTGCTCTTGTTGCCCAGCCTGGAGTGCAATGGCAGGGTCTAGGCTCACTGCAACCTCCGCCTCCCGGGTTCAAGTGATTCTCTTGCCTCAGCCTCCCGAGTAGCTGGAGTGACAGGCACACGCCACCAAGCCCAGCTAATTTTTGTGTTTTTAGTAGAGACAGGGTTTCTCCACGTTGACCAGGCTGGTCTTGAACTCCTGACCTCAGGTTATCCGCCTGCCTAGGCCTCCCAAAGTGCTGGGATTACAGGCGTGAGCCACTGTGCCTGGCCTGGTATTATAATCTTATAGGATGACTACCATATATGTGGTTCATTGTTGACCCAAACATTGTTATGTATCACATGACAGCATAACAAATCAGGACTATATGAGCATGCATAACGAGGCAGTACATATTCTCCCGCCCCACCTGCCTCTCTCTGTCTCTCTCCACACACACATGATACATGATATATATTTAAGTGACTCAAATCTTCCATCCAGAAACCTTTCGGGAGGGTTCCACCTGGCAGCCCACTCCTATCCTGAGGTTAGTGATTGCTTTAGGCAGTTTGAGCTGCCATAGCAAAAGTACCCTAGACTGGGCAGCTTAAACCACAAACACTTCTCAGAGTTCTAGAGGCTGAGAAGGACAAGGTGAAGGCGCTGGCAGATTTGGTGTCTGGTGAAGGCCTGCTTCCTGGGTCGTAGATGGTCATCTTCTCAGTATCCTCACACGGCAGATGGGTGAGGGAGCCCTCTGAAGTCTCTTTTATGAAGGCTCTAATCCCATTCATGAAGGCTCATGACCTAATTACTTCTCAAAGGCCTCACCTCCAAATACCATCACATTGGAGATTCTATTTCAACATATAAATTTTGGAGAGAGATAAATGTTCGGTCTACAACATTGATGAAGCACTATATCGCTTGCATCTTGTCTTTCAGCCAGGGCAAGAACAAGCTTTCCCACCCAGCACAGTGCTGTGGAAGTGTGGATGCTTTGCTGATTGGGTTGGAGGCATGCTGGGCCCCTGTCCTGTCACTCTCCTGTGCCCCAGCAGCTCCCCAGTTGCTCTACTGATCCACCATCATTTCTCCATAATTCTGTATGCACTAGTTCTCCACACATATATGAGCCTTTACTTATCGTTTAATATCCACTTGACCAGGTGAAATTATCATGATGAATGTGAAATATTCATAAAATGATTAAAAAAGTGATTATGTGCTTTTTTCTGTGGTGAGGTTCTGTAGCTTAGGTAAGATTCTCAAAGGAGTCTGTGACCCCCAAAGTATTAAGAATTAACCACTACAGGCCAGGCGCAGTGGCTCGCACCTGTAATCCCAGCACTTTGGGAGGCCAAGGCGGGCAGATCACAAGGTCAGGAGATCGAGACCATCATGGCTATCACAGTGAAACCCCGTCTCTACCAAAAATACAAAAAAAATTAGCTGGGCATAGTGGCGGGCGCCTATAGTCCCAGCTGCTGGGGAAGCTGAGGCAGGAGAATGGTGAACCCGGGAGGCGGAACTTGCAGTGAGCCGAGATCGTGCCACTGCACTCCAGCCTGGGTGACAGAGTGAGACTCTGTCTCAAAAAAAAAAAAAAAAAAAAAAGAATTAACCACTCCATTTGTCTGGAAGCCCCACAGGGCCAGGATCTATTTCTCTTATTCATCTGTTATTTCTCTGTCATGTGTTTCTAGCTGACAAACACAGTAGATACCCGAACACCGCTAGTCCCTAAACACTTCTGCCTACTTCTGCTGTCACGACCTTTATTCAAGTCACTATTTGTCCACCTTGACTACAACAGCAGCTTCCTAAATGGTCTCTATTTCTGCCGTTGCCCCCTAGAAACCATTATTCATACAGCAATGTGATCTTTAAAATCAGATCATGCCACTCTCCTGCTTAAAACCTTTCAGTGACCTCCCATTACACTTGGAATAAAACCCAAACTTCTCACTCTGACGTCCCAGGCCCGGCATCATCTGGGTTCTACCTGGCTCTCCAATCTCATCCTACACCACTCTCCTCTCTTCCTCTGCTCTGGCCACACCTAGCCTGCTTCCTCTTCCTCCAATGTCCCAAGCTCTTTCTTCCCTGGCTTGGTAAAAGATTCTTGGGAAAACCTTCCAGAGACGAAATCATCTTCAAACCAATTAAATATACACTTAAGTAGGTGAAGCCTGTGAATTTTAAATATAAAACTAGATACATCTAGGCTGGGCACGGTGGCTCACGCCTGTAATCCCAGTACTTTGGGAGGCCAAGACAGGTGGATTACTTAAGGTCAGAAGTTCAAAACCAGCCTGGCCAACATGGTGAAACCCTATCCCTACTAAAAATATGAAAAATTAGCCGGGTATGGTGGTGCCCGCCTGTAATCCCAGTTACTCGGGAGGCTAAGGCAGGAGAATTGCTTGAACTCAGGAGGCGGAGGTTGCAGTAGCCAAGATCATGCCACTGCACTCCAGCCTGGGCAACAGAGCTAGACTCTGTCTCAAAAAATATATATATAGTAATAATAAAGCTAGATATATCTGAAAGTTTGAATTATACAGCCATTTCAGTACTTCATTTGAAATGTTAAGTACATGGTTGGATTTTAGCCATGTATTTTATTTTATTTATTTATTTATTTATTTATTTTGAGACAGAGTCTCACTCTGCTGCCCAGGCTAGAGTGCAGTGGTGCGATCTCGGCTCACTGCAAGCTCCACTTCCTAGGTTCAAGTGATTCTTGTGCCTCAGCCTCCGGAGTAGCTAGGACTACAGGTGCACACCACCATGCCCGGCTCATTTTTGTATTTTTAGTAGAGAAGGGGTTTCACCATGTTGCCCAGACTGGTCTGGAACTCCTGGCCTCAAGCAATCCACCTGCCTTGGCCTCCCAAAGTGTTAGGATTACAGGCGTGAGCTACTGCACCTGGCCTAGCCATGTATTTTAAAGGGATCACTGTGGGACTTCCACTTCTGCACATGAAGGATAAACTGTTGTAGAGATGGCTTCCCCCACCACACACACCCAAAACTAGTAAATTAAACAAAATATATGAAACAACTGTTTTCACACATTGGACAGCAGGCAATGCAAGACTAAGATCTCTGAGAAAAGAAAAATAAGTTCAGCCTCACCAGAGCCCCAGCTTACTACGTGGAGACAGTGAAGAGAGTGCTACATGGAGTACCCAAACAGAGCCCCGTGGTCTCACTGAGTTTAGGAGACAGGGTTTAGATTTCAAGGACGTGAAGACAGCTAGAATTTGTGGGAGAGAGTGCTGGAGAAGCAAGAGCTGCATGGGGAGAGAGAGAGAGAAAGCGACAAAGCCTCATAGACCATTAGAGATTCCCTCAAGTCTTTGGGGACTGATCTACACAGGTGTGGGGTGAAATTCCAGAAGGTTGGAAAAAGTAAAACCAGAAAGCAGGAGGCCGAACAAGTGTTGGAGTTTACACAGGGCTAGGCATAGTTTGTGTTTCCATCAACCAGAGTAAAGAGACCTCATAACACACAGGTATTGGGTAGAGGCTTCAGAAGCATAGAGACTTAGTGGGGCTAAATTATTAATATCTCTAGAATAGAGGCCAACTTGGGCTTTTCCTAACAAAACTTAATAGCAAGACTTAAAAGAAGAAAACAAATCACAAGTAACTAATTATATGCCAGGACAAAGTTCAGCACTCTGTTTTTTTGTTTGAGTGTTTGTTTTTTCTGTTTTGTTTTGTTTTGAAACAGAGTCTCACTCTGTCGCCCAAGTTGGAGTGCAGTGGCGTGATCTCGGCTCACTGCAACCTCTGCTTCTCAAGTAGCTGGGGCCACAGACATGAGCCACCATGCCCAGCTAATTTTTGTATTTTTCTCTAGTACTCTTTAAAAGAATACAACAATGTCTTGCACCCAACAACCCAAAATACACAATATTCAGCATCCAATAAAAAATTGCCAGGTAGTCAAATAAATAGGAAAAAATTACCCATAACCAGTAGATAACTAAAGCAATAGAAACAGACCACAATATTCAGAGATGATGAAATTAGTAGGCGAGGACCTTAAAATAGCCATTATAAATCTCATAAATTATGCCCAAGGATATAAAGAAGAACATAAATATGATGGAGAGAGAAAAGAAATATATTTTTAAAGGACCCAAAATGGAACTTCAAGAGATGAAAAGTATATGACCTAAAAATGAAAGATGCACAGGAGGAATTAACAGCAGATTATACACTGCAGAAGCACTGCATAAGAAAAGATTGGTGAACTTGAAAATATAGCAATAAAAACTATTGAAAATAAAGCACAGAAAATCCACAAAAATAACAGAGCACCAATGTCTTATAAGATAATATCAAAACCAAGACACATCATAATCAAATTATTGAAAAGGTTGGCTAGGCGTGTGGCTCATGCCTGTAATCCCAGCATTTTGGGAGGCCGAAGTAGGTGGATCACTCGAGAACAGGAATTCAAGAGCAGAGCAGCCCGGCCAACATAGCAAAGCCTTGTCTCTACTAAAAATACAAAAAGTAGTCAGGCGTAGTGGTGCACGCCTGCAGTCCCAGCTACTGGGGAGGCTGAGGCAGGAGAATTGCTTGAACCTGGGAGGCGGAGGTTGAAGTGAGCTAAGATTGCACCACTGCACTGCACTCCAGCTTGGGCAACAGAGTGAGACTCTGTCTAAAAAAAATAAGTAAGTAAAAATAAATAAAATAGGCTGGGCATGGTAGCCCATGCCTGTAATTTCAGCACTGTAGGAGGCCGAGGCAGGCGGATTACATCAGGTCAGGAGTTTGAGACCAGCCTGGCCAACATGGCAAAACCCCATCTCCATTAAAAATACAAAAATTAGGCTGGGTGAGGTGGCTCACGCCTGTAATGCCAGCACTTTGGGAGGCTGAGGTGGGTGAATCATTTGAGGTCAGGAGTTCGAGACCAGCTTGGCCAACATAGTGAAACCCCTTCTCTACTAAAAATACACAGATTAGCCGGGCGTGGTGGCGCAGGTGCCTATAATCCCACCTACTCGGGAGGCTAAGGCTGGAGAATCACTTGAACCGTGGAGGTTGCAGTGAGCTGAGATTGCACCATTGCACTCCAATCTGGGTGACAAGAGTCAAACTCTGTCTAAAAAAAAAATACAAAAATTACCCAAGCATGGTGGCACATACATGTAATCCCAGCTACTCGGGAGGCTGAGACAGGAAAATTGCTTGAACTCAGGAGGTGGAGGTTGCAGTGAGCCAAGATCACACCACTGCACTCCAGCCTGGGCAACAGAATGAGATTCCATCTAAAAATAAATAAATAAATAAATAAAAAGAAAAATTAATAAGGAAAATCTTAGAGTACCTAGAGAAAAATGAACACATTACCTAGAAGGGCAAAGAAGACAAATACAGTGGACTTCTTGTCACAAACTATGTATACTGGAAGATAATGGAATAACATCTTTAAAGTACTAAAATAAAAACTATTAACTTAAAATTTTTTCCATCTTTAAACTATGAACATGAGACACCTATTAGCATCCTGTACCTCATAATGTCATGAACTGAGACAGGTAAACATCACTTCTGTGGTTTTCATGCCAAAATGTATGCTTACGTTTAGTCATGAGAGACATCAAACTCAAATTGAGACGACTTTTACAAAATAATTGACCAGTGTAATAAATTAGTTGATTCCATGATGTTCAACTGCTGAGTTTTCAAGCCCCCACCCCCACTCCTCCTTTCCCTTTTATCCAAAACCTGGGCAAGCCAATAATAAAGGCAGAAGCTGGGCGTGGTGGCTCACACCTATAATCCCAGCACTTTGGGAGGCCAAGGTTGATGGATCACTTGAGGCCAGGAGTTTGAGACCAGCTTGGCCAACATGGCAAAACCCTATCTCTACTGAAAATACAAAATTAGCTGGGCATGGTGGCGCATGCCAGTAATCCCAGCAATTTGGGAGGCTGAGGCACGAGAATTGCTTGAATTTGGGAGGCAGAGGTTGCAATGAACCGAGATTGCACCACTGCACTCCAGCCTGGGCAACAGGGTGAGCCTCTGTCTCCAAAATAATAATAATGATAAGAATAATAATGCCAGGGTACTCTCCTCCCTTAATGCCAGGGTACTCTCCTCCCTTGCACCAGTAGGGAAATTCAAACCACAAAACCCTGGCCTGTGCATCAGAACTCTCACCCCAGCTTTACTCCCTAACAGTAAAACCCAGGGCCACTTGCATCTCCTTGTTCTCAAGCTGTTTTTAGGCTTTCTTAAGAGCCTGCCCTGTTCTGCACAGAAAACCTCATTACACGAGGAATAAGCTTTTCCAAACCCTCTGTATGTGTGTATGTGGCATCACCAATCTTGATGTCTAAACCAAATCTGGGGTAGAGATTTGATCCCTTCCTCTGTGGGGCAATCACAAGACAACTGGCACAGGGAACAGCGTACCTTAGATGATAGCCACCCACCATCAGGGGTCTCTCTCCACTCGCTTTGGCTTGCTATTGATTCTGCTGCCTATTGGCAAGCTTACACTTCGAGCTGTGCTGCTTTGTTCCACATTTGCTGAGGACTACTGAATCTCTGTTACAGAAGTAACTGACCTGAATTGAAAGTTTCTATAATTGGCATTTTGAGACAGAAATATGAAATTGAGGATGTCCTTAAAGTGGCCCTAATATGTGAGCCCCGTCTGGACCTATCTGTGCATCTTAGATTGAATTGTATGTCTTGATTCTGGCATAAACCATTGACGATCCTAGGCTCAAGGGCATGACACTTATTATTTTGTGACTGTTGGTTGTATGTCCCAACCAGGCATTAGCCTATGTTCTATAGAGTGTGCAGGAGAAAGGCTGATACTCTGTGCAATATACAGGGCCATCTGGTGGTTGCTCCGGTGAGGAAGCGCAGTCACCAGGATTAAAGATAAAAACACTCAATAGCACTCCATGCCATGAACCCTTATAAAAACTAGGCCAGAATGCCTTACTCCATCTCTCTTAAAGGGTCAGAGGACACCATCATCACCCTACCAGATAACTATAAAACAGACCCAGAAAGAAGCTGGGTTTGATTAAGTGCTGCAGCTTATCAAACTGTCAAGGGATTCATTCAAATCCAACTCAAGGCTGGGTGCAGTGGTTCACGCCTGTAATCTTAATGCTTTGGGAGGCTGAGATGGGAGAATTGCTGGAGCCTAGGAGTTCAAGATCAGCCTGGGAAACATAGTAAGACCTCGTCTAGGCCGGGCATGGTGGCTCATGCCTGTAATCCCAGCACTTTGGGAGGCCGAGGCGGGCGGATCACGAGGTCAAGAGATTGAGACCATGCTGGCCAACATGGTGAAACCTCATCTCTACTAAAAATATAAAAATTAGCTGGGTGTGGTGGTGCGTGCCTGTAGTCCCAGCTACTTGAGAGGCTGAGGCAGGAGAATCGCTTGAACCTGGGAGATGGAGGTTGCAGTGAGCCGAGATTGCGCCACTGTACTCCAGCCTGGCAACAGAGCGTGACTCTGTCAAAAAAACAAACAAACAAATAAAACCTCATCTATACAAAAACTTTTAAAGTTAGCCAGGTATGGTGACATGTACCTGTAGTCCCAGCTACTTGGGGGGCTGAGGTGGGAAGATTGCTGGAGTTTGAGGCTGCAGTGAGCCATGATTGTGCCACTGCACTCCAGCCTGGGTGACAGAGTAAGACCTTGTCATTAAAAAAATCCAGGGGTTGGGTGCAGTAGTCATGCCTGTACCTGTAATCCCAACACTTGGGGGGCTGAGGCGGGCAGATCACTTGAGGTCAGCAGTTTGAGACCAGCCTGGCCAACATGGCAAAACCCCATCTCTACCAAAAATACAAAAATTAGCCAGAGGTGGGGGCGTGTAGTCCCAGCTACTGGGGAGGCTGAGGCGTGAGAATCACTTGAACCAAGTAGCAGAGGTTGGACTGAGCTGAGATTGTGCCTCTGCACTCCAGCCTGGGCAACAGAGTAAGACCCTGTCTCAAAAAAAAAAAAAAATCCACTAGCCTGGGCACCACAGCAAAACCCCATCTCTACAAAAAATGCAAAAATCAGCTGGGTGTGGTGTTGGGTGCCTATAGTCCCAGCTACTCTGGAGGATGAGGTGGTAGGATCACTTGAGCTGATGAGTTTGAGGCTGCAGTGAGCCAACATCACACCATTGCACTCCAACCTGGGAGACAGAGCGAGACTGCCAAAAAAATAAATAAAATAAAAAATAAAAAATAAATAAAAATCCAACTTAAGTCTACAGTCCCTAAATCAAATAAAATAACAATTGCCATGAAAGTGGCTGCCATAAGGCCAGGTGCAGTGGCTCACGCCTTGTAATCTCAGCACTTTGGGAGTCCAAGGCAGGCAGATCACGAGGTCAGGAGATCGAGACCATCCTGGCTAACACAGTGAAACCCCGTCTCTACTAAAAATAAAAAAAAAATTGGCCTGGCATCGTAGCGGGCCCCTGTAGTCCCACCTACTCGGGAGGCTGAGGCAGGAGAATGGCGTGAACCCGGGAGGCGGAGCTTGCAGTAAGCCGAGATCGCACCACTGCACTCCAGCCTGGGCTACAGAGCGAGACTCTGTCTCAAAAAAAAAAAAAAAAAAAAAAAGAAAAAAAAAAAAGAAAATGGCTGTCATGAAAGTGGCCCCTAACCCTAAGGGTACTGATTTGGGACTCTCCAGAAGAATAAACATAAATATGAGCAGAGAAGAGAAGCTCCCTCCCCCTGAAGTACATCCAGTAACTCCCCCCAGACACACACACACACACACACACACACAGAACTTAACAGAGGTTCATGATTTAACCCAGTTGCAAATCTTACATTTACTCTAAAAACTATACAATAAAAAGATATTTAAAGAAGGAAGGGAGGGTCTCGTTGGCTTTTGCACTTGTACAACATAAGCTCTACATTAACTTTAGGCCAGGCGTGGTGGCTCATGCCTATAATCCCAACACTTTGGGAGGCCAAGCAGGTGGATTACCTGAGGTCAGGAGTTCAAGACCAGCCTGGCCAATATGGTGAAACTCCATCTCTACTAAAAAATACAAAACTAGGCTGGGCGCGGTGGCTCACGCCTGTAATAAAAGTTCTTTGGGATGCCGAGGCAGGCAGATCACGAGGTCAGGAGATCGAGACCAGCCTGGATAACACACAAAAAAATTAGCCAGGTGTGGTGGCACGCGCCTGTAGTCCCAGCTACTCTGGAGGCTGAGGCAGGAGAATCGCTTGAACCCAGGAGGCAGATGTTGCAGTGAGCCGAGATCATGCCACTGCACTCCAGCCTGGGCGACAGAGCGAGACTCTGTCTCAAAAAAAAAAAAAGAAGAAGAAGAAGAAGAAGAACTATTGATTTGCCTAAATTCCCCATATTCATAGTGCCTGTTGCCCTAAAATATTCCACAATGGACATGTACTCTGGCCTAGTGAGTACTAAAAAAAAACAAAATTAAGTTTTTGGCAATTACAACTGGCTTAACAAAATGAGAACCTGAGCCTTTATCATAACCTATTAAAACTGTTCACACAGATAAAACTAGGTATCCTGAGAGTGACTCTGTATAAAAAATAAATAAATAAAATGTACTAGGACCTTTTTGAGACAGGGTCTCACTCTGTGGCCCAGGCTGGAGTGCAGTGGTGCAATCTCGGCTCACTGCAGCTTCCCCTTCCCAGGTTCAGGTGATCCTGCCACCTCAGCCTCCCTAGTAGCTAGGACTACAGGCACACGCCACTTGGCTCGGCTAATTTTTGTATTTTTGTTTGTAGAGATGAGTTTTTTCCCATGTTTTCCAGGCTGGTCTCAAACTCCTGGACTCATGCAATCCACCTGCCTCAGCCTCTCAAAGTGCTAGGATTACAGATGTGAGCCATGCACCCAGCCATAAGCTCAAAACCCATTATATAAGACCTATTTAGAGAAGGGTGATTGTCCCCAGTTTTTCTCCACTCCAAATTGTCCTGGTCTTAAACCTAGAATGAATGAAGGATGCCTGGTGGTGGATTACCACAATCATAATGCTGCAGTTCCACTTAAGAGTTCCTGGCACTCCTGAAGCCCTTGAAATCTTTAGGTTAATATGTGTCTTTTGCATGCTAATGAAATGATTAGCTGGGAGTGCTAGATAGCTTCAAGATGGGGGCTGATGATCAGAAAGACCAAGGCATTAAAAGTTTGGAACTTTCAGGCTCATCTCAGACCTATGGGGCAGGGAGAGGGCTGGAGATTGAATCAGTCACCAATGGCCAATAATTTAATCAATCATGCCTATGTAATTAAACCTCCATAAGTCCCTTCTACCCTACAGGGTTCTGTAAACACGTGGAGGTCCTGGGAGAGTGAAGCACTCAGGGCATGGAAACTCTGGGGGTACCCTCCTCCACCCCGCTCAATACCCTTCCCTGGGCATCTCTTCCATCTGGCTGTTCCTGAATTGCATCCTTTATAATAAGCCAGTAAATGTAAGTAAAGTATTTTCCCGAGTTCTGTGAGCTATTCCAGTAAATTATGGAAACTGAGGAGGGGGTCATGAGAACACCCGATTTTTAACTGGCCAGTCAGAAGTACAGGAGGCCTGGGACTTGTGACTGGTCTCTAAAGATGGGGCAATCTCGTGGGAACTGATGCGAACTCCAGGTAGATAGTGTCAGAATGAATCTGAATTGCTGGACACCCAGTTGGTTTTCAGAGGGTTGGAGAATTGGTTGGTGTATTAGGTCGTTTTCAGGCTGCTGATAAAGATATACCCGAGACTGGGAAGAAAAGAGGTATAATGGACTTACAATTCCACATGGCTGGGGAGGCCTCACGATCATGGCAGAAGGCAAGGAGGAACAAATCACATCTTACATGGATGGCAGCAGGCAAGAGAAAGAGAGCTTGTGCAGGGAAACTCCCGTTTTTAAAACCATCAGATCTTGTGAGACTTATCCACTATCATGAGAATAGCACAGGAAAGACCCACCCTCATGTTTCAATTACTTCCCACTGGGTTCCTCCCACGACATGTAGGAATTGTGGGAGTTACAATTCAAGATGAGATTTGGGTGGGAACACAGTCAAACCATATCAGTTGGTATAGGGGAAAAAACCCATACATTTAGTGTCAGAAGTGTTGTGAGTAAAAAACAGGCCAGCTTCTATATTACTAAAATTACTGCCTCCCTCCAATCAGCAACTGGCAAATACTTTGCTATCATATATTTGGGCTAATATGTTCTCTTAAGTTCCCGTTTCAGCCAGCTTGTCTTTACCATTGCATGGACACAATATACTAACTACCCATGGGACCCCCAACAGACCTGCCATTGCACACGATCTTTGCAAACAAAAACCTTAACTGCATCCAACTCTCTCCAGAAACACAAGTATGATGTTAGATTGATGACATCCTTCTCAGAGGAAATTAATTTTTTAAAAAGACAGGGTCTTGAGGCCGGGCGCGGTGGCTCACGCCTGTAATCCCAGCACTTTGGGAGGCCAAGGTGGGTGGATCACGAGGTCAAAAGATTGAGACCATCCTGGCCAACATGGTGAAACCCTGTCTCTACTAAAAATACAAAAAAAAATAGCCGGGTGTGGCGGCAGGTGCCTGTAGTCCCAGCTACTCGGGAGGCTGAGGCAGGAGAATGGCGTGAACCCAGGAGGCGGAGCTTGCAGTGAGCCGAGATCACGCCACTGCACTCCAGCCTGGGCAACAGTGTGAGAGTCTGTCTCAAAATAAATAAATAAATAAATAAATAAATAAATAAATAAATAATAAAAATAAAAAGACAGGGTCTTATGATGTTGCCCAGGCTGGAGTGCAGTAGCTATTCACAAGCACAGTCATAGCACACTGCAGCCTCAAACTCCTGGACTCAAACGATCCTCCCCTCTCAGCCTCCTGAAGTAGTTGGGTGCAGTGGAAATTCATTTGATACACTAATTTAACGCATACAAACATTCAAAAGGCAGCTCATGAAAAAGGATGGGTCATTTCTTCCACACAAAGTACAAGGTACAAGCACAAGTATACCTCAGTAAAATTTCTGTGTATTACTTGGTAAATTGAGAGCTGTTTATCCCTGACATTTCTGACATTGTCAAGAAATCTCTATTGACCCTCTTAGCACCCACAATGCTAAAAGCCCAGTATCTTTTAGAACTTTGGGGGTTCTGAAGCAACATGTTCCTCCTTTGCAAATTTTACTTAAGACATTTTTGTGTTTTTTTTGAGTCAGAATCTCCCTCTGCCACCAAGGCTGGACTGCAGTGGCATGATCTTGGCTCACTGCAACCTCTGCTTCTCAGGTTCAAGTGATCCTCCTGCCTCAGCCTCCCAAGAAGCTGGGATAACACGCACCCACCACCACGCTCAGCTAATTTTTTTGTATTTTTTTAGTAGAAACGGGGTTTCAGCATGTTGGCCAGGCTGGTCTCGAACTCCTGACCTCAAGTTATCCACCCGCTTTGGCCTCCCAAAGTGCTGGGATTACAGGTGTGAACCACTGCACCCGGCCCTACTTAAGCCCATTTTTGCTGTTCCTTACAAATTGGTTCACCTGAATGGGATCCACTATAACAAAAGGCTTAAAACCTGTTCAAATTGCAAAAGGACAGACCCTACTGTTAGTGCTCCCCAGAAATTCCTTCACTATAGAGGCTTTAGCAACCTCCTCTCATACTTCCAGAGTCTTTGGTTCACTTATGATGGCCATAAATTGTCTGTGGGTTTCCAATGCAAGAAATCGCCTTCCTCAGCCTGATGCTGTACATCATTAGAGTGACAATAGCTGACTGCATACTGGACTCTTCCAAAAAAGGAGGCTCTTACAGGCCTTGAGACCATGACACACTAGCTGCCCGCTATGCCTTGGGCCATGGAAGCCACACCCCCAAAGCTTGGCATGGCTATTGAGGCTTCCTTGCTAAAATGAAAATAGTATCTACAGTATGGAGCCAAATCTGGGTCCTGTAGCATATCCTGCCTGCAGGATGCCATGGGCTCCCCTGTCCTCAGTTTCTGGCCAGACACCACAGTGCAGAAGGAGGTCATTCCTCTCTCAGACCCCTTGGCTTTTTGGGGATCCCTTTGGGATCAACTGAGTGAACAGCAAAGGGAATTCATATACTTTAAAAATGGCAGTGCTACCGTCACATCTGATTCTATTTGTGTTTTCCATCCCTTAACAGACATCCCTGATAAAAGACAGGACCCAAGGGTCCACACAATTTGCCAAACTTCAAGCAGTCATCTTAGCAACAAAGGATGCCCTGCCCAATAAGCAACCCCATCTTAACATTTTTCAGACCCTTAGGCCATTGCCAATTACCTGGCTATCTGGTCCAACTAATGGCAACAACAGTTCTTCATCCAAGGTCATCCTCTTTGGGGTAAAGAACTCTGGAAATGTCTTGCTTGAAGATACCCAGAAATATAAATCAAGGTCAGATATATCTCTGCACATACTCAAGCCACAATACAAGGCCTCACCAAGATACTCCTTATCCCCTTCAGAGTTCCATACATTCTTGAGAGTGACCAAGGCATTCATTTCACTTCTCAAAATACATAACATTGGGCTCTTTAATAAGAAGGCATTGAACAGAAATTTTATCCCCCTTACTGGCCTCAGGCTGCAGGCCTCATAGAGTACCATCACAGCATATTTAAACAAGTTTAAATTTAATTTAAAAAAACAGGATACATTTCAGTAATCCATTAAACATCAGGGGTGAATTGTAACAGAATCCAATTCCATATTTGATGTTTGACCACTGACAGCTTTGAAGCCCCACAACTCCTCCTTAATCTTTTGCCCTCCATTTGGTAGACAAAAAAGCCTAGGTGTTTCCTCCCTTGGCTCCAGCAGGGAAGTTCAAACACTGGCCTGTGCATGGGAAAACCATGCCCTATCCCCAGCCCTTAACCTCAATAAGACCCAAGGCAACTTGCCCCTCCCTTGTTCTCAAGCCATTTTGGGGCCTTTTGGGGAGCCTGTTGTGCTCTGCCCAGAATGCCTCATGCCCTCTTCGTGTATATGTGGCATCATCAGTCTCCACATTCAAACCACATTTGGGTAGAGTTGCTGATCTTTGCTCTGCAGGGCAACCACAAACAACCAGCACAAGTGTCAAGAAAGGAAGCCTGAGGAACTATCCCAGATTAAAAGAGGCTAAGAAGAAAAGACAATTAAAGGCAATAAGCAACCCTAGATTGAATACTGGTCAAGAAAAGGGGCAATAGTAGGACAATGGACAAAACTGGAATAAGGTCTCCAGATGAGCTAATAGTATTGTATCAATGTCAATCTTTTAGTTTGGATGGTAGTTTTGTGGATGTTACCGTATGAAGAAATTGGGAAATAGGTTTACGGAAATTTTTTGGGCAATTTTGTAATTCTTCATAAGTATAATATTATTGCAAATTATAAAGTTTTAAAATGTTTTACCTTTAAATGACTATTTCAGACAAAAGCTAAAAGAAACTGTCGCCATCATACCTGCAGTATACAAATGTTAAATATGCATATAAATATAAAACACCTTATTTCATTTTAATATATTTAAAAGACAATTTACTATTTAAGCAAAACATAATAGCAATGTACTGCAGGGCTCATAGCTACAGATAAATTATATGTCAGCAATAGCCACAAAAGAGAAGGAAATAGAAGTATACTATTGTATCACTGTACATGAGGTAATATTCTTTTTATTTTATTTTTAATTTTTTTAGAGACAAGCTCTTTCTCTGTAGCCCAGGCTGGAGAGCAGTGATGTGATCGCAGGTCACTGCAGCCTCGAACTTCAGGGCTCAAGCAATCCTCCACACTTAGCCTCCTGAGTAGCTGGGACTATAGGCACACAGCACTACGCCCAGCTAAGTGATATAATATTCTTTGCAGATAGACCGTGATAAGTTAAAGATGCAAATTATAAATCTCAAATGTGATGGTTAATTTTATGTGTCAACTTGACTAGGCCATGGGGTGCCAGATATTCAGTTAAACATTATTCTGGGTACGTCTACAAGGGTGTTTCTGCATGACATTATTTGAATCAATAGACTGAGTAAAGCACATTGCCCTCCCTAATATGGGTGGACCACATCCAATCGATTGAAGAACTGACAAGAACAAAAAGGCACTCCTGCCAGTAGTGGAAGGCTCTCCCTGCCTGAATGTTTTTGAGCTGGAGCACTGATCTTCTCCAGCCTTTGGACTCGGATTCAGACTGGAGTTATGCCACTGATGCTCCTGGGTCCCCAGCTTGTCAACTGCAGATCTTGGGACTTCTCAGCCTCCATAATCATGCAAGCCAATTCCTTATAGTAAATCCTCCTCTGTCTGTCTATCTATCTATCTATCTATCTATCTATCTATCTATCTATCTATCTATCTACCTACCTACCTATCTGTCTCCTATAGGTTTTGTTTTTCTGGAAAAATCTGACTAATACATTAAAATAACAGTAACCACTAAAAATTAAAACAAAAAAGTAGAGTTAATAAGCCAACAGTTAGTTGAAATGAAAGAAATCCTGACTAGGCCCAGTGACTCACACCTGTAATTCCAGCACTTTGGGAGGCCGAGGCTGGCAGATCACCTGAGGTCAGGAGTTCGAGACCAGCCTGGCCAACATGGTGAAACCCCATCCCTACTAAAAATACAAAAATTAGCCAGGCATGGTGGCATGCGCCTGTAATCCCAGCTGCTCTGGAGGCTGAGACAGGAGAATCGCTTGAACCCAGGAGGCGGAGGTTTCAGTGAGCCAAGATCGTGCCATTGCACTCTAGCCTGGGGAACAAGAATGAAACTCTGTCTCAAAAACAAAACAACAACAACAAAAAGAAATCTTAAAACATATTCAATCTAAAAAAAGGCAGAAAAAGAGGAAAAGGGGAACAAATAACAGATAGTATAAATAAAAAACAGATAGCAAGATGGTAGATTTCAACCTAACCAAGTCAATAGGTTTAAATATCAATATAAGAGTAGAGATTGTCAGACTGAATAAAAACACAAGACTCGCCTGTAGTCCTAGCTACTCAGGAGGCTGAGGCTGGAGAACGCCATGAACCCGGGAGGCGGAGCTTGCAGTGCGCCGAGATTGCACCACTGTACTCCAGCCTGGGTGACACAGCAAGACTCCGTCCCAAAAACAAACAAACAAACAAACACAAGACTCGATCATATTCTGCCCACAATAAATCGCTTTTAAATATAGAGACACAGATAGGTCAACAATAAAAGGATAAAAATTCCCATTCACATCAAAAAAAAGTTTGAGTGACTATATAAATATGATATATATATATATATTTTTGAGACAGGATCTCTGTTACCCAGGTTGGAGTGCAGTGGTGGTGATCATGGCTCACTGCAACCTTCACCTCCCAGATTCAAGAGATTCTTGTGCCTCAGCCTCCTCAGAGGCTGGGATTACAGGCACATGCCACCACGCCCGGTTATTTTTTTATTTTTATTTTTATTTTTTGAGACAGAGTCTCGCTCTATTGCTGGAGTGCAATGGTGCCATCTCGGCTCACTGCAACCTCTGCCTCCTGGGTTCATGCAATTCTCCTGCCTCAGTCTCCAGAGTAGCTGGGATTACAGGCATGCACCACCACACCCGGCTAATTTTTGTATTTTTAGTAGAGATGAGGTTTCACCATGTTGGCCAGGCTGGTCTCAAACTGCTGACCTCAAGTGATCCACCCGCCTTGGCCTCCTAAACTGCTGTGATTACAGGTGTGAGCCACCACGTCTGGCATAATTTGTATACTTTAGTAGAGGTGGGGTTTCGCCATGTTGGCCAGTCTGTCTCAAACTCCTGGACTCAAAAGATCTGCCCACCTCGGCCTCCCAAAGTGCTGGGATTACAGGCATGAGCCACCACGCTGGCTATATATATATATATATATATATATATATACATACACATACACACACATATACATACTAGTATATATATACATATATAGAATATAGATACATAATCTATTGTATATATATTCTATTATATATATTCTAGTATATATATATATTAGAAAATAAGTTGTGCTTTAGAACAAGGACTATAGCCATGGACAAAGAAGAGCATTACATAATGACAAAGGGGTCATTTCACTAAGAAAATATATCAATCCTAAATGTGGTACACACCTAATAATAGAGCTTCAAAAATACATGAAGCACCAAAAATGATAGCATTGAAAGGAGAAATCCACAAATTATAGTTGGATATTTCAACATTCTTCACTTGGTAACTGATAAAAGAAGTAAAAAGAAAATCAGTAAGTATACAGAAGATTTGAACAACATCAAATACTTTGACCTTATTGATCTTTACAGATATTCCACTCAGCAATAGCGGAGTCCACATTCTTTTCAAGTGTACATGGAACATTCACCAAAATAGACCATAATCTGAGCCATAAATTAATTCTCAATAAATTGAAAAGGATTGAAATTATATAAATTATGTTCCCTGACCAGAACAGAAGTAAACTGAAAATCAATAACAACAATAGCCAAAACATCTGGAAATGAAACAACACAATCTTAACCCGTAGATCAACTAAGAAAGCATGAAGAAAATTAGAAAATATTTTGAACTAAAGGAAATTGAACAATACCACATGTCACAAAGTGTAAATGCAGTTAAGGAAGTGCTCACAGGGACATTATAGCATTAAATACTTACATTAGAAGAGAAGAAAGGTCTGGCAGCAACACATTAAGCTTGCACCTTAAGAAGTTAGAAAAAAATAAAAGAGCAAATTAAACCCAAAGTAAGCAGAAGGAAGGAAATAATATAGATGAGTGAAAATTACTGAAATAGAAAATGTGTAAACAACAGAGAAAATGAAACCAGCCAGTTTTAAGAACAGCCAGTTTTTTAAAAGGCAGACTGATCAAGAAAAAAAGAGAAAACACAAATTACCATTATCAGGAATGAATGAACATCACTACAGATCATATAGACATTAAAAAGATACTAAGGAAATATTAGGAACAACTATATGCAAATAAACTAAACACTATGGAATACATTAACAAATTTATTGAAAAACACAAACTACCAAAGCTTTCCCAAGAAGAAATATATAATCTGAATAGTCTTATGTATGAAAAGAAATTGAATTTGTTTTTTTTTTTTTTTTTTGAGACGGAGTTTTGCTCTTGTTGCCCAGGCTGTAGTGCAACGGCGCGATCTTGGCTCACAGCAACCTCTGCCTCCCTGGTTCAAGCGATTCTCCTGCCTCAGCCTCCCGAGTAGCTGGGATTACAGGCATGCGCCACCACGCCCGGCTAATTTTGTATTTTTAGTAGAGACAGTGTTTCTCCATGTTGGTGAAGCTGGTCTCAAACTCCAGACCTCGGGTGATCCACCCGCCTTGGCCTCCCAAAGTGCTGGGATTACAGGCGTGAGCCACTGTGCCCGGCAAGAAATTGAATTTGTATCAAAACTCTTCCCACAGCTGTGCATGGAGGCTCATGCCTGTAATCCCAGTGCTTTTTAAAATAAGCCAGGAGTGGTGGCACATGCCTGTAGTCCCAGATACTTCGGAGGCTGAGGCGGGAGGATCACTTGAGCCCAGAAGTTCAAGGCTGCAGTGAGCTATGATTGTGCCACTGTACTCTGGCCTAGGTGACAGAGAGAGACCCTATCTTAAAAAAAAAAAAAAAAAAAAAAAAAAAAGGCCAGGCCCGGTGGCTCAAGCCTGTAATCCCAGCACTTTGGGAGGCCGAGGTGGGTGGATCACGAGGTCAGGAGATCGAGACCATCCTGGCTAACACGGTGAAACCCCGTCTCTACTAAAAATACAAAAAATTAACCGGGCATAGGGGCGGGTGCCTGTAGTCCCAGCTACTCGGGAGGCTGAGGCAGGAGAATGGCATGAACCCAGGAGGCGGAGGTTGCAGTGAGCCGAGATTGCGCCACTGCACTCCAGCCTGGGCGACAGAGTGAGACTCCGTCTCGAAAAAAAGAAAAGAAAAAAAGCCAAAGAACAAAAAACTACAGTGAGCCATCACCTCACACCCATTAGGATAGACACTATCAAAAAACAAAACAAAACAAAACAAAAATTAACAGGTGCTGACAAGGATGTGGAGTAATTTGTACTCTGTGCTCTGTTGGTGGGACTGTAAAATGGTGCAGCCACTACGGAAAACAGTATGCAGATTCCTCAAAAATTAAAAATAGGATTACCATATGACTCAGCAATACTACTTCTTTTATTTATTTATTTATTTATTTATTTATTTATTTATTTATTTTGAGATGGAGTTCTGCTCTTGTTGCCCAGGTTGGAGTGCAATGGTGCGATCTTGGCTCACCGCAACCGCCGCCTCCCAGGTTCAAGTGACTCTCCTGCCTCAGCCTTCCGAGTAGCTGGGATTACAGGTACCCGCCATCATGCCCGGCTAATTTTGTGTTTTTAGTAGAGATGGGGTTTCACCATGTTGGCCAGGCTGGTCTCGAACTCCTAACCTCAGGTGATCCACCTGCCTCGGCCTCACAAAGTGCTGGGATTACAGGCATGAGCCACTGCACCTGGCCAATACTACTTCTTAATATATACCCAAAAGAACTGAGAGCAAGAGAGAGCTTGAGGAGATACTTGCACACCCATATTCACTGCAGCACTGTTCACAACAGCTAAGAGGTGGAAGCAAACCAAACGGCCATCAATGGATGAATGGATAAGCAAAATGTAGTATATAAATATAATGGAATATTACTTAGCCTTTAAAAATAAAGAAATCCTGTCACATGCTACAGTGTGGGTGAAACTTGAAGACATGCAAAGTGAAACAAATCAGTCAGAAAAAGACAAATACAGTATGATTCCACTTATATGAGGTATCTAAAGTATTCAAACTTATAGAAACAAAGTAAAATGATAATTGCCAGGTGCTGGGGAAAGAGGGGAATGGGGGGGCAGTTTTTACTCAGTGGGTATTGAGTCCCGTTTTGAAAGATGGAAATATTCTAGAGATCTGTGGCACAACAGTGTGAATGTGCTTAACATACTGAATTGTACACTTAAACAAGGTTAAGATGGTAAGATGTATTATATGTTTTTACCACAATTTTTTAAATGTACAAAAAACAAACAAACAAACAAAAAAACAACTCTGAAAAGCAAACAAGCAAAAAACCTCATTGCAAGATTACCACAAACCCCCCAGAATGAAGAGAGACAGTGTCAGGTGTTGGTAGGGATATGCAGTAACTGGATCCTGAGTCCTCTCTGTCATTTTTTTTTTTTTTGTAAAGCTTACTTCTCTATGGATCTCACACATTACTAGTGGGAGTGTAAACTGGTCAACCACTTTGGAAAACTGTCATTATTTAACAAACAAACATATTCCTACTCTGTTATCCAGCATTTCCACTCCTGGGTCTCCAAGTCCAGGCATCCATCAAAAGACACAGATGTAATGTTCATAACAGCTTTTTCATAATAGCTCCAAACTGAAAATAACCTTTAAGTCCACCAAGAGCCAAACAGGTTAAATACATTGTAATATATTCATACAACTAATATGACACAATGATAAAATGAATGAACTGCTGCCATATACAACACCATGGATAAGTCCCACACAAGTAATACTGAGCAGATGAAGCCAGACAAAAGAATACATACTTATGTTTATATGAAGTTGAAGGATTAGACAAAACTAATCTATGGTGATAAAAAGCCAAATAATTGTTAGGGGGTATGGAGGGATTGACCAGAGAGCTATTGATTGGTAGGAGTTACAGTGGGGCCTTCTGGTAAGCCGGAAACATCTTGATCTAGGTGGCGGTTACACAGATGGGATCTATGCAAAAATATATTGAGCCAGAGGTTTAATATCAGGTTCTATACTGCATGTATACTATATATCAACAAAAAGTGAAGAAAAAGTAGAAAAATAGACCCAAATAGAAAAAATTCTGGGGCCGGGCATGGTGGCTCACGCCTGTAATCCCAGCACTTTGGGAGGCTGAGGCGGGTGGATACCTGAGGTAGGGAGTTCGAGACCAGCCTGACGAACTGGAGAAACCCCATCTCTACTAAAAATACAAAATTAGCCGGGCGTTGGCCGGGCACAGTGGCTCATGCCTGTAATCTCAGCACTTTGGGAGGCTGAGGCGGGCGGATCACCTGAGGTCGGGAGTTCGAGACCAGCCTGACCAACATGGAGAAACCCCATCTCTATTAAAAATACAAAAAATTAGCTGCGCATGGTGGCACATACCTGTAATCCCAGCTACTAGGGAGGCTGAGGCAGGAGAACCCGGGAGGCAGAGGTTGCGGTGAGCTGGGATTGTGCCATTGCACTCCAGCCTGGGCAACAAGAGCGGAACTCTGTCTCAGAAAAAACAAACAAACAAACAAACAAAAACAAAACAAAACAAAAACATTTTGGAAGCAAAATTTAGTTTTGTCATATTTCTATATTCATGTTTACATGGATATAGAATAAAATTCCCATTTGGATGCATTTTTCTCTCAGCGGTTCAAGCTCAACAGAACCTGCAAATGAGAGGAGGCTGCAGAAGCAAAGCATAAGAAGACATATCATGGCTAGGAGCCGTGGCTCACACCTCTAATCCCAGCACTTTGGGAGGCTGAGGCAAGCGGATCACCTGATGTCAGGAGCCGAGACCAGCCTGGCCAACATGGTGAAAACCCCTCTCTACTAAAACTACACAAATTAGCTGGGCGTGGTGGCACACACCCGTGGTCCCAGCTACTCGGGAGGCTGAAGTGGGAGAATCGCTTGAACTCAAGAGGCGGAGGTTGCAGTGAGCCGAGATTGCACCACTGCACTCCAGCCTGTGCGACAGATCAAGACTTCATCTCAAAAAAAAGACACATCAATCCTAAATCTAAATGTGGTACACACCTAGGAAGACACATCAATCTTAAATGTGGTACACACCTAATAACAGAGCTTCAAAAATATATGAAGCACCGAAAATGATAGAATTGAAAGGAGAAATGGACAAATCCACAATTATAGTAAGATATTTAAACAGTTCTCACTTGGTAAAATCACTTGTAAAATCACTCTGCCCATTTTACAGAGGAAAAAACTGAGGCCTAAAAGGAGAAGGGGTGGGGGCTGAAGTCAGTGGCAGAGCCAGGCTTAGGACACAGAGCTCAGGCACACCTCTACATGCCCCCTGGACAACCACCTGCAGGAAGGGACTGGATTGTGAGGGGGTGTCCCCAGTCCCATGCAGGTTGAGGAGGAAGCAGGGTCTCAGGGCTGAGGTCAGGCAGGTGGGCCACTCCTTAGAGACCAGACAGCCAGGAATGCCACTGTTTGTCGTAGTTTCACTGATTTTAGGGAGGTTAAACCTCTATTTGGGTCTCAGAAATAAAGAGAAGAGCCTGCAATTCCAGGATAGCACGCTAACGAAGGGCCAAAACGTCAAGGCGTCCTGAGGGCTAAGATGGAAAGTGAAACTTTCAAGCTCCTTCTCTAACCTTGGCCAAGGTCGTTCCCTCTGGGTTCATAGAATAGGGAGGAACCCATGTAAGGCACAGGGAACAGAAGAAAGGAGGCAGGTAGAGGGACAACCTTCAGCCTGGTGCAGCCATCCCGGTGGAACAACCCCAGGCAGGAGCCGCTCGGTGTCCGAGGATGGCGGGAAGTCGCTGGGCTGCGGCTGGGGCGGGAGGTGGGCGGAGGAGGGTCCGGCGCTCTCTTTCTCCGGATTCGGAGCCCCACGTGTGGATCAGTCGCCTCCCGCCCAGGGTGTGAGCGCCCCCTCCCCTTCTCAGCCTCCTTCGGCCTCCCCCCTCCCTCTCACATTTCCAACTCCCAAGGATAACTTGTCGCTCGCTTCAGACGCCCATGGCTTCTTTCAGCCCCTGGGACTCAGCTTTCTCCTCTACCTCTTTTGTCTATTTGTGCATTTGTTGTTTCTCTGGGCGCGCCCTTGGATCTGCTTCTCTCTTGCCTTTTATATTCTCATATTCTCATATTTCTCTCTCTCTCTCTCTCTCTCTCTCTCTGTCTCTCTCTCTCTCTCTCTCCCTCCCTCTCTCCCTCTCTGCCTCTCTCCCCCTCTCTCTCTTCTCTCTCTCTCTCCCTCTCTCTCTCTTCTCTCTCTCTCTGCTGTCTCCGGCCATCTGGGCGCTGCTCCTCCGCACCTCTGGCCTCCCCGCGGCGCGCCAGGCCCATCTCTTCACCAGCCGCTCTGGGATCCGACGGCGCCGTGGGTGGGGGCAGGTGAGACGGCCGAGCCCCGCCCGGGCGGAGGCAGGAAGCGCTCGCGCCAATCCCCCTCCCTGTCCTCGCCCGCCACTCACCGGCGCCAGGGGAACGCAGGAGCGTGAGCCCCTTCGCGCCCCCAGCGCCGTCGGCGTCGCTGCCCCAGACACAGACACTGCCTCGAGAGGCCTCACAGAGGCGGGGGCAGAAGGCGGCGACCCGGAGCCGCCACATCCCCCGCCTTGGGCGCCGTCACAGTCCCCAGACGCCCTGGACTCCTGCAGTCTACGAAGACGCGCGGCGGACGGCGTGGTTCCGAGAGGTAGGTGAGGAGGCGGGCGCAGCCCTTCCTCTTGCAGCTGGGGACTGCGGCGTGAAAGGCCCCTCTCCAAGCTGGGCAGCCCCGTGGCCCGAGCTTTCAGGATCAACCGCCCGTGGCAGGCGTGGGCTTCCCGGGGCCACCGGCTTAACCTTGATCTCCAGACCGAGGCAGCTTCCCGGGTAGGGCCTCGGGGCGCACCCGAAAACGCCTTGGCCTCCCTGTCCGCTCGCACCCGACCCTACCTCTCCAAGAGGTGTGTGTGTGGGGAAAGGGGGTCGCCTCCCCTCGTTCTACCGGAAACCCTGGCTCCCCAGAGCCGAGTGCTCAGTGCCCCGCCCAGCCTGAGGCCCTGCGTCCTGGGCCTCCTGCTCACAACCCCGAATTCCAGGCGGATGCCGTGAGAGAGGCAAGGGCCAGACGCCCTGAGCAGCCTTGGGGGTGAGGAATCGCTTGGGATGGAAGAAGGGCCACTTTTCCTAACGGAAATTAGAAATTGGCCTGGAACTCTTGGTGTAGACAGAAGCCCCCAGGTCCCCAAGGTGCAGAATCAGCTCTCCCGCGCGCTGTCTCTCTGGCTGCCTCCTGGCGTGGAGGGGGCAGAATACTTGGGGGAGTCTCTTGCTTTGGCTTTTGGGGGCCGCATAGGTTTTCTTCCCCTCTGGACTGTGAGCAGCCTCCTGCCTGAGAGAGCGTGTATCTGAATCTAAGGAATGCCAGGAGACGCCATCTTATTTGAAACCCACACTCACAAAAACGGGGCATGTGCATTTTTGTGGAGGGACCTGTTGTTTATGGGAGTGGGCAGAGGGCATCCAAAGGATTTCAAACTGTATGGACTGACTCATGGGTCAATACAAAAATTATTTGCCTTTGAAAAGGCATGTAAAGAAAAGCAAGCATAAAGGGGTGTGCATCGTGCATCGTGGGTATTGTGGAGTCTGAGAGGAATTAGTAACTCGCAGGAGTCGGCTAGGAATCTTATATGACAGCAACTGTGCCTCTCGGAGTAGTCAAGCACCGTTTAAAGATTGAGGATTTATACAGACATGCGAAAGAGACGTGAAATTATGTGCTCCCAACTGTGCTCAATAATAAAGGCAGTAGAAGGGAAATTCATATTTTCATCTATATGCCTCCCCCCTCCCAAAGTAGAACATTGCATGGTATATTTCACATAGTCCACATACCAGAGGCGGAATGTGCAACTGACTGCCCAGGACTGTGCTTTCCAGTACAAATGGAAGCACAAAGATGCCTAATGGAGAAGAGTTAAGTGAAAGTTCTCTTTTCTCAGTGCACTTCCCTAACCCTTTGAGGAAGCAAGTCCGGGGGGCCTTTCCTGATAGGATCTTCCCTCCAAATCCCTTTTGGAGCTGGAGTTCCTCTCTTTCCCTAAAGTCTGGCGCACTTGGCTCCAAGTCCCCATTTCTCCAGTCCAGAAGGGATGAAGCCTCCTCCACCCCAAACATATAGCCTTTGGCTCGCCGGGAGGAGAATTGCTCACCTTCTGTGGTGGTTTAGAACACCACCCTGCACAGGGATACACATACACAGTGCCCCAGAGGAAATGCAAAGAAAGGCTTTGCTAGTCCAAGCAAGGTGTTGTGGGAGACCTCAGAGACCCTTAGAAAGAGCCTCACTCCCCACACTGCGACTTGAAAGACCCAGGACATCCCTCCCACCCCCAGGACAGACAGGGTTCTCACCAGCTGGGAACACACAGAGCCCGTGACGACAGGAGGATCTGTTGGGCTGGGAACTTCACATTCCACCCACCCTGCCTCCAACTTCTTTTTTTTTCTGGCCAGATTAAAAGTCAAGCTTAAAGTGCTGTTGGGTTAGAGAGTTTCATTGTTTTAGTCTATTGGTTCCTCTCCCTCATTTTCTTCTCCCTCATCTCCCTTTTACTCCCAGGTTTTGCCCATTTTTTTTTCTCTCTCTCCACACAGAAAATCTGTGAATTTTCTGGGCTTGAACGGAAGGAATGAGGAGGGAAAGGAGGGAATATTTGACCTATCCAGGCAGCACTCAGAGCTGTAATTGACACCACGTCATCCTAGTAGACCTTGTCCTCACAGGCTTAGAGGATATTTGATTCCAGAATCCCCCACCAGCACCCCAAGATCCAGTGGTACCTCCTTCCTCCTTGGGGCTTCTGTAGTTTTCAAAAATGGGAGAAATCAAAAATGCCATCATTATTCCAGTGACCAGGTGTGGAGGAAGTCTGCAGTTTGGCCAGAGGCCTGGTCTCAGAGAAAGGAGTCCTGAGGGCTGGGGGGTTGGGGCAAGGCCTAGGGCCAACTTGGTTCTGACCCTGCCTGCCAGTGGAGAATCTTGGGCTCTTCACCAAGTAAAGGCAAGATCAAGGGACTGGAGGTCTGAGTCCCTCTCTTGCCTAACTGCCCCAAGGGCCCCAGAAACTACTCTGGGCCAAAAATCAGGAATAGTTGAAAGAAAGAAACAAATACTGAAAACACCCAGATTTATAATCTGCTTAGACACCCAAACTCATCCTTAAAGCAGTAAATAAAATTTATCTCCTTGACTGCCTTGCAACTTTCCACTCAGTTTGGCAATGTGTAGATGGGGTCAGCTTGAGTTTCAGAGCTTGGGGGTCCAGTACTAAATGTCTAGAGAGCTAGATCTGGGGCCTCTCACCCCCTTTCCTCATATACCTCCTCTTGCTTCCTTCCCCTCCCAGGGCTTCTCAGAAAGTGACAGCTGACTTCCTTTTAGAACTGTGAAATCCCACAATTTCAGAGGATTTCAAATTCCTTGAACTTCAGGTTGAGAGCTATTTGGATTAATCAGAGAAGTTTGTGTCTGGAAAATGATGCCAGATTTAGCCAGAAAACTAAAAGACCAAATGCGGGTCTTTACTTTTTTTTCCTTTGTCTGATCTCAGTGCTTATCAGGTCAACCTTCACCTTTAACAACACCCTGGTGGCAGTGTTTCTTTGCCATCACTGTCTGTAAAGCAAAGGGCAAAAGCATCTCAGGGATTTTAGTTGGGCCGGGAATTCAAATGTCTCCTTTCTCAAGAAGATGCCAAAGTGGCCACCCTCAGCCCACTTTCCGTCCTTACCTCCTCTGCCCTTTCCCCAGCTGCAGTTATAGGAATAATGGCCTTTAACTTGCAGAGATCATTAAGGCCAAAGCCCCCACTCCTTCCCGTCTCTCCTCTTGGGGCTGTCTGAGTCGCTTCCTCCACAACCCTCCTCTTTTGAAGCACTCCCTAGTACTGTTAAAGGCCGAATTTCGGCTGGAGCGAAGATGGGGGCTCAGTCCAAAATAACCTAGATATTAAGTAATAGTAATGATTCTTTTAAAAGGTAACTATGAACTCTCAAGCCTCGACCACCCAGTAAAGTTCCTCCTTAAATTGTTGCCGGCCCTGGGTGCAGACACGCAAGGACTGGCCAGAACGCGAGAAACTTCTTCTAGGAGAGAGAAGTCAGTGCCCAAATTCCTCATGCTTTAAAGCAATATAAGAGGAGAGAGTCCAAATTTTTACTCGTTAAACCTCCTCTTACCCCTTCCTCAGGTCTGTTCACTCCTTGGTCCAGGGACCGGAGCTCCTGGGCTTCGAGGTGAACCAGAGGGAACGTGGCTCCCCGCAGCAACCTTTTTGCTTCAAGGCTCCTCCTGGGGGCTGAGTGGTCCCCTTTGCTTTGCTATTCCCGCTGCGGCTCCTGGGGGGACAGCTCCGTGGGACCAGGTCTCTCAGGGGGTGAAGGGTCGCGGAAGTCGTGACCAGGAGTTGGAGACCGCTGCGTCCCTCCGCTGCGGACCTGCCTGGGACTGCGTGGAATGGACCAAGTCCTCCGTCTAGGATTCCCTAGTGCTTGACGGCGCGCACTCCGCAGTGCTCCGCTGGAGATCTGCACCTGTGTCCCGGGGCTGGGCGCAGAGTGAAGATCTCCGTGCACGCTGCTGACCGGCTCGGCGACTGCCTCCCTGCTGTGAGCAGGAGAACAGGAAGTCTGCCCGACAGGGAGGTGGCCGGGCGGGAGCGGCGGAGTCGGCGTTGAGAGGAGGGTTAGCTGCACCTCGGGATTCCGCGCGCCTTCAACTCCCTCTTGCGGACAGCCCAGCCGCGGGTTGGCGCCGCAGTGATGGAACCTGGGGAGGGCCTAGCTTAGAGTCCCAGCAGTCCGGAGGAGGGGACCAGAGCAGAGGATTAGGAACGGGTCTTTCATATCCAGCGTAGGCGCCCAGAAGCGGCACTTAAGGGGCGAAGGGAGGCCGCAATTACAAAGGTGCGCCCTCCGACGCCTCAACGTCAAGGGCCTGTAGATTCACAACCTCCTCTGTCGGGGATGGGGGAAGATGAGATGGGATAGGGAGTCTATGTCCAGCCACCAGCGCAGGGAGTGGTTCTAAACGCTGACCCAACGCCTCGCCCCAAGCGGGATCTTGACGCGCGGATAGACCGAGCCCGGGGTGGGGCGCCATGCCGGGCTCACTCGCCCTTACCGAGTGAGCATCTTCTTCCCAATTTGCTGCTCAGAGAGGGAGTGGGTCCTAGTTTCTGGATCTCAGCGCTTCCGACTACCTCGCTGCTCCTAACGAACGGTTCATCTGCTCTCTCCTGGCCGCCTGCGCCAGCGCCGCTCACCCACTTTTCCAGCCCTGGATCTTCTCTCCCCGGATGCGTCCTTCCTTCCCACAATTAACAAATGATCTAGCGAAACCCCGCCAGGTCCCCGGCAGAGAAGCACCTCCATCCGCCCTAACCAACCAATTAATCAGAGCATTAAGGAGCCTGAGGAGTTGTAATTGGGTGGTTTGGGACGAGGGGGCGCTGAGGAGGTCATTAACCTCCCCGTAAAGATGGGGAACGGAGACGCACCTGGCCGCCTCTGCCGCCCCTGCAGCCCCTGCCGCCCCTGTGGGCTCTTCTTAGCACGCGGGTTTTGGCCACTCCACCTGCCTGCTGCGCTCCAGTTCCCGCCTCCAGTCCAGCTATTTCACTTCTCTCTTTGTCATTCTCCGTCTTTTCTCTGGCAACCGTCCAGGGCCCCTTTCTTTGTGCCTACTTCTGTCTACCTGTCCAGCTGCCTCTTGCACCCTTTTTGTGGCCCAGCGGCCAAGAAAACTCAAAGGTCATGGCTGTTGGCCCCCGCTGATGATCTCTGGGCTCCCGGGTCTCAGACAATTCCTCAGGGCTGGCTGGAAATGGTGGGAGCTGGAGATTTGGACACTATACCCATTCCCCAAGAGAAGGGCATTTGCAAAGGGGAAGTGTTTCCTGAAACGTTCAATTCTCTTTCGGTATGAGATAGCTTTGGACAAGGTGACAAATGGCGGAAGGTCCAGGCCCCAGTGGATAAAAGCTCCATATTAATTTAATTAGAGACACAGAGACCTTGCATACTCCTTGTCTGCACAGGCAAATATGGAGGAGGTAGTGATTGGGTGTTGTGGCCTGACTGGTCTCAGTCTAAGAGTCCCCAGCACCTGTGACCTGGTTCCTGGTGTTCCAAGAAGTCCAGGTGACAGTATCTGTTCAACCTTGTGGAACAATAAATTGTTTGTCCTTTTAATTTGTCTTGTCAGATCCCCAAGTATATTACAATGCCTCCCTCTGCATTACATTTTTGGTTGGTTGTGTAAGAATGGTGGATGAGAGGTTCTTAATATTTTGGGGGCCGCTCCCTGATATGATAATTTAAATTTTGATGAACAATATTGATTCCCCTCTACCCAGAAAAAAAAATGTGCGTATGTAGTACTCACCAAATCCCACAATTTCAGAGAGTTTCAGACTCCTCAGACACCAAGTTAACAACTACAATTTGGATAGATCAAAGGAGCTGGTGTCTGGGAAATGCCGAGGCCAAATATAGTCAGTTTACTTAGGTCTTCACCCTTTCTCTTGGCTGACATCTCCATTTTGCCAGGCCAGCCTTCACCTGTAAAAACACTCTGGTGGCAGTGTCCTCTCCCCACCATTACCTGTAGGGTCTGGGCTCCCAGTGGGAGTCAGTCTTTCCTTCCCAGCAGCTGGGAGCCTGAGAACGTGGGAAGAGCTTTGCTGGGGAAAGCTGATCTTAGACTGGCCAGCGGTTGGACCAGCAATGGAAGGAAATCAGGCTTAAGCAGCTTCCCAGGGACTAAAAACCATACCAGAACTCCTGGAAGGGAAGACTATCTGGAAACAGCCTCCTAACTAAAGCTGTCTATAAGTCAAGCAAATGGGGACTGGGCAATAGAATGTTCCTTTGTGTCCCTTATTGACTCACTTATTCCATTTCCTCAGGGACCCAGCTCTACTTGGGGCTGATTTAGCCAAGGTTAGAGGCTGGGGAATACCAAATGCTGAACTTAAAGGGGAAGGATTTGCTCCCTAATATTTTAGTAATCTTGTTTGTAAGAGATAAACAGCATGTGACCCCTGACTATCCTGGGGGACCTCCTAATTACGCCCAGCCTCTTGTGTTGTGGCCTGTTTAGACACAGAGTGTAAAGAAGGACTTAGCTCTTCTTTCCCGGCCTGTTAAGTTTCCTGGCCATCTCCCCACATGTGTGAATTGACCAAGCTAGATCTCCCAGGAGAAAAATCAGGCTTCTTTGGGGTCTGGGAAGTAAAGAAACTTCCTTTTTCAAGGACTATGTTAAGACAAATTAGGAGAACTGGAAATTATCTGGCTAATTGTACCCTCCCCCTCCATACATACTTACACTCCAAACCCAAGCCCTCCTGGCTGCTCCTCAATTGTCTATACCTTTCAAACAAATGTGACTTGGCACAGGAAAGACTCCAACTCATTTCTAGTTGCCCCTCTCTGTGCTGCACAACCACCACCCACCTGCCCAGCAGTTCGAGGCTGTGACAAGAAGCCAATGGTTGGCTAATAGTATTCAGACCCCTGCCTGAAAATACAAAGAAAAAAATAAACAATTCTCTTCTTGGGACAGCTTAAACTGGATAATCTTGGCTGTGAAAACCTGACCTAAATGCTTTTAATCAGAGCAGAAGAAATATATGCTCATTTGCTCCCTACTTTACTAATTAAAGAAAGCTAATTGGTGTTCTCAGAAACTTCCAACTGAGGGTCAGGAGCCTCTAGCCATCTCTTTGCCTGCCCCACCCCTCCCTGCACTGGGCCATCTGCACCATGGAGTTGGCCTTTTTCTGATAGACAATTAGAAGGGGGTGCTCCCGACCTTCTGGCTCCGCCCCTGCACTAGGACTTTGGCCCTGAAAAGGCAGTGCTGCTATTGGCCAGAAGTTCTTGCCCAGCAGGCTTGTCTCCCTTCTTGTGTCCTGGACTTGTTTCTAGGAGCCAAGACCTCTTGCTGGCTGCCACATCAGCACTGCCAACTGGTGGGGTGCAGCCCTGCTCAAGCCCCAGAGCTCAGCCCAGTGCTGGGCACATAGTAGGCACTCAGGAAATGATTGCTGAATGTGGAATGAAAGTCCCCAGCAGGCAAAAGGCTGTGACTTCTGTTAGTGGGGCGGTGGTCCTCTGGCGCGAGTGTATGGAGAACTTCAAGGCCTCCTCCTGGCTGCCCAGGAAGTAGGTAAGACCTGGTTTTTGTCAAGCGTTTCTCAGATGTTCTGTTTAATTCCAGCTTCCTGGCCCCCTATTTCTTGTCTACCCATTTTCTAAGGCAGGACCGTGCTCACCACAGCAAAAGGAAAGAACTCCTTGAAAAGCCAAAGGAATACAAGCCACCACTTCTCAGACCTTTCCCCTATGAGATCCAGATACTTCAGGCTAAAGGGAGTTTGAACCTGAAATGAGCCAGATAATTGCCCCAATTCTCTTTACCTTATCGAAGAGGTAGTTACAGGCCAAGGGGTCCAAGGGGCCTCACTTTTATAGACATTGCTCTAAGTCAAAAGAATACATTATACATATACAGCTGAGACACACACCCTCCGTCCTAGGCTGGCTCTCTGTGAACAAAGCAGGTTTCCTCCTTGCCACTCACCCCCACCCCCCATACCACTTTCTCCCTCCTCTTTTCTCTTCTTCCTCCTCCTTATTATTGATAGTTACTATTTACTAAATGCTGCCTGTGCACCTGGTATTGTGCTAAATGCTAGACACATAGTACATCATAGTACATTAATTAATCCTTACATCAACTTTAAGAGTTAAGACACCAGATTTTACAGATGCAGATACTAAGAGTTACTTTTCAAGCATGAAGCACGTGTGTGTGTGTGTGTGTGTGTGTACGTGTGTATGTGAGAGAGAGAGATACGGGCAGATCTGAGTGCTCAAGTGTTATAAAGATAGAAATAAAGAAAATTGAGAATGTGGAGATCTTAAAGTTTTGAAATATAGATGCTTTAATAGGATGCAGATAATTCCTCCTGCCCTAAAGTGAACAAAGAAGTGAGGCAATTAACTGGCTAATTCCAAGACCCAAATGCTTTCCCTTGAAATGGGCAGATAATGAGGCTGACAGTATGTTTGCAGTTGAATTCGCCTGATGTTGCTCCATTTTTTTCCCTAACTTTAGCGAATCCATTGGGCAATCACAGTGAGATGCACAGACGTCACCCCGGACGTGCACATATTCACACACACACTCACACACGGGAATGCTGACACACACAGACCCGACTTTATTCTGCCTCTACAGTCTTTTATGACTCAGCCTCCAGAATGAAAATAGGGGTTGGAGCGAAATAATGTGTCCGAGGGCGCAGCTGCTCCAGATGTGCGCTGGGTAATTAGGCATCCTCAAGAGCTCCTGCCCGGCTGGGAAATGCACCTCTTGTGGGACTGCAGACCCCAGCAGGCGCCCCATCATAGTCTGCCCCATAGTAGGTGCCTGTCCTTTGCTGCCTGGTCCCAGCAGCCTGTCCCTCCTCTTCTTCCCTTCCTCCTCCGCAGGTGATTCTCTGGCTCCTCTGTTTTAGGAATAACTTTGCAGAAATGTCTCTCAGAGGGCTCTGCAGTATAAAATGGCATCTCTGCCACAGGGGAAGGGGAAGAGAGACCCTGGTTTCTCCTATCCTGCTCTTCCTAGGCCCTGGACGTTTCTGAGGGGCTCATTCCAGAACAAGACCTCTCTTTCCTTGCTCCACAAGAATTTAACAAAGAGGCCCTATTTGGGCCAAGAAGGAGAGTGGCCTGACTGGCCCTAACCCCCCTCGTTTGGGGGCTGTGGAGCAGTCTTGCTGCTGGCAGCTTCTCTTAGTTGTTGAGTCTCTTTCACAAAGCGTTCACACTTCACAACTTCCCTTTCCAGTAGGTCTTCATCTGGGCACCTCGGGGCCTAAGGCACTTGGCCAGGGTCATGCAGCTAGGGAGGTCATAAGTGAGGAGTTGGCATTTCTTGGAAGAGAGGGGGCTGGATTTGCCCTGGCTCTGAATCCTGGCCTGGCTGTCCCTATATCCGCCTCTAGTTTTCTTATGGGCCTCCCCAAATTTGAAACCCAAGAAACGCCAAACTTCCAACATAGAAAACACCAAAAAGCTGCCTTTCTGGAGATGAATTTTGCTTACAAGAAAGACACGTTTGGAGGGGGTGAATGGTCGTGGTAATTTGGGGTAAAGAACATTCCACTTAGAATAGAGGGCTCCTCCTCCAGCCCTGCTTCACCACTTTTAATAGCTGCTCTGATCTTGGGCTAATCACTTAATTCCTTCGGACCTCAGTGTCTTCTTTTGCAAGCTGGGGGAGGGGGTTAAAGATGCTGGCGCTGCCCTCTAGCCGGCTGCTGGGGAGATCAAAGGAGATTCGGGCTGTGGAAGGCTCCCTAGCGTCGGAGATGGAGTTAGGAGGTAAGGGCCAGGGGGTGGGAGCGGATGGGGCCTTGATTAGCTGTGGATTTCTGTCCCAGCGCACTCATTTAACCGTGTTTCTCTTGGTTGGCAGAGGGCGCCAAAGGCGACGTGCCGGCGGCCAGCTCCAGGCCGAGCCCCGAGCGCCTGCAGGAACAGGCCCCTTCACCCGGGGCGGGACGCAGAGCTGCGAGAGAATCTTGTTCAGCGCGGACTCAACGCCAGGGCGCCGCCTAGAGGTTGGTCTCTGTCTCGGCCTCACCCGCCGGGAGACCACAGAGCTGCTTCCCCAGCCGCCCGCCGCCAGAAATTGGAAAAAAAAAAAAAAAAAAAAAAAAAATTCCAGCTGGGGTCTAGGAACTCGGCTTCTGGCACCTCTGAATTCTCCAAGACTGTCTCCTCCCTCCCCGCCCGTAATGAACCCTGTGAAGGGAGACAGGCCAGGAAGTTCCAGAAATATTTATTCTTGTGACTCTCACAAAATGGAAAAGGGTCTCAATTTTTGTTTCTTTAAGGATCTTGTGTTCTGCGTCTGTGTCTACACTGCCTCCTCTCACCAACCAAATTGTCTAGCCCCCACTCCAGTTACGCTAGAACTCTGCTTTATCTTCAAGGAAGAAAGGGAGTGGGGAGAAGTTACCTCTAAACCCTCCAGCACGGCCATCAATTTTCTGAATAATTTGGAGGTCAACATGCTTTTGGAAAAGTGTTTGGAAAACGTTTGGGGGTGAAAAGAAATGTTGCCTAACTGGCCTTTACTCACGGAGTGACCATCATCTCAACTAGTTAGTGTATGAGCGGCACCAGCACCACGGCCATGGGTGTCTGTGCTGAGCCTCTGAAAGTTGACTTATCCTTTGGGGAGCCCTCGGAAAGACACAGCTGGTATCTATGGGAATGGCTTTGGAGTGTCCTTTGGCACCATACAGATAATTTTATTTTTTTAATTGGAATCCATGGCCTGGGTTCTTGGGATGGGGGTAGGGGGAAGCCACAAAGCCCCTGGAAATGTATGCAAAACATATGGGTGTGCAGGTGCATCATCCTAAGGCTATGGCCTCTTCAGTTTTTCCGAAGAGTCTAAGACTATAAAAGGTTTCCATCTCCTTTTCTCAGCCAGGGAGCCACAGAGACCCAGGCCAGCAGTAGGCTGGGAGCCAGCACACCGGCCCCCACCAGGTGCCTGGTAGGGGATGGGTAATAACACTCTTGAATGGTCTGGAAACTGCTGGCCCCTCAGTCCTGCCGTCCTCCCAGAGGGAAATCCTAATAGAAGAAGTGACAGCCAGTAGCTGCCATCTCAGTATTTTGAATGAAAATATAACATGATAAAGAGCAAATGAGGGAGGCTGGAGGGGCCTCCCCATGCAAATCCTGGAATATGAATGTTGGCCAGAAATAAGATACTTCCTGCCCTCCAGCTGTTAAAGAGCTCCCCAATTCCTCCCTTTTGGTGCTAGGAAGGGGCCAGAGGGCACTGCCCCCAGACCACCACCCACCTCTGGAGAGCTGGGGCAGAGTGGGACTGCCTGCAGCAGAGTTAACCCTTCAGAAAATTCAAAACCTGTACTGCCTAGTATTTTCCCTGCCCGTTTATTTTTTAATCAGATTTTTAAAATATCCAGCAGCACTTTGGTGCCTTTTCTTGGGGTTGGGGAGTGGGGTTATCTATGTGTGTATCTATGGGAAGGTGGGTGCCTTCAGTGCACTAAACCCCCTCTTGGGCCTGCAGCTGGACCTCACTCCTGTACCTGAACACTCTGCCTGAGCCTGAGCTAATCTTAGCCATCCATTGTGTCTCAAAACTGTTTTGGAGGTGAATAACTGTGAGGCAGGATGGAGAACCTTTTGCTCTCCCATCCAGAAGGGCACCTAACCAGGCCCCTGGAGCAGACAAAAGGAGCAGGAAGTCAATCACTTCGATCCCAGTTCTCTGAAGCCCAAGATGAAAACGGATTTTCCTTCGTTTTGGTTCGGAGGCCTAGTAGAGAATTTGGATTCCACCAAGTTCTCTTTTTTCAAAAAAAGTAAACGGTCCAGAGCAGACAAAAACTACGGAAACTTGAGGCCTGGGTAGTAGTGGTTTTGTTTGATTTTGAGGCTTTAAAGAGATAAGGAGACAGTGGTGGAGCTCCGCCACGCCGCGTGGCTCTCACTTCCACGCCGAGGAAGACCGACCGGCCCCTAGGTTTATCCTCTGGGAGCCCGCGGCCCAATCAGCCCCCTTCAGGCCTTGGGAGTCACCCCGAGTCTTATCTTCTGTCCCCTTCCAGCAAGTTCTCGGCAATAAACAGGCAGGGCTGGGCAAAGGTCTGGCCGCTAGAAACGGAAAAGGAAAGAGAAAAGTAAAGTTAAACAAAAAACAAAAACAAAAAACCCTTGGGTCGGGCGCGGTGGCTTACGCCTGTAATCCCAGCACTTTGGGAGGCCGAGGAGGGTGGATCACGAGGTCAGGAGTTCAAGATCAGCCTGGCCAATATTGTGAAACCCCGTCTCTACTAAAAATACAAAAATTAGCCGGGCGTGGTGGCAGGCGCCTGTAGTTCCAGCTACTCGGGAGGCTGAGGCAGGAGAATCGCTTGAACCGGGAGGCGGAGGTTGCAGTGAGCCGAGATCGCGCCACTGCACTCCAGCCTGGGTGACGCAGCAGGACTCTGTCAAAAAAAAAAAAAAGAAAAGAAAAGAAAAGAAAAAACCGCTTTCAGCGGAAAGATGCAAAAAATGGAGGCCACCGGGCGTGGTTGGGAGAGCCTGGGCTTTCGCAAGGAAGCGCCAGGGAGCCCCGTTCTGCCCTGGCGAGAAGCAGGGAGCCTCATCCCAAGCCCGGCGGGCCGAGCCGATCATAGGGTCTGCGCGGGGCTCTGTGGATTTTCCGTGTAGGCGGCGGCTTCCAGTCTCTGCCGGGCGCGGGCTGGGTCAGCGCCGACTCCTCCGAGAGAAGAGCGCGCCAGGCGGCCGGTTCGGCGGAGGCCAAGTCCCGGGGGCTGGGGCTGCTTCTCTCCACGCGGACAAAGTGTGCGGGCAAAGAAAGGGGCCGAGGCGGGTGCTTCTGCCGCTCGTAAATTTGTTTCCCCTTCCTTTTAATCCGCCCCCGGACGTCTTTCTTTTCAGGACAGGAGGGGATGTAAACCGTTTGAAGTTCATCAACACGGTGAAGTTTTATTGTATTTCCGGTCCCCAAGATTTATACCCGGGAGGGGGAGCGGGCGGCCAGGCGGACTCCCTCGCTACCTCGGACTTCCCTGCCGGACACGTGGCCACTCGGACCCTCGCTTCTGGGCGAGGGCGGGAGGGAGCCTGGACTGGGCCGCGGCCGCTGGCTCCGCACCTTCCGACGGCCGCGCACTGCCGGCACCGCCGCCGCCCAGGTAAGTCCGCCGCCGCCCTCGGCCTGCACAGCTGCGGTTTTGCGATGGGTGCGGGTGTGAGCGTGAGCACCTGTGAGCAGGCGGGTGTCTGGAGAGGCAGAGGTGAGGAGCGGGCACGTTAGGGAGCCAAGGACCCAGACCGAAGGTCAGGAAGGAGGAAGCAAATTTGTTCTCTGCGTCCCAATCCCAGTCCTTAGCCTCTTAGTCCTTATTCTGCGAAGATTCGGAATGAATTGTCTTACCTGGGGCAGCTCGGCCTCTGCAGAGCCAGGGCCCTGGGACAATTTGGAGCAGGGTGCCTTCACAGCAACTGGTCAGATCAACCGGCTTTCCCCTCCAAATCCCATTCTTCCTCTGTTTGTTCCCTAGAATTCCCGATACTTTCTGACACTCTGCTTTTCCACCTTTCTCTCTGTCACTTTCTTTCTCAGCACTCTTTTGCCTCACTCTCCTGTCTGAGCCCCAATCTCAAAGCTGGGGGGTGTGTAGGACTTGAAGATCTGGCCTCTCAGAGCTACACTGGGAGGCTGGGCGACCTGGAATACAGGGGCTAGCAGGGTGCTGAGTATAGATGCACCTTCGTATCTGTTTGAAGTTGAGAATTCTTTTTATCTGTGGAGACCTCCAGCTGGGCTGAGAGGCAGAGACTGAGCAGGTATATCAAAGAGGCCCTGCCCAGGCTTGTGCCTGTGTCTAGGGTCTTCTCTGGCCAGGGCTCCTGGAAGGGAGCAAATGTCTCTGGGATCTGAGCTGTCAGGACCGGCTCCAAAATGGTTTTGCCTAGAGTCCTGGGTTCAGTTCTTCCGATGTGTTGTTTAGTAGCAACTGGGTTCTTCTGTTGGGGAAGAGGTGGAGGAAAATGAAGTTAAGCCGCTTTTTGGCCCACAAAAAATGGCCACAGGGTTTGCCCCCAGTAAGCCCTTGACCTAGAGCTTGAACTGGAACTGCTGAGTGAATTAGGTAGTTTCATGTTGTTGGGCCTGGGTTTCTGAACACAACAACATTAAACCACCCGATTCACGGCAGTTACTGCTCCTCGCTTAGCTGGAGGAGTTGGGGGAGGGGAGCAGAATCAGGACTGGAAGATCAACCTTGCAAAATGGGGAAGAGGTTTGAGGTCCTTCATCCAGGAGCAACAAGGATGTTCCCCCAGAGAAGAGATCTGGGAAGTGTCTTCCCACTTCTGAAGTTTTTTGTGTGTGTGTGTGTTAGGAGGGGAAGGGGGATGAGGAGCAGTCAACTCTCCCGAGGCACCTCCCTGGCCCTATTGGGCTGTTCAGCCCAACCCAAAGATGGCAGTCAGAGCTCCAAGCTTCCAGCCTTAGGGTCTCTGAGCTCTCACCTACATCCAGAACTTTCCAGAGAAAGTCTCCCCAACTTCACAAATATTTGATTTCAAAAGAAATGCAGGGGGTTCTTGAGGTTTTTGTAACTCTTTGGGGGCTGGTGCTCCACCTCAGCAGGAAGCTTCAGGTCCTTGAAGAAGGCTCAGTAGGTCTCATTCTGAAAGGCAAACACTGAGAGCTCTTGCAATCTCAGCCTAAAGCCCTCAGGGTCCTGTCGAAGGCCCCCTCTGGGACCAGACCTACAGAAGTAGGTCCGAAAAGTCCTTCCTTTCCTAATCCCTCAGTTGACTTTTTCCTCCCCACCCACCCCAGTGGCCAAAGGCTTCCCACTGGCCTTGGGCTGGGCTGGGGGTACACATAGGTCCTGAGTGCCACCTCCTTGGAGAGGGGCCTGACTTGCAAGCTAGTGGGGAGCCCAGGTTGTTGGACAATTCAACCCCGACTGATGCAGTGACAAGGGATGAAACCAGGGGTTGGGCAGGGCAAGACTCTGATACCCTCTCTGACCTCGGTCCTCTTAAGGCTGCTGGCCCTGTGCCCAGGAAAGGAATAACTAGAAGTGCTGGTGGAAGAAGGGGGACTTTCCAAAGCATAAGCTAACTTTTGTTCCCAAACCTTCCCCCCACTGCTTTGAGGCAGAGGAAATGTGCAAAGGGGCCCGGGAAAGAAGCCCAACCGGATGGGGCTTCGGCGCCAGGCTGACTAGGAGGGCCAGGGGGTCTCTGAACAAGGGGCTTCTGCTAGAGCAGAGGGGCATTAGGGAGACCCACCCCTAGCCTAGGGGAAATGGAGCCTTCAACCCACTGTCCTGATAAGCAAAGGCTAACAACTCTGTCCCTTGACAGTTTCTCATCCTCTGTTCTGGGTGGAGATGGCCTGGCGCGTCCCTGCGGCCTTATCTCACTTCTCCCTGGGCCTCTCACAAACCTGCCCAGTCACTCAGAGCCTGACTGTCTTCCATCCCTGGTGTCCCTTGGCCACCCCCTCCCAGGAAAAGTGCTGTAAAAAGAAAAAAGGAGAATGTTAGAGAGAAAGGAGGAAATAAAGTCTTTGGAAAGCAGAGTTTTACAACAGCCACAGGTTTTATGGAAGCAATTTCGTAATAACCTTCTACCTGCTCGCCTCCTTTCCGCCTGCCTGCCGCCCACCCCGTTTGGCCTCCTGGATGCCCCCTCCCAAGGAGTCAGCCACCCCCATCGCCTTGGATATCCTTGATGGCTGAGAGTTGGTAAGAAGATTCCTGAGGTCGGCTTGGGCCACTGACCTCTCAGTCCTTCCTTTCACCTCTGACATCCTGGGAGGGAGGTTTGGCAGAAGATTTCATTACTTCACAATTAAGATCCCCACTTGGGGGGTGTGGAAGCACCGAGATTTGAACCCAAGTATGCAGATTCGATGTGATACCTGTTTTGGAGGCCGTTTTGCATAAAGGGTAAGGATTTTGGGATCTTGTGTCCTTTCCCACTGGGGCAAGTGTCCTCATGCCTCACTCTTTCCCAGAGTGGGTCTGGACTGTGATCTTGAGTCTGAAGAAATACTTCTGGTGCTTGGGGACATAGATTTGGGGACTTTTCTAATTTTGTTGTACACAGCAGTGCTTTTGCTTGACCTCCACAGTCACTTTCACGCTCGGCTCATCTCTGTCCACCTCTGCTTCATAATTCTGTGAGACACATGTGCTTATAAGTAACTGTGCCTCCACCCCCGCGCTCATCGCTATCATGAAATAGGCATCACACAATGCACACCGTCCCTGCGGTCTTGGGTAAGAAACACAGTAAAGGATTTTATGGTCAAACAAAGAAGTCACAAAATTTCATAACCTCTTCGGGGCCACTTTGAAGCATTTATTTTACCTTCCAGAGAAACATTTTGGAAAGAAGTTGTCGTAGAATCAATCTAGTGTTAAGTCATATGCATTTGCTTGAGGATACGCTGTATGTTTTGCTTGAATATCAAGTCAAGGGACAAATTTTCAAGTGCGACATCTGAATTAGCTAACATTTTATAGCCATAATTCAAGTACACAAATACCCAAGCTTTTGCCTTTTCCATAGGTGTGTGATGGTTATAAAAATGTACACACAACCTTTTGGGTAACTGATCTTCTTACACGAGCAGAATCAGAAACCTCTATCACTCACAGAGGTTATGCATGCATCCACATATGCACGATTAGATCCTGCATACACAAATGCCCAAGCACAGCAAGTTTCATAGTTGGGCAGATTTATTTGTTACATATTCTATATACAGTATAGAGCAGAGTGCATTTGCACACTGGGTTCCCCATACAGAAATATTGATTTGAAATATACATATAGGACACACACATCTATTTACATAAAACACGCGTAAATTTCAGCTAAGCTTATTAATTAAAAACAAACTATTTTTCCCCATTCTCACTTATTGTTTTTCTTTCTTCTCCCATTTCCTTCCCTTCCTCTAGATTTTCTCTCTCTTCTTACTGACAAGGACCCTTCCAAAAGTCACCCCCACAGCATAGGCACTCACTGGCTGGTCGGCCTCTGCTCTTCAAACCTCGGCCTCGCTGTTGGCTGCTCTGGGCCCCAGTGTGGCCAGGAGCTGCGCTTTTTTCCCTGCTTGCCCTTCTCCAAGCTACCAGCTACTGGCCCCAGCTGTGTTCAGGCGAGGCTCCAGTGCAGGGAATGGCAAAAGGCTGCAAGGGAAGGCAGGGTTTTCCTTCTTTCTGTTTAGGATTGGGGGTGGGGTATGGAGCAGTTTTGCTCTCTTAGGATAAGGTGACCCCCACTGAAGCAACCCCTTTACTAAGTGTCTTTGGAAGCTGGGCTCCAGGAGCCACAATCCTGTTTGCTATCCTCCTTCATGGTGGGTACCATTGTCTGGGGAGAAAACAAGGCTTTTTTGGTGGGAGGGAGTCCACAGTCTCTCAGCTGACCCTTTAATCATTTGCCTGAGCTGGAGTTGAACTCCAGTTTGGGGCAGCAGTGCTTTCCAGAAAGCTTGGCTGGGGTGGGACTCCTTGCTTGGTGCATTTACCTGGAGGGCAAAGAGCTGGGATGCAGACTACAGGGCTTAGGGGCCAGTTCATTCTCTTTCCTCTGGAGTCATTGCTCCCTAAGAAGACCAAGACCTCCAAAACCTGTCATTTTAAAATTGTCTCCACTCTCCAGCTTCTTCACGAGCAAAGGCTAAGTTCCGATCTCAGAAAAGAGGCCTAAGTCCCCTTCTCACCCAGCACTCAGGAGCCACCAGAGAATAAAGGGCAACTCCTCAGACAGACAGCAACCCACAAACCCAAATCTTGTCTGCCAGGAGAACTCACCCTTGTAGAGCACAAGCCATCAGCCCAAGTGTTCTTCTTCCTCTAACTTCTTCCCTAAACTGAGTGGTCCTCTTGACTCCTCTCTTGTTGCAGAGAGGCAGCTGCAAAGTCAGGGCAGGAGAGGGAAGGGGAACCAGGAAGACGGCAGTCAGAGCACAGTGCCTGCTTTGCTTGGGTCTTAAGGACAGCCCAGCGCTGTGACTTTTCAATAAATAAAAAAAACCCAGTCCATAGTACACATGTCCTTTTAGGCCCTAATTTATATACTACAGAAATCATATACTCAGCCCACCATGCTTCATAACACCATTATTTATGGCGGGGGAGGGAATCTTTTTTCCTGAAGAGTGTATTTATGACAGGTAAAGCCAACAGCAGACTTCATAGGGCTGGCAAATTGAGAACAGGTGCTTTGCCTTAACTGTGATTCATTCGCTCAGTGCCCAGCTTTTTCACTGGTGAGTCCGGGGAGCTCCCTCGACTTTCCCAAGCATCCAACCTCTGCTTGGAAGAATTTGCATCGGATTTTTGTTTCCCCACTTGGGTCCTATGGAAAAGGCAGACCTTCATGCTGTTTGGTTACAGATCTGCCGGGCTGTCACCCTCAGAGAGCAGGGGTGGGAAAGGAGGGGGCCAGTTGGGCACCGGCATTGATCTTTAAAAAATCATTTTGAAATCGCCATAATGTGAAGAAATATGGCGCTTCACCCTCGTATTTCACGTGTAATGACACGAGATGGCTTCATTTGGAAAGACAAGCGGGTGGGAGTGTGTGCCTGTGTGGGAGGTGATCCGCAGCCTTCTACAAGGCAGAGGGGTAGGTGGCCAAAAAGATACGGCCTCAAGTTAGAGTGGCCCCGCTTTTGCTAAAAGGACCGGACTGAGGGCAGCCTGCCTTATTAGGACTCAGAGTCAGAGAGTTGCCGAGAAATCCACCCCAATCTACCCCTGAGCCTAACCGGAGGAGAACTGGGTCTGTCCAGGGGTCACACCTCCCCAAGTGCCAGGAGAGGCGACTGCAACCAGGGCAGAAGCTGAGGAGCAGGGGCTGGGAGAGGAGCGAGGAAGCCAGTCGGTGGGCCCCGGGGGAGTCCCTGCGCAGGGCCACAGAATAGATATATATAAAAAGGGCTATTTGGAAGCTCCAATGAAGGGGTCTGCAGGGGGTAAGGCAGTGAGGGGAAGAGACTGACCATGGGCTCGCTGTCCACACTGGCCCCTATATCGGTGTTTGGAAGTCTCCACAGCAGGAGCCTCGGGTGAGAGGAGTAGTACAGGAAGGCTGAAAACTCAGCCCAGGCTCCTTCCTCTTTGGATGGAAGGGGAGATAACTTGGGACCCCTTCCCTTGCTGACTGGGGATCCTTTCCCAGGCCTCTGCTCTGGTCACACCTCAGGAAAGTGGCCTTAACCCTTTCTCCTATTTAGCTCCCTAATCAGGGCAAATTTAGGGGCCTGGGTGGTTATTCAGTGGAGAACGGGAGAAATGGCTTCCCTCACCCCCCCACGTCACCACCACCATCTTAAATCCATCCTTCTGGCCAGAGTCAGAGAAAGGCCCAATAAATGTAAAGGCGCTCTGGTTCCTTGTATTAAACTCTTTCCTAGGCTCACGTTTCCGGGACCTGATGGATCCCTTTAACCTCAAGTAGTTTCTAATTTCAGGACAGGTAGTGGATTCTTGGACACTCAGCCGTTTTATTCACCTCTCTCCTCCTCCCTCAGCTACTGAGGGGTCCAGGGAAGCTCGCAGTCATGTAAATCTCTACAAAGAGTGCAAGGAGAGCCCCCTCCAAAGCGGACAACGTCCTAAAATCCCCAAATTTTCCTCTCATCATTTTACTTCATCTCCTGTGGATTGCTGCTGCTGTTGTTGTTTAATAAACATCTTTTGTCAAGGGGAAAGAGAAGAGGAAATGAGGGCCTGCGGGGTGGAGGTGGAGGTGTGTGTGGGGGGACAGGAGCACCTCCTTTTCCAGTATCCTCTCGGGCCTCTATGGCTTCTCCCCGGGCTGGGGCTCTCTCCCTCCCTCCGCTCTTGCTCTCCCTCCCTCCCCGACTCGCCTGGGGAGAGGGCTCCACAGCCTGCGTCCCTCCCGAGGCAGCCCGCCGCTTCCCTCCGCCTCTCCTCCGCCCCCGCCGCCCCATGTTGAGAACTGCCCCCCTTCCTGCAGCGGGAGGGGGGGACCGGGCGGCCGGTAGCTGGGGCTGAGGTTACGTGGCCGCCGGAGCCCTGACGTGATAGCACATTGCATCAGCATAAAACAATCCATCCTCGATATGGAATGCGGTGCGGACGGATGACAGCGAGAGCGCAGCCCCCTCGCCCGATTGATTTATGTCGGAGCCGACGCTTTATCAGGCAGTCGGAAAAACTTTGACCAATCATTTTGCGAGGAGAGCTGAGACGGGCTGCTTCACTGTACTTTGTTGGCTGAGAAGTTGAGCAGGGGGTGGGGGTGGGAGGGTGGGGGGCTGGGGGGGTCGCGTCCGAAAGCCCTCACACCGGTCCGGGTGCCACCTCTCCCTGCTTGGGCGCCGCCGCGCGAGCGCTTCCCTTCCCCCTGCAAGCGCCCGGATAATGTCTGAGAATGTCCATTTCTGGGACGCTTAGCAGCTATTATGTCGACTCGATCATAAGTCACGAGAGTGAGGACGCGCCTCCAGCCAAGTTTCCTTCTGGCCAGTACGCAAGCCCGCGGCAGCCGGGCCACGCGGAGCACCTGGAGTTCCCCTCGTGCAGCTTCCAGCCCAAGGCGCCGGTGTTCGGCGCCTCCTGGGCGCCGCTGAGCCCGCACGCGTCCGGGAGCCTGCCGTCCGTCTACCACCCTTACATCCAGCCCCAGGGCGTCCCGCCGGCCGAGAGCAGGTACCTCCGCACCTGGCTGGAGCCGGCGCCGCGCGGCGAAGCGGCCCCGGGGCAGGGCCAGGCGGCGGTGAAGGCGGAGCCGCTTCTGGGCGCGCCTGGGGAGCTGCTCAAACAGGGCACGCCCGAGTACAGTTTGGAAACTTCGGCGGGCAGGGAGGCCGTGCTGTCTAATCAAAGACCCGGCTACGGGGACAATAAAATTTGCGAAGGAAGCGAGGACAAAGAGAGGCCGGATCAAAGTAAGTTATAAAAAGTGAGGAAATACCCAGGCCGAAGGCCAGGAGGGGGGCGGGGAGGGGAAAGGCAATAAACTGCGGACAATGTGAAGGGAAACTGCGGCGGTGGCCGGAGAGCGGGCCGGGAGGAGGAGGGGAGAGGAAGGAAAGACGGAGGGAAGGGGAAAGCTGCGTGCTCTAGAAGGGGAGACTGAGGCCGCCAGAGGAGCGCTGCCCCCACTTCTCCAAGTCCTGCGGGGAACAGGGGCTCGGGGATCGACTTGCAGCTCTCTCGGCCCTCTTTCCCCCTCTCTCCCGGAAGCCCCAGCTGAAAGCCCGGCCAGAGACCGGCGACGGCCGCGAGAGGAGCTGGCGGGGGCCGGGGCCAGCGGCCAGCGAGGCCGAGAGCCGGCGAGGGCAAGGGCCGGAACGCACTGGACTGCCCGGGGCCGTGCGGCTGGCAGAGCTCCCCGCGCCACGCGCAGACCGTAAAAGCCGGCCAAGGGGAAGGGGGAGGGAGCTCATTAGGATTTTATTTGCGATGCAACAGCTTGGCGGAGGATTGTTCCTAGTAGATCTCGCGCTGTAGCCGCGCAGAGTCCGCAACCGGCGACAGGAGGGGCGGGGGAAGCCCAGGACGCGGTGACTGAGCCCCCTCCCCGGATGCGCCGGCCCCTCCCCGGGAGCCTTCCCTCCGGTGGCCCCTCTCCTCCTCGGCGTCCTCGCAGGGGCTACCGCTTCCTTTTCTGCGGTCCCCCGCTGCTCTCTGCGGGGCTCCCTAGCCCCAGCCCGGGCTGTCCGCCTCTTGGGGAGTCGGGGAATCGCTTCCGAATATCGGGGCATCTCGAAGGGACGCCGGGGAGAGGAGGGGTGGGGGGAAGAGAGGGTTGCAGAGAGGCGGAGAACTTTACCCTTTGTGGGTAGTTTCCCATCTCCTCCCACTCCTCAAAAGCACCCCGGCCAGAACGCCAAGCCTGGCTGATTTTCAGGAGGTGCTACTAGATGAGAAGAGAGGGTTCTCCTATTATTTATTTTTAAGGTTGAGAAGGGCTCATCGGTGAGGGAACTCAGCCTCAAACAATGACTCGCAGGCTGGTGGATCAGGTCCTCGTTTCTTACTCTTTTTGGGAAGTAGGGATGTTTTAGTCTCTCCTTGCCCTGCTAGATTTCCCATTGACGGAGTGGCCCCAGGGCCCTTTAGAGCATCCTTGCCTGCTGGAGAGTAAAGAGCAGCCCCATTCCCTGCAGGGTCCTGTCACCTCCAACCTGCCAGGTGGAATCCTAAGAGCTGGCATTTAGGGAACACATTCTTCCCCAACCCTCCCCGCACACTCCCAAACAGATCCCCCACCCTAAACCCCCAAATTCTGCCTGAAAAGCCCATTATGGCAAGGCAGCCATTTGGCTAGGATCAATTATTAACAGTTTTTTCCCTCTTTCATATTTAATGCGGCTGCGGGTCCCATCCCAGGCAATCACATTACGGAAATAGCGCTGCAAATTGGTAAGACACGGTACTTAGTGTAGGATGAACCAAATTTTTTATATAAAAAAGTCCAGTGTTTTTCACTTGGGGAGAAGGAAGCTAGTAGCTGGTGGCTGTTATTTTTAATTGGCTTAGCTTTATTTGGCAACTTTTTTGAGTTCCAGAGTAGGGGGAGAGAAGGTAAGGAGAAGAGAAGCCTGTATGTATTTTTGTTTCCTCTCTTCCACTCAGTTACCCTCTTCTCCCCTCCAGCCCCCTCATAGGATCAATTAAGGCTAGGTGTGCTGTGAAGGGCTTCCTTTTACCTCCACATCACCCCTGGCTCCCCACCTTGGGACTGGAGCAATTTTATTCCCTAATTTCCCTGAACTTGTGTTAACCAAACTGTGAGCTGAGCAGGAGCTGAAAAGGAGAGAGACTATTGCAACCATAAGTTATCTGTGAGCCCCCAGTGCTCCCCTGTCCATAAGCTGGAGTTGATAAATGGTTGCAATTGCATTGCGTGTGAATTGGAGTGTGCTGGCTGTTTGTGGCTCTAAGTGCAGACCCATATTTGTGGTGTGTGGTGGTGGCAGAGGGGGAGATTTCTACGCAGACACACATGCCTGCTGCCATGTGGTCTAGAGACACAAGCTTGTTTGTGATCAAGGCAGGGGGTATTGGGACTGGACTGAAGGGCTGAGAGATCTCTTGGGGTGAAGTGACACCCCAAATGCGGTGACTGAACAGACATCTCACTTCCCCACCCAACTCCTCCTCTCACCTCCTAGAGCCAGGACTCTTCAGGTCAGCCACCCACCCCTAGTCAGCCTGGGAGTGCTGCTGGTGGGACTTCAACCATGCTGAACTCTGACCTGAGTCCTAAGCAGTTTGGACCCAAGTAGAGAAAAATTGAGAGGGAACTTGATGTAGGCAGAGCTTTGGAAGTGCTGAGGAAGCCTGGGCCCACGTTTGGCTCCATCCTTTCCACACAGCCTCTCACCTGGAGGTGTCTATAGCAATGGCTGGCCCATCTGTGACACCCTTCCTGGGAGCTTGAAGACCCAGGTGGCCGCTTCTCCAGTGCAAGATGGGGAGTGGAGACCAAGGGAGTGCCCTCTTGATCTGGGGCCCTTCACCCCCTTCCTTTCTTTGATTCTATCGCTGCTTCTCTTTCAGCCAACCCCTCCGCCAACTGGCTGCACGCTCGCTCTTCCCGGAAAAAGCGCTGTCCCTACACCAAATACCAGACGCTGGAGCTAGAGAAGGAGTTTCTGTTCAATATGTACCTCACCAGGGACCGTAGGCACGAAGTGGCCAGACTCCTCAATCTGAGTGAGAGACAAGTCAAAATCTGGTTTCAGAACCGGCGGATGAAAATGAAGAAAATGAATAAGGAGCAGGGCAAAGAGTAAAGATTACCCCCCAGTCCTCCCCAGCTCTTCCCCATCTCACTCTTATTTATGTGACGACTGCAAAGCCAGCGCTGTCTGGGATGTATTCAAGTGAATGGGGAAGGGAGTCTCTCTTCCAAGTCCTTTATCTGCATCTAGAACCTCCCTCCTTTCCTTTGCCCTTACCTGTCTCTCTCTTCTCTCTAGGTGTCAGGAGAAAGTTTTGTTGATTTAGAAGATAGAAATAGTTGCTTCCTAAGAATGTGATGGGCCACAAGGAAAGAGAGACCCCAGTCAAGCTCCTAGTGTGCCCTGTAATTTTTCTGGGAAGTCCTAGCCCCTCACTTCCAGCTTGCCTGTTTCTTCTCTGCACCCACCCAAAAGTCACCCAGGGACACTCCAACTCTACACAGCTCAGCAGACATCCACACACAGTAATGGGGTGAGCTCACAACCACCATTCAGTCAAGTGAGGTGGCACTCCAGTTGCAGACCATCGCACACGAAATTTGGCAAAACAGCCCTCAGACCGTCAGGCAAGCCCGGGTTCTACCCCTAATGCAAATACCCACCAGGGAGATGTCTAGAGGCAGACTCCTGAGTGAGGTGTTGCAGCCCAAAGGCTGCAGCATTGCCATACCATCCCCATGCAGTTGCCAACTATTCTCAGGCCAAGGGCCATGGGGAAGATGGAGCAAACCTAGCCCCCAAGCCGGTGGGCTAGAAAGTACAAGAAAAGGCAGCACGTGGTTTTATGAAGGTATCTTAGGTGGAGCTACTCCCCACCTCCCACCAACATATACATTTTGTTGCAGGAAATGTTTAATTCCGCATGATGTTTCCCTCTCCTTCCAACAAAAGAAGGTCAAACTGTGGGTCGTAGAGCCTTGACAATGTTGTCCTCCTGTTCATCTGTGCACCACTTGACTGACTGTAGCTTCTCTTGCTCTCGACCGGCCTGCATTCTTCCGCACCCTCCCTAGCTCTGAAATCAACTCTCTTCGGTCTTATCCACCTTACACCCGCGAGTCAAGCCGCCCCTTGTAGAAAAATCCCTCCACCTTCCATTCCCCGCTAGGTCAACCCCACTGTAGACAGGAAAGCCAGGCCAGGAGAGTCCGAATGAGAATTTATTGTGAATCGGTTCCCAAGCTCCCTTCCGGGACAAGTGGTCTGGGACAGGGAGGAGCAACGGCCCCAGCGCGCAACGCTCTGCGCGTTCCTCCGAATCCCGTCGGCTTCTCGACCCACGCAGAGGAGCCCCGGGCTTGGCGGCTCTAGCCCCAGCGCCAAAGGAGACCCGCCCCAGGGCCGGGCTTTGCCTCCCGCTTCATGGGCCTGGATGCAGATCTGCGCGGCTGGTGCGTGCGCGCGCTTCTGGGGAACAGTCCCGCGTGCAAATGAAAGAGGCAAAATCGCACCTAAGCATCAGATGGAAGCTTACTCTCTGCTTCCGTTCCTCCCCCTGCTCCCCTACTTCTCAGTCCCCTTCAATTTGTAGACTCTTGCTCCTGCTTCTCCTGATCCTGCAAGGGGACATTCCAGTAGAAGTTTTTTGCTTTGTCGGTGGCTGTCGTGAAATTGTGCTTGTGTTTCGTGATTTCTTTGGGGGTGATTGTCTCGCTTGTTTTCAATTGTCGATTATATGGGAGGGTTCTGGGTGGGAGTGGGGAGGGCGAGGGGCCTAGAGCTCTAATTGTTTGTTTTGGAAGAAAAAAAGAAAAAGAACAAAAAATATATATCACTCTAGAAAATAAATCTCTCCTGTGTCTTATTCTGTGTTGGCTCTCTGGGCCTGACCATAGATAGAGATCCCAGTTGTCGGGAGAAAGGCTTGGAAAAAAAATAGATTGCTGAGTCCAGGAGGTTTCTCCTTACACCCTGCAGGGCAAGGTCCCCTGCAGAGCTCTCTAGAGGTGGAGATGAGAGCCAGTCCCAGACCCCAGGTCCCAAGACTACTGGTTAAACTGATCAAGAGCCTTCCAACAGGAGAACTGGAAAACGAGCGGGGAGGGAAGGAAATGTGGGTTGTTTGGAGAGGGGACAGGGTCTGGGGAGCAATGAGGTCCTGAAACCTCCTCATTGACTAGAGAATAGGAGGGAAGGTAGGTCTTCCTGCACCTCCTGAGGGTAGCTCTCCTCCCTCAGCCACTGAGAATGTCACCTTAGTTTGGCCGCTTTAAAATATGATGCAAGGGAGGAACACAGTAATTTCCCTCTGTTCTTCCCTGCAGTAGGGTGCCTAGGTCTAGACAGAGGCCTCCAGAGGGCTGGAATCTCTTTCCTTCCATTCAAAGGGAGCCAACGCCTTAGGGTTCTCGGCCCCCACCTGGGGTTGGAGGCTCCAGTTTGAGCCACAGGGTAGCAGCCTTGGTCTGAGGTGGGCTGGGTTGGTAGGGGCTGAGCCCTGGGTAAGCACCTCTGCAAAGGGTGGAGAGGTCATTGAGTGTGAAGCAGAAATGTCTCAGTAGAAAAATTCGCCTCCCCAAAGGACCCCAGAATTAAACTCAGTTTCAAGAGGCACATTTTTGTCCCTCTCAGACTGAGGGATTTCGCCAGAGCCTCTTATGAAGATCGCAGTCCTCGGCAGCGTGCGCTTCTCATCCAGGCCTTGGGATTCCGCTTCGGCGGGCCGGCGCTCCCGAGCCCGCCTACCTCAGGAGCCTCTCCCCAACCCAAGCCGGCAACACTGCGGCCCGCGGAGACCCTGCGAGTTGGGGTAGAGTTGAGAACGAAGCATGGCCCGAATGAAGGGAGCCTGCAAGTGAAAAGGCCAGGCCTACCCTCCTCCAACGAAAGGACAACTGATCCAGGAGACGGCGGGAAGCAGGAGAAAGCGGAGCTCCGCATCAGGCAGGCCCGGACAGGCACCCTCCAAAGAGGGTTTCATTAGGGATACAAAATGAATCTGGCTTTACAGCCGGTGTAGACCAGGCTCCTGCCCCATCCTGGGCTACCCAGGCCCAGCCGGTGCTGACAGCAAAGACAGAAGGTCGGTTTCTGCCTAAAGCAAACGCTCAGCGCAGCGAGGCTGGAACAGAGGGGAGTGCTGCGTGGTAGGGGCGAGGGCGCTTGGAGGGGCCTCTGCCGGCAGTGTCTGGGTCCCCAGCCCAGGGCTGCTTCTTTAAAGACAAACAAAGGCGAAGATGCGGAGGCTCGGAAGCCGGAGATGGGGAAATCAGTTGTCATAAAAGAGAGATTCAGAGAGGGACACCGCCAGAGTGCGAGGCAGAGAGAAGCCGGGAGAGGAATTCAGTGCCGTGTGCGTAGCAATAAAATAATATGACCGCTATAAAAGTTTATAGCGTATAAATTTCTGAAGGTTAAGAAACTAAACAGCAGCAAAGCAAACAGCAAGGGAAACTTTCCGGAGCTGAGAGAGCCGCAGCTGGGCCGGGGCTCCCGGCCTGGCGGGGGAATGGGTGGGCCCCGCTCCAGCAGCCTTCACCCTCACCCGCACAGAACACGGGGCTCCGGGCTTCCGGGGCGGGGGGTGGCAGGGGGCAGAGAGGGAGAAGAGAGAAGCCGGGAAAGAACACTTTGTTGTCGCAAATGCTTCAGAAATTGCAACTGGGGCTCTTGTCTTTGTTCTTCACACCCCCTCCAGAATCAGGCGTCGGAAACGAGGAGCCTCCTGCGCGCGCGCGCGCACACACACACACACACACACAGACACACTCAGGTCCGGCGGGGCCAGACGTCTGGGCGCGGGCAGCCTCTTGATTCTTTTACAGTCTCATCCTATCCTCTCAGGCCTCCTCTCCCCCGACAAAAAGCCCAACTGTTTCTCCTCAGAATTTGAAACAGTCGTGTGGAGTTTGAAAAGTGCTCGGTCCCCCTTTTTGCAGGCCATAAAGAGCGCACTGCTTTGCGGTCTCCGCTAGAAATTAGGGGCAGGGGTAGGAGGTGTAGTAGAAAAAAAAAAGCTTAGGGCTTCTTTTTTTTCCTCCCCTGTGTTGTGTTTTTTTTTTCTATTTCTTAGCTTATCTACACAATTTCATGAGCCGTTTCCTGATTCCGATGCCCACTCCCTATCCCTCCCCTTTTACTGCTAGTTATGAAAGTTTCTCCTGCTGGCCACCTCTGCGGCTGCTGTCCCAGAAAACTGGTGGAGCCGGTGGCTGCGGCGCCTTTTCGCAGAGCAGCCGCTAGATGGCACCCTTGCTCCATGTGAAACTCCCTGGAGCGGCAGCTGCTTATGTCTGCTCCCGGCACCGCGCCTTGGTCGGCCCTGAATCCAGGAACTGAGTGCTACCAAAAGTCATGAATAATTTGTACCTAATAAAAAAAATAGGGCTCGTTATGGCCTTACCCCCATTTTATAGATTTCAGTTATAGTAGTGTTCCCCCATCTCCTCAAATGGTCAATTTTCTGAATTTTCCCCAAGAGGAGGGCTCAGTGATTCTCACCCAGTTGCTGTGTTCGGTGGGGCAACAAATGCGTGAAAACGGGGAATAATAGTAATAATAGGAATAATGGGTCCAAATCCAAAAGGAGAATTGATTCGAAACAACGAGATTTTCCGTGAAAGGAGGCGAAATGAATGTCCTTGGATGCGGGTCAGCAGGTCAGGTGAGAGGGGCTAGCCGGCAAAAGAAGGTAGGATGGAGAGGAAGCTGCCCATCGGCTGGAGAGAAAATCACGTAAGCCAGCCCGAGACCCCCCAGTTTGTGTGTGTGGGGGAATGGAGCCTTAGCTTTTGTGGGGATTCGGAGATGCCCAAAGCCGGCAGGGCGGCTTCGCACGGGCGCAGGCTCTGGAGCCTTTGTATGAGTCCAGGGCTGGGCTGGGCTCGCGCAGGGCGACCTAGGCACCGGGCAGGGGCTCCCCAGGGCAGCAGGGTGCGGGAAGGCTCGGATGTGGTCTCTGGATGATTTGCGCGCTCCCAAATAATGCGCGTTTTCCCATGGGCGCGAAGGCGGGCGCGGCGTCAGGACGCAGGAGCTCTGTTCTCCCTGGGTTCCTGGGCTTCCAGGTGAGAGGTGCGGCTTCAGTGCGCCTTGGCCCTGGCCGCAGGCAAACCTGGTGGCGCCGGTCCTTTCCTCATTGAGCAGCTGGAGGTCTGGACTCCGGGCACTTTCGTTCTGAGACCCGCACCCTGGTTGTCCACAGCCCCTTGCATTCCAAATCTTCTGTGTCCTCCCGGCCCCGCCGGATCCCTGCCTTCCATCCGACAAACCTGCGCCAGCAATAGATACTCCCACCCCCTCAAAATCACCCCAGCTGCAGCCTCTCCTCTCCCCCACCAGGACTTAGTGCAAGGAGGTAAGCGGAGTTTCTCCTCAACTTGAGTTTCTCTAATAAATCTGCGCTCCGCTGGGTGTTTATAAATTGTCTCCTCGCTCTTTCTTGTTTTTTTTTTTTCTTCCTATAATAGAAACATTTTCCTTCCATCAGGAATTTCTGGCACGGTGTAGAGATGATTTAGAACAAGCCATTGAATTTGTACCTCGCCGGTGAGTTTTCAAATAATGACCATAAAATCCTCTGCACTTGATAAAAATGTTTGCTTCGGCAACAACTTAACTCGGCCCTCCGTTGCCTCACAGTCCCCTCAGCCACGCGCTGAAAATTCAAAGCCCTGGTTCTCTCCACTCCTCCTCTTTTCCTTGATCTCTATCCCGCTTCTACCCCTCTCTCATTCTCTAGGTTCACTTTTGAAGAACCAAATGACCTCACTGGTAAGGTTCCCTTTGGAAAAGTGATAGTTTCATTTTTACAAATGTTGGGGTGTATGGGGTCCCCAAAAGGTGCCCGTCAAAAAAACAAACCACTATTTCCTGAATAAACAATGGATTGAATATATTTGTAAAGCCTCCACTTTTGTTGCTCAAAATTTTCTTTCTCTCTCTCATTCCTCTCCCTTGCCAATCTACTGCTACAGGAGGCTACTGGTTCTGACCCTTAGACTGGGGCCTTCTAAAGCCTGGCCACCACCATCGTGAGGCCGGATAGGCAGGGAACGCAGTGGCCACAGAGTGTGGCACCCAGTCAGCTTGTTCCAGCTTTCCGTGTTCAGATCTCTGGTTCCCAGGTCTGCAGGGAGAGCCAGGTTTAACTAGAGGCTCCCCAAGGTGAAAGAAGAGAAAATGGGAGACTCAGCAACCTTGCTCTATCTGAATCCCACACCCAAGTCAGTTTAGGTGGTGACAGTGGCTCAAAAGGTCTTGGGGACACTGAGGACTAATAGATGCCCCCCAAACACATACTCTGCAGGCACTGCCTAGGGCGGCTGAGAGCATAGGACAGCGGACACGAAGGCCAGGTGCCAGGGCCTGATACCCAACCTTCTTTCCTTTTGATGCAGTGGTGGGCTCAGTGGTCCCCTCTCACCCTTAGGCACTGCAGAAGGTGTGGGGGTCGGCCTGGGAAGGTTGGGAACTATTAATAATTGGGCTTGGCTACTGGGTCCCAAGGCCTGGGTGCAAGTGTGGGGTAGCCCATTGGGGCTTCATCCCTCTGATGGCATCAGGCCCTCTCCCCTCATGCAAAGTCTGCCCTCAAAAGTGCTGATGGGCTGAAGGGCCTTCAGGAGATCCCCTTTTCAGCAACCAGAGAGTGCACAAACCTGCAGAATCGGCAGTGGCAGCTCGAACTTTGCTCTGTGCTTCAACCACTGCTCATTAACCAGAAAGTTTCTTCTTCCCTCCCGTTCCCTCCTCAAGATCTCCCAGATCCCTGTTTCACAGAAAATTTTTGCTTATTTGTTTAATGAGAGGATGTTTTGTGACTGGCCAGGGCAGGGCAGAGAGGGCAGGGCAGAGAAGGGACCTTTTGGGGGCTCCAGAGAAGGGGTGGGGGCAGGTGCTTGCCAGGACGGAAGGAGGTGAAAATCTCAGAAAAGTCACCGTTTGTGCCAAAAAAAATCCCCATAATCATTCTCATTTCGGCTTCGTCACCCCCACCGTGCTGCAGTCGGGCGGCGGGGGCGATCGAAGCTGCAGTTTTATAGCTGTAGAGGAAAGAACTCGTAAAATGCTAACAGCTTTTATGCGCTGCTGCATAAACAACAACAGACTCCGGCTTTATTGCGTTTTATAGTTTGTTAAAGAGTTTACAGCCGTTTTTTGGGGGGCCGGTTACCCAGCCAATTCCCTCCACACGATAGTTAAATCTTTATCAATAATAAGAAAATTGATCATTAAAGCTTTAAATATGACTACCTCGTTTGTTTGAAAATATGTTTAGGAGAGGAAGCTGTATGATTTGATAACTTATATTAAAATACCAATTACATTTATAGGACCTTTTAAAACTCGGCGCAATTAAACCGTGTTCTTTTACATTTTTCCGAAGCGACCCTGACATTTAGAAAGACTCCAATTGCCTCGTTAAAATCGCGAAATTAACAGCGTGCCTACGCCTGGCGCGTTGTGTACGTGTGTGTGCGTGTTTTTTTCCGTGACTCCCCCACATCAGTCTTTGGGGGTGGTCTGCGAAGGTATTTGATTTGTTGTGAGGCGAGAGATATCTCATTAATGTAGGTAGTTAAACAGATTTAATCCGTATTCATTCTCTCTCACCCCCTCTCCCTCTCCCCCTCTCTCCCCCTCTCCCCCTCTCTCTCCCTGGGTGTTTTTTTCTTCCCCTCCTTTTTTTTTTCCGCTCTCTCCTCACTCCCTGGCGCTCTCTCGCTCTAGCTCTCTCTCTCGCTCGCTCTCTCTCGCTCTCACCCTCGCTCTGCGTTCTGTCCGGGAGGAGTACGAAGAAGCCAATAGGATGCGGGGTCTCTAATGGATGCAAATGATCATGAAAAGACAGTGCAAAATATGAAACAACTCATTTGCAGGGAAGTAAATCACCGAAAACTGTTTATGAACTGGCATCCCTTCTTCGAAATGTAAAGCGAGGACCTCTTTAAGTGGCGGTATATTTTTGTTTGGGGGGTGGGGGGTGGGGGGAGGGCGAGCGAGCCGCGGCTGCCATGCAAGCTTAGACTTTTGGAGGCTTCTCTGTCCTTTTCTATTTCTGGAATCCACAAAAAGTGTGTCGGCTTCGAGATCTTCTTCGCCTTTTCTTTCTTTTCTTTTTTTCCCTCCTCTCTTTCCCTCTCCTTTCCTGGCGAGGGTGACTAGGAGCCGGCGAATCCGCGTTTTTTTCTCTCTCTCCCTCCCTTTCCCCCTCCCCACCCCCTCCCCAACAGCCCCCAACTACAGCCTCCGCCGCCGCCGCCGCCTCAAAATTCAATAAAATGAGCTCTTATTTCGTCAACTCACTGTTCTCCAAATACAAAACCGGGGAGTCCCTGCGCCCCAATTATTATGACTGCGGCTTCGCCCAGGACCTGGGCGGCCGACCCACCGTGGTGTACGGTCCCAGCAGCGGCGGCAGCTTCCAGCACCCGTCGCAAATCCAGGAGTTCTACCACGGGCCGTCGTCGCTGTCCACGGCTCCCTACCAGCAGAACCCGTGCGCCGTGGCGTGCCACGGGGACCCCGGCAATTTCTACGGCTACGACCCGCTGCAACGCCAGAGCCTATTCGGTGCGCAGGATCCAGACCTGGTGCAGTACGCAGACTGCAAGCTTGCCGCCGCCAGCGGCCTGGGCGAGGAGGCCGAGGGCTCCGAGCAGAGCCCGTCGCCCACACAGCTCTTCCCCTGGATGCGCCCGCAAGGTGAGCTCGCCTCGGGGCCGACAGGGGCAGGAGGGGGCCGGAAGGGCCCAAGGCCGGGCAGGGGGCCTGGCAGGCCGGGGCGCATTTCCTCCAGCTTCTGGAAGACTTGCCGGCTCCGTTCCAATCGCCTGCCGCTTTTCCCCTTTCTTTCTTATCTTTCTTCTTTCTTTTTTCTTTCCCTTGAAGGGGGTCGCTAGAAACATTTCCTGAATCTATAAACCCCTCACCCTGCCTTACTTTTCTTCTTCTTCCCCTCCTTTTTTTCCCCTTTTACTGTTTTATGGGGGGTAGTGAAGAGAGGGTGGTGGGAGTGGGGGCGCTCAACTTTTGCACTTCTCAATTGCTTTATAGTTTAATTACCCTGAAGAAACTTTTCTTCTGGGGCAGAGGCTCTGGGGGCTTTTCAAGGTGGGTCCATTCGTCCCCACCCGGCTTTTTTATTCTTATTTTCCCCCCTCCTTCACATCCTTCCTCCTAAAGTTTATGGCACTTCTAATAGATCTGAACCACCTCCTACACAACTCTGGTGCTGGTTACCAGGGGAGGGGGCTCCCCTTTCTGGCTCCCTTAGATTCACTTGTGTCTAATCCCCCTCGCCCCTCCTCCTCCGCCGACCGCGGCCTTCTTGCGCCCCCCCCCCCCACCCCGCCCCTGCACGGGGGTAGAAGGTCCCCTGCTCTTATTATAATGGTCTCCCAGGCTCGTTCACGAATCTTCCAACCTTCTCCGTCCCTGCCCCCTCCCCCACCCTCCCCTCCCCTCTGTCTCGCCCTTTCCCCCATTCCCAGCAGCCGCCGGACGCAGGCGAGGCCGACAGACCTACAGCCGCTACCAGACCCTGGAGCTGGAGAAGGAGTTCCTATTTAATCCCTATCTGACTCGCAAGCGGCGAATCGAGGTATCGCACGCCCTGGGACTGACAGAGAGACAGGTCAAAATCTGGTTCCAGAACCGGAGGATGAAGTGGAAAAAAGAGAACAACAAAGACAAGTTCCCCAGCAGCAAATGCGAGCAGGAGGAGCTGGAGAAACAGAAGCTGGAGCGGGCCCCAGAGGCGGCGGATGAGGGCGACGCGCAGAAGGGCGACAAGAAGTAGGCTTCAGCTGGGACTGCCAGGGCCGCGGCCGCCCGCACGTCCGCGGTTCCCGGCCGCGCCGCCGCCGCGCGCCCCTGCCCGAGAGAGCTCTGGCCCCGCTAGCGGGGCCAGGAGCCGGGCCTCCCACCGCAGCGTCCCCCGCCGCGCCAGTCCCCGCTAGTGGTAGTATCTCGTAATAGCTTCTGTGTGTGAGCTACCGTGGATCTCCTTCCCTTCTCTTGGGGGCCGGGGGGAAAGAAAAGGATTTAAGCAAAGACTCCCTCGTCCTGTGAGGGCGAGCGGCAAAGGCCCGGCTGAGCCCCCCATGCCCCTCCCCACCCCGTGTAAAAAGCCTCCTTGTGCAGTTGTCTTTTTTTTCCTTTGAACGTGCTTCTTTGTAATGAGCAAGGTACCGATTTCTGCTAAGTTCTCCCAACAACATGAAACTGCCTATTCACGCCGTAATTCTTTCTGTCTCCCTTCTCTCTCTCTCTCTCTCTCTCTCTCTCGCTGCGTCCTCATTTCCCCTCCCAATCCTCTCTCCCCTCTGCACCGCCCCCCCCCCAGCTCGCTGGCTTTCTCTCTGGCTTCTCTCTTTTCCTCCTCCACCCACCCCCTTTGGTTTGACAATTTTGTCTTAAGTGTTTCTCAAAAGAGGTTACTTTAGTTAGCATGCGCACTGTGGGCAATTGTTACAAGTGTTCTTAGGTTTACTGTGAAGAGAATGTATTCTGTATCCGTGAATTGCTTTATGGGGGGGAGGGAGGGCTAATTATATATTTTGTTGTTCCTCTATACTTTGTTCTGTTGTCTGCGCCTGAAAAGGGCGGAAGAGTTACAATAAAGTTTACAAGCGAGAACCCGAGACTGGCCCGGCCAGCGCTCCTCATTTGCTCCCGGGTGCCTTGCAGAGCCGGTGGGGAGCCTGTCACCGGGCTCCTGCGCCTGCTGAGGCTAGGCCGCAGAGAGGAGGGGGCGGGGGCTGGAGGCAGGTGGTGCGAGTCCCTCGGCCCAGGGGCGCTGGGGGTGAGGGAGGCGGCTGAGCCTGATTGGAAGAGAGAAAAACGAGGGAGGGGAGCCAAGAGAAACCCCCTCCTCTCGCGTTCCGAGGCTGCCCGGCCAGGGAGACCGGGGCGCCCAGGCCACGCTGGAGACCTGCGGTTGGATTGGTGGCTGTGTCCCCCGCCACCTCCCTCTTTGTTTTGCTGTGTGTCCTCCCAAGATGTGTGTCGGGAGGTGGGGGGGGGGGGGGGACAGGCATAAAGGTGGAGTGCAGGCCTGCTGAGCATACTTTTTTTTCCCTCGGACTCTTGTTGTTGGGGGAGCAGGAGGAGAAGGGAGACCGCTCTTCCCTGCCTCTCCCTCTCAGGGACTTGGCCACCTTCGCTCTGTTCTGAGGCCATGGCTCTCTGCCTTCCTTCCTTCGCTGCCTCTGCTTCTCTGGTAGTCACGCTCCACTGAGGCATCCGCCTCCGGGAACCGGGAGAGCAGCGCGCCCGGGCCAACCTCCACCCTTCCTTTCTCTCCCCACCCTCCCAACCCCCTTTTTCTTTTACTTTCAAACCTTCTTTTTCTTTTTCTTTCTTTCTTGTTTTTTTTTTTTTGCCACCAGAAACTGCAGCGTCCAAGGCCCGTGGGCTGGATCCTGTGCCCTAGGAGCACCTAGGAAGACTTGCTCCATCTCCGCCCGCATATCTGGGGCACCAAGAGAGACAGAGTCGTGAGCCAGGCTCGCCTCATTCCTCGTCTTGGGAGAACAGGACCAACTTCCCCAAAAGGCCTTGCCGTGCAGAATTGGCCTGGTTTAATAAAGAACAGACCTGCCCCAAGCACCCACCCACCCAGTTGCGTGCATTCAATCCCTGCGTTTGTCTCTCTCTCGGTAACGGGCTGAAGAGGATGGTTGGAGGGTGACACGGATCGCCCCGAGGTTATTTATTTTCCCTTCCGCTCAATCTCTTCCTCCCCAAATCTCGCCTGCAAGCGGCCTCCAGCCCGCGGGAGTCGGCAGCGGCCCTTGAGCCCCCAGCCCCAATCCACAGGGCTCGGCTTTCCCATTCATTATTGATCATATTTTATAAATCCAACGCCACACAATTTTTTCCACATTACCGGGAGCCGTGGGGAGACGGCCCGGCCATTGGCGGAGGGGACGTCACGTGGGCGGGGTCACGTGGTCCGGAGAGGAAAAAGGGGGTCCTTTTTGGTGTAAATCTGGACTCTAATTCTGTAATATATCAAGGAATCTCGTAAAACCGACACTAAAACGTCCCTGCCTACAAATCATCCGGCCAAATTATGAGTTCATTGTATTATGCGAATGCTTTATTTTCTAAATATCCAGCCTCAAGTTCGGTTTTCGCTACCGGAGCCTTCCCAGAACAAACTTCTTGTGCGTTTGCTTCCAACCCCCAGCGCCAGGGCTATGGAGCGGGTTCGGGCGCTTCCTTCGCCGCCTCGATGCAGGGCTTGTACCCCGGCGGGGGGGGCATGGCGGGCCAGAGCGCGGCCGGCGTCTACGCGGCCGGCTATGGGCTCGAGCCGAGTTCCTTCAACATGCACTGCGCGCCCTTTGAGCAGAACCTCTCCGGGGTGTGTCCCGGCGACTCCGCCAAGGCGGCGGGCGCCAAGGAGCAGAGGGACTCGGACTTGGCGGCCGAGAGTAACTTCCGGATCTACCCCTGGATGCGAAGCTCAGGTAACGCCGCGCACCGAGCTGTCCTGAGCCCCAGGGGCCGGGGCACATTACCCTGAAGGCGCCTCCTTCCCGGCTGGGCGCCCCTTTCCGCGTCCAGAGTGCTCCCAGCCGGAGGTCGGCCCTGGAAGGCTGCACCCACTGGGCCGCGACCCAGCAGGCCATCCCCGCCCCCATATTTGCTCGGTGCTCTCAGGCTCGCTCTGCTTCCCGGCGGATCTCTCTTCGCCAGCACCACGGCGCTGCGAGCCCCCAGCCCGCCCCCACCCTTCCTCTCGGCCTTTTAGCTTTAAATATTTATCAGCAGCGCCAGCACGGGCTGGAGACGAGGCCGTTTGTCTTGCGGAGGAAGGCCGGTGTTTGCAGAGAATAGCCATTAGGGTCTCCCCCTTCTCCCCCCTTCCCAGCTAAGGATCTCAGCCCTGGGTGTGTCCCCCTGCCCGAGCTCGGATAAGGTATGGGGGAGGGGGCCATAGCGCTAAGTAATTCTCCCCTCCCCCTTCCTTTCCAGCCAACCCCGCTCCCCCATTATTCCCATCAGGACAATTAGAGGTGGGCTCTAGAGGCCTGGCGGGAGGAGAAAAGGACCCAGCCAGGGACACAGAGCTAGAGAGGCAGGTGGAGGGAGGGGGCTGAGGCCAAAGGAGATGAGCCTCCTGATCCCAGTGAACCTGGGTGGGGGAGTGGAACAGGAGAACTAGAAAGGGGCAGAGGCTTCATGGGAGTGCAGCTGGCTTCCTGAGGTGCTCTTCCTAGGGCTCCTAGGAACCCCTAAAGAACTGGCCAAGTTTGGAGGTGTCATTCCAGATACGTGACCCTTTTCTTGGGGGAGGGGCTAGGACTCTCTGGAGCCAATTCAAAAATTAGAGAGTGCAGTTCACCTAGCCAGCTGCTGCAGAACCCCAAGAGGCTGAGGTTCCATGGGGTCCCTGCCGAGTCTGACCCAGACATCCTTTTCTGCACTGTTCCAAAGCAGACGAACTTAGGGGCTAGCCCCAAAGTCCAGAAGACCCAAGACTCATGGTCAGAGGCACCCAACCCAGCAATGGTCAGGGGCCAGAAGCAGCCCAGCTCTCACACCATCAGTATTGGTGGTTATAGATCCCATTACCTGCTCCATAGTTTAACTGCCTTTCCAGTTGATTTATCAAAGCCCCATTTTTTCTGCTCATCAGCATTTCAGCTTGGCTTTTATCTGACTTGAAACTAGGGCCCCTAGCCCCTCCTCCCTTGTCTCCTTCCCAGGAGGGCTGACATCAGCACCTCTTTAAAGTCTCCTCAGGTTCTGGTCCTAATGCAGAAGTTCCCCTCTACCCTTCAGTCCCCACCACCCAGATACTCCATGTTCCATCCTATCCCAGGCTGCTGTCTCTCCTCTTCCCCTGTGCATTCCTGGAGGCCCAAAGATTGCTTTAGAGAGCTGGGCTGTCTAGGCAAGCAGGCAAGCAGGACAGCCTGGCCCTGGCTGAAGCTTAGCCACTCACTGGAAAAGAATCATCAGAGGGTCACTGCTGTCAGACCAACTCTTTTCTCCAAGGAAATCTGCAAATTCTTACCTTCTCATTCCACAACATGCTGGGGATGAGTTGGGGGGACTGGGCCTTTGAGGCCCCTTTGTCTCCTTTTCTTCTTGGGAAACGTTCTTAAGCTAGGCCTGGCGCCCCACTCCAGGGTCACTTGCATGGTTTCTGTTGGTCTCTACTGGAAAGACCATCAGACCAGCATTCAGAAAAGGGGGTTTAGGGTCCTTGACCCCAGACAGTGAAAGGAAGATTAACCTCCCCTCATCCCACTTGCACCCCTTAGGTGCAGAGCCTTTAAGAGCCAGCAGATTACTTTCCTGGGTTCAGAAGTTCCAGGCTAAAAAAGACTTTTTGGATGGAAAATGGGAATGTTTGCCTTGAGAAGCCTGTAGAAAGTTCAGCAATTAGGGGCGTTTGCAGCTGGAGTAAGGGCTGGGGTATGAAAAGGCAGAATTTGGTTTAGTGGGAAAATGGGCTTCTTCGCCCATCGCCCGTCGACTTCAAATCACATACAGGGTCTAAGAGGGAGGTGGGCACTCTCTTGGCATTTCCTTTTTTTTTTTTTTTTTTTTTTTTTTGAGACGGAGTCTCACTTTGTCGCCCAGACTGGAGTGCAGTGGCGCAATCTCGGCTCACTGCAAGCTCTGCCTCCCGGGTTCACGCCATTCTTCTGCCTCAGCCTCCTGAGTAGTTGGGACTACAGGCGCTCGCCCAGCTAATTTTTTTGTATTTTTAGTAGAGACGGGGTTTCACTGTGTTAGCCAGGTTGGTCTCGATCTCCTGACCTCGTGATCCGCCCGCCTCGGCCTCCCAAAGTGCTGGGATTACAGGTTTGAGCCACCGCGCCCGGCCGGCGTTTTCTTTACTCACTGATTTTCCTCTGAATACTGTGCGCAGGAACCGACCGCAAACGAGGCCGCCAGACCTACACCCGCTACCAGACCCTGGAGCTGGAGAAAGAATTTCACTACAATCGCTACCTGACGCGGCGGCGGCGCATCGAGATCGCGCACGCGCTCTGCCTCACGGAAAGACAGATCAAGATTTGGTTTCAGAACCGGCGCATGAAGTGGAAAAAGGAGAACAAGACCGCGGGCCCGGGGACCACCGGCCAGGACAGGGCTGAAGCAGAGGAGGAAGAGGAAGAGTGAGGGATGGAGAAAGGGCAGAGGAAGAGACATGAGAAAGGGAGAGGAAGAGAAGCCCAGCTCTGGGAACTGAATCAGGAAACTCAAATCGAATAGGGAAGTAAAAAACAAAACAAAAAACAAAAAAAAACCCCTATTTAAATGAAAGGAGTTTAAAAACATTTTTTAAGGAGGGAGAAAGGAGAAATTTTGGTTTTTCAACACTGAAAAGATACTACCTATAGGAAAGTCTGTCAGGTTTGGTTTTTTTGTACAATATGAGAAGGACATAATCTACCTGTTCTGTAGCTTTCTGGAATTTACCTCCCCTTTTCTATGTTGCTATTGTAAGGTCTTTGTAAAATCTTGCTGTTTTGTAAGCCCTCTTTAATGCTGTCTTTGTGGACTGTGGGTCTGGACTAACCCTGTGGTTGCCTGCCCTCCTGAGCCTCCGCCTTCCCAGCAGCGGCACCAAGGGGCCTTAGGGAGCCCCCAAACCTACCACTCCCGTGTTCCCCAAGCGCCTGGCTGATGCTTCTTGCTTCCCGTCCCCCGGCCCCATGCTCCCTTTTACATTCTGTGTGTATCTAAAGGATGGAAAAATAAAACGCAATTAAAAATAAACAGATGCCCTATTTTCTGTGTCTTCCTAAAGCTGGGAAGGGGTTCAGGGTTAGAGATGAGTGGGCATCCCAGAGCTCCTTGGCTCTGACTTCTGATGCAGCTTCATTTCTGTGCTGAGTTTGTTCTTTTTCTTGGTGCATCCTGCTCTGGGGGGCTGCCAAGTAGTGAACCCCGATATTGCACTCATGCATTCCCTTTACACCCTTTTACACCCATTGACATACATGATGCACACAGTCACATGTGTTTACAGGCTGACATCAAACATACACACTGTCACAGTCACAAAAAGACACTCATACCCATAAGTTAACAAACATACAGGCATTCACATAATACCAGCTTCACGCCCAGAACATAGGCATTCATGTTCACACACGCTCACAAGTAAACACACATTCACACTCACAGACACATTGATACCAACGTACTTTCACACATTGGCTTATAAACACAGATTCACATTTGCCCCCAAGTAAACGCACTCAGAAGCCCACATGCTTAGTCACACAAGCTCACAAAACAACAAAACAAAAACCTCACAGTTTCACAAACCCGCGTCCTCATTCAGGCCTGGAAACCAAGCTGCGGGATCTGGATCTGGGCTGCAGCCCAGGCACAAAGACGGAGCTGAAATCCAAGCTGCTAGGCCCCACATGAAGGAAGAGCGGAAGGAAAGGGAAAATGAACACCCAAATTCACTCTGGCTTCTTGGGTGGCGTTGCGTAGAGGCCAGGCCTGGGAGTAGAGGCCTCTCAGTCGGCGCAGAGCAGCCTCCAGCTAGGGCGCTCACGGCTTCCTGCTCGCACGGCAAACATTTTCGCCAAGAGCTATTCCTATATTTTATTTCGATTTATTTTACTTTCTTTGTCTTAATTTATCTCGTTCTAAATTGATACAGACGACCCAAATAAAACTTTAAAATTGGGGGTGGGGAAGGGAATGAGTCCGGGAGCAAGATCCTAAGAGGTGCGAGTTTACCAGGCCGGTGTGGCCGCATCCCGGCCGCTCTCGGAGCCTGACCACGCCACGCCCGGGGCTTCCTCCGCGCCTCTCTTCCCACTCTCCGCGCCGCCGCCGGCAGCCTGGAACCTCCTCCGCTGCACAGAGAGAGAGGGGGGAAAATGTTGGGGGAGGTTATTTCGTTTCCAGAATTTGGGCGTTGGTAGGTCAACTTGAAATACGGGGTTATTTCAGGGGACCTGAGAAACCCGGGCTGAATTTTTATTTTATTTTTTGCTTCCAAACATCCGCTGATTGCAGGACCAAAACTTGGAGGATGGTGTCTATGCGGCTAGACCCGCTGAATTGATTTTTAGCATTTATTCGATTATAAACCCTGGATTGTTTAAATTTAAACAGACTTTGGACAGAAAGAGGGAAGAGGGTTGGTTTTAGGATAATCTGTTGAATTTGAATTTGTATGTAAAATGCTTTTAAACCTGCAGTTTCCCCCATTAATGACCCCGTAACGCCCTGGAGAGCGCATGGAGCTGTCATAGGAAACCTGGGCTTGCCTGCATTTGGGCGGGAGAAGCCAGGATCCGGCTTTACCCTCCCCCAGTTTCTGGGTTCCGGAGGCGAGAATCAGGTTGTCAGACTATCTGCCTTGGCCCCCATCCAGGCCACTTTTCCTTCTGGGGCAAAAACTAAGCCCTGGGGAATCTAAGGCCCCCACGCCTGCAATGCTGCAAGCCTCACAGGTGGGGGTCCTGCTGTCTACAGGGCTAGGAATGAGGGGGCCAGTTCAGAGGGGGAGAGGGGACACTGAAGCTTTCATTTTGCCCTTATGCAGGTGGCAACTCTAGACACCGTTTCCTGCTCCTGCCTCACCCCAAAATTGTCTCAGAACAGTCCCTATGCAGAGGATTTGGGGTAGACCTTTACTAGAAGAGGGAGCAGAGCTCCTGTGGAGAGTGGGGAGGTTCGGAAAAGAACCCCCTTCCCAGCTGTACCCTTATGGCTTTTGCACACTGATTTCCTGCCCCCCCAAATCTCACCCCTTCTCAGATTGGGGTTTCCCCAAAAAGAGAGAAGGAGAAGAAAAGAAGATGGCGACTGAGAAAAGGGTTGCTGGTGGAGCAGCCATGAAGAAATGCAATAAATTCCTTGTTGTTTTATGAAAATTTACAACTTTGTGATAGAAGTTTATGAGTGGTTGAATCCAGCGATTGGCCGGCGCTGGTCATGTGGCCGGGCGATCGTGAACATGAACTTTTTATCATTTCCCTGGTGGTTATAATGCAGCATTCTTTTGGACACCACACCTAGGTCGGAGCACTGTCGTCCTTCAGGGCTCCAGCCTCCTGATATTTTTGTACTTCAGTATCAGCTCGATAGAGCAAAAGAGAGAGAGGACGAGAGAGGGGGGTGAGGAGAAAAGAGAGAGAGAGCGCGAGAGGGAGAGGGAGAGAAGGAGGGGTGGGAATTACACAAAGAGAGAACCAAAAATAATTTTGATTCCTAAGTTAATTTGCTCACTGATCTGGGATTTTAGTCACCATGGAGGGTAAATGGACAATCTGCCCAGGACTGCAGCCCGATACTATTTTTCAAAGCCAGAACTTACTCCATTTTCTATGCAAATGTCATAAAAATGAAACACCCTCTCTCCCAAGTCAGAGAAGGGGAAGCAACGGCTCTCACGTTGGGACAATATTATCTGGAAGCTGAAGAAGAAACTGAATACTCCTTCCTTCCTCCCTACCCATTCCTTTAAATCCGGAGGGGGAAAAAAATCCCAAGGTCTGCAAAGGTAAGGGAGATTCTACAATTTTCTTCTTGTTCTTTTGCATCGCTTTTGTAGGGTGGGGGTGGGGCTTGGGTTTTTCTCCCTCCTCACCCGCTCCAAGACGGGGCTGAACCCCACCTCTGGGCGCTGCAGGGAGAAGCTTCCCAGGAAATTCAGTGGTGGAGATATGGGTGGCTGCTTCCTGGAGGGGGAGCCAAGGCAGGGAAAGCGGGAAGAGGAATCAAAAGAGGGCCAGGAGACCAGCTCTAAGTCGCCTTTTTAAGCGTGGAGGAGAGACTCAAGCAAGGGGGGTGCGAAAGAGAGGATGGGGGGTATCTGGACTTCAGTGGCACCCGAAGAAGCCAGTGGTTCTGGCCTCCGCGGGCTTGCCCCTCCCCCTCCTGCCATCCCTCCCTTGTCTCGGCCTCTGGCTATTGCCCCAGCACAGTTCTCTTGCCTGGTGCGGATATCGCTGGGTTCCCGGCAGCACTGGCATGTGAGGCGGTGGCGCTAAGGGACGTCCTGGTCTCTATAGGGCCTGGAATCTCCGCCGAGGCCGGCGAGGGAGAGGAAACGGCTAGAGAAACACAGAAAAGACAATTTACAGAGAAATGTTTACTATCTCCCTTCGGAGACATTTTTGAAATTAAAAGGCTGTGGGTGGAAACACCAAAAACGAGGGAGACTCCCCCCTCACCAGGAAGCCTGCCCGAGAATGCCCAAGTATCTCGCCACTCCCGCAGGAGGGAGCCTCGCTCTACAGGGAGATAGTTTTGTGGTTTTAATGCGGTAGGTTACAGCTGTTGGTTTCTGCGTGATATCGATTCTATTACTTGCGTTGTATTGGTATAGGATGTGTGGATTTCGGTGGAGGAAAAAATTGCCATGTGTGTGTCTGATATGATAACATTTCAAACTTTCCTGGGTCCAGACATGGTGATTGTGAAGAAGCTGTTAAGTGCCTTTTTGTTTTAGGCTTGTAAATAAAAATAAAAGAGAAAGAAATGAAAGAAGAAAATAAAAAGAAAATCCAATTATGGGACCTAGCGGCGTCTAAACTGAAAAGCTAACTGGCTCTGAGCTCAGACAGTCCCATCCCTCGGGTGTCCAATTTTATCCCTCAGACAGGCCTTCTAGGGGGTGGGGAGGGCGGAGAACATTGGGCAGGTGACAGAGATTCCTAAAGTAGCTCGTGGGGTGGAAGTAGGTGCCAGCCTTGAGGCAAGGACTTAAAAATGGGGTAAGGGATCTTCTGGGGAAGCTTCCAGCCAAGAGATAAGTGATGTTGGCTGTGGAGGGCAGGAGAAATTGTCATTTTTAGTCTGGTTTGCACGAACATGTGATTGCTTTTCTCTTTCTTAAGACCAGATGCAGGACATTCAGCCTCGGGCCTCTGGTTGCCCCGGAGTTACAGGGTCTGGGGCGTTTTGGAAGTGGGGATATATTTATTATCTCAGTCCTAAGCTAGGAGAGGGACGACGCTGCCACTTGTGGCGCGGAAGAGGCGGCTCTGTGGCCCCAGGTAGATGCCCTAGGTTCAGGCCCGGCCTGGGCGCCTGGAGGCACCGCTGGGCTTCGTAGCTAGAGTTCTCCGCCAGCACCCACGGCACTCGGGGACTATTCTCAAGGGAAAAATTTCCCAAACCCACCCATACTGAAGGTCTTTTTCTCCTGTAGTCTTGGAGGGTTATAAATCCTCCCTTAGACAGTTCGCTGTGACCCAAATTATGCGGTCTGCTGCCATCTACCGTCCGTTCGGAGACACGCGGCTTCGGCGCCGCAAGCCCCGCGACACTGTCCAGAGGTGCCCGACGCCTGGAGCCCCGGCCTCGCAGGGTCCACGGGATTCGGGGGATTTCGGGCCCACACCGACGCTCTCAGCTAGATCTTGGTTCCCCGGTGTGAGTTAGAGAATAGAAGTCTCTCCTCCACCCATCATCCCCAATTTCCCACTGCCCCCGTCCCCGCCCATCCTAGCCCCAAACCTGGCGGCTGGCAAGGGAAGCGGCTTCCTCTAGGGCATATTTAAAAAGGTCTAATTCTGCTTCCAGCGGGCAGGGGCCCTGAATCAAAGGGTGGAGGGATCAGAGCCGACACCCCCACCGCCATCCCCACCCCCACCCCACCAAGGCGCGGGAGAGGATGAGGCCGCTTGAGACATCCGAAGCCAAGGCTGTTCAAGGTTTATTTGGTTTTCTTCTCTGCCAAGGGAGGGGACCCGCAGGGCAGGCGCCGGCCCCGTCAGTTCCACTCGGTTGTCAAAAGACAAACCGGGTCTGTGTTCTCCTGGTTGGCTAGTGGGTTTTGCCAGCTCCTTCGTTGGTGGGTCCGTGGTGAAGGAATTGAACCGAATTTTCTGGAAACTGTTGAATTCTGCAAGTGAGTGCCGATCCCCTCCTCCGTTCTCGATCTTTTCAAGCGAAGTCGACCTAAATATGATTTGGGAAAAATTTGGTAGTGGGACTGCGGCCAAATCCTTAAGGAACCACACCGTCGTAATTTCCGTTCCTGTTGGACCCTCCACACCGGCTTAACTCGACCTCCTTCCCAAGAGGGGGTGGCCAGGGCTAGGCTATGCGCCTCTGCTGCAGCGTTTGAATATTGGCCCCTGTCTCACGGGTTACTGATTAGCTTGGGCTTTCAAGCCGTAGGAGGAAGCTCTGGCAGTTCCTTTAAAGGTGCTGTGGTCCCCGTTCCTGGGTGGGGGTGGGGTTCCAGGAAATTGCCTGCGGTGCCAGGCAAACCAAGGTGTTGCCAGAGTCTGGCCGAGGGCTAGAGGAGCTGACGAGGTTAAGGGGCCTGGTGGTGCTGGGGACAAACACTGTGGCTGCAGCCCTCACCCGCTTTCGGTGCCTCTGGAGCAGCTCTTTATAGCTTTCCTGCAGCGAGGTGACTTTCTGGTGGCTATAAGGCCCGACTCAAGGAGCTGTTCTATAGGAGGCCCTGAGGGAGCCAGCCCTAGAAGGTCCTTGGCCCCTCTGAGATTTTGCTTTTGGGCAATCCAAAGGACATGTAGAGAAGTCAAGCTGGTACATGGTATTGAAACACTTCAGGGCCCTTAGGTTGTCCCCTGGACCTGCGGGTAGGAAACCGGGAGAGTGGGTTCAGCACTACTACTCACTCCCCTAAAGATCAAACAGGATACCGCTCCTTTGCATAATGAAAATGAAGTCTTTGTACTTTGATGTGGAGGGGCCGATTTTAGGGCAAACTGTCTCATCTAAACAGCCTCCCTCAACCTATGGGAGTGATCACTCAGTACCCCTGGGAACATTTATTTATGTTCCCCAAACCCAGAGAAACAGAGTCCAGGACGAGAATTGAGTTGAAATATTTTCATCCCACCCCACCCCAGCCAAAGTTGGGGGTGGTGGGGGAAGGTGCTCATCACCTCAAAGAGCTGAGGGAGAGGGCTTTATAGCTTAGAGGAAATTGGAAGCCTGGACAATGTCTCAGCACCCTCCCACACACACCACACCACACCACACCACACACACACACACACACACACACACGCAAATATCCCTCCTGAGGTTACCTATCAAGAATTTTACTCCCGAACTGAACACAACTTAGGAAACATTTTCCTGGGAGCTGGAATGTGTTAGCTTGCCCACAGGACTGCAGACTCACAGCATAGAAAATTACAATTATAAATCCTGCCTGTGGGGTATCTGTACAATCCATCTGTTATGTACTCAAGAATTGGTACACACTTCTATCCATCTCTCTGAACACACACTTCCTTATTGAGGCAGGGAGAGACACCCCAGACTGGCGGATGGCTGAGCCCGCTGTGTATTTACATATTCCCCCAAGGAGACAGACAGAGGGCGGTGGACCGAACCACAGACAGATTCGTAGGGATCTGGCTCCAGAAAGGAGTCGGTCTCTGGCCTGCCCTGCCCGCCTGCTCTTTTTCCCAAACAAAAGGATCAGACGAATAAACGCTCATAAATACCTCTGGGCTTAGATAAGAGCGATGAGGCGCTATTTTCTTTCATGCCCGACTCCAGGCGCCCAGGCCCTGCCCGTAGTGGCTCCATCTCCAGACAAGCAACCTGCAGAGGTGAGGTTAATTTGGGGGCTGTGACTCTAAAGATAAGGCAATTATTTCCCTGCTTCTGACACAGGGAAATGCTCCCTTCCTCACCAGATCTTATTTTGTTCAGACTTCACTGAGAAAACCACACTATTTAGTGCTAGGATGGAGACATTGTGGGCAGGGAGGAGGCAGGGAAGGCTGAGGCCCAGGGCTCAGCCTCAGCAGTAGGGAGGGAGGTGCATGCAGGTACTCTCTCCCACTTTTCTCCCCCTGTTCAAATGGCCCCTAGTCCTCTCTAGAAGCAAGCCCAGCCATACCTAGATATGGAATATTTATCCTTCTTCATTATCAGGGGGTTTAAATTTGTTTTCTTAAATGCTTATCAAACACTCCCACAGAGTCAGGTTAGGAAGTAATTGGAGGCCATCTAGGGATGGCTATTTTGCCATTAAGGTACAGCCAAGAAGTTGCCTTGAGTTTAGAGAGCCTTGGAGACCATGTTGCAACCAAATAAGTTCCCACCCTTGGTGATCCAAGCTCAGTCCCCTGCCACCTTCCCTAGTGTCTTGTACCATCTTCAGTGGGCAGAACTTGGCCAGAAAAAGGAGCCCAAAGGAAGGACAAGGCAGAGGAGGGTCAGCCTGGCCTGACATCTGACTTTGTTCCATGCCCTGGCCCCTTCTTGTCCCCAGGTGTGAAGGTTGTCACCCTTCACTACTTGGCCTGTGTATGTATATTAGAATGTTGGAAATGCACTGTGGCCCTGTCTCCCAGCCTGGGCTCAATGCTCATTTTCCTTGGATGAAAGAGCCAGAGACATACATTCTCTGACACACCCAAATTTGTAAGGCAGCAAAGCTGATGATACAAACACGGGGTGTGGGAGGGAATTGTAGCGATGCTGAGATACAGACAGAAGGGAGAGGGGATGCTGGTGATGGCTGGAAGCAGCCTGCTGAGTCCCCAAGAGAACGCAAACGACCTTCTCTCCCTATCAAACTAAAGCAAAAACCAAGTCTTGGGAAAGAATTAATTTTAAAAAGAACTGGCAGCTCCTACAGAGACTTAGAAGAGGAGTGAGGATGCATTTCTTCCCAGTGGTCTCTGACTGCCTCAACTATCAGGAGGGTTTGAAGCCCACAACTGGAAGAAGAATGATTTCTTCCTTGTGCCCAGATTTACTGGGACATCCCTGATTCCTGAAAATCCTATAGCCCAGGCTATTCTTAAGTCTTTTGGGATTGCAGAGGGTACTGGAGTGAGGGTTGCAGGCAGGATAGGGATCAGACAAATAAAGCCACCTAGGCTGAGGGATACCCCTCACTCCTTCACTCCATATCACCAAGTGAGGAGAGGGCTAGTCCCTTTCCCCAGTGCCCCTTCCCCTGCCAAGGGTGAGCAGCTGCATACTAGAGCCAGGCAGAATGTTTTGGGCAGCCACCCTCGTCGCCGCCTTCCAAGAAGCTCCTAGTCTAGCCACAGAGTCAGAAGGGGAAGCTTGGGCTCAGTCTCTCCTGCCAGCTCCTCCTCTTCTGGGTCTTCTAGGCAGTGGGATCTGGCCTGCCCCCTCAGACCAGAAGGGTTGTGGAGAAGCAGGAACAATAAGCGAGGCTTGGAGGAGAGAGCGCAGATCTGATAAACAGGAAAAACGATGTTCCAAACCTGGGGAGGAGGGTGTTTCTTCTTTGCTTATCTTAGCGGAGAACTCTTCTCACCTTCTACCGACACAAAACCCTAGAAACAAACCTTCTTTAGTTCTCTCTCAAGGCGATTCGGAGACATTTACCCACCCCTCCCTGGAGAGAAGGGGTCGAAGCAACGCAGGGGTTAACTTTTCTGAAAACACAATTAACTTTTTCCAATCCTGCGTGGGGTGGGGGAGAGATATATTTATTTAATCACCCGGGAGTGGGGTGGTCTCAATCTAAACGTTCCCTCCTCCCTCAAAGGCACAGAGCCTGTTTCACAGATCCTACGTAGGTGGAACAGGACGCGTTGTGTTGTTGGGGAGAGAGAGGAGAAAGGCGAAGGAGGAGGAAAAAAAAGGTTGATAGGTTTGTGCGCGGGTCCCTCGTGCGGGCTGCGCTCCTCCTGGGTGCTATTTGACAATTCCTGCCTCTGCCATTGGTCAGTGTTGGATCAGATGGTTGTATTTCCTTCTGGCCCTCACTGGCACCTCGCCATCCCCCCTCAGCTAAAACCCAATCTCGGATATACTACTAATAGGCGCGGCGCTCGGACTATAAAACACAACAAATCATAAACCCGGCGGAGCAGCAGCGGCCGCGCGCGCCTCCCCTCCCAATGAGTTCCTATTTCGTGAACTCCACCTTCCCCGTCACTCTGGCCAGCGGGCAGGAGTCCTTCCTGGGCCAGCTACCGCTCTATTCGTCGGGCTATGCGGACCCGCTGAGACATTACCCCGCGCCCTACGGGCCAGGGCCGGGCCAGGACAAGGGCTTTGCCACTTCCTCCTATTACCCGCCGGCGGGCGGTGGCTACGGCCGAGCGGCGCCCTGCGACTACGGGCCGGCACCGGCCTTCTACCGCGAGAAAGAGTCGGCCTGCGCACTCTCCGGCGCCGAAGAGCAGCCCCCGTTCCACCCCGAGCCGCGGAAGTCGGACTGCGCGCAGGACAAGAGCGTGTTCGGCGAGACAGAAGAGCAGAAGTGCTCCACTCCGGTCTACCCGTGGATGCAGCGGATGAATTCGTGCAACAGTGAGTGAGACTTCCCGTCGCCGTCGCCCCGGCTCCCCTGGGTGCCCACCCCGGGACACAGAACTAGTGAGCGCCCCCTGCCCCAATCTCCCACAGGGTGCTGGGTGGGCATCTCAGTTAGGAGATAGAAGAAGATTGGGCGCCGGCCGGGGGTCTCTCGCTGTGTTCCCTATTAGGCAGGAGTTACAAAGTTTGCAAAGTCCCAGCCGCACTGGCAGCCATGGGGAGCAAGTGTGCTCTCCTGGGGCGCCTGGCCAGAGCCAGGGTTCCAGGACAGGGAAGGGAGCAGGGGCCTGCAGTCACTGGCTTGGCTTTACTTTGAGCCCCCAACCCCCCTCTCCCAGCCCTGGTAGGGTTCCCCAACCAAAGAGGGCTCCATTACAAACGGAGTGCGTCATGCAAGGGGGTAGGGGGTGACGCTGAAGAGGAAGAGTTGAGTCTGTCTGGGACTGTGTTTCCCTGAGGGTGGGGAGCTGAGGCAAGATGAGGCACCAGGAAAGGGGTGGTAGTCAGAGGAGGGAGGAGGAATAAGGGGAAGGAAGAGAGAGGGAGCAGGCGGAGCGAGAGAGGGAGAAACAGGCGCGGGGTGTCAGGTTGGATTATTTGTTGGCCTTAAGTCCCAACTGATGTCCATTAGCCGGACTCGAAAGTGAGGAGCCGTTAATGTGGACTATGGATCGATCTACGTCATTAAGGATTAACGGCCTGGATTTATCATTGGGTTGGGGGGATGACGGGGGGTGGGAACAAGATGAATGGAAAGGGAGGGAAAGACAAGATGCAACTAGGAAGAGACACACCTGACCAGCCCCTCCCCCCAGGCTCAGGTGGGAGTTCAAACTGCTCCTCCCCTCCCCCATCTAGAGTCTAGACAGACGGCACAGGCCTAGGAGACTAGGAGGGAATCTGGAGGGGGCGCTGGAGGAGTGCGAAACGGGGGAAGGGAACCGGCAGAATAGAGGGCATCCCGGTACTGGCTGGAGTCTGTGTTCGAGGGTCGACTAGGGGAGGGGGCCCTGGGCCCGGTGACCGCAGGCCTCAGCATCTCCACTCTGCGTAACAGGTTCCTCCTTTGGGCCCAGCGGCCGGCGAGGCCGCCAGACATACACGCGTTACCAGACGCTGGAGCTGGAGAAGGAGTTTCACTACAATCGCTACCTGACGCGGCGGCGGCGCATCGAGATCGCGCACGCCCTGTGCCTGACGGAGAGGCAGATCAAGATATGGTTCCAGAACCGACGCATGAAGTGGAAAAAGGAGAGCAAACTGCTCAGCGCGTCTCAGCTCAGTGCCGAGGAGGAGGAAGAAAAACAGGCCGAGTGAAGGTGCTGGAAAGGGAGGGAGGACGCGAGGGGAAAGGCCTGTGGGGAGCCGAGGGCGTCAGAGAGACCCGGGAAGGAAGGCTCTCGGGTGGGGGAGCCAGGAGACCTGCTCTCAGACAGGCGGGGCCCAGCGCTCTCCTGGACGCCCCCGCCCGCACAGCTCCCGGCGGGTGCTCTGAGGCCTCACTACTCGAGCCCACCCAGCACCCCGCGCGCCCTTCCTTCCCGAGGAACTCGCCTCAGCCTGATCAGGCTTCCTGGTGAGAACTGAGGATCGGACTCACTTGATGTTTCCTGGAAGCAGAGCAAAATGCTCTTGTCCCTGTCGCGTCTCATTTCGTCCATGTCCCCCGTGCACGGTTCAATGGTAGATTCGCTGTCCCCTCAGCGGGGGCCTTGAAGACTCCCTGATCCCAGACCTGTCGTCTCTCCCACCCCCTCCCCAAAGCCACTGGAAGGAGCACATACTACCTAGAAGTAAGAAGAAGAGCCTCAGAAGAAAACAAAGTTCTATTTTATTAATTTTCTATGTGTTGTGTTTGTAGTCTTGTCTTAGCTCTGGACGTGAAATACTTCGATGATGATGATGATGATAATAATAATAATAATAATAATAACAACAACAACAATAAAGATGTGAAAACTCGACGCTCGGTCACCTCCAATCCTCCCCTGCCATTTTTTTCCCTCTCCTCAACCCCCAGCCTCTCCATCTTTCCTGAGCCAGAATTCTTCAGCAAAGGCGAGAGCCCTGGCCCGCCGAAGCGAGCCCTGTTCGACTGGGAAGTTACAGCTGAGATAAAGGCTGGAGCGATCAGTCCTGCCCAGGACCCAGCGCTGCGTTTCCCTGGTGCTGAGGCTCACAGCCGCTTCTCCCCGTGCAGACTTGGGGGATGGAGAGGGGCTGTGTCCCTCTCATTCTCTAGCCTTTCCTCGTGTATACACAGCACTAAGGGAGCCACTGAGGCCCCTAAAGCTCTCTGGCGGAGACGGAGCCATAGTCTGGGGGCCTCTGCAGCGCTTTTCTGTCCTCACCTTCGCAGCGACCCCTGGTCTTTGGCCCGTCCACATGGCCAGGTTTTTTCGCAGCCTTGGCCCTCCGCTCCTGGCCTGTGGCTCTGGAGACTAAAAAATGGGGCCACTGGGTATCTCTCACCCTGCAGCTGAAGGCTCCAGGTGCCCCTTCCCACCTCAAGTAGGAGATCAGCCTCAAGTAGGGGAATGTAAAGCCACCAGCCAGGCACAGGCCGAAGGGCACAACTTTCCCTTGCTCCTTGGAGACCCCAGGGCAGGAAGCCAGGTGATGGGGCATTTAGTGTCATCCTTTCAACCCAGAATGGCTCATTCTGTCTCTGCTTGCACCGGCACCCAGAAGGCAAGCTGCGGGCACTGTTTTCCTTTATTCCTCCGCCCTCTCGCTTCCTTTCTTATTTTTAAAGAAAATAGTCCCCTCCTAATAGGAGACCAGCTGCGGCGGTCTCTGGCCGCCCAGCGTGCTCAGCAAAGCATGCGGGTCCTTGGAACCCCTTTTCCGGGAAGGCGGCTGCCACCAGGCAAATTCTCAAACTGCCCAGCTGCGAGTGAGGGGCCTGTAGTGGGGCCTCCGAATGCAATAGCCGAGAAGGAGGGGAAGGGATCCCGCTTTACAAACTCTCAGACACATGTTACTACTCAAACCCAAGCAGCAGACGCGGTGGCCGCTGCAGTCTTTTCGGCAACTAGGCCGCTTAGCCCCAGCTGTGCTCGGTTTCTGGGGTCCCTGTCTTGCTCTGCCACTCCCCACGCCTGGGCTAAGGACCACCAAGGAGGTCCGGAAGGGGATTTCGAACTTCCAAGTGGCCCAGGAGAAGTGAACGCTTCTCCTTCTTTTTCAAGCCTCCCGCCCAGCCCTGCCGGCTCGGCCTGGGCGCTGTGGACCGGTAACAGCAGTTCCACCAGGATGCAGGCCGGGCTAAGCTCCTGGGGAAAACCCGTTGCAATAATTGTTTTTCACACACAACTCCCAACCCTTCCCCCATTTCCGCCTCCAATTCGGAGACTGGCAAAGCCCAAGAAAGGGAAAAGCAACTCTATCTTTGATCTTCTCATCCAAAGTTAAAACGACAATGATGATGTAGGGAGAAAGAACCAAATAGAGAGGCTAACCCCACCCACAAGAAAGTGGGTAAAAAGCCCAACCCCCGCTCTAAAAAGCTCAACCCTGTGGCTGAGCCTTGGCCGGGTTTCTTTCTCTCCCGGCGACTGCAGGGAGCCTGCAGGGAGCCAGCAGGGAGGCAGCAGCCGCCGCCGCCATGGCGGTCTCCCGCCCGCGCTCCCGTCGGTCGCCGGGAGGTGGCGCGCTCTGCTCAGAGGCCAAAGCCAACCTTCTCTCTGTTTCTCCCCCTTCTCCTTTTTTCCCCCTCTCTCGGAGGCTCGCATTGAATCGGCCCTAACGATTCTCGGATCGTCATTATTTGTAACCATAGAGCATGAATTACCTCTTGAGGTCATCAGCGAGAATTTACGACTGGTCAACAAAAGCACGTGATTCCCTAACGCCCCCCCACCCCCCTTCCAACCCCCCCCATATTTGGCCGCATACATAGCAAAACGAAGTACAGTGCATCGCTATAATTCATTAATACATCATAAATCGTGAAGCACAGGGTTATAACGACCACGATCCACAAATCAAGCCCTCCAAAATCACCCAAATGAGCTCGTACTTTGTAAACTCCTTCTCGGGGCGTTATCCAAATGGCCCGGACTATCAGTTGCTAAATTATGGCAGTGGCAGCTCTCTGAGCGGCTCTTACAGGGATCCCGCTGCCATGCACACCGGCTCTTACGGCTACAATTACAATGGGATGGACCTCAGCGTCAACCGCTCCTCGGCCTCCTCCAGCCACTTTGGGGCGGTGGGCGAGAGCTCGCGCGCCTTCCCCGCGCCCGCCCAGGAGCCCCGCTTCAGGCAAGCGGCTTCGAGCTGCTCCCTGTCCTCGCCCGAGTCCCTGCCCTGCACCAACGGCGAAAGCCACGGCGCCAAGCCCTCTGCTTCGTCCCCCTCCGACCAGGCGACCTCAGCCAGCTCCAGCGCCAATTTCACCGAAATAGACGAGGCCAGCGCGTCCTCGGAGCCTGAGGAAGCGGCAAGCCAGCTAAGCAGCCCCAGCCTAGCTCGGGCGCAGCCAGAGCCCATGGCCACCTCCACAGCCGCGCCCGAGGGGCAGACTCCGCAGATATTCCCCTGGATGAGGAAGCTTCACATCAGCCATGGTAATTCTCTCTCTCTTTTTTGTCTTCTCGGCTTTCCTTCTCTGCGTTTTGGGGTGGGATGGGGGGACAAGGAGAGCTTGGCTTTACCCTAAATATAGATTCATTTTTCTAAGGGGGAGAAGTATCCAAGAGGGGCCTCATAGCTTCGTAGACAGAGCCAAAAAGGGTCTCTCTGTTAAGAGGGGGGTATTTTTAATAATTTGTTTCCAGCTTCGGCTTAGGTTTTTATTAGCGCAGCTGAACCAGCTTTAGGATAAAGGATGGGGTTCATATAATGTGGGGAAGGGTCCTGCTTACCCCTGAAATTTTGAGACTGTCGCTAGCAAAGAAGGGGTGAACAGTAAAAGGAGCTTTCCGGGGCAAAAGTGCAACCGCTCTCCTCTCTCCCGGGGCGAGCGGCCGCCTGAGCCCAGCCAAGGGTGAGGCACTAGGAGCGAGCAAGAGACAAAGCCGGGCGCACTGGCTGCCTGCAGAAGTGGGGGATGCAGTAGAAAGGGGTGCAGAAATCGAGCTTGAATGTGGGCATCTGGAGTAGAGAGGATTGGAGCTGTGGTGAGCTGGGTGCCGGGACGCCTGGGTCCTGCTCCCCCGCCCCCTCCCACCCAGTGCCCCCTCCCACCCAGTGCCCCCTCCCTTAACCGGAATAACGTTGCCTTGCGGCTTTCCTCTATCTGCTCCAGATATGACCGGGCCGGACGGGAAAAGGGCCCGGACCGCGTATACCCGCTACCAGACCCTGGAGCTGGAAAAGGAGTTCCACTTCAACCGCTACCTGACCCGGCGACGGCGCATCGAGATCGCCCACGCACTCTGCCTGTCCGAGCGCCAGATCAAGATCTGGTTCCAGAACCGGCGCATGAAGTGGAAGAAGGACAACAAATTGAAAAGTATGAGCCTGGCTACAGCTGGCAGCGCCTTCCAGCCCTGAGCCCGCCCAGAGGAGCCCAGCGGCCCAAGAGCCCGTGCCACCCCCAGCCCTGGCCCCTCCAATCCTCCCCGCTCTGCCGCCGCCCGCTGGGGACCGGTTCCCACAAGCCTGCCTCGCCCCGGCCTTGTGTTACGATATTTCGTTTGGTCTTAGGTCTTCCTGTGGCTCCCTCTCTCCTGGACTGGTTATCTTGTTATTATTGTTAAGAATAATAATTATTATTATTATTTTCCTTCCATGCTCCCAACTCCCTTCTGCTTGTCCCAAATCCGCCAGTGTTTCTGAATGTTTGTGTCTGTGGTTGCAGTCCTTCCCCCAGGAAAAAAAAAAAAAAGAAATTCGCATGTTTAATGTGAACTCTCCCCTCCCCATCTGTGTTCTAACTTATTTATAAAAAGATGATCGCTGTATTTTGAGTTTCAGCTGGAAACTTCTGTAAGGGGCAGCAGTTGAGGTGGGGTAGTGCCGCAGTGGGGTCAAGCTGAGCTGGCTTCGGATTTGGTGTCCCTTTTCATTCTCCTCCTCCTCCCTCCTCACTCCCTAGGCCCAAGTCTCCTAGGGGCTTGGTCCTAGGGTGGGAAGGGGCTAGGGAGGACCAAAGGGATGGTATTGAGAAGAGAGAAAGAAGATAGTGAGATTTAAGTTCCTGCTGCCTGGGTAGGCCCCACAAGGCCTGGTCTGGGAGTATACGGAAACAAAAATCATCCTCAGTGCAAAATGTCTTGTGTATTTCTCTGTGACTCCATGGGTCTGGCTAGAGGGCCCAAAGCTTGTAAATATGGGGATAGTCTGGGTCAGACCCATCTCTCCCTTACCCATCTTGCTTCCAAGACCATTTGTAGTGAGTGAGTGGATGCTGTGCTACGTGTGAAATCTGTCTTTGCGGGGCCTGTCTCAGTGATTCGCTTTTGGTGTTTGTTTGTAGCTTTCCTGGAAGTCAAATAAATGTTTCCCCCACTCCATTGCCCTTCCACTTGTCTTTTCTCCGAGGGGTCTGCCTCTCCCATCCCGGGCACACCCTGCACCATTCTCAATAGATCTGGGGTGCAGGGAACAAAAAGTAGGCTGCTCCCCAACAGCTCTTCTCAGCCATGTAAGTCACTGGCTTGGTCAACAGTGCTTGGGCCAGGGAACAGACCTTCATGCCTGGGGGACTCCAAGGCCCAGAAACCCCATGTGGGGCTGGGGCAGGGGAAAGGCTGAGCTAGACTTCATCCTGTTCTTCCACTAGCTGGCCAAGGAAGCCTCTGGAAAACTCTTCTGGGAAAGTAATTTGGGCCTAAGTCCTCAGCAGGAGGCTCCTGGCCTTTTGGGAGTGGTAGAGGCCTGCCCAGCCCCCTGTCCCCTACTCCAAGTCCCAATTCAGCTCTGCCACCAACTAAAGCAAAAAAAAAAAAAAAAAAAAAAAAAAAAAAAAAAAAATTCAGCTGGGTTTCAAAGGATTTCTCTCACCCTCAGCCTTCCCTACCCTTATCAAGGGCTCCTTCTCTCCAAGGGCCCAACTGATCTTCCCTCTTGATTAGGAGTTAGGGTCCTTTCAGAAAGACCCCTGGTTCCCTTTCAGCCTGGCCCAGGGCTAGGGCCCAGTCTACCTCCATCCAAGTCAACCTCCACCCTGAGCACAAGAGTCAAGTCTGGACACTTACCCGGTCAATCCCTTCCAGCTTGGCCCAACTTCTTACTGGACTTGGGGGGAGGGGGAGCTGGTGAGGAGGAAGCCGAGGGTCGTGGAGGCTCTACTTGGCCCTCCTTTCCCTTCACCCCTTGACTTTGTCCCCCTTTGTCGATAGCAAACTATCCCAAAAGTCGCTATGACATTTAGATGTCAAATGGATAGGGGTTTTATCTCGAAGTTAGATCGTAAAAATCGCCGAGAAGTCAGACAGATACCCCTCACTGGCTCGAGAAAGTCACGTGAGGTCCATAAAGTTAGTTTTATGGTTTTGGGGAGTTGACACCGCGCAGTATATTTCACATTCCCCAGAATGTTAAGTGACACTTTAACTGCTCGCTGTGGTGGGGAAGGGGGCAGAGGTAGGTGAGCACTCTCTCAGCCTGGAGCAGCCGGACCAGCCCAGAAGGCAGCGGCGGCCCAGGCCAGCATTCCCGCAGTAAGTCGCTTTCAGCTTTCGCTTTTACCCCTTGCAATTCTGGGGCTTGGGACTGCGGGAAGAAAACTTGTTTCCACCTGGGGCTGTGGGGTGATGTAGGGGAAATTTAGCCTGTTTTATGCACTCAGTTCTAAGGGACTGGGTGCCTGAAATGAGTGCTCTCAGTTTCTTAAGGCCTCATCGGTTGGGGGTGCCTGATTTTTACCAGCAGGAGTGTCTGACTTCGTGGGGAAAAGGGTTTGTGTGGGGGATCCATGCTCCCTCAGTGCCAGTGGAAATTTAGGGACCAGGAAGGAGGGGTGTGTATTGCTGAAAGAAGGGGCCATTGGTGGGGGCCACTTCACTGCTGGATATCTTCAGACAACTATCCCCCCATCCTCCGGAAAGAAACTTTATGACATTCATTTGTCAGAGGTGTGTGGGGGTGCACCGCTGGGCACTTTTATCTGGATACATCTGAGCTGAGAAAAAGCACCAGGTAGGCGGCTGCTGTGGGCTACCTTGCCCTGGGGTGATCTCTGGCTTTCCGATCTTTGAAGCCCATAAAAAGAGGTCCCTCCGGTTATCTTTGGCTTCATCAGGCTTCTCTGGGATGGGGAGCACAGCGCTGCTTTTGCCTCCACCTTCAGCCTGTTGGTCTCAAGCTAATCTTTCTCCTTGGCTCGAAGTAGGATCCTGAAGTCAGACTAGGGAGCAGACAGAGAGGGCAATTCCCCCAATTCAAAACCTAATTCCTGAACCAGGAGTGGGGGAAGGGAAGAGCTTCTTCTCTTGCTTAGAGGTGTTAGGTGTTTAAGTAGAACTCTGGCAAGCCCTCCACAAATAAAATCAGCTCAAGAATACAAATCCCTCAACTGTCGGGAGGAAATAGATTCAGGAGCTGGAAGAGAAAATAGGAAAGGTGCTCTTTTTTCCTCTCTTTTTCCCTCTTCTTTTCCGGGCACACCCTCAAAGGCCCCTTTGTTTTGTAGAACCATAAACCAGAGAGACTTCAGGATTTGATCCCCAGGGGTTCTGTTATTTTATAGGGAAAAGTCACCCTTCTAAAAGTCAGAGGCTTTTTCCCCACCAAATTGACCCCCCTCCAATTTAACACCCATGGGGCTAACTACCCTGTCACTCCTACTTTCACCAGCCTGCCATCCCTTAATTCAGCTCACCAACTGCCATAGGTAGTTTCTGGGATTGGACATGTGGCACCTCGAGGGGCTTCTGATCTTTGGGACAAGGATGGGGTCATAAGACTCCCTTTTTCTCATTAAGGGACATTGGAGTTCTCCCCCTGTCCTCTTTCTCCTGAAGCCACTTTCTATTCCCTGAGCTCTCTATCCACTGCCCAAGCCTGACTTACAAGAAATCCTTAACAGGCTTTAAGAGCAGAGTCACCCTGGTTTAAAGACATATCATCCCAAGAATGACGAGGGCATTTGTATCCCTTAGAAAGGAGACACAGGTCATCTCCCAAAGGATCCCCAGCACCATTGAAAATATAAAGAAGTGCTGGAGGCACAGCTTCCACAGTCTTCCACTCTACAAGGCAACAGAGTTGACAGACATGCAGACAAAGAGCTCTGCAAGGGAGAGTCTGACCTGGGTCTCCAGGGGAACCCCATTCCTATTGTGCCCCTGGCCTCACTCTAATATACTTCCCTTTCTGAAAGCCCTTCTGGAAGCTAGAACCCCAGATAGCAAGGCCTGCTCCTGAAAAATTGTTTCTTTGCCCCCTCTCATGTCAGTTCTATAGGCTCTAACATCTACTAGGCATATCTGGTCGGATTTTCCAGGATGGCAAAGAGCAACTTGGAGTGCCCACTTCCACCTCAGTGAACAAACTCTTGAAGGGTCTCCTCCAGCTCTAAGCAGGTCCTGGAGAAGATGCCCTAGGCTGGGCTTTCCTCTTCTCCACTTCAGGCTCCCTGAGCTGAACCCCAGTCCTGTCTGAACCCCAGTCAGGACAAGCTGCGGGAGGCAATGAGAGGTGTGAAGGGATTTCTGATGCCAAGAACTCTCTCCTCTGCCCCAGACCTCTGTCCTCTCCTCCTGCCCTCCCAGGCTGTCTCCCTCTAAGAGAGCTGCTCTACTCTCTCCAGGGCTTTGCTCTCCCTCCTCTCCCACCTGCTTTCTCTCCCTGCCAGTCCAGGCTTCAACCTCTTGAGCTACAAGCCAAGCCGGTACCCTCTGGCCAAATCTTCAACCTGGGGCAGGCCCCAGGAGGTGACAGCTGGAGATTAAGGCTGCAGTTTCTCTTTTCCCTCTGAGGCCAGCCTGGCCACCACTCGGTGGACAATTCAATTTTGATTTTTTTTGTTTTGTTTTATTTGGTTATTTGTTTTGTTTTGTTTCTCTGAGGCCAATGGGTGGGAGGAAGTATAAAGAAGTGTAAACAGGAAAGCCAGCTGGGCCTGGAGTTCCAAGTGCCCATATTTCATCGGCTTCCTCTCCATAACTGTGGCAGGGACACTTAACCCTTCCCTGGCTGTGAGAAGTTATTCTCTGAGGGCTGGTGAGCAGAATGGGAAGATCTAAGAGGCAGCTCCTTTCCTTGCCTGGTTCCTTTATCCCTGGGATTTGCAGGCCAAGGATTCTGAGCAATGGAGAAGACAGAAGCTCAGCACAACCCCCCCAAACTCAGTCCCTTCCCAGGGCTAGTCTCCCCAGCATGGACTTCTCAGCTTGGGGGACCAACCTGGTCAATCTTGGAAGACAGGGCTAGCAAGAATGAGCTCCCCTCTTTTAAGGGAGGGGATACTGGTAACCCTCCCCATGTTTGGAGTTTTTCAGAGTAATCGGATTTTGAGGCTGAGATCTGCCCACAGTGAGACTTATTGATTGCTGCAGTGCTGTTACACATCCATATTAATTAACACCGCCTGGAAACAGAGCTGTTTGGGGAGGGGAAGGGAAAAACGGGGGCCCCTTAAGCAGAATGGATATTTCTCCCTAAGGGACTCTGAGGTTGAGATTGGAGGGCCCTCTGCACATGAATCCTGTGGCCCTCCCCAGGCTTGAAGCCCCTGGAGTTCTCAGCAAGGGCAAGAATGACTTAGTCTCTACAGTCAACTCCACACACAAGTCTCATGGTGGTGATGGTTGAGGGGGGGGGAGATTAAATACCCCTCAGGTCGTTCCTGCAGGCCCCACCCCACTCTTCCTTGTCTCTGGTGGGTTTCCCCAGCCCTCTAATGCTCTGTCTCCAGCAGAGGTTAGCGAGCATCCTTTCTAGAGGGGTTAACCTCCCCCCTCACCTTCCTTTCAACTTCTCAAAGGTAGAGGCTTATGACGGTTTTCGAATTTGGTTTGTTTTATTTTGCTTTAGCGTCCCGTTGTTGTTGGTAGTGATGGTCTTATGGCCTTCTCCTTTCTCCTACCCCTCCCTCCAAAAAGTGATTAAAATCTGTTAAAGGATTTAATTAAGAGAGTTAAATGAAAAGGAAGGAGGCGCAAATGAGTTGGGGGAAAAAACCCACACCAAAGCTATTCTCAACGATTAAATCGCCATTTTAACAATATAATGGAGTTTGCATCCTGAAAGGGGAAATCAACGCTCATATCTCATCAATAATTCATAGAGTCCGGGATCATGCAGAGGTCAGCAGACGGGGGCAGCAGCGCCGGCCTACGTGGGGCTCCGAGCCGCTGCAGCATATATTACGCGCCGCTGGCCACACCGCCGCAGCCACCTCTGCCGCTGTAGACGGGGGGTGGGGGCACGCCGGCAGGTTTAGGCGGATCTTTCGTTCTTTCTTTTGGCGAATTTACTGATTGCAGGCTGCAAGAGGAAGAGGGGAAATTTGGGAGCCTGGAGAGTGTTGGACTTCGGGCAATTCGGGAACCTGTCGGATCCCCAAAAGCACCTTGTCCCCAAGTTTTAACGTTTCTCTTCCCTCTCTTCTTATTCCTTTTCTCAGTGATTTAGGCGTCTCCTCTCTCGTCTCTTCTCCCCCTAAAGTTCCTCTTGGAGAGAAAAATGCACTCTCTGCAGTATCCTCTAGCTTCTCCTCCCCGGAAACAGTTCCCAGTCTGCGAGGCCGCCCTCTGGACTGCCTCTCCCCGAGTGGAGCCGGGCTGAGCCTTGCGGCTTCGGAGCACAGCGGCTGGTTTTGGTCGCAGCGATCCCTGGATCCCTGACCTCGGAGCCCGGTGGGGTAGGGCTGAATGCATCTAGGGAGGAAAGGTACCTCGCAGGCCCCAGACCATTTTGCCTTACCAAAAGATGACCCAGGCCAGTTGGAAAGGTGGGGAGTCAGCACGGAAAGGCACACCTAGGGGAGAAGTGGAGGGAAAGTGCCAGCCTGTGTGGGGCGTCGCCTCTTGAGGGATTTGGAGGCATGATAGAGGATACCCTATTTAGGGGCTCCTGCAGGCTTGTCCTTAGGTGCATGCATCTCTCTAATTCGTTTTCTTTTCTGTTTTCTGAATCCCAAGGGATCCCAAGGAGGGAGAAAGGAAATCCTTCCCAGTGAGAGGTGGGAGTCTGGGAGGCGATATTTGGGCGGAAGGGAAACCGAAAGCGCACGGGTTGTCCACACCGCCGCTGCTCTGGACCAGAGGCAGAGGCTGTAACATCCCGGAGCTGCCAGTAGAGTCCGCCTTAGACCAAGTTCACAGCCAGGTTGGGGCCTCTGAGGCGCCAGCGAGCGGCCGCGCAAGGTGGCCCCGGGCCCCCCCGCATCGTTGGGACACTGAACTCTCCCTCTAGCCCTGTGAACACAGTGGCCCCTTCTGCTCCCGAGGAGCCACTGCTCCAAGCTCTCTCCACCCTTCACCCCAGAAATGCCCTTCTCCAGGTCAGCCCATTCTACTGCTCGCCATAGGTCTCCTCGTCCGGCAACCTCGGCCCCACTCGGGTGTCAAAAATGAAGAAGGGTGGGTGGTCAAAAGCCCTTCCAGGCATCCCAATAGAAGAGACCGCTGAAAATGCGGGAGGTGGGTTCCGCGTCTTTTTCCAAGGAGTTATTTAATAGTCAAAAGACTCCTCTTGCCCAGGTCTAAGGCTCTGGGGGAGTGGGGACATTGGCGAAGGGGGGAGGGGTAAGGAAAGCGTTTTGCCCTGGGGTTTCTGCGGCCAGCGCGTAGCAGAATGAGACCCTGGGTGGTGAGGCCAGTGTTATTGCCGGAGGGGTCGCAAAGTTGGAGGGTCAAAAGTTTACACCATCCGTGAGTGGGAGCGGCGGAGGCGGGGTGGGGCGGTGGGGGAGGGGGCTGTATGTGTGTGAAGACGGACGAGGGAGCCAGGGATGCTGGAGGTAAGGAAGACTTGTGGGTTGCAGAAGTGGGGGAGCAGAAATGGGCAGCGAAGAGGCAGATATCTGGGGAAGGGAAACTGAGGAAGGAAAAATCCCTTCTCCAAAAAGGGCGAGACTGGTGGTGGTGGTGGTGGTGAGTTGTAGAAAAGACAGCGCTTAGGGTGTGGTGAACCCTCTGAGCAATTTTCTCTTCCAAAGATAATCTTTGAGTCACCGTATTAAATTTAATTAAAACCTTCCTAGCCACACACATTTTAGAAATTCAATTAAATTACCCCCACGTCTTTGTAGGACTTCTGGCAGGGCCAAAGAATACTTCCAATGTGAAGGTTTGATTTTCACCAACATCAACTCACCCTGCTTGCCCTAAAGGGGTCAAACTACTGGCTCTTTCAATCCTCCACCCCTGGGAGAGGCAGGCCTATTTTCAAGAACCCTTAACCCCCAGGCTGTGTCAGGAAGGTGGGGTCCATGAGCATTGGCCAACACTGGAGCCTTTCCAAACTCTCATTCCTCTCTCCAAATTGCTCCAGTTTAAGAACTTGCCTATTGAAAGATTAGCTTGTTAATTCTCTCACTCTCTCCCAAGCCTCCATTTGTGTGTTCATCTTGACTCCTTCTCTTCCTATTTGGATGAGGGAGGAGAAATGCAAAGGAAAAATACCAAATGGCCTCACGGAGATCTTTTTTACGGGAGTTGAAACAGGCGACCTGAAATGAACTTTGAATCCATACATTAAGCTTAGCTCATGAGTAAATGCCTAGAGAGACTCAGTAATTATAACACTGGGGCATAGGCCTATTTTGGGTCCTTAAATGACTGTTGTATTATGAGATGTCATTATCTGCTCTTCCAAGCATTTACTATAGGAGGTACACTGTGGGCGTTTTTCCTTCCAGGATGGAGATAACCTGAGAGTTTCTGTAAAGATGCCTTTTGAAACATGGCCAGAAGAGACAAAGGTTTAATATCAAATTTCAAATAGATTTAACCCAGGGTTTTGACTAAACCAATTGGGTGAAGGTCCCTATTTTTGCTTAGTCCTTAGGTGAGTTTCTCTGCAGTGTCAGGCCAGGAAGGAATTCCTGGAGTCCTGAAGAGACAGATGTCAAAGCCTGAACTGAAGAATCCATCTCCTTCTGTTCCAGGACAGAACGTTAGCAAATTTAGGTATAGACTGGAGCAGCCCAAGGTCCTGGGCTAGAAGGACCAGGATGGGGAAGAAGTGGCCTCTGCCATTCTGGACCAAGCTGGGTGCCTTGGGGAGTTCTTTCTTGACCTCTCCGTACTAGGAGGATACCACCCTACCAACTAGGCTGGAGCCCTGTCTCAGTCTGTAGACTTGAATTGGGAGGAAGGGGAGTCACCTGACCCACCTCTGCAGGACCCTAGGAAGCTGGAGAAAGGGAGAAGCGTGTTGTAGGCAATCCACCAGATTCTAATCCTGGAGAGACAAACCCAAGAAAATCTCACTATTTTAAATGCCTGCTTGATCTGCTCCTGAACCCCCTTGTGTGGGTGATGGGGGTAGGCAAAAGTGTTACTGTATTGATGAGAACGATTCTTCGGGGGGAGGGGGAAGCTATTGTTTTGTATTTAAAGGACAGTTAAAGCTCTGAAAGGTATGTCGCCGGCTTTGACCAGCCCAGCCCAGCACCTCTCTCAGGGTTCTATCTTCCCCAAACCTGCTGGGTTGTGTGGACCAAAATCTTGGCCCCAAGAGGTGGAGTGGTCATTTCTAGGCCCTGGAGCTTCCAAAGCTTTTGTAGAAATGAGGGTATCTCTGACACTTGGGGGAGCAAATAAAGCAGATGGAGTGTGCAGTAGGGTGGGGATCCGGGCGCTGGCCATACAGGCATTTAGGGGTAAGGTTCAGGGAAGGGGCCTCTTACTCAGGCCTGCTCTCTGGGGCCCAGGTGCCCAAAGCCATGCTTTCAGTTTTCCCCGTGCCAGCCTCATTCTCAGGCCTCAAAAGGATCCCACATGAAACCCCACACTCTCTCTGGAACCAGAGCTGACAAAATATGGGAATGATGGAAAATCAAAACAGGGGCGTGGCCGACTGACTCCTATCCGAATGAGACTTTTTTCGGGTGGGGGCTGGATGAAGAGAAGACTCTGGCGAAAAGTCGAGCTGGAGAGGATGAGCTGAATCAAATTTCTGCTCTGTCATTTTTTTCCCAAGTAATGACCTACGCAAAATTCAATATGACCCAGCGAACTGCGCGAGCATATTATAGTAACTGCCTGCTCGTGGGGGAGGCCAGCAGAGGGGTGAACCGCAGGTCACGGCGTCTAAAAATTATTAAAATGTTTGAGAGCCTCGTGACGCGCCTAGCTGTTTAACAAAGACTGCCAAAGTATGAGATTAACACGAAAACTTGCGCTTCCAAAACAAAAACACACCAAAAAAAAAGTCACGTTCCGGCTTCTGAGGGAGCCCGTGGCTCTGTCCGCCGCCGCGGTCCGGTTTTCCGGACACACAATAGTGGACAGGAGAGAGCTCAGCTGTTGCCCAGCGCGTCCGCGGGCGGCTCGGCGGCCGGCGGGGCTGGGGAGCCTCCCGGTGAGTACCCTCGCCCGCGCCCCCTCTGGGCCTTTCTTTCCTCCGCGCCGCCGCCGCCGGTGCGTAGGCCGGCTGGGGACTCGCCTCCGCTCGGGCCTTCGGTTTCGCTCCCTCGCTGAGTCCCTTCTCCCCGCCAACAAAAGGTGATGATTCCTAGCGGACTGGGCACGCCTGGACGGCGGAGGGTGGCTGGGAGGCGCGAGGTCACGCTAGCAACCTGTGGCTGCCAGGAGAAGGCGGCTGGGAAGCCACGGAAAGACCCGGGAGCGCAGGGGAGGTGGCTCAGCTCGCGCGCAGCCCCTGCTCTTATTTTACTATTATGCGTGTTGCTGTTCGTATCCTTCTGGGCGGTGAAGGGGAGAGGCAGCCTCCCGCTCCGGTGAAACCCGTCCAGGGAGTCGCCCATAAACCCTGTTCTCCATCTCGGGCGGCTGGAGGGGTGAGGGGGGTGCGGCGCCTTGGTGGGATTGGCAGGTGGTGGCTTCCAGGGCGCAGAGGAGAAAAATCTCTGCTCTTGGGCGCCAGGATCAAGGATACCCAAACTCGCGGTGGCTCTGCCGCCTGTTCCTCTCTTTTGGGGTGCTGGGGCACCTGGGCCGCATCCCTTGTGAAGTGTAGAGCAGCAGAGAGGCCCGGCCGCCGGCCCAGCGGCCCTACCAAACTTCCGAAATGCCGACGGGTTGGACGGGTTTCCGAGAGCTGGCGAGTTGAGAAGGACAGGAGGTATGGGGTGGGGGAGGGGCCTCGACCGTTGGAGTGGGTCCTGGAGACCCTAAGTGGCCTTTGACAAGATTTGGAAAGGTCCCTGGTTGACGCTAGGGAGCTGGTGGGGATCTTAGCAGCGCATTTTGTCTGTGGGCCCTGGGCCAGACTCTAGTCTCCCTGAGTGCCCAGATGGGGGTCTGAGATTACCTATTGGACCCTCTCTTGGCAAAGACAACCATAGTGTGATAGTTTGCTTTTTTCTCCCAAATATGTGTGAGTTCAGCCTGTCTGGGAGAATGTTGATGTTAGAAATCAGGCCCAGAGGCCAACATTGGCAATTCCTAGATTTAAGATTAAAAGAAAATCAGAGGGTTTCTGGACCTAGTTGTGGGCAGGTGGGAACTCTCCTCCTACCCACCTGCAAGGTCCCAGGACTGGGCATAGGCAGAGATCTCTGGAGTGTTGCAGTTAGAGGGTTGTTTTTGTGTTGTTCCTGTATTTGTTAATGAAATTGATATTATTTTGACTTCCTCACTAAAGATGCAAGTATTTCTCAGACCTAGGGAGTTGAGTAGGGAGTCTGGGTGGGGTGGAGGCTTTTTCTATGCACATTTTCCCTTACTCTGTCACAGCTTTCACAGTCTCAGTTCCCTCCAGCCCAATCCCCAGACTCTCAGCTTAGTAAATTCACGGCTTCTGGGAGCTTCAGAAAGTTGGTTCAGAAACCCCAGATGCCCATTTTGGCCCTACCACCAGCAACCCAAGCAGGTGGCTAGGCGAGTTCGTCTGTGTTTAGAAGGAAAGGACCCGCCTGGGGCTAGGAAGGTGGGGAAATGGGGTTCCTCCCCACACCTCCCCGGGATAGACCCTCTCTCCTGGCTCCCAGGATGTGTGAGAGGCTGGGAGGGGCCCTATATCATCTGGCTGCATCTTTTATGGTTCCTCATTGCCCTTCATTCGGAAATGAAACGCCTTTGATCTTTTCTCAGGTTGTAAACGGAATTGCCCGTCATTAAATATCCGGGGCCCCATCTGCTTGGTCTCCCAGCATTTTTCTTTACAGCTGTTTCTCTCTCTTTTTACCACTGAATTTTTCCAAAAGGACTTTTATTACACCACCTTCACACCCAGCCGCCTCTTCCTCCTCCCTTCGCTGAGAGGCGCTTTGGAAAATATCTAGATATTCGTTTGATCACAAACTAAAGGCTTGGAGGGGCACGGAGGAGCCGATTGGGGTTTTGTTTTTTCTAAAAAAAAAAAAAAAAAAAAGGTCCTTGGGGGAGGGGAGGGGCGCGAAGGCACCCAGAAAGGCCTGAATCTGACTTCGCGGCAGCCTCAGAATGACCCTTCCTCCTTTTGTGCTTAGCTAATGTTTACATCTCATAATTCATGCGCCACCGAGAGTTGCGCGGCGGCGGCGGAGGCAAGGTTCCCGTCCCTTTGCGAACTGGCTACTTGAAATTCTAATAGAAGAGGAGAATTGAAAACCTTGTAATCCCAAGAACGGACTCGCACTGCCTTTTTCTGTTCCCAGAGCTCAAAACTAGAACAAAACGAAATAAAACCAAAGCACTCAAACCACACCCCAAACGAAGAAGGCGCGGAAAGTAGGAGAACTGGAAAATTTCTGGGCCAAGAAGATCTGTCTGTCTTCTGTATATACCCTGTAGATCCGAATTTGTGTAAGGAATTTTGTGGTCACAAATTCGTATCTAGGGGAATATGTAGTTGACATAAACACTCCGCTCTTATTTTTCCAGAAGATATGTATATGTAGTATTTTTCTGAATGAGGACAGTCTGGTGACTGGCCACACGAAGACTCCTTCCTCTTTATTCCTCTATCTTTTCCTCCTTCAACTTGTTAGAGATGGAGAAATCATCTACCTGAACTCTCCCCACGCCTGCCCCTGGGAGCCTTGGTCCCTTTTCACACCTCTTTGAGGTTAATGTTATTGTTGTTGAAGTTTTAAATTTATCTTCTCGTCCCAAACGCACCCATTTTCTATTCTGGGCTCAGGGAGGCTTTATTGGAAATTGCGAAAAAAAATGACTTGTCTTCAGTGTGCGAAGAAGGCAAAGGAAATTTGTTGAACAAACGGATGCTGAGGCCGCCTTTCCGTTTCAGTTCAGAACAAGATGACCTGGAAATACTCGATTACCAAGGGGTGTTATTGTCTGTGTTGGTCACCTCTATGGCTGTATCCCCAGTATCACAGGGATGTGAGATTTCTATTCGCCGCGGAGGCGGCGACAATTAGAACATCTCGGACCCATGGTTAGTATTACTCGGGTGGTTATGGAATTAGCAAATTGCTAATCAATTTTGCTCTCAAAAGTTGCAGGTTTTTTTTACCCCAGCGCTCTGTCTATAGTGTGGGAAACCAAGTCGTTTCTCCAGGCTTGGGCCGTGTGGGTTAAAGGGAGGAGTGGATAGGAGAAGGGGGACAGACGGACTGACGGACACAGTCTAGCTAACCGTGCAGCTAAATGAGATTTGGAAGGCGAAGTCTCCCCGAATTAGTGCATGAATTTCCTATCGATCCGCCCGCGGTTCCATTCATCTCTGACAAGTCCCTCTGCGCACCCGCCCTCTAGCTCTGGACGCCTCCTCTCTCACCCCTACCCCTCCCCATCCAGCTGCAGAGAAAAGCCCCAAGCTCTGTGCTCTGGCCCCCGTATGGGTTCCCCTTTCGAGACGGAGCCCCCAACCCGCCAGTAACCTAACTCCCCATAGAGACGCAGGGTGCTAGCGCTCCCTCCCGCCGAGGGGAGGAGACTGGGGCCTTTGGAAGGTACAGAATGCTGGGCAGAGGTGAAGCAGAACAGGAGGGCTACACCGGGAGCCCCAACTTCTTAAGGGATCTAGGGTTTGCGCTCTGCCTAGCGCCCCAACAGGCCCTCCAGTCGCAACCTGCGCGCGCTCTCTCTCTCGCTCTCTCTCTGATCCCGGAGACAGCGAGGCAAGGAGGGGGTCGCCCCGCAGGAGCCCTATGTAAATCCTGGTGTTGGGTGGGTGGGTGGGGAGGGGGAAGAGAAGAAGGGGAAATAAACCTCTTTGGCTGGAGTGGGGTCCGGGTGAGCAGATTTCCTTATCCGGGAATCGCAGGCGGGGCGGCCATTGGCTCGGAGGATCACGTGGGCGCCTAACTTTGTTCACTTGACAGTAAGTAGGAGGGCTTTCGGAAACAGGAAAACGAGTCAGGGGTCGGAATAAATTTTAGTATATTTTGTGGGCAATTCCCAGAAATTAATGGCTATGAGTTCTTTTTTGATCAACTCAAACTATGTCGACCCCAAGTTCCCTCCATGCGAGGAATATTCACAGAGCGATTACCTACCCAGCGACCACTCGCCCGGGTACTACGCCGGCGGCCAGAGGCGAGAGAGCAGCTTCCAGCCGGAGGCGGGCTTCGGGCGGCGCGCGGCGTGCACCGTGCAGCGCTACGCGGCCTGCCGGGACCCTGGGCCCCCGCCGCCTCCGCCACCACCCCCGCCGCCCCCGCCACCGCCCGGTCTGTCCCCTCGGGCTCCTGCGCCGCCACCCGCCGGGGCCCTCCTCCCGGAGCCCGGCCAGCGCTGCGAGGCGGTCAGCAGCAGCCCCCCGCCGCCTCCCTGCGCCCAGAACCCCCTGCACCCCAGCCCGTCCCACTCCGCGTGCAAAGAGCCCGTCGTCTACCCCTGGATGCGCAAAGTTCACGTGAGCACGGGTGAGTGCGTGGGCACCCCTTCCCCCTCCCACCCCTGGAGCTTTACACCAAAGGGACTTCGGAGGCATGGGTGGGGGGGGGGGGTTGAGCTGGGGAAGCCAATTGTCCCCGCTATAAACTCGCCATTGCCAGAGATTTACGGTCGCCTGTTTTCAGAGCTACATAATTACATCCCCCATAAATTTTTATGGCCTGGTGGGCCCTGCGCCTTTGAAGTAGGTTTCCCATCCTCTTCACCATTCTCACCAGCGACTTTTTCGCCAGGGAGGTACAGTCTTAGTGAAGTTGGAAGTTGGGGAGGAGTGGAGGAGGTGGAGGAGGAGAAGGAGGAGGAGGTAATCCGTATTTAAGCAGAGAGTTGAGTCAACTCCCAGTATTTATTTTTTCCTTTCTTCCAGTCTGACTCCTTGGCTGGAGAAGTGGGCAAAAGTTTTCAGTAGGGGCAGGCACTGCTTGGAATCTGAGCAGCAAGGGTGGGAACTAAACAGAGGAAAGGTTTAGGGAAACCTCCCCTCCCTCTTCCACCCCCTCATTCTCCCATTCTGGGGGCCCCAAGCTGAGGGGGAGAGAGGAGCAATTAAAACCTTGGGGGAGTCCTCACACGCCCCCCTTCCCCACCAGACACCCAAACAACAAGGACACAGCACAACCCTCCAAAACTTGGAGGTCTCTTTCTCATTCTTGGGTCTTGCATTCTTCCCTTTTCGTTTTTCCCCCTGTCCCTCAGAAGGAAGAAGAGGTGGCGGGAGAGGGAGGGAGGGAAACACTGTGTTCCCTGGAAGAAAGGACTCTCCCTTTCGGGGGCAATAAAACTTTCTCTTTCTCCCTCTCTCCGTGTGTGTCCAGTAAACCCCAATTACGCCGGCGGGGAGCCCAAGCGCTCTCGGACCGCCTACACGCGCCAGCAGGTCTTGGAGCTGGAGAAGGAATTTCACTACAACCGCTACCTGACACGGCGCCGGAGGGTGGAGATCGCCCACGCGCTCTGCCTCTCCGAGCGCCAGATCAAGATCTGGTTCCAGAACCGGCGCATGAAGTGGAAAAAAGACCACAAGTTGCCCAACACCAAGATCCGCTCGGGTGGTGCGGCAGGCTCAGCCGGAGGGCCCCCTGGCCGGCCCAATGGAGGCCCCCCCACGCTCTAGTGCCCCCGCACGCGGGAGCCACGAACCTCGGGGTGGGGGTGGGCAGTGAGTGCAGGGGATGGGGTGGGGGGACAGGAGGGGGCCCTGGGGCCTGGGCCCCGGAAAAAATCTATCTGCCCTCCCCCACACTTTATATACGAATAAACGCAGAAGAGGGGGAGGGGAAGCTTTATTTATAGAAATGACAATAGAGGGCCACGGGGAGGCCCCCCCAGAAGCAAGATTCAAATCTCTTGCTTTCTTTCTTAAAAAAAAGAAAAAGAAAAAGCAAGAAGAAGGAAGAAAGAAAAAGAGAAATAGGAGGAGGCCGCAGCTCCTCGTTTTCAGCTTTGGCGAAGATGGATCCACGTTTCATCTTTAATCACGCCAGGCCCAGGCCCATCTGTCTTGTTTACTCTGCCGAGGAGAGGACGGGCCTCGGTGGCGACCATTACCTCGACACCCGCTAACAAATGAGGCCCGGCTCGGCCGCCTCCGCCTCTGCTGCTGCCGCTGCTGGAAGACAGCCTGGATTTCCTTTCTTTGTCCCCCACTCCCGATACCCAGCGAAAGCACCCTCTGACTGCCAGATAGTGCAGTGTTTTGGCCACGGTAACACACACACACTCTCCCTCATCTTTCGTGCCCGTTCACGGAGGGCCAGAATGACTGCTCACCCACTTCCACCGTGGGGTTGGGGGTGGGCAACAGAGGAGGGGATCAAGTAGGGAAGGGGGTGGCCTTGACAACTCAGGAGTGAGCAGGGAAATTGAGTCCAAGGAAAAAGAGAGACTCAGAGACCCGGGAGGGCCTTCCTCTGAAAGGCCAAGCCAAGCCATGCCTGGCAGGGTGAGGGGTCAGTTGAGTTCTGGGAGCTGGGCACTACTCTGCCAGTCCAGAGTTGTACAGCAGAAGCCTCTCTCCTAGACTGAAAATGAATGTGAAACTAGGAAATAAAATGTGCCCCTCCCAGTCTGGGAGGAGGATGTTGCAGAGCCCTCTCCCATAGTTTATCATGTTGCATCGTTTATTATTATTATTGATAATATTATTATTACTATTTTTTTGTGTGTCATGTGCGTCCTCTCTCCTTTTCTCTTTCTGACATTCCAAAACCAGGCCCCTTCCTACCTCTGGGGCTGCTTGAGTCTAGAACCCTTCGTATGTGTGAATATCTGTGTGCTGTACAGAGTGACAATAGAAATAAATGTTTGGTTTCTTGTGACCAGCACAGCGTGTTTTTGTTGAAACATTGGCGTAAAGATATGGACAAATGCCACCCAGTGTATATTTTAAGCACCCTACTGGGTTCAGCCTCACATTGTGTGTGGTTGAAGATTTTTTTTCAAAGAGTCTGATGGGAATTTTTATCTCAGAGGACTCCAAATTGTGGTGGCTGGTTTGTTTTCCTTTTAAGGTGGGTGTGTTTTGTTTTGGGGCTTTTAATTTTTTCCCTTCAGTCCAAAAATGGATTGAAAGGACTGGGAGGGCTGATTCCAGTCCCTAATGGGGGAAAATGTTTCATTGTAGGACACAAGAGGCTTAAGTACCACAAAGCCTTTCATATCGTGATTTATTTGTCATAAGCAAATAAAATGCGGTTAAGCTGTCTCCTTCTAGACAGAAGGCTCTTTGGTTATTAAAGTTCCGAGAGAGGATTCCATGAGGCTGGCCTCTTTCCTCGCAGCATAAGAAGGTATCGCTTTCCTCTGAGGTGTTTAAGGCTTTAATGAGTCTAATTTTTTGCACAGATGTTTCTGGGTGTTTGCAGGTTTTCAGAGTATTTTTATATTACAAAGAAGCTAGCCAGTGCCATAGCTCAAACTCTGACAAGCAAATAGATAATCAAGAAGACAAATGGCCTCTTTTGTGAAGCCTTGCTCCAGTATTAATTTTCATTTTCTTTCTCATAGAAAGTATCGAAAGTATGACCGGGGACCAAATAGCTTTCTGTCTCTGAGGTCCCAGTCACCCCTAGAATGGAGTGGGGGTAGGGGAAAGGGGTGGAGGAGACCCTCAGAAGCTCTGTCAGGCTCGGATTGCTTTTGTACAGCACTACTTGGAAGTTCTAAGGTCTGGGGGCTCCAGCCTCAGGGTCTCTGGTCTATTGGTCATCCAGGGTGCAGCCACCCCATCTCCAAAAAGCTCGGGGCTCGGGAGAGCATATGCAATTAAAAGTCGTTTTTTCAGTCCCATCTCCTTTCAGAAAATAAAAAGAACCAATCCCACCCGCGCGTTTTATTGTTATTTATTTGCATTCCTCCAGCTTGCAGCTCCGGTAGTTGGAGGCTGGGTAGGGCAGGGGGAACCGACAGGCCGATGTCCCCAGCTGCAAAAGAGCTGCTGAACTGTCCGTTTAAATGCTGCTGGGAGAGTCGTAAAAAAATCGTCGTGGACCTGGAGGATGAGAGGGGCGAGCTTTATTTCGGTCGGATCGCGGTGTGGTGTTTTAGCTGCAAGGGGATGCCGCAGCCCCGAGTTGAGGGGGAAAATAGTTCTTAAAAAGCATATGCCCCCCTAAGGAATGTCTCTAAAGAACCAAATCAAAGCTGCTCTTTGGAAGGTATGAATAGAATTAAAAAAAAAAAAAAGATTTCTATGGAGCTTAAAGTTCACAGCCATTCTGTGTAGACAAGAGCTAAGAAAAATGTGAGAATTATACAGAAAACCATTAATCACTTCTTTTCTTTAAATACGTATCCTCTCTCCTTTGTTATTATTCAACAGCAAATCTCCTCGGACCGGCTGTTGGGGGAAAAAAGTGTTAGCCGTCTCTCCCGGATCTGCAAGGGGGAAAAAATTTGGAACCATAAAGTTGAAAACTTTTTTCTCTCAGTTTGGAAGAAGCCCTTCGTCATGAATGGGATCCGCAGAGTTCGGGCGAGAGGAGGCGAGAGGCGCAAAGGTAACAAAGCCCGGGCCCGGGCTGGCGTGTTTTGATCGTTTTATGAGCTCTTTTCACAAGTGAAAGAAGAAACACTCTCTCGCCTCCTCCTTTTTCTTTTTTAACTTTCTTGGCTGGGTTTTTATGGTGGATGCTTCGGCAGGTTTGCTCCCTTTTATGATGACTGATGCTTGGGTCAGAGGGAGAGAAAGAGGGGCCTCGACACCTGGAGAGTGTTTGAACTGGTTGGGACTGAGGTGTCAGGGCCCATGAAAAACCCCAGAGAAGACGGTTGTTTTGTGAGGCGGTTCAGAAGCGCTTTTCTGGTTTTGGAAAATGCAGGCAGGCACAGCGAGCCCCAGCATGTGTGCATGGGTGTGTCTAGTGAGGTCCACATGTGGTCGGTGTGTTCCTGTGACTCTGCTTGTCTACACTGGGTACTGGTGTCCCCTATGCCTGTTTACCAGTGAGACGTTGTCACTGCTGCCTCTTGGAAAAATCAAATCCAGTGCTTGGATGGAATGTTCCAGCTTTGGAGCGGGTATAAGTGGATATGTTCTTTTTTTTCTTATTGTGTCTAGCTTGGGATTCTAGGCAAATATGTGCTACTCTCTGGAGCAGGAAACTGCTCAGTTCACAGACAAGGTGCACTGATGCAGAAATATTTCTCTTCTGCTCTGTCCCCCCAGCCTTCTTCCTGGAGGAGCAATGTTGGTTTGATTTGGTTTCCCTTTGCTCTCCTAATTTGAGGTCTGTGTCTCTCCTCTGCAGCCCTGTTTCTTAGGCTGAGGGAGTCAGTGGGCTCTGCAGCCGAACTGAATGTGTTGGCCCTTTTTCCCTGAGGCCTCACTTAGGGTTTGGAGGCGGGAGGCTGGCAGGAGAGAGAGTTCATGGAGAGGCCACGTTTTCTAGGCGATTAGCTCAGTATTAGAACCACAAAATGACCTCGGAAGCCCCTTGACCTCGCTGAGACTGGACATTGTGTTGGCTCTTGCCTCCTGCCCAGGAGGGAGAGTCACACCTCTGCAGGGAGGGGTCCTTGGCCCATCATATGTCCCTTCTTCTCCATCCCACTCTAGGCCCCAAACCCATCTTTGCTATTTTGGAAATTTTGGATTGTTTTTCTATTACTGTCCACTGGGGGAAAAAAACGTAAAGATTTTTAGCCCAAGGGTCCAGTTGGGGGAGGAAAGTAGAGTGCTAATCTGTCTCTCTGTACACAGCACCTTCAGCAGTCCAGGCTCCAGCCATCCTCCCCGCAACCACTCCCAGGTCCAGTTCATCTCTTTACTATTTCACTTGGAGGGAACTGAGGGAAGAAAGACAAAGGGATAAGATATGAGAGGTTGGAGGGGCCTAATCTACAAGGCTTCAGAGGGCCAGAGGAATAAACTCCTGAGCTGCGAGGAGAGAAAGGGCTTATCCGCCATGAACATTGCTTCAGAGGCTGTCATCTCCCTGAGGGCTGACATCCAAATCCACAGCCTGTCAACCCATTTTCTGAAGTTCATTTGTTGAGGAAGCTATTTCTATAACTACCTTTACCTCTTTCCCCTAATTCTCAATCTCCTCAATAATGAAAAAAGCCCTTGGAGTGCCTCGCCCACCAGAGGAGCAAGGGAAATGGGAGGAGGATCAGTGCAGGCTATTCTGAGTACTTTCCAGGGCCTGCTGTCCCAGGTTAGCCAAAGTTTCCAGAAACTTTTAAGAAATAGGTGAAGGATTTGCCAAATAGTGAGCCCTGAACATAGAGCCTTTCCAAAAACTGTATTCTGTTTGCTGTATCTTAAAAATCCACACCAGCAGCCACCCTCTTAGGGAGAGACAGAGACAAAGAGAAAGAGAAAGAGAGACAGATACAGACAGATGCTGGCTGGGAGGATGAAATGTTACCCTTCAGTTAAGACTAGGAGAGACAGAACCTTGCTGGGATATATGGGTTGTTGGTTTGCATTTTGTAAATTGTTTCTTGAAATTTGGGGACTCTATCTCAGGCAAGAAATAACTGGAGTGGTTGATACTCTCTCCTTTGTCCCTGGGTGGCATAAGTAGAGGGGCTGGAGGCCTCAGGAAAGACAGAGGATGAGCACAAAGCGAGCTAGGCTGCTCCTGGACTAAAAATATTTGGGGCTCAGGGAGATGTGTATTCATTACCTGTAAGGGCAGATAGCCAGTTGTGGGCCCTCTATAGGTTCAAGTGACAAAGACCTAGTCGCCGAGGACTTTACAAACTGCTTTCTGCAGTGTGAGGATTAGGGCCCACCAAAGGGAAAAGGAGAGAGAAGCCTGGGGTTCACTAAGGGGAACTGCCAGATCTCCCATTTCCTTCACTCCAGACAATCCTAGTGCCACTCCAGTCCTCCCAACCTTTTGACTTCTTTCCCTCTTTCTCCCCAGTTCCCTCGGCCCTCCCCATTCTCCCTCCTACTTCCACCCGCCTGTCCTGGGCAGAGGGGGTTGCCCAGTTCTGCCAGAGCCCTTGAAGGCGGCCCCAGCGCTGGCGGTGGGTCTCCCTGGGAAGCGGCAGCTGGGGAGGGGGTCTGGTTGGAAAACGGAGTTGGGAAGTTTCCCAGCGTGAGTTGAGCGCTGACGGATTTGTGATCAGCCATAAAACTGGCGCGTTCAGATTCGTAAATCAATCTCCCCTTTCTCACAGTGTAAACGTTCGCTTTATCGGCAGCAAGAAAGTGCTCGGCTCGCGATCAGGCGCTTGTTTATTTGAACGTGGACATTCCCAGGATCCGAAAAGAGTATGGTCATTTTAACAGAACCTGCCGGCGTGCCTTCGTGTCATTTTGCTTTTCTTTTTCTTGTCCTTAAAAATTATTTCTCCATTTTAGAGATTGCTGTTTTCCCACATCCAGCATTTCTGTCTCCTCTCTCTGCTCTCTCTCTATTTTCATTTTAGACTTTAGCAGAGTGTTTTTCTCTGGAGGACCATTTTTAATGGATTTGTGGCCAGAACGTTTCAGGGAGTTGCCCTCGCTGGAGCCGGGAGCAGGGCCCACATCGGGATCAGGCTGAATTCAATACCAGTCTGTGTTTTGTATCTGGACAATCAAAGCTGACCACCTCCCCTACAGAGTCCAGGCCTGGCCGGCGCCCCCACCCCATGAGGCCAGAGCAGATTCCAGTGCTCTTGGCTGGGGCAGAAGCTGTGCAGCTGCCACTGTAGCTGGAACCTCCGAGGCCGACACCGGGGTGGCTGTTTCTTTGGGGCTTGTTAAGACAACCGGGTCCTCAACCTTCTCTCCACTGAGTTGCTTTTGGTTTAGACCCCTTCGAACAAGCCAGGAGAGGCCCCTCAGACCCCTGCTCCCCTACCCTGAAGCTCATTCTTCCTGGATTCCCTGCCTGCCCCGGAGGCTGTGGTCCTGGCTGCCTCGAGAGCTGCTGAGGACAGATAAGGCTGCGACTTCTTCAGGAATGTCTTTTCTGCTTCCCTTTGCATCCCCACCCCCCATCCCATGCCCCGGCCGAGAACTCTGATTCTAGTTGCACGTAACTGGTCAAGTTTGGATGGGGGGTTGTTTTTGTTTTATTTTGTTTATATTTGAGTTGAAGGGGTCTGTGTGTGTCTCTCTCTTTAGGCCCAGGGAATAGATAGTCCCTGGTATTTAACCCTTTAACAGGCATAGCCATACCCCATCTTTTTCCCACTGATCAGCCTCCATTGTTTGTTGATTGGAAGCTCGGGGTGCTAACACCTGGGAAATAGGGATCCTGGGGCTGCCGGGCTGACTTCAAAGCTTTTCTTTTCTTTTCCCTCCTCTCCTGTTCAAATCTCCAGCTGTCTTCACTGGTGGGTTTGGGAAGGGGGAGAAATGAGACAGGGTGTGACATAGGTAGAGAGAGGCTGACAATCTGATTCTTTTGTGTAGAAACCTTAGTCCCAGTCTTTGTCTCTAGAATCTATTTTCAATGGTCAGTCGCATTTGATTTCCTATAGTAGTAACAACACAACAGGGAAAAAAGTCCCCCTTGCGGTTATTCTCAACTCTGGAAGCTCCAGAGTAATCTCTTCAGCCTGTCCCTTTTTTGCCCCTTCAAAAGGTACCAGTAAAGATCAAAACGAGAATAAAGCCAGAAGCCCCATTCTTTATCCACTTATACCATGGACTTATGAAGTGTTTATTTTCAAAGTGGCTCCTTCAGAAATTTTGTCCATTATTTAGGAAGAGAGGGAGTGGGTCCCACTCAAGTCAATATCCTCAGGAGTTGGGGAGAAAATGGAGTTGGGGAGGGAAGCTTAATCCTAAAGGATGCAGAGAGAAGAACTGGAAGCTGAGAAATCCAGGGGCTTGGAGAAGGGCTCTGAGCCCACCCCACCCCCACCCCCTAGACGCCCCTGCAGACTATTTCTGCACCTCCACGAACTAAGCAGAAGCAGGAGGAGAAGGGAGAGAGGAGAGGTGGGCTGTGGGTAAGTGTGTGTCCATGGGGGTTAGGGAGCTGCAGATGTAGTAGGTGTGGATGTGAGTGTGGGAGACAGACGGAGACCTCACTACTGTTCCATTGGTGGGTTGAGGGGGAACTTATTTTGCAGGAAAATTTCTCCTCCTGAAGGGGAAGGTCATAGTGGTCCTTTGAGCCTGAAATCGAAAGACCCCCTTCCCCCTCCCGGTCACGTGATTCATTAAATAATTAATGCCGAGGTTGCAGAATAGATATGTATTCGTCAGGAAAATCACAGGCTCGGTCTCCCTCTTTCTGACGTGCAATTCAACTGTCCTTTGAAAAACAAGCCAGTACCCCGAGAAAAAAAAGAGAGAGGGGGAGAGAGAGAGGGAGAGAGAGAGAGAGAAAGAAAGGGAGACAGCAATAAAAACAGCCCCGCAGCCGGAGCCACACCGCGGGCTGGGGTATTGTAAGTAGAAGGGATTTCTCACTACCTACCGCGTCTTATATGTCCATGTAAATTTATTGTTTGTTATTAATGTTATTGTCGTAAAATGTGACAAATAGCCATCTTCATTTCCTGCCATTTCTCTTCGCACAGTGCTCTGTGTGTTTATGCCCATTGAGGCATTGCATAGAGATTTTAGGAATATTCTTCTTTTCTCTCTCTCTCTCTCTCTCTCTCCCTCCCTCCCTCCGTCTCCCTCTCTCCCTCTGTCCTCCACCCTTTTTCTTGATTTATAGCAATATGGGAGTCAGCTTCTCAGCCGGCATGCCAGCCATTGTGTGTGTGTGTGCGCGCGTGTGTGTGCGTGCGCGTCTGCGTGTGTTTGTGAGCGAGTTGTGTTGTTTATGGCCATGTCTTCGATAAATCATTTTTCACGGAAAATGATGTGGAAGCTGGGCTGTTTCTGCGGCCGGCCGGGAGAGAGTCGCTCTCAGAGGCACTTCCTCCCTCTCTGCTCTGCTCCCAGGAGTTGGTTATTTCAGACGATTTACAGTAATATATCAGCAGTTAATATGAAAGCTCTATAGCTGGAGGTCTTAAATTACAGCATCTGTGATTATCAATTAAAGCGAGATTTGTATAAATTTGGTAAACCAGAAATGCCTCATTGGCATATAAACCCAGTCAATGACCATGGTCTAATATAAAAATTATATTTGTGAGCCTGATAGAGCCAACATTCCTGCAGCAGCAGACAGAGCTCCATTTTTTAGCGGTTCCCCTCCAGGAGTTTGGCTTCTCCAACTCCAGCCCTGGGTGAACAAACCCAACTCTGAAGGCAGAAGGAGCCTTAGAGTAAGAGAGGTGGAAGTGGAGAAAGAAATTACTGGAGTTGAAGGCAAATGTTTTTGTGATCAATGGAGACCAAATCAAAGTTCTGTGCAATGGGAAAGGGATGGGAGGGGTTCCGTTACATTATTAAAGCTTAATTTATAGGACTGATGTGTCTGGGGGGGTGGTTGAAGGTGGAAAAGGAATTACCCAAATTTGGGGAGACAATGGAGGCAAGCAGAGGGTGAAGGGCAGGGAGAGAAGCTGAAAGCTTTGGCTCCCCACCCTCCTGGCTAACAAAACAAGGAAATGAATTCACACCCCAGGAGCCTTCCTTTGACCTGCTGAAACAAAGAAAAGTTTCCCCAGCAGTGAGGGACTCTGCGTTTGGGGCTAAAGTGGGGAGAAGTTCTCCGAAGTTTTTCTAGAAAAGAAATGTTCTAGGAATCAGGTGGTCCCAGAAAGTTGGGAGTGTTGGAGGATGTCGGGTGTGTTCTTTTAACTAAGTCCCCATCCAAAAAGGGAGCAAACGGGGTGCAGATTGGAGAGGGAGGGGAAGAGCTGTTAACTTTCTCCTATAGTTTCATGTGGAGGTCACAGTTCCTTCCTACTAGGGGAGAGGCTGCTGGTCAAGAGCAAAGCCAGAGGTGGCTTTGGGGAATGTTCTGCACTGTGCCCCAAAGTTGTGATAGATGAGGTGCAGAGGGCCAGAGCCTTCACCAACTCCAGTCCCAGCTGTTGGCCCCTCATTCCCTGACTGGAACCAGGCCAACTGACTTTATAGCCACGATTATCTGTGATATTTAACTCTGCCTGCTAGTGTAAACCTTTGAGCAGGGAAGTTAGAGCAACGCCGCGCCCAGGTGTTAATTATTCATGGCATCCGCTACGTGGAGTGGCAGCTTAGGCCCCAGTCCCTGCAGCATCCAGGAGCTTGCTCCCACACTCTGCTCCAAGTGAACACTGAGTCTCATCCATGTTAACAAGGGATTCTCAGTGGGTAGTGGGTGAAGCCTCCCAATTCAGGCGTCTCAGTTGAAAAGGGTTTGGGGAGAAAGAGAAGGCCAGGACCCAAGGCTGGGATGGGTAGAGAGGCACTGTCTGACCTGGATAAAAGGAACTAGGGAAAAGTCTGGATACAGGGGCAGCTTTGACAGCACTGGAGATTGTGAGGAGGTGGGAAGGGCTGGCAGAGGCAGCAAAGAGACCTGGGGCATAGGGGCTCCAAACCTTTCAGTCTCATTTCCCACCCACTCCTTGAGTGTTGGAGAATCCCACACACATTCAGTGTGGGAGGCAAGCAGTTCTACTTCTCCCTCATCTGGAAAGTGTTGGGGGGTATGAATGTGAAGAGGGTGTGTTCTCCCTCAAACTGGTGGTCCAGAGTTAGGGCAAAGTCTTGGAGTTTTTGAGACAGCAGGGAAGGATCACTTCTTCCATGGGGAGGAGGAGGGACATGAAAGAGAAGGAAGAGGGTAGAATCATTTGTATTAGCTTCTGAATTCAGCATGCTTTGAAAGATGGGAAAGAAAAGGATCTGCTCTTTGGGCCAGCCCATAGCTAGCATGGAGAGCCAGTCCCACAGGCCCCTTCCCCCTGCGTTTGCAACTCCTCCTCCCCAACCCTTTTCCATCTCCCCTCCTGCTGCTACCTTTGCCTGTGACGTGGAAGTCTGACCAACCACCCCCACCCCCACTCCACCAGCTTTTCCTCTTTATTCTTTCAGCCCTCTTCAGGTCTTTGTCTCCTCTGGCCCAGAGGAGGGGAGGTGACACTGATACCCCCTCCCCTTCCCTTTCCCCAACACGCACAGACTCTTCCCCAGGAGACAAAGCAAGGGGACCATCCCTTGCCACCATTATCTGGTAAATCCCCCATGTGATGCCTAATGCCTTCCATCCAGGCATCTAGGCCTACCCCAAATCAGCAAGTTTGAAAGGACTTTGTTGTTTATATATACATTTGCTTCATTTAGCTATGAAGCACCCTGTCTCTTACCAGTCCTGCACCCTCCACCCCACTGATTTGCTTTTGTGTTGTTCAGGGGTTGGGATAGAATGCATCTGGTAGACAGAGCTCTAAGAAAGCTGCTGACTCTGTCTTCTCCCCTAACTCTCTGCTGGTATCCTCTCTATATAATTGCAGTGTTTATCTCTGTGCCTTTAAGGAGCCAGGCTGCTAACGCTTTAGTGACCAGAGGAACTGGATAGAAAGATGAAGAGTGAGATGAGGAAGAGAGGGACCCAGAGAGAGAACAAGCAGCAGGATCCCTTTCTGGGATGGGAAGTCAAGGCTGAGCCCAAGGAGGTGATGACAGGGAGAGTGGAAACAAAGGCCAGTCAGAGGGGAAGGGAGGCTGTCCTGGAGGAAGAAGCCCCACAATTCACAAGGGGACACACACACAGACTTAAGTGAGAACAAGGGAAGTGGGAAGGAAACTACCCCTTTTGTCCCCTTGTCTCTAGAAGAGAATTTCTCTGGACAGAGGGTGGGTTCCCCCACAGAGGAAAGGGAAGGAGAGACTCAACCTAATGGGTGAGCCCAGAAGTGATTTCTGGAGACACTCCTAAATCCTTTGCAAGGCTCAATTCAAATTCACTGAAGACACTGAGAGACGCAGAATTGGAAAAAGACAAAAGGGCTGTGAGAAAGGAACGGAGACAACAGAGATGGTTAGAAAAGACAGAGAGACCCAACACAGAAAAAGAGCCCAAACCCTTTGGGGAGCAGGCACAGAGGGAAGCCCCTCCAGGCTCCCTGCTCCCTAGCAGCCTTCTTTACAGGAAGCTGCCCAAAGCCCAGGCCATCTCAGAAACAACTGCCTCTAGAGTAGGCCCTTGGGGGTGCTAAATCAGGTGTGAGGCAGCTGTGGCAGGAGCTGAAGTGCCAGGGAATGGCCAAGATGTCCAGGACACTTCAGCCTCCACCACAATCACCAGCATCAGTAACTTAATCATTGGGACCTCCCCAAACAGAATTTCATCCTGGGGGTGGGGGGAGTTGGGACCAGTCTTTCACACCTGGACCCTGGAATCCTTTCTTGGCTTTTCTTCCTCCTTGTGGGTTTGGTCTCTTTTTTTCTCTAGGGACCTGGGGAAGTTGTTGATCTTCCAGCCGCCTAAGAAGTTTCACCTCCGTTCCACATCTCCTCCCTCAAACTCCCAGCCTTAACAAGCGGATGCTTCCCCTACTAATCTCCTTCCTCCCCCATCTTACAGGAAAGAACAAGAAAAGGAAAAAGAGAAAGCAAGTTCCTACCAGCCTAAGCAGCTTTAGAAAACTCGAGGGAAAAGGGGAGATGCAAATCTTTCTCGCCCGTCTGATCCTTCCCATTGCCCCCTCGCCATTGCTCTGTTCCCTCCATTGCCCCCCTCCCTGTCCCCACTCCTGTCCTGCCCAGAACTCTCTCCCTTCCCCTCCCTTCTCTGCCGGGTCAGACATATGGAACCCATTTCGCTGGTGACATTGAAGAGTCGCCGGTGTGCCCGCCTTCCGCCATGGCGCCCCCGGCGCTCCCTACGCCTCGCCGTGCCCCTGTCAGTTGCCGCTCCTCTCGCCTGGCAGCTTGGCCCGCTCTCAAAGCCCGAGTCCAGCTCGGTGCCAGACGAGCCCGGGGTTCCCGCAGTCCTGCGCGGCCCGGACGGAGTGGGAGCTTCTCAGGAAACTGGCGTCTGCCGCGCCCGGAGTGCCAGATCCGCGCGCTCCTGGGGCCCTGGAGGCCGAACAAAGCCGGGGGCGTGGGCGGGGGCGGGGTGGGGGCGAGCGCATCCGGGCCTCTCCCCCAGCTCGGCGGGACGCTCGGGGGTTGCTGGGGGTTGCTGCGGGTTGAGCGACTAGGATGCGGCTGGCTGCGGCGGCGGAGCCCCAGCCTGGGCAGAGGGTCCGGGGCCTGGCAGTCGGCCCCCGCGCGCACCCAGCGCCCGGCCGCCCGCCGTTGCCCGCGCCCTAGCGGAAGACCGCACAGGTAAGTGTGGGGTGCGGAGCCGGGGCGCTCGGGGCCTGGCGGGGGTGCAGAGGTGGGTGGCTGAGACCCCCGCCCCCGGGCCTCTCTCCTGGGACAGGCCGGGATCCGAATTGAAGACGAAGATGAGAGCAACTTTGAAAGGCAGGGTGGGGGCTTCAAGGGGGTAAAGGGACCTGGGGGTGGAGGACGAGTGTGGAGGAATGTGGAGCTGTTTGGGTGGGCGTGTGGACATGATCTTGTTAGGGGATGGGAGAGCTCTCCCGCTCAGAAAGGGTGTTGAGGCCCAGGAGGGTTTTCCAGGGCAGTTGGGGGCTGTGGGTACTGAGGGAAATGTGAGGGGCATCTGTTAGGGGCAGTGGGGTTGGGGGGGCGACGGCTGGGTCAGCTTCCACAACCCAGCTGCCACCATTGCCCAACCCTTTAGCACCTAGCGGGTTATTTGAAGCCAAAACTACAAGGGATTGCACTGAGGCTGAGTGTTAAGCCCAGAAGGTAGGAAAGGGGGTGATTTATGGCTTCAGAGAAGCTGTGTTTACTCCTGCCTGCTCTGGAAACCAAAAACCAAACAGAGCAGAGGCCAGAGAAGCCCCTCTCCTTGGAGTGGGAAGCGATGCCAGCCTGACGCACTGGGATTTATTTTCCCAGATGAGGGAGGATAGTGGGAACTGACCCTTTGCAGGCGCACAGTGTGGTGGGTGTATGCAAAGGGAACGTGTAAGCAGGCACATGTGTAGGTATGTTTGTGTATTGTGTGAGTGCATCTGCACATCGGGAGCTGTATGTACTCCAGGTGGGGCTTTGCGGATGGGTTTGCAGAATCAGTTTGTGAGCTGGGAGATTGGGAGCCAGGAGAGAGACCCCATGTTCTCTGGTTCTGAAACTCTGGGATGAGGTAGCTCTAGACACACTGCCCCTTGTCCTGTCCACGAAGTAGTGCTCTTTCCTGCTTTTTTCTTCCCGCAGCCACATGCAGCAGAGCCCACTTGGCCTGGCCTCCTGGCCCCTGCCCCTCTGCCCTTTCCCTGTGTGCCTCCTGTGCCTTCTGCCCACCCAGCCTCATCTTCACTTTGAATTTTTAACTTTGTGGTGGGAAGCCAAGGAATTAGTGAGTATGGTTGGTTGAGGAGGGGAGGCCAAAAGGAGAAAAGGCTTGGTGTGGTAGGGAAGATCGGGGAGATCCGTGGTTTGAGGCTGGACCTTGGCAGCCTTGTGTCCCACCATTACTGCTCGAATTCCCCCAAAATCTCTGTTTGGGAGTGGGGAGCAAGTGAATAATACAAAGACGAACAGAGTAAGGGAGCCATGCAGGAGGATGGGGGTGGGGAGAAAAACATTCTGACCCCCAGATAGTAATTTCCGCAGGCCAACTAGTGGCTCTTGCATTTCTGTCCAGACGCCCAGCTTTGCCTGGAAATTGTTTTGCATTAAATTTTCTCAGCCGCAGAATTATCTTTCCTCGCCTCCAGCTAAACTTGCATTTTTCCACCAGACACTTGGGCCCCGCACCAATGAAATCTGAGAGGAAGCGGCTGGGCCCTAAGTGGCCGTAATTTAATTGATTTTATCATAAATCATCAACTTGATGAAGAACCCGAGGTTTCAGTGAAGTAAATTGATATTAATGGGAGTTTCTTGAAATGCAAACTCGCTGCATTGTTGGGGCATCTTGAGCTGGGGAGGTAGATTACACATTTCCCAAGAGCAGAGAGCAGAGACCTGGAGCCCAGCACAGCTTTGTGGGTGGGGAAAGCAAGCTTTGAGGTGCAGCTGCCGGCAGACCTATTTCTATGGGGAAGCACAGCAGAGCGTGGAACTTTGTCATGAGGGACACAGTCTGGCCCTGTGGACCCTGCTGGCCATCTGGGGGAATGCTGGTCTCCAACTGAGGGGGAGGCAACTGGGAAGGCTGGTAGGTGTATGGGCAGGGAGGGGGTCGGGTGAGAGGGCTCGGCTGGTACAATGGGTGCATTGATGCCTGGTTAAAAATTGCCAGGTTGAAACCTTCCTCCTTTAATTAGACTAACTAATTATTTACTGCTCAAGTTGCAGTGTCTAAATATAGCACTTTTGGTTTGGTAATGAGGGTAGAAAACAACCCACCCTACACACAGAAGAGCAGTAAAACGCAGTGCATGAGCCTCTATGGGGCAAGGGAGGGCCAGGCACCGGGTTGGTGCTCAGTGGTGGTAAGCATTTAAACCTCAAGAGGAAATACTCTGAATCTGGTGACGATGGTGCCCGTTATTGTCTGAACTCAGTTTATTACTTCTTATTGTCACTCACTTTTACATCAGCACATGGAGAATCGCTAACATTCAGTCCAAAAAGAGACCTTAGAGATCATTTAGCTAAACCCCTTCCCTCCATACACATGCCCAGGCTTTACAGAAGGGGACACTCAGGCCCAAGGAGTGCCCTGCCTCATGTCACACAGCCAAGCTGGAACATCTGAAATTCAGGCCTTCCAACTCCCAAGCCTATCCCAAGTATGACTCTAGACAAATCACTTCCTTGCTCTGGGCCTCAGTTTCCTGATCTGTAACAATGGCAAGAGTTGGACTGGACACTTCCTGATTTCTCTCCTGTTCTGAAATTGGGCACCTCTGTGTGTACCCATCCTCAGCAGGACAGTGAATGGGAGGCACTCCCTTGTGTGTCCTGGAGCTCTGTGGGCATCTGGGTATAGAAGTTACTGCATGTTTATTTGCAATATTCAGAGTTTACATACACCCAGAGCAGTGGATGCTTACTCAATCCAGGAAATCCACTGGAATCTGGACTATTCCTCTTTCTGAAGGTGCCCTTATTCTCAGCTGAGGAGTAGCCCTGAGGAGAGCAGTGGAACTAGAAGGAAGTGGTGAGGGGCCAGCTAGCTGGGTTGGGTTGAGATTGGCATTTGGAGAAGGGCTAAGGAAAGAAGGGCTGGGCCTTACTGAGCAAGAGTCTTTCCCTGCCAGGCACTGGGCTAAGGCTGTCATTGTTCAGTGTGTGTGTGTGTCTGTGTGTGTGTGTGTGTGTGTGTGTGTGTTTTGAGACGGAGTTTCGCTCTTGTTGCCCAGGCTGGAGTGCAATGGTGCAATCTCCACTCACCGCAACCTCTGCCTCCCGGGTTCAAGCGATTCTCCTGCCTCAGCCTCCCGAGTAGCTGGGACTACAGGCATGCGCCACCACACCTGGCTAATTTTGTATTTTTAGTAGAGACATGGTTTCTCCTCGTTGGTCAGGCTGGTCTCGAACTCCCAACCTCAGGTGATCCGCCTGCCTCGGCCTCCCAACAGAGTGTGGTTTTTAAGGTGCCCCCTACCCCAGCCCAGGGACTGAACAGTGGTTTCAGAGTTTAGATTCTGTGATAGCAGGTGCCCCCCTTCTCAGCCTCACCCCAACCCTGGGCCTTTGAGCCCTGGCTTCTTGGGAGGAAGCACACACAGGGTGCCACAGCACTCTACCGGGTCTCCTCTAGGGTAGCCAGGACAGAAGGCCTGCATGGTGGAAGACTCCCACTCTATACTTGCTTTTATTTTCCAGCTCCTCCCCCAGTTCCAAAGGAGTGGTGGCTTCTCAGTTGCATGGTTGTGAGCAAGGAAATTTCTTGCAGGATCAGGGATGTGAAGAGGCTAGCAGGGGAGGGGAGGTTTCCAGGCTGCCTTGGGAAGTGTGGTTTGGAATATGAATTCCGGGGAAGGAGGGAAGAAGAAGATGGGAAGAGATGGGAAACAACCTCATCTTTGGGGCTCTGGAAATCTGAGACACTGGGCAGATAATCCACTTCCTAAAGCCTAGCCCCAAACACTAATTTGAGAGAGAAAAAAAACAAAAGGGCTGGCAGGCCCAGACTCTGGCTCTGTCCCATTCTGACTTCGGAGTTTTATATTTGGAGGCAATTCGGAAGGCCTTTCGCTGATTGGTCATTAATCCACTGAGTTATTGTCTGCTAAACAGAGGTCACTGGGAGAGAAACATCCAGTCTGTCAGGAGAGGCCCTCTCAACCTCAGGGACTAGGCCCATTCCTCTTTTCCTGCTTCTCCCTCCCTTTCCCAGCACCCCCTGCAGCCCCCAAGCTGCCCAGGATTTGCAGCCTCCCTTCCTCTGCCTTCTCTGCTCTGCCCACCTTTGTCTCAACACTTGCTGGGGGTGAGGTTTGCCAGGCTAAGGCTGAGCTTCTAGATGAGTCGGGAGCCCTGATTCAGATTGGGATCTATCACCACCAAGGAGCCCACCTGCCTGAGGCTCCCAACTCGCTGGCAGCACCGCCATCCCCTCATTAGCATGTTCAGGCGGCCTCTGTGGTCATCGAGTGGACTTCGCAGACCCTTGTGGCTGCCCTTTTTGTCCTGCCACCCCTTCACAGGCTCAGCTGGGGAGAGGGCAGCGCCCCCACACGTGGGGTGGGGAAAAAGTACAGCTTGGATTTTTCTTCTTCCACTGCAGCGACCTTTTTCTTCTTTTGATCCCCACTATTGCTGAGCAGTGTCTATGCGAGTCTCCTCTTCTCCCTTCTGGGTGCCCCTTTGTTCCCTCCTGCTCTGGCTTATTGGAGAGCTGGAGATGGGGATCCAAATGCCAAGAGCCTTCTTCATTAGCAATTCCCACTTTACAACTCCCAGCTTTGAAATCTTCATTAATACTTAAGGGAAAATGGAGATTCGGGTGAGTGTGTGAACTTTACATCACTCTTCTAGGGCTACAAAGTTGGGCAGTGAAGCTGGAAAACAGTGTGGGACTGGGAACCCAGACAGGGCCAGGAAGAAACACATCGCCAAACAGCTCGCCCCAGGCTTCCAGGTCCTAGCTCCCCAGCTAGCCTTTGGGCCAGGCAAATTTTGTGCGGATTGAGCCAGGGGCAGGATCCTTGACTGCCCCAAGTCTGAGATCAGAAATTGGTTTTAAAAGAGCCAACCAGTATGCCCTTATTGAGAGAATTTTTGTTTGCTAGTTGATGCATTTTTGGGGGAGGAGAGAAACAGGCACGATCCCGTCTATAAGGGCGGGTAGTCCTTGATTGCTCCAGAGGGTTTAAAGTGCTCCCGTCGCCTGATACTGGGTACCCAGTGGGGTGGGGGAGAGAAGTGCCAGAGCAAGTGCTCTGGCTCCGAAGAAACGGAATGGAAGAGGAAAAGATGTCTGTGAAGAAGGGCATTTTCTCTAATCTTTACTCTTATTATTTTTTTACTTCATTAGTTTATGCTAGTGTCTCTGTCTCTTACTCAGTTTTCCTCTTTTTCAATTTCTCTTTCTCCTCCTTTCTCTCTCTCACACACACACACACACCCTACACACATGGGCACACACACAAAGTTTCCCAGGTTTCCCTCCCAAATCCAAGAAGAAATTTTTCCCTCTTCTGTATCTCCAGTCTGTTCCGAAATCATGGCTTCACTCTCAGGGATGATAAGCCCTTCTCGGGCTTCTCTTTTCCCAGACCCCAAAGTCTTCCCTCAGACTGCTCTGGCGTCCCCCACCTCAAGTTCCCTGCCCAAACTCCTCACTACCAGCCTTTATCCCCTGAAGTTTGAAAAGCCCCTGGCTAGCAGCAACACCTCAGTCCAAACAGGGGCCCTTAGGGGTGCCTGTTCCACCCTCCGTCCTCCAGCCTCCCAGCCCTAATCAGAGGGCAGCCCGCCTGCTCGCCAGAGACCTCTGAGAGTGGAAGAAAAAAGGCAAGACAGAAACTAAACTGGGATCTAATTGCCTCCCAAGTATTCCAAATGGGCTCTGTACTCCAGAATTAAGAAGCCCCCACTACATCTCCTACCGCATTTGGGGGTGTATGTCCTCTGAGATTTTCTCAAGGTTCATTTTCTTGCTTCTCTGTCCTCTTTTTCACTCCCACCCCACTATGCCCCACTGCCTTCTGTAGCCCGAGGGACCACAAAGAGTTGAGGAGGCTTGGGGAAGGGAGGGGTCTGCCGTTGTCTCTGGAACACTCCTCCACTCCCAGCTCAGCTCCAGGCCCGCTTCTCCTGCAGCCGGCCCGAGGCTGCCTGGGTGCCTTCTGGACTCTCGTGTTATTCCTAGAGGCAAAGCTGCGCAGTCCCAAAAGCGATCAGGTTCTCCTCTTCTCTCAGTTTTACAATGACCTTCTCTAACCCAATGATAGTAACAGCTAGGACAGCAGAGGTTTTGAGGTACATTCTTGGCTTTTTTTTATTTGGGGGAGTGATAGAAAAAAAACCCCAAAGGTACTGGTTTCTTTAAGCCTCTGGAAGCCTCCCTGGCCTGAGTCCCTGACCCACCAAGCTCAAAGTTACATGGGGTCTGACCCTGTAGGTCTCTAACCAGAGTGTAGAGATCTCAGGACAGACTTTTTGCAGCCACATACTCAGGCACCCCTAACAGGTCTCTTTGGGGTTCCAGGCTGTCTTGAGCCCCAAGTCTAGATCTGACTTGGATGTTTTATTTTCTTGATACTACTAATAAACACAGAAAAATACTAATAAACACAGAATAATAGCTAATAAACACAGAAAAATAGCTCCCACCCTCCATCCCCATGTCCCCCAACCTGTGCGTCCCCCCAGCTGTCAACTTTCTAGGTAGGAGGTGGGGTCCTCAGGACATTACATTCTGAGGCTCTGCAAGTGGCTTCTGTTGCTGGAGGGCAGGAAGGCCATAGGTACCCCCAGTTTATCAGGGCCCCTGGAAACCGGCTGCTCCAAATCACCTGGCCTGACTTAGCCTTGCCTGGAAGAAGTAGGGGCTGGAGGCCAGGGGCCACTCCCTATCTCGTCCCAAAGTAGAGCCTGTGAGTGGGGAGAGAGAGGGAATGAGGGAAGCTTTGCCAGACACCTCCAACCTATGCTGGAGGGAACACAAAAGCTGGAAATCAACTCTCACCTTTGTTGTCACCAGTCCCGTTCCCTCTTCTGGTGCATCCAGATGGGAGAAGGCAAAAGCCAAGTATTCTAACCAGGAAATTACAGGGTAGTGCCTTACATGAAGTTAAGAGGACCAGTTTTCCAAGCTGCCTTTAGAGAAAAGAGTCAGCTTTCTATTTCATCCCCTAGCTCCGAGTCAGCAGTTAGGCAGAGTTGCAAACACCCCTGCTTTGGGAAATGTCCTGGTGCTCTTTTTGTCTTTTCCTTCCTCCCGGAATGACTATTCCCCACCCCCTGTCCCAAATCTGCAGACACCTACATTTTTGGCTCCTGTCTTCCTCCTACAGGCCTCCTCCTTGCCTTTTCCTGCCCTGCTCAAACACACCCTAAGAAAACTTTAGCTTTTGTGGCCTTCCTCACTTGTGCCAAGAGTCATAAATCTTGCAGGGCAGAGAGAAACAAACAGGGTTGTTCTGAATAATAATAATAACCATCTTCCATCTCTTCTGCCAGTGCATTTAAAATTAAGCGACCCTGCTAGTTCTTCTCTTCTTAGAAGTACAAATGTCCTTATCACCTCTTAGCCCCTTCTGCCTATTCGGAGGTGAGAGTCATAACAGAAGCTTATCCATGAAGTTCTTTCAGCCCGTCTACTGCCAGCCAGTCTGGAGCTCAAACTAAAACACAGAGTCCTCCTTTTGTCACCCTTTTCTCAACCCTCCTCCCCCTGCAAGATGTTCAGGATTTTTAAAATCATCACTCACCGCTTGTTGTCTGTTCTCAAAAAGAAAAAGGGGGAGGGTGTTTTTTTTTTTTTTTTTTTTTTTAAAGTTCTGGTCTTTCCCTCTTCCCTTGGTTAGAGACTGGGCCTGGAGACTGGAGGGAGATTTGGGAGGAATAGAGAGGGTGTAGTGGAGGGAAGAAGCCGGGGCTGGAGACTCAGAAGGAGGGAGCCAGAGTGTGAGGGTTGGAGACCCAGAACTACTTTCTAAAAAAGTCCTGGTGTTCCAATTGCGAATGAGTGCAGAGGGGCACCCGGCACCCTCACCCCCGGGCCAGGCCTGCCTTTGACTCAGCCTCCAAATACTACTTCTCATATTAGCATAATAGTTCACTAGTGGGGTATGGGGGGAGCAGTGAACTTCACTGCCCTTCCTTGCCTTTGCTCACCTCTTCCTCCCTGTCCCTCCAATCTAGATTTAAATTTTTACCTGTTCTTTGAGAAAAAAAAAAACCCTTTCTTCTTTCCTTCTTACTCTTTTTCTGGGGAGGGGGTATTTTAAAATTTCCCCCCTTCCCCATCACCACCATCACCTTCCCTCCTTATCAGGCATCTAAGCTTGCTAAAGGGGGAGAGGTGGGGGGGGGTGTGAGCTTGTGTGTGAGTGAGTGTGTGTGTGTCTGTGTGGTTTTTTTTCCCTGTGCAAAAGCAGAGGCCATTGTTACGGAGAGTAGGGCGTACCAGTCTTATAGGGCAACCACACTGTGGCGGCTTAGCCCTGCTGGAGCCCGGAGCTGGATTCTGGCGAGCTGAGCCGCCCGGCACCTTTCGGTCTTCTATTTTTTTTCCCGCTCCCCCACCCCCTCCCTCCTGCGCACCCCTGCTCCTAAGCCGAGTGAATTGAAGCGGACGCCGCGCGGCTCCTCTGGCCGGTCTGCCCCTCGGGCTCCCCAGCCGGGGTGGCTTTGCGGGGCGGGGGGGGCGGGGGCGGGGGGCGACGCAGCTTTAAACAGTGGTCTTTTTTTCCTTTGCCTTCAAGGAGGGGAGATTTGTCGCCTGCCGCTCGCTCTGGGGCTCGATGTGAATATATATTATGTCTGCCTGTTCTCCCCTCGTCGGTGGCTAAGGTAAGCTGGACTGAAATAGGCTATCAGTTTGTGAATGGCGGAGAGTATGTCTCAATGATTTATGGCCCATATGACTCCAATCTCGGTTCAAGAAGAGTTCACAAGCTTTAAGCTTCCTTCCACGCAGCGACTCTCTCTCTCTCTCCCTCCCTCCCTCCCTCCCTCTCTCTCCCTCTCTCTCTCTCTCTCTCTCCCCCTCTCTCCCCTCTCTCTTCCTGCTTCTCTCCTTTTCTCCTCTCTTTTCTTTCAGCAGCCAGATCCAGGGCTGAATTTTCTCCCCGGCTGCTAAGAAAGTCTCAACCTTTCTCTGTCTTCCTTTCTTGTTATTTTTCTTTCTCCCATTAATTTTTTTAAGTCCTGGAAGATGGCCTATCCCCTCTCTCGGGGCTTCCCCAGCTATTGTTACTCTCCTGGCTCTCCCTGGGGTGTGCTTGGCAAGGTGGGGTTCTTGCGGGGGGCTCATCTCCCTTCTCCAGCGAGACCCTGGGGGGAAGCCGGCAGCCACCGTCTCCCTCCCTCCCTCCCGAGGAGCCATATGGAACCTGAATTTTTCCAACATGGAGGCAAGGGAAATAGATCTGTTTGGCTTGGTAGAGCTGTTACCCACCCGCTCTTGTTCTGGATCCCAGATCTTGGGTCCCCTTAGCACCTTTCTCTCTTCCCACTGTCCCGTCCGCCAGGCCTCGGCGCCCTCCAACCCGGAGCCCTGCTGAGCAAAGTCCCGAAGCGGAGTTTCTAAGGCGCCTTTTAATTCGGTTACCTCCAGCTCCCAAAACTTGCTGCCGCCCGCGGGGCTCGGCCCTCGGCAGGCTGGTGTGCTGGGAACCTGCCTCCGATAACCGTTTTGGTGTCCTGATCGCTTGCTCTTCTTCGCCTCCTTGGGCCATCGTAGGTGGCTGGTAGCTTGTCGCCAGTCGCCGCGGCAGCAGCGACCGGCCGAGGCAGCCTGGCAGCAGCAGCCAGGGACTACCCGGGTGCACAAACCTTCCCAGCCCTGTCTGCACCACCGGCGGAGTCTCCATTCTTTCCTATCGCGTCTCTGGCTCCTTCGCTTTCCACACTCGCCTGGCCTCCGTCCCGCGATGGTTTGGGGTTTATTGCAAGGGGAGCGGCAGGAATTTCGGCCCCAGGCGTCTAGTTAAATTATTGTTTTATTATTATTACTATCATCATCATCATCATCATCATCATCATCATCATCATCATCATTATTATTGCTGTAACAATCATTTAGACTAAATAAAGCCAGGGCCTAGCCAGCCAACCCCCTCCAACGTTTTTATTTCATTCTCTTCTCTATTAATAACAACCACAACTAATGCCTGTTAATTAATTCCCCCTTTAGCCAGGGCTGCTTGGAAGCTAATTTTGGTTAAATCAGCAGAGGCTAATGGTAATAATAATAAAGGGATTGGGTCAGCCTGGTCAATTGAACTCTGATTCTCCCTGGAAGGACCTGCTGCTTTGCAGACCCATGTGTATTTCCAGAAACCAATCGGAACTCAGGGTTACACTGATTCCCTTTTGAGTATAAATCTGTGCCATGAAGAAGGGGATTTATGTGAGGGAGGGACTTTCTTCACCTGCACTCCTTTTATTTTATTTTCCTATGTTTAGTTTTCTTTGGAGTTGAACAGCTAGGCTGAATGAGATTAAAGTTTTCCAAACACACATGGCAGTATGGAGGTTTTATGAAAAGTGATGGTGAAGAGTTGGGAGAGACAGAGGGAAAAAAACGCAGTCAGAAGTTTCAGAACAAATACACAAAATCCTATGTTAGTTTGAATCTTTATTTTTCTGGCACACTTTTAAAAGGCTGTATTAAAATAGTGATTTTTTTTTTTTTTGCCTCAGGGAACCTCAGTCAACAGGAATACCTCTGTTTCTAACCTAGAGAATAATATTGTTAAAATTGCTTTGTTAATTTTTTTTCCTCAGGAATAATTTTCTCTTTTGGAAAGCACTTTCCCCGTCTCAGTAGAAAAGTCTAGCAGTTGTAACTTCTTGTTTCTTATTTGCTTTGGGGGAAATCAAAGAAAACAGACGGTGAAGGAAAGGGTGGGAAAAATTAAGTCTCATGAAAAAAAAAAAAAAGAGGTCCGGGGAGAGACCTGGGCCAAATGGTCACAGCACCAACTGGTGTGGCCCAGGAAATTGAAACAATCCTGCTCCATCTGGGGGCCCCACAGGGCCACTGGCTGCCCGATCCCAGGTTTGGCTGAGCAAAGACAAGGGCCGGAGGTGGTGGTACCTGCAGCAGGGCCATGGACAGATGAGTCTCGGTTCAGCTGGCTCTTGAGGTTAAAAATCATCAGGAAGTTTCTAGGTCAGGCTGTTGTTGTCTTCCTGGTGGGAGAGTGGTGGGAAGTGGAGAGGATACCTCACAAGAGAAGCTTCTCTGCTGAACTTGTTTCTCCTGCCTGTTCTTTTAGGAGATCCTTTGGTTTTCCTTCAGGCTAGACTTTGCTTGGGCAAGAGACCTAAACCGACTTGGAAGGAGGCAAAGGCTGGAAGCATAGAAGCCTCTGGGCTCAGAGGAGGGTGTTGATGATGCTTTTATTTTGGAGTCTCCTAGTGTCCCCTCCCTTGAGCCATCCTATCCCAGAGTTGGGGAGGAGAGATAGGGAGAGAGGGACTAGGGGAGGTCAGGGGCTAGTGCACAGGCAGGAGAGAAGCAACGGCCTTTGCCATAGATTCTACATCTAGGCAGTCTTGAAAGGCATATAGTCTTTATTTATTTTTTTATTTTTTTAGTGGAAATAAAAACTGGTGGGCTTTTCTTTCTCAGCATCTGCTTTGGAGATGTTGGGGAGGGGAAAAGAAAAAACCCTATTGATGTCAGTTCCCTTTTCAGTTCCTAAGATGGATTCGAGCCCCAGTCCTCTTCTCCCCCTTGTGTCTCTTCTCTCGCCTCGCAGGTCAGCCGCTTGGAACAGACCCCGGAGGAGGGGGGCAGAGAGGGGAGGTGGGGGGGGGGGGGGTCCGGCGTGTCACGTGACCCCCAGGGTTGCCAATGTCCGGTCCTGAGGGTATCAGGCCTTTCCAAGTTGCCACCCACTGCCCAGGCCTCACCCAGCGATGCAGAAAGCCACCTACTACGACAACGCCGCGGCTGCTCTCTTCGGAGGCTATTCCTCGTACCCTGGCAGCAATGGCTTCGGCTTCGATGGCCCCCCCCAACCCCCATTTCAGGCCGCCACGCACCTGGAGGGCGACTACCAGCGCTCAGCTTGCTCGCTGCAGTCCCTGGGCAACGCTGCCCCACATGCCAAGAGCAAGGAGCTCAACGGCAGCTGCATGAGGCCGGGTCTGGCCCCCGAGCCCCTGTCGGCCCCGCCCGGCTCACCCCCGCCCAGTGCCGCACCTACCAGTGCCACTAGCAACAGCAGTAATGGGGGCGGGCCCAGCAAAAGTGGTCCCCCAAAGTGCGGTCCCGGCACCAACTCCACCCTCACCAAACAGATATTCCCCTGGATGAAAGAGTCGAGGCAAACGTCCAAGCTGAAAAACAACTCCCCCGGCACAGGTACCAGTTCTCTGCCTTCCTTGTCCTCAGCTTTTGTCGGAGCCAGGAATGTCACTGTTATTCTAGCACCCATCCCCTAGGCGCCCGCGAGGCTGCCTGAGAACAATATTAGGTGGCCGGCGGGTACATTTTTGATACCCCCACCCCCTAATGACCCCTGACCCCGCCAACACCCTCCTCCCTCTAGCTGCCCTCCACCGGAGCTTCTGAAAGCTCCAGAAGGCCCAGTGCGTGGCCTCAAAGCCCTTCCCAAGGCCACAGAGCCAAGACGAGGCGCTGCCGGGAGGATGCAGAGTCGTCAAGGATTGATTATTATTAAGTATGATTACTGTGGGTATTAATCACAATCGCTTGGACGGCCCGGGGTCCCGGCCTCCAGAAACGGCAGCCTCTTCGTGCCACACTTCCTGCCCACGAGTGTCCAGATTACCCCGAGGATTCTCCTCAGTCTCCCATCCTGTCCTCAGGACGGGGTGGGCGGGGAGGGGAAATGTCTTCCCTGACCTGGAATTGGGGATAAGGGGGAGAAAGCACGCACGCGAAAATCCAGCCCTAAATAAATGGCCATGCGGCTCTGTCTGCGTGACATGATCAAATTTTCATAAGCTGGGGCAGCGAAAGGAGAACAGGTCTCTTAATAAATGCCACTATTATAGAGTGTCCGCTAATGCGACGGGCGGTGGGGTGGGGGAGTGAGGAGGAGGCGGGGACGCGAAGGGGAGGGCGGCGGGGGCTCTGAGTCCAGGCCTGGATTTATTAAGAAACGATGCATTCAATTTCGGCGTGTTCAGTAATTATCTTTTATTTCATTTTCTCCCCTTCCCACCCCTCCCCCTCGGATCCAGCAGAGGGCTGTGGTGGCGGCGGCGGCGGAGGCAGTGGTGGCAGCGGGGGCGGTGGCGGCGGCGGCGGGGGAGGGGACAAGAGCCCCCCGGGGTCGGCGGCGTCCAAGCGGGCGCGGACGGCGTATACGAGCGCGCAGCTGGTGGAGCTGGAGAAGGAGTTCCATTTTAACCGCTACCTGTGCCGGCCTCGCCGTGTAGAGATGGCCAACCTGCTGAACCTCAGCGAGCGGCAGATCAAGATCTGGTTCCAGAACCGGCGCATGAAGTACAAGAAGGACCAGAAGGCCAAGGGATTGGCCTCGTCGTCGGGGGGCCCATCTCCAGCCGGCAGCCCCCCGCAGCCCATGCAGTCCACGGCCGGCTTCATGAACGCCTTACACTCCATGACCCCCAGCTACGAGAGCCCGTCCCCACCCGCCTTCGGTAAAGCCCACCAGAATGCCTACGCGCTGCCTTCCAACTACCAGCCCCCTCTCAAAGGCTGCGGCGCCCCGCAGAAGTATCCTCCGACCCCTGCGCCCGAGTATGAGCCGCACGTCCTCCAAGCCAACGGGGGCGCCTACGGGACGCCCACCATGCAGGGCAGTCCGGTGTACGTGGGCGGGGGCGGCTACGCGGATCCGCTGCCGCCCCCTGCCGGCCCCTCCCTCTATGGCCTCAACCACCTTTCCCATCACCCTTCCGGGAACCTGGACTACAACGGGGCGCCCCCTATGGCGCCCAGCCAGCACCACGGACCCTGCGAACCCCACCCCACCTACACAGACCTCTCCTCTCACCACGCGCCTCCTCCTCAGGGTAGAATCCAAGAAGCGCCCAAATTAACACACCTGTGATGGGAAAGGGCGAACGAGGATTAGGGGATGGGGAGGAAGAGAGAGACTGTGGAGCTCTGGGGGGCAGCCTGGAGGTCTGAATAGAGGAGCCAGAGAAGGTGGTACCCAGGCTTCCTGGTCAGAACCGGCCTGGAGCTCCTTCCCCTCCCCCTGGCCTGAGAGGTTGCTTTTAAGTCTTCCACCCCTTATTCCATCTGCCTGCCAACCCATCGGAAAGGAATCCACATCATATTGGAGATGACCCCATCAACCCCAGGGCTCCAGCACTACCAAGTTGGAATTCCACGCCCGGGAGTGGGGTAGAGGAAGACGAGACAGGACGAAGCAGAAAAGCACATTTTAAAAACCAGACAAGATGGCTAGGCCATCACCAACCAACGGACTTACCTTACATCTTTGTAGGTAATTCCCCCCAAATCTTGATTTTTTTTTCCTCAATTATCCTTTAAAAAATAAGAAAACACATTTCAAACCCAAAGGGCACAAAACACGTTCCCTTCCAACTTTCCCAAAACCTCAAATTTGTTCCCATTTATTTGAAGTTTATTGAGGTACCTACCCCCTCCACTTCTAGCCCCCGGTTTTTCTGCTCTAGAACATTCATATCTATACATCCCACCCCCATCAATTACAGTTTTTAGAGGGCTCAGGGATGGTGAGAGATCCTGAAAGAGCTGCCTATATTATAAATTATATACATTTTTTTTTAAAGGAAAAGTGTGGAGGCTAGGGCAGGCAGGTTGTTAGGACTGAAGGTTTGCCCATTCTGCTGCCTCCATCTCAGCTCCAGCTCCATCCCCCTCTCCACAGAAAGCAGTTGGTGACACGAGGTTCTATACTTTTCTTCTGTTGCTCTCTTGACTTAACGTGAAAACAGGGTATATTTGAACAAACTGTCCCAGGCAGGGGCTGGGCAGGGCCTGTGTGCCTTGCTCAGCCTCCTGACAGGACACTTTTGTTGCACTTAGAGTTTACATTTTAATGGATGTAAAAACAACTGTGAGAGATGTCTGGGCCTGCAGAAGTCCAGCATTGCTCAAAAAAGTGTGTGTTCTAGTGAACATTTTCATATATATTTATTGGTTATAGCCTGTTAAAATATTTTCTTTTTTGTATTATTTATCCCCCTACATTATGTATTTATATGAGGGAAAAAAAGGAAAAAATTGTACTTTTTTAGTATTTACCTGTTACAAAGGACATTGTGTTTCCTGTCATGTAAAACCAGCTATTTTAGTTACTATTGTACTCTAGAAAAAGAGCTGTAGATTTATGTTAAACTCGTACTTATGAACAATTGTAATTAGTTCTAAAAGGCATGAACTCAGCTCCTAATCGTCACTGTATAGTCCTGAATTTGTAGAACTAGAGTTAATTCCCTCTTGGAACTTTCTTTGTTCTTCAGTAGTTACTTTTTTCCTTACCTAAAAGGGTTGTCTGTCAAACAATTCTTGAATAAACTTTCTGTTATCAATTTTATCTTGTCCTGGTGGTCCAATTTAGATAGCAGAGCAAGGCTGCTGACTGCCAAATTTCCCCCAAGGGAAGAAGGACAAGGACAAGGACACTGAAGACCCTTCCCTGGCCTTTTTGTCCACTGCCCAGGTTCCTGTCTCCCCCTTGATATGTCTTAAGTTTAAATACCATTTTCTCACTCATAAGAGCCTGTAACATTTTGCCAACTTCTTCAGCTGTGGTTTAAGTAGCAAGTTGGGAGGTAACGGGGGACTCTTGGATGCTCTCTGTAGGTTTTTCTGTTTGGCCTGTATGCCTCTAGGTTTTTCATTCATTGACCTTTCGTCTGTTAGCTCCTTTGGCCACAACGTCCATGCACCCCCCACCCCCGACCCCTTCCCACTACCAACAAGAAAATCTGGCCGATTACGGTTTCTTCCACGAACCCTAAACTTCACAATCCTCTTCCGGAGCTACAAAGAATGTGTCACGTGACCCGAAGCCCAACCACCATTGGGTCTAAAATGAAAACAAAGAAAAATGATTAATCTAAAAAAAAAAACAAAACAAAAAAAAACTGAGGCCTAGACTTCTCAGGTCAAACTTTAAAACTAAGTAAAATGAAATCACTAAATAAAACTCGAGGCGGAGGGAGGGGAAGCACGTTCTATTTCCCCTGCCAGAGAAAGGGGAGAGGAGGGTGGGAGAAGCTGTTGGATCCAAGCGTAAATAAAACGGTCCCCAGGCTAATGTGCGGCTCTGTTTCCATCATCCTTGGGAAAACTTCATTTCTTAGTCGTGGTTCCATAAAAGTTTTATCACATTGGAGTGAAAATAGAGAAGGTCTGTCAAAGATGAAATGTCACCGCCGAGTCGCTGGAGCCGATAAGAGCGAGAAGACAGGGCGGCTGAAATATGGAGCTAATTCGTTGAAAGAGAAGCGATGGCTGCTTGCTGAAGAGCTGCATAATTCTAATTGTAAGCGATGTGCCCGCATTGCTTAATTAGGAGCATATATTTGGTGGTAGTGATGTTGGGGGAGTGAGAATCGTTCCAGGCCCTGCCTTAAAGAGAGGGCTGATTTTCATTTTTATGTTGCATGCTGGCAGTCCAAGGTTAGTAATTATAGTCTTTATGCAACAATAAATAACAATAAAAAAGCAACCTGAACTCTACGCCCTCCCCCTTCCCCACCACCAAGTAGGATTTTAACTGGACTCATCCAAGCAGCAAGCAATTTAGCATTGGGTCAGGCTATAATTTAAAGGCATAAGAGCGTGCAAAGTTTGATCGGGATCAAATAATGCTCAAGGGTTTTTCTTTCTTTCTCTTTCTCTCTTCTTCCTTGAATAACATTTTCTGAATGATATAACTAGATGAAGCACCATGTTTGGCTCTGGGGGTGGGTTGGGTTGTTATTTATCTAGCAGGAAAGAGGCCAAGAAAGAGAATTTAGCTTAAGTTTGAAAAACAGAGCTTTGGCTCGAAGCTGGAATTGCAAACAAGAAAGATAAGAACCAACTTGGCTTGGTGTTCCCTATCCTTCTCTTTGGAAGATTCCAGGCGCTCAGCTAAAGCAGCCAAAGACGTGGGTAAAATATCCATGCTGTTAAATTCACAGCAGGACAGGGGGGCGGGGGAGGGATGTCTCTGAAAAGGAGGGTTCTCTTGGCCCCTTTTAACACCCAAGTTTTCCGCTGTTTGCTAATCTGGCCATAAAATCTGTCAGTGAGGGTTAGAGAGAGCTGTATTTCCTGCAGGGACAGTCTGCCCGAGTTGCCTGAGATAAGCTCTGGATCCTTCAGCCAGCTACAGAAGCTGTTGCTAAACTTTCAGAGGTGTTCAAGGGGGTGGCCAGAAGGAGAACCCACTCTCAGGCCTCCCTGCATGACTTCCAGACAGCTACTATTTGGATTATTCTATGCCCACCCCCATCCACACCTCTAAATGGCAAAAATTGTTTTCTTTGGAGCCTAGTTGCACACTACTGTCGCTGGCCACTTTGCCCAGGTCAGAGCAGCTCTCTGTTCTGAGCCCTCCAGAGCATGCCTCCTCGGTCCCTGCAGCCCCCACCTCCAACTCCCCTTTCTCCATCCTCCTCTCCCCCACCCTCATGCTTCTACTCAGACTTCTCTGTCCTTCTTTTTAAGTACTCACCACCACCCACGCAGATGTTACACTGACAGAAAGTTTCTAGTTCCAGCTCCGGGCTCAGTTGCCATTTCTCTGCTAACCAGCCTTCTCCTCCTGGCTGGGCAGCAGAGAGAGAGGAGGGGGAGGGGAGGCCAAAGCCATGGGAGTTCTCCAGGCAAACTTTCCACCCAACTTAGCGCTTTCCCTCTGTCCCCATTTCCCATCTGTTTCCCAGCTCTCCCAGAATCACCCTTCTCTTTTGCACCCCCACCCCCACCCCCAGGCCTTTTTAAGGGATGTGAAATTTTGGCTGTTCGCTCTGCTTTCCCAAAGAGCCAAATTCTTTGATGCAATCGGAGGGAGCTGTCAGGGGGCTAAGATTGATCGCCTCATCTCCTCTCCATCCGTCTGACCCACTTATTTAAAAATCTTCCCCCAGATCGACTTTTCATTTTCTGCTTTGAGGTCTAGTTTCCCACCAATTGCTTGGCGCTCGGAGTCTTGTGCCCTCTCCCCATAGTAAATTACAACACTCTAAACTTCAGACTATCTTGGTCTCCTCAAAATAAAATAAATTTTAAAAACATTTTCCCCCAGGAGCCAGAAATGGAATATCATCTCAGTGGTCATTATTTCCACCCCTACCATCTTCAGGGAATTCTTCCTTGTCAGGGATTCTTTTTTTTCTTTTTTCTTTTTTAACTAGCACAATGGCAAAAATGGGAGGGAAAGTCTCTTTGTCCTAGGGGAAAATCTCCCCACCACACTCATGCACACACATAACGCTGATCTGAACTTTGAGAGTGCTCTAAGTTAAATCAATGGCTACCTCAGTTCTTGTTCATGTCCCTGGATATGGATACAGATACAAGCTTGAGGCTTGAGTGGGTACATGCACATCTTAGACTCTGCCTGTTTTTGGGGGATGTCACAGAGAAGCATGGAAGCCTGAAAGTGAGGAAAGCAGGGGTACATAAGGGACAGAGGCAGTGCTGCAAACACTGGGCAGAGAAGAGAACCCAGGCCATACAGCGATGGAGGCCAGAGGCCCAAAAATGCCCCTCACGCTCCATCTCACTCCTATGTGTCCGCCTGGGAGTTTCTGTCCATTTCCCAAGATTTAACTGTTGTTTTTGGAGGGTAACAGGGATAGTGGTGTGATGATTGTAAATCTCTTTCTTATTTTCACCTTAATACTGACCTTTTTCAAAGAGTGGAAGCCTCTTTCGACTCCCTCTTCCTCCAACGCGGAGATCCTCACTCATCTTTTCCTGGGGAAGGGGAGAAGGGAAGGGGATGCTGCTGGCCACGTAAAGAAGGGCTTAATTTACTCTATTAAAATACTTGGAAAAGAGGAAGTTCTCTCCCTTAGAGTCTCTTCTTTTCCAGGCTTCTGAAACCTTCTAACCTTCGAAGGGTATGAGGAAAAGATTCCTCTAGCTTTTCTGGAGAAACGGAGGCATTGGGGAGAGAGCATGTGAGGCACGCGTGTAGGAATGGGGGCTCATGGTGTCCTGGTCGTGGTCCTCTGGTGTTTTTGAATCAATTAAACCAAATAATGCTCTCTGTTTTCCACCAGGCCCAGACGAGCGATTGGCGGAGGCCGGTCCCGTGACCATGAATTCCCTGTAATTTCGCTGGAGTCCTGGGTTTAATAGAGAGAGTCCCCATACGCTTGTATTTATCAGCAATATACAATTATAAAGGCCCAAAATTAAAAAAAAGAGAGACCGAAATCTCCCCCTCCCAAAATCGCTCCATTACATAAATCTGGGGGGGGCTGGAGGGGGGGTCCCTTCCGATCCTCCCTCCTGACGCCCCCCCCAGCAGCCCCCTCCCCCACCATTGAAAGCCATGAATTTTGAATTTGAGAGGGAGATTGGGTTTATAAACAGCCAGCCATCGCTCGCCGAGTGTCTGACTTCCTTCCCCGCTGTCTTGGAGACATTTCAAACTTCATCAATCAAGGAGTCGACATTAATTCCTCCTCCTCCTCCTTTTGAGCAAACCTTCCCCAGCCTCCAGCCCGGCGCCTCCACCCTTCAGAGACCCAGGAGCCAAAAGCGAGCCGAAGATGGGCCTGCTCTGCCGCCGCCACCGCCGCCGCCACTCCCCGCTGCCCCCCCGGCCCCCGAGTTCCCTTGGATGAAAGAGAAGAAATCCTCCAAGAAACCCAGCCAATCCGCCACGTCTCCTTCTCCGGCCGCCTCCGCCGTTCCGGCCTCCGGGGTCGGATCGCCTGCAGGTCGGTAAGCGTGGTGGGGGTGGGGTGAGGGGCAGCTAGAAGAGGGGGAGAAAAAGCAGTGGAAGGAGGTTTAAAAAAAAATGGTGGCGAGCCTGTTGGGGTTCCTTACCCCCTCCATTCCTGGGATGGGGAAGTAGAATATCCCACTGGGGTTCAGGCCTGGCCGCTAACAGCGTCTTTTTTTTTTCTCTCTCTCTCTCTTTCTCTCCCTACGGCTGATTTTGGAAGCTGGTTGGGGAAACGCCTTTTTTTCTGCTAGAAGAAAATGATTTGATTGAGGTTTTCACCCGTATCTGTGTAGGGGAATGAGTATGTTGTTGCTGGGATAGACTCTAGAAGCAGAAAAGATTCGGTCCTTTCTGCCCCAACTCTAGAAGAGGAAGAATTCAGAGCTAGGGAGGAAGAGGGGTGAAGAACAATCTTTATGACCCTCGCTCCGGTTGAGTTGGAAAGTTCCGAATTGAGGGGTCCACTGGGAGGGCTTGGGAGGGGGATCTGAGGTTCCGGCGCCGAAGGGAGCCGCTCTCCGCCCCCTGCGTGGCCCGTGGGCGGCTCTGAATGCTTTGCCCTGACCCGGGCCGGGGCTGTAGACTAGAGAAGGAGAGAAGAAAACCCAAAAGCAGTAAAGCGAGCGGCATTGGGGTGGGGGCGGGGGTGGGGTGGCGAGGAAGGGGAGAGGTGATACTGGTTTTGGAGGATGGGGTAGTCCGAACTGAGGTTGGGCTGAGTACACGGCCCGCTATGACGCCGAGGCTGTTTTCCCTGCAGATGGCCTGGGACTGCCGGAGGCTGGTGGCGGCGGGGCGCGCAGGCTGCGCACGGCTTACACCAACACGCAGCTGCTGGAACTGGAGAAGGAATTCCACTTTAATAAGTACCTGTGCCGGCCACGCCGCGTCGAGATCGCGGCCTTGCTGGACCTCACCGAAAGGCAGGTCAAAGTCTGGTTTCAGAACCGGCGCATGAAGCACAAGCGGCAGACGCAGCACCGAGAGCCGCCGGATGGGGAGCCTGCCTGCCCGGGAGCCCTGGAGGACATCTGCGACCCTGCCGAGGAGCCCGCGGCCAGCCCGGGCGGCCCCTCCGCCTCGCGGGCTGCGTGGGAAGCCTGCTCTCACCCGCCAGAGGTGGTGCCGGGGGCCTTAAGCGCGGACCCCCGGCCTTTAGCCGTTCGCTTAGAGGGCGCAGGCGCGTCGAGCCCCGGCTGCGCGCTGCGCGGGGCCGGCGGGCTGGAGCCCGGGCCATTGCCAGAAGACGTCTTCTTGGGGCGCCAGGATTCACCTTTCCTTCCCGACCTCAACTTCTTCGCGGCCGACTCCTGTCTCCAGCTATCCGGAGGCCTCTCCCCTAGCCTACAGGGTTCTCTCGACAGCCCGGTCCCTTTTTCCGAGGAAGAGCTGGATTTTTTCACCAGTACGCTCTGTGCCATCGACCTGCAGTTTCCCTAACCCGTTTCCTCCTCCCAGTCCTTTCGACCCCCGCGCTCCTTGGCCGTCTACTGGAAAAATCGAGCCTCTCCCACCCTCAGTCGCATAGACTTATGTGTTTTGCTAAAATTCAGGTATTACTGAATTAGCGTTTAATCCACTCCCTTTCTTCTTCTTCTAAAACATTGGGCCCTCGGTCATCTTTTAAAATTCACACAGAAAAATTCCGTTTGGTAGACTCCTTCCAATGAAATCTCAGGAATAATTAAACTCTAGGGGGACTTTCTTAAAAATAACTAGAGGGACCTATTTTCCTCTTTTTTATGTTTTAGACTGTAGATTATTTATTAAAATTCTTTAATAATAGGAAAAGGGGAAAGTATTTATTGTACATTATTTTCATAGATTAAATAAATGTCTTTATAATACGAAAACGAGTGTTTGTGTTGGGACCTAAACTCTTTCCCCGCGGCCCCAAGGCCCGTCCTCACCCCTCCAGGACCTGTGCGAAGTTGATTAGGTTCAGCGGCCCATATGGCAGCAAAGCCTCCAGGGCCGGCGAAGTCCGGGTGGTACAAAGGTGACCCGATTGATGGCCGCTTCGCCCACGGCTCCGGCAAAAGTCGGGAGTTTGCAGGAAGCTGGGTCACCTCCCCGCCCCTCAGCAGAGGGTCTTTGGTCCTGAGCGGGTGGTTCTCGGGCCTCTGCTTAAAAATAGAGGTGGGCAGGTCGAGGGAGAGAGTGTACAGCGAACAGAGGAGGGTGAAAGGAGAGGAAGCCTGTGGACAGTCTTCAGGGTCGTGGCGGGGGCAGAAGTTTACTGGAATTGGGAACAATCCAAGGGCTTCCTAGGCTTTTGCTTCTTATGACCGAAGCCGGTGTAGGACCTTTTTCCGAACTCAAGAAGCCTAGGGACGCGAGGCCTGGGGCTTGAGCCGGGCCTCTTTGGGAGCTGTAGGTGGCTCTCCAAGGAGTGGAGTGGGGTCGGGGATTTTCTCGGGAAGCAGGGTCCCGCACCCAGGGATGGTAACTGGCTTCCAAGTGGGCAAGAGAAGAGGGCAGCTGAGAAATGTGGCGCTGCCGGGACACCCATGGACTCTGGGGCTGCTGGGGTTTGGGGGACCATCCAAGAAGCAGTCGGGCGAGAAGCCCAGGGTGGCCCGGCAGCGTCGCGAGGCGCTGGACCTGCGGGGAGAGAAGGAGGAGCGAGGAGAGCGGGAGGGAGACAGGGAAGCAAAGACGATACTCAAAATGGCGCTGGGGCCGGGCGGCGGGCAGGGGGGGCGAGGGAAGAAGCTGTGGCCGCCATGACAGCCGCTGCAGGAGGCGCCGGCCCAGCCAGGATCTGCCCCCGCCCCCGCGTCCTCCCAGCTGGATTTTCCAGAGGCCAGGGAGGAAGGGGAGCCTGGGGAGTCCCACCTTCGTTTTAGTTAGTTTGATTTTTTTATTTTTAAAGTGGAGCCCAACGGAGGCTGAGGACGCGAGATGGAAGGAGAGTCCGGGTGGATGTGGGAAGGGAAGGAGAGCGGCGGGTCTGCGGGCCTGGGTGTGCCTCATCCAGTCTGACTTTTGATTCTTCGCTGTGGGATTTGAAGCCAGGCCAGAGCTTTCTCTGAATGCAGACCCACCAGTCTTGACCAACAACTTCATTTTCCGTATCAACACCATGTCCTGTCTATCCCCCACCACACCCTGCCTGGTTCCTTGTAAACCTGGTAAGCGGGAAGCAAGGATCGATCTCCCCCATCTGCCTCCTGGTTTGTTCTGGCAAGGTGGAGGTTTAAAGGGCCCCGGAAAGCCATCCATCCTCCTTAGGTTTCTTTAATATTTCTCCCGCTCAGAAACGGACACTACGGGGCTATCTCCCCGGCAGATGCTGCCCTTCTCAAAGAGCAGTTTATCTCCTGGGCCTCCAGACTTTCCCCTGGACCAACAGGACCGTGATTTAGAGTACCAGGCACCCAGAGGCGGCAATTGTCAGGATAAGCCAGGAGCCAACATAGGTTGTGACACAGAGGACTAGACAGGCCCTTTGCATATTTTAAAATGGGTCCCTCAGTGTGGGAAGTACACACCTCTTAGTTAGCTGGAACATAATCCCTTAAACTGTCTTAATATAGAATTCATCTCGTGCATTAATCTTACATCATGTTAAATTGCACTTATTTCTCTCATAAATAAATTAATATAGAACAATTAGATGTGTTATAATAATGTCATGTATCTTAGTTTATTTTCCCTCATAAAATATATAGGTATGAAATAAGCTCAATATATTAAAGTATTAATACACAGCTTATTGGCTTATGTGTTTATTTTCCCCATAAATAAGGGAATATACAATATATTAAAACTACGCTATACATCTCATTGGGCTGTGTGTTTATTTCTCCATAAAATATGCCCACAGGCAGTGTTTAACATCTTAAAAATCACAGCACACAAGCCATCTCTACACTAGCAAAATGAACAGATATTTCAGCTGGGGCTTTGATTTCTATGGACAGTCAAACTAGATAATTTGGTCTAATTAAAAATGCTCTTGCAGCTAGCTATAGCAGGTTGTTACAAAGATCAAGAATATCAGAAGGATCTTGCTAATGTCCTACCTTCCAGTTTCTTTGGTCAAAATGAGAGCACCCTTCCTCAATGCCAAGAAAATGCAGACTTGGCTCTGCAGGAGAGAATTCCTATCCCCCATCATGGTCTGCAGCACTCAAGGGCCTCCGATGCACCAGTTCTCTGCAGCCTGGCTGCTCCATGGACCAGCAGCATCAGCACTACCTATGAGCTACTTAGAAATACAGAATCTTAGGCCCCTGAATCAGACCTAATGTATCAGAATTTCCAGTTTAGCAGCTCCCCAAGTTATTTATATACACTTAAAGTTTGAGAAGTACTGCTAGATCATAGTGCCACCTTGCTTTCTGCCTTCCTCCATGCTTCAGAATTTTTGACTCACTTTACCTGGCCCCTGCCTTCCAATTCTCCCAACCCAAACCAGTAGCTCAAATGGCAGGGAATCTTTGTTCCTGCCTGGGCCTGCATCAGTCCTGATTCCTTCCTGCCAAAGTAGTGGTGAGCCAACCAAAGGCTCAATGTACCTGTTTAGATTCAGGTACTTTGGATATCCTAGGGGTGAGAGTTCTTAGTCCAGGTGTTGTCTTTGGCTGATTATTGGAGAGGAGTTGAAACTCTTTTTACAGGAAACACACAAGCCTTGCTGGCTGTCTTCTTTCCAAATTTATGAAACTCACCGTCTCTGATGATACCACGGCAGAACAAAGAGGCAATGCATTTGCAGAAGGAAGTGACTCCCATCTTCAATTTCCCTACCCAATTCAGATTCAAGGGAATGCCTGGCAATTTGGGATTCATAAAGGATTGCAATTCAGGATCCCTGTGTTCCGAATTAACTTCTTTTCCTTCTTTCATCTCTTGGGTCATCCTTTTTAGCTTGAGTTTTCCCAGTTGGCCATGGAGGAGTAAGGGGAAGAGGGGGTGGTTCCCAGATAGGGCAGCAGACCCCAGTGGTGGTGGCAGATTAGAGGGCAGCTCCAAGTGGCTGCACTCACTTATTCCATCCTGATTGGGGCAGGGTTCCTCTTGGGTCAGGACCAATTGTGAGTGGTCTGTAGCATAGAGTGGTTATAAATTCTCTGTGGTTGGAGTGGGAAGGTTTCAGGGCAGCCTGGAAAGCTGCTCGTCAGTCTGCCCTGCTCTTAGTGAATCATTCTTTTAAGAAGCATGTCTCATTAATATTACAGTGAAAGCAAAGGACCATTAGACTGAGGAATTACTCGCAATCATGATAACCCTGAGTCATTAAAAAAAAAAAAAGTTAACTTATGCCTGAGCAAGTCTATTCCCCTTTCTGGACCTCAGTTTCTCTATCTGTGAAATAAATGTAAGAATTAAATGCCTCTAATGTACTCTACATTAATATATGTATATTCTTTAGTATATATTATTTAGTCTTCACAAACAATGTATTAACTGTTTATTATGGCCGATGTCTTGTGCTGTTAAGTAACTCTTGGTGTTTGACAGTGACCTACCTCACATGAATCTGGTGGGGCCATTTTAACAAATTTTCTTTTATTTTTTGAGATAGGGTCTCACTTTGTCACCCAGGCTGGAATGGAGTGGTGCAGTCACAGCTCACCACAGCCTCAACCTCCTGGGCTCAGGTGGTCCTCCCACGTCAGCCACCTGAGTAACTAGGAGTACAGGTGCGAGCCACTAAGTTTGGCTAATTTTTGTTGTTGTTGTTGTTGTTGTTGTTGTTGTTGTTGTTGTTGTTGTTTTTACAGAGTCTCGCTCTTGTCGCCCAGGCTGGAGTGCAATGGCGTGATCTCGGCTCACTTCAACCTCTGCCTTCTGGGTTAAAGCAATTCTCCTGCTTCAGCTTCCTGAGTAGCTTGGATTACAGGCGCCCGCCATCATGCCCGGTTAATTTTTGTAGTTTTAGTAGAGACAGGGTTTCGCCATGTTGGCCAGGCTGGCCTCAAACTGCTGACCTCAGGTGATCTGCCCGCCTTGGCCTTCCAAAGTGCTGGGATTACAGGCATGAGCTACCGCAGCTGGATGGCTATTTATTTATTTATTTATTTATTTTTGAGACGGCGGCTTACTCTGTTGTCCAGGCTGAAGTGCAGTGGCAGGATCTCGGCTCACTTCAATCTCCACCTTCTGGGTTCAAGTGATTCTCCTGTCTCAGCCTCCCAAGTAGCTGGGACCTCAGGTACCCACCACCACGCCTGGCTAATTTTTATATTTTTAGTAAAGATGAGGTTTCACCATGTTGGCCAGGCTGGCCTCGAACTCCTGACCTCAAGTGATCCGTCGGCCTCGGCCTCCCAAAGTGCTGGGATTACAGGTGTGAGCCACCTCCCCTGGCCTTTTATTTATTTTATTTATTTATTTTTTATGGCTAGTTTCAAAATATTCTGTGGAGATGATATCTCACTGTATTGCCCAGGTTGGTCTTGAACTCCTGAGCTCAAGTGATCCTCCTGCCTCAGCCTCCCAAAGTGCTAGGATTACAGGCGTGAGCCACTGTGCCTGGTCAATACATTTTAATTAGTATCTTTACACCAATAATCATGCATTTATCTTTATTTAAATGAGTAGAGAGCAAAATCTTTTCAACAAGCAGGTAATCGGGTGCAGCATTGTCTGCCAGATGCCCGGTATTCAATAAATATGAGTATTAAAAAGTATCCTAGCCAAGTTTTCCTTTGACTTTCATCCTCTGCCACCTCCCCCAACATTTGGTTATGTTTACTCTTTTTCTTTTGTTTTTTTTTGTTTGTTTGTTTGTTTTTTTAAGTAGGCCATTTCATATAAAAAGAGCCACCAAACTTCTTTTTTGACGTGATGTTCTAGACTTTAACAGTCCCTTTTAGTTATGTTTAATCTGGTTGCTGGGGCATCAGAGCATAGGCACAATTTCTGAGACTCCCTAAACAGCACTGCTGAATTCGCCTACCCATCTTTCACCCAAGTCTCTGACAAGCACTTGCTGGCCCCACTGCAGATCTTCTTGGGATGTACTCTCAGTCCTCACTTTGCAGAAGGTGGCCTGTAGGGCCTCAATTCATCTTCTGCCTGCTGAGGCTGATTATAGCCCAGATCCTCCACTGATCTCTCCAGCCCAGCTCTGCCTGCCCCTCTTCTCTCCTCCAGCCATCCCTCTGTCCACATTCAGGGTAAGGTAGATATTTAGTGCCGGAAAGAGATCTTCCTCTTCAGAGGACAGAATGAATAGTAAAGGACCCCTCTTAAAACTTTCTCTCTCTCCGGCGCCGGGCGCGGTGGCTCACGCCTGTAATCCCAGCACTTTGGGAGGCTGAGGCGGGTGGATCACGAGGTCAGGAGATCGAGACCATCCTGGCTAACACAGTGAAATCCTGTCTCTACTAAGAATACAAAAAAATTAGCCGGGCGTGGTGGCAGGCGCCTGTGGTCCCAGCTATTTGGGAGGCTGAGCCAGGAGAATGGCGTTCACCCGGGAGGCGGAGCTTGCAGTGAGCCGAGATCACGCCACTGCACTCCAGCCTGGGTGACAGAGCAAGACTCCGTCTCAAAAAAAAAAAACTTTCTCTCTCCCCCAACAACTGCAGAAAAATCACAATCTGTATAGTCATTCAGACCCAAATTCAGCTTGATCACTGTTTGGCTAAGATTTCCAAAGCAGATATTTTGGCCAAAAAAAACTATTGCATTTAGATAAACTCGATTAAGTAGAAAATTATTTTAATTCTTCATGTCACGCTAACCTTTCCTTTTAGAAAGATCTCAGTCATTATTTAATCATGCCCCCAATTATTGACTCCAGATGGAAGTTTACATCTTGCTGATCTGTCTAGATCCAGAAGTCAGGTCACCTCTAGGATGGACAGTTTCCAAGCGAAATTCCTTAAGGAAGAAGAGACAACATCCTCCCTAGAAAACTCTTCCCCAATGTTTGGAAAATCAAGAAGTTCTTTCTAATATCCAACCACAAACCTTTCTGTTGCAATTTTAATAATTTGGATTCTTTATAGGCATAAAATATTAGGCTTTGGTTTTCAAGAAACCCTTCAGGTTAGAAGAAAATCCTTTGCCTAAACAGAGCCAATCTTCTCAATTCTCAATGAAATTTGCATATGATAAAGTACATATTGTATAATATATGGTGCTATGTTACATGAAAATATAGCCTAAATGCTATTCTCCTATCACACACACACACACACACACACACACACAGATAGATAGATAGATAGATAGATAGATAGATAGATAGATAGATAGAAAGAAAGTTTTTTTTCGTTTTTCGTTTTTTGTTTTTTGAGACAGAATCTCACTGTGTCACCCAGGCTGGAGTTCACTGGCGTGATCTCGGCTCACTGTAGCCTCCACCTCCCAGGTTCAAGCAATTCTCCTGCCTCAGCCTCCTGAGTAACTGAGACCACAGGTGTGTGCCACCACGCCCGGCTAATTTTTGTATTTTTGATAGACACAGGGTTTCACCATGTTGGCCAGACTGGTCTCGAACCCCTGACCTCTGGTGATCTGCCTGCCTCAGCCTCCCATAGTGCTGGGATTACAGTCATGAGTCACCGCACCCAGCCTACATATTTCCATATTTTAATATGCTAGTTATATTAAAAAGCAGAAGACTGACTCATACCATTTCAGAATGTGATTTAAAGTTAATATCATACATTTAGAGAGTTCCCTGTGGTTTGTATTTTCTTGTTTGCTTTAATCCTACTAACAAGGCAGCAAGATAAGTAGTATTAAACCCATTCTTTTTCTCCGAGGCTGAGACTAATAGAAATCAAGAAACTTGTCCAGGGCCACAATGCTAAGAAGTGGCCAAGCAAAGGCCAGGCACAGTGACTCACGCCTGTAATCCCACACTTTGGGAGGCTGAGGCGGGTGAATTGCCCAAGCTTGGGAGTTCGAGACCAGCCTGTGCCACATGGTAAAACCCCATCTCTACCAAAAATACAAAAAATTAGCTGGGTATGTTGGCACACACCTGTGATCCCAGCTACTTGGGAGGTTGAGGTGGGAGGATTGCTTGGGCCTGGGAGGCAGAGGTTGCAGCAGGCCGAGATTGCGCCACTGCACTCCAGCCTGGGTGACAAAGTGAGACCCTGTATTAAAAAAAAAAAAAAAAAAAAAGATGGCCGAGCAAGGGCTTGAACCCAACTATTCTGGCCCACATAGCAAGCACTAATCCCATTACAATATGTACTACATACAGTCTAAGGTTCTCAACCAGATTTATGACAGTTTAATTAGCTTGCATTAAAAGAAATATCCTTTCTCTAACAGCAACAAAAACAATTCATCTCATAGTGAAAAACTTGTGGTGGTGCATGCTTGTAGTCCTACCTACTCAGGAGGCTGAGGTGGGAGGATCGCTTGAGCCCAGGAGGTCAAAGCTGTAGGGAGCCGTGATTACACCATTGCACTCTAGCCTGGGGCAACAGAGCGAAACCCTGCCTGAAAAAAAAAAAGAAAGAAAGAAGGAAAAAATTATGAATATTCTTTACTTCCTAAGCCCCAACTCTTTTTTTTTTTTTTTTTTTTTTTTGAGACAGAGTCTTGCTCTGTCGCCCAGGCTGGAGTGCAATGGTGCGATCTCAGCTCACTGCAACCTCCGCCTCCCGGGTTCAAGCGATTCTCCTGCTTCAGCCTCTTGAGTAGCTGGGATTATAGGTGGCTGCCACCACACCCGGCTAATTTTTGTATTTTTTAGTAGAGATGGGGTTTCACCATGTTGGTCAGGCTGGTCTTGAACTCCCAACCTCAGGTGATCTGCCCTCCTTGGCCTCCCAAAGTGCTGGGATTACAGGCATCAGCCACCTCACTGGCCTAGCCCCAACCTTTGATCTTGGGTTTGGCCTCCCTAGATTTGGGCTGGGGAGAGCAGATAGAGACATTTAAGGTCTAATGAGAGAATTTAGATTGCTCCTGCCAAGCCCCCAGCTGAAGCAGCTTCCTCCACAGAAAGGACCAGAATCTGAAGTTAAACTTCTAATATATCCCCATTCTGGTCAGATGGTTTCCTTGCCTGCATTCTCAGTGTGATAAGGAGTGAAAACTGTCAAAGATAACTTCAGTTCCAAACATGTCTATGTTCTCCTTGCTCTCTTTTATGTACAAGCAGATCATACAAACTAGGACATCAACTTTATTTCATTTTGGTGTTGGGTCCACCCAGACCCTCTCTGGTGAGTTTAATTTGGTCCACCAAAAATCCTATGGGCCATAGGTTATTCCAGTCAGCGAAGCTTCTTTTAGGGAGGAGGAGGAGATTGGGAACCTAGGGAGCAAAGTTGCTTGGTTCTCCCAGTCTTTTCTGCTGGGGCTGGGAGAGCCAGCAGGAATTTGGGCAAGTTTTAATGTCCCTGCTAACACAAGAGAAGGTGGCATGACTCAGGGATGAATTGGGGAGCACAGTGAATTTGGAAAGCTGAGGCAATCACTGCAATTGACAGTATAACTTGAGGCACTTTTTTTTTTTTTTTTTTTTAAATAGAGACAGGTTCTCTGTCACCCAGGCTAGAGTGCAGTGGTGTGGTCATAGCTCATTGCAGCCTTGAACTCCTGGGCTCAAGCCATCCTCCCTTCTGAGCAGCTGGGACTTCAGGGAGGCACCACCACACCCAGCTAATTTTTAAATTTCTTTATTTTTGTAGAGATGTGGTCTCACCATCTTGCCCAGGCTGGTCTCGAAGTCCTGGGCTCAAGTGATCCTCTTGCCTTGGCCTTCCAAAGCGCTGGGACTGCACCCAGCCAACTTAGGGCACTTTTGCCTCAGTCTTTGCTTGCTGTCATGAATAATAGAGTGTTGGTGACTTCAGCTGTTATAAAGGGAATGCATTCCTCAATTCCCAGACAGATTTGTGCTGTTTTATTAAATTGATTTGGAATTCACTTCTTCCTTTAGACCTCAAATTGTTCCCTTAATTATGAAGGCAAAGGATGGGGTGAGAAGGTTCTCCCCGGGATGAGGAAAAGGTGGAAGGTGAACAAGTCTCAAGTCTCTCAGAAGCAGGGCTGCCAGATCAGATACAGGCCTAGTTCAAATCTGGGGTTAGAAGACAAGCCCTAGTTTCCTCCAGACAAGTTATTCTTAGCGTATGTGGAAGACATCTTAAAATGAAAGGATGAAGCATCTGCAAATCTTCTCCCCGAAAAAGTAAAATAGAAAGAAATAAGCTTGCTCTTACCTCAATAATTTCTTTCTCTTCAATTCCTCTGCAGGTCACCTCCTCCCATCTCAATTTTCCTTTCTCTTGTCTGCCCTCATTCCCTTGGCAAGTGAACATTCTCTCTCACCCCCATTGCATCTATTAAAGAAGTTACCAGCTGGTGCCCCTCCCCCTCAGCTTGAAGCAGGGTCTGAAGCAGAGTACACATGATCAGGAAAAGGAGGCAGGCGTTCTGTGAAATGCTTTGAGCTCTTTCAGAGTTGGGGGTGATGGCCAGGCGCGGCAGCTCAGGCCTGCAATCCTAGCACTTTGGGAGGCCGAAGCAGGCAGATCGTTGAGGCCAGGGGTTCGAGACCAGCCTGGCCAACATGGTGAAACCCTGTCTCTACTAAAAATACAAAAAAAAATTAGCCAGGCCCAGTGGTGCATGACTGTGGTCCCAGCTACTCAGGAGGCTGAGGTGAGAGGATTGCTTGAACCTGGGAGGCAGAGGTTGCAGTGAGCTGAGATCATGCCACCGCACTCCAATCTGGATGACAGAGTAAGACCCTATCTCAAAAAACAAAAATAAAACAAAACCCTCCCCCACAAAAAAACAGAGTTGGGCTAGGCCCACAATTATTAGAGAAGAGAAAGGCAGTGTGATGCTGGTGGTATAGAGCAGAAAGCAGGAGAGGCAGCTACGGTAAGGCCAAGCAAAACAAGAGGGAATGGGAGACAAAGATGGAGGGGCAAGACACAGACTGAAGGGGACAACTTTGGGGTCCCTTGCAGAGGAAGGAGTATTCGCCCTGCCCTTTTTGGGGTGTGGAAACCTGAGAAGTTTTGAGGGTCCTCCTTAAACCTGTCCCACCTGCTTCCCTTCCTCTCCTGAGCTCCGTTGTTTACAGAGATCACTCCCTGAACTCTTGCCCTCCTGGACTTGCCCTAGCTTCGGCCCCAGGCCTCCGGCCAGGCAGACACCCTGACAGGTTACAAATGAGCGTGGGTGTTGGATTGCCCCAAGCTCTTGCCCTCAAGTTGTCCGGAGGAGGAGAGTCAATGGGCTCTACCTAAGGGCTTCTCTTCTAGTCCCATCTGGGTTTGGAGTCTGAGAGAGTGAAGAAGACACATCCTGTGTCCCTCCGCAACAGCCACACAGAACAAAAAGGGGCGAGACTCCACTCCTCACTCTGGAGTCTTAGAATTCAGAGCCTCAGGGCCTCCACCCCGATTCTCCCACTCTGACAAAACTCCCTTTATCAATCCTAGAAAAAGTACTGAAATCTGGAGGAATCTTTAAGATTTAACTGGTATTAAATTTATGCATTTGAGGTTTGGAAATTTTTTTTTTTTTTGGAAGGAGATGGAGGGTGGTGAAGGAGAGACAGGTAGGAGGGAACCAGGAGAATGCAGGTCTCCACTAGTTTTAAACACTTCAAGAAGAGAATAAAAAATTCCCCTCCTCTTCACCCCGCTGTAAACATCACCTGGCTGTGCTCACTGTGGCTCTCTAGAGAGATATAGGGAGTTATTTAAGTCTGAGTGAGTGAGCCAGCTACAGCTATGGATGGCTAGAGAGACGATAAATACATCTAGAGAGATGAGAGGTAGGGAACGAATATAAATATGGAGAAAGATGGACGAACAGAGAGATGGATTGAGACAGAGAGAATATAAAGAGAGGCTGAGGGAGAGAAATGGATGTGTGAATGAGGAGAGAACATTTATGCAAAGAGAGAGAGAGGGAAGATGGGGCATTTCTCATCCTTTTCTCCACATTTCTGTAGTCCTGCCTTGCTCCCTGAAATGCCAATTTCCCACCCCTGGCTTCATGAATTCTTCCTCTAGATTCTAGATCCTGCCCCACACCCTTAGGTGTTTTTGCACCACCTTCCCCCACCTCCCCACCACACAGTCATCCATTTGGCCCAAGATAAATACCTCACCCGGCTGTCCTAGCCCATCACCCTAAGACAAATTGGAAGAAAGGAACATGGTTTGGGAGTTCTGGGCAAAGTATGGAAGCTGGATTCCCCACCTCCAGGTCCACAGACTTAGGGGGAAGGTTTCTCTGAGGGGTGGGAAGAGTGAGGGGCAGCTGGCTTGAATTTGTCCAAATCTAATAACCCAGGAGCCTATTGAAGGCCTTGGGGGTTGGAAGGGAAGGAAAGTCTTGAATATTCTCCTAACTTTTTCCCCCTCTCCCTCTGGTCCCTTCTTTCCAAAAGTCTTTGAAGAAAGATGTTTTTGACGCTTCCATGTCGCTCTCAGATGGATGGGCTGCGGGTGATTGAAGTGTCTTTGTCATGCTAATGCTTGGGGGGTGATGGATGGGCGCTGGGGCTGCCAAACTCTGGTCCGCTTAGCCCATTGGCCTGGGAGAGATCACATGTGCCCCCTCATCCCCACTCCCTACCCCCTTCCCAGGGAAGCGCTTGCCCAGGCGAGCGGGTCAGGCCATGGATTCGAGCCCCAGCGCTGTGACATACTGCCGAAAGGTTGTAGGGCAAGAGGGTGTCTCCCCCAAACGGGCCGACCCTCCTGCGGCCTTGACGCATGGACTATAATAGGATGAACTCCTTCTTAGAGTACCCACTCTGTAACCGGGGACCCAGCGCCTACAGCGCCCACAGCGCCCACAGCGCCCCAACCTCCTTTCCCCCAAGCTCTGCTCAGGCGGTTGACAGCTATGCAAGCGAGGGCCGCTACGGTGGGGGGCTGTCCAGCCCTGCGTTTCAGCAGAACTCCGGCTATCCCGCCCAGCAGCCGCCTTCGGCCCTGGGGGTGCCCTTCCCCAGCTCCGCGCCCTCGGGGTATGCTCCTGCCGCCTGCAGCCCCAGCTACGGGCCTTCTCAGTACTACCCTCTGGGTCAATCAGAAGGAGACGGAGGCTATTTTCATCCCTCGAGCTACGGGGCCCAGCCAGGGGGCTTGTCCGATGGCTACGGAGCAGGTGGAGCCGGTCCGGGGCCATATCCTCCGCAGCATCCCCCTTATGGGAACGAGCAGACCGCGAGCTTTGCACCGGCCTATGCTGATCTCCTCTCCGAGGACAAGGAAACGCCCTGCCCTTCAGAACCTAACACCCCCACGGCCCGGACCTTCGACTGGATGAAGGTTAAGAGAAACCCACCCAAGACAGGTAGGGCTCAGATGTGGCCACCCCTTCTCCGGGGCCCAAAGCATCTCTGCTTCCCCTGCAGTGACATGTCCTGGGTCTGGGCTGGGTTCTTCTCTTTCAGCGGCTCTGGTAGACACAGGTAAGAGCACAACCTACGTCTCAGGTCAGGTGAGGTCTCCCCACCCAGTATGTAACCAGTCACCCCAGGAGTAAGTTTCCATACACACCCCACTTCCTGATCTGTGCACCCAGCACAGACCCAGGACCTGGTGTGCATGGGGGATGGAAGTATGGGAAAGGCTGCTCCAGACTTGGTGATCACCATGGGGGTACCTGGTGGTCCCTGGGAACTTTGACAACTGTACTTGGGCAGAATGGCAAATGGAGGTCCAGAGCCAGCCCCGGGAGGAGGGAAAGGGAAGGAGAAAGAGGTGAGAGAATTGACCTGGCCTTTCTCCCTGCCCCGCCCCTAGCGAAGGTGTCAGAGCCAGGCCTGGGCTCGCCCAGTGGCCTCCGCACCAACTTCACCACAAGGCAGCTGACGGAACTGGAAAAGGAGTTCCATTTCAACAAGTACCTGAGCCGGGCCCGGAGGGTGGAGATTGCCGCCACCCTGGAGCTCAATGAAACACAGGTCAAGATTTGGTTCCAGAACCGACGAATGAAGCAGAAGAAGCGCGAGCGAGAGGGAGGTCGGGTCCCCCCAGCCCCACCAGGCTGCCCCAAGGAGGCAGCTGGAGATGCCTCAGATCAGTCGACATGCACCTCCCCGGAAGCCTCACCCAGCTCTGTCACCTCCTGAACTGAACCTAGCCACCAATGGGGCTTCCAGGCACTGGAGCTCCCCAGTCCAGCCCTATCCCAGGCTCTCCCCAACCCCAGGCCTGGGCTTCAATGGCCTGGGGATCCTCTCTAGGGCAGAAATGCCAGTTTAGAGCTGCCTGGGGGTGGGAGGGGGGATGGGGAAACATTTTTCTCAGACCTGGGTGGCTGGGGGCCCTACAGGACCAGAGGCCTGGGAGGCACGGAACCTGTTAAATGTAGAGGGAAGGGCTTCTGCCTTTGATCTGGGGATCAACTCAGTGTCAACATATGGTGGGGGTGGGGGCCAGCCTCATCCTCCTGGATTCATCCTCCTTTCCCTTCCAACTTGGGTTTATTCGGTTCAGTGCCTTCGAGCTTTGAGGAGTCTCCTCACGCACTCTTATCCTAACTCCCCCTTCTAGGCCTGAGACAGAACCTTAAATTTTCTTGTGTGGGAGGTGTTTGGGTGCAGCCATATTATTATCAATGCTTAATCCAGTCACCACAGACCTTACAATAGCACCAGCTGCCTTGTGACAGACCAAAAAGCCCCCTGCCCCCATCTAACCCCATTAGCCCTCTCCTGGCATATTTATATTGCACTAATGCAGCCTTCAGAGGTTGTTTTCTGAGACCTGCCTCCTCACACCAGCGACCTCATCACTATGTCACCAAAGTGTTTTGGAACTTGGTATTCCAGAGACTTCTGGAACGCTGTGCAAGGCCTGCCCCCAGCAAGCCACAACCAGGAAGGTGCAGGCACGCCCCCACTAGCTCCTCCCCTATTTATTGCCTCCTGGAAAACCCAGGACCCTCTTCCCCATCTCCACCCCTACCCCTGGGGGCAGCCCAGGGAGAGCCAGGCACAATGAGGGCTCCCAACAGCTGCAAGGATTTATCTGAACCTTTGAGAAAGAGGAGGAGCCATCTAAGTTTCTGGAAACCTGAGCCCCAAGTGAGCCCGGGTTCTCTCTGTACCTGCAACTACCTCATTTCAATAAAGTCTGTGTTTTCCCTTCTTCCTGCCTGCTTCTGTTTCTCCATTCAGGGGTAGAGAAGGCCTCATACTCCGTGCACCGTGGAGAAGAGGTGAAGAAAGAGTGGCCATTGGCTGGTTGGGCTGGAATGAACTGAGCTTTAAGATCTCAGCTGGATAAAGAGAAGGACTTACTGGGTGTGGCCTAAGCAGGATTGGGTCCCAGGCATTCAGGCTTGACAGTTGTCAGTCCCTTGGTTATTGGGAGAATCCAGAAAAGCATGGAAGAAGTCTGTGGAATGAATGCAATTCCCAGAGATTTTTCTTTTTCTTTTCTTTTTTTCTTTCTTTCTTGCTTTCTTTTCCTTTTTCTTCTTTTTTTTTTTTTTTTTTTTTTTTTTTTGAGACAGGGTCTGGCTCTGTCGCTCAGGCTGGAGTGCAGTTTTTTGTTTGTGTTTTGTTTTTTGGTTTTGTGTTTTGGTTTTTGTTTGTTTGTTTGTTTGAGACAGGGTCTCTCTCTGTTGCTCAGGCTGGAGTACAGTGGCATAATCTCCGTTCACTACAACCTCTGCCTCTCAGGTTCAAGCGATTCTCCACCTCAGTCTCCAGAGTAGCTGGGACCACAGGCGCACACCACCACTCCCGGCTGATTTTTGTATTTTTGTAGAGACAGGGTTTTGCCATTTCGCCCAGGATGGTCTCCAACTCCGGGGCTCAAGTGATCCGCCCGCCTCCGCTTTCCAAAGTGCTGGGATTACAGGCGTGAGCCCCCGCGCTGGGTCAGCCCAGAGGGTCTTGAGAGGAAGACGGGAAAGAAGAGAAACATCTGTTTGGAGAGGACAAAAAGAGGGTGTTAAAAAGAGGAGGAAGTGTGGGGGAAGGCGACGTGAACTCTACCCCTTCCCTTCCCCCTCAACTGCCTCCCTCCTGCCCAGAGCCAGGCCTGGCTTAGACCCCAGAGGGGTCGCTGACAAACTCCAAATTGGCACACAGCTTAACACCCCCACTCCCACCCCAGCCCAGCGCCCCTCCACCCAGCCACTCCTCGGGGACGTCAGGAGTGGCTGCCTGAGTCCGGCCGCAGCCGGCCAGCCTCCGCAAGGCCTTTCCGCCTGGGCTCAAGGTGAAAGCCCTGGGTCTCCGGGCGCTGGACGACAGGAAGGAGGTGGCCGCGAAGGGGCCTAGTGGGGGGCAGTGTGCCGGGCGGGGGAGGGGAGACCGAGGTCTGGAGAGGGAGGAAGACGTCGGGGGCGGGGGGAGTCCGAGGATGGTCGGGGGCCTGACGGCGGGCGGAGGAGGCCGAGGTAACCTGGGATCCCGGGCTGACCTTTTTACCTCGAAGCGCCTCTGGGCTTTCCAAACAAGCCGACAGCGCGCCCGCGGGGGCAGCTATTGTCTCCGGGCCGGTCCCACTGGCAAACCTTTGGTCGGCGGAGGCGGGGGGCCGGGGCTCAGGAAGCTCCGCGGCGGGCAACAAACCTCGATCGCTCACTGGCCCCGCCGAGCCGTCGAAATGCCGCGGGCCTCGGAGATCGGGCCCTGGTTTATTGATTCCGGTTACCCCGGGAGCCCAGATGCCCAGGGGCCAGGATGGAGGCGGGCCAGACCAAGGCGGGGTGTCTTCTCCACACCCTCTGATCTATTTAATTCTTGGTCTTTCGAGGGAAAGGAGGCAGCCAAAAGGACTAGAAGCGTACGTGAGAAACGTTGAGCATTTGATTCCTAATGAAATTGGTGCCATTATATGAGAGGCAACGTTATCAATAATTGCATAGCCCAGCTGGAGAGGAAGAGAAGTGTGTTGCAAGAAGCAGCCTAGCTTTCCCAGAGGCTGATGTCTTGCCCTTTGTCAAAAAAAAAAAAGAGAAAAAGAAAAAGAAAAAATTCTATTAACTGCTTTTCTGCATTTAATTGAAATTGCCACCAAGCTTGATTCCCCAAAGAGGTCACCTTGACAGAGGGGAGAGAGTGAGTGTCGGTGGAAACAAAACTCCCCTTCCTTGGAGACATTCAGTGTGAGCCAGTGGAGCCTTCTGGGTTGGGGTATTTGTGGATTCTCCAAACTTTGGACAAGTGGGCAAGAAAGCAGGGAGGAGGAGGAAGGTGCGGTGGTGAGAGCAAAGCAGAACCATGAGTATGGTGGAGCAGGGCCTCAGATGGGCCGACAAGTCCTTGGGGAGGATTGATGAAAGGGCCAGGAGGAAAGAAGAAGGCTGCTGGCCCATTTGATTTTTGGTCATAGCAGAGGGAGCCACCAGATTCCCCCAGGGAAGGGTGAGGGACAAATCAATTCTCTGTTCACACAGGGGCAGGCTCAAAATATCCAGTGAATGTAAACCTTCCATCTCCTTAGATGCAGAGATCCTGACCCCTTCCTCTCTCCTACTTGCACTCTCCTACTTGAATTCCACTTCCAATCTGAGGCCCTAGACAGGCCTACATGGGAGACATTAGGACAAAGGAGAGAATGGTAAACTAACAAAAATATTTTGCCCCCATTGAGATAAATTGATAGTCTTCATTGTTTTTTGTTTTGTTTTGTTTTGTTTTTTTGAGACAGGGTCTCCCTCTGTCGCCCAGGCTGGAGTGCAGTGGCCTGATCTCAGCTTGCTGCAGCTTCGACCTCTTGGTCTCAAGTGATCCTCCCACCTCAGCCTCCCAAGTAGCTGGGACTACAGGCGCATGCCACCATGCCTGGCTAATTTTTGTATCTTTTTGTTGTAGAGATGGGGTTTCACCATGTTGCCTATGCTGGTCTTGAACTCCTGAGCTCAAGCAATCTGCCCACCTTGGCCTCCTAAAGTGCTGGGAGCCTCTGTGCCCAGCCCTTCATTGTTAAACTTTCCAGAATAGATGCCAAATTGCTTCACTCATAGACTTCTTCATGTCTTTCAGATTGCTGTTTTTTTCATAGCTCTGGGAAGGAGGGTATTATATTTACTAGGAGGTCTGAAAGTAATTTTTTTTTTTTTGCAAAATTTGAAAGCTGTCCACCCACACCTCCATTTCCCAAATGTCAAAAAATATCTCCAGTTTGAAAACAAAAAGCTTGAGTTTTTTGAGTCTTGACTGTCTTTTTTAAAAATTTAATTTAAGAGATGGGGTCTCGCTGTGTTGTTCAGGCTGCTCTTGAACTCCTGGGTTTAAGGGATCTTCCCACCTTGGCCTTCCAAAGTATTAATACTGGAATTACAGACATGAGCCACCATGCCTGCCTAGTCTTCATTCTTCACAGGAGGGAGAATTCTTTAGGCTGGTTGAAAGTTTGTCAGATTTCTGAGGAGCCCCCCACTCCCTACAAACCCGGGCATCAGGTAGGGAGCCAGTCAAGTCTTCACTCCACCCAATCCTCTGCACCATCTGTTTCTCAGCCAGAGTGTGAACTTTTCCTCTTTCCTTTGCCTTTTCCCTCAGCGTTTGTTCTCCCATTGTGAGGCCCTTTGATCTCCTGAACAAGAGAGAAAGAAAAAGATTTTGAAGACCCTGAAGCTCTTCTTCTTCTTTTTTTTAACGGAGTTTCGCTCTTGTTGCCCAGGCTGGTGTACAATGGTGCGATCTCGGCTCACCGCAACCTCCGCCTCCCAGGTTCAAGCAATTCTCCTGCCTCAGCCTTCCTGAGTAGCTGGGATTACAGGAATGCTCCATCATGCCCGGCTAATTTTTGTATTTTTAGTAGAGACGGGGTTTCTCCATGTTGGTCAGGCTGGTCTTGAACTCCCGACCTCAGGTGATCCACCCGCCTCAGCCTCCCAAAGTGCTGGGATTACAGGCGTGAGCCACCATGCCTGGCCAGCCCTGAAGCTCTTCTAACTATTAATGCAAGTTTCTTTTTTTTCTTTTCCTTTTTCTTTTTTTTTGAGATGGAGTTTGCCTCTTATGGCCCAGGTTATGTGATCTCAGCTCACTGCAACCTCCGCTTCCCAGGTTCAAGTGATTCTCCTGCCTCAGCCTCCCAAGTAGGAGTAGCTGGGATTACAGGCATGGGCCTGCCCGGCCAATTTTGTATTTTTAGTAGAGATGGGGTTTCTCCATGTTGGTCAGGCTGGTCTCGAACTCCTGGCCTCAGGTGATCTGCCGGCCTCAGCCTCCCAAAGTGCTGGGATTACAGGCGTGAGCCAACACACCTGCCCGGCCAATGCAGGTTTCTTTGTTGTGAGCATTCCTTGTGCAGATAGCACCGGGCTCCTGGGAAGGAGTTGGTGGGATGGTGTTTAGAAGAGAGTGTGGATGGCAGGCTTGGAGGAATCTCTCCAGATGACAGACAAGGGAGATCAAAATGAGCCAGAGAGCAGCACCAAGGAGTTGGGGGAAATGTCTAGGATATCTGGGTTCAAATCCAAGCCCTGCCTCTCACTAGCCCTGTGGCCTTGGGCAAGTTGCCTAATTCCCTGTGCCCAGTTTCATTATCTACAAAATAGGGATAATGACAGTACCTATTTCATGGGGTTGATGTTGGGATTAAATGAGTTAATATGTGTAAAATGCTTGGAATGGTCCCACATAAACAAAGTGAGCAATAACAAATTATTATTAAAAGGGACTGTGATCTTCCCTTCTATAGTCCCCAATCTCTTCCAGGGAGTATCTTGACTATGCCCACTTCTCACACTCATAGCTTATTTGATCCCTGATAGGTGTATGGAGCTAGAGACAAATGGAAGGGATTGCCTTCTTAGCAGCTGAGAACACTGAAGGTTCATTTGGCTGAGAAACCTTTTTGTTCTGTTCTCAGCCTACCCACCTGTCGAAGAGGAAAGTTATCCTGGCCTCTCACACTCATTCCCTCTCTTCTCCATTATAGAAGATGGATAAGAAGTCTGGAAGGCAGAAACTTCAATTCCCTGACTTAGAGTGGTGGAGAACAAGGGTTCTGGAGTATAACTTAGTGTTCAAAATGGTCCCCTTTTATTAGCTGGATGAGCTCATGTGAGTTATTCAGTTTCCCTGTGCTTCAGTTTCTTCAGATATACAATGAAGGATATTGAATAATACATGATATATATGAGAGATGCTTAGAACACTGCCTGGTGTATGGTGAGTGTTGAGCAGAGGCTTCCTATTTTACATAGTTACATAGGACATTTTCCTATTACTTTCTTACATTGAGTTATTCTTGGTCTTGGCATGATGAAAGCAGATGTTGTCCAGCCTTGGCCCCCCTGCGCTGTACCAGCAGACCCAGCCAGCACCATAAGCATGGGACTTGCTGCTAGACAGTAAAATAATTATGAATGAAAGGGTTCAGAGGAGTCCACAGAATACAGGCTTTACAGGCTTACAGTTAAGTACAGTATTATAACGAGGGATGTCCTTGACAAGACAGCCTCATTGCGTAACTTGGGAGGGTATTCTCGTTGTAGTCCACGAAATTGGCGCCCCCTGCAGTTGTACCAGATTTTTTCCCCTGTGACTCAGTCCTGGCTCTGAATTCCTTGCATGACTCAACCAGAGTATTCCAGAGGCTTCAGCTTTTGCTATTTCTGTGGCTCTCAAAATGCTTCCTATAATCAGAGTGTATCCTGGGTGGGACAAAAGTTGGAGATGTAAAATACTTAATGTCCATTCCTGGGAGAACATGGAGGCTCAAGTAGCTGCAGGATTCAGCTCCAAGGCTGACCTCCTGGCCCTCATCCACTGTTATTCTCTTCGTCAGAAAAGAAATGGATCAGATGCTTCTGAGAAGAAATAATTTTGTAGGAAGTCAGGAGACCTAAGTTTAGTCTACTAAGACCCTTCCTTGTGTCCTTGGGTAAGTCACTTAACCTCTCTGGGCCTATTTTCCCAGTCTTTAATATAAGTTAAATTATCCCACTGCAGCTGGACTCATTCTTTCCTTTGAGGGTAGATGAAGACTTAGGTAAGAAAGAGTGTAAACTTGGTGGGAGATGGGAATAGGAGGGTTGGGTGGAGAAGCATCCTGTTGGATGTATTTTACTGGCCTAGTTACAGCTAATTAAAATCACCCCTTTCCTTCATCCTCTCCAGATCACTGGCCTGAGTCCAGAGAATTCTGAGCCCTGCAGCCCTTTCTGCCTGGAGGGGAACCGAGCAGGGAGGGAGCTGCACCAAACATGCGCCCTCTGCTCCTTAGAGGCCTGATGCTCCCTTTAGTTTACTCTGGCTTGACAGCTCCATTTCAACCCCCACCTTGGAGATGAGGCAGCTCAATATTTACTCAGCCAGAGAGGTTTGTCCAGAAGCCTGCCTCCCCAGCCTCCTCCTGTTGGCTCTGCTCTGTTGCCCCCACCCCCTTCCTTCCCGGTTCATGGAGAGTTCAGCCCTGCAATGGCTTGCAGCCCCCTCCACTCCCCAGCCCGGACAGAGCCGCCTGTTGGGGGACTGCTGAGGCCAGAAGCGCGGGGGAAGGGCACCAGTCAGTCGTGGGGTCATGCCCTGGTCTCTCCACCCTTACTGGACCAGCAGCCTAGGCCTCTAGAAGAAGAGAAGACTCAGCAAATGATTGTCTTTTGGGGGAAGAGTGCATGGAGATTGGCTAAAATGGAACTGTCGGGTTGGGGACATGATCCAGGACTGTAAAAGCTTCACATAGCTGTGTGCAATATTATAAACCATGGTTTATGGTAGAGAAACTTGGTAAATTTGTAACAGTCTGAACTCTTTCCAAAGACACTAAAAGAGCTAATACAATAAATAAGTGACACTTGGGTTCTCAGCAACACATCTGAAAACTGATCTCTTATCTCCTAACATTCTAGAATGTAAGATCCATGAAGACAGGACTTTTTTTTTTTTTTTCCTTAGAGACAAAGTCTCGCTATGTTGTCTAGGCTAGACTTGAACTCCTGGGCTCAAGCCATCCTCTGGCCTTAGCCTGCTGAGTAGCTGGGACTGCACAGGTGTATGCCGACTGCACCCGGCTAAGCAGGGATTTTTGTTTGTTTTGTTCCTTGTTCCATTTCCAGTGCCTATAACAATGCCTGGAACATAGTAGATGCTCAGTAAATATCTGTTAAATAAACGAATATTGAAGCAAAATTCTTCTGCCTAGAAGACAAGCACCCCAAAAATGGTGTTCTGAAATGATGTTAGGCTGGGCACAGTGGCTCACGCCTGTAATCCCAGCACTTTGGGAGGCCAAGGCGGGCAAATTGCCTGAGGTCAGGAGTTCGAGACGAGTCTAGCCAACATGGTAAAACCCAGTCTCTACTAAAAAAAAAAAAAAAAAAAAAAAAAAAAAAAATTAGCTGGGCATGGTGGCATGCGCCTGTAATCCCAGCTACTCAAGAGGCTGAGGCAGAGGAGTTGCTTGAACCAGCAAGGTGGAGGTTGCAGTGAGCCGAGATCACGCCACTGCACTCCAGCCTGGGCGACAGAGTGAGACTCTGTCTCAAAAAAAAAAAAAAAAAAAGAAAGAAATGAAGAAACGATGTTAGCTTTAGATGTTTGATTAGTCTAAAGTGCTATCATAATGAATATGTTAATATGAAGATATTTCAGACAGGGTTAGAGATGGATGAGGACTTGGGAGGCATTTTCTTTCTCCCTCCCTTCTGTTAGAGGAATTTATCTCGGGCAAATGACAAAGCATTCACTGGATAGCTTTAGGGCGAGTCTGATCTAAGGGTTCTCCCACAGAGTTTTTGTTTGTTCTTTTGTTTTGTTTGGTTTCCTTTACTTTAGCAAGTGTAAACCCAAGAAAAGACTCAACTTTGGAAATGTAAAGGATTTGAAGGAACAGCTGGATGTTTCTATTGGCAGAAAATGGACAGAGAAGACCTCCTGCAGGGACACCCAAGAGAAGTGAGCCTGTCTCAAACCTTCCTTTCCATCTTCCAACTTCCCACAGAAGCTAGTGTCAGATTCCCTTCTCCACCACTATACCAGGGTTTGGTTTCATCTTTTGCAAAAACATCTGGGTTGTCTTCCCCCTTCTAGGGTGAGTAAGGTGAATTCACACAGGGCTATGGGTTTAGGTTTTTTGGGATCAGAAAGGGGACAACATTACTGGAACTCAAGGGCAAGGATGGCCACCTGTTGGAAGCTTCACAGAGCCCTTGGGAAGATCAGTCTGGCATGGTCGGTTACCATCAGTGGAAATTGCTGAGAATTGATGACATCTTCTTGCTTCTTTCTTCCGCACATGGATCTACACACATGCATCCTGATGCCACAGAAACAGGACCTGGAACCTGACTTGAGTCAGGCAGAGGGAAGGAGAAAACTGGCAAGGAAAAGGAAAAGGAGAAAAAAGAAGGTCACCTGCCTGAGCATGGTGGCTCACGCCTGTAATCCCAACACTTTGGGAGGTTGAGGCGGATGGACCACCTGAGGTCGGGAGTTCAACACCAGCCTGACCAACATGGAGAAACCCTGCCTCTAATAAAAATACAAAATCAGCCAGATGTGGTGGCGCATGCCTGTAATCCCAGCTACTCGGGAGGCTGAGGCAGGAGAATCGCTTGAACCCGGGAGGCGGAGGTTGTGGTGAGCCAAGATTGAGCCTGGGCAACAAGAGCGAAACTCCGTCTCAAAAAAAAAAAGATCACCTGCCTGTTCCACCCTGGGGTTAGATTTCTACATTGGGACCCCCCGCTAGGGAGAATGAAGCTAGGAGAGAGAATTCCTCACTTGAAGGAAAATGAAGGTTCAAGAGTCCAGGGCATGGATCTAACAATTTTGGCCAGAGTTCTCTGATTCCTCATTTCAGACCAGCTCAAAGCTTCTGCCAGGAGCTGTCACTTTTCAAGCCGGAAAGTCTGAAGAGGCAAAATGTGTACAACAAGCTGTGCAGGGGGATGCCTTTGAGGTGTATCTTCCTGGAAGCTCAGCAGGCAGATAGATGGCAGGAAGAGCTACCTCATGTTCTTCTCAGGCCCAGAACTTCCTCTCTTCCATCACCTCCAGTTACTCCACTATCTCTCCTATTCACACTCAGTCTTCTTCCAAAACTCAATTTTTTTTTTTTTTTTTGAGACAGAGACCCGCTCTGTCACCTAGGCTGGAGTGCAGTGACGCGATATCAGCTCAGTGCAACCTCCAACCTCCTGGATTCAAGTGATTCTCTGCCTCAGCCTCCTGAGTAGCTGGGATTACAGGTGCCTGCCACCACAGCCAACTAATTTTTGTATTTTTAGTAGAGATGGGGTTTCGCCATCTTGGCCAGGCTGGTCTTGAACTCCTGGCCTTGTGATCCACCTGCCTCGGCCTTCCAACATGCTGGGATTACAGGTGTGAGCCACCGCGCCTGGCTTTTTTTTGTTGTTTGTTTTGTTTTTGAGACAGTCTTGCTCTGTTTCCCAGGCTGGAGTACAGTGGCACCATCTCAGCTCACCACAACCTCTGCCTCCTGGGTTCAAGTGATTCTCATGCCTCAACCTCCTGAGTAGCTGGGACCACGGTGAGCCATCATACCTGGCAAATTTTTGTAATTTTTTAGTAGAGACAGGGTTTCACCATGATGTCCAGGCTAGTCTCGAGCTCCTGGCCTCAAGTGATCCACCTGCCTCAGCCTCCCAAAGTGCTGGGATTATAGGCATGAGCCACTGTGCCCAGCCCCAAAACTCAATTTTCAGTCCCCACACTTGAGTAGGGCAGGAGAGACGCTGGACTAGAAAGAGTCTGAGCAAAGCAGGAAGGCGTCCCTGGAGGATGGGTGGGCTGGGATGGGGCAAGGCCTGAATGCAGCATGGGGTCTCCATTCAGAACACTCAAATCCAGTAATCTGGATGTTGGAAATGGGAATTACAAAAAATGACTTTGAAAGACTCTGAGTGCTTGCAGGTTCCCACCTACAGTTCGAACGTTTTAAACCCATTGAAAACCCATTGAAATCCACACCTGGACACATTGCTGCAGACTTGCTGGCCTCCCTTACACATTTGCAGACCTATCTGTAAGCAAGCATTGTTGCCAGGCATGGTGGCTCATGCTTGTAATCCCAGTACTTTGGGAGGCCGAGGTGGGTGGATCACCTGAGGTCAGGAGTTCGAGACCAGCCTGGCCAACATGGCGAAACCCTGTCTCTACTAAAAATACAAAAATTAGCTGGGTGTGGTGGTGCATACCTGTAATCCTAGCTACTTGGGAGGCTGAGGCAGGGAGAATTGCTTGAACCTGGGAGGCGGAGGTTGCCATGAGCTGAGATCACACCACTGCACCCCAGCCTAGGCAACAGAGCAAGACTCCATCTCAAAAACAAACAAACAAGCAAACAAATGAAAACACAAGCATTGTTCCTTGTGTTCTCAGTCAGAAAACAAATTGACCTTGTACACAGTTTTGCAGACCTGGTTTCTGCATAGCCAGAGAAAGCTGGCGAGGGAGACAAGTATTGTTAATTATGAGAAAACAGTCTCTTTCTCTTCCACCCTCTGGAGTTTCTATTTGAGCCTCAACCTCAACCTTGACCTCCTGGGCTCAAGCTAATCCTCCTGCCTCAGCCTCCCAAGTTGCTGGGACTACACGCATGCACCACCACACCCGAGTAATTTTTTTCTACTTTTTGTGGATATGGGCTCTCACTATATTGCTTAGGCTGGTCTTGAACTCCTGGGCTCAAGTGATCCTCCTGCCTTGGCCTCCCAAAGCATTGGGATTATAGGCATGAGCCACATCTGACCTCTTTATTTTTTTCAAAATCAAAGGAATATGGGAGACTGGAAAAAAATTCAATGCAGATTTTGCTTTATTCTTTTTCTTCCTCTAGTCCTCTTGTACACAAATCTCCAGACAAAAACAATGCCCTAGGTTTCCATTTAATTTAATAGATACCATAAACCTCTTGTTCAGTATTACCTCTGCATTGGGCAGGTGCTAAGTTGCTCTCAAAGTCAGATTCCTCCCTTAGTAAACAAGAAAATACCCACTTCCCTCTTTTTATCCTTCCCAGAACCTTTAAGTTTAATTCTCAGTTTTGTTTTTGGTGACGAGTGTAAATGTTTGCCCAGTCCCTGAGAAATAACTCAGATTCTTCTTTTGGGTCATGTGGAAACCTAGAGGAGCCCTCTTCCATCCTCTCCTTTCAATTGAGGCAGGCTTTAAATCTCAGCTGGAGGCTGGTTGCAGTGGCTCACACCTGTAAACCCAACACTTTTGGAAGCCACGGAGGGAGGACCCCTTGAACCCAGGAGCTCAAGACCAGCCTGAGCAACATAGGGAGACTGTCTCTATAAAAAAAATGAACAAAATTAGCCAGGCATGGTAGTGCATACCTGTAGCTACTCAGGAGGCTGATGTGGAAGATCGCTTGAGCCCAGGAAGCAGTCTGCAGTGAGCCAAGATAGCGCCACTGCACTCCAGCCTGGGCAACAGAGTGAGACCCTGTCTCAAAAAACAAAAAGACTGAGATGGTGGGTTTTTGGTTTTTTGTTTGTTTTCTTTTTATTTTTTGAGACGGAGTCTCGCTCTGTCACTGAGGCTGGAGTGCAGTGGTGCAATCTCAGCTCACTGCAACCTCCGCCTCCTGGATTCAAGCAATTCTCCCTGCCTCAGCCTCCCAAGTAGCTGAGATTACAGGCACCCGCCACCATGCCTGGCTAATTTTTGTATTTCTTAGTAGAGACGGGGTTTCATCATGTTGGCCAGGCTGGTCTCGAACTCCTGACCTCAAGTGATCTGCCTTCCTCAGCCTCCCAAAGTGCTGGGATTACAAGCATGAGCCACTGTGCCTGGCAGAGATCACTATTTATAAGGAAGACTCCCATAATGTTAGGCTGCTGTAAATGATAGAATGGTTCTTTATATGGAATGGGAGTTTGCCTTCTTGGCACTTACACCCATTGATTCTACTTCTTTGTTGCCCTCTGGAGTCAACACAATAACTCTTAACTCCTTTTCCCTACACTACCTCTCCAAATATTTGAAGACAGCTGTCATGTGTGCCCATAGGTCTTTCCCTCTGTTGAGCAATATACATTCTCGATTTCTTCATTTGTTCCTCCTGAGACCTGATTTCCAGATCTTTCCTCACTCTGTTCTTCCTTCCTTAGTTAATATATTCTATAAAATGAGGTATCCAGAACTGAATAGAAAATATTGTATAATCGGATAAATTCTAATACAGTGAGAATACTATATCCCTTGAGCTAGCACTGTGTTTCTATTGACATAAGCAGGATAGCCGGGGCAGGGAAGGACTATGGGGCAGGCTGGGAGTGAGAAATGAGAGGAATTCTCTTTCTCTTGCAAATTGTGTCCATCTACTTGAGCTCTGGGGCTGCATCAGTCACTGATACCTTAATCCATACAAATCTCCAAGCTCAGAAAGGGAGCTGCCACATCAGCAGCCATTTGTGGGGAGCAAACATTTGCTGAGTAGAATCTGTAATTTATGAGAAGGGAAAGGAGCATTAGTGCAGAGAAACAATGTGGACAGGTGAGAAGGAGAGGCCCTGTTATCTCAAGGGAAGGAAGTGCAGATGACCTAGGCTAGGGAAGCTAACGATTTCCACTCCTCTTTTCCATTGCTGTTCAGGTAATTCCTTCATTCCTCCCTCCCTCCTTTCCTCCCTCCTTCTCTCTCTTCCTCCCTCCCTTCCTTCTTTCCTTCCTCCCTCCCTCCCTTTTCCTTCCTTCCTTCCTTCCTTTTTCCTTCCTTCTTCCTCTCTTTCTTTCTTTCCTCTCTCTCTCTTTTCTTTTCTTTTCTTTTTTAGAAACAGGGTCTAGCTCTGTTGCCCATGCTGGGGTATAGTGATGCCATCATAGCTCACTGCAGCCTCAAACTCCTGGGCTCAAGAGATCTCAAGAGATCCTCACAAGTTAGCCTCCCAAGTAGCTGGGACTACAGGTGTGCGTCACCACGCTTGACGAATTTATTTCATTTTTTTTAGAGACAGAGCCTCACTAAGCTGCCCAGGCTGGTCTGGAACTCCTCGGCTCAAGCAATCCTCCAGCCGCAGCCTCATGAGTCACTGGGATTACAGACATGAGCTACGATGCCTGACTATCTATTTCTTTCATGATACTGTATCCCCACCTTCCTCCTTGGTGGCAGCTGTTACTAGCTTTGTTGTCGTTATTGTTATTGACATTTATCTAGCACTTTGCTATTAGCCCTTATTTCTCACTACATCTCTGGGAGGTTAGTATGATCATTATTCTCACTTTCCATATGAAGAGCCCAAGGCTTGGAGAAAATAAGTAATGTATTCCAGATCATATATCTGAAAAGCAACATATAATTTTCTTTTTCTGCCTCTGGTCCTCAAGAATTTATATAAATTTACATATGTTGAATATGCAGTACATTTAGGATGATGGCCTCTCTTTCTCCCTACTCCTCAACACTACCCCTAGGTATCAGATCATCAAGCATTGTTTAGCGTCTTAGGTCACTCCCTCCTCTTTTTCCTTTTGGAAAAGAAAAATCAAGCAGACTGCCCAAATAGCCAAGATCATCAGGTTCAGCAAGAGAATACCCCTCTCTGTGTAACCCTTTAAGATGAGAATCACTGCAAATAGAGTCCAAGTCAGACACTGACTCAGATTTTGCAAAAACCTCTAATAGTCCACGGCTTGGCGGTGATGGGTAGTTTTGCTTTAGGGATCTTCCGCTTGGAGTGGTCTTCTCCATGTTTGGAAAGATGTTGTTTGAACGTGACTGATCTTGCAGTTGAAGTTTCCAGTTTCTATACCACAGCAAGCCTGGGAAAATGAGAAGGGGGTTATTAAAATGAATTTGAGAAGCGTTTTCTTTGAGGACATCTCTTTCTAAATCCTTCCAATGGGCATGGAATGCTATGACTATCCAGATAGTGGGAGTCATGATACAGGGAGGAGTAAGAAGTGGGGGCTTTCAGTCCCAGAGTTAGAGACCACAGCATTGCCCAGTTTCCTGCCCTCACATGAATCAACCTCCCTGCACATCGCTTCCTCCCCCACCTTGTTAAAAACCCCATCATGGTAGATATATGGGTCAGAGCTTTGAAGACTTTGGGGAATAAGCAGATCAAAAGTCCAAATGTCCAACTCCTTTCACCTGTGAATCTCCCATCATTGGACTGCAGAGCCAGCTGCAAGGCAGATGGAAGGCAGAAACCTGGAGGCTACAAGCAGCTTCCCATCCTATAACTCAGCCCAGGTCCTGGGGAACCTGTAGAGGGTCCTGACAGCAGAATTAACATGATGGGGAGAGGCAGGCAGAGGAGAGGAAAGGGACACAGAGCCAGATTAGGGGAAGTAGATAACTTGGGTCTGGCATCTGCTCTTCTGCTTTATGCAAATGTTGCTTTAACCCCAAAGAAGCCACATTCTGAGACTAGCTTGTTGTTTATTTAAAAATATGCAGACTTTGCAGCCCATCTGGAAAGCTCTGAGGGGCTCCTGATACAGGCATCTCGTCATATCCCAGCAGCAGGGCAGTAAATCGAGAACATGCAGAAACATCAAGAAAGCCCTTCCTTGATCAGATGTTGTAAAGAATTTGCCAAGTCTGCAGATAAGGAGATCACTGGAGTGCCTGTGTGAGATCCTCAGAGAAAGCCCATTTATTTTCTCCTTCCCATTACCTTCTGCTCTCCAGATGAGCAAGGCATGCACAAGAAGGGAAAGGTGGGTGAGCCCCTGGTAGCGAGGCCACGCGGTCCACATCACATATGGCCCATCCTCACCAAGTGCTCTGAGGGAACAATGTGGGAGGATCTTGCCTTTCCTTATCAGTTTTGAAATACACGGCACAGAGCCTCAGTGGCTGCCAAGGTAAAAGGCTATCACCGAGCAAATACCTGAATAGGAGAGACATATTTGAGAAAGAACAGATAACATTTTCAACATATTTAGAGATCCTAGCTCTCGTCTAGCTTCAGTATGTCTTTACCTGAGCTTTTACCAGCAAGAGGTGTCAAACAGATTAAATACTTTATGGGAAGGCAGGATCCAGGCACCTTACAAGTTCTTTTTTCATATGTTGGAGCCGGCCTGGAGACAACAACCAGCTGAAATAATGGGTCTTGGTAATTTTCACAAGCTAAGGGACTCCAAATCTGCAATATTTCACTTACTTTGCAGATAGTCACTCAGCCCCCTGACCAAGGGGAATATCAATTTTTGCCAAGAATCAGTAAAAATCATTAAACGACAGTGAGAGTATAAGGGGGTGGGGTGGGATTTACAGCTTCTTTTTATAAGACCAAGTTAAAGCCTCATGAGTCTGCTGCACTTTCACTTTCACCTCTCCCATCATCAGCCCTGATTGGTAGCTACAGAAATGGAGGCCCACGGAATTTCAATTAGCTGGAGGCGATATCAGAGGAAACCGAGAGCTCTCCACACATGACAAGCTTTCAGGGAGTGTCATGGCGAGAGAGCCAAGATAAGCCCATTAAAGGGCAGAGTGGGCAGGTAGGACGTACTGTGTGGGGTCAAAAAATCTGAAATCTACAATGAGGAAGAGACCAATTCCAGGTTGTATCTGCAAATCTTCTTAAAATGCAAGGATACCTGGGAGGAGAGAAAATTCTAAGAATGAAAAGATATTGGGTTTTAGGAGACAGGCTCTGAAAATGGGAAGAAGAAGATAAACAGAAGGTTGGTGCTTAAGTAACTCTCTCCTTTAAGAACTGTGACACATGTTCCTAATGTTTCTGGCTTTTCATATTTCCTTGAGATTCAGTCTTACCTGGTTACTTGTCCCTCTAAAACATGGCACTCTTGGCCAGGCATGGTGGCTCACACCTGTAATCTTTGGGAGGCTGAGGCAGGTGTATCCCCTGAGGTCAGGAGTTCAAGACCAGCCTGGTCAACATGGTGAAATCCTGTCTCTACTAAAAATACAAAAATTAGCCCGGTGTGGTGGCATGCGCCTGTAATCCCAGCTACTTGGGAGGCTAAGGCAGGAGAATCACTTGAACCTGGGAGGCAGAAGATGCAGTGAGTCGAGATTGTGCCACTGCACCCCAGCCTGGGAGACAGAGACTCTGTCTCAAAACAAAAACAAAAACAAAACAACAACAAAAGTGGCACTCTTTCTATCTTGATTTTTCATAAGTCCTTTCTTTTCTTTTCTTTTCTTTTTTTTTTTTTTGAGATGGAGTCTCGCTCTGTTGCCCAGGCTGGAGTGCAGTGGTGCGATCTCGGCTCACTGCAAGCTCCGCCTCCCGAGTTCACACCATTCTCCTGCCTCAGCCTCCCGAGTAGCTGGGACTACAGGAGCCCACCACCACGGCTGGATCATTTTTTGTATTTTTAGTAGAGACGGGGTTTCACCGTGTTAGCCAGGATGGTCTCGATCTCCGACCTCCTGATCAGTTCGACTCAGCCTCCCAGAGTGTTGGGATTACAGGCGTGAGCCACCGCTCCCAGCCCAATAAGTCCTTTCATTTGTCTGAATGATCTTCTACTCATTCTCTGTCTAGAAAATCTTTATCATCCCAGATGCAGTTCAAATGTCACTTTCTTGCAGAAGCCTTCCCTGCCATTCCAAACAGCATGAAACTCTCTCCTTGTTTGCTCTCTCTGTGCCATGGTCAGCCCACTGCTGGGCACGTAGCACATTGCTGTTTTCACCTGTTAATACGTCTATTCATTTTTGTATCCTTAGTATCTAGGAAAATATGTATCTTGTAAGTATATATGAACTGTTGAAAAGATAAATGAATGAATATGACGGTAAAGATGAGGCAGACTGGACACTTCGCGTAGATGGTATAATATTATAGCTGACAGATACAGCAAATCTATTCACTTTTTTGGTTTTCTCTCTTCAGATAAAGTAAAGATCTTCAAGATTTAAATGACAAGGCTAACCATATTTACTTTTTGCCATAACTCCAAGAAGCAAAGTATTATCATAATTCCCATTTACATCCAATAGAATTGACACTTAACAGAGGATAAGTAACCTGTCCATGCTCATACTAAAATATTATATCCCTAGCAGTCAGGCGCAGTGGCTCACGCCTGTAATTCCAGCACTTTGGGAGGCCGAGGTGGGTGGATCACTTGAGGGCAGGAGTTCGAGCCCAGCCTGGCCAACATGATGAAACCCCATCTTTACTAAAAATACAAAAATTAGCCGGGTGCTGTGGCATGCACCTCTAATCCCAGCTACTCAGGAAGCTGAGGCATGAGAATCATTTGAACCTAGGAGGCACAGGTTACAGTGAGCCAAGGTTGCACCACTACACTCCAGCTGAGGCAACAGAGTGAGGCTCTGTCTCAAAAAAAATTTTTTTTAAATAAAAACTAAAATATATTTCTAGTAATACAGCTCATGGTTACTTTCATGTTTTGTTTTGCTGACTTTTTTTGGGGGGAGCAGACACCCGGAGTTGACTCATATTGAAACACCTTTTTTTTTTTTTGGCACATATGGTGGCTTGGTTTTATTTTCTCAATATTGAAAGAATAGTACAATGAACACTATACATCCACTGCCTGAAATCCATTGTTGCCATTTTGCCAGTTTGGCTGTATGTTATTATGCAAGCACTCATTCTTCCATCCAAGCATTTCAAAATAACTTGTACCTCAACCTTGAGTTTCAGCACACATCTCCTAAGAATAAGGGCATTGCTCAATATAACCACAGTGCCATTGTCATACCTAAAAAATTAGCAATAAAACCCAGTCCATATCAAATTTCTCTAATGTTCTCCGAATGTTTTTTTAAATTGTGATTAAATACACAAAACATAAAATTTACCATCTTAATCATTTTTAATGTACAGTTCAGTGGTGTCAAGTATATTGACATTATTGTGCAACCAATCTCCAGAGTTCTTTTCATCCTGAAAAACTGGAGCTCTATACCCATTACACAACAACTGCCCATTCACCGGTCCCCCTGGTCCCTGTAAACCACCATGCTACTTTCTGTCTCTGTGAATTTGATTATTCTAGGTGCCTTATATAAGTGGAATCATACAGTTTTTGTCTTTTGTGCCTGGCTTATTTTACTTAACATAATGTCCAGATTCATCCATATTGTAGTATGTGTCATAATTTCCTTCCTTTTTAGGGCTGAATAATATTCCATTGTATGGCTATACCACATTTTGTTTTTCCATTTATCCACTGATGGACACTTGGATTGCTTCCATCTTTTGGTATTGTGAATGCTGTTACTATGAACATGAGACTCAGCTTTCAGTTATTTTGGGTATACACACAGAAGTGGAATTTCTAGATTATATAGAAGTGCTATTTTTAATTTTTTGAGGAACTGTCATAGTGTTTTCCATAATGGCTATAACCATCTTACATTCTCACTAAGACTTCACAAGGATTCCACTTTCTCCACATCTATGCCATCTATTAATTATTATTATTATTATTATTTTTTTTGAGATGGAGTCTCACTCTTGTTTTCCAGGCTGGTGTGCAGTGGCATGATCTTGGCTCACTGCAACCTTGGCTTCCCGGGTTCAAGCAATTCTCCTGTCTCGGCCTCCCGAGTAGCTGGGACTACAGGCACATGCCACCATGCCCAGCTAATTTTTGTATGTTTAGTAGAGACAGAGTTTCACCATATTGGTCAGGCTGGTCTCAAACTCCTGACCTCAGGTGATCCACCCACCTTGGCCTCCCAAAGTGCTGGAATTACAAGCATGAGCCACAGCACCTCGCCTTGTTTTTGTTGTTGTTGTTTTGTTGTTGTTGTTGTTGTTTTTGATACAGAGTTTTGCTCTTGTTGCTCAGGCTGGAGTGCAATGGCACGATCTCAGCTCACTGCAACCTCCGCCTCCCAGGTTCAAGTGATTCTCCTACCTCAGCCTCCCGAGTAGCTGGGACTGCAGGCGCCTGCCACCACGCACAGCTAATTTTTTGTATTTTTAGTAGAGACGGGTTTTCACCATGTTGGCCAGGCTGGTCTCGAACTCCTGACCTCAGGCAATCCACCCGCCTTGGCCTCCCAAAGTGCTGGGATTACAGGCTTGAGCCACTATGCCTGGCCTTTTTTTTTTTTTTTTTAATGGTAGCCACCCTAATTGGTGTGAGGTGATATTGTGGTTTTGATTTGGATCTCCCTAATGATTAGTGATGTTGACCATCTTTTCATGTGCTTATTGGTCATTTGTATATCTTCTTTGGAGAAATGTCTATTCAAGTCCTTTACTCATTTTTAATTGAATTGTTTGGGGCTTTTGTTGTTGTTGAATTGTAGGACTTCTTTATATATTCTGGACATTAACCCCTTATCAGATATGTAATTTGCAAATATTTTCTTCCATTCTGCTGATTGCCTTTTTACTCTGTTGATTGTGTCCTTTGATGGAGCAATGACTTTTTTTTTTTTTTTTTTTGAGACGGAGTCTCACTCTGTCGCCAGGCTGGAGTGCAGTGGGGCCATCTCAGCTCACTGCAACCTCTGCCTCATGGGTTGAAGCGATTCTCCTGCCTCAGCCTCTTAAGTAGCTGGGGCTACAGGTGCCCACCACCATGCCCAGCTAATTTTTGTGTTTTTAGTAGATATGGTGTTTCACCATGTTGGCCAGGATGGTCTTGATCTCTTGACCTCGTGATCTGCCCGCTTTGGCCTCCCAAAGCGGCATGAGCCATCGCGCCTGGCCAACAATGACTTTTTGAACTCAAAATAGCTTATCTTTATCCCAACTAAACTTCACGGCTTTGCATGTTTTCATCCCTGCCTACAATGCCCTCTTACCTTCCTCTGGTTTATTTAGATAACTTCTATGCATTCTCTAAGACCCGTTCCAAGTGTTGCTTCCTTCCGCCCTGAGTTAGGAGCCCTTCCCCTGTATTCTAATAGTACTCCACATGCACACCTGTACCATGGCTTTTACACCAGTGCATTTATAATCCCCTGATTACCTTGAAGACGGATCATCTTGTTAGTCCTTGTTTTCCCCAGTGCCTAGTACAGTGTTTGGCTCATAGATGCCTATTGAACTAACGACTGCTATTTTTAGCTGAACACTATGAACTAGAGAGATCCAGAGGAGGTCAGCCAGAACAGAGGAGAGTATGATGGTGATTACAAAGCATATGTATAATGTTTTATAATAATCAAATAATGTAGGCATATATCATCTCATTTAATCCTTTCAACCATAGGTAAGTTATATACATGTGGTCTCCACATTATGGAGAAAGAAAGTAAGCCTCAGGGAAGTTAAATGACTGGGTGAAAAAGTCACCCAGCTGAAAACTGATGGAATTAGAACTTGAATCCAAGGCCGGGCGCAGTGGCTTACTCCTGTAATCCCAGCACTTTGGGAGGCCAAAGCAATCCGATCACCTTAGGTCGGGAGTTTGAGAACAGCCTGACCAACATGGAGAAACCCCGTCTCTACTAAAAATACAAAATTAGCAGGACATAGTGGCGTACACCTGTAATCCCAGCTACTTGGAAGGCTGAGGCAGGAGAATTGCTTGAACCCGGGAGGTGGACATTGTGGTGAGCCAAGATCGCACCATTGCACTCCAGCCTGGGCAACAAGAGCAAAACACCATCTCAGAAAAAAAAAAAAAGAACCTGAATCCAGGTCTTTTCAGTCCCAGTTAATTGTTATTTCCCTGCATAAGGTGTTGTTGAAGTAACCTGAAATGCTTACTTTAGAGGAGAAAAGACTCAGTGCAGACATTATAAATATTTTCATAGATTTGAAGGGATGTCACATGAGGTTCTTGAGAGGGCTTCCATTCATCCCATTTCGCTTCTTTGAGTGAAATTAGAAAATGATAGAAAAAAAATGTTTTGTTTTTGTTTTGTTTTCTTAAATAAAAACTGTCCAAAATTGAGCTGGGCTTCCAAATGAGGTCCCTACCACTTGAGCTGTTAAAGCATCAGTGTATGACCATCCATCAGTGGTATAGTAGGGGAGAGTCTTGGGTGGAAGCTTGGACCAGATGCCCTGAGATCTCTCAGTGACTCTAGGATTCCTTTTGGGTTTTCCCTATACCTTGTCATGTGAACATCTACATGCCTGGCTTAACCACAACTACCACCAAAAATGGGCATCGCCTTTTTGCAGAGAAGTGGATAGTGCCAGGCGTTGTGGCTTATGCCTATAGTCCCAGCTTTTTGGGAGACTGAGGCAGGTGGGTTGCTTGAGTCCAGGAGTTTGAGACCAGCCTGGGCAATGTGGCAAGACCCCGTCTCTAAACAAATTACAAAAATTAGCTGGGTGTGGTGGTGTGCAACTATAGTCCCAGCTACTCAAGAGGCTGAGGTGGAAGGATCACTAGAGCCCAGGAGGTTGAGTTTGTAATGAGCCAAATCATGCCGCTGCACTCGAGCCTGGGTGACAGAGTGAGACCCTGTTTCAAAAAAAAAAGAGGGAGAAAAGTGGATAGTATCTTCTCCTAGAAGCCGATAAAGAAAACAACTCTGAAGTGGAAGAAATAAAGACTACTTCCCACCAGCAAACGTATTCTTTCCAGTGATGGAACCAGGAAGTCAAGATCTCTGAAATTCAAGGGCATGACCAAATGAAAATATGGGGAACAGCTGAATTAAGGAGAGGCCAGAATAGACCTCTGAGCAAGACTTCCCTTCTGCAGGCCACATCTTTCTCCTGGAGCCACTTTGGAAACTTGGTTATGGATTCTTTCTGGGGAAAAGGAGAAGTCAGAAACCTGGAGAGTCAGAGTGGGAATCAAATTCTTAGGACATAACCCAGTTGTCAAATGTCCTTCATACTCCTCTGACAGCATGAAGTCAAAGGCTTCCAGGAGATCAGGAGCCCTGACTGCTCAGGGCAACACTGAACCCCTGAGAGGAATGGGTATTGAGGAACAGTGATGTCTGCACAGTGAGGATTTAATAATCCAGACACATATTGTGCTTGCTCTTCTGTGAACTCTGACCTTCCTTTCAGGTCCCTGGACTCCATGTTCATTAAAAACTGGAATCACCAGTGACCTGGACCCTAGTGCGCTGACACTGCCTTGGTCCTTTCATTTCTGCTCTCGCCCTCATGTGCTCCACGGATGCAAAACAGCTGGGGCTCGGTAGTGAGAAAATCACTGGCTGAGAAATCCATCTACAGCGGGGACCTCAGTGTGGAGCTACGGGATGGGTAAAGGACAGCTGGAAATAGGAGGCTTTGCCCTGCTGAGCAGGACAATATTGTTTTCATGGGCCACCAGGAGGCAGAGGTTAGGGCAAAGATGAAATTCTAAAATTCTCTTCTCTGTAAGGGAAGAAAAATAAGGAAGAAATAGCATCTCTCTGGCTGTAGTCAAAATAGTTTTCGGACCAACCTTTGGGTCAGGCATTCACCTATAGTCTCCTCTTGCAGCTTTAAATTCTGTATCTGAGACTTATCTCCAAATTCTTTTTGAAAGGGTGATTTGGCTTGTGTTCACAACAGCTGTTTTTCAAAATATAATTTTCAGGTCTTGCCCACTGGCTCTGCAGTTCTCACTCTGAACCTTCACGGAGATATAGGACTGGAGACTTTTGACATGATTTGACATTTTCCAGGCCTTGACATTGAACAAGGACATGTGGTATGAGAAGTGACTCTCCTGGTCCAACAGGATGTGCATACTAGGTTGGAGCAGGATGAGTCATCCATTCTGTCTGGCCCAGTTGCCTTAGTGACCACATTTGCAATGTGTCAAGAGAAGCTCAATGGTGCAACCTAAAATTGAAGAGTTGGGTTTTCTTTTTTTTTTTGGCATGACCTAATACTTAACAATAACCTCAATAAATGTTTGTTGAGCACACACCTGGTGCTGTACACAGTGGCAGGTGTTTACATAGTGCTTCCTTTTTGAGCCTCTTTCACAGACATCTCACTGCCTGTACACTTTTTGTATGTGTAGCCAGTGTTATCAATTTTATTTTACAGATGAAAGATCTTCATTTTACTGAGGATCAAAAGAATTAAGTGACCTGCCCAAGGTCATACATTTAATCAAAGGTGAAACACATTTTCAGACTCTAAATCCCGAATTCCCTCTCCTATAAGAAAATACCTACCCTTGTGACCAAAATAACTAGATTAAAATGGACTAGATCCATCTAGGGCAGTTTGCATGATATAAAAGTGGCCTTCATTGATAATTGTTGAAGCTGGGTGTTGTTGGGTATATGGAAGTTCATTATATTCTTTTATTTATGTATATGTTTGAATTTTTCTGCAATAAACTTTTTTCAGAAAAGAATAAATCTGTTTTCTGTGCTGAAATCTGCCCCTTTGAAACTTTCTTCCATAAATCCTGTCTCCAAGTTTTATTTTAATGGTTGAGTCTCATTACTGACAATGATGGCCATTAACTGAGAGTTTAGTGTATCAGGTGCTCTGATAAGTGCTTTCTTTACATGTCTTAGTGTTTAACCCTCACAACCACCCTGTGACTTAGGTACTAGTATCCTTGTTCTACAGATAAGGAAACTGAAGCTCAGGGGGTCACGTAACATGCCCAAGATCACACCCTTAGTAAATATCAGAGCTGAGACTTGAACTCAGGTGTGTCCAGTCCCAAAGCATCCCCCGCCCCCCTTTTTTTTTTTTGAGACAGAGTCTTGCTCTGTCACCCAGACTGGAGTGTAGTGGTGTGATCTTGGCTCACTGCAACCTCTGCCTCCTGGGTTCACGTGATTCTCATGTCTCAGCCTCCCAAGTATCTGGGATTATAGGCATGTGTCACCATGCCTGGATAATTTTTGTATTTTGGGTAGAGACGGGGTTTTGCCATATTGGCCAGGTTTGTCTCGAACTGCTGGCCTCAAGTGATCCACCCCCTCTTGGCCTCCCAAAGTGCTGGGATTACAGGTGTGAGCCACCGTGCCCAACCCAAAGTCTCATCTTTAACTATTTCCACTGCTTCACTTCCTTACAACCAGAGGGGAACATCTTTCTCTTCGAGGCAATACTGTTTGAAATGTGCTTTCATTTGCCTATCTTACAAGAAACTTGAAACACGGAATTGGAGACATTTTCATCCCCCCTGCTGGAAAAATAGGAATTGTAAACAGAATAGCTCTTTCATTCAGCCAGGCTTGTCTGTCCCCAGCTCCCTGAGGGGATTCAAGCACTTAACTTTGTTTTGTAATCTCAGGTTGAGGAACCTGGCATCCATCTACCATCTGAGCACAGGGGTCATGGTAATTTTTTCAGCTCCTGCAAGCGAAACCTCTATCAAAGGAGTGGGGGAGGCAGGTGGAATGGGGTGGGGAGAAGAGAACTGCCTTTGAAAGGGATTTAGGTTCCATTTCTCTTCATGGATTTATAGAGCACTAACTTTTGGTGGGCAGCCTCTTTGCCCTTAATTGGCCCTAACCTGGCCAAGGTGAAAGGACACCAAAAATTTGAGGTGGGAGCTAGGATGCCCCCACCTTAAGTCCTGCATGATTGCAGCCAAGCCCAGCACTGGCTGGGCCTCTCCCTTCTGTAGCAGCAGCCTTCTCAAACTAGTGGGAAGAGCTTTGGGCTGTTATCTGATGCAGTATCAAATATTTAGCTGGAGAACTTTCAGAGTGCTTCAGGGACGCAGGGAACTGTTTAGATATCAGATTCTCTCCTGCCAGGTCAGGCAAACCCCCTGGTGACGAATGGCTGTGTTTCCTCAAGCATCCTTCCCAGCAGTGAGCTATCTTGTGCGCCCTTTAACTCTCTGTCCAGCTGAGAGGCCCCAGGCCTGCAGAAGCCGTTCTTCTAATCCTCATCTCAGGCTCAAGCTGCTGCAGTGGGCGATGGAAGATTGTTTACAGAAGATGAAGGCTCACTGCCTCGCACCTGGTTTCTGTCTGGCCCACGCTGATGGGGATGAAGGATACTTCATTTATCTCAGCCTCTCTTCTCAGGCAGCTCCTGCTGTCATGGCAAGCTTGGGCCAGTGTTTCATTCCCTGATAAGCAGCTTTCTAAAGAGCCGGGGAGAGCCACTTATGGGCTTTACATACCTCTCTTGAGCCCCCATTCCAGTTACCAGGGGCAGCAGGGCTGGATGGGGTGAGGGCTGCTGAGGTTTTATATCAAGGGGTCAAGTGAGACTTGCTTTCCAGCTATCTGGTGTGCAGGGTGTTTTGCTCTTTCTCTATTTACAGATTTTGGAAACAGGTAGTCAAATAATCCATCTGTCCTTCTTGCCTTTGGAGAATTAAGAGAGAAGGGGTATCTGCTGGGCAGAGGGCATCAGAGACAAACCTTGTTTTATGATGGAGGGGGACGGATAGATGAAGAGAAAGGCCCACTGGGACAGACGTAGCATTCTAGAAGGATGCACTTGGAAGTGGAGAGTGAGGAAGCCCCCTCCCTAAAAGCCTCTAAAGATAAAGTTAATGATAACAACATTTATGGGGTGCTTACCATGCACCCAAGCCCTGTGCTAAGAACTTGATCTCATTTAATCCCAAGAAATAAATACTCTTATTATATCCATTTAACAGATGAGGAAATAGAGGCTTAGAGGGATTAAGTATACAGCTTGTAAGATGACAAGCTGAAATGTAAATGTGGAATAGCCTGGCTCCAGGGCCCCAAACCCTTAACAACTGTGCTCTAGTAGAGAGACATACCATGGGCAGCTGAGTCTGAGGGTACAGAGTTCTGTGGACTCCAGTTTGAGTTTAGAGTTGCTCAGCGGACCGAGTGTCAAACTGTCCCTAGCCCTTTCCTTATTCAGTCTCACAACATCAAATCCTGCTACTTGCAGAGGTCCAGGATCCTGACACATCCACTCCTCCCCTTTCTACCCCTTGAGAGGCAAGCAGTTATGAACTTGAGGCAAGGAACCATTGCCCTCTGAGGTAGGCTTCTTCAGTTTCTTCTAAAATTTCCTTGTTGAGTTAGCAACAATAAATGTTTTCCACATGTCCAGCCACGCTGGGCATGGTGGCTCATGCCTGTAATCCCAGCACTTTGGGAGGCCAAGGTGAGAGGATTGCTTGAGCCCAGGATGTCTAGACCAGCCTGGGCAACATAGTGAGACCTCGTTTCTACAAAATAAACAAACAAAACCCAAACACTTCCAGCCAAGAAACTCAAAAAGTGGCACAGCGACCCCCTTCACAGTCTTACTCTTCCTAGGTCTTTGCCAGTGCAGGCTTTGAGCCCAGCCACCTTCTGGCCAAACTGTTCACTCTCCCTCAGCCACAACTCTACCCTTCAATGTAGGCATGCACTGTGGCTGGTTTCTCTCCTGGGGGAAAAGAGGGCTGTGGGGGCTTACAGACCAGTGTGAGATCTCTGCCTGCTTTTGCTTGATGGCATCCTGGGTGCTTGAACCTGGAGTGAGGCAGCAACTCTAAGGGGTCATGGATCAAGCAGATAGCAAAGGGTAAGTGTGAATTGGACCCTCAGAGAAGCTGAATTTGGAGATGGGCTTTGAGGGTTTGGGGCTGACAGCTTTTGGAGTTTTGAAGAGGCAGATTTCCATTAAAAAAACATTTCTCCTTTACTTGGCTAAATCCACTTGCTGTCTCCCACCTTCCTGGGAAAAGTCAATAACCCTTTGGAAATGAATTCCAATAGTAGATATGGTCATGGTACTCTTCCAATAGAGTAGGAAGTTGATCATCTCTGTTATTGCAGCCTACTCCAAATAGTTGAATGATGCATTGATGCTCTAGGAAGGTGCCACCTCCCTCCTGAGACAGGTGTCTTAAGTTGTTTGGATAAGTCACTGACCTGTCCTGAACTGAAGGAATACTGAGCCTGGCCAGAGAATGGATCTTTCCCCTGTTCACAGCCTGGGCCTTTAAGCCCAGGCAGACACACCTGTTGTGCTGATGATCTTGGAGAACCAGGCAAGAGAGCACGGATGGCACAGTGTGATACATCCTGACCATCTGACTATCCTGCGGAGGGGTCTGGAACATCTTCATTTTTAAAGCTGGTTGTGATCATGAGAACGGCATGAAGAAGGACTGAAGACCTCACTTCAGGGCCCAGGAAGGACTGGTCCAGGACTCAGGAGGTGTGTGTTGTATTCTTGACGCTTTCACTGAGTTGCTGTGGGATATTAAGAAAGTCTTACCATCCCTGGGCCTCCCCTTCTGGAATACAGAAGTTCATCCCATTCCCCATCGTGAGAATGTGACATGGACAAGGACAAATGGCATCACTTAAAATACATGTCACCTACATTCAAGGCAAGGTGGCTTTGATAAAGGTAAGTCCATGTCTCTTCTCTCCACCTCCTCCACTGAGCTCTAGGCTGCTTCTTTCTGGGAGCAGTCAAATCAATTCAGAGGACCTCACTGTCTGCAGGGCAGAAAGCATTGACAGGAGGGCTTCTAGCTTCTTTCCTACAATTGCAGCTCCTATCTGACCCCTTGAGGACAGATAGTTGGAGACAAGGGGAGATTGAGGTGGGGGGAGAGAGAGGACGCTCTGTTTTGCACCCTTCCAACCTGACGCCACCAGGGCTGGGATGGTGACAGGCCCTGGACTCAGCGTTCAGAGCAGCTGACTCCGTGGACAAGAAGCAGATAAACTGCACCAGGTCTCTTAATGAACCCAGCGCCAGCTTCAGATAAACTGTCGCCACTTACTCCTCCCCGCCCTCCTTCAGGAAAGACTCCACTTTGCATCAGCTGTGGGCTTGGAGCAGAAGCTGAGATCTCAGTGCTGGCTGCTCTCCAGGGAAGTTCTGGAGGGAGCAGAGACTTCAGGGAACTCTGATGAGAACCTTGATTCCTCTTAACTCCAGCTGAACCCAAGTCTCCAGGACCAATGACAAGCAGAAAACTCACAACTGTCTGAAAAACACAGGTAAAAACCACTAGGGCATGTTAACTTAAAAAAAACTATGTCTTTTATTTACTTTCTTGCTTTTTACTACTTTTCTTCACTTCATATTGCCTTTGACTCCCACATTCTTTCCATCCACACGAGCGGTATGTACATTACAAGCAGGCAAATTCTACTTAGCAAAGTGGAGAGCCCCATCCCAGATCAGCAGGACAATGGCAAAGATAAGACCAAAATCTGAGAATCCTGCCTCCCATCCAGGGATGTTGCATTATAGTATTTCCCCCTCCCGTTTATCTCAATAATTGCCTTAATTATATGTTTTGTCTTGGCCCTTGGAGGCCTGGCCATGCAGGCTCTAAGGAATGGATCATCTCTTTGCAGGCGACTGGGACAAACAGATTTAAGCTCATTTCTTCTAGGTTGTACATTGTTAGGATAATCCCATGAGCTCATAAGAGTTATACAAATGTTAACTAATTAATATTCCTATGGGTGTGAGTAAGTCGTCATTTGTATTCGGGAAGTGAAGAAACCTGTTCTGAAGGCATTTGGGAAAGAGGAAGATGTTTCAGTGCCCAGAAGCAGGTTGAAGTGACCTCAAAATTGTCTTTAAACACTTGGAGAAGGCCCAGGGCAGGGGAGGATTTGCAGTCTCCACCCTCAAGCATATCTGTTCTAACAGTTTTAAGATTCCAAGGGAATGTGGCAGGAGACAGTTACAGTGGGATGGATATGATCTGGCAGGATCAAAGCCTGTCTGATCTTTATCTCAATGTTTTACATCCAGGGTAAATGTTTTTAACTGAAAGTGATAGGAAAAATTTTTGACCTAGCTGCTGTGTTTGGATAGATTGGTATTATTCTCTAATGGTTTCACCTAAATAAGCAAATACCATGACATAAATTTCTTCTGTTGACCACACTGGCTGTTTAACACAGCTCTAGTCACTTCATGGGGCTGAATGAGTTTTTGATGTTTACTTAGCTGGTGGGCCTAATCAGTGTCATCATCTTTTTCATATGACCAGTGAACAGTCCATAGCTTGCTACTCAAAGCGTGATCCACAGGCCATCCTCAGCAGCATCTCCTGGGAGCTTGTTAGGCCTGCACGCCGGGCTTGGTGGCTCATGCCTGTAATCCCATCACTTTGGGAGGCTGAGCGGGGAGGATCACTTGAGCCCAGGAATTCAAGACCAGCCTTGGCAACATAGCAAGACCTCATCTCTACAAATAATAATTTAAAAATATTAGCTGGATGTGGTGGCACAGGCCTGTAGTCCCAGCTACTCTGGAGGTTGAGGCAGGAAGATTGCTTGAGCCTAGGATGTCGAGACTGCGATGAACTGTGATCGCACCACTACACTCCAGCCTGGGCAACATAATGAGACTTCATCTCAAAAAAACAAACAAACAAAAAAGAAGTGCAGAATCTCAGATCCACCCAGACTTACTGACTCACAGTCTGCAATGTAACAACATCCCCTGGTGATTCATATGTACTTTAAATTTGGGAATCACTGGTCCATATTACATTATCTCACTTGATTCTTCTACCTATGAGGTAGACAGGGCACTTTTTTTTTTTTTTTAGGTGGAGTCTTGTTCTGTTGCCCAGGCTGGAGTGCAGTGGCATGATCTTGGCTCACTGCAACCTCTACCCACCCAGGTTCAAGCAATTCTCCTGCCTCAGCCTCCCAAGTAGCTGAGATTACAGGTGCCCGCCACCATGCCTGCCTAATTTTTGTATTCTTAGTGGAGACAGGGTTTTACCATGTTGGCCAGGCTGTTCTCAAACTCCTGACCTCAAGTGATCCAGACAGGGCAAGTATTTTTATTTCAAATTCATATAATTGGAAACCAAGGCTCGGAGGTCAGGCGACTTGCCCATGCTCACACAGCTAAACGGAGAGGTTGGAATCTGAGCCTAGCTCTTTTGACTCCAGATGCCAAGCTCTGCCTACTATGCCATGATTCAGAAGTGGAGACAAAGTAGCTGACCTGATGCAAATGTGTTATCCTGAGACATGACCTCTTTGTGCTGCTGATTGTGTTTCTCATCTGAAGTAGTGTAAGAAGCTTTCTGAAAGAGGATATGCTATAATGATGAATTCAGTTCTCCCTTCAGTCCTTTTTCTTCCCCCAGCCACCTAACAGCATCTCTAACCCCGGCCAAATACTACACAAGCACAGGCTGTTAGCAATAATTGCCAGCACCTGTCACAGTGCCTGGCATTTAGTAGGCACTCAACAAATGTTTGTTGAGCCAAATAGAATTACCTAGCATTAGCAAAAGCTCTCAGTCTGATTACCAAGGCACACTGGTAAAGAAGCGTTCTGGGTCTTCGTGACTTCTCTCTCTAGTCCTGGAGAAACATTGAAATTACAGGTCCTCCAGACAAGAATTAGTGACACCATCTTTTTAACTCGAAGGACAGATTTTCAAAACAAATTCTATTGTCTCTGTCTCTCTGTGTCCTGAGCAGGGCTCAAGCCAACAGCCGCAAAAGCCCGAAGTTGATGAGTGTGGAATTTACATGCTTACACTGGAAAACAGGCTCTGCTGCATTTTCTTTGACTGGAAGCAGGGAGTGTGGGAAAAGTCAAGCGCATTGACTGAACCCAGTTTGGAGCCAGGGGTCAGCAGAAGGAGATTGTTGGGTGGCAGTAACTGTGGACTGCCTGTTAACATCCGCTAATGTTTGGGGTTTTCTCTGAGATTTTTGATGGGAAAAACCTGAAGTTAACCAGGCAGGGGATCTCAGTGCATCAAACGGACACAGGGCTGAATGGGAAATGCCTAGTTTTCTTTGCTCCCTTTCTCAAGAGGGCAGAAATGAAGGAAAGTTCTGAGGAGAGTTGAATTATTATGCTGCAAGAAGTTTTCTGAAGATCTGCGTTATGAAGATGGATCCCATTAGTAAATTTGACAGCTATTCCACTCCTCCTTGCATTTTAGCATCTCAAGCCAAAATATAAATGAAAGGAATACACTATATCTCAAAGGAAGCTATCAATCCTTACCCTCCCTGAGTGGGCACAATTTGGGGGTTCTTCTACTTAGGTTGGGCTGGTTTTGCTGCTTTACCCACATACTCTCATCCAACACTCTTTGTGTCTGGTGAAGTCTGTGAGCCATCAGACAGAGAAGTCTATAATTTTATCTTCCTTTGTGTGCATCAGACCCTACGCTGCAGAGTGAGGGAAGCCTACGTGCAACAAGACACAGTGTGGCCTTTGATCATATGAAGATTGGAGAGGCTTGGTTCATCCTTGCCCAGCTTCTTTGGAAATCAGCACAATGACTTTTTCCCTTCTATATAGTGATCTGGGTAGGCAGGGATAATATAACATAATATAGTATAGTATAATATAATATAATATAAATGACTTTTTTCCTTCTATTTAATGATCTGGGCAGGCAGGGATTCAAGTCTTCTGATATGGGTGGGAGAAAGCCCTCCCTTTGCCCTTACCCTGCTCAACTTGTTTTGGCCAGGAAACCTAGCCTTGGGATTTTCTAAGAGTTAGATCAGAAAGGAAGAGAGTACTAGGCTGGGAGTAGTGGCTTACGTCTGAGACATATTAGGCAGGAAGTGGTGGCTCATGCCTGTAATCCAAGCACTTTGGGAAGCTGAGACGGGAGGAACACTTGAGCCCAGGAGTTTGAGACTAACCTGGGTAGCATAGTGAAACCCTGACTCATTTATTTAACTTAAAAAAAATTAAAATAAAATAAGAGAGTACCAGCTTCAGGGTATATCTATTAGATATGTCAGTTTCCAGGAGTTGTTTGCAGGGATGTATAACCCCATTCCTATTCCCTTTAATTTAGCTGGTTTGTTCGTCTCATAGCACTGTTGGGGCCAGGTAGGTTTCTTTACCTTCCTACTATTCCACCCACTCAGATCTTCTACTCCAAGCTATTTGCTAGCTCATTCATTCATCCAACACATATGGGACACCAATAGTGTGCAGAACACCACGTAGGCATGGGAGAGAACTGACCACTTCTTCCTTGGCACCCCAGTGTTCCCTTTGCAGACTTCTGTCACGAACCTAACAGCATTTTATTGCATTTATTTGATATGTCTTCAGATATCTCCCTTTAAAAGACAATACACAGCTAAGGGAAGGAATTGTACTAGTATTTTTTTTTTTTTTTTTTTTTTTTGAGACGGCGTCTGGCTCTGTCACCCAGGCTGGAGTGCAATGGCGTGATGTCGGCTCACTGCAATCTCCACCTCCTGGGTTCAAGCGGTTCTCCTGCCTCAGCCTCCTAAGTAGCTGGGACTACAGGTGCCCGCCAGCATGCCCAGCTAATTTTTTAAAAAATATTTTTAATAGAGACGGGGTTTCACCATGTTGGCCAGGATGGTCTCGATCTCCTAACCTCGTGATCTGCCTGCCTCGGCCTCCCAAAGTGCTGGGATTACAGGCATGAGCCACTGTGCCCGGCCTAGTATTTGTTTTTATCCTAAGCATCTAGCCAGGGTCTGGTATATGGGAAATATTCAGTATATGTTGACTAAATGGAATGAACACGGAAGGTTGAGAGGGCAAGGACGAATTAATCAGAGAGATCCATGTTTTGGAAAGAAAATAGATCTAAGTTTTTCTTCTGAGTATCTTGGGCTTAGGGAAAACTTTCAAAATAATCCTGGGTTTGGAAATTTGACCTCTTCAACCTTGACATTGCTACAGCCTCAGTGTGGTTGCTGGGCTGTTAATAGTGTCACAAAGATATTTGACAGGACTGAGGACAGCTGATATGTCATCATTTTCAGCACCACATAGGGCATTTATCAGTGATAGAATATTGCTTAGAAACTGTTGCAGCAATGCATTTTGTTAGTTGATTTGTAAAATTATTAATATACCTAACTGTTCATATTTTTCTGTGCATTTAAAAGACACTTATTAAGGTATAATTGACACACAAAAAGCTGAACATATTTAATGTGTACAACTTGATTAGTTGTATATTTGTGAAGCCTTCACCACAGTCAATGCCATAAACATATCCACACCTCCAAAAGTTTGTGTGCATTCTTGAACAGAGCTATCAAATGTTAAAAGTGAAAATACTATAGAAGGGAGTTTGCCCCTTTCTTTTTACAAACGAGGAATGGGAGCCCAGAGACTGAGCAAGGGTGTATTACCAGCTAATGGAAGAGCTGGGATTAGAATCAAGGCCTCCCAATTCACAATAAAGGCTTAGAAACCAGGGAGAAGATGGCAGTGGCTGTGTAAGAGTTATTTCTCTCTTATTCAGGGGACTTGAGCATTTTTTCCTAGTTCCTATACACAGAGGCATTCCTTTCTCTTTCTCTCTCTCTTTTTCCTTCCTTCCTTCCTTCATTTATTTCTATTCCTAACATTTAGAGTATGGGATACTTATGGTGTAGCAGGAAAGAGTTTATATACGTTCTCTCATTTAATCTTTTTATTTTGAGATGGAGTTTCGCTCTTGTCACCCAGGCTGGAGCACAATGGCACCGTCTCGGCTCACTGCAACCTCCACCTCCTGGGTTCATGCCATTCTCCTGCCTCAGCCTCCTGAGTAGCTGGGATCACAGGCATCTGCCACCATGCCCAGCTAATTTTTGTATTTTTAGTAGAGACAGGGTTTCACCAAGTTGGCCAGGCTGGTCTCGAACTCCTAACCTCAGATGATCCACCTGCCTCAGCCTCCCAAAGTGCTGGTATTACAAGCATGAGCCACCATGCCTAGCCCTCTCATTTAATCTTCACTACAACCCTATGAAGTAAACATAATAATAACAGCAACAGTTATTATTCCCATTTTGTAGAAGAGGTACAAGGAAGTCAAACAACTTGCCCAAGATCCCGAAATCAGTAAGTGGCAGGGTTGGAATTCAAACTCAAATATGTCTCACTGTAGAGTCCATGCTCTTAACCATGGCTCTATAATTTTTGTGTGTTTCTTTGTTTGTTTGTTTTTAACAGCGTTACTCAGACTTCAGCAATGCCCCACTATGGAGAACTGGGCTCACTTGCTGACAGAGGAATCACCCTTGCTAAGTAGGTACCAGACTCCATCCTATTTTGTATACAACTCCACTATAGCCCGTTTGTAATTATTTGTTTTATTCCCATCTCTTACATGAGAGTAGAAGCTGAAGAAATTGTGTCTTTCATCATTGTATTTTCAACACCTAGCACAGAGAAGGTGTGTCATATGTGCTGAATAAATGAAGAGCTGAATGAAACCCTGACACAGCTCCCAGGGTTATCCAACACTAACAGAACGACTCAGAGCCTCTGAACTGGGGACTTGATCCACTACATCTGTTCTCTCGGCTTGGTTTCCTTGTGGGAGAAAGAACAACCTTGTTCATGCCCTACCAAATACAAATGTCAATAGATAATCTTCCAATCTCTGAAGCCAGAATTTGGCCTATGTACTCCTTTGCTGGGTGCATTTTGGCCTAGAGGCATGGCATGGGCAGTGAGGATCGTAGCCGTAGAACCCAGGGGCCATGGTGCCCGACATATCAATATGCACACATTCGATGCGGGAAGATGGCTCTGCTCTCTGGGGTAATGCAGATCCCTTGGGGAGGTCTGTGCATGGGGAAAAGAGCAGTGGTGGTGTGGTGCCCCTCCCCAGTTCAGCAGTACTTTGATGTCTGAAGCCAGGAATCAGTCTCCTTGGTGGCTTGGCTGGACCTTCCGAAACCGTGAATGACCTAACCTGGCATCATGGGCCTCATAAGAAAATTATAAGGCTTATTGGTTGCTGAAGGCTAACTTGTTTTTTTGGTTGTTGTTTGTTTTTTGTTTCGTTTTGTTTTGTTTTGAGATGGAGCCTCGCCCTGTGGCCCAGGCTGGAGTGCAATGGCGTGATCTCGGCTCCCTGCAACCTCCGCCTCCCGGGTTCAAGCGATTCGCCTGCCTCAGCCTCCCGGGTAGCTGGGATTACAGGCGCATGCCACCATGCCCAGCTAATCGGGTGCGGGTGGCTCACACCTGTAATCCCAGCACTTTGGGAGGCCGAGGCAGGTGGATCACAAGGTCAGGAATTCAAGACCAGCCTGGCCAACATGGTGAAACCCCATCTCTACTAAAGAGGCTAACTTGTTATTTTTCACAAGACTAATTTCCCCAAATCCAGTTTTCTTTTACACAAGACTAATTTCCTTCTCCCAGTTTCCAAACTGGGAGAAGGGTCCATGGCGCTGGCCCTGATGTGTGACATGAGCCCCTGCAGTACCCACTCTGATTCAAAACTTCTGTGAGGGAAGGCGCTGGTCCAGGGACCATATTCAGGTCCCTGTTGGGTTAATCACCTCTGCATTGGGTCTGTTTAGATGCCTCTAGTCAAAGCCTGATGAGCCCAACGCTGGCCTCCCCACACCCAGCTCCCTTTTCCTGCAAAGGGAACTGATCAGGCCCAGGCCTGGCTAGGCAGGGTGGGTTGCTATCCAGGTCTTTGCCCTTTCTAATGACATGAGAGCTCCAAACTCCCACTGGGAGACAGGCCTGCTGTCCACACCCTCTCCAAGAATGCACTCTCCCATGGGAAAGGGCATGGGCCCTTCCACCCTGAGCCCCCAAGAGAGGCGCAGACAGTCACAGGAGGGTAAAGAACGGTCCCCATACTATAAATATTTCTCAAACGTCTCCTGTAAATCTCCAGATGTGTCATCAGGGCACAGGGAAGAGATCTTGAAATAGAGCCGATTAGAGACCATATTCTCCCAGAGGAGGGCAAGCCTGCCCGTCAACCGAGCCCCAGTTGGCCGCCGGGACCACCTCGGGAGGAAGCGTCTCCTGACAGCTCTCCTGGAGGCTGCCCCGTACCCTTCCGGGGCGCTGCGGGCTCTGGGAAGCACAGACACCATTTCCCCTTTGCCCTCCTGCCCTTTGTGGTGACAGCTCCGGAGTCGTCCCCGGGCGTGCCCTCTTCCGAGGTGAGTGGGGGGACACGGAGCGCGCGGAGGGAGAACCGAGACGTGGCAGCAGCAAACTGCCCGGGCGGACGGGTGATTTACGAAGTGCTGAAAAGCATCTTCGAAGCTGTCATTTATCTTACAGCTCTCAGCCTAAATAAACACTGAATCCGCCTAATTATAGTTACAGTGGAAACACAACACCCGAACCTCCTCGCCAGCCCTGCCGGCCCGGCTCTGGCGCGGCTCCACCCCAGGCCTGGCTCCCGCGTCAGCCCACAGCTGCACCCTAGCGGCGGCCTCTGCGCCCGCGGCTCCCGCATTCCCGCGCGCCTCTCCGGGCGCCCCTTCGTCCCTTCGCCCCTCTCCCTCTCACTATCCCACGCAGGTACAGTCCTGAAAACAATTTCGGTCAAGAACAGAGGCACCATCTCCATCCTGCTGGGAAACTGCACCTGCGGCATTCCTCCAGCTGCGGTGGGGGCTGGGGCTGGAGAGGACCCTTGGCCTGGATGCTCCCACTCTTTCCCAGTCCTGGGATTCCTTGGGGTGTGGTCAGCTGGTCTAGTCTGGCCCAAGGGTCTACTGCAAGGGCAAGGGAACTCTCTCTTTGCCAGATCAGGAAAAGCAGCGCGGGGGTGGGGGTGGGTGGGGAGCTGGGGGGTGGGATTGGGGGGATGGGGGATGGTGGTTAGGAATCACTTAGGGTAGAGAAAGGACATTCTTTTTGTTCCCTGGTGATTTTGTGTCCTCCCAAGGAGAGGGGAAAGGTTCCTCCTGCCTGATAGTCCTTCCTTTCTCTATTTCTGTTCCTGGCCCTGAACTTGGAAACTCCCTTCCTCTTTCACATATGGGAGGCCTCCTGTCTTTAGAGATTCTTCTAACCTAGACTTCAAAGTGAGACAGGAGTTGGGTAGGACTTGTTTTGCAAGGTACAGGTCACAAAGATCCATCTGATAAAATGAGATGTAAAAAAGCTGGCCAAAACCTACCAAAACCAAGATGGTGACGAAAATGAGCTCCAATCATTCTCACTGCTCATTATACATTAATTATAATACATTAACATGCTAAAAAAACACTCTACTAGTGCCATGACAGTTTACAAACACCATGACAACGTCCGGAAATTACTCTATATTGTCTGAAAGAGGAAGGAACCCTCACTTCTGGGAATTCCCCCACCTCTTTCCTGGAAAATTCATATGACCAATAAATAACCGTAAAAATAGCCAACCAGCAGCACTTGGGGCTGCTCTGCTTATGGAGTAGCCACTCTTTTATTCTTTTACTTTTTTTTTTTTTCTTGAGACAGAGTCTTGCTGTGTTGCCCAGGCTGGAGTGCAGTGGCATGATCTTGGCTCACTGCAACCTCTGCCTCCTGAGTTCAAGCAATTCTCCTGCCTCAGCCTCCTGAGTAGCTGTGATTACAGACACCCACCACCACACTCAGCTAATTTTTGTACTTTTAGTAGAGATGGGGCTTCACCATGTTGACCAGGCTGGTCTAGAACTCCTGACTTCAGGTGATCCACCTGCCTCAGCCTCCCAAAGTGTTTGGATTACGGGTGTGAGCCACCGCACCTGGACTATTCTTTTACTTTTTTAATGAACTTTCTTTCACTTCACTGTATTGGTTCACTCTTGAATTCCTTCCTGCATGAAGTCCAGAACCCATGTGAACCCCAATTTCCCAAATTTGGAGGTCCAAAATTGGGGTTCATCCTGTGACAAAAGCAGAGGCAGATGCTTCAGAAGCAATCCGACTTGGATGCCTCAGAGTGGTTCTGTATGAAGCCATCATCCACTGGGGCACCTTCTCTAACTTAGTCTTTGTCCTTGGGGAGGTACAGCTTAGGGCTTAGGGTGAGGGCTGGATTTGACACAGCAAAAGCACGCAGTTATTCTAACAACCATGGGACTCAGCCCCATGCCTGATGGAATCATAGTCCCTGAAACTCTGCAGAAACCAGTTTCCTAAAAGTGAGAATTTCAGAGCCCAAGGGGTTGCATTAACAGGGGCAGATCTAGATTTCATCCACATGGTATTAACTTACATGCTAGCATATAAATTACACTAGGCATATAACTCACCCCTAATTTACTGCTGTCTTTTTGGGTGTGCAGGGTCTTGTTCTTATAGATAAATTTGGAGATCTAATAACAAAGTAAAGGAAGGATTCCTCAATGGCAGGTGTAATCTGAGTAGCCTCCTGGAGGATGTGGTTTGGAAAAGAGTATAAATAAAAAAAGGGCTGCCACCTACAAGTTGAATAGGAATGGAGAGGAGACTTTGTAGAAAGAGAAACTGGGAGTGACCATATAAGAAAGGACAGAAGAGGAAATAACTCTCCCTGCTCATTAAGAGCCCAGGCTGGGAATTCTTAATCCTGATTTTACTTCTGCACTCACCCCTGACTTGCTGTATCAGAGAGTTATGGAATGTAGTCCTGCTTCAGTTCCAGCATTGAAACCAAGCCAGAGCAGCCAAGGCTGTGAACCCACATAACTGCGAGGGGCTTGGGTTCAGGCGAGAGGCTCTGGGTTTTAGCTTTTCCATGACACCAGCAGCCTCCCTGCTAGTCTATGGGTCCCTTCCCTCTCCAAAGAGCAGGATTTGCCCACCCAAATCTAGTCTACTTAGCCTAGTCTCTGAATTCTATCTGAAGGAGAAAGGCAGGGCCTTTTCTATAGTACGCATCGGAGTGTAATAAAAAAGACATCCTTTTTTTTTTTTTTTTTTTTTTGAGACGGAGTCTTGCTCTGTCGCCCAGGCTGGAGTGCAGTGAGGCAATCTCGGCTCACTGCAAGCTTCGCCTCCTGGGTTCACGCCATTCTCCCGCCTCAGCCTCCCAAGTAACTGGGACTATAGGTGCCTGCACCGCGCCCGGTTAATTTTTCGTATTTTTAATAGAGACAGGTTATCATCGTGTTAGCCAGGATGGTCTCGATCTCTTGACCGTGTGATCCACCAGCCTCGGCCTCCCAAAGTGCTGGGAATTACAGGCGTGAGCCACCGCGCCCGGCCCACCCCCCCTTTTTTTTTCACTATTTACACTACTGCTTATCCACTAAAGTAAGATAAAAATACCTGTTCCCTGCCTGGTTCCCAGAGCACCAATTCAAATGAATGAGGATGTAAAAGCTCATGGTAAGAAAATCTCTCCCTAGGTAGTTCCAGATGAAAGAACAGCTCTTTAGCACTTCTAGTGAGTTAGACAATGAGGGCTCTCCTTATAGCCGGCTGGGGTAATCTCTGCATTTTTTTTCTTTTAAATAAAAGAGAGGCATAAAGCCTCAGTACAGTTGAGTGACTTTCCAGAAGTCACATAGTAAATCACTCTTGAAGACTTGATCCTTTGTTTATTGGATCACAAATGCATTTTAAGAATATTTGGTTTGCATTCACTCTTTGAAGGCCAAGGCAGAAGAAAAGCATGTTTTAAAATGACATATCTACAGGTAGATGAGAAAATACTTTTTTTTTTTTTGAGATGGAGTTTCGCTCTTGTTGCCCAGGCTGGAGTGCAGTGGCATGATCTCCGCACACTGCAACCTCCGCCTCCTGGGCTCAAGTGATTCTCCTGTCTCAGACTGCTGAGTAGCTGGGATTACAGGCGCCCGCCACTACGCCCGGCTAATTTTTGGTATTTTTAGTAGAGAGGGGGTTTCACCATGTTGGCCAGGCTGGTCCCAAACTCCCGACCTAAGGTGATCCACCCGCCTCGGCCTCCCAAAGTGCTGGGATTACAGGTGTGAGCCACTGCACCTGGCCGAGAAAATACATTTTTAATAGAAAGGGGAAAACTCTCCTGATTTCTGCTTTGCTGAGTCTCTTTAGGTTTTGTGGGTCTTTCTGCCTTTCCTGCTTTTCTAATGTTCTCCCCTTGCATCAATTCTCCTTTTTCTTCCCTCCTATCTCTTAGCAGTCCAGTCAGCAGTTTTGTCCCCAGGATGCTTTGCTTTTTTTTTTTTCTCTCTGGCAGCCCTTTCCTGCCAGCCTCCAGGGCCTCCCCACCCTCCTGACTTCCTTGGTTGATCCTGTGCAGAAGTCGATAGCTTATCTCCAAGCAGCAACCAGAAAGTGAGATGGTGAGTGCAGAAGCCAGCAACCCTGAGCATCTTGGGAAATGGCCTGCTGTTGTGAGCAGCTCTGTCCCCTACCCAACCCCACCCCCCAAGCAAAGATCACCCACAGATACCTTTTGCCTGTCTCTCTGGTCTGTTATCCTACAATCAGAGGGGTCACTGGATTGGGAAAGAAAAAAGAAAAGGCACTGGATAGCTGGGGGTGCACCACATGCCCTTGTCCTTCAGATGTCTAACTCAAAGGGAGTTCAAGTGCTGGTTTTGTCTCTGATGTGCTGTGCAATATCAGAAAGGTCACTCAGTCTCTGAAACTCCAATTTCAGTAGGCAAGTAGGCCCCAACCATAGTGGGCCTTTATGTATTTGAATCCAGGTTCAGAGCCCTAGTAGGTCCCAAGGAATGGAAAGTAATTGCTGTTTCCAGTAACTTCTGTTGGGGCATGCCCTTACCCTCTAGCACTTCCCTCTTCTGTCACTCTGTTCTGCACTCCAATGGTTAGACAAGGAAATTTTGTCCCTGGCAAGGATTTTCTCACCTGGAGTCCTCCCGGGTTCAATTCTGAGAACACCTGGGAATTGGAAGTACATTTTTCATCAATTCTTTTTTGTTTGGAGATGGAGTCTCACTCTGTCACCCAGGCTGCAGTGCAGTGGCGCAATCTTGGCTCACTGCAGCCTTTGCCTCCTGGTTCAAGTGATTTTCCTGCCTCAGTCCCCTGAGTAGCTGGAACTACAGGCACCTGCCACCATGCCTGGCTAATTTTTGCATTTTTAGTAAAAACGGGATTTCACCATTTTGGCCAGGCAGGTCTCGAACTCCTGACCTTGTGATCCGCCGGCCTTGGCCTCCCAAAGTGCTGGGATTACATGTGTGAGCCACTGCGCCCGGCCCAACTTTTTTTTTTTTTTTTTTTTTGAGACGGAGTCTCTCTCTGTTGCCCAGGCTGGAGTGCAGTGGCCAGATCTCGGCTCACTGCAAGCTCTGCCTCCTGGGTTCACGCCATGCTCCTGCCTCAGCCTCCCAAGTAGCTGGGACTACAGGTGCCCGCCACCACGCCCAGCTAATTTTTTGTATTTTTAGTAGAGACGAGGTTTCACTGTGTTAGCCAGGATGGTCTTGATCTCCTGACCTTGTGATCTGCCCGCCTCGGCCTCCCAAAGTGCTGGCATTACAGGCATGAGCCACTGCGCCCGGCCCAATTCTTAATCTAATAAATATTCAACTTCTCTGCTAGAAAAATATTTTCCATTCCCACAGGCAATAAAAAGTAGAGAAATCCCTTCGTGTTTTGCTTCAGTCTAAGTCAGTAGTTCTCAACAGGGAGTGATTTTGTACCTCTTCATTCCCCCAAACACAGGGGATATCTGTTGTTATCTGGAGGCATTTTTGGTTGTCACAACTGGGAGGGGGTTGCTATGGGCATCTAGTGGGTAGAGGTCAGGGATGTCCCTGAACATCTTACAATGCACCAGTCAGCTCCCTACATCAGAGAAGGATCTGGCCCAGAATGTCAGTAATGCTGAGGTCGAGAAACCCTGGTCTAAGTCATCATTAAGCAAGGTCCTTGGTGGAGTTTTGGGAGCTCACAGAATGTGGAGTTGGCATGGGCTTGCCCTCACAATGCTCCTGTATAATCTGGGTTAGGAGGCATCTTGTCTGATAAGAGAGACATAGTTCTTAACTTTGTGCTTGGGGAGTTTATGGTTTAAAGAGAATTGTATAGAAACATGATGCATTTAACCAATATTTATCCATTTAACATGTATTAATTGAGCTCCTATTGTGTTCCAGGTTCTATGTATGGCACTAAGGATGCCCTAAATGAGTTCCCACTCCATGCACCTGGGAGAGAGTTTTCCTTCCCCTCAGTCCTGTTTCCAGTTACCACGGTGGGCAAGTTTTGCCTAATATACTTGTGGGTGGGAAGGAAGGATATTCCAGAAGAACAAAAGGTAGTATAAAGAGATGCTAGAGAGCTGAGTACTTACAGCACAGAGTATATTATGAACAGCACTTAGAAAAGTAGAAGCCAAACTTGTGGGAAGGAAAAAAAAAGACTTGAATTTCATTGTAAGAGCAGGCATGCCTCCTGGAGTCAAGAAGGCAGCCCAACACTGGAGACGCTGCTCAGACCTGAGACTGGTAACTGCAGTCAGACCTGGGTCAGGTGATTGGAATTCCTTCAGCTGCATGACTAACAGGATTCAACATGGACAGCCCCGCTCTTCAACATGCTTTGGAGCTCACAACAAGTGCTTTGTGAACATGGCAGAAAGAGAGAAAGCTTAGCAAGCACATTGCAGACCGAAGTGCTCGGTTACTCTCACATGGAGATCTTCCTCCTTTGTATCCCTTGCACAGTAGAATTTGCCATGAATGGTGAAAGAGGAGGATCCCCAGAAAGTTGGGAGTAGGTCAAATACTTGATTCTGAATTGTCCTTCAGGAACTTTAGGGACATGAGCAAATTCCTTTTCTCATGAAGTAGGATGCAGAAGAAATAGGCTTCATATAGGATTATTACATGCATTCATTTGAAATTTATTAAACACCCACAATGTGCGGGAATTATTCTATGTACTTCAGAGTTTTTTGTTTTTGTTTTTTTTTTTTTTGAGATGGAGTCTCGCTCTTGTCTCCCAGGCTGGAGTGCAATGGCACGATCTCGGCTCATTGCAACCTCTGCCTCCCGGGTTCAAGTGATTCTCCTCCCTCAGCTTCCCAAGTAGCTGGGGTTACAGGTGCCTGCCACCATACCCAGCTAATTTTTGTATTTTTGGTAGAGACAGGGTTTCGCCATGTTGGCCAGGCCTCGAACTCCTGACCTAAGGTGATCCGCCTGCCTTGGCCTCCCAAAGTACTGGGATTACAGGCGTGAACCACTGCTCCCGGCCATACTTCAAAGTTACAAGGATATGTTTGTTCATTATTCATTCATTCACTAACAGTCATATAGTGAACCCCTACTATATGTCTGGCGCCATGCTAAATGCTTAGATACTGAAATGAAACAGTCTCTGTCTTCAAGAGTTCATAGGAAACAACCAGTTCTTAAATTTCAACCATGTACCAGGCATTGAGCCAAGAGCTTTATGCATATGATTTCTTTAATACTCACAACAACCTCAAGTCTACTTTATAGGTGAGGAAAATAAAAGCCCAATAAGTTTAAGCCAACAGTATGGTTATTCTTCCAAAACTTGATAATAGAACTACCATAGGATTCACCAGTTCTACTTCTGGATATATATCCAAAAGAATTGAGGAAGTCAGGGTCTCAAAAAGATATCTGTGCACCCATGTTCATAGCAGCATTATTCACAATGGCCAAAAAGTGGAAGCAACCCAAAGGTCCATCAGTGGATAAATAAACAAAATGCGGCATATTCATAAAATGGAATATTATTCAGCCTTAAAAAGGAAAGAAATTGAAGGCCAGGCATGGTGGCTCACGCCTGTAATCCCAGCACTTTGGGAGGCCGAGGCAGGCAGATCATGAGGTCAGGAGATCGAGACCATCCTGGCTAACACAGTGAAACGCCGTCTCTACTAAAAATACAAAAAATTAGCTGGGCGTGGTGGCACGCACCTGTAGTCCCAGCTACTCGGGAGGTTGCGGCAGGAGAATGGCATGAACCCGGGAGGCGGAGGTTGCAATGAGCCGAGATCATGCCACTGCACTCCAGCCTGGGGGAAAGAGCATGAGACTCCATCTCAAAAAAAAAAAGGAAAGAAATTTTGACATGTGCTACAACATGAATGAACTTTGCGAGGACATTATGCTAAGTGAAATAAGTGATTCACAAAAGGACAAATACTGTGTGGTTCCACTCATGAGTCATCAAATTCAAGGTGATGGAAAGTAGAGTGGTGGTTGTCAGGAACTGAAAGGGAATGGAGAATGAGGAACCGTTGTTTAATGGGTACAGCTTCAGTTGTTCAAGATGAAAAAAGGTCTGGACACTGGTTGCAATATAACGTCAATATACTTAACACTGCTGAACTGTACACTTAAAAATCATTAAGATGGTGAATTTTATGTTATGCATATTTTACCACAATTAAATTTTTTTTAAAAAGTTTAAGCCATGTAACCCAGGTCTGATTCTAAGATCCCATTAGTTTCTTTCATCACAAAACAACTATAAGACAAGGGGAATGTGACATTAGAAGTATAAGCAAGGAATAATTTACTAATGTGTTATCCTTTGCATCTGAAGATAACAGCATTACTAGTTCTCTTTGGGCAACTGTGGCTACAAAGAGAGGCAAAAGCCCATAGCCCCTAAGTCAAGATTTAACACCGTTCACAGAGTCTGATGAAGTTGGAGATTCAGACTTGTCCTCGCTAAGTCATTGTTCAGGAAGATCTTCACCCCATCTCCCTTCTCACTCACATTCCTTTTTTGTCCACTCATGTGACCTCTGCAACTGCTCACAGCCAAGAACTGAGATTCACTCCGGGTGGAAACAAATATTCTGAAGGCAGAAAGTGCCAGCCCCCATCAGATTTTGAAGGAGGCCAAGTTTATCTTTCAGGCCTTGGGCTTTTGTTTTCTGCAACTGGCACCAGGCTTAGAGTCGGGACACCTAAGTTCTAGCATCCTAAGCCATATTAACTTGCTGTATGATGCTGTGAAAGATACTCCTCTCTGGGCTTTGGTTTCCTCATCTGCAACAGGAGGAGTCTGGCTCATGATTGCTGAAGCTTCCCCTCCAGCGCTAACCTTGTAGAAGTTTTGAACCATTTGGCCCCTTAACTCCATTGCCTCACCAGGCTCTCTCAGAAAAACTAAATTTCTCTTTCAGCAAAACTGCTGTGGACAGGGTCTGATAAATTCATTCCCACAGAGGCACATTCTGTCCCATGGTATTTGCATTTCCATTTGGATCCAGATGAAAGGGAATGAGACTCTCACTTAGGAATGTCTTTTGATTCAATGAGCAACAGGCTTTTTGAAGGGGCAGGGTGGTGGGGAGAGGGACTCACCCCAGGCTGCCAACTAGTGAAGCAAGCCCTGGGCCAGGACTCAGCCCTCAGGTGGAGATCTTGGTGCATCTCTCCAAGCATGACCTTTTCGTACTGGCCCAGGTGTGAACCCACCATGCAGCTTCCTCTTTTTCCGGGGGCTCTGCAGGGATGCTGGCAGCCTGTCTGTCCCTGGAGAAGAGAGTTCCAGCTCAGATACCAATGAAGTCATCGAGATCCGTGGTCTAAGCTGGAATCCGGAATCTGGCAGGAGGGCCCACACGGCAGCTGTTTGTGGTTTCTCTTTTCCTCTGAAGGAAAGTCTGAGCAGATGATGGCCTAGGTGCTGCCTGTTTCCATGTGAGGGAGGAGCAGGATGTGGCTGTGGATCAGTGGAACAGGAGGGGAATTGGCAAGCAGAATCTGGGTGATACATAGATTACTTATTTCATGAGATGAAAGATCCCAACCTCTCCCAGAGAACTTCCTCAAATCTGCTTTTGTTCTCGAGAAGACTCATTTCTTCCCTAATATTTATTCATGAGGATTTTTGTTTTCAGAGACTTCGAGGAGCAGCTGCTTTGGGTCTGGGGGAATTCATTCCACCGCAAAGACAGCTTTTCATCTTCTGTGCAGCTAGGCTCCTCATCAAGAAGCATCAGCTCCTCTGAGGGATGGGCCTCCAATTCCAGCAGGATGAGTGTGCCGTTGTGGAGGACTCCCAGCATCCCAGCTCCTGGCCCAGCATCCCTGGGGCCTGGGGACAGGGCAGGGAAGGGGCAGCTTCCAGAACACAGGGAAGGTCATGTGACAGGTCAGACATACCTGCCTGAGCACCTCTTGGAGCCTTGTTGGCCAGCAAAACACTTACTGGAGGCTCCAAGAGCTGTGAGTTCCAGACTGCCATCATCTTTTCAAAGTTCGTATCTAACAGGAGAAACCAGGGACTTCTCTCACCAGAACGCAAATCCAATGGAACAAAAACTTAAGTGCCCCCGGGACAGGGCCAGGCTGGTTCAGATGTACAGAGGGAGGACAGAATTAGAAAAAGATGTGCACCGGGTGGTTTTGATTGAGAACATCAAGAATTTTAGAATATCAAAGTTGAGACAGAATTTGAGTTCTGGCTCAACCCTCCTATTTTCCAGATGCAGAAATTGTGGGAGGTGATTTGTCTAAAGTCTGCATCAAAGAGGAGAGTCACATAGACATGTTCTGACCCCAGTCCAGGGTTTTTTTCTCTACATTTGATCTCTAAATGTCTGTTTTTCTCAACATTATAGGGCTCCAAGATTCACTACCCCTATGTCTTCCCAACCAGCCCTACCTCATGCACATCCTTTTTGTGCTGGGTTTCCACTCATCCCTCCCCCTCTCTGTTCACCACTGTTGTTTTGTTTTGTTTTGTTTTGGTTTGGTTTGGTTTGGTTTTGAGACAGAGTCTCACTGTTGCCCAGGCTGGAGTGCAGTGGCACGATCTCCACTGACTGCAACTTCCACCTCCTGGGCTCAAGCGATCCTCGTGACTCAGCCTCCTGAGTAGCTGGGATTACAGGCACACGCCACCATGCCTGGCTATTTTTTTTGTAATTTTAGTAGAGATGAGGTTTCACCATGTTGCCTAGGCTGGTCTGGAACTCCCAACCTCCAGTGATTCACCCACCTTGACCTCCCAAAGTGCTGGGATTACAGGCCTGAGGCACCACGGCCCAGCCCACCGCTTTTTTTAAATGCCCATCCCAGCAAACCCTGCTTTGTCACTGGCCACTGTAATGCTCTCAGGGTTGTGAATGTAAAGCTCCAGCTTCCATAGAAATAAGAAACATACTGGAAATGTTTTTGCCCAAAAAAGGGGGCACTGACCTTCTATAAGGAAAGAAGCAGGGAAAACAGGACTGAGCTTAGGTTCTTCCTGAGGCTCTAGACTGGTTTCTCTTATCGTCCGTTGTCAGCACTTCAACCTGGCATTTGGTTCTATCCTCCAGCATTTTCACCTGGTCTTGACTGCCTGGTCATCTCTCTCCACCTCCCACTCCACTCTCATTCAAGAACTGGAGCTTCAAAAAGTGTTTGTCATTGAGCACTTGGGCATATGGATTAATCCTCCTTATTCTACTCTTTTCACTGGCTTTGCTTCCCCTTCTCAAACCCTGGGCACAGCCCTGATGTCATTTTAAATTCTAAAAAAAATTGAGAATTCTTGGATAACTGCACGTGGGGGATACGAGAGATAATAGTAATTGGGATCGTAAGCGTGGTAAAAGAGTGGAAGATAGACTATGAATCAAGCCCTCTGGCTAGGCTTTCCTGCTACCTTGCTGTGTGGTCTTGGGCAAAGCCTTTAATGTATCTGTGCTCCAGTGTCTTATTTTTCAGGTGAGGATAATACTGCCTGATGCACTGACCTTTAAGATATATTGAAAATCAAATGGGCTGGGCATGGTAGCATGCACCTTTAGTCTCAGCTACTTGGGAAGCTGCAGCAAGAGGTCGCTTGAACCCAGAGGTTCAAGACTGCAGTGCACTATGATGACACCTGTGAATAGCCACTGCACTCCAGGCTGGACAACATAGCAAGACCTCACCACTAAAAAAAAATTAAAAATCATGCGGGAGAGCAGATTTGAACTTTTTCTTAATTGAAGAAAAAATATTGTAACATATTTTAAATCATCCTCCTTCATCAGTGTCCTCTGAGATATACTAGTAAGCAGCTATCTGCTAAGCCAAGTCTGAATTTCATCTCCTTTTATATCTTCTCTTCTGGGCAGAGGGAGCTGACAAGCAGTAATATAAGCATAATGGAGGCCGGGGGAAATAGAAGACCTATGCACTCCAGAAGGATCTGAACAATCTCATGTCCATTGTGAAGAAAAACCAAGGGAAATATCACAATAGAACAAGTTTCTGGGTTCCCTCTTCTCATCTGAATAACACTTGGTCATCTGGATGTTGTTAGGGTTGGGTTTAGATTAGGTTTAATTTATAATTATTGTCTATGTTAGGATTAGGGTTAGGGTTGGGTTCCAGTTAGGTTTAGATTTCAAATTGGGATTCAGGTTTAGGTTAGGGTTAGTTTAGAGTTAGGAATGAGAAATTAGGTTTATTTATTTATTTATTTATTTTTTGAGACGGAGTCTCGCTCTGTCACCCAGGCTGGAGTGCAGTGGCGTGGTCTCGGCTCACTGCAAGCTCCGCCTCCCGGGTTCACCCCATTCTCCTGCCTCAGCCTCCCGAGTAGCTGGGACTACAGGCGCCCGCCACAACACCCGCTAATTTTTTGTATTTTTAGTAGAGACGCGGTTTCACCTGATCCGCCTGCCACAGCCTCCCAAAGTGCTGGGATTACAGGCGTGAGCCACTGCACCCGGCTTAGGTTTATTTATTTATTTACTCATTCATTCATTCATTTATGGAGACAAGGTCTTGCTCTGTTGTCCAGGCTGGAGTGTAGTGGCATGGTCATGGCTAACTGCAACCTCTGCCTCCTGGGCTCAAGCAATCTTCCCTGCTCAGCCTTCTGAGTAGCTAGAACTATGGGTGCATGCCACTATGCCAAGCTTATTTTTGTTTTCATTTTTTAAATTTTTCAGACAGGGTCTCACTCTGTCACCCAGGCTGGAGTGCAATGACGTGATCTCAGCTCACTGCAGCTTTGACCTTCCCAGCTCAAGCAATCCTCCCACCTCAATCCCACAAGTAGCTGGGACTATGGGTACACATCATCATGCCAGGCCAATTTTTGTATTTTTTTGTAGAGATGAGGTTTCACTATGTTGCCCAGGCTGGTTTCGAACTCTTGGCCTCGAGTGATCTGTCCACCTTGGCTTCCCAAAGTGCTAGATTACAGGTGTGAGCCACGTGCCTAGCCTTAGGTTTATTTATTTATTTATTTAGAGACACAGTCTCACTCTGTTGCCCAGGCTGGAGTGCAATGGCATGATCTCAGCTCACTACAACCTGTGCCTCCCAGTTTTCAAGTGATTCTCATGCCTCAGCCTCCTGAGTAGCTGGGATTACAGGCATGTGCCACCACACCTGGCTAATTTTTGTATTTTTAGTAGAGACAGGTTTCGCCATGTTGCCCAGGCTGGTCTCAAACCCCTGACCTCAGGTGATCCGCCCACCTTGGCCTCCTAAAGTGCTGGGATTACAGGCGTGAGCCACTGCGCCTGGCCTCCTTCGGTTTATTATTATTATTATTATTATTATTGTTATTATTATTTTTGAGACAGAGTTTCTCTCTTGTTACCCAGGCTAGAGTGCAATGGCACAATCTTGGCTCACCACAACCTCTGCCTCCCGGGTTTGAGCAATTCTCCTGCCTCAGCCCCCCAAGTAGCTGGGATTACAGGCATGCGCCACCACACCTGGCTAATTTTGTATTTTTAGTAGAGACGGGGTTTCTCCATGTTGGTCAGGCTGGTCTCAAACTCCCGACCTCAGGTGATCTGCCTGCCTCGGCCTCCCAAAGTGCTGGGATTACAGGCATGAACCACTGTGCCAGGCCTGGTTTATTCTTAAAGTTAAGGTTAATAGTATTAGTTTATTTTAGAATTAAGGTGAAAGTTGAGACAGCATTTCTAAAGTTGGCAATATGGACATTTGGGGCTGAATAATTCTGTTTTGAGGATGCTGTTCTGTGTATCCTAAACATTTTAGAATGTTTAGCAGTATTCCTGGCCTCTACCCATTAGATTCCTCTTTTTTTTTTTTTTTTCTTAAGGCTAGTCAAGCGAAGCAGTGGGAGTGGAGAAGGAACAAAGAAATCTGTAACTGGTTGTGATCAGTTAGTTGTAAACACCACTGCACTTGGACCAGCCTACGGATTAGATTCTAGTATTTCCCCTCTCTCTGCATTGTAGGACCCCAAAATATCTCTAGTCACTGCCAAATATCTCTAGTCACTGAGAAGAAGAGGGGTAATCACCCCTGACTGAGTTAAAATAAGGATTAGGGTTAATGTTAAGATTGTTTTTAGAGTGAGGATTAGGATCTGGGATCAGGTTATGTTTACATTTTGAGTTGGGTTCAAGTTTAGATTAGGATTAGAGTTAGGGTTTGGAAACGATTTAGATTTAGGGTTAGGAGTAAGGCTAAGGCTCAGGTTCAGGTTCAGGTTCAGGCTAGGTCTAGAGCTTGCACTTTGGTTAGGTTTAGGTTAGCACCTTGCAGAGACAAATGTATTTCAAAAATATTACACAATGAATTTCAAGTCTGAGTACAAACAATTGTAGGGCTGCCAAGCCACTATTTCTCTCCATTAGCCCTACTGGGAAGTGGCTGTCATAGCACACTGCTAGGAAATATACCCACACAGGGGAGCTGCCCATCGAACCTTGCTGAGTCTGGGGAAGGTGACTTCATAATGGCCTTCAGGACTAAGGAAGGTGATAATTTGGGGTTGTTCCTTATCTATACTCTGTGTGACATGCAGATTTCCAGAAACTGGCCTGTGTGTGCTCGCATGCATGTGCATACATACTCTTTGTGCGGAGTGATGATTTACATCTTATTTCATATCCCTATTTGCACACGGTGGCCACAAAGGTCATTATGCTTACTGTTAAGAAACCAGTGCAGCTGGGCAGGGTGGCTCATGCCTGTAATCCCAGCACTTTGGAAGACTGAGGCAGGCGGATTACTTGAGGTCAGGGGTTTGAGACCAGCCTGGACAACATGGCGAAACCCTGTTTCCACTAAAAATACAAAAAAAAAAAATTAGCTGGGCATGGTGGTGGGTGCCTGTAATCCCACCTACTCGGGAGACTGAGGCAGAGAATTGCTTGAACCCAGGAGGTGGAGGCTGCAGTGAGTCAAGATCACACCACTGCACTCCAGCCTGGGTGACCGAGTGTGACCCTGTCTCCAAAAAACAAAACAAAACAAAACAAAACAAAAAAGCAGTGCCTATGTGAGGGCTCTCCTTCTGTCAAGTTGCGCAGGTATGAGGAAAGGGTTCCTAGCAACAGTAAGGTGACCCAAAGACCCCAGCAATGGGAGGATCTTGGAGCTGGACACCATGACACCAATTTATTCTCATCTTCATTGTCCTACTGTGTGTAAAATCACAGACAAGTTCATCTCTCTGTCTCAGTGCTCTCATTTGTAAAATAACCGGAATAAACCTTACCTGAAATCTTACCTGGAAGTTCCATCAGGGATAAAGTTTATTTCAACAAGCTCTTGGAATGTTTGGGAAGGAAGATGCTGCATCAACCCAAAATATTTTTATTGTTTCTTGTTTCCAGAAGGAAAGGGTGCACAGAGCTTCCTCTAGCACAGCACTCATCTGCCCATGTCAGAGAACACAGGAGGAATGGTGGTGCCAGAGGCAGATGCAACAGAGAGGGAGCCATGCTTCACTAGCTTGTCAACATGTCATTAGGGTGTTCCTGTGGGAACCAAGAGCAGAGGCAGGAGGCAGGAGCCGTGGGAGGGAGGGAGGAGGGAGGAAGAGAGAGAAATGGAAGAGATGAAGGGGTCCATGCCAGTACCACATTCATCCCTGTCATGAGGAGAGCTCTATCAAACCAAGGCCAGGCCTATAAATCAGGCCATAATTAGTTGCAAAGAGAAAGCTTTAACATCCTCATCAAATTGATTAATACATCTTGCAGCACAGGACGGGCTGGCCCTGCCTTGGAAAAACTGCAGGCTCGCCCAGCGAGGTGGGAATGGAGTGGGGAGGAAGGATAGCTCTAGCCCTGGCAGCACGAAGTGAGGTGAGTCCTGCCCCTCTGTTTACTCCCTTGAAGAAGGCTCTGACAGGTGGCAGTGAGACTGGCTCTTAGTCCAGGAGGTCCTCATGGGCCTGAAGCCTGGAGAATCAAAGGAATATGTTAGTTTTGCCAGGAAATAGCCCCGATACTGTTGGCAAGTTATTTCTCCCCCCTCTGGGTCTCAGCTTTATCATCTGTAAAAGGGCTATGTTGGACCAGAGGAACTTTAAGTTTGTTTCCAGTTCTGACATCACAAATGACTGAGCCTAATGGACAAGGATTTTTGAGGGTCATGGCTAGCGAAGACCTCACTTTGGGTTTAATTTCTAGGACATCCAATGAGAAGTCAGGAGTTTGGGACAAACTTAAATAAATTATTCTTACTTCAGGCTTGAGATTACCAAGCATTACCTATGTGTCCATTCCTGAGGCCTGAGCAGCAGATACCCCTCGTCCTTCAAGGCAGCACTGAGAGGGAAGATAGCAGATTAACTTGGATTCATGACCTGGCTTAACCACTTACTAGCTCTCTGTTTGGGAAAAGTTACCTAACCTCTTCAGCTTCCTCCTCTGCAAGATAGGTGTAATAATGCCTACCTTGCTGGATCATTAGGAGGAATAAATAAGATATAAATAAAGTGTCCAGCTCAGGGCCTGGCTCACAGTAGGTGGTCACCAAGTAATAACCAGTATTATCTTTGTGGACATGACTCTTGATGTCTTCACAATGACATCCAAATTACATGGAAACTGAAAAAGTAAAGTCCAGTGAAAAAGTAAAGTCCAGTGAAAAAGTAAAGTCCTTACTCCATTTGAGATGTCCAACTAGTCACCCTCCCAGGATAAAAAAAACAAAATCAATATGTAGCATTTTTGTTGGTAAAAAGCACTGGACTGAAACTAGGAAGACTTGGGTTCAGATCTCACCTTTGCTATTTATGAATTGTGTGATTTTGTGCAAGACCTTTCACCTCTCTACGTCTAGCTGTCCCTAATGAGGAATGTTTTCAACATCCAATCAAACAATATGTACAAATGATCCTTGTAAACTATAAAGTATTATTAAAAATATAAATCATTTCATAAGCAATATTCTGGGTATCCATCACCCTTGTCTGCTGCTGAATGCCCCTGAACTCCCCTGTCTGGAAGGACAAACAAAACAGTCTCTTTTCAAACCCCTGGGACATGTTCCATTACTTGAAGAGATCCTATGTCCTTATGTCCTCTATGGATCATACTTTCCCTGTTTCCACTTTAACAAAAAATCTGACCTAATTGCTCATAATAACTGAAGAGCCTCTACTTGGTGGTATCTGGGTCACATCTAGGTTGATGTAATGACACTATCCAAAAACCTATTCTTTCCTTCTTCTACAATAATTGAACTACTCGGCATATGGCTGCATATATACACACACACAAACACACACACACATATATACATACACACATATATGTATACACATACATATATATATATTTCCCAGCCACCTTACAGTTAGGGCAGATCATGTGACTAAGCTCCTGATCATGGAATGTAGGCAGAAGTGATGTGGACCACCTATGGGCTGGGACCTTAAGAAAGGTGCCTCGGCTGGGCACGTTGGCTCACGCCTGTAATCCCAGCACTTTGAGGCCGAGGCTGGCGGATCATGAGATCAGGAGATCAAGACCATCCTGGCTAACATGGTGAAACCCCATCTCTATTAAAAATACAAAAAATTAGCCGGGTGTGGTGGCGGGTACCTGTAGTCCCAGCTACTCAGGAGGCTGAGGCAGGAGAATGGCGTGAACCCGGGAAGCGGAGGTTGCAGTGAGCCGAGATCGCGGCACTGCACTCCAGCCTGGGTGACAGAGTGAGGTTCTGTCTGAAAAAAAAAAAAAGAAAAGAAAAGAAAAAGAAAAAAAAGAAAAAAGAAAGGTGCCTCATCCATACTTCTTATTCTTCTTGAGACCTAGAACATGAGTGTACCCACAATCTAGCTTGGATCATGCAGACAAAGGCTATACCTGACTGGGTGTTGTCCTGTAATCCCAGCATTTTGGGAGTCCAAGGTGGGAAGATCAATTGAGCCCAAGAGTTTGAGATTAGTCTTGGCAGCATAGCAAGAGCTTGCCACTATTTACTTTTTTAAAGAAAAAGGTGGAGGGGGTGCCGCTGGGCACAGTGGGCTCATACCTGTAATCCCAGAGCTTTGGGAGGCTGGGGCAGGAGGATCACCGGTGGCCAGGAGTTTGAGACCAGTCTGGGTAACCTAATAAGAACAAAAATTAGCTGGGCAAGGTGGTGTGCCCTTGTAGTCTCAGCTACTTGGGAGGCTGAGGCAGGAGGATCACTTGAGCCCCGGAGTTCAAGGCTGCAATGAGCTATGATCATGCACTGCACTCCAGCCTGGGCAACAGAGTGAAAAACCTGTCCCAGGAAAAAAAAAAAAAAAAAAAGGCTACAGGCTAGGGAATGGTGGAAAAGCAAGATAGAAGGAACCTGGGCCCCTGCATGACTGCATGAAGCAGAGCCGCTTGCTAAAAAATAAACTTCTGTCTTGAACCATTGAATTTTGAGACATCTTTATCAGATAAGCTTAATCTTTCATTCTAACTATTTGCAAGAGTCCAGAAGTTTTCTGACTAATTCTGCTACCTCTAAGTCATAGTGCCAATCCATACCAAATGTGTAAGATGTTCTCCATTTAATTTTTTTTTTTTTTTTGAGACAGAGTCTCTATCACTCAGGCTGGAGAACAGTGGTGCAGTTACAACTCACTGAGGCCTCGCTTCCCAGGGCCAAGTGATCCTCCCACCTCAACCTCCCACGTAGCTGGGACTACAGGTGCGCACCACCATTCCCAGCTAATTTTTTTCTACCTTTGGTAGAGATGAGGTCTGATATTGGTTAATGCTGAAATGAGTTAAGATTTGGGGGACTGTTGATAAGGCATGATTGGTTTTGAAATGTGAGGACATGAGATTTGGAGGGGCCAGGGGCAGAATGATATGGTTTGGCTGTGTCCCCACTGAAATCTCAACTTGAGTTGTATCTCCCAGAATTCCCACATGTTGTGGGAGGGACCCAGGGGGAGGTAATTGAATCATGGGGACTGGTCTTTCCCGTGCTATTCTCGTGATAGTGAATAAGTCTCACGATATCCGATGGGTTTATCAGGGGTTTCTGCTTTTGCTTCTTCCTCATTTTCTTTTGCCTCTGCCATGTAAGAAGAGCCTTTCACCTCTTGCCATGATTCTGAGGCCTCTCCAGCCATGAGGAACTGTTAAGTCCAATTAAACCTCTTTTTCTTCCCAGTCACGGGTATGTCTTTATCAGCAGGGTGAAAACGGACTAATATAGGATCTTGCTATGTTGTCTAGGCTGAAGACTCCCCAGTTTTAAAGACATTTTAGGAGATCTTTCTGCTCCTGTTTTCTTGAAGGCTGGGCCTGCAGCTAGCTCAGAATCAGTAATAATTTTATTACAAAGCTCTATAATAATAATAATAATAATTATTATTATTATTGAGACTGAGTCTCACTCTGTTGCCCAGCCTGGAGTGCAATGGCATGATCTCGGCTCACTGCAACCTCCGCCTCCTGGGTTCAAGTGATTCTCCTGCCTCAGTCTCCCCAGTAGCTGGGATTACAGGTGCCCACCACCATGCCCAACTAATTTTTGTAATTTTAGTAGAGACAGGGCATCACCATGTTGGCCAGGCTGGTCTCAAACTCCTGACCTCAAGTGATCTTCCTGCCTCGCCCTCCCAAAGTGCTGGGATTACAGGCGTGAGCCACTGCGCCTGGCCTCTATTAATATATACTCAAAGCTATCCCATAAAAATGTTTAATTTTCTTCCTGCTTGTACCACCATATTATGATAAATCTTACTCTATTCCTGGAAGGCAGCTGCAACTGGAATGGGTGGGAAGATGGGACAGAAATTAAGACAACTGCAGATAAGAAGGAGGATGCCTGGGGGGACCCACAGGAATCTGAACTTCAACCCTGGCTCAGGAAACAGGGCAGGAAGCGCTCAGGGAATACAGACCTGGAGAAAAGGACTAGAGATGCTCAAATGACTCATCATGTGCCTCAGGAAGAGGAATTTTGAAAGTATGGACACTGAGTCTTATGTTTCTAATCTCCAAGAAAACGTGATGCTTTCTAGCTGGCCCACTTCCTCATCAGTTAAGATTTTCACAGAGCCTCTGACATTTAGAAAGCCTATCTCCTGACACCCACCTTTTGGAATGTGGTCCTGCGCATATTCAGAATTGCTGTTTAAAATGTTTAATTGAGCAGATGGTTTGGAATGTGAGGACTGAATACCCCCTTTTGAAAGCCAAGAGCTACGGGAGTCTATCAGGCATGGGATGGGGGAAGAGGAGAAAATGAAGGAAGGACATCATTCCAAATAGCCACAGGTGGGAAGCCAGAGTGGGGAGGAGGGGTGGCCTCACTTTGTCACACCACTGACCTGAATCACAGGGCAGGGCCGGAAGGGAATGCCACTTGCAAATCTTCCCACCTCATCTCACAGCTCACCAAATATTACAGCTTCACACATAAAAACCAGAGTGCTAAGCTGCCAGGAGTGTTAAACTCAAGTAGCTGTGACCAGAAGCAGGCAGGCTCTGGGGACAGGATTGGGGAGGCTGTCACAGCAGGGCCAGCAGCTCCCATTGGACCCTCCCAGCTCTTAGGTAGCAACTGAAACTAAGCAGGAAATGTAGCTGTTGCCCTGAGAGCCACCTCTGCTGCTCGCCTCTCCATGGTGACAGCATTTAGGGGAGTCCTGCACCTCCCTAGCAGGAGCTGGGCTGCCTCTGAGCAAAAAATAAATGCTTTCAAGCCACATAAATCAATGAAAATTAGCAGGAGTCAAGGTAAAAATCCATCCTCCACCACTTGGATGTTTGAGCCAAGGTTCTTCTCGGTGATTTAGAGCCATGTAATTAGAGTGATCCAATCTCAGTTGCTGTTGTTGTTTTTTCATCCTCCCTTCTCTTTCCAGACAAGGTCCTCTCCTATGAGGCAGGTTCCCACTGGCCTCTAGCTCCTCTGGCTAGAAACAGGTGTGTGCACCTGTCAGCTTGGCACCTTGATGGATCTCTGTGCTATCTTGGTTCGCCTCCTCCCTGCCTGCCCCTAATGAACAGTCCGCCCCAGGCTAGGTATGAGATGTGGGTGGGGAGACACACCATCCTTCATAGTCGCCCTCTATCCTCCGCAGAAATAGAGAGGTGTGGCTGCTAATCCCCAGGTGAAATGTGGCCCCATCCCAGAGGTGGAGGAGGGGGCTGGAGTAAAGAGAGCCTCTGACCTCTGAACTGGGGAGAAGATTGATAGTGGCATGAAGATTTCCCAGCCTTGCGACCCCTGCCAGATTAGGAACATAATCCAGCAGTTGACAGACATGTGAGGTGGGATTCAGAGGAGTTAGTTGCCTGGATTTACATTTTAAAAAGGCCCCAAGGCCCAGAGGGACAACATGACATGAGGAAATGCAGATAGAATTTAGAGTCCCAGAGACAAAGATTCAAATCCCATTTCCATCATTTCCTATCCATATGACCATGAGCAAATTTCATCAGCTCTTTGAGCCTCAGTTTCCACAATTTAATTTTACTTAAAATTAAAATATTGATACTATCTCACACAGAATTCTAGTGAAGATTAGATGAAGTAATCAATGTAAAGTTCTAGCATATAATGCCTGGAACATAGCATTTTTTCCCAACACGCTACCTTTCTGCCTCTCAAATCTTCTCCTTGCTCGAGGCTGTACAACAAGCTAGGAAAGGAATTACAACCCTAACCCAGCTCCTGACATCTTGCTCAGGAAGTGACCTATGTGGGGCTCTCAATCTAGATGCTCACTGAATGGCAGAGGAAACAAAATTAGTAGTTTCCTTCAGGAGGCCAACTAGAACATGCCGCCTCTGAAGAGCAAGGAAGCACGACCAGCATGGTGTGAGGTAACTTGCCAGGTTCAAGTCCTGCCTCAGTCTTTTTTTTTTTTTTTTTTTTTTTGAGACAGGGTCTCTCATGCTTTGTCACCCAGGCTGGAGTGCAGTGGTGTGACCATGGCTCACCACAGCCTCAACCTCTCAGGCTCAAGTGATCCGCCCACCTTAGCCTCCCAAGTAGCTGGGAGAAACACCCCCAGCTAATTTTAAAAATATTTTGTTGAGACAAGATCTCACTATGTTCCCCGGGCTGGTCTTGAACTCCTGGGCTCAAGAGATCCTCCTGCCTCGGCCTCTCAAAGTGCTGGAATTACAGGCATGAGTCAACACGCTCAGCCCCTCAGCCACTTTTAAGTTATGACCCTGAGCAATTCCCTAAGCCTCAGTATCTCCCAATGTAAAGTGGTTATAATTGTAATTCTTGCCACAGGGTGGCTCTGAGATTCAAAGGAAATAGTGAATGGGAATACCCTTTGCAAATGATTCCGTATGTATAATGAAGTAACAACTTTACTAACAGAATTTCTCTTAGGAAGGGAATTCTGCTTAGAAGAATGCCTTGATGTGCTTAACACATGGCAGGTGTGCTCACAACTTCAGAGAAGGGAGAATATTGCTCTGCATGAGAGAGAGAAGAGAAAAAAGAGGAGGAGGAGCAAGGCACCAACGGGATGGAGAGAGGCCAGGTGTGGAGAAGGGAGAAGTGAAACTCCATACCGCTGGATTGACAAATGGGTGTTTAACAACAATGATGCCCATTGTGCCCCTTCAAGTTGTCTGTGCTGCATAATGTAAGCTCTCTCTTTCTCCCCTACAAAATCTTTGAGTATATCTATTAAACTCACAATTTTTAGAACATCAATCACAAAATCTGGTGATTTACACATATTCTTTCATTTATTTCCCCTATAACTTTTCACAGATGAAGATACAGGCTCAGAAAATATGGACAACTTGCTCAAGGTCACACAAGTGACAGCTGTTGGAGGAGGGCTCTGGATACTGTAGTGCGTTGCCCTTCTGGGCCTCAGTTTTTGAGGTTAAAAAGGTCACTTAACCTCCATGGGCCCCCAGTTTTTCTATATTTAAGAAGTATCTTGGCTGGGCACAGTGGCTCACTCCTGTAATCCCAGCATTTTGGGAGGCTGAAGCAGGTGGATTGCTTGACGCCAGGGGTTCGAGACCAGCCTGGCCAACATGGCAAAACCCCATCTCTATACAAAAATTAGCCGGGCATGGTGGCATGCGCCTGTAGTCCCAGCTACTCGGGAGGCTAAGGCAGGAGAATTGCCTGAACCCAGGAGGCAGAGGGTGCAGTGAGCCAAGATTGTGCCACTGCACTCCAGCCTAGGTGACAGAGCGAGACTCTGTCACAAAAAAACACAAAAATCTTTATTGCTTCTTTCCTTGGTCACTCAGATACTTGATAGATGAAATAGGTCATAGATGTAAAGTACTTTCAGAGATTTTAAACAAACAACTGTGAAAGAAAGCTGTTTATTAATATAATACACATCTCCCCATGCTAAAAGGTCTACTTAACCCATCCTGTCCTAAGAAGCCAAAGAGAACTAACCTTCACTCCTGTTTAGAGAGAACAGTTTAGTTTGTCCTTTATAGTCCAGTGCCAAGTCTATTGCACTTTGCTTTCTCACAACAGAAACCAAGCATATGGATCTCCTTTAAAACCACACAAGTCCAAATAACATGATCATCTCAAAGGATTCCCTTTCTCCTGGAAAATATTTAACAAACAGCTTTCCAGAAAAAAAGTTAAGTCCTGATTTGTTGCATTTGTCTATTTCCTTGGTGTAAATACTTCCACCATGCCTGATTTCAACTTTCTTCATGACATCATTGAAAACAGGATTAGGAAGAGATGTGCAGTTATAGTGTTTCTACCACCTAGGTACACCAGACATAAATAACCCTAAAAGGTTAGATAGCAATGAAATTTAGCAAAATAATTGGGAAGTGATGATATTTAGTAACTTTTTTTCTTTTAAATATAATTTGGGCCACGTACAGGCACGGTGGCTCACACCTATAATCCCAGTACTTTGGGAGGCTGAGGCGGGAGGATCATTTGAGGTCAGGAGTTCAAGACCAGCCTGGCCAACATGGCAAAACTCCGTCTCTAATAAAAATACAAAAATTAGCCAGGCATTTTGTCACACACCTGTAATCTCAGCTACTTGGGAGGCTGAGGCATGAGAATCGCTTGAACCTGGGAGGTTCAAGGGTGACAGAATGAGACTCAGTCTCAAAAAAACCTATATATATATATGTGTGTGTGTGTGTGTGTTCATAAATATATATGTTTGTATATATATACATATAATTTATTGTAACTTTATACCATTTTAGTTTGTTTTCTTTTCTTTTCTTTTTTTTTGAGACGGAGTTTTGCTCTTATTGCCCAGGCTGGAGTGCAATGGTGTGATCTCAGCTCACTGCAACCTCTGCTTCCTGGGTTCAAGAAACTCTCCTGCCTCAGCCTCCTGAGTAGCTGGGATTATAGGCACCCACCACCATGCCTGGCTGATTTTTGTATTTTTAGTAGTGACAGGGTTTCACCATGATGGCCAGGCTGGTCTCCAACTCCTGACCTCAGGTGATCTGCCTGCCTCGGCCTCTGAAAGTGCTGGGATTACAGGCATGAGCCACAACATCTGGCCAATTTTAGTTCTTTTTAAAAACAATTTATTTTTGCAAAATTCTTGACAGTTTAACAATCAGTGCTCATGAGCAAGAATGTGGCAGCTTCACTTCCCTCTTTGTGACCTGCACTTGCACCTGCACTCAGGCAGGCTGGAGCACAGAAGCTGAGGCATGTTGGAGAAAGTGCCAAGTGCTTCTGTGATATATTTTTCATTTCTAAAAACAAGATTCGCGAAGAAATAACATGCTGAATTGAAAAATGGTTATTTCGATCTCAAAGATTCTTTAATTGAAAATACTCATCTAGGTCAATTCCCTAGCCATGAGCAAGAATTCTTTCTGGTTCTGTTCTCCAGGGTACCTTATTGATCACAGTCCTGTTGGAAAACAGATGGCACACTCAAACGGGGTTTGTCTGAGAAAAGTTTAATGAAGGCATATTTACAAAGATATGGGCAGGGTTCAGAGAAACCCATAAGAAATGGTGCGGTTAGCCAGAATAGGGAATAATGACCACTCAAGGCCTAAAGGATTGGGAAGGAGCAGTCCTCACAGTCTGGAGAGAGTTGTAGGAGAGGGTTGGCCCACAGGAGCTGTGGCCTTTAGTTGAGGAACATAGCCACTGTCAACCTGAGGCCCAGCTGGGGGAATAAATATCCTGATGCTACCCTCAGCCTTTTCCAGTGGCTTGCTGCATAAAAAATTATAAATGCATTCTCCTGTTTCCCTATAAAAACTTCAGGTAAAGTCACTATTTTTTTTTTCTTTTTTGAGATGGAGTTTCTCTCTGTTGCCCAGGCTGGAGTGCAGTGGCACGATCTCTGCTCACTGCAACCTCCGCCTCCCAGATTCAAGCGATTTTCCTGCCTCAGCCTCCTGAGTAGCTGGGACTACAGGCACATGCCACCACACCTGGCTAATTTTTGTATTTTTAGTAGAGACAGGATTTCACCATGTTAGCCAGGCTGGTCTGAAACTCCTGACCTCAGGTGATCCACCCATCTTGGCCACCCAAAGTGCTGGGATTACAGGCATGAGCCACCCTGCCTGGCTGGTGAAGTCACTATTAATGTCACTTAAGTCACTGCTTCTTGAGCACTGACCATTGGCTGAGCCCAACCAGAAGCCAGATGACAAGGGAGCCTGTTGAAGCAATGAATAAAGGAAGCGAATTCATCAATTCACTTCTTAGTCCCAAGAGCAGGGGAATAAGGATGGCAAGTGGATTTGGAAGGGCAGAGAGATTATCCAGCACAGTTCCTCAACAGCTCACTGCAAGAAGTTATTCCCATTGAAGCATCTAGGCTAATGCTTCTGAAATTTTATTGGACATACTTATCACCTAGGGATTAAAATGCAATTTCTGATTCAGTAGGTCTGGAGTGAAGCCTAAGAGCCAGGTGATGCTGATGCGGCTGGCTGGAGACTACCCTTTCAGTAACAGGATCTTAGGCTATCCCTGACCTCCATCCTAAGCCCCATTGAGCTTGTCTAGCTAAGGGGATCAGGGCCAAAAAAAAAACCCTTAGTGCTTCCCTTCCCTCTTCCTACCTCTCTTTCCTCTCCTTCTACCAAAATGTCTTCCTGATGCAGCCCAACTACCTAGTAACAATCCAGAATTCTGTTCTCTGTCGTCCTCTTCTCCCAAGGCCAAGCTGGAAATGCGGTGAGTTTGTGGACCCCCAGTACTTTAAAGCAGACCTCTTCAATGGAGGAAATCCTTAGGGAATATTCCAAATTCCTCACAACCTCCCCTGTGTACTTTTTTTTTTTTTTTTTTTTTTTAGACAGAGTCTCACTCTGTTGCAAAGGCTGGAGTGCAGTGGCATGATCTCGGCTCACTGTGACCTCTGCCTCCCCGGTTCAAGCAATTCTCTGCCTTAGCCTCACGAGTAGCTGGGATTACAGGCACTCGCCACCACGCCTGGCTAATTTTTTTTTCTTTTGTATTTTTAGTAGAAACGGGATTTCACCATCTTGGCCAGGCTGGTCTTGAACTCCTGACTTTGTGATCCACCCACCTCAGCCTCCCAAAGTGCTGGGATTACAGGCGTGAGCCACCACACTCGGCAGTTCTTATTTTTTCTCCTCATCTTCATCCTTATAGTCAAGGTTGCTGGAGAAAGCCAGTGATCTCCCAAAAGAAAAAAATTTTCAGCCAAGCCATGGGATGGGATTGGGGAGAGAAGTGTCCCCACTCCCCATTAGAACTTTTCATTGCATGGAGTAGCTCAATGGCCATTCCACTCGTGCACCTTTTAGAGCTGCCAGGGTGTCATTATTGACTGACTCTGGCCATGATAGAGGTCCCTGCTCCTTCACCAGCACTTAATGCAAGCCCTTTGGAAGGCACAGCACTGGGAGTTGCTCATAAATCTTGAGCATTAAATAAAAGATGTGCCTGTGTTTGTGTGCAGGACCGATTGGCCACCAGGAGTAAAACTGTGGGTGGTATGTCCATTCCTGGACATATGCAAGCCAGAGAGGCTCCCATTTCTGGATTAATGGGAATCTTCACTCAGCTAGCGATGAGTGCCAGGAAGCAGGTTAAGTCTTCATTCCTTATAAGGCAAGGATGCAATAACTCACAAGACTTAGGAACAGGTTTATTTAGCTCTGTTCTAAAGCAGGAGGAAGCAGCTGTGGCCTTATCCCTTGGACCCTTGTTCAGCTTGCTTGATATAAGAAAGATTGGCCCTAGGACTATTCCCATTAATTCTAGATATGATGCAGGTATTCATGCTAGCAGGTATATATGTATGATATATGCGTGGTGGGGGGCAATGATTGTAAAGCTGGAAGTTGGATCAAGGTGGCTTAAGTACAACTTCTCCTCCTCAGGAATGTAGATAATCTCCTTCTCCTTCTCCTTCTTCTTTTTGAGGTGGAGTCTTGCTCTGTTTCCCAGTCTGGAGTGCAGTGGCGTGATCTTGGCTCACTGCAACCTCCACCTCCCGGTTAAAGCGATTCTCCTGACCCAGCCTCCCAAGCAGCTGGGATTACAGTCATGCACCACCATGCTCAGCTAATTTTTTGTATTTTTAGTAGAGGCAGGGTTTCACCATGTTGGCCAGGCTGGTCTCGAACTCCTGATTCAAGTGACTCGCCCACCTCGGCCTCCCAAAGTGCTGGATTACAGGCATGAGCCACCATGCCCAGCCAGGAATGTAGACAATTTTCTGAAAGGAGGACAATGCAAGAACAATAATTAGATGTAGCCCTTCTGAGACTTTCCTCATTATCTATGTTCACTTACCATAGTTCCCACATGGGATAATTTCCATGCACTGTTCTAAGAACAGGAGCCACAGTAAGGGAGGGCTTCCCAGTGATGGCTTGTTAGTGAAGTCAGCACCAGATATTCAGACCCTACTAGTAAATGACTCCCCAAGGGGCATGTATCTGGTGGCCTGGGGATAGTCCTGCTTGCCCCTTTTCCTGAAAGAAAGCAGAAGAGGATGTGTCCCCAGTTTCCTGGCAAGCAAATGAACCATCCCATAACACCCACCTTTCCATTTATTTGGCACTTACAAACGTGACGCCATAGAGCAATTCAGTTTATAAGGAACTCTTTGACTACATTACCACATTTAATTTTTACACAAACCCGTGAGATAGTTAGGGCAGGTTTATTACTATTTTGCAAACAAGGAGCTCATGTTTGGCCGGGTGCAGTGGCTAATGCATGTAATCCCAGCACTTTGCAAGGCTGAGGTGAGAGGATCGCTTGAGGTTAGGAGTTTGAGACAAGGCTGGGTAACATAGTGAGACCCTCGTCTCTAAAAAAATATAAAACTTAGCCCAACATGGTGGCATGCACGTGCAGTCCCAGTTACTTGGGAGGCTGAAGTGGGAGAATCATTTGAGCCTGGGAGGTTAAGGCTGCAATGTGCCATGATCTCACCATTGCACTCCAGCCTCAGTGACAGAGTGAGACCCTGTCTCAGAAACAAAACAAAACAACCCAAAAAACAATCGAGGTTCACAAAAGTTAAATAATGTACCAACTCATCTAAAGTCATAAGACTCTTAGGCAGTAGAGCCAGGACTGGAGTTCAGGTGTTCTGACTCTTAACACGGTGTCTTTCTTTAAGCTGCCTTCCTTTTATACACTTTTGTCTAGTAGCTAATTTTAATTACTTCCTGAGTTTGTCCCCTACAGATTTGTGAGTGCTCAGAGAGCACTCTGAGAAAGTCTTTGTCTCTTTCATTTACTAATATTCCCTCAACACTTTCAGCAGTGCCCGATACCTAGGATGTGCTTCATAAAATTATGTTGAGTAAAGACAGGAAATAGATCACCAGAAGGTGGGACTCTAATTTTGACTTCTTGGTATCCCTTGCAATATTTACACAATGAGAGAGTAAATATTACTGATAAGCATAATGACCTAACATCCAGTGGGGGTGTGATGACTCCCAGGAAGCCATCCACCCTGTAAGGTAATATATTTTAGGGAAGAGGATCCCTGCCATGGCTTCCCAAATTCTAAGCACTAACTCTCTATTCTTAGCCTTTCTCATTGTCTTCAACTGCCCCTCTCTCATCCTCAGGGTTAGGACATTTGCCCTTCAAACAGACTGCCCGGAAGTTGAGGCTTGTGTCTTTTTGATTTAGGAAATAGGCTCTATGGAGTCTCGTAACAATAGCTCTCATCTCCATGTGTTCCCACTGCCACCAGAAATTATAAAATGGTTTGTTTTTCTCTTGGCAGCCTCCACCCAACGGTTCCCCATGTGTGTGTTGTTTTCTTCAATTTTCCCCTCTACAAAATCTGGTCATGTTTAATAACAATAAATCAGAGGAGAGATTGCAGCCCAGAAGAGAAGTCTGGGGCAGCTGGGGTTTCCACATCTGGGGCCCATTCGAGTTGAAGTGATGACAATTCCTAATAAATGTTAATGGAGAACCTCCTCAGATTCATACACTCCAGCCATAATTTAGCCTGTCTCTATGCCAGATGACCTTTTGAATATCCAGAGTACACCCAGCATAGCAGCAGCTACAGCCCTGGACTGCTTCCTGCATATGAAGTGGAAAAAACAAGGTTTGTTGTTATTGATTATATTTCTCCATTTTCCCTTCCCTGGATTTTTCTTTCAAAGGCTCACAAAGCCTTGGGACTCCCTCAGCCACCCAGGTGGTTAGAGACAACACAGTCTGGTTAAAGGATGTTACGCTCTGCTCCTACAGGAGAGCTCCCTAAGAAGTCTGACAGCCAATGCTGGTCGCAGAGAAGGCAGGGCTGGACATCAAAATTCTCCCTTTCCAGCCAGGCGCAGTGGCTCATGCCTGTAATCCCAGCAATCAAACAAACAAAAACCAAAGCAAGCAAACAAACAAACAAAAAAAAAACCCCACAAAATTCTCCCTTTTCTTGGCTTCTGAGACCCTCTGCTGATTTTGTTTCTCTATCCCTTTCACCAGCCAGGGCTTCCCCCACCTGCCCTTGCTAACTAGGCAGTGTGCCAGGCTGGCTTCAGTCTCTGGCTTTTCTCTTCCTATACCTGTCACCTCCATGAGTCCAATGACCACAAGCGGTTTTCTGTTCTGACTTCTCTCTGAAGGTGTAGTCCTGAATTTCTTTCTTTCTATTCTTTCTTTTTGTGAGGCAGGGTCCCACTCTGATCCCCCAGGCTGGAGTGCAGTGGTGTGACTTCAGCTCACTGCAGCCTTGACCTCCTGGGCTTAGGTGATTCTTTCACCTCAGCCTCCTGAGTAGCTGGGATTACAGGTGCGCACCACCATGCCCAGCTAAGTTTTTGTATTTTTAGTAAAGACCGGGCTTTGCCATGTTTCCCAGGTTGGTCTTGAACTCCTGGACTCAAGCAATCCACCCTACTCGGCCGCCCAAAGTGCTGGGACTTACAGGCATGATCCACTGTGCCTGGCCTAGTCCTGAATTTCTACCTAAGAGCTAGGCATTTTCGCTTGGTAACCAGCCATTGTCTAAATTCTGTTGTCTAAAATACATTATCATTTCTCCCAAACACAGCTGGCCTCTTCTCCAACTTCCATGTATCTATTAAGAGCATTTCTATTATTTCAGCTATACAGGTATAAAATCATGGTGCTTCCTTAGGCACCCTCTCTCTCCTGCCTCCCTTTCCCATCAGGTGATAGAACTATTGAATCTTCCATCCATCCAAATCTCATTCCTTTTCACTCCCACTGTCACCCCACACTTTAGGCCCTTATTCCTTCACCTTGAAATTACCTTCTAACTGCTCCCTCTCTCTGCTAAACCATCTCTGAACACAGCGATCACATATATCATCTCAAGATGCTTTTTTTTTTTTTTTTTTTTTTGAGACAGAGTCCTGCTCTGTGGCCCAGGCTGGAGTGCAGTGGCGCAATCTCGGCTCCCTGCAACCTCCACCTCCCAGGTTCAAGTGACTCTTCTGCCTCAGTCTCCTGAGTAGCTGAGATTACAGGCATGCACCACCATGCCCGGCTATCAAGATGCTGTCTTGATAGGTCCTTCCACAGCTCAAAATTACTCAGTGGCTCTCCATTGACTGAGTATTATTATGATTCAAAGTTTTTCACAATTAGGTGCCCATTTACAATGGAGTGAATCTTTATGTTTCCCCCAAATTCATATACTAAAATCCTAGCCCCCAAGGTGATGGTATAGGAGGTGGGACCTTCGGGAAGGGATTAGGTCCTAATGGTAGAGACCTCGTGAATGGGATTAGTGCCCTCATAAAAGAGGTGGTCCCAGAGAGTTAGCTTGCTCTTCCCACCATGTGAGGACACAGCAAGAAGGCACTACCTATGAAGAAGCAGGCCTTTACCAGCCACCAAATCTGCTAGCACCTTGATCTTGGACTTCCCAGCCTTCAGAATTGTAAGAAATAAATTTCTGTTGTTTATAAGCCACCCAGTCTATGGTATTTTGTTACAGCAGCTGGAGCAGAGTAAGACACCACTGAACTATCTAAGATCACATAGTGTAGAAGCCAGATGTTTAGACTGTAAATCCTATCTTTTTTTCATTATTTCCCCCTTACCTGGTCTAGTGACATGCCCTTATTAGAAAGAATTTATTTAACACATTTTTTTTGGCCAGGCACAGTGGCTCACGCCTGTAATCCCAGCACTTTGGGAGGTTGAAAAGGGTGGATCACCTGAAGCCAGGAGTTTGAGACCAGCCTGGCCAACATGGTGAAACTCTGTCTCTACTGAAATTTTTTTTTTTTTTTGGTGACTGCTACATGCCAGAGTTTGCTGAGTACTGGAAGATAAAGTTGTGAATATGACAAACATTGTTCCTGCCTTTATGGAAACACTTTCTAATGGGGGAGACAGACAAATAAAAAGAAAGAAAATAGGCAAATAAAATAATTGCAAACTGCTAGGAAATAAATAATTTATAAACTGCTAGGAAAGAAAGCTAAGAGAAAATAAGGCAGTTCTATGACTTTTTTTTTCCTCAAGGCTGAATCTTGCTGTTACCCAGGCTGTAGTGCAATAGTGCGATCTTGGCTCACTGCAACCTCTGCCTCCTGGGTTCAAGAGATTCTCCTGCCTCAGCCTCCCAAGTAGCTGGGATTACAGGTGTGCACCACCACACCCGGCTAATTTTTCATATTTTTAGTAGAGACAGGGTTTCACTATGTTGGCCAGGCTGGTCTCAAACTCCTGACCTCATGATCTGCCTGCCTCGGCCTCCCAAAGTGCTGGGATTACAGGTGTGAGCCACCACACCTGGCTCAGTTTTATAATATTTTAATTAGGCTTCCAAACTCTCATCTCTCCCATTGCTACTTTTCTGGTTCCTGAAGACGATCACTTCTTAAGGACCCACCTTCTAATAGCTCCAATAAGGAAAACCATAGATGATACTTTGTAAATGCAAATATTTTATTCATCTAAATGCACCTCTATTTTATTCATCTAAATATATAGTAAACAATTCAAGCTAGATTTGGACATTTAGAATCAAAGATGTAATCTAGTGATCCCTCATTTGGACCACAAATGAGATAGATCTTTACATTAATGTATGACGGATTTAGGTTAGACACAATGAAGAACTTTGCAGAAAAAGTTCAGTGGAACAGGTACCTGAAGGAGTGTATCAGTCAACTTTACTAAAATAATGCTGCATAACAACTAATCTAAAATCTCAGAAATTTATAACATTTATTTTTTGCTCACAGGTTTGTGGATTGGCTGCAGTGATTCTGTTCAGGTTGTGAATCTTGTTCAGGTCTGCTCCATGTAACTTCTCATTCTGGGACTCAGGCCGAAGTGACAAGGGCATGCTCTTCTCGTGGCAAAGGGTAGAGGTGCAAGAGACCAAGCTTAACCAAGCAAGTAAAGTTAAAGCCTCTGTTTACATTCCATTGGCCAAAACAAGTCACATGGCTAGACCCATCATCAATGGAGTGGGGAAGTTTGCTCCCCCCACGGAGGGAAATAGAGAAGAATGAATGTTTGCTGAGCAATAATACACTCCACCACAGGGAGGTTATGGAGTTTCCTTCACAAGTGGTCTTTACAAATAGAAGAGGTTGTTATCTCTCTGGGTTCCTCTGGGTACCATATTACCTGAAGTATAGCAAAGGAAGACCAGAAGACATGATTTCTTAAAGATGCCTGTTTTGGTACAAGGGCAATGTAATTTGTGTTTGATATCTGGTTGCCACTGAAGCCCCTTTTCCTTTTCCACCAGAGCTGTGCCATGGGGGTGATTTCCAGGCCAAGTCTTAATATCAGAGTCTCTGTGTGATTGTATACAAGTGACAGTCACACAGCAAACATAAATACAGATGGCTCTGATACCATTGGGGAACAGTATTCCTGCCATCAGGCCAGTTTTGTCTGCTGCTACAGTGCAGTTAACTCTGGAATGAAATTGGAAAACTAACTGATGGTCAGAGAGGACTGGAAAGATTTTCATTTGTAACTGAGACAGGCAGGGCTCAGCAAAAGGTGATGCAAGAGCAGATTTTACCATAGGCTCAGTAAACCCAGCTAACAAACATGCATGCATTGTATTGAATCACTTAAGGATCTTAATATTTGAATGTATTCAAATGGAAAGACGTGATTGTGCACTCACACCCTCAGCGGTTTTTGACTCCAAGGCTTCATATTCTGTACCCTTTGCACCCTTGGTGATAACCTTTCCTTCTTCTACCTCAGTGTGCTCATTCTCCCTCTTCTCCCTCCCCAATATCTGTTATCAGGAACTCCTTAGGTCCTACTGAAAGTATAGTCCCCAGACCAGCAGTAGCTGGTCTCAGGTGCATCACCTGAGAACCTGTTAGAAATGCAAATTTTGGGGTGCATTCCCCAGACTTGCTGAATCAGAATCTCTGGGTTTGAGGTGGGGAACAGTTGTCTCAGGAAATTGTGTTTTCATAAGCTCTTCAGATGAGAACTTAAGCACATACACAGAAGTTTGAGAACTACGGCAATTCTGACTCAGTAGGTCTGGGTGAAAGCAATGACTTGCGTTTCTAACAAGCTTGCAGATGATACTGATGCTGCTGTCTGTGGACCACACTTTGAGTAGCGCTGCTTTAGAACTCAATTACATACACATGAAACGACGGCCAACAGTTAAAAGCCTTACTGGTCCTAAGTGGATAGGATCAAAGTCTTAGTGAATAAAATGAGCCACTAATGGTGGAATTTTATGCAACAGCCACCAGGTTTTTTTTAAAGTATGTTTTGAGCCGGGCATGGTGGTTCACACCTGTAATCCCAGAACTTTGGGAGGTCGAGGCAGGTGGATCACTAAAGGCCAGGAGTTTGAGACCAGCCTGGCCAACATGGCGAAACCCCATCTCTACTAAAAATACAAAAATTAACTGGGTGTGGTAGAGTGTGCCTGTAATCCCTGCTACTCAGGAGGCTGAGGCAGAAGAATTGCTTGAACCCAGAGGTGGAGGTTGCAGTGAGCCAAGATTGCGTCACTGTACTCCAGCCTGGGCAACAGAGCAAAACCCTGTCTCAAAAAAAAAAAAAAAAAAAGGAAATGTATATTTTGGTCAGAGGGTGGGCCTGGAGCCTCTGAAGCCACACTGTGTGTGATTACCTTCCGTCCCACATACAGAATCCATCCTGTCAATGGATGATTAAAGAATGAATGTAGCAATGGGGGAAAGCACTGGGCTGGGAGTGAGGAAATCTGGGTTCCAGTTCTTGTGCTGTCACTGAGATTGTGCACGTGGTTGGGTCCCTTACCTCTCTCATACTCATCTATATAACTGAAAAAATGAACTGATGAGAGACACACAATCTCCAGCATCCCTGCCCCACTGTGCCCACTTTTTCGCCTTGGTTTTTCAAAAATATTTGTGGGTAAATAGTAGGTGTATACACTTATGAGGCACATGAGATATTTTGGTACAGGCATGCAATGTGTAAGAATTACATCATGGAAAATGGGTATCCATCCCCTCAAGCATTTATCCTTTGTGTTACAAACAATACAGTTATACTCTTAGTTGTTTCAAAATGTACAATTAAAGTATTATTGACCATAGTCCCCCTGTTGTGCTATCAAATATTAGGTCCTATTCATTTTTCCTATTTTTTTTTTTGTGCCCATTAACCACCCTACCTCCCCCTCAGGCCCCCCACTACCCAGCCTCTGGTAACCATCCTTCCACTATCTCCAGGAGTTCAATTGTTTTCTTAGATCCCACAAATAAGTGAGAATATGCGATGTTTGTCATTTTCCATCTCTTTAAAAATTACACAAGGTTATGATTACCTTAGCAACGATTTCCTCTCCAGACGAGTAAGCGAGTCTCAAAAAATGGTAAACCAAAGCTGCAGAATTGAGGGCCCATAGAGTTGAATGCTGTGAACCATGAGTAGAGTTGCGCCCGACTCTAACCATCCCACCACACCCGCCTTAGTGCCTACTCAGGGTCGGGGTCTCCACTTCCCACTTCCTAACTGGGTGACTTGGGGCAAATTACTCTCTCTCCTGGAACTGTGGTTTTCTATTCCATAAAATGAAGATGAAAATAACACCTACCTAATAGGGTTGTTGTGAGGTTTAAAATCATTAATACATGTCAAGTGCTCAGGACAGTGTCTGGCATGAGAAGAGCATTCGATAAATGTCAGGGACTATTACTCCAGGAGGAGGAGGGGCCGCCCTCATCAGCCCCCGCCACAGACTGTTGAAATCTCGAGCCCAAGCTGCAGGTCTTCCTCTGTCCTGTAGGTGGCGCCTCCCCGCGTTGAGCGTGCCACCTGCGTCCTGGAGCGCTTCGAGAAAGCGGAAAGAAGTAAGTTTTCACATCTCTGCTCAGTTCAGGATTGCTAGAGAGGAATCTTCTGCAGTCACCTGAAGCCTGTGCCCAGGACAACCAGTTTTGGGATCCGATTTCCTTCCTGCAGTGGCTTTAAATCCATTTCTCGCTGCACCCCACCCCCATCACCTGGGCGCCTCCCCAGCACCTGCAACCCAGAAAGACTCCTCGGAGGATTGCACTCCCAGCACCTGAGGTAGGCAGTTGAGTGGGAGTTTCTTTGCTGCTCGGTTAAAATGACAAATTGGTACATGAGTGCTTAATGAAAGATGCTGGAAACCTCCTTGGAGATCAGAAAAATCGCCTCTCCGAGCTGACAGCCAGGCCATCTGCATTCCCGCATTCCTATTAATTCCTTAACAATAAACGACAGGAGCGCCTAGAGGGTTAACAGCTTAATTTAATCTCTGAGATTCCTTCCTGGAGCATTGAGAATTAGAAAGGCATTTACACAACGTAATCTGCACACCTGATTTTTCCCCACTTGATGTGTCTGGGACTAGTCACACCCATTTCTGACACATCTCCAGACAGAGGCTTCTGCCTCTCTGGCTGATCACTGCATAGTGGCCACAGGTTGCTGTGGACTCTGAACCACGTGACTGGACTCTTAGTGTCACAAGATCTGGCTTCTTAGCAGCTGCCCCCATAGTTGCTTTACATTACGTTCCCAGGGCCTTTCAGGGACAGGAAGGTCCCCAAATAGAGATAGAAAGGTGGTGCCCAGTTGGGAGTGAATTTCCTTCCCTTGTGGGAAGCAAGTCAAAAATGAGAAGAGGTACGTGGTAGCAGCAATCAGCTTGGAGAGCTGTGAGGTCAGATTTTGAGAGTCCCTGGCAGATTGAGAACTATTCTTTGGAAATGCTTGACTCTAATGCCAGTCCTCTCATTTTATGGGTAAGGAAACGGAGACTTGGAAATGTCTAATAAATTTGTTTAGGCCCTATGTCCAGGTAATGTCAAAGCCCCAAAGTAGAATTCAGGTCTTTTTACTCCTGGACAAATATTTGTTTCACGATAAGGTTGGCAAATAGATTTCATCTTGCATGGTAACTCCCATCATAGGCTGGTAGGGGCTGCCCAGGGCCCTATGGGCTTCTCAGGGTATGTCCAGGCATAGCAGGAAAAGCCTCAGTGACCATTTGAAGATGTCTTCCAGGAACAGGGAAGGAGCAAAGGTGCCAGATATTTGCTATCCCTGCATTTTTCATGCTGTTTCCTTCAGGTTAAAGCATTTAAAGGCTCTATTAAAATGGAAATGTTAGCTGGGAGGGGTAATGCATTAAGCCATTATCTGTCATTAACACCTTGGGTAAAATACATTGAAGATTAGTTTGCTAGTTGCCCAGCAGGTCCCTGGAGGAATGAGAGTTTTGACCCAGATAGGGGCCAGGGAAATGACACACAGCCCTGCCCATAGGGGTGCAATATTTGGAGGCCCATTGCAGATAGGAGTTAGGTTGAACACACTGGATATCTAGTGGAAAGAACTCTGAGGGACCAAGTTAGGGAAAGAAGTGACCCTGAAGACATTTTTGCACAATTCTCTTCTTGGTTTACCTTGTATAACACAGTTTCTACCAGTCACACTGCTTGATCCTTCGTTTCTCCACCTGTAAAATAAAATTAAAAATTTAAATACCAATGCTTGGCTCCTACCCCAAGCCAATTAAATCAGAATGTCCAGGAATGGGACCCTACTCTCCCTTTCCCCCAACACTTCTCTATAGAACATTCTGGTCTTGGTATTAGTCATCATACTGAAACAGGAAATTTTCCTTGACCCCTTCATGGAGCTTGCAACAGGGGTGCCTCAGTTACTTAGCCCCCAGTTCTCAATCACTCACAGGATGGGGAGCACACAAGTGAGCAGGTGCAGGAGCCAGAGTGACTGCTTTTGGGTGCTGGCAGGAGCAAAACTGTGCAGCCCTGCAGCAGCATCTGTGGGGCTACCCGCAACCTCTGAAGACCCAGAGGGCATGTGTTACAGTGTGCTCTTTTAGCTTTTCTGTCCATGAATGGCTTAAGTGTTAACAGCTCAGTGGAGGGTCAGTGTGACAACCTTTTGCACCCATACCTGAGTCCTTGCAACCAAGGTTGCATGAAAAAATTGAAGGGTGATGAATGCGGAGAATTTTATTACTGATGAAAGTGGCTCCCAGCAGGATGGGGAGCTGGAAGGGGGATGGAGTAGGAAGGTGATCTTCCCATGGAGTCCAGCAGTCCCCTGCTGTACACTTCTCCTAAGTCCCACCATCAAGCCATTCCTCTGAAGTCAAGCTGTTTCTTTCCAATGTCTGGCTACTTCTTCTCTTCTCTCCTTCTTTGCCATCTGCCAGTTGGGCCAGGGGATTTAATGGGTACAGGATGGGGGGTAAGACAGGTCATGGTGATTTTGGAAAAGGCAACATTTGAGCAGGAAAATAGGAATGCATGCTCTCACTTTGGACCGCGGTTCTAGGCTTGAGGGTGGGGCTTCGCCAGGGACCCTGCCCTTTTCTGCCGAGAATTTCCCTGCTTCCTGCGCCTACCAATACCATCCTGTCCTTATCCACACACTAACATATTTTATATACTTACAATGATATAGATTCTGTATCATTTTATATTTTGAATGTGTCAAAATGCAGAAGCAGGTAACAAAAAAGTAAAAGTGTCAATAAAAGTTCTTACACTCTCACAAAATAAGAAATGTAGAGGTCTTATTTTGGTTCATCAGCTGAAAAATGCTATGACTGACCAGGCTTCCTTCATCCTTATGCTTTTCTACCTTCAGTGTTGGCTCTTGGTCTCTAGGCTTGCATGGTTGCCATGGTTGAAGAAATCATGTGCTCATACAACTATATTCATAGACATGAATGAAAGAGTAGGAGCCTCATGCATACTCGTCTTTTTAACTAGAATAAAAATGTCCTCAGACATCTCCCAGTAGTCTTCCCCTTCCTCTCCTTGGCCAGAACTGTGTCATGTGGCCTAATATAATCTGAATGTTTGTGTCCCTTCAAAATTCATAAATTGAAATCTAATCCCCAATGCAATATTTTAAGAGGTAGGGCCTTTAGGAGGCGATTAAGTCATGATGGTGGAGCCCTCGTAAATTAGATTAGTACCTTTGTAAAAGAGGCCCAAGGGAGCTTGTTCACTCCTTCCATCATGTGAAGAAGCAGCAAGAATGCACCACCTATGAAGCTGAGAACACGCCTTCATCTGAATCTGCTGGTACGTTGATCTTGGACTTCCCAGGCTCCAGAACTGTGAGCAATAAATTTCTCTTGTTATGAATTATCCAGTCCGAGGTATTTTGGTGTAGCAGCATGAGTGGACTAAGACAAGGCCATTCCTAGTTGTAAGGGAAACTGAGAAAGCAAGAATCTGGTTTTTCAGTCTCTGTCGTGAGAGGCAGCTCTGCCAGAAGTATATTTGAGAAGCAGTAAGTATATTTGAGAAAACATGGGACAAAATTAAATATCTATAACAGCAGTTGAGGACTTAAATGCAGCTGCTACTTTATATACTACTTTCTTTACCAACTAAAGCCATTTTTTTCATATCTGTGGTTCTAGCTCCTGAGACCACAACCTCCTACCTAGGCAGGAAGTATAAAAGAAGATCAAGGCCATTTAGATGTGTTTGTTAATTTGTGCTGTGACTATAAATGTCTTCCTGAACAGCAGACTCTTGTCATCTGGGATCTGATTCCTCCACCTCATCTTGCTAACTAACCTCACAGTGTTTAGACCTTCATCATACTCTTGAACAAGGGAGACTGCCCACTTTCTGGGATCTGAGCTTTCATCTCTAGATCCCCAGACCTGGTGTGTGTCTCTCCTTAACATCTGCACAGCTCTCTAGTGATCTTATCTCCCTGACAGGCAAACCAGGTTCTGCTGTAGAGTGTGTGAAAAAAGGCATGACTATAGTTATAAATCTGAATATCTATGGAACAAGCCAAATGTGTAAATATTTAGGAGATACCAAACCAAGGAACCATCAGTGGAGTTAATCAAATTAGGGCTAGCTCCTGGCAAAATTTGACATTAAAAAAAAAGGCCTTTGGTTAATGGGTTAATATCCTTAATGTATAAAGAGTTCTTACAAATATATAAGAACAAAGGGACAAATATCCCTAAAGAAAAATGAATAAAAAGTAGAACAAGGTAATTTATAAAAGAAGTAATATGAAACGCCAGTACATACGGTTTTAAAAGTTTATCCTGGCTGGGCGTGGAAGCTCATGGTTGTAATCCCAGCACTTTGGGTCACTTGAGCTCAGGAGTTTCAGACCAGCTTAGGCAACCTGGTAAGACCCCATCTCCACAGAAATAAAAATAAAAATAAAAATTAGCCAGGTGCCATGGTGCACACCTGTAATCTCAGCACTTTGGAAGGCAGAGGTGGGTGGATTGCTTGAGCCTCAGGAGTTCAAGACCAGCCTGGGCAACATGGAGAAACCTGCCTCTACAAAAAAAAAAAAAAAAAAAAAAAACTTTAAAAATTAGCCAGGTGTGGTGGTGCATGCCTATAGTCCCAGCTACTTGGGAGGCTGAGGTGGGAAGATCACTTGAGCCTGGGAGGTTGAGGCTGCAGTGAGTCGTGATGACCACTGCTCTCCAGCCTGGGGTGGGCAGGGGACAGAGTGATACCCTGCCTCAAAAAAACAAAACAAACAAAAAAAGCCCCACAAAGCTCATCCTTACCAATAATCAAATAAATATTATTTAAAACAGTATACCAATTTGTCAACTTGACAAAGGTTTAAGAAGGTTCTAAAAAATGTAATATATATAATATGCTAGATAAGATTAATTCACACTTGATATTCATTCCCACTATTTCTGATGTGCTTTTTTGTACTGCAGAAGCTGTAAAGTAAAATACTGCATCTTCCAGACTCCCATGTAGCTAGGGTTCTGGATGTGAATTGGGTTCTGCAAGTTAAATGCACTTTGCTGAGATTTGTATGATGCTGCCTGCCGCTGTGCAGAGGCTTTAGCCATGATTCTTTTGGGTTAGATCCTTTAAATAGTTGAGCCCTGTGGCAAATAATAGGCTTCGTAATAGCTAATGTGTAGGATGCTTTAAATAAGATAGAAGGCCAGGCATGGTGGCTCGCGCCTGTAATTCCAGCACTTTGGGAGGCTGAGGCGGGCGGATCATGAGATCAGGAGTTCAAGACCAGCCTGGCCAACATGAAGAAACCCCGTCTCTAATAAAAATACAAAAAATTAGCTGGGTGTGGTGGCACACACCTGTAATCCCAGCTACTGGGGAGGCCAAGGCAGGAGAATCTCTTGAACCCAGGAGGTGGAGGTTGCAGTGAACTAAGATCATGCCACTGCACTCCAGCCTGAGTGACAGAGCAAGACTCCGCCTCAAACAAACAAACAAAAAGAAAAGAAAAGAAAAGAAAATTTCCTGTATATTAGCTCAAGGAAATAAATTATTTTGTCCCAATTTTGGCTCTGGCTTCGTGGCCTTGAACAGGTGACCTATCTCTCTGGGTTTCAGTTTCCTCATCTATGCGGTGAAAGATGTATTAGATTACTCCTGCTGTCTCCAACATCCTAGCCCCATACCAATCAAACACAGGGCTAGCTGATTTCTCTTTAGGAGCATCTGTCATTCAGGTGACCCTAACTCGGCTTGAAGATCAGTGGGGAACCCCAGACTCCTGTTGTGGCAGATCAAATTTCATTTCTTTGGTCAACTCATTTGGTCACAGTAGAGATCACATGTACTTGCAGTGTTAGTATTTATGTGTTTTTGCCATTTTAGTTCCATGACTCTTCTACACAAGTGGGTGGGTTCATGTGGTTTTACGGTGCCTAGGCCAGGGTCCTTAAAACTCTCCTGCCAATGATTTCCCACCCTCCACCCATCCTGAATGCTGGCATAATGCATTCACCATTAGAAATGGCTCTATTAGGTCAAGGAATTGTTTCTAGTTAAAGTGAAAATACATTATGAAAAGAAGTAATACATTAATATATTAACCTCAGCTAACTTCATTAGCACTTATTACACATAAGGTTAGCTAACTGGTTATCATTTTGGAGGGCAGAGAGCAGATCTGGAGGAGAAAGGGAGCCCAGGCTTGACAAAATTTGACTGGGAGAAAGGGTTCCCGAGAAAAGCAAGATTAGGTGAGGCGCCACAATGGGACACACTGGGAACCTTGGGGACAGCATAAATGTATGAATGTACTTCTTTATTTATTTATTTTTTTGAGCCCAGACTAGAGTGCAGTGGTGTAATCTTGGCTCACCGCAACCTCCGCCTCCCAGGTTCAAGCAATTCTCCTGCCTCAGCCTTCGCAGTAGCTGGGATTACAGGCGCACTCCACCATACCCAGAACATTTTTGTATTTTCAGTAGAGATGGGGTTTTGCCATATTGGCCAGGCTGGTCTCGAACTCTTGACCTCAGGTGATCCACCTGCCTAAGCCTCCCAAAGTGCTGGGATTACAGGTGAGAGCCACCCCGCCGAGTTGAATGTACTTATTTCCTTCATTCAAACAAATAAACATTTATCAAGCCTCCATTATAGGCTAGGCACTCTGTCAGGTGTTGTGGATACAGAGATGAGTAAAAATTAGTTGTGATTCCTAAGGAGATATGATCTAGTTGGGGAGAGGGCTGAAATATAAAGTAGGCAAGAAAGTACTACATGCACACACACAGATGTATATGTGTACACATATACATCTTCAGTGCGTGCACAAGATAAGGAGTGGCCAATTCTTGGGAGGCATCAGAACAAATTTCATGGAGTCAGTATTTCTTTCCTTCCTCATATGAAGAAGGAGCCGTGAGGGGGAGGGAGGATGAACAAGCTGCAGCTACCTCATTATTTTTATCTAGGGCCAGCCTTGATAAGGGAAGTGAAAACTCTTCTTTGTGATTGGATAATGAGACAAATAAATTTATAGAGGAATTGGAGGCAGAGTCCCATTTGAATCCTATCCTTTTGACCTTTGGAGGGCAGGCTGTCTACCCAGCATCTGAGAGTCACCAGTAGCAATATGGGGTACAGCTTTTGGTGGCTGAGAGCATGGGCTTTGCTGTCAGACTCTCTGGATTTGAGCCCTGGCTCTTTGACCTTGGGCAAAGTACTTAACATCCATGGCTCCGGTTTTCTTGTTTGTAAAATGGGGAAGAAAATAACACCTGTTTCATGGAGTTGGGAGAATTAAATGTAATAATGCATAGAAAACACTGTAGTAATTATCATGGATTTTTCTGAGATGTGTTCTATAAAACAAAAATGACCTAATTCAGTAGTAGAGCCGAGTGATTCTAGCTCTAGTTCAGTATCTTTTACCTCACTGGCAAAACTGACAGCTAGTCCGTGGTGTTCCAGGGATCTTGCAAATCTTTTTTATAACCCCTTTGTCTGCCTTGTATTCCATCCAGTTCTTTTGTAATTATGATCATGCCTCACATTCAGAAAATTCAGGACAGGAAAATCTGAGTGTGTTAAATTATACATCTAGGGTTTGTTTTTTGTGTTTTTGTTTTTAGTTTAAGTTTTGGGATACACGTGCCGAACGTGCTGGTTTGTTATATAGGCATACATGTGCCATGGTGGTTTGCTGCACCTAGGTTTTAAGCCCCGTGTGTATTAGGTATTTGTCCTAATGCTCTCCCTCCCATTGCCCCCCACCCCCCAACAGGCCCTGGTTTATGATGTTCCCCTCCCTGTGTCCATGTGTTCTCATCGTTCAACTCCCACTTATGAGTGAGAACATGCAGTGTTTGGTTTTCTATTCCTGTATTAGTTTGCTGAGAATGATGGCTTACAGCTTCATCCATGTCCAAGAAAAGGACATGAACTATTCTTTTTTAAGGCTGTATAGTATTCCATGGTATATATGTGCCACATTTTCTTTATCCAGTCTATCATTGATGGGCATTTGGATTGGTTCCAAGTCTTTGCTTTTGTAAATAGTGCTGCAATAAACATACGTGTGCATGTGTCTTTATATTAGAATGATTTATAATCCTTTGGGTATGTACTCAGTAATGGGATTGCTGGGTCAAATGGTATTTCTGTTTCTAGATCCTTGAGGAATCACCACACTGTCTTCCACAATGGTTGAACTAATTTACACTCCCACCAACAGTGTAAAAGCATTCCTATTTCTCCACAGCCTCGTCAGCCTCACCAGCCTCACCAGCATCTGTTTTTCCTGACTTTTTAATAATCGCCATTCTGACTGGTGTGGGCTGGTATCTCATTTTGGTTTTGATTTGCGTTTCTCTAATGACCAGTGTACATCTAGAGCTTTATATTCGTATTACAAAATAATTATTTGTTTTAAAGGAGAATTAATCTTTATGAAGTTAATTTCCTATGTACCTGCAAAGCTGAATGCAGAATATAAAAACTTATTTTTACATACATCTTAGAATCATAGAATTGTGAAACCTTAAAGTTGGAACAGGCCTTAGACATCATCTAGGACAGTGGTTTTCAAATTTTTATTATAGCTGCCCTATTTCTGTAAAAGTGTTATATTTCTTAGATGCATGATGCAGATGAAAGCAGAGTTACTCTGATTAAACCAGGATGGGGAGGTGGAGTACTCACTCCTTTGCCCTCTTGCCCTATCCTGGAAGCAGCTTCTGAACACCTCTGAGTAAGCCAAAGGCTTCTAGGAACATAAATTTGAGTTCCACCGATCCCACTTAACAATTTCGTTTTGTACATTCCTTTTGTAAAACGTGGTTCTACTGTTTTTATATTAATTCAACTGTCTTATTTTCTTTTTTAGATTATAGGTTCCTTGAGGGCAGGAACCTTTTTAATAAAAAAATTCTGGGCTGGATGTGATGGCTCACACCTGTAATCTCAACACTTTGGGAGGCCGAGGTGGGAGGATTGCTTGAGCCTAGGAGTTCGAGACTAGCCTGAACAACATAGGGAGAACCTGTCTCTACAAAATAAAAATAAAAATAAATTAGCCAGGTGTGGTGGTGCACTGTATAGACTCAGCTACTCAGGAGGCTTAGGCAGGAGGATTGCATGAGCCTGGGAGGTCAAGGCTGCAGTGAACTGTGTTTGCACCACTGCACTCCAGCCTGGGTGACAGAGTGAGACTCTGTCTCAAGAAAAAAGAAAAAATTCTTAGTGTGCTTTCTCTGCATGTGAGTATTTAAGGCCTTGTCAAAACCTTCCTGTTAGTGTCAGAAATGACCAGAGACTATAATTATATATAAACATCCTGTATTGAATCTTTGAAAAGTGATTTCATAGAACCATAGAATTTTCAGCTTGAAGGGACCCTGGAGAACATGAACTTTAACATTCTCATTTTCTGGATGTGGAAACTGGGGCCCAGAAAAGTGGTTTGGTTGATGTCATGTAGTGAGTTAATGGTAGAGCTGGGACAAGAGTTCTGGATGCCTGATTCTTGGTTTAGGGCTGTTTCAACTTATAACTTACACTGCTAGGATATTATAGAATTGTATTCCTGAGAATACACTTCAACTACCTACAAATAGTCTAACTTTTCTCAATAGTTAGACTAGAGAACTATCTTTATAATCCATGGCCTATGTTTTATTATGTGTTTGTTTTATTTTGTTTTGTTTGTTTGTTTTGAGACTGGCTCTTACTGTCACCCAGGCTGGAGTGCAGTGAGCGGCATGATCACAGCTCGCTGCAACCTTGAACCCCCAGGTTCAAGTGATCCTCCTACCTCAGCCTCCCAGTCCCTCAGCTGGGACTACAAGCATGTGCCACCATGCCTGGCTAGTGTTTTTTAGTTTTTGCAAAGATGAGGTCTCATTATGTTGCCCAGGTTGGTCTTGAACTCTGGAGCTCAAGCAGTCCTCTCGCCTCTCAAAGTGCTGGGATTACAGGCATGAGCCACTGTGCCTGGCTCTGTGTAATTTTTTCAGTAATAAAAATTAAGAAGTACTGACATGAAGAGATGTCTATGATATAGTAAATAGAAATGCAACTATTAGATGTGTCCCTTTTTGTTTAAAGCTTTGGGTATTTCCCTAAGGTTTATCTGGGTGTATTTTTCTATGGTCACTCTTGACTCAAGTATCTAGTGAACACCCAAGGATTTAATGATATAATAACCACATCTGTTAATTTTTATAAGTTGGCTTTCATGCCCTTATAACTCTTATAACAACCATAAAGTTATAAATTTACTTTCTTATTCTTTTTAACTATTACAGTGTTGCATAGTATCTATGCATCATAATTTTATAATTTATTTACTCAATTCCTTATTGACAACATTTAGGTTATCTCTGAATTTCAAAAAGTTGCAGTGAAATTCCTCACACATACATCGTTTTGCATAGCTGTGAGCATTTTTGTGGGATAGATTCCTAGAAGTGAAATTGCCGGATCAAATTTTGAGATACATTCATCCTCATATTTGTCTTTTGTTGCTGAAACTAAAATGAATAAACTCCAACATCTGTACATAACTTTGTAGTCTATTAAGGTTTTTACACACAGAAAGGTATTTGAAGCTTTAAACATCTGTGTGGGTTTATGGATGGAGAAAATGAGGCTTAGATAAGTAAGTTATTTGCTCATTCTTAGGGCTAGGGAGTGTACAGTCAGATTTGAAAACTAAGGCTTTTCACTCTAGGTATAGGGCTAAAAGTCCCTAGTGAAAACACAGAAATAAACTTAGGAGGACAACAGGAATGTGAATACATTTTCTTTAGGCATGAGAGCCCACAAGTTTGGTCTGTTGGTAGCTATCAGCTGAAGCAAAAACATATCTGGACCTTACCCTGATGCCTTACTGAAGAGAGCACCAGCTTTCCTGTTAGAAGACATCTTCATCTTCGCAAGTGTTTTTTGTTTGTTTGTTTTATGTTTTTGTTTTTTTTTTGTTTTTTTTTCAGACAGGGCTTCACTCCGTTACCCAGGCTAGAGTGCAGTGATACAATCTCAGCTCACTGCTGCCTTTGCTTCCTGGGCTCAATCGATCCTCCCACCTCAGCCTCCTGAGTAGCTGGGATGACAGGCACCCACCACCACGCCTGGCTAATTTTTGTGTTTTTTGTAGAGATGGGGTTTTGCCATGTTGCCCAGGCTGATCACGAACTCCTAGGCTCAAGCAATCTGCTTGCTTCAGCTTTCCAAAGTGCTGGGATTACAGGTGTGAGCCACCGTGCCCAGCCCATAAGTCTTTATTTCCTGCGCAGTCTTCCAAACCAGATGTCCCCTGTCCCTCTGAGATGAGGACCTTTGGTGAAAAGCGGATGTTTTTAGATAGAGGTAGAGCATGTCTAAGAGTCCAAACCTTTAAATTATCCTGAGAACAGTTTGGTTGTATCTCCAGAAATGAACACTGCCATAGTCTGCCATGGTGACAAGAGGTTCAAAGGGTGTTGAGAAAACTATTTGTGTCCCGGATGCAGAGAAGAGGAGAAGCCCTGAGATACATGAATTAGACCTACTGGACAGGCCTTTATGAGCAAAAAAGCTGTATGTGTGTGAGGGGAGAATGTGGCATGAGACAGTTTTTCTTCTGGAGACAAGGAACTCTGTTCTGGTGAGCTTCCTGCTGTGCTCTAAGGACCTTCAAGTTGCCAGAGGATTTTTAGCATGGACTGGGCCCCATGAATGTCTGGTGACAATAAAGATATTCCTGGATAAACATTTCTTTTTTTTCTCTCCACCAGGGCCCTGTCCATGCTAACTTCTTTTAAACTTTTCAAACCGATTGATGGTAAAGCATGCATCAAGTCATATTCAGTTTAATAGACATTTAGCGGGTGCCTACTATGTGTAAGGCCCTGTGGATGCAAAGCAGAAGAATATACAGAGATCTCTGCAGAAAGACTGCGGGGGCTTCTGTAGCACCTCCATCCTCAGCCACCCAATCCTACCCAACCACAGTATCTCTTGGGAGCAGATGCTGCTGATGTGGGCAGAGCAGAGTTAGCAAAGGCACGACTTGTCACACACCACTGCCACAATCTGTGGCTGTAAGAGGGCCTCAGCGACCTTTTGGGCGTGGGCTGTTTGGTTCAGCTTCCTCTTCTGAGACCCCATCTCCTAGCTGCATATTATGCTAGCAGGACCCAGAGAGATTTATTTGGTGACTTTTCTGCATGCGGAATCCAAGCAGGGGGAGGGAGAAAATCAGCTCCGAAGCGGTTAATTTTACTGGCTCCTAAATTGATAAGCGGTGGTACGTCAGTCTGAAATGAACTCGCCTTGTTCGACGGGGTTCTAAGACAGCGGAACTCAATCAACAGCGGGCCGCAAGGTTCAAGGCTGCAATTCATCCCGCCGTGCCTCTGAAAAATGGGAGGTGACAGTTCATTTTGCCAGTGACAGTCTGTCGGTCTCGCTCGCTGCTTCTCCTGTCGATTGCGTGGCTGAGGTGAAGTGCAGCTCAGAAACACCCTCGTTTGGTATTCTACTCAGCTGAGCAGGATGGTCCCAGGACCCAAGGTGTGCAAATCTTACTGCCCCTACAGCTTGTCTTCTTCCCTTCTGGGAAGCTCTGAACTGCTCATGCATGATTATGGGTCCCAGGAGTCATCTTCCCACTTCCTGTCCTTCACCTTTCCCTCCAACCTTCACTTCCGGTGGACTGGGCTTCCTCCTATCGCTGGGACTTTGTGAAAGAAAGCTAACCTGCTCAGGAGCCTTCCAGCCTACCGATAGAGGACTGCATAGGCAGCGACAAATGGGCGTGGTGCAGAGAAGTTACTAGTGCAAGTGGGGGCTTGAGGGAACACCAGACACAACCAGCTTGGCTCTGCCTTGGCAACCACAGCTTTAGTTTTAGAGAAAGCCCTTGAACAAGGGCAGAGAGAGGGGAAGGAGAGAGAGAGAGGTTACCTTATGAATGCATGCACCTAATCCCAGACTGCCACGTTTGCCTAGCACTTTCTACTTCTCTGAAAATGATAACACATATTTGAATTAAAGTTCATGTGTCTTTGCTAACTTTCCTCATTTTGATAACCATACTGGGTGTTTGTGGGTTTTTTTGAGACGGAGTCTCACCCTATTGCCCAGGCTGGAGTGCAGTGGCACGATCTGGGCTCATTGCAACCTCCGCCTCCTGGTTCAAGCGATTCTCCTGCCTCAGCCCCTGTTACTGGGATTACAGACACATGCCACCACGCCCAGCTAAATTTTGTATTTTTAGTAGAGATGGGGTTTCACCATGTTGGCCAAGCTGGTCTCGAACCCCTGACCTCAAGTGATCCACCCGCCTTAGCCTTCCAAAGTGCTGGGATTACAGACGTGAGTCACTGCGCCCGGCCTCGTACTAGGTGTTATTTTTAAGGGAATATCCTCATTCTTAGAAAATACCGTTGAAGTTTTTAGGGAAAAGGAGCGTGATGACTGTAATTTACTCTCAAATTCAGAAAAAAATGTAAATTAATCTAGTACTAATTACTTTTCTATAATTAACATTTTATTTATTATGAAAAATAAAGAAAATTTAATAATTGATGATTATTAAATTTAATAATAATCGAAGTTAATAATTGATGATTCCAAGTGAATGGTATACTTGAGTTCTAGATACTATGATAACTTTTCTGTAAGTTTGAAATTATTTCAAAATAAAATTATTTTTAAAAAACCCAACAGGCCAGGCATGGTGGCTCACGCCTGTAATCCCAACACTTTCGGAGGCCAAGGTGAGTGGATCACTTGAGGTCAGGAGTTCGAGACAAGCCTGGCCAACATGGAGAAACCCTGTCTCTACTAAAAATAAAAAAATTAGCCAAGTGTGGTGGCACGCACCTGTAATCTCAGCTACTCGGAAGTCTGAGGCAGGAGAATTGCTTGAACCCAGGAGGCAGAGGTTACAGTGAGCCGAATCACACCATTGCACTCCAGCCTGGGTGACAGAGCAAGACTCTGTATCAAACAAACAAACAAACAAACAGACTTACCTTGTAGCACTCACTCAATAATCCTTTATTGAGGACCTACTATACACCAAGCATAGTAGTTGCTGGGAATACATTAGGAAATAAGATAGGTAAGATCTGAATCCTCAGGAGGAGAAGACAGGTGGCAGGTAGACAAGTATTAGGTTGGTGCAAAAGTAATTGCTGTTTTTGCCATTACTTTTAATAATTTTAATAATTACAGATGGGATGTGAGTTTTGAATAGCAGGTGCTAAATGCTACAGGAATGTAGGAGAGGGAAATATAACCCAGTCTGGGGAGCCAAGGTTGGTTACCAGACAAAATGAAGTTGAGACTTGAAGCATGAGTAGGAGTTAGCTGGGTGAAGGGGAAGGGGAAGAGTGTTGTAGACAGAAGGAACAGCACATGTGAGCAAACGGAAGTGGGAGTGGGTATGACTCATTGAAAAACTGCAGGAAGTCTGTTACTGAAGATGATGGAGAGTAAAGGGTCCATGTAGGCAGCGAGGCTAGAAAGATAAGCAGGAGGTTATGGTGGTGGCGATGGTAGACGCTTGTTAGCCATTGTGAGGAGTTAGGAAGTGTAATATTGGGAAGCTACTAAAATTTTAATTAGGAAAGAGGCATGGGCAGATTTTTAAAAATGACATCACTGGTTTTAGGGTGGAAAATGGGTTGGTGGGGCGTAAAACCAGAGGGTTGCAAGGTAGAAGATGATGGTGGCTTGGACCAGGATGGTGGCAACAGACTAGAGAGAAACAGATTGTTTGAAACATATTTTCCAGCTAGACTTGGCAGAGGAAGAAAGAGGGAAGAAAGATGACCCCCCAGGGTTCCAGATTGGGCAACTGGATTATCCATGGTGCCATTTACTGACCTAGAGAAGTTGGAAGGAGAAGGTGACTTGGCCAAGAAGGGGGCAAGTGGTTGTGGAGTCTGAGTCCACCCTGCACATTTCACATCCAAAAATGTAACACCAAGTATAGCAGAGTCCCAGGCAGGATGGAACTAAGGCTTCAGTGAGTGGAGTGAGCATAATCATATCCCTAATTTTCAAGGGCTCAGAATTGGAAACTTTTCTATAATGATTCAGGCATACATAGGTAGGTCTGAAGAACAAGGGGTATGATGGATAGATTGCTTTTTCTGTGCAGCAAACCTATCCATTTCTTCCAGAAATAACCAACTGTGTTGTCTAAGAATTTCTTTTCTCCCCTATTCCACACAGTTTCTGTAGGAGCTGTTATGTAATTGACACCACCTCACACCCCACCACACCCCATGGCCACAACGCACTCAGGTTGGGCCTACCAACCACTGGAGTATTAACAACTTGGACCGACATGAGTAATACATAAATGGTTGCCTCCTCCTCCTCCTTAAAACACTAAAAGGAACTTCAGTGCATGTTCCTAGAGTCCATGGTAATCCCTGGGAGCTGGACAAACCCTTGGTGCTTGCCACACTGATGATGTTAAGCTTGAGGCCAGGGAAGCCTGCTACTTACAAGATATGTGTTAAATGCTGTAAAGGGATCCTGGAAAAGGTTGGGAAATCTCCACCTTTCGAGATCATGGAGTTCTGGCATGTTAGACCTAGAAGGAATCTTATTTCCTCATTTATAGTTGGGAAACTGAGTCTTTTAATAAAAAGGAAAGACAATTAAATTACCTGTCCTAGATGGTTTAGTTACTCAGCAACCAGAAGACATAATGTCAGACCAGATGTTCTCTTGGGGTTCCTATAAACTCCACTGTTCTTTGATCTTGTGATTTTGTGTTGGACACCAGCCAATGAAACCCCTGAGCAATCAGGTTTATACTCTCCTCAATGGCCTTAGAGAAAGAGTATGGCCTGGGTGGACACAGTTGTGTGGAAGCCCACAGTTCTGTCACGTAACTATTTTCTTCTTTAGAATCTTCTCTCTTTTGGCGTCAGCTGACACAGGAAGTGGTAAAGCTATTATCTGTAGATTCAACCAAATCACCATTTCCTGATTCTAATGTTCATCAACCACTTTTGAATCCTCCCCCCACTTCCCCTCTATTTTAGTTTGAGGTTCAAAAGCACCCATGAGGTAAATTAATACTCAGCCAAGCAGAGTGAGGCCCTGATGCTCTTGTGGTTCTGCCATTAATTTGCTGTAACCCAGGGACATCCAGGCTAGTCCCTCAGGTTTCTCTCTGTAGGTTAAAGGGTTTCTAAAGTTCCTTCCAGCTCTGAAATTCTGAGATTCCTTGTTGAATCTCATTCTGCAAGGGGAATCTTATGGACCACCTCCTTCTGGGAAGAAAAATGTTTCATGCAACCCTATGAATCTCATCTTAGTCCAAATCTTTTTTTGTTTGTTTGTTTGGTTTTTGTTTTTGTTTTTTAGAACACTATACTGGAAAAGTGAAAGAATCAGAGAAGCAGGATAATTGGCAACTGAAGTCGGCCAGCATCTCATGTGAATTAGAAATGGAATTGGGGTGCTAGCATCCAAGTGACCAAAGAAACTCTTTGCTGAGGTTGCATGGAGTTTAAGGAAAGAGGCTATGGGGTCCTCCTTTGATGCAGCTACATTTCCCTCTGAGCCTCTGTCTGTTTCCTGTCAGTTTAGTGCAAAACTCTAGTCTACTACTCTGGGCTGGCTTAGAAAAAATGCATCCTGGTTTTGTTCCAATTCAGGATAGAGGTGGGGAAGTCCTGCTGAGCCTCTCCCACAGTGAGCCTTCCCTTCACCACTGGCAGCACTGACACCAGTGACTAGCATTCACTTCTTGGGGTATGAGTCCACTGAGGGTGGGAGGATCCTCACATTAACCATTATTGGGTACCATCTTAAATTGCGGACTTTGGAAGCCCTTGGCCTTCCCTTTCCCAGGCATTTTCTCCTTGGAGTGAAGATGTTGAAAGTTGGAGGTTAAATGACTTGCCCTAGGTCACACTGTTGGTGGCACAGCAGGGATGAAAACCTTGGCCAATCTTCTGAGTCCTTGGTCTGACCCTTACGCCACAGCTGCTCTTTGTATAAGGGACAGTCTCACCTCCCAAGGACACTGGGCAAGGATGCCAGGTATTGATATGACTGTTGTCCCAGTCCTCAGTGACCTTCTACATCCTGCAGCCTGCTCAGACAGTAGAGGAATCAGCTCTGGGGCAGAGGGAACTGCCATATGCAGAGCTGCCCTGGCGGAGATAACAGGTTGTCTGTCAACGTATGAAGTCTATGTAGGGCCAGGACCACAGAGCTTCCATTGCAGGAGAAATTAAACCTGTCTTGCACACCAATCCCAGTGCTCTGATTACATTTACAGAGGTCACGGCCTGCATTCTGTCACCATGGAAACCTCTCAGGCTGCCAGGGTGTTGTCTGTGCATGTGGTTGATATTTAAAGGCAAAGTCGCAGGCCGCATTGCTGAACTATCAGCTGCCAGGGGCAATTGCTCTCCTCCACCAGCCCGCGTCCTGGTGCTTCATCCCAGAGATAAGAGGAAGGGGAAGAGATGAAGAAAAGGGCCCATCTGTCTCTAACAGGAAGGTCTTTTTAGTAGAGCCAGGTTTGTAGGGAGGCAGGCTATAGGGTGCAGGTGCTGGGATAGCAGATGAAGGGCAGTAAAAAAGGGCCCCAACATTGTCAGAATATAAGCATTTTCTCACAAGAACACAGGCCCTCATGTTTAGTGCATCTCATTTTTTCTCTGATTCCTCCTCCAACTCATGAGCACATGTCATAGTGGCCATATGGAGCTGGGGAAGCCCCCTTTGCCTGAATGCCCTTGGTGGTTTCAATTTTGCACATCTGGTAGCTGCATGAATTGTGCTGATAACAATATAGCTTATGAAGGATCCCTACTTCTTCTAAAGACCCCATAGCACTGTCCTGGAAAAAGCTACCATGGGAGTGACTTATCAGGAGTCCCAGGTGTTGGAAGAGGTAAATAACACCAGATTCAACAGAGTAAGAAAAGAACACAAGTGCTGACTCGGCTTGTGACCATCAATTTTTTCTTTCGCCTCAAGACAATTATTTCCACACCATTGAATGGAGTGTAGATAACACGGGCACCTTAATAGGCTGAGAGCAGAGGCTGTTTAGAGGAGATTTCAAGCACTGTGAGCATAAAATGAACATGAATATTCTGCAATATGCATCTTACAATTTGTCATTAAGTGGATGGCCTCAGTGATGTGATGCAACAGGCTTTGATTGGAATATTGAGCTCTGAAAAAGGAAATTCTGCATCAATAGTCTCATGATGCAAAATATCACATATTACTCAATAAGACGTGTCATTGTGTTGAAAGTGCAGATGCTAAAAAGTACAGCAGCAGATAGGAACAGCTTGATCCACAAGGCACTTTTTTTTAGGAATTTACAGCCATTCCCTGAAGCTACTCAATTGTCCTTGGAGGTAGAACATGGTATAGCCTGAAATTACAATTCAGGAAATGAAGTGGATCTGTTTGATTTAGTTTCTAATCCTTCAAACTATGAAGACTTCTTTATGATGTTTTCTATTTCTCCACTTATTTGTCTTTTCATTCAACTTCTCATTCACTTTCTTTTCCCTTTTTCTTTCTCACTAGCCTCATCCCTAGGCCATCAACCCTCCCACACACTCCCCAAGTCGTGTCCGTCTGCCACAACCCCAGCCCTTCTGTAGAGCTTAGCCCTGCTGGCAGCTCTCCAGACTAAAGGGACTACAGACTCCTAGGATATGATCTTCTTTCTGATTGGTTCTTTGCAGGGTCTTTATTTATAGTGAAAACTTTGTTTTTGCTGCAATAAGTGAAAAGAGGTGTTAATATCTCACGCCTTCCAAATCAGTGTTTCCCCCATGTGGTTTGGAGAACACTAGAAGTATTCTAGAATAGATAGGGCAGGGAGGAAATCTCTGAAGGTGGGCGAGGAGAATCTGATAACCTTGATTTATTAGAGCCTGGTGCCAAGGAAGCCAAGGCCACTCTATTCTTCTCTTTAAAGGCAGATTAGCTTCATAAAGAGGAAAACTCTCATCCTTGGCAACCAATGATACCTATATCTTGGCCACTCCTCAAATATATCTTTAATGAGTAAGAAAGATCAAATGAGAGATTATGGATAGTTTGTATATATATTTATTGAGCATCTGACAGGTGCTAGTTTTTGCAGGGAATGCAGGGACAGTAATCACTAAACTTTACAAAGCACCTACCATGCTGCAGGCAGGTGTAAGCACTACATATATTAGCTCTTTGGATCTTCACAACAACCTTGAGAATACAGTTACTATTGCCATTTTACAGTGGAGGAAATTGAGGCATATGGAAGATAAGTAACTTGTCCAAGGTCACAGCAAGCGTTGGCAGATTTGAGCACAGGGTTGTCTGACTTTAGGACCACTACATTCTATACTCTATCACCTCTTTGATGGGGTCAGAGCCATGCTTTGGGATATATACTCTGAAGCTTATATGAGGGGTGGCATGGGATGGTGGGGAAATTGGATGTGGGAGGCCGGGTTAGAAGCCATTTCAACATATCACTTCCCAACAAAGATATTGAGAACCAAACCCAAAGAGGTGACATTAAGGACGCAAGGAGGGTAAGGATTCAAAAGCCACTGCGAGGAGGTAAGACTAGTGGCCTTAGTGGCTGTTTAGAATGAGTGAGGAAGGGTCCAAGATGACGTCTATATTTTGAGCTTGAATTACCAGGAAAACAGCAATGCCTTTATAACATTACCTTTTTTTTTTTTTTTTTTTTTTTTTTTGAGACAGAGTCTTGCTCTGTCTCCCAGGCTGGAGTGCAGTGACATGATCTCGGCTCACTGCAACTTCTGCCTCCTGGGTTCTAGTGATTCTTGTGACTCAGCCTCCTGAGTAGCTGGGACTAAAAGCGTGCGCCACCATTTCCGGCTAATTTTTTTATTTTTGTAGAGATGGGATTTCGCCGTGTTGGCCAGGCTGGTCTCAAACTCCTGGCCTCAAACAATCCACCTGCCTTGGCCTCCCAAAGTGTTGGGATTACAGGCGTGAGTCACTACACCCGGCCTAACTGTTGCAATTTATGGAGCATATACTATATACATACATCATCCTACTTAACCTTCATAATAACCCTGTAATGTAGGGATTATGATCTCCAATTTACCGATGAGGAAACTGAGGCTCATGGAGCTTTGCCCAGAGTCTTAGAACAGGTAGGTGGCAGAGCCAGAAACGGGACCCAGGTCTTTCTGATTTGTAAGCCCATGCCCTGTCCACTGAGCTTTGTTGCTATTGCAATAATTAAGGAGAGAGGAAATAACAATTTGGTGGAACTGCTCAGATATCCAGGTGGGAATGTGGGGCAGAGGTACAAATCAGCAAAGCAATCTGTACAAAGGGGAAAGTAGTAGTAGTGTGAGAATAAAACGACTAGAGACTCAGAGAACAAAGAGAGAAATGAAAGAAGAGGGATGGGAGAAAGGCAAGTAGAAACTCTGGCGAATACCTATGACTAGAAGGTGAAATGAAGAGAGCCAAAGAAGGAGTCATGGAAGTCACAGACAGTTAAGATGGACAGAAAGAGGATCAGATAGGGCAATGCCAAGCAAGCTAGGTGCTTACAGCAAGAGCACATGGTCAAGACCATCCAATGATCCAAAAAGAAGGCTGGTGAAGACAAAGGAGAGTGGAGAAGGAGGTCAGTGATGCTCTTGGGAGAGATATCCCTTTGGTGGTGTGAAGACAGGCAGGCAAGGTTAAGAGACAGAGGAGAAAGGACATGAGATTTGATGGAGGAAGTTGATGGGGGCAGGGAAGGAGAGGAAAGGATGAGAGTTGGAGGAGGTAGAGGGGTGAAAGGAAGATCTTGGTTTTTAAGGATAGAGAAGACCAAGGATGTTAGCAGGCAGAAGGAAAGATTGAAGATGAAAAAGAATGTGAGACTGAAGATCTCAAAGGTGGTGTAAGAGAGTGTGATCACAAATTCTAGTGGAGGGATGAGAGGTGGCAAGACAAGAGTGAAACTGAAAAGCAATGCAACATGAACTGACAGTGCCATTTTGTGTATGAAAGATAGTGTGGTTTACACAGGAAGAAAATGTTGTGGGAATGGGAGTCCAGGGATATTTAAGAATAGAGGCCGGGTACAGTGGTTGGCCAGACACGGTGGCTCACGCCTGTAATCCCAGCACTTTGGGAGGCCGAGGTGGACAGATCACCTGAGGTAAGGAGTTTGAGACCAGCCTGGCCAACGTGGTGAAACCCTGTCTGTACTAAAAATACAAAAATTAGCCTGGCATGGTGGCATGTGCCTATAATCCCAGCTACTAGAGAAGCTGAGGCAGGAGAATCACTTGAACCCAGGAGGTGGAGGTTGCAGTGAGCCAAGATCCCACCATTGCACTCCAGCCTGGGCAACAACAGTGAAACTCCATCTCAAAAAAAAAAAAAAAAAAAAAAAGAATAGACATTTAGAAAGAAAAAAAATGAAATGGACACTGACACAATTCTGAAGGCAAGGAAAGAACATATCTTGAGGACCAACAATATCCACTAGGGCAAAGGTATTTTTACTCACTTTCTTACATCGAAATAGTCAGCTATTGCTGTTTTTATCTCTGACTCTAGTGCTTCTCTCTGTATTTGAGAATGCTGGTGGTTCTTGTTAGATTACATCCACTCATCTTAGTGTCAGTATCCTCCAAAGCACATGAGCACATGTGCAGTGCAGGCCAGAGCTTTCTACCAGCTTCTAAATAACTGCCCCTTCTCTCACCTTGAATCCCCCTGCTCCAACTCTGAATTCTAAGACCTGTAGTAAAGTGAGGAAGAAGAAAGGATAAAAAGTAAGGAAGGGGTTCGGGAACTTAAATTTTTTTACCTTTGAAATAACAGATGAAAAGAAACCAAAGAAACCCAGTTCGACTTTAGAAAATTGCTGTCCTTCTACCTTCAATCTCCTTAATCCCCCAGAAGAAAAGACTATTTCTTCCAGCTAGTTTCCAAAGTTATGTCTGCAAATATATAGTCTATAAAATTAGTCTTAGCCTCATCTGCTCTCATGCAGATTAGCTACACAGACTGTTTCCGCATCTCACTGAGAGTGCACAGCTCATCTGGCTACAGCTGATACATTCTGAGTCCCCTCATCTCCACTTCAGATCCCCAAGAGAACCAATCAAAAACAGAGAACGTCAGAGTCAGCAACCTCTTTGGTCTTCAGGTCCTCTGCTGGGCTCAGCAGTGCCCAAGGGGGATATCTAATGTGGTCTAAAGGACAGGTAAAGAAGATTAAAAAAAAAAAAAGGATTGGGAACAATAGAGAAAAAATAATAAGAGGAGTGATAGATAAGATAAAGAAGAAAGAAAGAAATGTTACTATTTATTTATTTATTTGAGACAGGGTCTCAGCTTTGTTGCCCAGGCTGGAGTGCAGTGGCACGGCAACCTCAAACTCCTGGGCTCAAACAATCCTCCTGCCTAAGCCTCAAGAGTAGCTGGGACTACAGGCTTATGCCACCATGCCCAGCTAATTTTTGAAATTTTTGAATTTTTTGTAGACACAGGGGTCTCACTATATTGCCCAGGCTTGTCTCCAACTCCCTGCCTCAAGTGATCCCCCTGCCTCAAGTGATCCCCCTGCCTCAGCCTCCCAAAGTGCTGGGAATGAAACATTACTATTTAGATGGAGGAGGGCCAACAGTGATGACTTCACAGAGTGGCTCAGTGATCCCTAGGCTGTAACTATCTATCTTAGGTATTTTTCACTTCTACAAGAGCTTTGTACCCAATTCTAATGCACAGCTCCTGGTAAGCTGGGGGACCCTGGGTATAGTGCTGGGTCTGTTCCTTATCTTGAATTTGCTCCCTTTGAAGATTCTTTTGAGTTTTTATATAGTCCCTCATCCTGTTCCAAGCCTGTACCTCACTGAGAACCTGCTTATGGAATTGTTTCCTGATGTGATATGAGAAGCTGCTTATTTTGTTGTATGTATTAAGGCAGAGAATCTAGGAGTGTGAGCTGGAAGGGGAGACCATTGGAAGTGTATTTGTGTGAGTGTGTGTATAACAGGACCCTCCTAAGTTGAAGAGTTAGCTAATTGGTAAGAACAAAGCTTCTGGCAAGCCGTGGAAACTTCATTTTTAGGCCACTGAAGTAACGTGCCCAAGTTGGCATCTTATGTCCATCTCCTCTGCCTTCAAGGTGGCATGATGCTTGGTTTCTGGAGCCTTGCAAAACATACAGTGAGCCTGGTTCTTGGCACCGACAGGATGCATCATCTCTCCTTCCACATCTCTTAATGAAGTGTGCAGCTCTTGGCCTCATTAGGCCCCAGCATTGTCAATAAAAGAGTCAATAAACCCGGTTGATGGGGTTGGGACCGAGAGGCTGAGAGGCAGTGGCTGCACATCCATAGGGCAGACGTCAGCTCCGCCACATGTCATGACCCAGCATTCAGGGATCAATAACCAGCTCGGAATAAAGCCTCAGAGCCTGCCCTCTGCAGTTTACTCTCCAGACCCATTTCAGCCAGGGCAGAGCGATGCCAGCCAGCTCCTGCTTTGCTTGCAGTTGTGTTCCCACTCCATGCCATTCTGGGTGCCAGATGCTTTTGTTTCTTCCTGATTGGTCCCTCTGGACATCCCATAGATGCCTATTTAGCAAGTGCCCACCTGGCATGAGAACATGTAGACAGCATTCCCAAGAAGCTCAGAGGCCAATATGGGCCCTATTTTCTGTGTCTTCTGTCTGCTGACAGTACGTGAAGGGTCCCGGTGGACAAGGCGGTGTGTTTTCTGCATGTTGTGCTGCTGGACTCCATTCCTGGCTGTTCTACATCTCTTTAGATCCCCTTATCTTATCTAATTACAAGGAATTCCAGATTAATTTCATGGCCTCTGCTCCAAAGGACCTCTTATCTGTGAGGGCCTTGTATTTTAACCTTGTCATTCTTTTGTTGTTTGTCTTTAAGGGGCAGGCAGCTAAGAAGAGGATGCTAAGATCTTGCTGGAATTGGGTCTGGGGGGACGGGAAGAAAAGGGAGGCAGACAGACCTGAGATTTGTGTATTCTGTTCTGTCCTCCTGCCTGTGTGCAGAGACAGCTGGCTGCTTTCTTCCATGACAGCCACATAGTACCCAGCCACACAGAACAGGAGCCAGGCAGGGACTCGGCTACTGCCAACCTCTCCAGATTGCTTTGATATTTCTGACAGAACAGTAAAGGACTCGTGACTATCACGTTTTGCCTTGCCTCTCTTCACCTCCTCTAAGACTCCTCCGTGTGGTTTCCATGGCTACCCCCAATCAGATTTGGCTTCCTGCGAAATTGGATTTCAAAAAAGGACAAGGCTTCAAAGGAATTTGTCCATTTAACAGAATGTCATTAGGAATGAGGCTGACTGCTGAAACAGGGCCCTCAGATGATTAAGGAAGGGCTGCGTTCATGTGTGGAGGCAGATTTCTGTCTGCAGTGAGGAAACTTGATGCAACATGACAATACCGTATTGGAATCTGCCAGTCACTCACTACTTACTACTACCCGACTGTGCACACCTCCCTCTACCTCTGTCTCTCTAAAACCCAGAGATTCTTGTAAGGAAGGATGCATATAGAATACGTACACTGTGAGTTTTTGGTGTAAGTAAGCTATGACAGGCAGTGAAGCCTGCAAAGAAGTGCAATTACCTGGGTTTACTGCTCTTTATCAAACAATTCATTAGCTGGTAGCTTATATTAGTATGTGACACCATATCCTTGAAGAAGAGGGGGAGGTTATCAAATTTTCTTCTGTTGCCAAGAAGGAAAGCAAGGCAAAGTTTAGGTTGACATATGGGGAGACTTTGTTGCCCTTGCTGTATTTTTTTTTTGTAACAGTTTAGATTTACCAAAAAAAAATTGAGATGATAGCACAGACAGTTCCCATGTATCTTTCCTTGCTTTTTAGTATGCCTTATAAGTACTTCAAAATGATTCTAGAGCAGCTACAATTTTATAGGTGAAGTGGTGAAGTTGGTAAAAATGCCATGGGGGTACCTGGTACTTGATCCCAAGCCTGAAAGAGGTAGTCTGCCCATTGTTATACTTTCTTTCTTTCTTTCTTTTTTTTTTTTTTTTTGAGATGGAGTCTTGCCCTGTCACCCAGGCTAGAGTGCAATGGCCTGATCTCGGCTCACTGCAACCTCCGCCCCCCGGGTTCACGTGATTCTCCTGCCTCAGCCACCCGAGTAGCTGGGATTACAGGCGTGCACCACCAGGCCCAGCTAATTTTTGTATTATTAGTAGAGACGGGGTTTCACTATATTGGTCAGGCTGACCTCAAACTCCTGACCTTGTGATCCGCCTGCCTTGGCCTCCCAAAGTGCTGGGATTACAGGCGTGAGCCACTGCGCCCAGCCACCCATTGCTATACTTTCTCAGGGCAGGAAGGAGGATGAACAGGAGCCAGATACCCCAGAGAGACTCATACCAGCCTCTGTCCCCTCACCCCAATTTACTGCAGCTTGTAGGTGGGTCATGTGACACTGAAACCAATGCACCACTGCTTTTCAGATGGCAGGATGCACTGTACTCCTTAAAGGTTCACACCCTCATCTTTGAGGCTGTATCTCTGGATGGGAAACAGTACAAGGAGGCAGGCACTTCTATCACACTCATCCTTCTCGATGGTTTCTTCTTACTGCTCTTGCCCCGTCTGCTAGATTGAGTCCATCATTATTCCCCTTATGGCTGTTGTAAAAACCATTTTACCCACTTCCCCCTGTGTCTTTTCCCACCACTCCTAATCTTTTCTACATATTCTGTAGGTTGATTCTGAGAATAGAAATGCCATTTTTTACAAAGAAGGAAAAAGGCAGAGGTGGAGATGTGTGAGGCCACATACCACCCCGGAGCTCTGGTTAGGTCACTCCCAATCTCAAAAATTGTCAATGGCTCCCCAGTGCCCACTCAATTAAGTTCAACATTCCTATTCTGACTTTCAAGTCCCCTCACAGTAGAGCTGCAGTTTATCTTGACAACCATAGTCTTTCTACAACATCCAGTAAAAGAGGGCTACTAACTATTCCTCAAGCTGGTGAGGGCTCTTCCATCTTTCTTTACTCTGGTCCTTCCACCTGGAAAGTCCTCTGCCCCTTCAAAGTCTGGTGTGTTTTTCAGAGCCCATCTCAAACACCACATGTACCTTTAAACACTCCCATGCACACTGGCACTCCTTTTTTTTTTTTCTTTTTTAAGAGACAGGGTCTTGCTCTGTTGCCCAGGCTGGGGTACACTGGGGTGATCATAGTTGGCTGTAACCTCAGATTCCTGGGCTCAAGTGATCCTCCTGCTTCAGCCTCCCAAAGTGCTGTGATTACAGGTGTGAGCCACAATGCCTGGCCTCTTCCCTCCTTTTCTTGTATTCAGCTCCCTTCTTTTATCAACCATAGCACTTTATACTTTTTTCATGGCAGTTGACCTATTGTACTTAAAAAAACCTCTTTATTTTGAGAATTATAGATTCACAGAGAGTTTCAGAAATAATAGAGGAACTCTGTCTACCTTTACCCAGTTTCCCCCAAGGGTAACATCTGGCACTATTACAGTACCATGTCACAACCAGGACACTGACACCAACTGTCCCTTGAATGAGACCCTGTGATTTTGTCCTTCACTTTCCTCCCTTCCGCAGCTCCTGGAGGGAAAGGGCTCTGTTCTCCTCTCCCTCAGCTTTCTCCCTGAGTTACCCCTTCCTTTCCTCAGGGCCTTTCCATCCTGAGGGAGAACAGCACAGTTTGGTTTCCTGTGTCCCTTGCTGCCACGCTGCCGCGATTCTCCCAAATGTTGGTGTCCTTATATTGCTTATTGGGAATTAATCATTTCCTTTCAACATTGTGGCTTCCCTAAGAGCGAAGTTTCGCCCTCTTTTCTGGGGATGGAGATGTGAACTGGACCGGCAATTGAGGGGTGCTATGCTTGACGGGGATCTCTTCCTTGGATTCTGCCTCCCCGCACCCTACTTCAGGCACCCCGTGGTCTTTCAAATCTGCCACCGTGAGGTCAACTATTCGGTGCTTAGGATGGAGTCTCCAAAGCCATGGGTCCTTTGAGCCTTGTGAAGTCTTTTGTTTTGGTGGGTGCTGGAGGGGCGCACCTTTGGCCTCGCACGGTGCGGTGCTTCCGGCACCCCCAATCCTTCTACCGTGGGGCTCCGGCGTGAGCGCCACGTGCACCCATGCCCCGCGCCCCGCGCCCCGTCCCGGTCCCCGCCTGCCGCCCGCGCCACTTCCTGACGCGCCCGGGGACCCACGGCCCCGCCCCGCGGCCGGGCTGGGCGGGCGGCGACCGCGGCTGAGGTACAGGTGCCTCGCGGTGCAGCCGGGTCGCCTTCCAGCCCGTCCGCCTCCCGACCAGGGCCCGCGCGCCGTCCCGCCTCTCTCCCGCCCAGCCAAATGCAGGCCGCCGCCCTCCCTGAGGAGATCCGTTGGCTCCTGGAAGGTAACGCCCTGGCGCAGGCCCCCTCCAGTGCTGAGCCGAAGGCCGAAAGGGGACACCAGGCCTCCCACGGCCAGGCTTTCTTTACGGCTTCGTCACTCACCTCCTTCTAGAACCTTAAGGCTTCTAGAGCCCTCAACTCCCTAGAGCCAGCTTTCCATCCTCTCACCTCAGGGCCCCTTTCACTCCCTGGAGTCCCACATCTTCTTTTTCCTTGAGGCACCTCCACGCCTCCACTTCACCTCCCCGGCTTCTAAAGTCCTCAGGCCAGGTTCTTGGTCCCCCATGCCACCTTGCCTGGTCTCCGACCTGTCCCTTTCTCCGAAGGACTGCCCTACATCTGTAGGGTTTCCCGTCCCCCTCCTTCCCCAGCCACGACTTCCTCACCTCTCACAGAAGACCCCAAACCTTCCTGCTTAGAGGTCCCCGAGGCTCTCCAGGGGGCTGCGAGGGGCTCATGGGATCCCCATGGGCCAAGGCCAGGTGGTTGACGTGAGTTTTTGTCAGTGCGAAAACCCCAGCCCTCCCTTTATCACCCTGCAGACGTCTAGGGGTCTCACCCACCCCAAGGCAGGCTCATTCTCAGTATGGGATTTCCTCCTTTTCTAGAAGTGCCCCCATTGTGGTGTGTTCACCTTCCAACTACAGTGTCTAAGCGGTGGTTTAAAGAGTTCCCGCCATCCCCATCAACACTCAACACACACTGCCAACACTCCAAAGAGATGTTGCAAAGAGACGTTGCTAACGGGCAGTTTCATCTGCTGGGTTTAGTGGTGGAAGTCACTTTTACTTGCTTTCCTGTAACTAACCTTCCAGGGAGGACAGAGGCCTGGAATCTGCAGTCGCATAAGGGTCCCAGGAGGAAACTATTCAGAATTAAGCCTTTTGGCATCTAAGTTGACATATTTGACACATATTTAACAGATGGCCTGCTTTGGGCAGGTCATATTTTTGGCAAGCAGTATTTTTTTTCAGTTTCTCTCAATTTAATTGGTTTTATATCTCCATTACCTTGTTATCTCGGTATAAATGCCTCCTAATCAAATATTTGGCAAGTCCTTTTGGTCTCTGTCTGTAGCACTATTTCCATTCTGGATTGCTTCTATGTAAAAGTTGTCAGCTAGATATTTATTTTGAGGTGAGGTTTCCAAAATCCATTTTACTTACGATCAGAATAAATCTAAATTTTGGGGGTAGAAAACTATTTGCAGGGTAAAAGAGCATTATCTGGGTGTCTAAGAAGAAACAATCCAGCCTTTCCCTCTGTTGTTGGTTTAATATTAGGCTTGTGAAGGAAGGCTGTAATTGTCTTTGGTTTCTAGGAGAGAAGGAACTGTGGCAAAAAGTTTAACTCTGCCCTTGCATTGAAATATATAAACTGATTCTTTTTATTGGTATCTGTCATTTGATGAGAGGAAACCTATTTTATAAGCTTATTAAACTATACTTCAGTTTTGTGTCTAGGCTTTGTAGAAAATTCCTTTTTATTTTCAGAGGCTTGCAATGAAATCCATTCCTTCAGCATTTTTGATGTGCAGTTCTTTATTGTTCAAAACTGACACTGGTAAACAGCTCATTTCTGCACCTGCCACCTTCCTTTAGCTTAGATTATTTTCTTGTTAGCTGACTGTTTTTAATTGAAGTCTTCAGATCTCCTTCTAAAGCAGAACCTTTGTTTGCTGACAAGTAGAGCGGGGTATGAATGGAGATTAATTGCATGTCACATACTTCTGTATCAAGCTTGCTGTGTCTTAACAACCTCTGTTGGTGCTCAGGTCTTTAAAATATATGGAGGAGTCTGAAACCAAATTATACGGAGCTTCATTGGTTAATGTATTTCTTTAAGGCTTTTTTTTTTTTAAGTTTGAAATTAGAACTTGAATCTGAAGTAGAGAAAAAAATGTAAAGTGTGATTCGTCCAGTAATTCTATTGAAAAATGTTTGAAGAATATGTTTTTAAAGGTTCCTGTAATAATAATAGCAATATATTGGTTACAAGTTTTATTTCTTTTGGAACACAGTCGCTGGTGTAGACCAGGAGGATTATTCGTTGTGTTACAAATAATCTGTCCGTATTAGAAACCCAAAATGGCCATCAATTTGTTGTTTGTTGCTATTTGTCTCCCCCACCACACACTTTTTAAGGTTAACTGTTGACAATTAGAAAAAATGGAGGTCCTGATCTCTATATAGTCACTCTGTGGGAGGGAGTCACAGGATGTGAGGGCTGCAACTCTAGTGCTGCCACATGGCTGTGGGGGTGGGGTTTCCACAATGAATTACTACTTTCATAAACCAAGGCATAAGCATTTGCACAGTGATTTAACACTGGACATCACAGCCATAACTTAAGCATTTATTTATTTATAACTACACAAGCATAAATGACAGGGGCATTTTTTGACATAATGTGTGTGCTTTTAAGAATAAAATATGTAAAGCATTGTGAAAGGTAGATAACAAAATTTTGCATAATGAAGAGAACAGAAATTCTCAAGGCCTAAAATTAATTTTGTTTAAATATAAAATTTGAAATATTTGGAAATGTTTCACTTGACCTAGAAACCTCACTTCTAAAAATCTGTCACTGAAGTGAAAGGTCATGAAGTAGTATATGCATGAAGATCTATCCTAAATGTTAATAAGTTGGGAGACTCAGGGTGATGGTTGAATGAATTATGGGACATTTGTCTCATGGAATACTTCACAGCCACTAAAAGAGTATTCTGTGGATCTATATATAGGCTTGGAAAGTGTCCATGGCATATTTTTAAGACTAAAAGGCAAAATGCATGATAGTACATGTAATATCCCATTTTTGCTTGAAAACCAAAAGACAAAACCAGAAAAGCCACATATGTTATAAATATTTGTGTAAGCCTAGGAAGAAGTAAAAAAGAATATATACCAGACTGTTAACATTGGCTTCCTTGAGAGAAGAGTGAGAGTTTGGAGGAGGGGAGGTTATTAATTTTTATTTCATACATCTTTGTGTTGTTTGAATTGTGACAATGACCATGCATTACTTCTGTAAACAGGAAAAAATAAACAGTAAGGGTATTTAAAAGAAAAAGGAACAAAAGACAAATAGAAACTCAGAGAGGTCAGAGTGCTAACGGACCATTTACTATGCTTGTGGTCATGTTTTTCTCTTTTTAGCCCTGAGGGGTATGGAAGGTGGAGAAATTAAAAAAAAAAAAACAAAACGCTATCTTGGATTTTTGGCAAATATCAAAACAGTGTGAGGTTTCTAGAGTAACTCAGGAAATAGCTTCTTTAGATAGACTCTGTCAAGCTCTCATATAGAAATAGTAACTAGTCCCCTATCAACAAATAAATACTTCATAGATAAGTAAAATGGAGGGTGCTTTCTGCTTTATTGAAAGAGGAGGAAATATTCAGGTCTGTTTTCAAATAATGGGGCTTCAGATGTAGAAGTTATCTTTTTGTTTTTGTTTTGTGATAACCACACCGAAAACAAAAACAATGAAGTGCTGGCAGTTTGCATAATCTTTGCTCCACAGATATAAACATAATCAGTCTCTTCTTCCTGGTCTTTCTAGCCCTGCTTTTGAAGTCAGAAGCAAAAGAGACGAGAATGAAGGAGGTGGAATAGATATTTCTTTGGTTCGTAGTTTGTCCTGTGTGATGGAATGGGGCCTACTGACATTACCCTGGTAGCTGATAGGTCCCAACTACCTACATGGTACTAAATCCTGCCCAGAATATGGATTTAAGCCAAAATAACATCAACAACCTGGCTGCATGTGGTAGCAATTGCTGTGTTAATGCTGATTCTGATATGCCTATAGTTATTTATTTTTAAACTTCCTTGTAAAGAAGCAGTCATTAATCATTTCCTTCCAGATTGTTCTCCAGATCTGTATTAGTCAGTGCAGTCAATCATAAAATCCATTTCAGTATAGTAAAATTCCAACTATGGGGAACTTGCAGAAATGAGTTGCTCTGGATAGCTGAGGAGATTCTCTTTAAGCACTCTTATCTTCTTATTATAAATATTTGTGATCAGGTTTTTCCTAAAATGCATTAGGAATTTTTCTTCTTTAGCCAACCAGTCTATGGCTATCTTCAAATGAACCTCTTTAGAGCACTCTTTAACTCAAAGTTGTTATAGTGAATATCTATTACCATACTTTATGGTAATGTATTGTTTAGGATGTTTGGCCATAGTTGCCCCTGAACTGCTTTGTAAGTGTCTGTGTCTGCTTTATATTTTTATTTTCATTATTTTTTTCTTGCTGTTAGGCCAAGGCCTATCACTTTGCACCCTTGTCTGTGTGTCTACATTCCCAGTGCTTCTGGTACATCAGATAACCACGTTAGTTGGAATTGAGATATATGTAAAAGAAGTTACAAAGGGCTTTCTTGATGAACAAAGTACCCACACCTGTAAGTGTGGGCTTTGTAAGATGTATTTTGGCTGCTCAGAATCTTTTTTGCTTAATTTTTGAAACTGGATTGTCTTGCAGATCAGTGAGGCTACTGCTCAGTTGAATTCTGAAAAGTGAGATATGACTATAGTTCTATTCCTTTTTTATGTTAAAATTTTCTGATTATAAAAGTAATAATGCTAATTATAGAAAATTTAGAAAACACACAATAGGATATAGTTACTCAGAATCAATAATTGTTAAATTTCCATGTATTTTTCTCAGTGTTCATTATATGGATATACTTTAAAAGTTGGGACATATTTGTGCACAGGTTTGTCTATTGATTTTTGTACTTATAATTTTTCACTTGTTATTGTCTCCTGAGGGTTTTCGTTTCTTTTTGAGATGGAGTCTCACTCTGTTGCCCAGGCTGGAGTGCAGTGGCACAATCTTGGCTCACCACAACCCCCGCCTCCCAGGTTCGAGCAATTCTTCTGCCTCAGCCTCCTGAGTAGCTGGGAATACAGGCGCACGCCACCATGACAGGCTAATTTTTATATTTTTAGCAGAGACAGGGTTTCACTATGTTGGCCAGGCTGGTCTCGAACTCCTGACCTCATGATCTGCCTGCCTCAGCCTCCCAAAGTGCTGGGATTACAGGTGTGAGTCACCCCGCCTGGCCTTTCTGAGGGTTTTCATTTTCTTTTTCTTTTCTTTTTTTTTTTTTTTTTTTTTTTGAGACAGAGTCTCACTCTGTCTCCAGGTTGGAGTACAGTGGAGTGATCTCAGCTCACTGCAACCTCCGCATCCCAGGTTCAAGTGATTCTCCTGCCTCAGCCTTCCGAGTAGCTGGGACTACAGGCCCACGCCACCACACCCGGCTAATTTTGTATTTTTAATAGAGACGGGGTTTCAGCATGTTGGCCAGAATGGTCTTGATCTCTTGACCTCGTGATCCGCCTGCCTCGGCCTCCCAAAGTGCTGGCATTACAGGCATGAGCCACCGTGCCTGGCCTTTCCTGAGGGTTTTCTTAGATCACGGCTATGCTCTGGATGTTTGTGATTTGCCAAAATTTTTATGTTGAAATCTAATTACAAATGTGATGGGAGGTGATTAATGCCCTTATAAAAGAGGTCCCAGAGGGCCGGGCGGGGTGGCTCACGCCTGTAATCCCAGCACTTTGGGAGGCTGAGGTGGGCGGATCACAAGGTCAGGAGATTGAGACCATCCTGGCTAACACGGTGAAACCCCGTCTGTACTAAAAATACATAAAATTAGCTGGGCATAGTGCCAGGCGCCTGTAGTCCCAGCTACTCGGGAGGCTGAGGCAGGAGAATGGCGTGAACCCGGGAGGCAGAGCTTGCAGTGAGCTGAGATCGCGCCACTGCACTCCAGCCTGGGTGACAGAGCGAGACTCCGTCTCAAAAAAAAAAAAAAAAAAAAGAGGTCCCAGAGAACTGCCTTACTCCTTCCACTATGTGAGGACACAGTTAAAAGGTGCTATCTATGAACCAAAAAGCAGGCCCTCAGCAGAGACCGAATCTGCCGTTGATCTGGACTTTCCAGTTTCCCACTTGAGAAATAAATTTCTGTTGTTTATAAGCTACCTAGTTTGTAGTATTTTGTTATAGCAGCTCAAATGGAATAAGACAATCGTTAAGTGGGTTTTTTTTTTCCTTCAAGTTATATACCCTATTTTTATTCCACAAATAGTTTTACCCTAATGTCTTAAAATAAAAATCGGGCCAGGCGTAGTGGCTCATGCCTATAATCCCAACCCTTTGAGAGGCGGAGGTGGGAGGATCACTTGAGCCCAGAAGGTTGAGGCTGCAGTGAGGTGAGATTGCACCACTGCACCCCAGCCTGGGTAATGTAGTGAGATCCTGTCTCAAAAAACAAACAAACAAGAATGTTTTCCCTGCTTAACTTGTTCATTTCTTACTTTTGGTACCATGAATTTTTCATCCTTGAACGCTATTTTAGATATTAACACTGTGCTGTTGACCATAATAGCCACTAGCCACATGTGGCTATTTCAATTTAAATTATTAATTAAATTAAATACAAAAAAAAGTTGGTTCCTCAGTTGTGCTAGCGACATTTCAGCTGCTTAGTAGCCACAGTGGCTACTGTACTGGACAGTGTGTAAAGTCCTGGTAGTTGATGATCTAGAATATAATGCTGAGTGAATTTCTCAGGAAGGGTACTTTGATAATAGGCTTACTAAGCCTCTGTATGTCTGAGAATGTGTCTCCCTTATTTCATATAAATTTAGCTGTGGGCATGAAGTTCTGGGGTCACACTTTTCCCCTTCCTTCAACCTCCCCCCAACTAAGCCTCTAAAAGTTGTGCCATTATTTTTTGGCCTTCAGTTTTGTGAAGGAGAAGTGTGATGCCAGCCTGGTATATTTCATTTATAATCCACTCCTCTCAGCTGGGGTAGTATAGAATATTTTTCTTTGCTCTCAAAAATGTCACTAGTTAGTATCAAGGTCTTACTTAGACTTTTTAATACTTTTTGTTGTTGTTGTTCAATAGCATGCCAGGAAGGCCTTTTAATAATTTTGCCTGGTATGTAGTGAACCCGCTTGATCTACGGACTCTGGTCTCCCTTTGAGTTGGGAAAGTTTTCTTCTATTATGCTTCTGCTCCATCTGTTTTATTCTGTCATACTTGGGTTTATAGCATACATATATTGGACTCCTGATATGCTCTCTCTGTTTCATCTTTTTTACTGTCTCATCTGTCATTGCTTTCATTATGGTTTTAAATTCAACATTTATTTATTTTTTAAAAAGTTGCCATGTATTCTTTCCTCATCATTCATTGTCTCATTTTCATTACGTCTATAAAGTGCTGATTTGTATATTTAATGACTTTTTGGATGTTGCCGAGAATTAGAAATTTTCTAAACATTTCTGTTCTTTAATAATAAATCTGCTTCAGAAGGAGGCATTGTCTTTAGTTCTTCAGGTGATCTTTTCTTTTTGAACATTAATGTTTTCTCATAGGTCCTGTATATTTTCTCTGTGTGCAATTTGCCTAGATTCAAATTCTAACTCTTCCACTTTCTTACTACCATTTACTCACTAAATGGACCATGGGCCTCAGTTTCTTGATCTGTAATATTGAGATAATAATGGTACCTATCTGTAGTATTGAGATAATAGTGGTACCTATCTTACAGAATTTATATGAAGAATAAAGGAATTAATATTTGAAAAGAATTTAGAACAGTATCTGGTATGTACTAAACACCATATAAATGTCTGATAAATAAAATTAAATTTTTTTTCACTTGAGTTATCCAACTGACCTCTTTTGTTTGTTTGTTTTGGCAGCTGCCTTTCCACAGTAAAACTCCCAGTCATGGTCTTTTGCTTATATTGGTGGCCCATCCCTGTTTTTATCCTTCTTCTCCATTATGGGAGGCTTTTTGTTTGTTTGTTTTGAGATGGAGTCTCACTCTGTCACCAGGCTGGAGTGCAGTTGTGCAATCTTGGCTTACTGCAACCTCTGCCTCCTGGGTTCAAGCGATTCTCCTGCCTCACCCTCCCAAGTAGCTGGGACTACAGGTGCACACCACCAAGCCCAGCTAATTTTTGTATTTTCAGTAGAGATGGGATTTCACCTTGTTGGCCAGGATGGTCTCGATCTCTTGGCCTGGTGATCTGCCCGCCTCAGCCTCCCAAAGTGCTGAGATTACAGGTGTGAGCCACCGCACCCAGCCCAACTTTTAGGGATTCTTTCAAAATCTCCATTTCTTTCCTTCAGAGTCTAGTGATCATTTTGATGAGAAACTTTATGGAGGAAGGAGAGAGAAAATTAGCTTCATTGCTTTTGTTGTCACCTAGCCTGCAGTTCTCTGAGTTTTCTATATTCTTGTAGATTCCCAGGTATATAATTTTTCTACCCTGATGTTTCAGTTGAAATTTTGTTTTGTCACAAAAGGATTCTCTGAGATGGCACTTGAAGCTTTACCTAGTCTGTTTGTGTATGACTGAGCATATCAGGAAAGATATGTGTTCCTTGCCTTGTTATAGAACACCCTGTTTTGTGGCTGGGCATGGTGGCTTACACCTGTAATCCCAGCACTTCGGGAGGCCGAGGTGGGTAGATCACCTGAAGTTAGGAGTTCGAGACCAGCCTGGCCAAGATGGTGAAACCCCGTCTCTACTAAAAATACAAAAAATTATACAGGTATGGTGGCAGGCGCCTGTAATCCCAGCTACTCAGGAGGCTGAGGCGGGAGAATCACTTGAACCTGGGAGGCAGAGGTTGCAGTGAGCCTCCCACCTCGTGCCATTGCACTCCAGCCTGGGCGACAGAGCAAAATTCGTCTTAAAAAAAAAAAAAAGAACACTCTATTTTGTGTGTGTAAAACTAGTATTTTGCATTAATTCCAAGTTTTAAAAAAAAGGTCTATTCTCCTCCCTTTTGTTTGCTAAAATTAAAAAAAACATGGTAGAGATATTTGAACTTCATTCTGATTATCGTCTAGTGTTAGATGGACTGCCTAGGTCTTTTGAACTCTAGATAAGAGCTGCTCCCCATGGAAGTTCACAGCTCTCCTCAGGATCAGGGTGATTCTCAAAGAGCATGCCTTGTCAAGGTCAGCTTTCCCTCCAGGCTTCCCTGCTGCTACGCATGCTGTCTGTCCTGGGTTGTGTAGGCCCAAACCAGTGGTTGCCAACAGGGGTGATTTTGACCCTGGGGGCTTTTGGCAACATCTGGAGACGTTTTGGTTGTTACAGCTCGGGAGGGTGCTCCTGGCATCTAGTGGGTAGAAGCTAAGGATGCTGCTAAACTTCCTACAATGCACAGGACAGTCCCTCCACAGTAAAGAATCATCCAGCCCGAATTGTCAATAGTGCTGAGGTTGAGAAGCCCTGGCCTAGACATGTTTTCCTTCTCAATTTCCACAAAAGCCTATTCACATGAAGTCCTTATGAGTATAGAAAACATCCCTGGAGAATCAGGGGGTGCCAGGATGGGGAGGAAGGGTTTACATTGCAGTCATGCAAATAATTTGAGCATTAGGCATTCCTATTCCTAAATACCCTTCTGCCACCCCAGTTATCAGGGTATATCCTCTATTCTTTCACTTGATTTAGTTCCCAGCCTTATGCCTTCTCATTGTCACTTTCTTTCTTTATCCTATCTAAAGTAAAAAATACATATATTTTTTTCCCTGCCACATGAAAAGGCAGTTTAACTATCTGTATAGTTGTTTAGGTTCCCACCAATAGCGACACACAGCAAAACAAGTTATTTTCCCAAACAATGACAGTTCTTTCCCTAAGAGGAACTGTAGTACCAGTTATTAAGATAATATTTTTACCTAATTTCATAAGTATAATACTTAAACAGTTTTTAATCATTTTAAATATAGGAAAAATAAGGTAAGTATCAAGTTTTACCACCATCTGAGAATCTTAACATATTGACCTAACTATCATAGATCTAATTTTTTCATGTTATAAGCCATTACACCCTACAGAAATCCTATAATTTCTGCTACATTTATTCATATTTATTTCCCCTGTGTTTCCGAGTTCATTGCTTGCTTTCCAGTTTGTCAGTGCTGCATTATAGGTTAGGTGATTATAACAGATGGATTTTCAGGTTTGGAGTCTTTGAGTTCCAAGGCTTAATTTTAGTATCCAGCATTTACATGGAAGATAGGACAGATCTGAGCTCAGGAATAGAGTGGTCTTACCATCCAGATAGCAAGTCTTCCTCAAGGCTGCTGACTCTAATAAAATCATTTGTGAATTATTTGAATTCTCATTTATGGTCTCCTCCTAACATTGTTGACATTCTAATATGAGTATGTTATGGGAAAATAAAATTTTTATTCAAATAATAGACACTTTACTAAAATATATCCAATGGCACATATTTGTGCTTAGTGAAACCAATATTGTAGTAGCTGGAATTAATTAAGGTACTATATATTATAAATCTAGTATGAGAAGTAGGCTGGGGTGCATAGGTAGCTACAGAAAACATCTATTCACTGCATTTTAATAAACCTTCTTAAACTACACTCCTTTAAAAGTAACTTTTCTGGCCGGGCATGGTGGCTCACGCCTGCAATCCCAGCACTTTGGGAGGCTGAGGCGGGTGGATCCCCTGAGGTCAGGAGTTTGAGACCAGCCTGACCAACATGGTGAAACCTCATCTCTACTAAAAACAAAAATTAGCTGGGTGTGGTGGCACATGCCTGTAATCCCAGCTACTCCGGAGGCTGAGGCATGATAATTGCTTGAACCCGGGAGTTGGAGGTTGCAGTGAGCCAAGATAGCACCACTGCACTCCAGCCTGGGTGGCAGAGCAAGACACTGTTTTGGAAAAAAAAAAAGCCCCAAATTCTTTTCTTTCTCATAACTTTTTGCATGAGCCCTTTTATCCATTCATCCATCTATTAGGTTGGTGAAAAATTGAGGTTTTTGCCATTACTTTTAAATGGCAAAATCTGCAATTACTTTGCAACAGCCTAATGTTTCTTTCTCCCTCTCTCCCTCCCTCTCTCTTCTTTTCTTCCTCTCTTCCTCCCTCCCTTCCTTCCATTTTTCTCCCTTTCTTCTTAGCACTTTAGGTATGACTTACATACCATTTATCTTAAGTTAAAATTGGTTGACTTAAACATATATAGACACCTATGTGACCACTCCCCAGATCAAGATACCTTATCAATATACACCCACACCACCTTCCATCCCCCTAGAAAGTTTCCTTTCCAGTCAGTATTCCCTCCCAGAGCTAATAACTGTTCTGACTTCTATCATAATGCAATCTGTATGTACTTTTTTGTATCTGTTGTCCACACTGTATTTTTGAAATGTATCCATGTTATTGTGTGTATTGGTTTGTTCCTTTTTGCTAAATAGTATTCCATTGTGTGACTATTCCACAACTTGTTTATCCATTCTTATGCTGATAAACAATGAATTGTTTTCAGTTTTTGGCTATCATGAATACAGCTGCTATGAGCATTCTTGTATAACTTGTTTTGGGAACATAAGCACTCATTTATCTTGGATAAATATATCTAGGAGTGGAATTACTAGGTCATAGGGTAGTTGTATGTTAAACTCCAAATACTTTTCTTAAGTGATTATACCCATTTTTCACTTCCACAAGCAGTATATGGGAGTTCCTGTTGCTCCACATCCTTACCAACGCTTGGTATTGCAGTCTTTTTATTTTTGGACATTCTGGTTGATGTCATGGCCCATGCATTTTTTAAATTATGAAAATAACTGATAGATATATTTTTATTGTAAAATATTTGCACAACATAGAAGTATATAGAATATTTGGTGGGGTGGTTGTTTGTTTCTTGGGGTTTTTTAGAGACAAGTTCTCATTCTGTTGTCCAGGCTGGAGCGCAGTGGCACGATTACGGCTCACTGCAGCCTTAACCTTCCAGGCTCAAGTGACTCCCACCTCAGCCTCCTGAATAGTTGGGACAACAGGTGCATGCCACCATGCCCAGCTAATTATTTTTATTTTTAGTAGAGATGAGAGTCTTGCTGTATTGCCCAGTCTGGTCTTAAACTGCTGAGCTCAAGCAATCTTTTCTCTCCCAAAATGCTGGGATTACAGGTGTGAGCCACTGCACCCACCCTGGTTTGTTTTTATTGTTTGTTTGTTTGTTTGTTTGTTTTACCATAGCAGTGTTGGAGACTTTTTCATGCAAATCAATCTATCCATCTATCTATGTGTATATATATTTAAACTGCTACATAGTATTTAACAATTTATTTAGCAATTGTCCTATTGATGGATGTTTAAGGTGTTTCCAAATATTTTATATATCCACACTGCTGTAGAAAACATCTTTATCTGTGTATTTTAGTATACATATGCAGAAATTTCTTTTTTTTTTGAGACGAAGTCTCGCTCTGTCACCCAGGCTGTAGTGAAATGGCACAACCTTGGCTCACTGCAACCTCTGCCTCCTGGGTTCAAGTGATTCTCACACCTCCACCTCCCGAGTAGCTGGGATTACAGGCATGTGCCACCACGCCCGGCTAATTTTTGTATTTTTAGTAGAGACAGGGTTTCATCATGTTGCCCAGGCTGGTCTTGAACTCCTGACCTCAGGTAATCCTCCTGCCTCGGCTTCCCAAAGTGCTGGGATTACAGGCGTTAGCCACTGCACCTGGCCATACGCAGATGTTTCTATAGAATATATTCTTAAACTCTCAAAGATTGCAAAAGTGTTAATCCTGGATTTCTAGGCTGGCTGCTAGTTAAAACTTGATCTAAAGTACTCTCATTGTTTTAGTTTCTGGTTTTTGTTTTCTCTGTGTTGTGAGTATATAGGTATTTTCATTTTTCCTCTACAGGAGGTAGAAGGAAAATTAAAAATGCAAACACTGCACATTTCTTAGGTCATGGGGCAAACACAGTCAGCAGGTCGAACCTAGCCACAACCAGAACATGCCCACGACTTTTCTATTGTAATGCTGACAACTTCCTGCAAACCAAAACAAAGCTGGTAGGTATAAGGTTTGATTTTAGCCTGCCAACACGTTTTCCTTCTTGGCAAAAGGTAAAAAGTATATGCCTTAATGATGACATTTTTCAGATCAAAAGTTTTAGGTAAGTTTAAAACATGTTCTAGACAAACTGAAAGTCATTTTTCCCCACTATGGTACTTTTATGTAATTGATGTGAAAATAGTCAAGGTTTCCATGAAGGTTTCAATTAATAGGACAGGAAAATTAAACACTAAAGTCTTAGAGGTTTGATTTTAGTGATATATTTAAGAGTGACTGCAGAAATCCTAATGGTCTGATAACTTCAGTGTACCTGTGACAGGGAATTGGGAATTATTATTTTTGTTTCTACCAGAAGCTGTCAATGAGACTTTATACAAGTGGGATTACCAACTAGGTTGCTTTCTTCCATAAAATAGCAATATGTAACTTAACGAGATACTTGTGACATTTAATTAAATGTATAGAATACTCAGATACCCTAGAATGAAATATGGTTTTCTACTGTTTCCAAGGTGGAGATTGTTTTGGTGTGGCAGGCATGGTTGGCTAGACATGACAAGGTGGTTAGGCATAGCCCATTATTTTTGGAAAGATTGTCTTACTGTTAGTAGTTCACTCATGGAAGTCCTGGGGATAACACAAACAGATTTTTAGTCCCTGCCCACCACCACCAGTACAAGGAGAGCCCTGGAATGGGCCCCTGGGAGTCCCTCCTTTGCTTGTTCTCCTTTCCTCTTCTCCTCCACAAACCCAACAAACCTTTTCTCTCCCTCTACCCTTTTCCACCCAGGGTCCCATCTCCAACCGGGAGGGGTGATGTCTGGTCTTTCAGGTTTTAACTGCTTCAAAGTATTCAGAGTGAAGTGTCTGCAAGATAAAGGAAACATTTTCCTTATAACTAGAAAAAAAAAATACAGGTATCATTGAAAATTTAAGAGAAGATGAGGCTGAAATAGCATACTGCTCCTACAATTTTTTAAAAGTCAATACATAGATTATTTTCCAATGTTCACTTAGATATTTTCTTATAGAAGCAATGTTTTTATGGGAAAAAGGACCATGTTTTTAGGCTGATTTGCAGGCCAACCTACTTTTTAAAAACTACTTTTCAAGTATTATACCTAGAGAAGAGGACTATAGACAATATTTTGATGGGGTCCCACCTTCCAACTTGGGCTTCTGAAAACTCCTTCTCTGCTGAGTATCTCCCCCTTCTACTTGCTTCCTCTTTGTTAGTTGGGGGAGTGCACTCTTTATCCCCCTCCTCTCCAACTCCAAGCTCTGATGCTGGTACTTGTGTCTGGGGAATGACTCCATTGAGCAGGGCTGGGCAGGAGTGAGGAGCTGATGGGAGCCAGGTTCGGGTTCTGAGGATTAGGGAAGAGACCATCTAAGGGGACAGAATGAGGGCAGGAATGGGGCCCCACGTAGGGAGGAGGTGAGAACCAGTGGAAGGACCGAAAGGGAAGGGAGAACAGAATTTCTTCTTATGTCTCTCCCTTCTTTCCCTCTCCTGCACTCCCACCTCCAACTCTATCTTTCTGTTGAGAGTGTGACTGCCAACCAACAGGCTTAGAGGGCTATGAAAAGAGGAGAGGGGTTAGGGGATGGGACGAGGGATGATGGCAGAAGTATGCAGGGGGCTGATGAAGTAAAACGAGAATAAAATCACCAACAAAGGGAGAGAATGGACATTTCTGTAATTATGCCCAGTGAGGACAAGCATTCACATGTAAAGAGTATTTGCCAGTACTTGAGACTTTTTTTTATTTATTTATTTATTTTTGCCAAAGGGTGGTGCTAACCCTTTTCCCCATAGACAAAAACCTCAAGTATTTTCTTGAGTGTAATGCTAGAATAGGCGGAAATTTATGCCATTTTTCTTTTTGGAAATGTGAGTTCTGCTTTAGTAGTTCAAATACTTTTACGAAATTTCCCCTCTAGGAACACTTTGATTGGTATTTGGTCGGTGGAGTTGTTTTCAACAGCATTTGGCCATTCATCCTGCCTCCAAATAAAAGGTTGATTGAAGTGAACTTTTGAGTTTTAGAAACATATCAACAAAAACCCTTGCAACTGTTAGGGAACACAGACAAATATTTTTTGCTTTTAGTGTACTAGGAGCATTACTTAGAAAACAGGAGGCAACCTTAATCTTTTAGTAGTTTGAAAAATATGACCCATAAGATGTCATTCTCCTCTAAATAAACAGAAGAGCAGCTTTGTGAATGTACAAGATGAGAGAATTTGGGAGAATGTAAGAAACTTTCACCAGTCTATAAAACCTAGTGCTCTTGGGTGCATCTTGCCAACTCAGAATCTTTTCAGCTGGCCTTCAAATTCTACAGCAGTTTTTCGCTGGGGTGTGATAATCATATCATGCCTCTAGTGTTGCAAATACCCTCTTTTCCCTTGTCCTTCAGTCATCTTTTCCTGTTTGCTTTTCCTACCCTGACTTGCTGACATAGATACCTATAAGCTACCTGGAAGCTGAGAGAATTTTCGTTTTAGGGCAGCTATGAATTATAACAGAAAGATGCATTGTTGTCAGAGCTGTGTTTATGTTTTAAATACGCGACTTCAAATGATTTTGTATTACTTTTAGTATAAAATACTGTATATTGCTACAAGCTTGCCCTCCATATTAATCTTTCACCACCCTCCTCCTGACCTCTGTGTTCTGCCCTCCAATTTGAAATTTTTTGTCTCTCCAACTAAACTGTGATCTCTCACCTCTGGACCTCTGCATATGATGTTCCCATGCCTGGGCCATTCTTTTCCTCATCTCACCAACTTCCCACCTTTCCCCCAGTATACATTCTTGGCCTGCTAATTTTGGGGGTTTCAGGTGAAAGATGAGTTCTCTGAGAGGCCTTCCGTGATTTACCTTCCCCTCGAGACTAGGTGCCTCTACTATGGGCCTGTACACCCATCACTTCCTTTGTTGTCACAATTTATTCTGATTGTCTATTTAAGTCTATATTCTTTGCTAGACTGTAAACTCTTAGTTAAGGTAGAGATTAGATCTATTTCGTTTACTTTTTGTGCTTAGCCTGTGATAAGCATTCGACAAATATTTCTTGAAGAATAAATGCATTTAGACAATGTAGCATTGTTTATGGTTGTTTTTGATTTTGCCTTTTCTCTTTGGTCTGAGGACATTTACACCATGCGGTATTGTTCACTCCCTAGTTAAAGGTAACTGTGGGAAGACTCCGTAGCATCAGGTCCTACATAGAGTGAATGCTGCGATGTCAGAAGCATCTGGGGGATGTTCTTATGCAGTTAGTGGTGCTTTTCACCCTGGGTGTTACACTTACAGGAAGCTCAAGGCATTCAGATGTGACTGCACATGAGGTTTATATTAGAAGAGCTCTTGTTTGTAAAAGGTTGATCACTTCATAGAAAACCCACCAGATAGAATAATGACCTTGGTTAAATAAAGGAGGTAATATATTGAGAGATCTTTTAAAATCTCTTCCCTGTTCAGTGGTGAGTAGTGTGTTCTGAGGGGCCTCTTTGGGTTATGGGTTGTAATCACTGTGAGTGGCATCATCTTTTACATTGAAGAGCAAACATATATATATATATGTTTTTTGTTTGTTTTTTTTTTTGAGACGGAGTTTTGCTCTTATTGCCTAGGCTGGAGTGCAATGGCACGATCTTGGCTTACTGCAACCTCCACCTCCCAGGTTCAAGCAGTTCTCCTGCCTTAGCCTTTCTGGTAGCTGGGATTACAGGCATGTGCCACCATGCCCGGCTAATTTTGTATTTTTAGTGGAGACAGGGTTTCTCCATGTTGGTCAGGCTGGTCTCAAACTCCCGATTTCAGGAGATCCACCCACCTCAGCCTCCCAAAGTGCTGGGATTACAGGCGTGAGCTACTGCACCCGGCCCTGAAAAGCAAATGTTTTATATACTGGTCTGAAGTTTCCTTTCCTAGGTCTTCATCAAGTTTTGGTATCAGAGTTATACTGGCTTCATAAAATGAATTGGAAAGCACATATAATACTAGAGATATGATCTCTCATGTAGACCTTGCTTTTGACTTCTTTATGTTTTTTTTTTTTTTTTGGTTATATGCTTATTCATCTAGTAAGTGTGTGGGTGTATTTTTAGAGCAGATTTTTTTAAAAAGCTGGATGAGACAGATGGAAGAAATTATCTTTGTGACCTTTTATTCCCCTGAGTAGTGCAGGTAAAGAAACAAGTACTTAAATTAACATGTGACCTCCTAAAGTGTTTCGAAAGGAAGTCTTTTAAAAATTAATATGGAGCAAACTTGAAAAGTAAAATCATAATAAAAACAACTTGTCCTTAGTGACATCATTGGGGGATAATTATATCATGTTAATTATTTTTTAACAATTTTAGTATGCACAACTATAATTACATAGGCTATTTTACTTATAATTTAGTAAGGATATTTGTCAGTTATTACTCAAGAAAGCTGGAGGAAATGAATTTAGTAAGAAGAGTTGATGTTCAAAATTATATATAGGTATAGTATTAATCATTTACAGGAATAAAGTATATACTTTAACACTCCACCTCCTGTAGGATCTTCTTTATTCCCCATTTGATCTCTGACCAGGGGGCTTCCTTTCCTTTTTCACAACGACTTGAGCTGATCCCACTACTACTGAGTGAAATGAAGATGAGGACCAAAAATTAAAGTCTATCCAATTTGTGAGTAATATTACCTCATGCTTGCATAATGATTTTTATTTTACTTATTTTTTTCTGATTCCAAAACACATATATTTAGAACATTTAGAAATATAGAGAATATAAAGAAGATGATGAAAATGGCAGCAATTCACTACCCAGAGATGGCCATTGTTAATGTTCTGGTATTTATCACAGTGCCTGACTGGCACAAAGGAAGGACTCAGTAAAGATCAGGTTAATGAATGAATTGAACCCTATCTTTTTTTTATTTGCAAAACATTAAGATTATACCATATGCCACTTTTTAAATTAATAGGCTTTATATTTTTAGAACAGTTTCAGATTTATAGAAAAATTAAGCAGATAGTACAGAGTTCCCCTATTCCTCCTTTCCCCTCCAGTTTCCCTTATTGTGAGCATTTCAGATTAGTATTGTACTTCTGATACACTTAATGAACCAGAACAGATACATTCTTAACTAAAATCCACATTTCATTCAGTTTTCTTTAGTTTTTGCCTAATGTTCTTTTACTGTTCCAGGATCCCATCCAGGATACCTTGTTTAGTTTAGGCTCCTTGGGCGCCTCTTGCTGTAACAGTTTCCCAGACCTTTCTTGTTTTTGATGACCTTGACAGTTTTGAGGAGTACTGGTGAGGTATATTGTAGAATGCCCCTATATTAAAATTTGTCTGGTCTTTTTCTCATAACTAGACTAGGGTTATGGGTTTTGAGGAGGAAGTTCACAGAGGAAAAGTGCTATTTTCGTCCCATCATGTCAAATGTACATGCTATCAGCATGATTATGACTGTTAATGTTGACTTTGATCACCTGGCTGATATGATGTTTGTCAGGTTTCTCCATTGTAAGGTAACTTCTTATTCATCCTTTCCATACTCTTAGGAAGAAAGTTGCTATGTGCACCCCACACTTAAGGAGTGGGAGTTATGCTCCCCCACTTTAGAGTGGAGTAGTACATAAATTATTTGAAATTCTTCTGCACTGGAGATTCATCTCTTGTCTCCCATTTATTTATTTATTTATTTATTTATTTATTTATTTATTTATTTATTTGAGATGGAGTCTGGCTCTGCCACCCAGGCTGGTGTGCAGTGGCGTGATGTCGACTCACTGCAACCTCTGCCTCCGGGTTCAAACAATTCTCCTGCCTCAGCCTCTCGAGTATCTGGGATTACAGGTAGGCACCAGCACACCCAGTGAATTTTTGTATTTTTAGTAGAGATGGGGTTTCGCCATGTTGGCCAGACTGGTCTCAAACTCCTGACCTCAAGTGATCTGCCCGTCTCAGCTTCCCAAAGTACTGGGATTACAGGCACAAGCCACCGTGCCCGGCCTCACCTATTTATTTATTCAACTATTTATTGATATAAGTGTGGAATCGTGCATACTTATTTTATACTTTGGGTTATAATCCAATATTACTTTACTTTGTTGTGGAAATTGTTCCAGTTTTGGCCACTGGGAGCTCTTTCAGTTGGTTCCTGTGCCCCCTTTTTTTTTTTTTTTTTTGAAATGGAGTCTCGCTCTGTCGCTCTGTCACCCAGGCTAAAGGCTAAAGTGCAGTGGTGTGGTCTTGGCTCACTGCAACCTCCACCTCCTGGGTTCAAGCGATTCTTGTGCCTCAGCCTCCCAAGTAGCTGGGATTACAGGTGCCTGCCACCACACCCCACTAATCTTTGTATTTTTAGTAGAGACCAGGTTTCACCATGTTGGCCAAGCTGGTTTCAAACTCCTCACCTCAAGTGATCCGCCCACCTTGGCCTCCCAAAGTGCTGGGATTACAGATGTGAGCCACTACGCCCGACCTCTTGCGCCCCTTTTGACATGTCCCATCAGTGTCTGTGTGCTTGTGTGTGTGTGTGTGTGTTTTCAGCACTTCCTTACTTTCTGACACTACAAGATCCTTTAGGCTCATCTTATATATTTCCTGCCCCAGTCCTAGAATCAGCCATTTTCTAAGGAGCCTAGGTTCCTTTTATTGAAGATTGGTACTAGAAATCAAGATGTTTGTGCTAGGTATGCTCCTTGTTACTGTGATGTCATTTCTTTTAGGTCCTCTTAGCTGACAAAGCAAGGAAATACATGTGTATATATTAATAATAACCTGATTTATATGTTTCTATATATAACCAACTGTATCTGTGTAAAGTGAAACATGGGCTCTTACTGATGTCTCCAATTCTAATTCATTACCACATGGATCATTCCAGACTCTTCGCTTTGCTATTCTTGCTACCTTTTCACCTCCTTTCCACTCCAACAGTGAGAAACCTGGCACCCACCATTCATCATCCGTTTACTTAATTGTTCAATTACAGTAAACATGTATAGCGGTATAAGAATTGTTAACCCATACACCCATGGCAAACAACTTTATTGACTAGAGTTCAGTATTTATGTTCAGTTCCTTTTGCCTGTAGTCTTGCAAATTCTGCTCATTTCCAAAGCTACTTAGGTCAGCGCCTTTTCCCTTTCCCCTTTAGTGAATTTATTTCTTAGATTTGTAATACAGTTAGATTACGTTGTTACAGTTTACATTCTTTCTTGAAATCTCCTAATCTCCTAAATGACTTCTTGAAATTTGCAGGCATTAAGGCTCACTCTGTGTTTTAAAGTTCTATAGGTTTCAACAAATGCATGATATCATGTATCTGCCATTATAGTATCATACGGTATAATTTCACTACCCTAAAAATCCCTTATGCCTTACCTGTTTATCCCTTGCCCACTCCTGAACTCTATCTTTTTCTAGCTTGAGAGTTCATTCCTTTTTTTTTTTTTTTTTGAGACAGGATCTTGCTCTATCACCCAGGCTGGAGTGCAGTGGCACAATCTCGGCTCACTGCAACCTATGCCTCCCTGTTCAAGCAATTCTCCCACCTCAGCCTCCTAGTAGCTGGGACTACAGGTACGTGCCACCATGCCCAGCTAATTCTTTTTTTGTATTTTTGGTAGAGACAGGGTTTCACCATGATGCCCCGGCTGGTCTTGAACTCCTGGGCACAAGTGATTTGCCCGCCTCGGCCTCCCAAAGTGCTGGGATTGTAGGCGTAAGCCACCATACCCAGCTGAGAGTTCTTTTTAATGCTGAATAATATTCCAGGGTATGGAGGTGTCACAGTTTGTTTATCTATTCACCTATTGAGGGACATTTTGGTTGCTTCCACTCTTTGGCAATTATGAGAAAATGTGTTATGAACATTTACTTGCAGATTTTTGTGTGGACATAAATTTTTAGCTTAATTGGATAAATACTTAAGAGTATGACTGCTGGATCTTACGGTAAGACTATCTTGGTTGCACCACTTGCTAGGTGTGTAACCTGGGAGCAAGTTTCTTTACCCAGAAAGTGGAACAGCAGTATCTACCCCATAGGTAGCTCAGCCCATCCTGATGTGACATGATCTGATATATATGTTAGGAAAGATTTTATTTTAAAAATGTTGATCACTTAGTGGAAAACCCATCAGGTTGATGGGGAGCTTGGTTAAATAGAGAGGTGACCTATCGAGGGAACTTGTTAAGTCTCTTTGCTGTTCAGTAGTGAGTAGTGAAGTACAGCAGTGAAGTTGCTCAGGCACCTGCAGATCACATTCACTGTGAGTAGCACCATTTTCTAAATTGAAGGGCAAATGTATTGTATATTGGTCTACAGTTTCTTTCCTTAGTATCTTAATCATAAAGTTTTGGCATTGGGGAATACTTCTGTTTTACTACAGTTTTGTCACTAGTAGATATAAATACCATTAGATGACATTTTTGCCATTTATCAGGAAATTTTTTAGATTTTTTTAACCTATTAAAGAAATATACAATGAATCAATAGTATTGAAACATCTTTACATTCCCAATATAAGCTTTACATTAATATTTTAATGTATTACTAAGTTTGATTTACTAGTATTTTATATAGGACTTTTGTCTCTCTACTAACCTTAAACTGATTGCTTTCTGTGCTTTTAGAACTAGGGTTATGGTAGCTTTTACGAAATATTTGAACTTTTCCTCTTTTTATATGCTCTGGGATAGTTTATATAGAATGAGAATTATTTATTACTCAAAGGTTTGAAAGACATGTATAAAACTATCTAAACTTGAACTTAATAAATAAAAAACATTTTGGCAACTTTCTTTCCCCCTGCTTATTAGCTTATTTAGAATTCAGGTTTTTCATTTCTCAATTTAGTTTTAGAAATTTATATTTTTCTCAGCAACTTTTCATTGAGATTTTCAAATTTATTTGCCTGGTGTTTTATTTTGTTTACATGGCACTTTATTTTTCAAAATAGCTTTTTAGAGAGATAAAATGATTCTTGTTATCACAAAACTTAAATTATACATAAAAGTACAAAAAAAATTAAAAGCACTTGAACCCTTACCACTTTTGTAAAGTATTTCATGATCTTTCTAAAAATTTTGTTTTTGCTCCTTTTTACTCTGCCTAATTTTTGTATATTTGTGCTTTCTCTCCTTCTTCTTGATTGCATTTACTAATGGTTTATCATTTACTGGATTTCCCCCCCCTCTGAAAAATTCCAGGTCTTACACTTACACTTATGTAGCATTTATATATTCCTCCCCTGCCTTTTTTTTTTGGAGACAAAGTCTCACTCTGTTGCCCATGCTGGAATGCAGTGGCACGATCTCAGCTCACTGAAGCCTTCATCTCCTGGGCTCAAGCAATCCTCTTGCCTCAGCCTTCAAAGTAGCTGGGACTACAGACATGCGCCACTATGCCTGGCTAATTTTTGTATTTTTCTGTGGAGTTTCATCATGTTGCCCACGCTGGTCTCGAACCCCTGGGCTCAAGCAATTTGCCTGCCTGGGCCTCCTAAAGTGTTGGGATTACAGGCGTGAGCCACTGCACCTGGGCTTTCCCCCCTATTTTTAAGGCTTATGATTTTTACCCACTAAATTGTACAATGGAACTCTTTAAAAAAAAATAAAACCGTATGTGAAATCCTGGCATATAAAAACCAAGCACTTGTGATTAAATCAAAGGGGAGTGAGGAGAAGGGAATTTCCCACTCTTTTTCTTTCTTATCAGAGGCTTGTGAGTCCAGAGAGCACTGTTAGAAAACCATTGTTCTGATACACTAATTTCTGCTTTTATCTTTATTGTTTCCTTCCTCCTTTTTCCCATAGACTTGTTTTATTGTTCTGTTCTGACTTCTTGAGTTTGGTGTTTATTGCATTTACTTATGTTCTTTCTTATTTAACATTGAAAATATTTAAGTCTATGAATTTGTCACTCCATGATGCTGGTCATATCTTGTAACATTTTATATAGGCTGTTTTCTCCTAAGTGGTAATTATAATTTTTGAGTTTCTCTTTGACTCATAATATATGTAGGAGTATGTGTTTTTAATGTTTAAGTGTAGAGGAGTTTGTTTACTCTTTTTAATATCAAGTTCTGGTTTTATTTCACTATGGTAATAAAATAAGATCTTTCTAGGCCAAACACGATGGCTCATGCCTGCAGCACTTTAGGAGCTGAGGCAGGAGGATCTCTTGAGCCCAGGAGTTCAAGACTAGCCTGGGCAACATGGCGAAACCCTATCTCTACAAAACATTTTTAAAAATTGGTTGGGCGCAGTGGCTTACACCCGTAATCCCAGCACTTTGGGAGGCCGAGGCGGGTGGATCACTTGAGGTCAAGAGTTTGAGACCAGCCTGACTAACATGGGGAAACCTCGTCTCTACTAAAAATGCAAAAATTAGCTAGGCATGGTCGTGGGCACCTTTAATCCCAGCTACTTGGGAGGCTGAGGCAGGAGAATCACTTGAACCTGGGAGGCGGAGGTTGCAGTGAACCGAGATCGCGCCACTGCACTCCAGACTGGGTGACATAAGTTAGACTCCGTCTCAAAATAAATAAATAAATAAATAAATAAATAAATAAATAAATAAATAAATTAGGGAGACATGAGCCTTTAGTCCCGGCTACTTGGGAGGCTGAGGTGGGTGAATCACTTGAGCCCGGGAGGTTGAGGCTGCAGTGAGCCGTGATTGTGCCACTGCACTCCAGCCTGGGTGACAAGGCAAGACCCTGTCTCAAAAAAAAAAGAAAAAGAAATTTCTAATTTTAAATTGTTAAGAAATTATTGATTTTCCTGTAATTCAGTGTTTAATCAATATTTATAAATTTTCCATGGTAGTTTGTAAAGTTTATATGCTGCTTTTGTTGTTTTTTTTTGTTTGTTTGTTTTTTTGAGACGGAGTCTCGCTCTGTCGCCAGGCTGGAGTGCAGTGGCATGATCTCGGCTCACTGCAACCTCCGCCTCTCAGGTTCAAGCGATTCTCCTGCCTCAGCCTCCCATGTAGCTGGGACTACAGATGTGTGCCACCACGCCCGACTAATTTTTGTATTTTTAATAGAGATGGGGTTTCACCATGTTGGCAAGGATGGTCTCGATCTCTTGACTTCGTGATCCACCCGCCTGGGATTACAGGTGTGAGCCACTGGGCCCAGCCTGTATTCTGTTTTTAGGTTACAAAGTTTAGTTCACTTCTTACTTCTGTTATCTTTTCTGTTAATTCTATTATTTGAATCCTCTATATCTGCACTGATCATCGTAGTAGCCATTCTCTGTCTGTGGCTATTAAGCATTTGAAATGTAACTAGTCTGAACTGAGATATAAGTGTAAAATGCACACTCGGGGCCAGGCACGGTGGCTCACACCTGTAATCCCAGCACTTTGGGAAACCGAGACGGACGGATCACCTGAGGTTAGTTCAAGTCCAGCCTGGTCAACATGGTGAAACCCCATCTCTACTAAAAATACAAACATTAGCCAGGCATGGTGGCGGGCACCTGTAATCCCAGCTACTCAGGAGGCTGATAGGAGAATCACTTGAACCCAGGAGGCGGAGGTTGCGGTGAGCCGAGATAGCGCCATTGGACTCCAGCCTGGGTGACAAGAGTGAAACTCTGTCTCAAAAAAAAAAAAAAAGAAAGGAAAGAAAAGAAAAGAAAGAAGGAAGGAAAGAAAGAAAGAAAGAAAGAAAGAAAGAAAGAAAGAAAGAAAGAAAAAGAAAAAAAGAAAATGCACCCTGGGTTTTGAGGATGTAATGCCAAAAAAGCAAAATAGCCCAGGAATAATTTTTATATTGGTTACATATTGAAATAATATTTTTGGTTAAATAAAAAATAAATACTATTAAAGTTAATTTCATCCCTCTTTTTAGTACTTTTTAAATGAGGCTACTAGAAAATTTAAAATGAAATGTGTAGCTTCCATTCTGTTTCTGTTGGACACACTCCAAACCATTATTTTTGTCTACTTCATCTATCCAAGACTAGTAGTAACATTAAAATGTTTTTTTTTTAGTAATTTCTGCTTCTCTCACAGTTTTCATTGTATGTATTTTAGTGTGTTACTTAGCACATAACAGGTCATATCTATTGTGGATTGTACTTTACATCAAATGAAATTACCACCTTTGGCCTTTTAATAATAGTTTCTTTAATTCTATTTCGATATGAATTATTGCCATTCTTGCTTTTAAAAAATCATTTTGCCTAGGATGTTTTGTACACCTCTCTTCTTTTATTTTCAGCTTCATTTGTTTTGGATATCTTTTAAATAGTAATTAAACTTGTGTAATTTTTTGATACAGTACAAAAATTTTTGCTTTTAATACAGAAGTCTAACTTTTCACTATTGTCATCTTATTTTATGAGTTCCACTTTTATGCTATTTTGCTTTTCTCTTTTCTATATTTTATTATATTGAATATTTTAAAAACCTTTAATTCTACTTTTATTACATTTACACTTCGAAAAATCGTAGTTAAACCCACTGTCTTTAATTATCACTGTCAAGGATGAAGTAGTATCCATTGACCCTATGTAAATGTGTGATTTAGTATATATTTTCCTCTCTATTCATTTTCTAACTAGGAATTAGACTATTTTTACATTTTTTACATTGTCTCGCCATACGAATTTTTGTTTTGGTTTTGTTTCTATAGAGTTTCACCCTTCTTGCCCAGGCTGGAGTGCAATGGCATGATCTTAGCTCACCGCAACCTCCACCTCCTGGGTTCCAACAATTCTCCTGCCTCAGCCTCGGGAGTAGCTGGGATTACAGGCATGTGCCACTACGCCCGGCTAATTTTGTATTTTTAGTAGAGATGGGGTTTCTCCATGTTGGTCAGGCTGGTCTCGAACTCTCAACCTCAGGTGATCCGCCCGCCTCGGCCACCCAAAGTACTGGGATTACAGGTGTCAGCCACCTCGCCCAGCCAAGAATTATTTTTGATATTAATATTTTTATAAATTTTAAACCATGTAGACCACAGTGATTTCTTTTTTTTTTTTTTTAATTTTCTGAGACAGAGTCTCACTCTGTCGCCCAGGCTGGAGTGCAGTGGCGCGATCTCAGCTCACTGCACTCTCCGCCTCCCAGGTTCAAGGGATTCTCCTGCCTCAGCCTCCCAAGTAGCAAGGATTACAGGTGTCCGCCATCATGCCTGGCTAATTTTTTTATATTTTTAGTAGAGATGGGCTTTCGCCATGTTGGCCAGGCTGGTCTCAAACTCCTGACCTCAAGTGGTCTGCCCGCCTCTGCTTCCCAAAGTGCTGGGATTACAGGCGTTACCCACTGCACCCGGCTGTGATCTAGATTTAACTTGTTTTGCAGTTTGACATTTATCACCACCTCTTTCTCTTTGTGGATCAGAACATATACTTGAGAAGATTTTCTCCTTCTATATGGCCAAACCAACATCTTGACTATGCTTAGAATTCTTAGAGCACACCATTTTTCCTTTAAAACTTTGTACACATCTCATCTTCTGATGCTTATTTTGTAGCAAGGCCATTTTGATTTTGTTGTTCTTGTTGCTGTTGTTCTGTAGGTGTCTTATTTTTTCTCTCTGGGTGCTTGAGAGATGTTTTCACTTTCCTTGAAATTTTGAAAGCTCAAAAGGATATGTGTAGGTGTTGTTATTTATACACACACACACACTGATACATATATATATATTTTAACTATGATTTTCAAAGTGTAAATGTAATAAAAAATATTCAATATAGTATTTTGAGACAGAGTCTTGCACTGTCACCCAGCTGGAATGCAGTGGGTTAATCACAGCTCTCTGCAACCTTGAACTCCTGGGCTCAATGGATCCTACTGTCTCAGCCTCCCAAGTAGTTACAGGCGTGCACCACCATGTCCAGCTAATTAAAAACTTTTTTTTTTTTTTTTTGTAGAGACAGGGTCTTGCTTTTTGCCCAGGCTTGTCTTGAACTCCTGGGCTCAAGCAATTCTCCTACCTTGGCTTCCCAAAATGCTGAGATTACAGGTATTTATTTATTTTTTTAAACAGCTTCATTGAGATATAATTCACATACTATACAACTCACACATTTAAAGCGTACAACTCAATGGCTTCTAGTATGTTCACAGAATTGTGTAACTATCACCACAGTAAATTTTAGAGCATTTTCATTACACTGAAAGAAAACCTGAACCTCTTAGCCTTCACTCTCCAATCCCTCTTCCTGACTTTCTTTATCTACTTTCTGTCTCTTTAGATCTGCCTATTCTATACATTTCATGTAAATGGAATCATACGATATGTGGTCCTTTGTGACTGGCTCCTTTCACTTAGCATAATGATTTTAAAGATTCATCCATGTTGTAGCACATATCAGCATTTCATTTCCTTTTATTGCTGAATAATATTCCATTGTATGCTACATTTTATCTATCCATTCATCAGTTAATGGACATTTGGGTTGTTTCCACTTTTTAGGTATTAAGAATAATGCTGCTATGCCAGGCATGGTGGCTGACGCCTGTAATCCCAGCAATTTGGGAAGCCAAGGCAGGCAGCTTGCTTGAGTCTAGGAGTTCAAGACCAGCCTGGGCGAAGTGATGAAACCCCATCTACCAAAAATACAAAAATTAACCCAGCATGGTGGCATGCACCTGTAATCCCAGCTACTTGGGGGGCTGAGGCATGAGAATCACTTGAATCCAGGAGGCAGAGGTTGCAGTGAGCTGAGATCGCACCACTGCCCTCCAGCCTGGGCAATAGAGCGAGACTCTGTCTCAAAAAAAAAAAAAAAAAAAAAAGAATAATGCTGCTATGAATATTTGTGTAAAGTTTTTGTGTGAGCACCTGTTTTCATTTCTTTTGGGTATTTCCTAGTAATATAATTTCCGGATCCTGTGATAATTCTCTGTTTAGCCTTTTGAGGAACTGCTAGATTATTTTTCTAAGTGGCTGCACTGTTTTACATTCCTACCAGCAATGTATAAGGTTTCCAATTTTTCTACATTTTCAACAACATTCATTGTTGTTCTTTTCACCTGTAACCATTCTAGTGGGTGTGAAGTGGTATTTCATGATTTTGATTTGCATTTCCCTGATGGCTAGTGATATTGAACATCTTTTAATGTGCTTATTGGTCATTTGTGTATCTTCTTTAGAGATATGTCTATTCAGTTCCTTTTCTCATTTTTCAGTTGGGCTATTTGTCTTATTATTACTGAAATATAAGAGTTTTAATATATTCTACATACAAGTCTTTCATCAGCTATATGATTTGCAAAAGCTTTTCTCTCATTCTGTGGGTTATCCTTTTGCTTTCTTGTTGGCCTTCTTTGAAGCACAGTAGCTTTTAAATTTGATGATGCCTTGTTTGTCTATTTTTTTATTTGGTTGCTTTTTTTTTCTTGGTGTCATATCTAAGAAACCATTACCTAATCCAAGGACACAAAGATTTATACCTGTCTTTTTCTAAGAGTTTCATAGTTTTAGCTCTTATATTTAGGTTTTTGATCCATTTTTAGTTAATTTTTTTATGTGGTGTGAGGTAGGAATCCAACTTCATTCTTTTGCATGTGTATACTCAGTTGTCTCAGCACCATTTGTTGAAAAAACAACTTTTTCAACATTTAATTGTCTTGGCCCTCTTGCAAAAATTGACCATAAGTGTGAGGGTTTATTTCTGGATTCTCAATTCTATTCCTTTGAACTTTATCTCTGTCCTTATGCCAGTACCATATTTTCCTAATTGCTGTAGTTTTGTGGTAAGTTTTGAAGTCAGAAAGTGTGAGTCCTCCAAATTTGTCTGTCTTTTTCTTTCCTTTTTTTTTTTTTCTTTTTTGAGACAGAGTCTTGCTCTGTTGCCTAGGTTGGAGTGCAGTGGCGTGATCTCGGCTCACTGCAACCTCCGCCTCCCAGGTTCAAACAATTATTCTGCCTCAGCCTCCCAAGTGGCTGGGATTACAGGCACTAGCCACCACACTCAGCTAATTTTTGTATTTTTAGTAGAGACAGGGTTTCTCCGTGTTGACCAGTCTGGTCTTGAACTCCTGACCTCAGGTGATCCACCCGCCTCAGCCTCCCAAAGTGCTGGGATTACGAGTGTGAGCCAACACGCCCGGCCATTGTCTCTCTTTTTCAAAATTGTTTTGGCTATCTGGATTCCTTACATTTCCAAGTTAATTTTAGGATTAGCTTTTCAATTTCTACAAAAAAAGCCAGCTGGGATTTTGATAGGGGTTACATAAAAGCTTTAGATCAGTTTGGGGAGTATTGCCATTTTAACGATATTAAGTCTTCTGATCATGAACATAGAATATGTTCTATTTATTCATAAGTGCTTAATAATTCTTTTACCTGCTTTATTTCTTTTCTTTTTTTTTAATTTTTATTTTTGAGATAAGGTCTTGCTCTGTCACCCAGCCTGGAGTGCAGTGATGTGATCTCAGCTCACTGCAGCCTCAACCTCCCTGGGCTCAAGTGAGGCCACCTTAGCCTCCCGAGCAGCTGGGACAACAGGTGTGCACCACCATGCCTGGCTAATTTTTGTATTTTTGTAGAGGCGGGGTTTCATCATGTTGACCAACTCCTGGGCTCAAATGATCTGCCCGCCTTGGCCTCCCGAAGTGCTGAGAATAATCCCAAGCATGGACCACCATGCCCATCCTACATGCTATCTTAAATGGAATTTTATTAATGTCCTTTTTGTTTGTTCATTGCAACTATATAGAAATACAGTTGATTGGCTGGGCGTGGTGGCTCACACCTGTAATCCCAGCACTTTGGGAGGCCCAGGCGGGTCGATCACCTGAGGTCAGGAGTTTGAGACCAGCCTAGCTAACAAGGAGAAACCCTGTCTCTACTAAAAATACAAAAATTAGCCAGGTGTGGTGGTGCGTGCCTGTAGCCCCAGCTACTCAGGAGGCTGAGGCAAGAGAATTGCTTGAACCCGGGAGCCAGAGGTTGCAGTGAGCCGATATCGCGCCACTACACTCCAGCCTGGGAGGCAGAGTGAGACTCCGTCTCAAAAAAAAAAAAAAGAAAAGAAAAAAGAAATACAGTTGATTTTTTAACATTGATCTTATATCCTGCAAAGTTGCTGAACTCTTTTATTAGTTTTAATAGTTTTTTAATAGATTCCTTAGGGTGTTCCATATACAGGATGTCATCTGCAAATAGAAATAGTTTTACTTCTTCCTTTCCAGTTTGAATGCTTTTTATTTCATTTTCTTGATTAGTTGTTCTGGCTGGCATCACCTGTACAATGTTCAGTATAAGTGGTGAGAACAGACATCCTTATCTTATTCCTGATCTCAGGAACATGGGGAAAGTGTTCAGTCTTTGACCATTTATTTTCTTTTTTAATTTTTTTTTTTTTTTTTTGAGACAAGAGTCTTGCTCTGCCACCCAGGCTGGAGTGGCGCAGTCACGGCTCACTGCAGCCTCAACCTTCCAGGCTCAAGTGATCCTCCCACTTGAACCTCTTGAGTAACTAGGACTACAGGCATGCACCACAATGCCCAGCCAATTTTTAAAAATTACTTTTTGTAGAGATGGGATCTCTCTATATCATCTAGGCTAATCTCAAAACTCCTGCCCTTAAGTGATCCTCTTGCCTCGGCCTCCCAAAAGGTTGGGATTACAGGCACGAGCCACTATGACTGGCCAGTCTTTAATCATTAAGTACAATGTTAGCTGTGGGTTTGTGTTGATGCTTTTTATTAGTTTGAGGAAGCTTCCTTCTATTCCTAGTTTGTTGAGAATTTTTATCACGAAGGGCTGTTGAATTTTGTTAAATGCTTCTTCTGTGTCTAGTGAGATGATCATGTGGTTTTTTTCCTTTATTCTATTGTTATGATATATTACATAAATTGAATCTTAGATGTCATTTATTTTTGCCTTTTAATTCAGCTTCCCATTTCCTCATTCGTTAGCATTCAAAGGACCCTAGTGGAACCCATTAAATCACATATGCAATAGATACAATGCAGAGCTTGGATGTTGATGGTGGTCCTTTGTGAAATATTCAATTTCCAGGACTTTGTATCTCATCAAAAGTCCTAGCGATGGCTATTTAGGATTTTTTGTTTGGTGGTTTTATTTGTTTGTTTGTTTGTTTCTTTTTGAGATGGAGTCTTGCTCTGTCTCCAGGCTGTAGTGCAGTGATGCAATCTCAGCTCACTGCAACCTCTAACTCCCTGGTTCAAGTGATTCTCCTGCCTCAGCCTCCCAAGTAGCTGGGTCTACAGGGGTGTGCCAGCATGCCCAGCTAATTTTTGTATTTTTAGAGAGATGGGGGATTTCACCATGTTGGCCAGGATGGTCTCAATCTCCTGACCTCATGATCCGCCCGCCTCGGCCTCCCAAAGTGCTGGGATTACAGGCGTGAGCCACCCGCCTTGGCCTCCCAAAGTGCTGAGATTACAGGCGTGAGCCACCACGCCTGGCCTGGCATTGTTAAATGACGTGAATATAAAACAAATTTTTAGGTGTGCTTATCCAACTATATAAATTCATAGCAATATATTGATAGTATGTATCAGGGGTCCCCAACCTTTTTGGCACTGGGGACTGGTTTCATGGAAGACAATTTTTCCATGGACCGGGGGTGGGGGGATGGTTTGGGGATGATTAAAGAGCATTAGATTTATTATGCACTTTATTTCTATTATTATTACATTGTAATATATAATGAAAAAATTATACAACTCACCATAATGTAGAATCAGTGGGAGGCTTGAGCTTGTTTTTCTGCAACTAGATGGTCCCATCTGGGAGTGATAGGAGTCAGTGACAGATCGTCAGGCATTAATTCTCATAAGGAGCACACAACCTAGATCCCTCACATACACAGTTCACAATAGGGTTTGTGCTCCTATAAGGATCTAATGCTGCCACTGATCTGACAGGAGCTGGAGCTCAGGTGGTAATGCAAGTGATGGGGACCAGCTGTAAATACAGATGAAGCTTCACTTGCTCACCTGCTGCTCACCTCCTGCCATGTGGCCCTTTCTTTAGAATTTAATAATTATCAGATCACTGAGGAAATAAGGTTCCTATGTGTGGCCCAGGGGTTGGGGACCCCTGATATATATGATACAGTTTCATATTACACGCACAATTTTTGGAGGTGGAAAATTTTAACTATATTATTTATACGCTTTTGGGGGATGACAAACATTTTGTGCAGAATAAAATGTGTAGCCAGTGTTTCTGGCAGTTGTAATCATTGTCAATGTATTTTGTCTTTGAAAATTTGTAGAACCACCCCCGCTTCGCAATTTCTTCCTTCAACATAACATGATTTGTTTCATATTATGTATTTCTATCATGTCCCTATTTTATAATATATGTTCACATTAATTGCAGTTCCCTTCTCTTGGAGACATTTGTCTTTCTCATGTGGGTTCCTTCACTTGGTTGTATTGTCATTTTCATTGATGATGCATCTGCTAATTAATATTTCTTTGAATGCCTGCCCTTTTGTTCTTGATTTTTGCAGTTCAGCTCTATTTTTTATTTCGGCTCTATTTATTGGTATTTCTTTCTAGCTTCTATTGGCCTGTGACCTTCTGTGACTTATTTATAATATTACATGTTTATGAAATTGACAGTCCAGGCCAGGCGCGGTGGCTCACGCCTGTAATCCTAGCAGTTTGGGAGGCCGAGGCAGGCTGATTGTCTGAGCTCAGGAGTTCGAAACCAGCCTGGGCAACATGATGAAAACCCATCTCTACTAAAATACGAAAAATTAGCCGGGCTTGGCGGCGTGCGCCTGTAGTCCCAGCTACTCAGGAGGCTGAAGCAGGAGAATCACTTGAACTTGGGAGGTGAAGGTTGCAGTGAGCCAAGATGACGCCACTGCACTCCAACCTGGGCAACAGAGTGAGACTCCGTCCCCCCGCTAAAAAAAAGAAAGAAATTTACAGTCCATTCTCTGCCATCAGTAATAATTAATATGTAAATGTTTACTTAAAATGATTTAGAAAATAGTTATTTCTTATGGCTAATATATGTCATAGTTTTCTAAATTCATAGCAAGGTCTTGGATTATTAGAACATGTTACCTACAAGTATATATAAAATTTTAGTTATTATTTATTCTGGTAACATATACAAAATATAAATTTTACCATCTTAACTATTATAAAGTATACAGCTCTGTGGCATTAAGCACATTCACATTGTGCCACAACCATAAAGTTTTTTGGTTTTTTTTTATTATACTTTAAGTTTTAGGGTACATGTGCACATTGTGCAGGTTAGTTACATATGTATACATGTGCCATTTCTTAATCCTTCTGATTTTCCTTTCTCCCTTAGTACATCTTTTCTGTTTTATCAACTTTCCTTTTCTTTTAGATGCTGAAGATTTTCTGGCAGAAGGTTTGCGGAATGAGAACCTCAGCGCTGTTGCAAGGGATCACAGAGATCATATTCTACGGGGCTTTCAGCAAATCAAAGCCAGGTTTGTATAAACTGGTTCCATTAATCTTCTTCATAAGCTTTAAAACAATTTATAATCAGTAAAATAAAGTCACAGGGTAAGACATACCTATCATAGTTCTTTATACTTGGCAGAAACTTAATAAATATTTACTGAATTGAACTGGAGGCAGGCAAGCATAGTTAGTGTAGTTTACCAAAATAAAAATGTTTTGATAATTATGTATGTATCTTGAGGTAATTATTCTGCTTTTAGCTTTGGATTTTTATGTTAGCCTTTATTGACCACTTTTGCATTTAACTAAAAAAATGGTGAAAGCTAAACATTTATGCTTGTCCAAATTATTAACAAGAAAGTGTTAGGCAGTATGAGATAATGTTCATTATGATTTTTGGTGCTGATTTTACTTCCACATCTCCTTACCTCATAGAAAACTTAAATGAGACTTATCAAGTTGATTCTTTGACTATATTGGGATGTTTTATTCCTGGACTGGGTTGAAATATTATGTCATTTTTTAAAAATAAGAGGCCCTGATGTAATTTGTGCATTTTAGAATGTGAGAATCTGACAGATGCAAACACTTGCTTGGGGAAAAAATAAAAATTTTCCTTTATAATATATTTTCTGACCACCTATTGCTTGAAATGGGTAACTGAATGAGAGCAAGGGATAAGTGAGTGTTCCTTTAGCCTTTTCAAACCTGGTGGCAATGTGATTCAGAATGTTTAAACTGAATATTCTTAGAAAAGGAAGAGCATCTGCAGGGTTATGGTTGGGATTTAATTTGCGTGGCTGACAGTTCTTAGTATCTGCTCTAAAAACCTCATTGAAACTCCATAGAAGCAGAGAATTTTATCCTTCGGAAGGGCACAGCCAGAATCTATTCCATTCAGGAATGTGAGAGAACCTCATGAGATGCCTTGCTGGATCTTAATCGATCTTTCCTGCTGGCTAATTAAGCATCACTTTTACTCAGCAACTGGGGACTGTGTAATTATCAGCCTGGGTTGCCCTGAATAATTGAAACAAACAGAATGCAAAAGATGGGAGTTTTTTGCAAAAGTGGAAATATCTATAATTTTTGGTAGGTTGAAAAAGTGTTTAAAACAAACTTCTCCATAATGTTATTTTATTAATAGATAAGTTTAGGCTTAGTTACATACCTGGAGACTTAGTAACCTATAGATTTTTTTTAATTTCACAAGTTTGCCTTTGTATTTTATGATTACTCTAAGGGTGGCATGCGGAATAAAGGTGGAATTATTTTAAATTGGGAGAGGAACGCCCTAAATATAATGGTGTATTTGGTGATTCTGTTGGTATAAATCTCTGATAAGGAATGCAAAAACACTTTTACTGCAGCTGTGGGTACAAATACACAATGAGGAGGAATTCTTTCCTGTATTTGTACCACAGCATTGAGAAAGGACTAAATTTCAATCTTAAGTTGGTAATAAAAGGCAAATTACGGTAACTCATTACTGTCAGCTGCATATTATTATACTTCTTAATCCTCTTTTAAAATACATACACACATGCACACACATGCATGAACACACACACAAGCTGAATTTGTCATGGGGTAGAGTCAGTTTCTTGTTCTCAAATTCTTGTTCTCAAAGAACTTTCTGTGTAGTTTGTGGGGTAGACATTCAGGAAATCATCAGCAGGAACTTTAGGAAATATCTGCATTGTTGATGGGAGCTTTCTGTTCATTGACTTGTTGCAAGAAAGATGACACTTTATTTAGAATTTCATAATTATCAGATCACTGAGGAAATGAGGAGCCAGAAATTAGATACTGTACAAGAAAATGGAAAAACGAGGCTTTCCTTTGGCAAGCTGTTTGAAATTGCCTTACATCCACCCGTTCAATCATCATTCTGTTAATGTTACCCTTGTTTTCCTGAATCCTCTTCTTCAGCCATATCACCTCTATTGTGCCATTTATGGCTGCCACATTTACTTATGTTGTGTGGCAGTTATATGTCCCCCAAAAAGCTTGGCATAAAAAGAAATTTAGAAGTCATCAAACTTGAGAGTTAAACATGTATGGCAGGCTAAACGCAGTGGCTTACTCCTATAATCCCAGCACTTTGGGAGGCTGAGGCCAGAAGATCGCTTGAGGCCAGGAGTTTGAGACCAGCCTGGGCAACATAACAAAACTCTCTCTCTACAAAAAATAAAAAGTTAGCCAGGTGTGGTGGTATATGCCTGTGGTCCCAGCCATTTGGGAGGCTGAGGTAGGAGGATCACTTGAGCCTAGCAGGTTGAGGCTGCAGTGGGCCATGATCATTACATTGTACTTCAGCCTGGGCGACCAAGTGAGACCCTGTCTCAAAAAAAAAAAAAAGTAAAAAATAAACATATGGCAAATACATGAACCATACAGTAACACAAAAATAATTAAAATTAATGAAGATCATTTAAAAGGTTTTCTTTTTAGTCATTTTTTTGTTTGTTTTTCACTTTTTTAGACAGAGTCTCACTCTGTGGCCCAGGCTGGAGTGCAGTGGCACAATCACAGCTTGCTGCAGCCTCGACCTCCTGGGCTCAAGCGATCCCCCGACCTCAGCCTCCTGAGTAGCTACACATCACCATGCCTGGCTAATTTTTTACTTTTTGTAGAGACAGGGTGTCACTATGTTGCCCAGGCTGGTCTGGAACTCTTGGACTCAAGCAGTTCTCCTGTCTTGGCTTCCCAAAATGCTGAGGTTACAGGCCCGAGTCTCTGTGCCTGGCCTATTTTTAGTCAGATTAAAACAATAATATTTTAGGAGTTTGGTAAATTTGGGGGGGTGGTAACCTATCTAAAACTATAATTTAGCACTTCAAGCCTTATTTGGAAGGTAGATAAATCTCTAGCAAGATAATCTGGAAAAGCCACTACTAGATAAATGTAAATTATATATTTACACACACATATATATATATTTTACAACTTCCTAGTCTCTTTGTTGTTTCCTTGCTTCCTTTAATTCTTTCCTCAACGTGTATTGCTCTAGAAACAAAAGGGTGGAGAGAAATAAAAGCACTGCCTGTGATTCTTGGTAAACTTTAGGGGCTTAGCTCTTCTTTTTATGGCTGGCTTGGCATTCACTGGTATTTGCCATGGTTGTGGACTTGCTGTAAATGGAAGCATCTGACTCCATCACAGCTATTATAATGTGCTTTTTGCTATTTTTTGTTGTCTAGAGTGAATGACTACAGGAAAAGACAATTGTGTCAAGACTCATGGGTGTTCTCCAAGTGCTCATGTTTTTCAGTACAAATCACTTTAGCTATTCTGTTTTTAGACTTAGAAACAAAAAATAGCTATCTTTTTTTAGACTTAGAAACAAAAAATAAAACCCTATCTATATTTACATACTCTTTTCTTTTTGTTTGAAAGCGTTACCAATGAAGGCTAATATTTTCCATGTAACACAAAATAAAAACGGATAGCAATTTCTGTGATTCCAAGGAAATGAAGCCCTGTTGTGGTATTTGTTGTCCTAAGCTGTGATTTTCATTGCTTTTCTTAAAAACTAAACAGCTTTCACGTTCCAAGTCTAAGTTTTCATTGAGCCCTTTGGAGAATGGCTAGTATGAAAGCCAGGCAAAGGCACTTCCTGCTTTATTACGATGGTCACTGCAGGATTAGCACCAGCTGTGAGACACCTGGAATGAAGCAGTTGTGATCTATGCTCAGACACTTGATGGCATTCTAACGCATTGGGAGAAACAGTAGAGCATTTTTTAAATGTTTGATTCAGTGGAGGCCATCTGACTGCAAGAATACGTTGAGAGTAGGGGAGGGATAAATAAAAAATATATATATATATACACACACACATATATATATATATATATATATATTTTTTTTTTTTTTTTTTTTTGAGACCGAGTCTCTGTTGCCCAGGCTAGAGTGCAGCGGTGCGATCCTGGTTCATTGCAACCTCCACCTCCCAGGTTCTGGCGATTCTTGTGCCTCAGCCTCCTAAGTAGCTGGGATTACAGGCATGAGCCATCACACCTGGCTAAAGTTTTTTGTATTTTTAGTAGAGATGGGGTTTTACCATGTTGGCCAGGCTGGTCTCTCCTGACCTCAGGTGATCCACTCACCTTGGCCTCCCAAAGTGCTAGGATTACAGGAGTGAGCTACCATGCCCAGCCAAAAATAGAATATTTTTATTATTGAGATATGGCTTAATTTCTCTCTCAATGGCCCTTCTTGGATAACTAGTCATTTATGCTCCCTGTTGGAAGTGAAGGACAGAGCCAATGGAAGCAAACTTGGAGTATTGTTTCCTTCTGTGAAACTTAGTAGTGCTGAAGGAGTTCCAGAAAGAGACCAGTAGATTTATATCATATTGAGATGGAAAGAAATAAAGAAATACATTTTGTGTAACAGGGTTATGGCACAAAACTCAGGACATTTAAACTACAGGCTGAAAGAATATCTTGAACATGTCTCATTTGTGGGTGACTAACCTATAGCTCTGTGTGAAACATGATATACTAGTAAAATCTCATAAAAATAATTCTGACTTTCTTTGGGAATTTCACGTTTTCTTTTCAGCTTAATGTGGATTTAGCTTTAAAACAAGATTTAGCTTAAGAATGTATAATTCTGATATTTTTGTATTATAGGAAGAAAGACAAGTAGTTAGCCTGATAAAACTCTTGGGAGCAAGAGTTTTGAAGTAGTATACTGTAAATATAATTACCATTAATTATATAGAGAGTTTTACTTTTCTTAAATGTTAATTATTGAGCTTAAAAATCCCCAAAACAAAACACATTCAAATGAAGTATGCTTATCAAAAGAACTAATGTATAATGTGCTATTAGTACATTTATGTTATTCACAAGTTTCAAGATTTACTTATAACATCTTCTTCTGTTTTTTAATTTTGCTACTTGTACTGGAGCTTCAGTGCCAATGCAGAAAAAAAAAAAAGGAGGAGGTACTTGAATGATCCATCTAAGTTTAAATAGCTCTGAAAAGGCTCAAAAGTCATAGCAATAATTTGACCACATCTGGAAGGTTAATAACTCATTTCTTCCTTTTTCAGTCTTATCCCTCCCTCCCATCCTTAAAGGAAGAAAAAACAAACCCACAACAACTTCAACATTATTTCTCAACTCATCAGTTATATCAGCCAAATTTTTGCTTAGTTCTCTGTTATTCAGTGGATGAATGTTGAGATTTCACAACTGAGTTAAAGAGTTTTGTGAATCTACTTCTCTAGGAATGAGAGATTGTATTTATTGCTCTTTTAATCTGGAATGCCCTACAGGTGAGAATGATAGACTATTACTTACTGTTGATCTCTTGGCTTAACTTTTAAGACCTGGTAAGGAAGATCATCTTATGTGTTTTTTTATGGCAAGTCTCTGTCCTTTCAAAATAGCTTTGAAATGTATAACTCTCCTTATAATTTTATCATAATGATTATTTTGTTTATTCTTTCATATGTGAGGCTATCTGGAAGTAGAACAATTTTTCTTAAATAACATTTTTTAATGTAATAATGACCATAGTCCTTGGTGGTTCAGAATAAACCATACCTTTGATATTTTCATTTTATATCTTTAAGATTTTAGATTGAAGTTCAGAAAAATGTTTTTTTGTTGTTGTTGTTGTTTGTTAGTTTTTTGTTTTTTTGAGACAGAGTCTCATTCTGTCACCCAGACTGGAGTGCAGTGGCATGATCTTGGCTCACTGCAACCTCCGCAAATTCAAGCAATTCTTGTGCCTCAGCCACCCGAGTAGCTGGGACTACAGGTGTGCACCACCATACCTGGCTAATTTTTGTATTTTTAATGAAGACGGGGTTTCACATGTTGGCCAGGCTGATCTTGAACTCCTGGCCTCAAGCAGTCCGCCCACCTTGGCCTCCCAAATTGCTGGGATTACAGGCGTGAGCCACGGCACCTAGGAAAATGTATTTTTAAGAGAGTTTTTAGATCACTTGCAAAACTAGATCATGTGTAATTCTTCCCAGTACTGAGCTCCTCAATCAAGAGTGAAAAGGAGTTTTGGATTGTGAGCTAGAACACAGGCAGGTAACTGAACTTGCACCCTTACAGTCTGACTAACCCATTAGAATAATAAGCTGAGCCATACTCTTTAACTGTATAGTTAGGTCACTGAAATTTGCTTTACTCCTGATAGAATTTTAGCCATCGTTATCGCTTAGGCACATTCCTATTAGCTACTCAATATGGATTTGTCTTGGTTTCAGAAAATCCTGTCTTTTTTTTTAATACGTGAAGGCTCGCTGTCTGTAGATGGACTTAATTCATACATTGTGTGAAAAGATCATCTGTATGAAATTACTGCCTTCATTTTTATCACCATTTGCTTTGGCTTTGATTTTAAGTCTCATTTGATCTGGAGCTAGCCTTTTGTCCCAGAGCTATGCTATTTTCTCTGTTTAAGGAAAGCCAATGAAAAAGGCCTCTCTGTATTTATCTGTTTGTGGATTCCAGGAACCTGTGGCTTGGGACCTTACTGATGATGGTTTTCTCTAATTTGCATGTTTTCTCTTGTTTCTGATATAGACCCAGCCTGTATCCACTTTCTGTGTTACAGGGAAACTGGAACAGAGGGGAGGGAAATGCAAGAGCACTGGGCCAACTGTCAGGAGCCAAGCCCTTTGTTCTGATGTTACTTCTGTAACACTGAGTCACTTGAAGATTCCCCTAATGATAATCTTATGTTTTCTTTTTAGGTTGCTTACCCAAAATGTTGTTTGGAATTATTTTTTTAAATAAATGTTACAAAAATGCACACATTACCAACCAAACCTTAAAACTTCTATTTGATTTCTTTTATGGTACCCCCATGACTTTTTTAAAAATTTGGAATGTGATGCAGGAAATTTCATTTCTTGGGATTTTATTTTATTTCATGATTCTGTTGAAAATGAGTTGAGCATAAAGTGGGTTTTTATAATCACACCATGTGAATCATTTCTTCTTTGGATTGTGGATCTTCTCTCCTAGTGTGTAGCCTCCTCTAGTCTCCCTGAAGTACAGTGCTAGCAGGGTTGATAATGAAATGCAGTCCTGCTTATCACACTCAGCAAAGGGCTCAGAGAAGATGGGAAAAAAATCAATCCCACAGGAACTTCTCGAGTGCTAGACATCCATATTTAGCCCCCAAGCATTTAAAATGGAAATGAGATATCTTAGGGTTTTAGTTTTTGATTTACACAAGATGTCATTGCCTCCTTGGCAACAGGAATATTTTAGAGACCAACTGCTGACCTGTTTGGGAAGATCTCAGCCTATCGCCCCAGGCGTGATGTAGTTTCTTCATATTTCTTTCAAAACTCTCAGCAGTGCTTTGCAGTAGCTTTGATTCTTTGGGCTTCGAAGGGTGTCCCTTCCAGGGCCCATCTTAGGAAAGAAAAAAAAAAATAGTGTAGGGGAACAAACAGCTCATAAAAGAAGTGCTATCCCTGTGGCAGCTCTTACTGTAGTCAGACAATTAATAGAGAGTTTACAAACCAGTAATACTACAGCATGGCAAAGCCAAGAAAATTCCAATTTGATGCTGGTGCCTTGTTGTTACAAAATCCCCACTTGTAGTGAGCCATTCTTAAATCGTCCAGCTTCTGGTAGTTTTTATCACAGTGTGGTTTATATAAGATATGTTATAATTAAATGCTGAAACTCAAAGCTCCCTCTTGAGTTTGTGAACCTTGTTGAGGTTCTCATTATAATTTACGGAAAACTTTATGGCCACATAATCTCCAATTAGCTATTTCTCCAAGTTATATTAGTGAGTGACTCTCATTTGTAAATTCTACCATAACCACAAGTCCCAAACAATTTGGTAATTTAGACCTTCTATCACGTTTACCAAGTGCCTTTGTTCTTTTCTTGATGAGAGAACTGATATATGAGAAATTACTCAAAGTAACAGAATTTGTTTAAATATTAGGATTTAGAATTTAGAATTTTATCTAGCCAAGCCATCAAAAAAATGAAGTGGCATCTTTCAAAGATTATTGGTTTTAAAAAACTATAAACAAATATTGAAGTCTAGTTAATTATATGCATGCTGAATTGTTTGGGGATGGAGTGTTCTAATTTGAGCAGTTTGTTTTGGAATATATAAAAAATAATATGGATGGAAGGATATATGACAAAGCAAATAAAATGTGAATCACAGCATATATCCACTAGATTGTGGGTGTACATGTGTGTTCTTTCAACTTTTGTGCAGAGTTGAAAATTTTCATAATATAAAGGTTTTTTATTGTTGTTTGTTTGTTTGTTTGTTGGTTTCCTGAGACAGAGTCTCACTCTGTCACCCAGGCTGGAGTGCAGTGGCGTGATCTCGGCTTACTGCAACCTCTGCCTCCCGGGTTCAAGAGATTCTCCTGCCTCAGCCTCGCGAGTAGCTGGGATTACAGGCACATGCCACCATGCCCGGCTAATTTTTGTATCTTTAGTACAGACAGGGTTTCACCATGTTGGCCAGGCTGATCTCAAACTCCTGACCTCATGATCAGCCTGCCTCGGCATCCCAAAGTGCTGGGATTACAGATGTGAGCCACCAAGCCCGGCCGCATAATATAATGTTATAAAAAATATTTGATTGGTTTGACTTTGCATTTCAGGAACCATGGATTTTATTCACTCTGGTTTCAGAAAATCATAGACTGCCTCCATATGGGATATGGTTTTTAAGGATGATAATTTTCTAGGAATAATCTTATTATTTTTGGGTAATACTGAACTAGGGGATAATCCTCCAGTTTGTTATTTCTGACATAAGTAACAGGAAGTAGCTAACTTTTGTACTTCTTTAAAACTTCTAAACCAGCAATTATTAGGAGCTAAAATTCAATTCAAACATTCTACCTGGGATATCCTGAAATTTTGATTTTTTTTAAAAAAAGGAAAGGTAATTTCTGACTCTTCTCATAAATTTGATAAAAGGAAAGCTAATATGAGATTGGTAGTCCAGTAGGAAATGGAACTCAATTTTATAATTTAAAAATCATTTTATGGTATTAAAAATGACAGAGGTTAGAAACAAAGCTCTTATTCTTTTATTGAACTAGAATTGAAAGTGGCAGAAAATCATTTTGGCCCTAGTGCAGTAAATGTTATCACTAAAACATGTTCAGGGGATATTAGGACAGTCTCTCAAGCACCAGAGACAAAAGTTCACAGAGCAAGAACTGATTTTTCTGTCCTTATCTTGAAATTATTAAATGTACAGGAGACATGAAGGTATCTTAGTTCTAAGAGGACTGGAGATGAAGTATATGTTGAAAGTGATAATATTTCCATTCTGGAGAGGTGAGATGGAGAGAAGAGATAGTGGCATGGGTGTCTCAGCAGTTACAGGCACGGTGGAAGGAAGAGAGTGCACAGGGATAGGAGGGTTCATGAACCAACACAGAGCTGAGAAATCCAACCACAAAAAATTATACTCATGCAATATTGTGAGCTGATGATGAAAGTGGTAAGGAAGCAAGTGATACTATTCTTTAAAAGAATTGTGTGAAGATTATATTTAACAGGGAGATTAAACTGGGGCTCTCAGCAGCTACTTTATTTTGCGAATCTTGTAGGAGAAAAATTTTAAGTCCATTTGGGAAAAACCAATCATTTTTGAGTGTGCAGTATGATTATGCTTCAGAATTTTGCATAAATGGAGCAGGTTGATAGGCATATGTTTGCTGATCCTAAAATGGTTAAAGTTCAGAATGAGTAAGACTCTTGTGAAATTGAGTTTTCAGGTTCCAGCCAGTGTTCTATGCTGCCATATGGCATAACTAGAATTAATTGCTGTTCTCAGTCTCTTGTTCTTCTACTGAATATTTAGGTGCCCTGTTTGAAATATTAGTGGTTCCACAGAAGTATTTAATCACATGAGATAGATGTTTGACATGTTCATGAAAGCAGTGTATGTAGCTAATAGTTGCTTAGAAGAAAAAGCCCCTCATGAGGTTTTCTAGCTTCCCTTCCCTGCTCCTGCCCCCATCCCCTAACTTGTTTTAATTAGAAAAATGGACACTGGATAGAAGGGTTAGCAAGGAAAGGAAGAAAGATTATCATGACTTTATAGGGGAGACAAGAAAAGATCAGACAATAAATTGCTTTCGCTAGTCTTTAGATCCTCGATACTCCAAGTATCAACATGGAACAGCAACCTGGAAACTTGTTAGCAATGGAAACTCTCAGACTCCATTGAATGAGACCTACTTAATCATAATCTCATTTTAATAGGATCCTAAGTTTATTTGTACAGTATGCACATTAACATTTGAGAAGCACTGTTTTCACACATCAGATTCATTTTAAATTCAGTTTCTCAGAACTTAGAATACATATTTCTGGAGATCATAAGCTCCTTAAAGGCATGAATGGTCTTATAGTCACTAAAAAAAAAAAAAAAAAGGTCTAGCATGGTGCTGGCATGTTGCATGAGTTCAATGATGTGAGTAAAATGCATGGTGAAAAACTGTTATAAATGTATTTTTAGGTCCTAGACTAGACCTGAGAACAACAAAAGACCCTCTTTATTAGGAAACTTACTATTTAGTAGCCAACCCTACATATTCTTTCCTAGAAATAAGGATGCTTTCTTTTTACTGAGTGTTAGGAGAGACAGAACCAAGGCATCCATCTCTTCACGTGTCTCCTCTAATAACATATCTCTAATATTCTAATTGGAACTGTGACAAAAGGTTACAGGGCTACTGACCATGTATTGGAGTTCTATCACAGCATGGATGCCAGGCATTCCAGCCATCTTTGAGACCTATCGCCAGCCCTCTACATTTGGCCAGCAGCATCCCTATTCAGCTTTGCACTTCCTTGTCTCTACCATTTCTCCTCTTTCTTGAAGACCTCTTTTCTAACTCTTTCCCCTGTGTTCCCTAGAATCTACATCCTGTTATAACCAAACCCCACAATATCCTCCACCTCTTTTCTGCATCTTAAAGGATGGTTCTCCCACAGGACCCTCTTTGCTTGCGGCCCTCTTAAATAGAATCTGCTTGTTTTCCCAAAGTGCTGTTGGCATTCTTCAAGCTCCCTGCTGCTACTTCTGGACTTTCACTATTCAATCTTGCTTCAGACCTCTCCCCTTTTAAAGTTTGTCTTTGTGGCTTTACAGTACCCTGTTCTTTTGTCATCTTTTGAGTTCAGAGTCCCTCCACACAGTATTTGAGGGCTGAAGCATTGGCTCATAGTTGTTATCTTCACTCCATTCTTGATGTAGAGACTTCCTCTTTCTTAAATTTAGCTTTTCCTTCTTCATTATGTCTCTCCAATAATTATATAAATATACTCAAATTTCTCCTAATATTAATAAAATCATTGTGTCCTACACAGTGATTCCCTCTTTAGCTACTGTCTTTGCATCTTTTTTTTGTGTGTGTGTGCAGGCAAACTTCTTGAAATAGAAGCCTAGAGTAGCTATTTCTGGCTTCCTGGTCTCTAGTCACTTCCCAGTCACTATTCAGTCCCCTTTAATCCAGCTTCTGCTCCTATTGAGCAACTTTCTCCAATGTACCCAGGTCTCCAATTGCCACAGCCAGGTGCTACTGTTAAGTCTTTGTCTTATTTGGTCTTTCTGTAGCATTTGACACTGCTGATCACATCCTTTTTCTCATAAATGTAAAAAACTCTCCATTGATTCTCATGAATTCTCCTGGTTTTCTTCTTTCTTGTGTTTATGCTCTTTTTTAGGCCCTTGAGCTCATTTTTCTACCCTGCCCTCTTTGCTCTTGTTCCTCAGGGTTTTCTCTTTCCTCACCACGTTCTCCTCAGGAGGCAGTTACATGCATGTCCATAGCTCCACAGCTTCCCCTGTGCATGGGAGACTCCCAATTCTACAGCTCAGCTGCAGTTCTCCCTCCAAGGCACCAGACAGCATATTGCATACCTCCTTCTGGGTGTACCTCAAACCTCACAAAGCTGGGCATACCCTGCTGGATGCCTACTCAGCAGCCACCATCCCTTCTTCCTTGACAACAGAATCATGATCTATATGCCATTCTGCTTTGCCAGTGCTTGGTCTAGAGTTTACATAAAATATTGTTATGGCCAAATAAATGTAAGAAGACTTCTGATAGATTCTCACAGGATAGTCTTATAGTTGGGAGATAGTAATACACTGAAATGCAGTAGGACGTTACTCTGCTCTAAGGTGTTAGAGCAGAAATATGGGAAGAGCCTGGCTCCTTCATGTCATCGTCGGGCCCTGCACAACTCTAGAATCTCCTGTCTTCAGACCTTTTGTTTTGTGGGAAAAATTAACTTCCACTTGTTTAGGCCCTTGTCAGTCAGGTTTTCTGTTATTTGTGGCTAGAAGAATCCTAACTGCTTGAATGTCTGGAGCTGAACTCATTATCTTACATTCTGCTCACCCCTGAAGTCTACCTCTGCTTTCTCTAGGCCTGGGCTCCCAAGGCAAAATCCTGGGAGTCATTCCTGATTGCTCCCCCTTCACTCCCCAAACCATCAACAAGGCCTGTTGATTCTTCGTTCTAAATGTCCTCCTCTTTCTCTTCCCTTTGTCACTAGCTAAACTTTAGTCTTCATAAAGTTGTACGCAAGCACTGCAGAATTCTCCTTTCTGGTTCTCTGCCTCCAGTCTCTCCCTGTTCCAGTTTATTCTGCTCCTCCATTCCATGTTGAAAGAGCAAACTTTTTAAAAAGGTAATTTATTCGCTGGCGTGGTGGCTCACACCTGTAATCGCAGCACTTTGAGAGGCTGAGGCAGGTAGAGCACTTGAGGTCAGGAGTTTGAGACCAGCCTGGCCAACATAGTGAAACCCCATCTCTGCTAAAAAAAATACAAAAAAATTAGCCGGGCATGATGGTGGGCGCCTGTAATCCTAGCTACTCGGGAGGCTGAGGCAGGAGAATCATTTGAACCTGGGAGGCAGAGGTTGCAGTGAGCCGAGATTGCTCCACTGCACTCCAGCGTGGGCAACAGAGCAAGACTCCATCTCAAAAAAAAAAAAAAAAAAAGGGCAGAGATTTAAGAGTTGAAGGATATTCAGTTTCCAGGTGGGAAAGGAGTTGGGACTGACAGGGAGAGATGTGGGAAGAGAAAATTAGGCTTTAATTGTGCAGCGTGGCCTTGGGTCACTTCTGTGCAAATAAACAGCTCTCTTCCAAAGTGTTTTACTCTGTGCTTAAATACATACACATGAAAATGAAATTATTTTTGAGCCTTGTGAAATATAGCAGTACTTTGAGTTTTATTTTGTGATTATTTTTCTAAATTTTTTTTTTTTAATTAAGGAAGTTGACTCTCAAGGCCTTCATTAGATGAGGTATCAGTGACTGGGAACAACTTCCATTTTTCAGATGTTATCCCTTTGAGCTGCACTGAACTGACACAGGATGAATCCTTCATTAGAAGAGGATTATCTACACTCTGTGTGACTATTTAGTAAAACATTTGTATTTGTCAGACTACTTTTCCAAAGTGAGGGTGCTTGAGTAAACCATTCACTTCCTCCTTCTCAAAACATCAGTCACCATGATTGATTTTTATGTTGGTAATAAAGAGAAATGGAATCAACTAAAAGCCGGGTGAGGATTATAGACCGGAAGCAGATAATTTACTTAACAAATATGTATTGGCTATTTGTTTATGTCAGGCACTATGCCAGGTGATCAAGACAGTGTCAGATAAGACATATTCTTGTTTTTCAAGCAGTTCTTGGGCCAGTGAGCGGCTAGACTCATCTTAGATCCTCCATAGACCAGCATGGAGCCCACTACCCCCAGATAATCTGCTCTAGAAAGTTTGAAGGTTTGTTTTCAATTTATTACATGCCTGCAGTTTCACCCCTTAGAGATTCATTTGGGTTCAATGTCCTTTTTTAAAATACAAATTCACCTGGAGGGTGAAGATACTTTTGGTTGTTCAGTCATGTGTACTAGACCTGTTCAATGGTTTCCTTCCAACTTTTGGTTAAGATGGCTTCACTGAGGACATTCAGTGAAGTGGTTTTTTTGAACCACTGTTACAGGCAATGCACAGTGCTAGGTATACTGAGGGTTATAGAAGTAACAGAGGATGCCTTTTCTCAGAAAGAATGAGGACTTTAGAGGTTCGTTATCTCTGCAGCTTAAGAATAACAGTCATAAAGACTATACTTTCAGGGATCATTTCTATAGTTAGTTGCTAGAGAAATTTCTCTGGACATGTGGAGCACCAGAAACCATGAGGAGGAGATGTAGTGTTCTCTCCGGAGCATGAAGCTGGCTCTTGGTGTTGCTTCACTGCACCTGCCATTTGCCATTGACAATCATTCTTCTCTTCCTCTGGGAGAGTAAGGAGGAGAGGACACAGTCTGAGTGGTTCCCATTTATGTGGGTTTTTTAAAATTATACTTTAAGTTCTAGGGTACATGTGCACAACGTGCAGGTTTGTTACATATGTATACATGTGCCATGTTGGTGTGCTGCACACATTAACTCGTCATTTACGTTAGGTATATCTCCTAATGCTATCCCTTCCCCTCCCCCCATGTGGGTTTTTTTTTTTTTTAAGAATAATAGTCACAGCTAACATTCGTCACACACATACCATGTGCCAGGCTCAGTGTCAAGAGCTTTCCTTACAACAGGTGTGTGAGGTTGATACTGTTATAATCCCTATATAGCAGATGAGAAAAGTGAGGTTCAGAAAGGTAATCCACTTGCTCAAGGTTACATAGCTATTAGGTTCTAGAATTGGAATTTGAACCCAGCTAGTATGACTACTGGGAAAGCACTCTTATTGAGGCTCAACCTTGTCATAGAAAGTGAATAATGCAACTTCATTCATTCACTCATAGTTTCTACAAATGTTTATTGAGCATATACTATGTGCAAAGCATTTTTGTGGTGAACACAACATAGGTCCCAGTCCTTCTGTAACTTATTTTTGAGCAGAATAAACCAAATCATTATACAATACACTTACCTTGTAGGGTTGTTGTTATGTACATAAAAGTGCCTAACACAAACATGTCACATAGTGGATAGCCAACAAATATTTCCAAGAAATTTATAACCTCATGGGAAAGATAAAAAATCATGCACAAATAACTGTAATTCAAGATATATTGTGGCAAGGTTTTAGAAGAGGCCATATTTTATTTTATTTTCCAGTTTTATTGAGGTATACAAAACACTGCGCATACATAGTACTGTAAAAGCCCAGAGAAGGAAATCCCTTCTGGTGGGCTTGAGAAGCCTTCATGGATGAGTTGGCATCATGACTTGGCCATGGGGTGAATGGGATAGGTTTTTGGTAAGATACATTGCATGCAGAAATACCATGTGCTAAGACACAGAGGTGATAAAGTTTAGGCATTTTTGGGAACCAAAGGGTGATTCTGTTGATTAGGTAAAAGAGAGTAATGGGAGGTATGGCTGAAAAGACAAAATGGAACCAACTCCTGGAAATAAGAGTTTTGACTGGGTTTGAGGAGGACAGATAGGTAGTTTGGAAGAGTAAAGCATGAGGCAGGAATAGGTAAGCTGAGGAGGGATGCTTTAGTAGTGGATAACATTTGGGTCTTTGGCACAAGGGCTGAGGCCACTGGAAGGCAGAAAATGGTTGCAAAGAAAGAGCATAAGAATGTCAAAGGTTGCCTATGTTCCCTGTACCCAGAGAAGGAAGACAAATCTCCTTTGCCATACTTGATTTTATTTTTCAGTATCATTGGGTATAATTTGTATACAAAGCACTGTAAATAAGGAATGCATACAATTTGGTGCCCTAACCACTTTTCAGAATGTTATGCCAATGGGAAAATACGTTCTATGGATATATGCTTCAACTTTTAAAATATGATTGGTCTGAAAATTAAAGACTGTATTCACAAATTTTCAGATCTGTTAAAAAGATTTAATAGATTTTCAAAGCTGGCCCAGACAACTTTCAACTTTGTTTCATTAGGAAAATGTATTCCAAGGTCCAAACAACTGGAAATGAACTTTTAGAATACAGTCAATACTTGAATTGAGAGCTGCCTGTCTAGAATTTCCTTAATGGGCAACCACTGGTAAATATCTGTTTCCTTTATCGTATTTTCCAAAATTGCCCCATCATCAGGTTTTTTAACAAAAACCCGGGGATTTTGTTAAAATATATAGATTTCTAGGCCCCTACCCTGGAGATGCTAATTCACTAGGTCTGGGGTGGACCCTGAGAATTTGTACTTCAATAAAAGGTCCAAGGGATTCTTAAGATCAGGAAAGTGTGTACAAATCTTTATCAGAATACCCTGTTTTTTGTTTTTTGTTTTTGAGGTAAGTGACTATTTTGGTTCTCAACTGAATTTTAACAATGAAGGGAAAATCTTTCCAGCAGGGCTTAAGACCTGTCAGTAGCTGACAACATTTCAGCCTGATTCGCTCCTGGGGTGAGGAGATGGGGAAATGTTCATATGCTGCTCTGTGCTTCCTTGTGAACTGGCAACATCTCAAGATGTTTCTGATGCTGGAGAATCCCTCAAAGTGGGACAGAACTGAAAGCCCTGGTCCCAAGATGAGCCAGGTAAAGCCTGGGATTGACTGGTTGATTGTAATCGAAACTCTGAGGACCCCGGACCTGTACTGATATAGCCACAGAGCTGGTCACGTAGTCATTAGCTTTTAGATCAAAGTCCATTCCATTTTTTTATGGCTTGGATAATTGGGTACTTTATGTAAGGGTTTAATTATGACAAAGTAATAAATGGGTAAGAATGATACTTTAGGCCAGGCACGGTGGCTCATGCCTGTAATCCCAGCACTTTGGGAGGCCAAGGCGGGCGGATCACGAGGTCAGGTGTTCGAGACCAGCCTGGCCAATATGGTGAAACTCCATCTCTACTAAAAATACAAAAGAATTAGCTGTGCATGGTGGCGGGCACCTGTAATCCCAGCTACTCAGGAGGCCGAGGCAGGAGAATTGCTTGAACCCGGGAGGCAGAGGTTGCAGTGAACCGAGATTATGCCATTGCACCCCAGCCTGGGCAACAGAGAAAGACTCTGTCTCCAAAAAAAAAAAAAAAAAAAAAAAAAGATACTTTAGAATCTTTACAATTAGGGAAAAAAGTCAACTTGAGGGCAAAAGCAATAATCTGGATTAAGTAAGATGGTACGAATTTAGGAAAAGTGTGAAATAATTTTAAAATGATTTCTGGATTTCTGTATACATCTCAGTTCTTAAATAGAAGAAAGTGTACACATCAGGATAGGCATTTTATGAAAATGTCAGTAATTCATTGTAGTTCTTAGAGTGGTTACCAGTAGAAGCTGGCTTTCTAAATTCTGCTATTTATTGATTCAGATTTTGCTGTAGTGTGAATGAGTGAAATAATGTTATATCTTTAATTAGGATTCTGTTGTTATTTTTCAGTTAATCTATGTCAGTAACTTTAGCATTTGTATTAAATCATTTTCTTCATGAAAGCTTCTAATGAGGAAACAAATTGATTGTATTTATATATTGGATTCTTGCCACCGCAATGTGTATTCAGTCGTGTCTTTTGAAGTATATTTTTACTGGTCATTTTGTGGTTTGTCTTTGAAGCCAGGCTTTGGGGGAAAAAATTCTTCATTTGGATGAAGGTTTCAATTTAACAAAGCTTTCTTATTTTTGTCTCTCTTCTTTTTCATCCCTTACTTTGATTTTCTTTCTTTTTTCCCCTCTTGACTTTGTGTGAGTGATTTAGAGGAAAATGAAGGCACCCTAGCCCCACCTTTTTGGAATAAAATCCATACTTCATAGCATTGCCTGGAAGTGCCTTGCCCTCTGCCTGCCTCTCCAAGCTTGTCCCTACCCCTCCCTGAAATGCTCTCTTATACTGAATGAGTCTCATACCAAACTCAGACAGCCCTTCCTGCTTCTTACCTCCATTCGCTGATTTAGCAAACATTTATTGAGCACAAGCTCTATGCCACTGCCCCTTGAGGGCTCAGTGACAGCTAATACAGTATTATAGGTGCTACTGAGAGGCATGCACAGATGTGCTGTGGGAACCCTAACATAGGACACTTAGCTGAGCCTCAAAGGATCACGGAGGGTCCGCTAGGAGAAGAAGGAGGCATGAAAGGAAAGGTTGCTGGCAGAGTGTGCTTGAACAAGTAGGCAGGAGTGTGAGCGGGAGCCGGGGAGGACCTGAGAGCTGAGGTGAGCCATGGAAGGATTTCAAGCAGGAGTATGATAGGACCAGGCTTGCCTTTTAGGTCATTAAGATAATGAAGGTGCTAATGACTAACAGCTGACATTTATTGGAGGTTTACCAGGTTCTTTACGTGCATTACCTCTGTTAGTCCTCCCAAGAACCAAATGAGGCAGATGTGGTTATTATTTGTTTTAAAGATGAGGAAACTAAGGCTGCAGCAAAAGTCTCAGCTAGAAGATGGAGGAGCTGGGACTTCAACCCAGACTTGTCTGCAAAGACTTTGCTCTTCATGCTCATTCCATTCCCTTTTCCATCAGCACTGAGGAGAGTAGGTCAAAGGGAGGAGGATGAGGGCAGGTGGACCATTTGCGATGTGGTTACATGGATGTGGGTGAGGCCTTTTGAAAGCTCAGATGAACTCAGTGTCTGCAGAGATGGAGAGGAGATTGATTAAAAGGGTATTAAGGGAGTAGAATCTACAGGTCTTGGTGACTAATGGGATATATATAGCAATAGGAAAAGAGGTATAGGGATGATTCCCAAGTTTCAGCTGGGTGGATAGTAATATCATCCATTGAAATAGGGAACACAGGGGTAGGAGAAGTTTGGGACCTGTGGGACAAAGGACAGTTCTACTCCTGAAAGAGAAAAGTAATGATATCTCCTGCTTTTGAATGTTTTAATGGACTAAAGTATTTAATATATGCAGGCACTATAGTGAAGTCTTTGGCAATTGGTTTCTTCTCTGGTCAGCCTGAGCTCTATGACCTATCCCTCTAGTCCTCTAGTCTTCTCTGATTCTCTTGTCTTTTCATCCCACAAGCCTAGAAAAATCCTAATCTTGGATCATCAGTTCAACTGTCCACCTTCTCTGTTTGTATATCTGGAAAGCTATTCAGTTCTGGAGAAAAATTGCACAACTGGATTGCGCCATAGTAAACCTTTTTATTTAATTTTTTTTTTTTTTTTTGAGACAGGGTCTTGCTCTGTCACCCATGCTGGAGTGTAGTGGCGCAATCATGGTTCACTGCAGCCTCAACCTCCTGGGCTAAAGCAGTCCTCCCACCTCAGCCTCTTAGGTAGCTGGGACCACAGGTACAATCCATTACACACGGCTAATTTTTTTTTTTTTTTTGTAAAGATGGGGTCTCACAATGTTGCCCAGACTGGTCTGAAATTCCTGGACTCAAGTGATCTGCCCACCTTGGCCTCCTAAAATGCTGGAATTATAGGCATGAGTCTCCATCCTGGCTGCACTACAGTAAAGTTTAGTCTTCAACCTCAGTCGAACCCTTAGTGATAACTGGTAGTTATTTCACATGCTCCACATCAGCAACCTTTTTCCTTAATTTTTTTTCCTCCGCAAACCCTTGTCAGTCTTTACCTCATCATATTGCTTCTCACTCTTTCCATGACGTCACAGCCTACTTCACAAGAGAAAAGAGAGGCTCTCAGGTTGGAACCTACTCAGTATCCTACCCTGTCCCTTACTCAACATAACTGCTTTGGGGTGCTAGGCTGGTCCTTTGCCACCTTCTCTTCTTCTGGACCTGGCCCCTCTGCCTGACCTCCCTCTGCATCTTGGGCCTGGCCTCTCTGTGACCCGACCCTCCCCTGCCAGGCTTCTCTCTGATCTCGAATCCTCCCTTAGCAACTCTTATCTGCAGGCAGTAAGACATTCTGGCATTAGTCAGACATGGGTTCTTCTGGTCCCAGTTTTACCATTTGCATGTTCTGGGCCAATTACATCACTTCTACACAATTTGATTATTTCGGCCAAACTGGTCCACAGTTGGGTTTTCTGTGCTCTTAGTCCCTCACAGTGTGTCTGGCAAATAGTGGAAATTTATTCATCTCTACTACTGAGAGAACAAATGCAGTATTCGTAACTTGAGATACAGACTGTGTTGGCATGTTAATGCTGAGATATCCACCTTGCCTAGATGAACTCTAATAACTAATCCAGCTTAAAAATTTTTTACATAACATTTGCCTTCAGGTGAATAATATGTCCATGTTCATAACAAGGAAAATATCAAAGGCATGATAGCCGAGTTTTTCCAAGGAAGTTTTAAATGTTTTTGTAGAAATTGTCTCATTTTTAAATGAATATCACATTTTTGAACTTGCCCCTGATTCTGTACAAGATAAACTGTGGTGGCCCCACAGTGTGGACTTTTAAACTCCTATGGTGCAATTAGATAACCTCTCCATGCTTCATTTTCTCATCTGTAAAGTGAAGGCTAGAGTAAATGATTTTAAGCATCCTTCCAGCTGTAAAATTCAGTGAGTATATGGGCCACGGTCACACATTCACTCAGCTATCAGTTATTCACTAATCAGATAATGGCGTCTCAGTGGTCGAAGAGTAGCTGTTAACCTGAAGCAAGCAAAAAATAAAACAAAATTAGGTTTTTAAGCGTCAACAGTGACAAAAATGACAGAGCAAGGGCCAAAGAGACAACAGTTTAGAATACAGTAATCAGCTGGAGTTATTTGTACATAAGCAGTACCTTGTTTTCTCCAATACACAAGTTTGGAACCGAAAGGCGTCTCTGACTTTCCTCTTGATGCTCTCCTCCTAGCCAGTCTCTAAGTCTGTTATCTAATCTCTTGTCTCTTCTCTTGCTCTCAAGTAGCTTCCTAAACTATCTCCCCACTTTTCTCCCTCCCATCCATGCTACACATCTCTGCTGGATTTGATGTGGACATCATTCTTTATCCTTAAAGACAAACAAACAAACAAACAGACCTTTCAATGACTCCTTTTTATTTACAGAAAAAAACCCTCCAACTCTGACCTGTTATTTAGTGTTTTTATTTTGCCATAATGTATTTGGCTAGCATTTTTCCTTTATTAGTTCATCGAATTATAGTTTGTTGCCTATTACATGGAGGAAGTATGGGGATTGTGTAGACATACTAGTGAGATTTGCTGGTGAAAAAACAGTCCTCATGCTAGAAAGTAGGGGAAGGAATGTTAGAATGTGGGTTTCCAGTGTTGCAATCAGAAAGCTTAATCACTCACTGATCAAAAAGAGTTCTTAGGTTTCTTAATGTTTATACTCATGGTGGGTGTTTCATTGACCATAGCAATGATTCCATGTAGCAAAAGTGTTATAGGAGACTCTAGTGTTAAATAGTACTTTAATTTCTTTTCAAAATTTAATTTCTTTTTTGCTGTCCAGGAATGGACTTAAAAATTGTGGTGGGGGAGCAGGTGATGAGTTATACTGTCAATCTCAGATAATGTTGTTTATTATTTAATAAAAGTTTGATTGTGATCATTGTATTTAGTAGGTAGGTGAACATTGTATTATCTACCTAGATGGGCTTGTAAATATAGACTCAAGACCACAGAAATATTACATCCCCCAAAAGAACCCGGGACCTTCTTGTGATATGTTCTTCTATTACATAATTGAATTATATGCCTATTGTCTGTTGTTACAATAGTATTTATCATATTAGATTGTCATCTCATTATATACAAAGAGCTCATATTTTGGACTAGATTGTACGCTCCTTGTAGGTAGGCATTAGGTCTTGTACTTTTGGTGAGATTAAGGAATTGGGACTAGAAGGATCACCAGCTCTTCCACCAGGGACCTTCCTTTTGCTGCCCAGTTGTTTCTAAGGCTGGTACCTGGACCCCTGGGTCCCAGGCCTTGGATGCCTCCGCTGGGGACTTCCACCAGATGGTGCTGTTTTCCCATTTCTGTTGTTGGGTGTCACTGGCCATGTTACTCTTTGCCACTAGTCCATACCTTCTGCAAGGTAGTAGATGGGACACTTTCAGAAGATAATTTGGAAACAATATGAATCTTTCCAAGTGAGAAAAAAAATTATAGGAAATATTTAGTGTACAGACTCAGCATTGCTCAGCAAAGCCATTTCCTTGGGCATAAATAAACTTCTACCATGTGGCTGACTGCTCAAGATCAGTTGCAAGGGGTTTTCCTAGCCTTATCAACTTGCATGGAATCCATGCTCAACTAGGTGTCCATCTGAATCCTAAGATTCCATTTTCAATGCAGGATAACTCTTCAGTGTTAGCCTTTGCAGTCTGTTTGGAGACAACCATTATCAGAGAACAGAGATGGTCAAGAGAGAGATAGAAGTCTTTGGACACTGAGTATTGCAGACAGCCTATGCATTCAGAAGGCATTGCTGTTTTAGTACAAAAAGGAAGTTCAAGCTGAATGCAGTGGCTCACATCTGTAATCTCAGCACTTTGGGAGGCTGAGGCAGGCAGATTGCTTGAGTCCAGGAGTTCAAGACCAGTCTGGGAAATATAGTGAAACCCTGTCTGTACAAAAAAAAACAAAAATTGGCCAGGCATGGTGGAGCATGCCTGTAGTCCCAGATACTCAAGAGGCTAAGGTGGAACGATGGCTTGAGCCTGGGAGGCAGAAGTTGCAGTGAGCTGAGATTGTGTCACTACGCTCCAGCATGGGCAGCAGAGCAAGACCCTGTCTCAAAAACAACAAAAAAGAGAAGTTCAAATTTGGATATCGTTAAGTCATTAAGAAGAGATTTGATTTTGTTCAGCAGGGGTTTACCAAGGCAGAGAGTATATGATGTGTTTTAAATTTCCATAAGTCACAGGTAAAATAACACTTTTAATACTTCAGTTGCAAAAAAACATTCACCTAGATGTTCTAGAGTTATAACATCACAGATGTTGGCCTTTCTGGATAGCTAGTTTTATAATGCCATTACAACTCTATTCACCTAATTCAGTGGGTCATATCATTTTTGGTGGGTGTGGGGCAGGGGTGAGTTATTGACACTAATGAGGTCTATAGACTCTTCTCCAAGAGAAAAGAAAACAAGTGTTACATTTCACCCACAATTTTAGAGAGTTTAGGAAATCCCCTGAAGCCCAAACTATGGACTTCAGGTTAAAGACCTCTGTCTAACCACTCCCTAATATTCACATTAGGGTTGATTCATGCCCATAGGCTATCTAACAAAACAATTGTATCTTCTCTTAAGTGCCAGATTTATTATTTTTTTATATTATAGCCAATAGGAAAGCAGTTAATATGGAATTTAAGAGCTTGGGCTCTGGAACCAAGTAGACCTGTGATATGGTTTGGCTCTGTGTCCCCACCCAAATCTCATCTTGAATTATAACCCCCACATGTCAAGGGAGGGACCTAGTGGGAGGTGATTAGATCGTGGGAGCAGATTTGCCCCTTGCTGCTCTCATGATAGTGAGTGAGTTCTCACAAGATCTGGTTGTTTGATAAGTGTCTAGCGCTTCCCACTTCTCTCATGCTCCTCTCTCCTGCCACCCTGTGAAGAAGGTGCTTGCTTCCCTTTCACCTTCCACCATGGTTGTAAGTTTCCTGAGGCCTCCGCAGCCATGTGGAAGTGTGAGTCAGTTAAACCTCTTTTATTTATAAATTACCCAGTCTCAGGTAGTATCTTTATAGCAGTGTGAAAATGGACTAATACAACCTGGATACAAATCTTGGTTCTGCCACTTAGTAGCTATGTGATCTTGGCCAAGTTGTTTGACCTTCCTGAGTTTGAGTTTCCTCGTCTGTAAAATGAGGATAATAGTAGTCCTGGGCTGGGCATAGTGGCTCATGCCTGTAATCCCAGTACTTTGGGGAGGCCAAAGCAGGAGGATCACTTGAGGCCAGAAGTTCGAGACCAGTCTGGGCAACATAGTGAGAATTTGTATCTACTAAAATGAAAAATAAAGGAAATTAGCCAGGTGTGGTGGTGCACACCTATAGTCCCAGCTAATTGGGAGGCTGAGGCAGGAAGATTGCTTGAGCCCAGGAGTTCAAGTTTACAATAAGCTATGATTGCACCACTGCATTTCAGCCTGTGTGACAGAATGCAACCTTGTCTTAAAAAAATACTGACCTCCTAGGGTTTTTATGAAGATTAAATAAAATAATACATGTGCCGGACATGGTGACTCACGCCTGTAATCCCAGCACTTTGGGAGGCCAAGGCAGGCAAATCACCTGAGGTCAGGAGTTCGAGACCAGCCTAACCAACATGGAGAAACCCCTGTCTACTAAAAATACAAAATTAGCCGGGCATGGTGGCACATGCCTGTAATCCCAGCTACTCGGGAGGCTGAGGCAGGAGAATCACTTGAACCTGGGAGGCGGAGGTTGCGGTGAGCCAAGACTGCACCATTACACTCCAGCCTGGGCAACAAGAGCAAAACTCCGTCTCAAAAATGAATAAATAAATAAAAAAACACATGTAAAACATATACCTAGCACAGGGCCAGACGTGGTGGCTCATGCCTGTAATCCCAGCACTTTGGGAGGCTGAGGTGGGTAAATCACTTGAGGCAAGGAGCTCAAGACCAACCTTGCCAACATGGGAAAACCCCATCTCTACTAAAAAGATAAAAAATTAACTGGGTGTGGTGGCACACGCTTGTAATCCTAGCTACTCAGGAGGCTGAGGTACGAGAATCACGTGAACCCAGGAGGCAGAGGTTGCAGTGAATGGAGATTGTGCCACTGCACTCCAGCCTGGGTGACAGAGCGAGACTCTGTCTCAAAAAAATATATATGATGTATATGCATATGTATATGTGTATATCTAGCACAATGCCTAACATGTAAGTGCTAATAAATGTTAATCATTTTTTTATAATTGGGAAATAGAATTATTTTTCCTTTCTTTTTTTCTTTTTCTTTTCTTTTTTTTTTTTTTGAGACAGGGTCTTGCTGTGTCACCCAGGCTGGAGTGCAGTAGTATGATCATGGCTCACTGCTGCCTCAACCTCACAGGCTCAAGGGATCCTCCAACTTCAGCCTCCCAAGTAGCTGGGACTACAGGCATGCACCACCATGCCTGGCTTTTTTTTTTTTTTTTTTTTTTTTGTAGAGACAAGGTTTCACCATGTTACCCATGGCTGGTCTCGAACTCCTGGATCCAAGCAACCTACCCGCCTTGGCCTCCCAAAGTGCTGAGATTACAGGTGTGAGCCACCACACCTGACCAGTATGTCTAATAATATGAGGATAGCTACAGTTGTTTGTCTGACCTGTTTCATCAGGATCTATCTAATTAGCTGACTGAGGGAATAAAGCTCTGAGTACTTTAATCTCAATAACCATGTTCTTTGGTTAGCTCCATGGCCAAGAATCTGATATTCTCTCCCTTGCAATCTGTTGATTTAGATTCAGTAGCCCTATTTTCAGCAGAAACCTGACAATGTTTTCTGTGAGTTGTTTATTTTTTACAATTTCAACTTTTATTTTAGACACGGGGGTACATGTGCAGGTTTGTTACAGGGTATATAGTGTGATGCTGAAGCTTGGGATACAAATGATCCCATCACCCAAATAGTGAGCATAGTACCCAATAATTTTTCAACTCCTACCCCTCTTTCTCTTTCCCCACCTCTATTAGTCCCTAGTGTCTATTGCTCACACCTTTATGTTCATAAGTACCTAATGTTTAGCTCCCACTTATAAGTGAGAACATGCAGTATTTGGTTTTCTGTTTCTGCATTAATTTGCTTAGAATAATGGCCTCCAGCTGCATCCCTCTTGTTGAAAAGGACATGATTTCATTGTTTATTATGGCTGCATCATAGTCCATGGTGTATATATGCCACATTAAAAAAAATCTAATCCACTGTTGATGGACACCTAGGTTGATTCCATGTCTTTGCTATTATGAATAGCACTGTGATGAACCTACAAGTGCATATGTCTTTTTGGTAGAATGATTTATTTTCTTTTGGATATATACCCAGTAATGGGATTACTGGGTTGAATGGTAGTTCTGTTTTAAGTTCTTTGATAAATCTCCAAACTGCTTTCCACAGCAGCTAAACTAATTTACATACCCACCAACAATGTATAAGTGTTCCTTTTCTCCACGGCCTCACCAGCACCTGTTGTTTCTTGACTTTTTAATAATAACCATTCTGGCCAGGTGTGGTGGCTCACGCTTGTAATCCCAGCACTTTGGGTGGCTGAGGCGGGCTTGAGCTCAGCAGTTTGAGACCAGCCTAGGGCAACATTGAGAAACCTTGTCTCTACAAAAAATACAATAATTAGCTAGGTGTGATGGTACGTGCTGCTCCCAGCTACTGGGAGGCTGAGGTGGGGAGGATTGCTTGAGCCGAGGAGGTTGAGGCTGCAGTAAGCCATGATCACGCCACAGCACTCCAGCATAGGTGACAGGGCGAGACCCTGTGTCAAAAAAATATAATAATAATGATAGCCATTCTGATTGGTGTGAGATGGTTTTGATTTGCATTTCTCTGATGATTAGTAATGTTGAGCATTTTAAAATATTCGTTGGCCACTTGTGTGTCTTCTCTTGAGAAGTGTCTGTTCATGCCTTTTGCAAACTTTTTAATGGCGTTGTTTTTTGCTTGTCCAATTAAGTTCTTTATAGACTCTGTGAATTTGGGGTGGCAACCTAGAACTGTGTGTTTGCAGTATGAGAGATACTGAAATATATCTGTAGACAAATCATATCTATTATAGTCATCATTTCATCCATAGTACCTGGGCAAAGGGCTTGTCATAGAAGACATTCAATAAATATTGAATTGGTTGACTGAGTCACTGAATTATTTTAGAATAGTAAAATATCTTTAGAGAAAGACTCAGTTAATTTTGATGATTGTTTTAATTGTTAGATTATATTTTCAAGACTTTCCTCCTTAGTTTCTTGTTAGAGGTCCTGTTCTGAAACTGATTGTTGGTGGTGGAAACTTGTCCACTTGTCCATCAGCTTTCTAATGATGGGTAAGTTATTTAATACTTGATGCCTCAGTTTTCTTATTTAGAAAATGGGCATAATAATAGGGTTAGAGTGTGAGGAAATGGGTTAATGTAAGAAAAGTGCTTAGAGCAACATCCAACAAAATGTTCAATAAATCTTAGCATTGTTATTAGCACTACTGTTATTACTACTACAGTGATTGCTGCTTATCAAGATTCCCTCAATACTGTGGGTTCAATTTATTTGTACCTTTCCCCAAACTAAAGTTCATTTTTTATTTTTTACTTTTTTTTTTTTTTGAGAGAGGGTCTCACTCTGTTGCCCAGGCTGGAGTGCAGTGGTGCAATCATGGCTCACCTGTAGCCTCAACCTCCCAGGCTCATGCAATCCTCCCACCTCAGCCTTCTCATAACTGGGACTGCAGGTGCACACCACCACACCCAGCTGATCTTTGTACTTTTTGTAGAGACAGGGTTTTGCCATGTTGTCTAGGCTGGACTCAAACTCCTGGGCTCAAGCAATATACCCACCTTGGCCTCTCATAGTGCTTGGATTACAGGTGTGAGCCACTGCATCTGACCTAAAGTTCAGTTAAAACATCTTTATTTTATATTTATTTATTTATTTATTTATTTATTTATTTATTTATTTATTTATTTATTTTGAGATGGAGTCTCTCTCTGTTGCCAAGGCTGGAGTGCATGGCGCGATCTCGGCTCACTGCAACCTCCGCCTCCTGAGTTCAAGTGATCCTCCTGCCTCAGACTCCCAAGTAGCTGAGATTACAGGCATGCGCCACTACGCCCAGCTAATTTTTTTTGTATTTTTAGTAGAAACAGGGTTTCACCATGTTGGTCAGGCTGGTCTTGAACTTATGACCTCCAAAAGTGCTGGGATTACAGGCGCACGCCACAGTGCCTGGCCAAAACATCTTTAATTTGAAAACACAAATAGCATACTCTACAATTTAATACTAAAATTTTAAGACTGTTCTGTAGCATAGAGAAAATATTGTGAAATTTTATTCTTCCATTTTCACTTTTGGAAGCACAAGTGAAGATGGGTTTATTTTTACTGAATGTAAAAATGATCATCATCAATATGGTTGCAACATTCTCTCTCTGCTCGTTCTGTACTCATCATTTTTCAGTTCCAAATATCATTTGCATGGTCCTGATGACATTGAGTATGGATATTGCAGAGGAGTGATAGCTTCCCTTTCCTACTGAAGCTGAAGCTTCAAAGAGAAGATTAAAGAAGTGTTTGTTATCTATCTGCACAGGCCTGATATGAAATTCTCAGAGGCTTTTAGGATAAACACAACTCTGTATGTGTGCATTTATATGCTTTTTCTTATGTATACTTATATTGTGGTCTTTGTATTTTGGTTTAAAATTTCTAGTTTCAGACTTGTTGGACTCTCTGGCTAACAGAATTGTTTTCAGAAAAAGGATAAGAATTGGAAGATGTTGGCAGGATTTTACTAAATCCCTCCTGAAGAGTATAGAATTCTCTATTGTGGAATTATATTTCTAGAGAACATGATGAAGGCCACCCAGGGGATATCTTTAACAAGACAAGACCAAGATCTTAAAGGTGTCCAGCAGGGACTAATCTGTGGTGCCCTCCAGTGAGGGATGTGATTGCTCACCTTTTGGGCTTTCCTTTTAGAAGTGTTCTTTGTGAGCTTTGGAATAGAGGTGTGGCTTTTTTAAAAAACAAACTCCCTATAGGGTTAATCCATAAATAATATTTAGAGAAAGAAGACAGGGAGAAAAGGTAGGATAGCAAGATACCTTCTGAAAAAGAAGGGAACTAACATTCCACTTCATGCTGTTCCACATCAAGTTCTACATATAATTTTTATTGTCAGAATTTTCTTTTTTTTTTTTTTGGAGACAGGATCTCGTTCTGTTACCCAAGCTGGAGTCCAGTGGCATGATCGCAGCTAACTGCAACCTCAACATCCTGGGTTCAAGCGATCCTCCCACCTCAGCCTCCCGAGTAGCTAGGACTAGCGACTAGCATGTGCCACCACGCCCGGCTAATTTTTGTACCTTTTGTAGAGATGAAGTTTCGCCATGTTTCCCAAGCTGGTCTTGAACTCCTGGGCTTGGGCAATCCTCCTGCCTTGGCCTCCCAAAGTGCTGGGATTACAGGTCTGAGCCACCACACCTGACCTCAGATTTTTTTAAATTGACAAATGCAGTGGAATGTATTTAAAATGTACAGTATGATTATATATATATGGATATATATCCATATATATATACACACATACATATACACACACATATACATGGTGAAAGGATTACCATAGTCATACTAATTAATACATTCATCACCTTACATGGCTTACATGGTTACCTTTTTTTTTGGTGAGAATGCTTAAAATCTACTCTCTTACCAAATTTCAAGTATGTAATACAGTATTATTAACTATAGTCACCATGCTGTACATTAGATCCTCAGAACTTATTCATCTTATAACTGAAAGTTTGACAGAAATACTTAATTATAGTATTACCAGGAATAAAGCAGGTTCTGCTATTTAACATCAACTAGATGGACCTACTACTTTATTTGATACTGCTGAGTTCTTAAGGTATGACTACTATTGGCAGAAGCAATACTCTTAGTATATATGACTTATAAGATCATATTTCTTCTCGACTGACAAGAGAAACCAGGAAGCCAGGGCACTTTAAAGTAGGTAGAGAAAAGGACTGAAAATCTGTGTTAGTTGGAGTGGGCATCATGGGACAGGGAGGCACAGAAGTGGCTGAGATCATCAATAACATACTTTGCCTATTTAACAATATACCTAGAGCACCTTTTAACTGCCACTGCATGACTAGGATTTTTTCTAGGCCAATAAATGAGAGCAACAGCACAGTTCCTGCTGTTGCCATCATCAATATTTTGGAAAGAAGAGAGAGTGTACATACACATGTGCACATACATGTATGCACATACTCGAACCCTAATTTCTATTTATATTAAATTAGAAGTTGGGTAATGATAGGAATTGGGGGTTAGGGAAGTGCCTCAAGAGAAGATGGAAAATAGCAAGAGTAGATGGAAAATTGCTCAGCCATTTGATGATTTGCTTGATTAGCTATGTTTTACAGAAAGGAGTTTTATGGAAAATTCTTCATGGTGGCCAGGTACAGGTGCACTGTCTGCTAGGTGGAGATTGACCCATCATACTATTATTCACAACGTATTTAAGTTTCAGCCAGTTTCAGCTTACATATGCCCCTGCATTGATATGGACACTCCTTCTTCCCAGGTTTTGAAGTGTTCCACTTCCCACACCGTCCTCTGCCCCTTCCTCTCCCCTTTGCTACTGCAGATGTCAAAGCTGTCCTGGAATTTCCTCACCCTCTAACCCAAGTATCTTACATTTCTCTTCACCTGATTGCCAGCCCAGGAACTGTTCTGGAAAAGGAAAGGAACAAGGAAGGACAAATTGTCAGGTTTCTTCTCCACTTTCTTATGTCTGATAATGTTCCCCAAATTAAACTGTGAATTATGGCAACATACTTATTCTCCACTGACCTCTTCTGTCTTTATTTTCTGAAAATTTGTCACACACTAAAGAAATAACCAATATATTCACTGGGCTGATACTCTTCCCTGAGGAAGCTAAGCCTAATTTTAGTAATGTATGTACTAGAAGACACACCATTATCACCTATCACCTTTTCTGCATCTTTTTGGGGGGTTTATGGACCCTTTAAACTGCAAGCTTGTCCAACCTGCCTTATTTTGTTGTTGTTTTTCTTTTGTTTTTGTTTTAGGCTTTTAGCAGGGTGAAGCCATGATTTTTAGTTTCTACCTCTAGTGATAAGTGGAAAAGAGGGATGAGGAAGGGGCTTTAGTGGCCCACCAGAAACAGAAACTAAGAACCCATGACTGTATTCTCTCCCTTGGGCACCCCTGCAAAAGAATTCTATAAAAAACTGTGGACTCCCTCCCTAGGTTAAAAAAAAAAAAAGCTCCGACGCACATCTACACTCCTGAGAGGTGAAAATGAGGATAGAAAAGCATCCCTTATATTTGGTGGCGTGAAGGTTATTATGTCTATAGCAAGAGTTAATGTGCAATGGCTCTGAGCCTGACTGGAGGATGTTGAGTGAGTGGGCAGTGAGGGAATAAAATGAGCCAAGTGTAGACAGTGCTTTTGAAAATGTCACTGTGATGTGACGGGAAACAGGACAGCAGGTGGAGGGATGTGAAGGGGTGAGGGAGGATTTGCTTTATTTTTATATGAGCATAAATGCTGATGGAAAGGGCCAAACTGAGAGGAAGAGGTTGAATACAGACAAGAGAAAAATTGATAAAGAATAATGTAAAGTTCCTGTGAAGGCAGGAGGAAATGGGATCCAAAATACAGTAGTCTTTCTTGGGTAACCATCATATATAACATTGTTTTTGTGGGGAAAGAAATGCAATTTAGTTTCCAAATAAGTGACTTACAAATGATCCTTTCCACCACTGCTATTTTGTTAGTTTAAGACTTCAAGGGTTGCTGGATGCAGTGGCTCATCCCTGCAATCCCAACACTTTGGGATGCCAAAGTGGGAGGATTGCTTAAGCCCCAGCCTGGGCAACAAAGTGAGACCCCATCGCTACAAAACAAAAACAAAAACAAAAACAAAAAAACAGTAACTTTTTCACTCTCTCATTGCAAGGTTGTTGAGAATTAGTAGTAATGTGTGTAAGCATCTAGGTGTGGTGGCATGTGCCAGTGGCCCCAGCTACATGGGAGGTTGAGGTAGGAGGATCCCTTGAGCCCAGCAGGTCAAGGCTGCAGTGAGTGACGTTCAGGCCATTGCATTCCAGCTTGGGTGATAGAGCAAGGCCTAGTCTCAGAAAAAAAAATAGATAAATAAAAGACTTCAAGGGTTGTCAGTTTTGCCAATTATTTCCCAAAATAATAGAGGAGATAGGATGGTACAATGAACTGCAAGAGCCCCATTCTTGGCTCAGACACTAAAATGTTAGACAACCTTAAGTCAATTGCACTAAAACGTTAGACAACCTTAAGTCAATTGTTCATGTTTCACTTGTTGTTGTTGTTTGTTTTGTTTTGTTGAGATGGAGTCTCGCTCTGTCACCCAGGCTGGAGTGCAATGGCGCGATCTTAGCTCACTGCAACCTCTGCCTCCTGGGTTCAAGCGATTCTCCTGCCTCAGCCTCCTGAGTAGCTGGGATTACAGGCACACGCCACCATGCCCAGCTAATTTTTGTATTTTTAGTAGAGACAGGGTTTCACCATGTTGGTTAGACTGGTCTCGAACTCCTGACCTCGTGATCTGCCTGCTTTGGCCTCCCAAAGTGCTGGGATTACAGGCATGAGCCACCACACCCGGCCCATGTTTCACTTGTAAAATTAAGAATTTAGGTTTAAAAGGCAAAGCCCAGGAGTTCGAGGCTGCAGTGAGCTATGATTGTGTCACTGTACTCCAGCCTGGGTAACAGAGAAAAAAAAAAATTAGGCTTCAGAGGCATTTGAGATGTGTTGGTGTTGGTAGTGGAGTTTGACTGTTATAACAACTGGGAATGTCTCTGGTATTTGGTACCTAGGACCAGTGATGGTAATGGTCCTGTAATACACAGGCCAGATTGTCACAACAAAGAACCATCCTGCTGAAAGCCTGTAGAGCTCTTGATGAGAAACCCCAGGCCACCGCTAGGTTCCCTTTTAGGACCTTTCCAGCTCTAAAGTCAAAATTACGTGAGGAATTTCAGTGAATTAAATGCATCTTTTAAGCCATTGAGACTCTTTCAAATCTCAGGGATAAGCTTTTGTTTTTCTCAAAATTAGTAGTGACTTTGGCTGGTTATAGACTTTAGCAAGCTTTTTGGACCAGGTGCTATAGCTATGGTAGGCCAACCAAAATTGAGAAATACAAGTTTGACTTATTCCCTTTTTTTTCCCCCTTGTATTTCAGGTACTATTGGGATTTTCAGCCCCAAGGTGAGTCCTCTTTGAACACATATGGTTTTATGCTAAAAATGTGTAAATGGGATTGTTTATTCCTGTCTCTTCTCTACAAGCTTCTCCACAGAGTGGCATTAACCATTTCCAAGGAAAGTTAGTGGAGTGTTTAATTAACCTTCACCCTGCTGCACCCCCCTGCCCTGCTTTTTAGCAACAAGAAGCTCTGTGCTTCCTCCTTCTGAGTGGACTGTTGCTAGATTATTTTATAAAACCAAGGCTATAATATGCTTTAATTCCTTGAGCTTTGTTAGGTGCCAACAGGATCCAGTAGCATTCAAATAAAATGGTAGCTGAGTCCATAATAAAAACCTTGAGAGGGTTCCAACTCAGCTAATCCTTCATTTGCTCCAGAAATAAATTCCAGTATGTTACCTCCTCGATCACAGTGCCCTTCCACACAGCCTGCCTGTCTGGCAGCAGAGAAATGTCAGAAATGGAGCAGTGTTGAAATTCCCACTAGAACAGTGTTATCACATTTTAATATGAGCCTTGCTGCAGCCTCAGTGCTTCTAATTGCTTTCAAACCATTGTTTTCCTGCTTTTGCTTGATGAACCCAACATCTGGCATGATTCTAAAAAGTACTACAGACAGCTGTGTGCAAAATTAAAAAAAGAAAAAGGCCAGGATTAAAACACATTTTTAAAAGGTTCAGAATTGAAATATTTTTTTCTGAATTCAAACAGTTTGAGGGGATATCTTTTAAAATATTTGCCTTCCTTCTTTTTAGTACTCTGGTTGAGAATATCACAAACATCAACCTGAATATTATCTTAATTTATTATAAATGGGGGGGGCTTTATTTTCTCAGATAATCACAGAGTTTTAGATCAAACTTACAAATAGCTTTATAAACTATTTTGCTCTATAACTTTCTTAACCAATTGTAAACTTTTTAAGTACTTTTTATTCTCTTAATGTTGTCACTGTATCCAACCCCAGTGAATAGTAATACCTTAAATAAATTAAAATTGTGAGTGATTATAATAGTTTTATTAAAATTTTTATTTTTCTGGCTCATACTTTTAGTGTATTTCAAGTTTTTATAAAGCTTTATTTTAAAGCCATCTTTAAGAAATAAAAACCATATATTTTCAAAGCTTCTTGACTCTTGTAAGTTAAAGTTGGAGCACTTACACTATTTTATGTAATGTGATGTGCTGTTACTATATATCTCACTATCCTAAAGCATTTATAGCTGAAAACATAGATTGAGCAGCGGATAATTTTATGTAATAATGTAGCAATTTGCTTTGCAAAATGTGAATTGCACTATTCAGGGGATGGCCCTATAGTTCAGGGTTTAACAGATGTTAACCAAAATCCACAGGGGGAAGCACATGATTGTGAACTGGCAGAAATGAATGGAACTGTGAGGGTAGAATTAATTACCTAAAGGAGAAATAAAGAGTTAGTGTCAGAGATGTGGTATAGGAATAGGCTGAGAAGAGAAAATAATTTTGGAGCTTAACACAAGAAACTATATGGGACTAAAAAAGACAAAGGGCACAACTTACCAGATTCTTGAAATGCTGGCATTGCAGTCATCTTTCAACATAAAGCAGCTTCTACCCATCCTTTCTCTCTTGGAGAGAGGACAGAGGTAGAGCAGCCAAGGAGACAAGTGAAAATAGTTTATTTAGAACAGAAAACTGTATTTGCTTCTTGACAACGATTAAATATATGTGGCAAAATCTTAGTGCATTTGGAAGTAAATGTAAGGAAAGATGACATAGAAAAACTCATGCCCTAGCCCCCAGTCTCATGACTTCTCACAGGTATTTTCAGGGGTAGGGGGAGTTAGTGGGAGGGTATCTTTTACCTTGCCCTTTTGATCAGACCTTAGCTGATTATGTGCTTCAGAAGCTGGTGGGGTGGGTAGGAGCAGTAAGTGGTTTAGATAAGGTACAACAGGACAATTTAAGATTATGAAAAGATTAGAAATATGTAAGAAAGAGAACAACTAGAAGAAGAATCTTAAAAGCCCTGGAAAACTGGGTGGTGTTGGGATGGGAGTGAGAAAGAACAGAAATGCTGGCCCCAAACTTTCTGAGCATTTTTATCTGTGACAGGACCCTCTGTACAAGAAGATGATGGGATGAATTTTATTAACTCTGCATCTGCCTAAATACACACTTGAGTTCTTCAAGATATTTGAACTAAACCAGGTCTGGTGCCTGGAAGGAAAATAGTCTTTAATTATAAAAGATCCATTATTTGTATATCCTTTTAGTAGCACACATTTTAAAAATAGCAGCCTTGGCCGGGTGCGGTGGCTCATGCCTATAATCCCAGTACTTTGAGAGGCTGAGGCAGGCAGGTGGATCACCTGAGGTCAGGAGTTCGAGACCAGCCTGACCAACATGGTGAAACCCTGTCCCTACTACATACAAAAAATTAGCTGGGAGTGGTGGTGCATGCCTGTAGTCCCAGCCACTTGGGAGGCTGAGGCAGGAGAGTCGCTTGAACCTGGGAGACGGAGGTTGCAGTGAGCCAAGATTGTGTCATTGCACTCAAGCCTGGGCAACACGAGCAAAACTCTGTCTCAAAAAGAAAAAAAAAAAAAAAACAAGGCAGCCTTATCAAGATATAATTCACATACCATAAAATTTACCCATTTAAAAGGTACAAGTTAGTGGTGTACAGTATAGTATAGTATAGTATAGTACAGTACAAGTTGTGCAACCATCACCACTATCTAATTTCAGAACGTTTCATCGCCCCAATAAGAAACCCTGTATGGATTCTAGAGCCCATTGTCTCCAGAGGTCGAGAGCCCATACTCTTCGTGACTGTTTTTCACTGTCTCATTGCAAGGTTGTTGAAGATTAGTAGTAATGTGTGTAAGCATCTAGCTTAGTACCTTGACATAGTGGGGAAAAAAAAAGGCCAGTAGTTTCTATTTATCATAATGGGACATTAATGGTAATCCTTTCTCTCACATTTCCACCTGCGTTTTTTTACTGGTCCACTGTCGACTTCCTGAATGATATTTATTTTAAAAAGGAAACAGGGAAAATAAAACATGATCCAAAGAATACATTACTTTAATGTAGAGGGGATATAAATGGAAGGGCACTTTTAATGAGCTTAAACATAATTGGAGAACATGAAAGAGGCTTTTTATTTTTACTTGACAATAAGACATAATATTGCTTTAATAATTCATGTCCTGCTTACTCAAAAAAAATTTCTACTTAATTTTTTACTTAAAGTTACAAAGAAAAGCCAGCGGAGTTTTTGCCATGGAATTTTTATAATTTCAGTAATCAATATCTAAAAGGTGATATCAATAAGGCAATATTAATTTTGCCCTTAGATTTGATGGCAATATCACTTAAAGTTATTGAGCAAACTGATTTCCTTCATTTTGCTTCAGTTTCCCCTTTTATAAAATGAGTTAGTGATAGTTTTAATCAGAAATTTGATTATAAGGTATAATGTTTATAATTCAAAATTTATTTGCTATAAAAAAATCTTCATGAATATTAGATTGAATTTCCCACCATAGACCCAGAATCTAAAACAAATGACATAATATTTAAATAAAAATCTAGGGAAGACCATGGGAATATTATATAGAATAATATCTTTTTTTTATCCAGTGGTCACTCACATTACATTTGTGGTAGTGGTAAACACGGGCCAGTGGAATCTCTTGCCAACTTAAAGATTCTTTGAGTATCTCTATGAGTGGTGTAAAAGGTTTCTGAGAAAATTATTCAGTATATTTCATTATGAAAAAAATCTACTTTGTGAAGCTTAAAAATCTCATTTTGAAATGGCAAGCCTATATTCACGTCAAAGTAAATCGATGCCTAATAATATAGCCTGGCAGGCCAGGGACAGTGGCTCATGCCTGTAGTCCCAGCACTTTGGGAGGCTGAGCAGATAGATCGCTTGAGCCCAGGAGTTTGAGATCAATCTGGGCAACATGGTGAGACCCTGTGTCTACAAAAAAAACAAAATTAGCTGGGCATGGTGGCACAGGCCTGTAGTCCTAGCTGCTTGGGAGGCTGAGATGGGAAGATCACTCAAGCCTGGCAGGTTGAGACTGCAGTGAGCCGAGATCACGCCACTGCACTTCAGCCTAGGAGACCAAGCGAGACCTTGTCCCAAACACACAAACAAAGAAATAAACAAATAAAAATATAGCCTGGCAAAAACAAATAGTGCTAAGTGAATAAGGAAATTATAAAGCCATGTTAACTGTAAATTAAGAGATTTAAGAGGTTTACCAACGAATGTATAAACTTTGTGCATTCTGAGTCAAGCAAACTATTAAAAAATGACATCTATGAGAGAATTAGAAATTTGAACACTGACTGGTTATTTTATGTTATTAGGAAACTACTGGATTTTTTTAGGTGTGGCAGTGGTATTATGGTTAATTTTTTAAAAAATAGTTCTTTATTTCAGAGAGAGGTGTGCCATGATATTTAAATATATAATGTCTGACAAATAATATGGGAGAGGAGAAAGAAACAGGGTAAGTATAGATGAGATGAGATCGACCATAAGTTGACACTTGTTGAAGCTGGATGATGTATATATGGGAGTTTATTACACTGTTTTGTCTACTTTTATACGTCTTTAAACTTCTCCATAATGTAAAGGTAAAAGAAAAAGGTTGAGATTGATTAAAAATGTAACATTATTCTTTTATCTCTATCATGAGATCTAGTATATTAATGCATATATTGCTTTATGCATCTGGATATAAAGTACATAGAATAGTGAACTGATTTTTTAAATTGTTGTTCAAGTTAATGTTTTATGATAGAAAGGGCCTAAGCCTTGAAATCATACCTGAATTCGAATCCCAGCTCCTCTACTTAGAAACTTTGTTAGCTACGGCAAATTACATCAATTCTCGAAGCTTCAGTTTCCTCATGTATAAAATCTCACTAATAATATCTACTTCACAGTTACTATGAGTTGTAATGAGTTTTAATGAGATTATAACTCATAAGGAGTGCTTGCCACATGGTAGGCACTTACTAAAGTGGTAACAAGTATTATTATGTCTCAAAGTAGGGCGAGGCAAGTACATACATGTATAAAACCTTGATAATAAAATTTTCACGTATCTTTTCATAAAATTCATTCATTCATTATAGCTGAACCCTGGTGTAGGGCCATGAAACTCACCATGTATATATTTGTAAGGTTTGTATTTATAGAGAGCATTTTTACTGGTGGTAGCCACTTCAGAGGCTAGATTTACAAGCTTTTTGCTATATGGTGTCTGAGACATGTTGAATGGAAGCACAAATGTTGCTTAACTTCTTGTCCCTTATGGTCACATACTTGGAGCATGTAGTTATGACAACTACAAGAAGCAAAACATTAAAGCAGCAAAGAAACACCATCTTTACACTTTAAAAAAAAGAGGAAGGAAATTTCCTTTGAAGTTGAAGAGAAGTGTTTTTGAATTAATGGAGTGTACAGTGATTTTACTAAATTTTATTTATGAAAATACTCTTTGCTTTCATGCCAAAAGGTTTTAGCACAGTCATAAGTAGGATTTATACAAAGAAACACAGCCCAAATTTATGACGTGTTTGCAAATGTAAGAAAAAGTCTAAATTTACAATATTTATAATTTATTGTTAAGTATCTTTCCACCACTATTCCTGGAATGCTGATATTTTATAAACACAAGCATTGGTTTTGAACCTAGACTATCTCAACCTATACTACTTTTTAAAAAAAGAAATATTCCAGCATGTTTTTCATGTCTTTTGGGGATTTAATAAGGGGGAAATGAACCCAGGCTGAATACTCCTGCCTTTGGCTTTGACTCAACCTTTTAACATCAACAGTCTTGACAGCTGCTTTTGTGGCTTGACTTCCTTCAGGCATTTTCCCCCTTTTTCTTATTTGCTACATTTTATACAAATTAATCTGTAGCAAGTGGACACACACACAAACTGTTTTTGAAGTTAATTACTAATTTTGATACCTTTTCAAATAATTTACTTCCTATACATCTACTGGTAGGGTGTTTTTTTTAGTGGAATAATGCATTTTTTAAAAGGGCAGAATAATGCATTTCAAAATTAATGCAGCAATTGTTTTGCAATGACTATCAAAGATTCTTTTTTTTTCTTTTTCTTTTTTTTTTTTTTTTGAGACAGAGTCTCGCTCTGTCACCCAGGCTGGAGTGCAGTGGCGCGATCTTGGCTCACTGCAAGCTCTGCCTCCTGGGTTCAAGCAATTCTCCTGCCTCAGCCTCCCGAGCAGCTGGGACTACAGGCGCCCGCCACCACGCCCGGCTAATTTTTTGTATTTTTAGTAGAGACGGGGTTTCACCGTGTTAGCCAGGATGGTCTCGATCTCCTCACCTCATGATCCATCCGCCTCAGCCTCCCAAAGTGCTGGGATTATAGGCGTGAGCCACTGCACCCGGCCAAAAGATTTTTTTTTTAACAAAAAGACCCACTTTTTTCCTTTCTAAAGTTAACATTTCCCAAGATTTTTATGTCCTTTCTAAAAGTCCTTCCTATTCTGTAGTAGATGATATTAAGATATAAAAAGAGAACTAAATTTTATGCAGGTAAAAGAAATCATTGGAATCAGGTAATGCTGCCTTCTGTATTCCCTACACAATGTATTATGTACAAGGATGTTCATGATAGCATTGTTTGGAATAGCAAACAGACAGCCTAAATGCCCAGCAATCGGGGACTAGTTAAATAAATATACACCCATTTAATGGAATGCTATATAGAGTTAAAGGAAAATGGTACATATATATGTAATATGTATGTAATATGTAATATGGAAGGTTCTCCAAGGAGTATTGTTAGATGAAAAGGGTAATTTGAGCAAACTAGTGTGTATAGTTTGTTTCTGTGTGTGTGTGTGTGGCACAAGCACACGTGTTTTTATTTGTATATAGAATATTTTTGGAAGGATACATATGTATCTATTAACAGTGGTAATCACTGTTGAGGGGGATATTGATATGAATGAAAGAGAGAATATTCTTTGGTACTATTTGAATTTTCACCATGTGCATGTATTATTTTTTAATGTTAAAAATTGGTTAAAATAAAAAATGAGATAAATCTGTATTGCTGATATGGAGCAGTTGTCAAGATAAATGGTTAGGAAGAAAAGCTGGATACAGAACAGAACAAATGTTACCATTTGTTTAAAAAGAGGAAAAAAATACATATGCCACACACACAGAGACCCTTGTTATATTAGATACAAAAATTCATAGAACACCCAAGAAATCTCACAATGGTTGTCTCTGGAGAGAAGGATCAAGAGAAGAGAGGACAGATGAACTTTCATTATATGCCTTCCTGTAACATTTGAAGGTTTTGCTCTGGGCATACTTAACTTTTTTTATTTAATAAAGAAGCTTTCCAAAACAAACAAAAAAACAGCATGGTAGTAATCTATTTTTCAGTAGAATCATGATTAGCAGTTTCTTACCCATTCAGGTTTTCATCTCTCTATTTATTTATTTATTTATTTATTTATTTATTTATTTATTTATTTTAGTTTTTGAGACAGAATCTCGCTCTGTCACCTAGGCTGGAGTGCAGTGGCTTGATCTCGACTCACTCACTGCAGCTTCCATCTCCTAAGATCAAGTGATCCTCTCACTTTGGCCTCCCCAGTAGCTGGGACTACAGGCATGAGCCACCATGCGCAGCTAATTTTTGTATTTTTTTGTAGACATAAGGTCTCACCATGTTACCAGGCTGGTATCGAAATTTTGGGCTCAAGAGATTTGCCCACCTCAGTCTCCCGAAGTGCTGGGATTACAGGCATGAGCCACTGCTCCTGGCCTATTTATTTTGAAATGTTAATTAATGGGAAAGGCCCTGATGATGGTATAAAACAGCAGCATTCTCTGTTGTTTAATGTTTGAGAAAGTTGGTATATATAGGTGTGTTGAGTTTACTTATCACTTAAAAGTGAATTTTTTTTTTTTTAGACAGAGTCTCGCTCTGTCACCCAGGCTGGAGTGCAGTGGCACGATCTCAGTTCACTGCAGCCCCCACCAATGGATTCAACCAATTCTTGTGCCTCAGCCACCCAAGTAGTTGAGATTACAGGCATGTGCCACCATGCCCGGCTAATTTTTGTATTTTTAGTAGAGATGGGGTTTTGCCATGTTGGCCAGGCTGGTCTCGCACTCCTGGCCTCAAGTGAAAAAGTGAATTTAAAAATAAATTATATGGCCAGTCATGGTGGGTCACATCTGTAATCTCAGCCCTTTGGGAAGCCGAGGGAGGCTGATTGCTTGAGCCTGGGAGTTCCAGACCAGCCTGGGCAATACAGAGAGACCCCATCTTTATAGAAGATACAAAAATTAGCCAAGCATGGGGGTGTGCACCTGTGGTCCCAGCTACTTTGGAGGTTGGGGTGGGAGGATCACTTGAACCTGAGAGGTCAAGGCTGCAGGTAGCTGCAATTGCACCACTGCACTCTGGCCTGGGTGACTGAGTGAGACCCTGTCTCAAAACAAAAACAAAACAAAAATAATAATAATTTTAAATTAGTATTGTGTAATACTCATGGTGACTGATAATGATACCTTTTCTTACCCCGTCTTAGTCTTTTTAGAAGTTCACAGAACTTCAGATTTTCGTCTTCACATAGATGTCAAGGAAAATCAAGTCACTAAAAATTAATGACTGCTTTAAGTTTGTTTGATTAGCCCAGGGGACTTTGGTTGAGGAAAAAAAACAACTTATAAATGATTTCTCTTAGAAGGTATTATTCCTGGACTAACACAGAAAATCAGGTGAGGAGTACAGTTTCTGAGCATAGAATTTTTGCATAAGAATTAGTGTTCATCAAGACTTGTGCCTCTAGCAAATTTTCATGTTCTAAACACAAAATATTGAGAGAAAAGTGTAGTCCATTTGAATACAAGCTTTTTTGTTTTTTTTGCTTAAAACTTTTTTGTGAGTAAGTAAGTTAAGCCTTCAGACCTGAAACCCAATGAATTTGCTTGATATTTTGAGGCTAAATAATGTAATAGGTGGACCCAATTCTATTAGAAAACATTTATTTTTTGTTTGGCTTCTCATCAACACATGCTTCTCTCAGAAACTTGTTTATGAAGATGGCTAAGTATCACTAGCACAGGAAAGGGACTGCTAAGTTATAGGCAAGGGGATTTATATGACATATAAAATAAAGATTCCAGTTTCTGCTGACTCTTGTGAGGCAAGTAGTGGAAGAACCAATCTTGTGAACCCTATCGGTCCTTGTCAGCTGATGTGAATTTAACACACATTTGCCATCCTGGAAAAGTTCTTGATCATGATTAATCTCTAAAATGTATTTTCCTAAACTTAAAAAGTGATACCACTTACCCTTAAGATTTATGCACTTTACTTGTGTTAGTGATGCCTCAATTAAAAAGTAATTTTTTTAAATAAAGAGATACTTTTTCATGTGAAACTTTTTTTCCAAGGAACCAAATATTGAACTGAATTCTTGACAGTGAGAGGTTTTGGCTGTTGATAATGATGTTACATACATGTTGTCAAATACGTGAATGAGAATCCCTGTTTGGAGTGGGATGTGGCATGGGGAGGTTGAATCTTGTCACCATTTGCCATTACAGCTTCAGTGGTATTGGAGGTTTATGTTATCACAAAGAAAACTTACCCTTTCTTCAGTATGTTAAAAGCTGGCTCACATGTTTAGGCCTGCTAATCTTACCCATAATCCATTCTTTACTCTGTATTATTTTATTTTTACTCCTTGGACTTTTGAAAAACATTTCTTATATCTACCTGTAGCCTGTACAACATGTCTTCTTCTTCTTCTTTTTCTTCCTCTTCTTCTTCTTCTTCTTCCTCTTCTTCTTTCTTCTTTCTTCTTTTCTTTTTTTTTTTTTTTTTTTTTGAGATGGAGTCTTGCTCTGTCACCCAGACTGGAGTGCAATGGCACGATCTCAGCTCACTGCAACCTCTGCCTCCTGGGTTTTAAGCAATTCTCTCTGCCTCAGCCTCCCAAGTAGCTGGGATTACAGGCATCTGCCACCACGCCCAGCTAATTTTTGTATTTTTAGTAGAAATGGGGTTTTGCCATGTTGGCCAGGCTGATCTTGAACTCCTGACCTCAGGTGATCCACCTGCCTCAGCCTCCCAAAGTGCTGCAATTATAGGCATGAGCCACTGCACCCGGCCATCTCATTCTTCTTTAATGGAAGATACTGGAATCCAACTAGCCTTATAGTTTCTCTCAAGAAGTTTCTTAAGTAATGTTGGCTTACCAGTTGGGGCATAATAGACCCTAAAATGCATCAGGATTGTAAATAAGTGCTAAGGCCTACTACAACTTGCTGTTTGGGAGAAAGGAAAGATGGGACAAGAAAGCAAGATGAACCAATAGTAATAAAATTGCTACATTTATGTGGCATTATATATTTTTCAAAGGATTTTCCTGCTCTGAGACTTAAAGCATGATGGTGCCAGAAAGGAAACACATTCTTTAACCAAGCCAGGTCAATGCTATATTTAAGTATCTGACAGAATCAAACAGAAGGTGCTGGAAAAAAATCAGTATATTAATTTCACTAAGCCTGAGGTGGCTGTTCTAAATTTTGCAAGCATGAAATTCATACCAAAAAGTGATATTTTGAAAAAATTACTACATTACTTGATAATAAATTTCAACTATGAATTGGACCACTTCTTTCTTGACCAAATCATTGACCAAATTTTGTTTTGTCTGTCAGTTCTACTCTCCATACCTAATGTGACTACTGCTATTATCACTAATAATCATAATTTATAGATTTACTTTACTAAAGTTAAAATATTAATTGATAGTATATACCATAAAGTCAACTCACTGGCTGTCATTCAATATGCTTTGCCTTTGAGTAATTATCATGATTTATTAAACATGCAGATTTTCAGGCTATATAGTTCAGTGGATTAGAACAAGAGCTTAGTAATCAGACAAGTTGGGGTGAAAGCCTGGCCCTGCCACTTATGAGTCACCTATATGACTTTGGGTAAGTTATTTCATCTTTGTGTCTCAATTTCTTTATCTTCATCTTTGGGATAATAATACATCTCAGGATTGTTTTGAGGATTAAATGAGATAGTCCACAAAAAGTCTTGACCCAGAGCTTGTACCCAGTAAGAGTTTAGCTAGCTATTATGTAATTATTATTATTATAGCTAACTTTCTCCTATATGTCAAAAGATACTGAAAATTCAGTTGGATAGCTTTGTAATAAGAATTAAGGACTGAGAATACAGTGGCCCAAAGAAAACAGAACTATGAGCCAATAATTCCAGATTATGATTGCCTGGTTGCCATATGATAAATGCATTCATTTTACAATATATTTATCCACATACTACCAAATACCTAGGTTTATATATTTTGAATTATGTCAAAATCTCATTACTGTTGAAAATATTCCCACTCAGCAGGTTCCATTTTAGTACCAGTTGAACAATACCAGTGGTAGATGGAATGTGTTAGTGTGAAGCTGGAATGACTGCTGACAGGCTGTGATTTGCTTTATGAAGTGTGGGTTGTCAGATATACAATTATCTGGTTTATATTTGTTGCTGCCAGCCCTACAGTTTGTTAACATCCAGGAGTTATGCCTTTATGTGAAACCTAAGAAGGGTTAAAAATCCCAGCATTTTCTTAGAGGGTGGGAGAGGAGAAGACAGTGGCTGCTTTTTTTTTCTCTCTCTCTCTCTTTTCTTGTTTCTTTTTCTTTTTCTTTTTCTTTTTTTTTTTTTTAAGAACTAGGATGATGCTACACACTACAGCTCGCCCTACTGGTCAAAATTAAAAACTGCATTACAAAGGACCATTTTCTTGAGGGAAAAAAAGAAAAAAAGAACTTTTCAATTAGCTCCCACTGACATTTTCCTGTCCAATCCACCACTGACAGATATAGTTCATTCTGAGAATATCATTAAGCTATGCTGCCCTTTCGGTTGTTGGATTCACAGGTGTTGTTATAGTGATTATACTAAGAGTGTCTAATCAATTTGGCTCCATTTGTGATTATTTAGACTGTGCCACTCTCCTCAAATGTTATCTCTAAAGGTTCTTAAGAAGGCTGTTATTCTTAGCATGATTACATAATTAGCAAACAGTAAAAAACTGTAGTTTTTTACTAAGCTAAGCTAAAAACTGTAGTCTTAGGCTCAATTTACTTCTTGTACATTTGAGATCCAGTTGGAGCAACTTTTTAAAAGAATGATAAATGGAAACTTTCTTTACCTGACCTATGATTTATTCTGTAGACTTAATGACATTTGGTACCATTACACTCACTGCCAGGGCCTTGGGGGGAAAAAAGGAATATTTATACATTGAATTATAGATAGATGTAGTAAAGGAAAAAAAAAAGAGAGATAGGCAGAAAGTCCGACTGTATAGAACAGAGAAGAATTTGGGACCTTCACTATACATGGATTAATCACAAGAACTAACCACACAGATCCAAATGGATATTTAGAAATTGGTGAAGCCTCTAGGATGTTCTCTGGAAAACATAGTACATTTTCTAATGCATGAATATGTGCAAAATGATATGTAATTTATAATGGACGTATTGACAGAATTTTAGTTTTGGTGCAGCAAATGTGCTCTATATTTACGTGTGAGTAACATTTCATATATGGTCACATCTGTACCCAACATATATCTTTAGTTGGTATTAGATTCAATAACTTAGTTGAATGGTTATAATAAGGACCAATAAGCTGCAGTTTTGCTAACCTTACTATACTTCAGCTTTAGGAGCTGTATTACTATTAAATTGGCCCATGAAAATCTGGCAATATTAATGCTATCAAGCATGAAAACTAACTGGACTTGGATCAGGGAGCTTTATTTATAGCATTTTAGTGAGAATTTATTAGTTTAAAGAGGGAGCTGTATTTCTTATGGGATCTTAAATATTAAATAGAATAGGAAGTCGTGTGTTTCCTTCCAACAACAACAATTTAAAATTTTTCAATTTTAAATTAATCTAAATTTCCTTATATAATCCAGAGATACTTGGTGAAGTAGTAGCAAACCCTAGTGTTTTGTTGTTGTTGTTGTTCTTTTTTGTTTGTTTGTTTTTGAGATGGAGTTTCTCTCTTGTTGCCCAGGCCGGAGTGCAATGGCACAATCTCGGCTCACCACAACCTCTGCCTCCCGGGTTCAAGCGATTCTCCTGCCTCAGCCTCCCAAGTAGCTGGGATTACAGGCATGCACCACCATTCCCGGCTAATTTTTTTGTATTTTTAGTAGAGATAGGGTTTTCCATGTTGGTCAGGCTGGTCTCGAACCTGAAACTCAGGTGATCTGCCTGCCTCGGCCTCCCAAAGTGCTGGGATTACAGGCATGAGCCACCACGCCCGGCTGCAAACCCTAGTTTTTAACCACGCCATATAAACAGTTGGTTGCAAATATGAATAGAGTCTTTATAATATAGCTCACAATTAATTTGAAGAGAAATAAAAGATGATGATGTAGACTAACAAAAATATCGAGACTTTACATATTGAATAAGCAAACATATATGTTTTCTCTGTTATTTGTTATTTTCTCACTTTTTTTAATGCTTAAACCATTTTCTGTCTTTTTAAATTTCTTTCTCATTTCTCTGGTAAAATTGTCATTATGGCCTGTTTTTGTCTCAAAATAGTATCTGCAAATTCAGAACTAAACGGATTTGCTGTGAACTAAAATAGTTACAAGGGGAACATCATCATGGTTCATTTTTCTCCCTGTTTTATTTGGAATTGAATTAGTAAATGAAAGTTTTAGCAGTTTAATTCACTTCTCCATAAAGTTTATGGAGCAGCAACAGCTGGTTGAATCTGTGGCAGAAAAAGCCAACTTCTAGTGGCCAAGACTATTGTTTCAGAATTAAGGGGGAAAACTCATTAACTGTTAATGAAAACACAGGGAATAAAAACAAATAGCACAGAAACCCTAGGAAATAATTACCTTACACCTGACACAAAGCTGCTTTATCTTTCTGCTCCAACCCTCAGAAATTCACAACTTATCACTCTGTGGAGCATGAATGAAATTGAGTTTGACTCTCAGAAAAGAATAGAGAAATCATCCTGCTTATGGGCCCCTCAACATGTACTGGGTGGAGAACCTGCCATTGAATATATCAAGGAGTGTATCTAACGCCCAATTCTTATGACACTTAGGCTACAGGAGCAAATTACCTGCTAATAGCAGATGAACCCTTGATATAGTTCCACTAGATCTTGTTTAGAAATACAAAGAGAAAGGACTGAAGGTAGTGGATGTGATTAATGGAGATATGATGTGTTAGAATATATATCTGTATAGAAATATATTGATTCTGAGGGAGTTGCAGTGGGAAAGTGTGTCTCCAGTGGCAAGGGGTCTTGCTTGTGAGAAATCCACTCTAAGCAGATAGAGTTCTAAGCCCTAATTGTAGAGCTGCTGAGTGGAAATGTCTGTCACTATAGTTTGTGATCATTTATGTCTGATCCCACTGGACTACAGTTGTGGCCATTTGGAACTGCAATTGTCAGAACTATAGACAAATCCAGAGAACACGTGCGGTTATGTTTTAAAGAAAAATGATGTTCTTAAACAAATCCAAAATGACCACAATAATTGCTGTTCTTCTATAAAACTTTTCACCCATGCATCCTCAGTAGTTGTAATCATTTCAATTACACGGGAGTGTATATTTATATGGTATTATAGCCTTGTTTCTGTGTGTGCCCAAGGGAACTGGGTCACTTGATATGACACTAAAAACACTTAAAACAACATCTCCATCATCAGGAACTAATTGCACTTGGGTGTAAAGCTTATTTCTAAATGTTCCCGCACCACAACCATTTGTACTACTGACCTAGGCTCTGTTTTGCTGCATTGAGTTGTATATCTATGTCGTTGTGTACTTTACAGAGGAACTGTCTCATGTTTGACACAAGGGGTGGCTGTTGAAAGCACACCTTGGGTGACTATACTCAGAAACCATAGCAATCACGTGGAAGTGACTTTTCCATCTGAAGTTAGGAAAGCAAGTGCCAAATCCAGGCAGGTGTTTTGGGTAAGACTTTAAAAACTGAGACTGTGAAGGCAATGTGATACCCTGGATTGGATCCCAAAACAGAAAAAGTACATTAATGGAAAACTTGTGAAATCCAAATAGAGTCTGTAGTTTAGTTAATAGCAATATACCAATGTTAATTTATTGGTTTTGGCAGATAGACCTCAATTATGTAAGAAGTTGACATTGGGGGAAACTGGGTGAAGGGTATGTAGGAACTCTGTACTATCTTTGCAACACTTACATAAATCTAAAATTATTCCAAAATAAAAAGTTCACTTAAAAAAAAGCCCTTCCTGATCTGCATGTTTTTAAAAACACTTAGAATGTGAGCATGTGCTTTTTTTCTTTCTTCTTTTCTTTTTTTTTTTTTGAGACAGGGCTCACTCTGTTGTCTAGGTTGGAGTGCAGTGGCACAGTCATGGCTCACTGCAGCTTTTACCTCCTTGGCTCAAACGATCCCCCCATGTCTCAGCCTCTCAAGTAGCTGGGACCACAGGCACAAGCCACCATGCCTGGCTAATTTTTCTACTTTTTGTAGAGATGGGGTATTGTCATGTTGCCCAGGCTGGTCTTGAACTTCTAGGCTCAAGCCATCCACCTGCCTTGGCCTCCCAAAGTGCTGGGATTATAGGTGTGAGCCACTGCGCCTGGCTAGGTTCTTTTTCTTTAATGGTGGATTTGCCACATTTTTGAAGCAAGCAGAGAACTTTGAGTCCAGAATAATAGTTTATACATAATGTTCAGTATATCCTACAAAAGTTAAATTTTGCTTGGCAATTCCAGTACTTTTTTTATTTTTAAGGATTTTTATTTGGCTTAAAATAAAAATTCCATTTAACCTTGCAGCTCACTTTCAGGTTACTAGCCAGGCAGTCCATTTAGATTGTGTTGATAATATAATTTTAGTGGACTTCCAGTGATGTAAAATTTGAGCATTTTTATCCTCAGTCCAGTATTTGAGAATTTTTCTGGTTATTATGGAAATTACACAGTGATGCTTTAAGCATAGCTATAAACTTTGTATACTGATAAGTAAACTAATAAAAGAGAGTATTTCTTCTGGCTTTGGCCAATGACTATTGTGTGAGTTTTCTACAATTTTTATTTCTCTTTTTCATAATAAACGTTATAGTTTATTTCTAAAGTCCTATATTTGTAGGTGTTCAACTCAGTTATGGACATCTACCTACCATACAGCATTTGAAGAAGAGTCTAGATATGATCATCTAATTTATGGAAAGAGAAGGCTACAGCCATTCTCTTTTTATCATTTTATAACCTCCCTGGCTTTCTAGTTTGATTGTAGGAAATAAACCTTTAAAGTGAGGCAATACAGATTCTATGTAGGTTGTTTGGTTTCACAGCTCCCTAGTTGAAATCCAAGGCCAAAACTCTATAGTATTTACTGAGATTAGCATTGGTGATTTCCTTTGGAAATTAGTATTTGAGATAATATTAAATTCAGTTGAAAATCCTATTTTCATGTTTGTGAAATGAAATAAGCAGCTGTCAGTGTCCTTTTATTAGCAGACTGTACCTCTATTTGGGGGATTTTAAGGAAAGCCATTTGCAATACAGAGCCTTTTCTTCCGGTTTCTGAATGAGCTAACATCTTCTGTCTGAACCTTTTAAAGTATCATAATAACATCAGTCACTTCTACAGAATACAATCCAACGTATATTGAAAACACACAAAAGAGATTAGCATTAATTGCATACTTCAGTATTGTATATACATTACCTTTTATCAAAGCCATTTTACAGGACAAATATTATCTTCTTAGGGCTTTTAGAATTCCTAAGAGGTCGGTTGCCTAGGCTGTAAACTAGAATTACAAAGAAAGAACTTTGTTAACATTGCAGAACAAATAGGAATACAGTCCAGCAAAGTCTAGGTTTTCTCTATTTTTATAATACTTCTCTTACTTTTCAGAGAAAGACTATTGACCTTGCTATATTATATTATGTATAGAAGGTTAAACCTTTGTGTCAGTCCTATTTCATTTGAAATAGAGGCATGCAGGGTAAAGGTTGTAATTATTGGAGACATAGTATATATGAACATAGATTTAATTCTTTTTTTTTTTAGATGGAGTCTCGCTGTTGTCACCCAGGCCGGAGTGCAATGGTGCAATCTTGGCTCACTGCAACCTCTACCTCCTGGGTTCAAGCGATTCTCCTGCCCTAGCCTCCCAAGTAGCTGGGATTACAGGCGCCCACCACCACGCCCTGCTAATTTTTGTATTTTTAGTGGAGACAGGGTTTCACCATATTGGCCAGGCTGATCTTGAACTCCTGCCCTCAGGTGATCCGCCTGCCTGGGCCTCCCAAAGTGCTAGGATTACAGGCGTGACCCACCGTGGCTGGCTGAATATAAATTTATATAGCTATGTTTTTATTTTAAGTATGATAGAGAAATTTCTTTCTGGTGGCAAGAGGTATTCCCACTATAAGCTAACAGTTCCTAAGTTTTAGTGAGAGAGTTACTTGAGTGGAAAATTTTTCATCCAGGTAAGTCAGTTCTTGAACCTATTTAACTGTTTCCTATATGTTAATGGATAGTGGCCATGTTCATCATCCAGTAAAAGATACATTTTTTTTCGAATACTGGAAGAGATCATACATAGATCCTTTTATAAGGATGTATCCTTTTATAAGGATGCCCAAAGATTGACCTTATTTTCTGTCTTTTTTGTCCCTCAGGGGGAGACATTGGACACGACAGCTCTGATGATAATCACAGCGGGACTCTTGGCCTGTCCCTCACATCCGATGCACCCTTTTTGTCAGATTATCAGGATGAGGGTGAGTGTTATACTTCTGGATTTTGGGTGACTACCATACTTCATTATCTTTTGACCTGACATCTTTGCCTTTTGTCGTTTTTGTATCTAGCAGCCTTTGGTGGGTTTTCTGTACTGGTAATCACTAGTTTGCAAAGAACAACTATTTGTTTCATTGTGGTGCTGATCCTCCTTGGTAATTCAATACTTCTGAAGTTAATGTACTTAGGGAGACACTAATTCCATATTGGAACAGGAAGACATCATTATTGATCTTTTTATAAAAACCGTAGCTCAATAGCTAAGAGGGCATTTTAAGATTTCAGGGCCTAGTTTATACCATTCTTTTGGATTTTTTAGCTTCACTGATTTACATGAGAATTGAAGCTTTTATTTAATGATTGTTGGATTATTAATTTTCTGTGGATCATTTGAGACCCTTGAGCTCATCATAGTATATAATAAGATACCATTTCACCTGTACTTCTCACATACTCCTGACCATATTGGTATTGCTCAAGGGGAAGGGAAAGCCACAAGAACCACAGTGTGAATCTTCCTAGAGCATCAATTTTACTTGAATATTTGGGAATGAGAGGAGTTAAATAATTCAATTGTTAGAAACATTATTTTTATATTCAAAATTCCACAATATATAACATAATGAAATGCAAAATATACATGAATTTTTAAGATAAGACATAAAATATAAATATTTTGGCCTGATGGCTGCCAGTTTCTGGCTCAGGCCTAGATTTCCCATGTGTGGGGATCCGCTGTGCCTCTTCTGTCATGTGGCCACCTGAGCAGAAGGTTTCATCATCATGGATGCGCATGGTTTTCTTATCAGAGTCTCTCTCATGCCTTCCCAGTAGGGTTAAAAAGGTAGAGGTGCTACTAAATTGAACATTAAATTGGAAACACATTATTCGCTTAGGGATTGGGAATAAAGTTGGTAAATTATTCCTTACTTTTCTTTGTTAGTCTGCAATCTTTCCATTTCTTTTTATTTAGATTTCAAGAGCTTATAATTTCTGTTTTACTCTCTCTTTTTACTTTATCCATTGATTGTTATTTCATTTAGCCCTTTTGACAATTCATGTTTTTTTCCCCTTTCACTGACTTGATAACCTCCACATAAGAACTGGGGGTTGAATCACACAGAAACATTTTATTTTGCTTGGGCTTTGTATAATAGCACAATTAGTAATACCCAAGTTTTAAAATGGGGTTTGTAATATAGGATCTGTGTATTGATTCAGGTATTACACTAAAAACATTGTTTGGATTGAAAGTTTAATAATTACATTGGTAGCTGATTAATAATTGTAGAAAATTAACAGTGCAAAACAGGAAGAAATCAACTTTTCATTTGTTTTTGATTAATCTAATGCTTGCCAGAATTAGAACAATAATGCCTCATTAATCCTTAGGTCACTTATTTGGTATTTCCAACTTTCCCAAACACAACTGAGAACACAATAAGTAATCCAGAAAGGCCTCTAAGTGGAAATAGATGTGACTTATGTACCTTGCTCTTGGAAGAACCCCTAAGGCCCTTTGCTGAGGAATCTTCTTACAAGTTTCTAACCAATACAGTGTTTTGGTTTCTCAGCCCACAGTAGAGCTTCAAATTAGAAGAAGGGGTACTATAAAGGCATCAATTAACAATAAGATTAAGGTAAGAAACAAGAACAAAACTTTATATAGAAAACAAAATCTATAAATAAAATTTATCTAAGAATAATTTTTTTAAAATAGCAGTTTGGGGTCATTTTCTATGATAGAGAAAAAGAGTGCATGCTCACCTAAGTGCTCAGTACCTTAATAAATTAAAACTTCTTTAGCCAGCATTTATTGAGCACTTACTATTTGCCTTGCATCATCTGTATGGTAAGCACTCTGCGTATGTCATCATTTGATCCTCAAGACTGCCCTAAAATGTGGATATTAGGATTATCCTTATTTTACAGACAAGGAAACAGACTCAGGGAAGTTAACTTATCTAAAATCACACAGCTGGTAAGTAGTAGTGCCAGGATTTACGCCTACATAGTCTGGTTCTAAAACCTCTGCTCTTAACCACTCTACTATCCTTACCACTATCCTTATCTGAGATATCCAAAAAAATAGATTCATACTCCAAACATTTTGGCAGATTCATACTCCAAACATTTTGGCTAAGACCATACAGATAAAAATACTATGCTTAAAAATATTTTCATTAAAATAGTTGAAATTTAGGAAAAACATTTGTGTTGAAAGAGGTAAATCTGGAAAACTCCAAAATGCAAAACTCGTAAGAGAGGAGTTAATTATATTAGTAATATTAAATTCTTACTTAATAAATTTTTGTTTTTAGTTCTACGCATGAAATTAAAAGAATTCCCAAAGTGACATAGTCAATAGTAGAGGTAGGAATAGACCTATTTCTATGTTAAAAACTTGATTGTAAGATGATGTGATACTGTTTAAATGTGAGTTTCTGCAAAGCATTGAATCTAGCACAGTGCCTGAGTGCCTAATACATAACAGGCACAATAAATGTTCATTTTCATCCCCTGAAAATTAAAGATACATACATTTCCTCTGAAATTAAAGAGAAAGTTATAAAGGTGTCAAAATTTTTAGCAATCTCTATATCCTATTTAATTAGATTTTACCATTATAGAGAATGGTAACACTTAATATGCTACTTATTCATTTTTTTAAACAAATGTTTGTTTAAAGATTCCTAGGTAACACCAAGACACTGTGTTAAGCTGCAGGTGAAAAATGCAGCGAGAAAGCAGATACAGTCCCTGCCCTCATGGAGCTTACCATCTCACTGGGAAAACTATTAATAAGTAGACAAATAAAAAAATATTAAGTTAGTGTCTTTATAGATAGCTAAGTCAATTATTTATGAAGAAAAAATATTCCTCTTTATTTTTTATTATTATTATTTTTTGAGACAGAGTTTCGCTCTGTCACCAAGGCTAGAGTGCGGTGGTGGGATCTCAGCTCACTGCAAGCTCTGCCTCCTGGGTTCACGCCATTCTCCTGCCTCAGCCTCCCAAGTAGCTGGGACTACAGGCGCCGGCCACCGCGCCCGGCTAATTTTTTGTATTTTTAGTAGAGACGGGGTTTCACCGTGTTAGCCAGGATGTCTTGATCTCCTGACTTCGTGATCCACCCGCCTTGGCCTCCCAGATATTCCTCTTTAACATTCTTTGTAATGACAGTTATTTTAGGCTTTTTGAATTTTGTCTTCATTAGAAAATGTGAAAATATTTCAGATATTTTGTCTTCCACTGTCAGCTAGAGTAGTATCCTAGACTTGCCATTATAAAAGGATACACAGTCGGGCCCATCCACCCATAACTTTAGTGATGAGGGGCAGTAACCATGCTGCATATTGTGTTTAGGTCATGACTTTGTGAAAACTACAAAGAGTGCTAGAAGAATATAGAAACATGCTGCATATTGTGTTTAGGTCATGACTTTGTGAAAACTACAAAGAGTGCTAGAAGAATATAGAAACCTGGCCAGGTACACAGCAAAAAATGAAAACCAAGGTTACAGGCTAACCCATGCATAAAAATGAGAGCCTGTTGCCACCTAATTACAATTCCTTCTCCTTTTCCTTTGTAAATGCCCACAATTTGAAGGCAGAGAGAGAGACCCACAAGAGCACAGCCCCACCATCGGGAACAAAAACTTGCTAACAAGTAATAACATTTAGATTTCTGAACTAAAAGCATAGTTTTTACCATATGGAAGGAAAAAAATGTAGTAGGAAACACTGACCACAATACTTAGTACAAGAGCCAGGCAACTACAAAGCTCAAGATCTGATTGTTTTCAGTGTCCAAAATATACAGTGGATTTTAATGTATTTATAAACTTACTTTGTTAGTGTAATGAAGAATCCCTGCATACCTACATTATTTTTTAAAGTGGATTGGGGAAAGTGATCATTCTATAAGCAGGGTATAGTGACTCCTTCTGGAAGAAAAATAAAAAATAAAATTATTTTAGGAGAAACCTAAAATCTATGATAATGTATTATTTGTTATATATGTTTATATTCTAATTAAAGAATGGGTGAATGGATATTGAACAATTAAATCTGGATAGAAGTGAGAATATTTTAGAGCTTCTTTGTGCATCAGGATGTTGAAGGTTAGAGAAGATTCTTATTCTTCAGCAAAATGAGAAACAACTGGAAAAGGAAAGACCTGTAACTATCATTGGAAAAGAGTAGTAATGAATAACTGTAGAGACTGTTGTTGATTGATTTTATTACATACTTGTTGATTTAAAAGGAACTGCAAACATGTTAAAGTACCAATAGTAGCTATTTTCAACTCCATGCCATTTCTGAAAAGTACATTTAAAAATATAGAGAATATTCTGGAAATAAAAAGAACCCTTTTTTTACAGTGCTATTTTTAGCACTTTTAAGACATTTCTCTGTTTTCATTTTAGTTCTGAAATACAAGTCAATTTTGGATTTAAGATTATGAATAATAATAGACTAGATTTGGTTGATCATTGTGGGTTTTATTTTTATAATAGTGGGGAGAAAGCATTAGATATGAATCTATTTTAAACAAAACTGTTCTAGTATTCTGAAATTAAAATGAAGGTTTAATTTACTGATTAAATTATTGTAACTGGAGTTCAAGTTTGTCTTAAATTTCATGGTGCCAAAGTTAGTATCATGGAATCTGGGAGTTGGAAGGGATGATAAAGTCATCTAGTAATAGGAACCATTTGTCGAGTGTTTACTATGCTTTTCTAAGTGCTTTCCATGGGTTATCTCATTTAATTCTCAAACCAGCTCAGAGAGGAAGACACTGTTACCCATTTTACAGGTAAAGTATTCAGGCTTAGAGAAATTAATTGACTTGACCAAGGATGACACATCTAATCCACATGAGCGACTAGAGTTCCAATAGATTTCAAAGCCATTGCTTTTTAAAGAGTTCTGCTGAGGTGGATGTTTGTTCCTCTGTAGACATCTACTCTTATGGGCTTTCCAACTCATTTTCCTTATTGCTTTTTTCACTGGATATAATGTTGATTTTTAAAATAAATGTGTTCACAGCTAAAAATTATCCTCTAAATGCTTTTACTGCATCCCACAAAATTTCATTCATAATTATTCTATGTGTTTTATCATTTCCTTTATGATATTCTTTTTAACTTACATGCTACTTAGAAGCATTTTTTGTGTTTACGTTCTAGTTTTTATTTTAGTTTGTTTTGTTGTAGTTTCAAGAATTTTAAAACCTACTCTTTTATTATTGACTTCTGATTTTATTACTTTATAATCTAAGAGCACAGTGTATATTATTTTGATTCTTTAGACTTTGTTGAGACTTCCTTTGTAGCTGTAATGATCAGGTTTTGCTTATGTGCTATGTGCTTCAGAAACATTCATTGATTACACTCTTACTCTTTTTATTTTTATAAATAATACTCTTTAAATCTTTTATATTCCTAGATTTTCTTTTCTCTCCTGAGAGGACTGTGTGAAATCTCCAATTACAATTGTAGATATATTCATTTTTTTCCATGTTTTGTTTGTTTTGTTTTCAGGGTCATATTATTAGGTACTTATAAAGAGCTCTAATTGATTAAAAAGACCCCCTCTTAATGAACTGAAATCCTATTCCTAGAACTTCCACTTGTTAAGTTAGTTTCGCCTCTAAATCTATGACAGCACCCTCGATAGACTTTATTTTATTTATTTATTTATTTATTTATTTATTTATTTATTTGAGATGGAGTCTAGCTCTGTTGCCCAGGCTGGAGTGCAGTGGCATGACCTCAGCCCACTGCAACCTCCGCCTCCTGGGTTCAAGCGATTCTCTTGCCTCAGCCTCCTGAGTAGCTGGGATTACAGGCGCATGCCACACGACCGGCTAATTTTTGTATTTTCAGTAAAGACAGGGTTTCATCATGTTGGTCAGGCTGGTCTCGAACTCCCGACCTCGTGATCCACCCGCCTCGGCCTCCCAAAGTGCAAGGATTACAGGCATGAGCCACCGCGCCCAGCCACTGGTAGACTTTATGCTCAGTGAGTATAAAAAATGTTCATAAGCCAGTTTGAGATCCCCATTATTGTGAGTCAGGGGTAAGGCCTGATTTTAGTGTATAAATTATATTGTTTCACAGAGTAAATAACCTGAGCTTCTTACGATGTTTACTGAGGTATGTGAATTAATGATGCAGGGATTAGAGGTAAATGACCTCATTGATCAGGATAAATCTTAGATGGAATCTTGCTGACAACTTTGGAGTAAAATGTGCGTAATTTAGGGCTGCTTTACTTGGAGTGTTAGAAACCTATGTAGGTTCAGTCACTGGTACCCTAGCACTAATAATACATAGTATTCTAGCACCAATAGGACCCTAGTAGATTGAAAAAATTAATGGCTTAAAAACAGCAAGCCATTTGCTTCCTTCTCACTGATGGGGTTAGGCTTGTTAACTTTCTTCGTGTGTATATTTTTAAAACTATGTAAGCTATGTGAACATATTTGGAGTTTTTAGTTCCTTTTTATTCTATGATATAAAGATAATGAAAATGATTCAATATAGTCTCTTTTCATATATAAGTCTGTAAATAAACATATATGCATACATACATATATTCAAGCAAGCATTTTTCTCATTTTCTTTTTATTCTTCAGACAACTGCTTTGATCTTTGTTGTTAGCTAGAAGGTATATTTTTCTTTAATAAAGGCACATGACTCCTGTCAAAGCTAATGGAAGTTATGTATGTGTGTTTAGAGGCACATACTGTGGAAGAACATAAAAACTTATATCCATGTCTGTGTTTTTGGAGCCAAATAATGAATTCCACAGTAGAACACACACTTTCATGAACCTGGTGGATTTCTAAACAAGTTTGTGTTGGCTTTAGGTGAGTCCATCAGATTTCAGATCATTGGGAGAAATTAAGGACTTGGTGTTGAGTTTACTGTGATAAGGGTAAGTAAACTGTCACTCAGGATCACAGTGGCTTCCTTCATGAAGATAAATGTCTTATTAGATCTAAGACATCATGTCGTTTATATAGTCTGGTATAAATCACAGATGAAGATGACAAACTGGGCTTCCAAGTTGACAGTAATTTATATTACTTAAACAAATGGTTACCAAGGATTATACATGTTTTCATGAAGAATTAAAAAACAATAACAATTATCTGTCTATGAATGACCCATTTTTCATTTTCAACCCAGCATTTTGGGCTGTTGGTGTGTGTTTAAACTCTAACTTTTCATCCAGTACCCAGTAAAGTGCTCTCGCATGTGTTGATAGCTGGACATCTTCCATAATGCTTCTTTCACTAAAACAAACTCCTTGCGAATTTAACCCATACATTTGGGTTAAATTCTACATAAAATCATGGAATTTAAGAGCTGGAAGAGAGTTGGCAATCACCTAATCTAGTCTCTGTTTTAACAAAGAGAAAACTAAATTTTAAAGATGGTAAGTGGTCAGGCGCGGTGACTCATGCCTGTAATCCCAGAACTTTGAGAGGCCAAGGTGAGTGGATCACTTGAGGTCAGGAGTTCGAGACCAGCTTGGCCAACATGATGAAACCCCATCTCTACTAAAAATACAAAAAAATTAGCTTGGCGTGGTGGTGGGTGCCTGTAATCCCAGCTACTCAGGAGGCTGAGGCAGGAAAATCGCTTGAACCTGGGAGGCAGAGGTTGCAGTGAGCCAAGATTGCACCACTGCACTCCAGCCTGGGCGACAAGAGTGAAACTCCGTCTGAAAAGAAAGAAAGAAAGGAAGGAAGGAAGGAAGGAAGAAAAGAAAGAAAGAGAAAGAAAGGAAGGAAGGAAGAAAAGAAAGAAAGAAGGAACTAAGCGAAGAGGGAAGGAAGGAAGGAAAGAAGGAACTAAGTGAAGAAAGAAGGAAGGAAGGTAGGAAGGAAGGAAGGAAGATACTAAGTGTCTCCATCCTACAACTAGCAAGTGATAGAACCAGTATCAAACCCAAGACCACCTCTCTGAGAGAGACCTATCCTGGCTTACACTGCATGCATTCCTTCACCTGCATGATCTCAGCATGCTTTTCAATGCAGCCTCCAAATGGCTTTGTAGAAGGTCTGATCTTGGCTCCTAGATGATTTCTTGCACGTTTCAGTCAAGTTCTTCAGACACATGTGTCTCTCTTGCCTATATATGTTCTTACTATTTTCCTAGGATGATTTGGAAGTGGTATAGTTTATAAAGAATTTCAAAAAGGCTCCATAAATGCCAACAATTATAGTTATGAATAACATGCATTAAGCCCCTGAATTGATTTGACATAGAACTAATTAATTATCTTTTTTGGCCTTTTTGTCCATGTTATAGATTTTAATACACTACTAATGAAGAGTTCGTTATTGAATACCAATATTGAATGTCCTTATTCCATCACGAGTTTGGATGCTATGTAGAGGATATGAAAAAGGAATAAGATGTGATTCCTTAGTGAGCAAATAATCTAGTTGAAGAGAGACGATTCAGGCACTTTCACAACTAAGCATATGGTACATAATCCAGTGTTGATGACTGGGGACAGAGTTTGCAGAAAAGACTAATTGGTTGGACTTGCCGTAGTTCAGAAGAAAGTTAAAATAATATTTGACCTAGGTTCTTGCCAAAGTGTTTTTAGAAATCTTTTCCAGGGCGGAGTATGAGCAAAAGTCCATTCTTTGAAAGGTCAAACATTTATTGAGTTTCTACTCAGTACATGGCAAAATAACAGTGAGCATTTTTAAGTGCAAATAGTTGATTTTTAAATGAGTGACTTGACAGATGAGAGTAAGCTTTTTCATTATGCCTTGAGTATTCTTTGTTTCTCTCTAAATTCTAAACTAGTCAACAAATGTAATGGTAATGTGAAAGTTCTAGTATATGATTATCAAAGATGTTTTGTATATATATGATTGATATATAAATCAATCAGAGGTGGGGAAGGGTTGTATATCTTTGGATGCTGTTGATTAGAAAATCTTATATAACATATTTTATTACCTTGTTCTTAGAATCTGTACATGCATTATAATTAAATGTAGCATCTGCTTTATAGATGAACATTGAATGACCCCAAGTTTGGCTATCTTTCCTAGGACAATCAAGACTAAATTTCTAGAGGTCTGAATTCTGAGGTATAATTTTAACCAACAGACTGTCCTTCCTCAAGCTCCAAAGTCACTGACCATTTTTACCTCAAAATCTCAAATTCACTTTAATCGGAAAGAATTTTGTTTAGGCATAAAATAACTCTTTTGGGCCAAGTATATGTTTGTGTTTATACTTAATATATATATTCAACTCTTCCTGCTTTGATAGTTTTTGTTTTTCTACTAGTCTTAATTTATTTTGGCCTAACATAGAAGTCTGACTTTTCAAGTAAAAAATAAATGTTAATAACACTATTTAACACAATGCTGAACCACGTCTTAATCTAGAATATTATGGCTTACTAGGGAAAGATTGTTGAATTCATAAACTATATTATACTTCTGCTCTAGGCTGCCTTTCTAACTTTGAGTGACAGCCTTTTTTATGTTGGGCCCTAAGTAGCTTAAGTCCGGATACACTGGTCTAGCAGGAAAGAAAGATTATATGGAATGGATTCTCTGGCTTGTAAAAGATTGGGATTTAGAGAGGAATTGTTCCTTTATGGGAAGTTTTCACTTATAGAAGCCTTTTCCAATTTGCTGACCCATTTTGTTAGAATATAGCTTATATGGTATAGTATATTTTCACAGAATACTCTGAAAGATATACATTGTTGTCTTGGTTAATTTTATTATTATGTTGTCTCATTATAATACCCCAGATTTTATTTTACTCAACAAAACATAGGGTTAACTAGAATTACTAGCTCTTCTCTCTACAAGTGATCATTATCATCAATGAAAGACATTTGTGAATGCCCAAGAATACAGTTGAACCTAGAGATTGTCAGAGCTTAGGGAAAAAAAATTACTTTGAGTTATCTAATCTAGCCCTTCTAATGAATTCACATCATTCTTACTAATATCTTATTTAATTAATTATCAAATATAGTGATTATGCTTTGGGTCCTCCCTTTGCCGGACATCTTTCCTGCCCAACTATTATTCCTAATTTATTCTTCATGTCTAACCTAAACTTTCCTTCCTTAGTTTCAGGCCATTGCTCTTTTCTATACCATCTTCTGAGACTGAATAATTCCCCTAATTCATTTATATTGTTACCTTTAGAAAGTATTACAGACTGAACATTTATCCCCAGAGTCTTCACTTTTCCAAACTACATAAATTTCAGTTCTCTTAATCCTTACCTCACTCTGCCCCGTCATACTTCCAGTGCTTAGGTATTTTATCACACTGCTTGATATTTTCCATTCCAAGGGGATCACCTAACCAAGAGAGCTGCCCTTTGGGGAGGAGAGTGCTCAAGAGTAAAATCTCATATAAAACACTAGAAGATGCCTAAGTGTTTATTAGATGTTGGTATTGGTGATCATCTGGAGAGCACACCAGTGTAGTGCTTGCTTTGGCATATGTTGGGATATATGTGTATTTTAATGCTTTAATGTATTATGGCCTGTTGTAATTGAACGTCTATAAAGTAGCAGTTAAGAGGGTTTTATAGACCTTGAAAGAGATCAGAATTCTCTAGCTCCCTCTCGTGGTAAAAGGAAATACTACTTTTGGGCTTTTCTGGATTTTTATTTTGTTTTGCTTTAGTGAAGAGGAAGGCTAAGATATGTAACTTCTCAACATGTGAGCTTACGTAGTGAATTCAAAAATTAAAACTGTTATATGTATCTGTGCATACGCATACGCATACGCATACTCAGATATGAGAAATTCCTGTTCTTTTATTAATTCCTTAAAACCTCAAAAATACTACTTTCTTAAAATCATTTCATATGTTCTTATTATTACACAAGTTAAAGGGAGGACAAATAAAACTATAATCTTGAGGGTTTGTATTCCTAAACAGATAAATAAAGGGAGTGTGTTAAATATGAATTTTAAACCAAATTCACAGATATTTTTTTCTTTGCCAATTACAAATGGATGTGGGTTAGCATTTCTAACATATTTAATCAGATCTCCTCTGTCTCCTACAACATATTAATTTTACCAGTTTTACAATTATTTTACCACTTATTATTGTAGCATTCCTTCTATGGTAGACACATTTCAGATATTAAAGTTCTAAGTAAGTAGCAAATAGCTGAAGAAGACACTGAACTGGTGTGCAAATGTCTTCATGTGAATTGCATATGGAATAAATTTTTACAGGTAGCAAAAAATTATGTTTGTTTTCTAGGAGACTACTAAAAGTAACCCTTCTGCCTTGAAATAGTTGATCTCTAGACAAGAATCAATGAAAAGTTGCTATTAATGTGTCTTAGATGGCAATGCAAAAAGTGATTAAAATTAGACACTATCCCTTAGTTTGTTTTGTTTTGTTTCAGGCTATTCAGAAACTTGAGTAATGGTTAAGGTAGATTGCCTTTATGCTCAAATCACATTCTGATGAAAATATGGGGTCCTATTTAGTTATTCTGGGAACTCTAGGAATAAATTTGAGACCATGCTTTTTAATATTAAATATTGCCCTTTTTTCCCCAAAAGGTAGTACTGAATATTATACTAATTGAGGAATTGTAAGAGAAGAATGATATAGACATAGCAGAACAAAATGAAAAGGGGTCAGTCGCAGGTGAAGTGAGTGAGAATATACAATGATCAAATATTAATTAGGAAACTCATAATTTTGACTAACTTTTCTTCTTTCTCCCCAACTTTAAGAGATTATAATTATTTTTTTAAATAAGGAAATCAATTTACTTTTATTAAACTATGTGCTTCTCCCTTAAGATATGTGAATAAAATTTTAATCTCAGCTATTTATTAATATTAATTTTTAATATTAACATTCCTATGAGCACCTGAAGACAAAATTTAACCAACCTACAGATCAAACATCTTAATAGCAAAACATTTATGGATCTACATAGGAATGATCTAATTTGTATGTATTTTTAAAAAATAATAATTTGATATAACATTTTTGAGATTTAACTATAATCAGGTTAGGCAATCTTACCTTGATTTCTTGATCTGTGTCAGATTTCTTAGATACCTGCTGCGCCTGATTTTTTTTTAATGTAAAGGCCGTGCTTTCATGAGACAGATAAAATTGTGGATTTTTATAAAAACTCTGGAACATTCTTATCTGAGTAGAGAAGCAGAAGATGGCCTTTAGTTACACCTGTGCTATTTACTACTATGCATATTTCAATTGCTTTGGTCACCAAAAAGTTGTGATTGTTCTTGGGTATACATTCTTTATTGTTTTTAAGTTACTTGATATATTTTCACAAAGCTCTCTAAAGGGATCTGTCTTTACTTGGCTATTGGGAAAAGGTTCATTCTAGAATACTTATTTTTAAAACAGAATTTATTAATTAGCTTAATATTTTGTGCTCTTTCTTTTAGCACTATTAGGGAAATTACAATGACTAATTTTTTTGAATATTAAAGTTGATAACAGTATAATATAGAAATTGTTTGCAAAAGTTTAACTTGTGTAGCTATAAGAAGGTGTCAGGGTCTCTTGGGGTATCAGAATATTTGTCAAAGTGTAGGATAGAAGGGAATTTCCTAGGAAACTGCATCTGAGTACCTGTTAAGTATCTTATTTTAAATATAATTTTTTATCATATAATTGAAACTGAAAGTAAGGCAGTTTACTTCTACCTTCTTTGCTTTCTTGCTCTGTGTGTGCAATTGCTTTCATCTGTAAAGCAAACATCTGCCTTAATTTTCCTAGGAAACATCAGGATGATTCAAGGAGCTCTTCATGTGGAATCTATTACATGTTAGCTTTCTCAAAAATAGCAAATTTACTTAAATTTGATAGTATTAGTATTTTAAATGTTTTCCCCCTAATTTGGATTCATTAAAATTCCCTATTTGTTTGGGATGAGATACATTAGAAGGAGCTAACCAGGGAAAACTTTTTACTGCTTTCATATTTGTTCCATGGATAAAATTTTAAATTTTAATGTAATTCCCTAACTCTAAATATATTAATTTGGTTAGATATGTTTCATTCAGTGTTAAGAGGCAATATATATGTCTTGTCTTACCAGCAGAAAAACATTTTCCAGCAATATAAAACGTCTCAGCTTTGTCTAATTGAGATAAAAAGGTATGTGAAAGAATAATGACTTTGCCTATCAGATGCAAAGAAATTTAGGACAAATGGTGGAAAAGTTCCTATCAATTCCAGTGCAGTTAGGAAGGCTAGGTTACTCCACTAACTAGATCTGGCAAAAATAAATGAGGACTAAGTTGTGAAGGCACATAAATCATAAGCTTTCAGAGCGTTTACATTTTTATCTAATGCTGGCCTTCTGTCAGCCTTTTTGTTGCTTCTTACGTGCTTACGTTATTTCTTACATTATTACATTTTGTTGTTTCTTTTTGTTTTTAAGAAGTTATTTAAGGCAAACAGCTGAAATTGCACAAGTGGTGATTTGGTAAATTCTGCCAGTTGAGTAAGTAATTGTGACACATTTCATAGTTTGCTTATGATTGTTACAGGGTGAGATACTGTATATTGAAATTATGGCTGTTACAGTATGAATCACTGTACAGAACACTGCAGAGGTCCTGGTCTGGCAATGCAGAAGCCACAACCTAGGTAAAAGGTTTCACAACTTTAAGTTTACTTTTCCTATCTAGAATAGGCAAAAATTGAATTCTGTCCGATTTAGTTATAATGTTCTTTAAACTCTTACCCATGTTATCACTCATAATAATTCTAACATATTATATTTTTCAGTCCAAGTGATATAAGACCATGCTGGGTATGATTTTCAATATATGGCAAAAGTGTAAAATTAAGGAAAGATTTCTATGAAATTTTTTGCACACTCTGCTAAATGAATTATTGAAATTCCAATAAAGAATTTTTTTAAAACCCTAAAAAGCAGTGTGGGTTTTATTTTTCCCTCAATTCTTTCAGCACTCATAAATGTCTCCATGAAAGCTATATCTGCAGGGTTAGAAAAGGATATATTCTATAATATTTAACCGATCAGGAAGATTTTTAAAACGTGGCATCTTGATATGAGATATTGACTGAGGTGGGCTGGCAAGTTTTACTGGCCTGGCAGATGCAGCAGGTTTGCAGTAAATCCTTGTGGTTAAAAATCCCTGAGAAGTTTTTGATTAAGAAACTTTTACTATCCTTTTAAAATGAAATATGCTGGTCATGTTTTAAATGATAAAAGCAGATATTTTATGTTATCGTCTAAAGTTTAGTTTCTGAAATATATTTTAATAAGTTTGTTATATGCAAGTTCCTGGATTTCCAAGATGTTAACTTAAATTATCATTTCATAGTCCAGCATATCCAGAGAGCATGTAAAAAGAAATTATAAAAAGTAAGCCTATTCAACAAAAATAATAAAATTTTATATTTTAAATCAGAAAACCTGCATACAGAGAAGTTAATATGATTATTCTTGTATAAATGTTATCGAGTTATTTAAAGCTGTAATAATATAATAAACTATGCTGAAAGGTAAAATTAAAGAAAATGTATTTTAAAATAAGAATGTAATTATTTTTTAAAAGTGCTTTTAAAAAACAAACTAAAATCATGAGGTGGTTTTTAAAAAGGCATTACAAGTTACTTTTCTACTTAGAATCAGTAAGGACAATGATTAATTTACAACATAATGTGAAGAGAGTGACAAAATTTTATTGGGAAGGTATGTTTAGAAATAATATTTTGTATAAAAATTCACAATTAAAGTTTATAATTTATTGAGAATTAAATTTTGAAGATGATGCCTAGCCCTTTAAAAAGTCACATGTTCAATGAACATATTTTCTCCTTCCTTAGATGCTTTATTAACTAGCTTATTACTAAAAAAGCCATATATGGCCTTTCTTCTTAAATTTTGCATGAAAGCTAATATTTTGCATGAAAACTAGATTTTTTAAAAGCCTTATATGATTATCTTTTTTTTTTTTTCCTTGAGACGGAGTTTCGCTCTTGTTACCAGGCTGGAGTACAATGGTGCGATCTCAGCTCACCGCAACCTCCGCCTCCCGGATTCAAGCGGTTCTCCTGCCTCAGCCTTTTGAGTAGCTGAGATTACAGGCATGCGCCACCACGCCCGGATAATTTTGTATTTTTAGTAGAGACGGGATATTTCCATGTTGGTCAGGCTGGTCTCCAACTCCCGACCTCAGGTGATCCGCCTGCCTTGGCCTCCCAAAGTGCTGTGATTACAGGTGTGAGCCACCACGCCCAGCCTATGTGATTATCTTTAAACTTTTTGATTTAATGAGGTAAGAGCCTAAGAGCAGAGGTTAAAAGAGATGTATGTTTCAAATTAATTCCTGGTTGCTATCGAAGAATGTGCCTATATATTCTGCCAAATTAAATGTATTTTTTAAAAAAAATCTACATCATATTAACAAAAACTGCTCCCTTAACTCACTAAGATTCTGTGTTCTATTCCACAATTTCAAAAGAAGTAGCTAAGACAATCGGCATCATTCTTCACCTAGATAATGCTTTCTCTGCAGCTAATAGCCCCTTGTTCATCAAGGAAACGAATGTGCACGGAGGTGACATGTTCTTCACCCACTGCTCTTTGTTCTAGGATCCCTCAGACTGATTATATCAGCCTCAGCACTGATAAATATCCCCCCAAACTTTAACACTATGTTAAATTGAGTTATGAGGTTTTAAGGTTACACTCCTCTGGCTGAAGGTTGATTGTCTCTGAGAGATAAAGGAATCATGCTCAACGATAACAGAATCCTTGCCATGGGATGATCCTTGTTATTGAACTCATAGCTCTCTTTACTTGGTTACTTGGTCACTCTTTGTTTCCCCCCCACCCCCGGGGAAAAACTGGCTACTAAATTTGTGATTCGCCACTCTTCACCCACACCCCCAAAGATATTTTAGCAGGACCCACAACACTATAGCAGTTGAAAGAACGAGACAACTCAAGCAAATAAAACAGCTTCTTGAAATGTGCTGTCACTTAGGGTGTGCCAACTGCCAGAAGCAAGAGGGACACAATTCTTATTTGCCCTTCTGGCAGCATGAATGAAGAGGGCGGGTTGCAGAATGCTTCCCTTCTCCTTCCCCCAGCCTTCCAATGTCTCATGCATATGTTTAACCTCTGGTGGTTTGTTTGGTTTTGGTTTTTCTTTTTAGAGTTGTGACTTTTGGATTATGCTCTGATGGCAGAAATTTTAGACTTGCTGTCCAGGCAAAATTTTAAGCTGCAACCTTTGTTGGTGACAGTGCTGGTAGCAGTCCTTTATGCCAATCTGTAGTTCCAATCCACATACCACTCCATAAATGTCTTTATAATAGTAAAAACTACCAAATAATGGTAAATTAAAGGCTTTCTGATGAATTGTGAATACTCAATTTTTCCCTCTCATATAAAATTTTTAAAACTTTTAAATTAAAAAAATAATTAACTGGAATTGATAATACCATAGAGAAAAACTTAAGTTTACCTGCATTCTAGGAGTACGAGAGAAAGCCCTGTATAGGGAGAAGTGTTTAAACAAAAGCATAAATACTACCATCCTGCAAAAGATTTATTAGCCTGACCTTCATTACCAACAACAGCAGTCACTTACTTAGCACATAACTATGCTGAATGCATGGCACTCTATAAGGTGAATTAATAGTACCTGCTTTCTATGATAAATTTATTGAATGCCTACCACATGCCAGACATAGTATTTTACACACATTACCTCTAATCATCATTACTACTGTGCATTGTAGGTATTATTATTTCCTTATCACAGATGAAGAAATTCGAGTATCAGAAAAATTAACCTGCCCAAGTTCCTCCACTAATAAGGGGGCAGAGGCAGGATTTGATCAAGTCTCTGTAGTTCCAAAACCCATATTATTTCTAGTATGCCACACTGCCTCACAGAAAAGGAAGTAACATTGATTGTTTTTTGTTTTTTTGTTTTTTTTAGACAAAGTCTCTCTCTTGTCCCCCAGGCTGGAGTGCAATGGCCCGATCTCGGCTCACTGCAACCTTCGCCTCCCAGGTTCAAGCGATTCTCCTGCCTCAGCCTCCCAAGTAGCTGGGATTACAGGTGCCTGCCGCCACACCCGGCTAATTTTTGTATTTTTTTAGTAGAGACAGGGTTTCACCATGTTGGCCAGGCTGATCTCGAACTCCTGACCTCAGGTGATCCTCCCGCCTTGGCCTCCCAAAGTTCTGGGATTATAGGCGTGAGCCACCGCGCCCAGCCACATTGATTGTTACTCCTCCAGATTTTTGTGTGCCCTGGTAAAAGGAAAACAGAGACTCCAGAGTTACTTTAAAAAGCAGTAGCACATTAACAATGGCTACCATGAATTGAGCACCTACTCTGGCAGGCATTGTGCTAGGCACTTATATAATTTCTTATAGTTATATTTTAAGTCCAGTATTAAAAAAGACAAAGGGCATCTAATTTCAAAATTCATACCTTTCCCACTACACCACATTGTCTTCCACTATTGTAGAGAAAAGGGGGCTCTAGCACTGTCCAATAGAACTTTCTGTAGTGATGCAAATGGTCTATAATATTTGCATTTTCTAGTAGAGCATTCACTAATATTTGTAACTATTGAGCACTTGAAATGTGGATGGAAGACTAAGAAACTATTTAAAATGTAATTTTTTAGTTAATTTAAATATACCCTTAAATAGCCATATGTAGCAAGTGGCTACCAAATTGAAGACCACAGCTCTAGAAAAACGACTTCCAAACTAAATAGTCAAGAGTACCTGAAAATAGTATTTCAGAAATTTCTTTAAAAACAGATGGAATGGAAGTTTGGTGGGCGAGGGAAGGTAGAAAGTAAGGCTCAGATATAGGCTGGTTGAGGAGAAGGTCAGAGGGGCAAGGTAGGTGAGTAGGCAGGAGAGCCCTCAAATAAATTTATGTGAGAAGCCCAGAGAAAACAGGATGTGGAGTGGAAGAAAGGAAGTGACCTGGCAAAGTGCTTTGAAGAAGAGCATTAGCATCCATAGTTAATGGATTTGCACAGATTGAAAGGTAAATAAAAATCAGCACTTTTTTTTTTTCAGTATTCACCCACTGTAAATCATTACTTGACATTTTGAGTGGTGGCTTTGGAGTAAGTTGTTTAAATGGTACTGAGATGTTTGTGTAGGACAGAAACTTACACTGCTATCATCCTATAGAAATCACAGAGCTCCTGGGTCATAGAGCTGTAAGTTTCCTTGGTACGGGGGTATCATTTATTCCTTCACAAGTATTCATTAAGTCATATAGACCCTCTTGTTTCAAGTCAGTGTCATATCTAATCTTTCTCAAGAGATAGATTTTTCCAACACATTAAAATATTTTTTCATTATAAAAGTATTTAAGCCCCTGATAATAAGTAATGCTGTCACGAATTTGTACACTTTATAGCACTTTACACTTTAAAAACCTTGTTCAAATGCATCACCACATTTAACCCTCACAGCAGTCTCATGAGGCGAGTAGTATCCTTGTTTGATAGGTGAGGAAACTGAGCATGAGATTCATCTGGGATCACACATCTCACATGTAGCAGAGATGGAACCCAGATGAAAGCCAGACAGTTGCAGAGTACGGGTTCTCTGATCTCACTCTTGCCATTGTTGTTTCTCAGTATTCAGCTCTCTCTGTGGTGATAATTATGGACATCGCAGTGAGCTGTAACACTTTCGTGCATGAGTATCCATTTTTCTGATTAAGAAACAGAGGCACGGCGGGGCACAGTGGTTCATACTTGTAATCCCAGCACTTTGGGAAGCCAAGACGGGAAGATCACTTGAGCTCAGGAGTTTGAGACCAGCCTGGGCAACATGGCAAAACCCCGTCTCTGAAAATAATGAAGAAAAAAATATTAGCCAGGTGTGGTGGCACGCACCTGTAGTCCCAGCTACTTGGGAGGCTGAGGGAGGACGGCTTGAGCCCAGGAGGTTGAGGCTGCAGTGAGCCAAGATTGCACCACTGTGCTCCAGTCTGGGTGTTAAGAGTGAGACCTTAGAATAACATGTTGAATTGCCTTCCTAGTAGGCAATTAGCAAAATGCAGACGGTGGGAAACTCCAGAGTCAAATATTCCGGTACTTAAATGGATAAATTATAAGGAAAAGAAAGGGATGAAGGGCAACATGTAGATTAAAAGAGATTTTTAAAACATAATAAAATGTCTTACATGGGCAAGAATTTTTTCAAAAGAAAAGAAAAATTAAGGTGCAGATGTATTGGAACCCTGGTCTGAAAACCGTGATTTATTTTCTGCTCTATCACTTAGTCTTGAACTTTATACCTTTCTGTAGCGAAACTGACAGAATGTTCCATTAGCTTAATATTCAGTGATCACTTTGGAAAATACGTATTTAAAATTTTTAAAAATAAATAGCAGTTGTTGCTCTTTAGTGTGTTGATCCTAGTGTCCCTTCTGAATGACCATAAACCTTTTGCCTATGCAATTTTCTTATTATGCTGGGCACGGTGGCTCACGCCTGTAATCCCAATACTTTGGGAGGCCGAGATGGACAGATCACCTGATATCAGGAGTTTGAGACCAGCCTGGCCAACATGGCAAAACCCCATCTCTGCTAAAAATACAAAAATTAGCAAGGCATGGTGGCGCATGCCTATAGTCCCAGCTACTTGGGAGGCTGAGGCATGAGAATCACTTGAAGTGGGAGGCAGAGGTTGCAGTGAGCCAAGGTCACGCCACTGCACTCCAGCCTGGGGGACATAGCAAGACTCCATCTCAAAAAAAAAAAAAAAAAAAAAAGAAAGAAAGAAATTTCTTGTCACACACCTTGTGGTCGACACTTAAAATGGTTCTTTAGAAAGAAAGCATTTTAGATTGGAGAGCTTTATAATAAATTCCTAGTATTCTGTAAATCTTGATAATACTCAAGTTTAAAGTTCTGTGGTCATCAGAATGGGGAATAATCTAGAAAAACCAGTGGGGAGATTATTAGAAATGTATTAATGTCCTGCTCTGAATTCTGATCCGCAATCAACCTAGGAATAAAAACAAACATTTAAGACAGTTTTCAGACATAAAAGGAAAGCACTTATAAGGTGAGCTATAATGTCCAAGTGTTCGAATTTGATCTAGATAAGTCATTCAAAATGAAATGACTTCTTCACTTACAGGGATGCTGAGTTTGCAGAAAAAAGTGTTCCAATGACAGACAACCTTGTACATGGTATTTCCCATCAATTCTGAAGCACCAGAAGATTGAGGCACCTGAGCCATTTGACCTATAGAGCTTCCCACAAGCTCTATAGTTTCTTTTGTTTTTATCATCTCTATTTCTGTAGCTTTGAAACAAATGAACTTATCATGATTTTAAGAATAATATGAGGCAGGAAGATCTTGACAGGAGTTTTAATTAGTCTGGCCCATACTAAAACAAACAAATGCATTTCCCCCCTTTATGGAGACAGTTCTGGCAAAGAGCAGGATGTATGTACAAGGACGTTCATTACCAGATTGTTTATAATAAAGGTCAAATTATTTATGCTTTACACCCCTGGAAGGATTACAAAGTGTTATAACATTAATATAACATAACTATTTTTAAATTTCCCTATATTCTACTTGGTTATAACTTGTAGATTTACGTTGTTTGCACACAAAGATGATGATGATGTGTGTGTACATTTTTGACAATACAAAGTGTGTTTGTATGAATTAATGTACAGTTTTCCCTTTAAAGTGAAAGCTACTTATAGTATGAAGACTCTTTTGCTTGTAAATATCTGGTAGAGCACTTTTGTCATGGATTCTGAAATAGAAGAAGGTCAAAGTCTGGAAAGATATACATTGTTTTCCCTTCCATAAAGATTACTCTACTAATGAATGCTTCTCTCTAGATTGTACTTTGGTAATCCCGGACACTTCCTATTTTTATTTAACACCTATGGATTCTTGTACAGCACATTATATCTAGAATTGAAATCCAAAAGAAAATAAGTATAAACTAACTGTCCGACATTAGATACTTTATTAAATAAATCTTGAAAATCTAAAATTTTTTAAAAGAAATTGAAATCCATAAACCAGCTTGGAGCATTTTCTTTAGGAAAACAGGGAGTTCTGACACTAATCTGCACCTTCATCCAACATTTATTGTGCCTGTTGTGTGTCAGACATAGCCAGGCGCTGGGACTACAGCAGTGAATAAAACATGACCCTTACCTCCAAAAACAGGCACACAGTCTAGTTGGAAAGATAATATTTGAACAGTAATTTGACTACAGAGTAGTAAGCACCAAAAATGAGGAGCATAAATGGTGATATGAGAGCATAGTGGAAGGAGCAGTAACTGCACTTGGAAAGAAAACTGGAGATGAGGGAAAGCCTCTCTGAAGAAAAGATATTTAATTACGTCTTTTTTTTTTTTTTTTTTTTTTTTTGAGACGGAGTCTCACTCTGTCGCCCAGGCTGCAGTGCAGTGGCCTGCTCTCCGCTCACTGCAAGCTCCGCCTCCCGGGTTCACGCCATTCTCCTGCCTCAGCCTCCTGAGTAGCTGGGACTACAGGGGCCCGCCACCTTGCCTGGCTAATTTTTTGTATTTGTTAGTAGAGACGGGGTTTCACCGTGTTAGCCAGGATGGTCTCGATCTCCTGACCTCGTGATCCGCCCGCCTCGGCCTCCCAAAGTGCTGGGATTACAGGCATGAGCCACCGCGCCTGGCAATGATATTTAATTATGTCAAAAGAGCAATAGAAATGTATCAGGCTGACCATGGTTGGGTGGCAGTAGGTGAAAATACTCACTGTTGGGTAAAAGTATAGGGAGTGACCGCAGGTGGGTAGTTTGGTATAGTCGAAATTGGGCAAAATGTAACAAAAACCTTAAATGTAAATGCCCTTTGGACTTACCAGTTCAACTTTTAGGAATGTAATTCAAGAAAATAAGTATACACAATAACATTTAATAATGTTCATTGTAGATGTTTACAAAAATTGGAAACAGGAGAAATACCTGAGCTACTACCATGCAACAGAATATGTGCAACCACTAAAAGTGGTGTTTGTAGAATAATATTTATATAATGACTATGGAAAGATGTTAATAGTTTGTTAAGTGAAAAAATAAGGTTATAAGACAGTACATACAGTGAGCTCCCACTTTTTGAAATGTATGTGTATGTGTGCAAAGAAAAAAGACTATAATTCTCTTCACCAAAACGTATAATTTTTATAATTAAAAATAAGCAATGAAAGTTACTTTTCAGAAAGCTTGGAAATAATACAGCTCCTGGAACATCAAGTAATTAGAAACAACCTAAATGTCTAATTACATGGGATTGGTTTAATAAATTATAGTACATCCATGTGATGGAATGCAGTGCAGCCATTAAAAATCATGTTGTCAGTAGAGGAGTCATATTGTCATAGGAAAATGTTCATGATATATTAAAGGGAAAAGGCAGAATACAAAACATATGGAAAGGACATATATCAAAATGTTACCAGTGGGTTTTTCTGTGTTATAAGATTATGGGTTGCTTTTTTTTCCCCTTTGTGCTTTTCTATATTTTCTAAGTTTGCTGTTTGAACATGTTACTTTTTAAAATGAAAGGTCATTGGTTGTTTTTGTTTTTTCAAATGAGCATGCTAGAAGTTGTGACATTAAATAAGTGTTGAGTGTTAACAGCTCAGAATACATGAGAATCCACAATAACATGAGAACGTGTCAGGAGCAAACAGCAAAACAGCAGCATGTGTTTGTAAAGGTCAGAGTGTCCCTTAGAATATGCCAACCAGACCTGGGAAGACTCCCTGATCTGTCCCTGGAGCAGTGTTAGGAACAGTAGCCAGCCTCAACACTGTGGCCTATTTGGAACCTGACCCCACTCAGCATCGTTCCTCTTGTCCCTCTTTTTTGTCCAGGCCTTCCTATGTATCTCCCTCTTCGTTATGTTCTTTTTTGAAGGTAATGCTAATGTCTGATTCAACTTTGTGTTCTCACTCTTCCAGCCTCTAGGATCTGGCATGGTACTTTTCACATAGAAATGCTCAACAAATGCATTTATTCTTAGTATAATGCATATTATTACTAGTAAATACTTGTTAAATAAATTTGAAAATAACTAAATTTAAAGCTAAAGGTCACAATGCTTTCTATCATAATGCCTCGGATTTTGTGCCCTGTTTGCCCAGGGCAGCCCATTTAACTAACATTTTCAAGGATAACTTTCTAATGATCTAAGTGAGAAATTTTTATTTGGTTTTAATTGTTGAGTTTCCATAATCCATTAAATATAATTTGGACTCTGTGAATAAAATTTCTTGTATATTTTCCCAGTACTAAAAATACATTAGCTATGCTGGAGCTCATCTGCCATTTCTCTTTCCGGTGATTGATACACTCTTCTGAGTTTTTACTGCAATTTGTCCACATTAACTTGGCTTCTTTTTCTCTTGCTTTTTTTTTTTTTTTACTGTTGTCGGAAAACTTAACTATTTCCCTCTTCCAAGTTGTAACATGCTCTGCTAATTGTCTACCAGCGTTCATTCTACCTTATTTCTTTTTCTTTTTTGTTTTTGTTTTTGAGACAGAGTCTTACTCTGTTGCCCAGGCTAGAGGGCTTTGGTGTGATCTTGGCTCACTGCAACCTCTGCCTCCTGGGTTCAAGCAATTCTCCTGCCTTAGCCTCCTGGGTAGCTGGGATTACAGGTGCATGCCACCACGCCTGGCTAATTTTTGTATTTTTAGTAGAGACGGGTTTTCACCGTGTTGGCCAGGCTGGTCTCAAACTCCTGACCTCAGGTGATCTGCTCGCCTTGGCCTCCCAACGTGCTGGGATTACAGGCGTGAGCTGCCACGCCCAGCCATTCTACCTTATTTCTTACTTATAGAACCCTTATTTCACAGGGGCTATGTGCCCAGCTGAAAAGTGCAGAGGGCAGGTTTTTCTAATAAGGACATGAGACACAGTTCTGACATCAAGGTGTAAAGTGAAGTCACTAGAAGAACTGTCTCTCCAAAATAAGAAAGTTGAGAAAGCCCTTTGCCCCTCCTGTCTTCACCTTTGCTTTTGTTCTGTCACCTTCCTCCTGCCTGGAATATAGACTTGCCGCCTATAGATACAGCAGCCACTTGCTCAGAGATATTATGTCTTACCCATGGCAACAATCAATAAGTAGCAAAGCTAGAAGAACATAAATATCCAGTCCACTCTTTCCGTTATACCTTGAATGTAACTGTCAATGAACTTCCCTTTATTGCAGATTCTAGTAATTTTCCCACCCCCAAATGAACCACATATCAAATGAAATGGGTCTAAATATATATGCATTCACAAATATGCATAATACAATTCAGCAAACATTTCAGTCTCTTCCTGTGCAAGCTCTGTGCTAAGAAATAAAGAGGAGAGCAAGACTATCCCTGCCCTCTGGTGGCTTATAAATAGATTTATGTGCAAAAGTAATGAAGGTAGAATATGCTAATTTTATAATGTAGCAAGAGAACAAAGTAATGTAAAATCCATCTTGAATGGGAAATTCTACAAAAACTTTAAGAAGGTAGTAGGCTTTGAAGTACAGTTCAGCAGTTAAAAATAAGGAAAGATAATGCCAGGCAGATAATGAACTATAAGCAAAGATATGAAAGGAGACATTCAAAGGGGTTTCTTGGGTAGAATTCAGTAGTAGGCTATGGCTAGACCATAGGCTGCACAGGTAGGAACAGGAGAAGATAAAACTGGAAAAATAATTTGGGTATGGATTGTGAAGATTATGTTCAACCTTTATTTTGAAGGTGATAGGCAGCTGTGAAATTTTTTTAAAAATCACAGATTGACTTAGTCAGGTTCATATTTTGGGAGGAAAGGGTGATTAGAGAGAAGATTAGGAGATGCTTGCCATGGTGTTGGTGAGCAGTGCTGAGGACCTTTCAATGTCAGTGGACCTTTCAATGGAGAGATGGACTGGAGAGAGCATTTTACCTTTAAAAATAATGAAACAGGCCGAGCGCGGTGGCTCACGCCTGTAATCCCAGCACTTTGGGAGGCCGAGGCTGGCGGATCACAAGGTCAGGAGATCGAGACCATCCTGGCTAACACGGTGAAACCCCATCTCTACTAAAAATACAAAAAAATTAGCCGGGCGTGGCGGCAGGCGCCTGTAGTCCCAGCTACTTGGGAGGCTGAGGCAGGAGGATGGTGTGAACCCGGAAGGCGGAGCTTGCAGTGAGCCAAGATTGCGCCACTGCACTCCAGCCTGGGTGACAGAGCGAGACTCTATCTTAATAATAATAATAATAATAATAATGAGACAGAAGGATGAGCTGGATATAAAAGATCATTGTGGAATATTGTTCCTGAAAATCTTTTAAAATAGGGTGGCTAACTATCTCTCTATCTTGAACAAGTTACATATTTATATCTAGAGAGGTAGGGAATTGGCCCAAATGATTTCTTGAGGGGTCATTCTTTGCTTTTGGGTAATTAGAAAACATATGCAAATGGTAGTTCCTTCTATACTCCAGTGAGATTCTTGGTTAGCTGAGTGTTACTTGTTTCTCTCCATTCTGTTGGAGACTGCTAGCCATGTTACTGATTAGTATCACATCCTCTAAAAAATGTTGGAGAAATTCTGGGACCTCACATGCTAAGGGTGCTCATTATCTGGATGCCTGTCATTGGCTTGGCTGGCCTAGGCCTGGAAGCATAGATTTCCACCAGAAACAGAAAGAATTTGATGTATAACTTGTTCAATAATCACAGCCTTCTGCTGCTCCTTGCCCAGCATAACAGTTAAATGAGAGTTTTGAAGTATCTAGGAATTTTATTCATTATTGTTCTTTTAATTACCACTATTACTGATAGTAAGAAATGCTTTTTCTTTAAAAAAAAATTGGTGGAGGTAGAGATGGGATCTCACTGTGCTGCCCAGGCTGGTCTCAAACTCCTAGGCTCAAGCAATCCTTCTGCCTCGGCTCCCAAAGCATTGGAATTACAGATGTGAGCCACCACACCCAGCCAAGAAATCCTCTCTCTTTTGATAAAAACTTGTATGATTTTTTTCTCTCTGATTGCGTTTTCTTTGCCTTAGTAAGATTTTTAAGAGAAACTTACTTTCTTTTTTATATTGCAGTAACCATTAGTATTTTTAGGAGTTATAAAGTTCAGGCCAAATAATTTACTTTTATTTAACATTTATAAGTGTACTGGGCACTATGAGTTTCTACTATGTTATAGGTTTTTATAGCAACTTATTTCCAGGAGAGTAAAGACAAAATTTACTTTTGAAAGACATCCTTGTCTAGAAGTATCAGTTTAATCTTAAGATAATATTACTGATTTATCATACCTCTCAGAATAGACTTAGGGGCTTTTTAAGGTGTACAGAGAACCAATAAGATCACTTAATTAATACTTAAGCTGAGTTTTTCCTGATGACATGTTCTTGAATTGTTACTCTGTTATTTGTGGTTCATGAGAGACTGTTTCTTGGTAATGATAGATATCATCAATAGGAAACTCATCCTTTTTTCCTTTTAGCTTCATTTTTATTCCTGAGTTATCTTGCATGCCTTTGGATCTCTTGCCTCATGAAATATCCTGGTAATTTTGTTTTCAGGGTTTTTTTAACCTTTGGATTACTAAAAGACTATGAGATTATTTGTCCATTTAATAGATGGTTATCATATTGGTTATCATATAAGGGATATTTTAGATACTTGGTCATAAGCTTTCTTATCAAGCCTTCAAAATTTTTATTAAAAGAGAGGAATTCATTTATTTGTTTGTTTGTTTGTTTGTTTGTTTTTTGAGACACGGTCTCACTCTGTCACCCAGGCTGGAATGCAGTGGTGTGATCACTGCTCACTGCAGCCTCAACCTCCCAGGCTCAGGTGATCCTCCCACCTCAGCCTCTTCTGTAGCAGGGACTACAGGCCCATGCCACTACACCCAGCTAATTTTTGTATTTTTTGAAGAAATGGGGTTTCACCATGTTTCCCAGACTGGTCTCAAACTGGGCTCCAGTGATCCACCCACCTTGGCCTCCCAAGGTGCTGGGATTACAGGTGTGTGCCACCACACCTGGCCCAGAATTTTAAAATTACTGGTCCAGTCAAGCTATGGAGCAACATCATTGACTACCATGATCTACTGCTGTTTCTTATGTCCAGAATACTCTGATGGAGAAAATAATTGACATCTCCAAGTTTGTCATTATGTTCCCAGTTGAAAAAGTCTTCTCCAATTCTTTCTTTCTTTTTAAAACTAGAGACAGGGTTCTCTGTGTTGCCCAGGCTGGTCCCAATCCCTATTCTTTTACATTAATTTAAATGTCATGCTAGAGGCTCTAATTAAATTGTCTACTCCAGGACTATAGAAAGGATGTGGCAGGTGAAGATTGTCCCAAAAAGGATTCCTCTGGAGATGAGAAGACCTTGGGATTTATGGCTGAAGTGCTTCTGCAATGTACCTTTAAATCTGTAGGGGACTAGAAACAACTGAGATCCAGCTCCAGTTTCATACTCCTGATCAATTCCTTTTGCCATTCCAGTCTATTTCTTCTGTTTTGTTCACTGTCTCAGAAAACCATCCTCATAAAGCCCAAAACCTCATGTATTCAAAAGTTATTCTTACTGTTATGTGTACTTCTTTAAAGGTTCATTTCTCCTTTTTGTTTCCACTTCAAGAAGGTTATTTACATTAAGTTGGGAATTCTTGAGCCTTTGAATAAATTGAAGCTAATAATAGAAATCTTAATTTTTAAGAGAGCAAATATTTTTTTTCCCTGAAGCAAGGTCTTGCTCTGTCTTGCCCAGGCTAAACAGTGGTGCAATCATGACTCACTGCAGCCTCAACCTCCCATGCTCCAAGCGATCCTCCCACCTCAGCCTGCAGACTAGCTGGGACTATAGGCACATGCCATGCCTGGCTAATTTTTAATTTTTTTTGTAGAAATGAAGTCTCACTATGTTGCCCAGGCTGGTCTTGAACTCCTGGCCTCAAGCAGTCCTCCTGCCATGGCCTCCCAAAGTGCTGGAATTACAGATGTGAGCCACCATGCCCAGTCACAGAAAGCAAAGATTTTTAAAAGGACAGTTATGAATACAAATACAACCATTTGTATTATCCCTACATTATTCCAAACACATGAGAGCCTAATTGTGACGGTGATGACAGCAAATTGTGTAAGTAGCTTAGTGTGTCAGAAAAGCCAAGTGAATGAAAATATCAGTCTTGATGTAATTATAAGTGGGACCTCTTAAGTGGGCCACCCAGCATGAAATCAAAGTGAGCCAGCCTCCTGCTTTGGGTATAAGATAATTGCCCTCTGAGGTCAAAAAGAAATGGTGTTCTTGATATAGTATTGCACCATTAGGTGTATTATTGAATTTGGGTTGGTGAGAGTAGAGCTTTTCTCTGAAACATCTGTTTGCTGTCAGGGCAGCATGGCAAAAGGGATGGACCAGTGGTCTGTTTCAACATGGCAATTCCTACAAAAGAATGTAGAAATATGAATGTCTTCCTAGGGGCTTATGGGCTTATGAATTATGGTGCTTTACATGAAATCTAAAAATCATTGGTATTGTTCATGTGTCATAATGAAAGTTTATTTGCGCTTTTCTGGTGTCATTAAGTCTTTTTACAGTATTACACTTTCTAAATCTTTTCATTTTATTGATACTTCTGTTTTGCATTATTTTTCTCTCATACCTGTTGATTGCATTTTTTTCTTGATTTAACTCCATTTTATTTTATTCTTGAAGTACTTTAGTTTCTACCTCTACCCTTTGATTGCTTCTCTGTTTTTGCTGATTTGTATGATGCCTTCTAAGTTAATGTCTCATGAGAGTTTAATATTTGTTCTAGTTTCAGCCATTGATAAGCATAAAACACATTTCCATCCTGAAAAACTCAACTAGATTCTTATTTGAATTATTTCAGACCTCAAAGTGACCTGAAGTTACTTCAGTTCCTTTTGTTTACAGATAAAGATACTAAGATGTAGAAATGTTAAGCAACTTGCCTATTATCATTTGTTTTCAAGTTTTATTTAACTTTTGGTGCATGAAAATTATTCATATCCAAGTATATTTATTTCAAAAGGAAATTTTTATGAACATTTTATATGACCAGCTTACTGGTCTAAGTATAGAATTATGCTTTGCTAGTCCAAACCTTTGAGCATTTTCATTTCTTCATCTTTAAAATTGTTCCTATTACATAACTTGATTTCTTAATTTAATTCAATTTTTAAAACGTTTAATGCCATGTTTGTGATAGTTCTACTTCTGTTTGGGAATTGACCCCTAAAAAAGAAATGAAGGTCAACTGATCATCATTTAAGTTTAGTCTTTATTTTATGTTCGTCATTTTTATATCAACATTGAGATAATTTTTTTCCTTAATTATCATACAAGGGATTGGTGATTTTTCATAGGTTTATTTCCATTGGGAATCCCTTCTCTTCATTCAGCCTTGTCAACAGATGAATGCCCATGAACATCCGTCTGAGCATAGAGTCAAGGATCATCATTCAGTATGGCTCGGGGAGGCTGGCACTTTTCGCTCCTGCATGAGCATCTGGGCCTCAGATTGTCATGGCCAGGATGTGACTGTCAGCCCTGCCCATGATCCAGGGGCTGGATACCTGCCACATGTTGGATGTGATAAGGGAGAAGATGAAGGATCAGATTGGGATTTTTTTCCACAAAGGCTACTAGGGGAGATAAGATCTGTATGAAATAAGAATGGTATAAAAGAAATAGTGATAGATACCATAAGGCAGATATGGTTTCAGTGTTACGCAAGTTGGGGAAAGAGAGAGCTGATTTTTAGCAGTCTGATCAATAGCTCATCTTAGTGTGGTGGTCTCTGTCATGTGAACATTCTTTTGAGGTTCATATTCAAATGAACATTAGGTGGAATGTCTGCCAATTGCTTTGACTATTCTTCATCTATTCATTTATCATTGAGGACCTACTATGTGCATGACCTTAGACTAGTACTGGGGACACAGAGACGAAGTTGACAAAACCCTTAGCCACATAGAGCTCATATTTTACTGGGGCTGATATGTTATATAATGTCAAGCCATGGTAAATGGTCTGAAACTAAACACAACAAAAAAGACTGAAAGGCAGAGAGAGAATGACTAAAAAGGGTGACAGTAGATCTCTTTGAGAACAGGGTGATCAGAGGAGGCCTCTGAGCAGAAACCTGAATGAAATGAGAGATCAAGCCATGGGTTGATCTAAGGGAGGAGCATTCCAGACACAGGGAATAGCAGATGCAAAGGCTCTGAGGTAGAACCCATCTTTGAGTGTCTTCAGGGAATAATCAAGAAACTTACGTGGCTAGAGCCACACCTGTGTGGCTAGAGTGAGACAGAGTGTTAGGAAATGAGATTGAAGAGACAGAAAGGACTAAGTCACTGAAGCCATAGTAAGATATTTGGATTTTATTTTGCATATCATGGGAAGCAACTAGTGAGTTTTAAGCAACAGACTGGCATAATATAACTTACATTTCTAAAAGAATTCTCTAACTATTCTTTGTAGAATTGATTTTAAGGGGGATAGGAGTGGAAGGGGGGAGAGACTAGGGTGAGGTATACTGGATGATCCATAGACGATGGGAAGAAAATATTAGCATATATGTATATACAGGTTGAGTATCCCTTATCCCAAATGCTTGTGACCAGATGGGTTTTGGATTTCAGATTTTGGAATATTTCCATATACCCAAAGAAATATCTTGGGGATGGGATCCAAGTCTAAACATGAAATCCATTTATGTTTCATATATGCTTTATATGCATAGTCTGAAGGTAACTTTATACAAGATTTTAAATAATTTTGTACATAAAACAAAGTTTGTGTTAAGTACTTATGAGTAGAAGTTTCCACTTGTGGCACCATATCAGTGCTCAAAAAGTTTCAGGTTTTGGAGCATTTTGAATCTTGGGCTTTTGGATTAGGGATGCTCAACCTGAATATGAGAAATAAATTAAGCTTTTGTAATATTAATGAATTATTAGTATCATATATAAGATCTGTAAGTATACACAGTAAATGGATAGTTGTGTCTAATAAAAATTTACAGTTGGGGAAATCAATTTTAAAAAGTTTGAAAATCACTGTTCTACATGAGAGATGATGCTGGCTGTTCATTGGCTTCCAACATCTTTTCTTTGGAAATTGTCATAATTATTTTTGTCCTGTTATTCTTTTTCTTATCACTATGTAGCAGTGGTTCCTCATTGCCATAAAAATGAGCATGCACAGGGAAGCACACATGCATATTTTCATATAATTTCAGAGTGTTCACAGATACCACATTAAGAATCTTGACTGTAGAGGATCATTTCAGAGCATGCTCAACCCCAGGGATATAACATTTATCCATTTTTCTGAGTGTTCCAGCATTTCTATCCCTGTTTTTGTCAATCCTAAAATTATTATATGAGTACTAATTTTTTATTTACTTCTTAAACCTGGAATTCTGACTTGCTAGTGAGGGCAGTTTGTTTTAGTTATATTTTGCTATCCATCCATTTGTCATTGAACTATCTTGAGGCTTAGAACAATAATGCCAAATCCAGTATTTCTCTCACAGTATAGGCATCCTATTTCTCTCTGTTTCCTGGAATGTTGCCTGGGATGTCAATATTAATATATATTAACAAAGGCCCTTATGATAGCCAACAGGAATTAGAAGCAATGTTTTTATAATCCATGATGTGATTTTTAACATGGATCCCAGCCATCTGGCTATGTGTTGCTTTCATCAAAGAAACTGACATTCCTCTGTACTTTTGTGGTTACACCTCAGGTTCTTGGGTAGAAGTGGGAGTTGAGATCAGGCATTTTTCAAGTATTCCTCGGATTTTTTTAAAAATAATTTTTGTACTTTTCTAAGTGATGGAACATAGCAGATTTTACCTGCCTTTTAGAAACTACCTAATGGCCCAACATTGTGGGAACCTTCCAGCCTATTTTGTTATGTCTGTCCAACCCTAGTTACAATTGACACCATAAAATGTTAATTTTTAAGAGATTTCCCTCTGTGTACACTGTGATAATTTCCTACTTAAAAAGTTTAGCCACCTACTTTTTTTTCCCTCCCTGTTTGCTGAGGCCTTTGGTTTCAAAGTATAATTAAAATTAATTGCTGATAATAAAATGCAGGATGCAGGTCCACTGTGATGGTCAGATGAAAGATTACTTTTTTCTTCCAATGTTGTTGAACTTTTGTAAGGGAGGACACAAGAAGCTCCACCAAAATAAACAGGTGATTTGACTTTATCGGTGTTTTCTTTCCAAGTCTTTTGTCCCTTCTACCTATAAAGCCTGTTAATGTTTGGAGGCAGTAGGGATATGATGCAAAAATGATATAAAGGAAAATCGACTGTCATTTTGTTTCTGAGAGAACATGATGCCCCTGTATATAAGCTATGACATAAAGAAGTGAGAACAATTTCTTCTTTGTTTACTCTTTGCTGTTTAACTTTTTGCAATTCGTCTTTCTTTTTCAACAATCTAAGACAAGATAATGAAAACTATCTGTGATTTCAGTTTATTCCTTTTAAAAATTAACTTGAATTAGAGACGAATATTCACAAATTCATTTTTTAAAGTCAACTCAGAAAGTTTCCATCAACCTTAGTTTTGCTTTTAAATCACATATTTTATTTTTAAAAATGTATCCCATTATTTAAACTTTCTTATTAAAGTCTTTGCTTGGGATTTGTTGTACCAAACTTAGCAGACATCCCCCACCTCCCCACCATCACACACATAGTCCCTTTAAAAAATACAGAGCCCTGTGGTTTAAACTGATTATACTAACTCTATTGATATTGCCTGTGTTTGCTTTATAACCTGAAGTTTGTAAATTATTAGGAGAGAGTCTGAATCATAATAGATTGATGCTAAGAAGTCAGAAAATTTCAGAACCTTGTGGGAACTTTCTAGTTTCCACTCTTTTATCTCCTCAGAAGACTTTTTCATGAAAGACAGGGATTAGTGACGACTTTCTAATGCAGAGTTGGTCTTTAGTTTTTTTGTTTAAAAATGACACTTTGAACATGTAGTGCATAATGCATTGGAAGGTCTGTTGCCAAGCAGCTTGAAACCTAGGGGGCATTGTTGAATTTGAAGGAATAGTGGGTTCAGGGAAGGGACCAAAAGAAAACTTGAGAAAAATAGAGTAAGACTGAAAGTGTTCTATGATAATTAGAATAAAAATTGGATATCAGAACTTCACGGGTCAGCTTCTGTTCACACATTTAGCCTTCACCTTGCAAAGAAAGGGATGTATCAGGTAATTAGGTCAAATCAATGATTATATATCTTTAACTCAAGTGGAAGGGTCTGTAATTGTGATGAAATTTGTCTGAAGGGGAACGCATGGGGAATCTTGTCAAAGGTCATGAGTTCAAAGGGGAAATTAAGTTCAAGGTTTGGTTCCTGTTCACACCAGCCGCGCCCTCCCACCCCCCCACCACCCCGCCACCAATAGTGCATAACAAGAAACCAAGCAACCCATATTTCTATAAACAAGTTATTTTATCATTTTGGAACAAGAAGATTTTTTCTCATCCATATCCCTTTAGGAATATAGAATTAAAGTAGTTATACCTCCTTAATGGAGCATTTTCTCCTGATGTAGACAGAAAGAAAACCTCTGGTATTATATTTCTGGCTTGTTGGTTTCTTCTGCTTTGTTACTGATCACACAGAAGACACCCAGCTGCATGGAATGCAAGTAAACAGCCCACCTCCAAGATATCATATGGCCAAGTATCTCCTAATGCAAATTCCTGACTTGTTTACAGAATAACAATAAAACGTTATAAGTTTAAGATTGGAGGCAATGAGGAGACAGCTAAGAAAGTTGTTTGGGGGTCTCTCTCTCTCACACTCTCTTTTCCTGAATTCAGTTTCCCCTTAAACTTGACAAAGTGGAACAGAAATTCACCCTTGTCTTGGTCATTCTTCTGAAACAAAGGGTCTATTCTCTCTTTTAATGCATGTAGAACTTCCATTAAGGTTGACCGTAAGCTCTTGCATGGGATGAAAAAAGAAATAGCCCTCAAATCTTTTCTTTACCCTGGTATTATTTTTAAAGGACAAACAATAAGAACATAGTTTCACATAGTGTTATAGAAACCCTTGCTGAGGAGACACAGCCTTTAAGACCAAAGGCCTTTAAACATTCTGGATTCTACGTCATCCTAATACATTCTTTTCTATAAAATTGTTCTAGTAAGTGTTTTAAGAAAGAGAAGTATATGCAAGAAAACAAATTACTTAATTACTTAAAACAAATCAAGAAAATTCTTGCAGATATTAAAAGTTTTTTTCACCCAATCAGATTTTACCTTTGCACTTCATATAGTGACACTATTACTGATTGGAAAACAAGAAGCATAACTGGTAAAAGGAAAACTGGCAATCTGCTTTCTCTACAGTAGAGTTTGTGTGTTTGGACATGTAACCACACATGCACTGGAGCCCAAACTGGGCTAATGGCTAAAATCGTATGTTAATGTTAAATGTGATTCATGTAACAGAATACAGAAGTATTTCAAATATAAACACAAGTAGCCAAACCCCAGATGCTTGTGTCTTCCTTAGAAAGATTTTTGTAGAAATAGATTCTTGCCATAAAATAGGACAAGAAAGCATTTGATGAAATCCTACCCATATTTTTGCTCATGATTTTCCTTGTATTTATCATGGCTGGTGCTTGGATAGGCTTATTATCCTGGGGTTTCTTCTTGAACAGCTCTATCTTTTTGTGTCAGAATATATGTGATTTCTGTCTGTAAACTCTAAAGTACTTGCCGAATTTTAACAGAAAAATAATCTCTGACACAGATCGTGATTGATAAACGATTTTGGAATAACCAGGCCCGTGAGTGAAGATCCTAGGAGGCAGGTGCCTTGCTTAACTGAATGGGTTTGGGAGGGAGGAATTAAAGGGCAGGGGCAGTTCACACTTTGGTTAAACTCTAGCAACTAAAATTTCTACCCTGGTAAAATTTAGAAGTTCAAGGAATAGCACTGCCATGATATTAATGACCTTTGGGGGCATATAGAGTTCAGAGTTCATTTTCTATTTACAACATCCCTTGCTGCTCCACCTCTTACCCTTATCCTTCCCTCCTCCCCACCAAAAAAGCAATTATTTAGGGCATTGTGACATTCAGCCTGGCTAATTTTTATACAAAAAATAGAGTCAGTGGAAAATATAGCAGTTACGTATTGGTAATGGATAGAACTGGGGATGCCCAATGTGGGGAGAGGGTATCTCCTGAGCAGTTCAAAGTTCATTCTTTGTTCACATATAATGAAAAGTCTTCAGTTATCAGGTATTTAAACCCAAATCAGCAGTTCCATATCCGTAACCTGAGCTGAGTGTTCCTCCATCTAATGGCCATGCTTCTGTCGTTTGCAGTGAGTTGGGTGACACTCGATTTGTACTCCGAGACGGGAACAGATGGGCTTTCATTGTGAGACTCCGCCTGTATGCAAATGTGAACGGAGTTTCACCCGATCCAGGGGTCTGACCTGACCGTGCACATGCATTTACTCAACGTGGCTCAGCCTGGGGGGGCGGCGAAGGGGGAATAAAAAATGGCAATCGGATAGTACCAGCGGCAGGTCAAGTTTACCATCCGTCTTTCAGTGGGACTGAGATGGCAACACAGTTATTTAGTTTCAGTGTTGATGTGTGTTGCAATAAACTCCATCATTTCACCTGTTTATGAACCCAGCCTCGTATGAGATCTCTGTGAAATCAAACAAAGCTGGCAATCAACTCTCTTGTTTCCAGCAGAATAGGGGATTATGGACTTTTTTTTTTTAAGCATCTTTAATTGTTCCCCTGCCTTACATACATAAATCAATATTTTTTTCTCTTGCCCTTTTATTTCTTACATTGAAATTATTGTTTTCCGATTTGGAGGAAACAAAATACGTTTTCCCCAAATGCTTTTTGTTTCAAATTAAGAAATATGATTATTAATGTCAGAATAAACAACCAGCATTTTAGATGTCGATTAACTGTTTTGCATGTGCATAGCAATGTACAGTCTCTAATAAATCTTACAATTAAATGTGCAGCCCTTCATTAGAGTGAAAATATGAACAGCTGTAATCATACACATTCTATTGACAGAGAGAAATTTAGTTTCATTTGTAATTTTTCACATTGGGAGAGAATGAGAGATGAATTGGAACCACAATTGTTTCTGTAACTGTGGAGTTTTTCTTCACATGTACAGAAGGACAACAAACCAGTGTCTCTGACTTCAGGGTCTAACAGCAGTGATTTACCTCAATTTTCTTCTCTCATGAAAGTAAATTTCTCTTGGGAAACATATAAGCCTTTGGCTAGAAAACCCATAGGACAGACACCCCAAACTGTAGCAAATAACAAATTGATGCATTTCTTCAGTACATCTGTTCGTTAAAGGGTTTTGTTAACTGATGTCTGGAACTGGCATAAAAGAAAGAGTTGCTAAGAATATAGTGAAAGTTGGTGCATGCAGCAAAAACTGCTTCTGATAAAAGATATTGCTTTTGGTAATGCAACCATATTGCTCAGAATGGAGAGAGGGTCTTTCGAAGTAGTATTTGTGCAAGTGCAGGCAAAACCAAGACAGGCTTCCCTCAAAAATGGTGCCAAATTGTCATTGCCCAAAGATTCCTTTCCACCTTCCCTTATTCCAAGCCTCATTAAAGGTGCAAGGCCGACATACCAAGACAACATTTTCAAGCAGTTCTAGAGAGTTAGGCTTGAAATTATTCCAAATAGAAATAAATGGTCAGGACTAGAACTAGCATTTGTCTACTAGGCACCTAGTAGTAGCTGACAGACATAATAAAGAATAAAGAGTTGCATGACAGTATAGCAGGTATTTAAAAATGTCATACTCTTCTCCTTGGCTATTGAAAATGGATTTGATTATCTTTCTTGGTCTCTGAATATGTATTTCCAAATAGATGGGAGGTTTCAAGAGAGTATATATGTGGACATATATGTATATATACATACCAACACATATGTATATATTTATATCTGTGCATAGAGACCCTTCCTTATACAAACAAGGTTTTATGTGAATGCAGGATTTTGTGTCCACATAAGCCTTTGCTCATGGTTGAATTATTACAGGCCACCTTAAGTTAAGGATATTATTTATATCCTTAGAAAATTTACTTGAGAATTGTCAAGGCCATGCTTACCGGGGAATTCAAAACATTTATTTATGTTAGAAGCAGGGGACTCATATGTTCTAAGTTTAACAAGAGGCTTAACAAAGTTATATTCTGGCATGAGTAAGCTCCTAAAGACTTTTTTTTTAATATAGTGGAAAAGTAACATGAAAATATTTACAATACAAATATCGGAACCAAGTTATTAGAACCACTACTTATGGTTGTTTTTTGCTTTGGTAAAATGATGCATTTTTAAAGTGTCATCTAAAACCTGCTTGAGATTTGGAAATCAGCAGTTTCTTTTTTTTAGTGTCATATTGAAAGTAATACCATGAATTGGGATGAAAATGCTTATTTTTTAAAGTTCTTGAGGAAGAAAAAGCCCATACACTGTCAGTTACCCCGATCAGAGCTCTCAGGTATCAAAAAAAATGATACTTTTCAGGTCTTTATGAAATCTATGAAAGTTTATTTTTCTCAAGTGATTGTGTCACGAAGTACTTGTCAAGGAGGAACTGAGCTCAAATAAACAATAATAATAATAACGAACATTTATGTGGCTTTTATTATGTAACAAGGACTTTTGTAAGTGCTTTATGTATATTAACTCATTTAATCCTGGCAAAAATCCCATGAGGCATAGTTCCTATTTTTATCTCCATTTTACAGATAAGGAAAACGAAACTTGCCCAAAGGTTAAATAGCTTCTCTCCAGAACAGAAAATGAAAAACTGTAAGAAATTAGGACTTAGACTTTTAGAAAGACCTTCCATGTAATTGGATGAATGATTTGTCTTTCTATGCCTATTTCAGCTGTAGAAAATTATGATGTCTTCTATAAAAATCACATTTATGAAATATGCAACATGTTTGCTAAGCAACAAAAAGGAAATATGTAATATTTCCACTCCTTTTAAAGCCTTGCAGTATTGGAGATCACTGTTCTTCAATGATGGCATGATGTGGGACTTCTAAGAAAGTTTTGCAAAGTCTTCTCATCAAAACTCTCTTGTGGTAAAATATCAAATCCAAAAGTAGGTCTAGTTTAAGTAAGAATAAGTTGTATACTTTTCTTAAAATTTGACCTTGTCTAGTCTATGACTATGTTCATTGACAACAAAATTAGGTTCCTCTGGAGCCTTTTATTATTTTTCTTATTTTGCTCTAAGGATAGCTCAGTTGTACTTTTGGAAGGATGGGTGAAGAGAAATTAGGCAAATACAAAGGTATTTTTCTTTCTCCTATTTTTAAAGACCAGTTTTGCATTGTATCTTAGTGTACCAGGGTCTTGATCATAAGCCATTTACTTCACAATGAAAATAATGGCATTTATAGATCATAATTAGCTCTGAATTGTAGTCCGCCTGGAGAATTCAGCAAAGGTGTACATCGATTGGCTTGAGAGAAGGGGTTGGGAGAGCCACCTTGTGGCTGGAAGACGACCTAGCAGCCTCCAGGACTTGCTATGTTCAAAGTAGAAAGGAATGGAGATGAGGCTAGAAACCAGAGATAAATCAGAAATATCAATCACTAAATATTTGCGGAAAGTGGTAAGGGATATAAATAGAATCTATAACTACAATAACACTGAAGCTGTAGTTGTAAATATACATTATCCTCTTTAATATGACATAGAGTAGATTGAGAACTGAGAAATTATTAAGACCCCCACACAAAAAAATTGGAAAAAAGAATGAAAACATTTAAGTTAAAATTATGTTCATTTTGTAATTCAATAAAGAAATCCCAGAGACATATTTTTAAATTTAATGTTGTTTTCTAAAGCACAGAAAAAGCCCCACAGACATCTGTTTGCATACATTGTGTGTCAGGCAACATCAGATCTGAATGGAATTTATCTAAATTTTATATGCATGGCTTGATGTAAATTGAAATAAATTGTACAGCATACTCTGCGTGGACATATTGGTTTTTCCATAGCTGCTTGAACTTTTAACCCCAGGGCCTGAGCCGGTCACACGTTGACCTGTCTGAACTCTGCTGGTAGATCCAAGTGTGGAAGGCTGACCTTGCATCCATGGCAACCATAAAGTAGGGTCCATGACTCTTCTCTCCCTTTCTCTCTCTTTTCTCCACACTCCAAACAAAACAAAACAAAACAAAACAAATTAGTATGTTCTCGCACAGTCTGTCAGTGTAATCTTGGAATAGTTCTACCGAAATGCATTTTGCCCCTAACCTAAGCTCTAAGCAAAGCTTTTTCAGCTTGCTTGTCAGATGTTAATGAAACTTTGAAATGAAAGCCTTTATAAAAGTTAATGGAAAAGACCCCTTCATGGGACACATTCAGTTTGCTTGTCTACTATTATAATAAAATACACTTCACATACTCATATATTAAGTAATGTTGCTATAGGTATGTTAGACATGCAGATGAAAATTATACTTGTCTGGGAATTCAACATAATCCTTTGTGGGTGGATTAAAAAAATACTTACATGAGGTTTTATCGCTACCTGCAAAATCCCTATCAGATCTAATATTTTCCAGTGTCATGGAATGATGTATCCGAAAGGAGTAATAAGCATTAGGGATCTAGAGTTAATTTCTCTATTATAGGTTGTAGTCTCCATTTTAATGAAGGTACTTTTACACTTTTGGTTTAATTTAGATGATCTTTAAATTCATGTACCAAAAATTATCACTTTCACAATCTTGATGGTAGTCTAAAGGTGTTATTGATTCATTCTAAAATTGAAATTCTGTTCATAGGATGTATTTGTGGTTCTTCATTTATTAATGCAAGAAGCATTTGTTGAATACCTACTATGGTAAATAACTTCAACTAAGTACTATGGGTGATTTTTTTTAAAAAAGGTGTGTAACTGGTTATAAGGAATTACAGTTTTGTTGCAAGATATGTTATATTATTTAGAAAGAGAAAAACTAGAGAACAATTAGACAGCAGTGACAAATGCGTAATTGTTTAAAATTGTGTACCAACTGACAAGGAAATGTGGCGTAATGGAGTGACCAACTGGGAGTGGATTTAATGAAGTAAGTCCTCTTATGAACAAAGCCTTGAAAAAGGTGGTTGTCGAGGACCACTAAGTAGACATTCTAGGTATGGGAGGTTTCATAGAATAAGCAAAATCTGGGGTTGTGTTGGTAATGTACAAGAGTTAATAAAGAAAAAAAATGACCAGAGAAAATGGGATATGTTATACTGGGAATAACAAGTATCTTTGAATGCTCATGGACTAATCTGCCATCTTTTCAGATCCTGGGGTCTCTATACATACTTCAGTTATTTGTTTCTGAAGGTTTTGCAGCAACAAAAATTTTTAACACATTTGTCAGATTTGAGTTGTAGAGGCCTCTATTATCCTGTTTTAGAAAGAATAAAGAAAATTTTAACTTCTAGAAGCTTTATGTATAACCTGAAAATCTCAAATGTTCCACAACTTGTCTTTGGGCAACTACAGGTAACAGGATTGATAGGAGAAGAGTCTGGTGAAACTAAAGTTTTCATTTAGAGAGCCCATGAGGTAGTTTAAAAACAGCAACAAAAAAGCCACAAGAATTTTTTTTTTGGTCAGGCCATATTGAAAATAAAAAAGGCAATATAATGTAAGCAAGAATCAGGAAATTCTCCCAGTCTGCCTCTAGCAAATTCTATGAACTTGTGAAGTTACTTTATCTCTGTAGGCCAGAGTTTCTTCATGTGTAATAATAAAAATATCTCACATTTACTGAATCCTTACTTTATAGCAGGCACTAGTGTTCTAAACACTTTCATTTAATTCTCACAACAACTCTATCAGATAAGTACCATTATTGTTCCCAGTTGACAGAACTGGAACTCAGGGAACAGGAAACTGAGGCACTCCATCTTTTCCAGCATCACTCCCAGCTAATCTAGCTTTAGTCTTTATGTCCTTCAGCCACTAGACCAGAGGTCAGTAAACATTTTCTGTAAAGGGCCAGATAGTAAATACTTTAGGCTTTGTGGTCCATACAGTCTCAAGAGCAGCAAATGCGCAAATATATCATAGTGTGCAGGTGGCCTTAGACAATACTTAGATGGATGATTGTGGCTGTGTTCCATTAAAACTTTTATTATAGGCCAGGTGCAGTGGCTCACACTTGTCATTCCAGCACTTTGGGAGGCCAAGGTGGGAGGATCACTTGAGTACAGGGGGTTGAGGCTGCAGTGAGCCATGATTGTACCACTGCACTCCAGCAGCCTGGTCAACAAAGTGAGATCCTGTCTCTTTAAAAGTAAACAAATAAATAACAACAACAACAAAAACTTGACACTGACACTTGAATTCCATATAATTTTCACATGTCAAGATATGATTTTTCTCCAACCATTTAGAAATATAAAAATCATTTTAAGCTTCTAAGACCTACAAAAAATGGTGTGGGTGAGATTTTGCCCAAGTCATAGTTTGACAATCCCTGCACTATACTATATTGCCTCTCAATATACAGAATAAGGAGTTGAACCTGATGGTCTCTAGTTCATTACTACTATTAAAGAAAAAAATTTTCCCAGTCAGAATGGATTTTATTAAAAAGACAAAAGATAACAGATATTGGTGAGAATGCAGAGTAAAGGGAATTCTTTTTGTTAAAGAAATGTTTTAATTCAATGACTTCCTAGCTCCAATGGTAGGGTTACTACTTTGAATTCAATACTATGTAACTAAAGAATTGAAACCTGCCTTGGAAAACAAGACTTCCCATAGCTTGTCTTTGGAAAACAAATACTACATCTAAAGTATCTGAGAAAGATGAATAATTACTTCTGTTTAGTTGATATTTTGAGAAAGATGTTTCATTATATCCTTTAAAAAGCCACTTTATGTTAATGGATGTTCCTGTCAGGTTGTGTTCCTCATGTTTAGTCTGAGTCTCTCGTGATGCAGCAGAAGCCCGTTAGCTCTAATTTTTAGAAGTGGAGATGAGCTTGTCTCTGTCTTCTACACAATTCTACACTACCTTCTATAACTTCTACATCACCTCCTGCAGCTGAAGTTAAGAATTTCCCATCATTCTCCCACACTTTTATTCTTTGCTTATCTACATTGCTTTCTGTTCTTCCAGCTATTATTGTAACTTTCAAGGGAATCTACTCCAAAATGTCTTTATCCTCTTGTATGATAGAACCAGGAAGTAGACAGGTTAGAGACTTCCTTTCCTTATCTGTATTTAAAAGTTGGATTTTCCAAAAATGCATATACAAAAATGTCTATAAGTGTCATTATTACATAAAATAAGTGTTTTTTATAGAGGTCCATTATGCTTTATTTATAGTTAATTTAGCTATATAATACTTTGGTATTACATTAGATGTAGCAAATCACCCCTTCTTTTAAAATCAAGTAATACAGCTGATTGTGAATTTAAAACTCTTTCATTTTTTCTTTTAACTTTAAAACTCACAGCCATTCCCAAGTTTACTTCTGTTTCCTTAGTGTCTATTGAGGTGATGTGATGAAAACAAAATATGAAATCTCACACATATTATGATGTTTCTGTGTATAATCCCCAGTTATAACCTTAGCATTCACACTCCTGAATAGTCTAGTGACCTGTACGCCTTAGGGTTTTCCAAACATTGACAGTTTATTTCATAGATAGCAAGAAAATATACCCTTATTATCTAGCAACCTTCTATGTGTCCTAGGTATGATAAATTCAGAGGACTGTATTTCATCTTGGAAATACCCATTGGAGTCAAATTTTTGAAGGTTTTTCCCCAAGCCTGTGTATTCTACAGATATTTTGTCAGAAAACTAATATTTTGCACATATATAGTTTTCTGACATAAGATGGTTCTATAGACACAAAAATTGAGGAGCCTGAAGGAAAGCGGTCCCTTTAAAGTCTGCCTCCTTTATGTGTGTTCAATATGGTCTTAGCATACTCACTCAACAACTTTGGTCATAGAGCTGTAGTGAGACCAGGTGAATAAAGTGCTTCTTAAGAGTAAAATGCTCATCTATTTATATTTCCAAGACTACTGAGTAGTATTTGATGAATTGCATAGGCATTAAGGTAAAAGACTATTCATAGTTTATTTGAAGTGGTTGAGATGAGAAATGATTTGAACTAGAATATCTAGGGATAGAGAGCCTTCAAAAGAGAAAACCATACTGTGACCAGGAGACCCCCTTCCCCACCACAGTATCACAGGACAGTGGCCTTGGAATGCTCGTCACCTGGTAATGTCTTAGCATAACCAGAAAGCAAATTTAAAGTTGCTTGTGAAGTAAGACTCTCCAATATTTCTTTGGCCAAGTTTGCTACCTTTAAAGACCTTTATTTTGAGAACAATCTGTTCAGTGACTAAACTAGTCAATGTTTTTGTCTTGTTTTTTCACTTTGTACTTGTTTATATATTATTTTTGTAGCATTTCATTGATCTTTAAAAACTTAAATTTCAACTTTTAAATTTGAGCAATTCTATATTTTAAGATAAAGTTTAAAATATATATTTGCCCAAAACACAGCTCACTCTTTTAAAATTATTATTCACTGTGATTTGACTTCTTCAAATCACTACCAGTCTTGTATGGAAATTCTGTGCTTACAAATCTCTATCCCTCACTGGATTCTGGCTTTTTGCAGCCCTAGCACAATGCCTGTCCCCAAGTAAGTGCTCCCAGAGTGTTTGTTGACCTAAACTGTTGAACCAAATAGTGACAAAGAGGATGGATTTTAACTGAGCATTAGAATGCACCACAGAAACTCATAGATTCTTTGTATTTTTGGTGGTTAGGCCCATTCTAAAGGAATGCTACAAGTAAACAACTATAGTAAGCTAGTATTGACTTCCTTGGGCATTTCATATTGCTTGCAATAAGGTGGACAGCAAGGTAGGGTAGAGAATTGGCGGAGTAACTTCAGCATATATACATGTGAAAGAAGTTGAGTGGCACTTCAGCTGCTCCTCACCACTCTTAAAGGTTTTCCATGAAATGGAGGGGAGAAGGAAACTTCACTTCCTGTTAGTGAAATTCCATAGCAATATAAGACACCCAAGAGCAACATAGTAGTACAAAAGTCCCTACATCTCATTGATTATCTTTAAGTGTTTGGATTTGAAGTAAGAATATGTGTTCTTCTACCCTCTGCAGAAAAAAAAGTCGTATTTATTAAAGATGTCCTATCAATATATTATTATAGCAGTGATTGGCTCAATTCCTGGATATAGTTTAGTATATATCATATCAGCCACCTGAGGCACTTTCTGGGAAAATGCTCAAGAAATATAGGCTATCAAATAATATAAAAAGTGGTTTATGTTTGGGTCAGTGGGAGACTCACCTGATAAGTTTGGCTAATTAGCATGTTTTGAATTCATTTTTAAGTTGTTGATCACCACCATTGATCATTATGATACGCTATTTTATGTTGGATTATTTATTGTTGGTTTTCTATAATCTCAACAGAAAATCAAAATAACATAGTCTTCATTACATTTTTTGATAAATGATAATTTTTTAAAAATTTTGTTGTGTACAACTGAGGATGAGATATTTCCTATTTCTGTAAGCTCATTAAAGAAAGCTATGTGCCCTGATGCCAGTTGTAGCATTGAGACTACTGCAAGGTTCCTAACATGGTGGAAGAAAATCAGGAGCCAGGGGACCATAAGGAAGGTCTAAGAAATGTAGATTCAGACTGGGTGCGGTAGCTCACGCCTGTAATCCCAGCACTTTGGGAGGCCAAGGTGGGCGGATCAGCTGAGGTCAGGAGTTCAAGACCACCCTGGCCAATGTGGTGAAACCCCATGTCTATTAAAAATGCAAAAATTAGCTGAGCATTGTGGTGGGTGCCTGTAATCCCAGCTACTTGGGAGGCTGAAGTAGAAGAATTGCTTGAACCCAGGAGACGGAGGTTGCAGTGAGCCGAGATCGCGCCACTGCACTCCAGCCTGGGTGACAGAGCGAGACTCCATCTCAAAAAAGAAAGAAAGAAAGAAATCTAGATTCAATTCAAATACTCATGGAGTCTCTACCATGTGCAATGCATAATGCTAGGTGCTGAAGGAATATAAAGATAGGTAATTGGGAATCTCCCTGAAAATTTATAATTTATTGGATATTGGACTGATGGGAAGGGTTGGTGGGAATAGAGAGGAAACAAAACAAGAAGATCTTTGCTCATCTTCCAAGGAGCAGTTTCAGTAGTCTACTAAAAACAAGTCTAGTTATTAGTGATCTTAGAGTGAGCGAGTACTCAGAAACTAGAGGCTGTGGGTATATGTTACCTAAAAAAAGTTGTTTGGTGAAAAGAATGAAAGGGATAAATGGTAGGGGGAGAGAGGAGCTTTTTGGTTATTTCATTTTAGTTTTAGGAGAGGGGAGATCTGAGCTGATTTTCCAGCATATGAGAAAGAACCAGTCTAAAAGAGAAGATAATGGATAGAATCAGGTCCTGGAAAGGTAGAAATGGGTCAGTCAATACTATACAAGAATCAGTCCTGGCTAACAGGCAGGGGACTCGTTCCTTAGAGAAAGGAGTTAAAGGATAGAAGAGAATGAAGATACAGAGATATTTTTACTTGAAGGGAGGAGAAGGCAAAGCCATTTACTAAGAGTAAAAAGCCATGGAGCAGGGACTGGCCTAGGGCTTAGGGAGACTGGAGAGTGGAAGTTTAAGGCAGCCATTAAAGAGATGTGACAGGATTAAGAGAAAACACATTATTGTTAAGCAGTAATTAATATATACAGTGAGAACCATCTCAATCTATTCAACAAACATTAATCATTAAATGGAGAATTCATGGAGGAGCAAAATGCTAAAAGATTCTGATCCATTTCATTTTTAGGCTTACCCCTCATCACTCTCTCTTGGTATAATATGTGGTTAATAAATATAATATAGCCTCCAGACCATGGAAAATCACATGCAATCTCACACTGAGCTGTCTATCCCTTTGACACCAGGACCCAGTCCTGAAGAAGTATCACATTCACAGAAGCATAACAAAAGTAGGAATTTCTGTCCTCAAAAATACCTGTAGCCCATTTTACAAGGCAACTTTCTCCTCCTTTTTCAAAATCCCCAGAACTCCCTGGAGCCTCTCACTCTCCTGTCCCAGAACTCTCTCACAGTCCCATGCCATTCTGCCCTGTCTCTCTTAATCCTTGAAGATATGGGGTGGAGACTGCTTCTTCGCTCCCTGTCTTCTACTGTCAACCTAAGTATCTTATTCTCCACATTCTCCCCATACTGCATCACAAGGCCAAAAGACTTGACTGAGAATGGCAGAGCCCTCCTTGGATGATGGTGAGCCTGGGAAGGACCTGAACTAGTGAAGCCAGAAACTCTTAAGCACACAGGGGAAATAATAAGCTAGGAACACTCGTAGTTAAAAACTGTTTTCTCATAACACTGCAGCTTCATGACCTACACTTATTTTGAAGAGGATTTGAAACCATGACCTGAAATACTGAGCCTACCTTTCATCTTACCTCCTACATGTGAAACTCATGCCCCAAACCCCAGCCTCACAGGATTATTCATCATCATTCCGCAAACCCAGCCCTGTGCCTTCCACCTGGAGTGCCTTTCCCATCCTCCCATCCACCCACTCATCCTTCCAGGCCATGCTCAAACTCCCTCTTCTCTAGCTGGCTTCCTAGTTGCCGCAAGTTGGACTCAACCCCTTCCTGTCTTGCATTTTACTAGATCAGTTATCATAGCTGTTGCCTACCACCATTTACCTGCATTATACTACATACACTGGCATCTCCAAAGGATTGTGGGCTGTCAGCACATATTAGACATTCAATAAATGTTTGTCAGATTGATCCCCTAAAATGTGATTGTATGATCCAGATTTTCAAATCACACACACACACACATACATATATATTCTGTCATATCCTAAAGAACTTTCAAAGAACCTTGAAATAATAGTAGTCTCCTGTTCTATACTGTGTCTTAATGTGCCACAGAGTGACAGCCTCCCCCTCTTCCCCCTTCAATGATATCTGGAGGTTTTCCTCCCTTAGACATCAGAAATACTGAAGGATGGAAAACACTATACCAGATAGATCCAAGATAAATGTTTACTTCCTTCAGTAGTCTAGCTTATAAGTATAAAGCCAAATGCTGGACAGTACATTGACACCACAAAGACAAACGAAATAGACAGGAACTTTAGAAAAGGTAAAGGAGGCAGCCAATAAGGGCATGCTCCATTGTGTATGTTACAACTCAGGGAAGAGAAAATGGCAGCAAAACCAAATCTACATAAGAGTTTATATCCCTTTCACTACTGAAATATGGTTTATGCTGAAATGCCAACAATCTGTGATCACCCACATGAAATGAAAATGCTCATATTTATATGGTGCTTTTCGTCTAGAGAATCCCAAGGTGCTTTATAAATTATAAATACGAATGTTCCCTATGCAATGTCCCTGATATTCTCCATACACAAAATCCAGTTTCTGATGGTCAAAATCTCCCCCACGCCTGCCATACCACTGAATATTAAACATTTTTATCAGATCACAATTTTTTATCTTTACAAAAATCCACTGTATTAAAAGGTCTACAGTTTACACTATTTGTCTTCTAACATATGCTGCATCACTCCTACCCACTTCCCTTCCCCCGCTAACATGGAAAGTGAATTCAATTAGATTTAAGACAAAGAGTAATTGCGCTGGAAAATAGAAAAAATATCTCATCCCATAGTGATTAAGCTCTTTACCTTATAGAAGGAGTTTAACTCTTTCATGAAAACAGGATCTCATGAAATAAATGAATACAGGGATTTGCTAAATCAAAATATAGTGTCTTGAAGCGAATTACGTAGTCATCAGGGAGCTTTTTGCTCCAAGGGAATAGTGTACTACTCAGTGTAAGACGCATAAGAAATATAAAATAAAGTCTAAAACAGTTAAGAGTTTTTAATTTTTGTCTTTTAACTATTCTTATTTTATAGTCGGTATCTCAAAATCTGAAACTTATTCTAAACTCTTGGATTCCTGAAAGTGAATTCAATCATCTACTTTTCTAGAATTGGGAATCCAGGGTAACCCCTTCCACATAGTCAGTCAGAATCAGTCCAAGGAGAGCCTGAGTTATCCATGCTACCAAAACTGTTTTGCCTGCAGCTTCTGACTAGTTGTTTGTTGACGCTCACTCTGACTTATGCAGAAAGATAATAAAATACTCTAATGTGACAGGTTCTTTATAGAAGTCCGGAAACTTTAGATGACCAATAGCTAAGGATGACATACAGAACTGTCATTTCCAATAAATATTTAAGGTGGGGAAGATGGTGTCAACTGCAAGGGAAACTTTTAAAAGGTAAACTCTGGAACATCTGGAAAGAGTCTGGAATCAAGAGGCAGGTCAAATGTGCAGGTATAGGCTGCAGTCAGCCCTGTGGGAGTGGCTGCTCAAGGTTGGAGTGTAGCAAACAGAAGAGATCTTTCTGAAAACAGGAAATAGGTTCAGGTGCCTTAAACTAAGAAATCTCCCTTCTTGGACCTTTTCCCGCTTATATTATTCAGGCATTTCATACCTATCAGAGTGGTTTGGCTTAAGTAAGACTGCGACTGCCAAAATTTCTGAAGCTAGCCCTGTTTTTATACCTTCAATGGTTCTTTGAAATGGTAAAGTTACATAGGTCCATTCCCTTATAGGCCCTTTTGTTCTTTTTAATAACCAATAAAATAAGAACCACACATTTTTATGTCACATTTACAAAAACTCTAGCAGCTCAAGGCATTGGCTTGGTTTTGACTTTAGTTTCTCATGGCAGCATGGCTTTTTTTCTTTTGAATCGTGCCTGAACTGAACCATATATATTTTTAATCACTGATGAGACTCTACTTTTAATTGGTTAATACCCTAAAAGGGTGGTAGGTCTGATTTAAAAGGTAAAGCAAGAGAATAAAAGTGAACACTTGTTTTAGAAGTTTTGTACTACCTATCTCACCATATGATCTTGTTTTGCCCCATTCCTAAGAATGATAATAGCTGTAACTATTTATAAGGTTATAAGGTCATTTATATTGTTCTCCAAGATCTGCTGGTGAAAGGCACTATATAAATAAATCTCAATGTTAGTAAATGTATATATTTACCCGTATCTACAAAACCTGTTGTACACAGGACTGATTCATTTATTTATATGTACTTAGTTTGTTACTTTTAGCAAAATTTGTGTCATGATAAATAGTTTAAAATAACCATGTTAACCAGGGATTAGAGAGACTGATTTATAGACTTAGAGTAGGTGAAAGAGTAAAATAAAACCACCATCTATTTAGGTCATGGAATCAAGTAAGTTTAGAAGTTCTTAAGTGAAATGTTTTTAGTCAGTCAACAACAGGGTAAGGCCTACCAAACGGAGTGTCTATAAGGAAGTAACACAAGGATTTTTTTTAAATCTAGAAATATGTGAGTTAGGAAAATTAATGTCTAACTCCTTAGACAGAGAATGCTCCTTTCAAGTTTGATAAAGGTCATTTTCAGGACAGTCTAAGAGAGGTTACAGTTCAACTTCCACCAGCAGGCCTTCAGAAAAGGAAAAATGGCTTCAGTTTCTGAAGCTGTAGTGCTTTTTTTTTCCTAATTAAAGATGATAAAATGCAAATGATTACCTGTATTCTGAATATTTTATAATAATATTTTCTATTTCTCTCTGAAAAAATGAGGAAGTTATCACTTTTTCCCAAGACTGGAATGGAGAGAATACCAGCCAACCATGATGCAGTGAATGTGTGCCAGTGTCTACTCCCAGCTGCTCACGTAAATCTTTCCTCACAGCAGGATTTGAACAAAAACTTACCACTTAATTGAATAGTTCAAATGCTACTGAGTAGGAAATTTTAGTTAGACCAGAATATTTGCAAACTTAAAGTAGATACATGTATTCTGGCAGCATATATGGTATTTCGAAACATCAAAACAATTTTAAAGAAATCTATGCTCTTATGCCAGTCGTGGGTATTACTTGTTTTAGGACTTTGAAAGTATTTCTTTTATACTATAGCTGTTTTTTTTAAACAACAACAACCACCTTGCTTCATTTTCCTTTTTATTTTTGAGCTGTTTGCAACCTATTTTCCAATAGTGAGAAACAATGCAATTAATTTTCTCCAGCGCAATCATGCATAGATTTAATAAGCATCCGAAGGTAGGATCCATCTGTAAAGTATGCATTGCATGCTAAATTACTTCTCTTCTGTGTTTTTTTTTTCTTTCCAAACCTTAATTAATTGAAGAAAAAAATGTTTATTAAAGTGGGAACAGGCTGGGCTCTGGCTCTCCATCTCTGGTTCAAAAGTTCATACAATTCCCTGAAGGCTCATCTGAATGTGTATGTCTCCCTCTCACAATCTTTCTTTCTCTGTCTCTATAGTAGGGATAAATGCCTAGAAAAGGTGTATTGTTTTGTTCCCAGGATCAATTTTAATAATCTTGAGTAAAACTAAGTTTTTCTATGTACAGATTTTCATATATCGTATGTGTATATGCATATGATATGTTTTGCATATATTATATGTTTACATAAATAGTATATACACATAGACACATAAATGTGTTATGTACTCATTTTCCTAATGCTTAGAATTTTAAAAAATTGGTATATCACTCTCGGTGATATCTTTAAACAGGATGTAGATGGAGACCAGGAAGTATAATTCTACAGGTGGATCTCAGACAGAAAATTAAAGGAATTACGTGTGAAAAGAAGCTAGATCCTTATGGATAAATTTGTGCCAGACACAAAAATATTAAGTATATCCAAATAGAGCAATGTTTACCCATAAACAGAGAAAATGGAAAAAAAAAAAAAAAAGAGGAAGCGACTCATTGCTATGAGAGGCTTTGGAAACTGAAGACATTTCCTGATCTGCAGCAAGCTTTATGTGACCTAGGTGAAAAACGGCAAGCTTACTGTAAAAGAAAAAAAGTATCTTTAAAGATGGACTCAGAATTTTTTGAATCCTTTCAATTGCTTGCCTAGGATGTCATGACCTTCGTTTTCTTTTTTCAAAGTATGACTTTTTTCTCCTTATCATATGCTACAATTTTTAGGTCCCTGCTTAAAAAAGAAAGGAAATACAAGTTGTAGTTTATGTTCAAATTACTAGTTTCTCTTTTTAGTTTAAAGTACAATAAGTCTTCTTCCTTAACACAAGTAAGGTTTGCACTGTCACTTCCAGATTTAGACGTCTATGGAATCAGAAAGCAGTGCTGAACTTGACTGTGATCTTGCCCGATTGAAGTCAACTTCCTTTGCCCAGTTGCTTCCTGCAAAACATAGTGATCATATAAGAGTCTAGCAGAGGGCTTTCTACAGGTTGTTTCATTCTCTGTTTTAGACTTTTGTGCCTAAAACTACTGGTCTGTTAGTCATTTAAATTTTTACAAATAGCCATTTAAGTTGGGAAAAAATAAGCAATACCAAAAGCTATTTTACTTTGGCATAGATGCAGCCTTTGTCATGCTGGCTCTTTTTGTCACATACATGTACCATCATATACCCTTGCCATGTGTCAGATGAGCCATGGGGACATTCCTGGAAAGAATTTTAAGGAATCAACATTCCATATTTTCCTCTCAAAGTAACTGTTGCTACTATATATTGACATGTCCAGATTTAGGCCACTTTTGAAAACTTGTGAGTCAAATCACATGGAGGTGATGCTGAAGTATCATCACCACGTAACAGCCATAATTGATGTCTTGGGAACTTGAAGACTATACTATATAGGTCATGTACTATGTAGGGCATCTATTTATGTGTATAACATGTCATAATTTCCCCACACCCAAATTTCTGTGACTTTTGGAGGAATCTTGATAATTGCTTTCTACACAGATTTTGGTTTAGACTTCTGTGAAAACCCTGAATTGAATAGCTGTGGGTTTCACAAATTACATGCATGTAAACAACATACCTTTGAAAGGAGGATGTGTGGACCCTTTCTCCTATATGCTTATATCTCTGTTGTCGTAGATTGGCGTCCTTTGTGAGCTATTCAGTGACATTTCAGAACCATTTTGCTCTGCAGAAAACCCGCAGTTGTGTTTCTTTAGCTGACACTGTGGCACTTGCACTCGAAATTGCTAGTTAGAAAAAAAAATTGTTGAGGCCGGTGGCTGTAATCAGCGTTGTTGCTGTCTGTTTCCTCAGACTAATAGCAGAGAGATCCGAGTCTGAGAGTTCAAACAGAGGTTATCTTTCCCAGGTAGCATCTCGTCCAACGAGAATTTGATTTTTTTCTATAGGACTTTACTCCATTAGATTAATGAAATTTCAATGAGAGCCTGGCGCCCCCTGAAGCTTTGTTAAGAAAACAAATGGTGATTCTGTAGGTGTGACAGCTTGCTTGGAGAGTTACCAGAAGGTGAATACATCCCCACAATCCAGGCAGCCTGGAACACATTGATCTCTATTTAAAGCACCAATCGGATTTTTGTTAATTATAAATGATTGATCTGCAGTTTTTTCCTCTCTCTCCTCTTATATGTGTGGTTCCCCCTCCTTCCCGCACTTCTAACTTCTTTGCATGCTGAGCGCAGAGCTTTTTGTTTAAAGGAACAATCATAGAGAGCAAATTATAGCAATACCCGGCAGCAATGCTGCTGTGAATGTCAATGTCAGAGCGTTCACTGTTCATCCGACAAAGGTGAGCCCTGAAGTAGATTTCAGTCTGACTCCATGTTCCCTCTTTACTTAGCTTATTCCTAAAATAAGGGATGATTTTAACAAAAAGAAAAGCGTAGAATCACTAGAATAGTATCATAGATGCTATCATTATTACGTTTTAAAAGCTGACTTGTAAGGCTTGTACACCAATTCCACAGTGCTAACTCAGAACCTCGTATGTACCAGGATATGATGTGTGATCAAGCAAGCCCGTGTGGGACAACTAGGGAAATATCTAAGGGATATCCAAGGAATATCTTAAGTAAACTAAGGGAATATCTCTGACCTTAAATCTCAATTTATAGGCTTTTAGGTGATTAATACACCTTTTATCATCTCTGTGGAGTAGTTTTTAAATAATGTTTAGAAGGCTTACTGAATTCAAAAACAGACACATGTATTATTCCTGATAATTGCTCACCACACATAGTTCTGAAGACCACAGAAGAACATTCCAAGCTTATTTGTGGATCTATTTTAGTGAAAGTATCTGAGCTTTAAATGTATTTATTTATTGAATATAAAAGTATGTAATTCCTTCTAGTTATTTATAACATATACAATACATAAAGAAGTTAATTTATGCAGCTCTTGGAAAACATATTTGTAAAAATTACAGCTTAAGGATTACAGATATTAATATATTATATTGAAAACTACATAGATTTCACAATCTAACTCAAATGTAGGTTTTTTATGAATGTGTCTTTCTTAAGTTTGAGCCTTTAATTAAGTTTTACGACATATATTTTCAAGTTAGAAAAATGAACTTGCCCCAGTATGCTTTTTTAAAAATTGTCTAAATAATCCACAAGAGATTGTTCTAGACCAAGAATCTTACAGTAGTTTATAGTTTGCAGTGACAATCCTCTTCAAAATCCTTTAGATTTGAAAAATTGTTACCTCATTTATTTGTTCTGAAACTTTGCTTAACTTCCTTATGAGTTGCAGTATCAGTAATTGTGTATGATAAATTCAACAGCATAAGAGTAATTCTGCCTTTAAAGCAGCAGCATAAAATGGTCAAGACCTGCAGTATAACTTACCATATCTCCCCATGCCCAAAATTCAGTGACTTTCTGAAGAAGCTTGCTATTGCTTTATGAACAGGTTCAAAGTCTATAATACTCATCCAAATATGAGAGGTGTTCTGACGAACTTCCCCATAAGGTAATTATTTAATGATCTTGTAAATACTGTTGGGAAGACTAGATTTAAAGTGTAATTTTGTGATGTAGTATTTTTTCTTGGTATCTTAAAATATGTATTTTTTCTTTTTATTGTTGCTTATTGTGTTTATCTCATTTTAAATTAGCAAAACTCATGAAGGCATATTTATAAATAATTGTAACTATGACTTTTAAAATCAGATTTTGAATCAGCCAGAAAAAAAGCGATGTGTTTTTGTTTTTTTGTTTTTTTTTTACAAATGTTAGCACATCAGAATAGTTGTTAACATCAATGACTAAACGATTGACCAATGACAACATTAAGAAATGAGTGATCATGGCAAATTCACGAAGTTATTTTCATGAAATGCTTCCAGAGGGCTGATTTTAAAATGTTTTAATTTTATCCCTGTTGGAAGTTTTCTTTTTTCTTTTCTTTCTTTCTTTCTTTTTTTTTTTTTGAATAGGCTAAACTAATGATTTTCATTAGTGTATTTGTAATTTATGTGATTTTAGTAGGTTATACCAAGGTTAAATAATTTAAAGAAATAAACCCTTATCTGATATAAGATAGCTAATGAAGTATATTAGATACTTGCCCTATTGCTGTATGAAGTGGATCTCCAAAGCTAACAACAGCTTTCTTCAGGAACACAAATCTCTATATAAATATCCAAATGTAGCAAGATGTTGCAAATTTTTAAAGATATGCCATAAAAATAGATTAACACTAGTATGCAGTCCTGTTCAACTGAATTACAAAGGGATATCGTGGGATTGCCAGTGACATTCACATAAATAAAAAATCAATTCTTAATGATGAGGCAGACTTGTTTTAGCACATTACCCAGGTTAAATGAGAGCACACAGAGACATCAACTCCTATAAGACTAGCGGAATCATTGTATATTAATATGATTTAGGGAGCTACACACCTCAATGGAATAATTGTTATTATATCTATAGAGCCAGATGGCACTTGGTGTAAACAGCCATTGAGCACCTCAAACACAAGTGTGGCAGGTGATCTTTAAGATGTTCTTGCATCCTGCTCACTCATCTTATCATTGGAATCTGCGTTACTGTTTGCAGAATGATTTGATTGCCAGTATGCAAATTTTTCAGAATGGTGCTGTTGTTCAATAGGAATCTAAGAATATAGAATGTCCTCAGCAAGAGAATAGATGAAGCAGGATAGATGAGGCAGCTGTCTGGATTTGTGTGGGTTAGCACTGAATTTTTTACAAGAAAGAGAACAGAGAGAGTAATTTTTTTCCAGCACCAGTGGCCCCAAAATTCAGAAATTTTAAAAATTAACTCTCAAATTTTCAGTGAAGTGGGCTTTAGTAATTACTATTTTCAAAGTAACCCCATGAAGGTGGTCAACAGGTATAAAAATTTGTGCTTGCAAAGTTAAAGAAATGCAAGTTCTGAGCAAAAGTTTATGATTTTGTTTTTGTTTTTGTTTTTGTTTAAGACAGGGTCTACTCTGTCACCCAGGCTGGAGTGCAGTGGTGGCCATCATAACTCATTGCAGCCTCAAACCCCTCCTGCCTCAGCCTCCTGAGTAGCTGGGATTACAGGCGCATGCCACCACACCCAGCTAATTTTTTTGTCTTTTGAAACATTCTCACCATGTTGCCCAGGCTGGTCTCAAACTCCTGGTCTCAAGAGACCCTCCTGCCTTTGCCTCCCAAAGTGTTGAGATTGCAGGTGTGAGTCACCACACCAGGCCAGAAGTGTCTTTAATTTTTTGTAAAATATTTTTCTTTTCTTTGAATATTTAAAATTGACTTCTGCTAACCCTAATTATCCAGTTAAAGAAATCTCATTCATTTATTCAACAGATATTTACTGGGCACCTACTATGTGCCAGGTACTGTTCTAGGCACTGAAGATATGTCAGTGGAAAACCCTGCCTTCACATAGTTTGCATTCCTCAGGGGGGCAATAAATGAAATGACATGATGTAATGTAAACTATGTGAGAAATAAAATAGGGAAGAGAGACAAAGTATGCTAAGGTACAGTGTAAAGCTTAAGATTTGCCTTTCCTTCCTCAAGAACATAAAACAGATTATCTGGGAAGAATATAAGAGGCTGGGGAAGTTCTTGTTTATCTTCTGACTTAATCGATCTTGTGAAATTCTAGTGCATTGTCTGATAACCCACCTGCTGTTATAGCCTCAGCTCAGCAGCCAGGGTTAAATAGTTGGAATGAGTGTTCAGTGTAAGCTTAGATTATTGGCTTGAATTAAATTTAATAATGTTACATAATTTTTTAATGGTTTGGTTTCTTTCCTCTGATAATAACATTAAAAAACATACCATCTTTAGTTACAAATAATTCTTGAATTGCCCCTTTCTCTACCTTGTAACCCATGTTTAGTTTCTAATCATCAAGGACATGAAACTGGCCTCATAGAGGAATTGTTATCATAGTAGATTTAGTGGATTTTGATATCCAAACATATGAAACAGATTTTTCAAGTATCTAAAATAGAGAATGTGCCTCAAAATTTTGAGATCTTATAAATCCATCTGTCCCCTAATAATAAAATTCATACTAATTCTGAGAATATTTCCATCACCCACTTCAGGGTACTATTGACTGCTTAACTCCTGGATTTTAAACTAATGTTCAGTTCTTCAGCAGATGTAGTTTATTATATAACTGCAGCCACTCTTTAGGTGAAACATGGTACATGTTCTGAAATACTCCTTTAGTTTAGATGAAAAAATAAAATTCATTTTGTAATATGACGTAGTCTTCATTCAGGCTTACTTTTGATTAAATATTAATTTTTAAATATATATATATACTTATTGGTGCATAGATAAAAATACTGAAAGGATGTGTTCTAAAGTGTTAATAATGACTACAGATTACAACATAATAGGGCTAATATTTCTTTTTTCCTTGTACTTTTCTGTATTTTCATTTTTTTCTGTAATGAACTTGCATTCTTTTTGTAATCAAGAAAAAACGCTCAATATTATTTTTTGAAAGCTAACAGAGCCTAAAAATTTATACTTCTGTTTAACACAATACCTCACAGCTGGTAAGTGAATGCAGATCAGTTTTGCAAATATCAGAAAGTAGTAGAAATCAGCAAACATTAATATTTAAATAATGCTGTGAAATTACTAATTTTACCTATTTCTATTTATTGTAGTTAAACAGTACAGTGCAAAATTTGATCAGTTTATCCCTTCTTTTATTTCCAAGATATCAAATTTTTTTTAAAAAAGTAGGCAGGAATTTTTTTAATGACATGCCAAATATACCAAATTTCATAAGGAAACATGTTTTTAATTTCAGGCATTTGAATATGATATTACTCATAAGCATGAGTATTTATGAATATATAGGAAAAAGAGGCTTGAAAACTTTATTTCTTTTAGCAGTCAACAATATTTAGCCTATCAGAATGCTTGAATAGATAAACATTCCTACTGTTTTAATTTTGAATATAGATTGTCTTGTGCTGATGGGAAGTATTGTTAATTTTAATAAAATTAACTTTATATTGTTATTTCACCACTTTATAATAATTTTACATGGTGCCCTGGGGATGCCTCTGTTTTACATTATCAGGTGTCACATTTGCCATTTGGTTGGCATAGCAGCGTTCAGCTTCACTTCTCTGTTCAATTGCCTGAAGCCACACTATTCATGTTATATTACAAGTAGCTATTTTGCTATACACTGCACAAGTTTATATACTTTTATTTTATATGTATATATCATTCTTGTATTTTCTCAAAATCACTGTTTTGTGCTATTTCCCAGCATTTCTCTTGCTTGCCTTTAGGTAGACACAGTTATGATAACAAGTTGGCTAAGATTCTTAGCAGTCTGCCTCCAGTACTAAAATGTTTAAATTTCTTTTCTTTGCTTTGGTTTTTTTTGAGATGGTCTCACTTTGTCACCCAGGCTGGAGTGCAGTGGCTCAATCTCGGCTCACTGCAACCTCCATCTCCTGGGTTCAAGCGAGCCTTCTGCCTCAGCCTCCCGAGTAGCTGGGACTACAGGTGCACGCCACCATACCCGGCTAATTTTTGTGTTTTTAGTAGAGACGGGGTTTCACCATATTGGCCAGGATGGCCTTGAACTCCTGACCCCAGATGATCCACCCACCTTGGCCTCCCAAATTGCTGGGATTACAGGTGTGAGCCACTGCACCCAGCATAAATTTATTTTCAATCTGGTAGTCAGCCACTATTTTGATAGATTCTTAGCCAGTGCTTCATTGTTTTTGATGAATTATAGCTTAAAAAACCCTTAAGATATAACTTTTTATAGAGAGAGAATTATTGCTATTTAAAAATAAGGGGAAATTATTGATGACTTTCATAACTCACTGTATGTCAGACAGATCACTGAGAGATAATTAATCAGAACACGCCTTCATTAAATGTTACCACTTGTCTTAAACTCTCCCATGAATTCATAGAAATCAGACTAGCAAATAATCAATTAGAGAATTCAATATTTGTCAAATTAAGTAACACTGTTACTAAATATACAGTAATTAAATTAAAGATATACCAAGTTCCTCTTGAGTCAGTCCATGTTTTTACCAATTTTTCTCTTTTTTAAAAAACACAAGTTTATGGCTTAGCTTTGAGCTCCATCTGCTTTGAATTCTGTTACGTGTTTTTATTATGATGCTATGTAAGACGTAAGAGAGTGCTAAGACATTTTGGTTAACAGTGTCAAATATTTACTGTGAACAATTCTAAATATACATTTTAAATAGGCTTTCTTTTCCACTTGCGTTTGTATATATGTGTTGATAAGCAAGCTGGTATATGAGACCTTATGTACAGCTGACGGGTATTTGACTGATAAGCTAATGAACTCTAGAGTCTGAGCAGCATTTAACTAACTGATAAGTAATAGCAAGCAAACTAATCAATTTAACCCTGTTTTAGTACTTAATAGAGAGCAAATAAAAATTAGTACTGAGAAGTTTTTATAAAAGTATGCTTTATATTGGCATTTTTATTTTTCAGAAATGCCTCCTTTTTTTTCTTTCTTACCAAAAATTTCTGTGCCTAGTAGGAACTATGTTTCTGCTTTGAATTATACCATTATTCCATGTTATTAGGAATCATATATCACTTCCTTTCACACCTTTGAGTTTAATATTTTGTGTACACTCTTTTAGTTAGAATCTTGGAACGATATATAATAGTCTTACCTTTGGTTCTACTAAAAAAAAAAAATGTAATTACCCTGACATTCTCTTAAAGCCTAGGTTGCTTATTAGATATATTTTTCATTTTCTATTATTATTGTGAATTTTTTAGGTTTGAGGGATGTCGCTGACTATAGGTAATGAAAATGTCAAACCAGGTGGTAAGAGTCACTCCTGTGTTTTAGCTGTGGCACTGGCACAATTTACCAAATAACTTTGATAAAGAAATTAAAATTATCTAGATGATTTTTATTTTATTTATTTATTTATTTATTTATTTATTTTTGAGATGGAGTCTTGCTCTGTCACCCAGAGCTGGAGTGCAATGACACGATCTTGGCTCACTGCAACCTCCACCTCCCGGGTTCAAGCAATTCTCCTGTCCCAGCCTCCTGAGTAGCTGGGATTACAGGCGTGCGCCAGCAAGCCCCGCCAATTTTTGTGTTATTAGTAGAGACAGGGTTTCACTATGTTGGCCAGGCTGGTCTCGACCTCCTGACCTCGTGATCCACCCGCCTTGGCCTTTCAAAGTGCTGGATTACAGGCATGAGCCACCGCGCCCAGCGAAAATTATCTAGATGATTAAGATGAGCAATATGAAGAGGAGTTATAAGAAAGTGGGGAAGCAACTATTAAGCTGATTTCAAAGCCAAAGAACTCTTGCTCTTGAGGAAGAAGTCGAGTGTGTGTGTGTTTGTTATGGGACGTTGTAGATGTTAATTTGCCTGTTGAATGCTTATGTAACTTAGATCCACTCAGTAATTCCTAGTTGGTTGTTTGCCTCTGGCTGAATTCATAAACTTTATTTTTGCTTTTCTAGTTCAAATACCTAGAGATCCCACATATACTATTTGAAGTGTTACATATAGCAATTGCAATGGCAATATTGCAAAGAAATTTCTTGCAGAAATTTAGCAGGACATGGGGAGAATTTGAGGCTAAAAATTGTTTGCATAATCTCCATTCTGAACCAGAATTGGAGACAAATGACCTTTGTGCACAACAAATTCAATGGCTATTAATACATTTCTGAATTTTTAGAGGAAAATTATTTGAAAAGATTTTATGAAGTCTCTGGATGTAGGTAATTTGAATCATGTTTATAAATATTTTACCTGCCTTGAATAGATTAGTTTTGTCCAATAACAATTTCAGAGTGGCTAATGTGGCAATATAAATATGAATATTTAGGGGGGCATTTTTTCTTTATGCAGTAAACGTGATTAGTAATGATTTCTTTTACTTAAGTTTTTTATAGAACATTGCTTTATAAAGGAAACTTGAAGTTAAGTTTGAGGAATTACATAATGAAATCTTCTGGGAGTATGTGGTTTAGGTATAATTACAAAAGTGAAAATATATAATCTATACTTGCACAATACCTCTCACTGAAGGTTATAAAAATGAATCTTGTTATATATTCCAGGCTTCACATTTCTTATATGCATCCCTATATGATTGAAACAGCCTTCCTGCTGTGGTCTAACAATAATCCCACATTCAGAAACACCTAAAATTTAGTCTTATACAGCAGATCTTCTCTGTAAGGTAAAACGAATGACACCTCATTTGTCTTCTTGTTTGTTTCTATGTTTTCTCCTTTCATCAAGCATTTGAGGTAGCCTCCCCAACCTGTTTAAGACTTTTCCCCAAGCTGAGTCACTGCTATCAGAAATTACTGTTGCAATCATTTATTGAGAGCCCTTTATGTGCTAAGCACTGTACTGGCTGTTTTCCATATAATATCTCATTTTAATTCTCACAGTAATTCTGTAAAGTAGATATTACCATGCCCATTTCATTGATGTGGACCCTTGAGAATCAGAGAGGTTAAGTAACTTTCCTAAAGCCACACTGCTCAGCTGTGGCAAATCAGGAATGTTCATATACATCTGACTCCAAAAGTAAATGTCTGAGAAAACAAGGAACAGATTAAGGAGCAATATTCAGAATTCCTGTCTCCTTTTCTCACCACAGAATTGCACATAATGGCTGTTATGATTTCTGGTGGAGAAAAAAATGAATGATAAAAATGCAGCATTTGTTTAGGGTCAGAGGATCAAAAGGGCTCATAGGAAATATTGACATAGGGGCTCCCCCTTTTTTTTTTTTTTTTTTTTTTTTGATGGAGTCTTGCTCTGTCACCCAAGCTGGAGTGCAGTGGCACGATCTCGGCTCACTGCAAACTCCGCCTCCTGGACTCAAGCGATTTTCCTGCCTCAGCCTCCTGAGTAGTTGGGATTACACGCACACGCCACCATGCCCGGCTGATTTTTTTATTTTTAGTAGAGACAGGTTTTCACCATGTTGGTCAGGCTGGTCTCCAACTCCTGACCTCGTGATCCACCCGCCTTGGCCTCCCAAAGTGCTGGGACTACAGGCATGAGCCACCGTGCCCGGCCAGGGCTCCCTTTTTCTCTCTAGACTCAGTATGACCAGAAAGAGGAGGTGGTATCGTATAAAGGAGAGGAGGTATAAGTAAGCTTTCTGCTCCTTTACTAGAATCACCACTCCCATCTTATTCCCTTATTCAAATATGTTGCTAAATGCCTCTTTTCTCATCCTTAATAACATCTTGGCCATAAAGCAAATACCATAAAAGAACATTTAGAGATGGCTGTGAGGATTTGGAGAGCTTAGAGAGTAAATGCACCAAAACCATAAAACATGGCCCTCTCTGTGCGTCAGAAGAGGACTCAGGCCTACTATAAGAGAAATCTCCATATATTAATTGCTCTGTAGGCAAATCCATACCTCAATGTCTTTCAATACGACTTTCATAAATCTCAGCAACTAAGAATTTCAGTGTGCTGAAAACTACCAATCTGGTAACCTGATCAGAGTTTAATGACTACTATAGGAGAATTGTGTTGAATTGTGAAGAAAATCCAAATGCTTTCAGTCTTACCATGTATGTCTCCACCAATTCTTTGGCAGCCCCTGAAAGGCAGGTCATCCCAGCCTTGGCTAAAGTCTGGTTTCCTTTAAGATTTCCAACCTTCTACAACTGCTAAAATATATGCTAGTTGACATAGATATGTTCTCTAGTTAAGGTGAGAGCAAAATTGTCAAAGATGTATAGATCCCTGCGTTACTTATAAAAAAGGGATACATTGAATATAAGTGTATTTTTTCCCACAACGTGCCAACTGTGCTTTTTGGAAGCTGTTTTTGAACATGATGACAGAGTATGTCTGAACATAGAAGTCACCTGTGTACTCATATCCAAGTCTCCTTCATAGATCATCACCTTTGAAATTGGCAGAACCCACCATAGGCCCATGTGCCTCTGAGTACACTGAAAAGAATGACATTTTGTAAATTACCTATGCTAAAATGGCAAACAGTTTTTCCTCCATGTTCTAATAACTACTCATGAGTGGTCTGTTTCAGTGTTTCAAACCCACCATAAAGTTTTTATTTGATATAGAATGTCTTAAGAGAAATTGGCCTCCAGAAATTATTTCTTATCTTTATTGGTTCTATTCGTGACCTACTTTTTAAAAACATTATTATAAAGGATAGCCCCATTAAAATCAGAACAACTACAAATGTTTGCCATAAATGGAGTTGAATTGGCCAGTCAACAAGTTGGAAGCTCTTACTAGGAGAAGGGACTGTGTGGGATTTAGCAAGAAGGAGGGGGAAGCAAGTGGAGAGCTAAAGGAAATCTTAGCAATACGAAAGGGAGGGAGCAGCCCCTTTACCTGTGAGCTGAGTTTAGGCTGGGCAAACAATTTCAAAGTTACATCCCAGGCATTCTAAGAGGAGTAGACAGAGAATGGCATTGAAATAAACTGAGTAATCATGGTGTTCCAAGAATGACAGGTGAGAGTCTGGGACATTAATCAGGGAGGGAAGTACAGTCTGATCTCAGAAGAGGAGGCTGGCTAGAGTCCCACTTCTGCCCTCGGGAACTAGCTAGGTACAAGATGCCCAGACAGAAGGGCCAGTTAGGCAGACTGAGAGCACATTGTCCTCCTTATTCCTAAGTTATTTCCCACCCAGAGGGAAACAGAATGGAGCAGTAGCTTGTATCCAGCCGTCGCTCACTTCAGAAGAGGAATCTATCCACCACCACTAAGATCTTCAAGAGTTAGTGAGATCCTGCCCCCTGCCTGCTGCTAGATTACAGTTAGAGTGAAATATAGCCAGTCAGCCAAGTCAACAGACATGTGATCTCTGCTGTATGGTTGATTGGACCAAGGCTGATGCATCCATAGATGGCAGAGGTTATTATAAGCACCTAGAGTCAGAGTCTGAAAGGGTTAAATAACTTGCCTCAGGTCACAGACCAAGAGGAAGCTGAACTGTGATTTGAACCCATGCAGTCTGATTCCAGAGTTTATCCTGGCTTTAAGCACTATGCTATGCTGCCTTAATGATATATGCATCTAAATTTTATTATTATTTTATTTTTCTTATTACATCTGAATTTTAGATACAACTTTAAACATGTCTTCCCTTAGGAAACTTTCTCCAGCTCTGTATCATAGTCTACTCTAATCACTTTTCTCTGCATTCTCTCATCAGTTATGCTGGGTGGCAGGGGGAAGCTTGTTTGTCTTGACTCACAGCAGGAGTCTCTTGATATTACCTATATTTTACAAATGCCCAACACGTCTAAGCCACAACTTCATTGGTGTTTCTGTATTCAGGTAATTATTAAATTATATTCTGTCTCTGAAATAGGAGTTTGACTTTCCCAAACATCTTCTTAACTAGAAAATGCACTAGTTTGTGACTATTTTAGAGATCTCAAAGTACTTGCTTTTTTTAGCCAAACTGAGAAAATAATTACATGGAATTACATAATTGCTAAGAGTGGATGGCATTTTGTAGTTATTGTTCCCTCAGATGGGTGGGTTTGCATTTATCAGAGGAGCACAAAAATGTGCAATTTTCCTTACCAAAAAAAAGGGCAGTTTCTTTTTTTCTTTTCTTTCTTTTTTTTTTTTTTTTGAGACCAGATCTTGCTCTGTCACTGAGGCAGCAGCAGTGCAGCGAGACGACCTTGGCTCACTGCAGCCTTGACCTCCTAGGCTCAAGCAATCCTCTCACCTCACCCTACTAAGTAGCTGAGACTACAGGCGTACACCACAATGCTTGGCTGACTTTTTACTTTTTCGTAGAACTGAGGTCCCACTATGTTGCCCAGGCTGGTCTTGAACTCTTGGGCTCAAGAAATCCTCCTGCCTTGGCCTCCCAAAGTGCTGAGATTACAGGCATGAGTCACCTTGCCCAGCCAAAAGCAGTTTCTTAGTTTTGATAGTTATACTGTGGTTATGCAATATGTTAGCTTTGAGGGAACAGGGTGAAGGATAGATGAGAACTCTGTACTATTTTTGCAACTTTTCTGAAAACTTAAAATTATTTCAAAGTAAAAAGTTAAAAAAATAAGGCATTAGTTTGGGTAGAGGTGAGGAATGAATGGAGGAAAGTAGAGGAAACAGAATTGGCCATGAGTTGATAATTGTTGAAGCTGGATGATAGGTACAGGAGGTTCATTACATTATTTTCTATACATTTGTACATGTTTAAACTTTTTGTAATTTCTTAATCTAATAAAATGAAACAGAAAGGCATAAAAGAAAGTATTAAGTGCAGTTCAACTTTGGGTAAACATAAGAATTTTCCAAATGATATTGTTAGCTGAGACAAACTTATATTATTTTGGGATTTCTGTTTTCTTTGCCATTCTTATCGGTGCATGAAGAATCAAGTAAATGCTTGTGTGATTTTTTTAACTGTAGAATATGTACTCTTAGTTACACTTAGCTGTTGTTCTTCAGGTTTTCCTTATTGCTGCAGTACTAAAAATATATGCATTAGATAAACTAGAATTTTTAAAAAGTTGTCTTGCTTGTCCATAAACTAGTAAATATTAATATTTATTTTCTGTCTGTTTTTGTTTTATTGTTTTTCTAAACAATATGAGTATGAGGGCATGCCTAATGGCATATATTTTCTCATTGATTTTATAATAAACTTATACTGTTCCAAAGATAATAAATTATACTAGATCAACACTTATGGGTAAGAGAAGTTTTCAGTGCCATGTTAAAACTTAAGCCATGGATCACTAGATGGTGGCCACAGTGTTAATTTCTTATTTTCTAAACCTCTCCTTTTAAAGATACCTAAATTAGATTTTCCTTAAAAGTAAATTCCCTTAATTTGTTTGGAAATATAAAGGTTTTTCTTTAAAGCACAATTTGAAAGCACGCTGCCTCTGCCTACCAGCCTAAATGAGCAGCATTTGATGTGCGATCAGGCAGTCTCCACTTGGAGAGCATGACAGGCACTAGGAGCAGTGAGAAGAACCCCATCAGGGAGTGCCATGACAATGACAAAGAGCTTCATGGTTTCTTATTGGGCACCAGTAGACTGAAGTGCTTTAAAACTTGAGCTCTGGGCCAGGTGCAGTGACTCACGCCTGTAATTCCAGCACTTTGAGAGGCCGAGGTGGGTGGTTCACGAGGTCAGGAGATCAAGACCATCCTGGCCAACATGGTGAAAACCCATCTCTACTAAAATACAAAAAATTAGCCGGGCATGGTGGCATGTGCCTGTAATCCCAGCTACTTGGGAGGCTGAGGCAGGGGAATCGCTTGAACTCGGGAGGCAGAGATTGCAGTGAGCTGAGATCGCGCCACTGCACTCCAGCCTGGCAACAGAACAAGACTCCATCTCAAAAAATAAAAAATAAATAAAAATAAAAAAGTAAAAAAACCTGAGCTCTGGGTTTAGACTGCCTAAGTCTGAGTACAGGTTCTGCCTTGAGTGTTTATAACAGCATTATTCACTGAAACTGAAAACAACCCAAGTATCCATCAACTGGTGAGTAGATAAACAAATTGTGTTTCTATTCAGCAATAAAAAGGGATAAACTACTGATACACACAACTACATGGATGAATCTTAAAGGTTTTATGCTAATTAAAGAAAGCCAGACATAAAATATTAGATACTATATGATTTCATGTATTTGACATCCCTAAAAAGTCAAAGCTATAGACACAAAAATAGATCAATGATTGGCAAGGCCAGTGATAGAAAGAGTGGATTGACTACAAAGGGGCAAAAAGGAGCTTTTCAGAGTGGTGGAAATATTCTATATCTTGATTTGGTAGTGGTTATACAACTACTATATATATATGTATATATTTGTCAAAATTCATTAAACTGTACATTTAAAAAGAATTGTATTTTTTGTGTGTCGTTTTTTGTTGTTGTTTTTTGTTTGTTTTTGAGACAGAGTCTCACTCTGTCACCCAGGCTGGAGTGCAGCCTGTCACCCAGGCTGGAGTGCAGATCTCGGCTCACTGCAACCTCTGCCTCCCAGGTTCAAGTGATTCTCCTGCCTCATCCTCCCAAGTAGCTGGAATTACAGGCGCCCACCACCACAGCCAGCTGAGTTTTGTATTTTTAGTAGAGACGGCGTTTCACCATGTTGTACCACGCTGGTCTCAAACTCCTGACCTCAGGTGAATCTGCCCACCTCTGCCTCCCAAAATGCTGGGATTCCAGGCATGAGCCATAGTGCCTGGCCAAGAATTGTATTTTATGTAAATTATATCTCAATAAAGTATTTAAAACCAAACATACAAAATATGTTTTCCAGAACTCTTTTTGATTTGTCTAGTTTCCATAAACAAGCTTATTATTATTGCTTTAGATCATTTGTCTTTCTAGAACCAAGCAATATATGAGTTCTTTCCATGAGAAATAAGTATATTTTCTTCTCTGTCCGCTCTCTTCTGATAAAACTGTATGACAACAGGGCCCCAGGGAATGAAGATAGCAAAGGGACCTTGGGTTAAATGCTAGCCTTAGGAGACAAGCTCTTAGAAGGAACTGTGAGCACAGGAAAGAAGGATTTAGGGAAAATGGAAGCTGGCCCAGGCTACGAAGAGAGAAAGACCCAAGAACAGAATGTTGGTGGGCCATAGGAATGGAGGAGATGGATGAGATGACCCCGTTGGGGAAAGGGAAGCTAAGAGAGTGGAATGAAATATACTTCTTTAGGTATCACAGCCCTCGAATTAACATGTTTACACATTCATGACACCCAAGTGGCTTCAAGTTCTCGGCAGTGGAATTTATCACATAATTAGGCTTTTAGAAAAAAATTCATTTTTTTCCATTAAAAAACCTGACAAATGGTCCACATGTATCATTTGGACACAGGTCACATTACCCAGATAATGAACTCTTTCATGTAAAATTTCCAGTAGATTTTTAACATGCAAAGTCCTCCTCATATGTTATCCTGCATTGATCCGATTGGAGCTGTTAGTGTCTAGTGGATCAATGATTAGCAAACTAAAAAGTCACTTAGTGACTATGACACCCATGGCAGTGTTAGAATCTATTGTGTCAGGAATCCTTGTTTTATTAACTCTGTAATTACCTGTTCAGCTGAACCGGTGAATTTTATTACATGTTTTCTTTCACCTGAACAAGACCTTTGCACTTCTACCAGCGCCCTGAGGATCTTCTCTTTTTTTTTCTGCTCCATGTCTTTCTCGAGTGCTCTTTGGCTTAGCTGCCATCGATTCTGGCAGAGAAGTATGTGGGAAGGAGGCCTTAAGAATACCGTCACCTTGCTTTGGAAGCTGTTAAGTGGCCTCATCCTCCAGGATAGTTGCTTCAGTTGAGACACATTTAGTACTCAGAAGTCAGGAGTGTAACTCAGCTTGCTATATATTGGTGTTTTCCTTAAACAAAGAATCATATGCTGTATGGCCTGGGAGTTAACAACATGGACTTTGGAGGCAGGTCTGGGAAGCAATTAGTAAGTTATGTAAGCTCCCTCAGCCCAGGTTTCCTGGTGTGTAAGAGGGGAGGATAGGAATAGTTCCCTCCTCATAGCAACACATGGATGTCTTTCCAGTACCTGACTCAATATGTCTGAAACTTTGTTTTCTCTCCCCTAAAATCTGTACCTTTTCTTCTTTCTCTTGGTAAATGGTGCTCTCATCTTTGACTTCCTGTCTCTCTTACCCCAGCCCAGTATCCAGCCACTCACCAGATGCTATCAATTCTTCATCGTAAGTATTTCTCCGATACTTCTGTTACTCTCCATCCCTGCCATCTCCACCAAGCCATTACAGATTCTCATCTGGACTATTAATCATTCAACTGGACTTCCCAAAATTCACTCTTGGCCATTCTTCAAAGACTTTTGTTATCCTTAGCATTAGGTTCAACATAATTAACACATCTGGAAGACTTCACATGATTCCATCCTTTTCTCCACTCTCGTTGAACTGTTGTTGTACTAGAATTATATTCTATTATAATTGAAGTCTTGTTGTGCTAGAATTATATTCTATTATATACATGTAATTTATTTTTTCATTTATTAACTCATTCATCTAACACACACCAGACATCTACTACTATGTGTCAAGAACCGTGCAGGTAAAGAAAGAAAAAGAAAAAAGAACAGCGTAGGCACTGAAAATTCAAATGTGAAGAGAGTCCGTTCTCTGCCCAGGATGAGCTCAATGCCTAATGGGGGATAGAGATACAAGAAAATGATTATGGTAAAATGTAACATGGGAGCAGAGAAGAGAGAACAAAGAAGTTAGCACAAAGAAGGCTTTGTAATGACAGTGACTATATTATGTCTGGAAGGATAAATAGGAATATGTGTTTGTGTGTAATGTTAAGTTAGATGTTTCATGCTAGAAAATATTTTAGAAATATGATAAAAACCCAAAGCATAATTCTTATTTAGAGTATGTAAAAGGTGCTTAATGGTTTCCCACATCATAGAGATTACTTATGTAATAACCATTACTATTCATAATTTCCTTTAGAACAAATAAAGCTGAGGCCAGGCACAGTGATGCCCAAGCCTGTAATCTCAGTGTGTTGGGAGCCGAGGTGAGGGGAGGATCACTTGAGGCCAGGAATTCAAGACCAGCCTGGGCAACATATTAACAAAAATAAAAATAAAAAATTGGCTGGACATAGAGGTATGAGACTGTAGTCCTAAGCTACTTGGGAGCCTGAGCAACAGAGCAAGACCCTGTCTTTAAAATAAATAACAAAGTTGATTAAACACCTTTTTATTTTCATTGAGTGCTTTTCTATGACCTTTGTTAAAAAATTTTTTCACTGGTTTTTCATGGCTAATCTAATAACCCCAAATTTCCATTTTCTTGAAACCTGTCTCAAAAAGTGGGAATTGAAAAGGCTGTTGATGACAGAATATGGTCAGAATCAACCAAAAAATAAATTAACATCTTCAGAATTTGAGCCTTTTTCTAATCAGGAATGCTCCATATATTCATCGTGTAATCAGACCTTTTTAAATGTTTAATTTCAGTATAGATAAATTAGACTATCCGCAAATGACAGAGGGTCTGTTAGTTTGAGGTTTTGTGGCTTGACTAAGCACAGATTAGGTATGAAATATCTAGTTTTCTAGGAATGCAACTTTAATACTCAGCTGCTGCTGAATGTCCACTTGATAAATTTAACTATAAATAACACTTTCTTTTACAAACAGAGCCTTCAGATTGTACTTTGTTTTCCTAACCTTTGGAAAATTGAAAGCATTCTCTTAATTTTTGAAAGATGTATTAAGTAAATGAGATCATTTCTGTAATATAAAATAAGTATTCTTAAAAGAGAAACTTAAATTTCCTTTTAGGCCTATGATGCTTATTGACCGTATTATTGTGCAGACATTTCATAGAAATATTTTTTACCAAAAGGAAACTGATTCATAATCACAGACACTATTTCCATTGTTGGAGGTCATCTCCTGTGTCTAAAGTCTGTCACATAAAGATCTCAATGCACTTGTTACATAAAGTATTTTAGTGTTCTTAGTTTTAAGCCCAGTGTCTAAGATACAGAGAAACGCATACAACTAGCTCAATCTGTGCTTCTGAAAGAAACATATATCAATTAAGCAAAATTGAATTGCTTGTAAGACCTCTGAAAGTACTGATGATACCTCAGTTGTGAAGAGCAACGGGAACATTACACTCTGCTTCCTTCACCTAAAGAATAGAAATAACAAAAGTTACCTGACCCAGGGTGAAGTTGACCTAGAACTCTATAGACTGTTTCATTTGAAATGATTAGGGAAGTACCATGTATGGAACAAAAGAAATTAAGCTGAAAAAATGTAAACCATAAGTTAAGAGACCTCATCATTATAGCAGCATCACCCCTTCTGCTTCCTAATTCTTCCTTACTGATGCTGACTGTGAAGATATAAAGATGAATAAGACCTAGTCCCTGCCTTCAAGGAACTAATAATCCAGTGGAAAACAGATGTGTACAACTAACCATAATCATTAAGATATATTAGTGTTTTCAGCAAAGTGCTAAGTGGAGGGAAAACAAAATAAATGATTAATTTTGCCCAGGGGAATCAGGGAAGACTTCACAGAGGAGAAGACATTTAGCCAAATCTTGAAGGATAAGTAAGATTTAACCAAATAAAGAAAGTAAAGATTCCCTAGAAAGAGAAAGTAGCAGAAAACAAAAGCAAATTATATAAAAATTCTTGGCACATTGGAGAATATTTAGAGAGAGTGGCTGGGGGGGTAGATTACGGTTAGTTGTGAATCATATGGTTATTTATTTCTCTCTTGATCCAATCCTGTCACCTATGGTTGATAGTTAGGCTTTATTTTTTAAGACATTGGGGACTGATCAACCTTAGTATTTTGTGGTGGGCATGTTTCATTGCTTGCCATTGCAGTCAGACCCTCCCCCTTCCTACAAACTCTCTCATCCCCTTCATGTTATCTCCTATTATGTGTGGTATTAATAAGATATAGTGGTCCCTTTCCACTATCAAATCCTTCTTCACCCACCTCTTGTGTTACTAGGGTCCAACCACATGATTTAGGCTTGACCAAATGGATATTTCCTCTTTGAAAACTTTGAATCTTAATCAAGTGATTCAAAGATATGAGGACATCTGGTGATGATATTCATAGCAGCAGCAGCAGCAACAACAATAGTTGGGATTTTTGCTGTGGTTCCTGTCCCTTGCCCTCAGGAGCTCCCTTGATTCCAACCTTGACTCAGCTTCTGCTTTGCAGCTAAGAACCCTGACCCAACAATGTCCAAAACCAAACTCATCATCAAGTTCAAGAAGTTACACACTGGGAACATGGAATTACAAGTTCAAAACTTCAAATGAAAGGCTTTTCAGAGATGAAAAAAGATTTAAGATCCCTTGTATTAAAGCTGAGAGTTAAAGGTCAAGAGATAGATAATCCAGGGAGAGACTATAAAGGAAGAAAACAAGAGGACCAGAGATAATATCCTGAGAGATGTCAACATACGATGAAGCAGACAGAGGAGCTAGCAAAGATCCCCCTAAATGGATATCAGAGGTAGGAGGAGAACCCAGGGAGGAAATAATTTCAAGAAAGGGCTCAGCAATATCAAATACTGCAGGGAGATCAGAGAGAATAAGGACTAAGAAGAGGTCATTGGGATTGACAATTAGCAGGTCACTGGGTAGATTCGAAAGGACAAATTAAGAGTAGCTTTAAAGGTGGGAGCCAAAACTCCATGGTTGAGGAAGTAATGGGAAGTGACAAGTGGAAGCATCAGTACAGATTGCTTTACTGGAAGTCTGGTAAAGTGAAAGGGAATGAAACAGCCACAGGGATTTGAAGTTGAGAGAAAATTGAGTCTTTTCTCTAGCAAAAGAGTTGGTGGAGGAGGAGGGATTGAAAGTATAAGACACAGGAAAGATAGATGATGGAGCATTATCTAGGAGAAGGAAGGAGGTGATGGCAGTTGTAGCAAGGTTGAATGGTTGGCCTCGGAAGGGAGTAGAGCCTCTTCCTTTTTGGAAACAGGACTGGAAGAGGGGAGAAAAGATGAATATTAAAATCACTGGAGCCAGGCACTGTGGTTCACACCTATAATCCCAGTTACTCAGGAGGCTGAGGCAGGAAAATCACTTGAGGCCAGAAGTTCAAAACCAGGTGGACAACATAGTGAGACCCCTGTCTCTTTAAAAGAAAAAAAATTTTTTTTGTTTTTGAGAAGGAGTTTCACTCTTGTTGCCCAGGCTGGAGTGCATTGGTGCGATCTCAGCTCACCGCAACCTCCACCTCCAGGGTTCAAGCGATTCTTCTGCCTCAGCCTTCCGAGCAGCTGGGATTACAGGCGCCTGCCACCACACCTGGCTAATTTTGTATTTTTAGTAGAGACGGGGTTTCTCCATGTTGGTGAGTCTGGTCTCAAACTCCTGACTTCAGGTGATCCACCTGCCTCGGCCTCCCAAAGTGCTGGGATTACATGCGTGAGCCACCACGCCCGGCCAAAAAAAAATTTTTTTTTTGATGCAGAGTCTCACTCTGTCACCCAGACTGGAGTGCAGTGATGCAATCTCGGCTCACTGCAACCTCTGCTTCCTAGGCTCAAGCAATCCTCCTACCTCAGCCTCTGGAGTAGCTGGGACTACGGGCCTGTGCCACCATGCCCAGCTAATTTTTTTATTTTTAATAGAGACAGGGTTTCTCCACGTTGGTCAGGCTGGTCTCAAACTCTTGGATCTGGTCTTAAGTGATCTGCTCACCTCGGCCTCCTGAAGTGCTGGGATTACAAGCATGAGCCACCTCACTTGGCCTAAAAATTTTTTTTAATTAGCCAGGCATGGTGGTGTACGCCTATTGACCTACCTACTCAGGAGGCTGAAGCAGGAGGATCCCTTGAGCCTAGGAATTTGAGGCTGCACTGAATAAGCTATGATTGTACCACTGCACTCCAGCCTGGGTGACAGAGCAAGACCCCATCTCTAAAAGTAAACGTTTTAAAATAGAATATAAATCACCAGAGTTCTTAAACCTGGAGATTCCTCAAGCCTACCCTTAGTGAATTAGAATATTAGTGCAAGGGGCCCCTGAATCTGCATTATTAACAAGCTGCAGGTGACAATTATTCATACTAAAATTGAGAATCACTAATAGAGACTATACAAAAGGGGAGATGGAATTGGAGCTAAAGAGTGATAAAAGAGCCGGACACGGTGGCTTAGCCCTGTAATCCCAGCACTTTGGGGGGCTGAGGTGGGTGGATCACCTGAGAGGTCAGGAGTTCGAGACAGCCTGGTCAACGTGGTGAGACCCCGCCTCTGCTAAAAATACAAAAATTAGCCAGGCGCGGTGGCAGGTGCCTCTAATCCCAGCTACTAGGGAGGCTGAGGCAGGAGAATCACTTGAACCCAGGGAGGCGGAGATCGAGCTGAGATCATGCCACCGCACTCCAGCCTGGGCGACAGAGCAAGCTCCATCTCAAAAGAAAAAAAAAAAACAGTGATAAAAGTTTGGCATATGTAGCCCTTGGGAAACAAGAAATGGAATCAAGCAAAGGATTTCTGAAGAATACTAAGCATCCAGTGGAGGTTGAAAATTATAAATAAATTAAATATGTCAGTTACCTAAGCATTCTGTTTATTTCTGGTATGCTTGATGGCCCAGGAGGCACAGAAAGGAAATGTTCAGATTGATGCAAAATGTTGGGAATTCCAGGAGTGTAATAGATATCAAAGGGAAAGGGTATCGAGGGTGGTTGATCCTGGAGTTCATGCTGATTAGGCAGGAAAGTGAAATGGTTCTAAATCGAGTAGAAATAAACATCTTTACATAGAGAAGCTCCATTCCCAGGAGGTTGGCTGGATTGAAGGAGTGCAGTTGGCACAGCAAATTCTGAGCTGCTCTTTAAGAGTTTTAATGATCAAACCTGCTATACTTTATCCTTGTTGCCTTTCTATATTTAAACATATTTTAGTGCTGCAGAAGTCATTCCCAGTGTCCCAATGACTTGTCAACTCATGTTAACACATTGACATTGAAATTTATGAAAATAAGATCCTCTTCAGCTGGGCACAGTAGCTCACACCTGTAATCCCAGTACTTCGGGAGGCCAAGGTGGGTGGATCGCTTGAGCTCAGGAGTTCGAGACCAGCCTGGGCAACATGGTGAAACCCCGTCTCTACCAAAAATACAAAAACTTAGCCAGGAGTCGTGGTGCACATCTGTGGTCCCAGCTACTTGGGAGGCTAAGGCAGGAGGATCACTTGAGCCCAATGGGCAGAGGTTGCAGTAAGCCGAGATCGCACCGCTGCACTCCAACCTAGATGACAGAGTGAGACTCTTTCTCAAAAAATAAAAATAAATAAAAATTAAAAATAAGATCATCTTTACTTAGATAGTTCTTTGTCCCTAGAATCTGGAACTGAGAAAGAAGACTTATAATGGCAATCACAACAATTCCTAAGTCTTAGTTCCCAAATTAAAAAGGAAGAGGAACACGATGTCTCACGCCTGTAATCCCAGCACCCTGGGAGGACAAGGTGGATGGATCACCTGAGGTCAGGAGTTCGAGAGTAGCCTGGCCAACATGGTGAAACCCCGTCTCTATTTAAAATACAAAAATTAGCCAGGCATGGTGGCACACACCTGTAATCCCAGCTACTCAGGAGGCTGAAGCAGAAGAATTTCTTGAACCCAGTAGACAGATTGCACTGAGCTGAGATCGCACCACTGCACTTCATCCTAGGTGACTGAGTGAGACTTCATCTCAAAAAAAAAAAAGGAAGAGGATTTATTTTAAAAACATCTGAGAATCATTACTGCTTTTATAATATTTAAATTTTCTACATGAATTAAATAGCCAAAGTACATAGTTATCTATCATTCATCTATCCAGTAAAATGTTATGTATTTATGATGCACAAGCATTATAACTAACTTTGAGATTCAGAAGAAGTATACCCTTCCATGTTTTTTTAAAAGAGGGATGTCAATTTACTTAGGAAGTCAAAACATAAATTGATAAAGTAACAATAGATAAAAAGCAACACTTCTCAGACAAGAAGTAGAAGTGGTATGGGAGGCATGTATCAGAATCCCCTAAGGAGATTTTTTGGAATATAAATGTCCTCACCCAAGTCAAATCAGAAGATTGGAGAAAGTATGCTTGGTTTGAAAAGTTCCAAAATTATTTTAATACAGTTCCCACCAGCTCTTAAAAATCACTGAATAGAGAAAAAAAATCAAGAAAGAAGAATAGTCCAGGTGCAGTGGTTCATGCCTGTAATCCCAGCACTTTGGGAGGCTGAGGCAGGAAGACTGCTGGAGGCCAGTAGTTCAAGATCAACCTGGGCAAAAAAGCCAGACCTCGTCTCTACAAATGATACTAAAAAAAATTAGGTGTGGTGACACACGCTGTGGTCCCAGCTACTCAAGAGGCTGAGATGTGAGGAACGCTGGAACCCAGGAGGCCAAGGCTGCAGTGAGCTGTGATTGTGCCACTGCACTCTGGCCTAGGCAGCAGAGTGAGACCCTGTCTCAAAAAAAAAAAAAAAAAAAAAAGAAAGAAACGAAGAAACAAGAATATTAATATCACTGTCAGGTTTATTGAATGAATATTGCTATTTTGTTGACTTTAAATAAATATATATAGTTTCCAATTTAAAAACTGTTGGTACTCGTAATGTGGTTATAATAGAAATATAGTGTTTAGATTCTTAGGCCAGACTAAAAAAGTGTATGTAATTGCTGATGTGGCTAATTATAGGTCACTAACCTTTTTTCTGGAGTTTAAAAATAGAGAGGTGTGTAATAGGAGTTTATTCCTATTTTCTAGGCACAAAGCCAGCTACAGGAAATGTTTAAAAAAAGAAACAAGCAAAATTTTCCTTGGTGCTCTCCTATCTCCTTTTGACACCTCTCTTCTTCTGCTCAGGTTCACCATATGTTCATGCCCCCCCCCACCTCCCCTCCCCCCGCTTAAACCTGCAGTACCTTTAAAAGCATTTCCAAATTCATTTGTACAAAAATTGAATTCCAGCATTAATAATTATAGTGCAAATTTGGAAACAACCTATGTATCCATCAGTGGGAGATTTGTTAAACAAATTATAATGTATCTGAATCATGAACAGTATGTCATAAACACAATGATAACAATCTACTTTTTTGGTAAAAAAATAGCCTTGACCTTTTAGAAGGTGAAAAAGCATGCTACAAAACAGCATTAAAGACTTACTTGTTCACTTGACTAGCCTTAAAAAGATAAAAAATAAAAAATAGGGCCGGGCGCAGTGGCTCACACCTGTAGCCCCAACACTTTGGGAGGTCGAGGCCGGCAGATCACTAGGTCAGGAGATCGAGACCAGCCTGGCCAACATGGAGAAACCCCATCTCTACTAAAAATACAAAAATTAGCCGGGCATGTGGCGCGCACCTGTAATCCTAGCTACTCAGGAGGCTGAAGCAAGAGAATCGCTTGAACCCGGGAGGTGGAGGTTGCAGTGAGCCGATATTCCACCCCTGCACTCCAGCCTCAGTGACAGAGCGAGACTCTGTTGCAAAAATAAATAAATAATAAAATTAAATTAATTAAAAAAATTTTTAAAGACTGACTTGATTTTGCTAAAATTGGGTGTGTATGTGTGAGCACATGCATGTATGCAAAAAAGTTATCCAAAAGAAAAGTCACAAATACTGAGATATTTTTGATGACTTTTATTTATTTATGTTTTCCATATCGTTTAAAATTTCACTATGTTTTTCATATTTTAGGACGCAGAAAATATAATAAAGTTGTTTTCTTTTTGTTGAGACAGAGTTTCGCTCTTGTTGCCCAGGCTGGAGTGCAGTGGTGCCATCTCGGCTCACTGCAACCTCCGCCTCCTGGTTCAAGCGATTCTCCTGCCTCAGCCTCCTGAGTAGCTGGGATTACAGGCATGCGCCACCACGCCTGGCTAATCTTGTATTTTTAGTAGAGACAGGGTTTCTCCATGCTGGTCGGGCAGGTCGCGAACTCCCGACCTCAGGTGATCCTCCCGCCTCAGCCTCCCAAAGTGCTGGGATTACAGGCGTGAGCCACCGCACCCGGCCTCATTTTTTAATAATAAAAAATAAATTTTTTATTAAACTCACAAATCACTTACTTTCCATCCCCACTAGGTAAAAGCTCTCTTTAACTTAGTGCAGCTTATCACAGCTAGATGTAGGAGGAAGCTAAGCTAATTAATTTTGTGCCAATTTTTGAGTGATTGTTATCTCCACTATCCTTCAAAACATATTTGTGTTCTCAAAATATGAATGAATCTCTAAATGAAGGCATTTAAGGTGGAATAATGATGGAGCACAATAATTTGGGCGATGTGGGTTACATAATTTTGTACAAGAATATGACCTTATAGCGGGTTAACTCTGCCTGGAAATACAGGTCCCTCAGGGTCAGCTTCCTGAAGCTCTTCCCACTTATGCCACATTCTCTAGTCCTGGTGTAGACAGATACCAGTCTCTAGTGTATCTAGTGGACTAGTATAGATCTCTAGTCCTGGTGTAGACAGATAGTTGTTACACACAGAAGTTATTTTTTGTTTTGTTTTCTCAACATGGTCAAATTTATTTATTTACTTTTATCACTTCTAACTTAAAATGTCCTTTCTTCTCTAGAGTTTTGTTCAACATTCAGTTCTTTTCTGGTTTTTCTATAATTTGACTTCCGTATATTTACCTTTAATTCAGGTGGAATTTATTTTGATTAGTGTGAGACAAGAATCTAAATTGATCTTGTCCCAAATTACTATTCTCTTCAAAATCATTTATTCAATCACCCTCTTCTACTTGTGGTGCATTATTTATTATATATTAGTATATTACATCTAAAATGAGCTCTTTATCCTATTCTATTGATCTATTTTTGTAGCAGTACTAGGACTTATGTAGCTCTAGAATGTTTTAAATATTGTTAGTGTCAGTCATGACTTTTCTCTTTCAAAATTTCAAAATGCTATTTTCACCCCTTTATTTTTCCTGTAAATTTCAGAATTGTTTTATCAAGTAACTTAAAAATCTTACTGTGGTTTTAGTTTGTATAGCATTACAGTTAAAAATTAACTTGAGGCCGGGCACAGTGGCTCACACCTGCAATTCCAGCACTTTGGGAGGCTGAGGTGGGTAGATCATTTGAGATCAGGAGTTCAAGACCAGCCTGGCCAACATGGTGAGACCCCGTCTCTACTAAAAATACAAAAATTAGCTGGGCATGGTGGCACCTGCCTGTAATCCCAACTACTCTGGAGGCTGAGGTAGGCGAATCACTTGAACCCAGGAGGCGGAGGTTGCAGTGAGCAGAGATCACGCCACTGCACTCCAGCCTGTGCAACAGAGTGAGACTGTCTCAAAAAAAACAAAAAAAAATTAACTTGAATCTCTCCACTTCGTACCAACTCATCCTTTTCAGTCTTCCAAGTATTTTCCGCAGCAGCTCTGTGTCAGATATGACAGCAATGAATACACATTATAGGTGGTAACTCAGGGGTTTGTAAGTCAGGATTGCCTGTACTCAAGTTTTAGAAAATTGTCATTTAGGACTTTTGACTAGTAAGCACAATATGTAACACAGGTATGGGTTGTTTGTTTTTTTTTTTTTTTAAGTAGTCTGTTGTCATGTTATTATTTCAGGTCAGTATTTGGAGGGTTAGCTACTGATTGTTTGGTTGCCCAGGACTGATATCCTTTGCATCTTCTTCTCATTTTTATAATTGGCTTATTATATTGCATGAGGCCTCTTCAAGTTTTCTTTCTTTTTTTTGAAACTCTAGAGAGTAATGTCTGTCTTTTGAGGATTTGATGAGATTCATTTTGTAAAGCATTCCAAACCTTACACTGGATTATTACATTAACTACCTTTATGATCTCAGAGAAGTCATTTAAGTTCTCTGATTTTAGCTTTTCTCATCTGTAAAATGGGCATAATACAAACACAAGGTAATAATGTAAAGGTACCTATAAACAACCTCTGTATAATCACATGAGAAATGGTGTGCCTTTCCATCTCTCCCTTCCCTCCATTTATCTGTTGGTATCTATTTTGTCAGGTCCTCCCCTGCTTTGGTTCTGTAATTACCCTTCCTAACGGAGTTCCTAAACATCTCCCATGGCTCAATACTTAAGAGCAAGTGGTGAAAAGAACAGAAATGTAGTAAATAATTTTGTAAGCAATCTAGTATTAAATTAATTGATATTAAATTAATCACAAATCATTTTAATAGTAGCAAATTAAACTAAGCAAGTGTGTTTGCTCTTTAAAAAATGGGTTTAGAAAATTATCATTTTCTAAGTTATTAATGATTAATATAGGGCAATAATTTGGGTGTTGACCTTAAGGACTTGTGTATAGAGTATCTATTAGTACCAAGTGGTAATTTGAAGTATAAATGCTGACTGTATCACCTTAGAGCCAAAATCATTGATTAAACAGGCATATTCAACATTAAAGTGTGTGTGTGTGTTTAATTAAAATTGATTTTGGAAGAATTCTCCAACTACTGTTCCTTTTGTTCAACATTATTTTTTGATTGTGAGAACAAAGTAAAATTGAGGTATTGTTTAAGTTAAATCATATATGTTGAGAAGTATCTAATTTTGTCTTTTTTTCTCTAAGGCCTAATAACTTCTATATCTACTTCATGTCTTAATTTCACTTAAAGCTAAAAAAGGCTTACTAGTGTTCATAATTCAAAAGTTGGAAATTTATCAGAAGATTCTAAATGCTGTAAGGAACATTCAGAGCCCTGAGTATAGGGAAAGATGTGGAAAACAAATTTGAGGAAAATAATTATTGGCTTGGCATCACATTTTTTCATAATAAAATGATATTCTATGTGCTAATTCTGCCATCTGCTATGTTCTATGAGGGCTTTCCTTCAAGCAGTGAAAGCATTTCGTGTTGAGTGTTAGTCTAGTCACAGAAAGAAAGAAAATTCGTGTATATTTGGACATTTCCACTTCATTCACCCAATAATTCTCTCCAGTAATTGTAAAATAGAAATATCATTTTTAAATTTCAAAAAAGAGAAAAAGAGGAATAAGAAAAGGAAAACAGGGCCGGGCACGGTGGCTCATGCCTGTAATCCCAGCACTTTGGGAGGCCGAGGCTGGTGGATCATGAGGTCAAGAGATCGAGACCATCCTGGCCAACACGGTGAAACCCTGTCTCTACTAAAAATACAAAAAATTAGCCAGGCGTTGTGGCAGGTGCCTGTAGTCCCAGCTACTCGGGAGGCTGAGGCAGGAGAATGGCGTGAACCTGGGAGGCGCAGCTTGCAGTGAGTCAGGATTGCGCCACTGCACTCCAGCCTAGGTGACAGAGTGAGACTCTGTCTCAAAAAAAAAAAAAGAAAGAAAGAAAAGAAAAAAAGAAAAGGAAAACAGAATTTCTAAAATTAAGTTGCTTTCCAGCCACAGCCTTGATTTCTTGAACTAACAGTTTCAATAGTGTATTTATTGTTATGTATAGTATAATTTGTATTTTACAGGCAACAACTATCCATCTGTTCTGATAGGTGGAAACTGTCTTTAAATAATAAAGGAGCTCCTTTCTGACACAAATGCTCTCTACCTTTGAACTAGAAATATGCAGGATGATGTTTGCACCAGCCTAACAATTTACATTAAGATCTATTTGATATAGCTTATAAAATCTATTATTTTTGCCAAATACTTCAGTTGAATAGACTAGGCTAGTGTGTGTGTGTATGTGTGTGTGTGGGTGTGGGTAGGTGTGGGTGTGTGTTTAGATTGTCTCTAAAATATTTCCAGCTCACTCACAGGTTAATAATCATACAGTGATGTCAGCCAAACCAAGTGCTGACAAGGAAATGAGAGCCCTGTTCAGGAGAGAATGAGTAAATATCCCAAGAGAGGAATCAAACAGCAAGCAGTCATTTTTCATAAAGAGAAAAATCACTAAACTAAAGAAAAGAGGTTTTAAAAATAAGTTAAGTTGAAAACTTGGACAACCTAAACAGACATGCAGATGTGAAGATTCTAACAGGGGAGGCATTTGGAGCATGGCCAGCTCCCTGTTCCACCTGCCACAGGAGTTTGCCTTTGGGCAGATACAGCTCCCAAAGGTGTTTTCTCCCTAGTTTCATGGGGGGAGGGAAAGTGAAAGGTTACAGTTCGGGTGTGTTAGACACACCTCTAGCCAGAGTGGTGTTCTGAGTTATTCACATTGTTGATGACAACAATACTAGAATAAAATAAAATGTGAAAACTGTGTGCTGATTTTTAAGTACCACGTCAATACGCTTAAAAAATAATTTGAGGTTTTGTGTGTCTTTTCTGAATACACAGTAACCACACACCACAGTGTCATAGCTTGCTTGCTTGCTTGCTTTTTTTTTTTGAGACAGGCCCAGGCTGGAGTGCAGTGGCGCGGTCTCAGCTCACTGCAACCTCCGCCTCCCAGGTTCAAGCGATTCTCCTGCCTCAGCCTCCCAAGTAGCTGGGATTACAGGCATCTGCTACCATGCCGGGCTAATTTTTTGTATTTTGAGTAGAAACGGGGTTTCACCATGTTGGCCAGGCTGGTCTTGAACTCCTGACCTCGTGATCCGCCTCCCTCAGCCTCCCAAAGTGCTGGGATTACAGGGAGCCACCGCGCCCAGCCATAGCTTTCTTACTAATTAAAAATTCCCAGATTTAGAGTCTTTGGAGCTTCAGTATGAACTAAATTCCCAAATTAAAACTAGATTCAGGTACGTCTGTTAACAGATTGGAATTCATTAAATCCCACCACAGACAAATCCTATAAAAAGTGTATATTGTTTCAAATAGCTGGAAAGGAGAGCAGCCTTCCCCATTACTCACCAGAGCTGTGGCTCACCCCAGTAGAGTCATGTTTTTAGCAAGGTTCCTGTGGGAGACCTGTTTATGAAAGTGGCATTTGTGATTCAGACTTCAGCTCCCCATGCCAGCTTCGGAAAGTCAAACAGATGTTTCCTCGTTGACTGCAGCATAGCTCATCACTTATCCCAAGAGGAAAATCAGAAGAGGCTGGGGACAAGTACAGTTCTGTCAGCCACAACCACAAGAAAATGGAGATGGAGGGTGTGTGTGTGTGTGTGTGTGTGTGTGTGTGTGTGTTTTGTAGATTTGATTAAATGTAAGTTTAAGTATTGCTTTATTTAAAGATAGAATGATTCATCATCTATAGAAAATTTTATCCTCTACCTAAATTTCCTATTCTACTCCCTTTTCCCTCCCCATTTCCTGGCAAAGTTCAGTATCTTTATGGGTCTCTTTGGAGTACAATCTTTGTGCTTTTCAGTTTTGCCTTGGATTAATAGGTTGTCTGAGAGCAAAGCTTAGCTCCTGATTTGTTTTATAAGAATAATAAGACCAAAGTTACTTTTCATTCACACATCAAAACACATGCATACCAAAAAAACAAATAAAATGTACATTGAATCTCATATACCACAGTAATGTGGCCTGGGAATTAAACTCATTAAATGGATTTCAAAGAACTGGGTAGTATGTAGTGGAAAACAATTTTGCAGTAAGCCTGAACTAACATTAGGTAGAACATAGTAAGACCTCTTTATTTCTGATCTCTGTGTGTGTGTATATATATATGTATAAACATATATATGTATACATTATATATATATAAAGTAGTGTTGCTGATTTTTAAGCTAGATATCAAATGCTTTAGAAAATACAAAAAATCAATTTTAACCATTTCCATGTTTTTGTTTTGGACATTTATTAGATATAATCTTGCCTAACTGTAGTCTAAAGTCAGATTTTTAAGTTAGATTTAAAAAAAAAGCTGATGTCTCTTTGCTTGGATTGAATTCCTCTAGTCCTAGGTCCTAAAACAGTAGAAGGGTTGCGGCTGGTTTAGAAGTTTCTCTGCAAATGTACGTCTCTGTCTCTCCCTTTCAGACACTCTCGTTTGCTCTCCTTTCTTGCTCTGTGCAAACGCAGAGTGGTGTCTGTGTTTCAGGAAAAGAATGTGTGTTAAAAGAACTAATGGTCTGACTGTCCATCAGACTGGGCAGCAATGGAGGTCATCTGGCGGTCAAAACCAAATAATTTCAGCCTGTTCCTAAAGCCCCTGAAGCTGTTGACTCGATGACTGGAGTTCACCGCCTCTTGTTGCTTCTGTATCCTCTGAAACCTGGGAGCTTTATTTTTGGAGACAAGAACGGACATATTTTCTCCATAGCAACTGCGTGCACAGTGCCCACCATTCAGCATTTGCTCAGGTTAGCTTGGCTAAAGTATATAGTCAGTGCTCCCTCTTGATACGTGTCTGCCCTGAATAGAAGATAGATCAGATTCTAAACCTAGAGGCCCCCAAAATATTGGAAGAGTCAGGATACTTGTGCATGTTTGAAGCTCATTGTTATACAGAAAATTTAAATATTTAAAAATAGAAAATATTTGTCTGCTTTTATAAAGAGACCCAATGTTCTTAATGCAAAACTTTCTACAGGCACATATTTTAAGGTGACTTCCAAGTTTCCACATTCATGTGGAACAGATGGGAATGGAAGTAGTTTCAGTGTGCTGACAACTCCATTAAAAATGTTTTAAAATCCATAATCCATAAATCTGAACCACATATTGGTTATACTCATAGCCCTTTCAGTATTTCTTGTACCCTATTTGTGAATACCACCACCTGCTGGTAGTTAATGACAAGCTCTCACTTTGTTTACTGAAGAATCAACCTAAAAGTCAGTATTAAGTAAAATTTAAATGTTTTTAAGTAGGTACAATTTTGAGGTGAAAATCTATTTACTGTGTTAGTTTGCAAAATTAACACAATTAATTTGCAAAAACTTTTAAACAGACATTTGAAAAAAATTGCACATGAAATACTGTTTTGAAATGAAAGCTATTCTTAAATGATAACAATTTTTATTATCTTTTAGCTTCTTTTTCCTTGCTGACAACATTTCAAAGTAATGTTACAGATATCCACACCTTCAAGTCTGAGTTTCATCTCTTCTACTTCTTTTGTTTGCCTGCTTTCTGAAAGAAGTGTGTGTGTGCAATGAAATACCAAGGAGGAGGGACAGGAAAGCATGGAAAATCTACAAGCTGAATAATTAAGTGTTGACTTCTAAAGATTATGTCTGTGACTGAGGGATTTACCACTCTTACTTTGGCATTGGCTCATAAAACATATGTTCACAAAATCTGTTTTATGGGCTTTTTAACAAGATAAGAAATTTAAAATGTACAACAGAATAGGAAAATCAAATCTTCATGCAATGAGATTACGATATACATTGTTTATTTTAATTGTTCAAGTTTTTACTCATCAAACAGAAATATACTATAATACTTTACAATAAAATATAATGTCACATTGCCCAAAACAGTGAATGACAGAATTTTGTGGATTAAGGATATGGATTAAGGTAATCCAAAACTGCAGTTTATTAAACTTCCCCCTCAAAAAACCATGTGTTGTTCTTATTCTGAAGCTATGCTCTTGGAGTTTTCTGGCTTTCTTAAAAATGCATCCCAGTCCAATTTTAATATGTGCCTTTTGGTGAGTCATTTTTATGATCTCTTTGCTATCTACTGAGACTCTTAAAATGTACTGGTTTGAGGCCGAACTTGGACTGTGATTCCTTCTTCTTAAATATGGTCTTCTAACCTCCTGACTGGGAGCCTCCTGCAGGTGGATGATTCTCTCCAACCCTCCAATGTAAGAGGCTCTGCCGCCTCAGGTAGGCCCTCCATCTTCTTTGTAGGCAGCCACACTACTAATATTTTTAGATGTTTGCAGCATTCATGTCTCAATATGTTCAGTATTTCAGGCAATTTGAAGTTGCAGACCCTTGGCAGCAAGAAACAAACCCTCACTGAAACTTTGTTTTACTTACATAGCCTGTGCTGAGTTTTATGTGTTATCTGGAGAAGAATGAAATTGATCCAACGCCTTTCCAAGAGGAAGAATGACTTCCAGAGATTTTTCTCTCTCAGGGGAGCTTTTACAGAACTTTTTCAATATTCTTTCATTGTGTGTATGGTTTTTTCCCCCACCATAAAACAAAAGGAACCTGTAATGCCATAAGGGGGCAAGGAATAGAAAGGGTAGAAAACAACGACACCAAATCCCTTTTGATGTGGGAAACCTAAGTAACAAACTCTATTAATTAGCCTAGGAAGTTTCTTCCTCAATTTAAGAATTCTGGGTTCAGTATGGCCCTTGCTTTGGAATTTTTACAGTTTGTTCCCCCATGACTCTGATCACTGCTACCAGGCCTGACTTATGCTTCCTGCTGCTTACATTTAAAAGGTCACCAGGACAATGACTAGGTGACCGCCCATCACACAGTCTGTGAGTACATCCTCCAATAGCATCCTCAGCGTAAAACGCCCCCTACTGCTTCCAGGATGCCAGTTCACTAATAATTCTCAGGCCTTACTCCTAGCAACCAAACTAACCCTGTAGATCCCAAGGGTTCCTGGGTATATAAGGAGAGGGTAAAGGTTGGTGCCACATTTCTTTTTAAGGCTTTATAAGGCTCTATTCAGAGTGAGCCACAGGCATGTCACTCTTCTGTTGTTCACCAAAGCATAGATTCTTTACTGTCCACAGCATTGAAGCATGGCGTATTTTGAGAGATGGTTTTAAGTCATACTTTCAACTAATTCAGATAAACATCCTTGCAGAGCATGGCATCAGAAATTTTCCAAAAATTGTCAAGGACTGACCCCTGCCCTCCTAGGACTTGCAGACTTAGGGGTCGTTCAGATCCAAACACAGCTATAATAATTCTAATTCTAAAATGTGATAATTGCTATAATAGAAGTTTTTTTAAAATACTGCAGGAGAGGGAGTGATTAATTTCACATCAGGGATTCCGAACAGCATTTTAGAGTATCTGGATTTTGAGGTGAATCTTAAAAGATGAACAGAAGAAGAATGTTCCAGGCAGGGGAACAGTAGTACTAAGAATGTGGCATTTGTTTTCACCAGGTTTCTTGCATCCCTTGACCACTTGGTTGCCTTTGTTGTTAAACTGTGTGTGTGGTTAACCAATTAAGGAAAGGAGAAAAGCTGATTTGAGATAGCCATGGTGTGAAAAAGCTTTGATCGGACGTTTACCTTCATTTCTTTTCACATGGTGATTCTGATATAAATAATGTCATTAACTTCCTTTTTTTCCATCTTACAACACATTTACCTGTTTCTTTCCATGTATATTGATACACACACACACCCCTCCAGTGTTTATTCTTGGGCATTTTCCAGTTTCTAATATGATGTCCAAGAGTCACATCAATTAAATTGAATCGATAATACAACTTAATGACCCTGCTTATCTTTGCAAGTAAACTTGAGAATGGAATGAATCTAAATGCCAACTCATTAACTTTGAAAGACAATTCAGGTGGTTTTATTCTAATGTTTCTAGTGTTTGTTTATAGTTGAGCACACTTTAAATATGTCTACATTGTTTAATAGCCTCTTGTACACAATTTTTTGATGGACTCAATTGATATTCTTCATTAAAGACCAGATCCTAATGAACTCATCTCCCTCACTCTTAAATTCACATTCAAACAGGAGATTACTTAATGGCTTCTTAAAATGCTAAGTTACTAGTTTTAAATTTATGTATTTCATGCTGCTAGCCTCGGAGTTTCTTGTCCACATCAAATTCCTAATTATTTCTTTTAGATTTGTGGGAAACAATTGTCCAACCCTTCTCTCTTTTCATTTTTTTCTAATTTTGTCATCCGTGCTGCTCACTTTTCATGCTATGGTTGTCTTCATTAAGAGATTGGTGGGATTTTGGTCCCTAAAGACAAATAATTTATTAGCTCTTAATGGTGATCTGGAAGGTTACATTTCAGGAAATTATTTATTTTAGTGTGTTTCTAACTTGTTTTTAAGGAAGCTTCCTCCTCCTTTTACATTTCCAACTGAGAAGAGCCATCCAGAAATGTCTCCACTGCCACCTACTTGCAGTTTGGAAATTTACATGCACCTGGCTTTTCAAATAAAGCTGATCTTTTTTCCTGCCAAGGCAAGATTACTGTCAAGAAAACTGTAGGTGGCATTGTGGATTCTCCTCATGTTTTTAAAGGCATGGGTTTTGTGAAGTTGCTAGAAAAACACCTACGTTATAGGATTTTTACTAACATTCGTAGCAACAGCTTTTTCTGTAAATGTGGTATGTCTTTTTCTATGATAATTGTATTGCTGCAAATTATGTAGGTGACAGTCTAAGTGAAAATATCATTCCTAAATGCTTTATTCGTATTTATATTCGAATTACATTGCTATAGTCATAATCCTTAATAATTTCTTATAAAGCACATTATATAATGCATTCATGATTACGCTATGGAAAGCTGTTACCTAACACATTGTAAAAGGCAGACATTTTAAAAAACAATGTATGTTCCTATTTAATACAGAGAGATGAGTTATCAGACACTGTGTGTATTTGTAATTTCATAAATAATAATAAGGTATGCATAAATGGCTCTTTAATACCCAATGTTATTATGTAGAGAAGAAAGTGAACTATTCTAATATAATAATAGATATGAGAATTTTGAATTATTTTTTCTTCTTATCGTAACAGTGACCACTCTTTGCCTAATGATTTCATTTTATTGCGAATCCTCTGCTTGAAAGCTTAAAGATTTGACATTGTTATGCCCTTTTAAAATATAGGTTATTCTATGTTTTATTCAGCCTACTAAAAGTATATTGCCCTGTCTTAGCATATTTAACTGAAAATCCTAGCTTGAGTCATTTTTGCAGCATGTACTGTAGAGTCCCCCATTTTAAAAAATTACGGACATTCAAGCATCTGCCTAAAATTTTAATTGTTACCCAAACATCATCTACCTCATTTTTCTCAATTTTCATACAATATAACTAGACTCAATTTTAAGTATAGTTTGGAAAGTATTAATCATTCTGAATCTGATAAATTATTTGGATCACATTGTAGGTACAGGTACCTACATATGAAAACATGATTAGTGATGAGAAATATTTTATTCTTTCTCATGAATGCAGAGTTAGGAGTTCAGAGTACAGGCCTGGTCCTTCTCCAGAACCATTCAGTACTATCTAATTTCCCATCTATACAGTTTGTCCCTAAGTGACATTTTAAAAGCAGCTGTAACTTTATGGTTGTTTATGTTCAGTGACTGTAGAATGCTTGTCTGAAGTAAAACAAGTCTTTGCTGTGTGTTCCATAGCTGGTACACAAGCAGTATTACGTTTGTACTTTTAAACAACTTCTAATGTAATCTGATTTCATTTGTATGCTACACACCCTTTTTAAGATTTTTTAAAATCTCATCTAGAGAAACTGCAAGTCATTTAAGTTTCCTTAACGGCACCAGTAATGTATATAAATCTTGTTAGCATGCAGTGCATTACAGAGTGGAGTGGCATTAAAACTCTTTTGTTGCACAGTCATGCTTTAAGGAAGGCTTCCAGATCCTGAGATAAACTGTGTGCTTGGTGAATCCACTTCATTTGAAAGTGACTAGAATATAATTTGTCTTATAAGGACAATCTTTTCACATAATATAGAAACCAGGTGAGTTCTTGTTAAGCATATGGAAATCTGCACACACATGAAATAAAGTTTTATATTTTGCATCTTCTCTGTTAAATGCAATAGAAGAACATTTTGGACTTTGTGGGAGACTTAATTTATGGTTGTCATTCAGGTGAACAGAGATCTTTGAAATTTCAGTATCAAAAGCACCATCAGAGGACTGTCCTTTTGGGAATACTGACAATTTGCTACCTAAGAGCATCACTTTAACTGGCCTAGAATCCTGACTTTTTTTGTTGTAGGATGATAAAGCACTAGTGTGTCATGATGTGAGCTTTTTGCTGGAACTTGGTGCAAGAAGACAGGTGGGCCAGAAGGTGATTGTCCTCAGCAGATTTCTAATGTTGGGTCGCTTTTCTCATCCATGTGGCCCATTCTCAAATCTGCTCTTCCTTTGTGAGCAAATCAACCTCTTGCATGCATTCAGGAGATATATGAACAGCTTCAGAGGCTCCAACTATCAGCTTCTCTTCTACTTCAGGAAATGAAGAAGCTCCATACACTACAGTTATTTTTAAAAGACTAATAACTTATAGGTCATGGTAGTTTTTTTCTATAGTGTTATTACCATTATTATCTTCTACAGCAGTAAAAATTGATTGTTGAGATGAGCAGTGTGAGAGACCCTCAAATTCAGGCACCAGGACTAAATCTCCCATCTAGATAACCAAAAAAAAAAAGAAAGAAAGAAAGAAAAAAGAAAAGAAAAGAGTATATTAAGCTGCTAACCGTCTTCCTTCTTTGTAAGTTTCCGACAAATTTTCTGAATGTCCATGGATGTACCACAATACATCCTTCAAAGTGAAGCTGCATTTTTAAGTTATAAGTCTTAAGTCTGTGACCATCTGTCACCTGTTTTGGTCCTCTTTACCATATTTGCATTACTGCTATAATTATAATACCTTCACACATAGCTCCACATGTAAGATTTGTGTTTGTAGTAAACTGGCTAAATACTGTTTGGATACATACTTGGGAATCCAGGTAAATGTGAAAAAGGCCAATTTTTTTAACCCCAGAATATGTTAACAGAAAATACATCTAGCGGTTAAAATGGAGAACAGTAAGTCAGGAATCCTTCAGTTTCATAACCTCAAGCTACAGTCAGTACTTTCTAGACTCTGTAGGTAATGAGACTTGTTTTTAAAAGTTAAGATAGACCTTTTAAAATACAAAAAAAAAAAAAATTTAAATGACAGTAAGCTAGGCTCTCATACAGTTGTGAGGCTTAAACATTTGAGATTATCAAAATAACATTGCATATTAGTTCTTTAGTATCATCCTTGTGCTTAATCAAGTAGACATGTGAACACTTAAAACCTCTGACTTTAGGGGGTATTTTGCATCCTTCTAAAATCACAAGAGCATCAGCAGTGTTTGGACCAAGTGACTTGTGATATTGGCTCTATTCCATCTTAAGATGTGGCCACTCTCCCCTCCATATTGAGATGTATTTCACCATCATTAATAATGCATCATCCACATACCATTTCTAGAAATATTTTTTATTTATAGCTTAGCTTCTTCCTTCCTTACCTTCAATTGCCAAAGGAGCCCTCAGAGCCTCCTGTCCCATTTTTACCTTCCTTCTCTCCTTTCATAGGCAATGTCCTTTACAAGACTTTCCCAGCACTGATAAACAGATCAGTCCTGCTCCTTCATGAATCAAATTCTCCATAGAATAAAGGGGACTTTCTCTGCATGAGGCTTTGTACACTACCTCACAGCTATCCTGAAAACTAGGACTAGGATGCTGGTGGAGTCTAGTCTCCTTCATTGTCAGTGTAACAGTGTGACTCCGTGATGCCGCAGACTAGAAGGAACATTTGCTCTTCGGGGCCCTGAAAATATTTTTGTTTCCTTTTATTTGTAGACTTGATATTTAAAAGTATCTTTTGGCTAACCACTTTCACCTTTAAATATTTCATTTTTATTAATAGTTATTTTCAAATAAGAATGTCAATTATAATTAACAATTTTTTCATCATTCAGTCTGTATGTAATATCAGACCATTAATAAAGTTTACATGGGATTGATTTACTTGAATTTTTCTCTCTTACACTACTCTCTGGACCTTTTTGCCCTAGTTCTACGTGTGAACTCCTCACACACACACACACACACACATTTTGGTAAACTGAAGAATGCACATTATTAAGAAGAGAAGCCAGTGAGAAAGTGACAAATGCATGGGGATGACAAGGAAGGAGGAAACCATGCTAAGTGTGGCTATTTTATAACCTTATTTATATTGATTTAAAAATGCATCTTTGCAGAAGCCTTTTTCCTTTGCTCTTTCGGCTGCTAAACTGAAGAAGGAGAAACCAGTGATAGCCAGAGTGTTAAGCAGAGAGCAGACAGTAGTGATTTAGTAAATATTGCAGTGTCAGTTTTATTTCATTTATACAATTTATTTCATTGAGAAATATTGGGTAAAATAGATTTCCAAAACAAACATTATGACTTATATTCTCCTAGGGTGAACAGACTGCATTTTTCAGAAGCTGAGGCTGCAGATCTCTTCGAAGGAAAAATTATGGGGGTTGATATTACAAACCTCCTAGATAGCTCTTAGGTGTCGATTTTGAGGTAGTAAGACTAGAATGTTTGAATATTGCGGGATGATTGTAAAACAAAAACTATAATCTCTAGCCACGTTTTGTTTAAGTTAGGGAAAACTTTAACCTTCAAATTTTTACTGGAAAATTAGTTTCTCTGCCAGATTACATGATTATCAATGTTAGGGGAATCATTTTGAATGTAATAATTATAGAGAAAGGTCAAGATTTTTAAAAATCTATTATATTGTATCCTGTTATACCATATTCTTTATCCTAATGTGCAGTACAACTATATGTAAATATATATGTATATATATATACATATATATATTTAGTTAGTTAGTACTGGTGCAGAAAGGAAAAAAATCCTTTTTTATGTGGCTAAGAAATAAAAAAAAAACTTGCCTGTAAGTAGCAGTGCAAAATGGGAGACCCAGAAAGTAGTGGAGGTCACCTTTAATGAGTGCAAACAGATGACTGCAGTCTCCACTCTTAGACATAATTCTGATTTAAGATCCAGTCATTTTGTCTGGCTTGAATTTTAATTATATTCTGTTAATTAAAAGCAAGATAAGCCCAATAAGAGATTTCAGACTCTTTTCCTCTTCCTTTCTTCACCAAGTATGAGCTTATCACCATCTGCCTTTCACTAGGTCCCTCTGTCTCTCCTGTGATGACGTTCAGCATTTGAAGGAGGAGTACTAGCCCATCCAGGGGAGGAGCTTCTGATTCATTTCAATGTGTAGAGAAGTTTCCATGAAAGGGAAAGAAGAAATCTCAACAGCTTACCCAAAGGAAAAAAGAAAAACAAAACAAAAGCCCAAGCTATAAGAAAATTCAAGTGCTCTTGGGATCATATCATAGATTTTCAGACCATTGCTGATGATGTTAGAATTGTATTTGCTTGTATTATTGAAGTTTACATCCTTATTGCTTTGAATTTGCAGAATTTTATGGTATTTCTAGGTGACAGAAGTATAGGAGAATCCTTGTCACTTAAGCAGGAATAATACTATGTTTAAGTTAAATAAATCTACTTTTCTTCTAAGACAACATACAGAAGCAACTTTACATCTTGCATCTAGTAGGCGTTCAGTAAATATGACAGAATGAATTAATATTCCATGAACACCATTGAAAAGCTAATGTATTGTCAAAATTCTCTAAAATAACATGGCTATAATATATTGTAGTGTGGACTTAAGTAATTCTTTTGTTTCTCTTTAACAATACATCTATATATATGTGCACTTGGGATTTATACTTTATTGCCCATGCAGACATGATTGCTTATACTATGTATCAAGAAACTAGTTTAAATTTCTCAAAACATTTATGTCATATGTGGAAGGCAAGATTTAGAGATTTAAATCAATATGTTCAGTAGCAGTAAATGGCAATTAATAATGTGCAAATTTTGCATATTCCATTCTAGCTTTGTGATTAGGAGTGAAAGTTACTTTACACATTGCACATTATGAACTGAAGGGGGAAAAAAGGAAAAGAAAACATCTCTGGAAGGAAGTTTCTCTTACCAAAAGTTTTCCTAGTGTTATTTTTATAGCCGAGTGAGAGAGAATTTACAGGGAGTTGAAATCATTGAAGCTAATTAGTTGAATGGCCCTATTATTTATCCAGGGACACGTAGTACAATAATTGCTATTGCAGGTTTGAAGCATCTCAGGGATATTAATTCCAGAGCTTTCATGTCATCTCAGTACAGTAAAACTTCCTAATGGCACCCTGAAGGTGCATAATCTCATTTTAAAACTACTTTTTCTTATTTTTTTCTGAAGGAACTGGCAGAATCTCCTTCCATAAAAGCTGAAAAAGGGGAAGAACTCATAATATTTTCCTCATAAGAAAGCAGTTATATTTTCTTATTATTATTTTTTTTTACTGTGTGACCTTTCCTGCCTTCTGATGAGGGGTTTGCTATGGCACTTTATCAAAAGTTTATCTGAACTCTGGTCCTTTCCTCCCCTTGGTGGCAGCCAGAGCACTCTTGATCTCTCAGAGAGAGATAAGGAAGGCATGAGGTGGCATTGGCTCTGGTCCCTTCCACAGTCGTATAGAAGAAGAGGTCTCATTACAGAACACAGCAGGGTCCAGGTTCAGTGGGGAGAGATGAGTCTGGCACCTATGCCTAAGAAAAGTATCCTGTAGCCATCCTAATCCGTACCTAATTTGGATTCCCTTGGAGAAAACAACAACCATAATATCTCTATAAAATCACACCAAGAAATGCCACTTGTGTAATTTTAGAGAGAAATGAAGCCATTGCTCATAAAACTGCTAGCACTGTCTTGAGTCAAGAGTAGTGTGGATTGTTTGGCAAATATCCCATGCTCATCTCTGGAAAACCATCTCTGTTCTTACATTTATCTTTCCTTCTCCCTCCTTCCCCTTGCTTCTTAATTCTAGGCCTTGCCACAACTTGAAGGCCCAGAAAAAGACTCAGAAAAAAAGAATCCAAAGTTTTAAGGGTTAGACTTCTAAGTGTCCCCCTGGACTCTTAGAGGGGACTCATAGAAACCATTTCATCCTTGCCTCAGCCTTAGCCTCTCTTTATACTCCCACCTTGCAAATCTCCAGAGAAAGATTGACAGCCCCCCTTTAGTAAGAGCTAGGATGGCTGACAACCTGAAACCTATCATGCTTACTTCATGTTGCAGTTCTTTAAGTGAAGAGTGACCAGAGGACCACAGTGACATGTTCCCACTGGGGACCAGAATGATGTCACTCAATCTGTGGTCTTAAAACCTAGACAACAATTTGTATCCAGTTTTCAAAATCTGAAAAGCAAATACAACTCTTACTATGCCATTAAACCCGAGAGAAGTTCTATAGCATCTACTCCAGCAATAAAGCAGCAGAGACCTCCAGGGAAGCTGATGCAATTAGGAAAACTTGACTTAAGTACAGTATATAGATCAAAGTTCCTCCCTCATATTGGCTGTGGTTGTAAGCAGCTGGATCTGTACACACATGAGCACATATCCACACACACACACACACGCTGGCTTAGAGCTTTGGCCATTTTTATCACACAGTCTGAATTCCTTTATTAAGATTTCCTTGAATTCCTTTAAATCCAATGTAAACTTATCTGAATAGCAATTCTATTCATTAAGGTCTTAAGTAGAACAAGACACTAAAATGGAATGTACTATCCTCATATTCCTTCTCTAGAGTTCATTTTAAGGATTTTCCTAGAAGTCACTGGTTGCCTTCTCAGATATATATGTAAAGTACAGGCAAAGTAACAAGTTCATGGATGAAATCCAGCGCAAAACAACATATACCAGAAAATTCTATAGAGCTGCTATGGGACCTCTCTCTTGCTAAAAACAGTACTATCTCTTTATCTGACTTTTGGTCTCAAGAAGTGCTACTGAGTGAGAAAACTGGGATTAAAATCAAGGACTTTGTCTTCCTGTCCTATAACACTCATGTGTGTGCTCTTCTCTTTATTTCTCTGTCTCTCTCCTTGTGTTTCTCTCTCTCTCTCTCTCCCCCATTCTCGCTTACATATATTATTTACTCAAGAGTCTATACCAACCCTTTGGGGGCTGTTAGAATCTATTTTATAGTTTGTTGGTTACTGACCTGATAAGTCATAATCGCTCAGAAAGAATCATCACAATTTTATCAGGTGAGAGCAGCTGCTGCACAGGCACAGTAAATTCTTAGCATTAAAATCTGTGCAGTTATTTTTTTCCAGAATAAATGTTAAATGAATACTTAATACATGCATCACAAGACTATCTATTCTTGTTTAGAATTTAGCAATGGTGTTTGGGAAGAAATAATTAGCAAGTGTCCAGAGAAAGAATTTAAAAGATAATTTTGAAATTTTACATAGTTCTATGCATATTCGACTTTGAAACCTTTGTAACTTCTCCATGCCTGATTTTTCATTTGTAAGAAAAGGTAATTATTTTTGTTGTGTGTTTTGAATGTGTGGCAGCAGGTCAGGAGGTGATACATGAAATTTCTAATCTTTAATGTCCTTTAGAAAATTCATGCACATAGAGAATTTCATGTTTTAATCAATTTTATAGCTGAAATGCCTTTGAAAGCTATTATGGTGGAAAACAAAGAAAATCCCAACCAAATGTTTTAAATCACTAGGATATCTATATCTTTTGCCCCAAGATGGACCTTAAAAAGTCATTAAAGATAAATGAATACAGCAATTCATTTCCAGGCCAAGTTTCTCTGTATTAAAGTTCTTTTTAAAAAACATTTTCTTGTCCCTTTCAAGTTATAAACTTGTGACAACAAGGCTTTGCATAAAAATGCTGACAGACCCTTAACTATAACAATGTGAATGGTGCTACTTTCACTTTAATTTAACTTGATTTAAATGAAAAGAATGTTGAATAAAAGAGGGTGTACATTTGGAGGTGATTCTATATACTTGGTTTTAACCAACAGTCTTTATAAGTGTTCATTAAGAAACTCCACTAGGCATGTTTCCTGCTGCAGAATAGACTTTAACGGAAGAAATAAAGCTGTGAAGATTCCGTTTTCACTTTGTTTCTCGTAAAGACAGTCAGGATCCAACATAAACAACAATTTACACCCAGCATTTATTCTGGAAATTACAGTATCGTGCAGTTAACGCACACAGATAAATAATGTTTTATGGGATGCTGTGGAGTCCTTTCAGGGTAGCGGATGTTTAACAGAATTAAAGGATTTTGAGAACTCAAAGCTCTCATTTTAAGCAGGTTTAAATAGTTAATATTACAAAACACGAGTTCAGAGGAGCTGGGCCAAATATATTTTTAATGCATAGTTATTTTATTTTCATGATTTCCCATTTTGGTTTTATTACCATTTGGCACCTTCCATTTTTACTAAGTTACTTGTCTCCCTGACTGTCTCCCTCAGGACTTTGCTTGCTTTATGGTGACATTTCTTAATCCACTTTTTAATCCTCTATATATCTGCAGGTGTGGAAATATCAGAAATGGAGCTATAATTCCTGAGAGATGGAGTTACATAACAGAGATGATTATAAAAATAAAGAATTATTACTTTAAATAATGCCAAAACACTATTTTTTTTAGAAAAACGAGAAGATCGCATATTTAGACTAATTTCTAACCTTTCGATTGATGAAAGGGGCAGCTTAAAAAAACTATCTATGGCCAGGCGTGGTGGCTGACGCCTATAATCCCAGCACTTTGGGAGGCCGAGACCGGCAGATCACAAGGTCAGGAGTTTGAGACCAGCCTAGCCAATGTGGTGAAACCCCATCTCTACTAAAAATACAAAAATTATCTGGGCGCGGTGGCGCACGCCTGTAATCCCAGCTACTCAGGGAGGCTGAGACAGGAGAATTGCTTGAACCCAGGAGGCGGAGGTTGCAGTGAACTGAGATCGTGCCACTGCGCTCCAGCCTGGGCAACAGAGTGAAACTCCATCTCAAAAAAAAAAAACAAAACCTGTCTATGGCAGCAAAATATATATATATTTTCATTTACTACAATTTCATAATATGTTTTATATTAAAATGACTCCAAACTGTTATAATCTCACAGCTTATAACATAGATCTCATAGATTATAACAGTTTGGAGTCATTTTAATATAAAACATTATGAAATTGCAGTAAATGAGATGTAAATATTAGGGAAAGAAATTGAGGAATGAGTATGTGAGAAAAGGCAGGAGATATTTTAATGGCAGCATGAGTGAGGGTAAGAGACTGGATAGGATGCTTCAGGCAGAAAGCAACAGCTCCAACCAGCAAGCTTTAGAAAATGCTCCTAAACTCCTCTCTTACCCTTCTGAGCTGTAACAGATCTGTGTCATTTTCAAGAGATGGCTCCCTATCAGTGCTGTTAGGTCTACATCTTTCTCACTCACTTATAAGGCCTCTGTGCCCTCCCAGATAGGCAATATGCATTAAAAGCTATCAGTGAGTCATAATTTTTAGTAAAATTCCAATTGTGATTTAAAATTTTACTCAAATTCTATTTTTAAAATATAACCTTAGGAAAGAATTGTGAAGTGGTTTTTGCGGGGGGCTTTCGGGTTTTGTTTTTTTTTTGTTTTTTTTTTTTTTTTTGAGAGGGAGTCTCGCTCTGTCACCCAGGCTGGACTGCAGTGGCGCGATCTCGGCTCACTGCAAGCTCCGCCTCCCGGGTTCACGCCATTCTCCTGCCTCAGCCTCCCGAGTAGCTGGGACTACAGGCGCCCGCCACTACGCCCGGCTAACTTTTTGTATTTTTAGTAGAGACGGGGTTTCACCTTGGTCTCGATCTCCTGACCTCGTGATCCGCCCGCCTCGGCCTCCCAAAGTGCTGGGATTACTGGCTTGAGCCACCGCGCCGGCCTAATTAAATGTTCTTATCTAAACTTGGGGTATGTTAAGACATAACATGATTTTTTTTTTAAAGGCCCTCTATTAAACCCTGTTCATTGATAGAAATTAAACTTATCTTGAACTCAGATACTACCACCACTCCCAGGGAGCCCTTCCTGATCACACAATCTAAGGCAGTTTCTCCCTTTGTTGATTGATATCACATGTTGACTGCATAACTTTTTTTTGCATTTGTCATTTGCTGTCTTATATTACTATGGTATTGCTGTAATCACATAGGCTCCTTGGGGGCAAGGATTATGTCTTAAATTTCTTATCCCCTACAATTTGTTTGTTTGTTTGTTTCTGTTTTCTTTTTTGAGACGGAGTCTTGCCCTGTCTTCCAGGCTGGAGTGCAGCGGCGCAATCTCTGCCCACTGCAACATCCACCTCCTGGGTTCGTGCGATTCTTCTGCCTCAGCCTCATGGATAGCTGGGATTACAGGCACGTGCCACCATGCCCAGCTATTTTTTGTATTTTTAGTAGAAATTGGGTTTCACCATGTTGGCCAGGCTGGTCTCGAACTCCTGATCACAGATGATCCAACCGCCTCGGCTTCCCAAAGTCCTAGGATTGCAAGCATGAGCCACCTGTGCCCATCCTCCCCTATAGTTTTTCATACAGTACCCTATACAAAGAAAATAATAATTACTTGGTGAAGAATTGGCAAAAGTAAAAACTAAGAAGACTATCTGTTCCTGCGCAGGCCATCCTTGGAAGAATAAATGGGTAAAAATATAGCTAATCAGTTCTACACTATGAGGTCTGTTCATTGGCCTCTTTTATCATGACCTATTTGCCTTAATAGAAATAGTGTTGTTGATCATTCATTCATCGATTCAGAAATTTCTTGTTGAGTGCCTACAATGAAAGAATAAGATAGATGAGTTTTACATTTAAGGAGAGTAAACTTGAGGAGTTTTACATTCTACTGGGGAGACCGACAATAAAGAATTAAACCAATAAATAAAATAATTACAGATTGTGATTAGTGTGATAAAGAAAATAAGCAGGTCATTGTAATAGATATATGCCTTTCTTCTGCTTTCCTCTTTCCAGGAAATTCATGAAGAGAGATTCCAGGAAAGAAGTAGAACAGTGTTGCAAAATTAAAGTGTAGCTGTTATGCATCGAGTATGCATCTATAGTATGCGGTTTGCACTTGACACCTCCCTGCTGAGTTTATTGGGGGAAAAAGGATGAAAAAATATATATATAAACACTTTGAAAAATTAAAAGTGGTGTATGTATTGTTACTATTACTTACTATCTCCAACTGGAAAAATGTACGTGAAATGATATTTAGTCAAACTTTGGTCAGCAACTAAAACTTTTGTGAGGTAGGAAAAGACGGTTACCTTTAAATCATTGAGTAAAGAAAATGAATGATAGAGGAAAAGAAATCAGAAGTATTGGATAGAAGGAAACAAATTGTATTGGGCTTAGCTTGCAAATTGCAGCCCCATAAAAGAGACAGCATAAGATATGCTGCATAGTATTGGCAGCTTCCTTTGTAACTACTACTTCTTTAGCCTCCCTGAATCCCTTTTTCTAGCTATTTGCCTTCATTATCATGTCCATGCTTTCATGGTGCTTAGTTAATAGATGTCTAGTTGTGCTGTATACAGGTCTTCCCAATGGAATGTGACTAATAAGAAGGCAGGGTTTGGTCTCCTACTTCTTTGGTAAATTGTGTGCATACTTGGAAGTGAAATGCACACAGTGAGTACACAGAGACTTTTGTAAAGTAAGTGAATTCGTGTATATGTATTAGGTATAGTGACACTTTTCTGCAGATGTGGAGGTATTTATTTATTGTGCACTAGAATTGATGGTTCAATTCAGATAGTTGGGTTAGAGAGAACTTTTGAGACTGTGAGAGGTATGAGTCAGGGGGATGGGAAAGGTTGTTTAATTTCCTTCTTTCTAACATTCATTCATACATTAATTCAACAAATATTTACTAAATGCCTTCTGGTTAAGACTGTTCTAAGCATTCCAGGGATAGACAGAGGTGTCAAAGGCACATGAGAGATGACATGGGAGATAAGTTATGCACCCAAGTAACTGAAATTCAAGAGGCTGTGTGATAAGTACTGTAAGTACATAGCAGCTCCAAGGAGACCAGTCAGTTTAGATTAGAGTGATGAAAAAGACCAGCAGGATTGGGTGATTAACTCTCAGAGATCTCTGCACTGTTAGGAGACCTGAAATGTGGCCCAAGCTGTAGCTTGATGTCTTTGGGCAAATCACTTAATCTCTGCATGCCTTAGTAAAAGGAGAAATTAGATCATTTAGTCTCTAAAGCTCTTCCAGCTCTAGAACTCCACAAAGAACCGTATTTGAATCAGGCTTTGAAGGATGACTATAAAAATAAAAAATAAAATAAAGCTTTATGGTTTGAATGAGAGAATCTCTGCTATGCTATGATTTTAACAGGTAGAGATAGGGGAAGATAGAAGTGAGAATAGTGAACTCCAGGGCAATGGGGCTATACCCACAAAGGTGTAGGTGTGGGGAAATGTAGAATGTGTTCAGGAAACACCAAATAGTCCGATCTAACAAGGGTTACTTAATTGTAGGAGGATGATGAGAGAAGACAGTAAAGGTAAACCAGCCTAATTTGTGGAAACCTTTGAATGCTAGTCTGAAGTATAATATTCAGCTTAATTAAAGATTTTTAAGAATATAACCAATATCCTTTGCTTTAGATACAGTACGAATAATGAAATTACCTAAGTCTTCCATTTTATATGTGTGTTAAAATGTACAGAGCCCCTACAATGTGCCAGGCTCTGTTCTAAGTGATTTATGTATTTTAATTTATAGCAACCTGTTGAGAAAGGCATTATTATTGTAAATTTTTGTTTTTTTTGTTGTTGTTTTTTGTTGTTGTTGTTTTGAGACAGAGTCTAGCTCTGTCACCCAGGCTGGAGTACAGTGGCACAATCTTGGGTCACTGCAACCTCTGCCTTCTGGGTTTAAGCGATTATCCTGCCTCAGCCTCTTGAGTAGCTGGGATTACAGGCATGCACCACTACACTGGCTAATTTTTATATTTTTAGTAGAGACAGGGTTTCACCCTGTTGGCCAGGCTGGTCTCGAACTCCTGACCTCCAGTGATCCACCCACCTTGACCTCCCAAAGTGTTGGGATTACAGGTGTGAGCCACCGCACCCGGTCTCTTATTGTACATGTTATAGATGAGGAAATTGAAGCACAGAGAGGTTAAGTAACTTTCCCAAAGTCACACAGCTAGTAAAGTGTCAGAGCTGGAATTCAAACCCGTTTGTTATAACTACCATAGAAAACTTATTATAGTAAGTGCTGTCTTCATTTTTCTCTCTTTAAAGTCACATGTTATCTAAAAGCACATGTAAAAATTGAAAGATTGAGTGAAATAAGCCAGTATGGATCAGTCATTCTAAAGCATAATAAAGGCACTTTTAAACAATCCCTGTTGGAGCAAAAGTCTACTTCTCGTAATCAACAGCAGCCTGCCACTATCGTAATTTTAGAAGACTTAACTATTTTGTCAGAATGTGTTCCTTAAAATGATGCTTTTACAAAAAGAAAAAAGAAAAAAAAAATCAGATTGTGGGTTGTGTTTTAGAAAGACTACAGTCATTTTTGGTTGTAATCTTATATCCCAGAAATTCAAGAGGGGCAGCTGCTCCAGCCAAGTCAAGGAGGAAGATAACCTACTATTTTCCAGGTTCCTACCATTTTAGATTCTATAATTTTGGAGCTGCCAGCAGTACTTCAGGCAGATGGTTTCCCAAGTGTAAAACTGTTCCCCAGGAAGGAAAGAGAGTCAGGTTACTCCTTCCTCATGTGCCAAAATTCTGAAAGTAAAGGGGTGTATTCTTTCTCCAACCTTTGGCCTAAGCAATGACTTTGTATTGAGTTACTACTCCTAGAAATCTTCTGTTTTCATTTTCTATGATTATGGTCCAGGTTTTAGACTCAGGAACAAATGGCAAGCATCCATGCATCATTTGGAGGTTCTAGAAGAAAGAATGAAAGCCCATGACACTATTCAGCTCTTTTATTTTGTTTGGATGTAAATATAAGTTTTAACTAATTATTTGACTCATTTTTCCTGTGAACGCATCTTCTTTTAAGTGGATCTCCATGCTTTTTGCTAGGCAGTTTGGTCATTTCTTAGTCTGGCCAAACCCTTTCTTTGAGGTTTCCAAGCTTCCTTTGGAATACTATAACTGTGTATCATCAGCAGAATTTTCAGTTTTCTTTCCCCCAACTACTTGTTAATGTTTGCTGAAAGGAACCTTTAACAGGAAGTAAACTTGCTTGGCGTGGCCCAGCTGTGAGTGAAGCTTGAGTGAGAGGTATTTATGACCTGACAGGAAGATAAAGATAAAGATAAAGATGAAGCTGACTTGGTGGCTGTTAGCAAGGGGAGAAGGAAATGTTTATGACCCCATCTGCTGGCGTTTCAATAGGATAGAACTGCCTTTATGGCGTCAATCTCCCCTGCGACTTCCTTCCATTTGGGGAGTGATATCTTATTTCAAGATGTTCCCACCGAACACACTGTTGTCCCCTTTGTTTAGGGGCAAAGGAGGAAGGAAGGACTTTGTTACTGGAATGTGGGGATGGGGCAGTATTTATGGTTATGACTCAAGCTGGAGAAAAGGCTTCATTGGAGTTGACTGTATAGTCCAGGAAAGCTGCCATGCATTCTGCTACTTCCTTAAACATTATCCACACTGAAAGCAGAACCACATTAGCTCTGGTCATTATCAGGCATTAAGGCTAACCATTTTCTAACATTATTATAAGTAGAATTAGTGTAGCTTGATTTCATTGCACACTGTGGGGAAAATAATTTTATTCTCTTAGTTCCTTGTTTCTTGTCTTTTATTTAACATCTCTTCTTTTTCTTCTCCTGAACCTTTTTCTTTCTTTTTCTTAGAGGAGGAGACATTTAAAACCAACAGGTGCCATATCTGCTTAGTTCAAAATCTATGTACATGTAACAAAAGCAGAATGAAATGATTCCTTTCTTAATGCTAGCCCAGGTTAAGAGTCTGCAGATAGGTTGATAGTCCTTTGTGAGGTAATACATTTTTAAAGTGCCAAAAATGTAGGAATTTTTTAGAATACAATAGCTTATGCATCACTGAAGCCTGTTTTTTATATATATTAATAGCATTCATTGTACTGCAAAACAAGTACTTATTCCTCGGTTTTATTTGCGCTTCCCCCAGGCCCATTAGTACAGATTAAATTTTTTATACTGATGCTCAAATAATCAGCACAATATATGTAAATCAGGGACTTTAAGTTCTTTGGCACTATTCATATGGATATATGTTACCATGTTCAACATGGCCTTTTTTTCCCCTTTGCAAAAACAGGATTTTGTTCCTTTTTAGTGCGAAGATCCTATTTCCAAAAGATGAACTGTTTGACAAATTACGTATGCAAAAAGCTCAAAACCACAAAGAGAACAACTTTCTTATTGCCATTGGGTTTGTCTGATTTATAGAACAAAGGGAAGAAGTTTTGTTTTGGGGGTAAAATACCCAATCATGGGCTTATTATATCTCTTTAAAGTCCTATTTTTATTTTTACTAGGGGAAGTCAGGGAATTTGAAAGGGCAGGGAGGGAGATGGCTTGCTCAAGCATTTTTCACCAGAGAATTCCACAGTAATATTTGTTTTAAATGGGAGAGTCCTGTAGTTAAGTTGAGCAAGTTATAATGTTTGTATCTGATTACCTAAAGACTGGAAGGTAATAGTGTGTGACGAGTTACATTTTACATCACAGTCCAGGTATAGTCAATTTGCAAAATGGAAATATTGTGGTGGCAATGTTCCTTCGAAGAGTTAGAGCTATCACAGAAATAAAACTTCATATAAGCATTTATTGTTATAATGCCAAGAGTTGATTCTTGATTTTTACAGAACTTTCTCCAAAAAATATTCTACCATTCCTTTTACAGTACAGGCTCAAGTCTTGGCATATTCAATAGACTAGCCAATCCAATTCTAACCGTTTTTATTCAGTGTGGTTCCTGAGAATAATTTGATAGACCTACTAGGGGAGATCCTATCACACTTACAGTATTCTAAGACCTTCTTTTGCACTACAGGTTATCAAATGGCCTTCCTATTAACAAAGGTTCAAACCACACCATCAAATGGTTCAAACCACATAACCCCTTGTCTTAGGAGTTAAGCTAGCTTCCTAACCCTTCCTTGCAGTGGTTAACTCCACTGAGGAGCTTTCTATCAGCAATAATAGCTTCAAGGTGGGAAATAAAAAATGGAGAGTGTTTAAATTGTTAATGGGTTTCATGTTCTTGTCACTGTTGAGGGTTTGTTCCCTTTTATAAACTCATAGTTTTTGGTTGACATTGCTTTTATGCGAGCCATCAGCCAGTTGGTGATGGTGTTGCTGTGTTAGACCATTACTGCCGGATTGTATTTGCAGTAAAGAAGGAGAATGGAGGCTGTAAATCTGTAACTGGAGATTTAGGGCTCTGTTACTCTGCAGTTTAGGCCCATGTGCTGGGGAGTCCATTCTCCTCCGGCAGAATTATACCCTGAAAACATGCCTTTCCAGGCACACTGATCGACGACGTTCATTCCCTGGGCTACCAAGGCACTTAATACAGCTAATTCAGTTAAAGAAGCCCGAGGGGTGAGGTGGATGAGCCTCTTTCCCTGCTGGAAGCCAGATGCCAGGCAGGTTAGTGATATTGCTTTATCCCTTCCCCCAGGTAAAGCTTCCAGGAGAAGCAGTTACTGCAAACACAGAGAAAAATAATAAGAAAATGCTTCTAGTGTTGTTGGACTCAGTTCTCCTTCAAGCAGGAAATGCTGTCTTAACTCAACCTCATTAACCCCTTTGATACTAAGCCCATTATCAGGAATATTCAGGAAGCACATTCTTTCAGAATTCAGGATGTGTCAGGAGCCTTGATATCTTGACATCATTGTACAAAACTACCAGCAAAGAATGGAAAGTAAGACAGTAAGTGCTTTTGGGACAGGTAACTAAAAATGGAAAAAACTCCCAGTTTGGAAGATTATATCTGTTACTGCTGGGTTCAGAAATATTTTGAAAAGACATCAGAATTAAGTATATTTAGAATCACTTTATCAATCATGTATCATTTCTACTATTAGATGTTTTATAGTGAAAATAATGTTGGAATGTTTCTTTGGCTGGTGAAAGTTTTAAGCATGGTTTTAGATCTGTTTTGTTTTGCTTTGTTAGGCCTTCCCCGAGAGAGGAAGAGTATTAAATATAGACTTATCTGCATGATCCATGTGAGGCATCTGGGTCTGCTTTTTGTGTCAGCTGAGGCACAAATGTGCATGATTTAACCATACAACTATTGAACTAGCATTGGCCTATTAAGACTTCAGATGATCTGTTCATGAGCTGTCAGCCCAAATTGAGCTTGAAGCCTGCTGTAAAAGATCTAATTTTCATAATTATCCAGAACCTTCACACCCTGCTTCCCTTCAGTACCACCCACCTCCACACATGCACACAGAGGAGCAAACACATACATATGGACACAGAGACACAGGGCAGCACTGTCCCTGGAGATTCATCAGGCCTCTTGCCCGAAAATGCAGAGTTCATCCAGGGGTCAGAACTGGCTTTGACTTCCTGTTTGAGGAGCCCCATGTGTGGTGTTCCAGCATTGCTAGAGGCTAGTGATGACTAAGTAACCTTTTCACACTATAGCCTCCCACCAAGAAACAAGGTCCCTTATGATCTTGGACGCAGAGTGATTAGGGCACAACAAATATCTTTTTAATATATAAGGTGGAACTAATGCCAGTAGAAATAGCACTTTGCTGTCTCATGGCCTCACATTTATAAAAAGAGGATAGAGCTGTTGTCTTTGAAGATGAAGAATTTTAAAGGCAACCTGATTTAGTCTCAGAGTACACTAGGGACTTTCATCGTTTAGTAGTTGCTTAAGGCTAACTTTGAGCTTTACCTGACCCAAGTCTTCAAAGGAAGCCATCATACTATGTGTGGAGTTCAGCTGGTAATATCTTTCTAGGTAACCTGGATTGTGAACCAGTGGGAACAGGCAGCACTTTCAGGTTTAACTCTTTGCAGCACTGGGATAACTAGCACATGCTTCAAGGATTAGGTCATTCTGATGTACCTCCAGTAATTCCACTGGAACAACACTGCACAATAAACCATTTGGTTTCTGGACATATATTGCCCATGTGTGAAGGGTGGACAGGCAGCACTTTACTAGGTTCTTCTCATACAACCTCAGGTTTTTGAGGCTGCTGAGGTTTAAATCCCTTGTCTGAATATGGGACAACTGTATTTCTACACTGGTTGTCAATTGTCTTTGCCCTCAGAGGGCATTTGCTGCAACTCAGGGTTCTACAGTTAGAATAAAAGGAGTTATTTCCTGTCTTCACTGCTTTTTTGCTTTTTTTATTTTTTTATCATGAGTGGAGACCGAGTACATTACTCAAACCTTGGCTTTTCCCTGAAGTCCGTTGTTTACAGAGAGACATTTGGGTCTCTGGGGCTCACTCCCATAAAATCTTATTATCATATATTTCAAGGCATAAACTTCAGTTGTCAGCTCAGGAGCAGTTCTGAGAGCGCTGGCTGCTCTTGTTTTTCTTCTCCTTTACTCTGGTTTATTTTTCTTGCAGCTTTGGCTTTTTTTTTTCCCTTCTCCCTCATATCTAGCAATGCTCAATTCCAAGCTGGCTCGCTCCTTATTCCACTAATTAGACAAGAAGTCCAGAGAGGCCATTATTAGATTCTGAGAATCTTTATCAGAGTCCATTATGGCCTTAAATACTGCACAAACATTTTACTAACTGAATCCATGAACATTTCAGCTGATCCACCTTTGGTCTTTAACATCTACCTTCTTTTGTACCTATAGAGTTATGTTACTGATGATAGAGGTTCTCAACAGCTTATTTTTCTTTGTATTAATTTTCTTAGAGGCCATGATTCAAGTTCATTCTCTCTCTCTCTCTCTCTCTCATTCTAATTACTGTTGGTGGGGGTGGAGGGGGTCTGAGAAGCCTGCTTTCCCTTGGTGAGATACGTGTGAGTGTGTGTAATGTCATATGTGTTAATGTCACCAGTGAGTAGGATTCATGGTTGCCTGTTTTTCTCTCATTTTCTTTACAGAGCCAGGGATTATTTGTATGGACCAATGGTCTCAGTTTTCTTTCAATGGAAGAATAATTCTGCATTATAATATAGTAACTGCAAAAGAAAGCTTTTTCTATTTCACTCTTTTCTTTCTTAATTCACTGTCTAGTGAGTTTCTGATTGACTCACAGACCAATTAAAGTAAAATTTAATGGAAGAATAGATTAACTCCCTGAGGTTTCCCTACCATCCATCACATTTTTATAGCAGGAGCTGTGAGGAAGCTCATAACTTCATGCTGTGAATGTGATAATAAAGAGGGCACAGAGAGGATTCCGATTTACTGCCGGGCTGATGTTCGCCAGGACAGAATTTACTGCCCAATCCCCTTCCCCTTTTTATTCAGGAGGAGGTCACTAGATCTGCCCTCAGCCTGTGTCTGAGATACTGAAGGGCAGATTGTCAAGTCGAAATTCTTTCCCTTTAATTGGGCTGGTGGTGGTGCGGAATGTGAATTTCACTGTCCAGAGATGGTTATTGTGTTAAATTCATTTCTGTCTTCAGGAAGCTGCGGTCACCCCAGGTGTTCATATTTTTAAAGGGTGCATTTGATTTGTTATGATTCATATAGAAAATCAGAAGTAAGGCCAGATATTTCTGTTTTCAAGTCACTAAGTCATTGTCTTTTATTTATAAGCTTTTTCAAATAACTAAAGATACCTGTCTCTACATCTTCATAGTCAACATTAATAATGTCTTTTTCTGGGCATCTTTCATTTGAAGATCTCAAAAAGTACTTTATAACCATTATTTTGGTCTTTCTGACAGGGCCAAAGTAACCTACTAGCCTTCCAAACATTTCGCCAGTTCACTGTTTCTCTGAGTCATCTTAAAAATAAAGTGTGACAAGGATCACAATATAATAGTAGTCATGTGATGGAGCTCCATATCCATGCCTAAGATTAATTTTGTACACTTATTACAATTTTTTACTTCATGAAGCAAAGTCTGTTTTTTAGGCCTTGACTATTTAAACCTATGTCAACTGGGCGCGGTGGCTCATACCTGTAATCCCAGTACTTTGGGAGGCTGAGGTGGGAGGATTGCTTGAGCCCAGGAGTTCGAGACCATCCTGTGCAGCATAGGGAGACTGCTGGGCATGGTGGCACACGCCTGTGGTCCCAGCTACTCAGGAGGTTGAGATGAAAGGATTGCTTGAGCCTGGGAGGTTGAGGCTACAGTGAGCTGTGATCAACCACTGTACTCCAGCTTGGGCCACAGAATGAGACCCTGTCTCAAAAAAAAAAACTCAAAATAAATAAATAAACAAACTTATGTCAAGTTTCATGACTACATGAAAGATAATCTTTTTGTCCCCAGAAGCTTGGTGAGATAGAAATCAATATTTTAAAATCATATTCATCTGATTGTCCTTGAAGTCAAAGCCTGTAATCCCAGCATTTTGGGAGGCTGAGACGGGTGGATCACCTGAGGCCAGGAGTTCGAGACCAGCCTGGCCAATATGGTGAAACCATGTCTCTACTAAAAATACAAAAATCAGCCGGATGTGGTGGCATGCGCCTGTAATCCCAGCTACTCGGGAGGCTGAGGCAGGAGAATTGCTTGTACTCGGGAGGCGGAGCTTGCAGTGAGCCAAGATCATGCCACTGCACTCCAGCCTGGGCAACAGAGCCAGGCTCCGTCTCAAAAACACAAAACAAAAAACAAAAAACAAAACGAACAAAAAACAACAACAAAAGCAGAGCGAGGCTCTATCTCAAAAAAAAAAAAAAAAATCTGAACCAAACTCATCAATCTTTCCCTTCACCAGCCCAGTCTTCTTCACGTATACAAAATCTTAGGAATTATTCCACCCTTCAATGTGTTGTGGATTGGAAACTTGGGAATGGTCCTAGATTCTATCTCTCTTGCACAACTAGCATTTCATTGGTCACAAAACCCACTGACTTTACCTCTTCAAAATCTCTTAAAACCATTCCTTCTCTCTCCTCTTGCCTTAGTTCAAAGTTCTCATCACCTCTTTGTCGGATTGCCATGATCATCTTCCAGTTAATCTCCCTATCTTTCATCCTCCTCCAATACATCCTCAATGCTAATAAAAGAATAATCCCTCTAGAATGCAAATTTTGTAATTTTACTGCTAAAAATACTTAAATGACCTCTCATTGCTTGTAGCATAAATTTAAATGCTGTACCATGGCTTACACAATCTTTAGTAAGGCAGCATAGCTTCATGGCCTAGAGCAATGATTTATAGGTTTGGAACAGTATCATGGGATTGACAATTTACAGTTTTGACCAGAACATTTTTAAGATCACTACCACCTTCTAGCTACGTGATTTCACAAACAAAAAAAGAATTTTGATGTCAGAAAATAGGAAGAACACAAGTTAGGAATAAAGTCTCTTATATTGAATAATGATACAACTTTATGGAAAAAAACACTATGTAGTCCTTATTTTCCTCATTTTACCATAGCCCTGAAAATCTTTATGACATTCTCTTATTGTATTTGGGAACCTGAAATGATTAGGGCACAACAAATACCCTTGTAATACGAAGGTGGAACTAACAACAAGTAAGTGGATGGTTTCTGGAGTCAGAAAGAACTGGATTTCAAATCCAACTTCATGACCTAATAGTTGTATGATCATGAGTGAGTCACTTATCCTCACCAAATTCAAGTTCCCTTATTCATAAAATAGAGATAATGGTAGTACCTACCTCTTACTGTTGTTTTGAAGATTACATGATACAATGCATAAGAATTGCTTGGCCCAGTGCCTGGCACATAGTAAGAAATGTAACTACTTGAAAATAGAGTAGATATTACTATTTTGACTTCCTGACCTCATTTCCTGTGACTCTCCTTACAAGCATCCTATGTCTACACATATACTAAATGACTTATCAAGTGTAAAACACACTCTTACACACCTTAGCAGATACTTTTCTCTTTGTCTGGAATCCTGTTTCTTACTTGTAAGTCTGGTGAATTCCTTCTCTTCCTTCAAGATTTAGCTCAAACTTCGCAGTCTCAGTTAACATCCTATTTGTTCCTCCTCCTCCATTGGCAAGCAGTCTTCCATAGTCTCACAGCATTTTATAAATTTCCAGATTTACACCAAGTACTTTAAATTTCTTTATGTAATCTTATTAAGTGATTAAGTAACCTAATATGATAGAGAAATTTATATTTGGGGATTGATTACTTTTCATTCATTAATACAAGGAATATTCATCAAGAACCTACTGTGGTATATAAACCTCTACATAGTGTATATTCCAATAATAGTAATGTAACATTCAAGATTTGGAAACAATTACCCTCTCTGTGCTCCCAAAGAATCTCGTAGAAACCTTAATACAAATGATAAATTGCATTATAGTTATTTGTTTACATTCTGTCCCCTTCTCCTCTAGACTGAGTTCCTTCACAGCAGTTACTTTACTCATCTTTGTCTCTCCAGTACCTAAAACTTTGAAGGTGCTCAGTGTATGTTTATTGAATAAGTGAAGGAATATCGGAAAGCATTTTCAACTTTAAAGAGCTTTGCTTAACCTTGTTAACTCTATGTATGAATGTATTTTTCTCCCTTGACTTTGAAATGTTACAATCATCACATCCAGTGTAACTATTTTTAAAAGGCCCAACATCTTTTCAGATGGTTCCTCATGAATTTTATCCTTCAAATTGTGTCTGCCACTCCACCCAAAAGCCTGGGCTGGCTTTCCTCTTAAATCAATGGATCATTTCTCAAAAAAAAGCAAGTGTGGTCCCTTGAGCTACATACCAGACTATTGTAGGAAAGACAGATCTTCTAGTATTCTCTGGTATATTTGACTATAGGCTCCTGATGAGTAAAGCAGGAGAAAGAGCTATGATTACTGGTCCAAGTACAAGCAAGACTTGCCTCTGGGTGATGTTATTCTGGGAATGAAATAGCATCATACACTTGCTAAGTTCTCAGCACTGTGAGTTGGAGTTGGGAGGTGAACACCAACATTCTTTGCCATCCTCAGCTTTGCTGCACTACTGAAAGATTTCATGGCATTAAACCTCTCTCATGCTTGTCCTACTTTAACACAATTTCCAGCAGCATCTTGGATATTCTTCTATTGTCCACTTATCAGTTACCTTAGCACAGGATGAAATGACTGTGTCTGCATTCAGAGTTTTGTTGTAGTTGATCTTGTTCTGCAGTTTTCTACTAAATGGAGTCTGTGAGCAACTTTGATGAACTCACTAAAAAAAAAGTGAAAGCTAACTTTTGAGGCTGTTCAAACTTGATAGTTGTCTAGCAAGTTAGGACAATTTGTTACTTTATGGACCTTCAACCATGGTGATGCTGAATGCTCCATGGTCACACATTCTGTGGTGTTCCCTAAGTATACACATTTATGTTCATTTCTCACTTTCTTTGTAGATCTCTGCCACCTCCCTATCTTCAGGTCCCTTTGCTGCTCATTCCCCTTTTATATATCAGCAATACCAGATATTCCCCACTTTTCCACATCTCTCTTTTTCCAAATATTGTTCCATTAGTCTTAGAGAACTCCTATTCATCCTTCAAAACCCAGCTCAGTCTTTGTCTCCTCTGTGAAGCCTTCACATATACACACAAGGAAATACGTAACATTTCTTGAGCTCCTATTAGGATTCTCATGCTAGGAACTATGTTCGATACTTTTACAAATCTTGCCTTGCTTTATCTTCACAAAGCATTTTAAAATACATTGAGATCTCCATTCTCAAAACATAAAACCAAGGCTAAAAGCTTTATGGCAAGCAATTGAAATATCCAGAATTTAAACCAGGGTCTGCATGATTTCAAAACTCATCCTTGTTCTGCCATATCATGCCACCATAAATCTCCTTTATTCATTTTGTATTAATGCATACATTTGTAATTTTGCTTTTTACTCGTCACATTCTGTGGTTATTTATTTGACTGTCTTTCCTACCAGAAAAAAAAAAGTGCCTTGAAAATATAATGTATTTCTTATTTATTTTGGTACCCCCACAGATCTCAGAACATTACCTGACATATAACAGATGCTGAATAAAGGTTTCCAGGGTTGTATTGCATCTGATTAAAATTAAGTTGAACTGAAAAACGTATTACCTTGAATTTCAGAATTTTGCATTTCTGATGATATCTGGGGCTCAGATGCCATTTACCTCATGCCAGATGACACATGGCCTCAGTTTTCTTCACAGGTGTCCATGTCTAGCCCTGTACAAATTTCATCCTAAACAACTGCCCATATTCCCATTAATGTGACATAATCATTAGCATATATAAGTTCCTAGAGAACTGCTTTCTATCTCATGTCTTTATTGTAGTCAATGGAGTATACTCAGTCTTTTAGGAATAATTAAAATATTCTGTGACTCTAATTAAAGTAGTCTGGATATTTTTAAGAAACCTATATTTAAGAACAAGCTGAGGGCTGACATCATATTAATTGTGTTATTTTTAGTGGAGCTATCATTGGAGACAGCAGCATGGCACCCAGTGCCTTTTTTTAATCCTCATATCTGAATATAAAATGTTAAATAACCAGCATCTTGAGCTCTTAAGAGGAAAGGCATTAAAGCATAAATAAATAAAGCTGTTATGAAAGCTTAGAAAATTATCTAAATGCACTTGAGTAAGAAGTCATGTACTTATTAAATTGCTAGTTATAGAGATAAATGCCCTTAAACCTTTCACTGCCAAAAAAACCAAACACTCAAACAACTTGGAACTCTTGTCGTATAAGCATGGGGGATGCAGAGAGAGAAGCTGTTGGCTTGTATTTCTGCCACTCTAAGTAAACATTTTTTTTTTCTCAAGACACAGTCTTGCTCTGTCGCCCAGGCTGGAGTACAATGGCACAATCTCAGCCCATTGCAACCTCTGCCTCCTGGGTTCAAGCAATTCTTCTGCCTCAGCCTCCCTAGTAGTTGGGATTACAGGTGCGAGCCACTATGCCCGGCTAATTTTTTGTATGTTTTTAGTACAGATGGGGTTTCACCATGTTGGCCAGGCTGGTCTCGAACTCCTGACCCCGTGATCCACCCGCCTCGACCTCCCAAAATGCTGGGATTACAGGTGTAAGCCACCACACTTGGCCAGTAATCTTATTTTACCCATATTTTATAGTTAGTACAGTAAAATTTTATAGTATTATATTTTATCTGTTTAAATTACAGACTATTCTTGTTTTTACTAGAAGTCAGAATTTGTCCCCTTCTTTCTAGTTCCATCACCAAACCTTTGCCAAACAGGGACAACACAGTTCAACAAAACCACACATTCTAGCACTGCCATCCTTTCTCTTTTCTATTGATGTAAAGAATCATCAATATTTCCTTTTAACACCCTCCTTCACCTTAATCTCAACTGAACATTGAAACCCATTGCAAAGTAGCCCCATTTAATTTTCCATAGCTGAAATTGAGTTTTTTCAAATGTGAGATCCAGAACTGGTGACCTCCCCAGATTGTGCTACCCATTAGCCACAACTGCCACAGAGTTCCTATTGGAGGTGGAGCGTTTCTTTTGTAAAATTTACTCAGGAGACACTTGCCAAACCAAGCTCCTCTAGTATCTTGCTGTTTTCCATGATCAGGATTGGCAGAAATGAATCTCTCAAAAACAGTCCAGGCACAGTGACTTATATAAGAACACAATCATGGTTATGAATATCCACTAGACATTCTGATTCTGAATAATCTGTGAACCTAAGAAAAGGAAGATCAAGCAGTGAATTTATTTGGAAATAATAGAACTGTTGGTTGGGTTTTGTAGGCTGAAGTTCTGTAGTTAATCATTATTCTGCGAAATCCTGAATGATGTTGCTTGTAGCTTTCCTATGCAGGCAGTGTCCCCATGGGAGTCCTACTAACGGTCTTTTGTCAGGCACTATCAGCAGTATTGAGCCAACCTGAGCACCCTATTATTAATCCTTTTCTCCTAGTGACATGACAGCAATCGATGTCTGAACAAGCTCTTGAAACTGTAGCAATCAAGTGGACTCCGGTTAATCCAATGGGATACTTACTCAGAGCCTACGAGAAGGGCAGGGAATTTTTTCTAACTCCATACTGTTCCCATATCCATATACTTTATGCTGCCAATATTTGGGTAAAGGCTGACATTTACCCAGGCCTGTAAAATACACAATGGAACCTTTACCGTTGACTCAAATACATTTGTATCACCTTTACAGCCATCTGTTACTTATGTAAATAAACTTGTGATCATTATATAAATATTTGTGCCCATGTAAATGTAAAGCAAGAACATTGAAATCTTTACATAAAAAGGTACCCACCTGGTGGTATCTTTGGACTCATAGAAATCAATCAGCAGTTACAAAGAATAGTATATAGAACACGAGACTATCAGATTTCCTGTCCCTTATTCCAGATGGAAAGAAGTCTAAAATGGTGGTGCCCAACCTGGCATACGGATTCCTGAGTCCCATTTGCACAGATTATGATTCAGTTAATCTGAGGCTCGCCCAGGAACTTGCATTTTTAGGTTCGAAGGTGACTGGCCTACAATAGCAGTTTTCAGGCTATATTCCTAAGTGCTTTAGTGTTTCCTAAGAGGCACCTATGTGGTTTGTAGGGTGAAGAAAAGGGGGTTAAGAGGGAAGAATACCAGGAAGGAGAGATCTGTTCTTAGCTTTGCTAGCAAGTGCCTCACTTTTGGCAACTCACCTCAGCTTTTGACTTCAGTTTCTCTGATTATAAAATATGTAACAGTAACATGTGCCTTTGTTTTTTTTACATAGGTATTTTGAGAAGAATGAATAGGAGAGTATAGAGAAAATAGGAATTATAGAAGATAAAACCAACTTATCCATCAGTGTAAGAATCTATTAACACTAGGTTATATAGTCCCTGCTTAACCCTGCAGTGAGGTGAGGCTTCCTACCTCATGACCACCATTATTCCCAAAGGCTGGGGAGGTGGAAGCTCTCTAAGGTCTAGAGGGTCTTTCTCAGGCTGAACTTAACCCCCACTGTCATTAGCTTCAGCTTGTGGGTCCTAGTACTCCCACTACTCCCTATTTCTATGGGACAACCCTTCAAATATTTCAGGACAGTTAGAAGGTCTCAGCGTAAATTCCTTGCTTTCTTTTTTTTTTTTTTATTAACTCATTTTCTGAAACCCTCTCAACTACATAGAGTATTTAGTACCCTTCTACTTGTGTAGTACCCTTCCTCAAACTATGCCAGTTGTTAAGTTAATTTGCTTTTGCTTTCTGCAAAAGCAGCCTTCTTTCTTCAGGCTGTGTAAGCATGTATGCTTTTACAACAGCTATTGCAATAATCCCTACACATTATTAGCTGTTTTTTGAAATAATGGTATAATTACTCGTCTGAGAGACCCTTAGTGTGAAGATCTCTCTCAAACATGGAAGCATAATAGAATAATTTAAGGGAGTCTGTTAAAAATGTAAATTTCCAATAACCTGACCCAGAAATTCATTCTGATATCTGGTGAAACAGGGGCAAGGCTCTAGAGGTATCTTTAAGGTGCCCAGGTGATGCAAATGCAGCTGATTTGTAAACCACTGTGTACACTAACTTGAAAATACTTTGGTTTAAACAGACTGGGACAGAGAGATGTAAACACTGCCTGCATCTATCCCTTAACCTATCCCTGAATTAAATGCCCACAGCCTTCTTTCTTCATCATCTGTATCACATCTACCTCCTAAACTGTGCAGATTACATGAGATAATATATGTAATACATTTCATTATCATAAAGGACTATACAACATCTTTTTTATGCAAGTGTGCTTTTATGCAATAATCAGGTTAATATGTCATTATGCCTCTATTCTATTCCATTTCATTACATGTCTGTCTAATAAAGATTTAGGATCTTACTTATAATTATATATGCTTACTCACTCATAAAACAATTTTTTTTGAGACAGGGTCTCACTCTGTCCCCCAAGCTGCAGTGCAGTGGCATGATCGTGGCTCACCGTAGCCTCTATCTCCCCAGGCTCAGGGGATCCTCCCACCTCAGCCTCCCAAGTAGATGAGACTACAGGCACACACCACCACACCTGGCTAATTTTTTGTATTTTTTGTAAAGACAGGGTTTTTCCATGTTGCCCAGGCTGGTCTCACACTCCTGGCCTCAAGCGATCTGCCCACCTCAGCCTCCCAAAGTGCTAGGATTACAAGTGTGAGCCACTGCAACCGGCACATAAAACAAGATGATTATCTTCTTTGTGTATATGTTAGTGTAAATCACTTTTTGCCAGGCATGATCTTCCCTCTCCCCCACCAAGCAGTTCTGGAAGAATCTGCAGAAAGACACCTTTGAGTTTAACACAAAACAAAGCTTTGTTGATGCTCAAACCTAGTATGGACAAGAAAAGACATCCTGGAAGGCTGTCATGTGCACAGCAAGTTCTAAGAAACAGGTTACACAAGAACATTGCCTGGTTTATTATTTTTAATTTAATGAACATTGTTCCTGTAAAAATTGCAGGGCAGATATTCCAGGAAATCAACATCTTTTTTTAGCCCTAGAGCAGACAGCCCAGTAATGGCCATGGCTGGACAAGTATGCCTGACCTGCATTCTAACCCAAAGGGGCATTGTTGAAAAGTGAGAAGGATTTTTCAGTTCAAGGTCTGAGCCTGGATGCTCTGCCCTTCTAACAGAGACTGTCAGCATGGAGGTGAATTTTGAAACTAAGTTTTGTGATGTGTGCACTTTCCACTAAAAACTGGACCAAGCCCAAGGCTCATTTCTCAGGGTTTCCTATCCAAGCACAAGATGAGGAATGGTCTTTGGTCATTACCACTTGGTTTGGAATAGCCCAGAGGTGAAAGAGTTGCTATTAGATTTCATTAATCTGAAGAACACTGTTTAGGTTAAAATGTCTTCTTGCTGTTATAATTGGAGAGGGTGACGTTGGTGTTTAGCACCAGCCAAAATATATAAACTCAAGATTAAGGAGAAAAAAGTTATGAGTTGAACCTGTGAGTTAAAAAAAACTGCAAATATTTTATTTATTTTTTATGTATATTTTATTTATTTATTTATTTTTGAGACAGAGTCTCACTCTGTCACCCAGGCTGGAGTGCAGTGGCATGATCTCAGCTCACTGCAACCTCTGCCTCCTGGGTTTAAGCGATTCTCCTGCCTCAGCCTCCCGAGTAGCTGAGATTACAGTCACCCACCACAACGCCCAGCTAATTTTTGTATTTTTAGTAGAGATGAGGTTTAACCATCTTGGCCAGGCTGGTCACAAACTCCTGACCTCAGGCAATCCGCCCACCTCATCCTCCCAAAATGCTGGGATTACAGGTGTGAGCCACCACGCCAGGCCCGCAAATGTTTTATGATGACAAAAAAAGGTTTAGTACTGCTAACTTAACTGATGCTTCTAGGTAGTTGATGATCATCATTCTCTTGCTTTATTTCCAAGTCTATGTAATAAAAACAAAAATAAATAAAATTTTCATATTAAAGCTTCAGAACCCTAAGTTGAAAAAAGAGATTCATACTTAACCGCAGGTCTTTTGGGTGCCTACAATGTGTCAGACATGGTGCTAAGTGTTGGGTGTAAAGAGAGTAGGATCCAGACCTCACCCTCAGGGATGCACGACCAAGAGTACAGAGACTCACTCCAGACCTGAAGGCAGTGCTGAGAAGAGGCACAGAGGTCTCCTCTCTGAGCTGAGCATCAGATGTTAAACTGTGGTGTCTTTCCTTATCTGCCCCAGCTCTTACCCCACCTGCCTGTAGAGGGCCCTGTGCCAGCAAACCACAGGGGTCTATTAGGAATCCCACCACAGTGTCGGCTCCTTTAGCCCAGCTCTGTGGTGCCTAGTTCTCTCTTCAGTTTTCCAAAATGCCTAGGACCTGGCCCAAAACCCCAGGCACTAAACCAAAAGGCTTAACTGAGCTCTGGCACTCACTAGCTGTATAGTTTGAGCAAATTACTTAAACTCTGTATCCCTCAGTTTCTTCATTCATAAAATGGGAAAACGCCTACATCATAAGGTTGTTTTGAAACCTGAATGAGTTGATACATGTAAAGCACTTAGAACAGCACCTGATACATAAGTGGAGTCTAATAAATGCTCACCAGGCTATTTCCTCAGTTCTAACACAAAACCTAATACAAGGCTTAAATTATTCAAGGCCTACCTTTGCTATCTATTGGGTGTGATTTGAGAATTTAACACAATACTGCAGCAATATTTGAATAATGCTCCAAAAGCAGAAACCAACCTATAGAAGCATCTATGATTAGCTCTGGTCAGATGTCAGAAAACATTTCAGGCTATTCAAGTGTCAGTGCTCTCTATGGGAGGTTTATTAACAATACAGATGTTCTATATTGCATTTTTTAGTGAGACACAAATACACGGTGTGAAAAAATTAAGTATTTTAGAGACAGACTTTTTCTTGGTGGATTAGAAAGATTTCTCATGCTCATTCAATCTCTCTATCTCTCTCTTTGTCTTTCTCTCTCACTCTCTCTCACACACACACCCTACCCCACCCCCACATCTTATATAATTATGTTTCCTGCAATCTTAACAATACTGAATTACATCAGTGTTTCTCTATGCATAAGCCTGCAACTTAATTGTAGATATTAAATATATGTCATAATATCTCTGCTACTTATTAATGATCAGGATATACACAGAAATACACCTTGAAATGAATGAGAGACTTTGTAGCTCCAATATTTTTATTTATTTAACCAACATTTATATAGTGCATATTGTGTTCCAGACACAGTTCTAAGCACTATTTAGCAGTAATTCATTTTATCCTCGTAACAACCTTATAAGATAAAACTGAAACACAGAGAAATTGATCAGTTTGCTGAAGTCTCATAGCTGGTAAGGGTTGGAACCTGGATTCAGAGCAGGCTCTCTGGCTCCAGAGTCCATGTTCTTCACCACCACTCTCTCCTAGCCAGTCAACTTCATTTCTTTCAGACCCCACAATAAAAATAAAAATGAGCTTCTCTTTGAGACTATGTTATGGAATCTCCCCTTGATAAAAAATTCCAAAATGCCAATCCTCTCTGCATTCTATAAAATTCTAAAATTCTTTTATTTTCCACTAGAGGTAAAGAATTCTAAAATTCTTAACACAAGGTGTTAGTGCTCAATTGGCATTAATTAGTGGCTATGATGATGCATAAAATTTAGGTTTTAAAACATTTTTCAGTCCCTTTCTGTACTGAGCTGGAGCTTGAGTGATGGAGTGCCCAGACAGAAACCAAGAAAGATCCAAGAATCTTAGGACAGAGAAGGAGCCATGAACTCATGTAGTCTAGCCTACCCATTCTGCAGACCAAAATGCAGATAAATCAAATGACTTGCTCATCATTGCAGAACTACTTTGTGTCGGTGCTAGGACTAGCGCACAGAACAAGAATAAACAGGGGCAGTTTAGGAAACAGTCTTTCTGGAAACTCTTAATTTTTCCCAAGCCCTAGAGCTCTTTTTTTATACCATGTTCCCTCTCCATTCACAGAAACTGAAGTAAAACTTGAGATATCATGCCAGTCCTGGAAGTCAGAGTAGTGAAAAGTCCAGAATCCAAGTTAAGTAGGGCTTGAAGAATTCACCTGTGCCAGAATTCAAAGCAAGCTCAATAACCAAAACTAGAGAGCCAAGCTAAGGTCAAGCCAAGAGGAACATACACTAAAGGGTGAGGCAAGACAGGAAGCTCAAGTCCAGGCAAACTGGAAGGTATGGAGTTAGGAAGAGGTAATTGGAATCGCAACAACCTGCCCATTTCAAACCCCACAGATGTTTAAGAATGTCTCAAACTTGGTGGAGGGTGCGAGCTCACCCTAAATAGCACATCCCTTTTGAATAAATTAAGCATCAAGTTTACCATGCAGACTGTATGGAATTTTTCAAGATCAAAACCACCAAAATCAAGTTAAATGTCCACTTCAAAAAAAATAGGCAAGATTATGAGTTACTGCAACTCATCTGATAGATCTATGCACAGTAAGCTTCTTAGTATCTTACTTTATCTGCCAGTGAAGACTGGAGGACTGAGCTGATTCAGCTGGGAATTGAACCTGTGGTTCCAGGAAGTCTAGATATTTCAAACCTCATACTTAGTCCATTAAGATATCCCCTCCAAGAACATAATGTAGTTAAAGTAGACTTAGATATCTTTAATACAGAGAGTGGATTTTATTTCCACTTTGGGAATTTCTGATCCATAATAGAGATATAGATGAAACTTACCTACAATGGTGCCTATAGAAAAATGCATGCATGTCAACATATACCGTCACTTTTCTGATTTATGATTAAGAAGGAAAAAAAAACGTATCTTGGGGGAAGTGGATTACAAATACTTCTGCTAAATGGAGGCTTTATACATAACTCCCTTCTCTTATTCTTTCTAAAGATCCATTCTTGCCTGTCTCAATAAAATAGAATAAATTATACTTACTCAAACAATCTGAAGAGAGACCACAGATTTCACACATCTGTCAGGTGGGTCAGTTTATTTGGGGGACAGTAGGGGAACATCCTGTACCATTACAGGCTGTCAGCCACAGAGAATGTTTACTAATAAGCCTAGCCATTAGGTTGGGTCAGTGATGGATGGTCTATGTTCCTCTGCCCTGGCCTGGCATGTGCTGTGCTACTCACTGACCAGCAGCAGCTGTTGTACTAACCGCCTTGTTAAGGGTCTCCCCAAGTGACATCAGCTATACATCACCCTGGCTGATACCTTTGATTATTTGGACAGCTCCTGGCATGATGAATCGTTGGGATTGATCTGTCTTTTCTCGCATGTCCTAGTCAGTGTTCTTTACTCATCTCTCTCAACTCTTCATTCTTAAGTCCAGGGCCCTTATTACTGCACTTTCAGATGTATGCATCTCCTACCCTCTCCAATTTAAGGGACCTGCTGGTTTCAGTATTCATAATAAGGAATTGAGATGAGGCTGCGGAAAATAAGTGCATCATAGTTAGAACAGGCAGGCAGAGGAAATAGCAGTCACTCTTGCAGCCAGAAAAACAAGGAGAAAAAGCTTTTTTCTATGGGCATCTAGGGCTCAGCAACCTTCATTACTTAGGTCATGGGCCCTCCGCATAATCCATGTGGTACAAATTAAATTTGAATGCTGTTGGTAACCTGAACAATGCTTTCTATTTATAAGATCCTTTTCTCCCAAAGAGTGCAAATCATTTCACACACAGTATTTCAAGCATCACCATACGTAAAAGAAGTTTTATCATCTTGATTTCAGAGAGGGAAAAAATGAGCACAGAAAGCCTATATACCCAAATCTACTTGATAAATAAATGTGTGGCAAGATCAATAACAAGACCTAAAATCTCTGACTCCCTGCTATATTCAGTCCTTTAATTCATTGATTTTTAAAATGTTGAGTAAGCATCTACTGTGTGTGCCAAGAGCTGGGAATACAGGGAGCCTCTATGGGACAGCCGTTAACTCATTCAATCCCATTTATGTTTAAATCAGTTTTAGTGAGGGAGAAGCATATTGAAATATACTACTTTACTTTAGAGAATTTGTGTACATACTAGAAATACAAATTCTATTTCACTTTACCATGAATGAACCAGAGGCCATAGTAGACTGCCCTTCTCTATTAAATTTTAAATTTCTGCCCCCTATAGTTATTTGTAGTCCTTTCCAAATCTGTTGAAATTGAATAGATTCAAATATGGCTATGTAAAAGCAGTAGTTCTCTAATGTGTTCTGGTACACTTGGCAAAACTTCATTAAATATATGTTTAATTCTATCATACAAACAACTGTACTGACATAAAATATGGCCACATTATATGTATGCAATATAAACTCTCAGCCAGAAGCACACCCATCTCCCCTCCCCCAAAAGGCCACTAAGTATGGCTTTTTGAACTAAGCATGATCAGTGGTCTCCAAAAATTTCCATTAATATATTTATTTACCATTTGTTCTTTTTTGGCCACCTAAAGTGGTAAAATAACCCAAGGTTTAAGAGAAAATTTAAATTTGATGACGGTTCCTATCCATTAACTAGGCATAGGTATGATACCACATTGTTCCAGAAAGAATCTAAGACAAGAACCAGTTTACTTTGTTAAGAATTATTATTCTATTTGAAAAATGGAATAGCTCAGTCAATAGAAGAATAGTTGTAGAGCAACTATATTTAAATCATCTTCATCACTAGAAAAACACTGGCTTTATTATGTCATTTCCTGACTGAAAACTTTCAATAACTCTGCATAGCTGAGGAGACCTCCTAGCCTCTCCAGTTTAAAGGACCTGCTCATTTCAGCATTCATAATGAGAAATTGGAGTGAGGGAAACTAGGGAAAACTAGATTATTAGAACTTGTTAGCCTGACCTTTGAAATCTTTCAGAGTTTGTCCTACACCCATAGGATAAATGTTTAGCTTATTTCTTAGAATACACCCACACCTACATATCCACCAAAAGCTCCAGGCATCAGTCAAGTTACTGTTGGCTAAGAACACATTATACTCAGTGTAGACTTTCAAGCTCTTGCTTGTACTGTTTCCTTTCTGGAAAGTTCCTCCTCCTCCTCCTCCTCCTCCTCCTTCTCCTCCTTCTCTCTCTCTCTCTCTCTGTCTCCCATCTCTCAGAGTTCAGCTCAAGGTACTCTTCTCCACAGTCTATACACACTGCCTTCTCTGAGCTGTAGGTTTTTATTTTGGTACCTAATCATATACTTTTTTATTGTTAATTAACAATTTCAGGTATTCAGCTAGAGGCCATCTGCTTTTCCTTTCATATTTCTCACATACAGTGCCATGCACATCTGCTGTTCCTTGGTACCTTGTACTTGTAGTCATAGAACATGCCAGTAAAGTTGTGAGTGAATAACCCCAAGCAAACTGTTAACCATCGGTCACTATGAGCTCATAAAAACTGGTTAACTTGGCTTATTTTCAACAATTGCTTATTTTCAAATACATGTGATAGTTCTTCTAGACTTGATTGATGGAAATTTGCAGGCATTTCTGTGCTTAGACTGATTTACCACTTCTGTGGCTTGGTTTATATAGATACATATCCACATGGGACATTTGCCCACACTTCAGTTTTCAGCAGTTCATAGATGATGCCAAAAGGGCATTTTCATATACTGCGCAGCATATAATGGTAGTAATGTGGAAATTTAGGAGCAACTAGGAAAGTATCCAGAATATAAGGGAGTGGACACATAATTCAGAGAAGTGCTGTGTTGCTCATAATTGAGCACCAGTGTCTTAGTTGTGCCAGAAAACCACTCCAGAGAAGTCAGAAACCTAAAATTGGAAGGGCCCTAAATTTCCACATAATAATTTTTATCTTACATAGATCTTTGTTAAGCATAAATCTACTTCTGATTCTTCAGACCTTAGTTGCTATAACTCAGTTTCCATTTACCAAGTGAGAATCAGCAGTTTTTAGAATGCCAGCATCTCCAAAACCACACAGGAATTGAGCTTAAAATCTGGTAGCATTTTAACACCGGAAAGCTTGACTTCAAACCATGCACCTTTTGAGAGGGCTTTTTTTTTTTTTTTTTTTTTGAGACGGAGTCTCACCCTGTTGCCCAGGCTAGAGTGCAATGGCATGATCTCTGCTCACTGCAACCTCTGCCTCCCAGGTTCAAGCGATTCTCCTGCCTCAGCCTCCCGAGTAGCTGGGATTACAGGCACTCACCTCCACGCCCAGCTAATTTTTGTATTTTTAGTAGAGACGGGGTTTCACCATGTTGGCCAAGCTGGTCTCGAACTCCTGACCTCGTGATCCACCCGCCTCAGCCTCCCAAAGTGCTGGCATTGCAGGTGTGAGCCACCACACCCGGCCCTAAGAGGACATTTTAGGAAGCATTAAAATTATTCTACAGCACTTTGGGAGGCTGAGGTGGGTGTATCATGAGGTCAGGAGTTCAAGACCAGCCTGGCCAACATGGTGAAACTCCATCTCTACTAATAATACAAAAATTAGCCAAGTGTGGTGGCAGGGGCCTGTAATCCCAGATACACAGGAGGCTGAGGCAGGAGAATTGCTTGAACCTGAGAGGTGGAGGTTGCAGTGAGCTGAGATTGCGCCACTGCAATCCAGCCTGGGTGACAGAGCAAGACTCCATCTCGGGAAAAAATATATATATAATTCTTCTATATGCGTCTCCTATTTTAGCTATGTACATTTTTCAGCTACAAAAGCAAAACAAAACAAAACAAACAAAAAACCCAAGTCAGTTCATCAATATCTCTTGAATACGGTTTTTCTTAGAGGCAGAAAGAGTGTAGGAGTATGAAGGAAGAGTAATTAATGGAAAGAAAACTTCTAGAAAATCCTAGATGATAGCTAAAACTATTATTGATTTGTATTAGCGTGAGGAACCCTTTTTGTCATATTTGCCTAGGGTTTCCTCTAGACCAAGCTCCTTTTACCTCAGCTCCCTACGCTTAGGCTCTTTGTGGTTCCCTCTACTTCTCAAAGCCTGTAGCTAACTGTAGCAACTTAATTTCTGAGAGAGTGGTAAGAGTTCCAAGTTACCCCTTAGACATTTCTGGCACCACCAACCACCATTGTTGTGGTTGACTGGGCTTATTATAATAATAATTCTTTACATTTACATACCATATTTCATCACAGAATCACTACAAATTATAGATGTTAACCAATTGGGCTTTCTCCCTCCTTTATCATCAGGAGGAGTGGGCAACAGAGACGTCTAGACAGAGAAACTGAGTTAGGAATATTTCAGTATTGATAAGTGAGTTTAGGGCAAGAGCCCTTAAAACATGCAGTGCTCTCTGTGAAGGGCAGATTTTTAAACTACGCCACCATCCCACTGTTGAACTGGAGAACAGAACTGAAAGAGACTGCAGGCAACCTTGTGGATTTCTTAAAGATACTCAGCAATTCTGATCCCACAATTATTTAACTTCTTGAAATTGCTCCTGTTTTAATTTAAGTCAATTTCTCTTGCGGCACGAACAGAATTAGCTGGTTAGTAACCTCCTTATAAAACATTTGATATAATGCACTATACAGTACTTGAAGGTTTAAACCAAAACACCATTTAGCCTTATGAGCTCCAGGCTAGGAAATACAAATTCTTTTAGCCATGCCTATGTAATTTCTCTAGGATTTTTAAAAAGTAATTCTGTAGCAAACTTTTCTCAAGGAGAAACTGTTTTAGTCAGTCTTCCTTTGTTTCCTAGTGTTTCAGAAGTTGACAAAGGCATTAGTTAGTAACAAACTACTTTGATAGGTTTTTGTCAACTTTTTTATTGCAATACATCATATATACAGAAAAATGCGCAAATCATAAATGTAGAACTCAATGATTTATTTATTTTTTTTTTTTTTTTTTGAGACAGAGTCTCACTCTGTCACCCAGGCTGGAGTGCAGTGGTGCAATCTTGGCTCACTGCAACCTCCACCTCCCAGGTTCAAGCGCTTCTCCTGCCTCAGCCTCCTGAGTAGCTGGGATTACAGATGTGCATCACCACGCCCAGCTAATTTTTATATTTTTAGTAGAGACACGGTTTCACCATATTTGTCAGTCTGGTCTGGAAGTCCTGACTTCATTATCCGCCTGCCTTGGCCTCCGAAAGTACTGGGATTACAGGCGTGAGCCACCGTGCCCACCCCAGTGATTTTTTTTAACAAAGTGAACACACTTACGTAAGCCCTACCCACATCAAGATATAGAACATTACCAGCACCCCTAAAGCTTCTCTTTCTTTTTTTTTCTTTTATTTTTTTATTTATTTATTTATTTTTTTTTTTTGAGATGGAGTCTCGCTCTGTCACCCAGGCTGGAGTGCAGTGGCGCAATCTGGGCTCATTGCAACCTCCACCTCCTGGGTTCAAGCGATTCTTGTGCCTCAGCCTCCCAAGTAGCTGGGATTACAGGCATGTGCAACCACGCCCGGCTTTTGTATTTTCAGTAGAAACAGGGTTCTACCATGTTGGCCATGCTGGTCTCAAACTGCTGACCTCAAGTGATCCTTCCACCTCAGCCTCCCAAAGTGCTGGGATTACAGGCGTGAGCCACTGCACCTGGCCTGAAACTCCTCTTTATGCCCCGTCCCAGTTATCTCCACCAAAATAACTACTATTCTGACTTCTATCACCAGATTAATTTTGCCTATACTTGAACTTCATATGAACAGATTCATACTATATATACTTTTGTGTGTCTGGACTCTTTCATTTAGCATTATATTTGTGAGGATTGTCCGTGTTTTTGCATGTAGCAAAACACATGTAGTTCCTTTGTTCTCATTACTATATAGTATTTCCTTTATTCATTTTATTTCATTCTATGGTAGGTAAACGTATGGGTTTTTTCTGCTTTGGAAATATTGTAAATAATGCTGCTATGAACAATCTTATATCAGACGTTTGGAGCACCACTATGTTGGCATTTCTGTTTGGTATATAGCTAGGAGAGGAATTGCTGAATTAGAGGGTATGTGCGTATTCCGCTTTAGGAGATTCTACCAACAGAGATTGGTAGAATTTTAGGAGATTTTTCCAACAGACTTATACCATTTTTACTCCCACCAACAATGTGTGAAAATTCCAGTTGCTCCTCATTCTCACTGATACTTGGTATTGTCAGTGTTTCTTAATTTTAGCAATTCTGGTGGGTGGCTGTAGTAGTTTCTTCAATTGAAATAAACCAGCTGCCTGGAGGGATTAGGTCTCTGAAAATATCCTTTTTTCCTGCTTCCATTGTACATTTGCCAGTGGATCACAGGAACATCTCCTCTGTGAGGAAAAAAGTGGTAGCCTAGCCCTCATTTGCATGACTTTGAACTGTTATCTGTGGCTGCTGTAGATTCTAGCCAGAGCAGACTGGGAGACACCGTGTGCAGCCAGATAACCTTTTCTTGTTCATTAAGGGCCCACTTAGCTCTCCATGGGGGTGCAGCAGACAGCCTAGCAAAGCAGGTAATGACTTTATGACTATATAATGCTAATCTCATCAATAATAATTCTAAGAGGAAAAAACCCAGAATTTAAATAACTGGGTTATGGTACCAACACACAAAAGTATGAAAGTCAGGTTGAGGACAGCTGTACTTGTTTTTGCAACTAACATTAACTGACATGACCCTATTCTCCATAATATGTATTCAGAGAGACTTTTAAACTGGATGCTGAAATCTAGAGGGGGAAGGGTTTAATTGCCTTGAAGTGTTTTGAAAATACTAACCAATAAACAGTCATATTAGAAATAGGCAGAACTGGTGCTTTATTTGAGGCTGGACATATAAGAGTTTCAAAAAGGTTTGTGGATGATAATTCCTCTCCTTTTGTCAGCAAGAAGTTCAAGTTCAGTGGCCAGTTGTTTTGCCAATGAGAAGTGAATAGTACAACTGACTTTTAAAATCAAATGTCACATTCCACATGGTTCCTACCTGGGTTTTAGTTTCTCAACAATGGAATACAATTTTCGATAAATCTAGAGATAAAAATTCTGCCCAAGTAACCTCATTAATATTGAGGGGACTCTTCTCTGTTGGAAATCTGTGTGTTTTGTTCAAAAAATTGGAAGCAAAGAACTCTTTCAGGTTAATTCTAGAGATTCCAAAATTAAACATATACTATTAGATAAATACTAATAGGAAATTAGGTTGTTATATTTTTTCTCTTTCTCTTTCTTAATCTGCCTTTCTCTTTATTCCCACTGTAAAATGTGTGCATGTTTATTCCTTTCTACTCTTTATGTTCTGATTTCACATGGCCACCCCATGAGGGTTTTTTTTAACAATCTGAAACCCCCAAAATATTGAATTATTATGGAAACAAGGTGCAATATTTCAAGCGTCACCCTACAATAAAAGTAACAGGATAATGATTTTCTTTCTCAGTTCAGATATTAGAGGCCCAAGTATTGATTGCCTGTTTCTTTTGCCTCCTGTCCTCTGATGAAACTACACTTTTGACACAGAGTCACAATAAAATGTGCCCTTTGCAGTATGAGATCTCTGTAAATGTCATTCACACAGTCATTGTTTTCTAATTCTCTGCATTTTCATCAGAGTAGCACACAAGCTCTTCGTTGAGTGGAGACAGAGCAAGCAGTGTTTAAATTTAGAATTCACTAGAACAACCAAGTTCCATTATTTTGCTAAAGACAGTTACAGTCTAATAATAGGACTCCTTTTCCATAGTGTTTATGAAATTATTATTCTTAGAATTGATTAAGTGTTGAGGACTTTGATAACTAGAGGTTTCATGAAATGCTGTTGGGAATATTGATGTTGGGTTTGCCAGGCAAAGAGAGGTTGTAAAATCAGTGTGAATGTCAGTGTTTATGGATGAGAAGGGTTGGTTGGTAACATAAGCTGAAGCCAAGCTGGAGACCTAGAGGAAATGGCTGCTTCCCTAACCCAACTCTGCCAGCTAGTCTTCCTCCTGACCTGCAACATTCTTACTGTCTCAGCCCCAGGTCTCTGATCCTAGCTGTTAGCAAATGATTTGTGATTTTGTTTAAGGATAAATATCAGTGGTAGCCTAGCTTGAAGCCACCAAATTCATTTCATTTGTGCCCTGCACCAAATCTGATCCCAAAGGTGGCAAGCTGGCACATTAACACAATGTGATACTTAGTACCTTCCTCCTTCTCTATGAAATCAGTTTATCCAACAATATCTCATACAAATGACCTGCAAAAACAAGCCATACACAAAGCTTTCACTAACATCTTGATAAATGTAATTGGTGCACCTATGGCTTTTCAAGATGTTCCTATGCTGTGACCCTCTGTTTCACATAATGTAGCCTTTTAATTTATTTCCAATAGCTTCCCAGTCAGTCAGCACTGGCATCCTTTTTCAAACCTCAAATCATGGTCTGATAATCCATTTTGGTGCCTTTATTAGCCTCAAAGGTAGTTTGAGCTGTTAAAATATTTTTTTAACAAATTTCTTTTGGATAAGAGATATTGTAGTGGACTCCATATAATTTTTACCTTTACCTAACCTTTTCTTATTTATTTATTTAGAGACAATATCTTCCTCTGTCACCCAAGCTGGAGTGCAGTGGCACAATCTCAGCCCACTGCAGTCTCGACCTCTTGGCTCAAGCTATCCTCTCACCTCAGCCTCCCGAGCAGCTGGGACTACAGGTGCACACCACCAGGCCAGGCTAATTTTTGTGTATTTTGTAGAAATGGGGTTTTGCCATGTTGCCCAGGCTGGTCTCAAACACCTGAGCTCAAGCAATCCACCCATCTCGGTCTCCTGCAGTTTTTATCTGGCACCATTGCAGCTGATCCCATCTTGACAGCAATCCTACTAGAAATCTATTCAGAAACCCCTCTTCTGTTCATCTTTGCATCATCCTATCTGGGAGATAAAGTTACCCAGGAGACCACTGAGAGGGCAGGTCTCACTCTTTTTTCTTTTTGCTTGCTTTCTATTGATTGTCCCTAGAAGAAAGGTAACTGATTTAAGGGGCCTGAAAATGATTTGGACAGACTATAAAGAAAATAAAAATGAGATCAGTATGAAGAAGTCAATACCACACACCTTTTTCAAATTTGACAAAAACATTTAAGTTCTGAAATATTTCAGGTAAAAAAATAAAATATGTGATAAGAGAGAGGCTTACCTGAGATGTACTTTAGGAAATCTGGACTTCACTTCTTTCTTATATTCCCCCTTTTCACTCTCAACACATGAAATGCTGAAAATGGAAATTTTGCTTCTTGTATTAGAAGAATTTTCAACATTTAAATTTCTTAGAAAGTTTTGAATCTGATACTTATAATATTTGCCAATCTGTCCATGAAAGAACATGCATTCTAGAGAATGTCTGACAAAAGAGAGGGCAAAATTTTATCTCTTATGAATATTCAGGCCAGGTGCAGTGGCTCACACCTGTAATCCCAGCACTTTGGGAGGCCGAGGTGGTTGAATCGCTTGAGCTCAGGAGTTCGAGACTAGCCTAGATAACATGGCGAAACCCTGTCTCTACAAAAAATACAAAAATTAGCCTGGCATGATGGTGTGCACCTGTAGTCGCAGCTACTCTGGAGGCTGAGCTGAGAGGATCCCTTGATCCCAGGAGGTGGAGGTTTCAGTGAGCTGAGATTGTGCCACTGTACTCCAGCCTGAGCAACAGAGTGAGACCCTGTCTCAAAAAAAAAAAAAAGAATATTCACAGTATTGGGTGCTTGTGCAAAGTGGACATAGGGTACATAGTTCTTAAGACTTATCAGCAATGTGTTATTTCAATTTCATAAGCAAGCAAGATAAATAGTGGCTTTGCAGTTATCACACACTCTATCAATGGGATGTTGTCAAGATAGAATCTCAGTTGTAAGCTCTCTATTCAGAGTCTTGTCTATAAAGTTGTATTGCTTCTATAACTCAAACAAGATCAAGTTGTAGCTGGCACCATTTTCCTCAGAGTACCAAAGATATAACTGACTCCTGTTTAAGAAATGTCAAAAGTCACCGGAATTCATACTGCCAAGAACAACATGTGTGTGACATGTTGCTAAGCTTCCCTCTGCAGGTTTCCCCTCTGTGTCAGTGGTATGAACCCAGCAGCTCAGAATGAGGTAATTTCACAAAGGCAGGCATGTTGAACCCTTATGGCATCCTTCAGATAATGCATAGGTCAGAGATGGAATAAACAAAGCAATATGCTGAAAGCCAGCTGTTTAAGTGAGGAGGAACAGGCCTGGGAGTAAAGGGCTACATGGAGGATTGCAGTTAGGCTCAGGGGCTCTCCTGAAAGGTGAGCTTGCCCTGTTGGTGCTTATCTTACACAGTGAAAGGAAAGGAGGAAAACTGTCTCCAATTAGAACCAGGGAGAGCTGGTGATGCTGGGGCTGCCTCTATCTAAACCCTGATCTCATACTGCTTCCCTGTGGAGAGTTCTCTGAACTGCAGCTTCCCTCTGTGGGCCCCTGCCTGTCATGTCCATCCAGTGTGGTCTCGAGCCTGGACTTGGTATCATCCAACAGCAGGAAAAAAAAAAATTCTGTTAAGAACCTCAGCAAAAAGAATGGGGAGGCCATGAGAAAATGGTCCTCTCCTGAGTCCAGAGTCATATCTCACAACAGGCTGATCTGACACGTCTGCATCCTCACCCCTCCCTTTTTACATACCTTTTTAAAAAGCCCAAAGCCTCCGTCTGCCCAGTGGTGTTCCTTCGGTTCTGCTTTCGCAGATATATGTTCTGGCTTGCACCCTGGGGAACTCCAAATCAATTCTTAAAATTCCCTACTATTTCTCTGAATATTTTTCACAAAAGCCAAATCACAAGGCTATGGCCAACATAGAGGTTTCCACTTTTATCTTTTTATAATTATTATCACAGCTTTCTGCTTGTCTTCCTCCATACCCACCCAAGGAAGTGTAGACATAGGCATTAACAAGAATACCCCTACCCTTCAGCTACCCTTCTTCAGAGGGCATTAGGGCAATAAAACACATTTTAGATATAGATCTATAGCTGACTATTTCATTATGATATAAAAACAGTACTGTAGGAGCATTACAGTTAGTATGGTGGTTCAATTTTTTTATTTCTCTATAATTTAAAAACCAGAGGCCAGGTGCAGTGACTCACACCTGTAATCCCAGCACTTGGAGAGGCTGAGGCAGGAGGATTGCTTGAGCCCAGGAGTTCGAGACCAGCCTGACCAACATAGTGGAACGCCATCTGTTTATTTTATTTTATTTTATTTTATTTTACTTTATTTTGAGACAGAGTCTCACTCTGTCACCCAGGCTGGAGTGCAGTGGCGCAATCTCAGCTCACTGCAACCTCCGCCTCCCAGGTTTAAGCAATTCTCCTGCCTCAGCCTCCCAAGTAGCTGGGACTACAGGCACGCACCACTACACCTGGCTAATTTTTGTATTTTTAGTAGAGTCAGGGTTTCACCATGTTGGCCAGGCTGGTCTCGAACTCCTGACCTTCAGTGATCTGCCTGCCTCAGCCTCCCAAAATGCTGGGATTACAGGTGTGAGCCCAGCCTCTAATTTTAGAAAAAGAGAAAAAAAAAAGGAACTGGAGAAAGTTCAGCTTCTCTTAATTAAGAAACAGTCAGGCCCAGTGCAATGGCCTATGCCTGTAATTCCAGCACTTGGGAGGCCAAGGTGGGTAGATTGCTTGAACCCAAGAGTTTGAGACCAGCCTGGGCAACATGGCAAAATCCCATCTCTACAAAAAATTAAAGAAGAAGAAACAATCAGAAGCTAATAGGAAGCTATAATTAAAGTTTGATATGTTTTAGAGGAGATGAAGAAGAAGGCAATACATCCTTTGGGCTGGTCAGTGGTATTTTCTAGTGAATATTCAGAATCAGAAAGTATAAAGGAAGTTGAGGCTGTAATTCACATTCCAGAGAGAACCTGTGATCCTTTCTGTTCCTCTCCTCTCTGCCTCTGTTGAAGGCTCGAGGGTGAAAGCTGTAAGTTGAAGAGGACAAGCCATCAACAGAGGGTAACTTACGATGAGAAATGAAAATATTTGGATTAGCTATAATACTAAGCCAGTGATATTTACAAATTATTAAACTGCCATCCTCACATCAAACGCTTTTTATTTTATGAAATGCTAAGCTGTACTTTCAGTTTGTTTCAAACTGTCAGGGCCATTATTTGATGTCCCTCTTTGTTTATCTTAATTAAGATGTAGAATCAATCATTTTTACTTTCTCTCTCCAAGAGCAGCAGTCAGCTCAGAGTCAGGATGAGGTCTGGCCACCCTTGAGTGCTGTGCAGGTGCTGAGCCGTGTTTGTTCACAGAGGGATAAAAAACACATTTGTTCTCCAGGTTGTGTGGATAGACTGACAGATTTTGATAAGAGGGAAAAAAGTCTTCCTCTGTGGTGAGAAATAACATTTCTATCTAGAATAAGTGAAAACAGTGGCAAATATAATTCCTGTTACAGAGATGATTTTCCTCAACACATAGTGACAACTCAGCTGGGGGTGGGAAACACCGAGGTAGGTTGGAAATAGGAGGCAGAATGTGGTGACCCAGATCAAGCAAGAAGCAGAAGACGGACAGCCCTAAACCTTGTCCTGTGAATATGACAGTTGTTCTTGCCACGCTAGCTTTGTTTTCCATTCCTGATGCCACAGTTCAATCTCCAAGCTGCTAGGTCACAGTCTCCTGAAAGTAGAATGGCTTATTGTTGGAGAGACCATTTCATATCCAAACTACTTATGTTCCTCTTTGCACAGAGGTACTTCTGGCCCATCAACTCTGTATAAGGGCCTTCGCAGGGTGTTTACAACAGTAGAGCTTTTTTTTTTTTTTTTTTTTTGAGACAGAGTTTTGCTCTTGTTGCCCAGGCTGGAGTGCAATGGTGTGATCTCGGCTCACTGCAACCTCCGCGGTGTTCAACCACGGGTTCAAGCGATTCTCCTACCTCAGCCTCCCAAGTAGCTGAAATTAAAGGCACCTGCCACCACACCAGGCTAATTTTTGTATATTTAGTAGAGATGGGGTTTCTCCATGTTTGTCAGGCGGGTCTCGAGCTCCTGACCTCAGGTGATCCACACGCCTCAGCCTCCCAAAGTGCTGGGATTACAGGCATGAGCCACTGAGCCCGGCAAACAGTACAGCTTAATTCTGCTGAGGCACCCACTCTTTCCTACTCAGCCCCCCTTTTAAGAAGCATGCATCCCCTCAGAATAGCTAGCCAGGGGTAGAGAAGCAGTCAACTAGACATGGAACAGAACTGAATTCTACACGCCAATCAACCCACTTGGGATAAAGCCTTGTCTCCTTAGCACCAGGTCACCTTCGTCTCCTTAGCACCATGTTCCTCTATCTAACTGAGCTAAATAGCCATACAATTCAATGAGCTGGACAAATGAGAAACACAAAAAAAGGAAACAAGTCTATTGCATGATTTAGGGAGATCAGATTGGAAAAGATACAGTGCTTTACTTTTAAAATCATCCTAGTCAGTGAAGCAATCCAAACATTGCCATAGACTTAAACAGATTATTTGTATTTTATACCACATGCATCTAGAACAGCATTATCTGTAACCCTCAAGCACTTGGAGCCCTAGAGTTAGGGAAAAGTATACCTTTTCATTGATCAGAATCTTTTTAAGCACATCTAAGCAAATTTGGGTGTGAAATTAGTACTAACATTTCTCCTACTTTTTGTGAGCACGAACAGCTAGCGCACACTCCAGTGGTCTTATATGTTGTTCTGCTCCTGACAGTGTTATAGAAGTTAACTTCAGGAACTTGGACAAGAAGGCCTGCATTCCAGTCCTTCCTTAGGCAAGAGGTGGACTTTTGAATCACATAATTCCAAGAGGAAACATAACGTTTCAAAAGATAAACCAACACTTCATTTATTTGAGGCCTCTGTTATGATTCTTGGACCACAGATAACTACTTTGAACAAATTCTCACTCTTCATTAGTGGAAAACACTTTCCTCTAATCGCCACGAATTACCCAACACCTGGAATTAAGCAGTCTTCTCTTACCATACTCATTTTCTCTCTTTCCAGTGGGATGTTCTAGGTTCATAAGGTGACTGCCAATACTTATTTAGCTGTGTGCAGTATTACTGGTGTAGCTGAGGCTGCTAGCTAGCCCCCACTTCTGGGTTCGTGGCTGCCCAGAACAACTCCCTGCCTCCACGGCAACTAGATTTGACCACGTGATTTAACTTCTGGCTAGTGGAATGTATAAGTAATGTGTCAACTTTTTAGGGCCACACACAAGTGTCCTTAAGCAGGTAGAGGGATGGTGGTGCTGTCTGTGTTGCCCCTTTCCTCCTTCCTGCTGGCTGGAACTGGAGCCAGTTTGGACCATGACGAACAAATGACACACTTTATAAAGATAGAAAGAGCCTGAAGAGGAAAGGGCGAAGTGTTTGAAACATGGTGGACAACATAAACCAGCAACAAACTACCAACACCATAGAGGAGCCCCTTGATTTCATCAGGCTCAGCCTGGATAAATGAATTTATGGATAAATGAGAGATTACCAGGAGCTTCTAGGCAGATTACATGCTTATGATCTACATTTAAATATGTTATTGGGAGATGTGGAAGAAACTGTGACTACTACAGAAATTGAGGAAGAAGCCATCATATATAAGAGATATATAAATCAGTGAAACAGAATATTCAAATGCTCTTTTTCCCAGAAGATGTTTTGTCCTGGTTGTCCCTCCGTTGAGAGTTGGCTGAAACAATTTATCCCATATGGAAAATAGGAGACTTTGTACAGGTACCTCTTTAAATGTTCAGGACATTCAAAAGAGAAACCAGCAAACATTTTGATATTAAGAAATTCTCCCACTCCTGAAATGAATTGACTTGCAGACAACTCATAATTTCTATTAAAAAAAATTTTTTTTAATAGAGGTGGGGTCTCACTGTACTGCCCAGCCTGGTCTCAAACTCCTGGGCTTAAGCCATCCTCCCACCTTGGCCCTCCAAAGTGCTGGGATTACAAGCATGAGCCACTGCACCCAGCCCAGATAATTCATAACTTCTTAAGCTAAATGGCATTTTTATTTTTCTCCAACCCTTCTAATAAATGTGATCACCAAGATGCAAAACTCTTTTTCAGGAAAAAAAAAGAGGAGCATGAAGTGCCCTCCCATTCCTGGGGTGCTTCCCCCCAGTCTTTTTATACATGAGGGACAAATTACCTTCTATTTTGTTAAGGCCTCTATTATTTGGGGTTTTCCGTCACACTGGCTAAACTAATCCTAATGATACATCTGGTAAGGACTTCCTTTGGGGGGTAGCCGAGGACAAACTGAGCAGGGTAACACTCGGGAGGAGACTATGAGGAATAGAATGGGAAAGATACCACAGTGATGAAATGACTACAAGTGGCCTCCTCAGCCATGGAAACGATTAAAGCCAGAGTTATATTAGCACAGATAATAATTTCTTTAGTATTTCTTAAATGGTGTTATGCAGAAGTCCTAACTTTTATTGGTTGATTAATGTAGTTTATTCTAGTCTTGGTAATAATGATCCTGGGTAGTTTGTTAAAATTGCCATGTGTACAAGTTGTCTTGGCTCTTTTCCAGGTCACCTTTGGTTACTTTGGTGCCTATAGCACTTCTCTTGCCCCTCGTGCTTGTTCTGATACTCACTGTCCACGCCCTCCACCTGGGGGCCTCCCTGGGCCCACCTCACCAAGGCCCTCCAGCAAGCCATCAGGATGATAAGGACCTAACATACACATCTACTCTGAGGCTGTGGTTCTCAGCCCTAGGTGAGCATCAGAACTACTCATAGAACTTTGTAAAAATAAACATGCCTCAGCCCCACTCCAGATAATCCTGAATCAGTATATCTGGGGTGCAGTTCAGGTATCTACACTTTTTTAAAAAGTAGACAGGTGATTCCGATGTGCAGCCAGAGTTACGAACCACGGCTCCAAGGTGTCGATGACTGATAATGGCTCCTTATAATATTGCCAGCCACACACACGTGACCTCATGGATAAGCGTCGCTACCTGACATCTGTCAGTTACCTACCTCTACTCAGTGGTCTACCGCATAGGTACAGACAGCTGTGCCTTATCCCTAGGAGAGCTGGAGCTCTGTGCCTCCTCCTCCCAGTGATTTCTGATGTACTAGCTTGTTACCACACTGTGGATGAGAATATCTCAATTAATGTGCTACCTCTCCCAGAGGCATTTGTAGTTCAACGGGGAATAATGCTTTAATCTAAGGGAATGGGCCCCAAATGATGGAATTTCAGGAATTACAGAAGTCAATTGAAAAGATATTTTGGAAGAGGGGCCCTTTTCCAGTTAACTTAAACACACACCATTTAAGCAGCACCAATTCTACTTATAAAACAACAACAACAAAACAACCGGGCCTGATTCAGAAGATTTTTAGACTTCTGAGGGGAAAAGTATCTATTTCTTCATCTTCCTTCACCTGCTGTTTGAAATCACCTTCAGCCCTCACACTTTCTCTTACCTCTAGAGAAGCAGTGCTGTTTGCCCCTAATTCAGCCATAGTTAAATGGCAAGAGAGCTCATGTTAAGAGAGCACATTACACTCTTCTGCATATCCTTTCATACATGGAATCCAACCTTAGGACACAGAGCAAAGAGTCATTTAGTGATCAATCCCCTATTACAGCACAGGCACAGTCAGTCTAATCAATATTTTCATGTATCTGGCCAGCTTTTACAAACCTGGGGTAATTAAGATTCTACAATGTCTTAGGTAATCCTTAATATTTCACTGGCTTTTCTTCTCAACTATTTTGTTTCTTATTACTTTTATCCTATCCTTCCAGACTCTGTAAATACAAACCTAATAGGACTATTATAAAAACCAAGTTAAATAGGAGGTTTGACAGTGCTCTAAAAAATTTTAAAGACCCACATAAATGTATAATAATGTTTCTATAATAAGGACTGTATTCTTTGTGTAGCAGTACTTAAGTTTTTGATGGAAAGAGGAGGAGGAAAGACTGAGATGTAGACAGACTAATGCTAAGGATTGCCATGAGAATTCCTTCTGTTCCTGCCTTGTCCACTTACTAACTAGGAGGCTTGAGCAAGTCACTTTAATTTCTCCATCAAGAGAAAAATGGTCATTTTTCTTATTATAGAAAATTATTCATATTATAGAGGTAGTGGTGAGGATTAATGAATCAAGGTATATTAGGAGAAGTAAGCATCCATAGATTTTGTAAATTCTGCGGAAAGAATCTGGAAGGGAGATTTAGATACAGGCCCAAGTCCTAGCTAGACATGGAACCCTGGCATCCAGACACTTGCCTCTCAGTTCTAATTATTAGCACACTCCCTCTGCTAAATAGGATAAAAGGAAGAGCTTTTGTTCTTGTCCATTACAAAAACACATTGAATTGTCTATGGTGATTTTGTAACTGTCAAAGATTTGTTGCCCTGGAAATAAGGATTTGTAATAAGAGTGTTATCACACCTTTGTTGGTGTCAACTGTTCACTAGGAATAGTCAAAGAGATAAATGAAATATAAACAGGACAATGGCCTAAGTGCAGCCTCCCCTAATTGTTTATTTTCTTTCCAAACTGGCAAGAAGTTGTTGGAGTTTCATACTTCATTTTATATACAAACTGAGGTCCTGGGGGAGAGTATCCTTCATGTGAACAGCTCTCCCAGTTACAGGAGAAAACTGAGTAACAATAAAACCCTCGGGGACATCATTTAATATTTCCAGCATTTCACATGAGCTACTGACACTTGGGTCTTCAAGGGGAAAGCTGATTTATACCTTCAGTCGTTAGACAATGTAAAGGTGAGGTCAGGCATAGGCATCCTTCATCCCTTTCCCTGGTGCTCACAGGTCCCTTGGGCAAGGTGGAATCAAAGCATTTCAAATGGTAGAGGTCACAGGAGTGACATGGTAAGAGGTAAGAGAGCACAGCCTCCTTCCTCTACCAGTGGGTCTAACACCCATATATCTTCATATTGCCGTTGTTTCCACTTGAAAAATTATATGCAGTTGGTTTTACTTTTCCTTCCTTCCTATTCTGAAAACACGATTTCCACTCCCAATCTAAAGTATAATTTATGTCAAGACTAATGATTATGTGTTTCTGATTATTTTTTAAAAAGCTGAAACCTTTAACATAAATGCAAGACAACAGGTGTCCTGTTTTATAGCCTTGTACTTTTCCAACCCTATAAATTAAAATCATGTCTGTGCTGTCTCTGTCTTTGCACTGATCTGAAGTCATTCTAGGACATTCTAGGAATTCTGTGCTCTCTGGCACAAAACCTCCCACGTGGAAGGTTCCAGATAAATTTTTCTTGATTTGATTTGATCTACAGGTACTTGATCAAATTCTGGTCATGCCCAGTAATACAATAATACTTTGTAAATTGCAACCCAAGTTTATACCCTGGGCTTCTGACCCCAAATTTCATAATGGGATTCCATACCTTTTATTCCTTATGAAATAAAACAGCTCTCCAGTGGAAAGAGACCTCCTGCTTTTGTGGGTCCCCTTGCAATGTAGGAAGAGCTTAGGCAAATTAGACGTATGGTATAAAGTACAATATTAGAATTGTAAATGAGTCTTAAAATTACATAAAGACTACAGATTATTAAAGTATTCTTAAGACAATATCTAATTCAAATATAACTTTATGTAAATTTTTTTCTTTTTTTTTTTTTTTTGAGACAGAGTCTTCCTCTGTTGCCCAGACTGGAGTGTAGTGGCGCAATCTCAGCTCACTGCAACATCTGCCTCCCAGGCTCAAGCAATTCTTGTGCCTCAGCCTCCTGAGTAGCTGGGATTACAAGCATGCATCACCACACCCAGCTAATTTTTGTATTTTTAGTAGAGATGGTTTCTGCATATTGGCCAGAACTCCTGGTCTTGAACTCCTGGCCTCAAGTGATCTGCCTGCCTCGGCCTCCAAAGCACTGGGATTACAGGCGTGAGTCACCATGCCCAACCTGTGCAAGTGTTTTTAATAGCATTGTTTCTCTTCATTCTACACTGGTTTCTTCTTTCTTTTCTGGATTCCTTTGCCATGTACCTTCATACCAAGCTTAGGAATTTTGTGTAAGCAGCCACTCAGAATGGACATCATTATATAAATATGGAGACATGGCTGTACTGTGAAATGGTTGAAAAACTATTTTTAAAATTTTCTATTTTTATTTTTATCAAAATAATGTATGCATATAGTTCTTAAAAATCAAATAAAGCCAGGCACAATGGTGTGTACCTGTAGTCCCTTGGGAGGCTAAAGTGGGAAGATTACTTGAGCCCAGGAGTTTGAATCCAGCCTTGGCCACATAGCAAGACCCCATTTCCAAAAAAAATTTTTTTAATCAAATAATACTACAAGCAGTCACCCTGGAGTTCTGCTTTCCAGAGGCAACCCCTTTCCATTTTTTAAAAATTAACTTTTTCATCCATTCTGATGTGTCTCTTCCACACTTCTAAATAATATGATTAGACAGCTATTTTTTTAGTTTATCAATTTCATACATTACCTATTGATTTTATATTATGATAGGGGAGGAGTCAGCATTCCTATTCCATCCCAGCCATCAATTCCCCATTCTTCATGTTTCGAGTGTGGTTATATCATAATTTTTAGTTAATCAATATTTAGTGTTTACATTAACTATGTAAATATTATTTACGTCGACCCTTATAAAATTGTATAATTAAATTTTATTTCTTTATTTTTTATACCAAGGGGTATAAAAAAATACCTCTTTATTTTTTACCCAAGAGGACTGGGTTCATAGAGCTTCCAGATAACTGACCACGTGGAGGTTCCTGGAGGGTAGCATAGCCAGGGAGGACATGGAAGCTCCACACCCCTTCCCCCATACCTCACCCTATGCATCTTTTTACCTATATCCTTTGTAATATCCTTTATAATAAACCAGGAAATGTAAAAAAAATTCTTGTTTTTCCTAGAGTTGGCAAATGCCTTGACTTTCTTCATTTGCATAGTTTTCTAAGTCACCATCCCTAATTCTTTCCAAACTTTGCAGAATTGTAATTTTCCACATGATCAAACACTCCAGATGATCAATCAGTTCCATTTGTGCTTCTAGTCTCTCCTGGAGATCTCCATCCTCCTCCCCACTCTGGGCTGGCTGCTCTCAGGCCTCCTGCACAGCTGTCATCCTGGGACTTCCCTTTCATCCCTTTCCTTCATCAGAGCACCACGTTCTGGACCCAATGTCACCTTCTTTCTTGGTGGACTCCCTCATTTTGATGGAGCACATATTGTGGTGGCATCCTGAGAAAGGATGCCTGGGAGGTCAATTTCTTGAGACTTTGAATGTCTGAAAACCTCTGTATTCTACTTTTACACTTAACTGTTAGTTTGGGTGTGAGAATGCTAATGGAAATCATTTTCCCTTAGAACTTGGAAAGCTTTGCTTCATTGGCTTCCAGCTTTCATTGTTGCTGTGGAGAATTTCAGTGCCATTCTGATTCTTAATTCTTTGCATGACTTGTTTCTCCCCCCTGATTCAGAAGGTTTTAGGATCTTCTTTTTAAGAATTCTGTTCTGAAATATCACTGTGATTACCAATATGTGAGTCCCTTTTCATTCATGTGCTGGGTGTATGGAGGACCATGTCAATCAAAAGATTCCTATCATTTTGAGAAATGTTATTATTTCTTTGATAATGTCCTTCCCTCTGTTTCTGTGTTCTAATACTTTTTATCTTTTCTGGTTTCCTTTTCTTGATCTTTTTGTTCTATTTAAGATTTCCTCAGCCAGGTGCGGTAGCTCACGTCTGTAATCCCAGCACTTTGGGAGGCCGAGGCATGTGAATTGCTTGAGCCCAGGAGTTCTAGACCAGCCTGGGCAACATAGCTAAACCCTGTCTCGACCAAAAATTCCAAAAATTAGCTGAGCGTGGTGACACGTACCTGTAGTTTCAGCTACTCAGGAGGCTGAGGTGGGAGGATTGCTTAAGCCTGGGAGGTGGAGACTGCAGTGAACCAAGATCAAGCCACTGCACTCCAGCCTGGGCAACAGAGTGAGACCCCATCTCAAAAAAAGAAAGAGAGAGAGAGAGAGACAGAGAGAGAGAGAGACACACAAGAAAGAAATAAAGAAAGAAAGAAAGAAAGAAAGAGAAAGAAAGAAAGAAAGAAAAGAAAAGAAAGAAAGAAAGAAAAGAAAAGAAAGAAAGGGGAAGGAGGGAGGGAGGAAGGGAGGGAGGAAGGAAGGAAGGAAGGAAGGAAGGATTTCCTTGACAAGTATTTCTACCATCTTAAATCATGCAACATTTTAGTAGTTGGTCTTATGGAACTCTTAGCTTGGTAATGTGGGATGTGCTGCTCAGATTCTGCATCAGAGCTATTCTTTTTCCTCCTTTCATGTGCTCTACACAGTTTGACCCATAGAAGTCCAGCAGTCCCACTCAATGTCTGGGGCTAAACATCCCTGTGAACCTCATACAGCCCAGGTACCTGTCTCTTCTCTGGTAATGCCAAAGATCAGATCCCATTTTAAGGCTGAATATCCTGGACAACTCCCAGGCATAATGGCTCCATTTAGTAGTATATTACTGTAGCCATTCTTAGCAGAATGGGGTTCCTAAAAATCATGAAATTTGGGCTGAGAAATATAGAATTAAAGCATTATTCATCTTGACTTTATAGTTAGGACCATAACGTACATTAGATAAAATGTGTAGCATGGTGTAGCCAAAACAAAAGGAAAAAAAAAACTGGATTTGGAGCTTAAAAATACCTGAGTTTTGGCTGGGCATGGTGGCTCACGCCTGTAATCCCAGCACTTTGAGAGGCAGAGGCGGGGGAATCACCTAAGGTCGGGAGTTCGAGACCAGCCTGGCCAGCATGGTGAAACCCCGTCTCTACTAAAAATACAAAAAAAAAAAAAAAAAAAATTAGCCAGGTGTGGTGGCACATGCCTATAACGCAGCTACTCAGGAGGCTGAGGCAGGAGAATCGTTTGAGCCTGGGAGATGCTCAGATCACGCCATTGCACTCCAGCCGAGATCACGCCATTGCACTCCAGCCTGGGCAACAAGAGTGAAACTCTGTCTCAAAAAAAAAAAAAAAAGAAAAAAATCTGAGTTTATATCTTGGTTCTTCTTCTTTCCAACTGTGTGAGCCTGTTTCAGCTTCGGAAGGCCAGACTGGTGAGATCTTTCTGTCTGAATGAAGGAGATCAGAATTAAGGAGGTGTCATACACGAAAGCATTTTATAAACACTAAATAAAGTGTTATCCAAATGTAAAGTATTACTATTATCATGTTACTGTTGTAATTATTTGGTCAGGAAAGCCTGAATTTCATGCTGCCTCTCCTATGTGCTTTGTAACACCCAGGCAATTCCACAATTAGAAGTGGCTTTTCAAAAAGACACTTTAGTTCTTCTTTTCCTTGAAAACAAATGAATCTGGAACCAATCTACCTTAGCCATACAATATGTGCAGCCTCTTTTGTTCAGGAACAATCTTAAGGTAATAAACTTCTCTGCCCCTGTGACAGAGAAAAATGTTAGAAGGAAATGGGTTTCCATCTCAGGCTTCCAAGGTGCTATACCAAACAATAACAAGGGAAAAATTATTCAGTTAAACACACCTGACATGCATTGGCATCCAATATGCCATCCTCCTCACCAGGCATTATTACTTATATACCTGCCTGTAAGAAAGGCTGCTCGGAAGAGCTACTCTGCTTTTGTCAGACATACATTTTAGAGACTTTTAAATAAACTTATACAGCAATACCGAGCTGCATGTCTTCTAAACTTTGCTATTTCATCCGTCTATACCAAGTGCCGTGAAGCAGAATGGATGTGCCTTCAGCTTTCTACAGTCCTGGAAAATGAGCCAGTCCACTTAACAATAAATGGTGGTTGGTTCAAACACACATGACTGGTCTAGTGAAGAAGAAAAGAAAGTTGAGCTTAATGAAGTCCAGTGTCTGCGTCCCTGTGCATGGACAGGAAAGGACGAGTGTTTTATAACTGTTTATTGGAGTTAATGGTAATAAATTCCTCACTTGTGATGCATTAACTTTAATGTTTTCATTACTTGGTGATTTAGGTTTTCCCTTTTCACATTGTAAATCATGTTGTCCCAGTAGCAGAGCAGGTCGAGTGCCTGCCGTAATGTTCATAATGTTCAGTGGGGAAAGAAATGTTCTCTTTCTCTCTCCTGCATGGTCTGACAAAAGATGCTTTGCCTCATCCCGATTTGCTACTTGCTAAATAAGCAATAAAGACAGACAGACAAACAGATGCATCCAACCACAGTGTAGCAGAATATGGCAGGGCCTAGTTTAGATCCAAGGGAAATATAGGTCTCTATAGTAACTTTCCAAATGTATTTGGTACTAAAGTTTTTTCTTTTTCTTTTTTTCCCCGTTTGCTGAGTGTGAGCCCTTAGTTAATGAGCTGTGCAAATAGATATTGAGATTTAGTGTTTTTATTTTGCAATTACAGACTTGGTGATTTGGTTGGAAAATTTTGGGTTTAGAAACATCACCCTCATTTTCCCCTCCTAAATCTTTTTCCTTGCAAAGTTTGACTTCAAACTTGCTTGAGTTTTGTCAGATGAAACAGAAGAATCCAGAAATATTTAAATCTAGAATTTGTAACTTCTTTTTTAAGGGAGGGTGATTTTTGCCTTAAAGGTAACTTATCACAGCCAACATCATTTTTCTGTCTCTGAGCCCATACTGCTACACAGAGACACATATGGAGCTGTCTGAGGGTGAGGTTTGGCTTGGGAGTGGCCCTTTGACCAGGAGATAATACATACCAGGTCAAAGCCACATTGCTAAGATCACTGCTTTCCCATCAAGTTCTTCCTGATGGGGTGTGAGAGTTCTCATTAGATCACCCACCCTGAAATACCCCCTGAGAATCACGATAATTAGTTCCTGAGTCTTCTTTTGTCTTTTCTGCTGTGTTTGCTTTTAAAGTTTTCTCAATGCAGTACTCTGATGATATCTGAATGTCTTTTACTAGAGAGACATAGAGAAGGCAAAATTATTATCATTTGATTCCTCCTTAAATCTTTTGCTTTGGATAGCAACTAAAATAGAGATGTCAGGAGTCTGTCACACTAATCTCCATGTAGCCTTCACCATTAACAGTATTAAATGCTCAGACACACATAAGATGTTTGCTCACAGGATGCAAACCAATGTACATGTAAAAGCTCAAAAGGAAAATGCCATTTCTCCAGGAGATAAATAAAAGAACATGACTGAGGAAACACTATCAGTGACCAAATTCTCAGCCACTCAAAGTCTATAGCTCAGAAGTTGCTATCAATAGCTATTTCCTAAAGAGTAATCAGTTATTCATTTGGCACAGTCTTTTGCCTGTTTATTGTTTCTTCTGAACCCTGTTCTGGAGATAGATAAGGACCAAGGCAAACAGAATTGGTGTGCCAATCAGGCTGTAACATGGGACTCAGAAATTTATTTCTTTGCCAGGCGTGGTAGTTCACACCTATAATCCCAGCACTTTGGGAGGCTGAGATGGAAAGATTGCTTGAGACCAGAAGTTTGAGACCAGGAGTTCAAGACCAGCCTGGGAAACATAGTGAGACCCTGTCTCTACCAAAAATAAGAAATAAATTAGCCAAGTGTGGCGGTGCACACCAAGTAGTCCAAGCTACTTGGAAGGCTGAGGGCAGGAGGGTTGCTTGAACCCAGGAGATGGAGGCTGCAGTGAGCCATGATTGCACCACTGCACTTCAGCCTGGGTGTCAGAGCAAGACCCTGTCTCAAAAAAGAAAGAGAGAGAGAGGAAAGAAGGAAAGAGGGAGGGAAAGAAGCAAGGAAGAGAGAGAGAGGGAGGGAGAGAGGGAGGAGAGAAGGAAGGAAGGAAGGAACGAAGAAAGGAAGGAAGGAAGGAAAAAGAGAGAGAGAGAAATTTATTTCTCTCCAGTTGAGGTTCATGGCATTTTATTCTGATTTTTTCTCCAAAATCCTTTTTGGTCCTCTTTCTTTCATTCTCAGCGCTGTGATACGAGCTAACTTCTGCACCCCCACTTCCTCCTTGTTGTCTTGGCAAAATCCTCCTTTCCTTGCCTCTTCTTACTTTCTTGTTTTATATGATACCAACCCTAAGATTAAAGTAGAACAAAAATTACTGTTTGTGACTTAAGCGAAAATGGTTTGACTAACAAATATTCACTTCCATATTGCATTCCTAGATCACAAGTCCTATTAGGCTAGAAGTGGTTTCAGTTCAGTTTAACAAACATTATTGGGTACCTACTGTGTGTACGAGGCCCCTGGGGATAAAAAGAGAAACAAGTATACAAATAATGAATTGCACTGCTCTCTATGAAAAAGGGACCAGATTTCCCACTGGCAGCTTTTCTTTAGGCTTCCAGAAATTAAATAATTAGTATCACACTCCTTACAGTGTATTGTGTATATTTAAGGGAAAGATCCTTCTTAATTCCACATCAGTTCAACAACTAATTAAAGAATGGCCCAGGGCCGGGCGCGGTGGCTCATGCCTGTAATCTCAGCACTTTGGGAGCCTGAGGTGGCTGGATCACCTGAGGTCAGGAGTTCAAGAACAGCCTGATCAACATGGTGAAACCCCGTCTCTACTAAAAATACAAAAATTAGCTGGGCATGGTGGTGGGCACCTGTAATCCCAGCTTACTCGGGAAGCTGAGGCAGGAGAATCGCTTGAACCTGGGAGGTGGAGGTTGCAGTGAGCCGGGATTGCGCCATTGTACCCCAGCCTGGGCAACAAGAGTGAAACTCCAACTCAAAAAAAAAAAGAAAGAAAGAAAGAATGGCCCAATCTTGTGATGGAGCTCAGCTATTCACATGTTCCAGTTCCTCCTCAATTTAATTCTTTTTTTTTTTTTTTTTGAAACAGAGTCTCCTTCTGTCACCCAGGCTGGAGTGCAGTGGCATGATCTCGGCTCACCGCAACCTCCACCTCCAGGGTTCAAGCAATTCTCCTGCCTCAGCCTGCCGAGTAGCTGGGATTACAGGTGTGCGCCACCACACCCAGCTAATTATTTTTGTATTTTTTTTTTTTTAGTAGAGACAGAGTTTCACCATATTGGCCAGGCTGGTCTCAAACTCCTGACCTTGTGATCTGCCCACCTCGGCCTCCCAAAGTGCTGAGATTACAGGCATAAGCCACCGTGCCAGCCTTCCTCCTCAATCTAATTCTTACTCTTCTTACCTAGACAATTGCCATGAAAACCCTGGCCCATCCCCCTACGTGCACGGCTATATGCACCAAAGAAGAATCTAATATGCAACTTCTTTGTTTCCCCATTTTAATCCAGGTACTATAACGTTCTGTTCACTTAATTTCTTCCATGGTGTCATCTCTTTTCCTATAACTGCAAGATCTATTTTTACCCTCCTCCCTATTGCCTTGTACCCAGGTCCACAACTACCCTTCTTTTCCCAGGAATAGCCCTTTTTCTATTTGCTTTTTCAAGGATTCTAGCAGCTTTACATTGTTACTAAGGTCTTATGGAAACCCAAGCAAAGTGGCAAGAATGGAGCACGTTGAGGAAAAGATTTAGGGTCCCTGGGAGCCAAGACTGTGCTATAAAAATGTTCTAGAAAATGCTATAGAAGCACAGAAGAGGGAGTATATAATTTTACATGGTGGAATCAAAGATTCAAAGAGGATGTGACATTTGAATTGAAGGAGCACTCCCAACTCGGCAGCTGGGTGTAGAGAGAGGAAGTTCCAAACAGGAAAAACAGAATACACAGAGACCTGGCAGTGTAAAGTGCATGGCATGTTCCACAGGACAGAGTCTGTTCCTTATTGTTGCTGGAGTACTGGGAGGTGACAAAGTTGGGAGAAAATGAAACTGGAATGTAGGAAGACACCAAGTACTTAAAAGTCTTTGTATGCTGGAGAGTTTGAGTTTCATTCTGTAGGTAATAAAAAACCATTACAGGATTTAAGCAGGAATGTGACATGATCTGTGTTTTAGAAAGATGACTTCTGGCCACAGTTTGGTGAACCAGTTAAAAAGTGATTCTAAACCCAGGCAAGGCTCTTTTCTTTTTATTTCCTTTTCTCTGTGTTCTTATCACAGTCCAGTGGCATAGTAAATAAACAGATCTGAAAATGACATTTCATCATTCGTTTTTAAAGATAGGCTCTCAAGTGATGCATGTATAATCGTGATCTGACTCAGGGGGAATACGTCGATCTTGCAAGGTTTGTAAAAAGACAATGTGGCATTTTAAAATCCTCTCCTCCTTTTTAGAATCATGAGACCATTGAAGGATTGCTGCCTTAATTTGTATCAGGATTCCCAGTTTGCTCTGTTGCCACTTACTGTGGCTTAGCTGCTAAAGATACTTCAGGTCTTTTGCGGTTCTATATTAAGGATGGATTCTTAGGATAAAAATGAAACTGAGGATGTTGGGTTACAGATATGTGTTATTGATAAAATCAAAAGACACATATGCTTAACCCACCACCACAGAACACTCATGGTTTTGAAGGAACACAATTTTTTTTTTCAAGTAAATAAAGCACCGTGGGAATTCATGATGCCACAATTATGATAGTACATCAGATTCATTTCATCACTATAGGCTGTAGCATACATAGGATAAGCTATAAGTTATTTTTGATTGACTTTTCCCTGTAAGAAAGCGTATCAGAATGCAGTGAGTGGTATTGTTATAGAAAAACTTAAAACCCGTTCTTATTCTAAAAGTAAATTATTCAAAATCTCTGTCCTTTAACTGATCAAAGTATACCAATGTTTCACGATTGAGAAGCAATGGATTATTATAGTTAGTCATTCTTTAAGATGAACTCCTGACACCTACCAGAAAGTATTGATTATTACCATTTATTTAGATACTATCATTAGTGCATTGAAGTTACCATGCTTAGAGTTAGAAGGGCTTTTTCCTAACACTTTCATTTCTTATAAGTAAAATCCCACGGAAAGTGAAGATGTGGAAGAGAGCATCTTGAAAGACCACAGATCTCCTAGACAATTAGCATGTGTTGCCCCTTTGTAGGAATGAGAGGGTTCTTCATCCTCCATGAATACTCATGGTTTCTGTAAGTTACCTTGTGGCTTGGCATTACTGAGGGAATACTTTATGAAAAGAAACCAATTTGGATATTTGGCTTTAAAATCCTTTTGTTTTGTTTTTGTTTTTTGTTTGTTTGTTTTTTGTTTTGTTTTGAGTCTTGTTCTGCCACCTAGGCTGGTGCACTCTCAGCTCACTGCAACCTCTGCCTCCCAGGCTCAAGCAATCCTCCTGCCTCAAGCTTCCAAGTACCTGGGACTACAGGCACATACCACCATGCCTGACTAATTTTTGTGTTTTTAGTAGAGACAGAGTTTCACCATGTTGGCCAGGCTGGTCTCAAACTCCTGGCCTCAAGTGATCTGCCTGCCTCAGCCTCCCAAAGTGCTGGGAAAAATCTTCCTTTTCAAACCCAAATCTGTTCCTTCAAGAGTAAGTAAATCATGTCCAAGATTTCTGCATGAGCCCTACACTGGAACAGGGTTTCTTTTTTCTAGATGATCGCCCTTGCATCAGAAGAGGTCTTACGAACCTTGGTGACCAATCAGCACTTTTTTTTTTTTTTTTTTTTGAGTCGGAGTCTCGCTCTATCACCTGGACTGGAGTGCAGTGGCACGATCTCGGCTCACTGCAACATCCGCCTCCTGGGTTCAAGCAATTCTCCTGCCTCAGCCTCCCAAGTAGCTGGGATTACAGGTGTGCACCACCATGCCCAGCTAATTTTTTGTATTTTTAGTAAAGACAGGCTTTCACCATGCTGGCCAGGGTGGTCTTAAACTCCCGACCTCGTGATCTGCCCACCTCGGCCTCCCAAAGTGCTGGGATTACAGGCGTGGGCCACCACGCCCAGCCCCAAGCAGCATTTTTTGAGAGCTTCTGGCTGTGCCCTCTTATAGGTACTTAACTCATGCATCCTTTTATTGAATTCTGAGACTCCTTTGTATTTTGCTCTATATCTCTGTTGACCTCTTGGATTTCACATAGATCTGCCCTAGGAGGCAATTCCAAAGATTAATCAGTTAGTACATTTAAAAGTAACCGAGTGCTCACTTTGGCAGCATATATACTAAAATTGGAATGATACAGAGAAGATTAGCATGGCCCCTGTGCAAAGATGACATGCAAATTTGTGAAGCATTCCATGTTTTTGAACTAACGCAGAAACAGAAAACGTAATATGGCATTTTCTCACTTATAAGTGGGAGCTACACATTGGGTACACATGGACATAAATATGGCAACAGTAGACACTGGGTAAATGCACGAGGAGGTAGGGAGGGAAGCAAGGGTTGAAAAACTATTATTGGGTACTGTGCTCACTACCTGGGTGACAGATTATTCATACTCCAAACCTCAGCATCACACAATATACTTTGTAACAAACCTACACATATACCCCGATTCTAAAATAAAAGCTGAAAAACATAAAAATAAAATAAAACCTGCTCATTTTACTCATAAAAAAGTAAATAAGAAATATAGATACTAAAATAATTTTTTGACACCAGGAGTTAGAATAACCACACATCATGCCTGTTTCTTCTTCCAAAAAACAGGGTCTCTTTTTGTGGGGGAGTGAGATAGGAAGACCCAATCTTTCCTCATCCACTTCTGTGCATGTCTGAAGCTCAGAGTATTGGAAAGAGCATGGGCTATTCCAACTGAGCAACCTTCAGCAAATTATGTCATTTCATTACACCTCAGTTTCCTAGTCTGTAAAGTGGGGATGATAATAAAACATGCCTCATAGGGATGTTGTGGGACTTAGATGTAAAAATGCTTGATACAATGCTGATGAATTTAAAACTGGTTAGGGTTTTGGGGGGCCATTTTTGTTAAAGCATATTCATTTTAATTATTTTGTTTATTATCTGCTTTTTTTTTCTTCGTACTACTGACCTAGAACCTCAGAGGTTTTTTTTGTCTTCAGTATAACAGGATTTTCTCCACAGATTTCTGTAACCTGGGTTCACTATAACCTGGATTCACTGGTATTTTTAAAAGACCTTCAAAAATTAGAAGGGCAACATGAGTCTATTGAGGTCTCATGAAAGTTGTCTTCTGTGTTGGTTTGCTAACTACAAATGTGTCATTTCTACCATTTTCTGGGGTCCTTTAGTCTAGCTCCTGTTGCTCATGTTCTGTTTCCTAGCTTCTTACATCACAGCTTGTTGAAGAACTTGATTAAGTACGTTGTGTTCATTCCCTTCCTTTCATCTGTTGTCCAATTTATTTCTCCATGAACAGTTCCATTCAGTTAGTTTAAAGCCATCTGTTTGAGTGCTTTCTATATCTTTGAAATTTTAGATGCTAAATCTATTACTAATGTTTTAGAATTTTTCACCTTTCATATGTTAAGCTAAATTCCTTTATAAGTGAAGCACAATGCAAGAAAAATGTGTGGTATAAGTGTAAACTCAGGTATATATCAAATGGAACCACGGAAGTTAAAGAAGTATATATGCCTGTTCAAGGGACTAATCAAGGAATAGTCATTGAAACCAACTTCCTTGTTAGCATCGGAAGATGACACTTCCTGCCAGACACTACAAACTATCATTTATTGACTGGTTCCTGAAAATTGAGAAGAAGGCAAAAAAGTAACCCAGAAAAGTAAGAAGCTAAGGAAAAGCAGTAATGAACATATTAAAGAAGGCCACAGAAATCAAATGCACAAAAGAGAGGTTCATGAACAGATTTGAAATCCACAATCACCAGACAAGAGAAAACTACCCCCTCCCCAACCTATCTGCAATACCCTCCTCACCTTGGTACATTTGAGGCATTTTAAAGCGTGTGTTTGTGTTTATGTCTGCAGATGCACACACACCAGCCATCTGTGACTGCATTGGAATTGCAGGTGGAATTTGACCATTCCCAGCCTTCAGATGTTAAATTTTCTTCAATCTCATACACCCAATCCCCAGGTTTTTTACATGAGTACTTTAATGAAGGATCCTGCTAAACTTCACCCTGTCTGAAATTCACCCCTGTTAGCTATTAGTCTCTAGGCTCAAGTTGGTTAGGTCCCTCTTTTAAACAGTTGAAAAGAACTTGAATTAAAAGGAAGAGGGAGGATGGGAGAAGTCCATAACTTAACAGGGGGACAATTTGAACAAAAGATGTTTTTTAAAAAACTATTTATTTTCCTTTCAGGATGATTTAGCAAGAGACCAAGCCAGCTGCCTATAATGAAAGTTAGTGGGCACCTGGTTTGTTCTGCAGGGGCTGCAGCCTTTTTGCGTGGAAATTGTGTGGCCTCCTGTGCTATTAGCCTTGTGCTCTGGTGTTGCCAACTGATTTCTCCAATTCTCTTTTCTCGGTGGGCTAGAACGCAGCTGGTTAAATAGTCCGTGACTCACATAAGCTCTCGTGTCTTTTTTATTGACTGCTTTATGGAAATGTATCACACTCCAAAGGGTCCCCATTGTTGTTGCTGTGCATAGCTGACTAAAGAGTCATGTTTAGCATTGAGAGATGGAATCCTATTCTGTCGTTTTTTATTGCTTTTTTTGATGTGGGTGGGATACAAGGGTTTAAAGGAATCTAGATGAAGAGAAAGATATCTGAGAATTTCTTTTATCTTCATCTGCCATGAAAGTTGGGTGGCCATCACTTCTGGGTAACATACTTCTCTGTTGATCTTATCTTTGTGGCCCCATATCCTTCAGCTAAGTGAATCTTTTCTTTATACGGGCTGTTCTGAGAGGTTTAGTTAAGTGTAGTGGTAGGGAGAGATTATGACACTAATGTAATTCTGTTTTGTGCTGATATAATGTAATACACCTTTAGACTTAGCCAAGAGGACCATTTATTCTCAATAAATCAAAATCATTTTTATTTTTTCATGACGGTGGTGATATCTTTTCTCAGGTAATGAACAAAAAGCTTCTTTTTTTAATTGTATACTTAAATATAAATTGTTTGCCTTAAAATAGCAACTTATACAATTGTTTGCAACTTCTTCCTATTTTTATAACCGTCGTTTAAAGCATATTTTACATACTATTATTCATTAAGTAGTTCTCTGTAGATCTGTTCATTTACCAGTAGGTGTGGATCCAGTCATACAAGATTCCTGCCTCATCACCCCATGGCATGGCTAACACTGTTCATCCTCAGGATCACTAGTTCTTGATCAGTAGGACCCTGCACTGACACTGAAAGAGGAGGTACCTTGCATGCCACTGTGGATTCCCACCTTGGTTATTTGGATTTGTCAGATAGATCATGGAGCTAATGAGATTGAGCTCAGAGCCAACTACATTGAGAACAACTCTGTTATTGGACTCACCACACAGTACCTTGTACACAGAAGACAGTTAGTAGACTAGAGACTGATCTGACGTCATTTCCTAATTTTTTTTCCGTAGACATTCTAAACTTAGCCTGTAATCCCATTTTTTCCCACTGCCCATAAGGGGAACCAGGCAACAGAATTCCTCAATACAGATTCTGTCTAATGAATAAGAAAGCAACATAGACCGGGTGCGGTGGCTTATGCCTGTAATTCCAGCACTTTGGGAGGCCAAGGCGGCTGGATCCCCTGGGGTCAGGAGTTCAAGACCAGCCTGACCAACATGGAGAAACCCCGTCTCTACTAAAAATACAAAAAACTATTCAGGCATGGTGGTGCATGCCTGTAATCCCAGCTACTCGGGAAGCTGGAGCAGGAGAATCGCTTGAACCCGGGAGGTGGAGGTTGCAGTGAGCTGAGATTGCACCATTACACTCCAGCCTGGGCGACAAGAGTGAGACTCTGTCTCAAAAAAAAGAAAGAAAGAAAGAAAGAAAGCAACATAACACATCTTACTGACTATACACAAAAACACACCATATAAAAAGCTGTTTCCAGCTCTATTCCTTTTCAGAATCTTGTTAGTGAATGACCAAGAGAAAAAATTCAGCAACTCCTTCGGTACCCAATCTTAGCAAACTGAGTTTGACTCTTGGGGAGAGAAGGTGGTGATGGTGCTGTCCCTTGTCTCCTAGAATTAGTGACTTAGAGTTACATCTCTGCTGTATTATGTCTTTGTTTCCTTAGTGGTGGCATTCTTGGGTTTCAGTTGGTGGGGAGAGAAAAACCTCATGCTGATAATGTACTGAAAGTAAATGAAATTAAATAAGCGAAGCAGTGCTCATCACTACTTCCTCCCCCCTGGGTAATTCAATTCAAGCTCTCTCTCTGATGACAACTCACAGGGGCTGTCTCTGTCACCCCGCTGGGGCCTGGAGTCTTAACATCTAAATAAAAGTTTCACTCAAGCATTTTTTATGCTCCTGCCAGCAGGATCAGTGAGCTGGTGTGGGCACATTAATGTAATATTCATACTCACAGACTCTCCCTGCACACGAGGCAATGTCTTTCCATTTTCATAATTATAGATGTTCCATAAAATGGCATTTAAATTTGCATTAAAAAAAGGAGGTTTGAATTCTAATAGAACGTTTAACATGTCTTTTATGATTCAGACTCTTGGCATCTTTGACAAGGAGCTGTGTCTCTAAGTTTAACAAGACCTTTAAAAAGAAAAGAAAAAAAAAACCTGTGGAAAGAAGAGATGGAAACTCCCAGCTTATGGGATCGTGTTTTCCTCATCTCCCTATGTCTTTCATTTAATTTTTAGGCCTCCAGGAGCAATTTTTTTTTTAAGAGGCAGGGTCTCGCTCTGTCCCCAGGCTGTAGTGAAGTGGTTCAATCACAGCTCACTGCAGCCTTGAACTCCTGGACTCAAGAGATCCTCCTACCTCAGCCTCCCAAGTAGCTGGGACTACAGGTTTGTGCCACCACACCTGGCCTCCCCAGGAGCAATTTTTTGAGAGCACTTCAGAGAGCCTTCTCTTCTATAACTGGTCCTCACCCCACTCAATGCCTCACCCTCAGTAGAATCTGCTACTGTTTCCTTGGAGGGTGTTTTCAGAGGGGTAGGAGAAATGAAAGAACCCTAGAAAAATGAACTTTCCTTTGCTGCTGTTCATCTCATGCGTGCACCCTGAGATTGATTAAAAGGATTTATGGCAACCACATAGTTTGCTAACTGTGAAACACACAAATAAAAGTAGTCCATGAACAAGGAGGTTAACAATAAGGACCAATTGGATAAAAAATCAGGCACATAGACACACTTAAAAACAGAAAAAGAGGCTCTTCTGATCTACCTTTTTATAACTAAGCTTGAAACAGCTTTAAAGCAAAATGTAATTTTGATTGCATTTTAAATTGTCGTAGATGTTATTTTAAAACAAAAAGTAGGAAAAGCACTGAGCAAAGTGCCAGCTCATAGCCACCATTGAATAAATGTTATTGTAGGAAATGTTCAAAAAACAACTGTTTGAAAAAAAGTTATTTCAACCATAACTCTCAAGATACTCTATAGGTGGCCCAGTTGATTCATATGTAGTTATGCCTTACTTTGTTTTGTATTTGGTTTGCTTCATAAATTGTTTAAGACAATCCAAAAGAGATTTGAGTTCTGGGACTAAAAAGAATAAATGTTAAAATACCGCTAGCCCAATTACCTTCATTTTGCCTAATTAAGAAATGTGGAGTGTGTTCTTAAAAGAGGCTTTTTTTTTTCATTCTTCTTTCATTTTACTTTTTGAGAAGTAAATTCCTTCTTTGTCTCCATCCTTTGTCCCTCCCTTCTGTGAAGTAAGTATAAACCCCAGTGGAGGAAGATGGATTAGGATTTTGACTTCTCAATAAATTTGTACCTAACAAGGCTAATTGAAAGCCAAGAATGTTAGTAGCATACAATTAAAGGCTGATGTAAGTTTCAGGGTATTATTTGTGAAGCCTTTTACAGTTCTTAGATTCTTTCGCATACTTTTGTTTGTTTGTTTTGTTTTGAGACGAAGTCTCATCCTGTCGCCCATGCTGGAGTGAAATGGCACGATCTCGGCTCACTGCAACCTCCGCCTCCCGCATTCAAGAGATTCTCGTGCCTCAGCCTCCCGAGTAGCTGGGATTACAGGTGTGTGCCACCATGCCCGGCTAATTTTTTGTATCTTTAGTAGAGATGAGGTTTCACCATGTTGGCCAGGCTGGTCTCAAACTCCTGACCTCGTGATTTGCCTGCCTCAGCCCCCCAAAGTGCTAGGATTACAGGCATGAGCCACTGGGCCCAGCCTCTTTCTCAGACTTTTAAGAAATCAGGATTTGACAGTTATTGCTAAGTTCAGCTTGCATAGCCCTTCTTCTATGAACTTAAAAAAATTTATGTTCACAGAGGCGGCTATCTGTTAAGAGAAAAAGAATTGAGTGTGTGTTTATTGCTCCCTCTTAGGTGACTACGTTTATGGTGGAATCTATTACTCATTAAAGCTGTCTGTGCTGGTAGCTATTCATTTGACTTTTGATTATCTCAGTGAGGTTTATCCAACTTGGAACTTATATCCACAAAAAAATTCTTAAATTTGGCTGGGTGCAGTGGCTCACGCCTGTAATCCCAGCACTTTGGGAGGCCAAGGTGGGCGGATCACGAGGTCAGGAGATCAAGACCATCCTGGCTAACACGGTGAAACCCCATATCTACTAAAAATACAAAAAAAAAAAAATTAGCCAGGCGTGGTGGTGGGCGCCTGTAGTCTCACCTACTTGGGAGGCTGAGGCAGGAGAATGGCATGAGCCCGGGAGATGGAGCTTGCAGTGAGCCAAGATCGCGCCACTGCACTCCAGCCTGGGCGACAGAGACAGGCTGTCTCAAAAAAAAAAAAAAATTCTTAATTTTCTGGAGTCCTTTTCCTGCCCATCAGTGCATATTTACGCTACCTCACCTTACTACAAATTAGTGTATATTTAGATAGTTTTAAGCAATTTTAGCATTAGATATAATTGAAAAGAAAGAAAATTGGCTGGGTGTGGTGGCTCACGTCTGTAATCCCAGCATTTTGGGAGGCCGAGGCGGGCGGATCACTTGAGGTCAGGAGTTCGAGACCAGCCTGGCCAGCATGGTGACACCCCATCTCTACTAAAAATACAAAAAACATTAGCCAGGTGTGGTGGCGCATGCCTGTAGTCTCAGCTACCTGGGAGGCTGAAACAGGAGAATGGCTCGAACCTGGGAGGCAGAGGTTGCAGTGAGCCGAGATAGCGCCATTGTACTCCAGCCTGGGTGACAGACCAAGACTCTGTCTCAAAAAAAAAAAAAGAAAGAAAAAGAAAGAAAATTTACTTTTCCCTCCAATCATAAAGAAATTGTTTTATTTTGTACTGTGTTTAAGCAATTGCCCTTTTTGTACTCTGTTTTTAATGTGAATTACCTAAAGTAGCCTAAATAAATGAAAATTTTGCCACGTTTCAATAAAGCATTTTGCCATTGGTCCTTTTAGGAATGGAAGACATCGTAAAAGGAGCTCAAGAACTTGATAACGTAATCAAGCAAGGATACTTGGAGAAGAAAAGCAAAGGTATTGGTCAGACCCACAGATTTCATAACATTCCAGGAAGGGAAGGGAAGTGAGGAAAAAGAAGGCTAACACATTGGATGCCTTCTCTGTGCCCGGTACTGTGCTAGGCGGATACAAGGCAAAAGCAAAGCAAGGAAAGGAAAGGAGTCTGGTGTTTTCGTGTAGGCTAAAGAGAGATGTCCCAGCCTTGAGCAGACCGTAAGCTTCATCAGGATAGGGATGGTTATGTCCTGCTCACCTCTGTATCCCCAATGCCTGGTATGTGACAGGTGCTTGATAAAACTTGTTGAATCAATGAATGGTGTTCTTGTCCTCATCTCTCAGTGTGCTCCCACTGTGTAGTTTTTATATCATATGTGAAGCAGTCTACTTTCAAATTTCAGATAAACCCAACTCTTTTGTTTTTTGTTTTTGTTTTTGTTGTTATTGTTGTTGTTGTTGTTTGAGACAGAGTCTCACTCTGTAGTGCAGTGGGTGTGAACCTGGCACACTGCAACCTCCACCTCCTGGTTCAAGCGATTCTGCTGTCTCAGCCTCCTGAGTAACTGGGACTACAGGTGCGTGCCACCATGCCCAGCTAATTTTTCATATTTTTAGCAGAGACAGGATTTCATCATGTTGGCCAGGCTGGTCTTAAATTCCTGGCCTCAAGTGATCTGCCCGCCTCAGCCTCCCAAAGTACTGGGATTACAGGCATGAGCCACCACACCCGGCCTTTTTTCTTTCTTTCTTTCTTTTTTTGTTTTAAGATAGGATCTCCCTCTATTACCAAGGCTGGAATACAGTAGCGCCATCATAGCTCACTGCAGCCTCCAATCCTGGGCTCAAGCAATGCTCCCACTTCAGCCTGTCAAAGAGCTGAGACAACAGGTGCACACAACTGTGCCTGGCTATTTTATTATTTTTTTATAGAGACAAGGTCTCACTTTGTTGCCCAGGCTGGTCTCAAACTCCTGGCTTTAAGCATACTTCCCATCTCAGCCTCCCAAAGTGCTGGGATTACAGATGTGAGCCACCACTTCTGCCTTCAAACCCAACTCTTGACCTTTAACTCATTTAATTAGAGTAGGTACCACTAGAGTTGGCATCTCAGGTTTAACACTCAACAGGCAAATTGGCTCAGCACCAAAACAAAGGCTCTTTCATGGCCATGGCCTGGAGAATCATTTTGCTTTGTCAAAGGCAACACATAAAGATATAATGGAGAGTTTGAAAATGTACAGGATGAGATTAGAACCCAAAAGATATAAAGGAGTCTAGATAAAAAGACAGCTGTGGGGGCACAGAGCAGGCAACCCTGTTTAGAACTTGGACCTTTAACTGAGCTAGTCCCCTGGACCCTGAGTCAATATGGGATAACCTGTGGGAGTGAAAAGGAGGGTTTTACAGTCCATTAACCTGGGAAATAAAACAATAACACACTGGACTGTATGTTGTTGGATTTTACAGACTCTTCAATGATGGTAGTTACCTGAATTTATGTCCCCTACTGCTGTTCTGTTTAGATCATAGTTTCTTTGGATCGGAGTGGCAGAAGCGATGGTGTGTTGTCAGCAGAGGTCTCTTCTACTACTATGCTAATGAGAAGAGTAAGTGTTCTTCATTTACACAGCAGCATCTCACTCCTGGATGCAAACAGTTCGTAAATTCTCAAGCACTTAGATCCCAAGATAGCAGTCCTTAACTAACACCCATAAAGGGACATGCTTAGGAAAGAAACTGGCATGGGCAAATAATACCTTGCCCGTCACCAAAAAAGCAGAACCCAATTTAGAAATTATTTCACCTTTAAACACTAAGAGTGTGGTCAGCACATCAAATGGTTATCTTTTATGATGATTAACAACACATTATCAAAGTTGAATGTTTTGGTTTTTAAAAAAAATAAAAAGAACTTCAAACTCTTTACAGGCATCAATACCATAGCTAAAAATTGAAATAAATTAATTCTGAGAAAGACTTAAAGAACTTAAACAATGGCCCAGAAATAGAACCCCCTAAGGGCATGCTCCCTGCTTTATCTTAATGACTGCTAGTAAGTAAGTAGTCCAGTGGACATTCCTATAGCCATGGAATATTGAGACCCAAATGGTTGCTGTACCCAAGGCATGCCCTTCAGCCAGATGACAGCAGCAGTGAAGTGTTGACTCGGGCCAGAGATAGTTTCTTAATGAGCCACCACTGACTTAATCAAGTCAACACTCATGAGCTAACCCTAGAAGACCTCCCATCCATGTTTAATGTAATTGATTGGTTTATGAAAAGAAATAGAGGATATAAGCACAATTGGAGGCAATTACAAATAAAGACAAGCTAAAAATTATTATTATAGATGAATGCAAACTTTTGAATAGGGGATACTCTTCTACAGAGTTGGACTGCCCCAGGAGTAATTCTAAGACGCAAGAGGGAGACAAAGTTTAAAAAGCATCAATTCTTCTTGGGGCTTTCCTTGTACTGTGCACCTTCATACAGAGGCCAGCGATACAGATTGAGTAGACTCTTCTTTTTCCTTGCAATCATTTTCTGTTTCTCATTCCTCAAACTTAGTGCTCTCCCAGTGCCTGGATATCCAATATAGGGAATAATCAGACACCCACCCAGTTGCCTTTGTACTTCCTGCACCTGTGGCACTAAGGTAGTGGAAAGAACTGCAGCTTTGGGCCAGGCGCAGTGGCTCACGCCTGTAATCCCAGCACTTTGGGAGGCCAAGGCAGGCAGATCATGAGGTCAGGAGTTCAAGACCAACCTGGCCAACATAGTGAAACCCCGTCTCTACTACTAAAAATACAAAAATTAGCCAGGCATGGTGGCATGTGCCTGTAGGCTGAGGCAGGAGAATTGCTTGAACCCAGGAGGTGGAGGTTGTGGTGAGCCGAGATCACGCCACTGCACTCCACCCTGGGCAACAGAGCGAGACTCTGTCTCAACCAAAAATAAATAAATAAATAAATAAAAACTGCAGCTTTGCTAAGTGACTTGAAATCCTTAAGATTTGCCCAAGCAATTGTCTCACACTGCCTCCCTGCCTGCAGTAGTTATCACAGACCTTTGCCTACCTTTCACCATCCTAGATTCATCAGAACATTTCCCATCTAGGGGCAAAGGCTAAAGCCCTGTTTGGGAAGGATAACAGCATAGTTTGTAAACTGAGCTACAAGTCCTCTGTGTCCTTCCAACCCCCAGACCACTCTCCATCCCAGCAACCACAATTTCTCCTCTAAATTATAGGCATTCAATCCAGCCAGTTGTTCTTTTCTTATTTGAAAACTTCAAACTAATATGACACTTCTCACTGTAAATATGTTCATCATTTCTTTTGCATTTAAATAAGTGGTTGGCATATCTAGATATAAAACCAGGTGTGTCACATCTGTTCATTCAGAATCTTCCATACTCATGGTGAGAGAGGAGCAGGGAGAGCAAGAGCAAGAGACTCGGAAGCTTTTACTGACCATTTTGCCATTAGGGTGAAATAAAATCTGGTGACCAAAGAAACAACAAAACATTTTAGTGGCCAGTTAGAACAAGGAGAGATACTTTAACAAAAAAGATTCTGGTGTCAAAAAGCACTGTTCCATAGCTCCCTTCTCGCCAGTTATTTCTTATTGTGCCCATGACATTTTCTTAGTAAGAATAGTGTTTGTGTATTTCTTTTAGCTCAACCAGGTGAGCACAGAGTCATTTTTCCTTCTTCTTTCTTTTTTAATATTGGCATCGCACTGCCATCCTTGTCATCATTATCATCATCAAAAGGCATTTATTAAGCAATTCATTTCACATGATATAGAGCTCAAAGCATCCCAGACACTGTGGTTCCTGTTCTCTGTGTGTTCTGCCTGACCCACACAATGAGGATACAAAATTCTTGAGAGTCACCTCCTCTTTTTCTTGTTTCTAACATTTTTTTTAAGTAGTGACAAGCAGAATAGTCTCTCTTCACTTACGGTCCTTTTCCTTTTATCTCCTTCCTCGTCATCTAATAATACTCAACATTATTCTGCTACTTCCCAGGTTGACCTCTTACAAGGAGGATAAAATACTGAGTTTTAATCATTCTCCCTCTAGCATAAATTCCCACCTGACCAGCAGGGAAGGGGGAGAGAAGTTTAGCCCAAATGCTACATAGGGCATGGGAGGCGATTCCGGGACCTTATAATGCCCCCCTGTGCTGCTGTCCCTCCCCTCAAATGTGAGCTCTGCTGACCCTGATAATAATGTTTCAGCTCTATAATAGCCTTCAAGAGCCTCACATTTACAGCCACACTCTCTCTGCTGTAATAATTCCTTCTTTCTGTTATTATAGATCTCTTAACATTCTAATAAATTCTCTGTCTCTGTTGTACTCTTTTGGCAAAATAACCTTTCACGTTGCATTTCCCTAGCTTGGCAGTGATATCTGCCTTACTGTCGCAGTAGCCTCTTCTTAAGCTTCTCTAATAACTTTTCCTTGACTATTGTGGTTCCTCAGGGATGTAACAGCTGTTTCTGTGCTTTTATTTTACATACCAGAGAAGATGCCTTCCCTTGGCAGTTGCATCTCTCTAGGGATACAGGGAGCTTTCCTGTCTTGCAGGCAAGCAGCCCAAAGGGACCTTCCTCATTAAGGGCTACAGTGTACGGATGGCCCCCTACCTGCGAAGAGATTCCAAGAAAGAATCCTGCTTTGAACTGACCTCCCAGGATAGGCGCAGCTATGAGGTAGGACGCATCAAGGAGATGGTGATCCTTCTTGGTGTTGCAGTTTCCTTCTGTATTGCATGTGAGCCATGGTTGCTATGCTGGGTTCCAGCCTTTCTTTGTTACCTGCTCATTTCATACCAACTAAGACCCTGTTTCTTGGCATGTCCTCACATTTGCTATGCCACACCCTCCCCTCTGTTGCCACTCTCATCCTAGTACAGACTTTGCTTGGCTTCCATCCTTCATTCCTCCCCTTCTCAATTTCACTTCATAGGTGAGATGCTTGTTAATTGCAGCACACAATCCAATTCCTTACTTATAGTCTCTGATTTTATGGTTTAAATTCCCATTCTCTTTATTCTTCAACTGATTTTCTTCACTTCCTTCCATGAAATCCCAAAAAAAGATCTAACTGTAGAGTGAAAAAAAAATTATTTTCCCATGTTCATCTTGCTATCCAAAATAATCTTCCTGTGTGTAGATGCTTTGCATATCTCTGGAAGGATTTCTAAGATATTGGTGACGATAGTAACAATAATAATTGAAGGACTAGAGGACCTGGTCGGGGCAAGAAAGACTTATTCCGTACTGTGCTCAGTTTGAATCTTTACCTCATTATAAAATTAATGTGTTTTATTTTATTTTTGCCATCTTCATTCTGAATGACCAATAAAATTTAAAAATTTCTGACTGTGGAAATATAGTGATTTTCACCAAAAATGTATGTTTGCATGTGTGTGTGTATTGTTTCCTGCTTTTTGGTAATTTTTATCTTATCACAATTTTATTAAAGCAATTTAGAAAAACTTTAGCTTATGAAAAAGGAAAACACCATACTAAGAGTAAATTAACCACTTAAGTAACACTTTTAGTCTTCAGACTTTTCTCAGCATTCTTCTTTTTTATTTCTACAGTATCTTAACTCTTATTTTGTTAAAGGACCTAGGTCTTCATTATGTAATTTCCAGAAATTTTTTAAAATTTGAACTAAAACTTTTCTATAGAGTCCTTTATGAATATATATAATATAGATCTATGCACTGAATATGTTCCTAGTTATTTTTATTATTACATTCTGATAGTAACACATCCAGGTAAAAGTTTATGTAACAAGTCTAAACCAGTATTTCTAGAAATGTTTTTATAGAAATTTGTTTTTAAGAAATCAAGAATAACAATGTCTATTAATAAGCATTATGCAGGAATCCAGTTTCTTTGTATAGCATATACCTTTACCTTACCCTAATGGCCAGATAATTAAAATATTTTTCAGGAACAATTATTTCAAGTTGATTCGTTTAAAATAAAAAAATTACTAAAGGCTGATGCTTGACTGGCCTATTTTGTTAATCAGAATGTACTTTATTTACTTCTTTTCTTTGGCCTATTGAATCCAAATCATTACCATGGTCTGTGGATTCTTCTACAATATCCTTTGGCTCTTTCCCTTCTTATTTATTCCCACAGCTATCACAATAGTTAAGTTCCTGTCACTTCATCCAGAGGAGCAGTTGGTCTTCTGCCTCCAGATTTCTCTATTCCAATCCTTCCTACTCACTGCTATTGAAAGAATCCCCCACTCCTTTTGCTAGAGCTGATAGTGGCTTCCTGTTGCCTGCATTTTAACTCTGAACTCCTAGTACTCAGAGCCCTTTTACCAACTCTTCTCTGACCCTCAACTCTCCAACTTCATCTGTTATTGTTCTTCAGTCAAGCTGATCTGCCAGGCTTCCCCATAAGTCATGTTCTCATTCCTGTTCTTTTGCACATAGGCCTGCCTACCTAAAATGTCCAACTCTGTCCACCAGTTTCCACCAACTCTTCTTTAAAATCCAGCCAAAATGGTATTATTTCAGCAAGCCACTCTGACCTACTCTAGGCAACAACAGGTGCTCCCTGTCTCCTCTTAATATCCAGTTGTTACAAAATGTGCCTCCTTTTAGTGTTCCCGTGTCATGTGTGTGGGTTGATTTGCTTCTTTTTCTTGTAAACTTTTCTCAAATAAATGTCTGATGAAGGAATAGATAATCAAATGAAAGAATGCACAAGGACATGAATGTCTAGACTCAAAGAGCTGTCATCTCTGGGTATGCAAAATTGCAGAAGGAAAAAATCAGTTTGAGTGAAATATTTGGTCTTTTTTCTATATGTTAAGCAGGCAGAGAATCCTGAGCTTTAAACTTGACTCTGAAACTCAGTGGTTCCTCCCCCTTGGACATCCCTGTCAAGATTCATGGAAATTTTAGTGACACTGATAAATTAATTCACTGATTTTTCTCTAGTTTACAGCTACTAGTCCAGCAGAAGCCAGAGACTGGGTGGATCAAATAAGTTTCTTGTTAAAGGGTAAGTGTCATTGTTACAGAAATAATACTTGAGTTGATTTGCAGTTATGTTGCATAAATATAATCTACAGACTTCAGTATGTATTTTTTCTGCCCTTTCTCACCTCTGCCTTTCCTACCACATTCCCCATATTACAACAACAAATAGTACTATGTGTGAATGAGAAGATAAAGACAGTATCAACCTTGGGAGGACCTCTGGTATCATAGCTCATCCACCTACCTACAGGCAAGTCTGTAATATTCAAAATCACTAGAAAAGGAGATTCTAAAAATCAGCTCAGCCCAATTCGGTGTCTCCTAACCCCTTATATTCTGGAAAGGAAATTCATAATATCCAACTTAAAGTCATCTAGTTGCAATTGAGGTTCAAAATCTCCTTATTTTAGTCGTAGGAGGAAGTAGAAATCTAAACCAATCTAGATGGTCTTCAGGGACATTGGACATTAAAAACAAACTGTTATTTCCCAAGCCACAATAAGATGTTCCTTGCTTTGGGATGGGAAGAGTCCTGCCTGAAGATGGTAAATGACTGCTCTTAGAGTACCCTCTGCTGGCCAGCCTGTAGGCAAAGCAGAAACAGTGGCCAGGGAAGCCTTATCTGGGAGTGGTCTGTCAGGTAGAATAAGCCAACCTTGAGTTAGTCACTTGGTATTAGATAATTGTCACCTACCATCATGGCAGGACCCTACCTCTGTTCTGCAGAAAGGCAGAAACACCAACTTTATACGTGGCCCAAGACCTAGAAAGACACACGTCAAGCTAAAAACGCAAAGCCTTTTCATCTCAGATTTTTATTCTGCTATAAGATTTTATTGTGGATAAAAAGAAGGAAGCACCAGTGCTTTAATTACAAGAATTGCCTGTTTTACTCAGTTATGCCTTTGCTATCACAAAAGCAAACTATTGCATCTACCAACAGCGTCACGTATAATAGACTGGAACTAGGCAAACATGAACATTGATGGCGAGACTACAGGGTACACTCTCATCTAGGTGCCTTGGATTTATGCGTGTAATATACCCCTAAGTGTGTAAACCTCAATAAAACTCAAAGCAGCTTTATTGAGCTGTACCCTGTGGTACTTTCAGAATCCCACATTGAAGAAATTATTCATTCCATTTTATTTTAAAACAAACAAAATAATAACATATGGTTTAAGCCACAAATGTGTTTTTGATCTTTTCCTCATATGTGGTGGCACCAAAATTCAGATGAAAATTGTTGCAAAATCTTTATTAAAAGCCTAATCAAGCCAAACAATTTTATTGCATTTTGAAATGAAAGTTGGACGTCTCTCCATCCTTTCCTTCCCCAGAGTATGCTGACTGCACTCACCCATCCTGCAGAGGGCCCTCAGCAGGGTTTCAGAGAGCACTCTGTAGTATACATCAGAGAATGAACATTCCCAGTTCCCCATTAAAATAAAAAACCCATCTCCCTCCCCTGCCCTGGTGCTCCCCAGTGCTGTAATGGCTCAACACCTTCTATGCAGTGACCCACTTTAAGGTCAGCTAGACTGTGCATTTGCAAAAGGACATGGTAACTGCATTGTTCAGCCATTCCATTTGGTCTTGTATTACTGTTATATTTTTCCATACCCCGTTTCTTTTTATCTTCCACTGTTGCCCATTTTTTTCTCTGCAAACAAACTTGTCTGAAATTCTGCAGTGAAATCACTGGGGAGATAAGCTTCTGACAGCTCCAGCACCCTACAGAGGCCACCTTAGCTCTCATGGCCTGAGTACCCTGGAGGACTGCAAGCCTTCACTCACCCTTCCAGTTTTCTACGTGATAAGCTGTGTACAGCACACTGGCTTTTCCTCTTCTGGCCTATTTTCTTCCCTTTGCCTCATGTTCTCATTCACACACCCATACTTTTCAGGCTGCTTCACTCTGATCAAGTTTTATTGCAAGGAAGGATTTATGTTGATGGTTTAAACCTGATGCAGTGCTATTCTGGCCTTTTCTGTAGATTTCCTGCCACCAAAGCCCACAATAGAAATAATAGCATTTAACCTAATGTTTCATTTTCATTTGACATATTTTACTGTCATCCCTCCTCCTTCTCCCTCTTTCCTTTCCTGTCTTATTTTCTTTTTCTCTGTTTCTTGATTCATTCTCATCTTTGCCCTGTTAGATCTGAGCTCCTTAACCATTCCATATGAAGAGGATGAGGAGGAAGAAGAAAAAGAAGAGACATATGATGATATTGATGGTTTTGACTCCCCAAGTTGTGGTTCCCAGTGCAGACCCACTATCTTGCCTGGGAGTGTGGGGATAAAAGAGCCTACAGAGGAGAAAGAAGAAGAAGATATTTATGAAGTCTTGCCAGGTGAGAAATTTTGTCCTCTGATTATCTTCTGCTAGTTTCAGAAACTCATGACCTGGTGGAAGAATAATAACTTTGAAAATTCCAAAGGAAGCCAAATCTAACCCTCATCCTCTGAAGGAGATAATGTGGGACGCTTTATGAGATTGTAGGGAAGCGGGTAATGAGGCTCTGCCTTGCTCTGGGAGCAAGAAGAATTTGATTAATGAGTGTCTTCTATCCATGCCATGTGAAGTAACTTATTACATGTGTCCACCAGGTTAAAGAGTCAACAATACTTACGTTGGTTTTTATTGGTTTATTGTGAGTTTTGGAATGAGTCATCAAAATTCTCTAGTTTCAACTTTTTGGTGTGTAGTTGTGAGAATAATGGAAAATCGCTTCAAAATTATGAAGGATTTCAAAACTCTGAAATATGCAAATGCTGACCAACCTTTCTAGTAATACCTTGATAGACCAAACCTTGATAGTAAACCTTGATAGAGAACAACTCATTATTACCTAGTTCAGATATACCATGAATCAAATCACATCTCTTAAAAATAACCCTAACATGTTTTATCTGCTCATCATTACAGCAGGTCTACTCTATATATTTCCTTTCTTCCAAAGGCATGAAAACTAGCATCTCAAAAAATGTATAGTCATCACTGCTTCTGCATAGCCATGTCTGGTGGGGATAACAGCAGCTGGTGAACGGTGCAAAGCTCAGTGGGGGTCAGACAGTGGAGAACCAAAGCCTGAGCCTTTTAATTGTGAAGTAGTTAGACCACAGGAACGCTAATCTTCAAGTCCATTCAGAAAGATCATTCCTATGGAAATTTGCCAGGAGTTCAGTGCTCTGCTGAGAAATTCAAGTTAAGCCTAAATTTATAACAATTTAGATCCCAGATGAACCCAGATGAACCTCAATCCCAGATGAACCTAAGAGCTAAGGTGAATCTAACACTCAAGTCCCTGAAGACAGGGCTGGTTGCTGAAAGCATCATCAGTAGGCAACTTGCATTTCAAGGCTTCCTAAGAAGAGCGTCCAACCCTCTCCACACTGCATTCATCTCTTCCTGGGGAAGAAGCTACGTCATTGCTTCCTGAGTCAAGTGGCAGGACTGTGACCACATGTCCCTGCCCTGCTGGGGACTTCACCCACCCACCAAGGAGAGCCTGCTTCTTCTCCTAGCACTTCCAGCCTCTGCCAGTCCCGACTTCTCCAGCCTTTTTGTTGTGTTTTATTATGCAAATGATATCTTGGTTGAGGTCGAGCCATTTCTTGTGTCTGACGTTAAAAAAAATGATAATTTCCTCAGCAAGTCATCGTCGTTAATGAAGTTTTACAAAAACAGATACAACCAAAGGAAAATAAAATTTCACAGGTGATAAATTTTTCCAATTTCCCTGGCAGAATTCGATAGGATTGTTAAATTAAGAGTGAAGGTGTCTGTTAGAAAGCAACGAGCAGTGATGGGTAATTTTATAGAGTGGAAAATTGAATCAAATTGCTACATTAAAACACAGCTCCTCTGAGAATCTTCCCTTTCACAGTCGGCTCCATTGCAACAGCAGGGTGCAGAAATGGATCTAATTCACAATACTCCCTAAAAGGAGATGCATTCCCCAGCTTGGCCAGAATCTTCCTAGTGAGCTCACATTCTGCTCACTCCTGCCCAGGCTTGGGGAAATATCCGGGTGACACTCCACTTTGGGTTACAACTGTGGAAGAATGCTCTGGGAAAACCTCAGTGAACCTTCTCGGGTGGAAAGAAAGGGCCTTTTTCTGCACCATGTTTCGTTTTCAAAGGAGTCGGGGGGCGGGGGCTGATGCTTAGAGACACAGAGCAAAGGTGAATAAAGAGGAAGAGTCCTCAAAAAACAAGATGAGTTTGGGACTGTCACCTTACCCCAGGAGTGGGCAATGAAGGTATGATTGGCTTCCTAATGACCATCTTCCTCCTGCCTCCTAAACTCCTCCCCTTGGCCAATGCAGCACCGCCCAAAGTATCAGGGCATTTTTCCAAAATTCCCACCAGCTGGTATGTTGGAATGGCCCCAAGGGCATGAAGACTCGTCTGTAGGTACATTTAACCTCTATCCACAACAGCTGCCCATTGGAAGTGAGGAAGGCCACACAGTAGGAAATCCAGGATCTCTTTCTGCAGGTTAGGGAAACAACAGCTAAACTGCACCTAGTTTCCAAAGGACAACACTGTACCCAGCCAACAGGGTACAGTACCCCTCTATCCATCACAGTTCTTAGAGTCAGAGTTGGAGGTGGGATATATTGGCATTTAATTATGATATGAATATTTCAGCCACAAGTTTCCATCACCCAGCTTCCTGTCCACTCCACTTAGCTGTTGCTTCCGAACTTGCTGTTTGAATTTTGCATAGTGCCACACCTGGAGAAATTAAGAAGGGAATGTGAGGGGGCCTAACACTGTCTCCTTTCTGCTGCCCTCTCATAAGACCACCTACCAAGCAGCGGCACATGAGACAGCAATGGTATCCTAGGCACAGATACTAGCTCTAAATCAGGATGGATTTGCTCTGCCACCTGCTAGCTGTGAGATCTTGAGCAAGTTACTTGCCCTCTGTGTCTGATTGTATTACCTGTAAAACAGGGAAAACAATAGTAGCTGTCTCAGATGGATGTGCTGAGGAGTCTAGAACTGACATGTGTAAAGTTCTTAGCACAGAGCCCTGGCAAACAATGGCATACAGTGAGTACTCAGTAAATGCTGGCTGTTATTAATGTGATGGTGTTTAAACAGGAAGTGTTACCTCCTTGAAGAACTGGGGATGGTTAGGTCCCTGCCCTCTCGAACCAGACCTGAGAGAGTCCAGTTGGTTATTTCCAGCTATGTGTATGGAGCAGGTGAAACTGAAAATCCTGAGCAGATGGAATGTGGAGTGCACCTTCTGCTCAGGCCCATTTTTACTACAAGGCCAGGTGCTGGGTGGAGGGACAGCCTACAGTAACATTGGATTGTGCTAACATTGCATACCCATCAAGAGTCAAATGATGTGGGCCTCTAACATTTGTTTCCTTATAATAGGTAAATGTGCTTTGTGGAGGATATTTAACATTGACGGTTCTGCTAATCCTCCCTTTCGGGATGGGGCCCACACAAGCCCACACTGTCTCTATAGGGAAAGCCATGTTAGTGAGACCTTCCTTGCAGAGTATAATTTAGATGGGCTTCCTAATAGGGAGAAAAGTGTATGTAATACATACCAAGTCAATAAAAAATGTTTTTTTGTAATCAAAATAACGTATGGGTCATCACATTAAACTCACTCCATCACATTAATCATGGGATAATTAGCATTTGCTACGTGGCTAGCACTCTTCTCCCCATGAGGGAAAACCAGAGCACTCAAGGTTTTCAGCCAGGCCACAAAAACGTTAGTCCTGGAAAATATGGTTTCAAGGTTGGTATCTGGTGGAATTTCTGAACATCCGTGTTGAGCATATGTGGGCCCTTCATTTTTTTAGGATCTCATTTGCAGTAGATTAAACTGCAGGGAACTACCACAAAGAAATGCTAAAGCAATATGTAGAAAATGGAGGCTTTTCTGAGCCCTCTCTCACCACCACCACCACCACCACCGAAGTTATTTTACAGGCCAGCATAGGCCCAGCTCCATGATTCAAGATTCCATAAAAGGACAACTTTTATCAGGTTTCGCTTTGTCTGAGGTCTCAAGGCTGGGATCCAGCAAGACGTCTGAGACCATTGAAGTGCTGTAACTGGGGCCTTGTAGCAGCTGCAATGGCAACGGAATCTGGCTGTGTTCTCTAGAGAGATTTCAGAAGAGCAAATGGAAAGAGAGATGACGAGCCATCTTTGGGAATTTCTGTGCACATTCCAATGCTGCCCACACTGCCCCAGGGTGTTATTATAGACCTAGAAACCAGATTGCTTTAAAATAAAGCATATAACTGAGTTTTTAAAATTTTGAGTCAAATGGAAAGAAGCATTCTGTGGAATTATTTTTCCCCCTGTACAGTTGTTCAGACCCACAGGAAGGGGGAACAGTGAAGATAAGAAGTCTAAGGAAATGAAACAAAATGGAGACCAAAAATACAAAGTTTATGAAGAAAGAGCATCAGGGAAGAGTCAACACCAACATCAGGCCTCCTCTGAACTTCTGGCCTTTTCTCTGTCTTACTCCCATGCCCACTGAGCACCAGCCACACAGTGCTGCTTGGCCAGCACCAAAACTAGAATCATGTTGTTTCTTCTACCTAGACCATCCCCCTGATCTCAGCCTGTGAAATCGTACACATTCTGCTCAAATATGTCTCCTCAGTGACACCTTCCCAGATACTCAACTGGAATTAAGCTTTGTTTTAGCCCTCACCAGTGATTTGTATTCAGGTCTTTCTCCCCAGTTAGTAGATGCTTAGGTATTATTTGTGAAGTTAAATTCAGTGCATTCCAAGTGTTGCAGTTAGCACAAATTGAGTTTAATATCTTATACATCAAGCCCATATCACTGAAATAGGATGCGAATATTTTGAGCTAACAGTTGAGATAACCAAATACACAACAGAGAATTAAATGTGTTATTAGCATCTTGCTTGTATTTTGCATGTTGTCTGATGAGGTGCTATACATCCGTGGATTTATAACATATCTGTGCATGCCGGGGAGCAGTTTATTTCTACTTTTCTGCATGTCCCCTTTGCACCTTGAGTCTATCTGTATTTCTGTTGCATCTGTCACCACAGCACCTTGACATCTGGTTGCACATTTACACAGTTGGCATTTTTTGAAGCTTTTATCACTTTCTTTGTTTGGGGAAGTAACTGATTTCCCCTCTTTCTGATTTAGTCATTTTTTTCTAATGTTATTCTTTCTGATATCAGTGTAGCCAATGTCAGAGGAGTGTCAGAGCAGCACTTCAGAAAATAGCCAGGTGTCATGAGAAGCTGCTGGCTCCTCTCTGTCCCTCTGAGGTGGATTCAGTGTCCTATTCCTCTCAGCCTCTCATTAGTGTCCCTGACATTGTGCCAAGAATGTTTATTGAAATCGACTCTCCAGATACTGATGCTCATTTGTGATGCCCCGTGGTTCTTACATGTTCGCACAGTTAACAGAATCTTCTTCAACTGTTTTCCCAATTGAGATGAGATATTTGGGGATCAAGTAGAGCATTTAATGTGATAAGTGGACAGTAATCTTTAGAGGTTAATTTGTTTAAAACCTATGTAAGGTTGGGGTCCCATATGCCCTGTTAGGAGCAAGGACCATTATAATCCATTACTGTTTAAAGTTGAGCTAGCACATAAATTTTAATTCACTCTTAAATGAAGATGTATTTCAGTAGACATAATGCTGAAATGCCTAATAATATTCTTATAAAGAAATTCAACAAGCTCTTTAGCCTAAAAAATATTTTTCAAAATAGTCTCTTAAAATTAAAGTGTCGGCCGGGCGCGGTGGCTCACGCCTGTAATCCCAGCACTTTGGGAGGCCGAGGCGGGCGGATCACGAGGTCAGGAGATCGAGACCATCCTGGCTAACATGGTGAAACCCCGTCTCTACTAAAAATACAAAAAATTAGCCAGGCGTGGTGGCGGGTGCCTGTAGTCCCAGCTACTCGGGAGGCTGAGGCAGGAGAATGGCGTGAACCCGGGAGGCGGAGCTTGTAGTGAGCTGAGATTGCGCCACTGCACTCCAGCCTGGGTGACAGAGCCAGACTCCGTCTCAAAAAAAAAAAAAAAAAAAAAAAATTAAAGTGTCACATTAAAGATTAATAAAAATGAGAACTTTAGCTATTTAACCCACCCCTTTTTGTGAGCAACAAGACTCTTTTTCTGTTGCCATATAATAGTTGTCTTTGACTCTGGAGTTGCAAAGACACCTGTTCAGTTTCATGGAAAAATCTGAGATAACTTGTATGCCTATTTGTATTGTGCCCTCTGAACCTAGGGAGGTGTCTAGGGGTGTAATTTTCACAACCAGCTGTGAATGGTGTTTTCCTTCACTGTGTGACAGTGCCCCCTACCCAGTCTTCCAAAGACCCCAGACGCATAGCGCCAAGCCCATCAATGGGAAGGCTTCTTGATTTGAGCCTACTTTCAGCCACCTGGGAAGGACGGTGTTAGATAAAACAGATGTGGGGATTGGAGCTTCCCCATTTACATCCATCATCGTAGAGCTTAGTAATTGTGGTGAATGATATAAAAGCTCTATAGCCAATGTATTTTTTTTCTTTCTAGTTGATTCCAAAAGTGCGGTGGAAATCAAGAGTATCTGGTCTGGAACTGAACTGCATAGAACACATTTCTATTGTTCCATCTTTGTATTATGACTAGATTAAGTGCTGTTGCCCGAAAGAATAAAGGAATTAAGTTTTAGTTTTCATTTTTATCATTGCAAATACATTTACATTCTCCTATTTTACAAATGCAAAGAGCAGGCAAGCCACTTTCAATAATTTATTTTAAAATCAATGCTAATGAGGTTATGTCTCGTCAGTGGCCGAGTTTTACAATAAAGTCTGATTTATTTAGAAAAGATCTTTGGTGAAGCTTCCCATCTAATGGTGGTGGGAAGGAGGTGGAGTAGCAGCACTGTGACCCTCCAACTTCGGATCCAATTTGTAATTCACAGTGGAGATCTGACCCAATTTACATTGATTAGAATTGGGAGGAAGAGACAGCTGTGCACAGACAGCAGAGGTAGAATAAACCCTCTCTGCAAAAGTGCCTAAGCACAGCAAATTATTGGTCTTTGTGATGGAGTTGTTTGATATCAACAAAAGAGCTGCTCTCTGTCCAAATTATTGGGTATCTCTAAAACTGAGGATGTACCAACTTTTCCTCTAATGTTTCCAATCCTAAAATTAGTCCCATGTCAAAAAAGAAATGCATCATAGCTGAGAAAGGAAGGAAGTGGACGAGTAACGAGAAGACAATGTGCAAAGAATGTTTAATGTGGTTTACTTCAGCATGATCTGTTTCCTATATTTGATTTCACTCCTCCATTAGCTTAGGTTGTTTTATTCCTCATGGTAGGGTTGAGGGAGCACTACAGGTGTCAAGTAGAACATTCTCTGCTGCTAGATCATACATGGCTATAAGAACTGTTGAGTCAAAGTGCTCCTTTTCCCATACTATATTGTAGGGCATATATATATATATTATTTCCCAGAGTATCCGTCTTTTTTTTTTTTTTTTAGAGACAAGGTCTCACTCTGTTGCCCAGGCCCAGGCTGGACTGCAGTGGTGCAATCATGGCTTACTGCAGCCTCAAACTCTTGGGCTCAGGCAATCCTCTTGCTTCAGTCTCCCAAGTAGCTGGAACTACAGGTGTGCATCACTGTGCCTAGCTAATTTTTATTTTTATTTTTTATAGAGACAGGGTCTTGCTCTGTTGCCTATGCTGGTGTCTAACTCTTGGGCTCAAGTGATCCTCCCATCTCAGCCTACCAGAGTGCTGGGATTACAGGCATGAGCCACCACACCTGGCCGTATCAGTCTCTTTCTTACTTGAAATCAATTACTCCTTTAATGCTTTATAGTATTCTAATATATTTTTATGCTGCTCCTTCTTACCTATGAGCTTGGAGCTTACTTCCCCAGTTTGGCATACCGGAACTCATATTGCCCTATAAACATTATATTTAAAAAAAGAAAGAGAAACGTCAAAGTTTCATTTAGTGGCAAAACTATGGAGAAGCAAGACAAGCAAATGTCGTTAAGACTCAGGAGAAAGGAAAGTAAATGTGGCCAGGAGGAGCTGAGTATTCAGCCCTCAAAACATTGCTTACTATACCCTATCTACTGTGCATATGTGTGTATATATGTGTGAGTGAGAGAGTGGGAAAAGAGCATGGTAGTAGTGAAAAGAATAGCGAGTGTATTTTTCTTCACTTTGCCCCACGTATAAAATAGCTAAATATGATTCTGGTACACATATTTACGTTATAAGGGCCCAATTCCTATTTTATCAGGTAATGTGACGAGATGAAACCGGTTAATGGGAATAAGAAACTTAGGCCAATTATGTTATGACTTTGACCGTATAAACATTTGACTGGAGTTAGACACTGGCATTGAGTTAGAACCCATTGTGAATCTATGGCAATTAATTAAAAGACCATTCCAGCTACCCTCAGGAGCTTATACTCTAATGAACAAGACATGCTGAATAAAAACAGTAAAAAGATAACTACAAGCCCCAAGTACTAGGAACATAAAATTATGTACATGACCAGCCTCCATTACAGCTGAACAAAGATGGATACATTAAGGATTAAGGACTAATTAATCAAAGAGGGTTTTTTGTTTTTTGTTTTTTCCCCAGGACAGAGTCTTGCTCTGTCACCCAGGCTGGAGTGCAGTGGCACAATCTCGGCTCACTGCAACCTCTGCCTCCTGGATTCAAGCAATTCTCTTGCCTCAGCCTCCTGAGTAGCTGGGGTTACAGGTGCCCGCCACAGGCCCAGCTGATTTTTGTATTTTTAGCACAGACGGGGTTTCACCATGTTGGCCAGGCTGGTCTCCAACTCCTGACCTCATGATCTGCCCGCCTCGGCCTCCCAAAGTGTTGGGATTACAGGCATGAGCCACCGCACCCAGCCAATCACAGAGGGTTGTTCACACACACACACACACACACACACTCTAACATCCTAACTCTAGAATGCTTAAAACTAGAGAGAATGCTTGCATAGAGATAATAATTTTGTAGAGAATTCCAGAGGGAAGGAGAAATGGAGTTTGAGGAAAAGGATTAGGATTCTGTTGATAGACATCTAAATAATCCAACGGACTGGAAGCTCCACAAGGGCAGGAACTCTGACAGTCTTGTTTATTGCTTGTCCCCAGATCCTAGTGCAATGTCTTGCATGTAATAAGCACTTCAACATGCTTATGAATAAATGAAAGGGAAGGGAAGGAGAGGGCCAGTTTGAAGGTGACAAATTAATATTTTTTTTAAGAACACAGTAATTGCCAGGCACGGTGGCTCACGCCTGTAATCCCAGCACTTTGGGAGGCCAAGGTGGGCGGATCATCTGAGGTCAGGAGTTTGAGACCAGCCTGATCAACATGGAGAAACCCCATCTTCACTAAAGATACAAAATTAGCTGGGCATGGTGGTGTGAGCCTGTAATCCCAGCTACTCGGGAGGCTGAGCTACTCGGGAAGAATCGCTTGAACCCGGAAGGTGGGGGTTGCAGTGAGTCAAGATCACACCATTGCACACCAGCCTGGGCAACAAAGAGTGAAACTCTGCCTAAAAAAAAAAAAAAGAAAAAGAACAGTAATTAAACTTTCCTTAAAGAAGAGAGTATGATGAGCTCAGAGAAAGGGGACCTTTCCATATAAAGAACATGAGACTGACTGGCTGGACGCAGTAGCTCACACCTGTAATCCCAATACTTTGGAAGGCCAAGGAGGGCGGATCACCTGACGCCAGGAGTTCAAGACCAACCTGGCCAACATAGTGAAACCCCGTCTCTACTAAAAATACAAAAATTAGGCGTGGTGGTGGGCACCTGTACTCCTAGCTCCTCAGGGGGCTGAGACAGGAGAATCCCTTGAACCCCAGACGTGGAATTTGCAGTGAACCGAAAATCGTTCCACTGCACTTCAGCCTAGACAACAGAGCAAGACTCTATCTCAGAAAAAAAAAAAAAAAAGAACATGAGACTGTGAACCACTATTTGCTAATACTGATCATTTATCCCCCCAGATGAAGAGCATGATCTAGAAGAGGATGAGAGTGGCACTCGACGAAAAGGAGGTATAAGAGCTTCTAAATGCACAGGCACTGGGTAGGACATTATGGGCTTCTGATTAGAGAAAGCACCTTTCTCTGAGACTACAAAAATTACTGAACTCAATAATTAAGAGGGTACCTGTGTGTGAACCCCAAAGCCCCAAATAAAGTGACTGGGTAGGGAAATACCTAAACTTTAAAAGCAGCCATACATTCACTTTAATTAATGTTCCCAGAACAGCCAAGATTTATCCTAGAGCGGGTGGGAAGCCAAACCAGATATTTATTTTTTCCTATCAGTATTTCTTATATCAGTACAGTGAAAATAGAATTGCCTCATCTCCAAGAGATCAGAGGATTGAGAATGGAAAGAATGGAAATGTCTCCTCTATGAGAGGCCCGGAGATTGCAAGTTCAGAGGGGAATGGAAATGTGTCAGATCTGAAAAGTGAACACAGGGTGAAAGATAAAATTGCTTGGTGATGCTGACTTCTGATAGCCTGGTTTGATTCCAGGCACATTTGGAAATGAATATGTAACAGGTTTGTTGAATATAAAATTACATCTTATTCATCCAAGACTGTTAACCATGCTTCAGGCTGTTAGTGAGCCCATCCTTTCTAAGGTCAGATGCCCCTCTGAAGCCTCCTTAAGTGGACCAAGGACCTATTCCACGGTTGTCAGTAAAGGAATGCTGCACATTGCAAGGGCCACCTCAAGGACATTCGTTCCGTCAGCAGAGCCCTAATCATGACTGATTTAGATACTGGCTGATATTTTTCTTAGGGAGTCTATGAAAATCTTAAGCCTAGGAATTCTGCCCTCTTTCCCTCCCTGCTCCTTCTCCATTATCTGGCCCTGTCTTTTCCTATTCTCCTCTCTCCTTTCCTTGTGCTTTTTCTTCTCTCCTTATCCATCCAGCAAAACCCCCATTTCTAGGTTCATTCTCTACAGAAAGTGAATACTTAAAAGGTTCAGGACCCAACTTCCTAAGGGTCCAGCTTCTCCCAGGGAAGAGAAAAGACAACGAAGATGCAGCCTCAGAAGTCATGCGCCAAAGCAGGAGAGAAAGAAAGCAGTGGAGGTGGGTGTGATGCACGGATGTGAGTGTAGCTGCAAGTACCTCATGATAGTGAACACATGTGATTAGGTCCATTCTGAAACCTATTTCCTTCTGTTGTCTACTTACTGTACAGAATTCCAAATGAAAATCTGTTCTGACCCGCCCATGTTCCACATATATCTTTTCTCAACCAACTTCCATCACCAGTGCAGAAAAGAAACACTTCATGTGGACAGCTTGGGTGGAGTAACTGTAAGCTTCCTATGGCCAATTTCATATTAAACTCCATTCAGAAAGCATTGATCTTTTAGCAAAGTCTAGAATCCAGTTTCAGACTCCTCCCTCATCTCATTTCCTCCTTCCACCTCTTTCTCTAAGGTTATATCTGGGAGGTGAGAGGAGATTTATTTCTTAACTGTTCCTACAGCTATAATTCAAGTAGGTTTAAAAAAAAAAACCCCTTTTGTTCCTCCTGCTTCCTGCCTCCAAAATAAGTGTTGTTAAAGTATAGCAAGCTCTGAATATGTTTCTATGGTTTACACTTCCCACCAGTTATAATGATTGGTGACTTAGCGATTAAAAAACAGGAGGACTTTTTGCTCTCTCTGCAGAATCTGAGGCAGGAATTTTTATTATTTGTGTTTACTTATTTATCGATTGATTTTATATACTGCCTTTTCTCCAAAGGCGCTATAGAAATGTTGAAAAATACATAAATCCAAATGTCATCATTTAGTTTTGTAACAATAAAAGATAGAGGTCTGGGGGAAGGGCAGGCAGCCCCAGTGAAGGCATTTAAAAGGCAGGGAGCTCTAGGACAGTGTGAATTCCTATGTCATAGACAAGCTACACAAGTTTGGGCTACTTAGTTTTTCTCAGGTGTGTGTTTTTTTGTTGGTTTGTTTGTTTTTTGAGACGAAGTCTCGCTCTGTTGTCCAGGCTGGAGTGCAATGGCGCTATCTCCGCTCACTGCAACCTCCGCCTCCCAGGTTGAAGTGATTCTTCTGCCTCAGCTTCTTAAGTAGCTGGGATTACAGGCACGTGCCACCACGCCTGGCTAATTTTTGTACTTTTAGTAGAGGCAGGGTTTCACCATGCTGGCCAGGCTGGTCTGGAACTCCTGACCTCAGGCGATCCGACCATCTTGGCCTCCCAAGGTGCTGGGATTACAGGCGTGAGCCACCATGCCCAGCCTTTTCTCAGGTGTTAACATGCTTTTGGGGAGAAAAATATACATAAGCAAGTTGACCTTTCCCTTCTTCCTTTTTTCCCAAAAGATGCTATGGCTAGCAGAGTTACTTTTAAAATCCAGGTACTTTTCTCCAATCTCGATGGATCCTCTTCCTTGAATGCTGTGCTTTTTTCTCTGATGGAATTGCTAACATTCTTAAGGCCCAACTAGATCTTATCAGAATAGGGGGGAAGGGATTCAGTTCATCCTTATTGAGTGTTAATGACCCTGTAAGATGTAATTTCTTTTATTTCATTCTGTTACCTAGAAAATCTATCACAGCCTTGTAGTATTGATTGCTCAATCTATAAAGAGCTCAGTTTACAGCATGACTGTTAGTAACAGGGTTATTTTAATGAGTGACTCTTCAACACCTCAGAGTTTCACTAAATTCCAACCCATCAGCCCAGTAGTCTAACATTAAGGGTCTTAGGTAATGAGAACTTATCACCTTTCCCTATCATGAAAAGGTAACCTCCAGGTAACCAAAAATAAAACTTCCTCTGTGTTCATTTTTTATAGAAATTACTGGCCATTTGTTTGCATGTGCTATGTCAAATAAAAAGCAACCCTGGAGGCACAAATCATCCTTAGATACATAAAATCCCTGACCAAGGAAAACCTGAAACAGACCCCTCCCACCCGTACCTCCTTCAGTCTGCCCCCAACCCCAGCTCTAAAATTGTGGAAAAACTAAGCCAAAAGGAGACACAGACCACACTATTGTGGTCTTATAAGCAAATGATTGCTTTTAGGAGGGCCAAAAAATGGTTGCTTATACCATTCCATCTCTGAGGCCCCCTTCTCACTTTAGTGCGCGCCAACAGAGTGAACTACTACATGAAAGAAACAAAGGGAAACCACAGAGGTGTTTGCAGCTCTTACCTTTCGAAGCCTGTTTTCCAAGACCAAACATGAGCTGATTATTAACCAGCTAAAATTTTGGCCCAATGAAAAGAGGAAATGACATGAAAATCAGAATCTGAGTATACCCCACTTCCAAATCATACTTATACCACTAAGATCATAGTAATTTCAAAACTCAAGATTAAAGGGCTATGAGATAAGCAAATGGTATTATCCAATTGCTCTTCCTCCTCTGGTGCCACAGTCATTGGGGGCTTGGCAAATATTTTCATAGCTTTCTTCTGAAATAGTTAATAAACTATCAAGGCTGGGCGCAGTAACTCACATCTGTAATTCCAGCACTTTGGGAGGCGAAGATGGGAGAATTGCTTTAGCCCGGGAGTTTGAGATCAACTTGGGCAACAAAGTGAGACCCTGTGTTTTCAAAAAATTAAAAAGATTAGCTGGGTGTCGTGGCATGCACCTGTAGTCCCAGCTACTCAGGAGGCTGCAGGGGGAAGACAGCTTGAGCCCAGGAGTTCGAGGCTGCAGTGGGTTATGATTGTGCCACTGCACTTCAGCCTGGGTGACAGAGCAAGACCCTGTTTCAGAAAAAAAAAAAAAAAGGAAAAAGTGTCAGAGTTTACTTGAATGAACTGAACATGTTAGACCTTTCTGACCTGGCTTAAAGAACATTTCAAGTCACTTCCAATGGGTCACTACTTTGGCATTTTTTGTCCAAGTCTTACCATCCCATCCTCTCGTAGGACTGGCTTTATCCATCTTCATGTTTTGTCTCTCTTTTCCATAACTTAAGAGGTTGTACTCAATGCCAGGCCTTATTGACACGATCATTTTAGTAATCAAGAAAATGTAAATAACATGCTGGCCTGCCTTTAGCCACTTTTCCCTGGTCACAGCCTGAATTCTGTCGCTACCCAGTGACTCCCAAACATAAGCTGAACTGTGGAAGGAACAGTCAGTTTTTATTATCCCTAAGGAAGGAGAAAGGCAGAGAGATGTCCTGGTCCTTTTTACCTTAAAACTTTGCTCGTCATACAGGCTAATTTTCAGCCATTGACTCTATCATCAGTAGCACCAACTTGGCCTCAGTTACAAGAGAAATGACTGTCACTAGTTGTAAAGAACCTGGCATGCAATGACAAATGCTTTGCAATAAATAGAAAAAAGAAACCAATACTTTTTTTTAACTTGTTCTGTTGCTATTCTTCTTATGACATTTTGGTTGCTTGGAGTTTAGCTTCCCTTACATAGGATAAAGAGAGTAAGATGCTGCTTTTTTTTCTCCAGAAAAAGCCCTTCTCAGCTCTGCTAGCAATTTAAATGCAGTGATCATACCCATTAGCTTCTCTATCATTGTAATTGTTGTTAATTGTTATAACTGTTTTAGTTATTAGTGGTGTCATTATTGCTCTAGGTCCTCTGTCTGTTTTATGCTGAATATATTAGTGCTTTGCTTTTGAATTACCAGGCTTTATTTAGTGCAGAGTTATGTTTTTTGGAGAGACATTGAGAAATGCTGGCATTAAGCTTTATTCTTTTGTTTTTCATTCCAAATGGACAGACTGGAAAAAAAATAATTAGATGGAATAATGTCCTTAAAATGAGAATTAGGATGTTTTGAATTAATTAAATGGTCAGAATGCTGCACCATTTCTGATTTCAGACGGCTGCCAGAGTAGTGTAAGCCTAAAGGAATCTAAATCCAGCCCATAGAGGCAAGCCTCACCCTTGGGCTCTCAGTTCCTCTCTCTGCTCTATAGAAATCAAAGTCGGCCGGGCACAGTGGCTCATGCCTGTAATCCCAACACTTTAGGAGGCCGAGGAGGGCGGATCACCTGAGGTCGGGAGTTCAAGACCAGTATGACCAACATGGAGAAACCCCGTCTCTACTAAAAATACAAAATTAGCTGGGCGTGGTGGCACATGCCTGTAATCCCAGCTACTCAGGAGGCTGAGACAGGAGAATCCCTTGAACCCAGGAGGCAGAAGTTGCGGTGAGCTGAGATCATGCCATTACACTCCAGCCTGGGCAAAAGGAGCAAAACTTCATCTCAAAAAAAAAAAAAAAGAAAGAAAGAAAGAAAAGAAAAGAAAGCAAAGTCTCCTCATGCATTCTCTTGTTTATAGGATGAGTTGGGCAGGTTTAGGGAGAAGCTGGACTAGCCCTGCAGACTTCTGGGCTTTTAAGCTCTTCCTGGTGCCAAGCTTCAGGAATGAAGCCCTCCTCCAACTTATCTCTTCCCCTCGTCAAGGTCTTTAACACCCACTTGGCCAGAAAAGCCTTTTCTGACCCCTCAAACTATGTTAGATTCCCTATTACACACAGCGTCCTCAACTTCTCCTTCACAGACATATCATAATCATAAATAAACATTTGTGTAACTGTTTTTTCCATGGTGCTTCCCCGACTAGAAGGTACCCTTGAGAGGAGGGCTCATGTGTGGCCAATGTGGGATTCCCAGTATCTAACACAGTCCCTGGCATTTAGTAGGTACTGTATACATGTCTGTTGGATGATGAGAATGAATTAGTGAAGTTGCATGCAGACATACACATAAATGCATATCACATGTGTGTTAAACAGGAAGTCTGCAATATGGAGTCACCTTGCCCAGCTAAGGAATTACCCCTCACTGATTTCCTTAATAGAGAATACTTCTAGCTAGCTAGCAAGTTCAAACTTTTCCCAGTTTTTAGCCCTTCATTCTGCCTGTTTTTTTGGAGCTGTTCTACTTCTGACAATCCCTATTCTTGGGCTGAGCTAAACCATCTCCTGGATTCCTGAACTCTGTCTTCTTTTGGCCTTTAATATCAAAGACCTTTTCTATCTTTATTTTTTTCCTGGAAGGCTTCTGTTTTTCTCCTAACTTCTTGCTTTCCCTGTGATCTTTTGTGCTTTTAGAATAGAACTTTTTCCAGATGTTCTCCCAGGCCCATATATACCCAATGTCAAATCACTTTTTATGTATACACCAAAAAGGCACGCAATATTAGGACCTATCCCATATCCAGGCACACAGTAGGGAACCGTACTCCAAAGTGACTATCTGCTAGGCCAGAAAAGACCAAGATAACCTTGTTAGTCTCCTTACCACTTAGAAATATTGTTATGGTTTTAGAATATATTTTTACAAAAATGGTTTTCTCTACCATATATAAATCCATGAAAAATATTGATGTTAATAGTCTTTCATTCCTGAATTTAGTCAAAATCTTGGGGTGATTAATCAACTCCATTAAAATGGAAAATTCATAATATATCCTCTGGGAAAACTACTTTCACTTTTCAGGGATTGATATTTCTCTATTATTTCATGTACTTAATATTTCCAAAAATGAATGCTTTGTCTATTCAATAACTAACATATTTCTCCCAAAGTATTTTTCTTCCAAACATATTATCAACTCTGTGGCAGAATGTTTTCACAGTAGTTATCTTGTTTGCTGCCCTCTGTTGTCTACTGCACACACAATTTTATGTGTGAAGAAAACATGCCTGAATTTCTATATGGTTGACATTTTTACTTTTGTTTGCAATATCTGAGTTTTAACTAAATAGTTCTCTCCCTCCTCTGTTTTTGTACCCTTTAAGATTCCTACCAAAGTTCTCTTCCAGAGACATATAGGGATTTTGTCCCTCCGTGCCTTTATTATTTAAATTGCTCGTAAGTCAGGAATAAGTAGAAAAAAAGCAAATATAGGGAGGGTGTCTGTGCCCCTACTGCCCACTTGCCCTATCCTCAGCCACCAATACTATCACTGCTCATGGGAGGGTAAAATGAATAAAGGGAAAGGTGGAAATCTATAGAACAGAGTCCCCCCAAATCATGTGAATTTTAATTAGAACCCAGGACTCCTGACTCCCATATATTGAATTTCATCTTTTGTAGGTGCTTTGTTCACAGCTCTGATACAGAGCACCCCAAGGAAAAAGGAGCATGCCTGGTCTAGTGGGCATTAGCTCTCCTGCCATTCAAATCCCCAGATCCTCTCCCACTTTGTACTCTAGTGTTTAACCTTTCCGGGTAGAAGATCAATACAAATTCTTCATTGTTAAGAATCGATGGCTGTCCTGTGGCATCATTGCCATCTAGTTCTGCTGAGAAGCTCAGTAAATCTCTCCAGCTGCTTCTAAAGCTTGGTTTGTCGTCTTCAGTTGCTTTCATTTTTAATGCAGATCACTTTGGTTTCTGTTCCCCCGGGGCTTGCAGATAAATCTTGGCAGACATGTTCAAGGTCTACAAATGAGATGCTGGAAAAGGGCCAGGCCACCCAGAATTTAGTTGTAATGGATGAGACACCCCCTTGGTTCCACTTAAAGACTGGGCTATTCGTTTCAGTATTTATTGGTGATTACCTCATATAGTACCTAGGTGGGAAGTTCCCAGGACGAAGTTCCTATGGACAAAGAAGGCCGAAAAGTGAGCTGTGATCCAGAAGCCTGCTGGCTGACTAAGCCTTTCTTGTAAATAGGCAGAAGTCACAGATTTACTCTGATCCTTCAAATGCATAATGAAGAGAAAAATTAGATAGTTAGTTGCCCTGGATCAGGAAAGTCTGGCGGGAAACCTCTGCACTGCTTACTTACAAACCAAGTGAAAAATTACCTGCCTGATTTTCTTTTATTAATAAATAAATATATTTATCATATTGTTGAACGGCATCCTACTAGGAGTGATCTGTAAATATTTAATGTTAGTTAATGATCTCCTTCTCCCATAGTCCTTTGCTCATGCTGAGTGTTTGGCTGTATCTCATCTCAACTCCCCTTAATCTGAGGTTTCCTAGGGGCAATATCAGAACCCTGGTTTCCATTTGCAGCAAAAACATGGGCTCCTCGGAAAAAATAGAGTCCTTTTAACTTTGATTTCTCCTCTCTTTGATCAGTAGACTATGCCAGTTACTACCAGGGCCTATGGGATTGCCATGGTGACCAGCCAGATGAACTGTCCTTCCAACGGGGTGACCTCATCCGTATTCTGAGCAAGGTAAGGACAGAAAGTGTGGGGCTTAAATAGAAAGTCAATTTTTTCATTCTTGATTTAGTCACCATAAACAGAATTATTCCATGTCATACACTTCCCATGGCTCCCTCACAATATAAATTCCCATTTATTCATAATTGTTAGGAAAACTTTTAAATGAAAATCCAGATTCAGGAACCAATTTCACATTTAAAAATACAAGGCTAGGCTGGGCGTGGTGGCTCACGCCTGCAATCCTCGGACTTTGGGAGGCCGAGGCTGGTGAACTGCCTCAGCTCAGGAGTTCAAGACCAGCCTGGGCAACATGCTGAAACCCAGTCTCTACTAAACTACAGAAAATTAACCAGGTGTGGTGGCACGTGCCTGTAGTCCCAGCTACTTGGGAGGCTGAGGCATGAGAATTGCTTGAACCCGGGAAGCGGAGGTTGCAGTGAGCTGAGATCACGCCACTGCACTCCAGCCTGGCGATGGAGCAAGACTCCATCTCAAAAATAAATAAATAAATAAATAAATAAATAATAAAAATAATAAAATAAAAAATGCAATAAAATTGGTATTATACCAAAACTATGCCAATCAAAATTTAATCTTTCTCAGGGACTTGTGCTTAAAGGTCATCACTATGTACATAATTTATTACCATGTAATACTATTGAAAACATTCTGGCTAGGTAAGCTGCCTTCTTATTTCATTTATAGATAAACAAGACTGTAACATAATTATGTATGGGGGAGGAGTCAGAGCTTGTTAACTCAATTGGTTTGAGCAATTGCTGATAAGGCCAAGAGAGTGAATTCAATCCCACACAGGCCAGCTAACTTTATTCTCTTCCTCAGTCACAAGTTAACCCCTAGTTCCAGCTAACCATCTTACAAATAGTAGTGTTGACCATAAACAAACTGGTTTTTTAAAAAAAGGATGGATTATTACAGATCAATCACTGATGTGAAGAAGATTCAGAACTCATGGGCTACAGTTTGGGGGATCAGTAGCATCATGTTGGTAAAGAAAGACCATACATATTTTATAGGTGGGCTAAAATAATAGGCTCTGTCCCTAGCACTTATTAAAAAGTCCTCTCTCTATGCAGCCAATCAATCTCTACAAACACATTTTTGAAATATGCACAACTTGCTCTTTAATTGCTGAGTATGTGGATTCCATAAGGGAAAACTGAAAACCCGTTGGTTATTAATCTGTCATTTATCGTTTATCTTTCTTCTTTTTTTATGTGTCAGTATCTGTTATCTTTATTCTGTGAATTTTACTACCTTGGGCAAAGGTTTGTCTTGGTTTGAGATATACCATAAGCACCTTAGGAAGCAGTCTAGGTCTAACCCACAGCACCTTTCCATGGTTCCAACAGAATCAGGCCCCTTTAAATATGGACCCAATTCAAATCCAACCCTTTGTTTGCAAGAGAGTAGGAGGCCTGCAGGCCTTGTTGAGTGAGATCACAATCTTCTAGTGATTTCTCCTGGATCCTTAACTCAGTACCACCCTAGTGCCATTTCTGTGTGGCTTCAATACACCAAGAATAAATTGGAAGCAAAAAAGGGAGTGGACATTGGCCTGATTGGTATTTCAAATGCCCGAAAGCAAGGTTTGCCGTGTAATAGAATTTGTGTACATTACCACACTGGCATTACAGGGGTAATCGAGTTATCCACTCAGGTGTGACCAGGCCTCTGTTTGCCCAGAGCCTGCAGGTGAACAAATTAACTGTTTACATTGTCTGGAGGTGCCTGCAGCAGGAGGGGGGAAGAACAGAGCCAGACTGGCTGCTGGCCTTCTCTCTGTCATGATTATTTTGTTTGTTTTGCATGTCTTTTGCCTTTGTTAATGGCTTCTCACTGGGGGTCCCTATCCTCTAGTTAGAAGGGGTTGTGCGGTGACCTGTCCTGCAGTATGGAGCTGTCTGTGGTTACAGTGGCTATTGTATTTTTAAGAAATCTCAAAGAACATGGGGAACCAATCCAATCTTTAAAAAAAAAAAAAAAAAAAAAAAAAAAACCTCTTCCCCTTCTCTGTTACTAAAAGCTAACATAGGCCAGGCATGGTGGCTTACGCCTGTGATCCCAGTATTTTAGGAGGCTGAGGCAGGAGGATGCTTGAGCCCAAGAGTTCAAGACCAGCCTGGGCAACATAGCAGGATCCCATCTCTACAAAATTAAAAATTAAAAAAAAAATAGCTGGGTGTGGTGGTACATGCTTGTAGTCTCAGCTACTCTGGAAGCTGAGCTGGGAGAATCACTTGAGCCCAGGAGTTCAAGGCTGCCATGATTTTTGCCATGATTGCCACTGCACTCTTGCCTGGGTGACAGAGTGAGACTCTGTCTCCAAAAAGAAAAAAAGAAGAAAAGAAAGCAAATATATCAGGGTTTAATTCAATGAGAATACCTCACTGCCCTGTTTCTATCAGTTTCTTTCTCCTCTCTTCTGGAAAGTTCTGAGTCCATTTTCATCCTGTACCATTGTATTAATAGTAGCATATTTCTTCCCCAAAAAGCTACACCAGCTGGCTCCCTTCCCCATGTTGCAAATCCCTGCGTATCAAAGAGGAAATGAGAAGTTAAGAGCTCAGCTGAACTTTCCCTCATGAAGCTGCATTCCAGTTAACATTGGTTTGGGGAGCATTTCAGTTTTGATTCACCTTTATTATGTTACCTAATTCAATAATAGTCGTTGGACAGGAGGGAACCTTAAAAGGCCACCCAATCTATTCATCACTTTGCTTCTAAGAAGCACAAATGAACAAATTCAAACAGATAGAAAAGGAGATTCCACTACCATTCCCAGCCATCTGTCTATTCAGAAGTTCAGTAGTGCCTCATCTCTGGAATTTTCTCTCAAATAGATCCTAATTTTTTCCCACTTTAGCCTCAGCTGCCTTCTTTTGCTGGGGTCCATTACACTCTGCAGCTGCCTCTCACGCCTGTAAGGACAGAACTGACCCAAGTTGAATTTAGTCCCGGAAAGTGGTGTCTAGAAAGCTCTATTTTACTTTTCTTTTTGTCCAGTAGAAGCTCTGTTGGACAAGAAGGGCCTGCTGTTTAGGAATCTGGGGAAATCTGTTTCCCTGAGAGACGCAGATGCAGCTGTGTGCAGCTCAGCTTAAGTGGACTTGTTTCTTCACCTGTTAAAAGAGAGCGTGGAGTTGGATAGCATCTAAGAATCCTTCTACCTCAGACATTCCCATTCTAAATATGGTGGGCCTGACACTGCAAAACTGCTAAAGAAGTTCCACACAAAAATGTGTTTTAGCTTTAATTACTTATTCAGTTTAAACAAAAAAGAATTTTTTTTAATTACCAGCTCTTTTGTTTTCAGTTCTCATAAATACATCTGGTTTCCCCCTCTCTCTCTATCTGATAAAAGTATTCTGAAAGGCAGAGTCCGGAGTGCAGAGGTTAGAGGATCTAGAAAGGGAGGTGAGATGGAGGTGGCAGGGGAAATGAGGATGGCAGCTTTAGTCGTAGGCTCCTGCTGCTCCCTGCTGTTTCTTTTTTTTTTTTTTTTCTTTTTGAGAAGGCGTCTCGCTCTGTTGCCAGGCTGTAGTGCAGTGGCGCGATCTCGGCTCACTGCAACCTCTGCCTCCCTGGTTCAAGCGATTCTCCTGCTTCAGCCTCCCGAGTAGCTGGGACTACAGGCACCCGCCACCATGCCTGGCTAATTTCTTTTCTTTTTTTTTTTCTTTTTGTATTTTTAATAGAGACGGGGTTTCACTGTGTTAGCCAGAATGGTCTGGATCTCCTGACCTCGTGATCTGCCCGCCTCGGCCTCCCAAAGTGTTAGGATTACAGGAGTGAGCCAGCGCAACCGGCCCAGAGGAGAATCTTTTAGTCTTGCCTTTGGGCAAGAATGATCACAGAAAGAGAGCTATTTATCGCATTTTTTTTTTTTTTTTTTTTGAGACAGAATTTTGCTCTCGTTGCCCAGGCTGGAGTGCGATAGCATGATCTTGGCTCACTGCAACCTCCACCTCCCAGGTTCAAGCAATTCTCCTGCCTCAGCCTCCCAAGTAGCTGAGATTACAGGCTTGCGCCCCCATGCCCAGCTAATTTTGTATTTTTATTAGAGTCAGGGTTTTGCCATGTTGGTCAGGCTGTTCTCAAACTCCTGACCTCAGGTGATCCACCCACCTCAGCCTCCTAAAGTGTTGGGATTACAGGTGTGAGCCACCATGTCCGGCTATCCCTTTTCAAAAAAAAAAAAAAAAAAATTATCCGGAGAAGATGATTGACTGGGCAAGAAAGATGCTCCCCAGTAGCTAGGTGTGGTGGCTCATGCCTGTAATCCCAACACTTTGGGAGGCCGAGGCCGGCAGATCACCCGAGGTCAGGAGTTCGAGACCAGCCTGGCCAACATGGTGAAACCCAGTCTCCACTAAAAATACAAAAGCTAGCTGGGCATGCTGGCGCATGCCTGTAGCCCCAGCTACTCGGGAGGCTGAGGCAGGAGAATTGCTTGAACCAGGAGACGGAGGTTGCAGTGAGCTGAGATAGTGCCATTGCACTCCAGCCTGGGCAACAGAGTGAGACCCTGTCTCAAAAAAAAAAAGAGGCCGGGCACGGTGGCTTACACCTGTAATCCCAGCACTTTGGGAGGCCGAGGCAGGCAGATCACCTGAGGTCAGGAGTTCAAGACCAGCCTGGCCAACATGGTAAAACCCCGTCTCTACTAAAATACAAAAATTAGCTGGGCGTGGTGGCAGGTACCTGTAATCCCAGCTACTCGGGAGGCTGAGGCAGGAGAATCTCTTGACCCTGGAAGGCAGAGGTTGCAGTGAGCCGAGATTACGCCACTGCGCTCCAGCTTGGGCAACAGAGCGAGACTCCGTCTCAAAAAAAAAAAAAAGATGCTCCCCAGAGATAACCAAGTGCCCATCACCTGTCCTGTTCTCAGGGAAGCAAGTAAGTGCCTGTAACAGACGGGTTATTTATGACCCTGGGCAAAAATCTCCTAATCCTGATAATCTTCAGTTTCCTCACCTGTAAAAATTGGGAAATTTTATATTTATACGTTTGTTGTGATGTTTACATTAGAGAATTTGTGTAAGGAAGTGCCTGGCATGTAGGAAGTAGGAATATTTCCTTCCCTTTTACTAATAATAAACTTTTGGATCAGTGTTGGGCACATACTAGGAGTTCAATAAATTATTGAAAAAGAGATGATCTACAGCACAAAAGGTGCTCACTTGGATACAAAAAAAAATACCCAGTGAAGAGGCCTACATGAAAATCCACCATGCCTTTCCTGGTCTGAGAGCTTTCGTCCCTGACAGATTATTCAAACTTCATTTTCTGGAGACCAGAGCCACACATCCAAACTCTGAAACAGTAACCAGTGGCACAGTCAGCAGGAGGACTCCCACTGACCTCCCTGCATCACATCCATGCATTCCTTGGCCCCATGCAGTGTCATGCCCACTTAATTCACTGAGTTCCAATTTGGGTCTCAAAATATGTTAAAGGGAGATTTTAATAACGAAGCAGATCTGTGCATCCAGCGGATGTTCCTGTGTTCCTTTTGGACTCAGATATTTCTGAACAGCTTTTTCTGGTGAGGGACTAAACTTCCCTTCCTCCCCGGAGCCAGGATGCAGCTCAAGCCACAGCGGGGTGTTTAGCGCTCTTCAGTGGCTCCAGATTGTGGCGCTGGTGCAGGTCTCCTCATACGTAACCAATGGCTCCTGAGAGCCTGCGTCTCGTAAATTACTTCCCACGATGCCGGCGACCACCGCAGAATTCAAGTTTGAATAGAGCAGGGAAAAGGTGTTTGAAAGGCCTGTTCACTCAGCTGCATTTTAATTTCCTTTTCAATCTTGTCCCAATTAATTTCACAGAATTAATCTTACAGAAGCAAACTCGGCAGCATTGAGGCTGCGGTTTTAGCGTGGCGGTCGTTCTGCCTGAACATGAAATAGGAGCTAATATAAAAATCCATCTGCTGTGTTTGAAATACACGCCGGCTGCTGCTCAGTCCTGTCTGACATTCCAAACATCAACAGCGGGGAAAAGTGATTTGGGGATTAGTGGCCATCAGTACTTGGCAGGGGTTCAACAACAGGTGTACTCCAAAAATCCATTCGGCCTGAGCACCAGGCATGACAGGGCAGGTGCCGAATCACCCTCCATGTGATAGTGTGGTGCCCTGGCTTAGTTCCTTTTATCTGCAGATTGCAAGGCCCTTTTGTGGACCGGCACCACTATGGTCACTTGTTTTTGTTTCTGTTTTTCTTGAGACGGAGTCTCTCTCTGTTGCCCTGGAATGCAGTGGCGCAGTCTCGGCTCACTGCAACCTCTGCCTCCCGGGTTCAAGCGATTCTCCTGCCTCAGCCTCCTGAGTAACTGGGATTACAGGCAAGTGCCACGGCACCCAGCTAATTTTTGTATTTTTAGTAGAGACAGGATTTTGCCATATTGGCCAGGCTGGTCTCGAACTCCTGGCCTCAGGTGATCCATCTGCCTCGGCCTTCCAAAGTGCTGGAATTACAGGTGTGAGCCACTGTGCTTGGCCTATGGTCACTTGTTATAAGTGGGAGAAAAAGAGGTAAGAAGCCTCTATTTGGATAAGACAAGTCACAAGTCCTAGCTTTCAGAAAAGTGACCCTGTCTTCTTGGCTCCAGTGTCTCTCACTAGGGAACATTCTTTCCAAATAATAATAATGCTTGTTGGCAGGGCGTGGTGGCTCACCCAGCACTTTGGGAGGCCGAGGCAGGTGGATTGCCTGAGGTCAGGAGTTCGAGACCAGCCTGGCCAACATGGCAAAACCCCATCTCTACTAAAAATACAAAAATTAGCCAGGCATGGTGGCGCGTGCCTGTAGTCCCAGCTACTAGGGAAGCTGAGGCAGGAGACTCGCTTGAACCCGGGAGGCAGTGGTTGCAGTGAGCCAAGATCATGCCATTGCACTCCAGTCTGGACGACAGAGCGAGACTCCATCTCAAGAAAAAATAAAAATCATCATCATCATCATCATGCTTGTTCCACTATTCAAGATAACTTTTTCTTTTTTTTGAGACAGAGTCTTGCTCTGTCACCCAGACTGTGAGACTGGAGTACAGTGGCACAATCTTGGCTCACTGCAACCTCTGCCTCCCGAGTTCGAGCGATTCTCCTGCCTCAACCTCCCTAGTAGCTGGGATTACAGGCTCAAGCCACCACACCTGGCTAATTTTTTGTATTTTTAGTAGAGATGGGGTTTCGCCATGTTGGCCAGGCTGGTCTTGAACTCCTGGCCTCGAGTGATCCGCCTGCCTTGGCCTCCCAAAGTGCTGGGATTACAGGTGTGAGCCACCACGCCCAGCCAAGATAAGACTTAAACGCCCATTTTTTTTAAAAGCATCCTGTTCCATAAGTTATTTATGGTGGTAACATGAGCTGTTCAGAAGATAAAGACAAATTAAAGAGGGAGAGAAAGAGAAGTTCTTTTTCAATTGACTAGGAAGGAGAAGAGGCCACTGGGTGAGATCTTCCATTTAAGGTAAACTGAGCCAGTGGGATACATCTCTTGGGCTTGGGTTGTGTGCCTCATAAATTGGTCTGAGGCTCTTCCAAGGAATTGTCCAGTGCCTTATTTCCATGAAAAGCAGCCTTGGAGCAACAAGTTGGGCACACATAAGATTTATACTTACACGGTGGCTTAGCTGGGGTGGGAAGGTATTCTCATGGCCCAGACACACCAGGATCTTGGTCATCTTCCTTGCTGATGGAATTGATGTGGAAACAGGGAGCCATACAGACAAAGTCAAGTTTAGCGTGGAACACGTGATGCTGTCAGATGGTCATGGGTCTTATGTGGAGAAGAATGGACTTTGTCACCCTGGACTGCAGCTACTTAAACTCAGATGGGATCCTGGCTCCACAGCCAGTCTAGTCATCTGAATGCGGCAGGCCTGCGCCAGCACACCTGGACTATGTTAACACAACACTATGTCAATTATAATGGGAGTTTTAACCCGGTTTTCTCCACCTACTTCCTCAATGGGCTACTTAAAAGAATGGAGACCTTTCCCCTCCCTTGACCCCGTTCTTTCCAAAAGAGATTTGTATGTTGTAAAAATTATCTTAATGCAGCAATACTTCCTCTTTTAAGTGTGCTTAGTTGAATGTGACAACAACCCTCATAAAAACAGATAAGTTAATTCCTTCAATTGCCTTAAATGAAGGATTTTTTTTTTTTTTTTTTTTTAATTTCAGGGCTCTGAGGGAAAGGAGGTGTTTGGTGACATCTAGTGTCCATTTAGGACTTCCTCAGGCACCAAACCCTCTGGTTGGCTGAGTGGGGGATGGGTGGGGGGGTTATCTGGGAGGTAATTTAGGGGTAGTAAGTGGGGAGAATATAGGCCTGGGGCACAGGCTGCCCAAACAGTGTGATGAAACTGATCAATGCCTGTCAAAGAGCTATTATGCACCTCTGACCTAATCAAAGGGGTGGGTAAGGGGATCCTATGGCAAAGTATCTTTTGTTATTTATGATGGTATGAAAGAGAAGCAGAAGCTGTCCCCACCACCCCATTTCATGTTAACAAGCAGGTCAACACTGTGCTGTGATGACGAAGATGATGATGATGGTGTTTTCTCTCATTAATAACCCCTATGGGAGGCAACAGAGTTAGGAGGATGGGAATGGGATTTGGGGTCAGCTGGAAGGCAACGGTCATATACCGGTCAAATTCAGTAGAGGCCATTCCTTTCCCCCAAGACAGGAACCAATCGTCTAGAACAAACCCTGGCAGCCTCATTCCTTCCAGGTAATTTTTATAAATGAGGGGACACCCATTCCAAGAGAGGACAAAAGGGAGAGGGTGTTTATGTGTGTGTGCATATGCATGCATGTAAACCTGCTAACAAGAGGCCCAATTGCTCATCAACCCATCCTGCAAACCCTGACCATTTATTCTAAAACCCATTTTTTAAAAAGAGAATAAAATTGGCATTTTTCTGTCTAATCTATTTATTCCTAAACAGTTGTCCTGGACAAGACCTTTCACTTTTCTCTCTCTCTGTGTATGTATGTGTGTGTGTGTGTGTGTGTGTGTGTCCATGTGCACACAGTTTTCAGTTGGGGAAAAGTCCAGACCAGATAATTAACTACGAAGCCCAGACAGAAACGTTTACCTAGAACCATATAAGCCACGGCAGGGTTAGGTTAATGCTCAGAATTGCCCGATGCTTTACAAACACCAGTGTAAAAAATTCCAGCCATTTATTCTGCCGTGAATTTATAACAAATGCTGTTAAAGTCTTCGTCTTTTGACAGAGGTAATAATAAATTCACTGTTAAAGACGGTAGTTTAATTCCTTATACCTCCAATACTGCACAGAATAAACCATATTCATCACTGAGTAATTTTTTACCACATAAATCTTTAAAACTAACCGGTGAAGGCTGCGGAAACTGAAATATTGTGAATTTATTAGATATGCCCATGTAGTATTGGATTCAGAGGTTTCCATTTGAATATATTATGGGGAAAATTTGTGTCTTTAACTGTGACATTCCCTCCATTTCCCACCGCCAGTATTATAACAGGCAGCTCCTCCAGAGTCAACTGCACATTTATTAGACAGAGATTTAGTAATAAACTCCCCACTAATCTGCCAAAGAGGCTGGATGACATTTTGGTGAGATGCCCTATTTAAAAGGAGTCACAAAAGCTTTGTTTCAGTATAATTATTTTCTCAAAAGGAACTCAGCCTCCCCAAACCTCTTCTGCCACCATTTCTTGGTATTGCATGATTCAGCTCTCCAACCAAACTAGCAAAATATTGAAACAAAGTATAACCTCATTGCTCACATACAGGGCAGTAACTTCTATGGAGCTTATAGGATTAGTTATGCAAGACTGAAGGTAATTGGTTAGAACACAGAAAAGCTTAAATTTGCAGACATTCCCAGACGTATGGTATTTAAGGCTAATAAAAAGATCATATTGATTCTCAAATTAGAAATAATAGAAATGGTTTCAGAAAACTAGTTATTTAAAAACTTTCATCTTGACATATGAAACGTTAAAGATACAATTAAATCCTCAGATTTGAACAAAAATCCTTTTACTCTACATATTAATTTTGAGTGAAAATCTGTACCTGATAGATGAGAATATTCTGAACCTTTCTCATGATTTGCTAGTGAAGTGACAATGAAACTAACCAAGTATATCAAATTGTAACACCCTCTCCAGTTTCATTAAGGAAAGATTAATATTGCTAAAATGAAAAATATTTTTTTCTTTTAAATGCAGAAATGTTCATCATATTTAGCAAAGAGAGTCTGCAGTTTCTCTATTCCTGATAATATTCTGTATTTGGGGAGAGTTCCAAATACTAAGAACTTACATGGAGCATTGTGAACTTTACAGTTTTTTAATAAAATTGGTTTCTAACTATTAAACAAAGGAGAAGAATCTCCTGGCAGTGCAAGGCTGTAGCCCATCCGAATAATTGTTAAAAGACAGAACCCAGCTAGAAAGATAGGCATAATACCAGCAATTAATATTCAGCATTTCACATTATAGTCAAGAGGATGTGTTTTTCTTTGTGATGTGGCTCATAAGCTAAGAGTGTTGGGAGCCAGACTCTGAGCTCTGTCTTCTTTTTGTGGATGAGGATTAAGGAGGAAAAAAACAGCGACGACAATCCTGCTCCATCTGTAAATGAACAAACATCTTGATTTTATAGCTATTTGCTTTGTAAAACTAAGGAATGAAACAAAAATTACTGGATGCCTAAGTAACACTTTAATTCTGAATTCATTTACGCTATAGCTATGTAGTTGTCACAAACCATAATGCAGTATTTAATTAAAATAACAGAAGTGCATCTAGATATGTCCTGGGGTAGCTGTCACCAAATTATACTCTATGCCATCGGTATTTTATTTGTGAAATGGCAGATTCTAAGGTGCAACTAGGCTGACACAAAAGCATGAACATTTTGAACTTGCATTTTTAGAAAGGCTCTTTTTTTTTTTTTTTCCTGCTGCGTCTTTAAATGTTTTCCTCCTTCTATCTTTGGAAGGGGAGGGAGGTTAGTGTGATTGTTTAAAGATCTCTCTAAATCTTGCTTTTCAACTGTTGACCTCCTAAGTCTTCTGGCTGTGAAATCCCCGTCTGTTGTCATGGAAAGGCTTGCGAGGTTCACAGGAGCCACAGCAAGCGTGGGACATCTTAGGCAGAACTTGGACGTGGATTCCAGGAGGGTAGGGAAAACAGCAAACCGTTTCAGACTCTCTGTGCCTGTTCCCACATAATCTTCCTTGCACCTTTTTCCACCTATAAATACCCGTTGTCGTGTACACGCTTGCTCGCTCTACTTTGTGGATGTTCACATGCAGACATACTGCTCTTTTTCATAAGCGCATAGCATCTATCTTATACGCACCCACCATCTATCTCCTTGTTCACATTGGCTGTCCCATCCACCTCCTTGTCTGCAGAATTATGTTCAGCAAGGTCCCGATTTATAGGAAATAAATAATGAAAATGGAACGGACTGGGAAAGATAATCGAAACATTCAAATTGTTATTTTTCACTGTACTTTACACAAACAGAGCATCTATAAACACCTAGAAAGGGTGTTGGCTGATCCCTACAAAGCAATGCCTTTTGAAACATTGTAACCAAGGGGGTCTCTACACCTTTCCTGTTCCTCCTCTCCTGCTTTTTGATGCTCACCATTTTTAAATGGTAAACAATGCTGTTATTATTTTCATTCTTTCTGCTTATTTATCCTGTCTATAATGACAAGTTTTTGTCATCACTTATCCTCTACAAGATAATCCTCAGAATTACAAAACAGAAACAATAATTGCAATCACCTTTTTAAAGAAAAAGGCCCTTGTATTTGCTGTATAAAGATACTTGGATAATGGCATCATCGGATCACAGCCTGATCCTACAGCAAGGGTCTTTTGGAGAGAGAGTTTCTTCTACACACTTGTAATTATTTTAGCCCTTTTCACAGGTCACATAAAAAGTTAATTTCAATCGCTGCTAATTTCCGTCCAACAAGAGTGCAGTACTTTAAACCACCCAAAATAATTGGATTCAAAACAAATTTAGGAAATTGAGTGTGTTAGAAAGCAAATAAAAATATCCTTTTGGTAAGGAGGAGGGTGAAAGTAGTAAAAATGGCCTTTTTTCCCCCTTCTTTCCCCTTCACAACTTTGCCATTAAAGTTGCACCTACAGCTAGAAGTTTGTCCGTGAAAAATGGTCATTTTGTTTCTCTGCTCAAAGAATGTTATTAAAATGCTAATTTAAAAGAAAAAGGAGTTAAATATCTAGCGATGGTGCATTCTAATTGCAACCATAATGAGCTCTCTAAATGTGCGCGCCCCTGACACACACAGAGCATAAACAGCAGTAAACAGATCATTAGTACCCGCGTTCATTTATTCTGGCGACCTTACCATGACCCCACCGAGGGTAGGGTGAAAAGCAGGTGGATCTGGCTGTGACACCCCCTAGAGGGATCCAGGAAATGAAGCTATAAGCGGTTGTCATGGAAACGCCTATGTGTGCAGATGATGTAACACACCGACAGGCTGTAGGGCTCCGCAACTGGGACGTTGCTTTTCCCTCGCCGGAACAATCTTGAGGATTAAATTATTCATTTCTTTAATTCACAAAGCAAAAGGAATCCTAATTTTCTTGGTGATGTGCAACTCTCTTCCATTTGTCTAGGGTCTGGAACATGGTGACTTGTCATCCTTCTTTCTCCAAAACCCACCCCAGCTAGACCCAAATTGCTGAATCTGGTGCAATCAAGTGGGGAAAGGCAGTGGAAATCTGACACCCAACATCTCTACTTAAGGAGAGAAAATCTAAGGTTTTAAGCTAAAATTAAAAATATAGACAGAGTCCTCTCCTAATGAGGGCATGTTGACCAGAGACTAAATGTATACTTGTCCTGAATGAGATGGCTTTGTTTAGAGTGGAGCAGAGACAGGGTTGGCCCTGGGAACTAACAAGCTGGTACCTGATGCCAAGAGTGGAAAGGAGAGAGGCTCCAACCCCAAATGAACACATCACCCTAGCATACCCTATGTGTGCTTTCTAGCAAGGTGCAAGGAAAAGAGATAAGAGAAAACGAGCATCTGCTCACCCTCCCATGTCCATTTGAGAGAATCGAGATTAATAAAAATAATTCTTTGGAGAATGATTCCACTCTATCCTACCCTGTTTTGCACCAAACAACCTCAATAACCTTAAGGCAACAGTAGAATAACTTTTCTTCTTTTTTTTTAAAGGAAGCAGAAAAGACGATCTCTGGAAATTATTTTAAAATAAAAAATCTCCCGGCCTGCGCCTCCCCCAACACCCCCTCCCCATTGCACTTTAGATGAACCTGTGATATTGTAGCAATGGCCCTTGAAGTGCAGTAGGGAGGTGATTTAGGAGAATATTAAAGGCAATGTGGAGATTCAAGGCGCCTCTCTCAGGGAGATCTGGAGAAATACGCAGCACAGATGGGCCGAGCAGATTAAACATTTCCGTCACATTGTTTCCAAATTGTGTTGTGGTGCCTGAGGCTGGTACTGCGGTCAGAGCAAAACAGAGCGGTGCAGAGCTGCGCAGTTTATGGAATACATATTAATACGCCCGTCTCACATGGTATCACAATTCTATCAGCTCCGAAATGGTGCTGTCTCTATTGTTCGTGACTTCTGCACTTGGCACCTTGTTTTCTCCCATCTGCAAAGTGTTTACCTTCCCTCTATCCCTTCTTTCTTCTTTAGATAAAGTTGTGTGCTTCTTTTCATTTCTCTTTCTTTACAGCCCTATTTCACCTTTGCTCTTACCTTCACAGCTTGATTGTTCTGTCACATACACTTGCACACACCCACTCTGTGTTTTGCACACATTTCACCCACAACATGCAGTGTGTGCACAGGCCCTGCACACCTCCGTGGCCTCAGCTTGATCATTATCCACTCCCACCCTGTTCAGGACATAAGCTTCACCTTTAAGGCTGAATGTTCTCTCGCACTCAAGTGCTCTGAGACCCTCCATCTAGAGAACACATTCCTCTTCTCAGAACACTTAGCTCAGGGTGCGCTTTGTGGAGTTGTCACCATGACCCACCCCCCTCCCAACTGGTGTTGCTGACTACCCAGCCTTCCCATGTCCCCCTTCTCACACTTGCATACTTTCCCCTGTATCCAGGCCCATCAATCTCCAGGTTAGCAAGTTCCCTGAAATGTAACAATAAATAAAACTAGCTCAATTGAGGCAAATTTAATGATTCATTTTTATTATGATTCATAGACCAAAACTCTGAATAATGGAAAAAGAGAAAGTGATGGCCAAGAACTTAAAACAGATTGTAAAATAGCCTGGAGAGGCTGCCACGCTACCCAAGGTTTCAGCCAAGTGCTGAGCTTCGATCCTTTCACAAGTTCCAACATCGCTAACCCACCGGCCACCCAACTGACCATTTCCTTTCTCCTTCTGGAAAATCTCTTCATAAAACTATCTGTGCTGAAAAATGGGCACTTTGTCTTTGGTGAACAATTCCTGTTCCCAGCCTTGTTTTTCTCGGCAGTTAGAAGGATGCTGATTTGGAGCCCTTAATTTATTTCATAGGGTATGATATCCTAAGAAAGCATTATATATCCAAAGCTGGATTTTAGGAGTAGAGAATTTGTGGGGAAATCCAGAGTAAAAATACGATGTCTGGGACTGACCCTGGAACAGTACAAGTTACTCTGCTTAGGAATTCAAATTTCCCATCTTAACTAATAGCAATGTATGATGCACAAACACTAATAAGAGAAATAAGCAATCATAAACCAATATTTCTGTGATTGATTGACCTTTCCATACATATATCAAGCATTTACTAATCTTTCGGGTTAGGGGCTGATAGACTGTTCTCTTGAAGATGCATCCTCTTGTTTATAAGCACTGATATAGGGAACTTTTATGGTAAAAAGAACAAAAAAGTATGAGATATTTTCTGGGAATCTTGTTCCACGGAGACTTGGAACCCAATTCAATGTGAAAAGAGAATGTTTCTGTTAGGAGCTTTCTCCAGGGAACTGACAGTGTCAAGCAGCTTGCTCCAAGCCATTTGAATGGAAACTATGAGAAGACACCACAACTCTGAAGTCACAGTTAAACAGATGATGCCTTGGCCAGGCGCAGTGGCTCACGCCTGTAATCCCAGCACTTTGGGAGGTGGAGGTGGGCAGGATCGCCTGAGGTCAGGAGTTCGAGACCAGCCTGGCCAACATGGTGAAACCCCGTCTCTACTAAAATACCAAAATTAGCTGGGCGTGGTGGCGGGTGCCTGTAATCTCAACTACTCAGGAAGCTGAGGCAGGAGAATCGCTTGAACCCGGGAGGCAGAGTTGCAGTGAGCCAAGATCGTGTCATTGCACTCCAGCCTGGGTGACAAAGAGCAAAACTCCGTCTCAGAAAAAAAAGAGATGATTCCTTAAAAGAGGTACACAAGAGCAGTCGACCTTTGAGGAGGAACAGCCTCTTCAGCTGGAGGGCTGAAGCCCATGAAATCCAGCATGGAAGCAGTGAGGATTCTTGATTCCCCTTCATTGTTTTTTTTTTTTTTAATGGAGTCTCGCTCTGTTGCCCAGGCTGGAGTGCAGTGGTGCAATCTCGGCTCACTGCAACCTCTGCCTCCTAGGTTCAAGCGATTATCCTGCCTTAGCCTCCCGAGTAGCTGGGATTACAGGTGTGCGTCACCATGCCCAGCTAATTTTTTTGTATTTTTAGTAGAGATTGAGTTTCACCATATTGGCCAGGCTGGTCTCGAACTCCTGACCTTGTGATCCACCCGCCTTAGCCTCCCAAAGTGCTGGGATTACAGGCGTGAGCCACCGTCTCCGGCCTCTCCTTCATTGTATTTTTTAAAAGCAGGGGCCTGTGTGTGGGGAGCGCGAGGATACCCACCCTGGGCCAAAGTACGGATCCAGCCCATAAAGACCATTGTATTTTTTTCCCATAGAGTGCCGGCTGGTAAACTGCAAAGGGTTCATAAACCCTTTGAGAATCTGATGAAAGTTCTGGGCCTCACCCCAGAGACGAGGCCTATGTACACATGCATACAAAATTTTACACCAGTTTCAGGGAGTTCAAAGATTCCTTCACATCCATCCACAGAGAGGCCAGGGGTTCACAGACTCTGGTTTAAGAATCTGTGCCCTGGAGGATGGTGAGTTCCTTTTGTTGGAACAGCCTAGGATTCACTGAGCCTAGAAATTGAATTCTCATCCCAAGACAGGATGGTCATTCCAGGTCATGTCTGTGCTACTCCAGGGGAGCCATGGAAGAGCTTATACAAATAGGAACCAGCAGGGAGGAGAGAAATTAAAATGTAGCAATCATGGAGTAGGGGTGTTTAATCTCTTTTAAGGCTTATGATAGGCGCCTGCTGGTTTTCCCCCGATATCCCCTGACACCTACTGACAGGGTATTTGCAGCACCACACAGGGACTCAGGGCCCTGTGACAGGAGGAGCACTGAGGAGGTCCATGATAGTCTTGAAACCATAAACAGCAATAGGAAACCACTGGAGGCAGAGAGTCAAGCTGTGCAACATGCCCATTGTTGGTGGCCATACTGCTTTTTGTTTATAGAATTTGCTGTTCTTTTTATGGCAGGTTTGGTAGGGTTTTTTTTTTTCTTGTTGATGGAGATTAGCATAAATCCTTTTATGGCAGTGTGAAATCTGCCATAAACACTTTGATTGTTGCTGATGGTGAGTGCTGCGTCTATTTCAGGTTCACTCAATGCTTCATTCATCCAGACCAATAGTTTCTACAGCCATATAATGGAGTCCAAATAGCCAACTTTTATTTTTAAGACTTCTTCATGTGGGTTGTTCAAGGAGGTGGGGCAAGGTTGGTATTGAGAGAAGCAGATGTTTAGTCAAACCTAGAAATATTTATGAGGAGAACAAACCATACACTGTGCTTATTTTAGATGAAAGGTTTCTAAAAAGACTTTGTGGCAAGAAGCAAGCCCTGATGGAAAGGTTTGTGGTTTTTTTTTTTTAATAACTTTTTATATTCTTATCTAAAACATCTTCATTGAACAATTTTGTATAATTTAAATCTTAGCCCTACCATTGAGAATATATGTAGAGTTATGGAGTAGTGAGCATGTATAATTCTGAAGCCCTAACACGGTCACTTGTAGATGTGCATCCCTACCTTGAAGACAGAAACACTTCCAAATTGAGGATTTCAGGTCTCCTGGGAGCCTCTCAGTATTTTTCCAATCTTTCCAAACATCTGGGCAAAGAGAAGTCAGACTTTATAGAAAACATTGATCCCAGAAATTCAGTTCTCTTTGCCATCCTAAAACTAAAACTCAAGAATCAGCAACTTAATAAAAATGCAGTAAATTAGCACCTTTAGACAGGAGCAGGGTTCATTCAGAGCTGGGGTCTGCCTGACTGAGCCAGTACTCTCTCCATTTTAATAGTTTAATAAAAATTAGCATAATTAACGAACATCTGTATGATCCAGAGTGGTGCAATTTGGCACTTGGAAACGAGGGCTTAAACATGATTGCTGTGAGTTTAATGTTGTTTTAATTCTTTTTGGCACTGTGCAGTGAAATAAACGTTTGGTGGTGATAGTTCTCGGCCGGATCTCATTTGCATTTTTCTCCCTTTGATTATGAGCAATTGTGGACTCCCCAGCAATTCATCAAAGTAGAAATTATTTTAAAATACCTCGTGGTGTTCATACTGGGCTGGAGCAATGCATGGGGGTGGTAGTGGGAGAGAAGGTTAGAAATTTTCCATTCATGCTTTAAACATCTCAGCCCTGCAGCCCTTTTCGGGTATACAGCCAAGGGATGAAATCTGGAAAAGACAGTCAGATCCCGGGACCTGTAGGTGCTTTGATTAAGCTCCCAGGCTCCCACAGCAGGATGCATATGGTCTCTGGGACTGTGCCATTCTCCTTACACTTCTGCCTGCTCTTTTGTTTTGAAGGGCAGAGAGTTGATTTCACTCATTTCAGTTCTCATCACTGTGGCGAGGCTTCTACATCTGCAGTCGGCAGGGTCAGTGTTCCCCTCGAGCAAGAGCAGACAGACTGGGAGCCTGGCTTTTGCAGGTACCCTGCTGAGACTCATCTGCTTCCTGTTCGCACCCTCTTCGAGTTGGCAGAGAGCACCTTCCCAAGGCTTCATCCCTACTCCTGGCATTACGACTAAAGAGGGGTGCTACAAAGTGTTAGTCAAAGTTAGGAGTGTTGAACAACCCCCGGGGAGCAAATGCCTTACTGTCCCCTGCAGGTGATGCAGATGACAGCATCTGGCAGGTGGAAGACCACATTTCACACATTTCAGCAAGTTGACTTGGATCAAAAGACTCTCAGACAACACTGCCCACTCTCTGCCTGTGAGATAGCAGAAGAGCTAAAGCTAGTTTTTACGAGTTACAATGTGAGAGGTAGACAGAGTATGTATTTCCCCTTCACAGCAAGGCAACACTACAAGAAAACTTAAGTCAGAAACTGCCCTAACTTCAGTGTCGGAAAATGGACAGTAACATATCTTGTACCAAGAGGAGCTTAAAAATGCCCTGACAGGCTGGGCAGGGTATAATCCCAGCACTTTGGGAGCCTGAGGCTGGGGGATCACTTGAGCTCAGGAGTTCAAGGCTAGCCTAGGCAACATGGCAAAACTCTTATCTCTACAAAAAATAATAATAATAATAATAATTAGCAAATAAAAAATAATTAGGCAGTGGCATGCACCTGTGGTCCCAGCTACTCTGGAGGCTGAGGCAGGAGAATCTCGAGCCCAGGAGGCAGAGGTTGCAGTGAGCCGAGATCATGCCACTGCACTTCAGCCTAGGTGAAGGGAGTGAAATCCTGTCTCCCAAAAAAAAAAAAAAAAAAAAAAAAAAGCTAAAGAATTATAGGTAATTTCCCATAAGATGTTGCGAACTGTAGGGAGAAGCTGGCCTGGGAGAGGGAGGAAATGAGGTGTGGTGGGTCAGGCACAGTGGCTCACTCCAGTAATCCCAACAAGCAGGAGGATTGCTTGAACCCAGGAGTTCAGGACCAGCCTGGGCAACATAGGGAGACCCCATCTCTACAAAAAAAAAAAAAGTTTTTTTTTTTAACTAGCCAGGCATGGTGAAATGCACCTGTAGTCCTAGTTACTTAGGAGGCTGAAGCGGGAGGATCACTTAAGCCCAGGAGTGGTTGCAGTGAGCTATACTTGCACCACTGCACTCCATCCTGGGCAACAGAGCGAAACCCTGTCTCAAAAAACAAAACAAGAAAAGAAGGTGTGGTGTAGGAAGAGGTGGCAGACAGACACATTTAGTTATTTAAGGCTGATTTTCACAAGGCAATTCCCTGGTCCTAAAAGGATCAACTCAGTAGTCTCACTTCTTGTGGCATTTCAGACTCTTATTGTTGTATAGGGAGCCATTTGAGGAGACTGTCTCCAAAGGTAGTTGATCTCTTTCTGCCACAACTAGTTCAATCACCAGGGGAATATCTTGGAGTTAGTTGTAACTAAATCTGCTCAACTAAGAATACAAATTCCCACTGCCCCCTTCATTTCATCATAATCTCATTTAACAAGTTTTTTTGTTTGTTTTGTTTTGTTTTTATTTGAGATGGAGTTTCGCTCTTGTTGCCCAGGCTGGAGTGCAATGGCATGATCTCGGCTCACCGCAACCTCCGCCTCCCGGGTTCAAGCAATTCTCCTGCCTCAGCTTCCCGAGTAGCTGGGATTACAGGCATCCTCAACCACACCCAGCTAATTTTTGTATTTTTAATAGAGACAGGGTTTCACCATGTTGGTCAGGCTGGTGTCGAACTCCTGACCTCAGGTGATCCACCCACCTCGGCCTCCCAAAGTGCTGGGATTACAGGTGTGAGCCACCGCGCCCGGCCTCATTTAACAAGTATTTATTTGGCCCCACTCTGTGCTGGGTATAGTGCTGAATGCTGAGAACACAAAAGCAAACAAAACCAACAAGGTCCAGTCCTCAGAACTTTCCAACTAGTGATTGACACTGAGACAAAGACAGGCAGATAGAAGGCAGTGTAATCACAAGCTCTTTTCCAGGAAAGCACAGGGCACAGCACTGTGGACCGTGTAACCAGGACCCCACACAGTCAGAGAGTGTCAAGGAGAGGCTTCTAGAGAGTCAGTAACTCAGGAACTGAGATCTGAAGGCTGCTTAGGAGTAAGCCCCATGAAATGAGAAGGGAAGTAGAGGCTAAACAGGCAGAGGAAAGGTTCCAAGGTGAGGGAGCCTGTGGCCCATGGGAGCAGCTGAGACAAGTTCTGTTTTACTAAGGGACACTAAATCTAGGAGGTGAGTGACAATGCTGAACAGTGAGTGGGACTGGGTCATGCAGGGCCTTGTCTACTTTGTTAAGAAGTTAAGGGGTGGCCGGGCACAGTGGCTCATGCCTGTATTCCCAGTACTTTGGGAGACCGAGGCGGCAGATCACCTGAGGTCAGGAGTTCAAGACCAGACTGGCCAATATGGTGAAACCCCATCTCTACTAAAAATACAAAAATCAGTGAGGTGTGGTGGCAGGCACCTGTAATCCCAGCTACTCAGATTGAACCCAGGAGAATCGTTTGAACCCAGGAGGCAGAGGTTGCAGTGAGCTGAGATCGTGTCACTGCACTCCAGACTGGGCAACAGGGGCTATGGCTCAAAAAAAACAAAACAAAACAAAACAAAACAAAAACCAGTTAACAAGGGGCACTGGGAACCCACCGAAAGTTTCCAAGCAGAGCAGTGACATTATCAATGTGTACTGTAGGGAGCGAGTCTGGCTGCACAATGAATAGAGTAGAGAAGAAGAATGCTGATACAGAGATTAACTTAGAGACTGTTTCTGTAGTTCTCACGTGAGACGATAGCTACATGACCCTAAGGTATTGGCAACTGGGAACGGAAAGAAGATGGAGGATTTTAGTAATATTTTAGAGGGAGAATCGACAGGACTCAAGGATTGATTAGAAGAGGGGGATGGGGCTGGGCGAAGTGGCTCACACCTGTAATCCCAGTACTTTGGGAGGCCGAGGCGGGTGGCTCACCTGAGGTCAGGAGTTCGAGACTAGCCTGGCCAATATGGTGAAACCTCATCTCTACTAAAAATACAAAAATTAGCTGGCCATGGTGGCACGTGCCTGTAGTCCTAGCTACTCGGGAGGCTGAGGCAGGAGAATTGCTTGAACCTGGGAGGTATAGGTCGTGGTCAGCCGAGATCATGAGATCACACCACTGCACTCCAGCCTGGGTAACAGAGAGCAAGACTCCATCTTAAAAAAAAAAAAAAAAAGAAGAAGAAGAAGAAGGTGAAAGTGAAATTGGGAATGACTCCTGAGATTCCAGCCTGGGTAACAGTGCATTGTAGTACAACTCACTGAGATAGAGAACCAAGGAAGCGAAGATAGCTTTGGAGTCAGGATGGAGGTGAAGGCAGGATTACATGTTAAATTTAGGACATACTGAGTTTGAACAGCTTGGTGGAATGCACTTGGCTATTGGGGTCCAATACAGACCTGGGGTGGAGCTGTGGTCATGAGTGATAAACACAGACATGGTGGATACTCTACAGAGATATATGGGATTGCCCTAGTAAAGCGCATCAAGACAGAAGAGAAGGCCAGGACAGAACCCTGGAAAACAACCACATTAAAAAGCAGAATTGAGCAAGATGAGCCTGCAAAGGAGAATGAGAAGAAGTAGAAGTAGAAGGAGAGAAACCAGGAGAGTATAATTATCATAGAAACTAAGAGAATAAAAGGCCTCAAGAAGGATCAATAGTGCCAGCACTGCTGAGAGATCAAGTAAGTTAAGGACTAAGAAGTGCTCAGGGAATTTGAGCAATGCAGAGGTTACAGGAGACCATGGAGAGAGAGCCTAAGTAGAGGACGGCAACCAAGCCTGATGAGAGCGGCTTCAACAGTGAACAGGAAGGAAGTTGGAGCAGTGAGTGAGTAAACTTTTCCAACAAGTGTGGCATAGACTAGCAGAAATGGGAAGTAGACATCAGTGGCAGCTATTTAATGGTTGTTTTAAAAAATGAGAGAAACTTGAACACCTTTCAGTGCTGGTGGAAGGAGCCATTTACTTTACAGGCAGAGGTCAGTCTCCACAGAACCTCATCTCTCGGAAAGAAAGGAGAAGGGTTGCAAGTGCATGTTGTGAGGGGTAGTCTTAAACCAGGGGAGGGGTGCTTCCCCGACTTTAATGGGAAAGAAAGATGGTTGTCAATACAGGTAAGTTCCTGCTTTGGTGGCTGGTGGCTGACAAATCTGATGGCTTCTCTTTTCCCTTTGAAGGTGGAGAAGAGGTTGTCAGAAGCAACAAGAGTTTGAGGAGGGGAGATATTAGATATCATAATTCTATGATAATTATATGCATCCAGAGATAAAAAGATCACCAGATAATGCTACGGACTCTGAATTTTACATATCACCAATCTGGTTTTATTTCTTTTGTTTTGTTTTTCCTAATAGTACTCAGCAACCAAGTGTACAAAGAAGCAGTTAGCTCTTTGGTACCCCAAATCCAATTGAACTGGAATATGTGATATTTCCCATACTTAAAATTTCATTCGGGGCCAGGCGCGGTGGCTCACACCAGTAATCCCAGTACTGTGGGAGGCTGCGGCGGGTGGATGACGAGGTCAGGAGCTCAAGACCAGCCTGGCCAACATGGTGAAACCCCGTCTCTACTAAAAATACAAAAATTAGCTGGGCGTGGTGGTGCACACCTGTAGTCCCAGCTACTCAGGAGGCTGAAGCAGAAGAATTGCTTGAACCCAGGAGGCAGAAGTTACAGTGAGCTGAGCTCTCACCACTGCACTCCAGACCGGGCGAAAGAGCGAGACTCTGTCTCAAAAAAAAAAAAAAAAATTATTTTGGCCAGGCACAGTGGCTCACACCTGTAATCCCAGCACTCTGAGAGGCCGAGGCAAGCGGATCACGAGGTCGGGAATTCGAGACCACCCTGGCCAACAGGGTGAAACACCGTCTTTACTAAAAATACAAAAATTAGCTGGGCGCAAGCCTGTAGTCCCAGCTACTCAGGAGGCTGAGGCAGGAAAATCATTTGAACCCAGGAGGTGGAGGTTGCAGTGACCCAAGATCGTGCCACTGCATTCTAGCCTGGGCGACAGAGTGAGACTCTATCTCAAAAAAAAAAAAAAAAAAATTTTTTTTTCCATTCTAATTTTACTTCTTTCAAAAGAAAGAAAACATTTTCTGGTGCTATCAGAAATAGCCCCATACTCAGAGTGGGCACAGTGGCTCACACCTGTAATCCCAGCACTTAGCAAGGCCGAGGCTGGTGGATCACTTGAGGTCAGGAGTTTGAGACCAGCCTGGCCAACATGATGAAACCCCATCTCTACCAACCATATAAAAAATTAGCCAATTGTGGCCAGGCGCAGTGGCTCATGCTTGTAATCCCAGCACTTTGGGAGGCTGAGGCGGGTGGATCATCTGGGGTCAGGAGTTCAAGACCATCAAGGCCAACATGGTGAAACCCCATCTCTACTAAAAATAGAAAAATTAGCCGGGCGTGGTGGTGCGCGCCTGTAATCCCAGCTACTCGGGAGGCCGAGGCAGGAGAATCGCTTGAACCTGGGAGGTGGAGGTTGCAGTGAGCCGAGATTGCGCCACTGCACTCCAGCCTGGGAGACAGAGCCAGACTCTGTCTAAAAAAAAAAAAAAAAATAGCCGGGTGTGATGGCACGCACCTGTAATTCCAGCTACTCAGGAGGTTGAGACAGGAGAATTGCTTGAACATGGGAGCCAGAGGTTGCAGTGAGCTGAGATCTTGCCACTGCACTCCAGCCTGGGCGACAGTGCGAGACTCCGTCTCAAAAAAAAAAAGAGAAATAGCCCCATACTCTTCAACATCTGTTGTGCTTTTGAGAAGCTTTTCTGTATTCAAGGAGCTGCATCCTCACTCTGTGACTACCCCTTAAACTCTCTTTAAAACCCTCTCATCCTCTTTCTTGTTTGTTCCTCTCTGTGACTAGCCTGTCATTATTAATGTACCTGTCACCTCTCACCTGTTCTAGGGAAAGAATCTAATGTTTAGAGCATCTACTATGTATCAGACACTTTCAGTTGTTTTTACTTCAGTGATACAATTTACATCCCCACAAGATAGAAGGGAGATATTATCCCTACACTCACAAAGAAGCTAAAGCTAGGAGAACCTAAGGTCATGTGACTACTAAATGACCAAGCGAGGATTAGATCTCAGTCTGTCTGACTCCAAAGCCCATTACTCTGCTGTAAGCTCCCAAGGAGCAAGCAATCTTCTGATTCATCATTACATACCTCATGGGAACTCAAACAGCACTTTGCACATAGAAGATGATTGATAAATATTATTGATTTGAACTATGACTTGACCCCTTGAATATCTGTAGTGTTCTGGCATTAATGTGTGCCCAACTTTCTCTAAGAAGCCATACCATTCGACTTGGTTTAAAAAAAAATGCTCTTCAGGTTCAGCAAGGGCATCAAATGTGCTAATTTTACAATGTAGACAGGAAGATGGCAAAAGGAAAGTGCTTGCTCTCTTCCTCTAGATGATTTTTTTTAATTTAATAATCCCATCAGGGAAGTTAACAGTTCACAGTGATAATGGCAACAATGAAACCACCAAACAGAATCTCCCATGCAATCACTAGAATAAATGAGCAGAAGCATGAACAAATTCTAACTGAAGCTATCCTCTTTTCATTTTTCAGGAGTATAACATGTATGGCTGGTGGGTGGGAGAACTGAACAGCCTCGTTGGGATTGTTCCAAAGGAGTATCTCACCACTGCCTTTGAAGTGGAAGAAAGATGAAACCCAGGTATCAGAACCATGGCCAATGAACTGCCTAATAGTTGAGTGGAACTTGTAGGCCACTACTTTGTTTCTCTGAAAGATGAAAGTTGCCAGTGAAGTAGCTTTTCTTCATTTCTCATACTAATGCTAGTGATTCACCACTGATGGAAAGAAAATGCCTCTGGAATTGTTTTTTTCTTAAATTTGGGGACAGTGTCACTTAGGATAAGGTTCAACTAATAGCAACATAAAATCTAAACTAAAAGTGACTTAATTAACACAGAAGGCCAGGCACAGTGGCTCACACCTGTAATCCCAGCACTTTGGGAGGCCGAGGTGGGCAGATCACCTGAGGTCAGGAGTTTGAGACCAGCTTTACCAACATAGTGAAACCTCATCTCTACTAAATATACAAAAAAAAAATTAGTCAGGTGTGGTGGTGGGCGCCTGTAATCCCAGCTACTGGGGAGAATCGCTTGAACCCGGGAAGCGGAGGTTGCAGTGAGCCGAGATCACACCACTGGACTCCAGCCTGGGCAACAGAGTGAGACTCCGTCTCAAAAAAAAAAAAAAATTAACACAGAAATGTATTTTTCTCTTCTGTAAAAATCTAGAGGTAAGTGGTCCAAGGTATCCAGTCCCAAGTACCTTTTCTTTTTGTTCTTCTCTGTGTGCCCAACATTCTCAAGGTTACCTCAAGGCCAAGACAGATGCTCAATCTCCAGCCATCCTGTCTGCAACCTACACAGCACAGCAGGAAAGATAAAAGGAGAAGGTCAGGCCAGGCGCAGGGGCTCACGCCTGTAATCCCAGCACTTTGGGAGTCCGAGGCGGGCGGATCATGAGGTCAGGAGTTCAAGACCAGCCTGGCCAACATGGTGAAATCCCATCTCTATCAAAAATACAAAAAATTAGCCAGGCGTGGTGGTGCGCACCTGTAATCCTAGCTACTCAGGAGGCTGAGGCAGGAGAATCGCTTGAACCCGGGAGGCATAGGTTGCAGTGAGCCAAGATCACACCATTGCACTCCAGCCTGGGCGACAGAGCAAGACTGTCTTGAGAAAAAAAAAAAAAAAGAGAGAGAAAAGCATACCCTCTTCCTTTAAGGGTACTTCACAGATGTTGCACACACACTTCCTTTCACATTCCATTGGTCAGAAGTTGGAATATATGGACACAGCAAGCTGTAAAGAAAGCTTATAGCCCTGTGTCCAGCTTAGAATTGGGAGATTCATGATTAAATACAAAGGGAAGAATGGATATTGGGATAAAACTAGCAATTTTTGCCACAGGGATGGATCTAGGTTTATCCCCAGCTCTCAAACCCAGGGCACCATTTCCCCAAAATCCCCACATATTGCAATATGACTGACCAAGATTAGGAATCCAATATGAGGATTCCTTATATTGGAACATATGAAATATTGGAACTATGGAACATAATCAAATTAACTTTTAAGTAATAGAGAATATGGTTTGCAGGGCCAGGCACAGTGGCTCACACCTGTAATCCCAACACTTTAGGAGGCCAAGGCACGAGGATCACTTGAGATCAGGAGTTTGAGACCAGCCTGGGCAACAGAGTGAAACCCCCTCTCTACAAAAATTTTTTTAAAAAATTAACCAAGTGTGGTGGTGCACGTCTGTAGGCCCAGCTACTTGGGAGGCTAAGGTGGAAGGAATGCTTGAGCCCAGGAGGTTGAGATTACAGTGAGCCATGACTGCACCACTGCACTCCAGCCTGGGTGAAAGAGCAAGATCCTGTCTCCAAAAAAGAAAAAGAATAGGTTTGTGTTTTATTAGCAAGAACCACATTGTGTTTCAAAATAGTGGGGGTGGGTGCCTGGTTTGGGTGGAGTAATAGTGGGAGCCACTTTGGTGCAGAGTGGGTTTTGGTTAGAATTAAGATTCTGATGGAGGGCCCCCAAGACCAGCATGTTGTCACTAGCTCCATCTTCTGGCCTGAAATAGGAGCAGTCTTCACTGCTGGGGGTAAAGAATGGCATCAGTGTGACAGTGATACAAACACTCCTTGGAGTCCAGACCAGAGCCCACTCTAGTGTGCTGCAGCAGCTGAGTGAACTCATTTAGGAAAATACATAAGGATAGATCTTATTCTCCAGTGCCCTTGTACAACCATACAACACCAGCTCAGGCCTGTCACTCAAGGTTTGACTTTATGATTTTCCTGATGAAGACTGTTTCATGGCCACAAGTGTAGAGGGTTGGAATTTTTCTGTCAAATCTAAACAAATCCAGCCAGCCGGGCATGGTGGCTTACACCTGTAGTCCCAGCACTTTCGAGGCCAAGGCAGGCGGATCACTTGAGGTCAGGAGTTCGGGACCGGCCTCACCAACATGGTGAAACCCCATCTCTACTAAAAATACAAAAATTAGCCAGGCATGGTGGCGGGCACCTGTAATCCCAGCTACTTGGGAAGCTGAGGCAGGAGAATCACTTGAACCTGGGAGGCGGAGGTTGCAGTGAGCCGAGATCGCGCCATTGTACTCTAGCCTGGGTGACAGAGACTCCATCTCAAAAAAAATAAATAAAAATAAAAAACAAATTCACCCTTTTCACTCTGTCATTTATTTGTTTATCTCTTCATTGTCTTTGGCCCAACAAATCTATTTCTAAGAATTTATCTGGCCAGGCGCAGTGGCTCACGCCTGTAATCCCAGCACTTTGGGAGGCCAAGGGGAGCAGATAACGAGGTCAGGAGTTCGAGACCAGCCTGACCAACATGGTGGAACCTCGTCTCTACTAAAAATACAAAAATTAGCCAGGCGTGGTGGCGGGCGCCTGTAACCCGGCTACTCAGGAGGCTGAGGCAGGAGAATTGCTTGAATCCACGAGGCGGAGGTTGCAGTGAGCTGAGATCAAGCCACTGTACTCCAGCCTGGGCAACAGAGCAAGACTCCATCTAAAAAAAAGAATTTATCCTATTGACCATTTTTGGTTTGGGTAAAAAAAGAAAAAAAAATAGAAATTATCCTACAGCTATACTTGCACATATGCAAAATGACAGGCACATACGGTTCATTGTAATAGCAAACACTTGGAAATGACCTAAATGTTTAACAGAGAACTAGTCAAATAACTATAGTACATTCATAGAATTGAATATTACACAACAGTAAAAAAGAAAGGGAAACTGTGTGGAATACATTCTGAGATATGTTGGTAAGTTTAAAAAAAATAAAACAGCAAAGAATGGGAGCCAAATTTGCCCCATTTGTATAAAAAAGGACTGGAGACTATATATACCTATTTGTTTATATTTGTATGGGATATTTCTGGAGGGAGACATGAGATGATAACATGGTTGCCTCCAAGGACAGAGAAACTGTGAGACAGGGTAAGGGGGAAAACATTATACTCTGTGCCCTTTAATACATCTATATTTTGAATCACAAAAGCAAATTTATGTATTTTTCCTCCTTTAGGAAATATATTCTTCCCTCTCTCCTGCCTTTATGAGGAAACTGATCATCAAAAGTTCCCACTCCCTACTTCTGCCACCCCACTAACGCCTTGGACTCCTCTCTTTGCTGAAGAGACCCAAGTCTCTGACACCTCAGAGTGACTGTAAGCTACCAGTAAGACAAGTGGGAAGAGGCACGTTCATCAAACCTGTTACTAAACCAGCCTAGTCATAGCTCATCCCCATCTCTAAATGTGTCCACACAACCACATCTGCCTTTTCCACAAGCTTTTCACAAAGAAGGTGAGAGAGAAGGAAACCTTGGGAGGAGGACATTGCTGGTTGTTCTGGCTGGTTTGAAAAGCACAAATAAACTTGGGATGTGGTTCCTTGCCATGTGTGATGATGTTGAGCTCCTTTTTGTAAAATGATATCAACATGTCAGCTCTGGGCATTTTTACCACCTCCCAATAAAGTGGGGATAGCATGAGAGAAAACAAAAGCCCAGAGGAAAAAGGAGACTTGGAATTGTCTTTCAGAGCAGAATCTTCTCTGGAATCCACGTCTATTGTTTATTTTTTGTCTTTTTTTTTTTTTTTTTTTTTTTTTCTGAGACAGAGTCTTGCTCTGTTGCCCAGGCTGGAGTGCAGTGGCATAATCTTGGCTCACTGCAACCTCCACCTCCTGAGTTCAAACAATTCTGCTTCAGACTCCCGAGTAACTGGGATTACAGGCGCCCCCACCACTACACCTGGCTGATTTTTGGTTTTTTGTTTGTTTGTTTGTTTTTGAGATAGAGTCTCGACTCTGTTTCCCAGGCTGGAGTGCGGTGGCGCAATCTTGGCTCACTGCAACCTCCCCGTCCCCGGTTCAAGTTATTCTCCTGCCTCAGCCGCCCGAGTAGCTGGGATTACAGGCGTGCACCACCACACCCAGCTAATTTTTGTATTTTTAGTAGAGACGGGGTTTCACCATGTTGGTCAGGCTGGTCTTGAACTCCTGACCTCAAGTGATCCACCCACCACAGCCTCCCAAAGTGCTGGGATTACAGGGTGGCTGAGCCACTGTGCCCAGCCAATTTTTGTATTTTTATAGAGACGGGGTTTCACCATGTTGGCCCGGCTACTCTCAAACTCCTTAGCTCAAGTGATCCACCCGCCTCAGCCTCCGAAAGTGCTGGGATTACAGACATGAGCCACCGCTCCCACCCAGCTACTTGGTTTTTTTCCTATGTGCTGAATCTCCAAAACAAGACAGAACCAGAAGCAAGGCCTTGGAGTCAGCACATTGAAGAGTTCCTCTTCAGGCCTCGGGTTAGTTAACAACCCATGTGTCCTCCACTACAACACCTCCCAGGTAGGGGCTGAGGAAATGCTCTGAGGAGGGCTCAAGTATGGATACAGGACTCCCTGTTTCCCTTTCCTGTTGTCTGTACCTAGCACTCAGGTTACCTGCATATTAAGAGGCAGCAAAACATAGTGATTAACAGCATAACATCTGCAACCAGACAGCCTGGGAATAAATCTCAGTTCCCTGTCTACTGTGCTCTCTGGAGCAAGTTATTTGACCGTTTATGCCTCAGTTTCCTCACCTTAGAAGGGATATACTCTATTCACTGTATCATTAGGTGATTAGGAAGATTAAATGATTTAACATGTGTAATGGTACTTGGAACAATGCCTGGCACATAATAACTGCTCAATAAGGGTAGCTGCTATTATTGCCTGATTTCTCTACAGGAGAAATTTTGAAAGACAGGCAACTGGCCAGGCGCAGTGACTCACGCCTGTAATCCCAGCACTTTGGGAGGCCGAGGCGGGCAGATCATGAGGTCAGGAGTTTGAGACCAGCCTGGCCAACATGGTGAAACCTCGTCTCTACTAAAAATACAAAAATTAGCCAGGCATGGTGGCATGCACCTGTAATCCCAGCTACTCGGGAGGCTGAGACAGGAGAATCGCTTGAACCCGGGAGGCGGAGGGTGCGGTGAGCCAAGATCGCGCCACTGCATTCCAGCCTGGGCGACAGAGTGAGACTCCGTCTCAAAAAAAAAAAAAAAGAAAGAAAGAAAAAAGAAATCCCTGTTCAGAGAAGCCCTGGATTGGTGGTAGCCTGCCTCTCCTCTGTAATGACCATGTTGCGGCACTGGAGTAAGACGCCCATCTCACATCACAAAAGAGAAACCAGGGGGCAAACAGGGATGTTAGTGGGCTCTAACTTACTCAAAAAAACATAGATCTTATACCAACTATTCATTTCCAGATTATCTGATCCAAGAGTAAAAAGAAGAAAACAGTTTTGTGTATGATGGATAACTGCATGGAACGAAAAGGGGAAATTTTAGGTTTAGGAGGAAAAAAAACCCAAGTGACATAAAGGCAATATAGTAGTGTCCTTAACGTCCCCCCACGCTTCACACAGAGTGCTAAAGGAGAAGGAACCACTAGGTGGCAGCATATGAGCAGGTGAACCAAAGAGAACCAACTGCCTCCAGTTTTAGGAGCCTTTGCACCAATCCCATCCCACAGGAAAGGACAATGGGCAATATTCTAAAGTGTTTCACAGAGGGAGCAAACACAAACCCTTCTATACTCCTCCTCTGCCACCCACCTGTCCCCCACTCCTCCATCCCCCGCCCATCCTTCCCTGGAGACCCAGGGACCCAAATCTGAAAAGCTGGGTGGCTAAGAGGCCAGAATATCATCGTGCCACCACTCTGTGGCTGAAAGACATCAGAAAAGGGGATACCAGAAGAGAAAGGGCCGGGATCTGGGACAGGATAAGAGGCTGAAAAAGGAAAAGGTCAGCTGGGTGTGGTGGCTCACGCCTGTAATCCCAGCACTTTGGGAGGCCAAGGTGGGTGGATCATGACGAGGTCAAGAAATCAAGACCATCCTGGCCAACATGATGAAACCCCTGTCTCTACTAAAAATACAAAAATTGGCCAGGTGTGGTGGCGCATGCTTGTAATTCCAGCTACTAAGGAGGCTGAGGCACGAGAATCGCTTGAACCTGGGAGGCGGAGGTTGCAGTGAGCCAAGATCACACCACTGCACACCAGCCTGGCGACAGAGCAGGAAAAAAAGAAAAAAAAGAAAAGAAAAAGGTAACTTCTTCACTCCCTACAGAGTTCAATGCTCTCTAAATCATACGGCCATTGGCTTCCAGCATTTAAAATAAAATGTCCCTTCTATACCTGTTTTCCAAGAGGAAACAACCACTTGCCAAACTGCAAAGGTCTTTGGGTACCGCCATACACCCCACCGTAGGGACCACACTCAGATCTCTGGCCCTTCTAGCTGAGAAACTCAGCAGAAAAAGAAATTAGGTTGTTCCTAAAGTATATAAACAAATGACCTCATTGGAAATCTGGTCTGTAGTTCTGGCTGTCTCTGACATTGTTATATGCAAAAAAAAAAAAAAAAAAAAAAAAAAAAAAGCGGGGCGGGGGTTGGGTAGAGCATGTTTGATGTGTTGATGAGACAGTCTACAGGCTGATGGACATTCTCTGCTAGGGGATAGTTCTAAAGGAGACTTTTTGGAAGCAGCAGATTCCTACAGCGTTGGAAACTAAACCTCACCCAGCAAAACTGCTCCACACCCAGTTAGCCCCCATCTTAGCCAACGGCCTCAGATGGCAACAGGCTAATTAGATTACCGCTCGTCTGTTTGGCTCTACTAACCAAATCCCCACCTCACTGCCTGCCACTAACTGGATAACTGGGGCATTAGACCACTTAACTAACCACATTATATGTAGGACGGCTTCTTAATCACTACCAATTGTTCTGGCAAGTGAAATAGGAGAGCGGTGGAGATGAAAGGCTTTTTTCCTTGATTTTATGTAAAAAGAAAATTTTAAAGCTAAAATCCTAAATTTAAGAAGTAAATGTATAATCATTGACACAGAAGGTACTGACTCCCAGTCGATAATCTAACCTGGGGCTGGTACAGTTTGGCCTGAATTGTCCAAGCTGGTATCCAAGAATACTAAATGCTCCGAAAGCAACATTTCAGCTACATTTCATTAAAAATACGTTTTTCTAGTGTGTTTTCCCTGTCATCCACATAGCAAAATAGCATAGACATTGTTTTGCAATTACCTCAATATTAAATTTTTCCATATGATGGCCTGGTATATCTCTTAGAAATCTGTATTTAATTCAAAGCCAACTATATCTTTCTTGATGGTGAATAAAAAATGGGAAAGAGGTGAGAATTCCTATTAAGTCTCATTCCCTAAACCCGGGTTGATTTTGTTTTCTACTAGAGTAGTGTCAAAGGTGGGGTTGACAAGGTGCCCTCCCTCCTGTTTGATTTTTTTTTTTATTTTTTGAGACCTACTCTCCTCTCTGTCACCCAGGCTGGAGTGCAGTGATGCGATCTCTGCCTCAGCCTCCTGAGTAGCTGGGATTACAGGTGCCCACCACCATGCCCGGCTAATTTTTGTATTTTTAGCAGAGACAGGGTTTCACCATCTTGGCCAGGCTGGTCTTGAACTCCTAACCTCGTGATCCACCTGCCTCAGCCTCCCAAAGTGCTGGGATTACAGGCATGAGCCACTGCGCCCAGCTGAGACAGATTTTTTTATCTAAACAGAATTATGTAAGGAATTAGCATTGATCTCAAGTTGCCATTAACCTTTTTAAGAATTTTAGCTTCCCTAGTTGCACCACCTTATTTATAACCAGCTAGTATTTGCAAATGATGAAACTGAGGATCTCAAAGGTTGTGACCACTGGTTCAAAATCACAAACTCTGCCGTGGAAGAGGAAATAAAATGAAAGCCCCTTGAAATTATCTGTCAGCTGCTTTGCTTATTGACTTACTCGAGTTCTGTTGCAGTCAGACACCTCCAGTGAGACATCTTCAAAATCCACATTTCATGCCAGTCCCTGGCATCACAATAAAGCAGTGGTGTCAATGCAAAGCGCAAGATAATGCACGTGGCTGGGGAGGAAGACCCCTGCCTTTAAAAACCAGTCTGAGAAAGATGGCGTTGAAGAGAAGCAAGATGAAAAAAAAAAAGAAAAGAAACAAAGTTGTGTTTTTTTTTTTTTTTTTTTATGTCTTGAGAACAAAACTCTCAGATGCCAGGGACAGTGGTGCTTTCATCTTTGGCAAAACAAAAACAAAAATAAAAACCCCTCCCCGCAGGTCTCCCACCAGGAGTGGCTCTGGAAGGATAAATCTTGAATGGCGTTGATTTGTTAACTCCCAGAGCACCAGCAAAATCTGCAGGGCTGAGTTTTAAAAAAGCAGACCTCTACACAGAGGATTATCTCTGCGACACAGCCCAGTGACTCCAGCTCATTTTCTAGTTTGTGGATTACCATAGTCCCTTGCTTCTTCCCTTCCCTACTGCCCAGCTATTTCATTTCCCATTAGAACTTGCCGAGATTGGGTAGGGACTTTGAAATTTATAACTAAGAAGATTCTTCTTTTTCAAGGGATTTGAATTAGTCTCCCTTTTTTCCTATAAAAAACTAACTATTCAGAAAACATGCTGTTTTTCTCCTCTATATGAATTGATGACCATTCTTTCGGATTCCATTAATGATATATTTTAAGATTTAGCCCATGCTGTACAAAAATCTTTTATAAATATAATGGCCCCCAAAAATACTTCCGTGTCAGAAGAAACTGAAGTACAATTAACAGAGTGATCGTACAATTTATTCTCCAAAGGAAGACATTTTTGAGAGTGAAAGGGGAGTTAATGATGATGCCAAGACCGCAGGTGTAAACTGGGAAGTGTGGTCATGCTAAAAATAAGGCAAAATGAGGTGCCCAGTCACCTGGGGAGTTGATGGTAGAGAAAGATGACCTGGCTTTCCTGGTATGAGGCTTGGCAATGTCCCTTCTAATGAAGTCCTCTCCCCTGCAGGCCTGGTTTCTAGGCAGACCCTGCCAACTGGGCTTTCTTTTCCTGATGCCCAGGCATTCTGAGGGGCCTGGTGTCTTTGGCATCGAGCTGCCTGTGGGGCTGGCCAGCTGTCAGCGGCTGTGTGCATTCAGTTCCCTCGTGGGGTCCCATCACAGTCCACCACCCCTCCAACTGGCAAAGCGCCACTGAAGGAAGCATTTTTGTGGCACCGGGCAATAGTATGCCACTTCCCTGCCTCCCGTGACAGAAGTGTTCCAAGAGGCTTCTAGTGCTGGTCCTCAAAGAGGGCATCTGGTTCCACTGTAGACACTGCAAGTGTCTGATGGTGAGCAGCTGGTCACCTTTTATCCTCCACATCCCATCATGGAACAGGAAGCAGGCTACAGACATTTCCCTTTTCCACACCATCAGACATGCCCGCATTGCTGTGCTGTGAGTCACCAAGGTGGCATATGCACACCACCAGCCCCATGGACGTGTCATGAACTGTTCCACCTCTGGAGAAGCATGCAGCATCTGGAGATTGAAGTTCATTTCTTCAACATCTCCACATTTAGGGTACCAGAACTTGGAGCAGATTACTTCACTCTGTTAGTGCAGGGCTTCTCAACCTCAGCATTATTCATATTTTAGGCCAGATAATTCCATGTTGTTGGGAGCATTGTAGGATGTCCAGCCACACCCCTGGCCTCTACCCATTAAATGCCAGTGGCCTCCCCCTACCCTACCCCTGAGCTCTGACCACCAAAAATATTTCTAGGCAGTGCCTAATATCCCCTGGGGGCAAAATCTCCCCTGGTTGAGAATTGCTGTCTCAGGGCATTTGGGGTGTGTTTAGCACAAAGCAGAGAAACCGCCCCTCATTCTAGAAGTTTGTGCTTGAGCCGCTGGATTATGTGATAGAGATTACAGCTAGGTTGAGAAGGTACAGCATTTAAATGCCACAAATCCCGCAGGGCTTAAAAACCCTTTGCTCTACCTTTAAGATTTGCTCACCTGCACTGCTGCAGATTTGCACTACGATGTGTTGGAATGAGCAAGACCATACTCGCCGGTTCAGAGCCGCATTACAGTCTCTCTCGTGTCTTGAGCCGTGTGATTACTATCCCTTGTTTCCCTTTTCTGTGACAGAAATCTAAAAGAGGAGTGTTTGAAACTCCCACTTAGGACCAAGTCAAATGCTGTGTACTTCAGATCAAGAAACACCATGCAGAAGGCAGGCGCAGACGAAAGGGTTTGGCTCTGGTTCCCTCCTCAGTGCACTGGTGGGACTGGGGCCGGGCAACATGCTTTTTGTGTGTTGACTACAGTCCCCAGGCAGACGTGGGGAGATTCAGGACAGATTGCCATCTCTCGGCTGTGATTTTCCTGGTCCTCCGTGTTCATTTACTGGAAAGTTTTCTCATACAAAATGACTCCCAGGAGCTCTGTCCAGAACCAAAAAATAAATAAAACAAAAACGCAACCAAAAACCACTGCCTTCTCAGGAGGCCAAAATAGGAAGTGAGGTCCAGTGCCATTGTTGTCTCTGCCAGCACAGGCCAGACAGGAGGGCCATCACTGGCCCTGGTGCCAGCCAGAGCCCTGTCGACGCTGCCTCCCATGGGCCCTGAATCTGAGGCACCTGGAAGGGTTATTAGCAGGATTGGAACTCATCCCTCTGCTGGGACCAGATCATAATTACAGTAATTTTCTAACAGAGCTCGGCAGTAGGACTGTTTAATCAGCATCTGACTCCCTTGTGCTCCCAGCCCTCATTACTCAAGGAGAGGAGTGGGATGCCTCTTAAAGAGACAGTGCCCGCCTTTCAGCGTTTTGAACAGATGTGCCCTAATTGGTAGAATATATCTAAGTCTCACAGCTTATAGCAGGCAGGCTGCATTGCCTCCAACAAACTGCCTCAGGCATTCACTGTTCTGGGCCTTCTGCCGGAAGGATCCGGGTCAGGCTGCTGGTGGGGTGGGCTAGGCTTCCCACACCAACACAGCCACCAGGAAAAGGGACACACAGGGCTAGAGCACTTACAGGATTCGAACAGGCTGGCCCTTTCTGAACTGACGGTATCAAAGAAAATGTGCTTGGCTGAAGGACAGGAAGGAGAGACTTGACAGCCATGCAGCCATGCATGAAAAGAAATTTTGGCTGGTGGCTTCCCATAATCCAGAGATTCCAGAAGCATCTTGTGTTCCTGCCCTTCCAGGGGAAAAAAACCTTAGAGACTTCCCAGTAGTCTCCTAATTCTCACACCCTAGCTTTGTCACCTCTGTTTATTATCTGTGCCCCTTTGGCTACCATGAAAGTACCCCTTGGCTTTTTTTCCTTCTCCTTTGCTTGTGAAAATAGACCAGATCTCCCCTGAACAAAAGAAAAGTAAAATTATTCACTCTGCTTATTGAGTCAGGAGGACTCTGTCTCCTAGGAAGTGTAGTTCTTGTTAACATTTTGAGCATAAGTTGTCTGTTTATTATATCTTGAGATTTGAGGTCTCCAGCTTTCCAACTCCAAATCCAGTCATGGCTAAAATAGAAGTGTTTTTTCCCCCCTGTGAAGTCGTATCTCTAATAAGACCAGACTCAGTGGCTAACACCTGTAATCTCAGCACTTTGGGAGGCCAAGGAGGGCAGATCACCCGAGGTCAGGAGTTTGAGACCAGCCTGGCCAACATGGTGAAATCCCATCTCTAATAAAAATACAAAAATTAGCCAGGCATGGTGGTGGACACCTGTAGTCCCAGATACTCAGGAGGCTGAGGCAGGAGAATCACTTGAACCCGGGAGGCGAAGGTTGCAGAGAGCCGAGATCATGCTACTGCACTCCACCCTGGGCAACAGAGCGAGACTCCATCTCAAAAAAAAAAAAAAAAAAAAAAAGTCATTATCACCTCCCAAGCAAAGCTAACAGAGAGGATAGGAGGTACCTTGGACTCAGTCGTGTGGATCTAAGGCCTTAGCATGAGAAAACTAAGAACTGTGAAAGAGCTCTGATTTCTGAGAACAATTCTGAAAAGCCCTGCAGGGTTGTTGTTGTTTTCCTTGAATGTAGTGGTAGACTTTTTCTTTTTTGGGGTGGTAGGGGACTTGCCTCACAGAGCTTGGAAAGTATCTCTCATGTGAACATGTTCCACCATCATCTAAAAACATGCTTTTTAAAAAACCACACTTGGCTGGGCACAGTGGCTCACGCCTGTAATCCGAGCACTTTGGGAGGCCGAGGCAGGCGGATCACTTGAGGTCAGGAGTTCGAGACCAGCCTGGCCAACATGGTGAAACCCCGTCTCTACTAAAAATACAAAAATTGCCAAACGTGGTGGCTCACGCCTATAATCCCAGCACTTTGGGAGACTGAGGCAGGTGGAACATGAGGTCAAGAGATCAAGACCATCCTGGCTAACATGGTGAAACCCCGTCTCTACTAAAAATACAAAAATTAGCTGGACGTGGTGGCACGCGCCTGTAGTCCTAGCTACTCGGGAGGCTGAGGCAGGAGAATCACTTGAACCCGGGAGGTGGAGGTTGCAGTGAGCCAAGATGGCGCCACTGCACTCCAGCCTGGCAACAGAGCAAGAGTCCATGTCAAAAAATAATCATAATAAATAAATAAAATAAAAATAAAAATACAAAAATTAGCTGGGTGTGGTAGCAGGCCCCTGTAATCCCAGCTACTCTAGAGGCTGAGGCAGGAGAACTGCTTGACCCTGGGAGGTGGAGGTTGCAGTGAGCCGAGATTGTACCACTGCACTCCAGCCTGGGCAGCAAAGGCTGCCCATCTCAAAACAAACAAACAAAAAAAACACACACAAAAACATTGAGCTCAGTTTCCTCAACGAAAAAAGGAGCATATACCTAACCTACCTTCCTTGCTAGGCACTGAGAAGGGCCAATAAAATTATGTTTATAAAACTTAGTATTTTAATGTAAGAAAACACCCCCCTCACACACAAACACATTTCCTCCCACCAAACAACCTCCACAAGCTTGGAATCAGTCATCCTGGGTAATGGATGACTAGATGTGGGCCATGGAGGTATCTGACAGAAGAAAGGTGACTAAATCAGGACAGAACTTGACTCAAAACTAAATTCTAAACAAAATATTTTTATCCTACAAAACAGCTCAATGAGCCACTCCCCCCAGCTAATCCTCCATCTTTCATAGAGGTCATCCGGCCACAGTGGCTAGACCTGGGCACACGCAGGGACAGAGCAAAACAGAAGAGGGGCCTATGGCACTATCTGGACGGAGAGGAAAACTCATGTGCGCTATTTTTCTGATGACCCTAGGCTTGTATTATTAGAAAAGTGCTTTCCTTCCTAGGACTTCTCCTTCCAAGGCCTATACTCAGTTAAGAGAGAGACTGAAAAGAGATGGTGCCTGGCCTTAGATTAACTGAGGTGCTGTTGTATGCACACTGCTAATGGATCATTAAAAAAGCTGGGAGTCAGAAAAATCACATCCATGTCTTTGAAGGGCTCCTGCTGTCCCAGCAGCCTAGCCGGCTGGCAGAACTAGCTGCTGAGCACCAACTCCAGGAAGAAAAGGAGCAAACAGAAGAAGGCCAACCCAGCTTGCTGTTTTTTTGGCTGAGTAGGGAATTGACACAGACCACCTCCGGCTCCTGTCTGGAAGTTTCGAGATCAGAGAGCTTCAGGCACAGCTGGGTTCACAGCTGCACCATTTGGAGCATTGGGCTCATTAATATTCATGAGCCATCCCCACCAATCGGCAGAGCGGATGCCATTAGCTTAGCATCTGTCGGGTTTTTGTGAGGGTTGCGCATGGAGTTTTTTTCCCCTTTTAAATGAACTTCTTCTGACATTTTGGATTTGCCTCTGTAGGTTTTCTATCCTCGCCTTGCTCTGCTGCATCATATAAAGGAGAGACCCAGGGGAGGTGGGCAGGAAAGAGGGATGAATACCAGCCAGGGCTTTGCATCTGCCTGTTGACAAACTTTATTTCTCTTTCAGCACCTGGCACCTCAGACAGACTGTGAGGATGGAAGCAGCATCAGGTAAATTATACCTAACAAGGTTCACGCCCAGAACTGTGAGAAGAGTTGGATCCCAGCTCTTTGGAAGACAATCCTTCCTCCAGGGGTGAACTTGAGCTGCACACACAATGCAGGAGGGCTACAGAGCACAGTTCTGAAGCATTATTTCCACACTGATAAATTCATGATTTATGAAAGGAAATACTGCCAGCGCTCACTCCCTCCTTGTCTGCTACAGCTTGTTAGACACAAATTGCAACAACAATCTTAAATACTTGCATTTTATTTCAGGCCAAAGCCCCTCCACTCTGAACTAAATGCCATGACAGTCCCACAGCATAGGCTGGTAGTAAAAGAGCCCACAGACAGGGTAGGATAGCCAGAGGAGGGAGGAGTGGGCGACAGGGAGGGGAAGGATCACACACACAAACCTAAGAGTAGAGCAATGCAGAATGCCTGTGGCACTCGGCTCCTACCAGCTCTGGCTCTCAGTGGAGATGAAGAATGGCAGCAGGAGGACAGAATGCCTCATTGTCTGAAGGAGAGCATGTTGTTTCTCATCTCCATCCCCAGAGCCCTCTCTTTCAGGCAGGCAGAAACAAAGCCCTTGCACCCCACTGCACTGCGCAACACAGCAGAGACGCTGGTGGCGGAAGCCCTGGAGGCAGGGAGCTGTTACCAAAGGAGAAGAAAGGATTCCAAAAAGAAAGGAGCCCACTCTAACCCTGCGGAAAAGATGGCTACATCTCTGCTTTATAACCAGAAGAGACAGTAACAGCCCCGGACAGCCTTTCCCAAAATAAAGGCCCCTGGGCTGTTACTGTTCCCTCTGGCTGTGGCCAGCCACTTCTCTCTCATGCATGACCATGAGCTGTTGTGCAGGTCTCAGGCTCCACTCAGCCAGGCTAAGGTCTCGGGACATAAATCCCCAGCAGCAGGAGTCACAGCACCAGTTCCATTCAGTGGTATCAGTGAAAGAAAAAGCAAGGAGGTGGGAAAGTAAATATTCATCCCCCTGTCCATGCAAGGAGGTAGGCAAGAGGCCAGACTCCCACAAACAAAGTGCTCTAGGGCTACAGCAAAAACTGAAGCCAGCCAAGATGGGGATACAACATAACCACTCCCAGTGGGATGATGTTCAATATGGCAGCTTAGAATTTGCCACGTACAGGTCCCCAAAACTGGTCACCTGAGGAGATACTCCTGGTCCTACATACAAATGACCTGCAGAAACTCAGATCCCAGGAGAGTAATATAGGGTTCTGTTCAAAAGCAACAGCCCCTGTGTCTTATGTTTAACTTACAAACATCTGCACAGTATTTGTTCCCATGGAAGAGGCATAAGGGGCTGTTATGACTGACCTCTGTCGATCAGCCCAAGCAGAGGTGACTAGAAGACACTAAGCAGCCCAGCCTCCCACATACCTGCCCTGTGCCCAGTCCCACCTGAGTAAGTCTCCTGGCCCGCATCTTCTCTGACCATCTCAGAGCAGAACCCAGAGCTCACTTTTCCAAAACTGTTTCTAACTGACCAGGGTCCAAAGGCACAGCATGGTCTCCTCCCACAGCCCTCCTCACAGACTGAAGAGTGGAGGTTCCCTCTTTGGGTCTTCCAAAATCACAGCATAATGGTGAGGAGAGGGGTGGGAGAGTGGGACTTTCCAAGGAAGGAACCTCAGAGTCAACAACTGGAGCCCACACTTCTAAATGGTCCTTTTCTTCACTGGGAGGCGGTGAGGGAGAGTTCCTCCTACCCGATCTTGGAAGAAAGCAGCAACTGGAAAAGAGTGGGAAAGGGAAAAGAAAGGTATGAACAGCTTGGGTAACATAGGGAGACTCCGTCTCTACAAAAAAATAAATTAGCCAGGGATGTTGGCATGTGCCTGTAATCCCAACTACTCAGGAAGCTGAGGCCAGAAGATTGCTTGAGCCTGGGAGGTCAAGGCTGCAGTGAGTTATGATTACACCACTGCACTTCAGCCTGGGCAACAGAGTGAGACTCCGTCTCAGAAAAAAAAGTATGAACATATAAACAAAAATGAACAGAAAGGGAAGTCTCTCTGAGCCTATTCTGACTCAGGAGGCTGCCTGATAAAAAAAAAAAATGGCTGGGCATGGTGAATTATTTGAGTCTGGGAGGTGGAGACCAGCCTGGGTAACCTGGTGAAACCCTATCTCAATTTAAAAAAATAAAAAAGATGCCGGGCGTGGTGGCTCACGCCTGTAATCCCAGCACTTTGGGAGGCCGAGGTGGGCAGATCACGAGGTCAGGAGATCGAGACCATCCTGGCTAACATGGTGAAACCCCGTCTCTACCAAAAATACAAAAAAAAATTAGCCGGGCATGGTGGCAGGCGCCTGTAGTCCCAGCTACTCGGGAGGCTGAGGCAGGAGAATGGTGTGAACCCGGGAGGCAGAGCTTGCAGTGAGCTGAATCGTGCCACTGCACTCCAGCCTGGGCAACAGAGCAAGACTCCATCTCAAAAAAAAAAAAAAAAAAAAAAAAAAAAGGCCAGGTGCGATGGCTCACACCTGTAATCCCAGCACTTTGGGAGGCTGAGACGGGTGGATCACCTGAGGTCAGGAGTTCGAGACCAGCCTGGCCAACATGGCGAAACCCTATCTCTACTAAAAATACAAAAACTTAGCTGGGTGTGGTGGCAGGTGCCTGTAATCCCAGCTACTAGGGAGGCTGAGGCAAAAGAGTTGCTTGAACCTGGGAGGCGGAGGTTGCAGTGAGCCGAGATCGTGCCACTGCATTCCAGCCTGGGTAACAGAGCAAGACTCTGTCTCAAAAAAAAAAAAAAAAAAAAAAAAGAACAGATAAATACAAGTGAATGGATAAACAAAATGTGGTATATAGCACCATATAAATGGACTGCTATTTAGCCATAAAAATGGGGGGAAAAAAAGAGAAAAAAACGGTAATGAAGTAATGACACATGATAAAATACAAATGAACCTTGAAAACATTGTTAGATGAAAAAAGTCAGTTACAAAAGACCACAAATCATATGACTCCATTTGTGTAAATGTCCAAAATAGACAAATGCATAGACAGAGAAAGTAGACTAGTGGTTGCCAGGAGCTGGGGGGGAGGGAAGGACAGGGGAGTCACTACTCATGGGTACAGGGTTTCTTTCGGGGTGATGAAAATGTTCTAAAATTGACTGTGGTGGCTGACAGTTATACAACCCTGTGACTATATTAAAAACTACTGAACTGTATCTAAAAAGGTAAACTTTATGGCAGGTAAATTGTGTGTCAATAAAGCTATTAGGCCAGGCACAGTGGCTCATGCCAGTAATCCTAGCACTGTGGGAGGCAGAGGCAGGTGGATCACCTAAGGTCAGGTGTTTGAGACCAGCCTGGCCAACATGGCAAAATCCCGTCTCTACTAAAAATACAAAACTTAGCCAGGTGTGGTGGCATTGCCTGTAATCCCAGCTACTCAGAAAGCTGAGGCAGGAGAATTGCTTGAACCCAGGAGGCAGACGTTGCAGTGAGCTGAGATCACGCCACTGCACTCCAGCCTGGGTGAAAGAGTGAGCGTCCGTCTCCACACAAAAAAATAAATAAATAAAAAGGGAGGGAGGAGGAATAAAAAACCGAATAAATGAGAAAGCTTTCCCTTCTTTCTCCCCAGGTTTCAGTAGGAGCCCCTGCTACCCAGTGGTGGGTTAACACAGACCCACCTGGATAGAAAGCCATGCACCCAAAGAACAAGAAAGGTTGTGAAAGGCTACCGATGCTATGACATTACTTTCTCTAACAAATGGACACCTCTCTGGTCCAGGTTATAGCAAACCTAGCCCCTGCTATCTCAAAGAGTACTCCAGTTACCTCTTAGGCTGGTCTCCTTTAGCCAGGTGAGAAGAGCTCTGCCTCTCTTCCTGGGCCCAGCCACAGTTTGACATAGCATATCGAAGAATGGCATCAGACACAGTCATGGTACTTCGGCCCTGGACACAGGCTTCTATCTCAGGCACCGAGAGCTGGCTTTGCAGGAATAGGTGCAACTGGCTGTCTGACAGGAGAACCACACTCTGCAGGACCCTGGGAAAAACACAGGTAGCACAACACAGAGCATCACCCTGAGGAACTGCTCTCCATTCCCCATCCTCTGAAGAACTTCTGGCTACCTGAGCAGGGAGCTCCATCCTGCCTGGCACATTCCTCCACCCCTGCCTCCACCCTTGGTGGCCAGCACCAGCCGTTCTGTCCACTCACTTTTCAAGGAAGTGCTGCAGACCTTGTCGTCGCTTCTCAATGAACTCATCTGAGGTGCCGAAGAAGGTTGACTTCCCAGGAAGTTCAGGAACAGGCCTGTGTAGCCACATGATATAACACCCATGATAAGTGTAACATCTAAGATAGTCATTCCGGCCTCTGATCAAGGAAATCCCTTAAAAAGAGGCCTAATCAATACAAATAGCTTTTTTTTTTTTTTTTTGAGATGGAGTCTCGCTCTGTCGCCCAGGCTGAAGTGCAGTGGTACAATCTCGGCTTACTGCAACGTCTGCCTCCCGGGTTCAAGCAGTTCTCTGCCTCAGCCTCCCGAGTAACTGGGATTACAGGTGCAGGCCACCACACCCATCTAATTTTTTGTATTTTTAATAGAGACGGGGTTTCACCATGTTAGCCAGGATGGTCTTGATCTGACCTCGTGATCCCTGCCTGCCTCGGCCTCCCAAAGTGCTGGGATTACAGGCATGAGCCACCGTGCCTGGCCCCAATTAGCTTTTAATCAGGGGTGGTGCTAACATTGACTGCATGCCAAGTGTCAAGCCAGACTGTGCTAAATGTTTTATAAACATGATTTCATTTAGTCATCCCAAAACCCCGTGACAAAGATATTAACTCACTTCAGATCAGAGAAGTTAAGTAAATGTCTCACTGTTACACAGCTAGTAAGCAGCAAAGCTCATATCGGAACCAGATCTATGACTATAAAACCCATGCTGATACATTATTTTTGTCTGTTTGATTTTAGAGACAAGGTATTGCTTTCCAGGCTGCTCTCTCCAGGTTGCCCAGGCTGGAGTGCAGTAGCATAATCGTGAGCATAGCTCACCGCAGCCTCAAATTCCTGGGATCAAGTAATCCTCCTGCATCAGCCTCCCAGAATAACTATGACTACAGGTACGTGCCACTGTGTGCACCTAATTTATTTATTTATTTACTTACGTATCTGTAGAGACAGTATTGCTCTGTTGCCCAGGCTGGTCTCAAACTCCTGGCCTCAAGTGATCCTCCTTCCTTAACCTCCCAAAGCACTGGAATTACATGTGTGAGCCACCAAGCCGAGCCACACTATGTTGTTTATGAAACCCACTCCCAGCTTGGTGCCATGGTTCATGCCTGTAATCCTGGCACTTTGGGAGGCCGAGGTGGGCAGATCACTTGAGCTCAGGAGTTCAAGACCAGCTTGGGCGACATGGTGAAACCTCATCTCTCCTTTAAAAAAAAAAAACAGCCAGGCGCAGTGGCTCACGCCTGTAATCCCAGCACTTTGGGAGGCCGAGGTGGGTGGGGATCACGATGTCAGAAGATCGAGACCATCCTGGCTAACACGGTGAAACCCCGTCTCTACTAAAAATAGAAAAAACTAGCCGGGCGTGGTGGCGGGCGCCTGTAGTCCCAGCTACTCGGGAGGCTGAGGCAGGAGAATGGCGTGAACCCGGGAGGCGGAGCTTGCAGTGAGCTGAGATTGTACCCTTGCACTCCAGCCTGGGCAACAAGAGTGAAACTCTGTCTCAAAAAAAAAAAAAATTAAAAAAAAAAAATAAAAATAAAAATACATAATTAGCCAGGCGTGGTGGCACATGCCTGTAATCCCCAGCTACTCGGGAGGCTGAGGCAGGGGAATCGCTTCAATCTGGGAGGCGGAGGTTGTGGTGAGCCGAGATCGCGCCATTGCACTTGAGCCTGGGCAACAAGAGCGAAACTCCATCTCAAAAAAAAACAAAAAAGAGAGAAGAAAAGAAAATTAGTAGGGCATGGTGGTGCACCCCTGTAATCCCAGCTACTCAGGAGGCTGAGGAAGGAGAATCACTTGAACCTGGGAGGTGGAGGTTGCAGTGAGCCGAGATCGTGCCACTGCAAACACTCCAGCCTGCATGATGGGACAGGAGCAAGACTCCATCTCAAAAAAAAAAAAAAGGCCGGGCGCAGCGGCTCACACCTGTAATAGCAGCACTTTGGGAGGACAAGGCGCGTAGATCATGAGGTCAGGAGTTGGAGACCAGCCTGACCAAAATGGTGAAACCCCGTCTCTACTAAAAATACAAAAATTAGCCAGCCGTGGTGGTGTACACCTGTAATCCCAACTGCTCAGGAGGCTGAGGCAGGAGAATCCCTTGAACCTGGGAGGTGCAGTGAGCCGAGATTGCACCACTACACTCTAGCCTGGGTGACAGAGCGAGACTCCGCCTCAGAAAAAAAAAAAAGGAAAAAAGAAATCCACACCCACCGTCAACTATTATTTTTAAAAAGGAAGAAACTGGAGTGGGACGCAGTGGCTCACAACTGTAATCCCAACAACTTGGGAGACTGAGGTAGGAGGATCACTTGAGGCCAAGGAGTTTGAGAGACCAGCCTGGGCAACAAAGTGAGACCTTTCTCTACAAAAAATACAAAAATGAGCTGAGCATGGTGGCACATACCTGTAGTCCCAGCTACTTGGGAGGCTGAAGTGGGAGAATCCCTTGACCCCAGGCGTTTGAGGCTGCTGAGGCTCACATTTTTTTGTAGTTATTGTTGTTGTTTTTGAGACAGTCTCGCTCTGTCACCAGGCTGGAGTGCAGTGGCACAATCTCAGCTCACTGCAACCTCTGCCTCCCAGGTTCAAGCAATTCTCTGCCTCAGCCTCCTGAGTAGCTGGGATTACAGGCACCTGGCACCACACCCGGCTAGTTTTTTGTATTTTTAGTAGAGATGGGGTTTCACCATCTTGGCCAGGCTGGTCTTGAACTCCTGACCTCGTGATCCACCTGCCTCAGCCTCCCATAGTGCTGGGCGTGAGCCACCGCGACCGGCAGAGGCTCACTTAGCTAAGCTCCATCTCAAAAAAAAAAAAAAAAAAAAAAAGAAAGAAAAAGAAAAACAAAACAAAAAAAAAACAGGCCAGGCTGGAGGATATAGGATTTGTCAGGGGAACGGAGTTTCACCTGGTTTATTAGGGCCTGCCCCAGGACAACAGCCTCATCAGTTCCACATGTTAACTAACTGACTTGGTCACTCAACAGGCCACCTATCACCACTGAGTATTCAGTGACCATCCTACAGCAAAATCACTGTTGTAATTCTCTCCACTTTCAGGACTTATTTGGCAGGTGGGTGTGAGGAGTAAATAATAACTGCCTTCCCTAGGCTCTCATATGTCTCTGGAAAAGGACCTCTGTATTAAAAGGGCAAAAAAAATCATTATTTTTACATGTGAAGTGGATGGAAACACTATCTGTCAAATAAGTCCAGGTGCTTAAAATTTTCTGATAAGCAGATTTAAACTGTTTAAAATGTTAGCTGTATATTTGTTGAGCTCTAGACATATATGCATATAAAGAAAGAAAAATATTTTTGATGTTAGTATGGCTTTGTTAGGTAAAAATACTCGAAATTAGATTCTACTTTTTTCACTGACTTGAAAATATGATTTAAGAACATATATCTGGCCGGGTGAGGTGGCTCACGCCTGTAATCCCAGGGAGGCCGAGGCAGGCGGATTGCCTGAGGTCGGGAGTTGGAGACCAGCCTGGCTAGCATGGTAAAACCCTGTCACTACTAAAAACACAAAAATTAGCTGGGCGTGGGGGTAGGGACCTGTAATCCCAGCTACTCGGAAAGCTGAGGCAGGAGAATCGCTTGAACCCAGGAGGCTGAGGTAGCAGTGAGCCGAGATCACACCATTGTACTCCAGCCTGGGCAACAGAGTGAGACTCCGTCTCAAAAAAAAAAAAAGAAAAAAGGCGGAGCATGCTGGCTCACGTCTGTAATCCCAGCACTTTGGAAGGCCAAGGCAGGTGGATCATGAGGTCAGTTCAAGACCAGCCTGGCCAGGCTGGGCGCAGTGGCTCACACCTGTAATCCTAGCACTTTGGGAGGCGGAGGTGGGTGGATTGCCTGAGCTCAGGAATTCGAGACCAGCCTGGGCAACATGGTAAAACCTCATCTCTACTAAAATACAAAATAGTCAGCCAGGCGTGGTGGCAGGCGCCTGTAATCCCAGCTACTTGGAAGGCTGAGGCACAAAAATTGCTTGAGCCTGGGAGGTGGAGGGTGTCACTGCACTCCAGCCTGGGCAACAAAGTGAAACTCTATCTCAAAAAAAAAAAAAAAAAAAGCAAAAAAAACCCAGCCTGGCCAAGATGGTAAAACCCCATCTCCACTAAAAATACAAAAAATTAGCTGGGCATGGTGGTAACCCCCTGTAATTCCAGCTACTCGGGAGGCTGAGGCAGAGAACTGCTTGAACCCAGGAGACGGAGGTTGCAGTAAGCCGAGATTGTACCACTGCACTCCAGCCTGGGTGACAGAGCGAGACTCCATCTCAAAAACAAAAAAACAAAACAAAACAAAAAAAAGGCCTGGGCATGCTGCCTCACGCCTGTAATCCTAGCAACTTTGGGAGGCTAAGGCAGGCAGATCACCTGAGGTTAGGAGTTCGAGACCAGCCTGACCAACATGGAGAAACCCCATCTCTACTAAAAATACAAAATTAGCCGGGAGTGGTGGCGCATGCCTGTAATCCCAGCTACTCAGGAGGCTGAGGCAGGAGAACCTCTTGAACCCGGGAGGTGGAGGTTGCGGTGAGCCGAGATCGCACCTGGGCAACAAGAGCAAAACTCAGTCTCAAAAAAAAAAAAAAAAAAGAACATATTTCCCAGCCAGGAGTGGTGGCTCACGCCTATAATCCCAGCACTTTGGGAGGCCAAGACAGGTGGATCACTTGAGTCCAGGAGTTTGAGACCAGCCTGGCCAACATGGAGAAACCCCACCTCTACTAAAAATACAAAAATTAGGCAGGCATACTGGTGGGCACCTGTAATCCCAGCTACTTGGGAGGCTGAGGCAGAGAGAATTGCTTCAACCTGGGAGGTGGAGGTTGCAGTGAGATGAGATCATGCCGTTGCACTCCAGCCTGGGCAACAGAGCAAGACTCCATCTCAAAAAAAAAAAAAAAAACATTATTTCCCAGCCGGGCCTGGTGGCTCGCACCTGTAATCCCAACAATTTGGAAGGCCAAGGCAGGAGGACTGCTTGAGCCCAGGAGTTCAAGACCACCCTAGTAACATAGGGAGACCCCCATCTCTACAAAAATATTTTCCAAATTAGGCAAGTGTGGTGGCATGCACCTGTAGTCCCAGCCACTCTGGAAGCTGAGGTGGGAGGATTGCTAGAACCCAGGAGGTTGAGGCTGCAGTGAGCCATGATTGCACCACTGCACTCCAGCCTCCGTAACAGAGCAAGACCCTATGTCAAAAAAAAAAAAAAAAAACCCAAAAAACAAAAAAAGAAACAACATATTTCCCAATTTCCTTAGTGCCTGGTATGTTGCAAGTTCTCTTCATTGTCAACTCCAGTTCCTACATAAGCACCCAAAAAGCCAGTCACAGACCCAAGAAGGAAGCAAGAGCAAACTCACACCAAACCAGCATTTCTCTGTAGCTGCTTTCTCAGCCACACAAACTCACGGTAGCGGCGCCGCACACAGGAAGTCTTGGCAGTAAAGGCTTTGCTGTTGGTCTATACATGAAAGCACATGAAGTACATGAAAAGGGTTTAGTGGAAATAGACAAGTTCACATGAGCTCCCTATTATTGCTTTCACTGAGGAGCCATGCCATCAGGCCACAGACCTGATCAGGTCCCCAACTAGAACAAGGTGCCACCAGGCAGCCCAAAAACAACTCAAAGACATACCTCAAGCTCTCTTTCCTTTCCTCCCTCCCTTTCTTCTACGTCTTCTGTCTCGGGTCCACCAGAAACACTCAAAAATAGGTTACACCTTGACCTGCACGGTGGCTCACGCCTATAATCCCAGCACTTTGGGAGGCCAAGGAGGGTGGATCACTTGAGGTCAGGAGTTCAAAACCAGCCTGGCCAACATGATGAAACCCCATCTCTACTAAAAAAATATATATTCAAAATTAGCTGGGCGTGGTGGCACATGCCTGTAATCCCAGCTACTTGGGAGGCTGAGGCAGGAGAATCACTTGAACCTGGGAGGCGGAGGTTGCAGTAAGCTGAGATCACACCACTGCACTCCAGCCTGGGCAACAAGAGCAAAACTCCATCTCAAAAAAAAAAAAAAAGGTTACACCTCAGTACAAGCCCCTCAGCCCTGCAGAGCGCTGACCCCAATACAGAAGCTTGATGTACTCACATGGAGGAATATCTTATAATCCACATAAGAGTTCCAGGAGCCCTCATTCTGCACTCGGGGGTCCTGAACACGCACTGTAATCACCTCCTGCAGGTAAGAAAAGCTCCCTCAGCTTCAGCTACACAGCAAGGCAGCTCTGACAACACAGGTCGCTAGATTTTTCCCCCCAACACCAACTTTCATTCACTCAACACCAACTTTCATTTATTCAATTCAACTTTCATTCACTCAATTCAGTCACTCAATTCAACAAATTTTTACTGAGCCCCACTACGTGTCAGACACTGTTCTAGGCACTGGGGATAAAGCATGAACAAGAGATATAAGTGCCTGCCCCCATGAAGCTTACATTCCAGTATATTCCAATCAAAGGAAAATTTAGTCAGAATGGAACCCCAATTTCCTAGGAATGCCTCTGCTGTTGATTTCTTTCTCCTGACTTTATTCTGAGCTCATCAGAACCACCAAAGTAATACTGCAGGTAATGATTAATGATTTGCATCTCTGTGTCCTCTTTCCTCCTAAATCCCCTCTCCAACTTTTACCCACCTGTTCTCTGCAGACCATACTCTTACCTCCTGTTCTTGGTTCTCCGACATCCTACACCAAAAGCCCATTGGAAGGAAACATCTGATGAGGGACAGAGGATACAGGATCAAGGTTAGTATGCCTCTGTTCTTATCATTCTTTACCAGGGAAAACCCTGAAAGTTTTTAATAGACCCCCGTGGGGAAACCCAGGCAACACTTTTTGTTCTTGTAAAACTTAAGAGGAAGCAAAAAAAAAAAAAAATCCCCATTAGCTCAATACCAAGCTAAAAGGCCCTGGGGGATTTGCCTCCCTTCTCAGACCAGGCCCTCAACTAGGCCACCTCTCCCCAAAGCGTGTTGGAGTCTACAGAAAGTTTGTCACACGCAGCCAGAACAGGCGTGTCCAGATGTAAAACTTTTGCCTTGAAGAATGCAGGCACAACAGGGTCTGGTGAGCACTCACATCACAGCATTTTTTTTTTTTTTGAGGCAGAGTTTCACTCTTGTTGCCCAGGCTGGAGTGCAATGGCACAATCTCGGCTCACCGTGACCTCTGCCTCCTGGGTTCAAGCAATTCTCCTGCCTCAGTCTCCCGAGTAGCTAGGATTACAGGCACGTGCCACCACACCTGGCTAATTTTGTATTTTTAGTAGAGATGGGGTTTCTCCATGTTGGTCAGGCTGGTCTCAAACTCCTGACCTCAAGTGATCCACCCTCCTCGGCCTCCCAAAGTGCTGGGATTACAGGTGGGAGCCACCACGCCCTGCCAGATCACAGCTTTGAAAGCAAGCCTAACAGCACCCCCTCCCGGCTGTTTAGAGACAACCAAGTCCCCACAAACACCAATGCTTCTGCATTTCTCCCAGTCTCACTAACAACCCGTCAACTCCCCACAGGTGAATCATAGAGCTAGAGCACTCCAAGGAGCACCTGAGTGGGTTGCCCAGTTGGGACCTTCCCCTTATCCAATCCATACTCTAGAACCCGAGCCAATTGTTCTAATTACTTCCTCTCCTGACATGCCATCCGGTTTGTACTTCTGTCCAAGCACCCCACAGCTGCACAGGTCGACTCAGGATGCGTTCTGCTCCTTTGTAAAGATTCATTAAAGCCTCAGCCCCTGATTTTCCCCAATGTGGCAGTTTACGTGTATAGCGACATCACCCACTCCGACAAGGGGACCATGAAGGCTGCAGCACAGGGTTACTCAAGTCCAATGGGGCCCATGATGTCACCTTCTGTTAAAATACAGCACTAATCTTGTTACTTCTAGAACTATTCCAACAGCATCCACCCTGGCTGCTGCCTCCACCCCCTTCTCTCTTAAGAGAGAAACAATAAGGTTTAATTTCCCTTTCCAATTTACCTTGAAATGAAAACTGACTTCAGCCAATATGTACTGCCAACAAATGATCCAGGCTGGCTCCTGGGAAAACAAGACTATCTCTAATATCTCTAAGCCCTCCCTCTCCTCCCCCATCCTGTACCCATTCACATACCCACTCATTTTTACAGTCCCACAATTAATTTTAAACACATTCTCTTATTAGTTCTGCCTTACCATTAGAAGACTGTAATGAGTTTCCTTCTATTTTATGTTTTGCTAACACAAGGCTAACATTTCAAAAGAAGGGGAACTCATTTACACCATGAAATTAGCAAAGCAAACCACTTTTTCAATTCTCTCCAATATACCAGAAGTATCTCCACAGACAAACACTGCATGCAGAAACGAAGCTGCATGGTCCAGACAAAATTGGGCTACACAATATTGAGCAAACCTAAGGTTTTGTGATTTCAGTACCATCTTAAATGGTATTCTTGCTGACAATCTGATTTTTATCTGATGCAGCCACCACCTCCAAGGGGTCCTGAACTGAAAGGTGGGAAATTCCAATTCCATAACAACCCATATATAACATTCCAGATATCAGTCAAATGTCTGAGACCAAAAAGAGCAGACCTATTTGCCGTGAACAATGAACCTCCTTAAGTTTTTTTTTTTCTCTTCTCTTTGCAGGCATTGGATAAACTGCCAGCACAGGAGCAGAGAGTTAAATATTCTGAAGTGTCTTTAAACAAAACTAACAACGGGAAAGACGATGACAAGGAAATCACAGTCATCCACTCAGTGGAGCTCATACATCTTTTGTGCCTTGAAAAAGGTTTGTCAAATTCAGGACCATAATTTAGGAACGAAATGATCATCACACCCTTGGTCTCAGGAAGTTTGTATAGGGCCCTGCACTACCTTCATGAAGAAATTCTTCTTTCCTTTGGGGCCAATACCACTCAGAAACAAATAGCTATGAACTGGCTTTTTAAAAACCTCCAGACGCCAGCCTGGCCAACATAATGAAACTCTGTCTCTACTAAAAATAAAAAAAATTAGCTGGGCGTGGTGGCAGGCGCCTGTAATCCCACCTACTTGGGAGACTGAAGCAGGAGAATCACTTGAACCCGGGAGGCGGAGGTTGCAGTGAGCCGAGATCGCGCCACTGCACTCCAGCCCAGGCGACAGTGCAAGACTCCGTTGTCAAAAAAAAAAAAAAACACAAAAAACAAAAAACCTCCAGATGGGCCGGGTGCGGTGGCTCACGTCTGTAATCCCAGCACTTTGGGAGGCCGAGGCGGGCGAAATACGAGGTCAAGAGATTGAGACCATCCTGGCCAACATGGTGAAACCCCTTCTTTACTAAAAATACAAAAATTAGCTGGGCGTGGTGGCGCGTGCCTGTAGTCCCAGCTACTCGGGAGACTGAGGCAGGAGAATCAGTTGAACCCAGGAGGTGGAGGTTGCAGTGAGCCGAGATCGCGCCACTGCACTCCATCCTGGCAACAGAGTGAGACTCCGTCTCAAAAAAAAAAAAAAAAAGTTTCAGTTGTAACTGTCCTTAAAAACACTGGGCTGGCCCAGTGGCTCACGCCTGTAATCCAACACTTTGGGAAGCTGAGGCGGGCAGAACACTTGAGGCCAGGAGTTCAAGAACAGCCTGGCCAACACGGCAAAACTCCGTCTCTACTAAAAATACAAAAATTAGCTGGGCATGGTGGCACAGGCCTGTACTCCCAGCTACTCGGGAGACTGAGGCATGAGAATCGCTGGAACCCAGGAGGCGGAGGCTGCAATGAGCCAAGATCACACCACTGCACTCCAGCCTGGGCGACAGAGCGAGACCCTGTCTCAAAAACAAACAAATAAACACTGGAACAAATACAAAAACCTAGACACCAAGTAGTAATTTCTAGCAACCACTCTTCTCCATTAGATTCCTCCCCACAGATACCACTCCTCAAAAGAAAAAGCTCAGTTCTGCCTCTGGAGAAGCAGCAGGAAGTTCCTAACTTTAGTTCTCTGATCTGGGAGATGGATCTGTACTTCATCCAAATGCTAGAGTCAGTGACCATAGCTAGTTACATAACTTAGTGTTAACTACATTTCCTGGGCCCTTTCAACCACATCTGAAGTTTCCTTTACTTTCTTCACCTGTACCAGCACCAGTAGCTCTGGTGAGTACCCGATTGTTTGCTGTTTACAAAGTAGATTCATCGTAAAGCTTTCTAATATAGTAACAATGCAAGGCTTTAGTCTCACCATTTATTTTCTCTCCCATTTAAACAACTTCAAGAGACAGGTTAAGAAACAAATCAGGTGACAAAAGTAGATGGAACTACTGAGACTACCGTCCCTTCTTACTCAATCTTGAGCCTTTAGTGCCAGATGGCAGAAAGCAATTCAAAAAGCTCTCCCTCCAATTATAAATATCACAGGTACTAAACGGAGGAAGCTCCCAGTTCTGACCAAGCTCTGTGTGATCTCAACCAAGCAGTTATGCTCCATCTTTTTGTCCATCTCTAACCTACGCCTTTCACTTGGAAGGTAAGTAACAAAGGCGACCACAATCTACCGCCAAGTCTCCCGTGTCCACGTAAAATACTCGCCATTGCCCCCAGTCTTAGCCATTTAAGTAAATGTCCCCAGAGTCTTTTACCACGGCCACTCTTTCTCCATTCTCAACAAACTAGGACCGAAAGGTCCACATGGTCCTTCTTTCTTTCCGATTAAGCTTGGGGGGGTAGGAAGTGAAAGATATACTTTGAAGGTAAACTGAAAAGCCGGGTTTCCTTTCTTGGATCCCGAGCAAGCCCTTGCCTTAATCCCGGGTGGTAAGAGAGTCCCTCCCTAGGATGTAAAGCGATGCCGCCATCCCGAGTGCCACTACTGATGCTCAAGCCCACGCCCCCTCACAGGAGAGCAGCACCCACTCCCCGGGCCCCGCCCACGCCCTCTCACCTGAGAACAGCACCAGCTCCCCACAGCGACACCGCCCGCGCCCCACCATATAGCCAGATCACGGCTTCTCCTTCCGGGTGAGTCGCCGGTGCCCCGGTGCACGACGGGAGACGCCCCAATCCCGGGTGCCCGGGACGCCCCGCCCCTACAGGCCCGGCCTCTGAGTGGGATTCCCGCTTCCGAATAGCGCGGCTCCGCTGGCCAAGGCCCCGGACTGGAGTCGGGATCCCCCCTCCACTCACTTGGGACGCTGGAGAGTGGACGCAGGTGCCGGGTGAGGGACGGCGAATGGATATCCAATCCGGGGCCGCGTTCCGCCCACTGTCAGGGGAAGCCAATCAGCGGCCAGGGGGCGTCAGCGACGGGCAGCCAGTGGGTCCCGGGAGCAGAGGGGTGTAAGGGGGTTGTTACTCTTGTTCCCGCTATGCGAGGGATAGTCTGCAGTGTGGGAGGTTCGGGGCTTTAGGAAGCCCACATCCCTGGATCCTCACTAAGTCCCGAGAGCCACCATTTGAACCTCGTAGTTTGCTGTTCCCCAGCGGAGCTATCAAGGGGACTCCGATTCAGATTCGTAAAGCCACGGACCGATTGTCAGAGTGAAAGTCAGACTCGAGAGGGTCCGGCGACTCAGATTGCTCACACCGAAACAAACTCGAAGCAATATCATGCAGCTAGGGAGCAAGAGAAAGCCGTTCAATGTGTTGGTGGTCTTTTAACAACTTATTTAAAGATAATTTCAGCAAGCCTAGCGCGGTGGCTCACGCCTGTAATCCCAATACTATTAGGGAGGCCGAGGCGGGAGGATCGCTTGAGGCCAGGCTTGAGACACGCCCTACCAACTTAGGGAGACCCTCGCCTCTGCAAAATATTTTAAAAATTAGCCGGGCATGGTGGCACGCGCCTGTAGTCCCAGCTACTCGGGAAGCTGAGACAGGAGGATAGCTTGAACCCAGGGGTTCGAGGCTGCAGTGAGCCCTGATCACTGCAGAGCAAGACCCTGTCTGAAAAAAAGAGAGAGAGCTAAAAGGAAGAAAAGAAAGGAAAGAAAAGAAAGGGGCCGGGCACAGTGCCTCACGCCTGTACTTCCACCACTTTGGGAGGCAGAGGCGGGTGGATTACCTGAGGTCAGGAGTTCGAGACCAGCCTGGCCAACATGGTGACACCCCGTCTCTACTAAAACTACAAAAATTAGCTGGGCGTGGTCATGGGCACCTGTAATCCCAGCTATTCAGGAGACTGACGCAGGGGGATTGCTTGAACCCAGGAATCGGAGGTTGCAGTGAGACAAGATCGCGCCATTACACTCCAGCCTGGGAGACTCCATTGTAAAAAATAAATAAATAAAAAGGAAGATAGCTGGATTCTCATATGTGCTTCCCGTTTCTCTGTTGTGCTCTATTGTTTTGGTACATTAAGAAAATTCAGCCTTATATAGATATGTAGTTGAGAAAAGGAAGAGTATTTTTAGCCTTCTCAAACAATTCTGAATACTCTTCTTTGATACTACCCAAATTCAACAAATGCTAACTTTTCTTTGTTTTTTTGAGACAGGGTCCTGCTCTGTTGCCCAGGCTGGAGTGCAGTGGCAGGATCACAGCTCACTGCAGCCTCAACCTCCAGGGCTCAAGCCATCCTCCCTCCTCAGCCCTTGGAGCTGCTGGGACTGCAGGCGTGTGCCACCATACTCGGTTAATTTTTAAAATTTTTATACAGATAATTTTTTAAGTTTTTAAAATTTTATACAACATAGGGTCTCCCTATGTTGCCGAGACTGGAAGTGTTTATTTATTTATTTATTTATTTTTAAGTACACACCACCTTGGAGATGGAGTCATTTCTTAAAGGTTAAGTGTGATAGGGAGTCAAGCCATTTAGAAAATACTGGTACAGAGTTATGCAGATCAGCCAATGTTGATGCATTTATTCAATGTAAAAAAAATCACATTTATTAAATTCATCACTGATCTCATCAGGAAAGTCTCAAGAAACTGCCCACTGACTAGCTGGGACTACAGGCACGCGCCACCATGCCCGGCTAATTTTTGTATTTTTAGTAGAGATGGGGTTTCACCATATTGGTCAGGCTAGTCTTGAACTCCTGACCTCATGATCCACCCGCCTTGGCTTCCCAAAGTGCTGGGATTACAGGCATGAGCCACCGTGCCTAGCCTCACATGTCTTAATATTAAGACAGCCTCAACCTCCTGGGCTCAAGTGATCCTGCCACCCAAGCCTTCTAAGTAGCTGGGACCACAGGTGTGTGCCACCATGCCCGACTAATTTTTTATTATTATTTGTATAGATGAGGTCTCACTATATTGCCCAGCCTGGTCTTGAACTCTCAAGAGATTGAGACCATCTGGTGGTGTGTGATTGTAATTCCAGCTAGTCGGGAGACTGAGGCAGGAGAATCACTTAAACCCGGGAGGCAGAGGCTTCAGTGAGCCAAGATCATGCCACTGCACTCCAGCCTAGTGACAAAGCGAGACTCCGTCTCAAAAAAAAAAAAAAAAAAAAAAGGTATATAGGACAAAGGCAGTGATGGCCCTCTCCACCTTGAAACACACATATAAGAGCCAGAATTTACTAACACAATAAATATGATACATCTGAAACTGTTGTCCTGTAATGTACAGTTTAGGAAAATGATGACATTTAAATGGAGACCTCAGGGAACATGATGGCTGAACTTCAATATTAGAAGAAACATATGAAAGAAAGATTAGGCTTACTGTGTGGCTACAGATGCCAGAATTAGGGAAAATAGGTGGCATCTCCATGGGGAGCAGAATTCAGCTCAATACAAGGAATTAGGGATGGCAGCATTTTATGTAGACAGAAATATGGTTTGGGAGTTAGACAGAAATGAGATTAAATCAATCAAGAATTTATGGCCAGGCATGGTGGCTCACATCTGTAATCCCAGCACTTTGGGAGGCCGAGACAGGTCAAGGCCTGCTTGAGCCCAGGAGTTCCAGACCAGCCTGGACAACGTGACAAGACTCTGGCTCTACAAAATAGAAAAAATTAGCTGAGTAAGGTGTGGCTCAAAGCTACTCAGGAGGCTGAGGGAGAAAGATGATTTGGGCCTGGGAAGTTGAGACTGCAGTGAACCGTGATTGCACTACTGCACTTCAGCCTAGGAGAGAGAGTAACATCCTGTCTCAAAAAAAAAGAAAAAAAAAAAAATAGGCCAGGTGTGGTGGCTTACACTTGTAACGCCAGCACTTTGGGAGGCCGCAACGGGGGGGATCACAAGGTTAGGATTTCAAGACCAGCCTGAAAACACAGTGAAAACCCGTCTCTACTAAAAATACAAAAAGTAAGGCTGGGTGCAGTGGCTCACACCTGTAATCCCAGCACTTTGGTAGGCGGAGGCAGTGGGACCACTTGAGGTCAGGAGTTCGAGACCAGTCTGGCCAACATGGTGAAACCTCCCTCTACTAAAATTACAAAAATTAGCCAGGCACGGTGGCGGGCGACTGTAAACCCAACTACTCAGGAGACTGAGGCTGGATAATTGCTTGAACCCGGGAGGTGGAGGTTGCAGTGAGCCGAGATCTCACCACTGCCCTCCAGCCTGGGTGACAGAGCAAGACTCAGTCTCGGGAAACAAAAAAATTAGCTGGGCATGGTGGTGGGCACCTGTAATCCCAGCTACTCGGGAGACCGAGGCTGGATAATTGCTTGAACCCGGGAGGTGGAGGTTGCAGTGAACCGGATCATGCCACTGCACTCCAGCCTGGGTGACAGAGTTAGACTCCGTCTCAAAAAATAATAATAATAATAAATAAATAAAATAAAATAAAAAATAAACCAGGCGTGGTGGCTCACGCCTGTAATCTTAGCACTTTGGGAGGTTGAGGCGGGTGGATTGCGTGAACTCAGGAGTTCAAGACCAGCCTGGGCAACATGGTGAAACCCCCGTCTCTACTAAAATACAAAAAAATTATCTGTGCATGGTGGCATGCACTTGTAATCCCAGTTACTTGGGAGGCTGAGGCAGGAGAATTGCATGAACCCGGGAGGCGGAGGTTGCAGTGAGCCGAGATCTTGCCATTGCACTCCAGCCTGGGCGACAGTGCAAGACTCCGCCTCAGGGGGAAAAAAAAAAAAAGCACTCATTAATAGTAGCTAATTATCATTACAACTAATTTTGTCATCATTATCATCAGTCAAAAACAGTACACTACAGGAGGAAGTGAGGAGATGCTTGCTTCTCACTTGCTTCTTCATAGAAACCCAGCCCAAATGTTTCAGGAAGAATTGCTCTCTTTGTGTCCGGAGTTGATTCCTTCCGGTGGGTTTGTGGTCTCCCTGACTTAAACAATGAAGCCGCGGACCTTCATGGTGAGTGTTAAAAACAGCTCTTAAAGCTGGCAGGGACCCAAAGAGTGAGCAGCAGCAAGATTTATTGTGAAGAGCGAAAGAACGCGAAAGAACAAAGCTTCCACAGCGTGGAACCCGACCTGAGCAGGTTGCTGCTGCTGGCTAACGGGAATGGGTGGGGGGCAGGGGGCCAGCTTGTACACCCTTATTTGTCCCCACCCATTTTCCATTTCTGTCCTATCAGAGTGCCCTTTTTTCAATCCTCCCCGTGATTGGCCACTTTTAGATTCCTGCCGATTGGTGCATTTTACAGAGCGCTGATTGATGCATTTTGCAGAGTGCTGATTGGTGCATTTTACAATCCTCTTGCTAGCTACAGAGGGCTGATTGGTGTGTTTTTACAGAGTGCTGATTGGTACATTTTACAATCCCCTTGCTAGGTACAGAGCGCTGATTGGTGCATTTCACAATCCTCTTGTAAGACAGAAAAGTTCTCCAAGTCCCCACTCGACCCAGGAAGTCTAGCTGGCTTCACCTCTCATCTTCTCTGTGCTTTCTTGAAGCCCTTTTAACTAAACTCTATTATGATATTGCCGGGCTGGGTTTTTCTTACATGACAGTTCTCCAGAGCCGTGAACAGTGCCTGCATCAGCAAAACTGTCTTATAAATGCAAACTCCTGCCCTGAACAGTGCCTGCATCAGCAAAACTGTCTTATAAATGCAAACTCTTGCCTTTTGGGGTAGAGTGCAATAGAGTTTCCCTCTTCCTCCTGATTAGAAGGATACTTTAAAATAAAAAAATAAAACTTTAGTTATATTGTGGCTTAAAAACATGTTTTTTTCCTAATTGTGTGTTTCCTTGGGATGATTGGGTGAAAGGTGCTGACGGAAATTAATGACACTGAAAAAGGTGAGCACAACTTACAATGAAAAAGAGGACATTTTTGTGGCGCAGCCGGTGAAAAGGGGGAAATTCAGGAAGCTATGAGAGGCCTATGGGGGGACCTAACCTACTCTAGGGAATCAGGGAAGACCTCGAAGGGGAAGTAATCTTAACACTGAACAGTATTTTTTTTTTTTTAGACGACGTTTCGCTCTTGTTGCCCAGGCTGGAGTGCAATGGCGCGATCTCGGCTCACTGCAACCTCCACCTCCTGGGTTCAAGCGATTCTCCTCCCTCAGCCTCCCGAGTAGCTGGCACTACAGGCGCCCGCCACGACGCCCAGCTAATTTTTGTATTTTAGTAGAGATGGGGTTTCACCATGTTGGCCAGGCTGGTCTTGAAACCCTGACCTCAAGTGATCCACCCACCTCCGCCTCCCCAAGTGTTGGGATTATAGGCTTGAGCCACCGTGCCGGCGTGAGTAGGAATTTTACAGAGATTTGAGGAGGCAGAGATTGAGGACTAAGAAATCACTGGAAATTTGAGGCAGCGGCGATATGATAAAGTTCTGGTGAAGAATCTTAAGATTCAAAAATTTTGAGGATGTGAATTACAGAACTGTCCAGAAGTGGTTGATTTTTTGGGGGCCAAGCATCAGGGGGCTCGCTTATAAAAATCATATGTTCTAATTTTTTTTTTTTTTTTTTTTTGAGATGGAGTCTCGCTCCATCGCCCAGGCTGGATCGCAGTGGCTGGATCTCGGCTCACTGCAAGCTCCGCCTCCCAAGTTCAAGCAATTCTTGTCTCAGCCTCCTGAGTAGCTGGGACTACAGGCGCCTGCCACCACGCTCGGCTAATTTTTGCATTTTTAGTAGAGACAGGGTTTCACCTTGTTGGTAAGGCTGGTCTCGAACTCCTGACCTCAGGTGATCCACCCGCCTCGGCCTCCCAAAGTGCTGGGATGACAGGCGTGAGCGACTGCCCCTGGCCCATATGTTCTAATATTCTAGGTTACAACGCTCTACGCTGCAATCTCTCCACCGTTACAGTTTAAAAACTAGAAGTCCCTACCACCCTCGCCTACTGTGCGTGCGCGGCGCGCGGCGCTTCGGGCCTTGTAGTCTTGGACAGACCCCCCCCCCCCCCCCCCCCCAGGCCCATGGTGCCGTGCGGCGGGTCGTTGCGCCTGCGCGGTGCGAGCGGCGGGCAGCGCAGAGTGCGAGGCTCTTTTGTTCGGCTGAGGGGAGGGCCGTTGGCCGGGGCCTGCGGTACGCCGCTTCAGTGAGGGACGCCACTGCGGCCACCCGGCTTGCTGCCTTCCTGGGCGCCACTCCCCCAGGCGACCCGACGCGACGCTCCAGTAGCGCAGCACCGATTTCTCTCGGGCTCTTGGGCGCTGCTCTGAGGTGAGGAGCCCGCTGGAGGCGGGAGAGCTGGGGGAGGGGGCGCGGCGGCGGCGGCGGCGGGAGCCCTGCGTGAGGGGCCGCGCTTTCGAGGCGGAGGTTAGGAGCGGGGAGCGCGCCCAGGTCCAGCGTCCTGCTTCTCCGCTTCCCGCGCTGAGCTCTTCGCCTGTCGCTGAGGCGTCGGTGCCAGCTGCGTGAAGGATGGAGAGGGCGGGGCGCGAATCCTGAGCCAGAGACTGAGTGCTTGGGGGTGGGCCGAGCACTTGGGGGCCGCTCTTCGGGGCCCGGGTGGTCTGGAACAATGTTGCTTGGCTGGGCGGCTGCTGGATAGGGCGGAAGGGGACAGGCTTGAGGCTTGGATAGGCGTGAGGGGGCTCTGACGACCGCACGATCCGAGGTTTGTAACTGTATTCGGAAGACGCCGGGTCCGGCTGGGACTGCCAGAGGAACCTGACTTTGCAGGACTACGGAGGAGTAACGTCGAGTGAGTTGGAAGAAGGCCCAGGGCCGCACAAGGTGTGCTGATTGGAGGAGGAGATGTGTGGAATAAATTGGGAAAGGGGACACGGAGGGGGAGGGGCAGGCGTTTGCTGGGCCTGACTCTGGAAGGGGAGGAGCTGTTAGGATAAGTAGGGCGGAGATCCGGAGAATATTTCTGTAAGGTATGTCAGAAAAAAGGGGAAAGCAGGCCGCCCTTGCATCCTGATGGGTCCTTACAGTGGGAAGGCTGTAAGAATAATGTGCGAAGAAAGGATGGAATACACTTTTTTCACTTTTCCAGGTTTCCTACTACCTTCACTCCATGATTCCTTTGGGGAGTTAAAAAAGTCCAAGTGCAGTTCTTGCTTTGATTCAAAATTAGTTCCGTACGTTTTTGTGTGGGATCGTAACTGGTCTCACAAAGGTGATGAAATTGTAAAAATATGTAGATGAGTTAATAGTTAAGGAACGGCGTGAGGTAGTGAGAGATTGTGAGATCGTGTGAGGTGCGAGAAATTGGGAGACAGGAAAATTATATGAGATTGTGAGGTAATATTTGTTTCGTGGGCCCTTCTGTTTTTAGCCAGCTTTTCCTTGTTGGAAAATTTGAATACAGAGTGAGCAATATTTTACCTCTTTTTTTTTTTTTTTTTTTTTTGAGAAGAGTCTAACTCTGTTGCCCAGGCTGGAGTGCAGTGGTGCGATCTTGGCTCACTGCAACCTCCACCTCCCGGATTCATGCGATTCTCTTGCCTCAGCCTCCCGACTAGCTGGGATTACAGGCACACGCCACCAAGCCCGGCTAATTTTTGTATTTTTAGTAGAGACGGGGTTTCACCGTACTGGTCACGCTGGTCTCGAACTCCTGACCTCGTGATCCTTCCGCCTCGGCCTCCCAAAGTGCTGGGATTATAGGCGTGAGCCACTGCGCCTGGCCATATTTTACCTCTTTCCAAAGTTTCAAATGAGGGTTTTTCATAAATTGGTGTTACATTTAGACGTGTTGGTTTAACGCAATTGAGGTGGAATTTACAAAAAGTTCAGCTATAATCAGTTATATACTAGAACCCCTAGCCCAGGGTAAAGTAGCCTCCTCAATTGTGTTAAGAGTCACATCAGCAGTTTGGAAAGATTGTGAAAGGTCCAAGGCTTTGGAATAGATTCAGGAATACAATGGGGAAATTAATGCCGGTGTTCCTCCCTAGGTGCCTTATAGACTTTTATATGAAAGTGGTGTGATTGAAAAGCACTTGTATTGAAACCGGTGGCACCTTAATGAAGCTTCAGGGGAGTGGAGGACCTGAAGTCATTTACGGTTTTCCCTGTGGTGATATTTTTCTTCAATGGCTGCTGTATCCTAAATTGTTTCTCATTAAAAAAAATAAATAGTAGGGTCGGGCGCAGTGGCTCAAGCCTGTCATCCCAGCACTTTGGGAGTCTGAGGTGGGCGGATCACCTGAGGTCAGGAGTTCGAGACCAGCCTGGCCAACATGGTGAAACCCCGTCTCTACTGAAAATAGAAAAATTAGCCCGGTGTGGTGGCGGGCGCCTGTAGTCCCAGCTACTTGGGAGGCTGAGGCAGGAGAATCCCTTGAACCTGAGGCAGAGGTTGCAGTGAGCCGAGATTGGCGCCGCCGCCCTCCAGCCTGGGCAACAGAGGGAGACTATGTCTCAAAAAAAAAAAAAAAAGGGCCGGACGCGGTGGCTTGCGCCTGTAATCCCAGCACTTTGGGAGGCTGAGGCGGGCGGATCATGAGGTCAAGAGATCGAGACCATCCTGGCCAACCAACATGGTGAAACCCTGTCTCTACTAAAAATACAAAATTAGCTGGGCCTAGTGGCGCATGCCTGTAGTCCCAGATACTCGGGAGGCTGAGGCAGGAGAATCGCTTGAACCCGGGAGGCAGAGGTTGCAGTGAGCCGAGATCCGCGCCACTGCACTCCAGCCCGGGCAACAGAGCGAGACTATGTCTCAAAAAAAAGAAAAGATAGATGATAGATAGATAGATGGTGTGTGAAATAAATAGTTTTGAATGTAAATAGAAGCCTAGTGGTAAGTAAGTTACCCTGGTCTTCTGCATTTCTGAATACAGGATACCTATAACTTACAAACTATACCTCTAAAGAAAGATAGCACTCATTCTTGTGCCCATTTTAAGGACTAGGAAAATGTTTCTCTTTGTTGTTCACACCATTTGAAAATAATTCATTAAATTTTGCCATCCTCTAGTGGTTTATCTAGCAAAACCTCCCTTTTTTTAAAAAAAACTCCTATCTGCAGTGGTGTAAGAGATTTTGCATTAGATTTGGTAGATTTTCACTTCATAGGTTCTTTCCACGAAGAGTTTCTGGAGTAGAAGGCTAATTGCTAGTTTATGGGCTCCCATAAAATGGGGCCATACTGGCCCCGTCTCTACTAAAAATACAAAATTAGCTGGGCGTGGTGGTGCACACCTGTAATCCCAGCTACTTGGGAGGCTGAGGCAGGAGAATCGTTTGAACCCAGGAGGCGGAGGTTGCCATGAGCCGAGATCGCGCTATTGCACTCCAGCCTGGGCAACAAGAGCGAAACTCTGTCTCAAAAAAAGAAAAATGAAAAAATGGGGACGTACCTCTTGTTCATTAGTGCCTGGCACATAGTAGGCCGTTCAGATTGTTGATGAATGAATGATGAGTAGGGGAGCTTTGAGATCCATTCTGAGAACTCAGCCAAATTAATGTGCATAGTAGTTTGCTTGTCCTGTATCTGTGACATTTGGCAGAGTTAAGCTGTTGCTTTGCCATGTTTGTCTTAGCCTCAGTTTCTTTGTTTTTTTTTGTTTGTTTGTTTTTTGTTTTTTTAAGACAGAGTGTCGCTCTGTTGCCAGGCTGGAGTGCAGTGGTGGCGTCATGGCTCACTGAAGCCTCAACCTCCTGGACACAAGCAGTCCTCCCCCCACAGCCTCTTGAGTAGCTAGGACTACAGTCTCATGCCACCGTGCATGGCTTCTTTTTTGTAGGGACAGTCTCTGTTGCCCAGAATGGTTAGCTTCAGTTTTGTACTCACTCTGGTACTAAATATAGAAAAGGTATACAGGCTGTGCAACTGGCCGTTTTAAATACCTCAGGCCTCAGATTCTGGGTTTTGTCAGCAAGCAAATAGCTTGAATATATCTGTTTTAAAAGAATCTTGAAAAATCTTCTGTGTCCTTTGTATTGACCTGAGCAATAATTTACCAGTAGCAATGTCTGTTGAAAAATTGAATAGCCTTTCCAAGGTTATTTGGAGAAGTTACTCAGATATGGACAAAATTTAGATCTTGTCAATATTTGCATAGAATAACTTGTATTAAATCTTTCCTGCCTTTAGCATTTATACTTTGATGACCAGAAGGGGGCGACCTAATTTGTCTGTGAAATTGTGCCTTTTAAAATAATAGTTGACACTTTGAGTGCGTAACAGAACTATGGTATTAATTTTTTTTTTTTTTTTTTTGAGACAGAGTCTCGCTCTGTCGCCAAAGCTGGAGTGCAGTGGTGCGATCTCAGCTCACTGCAACCTCCGCCTCCCAGGTTCAAGCGATCCTCCTGCTTCAGCCTCCGGAGTAGCTGGGACTACCAGGGGCCCCCGACAACGCCCGGCTAATTTTTGTATTTTTAGTAGAGATGGGGGTCTTGCCATGTTGGCCAGGCTGGTCTTGAACTCCTGACCTCGGGTGATCTACCCTCCTCGGCCACCCAAAGTGTTGGGATTACAGGTGTGAGCCACTGCGCCCAGCCTATAGTATTAATTTTTAACTGACAAGAATGGTGTATCCTTATGGGGTACAATGTAGTGGCGTTTTTTTTTCTTTTTTTGAGACGGAGTTTCGCTCTTGTTGCCCAGGCTGGAGTGCAGTGGCGCAATCTCAGCTTACTGCAACCTCCGCCTCCTCGGTTCAAGTGATTCTCCTGTCTCAGGCCTCCTAAGTAGCTGGAATTACAGGCACCTGCCACCACGCCTGGCTAATTTTTTGTATTTTTTTAGTAGAGATGGGGTTTCATCATGTTGGCCAGGTTGGTCTTCAACTCCTGACCTCAGGTGATCCACCCTCCTTGGCCTCCAAAGTGCAGAGATTACAGGCGTGAGCCACCACACCCAACTTGTGGTGGGGTTTTTTGAACTTTTATTTTTCTCACATAAATAGAGGCAGGGACTCACTATGTTGCCCAGGCTAGTTTCGAACTCCTGGCCTCAAGTAATCTTCCCACCTCACCCTCCCAAAGTACTGGGATTACAGACATGAGCCACTGCACCTGGCCCACTGTGGTGGTTTTTGTTTTTCTTTTCTTTTTTTAGACAAGTCTTGCTCTGTCACCCAGGCTGGAGTGCAGTGGTGCACTCCACTCAGCTCACTGCAGCTTCCACCTCCCAGGTTCAAGTGATTCTCCTGCCTCAGCCTCCTGAGGAGCTAGGAATACAGGCACACACCACCATGCCCAGCTAACTTTTTTTGTATTTTTAGTAGAGATGAGGTCTCACCATGTTGGCCAGGCTGGTCTTGAAATCCTGACCTCAAGTGATCCACCCACCTCAGCCTCTCAAAGTGCTGGGATTGCAGGTGTGAGCCACCATGCCTGGCCACTGTGGTGTTTTGATACGTTTCCAATGTAGTCATAATTCTGGTCTAGCTTTCTAACCACTTTTATTTTATCTTAAATTCACCTTTGAAAGATAGCTTGAGGTATCTCTGTGTCCATACTAACATTTGTAGACTCTTGTGGCCTCTCAACCCAAAAATCTGTGTCAAAATATCCATGTCAACATACTCAAGGGGTTTTCCAAGTTTCAGAACACATCTCAGATAAAATTCAAAATGTATTCGCACACCAGCATTCTAGCCTTAGATCCTCTGGAATTCAAGGGCTGGTGTTCCTTTAAAAATGAAACTCCTGACTGGGCGTGATGGCTCACGCCTATAATACCAGCACTATGGGAGGCCTAGATGGGTGGATCACCTCAGGTGGGAACTGAAGACCAGCCTGAACAAAATGGAGAAACTCCGTCTCTACTAAAAATACACAATTAGCTGGGCGTGGTGGTGCATGCCTGTAATCCCAGTGACTCGGGAGGCTGAGGCAGGAGAACTGCTTGAACCTGGGAGGCGGAGGTTGCAGGGAGCCGAGATTGCACCACTGTACTCTAGCCTGGGTGAAAGAGCAAGACTCCATCTCCAAAAAAAAGAAACTGCTAACTGTGTGTGTGGCATAAATTCTTATTTTCTGCTTAGTCAAGTTTTCCATCTGGAAAGCATTTGCTTCGCAAATAGCCACAGCTTACAGACTACAAGCAGTTTAGAAACAAGACTACCACCTGAATATACTACACATGCCTTCACCTGCCTTTTGATGATTGGTATGTAGTTGCTGATTCTTTCAACAAAAGGTACTTCTTTCTTGTTTTCTCTTTAGGGCTTATGGATCAGATTTATCTTGCTGCTTATTCCCTTAAAAGCTTATAGCTTTGGAATTCTATTCCCTGATGCTTCTGAGACAGTCATCCTTTTTTTTTTTTTTTTTTTTTTTGAGATGGAGTTTTGTTCTTGTTGCCCAGGCTGGAGTGCAATGGTGCAATCTCGGCTCACCGCAACCTCAGCCTCCCAGGTAGCTGGGATTACAGGCGTGCACCACCGTGCCTGGCTAATTTTGCATTTTTAGTAGAGATGGGGTTTCTCCATGTTGGTCAGGCTGGTCTCGAACTCCCGACCTCAGGAGATCTGCCTGCCTCAGCCTCCCAAAGTGCTGGGATTACAGGCGTGAGCCACCGTGCCCCGCCTGAGACATCCATCTTTATTGTCCATATAGGGTTCAACAACTTGTTCAGGTTCCAGACCTACCTTTAATTGTATGTGCAAGTAAAAATAGAAACAGAATGCTTTCGGAACCCCAAAGAAAAGAGAAATATTATTTAGCTAGGTTGGGTAGGCTTCATGGAGAAAGTAGCATTTTTAAGCTGGATCTTGAAGAATGGATAGGATTTTGACTGTTGGCCCTGTACAGGAGCACACTACTTTCTTTTTTCTTTTTTTTTTTTTTTTTTTTGAGGCAGAGTCTTGCTCTGTCACTGAGGCTGGAGTGCAGTGTCAAGATCTTGGCTCACTGCAACCTCTGCCTGCCTGGTTCAAGTAATTCTTGTGCCCCACCCTCCCAAGTAACTGGGATTACAGGCATGCACCACCACACCTGGCTAATGTTTGTATTTTTAGTAGATATGGGGTGTCACCATGTTGGCCAGGCTGGTCTTGAACTCCAGGCGTCAAGTGATCCACCCGCCTCGACTTCGCAAAGTACTGATTTATAGGTGTGAGCCACCAAGCCCAGTCAAGAGCACACTTTTTTTTTTTTTCCTTTGAGACAGAGTCTTGGTCCGTCACCCAGGCTGGAGTGCAGTGGCGCGATCTCAGCTCACTGCATCCTAACCCCGTTTTCCGGATTCAAGCAATTATCGTGCCTCGGCTTCTTGAGTAGCTGGGACTACAGGTGCGCCATGCTGGCTAATTTTTTTTTTTTTAATTTTTATTTTTTTTTTAATTTTTATTTTTATTTATTTTTATTTTTTTATTGATCATTCTTGGGTGTTTCTCGCAGAGGGGGATTTGGCAGGGTCACAGGACAATAGTGGAGGGAAGGTCAGCAGATAAACAAGTGAACAAAGTTCTCTGGTTTTCCTAGGCAGAGGACCCTGCGGCCTTCCGCAGTGTTTGTGTCCCTGGGTACTTGAGATTAGGGAGTGGTGATGACTCTTAACGAGCATGCTGCCTTCAAGCATCTGTTTAACAGAGCACATCTTGCACCGCCCTTAATCCATTCAACCCTGAGTGGATACAGCACATGTTTCAGAGAGCACAGGGTTGGGGGGTAAGGTCACAGATCAACAGGATCCCAAGGCAGAAGAATTTTTCTTAGTACAGAACAAAATGAAAAGTCTCCCATGTCTACCTCTTTCTACACAGACATGGCAACCATCCGATTTCTCAAATCTTTTCCCCACCTTTCCCCCCTTTCTATTCCACAAAACCGCCATTGTCTTCATGGCCCATTCTCAATGAGCTGTTGGGTACACCTCCCAGACGGGGTGGTGGCGGGGCAGAGGGGCTCCTCACTTCCCAGTAGGGGCGGCCGGGCAGAGGCGCCCCTCACCTCCCGGACGGGGCGGCTGGCCGGGCGGGGGGCTGACCCCCCCACCTCCCTCCCGGACGGGGCGGCTGGCCGGGCGGGGGGGCTGACCCCCCCACCTCCCTCCCAGACGGGGCGGCTGGTCGGGCGGGGGGCTGAGCCCCCCCACCTCCCTCCCGGACGGGGCGGCTGGCCGGGCAGAGGGGCTCCTCACTTCCCAGTAGGGGCAGCCAGGCAGAGGCGCCCCTCACTTCCCCGACGGGGCGGTTGGCCGGGCGGGGGGCTGACCCCCCCACCTCCCTCCCGGACGGGGCGGCTGGCTGGGCGGTGGGCTGTTCCCCCCACCTCCCTCCCGGACGGGGCGGCTGGCTGGGCAGAGGGGCTCCTCACTTCCCAGTAGGGGTGGCCGGGCAGAGGCGCCCCTCACCTCCCGGACGGGGCGGCTGGCCAGGCGGGGGGCTGACCCCACCACCTCCCTCCCGGACGGGGCGGCTGGCCAGGCGGGGGGCTGACCCCTCCACCTCCCTCCCGGACGGAGCGGCTGGCCGGGCAGAGGGGCTCCTCACTTCCCAGTAGGGGCGGCCGGGCAGAGGCGCCCCTCACCTCCCGGACAGGGCGGCTGGCCAGGCGGGGGGCTAACCCCCCCACCTCCCTCCCGGACGGGGCGGCTGGCCGGGCGGGGGGCTGACCCCCCCACCTCCCTTCCGGACGGGGTGGCTGGCCGGGCGGGGGCCTGACCCCCCCACCTCCCTCCCGGACGAGGTGGCTGCCGGGCAGAGACGCTCCTCACTTCCCAGACGGGGTGGCTGCTGGGCAGAGGGGCTCCTCACTTCTCAGACGGGGCGGTTGCCAGGCAGAGGGTCTCCTCACTTCTCAGACGGGGCGGCCAGGCAGAGACGCTCCTCACATCCCGGACTGGGCGGCAGGGCAGAGGTGCTCCCCACATCTCAGACGATGGGCGGCTGGGCAGAGAAGCTCCTCACTTCCCAGATGTGATGGCGGCCGGGAAGAGGCGCTCCTCACTTCCTAGATGGGATGGCGGCCGGGCAGAGAGGCCCCTCACTTTCCAGACTGGGCAGCCAGGCAGAGGGGCTCCTCACATCCCAGACGATGGGCAGCCAGGCGGAGACGCTCCTCACTTCCCAGACGGGGTGGCGGCCAGGCAGAGGCTGCAATCTCAGCACTTTGGGAGGCCAAGGCAGGCAGCTGGGAGGTGGTTGTAGCGAGCCGAGATCACGCCACTGCACTCCAGCCTGGGCACCATTGAGCACTGAGTGAACGAGACTCCGTCTGCAATCCCGGCACCTCGGGAGGCGGAGGCTGGCAGATCACTCGCGGTTAGGAGCTGGAGACCAGCCCGGCCGTCACCGCGAAACCCCGTCTCCACCAAAAAAATACGAAAACCAGTCAGGCGTGGCGGCACGCGCCTGCAATCGCAGGCACTCGGCAGGCTGAGGCTGGAGAATCAGGCAGGGAGGTTGCAGTGAGCCGAGATGGCAGCAGTACAGTACAGCTTCGGCTCGGCATCAGAGGGAGACCGTGGAAAGAGAGGGAGAGGGAGACCGTGGGGAGAGGGAGAGGGAGAGGGCAATTTTTTTTTTTTTTTTTTTTTTTTTTTGAGATGGAGTTTTGCTCTTGTTGCCCAGGCTGGACTGCAGTGGCATGATCTCAGCTCACTGCAACCTCCGTCTCCCAGGTTCAAGCGATTCTCTTGCCTCGGCCTCCCAAGTAGCTGGGATTACAGGCGCCCACCACCACACCTGGCTCTGGCTAATTTTTTTTTTGTATTTTTAGTAGACACGGGGTTTCACCATGTTGCTGGGCTGGTCTCAAACTCCTAGCCTGAAGCGATCCACCCACCTCGGCCTCCCAAAGTGCTGAGATTACAGGTGTGGGCCACAGAGCCCAGCCCACACTTTTTTTTTTTGGAGACAGAGTCTTGTCCTGTATCCCAGGCTGGAGTGCAGTGGCGCAATCTCGGTTCGCTGCAGCCTTCACCTCCCAGGTTCAAGGAATTCTCCTGCTTTAGCCTCCTGACTATTTGGGATTACAGGCGTGTGCCACCACACCTGGCTGATTTTTGTATTTTTACTAGAGTTGGGGTTTCACCATCTTAGCCAGGCTGATCTTGAACTCCTGACCTCAAGTGATCCACCTGCCTTGGCCTCCCAATGTGCTGGGATTACAAGCATGAGCCACTGCGCCCTACCAAGCCCACACTTCTTTTTTTTTTTTTTTTTTTTTTTTTTTTTGAGACAGAGTTTCACTCTTGATGCCCAGGCTGGAGTGCAGTGGCACGATCTTGGCGCATCGCAACTTCCGCTTCCCAGGTTGAAGCGATTCTCCTCCCTGAGCCTCTGGAGTAGCTGGGATTACAGGCACGCGCCACCACACCCAGCTCATTTTGTATTTTTAGTAGAGATGGGGTCATGTTGGTCAGGCTGGTCTCGAACTCCTGACCTCAGGTAATTCGCCTGCCTCAGCCTCCCAAAGTGCTGGGATTACAGGCGTGAGTCACCATGCCGGGCCTAAGCCCACACTTCTTAGTACTTAATAGATGAGCAAAGCTATGGAGGAAACATAGGATATGTTCAGGTTGTGGCCAGGTTATAGTCTTTGACAGGAATGTAGATTTTGTGAGGGAAGAAGGGACATAATTAGTTTGGAATAAGAACCGAAGAATATAAGTGTTACACTGAGGACTTTGGCCTTTTGTTTTAAATGGGAGGAAACCTTGTAGAAAATATTTCCTATTCAGTCAGCTCCAGCCCAAACTGGTTTATATGTGTCACATTGCCTTTGTTTACAACAGTTCCTGAAGCCAAATTGCCCTACCAGTACACCTTTTCAAATGCTAGTAAAGCCTGGTTTCAAACTCAGCTTTTCAAAATGTTTACTGATGCCCTCGCCAGTTCTTCCTCCAACCTCCTATAGTGCGTTTATGGCTACTTTTTATTGCTTATACTGCTTTTGGTAATTATGTATGCTTGCCATTTCGGACTCTCACTTGAACTTGCATTGTTTACCTTTTTGTATTTTTTTTTTCCGAGACCTGTCCTCTGTGTCTTTTTTTTTTTTTTTTTTTTTAATTTTATTTTTGAGACAGAGTCTCGCTCTGTTGCCCAGGCTGGAATGCAGTGTCATGATCTGGCCTCACTGCAACCTCTGCCTCCTGGGTTCAAGCAGTTCTCCCTGCCTTAGCCTCCCAAGTAGTTGGGTAGCTGGGATTACAGGCGCCTGCCATCATGCCCAACTAATTTGTTTCTTTCTTTTCTTTTCTTTTCTTTTTTTTTTTTTTTTTTTTTGAGACAGAGTTTTGCTCTTGCTGCCCAGGCTGGAGTGCAATGGTGTGATCTCGGCTCACTGCAACCTCTGCCTCCTGGGTTCAAGCGATTCTCCTGCCTCAGCCTCCCGAGTAGCTGGGATTACAGGCATGCGCCACCACTCCCGGCTCATTTTGTATTTTTAGTAGAGACTGGGTTTCTCCATGTTGGTCAGGCTGGTCTTGAACTCCTGACCTCAGGTGATCTGCCCACCTCGGCCTCCCAAAGTGCTGGGATTACAGGCCTGAGCCACCATGCCCGGCCTAATTAATTAATCTTTTAGAGATAGAGTCTCACAGCTGGGTGTGGTGGCTCACGCCTGCAATCTCAGCACTTTGGGAGTCTGAGGTAAGTGGATCACGAGGTCAGGAGTTCGAGACCAGCCTGGCAAAGATGGTGAAACCTTGTCTCTACTAAAAATAGAAAAATTAGCCAGGTGCAGTGGCGGGCACCTGTAATCCCAGTTACTCGGGAGGCTGAGGCAGGAGAATCCCTTGAACCCGGGAGGTGGAGATTGTGAGCCAAGATAGCTGCACTCTAGCCTGGGCAACAGAGCAAGACTCCCTCTCAAAAAAAAAAAAAAGAGAGAGAGAGATGGAGTCTTGCTATGTTGCCCGGGCTGGTCTGAAACTCATGGCCTTAACCACTCCACAACCCTTGCCTTGGCCTCCTAAACTGCTGGGATTACAGGTGTGAGCCACAGTGCCTCGCTAATTTTATTTTATTTTTTAATAGATAGTATTAAAAGCTAGAAGATCTGGTCGGGCATGGTGGCTCACGCCTGTAATCCCAGCACTTTGGGAGGCCAAGGCGGGCAGATTACCCGAGGTCAGGAGTTCGAGACCAGCCTGACCAACATGGAGAAACCCCATCTCTACTAAAAATACAAAAGTAGCTGGGCATGGTGGCGCATGCCTGTAATCCCAGCCACTTGGGAGGCTGAGGCAGGAGAATCACTTGAACCTGGGAGGCGAAGGTTGCGGTGAGTCAAGATGGCACCATTGTATTCCAGCCTGGGTGACAAGAGTGAAACTGCGTCTCAAAAAAAAAAAAAAAAGATCTGGCTGGGCATGGTGGCTCACGCCTGTAACCTGAGTACTTTGAGTGGTCGAGGTGAGTGGATCACCTGAGGTCAGGAGTTCGAGACCAGCCTGGCCAACATGGTGAAACCCCGTCTCTACTAAAAATACAAAAATTAGGCCTGGTGTGGTGGCTCATGCCTGTAATGCCAGCACTTTGGGAGGCTGAGGCCAGTGGATCACCTGAGGTCAGGAGTTTGAGACCAGCCTGGCCAACATGGTAAAACCCCATCCATCTCTACTAAAAATTAAAAAAATTAGCTGGGCATGGTGGCGCGTGCTTGTAATTCCAGCTATTTGGTGGGGCTGAGACAGGAGAAGCACTTGAACCCTGGAGGCAGAAGTTGCGGTGAGCCAAGATAATGCCCCCGCACTCTAGCCTGGGCAACAGAGTGAGACTCTGTCTCAAAAAAAAAAAAAAAAAAAAAAAAAAGCTGGGCATGGTGGCGGGCACCTGTAATCCCAGCTACTTGGGAGGCTGAGGCAGGAGAATCAGTTGAACCCCAGAGGCAGAGTTCTAAAGTGAGCCGATATCACACCACTTCATTCCTGCCTGGGCAACAAGAGTAAAATTCCATCTTAAAAAAAAAAAAGCTAGAAGATCTGCAGTTATGAACTTTGATAGCCATTAACTGACTAGATCTTCAACCTAAACTGGGGTTAAAAGAGGGGGAAAGAAAATGGAATGGTAAAAAGAACTAGATGGAAAAAGGAATGAAGTACGAAGTGATATGCAAAATAATTGTCATCTTCTCCCTGCCTCCCATTCCCTCAGTCTAGTCGAGGTCTTTCCACCTGGCCATGTTTCTTTTCCTCAGATAAAGCAAGCTCATTCTCACCTTAGGACTTTCAAACCAACTATTGCCTAAACTTGGAGTGCTTTTCTTATTTTGGCTGAGTTGTCTCCTTGTAGTTCGGGTTTCTGTTTAAATGTTATTCTAAAGAAATTTGCTTTGTAACATTTATCAGTAATATTTTCTTGTTTATTGTCTGTGCCATGCTTTGCAAACACGTGTGCACACACTCAATAGTGCTCACTCACTTGTCTGCACTAGAATAATAAGGTCTAAGAGATCAAGGATTTTGTCTGTCTTGTCTACCCCATTTTTCCAGCACCTCACACGTAATAGGTGCCCAGTGGATAATTGTTATGTGAACGAATACAATAGGAGCATGTTCATACAGAGTTAACCCAGTCTGGGGCTCTAGGGAAGGAATTCTAAGGAAGTGACATTTAAGCTAAGGAAATTGGTTAAGTGAAAAGTTGGGTAAAGCGCAAGGTAATGATGATTGATAGGTGTAGGTGCAGGGGCCTTCAGCTCAAATGCCCACAGATAATGATGTGAAGAGATAGATTTTCATTTTGAAATCACTGGCTAGTGTTGAAAATGAATTGGATCAGGAGTTATCCATTGCAAGAGATGATGGTGGCTTCGAATAGAGCAGCAGCAGTGGGGCTAGAAAAAAGTATGAATTGGAAGATATTTAAGATATAAAATTACCAGGATTTAGTGAGAGACTGGATATGGAGGATGAGGAATCAGAGCTGATTCCCATATTTTTGTCTTGAGTACAGCAAAAGCTATATGAATTCTGAGACTGTTTATTTAATTGGGTGATTGGCTAGAAAAAAATATATACATGTAAATAAAAACTGAGGTTGAAATCACAGTCTTCAAAGTTTCTTAAGGAACTTTACTGTGTGGATTACCAAAACTGATTTTTATACTTACATAGGTCATCAGAAATCTTAAAACTTTTGTCACAAATAGCCAGGCGCGGTGACTCATGCCTGTAATCCCAGCACTTTGGGAGGCTGAGGTGGGCAGATCATGAGGTCGAGATCGAGACCATCCTGGCCAACATGATGAAACTTCATCTCTACTAAAAATACAAAAATTAGCCAGGGGTGGTGGTGCACGCCCTGGAAGGCTGAGGCAGGAGAATTGCTTGAACCCAGGAGGCGGAGGTTGCAGTGAGCCGAGATCATGCCACTGCACTCCAGCCTGGGTGACAGAGCCAGACTCCATCTCAAAAAAAAAAAGTCACAAATAAATTTCGTTAAAATTTTCTGTTTGTATCCAGAATTTACTTCCTTCCTTTACTCCTTGGAAGGTAAATTCCTTTTGCCATTTATTTATTTATTTAGAGACAGAGTTTCACTCTTGTTGCCCAGGCTAGAGTGCAGTGGCACGATCTCGGCCCACTACAACCTCCACCTCCCGGGTTCAAGTGATTCTCCTGCCTCAGCCTCCCGAGTAGCTGGGATTACAGATATGTGCCACCACGCCCAGCTAATTTTGTATTTTTAGTAGAGATGGGGTTTCACCATGTTGGTCAAGCTGGTTTCAAACTCTTGACCTCAGGTGATCCGCCCACCTCGGCCTCCCAGAGTGCTGGGGTTACAGGCATGAGCCACCGTGCCCGGCCTCCTTTTGCCGTTTATTACACAAACTTTGTGACTTTATTCTCCTCCCTGGGCCAGATAAATGGAAAAGCAAAAGAAATTCCTGCACTTCCGGTATATGTAATGTGATTTCTGTTTCTGGCAGCTCTTCTATCTCAGTCCTCCAGAAATAAGGTCTTGGTTTCTCTGTTTTGTAGTTCTTGGTTCATTCATAGTAGCCATATCTGGGTTCTTCTTGAGTGTTTTCTGGAACTGCTCTGCTGTTTGGAGAAACCAAGTCATGAATTTCAGCCAGATCTGTAGGACAAAAATGTTGTTTTCTCATTGAGTTTTCTCAGTGCACTGGGTTTCAGAGAGCTATCTCTGAATATATACTGCTCTAGCAGTGTATAATGAAGAAGTAGAGTGTATGTGCAAATATATAAATAGATAATTAATGCCAGGGGTCATAAAAGCTAACCTCTCAGGGCCGGGCATGGTGGCTCACGCCTGTAATTCCAGCACTTTGGGAGGCCGAGGCGGGTGGATCACGAGGTCAGGAGATTGAGAGCATCCTGGCTAACACAGTAAAACCCTGTCTCTACTAAAAATACAAAAAAATTAGCCGGGCGTGGTGGCTGGCGCCTGTAGTCCCAGCTACTTGGGAGGCTGAAGCAGAAGAATGGCATGAACCCGGGAGGCGGAGCTTACAGTGAGCTGAGATCACGCCACTGGACTCCATCCTGGGCGACAAAGCGAGACTCTGTCTCAAAAAAAAAAAAGAAAGAAAAAAAGCTAACCTCTCAGTTATCGCATGAGGGTCATTAAGTCTGTTTTACAGATGAAGAAACTGAGTTATGTAGTAACTATACGTGACTACCTATAAACATAAAGTTGAGAGGTCAGAGAAGTGAAAGATATTAGGGGCCAAGGCTTGGAATCGTGACAGTTATGCTTTGCTTATTGTCCTGGTGTTTGATTAAACAGGTCTTTCACTGAGAAGCAGACCACACAGGAACCCTAATCATGCTTCTGGTGCTCCTGTTACCTTTCTTCTGGTGAAAGGGACACTGAGGATCTTTTAAGCAGTGCTCTTCCAGTTTCGTTGCTGTACAACAAAGGTCTAGACTGGATGGTGTTGAATGTGATATAGAGGAGGTTTTGTTTTCAAGCACATCAGTTGTTACTTCCCTTACTGCTTCATCGTTATTGTAAATGTGATGGAGAAAATAAAATGTTCACTGGCATTCTAGCGAACTATGAGAACTGATTTTTTTTTTTTTTCTTTTTGAAACAGAGTTTTACTCTTGTTGCCCAGGCTGGAGTGCAATGGCACAATCTCGGCTCACCGCAACCACTGCCTCCCAGGTTCAAGCGATTATCTCAGCCTCCCGAGTAGCTGGGATTACAGGCATGTGCTACCACGCCCGGCTAATTTTGTGTTTTTAGTAGAGACGAGATTTCTCCGTGTTGGTCAGGCTGGTCTTGAACTCCCAACCTCAGGTGATCCACCCACCTCGGCCTCCCAAAGTGCTGGGATTACAGGCCTGAGCCACCGTGCTGGGCCCCGAGAACTGATTTATGTCTGCAGTAATGTGTGTAATTTCACTTGAGGAATATGGTTTTTGCCAATCCTCTTACAGCAGTAGCTTTTATCCAAGAATGTTCATCAAAATCACCTGTGGAGCTTTGAAAGATGCAGATGCCTGGCCAGGCGCGGTGGCTCATGCTTGTAATTCCAGCACTGTTGGAGGCCGAGATGGGCGGATCACGAGGTCAGGAGATAGAGACCATCCTGGCTAACACAGTGAAACCCTCTCTCTACTAAAAATACAAAAAAATTAGCCGGGCGTGGTGGCAGGCGCATGTAGTCCCAGCTCTACTGGGGAGGCTAAGGCAGGAGAATGGCATGAACCTGGGAGGTGGAGCTTTCAGTGAGCCGAGATCACGCCACTGCACTCCAGCCTGGGTGACTGAGTGAGACTCTGTCTCAAAAAAAAAAAAAAGATGCAGATGCCAGCTTTTAAAATTGAGCTATGAATTAATTACTCTTGATTCAGATTTATACTGTTCCTGGATTCCTTGGGATACTATAAACAAGTTTTGGGGTTTTTTGTTTTGTTTTGTGTTTTATTGAGACAGTCTTGCTGTGTCGCCCAGGCTGGAGTGCAGTGGTGTGATTTTGGCTCACTGCCAATGTCAAAACAGCATTCTTCATAATAAAAAAAGGAAACCATACAATGGAATACTATGGCAGCTGTTAGGGATGGAGATCTTTATGGAATAATGTCAAAGATACATAGCATTGTATAAAATGGTAAACTGGTGCTTGCTTAAGCAGCACATGTACTAAAATTGGAACGATACAGAGAAGATTAGCATGGCCCCTATGCAAAGACGACACACAAATTCATGAAGCAGTCCATATTTTTAAGTATTTTTAAAAATTCAAAAGTAAGAAATTTTTATTTATTTATTTATTTATTTTGAGATGGAGTCTCGCTTTGTCGCCCAGGCTGGAGTGCAGTGGCGTGATCTTGGCTCACTGCAACATCCGCCTCCCGGGTTCAAGTGATTTTCCTGCCTCAGCCTCCTGAGTAGCTGGGATTACAGGCATGCGCCACCACGCCCGGCTAATGTTTGTATTTTTAGTAGAGATGGGGTTTCACCATGTTGGTCAGGCTGGTCTCGAACTCCTGACCTCGTGATCCACCCACCTCGACCTCCCAAAGTGCTGGGATTATAGGCGTGAGCCACCACACCTGGCAACAAGAAAAAAAAAAATTTTTTTTTTTTTTTTCAGACGGAGTCTCGCACTGTCTCCCAGGCTGGAGTGCAGTGGCGTGATCTTGGCACACTGTAACCTCCACCTCCCAGGTTGTAGCAATTCTTCTGCCTCTGCCTCCCAAGTAGCTAGGATTACAGGCGCCTGCCACCACGCCCAGGTAATTTTTTGTATTTTTAGTAGAGATGGGGGTTTCCTTATGTTGGCCAGGCTGGTCTCAAACTCCTGACCTTGTGATCCGCCCGCCTTGGCCTTCCAAAGTTCTGGGATTACAGGCGTGAGCCACTGCGCCTGGCCACATTATATATTTTTGTAATTGAATGTTAATATATGATTTTAATTAGAAAAAATTAAAATACTGCTTTAAAAACACCACTTCCTCATGTATTCGCTGTGGAGTGGGGTCTAGGCATCTGTATTTCTTCTTTTTTCTTTTTTCTTTTTTTTTTTTTGAGACTGAGTCTCGCTCTGTTGCCAGGCTCTGGAGTGCAGTGGTACAATCTCAGCTCACTGCAACCTCTGATTCCCCGGTTCAAGTGATTCTCCTGCCTCAGCCTCCCGAGTAGCTAGGACTACATGCGTGTGCCACTATGCCTGGCCAATTTTTGTGTTTTTACTAGAGACGGGGTTTCGCCATGTTGGCCAGGATGGTCTCGATCTCATGACCTCGTGATCTGCCTGCCTTGACCTCCCAAAGTGTTGGGGTTACAGGCGTGAGCCACTGCGCCCAGCCTTTTTTTAAATTTTTTTTTTTGAGATGGAGTCTCACTCTGTTGCCCAGGCTGGAGTGCAATGGCATGATCTTGGCTTACTGCAACCTCCGCCTCCCGGGTTCAAGCTATTCTCCTGCCTCAGCCTCCTGAGTAGCTGGGATTACAGGTGCACACCACCACGCCCAGCTAATTTTTGTATTTTTAGTAGAGACTGGGGTTTCACCATGTTGGCCAGGCCGATCTCAACTCCTGACCTCGTGATCCACCCACCTCCCCTCCCAAAGTGCTGGGATTACAGGCGTGAGCTATCACACCCAGGCAGGCATCTGTATTTCTAAACTCCATAGGTGATTCTGATTCTCATAGAGGTGAAGGTTCTTGACTCAGAGTTCACTTTCCTCTGAATTCTTTTTTTTTTTTTTTTTTTGAGATGGCGTCTTACTCTGTTGCCCAGGCTAGAGTGCAGTGGTGTGATCTGGGCTCACTGCAACCTCTGCTTCCCAGGTTCAACTGATCTCCTGCCTCAGCCTCCTGAGTAGCTGGGACTACAGGCGCCCGCCACCACGCCCAGCTAATTTTTTGTATTTTTAGTAGAGATGGGGTTTCACCATGTTAGCCAGGATGGTCTTGATCTCCTGACCTTGTGATCTGCCCACCTCAGCCTCCCAAAGTGCTGGAATTACAGGCGTGAGCCACCGCGCCCGGCCATTTTTGTTTATTTATTGTTTTTTTCTTTTTGTTTTTCTTTTTTTTGAGACGAAGTCTCACTCTATAGCCCAGGCTGGAGTGCAGTGGTGTGATCTAGGCTCAAGGCAGCCTCCGCCTTCTGGGTTGAAGTCAAGTGATTCTCCTGCCTCAGGCTCCCAAGTAGCTGCGATTACAGATGTGCACGACCACGCCCAGCTAATTTTTGTATTTTTTAGTAGAGACAGGGTTTCACCATGTTGGCCAGGCTGGTCTCAAACTCCTGATCTCAGGTAGTCTGCCTGCCTCAGCCTCCCAAAGTGCTGGGATTACAGGTGTGAGCCATCATGCCCAGCCCTGACCAACATTTTAAATGCCTCACCTTGGCATTTAGCTAGAAACCCTACTGGTTTAGTTTCTTAGGTCTGTAGGTGTTACCATGGCCTCACATTTATAATTTGGTTTTTTCAAACTGGCAAGAAATCAGAGTCGTGGAAGTTCCTAGCATAGTACTTCATAGTTCATGTTTATGGTGGCAGCCAAGAGCTGTGGCCATACTGGCTTCTTGAAGCCTTCTCGTGCCCTTTCACAGTACAAACTATTTCAAACCAAAATGAAATGCCTAAGCTTGTGTCTGTTATGTTACTGCCTTCTGCAGTCAAGTAGCATTGTTGCTTCTTTACATTTTCTAGCTCCTCAGTGCAGGGGTGGAGGGTGGGTGAGGAAAATCACAACAGTACTCTTTCTCTTAAAATTGAGCTATGAATTAATTACTCTTGATTCAGATTTACACTGTTCCTGGATTCCTTGGGACACTGTAAACAAGTTTTGGGGTTTTTTTGTTTTGTTTTTTATTGAGACAGAGTCTCGCTGTGTCACCCAGGCTGGAGTGCAGTGGCGTGATTTTGGCTCACTGCCAATGTCTGCCATCTGAGTTCAAGCAATTCTCATGCCTTAATCTCTCTAGTAACTGGGACTACAGGTGCATGCCACCGTGACAGCCTATTTTTTTTGTATTTTTAGTAGAAACGAGGTTTCGCCACGTTGGCCAGGTTTTTCTTGAACTCCTGACCTTAGGTGATTCTGCCCTCCTCAGCCTCCCAGAGTGCTGGGATTATAGGCGTGAGCCACCGCACCTGGCCTGGTTTCTTAAAATTGACATTTTCTCAGTAGTTCTCTCTCTAGTCTGCTTGCTAGATGTTTAACTTCAAAAATTCTACACTATGTAGCACTTGTCAATTTAAAAGACTCAAAAGACTGCTGGGGCATTAAAAACCCAGCTTTGTTTCTGTCTGCAGGTTTAATAAACAATGAATACCTTCATATTCCAGAAACCAATTAAAAATCATTGTTTTTTTTTTTTTTTTTAACAGAGCCATACCTTTCAAGGTCTTTTCTGAGAAAAATCATTACCAGTCACTTTCTTATTGACCAGTGACAAATTGTAGGGAGGAGTCATCTTAAGAGACCTCTGTGTCCTTTCCTTATACAGGCTGGAGGGATGTTACCCTGTAGGTTTGTGGCTAGCTGCTAGTTTTATGTGTTCAACAGTGCATTTAGCCTAGCCTTGCTAGATGGCCTTACTGAAGTGCAGTGCTTCGTTTAATTGTGCGACCTTAGGTGATCTATTTCATCTAAATTTGGTCTATTTGTGAGGCAGAGATAACATCTGAATGGCTTATCTCACAGGATGGTTTTGAAGATTAAATGAGATAATGTGGTAGCACTTTGTAAACTGTAAAGTATAATGCAAATGTAAAGCATTATTTTTCTAGGAATCTTCAAATGTAGCAGACTCAGCAAATGTTTAGGCAAAAATTATGGCAATGCTAGATTTCTTTGTTTACAATATTGTGATATAAACCATATGAGTTGGCTAAGTAGGACAACTGAGGATCTCAAACTGAGGTTTGAGTACATACTGTAAAACCATACTCCCCCATTTGTAGTCCAGTCAACTCAGTTACTAGTGTCAACTAGTAACTCTTGGGAGTATTGTTTTTTTTTATTTTTTTTGTGAGACGGAGTCTCGCTCTGTCGCCCAGGCTGGAGTGCAGTGGCGCGATCTCGGCTCACTGCAAGCTCTGTCTCCTGGGTTCACACCATTCTCCTGCCTCAGCCTCCCAAGTAGCTGGGACTACAGGTGCCTGCCATCACGCCCAGCTAATTTTTTGTACATTTAGTAGAGACGGGGTTTCACCATGTTAGCCAGGATGGTCTCGATCTCCTGACCTCATGATCCACCCACCTCAGCCTCCCAAAGTGCTGGGATTACAGGCGTGAGCCACCATGCCCGGCCGGGAGTATTGTAAATAATAAATGAGTAGGCAGGGCGCCATGGTTCATGCCTGTAATCCCAACACTTGGGGAGGCCAAAGCGAGAGAATTGTGTGAGGCCAGGAGTTTAACAGAAGCTTGGCGCCCGGCACAGTGGCTCACACCTGTTATCCCAGCACTTTGGGAGGCTGAGGCGGGTGGATCATGAGGTCAGGAGTTCGAGACCAGGCTGACCAACATGGCGACCTGTCTCTACTAAAAATACAAAAATTAGCTGAGTGTGGTGGCACGCGCCTATAATCCCAGCTACTTGGGAGGCTGAGGCAGGAGAATCGCTTGAACCTGGGAAGCCGAGGTGGTGGTGAGCTGAGATCGCGTTGTTGCACTCCAGCCTGGGTGACAAGAGCGAAATTCCGTCTCAAAAAAAAAAAAAAAGATAATTGTGTCATTAAAAAAAAAATAAAATTACCTGGCACAGTGGCTCACGCCTGTAATCCCGGCACTTTGGGAGGCTGAAGTAGGCGGATTACTTGAGGTCAAGCGTTTGAGACCAGCCTGGCCAACATGGTGAAACCACGTCTTTACTAAAAATACAAAAAAATTAGCCAGGAGTGGTGGTGTGCATCTGTAGTCCCAGCTACTCGGGAGACTAAGGAAGAGGATCATTTGAACCTGGGAGGTGGAGGTTGCAGTGAACTGAGATTGCGTCACTGCACTCCAGCCTGGGCGACAGAGGGAGACTCCATCTCAAAAAAATAAATAAAATAATAGATCATTTTTCCTTTTTTTTCTTTTTCTTTTTTTTTTTTTTTTTTTGAGATGGAGTCTCGCTCTGTCCCCCAGGCTGGAGTGCAGTGGCATGATCTCGGCTCACTGCAAGCTCCGCTTCCCGAGTTCATGCCATTCTCCTGCCTCAGCCTCCCGAGTAGCTGGGATTACAGGTGCCCGCCATCACACCCAGCTAATTTTTTGTATTTTTAGTAGAGATGGGGTTTCACCGTGTTAGCCAGGATGGGCTCGATCTCCTGACCTCGTGATCTGCCCACCTCGGCCTCCCAAAGTGCTGGGATTATAGGTGTGAGCCACCACGCCCAGCCTCTTTATCATTGTTTTAAAGACAGTCTTGCTTCATCACCCAGGCTGGAGTGCAGTGGCACAATCACAGCTCACAGCAGCCTCAACCTCCTGTGCTTAAGAGATCCTCCCAGCACACCCAGCTGATTATTTTTTGTAGAGATGGGGTCTCACTACGTTGCCCAGGCTGGTCTCAAACTCCTGGGCTCAAGCAATCCTTCTGCCTAGGCCTTCCAAAGTGCTGGAATTACAGGTGTGTGCTGCCGAGCCCTGACCTCTATACTGATTTTGACAAATAGCTTTCTTGAAACCCTAGATAACTAGTTGTAAACAAAAAAACACGTTGGGAAGGCTGGCTGGGAATCTCCAGTAATACAGTATCTCTGGATGTAGATGCTCTGGGATGAGCCAGTAAAGAAAGCTCAGGAAGAAGCGGGGATCTGTTTTCTATATTCTTCTTATTTGAGTTGCTCTTAAGACAGTACTTAAAAAGTAAGGAAAGGGCCAGGCTCAGTGGCTCAGGCCTGTAATCCCAGCACTTTGGGAGGCCGAGGCAGGCAGATCACCTGAGGTCAGGAGTTCGAGACCAGCCTGGCCAACATGGTGAAATCTTGTCTCTACTAAGAGTATTAAAAAAATTAGCTGGGCATGGTGGTGAGCGCCTGTAATCCCAGCTCTTTGAGAGGCTGAGGCAGGAGAATCGCTTGAACCCAGGAGGTGAAGGTTGCAGTGAGCTGAGAGTGCTCCATTGCACTCCAGCCTGGGCGACAAGAGCGAAACTCTGTCTCAAAAAATAAAAGTGAGTAAAGATCGAAGTCATGAGAATGCTTTACTTTAGATTTCCCCATTTGGGGGCTTTCTTTGCCTAACAATTATGCCATTCTATGACTCTTCCTCTCTGAGACCATGCTAATTAATGATAAAAGAGCGAAACTCTGTCTCAAAAAATAAAAGTGAGTAAAGATCGAAGTCATGAGAATGCTTTACTTTAGATTTCCCCATTTGGGGGCTTTCTTTACCTAACAATTATGCCATTCTATGACTCTTCCTCTCTGAGGCCATGCTAATTAATGATAAAGGGAGGATAAGCTTGCAGTAGGTAGAGATCAGTTAGAAGCTATGCTGACCCTTTCGGCTCATAGCAGAAGGATCAGGTGGATAATAGTCAGTGCTGTTTTATTTTTTGGCCAGATCTCATGCCAGTAATCCCAGCAATTTGGGAGGTCGAGGCAGGTGGATCGCTTGAGCCCAGGGGTTCGAGACCAGCATTGGCAACATGGCAAAAACCCTTCTCTACCGAAAATACAAAAATTAGGCAGTCTTATAACCTGGTCTCTAAATAAGCAAATAAATAGATTAAACTTTTCAGAAAGAAATGCTATTTATTTTTCTAAGACATTTTATATATATATATATATATTTTTTTTTTTTTTTTTTGAGATGGAGTCTCGCTCTGTCACCAGGCTGGAGTGCAGTGGCGTGATCTCGGCTCACTGCAACCTCCGCCTCCCGGGTTCAAGCAATTCTCCTGCCTCAGCCTCCCGAGTAGCTGGCACTACAGGCGAGCGCCACCATACCCAGCTAATTTTTATACTTTTAGTAGAGATGGGGTTTCGCCATATTGGCCAGGCTGGTCTCGAATTCTGACCTTGTGATCTGCCTGCCTTCGTCTCCCAAAGTGCTGGGATTACAGGCGTGAACCACCACACCCAGCCTTGTAGATGGACTCTAAGTGCATTCTGTCTATACATGCCAGTTTTACAGTGTTTAGAAAACTTAATGATTACACTAAGTAAGCTTCCTTTCCTAAGGATGCTAGGAATAACCAGTTTAACCTCAAATTGGTATTATTTTAAACTCAAGCAGAGACGTAACTCTTTCTTCCTTGTCTTGGATTACCTGCCATCCAGGTAATTCTTTGGCCAGTTTTGTTGATCAATTTTGTTTCATTGATACAGTGCCATCTACTGACAAAAATTGGTAATCATAAGGCTTTAAGTCTGTCAGAAGTCAAAGAGTTGGGTCCGGGCACGGTAGCTCATGCCTGTTAATTCCAGTGTTTTGGGAAACCAAAACGGGCAGATCACTTGAGGTCAGGAGTTCGAGACCAGCCTGGCCAACATGCTGAAACCCCATCTCTACTAAATATACAAAAATCAACTGGGCCTGGTGGCGGGCGCCTGTAGTCCCAGCTACTCAGGAGGCTGAGGCATGAGAATCACTTGAACCCTAGAGGCGTAGGTGAGCCGAGATAGCACCATTGCACTGCAGCCTGGGCGACAGAGGGAGACTGTGTCCCCCTCCCCCAAAAAAGTCAAATTTGGATGAAGGACTAAATAAAATAGATTTATAAGGGACTAAAATTTCAACACTGGAAAAACCCTTAGATGTTACCTAGCTTGATGATGTATTTTATAAAGGAGTAAACTCAGATTCTGTTATCTTTGATAACTACAGTTCTGTTTTCCCCAAACTTGTTTTCCAAATTTTTACAGGGTTCCAGTTTAGAGAATTTCATGATCATTCTGGCATTTTTATGACTCTTCCTTAGTTTTTAGAAATAAATTGGAGGCCAGGTGTGATGGCCCATGTCTGTAATCCCAGTACTTCTGGAGGCTGAGGTGGGAGGATCACTTGAGCCTGGGAGTTTGAAACAAGCCTGGGCAACATATTGAGAACTTGTCTCTACTAAAAATTTAAAAAATTAACCAGGCATCGTGGCGCACACCTGTGGTTCCAGCTACTCAGGAGACTGAGGCAGCGGGATCACTTGAGCCCAGGAGGTCAAAGCTGCAGTGAGCCATAATTACTTCACTGCATTCCAACCTAGGTGATAGAGTGAGACACTGTCTCAAAAAAGAAAAAAAGTTGTAAAATAAACTAAATACAATAAGTTAACAAGAAATTTGTGAATCGTAAGTTCAATTCAGAAAAGACTGCATAAAGAACAAGAGAACATGGCTGGGCACAGTGGCTCATGCCTGTAATCCCAGCACTTTGGGAGGCCATGGCGGGTGGATCACTTGAGGTCAGGAGTTCGAGACCAGCCTGGCCAACATGGTGAAACCCTGTCTCTACTAAAAATACAAAAACTAGCTGGGCATGGTGGCACACACCTGTAGTCCCAGCTACTCAGGAGGCTGAGGCAAAAGAATCACTTGAACTCAGGTGGCGGAGGTTGCGGTGAGCCAAGACTGTGCCACTGCACTCCAGCCCGGCTGGAGTGAGACTCCATCTCAAAGAGGGGGAGGTGCGGGGCCGGGGCTGGAGCTGGGTTCGGTGGCTCACGCCTGTAATCCTAGCACTTTGGGAGGCCAGCGCGGGTGAATCACGAAGTCAGGAGTTTGAGACCAGCCTGGCAGCCTGACCAACGTGGTGAAACCCTGTCTCTACTAAAAATACAAAAATTAGCCGGGCGTGGTAGCTCACACCTGTAGTCCCAGCTACTCAGGAGGCTGAGACAGGAGAATCACTTGAACCCGGGAGGCAGAGGTTGCAGTGAGCCGAGATTGTGCCACTGCACTCCAGCCTGGGCTGGAGTGAGACTCCGTCTCAAAAAAAAAAAAAAAAAAAAGGCCAGGCACGGTGGCTCACGCCTGTAATCCCAGCACTTTGAAAAGCCAAGGCAGGCGAATCACGAGGTCAGGAGTTCAAGACCAGCCTGGCCAACGTGGTTAAACCCCGTCTCTTCTAAAAATACAGAAATTAGCCAGGAGTAATGGCGGGCACCTGTAAAACCAATTACTCGGGAGGTGGAGGCAGGAGAATCGCTTGAACCCGGGAGGCAGAGGTTGCAGTAAATTGAGATCGCACCACTGCACTCCAGCCCAGCTGACAGAGTTGAGACTCCGTCTCAAAAAGACAAAAACAGACCGGGCATGGTGGCTCAGCCCTGTAATCCCAGCACTTTGGGAGGCCGAGGCAGGCGGATCACGAGGTCAGGAGATCAAGACCATCCTGGCTAACATGGTGAAACCCCGTCTCTACTTAAAAATACAAAAAAATTAGGCGTGGTGGCGGGCGCCTGTAGTCCCAGCTACTCGGGAGGCTGAGGCAAGAGAATGGCGTGAACCCATGAGGCGGAGCTTGCAGTGAGCTGAGATTGCACCACTGCACTCCAGTGTGGGCGACAAAGCAAGACTCTGTCTCAAAAAAAAAAAAAAACTAAACAAAAAGCAGAAAGCAGAACTTTTCAAAATGGTGTATTAATCATGCAGAAGAATGGATTATATTATATATGCATATATGAAAGGAAAAAATTAAACTAGATGTTTAATAGGACAAGCTATTTTCCACAGTTAAAAATTCAAGTCCAGGGCCGGGCATGGTGACTCACGCCTGTAATCCCAGCACTTTGGGAGGCCGAGGCAGGCGGATCATGAGGTCAGGAGATCGAGACCATCCTGGCTAACATGGTGAAACCCCGTCTCTACTAAAAATACAAAAAATTAGCTGGGCGTGGTGGCGGGCGCTGGTAGTCACAGCTACTCAGGAGGCTGAGGCAGGAAAATGGTGTGAACCCAGGAGGCGGAGCTTGCAGTGAGCTGAGATTGCACCACTGCACTCCAGCCTGGGGGCAGAGCAAGACTCCATCTCAAAAAAAAAAAAAAAAAGAAATTCAAATGCAGTACTTTGATGAAAAGGAAAACTTGGAATAGGAGAAAGTATGAGTCAGAGAGTAATATGTAAGTTTTATTGATATGTGCACATTTTTAGGAGGACTGCTTTTCTTTTTTTTTTTGAGACAGTGTCTCACTCTGTTGCCCAGGCTGGAGTACAGTCGTGCGATCTTGGCTCACGACTGGCTAATTTTTGTATTTTTAGTAGGGACAGGGTCTCGCCATGTTGGCCAGGATGGTCTTGAACCCCTGACCTCAGGTGATCTGCCCGCCTCGGCCTCCCAAAGTGCTAGAATTATAGGTGTGAGCCACTGCACCCGGCCTTTCAATTTAATGCAATATTTTAGCTACCATGCTCTTTTACAACGTTTTTTTTGTGGAGATGGAGTCTTGCTGTGTTGCCTAGGCTGGTCACACACTACTGGGCTCCAGGAATTCTCCCACTTGGGCCTTCCAAAATGCTGGGATTGCAGATGTGTGCCTCCACGCCTGGCCCTAGCTACCATGCTTTATGGTAAAAGGAGTATTGGGAGCCTTTTAAAATTACCAAGAATGGGTATAAAAGTTTTAAATGGATATACAAGAATAAAGAAGTTTGCTGTGAAGGCCAGGCGTGGTGGCTCATGCCTGTAATTCCAACACTTTGGGAGGCCGAGGCAGGTGGATCACCTGAGGTCAGGAGTTCGAGACCAACCTGGCCAACACATAGTGAAATCCCGTCTCTACAAAAAAAAACAAAAAACAAAAATTAGCTGGGCTTGGTGGCACATGCCTGTAGTCCCAGCTGCTTGGGAAGCTGAGGCAGGAGAATCGCTTGAACCCAGGAGGCGGAGGTTGCAGTAAGCCGAGATTGTGCCACTTTGCACTCCAGCCTGGGCAACAGAGCAAGACTCCGTCTCTCAAAAAAAAAAAAAAAAAAAGTTTGCTGTAAGATTAATTGGGGCTGTTTTATGAGCTTTCTGGCTGGACATATCAGAAAACTATTGTGTATCGAGTGTGAGAAGAAGCCTAACACTTACTATAAGCAGCATACAATATTATCACCTGTCATGTCCCTGGTTTTCTTACCATCCAGATATTATCTAACCAATAAGAGTGCTCCCTAATGCCCTTTTTATTTCATTTATCATTTTAGCAGCGTCACCCTTTACACCAGAAAGCTGGCGGGCACTATGGGGAAAAAACAAAACAAGAAGAAAGTGGAGGAGGTGCTAGAAGAGGAGGAAGAGGAATATGTGGTGGAAAAAGTTCTCGACCGTCGAGTGGTAAAGGGCAAAGTGGAGTACCTCCTAAAGTGGAAGGGATTCTCAGAGTAAGTTTCACTGACACAAGTAAATGTAGCCACCAAGTGTTTATCAGGAGTCTAGAGATGCATGAGACCTCCAGTGCTATGATGGATACAGTGTGACTCAGTCCCCACCTTCATGGCTTATTGTTTAATTAGGAATATGGCCTACTGCTTATAATACAAAGCAGAATGACTTCTTTTTAAAAATTATTTCTTTCGAGACGAGGTCTCACTCTGTCACCCAGGCTGGAGTACAGTGGTGCAGTCATAGCTCGCTGCAGCCTCAACCTCCCAGGCTCAAGGTATCCTCCCACCTCAGCCTTCTAAGTAGCTGGTACCACAGGCATGCACCACCATGTCTCGCTTAGTTGCCCAGGTTTGTCTCTTAACTCCTGGCCTCAAGCAGTCCTCCCACCTGGGCCTCCCAAAGTGTTGGGACTACAGGCATGAGCCACTGTACCCAGCCCATAGTGATTGCTGAGAAACAGTTTTGTGTGTGGCTATAGACCAATTTAAATTGACAAATAAAAGTCATTTGCCTTTGAAGGAAGCCAGTTTCTTAGCTTTCTATTTATACTAAAAAGCTTCCCCATTCCCCAAGAAATTTCAGCTTTTCCATAGACATCTGAGGTCTTGTCCTCTTACGATTATCCTTAGTATGAGTATACTTATTTGAGTGAAAGTGTGACTTGCTGTGCCCTCTGGTTTTAGTGAGGACAACACATGGGAGCCAGAAGAGAACCTGGATTGCCCCGACCTCATTGCTGAGTTTCTGCAGTCACAGAAAACAGCACATGAGACAGATAAATCAGAGGGAGGCAAGCGCAAAGCTGATTCTGATTCTGAAGATAAGGGAGAGGAGAGCAAACCAAAGAAGAAGAAAGAAGAGGTAAGAATAGAAGAATTTTTACTAGCCCACAATTCAAACTACTGTCAAAGTAGTTTTGTTCTGCTTCTTCCCTGATATTAGCAGCTGTCTCTTCTTAGTCCTGAAATCTTAGGTAGGCTAATGCCTACAAAGTGAGAGTGTACTGTCATGAAGCCACATGATCTCTTACTTTTTATCCATGGTACAGGAGCAGTAAATGGAAAACGTGCTGGGGACAGATATAAGGGCAAGTGAATTCATTCTTGTAAAAAATAGTTTTCAATGTTTAATCATTAAAGGTGTGAGGTGGCTATTTTGACTTAATCAGTATCTTTAAGTAAGTTGTTTTTTGAGAGTGAAGAGATAGTTGTAAACATTGATTTTGCTTGGGCTGTATGTCCCTTTTCACATAGGGAAAATCTCATGCGCTTCAGACATTGATGAATAATCACTCCAAAGGATTCTAACAGCTCTCTTACTTGAGCCAAGGTATTGGTGAAATATTGGCAAAAGAGTTTGTGATTGGGCCGGGCACGGTGGCTCACACCTGTAATCCCAGCCCCTTGGGAGGCCGAGGCGGGCGGATCACAAGGTCAGGAGATCAAGACCATCCTGACTAACACGGTGAAACTGGGTCTCTACTAAAAATACAAAAAATTAGCCGGACGTGGTGGCATGTGCCTGTGGTCCCAGCTACTTGGGAGGCCGAGGCAGGAGAATCACTTGAACCTGGGAGGCAGAGGCTGCACTGAGCCAAGATCGCACCACTGCACTCCAGCCTGGGCAACAGAGTGAGATTCTGTCTCAAAAAAAAAAAAGAGTTTGTGATTACATTAATCAGAGACACAGGAATGGTTCCAGTCTGGATAATAGTCCCATATAGATAAAATTGTTCTACCCATCTTGTTTTTACAGTCAGAAAAGCCACGAGGCTTTGCTCGAGGTTTGGAGCCAGAGCGGATTATTGGAGCTACAGACTCCAGTGGAGAGCTCATGTTCCTGATGAAATGGTGAGTCGGCCAGTGGCTCTGTGTGGTTGTTTTTTTTCTTCTCCCATTGGTTTCATGCCAGAGGAAAAGAGCTGGACCTTCGAAATTCCAATCACCCAAGTGTGAAATTGTTAAGATGGCATAGTCCTTCGATAGTGACCCTCGGCCTGACTGCCACCCTGGACTCATGAGTTACAGGTAGGAGCCCTTAGGAATCTTGGGTCTTTGCCCATATTTTTAGGAGGTGGGAGACAATCTAGAGTGGAAAGTGTGGGAAGGAATTACATTTCACTTCTGTAAATAAAGGGGAAAAAATGAAATGTGATTGGACCACCCTCTCCTTCTACCACCTCCTTAATAAAGATGAGGCTGGCCCCAGAATCAGAAATTCTGCTAAATTCTCAGGGTTAGGAAAGAATCTGTAGTTCTTCCTTTTGTCCTTAATTGTTGGATCCCTTTCAATTTGTGCAGATTCTACAATTACAGGATCAGCCAGCAGGGGTCAGCAAGGCTCCTTAACTGCTATCAAGCATAGAGCAAGCCTGCTTTTTTCCATTATGAGTATTAATACCAGTGATAGTAATACTCCATGAAACAGCCTAATGAAGATAGTTATCCCAACAATCTCTGTAATTTTCCTACTCGGTCAAAAGGAGGCCATTCTTCCTATTTCTTGCTCATTCTCTCCACAAAGTGGATCTCAATGATTGTATTTAAAATTTGGAAGGAATAATTCTAAGCCATTGCCAATGAAGGCAGCATTCTAGAAACTTTGTCCTTTAAAATACACATACACACACACACACACACACACACACACACACACACACAATGTCTATGGAGCTTTGTCCAATGAAGGCAGCATTCTAGAAACTTTGTCCTTTAAAATACACACACACACACACACACACACACACACACACACAATGTCTATGGAGCTTTGTCCTTTTGTCAGTCCAGAACTTACTCTGAAACTCGTGTCTGTACTAATTATCCTCTTTTACAGTATGGCTGGAGGGGCCTAACTTTAGCACCACTGAAAGCCAGAGTCACAACTAACTAACCTATTCTCTTCTATGTATTCCCTAGGCGGTTACTGGAGCTGCCCCTCTTTTAGCTGATTTATTGTTAACCTATAAGAGAAAAGTTCATTTTTAAGATGCCACTTATTGGGTGGGAGAAGTTATACTGTGAGTTACTCAGTCTAGCTAGAATATACTTTTTCTGCATGTGACCAGTGTGAGTTACAGTAGTATCTCCATATTGCTTAAGATTGTACTCCTTTGGTTGACTCACTACTGTCCTTTTTTTTTTTTTTTTTTTTTTTTGAGACAGAGTCTCACTCTTTCGCCCAGGCTGGAGTGCAGTGGCACGATCTCAGCTCACTGCAACCTCCGCCCCTCCGGGTTCAACGATTCTTCTGCCTCAGCCTCTCAAGTAGCTGGGATTACAGGCATGCGCTACCACGCCGGGCTGATTTTTGTATTTCTCGTAGAGATGGGGTTTCACCATGTTGGCCAGGCTGGTCTCAAACTCCTGACCTCAGGTGATCCACCCACCTCAGCCTCCCAAGGTGCTAGGATTACAGGCGTGAGCCACTGCACCTGGCCGACTCACTGCTGTCTACAGGTTAAAACTGGATTTGATTATAAGACCAAGTACATTTTAAAAAGTTATTTTACTGGAAAATAGAGATTTTTGTATATTTCTAAAAGTAGTAAATATTTCTAGGGAGTGAAATGACTAAATTTAACTCAGAGGGTGTTGTTCAGCTGTCAGCAAATGGCAGCATGCTTCAGATTCCCATTTCCCTCCCATTCTCTTGGGTCCATTGTTCAAAAACATACATTATCAGGTTACTCTTCTGCTCTATGGGACTATGTGGCTCTGATTTCCTGTTATTAAGGTTCTAGAGATTTGGGGTGGTGCTTTGTCAGAGATCTCATCAGGTGTCTCCTGCTTGCTTTACGCTACTGCTTCTGTCTAGGACATTCCTAATAACCTGAAGATAAGAGTTTGCTTTTTTTTTAAATGAGACAGAGTCTCGCTCTGTCACCCAGGCTGGAGTGCAGTGAGGCGATCTCTGTTCACTACAACCTCCACCTCCCAGGTTCAAGCGATTCTTGTGCCTCAGCCTCCCAAATAGTTGGGATTACAGGCGCACGCCACCATGCCTGGCTAATTTTTGTATTTTTAGTAGCAACACGGTTTTGCCATGTTGACCAGGCTGGTCTTGAACTCCTGGGCCTGCCCACCTTGGCCTCCCAAAGTGCTGGGATTATAGGCGTGAGCTACTGCTCCCTGCCTAAGAGTTTACTCCTAATTCCCTTATAATGTGTATGATTTTCAAATTTTGAAAACTTTTTTTTTTTTTTTTTTTTTGAGACAGAGTCTCACTCTGTCACCCAGGCTGGAGTGCAGTGGCATAATCTTGGCTCACTGCAAGCTCTGCCTCCCAGTTTCACGCCATTCTTCTGCCTCAGCCTCCCGAGTAGCTGGGACTACAGGTGCCTGCCACCACACCAGGCTAATTTTTGTATTTTTAGTAAAGACAGGGTTTCACCGTGTTAGCCAGGATGGTCTCGATCTGACCTCGTGATCCACCTGCCTCGGCTTCCCAAAGTGCTGGGATTACAGGTGTGAGCCACCGCGGCCGGCCACTTGAAAACATTTTAAAATTCAGAAAAATACAGCTCCCTCATTTTCTACTCCCGATGTTGAAACATCATTTCAAAGCACCTGGAAGTTATGCAAGGATAGCATTTGGAAGTGTCAGTGTAATTACGATTATGCTAAAAGTGTCCATCTTCATTTGCTCTGGCCAATGCCAGATGTGGTATTTAATCCTATTACGGGCCGGGCGCGGTGGCTCATGCCTGTAATCCCAACACTTTGGGAGGCTGAGGCAGGTGGATCACCTGAGGTCAGGAGTTCAAGATGAGCCTGGCCAACATCTTTAGTAGAGATGGCAAAACCCCATCTCTACTAAAAATACAAAAATTAGCCGGGTGTGGTGGCGCACACCTATAATTCCAGCTATTAGGGGAGGCTAAGGCAGGAAAATCGCTTGAACCCAGGAGGTGGAGGTTGTGGTGATCCGAGATCATGCCACTGCACTCCAGCCTGGGCAACAGAGTGAGATTCCGTCTCAAAAAAAAAAAAAAAATCCTATTACAAAGCCAAGATTTCTCCATGGGTTCTTATCAGCTGGGATATGGCTTTTGGAGGAGTGTGGTAACTTCTCTTCCCTCAGAGAATCTAGGTATCCTCTCTTCCCTCAGAGAATCTAGAGAGTCATGCTTTTTGGGGCCTTGCCCAGATGTTCAGATGTGATTGGTTAAGTCCATTGACCTGGCTTTTGACATACACGAATCCCCAGAGGGAATTTTCAACAGGAGAGTTAACTCTGAGGATGTTACTTGACATACAATTGCCAGTAAATGCTGCTTGGGCCACGTTTTCATTGTTCCCTAGCCTATTTTTCTAAAATTACTATTTTTAAAGCACTATCCCCTGGATTATCCAACTTAGGATAGACCACCAGCACCTGGTCTCAAAGTCTCTCTTTGCTTTATTCTGCAGGAAAAACTCTGATGAGGCTGACCTGGTCCCTGCCAAGGAAGCCAATGTCAAGTGCCCACAGGTTGTCATATCCTTCTATGAGGAAAGGCTGACGTGGCATTCCTACCCCTCGGAGGATGATGACAAAAAAGATGACAAGAACTAACGCTCCTGAGTACCAGCCCCTGTCACATCTGACTGTGGGTTTCAAGTGGGAAGGGAAGGAGTTCTACTTGTCTTGACACCATAGAGGTGGCTTGAGAAGATGTCCTTTGAAGAGCCAGTATAGTTTCTGTGCCCTGCAGCAGCCCAAGTGCTTTAAAGCCGTTTCAAGCTGTATAGTTTGCACACCCATCCCAGTGGAGGGGAAAGGGGATAAGTGTTTCAAGGCAACCTTTTCTGCACTTTGCTGCGAAAAGCAAAGGGCCTTCTATGAAGGACAAAACTTGCAGAATTGGGTGTGTGGGAGAGCAAAAAAAATACTGTAGATCTTCAAAGAGCATCTCCACAACCCACAGCCTTCTTCCCAATAGTGTTAACTCTGCATTTTTACAGCGTAGCATGTGTGTAGTTTTTGGCTATTACTGGTATATTATTTGGGGGAGGGAGGGATGGGGAGGGGAGAAAGGGAGATGGGTAGCATCATTTTGATTAACATTTGGGGCCTGATAGGGGAAATGGTGAAGCAATGGAAAAGAACAGACAACTAATGATTTGCTTCTATGTCCAGAATATTTTACCTTTAAAAAAATGTCATTGGCACCATAAATAAGGACTGTGAGAGACTGTTTAAAAGCTGTGAAAGTCTGAAACCTATAAGCCAAGGTGTTCCCTGCCTAAACTTATTGATGTTCCCACAAAGGACTAAGCCTGTTCATAAGTTACCAAAGTTGCCATTTTGGAGATGGAAATTGACGAGGAGGGAAGGTCTTTTATTGGAGAGTATACAGTACAAGCAGATCATTCTGCCTTAGAGGTGCTAATTCCCGAAATTAGAAGACCCTTTCTTTTCCAGTAACGCAGTTATAAATATCAGCTTGTTCATCCAAGCCACTGGCTGAGGTGTTAGGAAGAGGAAGAGGGTGGTAGAGGAGGTAAGACAGTAGGGAAAGACAAGGGCCCATGCTCTTAGTGGGGAAAACTCTTGGAGCCGTTTTCTTTGAGCTTTGAACACTGAAACCATTGTTGGCAGGGTTCAGTCACTGACAGCACAAGTTTCACTGAATTGATCCAAGAGTTTAGTGATTTCAAAAGCCTTGGTCTCAGGAGAAGATTAAACTTTCATATTGGGCAGTGGTTCACTTTAAAACACACACATACACACACAAAACAATTTTTTAAGAAATCCTAATAAGTAACATACCCAAAATGCTCTGTCTTGAGTCATGAGATCCATCAGTTCTTGATATTGTCTAGACTTGCATCTAGAGCTACGTTGTAAAATTCTTTTAGGCATGTGTTAGATTTCTGTGTAAACTTTGTTTAAATGTAAACTTCATACTACACTGTCAGTTTTTGTCTTAATAAAACTATAGATTTATAATCCCTGATTTCTGTCTTAAGTCTTACCAGGAACCCTTCTTGCCTTATAGGTTCAGCCTGTTGGAAATGGCTTCCTCACTTGAATGGTTTTATTTCTTGAACACTGTAGGCTTGAAAATCTAGTGCCTGGCCTGAATCTTTAAGTGGTCACACCATGTTAATTTAGTAAATACTTACTGGGCATTTATCAGTTGCTGCAGAGGTTGTAAAGATGGTCGCATCACGCTGTCTTCAGTACTGCCAAGTTTATTGAGCACTCTGACCTGATAGCACTTCCAAACTATGGTATATTTGGAAACATGGGTTTTTAAGTTAGGTTTAGATCCTCCCTATGGTATGTAATAGATTATATGACCTTGGCTAAAATCTACTTCTCCAAAATTTTCCAGGAATTTGGCCCTGTGTTTGAGCACTGATTTAAAACGTCATTTTCTGCCTATTATTATTATTTTTTTTTTGAGACGGAGTCTTGCTGTCACCCAGGCTGGAGTACAGTGGTGTGATCTCGGCTCATTACAACCTCTGCCTCCCAGGTTCAAGCGATTCTCCTGCCTCAGCCTCCAGAGTAGCTGGGACTACAGGCGCGTGCCACCACACCTGGCTAATTTTTAAATTTTTTTAGTAGAGATGGGGTTTTGCCATGTTGGCCAGGCTGGTCTCAAACTCCTAACCTCAGGTGATCCACCTGCCTCGGCCTGCCAAAGTGCTGGGATTACAGGCATGAGCCACTGTGCCTGGCCTTGGACTTGCCTTTTTTTTTTTTTTTTTTTTTTTTAGTCTTGCTCTGTTGCCAGGCTGGAGTGCAGTGGTGCGATCTCAGCTCACTGTAACCTCCGCCTCCTGGGTTCAGCGATTCCCCTGCCTCATCCTCCTGAGTAGCTGGGACTACAGGCGTGCACACCACCACACCCGGCTAATTTTTTGTATTTTAGTGGAGACAGGGTTTCACCATGTTGGCCAAGATGGTCTTGATCTTCTGACCTCATGATCCGCCCGCCTCGGCCTTCCAAAGTGCGGGATTACAGGAATGAGCCACCACATCCGGCCAACTTGTCATTTTTGTAACAGACATAGGATTTCCACTGAGAACAAATCAGTGTAACAGTTGAGTACTACTCACTCATGCAAAGCATTTGTTTAAAATAAACTGATGTGTAGATAATTTTTTCAGAAAGCCTCCTCAGGAAAGTTCTCAGGAGACATAAATGGAGCTGGGGAGCCTTACTGAAGGTCTGGGTCACAGACAGGCCTTCCCGCACAGAGGTCTGAGTGTGTGCCCTGGTGGTGGTTGACAGTAGCACAGCAGTCGGTAGCTAATTAAGGGAGTTTAAGTGGAGGTGTTCTGGTTCTGTTCTGCACCATCAGATGCACTGAAATGAAACTACAGCCTTGGTTTGTATCCCAAATGGACTGCTAGTCAGCTTTGGTCTTAACCTTTGGAACTGACTGACTTGTCATTTGTGGCATTCCTGAGCTGTTGTAAAAACTATATCATTCTCCCCCAGAGAAAACAGTAATACTGATAGGCATGCCGTGAAAACTGAGTTGAAGCTAGGTAGTCACAATTTTGTTATTTTCAAAAGCCAATTAGCATATTACTAGATCAGTAGTTTAAGGATCAATTTTTTTGATTGTTGAGGCCACAAATTCAAACTGTTACAAATATAAGTAGGCACAACAAATCTTAAGTCAGCTTGAGAAAGTATTCAGAGAATATTTCTTTGTTTTTTGTTTTTTCTTTTGAGACAGAGTCTCGCTGTCACCCAGGCTGGAGTGCAGTGGCACAATCTCAGCTCACTGCAACCTCCGCCTCCTGGGTTCAAGCGATTCTCCTGCTTCAGCCTCCCGAGTAGCTGGGACTACAGGCATGCCCCACTACACCTGGCTAATTTTTGTAGTTTTGGTAGAGATGAGGTTTCACCATGTTGGCCAGGCTGGTCTCGAACCCCTAACCTCAAGTGATCCACCTGCCTTGGCTTCCCAAAGTGCTGGGATTATAGGCGTGAACCACCACTCCCAGCCAAAGAATATTTCTTCAGGCAGTGGAAAAACATGTTTGTTGGGTGGTTTCCATGAAATTGCACCATCATAGACCTGCCCAGGAATTAAAGAGGCAATAAATTATCTTAGTTACTATTAGAAAAGGGGAGCTTGTTAATATTGTGACATCATTATTACCTGAGGTGTCCTGTACTGGTAGAGCCATTAAACAAAAATCTTGCTCCTCCATTGCCTTAAGTTTCTATTTAGTATTGTGAATGGATGGAATAATGACCACAGAAACACTCTGACAGTGCTGAGGAATAATTGTTCCTGCATTTAATATCATTTGAAAATTTTGACGACCAATTTTAAGTGATTTTTAGTAATTAAATTTTTATTTTTTTGGAGAGAAATGGTCTCTGTCACCTAGTCTAGAGTGCAGTGGTGCTACCATGGCTCACGGCAGCCTCATCCTCCTGGGCTAAAGGGATCCTCCCACCTCAGCCTCCTGAGCTGGGACTACAGGTGTGTGCCATAATGCCCAGCTAATTCTTTTTTTCTTTTTTTTTTTAAACTTTTAGTAGAGATGGGGTCTCACTGTGTTGCCCAGGCTGGTCTCGAACTCCTAGGCTCAAGCAGTCCTCCTGTCTCTGCCTCCCAAAGTGTTAGAATTACAGGTGTAAGCCACTGCACCTCGCCTAATTAAATTTTTAAATACCTATTTTCAGATATGACCTTATATTCCAGAACTCTCAATTCTGTGGTGGCCATAGACTTGGCTCAATTTGATCTTAAACTTTCGCCATTTGGGGTTTGTCTGTGTGCTTGGCACATCTTTATGGACTGTGGCATTGGGAATCTGCATTATAAAGCAATTATTTCTCATAGTAAAAGGGAAAATGATAGCTTGGATTAATGTGCAAGTTGGGTCTTCTGATGAAGATATGTTCTTATTTATAATTTAAAGCTGATAGAACTGAACTAAGTCCAGGCTCAGTATTAGCGTTCAACTTAATAAAGGAGTCTTGGCTTTCAGCACTAGGAAACAATGATCAGGGAGAGGCATCCTAGTGTTTTGGTGTGGGATTACAGGAGTTTGATAGAGGAGAGCTTAAGATCCCAAGACAACTTGTCAATCTGTGGATCTGCACATCACCTTGGTTTGACGATGTCCAGCACTGAGGTTTTTTCCCCAAAAGTTACTGCTTTCCTATCTAGTGTGTGAAGTAAAGTTACTTGTCTCTCTTATGGATGACTTAATTGACCTTGGCCTTGTAAGTTTCCTGTTGAAAAAACTACTGAATGTTGAAAGCAAATGAAATGTGAAATAAAACCATCCTGCTGGGATGAAAAGCACAGTTGGCCCTGCTTTGTGGGGGCAAGCAGAGCAGTGCCTTTTAAAGGCTTTTTGTTGTTTTTTTTTTTCCTTAGGCTAATGAAGTGGCAAAAGTGAGGGAAGGCTAAATATCAAGTTTAGAATAGGTGCTGACAATTCAGCTTCTGTAGTTTTTGGTTGTATTAAATAACCTGTTTTACAATATACCAGCGGCACAACTGGGTCTGCCTTGTGACCTTGTTGGTTTGTATGGTGGTTTGTGATAGTACCAAAGCCACTGTTTACCCCAAATGGATTTTTAAATCCTAGTTGACTTTGACCAAGCCTGCCCTTTTTGCTATTTGCATAGTTAGGGTCAGGCTGGGCAACTTTGACGCCTGGCTTTGGGACACGAGCCCATTTCAATTACTGCTTCAGCCCCTAATTGAGAATTGGACAGTTCAAGTCAACTGTTATTACCCCAGTTACACTTGTGTTTGACACAAAAGGCAGAATGCCAACTCCCTGGTCTATTCTCCACCTCTCCCCAAGTGAACTAGATTTTTTGTTTCCTTAGTTGAAGAGCATCTAGAATTAAGTAAAAAATACTGTGCAACCTATCTCCATTCTGCAGTTTAAGTTAGGCTGGAAAAGAAGCAGCTTTAAGACTGGGCGCAGTGGCTCACACCTGTAATCCCAACACTTTGGAGGCTGAGGCGGACAGATTGCTTGAACTCAGGAGTTCAAGACCAGACTGGACAACATGGCGAAACCCAAAATACAAAAATTAGCCAGGCATGGTGATGCACGCCTGTATGCCAGCTACCAGGAGGCTGAGGTGGGAGAATAGCTTGAGCCTAGAGGCAGTATTACAGTGAGCCAAGATCGCGCCACTGCACTCCAGCGTGGGTGACAAAGCTAGATCCTGTCTCCAAAAAAAAAACCAAAACAGCAGGCTGGGCGCTGTGGCTCACGCCTATAATCCCAGCACTTTGGGAGGCCGAGGCGGGCGGATCATGAGGTCAGGAGATCAAGACCATCCTGGCTAACATGGTGAAACCCCATCTCTACTAAAAATACAAAAAAATTAGCTGGGCGCAGTGGCGGGCACCTGTAGTCCCAGCTACTTGGCAGGCTGAGGCAGGAGAATGGCGTGAACCCGGAAGGCGGAGCTTGCAGTGAGCTGAGATTGCGCCACTACACTCCAGCCTGGGTGACAGGGCGAGACTCCGTCTCAAAAAAAAAAAAAAAAAAAAAACCAAAACAGCTTTAAGAGCTTTGTTGGTATGGTGTATTCAAAAGGGAAGACAAAAGACTTCTATCCAGCTAATTTTTGAAAACAGCCCTCTTTTGCAAGGTACCAGATTCTCACACTACTCCAGAGACAATACGTGTACTAAATTCTGTTTCTCAGCTAATTCAGGCAGACACGAACTGAACAGAACAAGGACTAGAACTTGTAGTGTTAAGTTTCACACATAGTGGTAAGTTTCCCCATAGTCCCCAAAGGGCTTATTCTCCACTCCAAAGTTCAGAGCCGGAGGCAAGGAAGATGATTGACTTCTGTGTAATACAGTAAAGGTTAAAAGAAAGGTTATTTTTGGTATATTGACAAAATGACAAGTTGAAGGTTTGTGGGTCCCTTTCACTTAACGGGGATCTTTGATAGAAAAACAAGGCTTAACTACTCATGATCATGAAGCACATGGGTTTTGCTACAAAATTTCTATACTTGGCTGGGAAAATGACTCAGAAGCAGACACCAATCCAGTACCTGTGTTTGTATACATATGGTACACCAATATGGAAACAGGCTTCTTGCTGTCCACCTGTTCACCATGGTATGCCCTAAACTATATTTAGCGTGAGCTTCTAAAGTTGTTGCTCTTGGTCAGTGCCTACAGGATGAGGTAGGTGGCGGACTTGAGGATAGCGGGGATGTTGTTTTTTTCCACAAGGAACTGTTTACCAAGCAAACGTGAAGAGGGGCAGCAAGGTTTGGTTTAGCTGGGGGTTATAAAAGCAGGGATGAGGCCAGCTTGACAGGGCTCTATGAAAAGTACCTCCCTGTTCACCAGACTGTTGGACTAATTATTACTGAGCTTTCCCCAGTAAAGGTAGGGAAATGTCAGCTATGGAGGCCAGTCTTGATGACACTGAAGCATGTCTCTAGATCACGATTTTCCCTCTATAGTTCACTATGCTATTTTTATTGATAATGAAACAGCCCCACCTTCATTGGTGAGATCTATGCAGGGCAGAGGTTGAAAATATGGGCCTATTTCCATCTCCTTAACATGAGTAAGATGTGAGAAAAAAATCAGTTTGAATGAAGCCTGCAACTGCTGAAGTCAAGACAAAGTAAGCTTTCCCACACCCACCCAAGTCAGTCACCCTGAAGAGTTTGGTCCTTTGTTAAGCCTAAGTCCTGTTCGGCTTAGGACCTCTTCTCACTTCCTGCCTTAGGTAGATGGCTAGTGGTAGCAGCCCTTCCACAGGCCTTACTTCAGTCCTCCTATCTTCCTGCCAGAAAGAGGCTGGAACACCCACTCTACCTGCCAGCAGAAAGAGGTCAGCCCCACAGCAGTGCTGACCAACTTGGCCCCATGCCCCAGCTAATCAGCACGATCCTAGACAAAACTGTACATATCTCTAAGGGGGAGGGGCTGCTAACAAAAATATTCCTTTTTTTTTGAGACAGTCTCGCTTTGTCACACAGGCTGGAGTGCAATGGCATGATCTTGGCTCACTGCAACCTCCGCCTCCCGGGTTCAAGCCGTTCTCCTGCCTCAGCCTCCTGAGTAGCTAGGATTACAGGCACGTGCCACCACGCCCGGCTAATTTTTGTATTTTTAGTAGAGATGGGGTTTCACCATGTTGGTCAGGCTGGTCTTGAACTCCTGGTCTTGAACTCCTGACCTCGTGATCCACCTGCCTCAGCCTCCCAAAGTGCCAGGATTACAGGCGTGAGCCACCATGCCTGGCCAACAAAAATATTCTTACTCAGACCAGGGACAACACTAGCAACGGGATTAAGAAGAATTTTTCAAATCTCTTAAGTCTTTTAAGTTAAAAAAAAGTTGCAAAATAAGGTAAAAGTTACAGTGTAATTACTGAACAAAAATACATATACAGTCATGTGCTGCATATTTCATGAGTGACAGATCACATATATGATTATGGTCTGATAAGATTATAATACCCTATTTATACTGTATTTCTTTTTTTTTTTTTTTTTTGAGACAGGGTCTCACTCTTTCACCCAGGCTGGAGTGCAGTTGCACAGTCTTGTTGTGAGTACAGGCGTTGAGCTACTGCACCCAGCCTATATTGTGCCTTTTCTATGTTTAGATACACAAGTACTTATCATTGTACTTCAGCTGCCTATAGTATTCAGTATAGCAACATGCTGTACAGGTTTGTAGCCTAGGAGCAATAGGCTATATGGCACATAGGCTAGGTGTGTAGTAGGCACTACCATTTAAGTTTGTGTAAGTACACTATGACAAAATTGTCTAATGAGGCATTTCTCAGAATATATGTTGGCCGTTAACACATGACTGTACATACATTTCTAGGAAGGGTACAAGAATATTAAAACTTAATTTTACTTCTCACAGTTTACCCTTCTATATATAATTTGTATTTCTTAAAGTATTGGTATGTGTTTTTCAAACCTTTTTTTTTTGAGATGGAAGTTTTGCTCTTGTTGTCCAGGCTGGAGTGCAATGGCGCGCTCTTGGCTCACTGAAACCTCTGCCTCCCGGGTTCAAGCGATTCTCCTGCCTCAGTCTCCGAGTAGCTGGGATTACAGGCGCCCGCCACCACACCCGCCTAATTTTTGTATTTTTAGTAGAGACGGTTTTACCATGTTGGTTAGGCTGGTGTTTGAACTCCTGACCTCAGGTGATCCATCTGCCTCGGCCTCCCAAAGTGCTGGGATTATAGGCGTGAGCCACCGCACCAGGCCTCAAACTAATTTTTAGTCTTGCTTTTTTCACCCCTTTACGTATCTTGGTTTTATCTGGCTTACAGACTTTAGTCAATTCTGAATTAGGAAAGAGTTCTTGTTTGATATGACCAAACCTTTCCAACTGAAGACTGAGGAGTTGTGGAGAGGCTCTTATAAACTGAAACATAACAAATCATCATTATTCTTACAATTCTACTCCACTCCTTAGAACAACTCTAAACATTACTGAAGTAGTATCACTAAAGGACTGAGCTGAACCAGGTTACAGGGTGGTAGCCAGGAGTTTGAGATCAGAGCTTCCATTAAGAGGATCATAGCTTCTACTCCTAAACCCTGCCCAATAATCTCACAGAAGCCAGGTGCAATGGCTCACGCCTATAATCCCAGCACTTTGGGAGGCTGAGGCAGGCGGATCACTTGATGCCAGGAGTTTGAGACCAGCCTGAGCAATATAGCGAAAGCTTGTCTCTACAAAAATTAGCTAGGCGTGGTGGCGTGCGCCTGTAGTCCCAGCTATTCAGGAGGCGGAGGTGGGAAGATGGCTTGAGCCCGGTGGCAGTTGCAGTGAGCCGAGATCACGTCACTGCACTCCAGCCTGGGAGACAAAGCAAGACCCTGCCAATAAAAAGACTGCTGAGTGAGTGTTCATTCTTCCAGCATCTACTAAACACCTGCCCTAACATGGGCATGTGGAAGTTCCAGCATCCCAGAGACCTTCACACATTACAGCTCTTCACAGGGCGGGTAGTTGAGCAGTTTGAGGGAAAGCAGATTCTAGCCCCCTCAGCTGGGGAGGTTTCCCAGTGTCCTAAATCTTGGCCTCCTGCTTCTCTTTAGTGGCCCTGCTCCTGCTTACACAGTAGTGCTTGTCACATGTTAGTCGCTGCCATGGATTTCTCAGGTTTTCAACATCATAACTACACTCCAATGCTCTGCACCCCTTTGGCAGGTGAGGCCACTAGAAAAATAACAGCACAGTTGAGTTTAAAAATGTAGTTTGTAGCAGGTGGACAGGTAAAGAGCTGGGTTAAATGACACCTCCACCTATCCTAGCTGTATGAGAATAAAAAAACTCCGAATCCTTCCTGAGAGGATTGAGCTGGCTAACCCTATTAAGTACACGGTGCCTAATGCCTGCCCCCAAGGTTTAATACAATATTTAAGACTTGCCTTTTGAAGTTCCCCATTGTCAACCTCCCCAGTTCTCCACCCATGTTCCCATGTGAGCTCTGCCTTAGCCACGCAATGGCCAGTCCTCCCTACAATGAGTCCGTTTCCTTTATTCTCAATTTAAATTCAAAGTGGGGAAAAAGTGCACTTGAGAATGAATCATCCATTTTATTTTATTTTGTCATGTGCTCAACAGCATCTCTCTCTCTCTCCCCTCTCCCTGGCAGGTCACAGAGATAAATTAAAAATAAAATCTACAAGGAAAATAATTTATAAAAGCACTCCCAGGTTCACACCTTCTATCCCTACTGCTCAGTTAGGCACCCCCTAACTGGGAATCAGTGCTTCCCCCCACCCCCATTTCACTCCTGCTTGTCTGGAGCAGACGGTACTCCAGAGCCGGGCAGGGGTGAGGGCAGCAGTGGCAAACAGTTAAAAATAAAGACACTGTAGTCCTGGAACCATCTGGCCACCTTGGCACTCCCGTGTCTGCCTCCCCCAGGCAGCCCTCCAGGAGCCTGTGCTAAGCTGGGGCTGTGGAGAAGCTGCCTGTGGCTGAGAGCTTGTTTGGGGAGGTGCTCTCAGCCTGTCATATGCACTTCTCAATCTTCTAGAAAGAAACCCAAAAAAGAAAGCAGACGACGACCTCGGGACAGAGGAGAAAAATCCCAAGTGTTCACACAGTTACACGGAGTCTTTATGGCAAAGAGAACATTTAGCAGCTTTGAATATTGGGCATCTCCTTTTTACTCAACACAAGCATTCTAGACCCTATAAGTGAAACAGGGCACAAGCCCTAAAAAAATCAAAGCGCAAGAAATTCTAAGAGGACTAGTTCTTTTGTTGTTGCTGGGTTGTGTAATTTTTTGCTTTCCCAGTGATAAGCCCAGTTGTTGGTAGGCAGAGGCCCGAGGGAAGGGTGACTCCCCAGTGTTGTGCTGAATCCTGCCTGGAGGCTGCTACACTACATCCTCCATCATTCCTCTGCCTCACAGCAGTCCCAGAAGAGGAAGGCTGCAGGCCCAGTTCCCGGAGCACTGCCATCACCCTATCCCAGCTTACAGGAGAGCTCAGGCAGTCTGTGAGGGGTGGGGAACACAAACACCCGACCAGGGGAGGACGGCATACACATGCAGGCTCTGATGGAGACAATGGGAGCCTCAGCTCAGGGGTGGCTGGAGCACGGAGGGAGATGGAGTGGCAAGGCAGTGAATGACATGCGTGATGTTGGGGCTGTTGCAACATGGGACCACGTGACCCTTTCCTGTTCACTCTACCCTTTGACTCTAAATCTCAAAGCCAGTGTTGGAGCCCAGTGGCTCCATTCGATTGAAACATGGCCGATGATATCCAAGAGCTCCCCTTCAGGGATGCCAAAATGCAAGGAGCAGAAAGAGTTAACACCGCCCCTCCCCACCCCCACCCTGTGTCTGTGTACCCCACCCCCCGGGGTGAAATGGGGTTTATCACACCAGTGATCTAGGCCCACCAGTCACTCCAACCTGCTGCCTGGAATCCTGACCAGAGCCAACCTTAACCTTCCCTCTGATTTTCTTCCCGCTTTGATTTTTTTTTTGGGGGGGGGGGTGGGGGTTCCTTCCTTCCTTCCTTCTATCCCTCCTTCCTGAAATGAGACTTTCTGCCACCTTCCCTTCCTCTCCTCTCACAGGTCCATTCCTTCCCCTCTGTCGGCCTTTGCTCCACATAGCTCCTCTACCTCCAGCAACTCCACCACCACCCCTGCCTCACAGGAAAGGGGTAGGGTGAGGACCCTGTCCGTCTGAATGGTCTGGCCACTTCCACTCCACCCGAGTGGAGCTGAGCCAGCCAGTGCCTGCCTCTTCCTGTACACTGACCCGCAGTCATCCCATCTGAGAAGATATATTGGATAAGAAGGCATTTAAGTCCCCGCTGTAGGTCCAGGTCCAGGTCCAGCCCTTCTCCAGTTTCGGTCTTGGTGGGCTTCAAACCCCCTTCTTCCCCAGGCTCACTTTCTCCGGTCCTTTGGCTTCCTCTCCTGCCGCCGGGCCTGCTGGTCGGCCATCGTGCGGGGGATGAGGAGGACACTGCCGTCCCCGGCGTACTGGAGCGCATACTGACTGGGCGAGTAGGGTCGTCCGTTCTCATCTCGCAGCCGCCCAAACACCTCCTGGTACAGGCTCTGGACCTTCTGCTTCATCTGTCGCAGGGAGCGCAGGAACTCCACTTTCTCCCGCAGCAGCCGGGCTTTGTCACGCTGCAGGTCCTCCACATCACGCTCCAGATTCAGGATGGTGTCCAGCTTGCGCTTGCGGCAGTTCTGCGCCGCCATCTTGTTCTTGCCCCGGCGCCGGATGTCTCGGATGAGGCTCAGCTGGGCTTCACTCAACTGGTATTTGGACAGCAGCTCATTGAACTCCTCCACAGGCAGGTTGATGATTTTGTCATTGGTGAAAGGGATCTTCATGGCTCGGGCTCGGTGCTCATCCCGGCTCATCTGCTTGTCCAGGAAGTCAGCCTGCTTCTCCTTGCTGCCTTTCTTGAGGGCACTGGGTGGTGGCAGGTCGGCTGAGTCCAGGGCACTGGGTGCCATGTTGTATGTGTGGTTGTGGCCCACGTGCTCCAGGTAGGGCAGGCATGAGAGCTGAGCTGGATCCTGGTAGCTCATGCGGCAGAACTTGGAATACTCAGGCTGGTAGCCCACAGCACCCTCGGCCTCTTCCAGATCCAGGGTCTCAGAGTCAGAGCTGTAGCCAACCGCACCTTCCTCAGAAAAGGAGGAAGAGGCAGAGGAAGAAGCAGAGGAAGAAGAGGAAGAGGAGGAGGAAGAAGAGGAAGAACTGCCTTCAGAGCTGCTTAGGGAAGAAGGGCTATGGCTCGAGTCTAAGGAAAGGCCTGAGTCAGAGTCAAATTCCTCCTCCAGCTGGGAGGCCTGCACAGGGTTAAAGCCTTCTTCAATGGCCAGGTCCATAAGGCTGATCTCATCCAACATAGCTTCATCTAACAGACCCCCCAAAGGGTCAGGCAGCTCTGGGCCTGCTGTGTCATTGGCTGTGCCATTGAGCTGGGGTGGAAAGAAGAGCCCTGTCAGGTTGGTGGAGCCAAAGGTGGAGTTGAGGCTGGTAGAATTGCTGGGGGCCAACGGGAGCAGCGTGGAGCTACTGGCCACAGGCAGGCTTTCCACCTCGGGGCTGAAGAGTAAGAAGTCCTGGCTGCAGCCCCCCAGGGACGCCTGATGCAGGCTGACATTCTGATTGATGGGAGTGTTGGGGGCAAGGCTGTAGTTGGTGCTCAGTGGGTCTCCAGGAGGGGCATTGTACAGGATTTCACTTGCTGATGTGTTCACTTCCATGGCCTGGGAGGGGAGAAGAGCACCACTGTTCACTAGGAACTGACTCCCTCCCCTGGGGCTCACACACTGCAGGCACCCAACAGAGGCACAGCTGCATGGGTGTAAAGGCAAAATACTATAAACCAAAGCCCACAGTGTCAGCTCCTGACCCAGCTTCGTCCACCAGGCCTGGCAGAGATGGGTTCTTCCATGTAGGCTCCACCCTAATATAGGACTGATCAGCTTTTCCTCATGTTTGGCCAGACTCCCCCATCTTGGAGGGAGAGGAAGAAAACACTACCTTGTTACTGCAAAATCAGCACAGTGAAAAGAACACCCAGACTTAAGTCAGAAAACCTAGCTGCACCACTTGCTGTGTGACGATGGGCACATCATTTAACCTCTGAGCTTCAATTTCCTCACCTTTGAGATAAAGGCTGACTAGATGACTGTGAGGGCCAAGTGAGCGAACGATGGCTGTGAAGCACCATGTGAATGTCAGCTATTATTAACGCAGAACCTTGGAAGCATTCAGCCAAGTGCCTATCTGCCTGAAGGAAAGGAAGAAGGCACACCCAGGAGGCAGGCCCTGATTTGGAAGGCTGAGTCCTGAGTTTTATTTAACCCAAACCCTACCTGTCTCCACCTCCCATTGCCCCAAGGACACACCTGGACAGGTTTCTTCTCATTGTCCCCACTTCTCTATGAATCAGGGAAAGTATTACACTTTCTCTCCTTGGAGATGGAAAAGCAACTGAGTGCTAAGACAATCTGTGCAAAATCCAATAGGTTTGTGCCCGGTTCCGACAATCCTACCTGCATTTCCATGATGGACATGAGATCTTGCCACTGCTGTTCCAAATCAAATGGTGACTCTGTCCCGGTCAGAAGAGGAGACAAGAGGTTGTTTTGAAGAGCAGGGGGCTCACTCTCACTAGGCACTGCTTCTGTTATGCTGGAAATGTCTGCTGGAAACTAGGGCAAAACACAGAGGCTTTAACAAGGGGGAAGGAAAGACCTTGTGCTTTCCTCCCAGAGATTACCACCTGGATCTGTTTCTGTTCTTCCTTCCTCTGCATTTACCCCCAGCAGCCAGAATAAGGCCAAAACCAACAGCTGGCCCCTCAGCCATGGAGGGACACACCAGGTACAGGCTGCCCTGCTCACTTGGTGGGCTCTCACTGGAGTCCTGCTCACCTCAGCATTCTCCCCAAAGGGGCAGGTGGCTTCCAGCAGCCTAAGGCACTCTTCCAGGGACAGGGCCGTCTGGTCCTCCCCACTAGGCACCTGTGGCAACAGGAACTGTAAGTCTGATTGACCTGGGCCTTGGCTGCCTGGGGCTGAAGCTTCTTTCCCAGAATGGCTGAAGCCCTGCAGTCTCCCTCCCATTCCCAGGCTAATGGCTGGCCCCGAGTCCCAAACTCCCAAGAACAACAGAAGAGAGAGTGAAAGAGTCCTGAAGCAAGCAGGAAGATGCTACATGCTCTGCCTCCCTTGCATTGTCTGTTGTCACGGCCTGGCCATTCTGCATCTGCTGTTTTCCACTCCCCACTTCCAAGGCTCAGCCACTGTGACTTACAGACCCCAACCCAAAACAGAAATTCAGGTCCACCCCACACACAACCTGTCTTCTCTAAAGGAAGTTTCTGGAAGAACTCCAGCCTGGTTTGTGTCAGGGTAGCAGGGACAAGAAGAGAGCCCAGTGAGCAGGGGCAATGGTACCTGTGCAGGGAAGCTCTCCCCAGTCTCTCCATCCACTAGCAGGTTCCGTGCCAGAGCTTCCGCGCCCTCGCCTGCCCAGGTGTCCTGCTCGCCTCCATCTCGCAGCTCCTTCTCCACATCCTGCTCCTTCTGGCGATGACTATAGTCAAAAACCTCACGCCCAGCCCCCAGATCAATATCCTGTCGCCAAAGGATGTCAATCAGATCTATGTCCTGAAAGACAGATCACATGACTTTAGCTCTAAGATCCCAAGGTCCCTTCCTTGTCCTGCCCCTCAGAGTTCCCTCCTAGTGTCACCCCAGTTAGTCCTGGGTGGGGCCCCTCCCAGCTCTTCACCTGCCAGCCTTTACCCCCGGTCCCTGCACCAGCAAGTGTTCATTCATCTACTTCCAGACACTATCCCCTTCCCACAAAAAAAAAGAGCCACTAGCAAAACCATTAGCGTGACTATCACCATAAGGGTGCAAAGGATTAGGATCTGGACCAAGACACACCCAGACAAAAGGCAGGGCCGCCTCCCCCCTACATAAGAAAGAAGGGGAACATCAGGAGACACCTCTAGCTTTGGGGATTGGACCCCTTAAAACTTGGTTTGGAGGAAGCTGGCCATGGCAAGCAAGAGCGAATTGTCATGCAGAATTACTTAGCAGTGGCCAGGCTTGCATCAGCCTGTGGTACCATTTCATTTGCATAAAGGGGTGGGGTGGGCTAGAGAGGAAAATCCCTGCATTTCCAACCACCTGATGCAACCAATGACAACGCCATGCTGTCTCCAGCCCTTCCTATAGCCATTCCCCATTCCCCAGCTGGCAGCAAGAGTAAGGCTGAACACCCACAACTCCTCAAGCCCAGGCTCACCTCAAGACTCATCCCCGCCAGAATTCCCTCTCAGCTGATCCTAGCTGCTGCCTCCATTCCAGGGAGGCTCAGGCAGTCAGATGATCCCCAGGGGTGCACCCCACCCCCTGCTCGGGCCAGCCTCACTGTGTCCCCTACACCAGTGCTCTCACTCCCTCACCATACCCCAGGACTCACCAAATCCCCATCAGTCAACCCCCTCAAGGACATAAACCCCATCACTGCTCAGCTACAACTGCCACCTTGGGCACCAAAAATGCTTCCCTCCCGCTCTACCCTGGTGGCTCGTGAACAGTTGCTGCACCAACTGCCAACCCCACTAACAGCATATAACCCCAATAAATAGAGCTATTTGGGCTTCCTATACATGGCACCCCCCTGTAGTCGAGCCCTCCCCACAAGCCTGAAGAAACCCTAAAGTGTTGCCTTCCATCCAGGGGTTAAAATGCAGACACACACTTTCCAGAAAGCAATTTCCTTAGATCAGACCCTCCTCCCTACCTCTAAGTCGGTATTCTTCTCCCATTAACCCTCCCTGACCCTAAGACCTCCCAGACGTACTACTTTAGTCTCCCCACATACACCAACCTGAACAGAAGCCCTGGACCCAGGAGCAGAGGCGGGCTGGGCCACCCGGTGACCAGCCAGCAAAGAGTTAAGGGGCCGGCTGCCTTTGGCATGGCCCCCACCACTGTGAGAGCTGCGGTCCAGGCGGGTCATGGTCTGCGAGATGAGCCCCAGGGCAGCCGGTGCCGGGAAGCCGGACAGGGGGCTGCAAGGAGCTCTTGGCTTTCAGGGAGCACACCAGGCTGGAAGGGTGGCCCCTTGCTAGCTCCGAGGGGCCTGAGGAGGGTGCCCCGCCCGTGCTGCTGCCTGGGCGGCCCAGCCCAGCCCCCTTCCTCCATCCTTGAGCAGCCCCCTCCCACCTCACAACCCCAGTTCCACTCAGGCGCCCAGCTGCCCCCACCCTGAGCTCACCGCAGAGGCTGCAGTGAGATGGGACTCCCACCCCATGCTCCGTGCTCAAGCTGCAGAGGAAAGCAAGCTCCCTCCTGGGCCTATCCTCCCGCTCCTCCCCCCCACGCCCCCCAAACTTGTTACCTAGGCTGCAGCAGGGAGCCAATCCCCTCCCCCTCCCACCCCGCAGGTCACTGCTGAGGCTGCAGAGAGCCAATCCCCTCCCCCAGGTCAGCAGCTGGGCTGCGGAAAGAGCCAATCCCCTCCCACTGTCGTTACCTAGGCTGCGCCGAGAGCCAATCTCCTCCCCCAAGTCTCCGCTGGAGATGCGGAAGGAGCCAATCCCCTCCCACCGCCTGTTACCTAGCTGCAGACGGGAGCCAATCTCTGCATCAGGGCAGCTGGAGAAGCTGCCGCAAGGAACCAGCCCATCCCTGGGCCGCCTCCGTCTCCTTGAGGAGATGCGCCCAGGGGCGGGCAGCCCCACCCAGCCCAGTCAGTCAGCTGGGGTGGCGCAGTGAGAGCCCTGGGGGAAGGGGTGCCACTCTCCTCCCTCCTGTCGCATCTTGCTCATCCAGCCCACTCAGGACTGGGCAGACACTTCTCCCGCAGATTCTCTGGGAATCTAAATTATTTGCTGGAAGTGGAAAGAGTTATCCCATTCCTCAGGAAGGCAGTGGCCAGTTCTCAAGGCCAGGGATCACGAGCCAGGCTGGGCAGGAACCCAGGGCACCCAGGCCCACCATAAGCCATAAGTTTTGTCACCCCAAAATAGGCCAGACTAGAGAAAAGGGGAAGGCCATTTTGCCCACGTGCAGCAATGTCACAGTGCTGGCCAGGCCTAGCCCCAAGCAAGAAGAGGGGAGACACAACCCTGAAGCCCCATACTTAGGGAGACAGGTGCTCTGCATTCTCCTGGCCACAAATGTCCCCCCTCCCCTTTCATCCCGGCTTTATTCAAGAGCATTCTCTGCCTGATCCCTGGCCCATATCTCATCCAAGCAGGAAAGAAGCCCCTCACAGACTCAGTATCACAATTCAGACTCCCTGGATTGGTTTCTCGAGGGGAAATTTAGCTCCCTCCCCACTGCTGCTCCCCTGGAGCCTAAGGTCAGGTCAGAGAGACAGTATGTTCTCTCTGGTCACAGTCAGCTCCTAGCCTGGAAAGAGCTGTAAACAGGCCACCCCCCTGCTCTGGGCAGAATGCCAATCTCAAGGGGAATCCTATCCCTAACAACAGCCTAGGCTATGGCTGTCCATAGAGCAGGCCTGGCAGCGGGGGAGCACTGCCACCCCAGGGATAATACCGGTTCCAGCAGTGCCTGTCACATGCTCTGGACCTGGGTATTTTTATCCCTGAGTTGCTGAGGAAATGTTGTTCTAGACACATAATCCTCCCTTCCCCCATACCCAGCCTGGGCCCCTAATGCTGACCCACCCCACCTCCCAAAGGGAGTTGTAAAGGCCTGAGATGAGGAAAAGCACAACCTTCACGAGGGCCAAGAAACAGAGGAAAGCAGGGTCAAAGTCCCATCCCATTCGGCCCCAACCCACCCAATAATATCCAAAATATCCCATCCCATCCCAGCAGGAACAGATATGCAGCTACCCTGCAGGATTTCCAGGAGCAAACCCAGTTACACCCACCCCTGGGGGAGCTACCCTGGGGGAGGAGCATAGAGCAGAGACTGGGAAGCACACTTCAGAACACTGTGCCAAGATTAGAGCCCACTTGAAGGAAAGGGGAAGCAGAAGAGAGGTGAAGTTCCAAGCGGCCCTGTAAGAAGCTAAACTAAGAGGCCCTGAAAGGTAAGAAATGTTCCTGGCTCCTGCGCTCAGATAATCCTAGTCTCTCTCAAAGCAGGTCCAGTATGAGCCATTTGAGCACAGAGCCGAGTGTCTCAATCCCTGCACTACTGACACTTGGGGTCAGACAAATCTGTCGTTTGAAGGTGTTCTGTGCCATTCAGGATGTTAACCAGCATCCTTGGCCCCTACCCACTAGGTGCCAGTAGCACCCCCGCCGCAAGATGTGACAACCAAAACTGTTTCACGATATTGGCCACCTGCACCCTCGGGGACAAAATCACCCCCGGTTGAGGACCACTGGCCTAGAACAAGCCATACTCTTTGACAGTCACTAACAGTCAGAGAACTAAGCTCAGGAAAAGACTACAGAGCAGGGAAGGAGGGAAAACGTGGTCTGACCTGGCAGGCAGAGGAGCCCATTTCTGTAACATCTGTAAAACTTTTTACATTCCTTCACATGCCACCTCCAAAAACCCAATCGGGCTTTCTCCTTCCCTAATGGCCAGGGGAGTGCAGTGGGCCTCTTTCCCGGCTACTTAAGGCTGGATGGCAAGCGAGAGCCATAGAAACCCAGAGCTCAAAGCAATCTTATGTTGGTGAGGCAGGGGCAGCAGCAGCCATTCACATCTTAAAAGGCAAAGAACTGCATCGCTTTCTGCCCAGAACAGTATGTCAGCCATGTGACAAGAGCTAAGGATCTCTTCTGACAGCTCAAAGCAAGTTGACTTGGGCAGCAGAATGCAGTTTCTCTTTCTAGCTCCCAGACTTCTCTTCCCTACTCCCTGCAGTGGGCCTTTTGCAAAGATTGGAAGCCTTGGCCCTCTCCTGGCCAAGAATAACTATCCAAATCTACCCTTTGGCTCAGGCCCAGGAGGTCTGAATTATCAGGACAATACAACAGGCCTCACCACAAAGGAGAACTTCAGGGTATGTCTGTGTTCTGATGTGGGGGGGAGGTACAAAACAAGAGTCCAAAAAGTATTTGTGTCTTAGCAACAGATGTACACTGCATCAAAGCCCATCACAACATGACTCCTCCCCCACCCCAGGCCTCCAGCAGTCACGCTGAAATCCAAGCAGTAAACACCCTGGCATGTGTAGGAACCTCCCACTGCCCTGACAGTACATTTAGAGGTAGGTCAATGGTTCAACACAGGGAAATGCTCCCAGCCCCCAATCCTAAAGTCAGAAAGTTCAGCCCATCCCTACCCAAGAACAGTGCCTGAGGCCCTGCTCAAACCTGTCTGGCTCTTTACAGGGCTCAGTGTTCTGACCACAATCCTTTGGTACCAGCCCACCCCCAAGCCTCAGGCCCCACACACCCACCACAGGTCCACTAACCTCTTTGGTTAAGTCTCCACTGACTGGGGGGGCTACAGCCCCCAAATCCTCCAAATCTTCACCGAATCCCTGCTCCGTTTCGCTTTCTCGCACCCCGTTGTCTGGGCCTGTCACATCTTGGAGGCCACTGGAACTCTCGAGGGCGAGGCCTGAGTTGGGCTGACTGCCAGAGACAGACCCCTCTGGGTCTCGGTGAACCAGCCAGGCATTTACCTCAGTGGTTGGCACCTGGAACCTGTCCAGGGCCCTCACCTGACTGAGGAGCCGCCGGGCAGTGAAGTAATTGTCCAGGTCTATGCTCTTGGGGTGGATACCATAGCCATCCAAGGTATTCCTCAGGTTGTGGAACTGGGTCTGAGTATAGGCAGAACTGGGCCCCAGGATGATCTCCCGGAGTGGGGGAAGCTGTGAGGTCAGGTAAGTATCCACGTCCACCCGTACCCCAATCAAACTCAGCAGAATGGTGAACTGGAGAAGTCCTTCCGTTAAGTATTTCTTCAGAGAAAGCATTGCTGAAGGACCAGAATGTTTATGCTTTTTGGTTTTTAAAATCTTCCAAAAGACAAATCAAGGCCACTGCTCTGCCGCTCCAGCCAGCAGGTTACCCTCCTCAGTGTCAAACCCCGTACCCCACCCTGGCAGAACACAAGGGCTGAGCTCCCTGACGGCCCCAGAGGAAAGCACACCCTGTGGAGCCAAGGCCAAGGACACACTCCAGACCACATTCACTTTCCCTTCTCGACACCTCACCTCTGAAAGTACAACTGTTCCTAACCCAGTCCAGGCCCTCAAGGGCCCACGTGACTTACTGTCTCCACAGTCCACATACAGTCACTTCCTCACTCACATTAGTTGTCCTCTCTGTAGATTCCAATGCAGGCTGTTCTCAGGAACAGCTGATGGATTTTTTTTTCCTTCTCCCTCCTAAGGTTTATTTTCTTTGGCTGGAGCTACAGGCCTTTCGTCTTGGGTCAGAGTGTCCCGCCTCCTCCACACTTACCAGGGGGGTTTCCAGAGAAACCTGAAATGGGAATCACAAAAGCAACAGGATAAGATTCCATACTTTTCACATCATGATCAGGGTAGGAAAACCTTCACAGTAGAAGGTAGAAAACACATTCAAAGGACACTTTCACTTTTTTTTTTTTTTGAGACAGAGTCTCACTCTGTCGCCCAGGCTAGAGTGCAGTGGCGTGATCTGTGCTCACTGCAACCTCCACCTTCTGCATTCAAGTGATTCTCCTGCCTCAGCCTCCCAAGTATCTGGGATTACAGGCGCCTGCCACCATGCCCTGCTAATTTTTGTATTTTTAGTAGAGATGGGGTTTCACTATGTTGGCCAGGCTGGTCTCGAGCTCCTGACCTCAGGTGATCTGCCCGCCTCGGCCCCCCAAAGTGCTGGGATTACAGGCGTGAGCCACTGTGCCTGGCCTAAAGGCCACTGTTACAGGAAGAAAGGACTACTTACACTCTCAGAAAAAAACCCCAAAATATAGCAACCGATCATGGAAGAACTATCAAAGAAAGCTACTGATCACGAATGATCTCAGTTACTGAATATTAAATGTGCAATATCCTAAAATGTAGCTTGGTTTGAATAAGCAGACAATAACCAGGTCATCCAAAATATCTTACACCTTTGTTTTATTTACCAGCCCTCCTCCCCCACTACAGGCGCATTACCCAGCTTCTATTTTCACATGAGAAGCCCATTTCCTGTCTTAAAAGTAAAGCTGGATTTTCACCTCTCGGGAGAAAACCACCCATAACAGTTGTCTTTTCTCAGTTCAAAAAGGCAAGATTATTAAACAGTGAGAGTGTGGAAGGACAAAAGGACAATGTTCAGGCCACCACTTCACCCAGAAGAAGAATGCCTTTTGTTTTCTGAACTTTGAAATCTGATTTCCCTTTCCTATCCTCACATCTTACAAAAAAAAAAGGAAAAGGGCCGACGCCTGTAATCCCAGCACTTCGGGAGGCCGAGGAGGGCGGATCACCCGAGGTCGGGAGTTTGAGACCAGCCTGAACAACATGGAGAAACCCCATCTCAACTAAAAATACAAAAATTAGCCGGGCGTGGTGGCGCATGCCTGTAATCCCAGCTACTCGGGAGGCTGAGACAGGAGAATCGCTTGAACCCAGGAAACGGAGGTTGTGGTGGGCCGATATCGCGCCACTGCACTCCAGCCTGGGCAACAAGAGCAAAACTCCGTCTCAAAAAAAGAAAAAAAAAACGAAAAGAAAAGGAAAGAAAAAAAGGAGGAGAGGGATGGTGGGGGCCCTACTACGCAGGACTATTCCGTCCAGAATTTGCATAGGCAGGTTTTATTTTCATTCATATGACCTTCTGAGCCAAAGCAGAAGGATATGGCCACGTTCTCTAGCCAGACTGCCCAGTGCCGAGGAAGTAAATCTGTTTCTGGTCTCCACTTTTGAGCTTCCATTAATGTCACAAACCAAGACGTACCCCCTCTCCTCTCCTGCGTTGTGACCCATCTACCAACTTCATTCTACAGGGGGAGAGCGAGCTATACGTACACACACGAACGTGCGCACACACACACACTCACACTCCCTCTCTCTGGTCAGAGTAAACACAATTGCGACCCAGAATTCCTGCTTACGCTACCCTCCCGTTCTCACGCAATTTATTACTAAAACCTCCCAGGAGCCAATTAAGTTCGAGAAACCGGACAAAGTCCCTTAAAAATCGAGTAGGTGCAGGGCCCTAGCCTGAGGCTGGTCCCACCCTGCCCGGATACCCGAGTCCGGCTGAGACCAAGTCGCCATGCCCACTCTCGGCGCCGGAGCTTCTAGCCTCCAGGGGCGGCCAGCGAACAAGTGCTACTTCCCTGGCCTTGACCCACCCTTACAGCAAACCCCACCCCGCCCTCCGTCCCGATGGCCCCACCCCACTCCCAAGTCCAGGCCTCACACCACGCCTTCTCGTGCCCTCAACCCTGCCCAGTCCATCCCACCCCGGAGCCAGCTTTCCTTTCGGCCCCGCGCGCGGCCCCTCCCTGTCAGGCCCAGGGCCGGGCTCTGGCGGGAACCCCGCTCGGCCCCCGCCTCCTGCACCTCAGCACCATCCCGTCGCCTCATAAGCCTCGGCCCCGCGGCGCTGCACCCCTCCCTTCTAGGAAAGGAATGTGCCCGATACCCACTGCTTAGCTCGGCGTCCGCCGCTGCCTCCACAGCAGGCCCTAAGCCCGAGTCCCGGCCTCGCCGCCGCCACCGCCGGCCGGCCTAGAGCTCGGAGCCTCCGCTTACCTCCCCGCCCCCTCCTGCTACCGCACTCGGAAACCCGCCCGCCGCAAACACCCTAGGAACAGTTTCTCCAATCAACGAGCCGAGACCGGGGCCGTCGACGGATGTCCCTCTGATTGGCAGCAGAGAGGGCCCAATGGCTGAGTGTATCCTCATCCCCGGACCTGATTTCCCAAGACTGACATAATTCCCGGCCCAATGAGTACCTAGGCCCGCCCCGCGGTGTGGACCCACCAATGAGTAGGGCGAAGGCCCTAGTGTCTGGCATTCCGGGCCCCTCGGCCGCGCCTTCGCGGCGGGCGATGTCAGTGGGCTTGGGCGTTGGGTGAAGTATCCAGGTTGGGCGCTTCCAGCGCTTTCTGTGGCGGGGGAATGAAGGCCTAGGTCAGGGAATAGGAGGGTGTATCGCCGCCGGAGTGCGGAACACCCTCGCCTTGAGGGTTCCCACAGTGACTTGCAAAAGTCTAGTGAGACCCGAGAAGGCTGAGGCGGGACACGAAGCATGTGGTTCTTGTGGTTGCGACGCTCGTGCCGCCATCTTGGGTGCTGGCGGCGGAAACCGGTACCCCAACTTCCTCTCGGTGCGAACCTGGAGAAGCCACCCCAGCTGTGAGGGACGGTGGCGCCTCACGGCCCAGGCAAGGGTACCTTCGCTGGAGCAGTACCGCGGACGGATATCATGAGGGTGGTGGGGCGTTGGCGGGACGTTGGCGGAACGTTGGCGGAACGTTGGCGGAACGTTGGCGGGACGTTGGCGGAACGTTGGTGGTGTGAGAGGTGTGGGGTAATGGCGATTTTTGTCATGGTAGACAGCCCAAAGGACCCCCCTCGTTTGGCCTCCCACGCAGCTTAGTCTTGCTTTTTTAGGGATGTTTCTCAGTTTTTAATTTCTCCAGTCCCATCTGGTTATATTTCCAAAACATGTTTGTGACTCTCAAACGTTAGTTTACTCCCAGCATCACTTGGGGAGCTTGCTAAGCTACGAATTCCGAGGTGCCACTGAAGAGTCTGATTTAATGACCCTGGAGTGGCGGCCGGATAACCTGCCTGCTGGGGTGATTTTAACGCAGCTGATGCGAAGACCCCATTTAGGGAATCATTGGGTTGGCGTTTGCAATGCGTTCCTCCCAGCTATAGGACAAATACGTGTCAACTCAACTCTGTCTTCTTAGAAGAGCCCATTATTTATAGGTGAGTCATTAGTCCCTGTACAACTAAGGACAAGGCCAACTGATAACTCAGTAAATAATCGAGTCCATTTTGTGCTTGCAGAGTTAGGAGGCTTAATTTGGGGTGGTTTGCAGATTAAGTACTTTCACTGTATATAATAAACGTACACCAGCAAACCACTCATGGAATTCTTAAAAAAACTTCTGAGCTAGTTTACCAGTTTCAAAGACTAATTCAGAGAGCATCTTTTACCTATTCCAGGCTGGACTGGAACTCCTGGACTCAAGCGATCTTCCCATTTATCAGGGACTACTGACGCGTGTCTCCCAATAAATACCTGAGTATAAACAACATGAGGACTAGAATTTTGTGCGTTAACTGTTATAACTTAGTAGACACTCAAATACTGAGTACTTGAAGGGGGACTCAAGCAGGCAGGCCTCTGATTTTCCTGTTAAAAGCAGAAATTAACCACACCTTGGAGGATGTACAGTTTTGAAGGATATGGCATGTTAACAATAAAATAGGAGACCATTCAGTCCCTGAAGTAGTGAGACAATGAAGATAAAGACTGGTATTGTATAAGAAAGGAGAAAAATTTAGGTGTGGCCATCAACTCTAAAAATAAATAAATAAGGTTGAGAAAGAACTGGGCCCGGCGCAGTGGCTCACAGTAGCACCTTGGGAGGCCGAGGCGGGAGGATTGCTTGACCAGCCTGGGCAGCATAGTGAGACCCCCGTCTCTACAAAAAAACAAGCTGGGCTTGGTGCCACACATCTATAGTCCCAACTATTCAGGAGACTGAGGTGGGAGGATTGCTTGAGCTGGGAGATTGAGGCTGCAGTGAGCTATGATGGTGCCAGTCTGGGCAACAGTGAGATCCTTCCTCAACAAAACAAAACATAAAATTGAGAGATATAAAGGCTCAACTACAGTGTTTAAATACAAGACAATTTTGAAAAGGTGAAAAGAGCATACTAAAGTTGGTCTTTTTTTGACAGAAAAATACAGAACAATTTTCAGTCCTAACAGTTCAAACTAAAACTGGACAATCGTTTATCTGTGGAGTTTCCTACTTAGCCATTTCACAAAGGTGGGCAGAAAAAGGGAAAGAGTTGCAAGGGCCAAAAAGAGTAAAGGTGTAGAGACAAACTCAATCGCAACAGCAGGCCTAGGCCTGGCAGGGTGTGGGCGCCCAGGATATTTGATGCTCCATGGAAGGGAGTGGAGACAGAAAGACTGTCTTCCATTCTGTCTAGAGTTCCAGATCAAGTCCGAGCAGGTGCAAGCTTTCCCAGAACCTGCTGATTAACCTTGTAAAACCCAGGGTGTGTCCTTCTTCACCCAGGAAGCCACCCCCTCCTTTCCCCCAACACTCTCCCCCTCCTTTTGCCTGGGACAGCTGTTCATAGGACAATTACCCAAGAAGCAAAAGAAGGATCCCATGCTGATGTGTCATCAGTCCCGGTATATCCATTAAATCAGACTGAGAAGACCACTGGAAAAAGTGAGCGCATGCATGTGGCTCCCTAAGGGAAAGGCTGGCAGCCATTGTAAAACTAGGCCTTGCCCCTGCGACTCCAGGCTGGGCAGGAGAGAGAAGAAGGCAGTGGAAGCCGAGAAGAGGGTTAGGTCTAAAGCACAGGGATTTGGGGCCAGCTAACTATAAAACATACACGGAAATCCCCACCCCCAACCCAGGAGTAGCAGTGTAGTGTCTACTGACCCAGCTTCCCTGGTAGGAAAAGCTGCTGCTGCCGCCAACAGCCACATCCATCCTGCAGTCATCCTGGAGGATGACACATGCCAGGAATCCTCAGAGAAGGGGCTGTGGGAGGGCAGGCTGGCTGGGGCTCTGATTTCTTCTGGAACAGTGAAATTGCTTTTTCCCTAAAAGGGAAACCCAGGCTTTCTGCCATTCTGGTTGTCCATTATCTTTCCTCTGAAAATGTCTCTAAGGCCAGGCACAGTGGCTCACACCTGTAACCCCAGCACTTCGAGAGGCCCAGGTGGGCAGATCACTTGAGCCAGGAGTTTGAGACCAGCCTGGCCAACATAGTGAAAACCCATCTCTACAAAAAAAATACAAAAATTAGCCAGGCGTTGTGGTTCATGCCTGTAGTCCTAGCTAGTGGGGAGGCTGAGGTGGAAAGATCACCCGATCCTGGGGAGGCTGAGGATGCAGTAAGCTGTGATTGCGCCATTGCACTCCAGTCTGGGCGACAGAGTAAGACCCTGTCTCAAAAAAAATAATAAAAAGAAAAACATGTCTTTAAGTTTTGCTAATCCATATAAGTATTTCTTACTCTGTAACCTCATCTAATCCAGGGGAATAGATTAGATAGATGATTGCCTGAGATTTCCTTACAGTCCTGAGAGATGGTAGGAATACATCATGTCAATACTAAATGTTAGCATGTTTTGCAAAGAAATCAATTAGTTTTCTGGCAAATCCGGACATATGGCCCTCTCTCTTATATGGTAAACATCATCAGCAAGCTTGTTACCATTAAACCACCAAAAAGTAAAGCTCTCCTGCAAGCCAGCCTCTTTCCTGTGCACCACTACCACACTCTTAGAAGATTGCTTCTCAATCCTGGCTGCATATTAGAATCACCCAGGTGCGTAGCTCGTAAGAAATACCAATGCCCAGGTCCCACCCCACACCAATTAAAACAGCTGCCCAGAGCAGAATTGGACATCAGTATTTTGTAAAAGCTCTTCAGGTGATTCTTATGCGCAGCCAGAGTAGAGAATCACTAGGTTGGAGCAAGAATCCACATTGGGGTAAAAAAAAAAAAAAAAAAAGGCAAAAGATTGTGGTAATACAGGAACACAGACTACAATGATTATCTGACTTTTTTTTTTTTGAGATGGAGTCGCTGTGTGGTCCAGGCTGGAGTGCAGTGACACCATCTCAGCTCACTGCAACCTCTGCCTCCCAAGTTCAAGCGATTCTCCTGCTTCAGCCTCCTGAGTGGCTGGTATTAAAGGTGCACACCACCACGCTTGGCTAATTTTTGTATTTTTAGTAGAGACAGGGTTTTGCCATGTTGGCCAGGCTGGTCTCAAACTCCTGACCTCAAGTGATCTGCCCACCTCAGCCTCCCAAAGTGCTGGGATTACAGGCGTGAGCCACTGCACCCAGCCCGTTTGACTTTTAGGGTGTGCTTATTCTCAACCCTAAAATGTTCTTACTTCACCTCTACAATGAAAATGCCTCATTGTTCATTAGTGTCTTAGTGTAACATTTTTTGAAGCTGAGTTCAACTGTCCTGTATGTCTTGCTATGTTGTCTCAAACAATACCAGGTAGTGTTCTTCATATAGCTCTGTGTGACATGTCACAATCAAGGAGCTGCCATTAAGAGGTAGGAGGAGTGGATGTTTTGGACTCAGGTGGGTTCGAAAATCTGGCTCTGTTTCTTACTAGTTGGGCCATCCCGAGCTAAATGGAGATAACAATGTACATATTCATAAATCTTAAAAATCAGGTCATGTGTATAAAGCCATTCATGCCTGGAGGAAGAGCTGAGTATAAGGCCCTGTCTTGAATAATCCTCTCTCCACCCACCCTACAACTTTATCTCAGAGAAAGCCAAAGGCGACGAAGAAATGAGAGCTGTCCTTAGAATGGTCTACTAGAAACCCATCCTACAGACAGAGCATGGAAGCTTTAGTTTTCTCTAGAGGATGCCACCAGTACACACTTCCACGCCTCATATTCCACACACACCTCCCCCTCTTGACATTAAGCAGGAAGGATAGAGAGAGGCTGGTACCCAAGGGAGCTGTTTCTTCTCGTCACATAAGAACAGATGCTGAAATCCTAGGACAGACAGCACAGAAATGTGGCAGCAGGAGGGTGACTCAGAGGAAATGAAATGGTCTCCCCTTCAAGCTATACCAAGGCCCAGAGGAGAACCTCCTTTGAATCACCTGCCTCCTGGGACTCCAAAGGGCAGGGACCAATTCTGAGTGCACTACTTCACAGGTTCCAGCTGGGTAGGGATGTGCACAGCCCACCTCTCCATCCTACTGTACCTACCCGAAGGGAGTAGAGGGCAGAGAAACATGAAGGCTGCATTCTTTTTGAACCCAACTTGGCTTCCTCGAGCTGGGGAGGCTCTCCTGCCGAGTCTGCTGCTGCACGTGCATGCTTCTCATGTGCTGCCAGCCTTAAACTGGAAAGTCCTCTTAGGGCCATGCTCTGTGGAAGACACTGTCCCAATACTGGACACACATAGCTCGCATGTTTATGTGAAACTGCATTAAAGGTGTACTTCAGGATGTGTGGGGAAGCGGTTGTCATGGAGAGAAAGAAGTTCTGGGGTCTCTGTTGAAGGAGTTTGGGGAGGGGTTATCATTGGGGAGAATCTTGTCCTTGAAAAGCTGAACTTGGCTCTGAATTTACTTATTCACCACTACACTTAAGATGTAAAGAGATTTTATGGGCCAGGCACGGTGGCTTACGCCTATAATCCCAGCACTTTGGGAGGCCAAGGTGGGCAGATCACTTAAGGTCAGGAGTTGGAGAACAACCTGGCTAACATGGTGAAACCCCGTCTCTACTAAAAATACAAAAATTAGCCGGGCATGGTGGCACGCACCTGTAATCCCTGCTACTTGGGAGGCTGAGGCAGGAGAATTGCTTGAACCTGGGAGGCAGAGGTTGCAGTGAGCCGAGATCGTGCTACTGCACTCCAGCCTGGGCGACAGAGTGAGACTCCATTTCAAAAAAAAGAAAAGATGTAAAGAGATTTTAAGAATAGGAACAACAAGGTCAGGCGCAGTGGTTCACGCCTGTAATCCCAGCACTTTGGGAGGCCGAGGCAGGCGGATCACCTGAGGTCAGGAGTTCAAGACCAGCCCAAACAACATAGTGAAACCCTGTCTCTACTAAAAATAAAAAAAATTAGCTGGGTGTGATGGCGCATACCTGTAATCCCAGCTACTCAGGAGACTGAGACAGGAGAATCGCTTGAACCTGGGAGGCGGAGATTGCAGTGAGCCAATATCACGCCATTGCACTCCAGCCTGGGCAACAAGAGTGAAACTCCTTCTCAAAAAAAAGAAAGAAAAAGCAACAACAGTGATAGATGTGGGGGTGATGAGAACTTTGTGGTTCCTAAGCTTCCTTCCCCAGCCTTCTCTCATTCCTATCCACTTGGCCCCTCTCCAGTGCCTTCCCATCCCTAACGTGTATAACTGACTCCTTCCCCACCTCCCCTATGGAGCCAGCCCCCTAAGTCCCCAATCTTCCCAGGTCTTCCTCTGTCCCTTCTGGAGGCTGCTGGTCTTTCATAGTGGGTACCATAGCCAAACAGAGGCTGAGAAATGCTCCTGGAGGCTTTTTGGTGCTGTCCTTGTAAATATGAGCCAAAAAAAAAAAAAAAAAAGGACTAGCTCACAGAAATATTAAGACATCAAAATAACCAAATCAGTATTTTTTTTAAAATAACATACCCAGCCAGCATGACCATTGACATAACTTCTGATGATCTGGAATCCGAAGAAATAAAATGCCCAAATGCTGGGTCTTTTCCCTGCCTGCTGTTATCAAATAGTGTCATTATGTTCCCTATTATAACTGATAGCCTGCAAGAAAGGTTCAGATGTGCCTTCTAAGTCATCATATAGGGAGGGTCAGTAGATGCTTCCTCAGATGTCTGCATGGCCTGCTTCCTCCTTTCCTTTAGCTCTTTGTTCAAATGTCACCTTGTTAAAGGTTTTCTCAGAGGACTATGAAAATGGCTTTCTGGCTTGCCTGTCCCTTACCCCTCACATTCCACATCCCATTTCTGCTCTATTTTTCTTTGCAGCACTTATCCCAACTCACATAATATCTACTTTTCCCATTTATTTGTGTATTATATCTTGCACAGAAACGCACGCATGTACACACACAAACACTTGATTGTAAGTTCCATGAGAGCAAAATTTTTCTTTTGTCTACTATTGTGTCCCAGTGGCTAGAAAAATATCTGGTACATACTAAGCACTCAATAAATATTTGTACAGCACATAAAATATGATGTCTTTTTTTTTTTTTGAGATAGAGTCTTGCTCTGTTGCTGAGGCTGCAGTGGTGTGATCTTGGCTCACTACAGCCTCTGCCTCCTGGGTGCAAATGATTCTCCTGCCTTCACCTCCCGAGTAGCTGGGACTACAGGCACTCGCCACCATGCCCGGCTGATTTTTGTGTTTTTTTAGTAGAATCAGGGTTTCACCATGTTGGCCAGGCTGGTCTCGAACTCCTGGTCTCAAGTGATCTGCCCGCCTTGGCCTCTCAAAGTGCTGGGATTACAGGTATGAGCCACCACACCCAGCCAATATGGTATCATTGATAGGTACATTTTAATTATTATTAGTTAAAATTTGGTATTTGTGAATATTTATACATGATCTCCCTCATCCTGAATTCCTTTATTCATTTACTTCACAAATGCTTATTAAATATCTGTCATCGGCCAGGTGCAGTGGTTCATGCCTGTAATCCCAGCACTTTGGGAGGCCGAGGCAAGCAGATCACAAGGTCAAGAGATCGAGACCATCCTGGCCAACATGGTGAAACCCTGTCTCTACTAAAAATACAAAAATTAGCTGGGCGTGGTGGTGTGCACCTGTAGTCCCAGCTACTCGGGAGGCTGAGGCAGGAGAATCACTGGAACCCGTGAGGCAGAGGTTGCAGTGAGCTGAGATCTCGCCACTGCACTCCAGCCTGGTGACGGAGCAAGACTCCGTCTCAAAAAAAAAAAAAAAATCTGTCACCAAGCCTTGTAAGAAACACTAGGGATTCCATAGTGAACAAGACAAACATAATTGGCCAGGTGAGGTGGGTCACACCTGTAATCTCAGGGCTTTGGGAGGCCGAGGCAGGAGGAGGGCTTGATCCCAGGAGTTCAAGACCTGCCTGGACAACACAGCAAGACCCTGCCTTTAAAAAAAATAATAATAAATAACCAGGCATGGTGGCACGTGTGTATCGTCCCACCTACTCAGGAGACTGAGACAGGAGAATGGCTTGATCCTGGGAGTTGTTTGTGTGTGTGTGTGTGTGGATGGGTGGGTGGCAGGTTCTCGCTCTCTTGGCCAGGCTGGAGTGCTGTAGTGCAGTCTCGGGTCACTGCAACCTCCACCTCCCGGGTTCAAGTGATTCTCCTGCCTCAGCCTCCCGAGTAGCTGGGATTACAGGCACCTGCCACCACCCCTGGCTAATTTTTTTGTATTTTTAGTAGAGATGGGGTTTCACCATGTTGGCCAGGCTGGTCTCAAACTCCTGACCTCGTGATCCGCCTGTCTCGGCCTTCCAAAGAGCTGGAATTACAGGCGTGAGCCACTGTGCCCGGCCGACACTGGGAATTTGAGGCTGCAGTGAACTATGATCACACCACTGTACTCCAGCCTGGGTGATAGAGCAAGACCCTGTCTCAAAACAAAAAAAAAACCAAACAAACAAAAAGTCACATTCATTGGTTCTTGCAGGGCTCAAAGTCTGGGCGGGGAGAAGGAACACTTAGAAACAAACTAGTAAAGGCTGGGAATGGTGGTTCACGCCTGTATCCCAACACTTTGGGAGGCTGAGGTGGGAGGATCACTTGAGCCTAGGCGTTCAAGACCAGCCTGGGCAACATAGTGAGACCTTGATCATGATCACCCTCCTCCCCCTCCCCCTCCTCCTCCTCTTCCTTTCTTTTTCTCTTCTTCTTCTTCTTCTTTTTTTTTTTTTTTTTTTTTGAAACAGATTCTCACTCCCATTGCCCAGGCTGGAGCACAGTGGCATGATCATGGCTCTGCAGCCTTGAACCCCCAGACTCAGGTGATTCTCCCACCTCAGCCTTCTGAGTAGCTGGGACTACAGGTCACACCACCCTACCTGGCTAATTTCTTTGTAGTTTTAGTAGAGACTAGATCTTACCATGTTGCCCAGGCTGGTCTGGAACTCCTGGGCTCAAGCCTTCTGCCCACCTCAGCCTCCCAAAGTGCTGGGATTACAGGTGTGAGCCACTGAGCCCAGACTTGAGACCTTGTTTCTACAAAAATAAAAATAAATAAATAAATAAAAAATTACCTGGGAGTGGTTGCATGCACCAGTGGTCCCAGCTACTCGGGAGACTGAGATGGGAGGATTGCCTGAGCCCAGGAGGTTGAGGCTGCAGTGAGCCCAGATCGAGTCACTGCACTCCAGCCTGGGCAACAGAGTGAGACCATGTCTCAAACAGGCAATATTAGTAAAAATAATATTTAGAGATTGAAAAAAGTGCAATGAAAGAAAGAAATAGGAACTGAGAGAATGTGACAGGAGAGACCTATCAAGTCAGATATGGTGGCTGTCAGGAGGACCTTTTGGTAATTATATTTCAGCAGAGGCTTGAAGATAAGAAGACTTGATGCATTCAGTGAGGAAAACCCCATTCTGTAACCATCTAGGGTAAGTGACTGTGGTCCACAACATAAGAGGGCTTGAAGAGAAGAATAGGGAAGAAATTTTGAGTCAAAAATCTGGGTTCTATCCCCAGTCAACTAGCTGTATAGTCTTGAAAAGGTCACACAACCTCTTGAGTCTCTCTTTGCTTAAAATGAGGGTCCATTATGCCTATCTCACAGGTGTGGGCTATATTAGATGATGGATGTGAAGGTGTCAAATGTAAAATACACGCACAGTGTTTTTACCGGTAAATGCATACGTAGTACTAACATATCACTGGGATGTGAATTTCCCACTTGCCAGTGTACCCTGAAATGAGAGCTTGTCTTAGTTAGACTTAGACCAAAGAAACCAAAACATGCTGCAAAGCCCGATGTCATTGGTGGAGCATTTGTGCTGCTGGGCGTCTGTCTTGCTTCTGATGGTGCCATATTTGTGACTTAGGAGAGCCTGGGGAGGTGCCTCCGGGGCCATGGTTGCCTTCTGCAAGTAGTGAGAGAGGAATGAGAAAGCCTCTTCACAGAGGGGTGTCCCCAGAACTGTCCTCATTTGCTCTTGCTTATAGACCCTGTCCCTGAGATCTAAAGGGTGACCTGACGTATTTGTCCTCATGGTACCTACCAGAGGTCAACAGACAAAAGTGGGCTTTGCTTGTGTTTGCTGCTGGCCCCAGGACAGCCTATAGACACTGGCGCACACCAAAGCCACAGGCCGGAGAGCAGGCAGGAAGCAAGACGAGGGCTGGTCTTGGGGCACCCTGAGGATGCAGAGTTCGGGGCTGTAAGGGACTCGGGAAGGAGCCAAGGAGGAGAGAGGGAGAGAAGTGGGGGAAGGAGAGGTGGGGTGAGGGCGGGAGGGGAGAGCGGGGAGAACGAGCAAGAGGACGGGGCCCCGAGGAAAGGGAGGCCACGCGCGAGAGGGGGCCGCGGGGCGGGCGCGGAGGCGGGGCGGCGGCGGCGGGCAGGCGGCGGGCGGCGCTGTCAGTGCGAGGCGGCGAGCGGAATGCAGCGGCCCGAGGCCTGGCCACGTCCGCACCCGGGGGAGGGGGCCGCGGCGGCCCAGGCCGGGGGCCCGGCGCCGCCTGCTCGAGCCGGGGAGCCCTCGGGGCTGCGGGTACGGAGCGGGCGGGCGCGGGGGTCCCGGGCGGCGGGAGCTGGGCCGGGACAGAGCAGGATGGGGGCAGCAGCCAACTCAGAACTCGCGCGCCTGGCGGCTGGGAACTTTGTGTCACCCCTGACTGGCACCAGGACCCGGGAGGAAAAGTTCGTCCCAGCGCCGACCGGAGAGGAGGCCTGTCCTGAGTCCGTCGGCGCGGGGCTGAAGTTCTGGGTCCGTTTGGAGCGGGGGTGGCGGGTGAGTTGCGATTCCGCGGGGAGGGTAAGGAGTGGCCTGTCCGTCCCAGACTCGGCTCCCATCACCGGTGGGTGATGGGCATGCTTCTGGAGTCTACCCGGGCCAGGGCCTGGGGGCGCGCTGACAGCGCAGGTCCAGCCCCGCCAGGGATCAGCTGGAAGGAGGAGGCTCGGCCCGCTGTCCCCCCCGGCCCAGGTTCTGTGATACACTCCGACTCGGGCTCTGGAGCAGTCAGTGCATGACAGAACTTGGGCCCGGAAGGACCTTCTGCACCCAACGGGCACAGCGCCCACTCGGGGCCTGCAGTGGAACATCTGCCTGGGAGTGGAGTGGGCACCTGGGTTGGCCCATGTGGCACAGGGCTGGGCAGAACCAGCTGTGGACCTTGAGGACTGGGGTTGCTGGAGCCTGAGGATGTATCCTAGGGCCAGCAGATCCCATAGACACAGGGTGTCCACCTCGAGTCAGGGGCCAAACGGAACTCTCCTCTCCGGTGTCAGTTGCAGGAACCTTCCCTCTACACCATCAAGGCTGTTTTCATCCTAGATAATGACGGGCGCCGGCTGCTGGCCAAGGTAACCTCTGACCCCACCCATGAGGGACACAGTTCCCACTCAGCTGACACTCCTGTCTCAGGAGAAACTCCACTGTGATCTCTGTGACTCAGGGCAGCTCAGCTTAGACCCCTCCAGAGGTCCTTCTCATCCTCCTGCCTTGTCAAGGTGCTGCTCCCTGAAATGAGGGGTCTCCTCTATTTCTACTCATGTTCCCTGAAATGTTTCCTTATCATCCTGCTACTGGCCAGTTGGACCTGGGCATGGGAAGGTTCTGCCTAATGGGTCAGTGGAGTGTTGAGCCTGGGACCCAGGAGTCTTAGTCCCCAAACCCCCACACAAGTTCTTTTGTTCTTTGGGGTTTGTCTCTAAACCTCCTCAAAACCTCCACTTTTGTTCTACAGCTTGGTAAACACAATTTAGTCTAAGGAGTCTAAGGATTTAGAACCAGATGGGATTTTAGAGACTATAATCCAACTCTTTAATTTCGTAGATGAAGAAAATGAGGGGTAGAGAAGCTAAGTGAGTTGCCTGAGGTCACAAGTATTAATATCCTAACAGATCCAAACTCAAATTTTATTTATTTACTTATTTAATTTTTTCACTTCTCCCATTTCACAGGTTTCACAGGCAAACTCAGGTTTTTTGACATGAAGCTCAAGGTGGTTTTCACTGTACCCCCATTCAATTAGCTGTTATCTATCCTAGCAAACATGGCCTGAGCGAACCAAACTAAAATAATCCAAAAATACATTTCTACTGTCAACACAATTAATTGTAGTGGAGCTATAGCATCTGCATTAGCTATGAAATGCATTATAAGGCCAGGCGTGATGGCTCATGCCTATAATCCCAGCACTTTGGGAGGCCAAGGCGGGCAGATCACTTGAGGTCAGGAGTTCGAAACCAGCCTGGACAACATGGTGAAACCCTGTCTCTACTAAAAATACAAAGAATTAGCCAGGTATGGTGGTGAGCGCCTGTAATCCCAGCTACTCGAGAGGCTGAGGCAGGAGAATTGCTTGAACCTGGGAGGCAGAGGTTGCAGTGAGCCGAGATCGCACCATTGCACTTCAGCCTGGGCAACAAGAGTGAAACTCTGTCTCAAAAAAAAAAAAAAAAAAAGAAAAGAAAAAGAAAAGAAATGTGTTGTAAGGCCAGGCGCAGGGCTGATGCCTGTAATCCCAGTACTTTGGGAGGCTGAGGCGGGTGGACTGCTTGAGCCCAGGAGTGCCAGACCAGCCTGGGCAACATGGCAAACCCCATCTCTACAAAAAAACAAACAAAAAAAAAAAAACAAAAACACGAAAATTAGCCGGGCGTGGTGGTGTGCGCCTGTAGTCCCACCTACTCAGGAGGCTGAAGTGGGAGGATTGCCTGAGCTCGAGAGGTTGAGGCTGCAGTGAGCCATGATCGAGCTACTGCACTCCAATCTGGGTTATAGAGTGAGACCCCATCCCAAAAAATAGATTTTCTGTTTGTTTATTTGGAACTGAAAGTTTTTTGTTTTTATGAAATTCAAATAAGCAGTGGCTGCTAGGGAGATGGCTAATCTGCCTGCGGATTGAGTATTAAGTGGCAAAATCCACATCCAGAAAATTGAAAACTGAGCTGACCACACCTTGCCCCAGCAGATGGTCAGAGGTGGATCAGCAAGGCCAAAGGCTTTTCCTCCCTACAGATTAAGAAACTGAGTCAGAGAGAGAGGCTCACCATTCCCAAACAAAAAACATTAATTTAGTTATGGGATATGTGTGAGGAATTGTTTCTTAGATATTTAATCTTCACTATAATCCTGTCTGCAGTCAGGCCGTCCTTAGTGGTCAAACCCAGCTTTGGCCTCACAACTGTGAGATGTTGGGGAAGTTACCTGACTTCTTTTTTTTTTGAGACGGAGTCTCGCTCTGCTGCCTAGGCTGAAGTTCAGTGGCGCGATCTCAGCTCACTGCAACCTCTGCCTCCTGGGTTCAAGCGATTCTCCTGCCTCACCCTCCCAAGTAGCTGGGATTACAGGCACCCGCCACCATGCCCAGCTAATTTATTTTGTATAATTATAGAGATGGGGTTTCACCATGTTGGCAAAGCTGGTCTGGAACGCCTGACCTCAGGTGATCCACCCGCCTCGGCCTCCCAAAGTGCTGGGATTACAGGCATGAGCCACCGTGCCAGGCCATTACCTGACTTCTTGATGCCTCGGTTTCCCCATCTGTGTAATGGGGATAATAAAGTAGCTGCTGTTATTATTGTTATTATTGTTTAAGAAGGACTCCTGGTTTTGCCGTCTTTCCTGTAGAGACTCAGGGTGCTGTAGAATTAGTGTGCCCTAGTGACCATGCCAATCCTTAGCACCCTGCACATCTGCTGAATGTACAAGATCCTCCAAGAAACCAGGAGGGGACTCCAAAAGCAGGCCTCAATATCCCTCTACTTTTTGGGACTTTCTTTGCTCAGAATTTGTTTTGGAGGGGGCCAAGCACAGTGGCTCATGCCTGTAAGCCCAGCACTTTGGGAGGCCAAGGTGGGCGGATCACCTGAGGTCGGGAGTTCGAGACCAGCCTGACCAACATGGAGAAACCCTGTCTACTAAAAATACAAAATTAGCTGGGCGTGGTGGCGCATGCCTGTAATCCCAGCTACTCAGGAGGCTGAGGCAGGAGAATTGCTTGAACCCGGGAGGTGGAGGTTGTGGTGAGCCGAGATCGTGCCATTGCACTCCAGCCTGTGCAATAAGAGCAGAACTCCATCTAAAAAAGAATAATTTGTTTTGGAGGAAGTAATGAGCCTGCAGGCCTAGGGTGCAGTAATGGAGAGATGGGGCAGGGAAGCAGGATCCCGCTTGCCCAGCGCCTACTCTTTCCTGCCCCCCAACCTAGGGAGGATCCAGGCTGTGTGGAAAGCTATGGTCCCTTCTCCTTCCCTTTCTCATAGTATTATGATGACACATTCCCCTCCATGAAGGAGCAGATGGTTTTCGAGAAAAATGTCTTCAACAAGACCAGCCGGACTGAGAGTAAGTGTCCCCCTCTTCCTCCAGCAGACTATCAGATGCACACTGTCATCTTCTCCATCTGGACACATCTGTCCCCATCAGCCTTGCACACCCACAGGCCATTTCCCTTTCTTCAGAGGCTTTTTGTCCTCTCCTTCCCAGCTGTTCTCCACTCCCTTCCTCCAGGGAACCTCCACTCCCTGTCACTCTCCAGTTCCCCCAACTACCCAACCCCCCAGCATCCCCAGGCCTCTCTCTAGCTGAGGAGGCCAACTGTGTTGTGGTCCCAACCTGGATCTGGTCCCAAGGTGCTGCACAGGGTGGGAGCGTGGGCAGGAGGTAAACGGGTCAACAACTGGGCTTGTTGACTCCTTGGCCTGAGGCAGTCCCTAGAAATAGAGTAGCAGATAAGGGGAAGGACACGGGGCTGCCTGATGGTAGTGTCCCTAGTGCTGGTCTTTCCAAGGGTTCTCCAGAAAGGGGAGAAGGAAATAGGAGAGTCACAGAGTCATACATGAGGAGGAGGGGCTAGGCTAGGACCAGGCAAGGTGGCCAGGACTGAAAGCTCCCTCCACTTCTAGGTGAGATTGCATTTTTTGGGGGTATGACCATCGTCTACAAGAACAGCATTGACCTCTTCCTATACGTGGTGGGCTCATCCTACGAGAATGAGGTGAATTCAGGAGGTTGGGGCAGTAAGAAGGGTCTGTCTATGGGGAAATGTTGTTATTTGGAATCTGGGCTTGAGGCTGGGACCTGGAGGCTCACCATTGGACACCTCCTTTTAGGCTCCATGGGGTAGAGGAGGGCAGCCAGAAGGGTTCTTTCTGGGACAATGTGTATCTTCGATGCCCCTTAGTTTCCTTGGGAACCAGGAATGAAGTAATCACTTCATCTTCAAGGGAGGCTTTGTCCTTCTTAAACATAACTAGAGAAGGATACACTCAATGTCTCCCAGTGGAGAACTCCAGTTTCCCAGCCCAGACACATGGAAGTTCCCTCTAATGTCACACCGCAGTCAGTCTCCAGCCCAGGCCTCTGAAACTCTCCATTGCTGCCCGCACAGGTGGGCTCCAAGTGCTTCTTTGGACCTTCTCAATCTCAAACTCTCATTTTCCTCCTCCCGTATCTGCCCATCCCAGCTGATGCTCATGTCTGTTCTCACCTGCCTGTTTGAGTCTCTGAACCACATGTTAAGGTGAGTGAGGTTCTCTGCCCTCCGAGGCCCCATCCCCCCGGCCCTGATATGTCACAGGACCCTTCCTCCCTGTTTTTCTCCTGAAGTCCCCACAAGACTAAGATAATCCAAAAAGAAAAGTTCACAGTCGACACAATGAACGAAAGTAGGGCTGTGCTATAGCATCTAACCTAGTTGTGAAACGCATCTGGGGTCCTGTGGTGGGTGCCAGGGTGTCAAGGCCCAAAGTATGGGAGGTTGGACAAGGTAGGGTGTAAGGAAGCAGAACTGCCCTTTGCTCAGAAATGCCTTGCATGGGCTCTGTGCTCACTGCCCTTCACATTCTCCTTCCCAGTCCTTGTTTGGTGAGGGGTGAATGAGGCAGTCTTTGGAGAGTGGGGTCAGCCTCACCTAGGCAGGGACTCAGTTCCTCCCAGCCACAGGGAAGCTCAGGAGCTTGTGTCCACCTTCAGGAAGAATGTGGAGAAGCGCTGGTTGCTGGAGAACATGGACGGAGCCTTCTTGGTGCTGGACGAGATTGTGGATGGCGGGTGAGGAGGGGACAGTCAGGGACACTCACAGCAGGAGTGCCTTTGAGAATCATCAGCCCCAGATGGCACCCAGCATGTCTAGAACTCTGACCAACTTCTCACTCCCTTCCCCCAGCATATTCCCAGGGATCCCATTCCCCTAGCCCTTCCCCTTACTAGCGCCCCACTCATGAAGATAGAAGTTGATTTCAATGTTAGCCAAAGTCAAGCCAAACAAGAGAGTAACCTGATGTCAAACTATGGGAGACTGTTGAATAGGCAGGGTTTGGGGAAAATCCAGTTTGGTCTCCAATGCCCAGGGGAAGCACTGGCACAGATCCTGGCCCTCTCTGGAAGGACTTCAGACAGTCCCACCAGCCCCACATGTCCCGCTCTTAGTGCTCAATTCCAACACAAGCTAGATGCGTGACCTGGGTCAATTACTGACTCTCCCCGAGCCTTACTTTCTCCATCTTTAGGATGGAGGTAATAAGAGATTGTGGGGATTAAGTGAGAAGATACATGTGAAGCTTGTGGTTCTCATTCAATAGATGTTGCCTCCTATTGGTATGCTAGTATATTCTTAGGAAGCTAGGAGCTCTTTTGAGAAAAGTTGGCTTGTGAATTTCCATCAGGGGATCAATATTCAGAGAGAAAAAGAAGTTCTGGCTCTGGGGCAAAGGATAATAAAAATTTCTTTTTTTTTTTTTTGAGACAGAGTCTCGCTCTGTCACCCAGGCTGGTGTGCAGTAAGTGGCGTGATCTCAGCTCACTGCAAGCTCCACCTCCCGGGTTCACACCATTCTCCTGCTTCAGCCTCCTGAGTAGCTGGGACTACAGGCACCCACCACCACACCAAGCTAATTTTTTGTATTTTTAGTAGAGATGAGGTTTCACCATGTTAGCCAGGATGGTCTCGATCTCCTGACCTCGTGATCCGCCCACCTCAGCCTCCCAAAGTGCTGGGATTACAGGTGTGAGCCACCATCCCCAGCCAATAGAAATTTCTTGAGCTCCTTAAAAACATACATGCCTCTATCATTACATCATTTTATACATTAGGAAACAGGCTCAAAGGTTCAAGTGACACACCGGAGGTCTCTCACACAGCTAAGGAGTGGCAGGGCCAAGATCTAAAACCATGTGAATAGTTCCAGGGGCCATGCTGTTTCCATGGCACTGTACTGGACTGCCTGGGGCACTAAGGAATGCCTCCTGCAGATTTCTGGGACCCAAAAGGGAGTGGGGTAACGCCAGGTTTTGGGGAGCCAGAAGCATATATAATTTGGTGAACCCTCTTGAAGGAAAACTTTACACAAACACACACAAAACTATAAATGCAAAACAAGACGCAGGGCTCTGGATGGCTGTGCAAAGGAGGATGCCTGAGGTGTAAGCTTCACAAGTTTCCCGTCTCTGCCTCTGAGGAACTCAGTTTCCTGCCAAGAAAAACTGGGGAAGCGCCAGTCGGGAGGCAACGCCTAAACTGGAGCCTTGGCCTGGGATGCTCTTTCTTTATGGATTACAGGACCCCTGGTTAGGGAGCTTGGGACAGGGGGTGCTCAGCCCAAGGATGGGGACTGGAAGAGGCTCCCAAGGAATGTTTGTCATTTCCAGTGATTTAGTAACAAAGAAAAACAAAGCTTCTGCCCTGGAGGAGTCTCAGTGGGTAAGGAGGTACACTCAGATCCTGTCATCTTTGTCCTGCCGCAGTGACAGGCCCTCACGCCCATGTACCCTGTACATAACCCCAAGGCCTCACGAAGGAGCGCCTGCTCTCTGAGAAAAGCTACAATATTTGGGTCTATCAAAAGGGAAGTTTTTTGTTTGTTTCTGTGTGTGTGTGTGTGTGTGTGTGTTTTGAGATGGAGTCTCACTCTGTCGCCCAGGCTGGAGTGCAGTGGCATGATCTCGGCTCACTGCAACCTCTGCCTCCTGGGTTCAAGCAATTCTCCTGCCTCAGCCTCCCGAGTAGCTGGGATTATAGGCGTGCGCCACCATTACCGGCTAATTTTTTTTTGTATTTTCAGTAAAGACGGGGTTTCACCATATTGGCCAGGCTGGTCTCGAACTCTTCACCTTGTGATCCGCCCACCTCAGCCTCCCAAAGTGCTAGGATTGCAGGCGTGAGCCACTGTGCCTGGCCTAAAAGGGAAGATTTAAAAAAAAAAATTTTTTTTTAGACAGAGTCTCACTGTGATGCCCAGGCTGGCACAGTCTTGGCTCACTACAACCTCTGCCTCCCGGGTTGAAGCGATTCTCCTGCCTCACCCTCCCGATTAGCTGGAATTACAATGTGTGCCACCATGCCTGGCTGATTTTTGTACTTTTAGTAGAGACAGGGTTTCGCCATGTTGGCCAGGCTGGTCTGGAACTCCTGACCTCAGGTGATCCACCCGCCTCAGCCTCCCAAAGTGCTGGGATTACAGGCATGAGCCACCGTGCCCAGCCTTAAAAAAAAAAAAAAAGGGAGGAAGTAGGGGAGAAGGTACATGCTGATTTTTGGAGTTTCATTTCTTTTATGCAGGGCATGACCCCATGCCATAAAATAACAGTGCGACAAGATAAGAACCCCCAGAGCCTCCCTTCCTAACTCTTTTCACAGGGAATCCAATCCTATACCCAGAAAGTGAAGTGAACTTTCAAGAGCTCTGAGTTTTGAGAGTCCCTGCTTTTGACAACCTGATCATCCTAGACCAGACTGTTCTCATCCAGTTTCAAAGATTTTGCCCAGGGATGACAAAGCATGTGGACCACTGGGTTGAAGCATCAAAGAATCAGAGCTGAGGGCCCTCCATGCTGAGGGAGAGTTCTGACTTGAGGGCTATCAGTGGGAAGGGACCTGGAAGGTGGAGATGTTGCAGGATGCATTGGGAGAGGGAAGAGGCTTGGCAAGGAGAAGGGGCGGAGGGGAGGATTGTGCCACTGATTTACCTCCTGGTTTTTCCTCTCATCTTGTAGTGTGATTCTGGAGAGTGACCCCCAGCAAGTGATCCAGAAGGTGAATTTTAGGGTAAGAGTCTTCCTGAACACCTCCTCTTTTAGGCTGCCCTTCCTGTCCTCCCTGGGAATAGGGCTGCTAGGGCCTAGATGGTAGAAGCCCAAGCTCCTCTAGCAGAAGCCAGCCACTGGGCTGACACACTTGTTAGGGGTGGGATGAGCAGCAGTTTCTGGGTGGGATGCCAGTTAATGGAAGAAATCTTCCTGTCCTCTCCCCAGCTAGGAGCACAAGTACCTCACCTCTTTCCTGGTAGGAAGTATAGACTGGGGAAATAAATACATCTTCAAAGAGGCACTAGGTGGCTGCCTTGGCCTTGAGGTTGGGGGTCAGGGGTATGGATAGAACCTCCCTGCCTTGTTTGGCTTTCTCATGTCTGGATGAAACCTTTCTTCCCATCTTTCTTCCCATCTTCCCTCACCCTCCATGCACCATAGCACAATCCCAGAGGTCCTGGCTTCCAAATGACAGGCTGCAGGACTTCTATTAACCAGTGACACAGGTGCAGCTCTGAATCACCCTAACCACTGCACCACCTCACCCATACCCCCAAGCCCCTTTCCTTCACCTCCCTGACCCAGGACCCTCATGCTGGCCCTACCCCACCCCTTGACTCTGCTTCCTTACAGGCAGATGATGGCGGCTTGACTGAACAGAGTGTGGCCCAGGTAGGCCCCCCTGCATCTGCCTTGGCTAGAAATGGTCTAGAGAGATACGGGGAGCAGAGCATCCTAGAGCATTCTAGGGGGACCCAGTGAAGTTATCAAGTCTGAAAAATCGGGTGAGAAGGGAAGGGATGAGGCAGTGACAGGTCATATCTTGGAAAGACTCACTGGAGGCCTCCGGGCTCTCCAACTCGGGGGAGCTGGGTACTAATGGATGGATGGGCGTGTTACCATCAGCCCACCTCATCTCCTGGCTTGGTTTAGTTGGATTGAAACTAGGATGAGCTGCCTACCTTGGAGATGGCTGGGTCGCTTGTGCACCCCAAAAATCTGGGAACTCAGGCCTCTGATGCGCCTTCTACCGAAACCTGGAAAGGGTACCAAATAGGAGTTTGGCTCTTAACCCCTGTCCTTGCCACTTAGGGTGCACACTGGGATTGTTAAGGGACTCTCAAACCCATGATAGGATCTGACTTTCCTCACTCATCACTTGTCACCTTACCCCTGAGTGACCTGGCTATGGAAGAACCTGCCACAACCCTGCATGGTCTTATCTGGAGGTGCTTGCAGAGCATGAGGCCAGGGGGAGGTTCCTGGCTCTGAAGCCTGATCAGTTCCCCAGCTGCACAAACTTCCTGCTAGTTCAGGACGACTGTCTTGACCTCTTTTCTGTCCACCTGCAGGTCTCTCTGCTCAGACTAATCCTGCTTGTATGGAACTTCCCGCCCTGGCGCTAACTCCTCGTGCTGTGGTGGCCCTACCGAGATGAGCCTGTGCTGTCTCGTGTGGAGTCCCAGGTGTGGCGCCCATTTTCCTGCAGTGCCCTTAGCGCTCACTCTGCTTCGCCCTCCCCTCTGATTCCCCATGTTTCCTCATACCGTGCTGGAATGAATGCAGCTGCAAGGCAATTTTCAGAGTGGAAGGAGGGTAGGGAGTAATAAGCAGAGCAGATAAGAACACAGGTGCTCATGGGAGTCATCCCAGGGTACGTGTTCTACCTTACCACCTAAAGCTGGGTGACCTAGGGCAAGTTACTCAACCTCTCTGGGCCTCACATAATAACAGGACCCTCTTCATGGAGTTATGAGAATTCAATGAGCCAATGCATGGCAAGCTCTTAGTAGGACTCCAAGCCAGTTAACACATGCTGAATAACCATCAGTATTTCTCCAAAGGGAGAAAGAATGAAAACATAGCATTTTTGATGGAATTCTTGAGTTAAAACAAAGGAAGCTACAGGTAGCCAATGGGGGATAAAATGAGGACAAAGTTAGATTCTGGCTAGGAGAATCAGGGGAACCCTAAGCCACTGTCCCCAAGAGAGGAGGGAGACTGTGCAGGAGAAGGAGACACAGCGTTCCCTCCTTCTCTAGAAGGGAATAAGGCTGAGTGGCTGGAGGGACAATCTGAGGGACACACCTGAGTCCTGTCCCCCTCTCCTGCTTTGGTATTGTGCATGCACGTGTGCACTTGTATGGATTTGTGTAAGCACTGGGCTGAGACTTTCCACCAGGCATCCCACCGCAGGGTCTGGCTGGCCACCCTTTGCCGGCTATGCCACATCAGCAGTGGGTTGCGGTGGGGTGTTGAGGACACATTGCCAGCCATGGCCAGAGCTAGGGGTTTGCTGAGGCGTCTGAGCACAGGGAGTGTCAGGCCTGGGCCCCGTCTCCGCCTGGACGTGGCACTGTGGGCGGGAACTCTCATGGCATGACAGCGGGGAGACAGGCTGCTGCCACACCCACGCTGCAGATGCAGGAGCCAGAGGTCTGGGCAGGCTTGGGCCTGAGGTGGGAGCTGGCTGCAGCCGGTTTGGTCTGCGCTTTCTGACTTGGAGGGTTGGCCGCGTTTAAGCCAAGTGGAGACAAGCTGCTGCCACCTAGTGACCGGGGGTTGCAGGGGCGCTTCGGGAAGGTGGGCTGTGGACCTCCCCATGACTGTGTGTGGAGGCATTTGACATTCTCAATTATCTCTCAACCTCCCCCACCCCACCCCAGGTTCTTCAGTCTGCCAAGGAACAAATTAAATGGTCGTTATTGAAATGAAGGCTGTGGATTCAAGGCTCCCTGCCCCCCAGACCATTTCCCCAATCCTGGCAAAAGCCCAAAGATCCCAGGGTCAGGAGAGACCCCTCTGTATCCCCAGGTCCCTCCCAGAACTGACTCCTAAGGTCTCCAGCCAGGGCTTCTGAGATGCAAAGGTTTGGCCTCAGGAGAGTCACCTTTTCTCACGGCCCTGGCCTTAACTCATATCTTAGGCATTCCTGGCCCCAGGGCCCTAATAAACCTGCTTTTGTCTTCTGCCAAGGGTCTCCTTCTCTCTTGGCCTAGGAAGTTGTGTGTGTGTGTGTGTGTGTGTGTGTGTGTGTGTGTGTGTGTGTGTGTGTGTGTGTGTGTGTGTGTGTGTTCATATAAGGGCTCCTGCACTTTCTGTGGCTCATCGTGGGGATATCCAGTACCAGGGTGGGGCGTGTCCCTGTGGTTGTGTGATTGGGCAGAGATGTGGGACAAGGGAAAGGGGACTATTTAACACCATGAGGGGGTGCGACGCTGATACCACGGAGCCCCATGTGTGGCGCATACTGCCAGGTAGGGGAGAGCAAAATATGGTACCCTTATTTTGCAATGCAGTGCATACATGGTAGCTCCGCTAGGGATTCCTTGAGTCATTTTTTCCATTCCCAAACTCCAGAAGGGAAGAGAGGTAAGGCTTCCTCTGAACAAACCGAGAAACAGTATGGCTATTTTTCTTGGCATGCCTGGAACCGTGGAATTCCTATCCTGGCATACACCCTGGGCACTACAGCTCTCTGCAAGCTTGCGGGTGGTGGGGGCGAGGAAGCATCGCCAGCCCCCACCGTGCACATGTGTCCTGAGCACCCTGTGCGCTGCAGAGGGTGTGAAGAATTGCAGGTCTGGAGGGACAGGAGGGTGGAAGGGTGTCGCAGGGACAAACGGGAAGGGTGGAGATTGTATAGCCTTTCTGGGCGACACGACTTCCCTTCTCTGTCGCCGTCCCAGAACCTCTGTTTTCTCCTTTCCACTCTCTGACGCGTACACTTTCTGCGTCCCTGTAAATGCGTCCCTGAGCTTGTCTAGCGTTGCGTCCCGGGACAGCTCGTTTCCCTCGATTCTTTGCGGACTGCAGCTGGTGGCTCGCGTTCCACCCCGGCTCCACCCCGGCCCCGCCCGTGGAGTGCGCTGAGCACTGCGGGAAGCCCCGCCCCAGGAAAGCCCCGCCCCAGGAAAGCATCCGCGATCCTATGGTGCCACCTGCAGGGACCGGCAGGAAACGCGCTCCCGCCGGACCGACCTGCTGACTAACTCCGCCCCCAGGGCGGACCCGACTCCGGCTCCTGAGAGTTACTGGTTGGTTTCCGACGCCGGCGACAGGACGTTGCCCTAGCAACCTGCACGCGTGACCCACCCTGCTAGTGCTGCGCCAGCGTGGGCACAGGAATTTCAGCGAAGGAGGGAAAGTGGCGAGCCGTGGACGTTAATAGAAATTGTCCCTGAGGCTTTCAAGTCCTACGTTATGAAACTGTTTAAGATTGGACATTTATAACGGGCTTGACTACTTCTGCAATTAGAGAAAATGATATAGTTATGTAAACATTTACATTGTAAGCGCTGAGTACATAACCCGTCCCAGTAAATAATGCAAAATGGCAACTCTTGGAAGGGGAGAAAAAAAGAGTATTCGGTTAAATTCCGTGGAGTTCAGGGGCTAGTATGGCGACAAGAAAGGAGACATTTTCCAGAAATATTTTGGCAAATATGCGGCCACACCCAGGGCTTGGCTTCCTCCACCACCCTTAAGCGACCGCAAGGAGGGACGGGCAAATGCGCTTCTTAGCAAAGCGGTCGCGCCCGCCTCGGCCCTGCTATTCCAATGTAGCAGGGACGGGAATGTAAAGGGACAGGCAGGAGGCTGGGCGCTTCACACAAACTGGCTCACCGAATCCTGTGAATTACGCGATGCTCTCCCCATTTTACGGAAGGGAACACTGAGCCTCAGGTTGACGTGTTTGGTGTAGTTTCCGCAGGGCGGGGCTCCGGATGGGGAACTGCTGGGGACAAGTGGCTTTCTCGCGCATCCCTGCCCTAGGCCCATCCGAACCCCTGGCCCACACAGTAACCGTACTAGGTTAAAAGGAAGGGGCTGAGGGGGCATGGCAATGCCGAGAGGCGACCGGAAAGGTGTCCTCGCCCGCGATGGCTGAGGGATTGTGGGGAGCGGCGCGGCTGCGAAACAGCCGACGGACCCACGCCGCGGCGGAGAGGACAGCGCAGAGCGGGCTGCGCAGCACTGCCAGAGGACCCGGGAGGGCCGGCAAGGAAGGGCGCTGCCCCTTCCAGAGGACCCTGAGTTTGCAGGCCCAGCTTTCCGGGGGCTGAGGCGGAGACCCCGCTGGGGTTGGAGGGCCGCCGGCTGCTGTGCCCCCAGCTCCCACGTGGCGCCCGCAGCTCCGCAGAGCCGCCAGGATGACAAGCCTGGCCTGCCGCCCAGAGTCCTGCCCGCTGGCACCGGCTTCCTCCAGACTGCCTCATTAGCGCTGCCACAGGCCGGAGCCGGCGGGCGCGAAGGGGAGCGCGGAGGACTGGTTTTCGGGAAGGGCGGCCGGCTGTTCCGTGCGGGAGGGCAGCCAGGGCCTGCCTTCCAGTGTCCTGCCATCCCCAGGGCCACTCTGCATCTTTCTGTATTCCTCCACCCCCTTGCCCTCGTGGGCGACCCTGCGGGCCCCAAGTGTATAAGGGAAGGGGGCCTCAGGGCCTCTTCTTTCCTCCAGCAGAATGGGCACCGGGGCACGTCTGAAACCCAGACCCCGGGAGCCAGGGCCCAGCCAGACGGCACGCACAGAAACACCGGCCCGGGGGCTCTGGCACGGAACAGGACGCCAGCAACAAGCAGAGCCAACTGGGGGCGCAGAGGTAGCGCGGCCTGGCCCTCGGACCCCTTTTATACCACTTAGAGCCCCGCACGCCCCCTGCCTTCCGGCTATTGGCTGGCAGGAAGGCGGGGCTGGTCGGGTTGGCTGGCATCCAGGCGGTGATGGATGGCTCCCCGCTGGCGGGACCGCAGCCGGGCGGAGCGCTTTGCAGGGCTGCAAAGATTGGCGGGGGTGGGGCCAACCAGGCCTGGGTGTGGGGTGCAGGGGGATGAGCAGGACACCGCCCGAGGCTCAAATTTTCTGTGCCCTTAACCACCCTTTGAAACTTTGCTATATAGCGGGAAAAAAAAAAATCTTACCTCTAAATTCTTACTAGATGCCCTTTAACTTTGGAGGCCGATGCAGGTAATGTTGAATAATTTACCCAAAACAGTCTGGGCGCAACCTTACAGACCTCCATTTCCTTCCAATTTAGGTCTCATTCATTCAACAATATTTGTTTGTTGATTCATTATTTCAAATATTTGAGTGTTTGCCATGAGCCAGGCACTGGGGAAAGAAAGAGAGAGACTGATTAGACTCCGTAGTGGGGTGAGGGTGGAGGTTAAAAGGCAGGAAGGGATTTAAGAGATAGTTGAAAGTAGAAACGCCTTTAAAAATCAAATGATGTTCTTTATCTTGATCTGAGTAGTAGTAAAAAGTCACAGGCCGGGCGCAGTGGCTCACACCTGTAATCCCAGCACTTTGGGAAGCTGAGGCGGGCGGATCACAAGGTCAGGAGTTCGAGACCAGCCTGACCAACATGGTGAAACCCCGTCTCTACTAAAAATACAAAAATTAGCCAGGCATGATGGCAGGTGCCTGTAATCCCAGCTACTGGGGGAGGCTGAGGCAGGAGAATTGCTTACGCGGAAGGCGGAGGTTGCAGTGAGCCGAGATCTTGCCATTGCAATCCAGTCTGGGCAACAAGAGTGAAACTCTGTCTCAAAAAAAAAAAAAAAAAAAAAAAAAAAGTCACAGAGTTTACACTTAAGATATGTGCTCTTTCCTAAGTCATACTTCAATAAAAAAGAAAAAGAAATTAATCGAATGGCTGCCAAATTATATTCTAGCATCCATGTGTGTATGGTCCTCATCTGTTTCCTAATCTCTTCCTCATCTCTATGAACAGAAACTGGTAAACATGTTAGATGAGTTTCTAAATAAATAAGAGTGTGAGACATGTAAATTTTATACTGCACATATAGATTAACGCCATTCCTCAAAATGCACCCTTTGGTAAGAAAAGCAATGTTAATAATAATAATAAAATAAACTCTTTTGGAATGAATTCGTTCAACAGACATTTACTAACAGGCTGTTTCCAGGCCAGGCACCTTGCTGGGGATTGTTGGGAGCTTCTAAAATGAATTGGGAAACACAGTTCCTGACTCAAGGAGATTACAATTTGGCTGGGGACAAAGTCATGTACGCAGATAAGGAAATGATAAATATTCACAGAGGAAACGGTGTATTACATAACATGTAAAGAAGGAAGATGGGGAAAGAGACACCCCAAAGGGAGCAACAACATAAGCAAGGCCAGAGGTAAGGAATCTCCGTTTAGGCTGGGCGCAGTGGCTCATGCCTGTAATCTCAGCACTTAGGAAGGGTGAGACAGGCAGGTTGCTTGAGTCTGGGAGTTCGAGACCAGCCTGGGCAACATGGCAAAACCCTGCCTCTACAAAAAAAAAAAAAAAAAAAACAAAAAAATTAGCTGGGTGTAGTGGTGTGTGCCTGTAGTCCCAGCTACTGGGGGGAGAGGGGGCACCGTGGGCTGAGGTGGAAGGATCACTTGAGTCCAGGAGGCTGAGGCTGCTGTGAGCTGAGATTATGCCACTGCACTCCAGCCTGGAGGACAGAGCAAGACCCTGTCTAAAAAAAAAAAAGAAAGAAAGAAAAAGAAAAAAAAATCTCTATTGTTTAAGGAATTTCAGATAGGCAAATGTAACTGGAATGGTGTGTGTCTGCATGGAGTGTGTTGAGATCTGAGGTTTCTTCTTGATAGGTTGCAACTGGGTCGCAGTGAGCAATGAACGCCATGCTGAAGAATGACTGCTATTTATTGAGTTTGCTACTATATACACCTTAAAATTACCATTGTCCTCAAAACAACCTAACAAAGTAGGTATTGATAGGCTCACTGCAGCCTCAACCTCCGGGGCTCAAGCTATCCTCTTACCTCAGTCCCCCGAGTAGCTGGGACCACAGGCATGTACCACCACACCCAGCTAATTTTTAAAAATTTTTTAATAGACACGAGGTCTCACCATGTTGCCCAGGCTGGTCTCAAACTCCTGAGCTCAAGCGATCTGTCCACCTTGGCCTCCCAAAGTGTTGGGTATACCGCGCCTGGCCCGTTAGCCTTCTTTTTACAAATGAGAGAGCTGAGAGTCTGAGAGACTGAATAATTTGCCTCAGAGCTCATAGGTGGGATTTAAACCCATTCTGGTCTGACGCCATTGCTGGCTCTTCTTTACCCCAACCACAGAGCTAAAGAACTTGGCTTGTGGCCAGGCGCCATGGCTCACGCCTGTAATCCCAGTACTTTGGGAGGACAAGGTGGGTGGATCACCTGAGATCGAGACCAGCCCAACCAACATGGAGAAACCCTGTCTCTACTAAAAATACAAAATTAGCAGGGTGTGGTGGCGCATGCCTGTAGTCCCAGCTACTCGGGAGGCTGAGGCAGGAGAATCGCTTGAACCCCAGAGGCAGAGGTTTCGGTGAGCCAAGATTGTGCCATTACACTCCAGCCTGGGCAACAAGAGCGAAACTCCATCTCAAAAAAACAAAACAAAACAAAACAAAAAGTCAGTAAAGAACTTGGCCTGTGTTCTGAAGGTAATAGGGAACCACTGAAGATTTTCAAGCTAAGTGATATCAGCTCTGTGTTTTGAGGGAGGAACTCTGCTAGCAACATGGAACCTGGGTTAAAGAAGAGAACAGGAATTCAGGGTCAATTTATGACCCCCAAAAGGAAATATTTTCATTACAGTCACTTCTCATTCTTGATCTAAAACAGTACCACCCAGCTTGATTGCTGATCTTACTCACCAAGCAGCTTGCAAAAATCAAGTCCACTCTCAGAATTTGAAGAGTTGGTGCTTGAATTAATTCAGATTATTGCAGGCAGTCATTCCAAAAAAGGCCCTCCAAAAGGACCATTTTGTCAGGGACAATGATCTGAATATTTAGATTCTGAAAAGTATGTTTAAAAATAACAAGTCGGCCGGGCGCGGTGGCTCATGCCTGTGATCCCAGCACTTTGGGAGGCCAAGGCAGGTGGATCACAAGGTCAGGAGTTCAAGACCAGCCTGGCCAAGATGGTGAAACCCCCGTCTCTACTAAAAATACAAAAAAAAAAAAAAAAAATTAGCCAGGCATGGTGGCAGGTGCCTGTAATTCCAGCTACTCGGGAGGCTGAGGCAGGAGAATCGTTTGAACCCGGGAAGTGGAGGTTGCAGTGAGCTGAGATCGCGCCATTGCACTCCAGCATGGGCAACAAGAGCGAAACTCCGTCTCAAAAAAACAAAAAACAAAAAAACAAAAAAAACACAAGTCTACTTTATATCTTATATATTTAGTGCCCTCTTATCACTCTCACGTACCCCACTCTGAAAATAGACACATACACTTCAAATGAAAGAAAAAGAAGTAGCAAGAGGGATCTGATTCCATTTGACCAGATCCACAATTTCTGTCTAGACACCTGATTTTTTTTTTTTTGAGACTGGGTCTTGCTCTGTCACCCAGCCTGGAGTGCAGTGGCATGAATACGGTTCACTGCAGCCTTGACTTCCTGGGGAGAAGTGATCCTCCTACTTCAGCTTCCCATGTAGCTTGGACTATAGGTGCACACCACGACGCCTTGCTTTTTTTTTTTTTTTTGCTTTTTTTTTTTTTGGTAGGGAGATGGGGGTCTCACTTTGTTGTCCAGGCTGGTCTCAAACTCCTGGGCTCAAGTGATCCTCCTGCCTCAGCCTCCCAAAGTGCTGGGATTACAGGATTGAGCCGCCATGCCTAGCCTTTTTTTTTTTCTCTAAGGGACAGAGTTTTGCTCTGTCGCCTAGGTTGGAGTACAGTGGCGTGATCATGGCTCACTGCAGCCTCAACCTCCAGGTAGCTGGGACTACAGGCGCATGCCACCACACCCGGCTAATTTTTTGTTTCTTGTAGAGACAGGATTTTGCCATGTTGCCCAGGCTGGTCTTGAACTCCTGGGCTCAAGCGATCCACCCAAGTCAGCCTCCCAAAGTGCTGGGATTACAGGCATGAGCCATCACAGCCAATCCAGACACCTGATTTTTAAGAGATTGAAAATATGTGTTTTACTCTCATGGCTGCCAGTGAGCCCTCATCTGAAATAAACAAACAAATAAACTTGAGGATAGAAGAAAACTCTGGAAGTGATGAGGCTATAACCTTGCTTCCAGACAACAGCTTCTTAGTGAGTGACAGGGTGTTCTGGGGTGGGGATATATGGGGTGAGTAGGTGAGGACTCAGGTTCTGGGTGGAATGATTGGAAGACTGGTTTCAGCTGCTTACCATTCCTAGCAGCCTTGTGTTTGGAAGGTTGGAGGGCTCTTGGAACATCCTCTCCTAAGAGATGGCTGGAAAAGTCCAGAATTAATTTATCTTGGGGAAACAGGTAAGATAAAAACTTCTGGAATCAGCCGGGCATGGTGGCTCACACCTGTAATCCCAGCACTTTGGGAGGCCGAGGTGGGCGGATCACGAGGTCAGAAGTTTGAGACAAGCCTGACCAACATGGTGAAACCCCGTCTCTACTAAAAATACAAAAATTAGCTGGGCATAGTGGCGTGCGCCTCTGGTCCCAGCTACTCAGGAGGCTGAGGCAGGAGAATCGCTTGAACCTGGGAGATGGAAGTTGCAGTGAGCCAAGATCGCACCACTGCACTCCAGCCCTGGGTGACAGAGCGAGACTCCATCTCAAACAAACAAACAAACAAACAAACAAAACTTCTGGGACCCAAAGTCCCCCAAAATCTCAGTGTTCTCCAGATGGCAGCAAGAAGAAGTAGCTCTCACAGGTTTGCCCAGAAGATGGTGCTGTAAGACAAGCCCCTCTTTCATCCTTAGCCTGGCCGAGATCAGTGACGGGACTACAAAAAGGCTTGCAGGAACCAGACCTAGAGGGCATCTCTACTCTCTATTGGGCAGGAGTTATCTCACAGTGCTGAGCATTGCAGTCCATTCCTAGATACTCCCTAGACCACAGAGGAGAACCTTGGGGGTTCCCACATCAGAGCTGTGAGCACCTCCATGGGAACACGAAGGTGAGAGACCCTGGGAACCTGGGACAGCAATTGTCCTGAGAAAACAGGGCCTCTGATCAAGAAACACAGTCAAGAAATACAGACCTGGCTGGGCATGGTGTCTCGCTCCTGTAATCCCAGCACTTTGGGAGGCCGAGGTGGGCAGATCACTTTAGGTCAGGAGTTCGAGACCAACATGGCCAACATGGTGAAACCCTGTCTCTACTAAAAATACAAAAATTAGCTGGGCATGGTGACACATGCCTGTAATCCCAGCTACTCGGGAGGGTGAGGCAAGAGAATTGCTTGAACCCAAGAGATGGAGGTTGCAGTGAGCCGAGACTGCGCCACTGCACTACAGCCTGGGTGATGGAGTGAGACTCTGTCTCAAACAAACAAACAGAAAACAAATACAGACCTTTTCCTCCAACTCTGGAGATTTGGACCCATTCCCCAAGGTAGCTGGGAGGTTGAGGAAGGGGGCTGAGGGGCTTGGGCACTGACTGAAGTTTATACTCTAAGGTAGAAAAAAAAAAGTGGATCTTTCTGGGAGAGCAAGCTAGAGGCCTTCAGATTAGGAAAGTGAAACTCAAAGGGTGACTTACCCAATGTCACATGGCTAACAAGGGACAGAACTGAGACAAGAAAGAGGGTTTCCTGGAACCCTCTTACGTCTTTCTGCCCTGTGTTTTCTGCAGATCATGAGAATATAACGTTTATAAATAGAATTCCCTTGACAAGGAGTGCCTTCCTGGGCAGTAAGAAAAAATAGCAGGGCTCTTGACTCAAAACCCCAGTGCACATTTTTCTTTGCATGCTTTTTTTTTTTTTTTAACAGTCTCACTCTATCACCCAGGCTAGTGTACAGTGGCACAGTCTCTGCTCACTGCAACCTCCACCTCCCAGGTTCAAGTAATTCTCCTGCCTCAGCCTCTTGAGTAGCTGGGATTACAGGCACCTGCCACCATGCCTGGTTAATTTTTGTATTTTTAGTAGAGACGGGGTTTCACCATGTTGCCCAGGCTGGTCTCGAACTCCTGAGCTCAAGCAATATGCCCACCTCAGCCTCCCAAAGTGCTGGGAGCCACCATGGCTGGCTCCAATAGCGTTTTCTAATTTTTATTTTATTTTATTTATTTATTTATTTATTTATTGAGACAGAATCTTGCTCTGTCGCCCAGGCTGGAGTAAGTGGCGCCATCCTGACTCACTGCTGCATGTGCCTCCTGGGTTCAAGTGATTCTCATGCTTCAACCTCCCAAGTAGCTGGGACTAGAGGCACACAACACCATGCCCAGCTAATTTTTGTATTTTTAGTAGAGACAGGGTTTCACCATATTGGCCAGGCTAGTCTCAAACTCCTGACCTCAAGTGATCCTCCCGCCTTGGCCCCCCAAAGTGCTGGGATTACAGAAGTAAGCCACCGCGCCCAGCACGTCTGTTTTTTAAATAATGAAATTAATAAGTGAGTCCCATCAGCTGCACTTCTTTTCTGAGAGAGGATAATTTATATACAAGACACAGAAAAGCTTCTTGCACAATGTTCTTTTAATAGGATTTATGTAAACTCACATTTGTCAGGATCCGTAAAAGTATTCTATTTCTTTCACACATGTAATTTTTTTGTACCTCTATCTCAGTGAAGGAGGCAGTCGTTGTCATTCCCACTTGTGAGGTGATTGAGGTTGCTCTCGGGTCCTGGGAGCAGAAGCAATGCGGCCTGAACCCAGGTATGGATTTCATTTTGAAGAAAGGTCTCCTTGTAGGGCACTATCCTGGACCCAGTGGGCCTGCCCTTCCTATTTATTTCTTAGTGAAACCAGAAAGTTTGCTGGGGCCAGTATGATGGAGCATCGTGACTGACAAATGGCTGGGATTAGTCTAATGGGTAGGCAGCTATATATGGAGGAAGGCAATGAGGGATCAGACCATTTCCCTAGATTGCAGTGGAAACTTTGCAGGCAGTAGCTAAATGAATCAGAGAAGATGAGAAGACTGGAATACCTTGCAGAACACTTCCCATACCCTCCCACCTCCAGCCCCAAGGAGGATTAGGATGCAGGGAGTCTGCAGATGAAACAGTTGTTTACAAAGGCTGGAGAAGCATGCCAGGAAACTAGTCCAGGGGCAGTTTCCAGGGCCTGAGATTGATACTACTCCATCTTGAAAACTGAAAAAAAAAAAAAAAAAAGTGTGAGTCTTTAGTTCTGTACTCCCTTTAGTTCTGGGAGTGCATTTGGAGTTTTCTTTAAATTCTATGTGGATACAGGATGCTGAAGGAGGAGAATCACTTGAACCCCAGAGGCAGAGGTTGCAGTGAGATGAGATGATGCCACTGCTCTCCAGCCTGGGCGACAGAGTAAGACTGTTTCGAAAATAAAACAAAAGGCCAGGCGTGGTGGCTCGCGCCTATAATCCCAGCACTTTGTGACTCCATCTCAAAAAATAATAACAATAATAAATAAATAAAATAAAATAAAATAAATTGTATGTGGATAAATTGAGGAGAGCTAAGGTGCAACACATGAGAAAGAGACAAGGGGCGGGGGTGGGCACAGTGGCTCACGCCTGTAATCCCAGCACTTTGGGAGGCCAAGGCAGGTGGATCACCTGCGGTCAGGAGTTCACCAGCCTGGCCAGCATGGTGAAACCTTGTCTCTACTAAAAATACAAAAATTAGCTGGGCGTGGTGGCACATGCCTGTAGTCCCAGCTACTCCCGAGGCTGAGGCAGGATTGTTGCTTGAGCCCATGAGGCAGAGGTTGTAGCGAGCCGAGATCACGCCACTACACTCCAGCCTGGGCGACACAGCGAAACTCCAACTCAAAAAGAAAAAAAAAGGGGGCGGGCGTGGGTGCTGGGAAGGCAAGAAGGAAATAGCAGAGGAGAGAAAAGGGAAATCCTGGCTTGGGAAGGCTCTTGCCTGTCCCACCTCATGCAAGCATAAGCACTCCTGCCAAGACGGGGGCCCTCCGGAGGATGTCCAACTTAAAGCTCAGATCCTGGGCAGCAGCAACGGGGAGGGGATTGGGGTGTCCCAGGGCAGATGGCCTTAAGGGGCCTATTTGTAGAGGCAGAGGCCCAGAGGCTGTCATATGCAAGCTGCTTAGGGTCACAAGAGAAATCCGGAGCTTCCCTGATGACCATCTTTCTTCTCCTCCTCTTTCTGACTCTCTTCTTCCTTCCACTCTCCCTAAACCTGCTGAATCCCTTAGGCAGCTGGGATCAACATAAGCTAGAAACTGATGCGTATACAAGGGAAATCGGGAAGCCTAGAAACAGCAGAACCTGGGAGAGGTACCTGTGTACAGGGCAAATGAAGGGAGCCTGAAAACAGCTGAATCTGGGGAGATGGAACTGCCTAGTGAGAGAGCAAGGGGCTTCTGGAAACTGCCGAATCCAGGGAGGCCAATTTGTATACCGGGGAAATATGGGGGAACCTAGAAACAGCAGGATCTGGGGAGACAGTCGTGTACAGGGGGCAGACAGAGGGAGTAGCCTGAAAACAGTTGAATCTGGGGAGGAAGATTCGTGTGCAGAGGGAACAAGGGGAGACTGGAAACAGCACAATCTGGGGAGATAGGATAGTGTACAGTAGAAGCTAGGGTGGCCTGGAAACCGGGGCTCTCAGGGGATGAATCTGCTTTAAATTGCATGGGGGGTGAGGGAGCCTGGGGAATCTGATGTGGCAGGCGCGAGCAGGGACACGGGCAAGCACAGGGGCGGAGTCAAGGGGCTGGTTGCATGGAAGCGGAACGCAATGGAACTCCCTGCCTTGTAGGTTTGAGTTAGACCCCTTGGCAGCCTCTTCTTGCAGACAGGGCAGGGTAAGGGAGTAGCTCTCCAATGGGGAGCCAGGATTTCACATGGCAAGAAGAGAAGGGCCTTTGTGTGCAGTTGCTGCCCTGGTCCTAAAATGAGCAAAGCCTGGAATTCCCTAGGGGAAACAGCCCAGGAGTTGGAGTGGGAGAGGATGAGGAGGTTGAATGAGCTTCGGTCCCCTTGCCTGCCTTCTTCCCAACCCCTCTCTGACAGGGATAGGCCTCTTTCTCCCTTTCTACCGACCAGCCTGACCTCTCCCTTCAGCAGTTCCCTTCTGAGTGACAGACAGACAAAGACAGAGCTGTAGACCATTGACTGAAGAAGGCCCCACAAAAGTTCTCTCCCAACCCACCATCCCCCCATACCCTCCCCAGAGGCCCTGAGCCAGCAGGGCCAACGGGAGCTGTCACTCTAGTGGAGCTGCCTTCAGGTAGGTGACAGGCCTTCAGGAGGCAGGGTGACTAGGGGCTGGGAAAGGCCTGAGATTTTTGGGATTCTGTCTGTGCCTCTTGGAAACCAGAGCTTCCCAGCCGGTTGCCTCTGAGAGAGGACTTGGAAACCAGAGTTTCCCAGCTGGTTGCCTCTGAGAGAGGAAAGAGGGCAGAACAGTGGCCACTATTGCAGAAATAAAAACCTGGTTCCACTATTTCTAGCTGTGGGATCTTGGCCAGTTGTCATTCCTCTCTGGATTTCAGTTTTTTCGTCTGTAAAATGGAGGATTGGCCCAGATCTCTAAAGGCCCCTGAAGCTCTAACATGAGGATTCTTAGTAGCCTCGGAGAGAGAGCTCAGCCTGGCATTTCTTCTTATTTGCTAATACGGCTCAGAACTTTCCGGCAAACATTGGAAGGAGGCTGGCATTTGGGATGTTGTGAGAGTGTTTAAGCAAGCTTTCCCTGGCATTGATAACACTTCTGGAACATGCGTGTTTCTACTTTTCGTCACTCCAAAGGGTTCCTCCCCTTGAGCAAAATTATTTTTTACGCCAACCACCTCAGGCTTCCTGCCTTGTGATTTAGGCTGGAAGGTGGAATCTGAACCCAGAATCTCATCTTCCTGTCCCAAGTCTGCCTTCTTCCCTGCCGGCCTCACTCCCAACCTCTCTGTGCTCTCTTGCCTCTGGCTTCTGTTATTACCTCGTTTCTCCTAAAGCCAGGGATGTTTGGAAAGAGGGCTTATGCTTGGGATCTTATAGTGAAGCCTCAGAGTCTCAGGGAAAGGACCCTCCTCCCCTAACAGAAAGACAGCCAGGTACCCCAAGGCCCCGAGGCATCGCACTGCCCCTTGTTCATTACTAAGTCCGGAGAGGGTTCGCAGTGCATCCCTTGCAAGGCTGCCAGCCGGGGGTACATCTGAGACCACCTATAAAAAACCACCCTCAGCCTGGAAGCATGGAAAGCATAGTGTGTGTGTGATGTGGAGGGGGTCAAATAACCATGGGCCTAACTCAGGCCAGGCCTGAGTGGCTAGAGTACCAGACCTGTGCTTCTCCACTCCTCCCTTTAGTCTGAGAAACCACTGCGTTTAGCACAAGAAGCATGGCTTGGGCTGATACTCTGATGGTTCCAGAAACCCTGCCCACCTCCAGGCTGTGCAGATGAAATCATTCCCAGCACTTACAGAACAGGAATGGAAGAGTCTTGTCCAGATGGAAGGGGAACTATGGTTGCCTGCCTTACCTCTCTTGGGGACCTCAGGTGACCTGCCTCAACATACCAAGGGGGCGGAGGAGGAGTCTTCAGGGGACAGTGCTGGGAGCTGGACTCCCGGGGTTCAATGTCACCAAAGATGGCCTGGGGACACAGAACCTCTTGCGAACCGCACTGGGTCCAGTCCTCCCTAAACACAGGCTGAGTGCGGGTCGTCTCCCCCCACTCTGCCTTCCTGGGCACCGTCAGGGATGCGCGGGCAGTTCTTAATGAGTCCCAAGGCTGTGGGAGCTGAAGGGGTAGTGGGCCAGGCGGAGGAGGGAGGGGGGAGGGGGGAGGGGATCTGATTAGAATCCGGGCCGTATGGCGAACACTGCGGAGATGGAGGTAATCACTGAGCGGGCGAGACAGCGTGCTCGGCGACAGCAGGCGGCCCCGCCGTCGCCATGGCAACCGCGGCCTCCGGGGCGCGCGGCTAGGCGCAGCTCGGCGTCTGCGGCGGAACATCTGCTTTGCACAGGGCTGCTGGGAGCCAGGGGGCGCGGGCGCGGCTGCTCCCCCCACCCCGCGAAAAAGAAACAAATTAGACCAACTGTCCAATGAGGGGCCGCAAATGTATTTATTAATGCGAGGGAAAGGTTGTTCCGGAGCGCAGTTTGATTAATGTTTGAGTCTTCAGCTTGTCAGTCTGGTTTTGTCTCCTGCAAAAGGGGAAAAGGGAGGGGTTGGGTGAGGGGCTGGTAGGGGACTGGGGAGGAGAGAGACAACAAAGCGGGAGGGGATGTTAATAGCCAAATAGGCTCTTTTTCATGTTTCCCCCAGCCTGCCATCCTTGATGGATGGCTCAGACAGACACCAGAGCGCATCAGGGAGACGCAAGCCCCTCAGAGAGATGGCGGGATGGAAGAGAGGGGACCGCTGGAGCCTGGCTGTGGTCGGTGCGGCGGGAACTCCCGAGGGCTGCCTGGAGAGGAATGGCCCAGGAAACGGGCAACTTCTGGGGAAACCAGAGGAAAATTGCACTCATGTTTACAAGTCTCCCCTCCCCTCCCCAGTTTGCCCCTCTGGGCCCTGGAGATAGCAGCGAGGTCGGAGAGTGAGGGGTCTCCATACTTTCTGGATATAGAAAGAGGCGAGAAGCTCTCATCCGTGTGTTAGGGACGGGAGAAGGGAAGTAGGCAAAAGCCCATGCTTCGAATTCTCCTTCCTCTCTCTTTCCTCCACCCTTTTCTTTTCTTTCCTCTCACCCTATGTCCTCGGCCATATATCCTGTCTTCACTTTTGCTCCGTCGTCCCTCCTTCCTCTTTGTCTCTTCTGTTGTTTCTTTCCTCCATCTCCCCCATGCCCCGTTGGTGACATCAGCTGGCCGTGATAGGAACTGCCTTGCGAAGATGTCTTCTGTGACCAGTCTGAACACCTATAATGCTTTCTATTTTTCCTTCTCTAGAGTCATGGGGGAACTGACAGCCCCCTTGGAAACTCAAATTTGACGACCCAGTTTGTGAGAAAACACAACCCCACCCCTTTTCTACCCTCCCCACTAAATCCTCAGCTCCAGCCCACTAGGAATGTGGAGTGCAAACTGAAAATTACCGATTTCTGGTCAGGCCTGGGATTCAGAAACACAGGAGAAGGTCTGTAAAACTTAGGCTGCTTTGAGGTTACAGGCCTCCTCTTTACTATCCCTTGACAAAAAAAAAAAAAAAAAAAAAAAAGAAAGAGAAAAAAAAAAGAAAGAAAAGAAAAGAAATACCCCTTTAAAGCCTAAGCCAAATTCTAACATGACTATGCAGCTCATTTTACCTTCTTGTACAAGAAAGAAGTGCATTTCTACATCTGAAGAGCTTTGCAAGAGGGAAGTTATTGGACACCAAAAAAACCTATTTGATGGTGGGGCACAGTGGCTCATGCCTATAATCCCAGCACTTTGGGAGGCCGAGGCAGATGGATCACTTGAGGTCAGGAGTTCAAGACCAGCCTGGCCAACATGGTGAAACTCCATCTCTACTAAAAATACAAAAAATTATCCGGGTGTGGTGGCATGCGCCTGTAATTCCAGCTACTCGGGAGGCTGAGGTGGGAGAATTGGTGGAAACTGGGAGGCAGAGGTTGCAGTGAGCAGAGATGGTGCCACTGCACTCCAGCCTGGGTGACAGGGTGAGACCTCATCTCAAAAAACAAACAAACAAACAAACAAACAAAAACGTGGAGCAGATCAGAGCCCCACTCTCCACGGAAGATTTTTATTTATTATCAGCAGCATCACAATTATTATATTTAATTATTATTTACAGTGTTGGGATGGAGGGATTATTCTCTTCAAATGTGGTCATAGCACGGTGGTTGAGAGTGGTGGCTCTGGAATCAAACCATCTGGATTGAATTCTGGTTTCTCCACCTACGAGCTGGATGACCATGGGCAAATTACTTAGCTCTCTCTAAGCCTCAGTTTCCTCATCAGTAAAATGGGACTATAGTTGTCCGTAGATCACTGGGTTGTAGAAAGGACAAATGACATAATCCATATAAAGTGTATAGCATTGTGTATAATGATTATTATGTGCCCAATACACATTGGCTGTTACTTGGTTATAGATCCTTTTCAAACACATCCCATGATCACCAGCAATGAATATGCATTGCACTCCAACTATGTATGTGGCATTACATTAAATATAAGGTAGCAAGAGATATAAACATGACTTCTGCTCTCAAAGGTTTACAGTCTTTCTGATGAGAAACAGTAGATGCATTAAAAATTACAAATCACCCAAGGAATCGTATGCCAAGTGCCAAATGAATAGTCAAATGCCAGATGCTTCAACGCTCAGCTCCAAGGGAGGGATTGCAGGACTTGGAGATAGGGGTCCCCCGCAAATGGGGCCACAGAGCCTGGGTCTTTAAGGAAGTGAGGGGTGGAATGAAGTGAAGTGAAAAAAGGAATGGCATGAGCAAAGACTATGAGGATGGCTTGCTTTTGAATGAATGAGTCTGGCTGCATCTATAGAGGAAACTTGGGGCTGAGTAGGTGGCCTGTGCTGGTAGTTCCAGCTACTCTGGAGGCTGAGGCATGAGGATCACTTGAGTCCAGGAGTGTGTGACCAGGCTGGGCAACACAGCAAGACCTCATCTCTAAAAAAGATAAAAATAAAGTTTATCAGCCTGGGCAACATAGCGAGACCTGTCTCTACAAATAAAAAATTGGCCGGGCATGGTTATGGCTGCCTGTGGTCCCAGCTACTTGGGAGGCTGAGGTGGGAAGATGGCTTGAGCTCAGGCAGTCAAGGCTGGGAGCTGGGAAGGTGCCACTGCACTCCAGCCTGGGAGGCAGAGTGAGACCCTGTTTCAAAAATAAATAAATAAAATAAAAATAAAGTGTAGACTTGATAAGAATCTTGAATACAGGGCCAGGCACAGTGGCGCATGCCTGTAATCCCACCACTTTGGAAGGCTGAGGAGGGTGGATCACCTGAGGTCAGGAGTTCGAGACGAGCCTGGCCAACATGGCGAAACCCTGTCTCTACTAAAAACACAAAAATTAGCCAGGCGTGGTGGCGCATGCCTGTAGTCCCAGCTACTCAGGAGACTGACACAGGAGAATTGCTTGAACCCAGGAGGCGGAGGTTGCAGTGAGCCGAAATTGCGCCACTGCACTCCAGCCTGGGCGACAGAGCGAGACGCCATCACCAAAAAAAAAAAAGAATCTTTTTTTTGTTTGTTTTGGAGACTTTTTTGGAAAATGGCAGCCATAGAAAAACATTCAAACCATCCCACCACCTTCCAAGGATGAGGATCTGGTTCCTTTGAGGAAAGCAACACAAATGTGCTGAAGACTCTGAAGATAATTCCCATGGAGCCTTCTCATTTTCCAAAAAAAGTTTTGAAACTGCTTTTAGCAATGGCAAAGTGTTGAAATAGAATTCTAGCCTCCTACTAAGAAGTCATGACAACTGAGTGCCATCTATGATCCTGGATTGTATCCTGGACTGGCGGTAGAGAGGGTTTGACAATGGAAGTAGTCATAAAGGACATTACTGGAAAAATGGATGGACATTGAATATGGGTTGTACATTAGATGGTAGTTTCATAACAATGTTAAATTTATTGATTTTGATCATGATACTGAGGTTGTTTGTGTAGGAGAATGCCTTTGTTCTTAGGAAACACATACTAGAATATTTAGGAGTAAAGGGACAGGATGTCTCCAATGTACTCTCCAAAAGTTGCAAAAAAATGTATATGTAAACATGTAGATAGATAAGGATGAAATGAATGGAGCAAAATGTAAACAATTGATGAATCTGGGTAAAGGGCATATGGGAGTTCTTTGTACTATTTTTGACATTTTTTATAAGTTTGAAATTTATCAAAATAAAAAGTTACCAAAAAACCAACTATATAGCCTCCATCTGAAGGAGAGAGATTCATTTAGATGTTGATTCTTTCTTTCTTTCTTTTTTTTTTTTTGAGACAGAGTTTCGCTCTGTTGCCCAGGCTGGAGTGCAGTGGTGCCATCTCGGCTCACTGCAAGCTCCACCTCCCAGGTTCACGCCATTCTCCTGCCTCAGCCTCCCAAGTAGCTGGGACTACAGGTGCCCACTACCACACATGGCTAATTTTTTTTTTGTATTTTTTTTTTTTTTAGTAGAGACAGGGTTTCACCGTGTTAGCCAGGGTGGTCTTGATCTCCTGACCTCGTGATCGGCTCACCTCAGCCTCCCAAAGTGCTGGGATTACAGGCATGAGCCACCGTGCCCGGCCAGATGTTGATTCTTTCAAAATGGTCCTCTCAGGAGGCACTGTACTTTTCAACACTTTATCAGGATTGGGTGAAAACATGAAAGACAAGCTCATCAGCTCTGTGGATGACACACAGCTAAAAGAGAGAATTAATGTTTTGGGTGACAGGCTAAGGATTTAATAAGATCTTAGCAGGATGGGAACATTGGCCCAAATCGAACACAGTTTAACATGATGTATGCTCCATCAGTGTTAAATTGAGTTGAGTGAGGTGAAATTTAAAAGAATTAAATAAGTTTTATACTTGTCACCAAAACAGTTAATTCAGTAGGAATGAGGAAGACATGGTCTAAGAGTGACATATACTAAAAACAGTAAGTTTAGTTGCCTGCAACCTCAATATGCTGATATGATAGAGAAGCTACTATGGGCCGGAAATGGTGGCTCACACCTGTAATCCCAGCACTTTGAGAGGCTGAGGAGGGCAGATCACATGAGGCCAGGAGTTCGAGCCAGCCTGGCCAACATGATGAAACCTTGTCTCTACTAAAAATACTAAAATTAGCTGGGTGTGGTGGCGTAATCCCAGCTACTGGGAGGCTGAGGCACAGGCATTGCTTGAATCCGGGAGGCGGAGGTTGCAGTGAGCCGAGATTGTGACACTGCACTCTAGCCTGGGAGACAGAGTGAAACTCTAAACAAACAAACAAATAAAACTGCTATGATCTGCGTCTGCTGTAAAAAATTATAGATTCTGAGCTGCATTAATAAAATACAGTCTTTAGAACAAGGGAGGTGATGGTCTTTCTTTATCCTGTGCCCTTTGGAATTAATCTTTAGGTCTGGGGCACTATTTATAAAGAAAGGCATTGCTAATGAAAAAGCCTATGGGCTTTTTATTATATATATGTATATATATATATATTATATGTATATATAAACAATAGTGAGATTTTGAAAGGAGAGCACTTGAGGAATAGGTGAAGGAATTAGGAATGTTTAACTCTCAGGGATTCCTTTTGGCTGCCTTCTAGACATTTGATTGGCATCTGAACTGTGGAGGAAGATTTACATATTCTCCATCAATTCACACAATGAAAAAAGGACAGAAGGAGGTGAATTACAGGGAAATAGTTTCTGGTTTAGTACGAGAAAGATTTTTCTAAACATTAAAACAGGGCTGGGCACGGTGGCTCACGCCTGTAATCCCAGCACTTTGGGAGGCCGAGGCGGGCAGATCACGAGGTCAGGAGATCAAGACCATCCTGGCTAACACGGTGAAACCCCGTCTCTAATAAAAATACAAAAAATTAGCCCGGCGTAGTGGTGGGCGCCTGTAGTCCCAGCTACTCCTGAGGCTGAGGCAGGAGAATGGCGTGAACCCGGGAGGCAGAGCTTGCAGTGAGCCGAGATGGCACCACTGCACTCCAGCCTGGGTGACAGAGCCAGACTCCGTCTCAAAAAAAAAAAAACAAACAAACAAACAAAAAAACACATTTAAACAGTCTGAAAATAGAAAGGCATTACCTAGTGAGGTAATAAGTTATCTGTGGCTGGAAGTATCCAAAGAAGGCTATTATGAGGGCTACTATAATAATAATTCTTGCAACAGGAAGGACCCTAGGTTAGGTAGACTGCTGGTCTGTTGAACTCTAAAGTTCTAGGTAATTACATGTCTATTTAGAAACAAAAACAAAAACAAAAACAAAAAAACACCTACCAGCCTCTCTTCTCTGTGGTCTTTATTATATAATGTTTACAGAAACTGCCCACACACCCACTGATTGTATAAAGCTTGGGACTGGACTGGGAGCTTCTTCATTTTGAATTCCTTGCTTCCCTACCCCATCTCTTTTCCAGCCTTCCATCCTGCCCCTTAGTTGCCTCTGTCCAGAACTTTCCATGTCTGCCTGCAGGATGGGACTTCTTGAGAGATCTGTAATATTGAAAATTCTGCCAGGCACAGTCGCTCATGCTTGTAATCCCAGTACTTTAGGAGGCTAAGGCGGAAGGATCACTTGACACAAGAAATTGGAGACCAGCCTGGGCAACATGATGAAACACCGTCTCTACTAAAAATACAAAAATTAGCTAGGCGTGGTAGCACATGCTTATAATCCAGCTACTTGGGAGGCTGAGGCACGAGAATTGCCTGAACCCAGGAGGTGGAGGTCAAAGTGAGCTGAGATTGTGCCACTGCACTCCAGCCTGGGCAACAGGGTGAGACTGTCTCAAAAAAAAAAAAAAAAAAAAAAAAGAGGCCACATGCAGTGGTTCATGCCTGTAATCTCAGCACTTTGGGAAGCCAAGGTGGGCAGATCACTTGAGGTCAGGAGTTCGAGACCAGCCTGGCCAACATGGTGAAACCCCGTCTCTATAAAAAACACAGAAGTTAGCCAGGCATGGTGGCACGTGCCTGTAATCCCAGATCCTTGGGTGACTGAGGCAGGAGAATCACTTGAACCCGGGAGACAGAGGTTGCAGTGAGCCGAGATGGCGCCACTGCATTCCAGCCTGGGTGACAGAGCAAGACTCCATCTCAAAAACAAAAACAAAAACAGGACAAAAAACAAAAAACAAGAAAAGCTGGGTATTGTGCCAGTCTCCCTACTGAGGCTGACTCTAACCCATAGCTGACTGGCATTTGCTCTCAGAGCACAGTTTCTGCATTTGAGGAATTTCGCTGGAATCCCAGCACTCTTCTTAGTGTGGCAGAAGGCAAGGTGAAGGTGTGAGTTAGTGGAATATGTGGGTTCTAAACACCAAGCGGAGCAAACCCCCAAGGATGGACAGCACATCTCAAGAGCAAAGGAAGGTAGAAAACAGAGATCAGAGACAGCCTCTCTTTCTCTCCTGTAGCCTTTCCCCCCAGTTCTTTTCTGTTTTAATCACAGGAAGAGTGATTAGTCAGCCGAGGAAGGATGGGGGAAGAAAGCAGATGAGTTTTATCTGGCTGGGGTCTGCCCGAGCTGCAGCCATGTGACTACCTGGCTGACCTGGGGTCTCCATCATGTCCCTGCCTGTCCACAAGACGGATCAGGCTGCCCTTCTCTGCAGCACCCATCCCCGCCCCCATTCCAGGAGAGGGTTGCTAGGATAATTATAGCCTACTTGTTTCTCTCTCTCCCTCTCTCTTATTCCTGTAGGTCCTGGACATTTTTTACTTTCTCAGAGGACTGGGGAACTTCTTCAACACTGTAGTAAACTAGAATCTGGAAAGTTCCTTCCAGCGAAATGAGGAGGTTAAATTCTCAGAAATCATTTCTATTTTTTACCCTTCTCTACCCACCTCCCTCCCAATGTTAACTGGGAACCTATTGCTTTGCCCTTCATTTCAACAACACAGAGCCTTTCCCCAAATATTCAGGCCTCTCTGTCATCCTTAAAACTGCTCCCCTCGACCTGCTGGGCTCAAGTGACTCACTCACCTCAGGCTCCTGAATACAGCTGAGACTACAGGCATGCACCACTTCTGGCTAATTTTTATATTTTTTGCAGAGACGAGGGTCTCATCATGTTGCCCAGTCTGGTCTCGAACTCCTGGGCTCAAGCTCTCTGCCCACCTTGGCCTCCCAAAGCGCTGGGATTACAGGCATGAGCTACTGTGCCCAGCCTCGGGTATCTCATTCAGTATTGAAGGAAACAGACCTGGCTTTGAATCCTAGTTCTATCAGTTGCAAGCTCTGTGACCTTGGATAAGTGGCAAAATCTCTCAGAGGATCCATTATTCCACTTGTGAAATGGGAATAATTATACCCATTCACAGAATTTTTGTAAAAATTCAACAAAATAATGCATGTAAAGCTCTTAGCCAATGACTGGCAAAGTAAGTGCTCAAAAGATGGCAACTATTGCTCCTAGGGCTCACCTTTGTTTGTGCTAAGTGGATGAAGCAAAAGGAGATGGCAGGGGTTAAGGGAAACACACCAGAAAGGAGGCTCACAGAGGAGATGCTGAAAGGGATGGATTTGGTTAATGTAGGACAGATGGCGGAGAAGGAGGAAGAAGATGGGGAGAAGGAAAGGGGAAGGAAAAGGCTCATTGGAGACTAGCCTGGTAGAGTAAGAGAGAAAGTTGGGATGCACAGAACAAGACAGAGCATGGGAAAGGGATGGACAAAGAGCAGATGGGAGAGGAAGACAGAATGACAAAGACGCGGAGGGCGGGGGAAACCCAGCTGGTGTGAAACAGACAAGAGGTGCTGGAGAAGACAGAAGAAAAAGAGAAAACCAAGGGGTGGGGGGCGGTGTCAAAATGAGACAGGGAAGCAGGGGCAGGACAGACAGACTGAGAGCGAGTTGGGAAAGCACAAGACGGACAGACAGATGGCAGGGACAAGAGGGTGCCCTGGGTTGCCTGCATTCTGCTGTGTTTACCAGCTAATTGAGTTAAATTGTTGTCAGAGATGTAATTAAAGGGTAGAGAGAGCTCTCTGGCAGGCCCGAAACAGATGGAGGGGGCTTTAATTGGTAATTAAATTCTTCCCTGGCAGCTGAGGAAGGAGCCTGTGCTTCAGCCTCACAAGGCCACGGGTGGCCTTCCCCCCACTCCTGGCCCCTCTCAGGGGCTCTTTGGGGAGGGGGCTGGGCCCTGCGCACCAGCAGCCCGGCAGGCGGCGAGGCCTGGTAACTGCAGGAGAATGAATGCCAAAGCGACCCTTCTTCCCTGCTGGGGCTGGCTCAGCTCCCATGAGCGAATCCAAGCACACCCACCCCCGCGCCTGCTCCTCCCCAACCTCCCCACCCTCACCCACCAAACTAGCATTGACCGATGAATTCCTACGTGGCCCCCATTGCTTCACTTGGGATCCCAGGGAAGAATAGTGGCGCTCTGGCCCTGCAGCCTGATCAGCTTGGGAAGAGTTAGTTGGTTTAGTCAGGGACCCAGGCAGACCCATCTGTTGGCATGGCTCCCACGAGCCTGTCAGCATCTGCCCCCCTCCCCCTTCCAGGAGACGCTGTGCAGAGATTCTATTCTGCCTGGCACATCACTGTCTGGCACTGACTCTGCTTCCATCCTTCTCCACCCCCTGCCCTCACCCCCACAGCAGCAAATAAGACAGGGATGGGATCAGTCACCCTGATGGGCAGATAGATTGGTTAGATGCTCTAAGATGTGGGCATTTAGACTAATCAGCTTTCAATTCCAAATCTCAATTTGACCTGAATTTCATTGGAGAAGGACCCTTGGGATGGCAGATTTCCCTGAAACCCACAAATTCTAGACATGATCCATTTCAAAGAAAGAGATAAGTAAAAAGAGAGCACAGAGGCAAGGCTTTTTAAAAGAAGGCTGAACGGGAAGTTAGGCAGAAAGAAAATCCAGGGCAGACATTGTGGGATTATTGTAAAATGCATGGCTGACTATGAGTCAGCAATACAGTGCTATTCTTACAAAAGCAAGCTGCATGCCGGATGCATAAATAAGGAACCTGGGGGTCATTCTCATTATATCTCAGCTGATCAGACAAAAGTTCTTTGTCTTGCTCTGGACTCCAGGGAGCCTAGAGAGTCACAGGCGAGTTTCGAGGGGTTTCTGGGAAAACTGTAGAAATGACAGAAGGATTTGTGAGGCAGAATGCCCGATTGTATGAATTTTCACTCAGTTTGTCAAGCATTCTCTGTTTTTTTGCCTTCAGCCCCACATATGCTGGTCTCTCTGCCAGGATCTTTGCTCTCCACCCTCCCTTCCACATCCTTGGACTAACTGCTACTTATCCTAAGGCCGCAAGTTAGCACTCCTTTCCTTCTTTCCCCTCCCTCCCTTCCTTCCTTCCTTCCTTCCAGTTGAGTCTCACTCTCTTGCTACATGCTGGAAAGCAGTGGTACAAACACCACTCACTGCACCCTCCACCTCCCAGGCTAAAGCAATTCTCTTGCCTCAGCCTCCTGAGTAGCTGGGATTACAGGCACACGCCACCACACCCAGCTATTTATTTTATTTTATTTTATTTTATTGTAGAGATGGGGTTTTGCTATGTTGCCTAGGTTGGTCTCAAATCCCTGGGCTCAAGGGATCCGCCTGCCTCGGCCTCCCAAAGTGCTGGGATTACAGGCATGAGCCACCATACCCGACCCTTCATTTCTTCAGGAGGCTTTGCCCCACCCCATCTTACCATCCCAACATCTGCCCTAGCCTGACATCCTGACATGCTATTTTTTTATTATTATTTTTTAGAGATGAGGGTCTCGCTGTGTCGCCCAGGCTGGAGTGCAGTGGTGCAATCAAGGCTCACTGAAGCACCGTGACCTCCTCCCAGGCTCAAGCAATCCTCCCACCTCAGCCTCTCAAGTAGCTGGGACCACAGGCATGTGTTACCATACCCGGCTAATTTTTTAATTTTTTGTAGAGACAGGGTCTCACCCAGGCTGGTCTCAAACTCCTGACTTCAAGCGATCCTCCTGCCTTGGCTTCCCAAAGTGTTGAGATTATAGGCATGAGCCACCATTGCAAATTTAACTGTCTGACTCCCTTAAAAGGCTATAGGATGCAAAAGCCAAGGATAGTGTCCATTTTGCTCATCTCCCCAACAGCTACTAAAGGACCTGGTGAGTAGGAGGTGCTGAATTAATTTTTATTGAATGAAGAAATAAACCCAGAACATTCAGGGTGAAGAAAGCAAACTCTGAAATCATCAGTGAAGTTATTATGCAGATGAGAGGCCTAGAAATGCAGCCAAGATTTAGGTTAGCTGTGGGAAAGAACTCTTTTCTTTTTTTTTTTTTTTTGGTCTTTCCCTATTTGCTAAGGGAAAATGAGGAAATCTCTTTTAGAAACAGAAAGAAGACAAAGTCTTATGACTGCTCAGCTGGTGGTAGCCTTCACCCTCTGCTGTGGGAGGTCAGGAGAGGGAGTGTGCTGGTTCCCAAACACCAGACCCCTCCCCAACGGGAGATTTTTAATAATCAGTATGTCTAGAGGCAGGGGTAAGAAATTGTACTTTTTATTTTATTTTTTAAAATTATTTATTTATTTATGTATTTATTTTTTGAGACGGAGTCTCGCTCTGTCGCCCAGGCTGGGGTGCAGTGGCGTGATCTCAGCTCACTGCAGCCTCCACCTCCTGGTTTCACGCCATTCTCCTGCCTCAGCCTCCCAGGTAGCTGGGACCACAGGCGTCCGCCACCACGCCCAGCTAATTTTTTGTATTTTTAGTAGAGATGGGGTTTCACCGTGTCAGCCAGGATGGTCTCGATCTCCTGACTTCATGATCTGCCCGCCTTGGCCTCCCAAAGTGCTGGGATTACAGGCGTAAGCCACCACGCCCAGCCTACTTTTATTCATTTATTTATTTATTTTTTGAGACGGAGTCTCGCTCTGTCACCCAGGTTGGAGTGCAGTGGTGCAATCTTGGCTCACTGGGTTCACGCCATTCTTCTGCCTCAGCCTCCTGAGTAGCTGGGACTGCAGGCGCCCACCACCTTGCCCGCCTAATTTTTTTGTATTTTTAGTAGAGACGGGGTTTCACCGTGTTAGCCAGGATGGTCTCAATCTCCTGACCTCGTGATCCACCTGCCTCGGCCTCCCAAAGTGCTGGGATTACAGGCGTGAGCCACCGCGCCTGGCCTAGAAATTGTACTTTTTAAATTGTCCCAGGTAATGACAATTCTGATGATTGGCAGATAGAAATCACTAGATTAAATGCCAGGTTTCTTTCAGTTACAAACATTTGTTTCTCCTCTCCTTTTCTTTTGCTTGCTGGCATTTTTTCCCACCAGCTAGAAGAAATCAGCCCAGCTGATTCTACTAGGCTTGAAAGATAGCAAGCTTGGGAATATTGAAATCTTCACAGAACCTTGGCAAAAATAGCGGCGAAACATGCTTGCGGGGTGGGCCCTTCCACTACATGCAGAATGAGAGCTCCATGTTCACCCCTACCGTCCCCATCATAAAGACCAGACTGAAATACGATTTTAAGCCTGGTTCAGCAGCCCCATTCTACAAAACGGTACTGAAATACAAAAAATGTCATGGTCAGGAACTGCTGGTGCTATGGCTTGAGCCCTGCATTTGAACACTGGCCTCCACTTCCTGGCTAGCATCCTCCCCACCACATAAATTGATGAAGCTTATTTGGCTCCAGCTCTCCCTGGATTCATTCATTCATTCAGCATTCATTCTCCTGCAGTATCTGAATGGATTCAAATGTCACTTCATTTACCTTCACCCTGCGGGGCAGAGGCACAGTTGTGGGGAGGTGGGTGACATTCCCTCCCCTAAAGCCATCCTCCTGCCACCCACTGAGAGATCCGCTAGTGAGAGACTGCTCTGGAGGGTGCCACTACCTGCCGAGGCAACCAGAAGGCCTTGGGACCTGCAGGGTTAAGCAACTCCAGAGCTGCTTCGTGGATCATCAAAGTTGACTTGCCCACACAGACAAGGCTCGATTAGCTAAATACAGTCATAAAACCTAAGCCTCATCATTGTTCATCATTCTTCCTCCTGCATCACCTCTTGTGGCCTGTTACTTAGACTCACAGGACTGAGAGCTGGCACAAATCTCAGACTTCAAGTCCTGGGTTTTGGCAAAGCTTGATGTGTGTGGGGGAGTGGGGAACCCCTGTTTCAACCAACCAAAGCAGTTCTGTTTATGTGTGTTTTTTTGTTTTGTTGTTTTGTTTTGTTTTGTTTTTCAGACAGAGTCTCACACTGTCGCCTGGGCTGGAGTGCAATGGCATGATCTCCGCTCACTGCCACCTCTGCCTCCTGGGTTCAAGCGATTCTCCTGTCTCAGCCTCCTGAGTAGCTGGGATTACAGGCATGCGCCACCACGCCCGGCTAATTTTTGTATTTTTAGTAGAGATGGGGTTTCACCATATTGGCCAGGCTAGTCTCGAGCTGCTGACCTCAGGGGATTCGCCCACCTCGGTTTCCCAAAGGCATGAGCCACCGTGACCAGCCTGTTTATGTGTTTTTATATAACATGTTAGAGTTCTGGCCAGTGTCGTGCCGCTAAAAGTTTACTAGCTGGCTCTCACTGGGAGTGCTGAAGCCCTGATTTGTAGCCTTTGCTTATTTCTGTGGTGTAAATATTTCCACAAAAGCCCATTTCAAGCCACCAACTGGAAATCCCAGTGCAAAGTTGGGAAATGCACATAATTGGCTTTTAGGAGCCAGTGCAAGCCAGCTTCAGCATGGCACTGGTTCTGGTCTTTTTTTTTTTTTTAAGACAAAGTCTTGCTCTGTCACCCAGGCTGGAGGGCAGTGGCGTGATCTCAGTTCACTGCAACCTCTGCCTCCCGAACTCAAGCCATCCTTCTGCCTCAGCCTCCCGAGTAACTGGAACTACAGGCATACAACACCATGCTCAGCTAATTTTTGTATTTTTAGTACAGACAACGTTTCACCATGTTGCCCAGGCTAGTGTTGAACTCCTGAGCTCAAGTGATCCTCCAACCTTAGCCTCCCAAAGTGCTGGGGTTACTGGCATGAGCCACCGTTGCCCAGCCTGGTCCTTCTTTTTAAAAAGAAGTGTGGGCCGGGCATGGTGGCTCACGCCTGTAATCTCAGCATTTTGGGAGGCTGAGGCAGGTGGATCACCTGAGGTCAGGAGTTTGAGACCAGGCTGGCCACATGGTGAAACCGCGTCTCTACTAAAAATACATTTAAAAAATTAGCCAGGTGTGGTGGTGGGTGCCTGTAATTCCAGCTACTTGGGAGGCTGAGGCAGGATAATGGCTTGAACCTGGGAGGCGGAGGTTGTAGTAAGCCGAGATTGCGCTACTGCACTCCAGCCTGGGCGATGGAGCGAGACTGTCTCAAAAAAAAAAAAAAAAAAAAAAAGTGTGAAGACTTTTCTATTACTACCTTTTAAAGATGAGGCAGCTGAGACCTAGAAAGATTAATTGTTGCTGAGAGCCACACAGCTTACTAGGACCAGATTCAAAAGTCCCTGATCCCCGAACCACCAGATGCAACACTCCACAATCCAGCTCGGCTGGACTGTCATAGGCAGGGAGGAGAGGAGACAGACATCACCACAGCAGCACCCAGGCAGGAGCGCAGGGGGCAATCGACAGTGGCCAATGTCAAAATAAGTGGCCAAAGGGTCTCGAAGCCAACCTTTGCTGGGCAAAACCAAACCAAACCCAAACAAACCCCTCAAACTTGAAAAGTCCTATTTTGACCCAACCCTGTTCATGTCCTCAGGGAGTAAATTATTTCCCATTCTGACTTGGATGAAACAAGAAGCATCCTCACCCCTCTTCCCCCAAGTCTCTCTCCCAAACCTACGAAAAGTCTTTGGGCAATGCACTGTGTGGGTTGAGGGGGTGGGGGAGGAAGTGGGAAAGAATAACCCCTTTTAGACAAGTCCAGGAATAATTATTTCAGCAGCTGTTGTATTTTCTTCCTGGGTAAGGAGCAAGAAGGAAGCATGGTGCAGTGCTGAGTGGAGGCCTGGGTCTTCAAGAGCCCTGGATTCTCGCTCTGGCTCTTCTACTTATTTGGGTGGATCTCTTCCCCTTTCTGGACATCAACTTCCCCATCTGTACAATGAAAGTCTAGAACTTTCCAGCATCTTATTTATTTATTTATTTATTGAGACAGAGTTTCGCTCTTGTTGCTCAGGCTGGAGTGCAATGGCACAATCTTGGCTCACTGCAACCTCCCCTTCCTGGATTCAAGCCATTCTCCTGCCTCAGCTTCCCGAGTAGCTGGAATTACAGGAGCCCGCCACCAAGCCCGGCTAATTTTTTGTATTTTTAGTAGAGATAGGGTTTCACTATGTTCGCCAGGCTGGTCTTGAACTCCTGACCTCAGGCAATCCACCCGCCTCGGCCTCCCAAAGTGTTGGGATTACAGGCTTGAGCCACCGTGCCCGGCCCAGCATCTCTTTATTTTAAAATGCCATGAATTGCCGGGCGCAGTGGCTCATGCCTGTAATCCCAGTACTTTGGGAGGCCGAGATGGGCGGATCACGAGGTCAGGAGATCGAGACCATCCTGGCTAACATGGTGAAACCCTGTCTCTACTAAAAAAAAATACAAAAAATGAGCTGGGCATGGTGGCGGGTGCCTGTAGTCCCAGCTACTCTGGAGGCTGAGGCAGGAGAATGGCATGAACCCGGGAGGCAGAGCTTGCAGTGAGCCGAGATCACTCCACTGCACTCCAGCCTGGGTGACAGTGTGAGACTCCATCTCAAAAATAAATAAATAAATAAAATAAAATGCCATGAATCACCATGGGGGGAAATGGTAGGGAGACCACCCAGTAACGCAATAATGGTTCTCCCCCAACCCTTGCATCCCACTCTTTCACCAGCTTCACCAAAGGCCCTTTCCTTTCACCTCTGAAGGTGCTCCTCACTCCATAGACACCCCACAAAGGCCCCCTCCCTCCAGTTTCTCTGACATCTCCCAGGGCTGACTGGGGCTGCCCCAGCCTGGTATCTGGTCTCCTGTGTCCTAGTCATTCTTTGTGTCCATGTTTCTTCCCTAGGAGCTGGGGTCACCGTGCCAAAGAGGAGGAATGAGAAGTGGGGGTTGTCTGTTTTCCATAGCCTCTGCCCATCTACCCCCCGAGTCTGGTTTGCCAGAAGAGGGGAAGGAGGATAGGCGTGGGTGGTAAAAGAACCCTGTGACCCGCCCCCCAAACCTGTCCTGCAGCTTCTCACCCGACTGTCTTCTCCTCCAGAAGGAAAATGGGTCACGCTCCACAAGGGCCTGTTATCGCCAACCTGGCCCTGCTGCTGCCTGATAGAGCCCAGCCCTCCCCCGCCAGATCTCATTAAGGGGTCGCTGCTTATGCTTCCCAGCCGCCCCCCATCCATCTTTGGCCATGGATGACAGACTGGGCCTGGAGGCTGATGTCCGGCAGGTGACAGGGTTAATGGCAGAAGAGGGCAGAGGGCAGAGGCCAGCCAACTCACAGTGGCAGGAGGGCAGTCTGGGAGGCCCTGGGTCCACTCCAGTTGGGCAGCCCCACAAATTACAGCACCTGGGGGAGGGGTGAGCCCCAGACCCCTCCATCCCCAGGGAAGCAAGGTTGGCAGTATCAGCCACCTTGGGAGCAGATGGTGGGAGGAGAGAATGTTAGCCTGGGAAGAAGAGGAATAAAGACACTTAGAAGGGGAAGGAGAGCTGAAAAGAAGAGGGAGAAATCTCTGTATTTGCAGGCTCAGTGAAAACATTGCTTCTTGGATGCCTGGATGCTCTTTGGCAAGAAACACACATTTTGCAGATGTGTATGAAGTCAGGTGAGTGTTTTGAAGATGGGTGCCCAGGACCCATTCTGTTTTCCCTCCCAGTTGCCTAGTTCAGCACCTGGCACAGTGGTTAGGAGTAAGGTTCCAGAGTCAAATAATATGAGTCCAAGTCCTTTTCAGGTCCTTTCTGTGTGACACAAGTAAGTTACTTAACTTCTCTGAGCTTGATGTTCTCCATGTGTGCAATGTAGCTTTGGTATTACGCAGCTTCTGTGAGGAGAAACGACGCGGCACATGGGAAACACAGCACCTGGTCCTGGGCTGTGCTAGGATTAGCTCTTCTTGGAAGTAGCAGGCTCATTGCTTTAATTACTGCAATCCGCTTTGCTGCCTCTCTCCCATCCCCAAGCTTTTCCCAAGCCGTCTGCCTGGGACCTCCCTTGTTTGACCTCATACATGCCTGTGATCACCTCCCGGCCTGCTCGGCTCACTCCCAGGGAGCCACTGAATGCTGCTTTGGGGGCAGCTGCCCCCATCATGGCTCCCAGAGGGGAGGCCCCATGGTGACAAGGGTTAGTCCCTCTGGGCCTTTGAAGCCCAGGGAGGGAAGGGGGAGGGGCTGCCCTGTGCTCATGACCTGGGGGGGTGAGGCTCACCCCCCCACCGTGGGAGGATAGCTGAGAAACAATGGGCAGTGGAAGCCCGGCTCCCACACCGGCCAGCTGGCAGTCAGGAGAGGGGGGTGAGGTAAGGGTGGGAGTGTCCCCTCCTCAGAGCAAGCAGAAAGCTTCAAGAGGCTGGGGTCTCCCCAAAGGGACCCTGAATGTCAAAGGTATCCTATGGAGACAAGGAGAGAAATTTTTGCAATGTGGCTTCCTGGACAGAGGTTGTCCAGAGGCCCCAAAGATGGGGTGCAGGGAATGCCCCCAGTTCCAGGGACCCCCTCAAGTACACCCCGATCTCAGGTGGGCAAAGAAGCCAACTAGCACTACTCTGCCCTCCTTCTCAAGCCTGGATGGAGATCCCCCACTCTGGGGGTGCTGATCGCCTCCATTAGGTCCTCAATCTTGCAAGGATAATGCATGGCCCAGGCTGGGCTGGGGGAGGAGGCCCCTCTAGCAGAGAAGCCAGGAGGCAGGACGCAGCGGTGCCTGAGCAGAATACCAAGCAGCCGCCTGGTTGCCCTGGGCCTCAGGCCGCCTCTGGTGCCAGCAAATCTGGGCAAGGTGGGGGTCTGTCCCCTGGCCACCTCTATGTCTTTATGCCTAGCTCTACCAACTCCCTACTGTGGCTGAACTCAGTGAGGCTTCTCCGTGTGGTGTCAGGGTCCTGGGTAGCCTGAAACAGCCATGTCCACCCCACTCAACTAGACCAGAGCCCTGCTCATCTCAAAGTCCCTGAGGATGACCCAGCAAGATGAGAATTAACTACACCCCTGATGGAGGTAGGAAGTCACAGAACACGAGAACATTCTCCCCTTTCCTTGTCTATCCACAGTTGTCAAAGGAAATAAAGCTTTCTTCTGGAGTGAATGTTGGAATGGTGTGGCCTGCTTGTCACTCATTCAGTCCCCTTTGGGATGTTGCTGCTGCCTTTTGCAGCTTGCTCTTGTTGTCCATGCCTCTAATCTTAGTGTATCAGACTCCAGCCTCCCTCGCCTTCTGTTGGGAAAGCCTTGTAGCCACCTCATATGATACTGCTTGCAGGTGATGGAGCCCCTTCACTTGGATAGGCTCATCTGACTCTCTCCATCCTGCCAGGTGGGACGGACAGCTGTTACTTCCCGGGAAGGCAGTGTAGCCTAGTAGTTAGGGGCTTGGGCCCTGCAGTCAGGCACATCCAGGCTGTCAACAAGCGTCCCTGCTTACCAGCTGGGCAAGTTTCTTAATTTCTCGGAGTCTGAGTTTCCTTATCTACTACATGGGGATTAAATCAGTCTCCACACACGGTGGTTATGGGACTGCATTAAATAAGATCTTGCTAACAATGCCTGGCACATTGTAAGTGTTTAAAAACAGCAAAGGGAAAAGGAATTTCTTAAAATTTCTGTTTTAGACGGGCAAGGTGGCTCACACCTGTAATCGCAGCACTTTGGGAGGCCGAGGCAGGCATATTGCTTGAGTCCAGGAGTTTGAGACCAACCTGGGCAACATGGCAAAACCCTGTCTCTACTAAAAATACAAGAAATTAGCTGGGTGTGATGGCCCACACCTGTAGTCCCAGCTACTCAGGAGGCTGAGGTGGGAGGATCCCTTGAGACCAGGAGGCAGAGGTTGCAGTGAGCTGAGCTAACACCACTGCACTCCAGCCTGGGCAACAGAACGAGACCCTGTCTCAAAAAAAAAATAAAATATAAAATAAGATTCCTATTTATTTGAGGCAGATGAGAGGTTGAGCTAGATCCCAGAGCCAGTGATTGTTTTGAATTGAGGTCTCCTGACCTCAGTCCAAAGCTTTCCTCATCACACCTTACAGACGCCTTTCTTCCCCTCCTGCTCCATGTTTCAGCCTTGTCCCCCAAATTCTGCATGCTCTCAGATAGGGCAGCAGGTCCCCGCTCCAGCCTCTGAGTCCTCCCTGCATGTGGAGGGCTGCTTCTCTCCTCCCATCAGGACAGTGTGGAAACGTCTGCAGTCATGGGAACCACAATCAGGATTCGAGGCTCATAATTCAGCAGTGATCAGATGTAGGGGAGGTGCCGGGACAGTTATATTAATAACTGTGCCATTAAAAACAAGCAAGCGATGTTCTCATAAAGCATGGGTTGGTTGGGGTAGTTAGGTTTGTTTATTTATTTATATATTTCCCTTCAGGAGTGAACAGGGCCACACAGAGGGAGACCATTAAATTATCTCTTGAAACGATTCCAGTAATAAGTTGGGCAGGTTAGAAGAGCTGTCGGCAGCTCCCGCCAGACCTCCTTCGACTTTTCAGAACTCCTATCTTTCACTTGGCCTTGTTTTATATGGGGCCAATTACTCCCTTCTGGGTTAGCTGTGTCCCTTGTTTAGAGCTGCTATTTACATGGACAAAATGAATTTTTTTTTCATCAGCCAAGGAAGTCAGAGTGATCGTATATTATTTCTTGCCGGGAATCAGAACATGCTGTGTGACATGGAAAAGAGGGGAACCCTGTAGGGACAGGGGCTTTACATATTTGAAATAAGCAGTCTTCTGGAAAATCCGCAGAGACCCAATAATAATAAATCAATAATAATAATAATAACATTTATATAGTGGGGGTGAAGGGCCAAGTTCCCTTTTGAGCACGTTTCATGTGTTAACATGTTTGATTTTCATAATAACCCTACATAGTCAATTCAGTTCCAGCCACTCTGACTTCCCAGCCTGGATTCTCATCCACTATACTGCCTTGACTATTCTTCTCTGGGGATGGTGGCTTCTCTATCTTTAAAGGTCTGAAATGGGGATGCCCTAGCCTCAATTAAGCGGGTGAATTTTTGAAGCCTAAGAACTCCTTCCTGCCTAATAGTGTCACAGCTGTGGGACCCTGAGTACCTACTAGGAGTCAAGCACTGTGCAAAGAAACATGTTATGTGCATTATCTCACTCGAGCCTTAGCCTTGTGATGTTACTCTGCAGATGAGCATATCAAGGCTCAGAAGTGTCTCAAGCCACATGGTAGCAAGCAAATACCAGATTCAAATCCAGGGCTGACTCTGCGGGCCCAGATGCCCTATGCAGTTCCTCCCATTTCCCATGCCAGGGTTTTATTTTTATTTATTTATCTCTTTTCAAGATGGAATTTTGATCTGTTGCCTAGGCTGGAGTGCAGTGGTGTGATCTCCGCTCACTGCAACCTCCACCTCCCAGGTTCAAGCAATTCACTTGCCCTAGCCTTCCAAGTAGCTGGGATTACAGGTGTATGCCACCACACCCGGCTAATTTTTGTATTTTTAGTAGAGACAAGGTTTCACCATGCTGGCCAGGCTGGACTTGAACTCCTTACCTCATGATCTGCCCGTGTCAGCCTTCCAAAGTGCTGGGATTACAGTCGTGAGCCACCACGCCCGGCCGGGATTTTATTATTCTAATACTCTGGTCTCAGGTTTGACCAAGCCCCAGTGCAGGGTGTTTAACTCATTTCTAAGATGCCTGGATCCCCAAGGGTGAGGTCCTAGGCCAGGGGACCCAGCCTGAGATAGGCACAGACAGGGAGGCACAGGGAGTCATTTAATTTTACATTAAAAGAGAAGGTCCCCTCCTCCTCGCCCCTCCCCCTGTCCCCTGCCTGGGCTCCCTTCCAATCACTTCAGAGACCCCAGAGGCGGCTTGACCTCTGTCCTTGGGGGAGGTCAGCCGGGGTGACCCTGCCTGTGTGCAGGATCCCGTGAGAGAGGCCCAGCTGCAGGCCCCCGAGGGCTGGAAGCACACCCCACCCGGAAACAGGCCGGGGTCACAGAGGGCGGCCCAGGCTGAAGGGGCTTCCCTGGCCCTTTGTGAGCCAACGGGCAGGGGGAGATTCGTTCCACAGGCAGCCCCTGTGTCTCCAGAGAAAGGGGCTATTATGGTGCAACTAAAAATACAGGGCACAGCCCACCCCACCTCCCCTTTTATCACCATGGAGATGGGGGGAGGTCTCTGGGAGGGATGAAGAGAGCAAAAGAGGGAGGGAGAGTGAAAGGCAGGTGGAAACAGGGAAGGAGCAGGGAGGGGGTGAAGTGAAAGGGGGAGGGGAAGCCGGCAGAGCTCCCGCCTGCCTTTCTCAACCAGAGGCGCTGGTGGGATCTCTCAGCTTCATCTCTCATTCTTTCCTTTCCACATCCTGCCTGCTGGGTCACAGACACTGCCTGGGGGCTACCGGGGCAAAGAAGGGTTTGCCCACTACCCTGCAGCTGGCCCTGTGACCTTTGAGGGTGAGGGGTCCCACCATCTGGGATTAAATTGCAAGATGGCCACATGGAAGGCAGCTGGTGAACAGCTGCTAGGCCTCGTCCAGCCTCTGGACATACCAAGTGCCCAAATCATTGACTCAGAGTCATCTGACCCAACCTCCCACTCTCAGCAGTGTCCCCATCAGATATTGATCCAATGTCAGCCTAAGGTCTTCAGTGATGTGACTTTCCCACCTGTGCCCTTGCAGGGCATTTTTGGTTGTCAGAAAGGGCTTCCTTATATCAGGTGGAAATCCATCTCCCTGTTACCTCCACAGGTGGGCTCTAGTTCTGCCCTCTGAGGCCACACAGTGGAATAAAGTAGGGATTTAATGTCATGGAAAGAAAACATAAAAGCCTGACCCTTCTTGGCATAAAATACTTGAAGAAAGCTGCTGAGAAGATAACTCAGTTGGGAAAAACACATGGTCTGTAGTTTTAAAATATCCAAAGCTAAGTGAAAGAGTGAAAGTCCTGGGGTGAAAAGTGATTCTGGACACTGGTGGGCAAAAGACAGGACATCTTAAGATGCCAGGCTCCCTGGTGCTGCACTGCCCTGATGTCAACACAGAAGTTGATGGGGCCAGGCTCGGTGGCTCACGCCTGTAATCCCAGCACTTTGGGAGGCCGAGGCGGGTGGATCACCTGAGGTCAGGAGTTCAAGACCAGCTTGGCCAACATGGCGAAACCCCGTCTCTACTAAAAACACAAAAATTGGCCAGGCATGGTGGCACATGCATGTAATCCCAGCTACTTGGGAGGCTGAGGCAGGAGAATTGCTCGAACCTGGGAGGTGGAGGTTGCAGTGAGCTGAGATCACGCCACTGAACTCCAGCCTGGGCGACAGAGTAAGACTGTCTAAAAAAATAAATAAATAAAAGATTTAGAGATGATGACTGGGCTCCTCCAATTGGCAAGGTCATAAGTTCCAGCCTGCACTCTGGGGAGCCCACCTGCAAAGTGTCATGTCAGTTTCTGGCACCCAAAAGACCTTTTTTGCAAGGTGGGTCAGTTACAAGGCTGCATGGAGCAAGAAGAATGGAAGTGGGAAAGAGGCAAACTCCATTGTGGAGGAAAATTCAGACTCTGATTACCTTTTTGTTCCTCCTCCCCCTCCTACCAGCTGGTGTGGCCTGGGAACCAGACTCCCTTAGGTAGGCATTTGGAACAGGTGTGTTTTAGGTGCATGAGGAGCCAGAGATAAGCTGAGAGTTGTGGTTGCATTTACCAAAGACTACATCCTGTGGTCAAGAACAGTTGTTTCAAAATACCAGGCATCCATGATATCAGAGAAGGCCGTGATTCCTCCATCTATAGAGAGAAAAAGGAGGTAAGTCCATGGTCCCTATTTGAACAATGCCAAAGCCCAGGCTGTCAAGAAAGGCAGGCATACCTGCTGTTGCCTCTTCCCACTCAATGCTGGGGCTCCTGCCCAAATGCTGGTGTCCAGATTGTATTTATGACTGTTTTAAGAAGGAGTGACAGAGCCTTTTAATATCCCTGACAGCCCAGGATGTTTTAATAGATGGTGGAGCTGGGCTTCGAGAGTTAAGAAAAGAGAGCAGAGTTGTTGAGCGAGCTGTCAGGGCTGGTTTCTATGACAGACCTACTGATCGACTCCACGACAAAATAAAATACGGGGCCGTGTCTCTCCTCGGCCCTATCAGGTTGACAGACAGTCTGTCACCACTGTATGTCATCTTTCACCTCCTAATCGCTCAAGCTTAGGGGAAATCTGTGTTTAATGGGGAATCTCTGCAGGATTTCCTCCCAAACCCGCCTCCTGAACGGCAGGCCTCTATTTCAATCTCCCGGGGCTCCTGTGGGCGTTCTCCAATTTTCTGGATTTCACACAGAACTCTTCTAGCTACAGGGCCCTGCCTCCATTGTTGCTGTTTGTTAGAGGTGATTACAGGTCTCCTAGGACGGCTCAATATTCTGCAAAAACAGAATGGATAGTGATGATGGTGGTACAGCAATGTGAATGTCACTGAACTGTACGCTCAAAAAAGGTTAAAATGATACATTTTATTCTATGTATGTCTTACCTCAAAACCAAAACCAAAACCCACAGATGGATAAGGAATGAAGAGAGCTGCCTTGGCTCTTTGATCCCTTGTAGGGTGTGTGCTTGTAACCCGTATGGCCAGTGCAGGGCCATTCCCAGTGTCTCCACTTCCAGAAGCACACTCAGTTCCCCCACCTCCTGCTTCCCCACCTCCCTGGTTAACACATCTCAAGGTCATTTTTGGAGTTGAACATCTGGAGGCTCCTTAAACACACTTTTCCAGCACCAGACTTGGGGCTGGTCTGACCAGCAACTCAGTTTGTGGCTAAAGCCACTTTAGCCACACCCTTGGCATGTTTTGGCACTTGAGGTCTAAGAAATTCTCCCAGGGTTTTTTTTTTGTGTGTGTGTATGTGTGTGTGTGTGGGGGGGAAGGATGGAAGCCAATTCAAGGGACCAGTGACTTTGCTTTTTTTTTTTTGTATTTTTAGTGGAGATGGGGTTTCAGCATGTTGGCCAGGATGGCCTCAAACTCCTGACCTCAAGTGATCCACCCGCCTTGGCCTCCCAATGTGCTGGGATTACAGGTGTGAGTCGCTGTGCCTGGCCTCCATGTTATTTTTTTTTTTTTTTTTTTGATTCAGGGTCTCTGTTGCCCAGGCTGGAGTGCAGTGGTGTGATCTTGGCTCATTGCAGCCTCTGCCTCCTGGACTCAGGTGACCCTCCCACCTCAGCCTCCACAGTAGCTGGGACTACAGGTGCGGGCCACCAAATCCGGCTAATTTTTTGTATTTCTTGTAGAGACGGGGTTTTGCTATGTTGTCCAGGTTGGTCTCGAACTCCTGGGCTCAAGCAGTCCACCTGCCTCAGCTTCCCAAAGTGCTGGGATTACAGGAATGAGCCACCGTGCCCAACCTGACTTTGCTTTTTCTTGAATGACAGACAGAACTGTCTTCTGAAAGAACTAAGTTCTTCCTTCTCTGTGCTTTAAGATTAGTTGTGCTGGGTCTGCCCTCAGGCATTTGGGGTTCCCCTCCCTTCTACCAGGGTTATGGGGCAGTGCGGATGCTCCTCGGTCCTGGTCCCCAGGTACAGATGCAACTACCTCCCTCCAACCTCACTGGCCCAGGGCTCTGCGTTCAAGTCCTCTGCCAGGAGAGAGTTAAGGGCTTGGGTTTAATTTGCCCGTTAATCACAGTTAAAAGAAGTAATGAGCGTCTCCCCAAAGCCTGGGTGTTTCTCTGCAGATTAAGCAGCAATTTGCATAGCCCCTTTATTCATTCCCACCTTCCCTGTGGGGCGGCTTGTCCTTTCAGACACAGCCAAGCGCAGCCAGCGGCTGGAGCGGTTTGACAAATGGCTTTGCCATGCGCGTGGTTTGGGCGAGAGGGAGGGAGGGGAATGCTGGGAGGGAGAGGGCAGCTCCCGACAGTAATGGATAGCTGGGGCGTTAAGTAGTGCAGAACTTTTTATTAGATACACAGGAGAAGTTTAAATATTCAAACTTGTTTTCTTTGAAGCCTGGGGAATGAGAGGAGGGTGGCGGGCTGGCTAAGAGTTTACTCAAGGCCAATTTACTCAGAGAGGCCCTGGCAGTCACCAGGGAGGAAGGGCATCTGGAGGACACAGGCAGATCCGGGTCAGCTGGTGCCCCTGGGCTCTACACGCCTGCAGCAGCCTTGATGCCCTCCTGCTGGGCTCAGGCTCTGCCAGGCGGGACAGCTACCCTGGACGCAGCTCCTCGGGCCTGATTGCTCAGAGGGCAGAACGGCTTGCTTAAAGCCCTGCAGATGGTGGTATTCAGACAGGGAGGAGGCCCCAGCTTTGATAGCAAACCTAAGTCTATGAAGCAATGATATCTCCAAAAGGATGGGACAACAGCCCTCTACTTTCCTCTCCAGAAATGTCCTCAACCAAACAGTGAAAGAGGAGAGATGAGGCCCAGAAATGATCCTCGGGGTAGGCAGGCACTCTGCCCAGGCTGGTCTCGAACTCCTGGGCTCAAGTGATCCTCCCGCCTCGGCCTCCAAAGTGCTGGGATTACAGGCGTAAGCCACCCCACCTGGCCATCAGTCCATTTAAAAAGCTGACTTAATCCCAATTTTCTTCCCAAACTTCTTGTGCTTCGTGAGACTCTTCCTTTGTGTTAACTTGTAAGCCACATGATCATAATATGTCAGAGGTCAAAGTCATTTTAGAGAGCATTAAGACAATTAAAGTTCAGAGAAGCTAAAGTTTGATACTCCAAGAGAGACACAAATGTGGTCAAGACACCATTCCTGCCCGCAAGCAGCTCAGTGGGCAGGCACTTCAGGAAGGCATATAACACAATCAATAAGAGCTCCCCCCTCCTAAGGATATCTGCATGGGGCTGCAGGATGCTGCTGAGGGATGGAGTGACTAATTCTGCAGGGACAACTGGAGATGTCCACAGAGATGCGTTTGGGCCTCATCTGAATCGGGGGTCAAGATGGTTTGGAGGGAGCCGAGTAAAGGATGGGGCCTCAAGGACACATGTGGATTTGATGTCTTGGGTGGGTAGCCCAGGCTGAAAAGGCTGGTGGGGTTCCAATTATGCAGGGCTTGGCGGCTGCTACTCTAGGAATTTGGGGCACTACAGAGCCTTGGAGTTTCTAAGCAGGGAAATGACTAGGGTGAAAAGGCCCAGAGCAACACTGAAAGGGTGGATTAGAAAGAGCAGCCAGCAGAGCCCAGGACACCACTGATGAAACTGTCAGGAAATAAAGAGAGATGCAGTGTGGGTGTGGACAATGGCTTTGATTTGGGACATGTTGGAATATGGGGCACCAGAACACGACTTTCTTTTTTCTTTTTTTTTTTTTTTGAGACAAACTCTTGCTCTGTCACCCAAGCTGGAGTGCAGTGACGAGATCTTGGCTCACTGCAACCTCCGCCTCTGGGTTCAAGCGATTCTCCTGCCGAGTAGCTGGGACTACAGGCGCACGTCGCCACGCTCAGGTAATTTTTGTATTTTTAGTAGAGACAGAGTGTCACTGTACTGGCCAGGCTGGTCTCGAACTACTGACCTCATGATCCACCTGCCTCAGCCTCCCAAAGTGCTGGGATTACAGGCGTCACCCACCACGCCCGGCCTAGAACACAACTTTCTAACCTCAGCTGAGGGTATTTCCACCCCACCGCCCTCTCACAACAGCTAGTCTGAGCCTTACTGTGCCAGGCACTGTTTTTTTGTTTTTGTTTTTGTTTGAGACGGAGTTTCACTTTTGTTGCCTAGGCTGGAGTGCAATGGCGCGATCTCAGCTCACTGCAACCTCCGTCTCCTGGGTTCAAGCGATTCTCCTGTCTCAGCCTCCTGAATAGCTGGGATTACTGGTGCCTGCCACTATGCTGGCTAATTTTTGGTGTTTTTAGTGGAGATGGGGTTTCACCATGTTGGCCAGGCTGGTCTGGAACTCCTGACCTCAGATGATCCGCCTGCCCTGGCCTGCCAAAGTGCTGGGATTACAGGCATGAGCCACTGCGCCCGGCCTCCAGGCACCGTTCTAAGTGGTGTGCATGCTCACCACAGCTTCCTACCCAAGGTCTTCGTCTTCATTTTACAGGTGAAGGAAATGAGGCAGAGAGGTCCAGCAACTCGCCCAAGGGAGTAAGAACAGAGACAGAGTTTGACCCAGGCAGTCCAGATCTCAAGAACGTGCTAATCACCAACACACTGTATTGCATGTTTGTCTTCCTATCACTTTTATTAGATTTTGTATGTGCATGTACAGGAGTTGGGAAAGAGATCAAACAAGTGGCAATTAGATTAAATAGGCCCAATGAGGTGGCTCACACCTGTAATCCCAGCACGTTGGGAGGCTGAGGCAGGAGGATCCCTTGAGGCTAGGAGTTTGAGATCAGCCTGGACAACATAGTGAGACCCTGTCTCTATTAAAAAATAAGTTTAGGTTGCCGGGCACGGTGGCTCACGCCTGTAATCCCAGCACTTTGGGAGGCTGAGGCGGGTGGATCATGAGGTCAGGAGTTCAACACCAGCCTGACCAATGGCGAAACCCTGTCTCTACTAAAAATACAAAAATTAGTTGAGTGTGGTGGCAGGTACCTGTAATCTCAGCTACTCGGGAGGCTGAGGCAGGAGAATCGCTTGAACCTGGGCGGCAGAGGTTGCAGTGAGCTAAGATCACGCCACTACACTCCAGCCTGGGTGACAGAGTGAGGCTCTGTCTCAAAAAAAAAATAAATAAATAAAATAAGTTTAGGTCAGGCATGGTGGTTCATGCCTGTAATACCAGCACTTTGGGAGGCCGAGGTGGGTGGATCACCTGAGGTCAGGAGTTCGAGACCAGCCTGGCCAACACTGTGAAACCCAGGCTCTACTGCACCTGTAATCCCAGCTACTTGGGAGGCTGAGGCAGAAGAATCGCTTGAACCCGGGAGGCAAAGGTTGCAGTGAGCCGAGATCGCGCCAGTGTACTCCAGCCTGGGTGACGAGCGAAACTGTCTCAAAAATAGCAAGTTTTAAAAACAGATGAAATAAAAATCATTAACAGAACAGGTAGGAGTGTATGAAAAGGCAGAGAAGAGCCACAGGACCTGGGTTTCTGGGGAGAAACTGTACGCAACCATTAATTCTGGGGAATTAATGGTGGTTGGGAGGTGCATGTGAGGAGCTCCAGCAAGGTTGGCTTCTGCTCCCAAAGGCTGGGGATGCCTTTCTTTTGTCCTCAACTCCAGGCCAGGTCTCCAGAGCAGGTTAATTCTTTAGATGGGTGAGGAGATGTTCACTCTGAATGATGCAGCTTGTTCCCTGCTCTGAACTGGCAATGGGAAAGGAATTCTAGATGTGCCAGACTCCCCATGATACTGGCAGGCCCTCAGAGGGGCACAGGGGGTGGACCGCTGGGACCCAGATGAACGAGCCTTAGCACTCCACTTATCCCATGTTCACAGTCAGCCACTGCAGGCTGCAGTGCAAAGGGATCCTACTTTTGTGGTCTATAAAGAGAACCACACCGGAGAGGACACGGTAGAACTGACGCAGGGAGAGAGGCAATGTTTGGGCAGAGAGGCAGTGAGTGGGGCTGAGCCGTGGCTGGATTTAGCAAGCAGAGAATTTTGGAAAGGTGACTCGCTGCTTCCTTATCTGAAGCCGGGTGAGGAGTCTTAGCCAAGTAGTGAGAGGCGTTGCCTTAAATCCTCTCTGGAAAGAGGTGGGATAAAAGTCAACACAAAAGTATAGTGTGCTCTTGGCAGCATAATTCACATCAAACTAAGGATTCTGAGGGTGTAATCTTGGTGCACCGCTTCCCTCTTTCCCTGAAAGAGGGAAGTTTCAACCTGACTGCTTGAAACTTGGTCTCAAGCTCCCCTAAAGCCCCTCACCTCTCCTTTCCAAGAAGACAAGTTAGGCCAGGATGGAGAGTCCTCATCATGGCTCCCCAAACCAAAAATAAGAGCTCACACATGTCCAGCAAGAGCCTCCTCCGCACCAGGCAGCGTTCTAAGAGCTCTGCATATCTTAACTCATTCTGTCCCTACAACTACTTCTGAGGGCATTCTGAGATACACAAGCAGGAACCCAAATACAACCAGTGAAGCTCAGGGAAGCTGGAGGCAGACCTGAAAGACACAGAGCTGCTTTTGCCAGGGAGAACCAGCCGGGTGGATCCCTTCAGTGCCTTCAGCATGGCCAGGAGGGCTGGACTCAGGAAGCAGGCGGCGGTAAAGGAAGGGGAGGCTAAAGGTTCTGGAGAACAAACCCAATGTTATCGGGTTAAAGGCTTTTATGAAACCACTTGCCTCAGCCTGGGGATCAGGGTGGGCCTTGATGTCACCTGTTAAGCAGTCACCTAGTATCTCTGATCCAGAGCAGTGGCCTAACCACACTGCTTACCAAGGGGGCCAAAATCAGCTGAGAAAACTCTATGTAAACCCACTTCCCTTCCTGGGAAAATAGCCAAACCTCAGTGAGTACTGCTTCCCCTCGCTGACCTTAGGCAGGGCTGGGAAAGCAGGTCAGGTGATCATCTGCAAGCGCAGGGGCAGAAGCTTTGGAGGCCTGAACCCGGTCTGCCATGGTCACCTGGTCCACGGGGTTTCTCCCTGAAGCTCCATTGCTATAAGCAATGGAGTCTGCGTAACAGCTGGTGACTGGGCAAAGGACATTAGAGTGGGCAAGGGTAGCATGCCTCAGTGAACTGACTGCTACTACAAGAGGCTGGCCAGACGGCCAACGGAGCCAGCAGCCGAACAGGTGGGGCAGGAGCTAGCAGGCAGTCTCCCAGAGGGAGAGGGACCAAGAGCAGCAGGCAGTTCCCTAAGCCAAGAGCATCCCTCCTGAGCGCTGAGGCCAGAGTGCAGTCCACTTACCTCCTCTATACCCTGCTAGTCTGCGGAGTCTTACCTCCACGTTCAACACCAATATTTTTCCAATTCCCGGACTTCTCATTTCAGCCCGATCCCCCAGAAAGAGGTGACCAGGCAAAGATTGGGGGGAAGTGGTGGGTTGACATTAATTGATAGGAATGGCTTCGAGCAGTTCATGCTGCCTTATCTCTCTCTCCTTTGGCTAGCGTGTGTCCGCTGGAGTCCGCGGGGTCGGTGATTAATAGGCGCCATCATTCACTGTCCAGGACGGCTGAAAGGCAGTAGGGAGGGGGTGGCCCTCCCCAGAACTGAGATAACAAGCAGCAGGAATAATGAGTGGTGTCACTCCACTTTTCATTTTGATGGGAAGTCATTACGGGAGTCAACGCCAGCGACAAAGAGCCATGAATCAACTGCTCTGCTATGAAATTAAAATCGAATTGCCGGCCACCCCCAACCCCTACCCTTCCTGGGAAATGGGGATGGGTAGGTGGCTTGGGAGAGGGCTGCTATCCTGGGGTGGGCTCTATCCGATCACAGAGCAGGCAGTTATGGGCAGGAAGTGGACAGGCAGCCAGGGAAGGTGACAGCTCCTGTCTCCACCTTGTTTATCAGACCCTTCCTCCCCAAACCGCATTTTCCCTCTGCCTGGAGGTAAGCTGTGATTAAAAAGAAAATACAGCTTTGCTGGCTCCAACAAGGCTGCTGCTTGACTGCTCCCCCAGGGCTTCTGGCCTGAGTCGGGCGGCCTGGGCCTGGTTATGGAAAGGGGCCCACACGTAACCATCCCAGAGCCCCTTACTAAACCATTTGTAGATGTGGGGTCCTCCTTATCACCAGAAGCAAAGGGGAAAAGTCCTCAACTTGGGGCTCCACAATGACAGCTGATGGCCTGGGGAGCCCACCTGGATCAGGGAGCCCACCTGGATCAAGAACCCCACGAAAACAGGTGCGAAGCCTCAACTGCAGGCTCAGAGAAGCAGCATAAGGAACTGTCAGTACTGAAGCAAGAGTTTTTTCCTCTTTTATTAAGTCCGCTATACTAACTAGAAGGAGAAGCTGTGGTTTTCGCCTGATAGACCACAAGGCCAATCACCACAGCTTCTTGTAGAGAACATGGAGAGTGCCAAGATCACCATCAGGTGCCGCTTCCTTCCTGTGGCTTTCCATCTTCCAGTCAGCCTGGTCTTTTGCCTTGAAGGGCCCCAAAACAACAGCCCTGGCTATCATCTTCATCCCAAAAGCGGAGAAGATGGGCAGGCAAGAACACGGAGGGTGTCACAGAGAGGTTCCCATCAGGTTCACAGGGCGCCCGCCGTACCTCTTGGAGATGTCAGCTTCAATCTGAAAGAGTGATACCAAGTGGGCAGAAGCAGGGGTGCTCAGGGCCTCATTTTGCACAGACTGGGAGTCCTCCCACTGGCAGGCCTCCCTTTCCCATCTCACCAGCTTCTGCAGCTCCTTGGTCTTCTCCAGTAGCAGGTCCAGCTTAGGCTCCAGAGCCGCCTGCTCCTCAAGTGCCTCCTGCTGCTTCTGCACCATCAGCTCTTTCTTCAAAGCCAGCAGCTGGGACTGCTTCAGCTTTTGCTGGAGGAATTCAGTCACTCGGTCCACATACCTGTGCGGGGCACTCAGGTGAGTGCTGGGTTAGCTGTGCATCCTGAGCATTCCCATTCAGCTGCTGGGGAGGTGAGAGGCTCGGGAAACCAAACCCCCAATTGGCCGCTTACCCTCACATCCTTAAACCCTTTCCTTTTAAGGAAAACCCACTCCCAGTTCCCCTGTCCTACTCAGGAAGCAAGCAGATTCTTCCTGTATATATGAAACCTCCCCCTCTTGTCCCAAAGAGAACCCCTATCCCCAGTGGATGGCAATGGCCAGGACGCAGGGATGGGGTTTAAGAGGTCATGGAACAAGAGGAGGAATACAAGGAGGCAGAGCTGCTCAAGATGGCAGAGCCTTGCATCAAGGGGAAGCCAGACCTTGGTGAGGCCAGGATCATAAACAGGTGTTGCAGCTGAAGACTGGTAAGCTTGCCAATCAGATCCTCCAGCACTGACACCATGGTAACCATCTTCTCTTTGGTCTGGCCCTGCAGGATGGCTGGAGCCAGCTGGAACTGGCTCACAGACAGGACATCTGCCTCCTCACTCAACTCCACTGCTCTCTGGGCTAAGAAGATCTCAAGCTGAGAACAGAAGAAAGATTGGTTCAGGCTGTACATGATGGCTCACACTTGCAATTCCAGCACTGTAGGAGGCCGAGGCAGGAGGATCGCTTGAGGCCAGGAGTTCAAGACCAGCCTGGGAAACAGTGAGACCCTGTCTCTACAGAAATGTTTAAAATTAGCCAAACATGGTGGTGTATGCCTGTAGTCCCAGCTACTCAGGAGGCTGAGGCGGGAGGATCACTTGAGTCCAGGAGTTCGAGGTTATAGTGAGCTATGATTGCTGCACTGCACTCCAGACTGGGCGACAGAGAAACTCTTTTAAAAAAAAAAAAGAAAGAAAAAAAGAAGATAAATTGGTTCAAACTGAGAAAAGAACTCAGAATCTAAGCCCTCGGACTACTCGAAATGCAAAAATGAGACATGAGGGCTAGACTCTGGGTAAGGAGTTTCCTCTGAACACTGTAAGCGCTAGGAGAGACTACTGTCACCCTTCAGTCCCCACCTCCTATCTCATCCTAACCCCGGACCTCTGTCCTTTCTCCCCAGCCTGGGATCAGATAACTGAGAATACAGAGACTCAAAGGGTTCTCTCTGCCCAGGGAAGGTATTTATTTTGTCTCCATGGGAGGAATGAGATTCAGGGAACAGAAATACATGTTTGAGAAGCACCGGATTAAGGCAAGGCTGAAAAGAATACAAGAGCCAGCCATATTAACTTATCAATCCTATTCTGCCGTTAAAACTTCACAGATATCTTTTGTCCTCTCCCCTTGAGGCTGGGAGGAGCCTCTGGGCAGAAAGAGGAGAGAACTGGGTGAGGACAGAACTTTCAGGAGGCTCTCCGAACCAGCAGGCTACTGGGAAGGGAGCAGATATAGAGATTAACAAAGACAGGACCCCGTCCTCCCAGCCTTACAACAAAGGTCCAAGAACGCTGGCTCCTTACGCTGGGCTGCTCAACACCTTAGCCACAGGGATCGTGCTTAAACACAAATGAGATCATGTTCCTAACCTGCTCGAAACCTCCAACAGCTTCCCAGTTCAATCAGAGGCAAACCAAGGTTCAGACGCTACATCTCTGAGCTCTTCTACTCCCCACCAGCTCTCTCTCCTCAGCCACACCAGCCTCCATGTTGCTGGTCAACTGTGCAAGGTCTGCTCCCACCTCGGGACCTCTGCACTTGCTCTCTCTGCCTGGGAAGCCCTTCTGCCAGACATCTGCATGGTTCTCTCTGCACCGCCTGCAGTCTTGATTACAGGTCACCTTCTCAATGAGGCCTTCCCTGACCGCCAGATACAAAACCATAGCCCTTTCCAACATCCTCGTCATCCTCCCCTACTTTCTTTTTCTCCGTGGCATTTAGTGCCATCTAGCATCCTGCATATTTTATTTATTTATCTTCTTTCCAGTCTGCATTCCCCATTAGAATATAAGCTCCATGAGGTCAAGGACTTTGACTGTCTTATTCACCACCCAAGTTCTGGTGCCTAAGATAGTGCCAGGTGCCTAGGAGGTACCTGATTAAGTAACTGGATGAATAGGAGGCATCTAATACGTGAGGCTCCTGCTGTAGGACACAGATAGCACTCACACCCTTCACACAAACAGGAGGGGTCAGGTCAGGCGTCTGGAGTGAGGCCACCTGTGCTGGTGCCATGCCTCCCCCTGCATCTTCCAGAGATGACAGTACCTCCATGAGCTCATCAAGGAACTGATTCCGGGTCTCAGTGTATTCAAGCAGTGTCAGGGCATCTGGGCCCCTGGCAACACCTTCTGGAGCTGCCAGGAAGAGACAGAGAAGTGATAAAGGATCAGAGGACTGGAGAAGGAAAAGACCCTCAAGTGTGAGAAGCCCTGGAGGATTAATACGGACAGACTCACTGTGCTAAAGCCACTTCTGGTTCTAATCCAAGGGGGAAGGCTACCTTGTCCCAGGTGTCTCAGCTCTAATCAGGTACCACTTTCCAACTCCCAGACTGAGAGGAGGACCAGAGCTGGGTTAAGAGGGGTAGAAAGGCCAGCTCTCTGCTCTGGTGGACCGCAGGAGGTAAAGTTTCATCCTGCACCGCCCTCTAGTGGCTCAGACACCACTACGTCTTCTCTGCTGTTGGGGCGGCGTCATGTCACACTCCAGGGCCCCGATCCCCCTAGAGCCCTCCTACCATAACAGCTGGCCCACATTTGGTCTCTAAAAAGTTGAGAGTTTCTAAACTCTCAACTTTTAAGAACCTCTCTTGGGCCAGGCACGGTGGCTCACACCTATAATCCCAGCATTTGGGAGGCCGAGGCGGGTGGATCACCTGAGGTCTAGAGTTCGAGACCAGCCTGACCAACATGGAGAAACCCCATCTCTACTAAAAAAATATAAAATTAGCTGTGCGTGGTGGTGCATGCCTGTAATCCCAGCTACTCGGGAGGCTGAGGCAGGAGAATAGCTTGAACCCAGGAGGTGGAGGTTGCAGTGAGCTGAGATCATGCCATTGCACTCCAGCCTGGGCAACAAGAGCGAAACTCCGTCTCAAAAAAAAAAAAAAAGAACCTCTCTTGGTCCCCCTCAGCTCACATCCTCATCAAGGTTTTGAGAAACAGTTAAATGTGCAAGAAGCCTCACCTTAGCGCTGCATTTTTTCTGTTTCTAGACACGTGGGGGCCCTTGAGCACCCCACTTTTGCCAGGGCTGCAGGGGATGGTGCACTTACCCTGGGTTCCTGCTTCCAGCACTGTGATCTGCAAAGCAACAGCATCGTCTCCCCAGTCTATCCCATCACCTCCAGGGTCCTGGAAGGAGAGCAAAGAACCACAGCAATGGGGGGAGAATTTTCCTGAGCCAAGGAGCCAGAATAAACCAAAGCCCTTGATGAGGTCAATGGCTGCACATTCCAACTCTATTAAGGATTTGCAGCCCTGACTTAGGTGGCAAAAATGGCAGTATGGCCCATCATCCCTGCTCTGTAGTGTTTCCACCTGCCTTTACCCCTACACCTTGTACCAAATACCAAGAAAAAGGACATCAAAATTTAACTCTCACATGGGCTGGGCGCAGTGGCTCACGCTTGTAATCCCAGCACCTCAGGAGGCCGAGGCAGGTGGATCACCTGAGGTCAGGAGTTACCAGCATGGCCAACACGGTGAAACCCCGTCTCTATTAAAAATACAAAAATTAGCCGGGCGCGGTGGCTCACGCCTGTAATCCCAGCACTTTGGGAGGCTGAGGCGGGCGGATCACGAGGTCAGGAGATTGAGACCATCTGGCTAACATGGTGAAACCCCATCTCTACTAAAAATACAAAACAATTAGCCGGGCGTGGTGACGGGCGCCTGTAGTCCCAGCTACTCAGGAGGCTGAGGCAGGAGAATGGCGTGAACCCGGGAGGCGGAGGTTGCAGTGACCCAAGATGATGCCACTGCACTCCAGCCTGGGCGACAGAGTGAGACTCTGTCTCAACAAACAAACAAACAAAATACAAAAATTAGAGGGGTGTGGTGGTGGGCGCCTATAATCACAGCTACTTGGGAGGCTGAGGCAGGAGAATCACTTGAACCTGGGAGGCGGAAGTTGCAGTGAGCCGAGATCGCACCACTGCACTCCAGCCTGGGCGACAGAATGAGACTCTGTCTCAAAAAACAAAACAAAACTCTGACATGTGACGTGTGAAACTCTGCCTCCCTTGGACTATACCTGGTCTTAGAGTTATGAACTTCAAGTGATGCCTTTACAGACACAAATGACACTTTTCTTATGGTTAGAGTAGTGATCAGAGAGAGACAGACTGAGAAGGCCTCCTCACCTTTGAATCTGATTCCGGGAAGATGCCCCAGTCGATTCCAGCAGCCTCAGCAGAGATGCCAGAGTCAGTCCCCTCAGACACTGCCTCTACCCCAAAGTCACCCCAGTCAATCTGGAAAGGGAAAGAGAGTGTTAGCTCATGGAAGATGGATTTAAAAAGGGCCGGGCGTGGTGGCTCATGTCTGTAACCCCAGTACTTTGGGAGGCCGAGGATAGTGGATTGCTTGAGCCCAGGAGTTTGAGACCAGCCTGGGCAATATGGCAAAATCCTGTCCCTACAAAGATGTTAATAAAAAATTAGCTAGGAGTGGTGGTGCAAACCTGTAATCCCAGCTATCTTGGAGGCTGACTTGGGAGGATCGCTTGAGGCTGAGAGGCAGAGGTTGCAGTCAGCAAGGATCATGCCACTGCACTCCAGCCTGGGCAACAGAGCAAGGCCCAGTCTCAAAAATAAATTAATTTAAAAAGGAGGGTGTGGCTGCCTTCCCACAGGCCTCAGCTGCCTCTGTAGAGAGCACACTGTTCAAATGCAGTGGCCTCTAAGCTACCCCAAAGAAAGCCCATCTTCAGAGAGCTCACATGATGGAGGTTCCGAGTTCAAAGCGAACCACCTTGCAAAGCCTCTGTGGCACTCACTCACCTATACTCAGAAAAATAAAGGAGTAGGGCCTCCTGGGCCCTTCTACCTATAGTCACTCTCACAGAAATCCTCCCTTCTTCCCTCTGGGTCTTGGGTTGGGCTGTTGGGGGTGGGGAGGGGACAAGCAGCTCCCACTCCACTCCTACAGCTCATCACAAGGCCCATCTTACCGCATCTTCTGCCACCTGCTCAGGAAGCTCCTCGAGGTGGGGTCGTTCCACCACAGAGGGCTCTGTCCCTGTCCTCCACTCGTACACCGTTGAGTTTCCCCGCTTCTGCACGAACCGCAGCATTGGCAACACCTGCTCTGTGGGGCTTCAACAGAGCACACAACTGACTCTCCTGCCGACCATGCATAAGGCCAACACTGGGCTTTGGCCTGGGCCACATGGTCAAATGGGCAAGGCCCCCACAGGTTCAGGTGTGTAAAAAGAGTTCAAATGTTATATGGGAACAAGACAACTGGAGAAGGGACATGAGCTGGGGAACACAGGCGAAGCACCCCCACCAGGAGAAGCTGAGGCCTCTCTACCTCTCACACACAAACCCCACAGACGCCTGGTACACGTCAATGGCTTCCCCCAGGGACTGCTGAGCCGCTGCCCCAATCTCAGCCAGCTGACTCGGCAGGTCCTTCACCAGGGCCAGCAGTTCTCCTCGGACATTTTCGCCCTAGAGAGGGGAGAAGAGGTGGAGTCCAACAGATTGAAGAAAACATCCAAAGACCGAAGAAAAGTAAGACACTGGCCCAAAGGGGGCGCAACCAGGCTGAGGGGTCAGACGGGGTCAGAGGAAGACAAGCAGGGGCCCAGGTGTCCTCTAGCTGCGAAGAGGCTGCCGCCGCTCACCGTGATGCCATACTGCTTGCAGGAGTGGTAGAACTGCTCCCGCATCTCGGCAGCCCCTGCCTGGCACTCCTCCTCCTTGCGGCTGTATTCTTGCTGCAGCTGCTGGCACTTGGCAATCTGCTTCTTCAGTGAGGGGATCTCATAGTTGACATTCCGAACCAGGAGGCTAGAGAGTTCCACTGAGAAGTGCCCAGGAAATTCAGCCCAGGACACCCCCACATGAGGCAGGCATGCCCCAGGATGCACACACACCCTTTGTGGTGGTGAAGAGCACGAAGTCAGCTTCCCAGCCCCACTTGTTCCCAGCTGTGGAGCCTAAGACAAGTTGTTTAACCCCTCTAATCCAACCCTCATCGGTAAAACAGCGACAATAACATTTATCATGAAGATGCAAGAGAGAATCCACATGACACACCAAGCACAATTCCTTGCATTTAGTAGATGCTCAGTAAATATTAGCCATTATTATTATTTATACTAAACCCAACCCAAACACAGTTAGTCCTGTAGTTGCTCTCTCTCAGGCACTTGATATTCGCTCCCAGGAAAACCCATGCCTCTTCTGCCTTGTGTAGAATGGGGGTGCGGGGGTGGGGGTGGGGGCAGCACACTCCCGCTAACCAAGAGGTGAGTGGTGGAGGACCCACATACACCTGCTCGCTGAGGCACGGCGAATGCCCACTACCGGCCTGGACCTCCTCCTTCCCCCAGCACTCCACCCAGGGAAAATCAATTCCATCAAAAACAATTGATTTTACCACCTACAAATAGGCAACATCTACACTCCAGTCTCTTCCCACTCACAGACTGTGCCTCCTATAAGCCTGGTATCTCAGAACTCTGAGAGTGGGCTTCCCCATGGATACCAGGGCTCCCAGGCCGGGCCACTTTACCTAAGTAGGTGTTGTCCTTCTCATACAGGGCTATAATCTCCTGCCAATCCTGAGTAAGAACAGAAAAACAATGTTAAGCCAGAAAAGCACTCGACAGCCACATCCCAGCTCAATCCCTGAACAGGGTAAGTTCTCCCAGCCTTTACATCACATCAAACACAAACTCCTTGGCCTTCTTTCAACTCTGCTGGCTGGACCACCCACTTTAAGAGTGCACGCAATCCCTAAAGCAGTGGGTTTGAAAATTAAACTCAGGGATAGGATCCACTTTTGGAGTAAACTACAGAGACAGAGTGAAAGTTCAGGAAATATTCTACGTAGGCATCCCCACTGGAGCCTCAGAGAGACCACAGAGGCTATGACTCCTCGGATTGGATGTCCCCAACCACATACTACCAGCCCTTGGCCCACACTTGCCTTCATCCGCTGTGAAGAGTATCGGCCAAAAATATTCTTCGTGGAGGCCTCTGTGCCTTTGAGAAGGTCCAGGATTCTTAGGCAGTGAAAGTAGTGAATGTCTAGAAAGCAAGAGACGGGATTTTGAGAACTAAAGTATCTTCTTCACCTACTCTGGGCACTGCAGATGACTGATTCATGTATAATATACCGCCAGTAACTTTAGCGTGTAGCTTTTCCCTAAATCATTTCATAGTGGAAGAAGCCAGCATCTATACCTCAAATAAAAATCGCTCCCTCTCTAAAGGCCAGCCCTGGTGGCTAAATAACAAGAGAGTAGCTCAGCTGATACATACTACCTCAGCAAAGAGGGGACTCCAGTGACAGCCCCTAAGCACTCACAGGACCCAGACAGCAGCTGGGCGATCTCTTCGCTCTCTGGCATGTCCTGGATGGCAGCATTGATCTTCTCGCGGATCGTCAGCACCAGACTCTGCCATTTCAGGCTGCAGTGCCTTCTGTCCACCAGCCAATCTACATGAGAAGCACCCAAATTAGAGCATTCCCATTCACATCACCAAAATTCCATCACTAATTCGAGTGAAATACACTGAAATTAGTCTAAAAGTTTTCTTTACATTGGTTAAAGTATGGTGGTCATGGGAAGATGGGAATAAAGACAAGTCCAAAGAGATGCCTGGGGCTAAACCAGGCTCTGACAATCTGACTTCATTAGCAGTGTGATTTTTATACAGCAATTGCCTCAACACAGGGATAACAAAAAGTTTAAATTGGTCCTGAAAGTGCCACTTTTGACCATTCTCAATTCCCCATAATATTTTTGCCTCTATGGGTAATTATATCTTTCTTCCTGACAAGAGGATGCTGCTCAACTTCCATTTCCTCAGGGCTGGGATTAACCATGACAATGGAAAATACAAGATGGTTATGCCAAGTACTGGATGAATGAACAGCTGCAAAGCCCCTAATACCTACAGCGCCCTAAGGACTAGATAACATGACTCTATTGTGAACAGTGAAGTACCACCCTGTACATGTGAATACCAATGGGACTGACCTCTCAAAGTCTGGGCCCAGATTTGTGGCTTCAGAGCCATGCATATTTCCTCAGTGAGAGCTAAGAGCTGAGCTTTGTGGTCAGATGGTCCTGGGTTCTCGTTATCAAGTTTGTTGAGCAAGTTTACTATTCTGTGCCTCAGTTTTCCCACATGTAAAATGGGGAATAATAAGACACTGACTAGAAAAAGGAATGCAGGTAAAACACTGAACAGTGTGCCTGAGACACGGCAAGGACTCAAAAAATCATAGTGATCATTTTTATCATGTCAAGTGCCTAAAACAGCACCTGGTACAAAAAAAAACCCTCAATGAATGGTGGTCATTTTATTGGTCCTTTTCATGACCAAGAACAAGCTCACACACCAAGACTGCACATGGGCTGAAGGGCCAGTACAAATCTGAAGGGAGGCTAAAGAAGCTTCCCCCGTGACCACCAAGCAGGACTGACTAAATGGCACTACAGAGTGGTGAATTCAGAACTTGAACTCTGCCAACCGGTCAAACGCTGGGTCCCACACTAGTATCAGTTATACTCTCTCTGCTATATTCCTGTAAAGTTTTCAGAAAGAAAAATTCTGTTGATGTCACAGAACTAGAAGCAACGGACTGGGGTAGTCAAACAGACACCATCTTAAGGACAAGATTGGCATCAAATCCATGAATCCAATAAGCATTTTAAAATGCCAGGAGCTGTGTGATCAGATGAAGAGGCCTTCCCTGACTATGAACTGGGGAGGAGGTATGTAGGCCCCATACAGACAACCTGGAGATGGCCTGGACACTAAAAGGTTTTCATTTGCAACTGGGTCTTAGGTCCCTCTTCCTCCTAAAATCAAGGGGGAGGTGGAAGCTTTTTAAATGAGGTTGTTTTTTTTTTTTTTTCCTGGCATAATGCAAAAGGCATGGACAGTGGGTCAGACAGACTTAGGTTCCAATTCAGATGTGCCACTTAGTGGTTGACTGTTTTTTGTCTTCTTTTTGAGATGGAGTTTCGCTCTCGTTGCCCAGGCTGGAGTGCAATAGTGAGATCTCCGCTCACCGCAACCTCTGCCTCCCGGGTTCAAGCAATTCTCCCACCTCAGCCTCCCGAGTAGCTGGGATTACAGGCATGTGCTCCCATGCCCGGCTACTTTTTATTTTGATTTTTTTGTATTTTTAGTCATGGAGACATGGAAACAAGGTTTCTCCATGTTGGTCAGGCTGGTCTCGAACTCCCGACCTCAGGTGATTCGCCCGCCTCGGCCTCCCAAAGTGCTGGGATTACAGGCATGAGCCACCGCGCCCGGCCGTGGTTGACTGTTTTTAAAGCGAGTCATTTATCCTGTCCCTGAATGATACGATAACATATGTTATTAAAGGAGAAAACGCAGGTCAAACAGACTGTACATATGGTTCGTTCCCGCTGCTATCAGGGAAGCAGGTCTGGCCACAGATGGGGCATAGAACGAGGCCAGTGGTCAGCATCTCGACTCAGGCTTTCAGGCGTCAGAGCTCCCGGCTATTGGACACAGGGGGCAACGCACAGGCCTCCCCCCGACAGCCAGCTGCGCGGTGGCGCCCCCTCCTACCGAGCAGCTTGCTGGTCTGGATGTCGATGGGCACGTGCTGATGGTCCTGGCGGGAAACACGGTGGGGAGGGGGGCGTGAGCGCGGAGAGAGGACGTACCACTCGCGCGCTCATTTCAACGTCCCAACCACCACCCTGCAGGGCCAGAACGGGGCCAGAGCGATGGGTTGGGTTGAGCCGCTCCCGGGCGGAGACCGGAGACACAGGTTAGGGGTCCGCGGCCAGTCCCCAGCACACCCAGCTCCTGTCCCCACACCTCCATCTTTCCTCCACTTCCGCTTCAGGCTGGAGACTGTGGCCCGCCCCGCCCTACCACCAATCCAGTGGCGTTGTGGCCGAGCCTCCGTTTAGACGCAAAAGGGCCTCCTTCGGCCACGTCGCCGCCTTCCGTACAGCCAATCAGAGTTTACGCTCCACTCAGGCCTCAAGCCCCGCCCACCCCAGGCTCCGAATGGCTGAGCTCGGGAGGGGCGGGAGAATGGAGACAGCCAATTGGAGACGCGAGGCGGGCTCAGGGCCGGGGACGGGAGGGGGTGCGCTGCAGCGGCCGTGCGATTGCGACAGGCGGCGCTCGAGAGCCCAGCCTGGCAGCCGCTTCCCCTGGCGGGCACTGGGTCCTCTCCACGCAGATTGAGGCGTCTGCTGGCGGGGTCCTAGCGCCGATCTGGGAGGCCGTTGCAAATACCTTCTTCCCTCCTTGCGTCGCTTTACCATCCAGAGCAGTGTGCAGGTCTCTTGTGGCACTTGTCATGCTTTGCCTTCTCATTCAGTTTCTCTAATAGACATGGTTGAGCACCTGCAACGTGTTGGGCGATTAGGGCAGGGAAGGGGAGGGAGGAGAGTCGGTGAGACGTCCCAAAGAGAACACCTACATTGAGTCTAAACGAAGAGCTGAAGATAGCTGGGTGATGTGGGAAGAGGAGTTTTAGGTGGAGGAGACTACACAGACAAAGCTTAGGTGGCCACAAACTGCAAGAGGGGTGCAAGCAACAACAGGCAGGCAGGACGGGCAACGTAATTTGTGAGGTCCAGTGCAAAATGGAAATGCACAGCTGCTTGTTACAAAATGATGAAGAATTTCAAGATGAAGTCGGCTCCGCGGGCAGGCCAACCTCTATGCCGTAGATGGTTTGAGGCAGCGAGTGGCTAGAGGAGAGGCTGTAAGGGTGGAAAGGCGATATCAAAGGGAGCCTTATTAAGGAACTTGGACTTCATCCCTTCAGACAGAGGAATCACAGAAGGGGTTTGAGGCAGGGAGGAACCTGTACAGATAGGCTGCTGGGATGATGGATGCATGGGAGATAAGACTGGGGACAAGGAGGCTGGAAGGAGGTTGTTATCGAGGGATTATAGCCTGAGCTGGGACACAAGATATGAGGAGGAAGGGGAAGGGCTGGATCTGAGGAATATTTAGGAGGAAAATGTATAGGACTTGGCAATTGATTGGCTGTTTGGGTGGAGGAGAGAGACACTAAGGATGACACCTAGGTGATTAGGTGGGAACCACCACCTGAGACAGGGATGCAGGATGCTGAGCAGGTGTTGGGGAGGAGGGGGTCTAGCTTTGAACCTAGTCTGGCAATGCTGGGAGACCCCCAGATGGAAAGTGTGCAGAAGGCACTTGGGTCTATAATTTTGGAGTTTGAGGGAGTTGTCGGGGCTGGAGATACAGCTTGGAGAGTCACAAGCTGGCTAATCTGTGGTCCGAGTGGTGGCTGAAGCTAAGGGAGAGTCTGAGATTGGCCAAGAAGTGGGTAGAGTAAGGAGGGAGGGTAGGCTGAGGCCAGATCCCCCAGGATCTCACAGCGCTGGGTATGCCATTTCTTTTCTTTCTTTTTTTTTTTTTTTTGAGACGGAGTCGCGCTCTGTCGCCCGGGCTGGAGTGTGGTGACACGATCTCGGCTCACTGCAAGCTCTGCCTCCTGGGTTCACGCCATTCTCCTGCCTCAGCCTCCCCAGTAGCTGGGACTACAGGCGCCCGCCACCACGCCCGGCTAATTTTTTTGTATTTTTAGTAGAGACGGGGTCTCACCGTGTTAGCCAGGATGGTCTCGATTTCCTGACCTCGTGATTCTCCCGCTTCGGCCTCCTAAAGTGCTGGGATTACAGGCGTGAGCCACCGCGCCCGGCCCTGGGTATGCCATTTCTAAATATTCCTTCCCCAGCTCCTGTTCACCACAGCACAACACTTGAGGCTTAGTAAATTTTTGATTGAAATGCATAGTGTGATACAGCAGCGGGAAGACCTAGATTCTGCCCAGTGAGGTCTTGGACCATTTCTATAACCTATCTGATAGCCACAGTTTCCCCACATGGAGATAACAGCTATCCTATCTCAGGGTATTTCTGTTTAGAGGCTTAAATAAACACACTAGTAACTCACGACAGTTTACAACATACTGTGGCTATATTTCTCATGCTTTGTAAACTCTCCCTATATGAAATATCATATATGGGCCGGGCGCGGTGGCTCACGCCTGTAATCCCAGCACTTTTGGGAGGCTGAGACGGGCGGATCACCTAAGGTCAGGAATTCGAGACCAGCCTGATCAACATGGTGAAATCCCATCTCTGAAAAAAACAAAAAACACGCCGGGCACGGTGGCTCACGCCTGTAATCTCAGCACTTTGGGAGGCTGAGGCGGGTGGATCACGAGGTCAGGAGTTTGAGACCAGCCTGATCAACATGGTGAAACCCCGTCTCTACTAAAAATACAAAAATTAGCTGGGCGTGGTGGCGTACGCCTGTAATCCCAGCTACTCAGGAAGCTGAGGCAGGAGAACTGCTTGAACCCGGGAGGCGGAGGTTGCAGTGAGCCGATATTGCGCCACCGCACTCCAGCCTGGGCGACAGAGTGAGACTCCATCTCAAAAACAAAACAAAACGAAAAACAAACAAACAAAAACAAAAACCATCCCGGCGTGGTGGTGCATGCCTGCAGTCCCAGCTACTCAGCCACTCGGGAGGCTGCGGCGGAAGAATCACCTGAACCTGGGGGGCGGAGGTTGCAATGAGCCGAGATTGCGCCACTGCACTCCAGCCTGGGCAACAGAGTGAGACTCCATCTCAAAATATATATACATATATGTCATATATGATCATTATTATTATAGAACGGATTGAAAAACTGCTCTGAAAATGGCTCATAGGGCTGAATTAAGGGCCTTTTCAGGGATCTTTCATGGGAATTTGGCTCCCATCTGAGTCAGCCTGACTCAGACTGTAGGAATTGCTCAGGCTCCTCCATGATTAAACACACACTTAACTGGGCCCCAACTATGTGCTCGGGGCTGTCTGGGACATCTCAAGAAGCAAGGCACTGCCCTGCCCTCAAGGTGTATCTATCTCTCTTCCTTGAACCAACAGGCTGGGCAGAATAGGACAGGGTGGGTCTGGAAGACCCAGCCCAGGTGAGTTGATGGAAGCAGGGACCACCAGCACTTCAGCCCCACCCACAGCTCCCCAAGGTGACTCACGTGGAGCAGGATGTTTGAGAACAGTTCTGCCCAGCTACTGACTCCAGGGAGGCTGTCCCAAAGCCAGAGGCTCTGGGAGAGAACATGCCTCTGCTGACTGCAGAGGCTCTGGGGGAGAGCCTGCCAAAGGCACATGCTTCTGTGTTCCCAAAGAGTGTAGGAGCATGGGCCTTTGGCGGGTTTCTGCACTTTTCCAAGGCCACAGGGAACTTCAGGGCCTGTGGGCAGATAAGCACATAATTGGTCTGGCATCCAGGACATCGACTCTATCTCCTTCAGGAGACTTTAGTCATCGGGGCTCCCGGCAGCTAGAAGGAGGCAGAGAGAGGTATGGTAGGTTTCTGACCAGGAATCTCTCAGTTCTCTGCTGATTTAGCAGATGGGACCCTGGGAGAGGGGCAGCACATGTAGAGAGGTGAGGAGGATATACCAGGGCTGCGCCAGCTTTGGACAAGGAAGCACAGAGCCCCGAGGCACCATGTAGGCAGCCTACCTTGCCATCCACTATTGTTGTTGTTAGCTTGCTTATTACGTGATAAACATGCCCACGTGCCAGTGTAGATCTAAATGTTTTACAAGCCTTATCTAATGTGATTCTTCTAACAACCTTATAATGTGGGTACCATCATTAACCAGATTTTAAAGGCAAGGAAGCCAAAGATTAATTACGTAACATGTTGAAAATCATCCAGTGGGCCAGGTGCGGTGGCTCACGTCTGTAATCCCAACACTTTAGAAGGCCAAGGCGGGTGGATCACAAGGTCAAGAGATCGAGACCATCCTGGCTAACACGGTGAAACCCCGTCTCTACTAAAAACACAAAAAATTAGCTGGGTGTGGTGGCACATGCCTGTAATCCCAGCTACTCAGGAGGCTGAGGCAGGACAATCACTTGAACCCAGGAGGCAGAGGTTGCAGTGAGCCGAGATCGCGCCACTGCACTCCAGCCTGGGTGACAGAGCAAGACTCCGTCTCAAAAAAAAAAAAAAGAAAAGAAAAGAAAATCATACAGATCATACAGTGGGCCAGGCGCGGTGGCTCACGCATGGAACTCAACACTTCGGGAGGCCGAGGCGCGTGGATCACCTGAGGTCAGAAAGTTTGAGACCAGCCTGGCCAACAAGGTGAAACCCCATCTACTAAAAATACAAAATTAGCTGGGCGTGGTGGCACATGCCTGTAATCCCAGCTACTCGGGAGGCTGAGGCAGAAGAATCCCTTGAACCTGGGAGGCAGAGGTTGCAATGAGCCGAGATTGTGCCACTGCACTCCAGCCTGGGAAACAGAGAAAGACTCAAAAAAAAAAAAAAAAAAAAAAAAAAGGAAAATCATACAGTGGATAGTTGATGGGGCTGGGATTCAAACCCAGGCCTGTTGGGCTACCCAGCCTGCATTCTTCTTCTCTGTGTGATGTGCCTTTGCTTCTCCTGCACCCCTGCCTGCCCCTTTGGCTCAGCCACAACAGCTTCAGGTCTCTTCCTCCCTTGGGCCTGATTCCTATTTTCTCCCCAGTTGTTGTGCCAGACGCTCAGAACTCCCACCCCTGCAGGCCCTGCCCCTTTCCAAAGTTCATTCTTACCACACCCCATTCTGGGAAAGGGAGCCCATTACTTATCCTCCTGCAATATCCATAAAAGAAGGCTTACTTTCAACATTCAAATAACTCACTTATTTTATCTGCTATATTTTTATTACTTTATGGTCTGTGTGTTTGCTCACAGCCACACTGACTATGGGGTGTGGTGTGTGTGCCTGTGTGTGTGTGTGGTGTATCTGCCTGCTAGGCTGGAAGCTCTGGAAACATAGCAGCCTTGGGCCTCTTGCTGCCTGGAGTGTAACCACTGTGTTGCTTTTTTCTTTCTTTCTTTCTTTCTTTCTTTCTTTCTTTCTTTCTTTCTTTCTTTCTTTCTTTCTTTCCTTCCTTCCTTCCTTCCTTCCTTCTTTCTTTCTTTCTTTCCTTTTTTTTTTGAGACAGAATCTCGCTCTGTCACCCAGGCTGGAATGCAGTGGTGTGATCTCAGCTCACTGCAACCTCCTCCTCTTGGGTTCAAGCGATTCTCCTACCTCAGCCTCCCGAGTAACTGGGATTACAGGCATGTGCCACCATGCCCGGCTAATTTTTGTATTTTCAGTAGAGATGGGGTTTCACCATGTTGGCCAGGGTGGTCTTGAACTCCTGACCTCGTGATCTGCCCACCTTGGCCTCCCAAAGTGCTGGGATTACAGGCATGAGCCACCATGCCCGGCATGTTGCGTTTTTCAGTCTGTCTCCCCACCTAGTCTGCGAGTACCTGTGGGCTGGGAAGCCAAAGCAGACTTGTTCATCTCTATAACCCCAGCATCCGGTGTGACACTTGACATTGAGTGTCAGGAGCTTAATGGATGTTTGTAATGAAGGAAAGCTGTATGCAGGAAGGCATTTGATGATGGTGGTAGTTGTGATAAGTGGGGACCATGATTACTTTGTCTTGGGACAAGAGGTGCAAGGTCCCCAGATCCTTTTCTCATCCTTTCCTCTACAGCTCAGGACTTGGAGTCAACATCCTCTGAGCCTCTTGGGAGTGAAGGGAGGAAATCAGGGAGAAGAAATTAGGGGTGGTCAGCTTCACGAGTTTGGTACAGACCAGTGAAAGTCTATGTGGGGCCAGTCACCTGTGTCATGCTCTGGGGCCACTCATTGCACCCTTAACTCTGGCAACTCATGCCCTCCTGGCCACCTCATCCCTCCACCTTTGTTAGTCTTCTGGGGAAAAAGAACTCCCTGGGTGGCTTCATGAAATGGGTCCTGTTTGTCATCTTCTAAGGATGCCACTGTATTTCATTATTTCACCATGCTTATCATGGAAGGGGGTGGGAATCTAATCTGCTAAGAAAAGGAAAACCAAGGATACTACCAAACCACCCATCCATTCACCTCTTTTCCAATGGAGTTCAACTTTATACACCCTGAGCACCTTATCACGAAGACACAGTCCTAGGCCTCAAAGGAAGTAAAAGTATGTTGAGTGAGGGGCCCACCACCTTCCAAATCCCATGACGACATCTCCAGAGTGTGTCGTCACAGAGTGTGAGAGTACTGTACTCATGCATAGAAGGTGCTCAAAAAATCTATGCAAAGCAAATAAGAGGCACCTGTAATCCCAGCGCTTTGGGAGGCTGAGGCGGGCAGATCACCTGAGGTCAAGAGTTCAAGACCAGCCTGGCCAACATGGCAAAATCCCGTCTCTACTAAAAATACAAAAACACAGAAAATTAACTGGGTGTGGTGGTGCCTGCCTGTAGTCCCAGCTACTTAGGAGGCTGAGGCACAAGAATCACTTGAACCCAGGAGGCAGAGGTTGCAGTGAGCTGAGGTCATGCCACTGCACTCCAGCCTGGGCAACAGAGCAAGACTCAGTCTCAAAAAAAAAAAAAAAAAAAAAAAAAGCTACTAAGAGGTCCACTCAGAGATGCTCAGAGTGCTAAGGGAACAGAAAGAAGGAGACGGAGTATCCAACTCAGCATGGGAAAAGGCAAAGGAGAAGGACAGAACACCACCAGAGCAGGCTCTTAGGAGAAGTAACACTTGAGCTGAGTCTTGCAAGATGGCATGAATTGTAATAGAACAGAGAGGAGAGAAAAGAGGAAGGGAGGTGACAGGTGTCATTCTGGGAAAAAGGAAAAGCAAGGACAAAGCCCAGAGGTGAGAGAATGGCTGTTCCAGAAGGAAGAAGTTTGTTATGGGAGCATGGATGTTTATGGGGAGAGTAGAGAGAAATTAGGTTGAAGAGACAGGCAAACGGAGATCTTGAAGAACTTTCAGGTCCATTATAAAGGGTTGAAATTTAATTCCGTAGGTTAGGATTCCCAACCAATGGGCAAGCAGGTCCCTGGAAAGCTGTAGAAATATGCAAAGGTGGGAAGATCGCTTGAGCCAAGGAGTTTGAGGCTGCAGTGAGCTATGACTGTGCAACTGTATTCCAGCCTGGGTGACGGAAACAGACCCTGTCTGTAAAAAAAAAAATAAATAAATAAATAAAATAGAATTATGCAAGGTGCCAGGGATCCATAAATGCAATGATTTTTTTTTAAGTCAGTGGTTACTAGAAAGACAACTCTCATATGATGAGATGCAGAAATTTTTCTACATTGAAGAAAATGATCATTTTGGCTGGGCATGGTAGCTCACACCTGTAATCCCAGCATTTTGGGAGGTTGAGGAAGGAGGATCACTTGAGTCCAGGAGTTCGAAACCAGCCTGGGCAACATAGTGAGACCCTGACTCAGAAAAAAAAAAAAAGAGAGAAAGAGAGAGAGGAAGGAAGGAAGGGAAGAAGGAAGGAAAGATCATTTCAGAGAACATGACCAATAAATGTATGAAAAGATGTCCAACCTTACTAGAAACAAAGTGTCTAGTTTCCTGGGGCTGCTGTAACAAATCACCACAAACTGGGTGGCTTAAAACAATAGAAATTTACTCTCTCACAGGGCCGGGCTCAGTGGCTCAAGCCTGTAATCCCAGCACTTTGGGAGGCCGAGGCGGGTGGATCACCTGAGGTCAGGAGATCGAGACCATTCTGGCTAACACGGTGAAACCCTGTCTCTACTAAAAACACAAAAAATTAGCCGGGCGTGGTGGCGGGCGTCTATAGTCCCAGCTACTCGGGAGGCTGAGACAGGAGAATGGCGTGAGCCCGGGAGGTGGAGGGTGCAGTGAGCCGAGATCGCACCACTGCACTCCAGCCTGGGCGACAGAGAGACTCTGTCCCAAAAAGAAAAAAAAAGAAATTTACTCTCGCAGTTCTGGAGGCTTGAAGTCTGAAATCCAGGTGTCAGCATGGTTGGTTCCTTGAGGAGGAGATGCTATCTGTGCCTCTCTCCTGGCTTCTGCGGCTGCTGGCAGGCCTTGGTGTCCTTGGCTTGCAGGTACCTCCATTGTCACATGGCCTCCATTGTCACATGACATTCTTCCTGTAAGGACACTACTCCTCAGCCTTAGGGCCTACACTAACCCAGGATGACTACATCTGAAAACCACATCTGGAAACCGTAGTTCCAATGCAGGTCACATTCTGGGGTTCTGAGTGGACGTGAATTTTCGGGGACACTATTCAATCCAGTACACTAGGGAAATGCAAATATAAAGGACATGGGCCTGGTGTAATGGTGCACACCTGTAATCCCAGCACTTTGGGAGGCCGAGGTGGGTGGATCATCTGAAGTCAGGAGTTCCAGATCAGCCTGTCCAACATGGTGAAACCCCGTCTCTACTAAAAATGCAAAAATTAGCTGGGTGTGGTGGTGCCCACCTGTAAGTCCAGGTACATGGGAGGCTGAGGTGGGAGAATTGCTTGAACCTGGGAGGTGGAGGTTGCAGTGAGCCAAGATGGCACCACTGCACTCCAGCCTGGGAAACAGAGCGAGACTCCATCTCTAAATAAATAAATGACATGAAGAAGACCACTTCACTTCCATCATACTGGCAAAAATGGAAACGTCTGTGTCATGGGTTGCATTCTACAGAAGTAGGTGGTGTTTTGGGGGGCAAGATGTTTATTAGGAATCATTTTCTGTGAGAGGAATCAGATGGAAGCAATGCTGGGCAGAGGCAGAAATCCAACTGCACTGCAGGCCCAGCAAAGCTTTAGTCAATGTGGTGGAGGCCTCTGAGTGAATATTGCTCCGAGAATGTCCTTCATGGGGCTGAAATGGCTGGGCTTTTTTATCCCTAGAAGTGCGCTGCTCCAGAATGGTAGCCCTAGGGCAAGGTGGTTTTCTGTCGCTGAGACAGACCTTGAAGGAGCTGATGGCCAACTGCTGACCACACTCCTGTGACCTGGCAGCAAGTCCTTCCCTGAAGAAGGATGTAGGAAGCACACTTATGTCTGACAATACAGAGAGGTTGTCTGAATGAAGAACGTGGAAGGCTGAAAAATGATCCTTCCAAAGATAACCATGTCAAATCTCCAGAAGCTATGAGTGTGACCTTATTTGGAAAAAGACTCTTTGCACATGTGATTATGTTAAATGTCTTGAGATGAGAGAATCCTGGATTATCTGGGTGGACCCTAAATGCCATCCCAAGTGTCCTTATAAGAGAGAGGTGGAGGGAGTTTAGCCAAACCTACAGAAGTGAATTCAAAGGAGGCAGAGATTGCAGTGATGTGGCCACAAGCCCAGGAGTGCCTGCAGTCACCAGGAGCTTGGAAGAATCAAGGACAGGTTCTCCCTGGAGCCTCCAGAGGGATCACAGCACTGGCAACTCGTTGGTCTTGACCAGTTAAACTCATTTCTGACTTCTGACTTACTGGATAGGTCAGAAGAATCCATATCTGTTGTTTCAAGCCATGGAGTTCATGGTAACTCATGGCAGCTACAGGAAATGAATGAAAACAGCAACAGGAAAATTGCTGACGGGGTGCAAATGGGTGTACTCGGTTAGAGAATCCACCTTAAGGGGCAGCTATGGGGATCAAGAGTTCACACCTGTGGAACATTTGGAAGAGTGCCTGGAACACAGTCCCCCTAATATTGGCTGCTCATACCCCCACTCCCTGCTGAGATCTCCTTGAAGGGAACGCCTCGCATGAAAACAAGGAGAAAGCCCCCTCCAATGGCAGCCCCACCACCCACCTCAGATCAGAATGCAGCTTCTGCCTGCCCCTGCCTCCCCACTGCACCTGGCGTAGCCCACCAGAGACTGATCTTTGGTCTTGCCCCACCTGTCACCTCGACCAGGCTGGACACCCCCAGGATCTCCAATCTCCTGGCCTTCCAGAGAACGGGGAGAGCTGAGGAGAATGGCAGCACCTCTCTTCTCCGTGTTTTAGGGAAGAAATATCCCTGAAGCCTAGATCTACTTGCTGGGCAGAGATCAGTAAAATGGGATGGATATGCCAGGCTGATTAGATTTGTAATGCAATGGGGCCCCATGGCTGTGTACCCCAAAAGGGCACCAAGGTCCTTGGGGCTCCCTTAGGTGAATTTAACTTGCTTTACTCAACAAGAACACATTTCTTAAAACGTGCACACTGCATGTATATAGCATGTTACACTTAAACCTAGTTTTAGGAAGGTGTGCTTAAAGGTGAATTTTTTTTTTTTTAGACAAGAGTTTCACTCTTGTTGCCCAGGCTGGAGTGCAATGGTGCAGTCTCGCCTCACTGCAACCTCCGCCTCCCAGGTTCAAGTGATTCTCCTGCCTCAGCCTCCCAAGTAGCTGGGATTACAGGCATGCATCAAAATGCCTAGCTAATTTTGTATTTTTAGTAGAGATGGGGTTTCTCCATGTTGGTCAGACTGGTCTCGAACTTCCGACCTCAGGTGATCTGCCTGCCTCAGTCTCCCAAAGTGCTGGGATTACAGGTGTGAGCCACTGTGCCCGGCCAAAGGTGAAAATTTTTATAAAGCAATAAAGTGGCCTGTACGTGAGGAGTTATATTCGTAGCTCACAGCCTTATCTCAAACTTTCCTCCCAGCCCTGCTCCTCCCAGAAATAAATGCCCTGAAGGCCAGGGGTTGTGCCTGACTTCCCAGGCTGGCCCCTCCCTGGTAATGCGCTAGGTCCTCACACCTGCACCTGGGACTGGTGGCACTTGGGAAGGGAGAGCCACAGGTAGGCCTGCCATGGCACTTATGGGGGCTCCTTCTCCAGTGTGGAGCCAAGAGAACAGGAATCTGCTCCCCTGGGCTCAGACATCAGAGAGGCTGGATCTCCGAGGCATGGGGAATTAGTGCCTCCAGGGCAAGCCCTTTCTTCTATGGATGGGGAACAGGGACCTGACTCTGGGTTACCGTCCCCCAGACCAAAGCCCATCCCACTAGCCTTCTGGTCTCTTCCCAACACCTGAGCTGGAAGGAGTTTTTGTCTTCTGAACCAGATATCCACTCTGAGTAGACGAGGCTTTTATAGAAAGTGACAGATCTAGGAGGCTGTGGGCACCTTTCTGGGACAGCTGTGTGTACTTTGCACTAGAGGTAGGGGACCTTACAAAATTATATCCTTCAATTCAAATCACCCCCCAGGGAGATGATAGCATGACAGCAAGCCAGCTGTGGCTGGAACCACAAGAAGGCAAATAAATGGGTTTTCTTGCACATTTACCTGCAAGGTAGACAAAGCAATTGGCTACATTAACAGTTTCTTTGGGTAAAAACAATGTTTCTGTTTCTCATTTGTGTTTTCAAGCTTGCATAAGTACCTACTGTATGTCTGGTCTGGATCAGTGATACATAATTCTGGGCTCTAAGAGCTAAAAGTCTGTAAGAGGAAACCAATCATGGTATATATATCATGTTAAATAGAAGTATATGAGCAGGTTCTATGGGAACACAGAAGGGGAAACAAGAAAACTCCTGGCAGGGTGGGAGGTGTGATCATTAATTCAGGTTCTGAAGGATGAAAAGAAGTTTCTCTTGGGTCGCACAGGTGATGGGGGGGACATTGTTACCCAAGAGCACAGCCAGCACTCCTAATCTCACCCTTCTAAGGCAGCCTCATGACTACAAAGGCAGGCAGAGAAGGGCCTAGTGTTCAGGGAGAGTTGGCAGGGGTGGGTGTGCATGAGAGGAGGCTGCAGAGGCCCCATCCTAGGAGAGCCAGGCCAAGCGGGTTCTGCTGTGGGCTGTGGGGAGGCTTTGGAGGACTGTCTACCCAAGGACATTTTAAGGGAAGGGGGGCTATTTCAGATGGAGAAGAATACAAACCCAAGAGGCCATCAGAAGCTGGAGCGAGTAGAAGCAGGATTGGAAATGGGGGACAGCTTTAAGAGTTGGTGAGCTGGGATTTCAAATGTAACTTAGAGGGAGAGCCACGGAAAGGGGGGATTTTATGCTTTTCTCTACCCCGTGCCTCACTCTTTGCCTGACACGCACACCTGGTCCATGGAGGAAGGTAGCTGGTGGGTGGATTGGGCACCTAAGCTGGTAGCACTGGGCCCAGGAAGTGGCAGAGACACTGAGTATGTAGCAGATGTTTTCCACTCTCCAGCGATGCCCATCCGAGGGGAGAGAGAATGCAAGCGCAAATAGGACAGGCCACCTCCGGGTGGCTGCAAAACAACGCTCCCCAGACACGGAGCCATCTGCAAGAGCAGCCCTGGCTGAGCGCTGCACACAGCTTGATCGACGGTGGGTTTGCAGGGGCAATGAGACTGCAGATCGGTGAGGACGAAGGCCCCTATGCACACACACTCTACCCCTGTCCCCAACCGTGTGCCCATCCCCTGCCTTCTTGCCTTTCCTTCTCTTCCAGACTCACTAGGGACCCATCTCTCCTTTCCTTGAGAACTTGCTCCAGGTTTTGCCAACTTTATAATACCCAGGAAGGCCCTTTCAATAGACTGCTGGACATCTGGGAGGAGTTGAAGCCAGTGGCACTTTGCTAGTGGGGACACTGTCACAGGTCTCTTTGAGAGTCTGATAAAAGTATAATCCATGCAGAAAAAGCAATGCCCCTCTGCCCACAAACATGGAATTCTGCATAAGATCTCAAGGGCCTTGAAGCCCACCTCCAAGCAAAGTGGGAGAGGGATGACAATGTTTGAGGTTGTGGTGGGTCTGGAGAGCCTGGCCCGAGGAGAGGCTGTGCCCTTTTTTTTTCTCCCTAGGGAGATTTTTGAAGAGGGGCTCTTCAGGTCAGGAGGAAGCCACAGCCCCCAACCCAGTCCCCACTTTGAGGCTTCAGGCAGGGGAGGGACAGCCTGGGAACCGGTCTGCCAACCAGTTTAACCGGGACTGGTTTCGACTCAGGGAGTTCAAAGGAAGCTGGGGTGCACCCCGTCCTACCCAGCCTGCCAATGGAAGCAGCAGCCCTTAACTCTTTCCTGGTTGTGCCCTGGGCAACATCCAGGTGGTGGTCCATGCTGGAGAGGGGTCTGCGCCTCCTCAGAAGATGAAATGGGTGGGGTGACCCTGGCTATAGCTGGGAAGTGCAACCAGACACCCAAGAGTGGGGAAACTGAGCCAGAGCCTCCTGTGCTCCCTGACCCCAGATCTCCCTTGGGATTCCCTCCTCCTGCGTGGCGGTCCCTGGAGAACCCTGGCTTCTGGGTGGATGCAGGGGCGCTGGGATTGGATTTCTGGCATGATGAATATTCATCAGCTTGAGCTGGCCTCTGCTTCTGTTTACTTAGCCGGGAGGGGCTGGGTTTCAGGTTCACCTTGACTTCAGGAGCTACAGCAGAGCAGGTAACAGCTCTTGCACCTGTTTCTCTTGCACCTGACGTGCAGCTGCTCCTACCCACCTCTCCTGGCTGAGCCTTGCGTGATACAGCAGCCCGGAGGCACCACTTGCTTCCCGAGTCTCACCCTCCCAGGCAGCTCCCACACTCAACTGCTTCTCTAGGAAAGGTCTCACCTCCAGCCTGGAGCAGTCGGGATTACAGGTACAGGCAGAGGGCTGGTGGGTGGGGAAACCAAGGCATAGACCCCAGTCAGAGCACCTGGTTCTGCCTCCAGGGCTGACAAGCCCAGCAGGAAAGAGGAACCCAGGCCTCTAACCTGGTCTCCACTCAAGACTCATCCCACTGGCCTCTTGGAGTCAATCCAGGCCTCCAACAGAGCTCCTGCTGAGTAGTTTTCTGTTAACCCTTGCTGAACTGGAGCCCACCCTTCTGACCCCCCAGTCTGGAGCATTTTTCCAGCTGTCTGGTAGGAACATCTCCCCATTCCTATCCAGGGTACCCCTGTCTCATCCTGCAGGCCCCCTAAGTGCCATCGGGGCCCTGCAGAGGGATGGGGGAGGGAGTTCTGGGGTTTTGTCTTACAACATATTAGCTGACTTGCTTCCCCTATCTGTCCCCCTGCCCCTCCACCTCTGCCCCAGTCAATGGTTAACTTGACCCAGCTCAGGAGGGGCCTGGCTCAGTCTGGGCAAAGCCCTTCAGAGCAGCTCACAGAACCCAGCTGGGATGGAGGGGCCTGTCCTGGGACACCCATGTGCATGCTATAGCGCTGGCCACCAAAGACGGGGTGGCAGGCTGTCCCATGAGGCCTTTCATGGCCCCAAAGCTGTGCAAACAGCAGAGGTGAAGCTGGCATCCTCAGGGGCTGATTTCCATCATCCCTGGATTGCAAGGCCCCAGGGCAAGGGCCCAGCCCTTAGCTTGGCCAGCTCAGGAACCTGCACGAGCTAACTGCAGGGCCCACCATGTGTCACCAAATGCTGGGTCTGTTTGAAGCCCCGAGCACCTGCCCCAACTCCCCCAACCCCTTTCAGCCCTCTGTGATGAGGCACAGGCAGGCGGTTGTAGATATCTTGTTCTTTGCAACTTTGAGAAACTGGGAAGTTTGGATATCACATCACCTTTTTTGTTTGCTTGTTTTTAAAGCAAATCAGATTTTACACTATCTTTTATGATGACTATTTACAGATCCTACAGCTGGGTTATTTTGTAAAACAAAGAATAGTCTGCTAATTTTTCCATTTTGCAAACTCAGATTTCCATAAGTCAGGCTTGCTAATGGGGCAAACACCTGCTTACTGGTCCCCACATGTCCTCCTGGGCAGAAGAGACAGGAAGGCCTGGCAAAAAGGGTATTCTCTTTTTTTGTTGTTGTTGTTTTTTGAGAAAAGAGTCTCACTGTGTTGCCCAGGCTGGAATGCAGTGGCATGATCTCAGCTCACTGCAACCTCTGCCTCCTGGGTTCAAGGGATTCTCGTGCCTCAGCCTCCCGAGTAGCTGGGACTACAGGCATACGACACAACATCCGCCTAATTTTTTGTGTTTTTGTGTTTTTAGTAGAGATGGGGTTCCCCCATGTTGGTCAGGCTGGTCTTGAACTCCTGGCCTCAAGCAATCCTCCTGCCTCAGCCTCCCAAAGTGCTGGGATTATAGTTTGAGCCACTGCACCTGGCCTCTGGCAGAGTATTCTAGAGAGACCAGAGTACAAGGCTAGGATGCAAGGGCACCAGAGCTGATGCCTTGGTGGAGGCCCCAGGGCAGGGCACAAGGGCTGTTCCCATCTCTACAGTTTGCTGAGAAGTTCCTCGTGATCTGTGGCTCCCTTTATGCCAAGGAGAGTTAAGCCCCAGGTTTGCCAACTTGAAATATGTTAAAACAGGTGAATTTTAATGGCACAGGCAGAAGCCCTTTTCTCTCTGGAGCTAGAAAATCTGGTGGTTATAATAGTCTCAGGAGCTGGATCTTCTGTTTTTCCATTCCCCAAGTTCCTTGGCAGCCCCAAATGGGCAGTGGTGGGGCTGTGGGCCTCATTCCAGACAAGGCAGTGACTCGGGCACCCACAGACCAAGCAAGTGCCCTGTTCCTCCTTCTCTGCTCTCCCCCACCTCCTTCCAGAAACCCATTCTGGAACACTAAGTTCTGTACAAGGCTGTGCTAAGCCCAGGTGGGGCAAGCTGCCAAAGCAAACCTCTCAGGCTGTCCCTAGGTGTGCTCACCTCTCCAGGGTGCCCTGGAAGTATTTATGGAGCCCCTCTCACTGCTCCTTCACTTTCTGAGCGGGAGCTGCACAAGATCTCCCCTCAGCTTCTCTTGCTACTTGAGCCCAGCTAAAGGGACAGAGCTGGCAATGTGGGAGCTGCTTCCCAGACAGAGAGATGGGAAGGAATCCACCAGCTGTGTGCTCTGAGGGAGGGGGTGGGGAGCAGAAGACCAGAGCACGAGGGGTATGGATGCAGGCATTCAGCTCATCGTAAAGTCTAGGCCTGCGTCGTGCTCTCCTCTTTCCTAAATTTGATATGCTCCCCAACCCCTAAAATAATCTATACTCATTATGGAAATTCCAGAAATCAGAAAACTAGAGAAGAGAAAGCATCCTCTACTCCTACATAAAGAAAGGCACTATTGGGCTGGGCACAGTGGCTCATGCCTGTAATCCCAGCACTTTGGGAGGCCGAGGTGGGCGGATCACCTGAGGTCAGGAGTTCGAGACCAGCCTGACCAACATGGAGAAACCCCGTCTCTACTAAAAATACAAAATTAGCCGGGCGTGGTGGCGCATGCCTGTAATCCCAGCTACTTGGGAGGCTGAAGCAGGAGAATCGCTTGAACCTGGGAGGTGGAGGTTGTGGTGAGCCGAGATCATGCCATTTTACTCCAGGAGGTTGTGGTGAGCCGAGATCATGCCATTTTACTCCAGCCTGGGCAATAGAGCAAGACTCTGTCTCAAAAAAAAAAAAAGAAAAAAAAAAGGCACATCATTTGGAGTGTCTTTCTGGTCTTTTTCAAAAATGCAGTGAACACTTCCAGTTTTTAAAAGGAGGTGATACCCTCTAGCTTTCTGGTGTACACTGGCTGCACCTTCCTTCCTGGGAGCTTTCACAGCCAGCAGCTAAGCATCCTGAGAACAAGACCACCGACCTCACCAGTCATCAGTGTTCTTCTACCTGTTCTGTCATTGATCTTCCTTCATCTAGCAGACTGTCATCTGCTTCTATCTTACATACCCCAGCAATCAATGATGTCCAGGCAACCTCCTCTCCCAGAAGTTCCGCTAGCTCAGATAGTACCTTTGTGGAAATTAGTCAAAGGTGAGCCCCCAGGGAAGGCAGCTCCATGGCAGGACACATAGCCTGTGAGTGGAGAAGCCTGGATTTCAGCCCCAAGCCCCACCCTGCAAGGTACAACCTGTGATGACCATGTCCCCCCTGTACTTCTGGGATCCTTCTAACTGCTTTCTGCCTTTTTAGCTCCCCTTCCAACTCCTGTCCTTGTGGAAGCTTGGTGGGGAAAGGGAACCATCCCTTAGTAATTATTCCCATTATCATAAGTTTTACTTTGCAATGCATGGTTACCTCTGTGGGCAGGGATTAACAGTAGAGCTAAATGCTAGCGCTGGATGGGATGGGTGAGGAAACTGAGGCCCAGAGAGGTGGTAGCTTGCCAGTGGTCATGAGGCTAGGACAGCCCCCAGGACTTCCCACTCCCAGCCTGAGGATCTGACTCCTGCCTTAGGAACAGCCCAGCAGCTACTTTAGCCCTACTGGTCACCACTGGGAAGTTCAAATTGCTTGGAATGCCACTAATTATATTTAATTTTGTAATGAATTCCAAGCAAAATGCACAGGGCGTTTCCCTCCCTATGCTACCAGTCAATGGTCTGCCCATGCCTGGCAGCAGGGTCTGGTGGTATAGTGGGAAGTTTGGGAAGAGCATCAAAGGCCTGGATGCTGTGTGACTCAGGCAAGCTGTCCACCTGCCTGTGGCCCTGAGGGGCCTGGCAGGAATTATCTCAAAGCTCCCGACAACCCTGCAGGGCAATGGTGTGTGCCTGTCCCACTGCCTCTCTGTCTGGCAAGTGGCTTCCCTGTCTTGACCTTGACTTTGACCCTTTTCTTGTCACACACTCTCCAAAAGCATTGTGTCACCCCACTGACCTGAATCTCGGGTTTATTCAGCCCTACCTTAAATTCTTTCTTTAATTCTTCTTCTTCTTCTTTTTTTTTTTTGAGATAGTCTCGCTCTGTCACCCAGGCTGGAGTGCAGTGGCATGATCTCAGCTCACTGCAACCTCTGCCTCCCGGGTTCAAGTGGTTTTCCTGCCTCAGCCACCTGAGTAGCTGGGATTACAGGTGCGTGCCACTACACCCAGCTAATTTTTGTATTTTTAGCAGAGCCAGGATTTCACCACGTTGGCCAGGCCTGTCTTGAACTCCTGGCCTTAGGTGATCCACCTGCCTTGGCCTCCCAAAGTGCTGGGATTATAGGCATGAAGAACCACACCCAGCCCTTTCTTTAATTCTTAAAACAGCCCATGATTAGGAGTCTGCAGCAAGCTGGTCCAAAGGCACCCACCCCCTTTTCCCACTGACCCCTTTGTCTCCCCACCCTGCTCCAGCAGAAAGCCCCATCCTTGGCTTAGGGAGCACCATGACGACTGAAATTGGTTGGTGGAAGCTGACTTTCCTCCGGAAAAAGAAATCCACTCCCAAAGTGCTGTATGAGATCCCTGACACCTATGCCCAAACAGAGGGAGATGCAGAACCCCCGAGGCCTGACGCTGGAGGCCCCAACAGCGACTTTAACACCCGCCTGGAGAAGATTGTGGACAAGAGCACAAAGGGCAAGCACGTCAAGGTCTCCAACTCAGGACGCTTCAAGGAGAAGAAGAAAGTGAGAGCCACGCTGGCAGAGAACCCTAACCTCTTTGATGATCACGAGGAAGGACGGTCATCAAAGTGAAGGGCTGAGGAGGGTGCTAGCACCTCTTGGCTCCCTGCCATCAGCCAGATCTGAGACAGGACCTTGCCACGCTGGCCTCTTTGGCCATAGCTGAAGCTGTGGGGGCAGTTGATACCTGCTGGCAGGAAATGGCTGTTTTTTAGGTTTGTATTTATGTGCCGCCACTTTTGTAAGACCTGGGAGATCCCAGGGTCCTCCACCCTCCCCCGACCACATACAAAGGCACTCTAGTTCAAGGGTGAAAACTCTCACCCAGGAGGAACAGCCCTCCTTGAAGCAATGGCAGGGCCAGCAGGGAGGTGGGCATGGCAGGGAATGGAGAGAGTGAGCCAGACAGACGTCACCTCCTTACTGGACACAGGGTCAAGGGCGAGTTTCAATTGCTGCTCCCTTTACTTTCTCTACCTGTGACTACTCCCTGGACCAATCCTGAGGAGGGCACATTTTCCAGAAGCCACGTAATAGGGGCTGGTTTCTGTGGAGCCAGAGGCAGAGACCCTGAACTTGAGCTCACCTCCTAACACCGGCAGTAAACTTCCTGGAACTTTGCCCTCAGGTGCGGAGGGGACAGAGGACCCTGGCACTGTGTTAGGGTGCTGTAGAAGACTAGATTGATGGTAGTTTGGCCTGTTAGTTCCTGTTTTGGCCATGACTTTTGCAGATGGCAAGTCACACACCCTCAAAGGGAAGCTACACGGGCCAAATCGGGGGAGTGGGTGGGGAATTTTCTCCTCTCCCTCTCCTACTATAATGGTATTTAAGACATATCAGCTCCAGAGATGAGTCCTGGAGCCTTGAATTTTGTTTAACAAAATAATTGTAGGTTTCTCTCTGTAATAACAATGCTGGAAAAGCAGAGAACCTCTTTTATGCTCATGTCTTGCATTTATTGAGATGACTGTTTCTCATGCCTTTATGTTCCTTCATGTAAGTAAAGTGGACCTTTGTGCTCAAACTGTTCCTTTCAAGCTTCAGGAAGGGTTCCCAGGTGTGACAATGTAGGAACTGGGTCACTAATTTTTACCATCAAACTAGCCTTAGTATGGGGATGGGGGAGCAGAAGGAGCTAGTTACACCTCAGTGGTCAGTTCTCTCCAGTCAACAGAGAGCCCATCAGGTGCTCTAAGAGAGTAAGGCAGACCTTTGGTGATTGACCCCAAAGTTTCAGTGGTTTGGTTTGGGATTAAGATTCAAACTCTGGCTCTACCCCTTAGTAGCTGGGTGACCTTGGGAACATTTGCTTGTACTCTGAGCCTCAGTTTCCTCTTCTGTAAAAGGGGGCTGAAATAATACCTATCTCATAGGGAGTGGTCAGTATTAAGTGGCCTATGAGAGGTCCCATAGTAAGTGCTCAGTTTAATACTGGTTTCCTTCCCCCTTCCTTTATAAGGAACTCCACCATACCCCACAGCTTTGGTCTAAGAAAAAGGAGAAGGTGGGTATGGTGGCTCAGGCCTGTAATCCTAGCACTTTGGGGGCTGAGGTGGGAGGATTGCTTGAGCCCAGGGGTTTGAGACCAGCCTAGGCAACATAGAGAGACCCCGTGTCTAAAAAAAAACCAACCAACAAACAAAAAGTAGCTGACTGTGGTGGCACATGCCTGTAGTCCTATCTACTTGGGAGGCTGAGGTGGGAGGATTGCTTGAGTCCAGGAGTTCAAGACTACAGTGAGCCATGACTGTGGCACTGCACTACAACCTGGGTGACAGAACTAGGTCTTATCTCTAGGGGAAAAAAAAAATTAATAAATAAGAGAGGCTTGGCGCGGTGGCTCATGCCTGTAATCCCAGCACTTTGGGAGGCTGAGGCAGGCAGATCACCTGAGGTTGGGAGTTCAAGACCAGCCTGGCCAACATGGAGAAACCCCGTCTCTACTAAAAATACAAAATTAGCCAAGTGCGGTGGCACATACCTGTAATCCCAGCTACTTGGAAGGCTGAGGCAGGAGAATTGCTTGAACCCAGGAGGCCGAGGTTGCGGTGAGCCGAGATAGCTCTATTGCACTCCAGCCTGGGCAACAAGAGCGAAACTCCGTCTCAAAAATAAATAAATAAATAAGAAAGAGGAGAGAAAGCTGTCACTTTATGAGGTTAGGTCCAGCTCTTTCTCAAGCCATAAGAGCTGGGAACTAAAAAAATGTTGGCCAAATCTCTGGAGCTTGTGGTAGAAACACAGGGAGAGACCAAGGTGGCCACTAAACAATGTGGTCCTGCGGCTTCCAGGTCAGCTCCTGGCAGGCTGCTGGGCCACCCCACCCCAGGAGCTGTTGCTCAGGGAATTTATCAGTGAAACAAACAGACCTATACAAGGGAGGCTTTGTTAGGTGCCTCGTCCCGGCCAGGGGGACCTCAAATGATGAGTAAGGGAGACCAGGAGCTGGAGGGATGGAAGTCAGGCTCAGGGGTGCTGCCTTTCCCAAAGCCTCTTTCCCCTACCCCTTCCCACTACACAGAACTTTCTAGGATCTCACCAATTACTCAATCCATGAGGCCTCCACAGAGGATCTCAGACTTTCCCTATACCGCAGCCCTGCCCAGTGTTAATAGCTAACATTTATAGGGTGCTTAAGGCAGGCAGCCCCTAGAACAAGTCCTCCCTAAGATTGTTCATTTAATCCTATCATCACCTGAGACAGGTGCTGTCATTATCCCCATTTTTCAGACAAGTTGGCTGAGGCTTAGAGGTTAAATCACTCACCCTGGGGGCCAGGCACTGGCAGTGGTACAGCTGGGACTGAAGCCAGAGCCAGCTTGTACATGTGACCACTGTCCCACACAGCCACCTTCCGCTCTTGATTCTCATCTGCTACGGGGACAGGAAACTGAAGCTCAGAACAAAGAAAAGCACAGACACCTTCTGCAGAAGGGGAAGTTGGGAGGGGAGGGAGCAACGTCTGGGTCTTAGGATCCTGGGAGGTGAGCATCACTCGAGGGGGCTGGACACTCTGGAAGCAGTTGGATAAAGCCAACCAGCTTTGAAGCTGAGTGTCCCCTAAGACCCTAGACTACAGGCATCTCCCACATCCGCCCATTCTCGGTTTCCCTGAGGTGGGGGATAAGGATGGCCCCTGGGCCACCAACCTAAGGTTCTAGATAATACTGGCACTGTACTGCCAACTCCTCCAGTATCACCATTACCCCTCTGGGTGAGAGTATCCACAGCCCCTCTGCCCCTTGCATGCTGACCCCGGCTCCATCTTCTAGGTAAAGTCCACATATGTTTCTAAGCTGGGTGGCCAGATGGATGTGGGGTAGGTACTAGAAGCCAAAGAGAGATCTGGAGGCCCAGGGAAGCAGAGCGAGGCAGCTGCAAGTTTTCATGAGAACAGGGGAAGAGGAGGAACCGAGAGCGCAAATATGTGCGGCAACCGGGAGAGGCTACGGGTTATCGACCACAGTTTCACTGGGACGCGGCCCAAGCCAATGAAGGGGGAGGCAGGCGAGGCCGGCTAGAAGTTGCTTTCACTGCCCGGAAGGGGCCGACCTTGGGCGGCGGGCTCCCCCTACTGGACATACTGCCTACAAGGTGCAGAGAAGTGAGGGGACAGGAAAGTTGCTTAAATTCCCCAAGTCCCCGCCTTGGGGGTTGAGGGAGACCAGGCCGGGTTGAACATCAATAAAGTGCACGGCTGATAGGCTTTTATTACAGACTGGGGGCAGTAACGGCTGGACAGAGAACGGAAAAGGAACATCTGAGACCAGGCTCAAAGCTAGGGAGATACACAACCTCCAATAACACAAGGTGGGTGCAGCACTTCTAGACACACACACAGACACACATCACTTACTCATAAACGGCACAGCCTACGGTACAAGAAAAAGGGCAAGGTAGGTAAGGGCACCCAACACCCTCCTGCCTGCAGGGGGCCACAGGGTTAATGTGCCTTCCTGCACGCAGGCTTAAGAGGGATAAACAAGGAGAGGGCTGCCCTTGGAGAAGGCCTGCGAATAATAGTGACTGAGGCACAGGTCCATGCAGGGGAAGGAAGCACAGTTCACAGAGTGGCAAGCTCAATGCCAGCCAGTGCAAGCAACAGTCAGTTCTTTGATCCTGGCTTAGTCACAGCAAACATTTACCCAGCCTGGCTCCTCTCCATAGCCAATAGGTTGCTTGCTCATCCAGTCTGTCCCTGGTCAGCGGGCATGTGCTCAAGGAGAACAAACACAGTTCAGCACAGGACTCAGCTGAGGGTCACTAAAGGATCACAGACTGTGAGGGTGGGAGGTCTTGGTTTAGAGGTTGAGTCTAGTGCAGCTGATCACCTGGGGTCTAGTGAAAATGCAGGGTCAGATTCAGTGCGTCTGGGGTCTGAATCTCTAAGGCGCTGCCAAGTGATGCTGATGCTCCTGGCTTGTGGACCACCCTGTGTATAGCAAAACTCTAGACTAGGAGGTCTCAACCTTGGCTGCACAGAATTCTCTGGGGAGTTTTTAAATTTCCCAGTGCCCAGGCTGCATTCATATCATAGTAGAGACAGGGTTTTGCCATGCTGGCCAGGCTGGTTCAATCATCTCTGAGGGTGGGACCCAGGCATCAGGGTTTTTTAAGCTCCCCAGGTAATTCCAGTGTGGGGGAAAAACCAATGAACTAGGAATTATCAGCAGAGGTGGGGAGTAAGAAAAGCAGATATGTGAGTAGTCTGAAAAACATAATCTCTATAATCATTTAATTTTTCTTTTTGGAAAATGTATGTATACATACACACAGTTTCCATAAAAAAACATAGATAGTAAAGCTGATTAAAATCTTCCTGTCCTATTGGTACCAGCACATGAAGCCCTTCTACAAAATTCTTGACTGACTGGGAATAAAAATTCCTAGTGACAGCCCACTCCTTCTCAGGCAGGTCTGATTGTTTGAAATCTCTCCCAATATTGAGATGAAACCTGCTTCCCTGTAACTTCCCTGTAATTCTGTGGGTCCCTTGTAGCCACAGAGAAGGCAGCAATCAGTAGGGGAAGTGCTATAAAAATACACTATCCCGGCCAAGCGTGGTGCCTCATGTCTGTAATCCCAGCACTTTGGGAGGCCAAGGCGGGCGGATCACTTTAGGTCAGGAATTGGAGACCAGCCTGGCCAACATAATGAAACCCCGTCTCGCTGGGTGTGGTGGCTCATGCCTGTAATCCCAGCACTTTGGGAGGCCGAGGTGGGTAGATCACAAGGTCAAGAGATGGAGACAATCCTGGCCAACATGGTGAAACCCCATCTCTACTAAAAATACAAAAATTAGTTGGGCGTGGTGGCGTGTGCCTGTAGTCCCAGCTACTTGGGAGGCTGAGGCAGGAGAATTGCTTGAACCTGGGAGGCAGAGGTTGCAGTGAGCCAAGATCACACCACTGCACTCCAGCCTGGGCGACAGAGTGAGACTCCATCTCAAAAAAAAAAGAAAAGAAAAAAGAAAAAAAGAAAAAAAAAGTCCTATCCGTAAATGAGTTAGTTAAGTTGTAATCAACAGAAATAGATTCTAGCTAGATTAAGTCAAAAAAAAAAAAAAAAAAAAAGAGAGAGAGAGACTTTACAGAGATAGTGGGGTGTTTTAAGGCAGGGGGAGGAACTGCACAGCCCAGACCTGGGAGGGAGGGATCCAGGGAAGGAGAGATCCTGGGAATTGCAATAGCAGCAGGCAGAGGCTGTTGGTTCCTATTGTTTCCTGGCTGCTATGAATGACTTGGCTTTAATGACTCCCAAGGTTCTGGATCTCTCCAGTTCAAATTTCAAATTATTGACAAAACAATCTGATTGGCCAGGTTGGCTCAGGTGCATATGCTAGGACTAAGCTTTGGCCAGTATGACTCACATGGTAACAGACAGGGCTGCTGGGGCCCTGTCTGTCACCAGAAAGGGAGTCACACCGGCTGCTACCCCTAGAGGGAGCTATCCTAATCAATCATAGGCAAGGTCAAAAAAATAATTATGGAATTATTTTCCATTTGTGATTCTCTACGCCACCATTACACTCCACTTGACCAGTTAACTGAGAACCAACTGAGTACAGAGAACTTAGAGGATTAGCTCTGAAGAGTCCTGAAGATAAGGGGTAGGGAGGGAAATGGGTTGAGTTTAGAAAGAAGGGCCTGGGTCCCAATCCCACACCCTCTCTTGACACCTAGCCCTAGCTCCACTCTGGGCCAGCAGGTCCCAGAGTTAAGGTGCAAGTCTCTCATAGAGCCAGTCTTCCTCCCCGCGGTGGGTCATGGGCCCCAAAGGGGAATCTCCTGTGGGTAGGCCCCGCCGAAAGACTATCCGGTCATGCAGGCGGTTGGTTTGACCTTGCCAGAACTCCATCACCTGAGGGTACAGGACATAGCCACCCCTATAAGGAGAAGCAGAGGTTTCAGTGCTCTGTGGAGTTTTCTAGCCAGGTCACTCTCCCACCCTCACCCCTCATCCCAGGGCCTCTTGAAGGAAGTTGCTGGGATGCATCTGACAAGGGTGGCCAGGGAGGAGGAGATCTGTGATTCCCCAGGCAGGTGGCTTCAAGTAAACACAGGGGCCTGGTGTCCCTTTCTAGAGGGCTACCAGATGTCACTCACCAGGATTTTGGCTTGGGCACCTCTTGATCCTGGTAGAGCTGTTCCAGTTCCTCATTTTTCTTTCTCAGATACTGTCCAGGGGGAGGAGTTAGAAGAAGGGCCAGGCCCAGGCAATGATTCATTAACAAGGACTTCCTGGGGATATGTGCTGGGGACATGGGTGAGCAGAGCAGACTGGCCTCTGTCCTCCAGGAGCAGTCAACAGGATGGCCAGATGGACAGAGGAGGCCTATTTCCCCTCTCCCTACCCCCACTTTCCCTTCTCACTGTCCTTTTCACTGTTTTCACTGGGCTGGAGAGAGAGGACATCTCCTGGGGACATCTCCTGGCATCTCCTGGGGACAGCTTCTGGGGATAAGCCAAAGCCTCCACCACCTGGAGGACTACAGTGGAGCCCCACTCACCTCCCGATCAGGGATCACAGAACTCTGGCGGCTGACCACAGCCCCAATCTGGCTGCTCTTGGGGCGGGAGTGGAAGTAGCACTCAGCCTCCTCCTCAGGCAGTTTCTTCACAGGGCCTTCCACACGCACCTGCTCAGGGATGGCTCTGGGTGAATGGCATTCAATGCCACCTGCCCTCCCTACCAGCACAGGCCCCATTCCTCTCTGTTCGATCAGCTGCCCCACCACTCTTGGCTCCAACTAACTGAGGGCTATTTTAGAGGCAGAGTGCCCAGCTGGGATGTTTGCCCAGTCTGCGGACCTTCACTAGACTTAGCCATAAACTCAGGCCCTGCCAACCCAGCCCATCCCAGGCTGTCCTGGGAAAATTCACTCACCTGACGGTTAAGTGGCTCCCAGTAGAAGACAAGGGAAGCAAAGGGATTAGAGTCCTAGAAATAAAAGAGAATCCACAGCCAGCCATCAGGACAGGGAGAGGAGGCCTCTGGCATGCAGGGAAAAGGCAGGAGAGCTGTAGTGCGCAGGCCCACAGCAGATGCATCCACCGTAAGAGCTTATTTAACCCCTCAAAAGTAGGCCTATTGTCACAGACACGGAGACAGGCTAAGTCACATGCCCAAGTTCCTGCAGGAAGTGGTGGAGCTAAGTTTAAGCCAGTCAGACTCCAAAGTGAGACTGGGTGATTTCTCTCACCCACAGATTTGTGAGTCTTGAGAAATGCATGCTTGGCTGGCATGGACTCAGGGAGATTTACTCATTTTGGATTCATTCATTGAACGCACGCGAAGTGCCCACTCTGGGTCTGACAACAGGAGACGTGCGGGGGATACAGCAGAGATAAAACAGAGCAGCCTCCACTCCTACAGAGCTTACTGTTGAGCAGAGGAGACAAATATCAGTTACATAATCACCCAAATAAATGCTCAGTTACAAACTGAAGAAAAAGACAAAAAAGAAAGTTGCAAGTTATAATGGCAGCAAACAGCATGAGGGGCTGAGTCTGAGTCAGAGTCAAGGAAGGCCTTCCTGAGGAGGTAACATGTGGGCTGAGATCTGAAGGAACAGGTCATGGCTGATGGGGTGAGGCTGGTTAGAAAGTGCATTCATTCATTTATGGCAAAGAGCACAGCAAGTGCCAAGGCCTCATGACAGGAGGGCACCTGCACACAGAGAGCAAGTAGACTAGGGGGGTGGGGTGGCATAAGAAGGTGACTGAGGAGGCAAGAGCCAAACCCTGCAGGCCCTGGGAAAGATTACTAGCTCTTTTCACTCACCAGCTCTTTTCCTTTTCGACTCTCGAAGTTAGTGAAGAAGCGGAAGCCATCTTTCCCGAAGCCCTTCAGCAGCAACATGCGAGCAGAGGGTTTTCCATCTCTAGGAGCAAACAGCAGAGCACTGTGGTCAGAATCTGCTTCAATGTTCTGGCTATAGTCCCTCTCCCCAAAGGATGTCTCAGCACCCCCTCCAGCTGCACCCCCTTTATTGGGCTGTCAGGCTACCCCGTCCCATGTGCTCCTGGGGATTTGTCCTAGAGGTATGACACCACAGCCTGGGGCCCTGTTATGGGCTGAATTGTGTCACCCCAAACCCCTATGTTAAAGCCTTAAACCCCAATGTGACTGTATTTGGAGAAGGGGACCTTATGGAGGTAATTAAGGTTAAGTAAGGTCATAGGGGTAGGGCCCTAATCCAGTAGGACTGGTGTCACTGTAAGAGAAGAGACACTTCAGAACCACCTCCCTTGCCCTCCACAACACACACACACACACACACACACACACACACACGAAAGGCAGTGTGAGGACATGGCAAAAAGCAGCTGTCTGCAAACCCCAAGCAGAGGCCTCATCAGAAACCACCCCTGATGGCACCTTGATCTTGGACTTCCAGCCACCAGAACTATAAGGAAATAAACTCCTGTTGTTTAAGCTATCCAGTCTACAGTATTTTGTTAAGACAGCCCTAGCAAATTCATAAGACCCTAAGGGCAGGGACTAACAATAATGCAATCATCCAGTGCTTTGGGATCACAGTGGTGCTATGAGATCAGCTCCTCTGCTCAGAGCTCTGGGAGATATCCACTCGCACAGTACAAGAGCACTGGCTACAAGGCCTCACACTTTAGCGAGGAGAATTGAATAACAGGCTAATACAAGTGATGTCTCAAAGGGCATATAATTGTCAAATGAATGATATAGTCAAGCACTGTGCTAGATTTCGAGAGAGAGACAGAGCTTCACCAGGAGAAGTAGCTCCTGAATGGCAGACGGGGCTCGGGTAGATGGGGAGATGAGGGAGGCAAGGGGTTGTGTGTGGATGTATCAAGGGCAGAAATGAACAAGGCACTGCATTTTTATCACTGAAATGTAATTTTGTGGCCTGGTCTTTGGTTTATAGGTAAGGACACAGGCCCAGAGAGGACAAGTATCTTGCCTAAAGCCACAGAGCATGTTAATAACAGAGCTGGAACCATAAAATTGGCATCCAGAGTAGAGAGCTTCATAAGCTTCCTAGTTCATATGTATCCACCCAAAGAGGGGCCCACGGCCATGCCCACCTGGTGCAGGTAGCCAGACACATGGCATTGGCTTCCCCTATGTCAGGACACTGAACAGCCTCCTCAAACCAGGCAGCAAACTGTTTCACTGGGTCAAGGGAGGTCAGATGAGTCTCCTCAAATGCCTAGGAAGGGAGATTTATTTCATTTAATAAACATATATAGTGCTTACTATGGACCTGGCACTGTTCTAGTCCCTTTTCAAAAATCAACTCATTTAGTCCTCATGACAATGACCTTGAAATAAGAAATAGTATGTAGTAAGAAGATTCTGTGCCCCATTTTACAGGTGAGGAAACAGGCATAAAAAACTCAGACAACTTGCTGTCCCATAGCTAGTGATGGATAAATCAGGGTTACATGTCATGGGTGTCAAAACTGTCTGTGCATCAGATCACCTGGGGAGCATAAAAAAAACTTTCTGGGCTCCACCCCCATAATTTCTCATTCAGCAGGTCTGAGGCTTCATCAAAAACTGCATTTTTATTTATTTATTTATTTATTTATTTATTTATTTATTTATTTATTTATTTTAGACAGGGTCTCGCTCTGTCACCTAGGCTGGGGTGCGGTGGTGTGATCTCGGCTTACTGCAGTCTCAACTTCCTGAGCTCAAGCAATCCTCCAACCTCATCCTCCCAAGTAGCTGGAATTACAGGCACGCTCCAACATGCTCGACTAATTTTAATTTTTTGTAGAGACAGGGTCTCACTATGTTGCCCAGGCTGGAAAAACTGCATTTTAAACAAGCGTTTCTAGAAATGCCCACATGCAACCAGATTTGGCAACCAGGGCCCTGGACCCCAATTCGTAAAAGGTTCTCTTGGTTCCCCTCCTGAGGAGGGAAAAGGAAAAGAACTTCCCAGTGGTCAGCAGAAAGTACTGAAGGCAGTAAGCTAAGAGCTTTCTCCTCCCCTCCTCCCTGAGCTAGTCCCCTTCCCCCATATTCCACTTACTTTTTTGTCAAACAGTTTGTAAGCTGTTTGTCACTGTACCCACCTAAAGAGGGGCCCATGACCATGCCCACCTGGCACAAGGAGGTTTGGGTGACCCCCAAGTCTCCTTGCCCCAGGGGGTGGCCCCAGAAGCCCTGAGGGGCTGGTTCCTCCTACTCCCCTCCCCCCAGTAGATGACTCCAAGGACCCCTCTTCCCCCGCCCTTGAGGGAGGCCCAGCACAGTCTTGACATCCATCACATGAAACCCCGATTCATTCATCACTAGATGTGGGACTGAGCAAGTTATTTGACCTTGCTACCTGTCGAGTAGCAGGGTTCTAAGCACTTTACAAACATCTAAGACAATAACATCCCCGTGAGGCAGATACTATCACTTCACAGATGAGGAAACTGAGGCCCAGATACATTAAACATTCCAACCCAGGCAGGCTCCAAAGTTCGAGCTCTTACCCATTACGAAAGGCTGCCTTTTGAACCCATCTTCATTTGCGTTTCCCCGGAACTCCTCCCCTGGTGGGATGTCTTTGAAGCCCCCTTTTCCCACGGGGGGTGATCCTCAAACCTCCTTGCCCCACCGGGTGGCCCCAGAAGCCCCGAGGGGCTCCTCCTACTCCCCTCCCCGCTGTAGATGACTCCGGGGACCCCTTTTCCCCCGCCCCTGCAGGAGGCCTGGCCCTGGCGGCGGCACCTCTCGGTCCCCGCGGTAACTCTTGCGCATGGGTCCCAGGTCCATGGCAGCACTGCGACCACACAGGTGACTGAGGTAGCCTGGCCACTCGGCAGGTCGCCCGAACGTCGCCGTGACGCCCCGCAGCCAGCACGTCATGGGGGGCCGCCGGCCACGTGACCCGGCTGTGGCCCGACACTGGGTTCCTTTGAGTTCGGAACCAATTTCTCACCCTGGACTTCTACCCCGGGGAAGGAAGGATTTGCCAGTCGCCCAACCAAGCTAACAGGTCCTAAGTCCTCGGAGCCAATGAGTTTCCAGGATCGGAGGAGGGAGACAGACACGGAGAGGTCGTTGGTTGGAGCTTTTCGGTAACGAGGCCAATTAGAGCGAGAACAGGGGAACCCAGCGGCCAATGGGTAGCGCCTTTGGGGGTGGGAGCAGAGAGACAAGGAAATGCTGTCACCGCTGTTAACACGCACGTGGAGGTTGGTTAAAGGTATAGGAGGATCTCTTGCAGCTCAGGCGGGGCGGAGGATGTGTCCCGGGGGCTTGAGGGGAGTAGTCAGTATTAAGTGGCTGGCCCATAGTAGGTGCCTGTAGGTGAGCTTAGGGCAGGAAGTACCCCCTGGGAAGGGAGACTAGTGGAATGGGAAAAGAAAAATGGAAATTGGAATTAGGGGCCAGACTCTGAGGCAAGGTGATGGGGACACATAGAGAAAAGGGTAATCTGGTTGTGGGGAGAAATTAGGGCATGAGAGTGGGAGAGGTTGAAATGACTTGTGGACCATGCCCCGAGTGGGGAGGTGCAGTGGGGTGAGGAAGAGACGGTGAGGTGAGAAGGAAGATGGCTGAATGGGAAGGGGGAAGAAGGAAATTTGGGACCAAGGTATCCCAGACCAGAGTGGTTTTCCTCTTCTAGTTTTGGTTTTGTTTTGTTTTGTTTTGTTTGAGACGGAGACTAGCTCTGTCCCTCAAGTTGGAGTGCAGTGGCGCGATCTCGGCTCACTGCAACCTCCACCTCCCGGGTTCAAGCAATGCTCTGCCTCAGCCTCCCGGGTAGCTGGGATTACAGGCGCCTGCCACCACGCCCGGCTAAGTTTTGTATTTTTAGTAAAGACGGTGTTTCACCATGTTGGCCAGGCTAGTCTCAAACTCCTGATCTCAAGTGATCTACCCGCCTTGGCCTCCCAAAGTGCCGGGATTATAGGCGTGAGCCGCCGCGCCCGCCACCTCTTCTAGTTTTAAACCCCTTCCCTCCAGCCTCATTTATTTAAGCAAGGGTCAGAGCATTTTACTTCCTTTGCTCATGGTTTCCCCTGCCATGGTGCACTGGATGGAGTTCATAGGAGCCAGTGTCCTGGTAGATAGCAAGGCTGCCAATGTCCCATCTCTACAGGGTCTCCCCCATCTTTGTCAAGCTTCCCTTTTTCCACATTTTGCCCATGCTAGGTAGTAGGAGTCTAGCCCCTAGGTCAATGCAAGCAATTGCCAACTGAGAGTACACTGAGCAGGTGGCTGTGCATAGCCTTTCCAGGCTGTGGATGCAAGGCTGAAAAATGGGAAACCCACTCATGCCCAGTCCAATTCTGAGCTGGCTGGGGTGGCCTTGGGTCGAGACCTCTCTGTAGCCCTGCTTTCCACCAGCATCAGGAAGGGGAACTGCAAGAGCCATCTAGGCAGGCACCCAGGACTGTGCCAGGTAAGGGGAACTTCCTGGCCTGGCCAGGTGTCTGCATTACAGCTGAGCTTCATGAAGCCCTACATTAGATGCCTGTCATCCTTTATGTGCACATAGCTTGAGCCAGATAGAATCTGGAAGACAATTTTGCTGCAAAGAAATAATACATGTCTCAAGGCTTAATGATACTGGTCTATGGATTCTCCACTAGTTGGATTTTTTTGTGCTGCCATCATTTTCCTCCATCAGCATAATGGAGAGAAAGTTGAGTAGATTTACTTTCCTGTTGAAGTTTTCTTTTTCTTTCTTTTTTTTTTTTTGAGATGGAGTCTTGCTCTGTCGCCCAGGCTGGAGTGCAGTGGCGCAATCTCGTCTCACTGCAAGCTCTGCCTCCCGGTTCACGCCATTCTCCTGCCTCAGCCTCCCAAGTAGCTAGGACTACAGGCGCCCGCCACCACGCCCAGCTAATTTTTTGTATTTTTAGTAGAGATGGGGTTTCACCACGTTAACCAGGATGGTCTCAATCTCCTGACCTTGTGATCCGCCCACCTCAGCCTCCCAAATGCTGGGATTACAAGCGTGAGCCACCGCGCCTGGCCGAAGTTGTCTTTCTATATAAGAACATTGCTGTACTCCTGCCCTCCTAAGCCCCTGCAGTTGAACCTGTGTAAGCAGTAGTGAGTGCACTTCAACTCAGATGGGTTTGGTTCATGGGTTGTTTTTTTTTTTTTTGAGACAGAGTCTCCCTCTGTCACTCAGGCTGGAGTGCAGTGGCGCAATCTTGGCTCACTGCAACCTCTGCCTCCTGGGTTCAAGCCATTCTCCTGCCTCAGCCTCCCAAGTAGCTGGGATTACAGGCGTGTGCCACCACACCTGGCTAATTCTTTGTAATTTTAGTAGAGATGGGGTTTCGCCATGTTGGCCAGGCTGGTGTGGAACTCCTGACCTCAAGTGATCCACCCACTTCGGCCTCCCAAAGTGCTAGGATTACAGACGTGAGCCACCGTGCCTGGCCATGGGGTTTTTCTTCACACTCAGCACTCCTGGGCTGCTGCTACCCTGGACCTGGATTCTAGGACACCAAGACTAAGATCATCTATGTACTTAAAAGCCAACAGCTCAGTATAGTGGAAGTAGATACATATTTATGTATTAATTCAGTAGACATTTGTTAAATACTTCCTTTGGACCGGGCACTGAACCAGGTCTGAGAATATTAAGATGAAGATGACAACCCAGGCTTGTAGTCTATAGGGGGAGGCAGATTTGTGAGCTTAAGAGTTGTTGCAGATTTTTTTTTTTTTTTTTTTGAGACAGAGTCTCACCCTTTCACCCAGTCTGGAGTGCAGTGGCACAATGTTGGCTCACTGCAACCTCTGCCTCCTGGGTTCAAGAGATTCTCTTGCCTCAGCCTCCCGAGATATTTTAACGGGTGTTTCTGTACAGTAAAGAGGAGCAAAAAGAAGAGGATCAGTCAGGAAAGGCTTTGTAAAGGGAGTGGACATTTGATGTCTTAATGAGTAAGCTTTTGCTAGATGGACAATGGAACAGGCGTCCCAGCAAGAGGGAACATTGTGAGTAAAGGCATGGTGCACCTGGGGGAACCTGGAGACGTGTAATACTGCTGGAGCAAAGGTGATGAGAAAACAAGCTGAACAAGCAGACAGGGCTAGGTGCTCCTTGCTGCAGAGTCATCATGCAGGTGCCCAGGGTCAGGCTTTTAGACACAATGATTCTGATATTTTATCCTGTGATATTTTTTAGCCTGTGAACCAGTGTCTAGTTCCTGCTTTTTAAAGACCAGATGGGGAGAAAAAAGTGCTAGATTCTGACAGCGTCTCCTTCCCTTGGCGATTAGCAAAGAAGTGTGCAGTTGATTGCCCTTTTGTATTTTTCCCTTTGTCTTGAGGATAATAAGTAGACTTGGGTTATGCTTTTCTGCTTAGTTGGATTTGGTTTCTGGGTCACAAAGTAGCCCCTCATTGCACAACCAGAAGGGAAACAAGCCTGCTAGCTACTTTTGCTACTGATGCAACCACGAGCAGGGACTTTCTGAGTGGGAGAAAGGAATTATTTTACTGTTCCAGTCTTCTCTTGAGAAAGTCTTAAATGAATAGAAAATACATAGCATTTTTATTGTACAGAGAGGCACACTGGTTTCTCAAGATGAAACAAAAAAGTCTGCATGGCCGGGTGTGGTGGCTCATGCCTATAATCCCAGCACTTTGGGAGGCCGAGGTGGGTGGATCACTTGAGGTCAGGAGTTTGAGACCAGCCTGGCCAACATGGTGAAACCCTGTCTGTACTAAATATACAAAAATTAGCCAGGCATGGTGGCGGGCACCTGTAATCTCAGCTACTTGGGAGGCTGAGGCATGAGAATGGCTTGAACCCGGGAGGCGGAAGTTGCAGTGAGCTGAGATCATGCCACTGCACTCCAGCATGGGCAACAGAGCAAGACTCAGTCTCAAAAGAAAAAAAAAATGGTCTGCATGTGGGTTTGGGGACTGTGCCTTGCCTGTTTTCTTCTAATGCTTTTCCTTTTTTTTTTTTTTTTTTTTTTTTTTTTTTTTTTTTTGAGACAGAGTCTCACTCTGTTGCCCAGGCTGGAGTGCAGTGGTGCAATCTGGGCTCACTGCAACCTCCGCTTCCCAGGTTCAAGCAATTCTCCTTTCTCAGCTTCCCGAGTAGCTGGGATTACAGGTGTCCGCCACCATACCTGGCTAATTTTTTGTATTTTTAGTACAGAGGGGGTTTCACTGTGTTGGCCAGGCTGGTTTTGAACTCCTGGCCTCAAGTGATCCACCCTCCTTGGCCTCCCAAAGTGCTGGGATTATAGGCGTGAGCCACCACACCCAGCTACGTTTACTTTCTTAAACCACCTTTTTTCTAATTATCTGACTAAATTATGTATTTCAGTTTTACTTTAGTGATTGGATTTGTGTTTTGGAACCTGGCTCTGGTGACCAAATGGGTGATGAGCAAGGGAGGGTCAGGCTGGTGGCAGGGATAGGTTGGGAGAAGCTGCAGTGTTGTCTAAGTGGAAGGTGGGGGCAGGATCCTGATGCATGAGTATGGCGTAGGGCATGTGGAGAGGAGGGATCCACCCACCAGGGCTGGCTTTAGGTGACACGGATGGTGCTGTTCATTGAAGTGGGGCTTGTTGGAGGAGGAGGTTTGGGGGAAAGGTGAATTCCTTAGCAACATTTTGAGTGTGAGGGTTGATGGGACACCCATGTTTGGCCAGGTTGGATAATGGAGTCTGGAGCTTCGTGGGGAGGTCAGGGCTGATGATACTGGTTTAGGTAGCATGAGCCTCGAGGTGGCACTTAGAGCTGCGAGGGAGGATGAGAATGTCTGAGAAGGGAAGAGGGCCTGGGAGAGTTAGGGAGGGTGGTAGGGAAATGGAGAGTCAAGGAGGAGTGGTAATGATGCTGGTGAAATATAGCATCCAGCTTTCTTTTTTTAAATTTTTTTTTATTTTTTGAGATGGAGTTTCGCTTTTGTCACCCAGGCTGGAGTGCAGTGGCATGATCTTGGTTCACTGCAGACTCCACCTCTTGGGTTCAAGCAGCTCTTCTGTCTCAGCCTCCTGAGTAGCTGGGATTACAGGCATGCACGACCACACTCGGATTTTTGTACTTTTAGTAGAGACGGGGTTTCACCATGTTGGCCAGGCTGGTCTCAAACTCCTGACCTCAGGTGATCTGCCTGCCTCAGCCTCCCAAAGTGCTGGGATTACAGGTGTGTGCCACCATGCCCGGCCTGTGTCCAGCTTTCTAAGAGGTGAGAGGAGGAAGGCTGATAGCAGAGCAAGGGGTGTGCTGGAGGGCCTGAAGCTCAGGAATTCTTGGGCCCAGCCTTGAGGTGAACTCAGCTTGGAGCCCCAAGAGTAGCAACACCAGGACTTACAGAAGGGCGTGTGCTTGGTGCTCTGCCAGCAGATGCCTAAGCCCTGAGTGGGTTTATCAGAGGCCCAAGGGAGGTGGGTCCTCAGAGGCTTGGGACGAGATCAGAGGAGGCTGAAACTTATCGGTGTCCTGCCTGTTGGTGCTTGTGGCTAACCCTCTAAACGATCCTTGCATGTGCTTATAGATGGTTTCCCAAATACATTGTGGGTGGCTGGTATTCCCTGTTAGAATGGGACCTCCTTCACGAGAGGGACCACATCTCTTAACTTTCTCTGGCTTCTTCTCACAATCCTAGCCCACAAGGTGTACTCAAAAAATGCTAATCTGTAATGTTTATGCATAAACCACTTTTTTAAGCTTTTCAGTATGATGGGTGTTACGTATGGTGAGTAGGGTGCGGGACAATTTTGCACATGGTGGGAGCAGAGCTGAGTGTGTGTTTTGTTGTTTTGGTTTTTTTTCTTTTCTTTCGTTTTTTTTTTTTGTTTTGTTTTGTTTTGTTTGAGACAGGGTCTTACTCTGTTGCCCAGGCTGGAATGCGGTGGCACACTCATAGCTCACTGCAGCCTTGACCTCCTGGGCTTAAGAGATCCTCCCACCTCAGCCTCCTAAGTAGCTGGGAGTGTAGGCACATACCACCATGGCTGGCTAATTTTCTTATTTTTGTAGAGATGGGGTCTCACTATGTTGCTCTTGGTCTCAAACCCCTGGGCTCAAGCAGTCCTACTACCTCAGCCTCCCAAAATGCTGGGATTATAGGCATGAGCCGCTGTGCCCGTCCACGAGTGTGTTTGTTGACTAGAGGGATGTTGAGCTTCAAAGTCCAAGTGAATTAAATCAGTTTCAGTCCCCAGACTACCTGCCTTGGTAATTATGGTGTCGGCCACAGGCAGTGAGTGGGAGGAGGCCTGGTGGTGGGTTTTCAGGCAGGCCCAAAGGACATGGCCTAGCGGCTTCCTAGTTTCCTTTGAGAAATCTTGGTCCTTGCATTTGGCCTGCCCTGCAGTCAGTTCTCATTTCCTTTTGCCCAAGGTCCCTATGAGCAGGTATTTGACCCTCTTTTCCAGGCCCTGAGTCACTACCATAGTCCACCATGGTTTGCTTCCTTTTTTACCCACAGCCCTGTTCATTATTCCATCCTTGCAGGCTCACTTCCTCCCTCTTCTACTCCCTGAGGACCCCTTCTCCTAGGAAACCCAACTGCCACCTGTCCTATTACCGCAGTTCCTTTAGTGACTCACCCCAGCCCCAAAGACCTTGGTTGAATCACAAGTGTTCTCTGTCCCAAGGCAGCATCTCATCCTGAGTTAGGTTCCTTGGCATCTGTGTTCTATCAGCCATGAGCCCCTGATGGGTCTGGGGACCTGAGATGGTGCAAGTGGCAAGGGGCAGAATGGAGGTGGGGCCATAGCTGGCAAGCTCTGCCTAGCAGGTGCCCACACCTCTCATAATCTCCAGAATCTCAGGGTCCTAGTCACCATAGTATGTGCTGTCCACTCTGATTCTGATGCTGCTTGGGTGATCTTGTTCCATTTGCTTCATTTTTTACTTCTCTATTCCAGGTCTTCCATTCCATTTTATTTTTTAAAGTAATTTTAGACTTACAAAAAAGTTACAAATATGGTACAAAGATTTCCCATACACCCTTCACCTACTTTCCCCAAATATTAAGATCTTACTACCATAGCACAATTGTCTACATCAAGAAATTAACACTGGCACACCACTATTAATTAAACTACAGAGGCCAGGCATGGTGGCTCACGCCTGTCATCCCAACACTTTGGGAGGCCTAGGTGAACGGATCCTTGAGCCCAAGAGTTTGAGACCAGCCTGCGCAACATAGGGAGACTCCATCTCTACCAAAAAAATAAAAACTAGAAAAGTAAACTATGGGCTTTTTTGAGTTTTACCCCTTTTTCTCCCACTCATGTCCTTTTTCTGTTCCAGGACCCCACATTGCATTTAGCAGTCCTGTCCCCTTAGTCTCTCATCCGTAACAGTTCTCAGTCTTTCAACTGCTTCGTCCAGGTCCCCTCAACTTAAGAATGGGTGTGGTGTGGGGAAATGGGTCCACTCAGCTTGGTTTTGGAGACAGGACAAGAGATAGGGTTGGCCTTGGGCAGGGTGAGTTTTCCTTAGGGCAGTGTGAACTAGGAAACTTCTGCCATATTCCCTTTTGCCTGGGGTAAAGGATGATGCTGCTGATAACAAGTTGTATCTGTGTGCGTGACCACAGCCCACTTTCTCACCGTGAGCTGGGGAGCCCAGGGTGTCCCCCCTGAGGACTCCCAGTCATGACAGTTCTATTAAACTTTGGGCTTGTCTCCCTAAAAGCTCCCTGGCATGGGGTGGGTGGCCCTGCTGTGCTGAATAAGACCGCCTGCCTATGGGAGGACAGTGTAGAAGACACACGCCTCATGGGACCCTGGTGTGGGCATTGCTGTAGGGGGTGGATCTAGCCCCCTCTGACTCTGCAGAGGGGTCTGTGTCCAGTCGACATCATGGCCAAGCTTTTCTAGGACTGGAAATTAGGAAGAGACTGAGACAATGTCAAGATTAATGACTGGGGACCAGGCCCTCTTACTGTCCTGCAGGACAGCAGTGGACCTAAGGTAGAGCTGACCCCAAACTCAGGTGTGTACATCACGCAACTGCAGTCTGCAGAGCTGCCACAGATGTCACCTGAAAAGCCCAGGCTGATGACACAATGGATGCTCCACTACTTCTCCTGGGGGTCTGCAGCCTGTTCTTTCACTATTGGGCAACACATTCTTGCCGACACTGCCACCATGAAAAGCCATTTGCCTGCTCACTGGAGGGGTCAGTGCTGGTCTAAGGTCCTCTAGGAAAGGTCAGTGTGTCAGGGGCCTGGTGCAGGAGAGGAACTGAGAACCCTGTTCATCCCTTACAGGCAGGGGAAGAAGCAGAAGCAACAGGTGCTTGAGCCTTTGGACACTGAGGCCAGTGGTCTAACCCCTAGGGGCTGTCCCACTTGCTTTGGACAGTTGAGTCCTTCCACTTTGATAATCTCTTGAGCAGCAGGTTAAACTGTTTGGGGAGCTGGGTACAGTGGCTCATGCCTGTAATCCCAGCACTTTGGGAGGCCGAGGCAGGCGCGTCACCTGAGGTCAGGAGTTCGAAAGCAGCCTGGCCAACATAGTGAAACCTCGTCTCTACTAAAAATACAAAAAATGAGGCTGGGCGTGGTGGCTCACGCCTATAATCCTAGCACTTTGGGAGGCCGAGGCTGGCGGATCACTTGAGGTTAGGAGTTTGAAACCAGCTTGGCCAACATGGTGAAACCTCGTCTCTATTAAAAAAAAAAAAAAAAAAATTAGCTGGGCGTGGTGGTGGATGCCTGTAATCCCGGCTACTTGGGAGGCTGGGAACAAAAGAATTGCATACCCGGGAGGCAGAGGTTGCAGTGAGCTGAGATCGCACCATTGCACTCCAGCCTGGGCGACAGAGCAAGACCCTGTCTTAAAACAAACAAAAAATGTTTTGGCCATTGTGATCCTGTAACTTGGGGAAGGGAAGACTGAGAGGTTGGAGACTGTCAGGGGGTAGAGAGGATGTCACTGGCCAGGGAAGAGGGGATGGATGATGCAGAAGTCAAAAACTGGTAGCTCAAGCGCTGAAACTGGTCCTGCTGTATTTTTAAACAATTGAGCCAACATTGAAAGATCAGATTCCACCCCCAACTCCACATTTCTGGGTTCTCTTACAAAAATCACAAGAGTTTGCATTCTCACATACCATCAACTGGCCGAAGCAGAATAGGGGCACCCCCTGTAGTCGGGGGTGGATGTCCCAGTTTTGCAGTCACACACTCCAATATTTGCCCTAAGCAGAGGGTCACTGACACTGACCACAGTACCTGCTTTGTTTTCCTTATGGTTAAAAACAGTTTCCCTCCTCGTCCCTGAGGCACTGGGGTTGCAGTGGGCCTGTGTTTAATCAAGGTACATGCAGGAGTCTATTTTGAAGCTGAAGAGAAAGAGGGGGGTTGAATAGCAGTGGGGCTTGAGGTGAACCCCAGGAAGAAGAGAGAATAGTATGGGATTTGAGGTGAAGCCCATGCTGACTAGGAGGGCTCTGAAACACAGGTGGAGGGAGGAAGGCGAGGGGTCCCAGACCACTGCTCAGGAAGGTTCTAGTGATGAAGGAGCCAAGATCAGACCAGGCCTTAGGAGGCAGAGAAGATGCCTTCATTTTTATTCAGAATTGAAATAATCAACAGCTTAACTTCTTTGGCCCAATTTCTGGGTGTGGCAACTTTAAGGGGCAACCTTAAAGGGGCCTCAGGTTTGGGCAGTGGAAGACTCAAATGGAGAACCCGAACACCCTATTCTCTGCACTCAGACCAGGACAGCTTGCATCCATCCGCTCAGGGCTCCTACACACCTACCCTGGGCTTGGGGATAGGTCTGAACCCTTCTCTTGCTCCATCCTGTCTTCCTCAAAATATGTCATGTGTGGCGGGCTGTAACGTCAGCACTGTCATCAAACAAGCCTGGGGCCTCACAAGGGCACTGGAAAGATGATTTTTTTTCTTTTTTTTGAGACAGTCTTGCTCTGTCACCCAGGCTGGAGTGCAGTGGCACAATCTCAGCTCACTGCAACCTCTGCCTACTGGGTTCAAGCAATTCTCCTGCCTGCCTCAGCCTCCCGAGTAGCTGGGACTACAGGCATGCGCCACCACGCCTGGCTAATTATTATATTTTTTAGTAGAGACAGGGTTTCACTATGTTGGCCAGGCTGGTTTTGAACTCCTGACCTCAAGTGATTCACCTGCCTCGGCCTCCCAAAGTGCTGGGATTACAGGCATGAGCCACTGTGCCTGGCCAGAAAGATGATTGTAAAAATGGACTGGGTGGTTTGAAGGAAGGGCAAGGAAGACCCATTTGCTGGTTTTGTTAAAGAAAGAAAAAAAAGTACATATAATCCCTGGATTTGCCTTTGGGAGGGAAATCCTGCCCAGTCCCCCTTTCTTCCAGGCATGGAATCCTAGGCTCTGGGATAATGAGCACAATGCCAAGTGTCAGCTGGACAGAGAGGAAGGGCATGAGGGATGGGCTTTGGTGCACATGATGCTGGGGACAGTAGAGGACAGAGGAGGAACTACACATGTGGGGCCCCTACCCTTGAGCTGCACCCAGATTTTCATCAAGGGCCCATCAGGATCAGGTGTCTGTGGGAGCCTCTTGCCTAAGGTGAGCTTAGACTGCATCACACCTTCAACAGTTCCCCTGCAACTCTCAAATAATGGATAGGTTAAAGCCAGAGGAGGGTTAATTTGCCCACAAGTCTTTCTGTGCTTTCCTTGTGCCATCACTCAGCTAGGCAGAATACATTCTCTCGCTCTTAGCCATCCCAAGGGAGGCAGAGATGATCAGACATAACTTTTGAACCCCCGTCTCACTGGAGAAGGGAAATCCTACACGGGAAATGCTCGTCCTGCCCAACTTGGGGCTGGCACCTTCATTTCCAAATGATGCTGGGGAGTCAGGTCAGTTTCTGTACTGGAAGCATAAAGCACATGGCTTGAAATCAGCTCCCAGGAAAGGATCATTCTTTGTGCCTGAGAGCAAAGCCAAGGGAAACATGTGGCAAAAAGAGGTCATTTTGTTAATATTCCCCTTCTCTCCACCAATCCCCTTATTCAGAATGCAGCAAGGCAGTTTTCTAGTCATGCAGTCCACGCATGAGGAATAAATACACCTCATATCTTCTACCTGCTGCCAGTGCGGTGATGAGATGCAGAGCTGAGGGGCTGAGGAAGAGGCTTCTGTGTCAAGGTAGATTCAGCTGGTGGTCTAGTATTGCCCAAACGACTTCCGTAGGGATAGGAAAGGCCCCTGCTTGTTAACAAAGAAGAGGGGAAGGGCAGAGAACCTGGATCCATCTGAGATGTGTGGGCTTTTTACTTTTTCAGCCATTTGAGGGTTGACTGGCTCTAAGGAAAAGCTGTTTGCTGGCAGACACAGGTGGCTGGTGACAAAGAGAACAGAGCAGGGGAATGGATAGCTCAAAACGAGCCTCACCACTCCTGAACAGAACAGCAATCCCAGCTGTGTCCTTTCGAGGGTGAGTGAAAGCACATGCTGTCCTCTACATGCTTGAGGCGGACTTGCCTGTCTCTTCAGGCCGGATGCTCTTCAGGGCCCTGTGGGGCTTAAACACATGTACTGAGCTAGCTCCAATCTTAATCTGCACAACATCGCAACCCCTGAGTTCCTATTAGCTCTGCAAAACAAAGCAAAACAAATCCCCACCAAAACTTCAGATTTGTAGCATCTGCTAAAACCAAAAGGCACAATCAACTTCTTGTCCTCTCTGGGTTACTGGGCAGGCGATATAGAAGGAACCAGAATCTGTGGCCAGAGTCCTCTATCGGGTGCAGCTGGGCTCCAGGCCTCTCTAGCTGCCAAGCCCTCCCAGGAACCTGCCTCGCCCTTCACTTTGGGAAGGGACCTTGGCCCTTGGGGAAATGCATTGTTGCCAGACTGTAGCCTTCTGGAGGGGACTGAGCCAAGGCCCCATCGGCTCTCCTCTCTAAGCTTCTTATTAATGGGCTCTGAGGCCAACGCCTTCCTCCAGGGGTTGGGGAGGTGGGTGGAAGAGCTAACTTGCTGGCTGAGGTCACTGCTGTAACTTGGCTCTTCATATCTGCTTTGTGTACAGGCAAAACTGGCTTACAGAAGAAAAAGGCAGGAACACCTGCATTGGGCCCTGGCCCTTGGAGGTGCTCTGGGGGCTCGTGCCAGTGTCATGAGGTATATGTGGCCGCGGCCCCTTTTGGGCATGTGGCTTGGGTTTGCCGAGGGTCAGGAGGGCAAGGTCCTACCTTGGTCCCAGTGTGGATCGCTCTGAGAGACCACAGCTCCCTCCTCTGGAGTCCCCTCTCCGAGCTCTCCAAGGGAAAAGACAAAGGAAGCCGAACTGCCAAGTTGAAGATTTTGCCTCAGGCAACTAAATTTATTAGCAAGAAAAAATTTTTGTCAGCCCAGTGCTGACCAACAAAGTACGTTAATAAAGGATAACAAATCTGTCACTTAATTCATAAAACATACCTCAAGCAGTTACAACTAAAAATAAAGTTGGATTTTTGTTTAATTTAAAAGCCTCAAAAATAACAAGCAATATGTTTTTAAACACGTAGTAGACACAATTGTCTATTATACAATATATACTGTACACAAGTAGAGCTTGGGCCGGGCAGGGGTGAGGTGAAGGGAGAGGGAGGAGGTGCAGGATGTGCAGGTGCTGTTATCTGAATCCAGATTTGAGTTTAAATGCTGTGTCATTTAGAAAAGGGAATTGCTAGAGTGAGAAAAAATTCATATGCTCATCATTGCCCCCAACCCTCAACTGAAAGCAGGCATCAGGGAGGTGAATAACAAGGAAAGGAAGAAGGGAGCAATTAAATAAAACTTCTTTAAAGCACACACAGTACACAGTGTTCATCATCTGAAGTAGAGAGTATAAGGCAACGTTCTCCATAGAAAAAGAGGGGGATCAGGAGGAGTCGGTGGGTGTCTTTACTTTTTAAATAGAGCTGGAATGTGCTGGAGGAGAGGTTGTGGCGGGGCTGGGCACATGGAGTGGAGGTGGCCCCGAGTCTCTCCAGAGGTGAGTGCCGAGCCCCAGGGCGTCCACAGTGGCCGGCAGGGCCAGGGAGGTGCAGGAGAGGGGGCATGGCACGACGCGACTCCGGCAGTGTTGGGAGCGGGGATCGGGGTGGGGGGTAGGGGCTCACTTTGCTCCTCGACGGAGTGAAATGCATGTTTTTCCTTTGGAAATAAGGGTTCCCACGCGTCCTGGTTTAGAACGTCTCATTGGGCACGGCCAGTGTCCACAGTCTGGGCAGGCCGGGAGCTCGTGGTGAGGGGAAGGGCCAAGGCGGAGCCAAGGGGCTTCAGAAGGAGGACAATACAGGGAACAGAGCCCCTTCCTGTGGGGACAGTTGCAGAACAGGACTGGTGCTGAGGGCAGGCCCAAGGCAGCCACAGGGCTCCTTTCCACCAGGGGCCCAGGGAGGACACAGGTGGGGGGACTGCATCTTCAGGGCCTCCCGCCACAGTTGGCCTTACAAGTTCTTCGTGACCAGGTGGGTCTTGTAATGCTTGGTGAGGTGGTCACTCCTCATGAAGCGCTTCTGACACTGGGCGCACTCGAAGCGTTTGTCCCCTGGGAAGAGGAGATGCCCATCACCCACAGACCCTGTGCACAGACCCTGTCTCTGCCCAAAAAGGTGGGGTGCGTGTGAGGTGCACCCAATCAAGCTGACATGGCCTTGTCACCACATTCTGCCCACCTCCTGCTCTCACATTTGCTCACTGGTGCCTACTCATCTAAATCTTTTTTTTTTTTTTTTGAGATGGAGTCTCACTCTGTTGGCCAGGCTGGAGTGCAGTGGCACAATCTCCACTCACTGCAACCTCCACCTCCCAGGTCAAGCAATTCTCCTGCCTCAGCCTCTCAAATAGCTGGGACTACAGATGCCCGCCACTGCACCCAGCTAATTCCTGTATTTTTGTAGAGACAGGGTTTCGCCATGTTGTCCAGGCTGGTCTCGAACTCCTGACCTCAAGTGATCCGCCCACCTTGGCCTTCCAAAGTGCTGGGATTACAGGCACGAGCCATCATGCTTGGCCCCTACTCATCTAAATCTCTTTATCAATTCTCATTTCTCTCTGACCCCCCATTTGACCTGTCCAGTCTATTTTGTTCCCATTCCTTGTCCCTGGAGCCTCTGCACCTAAGAGTCTTCCCATGCAAGGCTGTCTGCCTGCTTTCTTCTTTTGTCCCTCTGACTTTGAACCTGGATCAGCATCCTCCCCATCGCAGGAAAATCCCCCTCCACCCTGACCTTGCCAGCCCTGAGCACTCACTTAGTTGGAACCATGTTGACCCCAACTGCTTTTCTGTGGAGTGTTGACTCCTCTGCCTTTTGGGGAGTAGGACCTGTCCCACCACACTGGCCACGAGCCAGAGCTCTGGGTCACGCTTCCCTCAGCCCTCTAGCCCCAGGACAGGTGTCTGCTCACTGCGGGCATTCACTATAGCACTGTTTGCCAAAGTGTATGTGTGGACCACTGTGGATACCCAGGACAATTTCAGGTGGTAGATGTATAATCTTTTTTTTTTAAGAGATGGGCTCCCGCTATATTGCCCTGGCTGGTCTCGAACTCCTAGGCTCAAGTGACCACCTGCCTCAGCCTCCCAAAGAGCTGGGATTACAGGTGTGAGCCACTGTACCCAGCTTGGATCAATATTTTTAATAGTTTTGCATTGATTTGCTAGTACCTAAAACTATAACTGTGATATCTCACTTTGGGAGGCAGAAGAGGGAGGATCATCTGAGTCCAGGAGTTTGAGACCAGCCTGGGCAACACAGTAAGACCCTGTCTCTACAAAAATTTTAAAATTAGCCAGGTGTGGTGGTGCATGCCTGTAGTCCCAGCTACTCAGGAGGTTGAGGTGGGAGAATTGCTTGAGCCCAGGAGTTCAACACTACAGTGAGCCAAGATTGTGCCACTGCACTCTAGCCTGGGTGAAAGAGTGAGACCCTGTCTCAAAAAAAAAAAACAAAAAGCCATGGCAGGGCCTGGGTTTGAACCTGGCCGCACCAGTCACTAGCTGTGTGACTGGGCCAGCTCTCCATGCTTCAGTAAAACGGGCATCAACAGGCCGGCGCAGTGGCTCACGCCTCTATTCCTAGCACTTTGGGAGGCCGAGGTGGGTGGATTACCTGAGGTCAGGGGTTCAAGACCAGCCTGGCCAACATGGTGAAACCCCGTCTCTACTAAAAATACAAAAATTAGCTGGGTATGGTGGTGGGTGCCTGTAGTCCCAGCTACTTGAGAAGCTGAGGCAGGAGAATTGCTTGAACCCAAGGGGTGGAGGCTGCAGTGAGCCGAGATCGCACCACTTCACTCCAGCCTGGGCAAAAGAACGAAACTGCATCTCCAAAAAAAAAAAAAAAAAAAAGGCATAAGCAAACTATCCTCCTATAAAGTCCTTACCAGGATCAACTGAGGTAATCAGTAAAGTGCTTAGTACTGTGCTTGGCACACCATGTCAGTGTTTGTTAAATAACTATGCTGACATGGCAGAAGTTATCAGGTTGTGTCATGCAATGACAACTATTCCTTTCCCATTACTTGGGGAAACAACAGTGATAACGGAATGGCTTGAAAATAATTTCCTATGTCGTCCCTGGATAGTCTGTAGCTTTTGCTCAGTGTGGCAGTTCCAGGAGTGTCAATGTTGCTAAAGCCGGTAGAGTGGAGGTGGGAGGAGAGGCAGGAATTTGACCTCTGTGGGTGGAGGGTCCCGAAGGCAGGGGGCTGACCTGTGTGGGTGCGAGCATGCCGTTGGAGCTCGTCACTCCGTGTGAACCTCTTCCCACAGAAGAACCAGTTGCAGACAAAGGGCCGCTCGCCAGTGTGCAGGCGCACATGGGCACGCAGCAAGGACGTCTTACGGAACGTCTTGCCACAGTCGGGGATGTGGCACACGTGCTTCTTCTTGCCCTGCTCTCCAGACCTGAGAATTGGGGTGAGGGTGGAGTGGAGGGAATAGGAAGAGGAGAGAAAAGCGGTAGAGGATGGGGCAGGAACAGGATGCAGTGAGTATGTGGGGTCAGGTCAGAGAGCACAAGGAGGCAGGGGGCAAGGTGGCACAGAGCTGCCAGCTCTTCCTTGCCTGGTCTGTGCCAGCTTGCAGCTCTGGACAACTGTCCAGGAGGGGCTTGGGGAACACAGGCCAGCCTTGTGGCTTGGGCCTTCTCCTTGAATTACCTCTTCTCCCCATCCTTGCAGTTGGGACACGTGCAGGCCATGCGGCGCCGCTTCTCCCCGGGCTGGGTCTCTCCGGCCAGGGCTTGTTCCATTTGCAGCTGGATCTGGGTGGGGCTCAGCCCACTGATGGTCAGGTTGTTCCCAGAAACATTCTGCACTGTCAGCTGCTGCTGCCCTGTGGGGACAAAGAGGGGCAGAGTTCAGGGTGAGGAAGCCTGAAACCTCGAGTCAACCCTTCTGCCCTTCTGCACATGACAAAGATGATAATCACAGCAGCTATTTTTGAGAGCCTGCTATATGCTGGATATCATTTTAAGGACCTTTGTACAGGGACTCATTTAATCTCCATGACCCTATAAAATAGGTACTATCATCAGCACTTTATAGATGAAGAAACTGAGGCTCAATAACATATCAAGATCACACAGCTAGTAAGTGGTAGAACCCAGATCTGAACCCAAGAAGCCCATTTCAAAGTCAGTGCCCTGAACCACTGTACTATGTAGGCAGAATTTGCTTTAGAATATTGCCCACATGATTTCAGCTGGGAAGGGTCTTAAGACATTTCTTCCTGAATCTCCTCCAACCTTAGGCCCTTGTGAGATACCAACTTTGCTTTTAGGAAAGTCTCCAGGGATTTCTGTTAAAAAGACAGAGGTCACAGGCTAGGTACAGTGGCTCATAGCTGTAATGCCAGCACTCTGGCAGGCAGGACAATTGCTTGGGCCCAGGAGTTCAAGACCAGCCTGGGCAACATAGGGAGACCCCCATCTCTACAAAAAACTAAAAAATTGGCCAGGCATGGTGCTACATGCCTGTAGTCCCAGCTACTCAGGAAGAAGAAGTAGGAGGACTGCTTGAGCCCAGGAGGCTGAGGCTGCATTGTCATGATCGTGCCACTGCACTTCAGCCTGGATGACAGAGCGAGGCCCTGAGGCCATGTCTTAAAAAAAAAAACCAAAAAACACAAAAGAGGACACAGTTCTATGGGCTTTGGGAAAAATCAGATCCTCTAGGATGCCTTATCCTCTTGGGGGTCACCTCAAGAGGGAAAAGCAAATGTGTTAAAGTGCTAAACATTCATTAAGGATGGGCTGGGTACGGTGGCTCACACCTGTAATCCCAGCATTTTGGGAGGCTGAGGCGGATGGATCACCAGGTCAGGAGTTCAAGACCAGCCTGGCCAAGACGGTGAAACCCCGTCTCTACGAAAAATACAAAAATTAGTCGGGCGTGGTGGTGGGCGTCTATAATCCCAACTACTCGGGAGGCTGAAGCAAAGATCGCGCCACTGCACTCCAGCCTGGGCAACAGAGCGAGGCTCTGTCTCAAAAACAAAACTCATTAAGGATGAAGAGAAATTCAGAGAGCTCCCCCTACATAAGGAGCCATTTTTGCTAGGTTGCTCCAATTTTTCCTTTGGTTATTTGCAAGGCTGGTTTCACAGCATAAATCTCACCACTGAACTGAAGTGCAGCACAAACTATTCTGACTGCCAGGGCTCCCTTCTTTTCTTCCAACCTTAACGCAAGGCTTTCTCCTTCAAGAAGCCGTCTTTGCGTTTGGATGTCAGTTGGAAAGTTTTCCGAGTACATCTATCTTCTCTGTCTTCAGCTGTCAGATGGGGACATGTGCCTTAAACTATCTCTGAGTGCTTTTGTAAGGACTAGGTGAGAAGCTGCAGGTGGACGTACCCTTAAGCTATGATGGACAGCATCCTCACTATTGTTACTGGAAATCCCGGGGCCAGCCCATAGTTTCCACCTGCTGGGAGCAGGTACCACTGCCAACACCCTGGCCACAGAGGCCATCCTCACCGCCTGTGTTGGTGATGGTGACAGGCACGCCTTGGACCTGGACACCATTGATGTTGATGGTCTGCATTGCCTGGGCAGCTGCCGCCAACTGGGCTGCATTCAGGCTGATGATGCTCCCGGCTGGGGCAATCTTTGGCAGGGGACGCTCTTTTCGGAGAATTGCAGCTGAGTGCTTTTTGCTGGTCCCACTCAGATGGGGAGCACGGGATGCAGGGCTGCTACAGGTGGTGTTAGAGGTGGCTGCAGCTGTTGCTGGGGGGCTGTCCTGGACAAGGACTGTCTGCACCTCACCGGAAGGCGTGCGGATGTAGACCTGGGAGGGGCCAGAGAAAAAAAATCAGTGCCTGGAAGAGACTAGGTTCCTGGGGCCTTCAAATGTCCCTGCCCAAGTGAGAACTGGGGGCACCTGTCCACTAAAAGTCTCTTCAATTCACCCAAACCTACATTTATACACAGCTAATGCTCAACAAAGGGCTGCTGGCATCCTATACTAAGCTGGCGAATGTTGACTATTGATTTGAAATCAAACGTTGAATTTATTTAGCATGGAAAAAGTAATTGCCAAGAATCAGAATTGGAGATTTAGAAGGCAGTACACTGTGAATGACCATCAAACAAATGACACAGGTTCACTTTAGTTTTTAAGAGCCACATTTTAGAGCCCAGGAATTCCAGGTTTTCGTAAGCTATGATTCCTCTACTGCACTTAGCCTGGGTGACAGAGCAATACACTGTCTCAAAAAAAAAAAAGTTTCTGGTCTTTGTTATCAGAAAAAAAAAAAAGAGCCACATATTAATGAAAAACAACTTTTCTCCAATTCAGATTGACAAACATGGAAAATAAAATATGCTCATTGTTGGTGAGACAGCAGGAAACAGACACTTGTATATTAGGAGTGGAAGTATGATGTGGGCTAACCTTGCTGGAAGGAAATTTGGGAATATGTATCAAAAACCTTAAAAATACGCATATTAGAGGCTGAGCAGGACAAGGAGGGCATTTGTAGCGGGGAGGAGGGTGTCCGTGGTGGGTAGGGAATGGCGGTGGCAGGCTGAGGAGGGTGTCTCTATGGGAGAGTTAATGGCTGTGGGAGACTGGCTGCATACCGAGGACTTATCCAGAAAGGAAGCATGTTAAAGATAATAGGAGTGAGGGCTCTCACTGTCACAGAAGGGAGTTATGGAAAGGGAGAAGGCTAGATGGAACACTGTGGTGCTAGATGGGAATTAGAGACATTGGTGGAAACTCATGGGTTTCAATATATATAGACAGAGAAATATAGATTCAAATGTGTGTATATGTGTATGTGTATACATGTGTGTGTGTCCTTATATAAGTTTATCTACATCTATCTACGTAGACATTGCATAGGTATGTCTATTTATATATACTTCCTAGCTGTGTCCATTGAGAAGGGCTGGGACCAGCCATGCCCAGTAGCAATGAGCTTACCTAGCACCCAGGCCTTAGCTTGTAACTCACATGCTCCACTAAAAGGAACCCAGGCTCCTTGGAGAAATAGCTGATTCCAGGGTTGGGGCAGGGAAGGTACAAGGAAAGCTTGGAACACTTGCACCAGAAAGTAAAGAAATGCTTACAGAATGGTGGGGACTTGAAAAGATACAAGCCAGCTTAAAGGGGCACCCACTGGCCAAATCTAGGTCAATGAAAACATCAAAATAATCTTAACACATTATAACCCAGTGAATAAAACAGGAATCTGGCTGGGTGCAGTAGTTCACGCCTGTAATCCCAGCACTTTGGGAGGCCAAGGCAGGCAGATCACTTGAAGTCAGTGGTTCAATACCAGCCTGGTCAACTTGGTGAAACCCCGTCTCTACTGAAAATACAAAAAAAATTAGCCGGGAGTGATGGCGCACGCCTGTAATCCCAGCTACTGGGGAGGCTGAGGCAGGAGAACTGCTTGAACCTGGGAGGTGGAGGTTGCAGTGAGTTGAGATTGTGCCACTGCACTCCAGCCTGGGTGACAGAGCGAGACTCCATCTCAAAAAAACAAAAAAGCAGCAATCCGTGAGTCCATAATGACATAAATAAATAAATGGGGAGGAAGACAATGACAGAATTAAAAAGAGGCAATCACATCCTTCAATGAGAGGAACCAGGAATCTGAGAAGAAATGGTTGACCCTAAGGCTGAGGTTGGGAAAATATAAGGAATGAAGTTCGGACACATGCTACAACAGGATGAACCTTGAAACATGCTAAGTGAAGGAAGCCAGTCACCAGACACATGCTACAACATGGATGAACCTTGAAAACATTACAAATAGACCAGTAGTTGTCAGGGGCTGCAGAGAGGAGGAAATAAATGGGGAGTGATGGCTAAAGGGTAGAGAGTTTCTTTTTGGGGTGATGAAAATGTTCTAAAATTATATACAGGTAATGGCTGCACAACTCTGTGAATATACTAAAAATCACTGAATTGTATACTTTAAAAGGGTAAGTTTCATAGTATGTGAATGTTTCAGTAAAGCTGATTTTATAAAAAAAAAGAATGAGAGCCTGTCAGAGGGATATAAGAGCCAACCTGAAGGCTGGGTGTGGTGGCTCGCGCCTGTAATCCCAGCACTTTGGGAGGCCGAGGTGGGTGGATCACAAGGTCAGGAGTTCGAGACCAGCCTGGCCAAGATGGTAAAACCCCGTCTCTACTAAAAAAATACAAAAATTGGCCGGGTGCGGTGGCTCATGCCTGTAATCCCAGCACTTTGGGAGGCTGAGGCGGGCAGATCACAGAGTCAGGAGATCGAGACTACCCTGGCTAACATGGTGAAACCCCGTCTCTACTAAAAATACAAAAAATCAGCTGGGCATGGTGGCGCTCGCCTGTAGTCTCAGCTAGTCGGGAGGTTGAGGCAGAATTGCTTGAACCCGGGAGGCAGAGGTTGCAGTGAGCCGAGATGGCGCCACCGCACTCCAGCCTGGGTGACAGAGTGAGACTTCGTCTCCAAAAAAAAAAATAAATAAAAAATTAGCAGGGTGCAGAGGCGGGTATCTGTAATCCCAGCTATTCGGGAGGCTGAGGCAGGAGAATCGCTTGAACCTGGGAGGCGGAGGTTGCAGAGAGCCGACCTGAAAAGAGCTGCCAATGGCCAAAGAGAAAAAAAGAGCCGACCTGAAAGAGCTGCCAATGGCCAGAGTTGACCTTTAGCCTTCAAAAGTGTCAAGGTCATGATGGTCAAGTAAAGAATGAGGAAGTCATCCTGGCCAACACGGTGAAACCCCGTCTCTACTAAAAATACAAAAAAAATTAGCCGGGCGTGGTGGCACGCGCCTGTAATCCCAGCAACTCGGGAGGCTGAAACAGGAGAATCGCTTGAACCCAGGAGTTGGAGGTTGCAGTGAGCCAAGATCGCCACTGCACTCCAGCCTGGCAACAGAACGAGACCCCGTCTCAAAAAAACAGGAAAAAAAAAAAAAAAACAAAACAAAACAAAAAAAAAGGAATGACAAAGTGTTTCAGATCAAAAGAGACTAAGGAGACAACTAAACGTAATGTGTAATATTGGATCAGATCCTTTTGCCACAAAGGAATTAGTGGGGCAAGTGGTGAAAACAGAGTGGGGTCTTGGAATTAGCAGTGTGTTTCACTGCTAATTTCCTGGGTTTGACGATTGTACTGTAATGTAGAATGTCCTTGTGTGTAGGAATTAAAGCGTTCAGAAATGACAAGGGGGATCATGGTGGCAATTTACACTCAAGTGAGTCAAAAGGAAAAAAGTTCTTTGTAAAAAAAAAAATCCTGTTGTGATTTTGATTTGGGTAATTTTTAATTCCTGGATTATTTATGACTGTGCTTCTTCTCACTTAAAAGCCAACAAACACCTCATCTCTTTAAAAAAAAATTTTTTTTTTTTTAAATAGAGACAGGGTCTCTGTCACCCAGGCTAAAATGCAGTAGAATGATCATAGTTCACTGCAATCTCGAACTCATGGGTTCAAGTGATCCTCCCACCTCAGCCTCCTGAATAGCTGGGACTACAGGTGTGTAGCACCATGCCTCACTAATTTTTAATTTTTTTGTAGAGATGGGGTCTTGCTATCTTGCCCAGGCTGGTCTTGAATTCCTGGGCTCAAGCAATCTCTAGCCTCAGCCTCCCAAAGTGCTGGGATTACAGGCATAAACTACCTCACCTGGCCCATTTCTTAGTAAATATGCAAATCTCATTCCCAGTTTTCTGATATGTGCCCCTTTTTCAAATCACTGATATTTTATGTCTGATATTGTGTGTGTGTGTGTATGCGTGCATGCATGTGTGTGTGTGTATTTGCATCTGAAGTTTCAGCAAGCTTTTTTTATAAAGGGCCGGAGAGTAAATATTTTAGGCTTTGCGGGGCATATTGTCTCTGCTACTTAACTGTGCTACTACTGTAGTGCAAGGGCAACACAAATGGACGTGTCTGCATTCCAATTAAACTTTATTTACAAAAAACAGGTGGGTGGGCTAGATTTGGCTTGAAAGGTGGTCACAGACTGCAAACCTCTAATATAGAATACAAATTTTTAAAAAATGTACGTGTCCTTGACCCACTTTCAGGGATTTATTTAGCTGTAAGATTGGAAACAGCCTAGATATATACAGTTAACAAGGTATCAGTTGTATAATAATCAGCATGTTGGGATGTTATAAAGCTGTGTAGTCATGAAAAAATAATACTGTAGCTAAATCTTTCTGCATATGTATCATTATTTCCTTAGGGAAGACCTGGGTTTTAGTCCTGTCTCCATCAACCTCAAGAAATGGGACCTCATGGAAGGGAGGGGAGGCAATGCCGAGGATGTGCTCCTGAGCAGGTGTCACAATTCTTCACCTGTAAGGTAGGTCTGATCATGGGAATTCACAGATATTTGTGATAGACGACTTATAAAAAATCACCTGGCAACATAAAATATCCCCTGTAGGGTGGGTCTGATCATGGGAATTCACAGATATTGTGATAAATGACTTATAAAAAATACCTGGCAACATTAAATATGCCAGAAGGGTGAATTCCTGTGTGATTTCTATGTCCACAGTTCAAATTCAAGGGCTCTCTTCTCCACCCAGGAAATTACACAACTTCCCACTCTCAGTCATTCGGTTCTTCCTCTATAGACAACTAGGTCATACATTCCTCGATGGCAGGAACTGTTTTTTATATTAAAAAAAACTCCTCAATTTTAATGGTAGCACCTGCTACATATAAGACACAAGAGTCAAGGTGGAAGATGGAAGAGTGTGTGGGGTCTGAAGTTACAAATCTCAATTGACTCCTGGTTCCTGTCATTTATGCCCTATTTGATCTTGGATACTTCATAAATTATCTGAGTTCTGGGTTATCCATCTGCAACATGGGCACAATTACTGGCACTTACCAGGCATGAACAAAGAATAAAACTTGCCTCACAGAGCCAAAGAGATTCCAGAGTATTAGAGCACATTAATAAATGCCAAAAATAACATTCTTGTTGAATTCAGCATCCCAGTTTGGCAGGAAGCAGTGGCTCAGCCTGGCATGGTGGCATACACCTGTAGTCCTGGCTACTCAGGCTGAGGTGGGAGGATTGCTTGAGCCCAGGAGATTAAGACTGTAGTGACCGCATCACTGCACTCCAGCCGGGACAACAGAGTATGACCCTATCTCAAAAAAAAAAAACACCCTAAAACAAACAAACATTCCAGATGAATCTAGCCTAAATATTCCTGCTATGAAGCTAGGCTGCTCTTCCTGTTTTTTTCTTGTCATTAATAATGATCAGCATTTTTCTCATTAATTTTCTTACTTTACATAAAATTCTATGAACTGGAATGTTTTCATTCTTCCTAATGTTTTGAGTAATTCTATAATCAAAAATAAGTTATTAAAAAGTATGTATCTATCCCCTCATCATCCCCTGAAAAAAAACCACCTATAAGGAAAAAGGGCCAAAATATCCCTATGTTTCATCTAATTTCTAAAGATAAGAAGTACTTGGCCCTATGAACTAAAGAGAGCCCATTTGTCAGGTAGAAACGGCCACTTACTGCCCACCCCAAAAGATACTGACTCTCAAGGTCAGATCAAGCTGGGAGATGACCAGCATCATCTTCAAAGCAAGCCAAAAAGAGATAACCAGAGGAGGAGAAGGAGGACAGTACAGGGAGTGTGGTACCTGAGTAGGTGTCGGCTCAGCTGCCTGGATCTGAAAGTTCTGGGAGGGCTTCTGGGGGACAGTGGGGAGGGTGGCAGATGCCGCCTGCACCACCCGCAGAGCCTGCTGGGGGATCTGCACCACCTGCTGCTGCTCGGCCTTGGGGGGCACCACCTGGACCTGCTGGACCACAGCTGGCTGGCCCCCACCAGGGCTCTGAACAATGAGCAGGTTATTTCCTGCCTGGATGATGTTGTCCGCGGTGGTCTCGATCAGCACCGTCTCCACCTGCTCAGCCACAGCCACAGGGGGCTGGGAGGCAGGAAGGCTCTTCTTCCTTGCTTTCTTGTTAGTCTTAGACAGCGGGGTTGGGGGGCTTTCAGTGAGGAGCTGAGTAGGGGCCCCGGTGTCACTGGCGTTCACGAGGTTGTTGACGGGCAGAGTGAGCGTCACATTGCCGCCCCCACCTGTCAACTTCACCACATTGGCCCCGCTCTGCACGGGGGTGGTGGTCGTACTCGACTTCTGGATGGGGGCTGGCTTGATGGGGACAGGCTTGTGACTGGATGGTGAGGGGGTGATGATGGCTTGGTTGGTGCCAGGGATGATCTGGATCTGGTTGGTGAGATTGGGCTGTACTTGGATGGTTTGGGAATTGCTTGCCTGAATCTGAGGGACCGCCTGGTACTGGATATTGGCATTTGATCGGGTCCCTTTGTTGATCATGGTGGGATTCTGGATAGCGAACACCAGCTGCCCTCCAGGATAGGAGGCGCTCAGTTGTGACCCCTGAATCTGAAGTATATTTCCTTTGGAGGACAAGATTCCAAAGCTATTCTTGCCGGGGCTGAGAGGGAGAGGGGCAGGTTTGATAGGGACAAGTTTCCGCGGTGTGGGCTGTGGGGGAGCAGGAGGTGTCACAGCAGCTTCAACTGCTGGAGGGCCAATTTTGCTACATGTTGCAGCAAGCAGGGCTAAGGGAGATGGCTGGGAGTCCTGCAAAAAAACAGCAGAGAAAAGGAGTGAGACAGGAAGGCCCGCTGCCCAGCCGCCTCTGTCCATGATCCTCTCCTCCTGGCGGCATTCCACGCCAGTCTTCCCCACCTCCGGGGCAGGCATGTTGCCAGCACCCTCCCCTGCTTGGCTGCTGTCTCCCCTTCTCTACTGGTTTCTCCATTAAGTGAGGGAGAAAAGGTGGGCAATGTCTTTCTCAGGAAGGAACCCCTGGCAGCACCCCACAGACAGGGTAAACTAACTGCGCGAGCTGACTTCCTACTCCCCGCTGGCCTTGTTTCTAAGGACAGTGAAGCATGTTTGGCTCTCAGATGGAGTTTGTTAGCCCACCCCAGGGACTGAGGGGTCCCTGACTGCTCAACTGAGGAAAGGAGGGAGGAAAAAATGAAGGGGCAACAGGAGGAATAAATACTTCAGTAAAGTGCTTTTTAGTACTCGGAACATGTAACTTTATAGACTGGGGAGGGCTACACTTTCGAGACAATGAGAAAGCCTCTGTTTTCCTTTTCCTTTTTTAGTGAGGTCTGGTGGAAGGAACACAGAGTTTAATCCTTGTTTTTCCCCCTGGCCCAACTGCGGCACCTTAGGTAAATGGCCATGGTTTCTCAGTAAAGAAAATGTGGCTAACTGAACCTTCCCCAGTCTCATAACCTAGGGTATTTATAGTGAGACAGTGAAGAGAGAGTGTTTTCGGTGAGTCTGTTCAGGATGCTGCAGCCCCAAGCCCTCAGAGCCCACTGCCTACTCGCCTGGGTGGTGGAGGCGGCAGGCTGCAGGTAGTCACTGGGACTCACAGCAGCAGTGGCAGCCATGCTGGTCTGTGGATCTGTTGGAAGAAAAGAGATGGAGTAATGTATAAAATTCCCAAAAAGAACACAAGCCCACTTGCCTCAGATTTTCTTTTTTTCTTTTTTTTTTTTTTTTGAGACGGAATTTTTGCTCTTGTTGCCCAGGCTGGAGTGTAGTGGCATGATCTAGGCTCACGGCAACCTCCCCCTTCCAAGTTCAAGCAATTCTCCTGCCTCAGCCTTCTGAGTAGCTGGGATTACAGGCGCTGCCACCATGCCCAGCTAATTTTTGTATTTTTAGTAGAGACAGAGGTTTCACAATGTTGTCCAGACTGATCTCGAATTCCTGTCTTCAGGTGATCCACCCGCCTCGGCTTCCCAAAGTGCTGGGATTACAGGCATAAGCCATTGCGCCCAGCCAGATTTTCTTTTTGCCTCTATTTGTTGCTGCTTCTCCAAGGGAAGTTAATGACTTTCCCCAGACTTACCCACCCTGGGTTGATAGCCTTACATCTATTTCAGTAGATTACTTTCTCCTCTCCTCTCCTCAGACTCAGCCATCTGAGGCTGTGAGGACAGCTGGTCCTGCTGTCATTGGACTGCCCCCTCCAGCCACCACAGAGTCTGAGATAACACAAAAATAACCAAGATTATACCAGGACTCTCTTCGGTAACTCAGCTATGCCCTCTCTGCTGGGCACTGCTGGCTCTCCATAGCTAAACTGGAACTCCTCTATGGTGGGCAGGGGGGAGCTCCCCAGCTAATCCTCTAGCTCAAACTCAAGCCTCCTGTTCACTCCTGCTGTAGACAGATGCCAAAACTGGGAGGGAAGTATCGCTCAGCCAAGATTTCTGACAAGGAGGACACACCTGCTCCATTGCCAAGTCTTGGGTGTTTTATGCTCAGCCTTCACCACAAAGGCCGTTGTCCCCAGGCAGCATATACAGCACATGGGTCAATTCCTTTTTTTTTTTTTTTGAGAAGGAGTTTTGCTCTTGTTGCCCAGGCTGGAGTGCAATGGCACGATCCTGGCTCACTGCAACCTGCACCTCCCAGGTTCAAGTGATTCTCCTGTCTCAACCTCCTGAGTAGCTAGGATTACAGGCATGTACCACCATGCCCAGCTAATTTTTGTATTTTTAGTAGAGACAGGGTTTCACCATGTTGGTCAGGCTGTTCTCAAACTCCTGACCTCAGGTGATCCACCTGCCTCAGTCTCCCAAAGTGCTGGGATTACAGGCGTGAGCCACCATCCCTGGCCTCATGGGTCAATTCTTTACTTGAATTTACGCTTTTACATAGTACAATAGGCATGGCTCCACAGACATCAACCAAGACTCAGTAGAGCTAATGACTAACTGGATATAACAAGGAGAATGAAAACAGAGTAAATTCTATTTTTGTTTAAATGTGTATATATTTCTATATATGAATATAATCAAATAGGAAAAAGTCTTAAGCCATTATCTCCTAGCGGTTGAGTTTTGTTTGACTTAAACTTATTTTGCACCTTGGTTTTCTGTACTTTTTCATTTTCCCATGATAAATATATTCTACTGTACTTTTTTTCTTAAATAAAGAAAAATAAGGTTGAGGAAGTAATGAAGGGACTCTCTACTGTGCACTTAAGTCATCCAAAAGAGGCTAGGTACAGTAGCTCATGCATGTAATCCTAACACTTTGGGAAGCCGAGGTGGGAAGATCACTTGAACCCAGGAGTTCAAGACCAGCCTAAGCAACACGGTTAGACCCCGTCCCTAATAAAAATTTTTTATAAAGAAAGAAACACAGTATCAGGAAAATGAAAGTCATGAGAATTTTAGGAGAAAGAATCTATACCATCTTAAAGTTCATAAATCACTAAGGAAAAGAACACCAGGCAGAGTCAGACTTCAATCCTGGACCTCTGGAAAGCAGATTTCAGTAAGTACAGAAATAAGAGGGGTATTACTTTAAAGACTAAAAGAGACAAAAAGGCTCAGGATGCATTCTGCTTGGAAGGCTGAGATGGAAGGATCACTTGAGGCCAGGAATTTGAGGCTGCAGTGCCCTATTATCACACCTGTGAATAGCCAAAACACTCCTGCCTGGGCAACATAGCAAGACCCCATCTCTTAAAAAAAACAAAACAAAAAGGCGCAGGGGTTGAGTCCTTGTAAGGAATTTGGCAAAAAGAGGATAGATATTGGGCTGGGTGTGGTGGTTCACGCCTGTAATCCTAGCACTTTGGGAGGCTGAGGCAGGCAGATTGCCTGAGCTCAGGAGTTAGAGACCAGCCTGGGCAACATGGTGAAACCCCATCTCTACTAAAAAGACAAAAAATTAGCGGGGCGTGGTGGCAGGTGCCCATAATCCCAGCTACACAGGAGGCTGAGGCAGGAGAATCATTTGAACCCAGGAGGTGGAGGTTGCAGTGAGCTGAGATCGCACCACTGCAATCCAGCCTGGGCAAGAGTGAGACTGTGTCTCAAAAACAACCAACCAACCAACCAACAAAAGGATACATATTGGGAAAGCAGAACCGTTCACATTTTGGCTGGCCTCAGGCTTCTCTGTTTGGAAGAACAATTCTTAAATGGGGAAAAGTAAAGAAAAGGTGAAGGCACGGGACGCAGTGACTTGTGCCTATAATTCCAACACTTCGGGAAGGTGAAGTGGGAGGATTGCTTGAGGCCAGGAATTTGAGACCAGCCTGGGCAACATAGGGAGACCCCATCTGTACAAAAAATTTAAAAATTAGCTGGACATGGTGGCATATGCCTATGGTCCCAGTTACTTGGAAGGCTGAGGTGGGAGGATCGCTTGAACCTGAGAGGTCAAGGCTACAGTGAGTCGTGATCACACCACTGCACTCCAGCCTGGGTGATGGAGCAAGATCCCATCTCCATTAAAAAAAAAAAAAAAAAAAGGTGAAGTGGAAACTGAAGCCCTAGATAGGTGATGAGCTGGTAAGAAAGCACACCAGTGCCTTAAATGGTTACCAGGCCTGAAGTCCACACAAACTGTACTCCAGAGGAGGGGAGACTTTGCAGACACACCTGCAAATGTGTATGGAGCTGGAGGGCAGCTCTGGGCAAAATTATATATGCAGATCCTGTAATATTACAGGCACTGATCCTTGGCAAAATCCTAGGACAAATGATTGAATAGTACTGTAACTACTGAGGAAAGGAAGGAGTGACCACAAGGAATAGCATTATAATATAGAAGAACAGGTCATGCTGAACAAATCTGTTTCTTTTTTGTAGGGTTTTGGATGGATATATCAAGAGCATGGTATACACCAGGTATTTTATTTCAACAGGCATCTGGCTGACATTTTCATAATATTCTTGTGAACAAACAAGGAGGAAACTTGGGCAATATGATAGTCTAGTTTGTCTGGGGCTAAGCTGAGCATGCCTCCACCTAAGTGCTGAGAAGTCTGCTGCTGCAAGGTGTCTCGAACTGGGGTGGGTCTCAGGACCAGGGTTCACAGGCATCTCCGCAGAGGCCTTTTTATTCTTTTCTTGTGTGTTTTCACTGTGTTTTTTTTTTTTTTTTTTTTTGAGACGGAGTCTCGCTCTGTCGCCCAGGTTGGAGTGCGGTGGCGCGATCTCTGCTCACTGCAAGCTCCGCCTCCCGGGTTCACGCCATTCTCCTGCCTCAGCCTCCCAAGTAGTGGGACTACAGGTGCCCGCCACCACGCCCGGCTAATTTTTTGTATTTTTAGTAAGAGAGGGGGTTTCATGTTAGCCAGAATGGTCTCGAGCTCCTGACCTCATGATCCGCCTGCCTTGGCCTCCCAAAGTGCTGGGATTACAGGCGTGAGCCACTGTGCCCGGCCAATCTTTTTTTTTTGAGATGTAGTCTCACTCTGTTGCCCAGGCTGGGGTGCACGATCTTGGTTCTGCAACCTCTGCCTCCCAAGTAGCTGGGATTACAGGCACCCACCACTACATCCGGCTAATTTTTTTTGTATTTTTAGTAGAGATGGGGTTTTGCCTTGTTAACCAGGCTGGTCCCAAACTCCTGACCTCAAGTGATCCGCCCACCTTGGCCTCCCAAAGCACTGGGATTACAGGCATGAATCACCATGACCAGCCAAAACAAAGATTTATTTGTTTGTTTATTTATTTAGAAACAAGGTCTTGCTCTATCACCCTGGCTGGAGAGCAGAGGCATGATCTCGGCTCACCGCAACCTCTGCCTCCTGGGCTCATGTGATCCTCCCACCTCAGCCCCCCAAGTAGCTGGGACCACTGGTGCACACCACCACACCCGGCTAATTTTTATGTATTTTCTAGAGACGGGGTTTCGCCATGTTACCCAGCCTTTTCTCGAACTCCTGGGCTCAAGCAATCCCATTGCTTCGACCTCCAAAAGTGCTGGGATTACAGGCATGAACCACCACACCCAGCCCAATCATCTTTTTAAAAATGAACATATACCATAGATCACCAGGTAACTGCTGCATAACCAAGTCCTGCACATTTCAGGGCCTGTGTGTGTGTTTACAAGTGCACTGTGTGGGCTAATTAGGACAACTTCATTCTGCACATTTAGTTCACGATACATCTGTGCAAAGTGAAAGATGACATAACTTTAGAAGCAGTGGAAAGACTGTGTTACTCTGACTGACATGCTACAGGATGGGTGTGCAGAACTCAAGGAGCCTAAGTGTCAAGTCTGTGTCATGCTTACAAGGAAAAGCAATGATTTGGGTTCAGTCAAACATCACCCTCTCAGAATGATGCTGATAATTTGCATTTTACTGGCTTTTTTTGTAGTTACATGTGTGAACTTTATAGGAGCTAGATCAATGAGCTGACACACAGATTCATGTTCATATAAAATTAAGTTGTAATATTATAATGAAAATAATCTAAGCCAACCCAAACCATTTTTCCTTTAGAGTAGTAGTGTTCAAACTATCAGACCACGAACCACAGTTACAGAAACAATTTGCATCAAGACCCACCATATGCATACATACAACACACATTTCTGTCCCATGCTCATGCAATGAAAGTTTCCTGAAACAAAACTCCCTTATTACATGTGATGGACCGTGATATTTTTCTATTCTATTTCATTTTTTTAAATGCTGGCTGTGACCCACTAAATTGGTTTTGTGCCCTACAGGCTGGAAAACTTAGGCTTTAGAATGGTATTCACCACCCAAGTTTGGCAAAGATCTAGATGACAAGTAAAACTTGCAGATGTTGGCCAGGCATGGTGGCTCACGCCTGTAATCCCAGCACTTTGGGAGGTTGAGGCAGGTGTATCATTTGAGGTCAGGAGTTCATACCAGCCTGGCCAACATGGTGAAATCCTGTCTCTACTAAAAATACAAAAAAATTAGCCGGGTGTGGTGGCGCATGCCTGTACTCCCAGCTACTTGGGAGGCTGAAGCAGGAGAATTGTTTGAACTTTGGAGGCAGAGGTTGCAGTGAGCCGAGATGGTGCCACTGCACTCCAGCCTGGGTAACAGAGCAAGACCAGGTATCAAAAAACAAACAAACAAAAAAAACTTGCAGATGTCACAAAAGTGAGAAGGATTGGAAACACAATGGGTATCAGTATTAGGGTTCAAGGACATCTTAAAAAGCTGGTAGGTACAATGTTTAAGAACATCAGGCTCCATACCTAAATGAGATTCTGACTGTGTGGTTCATTAGTGGGATGGTCCCTCTTAGCCTCCTCCTAGTGCCCTCTGTAAAACAAAGGTAATGTCATCCTTCTAGGATTTCTGTGAGGCTCTAATAATTTATATCACAGCATCGAGGGTTTAAAGGCATATATGGCTTTAAAGTTTAATAAGTCCTGGCCAGGTGCAGTGGCTCACGCCTGTAATCCCAGCACTTTGGAAGGGCAATGTGAGCAGATCACTTGAGCTCAGGTGTTTGAGGCCAGCCTGGGCAACATGGTGAAACCTTGTCTGTATATTAAAAAAAATAAGTCCTCCACTTAGGTTAAAAAACCAATCACATGCATATAGGGCAGAAAGAGCCTAATAGTGCCATGTGGAAAAGCCCCAGAGGTTTTGACTTTAAGCTGAATGGGGGCCAGCACAATCTAGATATGGCTGCCAAAAAGGCTACTGCAATTTTGGATTGCATTTCTAAAAGTTCAGTCATAGAACAAAAAAATAATATCCTCCTGTAGTTTACACACTTGGGCCACATCTGGAGCATCAGGTGCTGTTCTGAGGGACATTTTAAAAGGGGGATTTTCAGCTGGAGCTTGTTCAGAAGACAGCAGCAATGGTTGTGGCCAGGGTGCCAGAGTGGGGACATGGGTTCAAAGGGTAGAACCAAGACTCCTGTGTGGACATTTTGAGGCAGATTTTAGTTAACACAAGAGAGAACTTTGAAAAGATGAAAATCAGTTGCCTTCTGAGGTACTATGTTCTCCCTTCTCTGGAATCACTTAACCAAAGGCAGGACATGTGTCCCTGCTGGAGTCAGGATGTTGAGATGGGGTGGGAAGTTGGACCAAATGATCTTTAAGACTTTTATTCATGGCCGGGCGCGGTGGATCACACCTATAATCCCAGCACTTTGGGAGGCCGAGGCGGGCAGATCACTTGAGCTCAGGAATTCAAGACCAGCCTGGCCAACATGGGGAAACCCCGTCTCTACTAAAACTACAAAAATTAGCTGGGTGTGGTGGTGCGCATCTGTAATCCCAACTATTCAGGAGGCTGAGGCAGGAGAATCGCTTGAAGCCGGGAGGCAGATGTTGCAGTGAGCCAAGATCGTGCCACTGTACTCCAGCCTGGGCGACAAGAGCAAGACTCCATCTCAAAAAAAAAAGATTTTTATTCACTGGAAGAAAGTGCAGTGATTTAAAATAAGTTAAAAAAAGATTTTTATACTTCTCAGACCATGTTGCTGATAAAAATACAAGATGAATTTGTTGCTGGCAGAACTGCAAAGGAAGGCAATGGCTCTCCCAGGAGGCTCCCCCAGGGCTCAGGTTTGCTTAGCTAAAATTAGTGAATGACTCTCTTAGACATCCTCTATTATAAAACAGAAGGGACACAGGATCCGCGCAGAGTGTAAATGAAATGAGACGAAATAAAAACTGGCCTAGCGTTTCTTCCTCATCTCCCTCTCTGCAGTCCTTATTACCCTGGACTCAAACTGTTTGGACACTGGGCTGGGTTCTGAGTGACTCTTCAGTTAGGAGGTTAAAGCAGAATCTACTGAAGCAAGCTGTAGACTGCTGGTGCTGGACGTTGCACCATTTCAGCTTGGTTTCATTTTCCTCCCCAGCTGGTTCCTGAAATACTCCTATAGATCTCAAACCAATGTTTGCAAGTATCTTCCCTAGCGTCACTCAGAGCTTTATGGCCACAGGCTGCAGACCTGGGCAACCAAAAGAGAGACCGATCTCCCTGCCACTACAGAATTAACCATGAAAAGGAAAAGAGAGGCATTTCCCACTGATGTTTGGAAATGAAAAGTGGTTAAGAAGAGGTAGCATAGATACCTAACTGTAAGACTATGATCAAAGGCACTTTAGAACCTCATTAATTTGGAACCTTATATTTAAAATATACAATTTGGACATAAATTATGCTTAACTTTTCTTTCATACTATTTAAAGCGAGCCTAAATGGTGTTCGAAGATTGCAAAGGGACCCTTAGTCAGAATAATTGTTTTATACCACTTCCGCCATTTTAATAGTGCCACTTGGTTTTAACAGTAGTTTACATCCGGTCACTGAAACCAACACTTAACAACATAGGTAAGTGGGATTAGTGCATATTCTTGAAAGAAAAAGCTGCATTGCTTTCAAAGTTGTATCATTCAGACTTTTCATTAAGTTAGGTTGGCTAAAACTTTCCCAACAGTCCCCAAGCTGGTGAAGTTTTACAATTATTTACTATACAAGCAATAGTACCTCTCTTAGGCTCCATGGAAAACTCCAGGGGCATCAAACAAAGTTTGAAGGCAGCATGGCATAGGGATGGGGTTGCAGGTGCCCGATGGGACCACACACAACATTCCTTTCCCATACTGGAAACCAATTTAATTCCAAAACCAGCAGAAAAGCATCCCCTGAGTTTCTAGACTCTTGATGTACTACTGATCATCCGCCTCTACCTCCTGTCCCCTCCAGCACAGCCTTCTCTTCCTACCCCTTTGGCCAAACTTGGTAGAAAAACTGCTGGCACCCTGCCGTCCCCTCCCTCCTTCCCTACTCACTCATTTCCTGGCAGCATTAGGACATCCACCCTGGCACTGCGCTCATGCTGCACCTGCCCAGGTCACCAGCGACCTCCTTGCTGCTCAATCCAACAGCCCCTCTGACCAGTGCCTCTTCCTCAAAATTCCCATGGATTATCTCCCACCTCTCCTGCCACCTCTTCCCCTTGTGGGCTCCTCTTCCTTTGCCACCCCTTAAATACTGATGTTCCCCAACATCTGTCCTTTCTCCTCACCCAGCACCCTTTCCCTGGGTGACCATGCCTACTCGCACAGCTTTACATACCTTCCACAGGCTGCCAACTCATAGGCTGTGTCTGGCCCAGATCTCTGCTCCACGTGTTAGACCTGTACATCCAGCCCTCTGTGGGTCTTCCATTAGGGCTGGCCACAGACACTTGGGGCACTGAGCGACAGCTTTGCCCATTCTTTGTCCAGCTTTCTCACCCTCAGCCACCACAGGCCTTCTTCCAGATCCTTGAAAAACTTCAGTCTCTGCAGCTGTCTTTCCTTGCTTACAGCTCTTTCTGTTCTCTTCACTAGCTAAGACCTCACCCTTCAGGTCTCTGGCTGTTTGACTTTCCCAGCATAATTTAAGAGCCATTATGTAACAGGCATGCCATTTCCTCAGAGAGGCCTTTCTGGACCCCTGAGATGAGGCTAACTTCTTTGGGAACACTCATCACCCATTAACTAATCATGAGCCCAATGTATGCGAGGGCTCCCCAGGGTGGGCCATGTCTGTTTACACCACTGAACTGCAGACACCAAGGCCTGGCACATGGCTCACGGACACCTTCAGTGCCTATGGGCTGTATGAATATCCTGGGTTAAAGCAGCCTCTCTTCTGGCATCTCCAATCAGGACAAAACCTGAATATCCCCCTCACCGCCAACCAATCATCAAGTCCTCATGATTCCACCTCATAGACAAATCTCCCCAGGCTCCCCATCCTCATCACCATGATCCACCTGAGATACTGCCTACGGCCTCTAAAACTGCTTCCTGGCCTCTGGCCTCCCCCTTAGTCGCCTCCACAATTTGGTTAGAAGGCTCTTTTTAAAGTGCAAATCCCATCCAGCTACTCTCCTAATTAACCCCCTCAATTGTTCCCTGATGCTCTTGTGATAAACTTATAAAGGCCAGAACAACCTGTCCCTCCCTGGTCCTCCCTCCTGACCTCTTTCCCTTCCAACTCTCCCAACACACACTTCAGTTTTTCATTTCTGGAATTAAAACACGCCACCCTGTCTCACTTGGAGCCTGAAGCACACTCTCTCCCATTTGCCCGGCCAGCTCCTGTCCTTCAGAGCTCATTTATACTCTCACTCAGCGAAAGCCTTTCCTGACCTCCTCCCACCTCAAATCTGGGGCAGGTGACCCTGCTACCTGCCAGTGCATACTCCAGGCACCCTTCGGCACTGTCCCATCAACACAGAGCTGGGAGTGTGTCCCTGTCCCACGGTCTTTCTAGGCCTGACTTGGGGAGAGCACGTAACAGGAAGAGAGACCTCTGAGCCCTGGCCACCAGGCTGCAGGCTGTTCGACTGTTCCTTTCACTGAGAATGCTACTCTTGAGACCCAGCAAATGAGAAAACGCACCTACAGAAATACCACAACAGTAGGCTTTAGGAAGCTTTTTCTTCGGAGAGAACTAGGCTCCATCTCCACAACCCAGGCCTTGGCGGTAACTCGGCTTTTTTTGCCTGTGGGTTCCTGCCATCCTGGGTCTGGCTTTCTTGGCTTTTTGCTATGGTATTTCCCCTGGAGGAATTTCACACTGTGCAAACAGTCTTTCTCTTGGCTATTTTGGTCAGCTCAGCTGGGCCGTAAGCCAACAAAGCAGTTTCTAAGCCCAGGCTTTTCCAGTTGCCTAGCCTGGAAGAATTCAGAGCTGGTGAGGGAAAAGCATGCCCTGGCTGGTTTTAGAAACAAAGTTGGACCTCAAAGAAAGCTGACAAATGGGGTATGAGAATCCATTTGGATGAACAAAGCAGCAACCTTGGTAGTGAAAGACTCCAAATTGTGCTGAATATTTCAATGAGAAGCAAACCTCAGCAATCATAATAACTATTATAAGGTGGACACGGTGGCTCATGCCTGTTATACCAGCACTTTGGGAGGCCGAGACAGGAGGATCACTTGAGACCAGGGGTTCAAGACTAGCCTGGGCAATACAGCAAGATGCCATCTCTACAAAAAATGTTTACAAACTAGCTGGGTGTGGTGGTGTGTGCCTGCAGTCCCAGCTCCTTAGGAGGCCAAGGCGAGAGGATTGCTTGAGTCCAGGAAGTTGAGGCTGCAGTGAGCCATGATTGCACCACTGTGCTCTGGCCTGAATGACAGAGTGAGACCCTGTCTTTAAAAAATAACAATAAAAATTTTAAATAAACAAATAAATTAAAACCATGGTAAAAGAGCCCAATAACAGTAAAACAAATTTCAATGGCTTTCATTTCAATGAGAACAACTCTGGGCCGTGGCTTGCTAATGCCACAGGCTGAAGTAAGCAAGAAGGTGAGTAAGGAATGGAGATCTTGTCTCCACATTAACCCTTTACTGAGCCTCCCATCTCCCCCCACTCCGCCATCTCAGACCCCCAGCCTCAGGCAATGACCCTTAGGTATGTCTACAATTTCATCAAGAAGTTAAAATTTCCCTCATCAGCTAAGATCCATTATGTCTCCCCTTCTCTTCAAGCAAAACTCCTTGCAGGAGTTACCTATACTTACTGTCCTTAATTTCTCTTCTGCTAGCTTTTCTTAAACCTGCTCCAACCAGGCTGCACCCTCCTCATGCATGCCACAAAAACTGTTCACACCACCAGACACCTCCATGTTGCTAAAAACCTAATGGCTACTTCTACTTCTTTTTTTTTTTTTTTTTTTTTTTGGGACAGAGTCTCACTGTCACCCAGGCTAGAGTGCAGTGGCACAATCTCAGCTCATTGCAAGCTCCGCCTCCCGGGTTCACGTCATTCTCCTGCCTCAGCCTCCCGAGTAGCTGGGACTACAGGTGCCCGCCACCACACCTGGCTAATTTATTTTTGTATTTTTAGTAGAGACAGGGTTTCACTGTGTTAGCCAGGATGGTCTCGATCTCCTGACCTCGTGATCCGCCAGTCTCGGCCTCCCAAAGTGCTAGGATTACAGGCATGAGCCACCGCACCAGGCCTACTTCTTTTTTTTTTTTTGAGACAAAGTCTCACTCTGTTGCCAGGCTGGAGTGCAGTGGCGCAATCTCAGCTCACTGCAACCTCCGTCTCCCGGGTTCAAGTGATTCCCCTGCCTTAGCCTCCCGAGTAGCTGGGAATACAGGCATGTGCCACCATGCCCGACTAATTTTTTGTATTTTAGTAGAGACAGACAGGGTTTCACCATGTTGGCCAGGATGGTCTCAATCTCCTGACTTCGTGATCCGACCACCTCGGCCTCCCAAAGTGCTGGGATTACAGGTGTGAGCCACCGCGCCGGCCATGGCTACTTCTTAAACCACATCATCCGTGTTGCTCTGACAGCTGATTGCTCTTCCTTTTGATCTTGGCTCGCTGCAACCTCCGCCTCCCGGTTCAAGTGATTCTGCTGCCTCAGCCTCCCAGGTAGCTGGGATTACACGGGCCTGACACCACGCCCGGCTAATTTTTTGTATTTTTAATAGAGTTGGGGTTTCACCATGTTCGCCAGGCTGGTCTCGAACTCCTAACCTCAAGTGATCTGCCCACCTCGGCCTCCCAAAGTGTTGGGATTACAGGCGTGAGCCACCGTGCCTGGCCTCTTCTTCCTTGAAACACTTTCTTTACTTGGCCTCTAGGACACACTTGCTAGTCTCTGGCTAACTTCTCCCATATCTCCTTTGCTGGTTCTTCCTCTCCTCTCAAATTCTAAATGATTGGGTTGCCCCAGGACTCTGTCTCAGGACCTTTCTTCTGTCTACACCTGTTTCCTAGCTGATTTTTGTCTAGTCTCGTGGGTTTAGAAACCAGTAAGATACAGATTCTATATAATTTTAACTCTCACATTTCTATCTCGACTTGTATATCCAACTGCCTACTGATAGCTCCACTTGGATGTATTAATAGGCATCGTAAATCTAACTAGCCCAGCTGGGCGCTGTGGCTCACGCCTGTAATCCCAGCACTTTGGGCGGCCGAGGCAGGTGGATCACCTGAGGTCAGGAGTTGGAGATCAGCCTGGCCAACATGGCGAAACCTCGTCTCTACTAAAAATACAAAAATTAGCCGGGCGTGGTGGTGCCCGCCTGTAATCCCAGCTCCTTGGGAGGCTGAGGAAGGAGAATCGCTTGAACCCGGGAGGTGGAGGTTGCAGTGAGCCAAGATTGTGCCACTGCACTCCAGCCTGCGTGACAGGAGCGAAACAACATCTCAAAAAACAAAACAAAACAAAACAAAAATCTAACTAGCCCCAAACAGTGCTCCTGATATTGTCCTAATCCTGTGACTCCTTCAAAATTCGCCATTGCAGTGAATGAATAGTAACTTCATCTTTCCAGCTCCTCAGCCTTAAAACCTTGGGAGTTATCCTTATCTTTTTTCCACACCCTACACTTGACAGCAAACACTCTATCTTCAAAACATATGCCCAATCTGACTGCTTCTACCACCTCCTCTGTCATCACCTAGGTCCAGGTTTCTGTCATGTCTCCCACGGATTAACCTCCTAGCTGTGCTTCTGACCTTGACCCCATCAGTCTATTCTCAACACATCCAGAGTAAGACCCATCACACTTAAATGAAACCATGTTATTTCTCTGCTCAGAGGCCCCCAGTACCATCCCATCTCCCACTCAAAGTAAGAGCCAAAATCTCCATTGTGACACAAAAGGCCCCTGTGTGACCTGACCTCTTTCACCTGCCCTGTCACTCTCCCTCTCTCACTGCTTTAGCCATGCTGGCTCCCTGCTGTTCCTGAACATACCAAGTATGGCCCCTGCTGAGGGTCTTTGCATTGCTCTTCTCTCTGCTGAGTTCTCACCCTTCTCCCCACACCCCAGATAGAAAAAGGCTCAATCTCCTCCCCACTCCTTCAGGGTTTTACTCGGATGTCACCTTATCATTGAGACCTTCCCTGATCACCCTATGTAAATTGCCACGCCCCTTTTTTTCCTTATCCTCATTTTGCCTCCTTAGCACTTCTCACTGTCTAACAAATATCTATTAGTTATTAATTGTCTCCCACTAAGATGTAAGCTTCCTAAAGGCAGGGACTTCTCTGCCTTACTCACTGATGTATCCCAGTCCCTGGCACATGGTAGGTGCTTAATAATCTATATTTGTTGAATAAGTGAATGAATAAATCCTGGAGGCTTTAGAGCAGGAGAGCCTAAAGCGAGTTTAGGAACCAAAGGAGAAAAGCTGCAGATTTGCATATCCTGGCACTAGGTCAGGATCCACTCCACAGCTGGGTTTGGCTGACCCAGACCCTGGTGGAACCCTCAACCCCACCAGTCACCTCATATGTGGGCCAGTGCAGTCCAGTCCTGCTCCTGGCCAAAAACTTCAAAGCGCAGGCCTCTCATCACCACACACCAGGTACTACTGCATTTCAATGCTTCTCTCAACTGATATGCATTATTAATGCTTCTCTCCATTGACATGCATTGGCAGAGCCGGGATCGCACCACTGCACTCCAGCCTGGTGACAGAGCGAGACTCTGTCTCAAAAAAAAAAACCAAAACAAAAAACAAAAAAAACAAAGCCAGGCGCGGTGGCTCACGCCTGTAATCCCAGCACTTTGGGAGGCTGAGGCGGATGGATCACGAGGTCAAGAGTTGGAGATCATCCTGGCCAACACAGTGAAACCCCGTCTCTTCTAAAAATACAAAATTAGCTGGGTGTGGTGGCACGTGCCTGTAGTCCCAGCTACTCTGGAGGCTGAGACAGGAGAATCGCTTGAACCCGGGAGGCAGAGGTTGCAGTGAGCCAAGATTGCGCCATTGCACTTAAGCCTGGTGACAGAGCAAGACTCCGTCTCAAGAAAAAAAAAAAAAAAAGATAACGAAGGCACTTGAATTTGAATACCGCCTATCTGTCTCCACCCTTAATTCTTCTTTCCAAAACATGACTGTCATTTGCTAGTTTGCATCCTGACTGGGTCACATCCCATTGTACTGGAAGGGACTCTGGAAGTGTGTGGGGGTGGAGGCAGCATAGGGTGAAGAGAACCTGATCAAAGCAGGCCCAAGAAACAGCATCAAGTTTTTTTGTCAAAGAATACTGGGCCTCAGAATTTTAGAGAACAGGAGAAAAAAAAGAAGCAAGATACACTTTTTCCCCTAAAGAATTTCTTTATGTGCTTTGGCACATTTATTTGTGAGTCACTCCCCACATTTATCCTGGGCCATGATCAGTGTTTTGTTTTTGTTTGAGATGGAGTCTTGCTCTGTTACCCAGGCTGGGGTGCAGTGGTGCGCTCTCGGCTCACTGCAATCTCCGCCTCCTGGGTTCAAGTGATTCCCGTGCCTCAGCCTCCGCAGTAGCTGGGACTACAGGCGTGTGCCACCACACATGGCTAATTTTTGTATTTTTAGTACAGATGGGGTTTTGCCATGTTAGCCAGGCTGGTCTCGAACTCCTGACCTTAAGTGATCTGCCTGCCTCAGCCTCCCAAAGTGCTGGGATTACAGGCTTGATCACCCAGCCCGGCCCCAGGCCAGAATCAGCTTCTGAAATGAGTGGTGATTTCATTTCCCCTGAGAAGACAGGGCTGGCTTACCATTTACTTTTTTGGAGGCTGGGAAATGTCTTGGTCTGTTTTCTTCTGGGCTGATCTAAGAAGATTCCTAATTATCAATTGAGAGCAGAGATATTCCACTTCCAATTACATGGCCCTGCCTGCTCACTCTTACTTCCTATTCACACTCTCTTGGAGACCACTTTGTGATTCTACCAAATTCTATAGGAGAGGTGACAACCCCAAAGAGAAGGCTCTAGAAAGATGACATTTGGAAATGTGTACGCTAGTGTCTGCTGGCTCCTCCTGAGCCACTTTTACTCTGTGATTGAGATGAAAGGCCACCTAACTGCCTAAATCACCACAGAGGGACAAACTGGTATCTCAGAGCACTCAGCAACAAAAACAAGCAAGCTAAGCCTCTGCACTGCAATGTGGCAGGGCTTCTGGCTAAGTATAGCAAGCAATTCTGATGTGGAGACAAACAGCAGCAATGGGAATGATATGCCAATGAAGGATTCCAACAGTTGGGTCTGCAAGTGTGCTTGTCCTGTGACACAAATGGCCTAGACATCTCAGCACTGCTTGGAGCTGCTCATTGGGGGAGCCTAAGAAACATCAGCCCTTTCACAACCTCTTGCTCCTGAGCAGAGCTCATCTCCCAAGAGCACATCAGCCCGCAGCCCAGTCTGATGAGAAGCACAGTATTCCCCTGTGCCAGTGGCAGCCTCAGAGCATCCTGAAAGAGCGCTTCCTAGACACGCAGTGGAAGCCATGACTTCCCCTAAGCTGCGGGTGCTGCCTCTGAACTCATGTGGAGGTTCTTTTTTCAGTGTCCCCAGAGGCAGCAGAAAAACCCGTTTTCCATTTTGGAATCTATCAAGTAGGACAAATCTGCCACCTGGGAGCATCTCCTCAAGGGCAATCTCTGCTCCCTTTCCTACATGGCGTGACAATACCCTCGAGTTAGAAATGCCCCATGTTGGCTAGGCACAGTGGCTCACGCCTGTAATCCCAGCACTTTGGGAGGCTGAGGTGGGAGGATTGCTTGAGGCCAGGAGTTTTGAGACCAGCCTGACATAGAGAGACTATGCCTCTATTATTTTAAAAAAAGAAATGTCACATATTTTTACCCTCTTCACTCATCTTTCCACCTTGCTCCAATAGATTGCTGACAGAAAAGTGAGACCTCCTCCACCCCAAGGTCTCCTAAGAGAATGCTGCTAGCCAAAAAAAGATCTGCTGATAATTGAGGAAGAGCATCTTTAAAAAGACACTCAACTACATTTCAGAAACATAAAGATCTAAGTGTTGGCTCTACAAGGGAAGAAATAAAGAGAAAGAACTTTTTTCCTCCTACAACAGGTCTAGACAACGTCATACAAGGAGTTGCACGCATATCCAAAACAAAAGCAAGGCAAAAACAAGCAAAAAAGCAACAAATGCATTCCAAAATGATGTCCATTTATCAGCCCAGAAATGTACTGGATACTGGTTTAGTTCAGCCTGTAGGTGCTGGGAAGAAATTCCGACAAATCCAAGTCAGTTGCAAAAAGGGAAAACTCCAGACATATCACCCAATGAACTTGTAAGAAAGCATATGAGCTTCCCTGAACAGACTTTACTCCAGGTTTGCAGCCCGCAAGGTTTAAGATCGGGCCATGAGGTTAAATCTTGTAAACTCAGAAGTGTTCACGCTACTGCATCCCTAAACTCTGTAATTCTCTACATACCCTTTAAAGCAGTGTTTCTCTGCATCTTTCATTCCATAGCCATTGTCCACCTGATCCAAAATATCCTAAATTTTTCAGTGTTTGGAAGCAGGGTTTCCAATTTTTGTGTATACACAAAAGGGGTGTGTGTGTGAAAAAATAAGTATTAGAAAAAAAACATGTTATACATATCTATCACAGAAATGAGTGGGCAAGGTTTATAAGATGGCTGAAACAAAGCCAATACTAAGGTCTACTGGTTGGCTGCAACAAGTTTAAAATGTCTTCATAAGGGCCCTGGTTGGGCAATACTATACTTGCTGACAGTACTTGGGATCTGCCACAGACCTATAGCAAAGGACTGTTCAACTTCTCCAAAAAGCTGGTATTAACCACCAGAAGAAATAAGAAGTTCAAGGCCAAAATATCCAAATGAACCAACCACTCTACTTGCTGAAATGCCATAAAGCTTCTTTACCCCAGACATTTGCCCAAATCTTATAATTTCTTTTCTCCTCTCTGACAGGCCTCCAGAGGCCCAAACTTTAATAGAATCTGAGAGAAAAAAGTGGCCAGTCTATCTGCTGTCTAGAGTGATGCCAAACTCTTTCTCCCGGAGCCAGTTCTCCCCGTTGAGCAGTCAGGTGAGGATCCGATTATTAACAAACTCTACTTGGGTCTCCTTGGCAAAGAGTTTCTGGCTTCAGCAGCCTAGCTCAGGGGGCTTCATAATTATGTCAGACTCGCTTTTTTTCTTGTAGTTGCTTTTAACCAAAGAGGTTAAGCCTCTGTACAACCAAGAGGAAGAACTAGAATTAGAAAACTTACCAATCGTCCCAGCCAATGATAATCCATTTCCAACAGGTATTAACGCCTGTTAGAAGCCACTGGAACACTGACATCATCAGCCCAATTGATAGGTTGTCTGATAGATTCGCCCCCTTCATCGCACACAAGAATTTAAAACAAAACAAGACACTGCAGTTATATTCATTATTGCAGACAATGGGTTTCTTTGTGTTAGTAATTGAAATTACTGCTGTGGTCTGGACTCCATCATTATTTCCTTTGCAGCCTGTGAGCCAGCCAACACTCTAAACTTTCTAGCCCTAAAAATTGTATCATCCAGAATACCAACTCAATATAGCCCTCCACTGTGAAACTGAATGCCTTCTGGGGTACAGCATGAAACCGTTTTAGACAGTGCATGCCAGTGCACCTTGAAACAGTGTCCATCTGTAATGAAATCTGTAAACGGGAAACTTGGGCCAATTTATTGTTTAAACCAGATCTACTGGCTCATACCTTTCTCTAGGAAACAATAAGTGAACAAGAAGTAACCTCAGAAGAAGAAAGAACTTTGGGAGAATGCACTGAGAAAGGCCAGACTGAGTCCCCTTGGATGAAGTTAATTAAGAAACAAACATGACAGGATATTGCAATCAAAACCAAGGAATGCAGTGAGGACAGGTTTCTCAGTTGCCCAGAGGAGAAAACATAGTTCCTTTTGAACTAAAATTAGAAAGCCGCTGGCAAGGAAACATAAGAAGCATGGGTAAGAGGCTGAAAACCGTAAGTCAGCAATGGGGATGGAGGTGGGTACAGGAAGAGAGCGAGTATCTATTTTGTTTTATTTCTTCTGTAATTCCTTAAGATTGTTTGCGCCTGAGCTTTGGGACTGCAGTAGTCTCCCCTACGGGGCGTCAAGTAACAGGCTGGGAGCTCTGGCAAGAAGTTCTCAAACTTCTCACAATTCTGCTAAGAGCTTGCAGATATCTAGCTGGAAGATCAAGGATCCAAGTGAAAACACTGAAGGAAGGTTTTTGCCCACTCCCCAGTGAGAGGTCATCTGCCCAGGGAGTGCTCTCGTGTCCTGACACCATCGCCCGACTGGGGATATATCAGTAACCGGGCTGTCGTCGATGCCGAGCAGTGCCCATCTGGTTGGCAGCGTCCGGGTCTCAAGCGTTCCCTCGCCCCTATCTGTTCTCCGGGGAGCCCTGAATCGCTGGTGGGCATCTACAGTTAAGAGTGCAGGAAGGCCTCTCAGACACGGGGCGAACACAAGGGCTGTTGGCTGCCTCCTCAGAGCCGATCCAGGCATAGTTCGCCCAGGCGGGAGAGCGGCGTTGAAGTGGGTCGGCACCCGTCTGAGGGGTGCCAGGCCACCCCGGTGCCCGCTCCTCTCGCCGGCCCCCGGAAGCGCCGCCCTCCCGCCCGGCGGGCTCCGAGGAGGCGGGGAGTCGAACGCCCCCTTCCGGGTGCCTCCGCCTGGCTGGCCGGCCCCGCTCCTCCTCCGGGCGGGAATCCTCCCTCCCCCGCCCCTCCTGAAGCCGGGCCCCGACGCCAGACCCAGCCCCAGGGGGGAACCCCCGGCCTCGGCTCCCTCTCCCCGCGGCCTCTGCCCGTCTTCCTGACCCTTGGGGGCCGGGAAGACTCCGCCGGCAGCGGCCGGGACCCACCGCTCATTACGACATCTTCCTCCCTGGCCTCCGCCGCCTCCGCCGCCACCGAGAGCCTGACACCGCCCGCCAAGCAACCGCCAATCCCGGAGCCCGCCACCGCCCGAGCGACGGCAGCCTTCACCAATAAGCGCTTGGAACATTGGGGACCGACAGCACTATTAACCAATCAACCAGAGGCGTCTAGAGCGACGTTGATTTGACCAATAGGTCTGTGCAATGTCACTGATGGACGGTAGAGCGCACCAACCGAAAGCCAATTGAATAATGAGTGACATGTGCATCAGCCAATTGGAGGGAGGTAAAGTCCCGCCCACTGGGTGGTTGATGGACAGCAACAGGAAGCTGGAAGGGGAGGGGCTTAGCCGAAGAGTGCTTTTGTATTGGTCGTGGTTGACCTTCCACCCACCTCTAACCCAGAGGATGAATGATAGATCTGCCCTGAAGCCAATCAGAAGTCCTTAGGGTGAGGCCCACAAATGCCCCAGAAATAGCATATACATTGCGCCCTAAGTCCAGTCTCGCCCAGCTGTGGCAGGAGCTTTTACCTGCTCTTCGGCAGTAGCCGGCTGCCACTCAACCCCATGCCTGGTGAGTGGAAAGCCATCAACCTTTTATTTAGTCCCCCTCTCGTTGTCGCCTGGGGAGGGGCGACTTTGTACAGTGAGGCACTTGGGGTCCGGCACCATAGTGGGAGTTGGGGTTGTTTACGCGACACTTCTAAGGGGATTTTCACAATCGGTTAAGCCCCCGTTAATCCTCACATGGTTATTGCGGCGACCCCCATAGCCCACGGTCCCAAACGTGTGCATCTGAATCATCCGAAGCTCTTTCTAAAGGCAGGCTCCCCTGGCCGCCTCTCCTAATCCGACTCGGTACTTCACGGGGCGTGCCTAGAATCTGCATTTTAGCAAGGGCCTCGCGTGGACAGAATTGCACGCTTGAGTTTGAGAAGTACTGCTTGGCCTCTGCCCCACTTACCCTTACCTTCTTGAGATGAGGTAAAGCACTTGGTAGGCACTATGCGGGTAGGTTTATCTTTGCTCCCAAGTCTCTTCCGAGAACTTGGGAAGGCTGCCTAGCTTAGTGAGGGAATCCATTCTGGCTTCAGACCAGTCTGGGTTTGAAACCTACACATCCCACTAACTTAGGCAGGGTACCGAAACTCCCTGAGCTTCATGTCCTCATCAGTAAAACGAGGTTAATCACACCTACACCTTAGCGCGATGGCTTAAAAAACAAACAAACAAACAAACAAAAAAAACATAGTCCATCAAGAGAAATACATTTTGCATACAGACCAGTACACTGCTATTTGTATGAGAGTATCATAAAGTTTCCGAAAACAATGCTTACTACTTGTGACGCACTGATAGTTTCTATGCGTATCCTATCCTATCTTATTCTCCTTCTTGTTGATCATGACTGGCAGTTTGAAAAACACTGCTAGAAAAGGTTGGTGTGATAATACAAAATGCAGAGCAGAATACCGGGTACACAGTAATTGCTGAATAAATGTTAATAGCCTCTTCCAGTCTTCTCCTCTCAGTGTTAGCCTTTGAAAAACAAGACTTTAGACAATAATACTCCTCTAGTAAAGATCCTTCATGGGATCCGTATCTCCTAGATAAAGCCCAAACTCCTTTCTAGGCAAAGTCCTCCCACTCTTTTTTCTTCTTAACCTCAGCATCCACCAGAGGACACACTCTTACTGGTGTATCTTTCATGCTTTATCTCCTCCCTCTACCCCAGTTCCCTTCCTACAAATCCTACCCTTTTCCCTCCAGGAAAGATTCCAGGTTCCTAAACACTTATGCTTTTTTCCACTAGTTGACTTCCTATCTCACTCTTCCCTTCTGGTAAACCCCTATGCATCCATGGCCGGATGTGGTGGCTCACACCTGTATTCCTAGTGCTTTGGGAAGCCAGAGGCAGGCGGATCACTTGAGCCCAGGATTTCGAGACCCAGCTTGGGCAACATGGCAAAACCCCATCTCTACAAAAAAATTAGCTGCATGTGGTGGTGCGCACTTTTAGTTCTAGCTACCTGGGAAGCTGAGGTGGGTGGATCACTTGAGCCTGGGAGTTTGAACTTAAAATGAGCTATGATCACACCACTGCACTCCAGCCTGGGTGACAGAGCGAGACCCTGTCTCTCAGAAAAATAAATAAACTCCTATGCATCCTTCAGGACCCTGCTCAAAGTCTGCATACCTCACTCCTGCCCAGCCATGGCTTCTTCCTCCTCTGTGCTGCCCTGGCACATGCAAAAGAGCTTCTCTCTCACACACTATTTCCACACTTACATTCTCACTTCTTACTCTCCTGCTAGACTGAGCTGTGGTAGAAGGATTGAGGCCAGCACAGAGGAGGATCAGCAGGAAATGTAAGCTGAGTTAAAGAATGAATATTTGCATACAATGACATCTGCATGACTTGTTTGTATAGTCCATACATTCTGTTCCCAGGCCATTTTTCAAGTTTAGATTGCTTCACTGTCAAACCAAGGACTCCACCCGGGTTCCATGACTCACCCGTATTAGGGTGCAGGGGTTCTGGGGGGAGGTAGGTGGGGTTGAATATCCTGCTGGGCCACTGTCAAACCTCTTCTGGGAGAAAAACTGGGGGTAGCTATGCTTCTCCTATCCTAGAGGCCCCATCATGAAGACCGCAGAGGTGGAAAAAAAAAAAAAAGTGTGCGCACACGGGGCGGAGGACAGGGTGTGAATACTTGGAAGAGTTCTGCAGTAGTTTTGAATTATTTGATTGGTTTTGCCCTTTTAAAGGTCACCTTATCCTTGTTTTGTTTGTTTCTAGGCTGTCTGACTCTTCTTACTAGAGACACAGCCAAAGAAGGGAACCCTTTGTTTTTTTGTTTGTTTTGTTTCTTTCTTTTTTTTTTTTTTTCCCCGAGATGGAGTCTTGCTCTGTCACCCAGGCTGCAGTGCTGTGGCGTGATCTCTGCCCACTGCAACCTCCGCCTCCCGGGTTCAAGCGATTCTCATGCCTCAGCCTCCTGAGTAGCTGGGATTACAGACACGCACCACCACTCCCGGCTAATTTTTGTATTTTTAGTAGAGACAGGGTTTCACCATGTTGGCCAGGCTGGTCTGAAACTCCTGACCTCAAGTGATCCACCCACCTCAGTCTCCTAAAGTGCTGGGATTGCAGATGTGAGCCACTGCACCCGGAGGAAGGGGACACTTTCTAAGAAGAAGACCCCGTTATACTTTTGTCAGGCCCATTGGAGTCTTAGAGCTTCCTTCACAAACACCCCCGCTCCCCCAACGACCACACAACTCCTCAGAGATTTCTTCTTTCAAGATGGCCCCTGTCTTCAACAGAGAGGGAGAAGGTCAGGCAGCGGCTTGGAAATGCCTGTGCTCTCCCTGGCCACACTTTATTTATTTATTTATTTATTTAGAGACGGAGACTTGCTCCGTCGCCCAGGCTGTAGTGCAGGGGCACTATCTCAGCTCACTGCAACCTCTGCCTCCCGGGTTCAAGCGATTCTCCTGCCTCAGTTTCCTGAGTAGCTGGGATTACAGACGCGCACCACTACGCCCGGCTATTTTTTGTATTTTCAGTAGAGACGGGGTTTCACTGTGTTGGTCAGGCTGGTCTCAAACTCCTGACCTCACGATCCGCCCACCTCGGCCTCCCAAAGTGCTGGGATTACAGGTGTGAGCCACTGTGCCCCGCCTTTATTTTTATTATTATTTTTGAGACAGGGTTTCTGCAGCCTCAACCTCCTGGGCCGAAGTGATCCTCCCACCTCAGCCTCTCAAGTAGCTGGGACTACAGGTGCGCACCACCATGCCCAGCTAATTTTTAAATTTTTTGTAGAGCTGGGGTCTCCCTATGTTGCCCAGGCTGGTCTCAAACTCCTGAGCTCTAGCGATCCTCCCACCTCAGCCTCCCAAAGTGCTAGGGTTACAGGCGTGAGCCACTGCACCCGGCCATGGCCACACGTGAGACTCACTAAAAGAGCTTTTAGTAGATTCTGAAGTCTGGGTCCCATCCTAGGAAATTAGAATCTCTGGGGGGCATCAGCATTAAGGAGTTCCTCAGGTGATTCCAATGGGCAGCCAAATGTGGAGAAGGACTCCTTAGCCCAAAGATACCTTCCCACTGGGGGTGCCCAAGTAAAAAACAAGGAAAAGTCTGTGCCCTCCACCCCCACCCACTCCTGTCCCTCCCCTTTCTGAATTTCTCCTCTTCCTACCCTACCTGCTGCCATCTTCACAGAGCCAGGGCCAGTGGGTGGTTCTGGCTGTGTCTGTCAACCTTAACCAGGGGCGACATCTCCTCCCTGGTGTGTCTGGAGGCAGGTTCTCTCAGTGATGTTTCCCTTTTGTCTCCAACTGCTTTCAGTTTCTTGCTACTCTACATTGTCACTTTCTCTCCATTTCTAACTTGCAAAGCTACACATTCTCCACCACTAAAAACCCCATGCTTGTCTTGTCTACCATGGCACCTTCCGTTCCCAGCACATTGCTTGATTATAGTAGGTGCACAGTAAATGTTTACTGACTGACCGAATGACTATATCCTTTTAACACTTCTCAGGGACTTACCCCTTCTCTTTCAGGCCCAGCTTCTTCCACGTCCACTTTACTTCTCCTTCCATGTCTACCTCTGAATCCCCTTCTTTCTTCCCTTTCCTGTGCTTTTCCTGCTTCCTGACATTCTCTTTGTCCTTTTTTGCACAGGGTTGTCCTCATCTAATCCGTCAGTACCAGACAGTGAACATCTCTCCCCCAGGATGCTGAGGGAGGGTGCTGGAGGGAAGGATGTGGAACTACAGCCTCTGCTCTCAAGAAGCTCAGATCTGGGCAGGGAACATCACATACCAGGGCTGTCGGGGGGTGGAGGGCTGGGGGAGGGATAGCATTAGGGGAAATACCTAATGTAAATGACAAGTTGATGGGTGCAGCAAACCAACATGGCACATGTATACCTATGTAACAAACCTGCTGTTGTGCACATGTACCCTAGAACTTAAAGTATAATTAAAAAAAAAAAAAAGCTTCAGATCCCTCCTGGAGCCTCCTATGAAACCACATGGCATAAGTGGTGCTGTTGGTCCAGAAACTAGAAGAATATCAGGCCAGCCCCCTTGACTCTCTGTTGGTCCTCACTCATAGCTACAACCCAAGCTTTATTGTTGGTGTTTATCTTTGAAGAGTTACAGCTGACCCAGCCTTCTAAAGACTGCTTGTTTTGCCTTAAGGATTTCCCAGTAACCTCTGCTTCTCCCCTTTTTCCCTCCTATGATTTTCTATTTTCTCATCTCTTCCCTTTCTACTTATGGGGAAATCAAAATTGCAGACTTCTTTTTTTTTTTTTTTTTTTTTTTTTGAGATAGTGTCTGGCTCTGTCGCCCAGGCTGGAGTACAATGATGCGATCTCGGCTCACTGCAACCTCCGCCTCCCAGGTTCAACCAATTCTCTTGCCTCAGCCTCCTGAGTAGCTGGGTTTACAGGTGCACATCACCAAGCCCAGCTAATATTTGTATTTTTAGTAGAGGCAGGGTTTCACCATTTTCGCCAGGCTTGTCTCGAACTCCTGACCTCAGGTGATCCACCCGCCTCGACCTCCCAAAGTGCTGGGATTAGAGGCGTGAGCGACTTCTCCCGGCCCAGAGTTGCGGACTTCTAACCCAGACTCTCTCATATGCAGACCCACAAAAATATCTGATAGGACAAACACCTAGCTTGGATGAATTTGGGTTATTTTTTTTCCTCCTAGGGTCCATCAATGATTTCAGGGATCTAGGTTTCCTCAGTCTTCTGTGAACATGAAACATTGACAGAGGCTATAAGATGTATCTCCCTGTTACACCACACCCCTGGTGCACACATACAGACACATCTCTGTCTTCACTGCCGGGGATGCCACTCCTGACCCCTGCCCTAACACGTCAACTTCCTCTGCCCCTGGTTCCCCTGTCCAGGCCGATGGCTCCCCACCAACTGCCATGGAATCTTCCAGCAAGGACATTCCACTCATCCTTCCCCACAGGGTTCTTCCTTCTTTGCTCCTTCTTTCTACCCCCAGTCTCCCTGGGGTGGGATCTGTGGAGCCTCAGGAAGAAAGGGCAGGGCCCCAGGTAAAAGGAGCCCTTTAAGGTGGAAGGCAGGGGTGCCTCCTCAGCCTTTGTGTGTCACCACCAGGGGGCGCCCAAGGCATTTCCAAAGCAGCTGCCCAGCGTTCACCTTACAGTAACACAAGGCGGACAGGGAGATGCAGTTTAACAAGCAGCTATTGAGTGCCTGCTATTCCCCAGGAATGGGGCCTGCTTCATTCGGAGACTGAGAGTGGGTTCCAGCCTCTACAAAGAGACTCCTTAAAAAGAGCCATTTGGGCCCAGGTGCGGTGGCTTACCCCTGTAATCCCAGCAATTTGAGAGGCCAAGGTGGGTGGATCACCTGAGGTCAGGAATTCAAGACCGGCCTGGCCAACATGGCGATACCCCATCTCTGCTAAAAATACAAAAATTAGCCAGTCGTGGTGGCGCCTGCCTGTAGTCCTAGCTACTTGGGAGGCTGAGATAGGAGAATCGCTTGAATCTGGGAGGCGGAGGTTGCAGTGAGCCAAGATCTTGCCACTGCACTCCAGCTTGGGCGACAGAGTGGGACTTCATCTCAAAAAAAAAAAAAAAAAGATAAAACAACAAAAAAAGAGCCATTTGGGCCGGGCATGGTGGCTCATGCGTGTAATCCCAGTACTTGAGGAGGCCTAGGGCAGGAGGATTGCTTCTTGAGCCCAGGAGTTAGAGACTAGCCTGGACAACTTAAGGAGACCCCCATCTCTACAAAAAAATTTAAAAATTAGCCAGGCTTGGTGGCTCTCAACTGTAGTCCCAGCTACTTGGGAGGCTGAGGCAGGAGGATCCCTTGAGCCTAGGAATTTGAGGCTGTTGTGAGCTGTGTTTGCGACACTGCACTCTGCCCTGGGTGACAAAGCAAAACCCTGTCTCCCTGTCTGAAAACAAAAACAAACAAACAAACACATTTGCCTCTGCAAGGAATTGGTTTCCTACCAACCAGCTCCTCTTACCTCCCCGGGTAGCAGCATCTTCTCTCTGCCTCAGCCCCTCCCCTGCACTCCCCTGCTCCCCACCTTTCCCGACCCCATTGACCACAGCTCCATGTGGTGCCCAGTCTGCTTCTCTAAGTCCCAGCTGCCCACTGCAGACTAGAATTGTCCCCAGGGACAAAGGGAGGCTGAGAATGTCCCTGGCGAGGCACTGCCCTCTCTCCCTCTGCCCGTCTCCCTCCTAGGCCCTCACTTATGTCAAAACCACATCTCAGTCCCATTGCTAGTCTCCTGAGGGTTCCCCAGAGACCCTGAGTGTGGAGGGTGTGGGTTCAGAAGGACCAGGGCTGGGAGCAGGGGCTGGAGGCTGGGCTCAGGAGCAGCACTTGTCACCTGAAAGCACTGACCTGGCTGGGAGAGACTCGGGAAGTGGGCCATGGGGGCGATAACAATAACAATAATCATATTAATAATAACACTGGGGCCCACAAAATGGCTGTGAAATGCCCGCTAATGATCCCTTATATTTATAGATCTCCTTCTCCTAGACACTTCAGAGCCATTGCCCAATTAACCCCCCTAGATTCCCTAGAAGGGACAATTAACCCCATATTTTATGGCCAGGGGAAACCTAGGCTCTGTGAATGTGATGGAGTTGGCTGAGGTCGTCCAGTCCATTAGTGACAGCAGAATTTGTGGAGCAGCCCTCTCTCCTTCCTTTTGTCTACATCCACATGCACTTATGCTGGGCGTGGTGACTCATGCCTGCAGTCCCTCCAGCACTTTGGGAGGCTGAGGCGGGCGGATCACTCGAGCTCAGGAGTTTGAGACCAGCCTGGGCAATATGGTGAGACACTGTCTCTACTAAAAATACAAAAAAAAAAAAATTAGCTGGGCATGGTGGTGCATGCCTGTGTTCCCAGTTACTCAGGAGGCTAAGGTGGGAAGATCACTTGAGCCTGGGGGGCAGAAGTTGCAGTGAGCTGAGATCGAACCACTGCACTCCAGCCTGGGAGACAGAGCGAGATCCTGTCTCAAAGAAAACAAATGGCTGGGCCTGGTGGCTCATACCTGTAATCCCAGCACTTTGGGAGGCCAAGGTGGGCGGATCACCTGAGGTCAGGAGTTTGAGACCAGCCTGGACAACATGATAAAACCCCGCCTCTACTAAAAATGCTACTAAATCTCTACTATAAATAAAGAAAAATGTTTTCTTTCTTTTTTTTTTTTTTTTTTTGAGATGGAGTCTTGCTCTGTCACCCAGGCTGGAGTGCAGTGGCACCATCTTGGCTCACTGCAACCTCTGCCTCCCGGGTTCAAGCAATTCTCCTACCTCAGCCTCCTGAGTAGCTGGGATTACAGGCATGCGCCACCATGCCAGACTAATTTTTGGTATTTTTAGTAGAGATGGAGTTTCTCTGTATTGGTCAGGCTGGTCTCGAACTCGCGACCTCAGGTGATCTGCCCGCCTCGGCCTCCCAAAGTGCTGGGATTACAGGCGTGAGCCCCTGCGCCCAGCCCCAAGAAGGTGCTTTTTTCATTTTTTTTCTTTGAGATGGAGTTTTGCTTTTGTCATCCAGGCTGGAGTACAGTGGCACGATCTCGGCTCACTGCAACCTCTGCCTCCCGGGTTCAAGCGATTCTTCTGTCTCAGCCTCCTGAGTAGCTGGGATTACAAGCGCCCGCCACCACGCCCAGCTAATTTTTGTATTTTTCGTAGAGATGGGATTTCACCATGTTGGCTAGGCTGGTCTCGAACTCCTGACTTCAGGTGATCCACCTACCTCGGCCTCCCAAAGTGCTGGGATTACAGGTGTGAGCCACCTCGCTCCGCCAAAGGTGCTTTTTGCTAATCTGAACTCGGGCATGTAAAGTGGGAATATGCTCTGTTTGAAGCAGGAGGGAGTAAAGTTACCTAATCTAAGAACTTCCTTGTTATATAAGGTTATGCAGCCTAGGCAACGTAGCCAGATGCCCCATTTCTACAAAAAAAAAAAAAAAGTAAAAATTAGCTGGGTGGGTCGGGCGCGATGGCTCACAACGGCAATCCCAGCACTTTGGGAGGCCTAAGCAGGTGGATCATGAAGTCAGGAGTTCGAGACCAGCCTGACCAACATGATGAAACCCTGTCTTTACTAAAAATACAAAAATTTGCCAGGCGTGGGTCATGTGCCTGTAATCCCAGCTACTCAGGAGGCTGAGGCAGGATAATTGCTTGAACCTGGGAGGCAAAGGTTGCAGTGAGCCGAGATCGCACCACTGCACTCTAGCCTGGGTGGCAGAGCAGTGAGACTCCTGAAAAAAAAAAAATTTAGCTGGGTGTGGTGGCATGAGTCTGTCGTTGCAGCTACTTGGGAGGCTGAGGTGGGAGGATCACATGAGCTCAGGGGGTCGAAGTCACAGCAAGCACTGATGGCTTCACTGCATTCCAGCCTAGGTGACAGAATGAGACCCTGTCTCAAAAATAATAATAAAATTTAAAAACAGGCCAGGAGTGGTGGCTCACACTTGTAATCCCAGCACTTTGGGAGGCTGAGAATGGCGGCTCACCTAAGGTCAGGAATTCGAGACCAGCCTGGCTAACATGGTGAAACCCCATCTGTACTAAAATTACAAAAATTAACTGGGCATAGTGGTGAGTGCCTGTAATCCCAGCTACTTGGGAGCCTGAGGCAGGAGAATCGCTTGAACCTGGGAGGTGGAGGTTGCAGTGAGCCGAGACTGTGCCACTGAACTCCAGCCTGGGCGACGAGTGAAACTCCGTCTGAAAATAAAAATAAAAATTAAATTAAAATAAAATAAAAAGGTTGGGCGGGTGTCTTATGCCTATAATCCCAGCACTTTGGGAGGCCGAGGCGGGCAGATCACGAGGTCAGGAGATCAAGACCATCCTGACTAACACAGTGAAACCCCGTCTCTACTAAAAATACAAAAAATTAGCTGGGCGTCGTGGTACGCACCTGTAGTCCCAGCTACTCCGGAGGCTGAAGCAAGAGAATCACTTGAACCCAGGAGGCGGAGGTTACAGTGAGCGGAGATTGCGCCATTGCACTCCAGCCTGGGCAACAGAGCGAGACTCAGTCTCAAAAATAAATAAATAAAGTGATGCACTGGAGCAGGTGACCAATGGGGCAGTGAGGCAATGGGGACAATATGAACACAGGCCTGGAGAGAAGTTTCTGAATGGCTTGGATGCTGGGGTGTGGGGGGGTTCCGCGTGGGTGGGTCCCTGCATTGAGAGAGCCGCCGTGCACACCAAGGTGACTGTAGACTTGCCTGCATTTTTCAAGCAGCTGGTTCTTCTCGCAGGGCCCCACCCACCAGCTCCACTCCTGACTCTTCTTCTCCACTCCCACTCTGGCCTCTGACCCATGCAGCCTGGGCCTGAGATGGTCCCTCCCCAAGCTCCTGGTTTCACCTCTGAAACTCCAAGGCTCCACATTGCTGAGATTTTACTATGGCTCCCAGCTGGGTCCCACCTTTGATCTGGCTTCAAAAAATAAAAAGCAGTACCAGGAGAGTAATTTTCCCGACCTACTCGGGAGGAAGGCAGGCTGGAGGCAGGTCCTGACCAGCCCGGCCCACTCCTGGAGCCTGGAGTCAGAAGCTGGTGGCAGAGGGGGCGGGGGCCAGGGGAGCAAAGCCACCTTTCCTCATTAACTTCCTCCCCTTCCTTTCTGGGGCACTGACCTGTCTCTTCCTTCCCTTCCCAGCCTGCCAATCAGCAGGAAAAAGGATGATACAGCTGCTTCCCCCACACCCCTCCTGAGCTCTCCCCACTCAACCTCTTGCCTCTTGGGCAGCAGTGCCTCAGTCCTCTCTCCGCACTGTTCCCCTGGCCTGTCCCTGGGGGGTGGGGACCGAGCACTCAGGGTGGGGCCTGGTAAGAGACAAGTCTGTGCCCCCTGGCTGAGCACCTGAGACATTACTCAGTTGGCTGTCTCAGTGCCAGCTCTGCTCTTGAGGGACTGGACTGAGGGGTGGGAAGGGGAAGGTCCAGCTTTTTATGGGCCTTCCTGCCAACCCCCTCCCGTGGTGCTGCAAGCCCTGGCCCAGGATTTCCATCTTTCAGCAGCAGCACCTGCCCCTCCCAGTTCAAAGGCTCTGACTCCTCACCTGTTCTCAGGGTGCTTGCCTGGCCCTTTTAAGTGGTTAGCAATGCACCCCACCCCCACCCTGCTGAGGGTCTGGGCTTCTCTGTGCAGGTGGGGGACCAAGGTGATGGGGCACAGAGTCCAGAAGAGGCAGAAACACCCTTCAACCAGATGAGCTGTCCCCAGTAGGCACAGGGCTACCGCCCTTCCTTTCGGTGGGTAGGGAAGGAGCTGGGGTCTGGCGCTAGAGAAAACTGGCAGCTGGGTTTGGTGGAGCAAGGGCAGAGGGCATGGGGCTGGGGCCGGGCACTTTCCATTTGAGAAATTCCCGTCTCAGTTTTTTAGCTCATTGACTGAGATGAGAGATGGCTGCTAAGCACAAGGGACGTTCTGTTTTTCCGTCTTTATTTTCCCATCCTTGTACCCCATCAGGTAAGACTCCTACCCACATGCACATTGTGAAAGCATTCCCTAAATATTGGAGCTGGCAGAACCCACTCACTGCCCCCTTCCAGGCCCCTGGGCTTGTCAGGGGTTCTGGCCACTGCTATGCATTCCTTGTCTGGGCAAAGGAACAGTGAAAGCCCGAGCCCCACTTTCTCCAGGGGGAGGCCCCTTCTGGAAGTTGCCCCACCTCCACTCTCCCCTCGCCTTGCCCTAGGCACCTCTCCCTGACCTGGGGGCAGAGAGGAGAGTTCAGGGAGGGGGAGGAAGTTGGGAGCCACCTCGTCTCCAGGTGGGGCGGGGTCCCAGCAGCGATAACCATCTTCTTGGCAGCTCCAACCTGTTCTATTGGTATTTTTTTTTTTCCTAGAGGAGAAAGGTGAAGGCCTTGGCGGGGAGTTATTCTGGCTCTGAAGTGTCCTTGCAGCTCCCCAGGCCCCTGCAGGCCTTGTGCAAGAGCTGTAAATCTCTCACCACCCACAGGCCTGGGGGGGCCTGCCGCTGGGACTTTCATGTCCGGAGATTTTATGCCTTTGCTCCTCTGTTGGGCTCCATAGCTCCTGCCTGGGGCCTCTCCCTAGCCTGTAAAAATCCAGTCCCATAAATCTCTGCTGCCCCCCAGGAGCCAAGCAGAGTTCTTCCCACTCCAACTCCCACTCATAAGCATCTCTCCCCTCAAGAGACCACAGTGAAGTGGCAAGGTCGAAGCAAAAGGTTTCCAAGAAGGGCAGCAGCTAAATGGGGGTCTTCCTGCGACCTCCTCCGGCATCAGTCTCTGCTTGGGTGGGATTGGACTCTGTAACTGAATGGTCTGTTTCCAGCTTCAACGCTGGAGGGGCTTTTGAGGGTCTCTGGTGGGGAGGCCCTTGGCCTCCACTGCCTATTAGTATCCACCTGAGCCTCCTGAGACAGGTGGCTGTCTGTCTGCCAAGCCCCCAGGTGCATTGGAGGTGGCAGGCAGCCCAGTGACTATGCTGCTTTCCTGGATCAAAATGGGAAACCCAAGGAAAAGGAAAGGCATAACAGTGGCTGAGGCCTGGAGGCTCATGGATGGACTGCACGGTCCAGTGGATTCTGGGGTAAAACACAGTGCTTAACTTCTTAGTCTGATGGGGGAGACTGTGCACTCGTCCAGGACCTGGGCATTGAGAAGGGGGCCAGATTGCCGGCACTGGGTAGGACTCAGGGCAGGGATGATACTGTGCCTGGGAACGTCCCATTAGAGAAGAGGAGCACCAGACTGGCTTGGGAAGGAGGAAGAGGCGAGAGCTGCAAAGGGAGCAGGGTGTCCCCAGCAGAAAAAACAGTTTGTTCACAGGTTCCTAGGAGAGAGGATGTGACCTGGGTCGGGGGACGCCAGCAGGTTTGCCAGGAAGGTGAGGAGCCTGGCTCCACCCTTCCTAGAAAGACATGAGAAGGAGAGAGTGGCCTTCATGCTGAAGGTGGGGAGAGGTAAGGTGGGCGGTGGGAGGGAGAGCTCTATGGTGGAAGGGCTTGAGTGGGATGCAGCTGCTCAGGAGAGAACCCAGGCCAAACTCTCACTGACCCTCCTGGCTTACTGGGATCTCACTGCCAGATGAGCAGACATTGGGAAGCCCAGGATCTCTGTTCAGAAGTCATCTCACTCACCCACCCGCATCCCCGCCATGTCCAGATTCTGACTTGCATCCCGTCTCCCCATGCCCACTGCCAGGCTGAGCTACTGCTCATGGCTACCATTTATTGAGTACCTACTGCATGCCAGGCACTGCTCCAAGCTCTTTACATGCGTTGACTCATTCAAGCCCATTTTCCCTATGAGATAGGTCCTATAATCAGCCCCACTTTGCAGATGAGAAAACTGAGGCATAGTGAGCTTAAGTAACTTGCTCAAGATCACACCACTGGCTTCACACAGTCAGGATTCCAGCCAGGCACCTGGCTCTAGAGCCCATGTCTCCACCTCTGCCCTCTGCTGCAGAAGAGGCTTCACCACCAAGGCCAGGGGAAAGGGTGTCCTCTGTGCCTCCTCCCAACTCCTTCAGAGGCCAGTGGGGTTGGCCCTGGACATTTGGAGAGAAGCCTGCCAGTTATCCTCTTTACACAGGGAAGGGGCAGTTGTAGCCTAACGTTCTGGTGCTTTCTAGGGGTCCTCTGCCTTTTGGGGGATGCTCACCTCAAAGGCAGCATCAGGGACAAGCTCCTGATTCCCACGGGGTGCCCTGCTTCCGCTAGTGCCCAGCAACCATGGGGAAACTGGGCAATAGCAAAAGTGAAACTGACTCAGCCGGTTTCCCACCCCCGCCAAGGGAAATGGGGAGCAGCCTCGGCTGGACAACAACCAATTAGGCACTTTTTATTGCCCACGCTGTCATAATCCTCAGAGCTTGGCTAGGATGAAGGAGAGGAAATAGGATAGGATGGAATTCCAAGATGCCTTTAGAGTTCATCCCAGCCATTCCCCTGCTTCTAGATGGGAAAGTTCAAATACCATCCACAAGAACTTTCCTCCAAGTGAGGCCCTTAGCCCTGGAAGTCAATAGGCCTTTGCATCTATTGCATCTAACAAGAATCCTTCAACCTCATAGAGGGGTTTTCTCCTGTCCTTTGCTCCAGCGACTCAGGGAAGAGGAATCTTATTTGTGCTTTTTCCCAGGACACGGTGGGTGGGGAGCTAGGCTCATGCAGTCATGAAGACCTCTGGTACCACCTGGATGGTGGCATTAGGGATCAGGGAACTACTGATTTTTCAAGTGCAATCTGACTCCTCTCTCAGACTAGCAATTCCCAGAGGACAGAGGTCTTGTCTCCTCCCTCAGACTGAAAGCTCCTGGAGAAACTGCCTTCCCTCACTTCCCTCTCTTGTCCCCTGCCCCTTCTCTCAGTTGCCCAGGGCAGAGCTTTGTCCACAGAGGGCCACTCCTGCTGTGCATAGAACCTTAACTGTGTCGGTGACTCAGAGGGGGTTGCAATCTGACTGGGAAGTGCTACCGTGGTCTGTCAGTGCCTCCATTTCCTCTTGTGTAGAATGGAGTTGTAATGAAGATTAAATTTTTTTTTTTCGAGACGGAGTCTCGCTCTGTTGCCCAGGCTGAAGTGCAGTGGTGTGATCTCGGCTCACTGCAAGCTCCACCTCCCGGGTTCATGCCATTCTCCTGCCTCAGCCTCCCGAGTAGCTGGGACTATAGGCGCCTGCCACCACGCCCGGCTAATTTTTTGTATTTTTAGTAGAGACGGGGTTTCACCATGATAGCCAGGATGGTCTCGATCTCCTGACCTCGTGATTCGCCTGCCTCAGCCTCCCAAAGTGCTGGGATTACAGGTGTGAGCCACCACGCCCAGCCATGAAGATTAAATTTTTAAAAAGCATGTGCCTGGCTCGTGGTAAGGGCTCAGTAAATGAGAGCTTTTATTGCCTTCAGGACAGCTGGCGCCCCTCCTAGCTTTCTGCTTATCAGAAATCAGGATGGGGAGATCCAGCAGCCTAAGCTTAGAAAGGTAGCCTTCAAAATGAGAATCACAGAAGCCAGCCAGCCTAGCAGCCCTATGCGGGTCTCGGGCTGAGACCCTGGTGGACAAGTGAAGTCCATTATCTCCAGGACGTAGCAAGGAGATCAGTAGTCAGCATGGGCAACCTCAGAGATCTTCAGCAGACAGGGTGGCAACGAAGATGGATTTCAAGTTAGGACCCAACTGCTAAGGCAGGGCAGAGCAGACAAGGGAGAGTACATTTCATTGCTTCATAACACCTGGGAGGGGTATGGTGGTTCCTTTTCCAGGGTGGTGGTGGTCTTAAACCTAAAAGAGATGTTCATCAGCATGCTGGGGGGTTGGGGCAGAGGCTGGGGGAGGGATGCAGTGACTTTTCCAAGATCACGGATTCCATAATCACCTGAAAGAAGGGGAAGGGACAGAGAGAGGTGAAAAACACACCCAGGCTGAGCAAACATCCACCTTCCCTGTCTTTTTTTTTCTTTTTCTGAGGCTGAGTTTCACTCAGTCGCCCAGGCTGGAGTGCAGTGGCATGATCTCAGCTCACTGCAATCTCCACCTCCTGGGTTCAAGCAATTTTCTTGCTTCAGCCTCCCGAGCAGCTGGGATTACAGGCGCACGCCACTATGCTGGCTAATTTTTTGTGTTTTTACTAGAGACGGGGTTTCACCATGTTGGCCAGGCTGGCTCGAACTCCTGATCTCATGTGATCCGTCCGCCTCGGCCTCCCAAAGTGCTGGGATTACAGATGTGAGCCAACGCGCCCGGCTACACCTTCCCTGTCATGGGCAGACATACACCCCTGGATTCAGAGTGTGTTCGTGCATGGATGGGTTCAGGGACCTAGAGGTTGGCAGCTGCTGTGAGGAAGAGGAGACATTGTCTCCCCAGTTGATTCTGTCCTGAGTAAGCACCCTGGATGAGGCTGAGCAGGTGACACCTGGCATGGAGCCAGGCCCTCAGGCGAGCAGGGTGGGCAAGTGGGAGGAGGGGAAGTGCAACAGGACTTTATAAGAGATGAGGCGGACCCCTGCAGCCTTCTGCCTTGGGCCTCCAAGGAAGGAGCAAGTGCGAATGGGGAGGTGGGGCAGGAGGAGGGATTCTGAAGCTCTCTGGAAAATCCTGAGTGTGGAGGAGAATAACTCACTCTTCTTTTTCTCGGCATGGACTTAATAAGTCATGTCCCAGCCTGGGCAACATAGCAAGACCCTGTCTCTACAAAAAAAATAAATATAAAAATTATCTGGTGTGGTGGCGCGTGCTTCTAGTCCTAGCTACTCAGAAGACTGAGGCTGGAGGATCACTTGAGCCCAGGAGTTTGAGGATACAGTGAGCTATGGTCATACCACTGCACTCCAGCCTGAGCGACAGAGTGAGATCCCAACTCAATAAATAAATAAATAAAATAAAATTATGTTCACTGCTAAATATATACAATTGTAATTGGCCAACTAAACAAAAAATAAGCTGGGTGCAGTGGCTCATGCCTCTAATCCTGGCACTTTAGGAGGCTGAGGTGGGAGGATCACTTGAACTCAGGAGTTCAAGACCAGCCTGGGCAACACAGGATGACCCCATCTTTACATTTTTTTTTTTTTTTAAATTAGCTGGGTGTGGTGGTGTGCGCTTGTAGTACCAGCTACTTGGATGGCTGAGATGGGAGGATTGTTTGAGCCCTGGAGGTTGAGGCTGCAGTGAGCTGGGATCACACCACTGCACTCCAGCCTGGGTGACAGAGAGAGACCCTGTCTCAAAACAAACAAACAAACAAACAAAAAAAAACCAAAAAGAATGGGAATTCTTTCCCTTATGCTTCCATGTTTCCCTGACTTCCTTTGGGTGATCTGTCTACTTGTGAAAATCTTTCCTGAGCAGAAAGGTGGATGGGCCTCCCCTCTGCCACCTCCTCCCCTGCCAGCAGTCAGCTTCCTGTGCTCAGTGCAGGGAGCAGATCTAGAGGAGACCCTGTCAGGGAGCAGTGGTTAGATAGGGGAGGCGTAGTTCTTGACCACAGAGATGTCTCAGCCTGAGTGGGAAGACAGAATACATCCCTGATTCATCAGCAGAGACCAGAAACAAGGGCAGACAGCAACTGAATGGAATTATTGAGGTAGTGCTGGGAGAATGGGAAGAAGATACAGGGAAGGGGCTGAGTGGAGTTATTGGGGGAAAGCTTTCTAGAGGAGAATCTGAAATTGATTTGGCAGGGGATTGGGGGAGAGGCTAGTAAATGCCATTTACCCCCAAACTATGCCCATTCACCGGAGGAAGAAACCACCTAGGACTTCACTGTAAATCTGCGCCAGGATTGCAAATCACCCCCTTTTCCCCAGGCTCGGGTTGTGTGCTCAGATAAGGTGCCAACAATGGGGCGGGGCCATGGGAGGGGGAAACATGGGCTCCCTGGCCCATGGATGACCCAAAGTCGCTTAAATGAAAAAGAGAGGGGCGAGTTGAGCAGGTCCCAGTCTGGGTCTGGCCACTGTGAGTCAGGAAGCTGGGCAGTCTGATCCCATGAGCCAAATCCCCGAATCTCTGGGGCTTTAAAGGCTCTGAGTGTCCGGCCTCAAAGCCACCGACAGGTATGGATCTGCCCCCTCCCTGACCCCCTCTGCTTCCTGCTCTTTTGGTGCTCTCTGACCTCTGACCCTGGGGCCCAAGGAACTCATTCTGTCTGTAAGGCTGAGTTCAGTTCTGTCCCCATGCAGAGATTTGGGGTAGACCCAGGTAAAGATGGCAGAATGAAGGGGCACTGGCAGACAGACACAGGGCAGGGAGAGGGAACTGAAGGAATCAGGGAAGTCAGAGAGCCCCATGTTTCCCAGCTGATGGGAGGCGGGGCAATTCCTGGTGACCCCTCCAGCAGCCACAGTGAAATTTAACCCTTCATTGGAGGGTGGCAGGAGGAGGTTTGTGAAAGTGTGGATGGGTAAGGAGAAGGTGAAGGTGGAGAAAATGGAGCAATTAAGATGGGTCCCCAAAGACCCCTTTATTTGAGTGCTAATTGCTGTTAGAGGAAGTAAATTTCAAGGAAGTATCAGGAGGCAGCACCCTTCAGCTCTGGGTCTGACCCCTTAGGGACATCATGGGGTCCCCCATCAATCCCTGCTCTGGATAGACCCAAGTCGGGGCAGCCCAGGGTGTCTCTTCAGGGACTTCAAAGGCCTTGACTTAAGAAGTCTTCTCAAGGGGAAGGACACCCTGTTTTGTTGGGGGAGAGAGAGAGAGGGTGTCTATTGAGCCTCTGGACACTCTCCTCTAGCCCATGGGAGCTGGCACTGCCTGACCACCTAGGGGAGGCTTGGAGCCTGGCTGAGCCCCAGTCTTAGGAGGGAGGGAAGAGGGTGGCGAGGGAGTGGGATGTCTCTTCCGCCTGGTAGATTAGTGACTCTGAGACAGGAGAGGGCCTGTCACCGGGCCCATAAATAAAGCAGCCGAGTCTCTCCCTCCATCTGTGTTTATCTGTCTGGCCTTGAGTTTCCGGGAGAGGAGATGTCTCGGCACCCCCAGCATCAAACACCAAGCGCTGGAGGGGAGGAGGGGCAGCCTCCCTCCCTTCGCCTTCCCTCTCAACCTCTATTCCTGCTTCCTCAAATCTCATCCTCTGAGGCCCTCCCTCTTCAGCCTAGACACTGACTCCAGGAAGCCCTCTGAGACCAGGGGGTCGGGGCTACAGAGTGGGGAGTGTGGTCTGGGGTCTCTGCCACCTTTTCCCATTAGTGCCCACCCTTTGCAGACTGAGGAGAAGGTGCCTTGGGGCCCAGAGAGAAATGAAAGGTGGGAATCAACAGGGTGCTGGGAGGCCTCAGTGTGGAAGACCCTCTGATCCCAGGGAAGGGTCCAGGGAAGCCCCCAAGTGATGGTGAAGGGCCAGGGGGGACCTGCAGGCAGAGAGAGCCTGGTGGATCCCCAGCCCCTCTCAGGGCATGGCAGGCCATGAGGAGAAGACCCTGCCTGTCACCTCCTATCCTGGCTAACTCTTCTTGACAACACCCTCCCTCCCTCCCTCTTTCTACCTCCGTGGATCCCTGAAACTCCAGGCTGTTCTTAGAACCCAGGACCTGCCACCAGGGCTTTTCAAAGTGTGGTCACCAGACCACCTACAGCTACATCACCGGGAAGGGGAAGGGGAAATGCTTGTTTCTTTTTTTTTTTTTTTTTTTTTTTTTGAGACAGAGTCTTGCTCTGTAACCCAGGCTGGAGTGCAGTGGCACGATCTCGGCTCACTGCAAGCTCCGCCTCCTGGGTTCACGCCATTCTCCTGCCTCAGCCTCCCAAGTAGCTGGGACTACAGGTGCCTGCCACCACGCCTGGCTAATTTTTTGTATTTTTAGTAGAGATGGGGTTTCACCGTGTTAGCCGGGATGGTCTCAATCTCCTGACCTCGTGATCCGCTTGCCTTAGGCCTCCCAAAGTGCTGGGATTACAGGCGTGAGCCACCGCGCCCAGCCGGGGAAATGCTTGTTTCAGTGCAGATTCCTGGGCCCCCATAGACTCACTGGATCAACAGAGGCTTGAGGACTTGCGTTTTTGTTTTCTTTTTTTTTTGAGACAGAATTTCACTCTTGTTGCTTAGGCTGGAGTGCAATGGTGCGATCTCGGCTCACTGCAACCTCCACTTCCTGGGTTCAGGCAATTCTCCTGCCTCAGCCTCCCAAGTAGTTAGGATTACAGGCATGTGCCACCACGCCTAGCTAATTTTTGTATTTTTAGTAGAGACGGGGTTTCGCCATGTTGACGAGGCTGGTCTCAAACTCCTGACCTCAGGTGATCTACCCACCTCGGCCACCCAAAGTGCTGGGATTACAGGCATGAGCCACCTCGCCCAGCTGGGGACTTGGGTTTTAATGATCATCCATGGTAATGCGGGTGTAATTCAAGCTTGAGAAACACCTATTTTCCTACATGAAGCCAGCCACTCTTGTTCACCCCATCCCCACTGCTGAGCTCGGGGCCCAGGACATAGTAAGTGTTCAATAAACATCCATTGATTGAATGCATTTCTAGACAATGTCTATTCCTTTTTTCACTCCAGGTCTTCTTCTCTTCTTCAACCACCTCAAATCTACCAGAGGATCCCAAGTCCCTGTTTTCTGCTAAGGTGATAATTCCAGAATATGTCAGCCAGACCCACAGTGACACATGTCTTTAAACAGAACATGGTTCTCACAGAAACACTCTAATGGTAGGGTTTTTTGGCAACAGGGCAGGTTAGTGGGGAGCTCACTGTGACAGGGGAGGCTCCTCAGTTCTTCTCAGAGTCCACAGGAACCACCTGCTTCACTCACCCTCAGGGAATGATGGTGGGGTGTAGGGCTCCTGTGCTGAGGGCAAGGAATGTCAGGACCCAGGGAAGGGGAAGATCAGAGAGAAGGAAAAGGATCGAAAGTGTGTGAAAGAAGAGCCACAGTTAAAGGAGGTCTAAGGGCAAAAGGAGAGCATTGTTACACAACTCAGCTCAGTGGCCCTGGAAAGTTTTCAGAGAATCAGGCATCCCAGCCAGGAATGCACAAGCAAGGAATGCACTTCTCTCCAGCCTCGGTTTCCCTGAATGTCCATCTCTGGAAAAAGAGGTTCTTCCAGACGTTGATTCCTCTCCTGGCATCAGGGCCATCCAGCGTTGCTGCTTCATTGCCTCTGGTTTGGATTGCATTTGCATTAATTTGCTTGGGCTGGACCAACAAGTATATGCAAATGGATATGAAGTGGTGGGTTCTCAGGGCAGGGAGTCTCCCTGAGGTGAAGATGGAGACCTGGAGGAGGGAGGCACCGGGAGTTGCCGGCGCTAGAGGGGGCCCCCCAGGCTTGCTCTGATAGCCTCTCTGGCTCAGAGGGGCGAGGGCAGCCTACGATGTTAACAGCTCTGGCACTGCAAGCCCCAGGAGGCCTTGGGGGGGACTGCGGAACAAAGGACTCAGGCATTCTGAGGGTGGCAAGGGCAGCTCTGATGGTATAGGGCAGATGAGCAGGGTTCTCAGGCCCCCCGGGGAAGCAGGGAGTCTGGGAGCCAGCCCCAGGAATGCAAGGAGATGGCAGATGGCAAATACTTGCCCTGAGGCCCTGGAGAGGGATGAGGGTGGTGAGAAGCTGGGAGAAGAGGAGGAGGAGGCAGATGCCAGGCCAGAGTTTCTGAGAAGAGAAGAAGCCGGGTGGGAGAGGGGAAATGACAAAGCTGCCCCCCTGGTGGTGGCAGGGGCCCGGAAAAGGGGGCTGAGGGGGAGCTGAGAAAGCAGTCAGTGAAGACCTGGGAGAGGCAGCTGTCTAGGCCCCTCTCCCCTGTGGAATGGCTCCTGCTGACCACAGGTTTGGGCAGGTGGAGGGGGCAGAGTCCTCAACTTTAGGGAAAAGTATTAATGGTAGACACACTGTCCCACCCTAATGGGGGCTCTCTGGCCTCAGAGAGCTACAATATACTGGAAAAGACGCAGCCTGTGTTCTTGCGAAGCCCCCAGTCTAACGTAAGAGATAGTCTCTGTCTCCATCCTGGGTGCAGGTGGGGGCACAATGAGGATCCCACATACACTCTCCAAATTACTTAGGAGCTCTCCCAGCCCATATCAGCAAGGGCAAACGTACAGGACCAGTGAGCCCTTCCTAGTTGGAGAGAACCCCAACATCAGCAGGAACCAGAGGTCAGCAGGGCTAACTCAGTGAGGCCTCCTGAAGGGAATTGTTTTTTCTTCTTTTAGAAAGGAGGTCTTGCTCTGTTGTCCAGGCTAGACTCGAACTCCTGGGCTCAAGCAGTCCTTCTACCTCAGCCTCCCAAATAGCTGGAATTACAGGCATGTACCCCCTGCCTGGCTCCTAAAGTGAATTTTGAGGAAGATTTTGAAAATGAGGCTGGGTGTGGTGGCTTACATCTGTAATCCCAGCACTTTGAGAGGCCAAGGCAGGAGGATCACTTGAGCCCAGGAATTTGAGACCAGCCTGGGCAATATAATGAAACCCAGCCTCTACAGAAAAAAAATTTAAAAATTAGCCAGGTGTGGTGGTGCACGCCTGTACTCCTAGCTACTCAGGAGGGTGAGGTGGGAGGATTACTTGAGCCAGGGAGGTTGAGGCTGCAGTGAGTTATGATTGCTCCACTGCACTCCAGCCTGGGTGACAGAGTGAGACTGTCTCAAAATAACAAAAAAGAAGAAGGAGGAGGGAAGAAGGAGGGAGGAAGGAGAAGAAGAAGAAGACGAAGAGGAAGGAGGAGGGAAGAAGGAGGGAGGAAGGAGAAGAAGAAAAAGAGGAAGAGGAAGAAGAAAGAGAAAGAGGAAAGGAGGAGGGAAGAGGGGAGAAGGGAGAAGAGAAGGAAGAAGAGGAGTAGGAGGGGGAAGAGGAAGAAGAGGAGGAGGAGGAAAGCGAGAAGGAAGGAAGGGGGGAGGGAGGGAGAGAGGGAGAGAGAGAAGAGAAGAAAAGGAAAAAGAAAAGGGGAGGCCAATGGCTGGGGTTCATCCTATGTTGGCCTGAGGCAGAGAGTGGTGAGAGCTGGGGAGGGTGACAAGCAGAGCATTTGGCTCAAGGACCCTTGGCAGCAATGCGGGATGGCCCTGACGCAGGGAGGGGCTCAACTCGGGAAGAGCCTTTTTTCCCAGAGATAGCCACTTGATATTCAGAGAAATTGAGGCTTGGAGAAGATAAGTAACTCTCTCAAGATTACCCAGCAAGTTAGAGGCAAAGCTGAGACCAGAGATCAGGTTTTAGGACTCCCAGTTCTGTGCTCTTTCCCCTCCCCCAGCTGGCATGCTGTTAACCTAGGGCTGTTGTCAGAAGGTTCCAGGAGGCCTGTCATTCTCCAGGTGGGCTGTTAGGGCAGGGGAAAGTACCTTAATCTCTTAAGGCCTCTTTTTCCCCATTTGTACTTTGGGCTCTTTCATCTAAAGAGGGGAAAGTCCTTTGCAGATGGGTCCCAGGTGAATCTAAGGTATTGTAGGACTTAGTTTTCCTGTAGGGATGGGTGGGTGGAAAGGGAGAAGGAGGCAAGCAGAGGCTGGGGGTCCTCCAGCTGATCAGGCCTGGCCTTCTTCCAAATATGCTTGATTTGACGATTTTTGAAGGGGAGATAAAAGAAGATGTATTTGCATTTGGTTTGCATAGCAATTGTGTGAATTCCAGGCCTAGGCCAGAGCTCTGGAATCTCCCTGGCTCCTGCTCCCTCCTCTGTGGTTTCCCCACCTGCCTGAGAGCCTCCCGGTTGCCAGTTGTGTGGCCACAGCTGGAGAAGGGGGGTTCAGATGTTGGCCACTGGCTTCTCCAGGACCCAAAAAGCCCCTTCCGCCCTCTCCAGCCCCGGTCCCAGGACATTCTCGCTTCCCTGTGGGGTCCCCAGGAGGTCTCCTGGATGCCTTGTGGGAGGCTCCGGGCTGGCTGAGGGCCGGCTCTAATCAGGCTGGGGCCTCCTACGGCTCTGCCTTCCCAAACAGGGACCTCCTCTAAGGGTAACCCAGCGGGAGTCCCTCGGGGCCCTGCCCCTGCCGCCGGGGGGCTGGTGAGAGGGGTCTCTGCACCCCACCCTCCGCGTCCTCAACGGAGGATGGGTGCTCAGCTGCAGTGGGCCGGCAAAGGGCTGTCCCCTCCCACTGGAGCCAAATAATTGCCTCTTGCTTTGTTGTGTGGTGTCTGGGGCCCGGGGCCTCTCATTTGTGGGGACGTGCTGTGGCGAGAGCCTCCCTGCTAATTACCCTCCTCCCCATCGCCGCCGCCGCCGCCGCCACTGAGCCTCCTGCGTCCGCTGGGCCTTACTCACCCCCGCCCGGCCTGTAGCTCCCCCCACGGCCCAGACGCAGGGAACTCCCCTCCCGGGTCCCAAACTGTCCTTTCCCGGCAAACAACCTCGCTGGCTTCCCCCAATACGCCTGCAAGCCGGCTCCGGGAGGAGCAGACCCTGCCGGGGTTTGTCTCGGGGAGAGAGACCTGAAAGGATATTTCTGGTTTGGATACATCCCCAACCCGGACCTCTGCCCGAGAACCGATCTGGGATTGGGCTCTGGGCACGCGCCTGCATTGTGCAACATCTGGACAGGGGTTGCACCTGTTGGGACTTGTTCCCAGTTGAGGTTGGAACTACGTGCGACCCTGTTACCTGGGAGAAAACACCCCATGATAGCTTCTCTTTTTTTCTTCCCCTTTTCCTATTTTTCAACCACTTGTTTACCTATTTGCTGTAAAGGAAATGAAAGAGAGGGAGACAGAGAAATAGATTGGGCCTGAGACAAACCCACACCCCAAGGAATCAAACCTAGAAAGGGGATCCCAAGAAAGAGCTACTCTTCCAGCAAAGAAACAGACCAGAGGCCGGGCGCGGTGGCTGACGCCTGTAATCCCAGCACTTTGGGAGGCCAAGGCAGGCGGATTGCCTGAGCTCAGGGGTTCAAAACCAGCCTGGGCAACATGGTGAAACCCCGTCTCTACTAAAAATACAAAAAAATTAGTCAGGCATGGTGGCAGGCGCCTGTAGTCCCAGCTACTCGGGAGGCCGAGGCAGGAGAATCGCTTGAATCCGGGAGGCAGAGGTTGTAGTGAGCCAAGATCACGCCACTGCACTCCAGCCTGGGTGACAGAGCAAAACTCTGTCTCAAAAAAAAAAAGAAAAAAGAAAAAAGAAACAGAAACAGAGACCAGATGGGGATACAGAGGCAGGAACACATGCTATGCAGAGAGTTGGAGGCACAGAGACAAAAAGAGAAATGGAGAGGTTTTCACTTCTCTTAAATGGAGACAAAAGAAGACCTAGAACAAACAATTATAATCACAGAAAGCAAACTTCTCATTCTTATTAAATCTTGAGTAATTCTTAAGAAAATGGGCCAGTGAGGTTGAATGAAGACTGGACTTGGAGGGAGAAGTGGGGACAGATAGTAAGAGGTATTGGGATGAGCCAAGACTCTTAAGTTATGAACAGACAGTCACATATCACAATGGTTTGCACACAGTAGATGCTCAATAAATGATGACAGATGTAGGCAGATAGCTGACTCCTCTCTTCTAGGGCCAGAGCTGAAAGCTTAAATGATAGTAATAGGGATATAGGATGGGCTTCTGGAGGAACTTTCCAAGTGTGGGCACCATTCATTCATCCAGTAAACATTTATGGAATGCCTACTGTGTGCCAGACACTGTTCTGGGTGCTTATGATACAATTAGTGAACAAAACAAAAATCCCTGGAATACTCGATCGAGGGTTATGAACTCCACCTGCTAGAAGGAGGGTCAGAAGAGAAGAATCCCTCTTCTCAGCACATTTTAGGGGAGCTAATTAGGGAGGATGAGTTTGGGGGCAGGGAGTATGAATTTTCCAGAAAACTAGGGAAGGTGAACCCCAGACTCTAGGTTATAGAGCCCATCAAACCCGTGGAGACAAAGTTGCCAGTGGGACATCACTGAGTTCAGCGCAGGAGGAAGTGGATGCTCCTGAAGTCACACAAAACTGGCAGAGTTTCAGTCTCTGGCGTGGCTGGGGGTTCTGGGGTGCCAATTAGGAAACCCGGATGTTTAGGATCCCTTCCCAGCTGGATACCCTATGTCAAGAGCAAGTACTTCCATGTGTTCATGCTTGGGTAGTGAAGTTCTTTGCAGTGAAAACCCAGCAAGCTTAGGACCCCGTAAACTGATCTGATCTCTCCCTGTCTCCAGACAGGTCAGTCTTTAAATAATCCTGGCTTTTGTTCACCCCCTCCAAGGACTTCTTACCACCCCAGTTATCAGGAAGTCCAGCTCAAAGCCCTCTCCCTCAGTGGCAGGAGGGGAAATCAATGCCTCCTGCCTTTTTCCTGGGTGGAGAGAAAGAAGCAGGGATGTCATTTGATGAGGTGGGGACCAGCAGCTTCTTCACAAACACCCTCCACCCCTCCAAAGCTATCTCTTTTAGACCCTGAAGCAGAGGAGGGAGATGAAAGGGACAGAGCTGACCACGAGAGGTGGAGAGGGTAGGACCCTGACTGGGAACAGATTTCAGGAGCAGATAGTGGGGGTAGGGCAGAGGACAGCAGGGATCCCAGTTATCTCATTGGTTCCCTTGGCATCAAAGCATTCATTGGTTTTTAGCAAAGTGAAATAGGTTAGTGTGTCTGAGGATTGCAGTGGGGATGGGGGTAGGGAATAGGGTGTATCAATGTGTTGGCTCTGCACAGCCTCCTGTCTTTCTTCCCCCTACACACACACAGTCCAGAAATTCTCTGAGAATCTAGCCTCACCAGGGCTTCATTCTGGAGCAAACTCTTTGATCTTCCAGCTGAGGAAAGAGACAAATGTGAGAGCCCCTTAAAGGAATCATAAGACAAAGTATTGGCTTGATATGTAAAAATGTTTAATGTAAATGTTTATTGAACTGTGAAATGCATATAGAGAAGTGTTATAAATATAGAACATACATAAATAATAAGCACAAAACTGGACGAATTTTCACAAAATGAACATATCTGGGTAACCAACACTCAGCTCAAGGAACAGAAGGTTACCAACACCCCAAAGCACCCATTATCCCACCTTCAGGTCATTAAACCCCCCAAAAGTAAGGAATCTCTATTCTGACTTCAAAGAGTGTAGATTAGTTTTTCTGGCTGTTTTTGACCTTCAAGTAGGTGAGATCATGCACTGTGTTTACGCCTTTAGAGCCAGCCTCTTTCACTCTGAGTGTTCGTGAGATTCGTCCTTTGCTTGAGTTTGAACCCAACTGCAATAGGAGGGACAGGATGCATCAGGGATTATCCCCCTTTGGGTGTCAAACTCAGGCTCTCCTGAGATCCCTGTCAGCCCCCTTTTCAGAGTTTGGTGTTAGCACCCTCAATTTGCTGTACCTCCAGACTCCCCAGATCCCAAACAGCATGAGGACTGGGAGATCCTGCCCTCTTGGTCCTCCTATCCAAGCTAAGATCTGGGAACTGCTGGTCCCAGACCACACCCCTCCAAAGGGACTCCAGAGGAAGTCCCCAACCTGGGCGGGGTTAATTAGATGGCGCTTTGAGATCTCAGGATGAAAGGACTGCCTAGGGCCATTGTCCTTGGCCTCCTGTCCAGCTTGGCAGGAGAGGGGAGGCAGTACCCTGTCCCTTCAGGCCCAAAGGATGGGGCATCAGTTTATTGGGAGTGGCACTGCCAGGCTCTGGAGGACTCTGTTCTGAGAAGCTCCTGCTCATAGAAGCAGGGAGCCCAGGGCCAAGATATGGGGGAGTGGGGAGTCAAGGGCTCACGCCCCTGGGGTCTGCCTCCCCGCCTCCTGGGCAGCACTCAGACAGCCCGGCTCTGGTGCCGTGTGTGGTTTCAGGATAAGCTGCCGATGCCACCCAGAGCGCCCTGCTGACAGACAAGGATCTCGCCTGCTTTCAAAGACGCCCTTTCATCTGCCAGGGCTAATTACACCTGCAGAGCGGAGAAGAGGGCACTGGAGCCAGCCCCCTCCTTCTTCCCCCATCCCGCTCCCAAGCCCCCTACCTCAGGAACCCTTCTCCTCCCTCCCCTCTGCCTGTTCCAAAGCTCTGTGGCAGCCTCAGCACCTGCCAATTATGGCTTCTCTAGTGACAAGTGGCCCTGGCTCCTTGGAAGGAGGGTGTGTGAGAGCAGAGGGCTTGAAGATGGGTCTACGCGTATGCATGACGGTCGGGGTTAGGAGGGTCTGGCTGGCATTAGGAGGCTACTAGGGAGTAGGTGAGGGCCTCGTGAGTGTGAAAGCTCTGTCCCTGATGGAGGCAGCTTGGTGGAGGTCAGGAGCACTTTGGCTCTGATGTAGGCAGCTCTGGGTTGGCTGCCCACGTATGAAAGTGGGAAGGCTCAGTGCCCCCCACTGGCTGTGTAGGCAAGTGGCTTCCAAGACTTGGGTCGTCCCCATGGTACTTGATGCTTTTTCCTCTTCCAGCACTTCGAGTGCTGCTTTGCAACACTCTGCTCGTGTGACTGAGTCTCCCGCCACCTTGTAAACACATGTGTCCAGGAGGCACCATGTTGGTCCATCTTTGCACTTCATTATCATAGTATTTGCTCACTGCACACACTTGCCCGAATGGGAGTGGAGAATGTGTGAGGGACCACTTGGGTGAAGGGGATCCCGGGAGTGTTTGGGGGCCTGTTGGCAGTGAGTGGGGTGTGCCTGCTCCAGTGGTCACTGTGGGCTGCTGCGGCCACAGTGTATGCCTGCACTGGGGTCTGGATGAACCTCTGGGTAAGTGATGACCTAAGAGGATGTGTGACTGAGTGAGGGTGTGTGTGCATGTGTGTGCGCGTGTGCATGCTGGTGGAGGCTCTATGTGTGTGGCTGCATCTCATGCTCTGTTCGGGAGGAACTATATCTCCCTGTGAGGGGTGGTTGGGGGGCACACAGGCAGTGTGGCTGTGCTTGAGGATCTGCCAAAGGCTTCCAGTGGGGGTGAGATCTTTAGAAGGGCAGATGAAGTCTTCAAACAGATTCTTCCTTCCCAGGCTCCTCACCTCAAAACTGGGAGAGAAAAAACAGTAAGAGCCCATTTTCTTCCCCAGAATGGGGCAAGCGAGAGGGAGCTACACCATAACCACAGTGCCTTACTCCACTCCTGGTCCAAAGGAACAGATGAAATGCCAGCAACAGGTTTCCACGGGGGCCCAGGAAGCTGAGTGGGTCCATGGGGGTGGGGGTGGGAGGATCGGAGCCTCCACTGACTGTGTGGCCAAGTGGTGGTCTACCCTTGCACAAGAGGCGTGATTCCACACTTTCTGAGATCATTACGGGTTCTTCACTCAGTCTCTTAATGTTCCTGCCACGAAAAAGCAAATAAGTTTTGGTGTCTAACCCAAGTCCTCTAGAGGTATTCCAGGCCTAGCCAGGGCCCTGCCCTCCCATTGTCAGAATTCTTAGATAGACACGAAGAATTGACAACCAGGACCCTGGATCCTCAAGTCAGGGTCACTGACATGATGGTTTCTCCACTCTCCCTCTAAGCCTCATTGCTTCTCTTCACCCTCCCACATCCCCTCTTCTGACCCCGCCTGTCTCTGGGAAATGTCATTCCCTGAGCTCCTCCTGACAGCAGGTACTTCTGGCATCTAACCGACTTATCTCATGCTCTCAGGCCCTGTTTGGGGACTGGTGCAGGGGGACCCTCACTGGGGCAGCGCGATAAGACGGGGTCTGACGGCCTGGCTGAGGTCATCGGCCGCCGAAGTACGTCAGCGATGGGTGTGTATGTCCCAGCCGGCCGCACAACCTCGCTTTCATCCTTTGTTCCTGCCAGCCCGGCCCATTCCCACCACAGATTCTCAGATTCCCAGCGTGGCGTGTCCGATGAGCAGGAGTCTTCGCCCGGACACGATCCTCTCCTGGCCCTGCCCTCTGCTCACCTCCCCCTCCCTGTCTCCCTCCCAGCCACTTTCAGAGGGGCAGTCGCTTTCCATCTCCCCACTGCCCTCTCCTTGCCAAGCCTCCAATGGCCACCAGAGGAATTGTGATTGGACACAAGGGAGAACATTTTGGGGATGTTGCCAAGCAGGGAACTTGGCAGGTGGTGCGTCCCTCTTTCCAGAGTGCCGATCAGAGGGTTGGGTGGGAAAGAAACACGCGTGCCTGGGGGAAGACGGGTGGGCAAGGCGATTTCTCCATCTCCCATCAGGCCACGGATGCGATCCCAGAGCCTTTGTTCACGGTGGCTGTCTGGCTACTCCGGTCCGGCAGCCAATCCCCAAACATTTCTACATTCACCCTGGCTTAAAACTAGGTTTCCACATCACTGGAATGGTTGTTTGTATTTGGCCCTCCCATTTGCCTGCGTCATCTCTGGCAGGGATTTGAACCCTATCTCCTGGCTCCCAGCCCCTTCCCAGGCATCACCATGGCCCCCAACCTGGGCCCATCTTCCTCCTTGTCTCCAGGCAGTCCGTGGCTTGGATTTTCTACTCCATACCCCTCCTCACATCTTCCTTGACCTCATTCTCCAAGAAACCCTCTCAGAGACCCTTCCCTGGCCTTGCCTACGCCTTTCTTCCCTGCCCTCCCTCTCCTCATCCTGATACCCACGTTCTTTCCAGCCAGAGTCTTCCCATTTCTCTTCTCTTCTGGGTGCTTGTGAATGTCAGGTCTGTATCCCCTCCCACCCCAGTTAGGTGCTCCTCAGGGACAGGAACCTTTATATTTCCCCCAATTCCCAGAAAAGCCATGAGACCAGAGCTTGGAGAAGTGAGGGAGGGGAGGAGGGCAATTATCAAGGGAGATGATGAAAAATTGGTAAGAGCTGAAGCATAAAGATGAAGCATGTCTCCCCTGAGCCCTGGCCTGGTGATCAGTGTAGAGAAGAGAAAGGAAGAGCTATGAACATTTAGTGGGGTAGATGGGGTGGGGAGAGAAAAATTACCCATCATTCCTCTTGTGGGTCTGAAGGGAGGTCCCCTGGAAGTTTTTCAAAGCGAAGACCAGGAGAGGTGAAAGGGTATGTTTGGGGCAGCATGGGGGCCTGATGACTGGGAATGGAGGGAACCCACTGCACCAGCTCCTCTTTCTAGACTTTGCCCCTAGGGATAGCAGCAGCATTTGGATGCCGTTTGCTCACTGGAGCAACCCAGTGTCATAAAGGTGCTAACAAAAGTCCCCAGGCACCCTCCGATCCTGGCCTGGAAGAGAACCCACTGGTTCTTATCCTGGATCTGCCATTAATTAATTTGCTGAGTGATCTCTGGCAAGTCTCTTAACTTCTCTGGGCCTCCCTTTCCTGCCCTCACCCCTCAACAGCAGGAACAGGTGCCTGAGGGGGGAGGTGGAGCCTTCCCCAGGGTGGCTTGGAGGCAGGAGGATGGAGGAGGGTTGGACCCTCTCAGAGGCTCTTTCGGTCCTGGTGGTTGGAGCCAAGTGGTACCTTCTTGGACACTTTCCCTAGTCAGTCGGGGAGGTTGACAAGGGGGACACGGCGCCGTGTCACTCCTGAGAGGAGCATGAATCTATCCAAAGCTTCTCTTCCTACTCCCCCTCAGGATGGCTCCCGGGAATCCCTTTTGCACCCTGGGTCCCCTCCCCTAATGTTTCCCCTCCTCCTGCACAAGAGCAGGAGCACACGCTTAGGAGAGAGACTAGCCCAGCACTCCTGATGAGCAATAATTTGTTTTATGACAGAAAAGGAAATTGTCTTCAGTTTCACAAGAGCGAAACGAATTCGTTTGAAGTAGTTTGCCCTGCGGCAGGCAGGAGAAGAAGGTTTCTCTCTAGAGCTTGCTTTCGCTCTCCTTCTCTCCCCCTCTCTCCCTCTCCCCTTCTAATTACTGCAGCTTCCAAGCTGTTGGCATGAGTCGATGCCAGGCTGTCAGATGCCAACTGCCCCAGGATCTCACCTCTTGGGTGTGGATAGGGGGATGGAGCCACAGGAACAAGGTAGGGTGGCTCTCAGTTCAGCCTCTGCCATGCCTGAAGCCTTACCTGGCACCATCAGGTAGAGAGGAGGAGGGCGGGGGCAAAGAGCAGCAAGACAGGGCCCAGGAGAGCAATCACGTCCCGGGCACATCCCGGGCCTTGGAAGACCACTGGCACCTTCGATGCCCAGAGAGGGCCTGTTAGAGGCTGGGGGGCTTTCCTGTAAGAGCTGCCCATATTTCTCGAACAGCCTTCCTTCTTCATTCTCTGTGATTGCAGCCTGGAAGATGGAAGTCCCTGTGGGCATCTGGGCAAGGAACTGGACCATGACCACCTACTGGTGTCCAGACTCAAAGATTCGGCAGGGTGCCGTGGCTCACACCTGTAATCCCAGCACTTTGGGAGGCCAATATGGGAGGATCACTTGAAGCCAGGAGTTTGAGATCAGCCTGGATAACACAGCGAGACACCCATCTCTACAAAAAAAAAAATTAAAAATTAGCTGGATGTGGTGGCACACCTGTAGTCCCAGCTACTTGGAAGGCTGAGTCAGGAGGATTGCTTGAGCCCAGGAGTTAGAGGCTTCTGCAAGCTATGATGGCGCCACTGCACTCCAGCCTGGGAAATAGAGTAAAATCTTGTCTCTTAAACAACAAAAACAAAAAACAAAAACAAAAAAAAAAAAAGGAAAAAAGACTCAAAGACTCATTCAGAGGTGGACAGAATGGAATGGAGAGGACAGCACTTGTGGATAATCAATGCTCTCATTAAGAAGTCCAGTGTAGGCCAGGCGTGGTGGCTCACGCCTGTAATCCCAGCACTTTGGGAGGCCAAGGTGGGTGGATCACCTGAGGTCAGGAGTTCGAGACCAGCCTGACCAACATGGTGAAACCTCATCTCTACTGAAAAAAAAAAAAAAAAAAAGCCAGGCGCGGTAGCTCATGCCTGTAATCCCAGCACTTTGGGAGGCCGAGGCAGGCTAACATGGTGAAACCCCATCTCTACTAAAAATACAAAAAATTAGCCGGGCTTGGTGGTGGGCACCTGTAGTCCCGGCTACTCGGGAGGCTGAGGCAGGAGAATGGCGTGAACCCGGGAGGCGGAGCTTGCAGTGAGCCGAGATCGCGCCACTGCACTCCAGCCTAGGCGACAGAGCGAGACTCCATCTCAAAAACAAAACAAAACAAAAAAAAAAACAAAATTAGTCAGGCGTGGTGGCACATGCCTGTAATCCCAGCTACTTGGGAGGCTGAGGCAAGAGAATTGCTTGGACCCGGGAGGCAGAGGTTGCAGTGAGCGGAGATGGCGCCATTGCACTCCAGCCTGGGCAACAAGAGAGAAACTCTGTCTCAAAAAAAAGAAAAAAAAAAAAAAAAAGAAGTCCAGTGGACCAGTGGACTGAAAAATCATGGAACCCTCCTATGCCCACTTAAGGGCCCCCTTCCTCCCTCCCTTCCTTCTTTCTTCCCTTCCTTCCTTCATCTATTTGTCCTTCCATTAACTTATTCAACAAACTTACAAAGCACTTGTAGAGTCCCAGGCACCATTCCAAGCACTGGGAGTAGTGCAATGAACGAAACCCCCTGCCTCCATGAAGCTTACATTCTAGTGAGGATGTTAGCTTCGGGGGAAGAGGCTGTACCAAGCACATGCCTGGAACAGGGAAGGAGCTTAAAAATATCTGTGGAATGAGTGACTAAATGCCCAGAATGAATCAGAGGTGACACTGCAAATGTTCAGCTGGTGGGTAAAAAAGAACGACTTGCTTAACCCATTCCCTGCCATGCTCCATCCCATCCTCCTTTCCTGCCCAGAGGGCCCTCCTGCTGTGGTCCAAGGGGCAGCTGGCTGTGCAGAGAGCAGGCAGACACCAGGCTCCAGGACTGCCAACCTGGCACCGCTGCTTGGCGCTGGGCGCCCTCTAAAACAACAAACTTCGTGTCTCTAATTTGGCACTTCCTGTTTATCTTGATATTATCTCCTGTCCTTGAAGCCCACAGGCCCAATCAAGGATAACGCAAAGGGCCAGAACTTTGGGGACTCAGAGATGGAAGAGGCAAGGGTGCCCTCTCTGCCAGGGTTCTAGGCTGCGCCCACAGGCACTGAGCAGAGGTCTGAAGTCCAATGCTCCAGGCACTACAGGAGGCTGAGTCTCCTCTGCACCTACACAACAGGAAGTCCCACATGCTGGGTTCTGGTTGTCCCAGGTTCATAGATCAATGCCACTTTTTCCCCTCTACGAATCTTGGTTTTCTGAACACCATAGAATAGGAAGGATTCAGCAAGAGAATCCCCTAGCTTCACTGCTGTCTCTTTCTCATCCGCACATGGCTTGGAATCACTTCTTCATGAATGACTTAACTCCTTTCACAGCCTTTGAGAAATGGATCTAACTCTGGGTGCTTTACCTTTTTTTTTTTTTTTTGAGACAAAGTCTCACTCTGTGGCCCAGGCTGGAGTGCAGTGGTGCGATCTCAGTTCACTGCAACCTTCACTTCCCAGGTTCAAACGATTCTCGTGCCTCAGCCTCCCAAGTAGCTTGGACTACAGGTGTGTGCCACCACGCCCAATTTTTTTTTTTTTTTTGAGACTTAGTCTTGCTCTGTCACCCAGCCTGGAGGGCAGCGGCACGATCTCAGTTCATTGCAACCTCTGCCTCCCAGGTTCAAGCAATTCTTCTGCCTCAGCCTCCCAAGTTGCTGGGATTATAGGCGCCCGCCACCAGACCTGGCTAATTTTTGTATTTCATAGAGATGGAGTTTCACCACGTTGGCCAGGCTGGTCTCGAACTCCTGACCTCCGGTGATCCACTCATCTTGGCCTCTCAAACAGCTGGGATTACAGGCATGAGCCACCACCATGCCAGGCTTTTTTTTTTTTTTTTTTTTGAGACAGGGTCTCATTCTGTCTCCCAGGCTGGAATGCAGTGGTGTGATCATAGCTCACTGCAGCCTTGACCTCCTGGGCTCAGGTGATCCTCCTACCTCAGCCTCCCAAGTAGCTGGGACTACAGGCACCCTCACCATGCCCAACTAATTTTTGTACTTTTTGTAGAAATGGGGTCTGGCTATGTTGCCCAAGCTGGTCTTGAATCCCTGGGCTTAAGCAGTCTGCCCACTTTGGCCTCCTAAAGTGCTGGGATTATAGGTGTGAGCCACCGTGGCTGGCTGCCTCAGGTTTTGTTTTTTTTTCCAGACGGAGTCTCACTCTGTCTGAGTGAGACCCAGGCTGGAGTGCAGTGGCATGATCTTGGCTCACTGCAACCTCTGCCTCCTGGGTTCAAGCGATTCTTGTGCCTCAGCTTCCCAAGTAGCTGGGACTACAGGCATGCACCGCCATGCCTGGCTAATTTTTGTATTTTTGGTAGAGATGGGTTTTCACCATGTTGGCCAGGCTGGTCTCGAACTCCTGACCTCAAGTGATCCACCCACCTCGGCTTCCCAAAGTGCTGGGATTACAGGCATAAGCCACTGCGCCTGGCCCTTCAGGTTCTTGAATCCATACTCTAGGCACTTGAAAGATGAAGCTTCCTCTAGACATTGAAGTCCGCCTGGGATCAGCTGACTCTTGGAACCAAGTGAATGTGTCCACTATGCTGGGCATCAAGATGGCTGCCCTGTGGGTGGTAGGATCAGGGCAGATTCCAGACAGGCCCCCACCCCGGCCAGAGGGGCAGCCTCTGCCACCCCCAGAGCTCCAGGTAATAACCTACGGGCCATGCCAGGCTCGCCAGCACCTGAGCCACCGGCAGCAGATAATGACGGGGGAGCTGGGCAGTCAGAGCCAACCCCTCAATCAGGAAGCAAATTAAAAAGGGGAGGAATCTCCCAGACAGACCACAACAATGAGACCGGCCCCCTTTCCAGGGCACTGCCCTCCTTCCCCCTACCCGCCTGATTCCGCCTGCCAGGTCCCGATACCCAGCCTCCTCTCTAATTCCCCTCTCGTGGGATCCTGCTGGAGGTTCTCTGGATGACCCTGGCTGCGGGTTGGTGGCCGTGCCCAGCTGACCAGGACACAGGATACTGGGCCTCTTATGGAGCCTTGTCTGCCACCCCTGACCTTGGATTCCTGACAGGGCACTGGGCACAGTGTCAGGGTGAAAGAGGAAGGGTCAGGGCATGTTTTTGATGCAGTGCCTTGAAGGCCATGAGGCCAACTCTCAGTGATGTGACAAAAGGGATTTATTTCTTTATTTATTTATTTTAACTTTTTTTTTTTTCTTTTTTTTTTTTTTTGTAGAGTCGGAGTCTCACTATGTTGCCCAGGCTGGTTTGCAACTCCTGGCCTCAAGTAATCCTCCCGCCTCCACCTCCCAAAGTGCTGGGGTTACAGGCATGGGCCACTGCACCCAGCCGACAAAGGGATTTATAGAGAACTCACCAACCTCTGACCTGGCAGCCCCTTGTCCTCTGCAAAGGGTGTAAATTCAATCCAGTGCAACATATATTTATTGCACACTCAGTACTAGTTGCTGTATAAGATGCTGGGGGAGATACAAAGATGAACAGAAATTTCCAGTCCCTCAAGGAACTCACGATCTTACACACGCACACAGCTAATTGTATTACCCATCAGAGAATATTAAACGCTCTATGTTTTAGAACTATGGGAGCACAGAAAAGTATAACTTGAAAAACTGGAGAAGGCTTTAGAGAGCATGGGGACATAGGAGTTGGGATTTAAAAGATCCATAGGAGCTCATCAGGCAGAGAAATGGGGAAGAGCATTTCACACATGGAACAGTGTGGGGCGTGAAAGTATGTGGACGGTAAGGATGCAGTAGAAGCCTCCCGGGGAGTGGGAAGGGATGTGGCTGGAAAGGGAGGCTGAGGCCAGATGGGGAATGGGGCTTCAATCCTAGGCCTAAGAGTGTAGATTTTCTCCTGTAGGTAATGGGGGGCTATTGAATGTTTTTGAGCTGAGGCACGACATGACTGGGATCTTTCCACCCTTGTAAGAAGTTTAAATTCCTACCGAGGGACTAAGGGGATTCTGCTTTTTCTGCCTCTGCCTGTCTCCGTGACTGACACCCAGCCAGCCTTTTCTCTCGGCTCCACTTACTGCCCTTGCTCCTTTGCCCCAAACCTCCAATTCCTTGTTGCAAGCAGGGTGACAGGGTGGGGAGCTTCACTCTCCCTCAGCCCCCACTTCAACCCTGCATGTCCCAGATACTCTGTGGGTCCTTCCACTTCCATCACACAACCAGGGCCAGCCAGGGGGACAGTAGGAAGCTGTGTGTGCTTGCTTCACGGATCTTTGGGTTTTAAGTCCCCCGACCCAGGCTTCTGCCTTCACTGATGCCCTCCCCAAGCTGAGGAGCTTCTGGAAGCTTGGATTCTGGGGAGCCCTTTCTCTAATTCACTCAGCTGTGGCTTATCCATCCCTTTCTCAAAGAAAGGCTCTAGGCTGAGGACCCTGTGGCATGAAAGGATAGAGTTCTTGCCCTCAAGGATTCAACCAGTAGAGAAGATAAGAAAACAAGCCCATGGAAGCAGAGCATGAGGCAATAAGTGCTGAGGAAGTTCAGAGGAGCATGCCAGTGATGTGCGGATAAGAGAAGCCTTTGCAGAGAAAGCCGCCTATGTGCCAGCCAGGAGCTTGAAGGATAATGTGCTTTCCAGAGGCAAGAATGGCTGGCAGGGGTGGAAATGATTTCCACAAAGGTAGGAAGGCTGGACATGTTTGGTGAACATTAAATCCACTGGGCTGAGCTGGGCTGTAGGGTTTGTATGAGGACCAGCGGGAGAGAAGACTGCGTAGGTGAAGTGGGAGGGTCCTGGATGACACATTTAGCACTGTGGAGCCACTGGATGTGTTGGAGATGGGAAGTGCCAAGATGGAGTGGCACTTTAGGATGCTTAGACCAGGAATCATGTCTCACGCCTGTAATCCCAGCACTTTGGGAGGCTGAGGCAGGCGGATCACCTGAGGCCAGGAGTTCTAGAGGAGACTGGTCAACGTGGTGCAACTCCGTCTCTACCAAAAATACAAAAATTAGCCAGGCATGATGGTGGGTGCCTGTAATCCCAGTTACTTGGGAGGTTGAGGCATGAGAATCACTTGAACCCAGGAGGCGGAGGTTGCAGTGAGCCAAGATGGCGCCACTGCACTCCAGTCTGGGTGATAGAGGGAGACTGTCTCAAAAAAAAAAAAAAAAAAAAAAAAAAAAAAGATGCTTAATCTGTCATTAATTAGGTGCAGGAAAGCTTAGGTTGGTGGGTACAGAAGTGGCATAGGAGACCTGAAAATTAATCGAGACAAGTAGTAATTTTTGTCAGCAAGTTGACACTTCCATAGAATTTCCACAGACCAGTGCCCATTTCCACCTCATTTGTCAATTAAACAAATATTTGTAAGATACTTGCTAAGTACCAGACACCATTTTAGGCTCTTTCTTCATCATCTTCCCCTGCCCTAAGATAAAAAGATGAAGGTAAACTCTCACCTGCACACACTTGGGAGATCTTACTTAGCCCAGCCTCCCCCTTGCAGCCTAAGCGAATCCAGTAGTGTCTGCCTTTGGAGCAGGTATATTGAGAAAAATCAGAGAACTGCATGCAGTAGGGATTTGGGGGACAGTGAGGTAAGCAAGCTTAGGGGTGGGAGGAAGAGTAGCTTGGAAAGCAGAAAGCAGTTGGTGGGTGGGAAAAGGGAAGTTGACAGCTGAGTGTAGGGGAGCCCTGGGATCTTTAGGGGAGGGAGGCTGGGCAAGGAGGAGAAAGATGGAAAGAAGAACAGTAGGAGATGGGCCTCTGGGGCTGAGGATGGGGGCCGGAGGGAGGAACAAATTAGAGAGCTGAAGAAGGAAGTAGAGTCTTAGCAGCTAGGGGCGGGAGGAGGAGGTGGGAGACCGAGAGGCGAGGGCAGAGGAAATAGGCCCAGGCACTGGAGACGAAAGTCTGGGAGTCTGAGCCGCTGAGGAGCCACCTGGAAGGTGCAGGCAGCGGCAACATCAAACCTGAGATCCGAGGGCTGGCGCTGGGAGTGAGCTGGAGTTGGGGGAGGTGGCTCGTGTGGGGACCAGGGGGCGGGTAGGGGAGCTGAGATCAAGAGAGAGGGGCTTGAATTGAATCTACCCTCAGCCCCACTGGGTCTTCAGCTTCCTCAGCCCCCTCCCCTTTTCTGGCTCCAAAGGCCAGAAGCCAGGACTCTGCAGTCCCGCCCCCCACTCCAAGCTATAGGCCACATGGCACCCACCCATAGCTTTCCCAGCTCCTCTCTCCCGCCCATCACTGGTGTTGGGAAAACACATTGTCTGGAGGTGCGAATAGAGGAGGAAAGGGGGTCTCCTGCCAAGTAGGGTGCTGGCTGCATTCATTGCTGTCCAGGCAGGGTCTACACACACCCCTGACTGATCCAAAGGCCAGGGGAAGGTGTGTGGGCCTGAAGGTCCAGGTTGAGGGCTGGGTCTTTTTCCTCTCCCAAACTCCCCCCCAACCCCAAGATTCTCCCATCTTTTGGACTGGACCTGCTACCTAAGCATATGGAACCGATTGAAAGAATTTGTATGCTCACCTTATAATTTATGCAAATCAACTCTGTAATTAACTATAATTTGGAGGCATCCTTTGGTATTTGAGACATTTATCCATGAGGAAATGCCCTAGTGATAATGCTCCCGTATTAACATTATTTACTCCACCTGTGTGGTCTCCTCAGCTTGTTTCCCCTCCCCACTCTGATTTTCTGTGCTGGAAGGTGGGGAGGGACAGGGAAGCCCCTCCCTGGAGCCTGCCTCAGTCCTGACGCCTGGGTTCCCCCAGGGGGTTGTGCTGGCCCTGTCCTCCCAATTTTGCCTAAGATTGAAGAAAGAGGTCCAGCTCTGCCTCCTAAGCCCTCTAATACTCTATTCTCTCCTGCTTGATGGGTGGCTTTCTGCTGAGCTTTTACCTCTTCAGGGCCTCAGTGTTCTCATCTCTGAAATGGGGAGAGGAAGGACCTGTCAGGGCCTTTATGGGATAATTGCTGAAAAGTTAATGAAGAGACTGGGAATCCCCAGTCTAGAGGTTGCTGAGGGTATCGGGGAGGAGCAGGAGAAGAGTTTTGGGTGAAGACTCCCTGGCTCATCCTGGGAGGGAGGTAGCATGTAAGTCTTGGGGTACTGGGTTCTGGTGTGTGTAGAGGGGGTACAACTGCGCCTGTCCTCTGCCAAGGGCATTGGGCTGTGGTCAAAAACAGGATGTCATCCCGTGAAAAGTCCCCAGGCCACTCTCCTATGTGGGTCAGAGTTCGCAGCTTCAGGGAGCTTTGGGAAACAAGTCTTACTCTTTTGTTTCATCTCCATTCTCCTTCCTGGTCTTTTGTCCATCTCTGCCCTGGGACATATTTGTGTTAGCCAGTATACCTAAACTTACAACCACCCTAAAATTAGGCTCATATAAATAGAGATCTGGGGGCTCCTCCTAAATTCACCTTCAGGCCCCTTCTCCCTTTTCCAGGCCACCTTCCTACCCTCTTCACCCTCCTGGAGTTCCAGGAGTCCTGAACTGTCTGTAGCAGTTCTTGGCTGGACTCTGCCTCTGGTCTTTCTGGTCTTAGGTGACCTCTTGTCCATCCTAAGCTTCCCCACTCCATCCAAAGTCAGGGAAAAGGTCCTCCCTTCCCATTTGACAATGAGAGATCCCAGGTCCAAAAGATAGATTACACTGGGTCCTCTTGGGGGATCCAAGTTGGGAAGTGAGTATGTAAAAAGAGGATGAAAAGGGAGCGAGAGAAATTGTGGCTCAGAGAGGCCAACAACACTGACATGAAGCTCTGCAAGGAGGAACTGACTTGAAGACGCGTGGTGTGTGTGTGTTTGGTGGGGGGCATGAGCCTTTCAGGTCTCAAAAATGGAACTTCTTTCTTTCTTACCAAGTCCATGGAGGAAAACTCAGGAAGAGGGGATGGAATTTGGAGAGTTCCAGCCATCCCAGCTCTCCACCCTAGCAATGCTGTCATTTCCTCCATCCTGCAAGAACCGCTTTGTCCCTCTCCCACTGCCCAGCCAACTCTGCGGAAGGAAGGAAGTGCCCCCAGCCCCCACTCCCAGCTGAAATCCTCCTTTCCTGGCAGACCTCACGGACTCAGATCTCACCCCCTACCACTCCCCTAGGAGAGCTGGGGGCCACTGTTTCCTGGATTATCCTAAAAGCTTCCGAGGCCGTGAGGACTTGGCAGCATCCCTGCTCCCTCCTTTACCTCCCCCTTTGGCACTGCCTGTCACCTCCTTTATAAAGCCTGGCTCTTTTATCACCGCCACTTGGCCCTCACTGCCGCCGCCAGCTCTGGGCTCCATGGACTGGTAAGAGAGGCTGTTCCCTGTCCAGTACAGGGGACCTCCACAAAGAGGATCAGGTCTCCACTCTAAAGTGGGGGTCATAGAGAAGGGTCTGGTTCTCTCTGAATTGGGAAGGGGGAGATAAGAGGGAGATCTTGGTGGGGTTTGCATGGAGAACCAAAGGGATCCCTTGGAGGTCTTTTGACTGGGCTGGGGTAGTCAGCCCAGTGGAGAAGTGGGGTAGGGATTCATAGCTGGGAACTTTATTCCGAGAGAAAGGAAGGGCAAATAAATGTTAATAGAAATACAGGGCACACACACTCACTGCCCTGAATGACAGAACACCTGCAAGGATAGTAAGGGAGAAACCACTATCCACATCCTATGGGGAACTGCATTTACGGTGGAGGAGAGAAGACACCCTACACTCAAGCCCACAGGTACACACGGGCATAATATGTACACACATTTGTAGATATACACACACCGACATACAGATGCACTATCCTCAGGTGAGTTCATCTTCTAGACTGAAAAGCGATGGTGGTAGCTAGGGATTTTGAAATTTATAATAAAATTAGTGTCCAGCATTGTGCTTGGCCTTAAGTAGACCCTCGATAAGTGTTTGTTGAATGAAATAAAGGATGAATGAAAGAAAACTATTTGACCCCAGCTTTAGGCTCTATCTGGTTTTCTAAGAATCAGGAGAGTATGGTGGGGAGAGGAGGGGAAATAAGGAATATGTTGGCATCCAGGGTCATCAGCTTGCAGGCTTGGAAGTGCAGCCCAGAGGTGGGAGTGGGAAATAGAGGAGAGGAGTGAGTGAGAAGAGGAAAACAGGACCAGACTCTGGTCTGGTCCCAGCTCTGCTTCTAACTTGCTACTAACGTCCCTGTTTTGGGGTTTGGTTTCCCTACCAGTAAAACGAGGGCTTGGACGAGACAATTTGGGGCTAGACCAGCTTTGATATTCTCATAGTGCAATCTCTACAGGACAGTTGAAGTTTGGAAGGGATCACAAGTGTAGAGTCTGACTTGTCTCAGCAATTCAAGATGGGATCAGTTTGTCCATTAGACTCAAGATAGGAGATGGCTTTGATCTAGGGATTCATTTAAGAATGCTGTTTCCTCCGCCTTCAGGCTCTAGGGGAGCCAGACTTCCAGGGTCATCAATTCTGCCATATTGAGGCCAGATGGACTAGTAGGCAGAATACAGGCTTTGGAACCTGAGAGATCTGAACTCAGTTTCTTCTTCTGTCTTTTAACAACTCTGTAATCTTGGGTAGATCATTTAACTTCTTTGATCTTTGGCTTCCTCATCTGTACGATGGGAATAATAATAATTACTTTGCTGCATGCCCATGAGAATTAGAGATATTTGTGTAAAGCATCTGGAACATAGTAGGTGCTCAGTAAATAAATGCTGTTTGTGATAAACACGCAGACTAATGAGGTTTCTCCAGGTACAAAGTGGATCACTGACTATAGATGAAGCTTGAGAAGAAGAGGGGTGGCAGGAATGGGGGTTGGACACTTGCAGGGGAAATCTGACTATTTATTTGAGAGAATGAGGAAGAGCAGCAGAAATGGTCCAAGTCCAAGACAGATCTGTTTATACAGGAGATGTGATGGGCTGTGTTGTTCAATTTTGAGTAGCAATAAGTATATGGGCAATGGGCTGTGGTGACCTTGCTCATTAAGTTAACATCAGACCATGCGCCGTCATTCGGTGGGAAAACATTTAGCAAGTGGGAAACCAAAAGGATTGGAAGCAGAGGACTGCAAGTAGAGGGGGACTGGAGGAAAGATAGTGTCAGTACCCTGAGTGAGCAGCAGAAGCCTAGGCAGAGCAGGAAATCAGAATGGCTGGCAGTTTCCAGAGACAACTGCATTGTTGTTGAATTTCCTGCTGATGAGCTGCAGGCAGATGGAGGGTCTTTGCTGGTGGAATTCCAGATGGCTACAGGTCTGGTTGGATCGGGGCAGGGCTAAAGGGGGCCTAGAGTGAAAGTAGCAGGGAGTGTCTACCATCCTCGGGCTGAATCCCTGTTGCTTTCCAGGGAAAAGGCAGAAGGGGCCAGGAAGAGAAGGCAATCTGATGCCTATAAATGGGAGGGGAACTTGGTCCCCTACCCAGAGTCAGACCCCTGCACAGGCTTTAGCACCTTAGGAACAGTAGATGCAGCACCAGCAGGCAGCTTGGAGGAGGAGGCAGGAATGCCCAGAGGTCAAATCAGGAACCAGAGTCCCCCACTGGGGACTCTGTTTTGGACCTGATGAGTGTCTACTCCATTCCAGAGGTAGCTGTGAACTAGGATACAAACCCAACTGGCCAGGATTTGTAGGCTGAATGGATGGAGACAAAGCTGCGTTGATGAAGAGGATTGATTGTCAATTTAGCCATGGCCACAAAGATCCAGAGCAGTTCCTGTGAATCCACATCCAGAGCCCCAAGTAACAAGAAGGCAAAAAGCAAACCCCGACTGATCAGAAATCTCAATCCCCCGATGTCAGGCGGCACCTCCGGCTTCCAAATACCTGTCACTTCTCTAGCTTGGTGGCTGCTTTTACAGCATTTCACCAAGGAAGAAACTGAGGCTTAGAGGCACCTGACCTGCCAGGGTCAGTTTAGCAAGTGCAGGGCTGGGGCTAGAATTTAAATCCGTCAACTTCTAGTCCACAGGTCTTTGTGCATACACCTTAATCCAACCAATATTTACTGGGAACTGACTTATTTAATAATTATAACAAGGATATCTTCCATTTACCCGGCGCTTACCAGGGGCCCCTTGGGCTAAGCATTTTTAGGCATATCAATTCCTTTAAGCCCCCAGGAGACCCTACCAATGTGTACCCAGGTTGTCCGGATGAGGGAAATGAGCCTTAGAAAAGAGGGAGATGCACAGATGAATCCGACATCGATTCTGGATAAGAACGTGTGCGTGTCTGAGGGGTACCATGCACATATGCATACACACATGGATTGATTTTCACCCCGCTTATGCACTCGGTTTAGCTATTTTTGAGTTACAGTTTGAGTGTGTCCCAAACGGGCATGCAGGACAGGTAAACCAATGGCGGGGGGGAATAGGGGCTGTAGAGGCGAGATTAAATCAGCCTAAATTCAAGTATGAAATCGACTGTAAAGAGGAAAACGAAATTTTAAAAAGCCGACGGCAAAGCGCACAGAGGAGACCAATCTGAAAAATGAAAGAAATAGGGAAATTAATCTGCATTCCCCTGTGAAAAAAGGGGTCACATGGAGAGATCAACACTGCGGCATGGGAGTGAAGCATGGGGCCACCTCAGCGGCCAGGCAGAAGAATGCGTGGGTGGAGGACGGAACTTCCCTACCCACCGGTGCTTGGCGGGTCTCGGAAATGTCGACCCATCCAGATCTTGAGGGAAGTTTTTGTGAGCTCCGCGAGCGCGCTGAAATTTTACCAGAATATTGCACTGGGCATGTGCATTTTTCTCAAAGGAATCCAAGACCCCTCCCCAAAGTTAAGAACCTTGGGTTTAGTTATTCTGGTGAGAATTAGGAAGGAACGGTGGCAAGCGATAGCTCAATTCCTTCCAGAAGTGTCCCTTCCCAGGGCCATTCAGGCGCCTGCCCATTCTTCAGAACCGGGTGCTCGGGGGCGAGGGTGTGCGTAGGCTGAGCACTTCCCGAAGGACAGGAGGGCGAGGAGAGGCGAATTTGAGAGGTGGATTTCTTAGGCACTGGGGTTGCTACCTAAGGGGAGGGGCAGAGTGACAGCTGCTGGGACCTGGGACCGGAGTAGGGGGGCAGCAGAGACCGGTGGTGGGCAGAGGCTGGGAGAGGGGAGGAGAGGAGGTGGTCACCCAGAAAGGTCAGAGAGGGATACCCCGAAACGAAGAGGGAAAAAAGGACGGGGAAGGGTGGTGGTGGAGAGAAGCGGCGCGGGGTGCGGGGGGTGAGGCAGGGCAGGGGACGGGGGTCGGGGGTCGGGGGAATGGCGAAGGAGGGCAGCCAAGACAAATTTCACACGGCCTAGGCCTAGAGGCGAACTGGAAACATACTTGGCGCTCAATCTTGTTTCCTTCTTTCCTCCCAGTTCCGGGGCAGGGCTGCCCGTTCAGAGAGGGTCAAGGGCCATCGAGGCAACCTAAGGGTTGCTGCCTAAGGGTGGCTCTGTCTCACCCCCAGGACCTGCCCCCTTATCCATTCGCCCTGGGTCTTAGTCCTGCGTCCTCTGCTAGACCGAGCCAGCTCCAGGGCAGTTTTCCACCCGGCGGGGCGGGTCTTAGAACCTGGGAATCACCCCACCCGGGCCCCTCTCCCTGGGAGTGGAGGGGACCAGGGAGGAGCGAGGGAGCGGGCGGCGCACGCCCTAGTTATCTTTCCTCCCCCACTCCCGCCCGCCCCCTCCTCGCGGCCCTGGCTGGGCCTCCGGTCCAGCCGAGCCCTCAAGGGTTAAAGGCGGCCGCAGGTGAGGTGGGCGGGGCCGCGAGTCCGGGGGAAAAAGCAGCGCCGGGGAGAGGATGAAGGCAGAGAGCGCGGGTGAGTCACGGGCGGAGCTGGCCTTGTTCGCTCGCTGGCTCCTGCCCGCCCTCCGTCCTCCGCCCTCTCGCCAGCGCTCACCTCCGCCGCCTGCCGACTGCCGCCAGCCGCCGGGTCTGGCTCGCCCTGGGCTCCTGCCCCTCACCGCTGGAGAGCTCGCCGGCGCACAGGGCCCATGAGCGACCGTCTGTAGCGCACCAGCCAGCCGTGCCCGGAGCCCGCCGCAGCCTCGAGGTAGGAGCGCGGGTCGGGGTGGCCAGGGGTGAGCGCTACGGAGATTGTCTCGAAAAAACGCACTCCGAACGCGCCCCAGCCTCCTATGGCCTTGGGAGCGGGGTGGTCCTAAAGGATCTGAGAGGTTAGAACCACGATGGGGGGAAAACTGGGCGGACGGGAGAGACTGGAGGGACCGAGGAGGCTGGAAACCGGGGCAACTGGAGCGACTGGGACAACCAGAGGACCGGGACATTGAGAACTGGGAGTACTAGCCGGTGATCCAGAGAGGCAGAGCCGAATGGGGCATAAGGGTGCACCGACTTGCCTTCCCACTTCGGGGAGCGAGAAGCCTGCGATGTACGCTGTGCTCTCTCCTTTCCTGAAATCTTTCTAGGCCTGGAAGTGAACCGGACACATACTTGGCACTCAATCCTGTTCCCTTCTTTCCTCTCAGCTCTGGGGCAGGACAGCGCTGCCCGTCTGGGGCAGGTGGGTCAAGGACCATAGAGGCAACCTAAGGGTTGCCACCTAAGGGTGGCTCCATATCACCCCCAAGACCTGCCCCCTCCTCTATTCTCCTGGGTCTTAGTCTTGCATCTTCTGCTAGACTGAGCCAGCTCCAGGGCAGTTTTCCACCCAGTGGGACGGGTCTTAGAACCTGAGAATCACCCCGCTTTGGATTTCTGAAATCTTGGTAGCAGGCCATTGCATCCCAGGCCTGGGCTCTCCAGCTCTCTGCCAGGAGAAGCCACTCTGGAGCCCAGATTATCCTTGCCTTCCCATCCTCCAGCCCCTGGGGCAGTTCCCAGGCACCAAAAGCTGTTAGGGTCCCTGGCTTCACAGCTCCCGCTCAGCCCCTTCTGTGCTGCCCCACCCCGGCCTGGGGCTCCGTTCCTGCAACTTCACCCTGTTTTTGTCTTGTGGTGAGGCAGCCGGAGCCTGAGTAGGTGCCCCCGTCCTCCTCTCCCTCCCTCTCCCAGGCTATCAGTGCCACCTCCCTGGTCCCAGAGGCAGAAGATGGTAGGGTCAGCTAAGCCCTGCTGTAGGAAGGAAACACTCCTGCCCTAAGTCACTGGTCTCCTCCCCCACCAGTAGAGAAGACCCAGGCACACAAACCTGCCCAGCTGAGGCACCAGGGCTTCCAGGCCTTAGGGAGAGGTGGTGAGAAAAGCGTGAACTTCAAGCCACAGATATGTGGTTGAGAAAGCGGTGGGGGTCTTTAGCGTTCTAAGGGTCTACAGAAAGACTGGTTTACAGAAAGTAACAGACTGAGAGTCCAGGAGTTAGGAGACCTGGTTTATTGAATGAATAAATGAACATCCTTGTCCAAGTCACTGTGCCAAGTCATTCAGTCTGCTTCCTTCTCTTCAAAATAAGAAGATTGGCCTGAAGCAGTGGTTCTCAACATTTGCTGCATGTAAGAATCTTCTGGTGGTGGTGGGGAGCTTCTGAAAAATGATCCATGCCTAGGATGCACTCGCTTATGTCATCTTTTTGGGCAATTCTTGCTCTTAAGTTCTGTGGTTATGACTTCTCTTGTTGCCCTCCTCTTCCTGCACTCTGACCTTGTATCACTTAAAGGGGTGCAATTGTATCTTCCAGAGCTTGCTGTCAAGCTCTTCTCTGGGGAAGCCATTCCCTCCCAACTTTATATCTGGGCCTCCCCTAGCATGGAGAGGAAGATGGGTAGCAGTCAGAGAGTTGCCTGGCACTGGTATGAGTCAAGAGAGGGATGGAAATTTGGTTTTCTCTGGTGGGGGTATCTCCCAGATTCCGGGGGTATCTGGTGGCCAGAGAGCTGCTCCCCAGGGAGGTGAAGTCCCTGCTTGAGGGAAGGGGGTGGGGGCATGTGAGTCGGTTTAGTGGGCCCGGTGTGACCAGGCCAGGCGGGGAGCAGTGTAGACGGTGAAATGCTTTTCATTACTGAACATGCTTTGGGAATGGCATGAGAACTCTTTCAAAGACTCAGGACCCGTTTGGGGCTTTATGAGGGGCAGGTCACCTGAAGCTTTGGGTTTCAGAAATAGACCATCCCCTCTCCCATCTGTATCCTGAGTTAAACTGGGGAAGCTGAGATGGGTCTAGATCCTCCATTTGGGCTGACAGCAGGTCTGCAGGGGGAAAATGCCACTGCCCCTTGTGCTGGCCTGCGCAGCTGGGGTGGGGATGGTTCTAGCACTGTGCTGTAGGTGTATCTGACCTACCATCCTGGGAGTGGCCCAACTCTAGGGATGAGCTGGGTCATACGGCAGGGATCACCCAGAGGAAGGTAGACCTCCATCATCCTCTGTGCTTGGATGAGAACCTCACATCTTGGACCCTTCCTCGCACTGCCGAATTCTCTAAACTCATCTCTAGTCCTCGTTCAGAGGTGCATCCTTCTTTTACACCTGGGGCCAGAGAGGAGGACCTGGGTTAGGAGGGAAAGTGAGCTGGTTATTTCCCTTACTTTTCTGCTTCTTCGCCTCCTTTAGGTCCCGTCTGAGGTGCCCCTGACCGTCCCTGCCCTCACCCCACCCCGGATCCCGGCAATGCTAACCGCTGTCTGCGGCTCTCTGGGCAGCCAGCACACGGAAGCGCCGCACGCCTCCCCGCCGCGCCTCGACCTGCAGCCTCTCCAAACTTACCAGGGCCACACGAGCCCTGAGGCCGGGGACTACCCCTCCCCGCTGCAGCCTGGAGAGCTGCAGAGCCTCCCGCTGGGCCCGGAGGTGGACTTCTCGCAGGGCTATGAGCTGCCAGGGGCCTCCTCGCGGGTAACCTGCGAGGACCTGGAAAGCGACAGTCCCTTGGCCCCGGGCCCCTTTTCCAAGCTCCTGCAGCCGGACATGTCACACCATTATGAATCGTGGTTCAGGCCGACTCACCCAGGCGCGGAGGATGGCTCGTGGTGGGACCTTCATCCGGGCACCAGCTGGATGGACCTCCCCCACACTCAGGGCGCGCTGACCTCACCTGGCCACCCGGGGGCGCTTCAGGCGGGCTTGGGGGGCTACGTCGGAGACCACCAGCTTTGTGCCCCGCCACCCCACCCGCATGCGCACCACCTCCTTCCAGCTGCCGGAGGGCAGCATCTCCTAGGGCCGCCCGACGGGGCTAAGGCCTTGGAAGTAGCCGCCCCGGAGTCTCAAGGGCTGGATTCCAGCCTGGACGGGGCGGCGCGTCCCAAAGGCTCCCGGCGGTCGGTGCCCCGCAGCTCAGGCCAGACCGTCTGTCGCTGCCCCAACTGTCTGGAGGCGGAGCGACTGGGGGCTCCGTGTGGGCCCGATGGGGGCAAGAAGAAGCATTTGCACAACTGCCACATCCCGGGCTGCGGGAAAGCCTACGCCAAGACGTCGCACCTGAAGGCGCACCTGCGCTGGCACAGCGGCGACCGTCCCTTCGTGTGCAACTGGCTCTTCTGCGGCAAGCGCTTCACGCGCTCGGACGAGCTGCAGCGCCACCTCCAGACCCACACCGGCACCAAGAAGTTCCCCTGTGCAGTCTGCAGCCGCGTCTTCATGCGCAGCGACCACCTGGCCAAGCACATGAAAACCCACGAGGGCGCCAAGGAGGAGGCGGCTGGGGCGGCCTCGGGAGAGGGCAAGGCCGGCGGCGCAGTGGAGCCCCCCGGGGGCAAAGGCAAACGCGAGGCCGAGGGCAGCGTGGCTCCCTCCAACTGAGCTCCTCGGTGCCGCCTCCCTGCGGGTCTCCCGGGGGGCACTGGATGCGAGCCCCCAGGTCTGACGTCCTTGGGGGTGGCTTGAGGAAGAGGGGAAGGTGCATATTTATTCAGGGAGGAGGAAAAGTGGTGCAGGGACAGGGAGATGGGGCGCTAGGGGTTCTTAGTCTCTGGGGCTACTAGGCAGGATGAATTTGACTGGGCCGGTAGGAGCTGCGCAATGCCCCTCTGTTCTCCCCTGCCTCACAGTTTCCCTCGCCCCTGGGCTAGGGGGTTGGGGTGGGACACCCGTACCGCGGCTGGCTGGCGGGGACAGGCTAGAGGAGACAGCAAGTCCAGTCCCCGGAGCAGAGAGAAGTGGGGCCGGCCCGGGGCGCTGGTGGTGGCTGTCTGGACACGTCCTTAGCGCCTGGGAACCAGGACATAAAAGCGCCTCCGGAGCCGCCCTGCGGCGGGGTCCCTTTCATCCCACTTAAAGTGCTTCTGCCCCTAGGGTTTCCGGAGGGAGAGCCGAGATGGGATGGGGGAGCCTGGGGGTCCCCCTTGGCAGGGGTGTCTCTCTCTGGTTTGGAGGGTTGTTGCTGTAAAAATAACTCCTTTGATGAGCTTCCTTATTAACACTTTCAGACCCAGTCTGATGGAGCCATGAAGGAAGAGGGAAAGAGGGCTGCCATTCCTGACAGCCTCCCAGCCAGGGCTGGCGATAAAGGACAGAGTTAGATGTAGGGGGCGAGCAGGGAAGTCCCCTTCTAAAATGAGAGATAGGGATTTGGTGGGGTATGGAAGGAACTAACCCCTTCCCTCTCCACCTCTAATTCAGCCCTTAATTCTTGGTCTATGATAAATAAAGTTCAGTAGTCTCACATTCCCCATCTATTACCCTAGGTGTGTTTTCAAGGCAGCCAGCGGTAGAATCCATGTAGTTCCCACCAGTTGCCTTCCCCTCAGGGATGGAAGGAAGAGAGTTTCTTGGGCTGGTTGAGGGCAGATTGGGGGTGTCTCAACAGAGGGACCTCCACTGGTTCCCACTCAGAGTGGAGGCCTGCAGCCTACCTGACCATCTCTTTAGCTGTCACCAAGAAAATAAACCCCACTGTCTCTCTAGCTTGGCCCTTGTTTTTCCCTTGCCCCTGCCATAGCATGTTCATTAGGGGATTCCTTCCTCCCCCTCATCTCACAGGGGAAGGGAGAGGAAAGAGTTGTTCTCCCACTGGAAGGGGTTCTGCCTTCTGAGGTGACATCCAGGAAGCTGTCCCCATTCCCTTCTCCTTTAGATGCTAGAAACACATTTTGATTCTGATCATGGGGTGGGGGAGAGAGGAAGGGAGGGAGGGGAGAAGCCCAGCAGAAGCTGAGCCAGGCAGAGGGGAAAGAAGCTGGTATGAGGAAGGGTCTGACAGGCCACAGCCCTTGCAGCCGGAGGGCTTTCCCACACTCGAGAGAGGGGCCTTACAGTCCCTCTGACACCCCTCCCCCTTCCCCTTGCTCCCTTTCTTCACCTGGAGCCCTCTGCAGAGATTAGCTGTGTATTGATTTTTAAGTTATAAGCAAAGGGTATTTTATTTAATATTAGGTTATGTGTGTGCATGTTGTGTGTACCTGTGTGCATGTATGTGTGTTTCTCTACTGAGCCTGGGGTCTCTAGCCAGGGAGACCCCATCTTATTCACCATGTCCAAGATCCTGGGATCTGGGCCCAGCATCTCTTCCTCCCTTGTAGATGCTGGAGCCCAGCCAAGGTCTGGGAGCTATATGGGAAGTGGGGGCTGGGATCTGGGTGGGAATATGTGTTTGTATACAAAGGGGCCCTCCTTAAAAGGGACAGGATGACCTTCCCGAGGAACTCATTGGCCTGGGGTAGTTTAAGAAGTAATGTTCTTTCTTTCTTTCACTTTTCCCTACCTCCTGCTAACCCAACCAGAGATCCCCTTCCTTGCTGAGAGGGTTGGGGGCAGGAGGAGAGTTGGCAGTGCCTGCAAGTTGCCTGGCCAGGTGGAGAGGGGGAGAGAGGAAGGGCACCGTGGGTGTAAGATGCCTTTCTCCTCCACCCATCGAAACCAGCCACCCCCTCCCTGTGCCACCAAGACAGCCTTTTCCAGTGGCCATCCTAAGGGGAACTCCCAAATGGGTGTTGGTGGTGGACACAGATGCTCCCCCCAATGGAAGCCCCAAGCTCTGAGGTATGCGGGTAGAGGCTTTGGATAGGTTTTCTTCTGCTCCCCTCTTTTATAGATCTAGGCTGCTTGGCTGCCTGTCTTTCTAGGCAGTCCCCCTAGAGGAAAAATCTAGGAATTTATTTTTTCTTTAACTGCTGTGAACTCACTTTGAGGGGGTAGGAGGAGGGAGAAACAGCCTGTGTTTTTTATGCAATAAAGTCATCAACTACATCATGCTTCCTTTGTGTTCCAGCTCTGTTTCCTTTTTGACTCGGTGTCCCTCAGCAGTGAGGACCAGGTCTGGGCCACAGAGTGGGGTGGATGCTTCCCAGTGATCCTGCAGCCCCTTGGAAAGCCTCATGTCTATTGAGTTGGGTTGGAGCTGGGGTCTGATCCTGCCCCAGAGGTGGCTGGTACAGAAGGAGGGAGGTTCTTCCTCTGGGTTGATACCCGGGCTGTCCCTCCCTGGTCTCATACCTGTGGTTATGAGAAGTTTCTAGATATCTCTTTCCTCTTCCACATACAAGCCCCTTCTTTCCCTTCCCCTGCTAAGAACACTGGTTCCCTCTTTCCCAGGCACTGGCTCCCTCACTCCATCCCCATGGAGGGTGCATGTCAGTCCATCCCCTGCCTGTGACTGAGCTGGGGGTGACTGGCAGTGATTACTTCACCCAGGATGATCCTTATCAGGGACAAGGCGATGAAAGGCAGCCGAGCTATCTGATGGGCTCCCGCCCAGCTGGAAAGTATGAGGGAAAGGCTCCTACTGTAGCTCACAGCTAGAGACCCACCATGGTTACACAACCACAAGGCACACAAACATACCCGCACTGGACCCACGTGCACCCGCCCCCAGAGATATGCAGAAATATCTATCTGTACACATCTTCCCAGGCCTCCCAGTGCTTGATACAAAGTTGGTGCCTAATTCACATCAAATGAGTAGAAAGCCTCATGATTCCAGAGCCCCAAAGCCAGGAAGGTTGACAGAAGATAGGTTTTGGGCTCCAAGGGGGCTGGGGAGCAGGGGTTACTGTGTTCTTTCACCTTCTCATTCTACCTTTTTGCCAAAAGTATTATTTTCCCCTAGTGGCATTTCTAGATCCACCACTCTAACCCTAACCCAATTTCTCGAAGCCAAATCTGGTACTCAGGCTGGCCCATCCCATAACTTAATTTGGGATCCTGGGGTCACAACATTTATGGCTACCTTAGGATAGGGGCATCAGAATGAATGATTTAGGGGTTGTAGAGGAAACCAGACTGGTTTGGGGCCAATTGTTTTGTTTCCACCTGCTGCTAGATTTAGAAGGCTGGGAGGAGGAAGGACAGGTGTGTTTTCCCAAGACCTTATGCCAGCCCCACTCCTCCAGGTGCCTCTTTTGTCTTCCTGGTTCTAGGGGAGTTAGACCCCAGGAATTTGGTGAGTCCCCTCCTCCTTTACCCCCATCGCTGCCCCCAGGGACAGGAGGGCAGCTGTGCGGCCGGCTGGGCCTGTCTGGGCAGGGCTGGGGCCACCCCTCCTCCCCATGCAGCTCCTCCCGCTGACCTGCATTCTTAGCAGGGGCCTTTGGTGGGGCTCTGACACTTGCTTCCTTGCTGGAAATGCTGCCTGGCTGGCCTGCCCCCCATCCCCCCCACGACGGAACCCAAAGCCACCTCTGACCCCCCTCAGATGGGGTGCCTGGCAGGAGGATCATGGAGGGCCCAGGAAGGGGTTAGGGAAATCAGAACATCTGGGCTGGCTCTCTGGGTTCCTCTCCTGGGAAGTGGAAGTAGAATCTACTTCTAACCTCTAGGGTGGGTGAATGAAATAAGAAATGAGAAAGTGACAGAGAAGAAGACAGCCTGGGAACTGCAACCTGGGGGTGCGCTGTGGCCTCTCTCTGCCTCTCCTCCTGCCTGTTTCCGCCCCACAGTGGGAAGCCGGGGAACTGCAGGAGATGAACCCGCCTTCCTGCAAGCTGCTTCAGGTGCCCAGATTTCTCAGCACACAGCTTCGATGTTTGCTTCTGGAATGACATTAATTGGCAACCTCACAACCCCTCCCCGACACTGTATCAGAAACAGCCTTCACCTTCCCATTAATCCTAGTGTGACTGACCGCCAGCACCCTAGCAGAGTAGGCTTGAAAGAAGGCCAAACTCCACTAAAACACTGTTAGAATTGTTTTCTTTCTTTCTTTCTTTCTTTTTTTTTTGAGACGGAGTTTTGCTCTTGTTGCCCAGGCTCTTGCTCTTGCTCTTGTTGTGCAATGGCGCGATCTCAGCTCACCGCAACCTCTGCCTCCCAGGTTCAATCGATTCTCCTGCCTCAGTCTTCCCAAGTAGCTGGGATTGCAGGCATGTGCCACCACGCCTGGCTAATTTTGTATTTTTAGTAGAGATGGGGTTTCTCCATGTGAGCCAGGCTGGTCTCGAACTCCCGACCTCAGGGGATCCGCCCATCTCAGCCTCCCAAAGTGCTAGGATTACAGGCATGAGCCACCACACCCAGCCCACTGTTAGAATTGTTAAGCAAATATAGTAAAGTCAGAGGATACAAGGTTAATGTACAAAAGTCAATAGTGTTCCTATACACTAATAACAAACTATACAAAAAAGAAATCAAGAAAATAGTCCCATTTACAATAGCTACCAAAATAATAAAATATTTAGGAATAAATTTAACCAAAGAGGTGAAAGATCTGTACTCTGAAAATAAGATATTGATGAAAGAAACTGAAGAAGACACAAAGACATGGAAAGATATTTCATGCTGACGGATTGGAAGAATTACTATTGCTAAAATGTGCATACTACTCAAAGCCTTCTGTAGATTCAGTGCAACCCCTGGAATCAGATAACCTGCAGCATCTCCCCTCTCTCCATTCTGGACGGCTCCACAGAGCAAAAGGGTGTAAGATGCATTTGTCTTAATGATGGCTATGGAGAGATGGTTTGTAGAGAAAAATGAACTGAAAATCAAAACATTTGGGATCAGAGTGTACCTCCACATGACTGTGTGTCACCTTTGGCCAAGACTTCTTTGTGGTTTCAGTTTCACTACAGGTAAAGGCACCAAATCTTTGAACTAGAAAGTTCTAAATTTCCTTTTAAAGCGATCTTCCTATGGGTTTGAGCACTATCAGACAGATAGGTCCTCTGGGATCAGATGGGTTTTGTGCACACTTTCCCTTATTTATTTATTTTAAGAGACAGGGTCTTGCTCTGTCACCGCGGCTGGAGTACAGCGGTGTGATCTTGGCTCACTGCAGCCTCAATCTCTCTGGCTCAAGAGATCCTCCCACCTCAGCCTTCAGAGCAGCTGGGACTAGAGGCACGCACCACCACGCCCAGCTAATTTTAAAATACTTTCTGTAGAGGCGAGGTCTTGCTGTGTTACCCAGGTTGGTGTCGAACTCCTGGGTTCAAGTGATCCTCCCACCACCGCCTCCCAGAGTGCTGGGATTACAGGTGCGAGCCCCCCGCACCCAGCCTCCACCACTCTCGTATTCTGTATCTTATTCCCCTGGGCGCCTCCAGCCTGGGATTGCGCCTCTGGGATTCAAACCAGGACTCAAGTATCTGAGGTTCTTCCTTAATCTCCAGATGTCCCAGCAGTCCCCTTTCTCTGACAAAGTCTCCCTTTTCACGCGGGATCCTTTCCACCCCCAGCTCCAGCTCCCCGCAGTGACTCCGTGGGGTTAGCAGCCTTTGTCAGGCCTCAAATTGGCGCCTGGGTAGGACAGGGAGCCATGTGGGACTCGCAAGGCCGCTCCGCTCCGGGAAGTGGTGCAGGCGCGCGCCCTGGTGGAAAACGGCGGAGCTGCAGGCTCCGTTCCGGCTCCGACCCCGAGGCCGAAGGCCTTCCAGGTCACCTGAGAGTCTCCGCCCAATGGGGCGGCCCTGGCCAGAAGCGGAGGAGGTGGCACCCGGGACCGAGCTGGGGTCTTGGAAGGAGAGAGAGTGAGGGAAATACAGTATTGGGGGTGAGAGAAGGGTTGGACAGAAGAGGGTCGGGTATCTGGGCATGCGCAGGGCCGCAGGACTCTTGGTGGGGTAGCGAGGGGGACGGTCCCACGACTGCTCCGAAGGGCCGGGACTCCTAGTGGGGGCGGGACCCCCGGAGTGCCCGCCTGCGGACTCCCAAGCCTGGAGCCTGGGGAGAGGGTGGGCACCTCCGTTCCCGCACACCCGTGCATGGTGTGTGCGCCGAGCGTCCAGGAGCCACGGCGGTGTCTTCCCTGCGCGTCTTTTACACGTGTGGGGGTAGGCTGCTCCTCGGGGCTGAGCCGTGGCCAGGGTTATGGAGAGGCCCGCCTCTCCCCAGATGGCATCGTCGAGCCCTGACTCCCCATGTTCCTGCGACTGCTTTGTCTCCGTGCCCCCGGCCTCAGCCATCCCGGCTGTGATCTTTGCCAAGAACTCGGACCGACCCCGGGACGAGGTGCAGGAGGTGGTGTTTGTCCCCGCAGGCACTCACACTCCTGGGAGCCGGCTCCAGGTGGGTTAGACTTTATGGGGTGCTGGGAGGTGTGGCAGATCTCTGCATTCTTTTAAGACCTTCTTCCCTGCTCCCCACACCTGGGAGGCTGCCAGAAGTAGTGGAAGAGCATGAGCTTTAGGTCTACCAACCTGGACCTGAGCCCATTATGTAGCCTCGGTCTACCTCAGTTTCCTCTTCTGTAAAATGGGAATGAGACCTTCCTCAAAGGGATCTATAAGGTAATTGGCAGAGTGCCACACTCGAGGGGCCGCCCCTCTATGAGTGGACGCTTCCTTTCTGCTCCCTCACCTCCAGTGCACCTACATTGAAGTGGAACAGGTGTCGAAGACGCACGCTGTGATTCTGAGCCGTCCTTCTTGGCTATGGGGGGCTGAGATGGGCGCCAACGAGCATGGTGTCTGCATTGGCAACGAGGCTGTGTGGACGAAGGAGCCAGTTGGGGAGGGGGAAGCCCTGCTGGGCATGGACCTACTCAGGTGCAGACCCTGCCCTTCCTCATCTGCCTGACACACCAGAAATCTAGGGGCTGACTTTTGACCTGGGCCCATCCATCCCTCCCCCAGCCTGGTTCACAGGGGCCTCCTCCTCTCTGCAGACTTTGCCCTTGTGCCTTCGTGAAGAAGGCTGCAGCAGCAGCCACCTTTGGGCCTCTCCTGGCCCAGAAATAGAGCAGTGGTTATTTATTTATTTTCAGTTGAAATCTTACATAGAGTCCCAATTTATAAAACCAGTAATAGTGGATGGAGCAGCTCTGGGTGGAGAGAGGTTAGGGGCTCAGGACACTTCTCTCTCTGAAACTGTGTTTCAGGCCTTTTCATGGAACCCTCAAAGCATAGCACATGGAACCAGAGCATTGAAAGCCACTGGCATAATTGCATTTGATACGATCAGTGCCAGCAGATTTGCTGTGTGACTTGGGCCTATCACCAAACCTCTCCGGGCCTCTTCTGTCCCCTGGAGCTTCTGCTACCAGCCATTGATCCCTCTGTCACCCTTCTGTCCCTTGGCCCTCTCTCTTGCCAGGCTGGCTTTGGAACGGAGCAGCTCTGCCCAGGAGGCCTTGCATGTGATCACAGGGTTACTGGAGCGCTATGGGCAGGGGGGCAGCTGCCTGGAGGATGCTGCGCCATTCTCCTACCATAGCACCTTCCTGCTGGCTGACCGCACTGAGGCGTGGGTGCTGGAGACAGCTGGGAGGCTCTGGGCTGCACAGAGGATCCAGGGTGAGGTGTTCCCTTTCTCCCAGCTTTGGGAAGTGGGAGAGATGGTAGGGGCAGGGATGGGCCCCATCCAGGTGCAAGCCTGTCGGGACATCCAGGGAGATGGGAGATGAGCCCACTTGGGAATTCTCCTCCCCTTCACTTGATTAAGTCTTCCATGTGCTACAGCCTGTTGCTTCCTCTGGGAAGCCTTCCTGGACTTCCCTGGGTGGTCAGGTTTCCTGCTTATATGCAAGCAGGTACTTCTTTTTCATCGCGTTCAACACAGTTGCATGCTTACATTTATCTCTGTGATTATTTTGTCTGCCTCCCCCACCACAACGTAGGCTCCATGAGGGTAGGTAGTTCTCTTCTCCACCATGTTCTCAGCACCTCGCCCAGTGCCTGGCATAGAATAGATGCTCAATGGTAAATGAACCACTCCCCCATCTCCTCCACAGAGGGGGCCCGCAACATCTCCAACCAGCTGAGCATTGGCACGGACATCTCGGCCCAACACCCGGAGCTGCGGACTCATGCCCAGGCCAAGGGCTGGTGGGATGGGCAGGGTGCCTTTGACTTTGCTCAGATCTTCTCCCTGACCCAGCAGCCTGTGCGCATGGAGGCTGCCAAGGCCCGCTTCCAGGCAGGGCAGGAGCTGCTGCGGCAACGGCAAGGTTAGTGAACGGTGGAGGGGGCTGGGGGCCAGGAGGGCCACAGCAGTGCCAGCCACTCTCCCCTCCCACAGCTTCCCCCTCTACTCCTTGGCAGGGGGCATCACGGCAGAGGTGATGATGGGCATCCTCAGAGACAAGGAGAGTGGTATCTGTATGGACTCGGGAGGCTTTCGCACCACGGCCAGCATGGTGTCTGTCCTGCCCCAGGATCCCACGCAGCCCTGCGTGCACTTTCTTACCGCCACGCCAGACCCATCCAGGTGGGAAGAATGAGGGTGGGGAAGGCTGGGGAGAAGAGAGGATCTGATATATCTCCGTCCTTCCATCTGTGCCCCTCTAGGTCTGTGTTCAAACCTTTCATCTTCGGGGTGGGGGTGGCCCAGGCCCCCCAGGTGCTGTCCCCCACTTTTGGAGCACAAGACCCTGTTCGGACCCTGCCCCGATTCCAGACTCAGGTAGATCGTCGGCATACCCTCTACCGTGGACACCAGGCAGCCCTGGGGCTGATGGAGAGAGATCAGGTATCCCCCAGGGAGTAGGGGCTACCTTGAGGGGATGATAGACCTCCCCCACTCCCAGTGGGACTCTGGAAATATGAAGGAACTTGGGAGTGGAAGAGATTTCAGAGCTGGGGAGAGGAGTTCCTCCCTTCAAAGCCAGCAACTGCCTTTGGGGAATGTCGGGGGGTCTCTCCTTTCTCCTGCTTGTGTGAGGTGGTACACAGTACCCCCTTCACCTGGCGGGAAGCCTGTCCCAGACAGACTCATCTCAGCTTTCCCTTGGGGCAGGATCGGGGGCAGCAGCTCCAGCAGAAACAGCGGGATCTGGAGCAGGAAGGCCTTGAGGCCACACAGGGGCTGCTGGCCGGCGAGTGGGCCCCACCCCTCTGGGAGCTGGGCAGCCTCTTCCAGGCCTTCGTGAAGAGGGAGAGCCAGGCTTATGCGTAAGCTTCATAGCTTCTGCTGGCCTGGGGTGGACCCAGGACCCCTGGGGCCTGGGTGCCCTGAGTGGTGGTGAAGTTGGAGCAATCCCTTCACGCTCCTTGGCCATGTTCTGAGCGGCCAGCTTGGCCTTTGCCTTAATAAATGTGCTTTATTTTCTCTTCAGTGAACTTTATCCCAGGACCAGTGGGGGTGGGAGAGCCAAGTGAGGCCCAAAGGCAGCTGTGGGCTGGCTGCGGGGCCTGTGGTTGTGTACTCATTCCTATGAGTGGGTGAGTGATGGGGACTGGGCAGGAGGACAGGGAGGGGACAGGAGCTGGCTGCTGTTGGGGATGACTAGGACCACAGCTCCTTGGTCCTTGGCTTGGACCGGGGAAGGGCACTCCCTAGGGGTGGCAGTGAGATGGCATGCATCTTCCATGAGGTGGTGCCCGCTTCCTGCCCAAGTGGGAGCCAGGAAGCCAGCAGGGGCCTGAGGCATGCCTGCCCTGTGGGTAGCTCCCAAAAGATTCCAGACTCGCTCTTTAGAATCAGGTGGCTCACTGAGCTCTGTATTTTGTTTCCTGGAGCTTTCACTGGTTGCTTCCCCTGAGATACCCCAAGTGACATGAAAAGCATACTCAGGGCCTAGAGACACTTTACTGGGGATGGGCTTCTGTCACAGGTCAGAGGTCTGAGAAGGGGGGCAGGCCCCACTCCTCTCCACTAGTAGAGAAAGGTTGACAGAGAATCATTTCTTGCTTCTCTTGGCCGTAGTTTTGGTTGTGCTGGGGGCCTCAGCCACAGAGGCCTTGGGGGCTGTGGCTGCTTGTGCCCCCTTCCTTCCCCAGAGAGAGCTTTGGTGGCCCCTGGGAATCAGACTGCATGGTTTCTTGGTGGGAGAGGAGGCCTGGGGTGAGGAGACGGCCTCAGGGACTGTCTCCTCCCCTTGCGCAGGAGTGGCAGAAGGGCTGCTGTCCCCAGCCATGGGCACCCCAGGTAGCAGGGGCAGGTCAGTGAGGGTGGGCTGCATCTCCATCCTCAGCAGGTGCTCTGTCAGGGCCATCTGTTGCCGGTGCTCCCTGTGCCTGCTCAGCTCCTGCTCCAGCTCCTTGAGGAAGCCTGGGAGGGGCCGGGGGTGGAGGGTACAGGGTGGGTGGAGCCCTGGGCTCAGCAGGAGGGTCCCTGGGCTCAGGGAAGTCTCTGGCTGGCCCCTTGTCCCTTGTGGGAAGGAGCCTGAGGCTGGGGCCCAGGACTGACACCTGGCTCTGGCCCAGATGTTGATCTGAACTTGGGGCTCCCCTGCCCAGACGCCACTGCCACCTTAGCTTCCCTCATGTCCCACAGGGCAGAGGTGGGCTCTGGGGAGGCTGAAAACCTTGGAAAGCAGGGTCACCTCGTTCTGAGCAGAATGGGCCACTCAGCTCTGGGAACTCCTCATCGCTTGAGGCTTCATCCTCCTCATCCGAAATCCAGCGCTCCACCACAGGCTGTCCGTCCAGGTCCAGGAGAAGTGGCAGGGCTTCTGTCACCAGCTCGCTGCAGAGCAGAAGGAGCAGAGGTCACCCAGGAGGGCACCCTGGCGTGGAGGATGCAAAGACACGCACCACAGCACTCACACCCGGAGGGGTGGTGGCTCATGAGCTAGGTAGGAGGTGGGGGAGAAGGTGTCATGGACAGTGACCCCAGGTTTGCAGGCTGAGAGGGGCCTGGGCTGAGTTAGCAGGTGGAGCTCAGCCATGACCTTTCTTCCCACCCTCCACTCCTTACCGGTAGCCATCCTGGTTGGTGCAGCTGTTTCCAGACAGGTTGAGAATGAGAAGGCTCTGGGGGAACTCATCTGCACACAGCAAAGAGAGAGGAAATGGGGTTCTCACTTGATCTTAGCCAAAAGACCATGAAGCGATGGGAATGGGGTTCTCATACCCACTTTCTAGTCCAAAGCCAGTACCTCTAGGCACAACCCCTTGAACTCCCTGAGGATGAAATGTGGACCTGCAGGGGCATGGCTAATAGAAGCACGGGCAGATGGGTGCAGAGGGGAGGGCAGGCCCCACAGGGGATGTGTTTGGTGAGCCAGGGCAAGTGGGTTCCTACCCAGCTTCAACGTTTCTATCAGGTTCTCAGAAAGGTCCAGAAACTGGAGGCATGGGAGGTCGAGGAGGTTTTCCACCTGCCTGATTTGGTTTCCTGCCAGAGACAGGAAGCTGTAGGGGAAGGAAGGGGTACAGAGGCAGAGCTGAATCATGGAACAGCTGGAAGAAAAGAGGAGGGCACCTGACACCGGGGCCCCTGGGCTAGGCAGCTGATGACCAGTGGGGACACATGGCCTTCTGGGGTGAGGGAGTAGATCTAGGCTTGCTGGTCCTTGACTGACAAGGACCCAGGCTTGGAGAAATCTGAACCAGTTCTTTGGGATATGGCTAGGTTCCCCCAACCCCTCTTCCCCTGCTTGAGCCCTGGCACCACATACCGCAAGGAGGGGATGCAAGCCAGGTTCTCAATTTGCTGGATCTTATTCTGCAAGAAGAAACCGAAGTGGGGAAACCAAGCTGAGATCAGATGCGTCGGGGGCCCTTTACGGGGACAAAGCCCCAAGACCATGTCTACTCTGCAGCTGGAGATCTGGCACTTTGGGAATGATCACCCCACTCCTTGAACAGGTTGCCACTACCTTAAGAAAGATGATTTTCTTTCCCCATGTGGATGGTTAAGGGTGTAAACCTGGGGTATCTAAACCTGACTAAGTATACTCTTCTGATTCCACAACCAAAGAGTGACCTGGGAATCAGAAAAGGAAACTAAGAAGCCACCAGGAAAATGGAAAGGGCCTTGGTGGTGGCTTGCATACACAGAGAGAACAATGAGCATACAGGAACCTGATGGTTAAAGTTTCTATGGGGAAAGTTGAAGCGAGCTGGGAATACTCAACCAGGGGAAGGCTGGAGATCAACCAACCACCACCACCACCACCAAACAGCCTTCAAGTAGGATCTGAATGATGTACAGGAATCTTCATAGTTTCCTCTTCTTCAAAACAGGAAATGGGCTGGAGCTATTTAACGTGAAAGATTTAGAGTAGATGCCAAGAAGAACTTCTAGATCAAGAGAAGTGCCTAAAGAACAGTGGAAGGAGCACAGGTCATGTTCAGGATCTATTTTGAGGGAATTAGTTTTTCAATTCAGGACCCTATGTCATTCATCTGGGAATGGTTTAAATGAAGGTCTGCCTGCCTGAACACCAGGGAATGGGCAAGATGACCTGGTTGGCTCCTTTCAGATGAGACAGATTAGGTCCACAGGGGTCAAGGGGAGGGGAAGGGTAGAGAAAGAAGTTACCCCTTGCAGATAGAGACTGTGAAGATTCTGGAGGCCTTCTAAGTTCCTGATAGTAGTAATCCCCTCCCGGTCCAGGCGGACAGTCTGCAGTTCATCAAGAGTGTGAAACCTGGGAAAAGAGTCAGTAAGGGTGGTGTTAGAGCACCACTCATGTGGTCTCTTAGCAGGGAGGATGGGAGACAGAGGAGGGAAGGGCTTTCAAGGAGGGGTAGTTGGCTGAGTGATTTTAATCAGATGTGAGAAACATCTTGACATCTTGAGGTGGTGTCTAGATCATGAAACTGGCTTGACTTGCAGACTTGTATCTCTGTTGTTAGCACGGGGAAGGGTGAGAGAGAGGAGTAAGGGACCTCTGGGAAATTGGGGGATGGCAGCTTATGGTTCCTGGGGAGATTCAGAGGCAAGAGAAACCTTCCTCTGGCCAGCTTGGATGGTGGAGGCAGGGGTGGGACAGAGGTGAGACACTGCAGAAAGATCCTTCCTCACCTTCCTTTTGAGTGGTTCATGGAGAAAAAAGCACTTGTTCCATCCACCCATTCATTCATTCCACAACATTGCTGAGTGCCTACTAGAGACAAATGACAGAGTCTATGCCCACCACTAATAAAGAAGCAGGGCAGGCTGGCCATGGTGGCTTACCCTGTACTCCCAGCACTTTGGGAGGCCGAGGCAGGAGGATCGCTCGAGCCCAGGAGGTCAAGGCTGCATTGTGCCATGATTATGCCACTGCACTTCAGCCTGGGTGACAGAGCAAGACCCTATGTCATAAAAAAAAAAAAAAAAGAGGCTGGGCGAGGTGGCTCACTGTAATCCCAGCACTTTGGGAGGTTGAGGCGGGTGGATTGCCTGAGGTCAGGAGTTCAAGACCAGCCTGGCTAACATGGTGAAAACCCATCTCTACTAAAAATACAAAAAAAATTAGCCAGGTGTGGTGGCGCACACCTGTAGTCCCAGCTACTCGGGAGGCTGAGGCTGGAGAATCGCTTCAACTCGGGAGGCGGACGTTGCAGTGAGCCGAGATCACACCATTGCACTCCAGCCTGCGCAACAGAGTGAGACTCCGTCTCAAAAAAAAAAAAAAAATAGGAAGAAGGCCAAACATCTATGACAAGTGGATAACAGAGGCAAGTACAGGGGAAAGGAAGAAGGAGGAGGAAGAAGGGAAAGAAGGAGAAAGAATAAAGAAGAGGAAGAAGAAAGAAAGAGGAAGAATAAGGCCAAACATCTCTGACAAGTGGATAACAGAAGCAAGTACAGGGTACAAAGGGAGTACATAGGCTGTGCACTAAGTTCACAGTAGGAGGAATCAGGGAATGCTTCCTAGAGGAGGTGACAGATGAGTAGGCATTAGCCATGAAGGTACGGGGATATGGGCAGAAGGCATTTCAAGCAGAAGGAATAGTATATGCTAATACAGCCCTTCCGAAACTCCAATATGCCCATGCAGATTCTAATTCAGTAGATCGGGTGGAGGGGCTGAGATGCTCCACTTCTAACAAGCCCCCTGTGATGCCAATGCTGCTGCCCTACCCCTGCGCCCCCTCCCGTCCACACATACTCTGAGTAGTAAGGTACTAAGGTGTGAGTACACAGTGTGGGAAATTGTTCACTTGTGGAGAGTGGCCAGAAATAAGGCTGAAAAGCAGAAGTCAACTCATGCTTAGGCATTGGGATTTATTTGGGAGGAAGTTTCTATCAGTGAATGCCTGATTAGATTTGTTATTTAAAAGGATCACTTTGGCTACTCAGGAGGCTGAAGTGGGAGGATTGTTTGAGGAGTTCAAGACCAGTCTGGCCAACAGAGCAAGACCCCGTCTCTAAAAAAGTAATTAAAAATACTTTACTTTTTGTTTGTTTTAGAAATAGGGTCTCACCCGGTTGCCCAGGCTGGCATGCAATGGCATGATCATAGCTTACTGCAGCCACAGGTACCTGGGTTCAAGTGATCCTCCTGTCTCAGCCACCTAGGACTACAGGTGTGCACCACCATGCTCAGCTAGTTTATTTTTATTTTTAGAGATAGGATTCTGTCTCTATTGCCCAGGCTGGTCTCAAACTCCTGGGCTCAAGTGATCCTCCTGCCTCAGCCTCCCAAAGTGGTGGGTGTGTAGAAGAGAGGTGAACACGGCCTTATCTAAGACAGTTGAGTGAGGATGGTGAAAAAGAAATGGAATTATTTTGAAGAAGGGAAAATCAACTGGGCATTACCACTGATTGGATGTGTGGAGTAAGTAAGGAGAGAGACAAAGTTCAGTTGACAAATCAGTACACGTCAGGGACCTGGTCATCCTGAGTGTTTCAGCCTTCTAGCACCCCTTTTCTCCCCCATGCACTCACATCTTCTCTGACAGTTCCCCATCTTCAGGGAAAGTCAAGTTCCGCTTAGTGATAAGGGCTTCAGTGATGCAGACGCCCCCTTCCTCTGGACCCTGGGCTGACTTCCCTGTGAAAAGATGAGTCCAACTGTGACACTTCCTCACTCTTGGAGGCCTTACCCCGCTGTTTTCCAACTGCTCTACCCACCGTCCCACCTCCCTACTCACCTCCAGACATGATCTAAAATAAAAGGCTGCTGGTCTGAGGCGGGAGAGGAACGAAAAGAGAGGTCTGGGCGGCCCCTAAGGATGGCAGAACTCAGGATGGAAGGAGGAGAGAGAAACTCAGAGACTTAGGAGAGGAGGAAAGGGGGTTGATTCAGAGAAAATTGCTGGGGTGAGGTCGAAGACAACAGTAAATTGATGTGAAGGGTCTGGAGTTTGAGGGGTGTGGAGGGGCTTTGCTGGCAGCAAGCTGGGGTGTTGTGGGCAGGAATGGTTGAGAAAGGAGCAGTTCCTAGGAAGCCGGAGTCGTTGCTAAGAGACTGGACGCCGAGTGGGGAGGTAAAGGCGGGCTCCGTTGGCCAGGCCTAGCGCATGCGTGTTACAGCTACAGCCGGCGGGTACGCCCACTGCTTCCGGCCCCCGGGTTCGCTACCCCACAATCCTTAGCTCTTTCCGTCTCCACTCGGCTTCCGTCCATTCTTCCGGTGGAGATGGCTGCGGCCGTGGAGATGGCTGCGGCTGTGGCGGGGATGCTGCGAGGGGGTCTCCTGCCCCAGGCGGGTAAGGAGTGGCCCAGGTCCTCACGGCGTGTCTTGCGGCCGCTCTCTAGTCCTCATCTGCCCTTCTCTACTACTGATTCTTCCCATAATCTCTGACCCCAGCTAGATCGCTGGCCTCCTTACCCCGTCCAGTTCCTTGTGACTCGACTGGTAATCACAGCAACAACGTCCAGATGTTGTCTGTCTCCAGCGTTTCTTTTGCCTGGACCACTCCTCGCCCAGACCTTTGCATTATGTCTCCATCTTAATGTGTCAGTCTAAATGTCACCTCAGGTCTTCCCTTGACTCCTTAGCCCCGTCGCAATCTGTAATTTTGCGTTTGTTTAGTTGCTTGTTTCCTCTATTAAACTCCGCAAGGGCAGAACCATGTTCATTCAGCATAGCCAGCAGGTGGCATGGTGCTGGATGTTAGTAAGCGTGCAGTAGATATTTGTTTAGTGAATGGATTTGAGCACTTAATATAGGCCAGGCACTGTGATAACTATTTTTATATGTGTTAGCTCATTTAAATCTTTTAAATCATTTAAATCTAAAGCACCCTGTGAGAAAGACACTCGCATCTCCTCTTTACAGACGCAGCAACTGAAGTTCAGACCAGTTGGGTGGCCAAGGTCACAGCTAGTAATTGGCGGAAGAGAGATTAAAATCCAGTTTCGGCTGGGCGCGGTGGCTCACGCTTGTAATCCCAGCACTTTGGGAGGCTGAGGCGGAGGGAACACCTGAGGTCAGGAATTTGAGACCAGCCTGGCCAACATGGCGAAACCCCAACTCTACTAAAAATACAAAAATGAGCCGGGTGTGGTGGCGCGTGCCTGTAGTCCCCGCTACTCAGGAGGCTGAGGCGTGAGAATCGCTTACACCCAGGAGGCAGAGGTTGCAGTGGGCCGAGATCGCGTTGCTGCACTCCAGCCTGGGCAACAGAGCGAGACTCCATCTCAAAAAAAAAAAAAAATCCAGTTTAATTTGATTCCAAAGCCTGCCTGCAGTCTTAACAGTTAGGTTTTGTGGCTGCTGGCAATAAGACCTCTTACCCCAGCAAATATCCATACTCTCTGACTGTTAGAGCCGCCTTCTATCTGGACCTTTTTCTGAGGTCACATCCCAGTCTTGGAAATGACTGAAAGTGGGAAGTTCTAGTCTTGGCCCTTGTGTTGAGGATTAAGTGGTCACTTTGTCTCAGGGCATTTGAGTGCCTCCCTTGTTTTCTGTGGGGTGCTCTTCTGTAGCATTACCTGTAAACAGGAAGAGAGGAGGAAAGAGAAACTTGTCTGAGAGCTGTGAGAAGGGTGTAACATTTTTTTCTCCTCTTCAAATCATAGGACAGGGTGTCAGAGCAGTGGTTAGAGCGGTGGTTTTCAAACTTTAGCATGCGTCAGCATCACCAGGAGGGCTTGTTAGAACACTATTTGTGACCCGTCTTGGTAACATAGTGAAACCTGGTCTCTACAAAACAAAACAAACAAAAAACACTATTTGCTAGGCTCCACCCCAGAGTTGCTGATTCAGTAGGTCTAGGCAGGGCCTGAGAATTTATGTTTATTTTTCTTTCTTTCTTTCTTTTTTTTTTTTTTTTTTTTGAGACAGTCTTGCTCTGTCACCCAGGCCGGAGTGCCGGAGTGCAATGGCACAATCTCGGCTCACTGCAACCTCTGCCTCTTGGGTTCAAGCAATTCTCATGGCTCAGCCACCCGAGTAGCTGGGACTACAGGTGTGTGCCACCACACCTGGCTAATTTTTGTAGTTTAGTTAGAGACGGGGTTTCACCATGTTGGCCAGGTTGGTCTTGAATTCCTGACCTCAAGTGAGCTGCCCACCTTGGCCTCCCAAAGTGTTGGGATTACAGGCGTGAGCCACCACACCCAGCAGAATTTCTAACAAGCTCTCAAATGATGCTGATGTTGCTGGTTGGGGTGGAGGTGGGGCATACCTTGAGAGCCACTAGATTAGACCAGGGGTTGGCGTATTATGGCAGGGCCAGTCACTGTGTTTTATAAAATTCTATTGCTACTAGCTTCTGCTGTCTCTTTACATATTGTCTGTGGCTGCTTTTGGCAGAGTTGAGCGTTAGAGACAGATTACATGGGCCCCAAACTTAAAATATTTACTGTTTGACCATTTTAAGAAAAAGTTTATTTAACCTTATCCCCTTTTTCTTTTTCTTTCTTTCTTTCTTTCTCTCTCTCTCTCTTTCCTTCCTTCCTTCCTTCTTTTTTTTTCTGAGACGGAGTCTTACTCTGTGCCCAGGCTGGAGTGCAGTGGCATGATCTCGGCTCACTGCAACCTCCACCTCCCGGGTTCAAGCGATTCTCCTGCCTCAGCCTCTCAAGTAGCTGGGATTACAGGTATACACCACCACACCTGGCTAATTTTTGTATTTTTAGTAGAGATGGGGTTTCACTGTGTTGGCCAGGCTGGTCTCAAACTCCTGACCTCAAGTGATCTCGCCTGCTTCGGCCTACCAAAGTGCTGGGATTACAGGTGTCAGCCACCACACCCAGCCCCCCCTTTTCTTAATGTGTTCAAAATATTTTCTCCATTGTTCTCATTTTTTTCTCACATTTCTGCACATTGAGAAGAGCTGGAGAAATGGGAGCCTCAAGAGATTAAGTAATTGACCGTGGGTCACTTACTGAAAGAGAAGAGAAGCTTTGGAAATTCAGGACTTTTGTCAGACAATTCCTTGTCCCACTCTTGTGCTGAGTCTAGCTCTGTGAGCTGTACTTTTCTCTGCTAGAGGGTGTGTTTTTTCTCCATTTGGGATAAACTAGGGCCTCCAAGAGGTTGCCTCTAACCATGTTGCTATATCCCCTCCCAGGCCGGCTGCCTACCCTCCAGACTGTCCGCTATGGCTCCAAGGCTGTTACCCGCCACCGTCGTGTGATGCACTTTCAGCGACAGAAGCTGATGGCTGTGACTGAATATATCCCCCCAAAACCAGCCATCCACCCATCATGCCTGCCATCTCCTCCCAGCCCCCCACAGGAGGTAAGGAGGAATTTGGATACATGTCACTTGGTGGTGGGATGGTGGATTAAAGTAATCTTGTCTCTGGCCATAGTGAAGTAGGACACTCAGCCATTGTCATGCACGTCATTATTTCAGTTTGACTGCCTGATCCAGATATTTTAAGATGAAATCCGCACTTGATTCTATATTGGCTTTTGGGCTCTGGATTGGGTGGGCCTCCTGAATTTCCTTCTTGTCTCCAAAAATGTGTGTGTGAGAGCTACCCTAGCAGGTGGGGCTGGGGAGAGTATCTCTCCAATCTTTTTTTTTTTTTTGAGATGGAGTATCGCTCTTGTTGCCCAAGCTGGAGTACAATGGCGCGATCTTGGCTCACTGCAGCCTCTGCCTCCCGGGTTCAAGTGATTCTCCTGCCTCAGCCTCCTGAGTAGCTGGGATTACAGGCATGCGCCACCATGCCTGACTAATTTTTGCATCTTTAGTAGAGACAGGGTGTCACCATGTTAGCCAGGATGGTCTTGATCTCCTGACCTCGTGATCTGCCTGCCTCGGCCTCCCAAAGTGCTGGGATTACAGGCATGAGCCACCCTGCCTGGCCTTTTTTTTTTTTTTTTTTTTTTTGTGAGACAGAGTCTCTGTCACCCAGGTTGGAGTGCAGTGGGACACTCTTGGCTCATCGCAACCTCTGCCTCCTGGGTTCAAGCGATTCTCTGCCTCAGCCTCCTGAGTAACTGGGATTATAGGCACATGCCACCATGCTCAGCTAATTTTTTGTATTTTTAGTAGAGATGGGGTTTCGCTGTGTTGGTCAGGCTGGTCTCAAACTCCTGACCTCAAGCAATCCGCCTGCCTTGGCCTCCCGAAGTGCTGGGATTATAGGCATGAGCCACCGCGCCCAGCCAAATTTCTCAATTTTAAACTAACACTGCAAAAGAGTTATATTTATGATTGGCAAAATAATTCAACATGAGTACAGTGTCAGATTGATAATTGAAGTAATTTTAGCAATATTATTGTCAAGCACTGTTGACTAGGGCAGACTGCAGGCCTGTTTTCGGGGGAGTGGAACTGAGCATCCTCAGGTTTGAAAAACACTGCTAAAGACTGCAATTATCTAATCAAAGTGAAAAGGTTAGAGTAGTGGGAGATGTTACATGTGTCTGAGAGTCAGAGGCCCAGTTATCCTACTTGTTCCCCGATCTTTTGCACATCTGGACATCACTGGAAGCCCTAGAACCTACCACAGAGGGAGCAAGGTTGCCAGGAGAAGTGGCAGCTGATGTACCCTTGGTCATTGCTTTCCAACTTCAGGAGATAGGCCTCATCAGGCTTCTCCGCCGGGAGATAGCAGCAGTTTTCCAGGACAACCGAATGATAGCCGTCTGCCAGAATGTGGCTCTGAGTGCAGAGGACAAGCTTCTTATGCGACACCAGCTGCGGAAACACAAGATCCTGATGAAGGTCTTCCCCAACCAGGTAGGGAGCAGGTCCCTTGGCATGGGTTGCCCATCTTCCCCCCACCCCCACCAGACTCAGACCTCGCCATCTGCTCCCCAGTGATGATACTTCTTACTCCTCCTCTCCATGAGTCACCCTCTAATCTGGTGTCTAACCTGTGATTAGGGGCTGAGAAGACCCTTGGGTTGCACCCTCAGCCTAATGTGGCCCATGACCCACGAGGTAGCTCTTCCTCCCACTTGTCCCTGATAAGCCATTTTTTCCTGCTGTCCCAGGTCCTGAAGCCCTTCCTGGAGGATTCCAAGTACCAAAATCTGCTGCCCCTTTTTGTGGGGCACAACATGCTGCTGGTTAGTGAAGAGCCCAAGGTCAAGGAGATGGTACGGATCTTAAGGACTGTTCCATTCCTGCCGCTGCTAGGTGAGCAAGCACCCCTGCCAGTTAGGGGTGGGGTGAAGAGGGGCCTGCTGCCATCTGCTAGGCTTGTCTTGGTAAAACCGTGAACGTTCTTGGAGAGAGCATCCTTTCACGGATGGAGCCTGAGTAAACAGCACATTTATTGAGGGCCGACTGTCACTCCCACACCTGTGTTGTCTCACTACCCCGGGTCACTTCTGCACTGGAGGGAAGACTAGGAAAGGCAGACATGGAGCAGGGAGAGAAAATTTAGATACCTTGAGTCTAACAGTGGGGTAGTAGGTGCTGAAACCCTCACAGATGAAGATATTTAAAACAAGTAGCCCAAGTAAAGGGTGCCGAGGGCCAGTGACCAGTGTTTCCCAGACTCCCCTGATGCTGACTCACTTAAGGGGCAGAGAATACTGCACATGTCCTTGGAAATCCAGATTTCACAGGTCTCTGTAGGGAGGGGGCGGGACAGGAATCTGATTTTTTTTTTTTTTTTTTGAGATGGAGTCTCACTGTATCACCTAGGCTGGAGTGCAGTGGCACAGTCTCACCTCACCGCAACCTCTGTCTCCTGGGTTCAAGCAATTCTCCTGCCTCAGCCTCCCGAGTAGCTGGGATTACAGGCACCTGCCACCACACCCAGCTAATTTTTTTTTTTTTCGTATTTTTAGTAGAGATGGGGTTTCACCGTGTTGGCCAGGCTGGTCTTGAACTCCTGACTTCAGGTGATCCGCCACCTCAGCCTCCCAAAGTGCTGGGGTTACAGGCATGAGCCACCGCTCCCGGCGAATCTGTGATTTTAATACCCCCTCAACACTCCACGATATTTATTCAATTTTTTAATTGTAAAATACACACAAAATTTACCATCTTCACCATTTTAAATGTACAGTTCAGTGTTAAGTACATTCATAATGCTCTGCAACATTACCACCACCCGTCTCCAGAACGTTTTGTCTTCTAACAATGAAACTCTACACCCATTAAACAATAGTTCCCCGTTACTTCCCTCCATTCCATGATTCAGGGTCTCACTCCCATTGCCCAGGCTGGAGTGCAGTGGTCCGGTCATGGCTCACAGCAGCCTGGACCTCCTTGGCTTAATCCATCCTCCCACCTTAACTTCCTAAGTAGCTGGGACTATAGGCGCATGCCACCATGTCCAGCTAATTTTTGTATTTTTTGTATTTGTATTCGCCATGTTGCCCAGGCTGGTCTTGAACTGCTAGGCTCAAGCAATTATGCCACCTTGGCCTCCTGAAGTGTTGGGATTACAGGCGTTAGCCACTGCACCCAGCCTGATTCTTTGTTTTTTTGAGACGGAGTTTCGCTGTTGTTGCCCAGGCTGGAGTGCAATGGCGCGATCTCAGCTCACTGCAACCTCCGCCTCCTGGGTTTAAGTGATTCTCTTGCCTCAGCCTCCCAAGTAGCTGGGATTACAGGTGCTTGCCACCATGCCTGGCTAATTTTTGTATTTTTAGTAGAAACGGGGTTTCACCATGTTGGCCAGGTTGATCTCAAACTCCTGACCTCAGGTGATCCACCGACCTTGGTCTCCCAAAGTGCTGGGATTACAGGCTTGAGCCACCGTACCTGACCTCATCCTGATTCTTTTTTTTTTTGAGACGAAGTTTCGCTCTTGTCACCCAGGCTGGAGTGCAATGGCACGATCTCAGCTTACTGTAACCTCTGCCTCCCAGGTTCAAACGATTCTCCTGCCTCAGCCTCCCGAGTGGCTTGGATTACAGGCGCTCGCCACCACGCCTGGCTAATTTTTGTATTTTTAGTAGAGACGGGGTTTCTCCATGTTGGCCAGGCTGGTCTTGAACTCCTGACCTCAGGTGATCTGCCTGCCTCAGCCTCCCAAAGTGCTGGGATTACAGGCATGAGCCACCACATCTGGCCACCTGATTCTTATTTACAAGGAAGTTTAGGAAACACTGACTTAATAGGGGTCAGGGCCAGGTGGATATATTAAGAGTTTTCTGAGGGAAGAGTGAAGAAGTAGGGATCCATCCCAAGCAGAGTGGGTGTGGTGTGGGGCACAGTGGAACCCAGGTCCTGGGGAAGGCAGGATTTTGAGAAGGGCAATGGAGAGCAAGTTCCTAGGGTCAGAATATTGTTTTCAGAGAATAAAGGCATCTGCAAGGAGCCTAACTGACCCTGTGTTCTTCCAGGTGGCTGCATTGATGACACCATCCTCAGCAGGCAGGGCTTTATCAACTACTCCAAGCTCCCCAGCCTGCCCCTGGTGCAGGGGGAGCTTGTAGGAGGCCTCACCTGCCTCACAGCCCAGACCCACTCCCTGCTCCAGCACCAGCCCCTCCAGCTGACCACCCTGTTGGACCAGTACATCAGAGAGCAACGCGAGAAGGATTCTGTCATGTCGGCCAATGGGAAGCCAGATCCTGACCCTGTTCCGGACTCGTAGCCAGCCTGTTTAGCCAGCCCTGCGCATAAATACACTCTGCGCTATTGGCTGTGCTCTCCTCCATGGGAGATGTGGAAGAACTTGGGGTCGGGGAGTGCGTTTGTCACTTGGTTTTCACTAGTAATGATATTGTCAGGTATAGGGCCACTTGGAGATGCAGAGGATTCCATTTCAGATGTCAGTCACCGGCTTCGTCCTTAGTTTTCCCAACTTGGGACCTGATAGGAGCAAAGTCTCTCCATTCTCCAGGTCCAAGGCAGAGATCCTGAAAAGATAGGGCTATTGTCCCCTGCCTCCTTGGTCACTGCCTCTTGCTGCATGGGCTCCTGAGCCCACCCCCTTGGGGCACAACCTGCCACTGCCACAGTAGCTCAACCAAGCAGTTGTGCTGAGAATGGCACCTGGTGAGAGCCTGCTGTGTGCCAGGCTTTGTGCTGAGTGCTGTACATGTATTAGTTCCTTTACTCATTACCACATTGTACCCATTTCACAGAGAAGGAGCAGAGAAATTAAGTGGCTTGCTCAAGGTCATGCAGTTAGTAAGTGGCAGAACAGGGACTTGAACCAAGCCCTCTGCTCTGAAGACCGCGTCCTGAATTTCTACACTAGAGCTTCCTCATCAGGTTACCCAGAAGTGGGTCCCATCCACCATCCAGGTGTGCTTGGGTGTTAGTTCTCCACCCTCGAGGTGTACGCTGTGAAAAGTTTGGGAGCACTGCTTTATAATAAAATGAAATATATTCTACTTCCTTTATTTTGTGGTTTACACGGTTGTCCTCCCTATAAACTTACTCTCAGGGGCTTCTCTGTCATCTGACTTTCCTCACTCTCGCTTCCCTTCCTAGGAAAATCCTCTTCCCCTATACCTGTTCCCACAAATGGCATCCCACGCATGCTTGCCCTATTAAAGGCAGCTGACAGCTGTACCCACTAGCTAACGTGCCTCTGGTGGTTCTGGACAAAAGGCCTGTGGGAAAACTAGGATTCTCTATTAATGGGGAATTCTGAGAGCTCTAGGGTAGGAGGCCTCATGCAAGTCTTCATGAACCAGAAATTCCTAATAAAGGAGACGGGATGCTTAACTCGGAGTCCACCATCATCCTTGATTGGAGCACATTCTGGGTGGATGCAGGGGTGACCCGGGGAAGGTGGCTGTTCAACATTCCTTCTCGGACTTGAAGCAATGCCACCGCTTCCTTAGTCTTGGACAGGCGCTGTCTGGCAGGGATGACCTGCAGCAGCTCTTTTGTGGCCTGGGCCAGGACCAGCTTCCCCCAGTGCCTCGCCCTGTGCTGTATGCCCAGGGATGTTCAATCACTGGGAAGTGGCTTAAAAGGCCCTTGAGGGTCCTGGATGCCAGAGCTTGTCTGGTCAGTGCCGCCCAGTGCTCCTGTCCCTCCCAGAACCCTGCCAGGTGCTAACAACACCCTCCTCCTGGGGTAGCTGGAGCAGCGCTGAGGCTCTGAATAAAGGCAAGACAGTGGGTGTTCCCGAGAGATATGTGAGACCCTGAAACGTAAACCAAGCTCGGTGAGGATGAAGTGGAAGGGATAAGTGGCCTATGTCACTTTTGGGGTCAGAGAAGAAACTTGAATCACATCCTTCACCTGAGGCCCCACCTACTTCTTTCCAGAAAACTTAGCTGTGCTTGAAACTGTAGGTCTATGCCACATTCATTTGAATGAATTTTAGATCTTTGTTAAGAGCCGATTTTTCATTAGAATTGAGCAGCTGGGCACAGTACTCCAGCAGAAGGGTAAAGGGAAGGGAGGGGACCAGCATTGCAGCCCTTTTAACAGCAGCTGTGACTGCCCCAGGCCTGCTCCTGATCAGAGACTGCAGGCTGTGGGGTGTCTTCGTACACACAAGCACTTTCAGATCTCCATGGGGCCTGACCTAGTGGGGCATCACCCCAATGAAGGGCCTCAGTGTGGGGACTGCTGGCTGTCCCTTTCCTGGCTTGACTGCCCCTGCTGACTGTGCTCTTGGCACTCTCTTATGGTCCCAGAGGGGGCATCTGTCCCTCCACCATCAACCTGATACTTTTGCTGGCTCCAAATTTTGCAGTCTATTTTCAGATGTAAAATGAGAGGCGGGGGGCGGGGGTTAATTAGGAATTGGCCTTGGGTACTAACAGGGTCACTGCCATGCTAGTCTGAATAAATCCTTTATCACCACTGGCGTACAGCCAACAGTTCCCCAGTCCTCTGATCTATCTGGAACCATGCCCAGCGGGGACTGTGACCCCACTCCCAAGCCACATCGATGCTAGGACAGTCTGCTCAGCCCTGAGTCCTCCGGGGAGCAGGGGGGCAGAGCTGAGCGGCTGCCCGGAGCTTGGCGGGAGGAGGGGACAGGGGAGAGGGAGGTGGGGAGATCCGGCTAGAGGGGAGGCTCCGACGTCTCCTTCCTTCCTGGTTCCTGCAGCAGCTGCTGCCACTGCTCAGCGCGGTGAGGAGGGAGCCGGTGACTCGGAGACGGTGACTCAGAGGCAGAACGGCGCGAGGGCCAAGGAGTACTGGCGTCCATGGACCCTGGGGTAAGGGGGCTGCGTGGCAGCAGCTGACATTCCTGAGAAGAACTTCCTCCCACCTGAAGCTGGTGGGTCTGCTCCTGAATGGAGGTGGAGAGGGGGCACCCACCTGGCTCACCTAGACCCTTCACCTGCCTACCGATAGAGCCTCCCCCTCTACCCACAAGCAGTGAGGGGCCAGGATCCCCACAGGGCCGGGAGAAGGGCCCAGAGATACCTGAACACCGGAAGAGTCTGAGAACTTTCAATGGCTGAATGCAGGAGTTTCCTCCCAGGTCAGCCTCTTGTAGCAAGGGTCCCTCTGCCCCAACCTCCTGGGCACCCGTTCCTACCACATCCCTGTCCCCTCCGGGCCTCAGTTCCTCAGGTGCTTGCTAGCTCCATTAGAAGATCTGGGCTGCTTCCCCCACCTCAAACCAGCCTCGCCCCTCCAGTCCCCTCCCCCGTCTCACACATGCAGAGCCTCATGCATTATTGATCTCCCGGTGGAGCCAGGATGGCCAGGGCCAGTGCCAAGGGTGCCTGTGGGCACTGCTGCAGGACCTGTGCAGACCTGGGCATGTCCTGGGCCCCCTCTTCTCTCATGAAGTATCTCCGTTAGCCCAATGTCCTGCCCTCTCTGGGTGGGTGGCACTTCTCAGAGCCCCAAGGACTGCGAGGGTAGACAGGGGATGGTGAGGGTTTAGGGGGCACTGAGGGTCCAAAGAGGGCATCCTAGGGGCATGTTTGGTGGGAGGAGACATGGGAAAATGGGGGCTATCTCAGGCCTCAGTTTCTCCAAGCACTAGATAATACGGAGATTAATTGGTGGGAGGCTGGGGAGTTTTCTGCAAGATCATGGCAGAGAAGTCTCTGAGCTATGGTGGCAGGGTGGAGGGGTCCTGAAGGCAGAGGCAGCTGGATTGAGGAGGTCTCACTTGTCCAGTCTCTGAACCCCTCTGTCTCTTCTTGGAGCCTCTTCTGTCACTCCCTTGCTTCACCTCTGAGCACTCCCAGTGAAGCCTCTAAAGAAAGCACTGAATGTTTCTTGGAGCCCCAGAGTATGTGCGCAAGGTGGGGCTGGGCATATGTCTCGTGGTTTTCCCTGGGCACCTGCCCGTCTGCTGTGTGCTAGTTCACTCTCAGGGCAGTGTCCATATTAGGTGAAAATGGGTGGGGTCGGGACAGAGGGTCAGACTTGGGAGAGGCATGGCAGGTGAGCAGAGGGTATGTTGGGGAGCCCTTATCTCAGAGGTTGTGGGAGGGGCTGGAGGTGGGGAAGGTGATAGCAGAGTTTGCGTTAAGGGGGTCTTTCTCTTGCTTCAAGGACCCCGTCAGGAGCAGGTGACATCCTTCCCCTTCCACCCTGCTCCCTGCTCTACATACCCAGCAGGGAGTGGCCTCTCCCTTCTCCATGGACTTCCAAGAGAGGGACCCGCCCTTCCTGCCTGAGAGCGCTCAGTCCTCAAAGCCCAGCAGTGCTCAGCAGGTCAGAGAGTGGGAAAGCGGTGGTGGGTGGGCCAAGCTTGAACCAGACAGGGAGGGGCCAAGGCGGATGTCTCACCAGTGCTCCCCTCCCTCTGTCCTGGACTGCAGGCCTCTGAGCTGTGGGAGGTGGTGGAGGAGCCTCGGGGCAGGCTGGGGACAGAGGGTGTCATGCCTGAGAGGCAGGAAGGTCACCTGCTCAAGAAGAGGAAGTGGCCTCTGAAGGGCTGGCACAAGGTAGGGTGGGCAGGCAAAGGGAGGGTCCAGACATGGGGGACGGGGTGGGAATGGGGGGCAGCTGCTGGGCAGTCCAATGGTGTTTGCATGATGAGAAGGAAAAGAAAAGCTAATTTGTGTGGTTGCCTTCTCCCTCATGCCCTTCCTCTCGGCCTCCCGGGTCCTGTCACTCCTGGGCAACATCACAGAGATACTTTGTGCTCGAGGACGGGATCCTTCATTATGCAACAACCCGGCAAGACGTGAGTCCGGGCAGTGGCTTGGGGTTGTGGGAGGAGTCTGGCCCCAGTATGCCCTGGGCAGGCATGGGGTATCTGGAATCGACCAGAGCAGGGTCTGAATCCCAGGTCCACCACTTGCTGAATGTGTGATCTCGGGCAAGTTACATCCCTGGGCCATAGCTTCCTCACCTCTAATGGGAGAGCACCATCCCCCAGGTGCAGAGCTGTCATGGTAAGGGAGGTCATACGCACAAGGCTCTCTGGACAGGGCAGAATAAGTGCCCAAGAAATGGGGGCTTTACCACCCTCATCCTGGTCCCATTCTCAGGCTGGGAACAAGGAACTGAAGGCCTGGGTACCCAGGATCTCTCTGGGAGGGTGTTGCCTTCCACAACCCTGCAGACCCCTGAGGGTGGGAATAGTTTTTCTTGATCTGTGACTTCTTAGAGACCAAGATGTGACTTGACGTAGGGGAGCATTCTGCACATGGGAGGATGATTGACAAGTCTCTACTGATAGTGTGACTTGGACATGAGGGTGAACCTGCCACCTGGCCCTTGAGCCTAGAATGGCATCAGGGAGATGGTGGCTCTATGGCTCTGAGAGCCTAAAACAGGTCCCCTGTCCCCCTACCAACGCTTCACCCCCAGATCACCAAGGGGAAGCTCCATGGCTCCATCGATGTCCGGCTGTCAGTCATGTCCATCAACAAAAAGGCCCAGCGCATTGACCTTGACACTGAAGACAACATCTACCACCTCAAGGTGACATCCCTGGGAGGCAGGACGTGTGTTGGCCCCCAGCCTGACAGAGGCATTGGAACACACAGGGGCAGGGGCTGAGGGTCTGTGGAACTCAGGGTCTGTCTCTGAGTTTGACAAGAAGTAAGTTTCCATCCTGTAAAAACAGCCAAGGGCAAACCTGCACTTCTTGGTTGTTGTATGGACAGGCACAGAGCTAAGGGCTCAGACACCTGGGCGCCTTGTGCTCTGTCTCCCTGCAAGTGAGCCTTGCAGAAACCAGGCTCTGTAAGAAGAGACCCTGCTCGTCTGGGGACCAGAGCCCTGACTTCTTGCTCTTGGAAAGTGGTCCCTCTCTTCAGATAGCCCTCCCCCTCTCCATCACTTCTGCAGATCAAATCCCAGGACCTATTCCAGAGCTGGGTGGCGCAGCTGCGTGCCCACCGCCTAGCCCACCGCCTGGACATGCCCCGTGGCTCACTGCCCAGTACTGCTCACCGGAAGGTAAGGTGGACCCTGGGGTGGGGGCAGGTAATGTGGCAATTCAGGGGCGGGGGCTATGGAGAACTGTGAGACCCAGGGAGGTGGGCATCATCCTTCCTGACCCTGGGCTCACCCCACAGGTTCCTGGTGCTCAGCTTCCAACAGCAGCTACTGCCTCAGCCCTACCTGGGCTTGGACCGCGGGAGAAAGTGTCTTCCTGGCTGAGGGACAGTGATGGGCTGGACCGCTGCTCTCATGGTGAGGGGCCCTAGGCACAGCACCTCCAAGGGTAGGGCTCAAGCTGGCAGGTCTAGGAGGGGAAAATGTTACCTCCATCCCCGCCTCAGGGAGCCCCAATTTAATGAGACAGCCTCTGCCTCCAAGGAGATCCAGTCTACTTGGGCCCTGTCTAGGGGAGTCCCAGTCTTACAGAGGAGTAAGAGTCTGTCTGGGCACAGAGACAGACGTGGATGCAGGGACAGGAGTTGTGACAAAGCAGATACTGAATGCCCACACAGGGCAGGGGCCTGAGGAGTAGCGCCAGGGAAGGGGTGTGCTCTAGGAAAGGGTTCCTGCAGTAGGGTCTGTGAAGTTGGCCTGGAGGGAGAAGGGTAAACCAAGTAGAGAGAGAGAGAGGGTGAGCACATCCCCAGTCTGCTCAAAGGCAGCAGAGGTGAGGCATGGTCTAGAGACAGAGCAGAAAGTAGGCTTCAGACCCTCCCAGGAAACCAGGGGGCACCACACCAACAGAGGTAGCGACCTGAGCTCTTGAACAGGGAACAGGGAGCAGTATCGGGATCTCCATGAAGTCAGTGTTGGGAGAGTCATGTCCTTGAGGCGGGGTTCGGTGGCTCATGCCTGTAATCCCAGCACTTTTGGAAACCAAGGTGGGCAGATCACCTGAGGTCAGGAGTTCGAGGCCAGCCTGACCAACATAGTGGAACCCCATCTCTACTAAAAATACAACAAATTAGCCAGGCATGGTGGTGCGCGCCTGTAATCCTAGCTACTCGGGAGGCTGAGGCAGGAGAATCACTTGAACCTGGGAGGCAGAGGTTGCAGTGAGCCGAGATCACGCCATTCCACTCTAGCCTGGGCAACAAGAGCAAAACTCCGTCTCAAAAAAAAAAAAAAAAAGAGTGATGTTCTTATTCTTGTTCTTTCTCCCCGCAGAGCTCTCTGAGTGTCAGGGGAAGCTCCAGGAACTACACAGGCTCCTCCAGAGCCTGGAGTCCCTGCACCGAATCCCCTCAGCCCCTGTTATCCCCACACACCAGGTAAGATCCAGGGGTACACACAGGGTCCTGCTCAGGCCCCCGATCCCATCACTTCCCCAGGATGGGTCCTATTCCTCCTACATCGCTGCGGTTTCCTGGAGAGCCATGCATCGCCTGGTTTCCTCCCCACCCCTGCCCCATGTCCAAACTGTATCAAGATTGTCTCTGTTCCTCCATGCCCACGCCTCTGCCAGGGTGGCTGTCATCTTCCACTGGGATGTCAGTTGTCTCTGTCGCCCTGCCTGAGCGGCCACATCCTCTGTGCTGGGTAATCTGCGCCCTCCTCCATGGCGCAGGAGGCCGTCTACCTCTCCCAGGCTGTGATGGTTTCTGCCCCTTTTCCCCACCCTGTGAGTAAAATTGCCCCCACCTTGACTTGCCAGGCCTCAGTGACAACCGAAAGACCCAAGAAGGGGAAACGGACCAGCCGCATGTGGTGCACCCAGAGCTTTGCCAAGGATGACACCATTGGACGGGTGAGGTCGGGCATGCACCTCACGTAGCTGGGGCAGGATGCTCTAAGGAGGCCGGCCCCTTCAGCCCTTCCCCTTCATCTACAGGTTGGTCGTCTCCATGGCTCTGTTCCCAACCTGTCTCGCTACCTGGAGTCTCGGGACTCCTCGGGCACCCGTGGGCTGCCACCCACAGACTATGCCCACCTGCAGCGCAGCTTCTGGGCCCTGGCCCAGAAGGGTAAGTGCATGTTGGGAGGGGCTGGTGGGGAGCGGACAGGAGCGAGCGAGGACTCTGATGGTCTGCCCCACTCCCTGTAGTGCACAGCTCCCTCAGCAGCGTCCTGGCCGCCCTCACCATGGAACGGGACCGACTGAGGGACATGCACCAGGGCTCAGAGTTGTCAAGGATGGGGGTGAGGCCTGGGGGACAGGGTGGCTGGTGCGGGGAGAGGGCTTCAAGCTAAGGACTGCCAGCCTGGGGTCCGATAGCAGATCTGGGTCAGGGTGGGGGGTTGGCAGAGGCAGTCTCTGCAGAGATGCGGCAAGGTGGGGAGGACCTCATCCTCCTGGCACCGTGTCCCTCACCCTCTCCCTGCAGGTCTCTGAGGCCTCCACTGGCCAGAGGCGCCTCCACTCACTGTCCACCTCCTCCGACACCACGGCGGACTCTTTCAGCTCCCTCAACCCTGAGGAGGTGAGGAGCCAGGGTGGGTTGTGGGGGCCGATTCTCCTGTGCCTTCTCTCCCAGCGAAAGCCAAGGCCCAGGGCAGTGGGAAAAGTTGGTTTTTAGTCCCAAAGACAGCCCAAAAATCCTGGCTCCGTTGTCTTTCCCATAAGGTAAGCGGCAGCCCCATCTCGATCATTGTGTAACAACGTGCAGGGTACTTTTACTTTTAATTCGGGGTCCTCTGATGCAGTGATTCTCACCCTCAGCATAACAAAACTGAGGCTCAAAGGATCTAATGGGTGGGCTCAGGCTCCTGCAATTATAGACGGCTGAACTGAGACTCGGGCTCTGAGCACAGACGCTGGGGCTGCGTTCCACGGGTTCAAATCTGGCTCTCCTGCCTGCCGGCTTTGTGATCCTGAGCCTCAGCATTCCAATCTGCAAAGTCGGGGTGATAATTGCACCTACCTCACAGGGTAGGTGTCAGGATTGAATGGGTTAGTGCACACAGAGGCCTTGGAGTGGGGCTCAGGGTCAGTGCCAGGAAGTGTAAACAGTTATAATGGAGCCTGTGTCCCCTCACTCCCAGGCCAGGGCTCATTTTACTATGCCTTTGTCCCGCTCTCACTCCTCTCTGCCTCTTCTGCTCAGAAGGTGTCTGACTCAGCAAAAGTGCCCGGTTATGCCTCCCTCTCAAGGGAACTGTCAGGCAAGCGGGTGCCCTGCTTGATCCCCCCGGCTTGGCCCCGGAGCCTGACATCCATCTGGCTGCTCCCACAGCAAGAAGCTCTGTACATGAAGGGGCGTGAGCTCACACCCCAGCTATCGCAGACCAGCATCCTGTCCCTTGCTGATTCCCACACGGAGTTCTTCGATGCCTGCGAGGTTCTCCTCTCCGCCAGCTCTTCTGAGAATGAGGTGAGGGAGGAGAGAAGCTGGCAGTGAGGAGGGGCGGGGGGGACCTTGGGAACAGAAGGGTGGGGTCCGCAGAGACCATAGATTCCTCAGCCCCTTCTCACCACCTCAGCTGCTATCTCTGGGACTATGTCCAGATCAGCTGAGTTTGTGTGGCCCGGCTCAGAAATCTCTGCTAGGGACTCTTCTCCTAGAGGAGTGTGACATTTTTATCCCCATTGGGTTCTCCTGAAACTACTGCCATAGTTGCAACCCCAGTCATCTTCCTATGACCCTGTCTCAGCTTCAGCACTCCCTTGATTCCCTCTTCTAAAACCCTGACCCTCAGTAATCCCCAACTTCCCTTCCCTCTGTGTCCCATCAAGTCCCTGAGCTTTTTCCCACCAGCCGCAGGGTCCGGCCCTCCCCTTCCCAAGGTGGCTGGGCACACTCCATGATGCCAGGCATCCCGGGGCAATGTCTTAGGGCTCAGAGTGCCCCCAATACATTCTCTTCCCCTTCCCACCAAAGGGCTAGTTGGGCAGATTCTTGCCAGGCCCTGGGCACTGCCCAGCTGCCCGGGGGAGGCCCAGTCTGCCCGGCCTGTCATCTGTCCTGGCCCAGGGCTCAGAGGAGGAGGAGTCATGTACCAGTGAAATCACCACCAGCCTGTCTGAGGAGATGCTGGACCTCAGGGGAGCTGAGCGCTGTCAGAAAGGTGCCAGCTGGGTGGGCAGGCAGGGAGGGGTGGGAGGCGGGTGGAAAAACAGGGTTTGTCCGTGGCCCAGGCCCATGCAAAGGCCATCCCTTGTGGTGACTGATGGGCTAGTGGCTTTGGATGCTGACCCCAGGAGCTAAGGAAGGCCAGGTCATGAACTGGGAAATGTTCCAGGAGCAGCTCTGCTGGGATGGGCCAGGCTCAGGCCTTGGGGCTGGCCTCTGTTGCAGCAGGCTTGCCTAGGGCCTTGGAGGGAGGCAAGAGATCCCACTTTGCTGCTTGTTAGCAGTGTGGCTCTGGACCTCTCATTTTACTTCTGAGAGCCTATTTCCTCATCCATAAAATGGGCTGGATAATCTGCACTCTGACCTCTGTTTCTGTGTTTATAAAGGGAACAAAAGGCAAGGGTGAGGACTCGGGAGGGGCTCCTGGGCTGCAGGGTTTCTGGCAGTGGGAACTGTCTGCCCCTTTGCATGGCTCCCACCCCTGCCAGCCAACTGAGTCCCTGGGAACTTGTCAGCAGTTAGAGCCCCAGTCACCCTGCCCTGCTGTGAGTCGAGACAAGGGCTCAGGGGCGAATGTCCCAGGGGCTTGGGAGGCAGCTGGGCCCTGGACTGGGCTGTGGGCTTGCCATGTCTGGGATGCCTGGTGCCCAGACGGAGAGTGACATGGCAGGGCGGCCCCAGGGGGGTGTGTTCCAGGGAGACCCATGGGGCCACCCCGCCGTCGCTGCCTGCCGGCGGCCAGCGGGCCTGGGGCTGACGTGAGCCTGTGGAACATTCTGCGCAACAACATCGGCAAAGACCTGTCCAAGGTGTCAATGCCTGTGCAGCTCAACGAGCCGCTCAACACTCTGCAGCGGCTCTGCGAGGAGCTGGAGTACAGCAGCCTCCTGGACCAGGCCAGCCGCATCGCTGACCCCTGCGAGCGCATGGTACCTGCTTCCTGTCCTCACGCCCAGACCAAGGCTGCTTCCTTCTCCCTGGAACCTTTTCTCCCAGAAAATCCTGGCTGGGCTGTTCCTTACTGCTGAAGTTCCACCCCAAGATCCCATACTTTGCTTGCTTGGGGTGGCGGCCCCGTCCTCAGTACCCTGCACCTTCCTTGCCCCCCACAGGTGTACATCGCAGCCTTTGCTGTCTCGGCCTACTCCTCCACATACCACCGAGCCGGCTGCAAGCCCTTCAACCCTGTCCTGGGGGAGACCTACGAGTGTGAGCGGCCTGACCGAGGCTTCCGCTTCATCAGTGAGCAGGTATGGCCTTGGGAGAAGAGGGCTGGCCTTGGGTGTCTGGGGCAAGGAGGGACCTGGGCTTTGGGACCAGAACTGGGGCAGAGGGACCAGGGCCTGGGAGAGGAGCGTGGGCAGTTGGCTCTGTGCCGGGCTCTGCGGTGCTCCTGGCCCACGTTCTGAGGTCCAGCCATTGGATCCCAGGAGTTCCACCTGGGGGCTCATGCTTTAGGGGGCAATCTTGGGCTAGGATGAACTGAAGGATGAATTGGAGAGAGCTGGGAGTACAGGGGCTGTGGAGAATGGGATGTTCCTTCTAGATGGTGTAGAGGAATGCATGGAGCAGGCTTGGGAAGGTTAGAGATGGGGCTGGAAGACAAGGTGGGCCAGATGCTGAGGAGCCCTGCCAGTGAAGGGAAAGAGGCCTTGGGCTTTTGTATGTGTGTTTTTAAAACCTGAAGGCATTGGCACCATGGAGGATTTGAGGCAGTGGAGTGGCTGCTGAGAATCGCAGTGTGCAAAGCACACCCGGGTGGTGTGTGCCTGGTTGGCGGAGGCCGACAGGGTCCATCCTGTCATCTCTGTAGAGCTAATGAGTCCCTGCACTTAGGCTGTGGTGTGTTTGGTTCAAGAGCTGTTTATGTGCTGCCCCTGACAGGGGCTGGTGCTCAGCAGGGTACTCTCCCGTGTAGGGAATGGGGAGGTTTTTGTTGAGAGGGAGAAGTCTGGGCGGCCTGGTCTGGGGAATTCAGTGGGTGCATGGCGGTGCCAGTTAGTGAGGTGGACAATGTGTGTGGGAACACACTATGTGGGCTCGACTTCCACAGGAGATGGCCAGGAGGCTCTGGAGTCGCTGGCCTGGAGCTCCTCCAAGAGCACCAGGTGGCACTAACAGGTCAAAGAGTGGCCAGCTTAGAGGGAGGAGGACATCAAGGGAGGACTGCCCTCGGGAGGACTGCTCGCAGTGTCTAGGGAGGAGGGCAGGCAGGAGCGCTGGGGGCCCCGAAGGGGAGGGGTTGCGGGTCCCTGGGACCTGAGGGGTGTCATCGGCTTCCTGCGTGAGGAAGGTTTCCGAGACGGGATGGGGACAGAGACTGGATTACAGAGGGTGTAGAGTGTAGGTTTTATAAAAAATAGAGAAAAAAGCAGACTATTTTCCAAAAATTTTACCATGAGGGACAGAGGAGACAGAAGTGGCAGTTAGTGGGGGATAAAGGTCGAGGCAGTTTGTGTGTTTGTTTGTTTGTTTGGATTTGAAGTGTTTTTGGAAACGTGGTGAAGATTGACACAGTACACTCGTGCGTACAACAGAAAATAAGCCTCCCTCTCATCCCAACACTCCGAAGGGACTACTGCTACCAGCTTTTGGGATTCCTCCCAGAAATGTTTTACGCATATGTGAACAACGATGTGTGTGTCTAGAAGAGAAAGATTTACTATTTTTTAAGGTGGAAGAAACAGACAATCTTTATATTCAGAGAGAAAGAGAAATAAAGAGGGAAAGATTGAAGGTGCAGAAGGAGGAGGAGTGGGCAGCCTGGGGGGCATCAGTGGGAGCAGGCTGACTGCGGCCAGACAGAAGGAATCGCCCCCCTGACCCACTTCTGTTCTGCCACAGACTGTGGGAGGCAAATGACGTTCGAAGGGCCTGGCTTGTGCCTGGGTCCTCAGAGGAGGATTGGTGAGGGATGTCAAGGCCCCAGATACAGGACATTGTAGATTTAGCAGTGAGTGGGTCGTGTCTGTGTTTTGGCAACAGAGTCAGAGCCAGGGATGCACAGAGGAGGCCGGTGCTGGTATTTCTGGCAAGTGGGGGAGGTGGCTGAGGGTATTAGCTGAGAGTGCTGTGAAGGGCAGGATGGGGCTGGCAGACCATGGGAGGGCAGTGCAGTCAGGGACCTGGACATCTTGGCTGGAGCTGTGGGCGACAGGGAACGGAGAGAGAGGCAAGGCAGGCAGGCTGTGGGATGTTGGAATTGAAGGCTCCACATGTGGAGCCATTCCAAGTGGGAACAAGGCCAAGTGTTTCCAAGAGTGTGGGGTGGAGGTTGCAGGGCGATGATCAGCTTTGGGGTGGGGTGGGGGGAGATGGTGGGGAAGAGGGTCATCAGCAAGGGCTGGGTTTCAGGCAGGGCATGGGGTGGAGGCCCCACCCATCACTGTTGCGGGGAACTTTTCAGGCTTGAGCAGGGGTTCTGGAGGACGCCATAGACAGGGCCAGCCAGGGGAGCTTCTGAGGAAGAGCGAGTGAGAAGGGAGAACATAGGGGCCTCATGGGAAGAAGAGAGGATGATGGGTTTAGGAGGTGGCCAAGGGTGATAGGGACAAGAAACCTGGAACCAACTGGTCTTGTGGTACTTAGGGGAACTAGGGGTGGGAATAAGGGACTTTGGGGTACCCTAATGGTGCTCGGGGACAGCCTCAAGATAACTTCTTTGCTCACCAAGGTCTCCCACCACCCCCCTATCTCGGCCTGCCATGCAGAGTCTGAGAACTTCGCCTTCTGGCAAGGTGAGGAGTAGAGGGCAGGGCCGGGGTGGCCCTGGGCAAAGGGAACACCCTCTGGCCTTATCTCTGTTGTTCACTCTCCCTCCCCTAATCCAATTCCAGATATGAAGTGGAAGAACAAGTTCTGGGGCAAATCTCTGGAGATTGTGCCTGTGGGAACAGTCAACGTCAGCCTGCCCAGGTGGGATTCTTAGACTCTCAGCAGCCAGGCCAAGCCACAGGCAATCCTTCAGGCTGGAGGGGGCGTGGCCTTAGGGACAGGATAAGGACGGGATAGGAAGGTCTGGCCTGAAGCTGCTTTCAGTGGCGTCAGTGTCTGTAGGTTTTACACCTATATTTACAGCAGTTGCCAATAGAGAAAGATGAAAAGCCTTGGAACGTAGTAGAGCTGGAAGGGCCCATCGAGGTCATCTGACTCAGCGGTTTTCACACTTTTTTGACCATGACTCACAGTCTCACAGTCAGAAATGCCTTTGAGACTTCAAGCCAACGTGTACACATACACACACACACACACAGAAACCTAAATTGATCTCAGGACTCAGGGGTCACAGACAAAATTTGAAAAACTCTCATCTAGCTAATTTTACAGGCAGAGGTCTGAAGCCAGAAAGAAAAAGGGTATTGAGAGTGGTCTGGGTGTTGTGGTAGAGATCCTGGATTTTGGAGTCAGAAGCCATGAGTTCTGCCACTCAATAGTGATGCAAATTAGCACCAGCCTGTAGTCCCAGCTACTGGGGAGGCTGAGGCAGGAGAATTGCTTCAACCTGGGAGGCGGAGGTAGCGGTGAGCTGAGACTGCACCACTGCACTGCACTCCAGCCTGCCTGGGCAACAGAGCAAGACTCTGTCTCAAAAAAAAAAAAAAAAAGAAAGAAAAGAAAAGAAAATAGTGATGCAAGCAGCAAAAAGACTTGACACTTCGGAGCCTTGAGCCTGCTTGCCTGTGACATGACAGTAAGAAGTAATACCCAAGGGAGGTGAGGATTAAGCAGGATAATGGATGTGAACGTACACACGGTTCCTGGTGCCTAGGGGCAGGACACTTTGTGTATTTTCATCCCTGTTGCTCAGGCACTCAGGGGCTTTGTAGATGAGTGGAGATGTTTTCGCTGAATACGTTCTGTGAAGGCCACTCTTCCTTGTGAATATAAGTCATCCTTCACTGCAGAACTGGAGTTGGGACCCCAGGGTTCCTGTCACAGACCCATGTGACCTGCTTCAGCAAGACAGGAGGCGCCTGACTCACTTGTTCCCTGGGGCCAGCCAGCTGCCTTTCCATACCTTGTCTTTCTCAGGTTTGGGGACCACTTTGAGTGGAACAAGGTGACATCCTGCATTCACAATGTCCTGAGCGGTCAGCGCTGGATCGAGCACTATGGGGAGGTGCTCATCCGAAACACACAGGACAGCTCCTGCCACTGCAAGATCACCTTCTGCAAGGTGTGTGTGCCACCCTGACCCTGCCCATCCATTCCCGGCAGCCTCAGTCTCTGGAGGTCACCCTGGCTAAGGGGGAGGGGACACCTCCCTAAACCCTGCCTTCCCCACCCCAGGCCAAGTACTGGAGTTCCAATGTCCACGAGGTGCAGGGCGCTGTGCTCAGTCGGAGTGGCCGTGTCCTCCACCGACTCTTTGGGAAGTGGCACGAGGGGCTGTACCGGGGACCCACGTCAGGTGGCCAGTGCATCTGGAAACCCAGTAAGTGGAGGGGTCATGGGTGAGGCTGGAGCAGCTCAGGCATGGTGCACCTGCCCCAGCCCCTTGCCTTCCCCCAGACTCAATGCCCCCCGACCATGAGCGAAACTTCGGCTTCACCCAGTTTGCCTTGGAGCTGAATGAGCTGACAGCAGAGCTGAAACGGTCGCTGCCTTCCACCGACACGAGACTCCGGCCAGACCAGAGGTCAGTGCCAGATGGGTGCCGGCCTAGAACCATCTAGTTCACTCCCTCCACAGAGTACAGAGCTGGGGCTTTGTCCTTCCTTCACTGAGTGGCCTCAGAGAAATGGGGCTTGTCTAGAGGACAGAGTTGGGCAGAGACAGAGGCCTTGGGTTTGGGGGCCCCTGCAGATGGGCAGTTCCCCTGAGTTTGATCTGGATCCTCAGGTACCTGGAGGAGGGGAACATACAGGCCGCTGAGGCCCAGAAGAGAAGGATCGAGCAGCTGCAGCGAGACAGGCGCAAAGTCATGGAGGAAAACAACATCGTACACCAGGCTCGCTTCTTCAGGTGCCTCGGCCTCACCCTCTGCCCTGGGTCTCCCCATGAGCCCTGCTTGGAGCAGGGCAGGTGTGGGAGGCAGCACCTTAGGACCCTAGCCTGCCTTCTAGATGTTCACCCCTCACTGCCACCGCCTTCTCCCACCAGGCGGCAGACAGATAGCAGCGGGAAAGAGTGGTGGGTGACCAACAATACCTACTGGAGGCTGCGGGCCGAGCCAGGCTACGGGAACATGGATGGGGCTGTGCTCTGGTAGCCCTGGCCCCGGGGGCAGGAGGCTCCGGTTCCTCACTCCTCCTGCCTCCACCCCCTACCACGGACACATGGGTGAGGCCAGGCTCCCCGCCTCACTGCCCTTGAGACCAAAGGGGCAGCCCTGGCCCTCCCTCCCCTCTGCTGGCCAGAGGGTCTGCATCTCAGCCCACCCCCAACCCCACCGTTTGGGGTGAGAAGCAGAATCTGTGCTTGCCCAGTCTCCTTGCCCCAGACAACCAGCATGTAAGACCCTTCCCGCTTCACCATTCCGATTCCTGTCCCCTTTGGGGTACTTGGGGGAGACTCTGGCTCCCAGGATCTGTTCCCCATTTCAGTGCCTTCCTAGGACACAGGGGACCCCTTGACGCTCCCCAGGCTTTCTGTGCCCAGGGCTCTGTCCCCAGCGGTGAGGTTGCAGTGAGTGAAGGAGAGGAGGTGATCTGTTCTCCCCCCCTTCTCCTGCCCATCTCCAGCATCTTCTTCCCCTTCCCTGGCCCTGCAGGGCCTTCTCCAGCTCCCTTTGGTTGGTCCCTGGCCATCCCTCCTGTCCTGGATCCCTTCTCCCTAACTGCAAAATGCCTGCAGCTTCCAGCTCCTTCGTCCCTGATCCTCAGGCGGTTCCCTCCCGTCTCAGCTCAGCGGATCCCCCAGAGTGGAGGAGGCCTCTCCAAGAGGAGGGGAGCAGCCCAAGGCACCTGGCCTCCGACCCACCGGCAGCGAGTGCGCAGGTGTGAGTGTAAGTTCATGTAGGAGAGTGTATGTGTGTGCGCCTGTGCCCTGCTTGCAGGCAAGCAGGGCTCCCTCATGTAGCCCGGCCTTCCCCCTGCTGGGGGTCCACCACATCGCTGCTCTTTCTCACAGTCTGCCTCTGATGAGGGCGAATTGCTATGACATTCCAAGCTCCAATAAAGACTGTCCCAGACTTTGGCCTGTGACCATTCATTGAAAAACATGTGGGCTCATGGTCAGTGGAAAGCCCTCTGCCACTGTCATGGGTAAAATGAATTGTGTCCCCAAGAAACGTTTCTAGCCCCCAGGCATGTGCATGTGACCTTAGTTGCAAATAGTGTCTTTGCAGAGACAAGTTAAAATGAGGTCGCATTGGATTTGGGTGGCTCTACTCCAGTGACTGGTCTCCTTATAAGTAGAGAGAAATTTGGGCACACAGACGTACGCAAGGGAAGACAAGTGTGTGAAACAGACACACGGGAGTCGGCCACGTGGAGACGTAGGCAGAGATGGGAGCGATGCATCTGAAAGCCAAAAGTGCCAAGGCTGCTGGCAACCGCCCGAAGCTTGGAGAGAGACTGAGAGAGATTCTCCCACTGAGCCTCAAGAAGGAGCCAACCCTGCTCACACCTGGCCTCAGCTATGAGAGAATACATTTCTGTTGTTTTAAGTCACCCAATATGTGGTGCATTGTTACAGCAACCTCAGGAATTGAATACAGCCACCACTAACCTGAGCCAAAAGCCCAGAGGCCATCTGCCCTCCCGCTTGATGCCCTGTCACTTCTACTCCAGGTGTCTCTCTGCACAGGCCCCTTCTCTCCATTGCACTGGCTAGGCTGGGCCCTCATCAACGCTTGTCTGGACTATTGTGGTGGCCTCCAGGGTGGTATTTCTTCTTCTTCTTCTTTTTTTTTTGAGACAGAGTTTTACTCTTGTTGCCCAGGCTGGCGTGCAATGGCGTGATCTCAGCTCACCGCAACTATGCCTCCTGGGCCCAAGCAGTCCTCCTGCCTCAGCTCCTGAGCAGCTGGGATTACAGGCATGCATGCCACCATGCTTGGCTAATTTTGTATTTTTAGTAGAGACGAGGTTTCTCCATGTTGGTCAGGCTGGTCTCAAACTCCCGACCTCAGGTGATCTGCCCGCCTAAGCCTCCCAAATGGCTGGGATTACAGGCATGAGCCACCGCGCCTGGCTTCCAGGGCAGTATTTCAAGAGAAAATGTGGCACCTCATGTCTGCTTAAAATACATCCCCTGCTTCCCAGTGCCTAGAGGAAAATCCAAACTCTTCAACTGGTAGAAAACCACATGGCCCCTGTGGCCCCCTGTCTGGCACAGAGTGCTGGCCCCCACACTCAGCACCCTAAGTCAGGTCTGTGCTAGTACTCCACTTTGACCCCCCAGGATCAATGAGTGTTCAAGGGCGGAAGGGAGGGAGGAAGAACAGGACCAGCTGCCTTTCCTCCCCGCTGCCCTCGCCCCTGGGGCCAACTCTGATTCTGAAGCTGTGTGATCTTGGTCAGGTTGCCTTCCCCTTCTGTTTAGAGGCTTCAGTCTCTCGTTTGGCTCCTTTTGTGTCTTAAAGAAGAACATCTGTGAGGTGACCCAGGCTCCTCATTTCATTCGTTCTCTCTTAGCCCCTCCCCCCACTCCCACCCCACCACCTGCAGCAACAGCGACCCCAGTCCTGCTCTGGTCCGATGAGTGTCCCAAGAGGAAGTCATGCTTTCTTTGGGGGGTGGCAGAGTGGCAGGAACAGAGGGGACCCCTGAGCTGCGACAGCCCTTCGCATTGTCATCTTTTTCTTCCTCCTCATCCCCTGCGGAGGAGCAGTGGTCCACATTTCCAGTTTATTTACAGAGAATGTCAAAGTTAAAATGAACACACTTGTCCTGTCACCACATGCCAGAAATAACCTCAACCCATTCCAAAAAAAGCCAAGGCCCTCACACATTCAGGATATTTTTAAATAGCATGTGCTGCCCTGCTCCGGGCCCTTTCCCCTCAGAGCACCACAGCACCTGACCGACCAGCCCGTAACAAACTGCCACGTATTTTAAGAACCGGAGTTTAGGCTGGGCACGGTGGTTCACACCTGTAATCCCAGCACTTTGGGAGGCAGAGGCGGGTGGATCACGAGGTCAGGAGTTCAAGAACAGCCTGGCCAAGATGGTGAAACCCCATCTCTACTAAAAATACAAAAATTACCCAGGTGTGGTGGTGCACACCTGTAATCCTAGCTACTCGGGAGGCTGAGATAGGAGAATTGCTTGAACCCAGGAGGCAGAGGTCGCAGTGAGTCGAGATCGTGCCAGTGCATTCCAGCCTGGGCAACACAGTGAAACTCCATCTAGAAAAAAAAAAAAAAAAAAAGAGAACCAGAGTTTAAAAGAGACCAAATTCCCAAGTTATTTTTTCAGAGGAGACAAAAAAAAAAAAAACCTCAAAACTCCTCTGCCTCTGTGGCTGTGCCCTCTAGACCAGCATCCTCCCCCAAGTCCTTTCCCAGGCACAGCCCAGGTACCACCTCAACAGCTAGAAGCAGGGGGTAAGGTTGTTTTTGCTTCTTCTGGGGCCCAGCAGATGAGGGGGCAGTCCCATCTGAAGGACTGTGGTCTCTTAGAAACGTCCCCCATCTGGCCAGGGCTTTGTGGGTCACCGCTGATGGGAGCTCAGGCCAGGCTGAGGGGAGCCTGGGGTTCTGGCCCCAGTCTGTGCTCCACGGACAGAGTGTGAGGGGCCCACACCAGCCAGGGGTTCAGGGAGCGGTGCCAGCTCCTGGCTGCCAAGAATCCCAGGGTGGGGTGCTCAAGTCACTGATCTGAGAAGGGAATGGTGGGCCCCCTTCTCAAGCCTGTCAGCCTAGTCCAGATGTCCCACAGGAGTACTCATTACCACTAGGTCGTGGGGAGCCAAGCACAGACCCAGATCTCCTGCCTTGGTTGGAGGACATGGTGGGCTTGGGACAAAGGGGAGAATTTGGGGGCTTAATGGCCCCTGACTAGGCTTGGAGTGCAGTAGTTTGGAGAACCAGGGACCCGCTTCCCTGGATAAGCAAAGGAGGATGGAGCTTGGACAGCAAGGGAAATGGTCGGGCCAAGCAATGCTGGCAGAGGGAGAGGAAGGTAGGCAGGAGGTGTCTCAGTCCTCATTTTGCCTCTTTGGACCCTCCACCCCCAAACTGCTCCACCCAGAGGGATTTAAGCAACTTTAAAAAATTTTATTAATCATTATTGAATAGCTGATAGGGACACCTAGGTTGGAAGGAGCAAAAAAAAAAAAAAAAAGTCAAATATAAATAAAACCCCCAATTCCTTGCATCTTCTGAATAAAGTGTGTGTGTGTGTGTGTGTGTGTGTGTGTGTGTGTGTGTGTAATAAACAGAGAGGGGAAAGAGTGCTGAACCAGGTGAGAGGCCCAGGCATTCACATTCCCTCCATGAGGTCAAAGTGGAGGGGTGTTCAGGGCAGGAGGAGGCTGCTGGGCCAGAACTGTGCCTCCCAGCTTCACCTGGATGGCGTGCAGCCCAGGGGGATGTGTGCAGGGGAGTCCCACCCTCCGTGTTTCGGGGAGAATGAAGGTAGTGGGGACAGTGGTGGGGTAACCCCCAGCCCCTGACCAACGCCTGCTGAGAATGCAGAGATCTTACGTCCGATCTCAATTCCACCGGCTCCAGTCTGCCCCTGGAATGGTGCACAGCTCTCCTATTCTACGCTGCCCTGGTCTAGTCCCAGTTCTGACACAGGCACCTTAAAGATCCTGGATTACATTGCCCGGCCATGTCCAATCCCTTTAGGGAATGCTCAAGGGACCTTGCCATTGGGTCATTAGTTTAATGGTGTCTCCTTACTGCAAAGGACACATTTTATAAGTGATTTCCCCTTTTAGAGACCCTCTAGTACTAGCAGGGGTAGAAAAGGAGGAGAGGCTTAGCACTCTCCCCCTGGGACCCATCTCTGTTCCCCTTAAGGTGGTCAGGGAGGGCAGTGTAGGACTTGAGAGAGACATTCACAGGCTGGCCTGGGCCAGGTCTCGCTCATCCAATGACCTATTTCTGGTACAGACACTTAACCAGATCACCTGGCCTTATGTGGTGGACCAGGGACTGGTCTTCCTGATTCTTGCCACACATACCCTCATCTTCTCCTCATCTGTACCTTAAGAGGCATTACCATCAGAGGGGAGCACTGAGAGTTATCAAGATCCCGACAGGCCAGAGTCAGGTCTGCATGGGACTCAGGCAGGTGGTTCCAGGGGCTGGGAGAGCATGGCTCCACGGTTGGGGATTCTAGAGCACTACTCATGTCTCTCTCTCTCTTTTCTTTTAGAGACAGGGTCTAACCCAGGCTGGAGTGCAGTGGCACGATCATAGCTCACTGCAACCTTGAATACCTGGGCTTCAGCAATCTTTCCGCCTCAGCCTCCCAGTTAGCTAGGACTACAGGCGCACATTACCACATATGGCTAGTTTTTTTTGTTTGTTTATTTAATTTTTAGTAGAGATAGGGTCTCACTATGTTGCCAAGTCTGGTCTCAAACTCCCGGGATCAAGTAACTTTCCAGCGTTGGCCTCCTAAAGTGCTGGGATTACAGGCGTGAGCCACCTTGCAGGGCCCACGTCTCATTAACACATGTCATCACGTGGTGCAAAGTCTTCAGGTTGCTGAAAGATGCCTCCAGGCCCTAAGGTATGTGGAGGGGTGGCTTTGATGAGCAAGTCCAAACCGTGGGCACTATGCCCAGGATGCCAGGCCCCTGGGGATGTTGGGCCTTGCTGACCCCTAATATGAGAGGCCCCTCAAAATGAAGCATCTGTCTGGAGGAGGGTAGGTGGGTGGGCTGGGCTCTGGGAGGGGTGTGGGTGAAGAAGAGATTGGAAGGGCCGGGGCAGGAGCAGGAAGAAGAGAGAAAAGCCTGAGAGTCAGCCACAGTCTGTCTAGGATGAAGGTGGTGAGATTCTCCAGGTATCCTCAAGAGGGCACCCCGGGCTCTTGAAAGAACCAATTTAGTCTCATCCCAAGCCCCACCTGACAGGTGGCTGCACCACCATCTGCGTGGAGTATCAGGCCTCCAAGGATGTGGTCCTGGCTGGACCCAGCCCAGCAGTGATCAACAGCAGCAGCAGACACTATTACAGCCGCATTCCTATGGACTGCCGGCCATCCCTGCCTGCCCATCTTCATCTTCAAAGAGAATGCACAAGTCAGGAAACCCCTGTTCTGGGAGACCCAGGTGTCCCTAGCCACTCCCAAAAGCTGCCCAGATGGTCTGGGGGAAGGAGGTCAGGCCCCCTTTGCTGGTGCCTCTTCATGTCCAGGTGTCATCCCTCCCAAGGACAGCTGGCCAGGACACCCCTCCTCCAGAGCCCTCATAAGATGGTCTTTTCCCTAAGTTTCCACTAAAACCTCTCCTGCTTCTGTCACCCCAGAGCCCGTCACACACTGGGATGGGAACCCCTGCATTTAGTTCTGTAGGCTAACGTTGGGTGAAGTGTGTGTGTGTGTGTGTGTGTGTATGTGTGTGTGTGTGTGTGTGCACGCGCGCACATGGTTTGAAGGAGGGAGTGTCCACGGTGCCCTCCTGGGAGGGATGAGAATGAGGACAAGAAGAAAGGGAGCTATTGAGCCAGTGCCAGTTTAGCAGAGAAGCCTTGGCTTCTGTGGGAAGCCATCTCACCTAGGACCCCTGAGGAGGGAGGGCGAAGGTGGGAGATGCGGAAGGCAGGTCACATTGGCCTTCCCTCCCTTCTCCTCCATTTAGCAAGATGTTACAGGCCCAAGAGAGACTCTCCTCCAAGCTGGGCCTAGTGGGCCGCAGCCCTCACAGGTTGGCACATTCACCTCCCACCACCTCCCATGCAGCCTGGGCGGGGAAGAGCCCTGGACCAAGAGCTAGGAATCCTAAGTTTTGGCCCTGGCTCTGTCATTTATTCCTTTCACCTCCTGAGCCTCAGTCTCCTCCTTTGTAGCTTGGGGATGATGCTGCTGGCCTTACCCCTTCACCGGTGTCTTGTTTGTCCTAGGACAGAGAGGACTGAGGGTTGTTTTAGCTGTGGAGCACAGGACAAGGGTGGCTTCAGATGACCTGGGCCAGGGTCACCACCAGCTCTGCCACTCCCACACCTGGGGGCCTTCCCAAGGCAGCAGCAATTCCCCCTGAGAGAGACAGAAGCAGAGTTTAGCGTGTGAACCTGCAGACACCAATTGGTGCCTTAACTCTCCTGAGACTTTGCCAAAAATAGGAGGATGCAAAGTGTCTCCCCAGAAAGGCTGGGGGCTCTGGCATTGGTCAAAGGGGAGGGGACAGCACCCCTTATCTCTGTGGTCGCTCTCACCATCAATTCCTGAGACAACTGAGCATCCTGTGTCTGTCAGGTGACTGATCCCCCTCCTCAGTTAAGGAGGCTGAGGCTGTGGGAAGCTCACACACAGGAGAGACATCTCCAGCTACAAGGAAGCAGAAAGTTCTGGAAGGGCAGGAAGTCCCAGGCTGGCAAAAATGCAGGTTGAGGGGGCAGAAATGGGCGCCTGCCCCCAAGTACCACACCTGGGACCGACATAGGGTGGCCCCAGGATGGGATGTGGCTGGGGGACACATGTGTCCCGAGGTGCCTGCAGGCAGGCGGGTGTGAAAGTCAGCCTCCCAGGAGCAGATGGGACAGAGCCCGGCCACCCAACCAGACTGGCTCAGGTGCAGCAGGCCCAGTGGCCGTGGGGCGGAGCCTGAGGACCAGAGATGCCCAAGCGGGAGGGACATGCCATGCCGCAGCCTCGGTTGCCTGTGCCTGGAGTGGCGAAGTCCCCACAAGCGTATTTTATTTTCAAATATCTTTGCATTTCTTGAATAAACCCACCTAGTCATGAGGTATTATCGCTTTTATGTATCACTGGAATCAATTTTCTAATAATTTACGTGGACTCTGCATCTATGCTTATGAAAGAAATTGGACACTAATTTTTCTTTCTTATAATATTAGATTTTTCTGTAAACGTTTTCCTGGCCTCACAAAAGAGTTCAGAGGAGTTCCCTCTTCTTTTTCTATTTTCTTGAAGACTTTGATTATATTGCTGATATTTCATTCTTAAATGTGAAAATATTCACACCTGTAATCCCAGCACGTCTGGAGGCTGAGGCGGGAGGATGGCTTGAAACCAGGAGTTCGAGACCAGCCTAGGCAACATAGTGAGACCTTGTCTCAATAAAAAAAGGAAAGAAAGAAAGAAAATATTCACTGATAAATCAATCTGGGCCTTTATTTGAGGAAACACTTTGAATAACAGAGACAATTTGTTTAACAGATATTGAACTATTCAAGGCTTTTACCTTTTCTTCTGCCAGCTTTGGTAAGTTTTTGGTTTTTATTTGGAAGAGTGTGTCCATTCAAATTCAAATAGTCAAATTTGTTGTTAAGTTGAACTTCTTTTAATGCCTGTAGGATCTTTTGTGATTATCCCTTTTCATTCTTGATATTAACAGGGATTTTTAAAATCTCACGCTTAACCTGAAATGAATTGATTTGTTTTATAATCTAAATCATAGTAACATTTGCACAGTGTAAAATCCTCTTCCTGTCAAAGAAAACTAGGACAAAACTCTTTTAAGGGTTTTCTATTTTTAAATTTACTTTTACATTTATCATACATATGTGTGTGTTTTAAAACTTATAAAATATGGCCGGGCACAGTGGTTAATACCTGTAATCCTAACACTCTGGGAGGCCAAGGTGTCAGGATTGATTGAAGCCAGGAGTTTGAGACCAGCCTGGGCAACATAGCAAGACCACTCTCAATGTAGTTGTTTTTTTGTTTTTTTGTTTTTTTTTTTTTGAGACAGAGTCTCACTCTGTCACTCAGGCTGGAGTCCAGTGGCACAATCTCGGGTCACCGCAACCTCCACCTCCTGGGTTCAAGTGATTCTGCCTCAGCCTCCCAAGTAGCTGGGATTACAGGCGCCGCCAGCAAGCCCAGCTAATTTTTGTATTTTTAGTAGAGACGGGGCCAGGCTAGTCTCGAACTCCTGACCTCGTGATCTGCCCGCCTCGGCCTCCCAAAGTGCTGGGGTTATAGGTGTGAGCCACTGAGCCCGGCCTATGAAGACTACTATCGATTAACTAAAAATAATTTTTAAAAAATATTAAGTGTATAAATTGCTTATTATAAAAAACAATGGTTCTTTGCTTCATTCTTTCTCAGCCCCTTTGTCATTCACCCCAAACTCTTTTAGCTATTTTTTCTGGTGTTTCCTCCCTATATAGGAATACCATACTCCTCCTGATATTAATGTCTTGATTTATCAGTTTTAAGCAATATTATTAATAATTGATCTATTAAGGTAGATGAGGATTTAGCACTCTTACACTAGCCGTATGCTCGCTTCCTCCCCATTTATCTTCTCCATATAATTATATGATAATTTTTGGTTAAAACAAAACTCAGGGCCAGGTGCAATGGCTCACGCCTGTAATCCCAGCACTTTGGGAGGCCGAGGTGGGTGGATCACCTGAGGTCATGAGTTTGAAGCCTGCCTGGCCAACATGATGAAACCCTGTCTCTGCTAAAAATACAAAAAATTAGCTGGGCGTGGTGGCAGGCACCTGTAATCCCAGCTACTTAGGAGGCCGAGGCAGGAGAATTGCTTGAAGCCCAGAGATGGAGGTTGCAATGAGCTGAGAACACACCATTGCACTCCAGCCTGGGTGACAGAGCGAGACTGTGTCTCAAGAAACAAACAAACAAACAAAAAATAAAAACACAAAACAACAACATTCGGTGTTTATCTTACTGTGACTATGTATGAAAGTCACTTCCAGCTTATCATTTACAATTATCACCATATGCTGGAGGTGGCACCCATGCCTACGGTGATGGGGAAGGCAGGAAAGCTTGAAAAAAGGAGGAGCAGGGCAAAGGTTGTGGTAATGATTTAGGTCAGATTTGGTGAGGACAGCCACCTAAACCAATTAGGAGCTGGCTCAGCTTCCTATAACAGGAAGGGTAATTCCTGGGTGATAACGCTGACTGAGTTAATTTAGGGGAATAATCCATAATCCAGTGTCATAAAATTCCTCCTGCTTGAGCTCAAAAAAAATTTCTGCAGCCCAGAAATCTTCCTGAGACTTTGAGATATCCAGAGAAATACTCCAAGGGAGAGATCCAGGCCTTGATAATGTTTCTGTTTATTCCCCTGATTGATTTTTTTTTAATTGAAAGAGGCCAGGTTGGGCTATAACTCTTCTGAGGATGTTGTTGGAAATACTTTTTTCCCACTATTTTCTCTCTGCCATTTGTGGTGAAGGGGTAACAATGAAAACTGGGATCTTTGTCCAGGATTGGGTGGAGAAGGAAGGCCTAATCACCCAAGCCCGGACCTAGTACAAATTCCTTGACTCTCACCTTGGGAAAAATCCAGAACCAGCAGAACCAACAGGTAAGGGCCTGGAACAGTGTTGCAGAATCCTGAGGCCAGGAAGGATTTTGACCTCAGGGAAAGGGAAGGTGACAGAATACTTGAAATGACCGTGATCTGTCCAGGGTGCTGATTGGTTGGACCCATTTAAGGCTGATTATGAAATTGGCTCCCATGGCCTCTTGACTTCTGGTCTCAAGGAGAACTTAGGGTCCAGATTCTTCTCCTTCCAATTCAATTAACTCAAAGACAGCCTGTCTTGAACCCAGTAGACCAGGAACCCAGTAGACCATGTGTGTTAGCCCACTTTCATGCGGCTGATAAAGACATACCTGAGACTGGGCAATTTACAAAAAAAAAAAGAGGTTTAATGTACAGTTCCACGTGGCTAGGGAGGCCTCACAATCATGGTGGAAGGCAAAAGACACTTCTTACATGGCAGTGGAAAGAGAAGAGAGCTTGTGCTGGGAAACTCCCCGTTTTAAAACCATCAGATCTGTGAGACTTATTCACTATCATGAGAACAACACGGGGAAGACTTGCCTCCATGATTCAATTACCTCCCACCTGGTCCCTCCCACAATGCGTGGGAATTCAAGATGAGATTTGGGTGGGGACACAGCCAAACCATATCACCAGGGAAACTTGAAAAGAGTTACAAAACTCAAAAAGAAGCACAACTAAATAATACTTTGTTGAAGGATATATGAATATTGGATTAAGATTTTTTTTTTTTTTTGAGACAGGGTCTCATTCTGTCATCCAGACTGGAGGGCAGTGGCACTATCTCGGCTCACTGCAGTCTCGGCTCACTGCAACTTCCGCTTCCTGGGTTCAAGCGATTCTGGTGCCTCGGTCTCTTGAGTAGCTGGGATTACAGGTGCCCACCACCATGCCCAGCTAATTTTTGTATTTTTAGTAGAGACAGAGTTTCACCATTGTTGGCCAGGCTGGTCTGAAACTCTTGACTTCAAGTGATCAGCCTGCTTCAGCCTCCCAGAGTGCTGAGATTACAGGTGTGAGCCACTGCACCTGGCCAGATTAAGAGTTTCTTAACAAAGAAATAACAAACTCAGGCCGGACGCAGGGGCTCACACCTGTAATCCCAGCACTCTGGAAGGCCAAGGTGGGCAGATCACCAGGTCAGGAGATCAAGACCATCCTGGCTAACACAGTGAAACCCCATCTCTACTAAAAATACAAAAAATTAGCCAGGCACCTGTAGTCCCAGCTAGTCGGGAGGCTGAGGCAGGAGAATGGTGTGAACCCTGGAGGCGGAGCTTGCAGTGAGCTGAGATCGTGCCACTGCACTGCAGCCTGGGCGACACAGCGAGACTCCATCTCAAAAAAAAAAAAAGAAAGAAAGAAAAAAGAAATAACAAACTCACAATACAGGATAGTAGTAAACTCTTGGGGAGACCTAGGGGAGACCAAGGGATTTGGAGAGGGAAGGAGTACACAGATAGATGCAGAATTATTGGTACCGTTTTGGTCTTAGGGTGTTTGATTCACAGGAATTTATTTTAATATTATAATTTATATCCCAAATATATGCCACAAATCTTATTTTATATGCATCAAAAATGCAAAATAAAAGATAATAAATATATAGAATATACCTCAAGGGAATCTCAAAAAGAATTAAACCTAGAAATGTGTTTATCTGGTACTGGAAAAATTGGGCCACCCAAAGAAATGAAAACTATCGCTCTCTAATCCTCACATCCTTGGTTTGTTACTGTTGAAAATATTTAGATTGGTTTTCCCTTTTTGTTTTTTGTTTTTGTTTTTGTTTTTGTTTTTGAGATAGAGTTTTGCTCTTGTTGCCCAGGCTGGAGTGCAATGGTGCGATCTTGGCTCACTGCAACCTCTGCCTCCCGGGTTCAAGCAATTCTCCTGCCTCAGCCTCCCGAGTAGCTGGGATTACAGGCATGTCCCACCACACCCGGCTAATTTTGTATTTTTAGTAGAGATGCGGTCTCTCCATGTTGGTCAGGCTGGTCTCGAACTCCCGACCTCAGGTGATCTGCCCGCCTCAGCCTCCCAAAGTGCTGGGATTACAGGCGTAAGCCACTGCGACAGGCCTATATTGTTAATTTTAGTAACACGTTCATATTGAAAGTGACATTTTGTAAAATAATATAGGACATTATAGACTAATCTAGAAATACAACTTTGTCACTCTCATTTTATGAAACTATTTGATCCAAATTTTTCCTTTCATATCCCTTTTATTTTCACTGCTAGGGCTGTTTAAGCTCTTCTATCTCAGCTATTTGAGAATAAGCAATTTTTACATCATGTATGGTGGTATCCCTGGAAATTTCATCCCAAGACACCCATTTGCTATCTGTAATCTTTACAACATAACCACCTACTGTATTTCTTTTAAATTTTTATGAAAACATTATAAAATAACATTATAGAGGGAACATATAATAAATCCTCATATTTCCATCTCCTAGAATGAGCAATCGTCAAACATTTGCCCCACTTGCCTAATCTGTTCATTCTGTTTTGTTGTTTTAAACTCCAGACCTCACATCTTTTCAGCCCTACATATTTCACTATTCATCTCTAATATGTGGACATTTTCTTCAGAACCACAGTGCCAGTATCATGCCTTAAGAAAATAACATTCTTTGGCTTTCTCTAACATCTAAACCATTTTCAAATTTTCCCAAGCGTTCCAAGCATATCTTTTTAGAGTCAGTTGGTTTGAATCTAGATCTGGTTAAGGTCTGCAGATTGTATTTGATGATGTCTCTTAAATATCTTTGAACCCAGACTATCTATCCTCTCCTCATCCTCCTTCAAACTATTGTCTTGTTGAAGAAACCAGGCCGGTTGTCCTATGGAATGTCCCATAGTCTAGATTGGCCTGTTTATGCCTTTGTGATGGCATTCAACTTTTCCTTTATCTTCTGTATTTCCTGAGATCTGGAAGTTAGATCTAAAGGCTTGATTCGATTCAAGTTTAACTTTTCTTTTGGATAAGAACATTTCTTTCAGAGATAGTACAAAGGACTTCACATCATGCCACCAGAAGGCACTGAATGTCAGGTTGTCCCATTCTTAGTGATACCAAGAGTGACCTGTGGCTTCAGTTGGTAACATCTTGAAGCCTCCATTATAAAGCTACCCATCAACCTTTCTGTTGCCCAGGCTGGAGTGCAGTGGCACAATCTCTGCTCACTGCAGCCTCAACCTCCTGGGCTCAAGAGATCCTCCCACTTCAGCCTCCCAAGTAGCTGGGACTATAGGCATGCACCACCACACTCAGCTAATTTTTGTATTTTTTGTAGAGACAAGGTTTTGCCATGTTGCCCAGGCTGGTCTCAAACTCCCAGGCTCAAGCGATCCACCTGCCTGAACCTCTCAAAGTGCTGGGATTACAGGCATGAACCACTGCACCTGGCCCCAACCCTCTTAATATATAGAAAAATGCAGAAATGCGGAGAGGAGAAAATAATCACTCATATTCCTGCCACCAAAGACAATGATAAATGCTGTCTTTTGATGGCTTCCTCCCATTTAGTGCATTCAATTTTTTCCTTGCTGTGGTCATACTGATGCAAATTTTTATAAACCACATAAGCTCTTTCAGGCATGATTAAAACTTTATGAACATCAGTTTAATTGCAGCAAAGTACTGACTGTCAGCCATTAGTAAAACTTTTGAGCCTGAGGTAAGGTTGGCAGGTAATAGGAAAGAGACTCGATTTCCTCCCGGATGGAGGGGTGGGTAAGCATGGGGGGCTCTGCTGCAGCAGGGCAGCTCCACTCACTCCTGCCGGTCCCTTGGGATTAAAGCCACACTCACTGCTTTCACCTGCTCATGGAGAGAATGGGGGCCCTTCGACACAGAATCCGAATTTTAGAACTGTATTTCATATAATAAATGCACAAATGAGAAGGAGGTATTTATTGTAGCATTGTTTGTTGTTGTTGTTGCTGTTGTTTTGAGATGGAGTCTCGCTCTGTCGCCAGGCTGGAGTGCAATGGCGCAATCTCGGCTCACTGCAACCTCCTCCTCCCAGGTTCAAGCGGTTCTCTCTGCCTCAGCCTCCCAAGTAGCTGGGACTACAGGCACCCACCACCACACCCGGCTAATTTTTGTATTTTTAGTAGAGATGGGGTTTCACTATCTTGGCCAGGCTGGTCTTGAACTCTTGACCTCAGGTGAGCTGCCTGCCTCGGCCTCCCAAAGTGGTGGGATTACAGGCATGAGTCACCACACCCGGCCTAGCATTGATTTTAATAGCAAAAACCTTAATATCCCATATGGGAATAAGCGAATAAATAAACAACACAATGGAAATTCTAAAGCTACATTAAATATGCATACAGAATGGTGTTCATATAAAAACTACAGATGGAACACATGCATGTACTTTTGTCTCCTGGCCAAACACAACTAAATAAGATCAAATGGATTAACTTTAGCATTATTTAGAGTACAATGATCATACAGCAAAATTCTTCCTTTTTAGAGGACAATTCTATTATTTTTGACAAATGCACACAGTTATAATCCACAATCACCCCCAAATTCTCTTGTGCCCTTTTGTTGTCAGCTCCCTTCCCCACCTCCAGTTGCTGACACCCACTGATCTGTTTTATGTCTCTAAAGTTTTCACTATTCCAGAATGTTACATAAATTGAATAACACAATATATAGCCTTTTGAGTGTGGCTTTGGTCAGTTATCATACTGCATTTGAGATCTATATCGTCGTGTGTATCAATGGTTCATTTCTTTTTATTGTGGAATAGTTTTCCATTGTATGGTTGTATCATAGTTTGTGTATCCCTTCACCAGTTGAGGGACATTTGGATTATTTCCAGTTCTTGGCAATTATGAAAAAAGCCACTATAGACATCCATGTGCCAATTTTTTTTTCTCCCTCTGTCATCCAAGCTGGAGTGCAGTGCTGCAAATCTCAGCTTACTGCAATCTCTACCTCGCAGGCCCAAGCAATCCTCCCACCTCAGCCTCCCAAGTAGCTGGGACCACAGGCGTGAGCCACCATGACTAGTTAATTTTTGTATTTTTTGTAGAGTCGGGGTTTTGCCACGTTGCCCAGGCTGGTCTCGAGCTCCTGAGCTCAAGTGATCCGCCTGCCTCAGCCTCCTAAAGTGCTGGGATTACAGGTGTGAGCCACCAAGCCAGGTCCCATGTACCAATTTTTGAGTGAACCTGTTTTCTTTTACTTGGATAAATATCAAGGAGTGAAATTGCTGGGTCTTATGTTAGGTGTATATTTGACTCTATAAAAGTTGTTAAGTGTATGTTTAATTTTATTAGAGACTGCCAAGCAGTTTCCTAAAGTGGCTGTACCATTTTGCATTCCCACTAAGAACATATGAGAGCTCCAATTGCTCCACATCTTCATCATTACTTGTTATTGTCAGGGCTTTAGAGTGTTTGTGTGTTTGTTTTTACTCATTCTAATAGATGTATAGTAGTATCTCATTGTGGTTTTCATATGCATTTCTCTAAAGAGTAATGATCTTCGCATCTTTTCATGTGCTTATCATTAATGTATCTTTGCTGAACCACCTGTTCAAATCTTTTGTCCATTTATTATTGGATTGTTTGTTTCTTATTACTGAGTTTTAAGCATTCTTTATATATTCTGGGTCCAAGTTCTTTATCAGATACATGTTTTGCAAATACTTCCTCCCAGCTTGTGTTTTGTCTTTTTATTCTCTTAATGTCATTTGAAGGGCAGAAATTTTTAATTTTGATGGAGTCCAATTTTATCAATAGTTTCTCTTAGGGCTCATGCCTTTGGTGTGGTATTCAAAAGTTTTTTGCCTAACTGAAAGTAAAAAATATGTTATACGTTTTTTTCTAGAAGTTCTATAGTTTTACATTTAAGTCAATGATCCATTTGGAGTTAATTTTTATAGTAAATTATCCTTTAGATAAATACAAAATGTAAAAGATATAAATTTTATCTTTAATATCAGCCATTTTTACCACTCTTCATTTCTTTGGGTAGAGCCAAGGTTCTGTCTGGTTATCCCATTCAAACGGTCCTTTTAACAAGATCTTTGTAGACCTTAAAAGGAAAAGGAGGCCAGGTGTGGTGGCTCGCACCTGTAATCCCAGCACTTTGGGAGGCTGAGGCAGGTGGATCACTTGAGGTCAGGAGTTCAAGAGCAGCCTGGCAAACATGGTGAAACCCCATCTCTACTAAAAATACAAAAATTAGCCAGGCGTGGTGGTGTCACCCGTAGGCCCAGCTACTTGGGAGGCTGAGACAGGAGAACTGCTTGAATCCAGGAGGCAGAGGTTGCAGTGAGCCGAGATCACACCACTGCACTCTAGCCTGGGTGACAGAGAGAGACTCTGTCAAAAAAAAAAAAAAAAAAAAAAGACAACGGCAAACACAGTGATTGAAATAGGAGGCTGTTGTGGAAGCTGGAAACAAACAGTGAGTGATAACAAACCTAAAATAACTGACTCTGACACGAGCAATGGAGAAGGCACAGTCAGAACTCTGCTTTGCACATAACTCCCTAAAGACCCTGGTATGTGAGGTACCAGGTACTTCTGGAAGTGGAGAAGAAGGTAGGGTTAAAAGAAAAAAAAAAGATTGTTTAAAAGCCTATTTAAGAAACAGGTACATTCTCAGATTCTCTTCCACACTCAACACAGCTGGACAACTTCCCCTTCCAGTTCCCAAAAGATGAAGGTTTATTGCGGAGAGGTTAAAATAAACAGTCTCTAGGCTGCGAGATGCCAGATGCAGCCGAGGGTTGGGGCTACCATTCAGGAAACAGGGGGACAGGGAATCTTTACAAGTTAAAATTCGAGACCACCCTTCCCAAACCTCTTCTTCCACTCAGCACCCAGACCCTGCCCACATTATTAAACCCCATAGGGGAGGGGCTTAAGAGTCTTTCTTACAGAATCAGACCAGCTCATGAGGAAAAAACTCTGAAGGGTTCCCCCTAAAAGTTCCAGTCAGATCACTACAGTGACCCCATTGTGGGTAAGCCCAGCCATGAACTCAGCCAGCCTTGTGTTTAGTGCCTTGTTCTCAAACAGGGGCAGACAAGGCATTCCCAGAATGACAGCAGATCACCAATGTGGCTTGTGACATTTCAAATGGGAGCAGGCTAGAAGACTTCAGAAGAGATTTCTTCAGAGAAGGTAAAATTGACTGAAAACCTGAAACATCTAAAGAAACCTTATAATGTGAAAAATGGGACCCAAAATAAACACAGTGAAAAGAGCAACTTGGAGGAAACAGAGACATCCAGGGAAAAGAAAATCTCACTAACGCTGAGATTAGATCAAAGAGATTAGGTCAAATATGGCATTCAAGAAACAAGATAGAATGTTATTTTTAAAAAAGAATCTTCAGAGAATAAAAATATTCTCTTGGAAATTGAAAACAGGATAGCAGAAATTAAAATTTCAATAGGAGTTGGAAGATAAAATTAAATCTCTCAGAAAGCAAATGAAACAAATGGAATGGAAATGGGAGAGAAAAGACAAGAAAATTACAGGACCAATCCAGAAAGTCCAACTCCTGACTTTCCCACCCCTTCTCCGCTTAAGAAGCCCGGGGCTGTGGGGAGTTCCTGCCCCACCCATCTCAGACACAGGAGAGACATCTCCTTCTACCAGGGGCCAGAAAGTTCTGAAGAGCAGTAAGTCCCAGGATAGCAAAGATGCAGGTTGAGGGGGCAAAAATAGGCACCTGCCCCCAGGCCTCACCTTGCGCGCACGCTCTGGGATGGACACAGGTGGCCCCAAGGTGGGATGTGGCCGGGGGACACGTGGGCCCCGAGGTGCCTGCAGGCCGGCGGGCGTGGACACCAGCTTCGCAGGAGCAGCGGGAGCAGAGCTCGGGGCGCTCGCGTGCAGCGGGCCCAGTGGCCGCGGAGCGGAGCCCGAGGACCAGAAGACGCCGGAACTGGAGAGAACTGGAGAGACCCGGAGCGCCTTGGCCTCGGTCGCCTGTGCCCAGAGCGGCGTGGGTCCCCGGGCTCCCCCAGATCTGGCGGTCTTTGAGTGCACAGGGAAGGCGCAGGGTCGGCGGCTGCGCTCAGACTCGGTCTCCTGCTGGCGGGAGAAACGCAGAGGCGACCGGGGAGGGAGAGCGCAGCGAGCCTGGGGCCGGGGCGAGGGGCAGCCGCATCACCGTGTCCGCGCTCCGGGCACACGTGCGGGGTCCCCTCCCCAGCACTGCTGGACCGGGGAGATGGACCCCAGCCTGCACTCCTCCTCCTGGGGAGAGCAGGCCCGGGACACCTCCACTCTTGGACGGCCTCCCCACATCCTCTACCACTTCAGTATTTCCTCGGCAGCGTCCAGAGGGAGGGACGCGTTGAAGATGCCTGGACGGAACAAGGACGCGCCGGCTGCTGCGAGGAGGAAGCAGAGGAGAAACTGGCTTGAGGGAGGCGCAGAATTTTGGAGTGGGGGACGTGGTTGAAAGTACAAGTAATGCAGGACCCCTATCCCGCTGGATGAGTGATGGAGGTTGTGATACAGGTCGTCAATTTCTCTTTACATTTTTTTTTGTTTAACAAAAAATCTTTTTGCTACTGATAAAATTAATGCATGTTCGTTGTAGAAAAGTTTTCAAATACAAAAATAAGAAAATAAAACTCACCCGTCGTAGTACAAAGACAGTAAGTAGCATCTCCGTTTATAGAAGGAGTTAGGATACAGAAGATAATGAGTAAAATGAGATTTAATAAGATAGAATAGACAAATATTGTCGAGCATCTTTTCATGTGCTAACTGCCATCTGAATAGTATGTCTTTTTTGGCGAAGTATTTGTTCAAGTCTTCTGTCCATTTTGATGAAGCCCAATTTATTCATTTTTAAATTTTACAAATCAAGATTTTGGTGTTGTGTCTAATAAATCTTTGGCTAGCCTAAGACCACAAAGATTTTCTTCCAGGTTTGTAGTTTTACATGTATGTCTACGATCCATTTGAGGAAATTTTTGAATGTGGTTTTTCTTTTCTTTCTTTTGTTTCTTGCACGCAGATACCCACACTTTCTAGCATTTTTGATTGAAAAACTATCCTTTACCCCCTCAGAATTGCCTTTATGCCTGTGGGGAGTTGATCTATGTCTGGATTCTCCAATCTGTTCCACTGATTTATTTGTTTATATTATGACACTATCACACAGTCTTGATTATTGCAATTTTATGTATAATGTCTAATCAAGTAGTGTAATTCCTCCAACTTCATGTTTCTTTTTCAAAATTGTTTTGGCTAGTTTCGAGTACTTTGAATTTCTATATAAATTTTAGAATTGGCATGTGATTTTTTCTACCAAAAAAATATGCCTGCTGGGATTTTGGCTAGGATCACGTTGAATTTATAGTTCAATTTGAAGAGAATTAGTGCGGTAACAATATTGAGTCTTCTGATCCATATGCATGGCATATTTCTGTGTTTATTTAGGTCTTTAATTTTTTTCAGGAAGTTTTATAGGTTTCAGTGGTGTGTAGATCAAGCACATCTTTTGTTCCATTTCCCCAAGTATTTCATATTTTTAATGCCATTGAAGATGGGATGGTGTTTTTATTGTTTTATTATTTATGTATTTATTTATTTATTTTGAGACAGACTCTTGCTCTTTCGCCCAGGCTGGAGTGCAGTGGCGCGACCTTGGCTTACCGCAACCTCCGTCTCCCAGGTTCAAGCAATTCTCCTGCCTCAGCCTCCAGAGTAGCTGGGACTACAGGCACCTGCTACCACATCTGGCTAATTTTTGTATTTTTAGTAGAGATGGGGTTTCACCATGTTGGCCAGGCTGGTCTTGAACTCCGGGCTTCAGGTGATCTGCCTGCCTTGGCCTCCCAAAGTGCTGGGATTACAGGCATGAGCCACTGCACAAAGATGGTGTTTTAAAATTTTTCAACTTCCTTCCTTCCTTCTTTCCTTCCTTCCTTCCTTCCTTCCTTCTTCCTTCCTTCCTTCCTCCCTCCCTCCCTCCCTCCCTCTCTCTATCCCTTCCTTTCTTCTTTCTTTCTTTCATAGGGTCTCACTCTTGTCATTTAGGCTGAAGTACAGTGGTGTGCTCTTGGCTCACTGCAGCCTTATGGCAGCCTTGACTTCCCTCACTCAGGTTATCCTCACACCTCAGCCTCCCACAGGTGTGTGCCGTGCCCAGCTAGTTTTTTGTATTTTTTGTAGACAGGGTTTCGCCATGTTGTCCAGACTGGTCTCAAACCCCTGGACTCAAGCAATCGGGCTGCCTCGGCCTACCAAATTTCTAGGATTACAGGTGTGAGCCACTGTGACCAGCCAGAATTTTCAATTTCTGATAATTCATTGCTGGTCTATAGAAATACACTTAATTTTGGGGCTGGGTGCGGTGGCTCACACCTGTAATCCCAGCACTTTGGGAAGCCGAGGCAGGCAGATCACATGAGGCCAGAAGTTTGAGACCAGCCTGCCCAACATGGCGAAACCCAGTCTCTACTAAAAATACAAAAATTAGCCAGGAGTAATAGCGCACACCTGTAATCCCACCACTTTGGGAAGCCAAGGTGGGTGGATCACCTGAGGTCAGGAGTTCGAGACCAGCCTGGCCAACAATGATGAAACCCCATCTCTACTAAAAATACAAAAAATTAGCTTGGCATGGTGATGAGCACCTGTAATCCCAGCTACTCTGGAGGCTGAGGCAGGAGAATCGCCTGAACTTGGGAGGTAAGGTTGCGGTTAGCTGAAATCCCACCATTGCACTTCAGCCTGGGCAACAAGAGTGAAACTCCGTCTTAAAACAAAAACAAAAACAAAAAACAAAAAAGAAACATTTTAACAAAAACAAAGCAAGATCCCTTTGCTAATACCTTCATTTTTCTGTAACATATTTCATAAAGATAGCACAAATTTCTGAGGGTGTTTTAACATACTGTTCCATTCCAAAATTGATAAATTCAGGATTATATGCTTTAAAATAGAGATTAGGTTTCTGGTTCCTGCCAAAATGTCAAATTAGCTTCACTAGCTCCTTCCACAACTTCATCAACCTTGGATTCTAAAGGGAATGCTTACATTTCCCCATGTAGGATGGCGTTTATTATAGGATTTTTGTAGACATATTTTCTCAAGTTAAGAAAGTTCTCTTTTATTCTTAATCTTCTAAGGCTCGTTTTTTAAATCACAAATTAACATTGAACTTAAAAATTTCTTTCTGCATCTATTGAGTTGATCATATGGTTTTTCTCTGTTAATCTGTTAAAAGGATGAGTAACTTTTATACCATTGTATCATTTAATTAAGTTCTAAGTACTTTAAAATTTTCACTGTGCTTTCTTCTTTGACCTATGAATTATTATTATTATTATTATTATTATTATTATTTAGTGTCTCGCTCTGTCACCTAGACTGGAGTGCAATGACATGATCACAGTTCACTGCAATCTCAAACTCCTAGGCTCAAGGGATCCTCCCACCTCAGCCTCCCCAGTAGCTGGGACTACAGCATTATGACACCACACCCAGCCAATTTTTAAATTTTTTTGTAGAGACAGGGTCCCACTTTGTTGCCCAGGCTGTTCTTGAGCTCCTGGCCTCAAGCCATCCTCCCACCTTGGCCTCCCAAAGTGTTGGGATTACAGGCGTGAGCCACCATGCATGGCCCTGTGAATTATTTAGATCTGTTTTCATTTTCAAATATTAAATTTTAACATAATTGCATTATGGTCAGAAAGTAAAATGTATATAATTCCTGTTCTTTGAAGTTTGTTGTAACTTTCACTTTTTCCCCAATGTACAATTAGGTCACTGCCTATCAATCTCACTTTTTTGTTTGTTTGTTTGTTTTTTGTTTTTTCAAGCTTACTCTAAAATATGATTCGCAGGACCCTACATCCCAGTGGGAGATTCGAAAGGCTAGTGCAGCAGTCTAGCTGAGGTCAAGATGGGAGACCTCCTCATGGAGTGATTTCACATGATCCTAATGGGGAACCTTCTCAAATTATTGACCACTAGGCCATATGTCATAATTAGCTCCCTATCAGTCTCCTCTGCTCCAAGACTCTTGCAGCCTCCAGCACCATGGACAGCGGAAAGCGCTGACCTGGGGTCTACAGTGCTTTGGATTCCTAACTGTTGTACTTCCTAGGACCCCATCTAAAATCTTTGCCTTTGAACTTGGAACTTCCTAGAGAAAGTTTCAGTAAAAGTTTCAATTATGGCCAGGACTATATTGCCTCTCCTGGAGCTGACTGTCTTCAAAGAGGTCTTGACTCAGCGTTTATTCTCCAAAACAGATTCTCAGTCCCATGGAGCCTCCATGGGATATGGGAATAGAACGGTGTTGTTGGACATCTGGGACAGGGTGTTGATGCTCCACTTCTCTGTTCTGGGCCTGGTCTTCTGCAACAGCAAAGATGAGAGAAGCCTCTGTCTCATTTCTTCTACCCTCTTCCAGACAATTAGGTCACATGGTTCCTCTACCAGTCATGACTTTCCTGATGGGGTGTGAGCTATGCCTTATAAGGGTCTTTATAAACCTAGCACAGTTTAAGGGACATCTGTAGTCTGCTCTGATTAGTGATCCACTGGCCGAAAGGTAGGAATTCTAGGAAAGCTGCTAGCATAATACAGGGATGTCTAAACCCTTGTATTCCTAAAGTGATCAAAACTAAAAATAAAAACAAATGAAAATATGTCTCAGTACTGAAATGATGGAGGGTGACGCCCACAAATCATACACAACCAGAGAGGAGCTCCTCATGGGTCGAATTCACATCAGACTGTGGTGTGTGGCAAAATCAACCTCCCTGCTTTATACAAGACACACACACACTCACACACACCTTTACCAAGAAAATGTCACAATATATAGGAATTAGAAAGAGGAAATTCTGGTTTATCTTCACTATCAGCTACTTGCTGGTAAGGCTGATGCTGATGAAATTGGCTTTTGAAGAGTTACGAGCACTCTGGAACCACTTTCTAATGCCATAGCTCATCTGTTTTCAGTGACAGATGCAAATTGGTGGTGTAAGATGGACCTACAGAGAAGGAAAGGTATCTCTTGTTTATGCGCAGATCTTTCTCTGACCTTACATCTCATTAATATAGACACTGGGCATGGTGGCACACATCTGTAGTCCCAGCTACTCCAGGAGGCTGAAGAGGGCCAATTGCTTGAGCCCAGGAGTTAGAGGCCAGCCTTGGCATCTTAGCAAGACTCTGTCTCTCTCTCTTTTTTTTTTTGAGATAGACTCTCGCTCTATTGCCCAGGCTGGAATGCAGTGGCATGATCTTGGCTCACTGCAATTTCCGCCTCCTGGGTTCAAGCGATTCTCCTGTCTCAGCCTCCCGAGTAGCTGGGATTACAGGCATGCGCCACCACACCCAGCTATTTTTTAAAATATTTTTGACAGAGATGGGGTTTCACCATGTTGGCCAGGGTGGTCTCAAACTCCTGACCTCAAGTGATCTATCCATCTTGGCCTCCCAAAGTGCTGGGATAACAGGCGTGTGCTGCTGCGCCCGGCCAAGATCCCATTTCTAAAAAAAGAAAAGAAAAAGAAAAGAAAGAAAAAAAGAAAGAATAGGGACTGACACTGGGCCACAGTTTCCTGAGGAGTTGTTAGAAGTGAAAATAAGAGCCAGAATAATCCCAAACCTCCCCCACTGTCCCTGTGGTATGAGGGGCTGGGGAAGATGAGAACCTCATCCAGAGAGGACCGTGAGGAAAGAAGTGTGTTCAAAGAGAAGTACATGTCAGATAAGTTACAGGGACAGCAGAAGACCATTGTGTGTACAAGCTGGGGAAGGAAAAATTTTTTACATCTTAGAATGGAGGTTCTACCTGCCTCTGTGGAAAGGGGTGTTTGTATGAGATGGAAGAAGGATGTGTTGGGAAAATGGGAGCCAAGTGCAGTAGGATGGGAGTTGCTACTTGAGACAAGGAGAGATGTGATTTGGGGCATACTGAATGGGATGTGAAGAGGACATGGAAGAAATTCACCTGTTTTCATGGGGTCTGCACACTTGGGGATGGCAAGGGTGTGGCCTGTAAGGACCCTACCTCATGGGTCAGGAAGGGTACTCATGGCCAAGTTCAGGTCAGCTTACCATTCCATGACATTTTCTTACAAGACAACATTATGGTTTTTCCATTGAAGGAGGGGCTGGGAAAAGCCACAGGGAATGAAGTGATGTTCACAGAAGGCAGGTATCAGAAAATCTTGTCTTCAGTGTCTGTCCTGTATTTGCAGACCTGAGACTGGGGAATGGTATGAGCTGAAAATGATCTGCCCCTGGAAAGCTGGGGCAGGAGAAAGACCATCCTTCCAGGGACAGGGGATTGATAAAGAGGCTTAAAACGGTAGCAGGGATGATGGTCTGTTGGTTTGCTGGAGAGGCGGTGGGAGAGAGGGGTTGAGGAAGAATAAAGGTTTCAAAACCATGTACTATGGTACATGGCTGTAATCCCAAGTACTCGGGAGGCTGGGCAGGAGGATCACTTGACTGGCCTGGAGTTTAAGACTGGCCTGGGTATCATTGTAAGACTCTTTCTCAAAAAAAGGAAAAAAAAGAAAGAAAGAAAAAGAAAAAAAAAGCCAGGCATGGTGGCTCAAGCCTGTAATCTCAGCACTTTGGGAGGCCAAGGTGGAGTCTCACCAGCATGGCGAAACCCTGTCTCTACTAAAAGTACAAAAATTAGCCAGGTGTGGAAGTGCGCACCTGTGGTCCCAGCTACTAGGGATGCTGAGGCAGAAGAATTGCTTGAACCCGGGAGGTGGAGGTTGCAGTGAGATGAGATCACACCACTGTACTCCAGCCTGGGCGACAAAGTGAGACTCCATTTCAAAAAAAAAGAAAAAGAAAAAAAAGAAAGAAGCTTTTCAGGTACACTTATATGGCGGTACGGTATAGACCAGCCCCATGAGTCTTCATCCTGGAGAAATCAGCCTCTCCCCAGATAAGGCAGAGCAAGAAAAAAGTCTCTTGTCGGGTCAGATAAAGGAATCCCCCAGGCTCTCCCTTCAAAACCACCCCCATCCTGACACCATCTTATGTGAGGTATTTTAGGGACCTTTTCTCAGAGTTCTAGCTTTGGTGACCTTGAGGATTGGCTTTTTTCCACTCATTGTAATGTCCTGGTGATTCATTGAGTTGTGTGTGTCATAGTAACCCATTCTGGTGTGTGTGTGTGTGTGTGTGTGTTTGTTGTTTGTTTTTTGTTGTTCTTTGTTTTGTTTTGAGACAGCGTCTCACTCTGGTGTCCAGGCTGAAGTGCAGTCATGCGATTTCCGCTCACTGCAACCTCCACCTCCCCAGCTCAAGTGATTCTCCTGCCTCAGCCTGTTGAGTAGCTGGGATTACAGGCGCTTGCCACCACACCCGACTAACTTTTGTATTTTTAGTAGAGACAAGGTTTTGCCATGTTGGCCAGGCTGTTCTCAAACTCCTGACCTCAAGTGATCTGCCTGCCTCGGCCTCCTAAAGTGCCGGGATTACAGGCGTGAGCCACCTCACCTGCTGCACCCGTTCCTTTTTATTGGGAGTGGTATTCCATGGTGTAGATGAACCACAGTTTGTTCATCCATTCACTCATTGAAGGACGTTTGGGTTTTTCCTAATTTGGAGCTCTTATAAATAGAGCCACTATGAACATTTGTGTACAGGCTTTTTTTGTGAACAGAAGTTTTCATTTCTCTGGGATAAATGCTGAGGAGTGGAATTGCTGGAGCATATGGTAAGGGTATGTTGAGTTTTATAAGAAACTGCACAACTGTTTTCCAGTCTTTGGGCTTTCTTATTTTTCTTTTTTGTTAATTTGTTCATTTCCTCTCAGGTGATTCCAGGGAAAGTGATCTTTGATTTGATGATCACTGACAGCTCATCTCAGGGATGCAGTCAGAGTCTTAGAAGTGACAACCCACATGGAACTTTGTTCTGGTTTTTCCAGGTTTTCCAAGCAATTTGCTTTTGTTGTCATATTAGGGTAAAGTTATCCTTGTTATAATTTCACTTAAATGTAAAAAATATTATATAAGTCTTTCAAAAGTTTTAAGAACATAAAGAAATGAAAAACATGAGCCCAAGCCCATAATCTGCTACTGATGTTTTCTTGGTTAAGTTACTGAATTTCTTTGAACTTCACTACTTCTTCAGTAAACCAGGGAAGAGTATTTACCTGGGAGGCAATTATAAACACTAAGAAAGTAAAAAGCGATGTAAAATGCCTGGGTCATTGTAGGCACCAAACAGAACATAATTGTCGTGATAATGATCAGCTTCCTCAAACTCCTGACTTAATCCTATCTCCATGTAACAGCTGAGCATTTAATTAGCAGCAGACTGAGCTGAGATGCGTGGTCACCTACCTAGAGTGAGTAAGACCTCACCCTAGGGGTTGGAAGGAGGATGTCAACCATAGCCTCAAGTGTCAGAGCAGAACTCCCGGGCAGGCAACCCACCCCATTGGACCCACAACTGTTAACGTGCAACATGAAAAGCATCTCTACAGCACGGTCATGGGTATCATCTAAAAGTCCCTCAAGTGACAGCCCCTCACACAGGTCCTTGGGGACAGTCCAGGGTGCGATGGCCTGGGGGTATTGTCCTTCACGGGCGACCCATGCATGGTCCAGCCTTCCTCAGGTCCCTGCTTCATGATCTCTCCTTTGAACCACAGTCATCTTAAATGGCCTGGGATCTTTGCCCACTCATGGTTCTTCTCAACTAGCTGCTTGGGTTGTTGGAATTTCCTCGCTCTGGGGGTTGGCATAGAGGAGGGTCTTCTGCTTGAGGAGGGCAGAGGAGGCCTCTGGGCTCTCAGACTAGTAAGGGAGGGCCTGAAGGGTGGTGGCCCAGCTGTGTGCAGGAGAGCAGTTCAGCCCAACAGAGCCAGAGCTGTTCGGATCAGGTGGCCCATGTCCAGGCAGGGAGGGTCCCTTTAGTTTGCTGAGAGAGTTCCCTTGGCTTGGAAAGCCGTGCACCCCAGGCAGGCCGAGGACCTGCAAGTCTTTGTTCCAGGTTCTGCCAAAGAGGCCAGTCCTTCCCCTGCAACTTGGGTCCCCTGTCTCCCCAGAATCATGGACCTTAATGGCACTGAGATAATGACTTCCACCCAATCTACACGCACCCCCCCCCCAACTCTGGGGTCTCCCCTCCAGCACTCCAGCCTCAGGAGTCTGGGGACCTCTCCTGATAGGCACTCACAGGGAGTAGGCCAGGCTCTCATCACTGTGACCACTCCTACCGACACAGCGACACAGGGACACTGCAAGTCTGAAGAGGCCTTCAGTCCCCAGCTTTTCACACTCTACTCTCCTTCCCAGTTTGATCTGATTCATTGTTGTTGTTGTTCACAATTAATGTGTGTTTTTCTTTTTTTCTTTTTTTTTTTTTTGAGACGGAGTCTCGCTCTGTCACCCAGGCTGAAGTGCAGTGGTGCAATCTCTGTTCACTGCAACCTCTGCCTCCCAGATTCAAGCGATTCTCGTGCCTCAGCCTCCCGAGTAGCTGGCATTACAGGCACTCACCGCCACGCCCAGCTAATTTTTGTATTTTTAGTAGAGACGGAGTTTCACCACATTGGTCAGGCTGGTCTTGAACTCCTGACCTCAAGTGATCCACCCGCCTTGGCCTCCCAAAGTGCTGGGATTATAGGCATGAGCCACCACGCCTGGCCAAATGTGTGTTTTTCACAAAATGATGTATTTAATTTTAAAAAGAGGAAGAAGGGGTTATAAGTGTGATCTGCTGTTCCTCACCATATACATATATATACAAGAGTATGTCTACCTCACAATGCACACAGGAAAATCTTGACCTCTTCCTGGAAAAATGAGGGCTCTGTCACCTCCGGGGAGTTTACAAAGAGTGGAGAGAGACTTCAGTGTTCTTTTCTGGGTCCTTTAGGACTGGTTACATCATTTACAAGGAGCTGGTACTTCTTTTGGAATAAAAATAAATTTGAGGAAAAAAATTCATAATATTTCACCCAATGGTTCTTGTCTTAGTTCTTATCCTAAAAGAATAGGCATATGTTGGCACAGATTCATGTGCAAGGATGTTGGCTGTGGCAAAATTTAGAGACTATTTCGAGATTGACAATCTAACCTTCAATCAATAAGGAATTGACTAAATAAGTTGTCATCTACTCTTCCAATTAAATATAATATGGACTTTAAAAATCATGCTTTTATAAATTATTTGATGATATGGGAAAATGTTCTTGATATAATGTTGGTTTTTTTGTGTTTTTTTGTTTGTTTGTTTGTTTGTTTATTTTTGAGACAGGGTTTCACTCTGTCACCCAGGCTGGAGTGCAGTGGTGTGATCACAGCTCACTCACTACAGCCTCAACCTCCCAGGCTCCAGCGATCATCCCATCTCAGCCTCCCAAACAGCTAGGACTACAGGCACACACAACCACGCCCGGCTAGTTTTTGTATGTTTTGTAGAGACGGAGTCTCTCTATGTTGCCCAGGCTGGTCTCAAATTCCTGAACTCAAGCGATCCTCCCTCCTTGGGCTGCCAAAGTGCTGGGACTACAGGCGTGAGCCACCGTGACCAGCAAAATTTAAATACAGTGTGATTTTGTATATATTAATTTAATATTAATAAAGACAATAAGATTGTCTCTTGGTGATAACATTAGGAGCAATTTATAATTTTCTTACTTTTGTTGTAAATTCTCAAATTTTCTAAAATTGACTTTCATCACTTTGATCTGCAAGAAGAAAACAACAGTGATCAAAAGAAATGCAAAGGAGCATTTGAGCCTGGAAAGAGGCCATTGGTCCTTGACCCCTCCTAGCCATAAAAAAGGATGAGTTCATGTCCTTTGCAGGGACTTGGATGAAGCTGGAAACCATCATTCTGAGCAAAATATCACAAGGACAGAAGACCAAACACTGCATGTTCTCACTCGTAGGTGGGAATTGAACAATGAGAACACATGGACACAGGGCGGGGAACATCACACACAGCGGCCTGTCTTGGGGTGGGGGGCTGGGGAAAGGATAGCATTAGGAGAAACACCTAATGTAAATGACAAGTTAATGGGTGCAGCACACCAACGTGGCACATGTATACATATGTAACAAACCTGCACATTGTGCACATGTACCCTAGAACTTAAAAAGTAAAAAAAAAAAAAAAAGGGTCTAACCCTCCCTCGTCTAATCCAACCACCTCTTGATCCTCAATACTTCAATTGAGGGGACCTGAGGTGCCTTTTCTGTGGCCATCCTATAGCCTCCCCAGCCTCTTCAGTAGCTAGGGTGGTAGAGGGCCACCAAGATGACGGCTGCCAGGGACCTGCTCTCTCTGCGGTCCCGCCGCGCCCCTCGTCACTGTTGGTGAGCGGAACCCCGCTGTGTGGGGACGGACCACGAGTAGACTCTGCTGCCTCCCTGGCCCCCGGCCCGGGTCCCAGCCGGTCTTCCCCGCCATTGGGGGACTGAGTCCGAGCGCTGCTGCGAACCCTGCGCCTTCTCCGCGTGCTCCGAGCCCGGCAGCCCCCGGGAAGCCGAGAAAGGCAGCGGACTGGTCCGCGCCGCTCAGGGAGCAGGCGACCGAGGCCAAGGCGCGCCGGGTTCCTCCCGCTCGGGCGTCTCTGGTCCTCGGGCTCTGCCCCGCGGCCACCCGGCCTGCTGCACCGAGAGCCCCGGGCTCTGCCCCGCGCTGCTCCTTCCTGCAAGGCTGCTGTCCACACCCGCCGGCCTGCAGGCGCCTCGGGGTCCACATGTCCCCGCCACATCCCACCCCTGGGCCACCCGGGTCGGTCCCAGAGCGTGCGCTGAAGGTGATGCCTGGGGGCAAGTGCCCATTTCTGTCCTCTCAACCTGCATCTTTGCCAGCCCTTCTAGAACTTTCTGGCCTCTTTTAACCACATTGTCTTCTGTATCTGAGGTGGGTGGGGCAAGACTCCCCACAGCCTAAGCCTCCTTAGCTGGAGAGGAGGATTAGTCAGATGGCAGACACGGGACGGTGCTCTGTCCCAGGAACTGATGGCGAAGTAACCCTGTCTTTTAAGACAGTGATGGTGGACCTTAGACTCCACTAAGGGTCTGCTCTGCTCCTGCCGCAACTAAACTGGTAGGTAATTTTAGGAACTATGGTTCCCATCTACAGTTGGCAGGGCCCTTATCCCCGCTCCCTTCCAAACTCTGATTCCATCATCCGTGAGAGCCAATCTGCCATTGCTGGGGCTGGATGGTGTCATATCCTTCCTTACAGATGAGGAACCTGAACCTCAGCGGGGCGATGACAGTGCATGACAGAGCAGGCCTAGAACCCAGGCCTCCTGAAGAATTCAGTGCTCTTTCCTCTGCCCCTCGCTCCCTCTACGCATGTGAGAGCTGGGAAAGGAGGGTGAGGGGTCAGGAGTGACTCCGCTACGTCTGGATCCCTGCGGGCTGCATCCCCACAGAGCCCAGCGTCAGGGAGGTGGCCTGGGCCTGCATTGTAGGGAGGGAGGGTTGCGTGACCTCTCTTCTGATCTTCCACCTTCTCTCCCGCTTCCTAGGTACACGCCAGAGCAGTGGCGTCCCTTGTCACTCATGAGTTCTCTGCTGAATTGGGCAGTGGACCTAATCACCACCCTGTTCTCACCCCAATCCTCACCCTCTCTGCAGGACACAGGGATGTCTCCCATCTCCCCACCTCACTCCCATCCCACTTACAGCTCTCTCCCAAAAACCAGAGGTGAGGGCCAGAGCTAGACCCACATGACCTAGCCCAGACCATGGTCAGGCTCAGGTAGCTGGGGAGGCAGGAGTGGTTGGGGAGAGGTCTGTGGCTGCTTAGGGGCCAGATCACTATGAGGGCCCAATGGGTGAGGCTGGTGGAGGGGCCTGACTCCCAGGGGTGGGCATGGGGGAAGGAACCGGCATAGTTTTCCACAGAGAATGTGACTCTCCCTCTCCCCAGTGTCCTGGGGGACAGGGCTAAAGGTTGGGTATATCTGTGTCTCTGCGGGATAAGAGGTGGTGTGTATTGGGGTGCACACAGCCTGAGTTAGGAGATGCTTCTATATGGGTCATTTGCCATCACTAGGCGGCACCTTCAGCCATCATCACACATTTGTGGCCTGATTCTCATTGACCTGCTTCGATAGATACCCAAGTAGAAGAAAAGGCAATGAGTCCTACGAGGCTCTTCATCATAGTGAAGTGGGTGCTTTGGGGAGATTGGGGAGCCCTCTTGTGGATGCTTGAGGAATTTCACTATGTCTTTTCCATCCTCCATGCACAGTCATGCACCGCATAATATTTGTCAAGAATGGACCGCATAAATGACGGTCGTCCCATAAGATTATAATATGGTATTTTTACTGTGCATTTTATATGTTTAGATACACAAATACTTACCTTTGTGTTACAATTGCCTACAGTATTCAGTGCAGTAACATGCTGTACATGTTTGTAGCCTAGGAGCAATAGGCTATGCCGCATAGCCTAGGTGTGAAGTGGGCTGTACCATCCGGGTTTGTGGAAGTACACTCTGATGTTCCCACCACAATGAAATCACCTAACGACGCATCCCTACCCGTCATTAAGGGACACATGACTGCAGTTTCATAACCATTTCCATCCCACCCCCACTCTGCTCATGGGCCCATTGAGTGGTCTCTTTATTAAGGACAAAAAGAATTCATGGGTCCCAAGATTAAGTTTCAACACAGGAAACCCTATTATTGTATATATAAGCAACTAATAGCAGTTATTATGTGCTTTACAAATAACTCTTCTTCCTCGCAAGCTACCCTGTGAGGTAACTACTTTTATCATCCCTATTTTACAGATGAGGAAATTGTGGAAGTTAGGTGACTTGCCTAAAGCTGCACAGCTACTCTGGATTCCAGATTCTCTGCTGTTAAGCACGCCACTATACTGCCTCCCACTGGTGTGGGAAGGCTCATACAGTAACACAGTCACAGCCAGGGACTTGAGTGCATGCAACAGAGAGAATTTTCCCAGTCCTCTTCTCTGACTTCCCAAAGCTCCTCCAGCACCTCCCCAGGATGTCTCTGTCCTGACACATGAATGGAGGGTCAGGAGACCTCCTAGAACCTCCCCTCTCTTTTTGTCACATCTGGTGGTGGAAAATGAGGGAGGAGACTGGGCTGCTCAAAGCTCAGAGACTCTCAGGGAGAATCAGGGTACTCTAAGTTAAATGGACCCATCATCGACTGTACCAGAAGCCAGTGTAGACACGGGCTAGTCCGATGAGGTCCACAGTGTCTTTCTGCTCTCCACCCTCTTGGCATGGAGTGGGTCCTGATGGATGATCATAAGACTTGCCTCTCTTCTGAAACCTGAAACCTGGGGGTGTGCAGGGTCAGAAGAACTCCCTTTCCACCATTTTATAGAGAAGGAAATGAAGCCTCTTCCCAAGACCACTCACAACATGTGTTTGTTGACAATATACTATTAGTGCTGGGAGACAGGGCTACAAAGGCAGATAAAGAGCATGCCTCTGCCCTTGAGGGACCGTGCATAGTAGAGGAAGGACAGATGAGTAAGCAATGACTGTGATTTCATGTGATGGGTTTGCAGTGGGGGGTGATTACTGCAGAAAAGGGGGCTGAACTATGCTTGGGTGGGGCAGGAAAGGCTTTTGAGGAGATGCCCTTGGGATTGGTCTTGGAGGGTGGGTCAGGATTAATCAGCTAGGATAAGAGCATCAATGTGAGGCACATGCAGCCATCTGAAACAACAGGGCAAGTTCAGTGACCTATGTGCAAGGAACTGGCTGGAACAGAGGCTGCCTAGGAAGAGCATGGGAAATTTGCTGGGGAAGTTGAGGTCAGATCACAAAGGTCTCACTTGCCATGCTGCAGAGTTCAGACTGGAGACTGCAAGTGCAGGCAGGGGGTAGTATCAGCCTCTTCAAAGAGCATAGATGAGGAAGTCTTGCTGCATCATCTCAGAGGGTGGGAGAGAGGCGCCTGAGATGGTTCACTTTGTTTATGACTGTTTTCATTAAATTTGTGTGGAGTCCTCTATTAGTCAGAACTCTTAGTTACAGGCAGCAGAAACCCACTCAAACCAACTTTAAGAGGGAACTTGCTGGTTCACACTGGGAGGACACTGTACTCTAAGAGTCTAAAGGGCTGAAGGAGGGCAACAGGCACCAACAGGACTGGAACTCAGGACACAAGGCCACCAGGGCTCCATCCTTGCCCATGTATCATCTCCACTTGTGTCTGCTTGCCTTTTTTCTACACACCGACTCCCTCCAGAAGGCGGGAAGATGGCCACCTGCAGCCCCATGCCTATAACATCTCAACTAGCAATCCCAACATGAAAGGGACCTCCTTCCAGTGTCTGTAGGGTAATTCCAAAAAAGAATCTGATTGGTCCTGCTTGGGTCACTGATACCCATTGGTCTAACCACTGTTGCCAGGGACATGAAAAACTGATTAACCCAGCCTGGTCACATGCCCGCCTTTGCAGAGGAGGTGGAAGTAGAAGACAGCACCACAGCTCAGCTCCTCAGGACCATGTAGAGGGAGAGAGGCAGTTCCTCAAAGAAATGGGGGTGCAGTTATCAGGAGGTGCACAAAAAATGGGCTGGACAGCAAACCATAGAAGCTGCTACCTGCCGGGTGCCTGTAATCCCAGCTACTCGAGAAACTGAGGCAGAGAATTGCTTGAACCCAGGAGGCAGAGGTTGCAGTGAGCTGAGATCGCACCACTGCACTCCAGCCTGGGCGACAGAGCGAGACTCCGTCTCAAAACAAACAAACAAAAAAGAAGCTGCCACTTGTATGTGCCAGATGTCCCACTATAGCTGGAGATTCGAAAATGAGATCCAGTGTCTAACTTCACATAGTTCACAGTCCCAGTGAGGGTTCAGATGATTAGAAAGTATACAGTGATGGGCCGGGCACAGTGGTTCACACCTGTAATCCCAGCATTTTGGGAGGCCGAGGTGGGCGAATCACCTGAGGTCAGGAATTTGAGACCAGCCTGGCCAACATGGTGAAACCCCGACTCTACTAAAAATAAAAAACTAGCCAGGTGTGGTAGATGCCTATAATACCAGCTACTCGGGAGGCTGAAGCAGGAGAATTGCTTGAACCCCGAAGGCGGAGGTTGCAGTGAGCCAAGATTGTGCCATTGCGCTCCAGCCTGGGTGACAAGAGAGAAACTCTGTCTCAAAAAAAAAAAAAGGAAGTATACAATGATGATGGGGCACAGGGACTCTCCAGACATTGGGAGCCCAAGAGAGGACACCCAACACAGACTGAGGCAGGAGGAAACCAGGAAATGCTTTCCTAAAAACATTGTCCCTCAACTGAGTTATGGAAGATGAATGAGAATTAGCAAAGGAAGAAGAAAGTTCAGGGAGGGACAGTAACATACAGAGGTATAGACCTCAGAAATGGTAGGTTCTGGCTTGGGATAAAGGGCAAACTTGCCCAGTTCCTTGAGACAGGGACAAATGGGAAGTTCAGCTTGAGGTGAGAGGCACTGGAGAGTTGAGATTGGCACATGGGGGGGATCGAGGTGCTTGTCGGTCAGTCGGGTGGAGATACCCAGTGGATGACTAGATAATTTTGTACCTTAGAGGTTGAGAAAAGGGATTAAGCTGTGGAGATAAATTTGGGATTCATCTCACGGGCGGTAGCTAAAGCCACAGGAGGATGCCATCACTCAGGGTGAGCCAGAGCTGGAGGACATCCACGTTCACTGAGCGGCAGACATAGAAGGCAGGCGAACGACGGAGTCTGGTGGGGAGGACAAGCACCACGAGTCAGTGGCGAATGGTGAGGAAATGGTTTGTGCTCCTGCATCCCAAGTGCTCTGCATAAGTCATTCTCTCTCATTTGAAGACTTCTAGGAGGAAAAAGAGATGACCTACAAAGGTAAAATGAAAATCAGATTGTCAGTTGACATCTCATAAGCAACACCTGATGCAAGAAGAAGGAAGCGAGCTAGGCGTGATGGCGCACACCTGTAGTTCCACAGCTACTCGGGAGGCTGAGGTGGGAGGATCATTTAAGCCCAGGAGTTCCAGGCTGCACTGAGCTATGATTGCACCACTGCACTCCAGCCTGAGCAACAGAGCCAGACCTTGTCCAAAAAGAAAGAAGGTGGAGCAAAACCCTCAAAGAGTATAGGATGCATTAAGACTGATAGTTGGCCAGGTGCAGTGGCTCACACCTGTAATCCCAGCAGTTTGGGAAGCCAAGTCAGGTGGATCACCTGAACTCAGGAGTTCGAGACCAGTCTGGCAACATGGCCAAACCCCATCTCTACAAAAAATACAAAAATTAGCTGGGCATGATGGTTCATGGCTGTAATCCCAGCTACTTGAGAAACTGAGGTAAGAATCCCTTGAGCCCAGAAGGTGGAAGCTGCAGTGAGCAGAGATCAAGCCACTACATTCCAGCCTGGGTGACAGAGTGAGACCCTGTCTCAAAAAAACAAAGAAACACAAACACCTGATATTTGGCTGGATGTAGTGGCTCACACCTGTAATCCCAGCACTTCAGGAGGCTGAGGCAGGAGGATTGCTTGAGCCTGAGAGTTCAAGACCACCCTGGGCAACATGGCAAGACCGTGTCTCTACAAAAAATAAAAATTAAAAATTAGCTGGGTGTGGCGGTGTGCACTTGTATTCCCAGCTACTTGGAGGCTGAGGCAAGAGGATCACTTGAGCTCAGGAAGTTGAGGCTGCAGTGAGCCGTGATCAGGCCACTGTACTCCAGCCTGGGCAACAAAGTGAGACCATGTCTCAAAAAAAAAGAAAAAAATCAGCTGGGTGCATGGCCATCCAGAATGAAGGTTCCACATCCAGGCTTCCATGAAGCTAAGTGTGGCCATGTGACTAAGTTCCGGCTGTCCCTTCCTTCTTTGCACCTTCCTCCATCCTGCTGCCTAGAAAGCCAATATGAGGGCTGGGTGCGGTGGCTCACGCCCATAATCCCAGCACTTTGGGAGGCCAAGGTGGGCAGATCATGAGGTCAGGAGTTCGAGACCAGCCTGACCAACATGGTGAAACCCCGTCTCTACTAAAAATACAAAAATTAGCTGGGCGTGGTGGTGCGTGCCTGTAATCCCAGCTACTCAGGAGGCTGAAGTGGGAGAATTGCTTGAACCTGGGAGGCAGAGGTTGCAGTGAGCCGAGATCACACCACTGCACTCCAGCCTGGGCAACAAAGCGAGATTCCATCTCCAAAAAAAAAAAAAAAAAAAGCCAATATGAGGCCATCCTCTTGAACCATGAGGAGAAGGGCCACATCTTAAGTGTGACACACTGGAAAACTGGGAGGAAACTAGTCCCCTCCAGTCTTTCACAAAAGAAAGAAATAAACTTCAACTTGTTTAAGCCACGGCTATTTTGAATCTCTTATTTATAGCTAACCTTAATCCTAACTGATATTGACAGGAAATTATACCCAGCCAAACTATCAATCAAGTATGAGAATAAAACAAAATCATTTTTGTACAGGCAATGATCCAACAAGAAGTCAGGAAATAGATGTTGAAATATATTATTTAAATTTCTAAAAGTAAATAATAGAAGAAGAAGTAAATAAATATGTGACTGGCAGGGACTGAAAGAAGGAAGCAGAGAAAGCAAGCTAAATTCATCACCTTCCATTACATGGAGTCAGAAGCTACCGTTTAAACTTGATGGATTAGGCACAGAGATAGAAGCATATTTTCTAGCATCATGGAAGTACTATCAGGAAAGCCAAAAAGAGAAATAGTTAAAAATAATTACTTCTGGGAATGGGCCTCAGAATTGATAGAGGGAGACTTTTTCAATTTTACTCTCTTCTATGGTTTAGATGTATACTTGTATTTGTATGTATACAGGGAAAGCACTGGAAGATTCACACCTAATTCTTAAAGGTGTTACTCTCTAGAGAGTCAGAGTGGACCTAAAGAGGGAGGGTCTGGGGACAGACTCAAGTTTCACTTTGTAACTTTCTATGTTGTTTTGTTTTATAAAAATGAGCACTTAAGGCTGGGCACAGTGGTTCATGCCTGTAATCCCAGCACTTTGGGAGTCCGAGGTTGGTGGATCACTTGAGGCTAGGAGTTCAAAACCAGCCTGGGCAACATGGCAAAACCCCGTCTCTACTAAAAGTACAAAAAACTTAGCTGGGTATGGTGGCAGACACCTGCAGTCCCAGCTATTTGGGAGGCTGAGGCACAAGAATCACTTGAACCCGGGAGGCGGAGGTTGCAGTGAGCCAAGATCACGCCACTACACTTCAGCCTGCGTGACAGAGCAAGACTCTGTCTCAAAACAAACAGACAAACAGCACTTAGGATTTTTGTTTTAAAAAAAAGTAGTGTATATTTTTAAAAAGGAGGGGGAGAGGAGGGAAAGTAACAGTGGTCCACAGTCTAGAAAATTCACTCCAGGTGGGAGGATAGGACCTGCAAGAACTCACTTCCCTGGCAGTGAAATCCGTTCTTTCTTAGCAGATCAGATTGCCCTGATTGTGGCCACTGCCTAAATTTACCTCGTCCTTTGCCCTCCATGGCCAGACCTAGGAGGAGTTTCAAGTCCTCAAGTACCCCACTTCCTGCTGGCATAGAGTGGGAATGACCTCAGGGCTGAGCCATTGGAGGCCCCTATTTGCCAGGCCTGGGATTTCTCTGGTGACACAACTCCCTTAAATCCTAGCTGACTGTCTGCCATTTCAATTCCTGGGGATACCATGTTCAAGGAACCAATGCTAACAATTTTGCCCAGTTATGAAATTTGACTCTGAACCTGGCTATGGTGGTGCCTGTCTCCTAGAAATAGGCCTGGAGGCTCTGACGATGCCATCTAGGCCTTAGGTTCAGGTTCTTTCTTAGAACATCTGGGGTTCACTTCCCAGCATCCTTCTGGGATTCAGACCTTGAATTTCCTTTGGGGAACCATCTCCCCAGTCCCATTCTCAGACAGGATATTTAATCTGGGATTGTTTCCACTCCCAAATCTAGGATGTGCCACTCAATATATTCCCATCTCCCAGTCAAAATGATTGCTCAGGGATGGGCACTTGATCTACAACGGCCCGGAGTGAATCACAGGACTTTTGCTGGGAACACTGTGAAATGGACTTGCTCTTTCTTGCTGGTATCAAATGAGTCTTTAGCCCCAGGAGCTGCTGAGACTCCAATAAGGGGAGGGCTGCTGGGACTGCAAGGCAGCTTATTCGACACTGTGCATGTAGAACGGAGAGATAGAAAACAAAAAATAAATAAAAACAAAACAAAAAATAGGCTATGGGTATAATAGATCATTTCCTCTGATGACTCCTAACTTGAACATAGAGAAGAAAATTCATCTTTTGCAGTTACGCACAGCACACAATTGTCTCTTGGTGGTATTAGATCATTGGCCACAGATAGATTGAATCTTTCTTAACAAAGTTAATTATCCAACTTCCTTGGATGGTCCAGCTTAAAAGAAAGATTTTTATTATCTTGTAGCACTATATTGAAGACCACAGGAAGTAAATTATGTTCAATATCTAACATTTTCCATCAAGTCCACCAATAATTTTGGCACTTTTGGCCACATAATCTGACCCCCAAGGTACAACAGGAAATGGTTAACCCAGCTGATCCACTACCATGAGAACAGCTACCTTCCCAGGATGGAAAGAGGGAGTTTTCATTGCATTCCACACTACTTGTCCAGGTTCACTTTTCAAATTCTATTGCTTACATCACCCAACTTCTGGTACCAGTTCTGTATGGTCAAGATTCTTTTAGTTGCAAATAAACAAACCCACTCAATTTAAACAAAAGGGGACTTACTGTGTCATGAGATGGGAAAGGCAGGAATATATTGGGAACAAGGACCAAATACTGCTAGTTTATCTCTCTCTCTATTATCTTGGTTTCCCACTTTGTGTTTCAACCTCATTGTCTCCTAAATGAGAATGGGTTTCTCCATGCAATTAGAGGACACTGGCTACCAGTGGCATCCAGGATGGTACCTGAACACCATAACTAGGGGAAAAAATAAGCCTTTTTTTTTATATCAACTGCAGCCATAAAAATCCCAAGAAGGGTTTTGATTGGTTTGTCTTGAGTCATGTGCCAACCTTTCATCCAGGAGCATGGGACTCTATGATTGACTTGTACCGTATTGTATATGCACTCCTGCAGCTGTTACCAGAAATGTGGGGGAAGAGGATGTTTAGTAGGGGGGAAAAAAGGGACTGGAAGAATTAATGAAAAGACATATTAAAGTGGCCAGATATAAGATGAATATACAGAAACTAATGACTCTGTAGACATTGACAATTACTGATTAGAAATAGCTAGTTAATAATATCCCACTTCCAATTTAAAAAAAAAAACCCTGTGATGATATAAGAATCTATCTAACAAGAAATTTCAAAAAACTATGACTTTTCAAAGTTGGACATAAAATACAGGAGTAATAAATATAAAAACTCGTTGGTATTAAATGGAATGACTCAATATTCTAATGCAGTAGATATACTCCTCCAAGGCCTGGCACAGTGGCTCACGCCTGTAATCCCAGCACTTTGTGAGGCCAAGGTGGGTGGATCACCTGAGGTCAGGAGTTCAAGACTAGCCTGGGCAATGTGGCAAAACCCCGTCTTTACTAAAAATACAAAAACTAGCTGAGCATGGTGCTGGACGTCTGTAATCCCAGCTACTCGGGAGGCTGAGTCAGGAGAATTGCTTGAGCTGGGAGGCGGAGGTTGCAGTGAGCCAAGATCGTGCCACTGCATTCCAGCCCGAGTGGCAGAACAAGACTCCACCTCAAAAAAAAAAAAAAATACACTCCTCCAATTAATCTATAAATTCAATATGTTCCTAATCAAAACTCTAATGGGATTTTCAAAAGGGGGATTTTAAATGCTGAGTCCAAAGTTCTTCTGGAAGATAAGTACGTGAGTATAACCAAGACCATTCTTTCTCTTTTTTTGGATGGAGTTTCACTCTTGTCGCCCAGGCTGGAGTGCAGTCGCGCGATCTTGGCTCACTGCAACCTCTGCCTCCCGGGTTCAAGCAATTCTCCTGCCTCAGCCTCCCGAGTAGCTGGGACTACAGGCACGTGCCACCATGCCTAGCTAATTTTTTTGTATTTTTAGTAGAGACGGGGTTTCACCATGTGGGCCAGAATGGTCTCAATCTCTTGACCTCATGATCCACCTGCCTTGGCCTCCCAAAGTGCTGGGATTGCAGGCGTGAGCCACTGTGCCTGGCCTACATCAAATTCCCAACTCCGCATCCGTGGCCTGTTAGGAATCAGGCCACACAGCAGGAGGTGAGCAGTGGGCAAGCCAGCAAAACTTCATTTGTATTTGCAGCTACTCCTCATCACTTGTTGATGCACCTCCTGAGCTCCGCCTCCTGTCAGATCAGCAGTGGCATTAGATTCTCATAAGAGCGACCTACATACGCGAGGGATCTAGGTTGCATGCTCCCTATGAGAATCTAATGCCTGACGATCTGCCACTGCCTCCCATCACCCCCAGAGGGGACCGTCTAGTTGCAGAAAAACAAGCTCAGGGCTCCCACTGATTCTACATAACAGTGAGGTGCATAATTATTTCATTATATATTACAATGTAATAATAATAAAAATAAAGTATACAATAAATGTAATTTGCTTGGATCATCTTGAAACCATTCTCTGCCCCAGGTCTGTGGAAAAATTGTCTTCAACGAAACAAGTCCCTGGTGTCAAAAAGTTTGGGGACCGCTCTTTTAGACAATAGCCATTCTACTGTAGTTAAATATTACAGAAAAAAAAACTATGGCTCAACTCCCAAACATGCCAGCAAAGACCAAGTGAGAAGTCTAGACTTCCATCCTTGCAAGGCTGTAGTGAGGAAATTGACCCTCCCTTCCCCCATTCATCCACCCAGTGGAGCAGTGTCAAGGGAAGGCAAAGTAAGGAGTAAGGACTTTCATCTCCACTGAGGGTAGTTCTCCCCGCAGTGTCAATAAAAATGATGTGGAGGGCCTTGCCTTCTACCCCTGTCTGGCAGTAAAGAGGTGAAGGCACCCCTTTTCTTGCCTTGGTAGCATCAAAGAAAGCCAGCTAAAATAGAAGGTTTAAATAAGATCAAGAGTATCATATTACTCAAAATGTACACATTTTGGTAGAAAATCAATTGCCATATGAAGAACCAGGAAATTTTCAACTGAATGAAAAAAGAAAACTGATAGATGCCAACATTGAGATGACAGGCATATTAACATTATCTGACAAAGATTTTTATGCAGCTATGATAAAAATACTTCAGTGAACACACTTGAAACAAATGAAAAACTAGAAAGTTTCAGCAAAAAAATAGAAGACATAAAGAAGATCCAAATGAAAATTTTAGAACTGAGAAATATAACAATCAAAACAAAGAACTCGGTGGATGAGTTCAACAGTAAAAATGGAGAGAATAGAGGAAAAATAGTAAACTGAAAAAAAAGGAAAATAGAAATTACCCAACTCGAGAACAGAGAGAAAATAGACTAAAACAAAAAAAAATGAACACAGTCTCAGGGACCTGTGGAGCTATAACAAAAGATCTAACACTCTTGTCATCACAAGTCCAGAAGGAGAGGAGAAAGAAAGCAAGGTTTTAAAAGTACTTAAGGGCTGGATGTGGTGGCTCACACCTGTAATCCCAACACTTTGGGAGGTGAGTCTGGGGAAATCACTTGAGCCCAGGAGTTTGAGACCATCCTGGCCAACACAGCGAAACCCCGTCGCTAGTAAAAATACAAAAATTAGTCAGGCATGGTGGCGTGTACCTGTAGTCCCAGCTACTCTGTAGGCTGAGGCAAGAGAATCACTTGAACCCAGGAGGCAGAGTTTGCCGTGAGCCAAGATGTCGAAATTGCGCTACTGCACTCCAGCCTGGGTGACACAGAAAGACATACCCAGATCAACACATTCAATACAAACAATATCTTTAAAAAGAAAGAAAGAAAGAAAAAAATACCTGAGGCTGAGCTCAGTGGCTCATGCCTGTAACCCCAACACTCTGGGATGCCAAGGCAGGCGGATCTCCTTGAGCTCAGGAGTACCACACTGGCTGGGTAATATGGCCTGTAATCCCAGCACTTTGGGAAGCCAAGTGGGTGGATCACTTGAGGTCAGGAGTTCATACCAGCCTGGCCAACATGGTGAAACCCTGTCTCTACAAAAAATACAAAAATTAGCTGGGCGTGGCAGTGCGTGCCTGTGATCCCAGCTATTTAGGAGGCCGAGGTGGGAAGATCGTTTGAGCCTGGAAGGCAGTGGGAGGTTGCAGTGAACCATGTTTGTGCCACTGTACTCCAGCCTGGGCGATGAGACCCTGTAGGGGAAAAAAAAAAAAAAAGTACTTGAAGAAATAGTGTCTGAAGACATCTCAAATTTGGCAAAAGACATAAACCTACAGGCTCAAGAAGTCAAGTGGATCCCAAATAGGCTAAACTCAAAGAAATCCACACCGAAACACATCACAAACTTCTGAAAACTAGGCAAAGCAAAAGACTTTAAAGCAGTGAGAGAGAAGTAGTATCTTACCTATAAGGGAGAAACAATTTAAATGACAGTGGATTTCTAATCAGAGACTAAGGAGGCTAGAAGGAAGTGGCATACTTTCCAGATGTTGATAGAAAATAACTCATCCGAGAATCCTACATTCAGCAAAAATACCCTTCATGAATAAGAGGTTAATCAAGACATTTTCACATGAAGAAAAACTAAGAGACTTTGTTGCCAGCAGGTCTACCCTTAAAAATGGCTAAGGGAAATTCTTTAAACAGAATGGATATTATAATAGAACATCTTGGAACATCAGGAAGAAGGGAAGAACATGGTAAGCAAAAATATGAATATATTTAATAAACTGACTTATCCTCTTGATTTTTCTAAATTACATTTGATGGTTGAAGCAAAATTATAAGGCTACCTGGTGTGGTTCTAAATGAATATAAAGGAAATATTTAAGACAATTATACTAAAAATGGGGAGAGTAAAGGAACTTAAAGATAAGGGTTTTTTTTTTTTCAAGATGGAGTTTCACCCTTGTCATCCAGGCTGGAATGCAGTGGTGTGATATCAGCTCACTGCAACCTCCGCCTCCTGGGTTCAAGCGATTCTCCTGCCTCAGCCTCCTGAGTAGCTGGAATTACAGGCATGCACCACCATTCCTGGTTAAGTTTTTTTTTTTTGTATTTTTAGTATTTTGTATTTTTGTATTTTTTGTTTTAGGCTTTTGTCATGTTGGCCAGGCTGGTATCAAACTCCTGACCTTAGGTGATCCTCCCACCTCAGCCTCCCAAAGTGCTGGGATTACAGGGGTGAACCACCATGTCCAGCCAAGAAAGATAAGGTTTGTATGTTTCATTCTAACTGGGAAAAATTACATCAGTAGAATGTGATTAGATTGATAGATAGATAATATAATAGCGAGAGTGACTATTTTAAAAACTATACAAAAAGATATACTCAGAAACACTATCAAAATGGAATTCTAAAATATGTTCCATTGAGCCACAGGAAGGCAGGAAAAAGAACAAAAATGAGAAACGGAGAGAATAATCATAAAACAACAACAAAAACCCACAGGTTTAATTCCTAACATATCAGTAATTCCATTAAATGTAAATGGTCTAAATACACATATTAAAAAATGGAGATTGGCAGAGTTTATAGAAAATACAACCAAATTATATGCTGTCTAAAAAAAACTTACTTCAAATATACAGTAGCCACCGCTTATCTGCAGGGGATATGTTCCAAGATACCCAGTGGATGCCTGAAACTGAGGATAGTATCAAACCCTATATATATGATGTTTTTTCAGTCTGATAACCCTCAAGACTGACTACTAAGTGACTAACGGGCAGGTGGTGTATACAGCATAAATACACTGAACAAAGGGATGATTCACATCCTGGTGGAAGACAGAAGGATGGTGAGAGAGCTCATCATGCTACTCAGAATGATGAGCAATTTAGAATTTATTGTTTATTTCTGGAATTTTAAACTTAATATTTTTGGACCACAGAAAGAAAAACTACAGATAAGGGTTGAAAGTAAAGGGATTTTTTAAAAAAGATATATCACGCAAATATCAATCAAAATAAAGCAGGGGTGGCTATATTATTATCAGATAAGGTAGACTTCATTTTTTGTTGTTGTTTTTTGAGACAGAGTCTCACTCTGTCACCCAGGCTAGAATGCAGTGGCATGATCTTGGCTCAGTGCAACCTCTGCCTCCCAGGATCAAGGGAATCTCATGCCTCAGCCTCCTGAGTATCTAGGATTATAGGCATGCACCACCACATCCAGCTAATTTTTATAATTTTAGTAGGGACAGAATTTCGCCATGTTGGCCAGACTGGTCTTAAACTCCTGGTCTCAAGGAATCCATCCGTCTTGGCCTCCCAAAGTGCTGGGACTACAGGTGTGAGCCACTGCACCTGGCATGGATAAAGTAGACTTCAGAGCAAAGAAAAGTACCAGAAGCAGAGAAAATGAAAGTCAGTTTCTCAAGGAGACACAGCAATCCTAAATTGTGTGCATCAAACAACAGAGCTACAAAATACGTAAATAAACTGATGTTCGGAGCTGTCCAACAGAGAGGGGAAAATTGATATAACTGAAAGGGGAAATAGACAAATCCACAATTATATTGGAAACTTCAACACCCCTCTCTCATCAATGAACAGGACAATTAGATAGAAAATTAGCAAGTGAGGCCAGGTGCAGTGGCTCATCCCTGTAACACCAGCACTTTGGGAGGCCAAGGCAGGCGGATGACAAGATCAGGAGTTCAGGACCAGCCTGGCCAATATGGTGAAACCCCATCTCTACTAAAAATACAAAAATTAGCTGGGCATGGTGGCATGTGGCTGTAGTCCCACCTACTCAGGCAGCTGAGGCAGGAGAAGGTGGAGGTTGCAGTAAGCCAAGATTGCACCACTGCACTCCATCCTGAATGACAGAGCTAGGCTCTGTCAAAAAAAAGAGAAAAGAAAAGAAAAGAAAATCAGTAAGTGTACAGAAGAACCTAACATCATCAACCAACAAGAACATTACAATTGAAAACAGCAGGATGAACATTATTTTCAAGTGCCCACAAGATACATACCACATCCTGGACCATAAAATTATCTCAATAATTTTTTTTTTTTTGAGACAGAGTCACCCAGGTTGAAGTGCAATGAAGTGATCTCAGCTCACTGCAACCTCCGCCTCCCAGGTTCAAGCGATTATCCTGCCTCAGGCTCCCAAGTCGCTGGGATTATATGGGCCCACCACCATGCCCGGCTAATTTTTATATTTTTAGTAGAGATGGGGTTTCACCATGTTGGCCAGGCTGGTCTTGAACTCCTGACCTCAGGTGATCTGCCCACCTCAGCCTCCCAAAGTGCTGGGATTACAGGCTTGAGCCACTGAGCCTGACCAACAATGTTTAAATAATTAAAATTATATAGAATGTGTTTCTCCCTCTCCCTCTCCCTCTCCCTCTCCCTCTCCCTCTCCCTCTCCCTCTCCCTCTCCCTCTCCCCACGGTCTCCCTCTCCCCACGGTCTCCCTCTCCCTCTCTTTCCACGGTCTCCCTCTGATGCCGAGCTGAAGCTGGACTGTACTGCTGCCATCTCGGCTCACTGCAACCTCCCTGCCTGATTCTCCTGCCTCAGCCTGCCCAGTGCCTGCAATTGCAGGCGCGTGCCACCACGCCTGACTGGTTTTCATACTTTTTTGGTGGAGACGGGGTTTCGCTGTGTTGGCCGGGCTGGTCTCCAGCTCCTAACCGTGAGTGATCTGCCAGCCTCGGCCTCCCGAGGTGCCGGGATTGCAGACGGAGTCTGGTTCACTCAGTGCTCAATGGTGCCCAGGCTGGAGTGCAGTGGCGTGATCGCGGCTCACTGCAACCTCCACCTCCCAGCCGCCTGCCTTGGCCTCCCAAAGTGCCGAGCTTGCAGCCTCTGCCCAGCCGCCACCCCGTCTGGGAAGTGAGGAGTGTCTCTGCCCGGCCGCCCATCGTCTGGGACATGAGGAGCCCCTCTGCCTGGCTGCCCAGTCTGGAAAGTGAGGAGCGTGTCTGCCCGGCCGCCATCCCTTCTGGGAAGTGAGGAGCGTCTCTGCCCGACCGCCCATCATCTGAGATGTGGGGAGCACCTCTGCCCCGCCACCCCGTCTGGGATGTGAGGAGCGCCTCTGCCCGGCCGCGACCCCGTCCGGGAGGTGAGGAGCGTCTCTGCCCGGCAACCCGGTCTGAGAAGTGAGGAGACCCTCCGCCTGGGAACCGCCCTGTCTGAGAAGTGAGGAGCCCCTCCGCCCGGCAGCCACCCCATCTGGGAAGTGAGGAGGGTCTCTGCCTGGCAGCCACCCCATCCGGGAGGGAGGTGGGGGGGGGGTCAGCCCCTCGCCGGGCCAGCCGCCCCATCCGGGAGGTGAGGGGCACCTCTGCCCAGCCGCCCCTACTGGGAAGTGAGGAGCCCCTCTGCCCGGCCAGCCGCCCCGTCCGGGAGGGAGGTGGGGGGGTCAGCCCCCCGCCCGGCCAGCCGCCCTGTCCGGAAGGGAGGTGGGGGGGTCAGCCCCCTGCCCGGCCAGCCGCCCCGTCCAGGAGGGAGGTGGGGGGGTCAGCCCCCCGCCCGGCCAGCCGCCCCGTCCGGGAGGTGAGGGGCGCCTCTGCCCGGCCGCCCCTACTGGGATGTGAGGAGCCCCTCTGCCCGGCCACCACCGCGTCTGGGAGGTGTACCCAACAGCTCATTGAGAACGGGCTGGGATGACAATGGCGGTTTTGTGGAATAGAAAGGGGGGAAAGGTGGGGAAAAGATTGAGAAATCGGATGGTTGCCGTGTCTGTGTAGAAAGAGGTAGACATGGGAGACTTTTCTTTTGTTCTGTACTAAGAAAAATTCTTCTGCCTTGGGATCCTGTTGATCGGTGACCTTACCCCCAACCCTGTGCTCTCTGAAACATGTGCTGTGTCCACTCAGGGTTAAATGGATTAAGGGCGGTGCAAGATGTGCTTTGTTAAACAGATGCTTGAAGGCAGCATGCTCATTAAGAATCATCACCACTCCCTAATCTCAAGTACCCAGGGACACAAACACTGCGGAAGGCCGCAGGGTCCTCTGCCTAGGAAAACCAGAGACCTCTGTTCACTTGTTTATCTGCTGACCTTCCCTCCACTATTGTCCTATGACCCTGCCAAATTCCCCTCTGTGAGAAACACCCAAGAATGATCAATAAAAAAATAAAATAAAATAAAATAAAAAAATTAAAAAAAAAAAGAATGTGTTCTTCAATCACAATGGAATCAAACTATAAACCAATAATAGAAAGATAACAAAAAAATCTCAAACACTTGGAACTAAACAATACACTTCTAAATAATCCACGGATCAAAGAGAAAGTCTCAAGGGAAATTTAAAAATACATTCAACTAAATAAAAATGCAATATCAAAATATGTAGGACAGACATATGAAACAGTGCTTAGAGAGACTTTTTTTTTTTTTTTTAAAGACAGGGTCTCACTCTGTCTCCCACACTGGAGTGCAATGGTGCAATCTCAGCTCACTGCAGCCTCCACTTCCTGGTCCCAAGCAATCCTCCCACCTCATTCTCCCGAGTAACTGAGACTACAGGTGCGTACCACCACACCTGGGTTATTTTAATATTTTTAGTAGATATAGAGTTTCACCATGTTGGCCAGGCTGGTCTTGAACTCATGACCCCAAGTGACCCACCCACCTCAACTTCCCAAAGTGCTCAGTTCACAGGTGTGAGCCATAGGGACTGGCCATGAGAAAGAAATATATAGCACTAGATACATACATTAGAAAAAAGGAGGCTGGGTATGGTGGTTCGTGGCTGTAATCCCAGCACTTTGGGAGGCCAAGGCAAGCAGATGACCTGAGGTCATGAGTTCAAGACCAACCTGGCCAACATGGCAAAACCCCATCTCTACTAAAAATACAAAAATTAGCTGGTCGTGGTGGTGTGTGCCTGTAATCCCAACTACTTGGGAGGCTGAGGCAGGAGAATTGCTTGAACCTGGGAGGCAGAGGTTGCAGAGAGATTATGCCATTGCACTCCAGCCTGAGGACAGAGCAAGACTCTGTCTCAAAAAAAAAAAAAAAAAAAAAAGGAAAAGTCTCAAATCAATAATCTAATCTTCCTCCTCAAGGGCCAGAAAAAGAAGAGCAGAATAAATGCAAAGCAAGCAGAAGGATAAGAGCAACTGTCTATTAAATTTAAAACAAAAACAATAGAGAAAATAAATGAAACAAAGAGCTAGTTCTTTTAAAAATGAATAAAATTGACAAACTTCTAGCAAGACTGACAAAGAAAAAAGAAGACTCAAGTTACCAATTGCAGGACGAAAATGGGGTATTGCTACAGATCTTCAGACAATAAAAGGAGAATAAGGGAATGTTATGAATAATTATGCATATAAACTTAGTAATTTAGATGAAATGAACCAATTCCTCAAAAAGGAAAATCTACACCCAATATGAAACAGACAATTTGAATAGTCCTACAACTATTAAGTAAATTGAGTTCATAATATAAAACTCCCAAAAATGAAATCTTCAGGCCCAGATGGTTTCATTGGAGAATTCTATCAAATGGTGAAAGAATTAATGCCAATTCTGGCTGGGTGTGGTGTCTCACACCTGTGATCCCAGCACTTTGGGAATCTGAGAAGGGCAGATCACCTGAGCTCAGGAGTTTGGGACCAGCCTGGGCAACATGGTGATATCCCATCTCTACAAAAAAATACAAAAATTAGCCAGGTGTAGTGGTGTGTGCCTGTAGTCCCAACCACTCGGGAGGCTGAAGCAAGAGGATTGCTTGAGCCTGGGAGGTGGAGGTGGCAGCGAGCCGAGATTGTGCCACTGTACTCCAGTCTAGGTGACAGAGTGAGACCCCCCCCATCTTAAAAAACAAAAAAAACCTAACACCAATTCTGTATAATCTCTTCCAGAAAGTAAAAGAGCAAGAAATACTTACCAATTCATTTTAAGCCCTAATATATCAGTAATTCCATTCCGATATGTTAAATATAACATGTCAGATATGTTATCAGATATCAGATCATCTGATATGGGCTAAATATAAGAATTTTTAATTGGCAAATTAGCAGAGTGGATGAAAAGTCATGATTCATCTGTATGCTGTCTACAAGAGACTCACTTTAGATGTAAGAAAACAAAGAATTTGAAGGAAAAAATATTCCATGCAAGTCGTAACCAAAGGAGAGCTGGTGGTTATATTGTTGTCAAAGTAGACCTAACATTTTTTAAAAAGATTGTAAGAGACAAAGGACATTATATGTTGATAAAATCCTCAGTTACAATTATAAACATAAAAGCCCCTAATAACAGAGCCCCCAAATACATTAAGAAAAAATTTGACAGAAAACTGATTAATAGGTAACCTACAAGCATCAAAGAGGGGGTGAGATCTGGAGGGAAATGGGTGTCATTATAAATGGGCAATAGGATCCTTGTGGTGATGGAAATGTTTTGTATCTTGACTGCATTAATGTTGGTACCTATGTTGTAATATTATAGTTTTATAAGTGTTACCACTGGGAAACTGGATAAAGGGTACATGGGATTTCTGTATTATTTCTGAAAAAAAATTTTTTTTCATTGATGTTGTTGTTGAGATGGAGTCTCTGTCTGTCATCCAGGCTGGAGTGCAGTGGCGCAATATTGGCTCATTGAAACCTCCACCTTCCAGGTCCGAGCGATGCTCCTGCCTTAGCCTCCTGAGTAGCTGAAACTACAGGTGTGCACCACCATGCCCAGCTAACTTTTGTACTTTTAGTAGAGACAGAGTTTCTTACCTTGCCTCTCAAAGTGCTGGGATTACAGGCATGAGCCACTGTGCCCAGCCTCTGTATTATTTCTTACAACTTTTTGTGAATCTACAATTATATCAAAGTAAAATGTGTCATTTAAAAAGTGTATAATTGGCATAGTAACAGACAAATGAATAAAAGGAAAAAATACAGACTCATACCTATGTATACCTTGGAATTCAAAATATAATAATGATGGCATTGTAAATAAATGGGTAACTAATGGACTAGCCAATAAATGGTGTTACTAGAGGATAATGACACCTCTAGTAACAGCATTTGTTGTTGATAGGATAATGACTATCCATTATCTCTAATGTAGATATTTTCCTTGACAACTTTGTGGGAAGGAAGACAGGTTAAGCTGCTGTAACAAAGGGACCTCAAAATATAGAAGCTCAAATAAGAAATATGTGTACTTTTTTCCTTGGAGACTTTTAGACTTAGGGTGTGTAGGTGGCTCACCTGTGGGGACAAGCAGAGATTATTTATTAGTCAGGTGTCCCAATCTTTGAAGATATGACATGAGTCTCTGTCTGAATTTTGTTAACAATCCCTCTTACTATCAAGTTGGTCAGAAAGTTCTAGCTGGACAACAAGGCAGACTGTGCATTTTAATGTAACTGAACATTAGACCCTCAAACAACATGGGTTTCAACTGCATGAGTCCACTCATGCACAGATCTTTTCCAATAAAAATTATACCAAGTGTCCCAGCCTTTCCTGCCTCCCCTTCCACCTCCTCCAACTCTTCCACCTCTGCCACCCCTGAGACAGCAAGACCAACCCCTCCTCTTCCTCCATCTCCCCAGCCTACTCAACAGGAAGATGATGAGGTTGAAGACCTTTTTGATGATCCACTTTCACTTAATGAATAATAAATATATTTCCCCTTCCTTATGGTTTCCTTAAGGACATTTTCTTTTCTCCAGTTTACTTAATTGTAAGAATATAGTATATAATACATATAATATACAAAATATCTGTTAATCAACTGTTTATGTTATTGGTAAGGTTTCCAATCAACAGTAGATAAGTTTTGGGGAAGTCAAAAGTTTATGCAGATTTTCAACTACATGAGGGTTCAAGGGCCTACTGAGTGTGTATATAGATATATATGTAAATTTGTATGAAATAAAGAGTATAGACAAACAAATTAAATGACATCATGAGAAAGCAATCAGCCAGATCCAGAAAGTGGGATACTTCTCTACAGAACAGCTGATTTGGCTATTTAAAAAGTCAACAGCATTTAAGAAAAAGGAGAGGTAGAAGGACTATTCCCTATTAAAAGAGGGGGAATAAAAGTGAAATATCAGATATAGACTTTGTTTGGAATCTGGGCAAACAAATCAGTTGTGAAAGACATTTAGGGTACAGTGAGGTAAATATGGATAAGGACTCAATAAAAGAACATACTAGAAATTATTTTTGATTTTGTTAGGCATGATAGTGGCATTGTGGTTATGTAACAAAAATGCTCTTGCTTTTAAGAGATGCAGATTGAAATATTTGGCAGTGAAATATCATGATATTAACAACTTAGTTTAGAATGCCTGAAAAAATAGACAAAGCAATATGGCAAAATGTTAATAATTGTTAAATCTAGTGAATGTTTTGTATGCTCAAAATTTTTTATAATAAGTTTCAAAAGAATGAGGTTGTCACTGAGTACAGCACCCAGGAGAGACTCTGTGGCCCTGGTGATGTTCAAGGGCCTCCTTGGAGAATGTTGTCGGCTCTCTGCCAAGCTACTGTCGGCCTCACAGGCTTGGTTCCCATCTCGGTGAATCTCATTTAGACATCTCCCTTTTTAAAAGACGGTCCACTGTTACTCCAAAGTCAAAGCATCCATCTAAAATATATGCCCACTGCTTCTTCACTGATCTGAAATCCTAGTATTGAACATGAGAAGCAGACAGGGCTTGGCTATGACCCTCCACTTCAGACTATGATTGTGGTCCTCACACCCAGTCAGAAGCTTCAATTGTTCCCTCCCACTTTGAACTCCACAATTGGAAATGGGCCATAGGCAGAGCTTTGTGAGCTTTTGCTACTCATGTGGAATCTACACCAATACTTCAGCAAGACCTAGGAATGGCAGGGTCAACCTTTGATAGGTCAGAAAATAATTTACACAGGGATAAAATGAGGATGTGATCTCTGTCTCTCCACCCCCACAGCTTTTCGTTTTGTTTCTTAACAGTGTGATATTAGTTTGGGATGAGCTGGATCCATGTCCTCCCACTATAGGAACAGACTGTGCAGCATCTTCATCCTCTTACTCACAATGATGTGATTTGCTTATTATGACTGGGAAGGGATGTCTTAATTGAGGTTCTCTTAGTAGTCTCAGACTCCCACTCCAAACTAAAGGAAAATTGTTATCACCACATGGAAGTGACTCAAGGGACAAAGAGAGGAAGTTAAGTAGAACTTTAAAGGGAACTGGAACCAGGAAATTCTCTTTCACTCTTACTCTCATCTTGCTATCACTCAATCTCTTCTTAAATTTTATTCCTCTGTCTCCTTGCATATCTTCTTCTACTCCAACTCCACGAACCGTATTCTCTGCATCTTCATATACTTGGCTGACCTGTTGCAACGCAGTGTAGACAACCGAAACTCAAGCACCACCCTAAAGTAACTAATGACTCTCAGCCTCAATTATTTCATGTATCAATGCACTTTCAATCAGTTATGATGCGGATGAGGTGGGGCAGGGTCACGTCATATAAACATGGCCTTCCGAGCCTTACCCCTGGAGGGAGGAGGGTGTGGGTGAAGTTTTCAGAAAGGAGGAGTATGCTATATAATATCTATTATTTTGCCCAAAAAAGGTTACAGATGGACTATTTTTTGAACTGATATATAGCTGGTAATCCCACATAGTCAGTTACCTCTTCAATTATATTGACATGTTTAAGACCCACCCAAAAAATTTCAGGTAACTATTCAGCATATTAAATGAAATAAAATAAATCTATTAGGAGAAAACTGAGATACAAAAATAAAAGGCCAGGATGAAGGAAAAATAGATGAGACAAAATTGAAAACAAAACTAAAATCCAATGGCAGAGCTTAAACTTTCAATGAAGACTCTAAAGAGCACACTTGAACTGGGGGAAAAACCAAATCAGTGAGGTGAAAGACCATTTTGATATTGTGTGTGGCTGAACATGATTCAGCCACGTATCCGTGCCACAATTTCTTTTTTTTTTTTTTTTTTTTGAGACAGAGTCTCACTCTGTCACCCAGGTTGGAGTGCAGTGGCGTGATCTCAGCTCACTGCAAGCTCTGCCTCTCAGGTTCACACCATTCTGCTGCCTCAGCCTCCCAAGTAGCTGGGACCACAGGTGCCCGCCACCACGCCTGGCTAATTTTTTGTATTTTTAGTAGAGACAGGGTTTCACCGTGTTAGCCAGGATGGTCTCGATCTCCTGATCTCGTGATCCACCCAACTTAGCATCCCAAAGTGCTGGGATTACAGGCGTGAGCCACCATGCCCGGCCCACAATTTCTCTTACATCACAGAAGAATACTTGTTATATTAGGATATGACCACAGTCAGTTGTGTTTTTTCAGATGTTTTCTGAAGCAGTTCCTGCATCCCTTTTCCCTATCTGGAAAAACCAGTGGTAATCTAGGTATAAGTAGCTTAGGCAGGCTGGGATTTTGTCTGTTTGTGTGATTGAGAGAGTCTCACTCTGTCTCCCAACTTTAGTGACACTAATGCTAATAAGTCCTGATAACCTAATACCATCAGACCAGCCCCCAACAGTTACTTTTATACCCAGCTGTTTATAACTCTTGCCATATAAACTCTTACAAAATATGGCATATTAAGAGATAGCTGTAACCACAGACACTCAGAAAGGCATTCATGTAAATCATAAGTACAGATATTTATCCTTCTGGATCACTCTCTCCTTAGAAATTAATCTTCAGCCATCCCCAAGTTAATATGCCACTACTAAGATAACTTTGGAAATCTCTCCCAGAGGACAGAATATAAAGTCAAAAAATGAAAACAAAGTAATAGGAAGAGAAACAAAGACCGGGTGCAGTGGCACACGCCTGTAATCTCAACATTTAGAGAGGCCAAGGCGGGCAGATTTCTTGAGCCCAGGAATTTGAGACCAGCCTAGGTAAAATGATGAAATTTTGTCTCTACTAAAAACACAAAAATTTAGCTGGGCATGGTGGCATGTGCCTGTAATCCCAGCTACTTAGGAGGCTGAGGTGGGAGAATCACCTGAGCCTGGGAAGTCAAGGTGGCAGTGAGCTGTGATAGCACCACTGCACCCCAGCCTGGGCAACAGGAGTGAGATCCTGTCTCAAAAAAAAAAAAAAAAAAAAAATGTCGGGCGTGGTGGCTCACGCCTGTAATCCCAGCACTTTAGGAGGCCAAGGCAGGTGGATCACAAGGTCAGGAGATGGAGACCATCCTGGCTAACATGGTGAAACCCCATCTCTACTAAAAATACAAAAAATTAGCCAGGTGTGGTGGCGGGAGCCTGTGATTCCAGCTACTTGGGAGGCTGAGGCAGGAGAATGGTGTGAACCCTGGAGGCAGAGCTTGCAGTGAGCCGAGATCGCGGCACTCCACTGCACTCCAGCCTGGGCAACAGAGTGAGACTCTGTCTCAAAAAAAAAAAAAAAGAAAGAATGAAAGAAAATGGAGAGAAACAGAGGGTTGAGATCTAGTCGAAGAGTAATGAATGTCTCTGAAAAATAAATACTAGCTGGATAGGAGGTAATCGGAGACAAAAATAGAAGAAAACTTGTCTGAAATTTGGGGGTGTGGGGTAGAGAAAGAAGAAGGCCAATCCATGACGGCTGAAAAAATGTACCAAGTTCCATTCAAAATTGATGAAGAGTGTTTAGGTTAAAATTTGTATATTTGGGCCGGGCGCGGTGGCTCATGCCTGTAATCCCAGCACTTTGGGAGGCCGAGGCGGGCAGATGACAAGGTCAGGAGTTTGAGACCAACCTGACCAACATGGTGAAACCCCGTCTCTGCTAAAACTACAAAAATTAGCCGGGCATGGTGGTGCGCACCTGTAATCCCAACTACTCAGGAGGCTGAGGCAGGAGAATCGCTTGAATTCAGGAGGCAGAGGCTGCAGTGAGCTGAGATTGCACCACTGCACTCTAGTCTGGGCGACAGAGCGAGACTCTGTCTCAAAAAAAAAATTGTATATTGGTTACTAAAATGATAATATAGGAATTTTTCAAATGTATGAAACCACAGGAACAAAGAGAACAGCAGAGGAAAAGGAACCAGACAATACATTTCAACAAGTTTTTGGAAACTAGAAAGCAGACGGAGGAGTAGTGCATGATTGAGCAACATGGAGCTACAGCCCACAGTGTCTACAAACAGGATTAACAATGAGTGAACTGATTTAGCCCAAAAGAATGCTTAAGAGGCTCAGAACTTGGCACAGTGGAAGCTGGGATTGAGGCATGGTACTGACAATTGGTGGATTGGCTAAAAGTCTGAAATCAGATGTATCAAGATGCCCATGACTGCTTCCCGCCCTGAGCAGCAAAATAACTATTTCACTACCACTACCACCTAGAAGTATAGAGTGTCATTCTAAAGAAAATGAAAGAAACAGACATGGGACTTGGGGATACCAAAGACAGTGTCTAGGAAGGGTGAGGCAAAGCTGGAAGAAGAAAATGTAAGTGAAAGCTTGCAAAGGAAAAAAATTAGCCCCTCGGTTTCTCTTCTCATATTTCACTCCTACAATATGCTCCAGTCAGCTGGTAAGAAATTTGGAAAAGTCTCTTTAGGAGAACTCATATCTCTACACACTGACATTGTGGGGGCCCCAACCTAATAAATCAGCTCCCAGTGGTGTGGTAGTAAACCAGCTCTCTGGGAGGAAGTATGCTCTTGCTTGAAGAATTTTTTGGCCAGGAGTTCAAGACCAACCTGACCAACATAGTGAGACTTCATCTTAGAAAAAAAAAAAAATTAAAAATATGAAAAATGTTTTTTAAAAAGGAAGAGAAACTTTCTTTCTTTTTGAGACAGTGTCCCACTCAGTCGCCCAGGCTGGAGTACAATGGTGCAATCTTGGCTCACTGGAACTTCCGCCTCCTGGGTTCAAGCGATTCTCCTGCCTCAGCCTCCCAAGTGACTGGGATTATAGGCATGCACCACCACGCCCGGCTAATTTTTGTACTTTTGTAGAGACAGAGTTTTGCCACGTTGGCCAGGCTGGTCTTGAACTCCTGACCTCAAGTGATCTGCTCGCCTCAGCCTCCCAAAGTGCTGGGATTACAGGCATGAGCCACTGAACCGGCAAGGAAGAGACACTTTCTAAGAATGAAGAACAGCGTTTCTGGGTTGATAGTTCTCATTGGGTGCGCCAGAATAGCAAATGAAAAAGGGCTTCAGACGAAGGTATATAATACAGAATGTTTAAAACACTGGGAAGCAAGCGAGGATCTAAAAACCTACCAAAAAGGATCATGAATCAAAATGGCGTCAGACTTCTTAAGAGCAATACTAAAAACTAAGTGACAATGAAAAAAATGCTTTAAAAATTCTGTAAGTAGGGCAGGTGCGATGGTTCATGCCTGTAATCCCAGCACTCTGGGAGGCCGAGGCAGGTGGGTCACTTAAAGCCAGAAGTTCAAGACCAGCCTGGCCAGCATGGTGAAACCGCATCTCTACTAAAAATATAAAAATTAGCCAGGCATGGTGGCGTACACCTCTAATCCCAGCTACTCCAGTGGCTGAGGCAGGAGAATCACTTGAACCCAGGAGGCAGTGGTTGCAGTGAGCCGAGATGGTGCCACTGCACTCTTGCCTGGGCAACAGAGTGACTGAGACTCCATCTCAGGAAAAAAAAAAATCTGAGAGTACTATCATACTGGTCTTTAAGAAAAAAAATTCTGAGAGAAAATGATTTCAATCTAGCCTTTTATACTGAGTCAAACTATCACTCACATGTGTAAGTAAAATAAAGACATGTTAAATACTCAGAAGTGTTATTGCCTATGCACCAAAGACTCCTTGAAGATTTTCTTTAGCAAAATTTAATAAACAAAGAAGACCACCAAGCAAGGAAGAAGGCAAACCCACTATCATTGAGAATCAGAAGAAACAACAGATTTAGACAACAACCCTATCATCACCCCCTACAAGGACAGCAGATGTTGAAAATACAGAATAGCTAGGTATAGAATGTTTACAAAAACACATAATGCAATTATAAGGATAAACGTGGTTCACACCTGTAATCCCAGCACTTTGGGAAACCAAGGTGGGAAGATCGCTTGAGCCCAGAGTTTAAGGCCAACCTAGGCAACATAGCGAGACCCTGTCTCCAGAAACAAAAAAAATTTCTTTTAATTAGCTAGGTATGGTCGTGCATGCCTGTAGTCCCAGCTACTCAGGAGGTTGAGGTGGGAGGATGGCTTAAGCCCAGGAGGTGGAGGTTGCAGTGAGCCAAGAAAGTGCCACCGCACTCCAGCCTGGGCAACAGAGCCAGACCCTGTCAAAAAAAAAAAAGACACTCATCTGATTGGAGTCCTAAAGGACGAAATTGGAGAGAATAGAAAGAAGCAATATTTAAAGAGATGATGACTGAGAATTTTCAGAGCTCATGAAAATGATGAATGCAAAGATCCATGAAACACAATGTATCCCAAATATGATAAGGAAAAATAAAATCATGCCTTCTCACATCGTAGTGAATCTTTAGGGCATGAATATAAATAGAAGATCTGGAAAGCAGAGAAAAAACACAGAAGACCTAACAAAGAATGATAATTAGAATTGCAGCAGATCTCACAACAATGAAGCCAGAAGACAGTGGAATTACTCATATAAAATGATAAGAAAAGGCTGGGTGCAGTGGCTCATGCCTGTAACCCCAGCACTTCAGGAGGCCAAGGCGAGCAGATCACTTGAGGTCGGGAGTTCAAGACCAGCCTGGCCAACATGGTGACACCCCGTCTCTACTACAAATACGAAAAAAAAAAAAATTAGCCAGACATGGTGATGGATGCCTGTAATCCCAGCTACTCAGGAGGCCGAGGCAGGAGAATCACTTGAACCTGGGAGGCAGAGGTTGCAGTGAGCCGAGATCGTGCCACTGCACTTCAACCTGGGTGACACAATGAGTACGACTTCACCTCTAAAAAAAAAAATTAAGAAAAAAAAATACTATTCACCCAAAATTGTGTATTCAGCAAAACAATCACCCAATACCAATAGGAAAAATGATAACATTTATAAGAAACAAGCCCAGGGGAAGTTTACAAAGAGAACTTCTCTAAAAGAACTTATAAAGGATTTAAAGATATAGGTAAATGATCCCCCAAAAAAGAGAAATGCAAAAAAGGGAAAATGAACAAAAAGAAAGGTAACATAAAGGTAAGTCCAAACAAAGCATAGTCTCAATAAAATAATAAAGGAGTCCAATTTTTAGGGGTTAAAAAAAGAAAGAACTGAAATGAGTAAGTTGAGAGGAGAAAAATATGAATGAAAAAAGGTTATTAGAATGGCTACTAAAATGATAATATAAGAGTTATCAATAAGTCAGAAGAAGGAAGTAAGCTTTTATTAGTAAGTCAGAAGGAGGAACAGTAAGTCAGAAGGAGGACGATCAGAATTAAAGTGATCTAAAATTATCTTACTGAAGAGAAGGGAGGATAAAACATCATTCATTATTAAATATACTTATTAAAATGTATAGATAAGCCACTAAAATAAATAAATTATAGAAATGCAAACAAGTAAAAGGAAAAAAAAGTGTAATAAATGGGGGAAAACTGAGCTGAGCATGGCAGCTCACTCTTCTAATCCCAGTGCTTTGGGAGGCCAATGCAGGAGGATCACTTGAAGCCAAGAGTTCAAGAGCAGCCTGGGCAATATAACTAGGCCCTGTTTCTACAAAAAAAAAAAAATTTTTTTTAATTAGCTAGGCTTCATAATGTGCACATCTGTAGTCCTAGCTATTTGGGAGGCTGAGGCAGAAGCATCACTTGAACCCAGAAGTTCAATGCTGCAGTGAGCTATGATCACACCATTGTACTCCAACCTGAGTGACAGAGTGAGACCCCATCAGAGGTGGGGTCAAAAAATAGTGAAAGAAACCATCCCCCAAAAGACAAAAAACCAGCACTTGAGGTTATGACCAGTCGAATAAGATAAGGAAAATAAATTAGAAGCATAATGATTAGAAACAAGGAAATAAAACTCTCATTTTTTTTCTCTTTTTTTTTTTTTTTTTTTTTGAGACAGAGTCTCGCTCTGTCACCCAGGCTGTAGTGCAGCGGTGCCATCTTGGCTCACTGCAAGCTCCGCCTCCCGGGTTCATGCCATTCTCCTGCCTCAGCCTCCTGAGTAGCTGGGACTACAGGTGCCCGCCCTCATGCCCGGCTAAAACTCTCATTTTTTCAAATAATATGATTGGCCACAGAGAAAGCTCTAAAGAAGTTATAGGAAATTCCCCCAAAATAATAAAAGACTTTAGCAACATGGGATCTCATGATCAATATACAAAAATCAATTGTAATTCTGCAAACCAGTAACAAACAGCTAGGAAACATATATTTTAAAATATGCCTTTTACAGAGAAAAAAGAAATACCCAAGAATAAATTTAACAAAAGCTATAAAAGTCCTACACCTACAAATTGGAAAACTTTGCTAAAGAACCTTAAAGATGACCTAAATAAATGAAGAAATATCCCATGTTCATGCATAGAAAGACAATATCACAAAGTTATCTCTTCTCTCAAATCGAACAATAGATTTAGTCCAACCTCAATAAAAATCTCAGTCAGGTTGTTATGAAAATTTCCAAGTTATTATATATATCATATAGAAGGGCAAAGAGCTAGGCATAGTCAAAGCACTTCAGAAGAAGAAATTTTAAAAAGAGGACGTTGCTCTACCAGAAGTAGTATGTGAGACTACTACCATGGACAAAAGAAAGACTATTCAACAAAAACAAACAGGAAAAATTGGAAAACAAAAACAAAAATGAATCCTTCACACCAAACACTAAAAGAATTAAATGTCAAATGCAAAACTTCAAATCCTATGGAAAAAAAAATACAGATGAATATCTTTCTAACCCTCAAGCAGAAAAAGTTTTCTTAAATGAGACAAGGAAAAGTGCTAACTATAAAATGTTGGCCAGGTGTGGTGGCTCATGCCACCCCAACATTTTGGGAGGTCAAGGCGAGAGAGTCACTTGAGGTCAGGAGTTCAAGATGAGCTTGGGTGACATAGCGAGACCTCATCGCTACAGAAAAAATTTAAATTAGCCATGCATGGTGGCATATGCCTGTAGTCCTAACTACTGGGGAGGCTGAGTGGAAGGATCACGAGGCCAGGAGTTTGCAGCTGCAGTGAGCTATAATGACACCACTGCACTCTAGCCTGGGTGACAGAACAAGACCCTGTCTCTTAAGAAAAAAAAAAAAAAGTAAAATTGTTAAATTTAGCTACATTAAAACTACAAATTTTTGTTCATCAGAAAACCACTTTAAAGAAAATGAAAAGAGGAACAGTAATCTAGAGGAAGATAATTGCAATATAAATAACCAAATAATGGTTGATATCAAGTCAAGAATATATAAAGAACCAGAACCAATGAGAAAAAGACAAATACTCTAATAGCAATATGAGCAAAAGATATGAACAAATCATTTTACAAACCTATGATTAGAAAACATATGAAGAAAGGCTCAACCTTACTACTGCTGAAAGAGAGAAAGAAACTCAACATGTTCTCTTGTACATTATTGGTGAGAGTGTAAATTGGTAAAGTAATTTGGCATTCTCCTGTTAAATTGTACATTCACATACCCTACCCATTTCTAGATACAGACTTGACTTGAGAAATTTTAGCACTCGTGTGCCTGAAGACACATTAAAAATATTTTAAAAACTGTTCATAATAACAAAAATGTGTAAATTGTCAACAGGAAAATAGATAAGTAAATTATAGCAAACATACACATAGTGGAATATCATAAAATAGTGAAAAATGAATGAACTACATAGCTACCTGCCACAAATGGATGAATCTTAAAAACAGTGTTGAGTCAAAAATCAAAACATATATGTGTGTATGTATACATACACACACACATATATATTATTTTATAAAGTTAAAAACAAGTAAAACTACATAGCACAGTAGTTAGACTTACAGAAAGTGTTAACACTTAATTTTAAGAAGCAAGAAAGAGGCTGGATGCAGTGGCTCATGACTGTAATCTCAGCACTTTGGAAGGCCAAGGTGGGAGGATCTCTTGAGCCCAAGAGTTCAAGACCAGCCTGGGCAACATAGCAAGACCCTATCTCTACAAAAATAAAAATAAAAAATATAACAAATAAAAGGCAAAAAAAGCAAAACACAAAATTAAAGATACTAGTTATCTATGAGGGAAAGGCAGGAGATTAGATGGAGGAAATATAGTTGTGATATTATTGGTGTTTAACTCGAAGAAATATCTTGAGTTGTGTGGTATTTAGGTTATATATATTATAGATATATGTGGTATGTGTACATATACACAGTATATACAGTAAAAGGTACATCTAATAGTGAAGAAATAATAGTAATGAACCTTTATGAGTCAAATAACGCCACATCAAAACATGCAGTCAGACTTCTAGAAAAGATGGTAAAGTATGGCTTGATCACAAGTCACTTAACTTCATATCTAATGAAGGGAGCAAAAATCATTTTTAAATGGCGAGCGAAAAGAGTATTATAATTATCAACCACAGTTCCTCCAAGAAAGGAAATAGACCCAACCCATTAACTTTAGAAAGTGACAGCCACGGGGTAGGAGTAGGGGGACAAATAATCTGAACTCACAGAGCACAATGTGGCAGATCTCCTGTCATTTACAAAATTATGAGATTCCAAATTCAAAGGAAAGGGAGCCAAGTATGCCACCGTATTTTTTCCTTCTAACTAGAAGGTGCCTCTGAGTAGAGAGCAAAAAAGGATGGGATGTGAACTGTGACCAAAAAAAAAAAAAAAAAAAAAAAAAAAACAGGTTTTCCAGACTTTAAACAGAACTGGGAGAACTACCCAAAGCCCATGATGATGTTTCCCCATTAGAATGGGGTGCACCCTGGACTGTGGTGGGGCAACATAGTAACTCTAACTTCTTAATGTTTCCTATAAGCGCCTGTCTTAGCCTGAGAGTGTTCTTTTAGAAACTATTTCTTGCCTAGGCACGGTGGCTCACGCCTATAATCCCAGCACTTTGGGAGGCCGAGGCAGACAGATCACGAGGTCAAGAGATCGAGACCATCCTGGCTAATATGGTGAAAACCCCGTCTCTACTAAAAACACAAAAAAAGCCGGGCGTGGTGGCACGCGCCTGTAGTCTCAGCTACTCGGGAGGCTGAGGCAGGAGAACTGCTTGAACCCAGGAGGTGGAGGTTGCAGTGAGCTGAGATCGTGCCACTGCACTCCAGCCTGGGCAACAGAGCGAGACTCTGTCTCAAAAAAAAAAAAAAAAGCAAGAAAATATTTCTTGTAGTGAAGAAAAATTTATCTTAAGTTTAGCAACTCCCTTCATTTCACTTGAGAGTTTGAGAGGTTTTGCTTGTCTTGATGTGTGTGTGTGTGTGTGTGTGTGTGTGTGTGTGTGTGACTAAATTCTATAAGCTAAAATTTAACCATTTTCATTAAGAAAAAGCCTTTTCAGTATGGTTCCAAATTTATAAAACTATTTCTGTCTATCTAACCCACCTAATGTTAATGATAATTCTTGATGGGTAAGATTTGAGATAATTTATTGTTGTCTTTATACTTTTCTTCCTTGCTTGAATTATTTAAAAGAAGCATGTATAGGCCGAGTGTGGTGGCTCACGCCTGTAATCCCAGCACTTTGGGAAGCCAAGGTGGGTAGATCACCTGATGTCAGGAGTTCGAGACCAGCCTGGCCAATATGGCGAAACACCGTCTCTACTAAAAATACAAAAATTAGCCAGGCATGGTGGTGCACATCTGTAATCCCAGCTACCCAGGAGGGTGAGGCAGGAGAATCGCTTGAACCTGGGAGGCGAAGGTTTCAGTGAGCTGAGATCGCACCATTGCATTCCAGCCTGGGCAACAAGAGCAAAACTCTGTCTCAAAAAAAAAAAAAAAAAAGTATGTATTATTTTACAAACACAATTCAGTATGTATAAAAAGACAGACAGAAACAGCTAGAAACTGTTGGTAACAATAGCTTACACAGTGAGTGCTTACTGTTTGTCAGGCAATGTTCTTAAATCCTTTACATGTATTAGCTTGAGTCACATAAAATTGCTAATATTTGGCTTTTCGACTTACAAAAATGGTAATTTCACATGGCTCATTTTATATTTATTTCTTTAATCCTTGAATAACCCTAGAGATAAAGGTGGAGGGCTGCTAGAAATGCAAAGAAAAATCAAGTGCCACCGCTTCACAGCGCCCTGCACCCCCGCTCCCAGTCCAGCCCTTGGCCTTGCCCTCACACCCCTCCTTTCAAGGTCAGGGTGCACACAGGGCAAGGGATTATTCTCTGTCCGTCCCAAGATGCCTTAAGAGGTAGCATCAACCAACCCCCTGAGTGCTGAAGGTAGGACATGTGGCCTTGCTGTAACTCAGCTGGAGTCATTTCAGGGTCTTAGCAGGTTCCCCATAAATGAAAGCTGACAGAACACCTTGGGTACACCAGCTTGGGTACAACCCCAACTGAGTCCCCATCCATGTCCCCCCATGCTGGCACTGAGGCAGGCACATTCAACAGTTTTATGTTTATTTTCAGAAAGTGATGAAGACAAAAGGAATATATCCAGACACCACTCTCTGTACAATAAATAGCCTCCCCCATTCAAAAAAATAAAAAGAAAGAAAAAGAAAAAACACACACCCACACACAACCACCACAAACAATATCTTGCTTCTTGAGATGTGGGCCATTCCCCCCTTTCCAGCCCCTTTTCTCTGATCCCCACTGTGTTTGAGCAGGGGGAGCCCAGGCCAGCTGTCCAAAGTCAGGTGAGTCCTTTCCCTGACCCTGGCGGGCTGATGGTTATAATATACGTGTATCTGTTCTTTTTGGATCAGGGATTAACACACATGCCAACGAAAAGGTTGAAAGTTACTGTACAAAGGAAGAAAGTGGAGTCTCCTGCTCCCATGTCCCACACCTGACCCCTCCCACCCACTAGATGCAAAAAGCTCCTTCATGTCCAAGACTTTCTCGTCTTCTTTTCTCCAGCTGGAAACCAAAAGCAAGACGCAGCACCAGGTAAACGACTGTAGTTAGGGCAGAGGATGGGGCAAGGGGACACCCCTCTCAGGTTTCATCGTGGGCCAGGAAGCATCTGGTGAACCCCAAAATCCTTCTTGAGCCCCACTTCCCCAACCAACTACTAAACAGAGAAGGGCCAGAGGGAGCGGGGGCCTTCTCAGTCCTTCATCCGTTTCCCAAATTAGTCGGTGTCCTCCAACCTAATAACACTGTTTCTGTTTCTTTCATCATGTCATCTGCTCAGTTGGGAAAATAGTTATAAAACTGGCCTTCAGCTTCCTTATCAAAAGGAGAAGGGGCCCCAGCAGGGGAGGAGCTGTCACCACTGGAAGGATAGGGGGACACGCGCCTCCTCTTAGAGTCTCCTTCGCCCAGTCCTGAATCACTGGATTCTGGCCGGATGGGGGCGATCTCAGTCCACACCAAGGGGGGACCCTGGTCCTCTGGTCCCCGTCCCTCTGAGCCTCCAGGGCCGGGTTCCACGGGCAGAGTCCGCATAGGGCGGAACCAGCTGGCCGGGCCCATCTTGGGAGGGTACTGAGGTGCCACAGGCCAGCCAGCTCCAGGTGCCAGGACCTCCTGGCCTCGGTAGTAGGACATGGTGGGCCCAGGGGCAGAGGGCAAGAATGCAGGCTTCATGCTGACTGCTCGAAACTCAGCCTCATAGCTGTGGTCCCGGGGGGCCCCCAGCCAGTAAGCCTGGGGAACCACATCCTTCGTCTGGCCAGGAAGGTCGGGGTAGAAGCGGCTGGGAACAGGATACTGGTTGGGTAGGAGAGGAGAGTAGTGATCTCCCCCAAGGAATTGACAGTTGGGTGCAGGCGGGGAGGGGATGCTGGTGTCAACAGATGTGTACATGCTAGAAAAAAATAGAAGGCAAGAAAACGGGTCACAAGCAGAACCAGTCACCTGTGAGCCTACCTGTTTCACACATTCCTTCTCCGACCCTCCTTCCCTGGCCTGCCAACCTGTAGCATCTGTCCCCCACCCTCCTGTTTTCAGGGGCAGGGAGAGGATGTGTCTCAGGAGGGACCAAAGCTGAGTTGAACCCAGTGGCACTTACGACTCAAAGTTCTCCCGGAATCCTTTGGCAAAGGGGTTATTATCAATTTTCAGCTGAGTAATCTAGAGAGAAGGGAAATAGAGTCACCTGAGTCCTGAGTCTGGGGCTCGGGAACTTTCCAAATCCCTCCCAAGGAAGACAGTGGGCCCCACTCTGCCCTCCTCCCCACAGGGGCTCAGGCAGCCCTCACCTCGGCATTCTGGTAGGCAGTCACGGCAATGAACTGGGTTTCTTGGAAAGTAAAGATATGCGTGTTGGAAGCGTTGCAGGCTGCCTCTGGCTCTCCGTCGTTCACCTCAACGATATGCAGCCGGGGCTGGTACTTATGGAGGGACTGGAGCACAATCATCTGTAGACAGAGCGAGATGGTTGTAGGGATGGGGAGGAAGGATTTCGAGGATCCCATCACCCCCACCAACAGCTGGCCCCACGTGAGGCTAGCAAGCACCCTGAGGTCATCCTGTCCATTCCCCTGCTCTGCCACCATGTAACTTCCCCCAAGCTTTCCAACTCCAGTGTCCGGACTCTTTGGGGCACCAATTCTAGCCTCTTGCCCCCTCTTCTACCTCCAGATGTCAATTGAGACCAAGGTATCAGCACAAACAGGGCTTTAGGGCAAGGGCACTTTTTTTTTCTTTCTTTTTTTTTTTTTGAGACGGAGTCTCACTCTGTCACCCAGGCTGGAGTGCAGTGGCATGATCTCAGCTCACTGCAACCTCTGCCTTACGGGTTCAAGCGATTCTTCTGCCTCCGCCTCTTGAGTAGCTGGGATTACAGGCACCCGCCACCATGCTTGGCTAATTTTTGTATTTTTAGTAGAGACGGGGTTTCATCATCTTGGCCAGGCTGGTCTTGAACTCCTGACCTTGTGATCCACCCGCCTTGGCCTCCCAAAGTGCTGGGATTATGGGTGTGAGCCACCGCACCCAGCCAGCAAGGTCACTTTTAACAGGATTGTTCAACCTAGAGAAACTCGGCATCTATTCCCTGGGACCACAGGGCCAACTCTGTGCCTTTCATGGTGCCGGAGCAATGGCAACCCATGATTTGGTGAAGAAACCCTGAGGCTGGGTTGGCCTGTGTGGCCTGAATATGACCCCCGTCCAAGATTCAGCTTCATCCCATCTCATCTTCCTCCCAAGGTGGGTGAGAAACAGCCAGAGTTTAGGAAGGAAGAAAAATGACCCTTCCTTTAGGACAGAAGAAAAACGAACCTTCCTTCCGGTAGGAAGGAAGAAAAAATGAACCAAACTGGCCCCGCAGGACCCTTGTGGCCTTGGAGGTCTCAGACCCAGGGTGGGGTGCATGGCTAGGCTACCTTTTGAAGAGCAGGTCCTACCTGGGTCACATTGTTGGACGCCCCCTTGTTGTTTGTGAGCTTTAGTTTCCCAAATGAAACTTCCTGGCGCATCCAGTGCGCTCCTGTGTTGGGGGAGTCCGGGTGGACGTACAGGCGGTTTCCTGTGGACAGTTCACCTCTTTGACATGCAGCCCCCGGGACAGAACCCTGGTGATGTAGGGCTTTGCCTGTCCTGAGAGGGACGTAAGGAAGGACACAGGGGGAGGACCAGGCAGGGAAGGGCAGAGGACTCAGCAGAGGACAGGCTAGAGCAAAGCAGGAAGCCAGAAACAGGAGGGATGCAATGGCGTGGGATGGAGTGGGAGGGGGGTTAAAGGTCTAGGAATTAGGGGTAGGGGCTTGGTGGGCCCACCAGGGGGCGCCCAGTCCCAGCGAAACAGAGCCCACCGCTCCCAGGGGCGCGCGCACCTGGCATGCTGCCCTCGGCCTTTCCACACTGCACCCACTTGCCGCTCTGGTACCGCCAGTGGTGCTGGTCCACCAAGACCACGTCCACAAACATCCTGTAGTGGCTGGTGGGCTCCAGCCCGGCCACAGTAAATGACAGGAATGGGAACATCCGCCTGGAGAGAAGAGAGAAAGCCCCCAGCACCCATCAGCTCCAGCTTGACAGCCAGTCCCCCCTGCAACAGTGCCCAGGCATCAGTGGTGTGCTGTAGCCGGCTTCCTCCCACTCATAAGAACCAGCTGGAAGGTGTTTAGGGAGTTTGCCAGCCAGTGGTTAAACACAGCCATAATTAAAAAATAAATTATATAAACTTGCAATTCAAGAGATATTAACAGTCAAAGTAGGCCCGGCACAGTGGCTCATGCCTGTAATCCCAGCACTTTAAGAGGCCAAGGCGGGCAGATCACCTGAGGTCAGGAGTTCGAGACCAGCCTGGCCAACATGGCGAAACCCCGTCTCTACTAAAAAGTACAACAACAACAAAAATAGCTGGGTGTGGTGGTGGGTGCCTGTAATCCTAGCTACTCAGGAGGCTGAGGCAGGAGAATGGCTTGAACCCAGGAGGCAGAGGTTACAGTGAGCTGAGATCGCACCACTGCCCTCCAGCCTGGATGACAAGAGCAAGTCTCCATCTCAAAAAAAAAAAAAAAGGAGTAAAAACTAAAAAATCATCACTGCCCAGTTATTTTACGTTTTACTATTGTCTGCGCTGTCGAGGTTACTTCCGTCTATCGCAGCTGCATGGAGGAGGTACTAAATCACAGTGCACTGTGCGTCTCTTCCCAGCTCTGTGTTCAATGACTCACATGAGTCGCTTGAAATCATCCATAGCAGGAGTATTTACACCACAGGGATCAGCAAACACTACAAATCAGAGTTTTTTAAAATGTTCTTTCAGAGGGTCAGTTGCTCGACATCTACCTGCACACCCCTGTCTCTAACCTTAGCTGCTTCCTAGGAGGGGGCACCACCAGCTCTCCACAGGCAGCTCCTGGAAGGTCCTCACGCCTCAGTTCCTCAGCCATCCTCTCTGCCGTGGCTCTCACAGTGCTAACACACTCCCAGACCCATGACACCCACTCACAGGCCCTCCCTCTCCCATGCTCCTGGGTCTGCCACCTGCAGTATAGCCTGCCCTCAGCCTTCAGAGAAGTTGCACACATCCTAGTTGAACAGGGAGCTTCCCATCCACCTGAAAGAAGGCTCTATTGAACACGGGGCTTATGTTCAAAGTCCTTGTTTCCAGGAAAAGTAGAGGAAGTTAGGGGGTGGGATGCTGTATGATTCCGCTATTGTGCCAGAGTAACAGATTCAGAAAAGAAGCACTCTTCTACCATCACCATCTCCACCACTAACACCTTCACTAGCCCCGTCACCACCACCACTACAACCAGCACCATCACCACCAGTAGCACTGTAACCACCCATTACCACCATCACAACCACTGTCACTACAACCGCCCCCTCCACCATCACGATAACCACGATCTCCACCAGCACCAGCACGGGCACCACCATCTACAGCCACCACCCTCACCATCACAACCACCACCAGTAGTACCGTCACTACAACCACCACCTCCACCAGCACCAGTTCCATCACCAGCTCCAATGGCTTAGCCTTTCTCTTCCAACACAAGCAGGAAGAGCAGAGTTTTCAGAATGGCAGAAGCTAATCCTCATCAGAATTACTTTTCATTTCCACACACTTCCCCCTCCTCTCATGAGAAGCCCTGAAGGATGAGGAAAAAGGGACCTATCAGTGAGTCAGGAAACCTGGAGGAGGGAGGGTTCCAGGGGCCTAGGAACTGTTTTTGAGGGACTTCTAATCCCCAGAGGTCCCCAGGACAACTTACCTAACAACCTTGGGAAGGTGTCCTAGAAGGGTGCTGTCACACGCCTGTCTTCCCCTGACTTTCCTGAGTTGAGAAAAATAGATTACTACCCTATGACCCTGGATAAGTTAATTCTCAAGCCAAATCTCAGTTTCTTTTTGAAATGGAGTTTCGCTCTGTCACGCAGGCTGGAGTGCAGTGGCGTGATCTCAGCTCACTCTAACCTCCACCTTCCAGGTTCAAGTGATTCTCCTGCCTCAGCCTCCCAAGAGCTGGGACTACAGGCATGTGCCACCATACCCGGCTAATTTTTGTATTTTTAGTAGAGATGGAGTTTCATGTTGGCCAAGCTGGTCTCGAACTCCTGACCTCAAGTGATCCACCCACCTCAGGTTTCCAAAGTGCTGGGATTATAGACATGGGCCACTGCACCCAGCCCAAATCTCAGTTTCTTCACATGTAAATGGAGAGTCTAACTCCTGTCCATCTTTCCTCTGAAAGCTGTTAAAAAGTTCGAAAGATGGCCCGGCACAGTGGCTCACACTCATAATCCCAGCACTTTGGGAGGCCGAGGAGGGTGGATTTCCTGAGCTCAGGAGTTCAAGACCAGCCTGGCCAACATAGTGAAACCCCATATCTACTAAAAATACAGAAAATTAGCCGGGTGTGGTGGCATGCACCTGTAGTCCCAGCTTGAACCTGGGAGGTGAAGGTTGTGGTGACCCGAGGTGGCGCCACAGCACTCCAGCCTGGGCAACAGTGTGAGACTCCATCTCAAAGGAAAAAAAAGAAAAACATAAAATGTTATTTCCAATTTTATATTTGAAGAAACTGACGCTCCGAGAGGTTTGGTGACGGTCCTTGGTGGGACAGCAGAGGTGAGGTCTTCTGACTGCAGAGTGCATGCTGTGCTCTGTGGTCCCCATTTCTTCATATTCATTTTTTTCTTTCTTTTTTTTTTCTTTTTTTTAGACAGAGTCTCGCTCTGTCCCCCAGGCTGGAGTGCAGTGGTGTGATCTCGGCTCACTGCAACCTCTGCCTCCCAGGTTCAAGAGATTCTCCTTGACTACAGGCACCCAACACTGCGCCTGGCTAATTTTTTTTTTTTTTTTTTGAGACAGAGTCTCGCTCTGTTGCCCAGGCTGTAGTGCAGTGGTGTGATCTTGGCTCACTGCAAGCTCCGCCTCCAAGGTTCACGCCATTATTCTCCTGCCTCAGCCTCCCAAGTAGCTGGGACTACAGGCGCCCGCCACCACACCTGGCTAATTTTTGTACTTTTAGTAGAGACGGGGTTTCACCATGTTAATCAAGCTGGTCTCGAACTCCTGACCTCAGGTGATCCACTGGCCTCGACCTCCCAAAGTGCTGGGATTACAGGGGTGAGCCACCGCGCCCAGGCCATACTGATTTTTTTTAAAGAGATGGAGTCTTGCTATGCTGCACAGGCTCTGCTCAAATGCCTGGGCACAGGCAATCCTCCTGCCTTGGCCTCCCGAGTCACCCGAGCGGGGTTATAGGTGCTCACCACCATGCCCAGCTCATCCCGTTTTTATCACTAGTAGAGGGAAATGAAGGAGACACAGGAAGAGGCTGGGGAAAAGGGAGAAGAGAAAGGAGATCTCGGTTTCTCCCTAAAAGTCTAGAATCACCACCAGCTGGAATCCCAAAATAGCCCCTGATTTACATGACACTTTGCTGGGAAGGAACCGAGAGTGGTGATGGGTCTGGTGCCAAGTTGAGCCTCCCTAAAGGCCACTTACCATCCCACCCTCATAAGACAGGGTCCAAGACCCCAAATTCCTCTGCTGGCCCTGAGAACTAAGTAGCCTTGGGATGGCTCACAGGGTCGTCATACCTCTCCCAGATTCCGAGCTCCTGGCACAGGCTCTGCTTCACTGTAATTAAGTGCAAATTAAAATAGCAAGGAGATAGATAGTTCTTCTCAGTCGTATTGGTCAATGTTTAAAAATTGATAATATTGGCCCGGCGTGGTGGCTCACACCTGTAATCCCAGCACTTTGGGAGGCCGAGGCAGGTGGATCACCCGAGGTCAGGAGTTTGAGACCAGCCTGGGTAACATGGTGAAACCCCATCTCTATTAAAAATACAAAAATTAGCCAGGCGTGGTGGTGTATGCCGGTAATCCCAGCTACTTGGGGGGCTGAGGTGGGAGAATCGCTTGAACCTGGGAGGCGGAGGTTGCAGTGAGCAGAGATCATGCCACTGCACTTCAGTCTGGGCAACAGAACGAGACTTTGTCTCAAAAAAAAAAAAATGTGATAATATCTACCGCTGATGAGGCTGTGAGAAAATGGGTCCTCTCATAGACTATTGGTGCGGGCGTAAATTGGTAGCACCTTTTGGGAGGGTATTCTGGCAATGTGTCGTACCTACCGAAGTACAAAATGTGCTTGGGCATCAAGGGAACTCCTCGTCTTACCAACCTCAGATCCACTTAACAGACTCAGACAGCCACTGGCAAACAGCCAGACAAAAAGCAAAGCTGCAGCCTGGGCAACATAGTGAGACCCCATCTCTACAAAAAATAGAAACAATTAGCCGGACATGGTGATGTGCGCCTATAGTCCCAGTTTCTCAGGAGGCTGGGATGGGAGGATTGCTTGAGCCCAGCAGGTTGAGGCTGCAGTGAGCCATAATCACACCACTGCACTCCAGCGTGGGTGACAGAGCAAGACCATGTCTCATTAAAAAAAAAAAAAAATTTAAATTAAAGTTGTTTTCACTTGCCCCAAGACAAATGAAACCAGTTAAGCATGCTTAAGCCTAAAAAAAATGTTTTTAGCTGGGCACAATGGCTCATGCCTGTAATCCCAGCACTTTGGGAGGCTGAGGCGGGAGACTGCTTGAGATCAGGGATTTGAGACCAGCCTGGGCAACACAGTAAGATTCTGTCTCCATAAAAAATAAATTAAAAAAAAATTTTTAAGATCTGAAAAGTTGGGCCAGGTGCGGTGGCTCACACCTGTAATCCCAGCACTTTGAGAGGCCGAGGCGGGGGATCACTTGAAGTCAGGTGTTTGGGACCAGCCTGGCCAACATGGCGAAACCCCGTCTCTACTAAAAATACATAAATTAGCTGGGCTTGGTGGCTTCTGCCTGTAATCCCAGCTACTTGGGAGGCTGAGGCAGGAGAATCACTTGAACCTGGGAGGTGCAGGTTGCAGTGAGCCAAGATTGAGCCACTGCACTCCAGCCTGGGGGACAGAGTGAGACTCCATCTCAAAAAAAAAAAAAAAAAAGATGTAGAAAGTTATCGACTAAAGTTATCTATGTGGGAGGTTCAAGTCCACTTCCTGGCCCATGAAAAATATTACAAATAAAAAAATTAAAGTTCTTGGAGTTGGGAAAGTGGAGACAAGAAAAAAATTGTAATGACTGTGAGGATAGCAAGGATAGTGTGGGACTGAAATTGTCATTTTACCAACCTCTATCTTCACATGCACAAATCCAAATGCAAATTGAGCTTAACACAACACAGCTACCCAAAGTTATCTTAATTATAATAATCAACCAATCACACCCAGAAAGTGGGGATTGCCAGCAATTAATACACACCCACACACCCACAGAGACACAGGCCTCTCTCTTCCTCTACTGAGAATGTCTACCATCAACTATTATATACTCGCCAACACATTTGCAACACACACACACTGCCACACAGAAACCCTCGCACAAGCCTGTGTGGGGCATTATCAGGCTGCCCCAAATCTCCAGACACAAACGTAGACACCAAAGTCTCCTACTGGGATAATCCACCGTTTTGTTCTCAGTTCCCCTCTCTCAGCCCCATCTGAGCTGCCTTGATCAATCTCCAGACCCAGGAATCACCCCCTGTGCCCTGCCCCATTTCTGCCCGTTGGGAAGAGCATGCCACTGGCGCTGGTCAATACCAAGGGATAGATCCAGGGTGGGTGGGAGAGGAAGAATCCGGGACGGCGTGAGTCAGCTCAAGGCAAAAAGCCGTGGGGCTGTAGGCTGTAGGTGGGCCTGAGGTGGGAGAACCTTTCAAAAAGGAAGAAGGTCATGGGTGATGTCGTGTGACTGGTGGGTCACTGGAACCCACGGAGGGATAGGCCAGCCCACAAAAGCAGGAGGACGGAAAAGAAGCTGTGCTATAAGCCCAAAAGCCTGTTTTGAGAGGAAATGGCCACTGATTTCCCAGATCTCAGGAGCCGAAGCTGAGAAGGTATGGAGGTAACCTGGGGCTAGTGGGACTGAATTGGGGTTGTGTGTCCTCTGTCCCCTCCATGGCAGCGTGGGGTCTATGAAGCCTGATCCAAGAAAAAGCACCAAAAGAAACAGTGAAGAGCCACTGCCTCCTTCAACAGGGACCCCGCATATGGAGCCCCTCAGAATGGAGCAAAAAGTGTGAGGATTGGAAAACACACACACACACACACACACACATTTATGAAGCAATCAGAGAAACTTGGTGATATTTAGGAAATTCTTTTCAGGTTTGCTAATGGTATTGCATTCATTTTAAAAAGCCATTTTTAGAGGTGCAGAGATAAAATAATATCTAGAATGTACTTAGTAATTACTATATTACTAATATAGTCGCAGACAGAAGAAGCGAAGTGAGGATGCAGAAACAAGATTGGACCCATATTGACAACTGTGGAAGCTGGGGATGGAAGTCTGTTACATTCTTCTGTCCATGTTTGTATGTAGTGGAATTTTTCATAATAAAAAAATGTAAGTGTATGTATCTAAAAGGGGGACAAAAAAACTTGTCAAGTGAGAATTACTCAGCAGGAACACCAAGGAAAGGAAGCCATGGGAGTAGAGATGGTGATACACACTTCGAGAATCATCCCCTCAAGTGCCTCCCTGAAGTGCTCTACAGCCTCCCTGAAGCTGGCTCTACAGGCAGAGAGGCAGCCCCCTAGCACTGGCCAACTCCCTAGAGTGCTGGCTGATGCTCCATCCACCCCATCCCTCAAGACTGGCAGGAGGAGGCAGAGGCCTGGCAGAGGCTGTGGGGAGACCCCAGCAAGGGCCCAGGGTGGGAAGGCCTCCTGACCACACAACAGAGTGGAAGGTTAAGAGGCCCCACTTCTGGTCTGCTGTGTGATGGAGTGCAAGCCCCTAGCTGTCCCTGCAACTCAGTGACCTCAACTGTAAAATGGGGAGACTGCTTGGCCTACCTAACGCACAGTGAAATAATGGAAGTGAAAGCACTCTGAATGCATCAGGGCCTTCAGAGAGCGTGGGTGGCTGTTTTTACTGGTGGCCGTAGGGGGCCAGAGAAAGAAACCCAGGCAAATACTATCTGGGCTGTAGTGCCAGCTCTGCCTGCAATGAGTGTGTTGTGTGACCTTGGAAGAGTCTCTTGCTATCTCTGGGCCTGTTTCCCTGTCTGTGCAGTGAGAGGGACAGGATCTTCTGGGTCCCTTCCAATTCAGACACATTGGGACCAGAAGCTTGGGCTGTGTCTGGGTACACCCAAAGGGTGACTAGGGTTGGGGGGAGCAGAGAGGAATTATCAGAAGGCTTAGGAGATGAAGGCTGAGCCATCAAAGAACACGCCAACTTTCCTGGGTTCATCCCAGGGAAAGTGGAACAGCTCAGTAACTTGAAGCCAGTTGTGGCTGGCAACAGGTTCCCCAGTCCCAGGCTACCCCACAAAAATCATCTGGAGGGAAGAATGTTCCAGCAATGCCCAGATCGAATACCAACCTCTGGGGCCCAACATGGCCTTCTCCCTCTCCCCTCCACCCCAAGCCCCACGTTTGGTATCCACACCTCTCGGACCTGGGACCCAGCATCCCAGGTCCACCAATGACAACAGCCCTTCCACACTGTTCCTCGCTGGTCCCCTGCTCACATGGGCCGCGCTGGGAAGGGTGGGTGCGCACAGCCCACATCAGACACAGTCCACTCCGGGGGTTGCTTACTAAACAAATACCACACAAGTCGCAGGTTTCTGTTTCTTTCCTTGTGCAGGAGGCTCTATCCGGAAGCAGCACCCTCAGCCCCAAACTCTCCCCATCACGCACGGGGCTCAGGAACCCTGAGCCATGAAGCCATGGGACACCCCTTCCCCACTTCTCCAGGCTGAACCGGTGAATTTCTGGACAGGAGTGTGGGGAAGGTTTTCACTGGACCAGCCTCAAAGGGTGCAGTGTGGGGCTGGCTACCAGGCTGGACCCCTGGGTGAGCTTCATCTGCCCAGCCCGTGGGCATTTGTGCCTGGAAGGGATCTGTGCCCCCTACAAGCTTTACTGCACTAGCCCCCATACATACACACACACACACACACACACACACACACACACACACACACACCAGACATATGATCTCAAAGTAAGACCGGAAAGGAAACTTGGCGACTGCTTCTCCATGTCACCAAATCCCAATCTCCCCCCGTACACACACACCACCACCACCGCTACCACCACCACCACCACCACTAAAGCTGACCTGAGCACACCAGCAGCAAAGGAGCCGGGGGAGGTGGGCGCAGGGGGCCCAGAGATAAGGGGCTCCCTTCCCATCCAGTTTCCCACACAGGAGCCCCAGGCGTCCTGTCCGCCCAGAGCACAGGCTTTCACTGCCCGCTGCGACTCCTCTACAGTAGAGAGTGGGGCAGGGGCGCACACCAATTCTAAGTGAAGCCACAGTCACCCTTCCCCTAAATCAAGGTGACTTCTCACTGTCCCGCACTCACCCGTCTCCCCTGTGAGTCCTCTGGCTGTTGGTGCAACAGCCTGGGCACAGACGCCCCTCCGGAGCTTTCCCTGTCCTCCTAACAACCCCATTCCCCTGTCTCCCTACGCTGAAGCCAAAGCAGTGAGGGACACGGAGTCAGAAGCATTGTCGAGCCAGAAAAACAGACGAGACGTTCTTGTTCCGGCGGGGGCACAGAGGCCCCGAGGGCCGGCGCGCCGCACTCACCGTCCCTGCTTGGTGATGATCATCTCTGTCTGGTGCTGATTAAACTTGGACCACAACAGGTGGTTGTTGAGCGCGACCCTCAGTTTCCCCGACACCTCCAGCCCCGCGGGTAGCGCGTAGTCCTCACGCGGCCCCGGGTAGAGCCCGGCGCGCGGGTCCGGGGCGGCGTAGCCCTCGCCCGGCTGGTAGCCCTCGGCGTCCGCGGGCGGCGGGAAGGACTCGCCCGCGCCGGGGAAGCCGGCCGCCTGGGGTCGCGGCGGGTAGGCGTAGGCTCCAAGGAAGCGGCTCGGCGGGGCGGGCACCAAGGCGCCCCCCGGGTAGGGAGACCCCAGGCTGCCGCCCCCGCGACGCTCGTCCGCGTCCTGCGCGCCCGGCTCCGGGTAGAAGTAGCGGTGCTGCGGGTCGGCGCCAGGCGCCCGGCCCTCGTCGCTCCCCGGCATCGGCTCTGTGCCCGTCAGCATGTCTCCGCAACCCGGCTCCACGATGCCCATCCGGGGCGGGCTGGCACCTTCCCGCAGCCGTCGAGGACCCGCCCCTCCGCGCGCGAGAGGGTCGCGTGGGCTGGGATGGGCAGGGAGCAGGGGGCGGGGGACCCGAGGGCCGGGTGGGGGACCCCACCGGAGCCCGGGCTCTGACGCCTGGCTTCTACGCCCTCGTCCGGCAGGCGCGCGGCAGCTCTCGGGCTTCCTCTCCAGCGGGCCGCTGTCACTAGAGTCACGGCGCTTTGCTGTGGCTTTATGAAGCTCTCCGGCTCCCCCCCACTCCGCCACCTCGGCCCTGCTCCGCCTCGCCCCACCCCGCCCTCTCGTGGCTAATACTAGGCAAATTCTACGCTCTTGGCGAGTACTGCAGGGCCCCCCATGGTGGAGAGAAGCGAGAGCCCGCGCGCACCCTGTAGTTCGAAGATCTTGCTTTCTGGGAGTGTCAGCTCCGCCGCCTGACACACCAGCCCGTGGCTGTCTTCTGGACCCTCGGGGAAATTCAGCCCAGCTTTGAAGTCTCAGCTCAAAGGCCCTCTCCTACAGGAAGCCTTCCGAGATGGCCCAAGTGGGACTCGCTGGGAATTCTCTTAGCACTCAGAGGCTCGGAGCACGGGCACATTAGAAGCAACTTTGACCATGAACATTCAATCGATCTTTATTGATACCTACTGTGTGCCCAGACTCTGTGCTAAGTGACATTTCGGGTTGCCCTCTTTCTCCCCACCAGAGGTCCACATGTGCTGAGTTGGCTGCATCTTGTAGCTCTAGCCCTGGGGGCAGACCTAGAACCTGATGGACAACAGGAAATGTTCCTTAAAGCGCACTGCATCAGCAGCAGCCAGGGGTTTGCAGGACCCTGAGCTGGGCCTGGCCGGGCCCACAAAAGCTCACCTACCCTGCATGGCAGTCATGGGCACTGGAAGTAGCATTGGGCTGCCAGTGCTGAGAGTCCCAGGTCTGGCTCTGCCTGCCAGGTATATGTGACCCAGGCAAGTCATTTTCCTTGCCTGAAAGTCAACCTCACGTGCCTCATCCATAGACTGGGGGAAATAAACAGATCTACTTTTCAGGGGGGCTGCAAGCCTTACATGAGAGGGTGTACGTGTGCAGCACTTTCCAATCTATTATTATACCTGGATGGAAAAGCTGCTTTGAACAGATTCAGAGCCGGCTGACAGGAAGGAAACCCACCACATGCTCTGAAGGGCTGCCTCGGAGATAGGACGATGGAGGCTTTTCTTTCTCCATTTTCCTTTTATGTTAACTAATGTATTAGACTCCTTTTATGATGAAAACTATCCGTTTCCCCCCCTCAATTGAAAATAGCATCATTGGGAGTTTTCCTGTGTATAAAGATGAAACATACTTATATAGGAAATTTAAGCAGCACAGAAAAGTAAAAACAAGACTGTATAAATCACCCCAAATTCCACCCCCTAAAGCCAAACAGGATTAACATTTCAGTGAACACCCTCTGAGACCTCACTCCTTATATACTCTCTGTCTCTGTCTTTTGCACACATGCACAAATATATAATTTATATAAACACTACACATGCTGCTTTATAATGTGTACTTTTTTTTTCACTCCACAAGGTGTCATGGAATATTTTGCATATCAGTATATAGATAAAGATTTACATTTTTAAGAGTACTTTGAAAAATACTTTAATATTTTTGTCATGTTAAAGTTTAACTTCTCCTCTCTCTACCCTCACCCCAGTCCTCCCCAGTTCTCCCCTGGGAACTGGCCCCAGCTCTACATTTCTGTCCCAGCCTGACAGGGCTTCACCCTTAGGGGCCCATGGGGACTCTCTGCTCCCAAATAGAGCTGAACCAAGAGGCAAGTTGGCAGGCAAAGGCAAAGCTGGGGACTCCAGGAGGTGGGCATGACCCAGGGAGGCTTGGGGGAGAGAGAATCAGCACATCTTTTGAGGTTGGAGACCAGATACATGACAGTACCAGAAACACAGGACTGGCCTCCTCCCCAACACCTTACCCGCCATTTCTCCGTACCTTAAGGAACAGGGAAGTTTCTGCCTGATGTTCAAAGTGGGGCAGCATTGCTTGGAAGAGAGGGTGACCTTGGGATCCTTCACTACTTTTGGGGAAACGTGAGAGCTTTCAGTAAGACCCTCCTGAATGACTGATTCCCCAGGAGATGTGAGACTGTTGAATGCTGACACCTCTCTGGGGGACATTTTTGCTCAGTGCTTGGCTGTTGAAGATCAAATGGAGTCTTGCTCCTCCCTCTCTCTCCCCCTCCTCTTTTCCACACTAATCCTCAGGTCAAGTGATTCATCCCCTTGCCTCTGAACAGGATGACATGAGCTCCCACCCAGCTTTCTGGGGCAGGTGGAATTATGAATCTCAGAATCAGGTGGTCCTGGAGCCATGCCTCTGGAGGAAGAGGAAGGCTGGGGGTGGTCTCTCTAGAACCTGACAGGCTGTTATAGGGTCTTACAGCCTGGTTCCTCAATCCCCGATTTCTCACCCCCTCTCTCCAATTTCTTCCACCCAAAAAAGAAAGTGCTTGTGAAAAGCGGGGGCTGAGTGGCCCTGGTGTCACTGCTGCCAGTCCCGCCCCTCTGCCAGCTTGGGTGAGAATAAGGGCCCTGGCAGTGACACCTTCTCCTCCAGCTGCCACCTCACCCTCCTCCCGGGCCCTGGGGCTGGAAAGGTGGGAGAAGAGGAGTGAGGAGATGAGGCCCCCTGGGATCCCCTCACTTCCCCATGGCTGCTCCTCCCAGCCCTCTCTATCCCATCAATACAGGGAGCATTATGAGGCTGGTCCTGGTGAGACCGGAGTGAAGAAACACAAGATAAGTGTCCAGGAATGAGAGAGACATGGCCTCCAACCAGCATCACATTTTATGAGACATGGTGGATGGTAAATATGCAAAATGGAATAAGACACCAAACTCACACAGTGCATTTGTGGCAGAGCTGAAGCTAGAACCCAGGTCTCTTGACTCCCAGGCCAGTGCTCTTCCCACAAGAGTGAGGAAGAATCATACTAACACTAGAAAAGGTTTAGAAAACAGAAAAGGTTTAGAAAACAGGCGGGCGTGGTGGCTCATGCCTGTAATCCCAACACTTTGGGATGCCAAGGCCAGCAAATCACTTGAGGCCAGAAGTTCTAGACTACCCTGGCCAACATGACGAAACCCCATCTCTACTAAAAACACAAAAATTAGCTGGGCATGATGGGCGCCTGTAATCCCAGCTACTCAGGAGGCTGAGGCAGGAGAATCACTTGAACCCAGGAGGCAGAGGTTGCAGTGAGCCGAGATCGTGCCACTGCACTCCAGCCCGGGAGACAGAGCAAGACTCCATCTCAAAACAAAAACAAAAATAAAAATTAGCAGGTGTGGTGGCTGGCCCCTGTAATCCCAGCTACTCAGGAGGCTGAGGCAGGAGAATCACTTGACCCCAGGAGGAGGAGGTTGCAGGGAGCTGAGATTGTGCCACTGCACTCCAGCCTGAGTGACAGAGGGAGACTCGGTCTCAAAGAAACAAAAAGAAAAAGAAAAGAAAAGGTTTAGAAAACAGAAAAGAAAATCATGCCTAATCCCACAGCCTAGACACTGGTTCTCTCCACGCTGTTGTCCTCTGCAAACGTTCAGGGCTTCCTTTCAAACTGTTTCCCATGAAGACTCAAAATGAGAGAGGCTCCCCGAAGGTCACACAGCACTTGCTTCACCTGTGGGCTGCAGACTATGCCAGGAAGCCACAATGATGTGGATTTCTGGGACTTGCTTCTAGAGATTCTGAGGCCCAGGCCTGTGGCGGGTCTCTAGAATCTGTATGTTTAAGGACTCCAGGTGATGCGTTGGACTTCAGGGAGTCCATGCACCCCACTCTCAGGCTCCCTCCCATTTTGCTGTCCCATCTCCAAGTCCCATCCTGCGAGTCAGTGTGCCCTGAGCTTGCTGGGTATGCACACTGAGGGCGGTGGAGGAGGTTTCATGCCTGAGGAGGGTGGCTGCAGGCATTGAGATTTCCTTATTGATGCTCTAGGACCAGATGATTCCTCACCCCACAGTCTACCAGCCACCTGGGTCCTCTCCTGAAAACGTATGGAGTGCTGAGCTCCCTAGGCACCTGGAAGGCTCTTGGATGGGTTTGGTGGGGCAGCTGGGGAGGAGCGGCTATTACTGGAAACTGTTTTTTTGTTTTGTTTTGTTTTGTTTTTTGAGACAGAGTCTTGCTCTGTCACCCAGGCTGGAGTGCAGTGGTGCGATCTCAGCTCACTGCAACCTCCACCTCCCGAGTTCAAGCAATTCTCCTGCCTCAGCCTCCCGTGGTGGGTGGGACCAGAGGCACATGCCACCACAGCTGGCTAATTTTTTGTATTTTTAGTAGAGATGGGGTTTCACCATGTTGTCCAGGCTGGTCTCGATCTCCTGACCTCATGATCTGCCCGCCTCAGCCTCCCAAAGTGTTGGGATTACAGGCATCAGCCACCACGCCCAGCCTACTGGAAACTGTTAGTGGAGCATGGCATGGCACCAGGACCCAGGATTTCCACCCTCCACCCTGCTGGGCAGAGCCTTAGAGGCTGTGAGAGGGTAGATAGTAAAAGAGAGGGGGCAGCGAGTTGGGGAGAAGGCATGAAAAGAAAGAGAGAGCAAAGTGAGAGGCTTAGGGTGCATTTCTGAAAGAAAGATTTAGACCCAGAGAGGGACAGGGACCACAAAGTCAGAGACCCAGATCGTGACTCAGTGGGAAAGTCTCAGGCTGGGCCTGCGAGAGGGGCATGAAAGAAAGGAGACAGACAGAGATGGGCCAATGGGAGGAAAGTCTGCAGAGGCAGAGAGGCCTGGGGGTGCTGGAGCTGGGGCAGAGAGAAATGGGGTGGGGAGACTTAGTTGGGTGGCTGGGTTGGAACCTCAATCCCAACCCTTACTGGCTGTGTTACCTATTAAAGTATCTTAACCTCTCTGGGGTTTTTTTGTCAGTAAATGGAGCTATCAGACCTCTGCCAGGACTGACTGGGTCTGTCATGTGAAGGTTGAGGGGTGCTGTCCTAAGGCTGAAACAAAACAGAGGCATAAACTGTGCTAAGCCCTCTTTCCTCTACTCCCAGCCACTTACACCTGCCCTTTCCTCCCTCTGGCTTAGTGGCTCATCCACAAAGAGTCCTTCAGGTCCATCCTCAGCCTCCACTCAGGGCCTGGGGCCAAAAGAGAGCCCCTCTGTTCATAAGACTCCCATATTAGAAAGGGACAGGCTTCCCCTCCTGATACCCATATACCATTCCATGGGTACCTGAGCGCTGGGATAAGCCAGGCCCTTGGAGATCTGGGATCACAAAGATAAATTAGGGTCAGTCCCTGCCCCCAAAGAGCTCCTAGCAAGGTGACCCCCTCAGCCCTCTTGCTCCTGGGGTGTAGACTCACAACACACCACATGCACACACACCATCATCCACACATGTGCACACATACCCCATGCAGAGCTATGCTAGGGAAATCTCTGCGATCCAGTCCCTGCAGCCCCACCACCTGCTCTTGCCCCAAATCCAGCATCCCAGAGCTCCTTCAGCATCTGACTCTGCCCACCCCGCGTGCCCTGAATCCCCTCCCCCTCTGGGCCCAGACTGCCAGTCCTTCAGAGGGCATGGCCGGAATCATCAGATTAACAGCCAGAGGGGGGGAAGGGGAGGGACAAGCACCTGTAGAACCCCCCCAGCCCCGTGACAGCTGCAGGAGTTCCGAGTCCCCAGCACCCAGCACCAGGTGGTCAGTGTGAACACAGAACAGAGGGCTCCTCCCAAGGTCAAGGGCTCCAGGCTCTCATCTGCAGGCTGGGTCACCCTTCCCCACACACACACCCCCAAGCCTGAGCAGCCCTTACCCCTGGGCTCCAGGCCGGGCCTGGGTGCCTTTCAGTCCTCCTTCTCCGTGGCATCTTATTTTGAATCATTTATCCTCTCTCTATCTCTAGCTGCTCTCACCCCTGCCAGCGTTTCACATAAGACCCACACCCTCCGTGCACACCCACGCATGCAGTAGGCCGCCCCCGCCGCACTCCCAGGCTAGGGCTCCTGCGCCCTCCTGAAGGGATATTCAGACATCGGGTACTTGGGTAACTCTGTTATCAGGAGGGCATGCCACAGTATGGATGGGCAAGCCCAAGCTTCAGGAGGCACTGGGGAGAGGCTGTGCCCCCACCCTTCCTGCCTCTCAGCAGACAAGCCCTTAATCTCAGGCAGGAAGCAGGGTCTGGTTACCAGGAGTTGGTGGGGGGAGGTGGGAAATATCCAGGGCTTTGGGTAAAAGGAGCTGGGAGAGGAGGGAAGAAAAAGAAGAGCCAAGGAAAAGGGACTTGGAGGGAGGGCACAGGCTGAGGGGTTAACCCCCACGCTGCCAAGCTCCTCTCTGCTTCCCATCTTGCCATCTTGGCATGACTTCCTGGCACAGTCAGGCTCTGCCAGGCCAGGCCTCGCTGTCCTTCAGAGGGCCAGCCACCCCCTGGGGCCTCCTCTCTCCCCAAGGTTCTCTCTGGCTTCCTGGGATCTGTGGGCAGCCCTGTGTGCCTGTGTCTCTCAGGGCTCCTGAGTGTCTGGGTTCCTCTGGTCTGATTCGGCCCCTCTCTGGGTCCCTGTGTTTTTGCCTGCGTCTTGTGTACCCTCTTTACGTCCACTCCTATCCCTGGGACCTTTGAGAGGTCTGCACGCTGGTCCTGAGTGTAGGTTCTGTGCCTCTGTCTGTGTCTCTGTGTCTGTCTGTTACCTGTGGGCCTCGGAACTTGCCTTGTCTCTGTAGCGTGTTTGTGTCTGTCTCTGCATCTTCATGTCACTGTCCGTGTCTCCAGGGCTATCCAGCGCTCCATGTATCTCCTGCATGTCTGTCTGTCCATCTGGGACTAGGCCTCATCTGTGAGTTGGCTCTGGCCTTCCTGTGTCTGGCCTAGAGCTTTTTGCCTTGTCCACCTGGTTAATGTCTCAGGGTGCGGGTGAGACAGAGCAGACTTATGGACTTGGTTAGGGATGAATGAGAGAGGAAGAGGGAAAAGGGCATGGGTGGTATTGGGGGAAAGAGTCCCATTCCTAAATGGTGCCTGAAGCAAGCTGCCCAGCCCTGAAATGCCAGGGTGAAGCTCTGTGTGGCCAGGGGGCAAGGGAGAGAGGGCATGGCAGGGAACACACCTGCTCAGGGCTGGCAGCGGAGTTGCACAGAAACAGAAACAGACCTAGTTGGTATGTGGGGGTGGGCCCTCTACATACCAGAAAAAGGACCCAGAAACAGGTGGAAAGACAAACATGGAACTCTAGGTTCTGATTCTGGCTCCGCCACTGGCGTAGATCACCTTGGGCTAGGCCCTTTCCCTCTGTGTGTCGCAGTTTTCTGCTCTGTAAAATGAGACAGCAAGGACCGTCCCCTAGAATTCTGTTAGAGAGCCAGAGTGACAGAAGACATCCCTAAACCCAGGACAGAAGACTAGTTACCCCTTTCTGTCCCTTAAGGAGGTATCCCAAAGACCCTTATAGTACCAACAGCCTCTGTGTCTGCGATTCAGCACCACTAGGGGCAGGACAGAGGGAAGAATGGAGGTCAGATAGCAGGAAGGACTTCCTGCCAAGCAGTGGGAGGGTGAGGAGGCCCCAGCTTCTCCCAGCAGTCCTCCAGGACCCCTCTGTCAGGGCTGGGGGTGGAGGGGCAGGAGTGGGGGGCGTTCAGCAGCTGGGTAATTAGCCATCGCTCTCAGGCCCTGCGGGGAGGGGCTGGCTGGACTGAGAAACCAACGCAAAGTGACAGGGGTGGTTTTGACACTCGGTGGAGCTGACGGGCCCAGGGGGCTGGGGCTTTGGTTTGGGGGGGAAAAATCCCATCAAATGATTAAAAAATAGGTCAGAGGGAAGAAGCCACAGCCGGCACTGGGTCCGTGGTGAGAACGCCATGTCGCTTCCCCAGGGCTGTGGGCCAGAATGGGGTGGGGGAGCTGAGGAGTGTTTGCAGTAGGCGGGTGAGCTGGGAGTGGGGGCAAGAAGGCTGCAGGCCCAGCAGCTGGCCCTCTGCTTCCCTCAACCCTGTCTCACGGGGACATTTTACCTGCAGCCCACCTCCTGGCCTTCCTGTTGTACCATCTTCCTCCTCAAAGGCAGGATGCTGCAGCTCTTCTTCTGTTCCCCCTACCCCACCCACTACATATATACAAACTCCATTCCAGAAACACTGAGGCTACTGCCGCATGTGGAAGCCCTTCTTACCTTCTCACCTAGGGATCTCCTGCGCAAAGGCAGCTTGCTGACTTATCCTACATTTCTTGCCCATCTGAATTAATTCACTGCCACTTTGGCCCTCCAGCTTATTCTCAGATCGTCCTTTTCCCTCCTTCTCTCCTTTTCTGCCTTCCCAACTTCTGCCACAAACCATAACCACAGTAGCCTGGGAAAGGCAGAGAACAAGGAGGAGTGAGGTAATAGACTCAGGAGCCTAGGACAGGTTGGTGATCTCTAAGCACTTAGAGATCTAAGTAGGTGGAGGCTGATTGACTGTGTCTGCATTGTACAGCAATTTGAGATTCCTGGTAGTGTTCCCCCGATTTAGGCAGTTTACAGCCACCTCCCACCTCCTCTACTGAAGACTGGGACATTCTTTCAGCTGTCTTCCCACAACCCCTTAAATTGCAGCTTAATCCCATTTCCTTTTCTGAGGTCACTGAAACTCATGGAGAGATTAGCACCTGAAATTTGGGAGTAGAACGGAGGCCTGGGATCCACATGCCACAACTCCCTTCCTTATAAATCCTAGGCACAGGCAGAAATCAGACAAGCAACCAGTGTGTGAAGCAGAGGGACAAACCAGGCATTAGGCTCCCAGCAGTGCTGTCTCCAGCTGAGTGGGCACCTGGGTCCCAGCCACTGGAATGGAGGACACCCAAGGCCATGTTGGCGTGAAAATGGATTGGCTAGGTCTGACCTTGAGTTTAACCCCACTTACCACCCCAGACACAGATCCGCTCTGACACACAAGTCTGAGATTTCCCCAGGAGCCTGCTGTTTGCTGCTTGCCCCGCTCAGTTACCCAGGAAGCGTCAGAAGGCGTCCAGCCTACCTCCTCCCACCAGGGCCATGGGCAGCTGGTTGGACTGAGCTGGGCACTGAGAAGGGCCCTGGACCCACGTCTCTGGCCACAGGGGACATAAAGGTGGCATGGCTGCCCAGCATTGCCCCCTCTCCTTGCTCACCCCCATTTCTTTCCAATCACTGGCATCAGAACCTGACATTCTGTGAGTTGGGAAAGGATGGTTATGGTCAGGCAAGTTCTTAGCAACTGGACCAGTAACTGGGAGTTGAGATACTGACCTCATCACCTTGCATTTCACACACATGCACACACTGAACTAGGGCCACCCAAGACCCAGGGCCCTGCAAATAGGCAGTGGGGCATGGGGCTCCCAGGTTCCCATGCACGACCCTGGATGTTGCCAAATCTAGCTTGTACTTTGTCTCAATCCTTGACTCCCAGTGAGTTTGGAAACTGTAAAAACCCCAGTTCTTCCTAATTAACCCCCTCCTCCTATCACTGCTCTGGGTTGAGGGGTAAAGGATGAGATAAGAGAATATCCCGGCCAGGCATAGTGGCTCATGCCTGTAATCCTAGCACTTTGGGAGGCCGAAGCGGGCAGATCACTTGAGATCAGGAGTTCGAAACCAGCCTGACCAACATGGTGAAACCCCATCTCTACTAAAAATACAAAAAAACCTATCTGGTCGTGGTGGTAGGTGCCTGTAATCCCAGCTACTAGGGAGGCTGAGGCAGGAGAATTGCTTGGACCCGGGAGGTGGAGGTTGCAGTGAGCTGAGGCTGTACCACTGCACTCCAGCCTGGGCAACAGAGAGAGACTGTCAAAAAAAAAAAAAAAAAAAGAACATCCCCAGGCAACTCGTACCCTTTATTTCCTTTCTTTCTTTCTCTCTCTCTCTCTTCTTTTTTTTTTTTTTTTTTTTTGGTTAAGACTAGTCAATATACCTTTGATTTCATTAGACTTCACAATGGTGTGAAGGCAACTGGGTGGAAACCATCGTTCCCATTTTACAGACAAGGAAACTGAGATATAAAAAAGTTAAGTATCAGCCAGGCACAGTGGCTCATGTCTGTAATCCCAGCACTTTGGGAGGCCGAGGCGGGAGGATCACAGGGTCAGGAGATTGAGACCATCCTGGCCAACATGGTGAAACCCCGTCTCTACTAAAAATACAAAAATTACCTGGCTCGGTGGCACGCGCCTGTAGTCCCAGCTACTCAGGAGGCTGAGGCAGGAGAACTGCTTGAACGAGGGAGTTGGAGGTTGCAGTGATCTGGGATTGTGCCACTGCACTACAGCCTGGTGACAGAGCGAGACTCCATCTCAAAAAAAAAAAAAAAAGTTAAGTACCAGCTGGGCACAGTGGCTCATGCCTGTAATCCCAGCACTTTGGGAGGCTGAGATGGGTGTATTACTGGAGGTCAGGAGTTCGAGATCAGCCTGGCCAATATGGCGAAACTCCGTCTCTACTAAAAACACAAAAATTAGCCGGGCGTGATGGCACATGCCTGTAATCCCAGACACTAAGAGGCTGAGACAGGATAATTGCTTGAACCCGGGAGGCAGAGGCTGCACTGAGCCGAGATCGTGCCATTGCTCTCCAGCCTGGGCAACAGACAGAGATTCTGTCTCAAAAAAAAAAAAAGAAAAGAAAAGTTAAATACCTTGTCAAGATCACATGGCTGGTGACCTAATGAACACTTACTGTGCACTTTCCTGAGTGGAGCCTCCCACACCTGTGTGAAGAGGACACTATTGTTCCCATTTTGCAGATGAGAAGCTGGTGCTCAGAGAGGTGACACAGTTTTCCCAGGCTCTCAGATATTTTTATCCCCTGACCCTCTCTCCTTATAAGGTACCCAACCCAACCCGGGCTGAGTCCTTCTCCTTATTCCCTCTGGAGAAAGGCAAGATGGAAGGGCCCTCTATGTCACCCAGTGAGTGTTCCCCTATGTTTTGGGAAGTCATCCTGGTGTCCTAATTGACATTACCCTTCCCTCAACCCAGGCCTCTTCTCACCTCTCCTGGTGTCCTTTCTGTCTGATGACCCTGCAGAACCCGACCCCGTTACTCAGCAAATCCCATCCTGCTGATGGGATAGGAGTGGGGAAGCAGGGCTGAGAGACCGAAAGGGGCAGGGACTAGCTTCGTCACACAGCAGCCACTGTAGCAGTGGAGGAAGATGAGTCCAGATGGGAAGGACCCAGGAGTCCTGGTTTCCAGGTGGAGTGAGAGGCAGGAGCCTTCCTCACTTCTCCGAACTCCCTGCCCCAGGCAAGGGAGCCCACTGCCAGCCATCCAAGCTGTTAGGTGTTTCTGCCTGAGGAGGGAAGGGGCCTGGGCAGCTCCTAGAATGGGAAGAGAATGCCACTGGGCATGTGCCCTGCCAGGCAGTGCTTCCGTCTTTCTGCCCACGCCTAAGTTCATCACACCTTCCGCTCTGCCCTCCTGCTAATCGAACCTGCACTCTCCTCTCTCTTGCTTTTCACCTTGGGACACGTGAGCCAGTGGCCAAGAGTGAGGCAGCAGAGCCAAGTGGAGCCACCAGCTGCCTCATCCCCTCCATGCCAGCCAGACTGCCTGGGATTCTGGGGATCCCTGTATGCCCCTGCCGCAGCCTCAGCAGTAGCTCTGTCGACAGCTCTTAGGAGCTCCTGTTCCGGGCTGGAAGTGAGGAGGGGGCTTTCCTTGACAACAAACAGGGAAATGGGGGGCCCCACGCCCTGGCCCTAGGCTCTTCTTACGATCTAACCCCCTTGGGGCAGGCCCTTCTTCTCGAAGAAACCCAGGGAAGGCTTCCAAAAAGATCACCTGAGGCAGAGTCCCTTTCTTGCCCCGGGCTATAAGTTCTTCTTCTAGTCTAACCTTGATCCCTTGCAGAGGGGTGGAAGAGGGCAGAGATGAATTGCAGTTTCTTATAAACCTGGTGGCTTCTAGTTCCCCGACGACAATACAGCGGAGGAGCCCTGTGGTTCTGGCTCTGAGTCAGGCCCCATCGCCCGGGCGTCCCCAGTGCCATCTCCCTCCGCCCCTCCCCGGACTGGAAAATCAGGCTCATGCCTCTGCCGAGAGTCAGTGCTTCCCCTCCTTCCCCTCACCATCTCGCTTTCCCCTAAAGGGAGGTGTTTCCTCGAAGCAGGGAAAAGTCAAGGGGGCAGAGACCTCACCAGCCACCGGGAGGCGGCACTCGGTAGGCACGGGCACGGGGTGGGGGTGGGGCGACCCTGCCTTCCTGTCCCTTCCCCCTCCACCCCTCCAGCCCAGCTCCCCGGCCATGCTCTTCCAGACGGCTGCATGTGTGCGTGTGCACACACACTTAAAACACGTGTGTGGTTGGTATGTAGGGGGGCCCTCTAGCCCCCCGAGGGAGAGGGCGGGTGGAGGAGGGAAGGAAGGTGTCATGCCTCTGATGTGCCTATGAGTGACACAAACTTTTTCCACACGTATGTTCTTCACACGTTCTGGGTCTGCACGTGCTCGTCATGCCTCCCGAGTCACAAGTCTGATCGGCGTCCCGCTCCCCAGCTTGGCATTGATCCCTGGGTAGTAAGCGGATTCCCTCCGCCTCCCTGTGAGGAGACCCGCCCACCTCGGGAGGGAAGGGTTGGGAATTCAGGAGTCTCTGAGGATACCGGCACCTCCCTCTCAGAAAACTGGCTCCTCCTCCCAGCAGAGGACCCTCGGCCTGGTGGGGGCAGGTCACAGACGTGCCATGCAGACCCTCAACCTTCCCATCTGTTTGAGGGCTCAAAGAGATATCAAAACTCCACCCCTAGACCCTGGATGTAGGTGGGAGAGTTTGGGGAGGGTCTCACCCCTTGGGGAAATTGAACCCAGCGGGGGAGTGGTTAGGAAGGTCTAGGTCAGCAATCAGAAGAACTCACGTGCACCTCGCTGTCAGGGGTGGGGGGAGTATGAGGGAGCCTAAACAGAAAGTGAGCAGGACAGAGGGAGAAAGAAAGAGAGGGAAAGAGAGAAACTGAGACCACGGCAGTCAGAAAGAGAGGGGAGGGCAGCGCTGGATGTGGGCAGGACCTTCTGGATAGCCGGGCAGTGCGGTGAGGGGCCTGCGGGTCTAGAAAGTGGTTGCCTTTTCCCTTTCTTCTCTAGCATCACAGATACGCGAAAGGTCAGTGCTGAGATAATCCAAGCCTTTCATCTCAAGGAGAAATCGAGTCAGAGCAAGACAGCTCAGAGCCACTAAAAGGGAACACAGAACCCTGCAGAGCCCACCCTCCTGCCTCCCAGGTTGTGAATTTTCTAACCCCATGGGGAATCAGGGGGACCCAGCACCTGGGATGTTCAGCACAGCAGGGACAGTTCCAGCACTCTCTGCAGCTCAAGCAGCTGGGCTGCCTAGCTGGTGCCCAGGCCCTGCCAAGGGGACCCATGATACCCAGTCCCACTAGCAGCATCAGCAGCTTAGCTACCCCGAGAACTGGGACCAGAAGAGGCATGTTGAAAGGAGACTCTTTTGATGACCCAGGCGTCCTCCACCCCAACTCCTCCCCACTCCAAGCTGCTGGGTGTGCAAGCCCAGGGACACTGCTACCTCCACCTTTGGGACCCCCCAACTCCTGAACCCACAGACATTGCGAGACACAGTGCGCGCAGGCCCTGCCACTTGAGAACTCAGACCCTAGCAAAAGCCTCCAAAGAAAACAATTTTCTGTCTTGGCCTCTGACTCCCCTGAAAATCTGGGGGGCTAATGGGAGGGACTTTTAACCCCCTTAGTCATCCTAGGAAGCCAAGCTGAATAGCAGTGACTGATAGTCACCCGACCACAAGCCAATTTTGCGGTTTCAGTTGTTTTCAGAAGGAGCAGCAAAGCAGTGGCAGGAGGCCCTGGGCAGAGGAGTGGGCTGACTCCCGGACCCCAGCCCCTGCCCAGAGCACTCTGCCCTAGCACGACCCAGCCCAAGGCTCAGCAAGACCCAGAACTGCACCCACTTTATAGATTCACACAGACAGGGTTTGCAACAACCAGAAACAGCCTTGTGTATCCCCTCCATGTACCCCTGGCTACTTTACTGGCAAGGCTGGCTGCTTTCTGCATCCACGATGAGCCCTTTTGCTTTGCTTTTCTGTTTTCTTTTCCTTCATTTCCCCTCCTTTCTTCTTTCATATCATTTCGCTTCCTTTCTCTTTCCCTCTTTCATTTTTCTTTCCTTCCTTTCCTTTCTTTCTCTTCCTTCCTTATTCCCTCCTCTCTCTCTCCTTCTCTCTCTGCCCCTGCCCCATTACATGTGTGTCTGGCAGGAATAATCTAGGAGTCACAACCAAGAGCAGAGGCCCCTGAGTCCCCCAGGTATACTCCCGAACCACATCTGTCACCTCCCTCATGAGCTACAGGGAAAGAGATCAAGATTAGCTCTAAGGGAAGCTTCCTGCTGAGTGGAGTTTGGAGTAATCTCAGAAATATAGAATGCCAAAATGTCAGAGCCGTGATGGAAATTAAACCACCTAGTCCACTGAGGAACAGAAGCACTGAGAAACCGCACAGTGTTCACAGAGTGCGGCTAGAACCAGAGGTGCTCACTCTCAGAACAGGCTCTAAACGGCTTCCTTCGCTACCCTGCAAGCTGAGAATTCCCTCCCCTTCTCACAATTTTCAGTGTAAACCAGACCCCTTGTCCTCATGACCAGACAGAAGAAGAAAGTAAAGAGGAATGGACTTGACTCAAGGATGTGGATACGGGTCAGTGGCAGCCCAGGCACAGACAGCTACAGCATTTTGGTAACATATGGCATTGCCGTGTCCTCTTCCTCCAGGAAGCCTGCTAGAATTAGGAATGAGCCTGTCACCCTCCACACCTGGTGGCCTCAGCCATGGCAGAGAGAGAAAGGATGAACGAGATGTGCCTGAGTACCAGCCACAGCTCACAGCCCTGAGTGACAGAGAGGGAGGAGGAGGAATGAGAGGGGCAGGAAGTGGGGTCCAGACAGGAGTGGGGGGGTGCGTGAAGCTAGGGAAGGGGAGGCACTCCCACGGGGAAAAAAGCTGCCCTGATGAGTCACTGCTGCCCAGGTGCAGCCCTCCTTGGGGCTGCCCAGCTGCGTTTTAAGTTTTATCATGTGATTTCTATGAAGGATAATGGAGTGGTGGGCTGGAGCTGGCTCATGCCAGCTCTCAAGAGCCGATTATGAGTATCTCTTCCCAGTGCTCAGTGCTGAGGTAGCTTACATTGGAGAGCTGGTTGTTAAACATTTGCCAGCACACCACTGGATAATGAGGTCAGCTTCAGAGCCAGGAGTGTACGCGTCTGCATATGGGTGTGGGATTTCCATGCATGTGTTAGTGTGCACTATTCCTCGGTTCCTGTGGCACCTGGGACACACCTGTGTGGCACTGTGATCCTGGCTGTGTGTGTTGGGAGGAGTGTGTCCCTGCACGTGGGTGTCCCTGGAAGCCTGGTAGGTGGGGAAGGGATGAGCATGGAACTGGGTCGGTCCGTGTGCTTTGTGTATCTGGGGTGATGTGACAGGGTGAGTCTGGAGGGTGGTGTGGTGACAATGCAACTGCTTGACCATCCGTGGGAAGGAGACCCACCTGTGCCCACTGTGGGGGACTAGGGCAGCACCTGAGATCAGAGACACACACCTCTGAGCTCAGAGGACGCAGGGAGTCCTGAGACCCTGTGCGAAGTCTCACCTCTGCACTGCTTCTGTCCTCAGGCACAACCATTTGCCAGTCTGGGAAGGAGTGGAATGTCCAGGTGGGCATAGGGCTCTCTGATCCCTCATGTGAGTTGTGTGTGTGTGCTGGGCACACACAGAGGCCAGCACCAGGGGGCACTGTCCTCTCCCTTCCCCCTCACCCATGCAGGGGTGAACTATTTCTTTCACACCATCTCCTGATCCTCCCCCTCACCTCCCATCCACAGTGTGCTTTTGCTGTCTGTGGGGGGAAGGGAGAGTTCGGCTCCTGCAACACCCACAAGGCCAAGGGCCCCATGAAAGGGGAGGGGCAAGATCATTATTCAGCCTGGCCAACTTCTCACCTCTGGGCTGGAGGCCTGGCATGGGCATCCCTTCAAAGTGACATGGCCCCCTGCCTCTCACCTCATTGGCTGCCTCCAGCTGCTCTACCCCAAGGGACTTGGCTCCACTGTTGCATTGACCTTTGAGGCTCCAAATGAGGTTTCATCTCAGTCTCCCCACCAAGAAGTCCTGCAGGCCTCTTGCTCAAGGGAGGAACGTGTAGAAGGACCAGAGCTGTTTCTTCCCACCCCCTCTCTGCCCTGGCCCATAAGGCCAGAAGAAGAAAAGCAGGAAGACAGGACAGGTGAGAGGAGGTGCGGAGAGGCAGCCTTTCCTCCCTGTACTCTTCCACCTCAGATCCCTCAACGCAGGCTGTGGCCTGGGGACATGTGTGTTCTCACTCCTGGACCCACCCTCATCCCTCCTGCCTGGAGCCTTCTGCCACCCACTCCCCACCCGCAGTGGGTCTCTCTGCTCATCTCTCTGCCTCTGTTCCCAAGGCCAGGCCAAGCTCCCAGATCCCTCTAGGGATCTGCTGTGGGGAACATCCAGGGGACAGGATCCTTCAGTTCTTCTTTGGAAATGTGTCCGCAGGAAGTTCTTCCTAAAGTTTAACCGAAGGTTCCTTCTACTGCAGCCAGTGCCCAGCACCTCCCAGGCTGGAAGTTGGGTCTTCTTCCCACTCCAGCCAACGCTCTCCTTCAGGTGAAACTGGATCAGGTGGAGAAACAACCCAGCTCCAAAAACGAAAACAAAAGTCTTTGTTCATCCCCTACCCTCCCTGCCCACCCTTGTCCCCAGCCACCACAGAAACCCACAGGGCATTGGAGCCTTCATCCCAAAATGAGTCAGGGCCCTTCAGAGGGTTGAACTGGGGTGCAAGAATTTCCCTTCATGCCAAGCAAGGGTTCTATCTAATAGCAATCTCCACCCAGCCTCCTCGGGCCAAGGAGCAGGTCGGCCTCCCCACTGGGAGGGGTCCAACCACCTGTGGAAGCTCGGCTGGCCTGGATGCGCCTTTCGCCCTGGCCTCCTCTAACACCAAATTTCACTCCCCCTGCTTGACACTAAGGGAGGATCTGCGCAGAGTGCCTAAGTGTGGAGTTGGGTGCAAGAAGTGCTCAGGCCTGCTGAACCGGGCTCCGTGCCTGCCTCACAGTCTGCCCTCCACACCCACCTTCCAAGGAAGCAACGGAAATAGAAACTTCCCCCTAGGTCTGAGGCCCCAGGGACCCTCACAGGGTACCAAGAGGCCAGCTCCAAATCTCCTGGCTTGTTCTTTCCACCCTCACACTCAAGGGAACAAGAAGACTTTCTCAGAGAGGAAGGAAGTGCTTAGGTGTCCCAGGGCCAAAGAAGATGCCTAGGAGAGTAGAGGCAGCAGTAGCCCAGCTGACCCCATGGAGAGCCTGCTCCCCCACCCCTGCCCCCTGCGCTGCATATATTTTCTCCCCCTAAAATAGCATCTCTGGAGGGAGGAGTGGGGGAGTTCTCAGTTCACTGTTCTCTCCTTCCCACAGTGCGTTCACAGCTCTCTCGCTGTCTCTCACAACCTGGTTTCCCTGCCAGGCCCTTCTGCTCTGCCTCTACCTCGCCCTGCCAGGTGCCAGGACCTCTTGGCCAGAGAGGGGGCCTGCTATCCATGGCCCATCATTTCCCACTTCCAAGCCGTACTGTCACACCATTCCCTCCCCTCTTTGGGACAGAAGTAAATTCAATCCACACAGTTTGAGCATCAAATGTGTCTGTGAGTCTGTGCCGCAGTCACTGGGGCAGGGGATAGAAGTGTCGCGCTGCCACGGTCCTGATCCTTCTCTTCCAGGATCCCACTGCCTGACACTCAGAGGCCTCTAACAGAGCTGGGAGTCCCTGGGGTTGCGGGGACGGCGGTCTACCTTTGCCCCACCACACAGCCACAGTCTCACACCGGACCCGGATTTACCTCATGCCATTTTTAGAATCTCATCGCAAGCTCTTCTGCTCTATTGTGTGGCCTATTTCCCATGTAGAATGGTCCATTGAGCTGGTCCCAGATTGGCAGGGGAGGTTCAGACCTTGGCCCTGGGAAATGCCCAGTCTGATGGGGAAGGCAGGACACAGACTGAGAACACTGGCAGAGACAACTCCCCAATTAGGTAGAGCTGGGGTCATTACCGCTGCCAGAGGGGCACCAGGGAGAGGGTTCCCAGAGGAAAAGACAGTGGGGAAGGCTCTGAAGAGGGACAGGTCAGGGCTCAGGTGTTTGGGGTTGAGGGAAGTGGGAAGCTAGAAAGAGGTGTCTGCCCAACCTGGAGAGGGATGAGCCACAGCAGGTGCATTTCCCCTGCCCAGGGCCCTGCTGTGGGGCTGACCTCCTGTCCCCTGCACCGTGGGAGTGTTGGAGGCAAGGAAAGGGAACCTCAAAGTCCCCCTCAAGGGAACCGCCTCCCCCCTTGTTATTTCTGGCTCCATTTTCTTGGTCAAGAAGGGTGTCAGTGGTAATGCAAATTAGGAGGTGTTTGAGGTGCTGGCCGACACCCATCCTGTCCCCTCAGCCCTCCCCCTCCCCCATGCCCACACTCACATAGCCGAATGGGACATCTGTGAGATGCGCCTGGTGACTCTGCCCTTGGCTGAATTGGCATGCAGGATGGGTGAAGCTGTGGGCTGAGACTGGGTTCTCAGGGGCATCTGCCTCTGCCCCAAGGAAGGGCAGGTGCGAGAGGGCCTCTAGCTGATGCCCAGGTTCCCCCTGTGCAGCCCCTTTGTGCCCTCAGCCCTGCCAGACCTCCCTGGTCATGACAGAGCCACATGGCATCTACATGAACAGTGAATGCACAAACCAGTAAGTGCCTCAAGCCAGAGCCTTCTGTCCTGGGCTGCGGTGTAAAGGGCACGGCTGGAGGCTCCTGAACAGCATGGCTCACATGCTCACCGGGCTCTGGTGCAGCAGATGTGGGTTGGCTCTTAGAAGGCAACCAGGGGGCGCAGCCTTGAGCACTGAGAATGTCTCTGGGGTCAAAACAGAGAAAGTGGAGGAAGTGCAGGAATAGGGGCAGGTGCTGGAGGATTTCACACATTTTCCCCACGTTACCTGGCCGCTGCCTCAGACACCTTGCCCGCCCCTTCCCAGCTAGGATGCCCGGCCCTTGTGGTTCATCCTTATATCTGACCTCTATTCTTCCTGTGGCCGCCAAAGTTGGTCTGTTCTTGTCCTTGCTGAGGGAGAGATGGGACTGGGGGAACTGTCCGGCTTTCCCTACTCTATAAAGACGTCACTGAGTGAGCCCCCACCCACTCCATTCTTCATTAGTCCTAATCAGCTGGGTAAGGTGTTTCTGATTAACACGGCTGACTCACCCACACACCCCTCCCCTTGTTAGGATCCGATGCTTCCGACATACACTCTCCCGCACACATGTGCACGTACATGCACCACCAGCTGCTGAAAGGAGCTGTTGCTGCACTCAGCTGATCTCCTAACACAGCCTGCATGGGGACCCAGGCCAGGGGCAGGGGTCTCCATGGCCTAGTAGCACTGGCTGGGGAAACCCTGTGGGGAGAAGGGGCATAGCCGGAGAGACTGTGGGACACTGGCCTTTAATACAGCATGTGGCAATGCGCCCGAGGGTGGCTTGTTCCCTGTGAAGTCGTCTTCCCCCACCCCTGCATGTCTGGCTTTGGGAGAGTGAGTGGGTCCCCCATGTGTGTCTTTCCAGCCTCGACAGAGGTCTTCCCTCCCTCCCCCTTGCTCCTGCTGCAGTTTTCCCACCCTCTTCCCCTTTCCAGGAGCCTAGAGACCCCTTTGCCTCTGCATTTTCTCAGCCCCAGTGCCCTGCCTCCCTGTCTCCACAGAATAATGCATATCAAGTGTCCTTCCATGATCACAGCCCTTGAGAGAAGGACTGGCAGGGCTCCCTAGCCCTTCCCCATCTCCCCACACCATGTCCTCTCCTTTTGGTGGCAGGGGTGAGGGGGAGGATTAGACGAAAGGCTGGGGCACGCTAGCTTTCTCTCCTTCCCAGCCTTCCCTCCCAGCCCCCAGCAACTTTCCGCCCTGCACCTGAGCCCTCGCCCAGGTCCCTAGAAATCAAGGAGACAAGCTGCCAGAACCTGCGCCCTGTGTCCCCACACTCCCCCTCACCCTGGTGACAGGGGAATATCCAGGTTGCAGGACACCTGGGTTCCCTCCCACCTTCAGACATACTCAAGGACCAGCAGTGGTTACCTGGGTCATCCCTCTGCCTCTGTGCTCTCATTCCCAGCCATCCTTTGTGCCTTTTCTCAACAGCAGGATTTCTCTTTGCCTCATGTGTCCCTAAACCACCCTTATTCATTCATGCACATCTCCTAAGTGCTTCCAAAGATCCAAATGGCACCCAGGTCCAGAAACTCGGGTGCTGCCTTCCTCCATGGAGGTGGAGAAATAGCAGGGGGCACTACACGGGCACCCATGTGCCAAAGGTTCCAGAACCTTCTTTCCCAGGGCTGTGAACCCATGTCACACAGAGAAGGCTAGTCAAACTTCTCCTGGCACTCAGGACTTGGCTGCGGGCGCAATTGAGCTTGGATGAACTTTGAGAGGGCAGCATAGTTGTTAACTGCAACAGAGAACCCAGGGCAGCTGGGAAGTCTTCCCATGGGGGTCTGGACTTTGGCACTGATTGGGAAGGCACATTTGCCCTGGGTCTAGAGCTGAACCTCACACCTTCAATGAGCAATTGCCTTTGTCCCCTTTTTGTTTTTAAGTGAACCATTGACCAAAAACGGCCACATGGAAGAGAAAGGCACCCAGTTGATGAACAAGTCACTGAAGCACTTTTTGCAGACACAGGGCACAGCCCCGGCTGGGGCAGAAGTCATGGGTTCATGACCCAGCTCTGACTTTTCAGGCTGTGGGACTTCCAAGGCAGCTGCTGAGCCTGGAACCCAGCCCCTCCCCTGTTCTTAGACCCATGAGGACATGGAACACGGATGTTCTTCCTCTTTGAGGCCCCAGCCTGGTTCCTGACAAGCAGAAATCATTTGATGAATACATAACTGTTACTGATAAACCCCAAGGCTTTAGAACCTCGACTGGCCAGACCTACTGGGTGGGAAATTCAAGAGGCCTGCTCAGGGCTGGGTGACTGCTTTGTATCTATCTGTTCTAATGACTGCCGCGCCACAAGTCATCTGCAACCACTTACACGTCTGCACCTCCAGAACCACTCTGAATGTGGGTGCCCCATGCATCCCCTACTTGCCCAGTGTCTACCTCTCATGGCCACAGTCCCTTGAGACACACTTTCCAAGACCTCCTGCTACCAAGGGCTCTACCCGTCCCCCGCCCTGCCCCCAGCCACAGAGGGCACAGATTGAGCACAGATGGAACAGGTAAGTTTTATTTGGACTTTCAACTTGTTCAGAGAGCACAGGGGCCCCTGCCTCCCCTCTCCAGGCCCCCTTCCCCATTTCCGCTCCCTGGGGACGCTCAGCGTACAATGACGTGTCCTTGGCCCCTTCCCCGCCTGACATACCCCTTCACTCCTCTGCTCTATAGAGGGGAGGGGTGCAGGGAGGTGGGGCCTGGAAGAGTTGGATTGGATAAGAGCGGGACATGCGCTGTCGGTAGCGGCCACTGCTCCCCACCCGGAGCTGAGAGACCTGGGAGAGGCGCGCAGTGGAGCAGGGTGGATTCATTGTGGGGTGGCAGGCTTTCGCTGTAGAAGGCTCCCCACCTCAGCCCTGGGGACCCCCTGGCCTCCTGCTTACCCGTCCTTCTGAGGGTACAACTCTGAGGTAGATTTCACAGAGGAAATGTAGGTGGGTGGGTGGAGTGTGGGAAGGGGTTAGCTCTTTTGAAGTTGATCTCCACAGCACCCTGGGCCCGTTCTCAGGTTCTGGCCTGGGAGGCAGGGGCTGATGACACCCACCCAGCTAACAGAGGCTGAGTCACACAAGGGCTCCAGGGCACCTGTGGTGTCAGGGGCTCCAGTGGAAGAAGGGTTGAGGGGGCATCTGCCTTGACGATCTGTGCCTCAGTGCCAGGGGCGCCAGGAGGGCATGGGCCTGGGAGGCTGGCAGACAGTCCCCTGGCCATAGGGGCATGCTGTAGGGCCCTGGCCCTCAGAGAAGCCTCTTTAGGCTAGATCTTCCCAGTCCTCCAGGATCCTCCCTCTCCTCTCCTCTCCTCCCCTCCCTATTCCCCAGAGTGGGCAGAACAGGGAAAGGAGGACAGGACTGGCCTGCAGGGAACCACAAGAAACAAGATGCCTCCCTCCCCCAGTGGGGGCCCATGCCATGAGCCCTAGGCTGGCCACAGGATGGAGGAACTGGGGTCAGTGCACAGAGCAGGCTCTGGGACCCCAAAGACAGCCTGTGGGTGCTCCCCAGACAGAGCCCCGTCTGAGAAAGACGGACATTTGGGGAGGGGTGCAGGAGCTCCTGGAGTCCTCTTAACACCTTCCCCCCACCCCAGGCCCAAGCACTGGACACCTTCTTGGATCCAACCCTGTTTAAGAACAGAAAGGCAGAGGGAGAGGCCTGGGAGGGGTATACCGTCCCCATCCCAACCCAAGTCCCCACCTCCTAAGCAGAAACCAGGAGCATGGGGGGAGCCTCGGCTGACCTCCCAGGAAGAGCCAGAGCTGAGTGGTGCCTGGACCAGGGAAGATGGCACACACGTTGACTCGGTAGCAAGTGGAGGTATCTGGGGGTCGCAAGGGCAGGGACCCCCCATGAGATTCATGCAGCATTCAAAGTGAGTGTTTGGGGGTGATAGGAGAGGTCAGAGGAACAGCCAGTGGGTGGGGCTGGTGCCCTAGATCTTGCTGTTCTCCAGGTGGGAGTCAATGTGTTTGATGAGGGCATCATCCGGGTATCCGACAGGGAAACCCAGCTGGCAGAGGGGGCAGCTGCGGATGTCGGAGCCCACCGTCTCCATCAGCAACTGTCGAGAGAGAAGGAAGTCACTTATGGTCCCCAGCCCCCACCCATGGTCCCCACATCCCAGCCTGCCCTGTCCCAGGACCCAGGGCAGGGAGGGCTGTGGCATGCAGGAGGGGTCCAGCCACCCTTTCTTCAGCACCGTCCTCCCCCACACCAGCTCAGTGTCCACCCCCCTGCCCAGGGACAGGGTCCCCAGGAGGCAGGTATGAGAGAGTCACTGCTAAGCTTGCCAGGGCATCTGTGGTAATGAGAGAAGCCAAGACCCAGACATGCCCCCAGAGTGACTAAGACACAGCTCCCGGATAACTCAAAGCAATGTACGATCCTAAACAAGGTACAACCCCAAAATAATTTTCTGTCTGGCTTTGGAGTATATTTTGGTCTTTCCAGGTTACAATGGGTGGCTCTGACATTCAGGGAACTCATTATTTCAGTGAAATGATTGAGCCCTGAGATAGGCTTCTGTCTTTCAGGACAGACAGAAAAGGGCAAGGGCTCTGAGGCCTGAAGAAGGGAGCTGGATAAACAGGCCTGTTCCTGTGTTGGCTGGTGGCCTGCTATGGTCAGTAGCCACCATCACCACAGCCAATATAATAGCAGATGCTTGAGCCAGGCACTGTGCTGACCACTTTAGGCTCACTGCCTGCTTCTTAAGAACCCTGTAAGGTAGTCAGATACTATAATCATTGTCCCCATTTTGCAGATGAGAATATTGAGAATCAGAGAGGATAAGTAACTTGCACAAGGTCCCACAGCTATTAAGCGGTGGAGTTTGGAATCAAAGGCAGAACTGTCACTCACTCCAAAATCCATATCCTTATCCAAGGAAATGAACGAAATCTTAATGGGGCAGGCCCCAATTTCTGGTGACAGAAGACCACGGGAAAGGGAGGTGAAAGGACCTAGACTGTGGCCCGGGGTCCAAGGAGGGTGAATAGTTTGTGCGCTGACACCCGAAAGGGGCAAGGCCCTCAACGGAGGGTGAGGCGCTAGGGTCTCAATCTCAAGGCCCGGTCCGGGGTGGGCGGAACGCGGGCGCCCCACTCACGTTGATGGACGGCCAGGACTGCGCGTGCTCGGCGTGGGCGTAGGCGGTGGCGGCGGGCGACTCGGGGATGGGGAAGCCCGCGCAGAAGGAGGCGCAGCGGATGGTGCCCACCTCCGGGCTGGGCGGGCTGGTGGGCACAGCCCACTCATCCTCCTCCGACGGCTGCTTCTCGAAGCGCAGCCGGATGCCCTCGAAGGCGCGCCGCGGGCTGAGGGGCCTGCCGGGGCCGTAGAGCTCGCTGCCGTAGGCCCGGGGCTTGGGGAGAGTGGCCGCTTCGGCCTGCAGCCAGGGCGGGGAGGCGCCCGCGTAGGCCGCGCCCTCCGCCAGCTCAGAGTAGCTGCGGCGGCCCTGGAAGCCGGCCTTCACGTGGTGGCTGGGCGGCTTGGCGTAGGCGCGCTCGGCCAGCGTCCTCTCGCCCGGCGGGGGCGGCGGCGGCGGCCGGGGCTGCGGGGCCGGGCAGCTGGGGGTCACCGGGGAACGGCGCTGCGGGCTGGGGGACTGGCACGGCGGCGGCACCGGCGAGCGGCGCTGCGGGACGGGCGACGGGCAGGAGGGTGAGGCCGGAGAGCGGCGCTGCTGCGGCGAGGGGCACGGGGGCACGGGAGAGCGGCGCTGGGGGACGGGGGACTGGCACGGGGGGCACGGGGGAGCCGCTCGGGCAGGCGGGGAGGGGGAGGGGCACTGGGGGGCCGGGGAGTGGCGTTGTGACAGCGGCGAGTGCCTCTGGCCTGGAAGAGAGACCGGGACGGGGTGGGGGGACAAAGGTGCAGAGAGAAGACCTCAGAACTGGAGCGCCAGGGGCTTGCCCGGACCCATGCCCACCAACTCCAGGCCACAGGAAAGGAAATAAAGGGTGGTCCCCATGACCAAGATGGTTGCCATGGCTACCCGCTCCTTCCCGGGTCCCGCGGCTGCCTCCCCCTGCCCTGCCCCATCTCACCGCCACTCCGGGCCTGCTCCTGCAACAGAGTCCTCAAGATTCTCCCCTGTAGGGAACTCAACTCCCGAAGCCGGCCCAGCTCCTCCGTCAGCTCGGTGTAGGCCAGCGCCAAATTCACCCTGAAGTCAGAGGGCAGTGGGGAAGACGAGAAGGGCAGTGGGTCTACCGTCCCAGCTGTGGAGGAAGAACTGGCTCTACCCCAGCATCTGGCCCCACCATGCTCCCTCCCACCCGCAGGGCCCTCCTACCCCAACTGCAGAAATCCTCCCTACCTTTAAGGTCCAGCTCAAAAGCCACCTCTTCCAGGGAGACTCCCTCTGCATCCTGAGACCCATTCCCTGGGCTAGGGCAGTGGTTCCCAGCCTAAGTGCAGGGACAGGGAGCAGAGAGATTCCAAGGGCTCCCTGAATCCCTGCATCAGGCACTGTCCGTGGCCTGAACACAGCTCATACAGGTATGTGTGAATGTTTTTCTAATCTGTGCAAAAGCTGTGATGATGAATTAAAGCACGGATTCATCAAAAAGCTGTACTGAATTTATAGTAGCTTCTGTCACTGTGAATTTTCTCAAGCAATGCATACTAAAAGTGTTATAATCTGTGTACTGGGAGTGGGATCCATGAAGAGTCCTCACCTTTGAAAAGGTTGGGGACCCTGCCGCATAGAATAGCTCGTTCCATAAGTGAAGATGGTTTCCTGGCTGGTGGAGGTGTTAACTGATAAACTTAACCCCAAGCCAGCCCAATTCCATGTCCACTGCACCTGGCTCGACCTCAAAGCTGCCTCTGGGCTCTTTTCAGCTTTGCCCCTCCCAGGACCTCCTTGCTGTACAACTCCACCAGGGCCTTAACACTGAGATCTTTGTGAACAGCTGCTGTACACTGCACACTTGCAGCGAGTGCCAGTCACACCAGGCACTTCTCAAAGGCTGCCTTGTTCTAGAACTTTATGGGGAGTTTCTTGATGGTGAGGATTACGTCATTGTATTTATATTCCCACCACCTTGTCCAGGGCCTGGAACCCAGCAGATGTTCAGTAAGTGGATAATGCATTTGAGCCTCTCCCTCCATTTTTCTTTCTCCTTCCCTTTCTTCCTCCCTGCTTCCTGTTCAGGCATCTTGGGCACCCACCCTCATGGAGCTGGAACAGACTTGGCAAGGAACCTCACCCACTTCCTTTATCTCTAGGTCACTTGCAACCCAGAACCATGGAAGGTCATCACTCCACTGCTGCTTTCTCCCACTGTGGCCTGCACGGCCCCAGGAGCCCTCCCTGACCTCATGGGAAGCTCTGCCATGCCCTTGGGCCCTGCCTTCATCACTGTTCTGAGTGTGGACAGAGCCTTGAATCTCCCTGAAGGCAGAGATTTAGGCTTCTTTGGCTCTCCCCACCTCCAGCTCCAGAAGGGACTCGGGGAACTTAGTGGAAGATGGAGCTGGGAGAAAATACCAGGTGTCACTCCACACAGATCTCTTCCCAGGGGAGGTCTTGTCCCAGGATAGAGAGGTCAAGGGGGCTCAAGTTCTTAAGCCTGGAGGGCCCTGTCCCCATCCCATAGTGATGGACATGTGGATGGGAGAGTGTGAAGACAGGTGTGAGGCCAGGCTGATGAATGAGGAAAGGCGTGAATGAGCATAGGGGTGTGTGTGTGTGTGTGTGTGTGTGTGTGTGTGTGTGTGTGTGTCTAAGTCTAACCCTAAAGGAGAGGAGGGGAAGTCGTGAGGTTAGGGCTTCAGAGGGCAGGAAAAGAGAGGTGGAGAGGGTAGATAATGACTAGGCTCCCTGCTGTCGCTCACTGGCTGTCTCTTACTAATCCTGGGGCAGAAACTGCCCCTCCCACAAGACTATTTTTAACCCACTTGGGCCAAAGCCAAATTACTGCAAATGGGCCAGGTCTCTGGGAGACAGCCCTCTTCTTAGGGAGGGAGAGTCCTCGCCACCCATCTGATGGTGAGCAGGGCTGGGCAGGCAGAGAGGAAGGAGTCCCAGAAGCTGCTGCTGAGACCCTGCAGCCTCCATCCCATCACATCTCAGCCCTTGTTTTTGTTAAATGTGTCCTGTGCCCCCTCACCCTCAGCTCATGGGTCTGTGGGAAGAAATGGCATCTCCCCCATCAGACTGGGAGGTCCAGGTGTGTCCCACATCAAATTGGGGACTCCCCAAGGGAAGGCTTCCCCTCCAGACTGAGGACATCTGTGGGCAGGAGCTGTGTGTCCCCCATCAGACTGGCGGTTTTTGGAGGGCAGGATCGTGCTATCTCCTTGGCAGCAGGGGAAGGAGAGGGCTCTGGGCAGGGCACAGACAGAGTGTGGTCCTCTGTCCACATAGCCAAAGCTTCTCTCACCATCCACTTTCACTGCTGTATCTCAGGCGACAGATACAGGTCGTCGTCTTCACACCCCGCCTCAGAGATCTCACCTGCCACACTCAGTTCCCAGGTCCCTGTCACTCCCCTGCTTGCCTCCCTCCCCTTGTCAGGAGCTACTCCAGTTTCTACCACCCAGCCCCTGGCATCCTTCTCACAGTGAAACAGACAGGGTGGCTGAAAATGGAAGGAAGAAGCCCTGGCCCACAATGCCCAGCCCCTCTCCCAGCTCTGCCACCTGGGGCCTGAGGCAGGTGGGTTCTGTCCACCCAGAACTTCAGGCAACCCTCACAAAGACTGCTAAGTCCCCAGCAAGGTGATTGACTTGACCTCCTCCTGATGCCCCATGGCCTTTTGGGACCTCCCCCTTCATTGGGTGTCTCTCTCCATCTCAAGATGCACAGGCCTGGGCCGCTGAAGATGCTAACGACCTGAATGACTCACTGAAAACACTGCCAATTCAGTGGAAAAAAAAATCTCAACTTCACAACACAACCAAGAGTTGCACACGTGCACCGAAATACACATTCCATTTCCTGGCTTCCTGGCCCACACCTGAGCGCTTTTTCACCATCATGACTGCTTGGGAAGAATGGGTCAGGTAAGTGGTAGCAGATGGCTGCATTTGGATGCTGCTTCATTGCTTACATGACAGGAGAAAGTTCTGAGTCTTTCAAAACCTGGGAGGCACCCAGAGAGAAAAGAATCGGATGATCTGTTTGAGTGCTCACCCCGGGGCCAGGCACTCTGCTGAGAACTTTATTCATCTCCACAACAACCCTACGGCATTGCCACTGTTACCTTCATTTTATAGATGAGAAAACTGAGGCTTACAGAGGTTAAGTTACTTGACCAAAATCATAAAGCCTACTAGCAATGGAGTTGCTGGGATGGGAGCTCTGCCCCCTAGACTCCAAAGTCCAGGCTACTGACCATTATGCTGTAACGTCCCCCAAAGAAGCGGGAAGGAGGGGAGAGGAAAGGCAAGGCAGCAACAGAAGGGAAAGACGAAGAGGAGGAGGGGGCTGGGGACCTTGGCAGTGGCCTGGAAGCCCTGAGAATCACCACCCCTTCCCTGGGGGTGATAGGAAGGTGCTAGACACATGTGGAAGTGGAAAATCAGAGCGATTAAGAGGCTGGCTCAAGGTCACAGAGTGGCAGTGGCACACAGCAGATTCAAACACAGGTTCTTGGCACCTCAGCCTGCCAAGCTGGCAACTTCGGAGGAGCCAGAGAGCAAATGGCAGAGCTGGCAGGAAGGAGGGCCCCCTGGGCTGCAAATATTCCACCCTTCGTATCCTTTCATTCAGTCTTTCCACGAATAATTCACGGATCTCACACACTTTTCTGGAAACGATAAAGCTGGGGACTGCCTTGAGGACAGGATTAAAGGAGCCAGGGTCAGACTAGGAGTGGGGTTGATGTAGCACGTGGCCAAGAGTGTGGACAGAGCTGAAGGTCAGGATCAGGGATAGGGTTAGAGTCAGGGACGGGAGCAGCAAAAGGGTTAGGATTAGGGTTAGGTTTAGAGCTGTCCATGTGGTCAGAATCATCGTCTGATTCAGAATTGGGAGGAAAACAGAAATCCAACCTTCCAGGGCCCTTCCATCCTTGCTCGAAGCTGCCCCCAGCTGCCCCAGCCACCTCACCCCTGTGGGATAATTTAGGGACCAAACTTTCCACCACCCACAGGCACACCCAGCATCAGTCTTCCCGCCCGACCCTCGGGGAGGGGACCACAGGCACCGGGCCGTGGAGCGGACTTGAGGTTGCGGGCCGGCGGGGAGGAGGAAGTTGCTTTGCAACAACCCAGTGCTCCACCACTTCCTTTCGGGCGCCTTGAGCCCCTTCTCTCTCCTCGACCAGCTATGACTGGTGGGGTCCCCAGAGCCTGGCTCTTCATGGCAGCCCCTGCCGCGAATCCACCAGAGCTGACATCCCGGGTCTAGAAAGCTTCCCAGATGCAGCTGATTGGAGCAGCTCAGGGGTAGGCCTGGAAACCAGGGTTCCCACATAGGTGGGGTGCCCAGAGATCCCAGTTTGCCTAGGACTGTCCCAGTTCACACTAGTTGCCCCAGCATAATTATTAATAGTGCCCCCTTTCACTTTCAAAAGTGATCCAGTCTGGTCAACAAATCACACGGTCGCCCCTCATGTAAGGGCTTTCTACCTGAAGAAGAACCTGAACCAGAAACACACCACAGAGGTGCCATCACCCCATCTGCTCAGGACCCACTTGGCATCTGCACTGAACTTCTTATTGAACTCTCAAATTACTTCACTTCCCTGCACCTCAGTTTGCTCATCTGTAAAAGGGGGACAATACCTACATCACGTTTGTGAGAATGAAATGAGATTTTGTAGGTAAATCACCTCGCATAGTGTCTGGCATGGACAAAAAAAAGAAAAAAATTTCAGGGGAGTGCCTAGCAGACAGGTGGAGAAAGGGGGAAACTTGTTTTGAGCCTTTTTTTGGAGACACCAGCCTAGTGGCTTAGGTTTAAGGAGGGAAGATGGGCGTTTCCCATCGAGGGAGGGGGCGCTGGCACGAGCTGCTCCCCACCCTGCTGGCAGGCAAAGCACCAAGGACTGGGGCTGAAAGCCCACGCATCCCTCAGACCCACCTAGCCTCTGGGAGCCCCCGAGGCTGCAAGTGCTCAGGGGTTAACTCCTGTGAGTGCAGCGCGGGTGCCCTGGCCGAAGGAGACTTGAAAGAAAGGAAGTAGGGAGGGTGAGAAGCGTGAAGGGGGAGGCCCTGGGCCTGCTGGTTCTGGGGCATGAGGCTACGCTCAGGGTATGCGGGGGTCTCCGACTTCCGTCCTGACCCACCCCACGCTGCCCTTGACCTCCGTGCAGAGTTTCCATCCTCTCTCTCGAGTTCACACTTCTTCCCACCACTAACCGCAGCCCACGCAGAGGCTTGTGGGTGGAGAGAGGGGTGGGGGGGGAGGTGGTGCGGAAAAGGGCCCGGGCTGCAGCGCTGAGCCCCCAACGTTGGGAAGAAAGAAAGGCCTATAGTTTTTTCCTCATCGCCCATACTGAGTCCCCATCTTCTCCCAGATGGACCCGGCACAGATGAGCCCACCCTCCCTTACCGGGCCCTTATTCCCCTCACAGACCCCCTGTCCCTTCGGAGCCCTCATCCCCTTCAAGGAGTCCCCCCCCCCCATTTCCCCTCCCCCTCAGCACGGCCATACCCTCCAAAAGGCCCCACTCTGGAACCCCAGGCTGGGGAGCTGGGCCCAGAGAGAAGGGGGTTGTGGGTGCTGCGCCTTCCACCTGGGCTGGGAACCCCCCAAGGGTCAGGGTCTTTACCTCCCTGTGCATCCTCAGGAGCAGGGTGGGCTCTGCTCCCACCGCCTCCCTCATCACTGCCTTTGGCCTCTGCGTGACCCCCAGTGGCTCTTCCTCTGGGGCAATTTGTCTCCCTGGGCTCTGTCCCCAGGAGCTGGGCAAACCAAACCATGGGTTTCCCAGGGGGTCAGACCTGGAGGGCAGTAGTCTGCCTTGGTCTGGTCTGGGTGTCTGTTTTCGTGGGAACGTTAATGGCCAGAACTTGTGGGCCAGGGGCTGGGAGAGAAGGAACAGGGAAACCCTGGGGCTGGGGCTAGGATCCAGGGAAGGGAATTAATAGAGATGGGGGTGGGGGCGGTTAACCTTGAGGACTCCCGCAATAAAACTGGCTGCCCCGGAGGTGTCTAGACCAAGACAGGTGGGCATACATACATACAGAGTTCACCATACAGAAGACTCCCGCCTAAGAGTGGGCTGGACTCAGGAATTGTGTGTACCCCTCTTCAGCCTTCATATCCTGGTCCTCCTCACCCCAATCACACCCCAAACCTGGGTCATCCAGCCTCGACACTCACTCCACTCCCGGAAAAGCCTACTTGTAAAATTCCCACCAGCCTGGAAAGTCAGGTGGAAACAGAAGGAAGAGGGGCACTAGTGGGGGAAGAGGAGCTGAAAGCAAGTGACTGAGGCTTCCTTGGGTGGAAGGACAGGGGAGGGAGCACTCGGGAAGCAGCCTATTACCAAAAGGAGCTGTGTTTATAAGAAAATAAAACTACCGGGGGAGTGAGGACTTCCTCTGAGAATTAACACTCGCCAAACTAGGGCTGTCCAGAGATGCTCGCTTGGCCTGAAAGGAAGTGTGTGGATGGGCAGCAGGGCCTGGCTGGCTCCAGATGCAGAGATCTGGGAGGCTGGAGGCAGAGCCTAATCACAGGGAAGGAGGGGAGGAGCCAGGAGGTGGCCTCCAGTAAGCCTGTGGGGCCAGCCCCCAAGCAGAGGCCAGCTCCCTCCAGCCAAAGGGCCTGAGAAGGGCAGGAGCCTTGAGAGAGAGAGGGAAGGGGCTGCTCTTGCCAGAATGGGCAGCGTGGATGATACGGCCTCCTAGCCCCTTATAGGGTGGGCTTCCTTTCACTCACACAATACAACCTTGGCCCCTGGGAGCCACTGCCCCTTCTCTGCTTCTACCCACCGCCTCACCTTCCTCTCCCATCTCTCAGCAATGACTGGCCCCTGAGCCCGTGAGGGAAACTGGATCCAGAGAGGTAGAGTCCAAGTCAGTAAAGAAAGGCCCCTGGGATTCAAAACCTGAAGAGCCAGACTCCAGCCCCACCAAAATGTCCTCCCTTGGAGTTCTACCAATTCAGGGAGATTCACTGCTGGTCTGGTAAGAGGGGACTGGGTTCAGTGACCCATGAAGGGACCTACATCATGCCTTCTGGGGCAAGCTAGGATTGGAGAGTGTGAGTGTGTGTGTGTGTCTGTGTGTGTGTGTGTGTGTGTGTGTCTGTGTGTGTGTGTTTGTGTGTTCCAGGTCTGGGCACATGGGCTATGATGGGCCCCAAGCTCCAGCCACAAGCTAGGGTGGACCCTCTCCACAAAGGCCTAGCTGAGGGGTCCCACCCACCAGTCCCACAAACTGGGTTCTCACCACCTCCCCAGCTATCACAGCTCCACCCAAGCCCTCACTCTAAGGTGGGGAGGTAGGCGAGGGGTATCCCCAGTTGGCCAGAAGCTGGGAGGCAGATGAGGAAGAAGCCTGCTGGGCAGGAGACCTCCGGAGCCCCGGAGCTGGGTATGCTGTGCGGTGGAGGGTTAGTTCCTGCCCCTCTCTGGGCCTCAGTCTTCTCCTCCAATTAGAGTAGGGAGTCTGTGCCACACAGCTCATCTTAGGGGAGAGGACTTAGGCGGAAAGAGGTTTGAGCTCTATTTCTCAGAAAGTGGGAGAGGGTGAGTTCAGTGCGGATGTGAAAGGCACCAGGTTCCACTGTTGCCGGGTGGCTGCTCACCCCTCCCTTGCTGTCCAGTGCCCCCCTGGAGGCCCCAGCACTGGGCCCCCCACCAACACAGCTCCCTTGCCGCTCTCTGCTGCCCCTTTCTTGGTAGGATTCCAAGGGAGTACCCCAGCAGAGCAGATTCTAACTCCCCACCCCACGGCTGTGTGAACCCATGGAAACCTCTCCTGTCTCTAAGCCTCAGGCTTCTCTCCCCTGAGATCAGCAGACAAGGCCCAACAAATCCCGAGAAACACCACCTCCCTCTTCCTCACTAGGGAGGGGAGGGTGAACCCAACTGGCTGGGCCTTGTCACTGGAATAGAAAATGGGGCCCTACGGAGGCCCAAAAGCTCAGCAGGGGACGTTACACTGGACACAGCGACAAAGCAGCCGAGTAAGTGTCACTTAGCCCTGGCATCTCCAGAAGAGATGGGTTTGGGCCCCAGAGGAAAGCAAAGGGAATGTCCCAGATCCCAAACACTCAAGAACCCCACCTCCCGGGAGTCGAGACCAGCCTGACCAACATGGAGAAACCCCATCTCTACTAAAAATACAAAAAAAAAAAAGGGCCAGGCGCAGTGGCTCACTCCTGTAATCCCAGCACTTTGGGAGGCCGAGGCGGGCGGATCACAAAGTCAGGAGATCGAGACCATCCTGGCTAACGCGGTGAAACCCCATCTCTACTAAAAATACAAAAAAAAATTAGCCAGCCGTAGTGGCAGGTGCCTGTAGTCCTAGCTACTCAGGAGGCTGAGGCAGGAGAACGGCGTGAACCGGGACGCGGAGCTTGCAGTGAGCCGAGATTGCGCCACTGCACTCAAGCCTGGGTGACAGAGCAAGACTCCGTCTCAAAAAAAAAAAAAAATTAGCTAGGCATGGTGGTGCATGCCTGTAATCCCAGCTACTCGGGAGGCTGAGGCAGGAGAATTGCTTGAACCCGGGAGGCAGAGGTTGCGGTGAGCCAAGATCACGCCATTGCACTCCAGCCTGACCAACAAGAGCGAAACTCCATCTCAAAAAAAAAAAAAAAAAAAAAGAACCCCACCTCCTTCCTATGAAGGATGCACGCAGAGCAACAGCAGCCCAGACACCACACCCCTGAGGGCTGGGAGGGGAGGTCTCCCAAACATCACGGAGGGATGAAAGGCAAACCTAGAGGGACCAGGGTTACCAATGTGACTTACTGATCATCCCCAACTCTTTTCACCCACGCCATGTCTCGCTCCGACTGGTTGGAGGCCAGATCCTAAGGAAGAAGATGAAGAGGTCAGAGCCCAAGCTCACCCCTGCCAGGGCCCTTGTCTACAATTCCCTGGGTCAGTCTGCACACAGTGGGGAAGGCCCAGCCCTGGACCTCCAGAACTGTTCCAGGCCCCTGCATTTACCTGGGCCCGGGTCTCCTGCAGCTGCTTCAGCTCCCCCTGCAGCCGCTCGCACTCGGCCTGGAGCTGCTCCTCCCGGAGCTGAGCCCCCCGGGCCTCTCCCTGGGCGGCCTCCAAAGCCTCTTCTAGCCGCCGCCGCTCCAGGTCACTCACACTGGGTGTGGGGCCCGGCCAGCCTGCTGTCGGTGGACAGGACAACGTCAGGCGAGCTCAGCTGCCTCCTCCAGCTCCCAGAGCCAGAGTGAAACAGGAGGATGCAGCATGGGGAATCCAAGAGAGAAGCCAGGACAGCTAGCCAAGGAGGGATGACTGCGACAAGGGCAGCGAGGAAAGATGGGCTGAGCCGCATTTCTAATTTTCCTGGAGGCCAGGAAAAAAATAAGATGGGCTCTTGAAGGCTTTACTGGCCAGACTTAAGTCTAGAGCATCTGCAAGGGCCTCTCCTAGTCACAGCCAGAGACGGGGCGGGGGGACTCTGGGTGGGGGCGCCCTCTGCTGGCAGGCACAGGAATTGCAACGAGGTGATCAGGCATGCCCGAGTTAGAAGGGGAGAAATTAGGGTAACAGTGGGTGAGGTGAGGGGACAGCAGGTAAGGGAGGATGGGATGATTATGGAGAAATAGATTATATTACAAATGGGATGGTAAGTAAGTGCGAGGTGTCTAGGAATGTTGAAATGGGGGTTGGGGACTAGGAGGTAAGTCGGGGTCACTGAGATCTCACCATGACTCAAGCCAGATCCCCCTCTCAGTGCCAGGTAGTGCAGGTCTAAATCAGTGCAGGGCGGGGCGGGGGCTGGCGGCGGGCTCAGGTTGGAGAAGGCTGCATCCCGGAGGCCTTGCTGTTGCCGCAGCTGCTGCTCCAAACCACAGATCTGACGCAGGTGCGTCTCCACCAGGGCCCTCTGGAGACAGAGACAGAGGGGAGGGTCTGCACAGGCCCAGGACTTCCCCATGTCTGGAGAGTCATCACCCCAGACTACAGCAGAGGCCCCAGGTCACACATCCCAAGCCCACTCTCCAAGTGGCTGTGAGTGCAAAGTCTCCTCTCAGCCACCGCAATGCAGCTGTTGCAGGCTGTTGCCTCTGTCGAGGTCAAGTTAATGCCCCTGCTCTGTCATTAACACACAGGGACACTTAAAAGAACACTCAGCCCCCTGTTGGGAGGCCAACCCCCCTCAGGAGCATCAGAACTTCCATTTGCATACATGACAAGAGCTTCTGGACTTCACCCACCTGATCCATAAAATGGGGATAACAGCCCCACACTCACCTCTTAGGGTTGTTTTGAGAATTAAAATGAGCTAGTGTATGCCAGGTGAAAAGAACAGTGCCTGGCACACCCCGAGTGCCACATAAATATCTATGATTATGAAGGCAAAGCATCTATACATGAATGCCCCATCACCCTCACCACAACGTGGTGAGGGTGTTAATATTGGCCCCACTTTTCAGAGGAGGGATGGAGGCTAAGTGACTTAACTGAGGTCATAGCTTAGGGTTGGCTGAGACCATGTCTCCTGATTTTTTTTTTTTTTTTTTTTTTTTTTTTTTGGAGACAGGGTCTGGCTATGTCACCCAGGCTGGAGTGCAGTGGCTTGATCTTGGCTCACCAAAGCTTCGATCTCCTGGGCTAAAGCGATCCTCCCACCTCAGCCTCCTGAGTAGCTGGGACCACAGGTGTGCACCACCACACCTGGCTAACTTCTTTTTTGTATTTTTTGTAGAGATGGGGTTTCACTATGTTGCCCAGGCTGGTCTCAAACTCCTTAACCTCCCAAAGTGCTGGGATTATAGGCGTGAGCCACCATACCTGGCCTGTCTCTTGATTTTGACCTGCTCACCGGCACAGCCATACCCTGACTCTAAAGTACACCCAAGCACAGGCCCATCCTAGCAGTCACACACTCCTGGTCACCTCTGCCCTCACCCTCACAGCCTCCCAAGGGCAGTGCTCACAGGCACAGGGTCACCCCAGCGTGAGAGCCAGGGCAGTGCTCACAGGCACAGGGTCACCCCAGCGTGAGAGCCAGGCATACACACAGAGACAGAGGTTCCCACGGGGCCACTGCATGGCCAGGATGCACACAGACACCGCAACATGGATAGCACATGCAGTCTCCCTCACAAGGGCAAATGGGCGGGCACTCACAGATACACATGAACACAAGCAGGGCACAAACAAGTGATGTGTGACACATGGGACTGCACTGTCACAGGCTGGAATCCTCATACACAGAACTAAACGCATACATGCACACACACAACCAGCTACACATCCTCAAGCACCCCCGGCTCCCCAGGCCTCACCATCTCCCTCAGCTCTGTCTCCAAGTCACTCTTCTCCACGCAGAGTTTCTCGTAGGCCTGGATCATCTCTCCAAGCTGTTCTTCCTGCTCCTTGTTCTTCTGTAACTGGATGAGGCCCAGAGGGCCCCACCGCAGGGTCAGTCCCACACTGGACTTGGAGTTGGAGAGCTCCCTGCACCTCCCCACCCCAACTCCCAGCACCCTATGGAGGGGCAGGAGGAGCTGCAGCTGGGCTTAGGGAGGACCTGGCCATCTCTAATCAAAGGGCAGAGGCCAGATGCTGGGGGGTGTGAAGGGAAGGGTATCAGAAACAGACTGGAGCAAGATGCTCAGGGGGTGTGCCCAGCCTGGTAGGCTCACCTCGTGCTGGAACTGGTTGAGCCGTTGCTGCAGGCTGACCTTCTCCACCTCCAGCAGGGAGCCATCCTTGATTTCATACAGAGAAAAGCCATGCTCCTCTCCAAAGTCACTGATCAGTGGGTACTGCGGGTGGGGTGGGGCTTCAGGAGAGTGGATTCCCGGGTGCCCAGCCCAGGCCTCAGCCTGGCTGTGCCCCCAACCCCACAACCTGCCTCAGACCTTTGACCGTCCTTCTCCTTGGCTAGTGGGATCCCAATTCCCATGGGTCTGCAGCCATCTCCCACCCACCGGATCTGTTTTAGATCCCAGATCCAGCCCTTCTGAAGCCAACAGGAGACAGTTCCATCCGGAACAGCCACGTCTCTCATGGGAGACCCTCAAGTTCCCAAGAGTCTGCACGGTGACCCCTCTTTTGGATCCCTGGTATCTACCAGACTCCCAGTCCCCCTCCCCATCCCATACACTCTATCAGGCGCCCTCCTCTCCAAGTTCTGACCTTGATCTCGTAGACTTTGAGGCGGCGTCGGAGGGTGGCGTTCTCCCTCTCCAGGCCCCCCAGCCGTTCCTTGATGTCTCCGTAAGCAGTGATGAGGGCAAAGTGGGAGGCGGAGCACATGTCGCCCCCAAGCGAGGGGTCTCCGGGACCGTCCAGCCACACCTCACTAGGCCCCAGGGCCTCCTGCGTCAGGATGCTGATGTCGTCCTCGAACATGGACTCCATGGTGAGGGCCGGGCCGCGGCCCACACGGGGCCTCCTAGGAGAGCAGGAGCAACCGTGGACAGGGCCGTCTGTCTAGGGTTTGTCCCTGGTACCCCTCTCCCTGGCTCTGCACTCCCTGGGGCCGGCTGAGATGCAACCCAGAAACTTCCTGCCCCGAGCTCAGCAGGGACTCCCATGGTCCCTTCCCAGACTCCTCAGTCCCATCCTCTCTGCCGCCTTGGGGAAAAGGGGCTGGAACCAGGTGAAGACCCCGCTGCCAGGGTGTTGACAAGTAGGGACAAGTAAGCCAGGCCGGCAGCAGGGGCAGGCTCCTGCCAGAACCCAGGGAGACCTGTGGATGGGAGAGGGCTGCCTTCCCAGCCAGGCCCGGCCCATTCCTCCGCGCTTCTCCACCCCAGGCCTTACTTCCCCAAATACCTCGCCGCCAAGCTCCTCAGCCTGGGCCTCTGGCACCCCAGCTCCTCCCCAAGGAAGGCCCAGAGCTGCGCGAGGGTCGGCCCCTCCACAGTCGGCACGCCCTCGGCTGCACCCCCGCCCAACTTCCCCGCTTCCTCCCGCAGGATCCCAGAGTTCAGGAAAAGGAAGCGCCTCCCCCGGGCGCACCGAGGCTGTGGCAGCGGTCCAGGACCCCTTGGCCTCTGACCTGGGACCCACAGGAAGTCCTTGGCTGAGTGTTACGGGGCGCAAACTGGGGAAGGGGACCCAGGTGGAAGGGGACGCGAACGAATTCCCAAGGCCGTCTCAGGGTGCCCGCGCACCGGGAAATGGGGAACCCTACGAGGGGGCAGGAATGACTCAGGCTCCCGAAAGCAGGAGTAGGCAGTGAGGGGGTGCGTGTGTACTTCTCTCGGGCCTGGTTATGAATGTGTGTCTGGGGTTGGCGTATGGGGGGAGTGTGCGTCTGTGAATGAGTGTAGGTGTGTCAGTCAATGAGTGCCTTCGGGGTCGCAGGGGCGTCGGGACGGAGTGGGGCAGCGACCAGGAGACTGGTGTGTGCACGCGTGCGTGAGCGCGTGGGCAGGGTGGCACGTTCGGGCCGCGTGTCACGTGAGACGCGAGGGGACTGTCCGAGGTGTGTGCGCGCGCTGGAGCGTTATGTGCACCCCGGAAAGGGGGCTCGGCAGGGAGCTGTGAGTTCAGACAGCGGGGCCCCCAGGTCGGGCTGCAGGAGCTTGGGGTGCAAAGGGCTCCGGCGCAGGCTCCAATTCAATCCACCACCCCCCCTCCGCCACTCACAGGCCCATCTAAGTGCCAGGGAAACGCGAGTGACTGGGTCTGAGTAAGGAGTGTGTGCGCGCGTTTGTAGGGCCGGCCCCACCTTTAACCCTCTCCTTCCCACGCCATCCCCTCCCCCCAGCTCCGCGCGCCAGCGCTCACCACACCCCCCCCAGACCCCCGCCCGCCCCGCTGCGCCCACCCCGCTGGCGGGGCTTTCTCCCCGAGGCCGCCCCACAAATGCCTCCTTCCTCCGCATTCCTCTCTGGGCCCAGCGCCCGGGTGAGCGCAATGGAAGGCGGCTGGGGAAGGGGTGAGTGCCTCTGTCGGCCCGGGCCCCTCCTGCGGCCCCTTTAAGAGCCGCCCTTTAAACCCCTTTCGCTCGGCCGACAGAAATTGTCGCCCCTCCCCTCTCCGGGGCCGAGACCACGCAGCCCCCTCCCCCACAGCCGGCCGAGCCCTGGGACCCCGGACACCCTCTTGGGGCCGGGGAAGGGGCTCCGGGAGTGGCGCGGCCTGAGGAACGGCGGCGGAGGGGGACGCGAGGGGATGAGGGCGGCCGATACCGGACCCCTTCCCTCCCAGCCATCCGGTGCGGCTGCCAGCCGCCCTCCCGCCGCCTCCTCCTGCCCACCTCGCGACCCCTGGGGCCCGGCCCGGGCGCCGCTCCCCTCCCCCAGCCCTAGCCCCAGCCGGGGACTCACAGCTGCTGCCGGTTCCTGCTTGTAATCGCAGCTTACCCCCTCCGCCTGCTCCCTCCCCAAACGGGCACCAGTGCCCCCACCCCCCTGGTACCGCGCTCTGCTCCTCGCCCTGTCGCCGCCGCCGGGTCTCTCCCCACCCCCCACCCCTCCCCCCAACCCCCTCCCTCCCGTCCGCCCCGCTCCTCCTCCGCCGCCGCCGCCTCCTCCGCCTCCTCCTCCCCGGCTGCTCCGGGTTTCTCCAGCTGGGAAGGCGCCCCGGACCCCGCCGCTGCCACCACCACGTGGCGAGAGGCGGCGGCCCCCACGGTGCGGCCCTTCCTGGCAGCGCGCCCGGAGCCCACCGGCTCCCTGCGGCGCCAGCGGCCCGCGCTGGCGCCCCCTCCCCGACGCCTCCCGGCGCAGTGTGGCGTGGTGGCGTGTGTTGGGGGCGTCTGCGGTCAGTGCAGGGGCCCGGCTGATGCTTTGGTTGTTTTGGTTGTTTAGTTATGGGCTGTATATTTGGGGAGGAAGTGGGGCTATTTATTTGGATTTTTTTTTTTTTTTTTTTTTTTTGGTCTTTGCGCTTTTGAGAAGGAAATCATTAGACCTGCTCTTCGTTGCTGTTGGTAAAAGGGGCATTGCTGCGATAAATACATTGAACATAGGGTACAGAGAGATTAGAGTTAAAGCTGTAACTTCTTTGGAAGTGAGAGTAAACTAAGGAGGTCAAAGATTCATTCATGAAGAAGGACAGCCATCCCCCTCCCCACACACCACTCCCCGGCCACCCTCAAGTACCCACAGGTCAGGGAAATGAAGAAACAACAGATGTCACCCTGTGCACAAAGATTATTTGAGCACCTGCCAAACTGCTGGGCAAGAGAAACAAGTTTTTTGCTACTTTCCTGCTGTGTGACCTTGGGCAAGTTACCTTAACCTTTCTAAGCTGGAGATCATGCCCATTCTTCTCATGGAGGAAGAATGGGGATCAGAACTAAATACAGCAGCCTGCGAATGCTCAGGAAGTGTTAACGATGTCATTTTGAGTATTGCCTGGTGGATTAAATAATGTGGACAGAGGCATGGTCAGCCTAGCTGCAGGTAGAGAATGATCAGGGGAACCCTGGAGCACTCTGGCTGAAAAGCATCCTCTGTGGACAGAGAGGCAAAGCCCGGAAGCAGGGGATAAGCTGGGCGGGGGCTTTTGGCAGATTCAGCCTTAGCTGCGAAGACTGCTGGGAACCTGAGCCTACCTTTTTGGCTCCTGAGGTGGGATCGGGGTGGGAATCTCCGAGGGGGAGGATGGAAGGAAAAGGTTTCTTGCTCTCTCTGAGCTTTGAAAAGCGGCAGCTGCCATCTTTCCTCACTGCTGGGAGAAAATTGGACTGAGAGGTGAGCTTCTACCAGGAGAGCCAGCCAGAGCTCTAGACTCGTTCTCTTCATAGAACTGGGGATTCTCAGTGGCTTCCTTCCTCCTCCTCCTGCTGGGTTCCCTTTCAGTCTTTCCTGCCAGCACTGGCTCCCGTTTGTAGTCCAGAACAGGAAGGCAGGTCAGCCACTTGTTCTCTGAGGCACTAGCTTTCTCTGAACCATGTGGGATGACCCATCTATCCTCTAGATATGAAGGCAAACCAGTGGGGACATCTGTCACCCCACTAATCCCAAGGGCTAGGCAGATGTTCCTTTCCCTAGTACTCCCCAAGATCTCTTCTGAAGCAAGGGACCAGGCAAAAGATTGGAGGCTAGACTAGGAGGTGTAGGGTTGTCTCTGGGACCCTCGGTGACCTTGGACTTGGCCACAAACAGGACCCATAAGACCAACTGGCAAGCCCTCCCTCACTGGAAAAAGGGGTCCCAGGACCCTCTAAGCACACACTGTCTGGGATGAGTCATCAGCCCCTGCTGCTGCTTGGATGCTCAGGGCCTAATTGAGTCACCTGGCAGGGTGCAGCCAAATGGTTCTATCCTTGGTTCTAGGTGGTTGGTGGCAAAAGTCCATTAGGCCTGGTTTAGGTGCCCTAAAATCCTCCCCCTCCTCCAATCTGGACCTGATCTCATTGCATTCTCCATTTCTAGTTCTGCTGCTCATACCAGGCAGTTCTGAGAGCAGAGATTATATCCCATCCATCCTTGTATTCTAAGGTGCCCTGAGGGTTGGTACCTGCTCGTTGTATATTTATTCGGCAAAGATTTCTTGAACATCTGTTATGTGCTGGGTGCTGAGAATACAGTGCTGAACATGTCTCTGACAGGTATACATGTCTCTTGCTCTCTTGGAGCTTGCAGTATGGTAGAGAAGTCAGAAAAATAAAAAGATGAATAAGTAAAACCACTAGAAATTGTGATAAAGGGCCAGGCACGGTGGCTCATGCCTGTAATCCCAGCACTTTGGGGGGCTGAGGCAGGCAGATCACCTGAGGTCAGGACTTTGAGACCAGCCTGACCAACATGGTGAAACCCGTCTCTACTAAACATGCAAAAATTAGCCAGGCATGACGGTGGGTCCCTGTAATCCCAGCTACTCGGGAGGCTGAGGCAGAAGAATTGCTTGAACCCAGGAGGTGGAGGTTGCAGTGAACCGAGGTGACCCCATTGCACTCCAGCCTGGGTGACAAGAGCGAAACTCCGTCTCAAAAAAAAGAAAGAAGGAAAGAAGGAAGGAAGGAAATTGTGATAAAGGATAAAAAGAAACACCAAGGGGCAGCGCTAGAGAAGAATGGGAGGATGGGATCTGCTTCACAGTATTCAGAGAAGGTCTCCTTGATGAGCTCTTACAATTTTTTTTTTTTAAAAGACAGGGTCTTTCTCTGGCGCCCAGGCTGGAGTGCAGTGGTGCAATTTTGGCTCACTGCAGCTTCGCCCTCCTGGGCTAAGGTGATCCTCCCACCTCAGTCTCCAGGCGTGGTGGCTTGCGCCTCAGCTGGGACTACAGGCGTACGCCACACGCCCGGCTAATTTTTGTATTTTTTGTAGAGACAAGGTTTCACCATGTAGCCCAGGCTGCTCTCGAAATCCTGGGTTCAAGCCATCCACCTGCCTCGGCCTCCCAAAGTGCTGTGATTACAGGCATGAGCCACCGCACCTGGCTAAGCTAAATCTTGAAAGAGTAAGAAAGTATGTTCTTTGTTGAATGAATAAATAAATGAGGCAGTGTGACTTAAGACTACTTCACTTTTCTAGGCCTGTTTCCTCATCTGAGAAAGCTGAACATTGGTATGAATACCCTTTTTATTTTTATTTTTATTTTTTTATGAGACGGAGTCTCGCTCTGTCACCCAGGCTGGAGTGCAGTGGCGTGGTCTCCGCTCACTGCAAGCTCCGCCTCCCAGGTTCATGCCATTCTCCTGCCTCAGCCTCCCGAGTAGCTGGGACTACAGGCGCCCGCCACCACACCCAGCTAATTTTTTGTATTTTTAGTAGAGACGGGGTCTTGATCTCCTGACCTCATGATCCGCCTGCCTCGGCATTCCAAAGTGCTGGGATTACAGGCGTGAGACACCATGCCCAGCTGGTCTGAATCCCTTTTAAGAGCCCCTGGTATTGGCAGGGCTCATCATGGTGGAGACAATAATAGGGGATATGGTGAAGGGGATAGGAGCGACAGTGGGAGGAGAGTGGGGAAAGTGGTGGACAGTGGTCAGGCATGAGTTGTAAAACATTTCTAAATGGCCTTCACAGGTGTGATGACAGAGGACCCACCTCCAATCGTTAAGGTAGGAGAGACAGTGCAAATGCAGGCCCCCAGAGCCGGGCCCTGCCAGTGTTTCCACCTTGGAAACCACCAGGGAGACTCTCCCACTCCCATGACTCTTGCTCTGGAGGCTGTCTTTCCTGTCCCATTATTGCCTGAAAAGAGTAGGAGGAGGTGACATTAGCAGCCAGTTAAAGAGGCTGAATCAAAATAAAACCCAGATGACTCAAATGGAACCCTGGCGGGCAGGAAAATTCATTAGCCCCATGTGACTGCAGGATCTAGGTGCCACCTTCGCCCTCCAGTTCCAGACCCTAGAAAGTGGGCCATTCACCATGCAAGCATCCTGGGACTCCAACTGCAGCTGCAGGTGTTCCATCAGATGGGAGGGTAGGGCAGTGGTAGAAAGACATTCCTTCACCACGTCCCCAAATTCGTGTGGAGGTAATGCAGAGCCTCTAACTGAATTAGTAGGGTTTGGGAAGGAATAGAGTGTGTTTTTTTTGTTTTTTTTGTTTTTGAGACGGAGTTTCACTCTTGTTGCCCTGGCTGGAGTGCAATGGCACCATCTCAGCTCACCGCAGCCTCCACCTCCCGGGTTCAAGCAATTCTCCTGCCTCAGTCTCCCAAGTAGCTGGGATTACAGGCATGTGCCACCATGCCTAGCTAATTTTGTATTTTTAGTAGAGATGGGGTTTCTCCATGTTGGTCAGGCTGGTCTCAAACTCCCAACCTCAGGTGATCCCCCACCTCAGCCTCCCAAAGTGCTGGGATTACAGGCATGAGCCACCACGCCCAGATGTTTTTTGTTTTTTATAATTCCATATGTGCTTCATTTTTCTCCACAGCCATGTTCATTTCTGCTATCTCCCAAACAGAATTTTTAAAAGGTTATATTGAGGTCAGGCACGGTGGTTTACGCCTGTAATCCCAGCACTTTGGGAGGCCGAAGCGGGTGGATCACGAGGTCAGGAGATCGAGACCATCCTGGCTAACACGGTGAAACCCTGTCTCTACTAAAAATACAAAAATTTAGCCGGGCGTGGTGGCGGGCGCCTGTAGTCCCAGCTACTCAGGAGGCGAGGCAGGAGAATAGCGTGAACCCGGGAGGCGGAGCTTGCAGTGAGCCGAGATCGCGCCACTGCACTCCGGCCTGGGTGACAGAGCAAGACTCCGTCTCAAAAAAAAAAAAAAAAAGTTATATTGAATTATTGAATATTGATTATTTATCCATCAGAATGTGAGCTCCACAGGAAGATTTTGTTTGCTTATTCACTGCTATATCCCCAGTGTCTCCTGGCACGTAAACAGTTGTTTGTTAAGTGCAGTAGCGCAATCTCATCTCACTGCAGACTTGATCGCCTGGGCCCAAGTGATCCTCCTGCCTCATCCTCCCACCACACCTGGCTAATGTGTTTTTTTGTTTTTGTTTTTGAGATGGAGTTTAGCGCTTGTCGTCCAGGCTGGAGTACAATGGCGCGATCTCAGCTCACCGCAACCTCCACCTCCCAGGTTCAAGTGATTCTCCTGCCTTGGCCTCCTGAGTAGCTGGGATTATAGGCATGTGCCATCATGCCCAGCTAATTTTGTATTTTTAGTAGAGACGGGGTTTCACCATGTTGGTCAGGCTGGTCTTGAACTCCTGACCTCAGGTGATCCACCTGCCTCGGCCTCCCAAAGTGATGGGATTACAGGCGTGAGCCACTGCGCCCAGCCTGTTTTTTTGTTTTTGTTTTTGTTTTGTGAGACAGAGTCTTGCTTTGTTGCCCGGGCTGGAGTGCAGTGGCACGATCTCAGCTCAATGCAACCTCCGCCTCCCAGGTTCAAGCGATTTTTCTGCCTCAGCCTCCTGAGTAGCTGTGACTACAGGCATGCACCACCATGCCCAGCTAATTTTTGTATTAGTAGTAGAGATGGGGTTTCACCATGTTGACCAGGCTGGTCTCAAACTCCTGACCTCAGGTGATCCACCTGCCTCAGCCTCCCAAAGTGCTGGGATTACAGGCGTGAGCCACCACGCCCAGCCTAATGTTTTTTATTATTTGTAGAGACAAGGTCTTGCTATGTTGCCCAGGCCGGTCTCCAGCTTCTAGGCGATCCTCCCACATTGGCCTCCCAAAGTGCTGGGATTACAGGCATACACCGCGCCTGGCCAGTAGTAGTTGATTGGTTAATCGATGTGAGTTCAAGGTCCTGTGCTAAAAACGTTGTATGCATTATCTTTCATTGGGATCCCTGTTTTACAGGAGGAAATCGAGAATCAGAAGAGTTGGAGAATTTGTCCAAGGTCATACTCGAAAGACTAAAATATTTTGAAGGGCAATGTCCAGAACATAGCAGGCATTGCTCATTGCTATGAAGAGCTTTTTCACACAGAGCCATTTGTGAACTCTTTCCTTCGGAAATGGTGACAGGCTGCCCCTCTGCATCCAGAGCTAATGCCGTATGCCAAAGCTGAGATGTACTTTCCTTTCAGACAAAAAGGTACATTTCACACTGAGGACAGCTCAGCTTGGTAACCTGTGGCCAAGGAGCACCTGGGAGAGGGAACAGCTCAGGCTTTGAAGGCCTCCTGCCTGTGCTGTGCATGCAATCAGCTGACAGAGCTGGGGTAATTCAGATGTGGAGCTTACTCAGCAGCCTAGTGGCCTTTTTGGCCACTGAGCACCAACAGCCACCCCTCCCCCAGCCCTGGTTCCCGAAAGCTTCCAGCTTAGACAGAAACGGAGCAGAAGTGCAGGGAGATGGTTTGGTTCAAACTCCAATTAGGAGGGAAGCTGATCACACACACATTCAAACTCCAATTAGGAGAGAAACTGATCTCACACACACACACTCAATTAAGAGTCTGGCAGTTGCCGAAGGTTAATAATGGAACTTATTGTAGAATTAAGACAAAATGGCTTTGTTATTGAATTCCAAAATCTCAACCAGGGTTCTCTCTGATTGATAACTATAAGCTCATTTACAACACTGGCACACAATGTAGGCTAGAGGTATAAATCCAGAAGGTCAGGACTGCTTGCTAGCCCGCATGACTTTGGGCAAGGTTCTTAGCCTGCTCACATTTCCTCCTGTAAAATGGGACTAAAATGGTGCCTTCCTTATAGTGTTGATAAAGTTTATTACTCTATGAAAGAACTTATTACAGGCCTAGCATCTTGTAAGCACATAAAGAGAACATCATGTAAATAATGACTATTCACTAATCCTGTTCCCATTCCATCAGTGAATCCAAGGTTGAGAAGTTAGCCTGAAGTCATCCAGCAGATAAGAGCTAGAAGTCTTCTGTGGCCCTGCCATTCCCAGGTTTCTGGATGCTTTGCCCTTCAAAGGCTAAGTGATGCCATCACAGGAACTCTGTGAACTCTACTATGTCATTAGTTCAACAAATATTTATTGAAGGTCTACTATATGTCAGGCACTCTCTCAGCTGAGCATACTAAAAGACAGTCAAGGTCACTGCATTAGGGAACTTACGTTATAGCGGGGGAAACTGGCAACAGATAAACAACGAAATTAAAATATACTTTTAGATAGTGCTGGGAAGGAAATGGATGGCATATCCTAAGTATGTGCAATATGGACCTTTGTATTTTTATTACTAAGAGGCTCATAGCATCTGTCCAGGGCAAATGTGTAAAGCCTTGATTTGACAGACCGGGCTCCGAATTCTGGCTCTAAGTGACCTTGGTGTGATGAGTCAATCTTTCTGCCCTTCCTTCCTCATCAGTAAAACAGGAATACTAAGGTTGTTCTACAAATTAAAACATAAAATCTCAGTGTTTACCATTTTTCACTTCAGGTGGGCCAAGCTGGCACCTTGGAGGCCAGGTGGAACTGCAGGCTTGCACTGTGTTTCTGAGTGTTTGTACTGGGACCAGGTATACGGTAACCGGGTTTCTTGTGGGAGCAGTTGCTCCTTCTCTGCCATTTGATGAACTAATTGCATTCTTTTCTCAAATCTCACCTTCAGTGGAGAAATGTTCTCAGTGAATCACTGCTGTTCAGGACTTAATGCAGTCTGGTAAAAATTTACTCTATAACTCAGTAACCTCCAAATTGGATTTAGAAATACTAGAACTTCTATTTATCATGTAATTGCTTTTTACTTTCTATTTTTGTGTCTTATGATTACACAATATGTGGTTATAGCAGTCCAAGTATGTTATTTATAAACACATAGGGTATGCATGATCTAAAGTTTACTAACAGGGTGTACAATCAGAAAAGGGAGTCTACAGCCCTTACTTTGCTTAACTAAGAAAGGGTGTATTTCCATGAACTAGCCTGCAGGCACCACTACGCTAATAAGCAGCAGGGTTAAAGGAAAGGGCCTAGTCTCCTAAATCTCAAACTAGTGTTCTAAGTTTCTTGGGGGGGGGGGAAATGCAAGTAGAAATGAAATACATGATGAAAACTAAGTGAAAGGCCAACTTTTGGATGATCCATTAGACATGTCATTAGCTTAAGAAATAGGCACAAAACAGAGGACAATGATTCACTGAGAACATTTCTCCACTGAAGGTGAGATTTGAGAAAAGAATGCAATTAGTTCATCAAATGGCAGAGAAGGAGCAACTGCTCCCACAAGAAACCCCATTACCGTATACCTGGTCCCAATACAAACACTCAGAAACACAGTGCAAGCCTGCAGTTCCACCTGGCCTCCAAGGTGCCAGCTTGGCCCACCTGAAGTGAAAAATGGTAAACACTGAGATTTTATGTTTTAATTTGCAGAACAACCTTAGTCAGTATTCCTGTTTTACTGATGAGGAATGCTTCAAACTCTCCAAACACGAAACATCCTCCATGCATACTTTTTCCTTACCTCATTTGTAGGACAGTTTCATCTATATCACATTACACTATGTAGTGTCCATTTCAAGATGTGTGTCCCTCCTTTTCCTCACACACGTACATACACAAACACCTCTCACCACACATTCTGACTTTCAAACCATTTCACCTCCATGGAGGTGACACCATTTGGGACAAAAAAAAAAAAAAAAAAGCAGCAAGATGTTGAAAATAAAAATAAAGCGGATTTTATTTAGAAGATAAAGGTGGTGGTTATCGGTTTTGGTTAATCGAGTTGGGCTCAAGTGTTTTACAGGTCTTAAATGCCATCACAGACTGGCATGCCAAGGGCATTCTGAATGCCAATTACAGATTGAAGTTGTTTCAAAAACCAAGATGCTATCAAAAGCTGATGAGTTTGGATTTTTCTTAAAGTTGGACTAACACACTTCTTAAATATTTGTAAGAGTAAATAGATTGCTTGGTTCTGAAAGTTAAAACACTACACTGAGCAATTCCCCTTCTCCACAAGTCCCTAAGGCAATATTACAGTTGCCTCTGACAGCAAGTCCAACATTTCAACAAAGGGGGGGTGAGGAGAACTGGGAAAAATGAAAAGCAAAATTAATAAATGTAATTGATATAGGCAGCTACCACTTGTGGCAAACCAAAGCCTAGTCCGATGCCCATTTTCTTCACATTTCCACTGACATCTTCCCAAGCAGACGGTAACTACATTCTTGAAGGAATGTGCCAAGACTAGGGTGGGGAAGGCCCAGACAGTGAGTGAACAGAATGCATTTTGCATCCAGTTGCCTTAGGTGGTATATATAAGGACAAATACCCAGACTATGGAAAATCCACTAGCAAAAGGTTAACTAGAAAAGAGGAGAATTAAATGCATAACCAGTGCAGAGTAACTGCAAGGCACCAAGACCACATCCAACCAGCCCATTTTTCTCCTCTCCACCACTGAATGGATCTGGGAGAAAGCATTAGTAACAGCACTCATCAACTGCTTCCCTGGAACAAAACATGACAAAACACACGGAAGGTTTTTTCATTATGGTTCTCGGTGTACTTTATTCTCCTGCTGTCTAGCTAAGCAGCCCACACAGGACAGAAATGGGTAGCACTGAGGAATGATCAGATTTTTTTTCTATCCCCAATATTTCTGCCCCCTCCCTAAGCCCTGACCCAACCCTATCTTAATAATCAGGAATGGTTAGTACATCATTCTGTCTCTCAAAGAACAACTGAAATGGAAACAAGGCATTAGAGGACCAGGCCTCTTCTTAATAGGGCTTAGGAGCTGGTATGAGCTCTTTAGTCACAATGGAGTGTCTCTCCTTCAGATACCTGGATTTTTTTTTTTTTTTTTTTGTACACTGGTTCATAGATCGGCACTTGACTTTGAACCTGGCACCAAAAGGCACAATATCTGATACCCTGTACAAGAGCTATTAGAGATGCTGCCATATGGATGGGCAAAACTGAGCCAATCCCACTTATGAATGGAAGGCTTGGACATGGAAGGGAAGATATAAACGAGGAGTTGGAGAAAAACACAAGCCCATAGTTTTTGCTAGAGTGGAAATGAAAGTGGGAATGAGGGTCTTGTTTTTAGTCCTCTAAGGACCAGGAAGCAATTTTAAAACTTCCTTGGTTTTTCTGAAAGCAGCATATTCAAAATGCCAGCAAAAACTCCTAACAACTGCAAAACCAAAAGAGGATCAAAACTCACCAACATCCCTTCTTATTGCTGAAAGACTCTAAAATTCAGGATGCCCTGTTCCCTTGTAAAAGGGAAAATAATTAAGTCTGATTTATGGTAATCATACCACATCACACTTCTAAAAAAATATTGAAGTGTGTGACCAGGGGACGTTTGACACCATTTTATTAACCTTCAACTTCAGTGGAAAAATAAAACCTTTTTCAAGTGCCATTTTCATCACAAGACTTCTAGTTAGTGTGTTTGTGTATTCACACACACACACTTTTTTTTTTTGTTTTGTTGGTTGCTTTTGAAGTGCAGCAAGAGACCAATACCGCATTGTAGTCAATCAAATAAAAGAACAGAAGGCCAAGCAGTTTCCAAATGGTTATTTTATCAGATTGTTTGAACATTTAATTTATCCTGTTTGCAATCCAAAATAGTTACCTGAAGTTTGCTGTTTTGTGTGTATGTGTTTACTTTTATTGTATATTTATTTTTCTAAACTCTTTGGCACAATTTTCTGGGGGCGTTCAGACTGCCACAATACAAGTCAGGAGAGGGCGTTTTCTTTGTGCTGCCAATTCTGATCATTTAAATTTTGGTTTGTTTGGGTTGTGACTGTTTTGTTTTTGAAGTCTGCGTTATTTGTAACAATTGTACTTATATTTTTCTATATCCTCTAACGCCAGAGTTTTCTTTTTCTCCCCCCTCCCCCCCACTTCTACATTCACAGTTGAACCATATTATTAGGAAAGGCGCCTTGATGAAAAGATCAGGATAGGAGCTCTGACCATTCGTCAGTGTTTTCCCTAGAGTAAAAAAAACAAAAAACAAAACCAAAAAAAAAAAAAAAAACAAAACAAAACCTAAAGAGCGTCTTTCCTCTGTGGTTTTTTTTTTTTTTTTTTTTTTTTTTACATCTCTTGTGCTGCATCAGTAGACAGAACTTCGGTTAGTTTTATGAAATGCAACATCTAACCCCTTGTTTTCTGGGAAAAAGAAACTGCAATGACTTGAAGTTGAGAATGTGGATACCGCCTCACTCACACACACTCATTCTCAGACTGTAAAAAATCCCTGACCCTCCTTCTAGCTGGCAAGCATACAGTACCATGTGGCAAAGGTACAGCGAAGGTGGGCTTGAGACCCAGGCTCCATCTTTCTCCTCAGTAGCAAAGGCCAGGCTGCCTTTTACAACAAAGCACCACAGCTGAACCCAGTCCCTCCTCCTCCCCCAAACCAGGCATTCCACTCGGCACCGGCCAAAAGACAGAAAAGCTACTTCTAGCCTCTCCTGGGAAGAGATAACTTTCTTTCTTTCTTTTTTTTTTAATAAGTAACTCCATTGTTTTTCTCTTTTCCAAGATGGCCGATGTTATGGTTTTCTACGAAGTCAGTGCTTACTTAGCTCACTAACAGCGCTGCTGTTGGCGGCTGCGGCTGCTGCTGTGGCAGGATTTTCAATGTGGTGTGTTTTCAAGCCTCACTCACTCATCCTCTCATTCCCAAACATTCAGCATCCGTGCACACTCCTCACTTCCAGGTTTTTCAAAAGATGGGAGATTTCCAGTGGGGGTCCTCAGGTTATCATCCCAATGGTAACAGATCTGAAAACAGATGGAAAAAAAGGTCAATCTTTGAGATCACATATACCCAACAGAGTCAATAATGCTGACTCCTACAATTACATGCTCCTAGGCCTGAATGGAATTTGTCAACATTTCAAGGATTGACACTCTTTCTTCTTGTCCTATGTGCCATTGACCTGCTCTTATTAACACCTACATCAGAGGGTACGAGGGAAACTCAAAGAGCCAATTTTACTGAGATCTGTGGAGTAAGATAACTAATTAAGAGTGAAAGAAATTAAAACTATATTTCAGTCTGGGTGCAGTGGCTCAAGCCTTTAATCTCAGCACTTTGGGAGGCCAAGGAGGGAGAACTTCTTGAGGTCAGGAGTTCAAAACCAGCCTGGGCAACAGGAGATCTTGTCTCTAAAAATAAAAAAAAATTAGCCAGTCATGGAGGTACTTGCCTGCAGTCCCAACCACCTGGGAGGCTGAGGCAGGAGGGCCACTTAAGCCCAGGAGCTGGAGGCTTCTATGAGGTATGATTGTACAACTGCACTCCAGCCTGGGTGACAGAGGAGACTCTGTCTCCAAACAAACAAAATTGCATTTCAAAGTAGGAGCCAAGGCCTGGTGTGGTGGTACACACCTGGGAGACCGAGAAAGGTGGATCACCTGAGGTCAGGACCAGTCTGGCCAACATGGTGAAAACCCATCTCTACTAAAAATACAAAAAAAAAAAAAAGCCTATAATTCCAGCAATTTAGGAGGCTGAGGTGGGTGGATCACCTAAAATTAGGAGTTCAAGACTAGCCTGGCCAACATGGTGAAACCCCATCTTTACTAAAAATACAAAAACTGGGCCAGGCATGGTAGCTCACGCCTGTAATCCCAATACTTTGGGAGGCCGAGGTGGGTGGATCACGAGGTCAGGAGGTCAAGACTAGCCTGGCCAAGATGGTGAAATCCCGTTTCTACTAAAAATACAAAAAAATTAGCCAGGTGTGGTGGTGGTAGGGCACCTGTAATCCTAGCTACTCAAGAGGCTGAGGCAGAGAACTGCTTGAACCCGGGAGGCAGAGGTTGCAATAAGCTGAGATCGCGCCACTGCACTCCAGCCTGGGCGACAGAGCGAGACTGTCTCCAAAAAAAAAAAGAAGAAAAGAAAATTAGTCGGGTGTGGTGGCATGTGACTGTAATCCCAGCTACTCGGGAGGCTGAGACAGGAGAATTGCTCAAACCCAGGAGGCGGCAGTTGCAGTGAACCGAGATTGTGCCACTGCACTCCAGCCTGGGCGACACTGAGACTCTGTCTCAAAAAGAAAACACACACACACACAAAAACATTTGACTTTGGAAATCTTCTCTAGAGCTAGGCAACGTCTAAAAGCACTGCTGTAAAGAAAGAATAGAGCATGAGGAAAGGAATAGAAAACAGAAGAGAATTAGGGGGAAATGACATTACTGATGATTTTATTAGGACCCAAAATACTCTGGGAATTTCAGTGAATTCCAGTTTTAAAAGTTCTGCTCTCCATCACTATGAGGAGTCAAACATTTGGCTCAAGGAAAAACTGAGGCTGCCTGACTGACTCAGAAGCACCTACATGGGAAAAAGTACAAACAAAAAAAATGCCAGAAGGCAGTGCTTGCCAGAATGGCCTAAAGAAAACATACCCCCCTCCTCCAGGAAGTAGAAGAAAGAGGACAGTGAAGGCAAGATCTTACCAAGCTTGGTTCTTCAGTTTCCTCAGTTCTTTTGTTGCCCATGTAGCAAGGGTTTTTGCTTTGTTAGTCTTCGATCTCCGCCCTTCAGTTAACAATTCATGGATCATTGGCCTAGCTTCTACTAATTTCAGTACATCCTTCCCAAATGCTGTACATAAGTCCCTGTGCAAAACAAACACAGCTGAGAATGAGCTCCTAGCCCCATACCAGTATAATGTTTTGAGCCTTCCAAACCAGTGCTATGGGTTTCTTAGCAAATTTCAAAGATAAATAAAACGCTCAGTAGAGGTCACTAGACAGAGGCAATTGTTGACCAACATCAGAGTTTAATGGGGTGTAATACAGACACCTTGAGGGTCTGGAATAAACTATCACGTGAACACTCAAAACAGGACATGAAGCGTTCTGCAAAGAAATCTCTGTGCCAAAAAAGTGAATTGTTGCCATCCGCGATACTCTCAAAACTCCTTACTCCATGTTTTCTCATTTTCTGTGAGAAGTTCTATTCAGCTCTTAGAAGCAGGGTATAACTTACCCTATTAGTCCAGCAGCACAAGCTACTACTCCATCTGTGTGATCCTCATCTCCAGCAATGTGGTCAATGAAAGACAGAATAAATTCTACTCTGGGTTGTACCAGCATCACATCCGCTATAGAAGAGAGAGAAGGTATTGGTCGGGTGCGGTGGCTCACACCTGTAAACCCAGCACTTTGGGAGGCCCAGGCGGGTGGATCACAAGGTCAGAAGATCGAGACCATCCTGGCTAACTCGGTGAAACCCCGTCTCTACTAAAAATACTAAAAAATTAGCCGGGCGTGGTGGCAGGTGCCTGTAGTCCCAGCTACTCAGGAGGCTGAGGTAGGAGAATGGCGTGAACCCAGGAGGCGGAGCTTGCAGTGAGCTGAGATTGCGCCACTGCACTCCAGCCTAGGCGACAGAGCAAGACTCCATCTCAAAAAAAAAGAAAAAAAAAAAAAGAGAGAGAAGGTCTGATGCAGCTGTCCCTCATATGGCAGGACTACATCCTTTTTCAAAATTTCCAACTATTATACCCCTACCATACAAGGTCCAAGCTGGATAACTAGATGCATATAGTTATATCAAATTATTCTTCCTTTGATTAATGTGTCATTCCTCAAGTCGACAGAAGAGACAAATATTCCTCTTCCTATAGGCAAATATAGAAGAAACAAATTTAACTTTTTCCTGAGCTAATGATACCAAGGGGGGTGAAGTAAAAAAATTCCCCCAATCAGCAACAAGAACACGTAATGGGAATTATGACTCCCCAGTCCTCCAATTTAGCTTGTGGGGATGGGAAAGGGGTAGGGGACCTGCCACTCATGGTTGATACAGGAAGCATTTATGTTGGGTTTCTTCCCCCCAACATTTTTGCTGAATCCCATCCCTTGCAATACTCAAGAAATATGAGAAAAAGAAGCAGAGGGCTGGGTGCAGTGGCTCACGCCTGAAATCCCGTCACTTTGGGAGCCCAAGGTGGGAGACTACGTGAGCTCAGGAGTTCGAGAGCAGCCTGCAAAACATGGTGAAATCCCATCTCTACTAAAATATAAAAAAAAAAAATAGCTGGGCATGGTGGTGTGTGCCTGTAGTTCCAGCTACTCAGGAAGCTGAGGCATAAGAATCACTTGAACCCAGGAAGTGAAGACTGCAGTGAGCTGTGATCGCTCCACTGCACTCCAGCTTGGGTGATAGAGTGAGACTGTCTCCAAAAAATAAAAATAAAATAAAATAAATTAAAAAGGCTGGGCACAGTGGCTCAAGCCTGTAATCCCAGCACTTTGGGAGACCAAGGCGGGCAGATCAATTGAGGTCAGGAGTTCAAGACCAGCCTGACCAACAAGGTGAAAGCTTGCCTCTACTAAAATGTAAAAATTAGCCAGGCATAGTGGCAGATGTGTATAGTTCCAGCTACTCAGGAGGCTGAGGCAGGAGAACTGCTTGAACCTGGGAGGTGGAGGTTGCAGTGAGCCGAGATTGCACGACTGCACTCCAGCCTGGGCAACAGAGTGAGACTCCGTCTCAAAACAAAAAAAAGAAAGAAGAAGCAGAGCAAAAACAATAGTCTACAGTTTTCCCCAAGCCACTCTCTTCATTAGGGCACTGCTCCCCCTTCTCCCAGCCTTTTAAGCAACAGGCACTAGGTTCACAAGCGAGCTACAGAATGACAGACATAGCCCACTTGGCTAAGTGCACATTGGCCAGTGGACGAAGGGAACTGGGTTGTATACTCAACGGTGTACGTTCTCCTGATCCCCCTTTAATCCCTGGACGATTCCAGTATAGGCTTCCAAGCAGCTTTCCCTTAGCTCATTCAGATAATCCACCATGTCATAGTCTGACTGTAAGACACAAAGAACAGAACCTACATCACACTGATCACTTTTGGCTGCATGTTTGTCAATAGTCCCTCCAATTAGAGCTAGACTTAAAGAACAGCCAAGATAGCTTTAAGCTTACCTTGTCCACCTGGGCTTGGGAGGCCTGCTGAAGAGTATTCAATACAACCTCTAAGTATTTTTTAAACTCTCCTCCAATAGCAAGGGCAATATCACCAAACACTGACAGAATCTGCGGCTTCACAGACCTGTGGACATTCTCATTCTGACAAGGAACAAAAGGAAAAGTGAATTAAGTCAAAACTTGTTTGGTCCAAAGATTCACGAAAATTTCATTTCTAACAAGCAACTATTGATTTTAAATATTTGGATGGTCCTTTATAGCTTACAAAACCTTTCCCATTTGCACCTCACATCAACTCTAAGAAGCTAGCCCAGGTATTGGTATTCCCACTTTACACATGAGGAGACTGACTTAAGAATCAAGTGACTTGTGTGAGAACACACATGTACAATAATTAATGATGGCTATCTCTGGAGAGAGGTATAATATACAAATGGTCCCCTGCTCATGATGGTTTGATGATTTTTCCACTTTACAATGTGTTTATTGAGACCTAACTCCATCATAAGTCAAGGAACAACTGTATTTACTTTTCCTTTGCATTTTACTGTTTTGTTTTAAAAATCTCTAATAGAGCACACATTCCTTTAACTTTACAATCTTTCTTCAGAATCATCTGTGAAATGAACAACTCCCCTCTTTATAAACCCAAAGCCAATGTTCTAGAAACTTACAGCTCCCTGTCACTGATTTTTTTTTTTCTTTTTGAGACGGAGTTTGGCTCTTCTTGCCCAGGCTGGAGTGCAATGGCGCGATCTTGGCTCACTGCAACATCCGCCTCCCGGGTACAAGCGATTATCCTGCCTCAGCCTTCCGAGTAGCTGGGATTACAAGCACCTGCCATCACGCCCGGCTAATTTTTTTTGTATCTATAGTACAGACGGGGTTTCACCATGTTGTCCAGGTTGGTCTCGAACTCCTGGCCTGCCTCGGCCTCCCAAAATGCTGGGATTACAGGCCACTGCGCCCAGCCTGTCGATATTTAACTATCTTTCCAACTGTTGATTTCTTCAAAGAAGACTGGTTAATTAGATTGTGTGTAGATACTCACCCCCAAATTTTCCAGAAGCAGCTGCATCACCTCGTCACAGAAAGGTATGATGTTGGATTGAAGGGCACGGCACAAGTCTCCCACTAAGCCCACAGCTGCCAAACAAACCTGCCAAGAATCAAGGAAATAATCTTCTAACAGAAAAGGCTGCCTGCTGGGGCAAGATATTATTTTTAACTAGCTGCTGAGCTTTTATCACTTGAACCTAGAGTTAACATCTTCCCTCTGCCGAGATTAATTTTTCAACAACCAACATGGCAGGCAGGGAACAAAGACTATCCGAGGGAGATCACTGATAAAGTTTAAAAAAAAAAAAAAAAAAAAAAAAAAAAAAAAGCCTTGCTCTCCAGGGTGCTAATAGCTCAACTTTATAGCTGCTCCTGCATTAGTACTGTCTAAGCAAATAAACAGTCATCTTGTCCACCATTATCTGGTACATCTAATATCTTGTCCACCGTTATCTGGTACATCTAATATCCTGTTTTTCATGGACTACTTCCAGTTCAAACGTTCAGGCAATGAATAAAGTAGCTTGCCTTTTAGGACAATGTATCAGGAAAAACTACTTAAGCTATAAGAACCTGGTTTTGCGTGCACTACAGTGACTGTCAGATATAAATGGGAACATACTATTTTGAAAAGCACATCCTACCTGATATTCAGCATAATTTTTTAATCCAATGCCCAGGAAGGGTTTAAAGGCCTCCATGTACTTGAGGAATTCACCACCCAACACTGTAATGAAATAAGCTATTAGCCAATGACAGCACCACGGGTTAACACAGAGGCAGGCAGAAATAACCCATCCTACCTCTCCCAAAATGTACTCGCTCCACTCAACAGGTTGGGTGAAATGTGCTTTAGTTACCGATTCCATCATGAAGACATTAAAGGCTTGCATAAGCCAAATTTATTACTGCTGGAAGGGCCCTAATTCATACGCCACAGAGAAAATGCCCACTGTCCACAGAATAGGGCTTTACTCTGACTAATACAACCAAGTGGTATGACCCTCAAGGAATGTCAAGGTTAATTTTAAATGGGCTGAACCAGCAATACTGACTCTTGTCCACCTCCTCATCTGATAATAGCATGTCCTTTCTGCAGGCCAGCTTCAAAACAGGGTCCTTAGGCAATTCCATCAAGGGCTAAACAAGCCACAGCCAGGAAAAGCAGCACTGGGCTTCAGATCCAAATCAGCCACTCCAGGAGCCAAAATTAACTTCTTTGCCCTTTCAGAGGAGTGGTCACGTGTTGACAGACCAGTTGGACATAGGCTGTTTATGCCAAAAATAGTTCTAGTCCTCAGGAGAGTGGTCCTCAGGTAAATGGCCTTAGCAATGTACTTACAGGCCACCCCTGAAAAGGCATTCCAGATTCCTAAAGTGCTTCATAATGCCCCTTCAAAGAGTCTTAAGTCAGATATGGCTTCCCCAAACCAAATTTGCAGTCAGACATGTAAAAATCAGAAAATCAATTCCTAGAACTCGCTCAATGTTTCATTTCATCCCATACCAGGCACCATGATGTGTCAATCTTAGTCCAAAGCACTACAAACCAAACCAGGTGATGACAAGTACCAGGAAAGAAAATAGAAACTTTTAGCAGGGCACAGTGGCTCACGCCTATAATCCCAGCTACTCAGAAGGCTGAGGCAGGAGAATTGCTTGAACCTGGGAGGTGGAGGCTGTGGTGAGCCAAGATGGTGCCACTGCACTCCATCCTGGGCAACAGAGCAAGTCTCAAAAAAAAAAAACAAAAAAAAAAACAAAAAACCACCTCTGCCAATCTCCGTTGCAAACTGGCTCCCCATTTAAATGGACTGACAAGGCAGTTATACAAATTTAAGTGGTGTACACTTAAGTTCAATCTAACTTTGAAGTGACTCATGCCCCAGTAAAAGGACTATGCTTTCTGTAGTCAAAAATTCTTTAATGCCCTGACAAGGAGGCCCAGGAGTTTGAGACCAGCCTGAGCAATATAGTGAGACCCTGTCTTCACACACAAACAAAATTAAGCTGGGCCCAGTGGCTCACATCTATAATCCTAGCACTCTGGGAGGCTGAGGCAGGAGGATCACTTGACTCAGGAGTTCAAGACCAGTCTGGGCAACATGGCGAAACTCCGTCTCTGCCAAAAATATAAAAATTAGCTGGGCATGGTGGTGTGCACCTGTTAGTCCCAGCTACTCTGGGGGCACTGAAGTGGAAGGATCATGTGAGCCCACGATTTCAAGGCTGCAGTGCGCCAAGATCGCGCCACTGCACTCCAGCCTGGGTGACAATTATTTAAGGCCACTGAAATGCCTAAATTCCAAAGACATTCCCTGACCAGACAGTATTTCTCACCGACCTTCCACCAGTGTGCTAACTGCCATCAGGGCATCCTCTTGTACTCCCCCAGACCCAGCTGTGCTTTGGAACATCCTTAACAGGGAGGCCATAACCACATCAGAGATCTGCAAAGCATCTTGATGTTGCACTTTCCGAAGAACATTCTGTGAAATGAGTAAGAGTTCAAGATCAGTTGATTCCAAATCTCCCAATCAGAACACTATACCTTTTCTTTTTAAAATCAATTAAGTCCCTTGATATTTTTTAATTTTGGGAATGCCAAATGTACTTTTTATACACAAAAACATTGACAGTACCAATCATCAGCAATACATTTTAACATTTCTCCTGTTTCTCAATTCAGAACAAACGTGAGCTGATCCTCCGTTGTGCAGAAGGTCATGTCGTCTCAATTTCATTTGTCTTACTATCTGACAAATCCCTGCTGGTAGCCTCCATAGTCCAGTCTTACTGGAATGATAGTTAAATTACTTCAGCTTTAGAGAAGGCCCTATCACATTAGAGCTCTTATTCATAAAACAAACAAAAAGCAACCCTTCCTATATCCTACCTATTTACAGATGACCTAGAAATAATCTTGATAAAATCAAACCAACCTGACTTCTCCCATCAAACATTCCTTCCTCACTCGTTTGTTTCAACTAATGTCACTGACATTACGTCAAACAGCAAATGTTTCAAAAGATGACGGTACAAATTCAAGGCTTTATTTTTAGCCAAGTGAACTATAGCTGGGAACCAAATCTGACTGAGCTAGGCTTGAATAACCTAATGAAAAACCAAGAGTTTTTTGGTTTTCAAAATCAAAAAAACCAAAACCATTCAAGCTGCCAACACAAATGAGCTATACATCTGGAAGGAACCATCACACATTTAAGTAGTTTCCTTCTCTACACAGTGACATTAGTTGAAACAAACAAGAGTGAGGAAGAGAGGTCTGAGGAGTGTATGTTGAATTAGGAGAAGTCAAGTTGGTTTGATTTTATCAAGATTACATCTAGACCATCTGTAAATAAGTAGGATTTGAATCTTTCTAGACAGACAGGTAAGGCAGGTGGGGAATTCCTCTCCCAATCGACCACAGACCAAAGCCTTCTGAGAACAGCTTCTGATCCGCATCATCTATACCATTTTCGAGTTCTGTGTGTACACGAACTTGTTATACTGAGATACTAATAATTCTCTAATCTGGAGTTATTAAGTCATAAGGCACCACCATACCTGAAGAGTTGCGCAGAGTAAAGACTGAAGGTCATTGAACTGGATTCTATCGGATGTGCTCTGGATATGTGACTACAAAGAAAATAAGAAAACATACTCTACATGAAAACCTTCCACTTTTGCTGGGACCATTTAATAATCTTCCCTAATACTAACATAGGAAAGTAAACAACAGCAACAAAAAACCCATAATACATATAGTGTAACACATATATGAGTAAACCATGACAAGCAATGCTAACGTTAAGGCGCAATGTTTTTTGTATAAGCTTTATTATCTTTCTGAGAAAATATATACTTCAACACTAAAAAGACAGAACAGTCTGGAAAATAGACCTAGGTGTCAAAAGTACTGCCCAATTCCCACCCATAGTCAGGGGCATTCTTAGGTCTCACCTCCATCTGAAGAACCTGTTGCAGTCGTTCCATGATGACCAAAGTCGTTTTCTGGACAGCAGGATAACAATCCTTGGCACTGTTTTTCACAATTTCCATCAGAGATTCATATGCAGAACTCCTCAGGTTGTTCTGGTGTCCATCAGGTCTGTAAAGAACACAGCGAAAATCTTAAAGCCTCAACTGAAAAGGACAGGGAAGAACATAGACGATGTCTTGCCAAAAATAAGAACTCAGGAACCGGTATGACTGCAGACCTGGTTTGAGTTTGAAAACACAATATCCAAGAATGAAATCTTCAAGTCCTTTGAGCCAATGGCTATGTTCATTATGGTCTCCAGACAGTTAAAATTTAGAATGGCCCTTTTGGAAATGGGCTAAAATTATAGAGGAAAAAATGGTTTGAAATGGTAAAAAATCATGTGAACAATTTAACAGGTTGTCTGAAGTGCTATGAAGAAAATACCCCAATTTTCTTGGCTAGACGTGATGGCTCATGCCTATAATCCCAGCAATTTAGGAGGCTGAGGCAGGCAGATCACTTGAGGTCAGTTTGAGACCAGCCTGGTCAACATGGTGAAACCCCACCTCTACTAAAAATATAAAAATTAGCCAGGCGTAGTGGCTTGTGCCTGTAATCCTAGCTACTCAGGAGGCTGAGGCACGAGAATTCCTTGAACCTGGGAGGTGGAGGTTGCAGTGAGCCAAGACCGCACTCCAGCCTGAGCAACAAGACCGAAACTCCGTCCCAGGAAAAAAAAAAAGTACCCCAATTTTCTTCATTCATTTAAAAAAGATGTCTTCATATACAATCTCAAAGAGGCATGGACATGAACTAGTTAAATGGAAGATTTTTGATGGGCACAGTGGCTCAGGCCTATAATCCCAGCACTTTGGGAGGCCAAGGCGGGCAGATCACCTGAGGTGTCAGGAGTTTGTGACCAGCCTGGCCAACATGGCGAAACCCCATCTCTACTTAAAATACAAAAATTAGCCAGGCATGTTGGTGGGCACCTTTAGTACCAGCTACTCGGGAGGCTGAAGTACGAGAATCACTTGAACCCAGGAGGTTGCAGTGAGCCAAGACTGCACAATTGCACTCTAGCCTGGGTGACAAGAGAAGACTGTCTCAAAAAAAAAGGAAGAGTTTGTGCTCAGCTCTCTTCCTGAAGGTTTACTTTGCTCATGACTTTAGGTATAGCTCATACAAAACATAAATCGTTAAAGGTTGTCTCCAACTTATAATCCCTTTAAACAACATTTCAAAAGCTTGTTTCTAAGCCAACTGTATTTACCCCAAGTTCTTCATCCTATATAAAAATATGGTAGTTGGCTGGGCATGGTGGCTCATGCCTGTAATCCTGGCACTTTGGGGGGCGAAGGCAGGTGGATCACGAGGGTCAGGAGATCGAGACCATCCTGTCCAACATGGTGAAACCCTGTCTCTACTAAAAATACAAAAATTAGCCAGGCATGGTGGCATGCACCTGTAGTCCCAGCTACCCAGGAGGCTGAGGCAGGAGAATCGCTTGAGGAGGTTGCAGTGAGCTGAGATTGCGCCACTGCACTCCAGCCTGGGCGACAGAGCAACACTCTGTCTCAAAATAAATAAATTAATTAATTAATTAAATAAAATAAAAATGGTAGTTATTGATTTGGTGTGGCAATCAAATTCATAATGAGTACTATCATTTCTCTTGTAACCAAATACTCCTGTTAACTGTCAATGCTGCAAAATGAAGGAACCTCTCTAGATCAATTACTCTCTACAAAGAAAGCAGAGAAATTACACTATATTCAGATTTCAGCTGTAAACTGAACAATTCTAAGGTAGGTGGAATCTGCATTTCTTTCTCCATCTTTAAACAAACCAATCAATCAATCATGGGATTCTTTTTTTGAGATGAGTTTCACTCTTGTTGTCCAGGCTGGAGTGCAATGGCGCAGTCTCAGCTCACTGCAACCTCCATCTCCCAGGTTCAAGCAATTCCCCTGCCTCAGCCTCCCAAGTAGCTAGGACTACAGGCATGCGCCAGCACGCCCGGCTAATTTTTTGTATTTTTAGTAGAGACAGGGTTTCACCATGTTGGCCAGACTGCTTTCAAACTCCTGACCTCAGGTGATCCAGCCGCCTTGGCCTCCCAAAGTGCTGGGAATATAGGCGTGAGCCACCACGCCCAGCGGGTTTCTTTTAATTCCTCTAGAGAAGGTAGAGTCTTGTCCTGTCTCACTATGCTTCTATGATTAAGCTAGATATCCTCCACAAAGAAGGCAATAGAACTTGGATGCAAAGACGTCACTCATTTCTGTGAAATATCAGTTACCTGTCTGTAGTCTCTAGGAGCTTCTGAACTATGAGTTCAAATGAAGAAGATAAGCAGTAAGTAGCTGGTTCTTCCTGATCATCAGCAACATCTGCAGCTTCATAAGCAGCTTCAGCCAGACTGGAGAAAGCCTGAAATGCACATAGGTTCAATGTTAATCCTGAAAGAACCCCACACCTTAGGATTATCTCATTTTTCATTAAGATACTTTGGGCCGTGTCAGTGAACTTCCAACTTTTTCTGCCAACGTCATCTCAAGACAGCATTTTACAGGTATCTTTTAAACTAACTATTTATTTATTTGATTTGTACTTTCTGTTCATCCTGATAATCTGACAACTCTCTAAGCAGCAGAGTACTTTCACCAATACCTGCCATTTCTTCTGTTTCCAATCACAGAAATCCTGTCTGATAATCTGACATCTCTCATCATCCTGTTTGATAATCTGACAACTCTCTAAGCAGCAGAGTACTTTCAACCATACCTGCCATTTCATTTCTGTTTCCTTTCACAGAAAGACGTTTAGCCCCATTCCTTCCTTATTTGAACTTCCTCCCCTTAACCAATTACATTAGCCTATACTGACTCAGCATTTAGGCTGCCTACCTTCCTTCCCTCTTGCCCTCTACTCAGCAATGATACTTCTTATAGCCAAAAACTCTCTACCTTAATCAAAACTTCTTGTCCCCAAGCAATTCAAGAAAGCAACCCAAGTCCAGATAGTTTCCCCACTGGGTTACCATGACTGTTCTAAGTGGTTCAGGAACCAGTAACCATAAGTCAAGTGTTCCCACTGGCTCTTGCAGTTGGAATCTCCCCCACATTTTAATTGAATAAATTAGAAAGAAAATCAGAAAAAGCCTTCCAGTGAGGCAGGTTGATTTCTCTCCCACACCTTCTACTTTCTTGCCAGTGGCGCAGGCAAGCTCCTTTTCTCACCAGCAAGAAAATCCCTTACCCAGCACACATTTGAAGCCACTCTGGGTTCAGCACTGAGACCCTCAATCAGACACTGTAGCAGGGGAGCCAAGTAGACATCATTGATGGCAGCTTCAGGAAGCAGCTCACAAATTCTGCCTACAGTCCATGCAGCTGTATCTCGAACAACTACACTGGGGTCTTTCATTAATTCTATTAGGGTGGGCATAGCCTGAAAATATAACAGTTATTAGCAAAGCAAAACAAAGATTAAAACTCATATTAACTACTACCCCAGAGAAAGAAATACTGATGGATGGCTTAACTCAAAAAAGTCACCAAGATACTTCTGTAATTTTACAGGACATGGTGTGAAACATCTTTCAAAATATTTGAAAATATCTTTCAAAACTCCAGTTGAGAGTTTTATATTAAGAATTTGGTGTAAATGCTTTTAGTAGTCTGCAATAAATTACTCAGATAGAGGCCGGGCATGATGATGGCTCATGCCTGTAATCCCAGCACTCTGGGAGGCTGAGGCAGGCAGATCACTTGAGGTCAGGAGTCGCTTGAGGTCAGGAGTTCAAGACCAGCCTGACCAACATGATGAAACCCGGTCTCTCTACTAAGAATACAAAAATTAGTTGGGCATGGTGGCACATAGTCCCAACTACTCGGGGGGCTGAGGCACGAGAATTGCTTAAGCTGGGGAGCTGGAGGTTGCAGTGAGCCTAGATTGCACCACCGCACTTCAGCACTCCAGCATGGGTGACAGAGTAAGACTCCATCCCCCCGCCTCCCTACCTCAAAAAAAAAGAATTACTCAGATACTCAGAATTCTCAGGATGCAGCTATGATGGCATCTGGCTATATCCAGAAAGACTGAAAGACTGAATTCTTTAAGCACTAAACTCAACTATAACAAACTCTTTTTTTTTTTTTTTTTGAGATAGAGTTTCGCTCTTGTTGCCCAGGCTGGAGTGCAATGGCACGACTTGTAATAGCAAAACAAGCACAACATTTCCATAAGAACATTTTCATTACATAAAGGACATTTTGTCCAAAGGATAGAATAATAATGCCATTATTAAAAATTATGGGGAGTCAGTGCTAGGTGCAAAAAAAAATTATCGGGAAATGTTTACAACATAGTATTAAATGAAGAAACAAGTTATAAAACAATCTGCACAGGAAGAGCCTGTTGCACACACATGCACACAGGAAAAAGCTCCAAGGATAAATACAGAGTTAAGAGTGGTATTTCTGGGCAATGAAATTAAAGATGACTTTTCTCTTTTGGCTTCTTTCACATGTCTCTGGATCATGCTGACTTATGTAATTAAAAAACTAAGAAATATATTTTACCCTCATTAAAAGTAAACAAGTATCTAGAGATAATCTTTGTAGATGACAATTTACAGTTTTGTTTTGAAAAATAAAGATATGCTTTAAGTTTAAACAATAAATATCCTACTTTCTACTCCAAAAATCCCTCAGCTTCACCTGTATAACTAGTGGTTTGAGCTGACTGGGCTCTGGTCCTTCCAAGATACAACCAAAAGCCATCACTGCTGCATCCCGGTACCGCCAATCTGGGTTCTTGATGTGTTCTTTAATGAAGGGGAGGACATGTGGGACAATGTCATCTTCACAGCAGGTGGCCAGAAGCATGAGGCACACCCCTGCCGCTTTGCAGGGGTTCCAATCATCGTCATCATCATTTTCGTCCTGGTGAAAGAATATGGCACTAGTTAAGATTTTGTCCAAACAATCATTTTAACTCTAAAGGTCCTCTGACTACTCTTGAATGTCTTTAGAACTTAAACTCCAGGGAAATAAAATATAAGACCTTTATATTTTGTCTCTTCCACAAACATTCATCACAGCATAGCCTTTGTTAAACAAGATTCAGATGGAAGAAGATTCCATTTAGTACTACACAACAAGAATGAAAAAATTTCAACTACATCCAAAAAGAATGAATTCCAAACATTTAGAACAAAATACAGAACTAGAGTGTATGCTGTATGATTCCAGTTATGTAAAGTCCAAAATCGGCCAGGCGCGGTGGCTCATGCCTGTAATCCCAGCACTTTGGGAGGCTAAGGTGGCTGGATCACCTGAGGTCAGGAGTTTGAGATCAGCCTGGTCAACATGGTGAAACCCTATCTCTACTAAAAATACAAAAATTAGCTGGGTGTGGTGGCACGTGCCTGTAGTCCCAGCTACTCAGGAAGCCAAGGCAGGAGAATTGCTTGAACCTGGAAGGCGGAGGTTGCAGTGAGCCGAGATTGTGCTACTGTGCTCCAGCCTGTGTAACAGAGTGAGACTCTGTCTCAGAAAAAAAAACAAACAAACATAGTATTAAAAATAATAATAAATAAAGTCCAAAATCAACAAAAATTAACCTATGGAATAAAAGACCAGGAAAGTAAGGGAGTTTCATGACTGGGAAGAAGACATGATTCAATCAAAAGTTCAAAAAAGAGGCAAGGTGCAGTGGTTCATGCCTGTAATCCCAGCACTTTAGGAGGCCAAGGCAGGCAGATCACTTGAGGTCAGGACTTCGAGACCAGCCTGGTAAACATGCTGAAACCTCGTTTCTACTAAAAATACAAAGACTAGCTGGGTATAGTGGCACACACCTGTTAATCCCAGCTACTCGGGAGGCTGAGGCAAGAGAATCACATGAACCTGGGAGATGAAGGTTGTAGTGAGCCAAGACCGCCCCACTGCACTCCAGCCTGGGTGATAGAGCAAGACTCTGTACCCCTCAACGCCCCCCCAAAAAACCAAAAACCAAAAACACAAAAGTTCAAAAAAGAAAAGATTCCACTAATATCTCCTCTTAAGTTAGAATCCAAGGTATAGCTTCCTAATTGTGGCCATTCACACCACATAGTAAACTTAAGGCAGGTTGCCTACGCAGTTTCAGAAAATCACACAAAGAATAATTTGTTCTCAAATAGGAAAAGCACAATAAAAATATAAGAAAGTAGGCCGGGTGCAGTGGCTCATGCCTGTAATCCCAGCACTTTGGGAGACTGAGGTGGGTGGATCATGAGGTCAAAAAATCGAGATCATCCTGGCCAACATGGTGAAACCCCGTCTCTACTAAAACTACAAAAATTAGCTAGGCGTGGTGGTGCATGCCTGTAGTCCCAGCTACTCAGGAGGCTGAGGCAGGAGAATTGCTTGAACCCAGGAGGCGGAGGCTGCAGTGAGCCGAGGTCGCACCACTGCACTCCAGCCTGGCAACAGAGTGAGACTCTGTCTAAAAAATAAATATATATAATACATATAAAATATATATAATTATATATAATATATAGTACATATAAAATATATAACATAATATATAACATAATATATAATACATAACATTATATAAAATATATAACATATAAATATATAATATATAACATTATATAAAATACATAATATATAACATAATATATAAAATATATAATATATATAAAATATACACACACTCACACACACACACACACACACACAAAAGTAAAGACATGAAGTCAAAAGATAAAAATAGCAACTATAGGCCAGGCACAGTGGCTCACGCCTATAATCCCAGCACTTTGGGAACCTGAGGCGGGCGGATCACTTGAAGTCAGGAGTTCGAGACCAGCCTGGCTAACATGGCAAAACCCCGCTTCTACTGAAAATATAAAAATTAGCTGGGCGTGGTGGTGCGCACCTGTACTTCCAGCTACTGGGGAGGCTAGAGTGGGACACTGCTTGAACCCAGGAGGCAGAGGGTGCACTGAGCCAAGATCATGCCATTACACTCCAGCCTGGGAGACAGAGTATGACTCCGTTTCAAAACAAAAGAAAAAACAAAAACAAAAACAAAAACAAAAAAACCCTGAGAGGAGAGATGAAAATTTAAGGGAACACCCAGTTCATTTTAATCCAAACACATCCCTACTTAGCTTTTGAAACTGCTATATTGAGAATTATACACATCCCTAAAAACAATTACATTCCTGTGTACAAAGAAATGATGCAGTGCTCAGTTACCAGCACTGTTTCGTCAGAGTACTAGCAGCTCTTTGGTAATACTTCACATGCACCAGAAGAAGCTTCCCAAATACCGTATCAAAAAACACTGTGTTGCATCAAGTCAGGAGAACAAAAGCAACCAGGACACGGTCCTCATAAAAGAACTTCTATATTTACTCATTAGACCCCAATCTTCATGAAGTCTTGTCACTTTACTTTCATCCTGAATCTTAATAATTGAAGTTAATTATCTTAAAGGATCAGTAGAAGGGTTTCTTTCTTGGGTTGGGGTCCTTCATTAGCATCTGAATAACTTATATCCAACTTCCTTAGCATTTTAAAAACATACACCCAGTGAACTCACGAAAGTATCCTGGATATTACAACAGATACGCAAGTGGCCTAAAACCAGCATATCTTTGCTCCCAACCTTGCTTCACTGAAGCTTTGACAGAGCACCTTTCTTTTATGAGTTTGGACAATGGAGCACTCAGGAAATCAGAGCAGCATGTGGCTCATTCCTGAGCAAGACGCATCTGAGATGTTAAGACTCAGTTCCCCTTCACAAAGAAGTCAGAGCCTAGGGGATCTTATAGATGCAGCTTAGCTGTCCCTGAGTCATCAACAACAGAACATCAAATAGTTGATGGGCTGCAAAGTTCCTTCCATGGAAAGTGTTCCACAGTTTACTCTTAGTAAGGTTTCACAGCTTACCTATCCATATTTGGAAGGTAACTCACCTGTTTAGTTAGTGTCTGTGTGAGGATTGGAACCAGATACTGTAGTGCTCCCTTGGCATAAAACTTGCTGGTGTGCTCAGGGGGCCGTCCTTGTTCTGCTGCCTGAAGAGAAACAAAGCAAATTCTAGACAAAAGCAACCAAGCTCTGTATACTAAAGGCATACAATGAGAGCCGACCAGGGATCTCTTAACAGAAACAGAAACATACAGGGACAAATGATAACATACAATGTGATCTTGGAAAGTGCTAATTTTTTGGTCTACTTCAGTGAGAATCTTTTAGGCCATATATTATAGGTCCAAGGCAACATTAAGTACAACTTTTTTTTCATAAGTTCAATTCATATGGACAACCTGATATTTCAGTGTTCCTTGGATCAACACACACCCAGTTTGCCTAAAGATGCCAAAAAAAACCTTTTTATTTTTGTCCTGAAATAAAAGTGTGTAAAGACCAAGCTGGAAACAAAACTTGAATTCAAAGATCCCAAGTACAGAACTCCCCATTCTCCTCCATATCTGACTCTTTCACCAGAGTTAGTAAAGTATCAATTATACATCCTAGGCTTGCATTAGGACTTCCAAAAGGAAATAATTCAGCATCAGGTATCACCTTGGTAAACTGCGACAGCCTGCTGCCCCCTTGTGTTCACAGTGATAATACCACTATTTACCATCAATCATGCCTGACTGCTTGGCAAAAACGTGAGCCCTCATTACTGATGTGCCTCCTTCATGAACGGCTCTGGCTAGCAGAAAAATCAAAATCTCTGCCAATGGAGATACCCTCTAAACCCAGACAGAATAAAGTTCTCCTAGAAGGGGAACATCATCCACAAATGAGATATGTCCCAAAGCCTATTCAGAGTAATAGTTCTCCCCAGCTCACCTCTGAAGCTTCAATGGCCAAATCCATTTCCTCATCACAGACATTGGACCAGAATTCTATCCCTTGTAAAGCCACCTCATCAATGTCACTTTTCATTGCTTCGATTGTGATCTTAAGAAGAAAAACACCCCAGGCCCCAAATAAGTACTGATTCAAGTGAGTCCCTGCCCAACCCGGCTTTAACCACAGACATGCAAATTTCAGAAATGTAACTTATAAAAAGGAAGCTAGGCTTGAAAGAAAAGATAGAAAAAGAAAGATTTTCTTTTTTTTTTTTTTTGGTGATGGGGTCTCACTCTGTCACACAGGCTGGAGTACAGCAGCACAATCTCAGCTCACTGCAACCTCCACCTCCCAGGCTCAAACAAACCTCCCACCCCAGCCTCCTGCATAGGTGGAACCACAAGTGCATGCCACCTCACCCAGCTTATTTTTGTATTTTTTGTAGAGGCGGGGTTTCACCATATTGCCTAGGCTGGTCTCAAACTCCTGGACTCAAGCGATCTGTCAGTCTCAGCCTCCCAAACTGCTGGGATTACAGGCGTGAGCCACCATGCCCAGCCTCAGATTTTCAAAATGCAGGTTGTTTCTTTTTTCTTTTTGAGACAGAGTCTCGCTTTCTGGCCCAGGATGGAGTGCAATGGCGTGATCTTGGCTCACTGCACCCTCCGTCTCCTGGGTTCAAGCGATTCTCCAGCCTCAGCCTCCAGAGTAGCTGGGATGACAGGCACGTGCCACCACGTTCAGCTAATTTTTGTGTTTTCAGTAGAGACAGGGTATCACCATATTGGCCAGGCTGGTCTCGAACTCCTGACCTCAGGTGATCCGCCCACCTCAGCCTTCCAAAGTGCTGGGATTACAGGCGTTAGCCACCGGGCCCGACCTCAAAATGAAGGTCTTTTACCCACACAAAGTTAGCACCAGTTTTCTTGGCACACCACTGATGAGCTTAAACCTAACAGTCTCGAGGAATTTCCTTGATTCCATAGTATTAAGTAAAATATTACAGAATTGGCAAAATAGCGACTAAGGATGATGGGCTCTGTAATTAGCCACAAGCTCAAATCACATAAACAGAAATACTTACTGCAAAAAGAGCAGGACCCATATATGTCTCCATGTACTGATAATATAAGGACATTATCTTCACCAGATTCTGTAAAGCAGCCACTCGTACCTTTTATGAAAAGATCAGATAGTTTACTAAAATAACAATGCAATCTGACAAAGTTAGATTCACTCAAATGGGCCAATAATCCTAAGGATTAATTGAGGTAAATATGGGATACGTTATCATTTCCCTAAAATTCATTCTCTCCCTTCAATTCCCTCATTATCTGTTCCTTTATTTTCCCATTTCGTCTCTCTTTTTCGGGGAAGGGACAGAGTTCCGCTCCTGTTGCCCAGGCTGGAGTGCAGTGGCATGATCTTGGCTCACTGCAACCTCTGCCTCCCCGATTCAAGCAATTCTCGTGCCTCAGCTTTCCAAGTAGCTGGGACTACAGGTGCCCGCCACCATGCCCGGCTAATTTTTTGTATTTTTAGTAGAGACGGGGTTTTGCTATGTTGACCAGGCTCATCTCGAACTCCTAAGCTCAGGCAATCCACTCACCTCGGCCACCTAAAATGCTAGGATTAAAGGTGTGAGCCACTGTGCCCGGCCATTTTTCTCTTTTTTTTTGAGACAGTCTTCTTGCTCTGTCGCCCTGGTGCAAGTATAGTGGCCATGATCACGGCTCACTGCAGCCTCAACCACCAGGCTGAAGCAATCCTCCCACTTCAGCCTCCCACGTAACTAGGACTACAGGCTCGCCCCATCACGCACAGCTAATCTTTGTGGACATGGAGTTTCGCCATGTTGCCCAGACTGGTCTCCAACTCCTGGGCTCAAGTGATCCTCTGGCCTCGGCCTCCCAAAGTGCTGGGATTATAGGTGGCTGTGAGCCACCACAGCCAGTCCTTTTTTTTTTTTTGAGATGGAGTCTCCCAGGCTGGAGTGCAGTGGTGTGATCTCAGCTCACTGCAACCTCCGCCTCCCGAGTTCAAGCAATTCTCCTGCCTCAGCCTCCTGAGTAGCTGGGATTACAGACATGCGCCTGTAAAGTGTTGGGATTACAGGCGTAAGCCACCGCGCCTGGCCTCAGTCTTTTTTTTTGCATTAAAGGTGCGTGTGGAACCCATGGTACGGCTAAATTCACTAATACTATTCAGACTGAAGATATTACTTCTATCTTCTTGAAGGGTCAGGTTTTGGGTATAGCAATAGCAAAGCTGCTTTAATGGCTACAGGGGAAAACAATCACTTGAATAACAATCACTTGGCAATAAAGTAGCAAAGCTGATCAAAAACCTTTTCTCCCTTAACTGTTTGTGTATATATATTTTTTAGTAGAAATGGCTTGAATAACCTATGGCAATGAAGTAGTTAGTGAAGCTGATCGAAAACCTTTTCTCCCTTAACTGTTTATTTGTGTATACATATTTTTTAGTAGAGATGGTGTCACTATGTTGCCCAGTTTGGTCTCCAACTCCTGACCTCAGTGATCCTCCTGCTTTGGCCTCCCAAATTGCTGGGAGTATAGTGTGAGCCACCACACTGGCGCCTTAAACCTTTTTTAAGAGGATGGCAACTTCCATGACAATTCTTCCCTCTTCTCCAATGTTTTTATTAATTATCATTATTATTTTTTGAGATGGAGTCTGTTTGCAGTGGCATGATCTCGGCTCACTGCAACCTCTACCTCCCAGGTTCAAGCGATTCTTGTACCTCAGCCTCCCCAGCAGCTGGGACTACAGGCACGTGCCACCACACCCAGCTAATTTTTTTGTATTTTTAGTAGAGACAGGGTTTCACCATGTTGGCCAGACTGGTATGAAACTCCTAACCTCAGGTGAACTGCCTGCCATGGCCTCCCTAAGTGCTGGGATTACAGGTGTGAGCCACCATGCCCAGCCAGAATATTAATTATTAGTAACAATATTAATCAAACCTTATTGCTGAAGTCAACTGATTCCCAGTATTTCAAACTCATATTAGATTTGACATTTCCTAGGAAAGATGCGAGACAGAGTTTTCATATAACCTCACACTTACCCTCGTATCTGGACACTGTGTGGCTTCACAGACCACCTGCATAATAAAGTGCCTTTCAGACTGTAGGAAGAATAAAAATAAAGAGAATTAGGAGAGCATAACCTGTACATAGGAAGATTTCCAGACTCCCTCTACAAGGAAAACCTCGCTCCCTCAGGGCCCCACACAGCCCTGCCTGGTACAATCAAGCCACTCTCCCTTGAGATGGTACAGCACTATAAAGGCTATAAAGAGTTTACCTTCAGTGTCTGCTATGTGACTTGCCCTCCAATGAGGTCCCTAATCTTTTAATCTCCAAAATGACCACTAACAAAGACTTCAGGGAGGAAACAGAAAAATGTAGGTCACAAGTTTTAAATAAAAATGGTTAAAAGATAAAAATTTACATGTAGGAAAATCAATTTCCTTATATAAGAGAATTCAAAACATCTGCTTTATTTCAGAGACCAAATTTGTTTTCTGAGAGGTAGCAAATTCACATCAAATGTGGTGAGAAAAGGGAGAATGAACTTTATGTGCTACCCTCCTAAATCTTCCAAAATCTATTAAGGAAAAATCCAGTTTTCTAATCAATTAGAATTGCCATTTGCTCTGGGGTTTCAGACCTTTCCAAAGTCAAGAAATGGTAAAAACCCAGCTGAAGTGTCAACAAACATATATACAGAAATACTTTCAGACCATGACCCTGGCAATTTTACTTGTCGGTATTTACCCTAAAGGACTGAAAGCAGAGTCTCAAAGATACACATGCATGCCCATGTTCATAGCAGCATTACCCACAATAGCCAAAAGGTGGACGCAAACCAAATGGCCATGGATGGAAGACTAGATAAACAAAATGTGGCATATACATATAATGGAATATTAATCACCCTTAAAAAGCCAATTTTGACAAATGCTACCCCTTAGATGAATCTCGAGGACATCATACTAAGTAAAACAAACCAGTCGCAAAAAGACAAATATATGATTCCACTTACGTAAGGTATTTCGTTAGAGTAGTAAAATACATAGAAACTGAAAGTAAAATGGTCGTTACCAGTGGCTGAGAAAGGGGGAAATGAGGAGTTGTTGTTCAGTATGTACAGTTTCAGTTTTGCAAGATGAAAAAGTTCTGGAGATTGTTTCCACAGCAATGTGAATCTACTTAACTATACATTTAAAAATGATTTAAGATGGTAAGTTTTATGTTATTCATTGCATTTTCAGCCAAAATGTTTACATATATGTTATACATACACATACACATACATATACATATATATATTTTTTGGAGACAGAGTCTTGCACTGTTGCCCAGGCTGAAGTACAGTGGTGAAATCTTGAGCCTTGAACTCCCAGGCTCAAGTGATCCTCCCACCTCAGCTTCCCAAGTAGCTGGGATTACAGGCATGTGCCAAAGCACCTGGCTATATATCCTGTTTCTTAAAAACACCTTCCTAAGGTGGTATGAAACAGACCAATTGCTATAATTTTTATTTATTTCATTTTTCATTCTTTTTTTTCCATTATAAGCCCTGTAAACACAAGAGCTCACAAAACTGGTTAACAACTCAGTTGTTCTTCTCCACAGAAATCTTTTTTTTAGAGACAGGGTTTTGTTATGTTGCGCAGGCTAGTCTCAAACTCCTGGCTTCAAGTGATCCTCTTGCCAGTCTCAAACTCCTGGCTTCAAGTGATCCTCTTGCCTTGGTGGCCCAAAGTGTTGGGATTACCGGATGTGAGCCCCAGCACCCGGCCTCCACAAAATCTTTAGTACAAGGCAAAAGATTCACACAATCTTAAAAGAAACCAAAGTAAACCAAAGTATATAGTACATACCATAATTTCTTTCTTTTCTTTCTTTTTTTTTTTTTTTTTGAGACAGTCTTGCTCTGTCGCCCAGGCTGGAATACAGTGCTGCAATCTCAGCTCACTGCAACCTCTGCCTCCCAGGTTCAAGTGATTCTCCTGCCTCAGCCTCCTGAGTAGCTGGGATTACAGGCGCACGCCACCACACCCGGCTAATTTTTTTGTATTTTTAGTAGAGACGGGGTTTCACCATGTTCGTCAGGCTGGTCTCAAACTCCTGACCTGATGATCCACCCGCCTCAGCCTCCCAAAGTGCTGGGATTACAGGCTTAAGCCACATCTCCCAGCCTATTCCTTTCTTTTTTTTAAGGGACGATATCTGACTTTGTTGCCCAGGCTGGCCTTGAATAACTGGACTCAAGCAATCCTCCCGCCTTAGCCTCTGAAGTAGCTGGAGTACCAGTATGCACCACCATGCCCTATAATTTAAAAAAACCCAACAACGTTCCACTCTTTGGACTGCAAAAGGAAAAACCTAAGCTTAGAAACACTTTATTTCCAAAAGCATGATGAGAAACGGCAAACACTCCATGGGGATATCTCACACAATACGAACTCTACTAAACTGGAAACAAATACTTTTAAGTAGGTGGTACTTTCTAAACCATAAACTTAAGAAAACAAAACAAAAAACTTTCATTTAACTCTTTCATCCCTTACTGTCTGAATCTATACCTTATTGTCAAAAAAACTTACCTCTTTATCAAAGTTTGCTTTGGTGAACTCCAATGAGTTCAGGAGTGCATTAGTAGCAGCTAGCTTCACATTATTACTAGGCTCTTCTTTCCTCATCCCCTGGATTATGGCAGTCAGAATCTCATTAGATTTATCTTGTAGCTGCTCTGGGTCCTGTAACAAGCAGAGAAGTGCAATGAATATAGAGTCAGCCCTCTGCAGCCATGGGTTCCACATCTGTGGATTCAAACAACTATGGATTGAAAATATTTAGAAGAAAAAAAATGGATGGTTGCATCTGTACTGCACCAAAAGGTGCATGTACACCTTTTTTTCTTGTCGTCATTCCCTTAATACAGTATACCAACTATTAATATGGCATTTACATTGAATTAGGTATTGTAAGTATTCTAGAGATGATTTAAAGTATATGGGAGGATGTGCATAGGTTATATGCAAATACTACACCATTTTATGTAACAGACTTGCACATCTGAGGATTTTGGTACCTGAGGAGGGTGCTGGAATCAATCCCCTCCAGAAGACTGCCATAAGGAGCTTCACGACAGAAGAAGCAGTCCTTCTTCTGTTCTTAAGAGACAGGGTCTATATTGCCCAGACTAAAGTGCAGTGGCTATTCACAGGCACTACCACAATGCACTGCACCCTCAAATTCCTGGGTTCAAGTGATCCTCCCACCTCAGCTTCCCAAGCAGCTGGGACTACAGGTGTAAGCCACTGTGCCTGGCTTAATTGGCAGTCCTTTTAACTGTAAAGTTCACTCAAGAAAGTATCATGAATTGGTGATCTTTCCCCACCCATTTTCATTTGGGAATAACACTGCAAACCACCTGCAAAATGTCTCATGGTACTGGCAATCCAGAACTGAACAAAACCAAGTCAAACTCATCAACTTCATCTTTGACTTCTTAGCATAATGACTCTGGGTATGAGGTAATATTCGCTTTCCTCCCCACTTCTGTGCAAATGGAGATGGCAGTCTGTTGGTATTTTCCAGGCCATCTGTACTCTAAAGTAAAGCTTCAGGACATTTAAGGGCCAAGGCCAAGGATCAACACCTGGGCACATCTAGGGAGTCTAAGTCCGGGTCAAGTGCTGTGGGCTCCTTTGCTTCATAAAGTCTATATATTAAAATACACACCAAGAGTGGTAACCTCATCAGGAACAACAGTGCTGGGGGAGCTACCTCTAAAATACTGTGTCTCCAGTGGCTAAACCAACTACATCAAATGTTGGCAAAACTTTCCATGATGTTGTAAATGAAAATGCGCCACAACATTCATGGTACATTCGGGATCTTAAGAAAAAGGACTGGGTCAGGGATGCTCCAAATGAGAATATCCTCATTTTGTAAGTCCAGAATCTAAGACTCTTCAAACGTAGACTTCTGTTTTCAGTTTGCGATCCTCAAGTTTCTTTACTTTAGGGCATGATTAGCAATGTGAAGACACAGGCCTAAGGGAAATAAATCAGTCTCACTTTCAAAACACTGTGCAATTTAGCTTGGCTTTCTTCGTGATTCAATAAGGTAGTACTAATATCATTGATGTCACAGCTAGAGGCAATCAGAGGTATATAAACCAGATACATTAGGCAAGTACTTACTATATCTTGGCAAATATAACCGATGGCTTCCAATGTCGACTCCTTCATGTGCTCTGTGCTGTTGGGGTTTGTGACATTGGCCACCAGCTGAGGAATGAGTTCTGGCCACTGGTTTACTGGGATCTCTGCACAAGCAATACCAGCCACACACTGTGAGGCAGAACTAGGCCGGTAAGTTTCTGTGCCCAATGTCTGCAAAACCTGCACCAAAAAAGACAAAAGATACACATTTCTAACACTATTTGACCACATTTTGCCAACCACCATACTTATATTAGTGTCTCTGAATTCTTTTTTTTCTTTCTTTCTTAAGACAGGGTCTCACTCTGTTGCCCGGACTGGAGTGCAGTGGCACGATCACAGCTCACTGTAGCCTCAATCTCTACGGTGCAATCTATCCTCCCGCCTCAGGCTCCTGAGTAACTGAACTACAGGGGTGGATATGCTGACATGCCCAGCTATCTTTTGTTGAGACAGGGCATCACCATATTGCCCAGCCTCAAAAAAGAAAAAGGAAAATACAAGGCCTCAGTCAGTTGTCCAGGGTGGAGTGCAGTAGCAAAACGATAGTGCAATGGCACAACGATACTGCAGCCTTGACCTCCCAGGCCTCCCTGAGTAGCTTAGACTACAGGCACATGCCATCACACCCAGCTAACTTTTTTGGATTTTTAGTAGAGATGGGGGTCTCCTTATGTTGCCCAGGCTGGTCTCAAATTCCTGGCCTCCCAAAGTGCTAGGATTACAGGTGTGAGCCACTGTGCCCAGGCAGCTGTCTCAGAATTCTTTTTTTTTTGAGACAAAGTCTCGCTCGTGTCCCCCAGGCTGGAGCATGATGGCACGATCTCGGCTCACTGCAACCTCTGCCTTCTGGGTTCAAGCGATTCTCCTGCCTTAGCTCCCCCCAGCAAGTAGCTGGGATTACAGGTGCCTGCCACCATGCCCGGCTAGTTTTTGTATTTTTAGTAGAGATGGGGTTTCACCATGTTGGCCAGGACAGTCTCAAACTCCTGACCTCAGGTGATCCACCCGCCTCGGCCTACCAAAGTACTGGGATGACAGGCGTGAGCTACCGTGCCTGGCCTCAGAATTCTTATCTATAATACGGAGAAGTAGAAAAGGCTGTCAGAAAAAGCCAGCCTCAGTAGCAACATCAGCATAATCAACACTGCCCTAGAACCTAGAAACAAAACCAGTCATCCCACCTCACTTCAACCTTCAACACGAGGTGGGAAACCAGAAGTTACAAGAGGAGGTAGCAGTAAATGGCAAAGGAGAGAGATGGGGACAAAACTCATCTTCCAGGCTCATTGTTGCTGTTATAAGGAAAGGATGTTCACAACCTCGTTTTGTGGACAGACATGGACACTAGAATGAAGCTAGTTCTGGGGCATTCAGGTGGGTCTTATTCACAGTAGATCACTGTCTAATCTGATCCAAGGAGATCTCACTCATGAGACATGGGCTGAAACAAAACTTTTTCCTTCTAATCACTGACAACCCAGCATTCGGGGTGACTTACACAGAAAGGCCTTGGTCAAGTAACAACAACACTAAATACAAAAACAACGTTGCTGATGTTAATAACACCTATGAACTAATCTTTATATAACTTCCAATCTGAAAGGATTTGTTCTGTTTGCCCAAGAATCAAAGAACTGTTCTCTCTACCACTGACAGATACCAAAATCTAGCCAGATGTCAAAACAAGATCCACTTGTCATTAAACATGTCTCACTTGACATGGTAACCACGCCACCATTTATGTAAAGAGTAAAGGCACAGGTATGATAAAAGATGAAGTCACAATTGACCTAGAGTTAATTATTACCGTGATCAGCTAATTCAGTCAATGAACTCACTAAGAATCACTAGTCCACTCAAAGGCAAACAGTTAACTGTTCTGGCATGAACACGGGACAAAGAATAGCTGCCAGATATTCAGGCCAGCTCTGCTGACTGGGTCGGATCACTTAGTATCCTGCTTTGCAGCTAGCACCAATAATGAACTCCCCCTTTCCTTCTTATACGGTATATCATCATCCCTGGCCCCCACACCCATCAGCTCTACCCAACTACAAACAGTTCTGATTGATGTTAAATGAAAGGCTTTGCTCTCGAGGACTAGCAGAGCTAGAATGGACAAAAACTGTATGTCAAAGACACGAGAGAATGAGGGGGAAAAACAAGGTGAATTGTCCAAAATGTCAGGGGCTGAATGGGTATTATTAACCCAAGTCCAGGGTGCCTTCACACCACACTACATCGTCTCCTAGTACATACGTGGAGTGCACTGAATCCCATTCTACCTTTACCTTTCTCCTTTAGATTGCTTTCTGAAGACTCCATATTACTTGAGGTGATTTAGAAACTACGGATGTCCACCTCCTGAGTACTAAAAGTTTTCTGTTTAAACTAGAGGTAACCTTAATAGTAATATTCAATTATCAGAAAAGAGAAACTAGCTCCCAATTGTGCCCCAATATCCAGATTTCAAAAAAGATCACCAACAGTGAAACTTAGTATTAGTTATCGTTGTGCTATGAAAGGGAAAAAGGCCAAGGTAACTGTTAGCTTTTTTTTCATGCCCGAGGGCTTAACCATGCCTATACAAATTATCTAATTTTTTTTTTTTTTTTAAGAAATGGAGTGTCACTCTGTCACCCAGGCTGGAGTGCAATGCGCAATCTTGGCTCACCACAATCTCCGCCTCCCAGGTTCAAGCAATTCTCCTGCCTAAGCCTCCAGAGTAGCTGAGACTACAAGTATCCACCACCACAGCCAGCTAATTTTTGTATTTTTAGTAGAGACAGGGTTTCGCCATGTTGGCCAGGCTGGTCTCGAACTCCTGACCTCAGGTGATCCACCCACCTCGACCTCTCAAAGTGCTGGGATGACAGGCATGAGCCACTGCGCCCAGCCATTATTGTCTAATTTTTTTTTAAAGGGTTGGTGTTAAGAGTGATGTGCCAAAAAATAAGCCAATTACAATTCCAATTACATCTTATCCCATTTACTAGTGTGTAAATTAAGGAAGATGAGAAACTGAATGGGCACTATCAGTATCGAGATTTCCAGTGATAGAATATACTTCCATTTATGTCACTTAGCTGAGGGAGAAGGAATTAAAATGTTGTTATTACACAAGCAGAACCAACATGAATAGAAACAGCTCTACATACTCCAAAAAGATTTGAAACCAAGTTGGATTTAATAACCCGGCTCCTTATCATGGGTATGCAAGATTGGTGACAGAAGGAGGTACACAACCAGATACAGAAGTTATTGCCTTACATGGCACTACTTTACCTAATGCTGATATCTAGAACCAGGAAACAGCAAGTATGATGTGCATAACCATGTCCTGCACAAGTACATATGTAGGAATTCCCCACTAGTTTCCACTCAAATACCAAGGACAAAATGATGACTGCACAGATATTTAACTCACTCCTCTTTGTGCCTTACCCATGTAAGACAGATCACTAAAGAACTTAATTTAAAAACAACAACAGCCAGGCGAGGTGGCTCACGCCTGTAATCCCAGCACTTTGGGAAGCCAAGGCAGGCAGATCACCTGAAGTCAGGAGTTCAAGACCAGCCTGGCCAACATGGTGAAACCCCGTCTCTACTGCAAGTACAAAAATTAGCTGGGCATGGTGGTGGGTGCCTGTAATCCCAGCTACTTGGGAGGCGGAGGCTGCAGTGAGCCGAGATCATGCCATTGCACTCCAGCCTGGGCAACAGAGCAAGACTGTCTCCAAAAAAAAAAAAAAAAAAAAAAAAAAAAAATTCCCTGAGCTGTACTCCAGAAGTACCGAATCGGAATTTCTGGAGAGCTTGGAAATACCTATTAACAAATTCCCTAATTTTTATACAAATGTAGCACCAATTTGTACACTACTCCCATTTGCCAAACAGATTTTACAAATTATGGCACATAATTAAAGTTTCCCAAACTGCTGCAGCCTACCTCAGTCATCTAAAAAGAATTCCAATCCATCAATGGGAATGGACAAGCTGTGCTGAGAAAGATTTAAGACAAAGACAATTTTTATCTTTAGGTAAAGTTGAGGTCCCAGAAACCTATCACACTGTTAGCTCTATCCCATGAAAATAGCAAAAGATCTGAGAAAGCGATTTCTTGTTCCCTGGGCAATATAACCAAACAGATAAGCGTTACTCACGTAGTTCTTGACTTCTCGTCGAGCATTAGCATCAATAGCAAGCCACCTCTGCTGATATTGTGCCTTGATATCTGGATCTTTAGATGTCAAAGAGTTCTTGATTTGTAGACCAGCTGCAACTCTGGCAACCTGACTGTTTCCCGGATTTGCCAGCACTCTGGACAGTTCCACAAGGAAAGTGGGCTGTTAAGGGAAGATAAATTTGTAAATAAAAATATCTTAGGAATTTCCACAACTGAGGATAATTTATAGAGCACTGAACCACCAGAGGGGCGGCGAGGGGGGGAACTAATGTCTAATTTTTTTTTTTGATATATCATAAGCATTTCAGGAAACCACAAAATATTTACTTCACTGACTTCTATAAAAATGTTACTTAGTATAACAGGAAGTCTTCCACTTTTCTCGTGGAGCCTAGCACTTAACGAGGAATTACAGATTTCCCTATCAAGATCATTCTTAGTGCCCAAATTGTCATGTTAGACCCCCGAATTGCAAGGTTTCAGAGTCTGGTGGTAGTAGTAGTCAGTCTTCTATGTATACTGAGGTGTCCCAAGAACTTTTAATAATGTCTGGTACTCAATGTTTGTTAAATGAATGGCTGTTATGATGGGGGGTAGAAAATTGTTTATCTAAATTTCAAAAACCTTGGTCCCAAAAGAATGATCCAACTTTCCATCTCATGGCAGCAGCAGGGTAGCTTTTCAATCCACGGAAGGAGGTGATCTTTTATGAGAGGGGGAAATACAGATAAGCCTAAAACAAACTTAGGAGCCTCATCCTCCGTTTTATTTGTGGGCACTCAGCAAAAAGGGAACAATGAAAAAAGCAGATTTATAAGGAAAAGTGATAAGATATTTAGAAATAGGGAAAAAGTGAAAGAAAAAATCTTCAGGCAAGCTGTTCAAGCAAAATAACTTTGTATCTAATGATCAACAATTACTTGCTCCTATACATTTGGACTTTAGTTGAGGAATACAGTGGATCCCTGAAAAGCATGTTCTTTTGTAACCTTTTGTAATCCACAGGCCTCAAAAACTACTCCCTTTGTTTAAAAATTTAGCACACACACACCTCTCCACCAAAAAAAACCGTGCCCAAACAGCAAAGTTAGCAGGAAAAGCCAAAAGCAGACACATTTTTCTTACTGCTAACAAGCTCTGCAATCACAGCAGAAGATAATTATTAAAAGTTTTATTAATTATGTACCATTAATGAATGTTAAGAATGTTAGGAATAAGATAAAAAGCTTCTTGCAAAATTTGCAAAAGCAGAAACAGGAATAATACCCTAAATGGAATTATCAGCCTATATTAGTGGAAAAATCTCTTCTAGGAAAGGATAAACAGGTTAGTTGTAAAAATTGGCACATATGAAAAACAACAAAAAAATCATTCGAAGGCAGTCTGTATAAAATAAGCCTTGTCACTTTGTTGTTGACATTTTGCCTATATAACACAAAGGAACACATATGGTTACAGTGTTACTCAGACTTAATTCCTATTACCTTTCTCAAAGATGTCAAGCATCATCCAATCCTTCCCTCTGACCCCATCCCCCAACGGGAGATAGATACCAAAGAGAAACTTAACTGGCATCTAGGCTGTTTCAACCAATCCATCCCACATTTTTATACAAAGGACCAGTCTCTAGCGGACTTAGCTTCATTTTCTCCGGACCCCTTAAATTTTAAAATATGAAAAACGAGGAACTTTCCCCTGTGATTTCATCAGCAAACAGGCCCCATCTCAAAGATGAGCCTCAGTCTGTTTTCTGGGTGCAGATCCCTAGTGATTAGGTCTCTATTCATCCAGGTCAGAAAAAAAAAAAAAAAGAAAGAAAAAGAAAAAACCCCGAGAGAGGAATAACCGAGCAGAAGAGGGAAAAATATCAGTGGAAATGGGTTAAGGGGCAGTCGGGGGCCAGGCCTGGCCATGAGTACAGACCAAGGTAGCTAGGAAAGGGCAGAGCTCTAGGAAATAGGTGGGGAGAGCCACAGGGGCCACGGGACAGGAAGGAGAAGCCGGCCGGGGTCAGACAGGGCGGGCGGCCGGGCCCAGAGCTTCCACATGGCCCCTAGGCCCGACTCCCCCACCCCCACCCCTGCTGAACACGCAGCGCCGCGCAACCTAACTTCCCTTCCCTCCCTCTTTCTCCCTCCCGCTGCACCGCCGCCCTCAGGCCGCGCAACGATTGGGCGGCAGGCAGCTCGGCGCGCCGCGCCATTGGCCAGTCGCGGGGCCCGGGGCGGGACACACCCACCGGCTTCCCGATGGCGGGGTTAGGTTGGACCGGGTTGGGGGGGAGGGGGACGGGATGGGGCGGGGTAGGTTCCCGAGGCCTGGGCCTCCGGGAGGGCGGGAAGGCCCCGCACGCAGGGGATGGGGACGCGGCGGGATGGGTGCGGCGGGGTAACACGCACCAGGTTCTCCACGGCCGCACGCTCCAGGAACTTCTGCGCCGCTTCCAGCTCCAGCCGATCTAGGGGGAGGAAAGTGGGAGACGGAGCGGGGTCAGAGGGGCCGGGCCGGGCCTCCCCTCCCCCACCCCAATCACCTCAGCCCGACCCCCGGCTCCTGCGTCCTACCGGGAGACACGGTCTTCTCGAGAATGGTGATCAGCTCCATGGCGGAGGTGGCGGCGGCGGCGACTCCTCCTAAGACGACGGCCCGGCCTTTCGGGCGGCGGCTCGAACTGGGGATGGGGGTTGGGGGTCGGGTGGGAAGGGAGGGTGGGGTGGGGGGCGGGGGTCACCACAAACCCATTCACCAGCTCTGTCTGGGTAGTCGCTCCAGCTCCCCTTCCTCTCCTCTTCCCTTACTTCCTCCCTCCAAATGGGCTGCTGGCGGCGGGGGAGGGACCCCGGGGGCAGCTCAGAGCGCGCTGGTGCTCGGGAGGCGGAGGGAGAAAGAAGGAAGGGAGGCTGTGAGTGAGAGGCGGCACGCAGGGAGGGAGCGAGGGAGGGAGGAAGGCGGAGGGATATTCGGGCCGGACCTCTCCGCGGAGGCGCCGCGCTCCACGACGATTGGCCGTTGTCGTGGCCACGCGGAATCCCTAACTGGCCAGGCGCTCAGCGTCGAAGGGCCGTCTGGCGCCCATTCGCCTGCTGGTTTCAAGGCCCGGGTTGGCTGGGCGGGCAGCGGAATGAAGCGCGCGGATTGGCCGAGGGGAGGGAGATTGGGATGGGGCAGGAGACAGCCCGCCGTTGATTGGGTGGGCTTGGTAAAGGCCTTGAGCTCAGACCGGCTGAGCGCTGGGAGGAGGGTGGACCGAAGGCACGACTCGGATCCTGCGCGATTGGCTGGGATAGTAGGCGTTGATAGGATAGGGTGCCCGGGAGAACTAAGGAGAGGAGTTCGGGGTCGGGGCGCGGGAAGGCGGGAGGTGCCCGGCTACCCTAGGAGCCCGGCGCGGGGCACGATGGGACGCCCCCGGGAAGAGGCGGAGCTGGGTTCGAGAGCTGGGGCTGCGGTTGGGTAAGCGCCGTCGCTCCGAGGGGCGTGTTGCGCGAGGTTTTCGCGGGCCTGAGCGGGGGAGGGGGGACTGTTGAAGTCCTGCGCCGCGCCCACAGGAAGCTGCTTTAATGGCTAGGTCGGCTTGGTACCCTGCTTTCGGCTGGGACGGATCCGTAAGGCCATGTGGCTCCACTGCCAATGTGTAGATGTGGAAACTGAAGCCCAGAGAGGGTATGGAACTTGTCCAAGGTCACACAGCTGGTTAATGGCTTGGTAAGGAATGGGTTCAGGAGCCCAGAGAGGGTCTGGAACTTGTCCAAGGTCACACAGCTGGTTAGTGGCTTGATAAGCTCAAGCTCTCCTGACGGCCCTTGTCCCTACAAGCAGCTTCCTCTCCAAGGAGTCCCCTAAGCCTGCTTATATGGGGCTTGAGACCTGTGCTGTGATAAATCTGACTTGCTTAGGGGTGAGCTAAGGGATTCCTCCTCTTGGACCCCCCATCCATAGCTACCAGGTACTTGACAGGATGGAAATGTTTCACCCTCCAAAGTACCCTGTAAAGGCCCAACCTCGAACCAGAAAGAATGTGTGTACAGGCATAAAGGATTGTGGTTCTTAACCTGTTTCAGTTCTCGACCCCGGAAGAAACTCATGAATGCCTTTTCTTAGCAAAATGCATATAAAGAAAATGTGGGCCGGGCGCTGTGGCTCACGCCTGTAATCCCAGCACTTTGGGAGGCCGAGGGGGGCGGATGACGAGTCAAGAGATCGAGACCATCCTGGCCAACATGGTGAAACCCCGACTCTACTAAAATACAAAAAATTAGCCCGGTGTGGTGGCGCGTACCTGTAGTCCAAGCTATTCCTGAGGCTGAGGCAGGAGAATCGCTTGAACCCTGGAGGCAGAGGTTGCAGTGAGCCGATATCGCGCCACTGCAGTCCAGCCTGGCAACAGAGCGAGACTCCATCTAAAAGAAAAGAAAAAAAATGTGCATACAGTATGTGGCTCAGGCCTGTAATCCCAGGATTTTGGGAGGATCGCTTGAGCCCAGGAGTTCAAGACTAACCTGGACAACTTAGCGAGATCCTGTCTCTTTTAAAAAATGAAGATTTTTAAAATGATAAAGGAAAAGTGTAATAATAGGGCCGGGCGCGGTGGCTCATGCCTGTAATCCCAACACTTTGGGAGGCCGAGGCGGGCGGATCACTTGAGGTCAGGAGTTCAAGACCAGTCTGGCCAACATGGTGAAACCCTGTCTCTACTAAAAATACAAAAAAAAAAAAAAAAAAAAAACCTAGCCGAGCGTGGCGGCGCACGCCTATAATTTCAGCTCCTCAGGAGCCTGAGACAATCTCTTGAACCCGGGAGGCAGAGGTTGCAGTGAGCCAAGACTTCACCACTGCACTCCAGCCTGGGCGACAGAGTTAAGACTCTCAAAAAAAGAAAAAATAAATGGTAACAAAGAATTTCTTGAATTGTTTCATTTTCACAGTAATGATGTAGGGGTAATTGGATGTAGCTGGTTCATAGAGCTTTTTACCATATGACTTGAGCTTGTGAGGTAATTGCCCTGCAGTAGCCACACTGGGAAAACCTAGGAGGAAGTCTGACTTTGTTGAAAGGTTTCACAAAGAATTAGGAAAGATTGGCCAACTCTTTGTTAAAAGAGGAAGAAATGGTCTTTCTCTGCTAGAGATATCTTTGCAGCTTTGAAGCTAGAAATGTAGGGACACCATTCCTCACACCATACTGTGACTAGTGGATTTCCCATGGCTTAGCAGTTCCCTAACCCCAGCCTTTTGCTTCATCTATTAACTGTGGAAGAACTGCCCTGTGTGTGTAACTTTGTTATAAATCAGTGAAGATTGGGCCAGGGCGTGGTGGGTCACGCCTTTAATCCCAGCACTTTGGGAGGCTGAGGTGGGCAGATCAACTGAGGTCCGGAGTTAGAGACCAGCTTGGCCAACAGAGTGAAACCCTGTCTCTACTGAAATACAAAATTAGCCGGGCGTGGTGGTGGGCACCTGCAATCAATCCCAGCTACTCAGTAGGCTGAGGCAGGAGAATTGCTTGAACCCGTGAGGCAGAGGTGGTAGTGAGCCAAGATTGCACCACCGCACTCCAGCCTGGGTGACAGAGCAAGACTCCATCTCAAAAAAAACCCACTGTACTCCAGTCTGGATGACAGCAAGACTCCATCTCAAAAAAAAACAAAACAAAACAAACAAAAAAACACTGCATTCAGCCTGGGTGCCAGAGCAAGACTCCATTTCAAAAAAAAAGAAATCAATGAAGATTGGCCATGTGTGGTGGCTCACGCCTGTCGTCACAGTAATTTGGGAGGCTGAGGCTGGAGGATCTCTTGAGCCCAGGAGTTTGAGGCCAGCCTGACCAACATGGTGAAACCCTGTCTGTACTAAAAATACAAAAATTAGCCGGGTGTGGTGGTGGGAGCCTGTAATCCTAGCTACTTGGGAGGCTGAGGCAGGAGAATCACTTGAACCCAGAAGTCAGAGGTTGCAGTGAGCCGAGATTGCGCCACTGCACTGCAGCCTGGGCGACAGTGAGACTGTGTCCCCCCACCACCGCTAAAAAGTCAATGAAGATTAAGTGAGATGACATCTGTGAAAATCCTGGAATTGTCCTTACCTGAGTTACCTACACTACAAATGATCCATAATTTGTTTCACTCAAGCTAACTTTCCCCTGCTCTCCAGCAGTTTGCTGGGCTACCTCTGTCTCAGCATCAGTCATGATGATACCAGTGAGGGCAAATGGATTTTTAAAGCAACTGAAATAAGAGCAAAACCCTGTCTCTGTACAATTTTTTTTCTTTCTTTCTTTTTTTGATAGAGTCTCGCTCTCACCCGGGCTAGAGTGCGGTGGTGCCATCTCAGCTCACTGCAACCTCCGCCTCCCGGGTTCAAGCAATTCTCCTTTGCTCTTAGGATACAGACAAAACCACTTGCATGGCAGGCAAGGTCTTGTATGATCTTGCCTCCACTCAGCACTAGCTCGACTCAATCCCTTGTTCTCAATCCCTTGTTTTCCCAAGTAGCTGGGATTACAGGTACCCACCACCACGCCCAGCTAATTTTTTTTTTATATTTCAGATGGGGTTTCACCATGTTGGCCAGGCTGGTTTCAAACTCCTGACCTGAAGTTATCCGCCCACCTCGGCCTCCCAAAGTGCTGGGATTACAGGCGTGAGCCACCACGCCCAACCCATACAATTTTGAAAAAGCCGGGCATGGTGGCATGTACTTCAGGAGGGTGAGGCAGGAGGATTACTTGAGGCCAGGAGTTTAAGGCTGCAGTGACCTATGATCCTGCACTCCAGCCTGGGTGACAGCTAGACCCTGTGGCTGAAGTAAAATGCTGGGAAAATAAAAGTTTTACAGCAAAGTTCCAATCAAACATAAAATCCTTACCAAAATCAAAATGAACTGACTTTAGTTGAGCTAAAGTTACTGATGGTGCTGTTTAGTTCTTATCAAAAGTACTCACATTTAATAAATGCTGGTGAGGTACCGGAGCTTGAGTGATGAGCACAGACTCCAGAAATTGGGTGCCTGAGTTCCTATCCCAGCTCTACCACTTCTTAGTTTGTGAGTTAACTTTCCTTAATGTAAAATGAGACTATTAATTGTCCTTACTATGTAGGGACAAAGAGGGAGGTCCTAAGTGAGTTAAGACATGGTGAATGGGCTGAGTGCAGTGGCTCATGCCTATAATCACAGCACTTTGGGAGGCCAAGGCTGGAGGATCACTTGAGCCCAGGAGTTTGAGGCCAGCCTGGCCAACATGGTGAAACCCTATCTGTACTTAATACAAAAATTAGCCAGGCGTGGTGGCAGGAGCCTATAATCCCAGCTACTCGGGAGGCTGAGGCAGGAGAATCACTTGAACCCAGGAGGTGGAGGTTGCAGTGAGCCGAGATCACGCCGTTGCACTCCAGCCTGGGTAACACAGCAAGACCCTGTCTCAAAAAAGAAAAGAAAAATATGGCAGCTTTAATTTTAATTTAAAAAAATAAATAAAAGATGTGGTGAATGCCAGTCTAGCATGTTATGTATGCATTGGCTGTTATCTCCTTACCATGTATTTTGTGCTAAGTGAGTGGTCCTTGGTCTATTAGGGAAGATAGACTTTAATCATTTAATCTCTCAAACATGTAAAGTTGTAAAAGTGACACATGTCAAGGAAGGTTCCAGTCAGGGAGTTCAGGGAAAGCTTAGCTGAGGAAGGGAAGAGAGTTACTCAGGTGAAGAAGAGAGGAATAGTGTGTATGGAGACTCTGGTGGGAAGGAGCTTGGGGATTACAAGTTACTGCAAGAATGCCAGTGTCCCCAAAACAGAGAACAAGGGATTGAGTTGAGCTAGTTTTGAGTGGAGGCAAGACCATGTAAGATCTTCCCTGCCATGCAAGTGGTTTTGTCTATATCCTAAGAGCAAAGGAGAGCTATTGAAAGGTTTTAAGAAGGATGGTCATTACAATGTCGAGATTGGGTGGGAAGGGGAAAGAGCAGATGCAGGGAGACCAGTTAGGAGGCCGTTGCAGTAATCACATAGGACATGATACTTGCGAAAAGGAGAAGGGTGGAAGTAATGGTAGAAACACAAAGAGATAGCGAAATTAATTGAGCTTGGTGATTTTTTTTTTTTTTTTTTTTTTTTTGAGACAGGATCTCGCTTTGTCTCCCAGGCTAGAATGCAGTGGCATGAAGAACTTTGCGATTGATTGAAAGAAGAGGGAAGTGTCCACTGGTCCCTACTAGATTTCTGGCTTGCACTGCGGAATGGGTGGTGGTGCCACTTTGCAGTGTTTCCCAAGTGGGAGGAGTTGGTGGCCACATGGTTTAGTAGGTTGGGGAGGATTACACCGAGACTTCAAGTTGCATTTCCTTGAACTATGTATGGATTACATCAGGCTTTTTTTTTAGACAGGGTCTTACACTGTCACCCAAGCCGGAGTACAGTGGCGCGATCTTGGCTCACTGCAGCCTCCACCACCGCTATTCAAGCTGGGACTACAGGCACATGCCACCACACCCAGCTAATTTTTGTATTTTTTTGTAGAGACATGGTCTCACCATGTTGTCCAGGCTGTCTTGAACTCCTGAGCTCAAGCAGTCCACCTGACTCAGCCTCCTAAGTGCTGAGATTACAGGCGTGAGTTACTGCGCCCAGATGCTTTCTTCTTTCTCAGATTATCAAAGAAATATATGTTCCTCACTGTAGGAATTTTGAAAAGGAATTCCGCAGAAACCACCTGCAACCTCAAATTATATCCACCATTAAAATATTGGCATATTTTCCCCAAAATAGTTCTATTTTAAATGGAAACCAAAATATTCCTATGTATCATTTCTTGTTGACTCCAAAAAATGTACTTTTAATGATTTTATTTATTTATTTATTTATTTATTGAGACTGGATCTTGCTCTGTTGCCCAGGCTGAAATGCAATGGCATGATCTTGGCTCACTGCAGCCTCAACCTCCTGGGCTCAAACAGTCCTCCTCCCTTAGCCTCCCAAAAAGCTGGGACTACAGGTGTGAGCCACTGCACCTGGCTAATTTTGTTCATTTTTTTGTAGAGACAGGGTCTCCCTATGTTGCCCAGACAGGTCTTAAACTCCTGGACTCAAGTGATCCTCCTGCCTCCGCCTCCCAAGATGTTGGGATTATAGACATGAGCCACCTTGCTCCGCCCTTTTAAGAATTTTAAATTGACTCAACTCTTTATCAAGTTGCATTGAAAAGATAATATGAATTAAACATATGTGAACTGGCCCCAGTACATTTTCACACTGGTAGTGCAATGCAGAAGTGAAGCCTTTTAACTTTGACTTAACCTTTAAAAAAGGTACCTACTGAGAATAAGCTAAAAGTTGCAAATCGTTGAAGTATGTCCACTGGGTCCCAAAACTGGAAGTTCACTGAGGCCTGTCTTCCTGGCCAGGTGTCACAGGGAATCCTGTACTCTGGCCCAGGGCTCTTCTATCTTTTCTGTTTTTATTTTTTTATATGTATAATTGCATAATGCTCTATTTTGATTGTCTGCCTTGTACAATTTGTATGTATGCATGTATCTTTTGTCCTGAGTTAGACTATGACTCAGGGTTTCTCAACCTTGATTATTTTGGACAACATAATTCTTTTTTTTGTGGGTGTTGGGGGGCGGGTGGTGGCAGAGAGCAGAGTCTCATTCTTGTTCAGACTGGAGTGCCATGGCGTGATCTTGGCTCACTGTGACCTCTGCCTCCCAGTAGCTGGGTAACCTCCTGAGTAGCTGGGATTACAGGCATGCACCACCACACCTGGCTAATTTTTGTATTTTTTGTAGAGATGGGGTTTTGCTGTGTTGCCCAGGCTTGTATCGAACTCCTGGCCTCAAGTGATCCACCCACCTCGGTTTCCCAAAGTGCTGGGATTATAGGCATGAGCCACTGTGCCTGCCCTCACATAATTACCTGTGGGGAAGCTGTCCTGTGCATTTCAGAATGTTTAGCAGCATTTCTGGCCCCTGCCTACTAAGTTCCACTGGCTCCTCTCCCACCAAGTCATGGTGGGACAATCAAAAATGTCTCCAGATGTTACAGAATAACTCCTAGGAAGGGAGTGAATCCCTCCCAAATCCTCCCCACAATTGAGAACCACATTTATAGCTCCTCGAGGTTAGAAGCCATGTCATATAAATTCCTGTGTTTCCTGCCTAGCACATAGTAAGCATTTTTATTGTCCAAACAATATCATTGCTTCATGAAAATAATAGCTTTTTTTTTTTTTTTTTGAGACCGACTTTCGCTCTTGTTTCCCTGGCTGGAGTGCAATGGCACGATCTTGGCTCACCGCAACCTCTGCCTCCTGCGTTCAAGCGGTTCTTCTGCCTCAGCCTCCCGAGTAGCTGAGATTACAGGCATCTGCCACCATGCCCAGCTAATTTTTTTGTGTTTTTAGTAGAGACGCGGTTTCTCCATGTTGGTCAGGCTGGTCTCGAACTCCTGACCTCAGGTGATCCACCTGCCTCGGCCTCCCAAAGTGCTGGGATTACAGGCGTGAGCCACCGCACACGGCCCTTTTTTTTTTTTTTTTTTTTTTTTTTTTTTTTGAGACAGCGTCTTGCTCTGTCACCCAGGCTGGAGTGCAGTGATGTGATCCCACTGTAGCCTTGAACTTCCCGCTCAAGTGATCCTCCCACTTCAGCCTCCTCAGTAGCTGGGACTACAGGTGTGTGCCACCACACCTGGCTAATTTTTTGGGGTGTGTTGGGGGGTATTTTTTGTAGAAATGGGGTTTTGTCATGTTGCCCGGGCTGGTCTCAAACTCCTGGGCTTAAGTGAACCTCCCACCTCCCAAAGTGCTAGTATTATAGGTATGAGCCACTGCACCCAGCCTGATGTTTTTAAAACACTTACTCTTTGTATTGTTCAAGGCTCTTTACATATAGTAACTCATTTAATCCTCCCAGCAACCCTCCAAAATAGGTACTCCTATTGTGCCTTTTTTACAGTCAAGAAACTAAGGCTTGGCCAGGTGCGGTGGCTCATGCCTGTAATCCCAGCACTTTGGGAGGCCGAGGCGGCGAGGTGGGTGGATCATGAGGTCAGGAGTTCAAGACCAGCCTGGCCAAGATGATGAAACCCCGTCTCTACGAGAAAATACAAAAAAATTAGCTGGGCATGGTGGCGGACACCTGTCATCCCAGCTACTCGGGAGGCTGAGGCTGGAGAATTGCTTGAACCAAGGAGGTGGAGGTTGCAGTGAGCCAAGATCGCGCCACTGCACTCCAGCCTGGGCGACAGAACGAGACTCCATCTCAAAAAAAAGACAAAAAACGAAAAAGGAAACTAAGGCTCAAAGAGTTTAGGTTAGTTGCTTAAGGTCACCCAGCTGAGAGAAGTGACACCTGGGATCTGAATACTACTAGCCCAGGTAGTCTGGCTACAGATTCTGGGCTGTCAACCATTTTGCTGTATACTGCTTCTAAATACAAAGAAAAGAATTAACTCATGACAGTGCTTTCAAAAAGCCTCATGTTATCCATCTGCCCACAAAATTTGCATAGACAAACATATGGTAAAAATAAAATTTCCTGGCCAGGCGCAGTGGCTCACGCCTGTAATCCTAGCACTTTGGGAGGCTGAGGCGGGTGGATCACCTGAGGTCGGGAATTCAAGACCATCCTGACCAACATGGAAAAACCCCGACTCTATTAAAAATGCAAAATTAGCTGGGCATGGTGGTGCATGCCTGTAATCCCAGCTACTTGGGAGGCTGAGGCAGAAAAATCACTTGAACCTGGGAGGTGGACATTGTGGTGACCCAAGATTGCGCCATTGCTTCCAGCCTGGGCAACAAGAGTGAAACTCCATCTCAAAAAAAAATAAAAAATAAAAATAAATAAATAAAATTTTCTATTCTGCCACAAAACATGATACAGTATAGCAAAGCATGTTGCTGTGTTGCTGAAATTTTCTAAGTTTGAATGGCTGCATCCTAGTCTATCAAGAGGATAGACAATAAACTAATGTAACCAGTCCCTTGTTATTGGGTATATGGGTTGTTGCTGATATTTATTTGAAACATAACTGTTTTTGAAATATAATTTACATGCAGAAAGTGCACCAATTTTAAGAGTACAGTTTGGTAAGTTTTGACAGATGTATAAACCTGTGCTACCACTACCACAGTCAAGATATTGACCATCGGATCACCTTTGTTCCTTTCTGTGGTAATGTGCTGGAGCTAGCTAGTACCAGCTCAGGAGAGCCAAATATGTACATCTCTTCCCAAATCTACATTAGTAACATTGTATTAGTAGCTCAAAGTTGGTCATGGTGGGAGTATTTACACCACAGAAAACAGTAAGTACCACAAATCCAGGCTTTTTCTTTCTTTCTTTTTTTGGGAACGAATTTACCAGCACCATGACTTACACTCCTTTGCAATCAACCTCCTACATCCTACAGCCACAGTCTACTTGTGGACATTATTTTATTTTGTGTTCTCTAGAATTTTATGTAAGTAAAATCGTGCCATATGTACTCTTTGGTGCTTCTTTTGCTCCGTGTGTTTTTGAAATTAAGCACATTGTTGTGCATAGCAGTAGTTCATCCCTTTTCATCGTTTTCCATTGCATGGATGTACCACACATTTATTCATTCATCTGGTGATGGACATTTGGGTTGCTTCCATTTGGGGTTACTATAAATAAACTTGTCATAAATATTTATGTGCCAGTCATTGGATGGACAAGTTTGAATTTTCTTGGAAAAATAGCTAGGAGTAGAGTTGCTGGGTCATATGTTAAGCTTATATTTTTATATAAGGAGCTGCTAACCTGTTTTCCAAAGTGGTTTGAGACAGGATTTTGCTGTGTTGCCCAGCCTGGAGTGCAGTGCCCTACAGCCTCAACCTGCCCAGCCAATCTTCTCACCTCAACACCCCAAGTAACTGGGACCACTGGTGCATGCCACCACTCCTGGCTAATTTTATTTTTTGTAGAGACAGAGTCTCACTGTGTTGCTCAGGCTGATCTCGAACTCCTGGACTCAAGTGATCCTCTCACCTTGGCCTCCCAAGGTGCTGGGAATACAGGTGTGAGCCAATGCACCCAGTCAGTCTTGTCTTTTTAGTTTTAGACATTCTAGTGGGTGGATGTATAGTGTTATCTCATTGTGTGTATTTTTAAATTGCCTTTATTGTGGTATAATATATTTTTTAAAATGTAGGTTTTAGGTTTCTATGCTAATCTGATCACCATCACAATCAAGATAGTGAACATTTCTATCACCACCAAAAGTTCTTGTGTCACTTCCAAACGACTCTCCTCCTCCACCTCCATCTCCAGGCAACCACCAGTCTGTCCTCTGTCATCATAGATTGGATTTGTCTCTTTTTTTTTTTTTTTTTTTTGAGGCAGAGTCTCACTCTGTCACCCAGGCTGGAGTGCAGTGATGCAGTCTCGACTCACTGCAACCTCCATTTCCTGGGTCAAGCAGTCCTCCCACCTCAGCCTCCTGAGTAGCTGAAACTACAGGAATGTGCCACCATACCCGGCTAATTTTTGTATTTTTTGTAGAGACGGGGTTTTGCTATATTGCCCAGGCTGGTTTCAGACCCTGGACTGAAGTGATCCTTCTGCCTCAGCCTCCCCAAAGTGCCGGAATTACAGACATGAGCCACCATGCCTGGCCAGATTTGTCTTTTTTTAGACTTTTGTATAAATAGAATCATAAAACATGTACTATTTTTGTGTCTGTTGTTGTTTGCTTAGTGTGAGATTCATCCAGTTGTTCCATGTATCAATAGTTTGTTCCTTTTTCTTGCTGAGTAATATTCTGATGTAGGAATTTGCCAGAATTGGCTTAGTCATTCTCCTGTTTATGGACATTTGGATTGTGTCTGGGGCTACTATGAATTAATGCTGTTCTGAACGTTTTTGTGTAAGTCTTTGTGTGGACATCTGTTTGTTTGTTTGTTTTGAGACGAAGTCTCACTCTGTGATCCAGGCTGGAGTGCAATAGGGTGATCTCGGCTCACTGCAACCTCAGCCTCCCGAGTAGTTGGGATTACAGGCATGTGCCACCGTGCCTAGCTAATTTTTTTGTATTTTTTTGCAGAGACGGGGTTTCACCATGTTAGCCCAGCTGGTCTTGAGCTCCTGACCTCAAGTGATCCACCCGCCTCAGCCTCCCAAAGTGCTGGGATTACAGGCATGAGCCACCGTGCCCAGCTTGGACATGTGCTTTTATCTTATTTCCACCTAGGAGTGGAAATGCTAGGTCATATGGTGCGCATATATTTATAAGAAACTGCCTAACTCTTTTCCAAAGTTGCTGTATTACTGTACATTTCTACCACAGATGTTTGAGAGTTTTAGTTGCTCCACATTTTCATAAACACTTGATTTTGTCAGTCTTTTTAATTTTAGCCATTCTAGTCATAGTGTTTCATTATGGTTTAAATTTGCATTTCTATGATGACCTAATGATGTTGAACATTTTTTTTTTTTTTTTTTTTAGATGGAGTCTCACTCTGTCACCCAGGCTGGAGTACGGTGGCACGATCTCGGCTCACTGTAAGCTCCGCCTCCCGGGTTCACGCCATTCTCCTGCCTCAGCCTCCCTAGTAGCTGGGACTACAGGTGCCCGCCACCACGCCTGGCTAATTTTTTGTATTTTTAGTAGAGGCAGGGTTTCACTGTGTTAGCCAGGATGGTCTTGATCTCCTGACCTCATGATCTGCCCACCTCGGCCTCCCAAAGTGCTGGGATTACAGGCGTGAGCCACCGCGCCCGGCCAATGATGTTGAACATTCTTTACCAGTCTACTGACCATCATATATCATATTTTGTGAAATACCTGTTTAAATATTTTGCCCATTAAAAAAAAAATTGATCTAGGCCGGGTGCAGTGGCTCACACCTATAATCCCAGCACTTTGGAAGTCCAAGTGGGGTGGATCATCTGAGGTAAGGAGTTCGAGACCAGCCTGGACAACATGGCGAAACCCCATATCTATTGAAAATACAAAAATTAGCTGGGGGTGGTGGTGTGTGCCTGTAATCCCAACTATGATGCCTAGAACAGGACAAAACAAAATCTAAACTTTAAACAGAGGATACATATTCTCAGAGATATAACAATGTTGTATCAATGAAATAAGAACAGGTTTTTTTAAAAAAGAGCATTGGAGAATAAAACATCTAAAAAATATGATAACCATTAACTTTAATCAATGAGTTGGAAGATAAAATTGAGAAAATAGCTTTTTAAAAAACCGTAAAAGCCGGAAAAATTTTTTAAAAACTAAAGATGGCCCAGTAAGACTAATACTCAATTAAGAAGCATTACAGAGGGCCAGGTATGGTGGCTCACACCTGTAATCCCAGCACTTTGGGAGGCCGAGGTGGGCAGATCACAAGGTCAGGAGTTCGATACCAGCCTGACCAACATGGTGAAGCCCCATCTCTACTAAAAATACAAGAATTAGCCGGGCATGGTGGCGCATGCCTGTAATCCCAGCTACTCGGGAAGCTGAGGAAGGAGGATTGCTTGAACCCCCGAGGCAGAGGTCACAGTGAGCCGAGATTGCGTCAGTACACTCCAGCCTGGGTGACAGAGTGAGGCTCTGTCTCAAAAAAAAAAGAAGCATTATAATGATATGGAACATAGAGAAATGGAGAGAAAACAATCATCAAAGGAAAAATTCAAGAAGTCATCTCAGATCTGAATGGCCTAGATTTCCAAAATGAAAGGCCCACTGAGTACACAATGTAATGGATGAAAATGTTCGTTCAGACATATTATCATGCAGTTTCTGATCAATATGTTAATAGAGGATCCTAAAACATAGAAAAAGCAGGTCACATTCAAAGGAACAGCGATGAGAATGGCATCATGTTTCTTATTAGCCATGCTGAAGGATAATGTAGGAATGTTTTCCAATGATTTATGATATATAATTTTATAAATTATTTAAATTGTGAATTCAGTAGAGTAAGCATATTTTCAGGGCCAAGTATAGTGGCTCATGCCTGTAATCCCAAGCCTTTGGCAAGCCGAGGCTAATGGATCACTTGAGCCTCAGGAGTTCAAGAGCAGCTTGGGCAACATGGTGAAACCCTATCTCTACAAAAAGAAAAAAAAAGGTTTGTGCTTGGAGTCCCAGCTGCTTGGAAGCTGCACATGGAGGATCACCTGAGCCCAGGGAGTTAGAGGCTGCAGTGAGCCATGATCATGCCACTGCACTCCAGCATGGGCAACAGAGTGAGACCCTGTCTCAAAAAAATAAAAAATAAAGCATATTTTCAGATACGTGAAATCTTATTTCCTATCCATGTACCCTTTCTCAGGAAACTACTGGAGGATGTGGTGCACCAGAATAAGAGAATAAACCAAGAAACAGGAAGACGTGATCCAGGCAACAGGATATTCCAGTATAGGTGAGAAATAAGAAAGTCTCCAAGATGATAATGAAGGGAAATCCTAGGGTGATAGCTGGCCTGGCAGCAGGCCTAGGGAGCAATCAGTAAGGCTGGAGCCAGAGGACAAAAGCCTCCAGGAGGGAGGTACCCAAGAAATAAGATGAAATGAATACAGGAAAAATCTACACTTTTAGTGAATGATGGAGAATAAATTCATGATTGGAACATAGAAAACTAAGCAAATAAATCCCAATTTTGTTTTTAGGTATAATTGACTCCATGAAATTTTTTTAACTAACGAAGAAACAAAACATAATCATAGTAAGCTAAATTGCCCAGCGGTGAATAATATATCCAGAGGCATAAACAAAGTGTGTCGATTTCCACCAAGCCCAGCATAACATGGGCTTTCCTCTTTATGGTCCAAGATGGCTACTTCCTTTCCAGCCGTCCTGCCTGCACTCCAGCCAGCATGAGTCCTCTTTGTTCCAGCTATCCTGGGTTTCTTTTGGTTAACTAGGAATTGAATTAATTAAATTCAATTAGTAAATTAAAGCATTAAGTTAATAAATGTTTGAATTAAAATATTAGTCTGGGCATGATGACTCATACCTCTAGTCCCAGATACTTCGGAGGCTGAGGTGGGAGGATCAATTAAGCCCAAGAGGTAGAGGCTGCAGTGAGTGATTATTGTGCCACTGCACGCCAGCCTACATGACAGTGGGAGACCCTGTCTCCAAAAAAAAAAAAAAGCCAGGCGCAGTGGCTCACGCCTGTAATTCCAGCATTTTGGGAGGCTGAGGTGGGCAGATCCTTTGAGGCCAGGAGTTTGAGACCAGCCTGGCCAAGATGGTGAAACCCTGTCTCTACTAAAAATACAAAAATTAGCTGGGCATGGTGGTACACGCCTGTAGTCCCAGCTACTCAGGAGGCTGAGGCAGGAGAATCTCTTGAACCTGGGAGGCAGAGGCTGCAGTGAGCTGAGATCTCACCACCACATTCCAGCCTGGGTGACAGAGCTAGGCTCCATCTCAAAAAAAAAAAAAAAAAAGAGAGACCCTGTCTCGGGCGGAGTTCCAGAACAGCCAGGCCAACATGGTGAAACCCCATCTCTACTAAAAATACAAAAATGAGCCAGATGTGGTGGTAGGCGCCTGTAATCCCAGCTATTTGGGAGGCTGAGACAGGAGAATCGCTTGAACCCGGGAGGCGGAGGTTGCAGTGAGCCGAGGTTGTGCCGTTGCACTCCAGCCTGGGTGACAAGAACAAAACTCCGTCTCAAAACAATAAAATAAATGCATCACTGAGTGTTCAGAACAGCTGGGTTTTGACAGAGTTTCCAGTGATGACTTGTGTGACCTTGGGTAAAGCACTCTCTGGAACTCAGTTCCTTTTCTGAAAAACGGGAGGGTGGAAAAGATGATAATAAAAACATCAACCACAGTGCAGATCACAAGGATGTGGCAGTGCTGTGTAAGTGACTGAATGCTATGTAACCAGCTCAGCCGCCTGAGTAGCTGGTACCACAGACACACATCACCATGCCCGCCTAATTTTTTTTGAAACAGTCTCTCACTATGTCACCCAGGCTGGAGTGCAGTGGCATGATCTCAGCTCACTGCAACCTCCACCTCCTGGGTTCAAGCAGTTCTCCTGCCTCAGCCTCCCAAGTAGCTGGGACTACAGGTGCGCGCTACCGCTCCCGGCTAATTTTTTGTATTTTTAGTGGAGACAGAGTTTCACCATGTTGGCCAGGCTGGCCTTAAACTCCTGACCTCAGATGATCCACCCACCTCCACCTCCCCATTGCTGGGATTACAGGCCGAGCCACCGCGCCCAGCCAACCCTGTGGCTAATTTTTAAATTATCTGTAGAGACAAGGTTGTGCTGTGTTGCCCAGATTGGTCTCGAACTCCTGGGCTCAAGCAAGGAATCATCCCGCCTTGACCTCCCAAAATGCTGGGATTACAGGCATGAGTTGCTGTGCTGGTGGTGATTTTTCAAGAAAAGCTGGTAATCTGGATTTTTATTTAAAATACCTCGATTTTTTAAAGCTGGAATGGAAATTTTCAAGCAGATTGAGGGGTTTTGGTCTTCCCACCCACTGGCCACATGAGAAGATAAAATAAATAAGTAAATAAAATTTCAAAAAGACTTTGAAAGCATTGTGTAGGTCAAGAAAAAAAATGCAAGTTTGCAACCTCTGGGGTGTAGTACTATAGAACATTTAGAGTAGTCAGTGACCTCTCTGGGGAAGAACTGTGTCTAGTTTGTTCTACTCACAGCTAGCAAGAGGGTTGTGGTAATGGTAAATCACATGCCTATCTGGGCAGAAGCTCTGCCCTCCTATACTTGGGTAATGTTTCATATTTTGCAGGCAGAGAGGAAATGGCCCAAAATGAACCATTATGTTTCCCCATGGTGGCATGTCAGGGCTGGTCTGGAGAGGTAAACTACAGGTTTCTCATCCATTCTGTGAAATTTGACTACTGGTTGTGCCTACTACTCGGAACCATTGCAAGAATAAAGTATCACATATTTGGAAATAGGTGGAATTTTTCCTAAAGTGTAATAAAGCAGGCACCAATTGGGATGATGATTTTGCCATGAACAGCTCAGAGTGTAACATTTCTGGAATGATGGCAGCTGCTATAAAAGCTGAGCTAGGACCAGCCTGGCTAACATGGTGAAACTCTGTCTCTACTAAAAATACAAAAATTAGCTGGATATGGTGGCGCATGCCTGTAGTCCCAGCTACTCAGGAGGCTGAGGCAAAAGAATTGCTTGAACCCAGGAGGCGGAGGTTGCGGTGAGCGGAGATCGCACCACTGCACTCCAGTCTGGGCAATAGAGTGAGACTCTGTCAGAAAAAAAAAAAAAAGAAAAAAAAAGATGCTGGGCTTGAGCTTTGGCTATAAGAAATCAAGAGGTGGCCGGACGCAGTGGCTCACGCCTGTAATCCCAGCACTTTGGGAGGCCGAAGCAGGCGGATCACAAGGTCAGGAGATCGAGACCATCCTAACAGTGAAACCCCATCTCTACTAAAAATAGAAAAAATAAGCCAGGCGTGGGGGCATGCGCATGTAGTCACAGCTACTCGGGAGGCTGAGGCAGGAGAATTGCTTGAACCCAGAAGGCGGAGGTTGCAGTGAGCTGAGATCGCACCACTGCACTCCAGCCTGTGCGACAGAGTGAGACTCTGTCTCAAAAAAAAAGAGAAAGAAATCAAGAGGCAAGAATGCTTTGGTGATTCTGCTCTGGTGGGTTTGAGAAGGAGGCAGAATGATCTTTTCTGGAAGCGGTGTCAGGGAGTTGGTGTAGAGCTGAGAAATCCACATTGCCATAAATGGTGTGATCCTGCTCCAAAGAGCTGCATTCACCCCCAGGCTTCATAAGCCTCACACTGGAAGTTTCAACTGAAATAAACTTATGACCTTTCCATCAGTTCCCTGGAGTAGGTCAGGGTTTTAGAGGGTATTTCATATTCCCATTATGAGGAGATTTGAACTCTTGGGTTCTATTAAGAAAGCAGCACAACTTATTATTACTAATAATATAATCTTAGTAGTATTCCTATAATGCTTTATAACTTAAAAAGACCTTTTATTTGTATTATTCTCATTTTGCTCCCTGATAACTATGAGATAACTGTTGTTATTATTCCCACTTTACAGGTGAGGAATCTGATATTCTCCCATTGTTCCTTAGTTAGAGTCCTGAATATTTTTACTTTTTTTGGAGAATTGAGTCACACTATGTTTCCTAGGCTGGTCCTGAACTCCTGGGCTCAAGTGATCCTTCCACCGTTGCCTCCCTAAGTGCTGGGATTACAGATGTGAGCCACTATGCCTGGCCAAGTTCTGAATCTTTAACAAGGCCCAAGTTCTTGCCAGCCTGGCTCTAGTCTGTTTCTCCAGACCCCTCTTGTACCACTTTCCCAAGAGCTTTCTGTTCTCCTGTGTTTCTTTTTTTTTCCCCAGTATCTTTTTTTTTTTTTTTTTTGAGACAGAGTCTCACTCTTGTACTATCTTGGCTCACTGCAACCTCCACCTCCCGGATTCAAGTGATTCTTGTGCTTCAGCCTCTCGAGTAGCTGGAATTACAGATGTGCACCACCACGCCTGGCTAATTTTTTTGTATTTTTAGTAGGGACGGGGTTTTGCCATTTTGGCCAGGCTAGTCTCAAAACTCCTGACCTTGGGTGATCTGTCTGCCTTGGCTTCCTAAAGTGCTGAGATTACAGGCATGAGCCACTGCACCATGCTGTTTCTTCTGCTAATAAGACTTATTTTTTATTTTATTTTTTTAAATGGAGTCTCACTCTTTCGCCAGGCTGGAGTGCAGTGCTGCGATCTCAGCTCACTGCAACTTCTGCCTCCTGGGTTCAAGCAATTCTGTCTCAGCCTCCCGAGTAGCTGGGACTACAGGCGTGCACCACCATGCTGAGCTAATTTTTATATTTTTAGTAGAGACGGGGTTTCACCATGTTGGCCAGGATGGTCTCGATCTGTTGACCTTGTGATCTGCTTGCCTCGGCCTCCCACAGTGCTGGGATTACAGGTATGAGTCACTGTGCTCGGCCGAGTATCCTCTTTTTTTTTTTTTTTTTTTTTGAGACAGGGTCTTGCTCAGTCACCCAGGGAGGAGTGCAGTGGCTGGACCACATCTCATGTACCTCAACTTCCTGGGCTCATGCGATCCTCCCACCTCAGTCTCCCAAGTAGTTGGGACTATGGGCGCATGCCACCACGCCTAGCTAATTTTTTTTTTTTAAGTAGATACTGGGTCTCACTATGTTACCTAGGTTGGTCTTGAACTCCTGAGCTTAAGCGATCCTCCCACCTCAGCCTCACAAAGCGCTGGGATCACAGGTGTGAGCTACTGCACCCAGCCCATCTTGGATTTCTTTTGCTTTTTTTTTTTTTTTTTTTTTTTTTTGAGACGGAGTTTTGCTCTTGTTGCCCAGGCTGGAGTGCAATAGCACCGCCTCGGCTCACTGCAACCTCCATCTCCCAGGTACAAAGGATTCTCCTGCCTCAGCCTCCCGAGTAGCTGGGATTACAGGCGCCCGCCACCATGCCTGTCTAATTTTTTTGTATTTTTAGTAAAGACGGGGGTTCACCATGTTGGCCAGGCTGGTCTCGAACTCCTGACCTCAGGTGATCTGCCTGACTCAGCCTCCCAAAGTGCTGGGATTACAGGTGTGAGCCACTGCGCCCAGCCCTCTTTTGCTTTCTTAAATAGGTCTGCTTCCTTCTAACTACAGGCCCGTTGCACATGCTGTTTCTTCTGCTAATAACACTTTTTCTTTCCTCTTTGCCTGACAACTACTCATCTTTCATGTTTCAGTTTAACATTTCTCCAGGGAGACTTTCCTGAACCTTCAGGCTACTTTGAACTGTCTGGTATAGCACACTAAACTTCCCACTCCAGAGTTGGCACACTTAAAATTATTCATTCGATATCTCTTGTCACTGCTAGATTGTAAGCTCCATTAGGGCAGAGACCAAGTCTACCTTATTTGATACTGTAGCCTCAATATCTAGTATAATAGGCATTTCCTTCTGCAGTAAAAGCTTTTGCAACTATGTAGTGTCTGCCATCTGAATCCCATAGCCATTGAACAAATCCATCAGAACCTTGCCTTGAATACTGCACTCAGGTTTAATGCTGTGGGGCTTTTCTGATAAGGTTCTTGTGATAACCAAGGTCTTTTGATCAGTGGCCAAAATGCACACCCGTCCCATCAGATAGCAGCCTGTGAGGCTGGAGCACAGTGCTGCTGTATTATTTGATAATGACTAGAAAAGGCCGGTCCCCTTCTCACCAGCCTTCTGTGATGCTTATGTACCAATGAGAACCTTTGCCCAGCATCTTACTGGGGATGGCTAAGTTTGGATCCTAGAGAACAGGAACATTTAAAGCTACCTAGATTATTCCTATCTCAGGTCTTTCCTGGGTTTAGTGCACACTTGGGTCATTTCTGGATGGATGGCACATTTGTTTTATTTGTTGGAAGCAGCGAGGTGTAGTCACCAAGTTAACGGGGGTAAGCCTAGGAGTCAGGGCAACACAGTTGCTCAGGCTGGCGTGGCAGGTGTCAGCAGGTAAGCAAGCCCCAGTGGGAGGAACGCATTGCCTCATTCAACAGTGTCAGCAAGCTGAAGTCCCTGCACATTGGGAACCTATGAGAAGAGCACCCTCACCCCCCTTTTTTTCAAACCAGTCGTATCTCTCTTCACCAAAATCTTTGTGAAATTCATCATCATATAACTTCCTGAATCTAGTTAATGGTGATATTAACCAAAATTTGTAGCTCAACACCCAGGCAACAGTGTATAGGATTGCAAGTGTTAGTTCCAAATATAGTGCAGTTCACATCTCCAGTGAGGGAAGTACATTGAGTGAATTCATTACATGAGCCACTTAAACTAATTGAACCAGGAACTTAAAGTCACGTTCTTCAAATGTGTGCACTCCACAAAACTGGCATTTAACATCAGGAAGTCAGGCTGGAAAACATTCATGAACCAGTGACTCTAAACAAGGAAGAAACACTTCTCAAGGTATGCATTTGCCAGCTGTTACTTTGTTCACAAGTAGTCTTTGGTGATTAGCTTCATGACTTAGGACATGGGTGGCAGCTCTGAGCATGGCACATTTAGTTTCATACAGCAAAGACTGAAAACACGTGGCACTGGTTACATGGTCAGACAAGTGAAGGAGGCACAGCCTATCTTCATTACTAAAAATATTCAAAATGCATAGAGTATAAAAACGTAGAGGAGTTTGTAAGAAGAGAGTCACTTTTTTTCCTTCAATTTTTGGAAAATGAATACGACATGTATTACATTCATGAAAAATAAAATTTTAAATGAATAGGGGTGATATAATGTTCTTAGGTGATCAGCAATTTGTTACAAGATTAGTAAAAATGTAACTTTTTTGTTTTTTGGAGACAGGGTCTCACTCTGTTGCCCAGGCTCTATAGTGCAGTGGCACTGCCGAACATGGCTCACTGCCGCCTCCACCTCCTGGACTCAAGTGATCTCCCAACCTCAGCCTTCTAAGCAGTTGGGGCTACAGGTGTGTGCTACCACACTCAGTTAATTTTTTCAATCTTTTGTAGAGACAGAGTCTCACCATGTTGCCCAAGCTATTACTTTCAGTGATACACAAAAAAATACACTTGGATATATGAGGTGTAGCTCAGGGTGGTCCAATAGAACTTTCCTGAGTGATGACTATGATTTATATCTGTGCTGTCCAATACAGTAGCCACTAGCCTTATGTGGCTGCTGCGCAGTTGATTTGTGGCTAGTGCAACCAGGCAACTTTTTTCTTGAGACAGAGTCTTGCCCTGTTACCCAGGCTGGAGTGCAGTGGCACGGAGTGCAATCTCCGCCTCCTGGGCTCAAGCAATTCATCTGCCTCAGCCTCCTTAGTAGTTGGGATTACAGGCATGCGCCTGGTTAATTTTTGTATTTTTAGTAGAGACGGGGTTTCACCATGTTGTCCAGGCTGGTCTTGAACTCAAGTGATCCACCTGCCTTGGCCTCCCAAAGTGCTGGGATTACAGGCATGAGCCAGCTCCAAGCAACTTTTTATTTAATTCTAATTAATTTAAATAGCTGTGAATGGCTAGTAGCTACTGTATTGGTCACATAGGTCTTCCATTTGCTGAGAATAAGAAATTAAGAGAAGACCAGGTTTGGTAGCCAAGAGATCTAAGTCATGTACTATTTCGTTGTTTATCCAACAGTCTGTCACTCTGTTACTGTTATAAGAATGAACTAAGAGGCCAGGCACAGTGGCTCACGCCTGTAATCCCAGCACTTTGGGAGGCCCAGGTGGGCGGTCAGGAGTTCAAGACCAGCCTGGCCAGCATGGTGAAACCTCGTGTCTACTAAAAATACAAAAATTAGCCAGACAGGTGATGCATGCCTGTAATCCCAGCTACTTGGGAGGCTGAAGGTGGGAGAATCGCTTGAACCTGGGAGGCAGAGGTTGCAGTGAGCCAAGATCACGCCATTGCACTCCAGCCTGGGCAACAGAGCAAGACTCCATCTCAAAAAAAAAAAAAAAAAAAAATGAACTAAGGCCGGGCAAGATGGCTCATGCCTGTAATCCCAGTAACTTGGGATCACGTGAGTCTAGGAGTTCGAGACAAGCCTGGGCAACATGGTGAAACCCCACCTCCATAAAATTAACAAATTAAATTAGTGGGTGTGGTGGCACACACCTCTAGTCCCAGCTACTCAGGAGGCTGAAGTGGGAGGATCCCTTGAGCCCAGAAGTTCAAGGCTGCAGTGAGCCGGGATCGCACCACTGCACTCCAGCCTGGGTGACAAAGAGATCATCTCAAGACAAAAAAGAAGAAAACAAAGAACTTCTTTACACTTGTAGAGGGCACAGTATTAACTTCATCCTATCACATCCCTTTACATTCTGACTTACAAGTGCTCTGCTGATAGAAGAGGAAATTGACCTGTTAGAAAAGCAACAGCAATCTCATCCATTCTCATTCATCTCAAATATTTTAAGTGCTTTGTACATTTTCTTGTAAGTTGTTTCCCTCCATCTCCCTTCTATTATTTTGTATGGTGTTCTTGAGACTTCTCCCACTAACCTAATAGCCACTCCACATACTGATTTTTTCTTCTCCTTATTTTTATTACTATTATTTTTGTTTGTTTGAGACAGGGTTTTGCTGTCACCCAGGATGGAGTGCAGTGGTGCCATCCTGACTCACTGTAGCCTCAACTTCCTGGGCTCCAGCGCTCCTCCTCCCACCTCAGCCTCCTGAGTAGCTGGGACCACAGGCATATACCACTATGCCTGGCTAATTTTTTTGTATTTTGTATAACGAGACAGGGTTTCGTTATGTTGCCCAGGCTGGTCTTGAACTCCTGAGCTCAAGGAATCCACCCACCTCGGCTTTCCAAAGTGCTGGGATTACAGGCATGAGCCACCCCCCCCCCCCCCCCGGCCCTATTATTGAGACAGGGTCTCACTGTCACCCAGCCTGGAGTGCAGTGGTGTGATCATAGGTCAGTGCAGCCTAAGCCTCCTGAGTAGCTGGGACTACAGGTACATGCCAACATGCCCAGCTAATTTTTTTACTTTTAGTAGAGATGGAGTTTTACCATGTGGCCAAGGCTGGTCTCAATCTCCTGAGCTCAAGTGATCCTCCCACCTTGGCCTCCCAAAGTGCCGGGATTACAGGTGTGAGCTACCATGCCTGTACCTCCTTAACTATTTTTTATTTTTTTGAGATAGGGTCTTGCCTTGGCACCCAGGCTGGAGTGCAGTGGCGTGATCTCGGCTCACTGCAACCTCCTGCTGGGCTCAAGCGATTCTCCTGCCTCAGCCTCCTAAGTAGCTGGGACTACAGGAGCACGCCACCATACCCAGCTAATGTTTGTATTTTTTGTAGAGATGGGGTTTCACTATGTTGTCCAGGCTGGTCTCAAACTCCTGGGCTCAAGTGATCCGCCTGCCTCAGCCTCCCAAAGTGCTGGGATTACAGGCGTGAGCCACGGTGCCTGGCCCCCTCCTTAACTTTAAAAGTACAGGCTAATAAACATTAAGGAAGAGAATGTCCAGAAGAGTACAAATAATGCAAGGTAATCAGTGCCCTATTAAGAGTTGCCCAGAATTGCAGTGTAACGTAATACACCTGTAAAATTTGTCAAATTGGTGATGAAGGTTAAAGTTGGTTAGAGTAGGGGTAGGGGATGTCTCAGAGGACCATATTGGTACTGTCAGCCAAACCATGGCAAGGATTATTTTTTTCTTCATGGTAGTCATCTTAATTGATGTATAGTATATCTGCTGTTAGCTGCTACAACCTCCCTGAGAAAGCACAGATCATGATAGTAAACTATGTTCATTCTCTGCCAATTCCTCCCCAGTGTTGGAAACAGAAGCCCAGTAGTGAAAGCTACAGCTGCCAAATACTTGCAGTGGAATCACAGGAGCAATCACAGGTCTTTGTAAGTGGCAGTAACAACTCACTTGACTTTCCTTCACCTGACACTGTCACCTATCACAACACTGGCCATCAAACTGGTAGAACAACCAGTCCTCTGATTTGGTTTCCTAGGGAAGGCGGTTGTTTGGCTCAATGTTTTGTTAACATCAAGGCTCTTATTCTTGCATTTGAAACCAAACACCTCAATTATTTTGCTTGCACCAGGGTTGGTACAAGAAGGCATGGTCCTTCTTGGGTGGGTATTTTGCATTGTCACAAATACTCTTATTTAGAGAAAACCAACTCTGAAACCCTAAAACTAGTATCTAGTAAAGGAAGAGATTCAGTTCTATCAAGCAATATATTTTTCAGTCAAGAATGACGCTATAAGTATAGATTCAGCAGTATAAACATATTACCAAAAGCTTGGATTTTTATTTATTCATTTTATTTTTGAGATGGAGTTTCGCTCTTGTTGCCCAGGCTGGAGTGCAATGGCGCAATCTCGGCTCACTGTAACCTGCGCCTCCCGGGTTCAAGCAATTCTCTTGCCTCAGCCTCCCAAGTAGCTGGGATTACAGGCATGCGCCACCACACCCGGCTAATTTTTTTTTTTTAGTAGAGACAGGGTTTCTCCATGTTGGTCAGGCTAGTCTCAAACTCCCGACCTCAGGTGAACTGCCCGCCTGGGCCTCCCAAGTGCTGGGAATACTGGCGTGAGCCACCGCACCTGGCCTGTTTATTTTAAAATTAATTGTTTTTTTTGAGAGAGAATCTTGCTCTGTCACCCAGGCTGGAGTGCAGTGGTGCGATCTCAGCTCACTGCAACCTCTGCCTCCTGGGTTCAAGTAGATTCTCCCACCTCAGACTCCCGAGTAGCTGGGATTATAGGCATGCACCACCACACCGACTAATTTTTGTATTTTTAGCAGAGACGGGGTTTCGCCATGTTGGCCAGGCTGGTCTTGATCTCCTGACCTCAGGTAATCCACCTGCCTTGGTAAATGTTGGGATTACAAGCATAAGCCACTGTGCCTGGCCCACTTGCTTTTATTTAATAACTTGCTAAAAAATAAAAACAAAAAACATTAGCACTTACATGTGGCTCCATGATGTCTTTCTGGTAATTCTGGAAACTTTTTGGGTTATAGAATTTGAAGAATCTATTTAGAGCTATAGAACTCCTCTTAATCCTCCCCAAGTTGTACTCAACAGATTTATTCCTTGCTCCCTAAAACCTATCCTTAGAAATTGCAAGTTGAGAATTCACCCCACCACTGCCCACTGTTCCAAAAAGCTTTACTGAATCTCATTAATGAAAAATAATGTAAAACTCTCCATAGGAGGCATTAACATACTTGTTTCTTCCAAACCTTCTGATTTCCACTAAAATTTGTAACCAAAATATATTAGGAAAAAGTAATTAAGCTTTAATGCTATTGCCTGGCCCAGTCTAACTATGATCTTTTAATTGTGGAGACATGGCAGTTCCCTGAAAGACCACAGCCTTTGGAGACTAGCAAACCTGGCTTGATCACTGGTTGATAGTTATTTTGCTGTATTAATTTGCCTTACTTTTCTGAGTCTGCATTCTCATCTGTAAAATGGGTGTATGACTTATGATAGGGAGCTATTTGAAAGACAAAACATCTTGACACAGAAAAGGCTGAATTAAAACCTTTAGAGACCCAAAGCAGCAGGGCTATTGTGCCCAAATCACTCAAGGTATTAGTAGGAAAGAACACAAACTGAGGAAGGTTTAATAAAGGACTATTTACAGAGACACGGACAGAGTGCAGGAAAATCAATGAAGAATAATGGCGTAATCCAGGGCTGGTAACTAAGTCCTTTTTTTTTTTTTTTTTTTTTTTTGGAGACAGTCTCGCTCTGTTGCCCAGGCTGGAGTGCAGTGGCACGATCTCAGCTCACTGCAGCCTCTGCCTCCCAGGCTCAAGCAATTCTTGTGCCTCAGCCTCTCAAGTAGCTGGTATTACAGACATGCATCACCATGCTTGGCCAATTTTTGTATTTTTAGTAGAAACAGGGGTTTCATCATGTTGACCAGGCTGGTCTGAAACTCCTGACCTCAGGTGATCTGTCTACCTCAGCCTCCCAAAGTGCTGGGATTACAGGTGTGAGTGACCGCACCCAGCTTGAGTCTTCTTTTTTTTTGGAGACAAGAGTTTCGCTCTTGTTGCCCAGGCTGGAGTGCAGTGGCACGGTCTTGGCTCACTGCAACCTCTGCCTCCTGGGTTCAGGCGATTCTCCTGCCTCAGCCTCCCGAGTAGCTGGGATTACAGGCATGCGCCACCATGCCCAGCTAATTTTTGTATTTTTAGTAGAGACGGGGTTTCACCATGTTGGCCAGGCTGGTCTTGAATTCTTGGCCTCAGGTGATCTACCCGTCTCAGCCTCCCAAAGTGCTGGGATTACAAGCGTGAGCCACCGCACCCAGCTCTCGAGTTCTCCTTTCTATTCCTAGATGTGAAGGAGCAAAGAGAAGGAGCCAGAAGCTAGAGGGGGCTGCTTGGTAAGAGCTGTGGTCTTTGCTAAAGGGACACAGACAAACCCTGTGACCTGGCAATGAGAAAGCCAGAGTACTCTGACCATCTTTTCCTTATATCTTCTCATCTTCTTTGGATATTAATAATTGGATAAACAGAAGCTGAAGTCAGAGGGCAAGGGAGCCATTCATGCTGCAGTCCATGTGGGTCAGCACCCGCTGGGGTCCAGAGTGGGATGAAGAGGGGTTCTGAAAGGCAAATGGAAGACATCTAGTATAACCTCTCCCTGAACGTAATTCAAACTACTTAACTATTACAGACGAAAATCACATGTATGCTGAAAGTAAAATAACCTGTTTCCAGAATTTCTGATTGCAAAATTCTGAGTTCTTCAATTAAACCTGCATTTTTCTCAGTCTTTTTGGTGCCCCTGCTTCACTGGTGCCTTAAGAACATTTGAGAGCCTAAGGGCAGCCCTGAGCATGGTGCCTGAACTAGGATGCCTCAAAACTAGGGACTGAGGAAGTCTCAAGTTCATTCCTGAATGCTGACTATAAGAGTCTCTGAGAGAGTTTTGAGAATGTAGAACTGATTTAGAATGAATCTCAGGATTTTTCTGTTAAGATCTATAAATTAGGAATTAAGGAACTGGATTTTTTTTGAATTTGAAAAATCCTATGATAGTATAACTTTGCATAAGCCTACTGAATGATATGAAAGTTTTTAGTTTCTTATCAAAGAGAATAAAGTGAATCAGGACATCAGTTTCACATTGACATTTTTATTAACGCCAACTGTTTTTTAATTGTTATTTTTTTAAAACAATAGCACAAAAATGTTTCAAGGAAGCAGTCTCACAATCTGATGACCTTCTGAAATACTGTTAAGCCACACCAAATATGAATTTCTGTTAATAACACAAAATATTTTTTTAAGAAAAAAAGAAAAAAAAGGTAGGGAAAGAAGAAGGGAATGAGATTTAGATTTAAAACTCATTGGATTAAATAGGTGAGGCTTGTTAGTAGGATATACTGTTGAAGCAAACAGTGGCACACACAGGCTTACAGTCTTTGTTTTTTAAACCAGTTACCACTAATGTATTAAGCCCTGCAGCAGTTACCACTGACTTCTCGCACGCATAAAATGAACCAGGAGAAGCCAGTGTTGATACTGTTGTGAAGAGGTTCAAGAGCTGGCTTGTCAGACAACTAAGACCATTTTTAGCAGAATAACTCCTTCAGAAAGGCCTGGCTGAAGATCTTTTTATTTCTATTGTCTCACCTATATAAATTTCAGGGTTCTTATAAGTCATCTTTAAAAAGAAAAAAAATAATGTATATCAGTTTCTCTTATTTAATGTGGCTATGAAAGATGTTTCCTTATTATTTCTTCATCTCTAAGATGGACACCAGGGAATGCGGGTTGGGGGTGGAACTAAAGGGAGGAAAAAAACCAGAACAGGGTAGGTTTTTGTTTTTTGTTTTTTTGGCCAAGGGGTCGGTCACACAGAAGGGAAGGCAAGGAGGAAAACTAAACTACAATCCTTGGTTCAGATTGAGTTATGCAGGAATATATCTTCCTGATCAGTCCCCGTGCCAAAAAAAAAAAAAAGCCACTTGGAATTATGCACTGACTCCAACTATGTTATACCAGCTATCAGCCTTTTGTGTTTAACCATTCCCAGAAATGGACACCACCCTTGGCTTTATAGGCTCCTTGCAGAACCCACTTCACAAAAATGCTCTTCACCAAGAAGCCTCTAGTTTCCTTTTGGTAGGTTATAAAAACAGAACATCTGTCATTAACAGTAGAGTGTTAAATACTTTTAACCACTGACAAGGCTTCAGAAAGTTTCACAGTTTCGTTATGCTCTATTTTATTACTATCGTATTTACATTTTAATTTTTTATTTATTTTTTGCTGAATTGCTGATTTTCCTTTTTCAATAGAATTTAATTCTGGAGTGTGAGCAGGAACCAGTTAACTACATTCATTGTCCAACCCCCACTGGTTTGAAAGAAGACTCCAAATTCTTGGCATACGAATCAGCTGTTCGGTAGCTCCACCTTATCCCTGCAGCGAAGCAGCAGAACCGCCAATGGCGGCACCTCAGGATTCACACTGTGGGTGGTGAGGCCTTCCGCTGAAGGAGGTACTGGTGGATGCTCTCAGCATCTCGCTTTAGCCAGGCAGCATTCAGCAGAATATTTTCACAACACTGCTGGATGGTACGCTCAGCTGAAGGAGCTGGGTGACTCTCGAAGAAAGCCTGGTATAAAACAACCCAGAATGCAGGATCATTACTAGCAATAAGAAGTTAATATTACAGGTTATGAAAAAATACCCACTGGTCTATATGAAGGATGCATATATCTTCAGGCATGAGAATTTACCACTGCCACCCTCAGGCTAAAAGAAAACAAGCAACTCCTTGGACCTGCATATAGGAATTCTCCCCTTAAATATTATATGCTTAACAACCTAATCAAAAGTTAATAAAGAGACAGAACCTACTGCCTTTCTTTTAGGCTAATTGTGTAGTGGTAAATATACTCTTTGGAATGAAGACTTGGAACTTGAATCCAGGCTTAGTCATGTACTAGCTTGTGACTGTGAGAAAATTAACTGCTCTAAGTCTCAGTTTTCTCAACTATGAGAAAATATCTACTCCAGAAGATTAAAGAGACAATCCATATAAACATTTGACAAAATACCTAGCACAGAGTACTTAAGGATTCAACACATTTTGGCTGCTTCAAATAAAGATTAATTTGTAAGGGATGATAATACAAAGAAGTTTAAATTGCTGCTATGCCCTAATAATTTAACACCCCATGGTCTTTTTTTTTTTTTTTTTTGAGACAGGGTCTCACTCTGTTGCCCAGGCTAGAGTGCAATGAAACGATCATGGCTCATCACAGCCTCAACTTTCTGGGCTCAAGTAAACCTCCCACCTTAACTTCCTGGGTAGCTGGGACCACAAGCGTGCACTCCCAGGCCAAACTGTTTTTTCCTTTTTGTAGAGATGGGGTCCTACCATGTTGCCCAGACTGGTCTTGAACTCTTGAACTCAAGCAATCCTCCCACCTCAGCCTCCCAAAATGCTGGAATTACAGGAATCCAACATTTTTAATACAGTAAACCAAACAATTTCTAAGTTTATAATTTATCACAATGCTTAATGATTAAAAGTTGAATAAACTTTTCTAATGGAGTACACCTGGTTTCATAGAAAACAAAGCAACTCTTAAACACCAGCTGGCAAAATGATAGGGCTTTTCCTTTGAATTAGTCACCACAGATGTGAAAGACAGAATGACTAATCCATCTGATTAAACATAGACCTTTTAGAAATCAATAACCTTATTTACACAGATGACAACTGCTACTGTTCCAAGGCTCCTAATCATGGTTCAGTTCTCAGGGCCTCAAGTCTTTTTCCATTCCATCTCAGAGTAGTACCAACATTTACACACCAGAAACCTGGGGATTATCCTGGCTTGTTTTTCTTCCTCTCCCAGATATGCTCACAACAGAGAAGCCAATCAATAAATATTGTTGAACTAAATGGTTAACAAATTCAAGCCCCTGAATCTCCATTATTCCATCTCCTCCACTACTGCCACTACCCTACTGTAAGCTATTCTATCATTCTTGCTAGGAGAGTTAGCTTCCCAACATCTTCTCTTCCCCATTCCAAACTATTATCCACATTGCAGCCAGACTGAAATTTTTATAACACAAATCAGATCAAGGCACTGCCTTGTTTATAAACCATTCGAAGGCTTTCCATTTTTAGGACTTTTTTTTTTTTTTTTTTTTTGAGACGGAGTCTCGCTCTGTCACCCAGGCTGGAGTGCAATGGCACGATCTCAGCTCACTGCAACCTCCACCTCCCGGGCTCAAGCAATTCTCCTGCCTCAGCCTCCCAAGTAGCTGGGATTAGAGGCGTGCACCACCATGTCCAGCTAATTTGGGGTTTCACCACGTTGCCCAGGCTGGTCTTGAAGTCCTGACCTCAGGTGATCCACCCACCTCGGCCTCCCAAAGTGTTGAGATTACAGATGTAAGCTACCATGCCTGGCCATTTTTAGGAAATTCTTAATATGGCCTATACAGCCCTGCATGATGTCTTTCTCTAAACAAAAACACAGAGATGCTACAGTACATTATCCCAACACTATAATTACAACCAGGTTATTGTTTTTACTTACTAGATTGAAAAGTGAAGAGTAAACAGTATTTTCCTTACCTTAACCTCTCCAGCCATTTTATCAACTGCAAATCCCTCCACTGATAGCTGCAAAACAATGGTTTTAAACAGTAAGTGAAACTAAAAGAGGCTGAGAACAAACTTCCATTTACCCTAAAAACAAATCATTCTGTTCTCTGCCAACTTCAGTCTGTTATAAAGGATGTGTGATGGGAGATGGAGAAGTCCTTAAATAAAGCCAGTAACTATTTAAGGAAACTTTTTTTTGAGACGGAGTTTCACACTTGTTGCCCAGGCTGGAGTGCAACGACCTCATCTCAGCTCACCACAACCTCTGCCTCCCGGGTTCAAGCGATTCTCCTGCCTCAGCCTCCCAAGTAGCTGGGATTACAGGCACACACCACCACACTCAGCTAATTTTTGTATTTTTAGTAGGGACAGGATTTCACCATGTTGGCCAGGATAGTCTCGAACTCCCGACCTCAGGTGATCTACCCACCTCGGCCTCCCAAAGTGCTGGTATTACAGGCGTGAGCCACTGCGCCTGGCCACAGGAAACATTTAAAGAGCAAAGACCACAATGTATGGGTGTAGTGAATCATGGATGTCACTAAATAATATCCATGATTAGCAAGCTACTCAAAGTTTTTCACATACCTTTATTAGTCTGGATATTAAGAATCCTCCCTGGTATCGGTTATAAAGTTCTTCCCAGTTGTCCTTTATGAATTTCCAAGCAGCTTTCCTACCATGCTTGCTGCCTCCAGCTACTCCACCAATTACCGATACAGTGTCCTGTGGACGTACCTCTTCCTAAAAAAAGAAAGAGAGCTAAAAGTCTAGTGTATCAAAAACATATTCTGGTACCAGAAAGTGCACCATACTGTGACACTGAAGTAATCACACTGAAGACACTTATTCCTTGTTTTAGGAATAACTGGAACCAGAAGTTCTCAGCAAAGAAGATAATGTTTAACCTAAAGATCAACCAAAATGAGAATGAGGTACTGAGACAGGTTCAGACAGACAGACTGCTCAACAGATACTTGCTTAGGAGCCTATAGGTTTAAGAAAGGAAGAGACACAAAGTAAGCAAAGGCATAAGCCAGTTTCCCAGTTTTCAAGCGTCCCTGTCCTCATAGTTTCCATTCTGGAGAGACAATTTGTTTACTCTCCCAACTATTCTGATTCTCGCCACTAGTGGGAGAAAAACAGAAGTCAGTAACAAAAACTCAAGCCAGTTTCTCTGGAAAAGGAAGCTTTAGTTAGGGTTAAGGCAGCTCAAGAGGATCAGAGCTGAATCAGAGACACTTGTCAGAGATGGGTAACGATTCACTTCTAAATGCAGTTTTCACTGTAACTTACTGAAAGTGCAAACGTGAGGACTTTTTGAATCAGGTCAGGCAAAAGAGTAGCGCCAAGGACTCTTTCGATTCGGTTTTTCTCTTCTTGCATATCTGCTTGTTTATGAAGCTACAGGAAAAAAGATAAAGATAGGAATAGTTAACTCTCCCTTGGATGTTCTGCATATGATTATATGAGCTTCTTCCCCAGTAAGGTAAAACTTAGGTTCTATATTCTCACTAGGTAAGAATGGCAGGGCATTATATTAAAGAAAGAGAATACTTTCCAAGATGCTTTGGGCCGGGTGTGGTGGTTCACGCCTGTAATCCCAGCACTTTGGGAGGCCGAGGCGGGTGGATCACCTGAGGTCAAGAGTTCAAGATCAGCCTGGCCAACATGGTGAAACCCCATTTCTACTAAAAATACAAAAAAAAAATTAGCCGGGCGTGGTGGTGCCCACCTGTAATCCCAGCTACTTGGGAGGCCGAGGCGGGAGAATCGCTTGAACCTGGGAGGTTGCAGTGAGCTGAGATCGTGCCACTGCACTCCAGTTAGGGCAAGAGAGCGAGACTCTGTCTCAAAAAAAAAAAAGAAAAAAAAATGATGCTTTGGCACTAAATTTGTCATCTGCTGTTACAGTAAGTAAATCACTAGATGTAAATGCTACCAGATGAACAGCCTGTCATTAGTTCAGACCAGTTTAACATCAAGATCTAAGAGGTAAAATCTATCATAGCCAAATTCTTTACATCATTGATATCTGGCTAATGTTCTGTGTTAGAAGAACAAACTAATCATTAGTAATCTTATACCAGATCATCAAATTAATTTATAATAGTGAAAAATTGAAAATGAATACTGTAATTACTTATAAAATGCATTATTGAAAGTTATATTTTAAGAATATATCATAAACATGTTCTTATATTTAAGTGAAGAAAGTAGACAAAGCAGAATGATCCTAAAACATATATATATGGCTGGGCACAGTGGTTCACGCCTGTAATCCTAGCACTTTGGAAGGCTGAGGTGGAGGTTGCAGTGAGCCCATATCGTACCACTGCACTCCAGTCTGGACAACAGAGCAAGACTGTGTTTCCAAAAAAAGGGGGTGGGGGAGAACCCCTGGAAATACATCAAAATGGTAGTATTAATTAATGATGGTTTCTGATCAGTGGGATTATGCATCTTCACACTTTTTAACTGCAAAAGCAGCACATACTGAATGCAGAATATCTGAAAGACAGAGAAGCATAAAGAAAAAAATAAAATTACTACTATATGTACATTAACAAATCTGGAAAGAGAGCATGTTATACATGCTGTTTTTGCCACCTGCTTTTTAAACTATAGGTAAGTTTTATTTTCCTCTTTATATTTTTCTAGTCTCTAAATCTTCCATAGTATATATGTATATAAAATCTTTTCATAGAAACAAAATGTTGTAATTCTTAAAAATCAGAACTATAAATGTATAAGAGCTATGTCTCCAAGACAATTTAGACTCTTTTGATCTTTTCTACCCCTTAAGATTTAACACTGACCAGAGTGTCTGGAGACCTCATCAAAGCTCTCAGTTTCCTCTTCCTTTCGACACTTTTTTTTTTTTCAATAAACAATTTTAATTTATAAGAAGTAGAGATGGGGTCTCGCTATGTTGACCAGGCTGGTCTCTTTTTTCTTTTTTTGAGATGGAGTCTCACTCTGTTGCCCATGCTGGAGTGCAATGGTGTTATCTCAGCTCACTACAACCACACCTAGCTAATTTTTCTTTTCTTTTTTTTTTCTTTTTGAGACGGAGTCTTACTCTGTCACCCAGGCTGGAGTGCAATGGCACAATATCGGCTCACCACAACCTCCACCTCCCGGGTTCAAGCAATTCTCCTGCCTCAGCCTCCTGAGTAGCTGGGATTACAGGCGCCCGCCACCACACCCGGCTAATTTTTGTATATTTAGTAGAGACAGGGTTTCACCATTTGGGCCAGGCTGGTCTTGAACTCCTGACCTTGTGATCCACCCGCCTCGGCCTCCCAAAGTGCTGGGATTGCAGGCGTGAGCCACCGTGCCTAGCCTAATTTTTCTATTTTTAGTAGAGCCGGAGTTTCTCCATGTTGCCCAGGCTGGTCTTGAACTCCTGGCCTCAAGTGATCCTCCCATCCAAAGTGCTGGGATTACAGGCATGAACCACCACGCCTGGCCCCTTTGGACTCTAAGCAGCAGTGCAGTAAAATAGATAGGACCTTGGGAGATCTAGTCCCAGTTTTGCCTCTAACTAGCTGTGTGATCTTGACTAAGTCCTTCATCCCTCTGGGTCTCAGTTTCCCCATGTGTAAAATGAGATGGGTGGACAGATAATTTCTAAGGCCCTTTTCAGCTCCAATATTCAAGGTCTGAACGGCTTTCAGGAAGCGTTTTCCTCCACAGAGAACTGTTATTCTAGACCACTAGATGACACTCTAAAACCACATTTCAAATATACTATGAATTAATGTTTTTTAACTCTGCCACATTATTCCTAAATTACCATCATAAGACAACCCTCCTCATCTCTTACCAAGTGGCTTCTTGAAGAACCATGATTCGGCCTTCATTAGAGCTATTTCCATAGTGAAGCTGATTATCGTGAACTCTCTTGTGTTAAACAAATGCAAACTCTGAATAAATACACATACTTGTGGAAAATCTTAAAAGTGCCATGACATGAAAATATCAGTGTATCTGCCATGAAATTTTCAGAACCCCTATTTTTTTCCATATCATCATGGAATAGATGGAAAAAAATCAAATATCCCATTTCATACATATCATTTATAGTATACAGGTTCACAGAATATTAAGACTGAGAAGGGACCTTAATGTTCAGGTGGAAGGTAAACCCAAATTTAACTTTTTTTAGGGTCTTTTTTAAGATAGGGTCTTGCTCTGTCACCCAGGCTGGAGTGCAGTGGCACAATCATAGCTCCCTGCAGCCTTGAACTCCTGGGCTCAAGCGCTCCTCCTGCCTCAGCCTCCTGAGAAGCTGGAAATATAGGTGCATGCCACCATGCCCAGCTCTCCCAAATATAACTTTTATATTCTTAGAAAGCAGGCCGGACATGGTGGCTCATGCCTATAATCCCAGCACTTTGGGAGGCCAAGTCGGGCGGATCACAAGGTCAGGAGTTCGAGGCCTGCCTGGCCAATATGGTAAAACCCCGTCTCTACTAAAAATACAAAAATTAGCTGGGTGTGGTGGCGGGTGCCTGTAGTCCCAGCTACTTGGGAGGCTGAGGCAGGAGAATCACGTGAACCCGGGAGGCAGAGGTTGCAGTGAGCCAAGATCGTGCCACTACACTCCAGCCTGGTGACAGAGTGAGACTCCGTCTCAAAAAAAAAAAAAAAAAAAAAGTAAACCTATTACAACATGGGTAAAGCAGTACATTTTGAGGTACAGTTTCTTAAAGTTTTTATTTTCAGACATCCTAATCATTTTTCAGAGGATTTGTTTAAAACCAGAATATCAGAATTTAGATCTGCAATTATGATCATTAGAGCTATTTCTATAGTGAAGCTGATTATCATGAACTCCCTTTAAGTCAGAAGAGTGTTGTTAATCCATGAAAGGTAGAGACAGTAAAGCACATTCCACTCCTGTCCTAAGCGTGGATCTTTTAACAAATGGGTTTTTAGGCACATTTTGCACATTTTATTTAATGATTAAAAAGTAGATTCGGCTACCTCCACCTCTAATGTAGCCAGTGCACTCAAGCCATTTCTTTATAGACCGGAACTGTATGAATAGGGACTGGAGATAGCATTTGCTTCACAGTACTACTATTGATTCAAAGTTTCAAACACTGCTGCATTATGAGGACATGGAAAGTTTTATCTATGTTTTTTCTAAGTCAGAGCTTAATTATATGCCAATTACCTGGGAAAACTAGAGAGGCTATGAAGGCAGGTGAATTAACTTCCTGTCTATTAATAAAGGACCCTGCCATAGCTCAAATGCTTGAGACACTTGATCATCATCTGTCTATCCCTTTTCTAAGCACAAAAACAAACCTAAGCACAGAACCTAAGCACAGAAACAAACGTTTTGCTTAAAATGGGCAGAACCCCAAGTAAGTTTACACTGAAGATAAAATTTAAAGAAAGTGACTTGTTAATCAAAACGAACATTTATTTCAGTGTTAAAATTTCAGCTGGGCACAGTAGCTCATGCCTGTAATCCCAGCACTTTGGGAGGCTGAGGTGGGTGTATCACTTGACCCCAGGAGTTTGAGACCAGCCTGGGCATGGTGAAACCTTCTCTCTACAAAAAACACAAAAATTAGCTGGATGCGGTTATCACACTCCTATAATTCCAGCTACTTGGAAGGCTGACGCAGGAGGATCACTTGAGCCTGGGAGGTTGATGCTGCAGTGATCCATGATTATGTCACTTTAGCCTGGGTGACAGAGTGAGACCTTGTCTCAAAAAAAAAAAAAAAAAGATTTCAGATGCATAAAGTGAGTAAAAAAGGCGGGGAAAAGTAAGATGTCTTTGGCATCATACTGATAATACTGATATAATAACATATATGGATAGACATATAATTCTCTCACAGTTTTAAAATACTTGCATGTCTACAATATGCATCTTTCTTTTCTAGGACTGTCTTTTTTTTTTTTTAACCATTTAGAGGTTTACTGTGTGTCTATCCAAGTTCAAAAGCAGGAAATGGGAGCCTTCTCAAATATACTTACTTTTAACATAATATCTAAAGTAGTGCCATCACCATGCTTCAAAACAGTCAGATAGACCTACAAGGGACAAAAAATAAGTCATTTGATTAAATGTACCTTGTTTCAAGTATTCTAATACTAAGAAAAGACAGAAAGCAAGTAAACAATATTGTAAATGTTGGCCGGCTGCGGTGACTCACGCCTGTAATCCCTGCACTTTGGGAGGCCAAGGCAGGCGGATCACCTGAGGTCAGCAGTTCCAGGCCAGCCTGGTCAACATGGTGAAACCCTGTCTCTACTAAAAATACAAAAATTAGCTGGGCGTGGTAGCAGGTGCCTGTAATCCCAGCTACTCAGGAGGCTGAGGCACGGAGAACTGCTTGAACCCAGGAGGAGATGGCTACAGTGAGCCGAGATCACACCACTGCACTCCAGCCTGGGTAACAGAGTGAGACGCCGTCTCAGAAAAAAAAAAAAAAAGTAAATATTATAAATGTGGATATTACAAACTGTAGTTAAGGAGCTAGCAGTGCCTGTGAGCAACCACAAAGGTAAATGGCATGTTGTACCAGCAGAACACAGCAGCTTTCAGGGGAATGTGCACAGCTAATCACCTTTCAGCACTGCAACACTGACTGAGAAACTTTAAACAAATAAGGAGAGGACTATAAACCACTTAAATAGTATATATTAAAATACAGTTAGACGTGGTTTGTGGGTCAGTTCTTAGGTCAGTTTTGGCTATTAAAAAAAGTTCCAGGCTTTTAAAAAAAAGTTACAGGCATGGTAGCTCACACCTGTAATCCCAGCACTTTGGGAGGCCAAGGCAGGTGGATTACCTGAGGTCAGGAGTTCAAGACCAGCCTGGCCAACATGGCAAAACCTCGTCTCTACTGAAAATACAAAAATTAGCTGGGCGTGGTGGCGGCGCCTGTAATATCAGCTAGCCAGGAGGCTGAGGCAGGAGAATCACTGAACTCGGGGGACAGAGGCTGCAGTGAGCCGAGATCATGCCACTGCACTCCAGCCTGGGCGACAGAGCAAGACTCTGTCTCAAAAAAAAAAAAAAAAAAAAAAAAAAAGTTCCATGCTTCACAAAATGATGTTACCTATAAGTCAAGGGAATTTATCATGAAAACCTACAGGACTCCTCAGATCAGCAGAGAGAATCTGTTTTCCTTCCACGTGGTCCTTAAACCGACGACGGGCTTCTTCTAACGTTGCCTTATGTCCTGCTTTTCCTAGTTTTCCCAGAACCAAGCCCCTCAGGAGTGCATCGAGATGACCTGATTTGAGAAGTAAAAGAGACATAAGACTACTTAAAAAGCCTATTTTTATAAGTTTGCCATCTGGATATCTTATAATTGTGCTATACCAATTCTATGGTCTTGAACAAACACACTCAATTAACTTAATACCTGAGAGAATACTCGTTTTACATTTATCAAATCATAAGAGTGATATGCTAAACAGACTAGACAAGCAAATAAAGTTGCTGACTTTATCTACAGTCACAAATGCAAACTATCTGAATTCACTAAATGTTTACTCAGTCTAGTTAACTACTCTGCTAAGGATTATGTGTGAAAAGGACAGGCTTACATCATGCAGTTTTGACCCAAGGTTCAAAGAAAGATCACATATGGAACTAGTATGCTCTTTGTATAATAAATTGAAATCTTAGATTTTAAAAATCAAAATCTGATGGGTCCATTCCTCCAAGACACACAAATAGCCAATAAGCACATAAAAAGATATTTAACACATTAGTCATTAGGAAAATGCAAATCAAAACCACAATGAGATACCAATTCATACCCACTATGATGGCTATAATAAAAAAGATAATAGCAAGTGTTGGCAAGGATGTGGAGAAATTGGAACCCTCAAACACTGCTGGTGGGAACACATTATGGTGAAGCCACATAGAAAATCAGTCTGGCAGTCCCTCAAAAGGTTAAACATACAGTTATGGCCAGGCACAGTAGCTCATGCCTATAATCCCAGCACTTTGGGATGCCAAGGCAAGAGGATTGCTTGAGCCCAGGAGTTCAAGACCAACCTGAGCAACACAGCAAGACCCTGTTTCTACAAAAAACTTAATAATTAACCAAGCATGGTAGCATATGTCTGTAGGCCCAGTTACACAGGAGGCTGGGGAGGGAGGATCGCTTGAGCCCAGGAGCTTGAGGCTGCAAGGAGGTTGAAGCTGTAGTGAGCTATGATCACACTACTGTACTCCAGCCTGGGCACAGAGGCATGATCTCAGCTCACTGCAGCCTCCGCCTCCCAGGTTCAAGCAATTCTCTACCTCAGTCTTCTGACTAGCTGGGAATACACGGTTGCGCCACCACGCCCGGCTAATTTTTGCATTTTTAGTAGAGACAGGGTTTTGCCATGTTGGCCAGGCTGGTCTCGAACTCCTGACCTCAGGTGATCCACCTGCCTCGGCCTGCCACAGTGTTGGGATTACAAGCGTGAGCCACTGCCACCCAGCCGACCCTGTCTCAAAAAAACAAAAGGACTGGCGCGGTGGCTCACACCTGTAATCTCAGCACTTTAGGCGGCTGAGGCAGGCGGATCATGAGGTCAGGAGATCGAGACCATCCTGGCCAACATGGTGAAACCCTGTCTCTACTAAAATACAAAAAATTAGCCAGGTGTAGTGGCACAGACCTGTAATCCCAGCTACTCAGAAGGCTGAGGCAGGGGAATCACTTGAACCCAGGAGGCGGAGGTTGCAGTGAGCTGAGATCATGCCCACTGCACTCCAGCCTGGAGACAGAGTGAGACTCCATCTCAAAAAAAAAAAAAAAAAAAAAAAGTCATCATATGACTCAGCAATTTCACTCTTAGGTATCTCGAAAATAAATGAAAGCATGTCTACACAAAAACTTGTATACAAATGTGCATAACAGAATTCATAATAGCTGAAAACTGGAGCCCTCATGAATGGGAATAGTGCCCTTATAAAAGAGAGCCGGGGGTCTGGGTGTGGTGGTTCACGCCTGTAATCCCAGCACTTTGGGAGGCTGAGGCAGGCAGATCACGAGGTCAAGAGTTCGAGACCATCCTGGCCAACATGGTGAAACCCCATGTCTACTAATAATACAAAAATTAGCTGGGCGTGGTGGCGCGCACCTGTAGCCCCAGCTACTGGGGAGGCTGAGGCAGAAGAATTGCTTGAACCCAGGAGGCGGAGGTTGCAGTGAGCCGAGATCGCACCACTGCACTCCAACCTGGCAACAGTGCGAGACTCCGTTACCCAGAAAAAAAAAAAAGGAATGAAAGACTGATACATGCTACAACATAGATGAACCTTGAAAATACTATACTAAGTGAAAGAAGCAGATATAAAAGGCCAAGTATTTTGTGATTCTATGTACATGAAATGTTCAGAATAGGTAAATCCATGAAATAGAAAGTAAATTTGTGGTTGCCAGGAAATGGAGAGTGACTGCCAGTGGACACAAGGCTTTTTTTTGGGGGGGGGTAGGGGGGCTGAGAGTGGGGAGGGTGAAGAAATTCTTCTGGAAATATAGAGGTGATAGTTGCACAATCTTGTGAACATACTAACAAATACTGAATTGTATACTTTAAAAGGGTGAATTTTATGGTATGTGAATTATATCTCAAAAAAAGTTAACATCCAGGAAATAAATGATTGATTAAAAAAACAGTTAATGGCACACAAATCTGATGAATTGCAGCAGTACAATGGACAAATAAAATGTAGTATATTCATATGATGAAATACTACTCAGCAATAAAAAGCAATGAACAACCCGGATTATCTCAGAAACATTATGCTGAGTGAGAGAGGCCAGGTATAAGAACAGAACACACATTGTATGATTCTATGTATATAAAATAGAAGAGATAAATATTAATCTAGGTGAAAGAAATCAGAATGGCATGTGCCTGTGTGGGGTAGGCACGGGAGGCTCAAGTAGCAGGGACCAATTAGGAAGGAGCCCAAGCAGCTTTCTGGGTGATGGAAATGTGGTATGTGTTTGCCGAAAGTCATGGAACTGTAACATTTAGATTATTCATTTTGCTACATTTAAATCATAATTTAACCAAAAATAATTTTAAGAAAACCATCAGAGATCAATAGATAACTACATGTTGTGATGATTCTTACAAGAAGTAATTTATAATTCTGGCTCTGGTACTAACACGCTGTGTGATGCAAGGTAACATTTTATTATTTTGCCGTGTTTCATTCTCCCATCTGTATAGCTAGGAAATTGAAGGCATTCTCCCTATATTGTAAAGATAGTTTTGAAGTCAAAAAGTGTCACGTTATCATCATGAAAGAAAAGTGCAACATCCATTAATTTACCTGCATCTGTGTCCATGTACTCCTATCCTGTCACTATTCATCTGTGCTCCTATCTAAAACCAACTCCTTAACTTCTGCACTGGACCTCAACTCCTCTTGATTATTCAGCTGTCACTATAGCAATAAGCCCTCTCTCTCACAAAACATGAATTTTCTCCTGTCTCAGCCTCCTGAGCATATTACTACTGCATATGTTCAAATAGTTGCAGAAAATGTAATATAAAATCTCCCAACTTAAAAAATTCCTTCCTTTACCCCACGTCTCTCTCATCTACCCCTTTTCTCTGATCTTCTCAGCAAAACTCCTTTAAAAAGTTGTCTAAGTGTGTTGTCTCCATTTCCTCTCCTCCTATTCTAAAGAACCTGCTCCAAAAGTGGAGAATTCATTATTGTTCCCCACTACTCCACAAAACTTGTTAAATGTAATATTGAATTAGCCTTCATCATTCTGTTTAACTTAGTGTAGTAGCATCTGACACAGCTGATCACATTCCCTCTGCCTTCATCTACTGTTTATTTTCATCTACTGTTTATTTAAATTCTGGGATACCCCCTCTCTCTCCTGGCTCTCCTTCTACCTCACTGGCCAGTCCATCTCTTTTGCTGTTTCTTCCTCTTCCACACAATCTCTAAATCCTGAACTCAGACCACTTTCTTCCACTTACACTCAGTCACTGGTTGATCTCATCCAGTTTTGTTTTGTTTTTTTAAAGACATGAGGTCTCACTATGTTGCCCATGCTGGGCTTGAACTCCAGGACTCAACCAACTCTCCTGTCTCAGCCTCCTGAGTAGCTGGATTACAGGTGTGAGCCACATGTGTGACATGATTCCCACCCCCTCACTTTTTTTTTTTTTTTTTGAGACGGAGTCTCGCTCTGTTGCCCAGGCTGGAGCGCAATGGCGCAATCTCGGCTCACTGCAACCTCTGCCTCCCAGTTCAAGTGAGTTTCCTGCCTCAGCCTCCTGAGTAGCTGGGACTACAGGCGTGTGCCACCACGCCCAGCTAATTTTGTATTTTTAGTAGAGATGGGGTTTCACCATGTTGGCCAGGCTTGTCTCAAAACTCCTGACCTCAGATGTTCCACCCCCCTCAGCCTCCCAAAGTGCTGGGATTACAGGTGTGAGCTACCACGCCTGGCCCGATTCCCTTTTACACCCAAATATGCTTCTATGCCAGGCACAGTGGCTCATGGCTGCAATCCCAGCACTTTGGGATGCTGAGGGAGGAGAATTTCTGGAGTCCAGGAGTTCAAGACCAGCCTAAGCAACATAGTGAAATCTCGTCTTTTCCAAAACACAGCTGGGTATGGTGCATGCCTGTAGTCCCAAATACTCAGGAGGCTGAGGTGGGAGGATAGCTTGAATCCAGGAATTCGAGGCTGCAGTGAGCTATGACTGCATCACTGCACTCCAGCCTCGGCAACAGAGCGAGACTCTGTATCTTTAAAAGAAAAAAATGTTTCTACAGCAGTCTTCCCTATCCCTGTACATGGCAACTTCATTCTTCCAGTTCTGCAGGCCAAAATTTGATGACACTTCTCTTTCTTTCCACCACACAGTCCATCCTTCACCAAATAGTTTCAGTTGCACCTTCAAAATATACACAGACTTTACCACCTGTAAGTTCTAGTTGCAACCAGCATCTCAACTGGATTGCTAAAATAGCCTTCTGAATGGTCTCCCTGCCTCCTCTCGTCTTCTCTTAGTCTGTTCTTCAGAAAGCCGAGTAAATCAAATCAAGTTCCCCTGCCCAAAACTCTCTAATTAGCATGTCATATCACTAAATGTGAAAGTCAAAAAACTTCTCACTGTAGCAAACAGGTTCTACAGGATCAGAAAGGTCTCCCATTGCCCTCTCCCACTCATTCTTGTCCTGAACTCAGCAGCTTTCTTGTTATTCCTCGAATACCCTAAGCATGCTCCCATCTCAGGTCTTTTGTACTTGCTGTTTCCTCTGTCTCAACCACTTTTCTTCTAGGTAGCCTCATAACTCTCTCCATGTCTCAGTTTATGCTCAATACCACCTTATTAGAGACAGTTTCCCCAAACACTCTCTATAAAATAGTGGCCCAGCACTCCTTATTATCTGACGACTTTCTTTTTCTTTTTTGTTGAGACAGAGTCTCGCCCTGTCACCCAGGCTGGAGTGCAGTGGCCTGATCTCAGCTCAATGCAACCTCTGCCTCCTGGGTTCAAGCAATTCTCTGCCTCAGCCTCCCAAGTAGCTAAGATGAGAGGCACCCGCCACCACACCTGGCTAATTTTTGTATTTTTAGTAGAGACGGGGTTTCACCATCTTGGCCAGGCTGGTCTTGAACTCCTGACCTTGTGATCCACCCACCTCAGCCTCCCAAAGTGCTGGGATTACAGGCGTGAGCCACCACCCCCGGCAACTTTATTTTTCTTAATGATACTTCCTGCCACCTAGACCATTATACATTTAATTATTTGCTATGTCTCCCATTAGAATGTAAGCCATATAAGGCAATATTTGGGTTGCTGCTGTTTCACCAGCTCTTAAAATAGTATATGGCATTTACTAGCTACATAAATATTTGTTGAATCAATGAAGAAAAGACATAGAAGCTGGGACCAGCTGTAGTGGCTCATGCCTGTAATACAGCACTTTGGGCGGCCAAGATGGGCAGATCACTTGAGGCCCACAGTTCAAGACCAGCCTGGCCAACATGGCGAAACCTCGTCTCTACTAAAAATACAAAAATTAGCCAGGCGTGGTGGTATGCTACTCGGGAGGCTGAGGCAGGAGAATCGCTTGAACCCGGGAGGCAGAGGTTGCAGTGAACCGAGATGGCGCCACTGCGTTCCAGCCTGGGTGACAAGAGTGAAACTCCATCTCAAAAAAAAAGAAGACAAGACATAGAGCTCTAGGTATTGCTACTATTTTTATTACAAAAGACTTCTGGGTCAAGACTGGTCAGGAGGAAACACCACCTTTAGTTATTAGCAGATGATAAAAAATAATGATATGTAAAACCTTTAAATAATCATCCCCAATATTTAAATCAGAGCAAAAAGAGTAAATATATGCTTATAGAAATAATCAGAGCAGAGAACACATGTAGAAAGCAAATAATTTCCTTAATTAAAAAAGCTGACCCCTGTGTCTCTCAGCACCTTTACAAGTTATACATAAAGGTGCCTGGTATTTATGGTAATAATAAATAAAACTTGGGAGGCTGAGGCAGGCGGATCACCTGAGGTCAGGGGTTCGAGACCAGCCTGACCAACATGGTGAAACCCCATCTCTATTATAAATATAAAAGTAACTGGGCGTGGTGGCACATGCCTGTAATCCCAGCTACTCGGGAGGCTAAGGCAGGAGAATCACTTGAACCCGGGAAGCGGAGGTTGTGGTGAGCCGAGATCGCGCCATTGCACTCACTCCAGCCTAGGCAACAAGAATGAAACTCCGTCTCAAAAAAATTAAATAAATAAATAAATAAATAAAACAAAACAACCTAAAATTCCCTTTAGCTTTTCTTGACTAAAAATAGGCCTTTGGAATTCTGCAAAAGACTTTTATTTCCACCATGTGCACAAATTATATTTAGCATCGAACACACATAACCACTACTGTTTCTATGCTGTTGACCCATGTAACTTCACCAGCAGACTTAAAAGACTCACGTCTTAATTTCTGGCTTGCTGAATATATAGTAACATCCAGTAGATACAAAGATGATATTAATTATATTGTTAACCACATAAAAAAGTACCAACTTCTGCCTAATCCTTTCTCCATTTAGTATGTCCATTACCTTCTCCAGGTTTGGGGTCCCAGCCCAGTCTCTCCCCTATAGGTGAAAAGACATCTTTCACAAACTCCTGGATTTCCTCATAGAAGTCTGTGTGGGACAAGAGAGTTGAGAGAATCCCCAGGTTACAGCTCAGGTCGCTCCATACAGTATAATTGGGCTCATTCACAAAAGCCTCCATGACTTTTAGAACCTCTACAGTGCTAATGATTCCAGCTCGAGCCTGGGATAGGAAAAAACATAAATTAACCTAGTCTTCAAACAAAACCAAAAAACATAAGCATGCATTTTTGGCACTATCTACTGCTAGCAATTTCTTTGGTTTAAGGAAATGGGACTGTATAAGCTCAGAACACTGTTAGCATAAAAATCCTATTCAGACAACATTCCTTCTTTAATCCTTTGTTATTTTTTTCTTTTTCTTTTTACAGAAAAATTAGAATGAATCATTTGCTATTTATACAAGAACTACTTTTAAAAATTACACTAAGAGTCCCAACAATTTGAGAACAACAACAAACCAGTTAACTTCTATTTCTACTCAGTTTCTGGGGACTTGGATTTGTTACTGTTTTGAAATTTTTCATACTTTCAGAAAAACTGCAAAAATAGTTTGAGCTTTGGTTTTTGACAAACATTCTTTCAAAGCCGGACCTGCAAACTGTGTCAACTTAAGCCTCTCCTTTACTCATTTCTAAAAGAACATAAACTAGAAGGCACTACAAATTCAAAGTCCTTTCAGAACTAACAGAGTTAGGAAAAAGAACTTCAGTTACAGCAGCCAACTGCACAAACAGCTCACTCTCCTGGGACAGGTCTCTCTCAGCAATTAGATCAGCAGATGTGAGGTTTTGTGCATCAATGCTAATCTGTGTTTATACAAAGGCAGAATCCAAAACCAATGACTGCAGAGGGGAGGGAAAATTTCCAGTCCAATTTAAAGGAATACTAGGAGGAATATGACAATTTTATCATAAAGACATCTGGAAATTACCTAACCTATGCTGAAGTCATAAAGAAAATAATACTAATTGCTGCTTTAAATCCTTTCTGGAAGAAAGCCAAATATAAATATAATTCTAAAGCTAATGGGATATAATTTGAAATAACACAATGTTTAAAAATTCTGGCTTTCCCAGCAAAGTACAACCACTATTTAGAAAAACATAAAATCACTCTGACTTAATTATTTTAAAAACCTATCAGTAGGGTCATTTCTTCAAGGCTTATATTTATTTCTACTGAAAAGAAAGGAATTTTTTGCCTTACAAAGGATAGTTTAATTAAGAGTTTCAGAAAGCTGGCTTAGGAGTAGTGAAATGGGATTTAAATTATATAGCCTCAATCTTGTCATATTAAAAATAGTCATTTGCTCTAGTCCCAAAGGTGTTTTTAACCATCATGAAGACCCATATTCTTCTAATTATGTTTCAGACACTCCAGGAAAAACAAAATCTTTTAATCAGCAAAATCCATCATATTACTTAAGTCACAGATGCTCACCAAGGAGAAGAGGTCATTCTGTAATCCAAGTCGATCCACAGGGGGCAGAGAAAGGTCACGAATGCCTGGTAATAAACTTTCCAGCATGGCAGAGCTGTACTGGGTCCGATAAAACCCAACTGTTCCTAAGTTTAACTGCAAAGATATCCAGTAAGTACTATTAAACAGCTCCATTAATTTTTTAAATCAACCTTTTGTATGTTTAAAAGGAGTTCTGGTTTTAGATATATCTGGATGAAAAACAATTAAGACCATCTATGCCAACTAATGGATTAAAACAAGACAACACATCAAGACAGAATGAATGCACAGACAAAAGAAAAGGGAAACTTGAAATTGTGAGGGCCAAAGTGAGGGACAGTAGAAAGAACATGGAAGGGACAAAATAATGTGGGTTTCTATTTCTAACCTCAATTTTAGGTTTACAGAAAATACTTCATATATATGAAAACACCTGGACAATGGAATCTCTAAGAAAGCTTAGGCCTTTACAAACATTGATCTTATAAGCACAGAGACTGAACGGAATAACAATTTTCAGATCCCAATTTTAAAGAAGTACATGGACCTAAAAGGCAATTTCATAAGATTTTTGGCGTGAGGTAATTACTGACTGCATTATTCTTTTTTTTCTTTTTGAGATGGAGTCTTGCTCTGTCACCCAGGCTGGAGGGGAGTGGCATGATCTCAGCTCACTGCAACTTTCACCTCCCAGGTTCAAGTGATTCTCGTGCCTCACCCTCCCAAGCAGCTGGGATTACAGGCACCCGCCACCACACTCAGCTAATTTTGTAACTTTTAGGAGAGACAGGGTTTCACCGTGTTGGCCAGGCTGGTCTCGAACTCCTGACCTCAGGTGATCCGCCGCGCCTCAGCCTCCCTGGGATTACAGGCATGAGCCACTGCACCTGGCAACTGCATTATTCTCTATAGGCTATTTACCAATAGCCAAAAAATATTTTTGAGAACATTTACATTCAAAATAGTTAAATGGTAAAACAGTAAGATACAAATATTTTACTATTTATATGTAAATATTTTTAAAACCACCCCTACAATTTTAACGCAACTATCACTTTATTGATTCCATTTAACCTAATCAAAATTGTAGTGTACGTAACTTTTTTCTCATTTATAAGAAATTTTTCATATTGCTACAACATAATCTTCCAGATTATAATTTCAAATGGTAATATTCCAGTGAGTATATTTTAAATATATATTTAAAAAAGTAAAACAATGCCAGGCATGGTGGCTCATGACTATAATCCTAGCTACTCCAGAGCCTGAGATGGGAGGATCACATGAGCCTAGGAGTTTGAATCCAGCCTAAGCAACATAGTGAGACCAACTCAAAAAAAAAAAAAGTTGATAAACAGAAAAGTGGCTTTTTTTTTTTTTTTTTTTTTGAGATGGAGTCTCACCCTGTCACCCAGGCTGGAGTGCAATGGCACGATCTCAGCTCACTGCAACCTCCGCCACCTGGGTTCAAGCAATTCTCCTGCCTCAGCCTCCTGAGTAGCTGGGATTACAGGTGCATACCATCACGACTGGCTAATTTTTTTTCGTATCTTTAGTAGAGACAGGGTTTCACCATGTTGGTCAGGCTGTTCTTGAACTCCTGACCTTGTGATCTGCCTGCCTCAGCCTCCCAAAGTGATCTGCCTGCCTCGGCCTCCCAAAGTGCTACCACGGTGTTCAGCGGGCTTTTTTTTAAAAAAAAGCACAAATGTCTGATACAATGTATAATTCCTATTAGGAACATACAATTAAGAGTCTGTAGTAAATACTTTCATTATGAAAGGTACAGAGTACAGAATAATGAAAAATAATTCTTACCTATTGGTATTTTTGTGAAATGGTTTTGAAATACCAACTAAGGAATTTTACATTTCAGTGACACGAACCGATTATTATATATGTCTGCTCTCATTAGATTACAGTAGTACACATATGGTGACAACACATCATTGAAGTTAACCTTTCATTACAATGACAGGGGAGTTTGAAGGTGTGAGACTACACATATTTTGGTTCATATACGCTTACACTCAGTCTACTTTTTTTTTTTTTCTTCTCCTCCTTAGTCCTATGCCTTTGGATCTGCTTCTCTACCACTACCTTCCCTAACATAAGGACAAATGTCTGGACAATACTATATGAAAATTCGTCCTAAATTTCACAAAGAAAAGTTTAGGTTTTTTTTTTTTTCTTTGAAACTACTAAACTGAAGCAGAATTTAAAACCGGCCATAAAATGTATAAGTGAGAGAAATCTGTTTAGGTAAGATTCTGAACTCACCTTCACCCATTGGTCTGGTTTGACATTTTTCAAAACCACATTCATCTCTGGCTTGTCCATTAGAATTTTTAGTTTGGCCTGGTTGGGGTCTTCACTAGTAGAGATTGTGATAGGGACCATCCACTGGGGACAATCTTCACCTAAGCAAGAGAAGAACAAACAAATTTTGCACAGGGACAAACAGAAGGTAAGGTGGAGAGAGGAGTGGTGGTGCTCTAACCAGGAGCCTAAGCCAAACTGATACGTCAATAGTTCATTCTTAGTGGTACATGAACTCTTCCAGATAACCTGAATAGTATCAGTGCAAAGGAAGGGATCATTTACTAACAAAATCACAACATGTTGTCTAAAAAAAGAAAACAGTTAACTCACTTGTAGAATCACAAATGCAATGACTTAAACTTAATTATCATTTTCCCCCAAGAGAGCAAAGACAGCAATTTTACTGTTAAAGTAAAAAAAAAAAATATATATATATATATATATATATATATATTTTTTTTTTTTTTTGGAGACAGAGTTTTGCTCTGTCGCCCAGGCTGGAGTGCGGTGGCGTGATCTCAGCTCACTGCAACCTCCACCTCCCGGGTTCAAGAGGTTCTTGTGCCTCAGCTTCCTGAGTAGCTGGGACTACAGGTGTGTGCCACCATGCCCAAAAATATACAATTTTTTTTTTTGTACTTTATTAATAGAGATGGGGTTTTGCCATATTGGCCAGGCTGGTCTCAACTCCTGGCCTCAAGGGATCCACCCGCCTCAGCCTCCCAAAGTGCTCGGATTACAGGTATAAGCCACTGCGCCCAGCCTTCACATATCATTTAAAAACAAATTCTAAGGTGCAGTCCTTAACAGGTATACACACTGCTGAAATATCGAAGGGTTAATTTTTATTGTTGTGATAGACAGGATACAACCTGGAAGCTGTTATGTTCCGTCACAGAGGAGTCATATCTACAAGCCAAAGCTTTTGTAAGGCAGAAACACTGTCTTACATATCAGACAGCAAAACAGACTTGGCATTAAGATGCCAAACAAAAAAAGAGTCCTTGCCCAGTACATTCATGGAAATGGAGCTACTTTAATAAATTACATAGCTTTATGCTATCAGGTTAAACCACAAAGTAAAATTTCTCCAATATTGGGATACTGCAAGTTTTAATGTTGCCTCTACTGGTCACAGAGTATTAGAAAAACCTGTCAGTACTACAATGTAGATTATAGGTAAGAGGCAGAAAACAGCAACTGTGACACGTACAGATTTATTTGGATAATAAAACTGTCATCTGATTTGTTAGATATTTTTTCTCCCCCCAGACAGGGTCTCGCCGTGTCACCCAGGCTAGAATGCAATGGCACAATCACGGCTCACTGCAGCCTCGATCTCATGGGCTCAAGCAATTCTCCAGCTCAGGCTCCCAAGTAGCAGGGACTGCAGATGCATGCCACCATGCCAAGCTAATTTTATTTATTTATTTTTTTGAGATGAGGTTTTGCCATGTTGCCCAGGCTGGTCTTGAACCCCTGGGCTCAAGCAATCTGACCACCTTGGCCTCCCAATGTACTGGGACTACAGGCGTGAACCACTGTGCCCAGCTTTGTTAGATACATTCATTAAAAGAGTAATTCTATGGCTGGGCACAGTGACTCACACCTGTAATACCAACACTTTGGGAGGCTGAGGCGGGCGGATCTCGAGGTCAGGAGTTCAAGACCAGTCTGGCCAACATGGTGAAACTCTGTCTCTACTAAAGATACAAAAAATTAGCCGAGCATGGTGGCATGTTCCTGTTAATCCCAGCTACTTGGGAGGCTGAGGCAGGAGAACTGCTTGAACCCAGGAGGTGGAGGTTGCAGTGAGCCGAGATCACGCTATGGCACTCCAGCCTGGGCGACAGAGTGAGACTCCTCAAAAAAAAAAAAGAAAAATTTCCTATTAGTTGGAATACTACTGGTATTAGTTAATATCCAAATTCATCAATCATATCCCACTTACAGCCATTTACTTACCAACATATGACCCACCAGCACAGAACTTCTTTTGGGACAACCTCAATAATCTGTCATCTTCTACCTAAAGAAGCAAAACAAAGGCTATAATAGTACTGACACCATTTGGGGTTTTGGTTTTTGTTTTTGAAGAGGAGGGAGACAACATTTCTGTGACAAATGCTGGAACGAGCACAACCAAATGTCTCATGAGTATACAAAATGCAATTGTGATGAAGATGGTAATACTAAAGAGAAAAGTCCAAATAACTAAAAAGCCAGAGGCAACAATGGTAAGTACATATGTTTACAAAATACTTCAACAATATGCAGTCATTTGTGTCATTTATTAGTTACCACATCCTGGATTTCAAATAACACAGACTTAAGATCACCTAAATCAAATGTAAAATTGGGCTAATGAGCTTCATGGATAAACTTACTGCAAGAAATAGAATTGAAAAACTAAGAAAAAATTTAAGTAAGAAAGCAATGGCCACTTTGATGCCACAGGGAAACTATTAATGAACGTTAACACTAGATACTAATTATATATATAATCAGTTATATATCACACAGATTTCCCTGAGGAAATTGAAAGCTTTTACATTGATTCAGAATTAGAGCAAAAATATTTAAATTTGGGGAATGTAAAGTGAGAAACAGATCATAATCAAGATATGTTACACAGCTCTCCTATTCTTAAAAGAATTAAGAGCAACAGACAGGCCTTTAATTTCATTAATATATTTTTAATTTATTTTTAGTTTTTTTAGAGACAGGGTCTCACTATAATATTGCCCAGGATGATCTCAAACTCCTAGGTTCAAGCAATCCTCCTGCCTTAGCCTCCTAAAGTGCTAGGATTATAAGTTTGAGCCACTGCACCAGGCCATTGGCCTTTTATTACAATGCAAAATGGAGGATGAGTTTGGCTGTGCCTGTAGACAAAAAAGAAAACAAAGAAAGCAAGACCTTGAAAGCCCCTGGATGGAAACAGTTTCAGTAACACTGAGAAGTGTGGCATTACTGTTCTCTGTTCTAACTGATAAACTATTATTTCTTAAAAGTGTGTTCTGCTTTAAGAAAAAATTACGGCTTAATAATCTGTTTTATGTGTAATCATTAACATTTCAATAGTTTTGGGTTTGTTTTTTTGTTTTGGTAGAGGCAGCATCTTGCCATGTTACCCAGGCTGGTCTCAAACTCCAGAACACAAGTGATCCTCCCAAAGTGCTGGGATTACAAATGTGAGCCACTGCGCCTGGCCAATAGTTTGTTTGTTTTTTAATACATGGTCTTGCTCTGTTGCCCAGGATGGACTGCAGTGCTGCCATCACAGCTCACTGCAGCCTTCACACCTCCTGTGCTCAAGCGATCCTTCCAACTAAGCCTCCCAAGTAGCTGGGACTATAGGCACGTGCCACCATGCCCAGCTAGTTTTTTTTTACTTTTAGTAGAGACGAGGTCTCACTATGTTGCCCAGGCTTGTCTTGAACTCCTGAGCTCAAGCAATCCTCCCACCTTGGCCTCCCAGTATTCTAAGTACAGGCGTGAGCCACTGTGCCTGGCCCAGCCAATAGTTCAGTAGTTTTGAGGGAAGGAAATGCTCAGGTGAGAAGTAACAATAATTTTTATATGTTAATATTCTTAAAAGAGTCAGTCTACATGCAGTGTCAACATCAAATTCAATTAGTCATCTCCTATAACAAGACTAGTCCCAAGTGCAGAAAAAAGACTGCAAAGAAATAGAACTGGTCACAGTGGCAGGTCACTAAACTTACAGGTATTCTTTTCCACCAAACATGATCAACTGCATTCCCTAAATTGCCTTTCCAAGTTATTGCAGCCAATCTAACTGAGAGGTCCTCCAGTGTGCACACTTTAGTGTAAAATCCAATCATGTTTAAAGTTAAGATTTGGCTCTGAAAGGGTAATCTGCAAGCTTACACATGAAAATGTTCCATGTAAATTTGGGAGCATTTTGAGAGTGCAAGAATTGGTTTAAATGTCACCTAGAATACAAATGTGCAGAAAAGCAAATTTATAACTTAGATTGCCACATTGAGAAATTATTTGTAAAACATACTTGGCTTTGGCCGGGTGTGCAGTGGCTCACACCTGTAATCCCAGCACTTTTGGGAGGCAGGGGTGGAAGGATCACTTGAGCCCAGGGGTTCCAGACCAGGCTGGGCAATACAGTGAGACCTCATCTCAATTTTTTAAAATATAAAAATAATAATAAAAAGATACTTAGCTTTGTGGACAATGTAGGACCACAAGAAAAAACACATACTAAAAAAGAACTATGAATCCACTTCCCTAAAAATGAACAGGAATTAATTCCCCATGCAGCTCACAAAACCATGGCAAATAAACTGAAGAGAACAATTTCATTTAATGAAACCGAGTTAAGATCACTTTTTGGTAGGCATTAAAGGATGATGTGTAATTCTCAGTCCTTTTGAAGTATAACTCATACCAAAGTACTCCTCTCTGAATTCAGGTAACAGTTCAATTAATGAATTGCAATCCTAATTAAAATCACACTGCCATCCAACCAACATTAAAAACCTACTTTACACAACTGATATTATAAGTGGGTATGAAATTTTACCAAATGTTTTTTCTACATCTAGTCAGTGATTATGTGCTATTTGCATTTGATTCTGTTAATGTAGTGATTATAAATCAATACACTGACTTTTTTTTTTTTTTTTTTTTGAGACGAAGTCTCGCTCTGTTGCCCAGGCTGGAGTGCAGTGGCACAATCTCAGCTCGCTGCAACTTCCGCCTCTCGAGTTCAAGCAATTCTCCTGCCTAAGTCTCCAGAGTGGCTGGGATTACAGGTGTATGCCACCATGCTCAGCTAATTTCCGTATTTTTAGTAGAGACAGGGTTTTACTACATTGGCCGGGCTGGTCTCAAACTCCCGACCTCAAGTGATCCACCCGCCGCGGCCTCCCAGAGTGTTGGGATTACAGGCGTGAGCCACCACACCTGGCCTAATTTTTTAAAAAATGTTAAACCAACGTTGCATTTGTAGAATAAACCGTATTTGGTGGTTTTAGAATTATATCAAATTTTATAGTATTTTCCCTGGAGACAAGACAAGCAAGTAACATTTTGTTTTCTCTCTTAAGCATGTATAATTTTAATGATGCAAGCTGTAAAATTACTGATAAAAGAGTAACAGGGCTGGTTTAAATGTCATTAGAAAACTTAAAGTACAGAAAAGCAAACTTGATACACTGTACTGAACTTCATTTAATACAATATCAGACCAATGGAAAGACTTTATATGTTTACCTGTTCAGCTTCCACATAAATGAGGGGAAATCCCATTTGTTTGGTCCAGGTATTCATCACAGCTGCTATAGGTTTACCACTAGCATTTTCTAAACTTTCCCAGAGATCCTCTAGAAGATAAACAATGATAATCTAAAATGTTTATATTTTTATTTTCCTAAACAAAAAAGAAATTTTATTTAACTTTTGACACTACACTGCTAATTCTTTGGTTCTTTCAGGTTCAGGAAACAGTGAGCCAAATTAACATTCCCCTTGCCACCCCTCTTCTGCAACTAAGTAAATTCTATCATAAAAACTGGTATTTTTTGAGATACGGTCTTACTTCGTCACCCAGGCTAGAGTGCAGTGGCATAATCACAGCTCACTGCAGCCTCGACCTCCCAGACTCAGGTGATCTTCCCTCCTCAGCCTCCTGAGTAGCTGGGACTATAGGTGCACACCACAACACCTGGCTTTTTTTTTTTTTTTTTTTTTTGAGATGGAGTCTTGCTCTGTTGCCCAGGCTGGAGTGCAGTGGCATGATCTAAGCTCACTGCAACCTCTGCCTCCCAGGTTCAAGCAATTCTCCTGCTTCAGGTGCCTGAGTAGCTGGGATTACAGGCATGTGCCACCACACCCAGATAATTTTTGTATTTTTAGTAGAGATGGAGTTTTGCCATGTTGACCAGGTTGGTCTTGAACTCCTGACCTCAGGTGATCCGCTGCCTCGGCCTCCCAAAGTGCTGGGATTATAGGCATGAGCCACCGCACCTGGCCCATAATTTCTTGCAATTTTTTGTAGAGATGGGATTTCACCATGTTGCCCAGGCTGGTCTCAAAATCCCGGGCTCAAGCAATCCACCTGCCTCAGCCTCCCAAGGTGCTGGAATTACAGGTGTGAGTCATAACACCTGGCCAAAACTGGTCTTTTATTCTGAGATATACTTAATCATTCTAATTTATAAGAAAAATTACAAATTATAATAAAAAACAGATGAGTTAAGGAGAAACAAAGAAATTGAAATGTGTTCAAGATCACTACTAAACAATCACTGACAAACTTAAGACCATTATACCCATTCAATTAACCTCACTTTAAAAATATCCAGGCTGGACGCAGTGGCTCATGCCTGTAATCCCAGCACTTTGGGAGGCCAAGGCGGGCGGATCACCTGAGGTCTGGAGTTCAAGACCAGTCTGACCAACATGGAGAAACCCCATCTCTACTAAAAATACAAAATTAGGCTGGGTGCAGTGGCTCACACCTGCAATCCCAGCACTTTGGGAGGCCGAGGTGGGCACATCACCTGAGGTCAGGAGTTCGAAACCAGCCTGGCCAACATGGTGAAACCCTGTCTCTACTAAAAATACAAAAATTAGCTGGGCATGGTGGCACACACCTGTAATCCCAGCTACTTCGGAGGCTGAGACAGGAGAATCACTTGAACCCAGGAGGCGGAGGTTGCAACGAAGCCAAGACTGCACCACTGCACTCCAGCCTGGGCAACAGAGCAAGACCCTGTCTTTAAAAAAAATAAAATAGGCCAGGCGCGGTGGCTCACGCCTGTAATCCCAGCACTTCGGGAGGTAGAGGCAGGCGGATCATGAGGTCAGGAGATTGAGACTATCCTGGCTAACACAGTGAAACCCCGTCTCTACTAAAAATACAAAAAATTAGCCGGGCGTGGTGGCAGGCGCCTGTAGTCCCAGCTACTCGGGAGGCTGAGGCAGGAGAATGGCCTGAACCCGGGAGGTGGAGCTTCCAGTGAGCCGAGATCGCGCCACTGCACTCCAGCCTGGGCGACAGAGCGAGACTCCGTCTCAAAAAAAAAAAAAAATAAAATAAAATAAAATACAAAATTAGCCGGCCGTGGTGGCACATGCCTGTAATCCCAGCTACTCAGAAGGCTGAGGCAGGAGAATCACTTGAACCCGGGAGGCGGAGGTTGTGGTGAGCCAAGACTGCACCATTGCACTCCAGCCTGGGCAACAAGAGCGAAACTCCGTCTCAAAAAAAAAAAAAAGAATTGAAAAGAATCAAAAAGTTAAAAAAATTAAAAAGTAAATTTAAAATGTTACAGTAAGCTAAGGTTAATTTATTATTCAAGAAAGAAAAATTATTTTTATAAATTTAGTGTAGCCTAAGTGTAAAGTATTTATAACATCTATAGTAGTGTATAGTAATGTCTTAGGCCTTCATATTCATTCACCACTCACTCAACTAGAGCAACCTCTATAACTTGTCCTATAAGCTGCATTCAGGTGTAGCACCTTATTTTCTTTTGAGACCGCGTTTCGCTGTTGCCCAGGCTGGAGTGCAGTGGCCCAATCACAGCTCACTGCAGCTTTGACCTCCCAGGCTCAAGTGATCCTCCTACCTCAGCCTCCCAAGTAGCTGGGACTACAGGCACATGCCACCACACCCAGCTAATTTTTGTACTTTTTATAGAAACGAGGTTTTGGCATGGTGCCCAGGCTGGTCTCAAACTCCTGGACTCAAGCAGTCCACCTGCCCCAGCCTCCCAAAGTGCTGGGATTACAGGCATATCAGCCAGCTGGTGGAGCATCTTTAATATCGTATTTTTACTGTACCTTTTCTGTATTTAGAAATGTTCAGGTATACAAATACCACTGTGTTATAATTGCCTATGGTATTCAGTACAGTAACATGCTGTACAGGTATTTTGTAGCCTAGGAGCAACAGGGTATATACCATGTAGGCTAGGTGTATATAGCCTAGGACATACTGTGTAGGTTTCTGTAAGTACATTCTATGATGTTCACATATTGATGAAATTGGCTGACAACATATTTCTCAGAACATATCCCTGTTGTTAAGCAACACATGACTGTATTCCCTTTATTTTTTATTTTTTCAGAGACAGGATCTTGTTCTGTTGCCCAGGCTGGAGTGCAGTGGTGCCATGATTGCTAACTGTAACCTCAAACTCCTGGGCTCAAGTGACCCTTCCCACTTCAGCCTCCTGAGTAGCTGGGACTACAGGCACATACCACCACACCCGGCTAATATTTTTGTATTTTTTGTAGAGGTGGGGTCTCGCTATGTTGCAAGCTGGTCTTGAACTCCTGGGCTCAATCAGTCCTCACATCCTGGCCTCCCAAAGTGCTAGGATTACAGGCGTGAGCCACCATACCCGGCCCAGACTCTTTAAGTTGGCAAAATATTTAGTTATGGAAAGCAGAATGCTGGAGGATGACCAAAGGGATAATGAGTCCCTGATTCATGTTGACCCTATGACTTACTGCAGGTTGAGTATCCCTTATCCAAAATGCTTGGGACCAGAAATGTTTTGAATTTCATATTTCTTTTGGATTTTGGAATATTTGCATTATACTTACTAGCTGAGCATCTATAATTGGAATATCCAAAATCTAAAATGTTCCAATGAGCATTTCCTTTGAGCATCATGTTGGCACTCAAAAAGTTTCAGATTTTGGGTGGGAACTGAACAATGAGAACACTTGAACACAGGGCGGGGAACATCACACACCAGGGCCTGTCATGGGGTAGGGGGGTGGGGGAGGGATAGCATTAGGAGAAATACCTAATGTAAATGACGAGTTAATGGGTGCAGCAAACCAACATGGCACATGTATACTGATGTAACAAACCTGCACATTGTGCACATGCACCCTAGAACTTTAATTAAAAAAAAGAAAGGAAAGAAAAAGTTTCAGATTCTGGAGCATTTCAAATTTCAGATTTTCAGATTAGAGATATTCAACCTGAACACAGCTTCAAATAAGGCTAATTTATTTATTACATGGATCCTGACCTTGAGTTAAGTATTCAGAACAAAAATAAAATGTCCCAGCCTGGATAGAGTGACAATACTTTCTCTCCATTTCTATCTCAAGCTATTAAAAGATTACCTGTGGCAGCATTCTTTTGTTGGAACTTGGTTAAATACATGTTCATTCCTTTCTTAAAGTCCTGAGAAAACACAATTTTTAAAATCCAGGGAAGTCAGATCTCAGAATTTATAGTATATTTGTATATTAGTAATTAAAAACAAATTTACTCAAATACTCAAGTATCAGATACACTGAAACACATATATCCTTCTGATGCCTACTGCCTTTTATTTAATAATGCGTACTCTACGCCTTCTATTCTTGCTCTTAAGTTTTATAACAGCCTCCCATTTCCACTCCCAAACACACCTGCACATCACTCATCTAAGAGACCACAGTAGTCAACTTCAAATAATTGAATTCTCATTCATTTTGGTCATTAAAAAAAAATGACAAGCCAGAAACTATTTGGGAACTTAATCCAAATAAAGTGAGACTTTTTTTCATGCAAAACTCTTATGATTTCACCATAAAAGAATGAAATATTTAAAGTTTTTTTTTACCTTATCCCCAATGTAGTCATGCAGCATTCGGATGACAGATGCACCTTTGCTATATGATATAGCATCAAATATCTCATCAACCTCAGATGGATGGCCCACACTGACCTGGCAGACAGTGTGATTCAGGGTTATAACAGGAAGCAGATAGCCTGTAATACTGAATTACATAAAACGCTTTCTAGGAAAACCCTTCTAACTTACATTTTTCTGCCTTTAACTCACTCATAATGTATAACGATGGTCCTCAAAAAAATGTAGTAACTAATAATAATAAAGTCGAATAGAACATGATTCCTGTCATCCCTTAGAGCCTGGCTTCCAGTCCTGGCTTTGTTCTGCTGGGAAAGAAGCCACTATGGTTCTGTTTATTTCTGGGGTAGTTGCAGAGGAGTGATGAGGAAGACATGGAGGTGAAGAACATTAGATTTCTTGCACTAATTGTAATGAATTACAATTATATGGGAGCCTAATTAAATATGTTGAAGTAGGATTATAACTCTAGTTCTTTAGATACAAAATTTATATATATAAACTGAAGTAGGGATAGGCTAAGTCAAGAGAATTAAAGTATTCACAAAACAGACCCTGACAATAAAATATGTCCAGAATTTTCCTTGACATAAACAATGGAACCATAGTGTTACCCAATAGGTATGATTTCTCCCATACTATTTTTTTTCTTTTTTTTGGCAGAGTTTTTTGCTCTTGTTGCCCAGGCTGGAGTGCAATGGCACGATCTCGGCTCACTGCAACCTCTGCCTCCCAGGTTCAAGTGATTCTCCTGCCTCAGCGTCCCGAGTAGCTGGGATTACAGGCATGCACCACCGTGCCCAGCTAATTTTGTATTTTTAGTAAAGACAGGGTTTCTCCATGTTGGTCAGGCTGGTCTCAAACTCCTGACCTCAGGTGATCCACCTGCCTCAGCCTCCTAAAATGCTAGGATTACAGGCGTAAGCCACTGCGCCTGGCCAGACCAATTTTTTTTTACTGCCTACCTTAAAAAGAAATGTTAATTAGAACTTAGAGTTACTAGCTTTTCAAGACTAGAAATATGAACCAGTAAAATCACCCATGCTATTTTCTCTTCTTTTCAAAGTCCAAAGTATCTATGTAACAAATTACGTATTTCATTGTAAATGAGAGCAGTCATAGGCTAATGGTTAGAAAGTATGGCTCACTTCAATAGGATGGCTGTTATCTAAGGCGTCAAGCTCCTGGGCACGGGTGTAATCAGCAGAAACAAACTGAGTCCAAATATCATACTCTGGGAAGCAGTGGTCTACACACAGATATTCAATCCAGGATGCAAAACCTTCATTTAACCAAAGATGAGTCCACCATTCCTAAAAACAAAAGATTAAAATACTTAAAGAAAATGAAATGATTGTCATTCTACTAATCTAAAACACTCACATGTCCCTTCCACTATATTCCAAAACTCACAATTTAATGACCTAAAATTCAGTTCAAAACATTTGGCAAAGAACTCACATTTCTGAAAAAGAGAGAAGACTAAAAGAGATGTCAAGAAAGGCCAACTGGTGATATTAGAATTATATCTGAGGGTCATTTTCTTTTCTTTTTTTTTTTTTTTGAGACAAAGTCTTGTTTTGTCACTAGGCTGGAGTGTTCACCAGTAGCTGGGATTACAGACATGTATCACTATGCCTGGCTAATTTTTGTATTTTTAGTAGAGACGGGGTTTTGCCATGTTGGCCAGGCTGGTCTGGAACTTCTGACCTCAAGTGATCCACCTGCCTTGGCCTCCCAAAGTGCTGGGATTACAGGTGTGAGCCACCATGCCTGGGCTAAAGGATATTTTCAAAACATTGTAAATAACTTCTCCCGCAAACCCAGACAGGGTCTCATTCTGTTGCCCAGGCTGGAGTGGCAGAGGCACCATCGTAGCTCACTGCAGCCTTGAACTCCTGGGCTCAAGCAATCCTCCCGCCTCAGCCTGCCAAAGTGCTGGGATTACACACGTAAGCCAGTGCACTCAGTCCTAAGTAACTTTTTAAATACCAAAGGTAGAAAAGGAAGAAGAGGGAAAAAAAAAATAAGCCCATATATGGAAAAGGAAAAGACAGCAGATAAATATAGGCAAATAGAGGTGGAAAATATAATCATGTAGAATTTAGTATAGTAAAGGATTATCTCTGAAAAACAAAAACAGAAAACTATCAGAGCCAAATAAAGAAAAATGGAAATGACTGGGGAAAACCACTCACTAATGAGTCGAATGTTCAAGAGAAACTGAGAAAGAGTACTGCTTATATAAAAATTATGTGAAATTAAACAAAAATGCAGTTCAGTAATGAATGGTGTTTAAGCACTTATGGAATATAAAATTATCACCTGTTAAATAAGAATGCATAGTAAATGGAATGGACAAAGAATATGAGTGACAGATAAAATCAATTTTAAAAAAATTTTAAAGATCTTAATCTAAATTTTATTAAAGTTGATTAAGCCTATTAGTAAAAGAAAGCAGGCCAGGCACAATGGCTTGCTCCTGTAATGCCAATACTCTGGGAGGTCAAGGCAGGAAGATCACTTGAGCCCAGGAGTTTGAGATAAGCCTGGGCAACATAGTGAGACTCCATCTCTAAAAAAATTAAAAAGTAAAAAAAAAATTAGCTGGTCATGGTGACACACACCTGTGGTCCCAGCTACTTGGGAGGCTGAGGCAAGAGGATTACATAAGCCCAGGAAGATGAAGCTGCACTGACCCATGATTGTGCCACTGCACTCCGGCTTGGGTGACAAAGTGAGATCCTATTCTCCATCCCCAACCAGTCCCCCCCAGAAAAGGCCAGGTGTGGTAGCTCATGCCTGTAATCCCAGCACTTTGGGAGGCTGAGGTGGGAGGATTGCTTGAGCCCAGGAGTTTGAGACCAGTTTAGGCAACAAAGTGAAACCCTGTCTCTACAAAAGGCAATACAGTGAAACCTTGTCTCTACAAAAAGTGCAAAAATTAGCTGGGCATGGTGCCACACACCCGTAATTGCAGCTACTCAGGAGGCAGAGACAGGAGGATTGCTTGAGCCCAGAGGTCAAGACTGTAATGAACCATGATTGTGCCATTGCACTCCAGTTTAAGTGACAGAGTGAGACTCTGTCTTAAAAAAAAAATTATTTTGATATTAAGTGATAAGTGGCTATTTGCCTAGTAGCTTCCTAAAATAAACTAGCATAAAATGAAACTTATTTTCCAACCTATCCCTAAGCCCTTGGAATTTCAGTTCTAGTAACTAGAATAGTTACATAAAACCAGTAAAAAGTTGTTTAATAAGAATGTACACATTTCCCCTACTAAAATTTATTGCTTGCAGTTTCAAAATAAAATCATAAAGTTATCTCAAAGCCAAGCAAAAAAATTATTTGGTACAAAGTAGCAAACTCACTGCATTAGAAGAAAAGGCCATTTCTTCACATATTTGAATACAGGCACCAACACATAGTTCCACATGAAATTATATTTCTTTTTTTTTTTTTTTTTTTGAGATGGAGTTTCGCTCTTGTTGCCCAGGCTGGAGTGCAGTGGCGTGATCTCGGCTCACTGCAACCTCTGCCTCCCAGGTTCAAGCGATTCTTCTGCCTCAACCTCCAGAGTAGCTAGGATTACAGGCGCACACCACCACGCCCAGCTAATTTTCTATTTTTTTTTAGTGGAGATGGGGTTTCGCAACATTGGTCAGGGTGGTCTCAAACACGTGACCTCAAGTGATCCACCCGCCTCGGCCTCCCAAAGTGCTGGGATTACTGGCGTGAGCCACCATGCCCGGCCTGAAATTATATTTCAAAGAATTTTTTTCACCTGTAAAATTTTAAACATCCAAAATAAAAGGAAAATATTTATTTTCAAGGGTTGACTCTCTGTAGAAACTCTCTGAGACACGTAATAGTTGATAAATGTCTCACATTCTTATTTATATGACGTAGGGACTCAATCTACATTCAAATCAGGTTCTGCTCTTTGGCAGCCTAAAATGTCAGGGAATCTAGCTGGCTCCAGAATATCCAGTTATTTAATTGCAGAGGTACATCTAGTTCACTTATTAAATCCTGTGCTCCCAAGCTCTAACACAGTTGGCATTCATAAATAGTATTTACTTAAGAGTAAGAGTGAAAAATCAGGACTGAAGGACAGAGATCATTACTGCAAACATTATAAGGATTTCAACAGAACAGCTGGAATTTTAATACAGCTTTATTCTGCAGTCACTCTGCAGTTTGTTTACTTTAATTTCATTAAATTTCAACTTAACATTTTATGCCATGAAAAAACTGACTCCTAAAAACATTTCTCTCTAATTAAAGATCAGTTTGTTATTCATCAGGTTACTTTTCAGCTGTGAATCGGATTAACAAATAAGATTCAAGAAAATACAGTTAGCCTGGAATCTCACTGCATGATTCATTCATCTACACCTAAGAGGAATCTTTTTCTCTCACCCAAATTAGTATCTTGACTTTTCCCATTTGCAGACAAATTTTAGAACAGTTTAGGAAGTGTCTGTTGAATAAAGACTGTCCATATGCCCTTGTTCAATGCAGAGATTCTGATAAGCCCTTTCAAAGTGGACCTTTTAAAATAATACTTTTCTATCACTCAATTATTTTTTGGCACAGTGTTGCAGCCAAACTTGAAATACTATGTAGCCAAAATAATGTGGAGTAGGATGAAGATAAATATATTTGAGCACTTAAAAATATTAAATACCATAGTAACAAGATTTCCAAACCATTGATGGGCGAGTTCATGTCCCACAACCAGAGCAACCCACTGGCGGGATGAAGAACAGGAATTTTTTGGATCAATAAGCAATGCAGTCTCCCTGTGTTTAAAAAAAAAAAAAAAAAAAGAAACAAATTTAAACAATAAAAGTGGGCATGCATAAGTTGGGAAGATTCAGACAGTAAGTCAGACGGACAAGTTAGGCTTTAGAGATATTAGGAAAATATTTCCTAATATGGAAAGAAAAAGTTTCACGAAGATTAAAGACTACCCCAACAGAATTAATACAACAGAATATCAAAGATGTGACACAAGTTTAATTATCAGTTTGTTGATAGAATAGCTGCCTGAAATTTTGGGAAAACATTGTCTAAGGGATTAGCGATTACTGTGCTAGATGGAGAGAGAAGAAAGTCCTTCCATTAAATGAGGGGAGTGGTGGAGGAAGATGCATTCCATAGTCCCAAAAACAGCACTGAGCCGGCTGTCCAACACTTAGCTCATCTAAGAAGGCAATTGAAAGTAGAAGGCAAAAACTTGTTTACAGACAGACTCTGCTTTTAAAAGTTATTCAACTCACATGTTTATGTTGTGGTGACAGACATGTAAAAACTTGGCTAGAAGATATGAAATTAGGGAAGGTTCTCCAAGCTGGATAAATAGCTACGAAACTACTGGCAGGAAAGAAAGGCACTGCAATGAGAAACTTAGCCAAAAATATATCTAAAAATGCTACTACCGCCAGATGCTCACTTTAAAATCTTACACCCTCAGACAGTAGCACCAAAGGGAGGGGTGTCCATCTGCATTCTTGAAATGTGCATGGAAGTGGGGGAAGGTAGAAAATTTTACACCATATCGTAAAGCAGAAGCTACTCAACTGTGATTAGGAGGGAAGCCCTTTTGAAATCAGTGATTTGAAAAGATAAGGCAGGGTAATACATCATTAACATACCTATAAGTAACAAGGCCCCAGTTCTCCATGGCACCTTCACAAAATAAATATAAACATTTATTGATATATATATATATACACACTCTTGCATCAAAAGTCACAAAATTTTAAAAAGTTATTACAATTCAGCAATAAAATGAAATTTACTTTACCAGCTGCAAAGTCTGCAATAGCAATGAGATCAATTTTAGGTAGAGGATAAGGAACATTGAAGTAGTCCTTATAAAAAGGCAAGGTTTTAGCAGCAACCTATAAAAGTATAAACAAAATAACCATCTAATAAATATGTTATTATAATTCATATTGAAACCCACAAAGGAATCCTGTTGCAAGCCAATGTATCTTAAATTACTAGAAATGAATCCCGGGGAGCCCTACCTCCGAAGACTGCCTTAGCGCCAAACTTTGAATACAATGGCCAAACTTTAATCCATTTATAACTTGATATGAAAAATATAACTACATATTTTCCAACCCATTCCCTAGAGAAATTCCACTCTTATATTCTCTTAATTATTATTTTGTAAAATAATGAAACACCAAGGTTGGCATTTCCTAAATTCTATTAAAAATAAACCAAGTAGCACAACTTTCAGATTAAATTATAAATAACTGTACTAATAATTGACCAGAAATGTAAATTCCCCAACCTGGAGTTATGGACTGTTGGAACAATCCTCTTCAAGTACATTTACCTCTAACGCAAATTTTCCTTGCTCTGCTTTGCCAACAGGAGTGTAAACACGGACACACACACCATCTTTTGACCTTGTTTCTACAAAGTCATATTCACCCACAACAAATGCCACCAGATATGTAGACATAACAGGTGTGCGGGCAAACTTCACTTCCACTAAATTTTCATCATCAGGGTATGGTTTCCGGTCAATTACATTCTTTAAGAAAGAAAAAAAAGAAAAATTTAAATAGGTTTACATTAATACCATAGAGCAAATACCAGCCAAAAACTGCAGGCTTTATTGCATCTCTTTCCCCCTTTCTATTCTAGCATGGCTTATTTCTCTACCCCAATTCATCCAGTGCTTTTATGCTGTCTTTAAGAAGGAAAGTGGTCTGATAAAACACTCATACTAAGAAGCTGGAGGCTGAAGTGTTAAAACTACCAAGGACCTGTGAGAGAAAAGAGGAATGGACTTTTCTTGAATACTTATTATAAGCCAGGCACTGGGATGATTTAAGTTAAGGGCTTCGTACTTTTCAACTGACATAAGTTTAGGAGAAAATGACTATTAATAAAAATAAAATAGGGGCTAGGCGCGGTGGCTCACGCCTGTAATCCCAGCACTTTGGGAGGCTTAGGCAGGCGAATCACAAGGTCAGGAGATCAAGACCATCCTGGCTAACATGGTGAAACCCCGTCTCTACTAAAAATACAAAACATTAGCCAGGCATGGTGGGGGGTGCCTGTAATCCCAGCTACTTGGGAGGCTGAGGCAGGAGAATGGCGTGAACCAGGGAGGCGGAGCTTGCAGTGAGCTGGGATCACACCACTGCACTCCAGCCTGGGCGACACAGCGAGACTCCTTCTCAAAAATAAATAAATATAATATAATTGTAGAATCTCCCATTTCAAAGGATACAAACTTCTAGATCGAGGGCATTCTCTACCAAAGTTGGCTCTAAGCTTATTTGTGAAGAAATTTCAACTTTACCTCTGGAGTCCCTAATTTCCTTTGGTGTTCTCCCTCTTTTTCCTATTCAGGCTCTGTTTCCTCAAGCTCTCTCTATTGTTCCTTCCAAGGAAGACTTATTCAAGAACACACTGATAAATTCACTCATACTAAAGTGTGAATGAATATTTCCGTTTAATATATTAGCCTCCTCTTCTAAGAATATGTGAGAAGAGAATGACATTCTATTTATGGGATGCTCTCCCCCAATAAATACATAAAAGAGTTATTTTCAGGTGCAGCAGGTTTTTCCAAGATCCCCACACAAGACAGTCCTAGACAACACACTTCAAGTGGGGAATGCTTACCCTGTTCATGAATGAGATCAATAACACTGGTGAAGAGAATACATTCCAAGAATACAAACAGCCAGAAACCTAAATATACTTCATTACGCAGCTATATCTTTTGAATTTTTTTAACTTTTTAAAAACATAAGAGACAGGGTCTTGCTCTGTTGCAATCTTTTTTTTTTTTTTTTTTTTCCCCGAGATGGAGTCTTGCTCTGTCACCCAGGCTGGAGTGGAGTGGCGCGATCTCAACTCACTGCAGCCTCCACCTCCCAGATTCAAGCAATTCTCCTGCCTCAGCCTCCCAAGTAGCTGGGGTTACAGGTGCCTGCCACCGTATCTGGCTAATTTTTGTATTTTTAGTAGAGATGAGGTTTCACCATGTTGGCCAGGCTGGTCTCGAACTCCTGGCCTCAAATGATCCACCTGACTCAGCCTCCTGAAGTGCTGGGATTACAGGCATGAGCCACCATGCCTGGCCTATTTTTTTTTTTTTAAGAGATGGGGTCTTGTTCTGTCACCCAGGCTGGAATACAGTGGCGCAATCATGGCTCCCTGTAGCCTCAAACTCCTAAGTTCGAGAGATCCTCCCACATTAGCCTCCCAAGTAGTTAGGATTACAGACACGTGCCACCATACCTGGCTAACTTTTAAGTTTTAAATCTTTTGTAGAAATGAGGTCTCACTATGTTGCCCAGACTGGTGTCAAACTCCTGGCCTCAAGCAATCCTCCTGCCTTAGCCTCCCAAAGCACTGAGATTACAACAAGAGTCACTGTACCTGGCTTTCTTATGACATTTAATAAGTCAAGACCTTTTTCTTTTTTTTTTTTTCTGAGATAGGGTCTGGCTCTGTCACCCAGGCTGGAGTGCAGTGGTGTGATCTCAGCTCACTACAACCTCCGCTTCCTGGGTTCAAGTGATCCTCCCACCTCAGCCTCCCAACTAGCTGGGACTACAGGTGTGTGCAACCACACTCAGATAATTTTTGTATTTTTAGTAAGGACAGGATTTCACCATGTTGGCCAGGCTGGTCTTCAACTCCTGACCTCAAGCGATCTGCCTACCTTGACTTCCCAAAGTGCTGGGATGACAGCTGTAAGCCACCATATCCAGCCCAAGACCTTTTGCTTTTAGTTACTATAAATCTATTAAACTTGTCAATTTACCTCTCTAAATTAAAAGAAGTAGATAATCTTATAAATGTATTTAACAAGGAATTTGACAAAGAGAAAATGCTCCAAAAATAAAGCTATCAAGAAAAAGAGGTCTTGGCTGGGCATGGTGGCTCATGCCTGTAATCCCAGCACTTTGGGAAGCGGAGGCAGGAAGACAGATTGACCCCAGGAGTTTGAGACCAGCCTGGGCAACATAATGAGACCCCAACTCTACAGAAAAAAAGAAAGAAAGAAAGAAAAAGAGGCTTATTGAAAATAAAGAAAACTAATATTTATGTTCCTATAATATACCAGCACTGTGGTAGGTGGTTTCATATTATCCCATCTAATCAGCAAACTAAATCTGCTAAAGCCTATTAAAATTTTAGATAAACTTATAAACACATACATACCATGTTTGATAAAGCTACTCTGTCTTTAGGAACAACCAATGAGATATCAAAAGTTGCTTTGATAGCAGGCTCATCCCAGCAAGGAAAAGCCCTTCGGGCATCAGTAGCCTTAAGAAAAGAATATGAAATATAAATACCTTAGAATTAACCTAACAAGTTATTTCATTAAGCAGTCACCATTTCCCTCTGTCATTCATTCATTCCCTTGTTCAAATATTTACTTTCTCTTCAGTGCCAGGCAACAAGCTAGGCATTAACTAGAAAGAAAAGACAACACTTGCTACCACTGCCATTCCAGCAAATATCCAGGAACAGTGTCTGCTATGGATTTTAACAATATATTATAATTATTTACAACTAAATTTTTGTTTACATTTTAACATTTCAAATTTAATGCAAATGCCTTCAAATCAATAATGTTAACACAACACAGAGCACAGAACAGTAAAGAGTATGCTATAAGAATTCAAAGTTGGGAAAACATGGTAAGTTGCCTCTCTGGCTTTTATTTTTGAATTAAAAATAAAAATATTCTCAATCTTTGATGTGCTTTGTTCTTTATCTGGAATGGCAGCAATGGGAATAAAGACAGATGCTCTATCAATTCAAGACAGGTCATTCATTTAATGGCACTTCCATATGCTACACATAAAACTGTAGACTCTTGACCTACTTGAGTCCTTACTCTTTCATTAAAAATTTAAAAAAGAGCAAACTTATGAAAGCAAAATAAAACTTAGGGGTTCTGCAGGGTATCAGTTATAAAGGAAAGAAACTTTAGTAAACAGAATTTTCCATTTATTTAGTAAATAAAATGGAACCAATGACAAGATTCTGTATCATAAAAAGAAACAACAGGCTGGGTGCAGTGGCTCATGCTTGTAATTCCAGCACTTTGGGAGGCCAAGGTGGGCGGATCACCTGAGGTCAGGAGTTCGAGACCAGCCTGGTCAACATGGTGAAACCCCGTCTCTACTAAAAATACAAAAATAAGCCAGGCATGGTGACACGTGCCTGTAATCCCAGCTACTCGGGAGGCTGAGGCAGGAGAATGGCTCGAACCTGGGAGGCAGAGGTTGTAGTGAGCCAAGATTGCACCACTGCACTCCAGCCTGGGCAACAGAGCAAGGCTCCGACTAAAAAACAAACAAACAAACAAACAAACAAACCAAAGAGGTAGAAGAAACTTGGCTGACTACATTCTCAAAAACATTAAATAAATAATGAATTCTATCAATGAATAAAAAAGACATCTGAAAAGAAGGGAGAGTATAAGGAAAGAAATGGCAGCACAGAAGCATTTAAATTAGAAGCAGCAGCAGTAGAGAAATGAATTTATACTAAAGGAAATTAATGACATAGATAACAAGATTTAAGTTTGAAAATATCTAAAGGACAAAGTGATAAAAGCAATTAAACATAATTTGAGAGACAGATACTAAACTGAGTATTAACTGAGAAGGGAATGGAATGGATATCACCCTGAAGATATAACAGAAAAACTCTTTCACACTGAAAAATTATCGGAATCTAAAAATCAATAGGGTTCACCAAGTACTATGCAAAAATCAATGAAAAGTGAACACCTGGTTTAAAAAACAGTTTAATTTTCAATATCAAGATATAATTTAACAAGCAAGCAGGAAGAAAATAAAGCAAAACGAAACAACATCTTACCTACAAAGGAAGAAGAAACATTTTAGTCTGTGACCCCTCCTCTTGAAAAAGTGAGATGTAGAAGACTTTGGAAACAATATTCACAGACTTTTGAAAGTGAAAAATTGTAAGCTGATTGTACTACTCTTACAATTGAATGAGCTGGGCCTATTACTCATGGCAAGAGAGAACTCACACCATAGGGAACCACTGATGTCTCCATAAGAATGTAAGAAAGAACCCACTATACGATTTGGGATTTGGTTTACATGATTTGGAAGAGGGTCTAAGTAAACAGGGATTCACTCTAGATTGAGTGCTGCAGGAAGTCCTATGAGGCAATTCTATGGGTACGTGTCTCAATAAATCTTATCTATACGGAGGCCAGACTAGAGCAAATCTAAAACCGTAACTGGTAAAGAAGCAGTAGTCACTCATTTTAACTGAGAGATGGAGATGTTTGATATTTTGCGGGTAGCATAGTGATCCTGTAGGTACTGTACCTAGGCAAAATTATGGATCCCTTGTTTTGTCTCACTTTATTATGGTCTCAAGTAGCCTTGTCTAAAGTTGGTATTCTGTAATATTATGTCTAATAGGGAGAATAACATGGGCTAGCTCTGAGTGCCAGACAACCTCTGGATGTCAAAAGTTGCTCTTTTTACCTTTTTTCATCAACAAATCTATATACCCAGTAAATCTGGTCATGTATAAAGGCAAATGAAAGATTTTTCAGAAAAGCAAAGGCTCAGGAATTACAATACCCACATACCTTCTCCTAAAAAAAAATTGTTTAGAGACATACATCAGCCAACCATTCCAGGATGAAGTGTTCAAAGTGGGTAGACAAAGGCATTAGATAGAATCATTCAAACACAGAATTAAACCTAAATATCTGTGGCAAATATTATTCTAAACAGAAGGTAACATAAAATTATTGAAAGAGAAGATACATCAGCTAAAACAAATTAGTAGTAAACTGGATAAAAAATTTTAGGTTATCCCAAACAAGCAAACAATATAGGGATATGGGCAGAAACATAAGATATCATGAATTGTTTCTTTATCCATATTGAAATTTATAGAAATAAATTTAATTAGATTTAACACTTAAAAATACGACTAGCAGATTCAAAACAATTTATATAATTTGCAAATACTTGACAAATAAAAATCATCCTGGCCTACATAGGACAGCAAATATATATATGTGTGTATATATATACATGTATACACACACACACACACACACACACACACATGGAGAAAAAAAAATCAAAGACAGCACAGATACTACAGTAAGATAAACAAAAGATGTCAAAGAAGGAAAGGAATTCCAGAAAACAGCTAATAATACTGTAGGAAAAGCCATAGGTGTCAAATACTAAGAGAATGATTTTAAGAAAGGTACACAGTATATAGGCAATTCAGGTATTAAAATGTGTCGTGTGTTTGAGTGTCTGTGTGTATAACTGTATATAATCATTCCCCAACCCATACCCTTAATTCCCTCCTTTCTATAGAGATAATGGCTAAATATAAAATAAAAATTCTAAAATTGTGAATACAATCATGGCCAAGGGCACCTAGCCTCAAATAATCACCCCACATAATAAAACACAGCTTTGTCAGAATGCCTAATTTAAGAATAATAATATTTTAGAGAAGAATAACCCATACCTCAAACTGTGTTACAGCAGCATAGCGCACCTCTCCAGAAGGGGTAGTATATTTACTTCTATAGAAACCTTTCATTTTGTCATTCAGCTCTCCAACAAAATCTATCTTTAAGGTTCCCATACCTGTGATTGAAGATAAATAAAAAACACTTTTATGGAGATGTTAAACACAGTTACCAAAAATATGTCCTCAAGACACTATATTCAGTTAGCTATTTACAATGTTCAAATCATTCCTTCCTTTTTCAAATATTCCTCCTGGCAATGGAGAGAATACAGTACTTACTAAAGTAAAAGGCAGACTAATCCTAAAATAACTCTTGAAAGTCATGTTTAGGGTGACTGCCTAAAAAGTTATTAACTTAGTCTCAAGCTACCAATATGTGAAAATAAGAACAGGAAAGGAAACAAACATTTATTCTTAAATGCCTGATATGTGCTATTGTGCATAGTGCTTTTAAAATATATATAACTATTTATAAACCTGGAAGTAGATATTGTCCTCATTTTTTCAGATGAGGAAACTGAGGCTGAGAAGCTAAATAACTTGTCCAGTGTCATACAATTAGTAAGTAGTGAGAATGGGATAAAATGTTTAAGTCCAGAATTAATGCTGTCTGCCAATCATACATGTGAATTGGTCCTTTTACACAACTTCATGCATAGAAAGAGAAATGTAGCCAATTACTCTATCAAGATAAGACACTAAATGTTTACTCCAAATGGAACACTGATTGCGTAATTTTGTAAGGAGCTATAGGGAAGACCAATGATTTGATCAGCAACAGGGCATAAAACAAATTCTTACAAGTCACCTCAATCATTTGAAATCTGACAAAGAAATACATTTAATTAATAAATTATTAAATGCAAATAAAAATACAACTTAAATGTGTATTCTATTGTTGTATAAGAGCAAAAACAATTTAGACAAAAAAGTGAGCTTTTTTGAGTTTATATACTTTCTTTTTTATAACATAAAAAATTATAATTATTATCTAGTAATCATCTGCTAAATACAGATGCATGGCAAAACAGTAATCCCATTCTGTGTTTTACAAATCAAGTCACGAAAAAACGTAGAGGAATGGTGACTTTTTAGTTGACCATTTTAAAGGCCCTACTTATATCAAGATTTAAAGCATGGGAAGTCTAACAAATCAAAGATAGGGCATGACTATAAAGTAATTAACCAATCATACCAAACTTTTATATCCTAATGTTTCAAACTGTCATTTTGGAATGCTAAAGAGCAATGACATTTGACATTGTTCAAAATGTTGTGACTGTCTCTTTTTTTTTTTTTTTTTTTTTTTGAGACAGAGGCTTACTCTGTTGCCCAGGCTGGAGTACAGTGGTGTGATCTCGGCTCACTGCAGCCTCCGCCTCCTGGGTTCAAGCAATTGTGCCTCAGCCTCCTGAGTAGCTGGGACTACAGGCGGGCACCACCACGCCTGGCTAATTTTTGCATTTTTAGTAGAGACAAGGGTTTGCCATGTTGGCCAGCTGGTCTTAAACTCCTGGCCTCAAGTGATCCACCCACCTTGGCCTCCCGAAGTACTGGGATTACAGGCATGAGCCACTGTGCCCGGCCCCTCTGACATTCTTTTGAATGATCTCAAAGTCAAGTCTTCATCTTATAAAATTGAATTTGCTTTTGGAAAGGACCAAAAGTTATGAGGAGTGCGAGTCTACAGAATAAGTGAATGACAAACCACAAACTGTCTCTAGCCTGATGCCTCAAACTGGTTCTGAAAGTAATTTAAGTGAAAATTTCAGACCTTTAGAGCAAAGTCACCACTAATGAAAGTGCTATATTCTTAATCATTCTGAGAAAAAACCAACTCAACTGAAGCTTAATTGAAGACATTTGTGATGTTTATTTTTTAAAAATCAGATATTTGTAAATATCTAAAGAGAACAATGAATACTTTTTTCTTTAAAGAGAATGACAGGTTACTGGGACAGTATATATGAATATAGTAAAATAATTGATGATTCTAAATGATACTAAAAAAGTAAACTATAAAGCAAAATTTAAATTAAAAATTTTTAATTTCTATTTTCTTTAGAAATTCACTTAATTTTTTTAAAAAAGCAAATGTATTCACATTAATAAAGTTTGCAAAGAATGTCTAACAGATTATAAAAACCTACTACCTTTAATGGAAACTATATGATGGAATTTTACATTACAATTCCATAAGTGGAATTGCCCAGTCTGTTTCACTAAGTCAGTCAACTGTTAAGATGTTTTTCAAATATAATTCATATTTCATGGTAAATCTACTTGCATTTTTTCCTAGTTGGAACAAAAGTGGTTTTAAAACTCATAACTAAATAAGAAAGACTGCTTACACTTTTACTCGGTTTTAAATCTCCAAGGCCATCAAACCATAACAAGATATTGACAGTGACCACTTCCAAAAAGTGGCATACTAAACAAAATACAAAGTATTGGAAAGAGTTATTACCTGAAATTCAAACAAAACACAAGTTAAAGTATTTAAAAATCATTAATAAGTTTAATTAGTGTCACATTATATGATACCAATTACAAGGTATTTACTTACTATTCATATAGTAGAATTTTAGGGCAAGTAGGAGAAAAAATGACTTTTTAATAAATTTCATTTATCAAATTTACACCATATTAATGAACGGATTGCCAAATTGTCTAATTTTATACCTATCAACACACATAATTTACACCACTTCCTCAAATTAGATACCTTATTTCCTATCCAATGTATGAAATATTTATGTTTGGGGTTGTAAACCTTTTGAAACATACATCAAGCTCATTTATAAAGTAAACAACTGAAAAATTGGGACTTCCATCAAAAACCTTAAATGTTTAAAGCTTAGGAGAGTATAACAATTGTAAAACCTGGAGTAAATCTTCAAATACTTTAATACTAAGAAATTTAATGAGCCTACTAAATGCTATAAAAATAGAGATTAATTTATACAAAAAGGGAATAAAGGTCGTTGCCTTTGTGTCACCACTTCTTTTTTTCTTTGGAAAATGGAGTCTCAGTCTGTCACCGAGGCTAAAGCGCAGTGGTGCAATCTCGGCTCACTGCAACCTTCGGCTCCCGGGTTCAAGCAATTCTCCTGCCTCAGCCTCCTGAGTAGCTGGAACTACAGGCGTGCGCCACCAGGCCTGACTAATTTTTGTTTTTAGTAGAAACAGGGTTTCGCCATGTGTCACCACTTTTTATTATCTTGTTTTTGACTCTTCAAAATGCTGACAACTACCAGTGTTTCTCTATATAAATACCACCCTCAGGACCCTCAGCCACTAATTCTAAGGTTGTTAGACCTTACAATAATTATGGTAATTTAATCACTATCCCAGAATGGTGCCAATTTCAGAAAAGTAGGTTTTACTTAGCTGTATAATAGCTTGTATTACTGTTAAATTTGATGAGGCTAAACACAAAGGTTATTAATGTCCTCCTAAGATAAGCTCAGTATTTGCTTCATTATCAGATAGATCACTTGTGCAATCTGTCTTGAAAAAGATTAACTTCATTCTTAAAGCAAACCTTGGGAAAATGTGAAAGCCAATGATTTCAAACAGATATTCAATAATTCAATATTGTCGGCTGGGCGTGGTGGCTCACACCTGTAATTCCAGCACTTTGGGAGGCCGAGACGGGCGGATCACGACGTCAGGAGATCAAGACCATCCTGGCTAACACAGTGAAACCCCATCTCTACTAAGAATACAAAAACAAAATTAGCCGGGCGTGGTGGCGGGCACCTGTAGTCCCAGCTACTCGGGAGGCTGGGACAGGAGAATGGCATGAACCCAGGAGGCAGAGCTTGCAGTGAGCTGAGATCGCGCCACTGCACTCCAGCCTGGATGACAGAGTGAGACTCCATCTCAAAAAATAATAATAATAATAATGATAATAATTCAATATTGTCACACCTGCAAGATAATTTTTCTGTTCTAATATTTTTATCAGTTGTTATATTAGCTCAAAATTGTTATATTGGCCAAAAATATCAAAAATTATGTTAAATCATACTATATAATGGTCACAACCTTCTCTAACTTGTTTGTTATTATTTGAAATAGCTTCACCATTTAGCATGTCTGCTGTAAACAGACCTTATCAAGAATGATACATCTCTTATATACTAATAATAAATGGCCTCCAATATTTACAGTTAAGGGGAAAAGAAGAAAGGTGCAGAACATTATGTATGGCATGGTGATTTCTGTGTTCTTAAAAAGTATATACATAAATGCTTACAAAAGCAGGGTATAGTTTTGAAAGGAAAATTTCATTTCATTCTGTTGAGGAATGGAGCTGAGAAAGAAGACAGGGTAGACTGGCAAACAAAATTTCATTGCATAGCATTTGAATTTCAAATTATGTAAATGTACTACGTTTTTGAAATATTTAATTTGAAAAATAAAGATAGCACAATGTGGTGGCTAAAAGTGCAGACTTTTCAGTTAAACTGCTTGGGTTTAAATCCCAGCTATGTTACTTACTAGCTATGTTACCTTGGACAAATTATTTAAGTTAATGAAATCATTTTTCTGCCTTAGTTTATCTACAAAATAGAAGTAACAGAATCTGGCTGGTATAGTGGCTCATGCCTGTAATCTCAACATTTGGGAAGACGGCAAGATCCTCTCTCTGAGATAGGAGGATCACCTGAGGCCAGGCATTTGAGACCAGCCTAGGCAACATAACGAGACCCTGTCTCTACAAAAAAATTTAAAAATTAACCAGATGCAGTGTCATGTGTAGGCAGTCCTAGCTACATGGGAGGCTGCAGTGGGAGAATCACTTAAACCCAGGAGTCTGAGGCTGCAGTGAGCCGTGACTGCACCACTATACTCCAGCCTGGGTGACAGAGAGACTTTGTCACAAAACAAATCTACCTCAAAAGGTTGTTGAAAGGATTAAATAAATTAATATTTTTGAGGCACTTAAAACAGTACTCGGCACAGATTATGTCGTGTGTGTGTGTGTGTAATACATATCTTCTATCATGTTAGAAGTTTCTGTCTACTCTTCCCTGGTGAATTCTAGCAAATAAACTGATTCCTTTTGATAAATATAGAATGTTTAACTTTTTAAATTTAATGAAAAATAGTTACCATATTTCCTAATGCTGAACAACAATTCAATCTATGCTTTTATTTTCTATACTGGCTAGGTTTATATATCTTTTGGGACTATTTTTAAATATCAGTTTTTTAATATTTCTGCCCCTCACTTCACTTATTTCATTTGTTTCTGCTCTTAAAACTTTCTTCTACTTTCTCCAAGTTACCTTTTGTTTTTATGAGTTTAATGCTTAGCTAATTAATTTTCAGTCTTTCTTAACTAAATATCCTCTCTAATATTTTATCTGCATATGAAACACGTTTATCCCTAATGTTTCATATGTGGTAATTTCATTATTCAGTTCTAAATATTTTCTAATTTCCATAACAAGTCTCCTTTGACTCAATTATTCAGAGGTATAATTTTTCCAAATATATAAAAAGGGATTTTTTTCATTTCTCTTTTTCTATTGACTTCTAATTTTTTCACAGTGTAAACACAGAATATATATAGTCTGTAATGATATAGATTTAAAACTCTAAAATTTTTTAAATTTCTATCAAAGTAATAGTTCATAGTTTAAAATACGTAAGCTCCAGGCCCTGCTCAACACTAGGCCCTACTCCCCACACCCTGCCCCTAGAAGCAATCAATTTCAAACTCTGTGACTTCTAAATGTCTTGCTTACACAGCTATTTTTTCTTTTCCTTTCTTTGAGATGGTCTTGCTCTGCCGCCCAGGCGCGAGGGCAGTGGTACAATCATGGCTCACTGCAGCCTTCAATTCCTGGGCAAGCAATCCTCCCACCTCAGCCTCCCAAAGTGTTGGGATTACAGGCATGAGCCATGACCACGGCCTATTTCTTCATTTTTCAACTTTAGACATTTTCTCTTTACTGTAGAAAGTCATGCTTTAGCTAATCCATCCCCCACTCCAATATCTTTTACAAAGAATCAAATTTTCTATGACCTTGCAAATCTGAAAATATTTTTACTCCGAAATTCAAAGTTGGGCTAAGCATGCAATCTTAGGTTGAAAATCAGATTCACTTTGTATTTTGAATGAACAGCTTCATTAGAGTCTAAGTTTTCACTGTTCCTAATGGTAAGTCTAGGACTATTCTGATTCCTAAATTTTAAAGGTAGTATGCTACCTGCCTTCCCTCCTATTGCCCCCTACCCCAGACAGGAACTTTCTGGGAGTTTTACTTTATCGCAAAAGTTCTAAAATTTCAGTCAGTGTGGCAATTTTTACATTTTTTAAGCTAGTCTCTCTCAATGGTGTACCTTTGCAAACTGAAGGCTCCTGCTCTATCAGTTCAAGGAAATGTTCCTGTCTTTTTGAAAGTTTCTCTTCTGGCGGGGCACAGTGGCACACGCCTGTAATCCTAGCACTTTGAGAGGCCGAAGTGGGCAGATCACCTAAGGTCTGGAGTTCGAGACCAGCCTGGCCAACATGGTGAAACCCCAACTCTACTAAAAATACAAAAATCAGCTGGGCATGGTGGTGTGTGCCTGTAATCTCAGCTACCCAGGAGGCTGAGGCAGGAGAATCACTGGAACCCACGAGGTGGAGGCTGTGGTGAGCCGAGATCGCACCACTGCACTCCAGCCTGGGTGACAGAGCAAGATTCTGTTGCAAAAATGAAAACAAAAAAATCCTCTTCCCATTTTCTCTGCTTTCTGTTTTACTAGATGGATGTTGGTTCTGCTGGACTGGTTCTCAAATCTATTTTTCTGTTTTCTATCTGTTTTTTCTACTGCTTAGAAGTTTCCTCAACTTCATCTTTAACACTTTTACTGGGTTTTTTATATCTATCATAATTTCCAAGTTTTCCTGCTGTAATTCTTCCTAACTGATGGCATTCTGTCCTGTCCCTGTTTAATGAATGCAATGTTTTCTCTTAACTCTCTAAGGATAGTAATTAGCTTTGGGTTTGTTTTTTTTTTTTAACTTTCTTTAGATTTGTCTTTGCTTTTTCCAACTTCCTTTATTTCTATTATACTTATAATTTTGCTTTTTGCCCTATCTTTCATTAGAAACTTTTTGCAAATGTCTGTTAAATGCTACCCCAGTGACTTTGGGCTTGGTCATGCTACTTGCTTTGGTCAATGAAATGTGAGTAGACATCAAGTATACCACCATCATACAGAAATTTTACTTTTTATTTTATTTTTTATAGAGACAGGGTCTCACTACATTGCCTAGGCTGGTCTCGAACTCCTGGGCTCAAGCAATCCTCCTGCCTCAGCCTCCAAAAATGCTGGGATTACAGGTGTGAGTCACCACGCCTGGCCATGCAGAAGTTTTAAATGTGTCTTTGTGTTCTAGCTTTCTCCCCATCCCTGAGCCTCTGCCCTCTGCCATGCATGATACAGAGAGTGGCTGCTCGCTCACTACTAGTCCTGGAAAGACAGTTGGGAGCCAAGTGGAGCCAGTAGAGTTGGTGATATGGCTGCATATGATCAGCAGTCCTCATGGCCCATGTGTAAAAAAGAAAGAAATCTCAGTGGTTATAAGCCACTGAGATTTGTGATCCTATTTGTGGGTTAAATTATATACATAAATTTATATATACATAGGAATATTTCTAGACAGATTCACCAGACAATGGAAGTAGAAGAAATCAGCGAAAGAATCTCCTTCCTTTTCAAATTATATTCTTCAATAGCTTTTAATACATGTTCATGGCAAAGCATTTTTTGTTTTGTTTTGTTTTGTTTTTTGGGATGGAGTCTCACTCTGTCGCCCAGGCTGGAGTGCAGTGGTGCGATCTTGGCTCACTGTAAGCTCCACCTCCCGGGTTCACACCATTCTCCTGCCTCAGCCTCCCGAGTAGCTGGGACTACAGGCACCTGCCACCATTCCCAGCTAATTTTTTGTATTTTTAGTAGAGACAGGGTTTCACCATGTTAGTCAGGATGGTCTCGATCTCCTGACCTCGTGATCTGCCCGCCTCGGCCTCCCAAAGTGCTGGGATTACAGGCGTGAGCCACCACGCCCGGCCCATTTATTTTTATAATAATTACACATAAAGGGCCTCCAAGAGCACTGAAATAAAAGACTAAACATCTCCAATTTAAATTTTTTCTAAAAATAATTTTATATTAATTCAATAGATTCTCAGTAGGAAAATTGTGAAAATCAGACAAAAGATATAAATAAGAATAAAAATCACCAATTATGTCAACACCCAGACATAACCCAGACATAATTATCATTTTATTTGTGCCATTTAGAGACATGATTCACCACCTTAAATATGTAATTTTATATTCTGCTTTTCAATTTTACATTATAATAAGCACTTTACAGGGTTAAGAATTCACAAACCTCACTTTTAATTGCTAAGTATATTTCACTATATAGATATATCATTCCTGGCTTGATCATTTCCTTAGTGTTGAACAAATATATTAATTATAATTTTTTACTACCATAAGTAATATCTCAGACACTTCTGGGCATAAAGTATTTTCTGTATTTATGACTTTTCCTTGGGATATATTCCTATTAGCAGAATTGCTGGGTCAAAGGACATGAACATATTTAGGCTCTTGATATACTGCCAGAATGCTTTTCCAAAAAATTACATGGATTTATACTCCCCCCAGCGATATCAAGGCAGCCATATCATTGGGAATTTTTAAAATTTCAGCTCACATGAGAAGCAAAAATTTCTCATTACTAGGAGGCTCGATATCTTTTCACATGTTTATTAGTCATTTACATTTTCTTCCTTTTGAATTATCTGTTCCTTTTCATTTGTTCATTCATCAAAGTCTTAGTACTTCACCAATTGATTTGTATATAATTTCTTCCACATATACTAAGCTCAGAAAGTCTATTTCTTTGTGCTTTTATACCTAACAATAGTAACATATCAACGTATCTTTCTTTCTGTGCCCTCAATAACACAATACCTATTTGATCTCTGGTTGTCTATCAAAATCATCTGTGACCATTCACTTCAGGGATTTGGATTCAATTAATAGAAGATTGAGCTAGGTAAAGGTATTTTGTTTGTTTTAGACAGAGTCCCACTCTATCACCCAGGCTGGAGTGCAGTGGCACGATCTCGGTTCACTGCAACCTCCACTTCCTGGCTTCTGGCGATTTTCTTGCCTCAGCCTTCTGAGTAGCTGGGATTATAGGGATGAGCCACCACACTGGGTAATTTTTGTATTTTTTGGTAGAGATGGGGTTTTGCCATGTTGGCCAGGCTGGTCCCTAACTCCTGGCTTCAAGTGATCAGCCTAACTTGGCCTCCCAAAGTGCTAGGATTGCAGGTGTGAGCCACCATGCTCGGCCTAGGTAAAGGTATTTTTAAAAAGGTAAAACTGGAAAACAATACATTACATTCTAGGATAGAATGATCTTTAGTTTTTGTCCTGTTTTTCTTGGCTTGTTTGTTTAAAGAGAATATAGAGTGACAGGAGGTGGAAACCCTGCTTTTCGTAGCCCAACTTCCGCAGAAGGAAATGCTGGTGGCCCAAAAGTTGCAACAAACCTCTTTAAAAAGCTCTTAATACGGCTGGGCGCGGTGGCTCCTGCCTGTAATCCTACCACTTTGGGAGGCCAGGGTGGGCAGATCGCTTGAGATCAGGAGTTCAAGACCAGCCTGGCCAACATGGGGAAACCTTGTCTCTACTAAAAATACAAAAAAATTAGCCGGCGTGGTGGTAGGCGCCTGTAATCCCAGCTACTCGGGAGGCTGAGGCAGGAGAATCACTCGAACCTGGAAGGTGGAGGTTGTAGTGAGCCAAGATCACGCCACTACTCTCCAGCCTGGGCAATAGAGTAAGACTCCGTCTCAAAGGAAAAAAAAAAAAGCTCTTAATACTTAATCTGCTAATAACAACGAGGGAAAAAATGGCATACGATAAATTTCTCTGGAGGAAGTCAGATGTCACTATATTCATCACGAGATTTTACAAAAGCTATGTCTCTTACCTGTTTGCAGAGTACTAGGGAAAGACAAGGTGACTTTTTCATCTTCATTCTGATAGTTAAATCCTGTAGCATGTATTTCTGGAATGAGAAAAAAAATTACTTCACAATTCTGACTGGACTGACAAGACGAAATCAAGACTGCAACATTTTCAAGAGCAAAATCTCTACAAAAACTAAATATTCTTAATTTGGTGAATTAAGTTCCTATTAGCAAGAGTTTCATTTCAAATGAGCCTATTCTAGGCTACATTATCTACATTAAATATGCTCCTTAAAAATAATTACAAATTCTTTAAAATTCACAAAACGTCAGTGATGTACAGGAAAGAAGGCTTTATAAATGTGATGCTTTTCTATCAGATTCCTGTGTGACTATGATATTGTGATACTGCAGTCTTACTCATGAACATTTGAGACTTGGCAACTTGCCAAGATTTCAGTGTTAAAGATACATCAAGGAAAGGTCTGTTCCCCCAAAGGTAAGTAGCAATTCAAACTAAGATATAAATCATACCCACTTCTGGTAAAATTCTTTGTTGTGGCCAGGCGTGGTGGCTCACGCCTGTAATCCCAGCACTTTGGGAGGCCAAGGCAGGTGGGTCACCTGGGGTCAGGAGTTCAAGACCAGCCTGACCAACATGGAGAAACCCCGTCTCTACTAAAAATACAAAACTAGCCGGCTGTGGTGGTGCATGCCTGTAATCTCAGCTACTTGGGAGACTAAGGCAGGAGAATCGCTTGAACCCGGGAGGCGGAGGTTGCAGTGAGCCAAGATCACATCATTGCACTCTAGCCTAAACAACAACAGAGAAACTCGGTCTCAAAAAAAAAAAAAATTATTTGTTGTTACATGAAAACAGGTATGCAAATTGAATTAAGGCTTTGACTTACTCTCTGCCAGGAATAAGAAGAGACTGCTTATTTGACTGATACTTTAGGATGCTTGGACATGTTAGGGAAATAACCAAAGAGACCAACTTCCAACTATGTCTTATCCCCATTCCAAATGAAAAGCTGGGCAATCAGGCCGGACACGGTGGCTCATACCTATAATCCCAGCATTTTGGGAGGCCGAGGCGTGTGGATCACCTGAGATCAAGAGTTCGAGAACAGCCTGGCCAACATGGCGAAACCCCATTTTTACTAAAAATACAAAACTTAGCCAGGCATGGTGGCAAACGCCTCTAATCCCAGCTATGCGGCAGGCTGAGGCATGATAATTTAGAATTGCTTGAACTCAGGAGGCGGAGGTTGCAGTGAGCCGAGATTGTGCCACTGTACTCCAGCCTGGGTGACAGAGCGAGACTCTGTCTCAAAAAAAGAAAAAAAAAAAAGTATAAGGTAGGATGTAGAGAAACTGGAGCATATATTGCTAGTGGGAATGTAAATGGTGCAGCCACTTTTGGAAAACAGTTTGGCAATTCCTCAAAAGGTTAAATACAGAGGTATCATGTGATACAGCAATCCCATTCCTAAGTATATATCCAAGAGAAATGAAAACACATGTCCACATAATGTCTGTATACAAATGTTCATAGTAGCATTATTTATAATAATCCCAAAATGAAAACAACTCAAATGTCCATCAACTGATGGAATAGATAAAATGTGGTATATCCATACAACTGAATGTTATTTGACAATAAAAAGAAATTAAATAGCTGACACATGCTACAACGTAAATAACCTTGAAAACATTACACTAAGAAACCAGCCACATATTTGTCCATAACAGGGCAATCTATGGAGGCTGAAAGTAGATTCATAGTTGCCTAGGGCTAGGTGATAGAGGGGAAATAGGCAGGGTACTTTCTTTCTGGAGTTCAGAAAGTGTTCTAAAATTGATTGTGATGATGGCTGTACAACTCTGTAAATAGACTAAAAACCGCTGAATTGTATGCTTTAAATATTAACAGATGACATGTATGGTATGTGAATTATACATCAATAAAGCTATTATTGAGGCGGGGAGAAAGGAAAGTACTACAGAAAGACAAGGGAGGAGAGGTGGGCATGAGTACCTTTATCAGTCACAGGATGCTGTGGGTAACAATGATTCAGATTACATAACATTTTACAGGCAAGATGCCCATAATTCTTCCTTTCTTTTATGAATCACCCAAATATAGGATTTCAAATGTTTCTACTGTCACTATGGTTCACACATTTTTATAAAGCCAAAATCTCTACAAAACCAATTAAGAAACTGTAATTTCAGATTTTAAAAGAACTTTAATAAATCCTCTAATCAAATCTTCCTCGTTTTACAGATGAAGAAAATGAGACATATAAAGTTAATGGTTTGTCAAATGTTAACTAGCTAGACTACAACTCAGTTCCCTCACTTCTATTGCCAAAATTATTTCTACAATCATAAGCTAGCTCCTAAATTTGTTTGGTTTGGTTTTGTTTTTTGAGACAGGATCTCACTTTGTCGCCCAGGCTGGAGTACAGTGACGCTATCTCAACTCACTGCTACCTTTCCCATCAGGTTCAGGAGATTCTCCCACCTCAGCCTCCGGGGTAGCTGGGGACTACAGGCGTGAGGCACCACTAGGCCCATCTAATCTTTTGTATTTTTAGTAGAGACAGGGGTTTCCCCATGTTGTCCAGCCTGGTCTCAAACTCCTGGATTCAGGCAATCTACCCACCTCAGCCTCCCGAAGTGCTGGGATTACAGGGCTGAGCCACCGTGCCTGGCCCAGCTCCTAAATTTGAATAGAAATCAAATTTGACAAGAATCACTTCAATGCTTAAGAATGTTCCTTTCTGGGCTGGGCGCAGTGGCTCACGCCTGTAATCCCAGCACTTTGGGAGGCCGAGGTGGGTGGACCATGCGTGGTGGTGCATGCCTGTTATCTCAGCTACTTGGGAGGCTGAGGCAGGAGAATCACTTGAACCTGGGAGCAGAGGTTGCAGTGAGCCGAGATGCGCCACTGCACTACAGCCTGGAGACAGAGTGAGACTCTGTATCAAAAAAAAAAAACAAACAAAAAACCTACAGCTGTTGAATAAAAAGGTAAACAACCCAATTTAAAAATGGCAAGACTTAAACTTCACAAAGGAAAATTTATAAATGGCAAAAAAAAAAGCACATAAAAAAGTGTTCAGCATCATTAGTCATTAAGGAAATGCAAATTAAAATCACAATGACATATCACTACACATCCATTAGACTAGGCTATTAAATGACCGACAATAAAAATGTTGCCCAGGGCCAGGCATGGTGGCTCTTGCCTGGAATCCCAGCACTTTGGGAGGCCAAGGCAGGAGGATCACTTGAACCCAGGAGTTCAAAACCAACCTGGGCAACACAGGAAAAATAAAAAAAAATTAGTCATATGTGGTGACACAAACCTGTGGTCCCAGCTACTCCAAAGGCTGAGAGGCAAGAGCATTGCTGAAGCCTAGGAGGTTGAAGCTGGAGTGAGCCATGATCATGCCACTGCACTCCCATCTAGGTGACAGAGTGAGACCCTGTCTCGAAAAAGGAAAAAAAAATGTGCAGGGTGTAGCACAATAACTAGAAGTCATGCTGGTGGTGCCTCTTTTACTATTCAGACTGTAAGCATTTTCCAACCCCAGGGTTTCTGCATCTGCCTGCAAAGTCTTTCTCCAGATATCTAAACACTTTATGTCATTCAGGCCTCTGCTCAAATCACTTTTTTTTTTTTTTTTGAGACAGGGTCTCACTCTGTTGCCCAACCTGGAGTACAGTGCTGCCATCTTGGCTCACTGCAACCTTGACCTCTCAGGTTCAAGTGTTCCTCCCACCTCAGCCTCCCAAATAGCTGGGACTACAGGCGCCCACCACCACACCCGACTAATTTTTGTATTTTTTATAGACATGGGGTTTCACCATGTTGCCCAGGCTGGTCTCAAACTCCCGAGCTCAAGCGATCCTCCTGCCTCAGCCTCCCAAAGTGCAGGGATTACAGGCATGAACTACCACACGAAGCCTCGAATCACCTTTTTTTTTTTTTTTGAGATGGAGTCTTGCTCTGTCACCCAGGCTGGCATGCAGTGGCATGATCTCGGCTCACTGCAACCTCCGCCTCCCGGGTTCAAGCACTTCTGCCTCAGCCTCCCGAGTAGCCGGGACTACAGGCACGCACCACCACACCTGGCTAATTTTTGTATTTTTAGTAGAGACGGAGTTTCAGCACGTTGGCCAGGATGGTCTCAGTCTCTTGACCTCATGATCCACCCGCCTCGGCCTCCCAAAGTGTTGGGATTACAGGTGTAAGCCACCACGCCCAGCCTCAAATCACTTCTTTAAAGATCTGTTCTATCAACTTGAAGAACAATCCTCATTCTATACCCTCTCGTGATTTTACAGCACTTATCACTACTTTACATCACATATTTGCTTGTTGCCTATCTTCTCAAATATCAGAAATGTTGATGTTTGATTTTGTTCACAGCTCTACTTCCAATGCTAGCAGTTTCTGGCACATAGTGTGTGTTCAGTAAGTATCAGTAGAATGAATGAATCACTTCAAAAGCAACAGACTAAGTAATTATGTCATGGAGATCATTAATGCTACTCATATGACATATATTAATGAAAAATCACATTTACTAATGTTATGTGAATAGAGACATGGCTAGGGATAAAATTTCCAGTCACAACATAATATACTGATTCAAATAAGGATCTATCTCAAACCTCTTAGAAGATAATATTCGCTCTGGAACTGTTAGATTTTTCAAAGGGTAGAAACCCATAAATACTGAAGATGCATATGAGAAGTCTGAGGAGGCTTCACTGGAGAAAAAAGTATTTCTAAATTAATGTTTACATTAATACTAATATATAATTAGTATATTTATATATTATAGTAATATATAATACTGATATGATAAATGAATAATTCATTCACTAATACAGTTTGCAATATATTCATAATTGGAAATGTATATATACGTAAATTAAGCATTGCACATAGACACTTCACTATATATCGTGTATCAATACAACTTAAACTTGATCGAAAACTTTTAAAAATGGAGTATGAGAGAATCTTATAAGGTATATATGATTATTCAATTCTCTAAGCCTCCGTTTCCACACCTATAAAATTAAAATCATACCATTACCTAACTCTTTCTTTTTAAAATTGAGATAAGGGTCTCACTATGTTGTCCAGGCTGGTCTCAAACTCCTGGGCTCAAGCACTGGCAATCCTCCCACCTCAGCTGAGTAGCTGAGATTATAGGAGTATACCATTGTGCCTGGCACCTGCTTCTTAATTAAAGATTGGGGGCCAGGCACAGTGGCTCACACCTGTAATCCCAGCACTTTGGGAGACAGAGGTGGGAGGATCACTTGAGGTCAGGAGTTTGAGTCCAGCCTGGCCAACATGGTAAAACTAAACATACAAAAATTAGCAGGGCATGGTGGCGTGTGCCTGTAATCCCAACTACTTGGGAGGCTGAGGCAGGAGAATCGCTTGAACCTGAGAGGTAGAGGCTGCAGTGAGCTAAGATCGCACCACTGCACTCAGTCTGGGCAACAGAGTGAGACTCCCTCTCAAAGAAAAAAAAAAATTATATAATATACTCTTATATAAAACACACAGCACAGTTCCTAGTTATTGTTAAGAAACACTTTTCAGGGCCGGGAGCAGTGGCTCACGCCTGTAATACCAGCACTTTTGGAGGCCAAGGAGGGCAGATCACGAGGTCAAGAGATCGAGACCATCCTGGCCAACATGGTGAAACCCCGTCTCTACTAAAAACACAAAAAATTAGCTGGGTGTGGTGGCACGCGCCTGTAGTCCCAGCTACTCAGGAGGCTGAGGCAGGAAAATGGCATGAACTCGGGAGGCGGAGCTTGCAGCGAGCCGAGATCGTGCCACTGCACTCCAGCCTGGGCAACAGAGCAAGACTCCATCTCAAAAAAAAAAAAAAAGAAACACTTTTCTAGATCATAACACACCTTACAGTTCTTTATTGATCCAACTGCAATTGGTCCATTATATACATATATATAACAGCTTTTGCTGAAACTACTTATTAGGCCTTTTAAATATAATTAGCATTTTAAAATCTATAAACATACATATTTGGGTATAAGCATCTATGTGTAAGTGTGTTAGTCATCTATTAAATAGAAGTAAAATTTGATTATAAACATAGCATGTATAAAACCATGACCAGGCTGGGCATGGTGGCTCATGCCTGTAATCCCAGAACTTTGGGAGGTCAAGATGGGCAGATCACCTGAGGTCAGGAGTCTGAGACCAACCTATCCAACATGGTGAAACTCCATTACTACTAAAAATACAAAAATTAGCCAGGCATGGTGGTGCACGCCTGTAATCCCAGCTACTCGGGAGGCTGAGGCAGGACAATTGCTTGAAATGGCGAGGTGGAGGTCGCAGTAAGCTGAGATCATGCCACTGCACTCCAGCCTGGCTGAGAGAGCGAGACTCCGTCTCAAAAAAAACAAACAAACAAACAACAAAAAAACCCATGGCATTATAAAATGACCATAAGCAAAATCAAAAGAGAAGTATATACTGGGGAAAAAATGCTCCAACTCATGATGGAAGGTTAATTTCACTCAAATATAAAGACCACGTTTTAAAAAATCAATAACAAGAATAACACTGCAATTAAAAATGGACAAATATGAATAAATTACAGAAAAAGGAAACACAAATGGTTTTTAAAATATAATGAAGAGATTCTTTTTTTTTACAATTAACTAAACTTTTTTTTAAATTAACTAAAGTTGGTATTTCACTAGGACGATTTAGCAGATGAAATGGGTTTTAAGTTTAGAACACCATTTCTTCTTCCTTATTACATTTCCCTTTTTAATGTTAGCCCTCTACAAACACACACATATATACACACACACACACACACTCTGCATCAAAAAAGACTTCCTACATTAATACTTGAGCATGATAACCTTACAATGAAAGGTAAATCATTAGTTGAATCATGAAACATTTTCTTCCCCTTGTGGAGAAAAATCAAATTGCTTTTCCTCTGCTCTTACACCACAATCATCAACACAGTAGACTTCTGTGACCAAATGTGTGGGGATTTCTCCCCACCAACAAGAAGCAATCAGTTCTGCAGAAGATACCACCAGCTGAGCACCTTCTAATCCAATTCAATTCTCATGCTATCTACCTGGAGATAGCATTAGATCCCACAGGCTGAGAGAGGGCTCAGTCTCACAAGACTGCCCCCACTTCAGACACTAGTTGTAAGGCCAGGCCTCATCCAGAACTTCTGGCCAACCAGCTTCAAGTCAGTGTTCCCATGATCCCCTTCTTAGGTTTGATTAATTTGCTAAAGCTGTGCCCAGAACTCAGGAAAACACGAGTACTGGTTTATTATAAAGAACAGTACAAAGAATGCAGATGAAGAGGTGCACAGAACAAGGCATGTGGGAAGGGGTGCAGAGCTCTCATACCCTCCCTGGGTGCACTACCCTCCAGGACCCTCCACGTGTTCAGCTATCTGGAAACTCTCTGTACCCGGTCCAGGATTTCACTGGACAGTCACGACTGAAGCATGGACAACCGTGTAGAAATATGATTGGACAAAAGTAGGACCTAATGCTAACAGACTGAGTGGTGAAACCTAGCAAGGCCTCTCTGTTCAGAGTCTTCTTGGCCTCTCTGTGCAACTTCTTTCCTCCCAAGTACAGGGCAGGATGCCTTCTGAAATGGGGGTCTTATGACCTCCAATCAGACAAGGTAGGTCAGATAATTTCTTTGCTGTCAGCTCCAAGACAGAATGTTGGGGGATGATTAGAGTATATTTTTAGTTTCTACGGCCTGCTTGGGGAGAAAAAGGAGCAGGTAAAAGCAAGGCAAGAAAAGGTCAGAGAGAGATTCTGTTTTCTGAAGCCTGCTTCTGAGGTTTAAAGTGCCCCAACGTTATTACAAAAGACCATCTTTCACTTTTATTGATCTGAAGCTGTACTGAAGCCACTTCAAAAACCAAGAATAAAAGGCCAAATATTTCAATAAAATATATGTGTATTGTTTTAGTCACTTAGGAAATAACAGGGACTATGGGTGTTCTATGACAGAAACTGTGGATGAAAACCAACATATATATCATAATATCATAAGCACCCCCCCAACCTTTTTTTTTTTTTTTTTTTGAGACAGGGTCTCACTGCATTGCCTAGGCTTGTCTTGAACTCCTGGGCTCAAGCAATCCTCGTGCCTCGGCCTCCCAAAATGCTGGGATTGCAGGCATGAGCCACTGTGCCAGGCCCCCTTTATGTCTATACATAATAAAACTTAATCACATAAAAGGAGGTATAGGGAAAATGAGAAGTACAAGATGGTATTCTCAAGAGGCCACATTAAAAAAAGATTGAAATTTTTAAAAATAGCCGAAATCATTATTGCTTATACCATCTATACAAGCATCTAGTGGATTCTGCCTAGGCATTACATTGAGATACAGAAACAAAATCTTCTAAAATTTCAATATCAGAAGTGCCATGTCAACTGTACTTCAAATTTTCCTTTACAAATTATCTATTTGAAACTCAGAATGTATTTTCCTCCAAGCCACTGCTATACTTAAACAAGTAATCTAAACCACATAATTCTATATAGCCCACATATACCAGTGTAGCTCAGTACTAGATCAAACACATTGTGAGGTTTTGTTTTGTTTTTTTATTCAGATAGCAACTTCCCTATCATATTGTTTATGTGGTTTTAGAAAGCAGTTCAGGTGCAAAAAAATAAAGTTCACAGTTCAAAGAAGGCCTACAGTGACCACCTGCTACTTGGAACATACTTTGTTTCTCCACAAAGCTGAAAATAATGTTGCAATGGGAAAGAAAACACATCATTCTGGAGGATATCCAAGGGGGATTCAAGTGAAAAATGGAACCAAGAACTTACTTTGCAAAGCTTCAAGGTGACCTCCTTCTCACCCTAGGGCATAAAAGCCAATCAGATATATGCATAGTTACAGTTCAAGCAGTACCTATACTGACAGGTCCCATATTTTCAAATGGATTTCATATTTATATAACATGGTGATGGTCCTATCTTATTAGGCTATCTAAAGAGTCTAAAAAGAATGAGCATGTGCCAAATATAAATCTGGTTCAACAGAACCAAAAAATTCCTTCTAGGGTGCCCCTGCTCTTAATAAATGACTGTGAACTATTTCGTTAAAATCACTCAGGATTCTGGACCAGGATTTCCATTGATTATGTGGTCTTACACGGTTACTTAATTTGTCTAGGTCTCAGTTTATCTTTTTTTTTTTAAAGGACTTTATTTTGGGTAATAGAGGAGTATATAATTCAAACTAATTATCTCTCTCCTACTTGACACCCACAAAACTAAAAAAGCTGGAAGGAAGGGAAAACCTCTCCTTAAAAGAATCATAGAACAAGATAAGGTGATCAAGATGAAGAAGAGGATGAAATTCCATAAAGAGGAAGCTTTGCATTCTAGGCCACTTTTGCTCTGGGGTCATTTGCTGATCTAGCAGAGATGTAGCAGATTTGGAAGCTGAGGCTATAGGCCCCAGGGACAAAAGTGGAAATCCAGGGCCCATCAACACTGGGGGCTTTGTGGCTGGGTGGGCATTGTGTCTGTAATCCCAGCATTTTGGGAGGCGAGGTGGAAGGACTGCTTAAGCCCAGGAGTTCAAGTAACACAGTCTATCTAGGTAGCACAGTGAGACTCTATCTCTATTAGAAGAGAAAAGACAAGACAAGACAAGAGGCTTGAGTAAATGACCCCCTCCTTTGGGCTTGAAACCAAAAAAGTGATATCCTACCAGGAAAGATGAACAAGAAGAAAAGCAGTCCACAAGTGGAATGTGATTAAACTTCTGAACATCTGAAGCCCAGACATTGGAAAAAGATGAACCTTAAGTATTAGTAACCAATGGGGAACAAAACAAAGCTCCCCTAGATACTAGCAAGCTATTCATATACCTGCTTACTATGTTCAAAAATATAAAATCCCAATCCTGAAAAATTTGGCAAGTAATGAGAAGTTACTTTAAAAAAACAAACAAACAAAAAAACTCCAAAAAAACCCAAAACCAAGCAAAACAAAGAAAACAAGCAAATTTGGAAAAATTAATTCTAGAACAAAAATATGTAATAAGAAAAAACAGGCCAGGCACGGTGTCTCATGCCTGTAATCCCAACACTTTGGGAGGCTGAGGTGAGAGAATCCCTTGAAGCCAGGAGTTCGAGACCAGCCTAGGCAACAAAGCAAGACCCCATCTCTACTAAAAAAAATTAGCCAGGCACCATGGTAGCGTATATCTGTAGTTCCAGCTACTCAGGAGGCTGAGGTGGGAAGATCACTTGAGTCCAGGAGTTTGAGGTTGCAGTAAGCTGCGATCCTGTCACTGCACTCTGGCCTGGGTGACAGAGCAAGACCCTATCTTTTTTTTTTTTTCCTCTTTTTTGAGATGGAGTCTCGCTCTGTTGTCCAGGCTGGAATGCAATGGCGCAATCTCAGTTCACTGCAACCTCCGTCCGCCTCCCGGGTTCAAGCAATTCTCCTGCCTCAGCCTCTCAGGTAGGGGGGACTACAGGCATGCGCCACCATGCCCGGCTAATTTTTTGTATTTTTAGTAGAGACAGGGTTTCACCATGTTAACCAGGATGGTCTCGATCTCCTGACCTTGTGATCCACCCACCTCGGCCTCCCAAAGTGCTGGGATTACAAGCGTCAGCCACCACACCCGGCCGCAAGACCCTATCTTAACAAAAAAAGAGGCCGGGCATGGTGGCTCACGCCTATAATCCCAGCACTTCGGGAGGCCAAAGCAGGCAGATCACCTGAGGACAGGAGTTCAAGACCAGCCTGGCCAACATGGTGAAACCCCGTCTCTACAAAAACACAAAAATTAGCCAGGCGTGGTGGCAGACACATGTAATCCCAGCTACTTGGGAGGCTGAAACAGCAGAATCACTTGAACCCAGGAGGCAAAGACTGCAGTGAGCCGAGATCTAGCCACTGCACTCCAGCATGGGTGACAGAGCGAGACTCCATCTCAAAAAAAAAAGTGGGGGGTGGGCCAGGTGTGGTGGCTCACGCCTGTAATCCCACCACTTTGGAGGCTGAGGCACGTGGATCACTTGAGGTCACTCAAGACCAGCCTGGCCAACATGGTGAAACCCCATCTCTACTAAAAATAGAAAAAATTAGCCAGGAATGGTGGCACAAGCCTGTAATCCCAGCTATTTGGGAGGCTGAGGCAGGAAAACTGCTTGAACCTGGGAGGCGGAGGTTGCAGTGAGCCGAGATCACACCTCTACACCCCAGCCTCGGCAGCAGAGCGAGACTCCATCTCTAAATAAATAAATAAAAATTAATTAATTAATACAAATAAAAACCCACAAAAATGAGCCACGTGTGGTGGCATACACCTGAAGTCCCAGCTACTCAGGAGGCTGAGGCACAAGCATTGCTTGAAGCCAGGAGGTGGAGGTAGCAGTAAGTTGAGATAGAGCCACTGTACCCCAGCCTGGGTGACAGAGACTCTGTACAAAAAAAAAAAAACATGGAATCAAATCATAATTGCCTGGGGAAGGAGCAAGCAAAAGGAGAAAAAAGGATTATAAAGGGGCATGAGGAAATGTTCTAGGGTGATGAATATGCTCATTACCTGGTTACATTCATGAGAAAACTTATCATATTACATATTTTAAGATGTACCCTTTATAGTATGTCAACATTACAGGTACTCTCACAAAGCTATCAACAAAAATAGGAAAGCAGCAGCAGCAAGCAACAACAGCCATAACTACTGCCTGGAGAATTTCCCCCAAAACAAACAAACCAAAAAAAGTGTGGGCTGCAGCTAAAAGCAGTACATTTTTAGGATTAAAATTTATATTTAAATGAATATACTAGAAAGAAGGACTAAAAAGTAATAAGCCAAACATCCATCTCAAGACTTCTGTTTGTTTTTTGGTTTTTTTTAAGGGTAGTCAAGTGAAGCAGTGGGAGTGAAGAAGGAATAAAGAAATCTGTAACTGGCTATGATTGATGAGTTATAAACACCACTGCACTGGGACCAGCCTAAAGAAGTTTTTTTAAATCTGCAAAGTAGACCGGGCACGGTAGCGGTGGCTCACACCTGTAATCCCAGCACTTTGGGAGGCCAAGGCGAACCGATCACTTGAGGTCAGGAGTTTGAGACCAGCCTGACCAACATGGTAAAACTCCGCCTCTACTAAAAATACAAAAATTAGCTGGGTGTGGTGGCACATGCCTTTAATCCTAGCTATCAGGAGGCTGAGGCATAAGAATCACTTGAAACCAGAAGGCAGGGATTGCAGTGAGCCAAGATCACACCACTGCACTCCAGCCTGGGTGACAGACTGAGACTCAGTCTCAAAAAAAAAAAAACCTTGCAAAGTAAACCCAAAGGAAGCAGAAGTTAATAAGGAAATAATAGTCAACTGAGGTCTACAAAGCAATGGTTAGTTCTTTGAGAAAAAAAGCAAGAAAACTGAAAAAGATCTGGGATCAAGAAAAAAGTAAAACAGGCTGGGTGCAGTGGCTCATGCCTGTAATCCCAGCACTTTGGGAGACCACGGCAGGTGGATCACAAGGTCAGGAGTTCGAGACCAGCCTGGCCAACGTGGGGAAACCCCATCTCTACTAAAAATACAAAAATTAGCCGGGCGTGGTGGCCTGCGTCTGTAGTCCCAACTACTTAGGAGGCAGAGGCAAGAGAATTGCTTGAGCCGCCCCGTCTGGGAGTGAGGCGGGGGGCAGCCCCCGCCCGGCCAGCCGCCCCGTCCGGGAGGGAGGTGGGGGGCGCCTCCGCCCGGCAGCCGCCCCATCCGGGAGGTGGGGGGCGCCTCTGCCTGGCCGCCCCTTCTGGGAAGTGAGGAGCCCCTCTGCCCGGCCGCCACCCCGTCTGGGAGGTGTACCGAGAGCAGGCCATGATGACAATGGCGGTTTTGTCGAATAGAAAAGGGGGAAATGTGGGGAAAAGATAGAGAAATCAGATTGTTGCTGTGTCTGTGTAGAAAGAAGTAGACATAGGAGACTCCATTTTGTTCTGTACTAAGAAAATTTCTTCTGCCTTGGGATCCTGTTGATCTATGTATGACCTTACCCCCAACCCGGTGCTCTCTGAAACATGTGCTGTGTCCACTCAGGGTTAAATGGATTAAGGGTGGTGCAAGATGTGCTTTGTTAAACAGATGCTTGAAGGCAGCATGCTCGTTAAGAATCATCACCACTCCCTAATCTCAAGTACCCAGGGACACAAACACTGCAAAAAAAAAAAAGGCCGCAGGGTCCTCTGCCTAGGAAAACCAGAGACCTTTGTTCACTTGTTTATCTGCTGACCTTCCCTCCTCTATTGTCCTATGACCCTGCCAAATCCCCCTCTGCGAGAAACACCCAAGAATGATGAATTAAAAAAAAAAAAAGAGAGAATTGCTTGAATCCGGGAGGCAGAGGTTGTAGTGAGCCGAGGTCGCGCCAGCACAAGACTCCATTTCAAAAAAAAAAAGTAAAACAGAAGGCACAAATAAATAAAATGAGCCCTGACTACTACTCCATTTCAAAAAAAAAAAAAAAAAGTAAAACAGAAGGCACAAATAAATAAAATGAGCCCTGACTACTACCTAACTTCCCTTCTAATTCTATTAACTTGAAACTACAGCAGAGCTTCCCTAACTGTGGCAGATCCAAACATGGATTACAGGTTTATCAAGATAATAATTCCCTTGGCCCTTGGACCAGCCTGGTAGGCCTAGAGCAATGAAAGATCTCTGATACCCTCCAGTTGTGAGCCTCCTCTTCCTTATGTACCAGGAAAACATCAGTTTCTACTAATGCCTTGGAAAAAAGGAAGCATTGATTTGGAGAACAACTAACTCTTCCAGCTTCACACTTAAGAACAGCATACATGGCCGGGCGCGGTGGCTTGTGCCTGTAATCCCAGCACTGCGGGAGGCTGAGGCAGGCAGATCACCTGTGGTCGGAGGTTCGAGACCAACCTGACCAACATGGATAAACTCCATCTCTACTAAAAATGCAAAATTAGTCGGATGTGGTGGTGCATGCCTGTAATCCCAGCTACTCAGGAGGCTGAGGCAGGAGAATCACTTGAACCCGGGAGGCTGAGGTTACGGCGAGCCAAAATCATGCCACTGCACTCCAGCCTGGGCAATAACAGCGAAACTCCATTTCAAAAAAAAAGAACAGCATACACTACAATGTTACTAACATTATGCAATCAGTGTTTTCTCTACATTTAATGCAAAACTACATAATTTACGGCAGTTTTTTATGCTCTCCATTTTCTTAATATTTAAAATACCATAAAGAATCTTTATAATTAATAAGTATCTTGATGGTAGTCCTCAAAGGGAAGTAAAATACAAGTTAAAGCTGGTAACAAAATAATCTCAAATACGAAATAATTTTGTTACCCATAAAGTTAATAGGATAGAGCACATGAAGAAATGCAGACCTGACAAGTCCCCCCTTATCTGCAGTTTCACTTTCCACAGTTTCAATTGCCTAGAGTCAACTACAGTCTGAAAATATTAAATGGAAAATTCCAGAAACAAACAATTCATAACTTTTAAACTGTACTGTTCTGAACAGTGTGATGAAATCTTGTGCCCTCCCATTCCATTCTGCCCAGAACATGAATCATCCCTTTCTCCGAACTATCCATGCTGTATATATATGCCACCCAGCCCATTAGTCACCTAGTAGCCATCTCAGTTATCAGATTGACTGTCAATGTATCACAAGGCTTCTGTTTAAGTAACCTTTATTGTACTTAATAATGGCCTCAAAGCACAAGAGTAGTGATGCTAGCAGTTTGGAAATGTCAAAGAAGAAGGGTGAGTATAATACAATAAGATACTATAAGAGAGGCTGGGCACAGTGGCTCATGCCTGTAATCCTGGCACTTTGGGAGGCTGAGGCAGGAGGATCGCTTGAAGCCAGGAGTTCAAGACCAACTTCAGCAATAAAGCCAGACCTGACTCACAAAAAATTTTTACAAATTTGCTGGGTGTTGGTGCATACCTATAGTCCTAGCTAACTGGGAGGCTGAAGCAGGAGGATCACTTGAGCCCAGCAGTTTGAGGCTGCAGTGAGATATGATGGCACCACTGCACTCCAACCTGGGCAACAGAGACTCTGCCTCTAAAAATAAATAAATGAAATAAATTTTTTTAAAAAGAAGATATTGGCTGGGCGCGGTGGCTCATGCCTGTAATCCCAACACTTTACGAGCTGAGGGGGGAAGATCACCTGAGGTCAGGAGTTTGAGACCAGCCTGACCAACATGGAGAAACCCTGTCCCTACTAAAAATACAAAATTAGCCAGGCGTGGTGGCGCATGCCTGTAATCCCAGCTACTTGGGAGGGTGAGGCAGGAGACTTGCTTAAACCCGGGAGGCAGTGGTTGCAGTGAGCCGAGATCACACCATCGCACTCCAGCCTGGGCAACAAGAGTGAAACTCCATCTCAAAAAAAAAAAAAAGATATTGTGGCTCACACCTGTAATCCCAGCAATTTGGGAGGCCGAGGCGGGCAGATCACGAGGTCAGAAGATGGAGACCATCCTGGCTAACACGGTGAAACCCCGTCTCTACTAAAAACACAAAAAATTAGCCAGGTGTGGTGGCATGCGCCTGTAGCCCCAGCTACTCAGGAGGCTAGGGCAGGAGAATCGCTTGAACCTGGGAGGCAGAGGTTGCAGTGAGCTGAGATCGCACCATTGCACTCCAGCCTGGGCGACAGAGCAACGTCTCAAAAAAAAAAAAAAAGAGAGACAGACGCACACAACATTCATGTAACTTTTATTACAGTATATTGTTATAATGGTTCTATTTTTTATTAGCTTTTGTTAATTTCTTACTATTTCTAATGTAAAAATTAAACTTTATCATAGTACATATGTATAGGGAAAAACATAGCATATATAAGTTTTGCTACTATCTGTGGTTCCAGGCATACCATTGGGGGTCTTAGAACACATCTGCCGTAGATAAGGAGGAACTACTGTAACTACCGTATGACAGACTTACTCCATTTATCTAGATTTTCTTCGTTTCATTCAATGTATATTTATTAAATCCCTACTATATGTCAGATACCAGGGAAAACCACAAATGAAAAAGAATGAATCATAATTACTGGATCTTTTTTTTTTTTTTTTTTTTTTTTTTGAGTAGAAGTCTCTTGTCCCCCAGGCTGGAGTGCAGTGGCGTGATCTTGGCTCACTGCAACCTCTGCCTCCCAGGTTCAAGCAATTCTCCCACCTCAGCCTCCCGAGTAGCTAGGATTACAGGCGCCTACCACCACACCCAGCTAATTTTTGTACTTTTTTTTTTTTAGTAGAGACGAGGTTTCACCATGTTGGCCAGGCTGGTCTCGAACTCCTGACCCTAGGTGAGCCGCCCACCTCGGCCTCCCAAAGTGCTGGGATTACAGCCATGAGCTACCGTGCCCGGCCCCTCAAGGATCTTAAGATTCCATTGAAAAGTAGTACAGACATGACACAAACAAATAATTGCAATATGGTGCGGTTACATTAATGACAGGCAATAGAGTGGCAAGTACATGGACCCTAGATCCAAACCGCCTGGGTTTGAATCCTGGCTCTAACATTTATCAGTTTTATTACCTAAAGTAGATACCCTCTCTGTGCCTACAGTTGTTCTCTATATGAACATGTAATGCACTTAGTGCCTGGTATAGAGTAAACACTAAACTCACCATTATTTTTATAATTATCACTATTAAACATTATATTATGAAAAATGTTTCACTTGGTTAGGCACCTAACCTGAACTGGAGGTTAAAAAGAAGATAAAACGTTCCCTCTATAGTCAGCAATAAGCCAACTAAATTCCTAAAACAGCAGTCACTAAAGCAATCCATATCACCTTAAGGCTATTTAAATAACGTTTTAAAACTTACCAAATATAACTAAGACAAAATTTAAAACTATTCTACACTCATATACTTTGTATATAGCCATATGGAAACCTACACAGGTTCTTTATCAGACAGCCCCTCAATATTATTCAAAACCAACAAATGTAAAAGTGAAAGAATGCAAATACACTGCAAACTTCATGTTCTTTACCTCTGATTTGCACTAAAAAGGAATAAAGGGGCTGGCTAACTATCACTTGCTCCTTCTAATGCTGACATTTCTTTATTTGGCTCCAGTTTGAACTAATGATACTTAAGGGTTGTTTATTTGAGAATGGATCTATCCTGCATAGAAACCAGAATATATTTCACAGATAAGCATAGAAATCCAAACAAGGGCCAGGCACAGTGGCTCATATCTGTAACCCCAGCACTTTGGGAAGTTGAGGTAGGAGGACTGCTTGAGTCTTGGAGTCTGAGACCAGCCTGGGGAACATTGCAAAACCCCATCTCTACAAAAATTTAAAAATTAGCCAGGTGTGGTGGCACATGCCTGCCATCCCAGCTCTCCGGGAGGCTGTGGTGGGAGAGTAACTTGAGCCCAGGAGGCTGCAGTAAGCCATGACTGCGCCACTGCATTCCAGCCTGGATGACAGAGAAAGACCTGTCTCAAAAAAAAAAAAAAAAGAAAGAAAGAAATCCCAACAAACAAGATCAGAAACTAGAAACTTAAGACTTTTGTCTTAATGTTAACACTATATAAACTCTTCCTCTTTGAAAAATATGCCCTCTGTTTGTCACTATTGTCTTGGCAATTTGTTATACTTTCTCACAAGCAAAGAAACCTATTTCAGACTTGCGTTCACACTTATCAAACTATCACTTAAACAGAGTATTTAAGGTCTGGTGCAGTGGTTCACACCTGCAATCCCAGCACTTTGGGAGGCCAAGGTGGGCGTCAACAGTTTGAGAGCAGCCTGGCCAAAATGGGGAAACCCCATCTCTACAAAAATTTAAAAATTAGCCAGATTTGGTGGCACACACCTGTAATCCCAGCGACTTGGGAGGCTGAGGCACAAGAATCGCTTCAACCCAGGAGACGGAGGCTGTAGTGAGCCGAGATAGTGCCACTGCACTCCAGCCTGGGCAATAAGAGTGAGACTCTATCTCAAATAATAATAATAATAATATTTAATAAAAACTCTTTGAATGACACAAATTACCACTTAGGCAAAAAGAACCTTGGTATTTACAGGGGTAAAAAGTTCAAATAAATAATAAACTTCATTTATTATTATATATAAGCCAAGGGAATTTATTATATGCAAGGGAATCACTGTTCAGACAATGAGCTGAGGGGCCAGAATTTGTGAGACAGAAGGGGTCCTTTTCACACAATATTTACTTGAAGTTTCACAATAATCAAAGGTATCTGCTTTTAGCCCAGTTATTCATGTATACACATCAACAAGATTTAAATTAACCAAAATGTTAAATGTTTATTAAGCAGCCACCATATAATGTAGGTTTTGGAACTAGTATTTAAATGGAAGAGTATATCTTCAGAGTAAAGTTCCATTGAGAAATAGAAAAGTCTGTAAACCCAGGTCTTGTCTTATAACAAGAAACTGATACTGACTTCTGTAACAAAGCTAAATAGTCTCTTGATGTGCAGTTGGCACAATTCCAGAAATCTAAACTACTAGCAAATTTGCTTATATCTGGTATAACTGGCCCGGGCGTGGTGGCTCATGCCTGTAATCCCAGCACTTTGGGAGGCCGAGGCAGGTGGATCATCTGAGGTCTCGAGTTCGAGACCAGGCTGGCCAACATGGTGAAACCCTGTCTCTACTAAATATACAAAAATTAGCTGGGCGTGGTGGTGCACACCTGTGATCCCAGCTACTCGGGAGGCTGAGGCAGGAGAGTTGCTTGAACCTGGGAGGCAGAGGTTGCAGTGAGCAAGATCATGCCATTGCACTCCAGCCTGGGCAACAAGAGTGAAACTCTGTCTCAAAAAACAAAAACAAAAACAAACAAACAAACAAAAAAAAAATATATATCTGGTATAACTGTTACTATATCTAAAGAAAGGGATGAGAAACAAACCTTTAATTTCTACTTGAAATGATCTTTCATTTTTGCAAAGAGAAAAGGGTACATAACTAATATCCAGAGTTAATAAAAGCCTATTAAGGATTATTTTAAAACAAGTTCTTTAAAAAAAAAAAAAGAAAGTTCTACTAGTTGCAGTGAGCCGATATTGCGCCACTGTACTCCAGCCTGGGCGATACAGCAAGACTCCACCTCAAAAAAAAAAAAAACAGACACATGCCCATAGGTCTTTTAGGATGACTGGACATATCACAAAAAAATGGCCTTTTTCTTCAAATAAAAACTTACACAAAGAAGCAACAATTGGCCAGGCACAGTGGCTCACACCTTTAATCCCAGCACTTTGGGAGGCCGAGGCGGGCGGATCACAAGGTCAGGAGATCGAGACCATCCTGGCTAATACGGTAAAACCCCGTCTCTACTAAAAATACAAAAATTAGCTGGGCGTGGCGGCGTGCGCCTGTAGCCCCAGCTGCTGGGGAGGCTGAGGCAGGAGAATGGCATGAACCCGGGAGGCAGAGCTTGCAGTGAGCCGAGACTGCGCCACTGCACTCCAGCCTGGGCGACAGAGCGAGACTCCATCTCAAAAAGAAAAAAAAAAAAATTAAAAGAAGCAACAATTTCATGCCTTAAAAGTAATTTTCTGATTTTACTTTTCTCTTTTTTTTATTTTATATATATATATATATATATACACACACACACATACATGTGGAAGGCCAAATCTATCCCTGTTCCCAATCCAAACTATTTTTTTTTTTTTTTTTGAGACAGAGTCTTGCTCTGTCGCCCAGGCTGGCGTGCAGTGGCACAATCTCCGATCACTGCAACTTCCGCCTCCTGGGTTCAGGCGATTCTCCTGCCTTCAGCCGCCCAAGTAGCTGGAATTACAGGTGCCTGCCACCACGCCCAGCTAATTTTTGTGTTTTTAGTAGAGACGGTGTTTCACCATGTTGGCCAGGCTGTTCTCAAACTCCTGACCACAGGTGATCCGCCCACCTAGCCCTCCCAAAATGCTGGGATTATAGGTGTGAGCCACCACACCTGGCTGCCCCCAATTCAAACTTTAACATCTCATACAACTTCCCATTCTCTTAAACTCTAAAATTACATGGGCTTACACATGACTTCAGGTTTTTTCCTGTTGCTGTGGTAGAAAAGTGTTGAGAAATGTACCTTAGCTAGTTCTGAAGGAAAATATTTTTTTTTTTGAGACAGAGTCTCTGTCACCCAGGCTGGCGTGCAGTGGCACGATCCTGGCTCACTGCAACCTCTGCCTCCCGGATTCAAGCAATTCTCTGCCTCAGCCTCCTGAGTAGCTGGGATTACAGGCACCCACCACCACACCCAGCTAATTTTTTTATTTTTAGTAGAGATGGGGTTTCACCATCTTCGCCAGGCTGGTCTTGAACTTCTGACGTCATGATCCACCCGCCACAGCCTCCCAAAGTGCTGGGATTACAGGCGTGAGCCACCGCACCCAGCATTGAATATATATTATGTATCTAAAATAATTTAATGTTTTATCAGAATCTCTCTTCAAATCTTCTTTTCCATTAAGTTTTCATTTCTCTCCTGACTCTCTTAGTAAGAACACTAACTGGGCTTCCGTGAGATACAGATCATTATGAGCTTAGCAACATTCGGTTACGCATATTCAAAACTTTTCAGTCAGGTCGGGCGCGGTGGCTCACGAGGCCAGGAGTTCAAGACCAGCCTAACAAACATGGTGAAACCCCATCTCTACTAAAAATACAAAAATTAGCCGGGTGTGGTGGCACACGCCTGTAATCCCAGCTACTCAGGAGGCTGAGGCAGAAGAATTGCTTGAACCCCAGAGGCGGAGGTTGCAGCAAGCTGAGATCGTTGGGCGACAGAGCTAGACTCCATCTCAAAAAAAAAAAAAAAAAAAAGAACTTTTCAGTCACCTGAATTCTATCCCGACATTTTTAGTACAGGAAGATAAAAAACAAACGAGCTGAAACCATGCCAGCTGGAAGGTACACATTTATATTACTAGATCTACCTATCTACATACCACTTTAAAACCACACATCGAATTTAAACATTCTCTACCTGCAACAAAGAAAGCCTTGTTGCTTTGATATACCTGGCTAAAGTACTTCTATTTTTCTCCACAGTTAAAGAAATTAAATAATCACTCTTTCATTTACCAGACAATTTTTTAAAAGCTGGCACTCACTCAAGTCCATTTGAAGAATCTGTTCTTCCAGCAGTTTGATCTAATTTACAATCAATTGAACTTAAGTACTTCTCGGGAACAGTATGTTCAACTGCTACTACTTTGACTTTCTATAGACAAAATAGTTTAAGAAAAAATCATAAATGTTATGAGGCCTTAAAATGAAACTTCTTTTCAGTATAATGTAAAGGAGAGAGGAAATCAAAATATAAAATGTAAGTTAAAAGATCAAATGTGTAAATTATTTTATTTTATTTATTTATTTTTTTTTTTTTTGAGACGGAGTCTCGCTCTGTCGCCCAGGCTGGAGTGCAGTGGCGCGATCTCGGCTCACTGCAAGCTCCGCCTCCTGGGTTCACGCCATTCTCCTGCCTCAACCTCCCGAGTAGCTGGGACCACAGGCGCCCGCCACCACGCCCGGCTAATTTTTTGTATTTTTAGTAAAGACGGGGTTTCGCCGAGTTAGCCAGGATGGTCTCGATCTCCTGACCTTGTGATCCGCCCGCCTCGGCCTCCCAAAGTGCTGGGATTACAGGCGTGAGTCACCGCGCCCGGCCGTAAATTATTTTATATTAAAGAAGTCTCAGAGTAACCAATAACCATTTTGACAAGGAATGTCTAGGTGAAATCAAAAGTAAAAAGGCAACCAGGTGTGGTGGCTCTTGCTGTAATCCCAGCAACCTGCAAGGCCGAAGAGGTCAGATCCCTTGAGCCCAGGAGTTCAAGACCAGCCTGGGCAATATAGGAAGACCCCCCCCCCCCCATATCTATAAAAAAATACAAATACGAATATTAGCCAGGCATGGTGGTACACGCCTGTAATATCAGCTACTTGGGAGGGTGAGGTGGGAGGATGGCTTGAGACCAGGAGACAGAGGTTGTGGTAGTTGAGATCATGCCACTGCCCCCCAACCTGGGTGACAGAGCGAGACTCTCTCAAAAAAAAAAAAGTAAAAAGCAATCCAGCTCCAATACTGATGTACTTGTAAGAGTTTATGCCAAACTTGGTATCTATTTAAAAAGAAGCTCATACGGGAATAAGATTTCCAGTCAAAATGGACTACTTTCATACTAAAATTATAAGGTCTAAAACAGTTCTCATTTTATAGACACTAATGGAGTTCCACATTCTATACCATGTTTCTTTTTAGCATGTTCTTCCCCTGTAACTAACTCCATTATTTAGCTTCTAATCTTCATATTGTCTCATAAAGCAAATGTTTTTCTCCGAATTAGGAGTATGACTTATCTCAATTTTAAACTATAGTACAAAAAGAAAAAAAAAACTTTAAGAAAAACATAAAAACGAAGCCTCTTTGAGGAGCCTTTCATGTTCAAAGTACTTAATTTTTCAAATAACTCATCAGCTTTATTACGCATATTATATTCATTTTATACTTATGAAAATGTGATTTCCCTAGTATCACAAAATAAGTTAATCTTGGAAGCAGAATTTAAATTGTGACATTTGGCCGGGTGTGGTGGCTCACATCTGTAATCCCAGCACTTTGGGAGGCAGGCAGATCACCTGAGATCAGGAGTTCAAGACCAGCCTGGCCAACATAGCAAAACCCTGTCTCTACTAAAAATACAAAAATTAGCTAGGTATGATGGTGGACACCTGTAATCTCAGCCACTCAGGAGGCTGAGGCAGGGAGAACTGCTTGAACCCACGAGGCAGAGATAGCAGTGAGCTTAGATGACGCCACTGCACTCCAGCCTGGGCATCAGAGCAAGACTCTGTCTCAAAAAAAATAAAAATAAAAATAAATTTAAAAGTAAAATAAATTGTGACATTTACTTTATTTCACAATACTGTTAGGTTATACTATTCAATATTTCCCATAAACATTTTTACCCTTTTTCTTTTTCTTTTTTTGAGTCAGGGTCTCATTCTGTCGCACAGGCTGGAGTGCAGCGGCGCAGTCATGGCTCACTGCAGCCTCGGCCACCTGGGCTCAATAGAGCCTCCCACCTCAGCCTCCCAAATAGCTGGGATTACAGGCACGCACCACTATGCCTAGCTAATATTTTTGTTTGTTTGTTTGTTTTTGTTTCGCCATGTGGCCCAGGCTGGTCTCAAACTCATGGGCTCAGGGATCTGCTCGCCTCAGCCTCCCAAAGTGCTGGGATTATAGGCGTGAGCCACTTCACCCAGCTGAATTTACCCATTTCTAAAGTAACAAACATTGAAGTCTTAACCTGAAAATCTCTCTCTCTCTCTCTCTCACACACACACACGCACACACACACACCCCACATATGCACATGCAGACAGCAAATTAAAATGGAAAACAGCTCTTACCTTCATCTCCTTCTGGTGCATATGAAGCTGTAATAATATCAATATCAGCACAATTCATCACAATCTGATTGGTCGCCTGCCTCACCTAAGGGGAAAAGGAAAATCAACAGTGTCAGAAATAGCCTAGATTAATAGTATATACAACTTGGCCAGGTGTGTTGGCACACCTGTAATCCCAGCACTTTGGGAGGCCAAGCAAAGAGGATCGATTGAGCCCAGGAGTTTGAGAGCAGCCTGGAAAACATGGCGAAACCCCATCTCTACAAAAAATACAAAAATTGGCCAGGAGTCGTGATGTGTGCCTATAGTCCCAGCTACTCGGGAGGTTGAAGTGGGAGGACTGCTTGAGCCCAGGAGGTTGAGGCTGCAATAAGCTGTGATTGTGCAGCTGCACTCCATCCTGGGCAACTGAGCAAGACTCTGTGTCTCTCAAATAATAATAATAATGATGTTCGTAAGACTTGAACTAATATCACAGTCAATTTTTTAAAATCCAGACTTTGCTAAAACCTAGACTGAGAATTTATGCATCAATGGTACAAATAAATGAAGTTTTAATAATCCAAAGCAACTCATATTTTCCAAATTATATTAAAAACAATAATGGATGTTTAAGTATTTCACATCACTTACATCTAACCAATGAGCCAAATAAAATAATGTTTTCTACTTAAACTTTGATTTTAAACTATTAAAGGGCTGGGCACAGTGGCTCATGCCTGTAATCCCAACACTTTGGGAGGCTGAGGCAGGAGGATTACTTGAGGTCAAAAATTCAAGACCAGCTTGGGCAACACAGTGAGACAAAAAAAAAATTTTAATTAGGTGGGTGTGATGGTATCCACCTATAGTCCTAACTACTGGAGAGGCTGAGGGAGGAGGATCCCTTAAGCCCAGGAGGTCAAGCTAGGCTGCAGTGAGCTATGATTACATCACTGACCTCCAGCCTGAACAACAGAGTGAGACTCTGTCTCAAAAAATAAAAATAGGCTGGGGGCATCGGCTCACACCTGTAACCTTGGCACCTTGGGAGGCCGAGGCAGGCGGATCACTTGAGGTCAGGAGTTTGAGATCAGCCTGGCCAACATGGTGTAACCCTATCTCTACTAAAAATTAGCCAGGTCTCGTGGCACACACCTGTAATCCCAGCTACTCAAGATGCAGGGGCAGGAGAATCACTTGAACCCAGGAGGTGAGCTTGCAATGGGCTGAGATCGCACCATTGCACTGCAGCCTGGGTGACAGAGTGAGCCTACGTCTCAAAAAAAAAAAAAAAAATACAAAAATCAGCCAGGCAAGGTGGCATAGGCCTGTAATTCCAGCTACTCAGGGGGCTGAGGCATGACCATTGCTTAAACCCGGGAGGCAGAGATTGCAGTGGGCTGAAATCCTGCCACTACACTCCAGCCTGGTAACAGAGTGAAACTCTATCTCAAAATAAATAAATAAATAAATAAATAAATAAATAAATAAATAAATACGTATAATTTCATAAAAATCTTAATTAGGAAACATTTCTTACAACATATTGCAATAATTATATATTTTAACCTGCACATCAAACTCACCATGAAGCCTTCTGTGAGGATAGAGGAAGAAGGCTGACACTATAAATTATGTCAAAACTTCACACAATAACTCTTACCACCGAGTGTGGTGGCTCACACCTGTAATCCTAGCACTTTTGGAGGGTCAGGCAGGCAGATCACTTGAGGCCAGGAATTCAAGACCAGCCTGGCTGACATAGAGTAGAGAGACCCCATCTCCACTAAAAATACAAAAATTAAGGCCGGGCATGGTGGCTCACGCCTGTAATCCCAGCACTTTGGGAGGCCGAGGCAGGCGGATCATGAGGTCAGGAGATCGAGACCATCCTGGCTAACATGGTGAAACCCCGTCTCTACTAAAAATACAAAAAATTAGCCGGGCATGGTGGCAGGTGCCTGTAGTCCCAGCTACTCGGGAGGCTGAGGCAGGAGAATGATGTGAACCTGGGAGGCGAAGCTTGCAGTGAGCGGAGATTGTGCCACTGCGCTCCAGCCTGAGCAACAGAGCAAGACTCTGTCTCAAAAATAAATAAATAAATAAATAAATAAACAAACAAACTAGCATCTTGGTCCATGTTTTCCTGTGCACACATGAGAGAATTTTTCCATGGAAAGGAACCTAATAGTGGACTTTCTGGATTGTTGGACATAAATCTTCAACTTTACCAAGAACTGCCAAATTATCCTCTAGAGTGGTGTCAACTGACATTCCCATGAGCAAAGAATGAAGAAATCCCACTTTCAGCATGTTCTGAAAAACTTTAATATTTTTGACAATCTAATGGGTATTAAATGATAGTCCTGGCCAGGCACAGTGGCTCACGCCTGTAATCCCAGCACTTTGGGAGGCTGAGGTGGGTGGATCACTTGAGGTCAGGAGTTCACCACCAGCCTGACCAACATGGTGAAACCCCATTTCTACTAAAAAAAAAAAAAAAAAAAAAAAATTAGCCAGGCCTGTGGTGCGCGCCTGTAATCCCAGCTACTTGGAAGGCTGAAGCAGGAGAATCACTTGAACCCAGGCAGTGGAGGTTGCAGTGAGCTAGACTGAGCCATTGCACTCCAGCCTGGGCAACAAGAGCAAAACTTTGTCTCAAAAATTTAAAAAAAAAAAATTTTTTTTTACTGATAGTCCATTGGTTTAATCAGAATTTCCCTGATTACTAATAACATTGGTTACTATGCATCTTTTCGCATGTGTGTGTGTGTGCGCGCCATTAAGTTTTTCCACTGTGAACTGCTTGTTTAACACTCTTGTGCATTTTTCTTTTTTTTTTTTTTTTTTGAGATGGAGTCTCGCTCTCTCGCCCAGGCTGGAGTGCAATGATGCGATCTTGGCTCACTGCAACCTCCGTCTCCTAGGTTCAAGCGATTCTCCTGCCTCAGCCTCCTGAGTAGCTGGGATTACAGGTGCGCACCACCACACCCATCTAATTTTTGTATTTTTAGTAGAGATGGGGTTTCACCTTGTTGGTCAGGCTGGTCTCAAACTCCTGACCTCGTGATTCGCCCGTCTCAGCCTCCCAAAGGGCTGAGATTACAGATGTGAGCCACCACGCCCGGCCTCTTGTGCATTTTTCAATTTAGTCATAACCTTGCTTATATGCATTTATTTTGTTGTTTTAAACAAAACTTCAAATTCATTTCCAGACATTTGAATGTTCTAAATCTAAAATAACAAAAACACAGATGCCCTAAATCACAAAGAAATGCTTCCTGAGGCAGGTAAGTGTAGCAAGCCATGTGGAAGCTGTGCACAACCCCTTAAAAGGAGGAGATGGTAGCCATTTCTTGGAGCCAATGAATTATCACTATGGTGACTGGCAGGTTTAGTGCTGACAGATCTTCCATTTTTTTTTTTTTTTTTTTTTTTTGAGACGGAGTTTCGCTCTTGTTGCCCAGGCTGGAGTGCAATGGCGTGATCTCGGCTCACCGCAACCTCCGCCTCCCAGGTTCAAGCGATTTTCCTGCCTCAGCCTCCCTAGTAGCTGGGATTACAGGCATGTGCCACCACGCCCGGTAAATTTTGTATTTCTAGTAGAGACGGGGTTTTTCCATGTTGGTCAGGCTGGTCTCGAACTCCCGACCTCAGGTGATCTGCCTGCCTCGGCCTCCCAAAGTGCTGGGATTACAGGCATGAGCCACCGCACCTGGCCTGATCTTCCAATTTTTTTTAAAAAAGCTACAAATTCAGATTTCATGTGCAGTCTATTTTTTATTAATGGTAACTAATTCAAGTTTTCAGAAACACTGTATAGACCAAACAAAATCTGTGTGCAGATCAACAATGCTCTTAGACAACTGAACATACCACAAAACTAGGTAAGAACATCAGAGTAGTACGATATCTGCATGAAAGACCTGTATATGGGTAATCATTTATTAATAACCAATACATATTTAAACATGATTAGCTGGCAACTAAAATTACCTGCCTAAATGAGAGACAGTAAATTACAAAGTCTATAATGAGCTATTCAAAATCTCTAACACATAAAGTGAAACTACTTTGGCTCACAAAAAAAATGCTTCTCATAAATCTTCATGTTTCAAAACAAAGATGTCATTTAATGAATGGCTTATCTTTTAAGCAGCAATATTCCTTCACACTATTTCACCAAAACATACCTAAATAGCACTAAAACCTTTGTGTCCAACTGGCGATTTATAGCACTAAAGTTGAACAAAAAAACAAAAAGAATTCTTTGCCTATTCAGAAGTTGACTTAAAAATTCAGAAACATGGCCGGGCACGGCGGCTCATGCCTGTAATCCCAGCACTTTGGGAGGCCAAGGTGGGTGGATCACGAGGTCAGGGGTTCGAGACCAGCCTGGCTAACGTGGTGAAACCCCATCTCTACTAAAAATACAAAGATTAGCTGGGCGTGGTGGCAGGCGCCTGTAATCCCAGCTACTCGGGAGGCTGAGGCAGGAGAATCGCTTGAACCCAGGAGGCGGAGGTTGCAGTGAGCCGAAATCGCGCCATTGCACTCCAACCTGGGCGACAAAAGCAAGACTCCATCTTAAAAAAAAAAAATCAGAAACACAAAGAAATGAAGCACTTACTGGGGTATGCTCCAATGGGTAAAATGAATAAAAACCTTTCTGAGTTTGAAGTTTATGCCAGCAAAATAATAACTGTGGTTTAGTTACTGGTCTTAATCATTATCTAGGCAACCACACTTTCATCCATCAACATCTACAGTGAATTTCACAGTAGCCAAGCAGTTAATCCACCAATGTCAAGATACCTGTACAACATTATACATGCCAAATCACACAGCACATTACTACTGCAACCATTTGAGAGAAAAGTATTTGTGCATTTTGGAAAGGCACCATGCACAACATCCAATTACAAGTACCTTCCAACTCCTCCTGTGTTTCAGGGAAGCTCATCTATTTATACTAATGAATTAAGCTGTTTCTCGAATTGCTACTAATTTTTTTTTTCCAGGATACTACCATTTCTGGAAGGGTGGGAGGGAGGAACCAAAGGAACAAAGGTACTTATCTTAAAAATAGAAATCCATTCACATTTTAAAAATTGGTCAGCATCTTGTCATATTAGAGATGCACTTATTTAAAAAGTTGACCAATAATGGGATAATCTATGTAAAGTCTCTGTTTTAGCACTTAGTGCCTCATATGTAGTCATCACTTAATAGATGTTAAGACATACACATACACACACACAGGTTAAATTGTGCTCTCATATCATCTAACAGCATTCACCTAACAGTTTATAAAGCTTCTGATCAGAATGATATGAAGTTTAAAAACTATGTATTGTATTATATGGCACTTTGGATATCAGCATATGTGTACTACCCCAAGAAGGTAATTTAAAATATCTGTTTGGACATAAGTGTATGTGCTGACTACAACTCAGTATAACACTGCTCTTTGTGATGTTGCTCTTCCAAACAATAGTGCTGACCTGATGGTGTAGTACATGATTTCTCACCGTTGACACCTTCATGTTAGTAAATATTAGCTGTGTGTTCCACTATCAAAAAAACAGGTAATAATTGAAAGAAATTTCAGCATTAAAATCTTCAGTTTCCCAGTTTAAAACACAAGTGAAACAAGGTTGGCATATAAAAGTGCATTGATAACAAGCTCATTTTCAATTTTTCTACTTGATGTTATTAAAGGATAGAATGTTAGTGTATCCTTGCTTTGTTTCAAACCCAGGATTAAGTCTTCTTGGCCTCCTATATAGACTGCACTTCAACTGAGCCAAATACTAAGTAAGGGCTGTACCAAAGAGGCAGCTTGACGCCTGGTAACAACTTTACAATGGAAGTTTCCTATGAGCTAGGGAGGCAGAAATCGGAGATAACATTTTCCTGAATGAGTCTTTACTACAGTCACTCAGGAACATATCTTACATGTAAGATAGTAAGACTCAAGAGGGTTTTTTTCTGATTGTCAATGTCCTGAGATTTCAGTAAAAGAAAATCTCCAGTGTGACAATTCCAAATGCCAGTCTGAAGCCTGAGTCAATTTGCCTAATAAAACTGATTTCACCATTAAAATAGCAATAATTGTTGCCTTGGTGGAACAGTTCTATAATAGCTAAAGACAAGAAGAAGCAGATAATTAGTAAACTCAAGTTGAGCCAAGTTTTCTAACAAGAAACATTGAAAAGAGCCACTTGCAGAAGGTCAAAAATAATTACCATTAATGTAAAAATGCAAAAGGCACAGAATGTTGGTATGTAATGTTTGTGGCTACTAATATGCAATTAAAGTTTTAAACTATACATAGGAATAAAAAGGAATAATACGCACCTACCTGAAGAAAGAAGTTACTTCTAGAGGCAGGGTGGGACAAGATGGAAATGGGCTTTAGTGGTATCTGTGACATTTTATTCCCCCCCAAAAAAAGCATGCACAGTCTGATGAAAATGGGGCAAAACGTTAACATCTGTTTAATCTCATAGTGTGTGACTTTCTTGTATTTCTAAAATATTTCCTAATTTAAAATAAAATTTTAAAGAGATTACAAGTGACCAAATAAACCAAGGACCACATACTTGTATGGTGTTCAAAACGAAATCACTAAAATCTAGAGAACTAATCTCAGTTAACAACAAAAGCCATCCGAAAGCTCAGTTATTTCCCACTGACTCACATACAGATTAGAGTAAGATTTACTTCATAATAAGAGCAGGCTCATTTATGTGGCAAAGTTCGGAGAAGCTTCACAGATAATTTACTACTCAAGACCACATTTACCCAGGTTGTATCAGAGTATCAGTTGTATCTAGAACCGGGAAGCTAAAAAAAAAAAAAAAAAAAAAGGCCTGGATGAAAAGCCAAAATAGGTGATACAAAGTCCGTACAATAAAACGCATAACCTTTACTCAGAAGAGAATCCAACAAACTCTCACACAGCAATTGATTTTTTAGCCCAAACAAGCTTGTTTATCTGGCTACTAAGGCTTCTTCAGATGAAGTTCAGTAAAATACAAGAGGGAAGAAATTGCACAACAGGCAGCAACAAGGCACAATAAGCAGCAAGAAGAATATGAGAGTAAGGAAAACAAAACAACTTTAAAGAACAGATACAGGCTGGCCGGGTTCGGTGGCTCAGGCCTGTAATCCCAGCACTTTGGGAGGCTGAGGCGGATGGATCACAAGGTCAGGAGTTCGAGACCAGCCTGGCCAATATGGTGAAACCCCTTCTCTACTAAAAATTCAAAAATTAGCCTGGCATGATGGCAGGTGCCTGTAGTCCCAGCTACTTGGGAGGATGAGGCAGGAGAATCGCTTAAACCCGGGAGGCGGAGGTTGCAGTGAGCTGAGATCACGCCACTGCACTCTGGCCTTGGCGACAGAGCAAGACTCTGTCTCCAAAAAAAAAAAAAAAAAAAAAAAAAAGAACAGATATGGACTAGGCGCGGTGGTTCATGCCTGTAATCCCAGCACTTTAGGAGGCAGAGGCGGGCGGATCACCTGAGGTCGGGTGTTTGAGACCAGCCTAGCTAACATGGTGAAACCTGGTCTCTACAAAAATACAAAAATTAGCCAGGTGTGGTGGCGTGCACCTGTAATCCTAGCTACTAGGGAGGCTGAGGCAGGAGAATCCCTTGAACTAGGGAAGTGGAGGTTGCAGTGAGCCGAGATCGCACCACTGCACACTCCAGCCTGGCCTAGGCAACAGAGCGAGACTCTGTCTCAAAAAAAAAAAAAAAAAAAAGAACAGATATGGCTAGGCGCGGTGGCTCACACTTGTACGCCCAGCACTTTGGCAGGCAGATCACCTGAGGTCAGGAGTTCAAGACCAGCCTGGCCAACATGGTGAAACCCTGTCTCTACTAAAAATACAAAATTAGCCAGGCGTGGTGGTGCATGCCTGTAATCCCAGCTACTAGTGAGGCTGAAGCAGGAGAACTGCCTGAACCTGGGAGGCGGAGGTTGTAGTGAGCCGAGATTGTGCCACTGCACTCCAGCCTGGGCAACAGAGCGAAACTCCATCTCAAAAAGAAAAAAAAAACAGATATGAAACTGATAAATTATAGTACATAGTTTGGGGTCAATGAGAGATGTTCAGAATAAAGTTCAGTATTTAAAAAAAAACAATGAAACAAACCTACACTATGAGGAATTGCAAAGCATACAAAGATAATGTATTTTAGAAATATTTCCATTCAGATTAGTCAACTTTTTTTTTTTTTTTTTAAGACAGGGTCTCGCTGTGTCACCCAGGCTGGAGTGCAATGGCGTGATCTCAGCTCACCGCAAACCTCCGCTCCTCCGCTTCCCGAGTTCAAGCAATTCTCCTGTCTCAGCTTCCCGAGTAGCTGGGATTACAGGCATGTGCCACCACGCCCGGCTAATTTTTGTATTTTTTTTGTAGAGACGGGGTTTCACCATGTTGTCCAGGCTGGTCTCAAACTTCTGACCTCATGATCCACCCACCTCAGCCTCCCAAAGTGCTGGGATTACAGGCGTGAGCCACCACACCCAGCCTAGTAAACTTTTTTTAAAATGTCTAAGGGCCTCAAAGGGTAAACTTCAGTTATCTGGAAAATTCACTGCAGAATTCATTGCCAGATGAATTAGACAAAGCTTAGCATACAAAATTGTTATACTTCTTTCCTCACAGATACATTTCAAAAAACAGAAAATCTGCACAAATTCAATTCCTTATCACCAATATTTTGAATTTAATTTTATATATATGAATTTTTTAAAGAAAATTTCTTCCTTTTTTTTTTTCCTGGAGACAGGGTCTTGCTATGTTGCCCACACTGGTATCAAACTCCTGTGCTCAAGCAATTCTCCCACCTCCACCTCCCAAAGTGCTAAGATTACAGGAGTGAGCCACAGTGTCGGCCAAAATGATTACATAGAAAATATGCAGAAAATGTCCAGGCACGGTGACTCATGCCTGTGATCCCAGCATTTTGAGAGGCCAAGGCAGGTGGATCACCTGAGGTCAGGAGTTTGAGACCAGCCTAGCCAACATGATGAAACCCTCTCTCTACTAAAAATACAAAAAACTAGCTGGGCTTGGTGGTGCGCGCCTGTAATCCCAGCTACTCTGGAGGCTGGGGCAAGAGAAATGCTTGAGCCTGGGAGGCAGAGGTTGCGGTGAGCCGAGATCGCGCCATTGCACTCCAGCCTGGGCAACAAGAACAAAACTCCGTCTCAAAAAACAAAACAAAACAAAACAAAAAAGAAGCCAGGCATGGTGGCTCGGTGGCTCACGCCCATAATCCCAGCACTTTGGGAGGCTGAGGCGGGTGGATCACCGGAGGTCGGGAGTTCGAGACCAGCCTGACCAACATGGAGAAACCCCGTCTCTACTAAAAACAGAAAAAATTAGCTGGGCGTGGTGACGCATGCCTGTAATCCCAGCTATTTGGGAGGCTAAGACAGGAGAATTGCTTGAACCTGGGGGGGCGGAGGCTGCGGTGAGCCGAGATCATGCCACTGCACTCCAGCCTGGGCAACAAGAGCGAAACTCCATCTCAAAAAAAAAAAAAAAAAGAGAGAGAAAATATGCAGAATTTGGGCAAAAAATTTGTAACACAGAATTGACAATAACCATTCAGGTGCCAAATTTTTAATCTGCCAAACAAACTACTATATTGGCAACTCTTCACTTAGTGCCAATTTAGTTATCTCCAACATGAATATTTTGTTAGTAGAGGCCAGGGGTTGGCTAGGATATCCTGATTTCTGGCCTTGAATGATAAACTTAGTTTCTCTGGCACAGGTAAAATATTTCCATAAGAGAAAGCCCAGCTGGGCAAGGTGGCTCACGCCTGTAATCCCAACACTTTGGGAGGCCGAGGAAGATGGAATGAGGTCAGGAGATCAAGACCATCCTGGCCAATATGGTGAAACCCCATCTCCACTAAAAATACAAAAAAATCAGCCAGGCATGGCGGCGTGTGCCTGTAGTCCCAGCTACTCAGGAGGCTGAGGCAGGAGAATTGCTTGAACCCGGGAGGCAGAGGCTGCAGTGAGCCAAGATCCCGCCACTGCACTCCAGCCTGGGTGGCAGAGCAAGACTCCATCTCAAAAAAAAAAACAACAACAAAAAAAGAATACCCAGTTATTGTACCAACCACTACACACTCATAATCATAAATAGTAGTCACACACATAAACTTATAATTCATTTTAATTAATTATCCACAAACGGAGAGGATCAAAATATGAAATATCTACAAAAGTCCATTGCTCTCAAGTATCCAGTGTAAACGGAGGGGACAGGGAATGAAATAAATTTTGGGCCTAGAGAAACTTCTGTATAATAACAAATTTTCAAAACCAGCTAGACCACACTAATGTGAAAGACAACTAATTTTTTTTTTTTTTTTTTTTGAGACAGGGTCTCGCTCTGTCGCCCAGGCTGGAGTGCAGTGGCGCAATCTCAGCTCACTGCAAGCTCCGCCTCCCAGATTCACGCCATTCTCCTGCCTCAGGTTCCTGAGTAGCTGGGACTACAGGCTCCCGCCACCACGCCCAGCTAATTTTTTGTATTTTAGTAGAGATGGGGTTTCACCGTGTTAGCCAGGATGGTCTCGATCTCCTGACCTCGTGATCCGCCCGCCTCGGCCTCCCAGAGTGCTGGGATTACAGGTGTGAGCCACCGTGCCCGGCCAAGACAACTAATTTTTAAATCACTGAACATGGACTAATTTCTTCACCTTCTGCAGCAGTCCACACCCCAGGCCAGGTTAAAAATCCACTAAGTTGGCCGGGCATGGTGGCTCATGCCTATAATCCCAGCCCTTTGGGAGGCCAAGGGAAGGGGATCACCTGAGGTCAGGAGTTCGAGACCAGCCTGGCCAACATGGCAAAACCCCATCTCTACTAAAAATACAAAAATTAGTTGGGCGTGATGGCACACACCTGTAGTCCCAGCTACCCAGGAGGCTGAGGCAAGGAGACTCGCTTGAACCCGGCACGCTTGAACCCGGCAGAGGGACAGGGTGGAGGCTGCAGTGAGTCGAGATCACACCACTTCACTCCAGCCTGGGAGAAAGAGCGAAACTCCGTCTCAAAAAAATAAAAATAAAAAATAAAATAAATCCACTAAGTTTCTAATAGGTAACCTGCACAAATACTCTGGGCTTATCGTAAAATTTTGTAACTAAAGCAACTAAGCAACTTGCATGTTTTGTGTTATGTGATTCCAACTGTTAGGAAACTGATCCAATATCAGTCATAAATATAGGTTTCTACAGATAAGAATTTTGTCGCCGGGCACAGTGGCTCACGCCTGTAATCCCAGCTCTTTGGGAGGCTGAGGCGGGCAGATCATGAGGTCAGGAGGTCGAGACCAAAGTAAAACCCCGTCTCTACTAAAAATACAAAAAATTAGCTGGGCGCAGTGGCGGGCACCTGTAGTCCCAGCTACTTGGGAGGCTGAAGCAGGAGAATGGTGTGAACCCGGAAGGCAGAGCTTGCAGTGAGGCGAGATTGTGCCACTGCACTCCAGCCTGGGCGACAGAGCGAGATTCCATCTCAAAAAAAGAATTTTGTCAATATTTTAAAATTCCCACAAGATACCATCTAATGCCACAATTTAAACGTATTGCTCTAATTCATGGATTTCAAAAACATTAATATATGCTTTTTACTTCTTACCAATGTTAATTCCTCTTTTACCCTTCCAAACATGTCAATTAGTACAATTTAAAAGTCCAATCATCCTTTAATAAAACCTGTTGGAATTCACTATTGTGTCATCTTTGTGTTGCCATCTAGCCTGAAAAGAATTTCTGGAAAAAAAGTGTTTCGAAAAGTTCATGCTACTTAAAAAATTTATTTATTTTTTATTTATTTCCTTGCATCAAATTAACAAGTCCCTGCTAATATCTAGTATATTACCATATGCTCACTCAATGGCACAAACCAGTCTTCCACAAAAGTAGAAAAGAGGTAAGGAGAAACATGTCACTGCCTGTTGTTCTATCCCGATACTTAAATCAAACTCACTTCTTTAATAAGTAATCATTTAAAAATCTGTACTTTTTTCTAGACTTTTCCCAAAATATGTTTGCCTCCAAAAATTATGAATCCATTTTGGCAACTAATAGGGTAAAGAAACAAATTTTTTTTAATGTTAGTCTTTTCACATAATGCGAACTCATTCATCACTAGGTTCTCTTTCCCAAAGGTTTGCCAAGTCACAAGACACACTACTGTTTACAATCCCTCCCATCTGCCCCTTGCCAATATATATCAAACACTCTAGTCACTTGGCTTAAGCCACAGTTTCCAAAATAACCTTCTCAAATTCTAATTTAGACCCAAGATGCATTCGTTCTGATTCATATTCTTAATGGAAAAATTTTAAATCACCTGATTTTCACTAAGTTCTGCCTTTTGATGCTGCCAAATCCTAGAGCCCTCTTGCTTTCACACCAGTGCCCCAAATGTGACAGCTATAGTTATCTATCACAGATAAGTATAAAGTATAGATAACTATACTTTTAAATTCTGTACTTTTAGACATATTTTTAATCTGAGTACCGTACCCTCTTGGTTTTCAAAGACAACTACCAACATTCAATTCATTCGAGCACCAGTCTTCACTTCATTTCATTACTATATACACCATGTTCTTTAAGGTGGGAACATACTGATTTCCCCCGACCCCAGACTGCAGTAGGAAGAGAAATGAAACAAAATATATTTACTAACATTCTATTTACAGATAACTATCAAACAGTTCCCATTTTTATTACAGGCTTCCTATTACATAGTATCATAAATGCCTACTGTGCAGGATGTTTGTCGGGCATCTATACTGATGGTCTCCAAAATCAAACAATACTTCAGATAATGCTGCGGGAGGAGGGAGGGGAGTATGATTCACCAAAAACTGCAGTGAAGAGTAATGGAATATTTTCACCGGTGGTATGTTATAACTAATAGCTTCTTTCTTTCTTTCCTTTTTTTTTTTTTTTTGAGACGGAGTCTCACTCTGTCGCCTAGGCTGGAATGCAGGAATGCAGTGGCGCGATCTCGACTCTGCAACCTCTGCCCCCCGGGTTCAAGTGCTTCTCCTGCCTTAGCCTCCCGAGTAGCTGAGATTACAGGGGCCCGCCACCACGCCCCGCTAATTTTTGTATTTTTAGTAGAGACGGGGGTTTCACCATGTTGGTCAGGCTGGTCTCGAACTCCTGACCTCAAGTGCGCCCACCTCAGCCTCCCAAAGTGCTGGGATTACAGGCATGAGCCACCGCGCCCAGCCAGCTTCTTGGGAGAGGAAGGTACTGCTAAGCAACCATCACGGTAGCAATAAATCCACCAGCTTCGAAGGCCGCAAAGCTAGGAAGATAGGTGGAAAAGCGGAGATGGGGTCCTCCCGCAGCTTCTCTAGAGGTTAGGAGAGAACAAAGTCACTGCTGCACTGTCACTTGAGGGAAAGGGGGAGGGGGCGGATCATCTTGGAAACCCAGCCCCTGGGCTGGAGCAGGCGGGGAGAAGTCAGCGAGGCTGCCTGGGATTAACATTCTCGTTCTCACCCTCTCCCCCCCTTCTAGAAGCTCCCCTCCTCGCTCCAACGCGGCGGCCAGAGTCCCAAATGACCACCCCCTCCAATCTATCACCCGAGAGGTGTAGAGAGAAACCAAAGAAAGAACTGAGTCAGGTGGTTGAGGCAGAGCGGGGACTCCCATGACCTCTCCGTCCTCCCCCAACACCCTCCAGCCTCCCCCGGAACACTATCAAGCCCAGAAGGGTCCGGGGCGGGGGGGAAAGCCCCACACAGGTGTGCTCGCCGGGGAGGGGCGCAATGGCCGGGCCGCCGGCTCCCCAGAGCTCCCGCAGCGCGGCCCCAGCCCGAGCCCCAGCCTCAGCTCCGGCCACGATCCCTGCCCCGGCCCCAGCCCCAGCCCCAGCCCCAGCCCCAGCCCCAACAGAGCAAGGCAGAGCACGCCGAACCCGGCGCCCTGCGGACGCCCAACCCCGACCCGAGGCCCGCCCGCCCTCCCGGCCGGGCCCTGAGTCTAGCCCGCGGGCGCGGCCTAACTGCTCGCCCCGCAGCTTGCCCCGGGGCCCGAGGGTCGCTGTACCTGGGCGGCGGCCTCCAGCTTGCCCTCGAAGGTGAAGTCCAGCAAGTCGGGCTTGAGGCAAAGGCTGTAGTTGATGGGGGAGACATCGGCAGGCAGCCGCTCGAAGGGCCTCTTCTCCGGCATCGCGGCGAGGCCCAGGCTGTGGAGGCGGTGGCGGCGGCGAGAGGAGCGGCTGAAGACGAGAAGGAGGAGGGGAGGAGGCGGAGGGCCGAGGAAGAGCAGGCGGCGAGCGAGGGAGGGGGCGGCAGCTGCCAGCCACATCCACCGAGCGCGGGCGACCGCCGGAGGAGAGCGACCGGGGGAGCCTGGGGGGCGGGGGAGAGACCCAGCCGGAGCGCTAGGGGCTGGGAAGGAGGCGGTGCGGGCGGACTGGCGGGCGGGCTGCCTACGGGGAAGGGGGCGGAGGGGAGGGAAGGGGAGGAGGGCCCGCAAGGAGGGAGGGAGATGGGGAAGTGGTGGCGGCGGCTGCGTGCGCGGCCCCGCCGGCCCGGCGCGCCCCCGTGGAGTGCGCGCGCACGCCGGGGCAGAGGGCGGAGCGGCGAGGACGAGGGCGCCGCCGGCGGGGCGGGAGGGCGTTGGGTTGCCCGCGCGAGCGCAGGGCGGGAGGCGAGCGCTGCACCTGTCGGCGCCGCTCAGGACGGGGGGCGGCCTTCCAGGTGGAAGGAGCCGGGAAGAGCTTGATCAGAGGAAGGAAAGGCATAAGGGGCCCTCGGGAAATTGAAGCCTAGGCAGTTGGTCAGTTCAGCCAGGGTCGCATGCATAAAATACCAGTTACAAGCAAAACCCCAAACTGGATTCTGCCTCCAGGTCAGCGAAAAGCCCTGACTTGAGGCTCTCTGGCCTCAGTTCCTGTTAAGTAGCAAATTCAAAGGATGATTTGAAAGTTTTGTTATAAAACCTTTAATAGCCGGGCGCGGTGTCTCACGCCTGTAATCCCAGCACTTCGGGAGGCCGAGGCGGGCGGATCACGAGGTCAGGAGATCGAGACCATCCTGGCTAACATGGTGAAATCCCGTCTCTACTAAAAGTACAAAAAATTAGCCGGGCGTGGTGGCGGGCGCCTGTAGTCCCAGCTACTCAGGAGGCTGAGGCAGGAGAATGGCGTGAACCCGGGAGGCGGAGCTTGCAGTGAGCCGAAATCGCGCCACTGCACTCCAGTCTGGGCGACAGAGCAAAACTCCGTCTAAAAAAAAAAAAAAAAAACTTTAATAATCTAGGTTACTTCAACCAATGAGATTTGGACTTTTGAGGGAGTGATTTCAAAAACTATATTTTTGTTTCCATGATTTAATGTTTAAAATGGGATGTTTCGGGCGGTCGCGGCGGCTCACGCCTGTAATCCCAGCACTTTGGGAGGCCGAGGCGGGCGGATCACAAGGTTAGGAGTTCAAGACCAGCCTGGCCAATATGGTGAAACCCCGTCTCTACTAAAAATACAAAAAAAAAAAAAAAATAGCCGGGCTTGGTGGCGGGCACCTGTTGTCCCAGCTATTCGGGAGGCTGAGGTAGGAGAATCGCTTGAACCCGGGAGGTGGAGGTTGCAGTGAGCCGAGATTGCGCCACTGCACTCCAGCCTGGGCGACAGAGTGAGACTCTGTCTCAGAAAAAAATAAATAAATAAATAATAAAATAAAATGGGATGTTTCACCTTTTCCCCATTTTCATCTTTGTTTCTTTTTAAACTAAAAGATCCTTCAGCAATCATGGCCTCTTTAATGGTGAACTATCTGTGGCTCTCTCAGTTCCGCAGATACCTTGCAAATTGAGGAGGTATATATATAAATGCATATATATATATATATAAATGCATATATATATATATATATATAATGTAACTGAAATTATCTTTAAAAAGGGGGGCCAGGGCCAGGTACGGTGGCTCACACCTGTAATCCCAGCACTTTGGGAGGCTGAGGCAGGTGGATCACGAGGTCAGGAGTTCGAGACCAGCCTGGCCAATATGGTGAAACCCTATCTCTACTAAAAATACAAAAATTAGCCTGGCATAGTGTCATGTGCCTGTAGTCCCAGCTACTATGGAGGCTGAGGCAGGAGAATCGCTTGAACCCGGGAGGCGGAGGTTGCAGCGAGCCAAGATCACGCCACTACACTCCAGCCTGGGCGACAACGAGACTCTGTCTCAAAAAAAAAAAAAAAAAGTGGGCCCAGGTGTGGTGACGTGTGCCTATGATCCCAGCTACTCGGGAGGCTGAGACGGGAGGATCACTTGAGCCCAGGAGGTGGATGGAGGCTGCAGTGAGCTGTAATGGTGCCACTGCACTCCAGATGACAGAGTGAGGCCCTGTCTCTAAAAAAATAAAAATGAAATAACAATTTTAAAAATGTTCTTTAAAGTGTCAAAGGCAAGGAGATTTATCCATAATCTTCATATTTCTTTATAGAAATTTCTCAGATAGAACCCTGTAATTTCCAAAACTGAATGTAGTATGTTGTAATGGACCAGTACTGTCCAGCAGTAACATACTGTGAACCACTAGGTAGTATTAAATCTTATAGTAGCCACATCACAAAAAAGTAAAAAGGAAACAAATGAAAACACATCTTATTTAACCCAACATATCCAAAATATTATCATTTCAACATGTAATCAATATAAAAAATATTAATGAGGCCGGGCACAGTGGCTCACGCCTATAATCCCAGCATTTTGGGAGGCCAAGGCAGGTGAACAACCTGAGGTCAGGAGTTCAAGACCAGCCTGACCAACATGGTGAAATCCCGTCTCTACTAAAAATACAAAAATTAGCCAGGCATGGTGGCGCATGCCTGTAATCCTAGCCAGCTACTCTGGAGGCTGAGGCAGAAGAATCACTTGAACCCAGAAGGTGGAGGTTGCAGTGAGCTGAGATCACAGCACTGCACTTCAGCCTGGGCAAAAAGAGCAAAACTCCATCTCAAAAAAAAAAAAAAAATTAATGAGATATTTTACTTATTTTGTTCACACCAACTTTGAAACCCAGCGTGTATTTTACATTTATAGCACATCTAAATTCTGACTATCCACATTTCACGTGATCAGTAGTCACGTGTGGTTAGTGGCTCTTGTACTGGGCAGCACAGTTTTGGACTCTGGGCCTGGCCTCTTAGCCTCTGAATCCTACATACTTTTCAGAAAGGCAGATTGAAAAGCTGCAATCCTTTCAAACTAAGGTGTGAGATGGGGCCTTTTCTTATATATATGTAGTTCTATGACCACTTGCTGGTCAGAGAAATAATAATTTAAATAACATATAATAATTTTTTTTTTTTTTTGAGCTGGAGTCTCCTCTGTCACCCAGGCTGGAGTGCAGTGGCGTGATCTAAGCTCACTGCAACCTCCACCTCATGGGTTCAAGCAATTCTCCTGCCCCAGCCTCCTCAGTAGCTAGGATTACAGGCGTCCACCACCATGCCCGACTAATTTTTGTATTTTTAGTACAGATGGAGTTTCACCATGTTAGCCAGGCTGGTCTCAAACTCCTGACCTCAGGTGATCTGCCCACCTAGGCCTCCCAAAGGGCTGAGATTACAGACATGAACCACCGTGCCCAGCCCATATAATAATTTAATTAACTGTAATTGAATGTTTATCGAGTGCTTACTAAACACTTTTTTTTTTTTTTTGAGATGGAGTTTTGCTCTTGTTGCCCAGGCTGGATTGCAATGGCATGATATTGGCTCCTGCAACCTCTGCCCCCCGGGTTCAAGCGACTCTCCTGCCCCAGCCTCCTAAGTAGCTGGGATTATAGGTGCCCGCCACCATGCCCGGCTAATTTTTATATTTTTAGTTTTATTTGTTTGTTTGTTTTGTTTTGTTTTTCTTGTTTATTTTTTCTTTTTTTCTTTTTATTTCTTTTTCTTTTTTTAATTTTTGTATTTTTAGTAGAGACTGGGTTTCACCATGTTGGCCAGGCTGGTCTCAAACTCCTGACTTCAGGTGATCCACCTGCCTAGGCCTCCGTAAGGGCTGGGATTACAGGCATGAACCACCACACCCAGCCCATATAATAATAATTTAATTAACTGTAATCGAATGTTTATCGAGTGCTTACTAAACATTTTTTTTCTTTTGCTTTGGGTTTTTTTTGAGATGGAGTTTCGCTCTTGTTGCCCAGGCTGGAGTGCAATGGTGTGAGCTCGGCTCACTGCAACCTCCACCTCCTGGGTTCAAGCAATTCTCCTGCCTCAGCCACCCAAGTAGCTGGGATTACAGGTGCCCACCACCACACCCGGTTAATTTTTTTGTATTTTTAGTAGAGATGGGATTTCACCATGTTGGCCAGGCTGGTCTCGAACTCCTGTCCTCAAGTGATCCGCCCACCTCGGCCTCCGAAAGTGCTGGGATTACAAGTGTGAGCCACTATGCCCGGCCAACACTTCTCATATATTAATTCATTTAATTATTCTCAACAACTCTGTGAGGCAGACACCATTATCCCCATTTCACATTTGAGGAAACAGGCACACAGAAATTCAAGGACTTGCCTAAGGTCATACACTAATAATTGGCAGAGCCACAGTTAGGACCTAGGCATTTTTTTTTCTCTCCTGAGAATCTTGCAGCAGATTCCCTGTTGTTCTACCTCTCCTGTTTTGTTTTGTTTTTGAGACAGAGTCTCGCTCTGCCGCCCAGGCTGGAGTGCAGTGGCGCGATCTCAGCTCACTGCAAGCTCCGCCTCCCAGGTTCAAGCCATTCTCCTTCCTCAGCCTCGCGAGTAGCTGGGACTACAGGCACCCCCCACCAAGCCCAGCTAATTTTTCGTATTTTTAGTAGAGACAGGGTTTCACCGTGTTAGCCAGGATGGTCTCGATCTCCTGACATCGTGATCCGCCCGCCTCGGCCTCCCAGAGTGCTGGGATTACAGGCGTGAGCCACCGCGCCTGGCCCTAACTCTCCAGTTTTATTTTATTATGGTTCGTCTGTTTCTCAGCTTCTCAAAATGTTATTTTCATTATGTCTGTTAAAGCAAATTTCATTCATAACCATTTAAGGCTCTCCATGAACTGTCCTTATCATTTTCCCAGACTTGTTTTTTCTTATCCTTTAACATATATTCTCCAGTCTTAACAAGCTAACCAGTTTAATGCTTGGCCCTTACAGCTTGCTCATTCTTCTCTTCTCTACCATTGCTCAGGCATTATTGCTGGAATGACCTCCTCATCTTTTTCGGCAAACCGGGGCCCCTCCCTTCCTTCAACACTCACCTTTTCCAGAAAGTCCTCATTGACTAACTCCACCCAACTCTCTTTTCCCATCAGTTCACAAGTACTGGCTTTTGCTGATTTATTTGTACTTGTTCTGACTGTTACTCTGTAATTATGTTGTTGTTTTTGTTTTATTCTGGGTTTTTTTTGAGATGGAGTTTTGCTTTTGTTGCCCAGGCTGGAGTGCAATGGCACCATCTCGGCTCACTGCAACCTCCGCCTCCTGGGTTCAAGCGATTCTCCTGCCTCAGCCTCCTGAGTAGCTGGAATTACAGGCATGCGCCACCATGTCTGGCTCATTTTTTGTATTTTTAGTAGAGATGGGGTTTCTCCATGTTGGTCAGGCTGATCTCAAACTCCCGACCTCAGGTGATCTGCCCGCTTCGGCCTCCCAAAGTGCTAGGATTACAGGTGTGAGCCACCGCGCCTGGCCTATAATTGTGTTTAAATTTATTTTATATGTGTATCTTTGCAAGATGTACTACTAGTAAGAGCTTGTTTCCTAATTCCTTTATTATTCTCAGTACTGGACCCTGCACAAAGTACATCTCAATTATTATTGAGCTGACTAACCAATTAACCAAGAGACAATATTTTACCCAGTCTGTAGCCTTTCCTGTATGTACAAGATGTGTGCCCCATAGAGAAACTACGTGAACCTAAGACTGGAGGCAACTTTCTTTTATAAAATCACAGAAAAGATTAAAAACAAAACACCAGGCTAGGCACCATGCCTCACGCCTGTAATCCCAGCACTATGGGAGGCCAAGGTGGGCGGCTCACCTGAGGTTGGGAGTTCAAGACCAGCCTGACCAACATGGAGAAACCCCATCTCTACTAAAAATACAAAATTAGCTGGGCGTGGTGTTGCATGCCTGTAATCCCAGCTACTCGGGAGGCTGAGGCAGGAGAATCGCTTGAACCCAGGAGGCAGAGGTTGCAGTGAGCCAAGATCACGCCATTGCATTCCAGCCTGGGCAACAAGAGTGAAAGTCCATCTCAAACAAAAACAAAAACAAAAACAAAACAAAACACTAGGGCCACAGACTTCATGGCAGCAGTAATTTTTGATCCTGCTGAGGAGAAAGAAGAGAACCTTACTTGGCCCCATCCTTGGTCCCATGATCCAAGAGATTCCAATGCAGCAAGTCAAGAATAAACCCACACTTAGAACTTGGGCTAGAGGAATGGAAGGTAACACACAGTTCCCTTAAATATGACTGGATGACCACCTAACATATGCTCCGTACAGGCTTCTCTGAAATAACAGAAATTAGAACACAAGGGCCCTTGGAAATTCATTTCTCTCCATGGTGCTTCAGAAGGAATGGGAAAGTCAGTAATGTCCCAAGATCCTTAGCCCTACTTTTAACAGGTTTCTAGGCTTCTCTGTTTACCACACCTTTGAAAATCTGCAAATGAAAAACCTATGGAAGTCCATATATATCAATAAAAAGTTAACAAAGATTTGGGAGACTGAGGCAGGAGGATGACTTGAGGCCAAGAGTTCAAGACCACTCTGGGCATCATAGTGAGACTCCCATCTCTACAAAAAAAAAAAAAAAAAAAAAATTGGCCAGGCGCTGTGGCTCACGCCTGTAATCCCAGCACTTTGGGAGGCCGAGGCAGGCGGATCACGAGGTCAGGAGATCGAGACCATCCTGGCCAACACAGTGAAACCCCGTCTCTACTAAAAATACAAAAAAAAAAAAAAAAATTAGCCAGGCGTAGTGGCAGGTGCCTGTAGTCCCAGCTACTCGGGAGGCTGAGGCAGGAGAATGGTGTGAACCCGGGAGGTGGAGCTTGCAGTGAGCCGAGATCGCGCCACCGCACTCCAGCCTGCGCAGCAGAGCAAGACTCCGTCTCAAAAAAAAAAAAAAATGTTTTTAATTAGCTGAGTGTGATGGCCTATGCCTGTAGTCCTAGCTACTTGGGAGGCTAAAGTGGGAGGATTCCTTGAATCCAGGAGTTTGAGGCTGCAGTAAGCTATGACTGCATCACTGCAGTCCAGCCTGGGCAACAGAGTGAAATCCTGTCTCTGTTTGTTTTGGTTTGTTTTGTTTTTTTTTTTTTTGAGACAAAGTTTTGCTCTTGTTGCCCGGGCTGGAGTACAGTGGCACAATCTTGGCTCACTGCAACCTCCGCCTCCCGGGGGTTCAAGCAATTTTCCTGCCTCAGCCTCCCAAGTAGCTGGGATTACAGGTGCCTGCCACAACGCCCAGCTAATTTTTTGTATTTTTAGTAGAGAGGGGGTTTCACCATGTTGGCCAGGCTGGTCTCAAACTCCTAACCTCAGGTGATCCACCCGCCTCAGCCTCACAAAGTGCAGGGATTACAGTAATGAGCCACTGCGCCCGGCCGAAATCCTGTCTCTTAAAAAAAAAAAAAAAAGTTTAAGAAAGAAAAGAAAGGAAAAAAAAAATCAGTCATTCTAGCCAGAGCCACTATTGTTTTCAGTTTTCAAGTACTAGCCTGACAAATATGAGGACACAAAAAGAAATAGTTTCAATATCATCACTGACTTTATGACCTAAAACAAGTCCTAGCAATTCTCTGCCTCAGTTTCCCCATCTGTAAAGCAGATGTGGGCATAATGCACGCTTATCTCAAAGAAAAGTATGATTTCTCCAGTGGTTTGAGAATTTCTTAAAAAGCCTATTATTGGGCCGGGCATGGTGGTTCATGCTTGTAATCCCAGCACTTTGGGAGGCCGAGGCAGGCAGATCACTTGAGGTCAGGAGTTCAAGACTAGCCTGGCGAACATGGTGAAACCCCGTTTCTACTAGAAATGCAAAAAAATTTGCCGGGTGTGGTGGTGGGTGCCTGTAATCACAGCTACTTGGGAGGCTGAGGCAGGATAATTGCTTGAACCTAGGAGGTGCAGTTTGCAGTGAGTCAAGATCACGCCATTGCACTCCAGCCTGGATGACAAAACGAGACCCTGTCTCAAAAAAAAAAAACAAAAAAAAGCCTATTATTTTCTTAATGTGAGAATGGTCTTTGTAGCAGGACTAGTAAAAAGTTGAAGTAAAATTATAGAGAGCAAATGTAAGTCATCGAAAGAAGTATTTCAGAGCAAAGATAAGGTAAAGGAATTGGATTAGGGAGGCAAAATATTCAGGCAGGAAGGAGAGAAACCCCAGCTATGGAACACAGAAAGAGAAAGATGTGGAGCGTTTGAGAGAACCATTACAAAACCACCAAGTTAGATCAAAACAAAGCATTACAGTTACTGTTTAGCCTCTCTGACTTACAAATTATGGCCTTCAATGTCAATTTCAAGCATACAAATTATAACTCAAATTCCACTAATATGTGTCTTACCTGCGGAATATGATGAAGGGGTTCCAAAGGCCAGGAACACAAAAACTTGGAGAGCAATCCATGGAAAATGATGCCATGAGGTCCCAGCCTTGACTCTTCCATAACTTAAAATGGCTGTTGAAATGACAGTTGGAAATGTGAGTAGATGGAGTGCTGCCTACCCATCCTGTGTTCTTCATGAAAGGAAAGTAGATTAATTTCACATGCTTTAAAATTTTGCCATACTGATGGATAACTTAATTTGTCATAATAATATGTGAGCTATAGATTGGATAGATTGATGGATAGATACATAGTTTTATTTATTTGGGGATAGCAATATGACATTATGCACATAAAAATGTGGCCAAAGGAAGGTCCTATCTGGTCATAAAGAGTTTTATTTCTCTTGGTATCTTTCCATCAGGAAGTTGAAAAAGTCATACATCTCCACCTTTCTCACTTCCTTTCTAGCCCTCCTCTTTTTTTTTTTTTTTTTTTCAGTACTTCTGCTTCCCTTTTCACAACTACTTCTGCAGGTCTGTTTACCAATCCCAAGGGAGTGACAACTACAAGAGCAAACCTAACCCCTTTGTTGATGATCTTCAAACTGAGATGACCTGTTTGGCTGTGACCTGTTTGGTTGTAAAGGGTTAGCCACCAGGGCTTTGCAGAATGTAAGTTAGGGAGCCAACTTATATGATAGGGTGAAGCCAATACCCTCTGCTGCAAAGACTGCATATGTCTATGTCTGATGCGTGGGCCTCTGGAATGCTACTATAACATTTCTCCTGAAATCCCAAGTCTTTTTTTTTTCTTTTTTTGAGACGGAGTCTCTCTCTGTCGCAGTGGTGCGATCTTGGCTCGCTGCAACCTCCACCTCCCGGGTTCCAGCAATTCTCCTGCCACAGCCTCCCGAGTTGCTGGGACTACAGGCGCATGCCACCACACCCGGCTTTTTTTTATTAGTAGTAGAGACGGGGTTTCACCATGTTGTGCAGGCTGATCTCAAATTCCTGACCTCAGGTGATCCACCCGCCTCGGCCTCCCAAAGTGCTGAGATTACAAGTGTGAGCCACCGCGCCCGGCGAAATCCCAAGTTTTTAAAGGTTACAGTGCTCTGGAGCTGGCATGCTGGAATTGAGTTTGCAATGATGTTTGCCTTGACGTCAAATCCAAAAAAATCAGTGCGAGCTCAGGTTGAACCAGACCAGTGGGGTAGCCAAGAGGATTAGAAGTCGCAGCTTGGCAAGTCAGGGGGCCTCAGTTTCTCCACCCTTGGCTCTATTTCTGTTTGCTTCTTAAATCCTTGACAAGAAGAATTGACATCAGAATAGTCCTCACCCAATGTGCTATCCAAGGCCTAGCAAAGAGAATAAGCTTAACCCAGGTTAAGGGTGGGGTGAAGAGAAGAGACTCAAGGCATTAAGGCCTACTAATCTGGCAGAATCACATCTCATGGGGCGTGATTTTATGACAGCAATTTGCCTTGGAGTCTTAGCCACATAAATAACTAAGGATAAGAATCTTCTGCTGCCAGCCTCCCTACAGTTTGAGAGAGCAATTTGCCTTGGAGTCTTAGCCACATAAATAACTAAGGATAAGAATCTTCTGCTGCCAGCCTCCCTACAGTTTGCATAGGAGTCAAGATTAATAAATACTTAAAAAGTGTAAGGGGAGCTAAAAATTGGCTTGTGACCTGCTTATTCATAGGACTGAACCAAAAGTCATAGTGTCCCCAGTAAACAAATAATGCTAGAGATAAAGAGAAACCGTAAGGTAAGCATCTAAGATCCTTTCATTTTCAGATATACGTGCTTTAGAAAAATTGTCTTGGCATGGAGACTAGCCTTTGGGATCTAGTGCCTTTAAAAAAAATCTGATGGTAACATCTCTATTTTGGTAAATTGATTCAAGAAAAAGGCAAAGAGACAAAAAGCAATTCAAACTGCTCATACTCTTTAGCCCTGGGAAGCCTGCACCGGCAGGTTTCTGGATATGGTCTATTTTAGTTCAAAGTGCAATCACACTGTATAAAATATAAAGTCACTATGAATGAGGCATAGCACAAATACCCTAGGGACCTGACATCAGGAATTAGGGCAGGTCACAAAAGAAAAAGACAAAACTCAGAGCTTCAGTCTTGTTGCCCAGGCTGGAGTGCAATGGTGCAATCTCGGCTCACTGCAAACTCTGCCTCCTGGGTTCAAGCGATTCTCCTGCCTCAGTCTCCCAAGTAGCTGAGATTACAGGCATGTGCCACCACGCCTGGCTAATTTTGTATTTTTAGTAGAGATGAGGTTTCTCCATGTTGGTCAGACTGGTCTCGAACTCCCATCCTCAGGTGATCCGCACCCCCTCGGCCTCCCAAAGTGCTGAGATTATAGGCGTGAGCCGCTGTGCCTGGCCAAGACAAAATTCTTTAGGCAAAAAGGCACAATTTAAACCATTCGAGAAAGATTTATATTCCTGTTGCCCCAAACCTACATTAGCTGTTAAGTGGAGGCCACAGTTTTAGCAACTCTACATCAGGAAACCCTGAACTCTTGTTGTGCCCTATCCCAATGTGTCTCAGTGCCAAGAGATGCCAAACGATGTCATCTTTGTTTAGCTCTATGTACTTTTGCTAAAGTGATTCATTACTGTCTTATCTCAGTGTAAGAGGATATCAGTAGATGCAGGAGAGGGTGACAGAATCAAAGGAGTGGAGGAGGTGGAAGAAGAGAAAAAGGCGTCACTATTTTACAGAAAAAGTGCCATTATTGGTGTCTGACAAGGTAAATCGTTTCCTTTAGTTTATAAGCCCTGCCTCCTTTTATTTTTTCCAGAAATTAGAACACTAGTTCTATCCAGGTTTGGTTCAGACTTGAATTGTACAAGTCGCAGTTCTTAGAGCTGATACCAGGGTCCCATTCTGTCACCCAGGCTGGAGTGTGGCGATGTGATCTCAGCTCACTGCAACATCTGCCTCCCAGGCTCAATGATCCTTTACCTCAGCTTCCCAGGTAGCTGGGACTACAGGCATGCACCACTAGGTCCGCTAGGTCCGTCTAGTTTGTGTGGAGTTTTTTGGTAGAGATGGGATTTCACCATATTGCACAGGCTGGTCTCAAACTCCTGGTTCAAGCGATCCTCCCGCCTCCCCAAAGTACTGGGATTATAGATGTGAGCCACTGTGTCTTCCCTAAAATGGTAAAATCTTTAAGACCCTTGTTTTCCCTAATTTTTCCTCCCCTTCATGGTAAAGAAGTCCAGTATGCTATGTTACTAACGCTAGGATTCATAACTTACATTTTAAGGATAGCCAAAGTAAGTTGAAAATTACTTCCTATTGTTTTGTTCTTTATAATTGTTTTAGGGGGCTTCAAATACAAGGGGTCAAAAACTGATGTAGGACAAAGATAGATGCAGTCATTGCCCAGAGTTAACTGCAAAGCAATGACTAAAAGCCACGATGAGAAGAATTTCTGACTCCCAGGCCTCGCAATGACTAAAAGCCATGATGAGAAGAATTTCTGACTCCCAGGCCTCTCTTCTTTCTGAATATCCTAGCAGTCCTAGATAACTGTCAGAGGACAAGTGTTGAAATGTGTTGACGAGTGTTGACAAGGAGGACCACACATACCCTAGATTTTCCAGGACAGTCCTGATGGCAAATATTCTCCACTGTCATCAGAAGCCATGTAAATAAATGTCCTAGAAATTCCAATATTCTAGCATTTTGGATTAAAGAAAATGGAAGAAGAACTGCATGCCTGGGAGTCAAGGCAAAAAGGGCACATGATAGTTGGTGTCAAGGCCAGGTAACAGGAAGGAGACAGAAAGATCTGATTGCTAGAATAACCAGGCAGCTCAAATGAGGGTAATAGAATCTTGTGCAGCACAGCATCATGATGGTAAAAAAAATGCTCTTTCCATGAGTGCTTAAAGCAGACTGAGAGAAAAGCTGCTGTTTTCAACCCACCTCTGGAGTACTAGTACTCCAGCCTCCATTAGTCAGGCTTCCACCCTGGAGATCTGACATAGTATGACAAGTCCTACAAAGCCAAACAATGAGGTCATCCTTTGTAGGTTACTTCATTGTGGGTGATAACTTCATCAGGAAAAAATATGTTCATTCAGCATTTTTCAAGTCCTCAAACTGCTTTATGAAATCAAGTCTGTTCATTCCTCTCTAGGAAGAGCAAACCTAGCAAGAGAAACAAGTTCTCTAGGTTTATAAATCTATATGGTTAATCCTAGGCTCTTAGCCCCTACTTAAACAAATCCTAACCCTAGAGATCTAAATGAAATATTCTCTTTATTTAGTACGATTAATCTATTACCACTCCGAATAATTGGAAATATATTTAAATGCTTTTCATAGTGTGAGAGACAGAATGGAAATCCATGGAGCAGAAGAAAGGCTCAGTTCTTCTCCTTTTACCATGACTATGATAACTGTAGAATTCCATGTAGTAAACCCTAAGGGCACGTTCTCATCAGCCAGGTTAGAGCCCCTTGTTCTACAGAGTAATGAAAGAGTTAGACCAAGTATCTTTCCCCAGTAATAGGGTGGCCAGATAAAAAAACAGGACACCTAGGTAAATTAGAATTGCAGATAAAATGAATAGTTTTTTAGTGTAAATAGTCTCAACTATTTCATGGGACATGCTTAGACACATGCTTAGACTAAAAATATGTGATAGTTTGCTGGGCGCAGTGGCTCACACCTGTTAATCCCAGCACTCTGGGAGGCCGAGGCGGGCGGATCACGAGGTCAAGGAGATGGAGGCCATCCTGGCTAACACGGTGAAACCCCGTCTCTACTAAAAATACAAAACATTAGCCGGGCGTGGTGGCGGGTGCCTGTAGTCCCAGCTACTCGGGAGGCTGAGGCAGGAGAATGGCAGTGAGACTCTGTCTCAGAAAAAAAAAAAAAAGCAATAGTTACAAGTTAAGTTACTAAATACTAAAAAGTATTCATTGTTTATCTGAAATTCAATTATTATTATTATTTTTTGAGACAGAGTTTCACTCTTGTTGCCCAGGCTGGAGTGCAATGGCGCGATCTCAGCTCACCGCAACCTCCGCCTCCGCCTCCCGGGTTCAAGCGATTCTTCTGCCTCAGCCTCCCGAGTAGCTGGGATTACAGGCATGCGCCATCACGCCTGGCTAATTTTGTATTTTTAGTAGAGACAGGGCTTCCCCATGTTGGTCAAGCTGGTCTCGAACTCCTGACCTCCAGTGATCCACCCGCCTCGGCCTCCTAAAGTGCTGGGTTGTTTTTTTGTTTTGTTTTGTTTTTTGTATTTTTTAGTGGAGACGGGGTTTCACCATGTTAGTCAGGATGGTCTCGATCTCCTGACCTTGTGATCCGCCCACCTCGGCTTCCCAAAGTGCTGAGATTACAAGTTTTCTTTCTTCTTTTTTTTTTTGAGATAAGGCCTCACTCTGTGGTCCAGACTGGAGTGCAGTGGCATGATTACAGCTCACTGAAGCCTTGATCTCCTGGACTCAGGTGATCCTTCCACCTCAGCCTCCCAAATAGCTGGTACTACAGGGATGCACCACAACATTTGGCTATTTTTTTTTTTTTTTGAGACAGAGTCTGGCTCAGCTGCCCAGGCTGGAGTGCAATGGCGCAATCTCGGCTCACTGTAACCACCCTCTCCCGGATTCAAGCGATTCTCCCGTCTCAGCCTCCCGAGTGGCTGGGATTAGAGGCACCCATCATCATGCCCAGCTAATTTTTGTATTTTAGTAGAGACAGGGTTTCGCCAGCCTGGTCTTGAACTCCTGACCTCAGGTGATCCACCTGCCTCAGCCTCCCAAAATGCTAGGATTACAGCTGTGAGCCACCACGCCCAGCCTTTCGGCTAATTTTTGTATCTTCTCTTTTTTAGAGAAGGGACTTTGCCATGTTGGCCAGACTCTTCTCAAACTCTGGGCTCAAATGATCTGCCTACCTCGGCCTCTCAAAGTGCTGGAATTACAAGTGTAAGCCACTGAGCCTGGCCCGAAATTCAAATGCAATTGGGCATGCTGTATTTTTATTTGCTAAATATAGTAACCCTACCAGTACTATGCTTTCAGATTTTTTTTTTTTTTTTTTGAGATGGAGTTTTGCTCTTGTTTCCCAGGCTGGATTGCAACGGCATGATCTCGGCTCACTGCAACCTCCACCTCCTGGGTTCAAGTGACTCTCCTGCCTCAGCCTCCTGAGTAGCTGAGAGTACAGGCGCCCGCCACCACGCCCAGCTATTTTTTTTTTTTTTTTTTGAGACAGAGTCTCACTCTTGTCGCCCAGGCTGGAGTGCAGTGGTGCGATCTCGGCTCACTGCAACCTCCACCTCCCAGGTTCACACCATTCTCCTGCCTCAGCCTCCTGAGTAGCTGGGATTACAGGCACGTGCCACCATACCTGGCTAATTTTTTTTTTTTTTTTTTTTGAGGGGAGGGGGATGGAGTCTCGCTCTGTCGCCCAAGCTGGAGTGGAGTGGCGCAATCTTGGCTCACCGCAAGCTCCGCCTCCTGGGTTCCCGCCATTCTCCCGCCATTCTCCCGCCTCAGCCTCCCGAGTAGTTGGGACTGCAGGTACCGGCCACCACTCACGGCTAATTTTGTGGGGTTTTTTTCTTTTTTGTATTTTTAGTAGAGATGCGGTTTCACTATGTTAGCCAGGATGGTCTCGATCTGCTGACCTCGTGATCTGCCGACCTCGTGATCTGCCCAGGTCGGCCTCCCAAAGTGCTGGGATTACAGGCGTAAGCCACCGCACCAGGCCCATATCTGGCTAGTTTTTGTATTTTTAGTAGAGATGGGGTTTCACCATGTTGTCTAGGCTGGTCTCGAACTCCTAACCTCAGGTGATCCACCCGCCTTAGCCTCCCAAAGTGCTGGGATTACAGGCATGAGCCGTTACACCCGGGGTAAATAGGGATTTTAAAATAGCTTTGTGTGCTGGCAAATATCTTTTTCTGGAGAGTGGAATGACATTCTGTCATGTTTAATTTTTTAGGCTATGAGACCGCTAAAAGGGTTATCTAACTCTCTTCTGCTTTTCTTATTCCCTAGGGTATTCACTTTAGTGGAAAACAGCATAGGTTAATATCAACTGGCTCCATAAAAATCAACTTGTCCCTTTAAATATATCAAATACTTTAAATAGTTTTTCCAATATTAAATATCCATGTTCAGAATATGGTGGTGATTATGCTGTATTTAATAAGAGAAATTACTTTGAGAGTGATGTTGGCAAGATTATGTCAAGTAGCAGCCAAGGCCTGATATACCACACTCTCAAACCAATGATTTTTTATCTTTCTTTCTTTTGCCACTGTTACTATATTAATATACTTTTAGTATTTCCACTCACCTGAAAATGATGCAGGCAGATATTATAAACCTGATTCTGCCACTCCTGCAAATATCAAAGCTTAAACATTTTAATGGGGAGGAAAAAAAAAACACTCTGAAGAATAAATATTCATAGGATTTTAATCCAGAAGTATCCCAACAGGCGCAGTGGCTCATGCCTGTAATCCCAGCACTTTGGGAGGCCGAGGCGGGCAGATCACCTGAGGTCAGGAGTTTGAGACCAGCCTGGCCAACATGGTGAAACCCCCGCCTCTACTAAAAATATGAAAATTAGCTAGGCATTGGCCGGACACGGTGGCTCATGCCTGTAATCCCAGCACTTTGGGAGGCCGAGGCGGGCACATCACGAGGTCAGGAGATGGAGACCATCCTGGCTAACACAGTGAAACCCCGCCTCTACTAAAAATACAAAAATTAGCCTGGTGTGGTGGCAGCCACCTGTAATCCCAGCTACTTGGGAGGCTGAGGCAAGAGAATGACAAACCTGGAAGGTGGAGTTTTCAGTGAGCTGATATCGTGCCACTGCACTCCAGCCTGGGCGACAGAGCAAGACACCGTCTCAAAAAAAAAAAAAAAAAAATTAGCCAGACATGGTCGCAGGTGCCTATAATCTCAGCTACTGGGGAGGCTGAGGCAGGAGAATCTCTTGAACCCAGGAGGTAGAGGTTGCAGTGAGCCAAGATTGCGCCACAGCACTCTATCTTGGGTGACAGAGTGAAACTCCATCTCAAAAAAAAAAAAAAAAAAAGGATCCCAGCCAGGTGCAGTGGCTCGTGCTTGTAATCCCAGCACTTTGGGAGGCCAAGGCGGGCGGATCACGAGGTCAGGAGTTCAAGACCAGCCTGACCAACATGGTGAAACCCTGTCTCTACTAAAAATACAAAAATTAGCCGGGCATGGTGGCGCGTGCCTATAATCCCAGCTACTCAGGAGGCTGAGGCTGAGGCAGGAGAATGGCTTGAAACTGCAAGGCAGAGGTTGCAGTGAGCCGAGATTGCACCGAGCTGAGATTGCACCATTGCACTGCACTCCAGCCTGAGCGACAGAGTGAGACTCTGTCTCGAAAAAAAGGTATCCCAACAGAGTTTCACATTTTACCATAACCCACAGGAGAGAAATCTTTTCCATAATCATTAATAATTTAGTTCTTTAGAAAAATCATTTCCTCTTCATGTGATTTTTCTTGTTTTAGACGTGGTCTCATGATGTTGGCCAGGCTGGCCTCAAACTCCTGGGCTCAAGTGATCCTCCTGCCTCAGCCTCCTGAGTAGTTGGGACTACAGGGATGTGCCATGACTTGTTTATCAAGCAGTTATTGAGTACCTAGTGTGTGCCACTCAGTGGCTTGTAAGTGGCAGAGCCAGTGGCAGAAGCCAGGTTACCTTGACTCAGAACAGGCACTCTTTTCTAATACTTGGTTTTCCCATGATCTCTTTCTGGAACCCCCAGGGCTGATGTAATATAACCCAAAGAATAAACTGGAACAAGACAAAGAAAAATAAAGCTTGAGTTTCCATTTAGGTCTTCCCTGACAGGTGGTACATAACTTAGCCCATTCAAGAGCAGATGAGTTTCCATCACCTGTTTTGTTTAAATATTAAGAACTATTAAAAGACATTATTTTCCCTTGATGGTTATCAAAATCTTCTGGCTTTCCAACAGTGCCACCCAAATCCTTTATCTGTCTAGAACCCCTTGGTGTTTTAGTTTCTTCATCTGTAAAATTAGGTAATGGATTAGATCATCTTCAAAGTTCTTTCTAGCTCTTAAATTATTTTATTCTACTAATTTTCTGTGGAAAAAAATTATTATGCTCAGATCCATCAGCTTTGGCTAATGAGGGCTGCACTCCACAGTTTGAAAAGTTTAGGAAATTCCCGGCCTGGTGTGGTGGCTCATGCTTGTTGTAATCCCCGTACTTCCAGAGGGCAAGGCAGGCAGATTACTTTTGCCCCCAAGTTTGAGACCAGCCTGGGCAACGTGGCAAGACCCTGTTTCTAATAAAAAGGTAAAAATGGCATATCATCCATGGCCTTTTTACTTTTCCAACACAGCCTGGGAAATTATTAATAACAATAAAATCTCTACAGAGTACTCTTTCCTAATTACTTTGAATATTTTCCTTTCTCACAATGTCATTGAGACACAAGAAGGTATTATTCATCCACCAAAAATGAGAAACCGGACATACAGATAGGTCGTGCACTTTTTTTTTTTAAATGGAGTGTTGCTCTGTCACCTAGGCTGCAGTACAATGGCGCGGATGTCCACTCACTGCAACCTCTGCCTCCTGGGTTCAAGCGATTCTCCTGCCTCAGTCTCCTGAGTAGCTGGGACTACAGGCGCATGCCACCACACCGGCTAATTTTTTGTATTTTTAGTAGAGACGGGGTTTCACATGTTGGCCAAAACTCCTGACCTCGTGATCCGCCCACCTCGGCCTCCCAAAGTGCTGGGATTACAGGTGTGAGCCACCACGCCCCGCCTAGGTCGTGCACTTCTAAAACTCACAGTAAGTGGGAGTAGATCTAAAATGAGAAAGTGGATCTCTCTGCTGACTGGGTCTCTTGTCCAGGCTTTTTATCCACAATAAGCTTTCTGGTTAATGTAGAGAATGTGGAATGCTCATTAATTACTCTTGGAAAATGAAGCTGTCTCTTCCTCCCTTCCTACTTCAAAAAAACACACACACAGAAACACAGAAAAACAATAATACCCTCACTTTACTAAATGAGCAAGAGGAAAAAAAATGAATCTGGCCAGGTGTAGTGGCTCATGCCTGTAATCCCAGTACTTTGGAGGCTGAGGCATGTGGATCACTTGAGGTCAGGGGTTCAAGACAAGCCTGGCCAACATGGTGAAACCCTGTCTCTACTAAAAATGCAAAAATTAGCTGGGCGTGGTGGCACACACCTGTAATCCCAGCTATTCGGGAGGCTGAGGCAGGAGAATCACTTGAACTTGGGAGGCGGAGGCTGCAGTGAGCCGAGATTGCACCACTGCACTCCAGCCTGGGTAACAGAGCGAGACCCTGTTTCAAAAAAAAAAAAAAAGAAAATCTACAGTAGGTGCCGTCTGGAATGGCTCAGGTGATAGCCAGTCACCTGGAGCAGAGAAAAAGCTGTGGTCACTAGTAATTTCAGTATTTCAGTGATGTTTCCCACCACCAGCTGTCATCACAATTTCCAGAAAAGCTGCCAAGGAAAAGCAGGAATTCGCATTTCACACAACCCTAAACACACACACACACACACACACACACACACACACACACAATGGATCTTCCTGACTGCTCTTTGCCCTCATATCTTCCTTCCCTCAAGCATTCCAGATAAACAGGTAAGGTACTTGACTCACCTGCAGCTGAATAACTCAGTACTCTTGAAGGCGCCTCCCTTCTACCAGCAATCCTTACTCAGTTATTCTTTCCTTCCCTAATCTGGATTGTTTCCTTGAAACCAAAAACCCCAGTAATAGGCGCCTTATCCGTACTTCCCCTTTTTCCTTTCTCCTCTTGCCATCCCTCATTCCAAACAATACACTCAGGTCTGTAGCAATCCAGGCTCTTATCACACTTAGGAGGTAACTGGCTATTGAAGTGCTTATCTTTATTTTTACAATATGTGACATGTTTATGTTCTATTCCAATCCAGCACAGTGTCTGCCCCATTGTTGAGACTCAACAAATGTTTGTTGAATAGAACTTGCCTAAATTGGCCTCAGGCACCTCCTAAATTTCACAGTATGCTGAGTTCCAGGGAAAACTAGACCGACTAAGCCAACTGCTCCCTTCCTGTCTGGGAGGACCCACCCACAGAGCAGAAAGGGGAAGCTGCACCTCTGCAGACAGAGACGGTTTGACTGATGTCCCTCCTCCGCCTGTGATCCCATCCCATTCTCCTTCCTCTGTCACAGGCAAAGGCAGTCCTGGAACGCCTCCCCCCACCCCAACCCCCCAGACTGATCCAGGCCATTTTATGTGGCAGAGCCGCTAATAGAACAGGCTGTGTATTAGATAGGGTTCAGGGTAGAGATCAGAGCCTGAATTTTATTGTAGGGATCACTAAGAAAGTTAGATTAGTTTGTGTTGTTTTTTGCTTTTTTTTTTTTTTTTTTTTGAGGCAGAATCTCGCTCTGTCCCCAGGCTGGAGTGCAGTGGCGCGATCTCGGCTCACTGCAAACTCCACCTCCCAGGTTCAAGTGATTCTCCTGCCTCAGCCTCCCAAATAGCTGAGACTACAGATGTGTGCCACCACACCTGGCTAATTTTTGTATTTTTAGTAGAGGCGGGGTTTCACCGTGTTGACCAGGCTGGTCTTGAACTCCTGACCTCAGGTGATCCGCCCGCCTCAGCCTCCCAAAGTGTTGGGATAACAGGCATGAGCTACTGTGCCTGGCGTTAGATTAGAATTTGATATGAACCTAAGTAGACTAGTCTGAGATGTGTCTGTAGGGATTGAGAGTGTGAAGCTCTAGAGACCTAATGTCTAGGTTCAAATAGTGTCTGTGCAACTTTTTAACCATTTGTTACACATTTAACCATAAGTTACACAAGTTACTTAACTGCCCTATACCTCAGTTTCTTCACTCATGAAATAGGGATAATAGGCCGGACGCGGTGGCTCACACCTGTAATCCCAACACTTTGGGAGGCCAAGGTGGGTGGATCACCTGAGGTCAGGAGTTCAAGACCAGCCCAGCCAACAGGGTGAAACCCCGTCTCTACTAAAAATACAAAAATTATCTGGGCATGGTCGGGGTGTGGGGGCGCCTGTAATCGCAGCTACTTGAGAGGCTGAGGCAGGAGAATAGCATGACCCTGGGAGGCAGAGGTTGCAGTGAGCCAAGATCGCGCCATTACACTCCAGCCTGGGCAACAAGAGTGAAACTCCATCTCAAAAAAAAGAAAAAGAAATAGGGATAATAACAGTACCCGTATCACAAGATTGTCCAAAGGATTAAATGAGTTAAAACATGTTAGTGCTAGGGCTGGGTATTGTGGCTCACACCTACAATCCCAGCGATTTGAGAGGCTGAGGCAGGAGGTTTCCTTGAGGCCAGGAGTTCCAGACCAGCCTGGGCAACATGGTGAGACCCTGTATCCACAAAAAATTTTGACAAAATTAACTGGTCATGGTGGCATGGGTCTGTAGTCCCAGCTACTCAGGGGGTTGAAGTGGGAGGATTCCCTGGGCCCAGGTGGTCAAGGCTGCAGTGAGCCATGATCGCACCACTGCACGTCAGCCTGGATGACAAAGTAAGACTTTGTTGGCTGGGCGCAGTGGCTCACACCTGTAATGCCAGTACTTTGGGAGGCCAAGGAGGGCGGATCACGAGGTCAGGAGATCGAGATCATCCTGGCTAACACGGTGGAACCCCATCTCTACTAAAAACACAAAAAATTAGCCAGGCGTGGTGGCAGGAGCCTGTAGTCCCAGCTTCTGAGGAGGCTGAGGCTGGAGAATGGCGTGAACCTGGGAGGCGGAGCTTGCAGTGAGCTGGGATGGCGCCACTGCACTCCAGCCTGGGCGACAGAGCGAGACTCCGTCTCAACAACAACAACAACAACAACAACAAACAAAAGGCTTTGTCTCAAAAATAAAATAAAATGCACTAAAAATAATTTAATTTAAAAATAAGGATAAAACCATGTTAGTGCTCAATATTATTACTGAGGAGAATGGCTCTTGAATAGCAGCAAGTTTACTATGTTGAGGTTTGTATTTCTTTTCTTTTCTTTTTTTTTTTTGAGACAGAGTCTCGCTCTGTCGCCCAGGCTGGAGTGCAGTGGTGGGGTCTCGGCTCACTGCAAACTCCGCCTCCCAGATTCAACTGATTCTCCTGCCTCAGCCTCCAAGTAGCTGGGATTACAGGCGCACGCCACCACGCCCAGCTAATTTTTTTGTATTTTTAGTAGAGATGGGGTTTCACCATGTTGACCAGGATGGTCTCTATCTCTTAACCTTGTGATCCACCCACCTCAGTGTCCCAAAGTGCTGAAATTACAGACATGAGCCACCATGCCTGGCTCTTTTATTTTACTATTATTATTATTATTATTATTATTATTATTATTATTTTTGAGACAGAGTCTTGCTCTGTTGCCAGGCTGGAGCGCAGTGGCACGATCTCGGCTCACTGCAACCTCTGCCTCCTGGGTTCAAGCAATTCTCCTGCCTCAGCCTCCCAAGTAGCTGGGATTACAGGCTCCTCCCCCTACCATGCCCAGCTAATTTTTTATTTTTAGTAGAGATGGGGTTTCACCATGTTAGCCGGGCTGGTCTCGAACTCCTGACCTAAGGTGATCCACCCACCTTGGCCTCCCAAAGTGCTGGGATTACAGGTGTGAGTCACTGCGCCCAGCCCCTTATTTTATTTTTTGAGATGCAGTCTTGCTCTATCACCCAGGCTGGAGTGCAGTGGCATGATCTTGGCTCACTGCAACCTCTGCCCCTCGGGTTCAAGCAATTCTCCTGCCTCTGCCTCCTGAGTAGCTAGGATTACAGGCACACACCACCATGCCCAGCTACTTTTTTTGTATTTTTAGTAGAGATGGGGTTTCACCATGTTGGCCAGGATGGTCTCTATCTATTGACCTTGGGATCAGCCCGCCTCGGTGTCCCAAAGTGCTGAAATTACAGACGTGAGCCACCGTGCCCAGCTCTTTTTTTTTTTTTTTTTTTCCGAGATGGACTGTTGCTCTGTCGCCCAGGCTGAAGTGCAGTGGTGTGATCTTGGCTCACTGCAACCTCCACCTCTGGGGTTGAAGCGATTCTCCTGCCTCAGCCTTCCCGAGTAGCTGGGATTACAGGCACCTGTCACCATGCCTAGCTAATTTTTGTATTTTTTCAGTGGAGACAGGGTTTTGCCATGTTGGCCAGGCTGGTGTTGAACTCCTGACTTCAGGTGATCCACCCACCTCAGCCTTCTAAAGTGCTGGGATTACAAGCGTGAGCCACCACACCTGGCCTAATTTTTGTGTTTTTAGTAGAGATGGGGTTTCCCCCATGTTGGCCAGGCTGGTCTTGAACTCCGGACCTCAGGTGATGCGCCTGCCTTGGCCTCTCAAAGTAGTGGGATTACAGACGTAAACCACTGTACCTGGCTGAGGTTTGTATTTCTTTTTCTTTTCTTTTCTTTTTTTTTTTTTTTTTTTGAGACGGAGTCTTGCTCTGTCGCCCAGGCTGGAATGCAGTGGCACGATCTCAGCTCACTGCAACCTCCACCTCCTGGGTTCAAGCGATTCTCCTGCCTCAGCCTCCTAAGTAGCTGGGATTACAGGCGGGCGCCACCACACCCAGCTGCTTTTTGTATTTTTAGTAGAGACCAGTTTTCGCCATGTTGGTCAGGCGGGTCTCAAACTCCCAACCTCAGGTGATCTGCCGACCTCGGCCTCCCAAAGTGCTGGGATTACAGGTGTGAGTCACTGCGCCCGGCGCAGTTGATTTAAAAAAAAAAAAAAAACTAAATGGGCTGGGCATGGTGGCTCACGCCTGTAATCCCAGCACTTTGGGAGGCCGAGGTGGGCGCACTTGAGGTCGGGAGTTCGAGACCAGCCTGACCAACATGGAGAAACCCCATCTCTACTAAAAAAAAAAAAAAAAAAATTAATTGCACAGGTAGGAGTAGGACTGGTTTGACAGTATCTTGTGTGAAAAAGGTTCAGGTCTCACGAAATCCAATTCAGTCAGAGTTTCATGAAAAGACACACTGTCAGATCCAGAGAGAGAATAGTCTCCCTGCATTTTAAACTGACTGGTTCTGACTGTCCCATATTAAGAAAGATATTGAGGGCTGAGTGTGGTGGCTCACGCCTATAATCCCAGCACTTTGAGAGGTTGAGGTGGGTGGATCACCTGAGGTCAGGAGTTAGAGACCAGCCTAGCCAACATGGCGAAACCCCATCTCTACTAAAACTACAAAATTTAGCTGGGCACGGTGGCACACACCTGTAATCCGAGCTACTCGAGAGGCTGAGGCACAAGAATCGCTTGAACCCAAAAAGCGGAGATTGCAGTAAGCCAAGATTGCGCCACTCCAGGCTGGGTGACATAACGAGACACCATCTAAAAAAAAAAACAGGCCAGGTGTGGTGGCTCACACCTGTAATCCCAGTACTTTGGGAGGTTAAGGCGGGTGGATCGCTTGGGGTCAGGAGTTCAAGACCAGCCTGACCAGTGTGCTGAAACCCCGTCTCTACTAAAAGTACAAAAATTAGCTGGGTCTGGCGCCTGTAATCCCAGCTATTCGAGAGGCTGAAGCAGGAGAATCACTTGAATCCAGGAGGCAGAGGTTGCAGTGAGCCGAGATTGCACCAGTGCACTCCAGCTTGGGCGACAGAGTGAGACTCCCTATCTCAAAACAAACAAAAATCAAACATTAAAAAGAAAGAAAAATATTGAGGAACTAGAATATGCCTAAATATGAGATCATATTTGAAAAAGATCTCATAACTTTACCAGGTGAGAAAGAATTTGATGGAGTTTGGAGATATTATTGATGGGGAAGAGAAGACTAATGTCCTCAAACAGGTATAATAAGGCTGACAATATAAAACTGTCAATGTTGAACTGTTTTGATCTATAAAAATAGCAATTTCATTTGGTTCAACCTAATAGAAGAGGATGTAGACTTATTTTTTAATGCTGCAGAGGGCAAACCAGAATCATTGGGTGAAAGAGGGAAGCAAATGTTACATCAATATAGGAAGGAATTTGTCACAATCGGATGCTCAGAAACAGAATTAAGTACCTTACAAAGATCTAGGTTCTTTGTCTGAGAGAGCCCAGGCAGAGCTGGGTGACAGTGTGTTGGGGATATTTAAAATATTCTGCATTCAGTGGGAGACTCTCCATGATCCAGCCTGCATTTGCACCCTGGCCAACTGGACCCCACAGTACAGGGACAACATACCAGACCACTTAGGGCACCCTGGCCATCCCAAGTTCCCAAGTTGTTTTACACTGCTGTGTCTTCATGCATGTCAATCCCTTTGCCTAGAATATTTATTTATTTATTTTTTATATGTTTTTTATTTTTTTTGAGACGGAATCTCGCTGTGTCGCTAGGCTGGAGTGCAGTGGTGCGATCTCGGCTCCCTGCAACCTCTGCCTCCCGGGTTCAAGAGATGCTCCTGCCTTAGCCTCGTGAGCAGCTGGGACTAAAGGTGCATGCCACCACGCCCCACTAATTTTTGTATTTTTAGTAGAGACGAGGTTTCACCATGTTGGCCAGGATGGTCTCGATTTCTTGACCCCATGATCCGCCCACCTCGGCCTCCCAAAGTGCTGGGATTACAGGAGTGAGCCACCGCACCTGGCCAAATTTTTATTTTTATTTATTTATTTAATTAATTAATTAATTTATTTTTTGAGACAGAGTCTCACCCTGTTGCTCAGGCTGGAGTGCAATGGCACGATCTCTGCTCACTGCAACCTCCGCCTCCCGGGTTCAAGCAATTCTCCTGCCTCAGCCTCCCAAGTAGCTGGGATTACAGGCACATACCACCATGCCCTGCTAATTTTTCTATTTTTAGTAGAGATGAGGTTTCACATGTTGGCCAGGGTGGTCTTGATCTCTTCACCTCATGATCCGCCCACCTCGGCCTCCCAAAGTGCTGGGATTACAGGCGTGAGCCACCATGCCCAGCCCCTTGGCTAGAATTTTATGTCTCCCTGCAAATTCCTGCTCATTTCAAGTGTGACTCAACTCCAGTGTGGCCCCACCTGAATTCTCAAAACGGTCTTTCATGCTCTCCTCTGCACCACCTTGTACCTTGTGCTTACTTCTGTAGTGGCTGTTACGGTTCTTTTGTTATTTTTGGTGTATTTTTCTCTTTCCTACCAAATATAAGCTGCTTGTGGACCAGAAACATTTCTCTTTCATTTTTATATTCCCCAGTGATTTCAGCAATATCTGCTACATGGCAAATACTCAATAAAAAATTCATTAAATGAATGAGGTTCGATATTTTGATTTTATATATGTGTAACATCAAAAAGTTATAAATATGAATTTTGAATCAAATATTATTAGTCAATAAAAAATTAATGTCTTTACTATGTGTGATGCACGATGATATTTTCTATTCTATATTCATTTTTTTAAATGTAAGTCATGACCTAGATTCCAAAATTAACTTGGGTTCCCAGCCTTATTCTGAAAAACACTGAACTGTATGGTCCACAGCAGGGATTTGAATGGAAGGTATGATCATGGAACCCTTTGAGAACCCAATGGAAGCTATGGGCCTTCTTGCCAGAAAGATGCATACGTGTACTAAAATTGACATTCAATTTCAGGGGCTCCTTGGACCCACCAAACTCCTTCTGAGAATCACAGGTTATGAGAAAGTTCCTTCTAACTCTATGATCCTATTTTTCTGAGAAGTATTAAAAAGTAGTTGGGCCTGCCTGGACAACCTGGTGAGACCCTGCCTCTACAAAAAATAAAAGATCAGCTGGGCATGGTGGCATGTGCCTGGGGTTCCAGCTACTTGGGAGGATGAGGCAGGAGAATTGCTTGAGCTCGAAGTCAAGGCTGCAGTGAGACTGTGCTATGATTGTGCCACTGCACTTCAGCCTGGGAAACAGAGCAAGACCCTGTCTCAAAAAAAAACAAAAAAAATTAGGTAGCTGGGAGCTGGGCATGGTGGTGAGTACCTGTAGTTCCAGCTACTCAGGAGGCTGAGGTAGGAAGATCTTTTGAACGCCAGGAATATGAGACCAGCCTGGGCAATATAGCAAGAATCTCTCTAAAACAAAACAAAACAAAAAGTATTAAGAAGTAGTCTTGGGGCTGGGTGCGGCGGTTCACACCTGTAATCCCAGCACTATGGGAGGCCAAGGTGGGTGGATCACTTGAGGTCAGGAGTTTGAGAGCAGCCTGACCAACATGCTGAAACCCCGCCTCTATTAAAAATATACAATTACCTCTATTAAAAATACAAAAATTAGCTGGGCATGGTAACGCGTCTGTAATCCCAGCTACTCGGGAGGCTGAGGCAGGAGAATTGCATGAACCCAGGAGGCGGAGGTTGCAGTGAGCCAAGATGACGCCACTGCACTCCAGCCTGGGCGACGGAGAGAAAGTCCATCTCAAAAAAACCCCAAAAAAGACCTAGTCTTGGAACCTCAAACCTCTATTAATCATCTATAGGGAGAGCACAAATTTGGAGGGGAGCTACATAAAGAACAAAGAATGGAAAGAAAATTTTGAGGTGAGACAGGTAGGATAGATACGTACATGTGAAAAATCAAAGAGTGAAGAACAAAAGAAATCCCGACTAAGGGTTAGGTAGAGGGGAGAGGTGTGGCAATGCTGACCCAGGTTTTCAGGCCTGCAGTATCTGATTTTCTTTTCAGACTATAGGCTTGGGATTGCAGCCCTGTAACGTTCTTCTTCCCTCCCTATGGCTCCCTCTCTCTTCCTCCCCTTTAGGCAGCCCTTATGGAAACTCTGAAACTCTTTCTCTTTTCTTCCAGATGGGGAGCTCTGGCAGAAAGAATGTTCTGGCCTGTGTGCAATGACTCTGTTTTCTCTGCCAACGGATAAAGCTAAAATCTGCTTTCTTGGAAACCAGCTAATGTCTTTAGAAGCATGACCCTAGTTAAGGAGAGACTGGGACCTTTTTTTTTTTTTTTTTGAGATGGAATCTCGCTCTGTCGCCCAGGCTGGAGTGCAGTGGCGCGATCTCGGCTCACTGCAACCTCCGCCTCTCATGTTCAAGCAATTCACCTGCCTCAGCCTCCCGTGTAGCTGGGACTACAGGTGCCGGCCACCAAACACGGCTAATTTTTGTACTTTTAGTAGAGACTGGGTTTCACCATGTTGGTCAGGCTGGTCTCAAACTCCCGACCTTAGGTGATCTGCCCACCTCAGACTCCCAAAGTGCTGGGATCATAGGCGTGAGCCACCATGCCCAGCTGAGACTGGGATCTTTTTTTTGAGACAGAGTCTCTGTTACACAGAGTGCAGTGGCACAATCTCGGTTTACTGCAACCTCCAACTCCCAAATTCAAGTGATTCTCATGCTTCAGCTTCCCGAGTAGCTGGAATTACAGGCGTTTGCCACGATGCCTGGCTAATTTTTGTATTTTTAGTAAAGACAGGGTTTCACCATGTTGGCCAGGCCAGTCTTGAACTCCTGGCCTCAAGCAATCCACCTGCCTTAGCCTCCCAAAGCCCTGGGATTACAGGTGCGAGCCACCACACCCAGCCCAGATGGCGACCTCTGAATAAAGGGAGGGTAAGAAAATAATTTTCAGCATCTACTGGTACAGTGACTCATAAAGATATGAGGATCTTGAACAGCAACAAATGATTTAAAAATGGAATATTCTGTCTCTGAGATCTAACCTTAGGATCACATTGGTCTTCTTTGAATCTAAGAATAACATCTAAAGTGTTTTTGGCAACCTGTCCAGGAGGCAACAAATATGTATCTCACGTTTTCTACAGGACAAACTGTGAAAGAGATACATGTGAAGCCCAGAAGCATCACGGAATCAGCTTCCTATCCAACCCTCAGGAATTTGACAATTACAAGAACTTTGGTAAAGTCCAGAAAGCCCAGGACATTACTGTAGTCCATAAGTAACTAAGCTGAGGGAAAGAATGGAATTTGGGGTGGGGTTAGGAAACCTGAGTTATGTCCCCAGTTAGGCCCCTGATTCACTGTGTGATAATCACCAGTCACTTCCTGGTTCAGTGTTTCAGTCCCTTCCCCTGCCCAAGTAAAATAAAATAATGATTTTATTCTTTTTTTTTGAGAAAGTTAAGCATGATTGTTTCTATAGAGAAATCTGGAAAGTAGCCAATCTCTTAGTGTAGCTCTATGGGATGATTTTGGTCATTTTATAAGCAATGTAACCTGTAAACCTCCTGGTTGTTGTTGGGACCCTCAGAAGGGAATGAGATAAATAGGTAGTCTGCTTTCCTCCTGCGTCTTCTGTCTAGGATAATACTGTTGTGTTGCTAACAGAGGGCCCTGGAGAGAGATTTAGGAGATAACTGGGTAACACCCAACTAGGTCAGGGAATGAGTCAGGGCTCAAGGACTCGATACCAACCTCTCCCACTCCTGCCAGGAAACCTCTGGGTGAGACAGATGAGAGAGAAGCCGAGGGGCGGGCCTCACGGCTGCCTGCCCTGGGTCCTCTGGCTTGTGGTTTCACCCTGGTTTGCCCTGCAGCAGCTGTAACGTGTCTGCTGACACGCAAGCCCTGGACACAGCTGTCCCTCCCCCTTTCCCAAACTTCTGCTCAGTTTCAGAAACAGATGGCACATTCCACCCCAGAAGTGACTGTTGGAGAGATGAGAGGAAAAAGGCAGAGCAGAGCTAGGTGGAGATGTGACACTTCAGAAAGCACAGGGCAAAACACCGTACATGAGACTTTTCATCCAGGAGGCGAGTAGGAAGTAGAAACTAAACTCACCTCCAGATAAATCAGGATGGGAAAAGGGCAGAACCACATGGCTGGGCTGTTGCAGATGATAGAACACAGCTGAAGGATAAGGCTGGGGCGTGCCCTGCAGCGCTAGCCTGGAAACCTGCAAGCCTTAAGAGCAAAATGACAGAAGGTCACATCTCTTGTTTGGAGGTACTCAGTGCCTGCAAATCCATCTTTCTCTCCTCAACATCTCAATTCCCAGTTTATAATAGGCCAGTGCAAAAACGGTTTTAGGCACCTACAATCTACCGAGTTACCTGTTTCCATATATGATTTTACTTATGTTCACAACCCCTCTATGAGGTAAGTTCTCTGCATTTCAGTGTACCCATCTGTGAAATTATCTCCATTCCACAGATGGGTTTGCACTGAAATGCAGATGACTTAAGTAATTGGCTAATAAAGTTTGGAAATAGTGGAGCAAGATCTACATCAGTTGCCAGAGCCCCCACGAATTTCATTATGCCAAGCTTTCTTTGATTTGAAGTAATCAAAATGAAGAAAGCAAAATGATGTCCAAATAGTAGAGACTTCTTAAAAGCTTTTCAAGAGGCCGGGCGCGGTGGCTCACGCCTGTAATCCCAGAACTTTGGGAGGTTGAGGCAGGCGGATCACCTGAGGTCAGGAGTTCGAGACCAGACTCAACATGGGGAAACCCCGTCTCTACTAAAAATACAAAATTAGCCGGGCGTAGTGGTGCATGCCTGTAATCTCGGCTACTCGGGAGGCTGAGGAAGGAGAATTGTTTGAACCTGGGAGGCCGAGGTTGCGGTGAGCCGAGATCGAGCCATTGCACACTAGCCTGGGCAACAAGAGTGAAACTCCGTTCTCAAAAAAAAAAAAAAAAAAAAAAAAAAAAAAAAAAAAGCCTTTTTTGAGACGGAGTCTCGCTCTGTCGCCCAGGCTGGAGTGCAGCCGCGCGATTTCGGCTCACTGCAAGCTCCGCCTCCTGGGTTCACGCCATTCTCTCGCCTCAGCCTCCCGAGTAGCTGGGACTACAGGCCCCCGCGACCACGCCCGGCTAATTTTTTGTTTTTGTATTTTTAGTAGAGACGGGGATTCACCACGTTAGCCAGGATGGTCTCAATCTCCTGACCTCGTGATCCGCCCGCCTTGGCCTCCCAAAGTGCTGGGATTACAGGCGTGAGCCACCGCACCCGGCTGAGCAATTTTTTAAAATTAATTTTTTTATTTCAATAGCTTTTGGGGTACAAGTGGTTTTGGTTACATGGATGATTTGTATAGTGGTAAAGTCTGCGATTTTAATACACCAGTCACTCAAGTAGTGTACACTGTACCCAATATGTAGTTTTTTATCTCTCGCCCACCTCCCACCGGTAGTGAGGAATTAATGGAGATCCCTGAATCTCTCAACATAGGTATTTAAACATCCAGGAATTGGGTTTACACAGGCCTCCCTGCAGTCTGAGATCCGGTGCAGCCTTGGTACCCTCTAGTGGAAGTTTTCTGCATTCGCACAGCTTCCCTGTTTCCAATCCCAAAGAGCTGAGAAGGAAGCCTTCGCCCAGCCACAGGAGAGTATCCCAAAAGAATGGTCAGCTGGAAGATAGACTTTTTTTTTTGTTTTTTTTTTTTTGAGATGGAGTCTTGCTCTGCTGCCCAGGCTGGAGTGCAATGGCACGATCTTGGCTCACTGCAACCTCCGCCTCCCAGGTTCAAGAAATTCTCCTGCCTCAACCTTCCAAATAGCTGGGACTACAGATGCACGCCGCCATACCCGGCTAATTTTTTGTATTTTAGTAGAGATACAGTTTCATCATGTTGCCCAGGCTGGTCTTGAACTCCTGAGCTCAGGCAATCCACCTGCCTCGGCCTCCCAAAGTGCTGGGATTACAGATGTGAGCCACCGTGCCCGCCCGGAAGGTAGATTTTTGTATAGCAGGGTCATGCAGGGTAGAGGAAGGAATACAGACTAGAAAAAATGTGTGCCAAGCACTTGGTTCACAAGGGACCCCCAAAATGAGTCACTGTCAGTATATAAATGAGCTTAGGCCTTTGTACGTTATTAATAGGGGCTCAATATACATAACACAGGACTGTAGGCCTTTAGGGCTCTAGAGGGAGACTTTTTTTGAGACGGAGTATCGCTCTGTCGCCCAGGTTGGAGTGCAGTGGCATGATCTCGGTTCACTGCAACCTCCACCTCCCGGGTTCAAGTGATTCTCCTGCCTCAGCCTCCTGAGTAGCTGGGACTATAGGCACATGCCACCACGCCCAGCTGTATTTTTAGTAGAGACGGGGTTTCACCATCTTTGCCAGGCTGGTCTCAAACTCCTGACCTTGTGATCCACCCGCCTTGGCCTCCCAAAGTGCTGGGATTACAGGTGTGAGCCACTGTGCCCGGCTGAGACTTTTTTTTTTTAATGGAGAAAATTAGTGATCAGAGAACACAGTGACTTTGGGCAAAGCGATTTGCCAAAGGCCAAAGGGCAAATCAATGTCGGCAATGGTGGTACTAGAATCCATATCTCCTGTCTCCCAATCCAGAGGTGTTTCCACTCTATCGCACTTCCTTATTTGTTGGTTGATTGATTTTAGCCATAAATTGGTGTGCATACAAGGACATAAAGGTTGTAGGTATAACAAGGAAATTGTTTCTGCCTTCATCTGCCCACAATCCATGCATTTTTCATTCTTTCATCCAATAGGCACATTTATAGAGTGCCTATTCTTGCCACACTAGGCATTGCTTTTCAAGTTTGTGGACCCTTTTACAGGGTACTCCAGCATATGAGAAGAAGTTCCCAGGCTACTGGAACCCCATGCCTACAGCCCTCCAAGGCACTCCCGGAGCTTCTTTCCCAAGTTTCTAGCACTAAATTGTTAGGTTTATTTCTGTCTCCCTCCCCCCTGGAGAGGTAATCCCTGGGAATGGAAGTGGGTTAGAAACAGATTACTCTGATCCAAGGGCTTTGCTCTCTCCTCCCTAAACGTGGTGTGGGAGGTGGGGGATGTGGGGAGTTGAAAATAGCCTAAAATTCCCTTTTAGGATTGTTGCTTGATTTAGCCATCTGGGGTGAAAGTGGAGCAAGTAGAGGTGAGGGATTAATTCTAGACCTAGTTTGAGCAATGGGATGCATGGGCTTCTTTTCTGGCTCAGCCAAGGTGAGCAAGCAACATCTCTTCCGAAACCTGTCTTTAGAATAAGGAATCTAGGGCAAGCAAGCAGAAAGAGGTAAAGGAAAAGGATTTGTCCCCAGCAGCAGGGGTGAGTGGAAGGATAGATGGGAAAGAACAGCAGCTAAGAGAAGAAAGACCTTCAGCACAGGAATAAGGAATGACTTTTGGGCTTGGAAGCTACCTGCATTTCAGTGGTCTTAGCTTCAACAAAGGCGAGAACTGCTCTCTAGGGGAAGAGAGCTAACGCTCAGGGCTTCCTGTGGACTTGTTCATCCATCCAACAGGAACTCTCTTGCTTTAGGCACGCTGCACTGGGGTGGACTCTGGGGGCAGGGATGTTATTTGTGTCCAGCACAAAGAGCAGTTACACTTACCAGGTTTCTGCTAGGCTCCTTATATCCCTTTCAGGGCTATGATGGGGCTTGGAAGCAGTAATTATAACTAACCAGAGTGGCACCATATATGAATTCACTTTATGAGTTAATAACGATTCTACTTAAATTCTACTTAATAACCCCCTTCCTTTCTTACTTTTTTTCCCCTTTGATACAGAGTCTTGCTCGGTTGCCCAGACTGGAGTTCAGTGGTGCGATCTCAGCTCACTGCAACCCCCGCCTCCTAGGTTCAAGAGATTCTCCTGCCTCAACCTCCCGAGTAGCTGGGACTACAGGCACGTGCCAGTAGCTGGGACTACAGGCACGTGCCACCACAGCTGGCTAATTTTTGTATTCTTAGTAGAGATGGGGTTTCACCATGTTGGCCAGGCTGTTCTTGAACTCTTGACCTCGTGACCCACCCGCCTCAGCCTCCCAAAGTGCTGGGATTACAGGTGTGAGCCACCGCGCCCAGCCCCCCACTTTTTCTTTTTTTTTTGAGACGGAGTCTCGCTCTGTCGCCCAGGCTGGAGTGCAGTGGCACGATCTCAGCTCACTGCAACCTCCAACTTCCAGGTTCAAGCGATTCTCCTGCCTCAGCCTCCTGAGTAGCTGGGGCTACAGGCATGCAGCACCACGCCCAGCTAATTTTTGTATTTTTAGTAGAGACAGGGTTTCATCATGTTGTCCAGGATAGTCTCAATCTCTTGACCTTGTGATCTGCCCGCCTTGGCCTCCCAAAGTGCTGGGATTACAGGCGTGAGCCACCGCGCCCGGCCAATAACCCCCTTTCTATAGGTGAGGAAAAAAGGTGAAGCTAAGATGTAAACTCAGGCACTATAGCATTCTTAACCACTTTCACTATGTGAAAGCCATATACAGTCAACTCGAGTGACAAACAAGCTCTACTAATATTGCTAGCTAAAGATCAGCTGAAGCTGAGCGTGGTGGCTCACGCCTGTAATCCCAACACTTTGGGATACTGAGAGGGGAGGATTGCTTGAGCCCAGGAGTTTGAGACCAGCCTGGGCAAAATGGCAAGACCTTGTCTCTACAAAAAAAAAAAAAAAAAAAAAAAAAAATGCTGGATATGGTGGCATGCTCTTGTAGTCCCAGCTACTAGGGAGACTGAAGCAAGAGGATCCCTTGAGCCCAGGAATTTGAGGCAGCAGTGAGCTGTGATGGTACCACTGCACCCCAGCCTGGTGCCAAAGCGAGACCCCATCTCTAAGTAACTAACTAATTAACTAAAGCTCAGTTGAGAATATTTCTTAGAAAGTCAGGATCCTTGTTTCTTCTATGGCACCTTATTTTGGACAATTCACTTATTTCGCTCTCCATAGTCTCACTTTAGGGAAGGGAAGTACAATATAAATACATGGCAAGCCTAGTACTTGCTTCAATTCTAGTATCATATTGTTTAGAATTGGATTCTTCCCAGTTCTCCAGAAGAATTTTCCTGGTTCAGATCAGCTGTGCTTCTCCTAGAAAGTAGGTCACTACGCAGAATTTCAGAAGTTTCCATCTCTGATGTCATCTGCCACTGGGAGGGGAAAAAATGCAAGTGTGTGCTCCACTGCTTACATAGGAAGAGTCTCATTCTCTTTGGTCTCCATTTATTTTATTTATTTATTTTTTGAGACAGAGTCTCACTCTGTCACCCAGGCTGGAATGCAGTGGCACAATCTTGGCTCACTGCAGCCTCTGCCTCCCAGGTTCAAATGATTCTCATGCCTCAGCCTCCCAAGAAGCTGGGACTACAGGCTCATGCCACCACGCCCAGCTAATTTTCGTAATTTTAGTAGAGATGGGGTTTCACCATGTTGGCTAGGCTGGTCTCGAACTCCTGGCCTCAAGCAATCCGCCTGCCTCAGCCTCCAAAAGTGCTGGGATTAGAGGCATGAGCCACCACACCCAGCCCTCTTCAGGCTCCATTTAGAAATTTCAATAGGACAACAAGGGATTCCAGTAACCCACTTCACTGGGAAAAACAGGAAATCAACTTTTCCTTCTGCCTCATTATATTTCTTTTTTTTTTTTTTTTTGAGATGGAGTGTCGCTTTGTCACCCAGGCTGGAGCGCAGTGGCCAGATCTCCGCTCACTGCAAGCTCCGCCTCCCGGGTTCACACCATTCTCCTGCCTCAGCCTCCCGAGTAGCTGGGACTACAGGCGCCTGCCACCGCGCCCGGCTAATTTTTTGTATTTTCAGTAGAGATGGGGTTTCCGTGTTAGCCAGGATGGTCTCGATCTCCTGACCTCGTGATCCACCTGCCTTGGCCTCCCAAAGTGCTGGGATTACAGGCGTGAGCCACCGCGCCCGGCCTGCCTCATCATATTTCAACTGGAATTCTTCACATCTGCTTATTGTATAAATAAATACTGGAGTGTCTACTATGTGCAAGAGTGTTCTTTGCAAGACTGAGCCCCTAACAATCGATTCCTTCCTCCACTTGCACAATGAGTTCTCTTCTCTTGCTCCCATCATCGTGACAAGATCTTTTTATCTTGCTTTTTCTGAAATGTGAACTACTAAGATTGTAGGATTAAGAAATACCCTTTTTGGCTGGGCATGGTGGCTCATGCCTGTAATCCCAGCACTTTAGGAAGACGAGGCAGGTGGATCACCTGAGATCAGGAGTTCGACACCAGCCTGACCAACACGGTGAAACCCCATCTTTACTAAAAATAGAAAAAATTAGCCAGGCTTGGTGGCGGGCACCTGTAATCCCAGCTACTTCGGAGGCTGAGATAGGAGAATCACTTGAACCTGGAGGCCGACGTTGCAGTGAGCCGAGATCGTCCCACTATACGCCAGCCTGGGCAACAAAGCGAAACTTCATCTCAAAAAAAAAAAAAAAAGAAAGAAAAGAAATATCCTTTTGGTGTTACTTCTCTAGCAGACAGCTCCCAATTTTCTTCTCTCTCTCTCTTTTCTTTTTTTTTTGGGGGGGGGACTGAGTTTTGCTCTTGTTGCCCAGGCTAGAGTGCAATGGCATGATCTCGGCTCACCGCAACCTCCACCTCCCGGGTTCAAGCAATTCTCCTGCCTCAGCCTTCTGAGGAGCTGGGATTACAGGCGCCCGCTACCACGCCCGGCTAATTTTTTGTATTTTTAGTAGAGACGGGGTTTCTCCATGTTGGTCAGGCTGGTCTTGAGCTCCTGACCTCAGGTGATCTGCCTGCCTCAGCCTCCCAAAGTGCTGGGATTACACGCGTGAGCCACTGTGCCTGGCCAGCTCCCAATTTTCCGTGAAGCTGATGAGGTAGGAAGATATGAATTTTCCAAAACAGTAGCTCATCAAACAACAACAAAACTCACTTATCGCTCATCTCTAAGCAATTAAATGATATTGACTCCCCTATCATTATTTCATCCAGGCTGATATGGAACAAGTTTGTATTAACTGAGAAACTGATCAGAGGGTGGGCAGAGATGATCTGGGATGTGTTGGCTACTGTGTGAGGCTAACATAAAACTCAATGGTGGAGGAAGTAATCTAAGATAAATTATATTAATGTTCTGCATTAATCAATAATCTTGGTCAGGCGCGGTGGCTCACGCCTGTAATCCCAGAACTCTGGGAGGCCGAGGCAGATGGATCACCTGAGGTCAGGAATTAGAGATCAGCCTGGCGATGTGGTGAAACCCTATCTCTACTAAAAATACAAAAATTAGCCAGGCATAGTGGCAGGCACCTGTAATCCCAGCTACTCGGGAGACTGAGGCAGGAGAATCGCTTGAACCCAGGGGGCAGAGGTCGCAGTGAGCCAAGATCGAGCTATTGCACTCCAGCCTGGATGACAGAGTGAAACTCCATCTGAAAAAAAAAAACAACAAGAAAAACCACCTCTCATCCATGGAGTAAGGTTTCCTCACTTTGGTTGGGAATACCAGTAAAAATAATTCATGTTTTGGCCGGGCACGGTGGCTCACCCCTGTAATCCCAGCAATTTGAGAGGCCGAGGTGGGCGGATCACCTGAGGTCAGGAGTTTGAGACCATCCCGGCCAACATGGCGAAACCCCATCTCTACTAAAAATACAAAAAATTAGCCGGGCGTGGTGGCGGGCAACTGTAATCCCAGTTACTTGGGAGGCTGAGGCAGGAGAATCGCTTGAACCCAAGAGATGGAGGTTGCAGCGAGCCAAGATTGCGCTATTGCATTCCATCCTGGCCAACGAGTGAAACTGTCTCAAGAAAAAAAAAAAAAATCATGTTTCATTTTCTAGGGATTAGAGTAGATAGACAGGAGTCTGTTAAATAATCAGATATAGCTTATTTAAATGCTTAATAACATATATTCTATTTTTTTTTTCTTGTTTCCCTATGCTTCTATAGGCACTGAATAGCTCTGTTGCCCAGGCTGGAGTGCAGTGGTGGGATCTTGGCTTACTGCAACCTCTGCCTCCTGGACTTAAGCCATCCTCCCACCTCAGCCTCCCCAGTAGCTGGGGCCACCATGCCCAGCTTTTTTTTTTTTTTTTTTTTTTTTTGAGACGGAGTCTCGCTCTGTCGCTCAGGCTGGAGTTCAGTGGCACAATCTCGGCTCACTGCAAGCTCCGCCTCCCAGGTTCACTCCATTCTCCTGTCTCAGCTTCTGGAGTAGCTGTGACTGCAGGCGTCTGCCACCACGCCTGGCTAATTTTTTTTTGTATTTTTAGTAGAGACGGGGTTTCACCATGTTAGCCAGGATGGTCTCAATCTCCTGACCTCGTGATTCGCCTGCCTCGGCCTCCCAAAGTGCAGGGATTACAGGTGTGAGCCACTGCACCCGGCCTAATTTTTTAATTTTTTGTAGAGATAGGGTTTTGCCATGTTGGGCAGGCTGGTCTCGAACTCCTGGGCTCAAGGGATCTAACCCACTTCCGCCTCTCAAAGTGCTGGGATTACAAGTGTGAGCCACCCCACACGGCCCCACATACTCTTCAACACATACATACAGCACTAATTTCATGTCACTATTAATGTGTTGTGCTATAGGTTCAATACTGTGGCTGGAACTTGTAGGGAAATTCTTACCACAGAAGAATGTACGATATAGCTGTGAAGTCAAGCTTTAAAAAACGCCTGTAATCCCTGCACTTTGGGAGGCCGAGGTGGGCGGATTGCCGGAGCTCAGGAGTTGGAGACCAGCCTGGGCAACACGGTGAAACCTCGTCTCTACTAAACTAGAAAAAATTAGCCGGGCATGGCAGCGTGCACCTGTAATCCCAGTTACTCTGGAGGCTGAGGCAGGAGAATCGCTTGAACCTGGGAGGCAGAGGTTGCAGTGAGCCGTGATTGTGCTACCGCACTCCAGCCTGGGTGACAGAGTGAGACTCCGTCTCCAAAAACAACAACAACACGTGATCTCCAAACCCAAAGGTAATCTTTCAGTTCCTCTGATAGTCCCCAGCACTTTGCTTCGACCTTTGTAGCAATTCTACTTCAGCCTGAAATTTCTTGTATGTACAGCCTGTAGCTCCTAATTTATTGCAAAATATTGTAGATAAGAACTCTGTAAGCTGTAATTGGCAGAATAATAACCAACGGCTAAATGTGGAAAGTGTCTGCCTTTCAGCAACGTTTACACTACTGAATTTACCAGGGTGATCCCAACATCACGAATCCTTTAACAACTTAACATGAAGCAGCACGTAGCAGTTACCTGCATGGGTTCTGGAATTAGACTGCTTAGATTCGAATCTTGGTTCTGCCAATTATTATCTATCTAACCTTAAGTAAATTACGTAATTGCTCTGTGACTCTTTTCCGAAATGACAAATCACAAATGTTTTTGTCAATTCACGTGTCTTCTGCTTTAGTAAACATAGTAGAAGATAGTAGTCAATCTCTTTTTTTTTTTTTTGAGACAAAGTCTTTCTCTGTCACCGAGGCTGGAGTGCAGTGGCGGGATCTCGGATCACTGCAGCCTCCGCCTCCTGTGTTCGAGGGATTCTCCTGCCTTAGCCTCCGAAGTAGCTCAGACTACAGCCGCCTGCCACCAAGCCCGGCGCTCTCTTGCTGGCGCATGACAACCGTGCGTTCCACCCTACGACCAATTTTTTTTTTTTTTTTTTTTTAGACGGAGTCTAGCTCTGGCTGGAGTCAGTGGCGCGATCTCGGCTCACTGCAACCTCTGCCTCCTGGGTTCAAGCGATTCTCCTGCCTCAGCCTTACAAGCAGCTGGGACTACAGGCGCGTGCCACCACGCCCGGCTAATTTTTGTATTTTTAGTAGAGACGGGGTTTCGTCATTTTGGCCAGGATGGTCTCGAACTCGTGACTTCAGGTGATCCACCGGTCTCGGCCTCCCAAAGTGCTGGGATTACAGGCGTGAGCCACCGCGCCGGCCTCCTTTTCCTTTTTTAACTAATGGAATAAACGGCAATGTGCCAAGCATACAGCAATGCCCATTCCCCGGCCTTCAGAAAGCCTCGGGCGCAGGCGCAGCTCGCGTTCAAGCGCTCTCTCGCTGGCGCGTGACAACAGTTCGTTACACCCTACGCCCAACGTTTTCTCCTTGCGCACGCGCGGCTGTACTCCGCCCTCCTTACTCCACCCTCCCCCACTCCCGCGAGCACGTGCGCGTCCTCGCTGCTCACATTTCGGCGGAGGGCGCGCTCCCTGGAAAATTCCACTCCTGCGCTAGCTCCACCCTATGCGGCTTTTCTCCTACCCCACGCTCTTCACTCTCAGCTCCCTTCCCGGCGGCCTTTGCGGGAACAAGATGGCAGCCCCCATACCTCAAGGGTTCTCTTGTTTATCGAGGGTTTTGGGCTGGTGGTCTCGGCAGGTGGGTAGGGACGGGGCCGATAGGACCCTAGGGGCTACAGGAGGAGGACAGAGTCGCGGGAAATACTCTCTGTGCAATTGTCCTTGGTGAGCTGGGACAATACGAGTCATACCTAGGCCGGGGAAGAGGCTTAGGTGGACAGGACCTAGCTACGGAGCTCAGTGGTCGAATGGGGATAGCCTAGACAGGGCCGTGAGAGCGAGTGAATTAACGGGGATTAAGTTTTTCCGGATTGGTTTGGGTCTGTCTGGCGAGGAGATATTAAAGGAGAGACAAGTAATGGGTTGGAAGGTGGACTCCCTAATCTTCGATTCTTATAAATGAACTACGTTGAAGAGTAGCCGAAAATGAGGGCGTCCCATATTGTCACTGCCCCGTCTGAGCAAACCTCATGATCAGAGAGAAAAGGTCTCCTGGTCTTTCGAGGTTTATTGGTCAGTTGGGTGCTAAAACGACAGAATAAAGTTTACAGCGAGACTCCCGATAGGATGAGCAAAATATCACGAGTACATATGGAGCAGATGCCTACAAGAGGACTTTGCTTATGCTTTAAGAATAGCATTCAGGGCCAGGCGCGGTGGTTCACACTTGTAATCCCAGCACTTTGGAAGTCCGAGGCGGAAGGATGGCTTGAGCCCAGGAGTTCGAAATGAGCCTGGGCAACATATAAGACCTAGTCTTTACAAAAAAATTTTAAAATTAGCCGGGTGTGATGGCGCACTCCTTAGTCCCAGCTACTTGGGAGGCTGCGGTGGGAGGATAGCTAGAGCCCAGGAGGTCAAGGCTGCAGTGAACCGTGATCGTGCCACCGCACTCCAGGCTAGCGATCTGCCTCAAAAAATAAAATAATAAAGAATAGTATTCTGCCCATTTCAGTATTGAGTTGGTGTTTCCCCATCACCATCAGTTTTTGAAACTTGCTTTAATCAACTCAGTATCCGTAGGAGTTAGCATAGTCCTTGTACTGTGGAAAGTTCTAAAGGAAAGCCTTTAGTAAATGTGATGTTTTGGTTGCTAACTGTCTTCTATTTAGAGACACCCATAAGTATTAAGGTCCTAATGCATTTTTTCCCTGTGATATTGTTTTATAATTGTTCCTGAAGCATTCTTTGGATATTCCCTCTCTATAGTGCTTTGCTTAGAGTTTGTAAAAGATAGTAGATCTTTTTTCTAGGTTCCTAACCTTTCCTTTACCTTCCAGCCAGTTCTGGTGACTCAGTCCGCAGCTATAGTTCAGTAAGAACTAAAAAACGTTTCACACCTCCTATTTATCAACCTAAATTTAAAACAGAAAAGGAGTTTATGCAACATGCCCTGAAAGCAGGACTGGTTATTCCTCCAGAAAAATCAGACTGTTCCATACATCTGGCCTGTACAGGTGAGGTATTTCTGGGACCCTGACCCGGGATCCTTCTGTCAGAGATCTTCTGGAACTTGGGATGACTTGGACTATGATTGATAATATTTAATTAAGCACGAAGTCAGTTCAGCCTCAATAATGATTAACCTTATATACACTATATATCATGAAGTTGTTCTTTGAACTTACTTTCACACTGTCCCTAGAAGGCAAGAGTGGAATTTCTCCATTTTGTGGAAGTAGAAACTGAGGCTCTGAGAGAAGACTTAGATCTTTCTGGCTTTTTTTGTTTTGTTTTGTTTTGTTTTTTGAGACAGAGTCTCGTTCTGTCGCCCAGTGGCACGATCTGGGCTCACTGCAACCTCTGCCCCACTGGGTTCAAGCGATTCTCCTACCTCAGCCTTCCAAGTAGCTGGGATTACAGGCACCTGCCACCGTGCCCGGCTAATTTTTGTATTTTTAGTAGAGATGGGGTTTCACCAGCTTGGCCAGGCTGGTCTTGAATTCCTGACTTTGTGAACCACCTGCCTCGGCCTCCCAAAGTGCTGGGATTACAGGTGTGAGCCACTGTGCCTGGCCTTGTTTTGTTTTTTTCTAGTGTAACATAGTTCTCTCTACATGGAAGTCTGTTTCATTAGTCTACTTCATATCCACAATCCTTCCCAATTTTACATTACTTCAATTTTATGAGTTTTTCTCAATCTTTCAACACTTTCTTAATTTTTTTCTTCCCTTATTACAGCTGGTATATTTGATGCCTATGTTCCTCCTGAGGGTGATGCACGCATATCATCTCTTTCAAAGGAGGGACTGATAGAACTGAACGAATGAAGAAGACTATGGCATCACAAGCGTCGTAGGTGTCTGAGACAATTGGGTATTGGTATTAGAATAACAATTTTTTGTTGCTACTTTATCCCAAAGAGACCTTTTTGGGTTAATTGGGTTGGGTGTCATTCTCTTAATAACATGACGGTATTTTCTCCTTTGTACTAGAGTCTGTATTTAATGCAGAATAATGTGGGCTTCCTGATTCTCAGCATCCCTGCCTTTATTGGTAATTTTTGTCACATCAGTTAGGGAGTTGACTTTGGAGTGTATAGGATCCTTTTTTAATCATATATTTAATTTTTTTTTTTTTTTTTGAAATGGAGTTTCGCTCTTGTTGCTCAGACTAGAGTGCAATGGCATGATCTTGGCTCACCGCAACCTCCGCCTCCCAGGTTCAAATGATTCTCTTGCCTCAGCCTCCTGAGTACCTGGGATTACAGGCATGTGCCACCATGCCTGGCTAATTTTGTATTTTTAGTAGAGATGTGGTTTCTCCATGTTGGTCTGTTGGTCAGGCTGGTCTTGAACTCCTGACCTCAGGAGGCCCGCCTTGGCCTCCCAGAGTACTGGGATTACAGGCGAGAGCCACCAAGCCCAGCCCTTTATTTATTTATTTATTTATTTATTTATTTATTTTGAGACGGAGTTTCACTCTTGTTGCCCACGTTGGAGAGCAGTGGCGTGATATCTTAGCTCACCGCAACCTCTGCCTCCCGGGTTCAAGAGATTCTTCTGCCTCAGCCTCCCGAGTAGCTGGACTACAGATGCATGCCACCACGCCCAGCTAATTTTTGAATTTTTAGTAGAGATGGGGTTTCACCATGTTGGCCAAGATGGTCTCGATCTCTTGACCTCGTGATCCACCCACCTCGGCCTCCTGAAGTGCTGGGATTACAGGCGTGAGCCACTGCGCCCAGCCGACCTGGCTAATCTTCAAAAGAAATTTTTGTAGAGACGGAGTATCACTATGTTGCCCAGGCTGGTCTCAAACTCCTGGGCTCAAGCAGTCCTCCCACCTCAGCCTCCCAAAATTCTGGGATTACAGGTGTGACCCGTCACACCTAGCCAGTCTAGCTCTGACTGTATCTATCTTTTTTTAAAAATTTGTACTGTTCATTGCAGAGCAGGGCTACCCCATAGGCCAGTGTGCCCAGAGTAGCCGCTCTCACTATATGTAAATCATGTATAGGTTTATGTGTATAAGTATATTGAGTCAGTATGAATTCTTCACATGGCCATGACTTATTTCTCTACATATAGATTTTATTGGCTGGGTGCGGTGGCTCACGTCTGTAATCCCAGCACTTTGGGAGGCTGAGGTGGGCGGATCACCTGAGGTCAGGAATCGAAAACCACCCTGACCAACATGGAGAAACCTCGTCTCTACTAAAAATGCAAAATTAGCCGGGCGTGGTGGCACATGCCTGTAATCCCAGCTACTCAGGAGGCTGAGGCAGGAGAATCGCTTGAACCCAGGAGGTGGAGGTTGCGGTGAGCCGAGATCGTGCCATTGCACTCAAGCCTGGGCAACAAGGGCGAAACTCTGTCTCAAAAAAAAATAATATTAAAAAAGATTTTATCATATCACCTCCCTGCTTAGAACTCTCTTATGGCTTCCTGTTAACCAAAGAATAAAATCCAGATATCTTCAGTGGTATACAAAGCTTTTATAATCTGGTCCTTGCCTTTTTGTCCACCATCATTCTTTGTCCTTATTCCATTTTTCTCATCCTAAATTTTAGCATTTCCAAACTAATTGCCAATTCCTTGCCAGTACTGTACCATCCTCTTTGTCTTTGCACATCCTTTCCTTTGCCTGAAATGTCTTTTTCCCCTCCTACTTTTTTTTTCTTCTTTTTTTGAGATGGAGTTTCACTCTTGTTGCCCAGGCTGGAGTGCAATGGTGCAATCTCGGCTCACCACAACCTCTGCCTTCTGGGTTCAAGCGATTCTCCTGCCTCGGCTCCCGAGTAGCTGGGATTACAGGCATGTGCCACCACGTCCGGCTAATTTTGTATTTTTAATAGAGATGGGGTTTCTCCATGTTGGTCAGGCTGGTCTTGAACTCCCGAACTCAGGTGATCTGCCAGCCTCAGGCCTCCCAAAGTGCTGGGATTACAGGCGTGAGCCACCACGCCGGGCTATCATGTTTGTTTCTAAGGCCTCCATGACTATTTTTGGTGCTGCCTTTGCTGTGATTGTAATTGCACACTTGTATTTATTTCTCCTAATACTCTGTACTGCAATGTTTCCTCTCATGTATTTCTCTCCTGGACTGTGAGCAGGGTCCATGGTGATGATGAACAAAGCACATACGGTTTTACCATGCAGTTCTCTTCTAGGGGAGGAAAACAGTCATTAAATACTGATCGCACACAAATAATTATAGGTGTAGTGAAGTAGGAGGGCCGTGGGAGCATATGACAGGGAAAGATAATGGCTGGGCACGGTGGCTCACGCCTGTAATCCCAGCGCTTTGGGATGACGAGGCGGGTGGATCACGAGGTCAGGAGATCGAGACGATCCTGGCTAACACAGGGAAACCCCGTCTCTACTAAAAATACAAAAAATTAGCCAGGCGCGGTGGCGGGCGCCTGTAGTCCCAGCTACTCAGGAGGCTGAGGCCGGAGAATGGTGTGAACTCAGGAGGCAGAGCTCTTGCAGTGAGCCGAGATTGCACCACTGCACTCCAGCCTGGGCAACAGAGCAAGACTGTGTCTCAAAAAAAAAAAAAAAAAAAAAGATAACTTGGTCTGGGAGATCAGAGAAGACTTGCCTGAGGAAATGATATTTAAAGTTGGGATTGTGGCTGGATGCGGTGGCTCACAACTGTAATCCCAGCACTTTGGGAAGCTAAGGCTGGTGGATCACCTGAGGTCGGGAGTTCGAGACCAGCCTGGCCAACATGGTGAGATCCCATCTCTACTAAAGATACAAAATTTAGCCAAGCATGGTGGCACATACCTGTAATCTCAGCTACTCGGAAGGCTGAGACAGGAGAATCGCTTGAAACCAGGAGGTGGAGGTTGCAGTGAGCCCAGATTGCACCACTGCATTCCAGCCTGGGCAACAGAGTAAGACTCCATCTCAAAAAAAAAAAAAAAAAAAAAAAGGTTGTTTTTTTTTTTTTCACAGTTAGCCAGGTGGAGAAGTGTGGTGAGGAATAGCATTCTAGGGAAACAGAACAGTACAAGCAAGGCTTTGAGGTTAAAAGAGTATAAAGGGGTGTCAGATTTTGTCAAATGCTTTTTTGTCTCTATTGAGATGATCATGTGATATTTGTTCTTTATTCTGTTGATATGATGACATATTAATTGATTTTCTTTTCTTTCTTTTTTTTTTTTTTTGAGATGGAGTCTTGCTCTGTTGGCCAGGCTGGAGTGCAGTGGCTCCATCTCGGCCCACTGCAGCCTCTGCCTCCCAGGTTCAAGTGATTCTCCTGCCTCAGCCTCCCGAGTAGCTGAGACTACAGGTGCGTGCCACCATGCCCCACTGATTTTTGTATTTTTAGTAGAGACAGGGTTTCACCATGTTAGCCAGCCTGGACTCCTGACCTCAGGTGATCCACCTCCCTGACCTCCCAAAGTGCTGGCATTACAGGCGTGAGGCACCGTGCCCAGCCTTATTAATTGATTTTCAAATATTAAACCAACCTCACATCCCTGGGATAAATTCCTTTAACACACTTAAATTAACACTTTGATTAAATCAAATTCTCTATTTATATTGTTATAACTTGGAAAATGCTGTTGTTGACAGCTGAGTTGCATAGTACATTATGAACACTTTTTCTTTCCTGCATAATATATTTTTTTTTTCTGAAGTGAAGTGTCTTAATTTGCTCATTTGCTTATGGAACTATGGGTTATGTAATTTCCTCTCTGTGCATTCAAAACATTAAATTTTTTTTTTTTTTTTTTTTTTTTTTTGAGAGGGAGTCTCATTCTGTTGCCCAGGCTGGAGTGCGATGGTGTGATCTTGGCTCACTGCAACCTCTGCCTCCCAGGTTCAAGCAATTCTTCTGTGTTAGCCTCCCCAGTAGGTGGGACTACAGGTGTGCGCCACCACACCTGGCTGTTTTGTATTTTTAGTACAGACGGGGTTTCACCATATTGGCCAGGCTGGTCTCGAACTCCTGACCTCATTATCTACCTGCCTCAGCCTCCCACAGTGCTAGGATTGCAGGTGTGAGCCACCACGCCCTGCAACATTAAATATTTTATTAATTTCATCTTTTTCAAGAAATCCCTCCTGGAGTCTTCTTACCTGTTTTAATCTGGACTAGTTGCTCTTAAGGCCAACTGTACGTCTTAGGATCTAATATTCCTCTTGCCTCCGTCTTCTTTTCTTTTTTTTTTGAGACTGATTCTCGCTCTGTTGCCCAGGCTGGAGTGCAGTGGCACGATCTCAGCTCACTGCAACCTCCGCCTCCCGGGTTCAAGCGATTCTCCTGCCTCAGCCTCCTGAGTAGCTGGGATTACAGGCGTGCGCCACCACGCCCAGCTCATTTTTGTATTTTTAGTAGAAATGGGGTTTCACCATGTTGGTCAGGCTGATTGCCTCCCTCTTACGTTGTATTCCCTGTTGCTTGGATCCTATGTCTTTATGTTTTCATAGTTTATTTCATTACTTTGATGGAGCACATTTTCTAGCAGCTGCCTGAGAAAGGCTGCATGGTGGATAAATAAGATCTTGCAAGTCTAAAAAGAAATCTTTCTTTTATTCTCCCACTTCATTTATAATTTGCCCAGGTATTTAATTCTGTGATAGAAATAATTTTTTCCTCAATTAAAAGTACTGCTCAAAGTTTGGGCGTGGTGGGTCATGCCTGTAATCTCAACACTTTGGGAGGCTGAGGCAGGAGGATCACTTGAGCAGGAGTTGAATACCAGCTGGGCAACACAGTGAGACCTTGTCTCTACAAAAACTAAAAAAAACTGAAAATTAGCCAAGCGTGGTAGTGCACACCTGCAGTTCCAGTTACTTGGGAGTCTGAAGTGGGAGGATTGCATGAGTCCCAGAGGTCAAGGCTGCAGTGAGCCCTGATCGCGTCTGTACTCTAGCCTGGGTGACAGAGTGAGACCCTGTCTCAGTGAATGAATGAATTAATGAATGAGTGAATGAATAACAAAAGCACTGCTCTGTTGTCTTTGTAATTACTTTTTATTTTATTTTTATTTTGAGACGGAGTCTCACTCTTCCGCCCAGGCTGGATTGCAGTGGCACGATCTTGACTACAACCTCTGCCTCTTGGGTTCAAACAATTCTCCTGCCTCAGTCTCCTGAGTAGCTGGGACTACAGGCGCCCGCCACCACGCCCAGCTAATTTTTGTATTTTTAGTAGAGACAGGGTTTTACCATATTGGCCAGGCCGGTCTCGAACTCCTGACCTTGTGATCCACCCACCTTGGCCTCCCAAAGTGCTGGGATTACAGACCTGAGTCGCTGCGCCCGGCCATAACTTCTTTTTTTTTTTGAGACGAAGTCTTGCTCTGTCACCCAGGCTGGAGTGCAGTGGCAGGATCTCAGCTCACTGCAACCTCTGCCTCCTGGGTTCAAGCGATTCTTCTGCCTCAGTCTCCCGAGTAGCTGGAACTACAGGCACGTGCCATCACGCCTGGCTAATTTTTTGTATTTTAGTGGAGATGGGGTTTCACCATGTTGGCCAGGATGGTCTCGAGCTTCTGACCTCATGATCTGCCTGCTTCGGCCTCCCAAAGTGCTGGGATTACAGGCGTGAGCCACCGCACCCGGCCTGTCTTTGTAACTTCTAATGTTGCTGTTAGGAAGCCCAGTGTTGCCAGGTGCCATGTCTCAGGCCTGTAATCCCAGCACTTTGGGAGGCCGAGGCAGGCAGATCACAAGGTCAGGAGTTCGAGACCAGCCTGGTCAGCATGGTGAAACCCCATCTCTACTAAAAATACAAAAATTAGGCGGGCGGGGTGATGTGTGCCTGTAGTCCCAGCTACTCGGGAGGCTGAGGCAGGAGAATTGCTTGAACCCAGGAGGCGGAGGTTGCAGTGAGCTGAGATTGCACCACTGTACTCCAGCCTGTGCGACGGAGTGCGAGACTCTGTCTCAAAAAAAAAAAAAAAAGCCCAGTGTTATTCTGAATCTATTTTCTTGAGATGGAGTCTCGCTCTGTTGCCCAGGCTGGAGTGCAGTGGTGCGATCACTACCTCTGCCTCTTAAGTTCAAGTATTCTCCTGCCTCAGCCTCCCAAGTAGCTGGGATTACAGACAGCACCACCATGCCCAGCTTTTTTTTTTTTTTTTTTTTTGAGATGGAGTCTCGCTCTGTGACCCAGGCTGGAATGCAGTGGTGCGATCTCTGCTCACTGCAACCTCTGCCTCCTAGGTTCAAGCGATTCTTGTGCCTCAGCCTCCGGAGTAGCTGGGATTACAGGTGCACACCATGACGCCCAGCTTATTTTTGGATTTTTAGTAGAGATGGGGTTTCACCCTGTTGGCTAGGCTGGTCTCAAACTCCTGACCTCAAGTGATCTACCTGCCTCAGCCTCCCAAAGTGCTGGGATTACAGGCGTGAGCCACCGCGCCTGGCCTATTTTGACTCTTGAGCATTTGTATGAAACCCGTTTTTTCTGTTTTTAGTGCATATAAGATGTTATCTTTGATTCTAGAATTGTGAAATTTCACTATGAGAAGTCTTAGTCTTTCTTTAGAGTGCTTAATTTAAGAGGGAGAAGGTTGAATTTCCAGGACTTGACACATTAAAAAATCAATTATTGGCCGGGCATGGTAGCTCACGCCTGTAATCCCAGGACTTTGGAAGGCCGAGGCGGGCGGATCCTGAGGTCAGGAGATTGAGACCATCCTGGCTAACAGGGTGAAACCCCATCTCTACTAAAAATACAAAAATTTAGCCGCGTGTGGTCACGGGCGCCTGTAGTCCCAGCTACTCAGGAGGCTGAGGCAGGAGAATGGCGTGAACCTGGGAGGCGGAGCTTGCAGTGAGCCGAGATCATGCCACTGCACTCCAGCCTGGGTGACAGAGCGAGACTCAAAAAAAGAAAAAAAAAAAAAGCTAAACAATTATTGAGCAAGTGGATGGACATGAATGGAGGTCAGTGTAGGCTGTGAATTATGGAATTGTAAGACCTTTAGAAGTAATACTCAGGCTTAATTTTACAGAACCCGGAGGATAAAAGACTATGATGCCAACTTTAAAATAAAGGACTTCCCTGAAAAAGCTAAGGATATCTTTATTGAAGCTCACCTTTGTCTAAATAAGTAAGTGAACTCCCTATCTTTACCCATTCTGTTCTCAGCAGTTAGCTATTATTTTAGGCACAGTTTTTTTGTTTGTTTGTTTTTGTTTTGCACAAATTTGTTTTCTGCCTTCAGGTAAGAGATCTAGAGTGAGAGAACTTCCTATATTGGAAGTAATTAGTGACTGAAGCTGTCTTTCACTCCCCTCTCTGCTTCTGGGAATTTCTACCATTTGGTCTGTCTCAGTTCCACCTGCAAGTGTTGGGACCTTGTGCTAGAATAGCTGCCTTTTTCACCCCATCTGATCCCTGAATTCATCCTGATCTTTTTTGTGTGTTTGTCTTACGTATCTTCATTTCCCTTTCCTTGGTTATTTTGAATATATTTCTTGTGAAAATTTCCAGCTCTCCCTCCACTTTTATTTTATTTTTTTATTTTTATTTTGAGATGGAGTCTCGCTCTGTCGCCCAGGCTGGAGTGCAATGGCACAATCTTGGCTCTCCGCAATCTCCAACTCCCTGGTTCAAGCAACTCCCCTGCCTCAGCCTCCCAAGTAGCTGGGATTACAGGCGCACGCCACCACATCCAGCTAATTTTTTTGTATTTTTAGTAGAGACGGGGTTTCATCATGTTGGCCAGACTGGTCCCGAACTCCTGACCTCAGGCAATCTGCCCGCCTCGGCTTCCCAAAGTGCTAGGATTACAGGCGTGAGCCACCACGCCCGGCCCCCCTTTTTTTTTTTTGAGATGGAGTCTCACTGTTGCACAGTCTGGAATGCAGTGGCATGATCATGGCTCACTGCAGCCTTGACTTCCTGGACCCAAGTGGTTCTCTCAAGGAATCTACTTAGTCCATCAAGTAGAGCTGGGACCACCAGCATCTGCCACCACACCCAGCTAATTAAAATAAACTTTTTTTTGTAGGGATAAGGTTTTGCTGTGTTGCCTAGACTGGTCTCAAATTCCTGGGCTCAAGCAATCCTCCTGCCTTGGCCTCCCAAAGTGAAGAAATTATAGGCATGAGCCACCATACCTGGCCACCCAGCTTTTTCTTGATTCATCCAAGTTAGGGCTGCTAGGAAGATGAAGAATCAACATTAGGAGACTGGAATATCTTAAGTACTAGCCGTGGACTGTTGCTGGCATTCTTTGATCTGTGGCTGCTGTGGCTAGGCTTCAGGTGGGACCCAAAACCTGTAGTCTAAAATCCATTAATTATTTAATTTTACTTTTATTTCTTTAAAAAAGATTTATTTATTTTGAATAGAGATGGGATGTCGCGATGTTGCCCAGGCTGTTCTTGTTTTTGTTTTTTGTTTTGAGACGGTCTTGTTCTGTTGCCCAGGCTGGAGGGCAGTGGTGCAATCACAGCTCATTGCAGCCTCAGCTCCGGGGCTCAAGCGATCCTCCCATCTCAGCCATCTGAGTAGCTGGAACCTCTAGGGGTATACCACCACACCCTGCTAGTTTTCATATTTTTTGTAGAGATGGGATTTCACCATGTTGCCCAGGCTACGCAAGCCGGTCATTTTTTTTTTTCCCCCTTTTTGAGACGGAGTCTAGCTCTGTCATCCAGGCTGGAGTGCAGTGGTGCAATCTTGGCTAACTGCAGCCTGTGCCTCCTGGGTTCAAGCAATTCTCTTGCCTTAGCCTCCCAAGTAACTGGGATTTCAGGTGCATGCCACCACACCCGGCTAATTTTTGTATGTTTAGTACAGATGGGGTTTTACCATGTTGGCCAGGTGGTCTGAAACTCCTGACCTCAGGTGATCTGTCTACCTCAGCCTCCCAAAGTGCTGGGATTACAGATGTGAGCCACTATGCCCAGCCTTGTTTTATTTCTCAAAACATTGGGTTTTTTTTGTTTGTTTGTTTTGAGATAGACTCTTGCTCTGTTGCCCAGGCTGGAGTGCAGTGACGTGATCTTGGCTCACTGCAACCTCTGCCTCCCAGATTCAAGCAATTCTCCTGCCTTAACCTCCCAAGTAACTGGGATTACAGGCACGCACCACCACACCTGACTATTTTCTGTATTTTTAATAGAGACGGATTTCACCATGTTGGCCAGGCTGGTCTTGAACTCCTGACCTCAAGTGATCTGCCCACCTTGGCCTCCCAAAGTGCTGGGATTACAGGCGTGAGCCACCACGCCTGGCCTAATTTTTGTATTTTTAGTAGAGATGGGGTTTTGCCATGTTTGCTAGGCTGGTCTCAAACTCCTGACCTCAGGTGATCCGCCCTCCTCAGCGTTACTGTTGTTTATTTTTACTTTGTGTGCTTTTATTTATCTTTTTTTTTGAGACAGAGTCTCGCTCTGTCGCCAGGCTGGAGTGCAGTAGCGCAATCTCGACTCACTGCAACCTCCGCCTCCCACTTTGAAACGATTCTGCTGCCTCAGCCTCTTGAGTAGCTGGAACTACAGGTGCCTGCCACCACACCCAGCTAATTTTTGTATTTTTAGTAGAGACAGGGTTTCACCATATTGGCCAGGCTGGTCTCGAACTCCTGACCTTGTGATCCGCCCTCCTTGGCCTCCCAAAGTGCTGGGATTACAGGTGTGAGCCACCGTGCCCAGCTGACTTTGTGTGCTTTGAAGATTTTCTCTCGGGCTGGGTGTGGTGGCTCTCGCTTGTAATCCCAGCGCTTTGGGAGGCCAAGACCAGTGGATCACAAGGTCAGGAGTTCGAAACCAGCCTGGCCAATATGGTGAAACCCTGTCTCTACTAAAAATACAAAAAAAAAATTAGCCAGGTGTGGTGGTGCATGCGTGTAATCTCAGCTACTCGGGAGGGGCTGAGGCAGGAGAATCGCTTGAACCCGGGAGTCAGAGGTTGCTTTGAGCCGAGATCGTGCAGCTGCACTCAAGCCACGACAACAGAGCAAAACTCCGTCTCAGAAAAAAAAAAAAAGAAAGATTTTTTTTCTTTCTTTTTAGTATTCAGCAATTTACTATGATTTATCTATGGGTATCTGTCTTCTTAAATTTTTTTTTTTTTTTTTTTTTTTGTAGAGACAGGGTCTGGCCTTGTTGCCCAGGCTGGTCTTGAATCCCTGGCTTCAAGCAATCCTTCCACCTCAGACTCCCAAAATGCTGGGATTATAGGCATGTGCCACCACACTGGGCCATGTGTGTGTCTTTTATCCTGCTCTGGGTTCATATTGCTTCTTAAACTTTTAGGTGCTTTTTTTGTCAGTGTTGGAAAATTCTCAGTCAGAACTCATCTCTTCAGATGTTGCTTCTGCTCCACTTTCTCGTCTCCTTGTGTAGTTCTGAATACACATATGTTAGATCTTTCACTGTGTGCCAAATGTGTCTTCAGCTCTTTTCTATATTTTTCCGACCTTTTTTTTCCGCCTCCAGCTTTAGTCTGGATATTCTATGATCTATCTTCCTGTCCTCTTTTCAGTTGTAGCTAATCTGCTGTTAACCTACCTATAGAGTTCTTAATTTTATATTTATTTTATTTATTTTCTGTTTTTTGCTTTTAGAATTTTCATTTTTTTTTTTTTTTTTTTTTTTTTTTAGTGTGTCCAGATCTCTGGTAAAATTCTCCATTCTGTCATCTAATTTCTTGAACATACTAATCACAGTTATTTTAAAACCTGTGTCTGATAACTTCAAAATCTGTGTCTTCAATAGGTCCATTTTCTCTTGTCTTATTTGTTTTTTTTGGGTTTTGGTTAGTTCTTGTCATTTTTGTTTTCGTTTTTTTTTTTTTTTTGAGATGGAGTCTTACTCTGTCACCCTGGCTGGAGTGCAGTGGTGTGATCTCCGCTCACTGCATCCTCCACCTCCCGGATTCAAGGAATTCTCCCTTCTCAGTCCCCGGAGTAGCTGAGACTACAGGTGCACGCCATGACGCCCAGCTAATTTTTGTATTTTTAGTAGAGATGGCATTTCACCATATTGGTCAGGCTGGTCTCGAACTCCTGACTTCAGGTGATTCACCTGCCTCAGCCTCCCAAAGTGCTGGGATTACAGGCATGAGCCACTGCACCTGGCCTTGTTTTTGGTTTTTGAGACAGGCTCTTGCGCTGTCACTCAGGCTAGAGTACAGTGGCTCGATCACGGCTCACTGCTGCCTTGACCTCCCAGGCTCAAGTGATCCTCCCACTTCAGCCTCCAAAGTAGCTGGGACTTAGTACATGCCACCATACCTGGCTAATTTTTAAATTTTTTGTAGAGACAGGGTCTTGCTATGTTGCCCAGGCTGGTCTCAAACTCTGGCCTCAAGCAGTCCTCTCACCTCAGCCTCCCAAAGTGTTGGTACAGTTTTCTTGCCATTTTGTATTCCTGCATTTTTTTTTTTAAACAAATAGATATTTTAGAAAAATCTAAGACAATCATTTATTTTAAAAATTATAAGATTAATAATAGCTTTTGTATATTTATGGTAAAATACACATAATATACAATTTACCATTTTAATCATTTTGAAGTATATAATTCAGTGGCATTAAGTACATTCACAATGTTGTACAATTCTTACCACTATCCATTTCCAGGTTTTGTTCATCTCAGACAGGAATTTTATACCCATTAAGCAGTAATTCCCCATTGCCCTCTTCCCTTATCACCTGGTAACCTCCATTCTACTTTATTTCTCTATGAATTTACCCATCCTGATGCTGTGGTCTGAATGTTAGTGTCTCCTGAAAATTCATTTGTCGAAATCCTAACCCCCAAGGTGATGGTATAGGCTGTGGGGGGACCTCTGGGAGGTGATGAGGTCATGAGAGTGGAGCCCTCATGAATGGGAATAGTGCCCTTATAAAAGCGACCCGGGGGTGTGGTGGTTCATGCCTATAATCCCAGCACTTTGGGAGGCTGAGGCAGGCAGATCACAAGGTCAAGAGATCGAGACCATCCTGGCCAACGTGGTGAAACCCCGTCTCTACTAAAAATACAAAAATTAGCTGGGCATGGTGACATGCACCTGTAGTCCCGGTTACTTGGGAGGCTGAGGCAAGAGAATTGCTTGAACCCAGGAGGTGGAGGTTGCAGTGAGCCAAGATCGCGCCACTGCACTCCAGCCTGGCGACAGAGCGAGACTCCGTCTTAAAAAAAAAAAAAAAAAAAGAGACCTGAGGGAGCTTGTGCACCCCTTCCACCCACTGACGACACAGCAAGAAGTCAACATCTATGAGGAACGGGCTCTCACCAGACACCAAATTTGCCAGTGTCTTGATCTTGGACTTCCCAGCCTCTAGAACTGTGAGAAATAAATGTTGTTTATAAGCCACCTGGTTTATGATATTTTTGTTATAGCATCCTGAACAGATGAAGGCATCTAGGTACCTCACATAAGTGGAATCTTACAGTTTTTGACCTTTTGTGATTGGCTTAGTTCACTTAGCATGATGTCTTCAATGTTCATATATATTGTAGCATGTGTCTCCTTAATTTTTTTTTTTTATCTTTTTTTTTTTTTGAGATGGAGTTTCACTCTTGTCACCCAGGCTGGAGTGTAATGGCTCGATCTCCAGTCACTGCAACCTTTGCCTCCTGGGTTCAAGCGATTCTCCAGCCTCAGCCTCCCAAGTAGCTGGGATTACAGATGCCCACCATCACACCTGGCTAATTTTTGTATTTTTAGTAGAGGCGGGGTTCACCATGTTGGCCAGGCTGGTCTCGAACTCCTGACCTCAGGTGATCGCCTGCCTCAGCCTCCGTAAGTACGGGGATTACAGGTGTGAGCCACCGTGCCCAGCCACATATGTCTCCTTATTAAGGCTGAATAATATTTCATTGTATGTATATACACCACATTTTGTTTATCCATTCATCTAGTGATGGACATTCAGGTTGTTTCCACCTTTTATTGTGGCATAATGCTCCTGTGATTGTTGGTGTACAAGTATCTGTTTGAGCTCATGCTTTCAATTCGTTTGGGCATATACTCAGAACTGAAGTTGTTGGATCACATGATAACTCTGTGTTTAACTTTTTGAGGGGCCGGGTGGTGGCTCATACCCATAATTCAGCACTTTTGGAGGCCGAAGTGGGAGGATTGTTTCTGGGCAGCAGAGTAGGATCCCATCTCTATAAAAAATTTAAAAAATCATCCGGGCATGGTGGTGCATGCCTGTAGTCCCAGCTATTTGAGGTGCTAAGGCAGAAGGATTGCTTGAGCTCAGGGATTTTTGAGGCTGTGGTGAGCTATGATTGTGTCACTACACTCCAGCCTCAATGACAGAGTGAGACTGTCTCGAAAAAAAAAACCCTAACTTTTTGAGGAACCACCATATGGTTTTCCTTAGTAGCTACACTGTTTTACATTCCTACGACCAACGCACAAGGATTCCAGTTTCTCTACATCCTCACTGATACCTATTACTTTCCTTTTTATTGTTTTTTTTTTTTTTTTTGAGGTGGAGTCTCGCCCTGTTGCCCAGGCTGGAGTGCAGTGGCACAATCTCAGCTCACTGCAAGCTCCGCCTGCTGGGTTCAAGCCATTCTCCTGCCTCAGCCTCCCGGGTAGCTGGAACTACAGGCACCTGCCACCACGCCTGGCTAATTTTTTGTATTTTTAGTAGAGATGGGGTTTCATGTGTTAGCCAGGATGGTCTCAATCTCCTGACTTCATGATCCACCCACCTTGGCCTCCCAAAGTGCTGGGATTACAGGCGTGAGCTATCACGCCCAGCCACTTTCCTTTTTATCAAAAAAAAAAAAAATATATATATATATACACACACACATATATATATACACACATATATATACACACATATATATGTACACATATATATATATGAGAGATGGGGTCTCACTGTATTGCCCAAGCTGGTCTCAAACTCCTGGGCTTAAGCAATCCTCTTGCCTCGGCCTCCCAAAATGCTAGGACTACAGGTGTGAGCCACTACGCCCAGCCTTTTTCTTTTTAAAATAGGCATCCTCATGGGTGTGAAGTGTAGTATCTCATTATGGTTTTGCTTTGTATTTCCCTAATAGCTAGTGACATTGAGCATCTTTTCATGTGCTATTGGCCTTTTGTACATCTTCTTTGAAGAAAGGTCTTTTTTTTTTTTTTTTTTGAGTTGAAGTCTTGCTCTGTCGCCCAGACAGGACTGCAGTGGCATGATCTCGGCTCATAGCAACCTCTGCCTCCTGGGTTCAAGCGATTCTCCTGCCTCAGCCTCCTGAGTAGCTGGGATTACAGGCATGCACCACCATGCCCAGCTAATTTTTGTATTTTTAGTAGAGACGGGGTTTCACCATGTTGGCCAGGCTGGTCTCGAACTCCTGACCTCAGATGATCCACCCACCTCAGCCTTCCAAAGTGGTGGGATTACAGGCATGAGCCACTGCACCCAGCCCAGAAAGGTCTATTTTTAAATTAGGCGGTTATTTTGTTGTTGAGTTATAGGAGTTCTTTATATATTTTGGATATTAATCCTTTATCAGATATATGCTGTGCTAATATTTTCCCCCATTTTATGGTTTGTCTTTTCACTCTTTTATTATTATTATTTTTTGAGATGGAGTTTTGCTCTTGAAGCCCAGGCTGGAGTGCAATGGCGCAATCTTGGCTCACCGCAACCTCTGCCTCCTGGGTTCAAGCAATTCTCCTGCCTCAGCCTCCTGAGTAGCTCGGATTACAGGCATGTGCCACCATGCCTGGCTAATTTTGTATTTTAGTAGAGACAGGGTTTCACCATGTTGGCCAGGCTGGTCTTGAACTCCCGACCTCGGGTGATCCACCTGCCTCGGCCTCCCAAAGTACTGGGATTACAGGCGTGAGCCACTGTGCCTGCCGTCTTTTCACTCTTGATAGTATCCTTTGATGCAAAAAAGTTTTAAATTTTGATGAAATACAGTTTTTCAAGTTTTTTTCTTTTGTTACCATATCGAGTTTTTTCTTTTGGTGTCATAGTCAAGAAATCATTGCCAAATCCAGTGTCATGAAGTATTTCTCCTTCCTTTTTCTCTAAGATTTTTATAGTTTTAGCTCTCACATTTAGGTCTTTGCTCCATTTTGAGTTAGTTTTTGTATATAGTGAAAACTATGTGATGTTTTTGCTTTTTTTTTGCATGAGAATATTCATTTTTCTAGCACCATTTATTTTTTATTTTTATTTTTTTTGAGATGGAGTCTTGCTTTGTCGCCCAGGCTGGAGTGCAGTGGCGCGATCTCGGCTCACTGCAAGCTCCACCTCCCGGGTTCACGCCATTCTCCTGCCTCAGCCTCCCGAGTAGCTGGGACTACAGGCGCCCACTACCACGCCCGGCTAATTTTTTGTATTTTTAGTAGAGACGGGGTTTCACCGTTCTAGCACCATTTATTGAAGAGACTGTCCTTTCCCATTAAGTGGCCAGGCTGGTCTCAAACTCCTGACCTCAGATGATCCACCCGCCTCGACCTCCCAAAGCATTGGGATTACAGGCATGAGCCACCGCCTGTCCTCAACAGTGGTTTTTGCAGAAATAGAGAAACACAGCCAGGCGCGGTAGCTAGTTCAACCTAGTTTGAATAATATCAACTTAGTTTCAATAATATACAAACGCTCTGCTCCTATATGTCTCTCCCTCCCACTTCATTATGGCATGAGCCACCGCATCCAACCTTATGATGCATAATTTTAGAGATTGCTTTTTTAGACAAATATTGAACTCATGTATTAAACAGTTTAATGAAAACAGACTCTATCTGAATATGATCTCTTTTTTTTTACTTTTATTCTTAAGTTATACGTGTTTATTGTAAAAATATTCAAATTAGTAGGGAGTTTTTAAAAATGTAAAATTATCTTGTTCATCCTAAATCCCATTTTTCAGTAGTAACTACTGTGAACACTTTTTGGGAGGGGGGAGGGGACAGGGTCTCACTCTGTCACCCAAGCTAGAATGCAGTGGCACGGTCTTGGTTCACTGCAGCCTCCGCCTCCTGGGTTCAAGAGATTCTTGTACTTCAGCCTCCCAAGTAGCTGGGACTATAGGCGTGTGCTACCATGCCCGGCTGATTTTTTTTTTTTTTTGTATTTTTTTGTAGAGACAGGATTTCGCAGTGTTGGCTAGGCTGGTCTCAAACTCCTGACCTCAAGCAATCCACCCACCTTGCCTCCCAAAGTGCTGGGATTATAGGCGTGAGCCACCGTGCCTGGCCTGTTAACAGTTATGTTGTTACCTTCCATATCTTTATCTATGTGTATACAAACTGTCCTCTGTAACCCATTTTGTACATACTTTTTATTATATAATTTATTTTTTAAAAAATTCTTTTGTAGAATACTTTTTCACACTAAAGATTCTCACAGTAGGAAAATAACAATTTATTACTTATAGTTTTATATTTGTGGACAGATTGTTTTAGAACAAGTAAAACACATTTGAGAATTAAGTCTCAGTTTGGAATTTGTAATATTTTGATGCATCTACAAGGAGGACCTAGTCCTTAAATGGAACTTCTGTATATTCAGAAGCTCTTTAAGCTTTTCTTCACAGGATTTAGAAATTCATAATGTGAGAAATCAGCATTTCCTAATTTTAAACTTTCCCTAGTATATGTAGTCATCAGTAGCTGGTATCTACTGAACAGAGGGAAGTTTTGGAAAATTAAACACTGGCTAATTTTCTGCAAAGTTTTTATTCATCAATTAACAGTATTTCCCTTTGCCCATTTTTCCCAGGGCAAATATAGAAGCAGTTTGGTCATGTACTGGCAGTAATAAAGCTGGATTCTCTTTAAGAGATTGATCAGGTCGGGCGCGGTGGCTCACGCCTGTAATCCCAGCACTTTGGGAGGCCAAGGCAGGCAGATCACCTGAGGCCAGGAGTTAAGAGACCAGCCTGGCCAACATGGTGGAATCTCGTCTACTAAAAATACATAAATTAGCCGGGTGTGGTGGCAGTTGCCTGTAATCCCAGCTACTCGGGAGGCTGAGGCAGGAGAATTGCTTGAAGGTGGGAGGAAGATGTTACAGTGACCCGAGATCGCGCCACTGCACTCCAGCCTGGGTGACAGAGTGAGACTCAGTCTCAAAAAAAAAAAAAAAAAAAAGGGCGGGGGGAAATCATATGTTTGCATCTGTAATGTTGATGTATCATGGACTCTGCCCTACACTAGACTAGTGTCATCCAGTGCAGCAGCCGCTAGCCACAGGTAGCTATTGAAAACTTGAGGCTGGGCGTGGTGGCTCATGGCTATTATCTCAGCACTTTGGGAGGCTGAGGCAGGAGGATCACTTAAGCCCAGGAGTTCAAGATCAGGTTGGGCAACATAGCCAGACCCCATCTCTGCAAAAAATTTTAAAATTAGCCAAGTATGGTGGCATGCACCTGTAGTTCCAGCTACTTGGAAGGGTGAGGCGGCAGGATCATCTGAACCTGGGAATATCAAGGCTGCAGTGAGCCATGATGGCACCACAACACTCCAGCCTGGGTGATAGAGTGAGACCCTGTCTTAAAAAACAACAAACAAACAAAACCATAAAACAAAACCTTGAAATGTGGCTAATCTGGATTGAATTATGCTGTAAATGTAAAATACACATCAGATTTCTAAGACTTAGAATGTAAAAGAGAATGTAAAATATCTCACCAGTAATTTTTTAATTGATCACATGTTGCAGTGGTAATATTTAGGGGTATATTGGGTTAAATAAAGCATGTTATTAAATTAATTTTAGCTGGGTATGGTGGCACATGCCTGTAGTCCCAGCTGCTGGGGAGGCTGAGGTATTTTTTAAAGTGAGTGTTGGCCAGGTGCAGTGGCTCACGCCTGTAATCCCAGCACTTTGGGAGGCCGAGGAGGGTAGATCACCTGAGGTCAGGAGTTCGAGACCAGCCTGACCAACATGGTGAAACCCCGTCTCTACTAAAAAAACAATAATTCGCCAGGCATGGTGGCACGTGCCTGTAATCCCAGCTGCTCCAGAAGCTGAGGAAGGAGCATCGCTTGAACCCAGGAGGCAGAGGTTGCAGTGAGCCAAGATTGCACCATTGCACTCCAGCCTGGGCAACATGAGTGAAACTCTGTCTAAACAAACAAACAAACAAACTGAGTGTTAAGGATTGCTGGAGCCCAGGAGTTTAAGGTCCAGTGAGCTATCATCGTGCCATTCACTGTACTGCAGCCTGGGCAACAGAGCAAGACCCTGTCTCTTTAAAAAAAAAAACCAAAAAACAAAAAACTATGTTGCCCAGGCTGGAATGTAGTAGCTATTCACAGTATTCACAGGCACAATCATGGCATGCTACAGGCTGGAACTCCTAGGCTCAAATGATCCTCCTCTTCAGACTCCCAAGTAGTCGGAACTACAAGCCCTCATTAACAGGCCTGAATTTTTTTTCTTTTTTGAGATGGAGTCTCACTCTGTCACCCAGGCTGGAGTGCAGTGGTGCGATCGCAGCTCATTGCAACTTCCGCCTCCTGGGTTCAAGTGATTCTCCTGCCTCAGCATCCCCAGTAGCTAGGATTACAGGCACGTGCCACCACACCTGGCTAATTTTTGTATTTTTAGTAGAGATGGGGTTTCCCCATGTTGGCCAGGCTGGCTGGTCTCAAACTCCTGACCTCATGATCTGCCTGCCTCAGTCTCCCAAAATGCTGGAATTACAGACATGAGCCACTACGCCCAGCCAAGCCTGAGTTTTTAAAAAGACCTGGGTGTTTATCTGGGATGTGAGCCCCTGTTTCCTTTTACTATTTTTAATGTGACTGCTAAAAATTTTAAACTACATGTATGGCTCACATTATATTTCCATTGGACCTCGCTGCTCTGAACTAACAGATGAGGACAATAACACTGGCTTTAAAAATTACATAATATGGCCCGGCACAGTGGCTCAAGCCTGTAAGCCCAGGAATTTAGGGGAACTTGGCTGGGCACTGTGGCTCACGCCTGTAATCCCAGCACTTTGGGAGGCCAAGGCAGGCAGATCACTTGATGTCAGCAGTTCAAAACCAGCCTGGCCAACATGGTGATACCCCGTCTACTAAAAATACAAGACAATTAACTGGGCCTGGTGGTGGACACCTGTAATCCCAGCTACTTGGGAGGCTGAGGCAGGAGAATCACTTGAACCCGGGAGGTGGAGGTTGCAGGGAGCCGAGATCGGGCCACTGCACTCCAGCCTGGGTGACAGAGCAAGACTCTGTCTCAATAAATAAATAAATAAATAAATAAATAAATAAATAAATAAATAAATAAGGGAACTTGGAATGGGAGCCGTGGGGGAGTGGTGCTGGGTACGAGGCCTGTGTGTCTTGTTCCAGGGCTATCTTGAGTCACGGTCCACCTGCATGGGCTGCTGTCATCTCAACAATGGCCAGGTTGTAGATTAACTGCCTTGAGGTAATCTCTGGAATTTAGCAGTTGGGTCTTCATGCCTGATGTGTTTCAAAATTAGCCCCTGGAATTTCTAAATAAGTGCATAATTAGATAAGCAAGCACTGTGCACAAGAGTATCTGGTGGGAAGGGAGAGAAACAAAGAGCTTTATTTATTTATTTATTTATTTATTTATTTATTTTCGAGACAGAGTCTCACTCTGTTGCCCAGGCTGGAGTGTAGTAGCATGATCTCTGCTTACTGCAAACTCTGCCTCCTGGGTTCAAGCGATTCTCCTGCCTCAGCCTCCTGAGTAGCTGGGATTACAGGCTTGCACCACCACGCCTGGCTAATTTTTGTATCTTTAGTAGAAATGGGGTTTCACCATGTTGGCCAGCTCTTGAACTCCTGGCCTCAAGTGATCCACCTGCCTCAGCCTCCCAAAGTGCTGGGGTTACAGGCATGAGCCACCAGGTCCAGCCAACAAATAATTTCAAAGTATGTTTCAAGGCTAAATGTAAGAAAGGAAAAAAGTTTCAAAATGCATTTTGAAGCTGAGCTACTTGGTTACATATTGATGCTTTTATTTCTGTAGGATAGATTTCCCAAACACACTGCTAGATCAAATGTTATTTTCCAAATTGGCTGTAGCAATTTATATTCCCACCAGCATGTATGAGTGTCCTTTGTTTATGCTTTCAGTATAAGGTATGATTACTCTTTTTATTTGTTTGTTTGAGACAGGATTTCTTTCGCTCTGTTACCCAGGCTGGAATGCAGTGGCATGATCTCAGCTCACTGCAACATCCACTTCCTGGCTCAAGTGATCCTCCAGCCTCAGCCTCCCAAGTAGCTGGGACCACAGGCATGAGCCACCATGGCCAGCCCATTTTTGTAATTCTTGTAGAGATGGGGTTCAGCATGTTGTCCAGGCTGGTCTCGAACTCCTGAGCTCAAAGTTGTCTGCCTCCCTTGGCCTCCCAAAGTGCTGAGATTACAGGCATGAGCCACCGTGCCTGGCGCAGATATGGTTACTCTTTATAATTTTTGCCAGTTATTGAAAAGTGGCATCTCTTTTTTGTTTTAATTTGCTTTTTCCTGAATGAGGCTGAGCAGTATCTTTTTATATTTTTATTAACTATTTGAATTTCCTCTTCCGCAATTTGCCTATTTGTAGCCTTTGTCCATTTTTCTATTTGTCATTAGTTTCTAATTAATTTGTAGAAACTATTTATATGTTACAGGCTTTCATTCATATGTGTTACAAATATTTTCCCAATCTATTGTTTTTTTCTTAATTTCATTTATGCTTTCACGATGGAAAAAACTTAACTTTCATATAGTCACTTTATGATTCCTCTTAATCGAGTTCTCTTCATACACACCTCACTTTTATTTTTATTATTTTATACTTAGATATCTAATGCATTTCAAGTTATATTATCTTACATTATATGACATAGTGGCTGATTGCCCCAAATTTGCAAACAACTCTATATAATAGAATCTCTACTACAATGCCTTAATCAAATAGGGGTCGGGCGAGGTGGCTCATGCCTGTAATCCCAGCACTTTGGGAGGCTGAGGTGGGTGGATCACCTGAGGTCGGGGGTTCGAGACCAGCCTGACCAACATAGAGAAACCCCATCTCTACTAAAAATACAAAATTAGCCAGGCGTGGTGTTGCACGCCTGTAATCCCAGCTACTTGGGAGGCTGAGACAGGAGAATCACTTGAACCCAGGAGGCGGAGGTTGCAGTGAGTGGAGATCATGCCATTGTACTCCAGCCTGGGCAACAAGAGTGAAACTCCGTCTCAAAAAAAAAAAAAAAAAAAATCAAATAGGGCTTTTTTTTTTGGTTTGTTTTTTCATGTAACAAGAAGAATAGAAGTAAAAGATCAGGACAGGTGTGGTGGCTCTACCATGCCATCAAAGATCCAGGCATCATCTCCCTTTCGGTTCCACAATTCAGGGATTCTTCTTTTTCTTTTTTTTTTTTTTAAGATGGAGCCTTGCTCTGTTGCCCAGGCTGGAGTCCAGTGGTGCGATCTCGGCTCACTGCAACCTCTGCCTCCCGGGTTCAAGTGATTCTCCTGCTTCAGCCTCCTGAATAGCTGGGATTACAAGTGCCTGTACCTCGCCTGGCTAATTTTTGTATTTTTAGTAGAGAGGGGGTTTTGCCATGTTGGTCAGGCTGGTCTCGAATTCCTGACCTCAAGTAATCTGCCCACCTCGGCCTCCCAAAGTGCTGAGATTACAGGCATGAGCCACCACACCCAGCCTATTATTTTCTTTTTCAGGCAAGCCAGTTTCTGTACTAAAAGGGTCACATTTACACGTTATGGGCAGGAAGAATATAGGGTGAAGGACACCTTTCTTTTCTTTTTATCAAGAAAACAATAGCTTTCCTGGAAGCTCTACCCATTAGACTTCTAATTATGTCTCACTGAGTGGGACATGGCCACTCTTATTTTCAAGAGAGTCTAGGTGGTAAATAGATTTGTCTGGGCACCTTGCTGCCCTAAACAAAATCAAGATTCTGAATGAAAATTGGTTAGGCAACTAGCGGTGTCTGCCATAGGAACTAGCTTTATTTTCTTCTAGTTGTATACTCAATTATGCTAGCACCATAAAATAAATAAAGTAAAAAATAAATAAAATAATAAAATAATAAATAAAATTAAATAAATAAAAAGTCATCTTGGTCCTTGTATTAGTCTGTTCTCATGCTGCTATAAAGGGCTGCCCAGGACTGGGTAATTTATAAACGAAAGGTTTAATCAACTCACAGTTGCACAGGGCTGGGGAGGCCTCAAGAAACTTACAATCATAGTGGAAGGGGAGGCAAACACATCCTTCTTCACCTGGTGGCAGGAAGAAGTGCTGAACAAAGGGGGAAAAGCCCCTTATAGAACCATCAGATCTCGTGAGAACTCACTCACTATCACTAGAACAGCATGGGGGTAACTGCCCCCATAATTTAATTACCTCCCACTGGGTCCCTCCCACGACATGTGGGGGTTATGGGAACTACAATTCAAGATGAGATTTGGGTGGGGACACAGCCAAACTATATCAGTTGTTTATTAGATTGCCATGTAGTTTGATCAGTTTTGGGGTTCTGTTTTTCTTTTTTTAAAAAATAGAGATGGAGTCTCATTTTGTTGCCCAGGCTGGAAGTATAAAGGCATGATCATAACTCACTGCAGCCTTAAACTTCTGTGCTCAAGCAATCCTCCCACCTCAGCCTCCTGGGCAGCTGGGACTACAGGCACATGCCAGCACGCCCGGGTAACTTATTTGTTTTTATTTTTTGTAGAAATGGGGTTTTGCCGTGTTGCTCAGGCTGGTCTCAAACTTCTGGGCCTCAAGTGATCCGTGATCTACTCTCTTGGCCTCCCCAAATGCTGGAATTACAGGTATGAGCCATCACACCCGGCCTAATTTTTAAAATTTTTATAGACACGGGGTCTCACTTTGTTGTCAAGGCTGGTCTTCAATTCCTGGCCTCAGGCTGGGCGTGGTGGCCTGTAATCCCAGCACTTTGGGAGGATGAGGCGGGCCGGAGGCCAGGAGTTTAAGACCAGTCTGGCCAACATGGTAAAACCCTGTCTCTACTAAAAATACAAAAATTACCTGGGCGTGGTGGCGGGTGCCTGTAGTCCTAGTTATTCGGGAGGCTGAGGCAGGAGAATCACTTCAACCTGGGAGGTGGAGGTTGCAGTGAGCCAAGATTATGCCACTGCACTCCAGCTTGCGTGACAGAGCGAGACTCCATCTCAGAAAACAAAAAAAAGAATTCCTGGCCTCAAGCCACCCTCCCGCCTTGGGCTCCCAAAGCTCTGGAATTACAGGCATGAGCCACTGTGCTATTTTCTCTAATGATCTAGATGTCTATTCCCATGCCAATATCATACTGTTTTATTTACCATAGCCTCATTTTAAGTTTAATATATGAGAAGACAGGTCCCCTTTGTTGGTATTCCTTTCCAAATATTCTTGACCATCTCATTTATTCTTCTATATGAATGTTAAAATTACTGTCCAGTTTTTAAAAAAATTGATGTATTCTGATTCTAATTGCACTTATATGCTAATTTGGATTCATATGTTACATTTATATGTTAATAAAAGAATTGGCACCTTTATGATATTAATTCTTCCTATTCAAAAACATAGAATGTTTTTCCTTCATTTAAAGGTATGATTTTTATGTCTTTTAAAAAGGTCTAAGTCTTGAATTTTTATGTAGCCAAATTTATAAAAAATTTTTTCCTTATAGCTTCTGAATTTGGTAACACGTGCTTTAAAAGGCCTTTTTCACTCCAAGATTAGAAAAATATTCATCCATGTTTCCCTTAGTACTTTTGTGGTTTCATATTTTGTCTTCAATTTTTGATACATGTGTACTTTATTTTGGCATAAAGTAATGATCTGGGTTTTTTTTTTTTTTTTAAGTCTAACCAGTTGTCTCATTACATTTATTGCGTAAGCCATCTTTTTCCCACTGATCTAGAATGCTAGTTTTATCATATCATGAATTCAGTGTGTATTTGGGTCCACTTTTTGTTTTTGCAATTTGTTCTGTTTCTATACTAATACAATAAACATTTAGCCTCTTTGGAGTGCTAAGTGATTTCATCAAAACATTTAGTGTTCAATTCCCTGTGAATTCCACATTTTTCTTCATTTTGAGATAAGGAAAGTGAATCTAGAGAAGGTAAGTTAATTGACCGGGCATGGTGGCTCACGCCTGTAATCCCAGAACTTTGGGAGGCCAAGGTGGGCGGATCACCTGAGGCCAGGAGTTCAAGACCAGCCTGGCCAAGATGGTGAAACCCCATCTCTACTAATAATACAAAAATTAGCTGGGTGTGGTGGTGCACACCTGTAATCTCAGCTACTCAGGAGGCTGAGGCAGGAGAATCGCTTGAACCCGGGAGGTGGAGGTTGCAGTGAGCCGAGATCGCGCCACTGCACTCCAGCCTGGGCGACAGAGCGAAACTCCGTCTCAAAAAACAAACAAAAAACAAAAACGAAAAGAGAGAGAGAGAAGTTATTTCTCATGCGTTTGGATGTGGTCTCTTGTACTTTCTCTAGGGAGAGCAGCTTGTAGTCTTCATTACTTCCAAGCTGGGATGAGCATTCACATTAGAAGACATGGATGAGGTTCCGAGGTTATTATTATGGTATTGATCCAGGGACCAAGCAATGCCTAGGTCCCTGGGTGCCCTCTTCTCTTTGGCATTCCAGATCGAGGGAGCTACAGAGAGGTATACACAGGAATGGAAATCCAGTACCTCCCCCATGCAGCTCTGTTATATTCGATGTTTTCTCTCTTCTCCCTGAAACTGACATGACACAGACTGCAGAGGAGGCCTCTATAAGAGAACAAAAGAGAAATAAATAAGGCCCAAGGAATGCCTTGGACTCTGACCAATCATATTAACTACTCCTCCTAGGAGCTGAGGGGCCTAGGAAAGCCTTTTTGGGGCGGTAGTCCTGAGAAAATGGAGCAGAAATGTTCTCTCCCAAGATCTGCAAAGTTGAACCATATACCTCTAGTGTAACCAAAGGGCTACTGAGATTAAAAATTGAGGTGGGGTTGATGGTGGTTATGGTTAGAGTCATTGTTTCCTTAGTGTTTTTATGTTCTCAGCCTATGAGTGTTTGCCACTTCTACAGACCCCAGTTCTTCGGAATTTCTCATTAGAAACCTCAAGAATTACCTAAAGGGTATGTGAACTCCTAGCTGCTGGTATCTTCCATCATCCAATAATTGAAAAACATATCATTGTTTCAAGATCTCTTTTGAAAAATAGTTTCGCTAGGATATAATTCCAGTTTGACAATGATTTTCCTTTCAGACGTTAGGGGTGTTTTTCTGCTAACTTCTGGCTTCTTCCGTTGGTGTTGAGAAATCTGCTGTCATTTTCATTTGTTTCTTTGTAGGTAAGATATATTTCTCTCTAGCTGTTTTAGGATCGTTCTCTTCAGTTTTCTGTAGTTTCACTCTGATGTGTCTTGATGTGGATTTCTTTTTATTTTTCTGGATTGCAGTTCACTGAGTTTCTTTAAGAATTTGGGTCTCATTAATTCTTGAAAATTCTCAGTCATAACCTTTCAAATATGGCCTCTGCCCCATTTTCTCTATTTCCTCCTTCTGGAACTCCAGATATACGTTGGATCTTTGCGCTTTATTGGCCATGACCCATGATCTTTCATGCTTTCCATTTCTTTGTCTCTGGGCATTCTGGGTAACTTCTTTGGGGCTATCTTCTAGGTCACAAATTATTCTTTCATACTATTCATCTGTTTAATCTTTCCATTGATTTTCTACTTTCAAATATTATAATTTTCTTTTTTTATGTTTTGCCTCTCCTAAAATCAGGTGTTACTTTAAAAAATTATTGTTATTATTATTATTTTGAGACCGAGTCTCGCTCCGTTGCCCAGGCTGGAGGAGTGCAGTGGCCTCATCTCAGTTCACTGCAACCTCCCCGTCCCCGGCTCAAGCAATTCTTGTGCCTCAGCCTCCAGAGTGGCTGGGACTATAGGCCTGTGCCATGACACCTGGCTAATTTTTGTATTTTTAGTAGAGGCAGGGTTTCACCATGTTGGCCAGGCTACTCCTGAACTCCTGGCCTCAAGTGATCCACCCGCCTTGGCCTCCGAAAGTGCTAGGATTACAGGCATGAGCCACCGCACCCAGCCTTGTTATAATAATTTTCATTTCAGAAGTTGTTTGATTGCCTAATCACTATGTACTTTCATGCCATGTTTTAACCTAGTCAAACTGCTGGTCTCATATGTTTTGTTTTTTGTCTTTGAGACAGAGTCTCACTCTGTCACCCAGGCTGGAGTGCAATGGCATGATCTCAGCTCACTGCACCCTCTACCTCCTGGATTCAAGTGATTCTCCTGTCTCAGCCTCCTGAGTAGCTGGGATTACGGGCATGTGCCACCACATCTGGCTTTCTTTTGAATTGGAGTCTTGCTCTGTCACCCAGGCTGGAGTGCAGTGGCTTGATCTTGGCTCATTGCAGCCTCTGCCTCCCCCGTTGAAAGGACTCTTCTGCCTCACTCACCTGAATAGCTGGGATTATAGGCACACGCCACCAGGCCCAGCTGACTTTTTAATTTTTAGTAGAGATGGGATCCACTCACCTCAGTCTCCCAAAGTGGTGGGACTACAGGCGTGAGCCACCATGCCCAGCCACAGTTGTTGATCTTTTTAGTTTGATTTATTGGAGCATTCATAAGGAGCCCCTTATATGTTATTATGCTGTTTTGATATGAGTTGGACTAATTTTTGCCCATCTGGTTAGTCTTTATTTATATTGTGCTTTTTAAAAAATTTGTTTACCATGCATGGGTTTTTGATTTTAATTTTGTACAATTTATTAGTCTTTCATGATGTCGGTATTTTGAGTTATTAGTTAGAAAGGCCTTCACTATTCCAAAGTTTTGTTTTTTTTAAGTGACAGGTTTTCATTCTGTTGTTCAGGCTGGAGTGCAAGTAGCAGGATCCTAGCTCCCTGCAGCTTTGTAGTCCCGGGCTCAAGTGATCTTCCTGCCTCAGCTTTGAGAGTGTTGGGATTACAGGAATGAGCCACTGCACCTGGTGTAAGCCTTCCATCTTATTAAATGTCTTGTATTTGTCTTTCCTATTCTGGTTTGTTCCACTCGTTCCATTCTACCCTCTCTATTAGCTTTTTAAAAAGTTAATGTTACTATGTGCTTCTTTCCTCTTTCTGAATCCTCTGAAACTCTTAGGATACTGTAAATTCACTTGTCCATCTCCTGACGTATGTTTTATTTTTGTCACGTACTTTCATTCTCTGTTTCCTTAAGAATTATAATGGTTTTGGGCCGGGCGCGGTGGCTCACGCCTGTAATCCCAGCACTTTGGGCGGCTGAGGCAGGCAGATCACAAGGTCAGGAGATCGAGACCATCCTGGCTAACACGGTGAAACCCCGTCTCTACTAAAACATACAAAAAATTAGCCAGGTGTGGTGGCAGACGCCTGTAGTCCCAGCTACTTGGGAGGCTGAGGCAGGAGAATGGCGTGAACCCGGGAGGCGGAGCTTGCAGTGAGCCGAGATCGAGCTACTGCACCAGCCTGGGCGACAGAGCGAGACTCCGTCTCAAAAAAAAAAAAAAAAGAATTATAGTGGTTTTGTCAGGTGTTTGTTGAGGGTTATGCTAGTCACTTAAAATGAAACAGTTTGTGTAAATTTCATGTTATTTTTCTTTGAATTCTATATAGAACTTCGTGAGCAACTGAAACTTTTCTGGGAAAATTTTTGATAAATTAGTTTTTTGGCAAAATTATAGGGACATTCCTTTTCCCCTCCTTTCTCTTTTTCTTTTCTTTTCTTCTCTTTTCTGTCCTCCCTCCCTGTCTCCCTCTCTCTCTCTCTTTCTTCCTTTTTTTTTTTTTTAACAGTGTATTACTTTGTTGCCCAGGCTAGAGTGCAGTGATATAGTCATAGCTCACTGCAGCTTCAAACTCCTGAGTTCAAATGATCCTCCTGCCCCAGTCTCCTGAATAGGTGGGACCACAGGCACACCATGCCTGGCTAATATTTTTTTCTTTTTGTATTTTTTGTAGAGACAAGCGGTTTTGCTTTGTTGCCAAGGCTGGTCTCGAACATCTGGGCTCAAACTATCCCCCTGCCTCATCCTCCCAAAATGTTAGGATTACAGGCATGAGCCCTTGGGCCCAGCCTATTTGTATACACTTAAGTCAATTTTGGTGTGCTCTATTTTTCCAAGAAATTTGACTACTTTGTATAAGTTGCTGAAATTGTTGGACTAACATTGCCAATAGTATTTATTTATTTATTTATTTATTTATTTATTTATTTATTTATTTATTGGGATGGAGTCTTGCTCTGTCACCCAAGCTGGAGTGCAGTGGCATGAGCTCGGCTCACTGCAGACTCCACCTCCCAGGTTCAAGTGATTCTCTGCCTCAGCCTCCCGAGTAGCTGGGATTACAGGCGGGCACCACCACACCCAGCTAATGTTTTTTATTTTTAGTAGAGAGAGGATCTTGCCATGTTGGCCAGTCTGGTCTTGAACTCCTGACCTCAGGTGATCCACCCGCCTTGGCCTCCCAGAGTGCTGGGATTACAGGCACAAGCCACCGCACCCGGCCGTCAATGGTATTTTATTATTATTTTGTTAATTTTGCTAGCATTGGTGGTTATTACCCCATAGTTATTCCTGATGTTGGTAATTTTTTTTTTTTTTTTTTTTTTTTGATACCGAGCCTTGCTCTTGTTACCCAGGCTGGAGTGCAGTGGTGGGATCTCGGCTCACTGCAACCTCTGCCTCCCTGGTTCAAGCGATTCTCCTGCCTCAGCCTCCTGAGTAGCTGGGATTACAGGCATGCGCCATCACGCCTGGCTAATTTTCTGTATTTTTAGTAGAGACAGGGCTTCACCATGTTGGCCGGGCTGGTCATAAACTCTTGACCTCAGGTGATCCACCCACCTTGGCGTCCCAAAGTGCTGGGATTACAGGCGTGAGCCACCACACCCTGCCAGATGTTGGTGATTTGTATTCTGGTTTTTCTTTGTTTTTATTTTTATTTTTTTGACCAGTCCAAATAGAATCGTTCAGTTGTGTTGACCTTTTAAAGAAGTTTTGGGCTTTGTTAATTTTTTATGCCATCTCCCTGTTTTCTATTGTGTTAAACTTCTGCTCTTTATTATTTCCTTCCTACTACTTACTATGTGTTATATTTTCCTCTTCTTTTCTAACTTATAAAGGTGGAACCTTAGGTCTTTTATTTTAGATATTATTTTCTAATGAAAATATATATGCTGCAAGTTCCTCTCTATTGCTTTTATTGAATCCCACAAGTTGTGTTTTTTTGTTTTTGTTTTTGCCATTGTTGTTGTTGTTTTGAGACAGGGTCTCAATTTGTCACCCAGGCTGGAGGGCAGGGGTGTGATCTCGGTTCACTGAAGCCTCAACCTCCTGGGTTCAAGCGATCCTCCTACCTCAGCCCCTCAAGCAGCTGGGACTACGGGTGCACGCCACTTTATCTGGCTAATGATTTTGTATTTGTTGTAGAGACAGGGTTTCACCATGTTGCCCAGGCTGGTCTCAAACTCCTGAGCTCAAGCGATTAACAGGCGTGAGCCACTGTCCCCAGCGTACGTCTCAAGTTGTGATAAATTTCATGTTTGTTGCCATTCCGTTCAAGACATTTTCCAGTTTCCCTTGTGACTTTCTCTTGACAGCCTTAGTCTACCTTGGACAGAAGTAGAAGTCTTCTGCTGTTTGTTCTTAACATTGATTTTCCCTCTTATTTCTTATTTCTCTTCTGTTCTTTTTGTGATTATTTTTTAGTGCTGTATTTTAATCAGTTTAACAATGCAACTAGATAGTATTGCATTTAAACTTAATTAATTATATTAAGTTGCCTTAAATTGCCTTTTTGGCCATATCTCTTCCTATTTATATAAGTATTTATATTTATCTATATAGTGGTTGCTGTAGGGATTATAATTTTCTTATCAGTAAATTCAGTCTACTGAGTGTACCACTTTTTTTTTTCTTTTTGAGACGGTGTCTTGCTGTGTCGCCCAGGCTGGACTGCAGTGGCACTATCTTGGCTCACTGCAACCTCCACCTCCCGGGTTCAAGCAGTCCTCCTGCCTCAGCCTCCTGAGTGGCTGGGACTACAGGCACACACCACTACACTCAGCTAATTTTTGTATTTTTAGTAGAGACATGGTTTCGCTATATTGGCCAGGCTAGTCTGAAACTCGTGACCTCGAGTGATCTGCCCGCCTTGGCTATCCAAAGTATTGGGATTACAGGGGTGAGCCACTGCACCTGGCCTGTATGTACCACTTAACACGAAATGCAGAATGAAACCATATAGACTTCTTTTACCTGTTGCTTTTCCAGTCTTTGCTGTAGTTTTATAGGAAAGCTACATGCATCCACAGACCGTACCAGTGTTTTAATATTTAGTGTAAGTGGTCATTTGTATTGTAAATGAGTGTGAAGGCATTGTTGTTTTATATGTGCATTATATATTAAATGTACCTACATGTTTATCGCTCTTTATATTTTTCTTCAGTTCTGAGCTTCCTTCTGGAATCATTTTCCTATTGCCCAAGGAAAATTGTTTGGTGTTCCCTTTAATGGAAATCTTTTACATAATGTTTTCTGGCTTTATTTAGTTATCTAGTTTTTCGTTTGATAACTTGCCTTTTGTTTTTAAGATTTTCATTTCTTTCCCTTAGTTTTCTGTAGTTTTATTAATGTTCCTTAGTGTATTTATTTACTCTGATTTATAGTGGTTCTTCAGTCAGTGGCTTTGGGTCTTCTGTTCTGGAAAATTTTTAGGCATTATCAATTCAGATACTGCTTTCATGCCATTTTCTCTCTCATATTTCTCCGAGACTCTGATTACATGTGTGTTAGACCTGCCTGCCTATTACATTTTTCATGTGTCTTATTCCATTTTTTGTATTTCTTACTTTTGTGGTAACATTCTGGATTTCTTCTGACCTGTTGTGTTCCTACTAATTCTCTTTTCATCCATGCCTAAACTGCTGTTAATCCCACCCACTGATTTTTTTTTTCTTGAGATAGGGTCTCTGTCACCCAGGCTGGATTGCAGTGGCACAATAATCGTTCACAACAACCTCCAACTCCTGGGCTCAAGCAATCCTCCCACCTCAACCTCCTGAGTAGCTGGGACTATAGGTGCATGCCGCTGCACCTGGCTCATTATTTTTTTTTTTTGTAGAGATGGGGTCTCACTTTGTTACCTAGGGTGGTCTTGAACTCCTGGTCTCAAGTGATCTGCCTCAGCCTTCCAAAGTACTGGGCTTACAGGCATGAGCCACTGTGCCTGACTGATTTCTAAATTTCCGCTTTACTTCTGGAATTTTAATTTATTATTATAGTTTTCGGTTCTTTGCATCAATTTAGAATTTTGTCTTGTGTGTACTTGATCATAGTAAGCATACTTATTTTAAAATCTTTATCTGATAACTCCAAAATACTGATCTGTTTTGATTTTCGTGTTTCTCCTTATTCTCATTCATATTGTCTTGTCTGTCATGTGTTTGGTACTTATTATTGTGCTGGAAATTATGTGTAATTAAGAAATTTTAGGCTGGGTGTGGTGGCTCATGTCTGTATTCCCACCACTTTGGGAGGCTGAGACTGGTGGATCACTTGAGCTCAGGAGTTCAAGACCAGCCTGGTCAACACAGTGAAACCTCATATCTACTAAAAATACAAAAATTAGCCAGGTGTGGTGGTGGGCACCTGTAATCCCAGCTACTTGGGAGGCTGAGGCAGGAGAACTGCTTGAACTGGAAGGAGGAAGTTGCAGTGAGCCGAGATCACGCCAGTGCAGTCCAGCCTGGGCCATAGACCAAGGCTTTGTCTCAAAAAAAAAAAAAAAAAGGTAGAAATAATTTGTAGCCAAAATGATACTATTTTCTTTTAGAGAGGATGTATATTTGCATCTGCTTCGTGCCTTGGGGGTTGTAATTTCGGATTACCTTCATCAAATTTCAGAGTTTGAGATGGTCAGAGCCCTGGTGTCATCTCTTTGAGGGTCTATGTACTTTTTTTTTTTTTTTTTTGAGACGGAGTCTTGCTCTGTCACCCAGGCTGGAGTGCAGTGGCGCGATCTCGGCTCACTGCACGCTCCGCCTCCCGGGTTCACGCCATTCTCCTGCCTCAGCCTCCCGAGTAGCTGGGACTACAGGCGCCCGCCACCACGCCCGGCTAATTTTTGGTGTTCTTTGTAGAGTCAGGGTTTCACCGTGTTAGCCAGGATGGTCTCGATCTCCTGACCTCGTGATCCACCCGCCTCGGCCTCCCAAAGTGCTGGGATTACAGGCGTGAGCCAACGCGCCCCGCGAGGGTCTGTGTACTTTTAGTGTATTCTCACCCCTGGTTTGCCGTTCAGTGTTGCATCTGAAAGGAGGAGAGGGGTTTACTTGTTCTCTTTTTCTCTTGGTTGTTTGTGAATGTACATCCCTGTACTGTTGGGCCTCTGAGTTTGTCAAAAGTACCCTTCAGGCCAGGCGCGGTGGCTCACGCCTGTAATCCCAGCACTTTGCGAGGCTGAGGTGGGTGGATCACCTGAGGTCAGGAGTTCGAGACCAGCCTGACCAACATGGAGAAACCCCACCCCTACTAAAAATACAAAATTAGGCAGGTGTGGTGGCGCATGCCTGTAATCCCAGCTACTCGGGAGGCTGAGGCAGGAGAATTGCTTGAACCCAGGAGGCGGAGTTTGCAGTGAGCCAAGATCATGCCATTGCACTCCAGCCTGGGCAACAAGAGCGAGACTCTGTCTAAAAAAAAAAAAAAAAAGAATTGTACCCTTCATCCTCACCACCGCTTTCTCTGAAATAGGCAAATGTTCCCTGGGCAAAAGTGGCCAAAAACTGTACCTAGGACTTACATTCTTTTCCAGTTTTAGCCCAGAAATTCCTCACTATCACATCAGCTCCTTAATACCTTCAGTCAGGAGACTGAGGCAGGAGAATTGCTTGAACCCAGGAGGCGGAGGTTGCGGTGAGCCGAGATTGCACCATTGCACTCCAGCCTGGGCAACAAGAGGGAAACTCCATCTCGTAAAATATATATATTTAATACCAAATTTAAAACTTTTCCAATTAAAATAGTGAAATGATTGTTATTACTAATATTAAAAATATTGACACCAAGATAAAAATAATTTCATATTGACATTTAAAATGATTAAGATTATTAAATTTTATAATAAGTATTAAACTTTAAAAAACTCCTTTTATAATGGTTCTCATTAGTAGTGTTGATCTGAATATTTAGTCTGCCTGTATAAGAAGTGTTAGTGCCAACATCTGAATTTATAAATGTTTCCCTTTATTTATGTTCCTGTACATCGTAACTGGGGAAATGATTAAGAATGCTTTTTTTAGTAGTGGTTTGAGTATTCTCAAGCAATGGAAGTAAGACAGCAATGAGAATTTGTTAATGTCCTTGTTGTGCATTTGTTTCAATAGACATTGTAGGGATCTGTTAAGGAAGTTAATGATGTTAATTTGCTTTTGATAAAACTGAAAAGATGACATTTATTTATTTATTTTTAGGTTGGGCCCATGAGGTGTGTGCTCTGTATATTCCGGAGGTACAATTTGCCGGTGTTTCCACAATGGAACCAGTTGTTTTACAGTCTGTTCCACATGATCGTTGTAATAAAGTACAGTGGATATTATTTTATTACTGTTTGAATATCACTGCTGGGAAATAGAAAGGAAGTCTTTGTGTTTTTAAAATTATAGTTCTCCCCAACATGGCTAATACGGTGAAACCCCGTCTCTACTAAAAATACAAAAATTAGCTGGGCATAGTGGCGGGCGCCTGTAGTCCCAGCTATTCGGGAGGCTGAGGCAGGAGAATGGCGTGAACCTAGGAGGCAGAGCTTGCAGTGAGCCGAGAGCGCACCACTGCACTCCAGCCTGAGCAACAGAGCAAGACTCTGTCTCAAAAAAAAAAAAAAAAAAAAAAAAAAATTGTAGGTCTCCATCAAATTCAGGGAGATGTGGAAAAAAATTACTACACCAAACTACAGTTATTAAAATGTTATTAATATGTTACTAAGGTCACAGGAGTACAAAGCAAGCAAAACTGTGTTACCTTTCATAGTAACCTAGGTATTTAGTATTCTATGATTTACAGGATATTTTAATCCTTACAGATTGGCCCTTTATGAATTACTGATCTCTTTTGCTCTTTCAGGTATCAAGAGTCTGTTAAATTTGAATTAATTATTATTTTGCATAATATTCATTACGATGTATCATACATTCTTTTTTTGAAAAACAGTCCTATATTAGAATGTTACTTGTCCCCCCCCTTCAAGTTATTTGTACCCCAAGATACGGTTTTTATTGTTGGCCTTAAAAAAAAAAACTTAATGTTTGCTTTTTTCCTGTATATTTTTCTTCATTTAGTATGTTATTGTTTTATTCTCCTCTGCATTTTAGGTTTCACCATTACCCAATGTGCCTTTAAATACAGTTTTACCACTTAATTGAAGGTACACATTCCAACCGTGGAAGAAATTGCAGCCAGCTTTAAGATTTTAAATGTTTTTGTGCAAAAAAACTTTTTATTATGTAATTAATATTTATTTTATTTTATTTTATTTTACTTTTTATTTATTTACTTTTTTTGAGACAGAGTCTCACTCTGTCACCCAGGCTGGAATGCAGTGGCATGATCTCGGCTCACAGCAACCTCTGCCTCCCGGGTTCAAGCAATTCTCCTGCCTTAGCCTCCTGAGTAGCTGGGATTACAGGTGCCCACTATCACGCCCGACTAATTTTTCTATTTTTTAGTAGAGACGGGGTTTTTTCTCTGTATTTTTGCTTATAGTATATACTTACGAAAAAGATGAATCGTTTTGCTTATATTTTTTGTTTGCTTTCAAAAATTACGCAGCATCTTTTGTGTGTCAATAAATTGTGTTTCTGCTGTATTTTTAATAGATACTTAGTCTGTAATACAGAATATCATGAGATTCAACAAACTGTGAATTTAATTAAGCAACCCTTTGTGGTTGAAGGGCCTAGTTTGGTGTCTGGCGTTTAGTATACACTGCTAGCATCTGTGTAAAAGTGTGTGAACATTTTGGAAGCTTCAAGAAATACATTGTGTGAAATTGTCCTCTAGAACTTACACTGTATTAGCTGTATGTGAGATCGCTCATAACTCTATATTTTGTTAGGTACACTGTGTTACCCTTAAAAAAATCTTTGCTATTCTTTCTAGTAAAAAAAATATTAAAATGTTTGAATGAGTTTCTTTGAGTACTGGTAAGGTTGGTTATTTTAAAATTTTTTTTTGAAGATTATTCATGTATGTTAATTGACCTTCCATATCTGTTTATTTTAATATTATAATTTTTTTTACAAAGTGTTTTATATTAGAGATCATATTCTTTTGTCTTGTATATTTGCTGTGTGTGTTTTTTCCCATAGTTTAACGTTTGGTGTTTAATTTTGTTATGTCTTCATAGTTTTTGTTATTGGGATTCTAGCAGGTTAATTTTTTCTAATGCAGAAGTTTACATTTTTGAGGTAATTTATGCAGATGCTCTTTATTGTTTCTGCCTTTGATGCCGTGCAAAGAAAATCTTTATATTAATACATTTTTTTTTTAGTGCTTTGGAAGTTCATTTTTAAAAACCTTGTTTTTCTTTCTAATTTTAAAAGCGTTAAAACTTACAAACAGGTTGCAGGAATAGTACAAAAGAACTCTTCCTTCCCTAAACCATTTGAGAGTAACTTACCAATATAATATGCTGTCACCCCTGAATACTTCAGAATTTCCCATAAAGAAGAATATTCTCCTGGGAATATACAATATAACATCAGAATAAGGAAATGAACAGCGATGCATTATTACTGTCTGATCTTTGGAACCCACTCGTGTTTTTGTAGACATATTCTTTATAGCAAAAGGATCACAAACTGCATTTTGACTCTTTGGTCTTTTTATTTATTTTTCTTTTTATTTTTGTACAGAGTCTCGCTCTGTCACCCAGGCTGGAGTGCATTGGCACAATCTTGGCTCACTGCAGCCTCCACCTCCTGGGTTCAAGTGATTCCCGTGCCTCAGCCTCCCGAGTAGCTGGGATTACAGGTGTGCACCACCACGTCCAGCTGATTTTTTTGTGCTTTTAGTAAAGACAGGCTCTTGCCATGTTGGCCCGGCTGGTCTCGAGCTCCTGGCCTCAAGTGATCTGCCTGCCTCAGCCTCCCAAACTGTTAGCATTACAGGTCTGAGCCACCACACCCAGTCCTCTTTTGTCTTTTTAAATCTCAAATAGTAACTCAGTCTTTCCCTGAGTTTCATAACTTTGATACTTCTGAATATTACAGGTCAGTTATTTTGTAGAATGACCTCCTATTTGGATTTGCCTGATGTTTCGTCATGATTAAAAGCAGTTATGTTTTTAGCAGGAGTATCACATACGTGATTCTGTGTTTTTTGTTTGCATCCTATCAGGTGGTACATGATTTCAGTTTTTCCTTGACCAGTTTCTCCACTGTGAGGTTAATCTTTTTTCTGTTTATAGTCAGTATGGATTTTGTGGGGGAAGTGCTTCACCTATAAACATCTTGTTCCTTGCACCTTTTCCTCACTAATTTTAGCATTCATTGATGTTTCTTGGCCTAATTTATGACTAGGATTGATGGCAAGTAGTGATTTTCTAATTTCACCTTTTCTTTCACATTCATCAGTTGACGTTCCACTGTAAGGTGAAGCTTTCTTTACTCCCTGATTATTTGTATTAGTATGGACTTATGCTATTTTATTTTAATGGGTCATATTCCACTAATGTCATTTATTTTGATTTACATACTGTCTCAGGTTTTCCTGGTGGGACCTCTTTAAGCTGGCTTCTGTGTATTTTGACCTATCATTTCAGAGAAGCATTTCTCTACTTCTGACACAACAGTATAATCTAGGCTCATCTTGTATTATTCCTGCTGTAGTTCTGAAATCACCATTTCTCTGAGGAGCCTTGATTCCTTTTAGGTGAGAATAATATTTAGAAGCCAAAGTGGGTGCTAGGTGTGGGTTATTGCTACTCTCAGTCAGCATGGCTAGGAAATTGTGTGTGTGTGTGTATTCCTACAGAGATACATATTTCTATAAATTCACATCTTATATTGTTTTTATATCTATGTAGAAAACTGTGGGCCAGGCACGATGGCTGACACCTGTAATCCTAGCACTTTGGGAGGCCGAGGCCAGTGGGATGACTTGAGGTCTGGAGTTCAAAACCAGCCTGGCTAATGAAACCCCGTCTCTAATAAAAATACAAAAATTAGCCGGGCATGGTGGGGCACGCCTGTAATCCCAGCTGCTTGGTAGGCTGAGGCATGACGAGAATCACTTGAGCCCTGGAGGCAGAGAGGGTGCAGTGAGCCAATATCACACCACTTCACTCCAGCCTGAATGACAGAGTGAGAGTCTGTCTCAAAAAAAAAAAAAAAAAAAAAAATTGGCTGGGTCCAGTGGCTCACGCCTCTAGTCCCAAAACGTTGGGAGGCCGAGGCAGGTGGATCATGAGGTCAGGAGTTCAAGACCAGCCTGGCCAAGATGGCAAAACCTGTCTTTACTAAAAAATACAAAAATTAGTCGGGTGTGGTAGCAGGCACCTGTAATCCCAGCTATTCAGGAGGCTGAGGCAGGAGAATTGCTTGAACCCGGGAGGCGGAGGTTGCTGTGAGCCAAGATTGTGCCACTGCACCTCAGCCTGGGCGACAGAGCAAGACTCCATCTCAAAAAAAAAAAAAATTAGCTGGGCATGGTGGTGGACGCCTGTAATCCCAGCTACTTGGGAAGCTGAGACAGGAGAATTGCTTGAACCTGGGAGTCGGAGGTTGCAGTGAACCAAGATTGTGCCATTGCACTCCAGCCTGGGTGACAGAATGAGACAGTCTCAAAAAAAAAAGAGAACAAACTGTGAGGTCACAATACTTTTGATTCATTATGTGAATATACATACACACTCACATCTCTATTACTGTATCCATCTCTATATATTGAACTCCATGTGCTCATATTAACTTCGCCAAATCCAACCCAACAAAACAGGGTTCATTTTAATTTTTTTCCCCATATTTATGATTCTCAGACAGAAACCTGACTCTCACTATTTTTAATAGTTTACTTATTTGATCAATTTCTCCTGTTTTGACATACCTTCTGTTGCTGCTCCACCTAAGGCAGATGCTGTTCCAACCCAGTTCAGGGTTGCTGCTACTTTCCTGCATGCCAGTCCTTTTCACCCCTCTTGGGATTTGATATTCAGCCTCAGTTCACTGCTTCAACTTTTGTTGATCTTTTCACCTTGCTCTGAGATTGTCCTCTCCCCTATCCCCAACCCCTTAGGGAAGCCAGCCTTACTCAGGCTCTTATACTAGTATTGGACTGCCCCCTCCAATATCCATGACCCCCTCATGGATAATTACTATGCTTGAACTCACCTCATGGCTTTTGGGTCTCATTTTGTCACCCAGGCTGGAGTGCAGTGGTGCAGTTTTGGCTCACTACAGCCTCGACCTCTTGGGCTCAAGCAGTCCTTCCACTTTAGCCCTCTAAGTAGATGGGACTACAAGGCGCACCCATCCCACCCAGCTAAGTTTTCTGTATTATTTGTAGAGTTGAGATTTCATCATGTTGCCCAAGGCTGGTCTTGAACTCCTGAGCTCAAGTGAACTGCCTGCTCTGGCCTCCCAAAATGCTAGGATTACAGGCATGAGCCACCATGCCTATGCTAGGATTACAGGCATGAGCCACCATGCCTATGCTAGGATTACAGGCATGAGCCACCATGCCTAGCCCCATCTCATGGCTTTAAGACTAAAGTGTTGAAGCAGAAAAGGAGCGAGGGTAGACCAAAGAAGGAATTATTTAGATATAAATATTTTATTAGCCTAGAATTAATTTTAGAATATGGTAAGATACGTGCCCAACTTTCCCCTCCCACCTGGTTAGTCAACTTTTTCAACACTATTGCTGAATAATCTATGTTTTCCATTGTGATTTGAAATATTGTTTGAATCATTACTAAATTCTTGAATACTTGAGTATGTTCCTGGACTTTTTATGTGTTCCATTGGTGTGTCTATTTTTATCCTGGTGCCACACTATTTTAAATTATTATAGCTTTATATACATTTTAGTATATGGTAAGACAAATATTGTCATCTATTTTTCTAGATGAACATTAGGACTAATAAGAGCACAATTTAGACTATATTAGAGTTACAATGAAATACTGTTTTAGGGATGAATATATTTTTACAATATTGAATCCTTCCTTCCAGAAGCATGGTGTATCTGTTTATCAAGTTTACTTTTTTCTTCTTTCTATTTCTTTCCTTTTTACAGCTTTTCTTATATGCGATTGCTTTATGTTTGTCGGATTTTTGTTGTTGATGATTTGTTTTGTTCTACTTAGTGTTAGAATAGGCTCAGTGGCTCATGCCTATAGTCCTAGCACTTTGGGATGCCCAGGCAGGAGTATCGCTTGAGCCCAGAAGTTTGAATCCAGTCTGGACAACAAGCGAGACCCTGTCTCTACAAAAAAGAATAAATTTAGCCAGGTGTGGGGAGGCACACGTGTCTGTAATCCCAACTACTCAAGAGGCTGCGGTGGGAGGGTCCCTTGAGCCCAGAGGTCGAGGCTGCAGTGAACCGTGACTGTGCCCTGCACCCCGACCTGGGCAACAGAGCAAGACCCTGTCTCAATAAAGAACAGCAAGCAAAGAAACACAAAACAAAAAAGAAAGAAAGTTAATGGACCGGGTGTGGTGGCTCACACCTGTAATTTCAGTACTTTGGGAGGTTGAAGTGAGAGGATTGCTTGAGCCCAGGAGTACCAGACCAGCCTGGGCAACATTCTGAGACCCCACCTCTGCAAAAAAGAAAAACAATTAGCCGGGCATGGTGGTGCTTGCCTGTAGTCCCTCCCAACTACTCGAGAGGCTGAGGTGGGAGGATCTCTTGAGCCTGGGAGGTCAAGGCTGCAGTGAGCTATGATTCTGTGACTGTACTCCAGCCCAGGTAACAGAGTGAAACCCTGTTTCAAAAAAATAAAAAAAATTAATAAGGTTTTGTTCATATAAATTCTTTATGCCTAATAATGGGGCATGCAATTCTGAAATGACAGGAATGATTGGAAAATGGGCTTGAAGACATCAGTCCTTAATGGATGGTAGGTAATAAAGGATAAGTTTGGGAACATTTATTTACTGGGCATTTACTATGGACCTACTTTGTATCAAGTGTTGTGTTAGACACCAGGAATTCAAGGATAAATAAAATAGGGGGTTTCCTCCTCAAGTAGGAAGACAAGTCAATAAATGTATGAAAATTAAAATATATATTACATAATAATAAGGCTGAATGGAGCATTATGGGTAAATAATGAGAAATTATTCTTGTCTCAGGAATTGAGTAAGGCATACAAAGAGCTTCTAGGGCTTTGCAGAATAACTAGGCATTTGACCTTTGCAGAAAATGATCAACTAAAAATTCCAGACAGAGAAAGTGACATAACCTAGGGTAGCAGGTGCAAAGGGAAGAGGTGGCAGGTAGGCATGTTCAGAGAATAAGATATACTCCTATGTGGCTAGAACATTGTGGAATTTAGAAAAAAATGAAATTTTGTGAGTACTGGGAAAAAATTCACTAGAATATCTTTATAGTATATCTAAATAGCAGAGAATTCACTGTATTGAGCTGTTAAATTTTCTACATGTCGTTAAATATATAATGGCCAGTTTTAAAAATATTTATTTATTTATTTATTTCAGTAGGTTTTTGGGGAACAGGTGGTGTTTGGTTACTTGACTAAGTTCTTTAGTGGCGATTGCTGAGATTTCGATGTACCCATCACCCAAGCAGTGTACACTGTGCCCAGTGTGTAGTCTTCTATCTCTCACCCCATTCCCATCCTTTCCCCCAGGTCACCAAAGTTCATTGTGTATCATTCTGATCCCTTTGTGTCCTCATAGCTTAACTTCCTTTTATTTATTTCTTTGTTTTTTTTTTTTTTTTTTTTTTTTTGTGACAGAGTCTTGCTCTGTCACCCAAGCTGTAGTGCAGTGGTTCACTCTTGGCTTACTGCAACTTCTACCTCCTGGGTTTAAGCAATTCTCATGCCTCGGCCTCCCAAGTAGCTGGGATTACAGGCATCCACTACCACACCCAGCTAATTTTTTTTTTTTAAGGCAGATTCTCACTCCATCACTCAGGTTGGAGTGCAGTGGTGTGATCTTGGCCCAGTGCACCCTCTCTGCCTCCCAGGTTTAAGCGATTCTCGTCATGCCTCAGCCTCCTGAGTAGCTGGGATTATAGGCAGGACCACCATGCCTGGCTAATTTTTGTATTTTTAGTAGAGATGGGGTTTTGCTATGTTGGCCAGGCTGGGCTCGAACTCCTGACCTCAAGTGATCCAGCGGCCTTAGTCTCCCAAAATGCTGGGATTACAGGTGTAAGCCACTGCACCTGGCCAAGTAAAAGATATTTTTGAAAGCACTAAATATTCTTTATGGGTTTTAGGACTCCCAAAAATGAGGTTTCAGGTAAATAAGGAAGGTAAACATTTCATCTATCTGCCCATTGATCTCGTCCTCATTTCTGGCATGTCCTCTTATATGTACCAGGTCTGTATGGTGGATAGACGTGCATCAATCGGTGATTGTTAAACAATAATATGTGCAAGGATTTTCGAGGTACAGTGAATGTCCACCTAACCTTTAACAGGACTGAGGAAAGAGGGAGGAGGTATCTTAGAAAAGGTCGCAGTTTTTCCTAAGAGTAAGAAACCTCCAGGTGCTGGCTGTGAAGAGACGAGAAAGGAAGGAGCACATGAGTGGCTGTTAATTTTACAGATTGAAGGAGCAAAAGCTTTGAAGTGGGAAATAACAAGGAGAGTGGTGAGCAGGGGGAGGGATTTGGGATGGTGGCAGGGAGAAGGGTGGTATTGTTAGGACCCTGAATGTGCCAGAATGCTGAGAGGGACTGTCAAGGGTCAGATGTTCAAGCACCTCATGCATCATGTTAAGGAGCCTAAAGTTTATCCCTAAAGTTATTGAAGGGTTTTTATGTTCAGAAAGGATATGCTTAGGTCTGTCATTCTAATGGATCGGGGGAAGGAGGATTGGGAGATGGAAGATAGACGAGACAAGAGACCTAGAATCTATTTAGACTCTGACAGTGTCCCAGATACTGGAATGAGGATCTGAAGTAGTAGGAACAACGGGACAGAGACATTCGGTAATATGTAAGAGCTTCAGCTGACCAGCCTGGTAATCAGTTTAATGTGACAGAGAAGAGGGAGGAAGAAATATCAGAATGGGATTTTCATTTCAAGAATATAAGTACTAGGCTCATCACCACCACATGAGATAGAAAACATACACACACACACACACACACACAGTGAGTTAATTGAAACATTTCTTAGAATGAAGAGATAGACACTAAGTTTTAAATTCCTGGCTTACGTTCATGGAACATATTACCCTGTTTGTAAAACAAGTCTTGTGTCTACAAATTGTTCACTGGCATATATTAACAAGATGATAATAAGGCCCCCAGATATTCACATTTGTACGAAAGCATTGAATATATTTGCATTTGTCTATATCTAATAAATGTTTATTTTTGCTTGGCACTTTATACTAGTTACTTAGATGAGTGCTTAAATTAATTTTTCTTTTCTGGAGAATGGAATCATTTTGGAAAGCTAAATCTTGCAGTTCTATCGGTAAAAAAATTATTTTGCTCTTTTTTTATACATCAGCTGATTCTCATTTTGAAATTTCCTATTTGACTTCTCTCTGTTGTCTTTGTGTGCTCTCTCTCTCCAGCCCGCTCTCCCCAACCCTAGTTACACATTCTCTCACATTTGGTATTCTCTTTTTCTCAGGAATAGTAAACTATTATTCATTATATTTGTTTCTTGTGGTCTCTCCTCCCCTTCCCCTCCCCTCTTCTTTTTTTCCAACATGGTCTTACTGTTCCCCAGGCTGGAGTGCAGTGGTGCAGTTACAGCTCACTGTAGCTTCGACCTCCCGCCTCAAGTGATCCTCCCACCTCAGCCTCCTGAGTAGCTGGGACTACAGGCATGCACCATCATGTCTGGCTACTTTTGTTTTTATTTTTTGTAGAGATGGGATCTCACTATGTTGCCTAGGCTGGTCTTGAACTCCTGGATTCAGACAACCCCCCTGCCCTGGCCTCCCAAAGTGTTGGAATTACAAGCTTGAGCCACCATGCCTGGCCTCTTTGTGTCTTTTGTGCTTGTCAACTTTATATATTATTTGCTTTCTTACTCTCAACAATTCCAAGACTCAAAGGCCTATTTATTTGATAAGGACTGTGGAAGAATGGCACTATAATATCCCTCATTGTTATTTCTTTTCTCTTAGCTACCAAAGGCAGCAAACATTCCAATCTAAACTTTTGGAAATGGGAGTGTATAGTAGCTAACTTAAAATTGTTTATGAGATTAAAATCTATAATCTCACTTACCAACATTACCTATCTCAGTGCTTTTCTTTTTGTAATATTTATTTATTTAGAGACAGAGTCTTATTAGTCCGTCACCCCAGGGTGGACTGCAGTGGACAATTATGGTTCACGATAGCCTCAAACTCCTGGCCTCAATCAATCCGTCCTCCCACCTCAGCCTCTCAAGTAGCTAGGAGTACAGGTGCCACCACCACACCCAGTTTTTTTTTTTTTAATATTGATAGAATTGGTAGAGAGGCAGTGTCTTGCTATGTAGCCCAGGCTGGTCATGAACTCCTGGCCTCAAGTTATCCTTCCACCTCAGCCTCCCAAAATGCTGGGATTACACTCAGCCACTATGCCTGGCCCTATCTCAGTATTTTTTTTTTTAATGTTCATTTGGCTTCTGGAGTACTCTAGATGATAGGTATTTATATAATATAATCTGATAAGAAATTGATTAGGAGATTTTACAAAAACTGATACTTAAGGGGAGGTTACATTGCTGGGAAACATGGTATCAAAATAAGACAGGTCAAATTTGAGAAATCTCTGATTCTACAGGTTACCCTACAGGTAAGTGACTCAATGTCTCAGTCCTAAATTTCCAGGAGAGCAATTCTGATGTAAGCACCTGGATTTAGAAGCTGTTTTCACCTAGACAAACATGAGTACCTAGGCACCATTCCATTATTAGAAATTGAGCATAGATGCTAATTTCTAGAAAAGAGAGCTGGGTTGTCCAGGTGGGCAAGAAGTTGCAGTTTTGATCAGGCTGCTGCTGCTGGTAATTTTTTTCCAGTTACAAAGTTCCAGGATACACAGTTTGCCTCTTTCTACCCTACCCCCAGCTGGCCCCCCCATTATAGGTCAAATTTATTTATTTTTTAAAGTTGATAGCATTGACGTATCCTGGAATTGTGGCCATTTAAATTCCCAGATAATACACCATGTGATCATCTTTTTATAGGGTTATGTCAAGAACCTTTTGTATGTACCACCTCTTCCCCACAGTGATGAAGAAACAAAGAATGCATGTTAGTTGCAAAAAGTCTGAGTGAAGTAGACTCCTAGATTAACGTGTCTTATGTGACACTAGGAGCATATAGATCATTTTTAAGGGCATATAAGTAACCGTGATGATTAATGTTTACAAATTGGTTTTAATTTTTTGAAACTGTTGTTGTGCCATGTAATCCATTATGGTTTTCTTCACAGAAACATTTAAATGGAGTTTTTTCCTTTATCTAAACTCTTAACCAAAAAATTTTTTTCTTTTGTTTTGAGATGGAGTCTCACTCTGTTGCCCAGGCTGGAGTGCAGTGGTGCAATCTTGGCTCACTGCAACCTCTTCCCCGTGAGTTCAAGCCATTCTCCTGTCTCAGCCTCCCGAGTAGCTAGGATTATAGGTGTCTACCACCATACTCAGCTAATTTTTTTTTTGTATTTTTAGTAGAGGTAGGGTTTCACCATGTTGGCCAGGCTGGTCTCGAATTCTTGATATCAGGTGATTTGCCCACCTTGGCCTCTTGAAAGTGCTGGGATTACAGGTGCGAGCCACTGTGCTGGCATTGATCGATTTCTTTTATACCTGATATAAAGAACAGCTTTGGGGCCAATTTCCAATTTTATTCAACTGTTTTCTAATTTGTTTGCTTCTGCTTTTTAAAGCTTTAATACTTACTCTACTTATTATGACATTGTTTTGTTTATTAAGAATTTATTTCTGAGCCAGGCGCAGTGGCTCACGCCTGTAATCCCAGCACTTTGAGAGGCCAAGATGGGCGGATCACGAGGTCAGGAGATCGAGACCATCCTGGCTAACACGGTGAAACTCTGTCTCTACTAAAAATACAAAAAAATTAGCCAGGCATAATGGTGGGCGCCTATAGTCCCAGCTACTTGGGAGGCTGAGGCAGGAGAATGGTGTGAACCCAGGAGGCGGAGATTGCAGTGAGCCGAGATCGCACCACTGCACTCCAGCCTGGGCCACAAAGGGAGACTCCATCTCAAAAAAAAAAAAAGAATTTATTTCTGAAATTGTCAAATATATAAAACAGTAAACAATAATATAACAAACACCCTGCGTACATTCATCACCCAATTCTAAAACATGAACAGCTCATAGCCAACTTTTCATACACCCCCTGCAGTAGTTTCCTAGGGCTGCTGTAACAAAATATCACAAACTGGGTGGCTTAAAGCAGCAGAAATTTCTTCTCACAATTAAGGAGGCTACAAGTCTGAAATCAAGATATCAGCTGGGTTGGATCCTTCTGAGAACTCTTAAGGGAAATCTCTTCCATGCCTCCTAGCTTCTGGTGATGGGTGTCAATGATTGACACTTTTTTTTTTTAATCACCCTAATCTCTGCTTCTAGCTTCACATTCCATTCTTCCTTTGTCTCTGTCTCCATATGGCCATCTTCTTATTAGGAGATCAGTCATATTGGATTAGGGGCCTGCCCTACTCCATCATGTGACCTCATCCTAATTACATTTGCAATGATCCTTTTTCCAAATGAAGTTACTCTCTAAGATACTGGGGGTTAAGGACTTCACATACATTTCTTGGGGACCACAATTCAACCCATAGCAGTCTGCCTTCTGGTCCCCCCAAAATTTATGTTCTTTCCACATACAAAATAGATGTGCTGTATCCCAATATCCCCCAAAAGTGTTAATCTATTTTGATGTAAACTCTATAAGTAAGTCTCACATTTTACCTGAATAGAATAAACTCAGAAAGTCCCAAATCTCAACTTCTGAATCATCTGAATTGGCGATGGGTTAAGATGTTGGTTAATCCTGAAGCAAAATTTCTATCTCTGCTGGGCATGGTGGCTCACGCCTGTAATCTCAGCACTTTAGGAGGCTGAGGCAGGCAGCTTACCTGAGGTCAGGAGTTGAAGACCAGCCTGGCTAACACAGTAAAACCCTGTCTCTACTAAAAATACAAAAAGTAGCCGGGTGTGGTGGCACATGCCTGTAGTCCCAGCTACTCGGGAGGCTGAGGCAGGAGAGCTGCTTGAACCTGGGAGGCAGAGGTTGCAGTGAGCTGAGATTGCACCATTGCACTCCAGCCTGGGTGGCAAGAGTGAGATTCTGTCTTAAAAAACAAACAAACAACAAAAAAAACCCTTCTATTTCTAAACCTGTGATACATACAAAACAAGTTATCTGTTTCTGAGATGCAATGGTGGGACAGGCAGAGAAGCATTCCCATTCCAAAAGAGATAAATTGGAAGGAAAAAAGGGGCTTAAAGCAGGTTTGTAAGTCTGCAGGACTAATTCCATTCAGTTCTGAGACTTGAAAATAGTTCTCTATGGCTTGATATTCTGTTCTCTAGGCCCACTGGCATGGCCTTACCCCTTGGTCCTGGGGTGGCAACCTGCCCTTTTTTTTTTTCTTATGACTACTTAGTTCCTGTTTTGTTTTGTTTTGTTTTTCTACCTTTTTAATCTTAAGTACAGATGCTTCTTGAGTTATGATGAGCTTACATTCTGATAAGGCAGGAGGATTATTTGAGCCCAGGATTTTGAGGCTTTAGTGCGTGATTATTGCACCTGTGAACAGCCACTTCACTGCAGCCTAGGCAATATAGTGAGACCCCATCTCTTTAAAAAAAGAAAAGAAAGAAATATATCTTATTTATCTAACACCTTGGCTTAGCCTAGCCTACATTAAACATGCTCAGAACACTTACATTAGCCTACAGTTGGGAAAAAATCATCTGGCTACATGGTTCACTGGTCAAGCAAGCATTGGTTGTTTAGTCTCATGATGGTGTGGCTGACTGGGAGTTGTGTCTTGCTGCCGCTGCCCTTTTATTTTTGAGCTAGGGTCTTGCTCTGTCACCCTGTCTGGAGTGCAGTGGCACTGTCTTGGTCACTGCAACATCAGCATCCCAGGTTCAAGTGATCCTCCCTGCTCAGCCTCACAAGCAGCAGGGACTACTGCCACATTGTCGGGGGAAATTCAGCCCATGATATTTCACATGAGTTCTTTTCTATTTTCCCTAAATGTCAGCCGGTCTGAGAAATAAAGGGAAACAGTACCAAAGAGAGAAATTTTAAAGCTGGGTGTCCGGGGCAGACATCACATGTCGGCAGGTTCCGTGATGCCCCCTAAGCTGCAAAACCAGCAAGTTTTTATTAGTGACTTTCAAAAGGGGAGGAGTGTACAAATAAGGTGTGGGTCACAGACATCACATGCTTCACAAGGTAATACAATATCACAAGGCAAATGGAGGCAGGGCGAGATCACAGGACCGGGGCGAAATTAAAATTGCTAATGAAGTTTCGGGCACGCGTTGTCATTGATAACATCTTATCAGGAGACAGGGTTTGAGAGCAGACAACCAGTCTGACCAAAATTTATAAGGCGGGAATTTCCTCATCCTAATAAGCCTGGGAGTGCTACGGGAGACCGGGGCTTATTTCATCCCTTATCAACAACAATAAAAGACAAACGTTCCCAAAGCGGCCATTTTAGAGACCCCCCCCTTAGGAATGCATTCTCTTTCTCAGGGATGTTCCTTGCTGAGAAAAAGAATTCAGCAATATTTCTCCTATTTGCTTTTGAAAGAAGAGAAATATGGCTCTCTTCCGCCCGGCCCACAGGCTGCCAGACTTTAAGGTTATCTCCTTTGTTCCCTGAACATCGCTGTTATCCTGTTCTTTTTTCAAGGTGCCCAGATTTCATACAGTTCAAACACACATGCTCTACCAACAATTTGTGCAGTTAACACAACCATCACAGGGTCCTGAGGCGACATTCATCCTCAGTTTATGAAGATGACGGGATTAAGAGATTAAAGTAAAGACAGGCATAGGAAATCACAAGAGTATTGATTGGGGAAGCGATAAATGTCCATTAAATCTTCACAATTTATGTTCAGAGATTGCAGTAAAGACAGGTGTAAGAAATTATAAAGGTATTAATTTGGGGAACTAATAAATGTCCATGAAATCTTTACAATTTATGTTCTTCTGCTGGTCCCTCCATTCGGGGTCCCTGAATTCCTGCAACAACATGCCATCATGCCTAAGTTTTTTCTTGTTTGTAGTGACGGGCTATGTTGCCCAGGCTGGTGTCAAACTCCTGGGCTCAAGCTATCCTCCTGCTTCAGTCTCCCAAAGTGCTGGGAAGTACAGGTGTTTGGCTCACTGGCCTGGCCTTCTTTGTGATTTTTAAAATGATTTTTCTTGGGTTATTTTCTTAGTGGTTGTTGTAGGGCTTACTATCTTTATCTTGCTAGACTGTACTTAATTCTAGTAAGATGTATAAGCATATCTGGTTTTTTTTCTTAAGCATATCTCATTTTATTGGGCTCCTATTTATTGTACTTCACAGGAATTGCATGGTTGTTTTTTTTTTTTTACCAAATTGAAGGTTTGTGGCAACCCTGGAGTAAGCAAGTCTATCAGTTTCATTTTTCCAACAGCATGTGCTCACTTAGTGACTCTTTGTCCCTTTTTAAAATTCTCATAATATTTCACACATTTTCATTATTATATCTGTTATGGTTATGTATGATCAGTGACCTTTGATGTTACTATGAGGTGAAGTTAATAAATGTTGTATGTGTTCTGACTGCTGTACTATCTGGCTGTTCCCTCATCTCTCTCTCCTCTCCTCAGGCCTCCCTATTCCTTAAGACACAGCAATATTGAATGTAGGCCAATTAGTAACCCTTTGACAATGCACATAGTCACCTAGGAGCTCTGATGAAGATGTATAAGAAAATGTTCTTTTCATGCCTGCTAACACAACATCCATCCTGCAGTCCGTGGATCCAAGAGTCAAATTGATGTAAAAGTCTTTTTATTTAAGAATACATTTTGAAAGGCTATGGCTGCTATATAGAGGGTGATTCCTCTGATGGATCTGGGCAAAGTACATTGAAAACTTTCTGGAAAGAATTCACCATTCTAGGTACCATTAAGAACATTTATGTTTTATGGGAGGAGGTCAAAATATCAACATGAACGGGAATTTGAAAAGAAGTTGATTCTGTCCTTCATGGATGACTGAGAGATTCAAGACTTTGATGGAGGCTGCAGATGTGGTGGCCAGTAGCAAGAGAGCTAGAATTAGAAGTGGAGCCTGAAGATGTGACTGAATTGCTGCAATCTCATGGTCAAACTTGAAAGAATATCTTCTTATAGATGAACAAAGAAAGTGCTTTCCTGAGATGGAATCTATTTCCTATGAAGATGGTGTAAACATTGTTGAAATGACAACAAAGGATGTAGAATATGCCCTATACTTAGTTGATAAAGTGGCAGCAAGGTTTCAGAGAATTGGCCCCAATTTTGAAGAGAGTTTTACTGTAGGTAAAATGCTGTCAAACAGCAGCACATGCTACAGAGCAATGTTTTATGAAAGGAAGAGTCAATTGATGTAGCCAATTTTATTGTTATTTTAAAAAAGGGCTGGATGTGGTAGTTCATTAATCACAACCTTTTCAAAGACAGTAGGATTGCTTGAAGCCAGGAGTTTGAGACCACCCAGGGCAACAAAGCAAGACGTTGTCTCTACTAAAAAACAAACAAACAAACAAAAACAACAGTGAAGTGAAAGTGCCACAACCACCACCTCAGTGAGTCAGAAGCCATCAACACTGAGGCAGGACTTTTTACCAGCAAAAAGATAAAGACTTGCAGAAAGCAGTTTTCTCCTGTAAAGCTCCATTGCCCTCTTCCCCCTTTTGCTGTTATTATAATAAACATTATATATGAAATCACGCCACTGCACTCTAGCCTGGGCAACAGAGTGAGACTCCTGTCTCAAAAAAAAAAAAAAAAAAACCAGGCTGGGTGCAGTGGCTCATGCCTGTAATCCCAGCACTTTGGGAGGCCAAGGCAGGCGGATCACCTGAGGTTGGGAATTGGAGACCAGCCTGACCAGCATGGAGAAGCCTCGTCTCTACTAAAAATAAAAAGTTAGCGGGGCGTGCTGGTGCATGCCTGTAATCCCAGCTACTTGGGATGCTGAGGCAGGAGAATTGCTTGAACCCGGGAGGCAGAGGTTGTGGTGAGCTGAGATCATGCCATTGCACTCCAGCCTGGGCAACGAGCAAAAACTCCATCTCAAAAAAAAAAAAAAAGAATATATATTAATATTGATAGTGAATGTTGGTATACATTTAGTCAAAAAAATTAATCTGTAGGAAACTCTTTATATTTTTAACATCTTTAGTTAATTGGACTTTTGGCACCAATTATACATTTTGTGATTATCACTTTGTTTCTCATTTTCTGTTTAATTACTATTATCCATTTATTTATTTTCATTTGTATTTACTGAGAAATAGTAAAACTGAAGTAGGGCTGTTTTGTAACTCACTTAAAAACCTTCAGAAAAATATATTTAAATACAACTTTGGGAATTCTTTAGATTTGGTCACTACTTGCTGTCACACAGGATCATGGTGTTAGTACCATCTGATTGGCTGTTACATATTTGTATCCATGTTCCTTTGAAGGGTCAGTATGTCTGATGCCCCGAGTGTCTATTTCTCATTCTTTTTAATGGTAGATATTCATACACTGAAGGTTTAAGGCTTCTTTATTTTTCTTTTAGTTTCTAATTTTTAAATTATTATCTTTCCCTTGTGAATGGGGCTATTTCTTTTTAAAAGAAATACTACAAGGGGCCCCTGTCTTATGAAATGAGCAGCTTAGGCCTCTAATGTTCTGGTTCTTATATATGAATTACTTAAGAGTGTGTGTCTGTATATCCTTTGATGCTGAATGCTTTGGTTTATTTTACTGACTAACAAAAATTTTGAGATTATAAAATTGAAAATTTTTGCCAGGCGTGGTGGCTCACGCCTGTAATCCCAGCACTTTGGGAGGCTGAGGCAGGCAGATCACAAGGTCAGAAGATCGAGACCATCCTGGCTAACACAGTGAAACCCTGTCTCTACTAAAAATACAAAAAATTAGCTGGGCGTGGCAGCGTGCACCTGTAGTCCCAGCTGCTGGGGAAGCTGAGGCAGGAGAATGGCGTGAACCTGGGAGGTGGAGCTTGCAGTGAACTGAGATCGCACCACTGCACTCCAGCCTGGGCAACAGGGCGAGACTCCGTCTAAAAAAAAAAAAGAAATTGAAAATTTTTCTTCCTAGGTGTAATAAGCATATAGAAATGTTCATTTTTAAATGAGAGATGATGTATATAAAATTTAAAAAAAGGACTTCAAAGATTGTGCAAATAGAATTTTCTTATTGCTAATTATAGACATGATGTTATCCCATTTGATAGTTGGGAAAAAATGTCTGTTTAATAATTTAATAAGATTGTATAATCATTACATTTGCATGGAATTTGAACTTTTTTATATTCATTTTTATCTAGTCTACACCAATTAGATGTGGTACCACCAACTTTTAAACACCTCAGATAACTCTCACCTTCATACTTAATTATGCAATGGTACAAGTGTTTTCAACAGAAATGTGTGATGCTCTTCAGTAATGCTTTGAAAAATGCATGAGTCTAATACTGACGTTTCCTTTAATTTTTAAATTTTTTTCTTTATTTGCTCTATCAAATATAATGTGCAGGAATTTTTTCTTATTGAACTGCAGAGATAAATTTTTGAAAACTGTATACCTTAATACTGATGGTATAAGATTAAAAGTCTTCTTGCTTTTCCTAGTGGCATAAAGTAACACTTCAAATATTTACCTTTCGATTCTTCAGTGGTGCAATCATGGCTCACTGCTTCCTGGAACTCATGGGCTCCAGCAGTCCTCCTGCCTCAGCCTCCTGACTAGGTCGGACTAGGCACACACCACCATGCCTGGCTGATTTCTTTGACTTTTCTCTAGAGACAGGGTCTACCTGTTTCCCAGGCTGGTCTCAGACTTCTAGACTCAAGTGAACCTGAACCTCCCGCCTCGACCTCTCAAATTGCTGGGATTACAGGTGTGAGCCACCACACCCAGCCTGAATTTCTTATGTGTCACACTACTGCAAAATGTCATTATTAGGGGCAGCTGGATAGAAGATGTAGGACGACACTATAGTGCCTTTTCAACATTTCTGTATATCTAAAATCATTTCAACAGGAAACATTTATTTTAAAACATGAAGGGTGATTCTGGCAAGGGCTCAGAAGAGGAGAGCTGGACAGAATGTCGGTAGCATATGGAGTGAGTCGGGCATGGTGTCTCATGCCTGAATCTTAGCACTTTGGGAGGCCGAGATGGGAGGACTGCTTGAGGATGAGAGTTCAAGACCAACCTGGCCAATATAGGGAGACCCAGTCTCTTAAAAAAATAAAAATATGGAAGGGAAAAGTCATTCAGATGAAGTCTCAGACGGCAATGAAGAACATGTTATTGGAAACTGGAGGAAAGGTGATGCTTGTCATAAAGTGACGAAGAACTTGGCTGCATTGTGCTCCTAGTGTTTTCTGGAAGGCAGAACTTGCAAGTGAAGAACCTGAAATTTGGCAGAAGAAATATCTAAGCAAAGTATTGAAGGAGCAGCTTCATTCTCTTGAATGTTTCTAGGAAAATGAAAGAAAAGAGGAATGATTTAGAGACAGAACTTATAATCAAAAGGGAAGCAGAACTCAAAAATTTGGGAAATTTTTAGCCTTCTCAGCCTGCCCATATTGAACAGATAAGAAAGTGTGTTTGGGAGAGAACATGAGGGTGTGGGTCAGGAGGCCTGCATGGATCAGGGCTGTGCTCCTCACCAGGACCATGGAAGAGTGACCCTGAAGGCATTGTGTAGGTCTCTCACGCTGCACTCTCATCACAGGCCCATGGTGCCAGGGCACTGACGGCAGTACGGTTTCCAAGGAAGGCCCTGGGGCACCCTGAGGACCTTGGGGCTTGCTGCCCAGCTCTCCCTGAAGTCACTGGTCCCCACATTCTGGTGTGGCACTCCTTGACTGCTCCAAGTGTTGCTTAATGGGCTCCTGTCCAGGGGGGACGTGATGTCACCGCTCCAGAGGACACAGGCAGAAAACCCTTTGGCAGCATCCATGTGGTGCTAATTCTGCAGGTGTACAGATTTTGCTTTTCCCTTATAGAAATGATGGAGTCAATGAGGAAATTAGCAGGGATGGATGTGGAGCTGACAGCTGAAAGAAACCTCCTATCTGTTACATATAAGAATGTGATTGGAGCTACAAGAGCCTCCTGGAGAATAATCAGCAGCTTTGAACAGAAAGAAGGAAACAAGGGAGGAGAAGACAAGCGAAAAATGATTCAAAAATATGGCAAATGGTGAGACTGTTGTACCACAGTCCCCTCTTATCTGCAGTTAGAGTTACCAGTGGTACAGTACAATAAGATAATTTGAGAGAAAAAGAGACTATGTTCATATAACTTCTATTAGAGTATGTTATAATTGTTTTGGTATTAATCTTTTACTCTGCCTAGTTTATAAATTAAACTCTACCATGTGTATGTACGTATAGAACAAAACTTAGTGTACATAAGATTTGGTATTATCCATGGTTTCAGCGTATCCACTGGGGCGTCTCAGAATGGATCCATCTCAGATAAAAGGGAACTACAGTATTTTCAAGAAAAATGTGAGTGTTTTGGGTTAAATTTGTTCCGTTCTTCTTTTTATTGAAAGACTCAGTTTGTTTTTAATCCAATGTCATAGTTTTTAATCTTTGGGTTCTATACAACATAAATTGTCTGGGGGAAGGAAGTTGTTGTCAACTGAATATGTCCTAATTTTTGCCTTTTATTTTGATGGTTTTAGAAAATGTCTCTGAAAAGGGAGGCTTGTTTCTTTTGAGCATCTGGCTTAGTTCTCAGAGTTGTGTCTGTCAGTAATTTGGCCATAGTCATTGACATTTGAGGTCACAGCTAGTGCTCACTTGATTGTATATGTATTACACATTTTATATCTTGGTAGGTTTTTATCTTTTGCTCTCGTGGATTAGGCTACAGAATATTTCAGGGCAGAGGTGAATAACTTTTTCTCCTGGAAGCTGCAGTAGTGGGCAAAAAAAAATGAGACCCTATCCCTAAAAATAAAGTTGTAAGCTGGGGTTGATGTTACCATTACCATGAAATATGTTGGGTCAAAGAATTTCGATGACCAATAGACAAGTTTTGTGTCCCAGAGGAATGAGGAAGTGAGAAAGTTGAAAGTGCTGAAGAAAGAAGTCCATGAGCTACACTGTGAGACTTGGGCTAGCTAGGAAAGGGAAGCAGGAAGCAAAGAGAGCAACTGATACACTGGGAGAAGATGTGAAAAGTTCCAGTCTGGATGTCTTAGATGAGATACATGCAAAAGAAAGAAAGGACTAAAGAAAGAAAGAGAGAGAGAGAAAGAGTGTAGATGTCTAGATGAGTCCCTAAGTAGAAACCAGAAGAGAAAAGGAACTAAAAGAGGAAGCCATGGCCAAGAGTGGAGCATTACAGTGTAAGACTTCTAGCATGGAGCAGCACAGTTAAGGGTATGGACACGTGCAAGTCTTGGAGTAGAAAGCAAAGAACTCTGTTGAATGGAACATGGCCACACCATACCTTGGTGTGATCTCAGGTATTGGGTAGGTTGGCTGTAGATAGTCAGTGAATGTGGGATAAGGACCTAGAGATGTATTGATGACAGAAACTGAGAAATGGAATGTAGAATATCGGCTTGTGAGGAGGAAGGGTTTGGAGTAACAGGAGAGCAGTCATTGAGTATGTGAGGAGCTAGGAGAACATGGAAACCTTTCATCTCCTACAGCAGTCTCTATTTGAAAAGCCATCAGGGAGATAGTTTATTGAGAAAATTGTTTTGCTTAGCTAAGATAAGAACGCAATTACAGAAGAAAGAATGAGAGAATGTTTTACAGTGGAAAGGAGGTTCCAGGGGCATGAGAGGAACCTAGAAAAGTTCAACATTAGTGCCACGAGTTCATAGAAAATAGGAAGCAAGCAGTCAGGCACGGTGGCTCATGCCTGTAATCCCGGCATTTTGGGAGGCCGAGATGGGCGGATCACTGGGACAGGAGATTGAGACCATCCTGGCTAACACGGTGGAACTCTGTCTCTACCAAAAAAAAAAAAAAAAAAAAAAATATATATATATATATATATATATATATATATATATATATATATATATATATTAGCTGGGCATGGTGGCGGCGCCTGTAGTCCCAGCTACTCGGGAGGCTGAGGCAGGAGTGGCGTGAACCCGGGAGTCGGAGGTTGCAGTGAGCTGCGATTGCGCCATTGCACTCCAGCCTGAGGGACAAAACAAAACTCCGTCTCAAAAAAAGAAAAAGAAAAAAACTAGGAAGCAAGCTGGGTAAGTGCGTTTAGAGGTGCTGTACATTTTCAGCATTAAAAATGAATAGAGATGAGTGGCAATAGTTTTTTTGGTCCATAGATTTTTGGTATCTTAACTAGTTTTGGATCTCTTCCACTAAAGGGATTGCCTGTTGAACATTGTTAGGAATGTAAGTATTGAAGGCAAACTGCCTGGGTTTGAATTTTGTTCTGTCCCTTGCACCCTGCCCGGCTTCAAATCCTAGCTCTGCTTATTAAGTTCTTTTAAAGGAATGACCTTTGAGCAAATGTCTTAGCTTCTGTTTTCCCAAGTAAATGGACACAATAGTTGCTACCTTGTGAAAGATTCATGTAATTGACCAGCTTTTACCAAGTAGCATCAGTGTTAATTTTAGTCATTGGTGGTTCTGCAGTTGGACTGTGAGGGGGTGCTGGGGTGGGGGGTGGTGTGTGTGTCTAGCACTTAATTGTATGCAGAAAGGAAAAGATACTTTTGATAACCGAGAGGCAGATTTTCTCTGCTTTTGTGTCAAAAGGGAAGAAGGGAGTTTGGAGAGGGAAATGAATTCCCCGTAATACTAAGCTCTCTTCCACAAAAACAGAGGTAGATAGAATGTATAATAATTTACAGAATTTCTAGACTTCTAACAATCTGATTTTTAAAAATTTATTTTTATTTTTTCGGGTTGAGACTGAGCTAAAGTTAATCTATAGTGAGGTTCTGGATGCACTGGACAACTTATTCCAGCAGCTGCCACTGGCAAGTCCAAGGTTTTCTATTATGAAATGTAGGTTCTATACTAGAAAGAAAAATGTAAGATTAAAAGTTGGCCTTTTTAGAATCATGACTTTCTTCTATGTAGGTTTCCAACTTTTATTTAAAAAATAATTATTTAATGTTAGAAGGATAGTTAATGTTGGAATAAAACGATGGTCAGGCTATTATAAAAATGCATTAGCTTTGCTTTACTTATTTATATTGTTTTGCTTCCATGGGACCTATTTCATTCCCCTCCCCCAAACGGCCACACATTTCACAGTGCTGGCTGAATGTTTCATGCAGAAATTTTATTTTATGATTAATACACTTGCGCCATTTCTTGGAACCATTTGCTTGTTTAATTCTAGTCTTTCAAGTGATAATTTTGTTGATATTTAGAGGCTCCTCAGTTAATTTCTGTGGGATTTTTGGTTATATTTAATAAGGAAAATAATATGAAATGTTTAAGAAAAAAAAGAAAGCCAATTTTTCCTGAGAGTGTTTAAAATTATTGAAGTACACCTGTTAATTGTTAGTATAGAACCTGTATTTCATAATAGAAAACCTTGGACTTGCCAGTTGTAGCTGCTGGAATGAGGTGTTTGTCCAGTACATCCAGAACGTCACCACAGATTAACTTTAGCTCAGTCTCAACCTGAAAAAATAAAAATAAATAAACAAAAAATCAGATTGTTGAAGTCTAGAAATTCTGTAAATTATTACACATTCTATCTACCTCTGATTTTGAGGAAGAGAGCTTCGTATTGAACAGAATTCGTTTCCCTCTCCAAACTCCCTTCTCTCCTTTTGACACAAAGGCAGAGAAAAGCTGCCTCTCAGTTATCAAAAGTATCTTTTCTTTTCTGAATGCAATTAAGTGCTACACACACACCACCCCCAACCCCAGCACCTCCTCACAGTCCGACTACAGAATCACCAATGACTGAAACTGAACACTGATGCTACTTGGTAAATGCTGGTCAATTACATGAATCTTTCACATGAATCTTTCACAAGGTAGCAACTATCGTGTCCATTTACTGGGGAAAACAGAAGTTAAGACATTTGCTCAAAGGTCATCCCCTTAAAATAACTTAATAAGCAGAGCTAGGATTTGAAGCCAGGCAGGGTGCAAGGGACAGAACAAAATTCAAACCCAGGCAGTTTGCCTTCAATACTTACATTCCTAACAACCTTGAACAGGCAATCCCTTTATTGGAAGAGATCCAAAACTAGTTAAGATACCAAAAATCTGTCGACCAAAGTAACTATTGCTACTCATCTCTATTCATTTATAATGCTGAAAATGTACAACACCTCTAAAGGCACATACCCACTTTGCTTCTTTGTCTTTTTTTTTTTGTTTGTTTGTTTGAGAAGGAGTCTCGCTGTGTCACCCAGGCTGGAGTGCAATGGCAGGACCTCGGCTTACTACAAGCTCTGCCTCCCGGATTCATGCCATTCTCCTACCTCAGCCTCCTGAGTAGCTGAGACCACAGGCGCCCGCCATCACACCCTGCTAATTTTTTGTATTATTAGTAGAGACGGGGTTTCACCGTGTTAGCCAGGATGGTCTCGATCTCCTGACCTTGTGATCCACCCATCTCAGCCTCCCAAAATGCTGGGATTACAGGCATGAGCCACCGCGCCCGCCACATTTTATGTATTTGGCACACATTGTTTAGCCATGGAACTTTTGATGGATAGTTGGAATGACTGGGGCCCCTCCAGGCAAGGCTTGGAGCAGAGGGCCCTCCTTTATGGGCTGGACTCACTAGTGTGGCTGCTTACCTGTGACTAACCGCCAAGGCTCAAGGTGATGCTAAGGTGTTGATTTGCTGGAACTCTTAGCTGTGCCTGTGTCTCTTTGGGCTCTGGAAGATTTTTTTCTTTTAGCAGTGTTGTATGGAGATATTGTCTAGGTAGAGTAAAATGTAGATCCTGGTTATCTGCTTGAGTTTTGTTTTGTTTTGTTTTGTTTTGTTTGGAGACGTGTTCTTGCTCTGTCACCGAACCTGGAGTGCAGTGGTGCGATCACAGCTCACTGTGGCCTCAATCTCCCAGGCCGAAGCAGTCTTCCTGCCTCAGCCTCCCTGTAGCTTGGACTACAGGCATGCACCACCATGCCCCACTAACTTTTTTGATTTTTAGTAGAGACGAGGTCTTGCTATGCTGCCCAGGCTGGTCTCAAACTCCTGGGCTCAAGCAATCCTCCCACCTCAGCCTACCAAAGTGCTGAATTACAGGTGTGGGAGCCCAGGCAGGGGAGGTGCCGAGAGCAAGCGAGGGCTCTGAGGACTGCCAGCATGCTGTCACCTCTCAATAATACGAAATGCTGAAAGGGTTTTAGTAAATTAACACTCAGATTCCACTTTCAAAAAATTATTTGAGGCTGGATGCAGTGGCTCACACCTGTAATCCCAACACTTTGGGAGGCCGAGGCGGGAGGATCACTTAAGGTCAGACGTTCAAGACCAGCATGGGCAACATGGCAAAACCCTGTCTCTACAAAAAAATACAAAAAAATTAGCTGGCCATGGTGGTGCCCACCTGTAATCCCAACCACTCAGGTGGCTGAGGTAGAAGGATCCCTTAAGCCCGAGAGGTCGAGGCTGCAGTGAGTTGTGATCACACCACTATACTCTAGCCTGAGTGACAGAGTGAAATGCTACTGTCTCAAAAAAAAAAAAAAAAAAAAAAAAGAAGAAAAGAGAAAAAAATACATTTTGAGCAGCAAGGTGTGGTGGCTCAATGCTTGTAATCCCAGCAACTGGGAGGCTGAGGCAAGAGGGTCTCTTGAGGCCAGGAGTTTGGGACCAGCCTGAGCAACATAGCAAGATCCCATCTCTAAAAAAATTAAAAGTAGCAAGGCATGGTGGCTCATGCCTATAATCCCAGCACTTTGAGAGGCCAAGGCTGGAAGATTGCTTGAGACCAGGAGGTTGAGACTATCCTAGACAACACAGTGAGACCCCCCATCTCTACAATTAAAAAAAAATAATTAATTAATTAATTAAAAACAATTAGCTGGGTATGGTGGTGTGAGCTCGTAGTCCCAGCTGTTCCAGAGGCAGAGGCAGGAGGGTTGCTTGAGCCCAAGAGTTCCAAGGCTGCAGTGAGCACCACTGCACTTCAGCCTGAGCGACAGAGGAAGACTCTGTCTCTAAAAATTAAAAAAAAAAAAAATTAAATGGCCGGGTGCAGTGGCTCACACGTATAATCCCAGCACTTTGGGAGGCCAAGGCGGGTGGATCACCTGAGGTCAGGATTTCAAGACCAGCCTGGCCAATGTGGTGAAATCCCGTCTCTACTAAAAATACAAAAATCAGCCAGGTGCGGTGGCACACGCCTATAATCCCAGCTACTCAGGAAGCTGAGGCAGGAGAATCGCTTGAACCTGGGAGGTGGAGGTTGCAATAAGCCAAGACTGCACTACTGCACTCCAGCCTGGGCAACAGAGCAAGATTCTGTCTCAAAAAAAAAAATTAAATGAAACACATGTATAAATGGCCAACATGCACATATAAAAGGTGTTCAACATCTTTTAGTCAAGGAAATGCAGATTAATCCACATTGAGATACTACTTTCCAACAATCAGGATGGCTAAACTGAAAGACTGACAATATGAAGCACCAGTCCTGCAAGCTCCTTTCATGTAAGTAAAAAGGCCACATGAGACATTAGAAGAATAAACTGCCAACAACTCATAGTCTTGAAAGGAGACTTAGGCAAGTGACAGTGTTCAGGGTTGAATTAGTGATAAATACTTAGAATACTAAGCAAACACAAATAAAGTCAGTCATCAGCTCCAAGGAAAACAAACATTGTGCTAGAAAAGTAATCAAAACTTACTACCTAATTTCAGCTGTGAATCCTACGCATATGCTCATGATAAGGTAAACATTTAACAGTTATCTAAAATTACCATATAACTATTGCGGTAGGATGAAGTAACAGGGAGAGGGGAGGGGGAAGTGGCTAAGGTGGAAGGAAGGGAGAGACAACTAAATTCTCATGCTCAGAAGTGGGAAGTCAACAGATAATGCTGAAACTGAAAAATCAATACCAAATACCAAAGATCAACTAAAAGAATACAAAGTGGTCTCCTCTAAGAGAAGGAAAATGCCAAGGAAAATTAAAGAGCTGGTTGTCTTTTAACAAATCCTGGTCAAGCTATTTAACACTTTAAACTACAGTTATGCACCACAAATGACAGGAATGCATCGTTAGGTGATTTCATCATTGTGCAGACATCAGCGTGCTTACACAAACTTAGATGGTATAGACTACTACACACCTAGGCTATATGGGATGGCCTATTACTCCTAGGCTACAAACCTACACAGCATATTACTGTACTGAATATTGGAGGCAACTGTAACACAGTATTTGTTTATCTAAACATAGAAAAGGTATAGTAAAAATATAGCCTTAAAGATAAAAAAAAGTCCAGGCATGGTGGCTCACACCTGTAATCCCAGCACTTTGGAAGACTGAGGTGGGAGAATCACTTGAGGCCAGGGATTTGAGACCAGTCTGGGTAACACAGTAAGACCCCGTTCTCTACATTAAAAAAAAAAAAAAATTCCCAGGCTTGGTGGCATGTGCCTCCAAGCTACTAAAGACATTGATGCAGGAGGATAACTTGAGCCCTTGAGCCCAAGAGGTCCAGGCTGCAGTGAGCTATGATCATGCCACTCCAGCCTGGGTGACAGAGTGAGACCCTGTCTAAAAAAAAAAAAAAAAAAAGACAAAAAAATGGTTCACCTAGGCTGGGCTTGGTGACTCACATCTGTGATCTCAGAGCTCTGGGAGGCCAAGGCAGGAGACTTGAGCCCAGGAGTTCAAGAATAGCCTAGCTAACATAGCGAGGTCTCTACAAAACATAAAAAACAAAAAATCAGCCAGGTATGGTGGCATGCACCTGTAGTCCCAGCTACTCTATAGGCTAAGGTGGGAGGATAGCTAGAGGCTAAAGTGGGAGACAATCTCTTGAGCCCAGGAGCTCGAGGCTCCAGTAAGCCATGATCACGCCACTTCAATCTACCCTGGGTGACTGAACAAGACCCTGTCTCAAGACAAAACTAAAAATTTTTTTTTAAAAAAGGTACACCTATATAGGGCACTTACCATGAATAGAGCTTGCAGGATGAGAAGTTGCTCTGCGTGAGTCAGTGAGAGACTTAGGGGTGAGTCAATGTTGAAGTCCTAGCCCTAGGACATTACCATGGAGTACTGCAGTAGATTTTATAAACACTGTGCAATTCGGTTACACCAAATTTACTAATTTTTTCTTCAACAATAAATTAATTTTAGCTTACTGTAATTTTTTTTTTTTGAGACCAAGTCTTGCTTTGACACCCAGGCTAGAGTGCAGTGGCACGATCTTGGCTCACTGCAACCTGCACCTCCTGGGTTCAAGCAATTCTCGTGCCTCAGCCTCAGCCTCCTGAGTAGGTAGGATTACAGGCGTGCACCACCACAACCGGCTAATTTTTGTATATTTTAGGAGAGACAGGGTTTCGCCATGTTAGCCAGGCTGGTCTCAAACTCCTGGCCTCAAATGATCCACCCGCCTCGTCCTCCCACAGTGTTGGGTTACAAGCGTGAGCCACCATGCCCAGCCAGCTTACTGTAACTTTTTTACTTCATAAACTTTTAAATTTAACTTATTGGCTCTTATAATAACCCTTACCTTAAAACACATTGTACAGTGTCCAAAAATATTTTTTCTTTATATCTTTATTTAAAAAGTTTTTACTATTCACGTTTTATTTTCCTATTTAAGCTTTCTTGCTAAAAATGAAGACATACACTTTGGGAGGCCGAGGTGGGCTTATCACCTGAGGTCAGGAGTTCAAGACCAGCCTGGCCAACATGGCAAAACCCCATCTCTACTAAAAATACAAAAATTAGCTGGGTGTGGTGGCATGCATCTGTAATCCCAGCTATTTGGGAGGCTGAGGCAGGAGAATCGCTTGAACCAGGGAGGCGGAGGTTGCAGTGTGCAGAGATCACGCCACTGCACTCTAGCCTCAGGGACAGAGTGAGACTCTGTCTCCAAAAAAAAAAAAAAGACATAAACACACACCTTAGCCTAGGCCTACACAGCATCAAGATCATCAATATCACTGTCTTCCACCTTCACGTATTGTCCCACTGGAAAGTCTTCAGGGCAATAACACACATGGAGCTGTCATCTTCTATGACAATAATGCCTTCTTCTGAAATACCTCCTGAAGGACTTGCCTAAGGCTGTTACAGTTAAGTTTTGTTTTTTTTTGAGGCAGAGTCTTACTCTGTCTCCCAGGCTGGAAGAGTGCACCGGCGTGATCAAGGCTTACCCCAGCCTGAACCTCCTAGGCTCAAGTGATCCTCCCACTTCAGCCTCCTGAGTAGCTAGGACCACAGGCGTGTGCCTAATTTTTGTATTTTTTGTAGAGACAGGTTTTCACCATGTTGCCCAGGCTGGTCTCAAACTCCTGGGCTCAAGCAACCCACCCAAAATGCTGGGATTACAGGTGGGAGCCACCACGTTCAGCCAACTTTTATTTAAATAAATAGAAGGAGTATACTCTAAAATAATGATTAAAGGTATAGTATAGTAAATGACTACATAAAAAAAGCAAAAAGCAAAAACAAGTAAATGGCTACAATGTCACTAGGCAATAGGAATTTTTCAGCTCTACTATTATCTTATGGGATCACAGTTGTGTATGCAGTCCATCGTTAACCAAAACATCATCATGCAGCACAGGACTGTATAGGTATGTATAACATGGACAGAAACAGACATCTCAGAAAAAGCAAGATACAAAATTTTATGTACATTATGATTAAAACAATACTAAACACTAATTTGAAAAAAGAGTAACAGCAAATAATTAGCTGTGTTTGGTGATGAGATCATTAGTGAAATTTTCTCCCTTTACCTTCCAATCTCTTAGTAATCTTGTATATTGTTTTTTGTAATATTTAAATAAGTTTTACAAAAGTGCTGTTGGTGGCTGGTAGTTGATATTCCTGTTTGTCTTTGTTTATGAAGCTCCCTCCTTCTCTGTGGATACCACGCTTCTTCTTACCCTATATATCTATAACCAACTGTGAGAGAGTTTTTAATGTTTTGACAAAAATTTTTAAAGGTCACACAGAACAATTGTAATTTTTTCCACTGATTACTATGATCCCTTTGAATAGTCTCAGCTTGCATGGTCATTTTTACAGTCCCATACTACTATGCAAACTGAGAAATGACTACGTATAATATAGATTTACTCTCTATCTTAGTAATTTTCATCTTTATCATTGAGTGCTTAAAGGAACGTCTACAATGCACCATAAACCATACAGCAGAATGTTAGAATTTTCACTATAAAACCAAACATGTCATATATGCACACCCATGAAGTGTACAAACAATACATACTAAATTATCTCTTAACACTATTTTTCCTTTTTCTGGTGTTTTGTTGTTGTTTGTTTGTTTTTGAGACGGAGTCTTGCTCTGTCGCCCAGGCTGGAGTGCAGTGGCACGGTCTTGGCTCACTGCAACCTCCGCCTCCTGGGTTCAAGTGATTCTCCTGCCTCAGTCTCCCCAAGTAGCTGGGACTACAGGTGCATGCCAGCATGCCCAGCTAATTTTTATTGTATTTTTAGTAGAGACGAGGTTTCACCATGTTGGCCAGGGTGGTCTCAAACTCTTGACCTCAGGTGATCTGCCTGTCTCAGCCTCCCAAAGTGCTCAGATTACAGGGGTGAGCCACTATGCCTGGCCAAATCTTTAATTTCTAAACTAATTTGGAAAGACAGAAAAATTTGTATCTTCCTATGTATGTAATCAAAAAATAGTAGTCAAAATATTCATTGCATTTTCACTGTCACTCAATCTTTTGCCAATTATAATCTGATTTTTTTTTAGTTTTTATTTTTAGAGACGGGGTCTCACTCCTGTTGCCCAGGCTGGAATGCAGTGGCACAATCATGGCTCACTGCAGCCTCAAATTTCTGGACTCAAGAAATCCTCCAGTCTAAGCTTCCCAAGGAGCTAAGATTACAAATGCTAGCCACTGAGCCCAACTATAATCTGATTTTTTATTTGTATATCTAATTATTATATAATTTTATATATAATTGCACAATATATATTTTATGAAAAGTAGTGGTTTCTAAGATGAAGAAAATCTAACCCCTTCAATGAGTTCCAGTATCTTATTATAACTACACCAAGCTACAATAATAGCTTAATATTAAACATTAATGTTTCTTCGACCTAAGGAAGCTGATTTTTAAAAATAATAAATATTAATTTTAAACACAGTATTAAAGTATTAATAATCAAACAAAGCCACACAGTGAAACGACATTTGAATTTTGGGAAATTTTCTTTTTTTTCCTTTTCTTTTTTTTTTGAGACAGAGTCTCACTCTGTCGCTCAGGCTAGAGTGCAGTGAGGCAATCTTGGCTCGTTGCAACCTCCACCTCCCTGATTCAAGCAATTCTCCTGCCTTAGCCTCCCAAGTAGCTGGGATTACAGGTGCCTGCCATCACGCCCAGCTAATTTTTGTATTTTTAGTAGACAGGGTTTCACCATGTTGGCCAGGCTGGTCTCGAACTCCTGACTTCAAGTGATCCGCCCGACTCCACCTCTCAAAGTGCTGGGATTACAGGTTGAGCCACCACACCCGGTAAGAATGTTGGGAAAATTTTTTCATACTAACACATTGGCATATCAGTTATCAGTTGGATAAAAGTTTTCTTCCATATATGAAGTTATAAAATGCCACTGCCCAGAGACAAAATCTTCTGAAGAGTTATTAGATGAATGGCTGACAACATCGAATAAAAATGCACAAAGAACATTGCCATAATAAACTTTTGATATCCAAAGGGCAACATTTGAGGGGTTATATACCTAAAAGAAACCTCTTTCGGCCAATATTTACATCCCCCTTAAACTCGCCTACTACTCTCTCTCTATATATGCCCACTAAGATGGGATATCTTTTGAGAACCTGCCTCCAGAAATAAAGTCTTTAAAAAGTTTGGGCCAGGCACGTGGTTCACGCCTGTAATCCCAGCACTTTGGGAGGCCAAGGCAGGAGGATCTCTTGAGGCCAAGAGTTTGAGACCAGCCTGGGCAACACAGCAAGACCTCATCTCTGCAAAAAATAATAAAAATAATTTTTAAAAGTTTAAAAATATAGCATTTCATTTAAAAAAGTGCCTAGAAAAGCAGAAGATTTTAAAACATATAAATGTCACTTGCATCACTAAATACCCCCTTAACCTTCGAACAGTCTCTACTCCAATAACACACATAACAAATAAACCCTAGGCCCTTACAGCAATTGGGTTAAGAAAAGTTAAATTTCAGAATTCATAAAGATAGGAGCCATTTCTCATTCTTATGGTAGAGACTACCTGCTGTCGTCTGTGTACATGCTTACAATAATAAAGGCCAACCTTTTATTAATGTTTGCTAATAAATATCCTCCTGATTTTCCATTCCAGCTAAGATTTGATAACATAATTGACTCTTCTGTGTTTTCATCACAAGCAGCACAGATATCATTTCCTCTTAATTTATCCACAGGCTGTGTGAATAATTTAGAAAATTATTTTCGAAGGACTCTATCTAGGGAAGTCTTTTGGGTTTTAGAGTAGGGTTCTTTCTATTCTGGTTTTCTGCAGCTGTGGGGTAACTCTATCAGAATTTCATGGTTATATCCTTTGTGCAATCTGTAACACTGTTTAAGTTCAAAACTACATACATTATTTCATCAAAATTGAAAAATTTGGGCATTAAAAGATCCTATCAAGACCATGAAAGACAATCCACAGATATTAATATATCTGTAAGCCACAGAAATATTTGGGAGAAAATATTTGTAAATCATATATCTGATGTGAGAATAATATCCAGAATGTATAAAGAACTACAGAACTACAACTCAACAACAAAAAAGCACACATCTCAATTCAAAAATGGGCAAAGGATGGAATAGACATTTCTCCAAAAAGGACATACAAATGACCAATAGCACATAAAAAAATGCTCATTAGCACTAGCCATTAGTAAACTAAAAATCAAAATGACAATACTATGTCACACCCATTAGGATGGTTATTAATTGGAAGAAAACAGAAAATAACAAGTATTGGGTAGATATGGAGAAAATGGAAGGAGCACTTGTGCATTGCTGGTGGAAATATAAAACGGTACAGAAGCTGTGGAAACCAGTTTAGCTGTTCCTTAAAAGGTTAAATATAGAATTACCATATGACCCAGCAATTCCATTCCTAGGTTTATATCCAAAAGAAGTGAAAGCAGGACTCAGATAGATATTTGCACACCAATGTTCACAGCAACATTATTCACAATAGCCAAAAGGTGGAAACAACCCAAATATGTCCCATCAACAGATGGATGTACAGACAAGATGTAGTACATACAAATTATTCAGTCAAAAAAAGAAATTAAATTCTGCTATGTACTACAACATGGATAAACCTTGAAAACATTATCCTAAGTGAAATAAGAAAGGTCAAATATTGTTTGATTCTGTTTACATGAAATGTCTAGAATAGGCAAATTCATAAAAACAGAAAGTAGAATAGAGGTTACCAGGGGCTGGGGAAAAAAAGGGATACAGAATTTCTGTTTGGGATGATGAACAAGTTCTGGAAATGGATAGTGGTGATGGTTATACAACATTGTGAATGTACTTCATGACACTATTTGTACACTTTTTAAAATAGTTCAAATGGTAAATGGTATGTTATATATATATATAACCACAATAAAAATAAAGTAAATTGGCAAAGCCAGGAGAAGGTGGGGGAGAGCTATGTACATACCTGAGTTTGTGAAGATCAGACAAAAATTCACATGAACTATTTTGAAAGTCTTTTACAATAATCCTAGTAAGACATAGTTGAAAATATAATACTGATCATGACTAAGCCATAATCCTATTACAGTCGAAATCATAATTTAGTACAATTTTTTGCTTTCTCAAAGATATGAGAAAAGCTGCATACATGTATTTACATACCAGAAAAATATACCTTTTAGTAAGGGTTTTACAGCAATGCAAATGTCAAAGTAGCACTGGCATAAATTGAGGCAAATAGTTTTTTAACTAGTAGGAGATAACTGTGAAGGACTTAGTAAATGTGAAAACTTTGAAAAGCTGAAAAATCCACCTGTAGTATTTTGACTTCACTGACATAGGGAAATGTACAAACATCTACTACATTCCAGATTTAGGGACTCAGGATACTAAGATAAACAGAAAAAGTCTACCCTTTCAAAAGTTTAGCTTATCTCTGCCAGGATCACAAGAGGCACTAGTGAAGAACAGACATTTTGGGGGCATTTTCAAATTCTCAAACTGACACAAATACATGAGATGCGCAAAAGTCTTCTAAATTACAGTGTAACCTACAATTGTCTATCTTCTAATAAATTCTTCTAACACATAGAGAACTTCTGTGTAGTGCAGTTCTCTGAGACCTGTAATTATAAACTTCAGTCACATTGCTATAAACTTCCAAATTGGGAGTTTGAAATATGAGCCACATGTTACTTAACGTTCAGAAGACGTATAAATGAGAGCAAAAGGTTATGGCTTAACAGAAAACTAAATAAGAAATAACTATTGATTTTTAAATAGCAACATATCACAATCATACAGACACACCAATGACTGGAACCATATGGTTCTCTCAATCATCAAGCATATGCTAAATTTGTGCTTAAAACGGTCCAATGTGACTTTAAAAAAAGGTTACTCTTCAAGCAGCTTGCAATCTAGTTGGGAGAGTAAATTAATACACATAAAACATGTGTTATTTATGTACATATATATGTAAAAATACTCAAATACAAAGGATCCAAATGTAAGAATTCAAAGGAGATAAGTTCAGGAAAGCTCCAAAGAAGGTAAGATTTAGGCAAAGTCCAGAAGGATAGACAGAATTGAATGGAAATGAACCCTTCATAATCTAACTTCATCTTGCCTTTCCAACACATTGTACAATACAAAATTATTAGAATAGATAAAAGCAGTCTATGGCCATACCAACCTGAACATGCCGATCTCATCTGATCTCAGAATAAAAACAAATTAGAAAAGAAGCTGAGTTCAGTGGCTCACACCTGTAATCCCAACACTTTGGGAGGTTGCAGTGGGTGGATCTCTTGAGCTCAGGAGTTCAAGACCAGCCTGGGCAACATAGCAAAAACCCGTCTCTACAAAAAAAACACAAAAATTAGCAGGGCATAGTGGTGCACACCTGTAGTCCTAGCTGCTAGGGAAGCTGAAATAGGAGGATGGCTTGACCCTGGGGAGTTGAGGCTGCAGTGAGCAGTAAATGTGCCACTGCACTCCAGCCTGGGTGGCATAAAAAAGTCATTCCAGATAAGAGAAATCACAGAAATATGAAATAAGAAGAGCATACTAATTAGCCCACTTAATGCTTGTTGTAGAGAAGTGGTTAAATATTTTACATAGGAATACACATGTCAAATTATATAAATTACATGGGAGAAAAAACACTCCAAAATTACATGGAATTTTGACATGACTTTCCAATGTACCCTATTCATACCCACTACTCATTTGCTATTTGAGAGAAATGTCTCAGAACCAGTCAAACCAAGGCTCACCTTCAAAACCAGGTGGGCACCCAAATTATAACAAGAATTAGAAATTTGTGCTTGTCCTTGCATATAAGGCTGTGTTTCATTTTTCCTTCATATTTACTACTGATTGCTTCATGAATTCAGGTAATTTCAGAGCCAGGAGGCATTATTTATAACCCAAATTTTAAATGTTTATATTCCTGAAACATTTGAATATTTGCATAAATGTCATGAGACAAACAAAATTTACTCTGTAGAAAGCACAATTTACCAGATTATTACTGCTAGTTTTATTCTGTCAGCTTTCTCCTTTAAGGAGAAAGCACAGCACTAGGTAGTCCCATTTATTACATCAACATTTTAATAAGGCCAGGCACTGTAGCCCACACCTGTAATGCCAGCACTTTGAGAGGTCAAGGCCAGAAGATTGCCTGAGTTCAGGAGTTCAAGACCAGCCTGGGAAACAACAGTGAGATTCCCGTCACTACAACAAAATAAAAAAATTAGCCAGGTGTGGTCCGCACATCTGGAGTCCCAGATACTTGGGAGGCTGAGATGGAAGGATTGCATGAGCGCAGGAAGTAGAGGCTGCAGTGAGCCATGATCGCACAACTGCACTCCAGCTAGGGTGACAGAGGGAGACCCTGTCTCAAAAAAAAAAAAAAAAAAAGAAAGGTTTTTATCTGTCCCTTGGACTATTTGCCTCCTACTCCTCCAATTCGTTCTTTATATTTCCAATAGAATAATCTTTGAAATGCACCTCTAGTCATTTTACTCAGGTGCTCTTCTTCACTGGAAGGTATGTATGCCCTATGGTTTGAAGTCAGTCATTTCAGCATGGCAAACCCTAGAAGTTTCTATGATTTGGTCCCTGTCTGAACACTGTGTACCCTTGCAAATGTTGCTTTCTAGATCTTGAAATGTTCTGCTTCTCCACAGGTTCCCCCTCTTATCTCTCCTATTACTTATGTAAACTGCACAAATCTTACTATATAGCTTGACTGAATTTTTAGGGATACATCCAAGGAATTATCCTGCAAAATTAAGATACAGAACATTTCCAGCACCCCAGTAGGCTCTCTTCTGTTCTCTCCCAGTCGATACTGACCCTCAGAGGTCACCACTATTCTGTCACCATAAATTAGTTTTGCCTATTTTGGAACCTCATATATACAGTAATGCAGTATTTACTTTTTTCGTGTGTATGTATGCATGGTGAACTCATTTTTAAGACCAAATTTTATGCATCTTCTCTGTGAAGCAAAACCCTGTCTGTTCCACACAGACTTAGAGTGGCAGAGGAGTACCTTAACCTATCAAAGGCTATTTTGAGCAAAAGCCACTTTGTGTCATTGAAGCTGTACAACTGAGCCACAAGAGGGAACTGTTAAAGTCCCAGGGTCAAGGACCAGGTACCTACATTATCCCCACAGTGCAGAAGCACAGCCTGTGTCTCTTCTTTGGCTGAGCCAAGGGCATGCTGGAGAGGCCTGAGAGAAGGAGCGGCCCTTGTGACCAGTTCCCTTTTGGTTCACAAGGAACGTCTCCTCTTGTTTAAGTGACTTGGCTGAGCTTGCTACTTCTACTTTGAGAGCCCAATATCAGGATCAAGACTTCAATTATCCCCAATTTACAGATGATGAAACCATATTGGGCAGGAAAGAAAGTCACCCCAGGAGAGCGAGTTGGACCTGGGCACTGGCTGAGGACAAAGGGGAATGATAATTTGGGATGTAGCTTGTTAAGGGGCCTCCCAAGTGTTCTTGTGATCCAGGTGTCGACAGGATAGAGCAGAAAGGTTGCCAGGGAGATGAGGGTAGGGTGCACTGCGAGAGTGGGAGAAATTAAAAAGAACATGCAACAAAGCCTTGGGACACCGGGAGGGGGATGGACCACCCAGTTTTGTGCTACAGGAGAAGAGAGCAAGAAAAGGAATCTGTGTTAAATCCCGACAGCCTGCAGGAGAAGCAAATGCCCTTCATTTTCTTCATCAGCGGCGAGACTGGCATCCCTGTAGCTTTGAGAAACCATGCTAGTGTGGATGCCAGCTCCCTCCAGCGGGCCTGACTGGGAGACCTTGGGCTGGGGTTCTGGTATGGGGCTCCTAGGCCTGATGGGAGGAGAGTTCAGCCCAGCTTTCCTGTACTTCAGCTCGTATGCAGACGATGGCCATTGTTGAAATGAGAGACTCAAAGGAAGCTGGAACCTGAACTTTTTTGTTGTCTCGTGTGGACACCTGTGTTCAGTTTCGGGTTCTACCTCTTGCTGTCTGTGTGTTCTTAAGTGACTCGCTTAAACCTTTCTGAGTCTCATTTTCTTCATTTATAAAATAAAAGACATAACATTTATGTCAGATATTGTCCTGAGCATTAAATGGGAGAATAAACAAGCCTCTTCTGCATTCCCCTGGCTTCCAGTGGGTGAAGGCCAGAGAAGCTGCTAAACATCCTGCCAGGTGCAGGACAGCCCCCATCGCAAAGAATTGTCTGGCCCCTGATGTCAGTAATGCAGTATTGAGGAACCCTGGTGTGGGGGAAACAGAATAAACTCAGAAGCTTGGCAGATCTCAATTCAAACCCTGGTTGTACTGCCTCCAGCAGGCCTTGGTCAGGGAATAGTATCTAGCTAAAGTTCATTGACTTCATTTTGTTTTCATTGAATTTATGCTTTGCTGGCTTTCCATTTGTGAGAGTGATACAAATTTCCTTTAAACATGAAGTTGTAAATATAAACAGGTAGGCCATTCACAGGAGTATCTAAATTATGTCACAGGAAAGGTGGCACTCTCATATGGCAATAATTACGACAGAGGCCAGCAAATGACCTGCGTGACCTGGAGTGACCTGAGCACTGACTCCCAAACACCCTCTGTAGAACGTCCTGCATCCCCCAGACCCTTTCCTGGGTCCTTCTGTGCCCTATCACCCCCTAGACCATCCAGACCTCAGGCCACCCATCTCTCTGTTACCAGAGCAGTCTCCGTTCCCGAACATGCTGGTCACCAGCAACAGCAGCTGCTCCTCCTCCAGGCAGCTCAGCCTGTACTTGTTCATACAGAGAACGCGGACGGCACTGAGGTAGACATAAGCCTTCAGCTCCCAGTAGACACTCTGGGTTTCCTACCCTGCCCAGACACTCTGGGCTTCCCCCCACACCTCCCCCAGCCTGGTGCTCCTATGCACATCTCTCTCTCCCAGTGCCCAGCACAGGCGTGGCACGGAGGAAGCAAATGGACCGATGTGAACACATCATCCTGGATTCTCCGTTCCCTCTCAAGCCCTGCAGCTAACCCATCGGCAAGCCCTGGAGGCTCTGCCTCCAAAATCCTGCCTATCCCATGTCCAAACGCCTCTCACCATGTCCACTGCTCTTTGCAGTTCTGTGTGTGTGGAAATATTTCCCCAAAATCGGAATGAGCAGGTCACAGCTGTGCCTGGAGGGAATGGCCGGGGAAATGTGCCCTCGCCTTGCTGTTCTATCCAGGCCCACCCAGCTGAGGATGGGGGACCTGCCACCACTCTCCTGGCAGTTCCAGACTCCTGGGAACCGGCAGGTGAGGACCCAAGAGTGTTTTCAGTGACCCGGCTGACCTGGTCATCCGTCAGTCCCACCTTGGCCTAGGCCTCTATGCAGCACAGATCACAGCTCATTCCATCCTGGCATTACACTGGCCTGCGCCCTGTCCTCAGGGTCACATCCGTCTCCCAGAAGCCGTGCAACCCTGGAAAACCCAGGTCTAACAGTCAGGTTCCTCCTCTGTGCATTAACAATGGCATTGACGCCTGCTTTGCGGGACGCTGGGAGGGGAGAGGGAGGTGTATGCTGGAGAGCTCCCCAGGGGCAAGGCCTGGCTCTGCGTCACTCACTGTCAGATCCTGAGAGCCTGGGGCTGGCCCAGCACGTGGCCACCGTTCCCTAAGAGTTGGATTTCATCCCTCAGTGCTGAAGGCAGGGGATAGAGCTTAGACAGACCCCCGTGTCCTGTCTTCTTTATCTACAGCTTACTCATCCTTGCCCCTTTCACGTGCACCCGGCAGAGCAGGTGTTCACTGAGCTTGAGCAAAATTCAAGCTAGAGCAGCTGATGGATCTTGAGGCCTAGATTCACTGTCAAAGTATTTCTCAAACGGTGCTCTCCAGAACACCAAGGAAAACTCATTTACTGTATAAGTTTGAAAATCCCTGCCCACCGGTCTACCTTTGTGTATGAGCAATCAGCTCTACCATTCAGCCCAGGTGTGTGTTTGCTGGACCATGTGGAGGAAGCTGAAGAGACATGAGCTGAAGGCAGAGGGTGAGTCCAAGGTGGGATCTTGGGACAGGTACGAGAAGTTAGGCAAAAATGGGATAATTCTAGCCTTCATAACCTTAGATAATAGTTCACATTATTATTTAGTTAATAGAATTGTACCCACATTAAATTTCTTAAATTTTTTTTAAGAGATAAAGTCTCACTCTGTCACCCAGGCTGGAGTGCAGTGGTGCAATCATGGCTCACTGCTTCCTGGAACTCGTGGGCTCCAGCAATCCTCCTGCCTCAGCCTCCTGACTAGGTGGGACTATAGGCACATGCCACCATGCCTGGCTAATTTCTTTGACTTTTCTCTAGAGACCGGGTCCACCTAGGTTTCCCAGGCTGGTCTCAGACTTCTAGACTCAAGTGAACCTGAACCTCCCGCCTCGACCTCTCAAATTGCTGGGATTACAGGTGTGAGCCACCACACCCGGCCTAAATTTCTTATGTGCCATGGGACTGCAAAACATCATTATTAGGGGCAGCTGGATGGAAGGCATAGGAGGACACTATAGTGCCTTTTCAATATTTGTCTAAAATCTAAAATCATTTCAACAGGAAACATTTATTTCAAAACGTGAAGGTGGTTATCCTTCCATGAGTTTAAAGTACAAAGGCAGGCTCACGGTGTCGTCAGAATTCAGAACGATGGTCGTGGGGCTGGGGGTGTTGGGAGGGGCTGGGCATGGTTGGCTTTGTGATCTGGGGTCTGGTGTGTTCCATCTCTGAATGTCTCTCGAGCTGCACTCTTTCTTAATACATTCTCATAAGTTTAACAAAAAATAAAACGAGGAGGCGAAGCTTGCTTGGGTTAAGCCTAGGGAAATTATCCAGCCATGAGCCCTGGCCCAGATGCTTCTAGAAGCCTGGAGGGAACTGAGAACTTTCCAAGTGGAGGCCGCAGAGGCAAGGCCCTGAGGTGGGAGCACACTGCTGTTCATCCCTAGCTCTGAAGGGGATGCCCTGGTCGGAATCAGTGCTGGGTGCACTGCAGGGCCGGGAAGTCCATGCCCACGTTGTGGCTCAGTGCAGCTAAAGCTGATCTCACCCGCTCCGCAGGGTGTTCAGCCTGCCAGCAGGGGGCCAGCTGGTCCTCCTGGGATATGGCACGGACCCAGCAGCTCTGTCTGAAATCATAATGGCGGAACCAAGGGCCCTCTACGTCCAGGTCCGTTGGGAGGCGGGGCATGGAGTTCCACTGCAGGAATCTCCAGGAACCCTGAGGTCCTCCCTGAGCCAGGGCCGGGCTGGGCACACCCTGAGTGCCCACAGGGTAGGTGTCTTCCCGGACAGCCCCACCAGGACAGGGTGTGGAAGAACGAGGTGCCCGTGGCGGGGAAGCTGACCAAATGGGCCGCGGGAACCGGGCTGGTGGGCCTGGAGGGGCCTGCCTGTCCCCCTTGCAGAGGGTCTTCCCGCCACGTGAAGCTGGCACAGGCCTGGATGCCGACGACCCTTGCTCGGGTTTGGCTGAAAGGAAAACAGACGCGGTCAGCATCTCCAGTGAGCCCACGCAGGCCTTTCCGGGCTGGGCCCCACCTGCCTGCCTCTCTGGAGTCCTCGGGGTCTCTGTGTGGCCCCCGTGGCCTGACACTGAGGACACGCCTGTAGTCTGCTGATTCCAGAGGGAGGGGTGCGTGCTGCCTGGCGTGGGGAAGCTGTCGTGGCATGGCGGGTGGCTCCCGGGACTGCCCCCAGGGTTCAGACTGGCTGGGGGCTTCCTGCCACACACCTTCGTCCCAGGGCTGTTGGGCCTGGGATACGGCCCCCAGTCAGAACTCAGGTGGGAGGGGCCTTGGATGTCACCCAGCCCCTTGTCACCTCACGTGGGGACCCGTCTCCGCAGTGGGTGATTGGGCCCGGATGTGGGTCACCCTCTGCCCTCCTGGGCTGCCCAGTCCATGCCAGGACTGACCGTTCCCACTTCTGGCTGAACTCTTGGCTCTGGCTCTGGGCCCGGGGTCCCGCCGGTGCCCTTTCCCTGAATGCTCTGTGGGTCAGGGACACCGATTCCCTTGTCTCCCTGGCTCAAGGCTTGTTGTCCTGGCAACCTTGGAGGAGTGTGCAGGAGTGAGGGGCCTCTGCTGCTCTCTGAGGCTGTGAGTGCTTGCAGGGAGGGGCGGGGTCTCCCACAAATGGGTCTGGGCTCGTCTAGTAACTTGGAGGGCCCTGCAAGGGGGAGAGGGAGACACCATGGAAAGTGGGAGGGGGCTTGTTGGAGGGTCTTGCCCACATCCCCCTCCTGTGTGCACAGCATGTCCAGTATACACGCACTGAGCGCCTGCCCTGAGGACCGGTGGGCCTCCTGTACTTTCTTAAAGTCCAGGAGGAAGAGGAGGAAGAAAAGGTGAAGAGGAAGGCCCAGGTAGTAGGGTTGCGGGTCCCGGGCACTCCCCTACTATTGACTACCCCAGAGGGTGACATGGGAGGGGACATGGCACTGGAGCCCACCTGGGGGTGGCAGGTCCTCCTGCTTTCTTGTTAGTTTCTTCATAGAGGCCCTAAGATGCTTGAGCACAGTGTCATCATCCCTGGCCCAGGTATCAACGAACCGGTTCCAAAAGCGTGCCCACGGGCCACACCTGGACGTCTTCGTGAGGCGCTCTAGGGACAGGGCGGATATCAGGCCAGGGGAGTTACCTGGGAATGGTCACCGCTTATACCCCATGGCCACTTCAGTCTCCCACTGGGCGGTGCCGGATCCTTTTGTGGCCACCCCAGGCGTCCAGATATACACAGGAGACTGTGGCTGGGGGGCGATCTGGACAGGGAAGTGCTCAGCACACTCTCGACATTCATCTGGGTCATGTGGGGGATGGGCTCGGTGTCACAGTGTCCTGCCCAGCCCACCTGGCCAGACCTCCCTCTGGGCCAGAACACAGGATCATGAGGACAGTGTGAGGAAGCTGCCCTCGGGCCAGTCGGGGTCTGACCCCAGGGCTCCCCAGGCCCCGCTGGGCACACGTAGACTTACTCTGCTGAACCTTAAAGGCGATTCTTGTTATCGGCATCAAGGCCTGTTCGCCTTCTACCAGATACACGTCCCACAGGCGCAGGGTGAGCCCTAGAGAGATCTGTGGGGATAGCAGGTGTGAAAGAACCTGGTCCTTCAAGGCTGGGGCTGGTGGCTCGAGCTGCGCACACTGGGGCTTCAGTCTCCAGAGTCAGTGACCTTCCCCATGAGGGTCGCCTGAGCTCTCCAGGATGCTGGGTCAGATAAGGTCTTGAAGCTCCTCATGGGGGGCACTCATTTGAGTGGGGATGTGGCTCCTGGAGAGAGGGGCTTGCCCAGGGCTTGAGGCTTCCCTGAGCCCTCTCAAGTCGGGTCCTGGCCCAGTCTGCCCATGAGGCTGGGCCTGAGCCCCAGCCATTGCCCTGGGATGACCCCTCTTGGGCAGAGGGTTTTGCTTGTGTGTCCTTTGGGGACCCACCTGAGCCTCCTGTGGGCTGGGAGTGAGCCAGACCCCCGGGCTGGGGAAGCAGGGCACTGCAGGGCAAGGAGGGTCCCTGAGCCTGGGTCTCCCTATGCCTCCTTACCCCGTCAATCAATATCCGGATGAGGCAGCCTAAGGACGAACACTGCCCACATAGATCTTTCTTGTCCTGATGGAAGCAACAGAGTTGCTCAGGCCACTGGGCTGCCCTAAAAACCTCCCTCTTCCAGGGCCTCTGAAGACCCTTCCCCTAGTGCAGAACACTGGGCGGTGTCCAGAGCTCCCCACAACACTGTCACCTTCCCACACTCCCGGTGGACACATTGCCCTTTGCCCTGCTCTGCGGGAGCTGGGCCCCCATCCCTGTGCCTCTGTCTCCTCCAGGGCAGGAAAGGAAACCAACTCCCAGCCCATGGAGAACCCGACGTCCCAGGTCAGGCCCTGGCTGGGACTCAGCCAGTCACCAGCCCCACGAGGGGCTCCAGCCCCCCTGCTCCTACAGCCCCACCGGAGGCAGGGCCTCTGGGAAGAGCTGAGGGGACCATAAACTCACCTGATGCCACATGGTGTTGGGTTGTGACGTGGCTACCACATGCTCCTGTTGGTCTTGGAGCCCCTGGACGGTCCCGCCATTTGGGCTGTGAAATCCTGAGAAGCCCCCAGCCCATCGTGAAATCAGAGCCTTCTCCCAAGATGTGGGGCCATCAGCTGCAAGAGCTGGACAGCTGGAGAGGCCCCCAAACCCCAAGGCCTCCCACCTTCCCATCTGGTGACCCCAACATGCGGCCTTTACCCTGGGGAGGTGGGGCAGGAACATTCCCTGGAGCCTGGCTGGAGGTTCCCCTGGAGGCCTCCTGGGCCAGGGTGCAAAAAGGGCAAGCCTGACTTTCAGGCCACGACAGGGCGGCCGGAACTGGGTGGGTGCTGGGCTTCCTGGTCATCTCCTGGTAGTGGGGTCGGGCCAGGGAACAGGGGATGGGGAGATGCTGCCACCTGGGCTTGGTCGGCCCATTCGTGGGCACCGATGGCAGCAGGAGCCCGGGCAGCTGGAGGGCAGGAGGACTCTCAGGGAGGGGAGAGTCAACTGCACAGAATCAGAGCCGGAGGGCGTGGCTCCAGGACACAGAGGGTGGCCAAGGGGAGGATGAGATGCCCTCTGCTGATGGGGATGAGAGGCATCTGATTTGGGCTTTGGGGGTCAGCCGTGGACTCCTGTGGGACCCTCAGCAGAGACATCCTAAAGTCTCCCAACAAGCTGGCGACACAAGGAGGGTGCCTTGGCTGAAAGCTGTGATCACCTGGCCAGGGTGGCCATCCCCAGGTCTGGCTGCAGGAGGTCCCCAGGGCAGCAGTTCACTTACCCTGCAGGGAGTGCCTCTCACTGGCCAGCAGCTGCACCAGTGCCCAGAATGCATCCTCCTCAGGAAGATAAAGGAGGAACAAGGCGGCGATGTGGCTCAGGTCCCTGCAGTAGCCCACCTCCTGCAAGAAGAGCCAGAGTCACTATGGAAGGACATCACCTGGGAGGGCTGAGGTCACCTGGGAGGACTCATGTCATTGGAGAGGGCAGAGGTGACTGGAGAGGCTTCCTCTGAAGGAGAGGCTTCCTCTGAGAAAGAGGCTTCCTCAGGATGCACATTCATTTCATGACAAGAGCCAAGTCCATCAGGCACTTCAGCATCTTGTCCAAAATGTCTGCTGATAGCACCATCCTGTGTGTGATGCTGCCAAGCTCCTGGGCTTTGGGGCAGCCCCAGGAGGAGGGCGTCATTTCTTGTTCTGAGAAGTGGTGGTCAGGCCCAGGTGACATTAGGAGTCCAGGCCCTGACTCCTTTGTGTATCAGCTTGACCCCTTGAGACCACCCACTTCCTTGGAGGTTTATGCCAGCAGTGAGGTGACATCCCACCTCCTATATCCTGGTGGGTCACAAATACTAACTTTAAAAGAAGCAATGACACCCCCACCAGACACCCACTCCTGTGAATATGGAAATATGGCCCGGGAACCTCACTGCCGGGAATACTCACCGGGTTATACTCCTCATACGCCAGGAGGATGTAAAGTAGTTCCCGCTGCCTAGGAAACAGAGAAAGGGGGCTTTGGTTTGTTTTGCGCAGATGTTGTTAATTTCACTTTGTCTACAAAGCCTAACAGCAAATCCCGTTTCAGGTTCAGATGATTCACCAGATAAGCAGTGAGCTCTTCAGGGCCTGAGACTCTTGAAGAAATGTTTCAGTAAAATCCACATCTGTGACATGCAAATAGCCCAGTTGTACAGTGACTTGCCTGATGCTTTTCACTCTGAATGATTTTTTTTTTTTTTCAGTTTGCACACACGCCAGTTCAGTCTGTGGGTGTACAGTTCCTCCACGGTTCCAAACCAATGTGCAGAGTCTCCCGGCCACCGCTCCAGCCCCTCCTGGGGCGACTCCTTCATCCTCCAAGTCTCCAGGGTGGCCCCTATGCACCCAGCCTCTCCCCGATCCGTCAGGCCCTGGCCACCCAGACTGCTTCTCAGTCCCTGTGGTTTGGCCTTTTCCAGAATGGCCTAGGAATGGGAATCCTACTGTGGTAGCTTATTGGGTCTGGCTTCTGTCCCTCAGCAAAATGCATCTAGGATCCACCCACGTTTGTGCGGGCATCACCGGCTCGTTCCCTTTTCTCACTGGGTCTTCCGTTTGAAGGGAGGACCAGCCTTGCTCTCCCCATTCCCGTGTTGAAGGCCGTCCCCGAAGGCTCCGTGTGTGAGTGACGAGGAGTCAGGCAGTGAACCTGGCATGCAGGTTTCATGTGGATGTCAGTTTCCAAATCAGTGGGTTCAATCTCTGTGACACTTTGGGGATGTGTGGTTCAAGTCCATCGAGCTTTGTGAGCCACTGCCCAACTGGCTGCCAACGTGGCTGTGCCATGTCATGTTCCCAGCGGACCTGGATGAGACTTTCCAGGACCGCTACTTCTCCCAGCATTTGGTGCTGTCATGTTGCCTGGGGGGGGCTCATGGGCCCTCTATCCTGCCACCCTCCCGTGGGTCCTACCATGGGTCCCCATGGGTCAGGGAGAGCACCTTTCACCATTGTGCATGATTTTGTTTGCTGCCTTCCATCTCCTCAGGATCCTCCTAGGTTCTGGCCCCACATGTTCCAGTCTGGCCCAGGGCTTGGAACCAGGGAGGTGCTCGGTTCATGGTGCTGGCTGCTCCCTGGGCCAGGAGAGCTCTTGGCAGCTGTGTCATCCCTCCTGGGTGACCCTGGCTTCTGGTCCGGGGAAGCCCCCATCCCTTTCATTCACCCCATCTCTGCTGGGACCCTGTGGCTCCTGTAGGCTTACTTGGTTCCGTATCGGTCCCTGAAGAATATATGCTTCCTTAATGTCCCGCTTACGTCCCGGTCGATGCACTGGATGTGCTCAGATGACCTCTTGCCCTTCTCCTTCATGATCTGTAGGGCAGGGCCAAGAGGAGGAAGCAGTCTCAGAACAGATGGAAGACTCCCTGCCCCCAGTGGCAGTCAGCCCACAGTCAGCACTTCGGGAAGGAAGGACAGAAGGAAGGTTTCCTTCTGCAGAAAGCTGCATTTTCGCTTGTTACTGAAGCCAGGGAGGGTCACCAGAGCTGAGTTTGTCTGTGGTGACTGTGTCACCATCTGTGCCCAGGGTGTTCATCTGACCTTCACCCCCAGCTCCCCAGGGTGGTCTTGACATTCCCTCCAGCTGGAGACCTGGGCCCCTGACACGGCCTGTCCTGTTTGTTCTGCTCTGGCTGAGCGTACCTGGTATCTTCCAGGGTTTTTCAACTTGATTTCCTCAATGTTCAGGAGGACTGACCACATCGGGCCCCGGATGTTCATGGGCATTCCCTTGTACGCTCGATCTATGAGCTGTGGGCAGAAAACAATCTGGTGTCACAGGCCACGGGGTGACCCCAGTGAGGACCAGAGCCCAGGGATTCTGGAAATTGTCAGTTTTGGCCCCATGATTCCTCAGTAGAGGTGAGATCAAGCTGGGACAGGGTCTCCCTTCCCAGGACTGAAAGAGTGGATGGACACTCAGAGTCGAAACTCTGATCTGAACCTTTTCCTTCCTTCAGGTCACCAGGGCATCTCTAGCCTTGAGGTCCGGGTAGTCCCAGCCCTAGATTCAGATTCCCTCCCAGCAAGGTGACGCTTGCATGAATAGGCAGGAAATCTGGCGACCAAGCCTGCAGTCCTCTGGGCGAGGACAGTGTGCCACCCACCCTCTGAGAGGCTGACGGTGCCAGGCCACAGCCATGGGTGCCTGTCCCCTGTCTCTGCAGAGAGTGCTTCCTCCCTCCACACATTACCTTTCTGCTGCTTTTGTATTTCTCCCAGTCTCCCAGCATATCCACCCACTTGCTCTTTCGGCTGATCTCCCGCCGAATTTGCTGTCAAATGAGGCACGTTGGAGTTAGTGGAGCTGCCAGGCTTCCCAGAGCCGCCCGCGGATGCTGGGTCTTGGGCTCTGGAGCCCTGGTGGGAGCCAGCTGGAAGGAGCCAGGGAAGGGCAGACCTCAAGGGCTGAGAGCCTTTGAGCAAAAGAGCACCAGTGGGCTGGCTTTGGGACCCCGGGATGTACCATCCTCAGGCCACAGACACACCAGTCTTAGGTCCCAGCCTCTAGGTGGGGTCCTGACACAAGCACGCAGCCACCCCCAAGCCAGGACTGTGGTTCTCCTTTTGGAATTTTATCAAACTGCCAGAGTTAACAGCAACCTGGGGTCAGGTCCAGCAGGGACTGCTGCCCCTCCCAGTGACAGCGTGTTGCCCTCACCCGCCACCGCTCAGGCCAGCTGCTTGCTCTGCCTCACTGACCACCTGCCCAGTCCCTACGTCCCTGGACCAGCCCCTCCATGCATCAGGCTCTTACCTGCGCCTCCCGCGCAGTCAGAGGAGGAAGCTCCGTCTCACTGTAAGGCAACCCAGGCAGAGCTGAGGAACTGCACGGGGCCTGGAGCGGCCCCAGCCTGGCTGCCTACCCCCAGAAAGGACTGGCTCTGTCCCTTTCCAGCTCAGGGCTCAACCCAGGAGAAGGCACAGGGAAGGGAGGACAAGGGCCTTCCTGTGGGGCTGACTCCCAGGAGGGGCAGGACCTGGGAGAAGAAGGAGTGTAGGGACAGCCTGGCCAGGGTTACTGGGGTCCCTGGCGTGGGGGGCGGTCAGGCTGCCCAATGGGGCTGCCCGTCCTGGACTCGAGGTGGTGCTTTCTGCTGGAGCTGAGAAAGGTTAGCCCTGAGATGGGATGGGGGCCGCCCAGGGTGGGCGACCGGGCCCTGACAGGAGTCCCTCAGGCAGTGACCACATCACCCCGCCAGGGTCAAGGGAGCCTGCCCTGAGACCTGCCCGGTGTACTCTGGGTGCACCAGGGGCCCACCCCACTTGACAGCCCCAAGGCCCTTGCAGGTTCTGACCTCCCAGCATCCACCTGCCTCTCCCTGCACCCGAGCCACACACCCTGCATTTCAGAAGTGGCACGGCTCATCAGCTCCCTCCCACCCTACCTCCCCAGGGATCCTCTGTCTCTCCATCCTGTGATCCCTGAGGGATGGGCTCCTGGCTGGGCTCCTCTTACCCGGCCCCAGATCCCTTCCCAGCACCAGACCCAGGTCTTTAGCCGCAAGCCCTGCTGCCTCCCTGGCCTCACCGTGAGATGCCCAGAACGGGGCCCTGCCCATCTTCTCCCCCATTCTCCTAGGGCTACAGCCCCCATTGTCACCATGCCTTTTCCCCTCATGGGACAGTGAGGGCTGTAGCTCTAGGGGAATGGGGGAGAACAGGGGCAGGTGGGCCCTCAGAGACCTGCTGGACAACAGCCCTGAGGCTGGGCCAGGCGTCCCCTCACCCTGTGGCCATAACCCTTGGATCTCACCGGGGTTGTCTCCAAGTAGACAGGGCCAGACCCTCAGGCTGCCCCGCTCCTCTTGTGCTCACTTGCCGACAGAACTGCTGAGCGCCCAGGGGCCTGACCTAGCCCAGTCTCCATTCCCACCGGCTCCCTAGATGGGCCCCACACCTCTGGCCTAACAACAACCTCGGGCTGGACCTGCAGGGGAGTCAGGGAGGAGTTCTGTCCCTGGAAAGGAGGTTGACCCGACCTGGTGAGACATGTCCTGCATCAGAAAGGCCTTTCTAAAAGCAAACCCATCCCTGAGCTGAGACAGGTGCTTTAGGGGTGAGGGGAGTGCAGAGGACTCACTGTACAATCCCCAAATGATCGACATTGTTGTTGTAGCTTCGAAAAGGCTTAGGCCCCTTGTCCTCTGGCAGCCCAGCTCGGTGTCCCTGTAGCCCAGAGGGAGCCTTGGTGAGGGGTCCAAGGTAAAGGGTGCAAGGGCCTGGGGGCATTGGCCACCCGTCCCTGCCCTGTGCTCCTAGCGAGCCCAGGACCCTTTGACCAGGGCACACTGGAGGAAGCCTCCCTCCAAGAAGCAGACCGACTTGTACCTTTTCGTATTTCATAATGATGTCCTCTCGCTCTTGTGCCCACCAACTACCCGCGACCTCTACCACGTCCATCCTGTGAGACAAAATTGTCTAAAGGTTACACTGTACATGGCGGCTTCGGAGAACACCTGAACCGCTCTCGCCGGGCTCCCAGATGCTGGCTGGCTGCGTAACCCCCATTCCACCACCGCCCCCAGGTAAAAAGGGGCCAGACCCAGTGGCCCACAGCTGCTCAAGTCTCTGGAGTCTCAAGTCCCAAGCAGGGGTTGGCATCTTCCCAAGGACTTGAGTACAGTGGGACCTAGACAGAGAATCCTGTTGTCCCCCAATGCCATGAAATGGGGACACACCGGCCCCAGCAGGTTGAATGGTTTCCACCTGCCAAGGGTGAAGGGCCCATGATGGGCTATTCCAGGGATGTGGAGGCAGACTGGGGTCAGCGACCAGAGGTCTCTGTACAATCGGCCTCCTGGGATGCTCAGGGCCTCAGAGATGCCCAGTTTCCTACAGGGAACAAGATCTCTCCTGACTGCTCGGTTCTACTTCGCTCATCACTTTGGCTACTATGGCTCTTCAGTCTGAACAGTGAAGCCACTTTAGGAATAACGCCTGTTGAGCAGGAGGGTGTTCGGTTTGGGGGATGAAAAAGATCTATTGTACGCATGGAAACAACGTCTCTCGCGGAGGGACTGTGGAGTCCACCATTCTGAGCCGTCCCAACAGGAGGAGGCTTCATTTTCCTGGGTCACTGAGGAAGAACAGTGGGTCCTTGGTCCTGGAGAACACCCAGATGGACCGTCCCTCCTGGGAATACTAGAGGCAAAAGGAGGGCGAGGCCTCAAGAGGACCACACAGAGCAAGAAATACCTGGGGAGAACCCTAGTGCCTGGACCCCCTTTGAACACAAGGGAAGATAGTCTCCCCTCAGCCAGCCCTCCAGGGCTCCTTCATTTTCCACAGCTGCCCAAGGGCAGCAGGCTCCCCCGGACAAGGGACCACGTGTGTTCAGTGGGGCCCACAGCGACCATCAGGACCCAGCTTAGGGCACAGAGGTGTTCTGAGGACCGTCAGTGGATCTATACCAGTGGATCTATACCAGTGGCTCTGCCAGGACCAGGCTCTGCCCCATCAGGATCGGAAACCTGGGCAGATTTGGGATCTAGGGCAGGGAGGTCACAGGGTTCAGGCCTGAATTCCAGCACAGCACACGGCAGGGCTGAGAGCAAAACTCAGGGTCACGTCCGGATTCCCAGGCCGGTTACTGCCTCTCTGACCCCAGACGTCTCATCTGTCGAATGGGGACATTTGGGAACAGCACCCATTCTACGAAGCCACCATGGAGACGAAAGAGCCAATCGTCTACACGGGCAGTTTAGAACGGGCGCCTGGTGAGTGCTCAGGGATGACTCTCCTCGGTAGCTGCCCCACAGAGGCCAACACCGCCCGCACTGTAGCCACTGTCCCCAAGTCCGCCTGGAGGGAAGAGAGCAGGTCACGCTCACCTGATTCTGATGAATCAGCTGGCCTGGGTCATGCCTCTCAGGGAGAAAACCTTTGAGTCCACAGAGCTGCTCACAGATACCACTGCCTGTGTGTAACTGCTGTAGAACACTGAGGCAGGCCAGAGAGCGGACAGGTGCTAAGCACCAGTGACATTCTGAGGTCATGGCACGCATCACAATGGGGCCTTGCCCGGGTCAGCAGTGCCCAGAGTCAGGGTCCTCCGCTGCCTGAGGCATCAACATGCCTGCCTGCAATGTGTTTGTGCACGTGCGTGCACACGTGTATGTGGGTAAACACGTCTGTGCATGTGTGTGCTGCTTCTCTGGCCAGGCCCGGCTGCCCCCCTCATGTGTGCACCCAGTTCCTCATCACTGTCACCCCCGAGGCCCACGGCCAGCATCAGAGCATCCATGGCTGCTCCCTAACCTCAGCCCTCCCTGCCCAGGGTGGTCCTGGGATACACATAGGGGTGGAGGGAAGTGACTGCTGCTGTTGGATCTCAGAATACAAAAGCTAATACTATTACCTAATGGTCTTTTTAGTGTCTCTAATGGTATCACTTTTTCATTTCTGATATTTTAACTGGGTATTTCTCTCCATGACCCTTGGATATTCTAGCTAGAGGATCCTGTGAGGAAAGTGCCAGGCACACAGTAGGGGCTCACTCTTCTAGACATGTTATCTAAAACCTGGTTCATCTGTCCTTCCACGCAGGGCCTAGGGGATGCCAAATTCCAGGGTCCAGAAAGAGCTTGGGATAAAATGAAACTTCAAGGGGATGGCTTTGACCTGGGCTGAGTCTGCCTGTGCCAAGTCTGCCTGTGCCATCCAACTGGAGTCTCAAGTCCTGAGGCAGGATGTCCAGATGCCCCAGTGCAGGGACCTCCTGAGCAACACCTGCTCCCCTGTACTCATTAGCAACCTCACCCACCCTACTCTCAAAGCATACTTGGCTCTCGTATCCAGGAGCTCTGCATCTGTAGATTCAGCAACAGCAGATGGAAAATATTCAGAAAATAAATTGGACGGTTATGCTTCTATTGAACATGTGCAGACTTTGTTCTTGTCATTATTCCCTAAAGAATACAGTATCACGACCATTTATGTAGCATCTGCATTGTATTACACATCCTGAATAATCTAGAGATGGTCTAATGTCTACAGGAGGATGTGCATAGCTGATATGTAAATGCTAGGCCATGTTATGTCAGAGACTTGAGGATCCATGGATTTTGGCATCCCCGGGGACCCTAGAACTAATCCATGGATACGAAGGGATGACTGTATAAACTCACTCAGGAAGGCTTCTCATTGGAGGAAGGGCCCAGTTCAGGACACACAGGGACATCTCCCTGGACTACTGTCCATTCATCCATCCATTCATCCATTGTCTCCCCCCACCCCCCCATCTCGGACTGTCCCAATGACAGCCCTAGCAAGAAGAGACAAGAAACAAGATAAGTTCACGTTGTCCAGTTTTGAGGTATTGGAAGAAGATGCACCAGTATGAGAATAGTGGGTCAGTTTTCTACAGGATCCAGAAAGCATATCGGGCAGCCTCGGGGTGCAGAAAGGAGCCTGGCCTCTCCAGCAGCCACACAGGCCTGCAGTAGGATGGGGCTGGGGCTGGCCATGTGGATCACTTGGGCCTCATGAGGGGAAAGGAAATACCAGGGGGCAGAAGAGGAGCATGGGGGCAGCTGGTTGCCTAAGGGGTAGGCACCTCAGGGAAGGGGACTATATTCATTTGTTTTCACACTGATGTAAAGAAATACCTGAGATTGGGTAATTTATAAAGGAAACAGGCTTAATTGACTTGCAGTTCTGGAAACTTACAATCATGGCAGAAGGGGAAGGGGAAGCAGGCACCTTCTTCACAAGACGGCAGGAGGGAGTGAGTGGAGAACCAGTAAGTGCCACACTTTGAAACTATCAGCTCTCCTGAGAACTACCTCACTATCCGGGGAGCAGCACGGGAGAAACTGTCCCCAAATCCAATCCCCTCCCACCAGATTCCTCCCTTGACACAGGAGGATTACAATCCCAGATGAGTTTTGGTTGGGGACACAGAGCCAAACATGTGAGGGTCTCAGTCTATGTTGCAGCTCCCCTGGGGCTGAGGCCTCCTCCCAGCTGCCCCTTCCCCCAGGGCTTCCCACCTTCCCTGCCCTGAATTCTCTCTTTTTTTTGAGCTTAGTGATAGACAAAGTTAACATAGAAATCTTGGCCTGCCCAGGTGTGGTGGCTCACATCTGTAAACCACTGCACTCCAGCCTGGGCAACAAGAGTGAAACTCCATTGCAAAAAAAAAAGTACATTTCAAATAATTATCAGAAAGCAACTAGCTTTCCATTATCACTGAGTTTAAGAAACAGAATATAGTGAGCACTCAAAAGCCTCCAATTTGGTTCCTCTAAATCACAAATTCTCCCTTCCTCACAAAGGTAACTATTATTCTACATGTTACAGTAATCACTTTCTTTCTTTTCTTTACAGTTTTATATCCTATGCACAAGTAAATAAACACTAGATTTCATTTTCCCTGTTTTAAAAGTTTTTATATTTATAAATAGAATTACTTAATTCATTTTTGTTTGTTTGTTTTTTGTTTTTTGAAACAGGGTCTAGCTCTGTCATCCAGGCTGGAGCGTAGTGGTGTGATCTCAGCTCGCTGCAACCTCCACCTTCTGGGCTTGAGAGATTCTCTTGCCTCAGCCTCCTGAGTAGCTGGGACTACAGGTGTGTGGCACCACGCTGGCTAATTTCTGTATTTTCTGTAGAGATGGGGTTTCACCATGTTGCCCAGCTGGTCTTAAACTCCTGGGCTCAAGCAATCTGCCCACCTCAGCCTCCCAAAATGCTGAGATTACAGGTGTGAGCCACCGTGCCTAGCCTAATTCTTTTGTGTCTGGCTTCTTTCCATCAACATTAGGTTTACGAGATTCATTTGTACTCGATATAACTACAAATCCATTCATTTTCATTCCTGTATAATGTTCCATTATCTTAATATATCTCAACTTCCCAATCCCTTCTACAACTAATGGACATGTAATGTTTTCATTTTGGGGCTACTATAGATAATGGTGCTACAAATATTCTTGTACATATCTCCTAGTACACATATCTTTTGGGTGGATACCTACAGGTAGAACTGCTTATCTTTAACTAGAAAATTGTATTCCAAAGTAGTTGTATTAATTTATATTCTCATCAGCATGGTATGAGAGTTCCTGTTGTTCTGCTTAGCAACCCTGTCAGTCTGTTTAATTTTACCTGTTCAGGTGAGTGCACTGATATCATAATATTGTTTTAATTTACATTTCACTGATTACTAGTGTCGTTGATCACTTTTTTTTTTTTTTGAGATGGAGTCTCGCTCTGTTGCCCAGGCTGGAATGCGATGGCATAATCTCGGCCCACTGCAACCTCTGCCTCTGGGGTTCAAGTGATTCTCCTGCCTCAGCCTCCCGAGTAGCTGGGACTACATGTGTCCACCATCACGCCCAGTTAAGTTTTGTATTTTTAGTAGAGACGGAGTTTTACCATATTGGCCAGGCTGGTCTTGAACTCCTGACCTTGTGATCCATCCGTCTCGGCCTCTCAAAGTGCTGGGATTATAGGCGTGAGCACCGCACCCAGCCAAGTTAGCAATTTTAATGAAGTCCAATTTAATCTTGTCCTTTATATGAGTAGCGTCAGGAATGAATTACCAGTATTATCTTCCAAGGGCTGTTTCATTGTTTTGCTTTCAAATTTAGCTCTATAGAACACCTGGAATTGTGGTGAAAGGTAGGTGCCAAGTTTCATATGGATATCTAATTGTCCCAGCACCACTTGCTGAGAAAACTATCTTTCTCTCACCATTCTGCAATGTTATCTTTGTTATAAATCAGGTGTTCATGCATTTATGAACTGGTTTCTGGGCTCTCTCTTCTATCCCAATGGTCTACTTGTCTTTTCTTGTACCAATATGACATTATTTTAAATATCATATCTTGGTGAAATAAATCTTGATATCTGGATGATATCCAATCTTGATGATATCCTCATATCTTATTCTTCTTCAAGAGTATCTTGGTTATTCCTGGTGCTTTGTATTTCCACATATGAGAATCAGCCTATCAAATCACACACCAAACACACACACACACACACACACACACACACACACACACACGCAGACTTTGCATTTTTATTGGGATTGTGCATTAAGTCATCTGTAGATTAGTTTGTAGAGAACTGATATCTTAAAATATTGAGTCTTCTAATCCATGAACATGGTTCATTCCTTCCAATATTTAAGTCTTCTTTAATTTCTATCAATATTTTATTTTCTATATAGATGTCTTATATGTCATTTTCAAAGTTTATTCCTAGGTACTTAATTTTTTCTCAGCATTTAATTTTTTTGATACTAAGATAAATAATATCTGTAGTTGAGTTGAATGGTGGCCTCTAAAACAGTATATCCATATATCCATGTTCTAACCCCTGGAACCAGTAAATGTGACCTAATTTGGTAAAAGGATGTTTGTAGATGTAATTAAGTTGAGGATGTCAAGATGAGATCATCCTGGATTATCTGGGTGGGCCCTAAATTCAATAAGTATCCTTATCAGAGAAAGACAGAGAGAAGGAGAAGGTTATACGAAGAGGCAGGGATTGCAGTTATGCAGTCACAAGCCAAAGAATGCCTGGAGCCACCAGAGGTTAGAAGAGACAAGAAAGCATTCTCTCCTAGAACCTTTGGAGGAAGCCCCCACCCTACAGAAACCTTAGTTTCAGACTTCTGGCCTCCAGAAGGTGAAAGAATAAATTTCTGGGCCGGGTGCAGTGGCTCATACCTGTAAACCCAGCACTTTGGGAGGCCGAGGCAGGCAGATCACGAGGTCAGATCAAGACCATCCTGGCCAACATGGTGAAACCCCATCTCTACTAAAAATACAAAAATTAGCCAGGCATGGCAGCGTGCACCTGTAGTATCAGCTACTTGGGAGGCTGAGGCAGGAGAACTGCTTGAACCCGGGAGGCGGAGGCTGCAGTGAGTGGAGATCGCGCCACTGCACTCCAGCCTGGGCGACAGAGTGAGACCGTCAAAAAAAAAAAAATATATATATATATTTCTGTTGTTTAAAGCCACCAAATTTATGGTAATTTGTTTTAACAGTCCTAAGAAACCAATACAGTACCTTTTTTACAATTTCATTTTCTTTTGTTGCTGCTATACAATCAATTTACTTGTTCTAGAAGCCCTGCTTTCCTTTATTTTATTTATTTATTTATTTAAGACGGAGTTTTGCTCTTGTCTCCCAGGCTGGAGTGCAATGGCACGCTCTCGGCTCACTGCAACCTCCACCTCCCAGGTTCAAGCGATTCTCCTGCCTCAGCCTCCTGAGTAGCTGGGACTACCGGCGTGTGCCACCATGCCTGGCTGATTGTTGTATTTTTAATAGAGACGGGGTTTCACCATCTTGGCCAGGCTGGTCTCGAACTCCTGACCTCATGATCCACCCGCCTCGGCCTCCCAAAGTGCTGGGATTACAGGCGTGAGCCACTGTGCCCGGCCTTTCCTTTACTTTATAAAATTAGGACACTAAAGTCCAAAGAGCTCAATCAGCTATCTAGTGGCAGAATTAGAACTAAAACATAGGTTGCTAAATTCCTAGTTCAGTGCCCTTTCTACTCTACCAAGTTGCCACTATACCTGAAGACTACCTCTTTAACAATTATCCACTGACCACAGTTTTCAAACCTTCCTTTTTGTTTTTTACCAAAGAGTCAACCTTTAATGCAATAGTTATATATTAGACTATCAAGAGAGGAATTACGCACAACTTGATTTTCCTCAAGAACATTCTTGTATCCTCTAAGAAAAAAAACAAAACAAAACAAAAAAACCAACTCCAAAACAAAAAACTTTTCTGAAGCCATCCGCATTTATGTGGCAGTGAAGATATACATATCTACACAAACACACAGGAAACATAAATTTTGTGTGTGTTGGTTTTTGTTTTTTTCTAATTTTTTTAGAGACAAGGTCTCACTTATTGCCCAGGTTGGAGTGGAGTGGTTATTTACAGGTGTGAGCATCATAGCATATTATAGCTTCAAAATCCTGTCCTCAAGGGATCCTCCTAAACATGCCTGGCTTAGGAGATACTTTTTTTTTTTTTTTGAGACAAAGTCTCACTTTATCACCCAAGCTGGAGTGCTGTGGTGCAATCTTCACTCACTGCAACCTCTGCCTCCTGGGTTCAAGCAATTCTCCTGCCTCAGCATCTCGAGTAGCTGAAACTGCAGGCGCATGCCACCATGCCCAGCTAATTTTTTTAGTTTTAGTAGAGATGGGGTTTCACCACGCTGGCCAGGCTGTTCTCAAACTCCTGACTTCAGGTGATCCCCCTGCTTCAGCCTCCCAAAGTGCTGGGAGTACAGGTGTGAGCCACTGCACCTCGCCATTTTCTTTCTTTCTTTTTTTTCTTTTTCTTTTCTTTTTGAGATAGGGTCTTGCCCAGGCTGGAATGCTTGGGGCAAGCAAGCATGAATCACTGCAGCTTTGACCTCCTAGTCTCAAGTGATCCTCCTGCTTCAGCCTCCAGAGTAGTTGAGACTATAGGCACACACCATTATGGCTGCTTAGTTAAAACAAAAAAGTCTTTTTTTTTTTGGAAGAGACGAGGTCTCACTATGTTGCCCAGGCTAGCCTTGAACTCCTGAGCTAAGGTGATCCTCCTGCTTCAGCCTCCCAAAGTGTTGGGATTACAGGTGTGAGCCACTGCACCCGGCCAGGAGACACAAATTTTTAAAGAAAGTAGTACTCAGATGCACTGACTATCCTGTTGCCTCTTAATATATGGATAAGGAATGTCATTTCATACATTAGCCACCATGAGTAATACTAAATCCTGGCTCTGATCACTTATATTAGCATATATAATACATTGAAAATGCATTCACAGCAACAGATTTTGAGGACAGGATAAAAAAGTAAAAAAATAAAATTTGTAAAATTATTAAATTTTAAAAAATTAAAGAAGAGAAGAAAATGCATTCAATGATGTTGCAAAGACAGAAAATGACTATTTCACAAATGACACTAGCAAGACTGGCAGTGAGTTGCCTAACATTTAACTAACCATTTTTCGGTCGACTGCAATGATGTAACCTGTAAAGGGGCTGTCAGGAAGAGATGGCATGTGACCATTAACCATTCCATTTGTGAACTTCTTCTCAGTTCCACATGGCACAACAGTGTTTGGCATTCCATTGGGGATGAATATTGGTCGGGGTAGGTCCCCATTGGTAGTAAGGGTGAAGATTCCATTTGTAGATGGCGAAGAGGAGAAATCTACAAATTCAAAGATAAGTACAGCATCATAAGCTTGTGGTATTTTCATCTTTGCTCTTTTCTCAAGTATCCTGAGGACTAGAGACAGTGTAGTCTCTTAACACAGGGCAGGGAGAAATCACAGTATAAATAATTCTAGATTTATTGGAAGATTTTAATTTTCCAGTTTTACTTCCCTAACTCACACTTTTGACCAAATGAAAAGGAAAGAGTAACTGCTGGAAACTATTAAGCAGAATTTTTGCAGAAACCTGTATCAGCACCATGTTGTAGCACACAAACAGTTCTACCACTTGTTTTCTTTTCCTTCTCTTCGCCTTTGAATACACTGTCCAATACAGTAACCTCTACCCAGATGTTGCATTTAAAATTTAAATTAGGCTGGATGAGGCAGCTCACATTTGTAATCCTAGCACTTTGGGAGGCTGAGGTAGCAGATCCCTTGAACCCAGGAGCTAGTGACCAGCCTAGGCAACATGGTGAAAACCCATCTATACAAAAGATACACCATAGCTGGGCATGGTGGTACACGTTTGTAGTCCCAGCTACTTGGGAAGCTGAGGTGGGAGGATTGCTTCAGCCCATAAGGCAGAGGCTGCAGTGAGCCAAGATGATGCCACTGCACTCCAGGCTGGGTGACAGAGTGAGACTGTTTCTCAAAATAAATAAATTAAATTAAATAAAAATTAAAAATGCATTATTCTCACTCACACTAGCCACATCTCGAGCGCTTAACAGTCCACGTGACTGGTGGATACTGTATTGGATGGCAAAGATCACAGAAGTTTCCACCACTGCAGAATTCTATTGGACAGTGATGCTCTAAACTAAAACTAAAATTAGAACATCCACCAACTCACTGTCAGGACTATCTACCCACTACACATCAATGAGGGGAGCCTCATAAAGCCCTTTATAGTTGGGGAATTAGCCTAATTAACCTAATTGTAAGTAATATAAAGAATAGACAAAGCATACTAGTGGCTAAAAGGACTCAGTGAGTGACCACATTAAATTACATATAATATTGGATTTCTTTCTAGCTATATCTATTGTTTATATTTTCTGGTAGTATGTTCCTCTCATACTAGCTGTTGCCATGTTAGTATTAGATAAAAGTTCAAAGAGATCTGAATTCCAAGAGTATATTAGCTAATGACTACCTATCTAACTGAAGTCACTTGGGTTCTCTAAATTTTAGGTTTCTCGTCTAAAAAATATGGAATAATCAGTAAGGTTTCCCTTGGGTTCCAAAATTCTTCTGCTATAATATCCTCAGCATGAACAAATATAAAAAAGATGACAACTCTTAGACAAATATTTAAAGGAGCAATCATGAGAAGGAGTTCTAGTTCTATCTTACCTGTCTGTGTTGGACTAGAAGCTGAAATTGGAGATGCAGGGACAGGAATTTCAAATGCACACAAAAATCCACTCATTGAGAGTCGTACTTTTTGGTTGTCCTGAGGAAAGTTCTACAGAAACAGCAGCAAGATGAGAAGGGGGAGATGTTTCAGATAAAATGGAAAAGTTCTCTCTCTAACATATTTCAAAAGAATGTCTTAGGCGCTTTCATCCGTAAAACCAACGAGATGATTGAATAATTTTTCAACTACATAAAGGATGAATGCTTGATAAAAATAACGGAAAACTAACCTCAATTTTCGAACTATTATCTCTTTTCACAGGAAGAAGTGTGTTATATATGACTGACTTCAGTTTTGTCTGTTTCAGGGATCTAAATTCTAACCCTCAGAGACTCCATTTTTGCATTTCATATTAAGAAATTGTCAGTGAGGTGAGAGTGTGTTCAGAAATCCCAAAGATGAATATAAATAATACCAGTTGCAGGAGCTTAATTTAGAGTAGGCAATATATTTATTAGATTATTTGTCTCCCCAGCTGGTATGTAGAAAGACATGATTGGTGTCAATTTGTCTTTACTCTTAATTTCTTAGTGTGTTAAAAGACCAAGTATATATATTCATAAATACTAAAAACACACATTCATAAATACATAAAATACTTCAACATAAGAAGAATTCTAGTAACAGCGGTAATACAGAAGAGTTGTCAAGTGTAATAGCAGCAGTCTTTGGTAACAGCAGCAGTCTTTGGTGGAAACCTATACTATAGTGACACAGCTAGAACACTCCATACAGGCAGCCTTACATATTTCCCTTCTTCAAAAATACCACCATCAGTATTATCCCTTTATTCTGGTAGAAAACTCAGGTTTCTGGGTTGGAAAACTTGGCATTTTTTGTTGTTGTTGTTCAGTTTTCGTTATGTTTTAGTATCTCTCTTGGTCACATAACCTAACAATTGATCATAATAATTGAGAAAAATGTCATATTTGAAGGATAGAATCAAAAGTTTCTTAGAGTAGTTAATATTACCTTTATGTTGGAACCATGTACTTCTGCCAGAAGGATTTGTTCTGAATTAAGTCCACAGAGATCACTCAGCTGTTTTTTTAAACCTGTGTACTTTTCATCCATATTCAGTCTTAGTCCATACCGTACAGGGGTAGTACCATCTAACTTAATCACTAGTAAAGAGAAAAGATCTTTTATTGGTAAAATGCAGGTTTCATTGAAAGCCTTAAATGCTGTGTACAGATATATCTGACCTGTAAATATAATAGCAAATATTTCAGCCTAGAATTTTTATTTTATGTGTAAACACTAAAACAGATGGTACTTAGGGATAATATTAAGTGAAGTCAGTATTTTTTTGGTGTTCATCTGACATAAAAGTATGAGTGGCTTTGCAGGGTTTTAAAGAGAGTTGCTGGCATATTTGAAACCAAAAAAACATGCCCCAATCTACATCTTTCAAACCTCAAGTCATGCCTAAAATTAGGTTGCTCAGTTATAATATGCTGACTAGTGGTCTTTATTTGTAAACAAATAACTATGCTTACAAATTCAGGCTATTTAAATAAAGTAAATTTAATGGAGTCAAGTAATTTCTCAGAACTTTCTGACCTACCTGTTATTTCTAAGTGCATATAACTGTCCATTGGTAGTGGCAAAGACAAAAAATTGAAAGGGTCAAATCGGACACTTATATGCCCACATGTCTGGCATTTTACTTGAGATCTTAGCTGCCCATGGAACAAATCCACAACAATTGATCTATTTCTTCTTAGATGGTTGTCCCAGGCCTAGCAATAAAAAAGATGAGAATTTTCTCTCAAAATCCAAAAGAGAGGCATTTCTATATAAATTCAAAGAAACTAGTTAAATATATTGGATTTAAATGTAAAGAATATAATCCTTACTCTTCATTTAACATAAAATATTAAATTGAGATGGAAAATCCTATTTTTCATTTGTTCTTATCAAGGTAACAATGGTAAATATTAAAGTTATTTGTCCATTAACAAGTATAAAGCATGCCTATAGGTCACTGTATCCATTACTTTAGCAATTATGGGAACTCTTTAAATTCCACTAGATAATTATTCCCACATCCAGTCCCATAAAGTTTACAATATGAAATGGCAACAGTTTTCTATTTTCATTAAACGTAGTTTTGTTTTGGCATTATTGCATAAGAATTAAGCACAGAAATAGAAATTCATTCATTTTTGCAGTAAAGTTCTGATCTCAGAATAGTTTAGTTTGCATTTAAGTTGTGCTACATGTATTTGTGGCCAGAACATTTTGTCTATTGCTTACATTAGAAACTCAAAACTGACAAACCTCTGCAGCTACTTCCCAGTCTGGTCGCGCATCACTGTCCTTCAGTTCCACATATGGCTTTTCATGGACTCGATTAAGATCTTCATGAAGACCATCCAAGAGAAAAGCCAGAAGTTCTTGGGAGTCTTGTTGCTGAAACCCATTAAACCTGGGAGCATATTTTGCTATGATCCACTATAAATATAAGAGAAGTCACAGTCATTATTTCCTACCCATAAAATTTGGAATGAATATGTCCTATAACCCAATCAGAGCCATCGTAAGAAAGTACATAGTATAGTTACACTCTATTCTGTTGGCAGCCTTTTTTTAACATTAAAAGTAAATAAAGTTTACATTTTTTTCTTTTCTTCCTTATTTCCCATAGTACATGAATGTATATAATTTTTTTATTATTAAAGATTACATGGTCAATGTAGAAAATATAGAAAACATGAAGAAAATATCACATGTACTCAGATTCCATCATTTAGCAATAACTGTGTTTTAGTTCTTATGACTGAAAATATGTATATATGTAAAAGATGAGTGGTGTATGTACATAGAGTGAAGGGCAATGCTATGACTTATAGCTATGTGACCTTCTACAATAACTAAACACACCTTTAATCCCAGCACTTTGGGAGACCGAGGCAGACGGATCACTTGAGGTCAGGAGTTCAAGACCAGCCTGGCCAAAATGGTGAAATTCCATCTCTACTAAAAATACAAAAATTAGCTGGGGGTGGTGGAGGGCTCCTGTAATCCCAGCTACTCGGGAGGCTGAGGCAAGAGAATCACTTGAACCCGGGAGGTTGCAGTAAGCTGAGATTGCGCCACTGTACTCCAGCCTAGGCAACAGAGTGAGACTCTGTCTCAAAAAAAAAAAATCATATTTTTTTCTTTCACCAAACATTGTATTGTTTATACAGTGCTAATATGCTAATCTAACATTTCATATTTTCTCTATTTCTCTTTTTAACAAAGAGAGAACAGTCCTAAATAGCAGAGTCTTCAAAAGGCAACACTATTAGCTGGAATTTAATAATATTATTGCCTTCTATTTCTGGCAAGCGACACTAGTTTTCTTTTCTTTCTTTTCTTTTCTTTTTTTTTTTTTTTGAGATGGAGTCTTACTCTGTCACCCAGGCTAGAGTGCAGTGGCGCGATCTCGGGTCACTGCAACCTCCACCTCCCAGGTTCAGGAGATTCTCCTGCCTCAGCCTCCCGAGTAACTGGAATTACAGGCGCATGCCACCAAGCCCAGATAATTTTTGTATTTTTCATAGAGATAGGGTTTCACCATACTGGCCAGCCTGGTCTTGAATTCCTGACCTCAGGTTATCTGCCTGCCTGGGCCTCCCAAAGTGCTGGAATTACAGGCGTGAGCCACCATGCCCAATCAGTTTTTCTTTCTTTTTTTTTTTTGAGACAGGGTCTCGCTATGTTGCTAGGTCAGTCTTGAACTCCCGGCCTCAAGCAATACTCCTGCCTGGGCCTCCCAAAGGGCTAGGATTAAAGGTGTGAGCCACTGTGCCCAGTGGACACAAGTTTTCTACTTAAAGTAGTGATATAAAGTTTCCTTTGAAAATATGATTAAATAACTAATTAATCACAACCAGTTATAAATTTCTTTGTTCCTTGTCTGTTACCACTGCTTCACTTGAGTAGCCAAAAAAATTTTTTAAATTTTAAGTAAAAATGGCATAATTATTTATGTAAGTTAACTGTATGGCATTATATGAGAAAAATGGTGACCATAGTTTAAAAAAATGATTAAGAAGTAGGAATCTATATTACATACGAATTTTGGACCATCAATTTTTAAAATTCAGATGGTTCACCAAAGTAGTCAAAATTCTTCTTTTTTTTTGAGACAGAGTCAAGCTCTGTCGCCCAGGCTGGAGGTCAGTGGTGCGGTCTCGGCTCACAGCAACCTCCGCCTCTAGCTTCAAATGATTCTCCTGCCTCAGCCTCCTGAGTAGCTGGAACTACAGGCACCTGCCACCACACACAGCTAATTTATGTATTTTTAGTAGAGATGGGGTTTCACCATGCTGGCCTCGAACTCCTGAACACAAGTGATCCACCTGCCTTGGCCTCCCAGCGTGCTGGGATTACAGGCGTGACCCACTGTGCCTGGCCTAGAAATCAAAATCCTGTAGACAAGACAGTAGAACCAAAATGATCTATGTCAAAAAAGAAGTATAAATTAGTCCTAAGTGTTAATTTTCTTAAAGATAATATCAAGCTGCTCACAGCTTTTCTAATATGGAATTCATACCAACACAAAATACATGACATTTAAATTAGGTTTCTTTCTTTCTTTTTTTTTTTTTTAATTAAAACAAGTTTTGGCCAGGGATGGTGGCTCATGTCTGTAATCCCTGCACTTTGGGAGCCAAGGTGGCTGGATCACTTGAGCTCAGGAGAGTTGGAGACCAGCCTGAGCAACGTGGATAGATCCCGTCTTTACAAAAAAATATTAAAAAAAAATAGTGGGGCATGGTGGTGTGCACCTTTAGTCCCCAGTAACTTGAGAGGCTGAGGTGGGAGGATGGCCTCAACCCAGGGGGTGGAGGTTGAAGTGAGTTGAGATCATGCCACTGCACTCCAGCCAGAGCAACAGAGCGAAACTCTGTTTTTTTTTTTTTTTGGTAGAAATGGAGTCTTACTGTATTGCCCAGGCTGGTCTCAAACTCTAGCCTCAGGTAATCCTCCTGCCTCAGTCACCCAAAGTGGTGGGATTACAGGTGTGAGCTACCTCACCTGGTTAAATTAGGTTTCAAAAGAAAATTTTCCATAAACATAAATGCCTTATTATTTAAATCAATTCAACTTTTTTTTTCACTTATGCTTTTTGATTTTTTTAGTCTGGAGTATAGCAAAGGCTCTTTTTTTTATACAGGGTCTTGCTCAGTCGTCTATAGCTCACTATACCCTTGAACTCCTGAGCTCAAGTGATCCTTCCACCTCAGCTAGGACCACAGGCATGCATCACCATGCCCAACTAATTTTTAAAGTTTTCATAGAGATGGGGTCTCAATATGTTACCCAGACTGGTCTCAAACTCCTGGAGGATCCAAACAATCCTCCTGCCTTGGCCTCCCAAAGTGCTAGGATTACAGGCATGAGTCACCCGGCCAAAGGCATTTTTTCATTTTTAAAGTTCTCTATGTGATCTCACTACATATGCAGCCAGAATTAATAACTATTGCCCTAGTGAGGATTATAGTCTCATGCATTTGATTTTATAATGTGCTCCAGATGTTGAGAGCTTAGAAACTGACTTGTTATTAAATCTGCTACCTGCTCTGAAACTTGTGTTTTAGAAGAAGATTTAGATTTTAATTAGTTTTTAGGTCATTTGCTTCTTGCCCATAAAGATGGAGCAAGACAGACAGCAAAACCATTTTGAAAGAGTAACAGCGCCACCTTTGAGAAAAATTAAAGTCTTCCAAGTCACTTTGTTTTCCTCCAGAAAAATCACTTTAGTCTTGCTATAAGTGATCTTAAATGATGTTTCAATAACCATCACATTTTTGGCAAGGTAATCCGTTTATAAATTTATACTCACTTCTATATTCCATTTATATAAAGTTGATGCATTACAAATTACTTTTTTTTTCCTTCTTTTTTTGAGACGGAGTCTCGCTTTGTTGCCCAGGCTGGAGTGCAGTGGTGCAATGTTGGGTCACTGCAACCTCTGCCTCCTGGGTTCAAGCAATTCTCCTGCCTCAGCCTCTGGAGTAGCTGGGATTACAGGCACACACCACTGCGCCTGGCTAATTTTTGTATTTCCGGTGGAGACAGGGTTTCGCCACGTTGGCCAGGCTGGTCTTGAACCCCTGACCTCAGGTGATCCACCTGCCTTGGCCTCCCAAAATGCTGGGGTTACAGGCGTGAGTCACTGCGCCCGACCACAAATTACTTTCTAAAAAATTCGTAGTAATATATTTTGAGGAAGATTGGGTCTATTTGAGCAAACAATTTTCTTCAAGTTTTCCTCTAAGATGGGCATGTAAGAGAATTTCAAGGAGTAATATTTGGAATTGTATCTTAAATGTCTTAACATGTTTGAAAGTCTTACATGGTGCCTATGTTTCTAAAGAAAATGTAAATGAAACCATTCCTGTAATAATGCTTCTCATTCTGAAGAGCTCAGTCCATAGGTTAAATCTATACATATCACTGGCAAGAAAACAGGATAATAAAAATATTACCAGGCATTAAATTTGCTAGGCTAAATTTTATAATAATTTGTGAACAGGATGATTCTAATAACTTCTCAGAGATTGCAACATTTGCCTCTAGCAACTGCGGTTCTACCACATGCTTTTAACATGGTACAGTGAGTAATAACCTTTAGACTTGGAGAATATGGGCTTTTCTTTGCTTCTCTTCCAATGCTCCAAACAAACTAGACTGGTCTGTCTTCTCATTGTCTTCGGCTTTCTTTTCTATTACAGGAACCTGATGCTCTCACTGTTCTCCACTGCCTGAAACTGTCAGCACAACTCAGGTTCCTTCTTCCCCTGCCTACACACTTATTTTTCTTGTTCCTTCTACCCTTCTTGGCTTTCAGTGAAATAGCTACCTTTTCATCCGATTAATCTTATTACCACTTTCCTTCTATAAGATGAACAAACCAATCACAGTTATATACTGCAGAATCTTCGAGTCACTAGCTTTTTTTGACTGTTCATTTCTGGCTGCTTGTGGAAATTTTTGTTTTTCTAAAACATCAAAGGATCATGTTTTGTTTTTATTGATTTCAGGGGTCTGCAACTATTCAAAATTATCCTAGAATCCTGGTTTTCAGAAGATAGATTTCTAAATAGGTAAAGTTTCACCTGTAGAGAGAAATGTCCTCATTTTCTGAGTCAACAATTCACAAAAGGACTAGGTACTTATTTTAATATAAGAGAATTTTATTTTGAGATTTTAGGATTCCCTGTGAGTTGTATAAATAGTTTATGTGTTCTAAAATATGGGTCAAGATTCACCTTTTTCTCTATTGATGATACTACTACTTTTTATGCCCTGTACATAGGTATGTTACAAGAATCAATTAATTAACAGTTATGTCAATTTCATATTTCACTAGTCTGAAATGCTAGCTTTGGAAAAATAGAGGGCAGCATGGAGCAACAGATTAGGTACTAAGGCAGGACTCAGGACACTGAGCTCTAGAGTGCTAGATAAAGTAATAAAATAATTGTCTGATACAGCTTTGGGCAATTATAAAACCTAAGGACCTCAGAGGCTTCATTTGTAAATTCAGAGAAGAGAGGTGTTTCATTCCTTTTATTTCCCACTCAACTACACATGTCTGAGGCAGGAAAACAAGGCTGCCCCACTCGTGGCAGTCCTGACGACGATCCTCGAGGGCTGCTCTTGGCCTCCAGCCTTGGCTAAGGAGAACAGGGACCCCCCAAAGCCCATGGGAGAGAGGCGCGAAAGGTGACTTAAAGTATCTTCTAGCTCTAAAGTTACGTGATAACTAAATAGGAAAATCTGCATGTGAATAGTAATAGCTGCTCCTTCATAGTTCTCAAAAAGGAAGATACACATTATATAATGTAATAATGATAGAAAAGATTTCACCATTCTTCCCCATTTACATTTTTTTAAGAGATTATACATAGAAGAATAAAGCTTGACACATTAAAGCGGGGAAAGATTGGTAAGATTCCATGAGCAGAGACACAATCAAATTATTCATGCTCCAGTGAATCAGCAAATCTGGGGTTAGCCACTTCTAAGAAAGGATGGCTCATTTCCTGATCCCTTGGTCTCTGATCTTTCCATTTAGTCTTGCCAGTATTTGAAACATACTACCCTCACAATTAGTAATATTCGTAAGTAAATATGTCATTTTATGAAGAGAAAAAATTAAAGCTAAGTACTATCTTACGTAGGCAGATGAAGCTCTAAGATCAAATTATCTGACATGTCAACACTAATTTTCTTTCTTTTTTTTTTTTTTTTTGAGATGGAGTCTCACTCTGTCATCCAGGATAGAGTGCAGTGGCATGATCTCGGCTCACTGCAACCTCTGCTTCTTGGGTTTAAGCGATACTCCTGCCTCAGCCTCCCAAGTAGCTGGAACTGCAGGCACACGCCACCACGCCAGGCTAATTTTTATATTTTTAGTAGAGTCGGGGTTTCACCATGTTGGCCAGGCTGGTCTGGAACTCCTGGTCTCAAGTGATCTGCCTGCCTCAGCCTCCCAAAGAGCTGGGATTGCAGGTGTGAGCCATTGCACCTGGCCCATTTTTTTTTTTTTTTTTTTTTTTTTTTAAACAAGGCGTTTGTCAAAGTGGCCACATGGACTGGAAAGAGAAATTTGATTTTTTTTTTTTTTTTAAATACAGTCTCATTCTGTTGCCCAGGCTGGAGTGCAGTGGCATCATCTTGGCTCTCTACAACCTCTGCCTCCTAGGTTCGAGCTATTCTTGTGTCTCAGCCTCCTGAGTAGCTGGGATTACAGGCATACACCACCATACCCGGCTAATTTTTGTATTTTTAGTAGAGATGGGGTTTCTCCAGGTTGGGCAGGTTGGTGTTGAACTCCCAGCCTCAAGTGATCTGTCTGCTTTGGCATCCCAAAGTGCTGGGATAATAGGCGTGAGCCACCATGCCTGGCATGAAAGAAGAAATTTAAATCCTGATATAACTACTGCTACTACTACCACCATTATTACCTTTAACCTTATATAGAGTTTCTATCTGCCAGGCACTGGGCTAAGTGCTTCACATGTATTAACTCATTTAATTCTCACATCCCTACTTAAATAGATATTACTATTAATCTCATTGTTCATATGTGAAAACTGAGGTAGAGCAAGAAGTAGTAATTTATTCAAGGTCATAAAGCAAGTGAAAGGGACAAGAGTCCAAGCTCACTACAATTACCTTATTGAAGTTTCTCATAATAATAGCTACCTATTTAGTACTTACTATGTACCAGACACTGTTTTAAAATACTTAACAAGAGTCTGGGTGCCTGTAATCCTAGCACTCTGAGAGCCCAAGGCAGGAGAATCGCTTGAGCCCAGGAATTCGAGACTAGCCTGGCAAGCATAGTGAGACCCCATCTCTACAGAAAATCAAAAAATTAGCCAGGTGTGGTAGTGCATGCCTGGAGTCTCAGCTACTCAGGAGGTGGGAGAATTGCCTCAGTCCATGAGGTTGAGGCTGTAGTGAGCTATGATTGTGCCACTACACTCCAGCCTGGGCAACAAAGGAAGATCCTGTCTCAACAAACAAGCAAACAACAACAACAAAACACTTAACATGCATCAAACTCATTTAATCCTCGTAACACTATGATGGTGATTATTATTATTACTCTAATTTTACACATGGAGGAAACAAGGCCCAGAATGTCACTTTTTAAAAAAGGTTACTTGAATTCAGTTTAAAAACATTTTAAAAAAATCTGTCAGTGTGCAGTTATTTGCATTTACTTTTAGAACACTTTTCTAATTAAAACATGTTCAGAGGATTGTTATTAGTCAACTTACATTTCCCCCACCTTATTAATAAGTTGCCATAGTTCCCTGTCTCTTTATTTAGCAAAAACACTTTTCTAATTAATATGTATTTTCAGAAAGTACTGCTGTTACTCCACTTACATTTTCCCCCATCTTATTGAATGAATTCCCATACTCTGCCTCCTTTCTCTCCATATAAAGCGATACTCCTCTCCTCCCAGGTTTATTGTAACTCTAAGTTTGCCTTTATTTATTCATTTATTTTATGAGACAGGGTCTTGCTCCCTCACCCAAACTGGAGTGTAGTGGTGTGATCATGGCTCACTGCAGTCTTGACCTATCAGGCTCAAGCAATCCTCCCACCTCAGCCTCCCAAGTAGCTGGGACTACAGGCGCACACTACCAAGCATGACTAATTTTTTTTTTTTTTTGAGACTGAGTCTTGCTCTGTCGCCCAGGCTGGAGTGCAGTGACGCGATCTCGGCTCACTGCAAGCTCCGCCTCCCGGTTTCACGCCTTTCTCCTGCCTCACCCTCCCGAGTAGCTGGGACCATAGGCGCCTGCCACCACGCCCGGGTAATTTGTTGTATTTTCAGTAGAGACGGGGTTTCACCATGTTAGCCAGGATGGTCTCGATCTCCCGACCTCGTGATCCGCCCGCCTTGGCCTCCCAAAGTGCTGGGATTACAGGCGTGAGCCACCACACCCGGCTCAAGCATGACTAATTAAAAAAAAATTTTTTTTGGACCGGGAGTGGTGGTTCACGCCTGTAATCCCAGCACTTCAGGAGGCCGAGGAAGGCAGATCACGAGGCCAAGAGATTGAGACCATCCTGGCTAACACAGTGAAGCCCCATCTCTACTAAAAATACAAAAAAAAAAATTAGCCGGGCGTGGTGGCACGTGCCTGTAGTCCTAGCTACTCGGGAGGCTGAGGCAGAAGAATGGCGTGAACCCGGGAGGCAGAGCTTGCAGTGAGCCGAGATCGCGCCACTGCACTCCAGCCTGGGGGACAAAAGCAAGACTCCGTCTCAGAAAAAAAAAAAAAAATTTTTTTGTAGAGATGGAGTCTCACTATGTTGTCCAGGCTGGTCTTGAATTCCTAGGCTCAGGTGATCCCCCTATCTGGGCGTTTCAAAGTCCTGAGATTACAGGCCCAGCCAGACTTCATTCTTAAGTAAATTTTAAAGTTTGCATTTGACAGACGCATGCTAGAAAATAATATCAAATGCCAGAGTGGAGAAGGGAATATGTAGATTCTCCCATGTATACCTCTCCCTTACTACCCTCCCCAAATTTCTTTAGTGCACAAAAGGACTATGGTAGGCAATAATAAACCAGGTTCATGTTCTTGTCAGTGCAGTTCAGTCTGTTTATAAGGGACATGCTGCTAAGAGTAAGATCTCTATTGTGTTCCTACGGAAAACAAAACGTAATACATCCAAGACAAAACTAGGTTATTCTTTGAGTCTATACTCATTAAAACATTAACAACCACTCATTCTAAGGCCAAACTACAAATATAAAAACCAAAAAAGTATTTCAAAATAATGACTGATGCTGTACCCCAATATTCTCATTTTCTACCTACACACACCATCATTATCTACCTACAAGGTCCAGGAAGTCATTTGCCTACTTTTTATTCCTTCAGAGACACCAAAGTCCGTGTTTCCCAATTAATATATTTTACATGTGAAAACACATTAATAAACTCTGCAAAATGGAAAAAGGATGAGAAAGAATGATGAGATAGATAATGTAAAAAGTATGTAACTACCAATATTCTGATAATAAGCAGTGACAGAAGAAATACAGGCAAATAGGAATCAAATGATTAGAATTTTCGTTAGTGATCATTTGGCAATGAGTGTATATATCAGTTGGCTCTCCAAGAAGGCAAATACTTGATTCTCTCTTTGTTCTTGGCTTTGTAAAATAGTTTCATTATAATGCTTCTCAGTGTGGATCACTTTGTTTATCTTTCTTTAAGTCCAATGAGCTTTTTGAACGCGTAGGTTCATGTCTTAAGAAGTTTAGGACAATTATTTCTTCAAATATTCTGCCCTTTCCTTCTCTCTCCTTTCCCAAGATTCTTATGTTGACACATATGATGTTGTTCTATGGGTTTCTTACGTTCTGTTCATTTTTCGTCATTCTGTTTTCTTTCTGCTCCTCAGTCAATAATTTCAATGGACTTTTATTTAACTTCTCTGATTCATTCTTCTGCCTGCTCAAATCTGATGGAGAACCCCTCTAATAGGTTTCTCATTTCAGTTATTGTAGTTTTCAGCTCCAAAACCTGTTTGGTTCCTTTTTATACTTTCTCTTTATTGATACTCTATTTGTACATATATCATTCTCCTGGTTTCATTTCTTTCTTTCTTTCTTTATTAGTTTTTGAGATGGAGTCTCGCTCTGTCACCCAGGCTGCAGTGCAAGTGGCACAATCTCAGATCATTACAACCTCCGCCTCCCGGGTTCAAGGGATTCTCCTGCCTCAACCTTCCAGGTAGTTGGGATTACAGGAGCCTGCCACCAGGCCTGGCTAATTTTTGTATATTTTTTAGTAGAGACGGGGTTTTACCATGTTGGCCAGGCTGGTCTCGAACTCCTGACCTCAAATTATCTGCCCGCCTTGGCCTCCCAAAGTGCTGGGATCACAGGCGTGGGCCACCACGCCCAGCCAATTCTCCTGGTTTCCTTTAGTTTGTTGTCCATCACCTCCATTAGCTCTTTGAACATATTTAAGATAATTGATTTTAAATGTTTGTCTACTAAGTCCAATGTCTGTACTTCCTCAAAGAGAATTTCTATTAATTTCCTCTGTGAATGGACCACGCTTTCTTGTTTCTGCAATTTTTTGTTGAAAACAACATTTTGAGCATTAATAGTAACTCTAGAAATATTTCCCTCCACCTCAGGGTTTGCTTTCACTGACTGCTATAGTTGTTTGTTTAGTCACTTTTCTAAAATATTTTTATAAAGTCTGTCTTCCTTGTTATGTGTAGTTTCTTAAGTCTTCATTTCACTTGTGTTTGAAGAGCTAGTATTTTGACAGTGATTTCCTAGAATGGCAGAAGTGGGGAGAGGGAGAGAAGAAAAGAGAGAGGGAGGGAGAGAGAGGAAGAGAAAGAGAAAAAAGGGAGAGAGAGAGAGAGAGACAAAAGACAGAGAGACAAAGACAAAAACCACTACTGTCTTTGCAGAATGGCGCTGTGCTGGGGCATTCCTACAATGGTTTACAACTGTGCCTTAGCCTTCACTACCTGTATACCCTTAGTCTAGAAGCTCAGCCAGAGGTGAAAGTTTACGGGTCTTATAAGGTCTTTTCTGAGTGTGTATCTTGTTGTTGGCATGTGCAAAGCCTTCTAAATTACCCAGTGTACAGTGTGCTTTTGGATACTTTAATTTCCCAAGGAAACTCTCAAGTTCCCACCACTCCCAAGACTTTCAGCATTCTATTATATGCCTCAATTAAAATATTTTACCCCAGGTGACTGCAGGTGGCTGGCTCATTTGCCTTACAGAACTTCTGACGAATGCCCCTGCCTTTCCAACCTGGGTAAATTCTGAGTTAAGTATAACATAGCTGAGCATCTTGCAGTAGCTTTTCTGGTAGCCCCAGACTGTTTAGACAAACACAACTTGTTTTGTTTTGTTTTTGAGACAGAGTCTTGCTCTGTTGCCCAGGCTGGAGTGCAGTGGCTCAATCTCAGCTCACTGCAACCTCCGCCTCTCGGGTTCAAGCGATTCTCCTGCCTCAGCCTCCCAAGTAGCTGGAACTACAGGTGTGCGCCACCATGGCCGGCTAATTTTTTGTATTTTTAGTACAGACGGGGTTCCATCATGTTGGCCAGGCTGGTCTCGAACTCCTAACCTCAACTGATTCACCCACCGTGGCCTCCCAAAGTGCTGGGATTACAGGTGTGAGCCAACGCACCCAGCCTGACAAACACAACTCTATAAATAAGGTATGTTCTGCTCTCTCTGAAACCAGGGACCAGGTGGGTTGCCATTTTCAAGGCTGCCATTACTAAACCAGACAATGGCAAATATATATACAGGCTTTTAAAAAATTATTATTTTTTTATAATTTTTTTTAAATCAACATTTGCTTAGTAGCTATAAATCTTTGTCTCTTTCTTCAGAGTTCCGACAGAGTTGAAATTGGCAGTTTGTTCTTTATTTTTCAATGTTTCTGTGGAGAGACAGGCTCTTAGAGCTACCCACTACATAATTTTCACTGAGTCACTCCTCTCATTGTGCTTTTAATTTGCCTTCTCTGAGGAAGCAGAACATCTTGTCATGTAATTACATGTATGGTTAAGAGTCTATTCAACTCTTTTACACATTTTAAATTAGATTTTCTTGATGTCTTAATGTATTGTAACAGTCCTTTATATATTCTGGACATGAATACTTTATCATATATATAATTTGCGAATATCTTCTCTAGGGCTGTGAGGTTGTAGCTTTTATTTTCTTAATGCTCTCGCTTGAAACTCAAAAGTTTTAAATTTTTTCTAAGTCTTACACTTTTTTCCTCACTTATAAACTGTGCCTTTGGTGTTATATCTATGAAATCTTCTAATCCCAAATCACAAAGATTTTCTACATTTGCTTTTCTAGAAGTGTTATATTTTTAGCTCTGATGTTTAGGTACAGGGAATCCATTTTGAGTATACTTTTAAGCATAGTGTGAGGTAAGGGGTCTAAAATAATCTGTGTATGGATATCCAAATTCTCTTGCACCGTTTTTTGTTATTTAAAGAGACAGAGTCTTGCTATGCTGTACAGGCTGGTATGAGGTGGCTATTCACAGGTGTGATCACTGCATACTCACACTAAAGCCGTGAACTCCTGGGCTTAAGTGATCCTCCTGTCTCGGCCTCCTGAGTAGCTGGGACTACTGGCCAGCTACACCACTGTGCTCAGCTCCTCCTGGACCATTTTTTTTTTCTTTTAAAGTCAGTCCTTTCTCTACTGAATTTTCTTGACATCTTTAAAAAATAATAAAAATAACCATTGACCAAAAATATAAGGGTTTCCTTTTTTCTTTTTTCAGGCAGAGAGTCTCACTTGTCACCCAGGCTGGGGTGTAGTGGCATGGTCTCAGCTCATTGCAACCTCCGCCTCCTGGGCTCAAGTGATTCTCCTGCCTTAGCCTCACGAGTAGCTGAGACTACAGTTGTGTGCCACCACGACTGGCTAATTTTTGTGTTTTTAGTAGAGATGGGGTTTCGCCACGTTGGCCAGGCTGATCTCAAACTTCTGACATCGGTGAGCCCACCTCTGCCTCCTAAAGTGCTGGGATTACAGGCATGAGCCACCACGCCTGGCCAAGGGTTTCCTTTTAAAATATCAATTCCATTTTACTGATCTCTATGATTCTCCTTATTCCAGTACTTGATTAATGTATCCTTAGGTAAATTGTGAAATCAGGAAGTCTAACTCTTCCATTTTTTGTCATTTTTTTGAAGTTGTTTAGGCTAGTCTGAGTTCTCTGCATTTCCCCGTACAATTTAGGAATAGCTTGTCAATTTATAGAAAAAAGCTGGGATTTGATTGGGTGTGTTTTGAATCTATAGAACAATTTGAGAAAATTGCCATATTGACAACATTAAGTTTTCAAATCCATTTACGTACATTTTCTTAAATTTCTGTCAGCAATGCTTTGTATCTTTCAGTGCACAAGTCTTGCACTTCTTTTGTTGAATTTGTTTCCAAGGGTTTGATTTCTTTTGACAATATAGTGAATGGAACTGTTGTCTTCATTTTAATTGTACTTTCAAATTATTCTATCTAGTACATGACAATTCAATTGATTGCTTAATCATTGATCTTGTATCCTGTCATGTTGCTGAACTCATTTTATTAATTCTAACAGTTTTTCTTTGAATTCTTCAGGGTTTTCTACACACAGGATCATGTTATCTGCAATTACAGACAGTTTTATTTTTCTTTACAATCTTGATGCCTTTTATTTCCTTTTCTTGCCTGATTTAACTAGCTTGAAGCTCTAATACAATGTTGATAAGTGCGGCAAAAGCAAGTATCCTTTCCTGATCTTATGGGAAAAGCCTTCAGTGTTCTACCATTAAGTATGATCTCAGCTGCATGTTTTTCAAGATATTTTTTAGAGTGAGGAATTTCCCTTCCCCAAAGTCGTGAATGAGCATGACTGTGCTCTAGTAAAATGTTATTTATGTACACTGAAATGTGAATTTTATATAATTGTAAGGTGTCACAAAATATTTATCCCCTTTTGGTTTTTTCTAAGCCACTTAAAAAGGTAAAAACATTTTTAGCTTGCAGATTGTACAGAATCAGGCAGTGGGACAAAGTTGGTCAATATGCCATAGTCTGCTGACTAACTGCTGGCCTAGTATACGGTCTATCCTAGAACAATACTCTGTGTACATTTGAATATGTATTCTGTTGCTGTTGGCTGAAGGGTTCTGTTGGTGGGTGCATATATCATCATTTATCATAATAAAATGTCTCTCTGGCTCCAGTAACTTGTCTTTTGTAACCTAAAAGCCATTTTCTTTTCTTAACAGTAAAGTGATTTTAGTTCACTTATGGCTATATTTGTATGGTTTTATCTTTTATTCTTTTACTTTCAACCTATTTCTGCCTTTGAATCTCAAGTAGCTGGATTGTGTATTTTTTTTTTTTTGAGATGGAGTCTAGCTCTGTCACCCAGGCTGGAGTGCAGTGGCGCGATCTCGGCTCACTGCAAGCCCCGCCTCCCGGGTTCACGCCATTCTCCCGTCTCAGCCTCCCGAGTAGCTGGGACTATAGGCGCCCACCACCACGCCCAGCTAATTTTTTTTAGTAGAGACCGTGTTAACCAGGATGGTCTCAATCTCCTGACCTTGCGATCCACCCACCTCAGCCTCCCAAAGTGCTAGGATTACAGGCGTGAGCCACCGCACCCAGCCAAGTAGCTAGATTTTTAAAAAACAAGTCAGTCTAAATCTTTGGCTTTTGATTATCTGTTCAATCTGTTTATATTTAAAGTAAATACAGATGTGGATTTATGTCTGCTATTTAGTTTTTTGTTTTCTATGTATCAAGTCTTTCTATTTGTTCCTCTATTCCTCTAGTTCTTTCTTTTGTGGTAAATAGGTATTTTCTAGGAATTTAAATAGGTAACATTTTAATGCCTTTTTAAATAAAACTATTTCGGGGGATCATTTTCTTAGAGATTGTTGTAGGGTTTACAATATGGATCTTAACATAGTCTACTTTATTGTTTATTTTACTTTATGTTTTTGAGATGTCATCTTGCTCTGTCGCCCAGGCTGGAGAGCAGGCGTGCCATCTCAGCTTACTGCAACCTCTGCCTCCTGGGTTCAAGTGATTCTCCCACCTCAGCCTCATGAATAGATAGGGTTACAGGCACGCACCACCACGCCAGGCTAATTTTTGTACTTTGAGTAGAGACGAGGTTTTGCCATGTTGGCCAGGCTGGTCTCGAACTCCTGGCTTCAAGAGATCCGCCTGCCTTGGCCTCCCAAAGAGCTGGGATTACAGGCGTAAGCCATGGCACCCAGCCAACACAGTCTACTATGTTTGATTGATACTAATTTATTCCAGTAAAGTATAGAAACTAAAAAAGTGTAGAAACTAAAACATAGAAACTTTGCTCAAATATAGCTCCCCTTCTACTCTCACCTTTGTGCTATTGTTGTCACTCATATAAGATCGTTATATGTAATGGGAACAAGATGGTTTTATAATTATTGTCATGTAAAAATGTCTTTTAAACCAGTAAAAAATAAAATAAACAGAATAGTATATTTATACTGTCTTTTATTATTACCTATGTAATTTCTACTATTGGTGCTCTTTATTTTTTTTTGGCAGTTTTTATGGTTTTATTTAAACATAAAACATGCATATGAGCTGTCTATTCATTTTCTTTACAGGCTGGCATTGGGATTGGTGACTCTGATGGCCAGCTGGGCTGCTCTTTCCACAATGTCTTTGCAGTTCTTGGAGGAAACACTGTGGGCAATCTCAGCACACTTGTTGCACGTCAGCAGCACTTCCAGCTCCTTGACATTGCGGACCAGGAAATTCTGGAAGCCACTGGGCAGCATGTGGTTTGTTTTTTGTTGCTGAACCTTCTACAAACTCTGTTGTCAACACCTCTGGGTTTCTGTCAGTTACACTTAGTTTTGACATATCAGTGTAACCGGTGCTGGATGAACTTCTTGGTTCTCTTTTTGATGATCTTGGACTTCACAAGGGGTCTGAGGGCAGCTATGATGCCGAGTAGGAGATGGCTGCCACCTCCGTAGGCAGCGCCAAGGAAGAGAGCCTCTTTATTTCTTCATGTGGATGTTAATAACCGTCTGGTGTCACTTATTTTCAGCTTGAAGAACTTCCTTCAGTATTTAAAGACAGATTTCCTGGTAACAAATTTTCAGTGTTCATATAGGAATGTCTTTAGTTCACCTTCTTTTTTTTTAATGTGTTTTTTTTTAAAAAAGCTTTAAAAATGTTTCTATTAAAAAATTATATATATTAATAGTATATGTTTCTGGGGTACATGTGATATTCTGATATATGCATACAATGCGTAATGATCAAATATGGTAATTAGGATATTCATCACCTCAAATATTTATTTTTGTGTTGGGAATATTCCGAATCTTCTAGCTAATTTGAAATATACAATAAATTATTTTTAACTATAGTTACCCTACTGTGCTATTAAACACTAGAAGTCATTCATTCTATCCAACTGTATTTTTACAGTCATTAACTAACCTCTCTTCAATATTATCCCTCCTGCCCTTGCCAGCCTCTGATAACCATAATAATACTCTCTAATTCCACGAGATCAACTTTTTTAGCTCCCACTTAAAAGTGAGAACACGTGATATTTGTCTTTCTATGCTTGGCCTATTTCACTTAACGTAATGACCTCCGGTTTTATCCATGTTGCTGCAGATGACAGGATTTCATTCATTTTATGGCTGAATAACATTTTATTGTGTATGTGTGTGTATATATATATATATATTTTTTTTTTTATCCATTCATCAACTGATGGACACTTAAGTTGATTCTGTATCTTGGCTATTGTAAGTAGTGCTGCAATAAACACAGGGGTGTAGATAGCTCTTTGCTTTACTGATTTCCTTTCTTCTGAATATATACCCAGCAGTGGGATCGCTGGATAATATGGTGGATCTATTTTTAGTTTATTGGGGCACCTCCATACTGTTTTCCATATTGACTGTACTAATTTACATTCCCATCAATAGTGTACTAGCACTTCCCTTTCTTCACATCCTCATCAGAATCTGTTATTCTTTGTCTCTTTTATAATAGCCATTTTAACTGGGAGACAATATTTCATTGTGGTTTTGATATTTCGATTATGATTAGTGATGTTGAGCATTTTTTCATATATCTGCTGGCCATTTGTATGTCTTTTTTTTGAGCAATGTCTATTCAGATCACTTGCCCATTTTTAAATTGGGTTATTTGTTTTTTTGTTATTGAGTTGAGGCCTTTATACATTCTGGTTATTAAAACCTTGATGAATGGATAGTTTGCAAATATTTTCTCCTATTCTGTTGGTTGTCTCTTCACTCTGTTGACTGTTTCCTTTGCTGTAAAGCTTTTTAACTTGATGAAATCCTGTTTGTCCATTTTTGCTTTGGCTGACTGTGCTTTTGAGGTATTATACAGTGTCATACCACTCAGACAAATGTCCTACAGCATTTCCCCAATTTTGTCTAGTAGTTTAGGTCTTAAAGTCTTTGAATCCATTTTCTTTTCTTTTTTTTTGAGGCGGAGCCTCCCTCTGTAGCCCAGGCTGGAGTGCAGTGGGGCTATCTCGGCTCACTGCAACCTCCACCTCCTGGTTTCAAGCAGTTTTCCCACCTCAGCCTCCTGAGTAGCTGGGATTACAGGTGCCTGCCACCATACCCAACTAGTTTTTGTACTTTGAGTAGAGATAGGGTTTCACCATGTTGGTCAGGCTGGTCTCGAACTCCTGGCCTCAGGTGATCCAGCCACCTCAGCCTCCCAAAGTGCTGGGATTACAGGCATGAGCCACCTCGCCCAGCCTCTTTAATCCATTTTGATTTGATTTTAGTGTATGGTAAGAAATTGGGAACTGGTTTCATTCCTCTGCATGTGGATATCCAATTTTTCCAGCACCATTTATTGAAGAGATTGTCCTTTCTCTAATGTATGCTCTTGGCATCTTTGTCAAAAAAGAGTTGGTTGTAAATGTGGGGGGTTTTGTTTGTTTGTTTGTTTTGGGTTTTTTTTGTTTGTTTTTGAGACAGAGTCTCATTCTGTTGCCCAGGCTGGAGTGCAGTGGCGTGATCTTGGCTCATTGCAACCTCCACCTCCCCAGTTCAAGCGATTCTCCTGCCTCAGCCTCCTGAGTAGCTGGGACTACAGGCATGTGCTACCACACCTGGATAATTGTTTTGTATTTTTAGTAGAGACGGGGTTTCACCGCGTTAGCCAGTATGGTCTCAACCTCCTGACGTCATGATCCACCTACCTCAGCCTCCCAAAGCACCAGGATTACAGGCGTGAGCCACCACGCCTGGCCTGGATTTATTTCTGGGTTCTCTGTTCTGTTCCATTGGTCTATTTGTCTGTTCTTATGTCAGTGCCATGCTGTTTTGGTTACTATAGCTTTGTAGTGTATTTTGAAGTCAGGTAGTAATTCGCCTTTATTTCTGAATTACAGTTCTGCTAGATAAAGAATTCTGGATTGACAGTTTTTGCTTTTTTGGGTTTTTTCCTTATATCACTTTCTCATACCACTGCACACTGAGCTCTATTGTTTCAAAAAGTCAGCTGTTTATCACATTGTGGTTCCCTTCTACATGATGAGTCTTTCTGCTCTTGCGGCTTTCAACTTCTTCCTTTGTCTTTAGTTTTCAACACTTTGACAATGATATGTCTAGGTGTGATTCTTTCTGTGTTTAACCTAGTTGGAGTTCATTAAGCTTCTAAGATTAATAATTTTCGAGAAATTTTAGAATTTTCAGACATTATCTTGTCAAACTTTTTTCTGCTTCTTTCTTTCCTTCTGAGACTTTCATTATACATATTTTGGTAGACTTGATTGTGTTCCAACTTCTGTGAAACTCTGTTCATTTATTTGGTCTTCTTTCTCTCTTTCTGATGAAATAATCTCTATTGATCCATATTCTGTTTTGCTGAATATTTCTCTGTCAACTCAAATCTGCTAGAATTTCTATTTGATTCTGTTTTAAATTTTTATCTCTTTATTGCTATTTTCTATTTGGACAAGTCAGTGAGATCATACATTCCTCTAATTCCTTAAATACAGCTTCATTTAGCTCTTTGAAAACATTTACAATAGTTGTATTGAAGTCTTTGTGTGCTAAGGAGAACATCTGCTGCCACCTCTGAGACAGTTTCTACTATTCTTTGTTTTTTCCTCGTATATGGGTCACACTTTCCTGTTTTATTCCATGTCTCATAATTTTTTCTTGTTGAAAACTGAACACATTTGATACTTTATATTAGCAACTCTGGATTCTGAACCCCTGTGTGTTTTGTTTTGTTTTGTTTTGTTTTACGACTTCCTGGAACAATTCTGTAGAGTTTATCTTCCCGTACAGTATCTTGCAGTGTGAAGCTGCTCAGCTTCTTCTTGTTTTCTTTTTTATTATCTCTGTTTTTATTTTTAAGCTTGGCTTTCTCGGGGTGAGCCTAACTTACTGGTCAGCCAATGACTGCTGAGAGGTTGTGCTCTCAGCAGTTTACTGGTTGTGTTTAGCCAGTAACATTCACACCCTTTTCCTGATGGATCTGTACATGGTTTGGGGAATGCATTTAAAATTCGGGCAGGTTACAAGCCTACCCTGGCTTTTACTTTCTACACATGCAAGGCTTCACCTTCAACTAGGGAGGAATAAAGTGCTAAAGCCCACTTTGGTTTCTCCTGAGTTTGTGTATAGCCTTGTACAAGCAGTCTACAGATCACTGGGGACATGAGAAAGCTTGCTAAGGCTCACTATGGTGATCCTGTTCCCTGTTAAAAATTTGACTGGTCTGTTGTTAGTCTGCTGCTTCCCCTAACCAGTATTTTATCCCCAAGATGGTGATGTCAGTTTTCCCTCACTGTTTACCACCATGATGGTATGTATTTATTTTATTATCCTTGGACAGGCATTTATTCCTGCTCTCCTTCAAATCATGAATCAGACTGACAGCCCATGCAGACTTGCTGGATGGGAGGAAATGAAAGCTGCTCCTGGTTAAATTACCACACACTTCCATTGTTCTCACCAAGGATTAGTAGTTCTTGAATAAATGCTTCTCAATTTCTTGTATATATTTGGTCAGTTTCCAGAGTCCTGAAATGGTTGTTTGACAATTTTGTTCAGTTTTTTAAGTGCTTTTGGGGAAAGGGTTGGCTGAGATCTTCACTCGGCCGTTCCAGAAATCATGATACTTATTTTTAACAACGTACTGACTGTAAGTTAGAGACAAATATTTGTTTCACCTCATTGCATATGAATCAACCTGAATCATCCTTTAAAAATTATCACAGTCAAATGAATTTTTATAAGTAATAGTAGAGGCAAAATAAAATGAAACTGAAAATGAATAAACAAATTTAAAAAAAAAACCCACAGATGAAATGAACCAATTTGGAACCAACAATTTTAAAACTAGACTTATTAAAAAATACAAAATACAAAAGGCAAATTATTGGTACTTTTAATGAAAGAGGTCCTAAACTTGATTCTGCCAGTCCCATGTAATTTCAGGTCCTCAACTTCTATAAATCTTGGTTTCCACTTTTACAAAATGAGAGACACTAATTTCATGCAGTTATTCTAAGGACCAGATGAGATAATGTAACTACACGTATTTTGCAAAGAATAACTTTCTATGAAAATATAAGATTATATCAACCTTATTTTTTGAAATAGGGATGCTACGAGTAGTTGTAAAATAAGCCAATAAATATAAATATAGGCTACATCGCATTCTTTCTACCTATGCTAAGTGATATTTACCTCAGAATATATTACTATAATAAATTAGATTGTAATATTGTAAGAAAAAAAGTCACTATAGCCACATAAAAGCCTTTATGTATGTCCTTACAATATCTGGTTTCTACATGTCAATTATTTTAAAATCCTACATGTTAATATATTTTAACATCTTTTAGTAGCTAAAAACTAGAGACAATCAAGAAAACACTCAAGAATATCAAGACTAAGTCTTCTGAGTATGAATATTTAAAAAACTACATGAAAGTTGGGCACATTGGTGTACACCTGTAATCCCACCTACTCAAGAGGCTGAAGTGGAAGGATCTCTCGAACTCAGGACAGTTCAAGACCAGCCTGGGCAATACAGTGAGACCCCATCTCAAAAAAAAACCAAGACAGAAAATAAAACCAACAAACAAAAACTACATGAGACTACAGTTTTATGAAAGCAACATTTAAAAAACTAGATTTTGCTTAATCTTCTTTAAGAAATAACCATGCTGTTTTGCATATGGAGTGGCCACCCATTTATTCCTTTCTTTTCTTTTTTTTTTTTTTTTTTTTTGAGAGAGTCTCACATTGTCACCCAGGCTGGAATGCAATGGCATAATCTTGGCTCACTGCAGCCTTGACCTCCTGGGCTCAAGCAATCCTCCCACCTCAGCCTCCCAAGTAGCTGGGACCACAGGTGTGTATCACCAAGCCTTGATAATTTTTGTATTTTTTGTAAAGACAGGGTCTCACCATGTTGCCCAGGCTGGTCTCAAACTCCTGAGCTCAAACAATCCACCTGCCTTGGCTTCCCAAAGTGCTGGGATTACAGGCATGAGCCACTACACCCAGCCCCTTCACTTTCTTAATAAACTTGCCTTCACTTAAAAAAAAATAATAATAATAAATAACCATTTTTAAAACTTGTCATTTAAAAACTTAGAAAATATATCTACTACTTTAAATATCTATATCTTAATTGGCATGTCCTGTTTAAATGCTGAATATGTAATCCTATTCTCAGGTATTCCAAACAACTCTATTTTAGTAAACTCCCATCTATCCAGAAACCCAAGCCAGAAGAAACTACTGAAGAGTTTGTATGCACAATACTTTCAAGAAAAAGTCAAATGACAGTACCTATTGAGAGTTTATTTTAAAAGCAAATTTTACTAGAAATTCAGTCCTATTTCTGAAACTATCTACACAAATGTGTAGCATAATAGCAATGTCACAAAGCAATGAAAGACACTCGTTATTAAAAATTGGACTATAGCTATAAAATATGCATACCTTTGTTTTTTAAATATAATCCAGATATTTGATCTTAAGTAATTGATCCTAAAGTAAATCCTTAAGCCAAGACATAGAGATTTTATTAACAAAATTGGTCCAATATGCTTATACTAAAAAAGAATAAGAGAGAATGAACAGGAATGCTAGCCAATCATTTAAAATTATATTCAAAGAAGGCTTTATTCTAATATATTAAAGTATTATTTTATATGATCTAGAGTGAAAATAGGAGCAGGGAATAAAGTAGGTATTTCAGAATATTCCCATTTTTATATGAATTTTACAAATATCACTGTGGGCATATGTTTATATGAATATTAAAAATGTCTACAGCAATTATCTATAAATTATCTATAAAATCTTTCTCTGCTTCTTTTTGTTTAGCTCTATTTTCTAATTTTTCCAACAACAAACATATTTTTGTACTAAAGAAAACTGGCTACCTTTTATCTCATTTCAAAAAATGAAATTTAGTATTCAGTGCAATTTTAATGTTAAATAGAATTTGCCTTCTTAATTAATCTATAGTACCTTCCCTTATCTAGGAAGGTACTTTAACAAAAATATTTCAATATGTAACTATTTTTGAGAAATAGTTAATGATTACATTAAAATAGGACATGCTGTTCCTCAGTAACCAATATATTTCAAGTATGTGAAATTTCAACTATGTAATTGAAACTACAAATTAGCTAATAATCTGTCCTTCTTCTTCCGGAGTAGCTGGTCTTAACCCCAGAACTATGTGACACACCTAGGGAAAAAAATGGTAAATCAAAGTTTATTAACTGCATAATATTTCACATTCTCTGCATGAGACCCATTTCCTAAATTGGAATCTGAATTAGCAACAGTTTTCAACTCATGAATTATCAATTATTCACTTGAGCAAATTTTAACTTTAGCCTTGTGGTTTTGGGGTTTTGTTTGCTTTTTTTAAACAAGCCATTCCAATGGAAGCTAACTTTCAAATCTCTAGGTAAGAAGAGAAGAGAAAGGGAAGGAAGAAAAAGGGAAAGGGGAAGATATTACCTCAGGAACAGATTTCATAATAATTCTTCTGACACTTGCATATGCTAGACTTTAAATAACCAAAACACTCAGCCATGTGTGAGATCTTGGCAAATAAAAGCATAATTCAATATTGTATCATTAACCTAACAAATTAACTCTATCAATTTTAAAACACAGATAGAAAATAAAAACAATTTAGCATAACTGTCTGCTTATTCATATATTAATTGCATATATTAATTGTACATATGAGCATAACCGAATATGTGACAAAGCACATACAGTAAAATGTAATAAAATTTAGGTGTTGAGTAGATTATTGGGTGTTTTCTGAAAAAAATTTTCAGCTTTTCAGTATAAAATGTTGGAAACATACATAAGCAAATATAAAGTATATGTTTATTCGTTCGTTAGAGCCACAAAAATAGTGCCACTCCAAGTCCTTAGTAAGAATGACAAAATAGGAAAGGCAATACCAAAAGTCAAAATGCTATACTCTGTGAGAGCTACAAGATGACTCAGACACAAACTTAAGTGACCAAAATGTTCATACACTGAATATGAGATAAAGAGTACACTGAATATGTTCGTGTACAAACAGCATATGAACTGTCAACTGTACATGAGCAATACATTGAATGTGTTCATGTACTGTTCATACAAAAAGTTCGTACACTCAACATGTGATTGTTATTTTTAAAAGTAACAATAGTTTAATAAAAAAAAAAAGCCTACAGAACCTACTACTGAAGATATTATTTTAAATGAGATAAAAATAGTTGACCAGGCTAGGCTTGGTGGCTCATATCTATAATCCTAGCACTTTGGGAGGCTGAGGCTGGCAGATCACTTGAGGTCAGGAGTTTGAGACCAGCCTGGCCAACATGGTGAAACCTCGTCTCTACTAAAAATACAAAAATTAGCTGGGGGTGGTGGCACATGCCTGTAATCCCAGCTACTCGAGAGGTTGAGGCAGGAGAATCGCTTGAACCTGAGAGATAGAGGTTGCAATGGGCCCAGATCCCAACCACTGCACTCCAGCCTGGGCGACAGAGCAAGACTCTGTCTCTAAATAAATAAATAAATAAAAAATAAAAAATAGTTGACCCATTTTCATGTTACCAAGCAATTCTGTTGTGTTTATAGTGGTGATCTATATTATTTTCATATATATTTTATAAAGCCATCAACTTGAATCTATGCTGAAAATTATAACTTGTAATAAAGCAAATAATTGATTTACAGGCCTATCAGATTATATACGTTTTAAATACATAAAACTTAGTCATTAACTCTCAGGAAGAGACCAATTTCCATTTATTCCAACATAGATGTGTTGCAGACAAGTTATTCTTTGTTTAAAATGGTAGATCATGATACGTATAAACATACTAAACCATTCTGACCTTCACAGTGGTGAAAGGAAAGTAAAATTAGAAGAAACTAAAATAACCACTATTAAATCAAGTTAAATATTTGTGAATAACTATAAAAATGGGAAAATACAAATTATCTTTAAAAATCAGAGCGGGGGAATTAGTTTAACAAGGACAATAGTTAAAATTTGGCAAGCTCTGTGACTTAGTGTTCACTTCTGGTAGCTTTCCTTCTTTCCTTCCCACTTAATCTTTTTTGGACCTTCTAAAGAATAAAAATTAGGAAACAGCCTCATACCTTCAATGATCTCTTAACCAGAGAGATTGTATACTTTGAAAAACTTGGGCTGGGCGTGGTGGTTCACTCCTATAATTGCAGCACTTTGGGAGGCTGAGACAGAAGAACTACTTGAGCCTAGGAGTTTAATACCAGCCTGGGCAACATAGCAAGGCCTGTCTCTACAAAAAATACAAAATTACCCAGGCGTGGTGGCACATGCCTATAGTCCAGCTACTTGGGAGGCTGAGGAAGGAGAATGACCTGAGTCTGCGCAGTCAAGGCTGCAGTGAGCCATGCTTGCACCACAGCACTCCAGTCTGCATGACAGAGCGAGATGCTGTCTCAAAATTAAAAATAATAATGATAATAATAATAAAAGAAAAGAAAAATGTATAGCTACCTCCTTATGATTCATCTTTCTGGTCACACTGCCTTACTTATTAGGAAGGCCTTTTATTTATTTATTTTCTTTTAAAAAAATTCTCTTGGTCAGTCTTATTACAAGGAAGCCCTTTTAAAAAGACAATAATGAAGAAACTAGCAAATTATGATGGCTTTTGCAACTTATTCTCTATATGTCTATGTACTGCTCTATAATGAGTTATAATAATCTACATCCCACTTTCCTATTTCCCACGTCACGATTTTGACAAACTTCAGCAAGCACCCATCTTTCAGACGGGTAATGTAGTTCTTTTTTTTTTTTAATATATGGTTTTACAGCCTAGATACAACAACTCTGGCTACTATATGATGGAAAAGATGTAGAAGTACTGGTACTACTACCCTCTGTTGCTGTCATTTACCTTAAACATACCTGGAAAAGGAGGTTCAAAAACTCATTGGCAAGAACATTTTTCACACTCCAGATGTGATAGTCTTCCAGAGTAAGATGACCCATCTGAAACAGAGACACTCATGTTAGGAACATCTTCTTTTTTTTCTTTTTTTTTTTTTTTGAGACGGAGTCTCACACTGTTGCCTGGGCTGGAGTGCAATGGCATGATCTTGGCTCACTGAAACCTCGGCCTCCTGGGTGCAAGCGATTCTCCTGCCTCAGTCTCCCAAGTAGCTGAAATTACAGGTGCCCGCCACCATGCCTGGCTAAGTTTTTGTATTTTTTAGTAGAAACGGGGTTTCACTATGTTGGCCAGGCTGGTCTTGAACTCCTGACCTCGTGATCCATCCGCCTTGGACTCCCAAAGTGCCAGGATTACAGGCACCTGCCATGATCTAAATGTTGACTAACACAGAAAAGTAATTTCTTCCTCTTTACTTTCCTAACTCCCCTACAATGCAGAAGGTAAACTAGTTCAAGTTTGTTCCTGTATGTTTTCCTAAATGCATTCAATAGCAAAATTTTACAATTTGTGGTAATGCAAACATATATGGTTTAATCATATATGGTTGGTAAAATTCACTAAATATCTCTGAATTTTATCAACGCAGTAAGAAATACTGCCCATTTTCTTTAAAAGGTTTAGATAACTAAATCAACAAAGATGTTCTGGTAACATTATTTGTCCTCGCTTCCTTTTATGCCTCAAATATATTGGTGGCAGTCTGCACTAATAACAAGGAAAATATATACACATATTGTTCTCTAAAGAGAAAAACATATTGACTTGCAGAATCACTGAAGTGTATAGATCAACTGTCTTATAATCAAACAACAGACATGTGAGAGATTTAATAGAAAAATCACTGGGCATGTGGCATGTGCCTGTAGTCCCAGCTACTCCAGAGGCTGAGGCAAGAGGATCGCTTGAGCCCAGGAGCATGAGTCCAGCCTGGGCAACATAGCAAGACACCATCTCTTTGAAAAAAAAAAATAATAATAAAGAAAATCCTCCAAATCAGAATAGAGAAATAAGCTAAAGGGAAAGGAAGAAAAACAAAAACTCATTTTTGTTTTTTCAAAAAAGTTCACATTCAAAAAGTAGAAGGCAGGGAGAGGGGTAGGCAAATCACTAGATTATGACTAACACTGAATCACAGAATCTTTCCTATCATGATCACTTTTCAAAAAATTGTCCTGTTCACTTACAGCAGAGGAAGTGCTGTGATAAGGTTTTTGTTTTTTTTCCACCCAAATCAGTACAGCAGAGGTCCTTGAATAATGTTTCATTCAATATCATTTTATTATAATGTTAATGGGGAAAAAAATGGATTCCCAGCTGGGGCCACTATCTGTGTGGAGTTTGCATATTCTTTCCATGTCTGCATGAATTTTCTCCAGGTACTCCGGTTTCCTCCCACATCCCAAAGACATACACGTTAGGTTAACAGGAGTGTCTAAATTGTCCCACTATAGTGTGGTATCTGTTGCTGTGAGGAGAGGAACATCAATGCCTGCACCACAGCAACAGAAGAACCTCAAAGGCTATGTAAGATCTGCCAATCTCCCAAATCAAGTATACAAAAAATTGGTGAAGAGAGGGTTTGAATTCATACTTATAGGTGAATTCTGGATTGGGCCAGTCAACATTAATCAACTTATTATTCCTCACAGATTTGTATTCTCCAGAGTATCCAGGTCCTTCCCATAGAATAAAAAACACTGACCAACAACATGATTTCATCATTCTAAGAAATATATTGATAAGAACACACATGCAGAACTTGAAAGATGTTACTAATAATGAAGAACTACAGAAGCAGAAAACCGGCAGCTGTGACATAATGGAGTTGATAACGTTACCAAGCAAAGGAGGCTTGCTGCCTGATGAGACAGAAGCCAATACTATGATGTTGGGTTTTTGAGAAAAGCAAAGGTTTTCATTGTAAGCCAACCAAAAAGGAGATGGGAATCCAGCTCAAGTCTGTCTCCCTGTGCTTGTTTTAAGGCAATAATTTTATTAAAAAAGCCTTATAGGGTGGATTCTGGGATTGGCAGATGACTGGTAGAAGGAGAGGATTGGAAAGTCCTTGGGCATGCACAGTTATTTCTTCATGTTACTTCGTGGATCACATGTGCCAACTGGGGGGAGTCAGTATGAAACACATAGTGGGAATTAGCAAGCTCGTTCTGAGTAAACTCTACTTAGCCATATTGGTTCTAGCCAATTCAGCCAGTTTTTATAATCTCACAGTGGAGAGAGGGTTAGCATTTCAGCAAGTTGTTATTTATTTTATTTTGTTTTCTAAAAAAGACACAGGGTCTCACTCTGTCACCCAGGCTGGAGTGCAGTGGTGTGATCACAGCTCACTGCAGTCCCAAACTCCTAGGTTCAAGGGATCCTCCAGCCTCAGCCTCCTGACTACAGGCACAGGTTACCAAAACTGGCTTAAAAAAAGAGAAAAACACAGAAACACAAGGTCTAGTTATGTTGCCCAGGCTGGTCTTGAACTCCTGGCCTTAGGCAATCCTCCTCCCTTGGCCTCCCAAAGTGCTGGGGTTACACAGGCGAGAGCCACCACACAGGCCAGCTTTTTGGTGGTTTTTTTTTTCCTTCAATCTGCTATTCTGCAAACTCAAGGAGTTCTGCTGGTTATCGGTTTCTTACTCTTTGGGGAACAGTTTTAGTTTCAGCTTTTTACTAAGTTGCTTTTTTTCTTAGCCTCTATCCTGTAAGCCCAAGAATATAGTCATTGGTTTCTTTAACTCTTTAGGGCACAATTTCAATAACAAAATAAATGGCAGCTTACTAAGAGTCTTCCTCTGGCACAAATGGAAGAAGAAAACAGGGAGCAAGTAGATAAGATGAAGAAGATGGAGATCAAGACAGAGCAGGTATTTGAGATGAAGGTGAGTAAGTAGTTCAAAACCTGAGGGACTCTGAAGTTGAGCTCCAACGGTGCCATGAAATGATGCAAATGAAAAACATGAAATGATGCAAATGATAAATGAACATTATGTTCACTTAATGCAAATAAAAAACAATTTGGAAGCACAGCAAAAAGAATTAAGAGAAAAACTGTTGTCAGTTTGAGGATGAGTAAGCAAACTGGGAAGCTCAACAACGTATTTTAGAACATCAGAACTCTTCAAGAACCTTGGCAAAGATCAAGAAGAAAGGGAAGGTCTTTTAAACTCTCTACTGACCAAGAGTTACATATTAGTTGCCAATATGCCATTATGGACATCAGTGTTTGTTGGATCCCTTTGACCAATCTGCATCAGCCATTATGATGGATTTAACGGCGTGACAAAAGTGACTTTGTTGTTGATCCTGATGGAGATTAAGATGCCTTGAATTGTAGGGTGTTGTATACTTAGAAAGTAACAGCTCTTAAGTACCTTTCCTACATTTTCTTTTCCTTTTTAAAAAATTAAACAGATATCTTCAATTTAATGCAAGAGAACACTTCGCTGTTTTACAGTCATATTCTGGCAGTTTGAATGTTTACAGGACATTCCAAAATGAAATGACTCTGGAAGGTTTTGATTGAAGATAAATTGCCATAATATGAGGCAAACTATGCTTCTCTATGATAACTATAATGCAAAAGTTCCATCTCATGCAGCATATACAATAAGGTAAATTAGTCTAACACAGGTGACCCTATTTTTTGACCCTTCCATTCTTTAAAAATACACATGGGAAAAAACCCTATATGCTTACAGTGCACCTAGAACTACATTTTTGTAATAACACTTAAATTTAGGTATTTGCCACATATTGGCCCTGCTAAAATAGAATATAGCATGTTTCACATGGTAGGAACCAGCAAGGAAGCTTTCCTTTAGCTCCCTTTATACATTTTATGGTAAGTAGCAGGAGGAAGATGCATTTACAGATCACTTCTAGGCAACACTGAGAAGATAAAGACCAACCTGCGGTCTCTTTAGTTTACTAGAAATAAGAATCATGGCCTTTTAAAGAGAAGAAGTCACTATTTTTCACTGAGCTGTATTCATATATAGCATATATGCCCTTTTTGTTTGTATTGTAAACAATTCACGTAACAATGCTGTGATGTAAAAAAACAAAAAAATGAAAAAATAATAAATTGTCCCAGTATGAGTGAGTGTGGATATACGTGTTGAGCGCGCCCTTCAGTGGGATGGAGTCTTGTCCAGGGTTGGTTCCTGTCTTGTACCCTGAGCTGCAGGGATAGGCTCTGGCCAGCCACTAACCTGAACTGGAATAAGCGGGTTGGAAATGAATACAAATTACCATAAAATAACAAGTATGCAATGATCATACAAATGCATGATAATAAATGATATGCTGAGAAAGTACTCAATGAGCCTCCCATATTTGTTATTGTTAGTTTTTGAACTGCAAGGTGGTAGGAGGTGTTCCTTATAAGTTTCATTTTGCAAATTTATCCCTTGATTTAACCCATCACCACTATGACTGCTGCTGTCACTCACTAATTCACCAAAAACTGGGTAAATAATTATCTTGTTTTTATCAATCTTTCTTAGATCTGTTTATAGTTCACATTTATTTCAAAGCTTAATATTAGAAGTGCTTGGGGTCTTTATTTAGAAGTTTGGTGATATTTTTGTGACTAGAAATATGCTGTAGGAACTTAACTCTTGTTTGCCTATGGTAAAATTAGTTTTGTTCTATACCCTTTCACTTAAAATTGCAGTTTCCAAGAACCTAAAGACAACATTAAGTGAGTACTAACTGTACAAGAAGTTAAAGGCATCTGGAACTGTAATACATTATGAACAAAAGAATCTTTGACTTAAGAGACCTGTTGTTCATATTACAATGCTATCAGAACCGTCAATTACTCGATAACCATCCATCATTAGTATTCCTCTTGACTTTGAAAATGACTTTTTGGCTATAGCAATATGGTTTTAAAAGATACAGGAATAGGCTGGGTGCGGTGGCTCATGCCTGTAATCCCAGCACTTTGGGAGGCTGAGGCAGGTGGATCACCTGAGGTCAGGAGTTCGAGACCAGCCTGGCCAACATGGTGAAACCTAGTCTCTACTAAAAATACAAAAAAATTAGCTGGGTGTGGTGGTGGGCGCCTGTAATCCCAGCTACTCAGGAGGCTGAGGCATGAGAATCATTTGAACCCAGGAGGTGGAGGTTGAAGTGAGCCAAAATCACGCTATTACACTCCAGCCTGGGTGACAAGAGCAAGACTTTAAAAAAAAAAGATACAGGAATAAATCATAGCATAATCATAATGGAATACTATGCAGATGATAAAAAGACTAAGTTAATCTATATATAATTTTCTATCTAGCATATGAAAGATGCTTAGTAAACATTTTACTAAGTTTATGAAGTAAACATTTATTTACTAAGCATCTTTCATATGCTAGATAGAAAATTATATACAGATTTAAGAAAATTCAGAAAAAAATTATTGCATAATCGCTTATACAGTATTATTCAATTTTTAAATATAGAACACACACAATACATATAAATTTCTCCTACACTTGATAGTAGTCAGAATAGTATATCTTCCCCTCTAACATCCATTGAGAATAACTAAAATTTTAATTCTTAAAACAAAAACAAAAACAAAAAACCCAGAAGAACTGCAAGCTCTGCCACATCATGTATCTCAGTCATGAGGAGGCAAAAGAGAAACATGTCACATAACTTAATGAACTCTAAGGGTGAGGATATGATCTGATAAATTTCAACTCATTCAGGAGTTTTACCCTGAATAGTCACGACTAAAATTCCAGGACAGAAAAATGAAGAATGCCAACAGAGGGAGAAGCTATGTTGAACATAGGCTATATTTCAAAATGCTACTTGTTTATCTTTGAAGTAATAATTGTCAATGATTCTGCACTGATGACAAAATTAACAGCTAGTGTAAACCCATTTTAATTTTATAGGACTCAGCATTTAGAACAGATAGGAAAATCACAGTGAAATATGAAAATGTAATAACTTCTATTGATTTTATCGTTTAAAAATCTAAAATGCTACTAATAAAACTAAAATAAAGGCTGTTTAAAAAGTACAAATGTAGGCCAGGCACAGTGGCTCACACTTGTAATCCTAGCACTTTGGGAGGCCAAGGCGGGTGGATCACTTGAGGTCAGGAGTTTGAGACCAGCCTGGGTAACATGGCAAAACCCGTCTCTACTAAAAATACAAAAATTAGCCAGGTGTGGTGGTGCAAGCCTGTAATCCCAGCTACTTGGAAGGCTGAGGCAGGAGCATCACTTGAACCCAGGACGTAGAGGTTCCAGTGAGCCGAGATCATTCCACTGCACTCCAGCCTGGGTGACAGAGCAAGACTGTCTCAAAAAAACAAAAATAAAAACAAAAACAAAAACAAAAAACAAAAAAAGGACAAATGTAATTTGATATGTGTGATAAATTATTAATACATGGTATAAGAACCTTTTATATCTAACAGAACAAAATATAAAATGCTCAAGATGGTAAAAAGTATTTTTAAGATGATAATCTGATTCTTTTATATAACCACAAATACTCAAGTAACAATTTTCAGGTACACTGACCTCAAAGATATGTTAATACTGTCCAAAAGGAAAGAAACGTCATGAAAAGAAATAATAGATACCACCGTACAGAATCATCATGCATACAATGATGATCAAAAGCCCATTTGCTATATTGACACCTGAGTAATAATTAACACACTGTAAAAACATATAGAGCATTATGCTTAAAATCTAGAACTGTAAATGGATTTTATTTTCTCCCAATTTAATGGATGTTTTACTGACTGCAGTTAGGACTACTGCTAAGCAAGGTATCATATGAACTTTTCCTAAAGCAAATTCACTGACTATATGGCTTATTTATTTTATGTATGTATGTATGTATGTATGTATGTATTTATTTATTTAAGACAGAGTTTCACTCTTGTTACTCAGGCTGGAGTGCAATGGTGTCATCTTGGCTCACTGCAACCTCCGCCTCCCAGGTTCAAGCGAAGCTCCTGCGTCAGCCTCCTGAGTAGCTGGAATTACAGATGCCCAACACCATGCCCGGCTAATTTTTGTATTTTTAGTAGAGACACGGTTTCGCCATGTTGGCCAGGCTGGTCTCGAACTCCTGACCTCAGGTGATCCGCCAACTGTGGCCTCCCAAAGTGCTGGGATTACAGGCGTGAGCCACCATGCCCAACCTATATGACTTATTTGTAAATGTCCTCCATTTAAATGTGGCCCTGATTTTCAAAATAGTGTCAGCTGATCACTTGCTCTGTTCTACTTGAATCTTTGGAGGTTTCTCCATAGTTTGGTATAAAGTTCAACTCCTGAGTTTTGTACCCAAGGCCCTTCAAGATACGTCTCCAATCCAGGTCTACAGCCTTCAATATATGAATCTGTTATTCCAGCCACATCAGAATATTTGCAGTTCTAGGACTATACAGGATGTTTTATTGTACAGTCCTATACAGTAATAATGTCTTCTATTCTACCCCTAGTTGTTACCTCTTTTAGGAATCACCTTTCAACTTTTTACTTCTGTTAACCATAATTAACTAATTATTAAAGTGCCACATCCCAGCAAAAATCTTTTCTTTAAGAAAATGAAGAGAGAAACAAAATCCTTTACAGACAAGCAAATGCTGAGAGATTTTGTCACCACAAGACCTGCCTTATAAGAGCTCCTGAAGGAAGCTCTAAACATGGAAAGGAACAACGAGTACCATCCACTGCAAAAACATGCTAAATTGTAAAGACCATCAATGCTAGGAAGAAACTGCATCAACTAATGGGCAAAATAACCAGCTAATATCATAATGACAGGATCAAATGCACACATAACAATATTAACCTTAAATGTAAATGGGCTAAATGCTCCAATTAAAAGACACAGACTGGCAAATTGGATAAAGAGTCAAGACCCAACAGTGTGCTGTATTCAGGAGACCCATCTCATGTGCAGAGACACACATAGGCTCAAAATAAAGGGATGGAGGAAGATCTACCAAGCAAATGGAAAACAAAAAAAAGCACAGGTTACAATCCTAGCCTCCGATAAAACAGACTTCAAATCAACAAAGATCAAAAGAGACAAATAAGGCCATTACATAGGGTAAAGGGATCAATACAACAAGAAGAGCTAACTATTCTAAATATATATGCACCCAATACAGGAGCACCCAGATTCATAAAGCAAGTCCTGAGGAACCTAAAAAGAGACTTAGACTCCCACACAATAACAATGGGAGACTTTAACACCCCACCGTCAACCTTAGACAGATCAATAAGACAGAAAGTTAACAAGGATATCCAGGAATTGAACTAAGCTCTGCACCAAGTGGACCTAATAGACATCTACAGAACTCTCCACCCAAATCAACATAACATACATTCTTCTCAGGACCACATCACAATTATTCCAAAATTGACCACATCATTGGAAGTAAAGCACTCCTCAGAAAATGTAAAAGAACAGAAATCACAACAAACTGTCTCTCAGACCACAGTGCAATCAAACTAGAACTCGGGATTAAGAAACTCACTCAAAACTGCTCAACTACATGGAAACTGAACAACCTGCTCCTGAGTGACTACCGGGTATAAAACGAAATGAAGGCAGAAATAAAGATGTTCTTTCAAACCAATGAGAACAAAGACACAATGTACCAGAATCTCTGGGACACATTTAAAGCACTGTGTAGCGGGAAATTTATAGCACTAAAACCCACAAGAGAAAGCAGGAAAGATCTAAAATTGACACCCTAACATCACAATTAAAAGAACTAGAGAAGCAAGAGCAAACACATTCAAAAGCTATCAGAAGGCAAGAAATAACTAAGATCAGAGCAGAACTGAAGGAGATAGAGACACAAAAAACCCTTCAAAAAATCAATGAATCCAGGAACTGGTTTTGTGAAAAGATCAACAAAATTGATAGACCACTAATAAAGAAGAAAAGAGAGAAGAATCTAATAGATGCAATAAAAAATGATAAAGGGGATATCACCAATGAACCCACAGAAATACAAACTACCATCAGGAGAATACTATAAACACCTCTATGCAAATAAACTAGAAAATCTAGAAGAAATGGATAAATTCCTGGACACATACACCCTCCCAAGACTAAACCCAGAAGAAGTTGAATTGCTGAATAGACCAATAACAGGTTCTGAAATTGAGGCAATAATTAATAGCCTACCAACCACAAAAAGTCCAGGACCAGACGGCTTCACAGCCGAATTCTACCACAGTTGAAAGAGGAGCTGGTACCATTCCTTCTGAAACTATTCCAATCAATAGAAAAAGAGGGAATCCTCCCTAATTCATTTTATGAGGCCAACATCATCCTGATACCAAAGCCTAGCAGAGACACAACAAATAAAGAGAATTTTAGATCAATACCCCTAATGAACATCAATGAGAAAATCCTCAATAAAATACTGGCAAACTGAATCCAGCAGCACATCAAAAAGCTTATCCACCAAGATCAAGTTGGCTTCATCCCTGGGATGCAAGGCTGGTTCAACATATGCAAATCAATAAACATAATCCATCATATAGACAGAACCAAAGACAAAAATCACATGATTATCTCAATAGATGCAGAAAAGGCCTTCGACAAAATTCAACAGCCCTTCATGCTAAAAACTCTCAATAAATTAGGTATTGATGGAACATATCTCAAAATAATAAGAGCTATTCATCACAAACCCACAGCCAATATCATACTCAATGGGCAAAAACTGGAAGCATTCCCTTTGAAAACTGGCACAAGACAGGGATGCCCTCTCTCACCACTCCTATTCAACGTAGTGTTGGAAGTTCTGGCCAGGGCAATCAGGCAAGAGAAAGAAATAAAGGGTATTCAATTAGGAAATGATGAAGTCAAACTGTCCCTGTTTGCAGATGACATGATTGTATATTTAGAAAACCCCATCGTCTCAGCCCCAAATCTCCTTAAGCTGATAAGCAAGTTCGGCCAAGTCTCAGGATACAAAATCAATGTGCAAAAATCACAAGCATTCTTATACACCAATAACAGACAAACAGAGAGCCAAATCATGAGTGAACTCCCATTTACAATTGCTTCAAAGAGAATAAAATACCTAGGAATCCAACTTACAAGGGATGTGAAGGACCTCTTCGAGGAGAACTACAAAACCACTGCTCAATAAAATAAAAGAGGACACAAACAAATGGAAGAACATTCCATGCTCATGGATAGGAAGAATCAGTATCGTGAAAATGGCCATACTGCCCAAGGTAATTTACAGATTCAATGCCATCCCCATCAAACTACCAATGACTTTCTTCACAGAATTGGAAAAAACTACTTTAAAGTTCACATGGAACCAAAAAAGAGCCCTCATTGCCAAGACAATCCTAAGCCAAATGAACAAAGCTGGAGGCAGCATGCTACCTGACTTCAAAATATACTACAAGGCTACAGTAGCCAAAACAGCATGGTCCTGGTACCAAAACAGAGATATAGACCAATGGAACAGAATAGAGCCCTCAGAAATAATACCACACATCTACAACCATCTGATCTTTGACAAACCTGATAAAAACAAGAAATGGGGAAAGGATTCCCTATTTAATAAATGGTGCTGGGAAAACTGGCTAGCCATATGTAGAAAGCGGAACTGGATCCCTTCGTTACACCTGATACAAAAATTAATTCAAGATGGATTAAAGACTTAAATATTAGACCTAAAGCCATAAAAATCCTATAAGAAAACCTAGGCAATACCTTTCAGGACATAGGCATGCACAAGGACTTCATGACTGAAACACCAAAACCAATGGCAACAAAAGCCAAAATAGACAAATGGGATCTAATTAAACTAAAGAGCTTCTGCACAGCAAAAGAAACCACCACCAGAGTGAACAGGCAAGCTACAGAATGGGAGAAAATTTTTACAATCTACCCATCTGACAAATGGCTAATATCCAGAATCTACAAGGAACTTAAACAAATTTACAAGAAAAAAATCAAACAACCCCATCACAAAGTGGGCAAAGGATATGAACAGACACTTTTCAAAAGAAGACATTTATGCAGCCAACAGACACATGAAAAAATGCTCATCATCACTGGTCATCAGAGAAATGCAATCAAAACCACAATGAGATACCATCTCACACCAGTTAGAATGGCGATCATTAAAAAGTCAGGAAACAACAGGTGCTGGAGAGGATATGGAGAAAGAGGAATGCTTTTACATTGTTGGTGGGAGTGTAAACTAGTTCCACCATTGTGGAAGACAGTGTGGCGATTCCTCAAGGATCTAGAACTAGAAATACATTTGACTCAGCAATCCCATTACTGGGTATGTACCCAAAGGATTATATATCATGCTACTATAAAGACACATGCACATGCATGTTTATTGTGGCACTATTCACAACAGCAAAGACTTGGAACCAACCCAAATGTCCATCAATGATAGACTGGATTAAGAAAATGTGGCATATATACACCATGGAATACTATGCAGCCATAAAAAAGATGAGTTCATGTCCTTTGTAGCGACATGGATGAAGCTGGAAACCATCATTCTGAGCAAACTATCTCAAGGACAGAAAACCAAATGCCGCCATGTTCTCACTCATGGGTGGGAACTGAACAATGAGAACACTTGGACACGGGGCAGGGAAGATCACACACTGGGGCCTGTCATGGGGTAGGGAGAGGGGAGATGGATAGCATTAGGAGATACATCTAATGTACATGATGAGTTAATGGGTGCAGCACACCAACATGGCACACGTATACATATGTAACAAACCTGCACGTTGTGCACATATACCCTAGAACTTAAAGTATAATAATAATAATAATAAAAAAAACCAGTACCAAGCACTGCAGAAACATACCAAAATATAAAGACCAATGACACAATGAAGAAACTGTATCAAGTAATCTGCAAATTTAACAGCTAGCATCATGATGACAGTACCAAATTCACCCATAACAATATTAACCTTAAATGTAAATGGGCTAAATGCCCCAATTAAAAGACACAGACTGGCATGTTGGATAAAGAGTCAAGACCCATCAGTGTGCCATATTCAGGGGACTCATCTCACATGCAAAGACACACATAGGCTCAACCTAAAGGGATGGAAGAATGTTTACCAAGCAAATGGAAACATACTTTATACCAACAAAGATAAAAAAACACAAAGAAGGGCATTATATAATGGGAAAGGGATCAATGCAACAAGGAGAGCTAACTATCCTAAATATATGTGCACCCAATACAGGAGCACCCAGATTCATAAAGCAAGTTCTTTGACACCTACAAAGAGACTTAGACTCCCACACAATAATAGCAGGAGACTTTAACACCCCACTGTAGATATTAGACAGATCAACAAGACAGAAAATTAAGAAGGATATATAGGACTTGAACTCATCTCTGGACCAACTGGACCTGAAAGACATCTACAGAACTCTCCACCCCAAATCAACAGAATATGCACTCTTCTCAGCACCACATCACACTTATTCTAAAATTGTCCATATAATTGGAAGTAAAACACTCCTCAGCAATTGCAAAAGAATAGAAATCATAACAAACAGTCTCTCAGACCACAGTGCAATCAAATTACAACTCGGGATTAAGAAACTCACTCAAAACCAAACAACTACATGGAAACTGAACAACCCACTCCTAAATGACTACTGGGTAAATAACAAAATGAAGGCAGAAATAAATAAGTTCTCTGAAACCAATGAGAACAAAGACACAAAGTACCAGAATCTCTGGGACACAGCTAAAGCAGTGTTAAGAGGGAAATTTATAGCACTAAATGCCCACAACAGAAAATGGGAAAGATCTAAAATTGACACCCTAACATCACAATTAAAAGAACTAGAGAAGCAAGAGCAAACACATTCAAAAACTAGCAGAAGATAAGAAATAACTAAGATCAGAGCAGAACTGAAGGAGATAGAGACATGAAAAACCCTTCAAAAAATCAATGAATCCAGGAGGTGGTTTTTTGAAAAGATTAACAAAATAGATAGACCACTAGCCAGACTAATAAAGAAGAAAAGAGAGAAGAATCAAATAGACACAATAAAAAATGACAAAGGGGATATCACCAATGACCCCACAGAAATACAAACTACCATCAGAGAATACTATAAACACTGCTATGCAAATAATCTAGAAAATGTAGAAGAAATGCATAAATTCCTGGACACATACAACCTCCCAAGACTAAATCAAGAAGAAGTCAAATCCCTGAATAGACCAATAACAAGTTCTGAAATTGAGGCAGTAATTAATAGCCTACCAATAAAAAAAAGCCCAGGACCAGATAAATTTACAACCAAATTCTACCAGAGGTATGAAGAGGAGCTGGTACCATTCCTACTGAAACTATTTCAAATAACTGAAAAACAGGGATTCCTCCCTAACTCATTTTATGAGGCCAGCATCATCCTGATACCAAACCTGGCAGAGACACAACAAAAAAAGGAAATTTCAGGCCAATATCCTTGATAAACATCTATGCGAAAATCCTCAATAAAACACTGGCAAACCGAATTCATCAGCACATCAAAAAGCTTATCCACCATGATCAAGTCGGCTTCATTCCTGGGATTCAAAGCTGGTTTAACATATACAAATCGATAAACGTAATCCATCACATAAACAGAACCAATGACAAAAAAAACACATGATTATCTCAACAGATTCAGAAAAGGTCTTTGATTAAAATTCAACGTCCCTTCATGCTAAGAACACTCAATAAACTAGGTATTGATGGAACATATTTCAAAATAATAAGAGCTATTTATGACAAACTCATAGCCAGTATCATAGTGAATGCGCAGAAGCTGGAAGCATTCCCTTGTAAAATCATCATGAGACAAGAATGCCCTCTCTCACCACTCCTATTCAACACAGTATTGGAAGTTCTGGCCAGGGCAATCAGGCAAGAGAAAGAAATAAAGGGTATTCAAATACCAAGAGAGGAAGTCAAATTGTCTGTTTGCAGATGACATGACTGTATATTTAGAAAACCCCATTGTCTCAGCCCCAAAACTCATTAAGCTGATAAGTAACTTTAGCAAAGTCTCAGGATTCAAAATCAATGTGAAAAAATCATAAGCATTCTTATACACCAATAATGGAGAGCCAAATCATGAGTGAACCCCCATTCACAATTGCTACAAAGAAAATAAAATACCTAGGAATACAACTTACAAGGGACGTGAAGGACCTTTTCAAGGAGAACTACCAATCACTGCTCAAGGAAATAAGAATGAACACAAATAAACGGAAAAACATTCCATGCTCATGGATAGGAAGAATCAATATTGTGAAAATGGCCATACTGCCCAAAGTAATTTATAGATTCAATGCTATTCCCAACAAGCTACCGTTGATTTTCTTCACAGAACTACAAAAAACTACTTTAAATTTCATATGGAACTGAAAAAGAGACCATATAGCCAAGACAATCCTAAGCAAAAAGAACAAAGCTAAACGCATCATGCTACCTGACTTCGAACTATATACTACAAGCCTACAGTAACCAAAACAGCATGGTACTTGTACTGAAACAGATATATAGACCAATGGAACAGAACAGAGGCCACAGAAATAACACCACACATCTACAACCATATGATCTTTGACAAACCTGATGAAAACAAGCAATAGGAAAAGCATTCCCTGTTTAATAAATTGTGCTGTGAAAACTGGCTAGTCATGTGCAGAAAACTGAAACTGGATCCCTTCCTTACACTTTATACAAAAATTAACTCAAGATGGATTAAAGACTTAAATGTAAATCCAAAAACCATAAAAACCCTAGAACATAGGCAATACCATTCAGGACATAGGCATGGGCAAAGACCTCATGACTAAAACACAAAAAGCAATTGCAACAAAAGCCAAAATTGACAAATGGGATCTAACTAAACTAAAGAGCTTCTGTACAGCTAAAGAATCTATCATCAGAGTGAACAGGCAACCTACAGAATGGGAGAAAATTTTTGCAATCTATCCATCTGACAAAAGTCTAATATCCAGAATCTACAAGGAACTTAAACAAATTTACAATTAAAAAAAACAAACAACTCCATCAAAATTTGGGCAAGGGTAGCCGGGTACACTGGCAGGCACCTGTAATCTCAGCTACTTGGGAGGCTGAGGCAGGAGAATCACTTGAACCCGAGAGGCGGAGGTTGCAGTGAGCCGAGATTGTGCCACTGCACTCTAGCCTGGATGACAAAGCAAGACTCCATCTCAAAAAAAAAAAAAAATTTGACAAAGGACATGAACAAACACTTCTAAAAAGAACACATTTATGCAGCCAACAAACATGACAAAAAAGCTCATCATCACTGGTCATTAGAGAAATGCAAATCAAAACCACAATGAGATACCATCTAGAATGTATCATTAAAATGAATGGCTATCATTAAAAAGTCAGCAAACAACAGATTCTGGAGAGGATGTAGAGAAACAGGAATGCTTTTACACTGTTGGTTGGAGTGTAAATTAGTTCAGCTATTGTGGAAGATAGGGTGGTGATTCCTCAACGATCTAGAACCAGAAATACCATTTGACCCAGCAATCCCATTACTGGGTATATACCCAGAGAATTATAAATCATTCTACTATTAAGACACACGCACATGTATGTTTATTACTGTGCCATTCACAATAGCAAAGACTTGGAACCAACCCATATGCCCATCAATGATAGACTCGATCAAGAAAATGTGGCACATATACACCATGGAATACTATGCAGCTATAAAAAAGAATGAGTTCATGTCCTTTGCAGGGACATGGATGAAGCTGGAAACCAGCATTCTCAGCAAACTAACACAGAAACAAAGACCAAACACCGCATGTTCTCACTCCTAAGTGGGAGTTGAACAATGAGAACACATGGACACAGGGAGAGGAACATCATACACTGGGGCCTGTTGCGGGGTCGGGGCAAGGGGAAAGAGAGCATTAGGACAAATACCTAATGCATGCGGGGCTTAAAACCTAGATGATGGGTTGATGGGTGCAGGGCATATGTACACCTAAGTAACAAACCTGCACATGTATCCCAGAACTTAAAGTTTAATAAATTGAAAAAAAAAATGACCTAGATTCAACAAAAACCCCAGCCGTAGGGGTGGATTAAAGTTTGATTTGAAATGTATATGAAAATACAAAAGGCCAAGAATAGCCAGGGCAATCATAAAAAAGTAAAACTAATGTGAAGGATTTACACTTCAGATATAAGATACATTGAATATATTAAGAGAGTGGTAGACTGGTGCAAGGACAGACAAACAACAACAATAAAGTAACAGATTAAATAGTCCAGATATACAAACACATTTATGGTCTTTGATTTATGAATAAGATAGCCTTACACTGCAGTGAGAAGACTATATTCTTTTCAATGAATGGTGCTGAATATCCACTTAGAAAAAAACTGAATTGTTACCCTTATACTACATCACGGATTGTAGATCTAAATGTGAAAGTAAAATAACAAAGGTCCTAAAAAGTGAAATAAGAAAATATTTCCATGGGCTTGGTGTATGCAAGGATTTCTCTTCTTTTATTTTAAGTTCAGGGGTACATGTGCCAGTTTGTTACTCAGGCAAACGTGTGCCATGGTGGTTTGCTGCACAGATTATCCCTTCCCAAATATTCTACCATAAAAGAGAAGACTGATTAGACTACATGTAAAAATAGGAACTTTTTTTCTGTAAAAAGTGTAACTCAAGTGAAAAATCTAATACATATAGTGAGATATTTGCAATTTATAACCTACAATGGACTTGTATCTAGAATATATTAAAACATTAAGTAAAAGACAGTAAGTTTAAAAAATCAAAAGTAAAAGACAGACATCCAAACAGACAAATAGGTAACAGACATTAAGAGGAACTTTACAAAAGAGATTATCCAAATAACTAAGATATGTAAAAAAGGTGCTCAACGTCATTCATCATTAGGGAAATGCAAATTATAAACACAGTGGGATAGTAATACATGCTAACATGGAAAAGACAGTATCAAGTATCAGGCAAGGATATAAAGCAAAACTCTCTTACACTGTTGGTTGAATTGTAAAATGGTACTACTACTTTGGAAAATTGAATGACAATATCTAATAAAGTATACAAAATTCTATAACAAAGCAATCCAATTTCTATGTATGACCACATAATCATGCACACATGTTCATCAAAAGGCATGTATAAAAATATCATTTGTAATTGGCCAAACTGGAAATGTCCTTCAGTAATAGAATTGACAAATATAGTATACTTACACAATGGAATATTACACAGCAATGTATTCAAGTACAACAAACTAATTGAAATCATTCCCCATACCAAAATAGGTTCCCTAAAGATTTCTACTTGATTACAGTTTATTAGTCTTTGTACTATATAGCAGTGAAAATGAGCAAACTACTGCTGCATGCAACAATATGAACGAATCTGAGAATAGCATGTGACATAATGTTGAGTGAAAGAAATTAGACATAGAATACACATTGTATAGTTTCACTTATGTAAAGTTCAAAAACAGACAAAACTAGTAAATCTGTGGTCCTAGAATTCAGGATAGTAATTGTCTCCAAAAAGTAAGGAGGAAGAGTCTATGTAGTGGTATCAGGAGTCTTCTGGGTTACGGGTAATCTTTTATTTCACAATCCAGGTTATAGTTAAATGGGTATGTGTAGATGTTCATTTTGTGATAAGTCTTAAGTTGGACACATATGATTATATAATATAATTATATATGTCAAACTTTAGTAAAATAATTATCATAGAAAATATGGCTTAAAATATTAGGATCTTAAATTCATAGTAACTTCTTACTAACCTGTAATAACTTGCACTGTATCCATCAATGATTTCAAATCAGTCTCCCCTTTAGCTGTAAGATAAAGTGAATACAGGAAAAAATTATTTCTAAATAATAATCCAGAAACCAGCTAAAGTTTGTTATTATACATCATTACTTAGCTTCACTTTAATTGAATAACTTTTTTGTCATTTTTTTAACTTTTTAAATTCTTAGAAACAAACTAGTACGGTGTAGCACAATAGACAACCCCATATGTTCTCAAAGAAAAAAGTGAATAATAGATTTACATGTAGCAAGACAAGAACTTCCATTCCAAGAAGGCTAAAACATAATTGCTAATTGTATTATATTGTTTAAGCACAGTATTTAGAACTACTTCCCCACAATTTCATATATGCTCTTTTCCTATCCAACTGAAACACATAAATCAAAGTTGAAATTAACTCTTTCTACATGCCTATTTCAGATGTATAATTATATTTGAGGACTATGCTTATTACTAGTATCAGCATTTAAGCTTCCATTTCCTCTTTATTTTTATATAGTAAGAGCAAAATTTAAGTATGCATGCAGATGTATATGCACAATCATATATTAAAATAATAAGAGAAATACTGCTGTCCAGAAAAAGATGGCAACTACCAAATTGAAATGCCAGCTGCCAGACCATGTTACCATACAGTCATTTCAGCTAAGGTCCCAAGTTTGAATTCACAATACAAAGGACAATTTGAGGATGTTAATGTATGAATGTATAAATAATGTATGAATGTATAGGTTGTATGAGAGATAAACATATAAAAATTGATGACTATAATAAACTTCTATGGTTGAAGCCAAGGTTGAGGAACTAGAGCCCACCCTATTATGTATCACTACCTGTTTATCTTCTTCCTGCATAGCAACACTTGAAACAATTCAATAAAACATAGTCTTCAAGAGTTAATTCCATATTAGTAAGCTGGCCCTTGACCATTGGACCATAAAGTCTGGGTCGGGGAATAACATGTTCTTACTGGGCTATTATGCTTTCTTATAAACATGATGAAAAATACCATCCATGCAAGTTAATTCTCTGAAGACCCTCAATTCTGATAATGCCACAGGTCTCTGGTGACAAAGACCATATGTTCATCTCTGGTCTATTCCTAACAGACTTTGATACAGCATGTCACTCATAATTGCTGCAAATAAATGATTACATTATACCAGGTGTAAATATTAGTGTCCTGACCAAAAGCAGTTCTTCATTTTCTTTAGGAATTATGTTGTCAATATCTATTCATTCACTTATTCATTATGTCATTCTCTCATTTACTCAGTAATTTGTCCATCTCTAATTTAACATTTGTGGAGTGCCTACTTATATGCCAAGTACTCTTCTAGGTATTGGAAGATAAATAATATACCCATCCCTACTTTAAGGCTCACATTAAAGTGACAAGATAGGCAAATAAACATAAATATACAATTACAGTACAATGTGGCAAATATAATGAAAAATGTATGCACAGTTATTGTGGAAATACAGAAAAGAGGTATCTAATATAGTCTGGGTAGATAAGAGAAAACTTTCTGAAAAAAAAAACGTGGCTCTCAATTCTGATAAGCAATGAGAAAGAGTTAGTCATGTGAAGGGAAAGGAGAGGCCCTCTGAGTAATGGAGACATCATAAACAAAGCAAGGAAGTGATAAAAAGCATGATATAAAATACAAGTGATATAAAGTTATTTTATTCTACGATATAAAATGGAATAAAAGTGCAATATTATTGGAGGATAAAATACTAGATTAGGTAAACAGGATCCAAATCATGAAGGAACTTGTTTTCCACATCAATGGACTTAAGACATTTTTTAGCACATGATTGTAAGCCACTAAACACTTTTAAATTGAGTAATGATGTGGTCAGATTTGCATCTCATATAGATCACTATGATGGCTATTTTGTAGAAGGCATTGTAATAGCTGAAACCAGGAAGGAAAGAACCTGAAATATGACAATGATAGAAGGAACAAAGAGATGTTAACAGATTTATATATGGAATTTTTTCAATGTTTTATTATGTAAATTTTCAAACATATGGCAAAGTTGAAAAAACTGTACAATGAACAGGCCTATCATCTAGATTCTACTATTAACATTTTAGTATACTTGCTTTGTCATATATCCAATCATCTATGTATGGTAGTTTGAGGTAAAACTGGCATGATAAAGTGATAGTCCAGATAGGAGGTGACAGGAAACAAGTGGTTATAAAAAATGAATCCCATATATCTAGCTTATGTGACTAAATAGACAGTGATAGAACAAATGGGGCAGAGAATATAGGACTAGAAGGTAGCTTGGACAGGGAACAAATGAATTCAGTTTCAAATAGGTCAAAGGATGTCTCCTATGGAATATCTGAGTAGAAATGTCTAGCAGGCATTTAGATATACCAGTCTGCAGTGCAGGGGAGAGGTCTGTGTAAAAATACAGATTTGAAAGTCATCAGCATGTAGGTGATATGTAAAACCGTAGATATGAGTGAGATTTTCCAGAGAGAGGATGTAAAATGAAAATCAGAATGAGAAAATCCAGGTTGTGGTAACGACACAGAAACTAGGGGAACAAAATTTCAAGGTCAGATTTATCATCAATATCAAAGACAGCAGAGAGCTCCAATAAGAAACAGAATGAATAATGTCTAATGCAATCGACAAATGGCAACTTATGGTGTCCTTAGAGAAGTTTCAGTAATGCTAGGGAGCTGAGTCAGAATACAAAAATGAATGCGAAATATGGAAAGAACACACATTAACCTTCTTTCATTCCTTTCTTTTTCCACTCTTTTCTTTGGCTTCCTGAACATTCCCAGATGTGAAAAACAATCTTAGAATCAATCTAGTCAAATGCTTTGTATTCTATGTGGATTTAGAAAATGAAGACAGGCTTTGTTCTTGCTCTGAAACTGAATCTTTCTGAGATGTTGCAAGGTTTTTTATTATCACAAAATTAAACTGGTTTTAGAAATACTCATATATAAACCCTCGACCCACTTCTGAAGAATTTTTTTATATCTAAAATGAGTCACCATCAACTGGAAGGTTTCTTGTCAGTTCTCCAAGTTCTTCTTTGGTAAGTTCAATCCCCATGTTTCCTAGTACGTTGTCCAAGTCTCTGATATCTACTGTCTCTCCTTAGTAAAGAGAAAGAAATATGAAAATTCCCACTAATGCTGAAATGTTCCACCTCATATTTGCTTATGCATTAAAGATTTTGTTTTGCAAGTAGACTTAAGATCACTGGAACATGTTTAAGTTCACACAGAGATTCAATATGGTTAGAATTAAGCTTAGTTCCCTTAAATCTTTTTAGAAGAATAAACATATTCACCATAAATTTTCAAAGGGAACAAAATTAGCTTCCAGTGTATTATTCTTATAATGAAAATAAGAATTTCTAGTGAAATGAGAAAATTACTATGGTTGGAATAAGAATACATGGGTTTGAATACTGTTTTCTACTATTTATTATCTACAGGAACTTATTCAAATAACCTAACTTCTTTGGTTTCCAATTTTCTGTTGCATGAAATGAAGATGTTCCTACCTGTTTCACAGAGTTTCTGTGGGGATAAAGTTACATGTGAAAAAACCTAGAACTCTGTCAGCATAGAAAGTGCTTGATACATTTTAATAACTACTTCTGAGCCAAAGGTAGGCTCATTTACCTTTTTAACCCAAAGTAGATTCATTGTCCACGCTAATCACAATCACTGAATGGCAATTCTCTTGCATTTTACAATTAACCTTTAAAAATAAACTCAGTCTCTTCTCTAGGAAAGTGTATCAAAATGTGTATAAATATGATCAATATAAATAAAACAAAAATAGACTTTCTGCCAAGATAAAAAATAATGTAAATTATGTTGGATCCATATGTTGGAGAATAGCAGGATTCCTTATCAAGTGATTAGGAACTATGACAGCAAAGAGGTAAATTGAGAGTGACTTGTTAACTCATCATCCATCTTACCATTGAAAGCTTTCAAACCAGATAAGATTTCATTCTGATACACCTTCTCAGACTTAGTTTATGTCTCTACTGTGAAATATATCTGATCATCTATTTATGGTCATTACTAAGAAAAAACTTATTGTAAAAGACTAATATTTAGCTCAGAAGACAAACATTTAGCAAAGCGATGTCTTTCTTTTTTTTTAAATTTTATTATTATTATACTTAAAGTTTTAGGGTACATGTGCACAACGTGCAGGTTTGTTACATATGTATACATGTGTCATGTTGGTGTGCTGCACCCATTAACTCGTCATTTAGCATTAGGTATATCTCCTAATGCTATCCCTCCCCCCTCCCCCCACCTCACAACAGTCCCCAGTGTGTGATGTTCCCCTTCCTGTGTCCATGTGTTCTCATTGTTCAGTTCCCACCTATGAGGGAGAACATGCAGTGTTTGGTTTTTTGTCCTTGCGGTAGTTTGCTGAGAATGATGGTTTCCAGTTTCATCCATGTCCCTACAAAGGACATGAACTCATCATTTTTTATGGCTGCACAGTATTCCATGGTGTATATGGAAACTAGTTCAACCATTGTGGAAGTCAGTGTGGCGATTCCTCAGGAATCTAGAACTAGAAATACAATTTGACCCAGCCATCCCATTACTGGGTATATACCCAAAGGATTATAAATCATGCTACTATAAAGACACATGCACACATATGTTTACTGCAGCATTATTCACAATAGCAAAGACTTGGAACCAACCCAAATGTCCAACAACGATAGACTGATTCAAGTCTTTCTTTGGGATGGAGGGTAATGCTCAAACAGTGTGCATCACAAAAGACATGCTTCAATTTCCTACAATGGTAATAGTTCTTCACTAATAATGAGTAATGTCATTCATAGCAGTAACAATAGATTTCAGACCATGCTCTCCTATGCTACAGCTAAGTCAATACAAATGTTTCATAGCCTTTCCCCCAAGTTTGAAATCGACCAGTAATTCACACCTTTGACACTGAACTTATTTCCATAATGCTAGAGTTTTGCCTTTTTTGACTTTTTTTTTCTCATGCAACTGTTCCAGGAATCCAATCTAATGGGTGTGGATCTGTGAGCGGGTGCATACATACACACTCTTAAACTGATAATTCCCAAACCCTAATTGTTTGCAACCACTATGAGCCCACAAATAATGGAGATGGAAGCTTTGGGAAGGTAGAGGAGTGATAGAATGATCAATCTTTCCCTTTTCCCATCTCTTCTCAATTCAAGTCTGCTTGATTTGTTCTGGCATGTTATAATTACTTAATAACCTTGATTCCTGGCTTCTCCTGAATAAAAAAAATTTAAGGATCTAGAAGTAGTTTGAAACTTCAGAATAAAGGCTGAAGCTCCCTCTTCTTATTTCTCAAAGGTCCGCACTTGGGAAAATAGGAGACAAGCGTAGAGATGGTCAGTAACAGTCCACCACATTCCAGTAAGAAGACCCAACAGAAGGATAAACCACCACATCAGGCTTTTCTCCTGAAGTCAGTCACCAGCACAAGCAACAGCACCAGAGAGACTGCATAACATATGATCTGTGAAGTCTGTTGTAAGCTATCTATGATAGTGGCAAGACATCTTAAAAGAAAACAACTGCAGAAACCAGGCAGGCAGGGTACACTCAGTATATGCAGAAATAGAAACAGAGGATAAAGGTATCACATCTTTCAGGACAGATAATATTTACGAAGAGAGAAAAGGGAAGAGGGCATCCCAGGTGGCACATATAGGCTTTAAATCCTATACCTAATATGGAGATGAAGCTATTTGATGACAGTGATGGTGGGAGGAGAAAATCAATCCAATGTGGTGACAGGCTGTCATGTTATCAGCATACCAGGCCTTGGCGGGGTCCCAGGGGACAATTCTTTTATCCAGAGAGTGCACACGTGTGGACTCCACAAGTAGCGTCTCCCCTTATTAGCCTTCAAACTGGAAGCAGATGGGCAACAGGTATACCAGCCCTGCTGGAATTCATAATAAAAACTGGCAATCACAGAACCACAAAAGGCCAGAGCAACACCTACAGGCTGGCTGGGGCTCAGCTGGAAGAACTGGAATGGAACACTTGGGGGACTATCAGAGCTTAAACACCAGGAAGGCTTGAGAGGAGCAGTACACAGGGACATCTGGAAGCAGGAAGTAAATATTTGACTTTAGAACTATTTCCCTATAGACTGGGATACCAAAAAAAGGGAACCAAGGTACAAATTCAGACCAGAAGAAGCCTGGAAGAAGAAACAAGACAGGGACCAGTCAGTAGCAGTTGGGCATAAGCAAGAGGTACATCACATAGTAAGAAGTAAGAAACAGCTGCTGGTCCTGGGGTTGGGTGGGCAGCCAGGATGACAGGATAGAGAAGCACTCTCAGTTATGAAGATCAGAAGGATGGTGAAGACAAGATATCATTACAATCTTGAATCTTAAACCATTATTTCCACCAACCAAAACAATGTGGTTATGGCACAATGTCTCCTTAACCTGTGAGTTCTGCACCAGCTTCACGGAATCCAAGAAACAGGTAAAATGCACCTAAGATGGTTTCATAAATTTCATACTCTATTATTCCATTTCTATAACATTCTTAGAGATGAAACTATAGTGGAAAACAGATCACTGGTTGACAGCCTAAATAGAAAAGTTTTAAATTAAAAAAAAAAGGTAAAATACAACTCACAGAGAAGAGAAATAAAATCCATAAAATAGTTTAAGTTTCATAAAGGAGCACTTTTCTGACTTGCCTTAAAAATTAGGAATATCTGATGAGGACGATGAAGAAAAATAAGAAGAAAATAGGAATATCTTCACTGGCTGGCCATGGTGGCTCACATCTGTAATCCCAGCACTTTGGGAGGCCAAAGCAGGAGAATAGCTTGGACCCAGCAGTTCAAGACCTGCATGGGCAACATAGTAAGACCTTGTCTCTAAACCAAAAAAAAAAAAAAAAAAAAAAAGAGAGAGAGAGAAAAGAAAAAAGAAAAAAAAAAGAGAAAAGAAATATCTTCATTAAAATATGGAAGCTAGGCCAAAATCTTGTCACTCTTGAAGCAGTTGTTAGTGATACCCTGTCATGCTGAATATATGTACAGGTATAACATTTTAAATTATATCAATGTACTTTTCGTTTTCACATTTCCTTTCTTCCATGCAACCTTTCCCAAATCAGTCATAGAATTTACACCACTTCAAAAGAAAAAACTTGTTTTTAATGTTTAAAGGCTACTTTTACAAAGCAAAACTTCAAGGTCTGACACTTAGTGTTACTGTAAACTAGAGGACTGAGAGGCCAAAAACTACATAAGGGAAACTCCTTTCCTCCTTCTTCCTACCCCTACTCAGTAAGAAGAGAAAAGAAAAAGTCCACTTTACGGTTTAAGAAAGTCCAACTGGGAAGAGCAATAGTTACAGTAATATAGTTTTATCTAGTTATCATCTATCTACCTACCTACCTACTTATCACCTTTCATCTATTTCTCTTTTATCTATTTATCTCCATTTACTGAGAGGTTTAAGTGTTCTTGCAGCCTACTGCCCACCTTCCATCTCCACCCGAACTCCCCTCTCCAAGAGGAGGTAAGATAGAAGAAAAACTCCAGATATGCCGGTGGGATGAGGGTGGGGTATGAAAAAAGCAACAAGGACTTGTGTCATACTTCCTATTTGGAACTTTGTGAAGTTACCATCTCACTAAGTGCGCAGGCACTAGCATTCCATTGTCATGAAGGATAGATATTGTGGCATGGTGTATGTAGGCAAAGGGCTGAAAATATGCCACCCCTTAGTCTCCTTTGGTTTTTGTGTGATACGTGAGAAGTTCAGATACTTCCATGTACTTCCAGTGAGGAATGTGAAAGGTATTTCAGAGATGAAGTCCAGTGGGTTTGCCATGGAATGTCAAGTCAAAGGCCAAGACGATTCCTAACACAAGCTATTGGGGTCGACGGTCCAGTCTGGGTACAGACAGAATACTTAACTGAGACTCAAAGGCCCTTATCACCAGTGAGTGCTAAGGCTGAGCCAAGTTGGTGAAGGAAGGATCACAGAATCTTGACTTTGCTGGGAAAACAAATCGTGAATTTTTCAAGCGGCAGAATTCTGCAGGAGAGGTCAACAGGATCCATGGAATCCCATGAAACATGGGACATTGCTAAAGAGAGTATCAAGAACCCAGACAATAAGACAAGGTCTGGCTGCCCTCTTCTACCACCAGGAAGACATTCAAGCTTTCCCTTATACTGGGGTGCCTTTCTGAGGGGAAGTAAGGGAGACTTGAAAACTGATAATTTCCCAAAATGAGCTGGGTCAGCCAAAAGAGACTGATTTTTTGCTTAAACCAGAAGAAACTGGATTACTGGTCAATTTGAATCCTACTTTCTCACCTTTCAACATCCCACCCACTGCCAGAATAGGATGGGGGACTGAAAGAGAAATGAGGTTAGAAAAAATAAAGAACACACCACATTTATTGTGTATCTCAGTTTGTTGTATGTCAAATTTGAATTTGCTACACACACATACCCATTCCTTTAATATTTTTTTTCTTTATGACTACTTCCCTATTTTCTTCCTCTGTACCTCTCAGACTTGTTTCCCTCTTTTTTTATACTTAGACTTTAGGCCTATAGGTAATTCTGGTATACCATTCGAAATTGTTTAATACTGATGGAAAACCTGTAAGTGAATGGTTTGCTGCTATAAATATACTAAAAATTCAATCACAAAACAGTTTTATTTTTCATTACAGTTATATTGAGCTAATGTTTTCCTCAACATATTTTATAAAACGTTAGTATGATGATATAGATCTGGAAATTTTCACACACAAGCCTCAAAACAAAGCTCCCTTGAAGGGAAATTCATCAGCTGAACATTTCCTTATCTGTGAGTTTAACTGACATACTCCCAGGAATATTTTGAAAGTCACTGGGATCAATTTTCTTTCCTTTGAAAGATTAGAAAAAGAGCCCAGAAAAACATTTAAGAATTATTTAATAATTGCAAGATAAGCAAAATACCTAGCATGCTTGTATCACTCTAATTCAGCTATAGATGAAAATAAAGATATGAGCTATTTCCAATAAATTGCATAGTCTAAAATAGTCATATTTTGGTAATCCTCTTATAATTCCAGGTCAGAAATATTATATATCAACAACCTAAAATTATTTACTAACAGGGAGTATCATTATTATTTTCTCTTGTATTATGAAGCTGGTTGTCTGTATATAGATACAATCTGAAGAAAAATTACATACATTTTATCCTGATATTTACCCTCTAAGCCTCTAGTCCTTCATTTATAAAATGAAGATTATAATAGTACCTATCTAATAGATATAACAATAACAAATGAATTAATGCATGCAAAGCACTTGGCACAGTGCCTGGTATATAGAAAGTGTCCACTACATAGTAGTCATTACTATTTTTATTATGCTGATTTAGGCTTCATATTTCTAAAGTGTAAAAAGCAAAGCATGCTATCGGTAATACCTCTAGAGAATGGAGGACTTCTGTCAAGAAACAGCACTATGATTTTATTTTGAGAACACTGAAATTCAAACTAGTTCATTAGAAAACATTTGTATTAGTTAATAAAGTGGCAGAAGTCAGAAAGAAATGGTTACAAATTCAAAATACTGTTGCAAATAAAATTTTGTAAAGCATTAGTATCTCAGTTTTACATCAACTTCTTACCTGTAACAGGTATAGCTGCATGCACTAGTTTAATTCGTTTCACTTTCCCATCAGCTATAAAACAAAACAAATCACAGAGGCCACAGTGAGATTCAAAAACACAATGTGAATTTTTTTTTTTTTTTTGAGACAGAGTCTGGCTCTGTCTCCCAGGCTGGAGAGCAATGGCGTGATCTCGGCTCACTGCAACCTCTGGCTCCTGGGTTCAAGCGATTCTCCTGCCTCAGCCTCCCAAGTAGCTGGGACTATATAGGCATGCGCCACCACGCCCAGCTAAGTTTTGTATTTTTAGTAGAGACGGGGTTTCACCATTTTGGCCAGGATGGTTTTGATCTCTTAACCTCATGATCCACCCGCCTCGGCCTTCCAAAGTGCTGGGATTACAGGCGTGAGCCACCACGCCCGGCCTGTGAAATTCTTAACTGTGAGACAGAGCATAAGAAATCAACAATTTCCCACTATTTTCACTATAACTGTATTTTTACCATCCCTCCCCACACCATAACAACATGGAAAAAAATGAGCATTTGAAAAATGATACACATGCTTTTTTTTTCGTTAAAGTACTTTGGTGTTAAACTCTATTTATAGCATTAGAGCAAAAATTTTAAAGTATTTTCCTCCATATCAAGCAGGTTCATTTGATCTCCTAACCTCTCTAATTTGTTCTCTTTCACTCAAGGAAGGAAAGAAAATGAAATTTAATGCACGTCTACCAAGCCATATATTGTGATAGATGCTTTCATACAATGCATCTATCTCATACTTCTTTGAAGTTACTATGACTCCTTTTTAAAAAAACATATAAAGAAGTTGAGCCTCAGAAAAGTTAAGAACCTTGCCTAAATCACAAAGTTAGTATGAGATTGAAAACTGTATCTGTCAGATTCCTAAATCAACATTTGTTCCATTCCAAGTCAAGCAGGATGCTGGGGCAGGATTTAAAAGCAGCACAATCACTTGCACCAACATTCTTAAAACTGACCATGGTCACACTTAGTCCTCAGTGAGCACCTTTGATAAGCTGATATTTCTAACCCCTAAATTACTGTCACTTATACTTTTTTGCCTATATATTTCTCTTCTCCCTTAATCTAATGCACCTTTAGAAACAAACACTAAGTTTTACATTTTTATAAATCTCATCTCCAGAGCCTAGCATGGGGTTTTGCTTCTTTGAATTTACTTCAAGAAACGTAGAATATTCTAAAATATCATGAAGGTAGTGCTCAGTTCAGCAAAATGAAATGCTTACTTTTGGACTGAGTTCCCTTAACATGTGTCAGTTGTATTTGAAGAACTAAAAAAAACAGAATTTTAAAAATGTGAAATCATAAGCCCACAATCCCAAATTATCCTTTAAGGGGGATGAGGGTGTTTATAATACTCATAATTACCTGGCCAATTGTGTGACAGTTCTTCAAATTCCTTATCAGAGAAATTCATTTCCATTTTCTCTAGAATGGTGTCAAGGTTATCAATATCAACCTTTCCCTCTTGGAAAAGAGAAAGAACTATGAAAAAGGTATCATGACTCTACAACACCAAGACAACGTCTATTTATTATCAATACTATGTCCAAAATCTATCCAAGTGGCAATGAGGTTTAATATCAGAATTAGAAATAAAATGTGTTTCATTAGGCTTATGTTAAAGAAAATCCTATTCAGCAAGATTTCTAAAAGGAAGCTGATTCCAAACGTCAGCTCAAATGTTACCCTCCTCTATCAGGCAGTCCCTAACTATCCTATCTAAAGTAACCCCGCCATCTTCCACTCTTGATCATGTTACCTTCTTTTTCTTTCATAGCACTAATAATTGCTTTATAAAATGAGATCTCATTTTTATTTATTAATTTCTCCCTCACTTCAGTGGGAATATGAGTTTCACAAAGGCAGGAACATTGCCTGATTCACCACTGTATTTCCTACACCTGTAATACTAGAGAAGTACCTAGTACTATAAGAGCACAGTAAATGTTAATTAACTGAATGAATTATAGCATTGAAGGCAAGGAATCTAATATTAAAACATTAGACAAATAAATGTTGTCCAGACTATCTAAAAAGGTAGTCTCCATTGCTGATAAAATCCTGAAGTCTCTATTTCACATTTTTGTTGCATAGATACAGAGGTTGTTTTTTTCCTTGCCTATCAAGATTGGAACTTCTTTCCAAAATACGAAACAGTTTATCATGTGATATTAACTGATAAATATGTAAAATAATAACAAACCAATTAATATATGATGGCAAGACTCACACTCTAATGACTAGGAAATGGTATAAGAATCAAAGCAAAAGGATCACAGTTACTGCCTTTTCATCTTACTTTTTTTTTTTTTTTTTTCCGGAGATGGAGTCTTGCTCCGTCACCCAGGCTGGAGTGCAGTAGGCCTGATCTCGGCTCATTGCAACCTCCACCTCTCAGGTTCAAGCAAGTCTCTTACCTCGGCCTCCCAAGTAGCTGGGATTACAGGTGCCTGCCACCAAGCCTAGCTAATTTTTGTATTTTTAGTAGAGACGGGGTTTCACCATGTTGGCCAGGCTGGTTTCAAACTCCCGACCTCAAGTGATCCACCTGCCTAGGCCTCCCAAAGTGCTTGGATTACAGGCGTGAGCCACCGCACACGGCCTCATCTTACTTTTAAGAGCCTCCATTACATCTATTTGCTTCATCTGATTTATTTTTTTCTGTTGCAATGAAAGGCAAATATATAATGATTTATAAACACTGTGAAAGACTCCAACATTTCGTAAATAAATTTAGAAAGTTAAAATTTCTTTTAGAATTCTGCATGACAGTCTTTCCAAATGAAATCAAAGTAGGACATTTAGAATACTTTCCATCTGGTAATATGACAATTAGTAACTCATATCCATTCTTAATCTTTCTCTACTCCCACCTACTCCTGCCATCCTATCCTAATTACTTAGGAGCAAATCACAGACATCATATCAACTCATCTGTAAATATTTCAATATGTATGAATAAAATATAAGAGCACTGTAAAAATACTACTAAATCATTATCATGCTAAAATTGTTAACAAGTATTCCTTAAGTTATCAAGTATCTAGTTTGTGTTCATACTTCTCTGTCTCAATTTTATATGAGTTTGTTCAAATAATGATCCTAATAAAGTCTGTTATCTGTAATTGCAAATGCTATTACATCTTTTAGGTCTCTTTAAAAAAATTTTTTTTTAGCTTTTACATTGATATAAAGACATTTGTTCAATTCATACAAATAATTTTTCAGATCTATACACTAAGCCTGAGCTGAGGGGAAAAAAAATCCTTACATTGATAGCAAAATATCTTCTAGCCCTCATAAGTCATCTGCAATCACTTACTAGGGAAAAAAATTCCATAATCGCATAGATCATGCAAACACTTTTTTATGCTATTGGTATTCACTTTTCTAAACTGAGCAAAACAATGAAATCTTTTACTTTTTTTATGGATTTCAATTTTCACATATATTAATTTTCCTTCCAACGTTGATCCAGCTCATTACCTACAGGAATGAGATAAGGAGTGAGAAAAAGATCCTTGAATTTTCTCATTTTCCTCCTTTTTCCTTGAAGTAAACCAAGAATTCATTAAAAATTTTTATGCTGCATTTACTTTTTCTTTATTTTTAAATTTTATTTCAACTTTTATTTCAGATACGGGGGTACATGTGCAGATTTGTTATATGGGAATATTGTATGATGCTGAGGTTTGGGGTACGGATCCCATCATTTAAGTTTTTATAAATCAGAACCATAACAAAAGACTCAATGGAGTAAATAAACAAATAGGTATTCAAATGTCAGTAATCTAATAGGCCCTAATACAGCTTTAAGATAATTTCACTTTAACATGGAAGTGTTAGAACAGAAAAGAAGTTTCCCAAGAGGCACTCATTTTTAAAATAAATTGTGGCTTAAATTATTACTGTATAGATTATATCAGGTAAAGGCAGAAAGAATTAATTTTTTCCTCCTTTCATGAAGCACTGCAAATCATCTACCATCTTGATCAACTGTGTTTATTGAAAGTTTTCTTAACATTAGACATTTTTATGGGAGTAAAATAATTAGCAAATAATCATTTAATTTCTTCTCTCCTCCTAGTCTAGCCACATAAACCAGCCATAAAGGATGATACAGATTTCAGCTCTAATTTGTAAAATATTCCAAGAGCTGCCACACTCCCAAAAACTAGAGAATACTGCCACCCACAAATAAACTATCAAGGTAAATCTAAGTACAGTGTGGTTCTAATTTCCTTTCATACAATCCCAGACAACCCCAAATAACTATAAACACCTTATTTTAAAAAAAGTAATTTTAAAACCTTCAAAAGTACTCAAAATATTTAAATGTAGAGCTCTCAAATTTCCTTCAATCAGGCCAGAAATCATCACAAAAATTATGATCACAGTTACAAATGGAATGAGTGAAATGTTTAAGTTTAGGACAACCAAAAAGCCCTATGTAACTTTTAAAATATAATCATTTACTCAAATATACTGTAAATGGGAATGGTGATAACACAGGGAGCATAGCTTGCAGGTGAAGTTTCTAGAAATTCATGAAAACAATGCCATTCCATATTACAGATACAAAAGGAAAAACAGTTCTAATAGAGTTAAGAGTACTCTGGTCATCTTTGTTCATTTAGTCATGCAAGGTGTTAACTATTCTCATTTCCCATGACACAAGATAGTCCATAGGAGGAGCTAGTGGATATTGTCCATTATGAAGGGATGATGGAAGCTGGACCAAGGCTTAACAGCCGAAAGACCACGTGGAGCTTCCAGAACCCTGTGGCTACTTCAGATGCCACTCAGGTCCCTTTTAATTTATAGGTCCTGACTCTATCTCATTTTTCTCTGCACTTTTTTTTTGTTGAAAACACTACGTTGCTAGCTCCTTAGAGTTTCCCATAACCTGGATTTTGATTATTACACCCCCATGGTGTGGTTTAACATATTCCTCTGTGCTCTATTTTTTTCTGTGAATCGATAGGAAGATATAGAGGCTTGACCAGATACAGGGTTGATCGTCTGGAAAAAAATACCTCATAGCTGGTATTTTGTATTTTCATCAGAAAACAATGTCTAGTTTTCTTTATTTTTGGGTGATAGTAGTGATCACTGATAATTATAGACTAGACCCATTAAATTATTAGGGGTTGCAAAATCCTCATATTCAATTTCAATCATTCCTTTTTTTGTTAATCTGCAATACATTTATAAGATAAACTTCCTCTTTGGTTATTTGGTTACTATAAATTACAGCTTGTATAGAATGTGCTTATTTCTCTCTATTTACCAGTCTCAAAATAATTTGTTTCCTAGAATCTTCCAGTGATGATTTGTGATGATTATTCCTCTTCGGTTATTTGGTTACTATAAATTACAGTTTGTATAGAAAGTGCTTATTTCTCTCTATTTACCAGTCTCAAAATAATTTGTTTCCTAGAATCTTCCAGTGATGATTTGTGATGATTTCGTTAGTTGTGTGTTTTGTTGTTTCACTTGAGTATCATTAAAAAACTCATGGATTTAAAGATTTGTTTCAAATTACCACAATTATTCTTACTGATGATCAAATTGTGCTATCTTTGGCCAGAGGGAACCCATTCAAGTCAGAGTTTGAGTCCTTTTAGTAGTACTGGATAGGTTCATTGCTTTCTGGCATTATAAAATATTCCAGGCTCTTCTTGTACATTTTCTTTGGCATACCTGGGATCAGCCATTTCTTCAAAAAGCCATTCTTACAGAAGGTAGCTAGTCAGACATGAGCAGAGCAGGAGACACTCTGGCTCCGCCCACCCCTATACACCAGGAATGTCAGGTGACCATCAGGTGCTGGTCAGGTGGTTAACTCTCTCTCTGAAAATATAATCTGTCACAGCCAGCACCAGGAAAAGGTAGTCTCTCAATAAACAGAAACACCTAAAACTGGTGATCAGAAGCTTCCCAATAAGATCTCAGGAGTTGGGTGAGTGGGCTCAAGCATGTGCATTAAGAAGCAAAATGACAGAGTTTAACTGGTATATGACCTTCTAGGGACATTCAGCTGGTAAGGGAAGAACACCTCAAGTGAACAAGGCGTACAACTCCAGTAAACACACTGTGCATGCTCTCCTTGCAAGCGCTAGTAGGCCATTGTGCATGTGGACAGCCCACCCCAAGGGAAAAATCAGGGTAGAAGGGATGCAAGACTCTGGAAGTATGTCAACATATAAAACCCCACGTCAAAAGGTCAAACTGTGCACTTGTCTTTCAAGTCTCCCACTTTGCCCTCTTCCAAGTGTACACTCTTTTCTTTTGTTCCTGCTGTAAAGCTTTTTAATAAACTTTCACTCCTACTCTAAAACTTGCCTCAGTCTCTCTTTCTGCCTTATGCCCCTCAGTCAAATTCTTTCTTCTCAGGAGGCAAGAATTGAGGATGCTGCAGGCCTGTACTGATTCACTGTTGCTAACATACTTTGATGCCACGCCTTGGATACATTCTGTCGATAACACCATGCTTCCTTTTAAAGAAGGGAGATACAGAATTTGGAGACTACAATCTGGGTTTTAGGGGCTGTGTTGTAATAAAAATATATTTTGTCTTGGTCCTCAGTTCCTGTCACAGAGTGATGAGAGTGTCTTTGTTATTTATAAGGAACCCCTTTAGACCATACTTGAGTTATGCTAATGAAGCAACTCATGGCATGGATCCCTGGATAGCTTGGGGAAGAGGAGGTTGGTTACAAGAAAACAAATCATGTGATTAGAGGGTTTAAATTTTCAGCCCCACCTCCATGCCCCGACCTCTGGAGAAGAGAAAGGGACTAGAGATTGAGTTCAATCATATGACCAATGATTTAATGAGTCATGCCTATATAATGAAACCCGAGATAAAAACTCTGAAACAAGAAGGCTTGGAGAACTGCTGGGTTGGTAAATAATATTAATGTGCTAGGAGGATGGCATGCTTAAAGAAGGCACAGAAGCTCTGTCCCCACCCACCTTGCCACCCTATATATCTCTTCATCTAGCTGTTCATGTATATCCTTTAAAATAAACCAGTAATCTTAAGTATAGTGTTTTCCTGAGTTCTGTGACTTGTTCTAGTAAATTTGTGAACCCAAGCAGGGGGTGGATGTAGGAATTCCTGAATTTTTAAACTGGTTGGTCAGCAGTGTGAATGGCCCACTGACTTATGGCTGGCATCTAAAGTAAAAGTAGTCTCGTGGTATTAAGCATTTTAAACTATGGGGCCCATGCTAACTCTAGGTAGTCAGTGTCAGAACTCAATTGAATTGTAGGACACTCAGTGTCAGAGAGTTGGTTATTGGAATGACACAGGGGTGCTCTTCAATAAAAGGCTAGTTAGTAATTGGTTCCAGGCCTTTTCCATAGACATAAATAGGAAATATGCATTTTTAAGATAAATTACATCATGAATTCATAGTAATATATTCACAATCCAGGGTGTTTTAAAGTAAATCTCATTTATCTAAATTAATATTTCCTTTCTCCTATGCCAAAAGTCACCATTCTCAACAATACCAACATAATGACTCATTTGCTTTATCCCACAGAATATACACAAGAGTCTCAGAATAATGCCACAAAAGCTAACAATAATAAGCTAATTGTTGAAAATATTTTCAGGGTTATTGTCATCATTCTTTGCAGATATTTTTGTCCTTTGATATTCCATTCAGGGGTGCACAAATTCGTATTTTTTAAAAAATTGTTTGAAGTAGTTCCTTTCCATGTTTTAAGCTACCAAATCAATATAAAGTTAGGTTCATCTGATTTTGCTTTCAATTTTTAGAAACTGCTTTTTAAAAAATTGCTAAATAATTATGTAAAATATTTACAAAAATCCAAAGTTAAATATTTATTCAAAATAGGAGGCTGGGCATGGTGCCTCACACCTGTAACCCCAACACTTTGGGAGGCAAAGGCGAGCAGATCACTTGAGGTCAGGAGTTCGTGGACAGCCTGGTCAACATGGTGAGACCCCGTCCCCACTAAAAATACAAAAATTAGCTGGGCATGGTGGCAGGTGCCTGTAATCCCAGCTACTCAGGAGGCTGAGGCAGGGGAATTGCTTGAACCCAGGAGGTGGTGGTTGCAGTGAGCCAAGATTGTGCCACTGCATTCCAGCCTGGGCAACAAGAGGGAGACTCCGCCTCAAAAAAAAAAAAAAAAAAAAGATACAGTTTTTAAGTGTATCTTCTTTACCAGTTTTATTCACCTTGTTCCTTCCCATCCCTGAGAGTAACTATTTAAAAATTGTATATCTGATACTTCCATTTCTCTTTTTAAATCAACTTTGTTGAGGCATAATTTACATATGATAAACCACAATTTTAAGACTTTGGTGTGGTAAGTTTTGACAAATACATACACCCATGTAAACAACACTAAAATTATGATATAAAACATTTCCATCACCCCCCAAAAGTTCCCTTTCTATGCTGTTGGTCTCTCTAAAACATAAATCTAAACAATCACTGATGTATTTTCTGGTATTATGTTTGCTTGTTCTTGAATTTCATAAAAAGTATCATGTAGTCAGTATTATTTTGTGTCTGTCTTCTTTTACTCAGCATAATGTTTAGAAATTCATCCAGAATGTTGCCTGTTATCAGTAAATCATTCATTTATATTGCTGAGTAATATTCTGTTGTATGAATACTATACTTTGTTGATCCCTTTGCAGGTAGATGGACATTAGGATTATTTCCAATTTTTAACTCTTACGAATAAAGCTATGAGCATTCATGCACAAGTATTTTTGAGAACATTTATATTTCTTTCTTTTGGAAAAATATATAGGAGTGAGAATGCTGAGTTTTACGGTCAGTTTATGTTCAGTTTCTTCAGAAATTACCATGCTGATCTCCACAGTGGTTAGAAGACCCTCTAGCAATTATATAAGTTTCAATTGCTCCACATCACTACCAACACTGGGTATGGTTGATCTTTTTATTTTTAGCTTTTCTAGTGGATGAAGAGTGATGTCTATTTATGTTTTAAATTACATTTCCCTGAGAGAAATACGAATGCTTTTCTACTGTTGGTGAGAATGTAAATTAGTTCAATCATTGTGAAAATGGTGTGGTGATTCCTCAAAGATCTAGAACCAGAAATACCATTTGACCCAGCAATCCGGTTACTGGGTATGTACCCAAAGGAACAGAAATAATTCTATTACAAAGATACATGCATGAGTATGTCCATTGCAGCACTATTCACAATAGCAAAGACATGGAATCAACCCAACTGCCCAACAATGATAGAGTGGATAAAGAAGATGTAGTACATATACACCATAGAATATTATGCAGCCATAAAAAGGAATTAGATCATGTCCTTTGCAGGGACATGGATGGAGATGGAAGCCATTATCCTTAGCAAACTAATGCAGGAACAGAAAATCAAACACCGCATGTTCTCACTTATAAGTGGTAGCTGAACGATGAGACACATGGACACATTGGGGGAACAACACACACTGAGACCTGCCATTGGGGGTAAGGGGAAGAGCATCAGGAAGAGTAGCTAATGGATGCTGGCCTTAATACCTAGGTGATGTGTTGAGCTGTGCAGCAAACCACCATGGCACACGTTACTTATGTAACAAACCTGCACATCCTGCACATGTACCCCGCAATTTAAAATAAAAGTTGAAGAAAAAAAAAAGAATCAGATCACACCTATGAGTGATCTTCAGCCTGCCCCATTTCTGGTCCAAGAACTGTTGAAACTCTGATTGCCTAACCTCCTCCTGGCCTTCTTCTCCATTTCTTAGTATTTTACTTTCAGGCCTTCTCTTTCCTTCTATGTCTACTCATTTACCTTCTTATTTTCCTTTATCTGTTTTTCTTTTCCTAAGTTAAGTCACTCATAGTAGAGTCACGCTCAGATATTGTGTAAGCCTGACAATGACACCAAAGAATTGTAAGAGAAGACAATATTTTAACATATTTAAGAGTTAACCTTTCTGAATACATTTCAAAGCTGCGATATGGCAAAATAGGTATTGTTTAACTAATTCTCATAGATAAGATATGCTCCTCTAAAAATACCAGCAATGCCAGAATGTTTACCATCAACCGGTAAGTGTTCTTGTAGATTCCAAGATTCCTTATTTGTGAGCTCCACTCCCAACTTCTCCTGAATATTGTTAGGCTTTTTAGCATTAACCTTGTCTCCTTAAGAAAGATGAGACAAATTAGAGGAAAAAAAATCTGTTTATGTATGTGCACACATATACATAACATAATATATGAAATAAAAGTACTCTGTGCATGTTGTGCTTTTAAGCAAACTTGCATGATTAAGTTTGTTTTAAAATACATATAAATAAATAGCAAAATTAGCAACAGAACCTGATATCATTAGTCCTTGTTCAAGGATCAGAATTATACCTCTGACCACCAGCGTAAGCCAAATTTTTTTAATGTGAAGTTGGTAATTGTCTACCACGAAATTTCACCAGTAGATAATAATTCAATTATTTTGGCCACTACTTACTATCTATACCAGAAGTAGTATTTGTTCCCTTCTACTTCCTCCAATCCTTCTAGATTTCTACTTATGTATTTAGTTACTAAAGTAACTTAAATACTGCCAATTTATAACAGCAATACTTCCGTGCAGGTCAAAAACATGACCACTTTAAGAAAGCCAGAGTAAATTACATTATTTAGAAAAAACATATAAAGAGATCATAGAAGTTGTTCAGCGTTACAGTAGTACAGTGATTCTTTGTTCATGAAACAAACTCAGTATCAGTGGATACAAATTATCAATCAATAAAATGATTACCATTTTTTTACTCATTAAATAATATAAACACTAAAAATCAAAATCAAGAATTTCAGTGCAAAATATAAAAAAGAATTAAAAGAAATGTACCAAAATATAGATGTTGGTAATCTTTGTCTTTCGTTGTTAACTAGGCGTGATTTTTTGCCTTCTTTATGCTTCCTTTGTTTTCTACAAGCTTTGTGTATTATGAATATGTATTCTGGTAATCAAGGACAAACATTTAATAACTTTATTAAAATACTATTATGAAGTCTAAAGATTTTAATTTTATGTCTTATTACTCACCTTTAAGAGTCTTTACGGTATCCATCAATTTAAGTTGAGTTATCTTCCCATCAGCTGTGAGAAAAGATACAAGGTTTTAAACAAAAGCAATAATAATATGGGAAGTCAAAAAGCACTATAACTCAAAATTATAAAAATTAGTATAAACAGCAAATCTTTTAAAATTATATTTTAATAGACAAAAATTATATATATTTATGGTGTGTAACATGTTTGATATAAGCATACATTGTGGAATGGCTAAATCAAACTATTTAACTTATGCATTGTCTCACATATCATTTTTTTGGAGTGTGAACACAAAGTCTACTCTTTTAGTAGTTTTCAAGCATATAATACATGGTTATTAACTACAGTCACCATGATGAACAATAGATGTCTTGAACTTACTCCTCATGTCTAACTGATATCTTGCATCTTTGGACCAATAACCCTCTATTTCCTGCACCCACCAGCCTCTGATAATCACTGTTTTACTCTGTTTCTATGAGTTTGACTTTTTAAAATTCCACATATAAGTGCAATCAAGTCGTACCTGTCTTTCTGTGACTAGTTTATTTCACTAATATAATGTCCTCCAGGATCATCTACATTGTAGCAAATGACAGAATTTCCTTCTTTTAAAAGTCTGAATAGCATTCCACTGTGCATATATATCACTGATTTCATTATATATATATATAATACATCCAGGAGTGTAATTTTTTGATCATATGGTAGTTCTATTTTTAATGTTTTGGGCAATCTCCATATTGATTGCCTTAATGGCTATATTATTTTACATTCCCACCAACAGTGTGCAAGAGTTCCCCTTTATCCACATCCTTGCCAATATTTACCTTTTGTCTTTCTAGTAATAGCCATTCTAACAGGTGTGAGGTGATACCGCATTGTGATTTTAATTTTAATTTCCCTGATGATTAGTGATGTTGAGCATTTTTTCATGTATCTGTTCCCCATTTGCATGTCTTCTTTTGAGAAATCTATCCATCAGGTCCTTAGCTCCTTTGCCCATTTTAAATTTTTTTTGTATTCTTATTATTGTGTTGTTTGAGTTCCTTTTTATTTTGGATATTAACCCCTTATCAGATGTATGGTTTACAAGTATACTTGTCAATTCCAAAGTTTGCCTCTTCACTCTGTTCCTTATTTTCTTTGCTGTGTGGAAGCTTTTCACTTTGATGTAATATTATTTATCTATTTTCACTTTTGTTGCCTGTACTTTTGGGTTCATATATGAAAAATCATTGCCCCAATCAATATCATGGAGCTGTTCCCTATGTTTCTTCTGGTAGTTCTACAGTTTCAGGCCTTATGTTTAAGTCTTTAACCCATTTTGTGTTGATTTTTTTATGTTGTGTGAATTAGGGTTGCTATAGTTTGAATGTCCTCTCCGAAACTCATGCTGAAATGTAAGTACCAATTTCACAGTATTGGGAGGTGGAGCCTTTAAGAGGTTATTAGGTTATGAGGGCTCTAACTTCCTGAATAGATTAATGCCCTTTAAGGGGAGTGGATTAATTATCATAGGAAAGGGCTCCTGATAAAAAGATGAGTTCGGCCCAATTTCCTCTCTCTGTCTTGAGTGCTCACTTCTGCTTTCTGCCTTCCAACATGGGATGACCCTCTCCAGATGCCAGTGCCATGCTCTTGAACCTTCCAGCCACCATACCATGAAACAAATAAATATCTTCTCTTTATAAACTACCCAGTCTATAGTATTCTGTTATAGCAGCAGAAAACAGACTACATTAAAGGTCTAATTTCATTTCAGCTTTTCCAACACCATTTATTGAAGAAACTGTCTTTTCCCTATTATATGTTCTTGGCCTCTGTCTAAAATCAAATAACCATAAATCCATGAATTTATTTCTTGTCTGTCTATTCTGTTCCATTGGTCTATGTGTCTGTTTTGGGGTCAATACCATGCTGTTTTGATTACTATAGCTTTGCAGTAGATTTTCAAATTTGGTAGTGTGATGCCTCCAGCTTTGTTCTTTTTGTTCAGGATTGCATGACTATTCAGTCTTATAGTTTCATATAAAATTTAGGGTTGTTTTTCCCATTTATGTAAAAAGGTAACTGGAATTTGGATAGTAACTCCATTGAACACATTGCTTAGAACACATTGATTAGAATACATTGCATAGAACACATTGCTTTGGGTAGAATGGGCATTTTATCATTATCAATTCTTCTAATCCATGAACAAGGAATATCCATGAATGTGATATCACTCCACTTATTTGTGTCTTTAGTTTCTTTCATCAATGTTTTATACTTTTCAGTACACGGATCTTATAGTTCCTTGGCTAAATCAATTCCTAAATATTTCCTTGACTGTTTTTTTGCAGATAATTCATTGTTAGTATATAGAAATGCTACTGATTTTTTTATGTTGAGTGTGACTTTACTGAATTCATTTTTTATTTCTAACAGTTTTTTGGTAGAAAGTTTGGAATTTTCTATACGTAAGATCATGTCATCTGCAAACAGAGACTATTTAACTTCTTTCTTTCCAATTTGGATGCTTTTTATTTCTTTCTCTTGCCTAACTGATTTGGCTAGGACTTCCAGTACTATGCTGACTAGAAGGGGCAAGAGTCAGCATTCTTCTCTGGTTGCTGCTGTTAGAGGAAAAGCTTTCAAATTTTCAGTTAAATATGTTGTTAGCTATGGGTTTGTCATATATGGTCTTTATTGTGTTGATGTACAATCCTTTTGTACCTAATTTGTTGAGAGTTTTATCATAAAAGAATGTTGAATTTTGTTGAATGCCTTTCCTGTTGCTATTGCGATTATAATATGGTTTCTGTCCTTCATTCTGTTAATGTGGTATATCACATTTATGGATTTGCATATTTGGAACCATCCTTGAATCCCTGAGATAAACCCTACTTGATCATGGTGAATGATCCCTTTAACGTGCTGTTGAATTCAACTCACTAGCATTTTGTTGAGGACTTTTGTATCTGTACTTATCAGGGATATTAAACTGTAATTTTCTTTTCTTATAAATTTCTAACCGGATTTGGTATCAAGGTAATCCTGGCCTCATTAAATATGTTTGGAAGTATTCCCTTCACCATAATTTTTTGGAAGAGTTCGAAAAGGACTTGTGTTAATTCTTTCTTAATTGTCTGGCAGAATTCAGGAGTGAAATCATCAGATCCTGGGCTTTCCCTTGATGGAGGCTTTTCTTTACTGATTGAACCTTCTTACCCATTATTGATCCTTTCAGATTTTCTGTATCTTTGTGATTCAGTCCTTATAGGCTGTATCTGTCTATAGCTTTATCCATTTCTTCTACATCATCCAATTTGTTGATGTATAAATGTTTGTAGCAGTCTCTTATGATTCTTTGTATTTCTGTGCTATCAGTTGTGATGTCTCCTTTTTCATTTCTGATTTTATTTATTGGGTCTTCTCTTTTTTCTTAGTTTAGCTAAAGAGGTTTTCAATTTTGTCTATGTTTTTAAAAATCAAATTATTAGATTCTTTGACTCTTTTTACTGTTTTCTAGTCCTATTTCATTTATTTCTACTCTGATCTTTATTATTTTCTTCCTTCTATAGGATGCCTCATTTTATTGTGCTCATCTTACTGCACTTTGCAGATACTGTGTTTTTTACAAATTGAAGGTTTGTAGCAACCCTGTGTCAGGCAAGTCTACCAGTGCCATTCTTCCAAAGCCATGCTCTCATTTCATATTTCTGTGTCACCATTTTGATAATTCTCACAATATTTCAAACATTTTCATTATTATTTTATTTGTTGTGATTTGTGATCAGTGATCTTTGATATTACTATTGTAATTGTTTTGGGGTGCCATCGAGCATGTGCATACAAGATGGAGAATTTAATCAATGTATGTTTTTGTGGCTTCTGACTGCTCCATGTATAGGCCATTCCCCCATCTCTCTCCCTCTCCTTGGGACACTCTGTTCTCTGATATGCAACAATATTGATGATACCCCTATAAATGGCCTCTAAATGTTCAAGTGAAAGGAAGAGTTTCACATTTCTCACTTTAAATCAAAAGCTAGAAATGATTAAGCTTAATGAAGAAAGCATATCAAAAGCCAAAATAAACTGACAGCTATGACCCTTGTGCTAAACAGCCAACTTGCAAATGCAAAGGAAAAATTCTTCAAGGAATTAAAAAGAGCTACTCTAGTGAACACACAAAGAAAGAGAAACAGCCTTATTACTGATATGGAGAAAGTTTTAATGGTCTGGATAGAAGATCAAAGCAACACAACATGTCCTGAAACCAAAACCTGAAGCCATCTCCATAACATAAAAGTGCAAGGTGAAGCAGCAAGTGTGCTAAAGAAGCTGTAGCAAGTTATCTAGAAAATCTGGCTGAGATAATTGATGAAAGTGGCTCCACTAAACAATAGATTTTCAATGGAGATGAAACAGCCTATTGAAAGAAGGTGCCATCTAGGACTTTCATAGCTAGAGAGGTGAAGTTAATGCCTGGGATCAAAGCTTCAAAAACAAGCTGACTCTCTTGTTAGGGGCTAATCCAACTAGTGACTTTAAGTTGAAGTCATTCATTAATTTAATTAAACATTCTGAAAATCCTAGGGCCCTTAAGATACTACTAGCACAGGATAAATCTACTCTGCCTGTGCTCAATAAATGGAACAACAAAGCCTGGATGACAGCATACTGTTTGCAGCATGATTTACTGAAAATTTTAAGCCCACTATTGTGACCTACTGCTCAGAAAAAAATATTTTTTGCAAAATATTACTGATCACTGACAATGCAGATAGTAACCCAAGAGCTCTGACGGACAAGTGCAAGGAGATGAATCTTGTTTTCATGCCTGCTAACACAATATCCATTCCGCAGCCCATGGACCAAGGAATAATTTTGACCTTCAAGTCTTATTATTTAACAAATACATTTCGTAAGACTGTAGCTGCCATAGATGTATCCTCTGATAGATCTGGACAATGTAAATTGAAAGTCTTCTGGAAAGGATTCACCACTCCAGATGCCATTACAAATATTTGTGATTCATGGGTGGAGGTCAAAATGTCAACATTCACAGGAATTTGGAAGATGTTGACTCCAACCTTCATGATAACTTTAAGAAATCATTTGGAGGAAGTACTTGCGGATATGGTAGAAATAGCAAGAGAACTAGAATTAGAAGTGGAGCCTGAAAATGTGACTGAATTGCTGCAATTTCATGATATAACTTCAATGGATGAGAAATTGCTTCTTATGGGTGTGCAAAGAAAGTGGATTTCTGAGATGGAATCTACTCCTGATGAAGACGCTGTGATGCTTATTTGGTTTGTACTCCCAATGTCTTGTCACAGACGACAACCTCAGTAGATGTCTGTCTGTGTAAATGAATATTTATCTTATAAGAATAAAGGGAGGATTCAGGGGATCATGGTAGATGGGAAGCAGTTTTAGATTGCAGCTCTGGACAGAGCAGCATGCAGAGGCTTGCATTGTGAATTCTAGTTCCAGATCAACTGCAAGAACAAACCAGCAATCCTGAGAGAAAGTGGACTCCTCCTGCAGGACCCAGGAGACACCCCTAATACTGTGAGTGCCCCAACCGTGGAAGTGGGAAAGGGAGACCCTCTTCTCCTGAACACACTCCCCCACTGGAGAAACTGAAGGTCTGTTTGTGGGAGAAGTTTCTGACTTTACCTGGAGCTGAGTCAAGTTGGAGAGCTGAGCGAAATACGGGGGTAGAGGAAGCAGCAGAAAGGCCCTGGGAGCTTGGTGGGTCCCCAAGCAGCCCATTCCTGCCTGACATCACAGGGATCCATTGGGAAGGTGGCCAGAGAACCACGGGGTAAAACTACACGGAGAGAAGGAATTATCTAGCTGAATTTTGTAACAATTTGAGGGGGCAAGAAGCCTCCTGGCCAGAACTCAGGAGAAGGCACGAATCAGGTGTGCAGACTTCACAGGTAGGGGAAGAACTAAAACCCTTTTTCTCTTGCAGCTGGGAGGCAGATAGCCTTGGGCAAATTTTCAAGTCTGTCTTGCCCTCCACTTGGAGACAGACAGGGCTATTGTGGGGGAGGGTAGGCACAGTGGGAGTGAGACCAGCCCTTTAGTTTGCATGGGAGCTGGGTGAGGCCTGTGACTGCCAGCTTTCCCCCACTTCCCTGACAACCTGCATGATCCAGCAGAGGCAGCCATAATCCCCCTAGGTACACAACCCCAGTGACCTGGGAATCTCACCCACATCTCCTACAGCAGCCGCAGCAAGACCTGCCCAAGGAGAGTCTGAGCTCAGACATGCCTAGCTCCACCCCTACCTGATGGCCCTTCCCTATCCACCCTAGTAGTGGAAGACAAAGGACATATAATCTTGGGATTTCTAGGGCCCCCGCCCACTACCGGTACCGCTCCACACTATGACAGCTTATGCTCTCTGGAAAGCACCACTTCCTGGCAGGAGGGCAACCAGCACAAAAATAGAACATTAAATGACCAAAGCTAAGGACCCTCATGGAGTCCACTGCACCCTCCACTACACCTACTGGAACAGGCACTGGTATCCATAGCTGAGAGACCCATGACAGTTCACATCACAGGACTCTATGCAGACAACCCCCATTACCAGCCTGGAGCTGGGTAGACTCGCTGGGTGGCTAGACCCAGAAGACAGACAACAATCACTGCAGCTCGGCTCATAGGAAGCCACATCCATAGTAAGGGAGGAGACCACCCCTCATATTGTCTTACACCCAATTTCTGCCTCCAAAGAAAGAAGAAGTAAAAACTAAAAGGCAGAAATGAAATCCACAGGCAGACAGCCCTTGGGCTGTACTTGGGCCACACCTTGGGCCCTGACCTAACCAGCTATGTTATCTATAGATTCCAGACATTGTATGGAAAAGCATTGTAAAAATCCCTGTCCTGTTCTGTTCTGTTCTGATTACCAGTTCATGCAGCCCCCAGTCACATACCCCCTGCTTGCTCAGTCGATCATGACCCTCTCACACGGACCCCCTTAGAGTTGTGAGCCCTTAAAAAGGAGAGGAATTGCTCACTCGGGGAGCTCGGCTCTTGAGACAGGAGTCTTACCGATGCTCCCGGCAGAATAAACCCCTTCCTTCTTTAAGTCGGTGTCTGAGGGGTTTTGTCTGTGGCTCTTCCTGCTATGTTTCTTGGTTCCCTGACTGGGAAGCGAGGTGACTGGCAGATGGTTGAGGCAGCTCCTTAGGCGGCTTAAGCCTGCCCTGTGGAACATCCCTGTGGGGGACTTCGACCAGCCCAAGCAACACAGATCCTGAGAGCGCTCCCAGGTAGGCATTTGCCCCGGTGGGATGCCTCATCAGAGCAGTGTGTGGCAGGGCCCCGTGGAGGATCAATGCAGTGGCTGAACACTGGGAAGGAAGTGGCACTTGGAGTCCGGGCATCTAAAACTTGGTAAGACTGGTCTTTGGAACTTGCCCACTCCATCTGAGTGGAAGCGTGGCCTGATTACCCACAGCATGCCTTTATCAGCACTTTGGTTTTGGTTTTGGTTTTGACTTGGTTTGAATTGCTTGACAGGACTGATCTTGGGAACTTGCCCACTGCATTTGAGTGGAAGCGTGGCCTGATCACCCATGGCATGCCTTTATCGGCACTTTGGTTTTGGTTTTGGTTTTGTCTTGGTTTGAATTGCTTGACAGGCACATGTGCCTGCACAAGTGTGGCATGGATTTGACGCTGAGGTCATGTTTGAAAATGGTTCCCAGTGCTAGCAGGATTTAAAATTCTTATAATAAAAATTAGAGTAATAACAGGAACCTGCTTACTGATCCCTTATTTACTACCTGTACTCATTCAAATGGTAAAAGGTTTCATCGATACTCTAGTTCACCAGAATGCCTCAGCACAAGTGTACTACATGAATCACTATCGATCTGTCATGCAGGAAGACATAAGTAGTAAGGATGAAGGTGAGAACTCCCACTAATAACATGAGTGAGAGTCTCAAAGGTGGGGAATAAGGGAGGAGACCACCCCTCATATTGTCTTATGCCCAATTTCTGCCTCCAAAGAAAGAAGTAAAAACTAAAAGGCAGAAATGAAATCCACAGGCAGACAGCCCGGTGCCAGGCCCTGGGCCTGGTAGTTAAGGATCAACCCCTGACCTAACCAGTTATGTTATCTATAGATTCCAGACATTGTATGGAAAAGCACTGTAAAAATCCCTGTCCTGTTCTGTTCTGTTCTGATTATCAGCGCATGCAGCCCCCAGTCACGTACCCACTGCTTGCTCAATCGATCACAACCCTCTCACATGGACCCCCTTAGAGTTATGAGCCCTTAAAAAGGACAGGAATTGCTCACTCGGGGAGCTTAGCTCTTGAGACAGGAGTCTTGCCAATGCTCCTGGACGAATAAACCCCTTTCTTCTTTAACTCGGTGTCTGAGGGGTGCCTGAGGGGTTTTGTCGGTGGCTCTTCCTGCTACAATAGGGAAAAGGGGGAGAGTACCACATCAAGGGAACACCTCATAGGACAAAAGAATCTGAACAACAGCCTTCAGCCCTAGACCTTCCCTCTGACAGAGCCTACCCAAATGAGAAGGAACCAGAACAACAACCCTGGTAATATGACAAAACAAGGCTCTTCAACACCCCGCAAAAATCACACTAGTTCACCAGCAATGGATCCAAACCAAGAAGAAATCCCTGACATACCTGAAAAATAATTCAAGAGGTTAGTTATTAAGCTAATCAGGGAGGGACCAGAGAAAGGTGAAGCTCAATGCAAGGAAATCCAAAATATGATACAAGAAATGAAGGGAGAATTATTCAAGGAAATAGATAGCTTAAAGAAAAAAACAGTAAAAAATTCAGGAAATTTTGGACATGCTTTTAGAAATGCAAAATGCTCTGGAAAGTCTCAGCAATAGAATTGAACAAGTAGAAGAAAGAAAAATTCAGAGCTCGAAGACAAGGTCTTCGAATTAACCCAATCCAACAAAGACAAAGAAAAAAGAATAAGAAAATATGAACAAAGCCTCCAAGAAGTTTGAGATTATGTTAAACAACCAAATGTAAGAATAATCAGTGTACCTGAGGAAGAAGAGAATTCTAAAAGCCTGGAAAACATATTTGGGGGAATAATTGAGGAAAACTTCCCCAGCCTTGCAAGAGACCTAGACAGCCAAATATAAGAAGCATAAAGAACACCTGGGAAAATCATCACAAAAAGATCTTTGCCTAGGCACATTGTTATCAGGTTATCCAAAGTTAAGACGAAGGATAGACTCTTAAGAGCTGTGAGACAAAAGCACCAGGTAACCTATAAAGGAAAATTTATCAGATTAACAGCAAATTTCTCAGCAGAAACCCTACAAACTAGAAGGGATTGGGGACCTATCTTCAGCCTCCTCAAACAAAACAATTATCAGCCAAGAATTCTGTATCCAGTGAAACTAAGCATCATATATGAAGGAAAGATAAAATCATTTTCAGACAAACAAATGCTGAGAGAATTTGCCATTACCAAACCACCACTACAAGAACTGCTAAAAGGAGCTGTAAATCTTAAAACAAATCTTGAAAAAAGCATCATCAAAACAGAACCTCTTTAAAGCACAAATCACACAGGACCTATAACACAAAAATACAAGTTAAAAAGCAAAAACAAAAAACAAACAAAAAACACAAAGTACACAAGCAACAAGGAGCATGATGAAAGCAATGGTACCTCATATTTCAATATTAACATTGAATGTAAATGGCCTGAATGCTCCACTTAAAAGATACAGAACCACAGAATGGATAAGAACTCACCAACCAAATATCTGCTGCCTTCAGGAGACTCACTAACACGTAATGACTCACATAAAAGCAAAGGGGTGGAAAAAGGCATTTCATGCAAATGGACACCAAAAGCGAGCAGGGGTAGCTATTTTTATATCAGACAAAACAAACTTTAAAGCAACAGTGGTTAAAAGAGACAAAGAGGGACAGTATACAGTGGTAAAAGGTCTTGTCCAACAGGAAAATATCACAATCCTAAACATATATGCACCTAACACTGGGGCTCCAAAATTTATAAAACAATTACTAACAGACCTAAGAAATGAGATAGACAGCAACACAATAATAGTGGAGGACTTCAGTACTCCATTGACAGCACTAGAGAAGTCATCAAGACAGAAAGTCAATAAAGAAACAATAAATTGACACTATATCTTGGAACAAATGGACTTAACAGATACATAAAGAACACTTCATCCAACAACCGCAGAATACACATTCTATTCAACAGTGCATGGAACTTTCTCCAAGATAGATCATGTAATAGGCCATAACATGAGCCTCAATAAATTTAAGAAAATTGAAATTATACCAAGCACTCTCTCAGACCACAGTGGAATAAAACTGGAAATCAACTCCAAAAGGGACCTTCAAAACCATGAAAATACATGGAAATTAAATAACCTGCTCCTCAATGACCACTGGGTCAAAAACAAAATCGAGATGAAAATTTAAAAATTCTTAGAACTGAATGACAATAATGACCCAAGCTATCAAAACCTCTGGGATACAGCAAAGGTGGTGCTAAGAGGAAAGCTCACAGCCCTAAATGCCTACATCAAAAAGACTGAAAGAGCACAAACTGACACTCTAAGGTCACACCTCAAGGAACTAAAGAAGCAAGAACAAACCAAACCCAAACCCAGCAGAAGAAAGGAAATAACCAAGATCAGACCAGAACTAAATGAAATTGAAACAAGAAAAAATAAAAGATAAATGAAACACAAGGCTGGTTCTTTGAAAAGATAAATAAAATTGATAGACCATTGGCAAGATTAACCAAGAAAAGGAGAGAGAAAATCCAAATAACTTCACTAAGAAATGAAACAGGAGATATTAAAATTGACACCACTGAAATACAAAAGATCACTCAAGGCTTCTATGAACACCTTTATGCACATAAACTAGAAAACCTAGAAGAGGCGATGGATAAATTCCTGGAAAAATACAACCCTCCTAGCTTAAATCAGGAATAATTAAATATCCTGAACACACCAATAACAAGTTGCAAGATTGAAATGGTAATTTAAAAATTAAAAACAAAAAAAAAGTCCAGGACCAGACACTGAAAGAATTGGTACCAATACTTTTGACACTATTCCACAAGACAAAGAAAGAAGGAACCCTCACTAATTCATTCTATGAAGGCAGCATCACCCTAATATCAAAACCAGGAAAGAATATAACCAAAAAAGAAAACTACAGACTGATATCCTTGATCAACATAGATGCTAAAATCCTTCACAAAATACTAGCTAAGTGAATCCAACAACATATCAAAAGATAATCCACCATGATCAGGTGAGTTTCATACTGGGGATGCAGGGATAGCTTAACATAAGCAAGTCAATAAATGTGATACACCACATAAACAAAATTTAAAACAAAAATCACATGATCATCTCAAGTGCACGTGTGTGTGTGTGTGTGTGTGTGTGTGTGTGTGTGTGTGTGTTTCTATGTTTAAATTTTTTTTTAACAAGCTGCCCAGTTCATTTTGATCACTGACTTGGAAGTGTATGGTAGAAGAGAGAGAGAAATGAGGTGGACATACAGTTAAGAGAAGATCAATAAGGGTTTTCCTTGTTCCTTTTCTGAGCAAAAGTGTATGAAATTTATCCTGAAGACTTTTTAAAGTCTAAAGGACAAAAGATGATGTCACTCTCAAACAAGAAAATCTTCAATGGCTCCCTCAACACTATTATTTGTAGGATAAAATTCCTGTACAATACTGCCTTGCTCACTTTTGTAGCAGCAGCTCTTTTTTTTTAAAACACCTCATCGGATTTAACCACTTACAGTTACCTGAGAGTAACCATTATTTCCTTCCTTCTACTTTCCCCCCTTCCATCATTCCTCAAATATTTATTATTTACTCTCAAAAATTATGGCACTTTATTTATTTATTTATTTTATTATTATTATTATACTTTAAGTTTTAGGGTACATGTGCACAATGTGCAGGTTAGTTACATATGTATACATGTGCCATGCTGGTGTGCTGCACCCATTAACTCGTCATTTAGCATTAGGTATATCTCCTAATGCTATCCCTCCCCCCTCCCCCCATCCCACAACAGTCCCCAGAGTGTGATGTTCCCCTTCCTGTGTCCATGTGTTCTCATTGTTCAATTCCCACCTATGAGTGAGAACATGCGGTGTTTGGTTTTTTGTCCTTGCGATAGTTTACTGAGAATGATGATTTCCAATTTCATCCATGTCCCTACAAAGGACATGAACTCATCATTTTTTATGGCTGCATAGTATTCCATGGTGAATACGTGCCACATTTTCCTAATCCAGTCTATCAATGTTGGACATTTGGGTTGGTTCCAAGTCTTTGCTATTGTGAATAGTGCCGCAATAAACATACGTGTGCATGTGTCTTTATAGCAACATGATTTATAGTCCTTTGGGTATATACCCAGAAATGGGATGGCTGGGTCAAATGGTATTTCTAGTTCTAGATCCCTGAGGAATCGCCACACTGACTTCCACAATGGTTGAACTAGTTTACAGTCCCACCAACAGTGTAAAAGTGTTCCTATTTCTCCACATCCTCTCCAGCACCTGTTGTCTCCTGACTTTTTTAATGATCGCCATTCTAACTGGTGTGAGATGGTATCTCATTGTGGTTTTGATTTGCATTTCTCTGATGGCCAGCGATGGTGAGCATTTTTTCATGCGTTTTTTGGCTGCATAAATGTCTTCTTTTGAGAAGTGTCTGTTCATGTCCTTCGCCCACTTTTTGATGGGGTTGTTTGTTTTTTTCTTGTAAATTTGTTTGAGTTCATTGTACATTCTGGATATTAGCCCTTTGTCAGATGAGTAGGTTGCAAAAATTTTCTCCCATCCTTAGGTTGCCTGTTCACTCTGATGGCAGTTTCTTTTGCTGTGCAGAAGCTCTTTAGTTTAATTAGATCCCATTTGTCAATTTTGGCTTTTGTTGCCATTGTTTTTGGTGTTTTAGACATGAAGTCCTTGCCCATGCCTATGTCCTGAATGGTAATGCCTAGGTTTTCTTCTAGGGTTTTTATGGTTTTAGGTCTAACATTTAAGTCTTTAATCCATCTTGAATTCATTTTTGTATAAGGTGTAAGGAAGGGATTCAGTTTCAGCTTTCTACATATGGCTAGCCAGTTTTCCCAGCACCATTTATTAAACACGGAATCCTTTCCCCATTGCTTGTTTTTCTCAGGTTTATCAAAGATCAGATGGTTGTAGATGTGTGGTATTATTTCCGAGGGCTCTATTCTGTTCCATTGGTCTATATCTCTGTTTTGGTACCAGGACCATGCTGTTTTGGCTACTGTAGCCTTGTAGTATAGTTTGAAGTCAGGTAGCATGCTGCCTCCAGCTTTGTTCATTTGGCTTAGGATTGTCTTGGCAATGAGGGCTCTTTTTTGGTTCCATATGAACTTTAAAGTAGTTTTTTCCAATTCTGTGAAGAAAGTCATTGGTAGTTTGATGGGGATGGCATTGAATCTGTAAATTACCTTGGGCAGTATGGCCATTTTCACGATACTGATTCTTCCTATCCATGAGCATGGAATGTTCTTCCATTTGTTTGTATCCTATTTCATTGAGCAGTAGTTTGTAGTTCTCCTGGAAGAGGTCCTCACGTCCCTTTTAAGTTGGATTCCTAGGTATTTTATTCTCTTTGAAGCAATTGTGAATGGGAGTTCACTCATGATTTGGCTCTCTGTTACTGGTGTATAAGAATGCTTGTGATTTTTGTACATTGATTTTGTATCCTGAGACTTTGCTGAAGTTACTTATCAGCTTAAGGAGATTTTGGGCTAAGACAATGGGGTTTTCTAGATATACAATCATGTCATCTGCAAACAGGGACAATTTGACTTCCTCTTTTCCTAATTGAATACCCTTTATTTCCTTCTCCTGCCTGATTGCCCTGGCCAGAACTTCCACACTATGTTGAATAGGAGTGGTGAGAGAGGGCATCCCTGTCTTGTGCCAGTTTTCGAAGGGAATCCTTCCAGTTTTTGCCCATTCAGTATGATATTGGCTATGGGTTTATCATAGATAGCTCTTATTATTTTGAGATACATCCCATCAATATCTAATTTATTGAGAGTTTTTAGCATGAAGGGTTGTTGAATTTTGTCAAAGGCCTTTTCTGCATCTATTGAGATAATCATGTGGTTTTTGTCTTTGGTTCTGTTTATATGCTGGATTACATTTATTGATTTGTGTATATTGAACCAGCCTTGCATCCCCGGGGTGAAGCCCACTTGATCACGGTGGATAAGCTTTTTGATGTGCTGCTGGATTCGGTTTGCCAGTATTTTATTGAGGATTTTTGCATCAATGCTCATCAAGGATATTGGTCTAAAATTCTCTTTTTTTGGTTGTGTCTCTGCCCAGCTTTGGTATCAGGATGATGCTGGCCTCATAAAATGAGTTAGGGAGGATTCCTTCTTTTTCTATTGATTGGAATAGTTTCAGAAGGAATGGTACCAGTTCCTCCTGTACCTCTGGTAGAATTCGGCTGTGAATCCATCTGGTCCTGGACTCTTTTTGGTTGGTAAGCTACTGATTATTGCCACAATTTCAGAGCCTGCTATTGGTCTATTCAGAGATTCAACTTCTTCCTGGTTTAGTCTTGGGAGGGTGTATGTGTCCAGGAATTTATCCATTTCTTCTAGATTTTCTAGTTTATTTGCATAGAGGTGTTTGTAGTATTCTCTGATGGTAGTTTGTATTTCTGTGGGATCGGTGGTGATATCCCCTTTATCATTTTTTATTGCGTCTATTTGATTCTTCTCTCTTTTCTTCTTTATTAGTCTTGCTAGCAGTCTATCAATTTTGTTGATCCTTTCAAAAAACCAGCTCCTGGATTCATCAATTTTTTGAAGGGTTTTTTGTGTCTCTATTTCCTTCAGTTCTGCTCTGATTTTAGTTATTTCTTGCCTTCTGCTAGCTTTTGAATGTGTTTGCTCTTGCTTTTCTAGTTCTTTTAATTGTGATGTTAGGGTGTCAGTTTTGGATCTTTCCTGCTTTCTCTTGTGGGCATTTAGTGCTATAAATTTCCCTCTACACACTGCTTTAAATGTGTCCCAGAGATTCTGGTATGTTGTGTCTTTGTTCTTGTTGGTTGCAAAGAACATCTTTATTTCTGCCTTCATTTCGTTATGTACCCAGTAGTCATTCAGGAGCAGGTTGTTCAGTTTCCATGTAGTTGAGTGGTTTTGAGTGAGTTTCTTAATCCTGAGTTCTAGTTTGATTGCACTGTGGTCTGAGAGACAGTTTGTTATAATTTCTGTTCTTTTACATTTGCTGAGGAGAGCTTTACTTCCAACTATGTGGTCAATTTTGGAATAGGTGTGGTGTGGTGCTGAAAAAAATGTATATTCTGTTGATTTGGGGTGGAGAGTTCTGTAGATGTCTATTAGGTCCGCTTGGTGCAGAGCTGAGTTCAATTCCTGGGTATCTTTGTTAACTTTCTGTCTCGTTGATCTGTCTAATGTTGACAGTGGGGTGTTAAAGTCTCCCATTATTATTGTGTGGGAGTCTAAGTCTCTTTGTAGGTCACTCAGGACTTGCTTTATGAATCTGAGTGCTCCTGTATTGGTTGCATATATATTTAGGATAGTTAGCTCTTCTTGCTGAATTGATCCATTTACCATTATGTAATGGCCTTCTTTGTCTCTTTTGATCTTTGTTGGTTTAAAGTCTGTTTTATCAGAGACTAGGATTGCAACCCCTGCCTTTTTTTGTTTTCCATTTGCTTGGTAGATCTTCCTCCATCCTTCTATTTTGAGCCTATGTGTGTCTCTGCACGTGAGATGGGTTTCCTGAATACAGCACACTGATGGGTCTTGACTCTTTATCCAATTTGCCAGTCTGTGTCTTTTAATTGGAGCATTTAGTCCATTTACATTTAAAGTTAATATTGTTATGTGAGCATTTGATCCTGTCATTATGATGTTGGCTGATTATTTTGATAGTTAGTTGATGCAGTTTCTTCCTAGCCTTGACGGTCTTTACAATTTGGCATGACTTTGCAGTGGCTGGTACCGGTTGTTCCTTTCCATGTTTAGTGCTTCCTTCAGGAGCTCTTTTAGGGCAGGCCTGGTGGTGACAAAATCTCTCAGCATTTGCTTGTCTGTAAAGTATTTTATTTCTCCTTCACTTATGAAGCTTAGTTTGGCTGGATATGAACACTTTACTTTCCAATTATCTTTATATATTTCCCCCTCACCACAAATGAACTATACAATTCCTTGATGGCAGGAACAGGCCTGATTCATCAGGTCCTCAATAAGTATGTGTTAAATGAATAAATGAGCAAATGAGCAAGAATTAGACCTATTTCTTTCTCATTAAAAACTGATATAGCTGAGACATGTGGCCCCACTCAAATCTCATGTCGAATTGTAATCCCCAGTGTTGGACGTGGTGCCTGGTGGGAAGTGATTGGATCATGGGGTTTGATTTTCATGCATGGTTTACCACCATCCCCTTCATGCTGTTCTTGTGATAGTGAGTTTGTTTTCGGGAGATCTGGTTGTTTAAAAGTGCGTAGCACTTGCCCAACCCCTTGCTCCTGCTTCAGCCATGTGACACGCCTGCTTCCCCTTCACCTTCTGCCATAATTGTAAGTTTCCTGAGGCCTCCCCAGAAGTTGAGCAGGTTATGCTTTCTGTACATCCTATGGAACTGTAAACCAATTAAACCTCTTTTCTTTATAAATCACCCAGTCTCAGGTATTTCTTTATAATAATGCAAGAATGGACTAATACAAAGACCAGTGCATAGCTATAATCTTCCACCACTCTATTGGAGCAACAACTCATCAACTTTTTTTACGTCTATATTCTGACACTGATAATTCAATATATGGGAAGAAAAATAATATTTATTTTAGACATTATGTATAATATTTCATGTATTCTTGGAATAATATTGTGAAGTAAACATAGTCTCTACTAGATAGTAAGCATTGTGTAAATGAAAGCTACCTTTATTACCATGACAGTTTAACCTAAGTAAATTAGAATTTCATGACACTGCTTTAGGTTGTTTTCAAAAACTTGTAAAATGGAACTTAAACTTATTTTTTCTCTTTTCATTCCTCATCTTCACCTCCCTCACCTCTATTCCCCAAATTTCTTCTTTTGTCTGACTGTGTTTCAGCCTTCCAATGACCTTAATGATGTTTCTGAGACTATATAGCTTAGTCAGTGTCATTTAGGGTCCCAATACTTTCTGTATGACAATCTTAATATTCATTTAAATTCTGAATGTCCATTTCAAAAAAAATCATAACAGTAATAATAAACATAAATACACAAACATATCCCCTTCTTTAGTACTGGATATTTCTGTTTACTTTTATAGTAATTCAAAGTGCAGTATCAGTATTTCTTATAATTAAATCCAAAGCCCTCTTTGAAAGGCACCAAAATAATTGAAATACTCACCACTGGTTGGGAGATGATTTACTAGCTCTGTATATTCCTCATATGTAACCTCAATCCCCATTATCTTTCAGGAAATTGTCCAGGTTACAGATCTCAATTTTTTCTTTGAAGATACGGAAAAGTACATAACAAGAAATTACGATTTTTCTAATGATTTTGAAGTATGAAAACATGGTGCTTTACTATCATTAAGAACAACAAACAGTGAGAATTGCTTATTAGAATAAGAAGAATTAGAAATCATTCCCTTCATTATGCTTCAGTGTGTGATGTTAAATGAATGGCTGAAGACACAGTAAAAATTGTTGGGCATTATATGATAACATAGACAATCAATCCATATAAATTTTACTTGAAAGCAGTGGCTTAATTTGAGACTAACTTCATATATTAGTTACCATTGTTGACTATATTCACCTGATCACAATAACTATTTCACATGTTGATTCTTCCATAGATATTTAGGTTGTAACCAAGTTCACATTAGCAATATAAAAAAATTTTCATTGTCAGTATCTTCAAATTCTATTGTCTTAGCAAAAACAAACAAACAAAAAAGATTTCTGCCAAAACATAGATGAACACATAAAAGAACAGGAGTTTTTCTTCCCATGAAAAATACTCTCATAAGTAACCCTAAAGGCTGGCAATAAAGACACGTGTTTTTCTCCTTTTCTTGCCAAGACCCCTTTAAAACAATTGAAATGATTAAAATAAGGGGAAAAGGTAATAAACTCATAATAAATTCAAAAAGAATAAATATGGAAGGGGAGATGTGGGCATAAGTAGAAGAGAAGTTTGTATTTATGAAAGCACAGTATGTTCATTTATTTATTCATTCATTAAACATTCGATTGTTTAATGTCTTCTGTGTACCAGGCACTATCATCCTACGTGCTATATGGATAGGGCAGTGAACAAAACAGAAATTCTCTGTCTCAAGTAGTTTATATACTACTTTGGGGAGACATATAACAAAGAAGTAAACAAGTAGATACAAACTGATAAAACAGAGTGGAGGAAACCACAGTCTAGACTATTCAAAGGAGGAGGATCTAGGTAGATAGAAGTAAAGATGGGAAGGAAGCCAATTTGCCCAGAAAAAAACCCAGAAAAGCTCAATGCTCAGTTTTGGCAGGTACTAAGTTTAAAATTAAGAAGGCAGGAAGAAGGGAAAATTTGAAAATAAAGAGATTAAATGAAAGTCTGCCTATGGAACATTTGTATCAGCCGGTCTCAACCTCCCCTTCTCCAAAATCCCTGAGTCACAGAAGAACAGGCAGTTTAGCATTTACTCCTTGACCAAAACACTGGAGAACTCTCCAGCAACAGAATGAAAACCACTACCGTTAAGGTGGATTTTTGTGACTGAGAATAAAGCCCAACTAATTCTGCCATTTACAGGGCCTCTGAGCTAACTGTTGCCTCTTTACCTGCTCTCTCTGAAGCAAAGCTTGCCAGACAACACATTTCATTCATTTCGTTCATACACAGGGCTTTTACTCATGCTGGAGACCTAAGAGCTCAACCAATCCACAAATACAAAAAGAAGACAAACTCTTATTGGCTACCAGGTACGATCTATTCAGTCTCTCATTCTTAACTATATAAATAGATGATTAAGGAAAGGAAAGATAATTTAAACCAACAAAGATCTCTAATATGCTAAAAGAGATTCTGGAATATAGTATACTCATAATGCATGAATGTGAGACTATGTGAAATGAATAAAAAGGAGGCACCCTTACAAGTTAAAAATTATTAGTAAGAACTTCAAGATTCTGGAAAAAAATTAAAAGATTGCCAAACTTAAAAAAAAAACAGGTCTTCAGAGAGACACAAGCACCTTCAAGTTTAGAAAGCCCACAGAGTTCTAAGCAAAGTGTATGAAAAAGATCTACAACTGAACTCATCATTGTAAAATTTCAGATTTCCAAGATAAGGAGAAAAGTCTTGCCTCAAAGAGAAAAGAAATAACAATCAGGCCAGGCATGGTGGTTCACGCCTGTAATCCCAGCACTTTGGGAGGCCGAGGTGGGCAGATTACCTGAGATCAGGAGTTCGAGACCAGCCTGGCCAACACGGTGAAACCCCATCTCTACTAAAAATACAAAAATTAGCCTGGCATGGTGGCAGGTACCTGTAATCCCAGCTACTTGGGAGGCTGAGGCAGGAGAATCGCTTGACCCTGGGAGGCAGAGGTTGCAGTGAGCTAAGATCCCGCCACTGCACTCCAGCATGGGCAACAAGAGCGAAACTCCATTTCAAAAAAAAAAAAAAAAGAAAAGTAAAGGAACATTCCTTAGGTTGTTATTAAACTTCTCATCAGCTACAAGGGATTCTTATAAATAATGATTCACGTTTTTTAAAATTCTGAAGGAAAATAATTTTGAACCTAGAATTATATTATATTCCCAAATAAACTATCATTATAGACAATATAATGGAATAGAATCCATTACATGGAATGAGTAAGAAGCTGGAAGATGTTACTAATGTGGCCAAGAGCTCATTGGTTCCATCATTTGACAAGAAAAAAAGAAAAAGAAATCCCAGTAGAAATTCCAGGAAAAAAAATTTATAGTCTACATATGAACAAAAACTTAAGCTAAAATATGACATAACACTGAGGTATTGATACTGATAAAAAGGAAGAATCCAGGACATCAGGACATTCTCCTTTGGGTAGCACAGATTTTATAACCCAAAAAGAAGTGACTACATTACTAGCCCACTAATAAATTCAGAAACTTTAAAAGTATACATATACACACATCTTAGATATATACATATAATTACATATACATATATACATATCTGTAGATATATACATATAATTACATATACATACACATTATCTGTAGATATAGACATAATTTTATGTATACATATACTTTAAAATTATACATATACATTTAAAAATTATATATGTATTATATATCCGTAGATACATACATATAATTATATAACCTTAACAATGAAAGAGTAAAACCAACAGGTTTCCGGAAATTGAAGTTAAAGAGGATTAAAGGTATTAATATCCTTTGATTCCACAGTAGAGAGTCAAGAGATACTGTCAAAAGGATATGGAAGAAGAAAGAGAGGCTAGTGTTTATTATTTAAAGTTACAAATTCAATGAACAGAAGTGAAACTAATCTTTTAAGTATAACAACTTGAGAAAGGGAAGGGATGTGGAAGCTATGTCAGGAGTGAAATCATCATCACCAGTAGCAGGGAGTCAATAGCTAACATCTAGAGCTGCAGATCTTAGAGTGTTGTCTGCAGACCCTCAGGAATCGCCAAGATCCTCTCAGGGGATCCACAAAGTCAAAGCTATTTTCATAATAGTAATTAGACATTATTTGCCTTTTTCATTGTGTTGACATTTGTACTGACAATACAAAAGCAAAAGTGTGTAAAACTGATGGCATCTGATAACAAATCAAGGCAGAAGCACCAAAGCAGTACTGGTAGTCATTATATTCTTCACTGCCATTCATTTGTGGTAAAATAATAAATAATAAAAACCAATTTTACTTAAGAATACCTTGATAATTATATGTCTTTTGAGTATTTTGTATGATAAAAATAAAGAGAGTACTTCTACATACAGAACAAAAAGAGTGTTCTTGGGCAAAAGCATGCTGTGATTAAGTTGTGAGCTGAACTAGCTGCTTTCTTCATGGACAACATTTTTACCTGAAAGAATGACAGGGAAACTATACTTATTCAGACATTGATATGGCTTGAAAATGAGTAAAGGAAGTAATGGAAGACATCTTGCAAATGAGTAAAGCAAACCCATCAGACTTCAAGGAAAACAATTGAAAATGTTGTCGATGACAAAATTCAAGTTTTTAAATGAAAATAATTTTGGAGAACTCACATCTGCCATCATGAGCCTGAGAACTTCCCAAAGGTTAAAGAACTTTCTTAAAAGACTAGTGGTTATACAGATGAATGTGATCTCTTTAAATATATAGTGAAATGTGTGAACATTTGGAAGCTCTATAAAACTCAATGATCCAGTATAATTATGCACCACACAATGATGTCTGGATCAATGATGAACTGCATATTCTATAGTAGTCCCATATAATTATAATACTGTATTTTTACTATACCTTTTTTATGTTTAGATACACAAATACCCACGTGTGTTACAATCGCCTATAGTATTCAGTACAGTGGCAAGCTGTACGGGTTTGTAGCCTGTGAGCAGATAGTCTCCAAGTAATAGGTTACATCATACTAGATTTATCTGTGTAAGTAAATTCGTGAGGTCCTCATGATGACAAAATTGCACAATGACAAAATTACATAACAGTGAATTTTTCAGAATGTAGCCCCATCATTAAGCGATGCATGACTATATTTTCCAAATAACAAAATAATTATAAAAAATAATTCTACAAGTATTTTTAAAAATCTGGTTAATGAGCAAAATAGCCAAGTTGATTTTAACATAAAGTATAAAAAGTTCACTAATAGGTTTTTGGAGTCTACACTGCAATTAACCTTTAAAAAATTTCCACTAGTTGAGTTTTGGTGTAATCTCAAAGAAGAATATTCATCATTATCTGCAAAGGCAATTCTTCTCTCTTTTCCAACTATATATTTGTGTGAGGCCAGATTTTCATGATATACTAACCAAAACAACCTATCACAACAGATTAAACACAGAAGCAGATGTGAGACTCCAATCAGACATTAAAGTGATTAACAAAAATGTAAAATAATGCTCCTTTTCTCACTAAATTTTTTGAAAAAATTATTTTTAATGAAAGTATGAAATTTATGTAAACATGCAATTTGTTTACTAATATTATTTTAAGCAAACTATTAAATAAATGTTTTAAAATTTTCTGAGTTCTAATATGGTAAATATCAACAGATACAACTCACATAAACTAAAGCTCTTTGGGATCCTCAACAATTTTTAAGAATGAAAAAGTCTGAACACCAAAAGGTCTGAAAGTCACTACTGTAAATAAATCAATATATAATACTATAAGCATATTATTTAAATCTATAGAAGTGATTAAAAGAATGAAAACCAGAAGCATTCAGAAGTGGTTTTATCAAGGGAAGTGTGACTGGAGGTGGGAAAAGATAGAATAAGGATTTGTTTCATTTTATTTTTAGTCTTTCTGTTTTAACCATTTTTAGTAAATGGTAAAAACCTATTAATAAAATACAAGGATAAACAAAAATGGAGAAAAATATAGAAAGGAGCATACTGCTTTTATCAATCTTCACATGGCAATTTTTTGCTCACCTTTAAACATCTTTACAACCCCTGTCAATGTATTCATATCCATATCTTCATCAGCTATAAGGTAAAATAAATTCACATATATAAGCATTGATACTCAAAAAATAACTCATATTTGGTAATTTTTACCATTTCCTCTAGAATTTCCTCACCTGTTGCTTTTACTTCCTCATCTCTATAACAGAGAAAAATAACACTACCTACCTCACAGGCTTTGAGTAAGCATTAAAAGAGACAGAAGAAGTACTTAAACTTATGCCTGGCACATTGTATATGCAGAAAAAATAGCCATTAGTGTTTTTATTTTTAAAAGTAATAGAAGCAGAGTCTATATCTATTCTTCTGATATAAAAGAATCATATCATATATCTTTTTCATTTGAATATAACACTGATATATTTATAACATCTTTTTAAAATATAAAATCTATTTTATTAAATTTCCTATCTAATCTCTACATGTGATATATAATCTGGGGGCTTGTTACAGTGGCCTGGAGAATAGTTTTTCATGGAGAGTAGCTAAACAAATATTCCTGAATATATGGAGAGAAGAAACTCTATAATGAATGTTTCTGCTTTCACATTTGGTAAGGTCCATAAAAAGAAGTTAGGGGAGATATGATTTTAATTAGCAAACAGTTACAAGTAATGGCAGCATGACCTGATGCTACCCTCTGGCCCCCATATATATGTCAGATAATTATCTATGTGGAAGAAAACAATAAATACCAATTGTACAGTAAAAGAATATGCAAATACAATTTACATGCACGTACATATAATCTTTGAAACTATAATTATTCTCATAAGACCAAGAGAGTAAGAATCAATGATAAGACTCTTTGGTAATATGCTCTCAAACAGACTCTACCTTAGGTAATGTGACTGCTGCAAATAAGTCATGCAATTTTTGATTATTTGCTAGAAGATTAGGAGGTTTTTTTGAAGTTTCCTAGCCGACTGTGATTTAATTCAAGATGGATTCAAGACTTAAACGTTAGACCTAAAACCATAAAAACCCTAGAAGAAAACCTAGGCATTACCATTCAGGACATAGGCATGGGCAAGGACTTCATGTCTAAAACACCAAAAGCAATGGCAACAAAAGCCAAAATTGACAAATGGGGTCTAATTAAACTAAAGAGCTTCTGCACAGCAAAAGAAACTACCATCAGAGTGAACAGGCAACCTACAGGATGGGAGAAAATTTTTGCAATCTACTCATCTGACAAAGGGCTAATATCCAGAATCTACAATGAACTCAAACAAATTTACAAGAAAAAAACAAACAACCCCATCAAAAAGTGGGTGAAGGATATGAACAGACACTTCTCAAAAGAAGACATTTATGCAGCCAACAGACACATGAAAAAATGCTTATCATCACTGGTCATCAGAGAAATGCAAATCAAAACTACAATGAGATATCATCTCACACCAGTTAGAATGGCGATCATTAAAAAGTCGGGAAACAACAGGTGCTGGAGAGGATGTGGAGAAATAGGAACACTTTTACACTGTTGGTGGGACTGTAAACTAGTTCAACCATTGTGGAAGACAGTGTGGCAATTCCTCAAGGATCTAGAACTAGAAATACCATTTGACCCAGCAATCCCATTACTGGGTATGTACCCAAAGGATTATATATCATGCTACTATAAAGACACACGCACATGTGTTTATGTTTATTGCGGCACTATTCACAATAGCAAAGACTTGGAACCAACCCAAATGTCCATCAATGATAGACTGGATTAAGAAAATGTGGCACATATACACCATGGAATACTATGCAGCCATAAAAAATGATGAGTTCATGTCCTTTGTAGGGACATGGATGAAGCTGGAAACCATCATTCTCAGCAAACTATCACAAGGACAAAAAACCAAACACCGCATGTTCTTACTCATAGGTGGGAATTGATCAGTGAGAACACTTGGTCACAGGAAGGGGAACATCACACACCAGGGCCTGTCATGGGATGGGGGGATGGGGGAGGGATAGCATTAGGAGAGATACCTAATGTAAATGACGAGTTAATGGGTGCAGCACACCAACATGGCACATGTATACATATGTAACAAATCTGCACGTTGTGCACATGTACCCTAGAACTTAAAGTATAATAATAAAATAAGTAAATAAATAAAAGAATAGAAAAAAAATTTTTGTTCTGTGAATTAAGGAAAGTTAATAATTTTTAAAACTTTTTATTTAAATTTTTGTGGGTAAATAGGTATATATATTTATGAGTTACATGAGATGTTCTGATACAGGTATGCAATGTATAACAATCATATCATGTAAAATGGGGTATCCATCCCCTCAAACTTTTATCTTTTGTGTTACAAACAATCCAATCATACTCTTTTAATTATTTTAAAATGTACAAGTAAATTATTGTTGACTATAGTCACCCTGTTGTACTATCAAATACAAGGTCTTATTCATTCTTTCTAACTACTTTTTTTGTACCCATTAACCATTCCCATCTCCCCATCACCCTCCCATTACCCTTTCCATGAGTTCAATTATTTTGATTTTTAGATCCCACAAATAAGTGAGAACATGCAATGTTTGTCTTCCTGTGCCTGGCCTATTTCACTTAGCATAATGACCTCCATTTCCATTCATATTGTTGTAAATGACAGGCTCTCATTCTTTTTTATGGCTGAACAGTACTCCACTGTGTATAAGTACCACATTTCCATTACCCATTCACCTGTTGATGAGCACTTAGGTTGCTTTAAGGAAAGTTAATACTTTTTAAATGTAAAATAATACCTACCCATAATACTTGATTATCTTTAAAGCATGTACACATATCACACATAGTTGGTTTAGAATGATAATCCCCAAACCAATTGGCAGTACTTTTCCAGACTGGTCACAGATTGACAATTTCTGTTGAGACCACAACAAAGAGGATGCTGAATACTAAGCTAAAGACTTAAATATAAGCAGTGGATATATAATAAGAGAATTGTGGTTATGAGAGAAGTGTCTTTGTTTTAGGAACGCCTTTGTTTAGTATTTAGCACAACCAATTTGCAAGTGATCAGGATAAATAAACCAAAACATAAAACAAAAGTAAAGATATTTCTGTAACAATTTCTACTGGAATTCTGTACATCAGGAATTGCAGGGCTCACTGGAGATGGCCTGTCTCTACTCTGTAGGGTTGGCTGGACTTGCTCAGATGGATGTATTTGGGTTTGAGGGCTTTAATTCACCCTCCCTCACACATCTAGCTTTTCAACTAGGATAACTAGAATATTGGGGCCTCTATTCTTGTGGTCTTTCATCCTTTAAGGCTTCTATCCCCTTGTGGTTGTAAAATCCTCCAAGGTTTCTCTTTCTCCATGTGGCCTTTCTATCACAATAGTTGGAATTATTTAATGCAGCTCAGGAATCCAATAATGAAAGCAGACGTTTATAGGCCTGTTAAGGTCTAGATTTGGAAGACCTAGGATGTGTATAAGTACCACATTTTCATTACCCATTCACCTGTTGATGAGCACTTAGGTTGCTTTAAGGAAAGTTAATACTTTTTAAATGTAAAATACTTTTTTAATGTAAAAACCCAGATTCAAAGGATAGGGAGATATTCTACCTCTTAATGAGTAGAATGGTAAAATAAAATTATAAAGAATTGGGAAGAATTATTATAGTCAGTCTTGAAAATAATCTATCATGTATAGATATATAGACAGCAATAAAGAAAATGTGGCCAAATTGGGAAAAATTATTATAATCAGTCTTGAAAATAATCTATCACATATAGATATATAGACAGCAATAAAGAAAATGTGGCCAAATACTAACATTTGTGAATATGGATGTTGGGTAAACAGATGTTCATTGTATTATTTCTGCAAATTTTCTGCAGGTTTAAACTATTTGAAAATAAAATCTGAGAGGACACTTTGCAGATTTTTCTCCATGCACCACCTCCAGGTGCTCATGAAAGAAAGACTAGGGCATGGCACAGGATCAGAAAGTGCCTTCCGCAGTGAAGCCAGACTGGAGGAGAGGAGTAACTGCCATCACGTGAAAGACACAAGGCCTGCATGGGCCCTTCTTTCATAAGGCTCAAAAACCGTATGCTGCTGGGGAGGGGCAACAAATTCTGTCACTCTCAGGGCACAAATCACAAAACAAACTGGGGGTTGGTGAGGGGGGAAATAGTTAATTTAAAAACTCTCCCCCTGAGAGAGAAGTAGGATACCATCTTGGGCTAGGATCCTACACCAATACCAAGTAAAGATTTCCAGCTACTGGAAAAGGGACAAGAAGCTGTCTCCCACACAAGGCCCACTACAATGCAATGCAGGGTTTAGCTGCCACAGAGAGGAGGCATACAATAAAAAGAAACACTAAAGGCAGCTAAAGAAAAAGAATATATTACATATAGAGGAAAAATATTGCAGCACACTTCTCAATAAAGGCTGTGCAAGATAGAATATTTTGAAGTTATATCTTTAAAATATTGGAATACTAGGAGAATGGAGAAGTTGTTGACCCAGAATTCTACACAAAGTGAAAACACCTTCCAAAATGAAGGAAAAATATCTTTTAACCCTATGGAGAGACCCACATGGCAAGGATCCCCAGGGGGACTTAAGTTGCTAATAGCAACAACTATGTAAGTGAGTAATCTTGGAAGTGAATCCTCCAACCTCAGTGAAACCTTCAGATGACTGCAACCCTAGCCTACATCTTAACTGCAGCCTCATCAGAGATCCTAAGCCAGAACCACCCCTTATGCCACTCCCATATTCTTGATCCACTGTAGCTGTGGGCAAATAAGTGGTTTTCATTTTAAGCCATTAAGTTTTGGGGGTGATTTGTTATACACAAATAGGTAATTAATACTTCTTAAATAGGTAAAATAGGCCGTAAAATAAACTTCAACAAATTCAAAAGAATACAAATTATACAGAGTATGATCTCTGACCAGAACAAAATTAAACCAGAAATCAATAACAGAAAAATATCTCAAAACTACACAAATGTTTGGAAATTCAATAACACACTAAATAACCCATAAGTCAAAGTGGAAATCATAAGAATAATTAGAAAATATTTTGAATTGAATGATAACAAAAATACAATAAAATTGTAAGATACATTTAAGTAGTGCTGAAAGAAAAAGTGGGTAGTATTTATGGTTATACTAGAAAGAAAGCTACCAAGACAGTGACCTAATCTACTTGACAAAACTAGAAAAAGAACAATATTAACCTAAAGCAAGAACAAAGAAGGAAATAAAGAACAGAAGTCGGTAAAATTGAAAACACAAAACTGACAGAATAAATCAATGAAACTAAAAGCTGGTTTTAAAAAACAAATAAAATTGGTAACATGATCAAAAAATAACAGAGAACACACAAATAACCAATAATCAGAAATAAAAGAGGGGAAAATAACTACGGATTCTGCAGGCAATAAATAGGTAATAAGCAAGTATTATGAGCAACTTTATATCCATAAAGGTCCTACCTAAAAAAAATGAACAAATTTCTTGAAACACAAACTATCAAGGACCTCTAAAAAAGAAATAGGCCAAATATTCATGTATCTATTAAAGCAATTAAATGAATACTTAAAACCTTCCAATCAAGAAAATTCCAGGAGAGGAAGGCTTCAAAGACAAATTCAATCCAACATTTAAGGAAAAAACAACACCAACCCTACACAAGCTCTTCCAGAAAACAGGAGAGGAAAGGACATTTTCCAATTCTTTCTATAAGAGCAGTATTACCCTAACACTATAACCACACAAAGATAGTATAAGAAAAAAAGGTACAATCTGACCAAATTCAATGGCTTATGCCCGTAGTTCCAGCTACTCATGAGGCTGAGGCAGGAGCATCACTTGAGTCTAGGAGGTTGAGCCTGCAGTGAGTCACGATTATGCCACTGCACTCCAGACTGGGCAACTGTCTCAAAAACAGAAAACAAACAAGCAAACCAAAATAAAACAAAAAACCTACAATCTAAAATTCTTCATGAACTTAGGTATAAATATCCTCAAAAATATTTGCAAATTGAATCAAGCAATATATTTAAGAGATAATACATTATGACCAAATGAGAGTTATCCTAGGAGTGCAAAATAGGTTTAATATTAGAAAGTCAATTAATGTAATTTACTATATTAACTAAATAAGGAAAAAAAAAACTGATGGATGCAGATAAAGCATTTCACAGAATTGAGTATCCATACATGATAACGCTCAGGAAACTAGGAATTAAATAAAATTCCTTCAACCTTCCATAAAGGGCATTGACAAACACATAACATCATACTGAATGGTGAAAAACTGACTTCTTTCCCCCTAAAAGTGGGAACAAGGGAAGGATATCCAGTTTCATCACTCCTATTCAACACTGTGCTGGAGGTCCTAGACAGTACAATAAGGCAAGGAAAACAAAGGGCATGTGGATGTGGATTAGGGAAAAAAAAGAAATAAACCAGTCTCTATTCATAGAGACATACATATTTTCAAAGAAAATTCTAAAGATTCTTTCAAAAAAGGTAAAATTAACAGGTGAATTTACAGGCCAATCTATAAAAATCTATGATGTTTTTATATACTAGCAATAAATAATTTGAAATTGAAAGATTTTTGAATTGTCATTTACAATAGTACCAACAATCATGAAATACTTAAGTATAAGTCAAGCAAAACATGTATAAGATCTGTGTGCTATCAGCACCATAGGAAATGTAAGAAAACCATACACATACATAAAAATCTGCGTGCTAAGGCCGGGCGCAATGGCTCACGCCTGTAATCCCAGCACTTTGGGAGGCCAAGGCAGGTGGATCACGAGGTCAGGAGTTCAAGACCATCCTGGCCAATCTGATGAAGCCCCGTCTCTACTAAAAATACGAAAATTAGCAGGGAGTGGTGGCGCATGCCTGTAGTCCCAGCTACTCAGGAGGCTGAGGCAGAAGAATCGCTTGAACCTGTGAGGCGGAGGTTGCAGTGAGCTGAGATCATGCCACTGCACTCCAGCCTGGTGACAGAGTGAGACACTGTTTCAAAAAAAAAAAAAAAAATCTGTGTGCTAAATACTATAAAACACTGATGAGATAAATCATAGATAAATAAATGAAGACATATACCTTGTCACAGATTAGAAGATTCAATATTGTTAAATTGTCAATTTTCCCAAATTGATTGATTAAATGCAATGCTAATAAAAATCTTAGCAGAAATTTTTGGTAGAAATTGACAAGCTGATTCTAAAATTTATATGGAAAAGCAAAAAAAAAATAAATAAATAAAAAATACAATAGTCAAAACAATTTTGCAAAAAAAGAACAAAGTTGGTAGACTGGCAGTACATAACTTCAAGACTTATGATAAAAATACATTAAAGGAACACACAAAAATCAATGGAACTGAATAGATTATCCAGAAATAAAGCCACATACATATAAGTCAACTGATTTTCTACAGAAGGGCAAAGGCAATTCAATGGTAAAGAATAGTCCATTCAACAAATGGTGCTGGTTCAATTGAATATCCATATGTTTTTTAAAAAGAACTTCAACCCATGTATTATAACATATGTAAAAACTAGGTCAAAATGATCACAGATCTAAACGTAAAATTTTAAACTATAAAACTTCTAGAACTGTGCTGCCCTATAGGGTAGCTGCTAGCTACATGCAGCTGTTGAACATTTGAAATGTGTATTGTCTGAAGTGAGGTGTGTCATAACAGTAAAATATCCAACAGACTTCAAAAACTTAGTATGAAAAAAGGAAAGTAAGATATTTCATTAATAAGTTTTTATACTGATTGCAAGTTTAAATGACAATCTTTAGGATATTTTTATTTAAAATCTATTTTTAAATCATTTTTTACCTCTTTCAAGTTTTATTAATGTAGCTATTAGAAAACCTAAAATTACATATGAGGATTGCATTATATATCTATTGGACAGTACTGGTCTAGAAGAAAACATAGTAGAAAATTTTTGCATCTTAGGGTTAGGTAAAGATTTCTTGTAGTATAGTTTGAAGTCAGGTAGTGTGATGCCTCCAGCTTTGTTCTTTTGGCTTAGGATTGACTTGGCGATGCGGGCTCTTTTTTGGTTCCATATGAACTTTAAAGTAGTTTTTTCCAATTCTGTGAAGAAAGTCATTGGTAGCTTGATGGGGATGGCATTGAATCTGTAAATGACCTTGGGCAGTATGGCCATTTTCACGATATTGATTCTTCCTACCCATGAGCATGGAATGTTCTTCCAATTGTTTGTATCCTCTTTTATTTCCTTGAGCAGTGGTTTGTAGTTCTCCTTGAAGAGGTCCTTCACATCCCTTGTAAGTTGGATTCCTAGGTATTTTATTCTCTTTGAAGCAATTGTGAATGGGAGTTCACTCATGATTTGGCTCTCTGTTTGTCTGTTGTTGGTGTATAAGAATGCTTGTGATTTTTGTACATTGATTTTGTATCCTGAGACTTTGCTGAAGTTGCTTATCAGCTTAAGGAGATTTTGGGCTGAGACAATGGGGTTTTCTAGATAAACAATCATGTCGTCTGCAAACAGGGACAATTTGACTTCCTCTTTTCCTAATTGAATACCCTTTATTTCCTTCTCCTGCCTGATTGCCCTGGCCAGAAGTTCCAACACTATGTTGAATAGGAGCGGTGAGAGAGGGCATCCCTGTCTTGTGCCAGTTTTCAAAGGGAATGCTTCCAGTTTTTGCCCATTCAGTATGATATTGGCTGTGGGTTTGTCATAGATAGCTCTTATTATTTTGAAATACGTCCCATCAATACCTAATTTATTGAGAGTTTTTAGCATGAAGGGTTGTTGAATTTTGTCAAAGGCTTTTTCTGCATCTATTGAGATAATCATGTGGTTTTTGTCTTTGGCTCTGTTTATATGCTGGATTACATTTATTGATTTGCGTATATTGAACCAGCCTTGCATCCCAGGGATGAAGCCCACTTGATCGTGGTGGATAAGCTTTTTGATGTGCTGCTGGATTCGTTTTGCCAGTATTTTATTGAGGATTTTTGCATCAATGTTCATCAAGGATATTGGTCTAAAATTCTCTTTTTTGGTTGTGTCTCTGCCCGGCTTTGGTATCAGAATGATGCTGGCCTCATAAAATGAGTTAGGGAGGATTCCCTCTTTTTCTATTGATTGGAATAGTTTCAGAAGGAATGGTACCAGTTCCTCCTTATACCTCTGGTAGAATTCGGCTGTGAATCCATCTGGTCCTGGACTCTTTTTGGTTGGTAAACTATTGATTATTGCCACAATTTCAGCTCCTGTTATTGGTCTATTCAGAGATTCAACTTCTTCCTGGTTTAGTCTTGGGAGAGTGTATGTGTCAAGGAATGTATCCATTTCTTCTAGATTTTCTAGTTTATTTGCGTAGAGGTGTTTGTAGTATTCTCTGATGGTAGTTTGTATTTCTGTGGGATCGGTGGTGATATCCCCTTTATCATTTTTTATTGTGTCTATTTGATTCTTCTCTCTTTTTTTCTTTATTAGTCTTGCTAGCGGTCTATCAATTTTGTTGATCCTTTCAAAAAACCAGCTCCTGGATTCATTGATTTTTTGAAGGGTTTTTTGTGTCTCTATTTCCTTCAGTTCTGCTCTGATTTTAGTTATTTCTTGCCTTCTGCTAGCTTTTGAATGTGTTTGCTCTTGCTTTTCTAGTTCTTTTAATTGTGATGTTAGGGTGTCAATTTTGGATCTTTCCTGCTTTCTCTTGTGGGCATTTAGTGCTATAAATTTCCCTCTACACACTGCTTTGAATGCATCCCAGAGATTCTGGTATGTTGTGTCTTTGTTCTCGTTGGCTTCAAAGAACATCTTTATTTCTGCCTTCATTTCGTTATGTACCCAGTAGTCATTCAGGAGCAGGTTGTTCAGTTTCCATGTAGTTGAGTGGCTTTGAGTGAGATTTTTAATCCTGAGTTCTAGTTTGATTGCACTGTGGTCTGAGAGATAGTTTGTTATAATTTCTGTTCTTTTACATTTGCTGAGGAGAGCTTTACTTCCAACTATGTGGTCAATTTTGGAATAGGTGTGGTGTGGTGCTGAAAAAAATGTATATTCTGTTGATTTGGGGTGGAGAGTTCTGTAGATGTCTATTAGGTCCGCTTGGTGCAGAGCTGAGTTCAATTCCTGGGTATCCTTGTTGACTTTCTGTCTCGTTGATCTGTCTAATGTTGACAGTGGGGTGTTAAAGTCTCCCATTATTATTGTGTGGGAGTCTAAGTCTCTTTGTAGGTCACTCAGGACTTGCTTTATGAATCTGGGTGCTCCTGTATTGGGTGCATATATATTTAGGATAGTTAGCTCCTCTTGTTGAATTGCTCCCTTTACCATTATGTAATGGCCTTCTTTGTCTCTTTTGATCTTTGTTGGTTTAAAGTCTGTTTTATCAGAGACTAGGATTGCAACCCCTGCCTTTTTTTGTTTTCCATTTGCTTGGTAGATCTTCCTCCATCCTTTTATTTTGAGCCTATGTGTGTCTCTGCACGTGAGATGGGTTTCCTGAATACAGCACACTGATGGGTCTTGACTCTTTATCCAACTTGCCAGTCTGTGTCTTTTAATTGGAGAATTTAGTCCATTTACATTTAAAGTTAATATTGTTATGTGTGAATTTGATCCTGTCATTATGATGTTAGCTGGTGATTTTGCTCATTAGTTGATGCAGTTTCTTCCTAGTCTCAATGGTCTTTACATTTTGGCATGATTTTGCAGCGGCTGGTATCGGTTGTTCCTTTCCATGTTTAGCGCTTCCTTCAGGAGCTCTTTTAGGGCAGGCCTGGTGGTGACAAAATCTCTCAGCATTTGCTTGTCTGTAAAGTATTTTATTCCTCCTTCACTTATGAAGCTTAGTTTGGCTGGATATGAAATTCTGGGTTGAAAATTCTTTTCTTTAAGAATGTTGAATATTGGCCCCCACTCTCTTCTGGCTTGTAGGGTTTCTGCCGAGAAATCCGCTGTTAGTCTGATGGGCTTCCCTCTGAGGGTAACCCGACCTTTCTCTCTGGCTGCCCTTAACATTTTTTCCTTCATTTCAACTTTGGTGAATCTGACAATCTGGATCCCTTCCTTACACCTTATACAAAAATCAATTCAAGATGGATTAAAGATTTAAACGTTAGACCTAAAACCATAAAAACCCTAGAAGAAAACCTAGGCATTACCATTCAGGACATAGGCGTGGGCAAGGACTTCATGTCCAAAACACCAAAAGCAATGGCAACAAAAGACAAAATTGACAAATGGGATCTAATTAAACTAAAGAGCTTCTGCACAGCAAAAGAAACTACCATCAGAGTGAACAGGCAACCTACAACATGGGAGAAAATTTTCGCAACCTACTCATCTGACAAAGGGCTAATATCCAGAATCTACAATGAACTCAAACAAATTTACAAGAAAAAAACAAACAACCCCATCAAAAAGTGGGCGAAGGACATGAACAGACACTTCACAAAAGAAGACATTTATGCAGCCAAAAAACACATGAAAAAATGCTCATCATCACTGGCCATCAGAGAAATGCAAATCAAAACCACTATGAGATATCATCTCACACCAGTTAGAATGGCAATCATAAAAAAGTCAGGAAACAACAGGTGCTGGAGAGGATGTGGAGAAATAGGAACACTTTTACACTGTTGGTGGGACTGTAAACTAGTTCAACCATTGTGGAAGTCGATGTGGCGATTCCTCAGGGATCTAGAACTAGAAATACCATTTGACCCAGCCATCCCATTACTGGGTATATACCCAAAGGACTACAAATCATGCTGCTATAAAGACACATGCACACGTATGTTCATCGCGGCATTATTCACAATAGCAAAGACTTGGAACCAACCCAAATGTCCAACAATGATAGACTGGATTAAGAAAATGTGGCACATATACACCATGGAATACTATGCAGCCATAAAAAATGATGAGTTCATGTCCTTTGTAGGGACATGGATGAAACTGGAAACCATCATTCTCAGTAAACTATCACAAGAACAAAAAACCAAACACCGCATATTCTCACTCATAGGTGGGAATTGAACAATGAGATCACATGGACACAGGAAGGGGAATATCACACTCTGGGGACTGTTGTGGGGTGGGGGGAGGGGGGAGGGATAGCATTGGGAGATATACCTAATGCTAGATGACGAGTTAGTGGGTGCAGCACACCAGAATGGCACATGTATACATATGTAACTAACCTGCACAATGTGCACATGTACCCTAAAACTTAAAGTATAATAAAAAAAAAAAAAAAATAAAAAAAAATAAAAATAAAAAAAAAAAAAAAAAAAAAAAGATTTCTTAGATACAGCACAAAAGCACTATCTACAAAAAAAGTTTCCAAAAACACTGGTAAGAAAACGAAAAGATAAGTAACAGACTGAGAAGAAATGTTTACAAAGTGCCTATAAAATAAAAAACTTGTATTTACAATACATAAAGTGTTCTCAAGAGTCAATAATCAGAAAACAATAAAAAAGTAGGCAAAATATTTGAGCTGACGCTTCAGAAAACATAATATGCTGATGGCAATTAAGAACATGTTGTTCAACATTACTTGCCCATAGGGAAATACAAGTTACAGCCACAGTGAAATACCAATACACACACACAATGATAGTAAAAAAAAAAAAAAAAATAGCTGACACTACCTAGTGCTAAAAAGTCTGCACAGCAACTGAAATGCTTATATTGGAGATGGTACAGCCACTTTGAAATAAAACAACAGCAGTTTTTTCTAGTCACTACAAACATTCAAACTATAAGTTATAGTTTGAATTCAAACTATAGTTTGAATGTATGAATGTTTGTAGGGACTATAATCACCAAAAACTCGAGCAATCCAAATGTCTAATATCAGGAGAAAGGATAAACAAATGTTGATAAACTCATACAATGGAATACTATTTAGCAAAAAGGGCAGGGAACTGATACATTCAACACCACTGATGAATCTCAAAACCTTATTGAGTAAAGCAGCCATACACAAAAGATTACATATGTAAGATTATACTGTATAATTCCATTTACAGAAAGTTCTATAACAGGCAAAACTAATCAATGGTGATAAGAATGTGGTAGAAATGTGTGGTCTCAGGGGAGGAATAAGTAACTAATTGGCAAGGAGCATAAGGGAATTCTCTGGGAAGGTGTGTATGTGTGTGTGTGTGTGTATATATATATATGTATCCCGATTGCAGTGTCGGTTTTTGATGATTGTCAAAACTCATCACCCGTATCTACGAATATTGTTTTCCTTTATTCTGTAGCTGTGATTTACTTTCAAATGATAGAAAAGCAAAGAAACTTGGAGACTCCATTCCTGACTAGATAGATTATTCAATTCTGTTATTTACTCTTATTCACAACTCTTCTCCACAAGCCCCTTGGAAAATAAAGACTGGTTAATTTCAAAGTGTCTCAGGGGCGTGTTATTGCTGTATTTAGAATTATCTTTCTCCCAGTTGTTGCAAATAATATTCCTTAAATATTTATTGAATGAAAAAAAGCTCATCACATTGTAACCTCAATCTGTGGTTTTATTGCATGTACAATACCTCAATTTTAAAAATTGAAAACAGTTGGGGCAAAAATACATGTGTGTATAGTCATTAAAGGTTTTTGAACAGCAGGGTAGCACATTAAAAGCTGTGCTTTAGGGAGAAAAATCTGGCAGCAGGGTGAATCAGGTACCAATGCCTAAGAAGTTTACTATTGCTTAGCCTGTCAAATAATAAGTAGCAGGACTTTTGTAATGGTATAAAAATAATTTTTAAAAATATTTAGCCTAGACAATTCAAATAAGTATAGAATCACAAACTTCCACAGAAAAGTCTCCAAAATCATAAGCTTAATAGTATCTGACACCCATAATGAGCTATTTTAAAGACTCACCAGTAGCTGACAGGTGGTCTAGTAGATATTGTTGTTGTTCTTCTGTAAGTTTTATATCCATGTTTTTCAAAACAGCACCCACATTACTGACATCAATCTTCCCTCCTTTAGGAAATAAGTGTATTGATGGGAATAACGAAAATATCAAATCTACAATAGCATGAAGTTTACATGTTATAAGTCCTACTTACTGTTTGAAATAATGAAAGAAAATTATCCCTTGGTCTTTATTGTACTTTAGAACACAAATCCTTAACTTTATAAAAATTAATAAAACATCTCGATCAAGCAATTAATTAATATGGCAATGCAGAAACCAAACTGAGTAATTATAATCAATAAAGGCCTTGAAAAGTTGAGTTGGAAGGCTTGATTTTACTTGAATTACCAACTTTAAAATCTCTATTTATTAAATTAAAACAATTATTCAAGGTATGACTTTTCATGAATACCTAAAATTTTGTGATTTTTATACTTGTCAAGATTATTACAAAATCTAAAAATAATAAAATGGCATGTTGTCTCAAAAGCATAGTATTACTAAATATTTTTTCAGATGTAGATGTAGCCAGAAGAAATCTCAGGTAATAAGAAATGAGCATATAATAACAAAATAACATGGAAGGAAACTATTAAACTAGTTGTCTAAGAAATAAAATGGATATTTTAAAAGAAATGTATTGTCTCTATGTTTACCAAATGAACTATATTTTAAAAAATATACAAAAAGAATGTTGCCACAGACAGTACTATGAGTTTTAGAAGTTCATTTTACTTATTCATATCTTTAGCTCATAGTGTCTAGCACTGCCTAGTTATTCAGTAAATATTTGTTTAATTAATTAACAAACTTTTAACTCACCTATGGGTATGCTATCTTTTATTCCTTTCTTCTTCTTTACTTTATTATCAGCTGCAAAATAAAGAACTAATTATATCACAATTATACTAAGTTTTATCAAATCGTTAGTGTTAAACATAGCAATTCTGGGATGTTGTATATAACAACCTATAACCTCATTTAATTAAAAATAAGTATAAGTCACAGGAAAAAAGAAGGCTCTCAAGAATCATTAATGAAGATTCTTGTTTCTGAGATTTAATGAATCAATCACAAAATAAGGCACCTTTGAAATACGTAACAGACCAAAAAACAGTATTCAAGATATCTTTCAGAACTCAACATGAGTTCCTTTTTAGATGATGGAGGGAAGACACTTCATCTCATCTATTCATTCTGCTAATGTAAGGAGATAGGGATATGGTACTTTTTCCTCTTACTATCTAACAAAAATAAACTTTTGAGTAATCCATTTTAGTGAGCTTTCTCTTCTAATCTCTGTGTACCAACCAAGAAAAATGTGCTTTTAGTCCATTAGGAACCCTAGAAGTCAGAAAGACTCATAGACTTTTTTGAGAAACCATAGCAAGGAGAAAGTAGAGAAGAAATGCAAGCACTGATATCTAAGAAGAAAGGTCTCTGACAGCCACCAAATTTTCCACAGCCCCAGCATGGCATGCAAGAATAGCAAAATATTTTCCATGACACAGTGAAGGGAACAGAGGCTGGTCAGAGTCAAAAGCCCCAAAGCAGCCTGGCAGTCAAGCTAAGAGTGCAAAGTAACCAGTGCAAGTGCAGGCAAGACGTAATGCCAGATTAAAATCCAGGTTATTCAGTTAGTGCCAATATGAAAGGATAACGAGGATCAGAACAGACATATTATCATAAAAATATCTGAATAGTGGGCACCTCCTTTTCCCCATGCACCTCCATGTAAGTCTCCCAAAACACAGATGCAAACCTCTGGAGAAGGGAAAAATGAGAACATCTTGATTTAACTTACAAAAATGCTGATTGGAACATAATTTATACCAGTAGTTAAGATCACTCAGAACACAAACTGACATGTGCAAAAACTTTAACATTCTTAATTTGACCAAGATAAGATAGAAAAATAAAAATAGTCAAGATTTTGTACTCATGAGTTTATGACCTAAGAAAATTGTATGCTGCAAAATTTATATAATTGTAATACTCACTATACTCTAGGATCTATTACATCAGGAACTGTCTTATCTATCTTTGTATTCCCAATGCCTAGTACAGTGACTGCCCACAATAAACACACAGTAAATTTTTATTGATTGACTGAAAGAACGAATAAACTGATTAATTTACATAGCACATATTTAATAAATATGTATTCATAAGCATTATCAATTCCCTGATCACTATATAGACAATACATTTTCATAAACAACATTAAATACAGTGTGAATGCCAACTCAGATGTTTACATCAGTGGTTCTTAACTGGGCAATTTTGCCTCCTAGGAAACATTTGGCAATTTCTGGAGACATTTTTGGTTGTCACAATTTTGGAGCGCTACTGGAATCTAATGGATAGAGGACAGAGATGCTGCTAAACAGGCTGCAATGCACAGTACAGCTCCCCACAACAAAGAATTATCTAATCCCAAATATCAATGGTGCCAACGTTGAGAAACCCTGATCTAAATTTTTTTTGTCTTTGTATAATCTAACAAGTCAGCCACATAGTGTTTTTGTTTCATAGCTAGGCACAAAATACTACAGTACTTCTGATGAACTACCACAACTATAAATTGAGTAAAAAAAATCCTCTTGAATTGCCTGGAGATATCTCATTTAATCCATGGCTTAACTAAATTCCAGCTCTACCACTTAGCAGCTAATAAATTAATACTCATATAGCTACAAATCATCTAACTGTATGATTACTGATTTATTTATTGGTAAATGGAAATAACAAAATCTAGTTCAAATGATTATTGTGAGAAATGGATAAGATAGTATATGTAAAATGCTTTACACAGTGATTGGAAGTAGTAAACATTCTATATGATGGCTACCATCATAATGTTAAATATTTGTAAATCTAAATCTTAAGTCAGACAACTCTTCTAAGCTACAGATCTATCTATCCAATGAACTACTGGACATTGTTTGAAGGGAAACCTCATTTCCTTATCTTCAAATCCCCACAGAGGGAAATAATTTTAATTGAATAATAATAGCAAGATTACATTCCAAGATGGCTGAATAGGAACAGCTCTGGTCTGCAGCTCCCAGCGTGATTGATGCAGAAGATGGGTGATTTCTACATTTCCAACCAAGGTACCTGGTTCATCTCACTGGGACTGGTTGGACAGTGAGTGCAGCCCACGGAGGGTGAGCCAGAGCAGGGCGGGGCATCGCCTCACCCTGGAAGTGCAAGGGGTTGGGGGATCTCCCTTTCCTAGCCAAAGGAAGCCATGACAGATGGTACCTGGAAAAATGGGACACTCCTACCCAAATACTGTGCTTTCCCAACGGTCTTAGGAAATGGCACACCAGGAGATTATATCCTGTGTCTGGCTCGGCAGCTCCCACGCCCACCAAGCCTTGCTTATTGCTAGTGCAGCAGCCTGGCAGGGGGAGGGGCATCCGCCATTGCTGAGGCTTGAGTAGGTAAACAAAGCAGCTGGGGAAGCTTGAACTGGGCAGAGCCCACTGAGCTCAGCAAGGCTGGCTGCCTCTGTAGTCTCCACCTCTGGGGGCAGGGTATAGCTGAACAAAAGGCAGCAGAAACTTCTGCAGACTTAAAAGTCCCTGTCTGACAGCTCTGAAGGGAGCGGTGGTTCTCCCAGCACAGTGTTTGAGCTCAGAGAATGGACAGACTGCCTCCTAAAGTGGGTCCCTGACCCCTGTGTAGCCTAATTGGGAGACACCTCCCAGTAGGGGCTGACTGACACCCCAAACAGCCTGGTGCCCCTCTGAGACAAAGCTTCCAGAGGAAGGATCAGGCAGCAATATTTGTTGTTCTGCAATATTTGCTGTTCTGCAGCCTCCGCTGGTGATCCCAAACCAAACAGAGTCTGGAGTGGACCTCCAGCAAACTCCAACAGACCCTGCAGCTGAGGGACCTGACTATTAGAAGGAAAACTAACAAACAGAAAGGAATAGCATCAACATCAACAAAAAGACATCCAAACAAAAAACCCATCTGTAGGTCACCAACATCAAAGACCAAAGGTAGATAAAACCACAAACATGGGGAGAAACCAGAGCAGAAAAGCTGAAAATTCTAAAAACCAAAGCACCTCTTCTCCTCCAAAGGATTGCAGCTCCTCGCCAGCAATGGAACAAAGCTGGATGGAGAATGACTTTGATAACCTGACAGAAGTAGGCTTCAGAAGATCAGTAATAACAAACTTCTCCGAGTTAAAGGAGGATGTTCGAACCCACTGATTGCAAGAAAGCTAAAAACCTTGAAAAAAGATTAGACAAATGGCTAACCAGAATAAACAGTGTAGAGAAGACCTTAAATGACCTGATGGAGCTGAAAACCATGGCATGAGAACTACGTGACGAATGCAAAAGCTTCAATAGCCGATTCGATCAAGTGGAAGAAAAGGTATCAGTGATTGAAGAACAAGTTAATGAAATAAAGCAAGAAGAGAACTTCAGAGAAACAAGTAAAAAACAAAAAACAAAAAACAAAACAAAACAAAACGAATGGAGCCTCCAAGAAATATGGGACTATGTGAAAAAACCAAATCTACGTTTGATTGGTGTACCTGAAAGTGATGGGGAGAATGGAACCAAGTTGGAAAATACCCTTCAGGATATTATCTAGGAGAACTTCCGCAACCTAGCAAGGCAAGCCAACATTCAAATTCAGGAAACATAGAGAACACCACAAAGATACTCCTTGATAAGAGCAACCCCAAGACACATAATTGTCAGATTCACCAAGGTTAAAATGAAGGAAAAAATGTTAAGGGTAGCCAGGGAGAAAGGTCGGGTTACCCACAAAGGGAAGTCCTTCAGACTAACAGTGGATCTCTCGACAGAAACTCTACAAGCCAGAAGACAGTGGAGGCCAATATCCAACATTCTTAAAGAAAAGAATTTTCAACCCAGAATTTCATATCCAGCCACACTAAGCTTCATAAGTGAAGGAGAAACAAAATCCTTTACAGACAAGCAAATGCTGAGAGATTCTGTCACCACCAGGCCTGCCTTACAAGAGCTCCTGAAGGAAACACTAAACATGGAAAGGAACAATGAGTACCAGCCACTGCAAAAACATGCCAAATTGTAAAGACCATTGATGCTAGGAAGAAACTGCATCAACTAATGGGCAAAATAACCAGCTAACATCATAATGACAGGATCAAATTCACACATAACAATATTAACCTTAAATGTAAATGGACTAAATGCCCCAATTAAAAGACACAGACTGGCAAATTGGATAAAGAGTCAAGACCCATCAGTGTGCTGTATTCAGGAGACCCATCTCATGTGCAGAGACACATATAGGCTTAAAATAAAGGGATCGAGGAAGATCTACCAAGCAAATGGAAAGAAAAAAAAAGGAGGGGTTGCAATCCTAATATCTGATAAAACAGACTTTAAACCAACAAAGATCAAAAGAGACAAAGAAGGCCATTACATAATGGTAAAGGGATCAATTCAGCAAGAAGAGCTAACTATCCTAAATATATATGCAACCAATACAGGAGCAACCAGACTCATAGAGCAAGTCCTGAGAGACCTACCAAAAGACTTAGACCCCACACCATAATAATGGGAGACTTTAACACCCCATTGTCAATATTATGCAGATCAACAAGCCAGAAAGTTAACAAAGATATCCAGGATTTGAACTCAGCTCTGCACCAAGAGACCTAATAGACATCTACAGAACTCTCCACCCCAAATCAACAGAATATACATTCTTCTGAGCACCAAATCACACTTACTCCAAAATTGACCACATAGTTGGAAGTAAAGCACTCCTCAGAAAATACAGAAATCACAACAAACTGTCTCTCAGACCACAGTACAATCACATTAGAACTCAGGATTAAGAAACTCACTCGAAACTGCACAACTACATGGAAACTCAACAACCTGCTCCTAAGTGACTACTGAGTAAATAACAAAATGAAGGCAGAAGTAAAGATGTTCTTTGAAACCAATGAGAACAAAGACACAAAGTACCAGAATCTCTGGGACACATTTAAAGCAGTGGGTAGAGGGAAATTTATAGCACTAAATGCCCACATGAGAAAGCAGGAAATATCTAAAATTGACACCCTGATATAACAATTAAAAGAACTAGAGAAGCAAGAGCAAACACATTCAAAAGCTAGAAGAAGGCAAGAAATAACTAAGATCAGAGCAGAACTGAAGGAGATAGAGACACACACAAAAAAAACCCTTCAAAAAATCAATGAATCCAGGAGCTGGTTTTTTGAAAAGATCAACTAAGTTGATAGACCACTAGGAAGACTAATGAAGAAGAGAGAGAAGAACAAATAGATGCAATAAAAAATGATAAAGGGGATATCATCACTGATTGTACAGAAATACAAACTACCATCAGAGAACACTATAAGCACCTCTGTGCAAATAAACTAGAAAATCTAGAAGAAATGGATAAATTCCTGGACACATACACCCTCCCAAGACTAAACCAGGAAGAAGTTGAATCCCTGAATAGACCAATAATAGGCTCTGAAATTGAGGAAATAATTGATAGCCTACCAACAAAAAAAGTCCAGGACCAGATGGATTCATAGCCGAATTCTACCAGAGGTACAAAGAGAAGCTGGTACCATCCCTTCTGAAACTATTCCAATCAATAGAAAAAGAGGGAATCCTCCCTAATTCATTTTATGAGGCCAACATCATCCTGATACCAAAGTGTGGTGGAGACACAACAAATAAAGAGAAGTTTAGACCAATATCCCTGATGAACATCGATGCAAAAATCCTCAATAAAATACTGGCAAACCGAATCCAGCAGCACATCAAAAAGCTTACCCACCAAGATCAAGTCGGCTTCATCCCTGGGATGCAAGGCTGGTTCAACATATGCAAATCAATAAATGTAATCCATCACATAAACAGAACCAAAGACAAAAACCACATGATTATCTGAATAGATGCAGAAAAGGCCTTCAACAAAATTCAACAGCTCTTTATGCTAAAAACTCTCAATAAACTAGGTATTGATGGAACATATCTCAAAATAATAAGAGCTATTTATGACAAACCCACAGCCAATATCATACTCAATGGGCAAAAGCTGGAAGTATTCCCTTTGAAAGCTGGCACAAGACAGGGATGCCCTCTCTCACCAATCCTATTCAACATAGTGTTGGAAGTTCTGGCCAGGGCAATCAGGCAAGAGAAAGAAATAAAGCGTATTCAATTAGGAAAAGAAGAAGTCAAATTGTCCCTGTTGGCAGATGACATGGTTGTATACTTAGAAAACTCCATCATCTCAGCCCAAAATCTCCTTAAGCTGATAAGCAACTTCAGCAAAGTCTCAGGATACAAAATCAATGTGCAAAAATCACAAGCGTTCCTAAACACTAATAACAAACAGAGAGCCAAATCATGAGTGAACTCCCATTCACAATTACTACAAAGAGAATAAAATACCTAGGAATACAACTTACAAGGGATGTGAAGGACGTCTTCAAGGAGAACTACAAACCACTGCTCAACAAAATAAAAGAGGACACAAACAAATGGAAGAACATTCCATGCTCATGGATATGAAGGATCAATATCATGAAAATGGCCATACTGCCCAAGGTAATTTATAGATTCAATGCCATCTCCATCAAGCTACCAATGACTTTCTTCACAGAATTGGAAAAAACTACTTTAAAGTCCATATGGAACCAAAAAAAAGCCCACATTGCCAAGACAATCCTAAGCAAAAAGAACAAACCTGGAGGCATTACGCTACCTGACTTCAAACTATACTATAAGGCTGCAGTAACCAAAACAGCATGGCACTCATACTAAAACACATATGTAGTAGACCAATGGAACAGAACAGAGGGCTCAGAAATAACACCACACGTCTACAACCATCTGATCTTTGACAAACCTGATAAAAACAAGAAATGGGGAAAGGATTCCCTGTTTAACAAATGGTGCTGGGAAAACTGGCTAGCCATATGTAGAAAGCTGAAACTGGATCCCTTCCTTACACCTTATACAAAAATTAATTCAAGATGGATTAAAGACTTAAATGTTAGACCTAAAACCATAAAAACCCTAGAAGAAAACCCAGGCAATACCATTCAGGACATAGGCATGGGCAAGGACTTCATGACTAAAACACCAAAAGCAATGGCAACAAAAGCCAAAATTGACAAATGGGATCTAATTAAACTAAAGAGCTTCTGCACAGCAAAAGAAACTACCACCAGAGTGAACAGGCAACCTAAAGAATGGGAGAAAATTTTTGCAATCTACCCATCTGACATAGGGGTAATATCCAGAATCTAGAAAGAACTTAAACAAAATTACAAGAAAAAAGTCAAACAACCCCATCAAAAATTGGGCAAAGGATATGAACAGACACTTTTCAAAAGAAGACATTTATGCAGCCAACAGACAGATGAAAAATTGCTCATCATCACTGGTCATCAGAGAAATGCAAATCAAAACCGCAATGAGATACCATCTCACACCAGTTAGAATGGCGATCATTAAAAAGTCAGGAAACAACAGCTGCTGGAGGGTATGTGGAGAAACAGGAATGCTTTTACACTGTTGGTGGGAGTATAAACTCGTTCAACCATGGAAGACAGTGTGGCAATTCCTCAAGGATCTAGAACTAGAAATACTATTTGACCCAGTGATCCCATTACTGGGTATATACCCAAAGGATTATAAATCATGCTACTATAAAGACACATTCACATGTATGTTTATTGGGGCACTGTTCACAATAGCAAAGACTTGGAACCAACCCAAATGTCCATCAATGATAGGCTGGATTAAGAAAATGTGGCACATATACACCATGGAATACTATGAAGCCATAAAAAAGGATGAGTTCATGTCCTTTGCAGGGACATGGATGCAGCTAGAAACCATTATTCTGAGCAAAGTATCACAAGGACAGAAAACCAAACACCGCATGTTCTCACTCATAGGTGGGAATTGAACAATGAGAACACTTGGACACAGGGTGGGGAACATCACACCACTGTCATGGAGTGGGGGACAGGGGGAGGGATAGCATTAGGAGAAATACCTAATGTAAATGACAAGTTAATGGGTGCAGCAAACCAACATGGCACATGTATACCTATGTAACAAACCTGCACATTTTGCATATGTACCCTAGAACTTAAAGTATAATAATAATTTTTTTTAATTATTTTACCCAGGGGTAAAGAAAAGGGGACTACTTCTTCTAATCTCTGTCCTCACCTCCCCAACCTTCACTCAACACTGTCTTCAGTCTAATTCTTTTCCAATTCATTTCCCACATGGCTACCAGAGTGAGTGATTACACTAAAGCACAAATTTGATTACCTCAGGATCCTTAAAAATTCTTCAGTAATCTTTGTATACTGACATAGAAGCATGTTCATGATGTAACGATGAATATAAAAAGCATTTTTTTTATTAAAAATAGAGAACAAAGCACTTAAGCATGAAAATAAACAATGAGAGTACTGAATTATAGCTCACTGAATTCAATCCATGAGTCTATACTCATATAAACAAATGAATAAATGAGGAACAGAAAGTCTTTCCTTGCATTATACTGATATGGGTGAGAAGGAAAAAGCTTTCTCTTAAACTAGAATGTCAATGAATAAATATAAAAGAAATAATGGACTTAGAAAATCAGCCTTTCAATAAAACACCTAGGAATACAGCTAACCAGTGACATGAAAGATCTTTATGAAGAGAACTACAAAACACTGCTCAAAGAAATCAGAGATAACACGAACAAATGAAAAAAACATTCCATGCTCATAAATAGGAAGAATCAATAGTGTTAAAATGTCCAAACTGCCCAAAGCAATTTACAGATTCAATGCTATTCCTATCAAACTACCAATGACATTCTTCATAGAATTAGAAAAAAAATTCTAAAATGCATATGGAGCCAAAAAAGGGCCTGAGTAGCCAATGAAATACTAAGCAAAAAAAGAACAAAGCAGGAGGCATCATACTACCTACCTTCAAACTAAACTACAGAGCTAAAGTAACCAAAACAGGATGATACGGCTTCAAAAACAGACACATAGACCAACAGAATGGTATAGAGAGCTCAGAAATAAGGCCCCAAACCTACAACCATCTGATCTTTGACAAAGCTCACAAAAACAAGCAATGGGAAATGACAAAGCTCACAAAAACAAGCAATAGGGATTCAATAAATGGTGCTCAGATAACCGGCTAGGCATATGCAAAAGATTGAAACTGGACCCCTTCCTTACACCATTAAACCGGTTTCTTTTGTAAATTGCTCAGTCTTGGGTATGTCTTTGATTTATTTTTGTTTTCTATTTATTTATTTTTTTTTTTTGAGACAGAGTCTTGCTCTGTTACCCAGGCTGGAGTGCAGTGGCACAATCTCAGCTCACTGCAACCTCCACCTCCCGGGTTCAAGCGATTCTTCTGTCTCAGCCTCCTGAGTAGCTGGGACTATAGGTGCACGCCACCACGCTCGGGTAATTTTTGTATTTTTAGTAAAGACAGGGTTTCACCATATTGGCCAGGCTGGTCTTAAACTCCTGACCTTGTGATCTTCCCACCTCACCCTCCCAAAGTGCTAGGATTACAGGTGTGAGCCACCACGCCTGGCCAGTCTTGAGTATGTCTTTGTCAACAGCATGAAATCAAACTAATACAGTAAATTGGTACCAGTAGAGTGGGGCACTGCTGAAAAGATACCTGAAAATGTGGAAGGCACTTTGGAACTGGGTAACACGCAGAGGTTGGAACAGTTTGGAGGGCTCAGAAGAAGACAGTAAAATGTGGGACAGTTTGGAACTTCCTAGAGACTTGTTGAATGGCTTTGACCAAAATGGTGATAATGATATGGACAATGAAATCCAGGCTGACGTGGTCTCACATGGAAATGAGGAACTTGTTGAGAACTGGAGTAAAGATGACTCTTGCTACGTTTTAGCAAAGAGATTGGTGGCATTTTGCCCCTACCCTAGAGATTTGTGGAACTTTGAACTTGAGGGAGATGATTTAGGGTATCCAGCATAAGAAATTTCTAAGCAGCAAAGCATTCAAGAGGTAACTTGGGTGCTGTTAAAAGCATTCAGTTTTAAAAGGAAAGCAGAGCATAAAAGTTTGGAAAATTTGCAGCTTGACAATGTGACAGAAAAGAAAATCCACTTTCTGGGGAGAAATTCAAGCTGGCTGCAGAAATTTGCATATGTAACAAGGAGATGAATGTTAAACCCCAAGACAATGGGGAAAATGTCTCCAGGGCATGTCATAGGTCTTCATGGCAAACCCCTCCCACCATGGGGCCAAGAGGCCTAGGAGAAAAAAATGATTTTGTAGGCCAGGCCCAGAGCCCCCCTGCTGTGTGCAGCCTAGGACTTGGTGACCTGCATCCCAGCCACTCAGGATAGAAAATCAATGTACAAAAGCCAGTAGCATTCCTACACACCAACAACATCCAAGCTGAGAGCCAAATCAAGAATGCAATCCAATTTACAATAGGCACAAAACAACAAAATACCTAGGACTACAGTGAACCAAGCAGGTGAAAGACCTCCACAATGCAAAACACTGCTCAAATAACAATTTAGTTAAATTAGAGCAATTTGCAAATAGCCTAATTCTAAGTGCTGGTTCAGTCATTTTTTAACTATTATTATTTTTACCTTCATAAGATCCTTTAGTGAAAGAAAATTGCAATCAAGATTCTGGGGCTCACATACTCTAAAATTAACCACACAATTAGGCATAAAACAACCCTCAGCAAATACAAAAAAAAGAAATCATAACAACCACACTCTCAGACCACAGTGCAATACAAATAGAAATCAATGCTAAGAAAATCACTCAAAACCATAAAATAAATGGAAATTAAACAACCTTCTTTTGAATGATTTGTGGGTAAATAACGAAATTAAGGCAGAAATCAAGAAATTCTTTGAAATTAATAAAAAACATAAAACATACCAGAATCTCTGGGACAAGGCCACAGCAGTGTTAAGCGGGAAGCCGATAGCACTAAACACCCAAATCAAAAAGTTAGAAAGATCTCAAATTAATAAACTGACATCACATCCAAAGGAACTGGAGAAACAAGAGCAAACAAATCCCAAAACTAGAAGAAAAGAAATAACCAAAATCAGATCTGAAGAAAATTGAGATGTGAAAAACCATACAAAATATCAATAAATGCAGGAGATGATTCTTTGAAATAATTAATAAGATAGAACACTAGCTGGACTAATAAAGAAAAAGAGAAGATTCAAATAAACACAATCAGAAATGACAAAGGGGATGTTACCACTAATGCCGCAGAAATACAAAGAACCCTCAGAGACTATTAGGAACACCTAGAAAACCTAGAATAAATGGATAAATACCTGGAAACATACAACCTCCCAAGATTGAACCAGGAAGAGATTGAGTCCCTGAACACACAAACAATGAGCTCCTAGATTGAATTAGTAATTTAAAAAAAACTCTACCAGTTAGAAAAAGTCCAGGACCAGACAGATTCACAGTGGAATTTTATCAGATACATAAGGAAGAGCTGGTACTAATCCTACTGAAACTATTCCAAAAAATTGAGGAGGACGGACTACTTCATAACTTATTCTATGGAGCAAGCATCATCCTGATACCAAAACCTGGCAGAGACAACAACAACAACAACAACAAAAGCTCAAGCCAATATCCTTGCTATTCCTATCAAACTACCAATGACGTTCCTCACAGAAGTAGAAAACACTGTTTTAAAAGTCATATGGAACCAAAAAAGAGCTTGAATAGTCAAGACAATCCTAAGTAAAAAGAACAAAGCTGGAAGCATCATGTTACCTGACTTCAAACTATACAGAACAAAGAGAGAGACTCTGTTTGTTTGGGAGAAAGTAAAAGAACAGAATAAGAGTCTACCTGGTAAACCAAAGAATTGTCCCGAATCTTATCTAAGACCATCAGGGCTCTATAAGTCTGCAAGAATCACAACATTACTGGGCTTGTGATGCTCCCTAAAGCAGATACAGCTTAGATCACAACAATCAAGTCCTTTTAAATGCCCAGAAGGCCTTCCCAAGAAGGACAGGTACGAACAAGCCCAGGCAGTGAAGACTACAGTAAATACCTAACTCTTCAATGCCCAGACACTGGACAACATCTTCTAGCATCAACAACATTCAAAATAACATGACCTCACCAAATGAATAAGCCACCAAGGACCAATGCTGGAGAAACAGAGATATGTGACATTTCAGACACATAATTCAAAATAGCTGTGTTGAGGAAACTAAAAGAAATTTAATATAATGCAGAGAAGGAATTCTGAATTCTAATAGATAAATTTAACAAAGACACTGAAATAATTAAAAACAATTGGGCAGAAATTCTGGAGCTGAAAAATCCAATTGGCATACAGAAGAATACATCAGTCTTTTTCACAGCTGAATTGATCAAGCAGAAAAAGAATTACTGAGCTTGAAGATGGTCTATTTGAAAGCATACAGTCAGAGGAGACAAAAGAAAAAAGAATAAAAAACAATGAAACATGCCTACAAGATCTAGATAATAGCTTCAAAAGGACAAATCTATGAGTAATTGGCCTTAAAGAGGCAATAGAGAAAAAGATAGGGGTAGAAAGTTTATTCAAAGGGATAATAACAGAGAACTTTCCAAACATAAAGAAAGATATCGATATCCAAGTACAAGAATGTTCTAGAACACCAGGCAGATTTAACCTTTGTGGCTATTACTTCACTACTTCAAGTCATTTAATCAAACTTCCAAAGGTCAAGGATAAAGAACGAATCCTTAAAGCCACAAGAAAAAAAGAAACAAATAATATACAATGGAGCTCCAATATGTTTGGCAGTAGACTTTTCAGTAGAAACCTTACAGGCCAGGAGAGAGTGGCATGACATATTTACAGTGCTAAAGAAAAAAAAGTTTTACCCTAGAATAGTATATCCAGTAAAAATATTCTTCAAACACAAAGAAAAAATAAAGACCTTCCTAGACAAACAAAGCTGAGAGATTTTGTCAATACCAGACCCGTCCTACATGAAATGCTAAAGGGAGTACTTCAATCAGAAAGAAAAGGACATTACTGAGCAATAAGTAATCACATGAAGGTACAAAACCTCACTGGTAATAGTAAATACACAGAGAAACATAGAATATTATAACACTGCAACTGTGGTGTGTAAACTACTCTTACCCTGAGAAAGACAAAACAATGATTCAATCAAAAATAATAACAGCAGTAACTTTTCAAGACATAAACAGTACAATAAGATATAAATAGAAAAAACAACACATTAAAAAGGGGGATGAAATGAAGGCATACTTTTTAAAATTAGTTTTCTTTTTCTTTATTTGTTTGTTTAGGCAAACAGTGTTGTTATCAGTTTAAAACACTGTGCTATAAGATAGTATTTGCAAGCCTCATGGTAACCTCAAACCAAAAAACATACAATGCATACACAAAAAATTAAAAGCAAGAAACTAAATCATATCACCAGAGAAAATCACCTTCACTAAAAGAAGACAGGAAGAAAAGAAAGAAGATAAAAAACACAAAACAACCAGAAAACAAGTAACAAAATGGCAGGAGTAAATCCTTACTTATCAATAATAACATTGAATGTAAATAGACTAAACTCTTCAATCAAGACACAGAATGACTGAATTGATGAAGAAACAAGACCTATTGATCTGCTACCTACAAGAAACACATTTCACCTATAAAGATACACATAGACTAAAAATAAAGGGGTGGAAAAAAGATATTCCATGTAAATGGAAACCCAAAAAGAGCAGGACTTGCCAGACTTACATCAGAATAAGTAGATTTCAAGACAAAAGCTATAAGAACAGGCAAAGTAGGTCACTATATAATTATAAATGGGTCAAGTCAGTAAGAAGATACAACAATTTTAAATGTATATGCACCCAGCACTGGAGCACCCAGATGTATAAAGTAAATGTTATTAGAGCTAAACAGAGAAATGGACTCCAATACAATAGTAGTTGGAGACTTCAACACCCTACTTTCAGCACTGGACAAATCTTTCAGACAGAAAATTAACAAAGAAGCATGAGACTTAATCTGCACTATAGACCAAAAGAATCTAATAGATATTTACAGAACATTTCACCCAATGGCTGCAGAATACACATTCTTTTCCTCAGCATATGGATCATTCTCAAGGTTAGACCATACGGTAGCTCACAAAACAAGTCTTAAAACATTAAAAAAAAAAAATTGAAAGCTGAGTGCAGTGGCTCATGCCTGTAATCCCAGCACTTTGGGAGGCCAAGGCAGGTGGATCACTTGAGGTCAGGAGCTCAAGACCAGCCTGACCAACATGGAGAAACCCCATCTCTACTAAAAATACAAAAAATTAGCTGGGCATAGTGGCGGGTGCCTGTAATCCCAGCTACTTGGGAGGCTGAGGCAGGAGAATCACTTGAACCTGGGAGATAGAGGTTGCAGTGAGCTGAGATCACACCATTGCACTCCAGCCTGGGAGACAGAGTGAAACTCCGGCTCAAAAAAAAAAATTGAAAAATATCCAATGGCTTCTCTGATAGCAACGGAATAAAACTAGAAATTAGTAACAAGAGAAATTCTGGAAACAACACAAATACATGGAAATTAAACAGTATCCTCCTACATGATTAGTGGGTCAATGAAGGCATTAAGAAGAAAATTTAAAAATTTCTTCAAACAAATGATAAAGGAAACACAACATACCACAACCTATGGGATACAGCAAAAGCAGCCCTAAGATGGAAGTTAATAGCCATAAGTACCTACATGAGAAAAGACAAAAAGACTTCAAGTAAACAATCTAACAAAGCATCTTAAAGAACTAGAGAAGCCAGAGAAAAACAAACCCCAAAATAGTAGAAGAAAAGAAATAATAAAGATCAGAGCAGAAGCAAATGAAATTAAAATAAAGAAAAAATACAAAAGATCAATGAAACAAAAAGTTGGTATTTTGAAAAGTTAAACAAAACTGACAACCTTTATCCAGACTAAGAAAAAAAAACAGAAGATACAAACAAAATCAGAAAAGAAAGAGGAGACATTACAATTTATGCTGCAGAAATTCAAAGGATCATTAGAGGCTACTATGACCAACTATATGTCAATAAATTGGAAAGCCTAGAAGAAATGAATAAATTTCTAGGCACATAATATCTACCAAAATTGAACCAGGAAGAACTCCAAAATCTGAAGAGATCATTAACATGTAACAAGACTGAAGACCTAACAAAAAGTCTCCCAGCAAAGAAAAGCCCAGAACCTGATGGCTTCACTGCTGAATTCTACCAAACATTTACAGAATAAATAATTCCAATCCTACTCAAACTATTCTGAAAAATAGAGGACGAGGGAATACTTCCAAACTCATTCTACAAGGCCAGAATTACCCTGATACCAAAACCAGACAAAAACACATGAAAAAAAAAAAAACTACAAGCCAGTATCTCTGATGATTGTTGATGCAAAAATCCTCAACAAAATACTAGCAAACTGAATTCAACAATATATTAGAAAGATCATTCATCATGAGCAAGCGGGATTGATTCCTGGGATGCAAGAATGGTCCAACATATGCAACTCAATTAATGTGATTCATCATATCAACAGAATGAAGGATAAAAACCATCTGATCATTTCAATTGATGCTGAAAAAGCATTTGATAAAATTCAACATTCCTTCATGATAAAAACCCTAAAAAAGCTTGGTATAGAAGGAACATATTTCAACATAATACAAGCCATATACAAGAGACCCACAGTTAGTATCATACTGAATGGAGAAAAACTGAAAGCTTTTCCTTTAAGATTTAGTACATGACAAAGATACCTATTGTCATCACCATATTCAGCATAGTACTGGAAGTCTTAGCTACAGCAATCAGATGAGAGAAAGAAATAAACGGCATCCAAACTGGGAAGAAGTCAAATTATCCTTGTTTGCAGATAATATGATCTTATATTTGGAAAAATCTAAAGACTATACCAAAAAACTATTAGAATTGATAAATTCAGTAAAGTCACAGGATACAAAACTAACATACAAAATTCGGCAGCATTTCTATATATCAACAGTGAATGATGTGAAAAAGAAATAAAAAATGTAATCCTATTTACAATAGCCACACATAAAATTTAATACCTAGGAATTAACCAAAGATGTGATACATCTCTACAATAAAAACTATAAAACATTGACAAAAAATTAAAGAGGACACCAAAAACTGAAAAGATATTTCATATTCATGAATTAGAAGAATCAATATTGTTAAAATGTCTATACTACCCAAAGGAATCTACAGATTCAATGAAATCGCTATCAAAATGCCAATGATATTCATCACAGAAACAGAAAAAAAAATTCTAAAATTTACATGGAACCACAAATACCCAGAATAGCCAAAGAGCTAATCTAAGCAAAAAGAACAAACCTGGAAGAAACACAATACCTGATTTCAAATTATACTACAGAGCTATAGTAACCAAAACAGAATGGTATTGGCATGAAAATGAACACATAGACCAATGGAGCAGAAAAGAGAACCCAGAAACAAATCTTCACAGCTACTGTGAACTCACTTTTGACAAAGGTGCCAAGAACATATAATGAGGTAAAGACAGTATCTTCAATAAATGGTGCTGGAAAAATTGGATATCTATATGCAGATGAATAAAACTAGGCCCCTATCTCTTGCCATATACAAAAACCAAATCAAAATGGATTATAGACTTAAATCTAAGACTTCAAACTATCAAGCTACTACAAGAAAACAGTGGGAAAAATCTCCAGGACATTCATATGGGCAAAATGTTCTTGAGCAAATCCCACAAGCACAGGAAATCAAAGTAAAAACGGACAAATGGGATCACATCAAGTTTAAAAGCTTCTGCATAGAAATGAAACAACAAAGTGAAAAGGCAATCCACAGAGCAGGAGAAAATATTTGCAAACTATCCCTCTGACAAGAGATTAATAACCAGAATATATAAGGAGTTTCCTAACAATTCTATAGGAAAAAAATCAAATAATCCAATCAAAAAATGGGCAAAAGATTCGAATAGACATTTCTCAAAAGAAGACATACAAATAACAAACAGGCATATGAAAAAGTGCTCAACATCATTGATCATCACAGAAATGCAAATCAAAACTACAATGAGTTATCATCTTACCCCAACTAAAATGGCTTATATTTAAAAGACAAGAAATAACAAAGGCTGGCAAAAAGGGAACCCTTGTACACTGTTGGTGGGAATGTAAATTAGCACAACCACTATGAAGAACAGTTGGGAGATTCCTTAAAAAACTAAAAATTGAGCTACCATATGATCTAGCAATCCCACTAATGGGTATATACCCAAAAGAAAGGAAATCAGTATATTGAAGAGATATCTGCACTCCCATGTTTGTTGCAGCACTGCCCACAATATCTAACATTTGGAAGCAACCTAAGTGTCCATCAACAGATAAATAGATAAAGAAAATGTGGTACTTATACACACGGAGTATTATTCAGCTGTTAAAAAGAATGAGATCCTGTCATTTGCAATAACATAGATGGAGCTGAGGTCATTATGTTAAGTGAAATAAGCCAGGCACATAAAGACAAACATCACATGTTCTTGTTTATTTGTGGGATCTAAAATTATAACAATTGAACTCATGGACATAGAAAGTAGAAAGATGGTAGGATAGTGGGAAGGTTGAAGGTAGGGATGGCTAATGGCTACCAAAAAATTGAATGAATAAGACTTGCTACTTGATAGCAAAACAGGGTGACTAAAGTCAATAATAACTTAATTGTATACATTTAAAAATAACTAAAAGAGTGGAATTGGATTGTTTGTAACACAAAGATAAATGCTTGAGGATACCCCATTTTCCATGATGTGATTATTTCACATTGCCTGCCTGTATTAAAACATCTCATGTACCCCATAAACATATACACCTACTATGTACCCACAAAAAATAAATATTAAAAAATTAAAAATAAATAAAATGTGGGAAAATGACATGAACAGATACTTTTCAAAAGAAGACATTTATGCAGCCAACAAGCATATGAAAAAATGCTCAACATCACTAATCATTAGAGAAATGCAAATCAAAGCCACAGTGAGATGCTATCTCATACCAGTCAGAATGACTATTATTAAGAAGTCAACAAATAACAGATGCTGGCAAGGTTGTGTAGAAAAGGGAACACTTATACACTGCCAATGGGAATGTAAACTAGTTTAACCACTGTGGGAAGCAGTTTGGTGATTTCTCAAAGAACCTAAAACAGAATTACCATTCGACCCAGCAATCTCATTATTGGGTAGATACCCAAAGAAATATAATTGTTCTACCATAAGGACATATGCATGTTTGTGTTCATCACAGCGCTATTCACAATAGCAAAGACATGGAATCAACCTAAATGCCCCTCAGTGGTAGACCGGGGGCATATATTCTTACTTATAAGTGGAAGCTAAACATTGAGTACATATGGATGCAAAGAAAGAAATGACAGTTATTGGGGCCTACTTGAGGGTGGAGGATTGGAGTAGGTTGAGGATTGAAAACTATCAGGTACTATGCTTATTACACGGGAGATGAAATAATTTGTACACCAAACCCCTATGACATATAATTTACCTACATAGCAAAACTGCATACGTACCCCTGAACCTAAAAGTTAAAAAAAGATGATGAATACCAAAATATATAAATAAATAAATAAATAAATAAATAAATAAATAAATAAAATTTAAGAAAAAGACTCTGGTACTTAGACTGGACAGAAGAGATAACTATTTTTGCCTAAAGATTATAGTCTTGTCTTTTCCTTTTTTTTTTTTTTTTTTTTTTGAGACAGGGTCTCACTGTCACCCAGGTTAGAGTGCAGTGGCACGATTTCGGCTCACTGCAACCTCCACCTCCCAGTTTCAAGTGATTCTCGTGCCTCAGCCTCCAGAGTAACTGGGACTACAGGCACACACCACCATGCCTGGCTAATTTTTCTATTTTTTTTTTTTTTTAGTACAGACAGGGTTCCACCATGTTGGCCAGGCTGGTCTCAAATGCCTCGGCCTCCCAAAGTGCTGGGATTACAGGCATGAGCCACTGCACCCAGCCTAGATTATAGTCTTTTCTAGTTGTGCTACCCATTAGACATCAGAAAATGATGCTAGTGTTAAATAAGTTTAAAACCATCTCAAAAGCCTATCTGGGGTTTTTCCAAGAGATCTACAGCACATGTCATTATATATCTCTATTCAACTGAAAATTCTTACTTTCAGGAAGAGACGAAAATCCTGAATTGACCAAATTGTTCATAAACTCTTGTAAATTCACTGTCGCATCCTCTGAAAGAAAAATGCAAGCCAGAGGACATGGAAAAAGTAAATAATCACATATAAGAAACAGGCAACTATAATATAATTGTTATATTGAGAAATAATTTACAGATATGGCTTTGAAACTGAGATATATATTCAGTCAAAAAGACAGGTGCATACATACCATTCAGACACACACACATATACTCATCCTCTATAGATTTTCCACTGCATGCTGCTACTGAAGATTACTAGAACACACATGGCAATAACTAGAACCCAGATGAACAGTAGGTACAAGAAAGCCTTGGATAATCTATGAAGCAGAAAAGCCTCTTAAGAATTCTTGAAACATTCAAACAGATTCATATTAGCTAAGATAAAGGATACCTAGAAATACGTTAAATACTCACCCCTGGGAGCCACATTCTTCAGTGCTCTTTCAATCACACCTTGGGGTAATGGAACTCCTACATTTTTCAACATGAAGTCTAGGTCATCAGGGTTTGCCACATTTTTCTGAATGGAGGCCAGAACTTTCAAGGAGCCTTCTGTTTCTATTTGGAAAAAAAAAAACCCACAATACAAATTTTTTTTAAACACTCAGATATTATTAGTAGATCCTGAATGATAGTAATAACCACTGCTACTACTGCCTATTAAGTACTGTCTGAGCTTGCTAGACACAAGCAAGCTCATCTCAGAGATTACATGTATCATCTCATTTAATCCCACAAAAGCTCTGTGAAGTCAGTACCCATATTTCCCTTAAGAGATAAGAAAACCTAGCCTTAGAGAAGCTATTCTGTCCAAGAACCCATAGATACTAAATGTGAAATCAAGTCTGAAGTCCAGGGTATCTGATGTTATAGGCAGAATGTTTAACCATGATGTTAACCAAGTCATTGCAGATATTTAAATCTGAGATTTAAGAATGATTACATAAAAAGAAAACTCGGAATATCCGCTTAGTCTCTTTATCATATCAGAGGCTGAGAATTTGATTAAAGATATGACAACTAACCATAAATTTTTTTTTGCCTAAAATTGGATAAATGGTCATCATTTAATATGACTGTCATCAATGAATTTTTTTCATTTAGCAGATCACTTGCATGCATCAACACATATACACAAAAATGTTCCCCAAATAATGGAAAGCTTGGAACTAATATATAACTACCAAAAAAGGTAATATTTAATTTGGAAAGTACCATGGATAAATTATTCTTCCAAGTAAAAAAAATGTTAAGCATTATGATGAACATCATTATATGAAAAACATTTACCCTGTATGAATTTAAACTTATGAACCACATATCTAGGAGAGTATTATAGTTCTCAATTACAAAACCAAGGATTAAAGAAAAACTACTTCGTCTATTGAAAACACTTACCACTTTGCCATCCTAAACAATTTCATTTTGTAGCTCCCTAAATTGGGTCTTTTGAATTCAGTTTGGTTTCAATTTAGAAAACATTTAGAAAGAGTTTAGAAAACATTAAGCATTTAAACTCTTCTCGAAAATACTGGCTGCTCCAAGGAGACTCACGGAATCCAAAATAGTTCTGAATTTACTAATTAAATTAGCCTTAACTTTGAAGAGACCCAGAAGTTCCACAGACTTTTTTTTATGTTGAGGATGCCGGTTAATTAAATATATTAAAAACAGATTACATACAATCCCTTATGGCTTGGTAGTGGAGTAGTGGAAGAATATCATAAAGAAAGTGTATATGTTTCAACATGTTCCTATATGTTTCTAAATGTTTCAACAGTGAATTGTCTCATGATAAAATCTCATTTTAATAAAGAGATAATAGGATAGAGAAAAAGAAGGAACACTGATCTTATTCCCACAGAATTTTGGTAAAATAGCAGATATTTCCAACTGATAGCAGTCATCTTGGATCACAAACTTGGACACTAGGATGAATCATCTAGATAAATTTTGTCTACTCTTTTTGAGTGATGAACAAATATACTATAATTCTAGAAAACATCAGTTGAGAAAACATCAGGACTAGAATCCCCTATTGATTCTTCATCCAATGTACATTTATTTATGTGTGTGTGCATATTTACACATTTAGGCATACACACACACGTCTTTCTTTACAGCATTAGAAAACTGCATAAATGAATATAATTAACACCAAACAATTCCATTCAAACTTTTTATTGTTAAAAATTGTCACTCACTTGAACCTTCAGTAAAATATGGCATTTGCATCAACTGACTCAGGCAATCTTTTAAGTTCACTTTCCCCTCTTCTGAAAATGGAACATAAAGGGATGAATAACATTTGGTCCAAAAATACCAAGCAATGGTGTTAGAAGATATCCATGCCTACTTAATCTTTAAGACTAAAATGTTTTCTAACTCTGATTCTGCTATACAAACCTCAGAATAACTATGAAAAGGAATATGATTATGATGACTTTTGTGGTCATTTTTGTTGTAGTGTCAATGAGCATTTTATGGATTTTACACACACCTTAACCAATTGGGACAACTGTTTTGGTATGTTTCCTCTCCCATTTTGTATTATCTTAATTTTTCAGTATCTCAAGTACTACAAGTACCTATATTTTCACGGAAGACAATTTATCCGCCAGAAAATAAGTCTTATAAACCAAACTCAACCATAATATCTAAAGAAGACTATGCTTATGAGCAAAGATATATTAGTAAAGGAAGTGTGCAATCTTTGGCTTTCTATCAGGCATATGCTTGGGACTTAAGAAGAAAAAGAACATCCCAAGGCTCCGCATGTAAACTAAACATTCCATTGGCAGGATTCTAAAAATTCCAGTATAGCCCTTTGAGAATTCTAGGGAAACCCAACTGGTTGTGTGCATCAGCACACTAAGGATTCGGTCTTTGTTTCATGGGCTTGAGACAGCTTCACAGCTTCTGACAAATAGTATAGAGAGAGGAAGATTATATTTTCCTAGGATACTCAATATGAAGATAATCCAGAACAAATTCTCATTCAGCCTTAAAAGGGAAAATCTAGTGTTGCTGAACTCATTACATTTGATTCCTAATCACTTAAGCTCTTTGGAATATGAGTGAAAATAAACACAAGCTTTTTGTGTTTAATAAATGACTCAGAAGTGTTGCAGCTCTTTTAGAATTTGTCTAGCAGGCTTTCTGGTTTTTGCCAGAAAGCCCTTTAAAAAAAAATTTTTTTTAAATAAAGAAATGACTCAGAAGAGAAAATACATACTATCAACAGAAACGGATCCAAGCACCTTCTGTAATTCTTCCTCTGGAAAATAAATCCCCAGGCCTTTCAGTATAGAATTTACATTGTCAGCATCAAGTTTTTCATTGGTGACTTTGTCTAAGGCCTGTGCAAGTTTGTTAACCTCTATCGAGAGAAAATAGAAAATATTTTCAGTTTAGCTAGTCATGTTGTAAATAATAAACTTAAACTACAGCTCAAAAAATTAGTATAGATACCTGACATCATTAATTAAAAGATGATATAGCACAGTGCAATTCACCTTAAATACTCAGGGGAGGAATCATTCAAAACTTCATCATCCAAAAAAATCCTTGATAACATTTTTCTTATGTGCCCTTACAGCATTTTTATATTTTAGTGGTATTTAATTAAAACTCTTTAACGGCAAGCTTTGTTTCACTTAGCAAGGTATCCTGACCATTTTCCCTTTCAACATACTATTCTACCAGCACATTTTAAATGACTGCATAGTATTCCACTGCATGAATATATCCTTTCTAAATCAAAATTTAATTGTTATCATAAGTGGAATCCTGATGATAAATTTTCTTAAACAGGCATCTGTTCACCAATGGTTTTTTTCTTAACATACATTTCCAAAGTTAAATTGGTTGCACAGTTTCAAGGCCTTTGAGATGCATTGCCAAATAATGAAAGAAAATAGTCATTTTACCACATCCTTTCTAACTTCAACATTTTCTTTCTTCCTATTTTTCTGAAAGAGCTTCTAAATGATAATGCCAATCCTCCCCTCCAATACCTCCCCCTCAAAAAACACACTCCTTTTGGAATTGAATTACATGTATAAATTAATTTTGAGAAGTGACTTTAGTAAAATATGTGAAATCCATCAATAAAATATTTCTCCATTTATTCAAATCATCTTTTTCAGCTATCAGCTCTATGACAATGATTTTCAAATGTTTCTATCACTGAACTCATCCAAATTTTAGTTCACATTCCCTCTACCTACCTAAATGTTAACTCTTCCTTCAAAGTCTTCCTCCATTTTTTCCTAAAATTCTCATCTTCACCTGAACTCCTAAAATAATAAATGTGTAACCACTCATTTGATCTTTTGGTATATTAGTTATATTTTTATGTAAATGGCTTATTTTTCCAGCTGGACTTTAATATCCTCGTGGTCTACTTCTATACCATGCATATTTGTATTAAATATATGTATACTAATTATAATTATATTAACGTGATTATGGTATAAGATCAATTTTTCAACTAAACTAGTAAGCTTAAATATAGTAAAAAAAATAATAATAATCCCTGAACTTGGGGTCTAACATTTTTTGTGGGATCCTGGGTAAAGTACAGTCTCTCTCTTTGTTTTTTGTTGTTGTTGTTGCTGTTGTTGTTTTTAAGACAGAGTCTTGCTCTGTCGCCCACGCTGGAGTACAGTGGCGCAATCTCTGCTCACTGCAATCTCCGCCTCCCAGATTCAAGCGATTCTTCTGCCTCAGCCTCCCAAGTAGCAGGGACTATAGGTGCATGCCACCACACCTGGATAATATTTTGTATTTTTAGTAGAGATGGGGTTTCACCATGTTAGCCAGGATGGTCTTGATCTCCTGACCTCATGATCCACCTGCCTCAGCCTCCCTAAGCTTCACTTTTCTCATTGTTGATTATAAGAAACCTACTTAACACAGTAGTTAAAAGAATAAACTGTGTGAAACAAATTATATGAAAGCATTTGGTAAAACACCAAACACTATACAAATGTATTATTATTTGCCAACAAAATAATATGATATTATTTGAAACCAAACAAAATAAAACACATCTTTAGGAGATTATAACGTAATACTATAGACATTTTCGCCCTGAAATGCTTTTTAGACTAAAATAAGAGTTGGAGAAGAGTTTTGGTAACTCTATAAATCATTAGGCTATTAACTTATTGTTAAGTGAATTAGAGATTTTCAAAAGTATACTCAAAAGTTAGGGAGATATTTCACAGAGGGCAGCCATCACATGATGGCATGAAATGTTTCTTGGTGCCACAGTCAAGAAGACAACACCAATTTGGATGAATCACTGATCCCAGTAAGTTAACATACGTATCTCCATATGAAAAATTCATGGGGCAGCTGCCAAGATGGCTGAATAGAAACAGCTCTGCTCCGTGGCTCCCACCAAGAAAGATGAAAATGGAGAGTGAATTCTGCATCTTCAATTGAAGTACCAAGGTTCTGTCATTGGTACTGAATAGGTGGTCGGCACAACCCATGGGGAGTAAGGAAAACTAGGTGGAGGGAGGGCCCACCTGGGAGCTTCACAGGGCAAAAGGAGTTCCCTCCCCCAGACAAGGAAGTGAGGGATTGTGCTATCCCTCCCTGAAAACCATGCTTTTCCCACAGATCCTTGCAACCGCAAATCAGGAGGTCCCCTCATGAGCCCACGCCACAAGGGACTTCAGTCCCAAGCACACAGCTGTGCAGACTCACAGTGGCTGCTCAGGCAGCAGGCACTGAGACACAAGAGTTTTTGCATACTCAAGCTCTGGGAACTCTGGTGAGGCAGGAGATCTGTCCACTCCCATGGGAAGGGGGCTGAAGCTGGAGAGCCAAATGGCCTCCCTTAGTGGGCTCCACTCCCATGGAACCCCATAAGCTAAACCCCACTGGCTTGGAATCCCCACCAGCCAGTACAGCAGGCTGGAGACCACCTAAGAACATCAAGTTCTGGGGTGGGGGAGGAGCGACCACCATCACCGCAGCACCAGTTGGCCATTTTCCCCTGCCACTGGTGCCAGCGAGACTGGGCAGTTTGGATGGGAGCAATTCCCCACCATGCAGCACAGCGGCTGGATCAATTCGTGGCCAGATTGCTTCTTTATGTGGGACCCTGATCCACTCCTCCTCACCAGGTGGGGCCTCCCTGTAGGAATTTCAGCATCCCCAGCCAGGGGATGAGAAGAGCCCCTAGGAGGAGGGGAAGCTGCAGTATTATGCACCAATGGTCTTAGTCTTTTCTGCCTACTGGCTCTAGAGAGTCAGGGCAGCCTGAACAAGGGAGATTCCCCCCAGTGCAGCACACCTACTCCACCAAGGGGTAGCCAGACTGCTTATTTAAGCAGGTGCCTGATCCTGCTCCTCCTGGCTGGGTGAGACCTCCCAACAGGAGTCTCCAGACACCTCATACAGGAGAGTTCCAGTTGGAATTGGTTTGGTGCCCCTCTGGGACAGAGCTCCCAGATGAAGGAGCAGGCTGCTATCATTGCTGTTCTGCAGCCTTCACTGGTGATACCTCCAGGGGCAAGAGGGACCCAGGCAAATAGGGTCTGGAGTGGACTCCCAGCAAACCACAGCAGTCCTATGGAAGAGGGGCCTAACTGCTAAAAGAAAAACAAACAGAATGTAACAACAACAACATCAACGAAAAAGATCCCACAAAAACCCCATCCAAAGATCAGCAACCTCAAAGACCAAAGGTAGATAAACCCATGAAGATGAGAAAGAATCAACACAAAAAGGCTGAAAACTCAAAAAGCCAGAGTGCTTCTTCTTCTCCAAATGACCACAACACATCTCAAAGAAGGGCACAGAACTGGGCTGAGGCTGAGATGGATGAATTGACAGAAGTGGGCTTCAGAAGACGGGTAATAACAAACTTGGCTGAGATAAAGGAGTATGTTCTAACTCAATGCAAAGAAGCTAAGAACCATGATAAAACACTACAGGAGCCGTTAACCAGAATAACCAGTTGAGAGAGAAACATAAATGACCTGATCAAGCTGAAAAACACAACATGAGAACTTCACAATGCACACACAAATATTAATAGCCAAATAGACCAGGTGGAAGAAAGATAGCAGAGCTTGAACACTATCTTGCTGAAATAGGGCAGGCAGACAAGATTAGAGAAAAAAGAAAGGAGTGAACAAAACCTCCAAGAACTATGGGATTATGTTAAAAGACTGAAGCTACAACTGATTGAAGTACCTGAAAGAGATGGGGAGAACAGAACCAACTTGGAAAACACACTTCAGGATATCATCCAGGGGAATATCCCCAACCTAGCAAGGCAGGCCAATATTCAAGTTTATGAAATCCAGAGAACCCCAGTAAGATACTCCATGAGAAGATCAACCCCAACACACATAATCATCAGATTCTCTGAGGTTGAAATGAAGGAAAAAATGTTAAGGGCAGTCAGAGGGAAAGGCCAGGTCACCTATAAAGGGAAGCCCATCAAACTAACAGAAGACCTTTTACTGGAAACCCTATAAGCCAGAAGAGATTGGGGGATGATATTCAACATTCTTAAAGAAAGGAATTTCCAGCATAGAATTTCACATCTGACTAAACTAAGCTTCATAAGCGAAGGAAAAATAAAATCTCTTTCAGACAAGCAAATGCTGAGAGAAGGCCTGTCTTGCAAAAGCTCCTGAAGCACACACTAAATATGGAAAGGAGAAAACTGTTACCAGCCACTACAAAAACACACTGAAGTACACAGACGAGTGACACTATGAAGCAATTACATAAACAAGTCTGCAAAATAACCAGCTAGTATCATGATGACAGAATCAAATTAACCTTAACAATATTAACCTGAAATGTAAATGGACTAAATGACCCAATTAAAAGACACAGAATGGGAAGCTGGATAAAGAGTCAAGATCCATCAGTGTGCTGTATTCAAGAGACCCATCTCACATGCAAAGACACAAATTGACTCACAATAAAAGGATAGAGGAAAAATTACCAAGCAAATGGAAAACAGAAAAAAGCAAGGGTTGTAATCTAAGTTTCTGACAAAACAGACTTTAAACCAACAAAGATCAAAAAAGACAAAGAAGGGTAGTACATAACAGTAAAGGGTTCAATTCAACAAGAAGAGCTAACTATCCTAAATACATATGTACCAAATAAAGGAGCACCCAGATTCATAAAACAAGTTCTTAGAGACTTACAAAGAGACTTAGACTCTAACAGTGGGAGACTTTAACACCTCACTGTCAATATTAGATCATTGAGACAGAAAGTTAACAAAGATATTCAGGACTTGAATTAAGCTTTGGATCAAGTGGACCTGATAGATAGCTACAGAACTCTCCACACAAAAACGACAGAATATACATTCTTCTCAGCACCACATGCTACTTACTCTAAAATTGATCACATAATTGGAAGTAAATCATTCCTCAGCAAATGTAAAAGAATTGAAGTCATAATATACAGTCTCTCAGACCACAGCACAATCAAATTAGAACTCAAGATTAAGAAACTCACTCAAAACCACACCACTACATGGAAATTGAACAACCTGCTCCTGAATGACTCCTGGGTAAATAATGAAATTAAGGCAGAAATCAAGAAGTTCTTCGAAACCAATGAGAACAAAGAGACAATGTACCAGAATCTCTGGGATGCAGCTAATGCACTGTTAGGAGGGAAATTTATAGCACTAAATGCCCATATCAAAAAGCTAGAAAGATCTCAAATCGACACCCTAATATCACAATCAAAAGAACTAGAGAACCAAGAGCGAACAAACTCCAAAGTTAGCAGAAGACAAGAAAAAACCTAGCTCAGAGTGGAACTGAAGGAGATAGAGACATGAAAAACCCTTTTAAAAAAATCAATGAATCCAGGAGCTGGTGTTTTGAAAAAAATAATAAAATAGACCTCTAGCTAAACTAATAAAGAAGAGAAGAGAGCAGAATCAAACAGAAACAATAAAAAACGATAAAGGGAATATCACCACTGACCCCACAGAAATACAAACAACCATCAGGGAATACTATAAACACTCCTATGCAAATAAACTAGAAAATCTATAAGAAATGGAAAAATTCCCAGGAATTTATCCACATACACCCTCCCAAGACTGAACCAGGAAGAAGTTAAATCCCTGAATAGATCAATAACAAATTCAAATCAAAAAACCACACTGAGATACCATCTCACACCAGTCAGAATGATGATTATTAAAATGTAAAGAAAAAACAGATGCTGGCAAGGTTGCAGAGAAATAAGAATGCTTTTACACTGATGGTAGGAATGTAAATTAGTTCAACCATTGTGGAAGATGGTGTGGTGATTCCTCAAAGATCTAGAACCAGAAATACCATTTGACCCAGCAATCCTGTTACTGGGTATGTACCCAAAGGAATATAAATAACTCTATTACAAACATACATGCATACGTATGTTCACTGCAGCACTGTTCACAAAAGCAAAGACATGGAATCAACCCAAATACCCATCAATGACACACTGGATAAAGAAAATATGGTATATATACACCATGGAATACTATGCAGCCATAAAAAGGAACGAGATCATGTCCTTTGCAAGGACACGGATGGAGCTGGAGGCCATCATCATCATCAAACCAACACAAGAACAGAAAACCACCGCACATTCCCACTTTTAAGTGGTAGCTGAATGATGAGAACACGTGGACACAGGGAGAACACCACCACAAACTGGGGCCTGTCTATGGGTGAGGTGTGGGGGAGGAAGAGCATTAGGAAAAATAGCTAATGCATGCTGGGCTTAACACCTAGGTGACAGGTTGATAGGTGCAGCAAACTACCATGGCACAGGTTTACCTATGTAACAAACCTGCACATCCTGCACGTGTACCGTGGAAATTAAAATACAAATTTTTTTTTTTTGAGAGAATCTTGCTCTGTCGCTGAGGCTAGAGTGCAGTGGTGCAATCTCGGCTCACTGAAACCTCCACGTCCTGGGTTCAAGCAATTCTCCTGCCTCAGCCTCCTGAGTAGCTGGAATTACAGGTGCCCACCACCACACCTGGCTAATTTTTGTATTTTTAGTAGAGGTGGGGTTTCACCATGTTGGCCAGGCTGGTCTCGAACTCCTGACCTAAAATGACCCGTCCACCTCCCAAAGTGCTGGGATTACAGGCGTGAGCCACCATACCCAGCCCACAAATAAATATTTTTTGGAAAAAGAACATATGGTTATCCAGCCCTAAAAACTAAAAAAAAAAAAAAAAAAAAAAAATTTGCATATTCTCTATGCAACTATTAAAAAACTAAGAAATCTCTTTGTGTCCTGATATAAATATCCAAAAGATATTGTTAAATGAAAAATATCAAGGACACAGACATATGTATATACATTATACTTGTATTTGTGTAAAATTCATATGGAGGAAAAAATGCATATTCATATTTACTTCAATGTTAATAAAAATCTCCAAATGTGGCCGGGTGCAGTGGCTCACACCTGTAATCCCAGCAATTTGGGAGGCTAAGGCTGGCAGATTGTTTGAGCCCAGGAGTTTGAGACCAGCCTGGGCAACATGGCAAAACCCCATCTCTACAAAAAATAAAAACATTAGCTGGGCATGGTGCTGCACACTTGTAGTTACAATTACTCAGGAGGCTGAGGCAGGAGGATCACTTGAGGGCAGGAGATTGACACTGCAGTGAGCTATAAGAGCTATAATCGCACCACTGCACTCCAGCCTGGAAGACAGAGAAAGACCATTCCCCCCCCCCCACCCCCCCAAAAAAATCTCCAAATGCTCCCTACATAACAAATGGTTATGAACTAACTACATTGGTTAGTTATTGGGAGAACTAACTACAACGGTTAGTTATTGGGAGAAAGAGGTAGGAATTGGATAGTTAGAGACCAGATCAGAGGGAGATTTTAACTGTAGATCTTTACAAACTTCCTAATTTATGATCTGTGTAAATGTATTATCAAATCAGATATTTTTAACATATTAAAACATTTTAAAGGCAGATATTTTGGCATCCTTTTTAGAAAATGTATTGTTTTCAATTATGAACTAATAACTAATGTTAAAAACTAGACTTAAATGAACATAGGACTCTCACCTTCATGTGAACTCTTAAAATACCAAATGTGTACCACTCATCTGATCTTATAGCATATTAGTTACATTTTTATGGAAGTGGCCCGTCACTTTCAACAATTATGGTAAACATTTTCTATATTCTCAAGGTGTATAAAACTTCCTAATTATTCTCACCTCTAAAATCTCGTAAACGCCTATTGCTTTTCAATGCTAAAAGGGCACTCTTTAGGGAAGTGTCTCCCTTTTCTATAATGAGAAAAAACAAAACAAAGATATATTAATAGATTCAAGAAACATAAAAGACTTACATAGTGAGCTAACTTGGTTCACTTTTTATCCCCTTAAAGAATCTTAATTTTCTACCCTGTACACTTTTGCCCAAAATGCTGTCTACTCTCAACCTATCCAAATCCTATTCATAACTAGCTCATAAGTAAAAGACTTCCCTTGATCCTATATTTCCTTCTAACTATTGCTCTACCCCTTTCCTTTCCTTCACAACCTAATTTCTGGGAAAAAAATGTTTCTATTCATCATATCCTCACTCACAATCTCAAACTACTGCTATTCTGGCTTTCACCTCCACTGAGATCATTCTCACAAGTTCACCAGTTAACTATTTATTGCCTAATAATAAGCACTTTTAACTTTTTGTCTTATTTAACTCTTCAAACTCTTTCTTCCCTTTGTTTTGTTGCTACAGCTTTCTCTTGGTTTCCTTCCTACCATCCTGGTTATTTCTTCTTCTTCTTCTTCTTCTTTTTTTTTTTTTTTGAGATGGAGTCTCGCTCTGTTGCCCAGGCTGGAGTGCAGTGGTGTGTTCTTGGCTCACTGCAACCTCCACCTCCGGGGTTCAAGCCATTCTCCTGCCTCAGCCTCCTGAGTAGCTGGGATTACAGGCATGTGCCATCACGCCCAGCTAATTTTTGTATTTTTGGTAGAGATGGGGTTTCACCATGTTGGCCAGGCTGGTCTCAAACTCCTGACCTCAAATGATCCACCCACCTCGGCCTCCCAAAGTGCTGGGATTACAGACGTGAGCCACCATGCCCAGCCTCTTTCTTCTTAATGTCCTTTATAAACTACTGTTTCTCCATCATTGCTTAAATATCAGCATGCCTCATTTCTCTGTCCTTGGCCCTCTTCTCAATATACTCAATAAACTTTTCCTAAACTCTCCTGTAACTATGAACTGTATGTTGATGACTCCCAAGATTATGTAATCTTCTAAATCCTTTGTTGTCATTTCAACGATGTTCCCAGTATCTTCACCAGGTGTAGATTCCATCTCAGGAAACCACTTTCTTTGCACATCAGTAGAAGCAACTCCTTATCCTTTAAAGTTTTATCATGAGATTGCAGCAATTCAGTCCGCATCTTCGGTATCCACTTCTAGTTCAAGTTCTCTTGCTATTTCCACCACATATGCAGGCAGTTCCTCCAATGAATTCTTAAAGTTATCATGAAGGTTAGAGTCAACATCTTCCAAATTCCTGTTAATGTTGACATTTTGACTTCCTCCCACGAATCACAAATGTTCTTAATGGCTCTAGAATGAAGGGTCCCTTGTAGAAAGTTTTTATTTTACTTTGCCCAGATCCATCAGAGGAATCATTATCTATGGCAGCTATAGCCTTACAAAATGCATTTCTTAAATAATAAGACTTGAAAGTCAAAATTACTTCTTGGTCCATGGGCTGCAGAATAGATGTTGTGTTAGCAGGCATGAAAACAACATTCATCTCCTTTGTACATCTCCATCAGAGCTCTTGGATGACTAGCTGCACTGTTAATGATCAGCAATATTTTGAAAGGAATATTTTTCCTGGCAGTAAGTCACAACAGTGGACTTAAATTTTTCAGTAAATCATGCTGCAAACAATGTGCTGTCATCCAGGCTTTGTAATTCCATTTATAGAGCAGAAGCAGAGCAGATTTCGCCTGTGCTAGTAGTATCTTAAGAGCCCTAGGATTTTCAGAATGGTTAATGAAGTTCATGAATAACTTCAACTTAAAGTCACTAGATATTAGCCCCTAACAAGACAGTCAGCCTGCCTTTGAAGCTTTGACCCCTTCTCATCTCTATTTATGAAAGTCCTAGATGGCACCTTCTTTCAATAGAAGGCTGTTTCATCTCCGTTGAAAATCCGTTGTTTAGTGGAGCCACCTTCATCAATTATCTCAGCTAGATCTTCTAGATAACTTGCTGCAGCTTCTTTAGCAGTGCTTGCTGCTTCAGCTTGCACTTTTATGTTATACAGATGGCTTTTTTCCCTAAACCTCATGAACAAATCTCTGCTAGTTTCAAATTTTTAGTCTGCAGCTTCCTCACCTCTCTCAACCTTCATGAAATTGAAGAGGGTTAGGGCCTTGTTCTTGGTAAGGTTTTGATTTCAAGAAATATTGTGGCTGGTTTGATCTTCTATCCAAACCACTAAAACTTTTTCAATATCAGCAATAAAGCCGTTTCTCTTTCTTGTCATTTTTAGCTCTTTCGATTTACTTCACAAACTTTTTCTTTGCCTTCAAAAGTTGGCTAACTATTCAGCACAGGAGGCCTAATTTTCAGCCTAGCTCAGCTTTTGACATGCCTTCCTCACTAAGCTTAATCATTTCTAACTTAATCATTGCTCGCTTTTATACGTGAGTAATGTGCAACTCTTCCTTTCATGTGAATATTTAGAGGCCATTGTAGAGTTAGTAATTGGCTTGATTTCAATATTGTTGTGTCTCAAGGAATAGGGGAGCCCAAGGAGAGGGATAGAGAATGGGGGAATGGCTGGCCAGTGTAACAGTCAGAATACACACTTTATCAACTAAGTTTGCCATCTTATATGGGTGCAGCTCATGGTACCCCCCAAAATTGCAACAGTAATATCAAAGATCATTGATCACAAGTCATCATAATAGATATATAAATAATTAAAAATTGTCAGAATTACCAAAATGTGACAGAAACATGAAGTGATCACATACTGTTAGAAAAATGGTGCCAACAGACTTGGTTGACATAGGGTTGCTATAAACCTTCAATTTGTAAAAAACACAGTATCTGCAAAGTACAATAAAGCAAAGTGCAATAAAATGAGGTATGCTTGTATTTCAAAACTCAATTCCAACATAATTTTCTCCAGGAAGCCTCTTCTTATTACCTTATCCAGCTCTGTATGGGTTAGGTTCATCCGTATTGTATATGTTTCCATAACACTCTGTTTACCTCTATCATAGTATCTAACTATTGGTATCCTCATTGTTTGTATCTCAGTAGTCCATAAACTCTTGAGAAATTCTTTACATATTTAATTTCTAGCAAGCAATAGGTGCTAAGTAAACTTTGAATGAATGAAACAGCTCTTCTCTGAACTCTTATTCAACTCAGTATCATCACTGTTTCTCTGGCAAGTATTCAAGAACTTCCACATAACACCGTACAATTCGCTAAACTTTTATCTCCTATATATTATATACCTTTTTGTTGTATTTTTATTCATATTTTATATTTATGCTTTGTCTCACTAGACTAGAAGTTTTTTAAATGTGAATATTTTATATTTCTTTGAATACATTATGTATTACATAATTCCTGACAAATAACAGGCACTCATGATCAGGTCTGTCAAATATAACCATGTAGGCTGGGTTGTACAACACTAATGGGTACTGTTCATGCAGACATAATGTGCTCCTGAAGTTATGCCCTGCAGTGACCCCAGTCAATATAACTGATTAAGCAATTCCAAATCCATTTAATAATGTAAAAAAGAAAATACTTTTCAGAAGTGATTTTAAATTAATTTTTAAAGGTGCACACAATAACTGCCAAAATTTCAAAATTATATATTCTTTTCTCTGAAATCTCTGAGGATTTACACTCAACTTCATGTCATAACTATCCAAGGTAGAGCAGCGGAAAGTCCTTCTTCAGTCTCTTCCTGTCTAATAGCAGTTTCACATTAGCACAACCTCAGAGAATTATAATAGTCCCCACTTATCTACAGTTTTACTTTCCTCTGTTTCAGTTACCCACAGTCAAGCACAGTCTGAAATATTAAATGGAAAATTTCAGAAATAAACAATTTATAATTTTTAAATTGCACACTCTTCTGAGTAGTGTGATAAAATCCCACACCATTCCACCATACCAATCTGTCCAGCCCTGGACCTGAATTGTTTGTCTAACGTATCCACGTTGTATACACTACCTGCCCGTTAGTCGCTTAGTAGTCATCCTGGTTATCAGATCAACTGTTGCAGTACTGAAGTCCTTACATTCAAGTAACCCTTATTTTACTTAGTAATGGCTCCAAAGTACAAGAGTAGTGATGCTAGTATATTGTTATATCGTTGTTCTCCTTTATTGTTAATCTCTTACTGTGCTTAATCTATAAATTAAACTTTATCATAGGTATGTGCATATAGGAAAAAATATGGTATATAGAGGATTTGGTGCTATCCATGGTCTCAGGCATCCAGCGGAGGTCTTAAAGCATATCCCATGTAGATAAGGGAGGGCTACTGTACCTACTGCACTGCACCTTTTCTGATTTCTACAGCAAGTGCTAAAAACAAACATACCCTGATGGAATCAATACAGGATACTTGATGGGGCTATAAAGTAAGGGCTTTAAAAACATCTTATTAACCTCATTCAAATATTTTCTATCAAGATAAATTACAGAATGCCTTTTCCATTAAAAGAATAAAGAAAAAAATTTTTAAGGAGTAATGAATGGAAAATAAGAAAGGGGAATTTTAGAATTACTGTCACTTTATTAGAAAAATCAACTTATAGTGATTATATATACCATCAGCGTCAAGTGTTTTCACTAACATCTGATGTTCTTCAGGCTTTAAAGAAATATTGAGGTCCTCAAAAGCATTTTTCAAGTCACTAACTTGAACTCTGTCACAGTTCATCAAGTTGACAGTACTGAGGGCAGTGTCTATATCTGAAAGCAAATGGAGATTCTGTAAGTTACTTAATACTCTTTGGAAATAATGTTTTTACTTTCTAAAGTTCTGAACAATGTACCTAAAATTTTAGACTACTTTCCAAACATATATCTCAATTAATATTATCTCTATGATTCCAAAATTAATAAATACTAGCCCCAAATTCCTTTATTCCAAATATTTCCCTGAAATGATCAGTTATTTTTGTCTCAATATCAAAAACTTCAGTTGACTGAGTTTTTAAAAATTTAACTGAATAAAATTATCAATTTTTTTAAAAAATAAAAATACCACCATTATTGTATCTCTGAGGGATATGTTTAATTTTATATCAATGAGAGGGACTTTAGGACTCATCTCTGCTTGTATGGAACTGCCCAAATTTCAGGGGGTAAAAATCTTAGTCCTAAATTTTCTTCTACTTACATACTTTGATGTCCCATTCATTTTTTTGCTTCTTCCTCACTACTTTTACTCTCCTATTAAAAGTCCTCCCAAAAGTGTGGGTGTATTAAGGTTTTAGGAATATATTGTGCCTAAATCTTTACCCTAAATGTTAAAACCTAGTCTTTACTTTTTAACCTAAAAGACAGCTATTTACAAGAGTCAAATGCCATAAAATCTATAGAAAAAGTGTGATCTAAGGAGTTTCAAGGTTACAGGAAATAGATGTAAGGGTTCTTCTGTGAAGACAATAAAAACGCTAGAAGTGTTTTCAAGCTCAAGCACTCTGGATTCCTCCTTGGTCTTATCTAAGACACTATGAGTTTTCTCCTCTTTTTTAGGAGTATAGCCATGCTTCAAGTACTTTAAAAAGGAGTTATACACAAACTTACTCCCAAATAACTCCTGGATGAACAGTGAAATTAAGGCAGAAATCAAAAACTTCTTGTAAAATAATGAAAATGGGGACACAACTTATCAAAATCTCCGGGATGGAGCCAAAACAGTGTTAAAAGCAAAGTTTACAGCTCTAAATACCTTAATCAAGAAGTCAGATAAAATAAGATTGATAAACTGCTAGCTAGATTAACAAAGAAAAAGAGAAGATCCAAATGAGCACAATCAGACGCAACAAAGGTGATATTACAACTGATCCCACAGAAACACAAAAGATCCTCAGAGACTACTGTGAACAATTCTATGTCCACAAATAGAAAACTTAGAAGAAATGGATAGATTCCTGGAAGCACACAATCTCCCAAGATTGAATTAGAAAGAGATTAGAAACCTGAATAGATTAATATCAACTTTCGAAATTGAATCAGTAATAAAGAACCTACCAACAACAACAACAAAAAAGCTCTGGACCAGATGGATTCATAGCCAAATTCTACCAGACATATAAAGAAGAGCTGATACCAATCCTACTGAAACTATTCCAAAAAATGGAGGAGGAGGACTCTACTGAAACTATTCCAAAAAAATGGAGGAGGATTCCTCCCTAACTCATTCTATGAAGTCAGCATTAGACTGATCCCCAAATCTGGCAGAAACACAATGAAAAAAGAAAACTTCAGGCCAATATCCCTGATGAACACAGAAACAAAGTTCCTTAATAAAATATCAGTAAACCAAATCTAGCAGTATATCAAAAAGTTAATACACCATGATCAAGTAGGTTTTATTCTTGGGATGCAAGGCTGGTTCACAATAAAAAATTGTGATTCACCACATAAACAGAACTAAAAGCCAAAAGCCATATGATCAACTCAATATATACAGAAAAAGCTTTTGATAAAATCCTACATCCCCTCATGATAAAAAAAAAAAAAAGGAAAACCCTCAGCAGACTAGGCATCCAAGGAATATACCTTAAAGTAATAAGAGCTGTCTATGACAACCCTCAGCCAAGATCATATTGAATGTACAAAAGCTCAGACCATTCCCCTTGTGAACTGGAACAAGGTAGAGATGCCCATTCTCATTGCTCCTATTCAACAAAGTACTGGAAGTCCTAGACAGAGCAATTAGGCAAGAGAAAGAAATAAAAGTCATCCAAATAAGAAATGAAGAAGTCAAACTATCTCTCTGCTGACAATATGCTTCTATCTCTAGAATATCCAAAGACTCCCAAAAGGATCCTAGAACTGATAAATAACTTTGCTAAAGTTTCAGAATACAAAATCAATGTACAAACATCAGTAGCATTTCTATGCACCAACAACATCCATACTGAGATTAAAATCAAGAACACAATTCCATTTACAACAGCCAGAAAGAAAGTAAAATACTAGGAAATACAGCTAACCAAGGAGGTGAAAGATCTCCACAAGAGAACTATAAAACACTGCTGATAAGAGAGTACACAAACATATGGAAAAACATTCCATGCTTATGGATTGGAAGAATCAATGTTGTAAAAATGGCCATACTGCTCAAAGAAATTTACAGATTCAGCATTACTCCTGTCAAACTACCAATATTATTCTTCAGAGAATTAGAAATAAACTATGCTAAAATTCATATGGAACCAAAAAAGAGCCCAAATAGCCAAAGCAATACTAAGCAAGAAGGACAAAGCTGGAGGCATCACATTGCCTGACTTCAAACTATACTATAAAGCCACAGTAACCAAGACATCTTGGTACCGGTAATAGACAGATACATAGACCATTGGAACAGAATAGAAAACTCAGAAATAAAGTTGAACACCTATAACCATCTGGTCTTCGACAAGGCCAACAAAAACAAGCAATGGGAAAAGGACTCCCTATTCAATAAATGGTGCTGGGATAATAGCAAGCCATATGCAGAAGATTGAATCTGGACTCCTACCTTTAACAATATACAAAAATAAAACATCAAATATTTAAATGTAAGACCTCACACTATAAAAATCCTGGAAGATAACCTAGGTAACACCATTCTCAACATAGGCCTTGGCAAAGAATTTTTGGCTGAGACTTCAAAAGCAATTTCAACAAAGACAAAAATAGACAAGTGGGACCTAATTAAACTAAAGAGCTGCTGCACAGCAAAGGAAACTATTGAGAGCAAACAGATAACCCACAGAATGGAAGAAGATAGTCACAAATTATGCATCCCACAAAGGCCTAATATCCCAAATCTATAAGGAACTTAAACCAACAAGAAAAAAAAGCTCATTAAAAAATAGGCAAAGAACATGAACAGACATTTCTCAAAAGGAGAAATACAAGTGGTCAACAAACATATGAAAAACTGCTCAGCATCACTTATCATCAGATAAATGCAAATCAAAGCCACAATGAGATACCAATCTCACACCAGTCAGAATGGCTATTTTTAAAAAGTCAAAAAAACAACAGATGCTACAGATGCTAGCGAGGCTGCAGGGAAAAGGAAATGTTTATACAATGTTGGTGGGAATGTAAATCAGTCCAGCCACTGTGGAATGCAGTCTGAAGATTTCTCAAAGAACTTAAAACAGAGCTACCAGCCGGGCATGGTGGCTCAAGCCTGTCATGCCACCACTTTGGGAGGCTGAGGCAGGTGGATCACCTGAGGTCAGGAGTTTGAAACCAGCCTGGCCAACATGGTGAAACCATGTCTCTACTAAAAATACAAAAATTAGCCGGGTGTGGTGGTGCATGCCTGTAATCCCAGCTACTCAGGAGGCTGAGGCAGGAGAATCACTTGAACCCAGGAGGCGGAGGTTGCAGTGAGCCGAGATCGCGCCATTGCACTACAGCCTGGGTGACAAGAGGGAGACTCCATCTCAAAAATAAACAAACAAACAAACAAAATCCCCCCAAAAACAGAGCTACCATTCAACCCAGCAATCCCATTACTGGGTGTATACCCAAAGAAAAATAAAGTATACCAAAAGACACATGCACTCCTGTGGTCATCACTGACCTATTCACAATAGCAAAGACATGGAACCAACCTAGGTGCCCATCCATGCTGAAGTGATTAAGAAAACATGGTACATATACAACATAGAACACTATGCAGCCATAAAAAACAATGAAATTATATCCTTTGCAGCAACATGGATGGAACTGGAGGCCATAATCCTAAGCAAATTGACACAGGAATAGAAAACCAAATACCACACATTCTCACATATAAGTGGGACCTAAACATTGAGCACACATGGATATAAATATGGGAACAACAGACACTGCAGACTACTAGAATGTGGGGGTGGATGGGTTAAAAACTACCTATCTGGTACTCTGTTCACTATATGGGTGACAGGATCCATACCCCAAACCTCAGCATCACACAATATTCCCATGTAACAAACCTGCACATGTACTGCCTATATCTAAAATAAATGTTGAAATTTAAAAAATTTAAAAATACATTAGTTATACAAATCATTATACACTCAAGATCACTGCTCATAACATAAATCTCTAGTTTATAAAACTTTTTTAAATTTAAAAGAGGCAGAGTATAAGTGCACAAAAAGTTACAGAATTCACTTATTAGATAAGTATTATTTTCCAACAAGCCAGATAGTTCTCTCCATCTCCACATGTAATTCTTCAGTAAACCTAGCCCTTTTAGAATGTTTTAGACTCATGCCACAAATTCAGGTTAAGACTACTCTAGTCCTCCCAATCATCCCAAAGAGTCCTGACATGCAAGATCACTTTCTCGTTCCTAATTGAAATAAAGAGAGAAAAGGAAAGGAAAAGTCTTCAGCAACAGCTAAAATGTATATGGAGATAATATTCTTTGTTAACAAGAATAACAATTCTTTGTTAGCAACATTTGTTCATCCTTTAGAATAGCAAAGGTTAAAAATGGTTTAAAATGAATTTAAACTGCTTTCATTTATAGTTATACCGTTTTCCTGAAACTATCATTGAATTTAAGTTAAGGATTGTAAGTTAATCCTTAATTTAAGGATTATAACTACTTAATAAAACTAGAATATTTTCCCTAAAAGCATATACACAGTTAAACTATGATATTAATTCAAAAGGCAGTGTACAATGCAGAAAGAAAAAGGTAAAACTAAAAAGCACAATATTTACCAACCATGGCCTTTTCTAAATTGTTGCAGTGAAGTATTACTAAAAATTTCTGAAGACTACACACTTTCTAAAGTGGAACACTGGATTACTTGTGAAACTCAACAATATTCCAAAATGTCTATTAAAAATACATTTGTGCTTTATAAAAATAAACATAGTTAAGTTTGACTATTTTATTAACTTCAGAATATAACAATGAACTGAAAAATACTTACCAGCTCAAATCAAAATTAATTTGATGACTCATATCTCTAGGATAAGGTTGGTTTAATGTAATGAATTTTTATGACCTATACAAACCTTTTAAATAATTTGTGCCAATCTCTACAACCAAAGTCTTTAAAAGAAAACATATATGGTAGAATTTTTTAACTTTTTATTTATGAATAATAAATTATACCCTGCCTACTTCTAAGTAATGAATAAATTTAACAGGATCAATGCAAAGGACTAAGCTGTCAAGTTTTTTAAAAAATCCTAATTCATGAGCCTACTGATTTTTCCAATAAACCCCAGCAGGCTTGTAGAAATGTACAAATTGAATATAAAATTTATATGATACTGTAAAAGACCTAAAATAGCCAAAAACGACTTTTTTTTTTTTTGAGGCGAAGTCTTGCTGTGTCGCCAGGCTGGAGTGCAGTAGCACCATCTCAGCTCACTGCAACCTCTGACACCCTGGTCCAAGCGATTCTCCTGCTTCAGCCTCCCAAGTAGCTGGAATTACAGGCACGTGCCACCATGTCCAGCTAATTTTTGTACTTGTAGTAGAGATGGGGTTTCAACATGTTGGCCAGGATGGTCTCCATCTCCTGACCTCGTGATCCGCCCACCTCAGCCTCCCAAAGTGCTGGGATTACAGGCATGAGCCACCACGCCCAGGCCCAAAACAACTTTTAAAAGGTAGAACAAAGTTGAAGGGCTAACACTATCTGATTGATTTTAATGTTTGTTATGAAACTACAATAATCAAGACAATGTAATATTAAGGATAGACAAAAAACAATGGAACAGAATAGAGAATCCATAAATATACATTTATGAAACATTCTACATATATAAACATTCCACTTATATATAATATTCTATACATATAATATTCTGTAAAAGTACAAAGGCAATTCAGTGGAGAAAGTATAGTCTTCTCAACAATAGAACAATTACATCACCATATGTTAAAAAAACTCCATACTTTACCCCACATACAAAAATTAACTTGAATTATACATCAAAAATGTAAAACCAAAAACCATAATTTTGGAATAAAACATATGATTTAAAAAAACTTGCAAACTTGGGTAAGAACAAGCTTTCTTACACATGACACCAAAAGCATGGTCCATAAAAGAAAAAAATTGGTTAATTAAACTTCAACAAAAATTAAAATTAACACTCTTAAAGACACTTAAGAAAATAAAGAGACAAAAGATTAGAAGAAAATATTTGCTAAGCATGTATCTGGTAAAAGACTTGTATCCAGAATACATAAAGAAATATGAAAACAGGCAACAGAGACCAACCCCATCTCTAAAAAATATAGGTGTGTATATATATTTACATGTATATATATATATATATGAAAACAAACAAGCCAACTTAAAAAGATGAACAAAGTTATAACAGACACCTCACCAAAGAATATACACATGACAAATAAGTATATGAGAAAATGCTCAACATTATTAGTCATTAAGAAAATCATCGGGAGATATACCTAATGCTAGATAACGAGTTAGTGGGTGCAGCGCACCAGCATGGCACATGTATACATATGTAACTAACCTGCACAAGCACATGTACCCTAAAACTTAAAGTATAATAAAAAATAAAAAATAAAAAAAAAGAAAATGCAAAGTAGAACCACAATGAGATACTACTATATACTTCTTAGAATGGTTAAAATTTGAAAGACTGAATATACCAAGTATTGCCAAGAGTTTGGAGGAACTGAAACCCTCATACACTGCTCTTGGGAATGTAAAATGGTAAAACCAGTTTAGAAAATAGCTCGGCATACTCTTAAAAAGTAAAACATGCATCTACTATATGATTCTGTTAGCATACCCCTTGGTAATTGCCCAAAGAAATGAAAGCATATGTTCATACAACAACTGGTATGTGAGTGTTTACAGAAGCTGTGTTTGTAATAGGTAAAACCTGGAAAAAACCTAATTTACCTGTATCACCAGGAAAATAAACTGTGGCATATCTATAAAGTGGAATACTATTCTGCAATAAAAATAATGAACTACTGATGCACACTATAACACGGATGCATTTCAAAATAATTATGCTGAGTGAAAGAAGCCAGCAAAAAAGAGCACATCCATTTACATAAAATTACCAGAAATGCAAAAACAAATTTCTAGTGAAAGAAAGCATATCAGTGGTTGCCTCGGAATGTGGGAAATGTGGAGAATGGCAAGAGAGATTATAAAGGGTATGAGAAAGTTTTAGGTGTAAGGGATATACTTATTATCTTGATTGTGATGATGGTTGCATAGGTACATGCATATGTCTACACTTAATCAAAATATGTCCTTTAAAATATAAAATTATACAGTTTTACATCAATTATACCTCATAATGCTGTTTTAAAAATAATAACAAGAGGCCATGAAAACTATCTAAATATCTAAAATAAAATATTGATTGACCCACCTTCCAATACAGGAGTTGGCTTACTTGTGTTCAAATTCTCCAAAATTTTCTTGAGACTTACATTACTATTTTCTAAAAAGTAAGGTACAAGGATTATGAAATGGCAAAGTGTCAATGCTAATAATCATTAAATAACCATGACAAAGGATAGGGATGGGAAATTTTTGTAATTTCTAGAAATTAGCAGGATAAAAATCAATTAATTTAAAATAGTTTTACCCACAATCGATTTTCTCAAAATAAGAAATTCTAACTAAAGGAATTTACTTGGCTTAAATAATTAAATTTTGATGCATATATTTTAGATTTGATGCTAAATAGAGGATGGCTCTTAAAAATATTTCCAGTAGAAAAATCTACGAATTTTAATTAGCTCTCAATGTGCCCATGTTCTCAATATATTTCTAAGACCCAGTTTACCTCTTACATGTAAGAATGGCTTTTATCAAAAAGACAAAAGTTAACAAGTGTAGGCAAGGAAGTGGTGAAATGGGAACTCTTGTACAGTCATGGTGGGAATGTAAATTAGTACCACCATTATGAAAAACAGTATGGAAGTTCCTTAAAAAATTAAAAACAGAACTCCCATGTGATCCAGAAATTTCACTTCCAAGTATATATCCAAAGGAAATGAAATCAGCATGTCAAAGAGATATCTGCACTCCCATGTTCATTGCAGCACTACTCACAATAACCAAGACAAAGACTCAACCTAAGTGCCCATTCAACTATAAATGAATAGATTTTTAAAAATGTGATGTCTATCTATATGTTACAAATATATATGCACAATAGAATACTATTCAGCCTTTTAAAAATGAAGGAAATCCTGTCATTTGCAACAACATGGATGAACCTGGAGGACATTATGCTTGGTGAAACAAACTAGGCACAGAAAGACAAATACTGCATGATTTCACTTATATGTGGAATCTAAAAAAGTTGAAGTAATGGAAGCAGAGAAGACAATGGTGATTACCAGGGATTGCAGAATTTGAGGGGAGAAATTGATTAAGAGAAAAAAAATTTCATTTAGGCAAGAGGAATAAGTTCTGGAGATCTATTTTAGTGTAAGATGACTATGGTTCATAATGTATTGTATACTTGAAAACAGATAAAAGACTACATTTTAAATGCTATCACAAAAAATTATAAGGATTTAAGGTGATGGATATGTTAATTAGCTTGACTTAATCATCCACAGTGTATACAGATTTCAAAACATCACATTGTACTCCATAAATATATATTTTTCACCTGCCAATTAAAAACTAAACACTTTTGGACTGAGCATGGTGGCTCACACCTGTAACCCCATGACTTTGGGAGGCTAAGGTGATAGCTTGAGTTCAGGAGTTTGAGACCAGCCTGGGCAACATGGCAAAACTCTGTCTCTGCAAAAAAATACACATTAGCCAGGTGTGGCAGCTACTTGGTGGGCTGAGGCAGGAGGATGGCTTGAGCCCAGGAAGCCAAGGCTGCAGTGAGCTGTTATCACACCACTGCACTCTAGCCTGGAAGACAGAGAGACCCTATCTCAAAATAAATAAAAGTAAAAAATAAACACCTTTGCTGATCAAAAAATAAAATAAAATATACATATACATAACAGCTATCCCAAGCACATAGTAAAAACAGGACTTCGTTAAGCTCAAAATAGATTGCTCTTTCAAAAAGGATTCACCATCAACAGATGCTTGTCTCAAGATCTCTTGGAACGTCTTGTTGCTTACTGGAATTCCGGCACTCAAGAGTTTGGAGCTCAGTTCATTTACAGGCATTGTATCATTTCTGATACTATCAAGAGTTCTAATCTCTTCAAATAAATCTGTAAATATGGGAAGAATAGAAAACAGATAATGACGTTGGGGCAAAGCCCCTTTTAAGATATAACATCCACAGCCTGCTGTAGAAGACATTCTGAGTTAAAGGGCTTTTAAAACATACCTATGGGCTTTGTTTTTAGAAGTCAGTTAAATAATAAAAAATGTTCAACATACCCCTAGCCACATAAAAGTTGAGTTTCTGCAAATTTTTTTGTAAAGTCCACTTTTTTCAGTAACTATTATCCCTGAAAGGTGTTTCTGCTACATGCTCTGGTCTTTCACAGACTGCAAAGCTTTTCAAAAACAGATAGGTAGGTGGTAGCTCTCAGAATGAGGCAGAGAAGCACAAATAGAAGCCAAATAGTTGGAGAAAGGAAAATACTAAAAAATATAAATTTGCTACAGACTGATAAACAGTCATACACTACCTTAACATTAGAGAGTGTTTATCTCTTACCAGTCTACCAACTAATTTTAAGAACACTAGATCTTTCTTGTACTTTCCTTAATTAACATGCTTCACTATAGGTGAGGAAAATAAGCATGTGGCTATTAATAAAGGTGAGAGAAAATTGTACTAGATTAATGGGAAGGATGCATACTTTTACAATAAAGCATAATACTGAGACAAATTATTTGCTTTAAGGAAGCATATTCTAGGTATGTAATTCTAAATAATTCATTATACTCAAAGCATAAATTGAATATGATAAGGAATAAGAAAGCAGATTACAACATTTCAAATAAAGCAAAGAAAACTTAGGAAAGTGTTGAAAATACACAGAGAAACAAACTATATTTTAGAAAAGATAGGATATCATAAAATGACCTAAGAAACTGCTTTCTAATTTTTATTCTTTTACTATACTTACTGTTGAATGGTGTGGATGGTTTAGGTGAATTAGTGAAAACATCAATTACATCTTTTAAGATCACTTTTCTTTCTGAAAGGTTAAGAAATAAAGTAGGATTTAAATAAAGCAGATTTTAAATTCATTAAGGCGGGGATCTGGTATTATTTTAATATTTCATCCAGCTTTCAAACCCTAGTGATCATAATGCATAGTAAGAAATACTTCTATATTGTGAGCACAGATACAAACAAAAATACAAGTTTTATAAAGCAATACTCACCCTTATTGTAGGTGATACACTCTAATATCTTCTAACAAATTTCAAGTTATTCCATTACATTTTTTAAATACTATTCAAGACCTATTAAATTTATTTCACAACTGACCCACAGTTTTAAAAATGATAAACAGGTTATATATCATAAATATATATACACAGTAATTTTTATTAAAGCATATAAATACTTATAAAGAGTATAAGAGAATGTGTAAGACTACCCCCTGAAGAGATGTTTTACCCAACAAAAACAGCAAAGGAAGAGACCAGAAAAAGAAAGAAAAGACACACTTTTCCCTTGCAAAAAAAAAAAAAATCTGGTGACAAAGGAAAATTCAATTTTTTCTTACTATCATTACTCCTAATTGACATTGAAACAACAAACAAACAAAAAACTATACACAAAAGTAAATATATGAAACTAAGACTTCCTTTTCCAAGCAAGTAAAAATCCTTAGGAAACCTAATAGTCAAGTGTCAATTTCTTCTGAATTATCCATAACATTACACATAAATATTTCTTGTTCTTTGGAATAACAGGGTTCAGGACATGCTATCCCAAAATATAACACTGTGACAGAATTGGATATTTAAGCTGAAAGAATCCGAGAAATATCAGGTCCAAGAAGAACTCTGTGACCTCCCTTGTCTCCCCTGAAGCAGGTCATGATATCCTCATATGAGAGGTGCTCTTCCTATAAAAAAAAATGAGTATCCTTATCTCCGAAGATGGAGGGATGCTGAGAGGAATCAAAACAAACAGGCCATGCTACCCTTAGCTACACTTAGCTCATAGCCACTCTTTTGTCTTCTATTACATTTTCCATGACTTTCCACTCTTCATCAAATCTAGCGTAAAAACATCCAGATTTAATCACTTCTTCAGGTTTTCATTTTCTAATGAGGGTTCCACATCACATAAAACTTACACCAAATAAACTTGTATGCTTTTATCTTGTTAATCTGCCTTTTGTTACGTAGCCTCAGCCAAAAACCTGAAGGATAGAAGGAAAATATTTCTTCTCTATGCTTAACTGGAGACTGCTTCAAAGATTATAAACTATTAGCCCACAGATTGAATACAGTATGAGATTTAGTGATCTTCCTTGGCCTAGAGAGTGTCATAGTAGTTATTTTTAAATTTGAATTTCATTATCTTTACATGGGATATATACTCTCAAGTTACTCCACAATTCTCATCACTTCATCTTATGCTAACCTATTTTATTAATTCGTATTTCATGCCTGACTGCTAGACATTTGAGTTAGATGCCCTTGGCCTGGTTCAAATATTATCCTTCTCTGGAAGCCTACTGTCATTTATTCAAAATGTCACTATTAGAACTGTACCTCTTGGATTGGCAGGCTAATTTGACCCATCTTTCCCCTCTCTCCTATTCTAAGCAATTAGCTTGACCTTAAGTAGTATTTTCTCACTCCTCTGATTTTTGTAAACTTAATGTTTTTGTAGAGACTGCTTTTGCAAAAGCCTAAACCCCTTGAAGAAAACATATCAAATGCCTAAAGAGAGAGATTTTGACAACTGAGAGGAAGGATTTCTTCTGAAAAGAGAGAGAGAGATCTGATGAGAAATAATGAGAATTTCTCTATGAGAGCATCCATTCCCCAACCCTACCCACCCTCAAGGTGCAGGACTGCCATTGCCTTTATCAACTGAATGTCAGTAGAAACACAATGAAAGGGAGTTTAAAAGCTCTTCCTCCTTGCCCTTTCCCAAATTATAGTGCAACACTGGATTGGGAGGGAGTCCCAGTAAATAACCAGCCAGCCCTCAGGGTCAGAGTTAATTCAATTAAAAGAAAATATAGTGACTGCAATTTCTGGTACTACAGCAGCTAGACATCTGGATTAACCCTCCCACTGAAGATGACAAAAATTCTAAATAAAATATTATTTATAAAAAATCTTAACTGCTTCAATTTGCTGCCAAGAAAGTAAGAAATTCCCAGGCCAAAAAAATTGATGGAGAGCTCTAACCCAAAGCACTGTATCTACTTTTTCAGGCAAAGAGTGTTTGCCAAAGACAAAGCAAAAACAAATGGAATGAATTTTAATTTGTATTTTCAAAGGCTCAGACAAAACCTAGGTTCCTCCCAAACTGCATATTTATACTCCTTTAACTTATAAAACTGCTTACCTAGAATTCAATACCCACAAAAAATATCAATAATAAAGAAAGGTTCCTCCTTTAGAAGTAATTTGACTCTTCTCTCTGGCTACCTTTAAGGTTCTGTTTCTTTTGGGGTATGGGGCAGGTTCATCCTGATATATCTTTGCATGGATTTCCTTTTATTCTATGCGGAATTCACTGGACTTCTTGAATTGGTAGGTTAAGGTCTCTCTTAATTCTGGGAAATTCTAAGCTACTGCCCCTCAAATATTTTCTCTGCAACCACTCTATCCTCTCCTCTCCCCTGTATTGATGTATATTTTTTATACCTCTTCATTCTATCTTTTGTGCCTCTTAACCTATTTCCTATATAATTTGTCTGGCTGCATTGTGTATAACTTCTTCAAACTATTTTGCAGTTCATATTTCTCTCTATGCCTATGTTTAATCTGTTAATATTCTTGTCCACTAATTAATTTTGATTATTATATTTTAAATTTCTACAAGTTGTCCCTTTTTTCATATCTGTGCATTCTTTATAGGCTTTAGGTTCCCTTAGATATTTTCAAGCTTCTCTTTTATTTCTTTGGAAGAATACAGAAGAATATGACTATAGAAAGAATGAAATTTTAAAAATGGAAGATATGTACACCAGAAAAATATTACCTTAGGCTATATTGGTATCAGACAAAATATACTTTAAGGCAAAAGCCTTACTGACGATGAAAATTCAACTTACAACAGGGGAAAAAACAGTTTTAATCTCTTTAGGAATCTATAACAAGTTTAAATTTAAATACATCTAGTAACAAAGACTTAAAATATATAGAGCAAAAAATTGACAGAACTACAAGGAGAAATAAACAAATAAACTATCATTACTGAAGATTTTTAACAAACCTTTCAATAAATGACAGGACAAATAGACAAAAAATCAGTAAGGACATAGAAGATTTGAAAACATGATTAATAAATGACCAAATATAAAGGACTGACTCAACAATTGTAGAATTTCTTTTCAAACTCATAACACTTTCCAAAAAATGATTATGTTGTGATCCATAAAGCAAGTCTAAATATATTTTAAATAACTAAAATCATATAAAATATGCATTTTAAATAACTGAAATTACAGAAAATATATTCACTTACTGCAATATAATTAATCCAGAAATTAAAAACAAAAAACACTCCCAAATTTGGAAATGAAGAAATCTTCTAGAATTGCCCATGGATCAAGATATAAATAATTATAAAAGTAAGAAAAATAATTTTAACTAATCAATAATTTAAAAACTACATATCAATACCTGGGGCCACATAGCTAAAAAAGCAACACATAGAAGAAAATACATATGCTTAAAACCTTACATTAGGGAAGAAAAAGGGACTAAAATTTCATGAGCTAAGCATCCATCTCAAGAAGTTAGAAAAAGAGTAACAAAATAAACATAAAAATTATAGAGAAGAAAATAATAAAGATAAAAACATAAATGAAATGAATAATAAACATATAAGAAAGAGGATCCAAAAGTTGACTTAATTATTGAAATGTACAAACCATGAGCATAAATTATCTTAAAAACAGAAAAAAGACAAAAATGAGCAAGACAAGGAATGAGATGGGAATATTACTGCAAATGCCACAAATATTACAAAAATGTTAAGATCTTATTATTAAAAACCATAGAGTGACTAGCCTAGCCAACATGGCAAAACCCTGTCTCTACTAAAAATTAAAAAATTAGCCAAGCATGGTGGCACACGCCTGTAATCCCAGCTACTCGGGAGGCTAAGGCACAAGAATCACTTGAGCGTGGGAGGCAGAGGTGGCAATGGGTCAAGATCATGCCACTGTACTCCAGCCTAGGCAACAGAGCAAAACTCTGTCTCAAAAACAAACAAACAAAAAGTGCGGTATTAGAGTGATAAATTTTTCAGATGAAAAAGTCAAAGTCTTAGGAAAAAACCAACTTACCCAAATTGACTCACGAATAAACAGAAAACCTAAATAATCCTACAATATGAAAGAAGATGAATCAGTAATCAAAAACCTACCCAAAAGAAAATGTCAAGGCTCAAATGGCTTGTTCTGTGAATTCCACTAGACCCAAAGGTAATATGCAACCTCAATGCTATAGAAACTATTCAGAGATTGGGGGTGGCTGGCAAGATGGCCACTGAAACTATTTCAAACAATAGAAAAAGAAGGACTCCTCCCTAACTCATTTTATGAGGCCAGCATCATCCTGATACCAAAACCTGGCAGAGACATAACAAAAAAAGAAAATTTCAGGCCAATATCCCTGATGAACATCAATGCAAAAATCCTCAATAAAATACTGGCAAACTGAATCCAGTAGTATATCAAAAAGCTTATCCACCATGATCAAGTCAGCTTCATCCCTGGGATGCCAGGTTGGTTCAACATACACAAATCAATAAATGTAATCCATCACATAAACAGAAACAATAACAAAAACCACGATTGTCTCAATAAATGCAGAAAAGGCCTTTGACAAAATTCAACACCACTTCATGCTAAAAACGCTCATTAAACTAGGTATTGAGGGAACATATCTCAAAATAATAACAGCTATTTATGACAAACCCACAGCCAATATCATACTGAATGGGCAAAAATTGGAAGCATTCCCTTTGAATACCGGCACAAGAAAAGGATGCCCTCTCTCACCACTCTTATTCAACATAGTATTGGAAGTTCTGGCCACAGCAATCAGGCAAGAGAAAGAAATAAAGGGTATTCAAATAGGAAGAGAGGAAGTCCAATTGTCTCTGTTTGCAGATGACATGATTGTATATTTAGAAAACCCCATCATCTCAGCCCAAAATCTCCTTAAGCTGATAAACAACTTCAGCAAAGTCTCAGGATACAAAATCAATGTGCAAAAATCACAGGCATTTCCCTATACACCAATAATACACAAACAGAGAGCCAAATCATGAGTGAACTCCCATTCACAATTGCTTCAAAGAGAATAAAATACCTAGGAATACAACTTAGAAGGGATGTGAAGGACCTCTTCAAGGAGAACTACAAACCACTGCTCAAGGAAATAGGAGAGGACACAAACAAATGGAAAGACATTCCATGCTCATGAAGAATCAATATCGTGAAAATGGCCATACTGCCCAAAGTAATTTATAGATTCAATGCTACCTCCATCAAGCTGCCAATGACTTTCTTCACAGAATTAGAAAAAACTACTTTACATTTCATATGGAACCGAAAAAGAGCCCATATAGCCAAGACAATCCTAAGCAAAATGAACAAAGCTAGAGGCATCATGCTACCTGACTTCAAACTATACTACAAGGCTATGGTAACCAAAACAGCATGGTACTGGTACCAAAACAGATATATAGACCAATGGAACAGAACAGAGGTCTCAGAAAAAACACCACACATCTACAATCATCTGATCTTTGACAAACCTGACAAAAACAAGCAATGGGGAAAGGATTCCGTATTTAATAAATGGTGTTGGGAAAACTGGCGAGCCATATGTAGAAAGCTGAAACTGGATCCCTTCCTTAACACCTTATACAAAAACTAACTCAAGATGGATTAAAGACTTAAATGTAAGACCTAAAACCATAAAAACCCTAGAAGAAATCTTAGGCACTACCATTCAGGACATAGACTTGGGCAAAGACTTCATGACTAAAACACCAAGAGCAATGGCAACAAAGTCCAAAATAGACAAATGGGACCTAATTAAACTAAAGAGCTTCTGCACAGCAAAAGAAACTAACATCAGAGTGAACAGGCAACCTACAGAATGGGAGAAAAATTTTGCAATCTATCTGTCTGACAAAGAGCTAATATCCAGAGTCTGTAAGGAACTTAAACAAATTTACAAGGAAAAAACAAACAATGCCATCAAAAAGTGGGTGAAGGATATGAACAGACACTTCTCAAAAGAGCACATTTATGCAGCCAACAAACATGAAAAAAAGCTCATCATCACTGGTCATTAGAGAAATGCAAATCAAAACCACAATGAGATACCATCTCATGCCAGTTAGAATGGTGATCATTAAAAAGTCAGGGAAGAACAGATGTTGGAGAGGATGCGGAGAAACAGGAATACTTTTACATTGTTGGTGGGAATATAAATTAGTTCCACCATTGTGGAAGACAGTGTGGTGATTCCTTAAGGATCTAGAACCAGAAATACCATTTGATCCAGCAATCCCATTACTGGGTATATACCCAGAGGATTATAAATCACTTACTATAAAAACACACGCACACGTATGTTTATTGCAGCATTATTCACAATAGCAAAGACTTGGAACTAACCCAAATGCCCATCAATGATAGACTGGATAAAGAAAATGTGGCACATATACACCATGGAATACTATGCAGCCATAACGAAGAGTGAGTTCCTGTCCTTTGCAGGGACATGGATGAAGCTGGAAACCATCATCCTCAGCACAGGAACAGAAAACCAAACACCACATGTTCTCACTCATAAGTGGGAGTTGAACAATGAGAGCACATGGACACAGGGAGGGGAACATCACACACTGGGGCCTGTTGGGGGGTGGGGGGCTAGGGGAAGGATAGCACTAGGAGAAATACCAAATGTAGATGACAGGTTGATGGGTGCAGCAAACCACCATGGCATGTGTATACCTATGTAATAAAGCTGCACGTTCTGCTCATGTATCCCAAAACATAAAGTATAATTTAAAAATAAACTATTCAAAGATTTAGGCAAAGAAAAAATACTTTTCAAATTGTGAAGATAATGTGACATCAAAGCCTGACAATGCTAATGAAAACAAAGAACATCACAAGTTAATCTCACAGATAAACAAAGATGTATAAATCCTTAACAAAATATTAGAAAAATGAACCCACCAATATGTAAAAAGGATAATACATCATGACTAAAATGAGTTTATTCCAAAAATTCAGGTTGAATTTAATATAAAAAATCAACTAATGCACCACATTAACCAATTAAAAGAGAAAATTCATATGACCTATCTTAATAGATGCATAAAAATTGTTGAAAAATTTTGTAATAAAACAAACAAATATAAATGTAACCATTTAAAAAATAGGATTAAAAGGCAATTTCCTTAGCCTGGTGAATGGTATTTATGAAAAACCCACAGGAAACACTTGGTTTCATACTTAGTGAAATGCTTAAAGTATTCCTTTGAGATCAGGAATAAAAGAAAGATGCCCATTGTTGCTATTTTTAGCTAAGATTATTTTGGAGGTCCTAGTCCCAGTACAGAAAGATAAACAAAAACATAAAAGAAGTGCACATTTTGAAAATTAACTTTAAGAAATATCATATGGCCATGAAATAGAAAACATAGTACTATAAAGATATATGTTCTCAGCAGAAACCTTAAACGCCAGAAGAGATTGGGGTCCTATCTTTAGCCTCCTTAAACAGAATAACAGTCATCCATGAATTTTGTATCCAGCAAAACTGTTTCATAACTGAAGCAGAAATAAAGTATTTTTCAGACCAACAAATGCTGAGGGAATTTGTCACTATCAGACCAGGCTTACAGGAAATGCTAAAAGGAGTTCTAAATCTTGAAACAAAAGGTTGATATGCACCAGAATAGAACTTCTTTAAAGCACAGAACTTACAGGGCCTGTAAAACAATAATCCAATGAAATAAACAAATTATCTAGGTAACAATCAACAGGATGACTGGAACAGTACCTCACATCTCAGTATTAACATTGAACATAAATGCCCTAAATGCTCCACTTAAAAGACAGATTAGTAGAATGGATAAAAAAATCACAAACCAAATATCTGCTGTCTTCAAGAGACTCAACCAACATGTAAGGATTCATATAAACTCAAGGTAAACATGTGGAAAAGATATTCCACAAAAAGGGAAACTAAACATGAGCAAAAGTAGCTCTTCTTATATCAGATAAAACAGATTTTAAAGCAACAACAGTAAAAAAAAAAAAAAAAGACAATGTCATTATATAATGATAAAAGGATCAATCCAACAAGAAGATATTACAACCCTAAATATACATCCACCTAACTCTGGAGCTCCCAGATTCATAAAATGATTAATACCAGACCTAAGAAATGAGATAAACAGCAACAGAATATGGGACTTCAACACTCCACTGACAGCACTAGACAGATCATCAAGGCAGAAAGTCAACAAGAAACGCAGGACCTAAACTGCACTTTACAGCAGATGGACTTCACAGATATTTACAGAACATTCTACCCAAGAACTACAGAATATACATTCTTCTCATCAGCACATGGAACATTCTCCAAGACACACCATATGATAGGCTACAAAACAAATTCTCAATAAATTTTTAAAAATCAAAATAATATCAGTATCTTCTCAGGCCACAGTGGAATAAAACTAGAAATCAATTCCAAAAAGAACCCTCAAAACTATGCAAAAACATGGAAATTAAACAATGTCCTCTTGAATGATTTGGCAGTTAGCAATGAAATCAAGATGGAAATTAAATAATTCTTTGAAATTAATGATATTAGTAACACAAGTTATCAAAGCCTCTAGCAAAAGCAGTGATAAAGGAAAGTTTATAGCACCAAATGACTACATCAAAAAGTCTGAAAAAAATCACAAATTCAACCACCTAACATCACACCTCAAAGCATGAGAGAAACAAGAACAAACCAAACCCAAAGCTAGCAGACAAAAAGAAATAATAAAGATCAGAGCAGAACTAAATGACATTGAAACGAAAAAAATACAAAAAAGATCAATGAAACAAAAGTTGGTTCTTTGGAAAGATAAACAAAATTGATAGACTATTAGCTAGATTAACCAAGAAGACAGATTCAACCAAGCTCAATTAGAAATGAAAATGGAGACATTACAACCAACACCACAGACATACAAAAGATCATCCGAGACTACTATGAACACTTCTATGCACACAAACTAGAAAATCCAAAGGAAATGCATAAATTTCTGGAAACATACAACACTCCTACATTAAATCAGAAAGAAATAGAAATCCTGGACAGACCAATAACACGCAGTGAGATTGAATTGGTAATTCAAAAATTGCCAACAAAAAAAGTCCAGAGATTCACAGCTGAATGCTACCAGACATTCAAAGAATTGGTACCAATCTTACTGAAACTATTCCATAAAATTAAGAGAGGGAATCCTTCCAAACTCATTCTGTGAAGACAGTATCACCCTAATATCAAAACCAGGAAAGGACATAACAAAAAGAAAACTACAGACCAATATCCCTGATGAACATAGATGCAAAAATCCTCAACAAAATACTAGCAAACCAAGTCCAACAGCACATCAAAAAGATAATATACACAATCAAGTTGATTTAATCCCAGGGATGCAGGGATGATTTAACATACAGAAGTCAATAAATGTGATACATCACATAAACAGCATTAAAAACAAAAATCATATGGTTATCTCAATAGGTGCAGAAAAAGCATTTGATAAAATCCAGCATCCTGGCTGGGTGTGGTAGCTCACGCCTGTAATCCCAGCACTTTGAGAGGCCTAGGTGGGTGGATCAGGAGGTCAGGAGATAGAGACCATCTTGCTTAACAAGGTGAAACCCCATCTCTACTAAAAATAAGCCGGGCGTGGTGGTACGTGCCTGTAGTCCCAGCTACTCAGGAGGCTGAGGCAGGAGAATTGCTTGAACCCGGGAGGTGGAGGTTTCAGTGAGCCGAGATTGTGCCACCACACTCCAGCCTGGGTGACAAAGAGAGACTCTGCCAAAAAAAAAAAAAAAAAATCCAGCATCCTTTTCTGATAGAAATGCTATCATAAACTAGCATATATTCAATCCAAAAAAACTAGGCATCAAAGGGACATACCTCAAAATAATAAAAGCCATGTATGACAAACCCACAGCCAACATCATATTGAATGAGGAAAAGTTGAAAGCATTCCTCCTGAGAACTGGAGCAAGATAAGGATGCCTACTTTCACCACTTCTATTTAACATAGTATTGGAAGTCCTAGCCAGAGCAATCAGGCAAGAGAAAGGAATAAAGGGCATCCATATTAGAAAAGAGGAAGTCAAACTATCACTGTCCACCAATGATATGATCATATACCTCAAAAACCATAAAGACTCAAAAAGACTCCTAGTTTGATAAATAAATTTAGTAAAGTCACAGGTGACATAATCACTGTACATAAATCAGGAGCACTGCTGTACACTAATAGCAATCAACTGAGAATCAAATCAAGAACACAATCCCATTTCTAATAGCTGCAAAATAAAATACAATACCTAGGAATATACCTACACAACAAAGTGAAAGTTGTCTATAAGGAGAAGTCCAAAACCCTGATGAAAGAAATCATAGACAACACAAACAAACGGAAAAACATTCCATGCTTATGGATTGGGAGAATCAATATTGTGAAATGACCATACTGCCCAAAACAATCTACAGATTCCATGCAATTGCTATCAAAATACCAACACTATTTTTCACCTAATTAGAAAAATAAATTCTAAAATTCATATGGAACCTAAAAACAGCCTGAATAGCCAAAGCAATCCTAAACAAAAAGAATAAATCTGGAGGCTTCACATTACCTGACTTGAAATTATACTCCAAGGTTATAGTTACTAAAACAGAATGGTACTGATTTTTTTTAAAAAAAGTAGATATATAGACTAATGGAACAGAATAAAGAACTCAGAAATAAAGCCAAATACTTACAACCATCTGATCTTTGACAAAGCATACAAAAACATAAATTAGGGAAAGGGCAGCCTATTTGATAAATGGTACTAGGAAAACTGGATAGCCACATCTCTCTCCTTATTTCTCACCTTATACAAAAATCACCTTATATAAAAATATCTCACCTTATACAAAAATCAATTCAAGATGGATCAAAGACTTAAATCTAAGATCTGAAACCATTACAATTCTAGAAGAAAACCTAGGAAAAACCCTTCTGGACATTGGCCTTGGCAAAGAATTTATGACTATGACCCCAACAACAAATGCAACAAAAACAAGAATAAATGAGTGGGACCTAATTAAACTAAAAACCTTCTCCACAGCAAAAGAAATAATCAATACAGTAAATAGACAACCAATAACATAGAAGGAACTATTTGCAAACTATACATCTGACAAAGGACTAATATCCAGAATCTACAAGGAACTCAAACAAGTCAGCAAGAAAAAAAACCACATGATACCATTAGAAAGTGGGCAAATGACATGAGCAGATATTTCTTAAAAGAAGATATATGAATAACCAACAAACATATGAAAAAATGCTCAACATTACTAATAACCAAGGAAATGCAAATTAAAACCATGATGAGATACCATGTTACCTCTGCCAGAATAGTCATTATTAAAAAGTCCAAAAACAATAGATGTTGGCATGGATATGGTGAAAAGGGAAGGTTTATACACTGTTGGTGGGAATATAAATTAGTACAACCTTTATGGAAAACAATATAAAGATTTCTTAAAGAACTAAAAGTAGATCTACCATTTGATCCAGCAATCTCACTACTGAGTACCCAAAGGAAAAAAAGTAATTATATCTAAAAGACACCTGCACATGTATGTTTACTGCAGCACAATGCATAATGGCAAAGATATGGAACCAACCTAAGTGCCCATCAACCAATGAGTGAATAAAGAAAATGAGCTACATATATACAATGGAATACTACTCAGCCATAAAAATGAATAAAATAATGTCTTTTACAACACCTACGATGGAGTTGGAGGCCATTATTCTAAGTGAAGTAACTCAGGAATGGAAAACCAAATAGAGCATGTTTGCACTTATAAGTGGCAGCTAAGCTACGGGTATGCAAAGACATACAGAGTGGTATAACGGACTCTGGAGACTCAGAAAGGGGAGGTGTGAGAAGGGTGAGGAATAGAAAATTACATATTGGGTACAATGTACACTACTCAGGTGACAGTTACACTAAAATCTCAGACTTCACCACTATACAATTCATCCATATAGCCAAAAATCACTTGTACCCCGAAAACTATTAAAATAAAAAAGTTTTTAATTAACATAGAAATATACAAGTTCTCCCAAATTGAACTATATATTCAAAACTCCCAAAGGATTTTGACAATCTGTTCCCAAAATTTATATAGACAGGGAAGGGTTAAAGAACAGCCAATACATACTTGAAGAACAACAAAATGGGAGCATTGGGGGCCTCACCTACCATATAAAATGTTGATTTTAAAACTATAGTAAATATGTGGTACTGATACAAGGATAGAAAAATAGGCCAATGTAAGGAACTATGCATATATAGATACTTGATAAAGACAGAAGTGACATTATTGGTCAATACGGAGAGTTTTCTCAATAAATGATATAGAAATAATAAAATTGGGCCCCTATTTATCACCACAATAAAAATTACATCTGGATAGATCAAAGACATAAAAATGAAATGCAAAACTATAACACTTTTAGAAGATAACAGAAGAATCTCTTCATGGACTCAGGATAGGGGCAGGATTTCTCAAACATGACAAATTTACTACCCGTAAGGTAAATATTGATACATTTGAGTACATGCATATTAAGAAATAATGTATACCAAAAGATACCATAAAAAGTTAAAAAACAAACCACAGACTGAGAGACAATATTGGCAAGGCACAGTGCTAAAGACCAATATCCAAAATATATAAAGAATCTCTATAAATTAACATTTTAAAAATGAAATCCCTCTCACCAAGAAAATGAGCAGAAGTAATTGGGCATTTATTAGATAGTAAATTGAAATAGCTGAAAACATCTGAAAGGTGCTCGATCTTTTTAGTAATCAAAGAATTTTAAGTAAAAACCAAAATTATGTATTTTTACTTTCCCACCAGATTTGAAAAGAGTTTAAAAAAATCTAACAACACCAAGTGTTGGTTAATGTATGGAACCACAGGAATTCTTTCCCATTATTGGTAGGGGTATAAACCATTATACCTACTTTGTAAATGTTTGGCATTACTTTGTAAAGTAAAACATGAAAATACCCTAAGACCTAGTAGTTCTCCTAGAAATATACTCAAAGAAGCTCTTGGACATGCATATCAAGAGATAAATATGATATTCTTCTTCATAACAGCATAGCAAAAACTGAAATCTAGCCTAAGTTCATCAACGATAGGGCAGATTTGTCTTAAAATTGTGGTTTGCTCATGAAATGGAAAACTATACAACAGTAAAAAGGAATGAACCACAGCTACAACGCATCCGTCTGGATAAATTTCACAATACTGAGCTAAAAGCAAACCATAAAAAATATATACAGTATCATTCCATTTATGCAAAGTACAAAAAGCAAAACTCTACTATATATTTTTTAGGGATATGAACATAGTAAACTACAAAAAAAAAAAAAAAAAAGCAAGGAAATGGTTAGAACCATGCAATGGATGCCTTCTAGACATTCCAGAAGTCATTTGCTGAATCTCACTGCTGTCTTTACGCTACATCTAGTCTAAAAATTATGCTAATCCAACAATAGTAGGGTGACTAAGGTTATGTTCTTAACCTAACCACAGAACCCAAAAGTCTCTGGAACTCTGTATATAAGAAGTATCTTCTCTCTAGAATACCGGGTTGGGGAAAAGGAAGAGTAGAGTTCTACCATATGTATTATTTGGCCTTTATACTCCAATATATGAACATCTGGTTTTAAAACATGAATAACAAGATTATATCTGTCTTATCCAAATAAAGAACATCCATACACTTTCCAAAAGGGTTGTAACAATTCACAATGAGCAATGTATGAATATACTAGTTCCATAATAACCTTTTTAAGTATACAGTATTACTATCACTTTTTAAAAATTTAGCCTGTGCGAACATGTGTACTCTAAACAGGAGAGCTGAGAAGTAACGGAAGTACTCACCATCTGTTGCACAGTTTGATAAGACCTTAAATTCTTCTTCATTTAAGGGTTTCTCAAGGCTCTTCAAAGTGGATAAAAGGTCTTAAATTTCAACTTTCCCATCACAGACACTATTAATAATGTTCCATGCATCTTCTATTTCTATGTGTGTATATATACATATTAATGAGAAAGTGTCACTGTACTTACTCTAACCATATAAGCACATAACAACCCGATTTGTGTGAAATATATTCACTTTGTAGGATATCCAATCCTTTTTGCCTCTGAAATATCTTCTAAATGGAAAGCTCTACAAAATTTATAGGTTAAATGTTTATATGAGAAAACAAGAAACAAATATTTTTAAAGTGTTCAACTCAAAAAACTAAACAGAAAAATGATCGCAATTAAAATGGTGCCATAAATTATTTTTTAATTTAAAAAGTAGCCCTTGCTCTTCTTATCTACATGTTTGGAAAGAATGACAGTGCTGTTGATGAGATGTCCATAAACTGATGTTTTATTAACTTAATTTTAAGTGTTATTCAAATATTTTCAAATCTCTGTATCCACACTTTTCACTATCTTCTTATTTATGCCATCTCTATTTATTTTCCTTCATCATAATTCCTAAAGAGTTCTTTATTTTATTAGTCTTTTTCAAGACCAAATTTTTGGTTAAATGAATAATTTGTTTTTGTGTGTATGTTCTATTTCAGTTACTCCTACTTTCAACTTGATTAGTTTCTAACCACTGCTTTTTGTGGGGACTGTTTTGCTGTTGTAGTTTATGCTGCTGTTTAGCTTCATGAGTTGAAAAATTAAGATAATTTTCAGTATTTCTCATTTTCTAATAAAAGCATTTAAAGCTATAACATTTCCTGTAAGACCGTTTTGGTCATACTTTACATGTTTTGACATGTAGTGCTCTCATTCTCATCCATTTCTAAACAGTGTTTAATTTCAGACTTTATTCTTTAACCAAATAATTATTTCGTGAAAAATCTGTTTTTGCTTTTTTAAAATCTGCTTTTAATCTTCAGATCAAGATGTTTTCCACATTCCTTCATAAATAATTTTAATATATTACTACATGGTGGTCAGAATACGGGATCTGAACAACTTCTGATTTTCGGAATTCATTGACACTTTTCTTGTGACTTAAATATATCATATATTTGTGTGAATATTTCATAGGCATTTGAAAATGTGTATTCAATGTTTTTGGAATATGAAATGCTATATGTTTCTTAAATCAGGCTTATTGTCATTTAAATCTCAAATTCTTTCTATCTTTATCTCTGTGTATAAATATATACACTCTGTTTAATCTTATCTAACTTATCAATTTAATTTTTTCATATTAGTGAAGAGTTCTAGTATACTTAATTGAGTTGATCATACTCTTGGATTCATGGTGTTTTGTCATCACTGATCTTCAAAGGGCCTCTGCTTGTTTTATTATTTTTCTCCTTTAACTACTATCTCCAGTTTTATTCCTTCATAAGTAGCAACTCTAGTGTATTTAATATATTTCTATTCAATCTATCTCATCTAATTACTTAGATTTATGTGTTTACTGGAAAAATATAGTGTTGTCTAATGTGCACTCGTATAAATCAGTTCACATTAAGCATTTTGAACTATAAGTTTATTCTATTCCTTCCCTTTCTTCACTGAACCATATATTACTGAAATATATCTATGGTACAACTAGTTTATTGTTTCTGATTTACTGTATGTAGAGGCCACATTTTATTGAACCATTCCCTTAGTAATGGACAACTAAGTTACATTCATCTCTTTTCTCTCTCAAATAATGTTGCAATGAGCATCCTTATACATGTCTCTAACAAGAAACTTTCTCTGGGCTAACTACTGAAGAACTGAATTATTGGATGATGGGAACGCACATATTTAATTTCGCTAAGTGCTGCTAGACTGCTATTCTGAGTGGCAATACTGTTTTACCTACCCGCCAGCTATTCATGAGTATTCCTAATGCTGTCTTCACATACATATGAGCCATTTGTGTTTCTCCTTTTGTATACTGCCTTCTTATATCCTTAACTCATTTTTCCAATGGGTTTTTATTTATCTATTGCTTATTTGTAGAATTTCTTTATATATATTTGAAATATCAGTCTTTTGTTAGCTCTAAAAGTTGCAATTATCTTCTTTCAGTCTGTTACATAACTGGTTATTTCTTTAGAGTCCTTCACTGAACAGAAATCTTTAATTTTAATATAATCAAATCTTTTTCTATCCTATGATTGTGATTTTTAGAAGTCTCATTTAAGAAATCCTTCGCAACCACAAGGCACAATATTTTCTCCAATAATTTCCTCCACCAGCTTTGTAGTTTTACTTTCAGATTCACGTTAACATCTATTTAATTTATTTGAAGATTATTTTTGTGTATGGCATAAAGTATGAATTCAATTTTATCTTCCTCCACAAAGTGTGGCAATTTCCCAAATAAGGTATTAAATAACACATCTTTTCCCCCATTGATTGACGATATCTCTATCATATGCCAAGTTCTCATATACATGAGTCTCTGCAGGTACTATATTGTGATGCATTGGTCCATTCAAATTAAAGACTAATTTAGAGATAATACACTTAAGACCCATTCAAAACCCCAGTCTTAAGATTCCAATTTGCAATTTCAGTGTTTGTGTTTCAAGGTTGTTTTAATGTCTCATTGTGCTGAAATTTCAAAATAGACTTTAAAAAGCTGAGTTAAACACTTAGCTAAAGTTTTTGACAAAGAGCAAGGGAGTAAGCCCAAATATATAAGAAGAAATAAAGAAGAAAGATAAGAAAAGAGCAAATGACACTAGAGGTGTTTAAAGAAACCAAAACCAGATTACTTTAATAATAAGATAGATAAACCTTGGACAAAACTAGTAAAGAAAAAATGCAACTTAACAGAATCTATGAAAAGTGAGAAAGAAACACAGATAACAATTTTTTAAGTAATTAATGATATTATGAAAAATATGTATCCACAAATTTGAAAACCTAGGGTTTTAAATATATATACTTCTATATTGTTTAAATGACAAAATGAAAAACGAGCCTTGGCAGAGTTTTGTTAAAAGTTAAATACATGGCCAAGCATGGTGGCTCATGCCTGTAATCCCAGCACTTTGGGAGGCAGAGGCGGGCAAACCATTTGAGGCTAGGAGTTTGAGACCAGCCTGGCCAACGTGGTGAAATCCCATCTCTACTAAAAAATATAAAAAGCTAGCCAGGTACACACCTATAATCCTGGCTACTTGGGAGGCTGAGGCAGGAGAACTGCCTGAACCCAGGAGGTGGAGGTTGCAGTGAGCCAAGATCATGCCACTGCACTCCAGCCTGGGTGAGACTCTGTCCCAAAAAAACAAAAAAAAAGTTAAACACGCACACACACACACACACACACACACACACACACGAATACACACACAACTACACATACCAATCTAGAGACATGAAGTTTCTGTTCACATTCCATCAAACTTCATACTTACTTTGGCATTCAGTAACTTCATCAGTGTTGGCCAATTCTCTGATAAAATCCTTAAAATGCACCACCTCATCTTAAAAAAAAAGGAAGTAACAATTTAGATATTGTTGTTAAAATGATCATTTTCATGTTTTATAAAACATGAAAATAAAGTGGAGGAATGAATCATCTTGTGTTGTATCCAATATGCACATCAGATCCAAAATAAAAGCGGCCAGACATTTAACTTTGAAAATAAGTTCCTTCAATACAAACTCATCAATTAAAAGATAGATAATTTCCTTGGGCATTTAAAGTTTCTTCTGACATACTCCAACTTTGTTAATTTAAAGTGAAATAATTACTCACCATTAGGATTAGTATTATCCAAAGTTTTCTGTATTTTATCATCTGTCATATAGATTCCCATGGCATTTAAATTTTTCTGGAGACCAGAAATGGCTGTAACATCATTTTTGTGAATGTTGTTGTTATAAAATTTATCTTCTGGGAAGAGATAATCACTTTCAATTAGAAAGAAATTTTCACGTTTCTCCTTTATATTTTAAAGATAGGTGGTTAAAATTTCCCAACATATGAAATTACACTTAAGAAAAATGACAGTATTATTTATTTGTATTTATTTATGTCCTTCTCTGTTGCCAAAATAAGTTAACTGACAAGAAATAGACACCAAAAAAAATACAAATGTAAGTGAAAAAATTTGGTGAAAGCAAGAGAGCAATAAAAATAAGATAACAAAGAGCAATAGACAAAATATATTTCATAAGGTCATATACACAAATTTTGCAAAAATACCACATTTGTATACATTGAACAAAGCCTTCAAAGTAAATAAAGTAAAAACTGACATAATTAAAGGGAGGAATAAATGATTCTACAGTGAGAACTGGGGATTTTAACACCTTGCTATCAGTAACTAATAGAACAAGTAGAATAAAAAACACTAAGAATTAGAAGACAAGACCAAATTAGCAAACATTGTAACCTAACTGATATTTACAGAATGCTACCCAACAAGTGCAGAATGCACATTCTTTCAGGTACACATGGAACATTCACTTAGACAGATCATAACCAGGGCTATAAATAAATCTTAATTAATTTAAGAATTTAAATCATGCAAAATATATTCTCTGGCCAAATGTATTAAATTAGAAATCAGGCTTGGCACAGTGGCTCACAACTATAATCCCAACACTTGGGGAGGCCAAGGCAGGAGAAATGCTTGAGCCCAGGAGCTCAAGACCAGCCTGGAACACAAAATGAGACCCCATCTCTACAGATAAAATGTTTAAAATTAGCCAGGTGTAATGGTGTGTGCCTGTAATCCCAGTTACTTGCAAGGCTGAGGCAAGAGGTTGCTTGAGCCCAAGAGTTGGAGGCTGCAGTGAGCCATGATCATGCCACCTGCACTCCAGCCTGAGCAACAAGCAAGACCCTCTCCCTAAAACAAATAAATAAATTAGAAATCAATAATAATTAAGATATCTAGAAAATGTCCCAATATTTGGAAATTAAAGACTACATTTCTAAATAACCTATACTTCAAAGAAAAAATCATTAGGTAAATTAGAAAATATTTTAGTAAATGATAAAGCACAACATAACAACGTTTGTGAGATGCAATGAAAGACATATTAGGGGAAAATTTGCAGTTTTAATGTTGGGAAAGGATAAAAATCAGTTATCTAAGCTTCTATCTTAACAAGCTAGCAAAGAAGGGTAAATGAAGCCCAAAGTAAACAAAGACCAAATGATAGTAACAATAAAAATATAAACCAATGAAAAAGAAAAAGAGAAAAGTTAACAAAAATTAACAAAATCACCATTTGTGTAAAATTATTAATAAATTTAATAACCCCGTAGCAAGACTGGTTGCAAACAAAAAAGAGAAAATAGAAATTACAAACATCAGGAATGAAAAATAAGACATCACACTATAGACATTAATAAGGGGATATTATGAACAATTTCATGACAATAAACCTGACAAATTACATAAAATAAACTTTGACAAGACACAGTTCCACTTATAGAAAGTATATTTCTTCTTTATGATACTTACAGAAAGATATAGTGACAACTACAGAAAGATTTAGAAGAGGGAGGCTCTAAAGAGCTATATATCCATTGAATAAATAGAGCTCAATATTTTAAATCTTCAGGACTAGATGGTGAATTCTACCAAACATTTAATGAAAACAATAATCCTAATCATAATCATAAACTGATATGGTTTGGCTGTGTCCCCACCCAAATCTCACCTTGAATTGTAATAATCCTCAAGTGTCAAGGGTGGGGCTGGTGGACATAATCGAATCATGGGGGCAGTGTCCCCATAAGTGAATAAGTCTCACGAGATTTAATGGTTTTTATAAATGGGAGTTCCCCTGCACAAGCCCTCTTGCCTGCCGCCATGTAAGAGGTGAATTTGCTCCTCATTCGCCTTCCACCATGATTGTGAGGTCTCCCCAGCCATATAGAACTGTGAGTCAGTTAAACCTCTTTCTTTTATAACTTACCCAGCCTCAGATATTTCTTTATTAGCAGCATTAGAACCGACTAATGCACAAACTCAACCAGAAATAAAAAACGGAGGGAAGACTTCCCAACTCATTTTATGAGGTCAGCATAACCCTAACAAAAAAATCTGGAAAAGACACTAAAAGAAAACTATAGACCAATATCCCTCATAAACATATACTCAAAAATCTTTAATAAAATATTAGAAAATCAATAAGGTTAAGAGCTCTGTTGTATAACATGGTGACTACAGTTAATAACAATGTATAATATTTTTGAAAATTGCTAAGAGAAAAGATTTTGTGTTCTCATCACAAAAATAGGTATGTGAGGTAAAACACGTTAATTAATTCAATTTAGCCATTCCACAATGTATGTACATATTTTGAATCATGCAATATACAGTACATACAATTTGTATTTGTCTATTTAAAAATTAAAGGGTGACTATAGTTAATAATGTATTGAATGTTCTCACTACAAAGAAATGATAAATGTTTGAGCTGATGGTGTGAAAGGAAAATAAATCTCGGTATCCCAAAATCACTAAGCCAAAGGGAAAAGTCAAGCTGGGAACTGTGTCAGGCAAACCTACCTCCCATTCTATTCCTAAAGGAGATAGCAACAGAGATAAAAAATAAAATAAAATAAAAGAAGAAGCTACATAACTCCCTCACAATTTGCCCATAAGGAAATTCCCCGCTTCAAATTGTCTTCCCCCTGCCCTTCTGGCCAATGTACATCTTACATGTATTGATTGATATTTCATGTCTCCCTAAAATGTATAAAACCAAGCTATGCCCCAACCACCTTAGGCACATGTGTCAGGACCTCCTAAGTCTGTGTCATGGGCACACCCTTAACCTTGGCAAAAATAAGCTTTCTAAATTAATTGAATCCTGTTTCTGATATTTGGGGTTCACAATGGGTTGCTACTTACACTGATTTGATTATTATACAACGTATAAATGAAAGTACAATTATGTATCAATTTAAACATTTTTTAAAACACTTCTAATGTGTAGATTAACTTCTTCATTTATATTTAAATATGAATCTTCAGCAAAATAGCAAAAGTAACCATCTTGATTTAATGTCCTAGTATTTTCTTCCCAAAAATGAATTGTATAAACTTAGGTGAGGACAATAAAATCAGTTAAACTGTAAGTTTAGAACAGATCTGAGGGATAATTGTGCACAGCAGCTTTACTAATGGTACACTGTTGATTCAACAAAATGTTGGTTACACATACACACACACACACACACACACACACACACACACAACTTAGTGGGAAACAAACAGCCAAAGGGATCAGTACCTCAACTTTGGGGGTCCTCAAATAAAGCTTTATTTGGAATTTGTAATACTGCAACCAGAACCAATCAGAATCCATTTTTCCTAGGGAGGGTTGGTAGTATAAATAAGAGTATAAACAAAGTAAATTCAAGGTATATGCATGCAATGACTGCCAAACTCAAACCACTTCATATTTAATCATTTACATGATATTACACAAAAGGCAAAACTATAGGGACAAAGAATGAATCAGTAGTTGCCAGAGGCTCAGGGTAGAGGAAGAAATGGATTACCAAAAGGGCATAAGAGACTTCTGGGGGATAATATAGTCTATATGTTGTGTATAGTAAGGGTTACATTACATTATTTTTAAGAATCCAAAGAACTGTATACCTAAAAAGAGTGAATTTTGCCATATGTACATTATACCTCAAAAAGCATGAATGTTTAAAAAATGTGATCAAGAGAGTTGCTGAAGATACATGAGAACATAACAGATAGTGATAAAAATTCTACTGGATTTGTTAAAAGTTTTAAAAATTATTTTCTAGTAATTTCAGAAGTCAAATATGCATACTGAATAATATATAATCTAGTAATTTTCTAGCACTATCAAGTAAGACTACCTAAAATTTTGAGTTTGGGTTAAGCTTAGCAATATTTGCTTTAGAATTCAAACAGAAGTTATGTAATCTAATCTTGTGTTGTTTTATATTCATATTGTGTTGCTTCTTACTTACCTGTGCTTTAACTATCGAATCCTGTATTGTTTTTAACATGTAAACCACTGCTTGCCTTTCTAGATCTGGGCAATAAGTACATATTAAATAAAACTTACCTGCAGCTTTAGGAATTGTCAATATATCGGATAATTTAGTCATAAATTCTTGAATGCTAACCTTGCCACTTTCTGTAAAGCAAAGCATAATTTAATTAAAAGAAAGAATTATTGTTTCAGAATTAAATAATATAGCTGAAGCTAATAGTCAAATTATAACAGAAGTTAAAAGCTTGAGAGTAAGGCTGGGCTATTTCTTCTCCCTTACCTCTTGCATGCATATGATTATCAATTTCTGCTCATTTTATTTCCAAATACTTCTTGAATTTACTACTGCATTAACTAATACCTTTATTATTACAATGGCATCTTTAAAAACCTATGCCACCAGTCTCATCTTCTATTTATTTTCCACAGTATGTCAAGGGATGTATTCCTCTTTAAAAAAATTGATTATTCCCATGCATAAAACCCTTCAGTAGGTCCTAATTGCCTACAAAACTACAGAATAAATATAATACTGAGGAGGTGAGGGAGGGAAATTATAGACCAATATTACTCATACACGTGTTAAAGTATAAGTAAAATACTACTTATAGGATTCGGCAGTACAATAATGAAAAAAAATCAAGATACTTTCAGAACATACATTCTCATTGAGAGTGATACTGCTCTCAAGGGGTAAAACTGGTTCTTAGGAGAAAAAAAAATCTCAGATATTACAATAGTTTCTGGCCATAGTACTTAAACAGATATATGGTATATCTGTGGTATTAAATTTTCATGGGGGTGGGGGATAATTAGGAACTAAAATGTCTATAAAGGCTTCTTATGGGAGCAAGAGAAAAAAAGGTTAGAAACACTGCTTTAGTATGACAGTAGACACGTAAATTTAATCTCTCCACATGGTCTCCAAAAATCCATACAAATTAACAAGTAAGGCAAGTAAAATAACCTATAGTCCATGCCTACAGTGTAACTAAGAGGCAGAATATTAAACATTTGTATTTGCATATAAGTCAGGAAATAAAAATTTAGGACTAGCGCAGTCAGCTTCAGAGCCTACACCAAAGAGGAAACTCAGGCCAGACATGGTGGCTCATGCCTGTAATCTCAGCACTTTGGGAGGCTGAGATGGGCAGATCACTTAAGGTCAGGAGTTCCAAACCAGCCAGGCTAACATGGTGAAACCCCGTCTCTACTGAAAATACAAAAATTAGCCAGGGGTGGTGGCAGGAGCCTGTAATCCCAGCTACTCGGGAGGCTGAGGCAGAAGAATCGCTTGCACCTTCAAGGCGGAGGTTGCAGTGAGCCGAGAATGTGCCACTGCACTCCAGCCTGAGCGACAGAGCAAGAATCTGTCTAAAAAAAAACAAAGAGGAAACTCAGGTGGCAATTTCATAGAAGAAAGAATAAGGAAATATCTTTATAATACAGAACATGGATAATATCAATAAGAGTTTACCCATAAGAAGAGAGTCCCCTTGCTGTGTAGGGAAATACTAAGAACAAGTCAGAGAGCTGATGGATGAAAGCCTTAACCTCTGGGCAGATAAAAGAAAGAAGCTTGGAAATACAGGAGGCCAAAGATAGCAGTCTTGAGATGGTATATGAGGGAAGCAGAAATTAATATTAGAACCTGGGTACAGGACAGATTCTGAAAGTGAATAGTATTACATAAAGCTTGGTAGGAAAATCACACTAGTTCACCAGTAATGGATCCAAACCAGGAAGAAATCCCTGATTTACCTGAAAAAGAGTTCACGAAGTTAGTTATTAAGCTAATCAGGGAGGGACCAGAGAAAGGCAAAGCCCAGTGCAAGGAAATCCAAAATATGATACAAGAAGTGAAGGGGGAAATAGTCAAGGGAATAAAGAAAAAACCATCAAAAATTCAGGAAATTTTGGACACGCTTTTAGAAATGCAAGATGCTCCGGAAAGTCTCAGTAATAGAGCTGAACAAGTAGAAGAAAGAAATTCAGAGCTCGAAGATAAGTTCTTCTAATTAACTCAATCCAACAAAGACAAAAAAAAAAAGAATAAGAATATATGAAGAAAGCCTCCAAGAAGTCTGTGATTATGTTAAACAACCAAATCTAAGAATAGTCGGTGTACCTGAGGAAGAAGAGAATTCTAAAAGCCTGGAAAACATATTTGGGGGAATAATCGAGGAAAACTTCCCTGGCCTTGATATCCAAGATGCTAGAGACCTAGATATCCAAACACAAGAAGCACAAAGAACACCTGGGAAATTGATAGCAAAACAATCTTTGCCTAGGCACATTGTCATCAGGTTATCCAAAGTTAAGAAGAAGGAAAGACTCGTAAGAGCTGTGAGACAGAAGCACCAGGTAACCTGTAAACGAAAACCTATCTGACTAACAGCAGATTTCTCAGTAGAAACCCTACAAGGTAGAAGGGATTAGGGCCCTATCTTCAGCCTCTTCAAACAAAACAATTATCAGCCAAGAATTTTATATCCAGTGAAACAAAGCATCATATATGAAGGAAAGATACAGTCTTATTCAGACAAATGAATGCTAAGAGAATTCATCATTACCAAACCACCACTACAAAAACTGCTAAAAGGAGCTCTAAATCTTGAAACAAATCCTGGAAACACATCAAAACAGAACATTTTTAAGCACAAATTACACAGGACCTATAAAACAAAAATACAAGTTAAAAAGCAAAAACAAAAAACAAAAAACCAAAGTACTCAGACAACAAAGAACATGATGAATGTAACCATACCTCACATTTCAATACTAACACTGAATGTCAAAGGCCTAAATGCTCCACTTAAAAGATACAGAACTGCAGAATGGGTAAGAACTCACCAACCAACCGTCTGCTGCCTTCAGAAGACTCACCTAGCACATAAGGACTCAAATAAACTTAAAGTAAAGGGGTGGAAAAAGGCATTTCATGCAAATGGACACCAAAAGTGAGCAGGGGTAGCTATCCTTACATCAGACAAGCAAACTTTAAAGCAACAGCAGTTAAAAGAGACAAAGAAGGACCTTATACAATGCTAAAGGCCTTATCCAACAGGAAAATATCATAATTCTAAACATATATGTGCCTAACACTGGAGCTCCCAAATTTACAAAACAATTACTAATAGACCTAAGAAATGAGGTGGAGAGCAACACAATAATAGTGGGGGACTTCAATACTCCACTGACAGCACTAGACAGTTCATCAAGATAGAAAGTCAACAAAGAAACAATGGACTTAAACTATACCTTGGAACAAATGGACTTAACAGATGTATGCAGAACATTTCATCCAACAACTGCAGAAGACACATTCTATTCACAGCTCATGGAATTTTCTCCAAGATAGACCATATGATAGGCCATAAAGCGAGCCTCAATAAATTTAAGAAAATTGAAATTATATCAAGCACTCTCTCTGGCCACAATGGAATAAAACTGGAAATCAACTCCAAAAGGGACCTTCAAAACCATGCAAATACATGAAAATTTAAATAACCTGCTCCTGAATGAGCATTGGGTCAAAAATGAAATCAAGATGGAAATTTTAAAATTCTTTGAACTGAATGACCATAATGACACAACCTATCAAAACCTCTGGGATACAGCAAAGGCAGTGCTAAGAGGAAAGTTCATAGCCTACATCAAAAAGACTGAAAGAGCACAAACTGACACTCTAAGGTCACACCTCAAGGAACTAGAGAAGCAAGAACAAACCAAACCCAAACCCAGCAGAAGAAAGGAAATAACCAAGATCAGACCAGAACTAAATGAAATTGAAACAAAAAAAAAATACAAAAGATAAATGAAACAAAAAGCTGGTTCTTTAAAAAAATAAATAAAATTGATAGACCACTGGTGAGATTAACCAAGAAAAGAAGAGAGAAAATCCAAATAACCCCACTAAGAAACAAAACAGGAGATATTACAACTGACATTACTGAAATACAAAAGATCATTCAGGGCTACTATGAACACCCTTGCGCACATAAATCAGAAAACCTAGAAGACATGGATACATTCCTGGAAAAATACAACTCTCCTAGCTTAAATCAGGAAGAATTAGATATCCTGAACAGACCAATAACAAGCAGCAAGATTGAAATGGTAATTAAAAATTACCAACAAAAAAAGTCCAGGACCAGATGATTCACAGCAGAATTCCACTAGACATTCAAAGAAGAATTGGTACCAACCCTTTTGACACTATTCCACAAGACAGAGAAAGAAGGAACCCTCCCTAATTCATTCTATGAAGCCAGCATCACTCTAATACCAAAACCAAGAAAGGACATAACCGAAAAAGAAAACTACGGACTGATATCCTTGATCAATGTAGATGCTAAAATCCCTAACAAAATACTAGCTAACCGAATCCAATGACATATCAAAAAGATAATCCACCATGATCAAGTGGGTTTCATACCAGGGATGCAGGGATAGTTTAACATATGCAAGTCAATAAATGTGATACACCACATAAACAGATTAAAAGCAAAAATAACATGACCATGCAGAAAAAGCATTTGACAAATCCAGCATCTCTTTATGATTAAAACCCTCAGCAAAACAGGCATACAAGGGACATACCTTAATGTAATAAAAGCCATCTATGACAAACCCACAGCCAACATAATACTGAATGGCAAAAAGCTGAAAGCATTCCCTCTGAGAACTGGAACAAGACAAGGATGCCCACTCTCACCACTCCTCTTCAACATAGTACTGGAAGTCCTAGCCAGAGTAATATGGCAAGAGAAAGAAAGGCATCCAAACTGGTAAAAAGGAAGTCAAACGGTCACTATTTGCAGATGATATGATTGTTTACCTCAAAAACCCTAAGGACTCCTCCTGAAGGCTCCTAGAACTGATAAAAGAATCAGCAAAGCTTCCAGATACAAGATTACTGTACACAAATCAGTAGTTCTTCTATACACCAACAGTGACCAAGTGGAGAACCAAATCAAGAACTCAACCCCTTTTACAATAGCTGCAAAAAAAACAAAAACAAAAACAAAAACAACTTAGGAATATACTGAACCAAGGAGTCAAAAGACCTACTTTTAGTTTTTTAAGGAACCTCCATGTTGTTTTCCATAGTGGTTTTATTAGTTTACACTCCCACCAGTAGCGTAAAAGTGTTCCCTTTTCACCACATCCATGCCGACACCTACTTAATTATGGCCATTCTTGTAGGAGTAAGGTGGTATCTCATTGTGGTTTTAATTTGCATTTCCCTGACAAATAGTGATGTTGTGCATTTTTTTCATATGTTTGTTGGCCATTTGTATATCTTCTTTTTAGAACTGTCTATTCATATCCTTTGCCCACTTTTTGATGGTTTTGTTTTTTTCTTGCTGACTTGTTTGAGTTCTTTGTAGATTCTTGATATTTGCCCTTTGTCAGATGTAGAGTTTGTGAATATTTTCTCTCATTCTATGGGTTGTCTGTTTGCTGATTATTTCTTTTGCTTTGCAGAAACTTTTTAGTTCAATTAAGTCCCATCTATTTATTTTTGTTTTGGTTGCATTTGCTTTTGGATTCTTGGTCATGAACTCTTTGCCTAAGCCAATGTCTAGAAGAGTTTTTCTAATGTTATATTCTATAATTTTTATGGTTTCAAATCTTTGATTTAAGTCTTTGATCCATCTTGAGTTGATTTTGTATAAGGTGAGTGATGAGGATACAGTTTCGTGTTTCTACATGTGATTTGCCAATTATCCCCACACCATTTGTTGAATAGGATGTCCTTTCTCTACTTCATGCTTTTGTTTGTTTTGTCGAAGATCAGTTGGCTGTATTTGGCTTTAATTCTAGGTTCTCTATTATGTCCCATTGGTCTACATGCCTATTTTTTTAACAGTACCATGCTGTTTTGATAACTACTGCCTTGCAGTATAGTTTGAAGACAGGTAATGTGATGCTCCAGATTTGTTCTTTTTGCTTAGTCTTGCTTTGGCTATGCAGGCTCTTTTTTAGTTCCATATGAATTTTAGGACTTTTTTTAGTTCTGTGAAGAATGATCATGGTACTTTGATGGGAATTGCAGTGAATCTGTAGATTGCTTTTGGCAGTACGGTAATTTTCACAGCATTGATTCCACACATCCATGACCATTTGTTTGTGTCACTGATAATCTCTTTCAGCAGTGTTTTGTAGTTTTCCTTGTGGAGATCTTTCACCTCCTTGGTTCAGTATATTCCTAAGTATTTTTTTTTTTTTTGTAGCTGTTGTGAAGGGGACTGAGTTCTTGATTCGATTCTCAGCTTGGTCATTGTTGGTGTATAGCAGTGCTACTAATTTGTGTACACTGATTTTGTAACCTGAAACTCTACTGAATTCATTTATCAGATCTAGGATCTTTTTGGATGAATCTTGAGGGTTTTCTGGGTATATGGTCATATCATCGATGAAAAGTGACAGTTTGCCTTTCTCTTTACTGATTTGGATACCCTTTATTTTTTTCTCTTGTCTGATTGCTCTGGATCACAACAGACAGCAACTTTTAAACTGTGATATTTGACAAAGTTTTGACATTTGTAAACACAAATAAACAATAATCGCAATAAAATAATGAACATACTTATCACACCAAAAGGATTTTATATCATTTTGTCATATTTGTTTTGCTATTGTCTAAGAAATTGAGTAATTTTTAAAGTAAAAAATCCAAGAGAAAATGAAATATGGAACAGGTGGCTGAAATAGAAAGTACTAGTAAAATGGTAGATTTAAAGCCAAATACTTTAGTAATCTCATAAGTGTAAGTTAACCACATGGTTTAATTAAAAGACATATTACTAATTAATTAATGGGAGTGAAGGAATAAATCGTCCCTACTGAAGAATTTCAAATAATTTTAAAATGTAGAAGGAATGAGGGAAGTAGAAAATCAACATTAGAACAACACAGTAATAATTGCTACAGGCTAGCAATTCACCTGCCAATGAATGCTAAAATTAGTGGGAGAAACTTAGAGGAGAAACAGAATACTTGCACAGTCTCAAAGTATCTCCTCCAAAATATTTATTAATTACTGTGGTTATTTTAACACACGTCCACAAATTCTTTGATACTCCTCCCTCCAGAAGAATAGCTTAATTTTCTTCTTCCTGAGCATGGGGCTAAACTTTATGACTTGCATCTAACAAAAACTTTGAAAGAAGGAAAAACAGTAACTTTACGACGAAAAAATATGGCAGACACCACTTCAAGTGATCAAGGTTAATATCATCAGTAACAAATCATGTTAATATAATGCATTATATGTTGCAATAAAAAGGGCACTTTACCTTTGGGATATTCATCCCAAAAGCGCATAACCCCAGGCTAATCATGAGATAAACCCAAACTAAGGGTTTATACAAAATATCTGACCAATACTCTTCCAAAGTGTCATGCTCACTAAATAGAAGGAAAGACTGAGAAACTGTCATACACTAGAGAAGGCTAATAAGACATGACAGCTAAATGCATCATGGTATCCCAGACTAGATCCTGGGACATTAAAGAACATTAGTGAAAACAAGTGAAATCCAAATATATTCTGTAGTTTAATGAATGGTACTGTCCCAATATTAATATCTTTGTTTTAATAAATGTTACATGGCTATGTATGATGCTAACATTAGGGGAAGCTGGGTAGGGTACACAGGAACTCTGTACTATCTTTAAAACTCTTCTGTAAATGTAAACATTTCAAATAAAACATTTTTTAAGACACTAACAGGCTGGCAAAGCCATGTACTATTCATGAGATACATCTAAAATATAAGGATACAGAAAGAATGAAAGTAAAATGACAAAAAAGATATGTTATCCCTAAAAAAAAGATAGCCAATGTTGCTATACTAATATCAAGGTAGATGTTGAGAAAAAAGCATTATTAAAAACAAATATGAATACTTTATAATGAAATGTTCTATTAATTTGGATGATATATCTGTTTTTTTGAGACAGGGTCTCACTTTGTCACCCAGGCTGGAATGAAGTGGTACGAACACAGCTCACTGCAGCCTCAACCTCCTGGGCTCAAGCAATTCTTGCCTCAACCCCCCAAGTAGTTGAGACTACAGGCTCACGCTATCACACCGAGCTAATTTATTTATTTTTGAGATGGATTCTCGCTCAGTCGCCCACGCTGGAGTGCAGTGGTGCAATCTCACCTCATTGCAAGCTCCACCTCCCGGGTTCACACCATTCTCCTGCCTCAGCCTCCCAAGTAGCTGGGACTACAGGTGCCCGCCACCACGCCTGGCTAATTTTTTGTATTTTTAGTAGAGACGGGGTTTCACTGTGTTAGCCAGGATGGTCTTGATCTCCTGACCTCGTGATCCACCTGCCTCGGCCTCCCAAAGTGCTGGGATTACAGGCATGAGCCACCGCACCTGGCCCACACTGAGCTAATTTTTGTAGTTTTTGTAGAGACACGGTTTCACCATCTTGCCCAGGCTAGTCTCGAACTCTTGAGCTCAAGTGATCCGCCTGCCTCAGCCTTCCAAAGTGCTGGGATTACAGGCATGAAACACAATGCCCAGCCTTAATTCTAAGTCAGCATGTTAACAACATGGGCTAAAACTATAGACAGCAAACACTGACAGAATTAAAAGGAGAAGTAGACAAATACATAATCATGGTATAAAATTGTAGAAGATTTTAGAACAACTGTTTCAGTAACTATTGAGCAAAGAAATAAAACATCAGTAAGAATATAAAAAAATTTGAATTTGACAATAAATCTGATCTAATATATAGAACACTCTCACCCAACCCAACTGCAGACTATATATTCTTCTCAATCACATAAAATATTTACTAAAATTATCATAGTCAATAAATCAAGCCTCAACAAACTTCAAAAGACTAAAATCAGAGTATGTTCACTGACCACAATGCAATTAAACTAGAAATTAATAATGTAATGACTATAAAACCTCAAATTTTTGGAAATTAAGAAACACACCTCTAAAACCATGAGTTGAAGAAGAAATGACAACAGAAATCAGAAAAATTTTGACCCGAACAATAATTAAAATACTATATATCAAAACTTGTAGGATGTAGTTAAATGAGTACTTTGAGGAAAATTTGCTGTGAGGTATGTATTACAAACAAAAAAAAATCCTTAAAATTATTGAGCTAAATATTCATCACTAGAAATTGGGATATATTCACCCTAGGGAAGCTGACTGAAAAAAGGAAAAAAAAGAGTTAAAAAAAAAACAAAGAAAAAATAGATGTTAGGATATAGGCGGATGGAGATTAAAAAAGGGGTTGGTTAATGGGTACAAAATACAGTTAGAAGGAATAAGATCTGGTGTTCAGTAGCACAATACAGTGACTATAGTTAATAATTTATTTTATATTTCAAAATAACAAAGAGTGAAATTGGAATGTTTCTAACACAAAGAACTGATAATGCTTGAGGTAACAGATAACCCAACTATCCTGATCTGATCATTATATATTGAATACTTGTATCAAAATATCACACATACCCCATAAATGTGTATAACAATTATTTATCCATAAAAATTAAAAATAAAAGAATTGTAATAAGTTAGCATATAGTAATCACTTATCAGCCTTTTGGCTAAGATCAAGTATAGACATTATAGTAAAGATAAAAGCAAAAATAATAAAGAGGAAATAAATTTTTAAAAGGGTCAATCAAGATAAAGGTTGAATTTTTTAAAAGATTAATAAAATTGAAAACTGTGGAGTTCAATCGAAGAGTAAAAAAAAGAAGCTACAATCCACTAATTTTGAGAATTAAAATGAGGATAGCATTACAGCTATGTCAGATGTCAAAAAGAGAACAACTTTATTCAATCCATTTGAAAAGGCAGATCTAATGAACGAATTCCTCTAAAAACATAGCTTGCCAAAACTAACAAGAAAATAGAATACCTTGTTAATCCTATTCATTTAAAGACATTAAATAATCCAAAGCCTTTCACAAAAAAACTCTTGGCCCACATGGCTTCACCTATGAATTCTACTCAACATTCAAGGAAGAAAAAAGTCTCTTTTAAAAAACAAAACAAAAAAATACTCCCCAACTCATTTTAAGAACCCATCATGGATAATATTCAGCTATACCTGTCATTAAAATAGTAAAATTATTTTTTATATTTATAAATATCTGCTGCCCTGAGCCACCACTATGTGCAACACCCCCTGGTATCCCTGGATATCATCATAATTTACCTTCCAAAAACCAAAAGGGCCTCCAGGACCCTGTTTTACTCTATGGATGGCATTCTGATTGACCACTGTGCATGTCAGTCAGTTCACAAAATAATCTCACCTCCTAGGTACTGTCAGTGGACTCACACAGGGATAAGATGAGCTCTGACTTCCCCATTTGTTTGGCCCCATGAAGCTCAGGGTTGGCACAACCTGTAGGGGCAGTACCAGTGTCCAACAGTCATCCCACCTCAGCTTCCACAGGATACCCTCCATCCCTGCGTGTCCTACCCATAGACCTTCCACTCCTGTGGTAGAGGATGGTCCTTATAAGATAGACGCATTGAAACTACTAACCATGTTCAGGTACATGTCTTAACATTACAGTAAGTATAGCATTAGCTGTATGAAGGTCCTTGTCCATCAATAATGTCTTGAGGTCAGAGACATCAACTAGATCATTCTGGAGAATTTGGGTAGTAGCTAAGAGTATCTGTGTAGCTGCAAAAGGAGAGCAAAAGCAAATGTTTCAACAGCAGAAATAGAGCTTATGTTATTAGTTATCACTTAATAGCCTCAGGTTGCATAAAATATGAAGATCTGATTCTAGAATTTTACATGGAACTATTTGTATAGTTTTAAAAACCAGAGTGTATTATAATAGCTAACAGTCACAGGGCACTTGCTAAGTGCTAGACACTGTTTTAAGCAATTTCACTTTACCAAATTACAAATGTCATTATAATAATCCCAAGATAGGCATTTTCATCCCTGTTTTTCAGATGAAAACACTGAGGTTAGCAAGATTAAGTGATTTACTAAATAATACATTGGCAGTAAGTGGCAGGGACGGGATTTAAGTACAGACCCTATAGTTCCAAAGCCCATCCTCTTAACCACTGTGCCTTTCAAGTAGAAACATATAGGTAGTCAACCTTTATCCCTTGAGCCACATATTACTTCACATGTGGCCCTGAAATCATTGTGAAGCATTACTAATAAGCTTTAAATCAAAATTATCTTTCATTATTTAACTTAAAGTTATGTTACCTTAAAATGATTAAACTGATGAATAACCTATAAGCATAATTTTTTTCTAAGAAATTCACTGGATATTAATATTGTGAAAAATAATTACTTCAGCCCTTTGTTTACATGGGTAGCTTCTTCTTCCAGTTCTTAGTCAAACTGGCCCCAGTTGAGAATATTGTATAAATAAAATAATTTATAGGTGAAATAGAAGGTACAGCTTGCTGGATGTAAGAGGACAAACCACGCTCCAATGTGATCCAACAATAATACTATCTTCCATTTATAAGGCAACTACCTTATATCTATATATTTTGTTTCTAAACAAAATTTTTTTATCTGAAATATCTGAATGTAAATAGCCAACAAAATGTCCCCTCACCATTAACCATATTATTGTGTTTTTTCTCCAATGAGAACATTCTCTTACATAATAACAATACGATCATAAAAATTAGGAAATTATTACATTGATATAATGTAAAAATGTCATCTAATTCTCAAACCCATTCACATTCTGCTATTCGTCCTGGTAATACCATTTTTAGCAAAATGATACATATTTTGTGAATGCTATAAAGAAGGCACCAAGATTAACTTTTTAATAAATGAATATTCAATTGAAATAACATCATTTATTTAAAAGGCCATCCTTTCCTTGCTCCATTGCAGTGGTACCTTTGTTGTAAAGGAGATGGGCATATTATGTGTAGATCTCTTTCTGGACTCTGTATTCTACTCTATTGGTTTTTGTGTCAATACCACACTGCCTTAATTACAGTAACTTTGTTATGATAACATGATAAGCACTATGTTAGAGACTTACCATTTAATACCTGGCCAAACAATCAAAGACAATAAAGGTAAAATATGGATATTGGGAAGCATTCAAAGACTCAAAAATTATATCTCCCATGCTGTTTTACTTTGGAACCTAATGCAAAATGTGCTTCAATAAAATAAAGGAGTAAATCATGACAGGGATTCAGTAAACATGTGAGCCATAGAACACTACTAAAGAGAAATCCTGGGGTGACAGCTGTTTAGCGGGTGTAGGGGAGAAACAATCCAAATCAGAACATCTAAAGTACATAAAACTGTGTTTGAGTGTTTTGAAAATGTTAATATTCAAACATTTTTTATTATGATTTCAAAAATCATAGTCAATGTTTGACTAACATTTCAAACATGACTGTGTCAGAAATGTTTAAAGTCCAAGAAGTGAAATTACCTATGCAACATCATACAACCGGTCAGTAGGAAAAAAAAAATTCAGGTACCTAAAATATGACTACAATGTTGTTTTTCATATACACACACCACCAATTTGCAACCCTTTTTTAAAGCTTTTAAACATTTTTTTATTTCTAAACAATCTCAAACTCTCAGAAAAGTTGCAAGTACCGTACAAAAATTTTTTGTCTGAAACATGGGAAAAAGTAATAGGTCTATAGGAAAACATATGTTTTTTAAAAAGATAATTGTTAACTCCAGAAGAAAGAGGAAGGGAGAGATTGCACATGCAAAGAGGCATTGAGGTAATGGGATGACTACTGACTCACCAATGAGCTAATTTGGATAGTCATAATACTACTAATTAAACACTGACTAATGATTTAACCAAAACCTGTGATATAATTACATTTTCACACACTTGAGTCTATAACTTTGTAATCTACCTAATACAGAGGCATGGTCCCAATTCTTACAACTTCTAGAAGCATTATTAGCCTTATATCCTTTGGAGCATTAAGGTTCTCTTCTTTGAAAAAAGGAATTAACACTATGAAGATTGGATCCTAAAGAAGCTAGCACACAAAATGGACCCAACTATGCCATTTGAATGAAAAGGATTCCAATGCCTGGATATAAAAGCAAAATGTGTTTCAAATTACACTGATATTCTAAAGAAGAAAAGGATAATAAGAAAACTTAAATTATTTTTCCAGTATCACCCAGACAGTAATTACTATGGTAACCTATGCCATATAACAAAGTTATTTGCCAATTGTCTTCTAATTCTGAACCTACTCAATTTTTCAAAATGTAATATATAGGAGGCATAAAATTCAATTTACAGCACTGTATTTTGGAAAAGGAAGTCTATCAATTTAATAAAAACGTGATGTATTTACATTTTGCATCTCTTGACTTTGTAACTTTTTAATCAGTAGCTACTACAGGGAAATGCTCTTACTTAATTCTTACAACTATCATATGATATAGGCATTACTATCCTTATTTTGAGGAAAAGAAAACTGAGAATAAGAGAATCTAATTTTCCAGGGCCAGTAATTTCTATAGTAATCCACATTAGATAATAAGGTTATTTATCCATTAAATTCTTATGATAGTAAACTATACAACTTTTTAAAATGTGAAATATTTAAGGCAAAAAATTCAATTTACATCACTGAACTTAGAGACTTTTGAGACCAAACCACTCATGTGGAAAACGAATCTAAAATCCAAAGAAGTGAAATTACCTAACAAAATCCAGGTACCTAAAATTTAACTACAATGTTATTTTCCATATATGCATTGCCAATTGGCAACCCTTTTAAAAAAATTCTTTAACTTTTTTATTTTTTTCTGTATAAAAGGGAAGTTTATTTTTAATACAAATACAAAATTTATTTCCATAGAAAGCAAAATTTATAAGTTAAATATAAAGATTAAAATAGTATTTGAAAAGCTCACTATAGTGCTAACAAACTAAATGAAAATAAGGCTATTTTGCATTTAAAACTGAAATACCTCTTAAAATAATTTGATCCCCAGTGTTTGCTCTTTTTGAAGTAACCGACTTACTCTTAAAAAGGATGGCTGCCAAGATGGAAAGTCTTATTGGGTTTTCATGTTAACCTATTCTTTGGACTTAACTATGAATTTTGTATACAATGCATTTCATGAAAAGTTATGGCTCCCCCAGATTTCCCACAAGTGTGATCTTGAAGTCCTAAACATTTGTCCATGTAAGCTTCCAAACAGAGCCTTAACTGAGTTATTCAAGTAGCAGTACTTAAAGATATAATTTTTGAAGCAGTTTCAATGGTTTGTGATCCAAATAATCAGTTTCTTAACATTACTACTTCACGTAATAGAGTCCATCTTCAGTTTCTTCTCACTTTCTCTTTCCCTTTTGGGTTTCCTTTTTCTGGCCTGAGGCTACCAGTTCTTTGGGTACTATCAAGATACTTCCATCATGGGTACACTGAAGAGCATAGTGGTTTGGATTGACTGGCCTACCTTGGCCATCTCTTAATCTACTAAAAATATCATGATAAAGGTCATGCAGTTTCTGTTTCATTATGTTAATAGCTTTGATACATTGTGCTCGCTCTCTCTTAAGAGTTTCCTTCTTTGCTTGCAAGTTACATACATCATCTTCCAGATTCAAAATTATGTCCAATTTGCGTTTACGATAGTTCTGCACAGCAACTTTATTTTTCCCTCTTCGTCTGATATCACGGATAAGTGAGATTTGTAGGTCTGTCAGATAGTACCTACTTAACACGCTATTGAATCAACAGGCATGCCGACAATTTCATCTACAGAAAAAAGGGATATGCAAAGCTTTAGCACGCCGTTCATCACGGCTCAAGTTTCTATCTGTGTCTTCAAGGTACCTACTCCTTATCTTCTGTGACTTCCCAGGCCAAGAAAAAGGTTCAGAAGTAGATTCTGGTGCACTTGGCTGCAAGTGGTAAGTGTGGTTATGAAATATGTGTTGAAATGTAAGATCCCCATGGAAACCAGAATCACTCTGATCCAAGTGACAAAGCTTACTGGGTTCTGCGTAGTAGCTGCCTACAGCACCTTCTAAGTCATGATGGGAACTAGATTCATGGTCAGTACAATAACCTATAGCACCTTCATCACACACAGAGTGAGAGGAATTAGACTTGATGACAGAGGTACTATTGTGACTTGAATCTAAAGACAGGTCAGAATCAGAATCTGGTTCATCAAAAAGCTGAGAAACATCGATTGGATCAAAGTCGTCTTCTGTGGCCAATGACATTAAGTTTATCTCATCAAATATATTTACATCAAGGTCATACAGTAGGTCTTGGCTTGTTAGATTCCTCATAAGATTGTCAACCGGAGAAAGAAATCCTGTCAAATTAGTTCCAGGAAGGGTTTGCTCAGGATTGGTGGTATGAGAATTTAACTTTAGAAACGGTTCTTGTGACTGTGAAGTCCTTGCTATTGGATCTCTTCTAAATGTACTGTTGGGACAAAGCAAGATGGCCTCATGAAGATTCACATCCTGACTTATAGCCTGGCTGAAGTTTACGTGATAATGTGCTGAAGAATTCATGCCATCACTGATACTGCCTGGAAGAGGAATATCTCCCAATGAGATGCCCTCCGTGAATTTTCAGGCTGTGATGAAAGCAACTGGAATAAGTCTTCCAGAGAGAAATAAGTATCTGTCCCATTCAGATGTCTCTCATTTCTAGATTCAGTGGTCTTTTCTGCCTCCCAATCAGGTTCCTCTGCTATTTTGTTTTCATCATCATTATTCTGCTGAAGTGAGTTCTCCTTCTGGGCTGACACCCTTTCTTCATTTTCCTCACGCTGGGAACTATGATCCACAGCTTCGTGCTTTTCTCTTAGTACCTCGTTCTCCTCGCTCGCACATCCGCCAGCGTCCGGCACCTGAGCCGTCGGTTCCGCGGGGGCCTTCTCCTCTTCCCCGGCGTCCAAGGGGCCACTCCGAGCCGCTCGGGAGTCCCCGCAGCCCCCCTGCACAGCCTAGCTGCCGCCGTCCACGCTGGCGCCGGCTCCTCCGGTGGACGAGGCGGAGGCGGCGGCGGCGCCGAGCAGCCCGTGGGCCTCGTCCGCTCTCCTGGCAGCAACGCTGTGCACCAGCCACGCGTCCACCGGGGTGAGAGGGATGAAGGGGACCCCGAGCGCGCACCTCCCGGAGCAGCGGGCCCTCGGGCGGCGCGGCAGAGTCCAGCTCCCGGCTCTTGGGGTGCAACTGGCCCGCGCGCCCCCTCCCTCCCGAGGCCGAGAAGGGGCTGAGCGCGTAGACGGAGCTGGCCGGGCCGCCCAGGAACAGCAGCTCGTCCCGGAGCAGGGTGGGCGGCGGCAGTAGCAGGTAAAGGTCTAGGTCTACACGGAGCCCAGCAAAGCTCAGCAGGAGGGTAAGGTGCAGGAGGGTGAGGTGCAGGAGGCCGCCGCTGGCCGACCACCACCGCTTCAGGTACTTCACCGCCGCCGTGCGCCCGGGAACGCCCCTGCCGGCGCCCGCGGGTCCCGGCGCCCCAGCCGCCGGGGTGACACGTCGTGCGGACCCCGCGCACCGCCCGCACCTACCTGGAACCCAGAGAAGCGAAACAATGGACCGGGGCGCGCGGCGGCCGTCGCGGGTTCCCAGGACCGGGCACAAAGGCGTTCCCTCGGCAGCCGGCACCGTGCCTGGCACGGCCGGGGATCGGGAGAAGCGAAGGAGGAGCCACCTGCGCGCCGAGCCCGTTCGCCCGGCCGCCCGCAGCCCGGCGCGGTGGCCAACTCCGCCCCGGGCCGCGGGCGCAGCCGACGGGAACACGCCCCCTCAACTTTTTTATTTTTAAACAATCTCAAACCCTCAAAAAAATTGCAAGTACAGTACAAAATTTTTTTATCTGAAATATCTTAATGTAAATAGCCAACAAAATGCCCCTTCACCATTAACTATATTATTGTGTATTTTCTCCAATGAGAACATTCTCTTACATAACAATACAATCATAAAAATTAGGAAATTATTACATTGATACAATGTAATAATGTCATCTAATTCTCAAACCCATTCACATTCTGCTATTTGTCCTGGTAATATCATTTTTAGCAAAATGATACATATTTTGTGAATGCTATAAAGAAGGCACCAAGATTAACTTTTTTATAAATTAATATTCAGTTGAAATAACATCATTTATTTAAAAGGCCATCCTTTCCTTGCTCCATTGCAGTGGTACCTTTGTTGTAACTTTATAACTTTGTTATAAATCTTCATGTAAAGTAACGTGAGTTTTACAACTTTGTCTTCTTCAACTTTGCCCTGGCTATTTTGGCCCTTTGCATTTATTCTCATATTTAAAATCAGATTGTCAGTTTCTATAAAATTATGCTAGACTTTTGATTGGGATTGCATTGAATATATAGCTCAAATTGGTGAGAACTGAAAGCATATTGAAACTACAAAACATAATATATCTCTCCATTTATTTAGGTTTTTCTTTAAATTTTGTCAAAATTGTTTTGTAGTTTTCTGTTTAAAAATTATAAACTTGTTTCACTAGTTACTCCTAAATGTTTACTTTTTTGTACCATTGCAAATCATATCTTTATTTTCATTTTATAATTGTTTGTGGCAAAATACAGAAATACAATTTTTGAACATAGAATTATAATATTAAATTGATCATGTGTCAAGCAGCTCTGATAAATTTGCTCATTAACTGAAATAAAATAATAACCAGTGTATAGATTCATATTTTTTCTACCTATTAATTATATTGGCAATGAGTAATGGAAATTCTATTTCTTCCCTTTTAATCCTTATCTTTCTTATTCTGTTTTGCCTGTGATACTGGCTAGGACTTCCAATACACTGTTGAACAGAAGTGATGATAGTAGACATTCTTGTCTCATTCCTAATCTCTGTGAGCAAGAATTTAAAATTTTCCTTCAAACATGATTGTTGTAGGTTTCTGTAAGTACCCCTTAACATGAAAGGGTGTTGAATTTGATCAAATATGTTTTCTACATCTATTAAGATGATTTTTCTTCCTCCTTTATTTTGTAATATGAAGAATTACATTTTTATTTTTGTTAATTAATACCAATATTGCACTCCTAAAAAGAATTCAACTTGTGATATATCTTTCCTTTTTATATATCGCTAGATTTCATTTGATCCTATTTTATTAAAGCTTTCCCCATTTGTGGTCATCATGGGGACTGAATTATAATTTGGTGCCCATGTAAGGTTTTTATATGAAGATTACATAGGCCTCATAAAATGAGGTTGGAAATGTTCTTCCTGCTTCTAAACTCTGAAAGAGTTTATGTAAGAGTGATACTATATCCTTCTTAAATTTTAAAATAACTTACCAATGAAGCCTCTTCAGATTACTTTTGGTAAGTTGAGTTTTTCAAGGAATTTATTCTTTTCATTAAAATTTTCAAATGCATTGGTATAAAAGTATAAGATCCTCTTAGTATCTTTTTTATGTCTTTGTACGCTGTAGTGATGTCCCTTTTTTCATTCCTGATATTGGTAACATTTCTTATATGTAGATCTCTTGGTAGTGAACTTTGTTTTTTTTTAAAATATTATTTCATTTTTAAAACATACTTTAATATAGAATACAATGTTCACAGCCTTTTAAAAAAGTTTAGTATTCAATGTTATTCCATTGTCTCTGGCATTCATCAGAGATGGACCACTGCATTCTGAAAGACAGTGCATTTCACCAGCACTGTAACTCCTGAACAGTAATAACCAATAAACTATTGACTCATGAACTAAGCTAGGCTCCTCCAATGATAATTTTGTAAACATTTTTTGTAAAGAAAGCTACAAATATTTATTATTATTATCATCATTATTATTTAGAGATGGGATCTCACTCTGTCACACTGGCTGGAGTGCAGCAGCGTGATCACAGCTCACTGTGGCCTTGAACTCCTGGGCTCAAGCGATCCTCCTGTCTTCCTGAGTAGCTGGGACTACAGTCATGTGCCATCACACCTGGCTTATTTTTAAATTTTTTGTAGGGACAGGGTCTTGCCATGTTGCCCAGGCTGGTCTCAAATTCCTGGCCTCAAACGATCCTCCCGCAATGTCCTCCCAAAGTGCTTATAGACATATGTCACCACACCCAGCCATCAGTATTTTTTTGCTCCTTAGAAAATAATGTATAACTTTTCACTGGTGGCTTTTAGGATTTTCTCTTTGTAGTTGGTTTTCAGCCATTTTACTCTCATGTTCTTAAATGTGGTTTTCTTTGTGTTTATCCTATGGCCCCACAAATCCTGACAGGCTTGGTTACTACCCATTGCCCTTAAACAGTTGTGGTGATTGCTTATGTTGCTTAATTTTTACTAGATTTTATAGTTATTCTATAAAATACAAGCTACTTCATCATATACAGATAGAACCAGGTGAACCAGCTTTACGGGTAATTCTAGTTACCCTGCTCTGGTTAAAAATTACTGTTTAGGTTATTACTTTAAACAAAGCTATAGCAATCAAAAGTATGTGATATTGATATAAGGATAGAATAAATATAAAAGGAATAGAATTGAGAGTCCAGAAATAAACCCATACATCTATGATCAATTGATTTTCTCTAAGGGTACCAAAATCATTCAGTGGAGAAAGAACAATGTTTTCAACAACTGATGCTAGGACAACTGAATATCTGGAACAAAAAAGATAAAAATGGACTGTCATCTCACACCACATACAAAAATTAACTCTAATTTATTAAGGATTCAAATAACAGAGCTAAAACTAGAAGAAAACTTTGGTGTAAACCTTCAGGAGTTTGCATTATCTTTATGACATCAAAGAAGCAACAAAATAAAATATAAATTGAACTTTACCAAATTCAAAATCATTTATGCTTCAAAGGACATCAGGAAAGAAAAAAGACAACTAACAAAATGTGAAAAAATATTTGCAATTATCTACCTGATAAAGGTCTAGTATCCAGAATATATGAATAACTCTTAAAACTCAACAATAAAAAGCCTGATTTTAAAATGGGCAAAGGATTTGAATATACATGTATCCAGAAAATCATTGAGGAGAAAGTATGTATCCCAGAACAAGTTTTTAATGCAGACAAAAGTGCCCTATTCTGGAAAATAATGCCAAAAAGGACATTTATTAGTAGGGAAGAGAAGCAAGCACCAGGATTTAAGAAGGGTAAGCTAGCTCTAATGTTTTGTGCAAATGCTGTTAGGTTTAAAATCAGGACTGCCCTTATCCATAAAGCTGCTAACCCTCAAGCCTTGAAGGGAAAAGATAAACTCCTGCTGCCATCTTTTGATTGTATAACAAGAAGGTTTGGAAAACCAGAATTCTTTTTCTAGATTGGTTCCATCAATGCTTTGTCCCTGAAGCAAGGAAGAGACTGCCTTTTAAAGTTCTTTTGATATTGGACAATGCCTCTGGCCACCCAAACTCTATGAATTCAACACCAAAGGCATTGAAGTGGTCTACTTGGCTCCAAATATGGTATCAGCCTCTACATTAGGGGGTCATAAGAGCCTTTAAAGGCTCATTACACATGGTACTCTATGGAAAGAATTGTCAACACTGTGGAAGAAAACCCTGACAGAGAGAACATGAAAGGCTTCAGTAGGATGCCACATCAAGCCCCAAACAATAAACTCCTGCTGGAGAAAGCTGTGTCCAGATGTTGTGCATGACTGCACAGGATTTATAACAGAGCTAAACAAGGAGATCATGAAAGAGATTGTGGAAATGGCGAGAAAAAAAATGGTGAAGGGTGAAAGGTTTCAAGATATGACTATTGGGAGAAATTCAAGAGTTCATATACACCACACCAGAGGAATTAACTGAAGATGACTTGATAGGGATGAATGCTTCCAAACCAGTGCCAGATGGTAAGGAAGAAGACATAGAAGAAGCAATGCAAGGAAACATATTGACATTAGACAATCGGGTAGAAGAGTTCCAATTATTCATGACTGCTTTGACTTATATTATGACATGGACCCTTCAATGATATGGACACTGAAACTAAAGCAAACAGTGAAAGATTGGTATCATAGAGAAACATTCTTAGAGAAATGAAAAGCCAATAACGTCAGACAAGAAATTATGATGTATATCCATAAAGTTAAACCAAGTGTCCTTGCCTCTTCTGCCTCCTCTTCCACCGCCTCCACCTCTTCCATCTCTCCCACTCCTGAGATAGCAAACCAACTCCTCTTCCTACTCAACTTGAAGATGATGAGGATGAGGATGATGATCCACTTACACTTAATGAAGAGTCAACATATTCTATCTCCCTTATGATTTTATTAACAATATTTTCTCTAGCTGTGTTATTGTAAGAAACAGTATTATATAAATATGCCGTAAAGATATGTGTTAATCAATCATTTATGTTATTGATAAGGCTTCCACTCAACAGTAGACTATTAGTAATGAAGTTTCGGGGGAGTCTGAAATTATACATGAATTTTTGACAGTGTAGCCACTCGTTTTCCAGCCAGTCTCTTGAAGCAAAAGTATCCACTTACCCTTGGACTTTTGGAAATGTGGACTTTCTTTCATTTTCATTAAGCAATCTTTTAAATCCAACTCCATATTATCTAGAAGGTGCCCCTAACCCCCACATTGTTCAAGAGTCAATTGTACTAATTCATGCTATAATATAAATGAACTTTGAAAACCATGCTATCAGCATGGATGCAGCTGGAGGCCATTATCCTAAGTGCATTAACACAGAAACAGAAAACCAAATACTGCATGCTCTCACTTATAAGTGTGAGCTAAACATTGGGTACTCATGAACAGAAAGATGGCAACAATTGAAACTGGGGACTACCAGAGGAGGGGAGGGGGAGAAGGGGAAAGGGTTGTAAAACTAACTATTGCATACTATCCTCAGTACCTGGGTGATGGGATCATTCATATCCCAAACTTAGCATCACACAATATACCCAGGTAACAAGCCTGCACATGTACCCCCTGAATCTAAAATAAAAGTTGAAAAAAAGAGAAAGAAAGCATATGCTGTATAAAAGAAGTTAGACACAAAAAAATACGATATGATTACATCTATATGAAATGTTCAAAATAGGCAAATTCATACAGACAGAAAGTAGATTCATGGTTGTCAGTAGTTGGAGAGAGGTGGGAATGGAGAATAACTGCTAACAGGTACAGAGTTTCTTTCGGAGTCATGAGAATGTTTTGGAATTAGAAAGTTGTGATGGTTGCACAACTTTCTGAATATACTAAAAATCACTGAATGGTACACTTTAAAAGGGTGAAATTTATGTTATATTAATTATGTCTCAATTCTAAAAGCTACATCTGATTAAAAATACTATAAGGCATCCAATTTTAGAGATATTAAAATGTAAAAAATGTGATACAAAGACATTTGTTTCACCAAAGCATTTAGAAATACGCCATTGATAAGGGTATCTGCATCCATGAAGAGTTCTTTGGTAGGTGTTCTCTGCCGATGTGGGAGTTAGGAAAATATGTTGGTGTTGAAATGGTCTCCCTAATTTCAAAAAGAATAAGACGAACCTCAGGGACAGAGGCCAAGCAGAAGTCTTTAAATAGCAGGGACAAAATGATGTGGTTAGGCAACATAGATAGTGTGGTATTAAGAATAATACAGGGATTGATACTGCGAGGATTTAGAAGGACTGATTAACTGAAGTTAGGATTTCTATAACTGAAATAGATGGGCAGTCCAGTTGTGAACATCTGAAAACTCCAGAGGCATGACTTAAGATGTCACAAAAACTGGTGGTCCCTCATCCAATTCCACACATGATTTAATTCATAGATCCAGAAGTCATTGAAGAAAAACCTAACTACCTTTGAGAAAGGACCTTGCACATATTAATCTTTTTAACCTTACCTTGTTTTCCCCCTCATTATATCTTTGCCCAATTTTCTTCACTTATTTTTATATTACATTATTTATACTATACATCATAAGTGGCTTGAAATCCTTTTTAAAATTAAAGAGACTAAAAATTAAAAACCTGAAATCCAGATAAGTCTTTTTTTTATTATTATTATACTTTAAGTTTTAGGGTACATGTGCACAATGTGCAGGTTAGTTACATATGTATACATGTGCCATGCTGGTGTGCTGCACCCATTAACTCGTCATTTGGCATTAGGTATATCTCCTAAAGCTATCCCTCCCCCGTCCCCCCACCCCATAACAGTCCCCAGAGTGTGATGTTCCCCTTCCTGTGTCCATGTGTTCTCATTGTTCAATTCCCACCTATGAGTGAGAATATGCGGTGTTTGGTTTTTTGTTCTTGTGATAGTTTACTGAGAATGATAATTTCCAATTTCATCCATGTCCCTACAAAGGACATGAACTCATCATTTTTTATGTCTGCATAGTATTCCATGGTGTATATGTGCCACATTTTCTTAATCCAGTCTATCACTGTTGGACCTTTCATTTTTAAATGTCATTTTTAAATATTTATTTTCTAGCCATTCTCTTGATCAAGAAGTATTCACTTACCCTTGGACTTCTGGAAATGTGGACTTTCTTTCATTTTCATTAAGAAATCTTTTAAATCCACCTCCATATTATCTGGAAGGTCAAAGTAAAAAATACTGACATTAAAAACCTGATACTGAATTGGCACATGAAATAAAGACCGATTTAAAATAGTTAGCTAAAATTTCACTCTAGCTCACTTTTCTGTCTCAAATGATTGAAACTATTTCAATAGAACTTTTAACACTTTTTAAAACCACCCAGTGAATAGTTAATAATATTACTAGCAAACAATAGCTAACATTTTTGAGTTCCTTATATATACTAGGAACCCTTTTATGGTGTTTTACATATATTAAATCATGTAATCTTCATAATAATTCTGTGATGTGCATACTCTTCGCATGCCTATTTTTTTTTTTTTTTTGAGACGGAGTCTCGCTCTGTTGCCCAGGCTGGAGTGCAGTGGCGCGATCTCTGCTCACTGCAAGCTCCGCCTCCCAGGTTCTGCATGCCTATTTTTGAAAGATGAAAGCAAATGGAAATTAAATAACTTGTCCAGGTCACAAAGTCAGGAAATGTTAGAGGTTGTATTTGAATTGATGCAGTCTAAGGCCAGGGGAGACAATGTTATTAGAATACACACATACATGCACATGTACATGTACACACACACACACGCACACGCACACACACACACATACACAGTCACAAGTGAAGTAAGGTGCAATAATGTGACACAGCAGACAATCTAGGGCTATAATTATATTAAGGAGACTTTGAGTTTAAACAAAATGGCAGACCTGGGTAGCACAAAAACCATCCCACTATAAACCCCTAGAGATGCTCTATGACATATAACATTCCATGGATGTGTGACTGAGTCATATGAAGGAAATAACAAAAAGTTAACTGGGAACTGAGATCCAGAATGCTAAGCATTGAGTACTAACACCAAAACTATCTTTGGGATAGAGATGAGACCCAGAAATGGCTAGGTACTTGATTTAAATGTTCATACAGAGTCAGAAAAAAAGATTCGAGCCCATAAAAATAAGAGTAGGAACTTAGATATCAAATAAAACTGAAATGCTTAAAGGGTTTCAATCCTGGTTTTTTAAAAAAGAAATTAAAATACTATATTTATTGACTCAAATAAACAAGGAGGCCTAAATCTTCCCAATTCTGAAAGACAGTGGAAAAAAAAAAATCTCTTGTGAGAAATTGAAGGCCCAGCATGCATCTCATGTGGGTGTGAAGTCTAAATTTATACCACTCTGATGATGTGAGAAAACTGAGGTCAAAACATAAAAATTGATCTAGGTGAATAACAATCTGGGGAACCTGGCAAAATCAATAACTAAACTGTACTGGAGAGGTATTCTTAAACCTAGGACTCACAGGATTCCCAGACACAAATTGGTTAAGATAAGCCCAAAATAAAAGTTCGCCAAAAACCAACAGAACTCAGCAGCTTCTAGAAGTACTCTCAAATGATTTGACTTCCTAAAAGTAAATGTGTATAGGAAAGGAGATCAAGTACATATTACATGAAGTCAAAGACAGAAAACAAAGGTAAATATGGACTACTTGAAAACAATCACTAAAACTAAATAACTTATTTTTAAATGTAGTGAGCCCTCCCATATTTTATTTGGTTAAAAATCAAAATGGAGCAAGTACTGTAAAAAAAAATGAAAGCGGATCTCCTCTGAAAAAGACTGCATATCAAAATAAGCTGCTGTTGTCATGTTTTTATTATACAATTTATGGTATTTTTCCACCCACGCTTATAAGTAATGAATGGTAATTAAATAAGCACATATAGTATCCATATGAGTATGAATAGATATGTTCGATAAATATTTAAATTAGTAGAGTGGTTTGGCTCTAATTTGTATCAACCTAAGCCTCCAACAGAAAAATGACTCCCATTAGCATCTTATCCTTATAGGTACACTCTAAGACTATTTTTCATAAGTAGAAAAAAAATGAAAAGAATCTCAGGCCAAAAAAATGCTCACCACTGACGTTACAGCAGTTAAGGGGTTCACTGAAGTCCTCCTCAGTTAAATTAACATTCAAACATTTCAAGGCATGCTCCAAATCAGGTATACCAATCTTGCCATTATCGACATGTGACAAGATGTTAGCAGCTTCTTTAATCTCTACAAAGATAAATGTACAAAAGCTATTATGGTGTAAAAAACATTCAAAATAATTTGTCCATAGGTAAACCTCAAATTAAATATTTATCTGAATCAAAATCTCTCCAAAGGAAACACAATATTTTCTATTTGTAACTGATGGCCCACTTCCCTCAAGCAGCACTTGAAACTAAAAAACATTATGGCAAAGAGAATAATATGATGGGCTATTGACATGTATTATAATAAGACTTTGTCTTCATTCATTCATCCATTAAAAACTGAATGAGCTACATGCCTCCCTGTACATGTAGATCTAAAGATTTCTACCACCTGATGATGTAAACAAAGGCTAAAATTTGAGATTGAAGCTCTTGATCCCCAGGGCCTCAGATAGTTCATACTGTGCTTTTGTGTGAATTGGGAAAAGGCACCTCCTCTCTATGCATTAGTTACAAAAAGGGTACCTTTCACCAGCAGCTGCAATCCAGCACAGAGGTTCAAGGCTTGGAGTATGAACTGCATTTCAGCCTCCACTTATGCTCTCTCAACAGGCACCTTTGTGCAAAGCACAACTCATATAACCAAATGGGGCAGTCCTGTTAATCTCACACCAATTTAAAATATAAAACATGATCATTATGTGCTTTTTAATTTTTCTGGTTTTTGTCTGTTTGTTTTTGTTTTTGTTTTTGAGATGGAGTCTCACTCTGTCACCCAGGCTGGAGTGCAGTGGTGCCATCTCAGCTCACTGCAAACTCTGCTTCCTGGTTCATGCCATTCTCCTGCCTCAGCCTCCCAAGTAGCTGGGATTACAGGCATGTGCCACCATACATAGCTAATTTTTTAAATATTTTTAGTAGAGACGGGGTTTCGCCATGTTGGCCAGACTGGTCTCGAACTCCTGAGCTCAAGTGATCCACCGGCGTCAGCCTCCCAAAGTGCTGAGATTACAGGCATGAGACACCAAACCCAGCCTAATTTTTCATCTGTACCATTTCTCAATCAATTTCTCCCTCAACCCCCAAATGAAGTTGTCTATGTTTCTATATGCTGAAAATTGCTGCATTACACCAGGAGATCTAAGCCTTCATGGAGATCACTTGGAAAGAACACCATAATATCATCTTAGACCTACATTCATTCTACTAACAGTTATTTTACAGCTTCTAAGATCAACAATAAAATATTCAGTCCCTCGTATCAAAGAGTTTCAAGTAAATTCCTTGATAAGGGAGACTAAATCTGTCATTTCTATAAACAAAATTATAATATATCATATAGTAAGTGATATGAGAAAAATACACACACAAAATTATGGAAGCACTGAGAAGGTTCACCTAACCTAGATTTAAAAAGTGATGAACTCTGGGAAGGAAGTCTTATGGCATCAGAAATGACATTTGAACTGAGTTTGGGGGGGAAATGTCAGTTTGTCTGTCAGGGAATGTATCCAAAGGAAACAGTATATGCAAATAAATGCAAAAGCAAATAGAGCCAATTTAAATTGTGCTAAGTAGTATGACTACAGAATAAATACAAATGCAGAAATGATAAACGGTGAGTCTGAAGAGATAAGAAGACAAATCTATTCAGTCATTCATTCAAAAAATATTCATGATTATGAGTTAACAACAAAAGATTTGGAACAATAGCATAGTAAATATTACATAAGTATCAGTTGTTAATATTAGTTAACCTTAAGAGTCTAATTAAAGAGCCAGGACTCTGCTAGGTCCTGGAGATACAATGGAAAGCAAAGAGGAGACATATTCCTTGGCCCAATGATACCAGGCAAGTGGGAGGAAGAGATATTAATCAAATAATCGAAAACAGAAACGGATATTTATAATATGAAATAAGTGCTATGAAATGGACAGAATTTAATAAGAGCATATAACAAAGGAAACAAAAAATTCTGACCTATACTAGCCACTGATGATAGGCTTTTCTATAATTGACTCATGGAGTCAAAAGAGATTATTCTCCAGCTTTCAGACTTAATGTTGTTTTCCCTTTTTGGTTTCGGACTTATTTGGGACCAATTATCCCTTTCTTCTCACTCATTTCTCCCTCTTGGAATGGATATGTCTATCCTATGCCTGTGTGTTTTGGAAGCATGTAACTTGCTAACTTCACAGACTTACTGCTGGAGGAGAATTTGCCTCAAGAAGAATTGTACCTTGAGTCTCACCCATCTGATTAAGATGAGACTCTGGAATTTGGACTTTTGAGTTGGCACGGGAACAAGTTAAGAGTTTTGGGGCTACCAAGATGGAATGAATGTATTTTGTACATGAAAAGGGCATGAATTTTGAGGGCCAGGGATGGAATGCTGTGGTTTGATTGTGTCCCCCAAAGTTTATGTGCTGAAAACTTAATCCCCAATGCAACAGTGTTGACAGGTCAGGCCTAATAAGAGGTGATTAAGTCACAAAGGCTCTGCCCTCATGAATAGATTAATGTCAGTGATTTAGTTATTGCAAGAGTGGGCTTATGATGAAAGTAAGTTCAGTCTCCTCTTGCTCTCTTGCTCTCTCAAACTTTCTTGCCCTTCTGCCTTCTGCCATAGTATGACACAGCAATAAGGCCCTCACTAGATGTGGGCCTCTTGACCTTGGATTTCCCAGCCTCTAGAATTGTAAGAAATGAATCTCTTTTTTTTTTTTTATACAAATTATCCAGTCTGTGGTATTCTGTTACAGCAACACAAAACAGATTACAACAGTAGGCAAAGAGGATCAGGGAAGAATATTCCAGGGAATAGAATATGCAAAAGTCTTGTAGTGGGAGGAAAGGGGAGTATCTAAGGAACTAAAGTAAAGCCAATTTAGTTGAACTACAGAAAGCAAGGATAATGGTACGAAATAACGCTAGAAAGATAGGGCATGGAGGATTTTAATTTTTATCCTAATAACAGGAAATGTTTGAAGAGTTATAAATAGGGGGAGGTAACATGATCAGATTACTGTTGTGGAAAAATAGTAATCTGGCTGAAGTCGGCAGGAAAAATGAGAAATACATTGGTACTTAGCAATTATTCTAAAAAATATCTCTTATTATTGAAAATTTTCTCATATACAAAGTTCTTACTCACCGTTTACCTTTGGTAATTTTAGATTTGAAGCCTCTTTCCTGAAATCTGCAAATTTAGAGAGAGACATTACACAATGAGGAATGGCATCCTGATCTTACCCTGTTTGAAAGGAAACCAATGGATAGATTGAATACTTCTTTTCCCACTAACATTTATCATTGATAACCATTCCCTTCTTCTCAAAAGTTGTTCCCTGGCTCCCAAAATATCCATTCTCTCCTCACTCTTTGCTTACTACTTGGGCTCCTTCATGGTTATCTTCCACCAACTCCTTAAATGTGGCAGTTTCTAATGTCACAGATGCTTCCTTTCTCCCTAAGGGGAGAAGTTAATCCCCAGCCAGTCTATTCAATAAAATCCTTAATTATTAGTCTAAATTGTCCTTCTTGATCTCTTACCTACCTATCTACTATCTAGTCCCAGAATTTTTCCTAAGAACAAGTTACATTATACCCATTCACTCCACATACTTCCTACAGAGATGCAAGTTGGTGTAGAGATCTGAGGAACAAACGATAGAAATAAAATCTGTCCATTTGCATAGATGGACTCTATTGTATTAAAGAACAGTTTAGAATAACTCACAGCTAGCCCAGGTATTACCCTGAAACAAACAGAGGTTAGAATACACATAAATTATATTTGCCTTAATTTGTATTTTTGTTTTAAGCAGGATAAACAAAACAAATAACCTATAAAAAGTACTTTCAAAATAATAGGTTTGGGCAATTTTACATGATAACTCTAAACAGGATTGCTGAACCTAGGCACTATTAATATTTTTGGCCAGATAATTATTGGGGGGGGCAAGGGTATTATCCTGTAAATTGTAGGATGTTTAGCAGCAACCCTTGCCTCTATTCACTAGATGCCAGTAGTCCTCTCCCATCAGTTGTGATAACCAACACTGTCTCTAGATATTGCCAAATATTCTCTGGTGTGAGGTGGGGGGCAATGGGGGATTTGATTATACTTTTTATTTTGTATTTATTTATTTATTTGAGATGGAGTCTTGCTCTGTCGCCCCGACTGGAGTGCAATGACGTGATCTTGGCTCACTCTAACCTATGCCCCCGCAGTTCAAGCATTCTCGTGCCTCAGCCTCCCAAGTAGCTGCAACTACAGGCATGGGCCACCATGCCAGGCTAATTTTTGTATTTTTTTAGTAGAGACGGGATTTCACCATGTTGGTCAGATTGCTCTCAAACTCCTGACCTCAGGTGATCTGCCCGCCTTGGCCTCCCAAAGTGCTAAGAGTATAGGTATGAGCCACTTCCCCCAGCCTGATTACATTTTTCAGCTGAAGCTAAATTTAAAGGCAGGAAATGGCTTTCTAAATATGGGGTAAACTCCATCTCAGTACATCCAAGCTGAGGGTATATAGATGGATCAGGTAAATTCTTTGTAAATAAAGTAAACAACAACTCGACACTTACAACTGGCTATAGAAATAAACATTAATTTTTCAACAATACCTTGTACTTCTCAAAGGGCCTTTCATCCAAAAACAGAAAGCTACAAAACCATTAAGACCTCTCTAAAACACATAAAAGGAAAAGGATTAACTTTGAAATAAAATTATTCTTCAAAGCCATGCAACAAATATATAAATACTCTGAGATCAATTTTACAATCCAGGTCATCAGATCACCCAGAAATTTGATACTGTAATGACTAAATCTCTGTGGGCACATATAACACATAGACCTGAATATGGTCTACAGTAAAGTGTCCAACAAGTTTATGGTGTGATTTAGGGGCCAAGCATTAAGACTTAAATAATACTTGGTAAAATAGTTTGAAATCCTTGGATAAAAATTTAGAAGAACAGTAATATCAAACATTTGGACCAGAAAGCCCATGGCTGACCTCCCTAAATTAAAAAACAAAAAACAAAAAACTAAATAAAATTCAGAAGAAATTTTTTATACAAGCTGCTGGTTGTCTGTCAAATCAACTCACCTTCAACAAAGGAGTCATCCATTACTTCTTGAAGTACGTCATCAGTAAAAGAAAGCCTATCAGTGTTTTCAAGTACATCTGGATTTTTGTCTTTGTCAAACTGACAATTTTCTTTCATGGAGTCCAATGTATTGATAGTCTCATTCAATGCTACAAACAGAGAATATACATACAACATGTAATTCAGTCCATGGATCTAAGTCTTTTGAGCATAACAATAAAATTGATGGCCTCTTTGAGATCTACACTGTCGAATAAGGCAGTCACCAGTCACATGTGGCCATTTAAATATTTAGAGTGGTCCATTCTCCACTCTGATAATTTTCTATAACTCTACTTCAATAGTTTTCTCCACTCCAATAGCTTTCTATCTGTAGCTCTAATAGTTAAAAATAACACTTTTCTTTATTCTTAAAATTGATTTGTTAAATGTCTGGGTTTAAGGTGAGCTATTCTGCTACAGACAAAAGTATGCTAAAGTTTCCCTAGTTATTCTGTTAATAAGCGCACCATTTCAGTAAAGTCCCCTTCATTCCTCATAACTCCTCCTAAATGCCAATTTTTCTCTTTCCTTCCCTGCATCCCTTGTTCCTGTCAGCTAACTTCACCCATTTTAGAGAATCATCACAGCCTCTTATGTTTAGCACAGTCACAAACATTTGGACTAAGAAGACCATGGCTGACCTCCCTTGATTTAAAAAAATGTTAAAAGTTCACATTTCCAAAGTATATTCCTAAAAAGGCATCTCTCAGGATTTTGTTCTATGATACAGTCATTTGTCATTGGTAAGAAGTTTCAAAAACAGGTCAGTGAAGAAGAGTTGAAGGGATATTTGAGTCTAGAGAGAAGATTCATTTAGTGGGAAGGAAAGAGAACATGTGAGTTATCTTGACATTTCTGGAAGGCTATTAATGGGAAGAAGAGTCCAAATGTTAAATATGGTTCCAGGAAATTTCCACCAAATATGTGGAATAATGTTCTAGTTCTATAGCTGTCGAAAATTATAGAATGAGCTACTTCAAAAAGTCATAAGGACTTCCAAGACAAAGAGTGAAATGAGTGAATGTACCTTACCTAGCCTATCCCTGCAACCAACTAATTTTATTTTGATTGTTAAATAGTAAATATAAAAGTTGAGGGAATTCTGTCTCTAATGAACTAGGGAACTATCAAACCATCTATTACAGACCTCATTCTCTGACCACAATAAAATACAACTAGATATAAAAAACAAACTTAAGGCAAAAATGACATTTAAATTGCTTTGAAATTTGGCCGGGCATGGTTCATGCCTGTAATCCCAGCACTTTGGGAGGCCAAGGCGGGCAGATCACAAGGTCAGGAGTTTGAGACCAGCATGACCAACATGGTGAAACACCGTCTCTACTAAAAATACAAAAATTAGCCAGGCATGGTGGTGTGCGCCTGAATCCCAGCTACTCAAGAGGCTGAGGCAGGAGAATCGCTTGAAACCGGGAGGCAGAGGTTGCAGTGAGCCAAGATTGCTCCACTGCACTCCAGCCGAGGTGACAGAATGAGACTCCGTCTCAATAAATAAATTAAATAAATAAATAAATTGCTTTGAAATTTAAAGTTTCCTCCTAAATAACTCTCAGATCAAGGAGAAAATCAAAATGCAACTGGAAATATTTATAAAATAACCATAATAATAGCCTAACAAGTCAAAGACTGTTAGATACACCAAAGTTTCACTAAAATGAAAATTGACTGCCTTAAACATGTTTATTACCCAGTAAGAAAAAAATAAAGTAAATAAATAATTTAAACAAGAAATTAGAAAAACTATTAAATGAGCATAAGGGAACAATATAAAGGACTTACTAAAGATAAAATCAGAAATTAATTTTTAAACTATAAATAGAAACACTAAAGATAAACCCAAGAGCTAGTACTTTAAAAACAGAGATAATAGAACATTCAGTAGCAAAGAAAAAAGTTATATATATACATATATATATAAATTTAAGAATGAGAAATAACCATATATACAAAAAAATGAAAAGAATTAGAAGTGCTTAGGGCTGTCCTAATAGTCTAAGTCATTTTAACCTCAATACAATTTAAAATTTCCTGGAAGAATCAAATTACCAAACTGACAAAATGAAACAAAAGATGGCAAAAAGCAATCCACCAAAGTCAAAAAATCAAAAATAAACTAGAAAAAAATGTGAAATGGGTAAGACAAAGTATTAATGCTCCTATCAGAATTTTTAATAAATAATACCCCCTGTTGATAAAAGTGTGAATTTCCACAAATCTTTAGGAGGGTAATTAGGCAGTAGCTTGTTAACATTTTACATCTAAAAATACTTTGGCCCAGCAAGTCCACTTGTAAGGAATTTGCCCTACAGAAAAATTGTGTGCAACGTGCACAAAGATATATGTAACAAGGATACTCACCAAATGTTTGTAATAGTAAAAAAATGGCAATAACCTAAATATTTATTAAAAGTATTGTGGACAAAATTATAGTTCATTCCTCTAGTATAACATTATGCAGTCTTTTAAAAGAATGAGGTAGGTTTACATAATACAGTGGAACACAGAATTATATCTAAGATATACTGTCATATATTGCACTCAAGTTGTGCAATATTATGGACAGATGTAAAGAAGAAAGCCTAAAAGGATATTTACCAAAGCTTCATAGGGATATTTCTGAAGGGTAACATTAATGTTACAAGAGACTTGCACTTTATACTTCTTACATTCCTGGTCATTTAAGTTTTTTACAGCATTAAAAAGAACTATTCATTCATATAATAAAGATGTCTTATTTTAACTATTGGAAAAGATCATAATCTTGTTATTTTTCCCATCTCCAATCACAAATGTACAATTCTTAAATTTCAAAATAAAATGTAGGAAGTTCCCCATAACTGAAAGTGTTCAAGTACACATGAAGCAAACATTTGGCACAGATACTATAAAGAAGATTTAAACACCAAATTTAGGGTTTTACTAGGTGAACTTTGAATAAGTTCTGTATCATTGCCTTCTAACAGTTTTACCATAAAGCTCTTACCAATATAACTGGAAAATTTCTGGGTGTCCCTCAAAGCTCTCATACAGTCTTTAATGTTCACCATGTTATCTTCTGCAAGGAAAAGAGAGAGATGACAAACAAGAACCCCTAGACAAAGTAATACTTAAAGGCTAGTATCAAAATCAGCATATGACTTATATATTTCTTGAACATTTTATTTACAAGGTACTTTTAGATTCATTTTCATCCATTAAGCCTCGCAATAACCCTACAATGTTGTAGGTATACTAAGTTCTGATTCTACCTATAATGGGAACTGAAGTACAAAGAAAGCCCCAGTAACTCTGACCAGTAATTTGGTCAAAGGTGGCAAAGTTAGGATTTCTATTCACAGAACTTGAATTCCTAAGATGTTTTTCATTCGCTAAATCAAGATAGCAATGAGGACAGAGCATTCTAACAAGCCCACTTCCACAAAATCTAGACCCGCTTGTATAGAAGTATTCTCATAACTGCAAAAGAGGAAATTAAGAGGAAAGGCTCCGTTTCAAAGATTACATTTATAGTAACATAAGCAAATACCTATAGACCTTGCACATCTTCTTTACTCCTACAAAAAAAAACACCTGAGAGTAATATTTAAAATGCTTACCAGAAACAAAACCTGATTGAAGAATTTTCTCTACCTCTTCTTTAGGTGACTTAATCCCAATATTTCTTAGAAAGTCTTCCAAGTTCTTCCCAGCTATCATGTCACCTTCAAGCAAATCAGCAGCTAAGACAACTTCCTGTAACTCTATAAATAGAAAAAAAGTTAATTAATAAAAAGCAGTAGCCACCACTCAAGACATTTGTTAGTGGAAATCCATACTTTATTATTGTATCCTGAACTGAGGAATAAGAAATCTCAGAGAGAAATTCTCCCCTCATAGAATTCTATGGCCAGCAGCACAATGTGCAAAGAGTTCTCTTGATCTATCACATTTCTCTGGTGCGTTTATAAAATTTGCACAACCAAAATCACTCATATAGCTGAATTTTTCACTGCAATTATACAAAGTAATTATTTTGCTGTGGACCTCTAATGGTATCAAATAAAATTAACTCATCAGATATAGGCAAAATAACTTTCAGAATTATGAAAAACGTAAAATATGAGACAAGATTTACAAGGGCTCATTCAGTTTTCCTTTTCAGTTCCACCAGGACCCAATTGTACCCTAGTGTCTGGAATGTTGCTTTATTTCCAGCACTGGTTAAGTCAGACCAGCATTCAAAGTCTGGCTCCAGGATTTGTAACCTGGAACTGTGCAACTGTGAGCAAATTATTACTACTTAATGTCTCTTTCGTCTAAAATGGGATAATACTATCTACCTCACAAGGTTGATGTGGAGAGTAAATATAACAATGTATAAAAAGTACTTAGGATAGCATTAGACATATAATGCCTCAATAAATGTCACATTTATAGAATAAAATTAGTTTTATTATTATTATTAAAGTCAACAGAAACTAGCTGCAAATAGTAATCACAGTTTAAGCCTTATGTCCTGCCTCACTTTCTATTCCTCTAACCTCACTGGGATGCAACTACAGATGGCAATCTGAGCTTTGCTGACACCCAGAAAACCTGAATCAGCTCTGCTTTCTTGCCTTAGCATCAGCTCTGCTTTCTTGCCTTAGCACTTGATTTCCTTCAAAAACAGTTTCTTTGCACAACCACCTTGAGTAGAGTCTGCTCATCCTCCCATGCTCCACATACTGTAAGACCAGGAAGCAGAATAGCATTTTCCTGTCTTTCTGCTGCTGCTATCAGGCCATTTTAGTTCCACCTTCAATCAAACCTTATCCCTCTCCCATGAGGCTCAGGCCTGTTATTCAACTATGCCACTCTCCTGACAACAGTATTGATTACTGTCTGATCACTCCTTCACATTCTCTGAGGATTTTGGCACTTTGATCATAATCCTCCTTCTACCTCTCATCCCAATATCATCCAATGATAATAAGGATGAGCCTGGCCTCAGAGCACTTTGACCTCTCAACTTCAAAAGGCCTTTATTTCCTTTCCAAAGTCATCCACACCAATGGCTACCCTTAATCCTTATCATTACCTAGAATTGTCTATTCCACCTCTAAAATCTTAAATTGCAAGGTCAGACACTGACCATATTCCCTTAAAATTACATGTGTAGATACTGAAAGAAGGCATAGAACTTCATACTATGCCTATTCTCTTGGCTCCTCCAAGTTCTTTAACAAATAGTCTAGACAGAGTAAACCAGCTTTATCAGTTAGTAATGAAGGATACATTCTGAAAGCCAAGTTCCTATATGCCAGCCAATGTTTAATCAAAACCAAGTTTCATCTGCGTATAAACATATCAATGCCAACATGTTAACCAGAAATTAGGTGAACACACAGCATTAAAAACAAAAACAAAAGCAAGTCCTTTCAATAAAAGTAAATCTAACCGTTATAAATAATTCAGTACTTACCTTCTAACCTGGCAGCATCACGCATATTCCTTACTACTTTTGCAAATTCTTCGAATTGTACTTCGTCACCTTCTATGAGAAAAAACACTTTTAGTAGACCAACCTCATTAAGCAAAAGTCAGATCCAATAAAGCAACCTATAAAAATGTAAGCCATTTGATGCACTCATAAGAATCATATTTCCTTTTCATATTTTTGAATAACCAAAGGATTAATTTTATGAGATTAATAAATATTAAGACTATAGAAGTCAGGCTGATGGCTGGGCGTGGTGGCTCACGCCTGTAATCCCAGCACTTTGGGAGGCTGAGGTGGGTGGACCATGAGGTCAGGAGTTCAAGACCATCCTGACCAATATGGTGAAACCCCATCTCTACTAAAAAATACAAAAATTAGCCGGGTGTGGTGGCATGCGCCTGTAGTCCCCAGCTACTCGGGAGGCTGAGGCAGCAGAATTGTTTGAACTGGGGAGGTGGAGGTTGCTGTGAGCCAAGATCTCACCACTGCACTCCAGCCTGGGTGACAAAGCGAGACGCCATCTCAAAAAAAAAAAAAAAAAAAAAAAAAAGTCAGGCTGAGTTCTCAATTTCAATCAATCAATGGAAACAATATAATCCATATTCCCAAAATATAAAACCAAGACATATTCCTAGACAAAATTAAGAGACATACCTCAGTCTTAGTTTTGTCTTTCAATTATTTGAAGATAAAAATTCTACACCAGAAAACTTTAAAGACTTCTTTCAGTGCCTGATAGGCCTATGACTACAATTTCTGATATGTGTTTACACCCATTTCTTACACAGTACACAAGTACTAGATTACAAAGTTAAAGTGATGAACACAGGAAACAGAAGCAGCTTTGTTTTCCCAGCCAGGAATAAGGAAGCTTAGGTTTAGAAATATTATAGTTTATTATCATAGACTAGAACAAAGCACAACAAGCAAAATGTGTCACCAGCAGATAAAAGCCTAAACAGGGCTTAAGTATATAGCTACAATTAACAATGTCTCACCTTCTATCTACCTTAGCTTTAAATTAACACTTGAACTTTTAGGAACTATTCTCTAGAGTAAAAACGCATGTCTTTATTGCAGTATTTTTGCTGCTTCTGTCATTTAGTAGAGTCCTATATATCACTAACTGTAAAGGCTCTGTTCCTGAATCTGTGTTCTCTCTCTGATGGGAGAAACGGTAGAGAAGGATAGAAGTGTTCGTACATTCCATTCCTCATGCTTCTTTTATACTTTTATAACACTCAGGATGGCCTTCCACTAGCTTCACATCAGTCAACAAGGTTACATACTCAAATATTCTAAGACCATGTTATATAAAGACGCTCTTAATTAAGTGTCTTCAATTTACAGTAGCTTAAAGCTCAGCTTAAAGTAGGCAACGGGTACTGTAACTCAGTCACCTAAATGGAGTCCCCTCTGAATCTAGTTCTTGGTATGTATAATCAAGTAGAACTAAATCACAGCTACTTACAATTCTGGAAGGAAGGGAAGGGAAGGGAAGGGAAGGAGAGGGGAGGGGAGGGGAGGAGAAGGGAGGGAAGCGAAGGAGGGAGGGAGAGTGGGAAGGGAAGAGAAGGGAGGGAGAGAGGCAAGGAGGCAAGGAGGCAAAGGAAGAAAGGAAGCAGGGAGCCATCTGAGGTCAACAGGTACTGATAACACTAACAAAATCTACAGCTAGCTTTGGACCTGTTTACCAAGGGACCCAAATCTGTAAGCATGACCTGTGATCTCATTTGATCCTTAGGTTCATATAACTTGCTGAAATAGAATAGCAACTACCAATATTAGGAAAGATTTCCTGGATATCTTTAAATAAATCCTGTGAAAAGAAACGTGGATGGATAGAGCTGCTGTCAAGAATTTGTAGCTCAATTATTCTTTGCTAAACCACCAAAACAGGATTAATCACAGCTGATGCCAGGTTGCAAAGTTAGAGCCTGAAACAAAGATTCAGATCTGGCTTCAATGGATATTGCATAAAAAATCATGAAGATAAGTTCAGAGTCTTGCTGCCAAGCCGAAAAGAAAACAAAGTTATTAAGCTAATTTCAAACACATCAGATATCAGAGTCAGGAGAAACAGAATATCAGTTTAAGTTTAAAAATCTAAAACAAATAAAGCTAGAGAAACCACCAGCAGAGAAGAGATTGTCCCAGGCCTTAAATGCCTAACAACACCTATTAATGATTTCCTCTAATTCTTAGCCTATGGATTCAATGTCTCACATTCACTTGACCATTTTCCATACCATCTTATACATTTTTGCTCAACACCAACTTTCTTCACTCAGGTCTTTCAGAAGAAACAAGAGAGCTCATAAGCTACATAACTAGATATTTGGGAAGTATTTCTGAATATGCCAAATGATAAATTACCTTTTCTATTTTTCAATGCTTTTTTTGTAATCATCATAAAATTATTTTTTAATTTTAAATATATTTTAAAATATTAAGGAGTCAACATGGAATACCACCAATAACCAAGAACTCACTCTTCAATTTCACTAGAGAGAATCTGAATCAGTTGTTTTTCAGGGTTTTTTTTCTTTTTAACATAACCTGGTCAAAATAATACCCTAGATCAGTAATTTTAAGTTATTTCTTATATTTCTAAGGTCTTATGGAGCTGTTTCAGCAGTTCACTTGGTCATTTCTCCCACTTTGGTCAGAGAAGCTCAACTTTAATATTTTATATATTAGGATACTGTATAAGATTTAATTTGGAAAAAAAGCATTCTGCTTTAACAATATCAAATATAAACAAAAATAACAAATCTCAAAATTTTGCAAACCACTGCATTAAAATAAGAACTAAATACCTTTGTACTAAGTGCACAATGTTAAAAGAAGAAATGATATGACAAATGGCGTACAGATACAGTTTTCAATATCATGTGTATATTTAGGCTTAAATTGTAAAATCTGCATTTTATATACTGTCTTTTGCTTCATAAGTACAGAATAATAAACACAGGCCTGGTGCGGTAGCTCATGCCTGTAATCCCAGCACTTAGGGAGGCCAAGGCCAGAAGATCACCTGAACTCAGGAGTTTGAGACCAGCCTGGACAACATGACAAAACCCCGTCTCTACAAAAAATTAGCCAGGCACAGTGCTGTGCACCTGTAGTCCCAGCTACTTGGGAGGCTGAGGCAGCAGAATCGCTTGAACCGGGAGGCAGAGGTTGCAGTGAGCCGAGATTGCGCCACTGCACTCCAGCCTGGGTGACAAAGCAAGACCTTGTCCCCTCCAAAGAAAGAATAATAAACACAATATATGAGTTTTTATTATCATAAAAAAATACTTTTCTAGTTATTTTCATATCTCATAAAATAATACTTTGTTGGTCTGGTTCAAATAAATGCTATCTATTACTTTCTGTGGTACATGTTGCCTATAAATTCCATTAACTTTAACAAAAGAACCTGAAGCACTGCCAGAGAAAAAGGGAAGAAAATCTATATTATTGGGTAGAAATTAGCCTTCTATTTTTCATCAACCCTTTTCACCTCAAATCTTCCAATAAACAAAATAATCAATACATTTAAAGCCCAAAACTTCTAGCCTCAACCAAATGGAAGCTTAATGGATGAAAAGGATAATAAATGATTACAGAAAAAGACAGTTCTTTGACAAAGACCCCTGACAGCATGCTCATGTTACTAATCTAGTTCTGTATAAACATTCCACATAAAAGAATATAAACATACTAGGTACATTTTTAACTTCTAGGCACTAAGACTATGAGAGAGTAGAAATGTCTACCTGTAGCCTGGGTACTCTCCTTCCTGCATGTAGAATATCAGCAGTAAATGATGGAGACTTACTTTACATTTTTTAGTCTATAGTCTTTGTTATACAATACTTTTTTGAACTTTGTTTTTATTTTGTTTGCTTTTTTTTTTAACTTGCTAAATAGAGGTGGTAGCTATCAGCAGCTGTGTTTTTCTACCAAATTAAATAAAAGCCTATTTCAACAAAACAGTATGAATATTCCAAGTACTGTTATTATAAAATTTGAATAGATCTCTTAACATTTCCTAATCATGCCCTCTGTGTTCATTGGGATATGCCATTTTCCAGTAACATACCACACAACTTGAAGGTACTCAATGCATATTTGATCAATTTAGAGCAATAATAAATTACATAATAATATTTTTATATTGAATAGCCAAACAATCTGAACTTTCTTTATACAATATTTCCTAAATGCATATGTTGGCATTTCAATCATATTCGAACACTCCATCTCGCGAAGTACAAGATACAATGACAAGAGTTGACAGAAAATAAAGTAATATCTTGGTATACTTTTTAATTTTAGTATTTGTAACACTCACCATCAACTGTCACTAGTTCCAATGCAGCTAGAAATTCATCCTTTTTTAAATTACTATTCAAACTAGACAGAGTATTCCACAGGTCAGAAACACTCATCGTCTCCTTTCTGAGATTGTCGAGGGTTTCAATAGCATCAGGCAATACTAAAGGGTAGATAAAACACTAAGTTTTACGAATGCTTATGCAAGAAGTTAATACAGTAAACTGTCATCTGGAATAGACAAAAATTAAGGTTTTTATGGTTTAAAAGAATAATAAATATAGCATAAATGAATTGCCAACTTTCAAAAACGAAAAGATAATAAAATATTTAGCCTCAAATATAATGTATTTTTGAGGATCTTGAAATATTTTAAGAACTTACAGTGCCCCAACCCTGAATAAACATTATAAATAATAATTTTTATTGAATTTAGATTTTTTAAAGTGTGAATTCAGAAACATTTTCAATTGATAATACAATTAAGTAGCTTTTGTTCTATATCTCTCCCTAAAATTCTCCTCTGGCGCCTACTTCCTCTTCAATCTACCACTGTAGACAACAAAAAGGAAGACTATTTCAATGCAAAATCCTGGAGCATCTTAAACAAAGGAGTGCAATTATCTTACTACAAATTTGTAAAAAGTCACTGTGCTGCTACATAGAGAATGGATTCTCAGGAAGATTAGACAGTTAGGAAGAGCCAGCAGATATTAGTGACCAAGATTTTGTTTATAACCTGTACAATCTTCTCAGCTGTGTGATTTTCTCCAGAAATGCTGTCAGACACAAGAAGGAAGGTAATTGGGTTCATTCGGGGTTGAGAGTTTTGCCAGATAGGTGCAACAAAAGTACACGGAGGCAAGACAGTCTAGGGTATTAGGTATATATAGATAAGATAATTTAAACTAAATAAGGAAGAAAAGTGAAAACAGGAGGAGACTGATGGATTAGGAGAAAGCGGAGGGGTAAAGGGATATAAGGTCCCAATGAGGTATATGGAACCAATAAAGAAGACATGCTTTGAGCAGTGTAATGAAGAAAAAAGAAAAAGAAGTAAACATAAACATGCAATATTAACAATGAGATATAAAATACAATGACAGAGATAGATTAGGTAATATACTATATAACTCTGTGCTAATAAAATTTTAAACTCCATAAAAGTGAATTTCCTAGGAAAAATGAAGTAACTGACAATCTCTTTCTCTGTATGATATACCCCTGTATAGGAGACAAATTAAATCTTATATTGTAAGGTAAAAAGAGCTGCTACTTAAAATCTACTGTTACCTAACATGTAAGAACAAAATAATATGATGTTACTTTCAGCCCCAATTTTTAGAATGCATACTAACTTCACTCCATTAAAAATATACATATGTGACCTTACACTTCTTTATGGTGAACTTCTGAGTGGCAAAACTATCTTTTCCATATTACCACACTTACAGCTTAACATAAAGCCTAGTACATATTAATGGTTCATAAATGTTACTGAATACATTGGAAGATAGAAAGAAATGGGGACAGATGTAACCAGAAATTCTCATATTAGTACTCAGGCACTAGAAGGCATCATTTTTCCTAAGTTGAAAGACATTTTAAATCTTTTCCCCAAAACGAATGCTATACATGGTTCTAGCCCTCTATAAGTGCGCTAATGAAAAATAAAATTATGATAGCTTTTAATTCACTTGCATGTAGAAGACATTCTAGAATTAGGGGTCATTAGAGGAGATTAAAGCCAAATATAGCAGCAGGAAGCCAGGCATTTATTTGTCGGATGACCTGCAGGATAACCAGCTCTATAAGAGACTAAAAGAGTGTTTACGCTCTTCTAAAATCTGTCAAACCATTTGGTCCACAAAAAGCAGAAGACATGATATTCTTACATACATAATTTTTCAGAGAAGCATTCTGTGTTGCTCATCATAGTATCAATGAATTCTTTAAAATTCACTTTTTTTGTTTCTACAGGAAAAAGAAACACATTTTTTGGCATCTTTTAAGTATTAAATTTTTTTTTTTTTTTTTTTTTTTTTTTTTTGAGACGGAGTCTCGCTCTGTCGCCCAGGCTGGAGTGCAGTGGCGCGATCTCGGCTCACTGCAAGCTCCGCCTCCTGGGTTCACGCCATTCTCCTGCCTCAGCCTCCCGAGTAGCTGGGACTACAGGCGCCCACCACCACGCCCGGCTAATTTTTAGTATTTTTAGTAGAGACGGGGTTTCACCGTGTTAGCCAGGATGGTCTCGATCTCCTGACCTCGTGATCCACCCGCCTTGGCCTCCCAAAGTGCTGGGATTACAGGCGTGAGCCACCGCGCCCGGCCAAGTATTAAATTATTATGAAAAATATTGAATTATATAAAATAAGTTATATATTCAGAAATATATAATTATATCCATCAGGTAATACTAACCAATAAAAATATATGAGTATAAAGGGGAAAAGCAAATCAATTTACAGTAGAGAAGTAAACGCTGAAAAACACCAAGAAAACGGGTCAAAATTCTTCCAGTCCCTCTCAAGCATACGTAATATTTTTAACTTTTATTTATTTTTATTTTTATTTATTTATTTATTTATTTTTGAGACACAGTCTCACTCTGTCGCCCACGCTAGAGTGCAGTGGTGCAATCTCAGCTCACTGCAACCTCCACCTCCCAGGTTCAAGCGATTCTCCCACCTCAGCCTCCCAAGCAGCTGGGATTACAGGCACGTCACCATGCCCAGTTAATTTTCGTATTTTTAGGAGAGATGGGGTTTCCATTATATGAATACACAATGGTGTATACCACAATTTATGTATACATTCTGTGGATGAATATCATGCTGCTTTCTTTCTCCTTTTTTGCCATTAAGATCAGTGCTGCCATGTACATTCTTGAACATGCTTCCTGGTACTTAAGTCCAAGAGATTTTCCAGGATTTATAGCTAAGAATAGTATTTCTAAACCATGGGATATGCAAACTTTACAAGTTACTACATATTATTTTCCAAAGTGGTTTTACCACTTTCACCATATTTACCAATACTTAGAATAACATATTTCTTAATTTTTCCCAATTTTAGTGGATATAAAAATGTATGTCATGAGCCAGGCATGGTGGCTTGTGCCTTTAGTCCCAGCTACTCAGGAAGATGAGGTGGGAGGATTGCTTGAGCCCAGGAGTTTGAGGCCAACAGATTCCTCTTTTTTTTTTTAAGTATCTCATTATGACCTAAACTTTGCACTTCCCTAATTACTAAGGATGTTGAGAACCTTTTCATGTGATTATTAGCAACTTGTGTTTTCATGTGGAAAACTTTTATAATTTCTGTTGAGTTGTTAGTTTGTAAAAGTTGCCTATATATTCTCTACGATAATCATCACTGTTGTAAGTGCTGCAAATAACCAGTGTGTGGCTTGTATTTCATTCTCTTTGTTGTATCTTTTAACAAAGAGAAGTTCTTAACGTATGCAAATTTATCAATCTTTTCTAGTTTCTTATTTCATATCTTAAAAAATCCTACGTCAGAAAATTTTTCTTCCATTTGTTTTTTCTAAACCTTAGTTTTCACACCTGGAAATTATTGAATATGGAGTGAGACAGGGATCTAACTATTCTTTCCATTTGAATAAGTAATTTTTTCAGTACCATTTATTAAATGGTCCTTCTTTCCCCAGTTATCCACCACTTTATCATATATGTTGCCATGTATGTTTGTGGATATGTTTGGAAGTTCCTTATCTTGTCCTATTGGTAAATTTCTCTATCCCTTTGCCATTCTCACACTCTTTTAGTCACTACGGCTTTATAAGGAGATTTGATATCCAGGAGAGCAAGTTCCTCCCAACCCCCACCCCCCAACACACACATATCTCCACAAATGTTCTTCTTCAAGAGTGCTTTAGCTATTCTTAGCCTTTAGTCATTCATATAAATATTAGAATTAGCTTACAAAAAAGTCAGGGTTTTATTAGAATTGCTTTGAATAAATAAGTTAATTAGAGAATTGACAGTCTTGGGTCTCTGAATCTACAGACATGGGATACATTCTTATTTATCTAGATTTTAATGTCTTCACATAGTCTTATTTTCTCTATACAGGTATCATACAACTTAGACATATTCCTTTTTTTACTTTTTATTATGGAAAATGTTAAATATACACAAAATAGAATAGTGTAATATGTTCATATACTATCTCTAGCGTCAACAATTATCAACTCATAGACAATATTATTTCACCTATAACCCCAGTCTCCTGTTGAGCCACTCTCACCCTTTCCCTTTAGAAGAGCTGCTGCTAGGTTATATGGGCACAGATACTCAAAAATGGTATAACTTTATTGTGAATTGTAGGTTTTGACATAATAATGAATCCCTATTTGCCCCAATTTAATGCCTTTTGTCCTGACTTCTACCTTGTCAGACAGCAATACCACAAATTCTGCTTTCTTTTTGTTTGCATTTTTGCCTAGGAAAAAAAATCTTGAAAAGACTATTTAAAGAATAAATAAATAAAAATTTTTTTAAATTAAAAAGACTATTAATACTGGTTATTCCTAAATAACAGGCTTTGAGTGTTTTCTTGTACTTTTGAGTATTTCCATACTTTTTGTATTAGTTTAATTTTAACTTTTTATAATAAAAAAATTAGTCATTTTTCTAAGAAAAAAATAACAAATTGACCCTCCTTCCAGATGTGTCAATGCAGTTTGCCTGAAAATATATCACTCACCACCAGCTTCAGTCAGTTCTGTGATCTTCTTAAATTCTGGCTTAGAAAGGTAAATACCAAAATTTTGAAGACAAGTATTTAGATCCTCATAATCCACATTTTTATCTTTAATTTTATCAATGGCTTTAACGACACCAGGCAACGCTAAAAATAAAGGAGTATGCAAATAAGTATTAAATATAAGTCAAAAATAAAACACCACTAATAAGATGAATTTTAGTTCTAACACTAAATTAACAAAAATATAAATCACTTCAGCAGTGTTATATACTAAAAGCATATCTAGAATCTTTAATAAAAAAAGTAAGTATCAAAATCAAAGTCAAAAATATATTATTCTAGGCCACACACAGTAGCTCACACCTGTAATTCAAACACTTTGAGAGGCCAGGCGGAAGAATCACTTGAGGCCAGGGATTTGAAAGCAGCTTGGGCAACAAAGCAAGACCCCTGTCTCCACAAAAAAATAAAAAATTAGCTGGGCATAGTGGTGTGCACCTGTATTCCTAGCTACTGGGGAGGCTGAGGTAGGAGAATTGCTTGAGCCCAGAAGATGAAGGCTGAGGTGAGCTATGATAGTACCACTGTGCTTCAACCTAGGCAACAGAGCAAGACCATCTCAAAAAATATATGATTGATAGATAGATAGATAGATAGATAGATAGATAGATAGATAGACAGACAGACACACATACACATATATATTATTCTACTATACTATAGTCTCTGAACCTAAGGAAGCACCAATTTAATTGCACTGATGGTATCATAACTAAAATACATAGGAACAAAATATTATATAATTTCTCCATTTAATTCAACAATTTAAAATTATTTGTACTCTGCTTCTCAGTAGCAGAAATACAAGCAGAAAATTTTCAATCCAAAATGATAAACTTGGATAATTTTGTGGCAATACATGGCTCAGTCTTTGGTAAATTCACCTTAGTTTATCTTTCTAAATATACATATTATTACTTAGGAATAACTATTCTACATCTCTTCTTATAATAACTTGGAATTTACTCTTCATAAATTTGGTCAGTATTTTCTCCACAAAATTTAAACTGATAAATTTTTACTGCAGTTAAAGCATTCTTAAAGGAAATTACTTACAAATATATTGAACTCTTAAGAAGGTTGGCTAACTGGAATTCATCTGGTTTAATCAGAAAATTTCAAAGTAGAGGTGGCACCTTAAATCACTTGAAGAAAAAGATGAAAAAACACAGAGAGAAAGTATGTGTGTGTGTGTGCGTGTGTATGAAAAAAACAGAGGTTGTGTATGCGTGTATACTGTGTGTGAATACTGTTTGTGTATATTGTGTTTGTATATTCTACCCCTCTCTCAATAAGTTTTATAATATACAAACACACACAATATACACACATACACACATATACACACACAAACTCTAGAACAAATTAAATAGGTTTTCTCTAATTGATTAGGATAGGTAAAGTAGGAAGCTGGGCAGCAGAGGGCATTAAAGCCATTACCAGGTATAAACTTTAAGTAGTCACTGGAAATCATTATGGCTTTCTAAACAAACAAGTGATGATCAAACTGATGTCTGAACTTGATGATTCTTAAAATGATTATTTAAAAGATGATTATTTTAAAGAAGATGTGTAAATAGTACAGCAAGATACATGTCCCTATCTTGTGAAAGAAATTTTTAAGTGAACAAAATTCCCATTTAAAAATTAAAAGCTCTTTTTTAATTTTACAGGTAGAAACAGCAAGTCACCTTAAGCAAATTTGAGATAAAATGGAAAATCATTTGCAGCCACTGTAGGGGTAGAATAACAGAAACATTTTTCTTCCATCAGCTTCTATACATCCAATACCACATGGAATGCAGAAATCTGGGGAAAGGGTGGACCATTTATACAAAAAGCCCAGGTAAAAGAAGAGAATGAGTTATGAGTTTCCAACTATTATTCTTGAGATTCAAAGTTAGCATAATCTGTCAGAGACGGACAGGGTAAAAAAAAAAAAAAAAAAAAAAAAGGTGAAATGAGGGGGCCTGGTCACTGTATTGAGTCGGCAAGGGGAAAGATGGTTCTAAATTCATGAGGTGGCTGATAAGAACTCTATTCTCACCTAACCCTCTAAGACTTGGGATTGTAAAGTGGCTGCTGAGTGAATATAAAGAGCTGTACCTTTGAGAATCTTGTTTAGTTTGTCATGGGGCTTTCTTGCTTGAACTCACACAATGCTCCCTTGATGCAGGTCCATATAAAGAGCTATACGCTTGGGAGTACAGTGGCTCACACCTGCCATCTCAGCATTTTCAGAGGCCAAGCGGGGAATTGCTTGATACCAGGAGTTCAAGACCAGCCTGAGCAACACAGGGAGACCACATCTCTACAAAAGATTATTTTTAAAAATTAGCTGGGCTGAGTGGCATGTGCCTGTGATCCCAGCTACTTGGGAAGCTGAGGTGGAAGGATTATTTGAGCCCAGGAGGTCTAGGCTGCAGTGTGCAATGATTCAGCCATTGCACTCCAGCCTAGATGACAGAGCAAGACCCAGTCTCAAAAAAAAGATTATGAATGGCTAGTAAGCATGTGAAAATATGCTTGACATCATTACTCATTAAGGAAATGCAAAACTAAAACCACAGTGAAATACCATTTCACACCTATTATAATAGTTATAATAAAAAAAATCAAGTGTTGAGAAGATGTGAAGAAACTAGAATCCTCATACATTGTTGGTGAAAAATGAAAATGTTATAAACACTTTGGAAAACAGTTTTGACAGTTTAAGAGTTAAACATAAATTCACCATATAGACTAAAATTCTTCTCTTAGGAATCTCCCCAAGAGAAATAAAAGTGTATGTCCAGAGGAAGACATGTATACAAATGTTAATTTCAGTATTATTCATAACAGCCCCAAACTGGAAATAATCAAATGTCCATGAGCCAATGGGCCACCAACAAAGTAAAGAATATCCATACAATATAACATAGATTTATTTAGCCTTAAAAGGGGATGAACTACCGATACATACTACATAAATTAACCTTAGAAACCAGAAGTGTGATGTCACCAAAATGGCAGAACAGAAGCAATCTGGCTTCATTCTCCCCTACTGAAAACCAAAAACAAATATCCAGTGCCAAGATTAACACCAGTAATATCCCAGAACTCACATCTGAAGCTGAAATGACTGCTGGGGGCACAGAGAAGTGAAAATCTCCAAGCAGATGGTAAGAAAAAAGGACTTCTATATCCACAACACCCCTCCCCCAAACTGCCAGGTACCACGAGGAAAAGTCCCCCTGAAATCTTCATTTCTACAGTGGAAAAAGTGAGACCATGGCAGTCAGCCAGCTTCCCCACCATCTTGGGTTCCTTTACAGGAAAACCATTCCTGAATCAACCCAAAGGAAGTATTATGAGTGCCTATAGGCAATAAACCCCCTGAGGGCAGCTAGAAACTAAAAGAGAGGTGGGACCAGCAACCCCAGGCCACAAAATTCTGCTCTTTATCTCAGCCAAAGGAGACACCAAATCAGAGTGGCTGTTCAGCAGTACCACACTGTAGGAAGGCACATGCCATGGCTCCACTCAGCATGAACCTATAGACAGCCTTCCCACACAGCTAGAGTATCGCTTTTGAGACCTCCCCATCTGAGACATGCAGGACTCTGAACAGTTGTGAAGCCAAGGCAAATCTGGGTTTAAAATACAATCTAGTAACAAAAAGATGCAGTGATCTAGGGTTAAGGTGACTCAACAGGCAAAGTGCAAAAATCCTCTAAGCATATATACCCTGGGAAGACCAAAACAAGCTAGACAGCAAAGACTGGAATAAATAATTAATGGTTCAATGACAAGATATAGACATATGTCCACAAGGAAGAACAGCAAACTAGGAACCATGACCTCCTCAGATGGACAGAGTAAAGAACTAGTAACTGACCTTAATAAGACAGCAATGTGTGAGCTCTCAGATAAAGAATCCAAAATAGTGGTTTTAAGGAAATCTCATCAAAGACTGTAGAGACAAAGATGGTCACCAAGTAATAATAAAGGGGCTGATCCAGTAAGAGGATATAACAATTATAAATATATATGTACACAACAACAGAGGACCCAAATATATAAAGCAAACATTAATAGACCTAAAGGGAGAGAGAGACTGCAATGCAATCCTAGTAGAGGACTTCAACACACCATTCTCAGTAATGGACAGATGATCCAGAAAGAAAATCAACAAAGAAACATCAAAGTTAAACTACACTCTAGATCAAATGAACCTGACATTTGCAGAACATTTCATCCAACTGCTGCAAATACACATTATTCTCATCAGCACATCGAACATTCTCCAGGATAGGCCACACGTCAGGCCACAAAAGAAGTCTCAACAAATTTTAAAAAGTCAAAATCATATGAAGTACTTTTCTGATCCCGATATAATAAAACTAAAAATCAATAACTAAGGAATTTTGGAAACTATGCAAACACTGAGACTGCTGGCAAGATGGCTGAACAGGAACAGCTCCGGTCTGCAGCTCCCAGCAAGACCAACACAGAAGGCCGGTGATTTCTGCATTTCCAACTGACGTACCCTGCTCATCTCATTGGGGCTGGTTGGGCAGTGGGTGCAGCCCATGGAGGGTGAGCAGAAGCAGGGGTGGGCGTCGCCTCACCCAGGAAGTGCAAGGAGCAGGTGGCGGCGGGGAGGGGGTGGGAGGGCTCCCTCCCCCAGCCAAGGGAAGCCTTGAGAGACTGTGCTATCTGGGCCAGATACTATGCTTTCCCCACGGTTTTTGCAATCCACAGACCAGGAGATTCCTTCGCGTGCCTACACCACCAGGGCCCTGGGTTTCAAGTATAAAACTGGGCGGCTGTTTGGGCTGACACCAAGCTAGCTGCAGGAGTTTTTTTTTGTACCCCAGAGGCACCTGGAATCCCAGCGAGACAGAACTGTTCACTCCCCTGGAAAGGGGCTGAAGCCAGGGAGCCAAGTGGTCTCGCTCCGCGGGACCCACTCCCATGGAGCCCAGCAAGCTAAGAACCACTGGGTTAAAATTCTCGCTACCAGCACAGCAGTCTGAAGTCGAACTAGGAGGATCAAGCTTGGTGTGGGGAAGGGCGTCCGCCATTACTGAGGCTTGTTTTCCCCTGACAGCGCTAAAAAGGCCTGGAAGTTCGGACTGGGTGGAGCTCAACACAGTGTGGCAAAGTGGCTGCAGCCAGACTGCCTGTCTAGATTCGTCTTCACTGGGAAGGGCATCTCTGAAAGAAAGGCACCAGCCCCAGTCAAGGGGTTATAGATAAAACTCCCATCTCACTGGAACAGCGTACCTGGGGGAAGGGGCGGCTGTGGGCACAACTTCAGCGGACTTTAAACGTTCCTGCCTGCTGACTCTGAAGAGAGCAGCAGATCCTGACAAGGAGGGCTCTCCCAGCACAGCGCTTGAGCTCTGCTAAGGGACAGACTGCCTCCTCAACTGGGTCCCTGACCTCCGTACCTCCTGACGGGGAGAGACCTCCCAACAGCGGTTGTCAGACACCTCATGCAGGAGAGCTCCGGCTGGCATCAGCCTGGTGCCCCTCTGGGACAAAGCTTCCAGAAGAAGGAGCAACAGCAATCTTTGCTGTTCTGCAGCCTACACTAGTAATACCCAGGCACATAAGGTCTGGAATGGACCTCCAGCAAACTGCAGCAGACCTGCAGAAGACGGGCATGACTGTTAGAAGAAAAAGTAACAAACAGAAAGCAGTAACATCATCAACAAAAGGAACCCCCATACAGAAACCCCATCCAAAGATCAAAGGTAGGTAAATCCATAAAGATGAGGACAAACCAGCACAAAAACGCTGAAAATTCCAAAAACCAGAATGCCTCTTCTCCTCCAAATGATTGCAACTCCTCTCTAGCAAGGGCACAAAACTAGACAGAGAATGAGTTTGACGATTTGACAGACGTAGGCTTCAGAAGGTGGGTAATAACAAACTCCTCTGAGCTAAAGGAGCATGTTCTAACCCAATGCAAAGAAGCTAAGAACCCTGACAGAAGGTTACAGGAACTGCTAATAGAACAACCAATTTAGAGAAGAACATAAATGACCTGATGGGGCTGAAAAACACGGCACAAGAACTTCATGAAGCATACACAAGTATCAATAGCTGAATCAATCAAGCAGAAGAAAGGATATCAGAGATTGAAGTTCAACTTACTGAAATAAGACGTGAAGACAGGATTAGAGACAAAAGATTGAAAAGGAATGAACGAAGCCTCCAAGAAATATGGGACTATGTGAAAAGACCAAACCTACGATTGATTAGGGTCCCTGAAAGTGACAGGGGAGAATGGAACCAAATTGGAAAACACACTTCAGGATATTATCTGGGAGAACTTCCCCAATCTAGCAAGACAGGGCAACATTCAAATTCAGGAAATACAGAGAACACCACTAAGATACTCCTTGAGAAGAGCAACCCTAAGGCACAAAATCATCAGACTCTCCACGGTTGAAATGGAGGAATAAAAGTTGGCCGAGCGTGGTGGCTCACGCCTGTAATTCCAGCACTTTGGGAGCCCGAGGCGGGCAGATCACAAGGTCAGGAGATCGAGACCATCCTGGCCAACACGGTGAAACCCCATCTCTACTAAAAAAATACAAAAAATTGGCCAGGCGTGGTGGTGGGCGCCTGTAGTCCCAGCTACGTGGGAGGCTGAGGCAGGAGAATGGCGTGAACCCGGGAGGCGGAGCTTGCAGTGAGCGAAGATGTGCCACTGCACTCCAGCCTGGGCAACAGAGCGAGACTCCGTCTCAATAAAAAAAAAAAAAGTTAAGGGCAGCCAGAGAGAGAGGTCAGGTTACCTACAAAGGGAAGCCCATCAGACTAACAGCAGATCTCTCTGCAGAAAACCTACAAGCCAGAAGAGAGTGGGGGCCAATATTCAACATTCTTAAAGAAAAGAATTTTCTAACTGGAATTTCATATCCAGCCAAACTAAGTTTTATAAGTGAAGGAGAAATAAAATCCTTACATACAAGCAAACACTGAGGGATTTTGTCAACACCAGGCCTGCCTTGCAAGAGCTCCTGAAGGAAGCACTAAATATTAAGAAAGGAAAAACTTTCTTAATATAAGAAAAACTTTCTTAATACCAGCCACTGCAAAAAAAACACTCGTATATAAAGACCAATCACACTATGAAGAAACTGCATCAACTAATGTTCAAAATAACCAGCTAGCATCATGATGACAGGATGAAATTAACATAGAACAATATTAACCTTAAATGTGAAGGGGCTAAATGCCCCAATTAAAAGACACAGACTGGCAAATTAAATGTATTCAGGAGACCCATCTCACATGCAAAGACACACATAGGCTCAAAATAAAGGGATGGGGAACTATTCACCAAGCAAATGGAAAGCAAAAAAAAAAAAAACAAAAAAAAAACCGGGGGTTGCAATCCTAGTCTGTGATAAAACAGCCCTTAAACCAACAAAGATCAAAAAAGACAAAGAAGGGATTAATGCAACAAGAAGAGCTAACTATCCTAAATATATATGCACCCAATGCAGGAGCACCCAGATTCATAAAACAAGTTCTTTGAGACGTACAAAGATACTTAGACTCCCACACAATGAAAGGGAGAGACTTTAACACCCCACTATCAATAGTAGACAGCTCAAGGAGACAAAAAATTAATAAGGATTTTCAGGACTTGAAATCAGCTCTAGATTAAGCAGACCTAATAGACACCTACAGAACTCTCCACCCCCAATCAACAATATACATTCTTCTCAGCACTTCATCGCACTTATTCTAAAATTGACCACCCCCAATCAACAGAATATGCACTCTTCTCCGCACTACATCACACTTATTCTAAAATTGACCACATAATTGGAAGCAAAATACTCCTCAGCAAATGCAAAAGAATGGAAATCACAACAGTCTCTCAGACCACAGTGCAATCAAATTAGAACTCAGGATTAAGAAACTCACTCAAAACCAAACAGCTACATGGAAACTGAACAACCTGCTCCTGAATGACTACTGGGTAAATAATGAAATGAAGGCAGAAATAAATAAGTTACTTGAAACCAATGAGAATAAAGACACAATGTACCAGAATCTCTGGGATGCAGCTAAAGCAGTGTTTAGAGGGAAATTTATAGCACTAAATGCCCACAGGAGAAGGCAGGAAAGATCTAAAATCGACACCCTAACATCACAATTAAAAGAACTAGAGAAGCAAGAGCAAACAAATTCAAATGCTATCAGAACAGAAGAAATAACTAAGATCAGAGAAAAACAGAAAGAGATAGAGACATGAAGAGTACTTCAAAAAATCAATGAATCCGGAAGCTGGTTTTTTGAAATGATTAACAAAATAGACTGCTAGCAAGACTAATAAAGAAGAAAAGAGAAAAGAATCAAATAGACACAATAAAAAATGCTAAAGGGGATATCAGCACTGACCCCATAGAAATACAAACTACCATCAGAGAATACTATAAGCACCTCTACACAAATAAACTAGAAAATCTAGAAGAAATGGATAAATTCCTGGACACATACACCCTCCCAAGGCTAAACCAGGAAGAAGTCGAATCCCTGAATAGACCAATAACAGGTTCTGAAATTGAGACAGTAATTAATAACCTACCAACCAAAAAAAGCCCAGGACCAGATGGATTCAGAGTTAAATTCTACCAGAGGTATAAGGAGGGGCTGGTAGCATTCCTTCTGAAACTATTCCAAACAACAGAAAAAGGGGGACTCCGCTCTAACTCATTTTATGAGGCCAGCATCACCCTGATACCAAAACCAGGCAGAAACACAACAAAAAAAGAAAATTTGGGGCCAATATTTCTTATGAACATTGATGTGAAAATCCTCAATAAAATACTGGCAAATTGAATCCAGCCACACATCAAAAAGCTTATCATCACATAAACAGAACCAATGACAAAAACCACATGATTATCTCAATAGATGCAGAAAAGGCCTTCAATAAAATTAAGCACCCCTTCATGCTAAAAACTCTCAATAAACTAGGTATTGATGGAACACATATCAAAATAATAAGAGCTATTTATGACAAGCCCATAGCCAATATCATACTGAATGGGCAAAAGCTGGAAGCATTCCCTTTGACAACCGGCACGAGACAAGGATGCCCTCTCTCACCACTCCTATTCAACATAGTATTGGAAGTTCTCCCCACAGCAATGAGGCAAGAGAAAGAAATAAATTGTATTCACATAGGAAGAGAGGAAGTCCAATTGCCTCTGTTTGCAGATGACATGATTGTATATCTAGAAAACCCCATCGTCTCAGCCCAAAATCTCCTTAAGCTGATAAACAACTTCAGCAAGGTCTCAGGATACAAAATCAATGTGCAAAAATCACAAGCATTCCTATACATTGAAAACAGGCAGGCAGAGAGCCAAATCATGAGTGAACTCCCATTTACAGTTGCTACAAAGAGAATAAAATACCTAGGAATACAACTTACAAGGGATGTGAAGGACCTCTTCAAGGAGAACTGCAAACCACTGCTCAAGAAAATAAGAGAGGACACAAACAAATGGAAAAAAATTCCATGCTCATGGATAGGAATGATCAATATCATGAAAATGGCCATCTTGCCCAAAGTAATTTATAGATTCAGTGCTATCCCCATCAAGCTACCATTGACTTTCTTCACAGAATTAAAAAACTACTTTAAATTTCATATGGAACCAAAAAAGAGCCTGTATAGCCAAGACAATCCTAAGCAAAAAGAAGAAAGCTAGAGGTATCACGCTACCTGACTTAAAACTATACTAAAAGGCTACAGTAATCAAAACAGCAAACAGCATGGTACTGGTACCAGAACAGATACATAGACCCATGGAACAGAACAGAGGTCTCAAATAGCACCACACAGCTACAACCATCTGATCTCTGGCAAACCTGACAGAAACAAGCAATGGGGAAATGATTCCCTATTTAATAAATGGTGTTGGGAAAACTGGTTACCCATATGCAGAAAACTGAAATTGGAACCCTTCCTTACACCTAATAGAAAATATAACTCAAGATGGATTAAATACTTAAATGTAAGATCTAAAACCATAAAAACCCTAGAAGAAAACCTAGGCAATACCATTCAGGACATAGGCATGGGCAAAGACTTTATGACTAAAACACCAAAAGCAATGGCAACAAAAGCCAAAATTGACAAATGGGATCTAATTAAACTAAAGAACTTCTGCACGCAAAAGAAACTATCATCAGAGTGAACAGGAAACCTACAGAATGGGAGAAAATTTTTGCAACCTATCCATCTGACAAAGGGCTGATATTCAGAATCTACAAAGCACTTAAACAAATTTACAAGAAAAAAAAACCATCAAAAAGTGGGTGAAGGATATGAACAGACACTTCTCAAAAGAAGACATTTAACTTTGGGAGGCTGATGTGGGCAGATCACAAGGTCAGGAGATCAAGACTATCCTGGCAAACATGGTGAAAACCTGTCTCTACTAAAAATACAAAAAATTAGCCAGGCATGGTGGTACGTACCTGTAGTCCCAGCTACTCAAGAGGCTGAGGCAGGAAAATCACTTGAACCCAGGAGGCAAAGGTTGCAGTGAGCCAAGACCGCGCCACTGCACTCCAGCCTAGGTGACAGAGTGAGACTTTGTCTCAAAAAAAAAAGAAGAAGAAATTTATGCAGCCAACAAAGATGAAAAAGAAAGCTCATCATCACTGGTCATTAGAGAAATGCAAATCAAAACCACAATGAGATACCATCTCATGCCAGTTAGAATGGCGATCATTAAAAAGTCAGGAAACAACAGATGCTGAAGAGGATGTGGAGAAATAGGAACGCTTTTACACTGTTGGTGGGAATGTAAATTAATTCAACCATTGTGGAAGAAGTGTGGCGATTCCTCAAGGATTTAGAACCAGAAATACCATTTGACCCAACAATCCCATTACTGGGCATATACCCAAAGGATTATAAATCATTCTACTATAAAGACACATGCACACGTATGTTTATTGCAGTGCTGTTCACAATAGCAAAGACTTGGAACCAACCCAAATGCCCATCAATGATAGACTGGATAAAGAAAATGTGGCACATATACACCATGGAATACTATGCAGCCATAACAAAGAATGAGTTCCTGTCCTTTGCAGGGACATGGATGAAGCTGGAAACCATCATCCTCAACAAACTAACGCAGGAACAGAAAACCAAACACCACATATTCTCACTCATAAGTGGGAGTTGAACAATGAGAACACATGGACACAGGGAAGGGAACATCACACACTGGGGCCTGTCAGGGGGTGGGGGGCTAGTAGGGGGATAGCATTAGGAGAAATACCTAATGTAGATGATGGGTTGAAGGGTGCAGCAAACCACCATAGCATGTGTATACCTATGTAACAAACCTGCACGTTCTGCACATGTATCCCAGAACTTAAAGTATAATAAAATAGTCTATTTGCTTACAAACTGAACATAAAGGAACACTTTTTAAAAGAAATTGACTTGCTAATATTGTCTTCAATAAATCCAGACACTTCACCACTTACATCCATCAGAAATGACAAATGATAATGTAGCTTTTAACATAAGTCTCTTCATGTAAGTATAAAAGGCAATCTCTTGCTTTGGACTAATCTTTCCTTATCTGGGGAATTTTTTGGAAACAGACAAAAAGCTTATCTTTCTTTTTTAGCATATGTATAAACAGAACAAAATAAAAACAGCAAGCCTTAATATCTTCCATTTCTCATTTTAATCTTGCTAAAAAATATTTAATCATTTGTATAAAAATATTGCAAGCAAAAAAAGCGTATTGTGGTAATAGTTCTACAACTCAATAAATTTAATAAAAATCAGTGGATGAGTGAATTTTATATACATAAATTATACCTTGATAAAGCTGTTTTTAAAAGTTCTAAATCAAAGGTGAACCAAACCAGTATTTCATTCAAACAAGTCCATGGGAAAAAAAAAAAAACCATATCACCCATCAATTCCTAATCAATGTTGCTAATTACCTATTTGATCTCCACATTATCATTATTACCATACATTTATGGCTCACTTTTCAGTTTGCAAAATTCACGTGACAACTCTGTGAGGTAAACAAGTTAGCTATTATTACTCTGATATAGCAAGTTTTTAAAAACTGGCAACTGACTTGCCTAAGAGTCACAGGACTATTAAGTATCCATCCAAAAGCAAGCCCAGTTCTGTTTAACCTAATTCTACTCAACACACTGCTCTTCCCTCTAAATCATTTTAAAACAAATTTCCTACCTATCATTGCATTCAGGAAAACTTCGCTCCTTGGCGAGAGCACTTATAAAGTCATCTAACTCCACCATTCCATTCTCTGTTTTTAAAAAGAGTTTAGATTATACATTCTGGTGTATTTTTGCATAAAGGCAAATTTACATTTTAACACAACTATTTTTAAAATTTACTTGATCCTTCATTTCATCATCCTATTTCTCCTTTATATCATGTCTCATAATTCTTTCTAGATTAAGTCAGTTCATTTGAACAATTATTGAGAGCATATTAGTGCCAAGAACCATGCTAGGCACCGAGAATACAAAAATAAGAAAAACACAGTCCTTGCTTTCTCAATATCTATTACATGCAAAGGACTGAGTTAGATACTAATTTCTTAACAGATCTAGGAAAAAAGAAAGATGTCCATATAGATAGACCATGAGAGAGTTAAGGAGTCTATTTCACACCATCTTGAAAACCCACTCAATATACTATCCATTAAGACACCTTAACAATACTAACCAGCCCTGATAAAACCAAGGATCCCCATCTCTATCTCCCTAGTATCCATGTGGTCCAATGTTTTATCTATTTTTAGATATAAACCCTCACAGTGATCATGTCAATCCTGACAAGCAGCAAAAAGGGCTCAATAATTTTAGTGCCACCCACTCTTTATATAATTTTTAATTGAATCTTCTTTCAGATTTGCCTTAGCTAAAAAATTGTGCCCAGATTCTGAGGATTCACTTCTAATGTTATTCTCCAATCAGTCTTTCCCCAAAATGTCACCTCTTTCCTCTCCTCAATTGAACTTCTGTTGTGGAAAATGCTTAGTTACTGATAAAAATAACTTCTCTAGTATAAAAACCCTTCCTAGAAACTTAAACTCTGCCTTTAACTTAGGCTAGTGACTGGGATATGCCACTCAACATCTAAATGTTAACTGCTAAGCATACCTGGCTCTAAATTCCCCCGTATTTTGTAATCTCCAATTATTAATCTTTGGATCCTTGGGCTATTTGTGCAGATATATCCATACCCCTTAGATATTGTGGTCTTACCGTCTGAACCTCGCTACAACTGGATCAGTCTCCCCAGCACCACCCTACTATTAATAGGCACAGATAGGGATAGTGATGAAGAGCTTTACTGAAATGATCTGGAAATATGAAAGGCTCCAAACCAATCCATTTGGTCAGAACTTAAAGGAATTTTTTTTTACTGTTTTCCATTTTTATATCTGAATTTTCTTTAGAATGACCCATTCTGTCCCATTCCTAATTTCTAATTGAGAGGAATTCCTCCAATATTTAATACTATCTGATAAAAATATCTAACTTTCTCAGAAACTTCAGTGTTCAGTCTCTCACCATTTCTACTAGTGTCTGTCACAATCTTCTGGAATTCTTCATCTAATAAATTAATTCCTGTTGAAGGCAAAATAGACTGAAGTTCTGCTGCTGCAATGTAATTTTCTTGAAGTTTACTGATAGCTTCACGGAAGTTTTCTAAATACACAAAATGTAGAGAACTATTAGGCAACAGAATTTATGTGTCAAAAGCAATAATACTCAAAATCTTTAGAAATTAGAGAACAAGTTTTATCTATTTTATATTACCTTATAGATTTTATAAGACTGCTTTTCTCTCCATATCTCTGTTTATATTACATTATATTTAATCTTTCTCTTACAGCTCAAACACAGAACTGTCCTAACATTCTATAAGCATTTATAATCTACTTGTTTGGGGGAACAGCCTGTTCCAGTGGCCCAGCCAATGCTGCTTGCTTCTGATTAAAATAAAATTAATGGGGCCAGGTATGGTGGCTCCTGCCTATAATCACAGCACTTCGGGAAGCCAAGGCAGGTGGGTCATTGGAGGTCAAAAGTTTGAGACCGGCCTGGCCAACATGGTGAAACCCTGTCTCTAATAAAAATACAAAAATTAGCTGGGTGTGATGGTGCATGTGTGTAGTCCCAGCTACTCAAGAGGCTGAGGCAGAAGGATCACTTGAACCCGGGAGGCAGAGGTCGCAGTGCACTGAGATCGCACCACTGCACTCCAGCCTGAGTGTGTGTGTGTGTGTTTGTATGTGTGTGTGTAAAATTAATGAGTCCAAGAAATAAAAACACCGAAGTGTTTTGTTTAAATTGAAGAATTCCAAGCAAAAATGTAGAGTTCTTCACCCTCCCATTAATTTACTCTACCATGTTTTCAGTTCATAACCTTCAAAAAATAAAATCTTAGAAGCAAATACACATAGACGTCATGTGCTTCTTACTGATGCACTGAGATGGGTACAATATCACTTCTGAGGTAATCTGACCAAAAATGCATAACCTGAATTTATTTGTGAAGGAATAAAAGAAAAATCCAAAATGATGAGTATTATACAAGACAACTAGTCAATAGTCTTCAAAGTGTCGAGGTCATGAAAAATTGAGGAAGCATCCCAGACTGAAGGAGACTAAAGAAAAGTGACAACTAAATGTAATGGGTGATTCTGGATTAGATCCTGGAATTGAAAAAGAACATTCATGGAACAACTGACAAAATTTGAATAAGGTCTGTAGATCAGTAACAGTATTGCATCAGTGTTAATTTCCTGGTTTAGATCATGTCCTAATGGAAATGTTTGTACTATTTTTGTGACTCTTAAGAATGTGAAATTATTTAAAAATGAAAAGTTAGAATTTTTTAATGTAAATCATACAGGCAGTCATATTCCATAAAAGTCCAATTACCATTAATTTGTTTTGGGAAGTTATGCCAGATAAACTATTTCATACTTCTCTATATTCAGAACATTAAGTATGGCTGTGGTAGGTGACATCATTTTATTTTAGTGACACGAGAAAGGTAGATATCACTTTCTTCTGACAGCCTCTTCTACCCATGTCTGTCTGCTGTTTCATTATTCCTTTAACCCAAGGTTTTAATTCTTTTGAAATAAAAATAACTCTCAGAAATTCAAATGAGGCACAAAGTAGCAGCAGTGCATTGGTAAAGGAATCAGAATCAGGATGATAATCACTGTGCCTCCTTAATAGATCACATTCCTTTTTTCCATTGAGTTATTTGAATTATGCACTAATGTATGAATCACAAAATTTTCACTAAACAATCATTTTATCTATTACATTAAATACTAAATGTGATATGACAGTCAGTAAGTTTTTAAAAGAGAATAAATATGACTTAAGTAACTTCAGCAGAGGACTACAGGAAGAAATCTTTAACTGGGTTCCACACACACTGCTTCTATGATGAAAGTAATACAAGGAGAGAAAATATATTGGTTGGGAAACCATTGCTCATCTTTGAGAAAAATCATAAAGACTTGGAGACCTAGATATATAGTATTATTTTTTCCTGATATTCTCCTTCCATAAGAGATAATACCTGAAGTACTATGAATACTATATATTTAAATTACAGCACTCTAAGCAAAAATTTCACACAGATTTCCTACTTGTTTAAATGTTTAATAAATTACAAAATAAACATTTCCAAAAGAAACCAGGCCTTCTACTTTCTAGGAAATATTAATGATTGCAATTAATCACTGAATAAGTTTCTCAGGAAAAGTTAAGCTCCTCCCTAAAGAGGGCATCTGGAAAGGAATTATCATCAAAATCACAATATTATATCCATTAGTCTATGTGTCAGAAGTGGCAGGCCGGACGTGGTGGCTCATGCCTGTAATCGCAGATCCTTGGGAGGCCAAGAAGGGAGCACTACTTGGGGCCAGGAGTTCAAGACCAGCCTTGGGAACATTATGGGACCCCGTCTCTATGAAAAAAAAAAAAAAGTTAGCTGGGTGTGGTGGCATGTTCCTATGCTCCCAGCTACATGAGAGGCTGAGGAGGTGGGAGGATCACTTGAACACAAAAGGTCGAGGCTGCAGTGAGCTAGGATCACGCCACTACACTCCAGCCTGGTTGACAGAGTGAGATTCTGACTCAAAAAATAAAAAATAAACATACAATTCAGTGGCATGAATCACATTTACAAAGTTGTACCACCATCACTACTGTACATTTCCAGAATTTTTGCATAGGCATGGTGGTTCACGCCTGTAATCCCAGCACTTTGGGAGGCCAATGCAGGAGGATTGCTTGAGGCCAGGGGTTTGAGACCAGCCTGGGTAACCCTGTCTCTATAAATAATTTAAAAATTAAAAAAAAAGAAGTCGTGGTTACCCAGGGTGTTAACAATTGAAATGCTTACAACTATCTAATAATTGATTCATTCTGTTCATTTCTGTGATGACTGAAGAACTCAAGAACCTAGATTTTTACTTACCCAGAGTACTAATTGCAGTTTTTTCCGTAGACGAAACCTGTTTTTGGAGACTGGAATGCTTTCTTACAGCTGGCTTCTGAAGTTTTGGGATACTAGAAATATCACTTTTATCCAGAGACTTACTGAGGCGTGTACTACTCTTCAAGCTTTGTGGTTTAGACTTTGAGTCATGAATTTCACCCTTCTCTGAATGTTTTTTAAAGTTTATGCCATTCTTTGAATATGGTTCTTGGACTCCTACATTACTGCTGCCAACCCCACCCAGAAATTTTCTTATTTGCCAAGTATTTTTTGGTCTTTTAGATTCAAGGTCATCATTCTCCATAATTTTGCTATAATATTGGTTGCTTTTTTTATTTAACTTTTTGGATATTGAAGGTTCAGGGAGTTTGGAAGACAAACTATTTTTCTTCTTATATTTTAGATAGCATCCTGCTATACTTGATAACTTTCTGTCTGAAGTAATTTCATTCAAAGGTGATCCTTCTGTAATTGCTAAATAAGAGAAATATACAATTATTTCATTTACCTGTATAATTTGCAATACATTTCAAAAATAACAACTAAGTCCTCATGAAAACTATTCAAGAAATTATCAGTTGCTTAAACATATAAAACAAACCAAAAAAATTAAAGAACTGACAGTCAAAAGATTGGACTATTAACTAGGTCAAATGTAATGTGCTGCTTTAATATATTTACATATTCCCATCCAAAGCTATTTAAAGTTACAGTAAAACTAAAATGATAGCCTAATGAAGTATATGGTTCTCATTCCCCACTCCTTCCCAATTGACAAAGATAATAGATTAATAAGCTAATACAGATAGAAATTCCTTACTTATAAAAGGCAGAACTATGAGGAAAGGGGAGATTTTATTTATAAAATTAGAACTTAAGTAATTACTCTCCTAAATATTCTTGATATTTGTGGAGGAAAAAATAACTTCTTATATAAAACAACATCTTTAGAAAATTATTAACACAATGCCCCAAACCGAGACTTCATTTACAAAATTTATCTGATGTTTCAGAATCTTATCTTACATTTTAATAACACATTTTAAAGTATTTCAAATGTTATAATATTTGATCCTCAAAACAACTCTATGAGACTGTCACGTAGCAGCAATATAATCTCAACTATGAATAAATTTTGCCTAGAGGAAATAAAAAAGTTTCTTATCTTAGACTCTATGAGAATTAACAATTGAAAATAATTAAATGAAAATATTTTAATATTAAAGTCTGAAAATACTTAAAGATGGTGCTATATATGTCTCTCTAAGTGCACTATGTATCAGATAAATAGGTTAGTGAGCAGGTAAAAATATAATCTTTGACACTTCTGATTTAGGCTTTTGGACCACACCAAACAGCCTGCCCAGAATCTCTGATTCTCACTGATTAAGGGCTTTCCCAGTCCTTCAAATGCAGAGACATCAACATAAGGCAACAAGAAACATGAAAAATCAAGGAGACATAATACTACCAAAAGAGCACAATAATCTCCTGATAGCTGACCCCAAAGAAATGAAGATACAGAAACTTCCTGACAGAATTAAAACTAATTGTCTAGAGAAAGTTCAGGGAATAAAATTAATGACATACAGAGAAAAAAATTCAGTGAAATCAGGAAAACAATAAATGACCAAAAACAGAATTTTACAGAGACACTGAAATTACACAAAAGAAAATAAATAAACAAAAATCAAGAGCTGAAAAGTGTAATGAAAGAAATGGAAAATACAATAGAGAACATCAACAACATAACTGATCAAGCACAAGAATGAATCTGTGAACCTGACGACAAGTTATTTGAAAATATATAGTCTGCGGTGAATAAAATAAAAAGAATGAAAAATAATGGGGAAAGCTTACAGGATTTATGGGACAGCATCCAAAGAGAAAATAGTCAAGTTATAAGAGTTTATGAAGGAGAAGAGAAAGACAAAAGAGTAGAAAACTTACATAAAGAAGAACAGAAAACAATCCAAATTTGGGCAAATATATAAATATCCAGGTACAGGAAGGCCAAATGCCTCCAATCAGATTAATTCAAACAAGACTACACCAAGACATATTATAATCAAACTGTCAAATATCAAGAACAAGAGGGAGATTCTGAAAATAGCAAAAGTAAAAGTAAATAACATATACGTTCCAATAAGAACAGCAAATTTCTCAGCAGACACCTTATGGGTCCATAGAGAATGGACTATATATTCAGAGTACTGAAGGAAATAAACTGCCAACCAATAATACTGTACCTAGAAAAACTGTCCTTCAGAAATGAAGATAAAGACTTTCCCAGACAAAAGTTGAAAGAGTTCATCCCCTATATTTGTCTTACATGAAATGTCAAAAAGAGTTCTTCAAGCCAAAAGAAAAGGATGCTGTTTAGTAACATAAAAAATAAATGTGTAAAACTCACTGGTAAAAGTAAGTACACCGTCAAAGTCAGAATACACTAATACTATAATGGTGGTGTGCACTTCACTTACATAGTATGAAGGTTAAAAATAATAAAAGCTACAATGATTTGTTAAGGGAAACAATATAAAAATCTGTAAATTGTGACATCAAAAATTATAAATGCAGAAGGAGAGATGAGGTAAAAGCATAGTTTGTTTATGCAAGCAAAGCTAACTTGCTATCAGCTTAAAATTGCCTGTCATAACTACAAGATATTTTGTAAGCTTCAGAGTAGCCACAAATCAAAAACCTACAGTAAATACACAAAAGATAAAAAGTAAAAAAAAAATCAACAGAGAAAAATCAGTCACAAAAGAAGAGAAAAATAAGGAAACAAAGGATCTATGAAACAAGCAGAAAACAATTAACAAAATGGCAGTAGTAAAATCCTTCCATATCAATAACTACCTTGAATGTAAATGAATTAAAATCTCCAAAGAAAAGACATAAAGTGCCATGTGGAACTGTGAATCAATTAAATGTCCTTCCTTTATAAATTACCCAGTCTCGGGTATGTCTTTATTAGCAGCATGAGAAAAGACTAATACAGCAACCAAAACAGTATGTATAAAAATAGACACAGAGGCCGGGCACAGTGGCTCACACCTGTAATCCCAGCACTTTGGGAGGCTGAGGCAGGTGGATCACCTGAGGTCAGAAGTTCAAGACCAGCCTGACCAATATGTTGAAACCCCATCTCTACTAAAAATACAAATATTAGCCGGGCATGGTCATGCATGCCTGTAATCCCAGCTACTCAAGAGGCTGAGGCAGGAGAATCGCTTGAACCCAGGACGCAGAGGTTGCAGTGAGCTGAGATCACGCCACTGCACTCCAGCCTGGGTGACAGAGCGTGACTCTGTCTCAAAAAAAATGGACACAGAGAGCAATGGAACAGAATAAAGAACCCAGAAATAAAGTCACATATTTACACCCAACTGATCAACTGTTGGTTTACACCCAACAAAGCAACAAAGCCAACAAAGCAATCAAGAATATACACTGAGGAAAGGATACCCTCTTCAATAAATGGTGCTGGGAAAAGTGGATAACCATATGCAGAAGAATGAAACTAAACCCCTGTCTCTCATCATATACAAAAAACAACTCAAGCTGGATTAAAGACTTAAACATAAGACCTGAAACTAAAAAACTGTTTGATGATAACATAGGGAGAAGTCTACAGGACATTGGTCTAGGCAAAGATTTTATGACTAAGATCTCAAAAGCACCAGCAAAAAAAACAAAAATAGACAAATGAGACTATATTAAACTAAAAAGCTTCTGCACAGCCAAAGAAATAACAGATTGAAGAGACAACATCTTGAATGGGAGAAAATATTTGCAAACTATTCATCTGAGAAGGGACTAATATCCAGAATTTATAAGGAATTCAAGGAATTCAAACAACAGTTAAAAAAAAAAAAAAAAAAAACACTAAAAACTGGGCAAAGAGCCAGACGCGGTGGCTCACGCTTGTAATCTCAGCACTTTGGGAGGCTGAGGCAGGTGGATCACCTGAGGTCAGGAGTTCAAGACCAGTCTGACCAACATGGTGAACCCTCTCTCTACTAAAAATACAAAACTAGCTGGGTGTGGTGGCATATGCCTGTAATCCCAGCTACTTGGGAGGCTGAGGCAGGAGAATCACTTGAGCCCAGGAGGCAGAGGTTGCAGTGAGCCAAGATCGCACCACTGCACTCCAGCCTGAGCAACAAGAGCAAAACTCCGCCTCAAAAAAAAAAAAAAACAAACAACAACAACAACAAAAAACTGGGCAAAGAATATGCATAAACATTTCTAAAAAGAGGACATGTAAATAGCATTTTGAGTATTATATTTTATCTCCCTGATTTAAGAGGGTAAATTATTCAGAGAAGGTTTTCAAAACCCTTTATAAAATAAAACTTATAAATTAAGATTTAATGTAAAGACTTTAATTATAAACAAAACTTGTCATAGCAACAAGAGCTCACTTACAAACATCCTCATACTGTTCCTGTAGCTCATTCAAAGTAAATATAATATCCCCAATATCCACCATGTGGTTACCTGTAATAGAATAAGTTCAAATACTGTATTTACTTTTGAACATAGATATATCTGCCATCCTATTCTAATATGAAAACAACACAGAATGTGTGGCAAGTAGGAACAAAGAGCCAACTATTATAAGTCTTGAATAAAATCTGAAATCATGAATTAATAACTCAGTACACACCCAACATAAGAGTAAGACCATGGTCTTTTCTCCTTAATAAAAGAGTTTTTCATCAAAAGAAATAGCCATGTTTTAAGCTCTTATGCTAATCAGGATATTTTTTCATTTTACATGTTTTTTAGAGTTTATTACAGGTATTTATTTACTCTTTTGACTTCATTTCTAGATTGTGAACTCCTCAAGAACAGAGGATGTGTTTTTCCTTTGTTTCCCCAATGCCTCACAAAGTACCTACTTCTTATCACTAAAAATTATTTTTGGCTGAACAAAATATACAGAAGGTGATTTAAAAAACAATGCAATGTCTACATAGTGAATAGCAAACAACGATTTACTTTGTACCTTCTCTGTGTCCAGCACTCTTATAACTTCCCACTATTCCTGCCCCTGCCCGCCTAAGACCATTTTACTTCTTGGATAATGCATGATTGAGGATGTGTTCAGATGCAGTCACTTTGAATAATGTCATTTCAATTGTGCACAGAGGTAGAAAATGCTTTGCCCAATAGTTCTTGCCTCCATATATTTGATTTTGCTTGCCATCCAAGATGAAAAAGACTGAAAATTTACTTATCTATAATAGTGATGGTTTTTTTTTCAGTCTATTCATAAGAAATCAACTGTTCAATAATATGCATAAGTGAAAACTGACAGGAAGAAGCAAATTTTTATTGTTTTCCAGAAACAGGAAGATACGTTTATTTTACTGTCCAATTATTTCATTTAAAAAGTTGAATGTTTGATAAAATAAACTTTTGGTACCATAGAAACCTTTCAACATCTACAATGACATATTATTACTATGCACAACTTCAAAAACAAATGCCTCCAGCTCCAAGTAAAGTGATGTTGAACATCCTGACTACAGTTCGGCTGTAGGAAATTTCTTGTATTGCCAATGGTTTCCTCGCCTTGGAAAAAAATACACAATTGAAAAATATAAATAAGACCTTCAATGAGTTGGGAATAATAAAAATGGTATCTGAAGTTCAGTCATCTAGATCTTGGGAAGTTTGCAGTAGCTCTAAGGGTTCAACAAGCAAAATAAAACCCTGTGAATATTTAAACTTCAGTCATCCAGGAGGTCCTGTAGGTTCACAGTTGGTCTATCAAAAACAAAAGCTATTCCTGTTGTGGTAGAACTTGGTATCAGGTTCATATATCATTTTTCACCAGCTCATGAACTCCATTCTCATCGATGATTAAAGGTGCATGGAATTCTATATCTGCCACATAACTTTCTATTCCTTCCTCAGCATTAGAGATAAGAGGAGAGATTTCACACTGGATTGGTACATCGTTGGCATCCTTTAAGTGGGAAATTGCTGGAAGATGATAGCCATTTTCATCTATAAAGTGACCCCTGCATTGAGAACCCAGCAATAATGAAAGTGTGCCTTGCAGTAGTAGAGTTGTCTTTCCCATTCTGACTGTCAGCATTCTTTAGTGTGGAAAAGTCATCTTCCCATAATATTTCATAAACCACAGACTTCTTTGTGAACTAGAAGATTTTTCTATACTTAGTATGGAAAAGACAAATTTTTCCATACTTATTCCACTGGGTTTATCTGGCTTAATTAAGTGCTGTTGGGTATCCACATAAGGAATCTTCTTTTGAGCCACATGGTGCTACAACTGAGGTTCATAAACATTGACAACATCTCTCAGAAATGGTACAGTGAATAAATGGTTGGCAATATTCCCCACATTGAACAGCAGTCATCCATCTGAGCTTCATTTCTGAGCTGTTGCCAGGGAAATATCACTATATTCTACCACCTGGTAAAGTCCATCCACTCGGCAAACCACTCCAACCAGTTCTGTAGGGTTTGTTTTCTCTACCACCTTTGCTCCACAGTCTGCTCCTTTCTGAATGCAAAATCCAATGAACCGTGGGTCTGCCACTTTTACTAATACGCTGTCAACACAATAGACACGAATGTTCCAAATGCCTCTTTGCTCCATATCCTCCACAATATGCCAGGCTGCAAGAGCCTGACAAAGACCACCATTCTCATCGGGAGCCATAGAAACTTTGTTCTTCTCTTCCAAAATAATTTGCCCATCAAAACTCATGGCAGGGAGCATTCCTTACTGAAAAAAAGATTATATTTTCTATTTTTTTTAAACCAAAGTACTTGTGCTTGGTGAAGAACTCCTTTGTAGATTCTGCTGTTCTGCCACTGATCATTATATGGAATAATGCATTTGTTGCCATAATATTTTTCAGCTAACTGTTGTAGCTTCAGGATATGCTCTGCTTGAATCTGAAAAAGTGTCTTATGGGATGGCAAACCAACATCATACATCCCCTTTGGATATGCAACGAGTCTAGTCCCCTGCCCACCAGCTAGAACAACTGTGACTTTGTTCTCAGAAATGTGGAAAACTTTGCTTTCCCAGGCCTGGAGCTGATCTAGCTTCCCTGCAGCACTGCCCAGTACTTCTCGAGGGACAGGTTCCATTCACGCATCCACCTTTTCTTGATGAGAGGACTGGTTAAATCCTTCAATGGCCTTTTGGAAAAAGAAGTTCAGTTCCTGAAAGTCGATGGCCTGGAGCTCTGCATAAAGTTCTACCTGTCGGACTTCTTCAAGCTCATTCCAGAAACGTAGTGGGTGTTCTTGCTCAGCTTTGGACAACCTGAGTTTAAGGTCATTAGTGTTCATAATGCTCTGATAGCCAAGCTTTGTGAAAATAGGGGTGCAATGCATGTATCTACAAAGCTTCCTCAGCGGGACCACAGCTCCACCCGGCTCCTTCTGTGCCGGCGTCCTACGTCCCCTCCAACTATATACCCTCATCCTGGGCCATGGCGGCGGGGCGGGGCAAGCCAGGACCAGGGCCAAGGGGAGTGGCCCAGCCATCCTGCCCCTCTTGCCGCCACGAGAAGCAAATATGTAAATTAAAGAATAGTATCATTTTGGTGTTGGGTCCACCTGATTCACTGAAAATTGGTAAACTATGTATTTCAGGTGCAGGCCTTTAAATCACTGCAAAGCAAGTACTATGTGTTTGAACCAATCAAAGAAATGCTAGACAAAATTGGTGCTAAATTGCCTTCTGATTAGAGATTGCTTCCTACATTCTGGTTTCTTATTTCCTTGGTATTTATCCTCATTCTGGTTTTGATTATAGTTCTAACACTTCCCATAACCTCCCCAGTAACTGGCACTTATGGTAGATTGATTCCATGTCCCATGTTCTTAGATCATGGCTTAAGTCCTAAGACAACTCAAAGCTTCAACCCTCAAGCTCTTGAATCTGATCACTGAAAAGTATTCTGTTAGACCATACATGTATTAATCCAGTGGAAAAGGCCATCTTGCTTTTACCTGCTCTTCATTTAGAAAACTCCTTTCTCTGAACAGAAGTCCAATGTCAACTAATAAGAGTATGGTAGTCAACCATGTTCACAGACTCATTAGCTCTTGCTCAAATTTATTCCTTGCATCTATGCAATAATAAACACCTATTATGAAACTCCCAAACAAATATTACCTACTTAAATAGTCCCTAGTGGCCAAAGACGCATTTGAGAATCTGAAATGACTATCTTGGTCCCTATCTAACTTAGCAAAACCTTAAAGAATGATTCCTGGTTGAAACTAAGGCAATCAATATGGTCATAGGTATCACTTACCTCCTAAAGGGAGCTCAAAACAGCCTCCTACTCTAAGGTATATAATTCTGGAGGAAATTCACCCTGGAAAATGCAGCTACCTACTGTGAGAGGAAAAAAATGATCCTAATTATTAAGGTCATATATGCAAGGCAACGTTACTCTGAAGGTGCTAAGCGACCATTACCACTACATTTCTGTAATCTTCAGGTAGCTCCACAATATCGAAAGCCTCCTCTAGCAAAAACTGCACTAGTCACAACTTCCTACCCAGTTCAATTTCCAGATCTCTAACCTCCATGAGAGAAAAAAAAACAAAACTGCTATACCAATACACTATTTCAGAAACCAAAATACCTGACCCTCTAAGAACTGCCATCAGCTGATTTTCCATATGGCACTTCTTGCCATATCTTAATAAAGCAAATCCTCCTTGGACTTTCCTGAAAATTTCAGGGGGCTAATTTCTTCTCCCTCATTGCAAACATCTATAAAGATGAACATATTATCTACCTATCATCTCCAACAATATACCAAATGCAAAAATAAGATGCTGGAACAGTACCTGCAGTGCTATGTCTTCTTTTAGCAGGACTGTGTTATATTATTCCTTACTGCAAAATTCTGCTACAGAAAAATTAACATCTCCTACCTGGGTGACCCCAAATTTTTGGCATCCTGGGGTTAATGTTTCCTTTAATATTAAAATAGCTCAGACCCCAGAGCATATACTAACATAAATCAATACCTTGACCAAAATTTGAGGATTCCTGAGTCACTTGTGCTCTTTTTATTTTTGCTTTGTTTCTCTATTCCCATGGACTCTTGATCTCACTCACATTATTACCTTCTACAGGTGCAATCCTCTTTCTGCCCCAAGCAGATCGAACATAGAACCTGTAAGTCTTTATCCTTGAACTCTCCCCACCAACCATACTAATACAAGTCTATTGTATATAACCAACTTTTACTGGTAATTTGCAATTGATGGGAGTAACGGAGTTCTTAAGAAGCACAGCAAGCAACTACATACTATAGTCCTAAAGTTCTATGGTTACTCTATCCTCACTCACTCTTAGGTTTTATCCATCTTCTTCCTCCACTACTGAGCCACTACTATATTTCAAATTCCTGTTGCTTTCTTATGTACAGTACTTTATCTTATCTTTTTGCTCAATCTAGGTGTTTCTCAGTATGTTTTAACTCTCATAATCTAACATATCTATTAAGATTATTTTCCTGGTCAAAAGATAAGGACCTTCCTTATGAGGAATTTTGTCTCAAACTACAGCCAGCTTATTCATATGATAAAATGAAGAACATTTTGTTCTTTCTGATTGGAAGATGTGGCATGAGGAATCAGAATTATTCATTCATTCAACAAATATTTGTTGAGCGGTTAATATGTGCTATAAGCACCATGCTAGGTACTGAAGATACAATATTAAGCTAAAGCAGACATGATATCTGCTCACCTGATGCTCAGTCTTATTTGAAATATCAATGTCAATCAAACAAAAATACAAATTTCAATTGCGAATAGTGCTATAAGAGTGTATAACATGAGAATCTGACCTACTCAGAGAGGTCTGGGAAAACATCCCTGAGGAAAAGACAGTTGAGTTTGGATCTAAAGTATAAGTAGGAATTACCTAAGGGGAGAAAAAGGTTCAAGGAAGAGAAATGAACACATGCAACAGCTATTTGGCAAGAAGGGGCATGGTATATAGTTGAAACTCTAAGAAGGCACAGAGAGCAAGGAAGAATATGGTCTCAGATAAAGCTGATGATCTGGGCAAAAGCCAGAACCCACAAGGCCCTGTAAACCACACTAAAAGAGTTATTTAACCCAAGAGGTATTATTAGATTTTATGTGAGGAGAATAACATGATCAGACCTGCATTTGAATGAAGATCATTATGGCTGCAGTATAAAGGAACATAAGAGTGGATAGGGGTATACTTGTTAGGATGAACTGCAATGGTCCTGAGGAAAGGTTATGTGAACTTGGACTAAGATAGGGAAATAAAGAGAAATAGATCACGTCTGTAATCCCAGCACTTTGGGAGGCCAAGGCAGGTGGATCAGAAGGTCAGGAGATCGAGACCATCCTGGCCAACATGGTGAAACCCTGTCTCTACTAAAAATACAAAAATTAGCTGGGCGTGGTGGTACGTGCCTGTAATCCCAGCTACTCGGAGGCTGAGGCAGGAGAACCACTTGAACCAGGGAGTCAGAGGTTGCAGTGAGCCGAGATCACACCACTGCACTACAGTCTGGCGACAGAGTGGAGTTAAAAAAAGAGAGAGAAATAGAAAGACTTAAGAGATATCTATCTTATATATAGAAAAAAGGAGAAAAGTTTTTAAAAAGATGTATCTAAGACTTTAAATAAGGGAACTATTGCATGAGGAATAGAGAAGTAGAGTTGCCAAGGATGACTCTCAGGTTTCTGCCTCACCCTTCTGTCTGTTCTAGGTGCCAAGCACTGTGATAAATGTTTATATTTAATTCCTATAACAATTCTATGAAATTAGTATCATTTGTCCAATATACCTCCCCAAATAAAGCAGGAGACCTGGAGACCCAGGCCAGAACTCCATAAGCCAAAAAGCAAGGTACTGCAGCTGTTTCATATATGATTTCTGTTGTTCCTGGTAGGGCATGCCCTAAAGGCTTAAGAATAGTCTTTAAAATCCCCATTTTACATTTTCATACCCCATCATATCCTTCCACTCATGCCTCACCCCAGAGCACACCATACCTGACTTCCTAAGAGAACTCCATGTGACCTGATTCTATCTCCAGACCACATATCAGCAACCAAAAGCCCACTACAAAACCACCATTAATAAATGACAAAAACTAGCTGAAGCCCACTCAAAAAGATGTCATGTCTGATTATTTTTCTGCCATATTTACACAAACTGCTCCTTTGGCTTAAGATATTTTTCTCACTCTTTGCTACCACCTTCAACTACTTAATTCATACTGATCCTTCAAGATTTAGCTCAGACATCAGCCCCTCTGATAATCTTTCCCTAAGGCTTCCAGTATGTATTAGCAGCCTATGTACACTCTATTATAGTATTTGCCATGGAGCATTTTAATTTTCGGTTTACTTGACTCTTTCCACACTTGAACGTGAGCTCCCTCAAAAAAAAAAAAAAAAAAAAAAGAAGTGTGTTTTATTCATCTTTGCATCACCTAGCACAGTTCCAGGCATAGTAGATATTAAATGACTGACTACCTGATTCATTAAGTGAATGAATCAGGCTGGGCCCAGTGGCTCATGCCTGTAATTCCAGCTACTCAGCAGGCTGAGGCAGGAGGATCACTTGCTTCCAGAAGTTTGAGACCAGCCTAGGAAACATAGCAAGACCTCATCTCTACAAAATAAAAATTAGCCTGGCATGTTGGTGCACACCTATAGTCCTAGCTATTCAGGAAGATGAGGTGGGAGGATTATTGAGCCTAGGAGGTCAATATTACAGCAAGCTATGATCACAACACTGCACTACAGCCTGGGCAACAGAGTGAGACACTGTCTCTAAAAATAATAAAATAATTGTAGGGTCCAGCCCCACAGGGTCGGTGGGTTTTCTCCCCGTGTGCAGAGACGAGAGAGTGTAGAAATAAATACACAAGACAAAGAGATAAAAGAAAAGACAGCTGGGCCCGGGGTACCACTACCACCAAGATGCGGAGACCGGTAGTGGCCCCGAATGCCAGGCTGCGCTGATATTTATTGGATACAAAACAAAGGGGCAGGGTAAGGAGTGTGAGCCATCTCCATTGATAGGTAAGGTCACATGGGTCACGTGTCCACTGGACAGGGGGCCCTTCCCTGCCTGGCAGCCAAGGCAGAGGGAGAGACAAACAGACAGACAGCTTACGCCATTATTTCTGCTTTTAGTACTTTCACTAATTTGCTACTGCTATCTAAAAGGCAGAGCCAGGTGTACAGGATGGAACATGAACGCGGACTAGGAGTGTGACCACTGAAGCACAACACCACAGGGAGACGGTTAGGCCTCCGGATAACTGTGGGCAGGCCTGACATCAGTCAGGCCCTCCGTCAGGCCCTCCACAAGAGGTGGAGGAGTAGAGTCTTCTCTAAACTCCCCCGGGGAAAGGGAGACTGCCTTTCCCAGTCTGCTAAGTAGCGGGTGTTTTTCCTTGACACTGACGCTACCGCTAGACCACGGTCCGCTTGGCAACAGGCATCTTCCCAGATGCTGGCATTACCGGTAGACCAAGGAGCCCTCCGGTGGCCCTGTCCAGGCATAACAGAAGGCTCACACTCCTATCTTCTGGTCATTTCTCACTATGTCCCCTCAGCTCCTATCTCTGTATGGCCTGGTTTTTCCTAGGTTATGATTGTAGAGCGAGGATTATTATAATATTGAAATAAAGAGTAATTGCTACAAAGTAATGATTAATGATATTCATATATAATAATATCAAAGATCTATACCTAGTATAACTATACTTATTTTACATATTTTATTATACTGGAACAGCTCGTGCCCTCAGTCTCTTGCCTCGGCACCTGGTTGGCTTGCCGCCCACAATAATAAAACAAATGAATCAATCAATTAATCACTAATTATGATAGGACATCCTCTGGTTACAAGTAAACATGTAATACAAAACACCTGCTAAATATTTTTATCATGTTTAAAGCAATCCACATTGTGCAGAGAGCAACTGAAGGGCATAGCAAAATTGTTTAATCAAAGCTACATAATAAAATTGAGAATTCAAGAAATTTAGGTCTTCTAACTTGTGGAGTCAATGCTCTTGATACTACAAGAAACTACTTCTCCACAAAGACCAGAAATGACCTGGAAAAGAGATATAAGGCTGAATTTTTTTAAATTCATTTTATTCTTTAACCAAACATACCAAACTATAACAATTTTAGAAACCTCTCATTTAATTTTTCTAGACTATTTCTTACTATAGACACCAGTAAACAGCGTCAATGGCAAAAGGTAAGAATCAAGAGAAAAAAGGAGAAGCAAAGGACAGATCATAAAATTGATATCCGGAAAAAAATGTATAAATATATGCACATATATATGGACATATATATCTCAATGCAAATAACTCACTGTCAATATAGGTATGTTTTGTCACTTCTTCTAAAATTTCACGGTTTATAGGGATACCCATGCTATCCAAAACAGCAAACACGTCATCAGTTGAAACTCGACCACCTTTTATCCTACAGAAAATCTTCAAGGCATCCTGGAATGCTGCAAAAAACAAATTATTATACCATGAGAATCAACAGCTTTTCTTGGAAAAGGAGTTGATTTTGTGTCAATAGCCTACTAAGGGAAAATAACTTTGTATAAGCACAGGGTTTTATAAATATTTATCTACAAGTAAACCACTGATATAAAATAACTTTATAATAGTGGTTAAAACATTGGTCTTTTATTTCTCCATAGGAATTTCATATTCTTATGTTAACAATCCTTAGCACATAAAATGAATTGAAAAGAACCTAGTCAGAATGAAATATTCAGCATGGCCCTGACTAGCGAACCAAATCTGGGGGTCCCCAAGACATCTACTTCTGAATGTCAGAGTCTATAATTTTAAAACAATTTAACTAAAATAAATTAAACACCAAATCACTTTATCATTTTCTAAAATTTTTAGAGTCACATCAGAGAGCTCAGTATATTTTTAATTTTAAAAAGAAAATATTCAGATAAATTATAATTTTCCACAAAAAAAAACTTCCTTAAAAATTAAACAGATTGCTGGGAAAACTGGCTAGCCATTTGTAGAAAGCTGAAACTGGATCCCTTCCTTACACCTTATATAAAAATTAATTCAAGATGGATTAAAGACTTAAACGTTAGACCTAAAACCATAAAAACCCTAGAAGAAAACCTAGGCATTACCATTCAGGACATAGGCATGGGCAAGGACTTCATGTCTAAAACACCAAAAGCAATGGCAACAAAAGCCAAAATAGACAAATAGGATCTAATTAAACTAAAGAGCTTCTGCACAGCAAAAGAAACTACCATCAGAGTGAACAGGCAACTACAAAATGGGAGAAAATTTTCGCAACCTATTCATCTGATAAAGGGCTAATATCCAGAATCTACAATGAACTCAAACAAATTTACAAGAAAAAAAAAACAACCCCATCAAAAAGTGGGCAAAGGATATGAACAGACACTTCTCAAAAGAAGACATTTATGCAGCCAAAAGACACATGAAAAAATGCTCATCATCACTGGCCATCAGAGAAATGCAAATCAAAACCACAATGAGATACCATCTCACACCAGTTAGAATGGCGATCATTAAAAAGTCAGGAAACAACAGGTGCTGGAGAGGATGTGGAGAAATAGGAACACTTTTACACTGTTGATGGGACTGTAAACTAGTTCAATCATTGTGGAAGTCAGTGTGGCGATTCCTCAGGGATCTAGAACTAGAAATACCATTTGACCCAGCCATCCCATTTCTGGGTATATACCCAAAGGACTATAAATCATGCTGCTATAAAGACACATGCACATGTTTGTTTATTGTGGCACTATTCACAATAGCAAAGACTTGGAACCAACCCAAATGTCCAACATTGATAGACTGGATTAAGAAAATGTGGCACATATACACCCTGGAATATTATGCAGCCATAAAAAATGATGAGTTCATGTCCTTTGTAGGGACATGGATGAAATTGGAAACCATCATTCTCAGTAAACTATCGCAAGGACAAAAAACCAAACACCGCATGTTCTCACTCATAGGTGGGAATTGAACAATGAGAACACATGGACACAGGAAGGGGAACATCACACTCTGGGGACTGTTGTGGGGTGGGGGGAGAGGGGAGGGATAGCATTAGGAGATATACCTAATGCTAAATGACGAGTTAATGGGTGCAGCACACCAGCATGGCACATGTATACATATGTAACTAACCTGCACATTGTGCACATGTACCCTAAAACTTAAAGTATAATAATAATAAAAAAAATTGAAAAAAAATTAAACAGATTGAAAGCCGTGTCCAACTGCTAAATTTATATCCTCCCTGACCACTACACTCCTTAATTAGCCTTGACAAAAAAAAAAAAAACACAATTCCCATTATCAATTTCAGACGGAAAATCACTTATAGTCAGACTAGATTTTCTTGAAATTCATCATATAATAAACTAATGATTACTAAGTTCTTTGATAAGCACAGTCAAGGAGGAAAAACTGGGCATTATTTGTTCATTCGATTAGTCTTTTTTTTAGTTAATTAATTTTCTTTTTTAAAGACAGGGTATCTCTCTGTAGCCCAGGCTGGAATGCAATCACACGATCTCGGCTTACTGCAACCTCTGCCTCCCCAGCTCAAGCGATTCTCCCACCTCAGCCTGTTGAGTAGCTGGGACTACAGACACGTACCACTATGCCCCGCTAATTTCTTTGTTTTTTGTAGAGATGGATTTTTGCCATGTTGCCCAGGCTGGTCTCGAACTTCTGGGCTTAAGTGATCCACCCGCCTTGGCCTCCCAAAGTGCTGGGACTACAGGCATGAGCCACCATGCCTGGTCTCAACTAGTCATTATTGATCAAGTGAACAAAAATAGCAGAGGAAGGGACCTCCAGAAACCCTCTGCTCCATAAAAGCAATGAGAACTCTGGCAAAAATTATCAGAACCAACTTGTTTCAAAACTCTGAAAATAAGCCAAAGGCTTGCAGCTATCCAAGGAATTTCTTCAAGAAAAATGACTGAGTCTCAATAAGAACAGTGAGGTTTGTGGCATTTAAACTTGCCCTATTCCCATCTACCCATCTCCAGGTTCCCTGGAGCATTGAAAACCAGTACTCCACAATCATGATGAAAATGTATGTGTGTACTATTGAGGTGAGAAAGGCCTCTTTAAGCACAATTCAAAACTCAGAAGACATAAAGAAAAAATAATAAATTTTGTGATAAAATGTAACAGTCCCATTCCAAAAACCAAAGACACCATTTCAAAATTAAAAGAGAAACAACAGACTAGAAGAAAACATTTGTAACATACATAACAAAGGATTAATAGCCAGAATATGAAAACTCCTACAAATCAATGAGATGAACAACCCAGTTTTTTAAATGAAAAGTATATGTGAAAAGGCAATTCATAGAAAAAATATATGAATGACCAGTAATTATATTAAAACATTACTAATTTCATAATTGAGAAATATAATTAAACAAGATAGTTCCTGCAAAACAAGGTGGCAAAATTTCTTTTTCTCTTAAGAAAAAGATATTTGCATTTTTCCCTTTTATTTTTCTCTAGGGAGTCTCTTGATTTCTAACTGTATGCTTGATCTTTTTACTAGTTTCTATGAGACCTAGGTCCTTTGCTTCCACTCTGCCTAGTAATTGATAACTCATTTTGCCTTGACAAAACATAAATTATATGTATGTATGTGCATATAAAAAGAATTCTCAGGTCAGTATTAAACTGTAGCAATCTTGGGTTAAAGAAGGTCTTTCACATCTTTATACACATATATTGCTTGGATATTTTATTAAAACAATATATTCAAGAATTATGTGTGTTCTTTTAAAAGGAACAAAAGAAACCTGAGAGTTCTTGATTAGTCTCAGAACACTGTCCACAAACAGAAAATAAGGTCAAAATAGGAAACCAGGACTTGAAAAATCAAGGAATATGGGGAAGTAAATAAGCTATTCTAAGTTGTGATTCAAAAAGTGGTCTCTACACGCTGCTCTGTCTGTCCGAGTGAAAGTTGCAAGTTAGTCCTGCCTCCTATCCATCATTTTTCCCTACTGTCTGGAACTCAACTTACATTTTTTTCTGACTATAGATTTCTATGTGTGTTTGGACTCCTAAGTACTGACCACAGATACATACATATAATTTATGTTTTGTAGCAGGGCACAGTGGCTCATGCCTGTAATCCCAGAACTTTGGGAGGCCGAGGCAGGTGGGTCACCTGAGGTTAGGAGTTCGAGACCAGCCTGGCCAACATGGTGAAATCCCACTTCTATGAAAAATACAAAAATTAGCTGGGCGTGGTGGTGTGCGCTTGTAATCCCAGCTACTCAGGAGGCTGAGGCAGGAGAATTGCTTGAACCAGGGAGGCAGAGGTTGCAGTGAGCGAGATCGCGCCATTGCACTCCAGCCTGGAGTATAAAATAGTAATTTATGCTTTGTCAAGGCAAAATGAATTATCAAAACGTCAAAATAGGAAACCAGGACTTGAAAAATCAAGAAATACAGGAAAGTAAATAAGCTATTCTAAGTTGTGATTTAAAAAGTAGTCAGTTAGTAGACACTCACATCGTGAACTTTTGCTCCAAGAACTACTGCAGGAACATATCAGGAAAGCCAAGAGAATCCAAAGACCCCTTCAAGGAGGTGGATGCCCTTGCAGGCTCTGTGGGACGGGCAAGTAACTGTGAGTCGGCTTGCTTTCTCAGTGGGGAGGCTTGCAGCCTGGGACAAGTTCTCATCCCTGCTCACCACCTGCCTGGAAATAAACTCGGTGCTATAGGTGAAGCGCAGTGGGAGTGAAACCAGTCTTTCAGACTGTGGGCTGCGTGGAAGCTGGGTGAGGCCTATCGCTGCTGGCTTTCCCCCATTTCCCTGGCGACCTGTCAGGCAGCAGAGGCAGCCATAATCCTCCCAGGAACATAACTCCATTAGCCTGGGAACCACACCTTCACCCCAACAGCAGCTGCAGCAAGGCCCACCCAAACAGAGTTTGAGCTCAGACATGCCTAACCTGCCCCACCTGATGGTCTTTCTCTACCAATCCTGGTAGCAGAAGACAAAGAACGTAATCTCTTAAGAGCTCTATGGCCCTGCCCACCACCTGACCCTAGGGCAAGCTTGTAACCTCCCTATACTACTGCAGCTGATGTGCTCTCAAAAGTGCCACCTCCTGGCTGGAGGCCAACCAGCACACTAAACAAAAATACAACCAAGGACCCTAATAGAGTCCACTTCACTCCCCTGCTACCTCCATTGGTGCAGGTGCTGGTATTCACGGCTGAGAGACCTGAAGATGGAATACATCACAGGACTCTTTGCAGACACTCTCCAGTACCAGCCTGGAGCCTGGTAGCTCCACTGGGTGGCTAGATCCAAAAGAGAAATAACAATCACTGCAGTTTGGCTCTCAGGAAGCCCCTTGTCCAGGAAGCCCTATGTCTCAGGAAGCCCCTAGGGGAAGGAGAAAAGCACCAAATCAAGGGAGCACCCTGAGGAACAAAAGAATCTGAACAGCAGCCCTTGAGTCCCAGAGCTTCCCTCTGATATAGTCTACCCAAATGAGAAGGAACCAGAAAAACAATTCTGGTAATATGACAAAACAACGTTCTTTTACATCTCCAGAAGATCACACTCAAAAGCTTAGCAGCAATGGATCCAAATCAAGATGAAATCTCTGAATTGCCAGAAAAATAATTCAGAAGGTCAATTATTAGGCTAATCAAGGAGGCACCAGAGAAAGGTGAAGTCTAACTTAAAAAAAAAAAAAAAAGATACAGGATATGTATGGGAAAATCTCCAGTGAAATAACATAAATAAAAAACAATCATAACTTCTGGAAATGAAGGACACACTTAGAGAAACGCAAAATGTGCTGGAAAGTCTCAGTAATAGAATCAAATAAGTAGAAGAAAAAACTTCAGAGCATGAAGACAAGGCTTTCTAATTAACCCGAGGCAACAAAAATGAAGAAGAAAGCATTTTTTAAAATGAATGCACCCAGCACTGCTGGGTGCGGTGGCTCACGCCTGTAATCCCAGCACTTTGGGAGGCCAAGGCAGGCGGATCATGAGGTCAAGCGATCGAGGCCATCCTGGCCAACCTGGTGAAACCCCGTCTGCACTAAAAATACAAAAATTAGCTGGGTTTGGTGGCGTGCGACTGTAGTCCCAGCTATTCGGGAGGCTGAGGTAGAAGAATCACTTGAACCTGGTAGGCAGAGGTTGCAGTAAGCCGAGATCGCATCACTGCACTCCAGCCTGGTGACAGAGCGAGACTCTGTCTCAAAAAAAAAAAAAAAAAAATGAACAAAGCCTCCAGGAAGTTTGGGATTACGTTAAATGACCAAGCCTAAGAATAATCGGTGTTTCCAAAGCAGAAGAGAAATCTGAAAGTTTGTTAAAACATATTTGAGGGAATAATCGAGAGAAACTTCCCTGGCCTTGTCAGAGATCTAGACATCCAAATACAAAAAGCTCAAAGAACACCTGAGAAATTCATCGCAAAAAGATCATTGCCTTGGCACATAGTCATCAGGTTATCTAAAGTCAAGATGAAGGAAAGAATCTTAAGAGCTGTGTGGCAAAAGCATCAGGTAACCTATAAAGGAAAACCTATCAGATTAACAGCAGATTTCTCAGCAGAAACCCTACAAGCTAGAAAGGATTGGGTCCTATCTTTAGCCTCCTTAAACAAAACAATTATCAGCCAAGAATTTTGTATCCAGTGAAACTGAGCTTCATAAATGAAGGAAAAATACAGTCTTTTTCAAACAAATGCTGAGAGAATTTGCCATTACCAAACCAGCACTACTGACTGCTAAAAGAACTGCTAAAAGGAGCTCTAAATCTTGAAACAAATCCTCAAAATACACCAAAATAGAATCTCCTTAAAGCATAAATTTCACAGGACCTATAAAACAATAACACAAGAAAAAAACCCAAGATATTCTGTCAACAAATAGCACAATGAATAGAATAGTACCTCACATCTCAACACTAACATTGAATGTAAATGATTTAAATGCTCCACTTAAAAGACAGAGAATGGCAGAATGGATAAGAATTCACCAACCAAGTATCTGCTGTCTTCAAGAGACTCACTTGACACTTAAGGACTCACTCACATAAACCTAAGGTAAAGGGGTGGAAAAAGATACACCATGCAAATGGACACCAAAAGCAAGCAGGAGTAGCTATTCTTGTATCAGACAAAACAAACTTAAAGCAATAGCAGTTTAAATAGGCAAAGAGGGACATTATATAATAATAGGACTAGTCCAACAGGAAAATATCATAATCCTAAATATATATGCACCTAACACTGGAGCTCCCAAATTTATAAAACAGTTACTACTAGACCTAAGAAATGAGACAGACAGCAACAGTAGTAGGGGGCTTCAATACTCAACTGACAGCATTAGACAGGTCATCAAGACAGAAAGTCAACAAAGAAACAATGGACTTAAACTATACTCTAAAAAAAATTGATCTAACAGAAATTTACAGAACATTCTACCCAATAAATGCAGACTATGAATTCTGTTCATCAGCACATGGAACATCCTCCAAGATAGACCATATGGTAGGCCACAAAACAAGCCTCAACAAATTTAAGAAAATTAAAATTACAGCAAGTACTCTTGTTACAGTGAAATAAACTGGAAATCCACTCCAAAAGGAACCCTCAAAACCATGCAAATACAGGGAAATTAAATAATCTGCTCCTGAATAATCACTGGGTCAACAATGAAATCAAGATGGAAATTTAAAAAATCTTTGAACTGAACAATAATAGTGACACAACCTATCAAAACCTCTGGGATACAGCAAAAGCAGTATTAAGAGGAAAGTTAATAGCATAAAATAACTACATCAAAAAGTCTGAAAGAGCACAAATTGGCAATCTAAGGTCACACCTCAAGGTACTAGAGAAACAAGAACAAACCAAACCCAAACCCAGCAGAAGAAAAGAAATAACCAAGATCAGAGAAGAACTACATGAAACTGAAACAAGAAAAAAAATGTAAGTCAAAAACCAAGTAGATAAAAGAGAACCAGGAAAATCCTAATGCCATGGAGTCTATCAAAATGCCAAAAAGAAAAAGCAAGCCAAGCATCATATCTATATTGTTCACTGCTGCATATGTAGGCATATTAATGTTTATTACATAAATGAGTAAATAAGTATTGAAGAGTTTTTATTGCCCTTTACTTGCTAATCCAGTTCTATAAAGACTATCACATTCACATATCCTTGATTCTAACAAAATAAAATCTGGGCCAGGTGCAGTGGCTCACACCTGTAATTCCAACACTTTGGGAGACCAAGGCAGGCAGATCACTTGAGGTCAGGAGTTCGAAATCAGCCTGGCCAACATGGTAAAACCCCATCTCTACTAAAAATACAAAAATTTAGCCAGGCATGGCGGTGCACGCCTGTAGTACCAGTTACTTGGGAGGCTGAGGCAGGAGAATCCCTTGAACCCGGGAGGCAGAGGTTGCAGTGAGCCAAGATTGTGCCACTGCACTCCAGCCTGCATGACACAGCAAGACTCCATCTCAAAAAATAAATAAATAAATAATAAATAAATAAATATACAATCTGATTCACTATAAAAGGAACATACCTCAAAATAATAAAGGCCATATATGACAAACCCACAGCCAACATCCTACTGAATGGGGAAATGTTTAAAGCATTCCCCCTAAGAACCAAAACAAAACAAGGATGCCTACTTTCACCACTCCTATTGAATATATTACTGGAAGCCCTAGCCAGAGCAATCAGGCAAGAGAAAAAAAAGTAACAGGCATCCAAGTTGGAAAAGAGGAAGTCAAATTATGTCTGTTTGCTGATGATATAATCTTATACTGAGAAAACCCTAAAGACTCCTCCCAAAAAACCCTGAGATTTGATAAACAAATTTGGTAATGTTTAAGTAGATAAAATCAACATACAAAAATCGGTGGCATTTCTATACACTAGTATCAAGCTGAGAACCAATCAAGAAGGCAATGCCATTTAGCTTAGCTACAAAAAAACAAAGTACCTAGGAATACATTTAACCAAAGAGGTGAAAGATCTCTACAAGGAAAACTACAAAACAGTGATGAAATAAACTATAGAGAACACAAACAAATGGAAAAACATCCCATGCTCATGGATCAAAAACTTAATATCATTAAAATGACCATACTGCCCAAAGCAATCTACAGATTCAGTGCAATCTCCATCAAAATACCAATGTCATTTTTCACAGAAATAGAAAAAATAATCTTAAAATTTACATGGAACTAAAGGAGCCCAAATAGCCAATGTAATCCTAAACAAAAGAACAAAGCTGGAGACATCACATTACCTGACATCAAATTATACTATAATAGTAACCAAAACAGCATGGTACTGCTATAAAAGTAGAAACATAAATCAGTGGAACAGAAAACAGAACCCAGAAATGAAGCTTCATATCTATAGCCACCTGATCTTTGACAAAGTTGACAAAAACATACACTGGTGAAAGGACACTCTTTTCAATAAATGGTAAAGGGAAAATTGGATTGCCATTCACAGAAGAATGAAACTGGACCCCTATCTCCCACCATATACGAAATCAACTCAAGATGGATCTAAACCTAAATGTAATACTTGAAGCTTTAAGAATACTAGATGAGGCCAGGCATGGTGGCTCATGCCTGTAATCCCAGCACTTTGGGAGGCCAAGGTGGGAGGATCATGAGGTCAGGAGATCGCGACCATCCTGGCTAACACGGTGAAACCCCGTCTCCACTAAAAATACAAAAAAATTAGCCAGGCGTGGTGGCGGGCACCTGTAGTCCCAGCTACACGGGAGGCTGAGGCAGGAGAATGGTGTGAACCCAGGAGGCAGAGCTTGCAGTGAGCCAAGATCGCACCACTGCACTCCAGCCTGGACAACAGAGCGAGACTCCATCTAAAAAAAAAAAAATACTACATGAAAACCCAAGGAAAACTCTTACTGACATTGGTCTAGGCAAAGAATTCATGACTAAGTACTCGAAAGCAAAGCAACAACAACAAAAAAAGACAAATGAGACAACTAAACTAAAAAGCTTCTGCACAGCAAAAGAAATAATCAACAGAATGAACAGACAACTTGAAGAATAGGAGAAAATATTTGCAAACTATGCATCCAACAAGGACTGATATCCAGAATGTACAAAGAACTCAAACAGATCAAAGACAACAAAAGCAACAAATAATCCTGTTAAAAAGTGGGCAAATGACATGAATAGACATTTTTCAAAAGAAGATATATAAATGGCCAAACGAGCATTATGAAAAAATGGAAAGCAGTGTGGAGATTTCTCAAAGAACTAAAAATAGAACTACTGTATGATCCAACAATTCCACTACTAGGTATATATGCCCAAAGGAAAAGAAACCATTATCTCAAAAAGATACCTACATTCATATGTTTATCACAGCACAATCCACAATAGCAAAGACATAAAATCAACCTAAGTGTCCATCAATGGATGACTGGATAAAGAAAACGTGGTGCACACACACACACACACACACACACACACACACACACACACACACAGTGGAATACTAGTCAGCCATAGAAAAGAATGAAATAACATACTTTACAGCAACATGGATGAAACTATTAACTATCTGACTTTCTGTTTCTGACTTGTTTCACTTAAGATAATGAAAGCCATTTATAGGTAGGAGCCAAATTTATAGGTGGGAGCCAAATGTGTACACATGGACATAGAGCACGAAATAATAGTTACTGGAGACTTGGAAGTGTGGGAAGGGGGTGAAGGATGAAAAATTACTTAATAAGTAAAATATATAACTATTCGAATAATGGTTACACTAAAAGCCAGACTTTACCAGGATGCAATATATCTTGTAACAAAACTGCATTTGCACCCCTTAAATTTATACAAATAAAAAATAAAATTATATAATTCCAAGGACCGAGCATAAGAACTTGATATCGCCTAATGGAGGAAGAGAAGAATTGCTAACATCAGGTCATGAACACCACAGATTTCATGTTTTTGGAGGTACTGTTTCTACCATTAATACGAATACCCTTTCCAACCACTTTATTTATAATGTATAGGTAATGTAAACTAAAGGTTACTAGGAGACCCATAAGTATCTGAAATTTTTAGGAAGAGATACAAACAAGACTCCTGGCAAAAGGAAGAAAGTACTGTTAAGGATGAAGAAGAAAACAGATGAGAGATTTCAACAGAAAAAAAAAACACACACACAAACAAAGGCGTGGGAGTAATAATTATATTGGCATGTATGGAGATTTATGACTAACGAGTATGTGGTTCTTGCCTGGGAAAGGTTCTGTGATAAAGGGAAGAGTGGTGAACAAAATTATGAAGGGGTGAGGAGGCTAAGCATGAGAGTTTGGCCTCTATAGACTCATTTGATAACAGGAAGAACATCTAAATTCTTGAGCAGGAAAATGACATGGTGAAAATAGTATTTTAAGAGAATTAGTCTAGCAGTTAATGTGCAGGAAAACTAGAGATTAGAGATAGAATGTTTGAATATTGGGGCAGTATAATCCAGGTTTTGTAATGCCTTTTATGACAAAATTCACTCCTCATTTTTCTCAGCCTACACTAGTGGGAGATTTGTAAAATATAAATTAATTCATATATTAAATACCACCCCTCCCAACCCCAAAATCAGTTACAAAAGTATTATCTTCTATACTTTTGAAGAAGTCTTTTTTACCTGGATTCTGAGAGACCAAATAAGAAACATCAGCCACAGCTTTAAGGAAATTTGAAAAATCCAGCATTCCATTAACTATAAAAATGGTTCCAAAACAGAAGTGAAAAAAACTCCATCAGCAAACATTATTAGCAAACTCACTAAGAACATAAGATAAAAGTGGCAACTAGAAATGTAAATAGAATTAACCAATGACATTAGAATACTATTATCTATACACAGAGCAGTCGACATTATATATAGAATGTAAAAAGAATATTTACCAGAAAAAAATTTACATATTGTAATTAGGTAGTAAATAGTGTTCCAGCAGTAATAAGAATGCTATGGGACTAGTACTGTAGATACTGCAGTGCTCTTTGCTCAAGACTAATTTTTATATTTGTAGTTCTTCAAGATTCTTCAAGTTAAATAACTATGAATTGATCTTCTCCTGTCATTAAATAAATGAGCCCAACTTTGACAGGGTTTATTTACATCAGTGATGTTATCTATGTCACAAAGAAAACAAGTAGAAATCTATATTTCAATTTAATGTCATCTGAGCAGAAATAGCCTATAGAGGAATACTTCAGTGCTTCCAATTGTCTGCAGAGGAAATGACAAGGCTTGGTTGTTCTCACTTCCATACCACAGAAGCACTTTCTCCAATACTGAAAAGTCTATCAAGTTGTCTGTCTCCACTTCTTCAGTGTAACAGCTTGAGAGTGGGTTCTCCTTTCTTTCAAAAACAGTGAAACATCTGTCCAAATTTTAATGAACTACTCTGACTTGTTTTCTGATATTGTTGTGACTTTGGGTTGGCAAAGATCTTTTAGATAAGATATCAAAAGCAATTCATGAAAGAAAAAATTGCAGACTGGACTTCATCAAAAGTATGAATTTTTCCTTTTCTAAAAACATTCTTAAGAGAATAAAAAGACAAGCAACAGAATGGAATAAAATATGTACGAATCACATATCCAATAAAGGACTTATATTCAGAATATATAAAGAATCTCAAAATACAATAATAAGAACACAATTTTTCAATGGGCAAAAAATATACAAATGGCAAACAAGCACATGAAAAGATATTCAATATTATTTAATCATTCAGGAAATGCAAATTAAAACCACAATCAGATAATAACTGTATATCTATTAGAACAACCATAATTTTTAAAGGCTGATCAATTCAAGGGTGGCAAGAGCAAGAGCATACAAAAAAAGCAGTATACAACAATATGAATAAATCTTAGTCATATAATATTAAGGGAAAAAAACAAAAGATTATATACATCATGAAAAACTGTTTACTAAAGTTTTTTAAACAACTAAAATTTTTTAACTATTTTACAAAAATACCTATCCATAACAATAACACTATTTAAACAGAAAAATAAGAGAATAATGAATATAGGATTCAAGATAATTCTTACCTCAGGTTGGGGAAAACAGAATAATAGGTTGCTTAGGAAAGTTTACAGTTGGATGTAAATTATTGACAAGGTCCTACTTTTTATTTTGGGTGGTTGGGTCAAGTATTTATTACATTATTTAAATTACATAACTAAATAAGATTAGACCATGCGTGGAACAATAATGAGAATACGCCATAATCCAGTCTAGTAATTAATCAATCCAATTACATAAACCTGAGGCCAATTTTCAATATCATTATTGTAAGTAATGTTCTTGTAACATGTAAAAACGTTTTGTAACATACAATATGATCAAAAATGATGTTTTTACAATATATTTTAAGGTTTAGCTTTCCTATCATTTGTAATTAATCTGACAAACATAACATATTTATGATTGCAGACCCTTAAACTAATACTGAAAAGATAAAACTTACCATGAATATCAACAGTCTTTAGTGCCTGTCGCATTTCTAAATCACTTATAGAAATTCTCAAGATGCAAAGGATCACTGGAAGATCATTCACATAAATCTTACCACTTCGAATTTTACTAAAAATTTTACAGGCTTTATGAAGTGCTGCACACACATAACAAAACATTTAGTTAATTAATCAAAAAGAATAATTATCCTTATTCCCCCCACTCTCAAAAAAATAATAATCACTAAAAAGGGAGCCAATCTGTGTTTTCAGCCTTTCAAACTTGTTTCTTTTTTACCCCACCCTCTTCAATCTTTTAATATTCAAATCTTTCAACCTGTTTCCTAAAGAACTTTCAGAAACTGTCAGACAAGTCACACAAGGGCACATAGGCAAAGGCTTCCACAACTTGCCCTAGGAATGGTAAATTTTTCCTCTGTGTTCCCATAGCACTTACTATGTATCTCAGTGAAAGCCCTTGGTATTATGATTGCTTGCATGTCAATATCCCTCACTAAACTGTCAGCTTCTATGGAGCAAGATTTTTCATTCTTCTGTTTCTAGTGCCTAATTAAGAAATTCTCAAAAAAATGTCTATTGAACTGAATTTTTTGGTTCAGTGGATACTACACTTTATTTTCAGAAAAGAGGCAATTGATGATAGTGCTGTTTTTGTTTGTCTTTTTAGAGCCAGAGTTTCTCTGTTGCCCAGGGTGGAATGCAGTAGTGCGATCATGGCTCACTGCAGTCTCAAACTCCTGTCACGAAATCCTGGGCTTAAACAATCCTCCTACCTCAGCCTCTCCAGTAGCTAGGACTACAGCTGTGTGCCAACATGCCCAACTAATTTTTTGTTTTTGTTATTTTTTGTAGAGATGGGATCTCACTATATTGCCCAGGCTGGTCTTGAACTCCTGGTCTCAAATGATCCTCCCACATTGGCCTTCCGCAGTGCTGGGAATACAGGCATGAGCCATCTCACCTAGCCCTAACAGTGATACATACAAAATAATGACTAAAGAGTTGATAATAATGGCTTTAATAAAATAAGTTTTAGTAGAATTTTGGAGGTGGAAGCCAGATTTCCGTGAAATGGGAAGTGAGAAAATTCAGCAACTAATGAAAACAACTCCTTCAAAAGGCTTCTCTGAAAAAATATTGAGTATAAAATTAGCAAAGCATAGGCCTTGAGAAAGCAGAAGAAAATCAAGAAATGAAAGGATTAGTCTGGTGAAAGCGCACCTTTTCCAATGAGACAAGATGAAAGGATATGAATGTTGTTTGTAGGTAAGAATATCAAGGAGTTTAGGAAGCTTCCCAACAGCCCTTACTAACTCTCTATGAAAAAGCAAAGCCACATGATCCAGTAATCCCACTTCTGGGTATTTATCCAAAAGAATTAAAACCAGGATTTTGAAGAGACAGTAGTACTCCCCTGTTCACTGCAGTACTATTCACAATAGCCAACCTATGGAAAACAATCTAAATATCTGTGGAAACAACCTAAATGTCAGATAAATGGGGGGGGGGGCGGTGAAGTATGTTATATACATATGACAGAATATCAATCAGCCTCTAAAAAGAAGAAAATCCTGTAATATGTAATAACATGAATGAATATGAAGGACATTATGCTAAGTGAAATAAGCCAGTTACAGAAGGACAAATACTACAGAATTCCAATTATATAAAGCATCTAAAATAGTCAAACTTACGGAACAAAGAATAGAATTGTAGTTGCCTGGAGCAGGGGGTATGAGGAAATAGTGAGTTGCTAATCAGTGAGTATAAAATTTCAGTTACACAAGATGAATAAGTTCTATAGAAATACTGTACAATATTGTGCCTATAGATAAGAATAACTTACATTTTTAAAATCTGTTAAGAGGGTAGATCTCATGTTAAATATTCTTACCACAATAAAATTTTTTTCAAAAGAAATAGGGGAGAAAAGATTCAGTTTCATAGATTTCAGACTAGCAAGTTTTAATTTTATTTTAATTAAGTAAAACATTTTTAAATGTTTAAAGTTGGATAGGTGACATAATTGAGTATTTGAGGAGAGTAGTGAAGGTTTGGAATAGATACCAAAGGAAACAGGAGAGATCACACCAAAACTTGAAGGGAATACCAACTGGTGCTAAGGGCAGCTGAGGTTGGAAATCATACAATCATAGTGGCACCAAATGGAGAGGTCAAGGAAATAAAATTCTAAATAAAAAGAGCTGGAAGTATAAGAGATTGTGAGTGAAGAATAAGACATTGAAGTCTGAGATTTTCACATAATGACAATGTGTAATTTGTGGCCATCAGTGTTGGTCAGGGGAATCAAGGTAAAATTATTGGTTTTGAACGTGTGAAGCTCCAGAAGTATGAGTCACCCATTTGGACACTAAGATACACAATATGACAACCAGAGTTAAGGTAAAAGGAAAACTATGCGAAATTATTCCATAAGTATAAAGGAGAAACCCAAGATACGGGAGAGGTCAGTGTCATGAAGGAGTAAAGGGCAGTATAAGCCTTAATACTAAGATACCAAAGACTAAATTCCAGTGATATCAGTGACTCCAGCACTTACTAATTTATCCATGGGATGTAATATGCAGACATTTTTCCAAAAAATACATTTGAACTAGTATAAGCTACATATTATATTTTCCCTATCTTACCAATACAACCAAAGATATTTATGGATTAAACTATCTACTTTTGCTTCCTCACAGCCCGCAGCATTTGCCATATCATGTATTATCAGTTGATACCATAAGCCATTAGGAGTAGATGAAGAGGCACTAACTGCTGAAACAATTCCTAAAAAGCACATAACCAGGAAATGTATTCAAGAAATTTTAGAACCTCTTATTACCACTTAATTCTTTTGAGTGTAAATATCCATGGGTTACTTCATCATATAATGTCATGTAGAGGTTAGACAGCATTTCCTTTTCCCTGTCAAAGAAACAGCCGTATTAGAAAGTGGCAATGAAAATATGCAAATTCCATTTTAAAATATTAGCAAACTTACCAATAGTCTGAGATTCATAAGAACCTTTCTTGAAGAACTGTCCAAGTTATGGAAAATTCCATATTCTTCACCTCAAAAGTCTCACCTTATTTCTTTTCGAGATATTTTTCTATAAAGCAGAATTCACCCTAGTCTGCAAATAGTGCCCATGACCTACTATCCTTCGACTGTGGTCCAATTTTTCCTATTCTTAATCCAAGTCACAGCAAATTTTTAAGAAAGTTATTATAATAAAGCAAACAAGAACATCTTTAAACAGCCAAAGAATCTCAGATTCCATCACCTATCAGGAAAAATGTCTGGAAAAGATGATTTATCTAATACTATAACATGTAAATTGCTGAAATCATATAATGTTAGTGTTGGAAGACATCTTAAGAGTTCATTTAGTACAAGATCCTTATACAGATGTGGAAAGTGATGCCCAGAGATGTAAATTTTACAAAAGTCTAAGCATGTTAGGTCAATCAGGACTCAAATCTAAGTCTTCCAATTCCATATACAGTGCTCTTATCTCTACACAATCCTAACAGCATAATTAGCATAAACTACTTGATAATCTTTATGTGGAAGGGATAAATGATTCTGGAGAGACACACCCAAGTCTGAACCCAACATTTAAAAAATAGAGTACAAGGATTTAAATACCGAGTAATTGCAGAAGATGTACAAAGAGGTGATGAAGTCTTGTGAACGCTGTACTGATTCGGCAACTTGCATAAAGAGTTTTCTTTCCTTGTCACCTTCTCCTTTGACAGCTTCAGAAAAGGAGGGATAATCAAGAGCCAAATGCAAGTATGTTGGTGCCTGAGGTGAGTGACACTGGTAATTCAGCATTCTTGGATGATAAAACTCTTAAAAGATAATTAATCATACCTTGGCTCCTCATTAATTATGCTTCTGGTGTAAAATTGCCTTTTGTAATTAAATTACATTTAATATAAACTAAAATTTTAATAAACTATGCAATGTTCTTTTGCAAAGCCATGGTTTTCTTAAGTATGCAGTTAATCATGTCATTAATATTTGGTAAATATATAGTAATGGGTTTTACAAAGCAGGGAAAACCTATGGTATAGAGAGAACAAGAAGACTCAGCCACCAGACTCTAGGCTACATATAAAGGCTTTGACTTAAGCGCAATGTGGAGAATCAACACAGTTATTCAAATGATACAGGTAATTTTGTTTTCGATTATCCCTATCATTGAGTAAATTATCCACTTAAGATTGCATGTATAAACATGATTCCAAAAAGGCAAGCACTAGGTGGATAGGAAAGTAGCACTTTAGAAAAATAAGAATTCTAATTACAAGTGTCTTCACTTTTACATGGAACCCTGAGCATTGAGTTTTAATGACCATGCAAGATGTGGAAAAAAGACTCTCACGTTACACAAGATTGACAGGAATTGGTACTGAGATTTCACACGGAACCAAAATCTTCAAAAGACAATGTTTTCAGCAAGAGTGGGGAAGGAAAAAACTTATTCCCCAGTGAAAAAGTATGATTAAAACATGTCTCTATCCCAGCTCCAGGTTAGAAAAAGAGAAAGACTATTCCTCCTGATTAGTCATAATCATAACTCTACATACATGAGTTTGGAACTCAAATCTACACTAAATATATGGGCCAGGGAAACAGAAACCAAAAAATTCATTTAAAATGACCTCAGATTTGTAACACTTCTGAAGTGCACGGCAAAGACAAAAGCAAATTTTCTTTTTAAAAATTCTCTTGAAGAAGGGCAAACTGAAGATTCCCACAGATTTAGATCAACTATATATGAAAGAATGTACAAAATATATATAACACCCAAAGAACAAGTTAACATGAGTGAGAATCAGACAAAACAACAAACACAACATTTAGATCCCCCAAGAATTTCATACAGTGAATTGATCAGATACCAATCTTGAAATAACTATAGAATATGAGCAAAAAACATGACACAGGGCATATTTTAAGAACCATCAAATAAAATTTCTGGAGGTAAAAAATAGAAGCACTGAAATTAAAATCTCAGAGGAAAGGTTAAACTGTAGATTAGATTCAGCTAGATAAAGAATAAGTGAACTAGAAAGTAGATGGGGAGAAATTACCAAGAACAAAATAGAGAGACAGAATAGACAAAAAATATGAAGCAATGTTAAAGAATATAGAAAACAGGATGACAAAATCTAATACACATCTAATAGAAGATACAAAGGGACAGTAAAGAGATTGAAAGAGGGGAAATACTCTAAAAGATAATATATTAGAATTTTCTAGAATTGAAGAAAGGCATGCATTCTCAGATTTAAGAAGCACAGCAAATACTAAGACAGAGGGGAAAAAAGGATATATACCTCTAAGTATATCATAGTGAGTGACTACACAAAAAGATATTCCATGTTCTAATATCTGAAACCTGTGAATGTCACCTTATTTGGAGAAAATGTATTTGCAGATGTAATCAAGTTAAGATCTTGAAATGAAATATACAATGACAGACGTGCTTGTAAGAGAAAGGAAGAAGGAGATGAGATACAGACACAGGAAAAGAGGCCATGTGAAGACTCATGGGAAGATGGAGGCAGAGATTGGAGTTATGCTGCCACAAACCAAAGAACACCTAGGGTTCCTGTTAAAAAAGCAAAAATGTTAGCAGAGAGCACAGTAAAAAAGACAAAAAATAAGTTTAATAGGGAAAAAACGCAAATTTTTCATAAATTCCTGAAAAGATTCCTTGTTCTATTTTTTTTTAAGGAGAAGGAAAAGGAGAATTAAGAACAGAAGAGGAGGAGCAAGACCAGGTAGTGATATTTAAGACTGTGACATTTCAACACTTGGACTAAAAAATATAAGGGAATGTTTGAGGGCTAAGGAAAATACTTGAAGGTAAAAGAAAAATTTCCAAATCTTTATTTACCTCAGTTCTTTTACTGTGCTGTTGTACTTGTAAACTCTTTCTCCCAACTTTTTTTCTCCTGAAAAATCAGAGGACTTTTCTTCTCCACAAAGGATTATTGATGTTTCAAATCTAAATGACACAGAAATTGGAATCATTCTTGAATTTCTTTTTGCTTTTTCTTATTCTTTTCAACTTTTAATTATGGAAATTTTCTAACATATACAAAAGTATACAGAATCCCATCACCCAGTTTCAACAGTGGTCAATCCTATTCCATCTATATCCCATCCCTGTTCCCATCCCTTATTATTTTTGAAATAAATCACAGTATATTATTTCCATCTGTAAAGATTTTAATAGAAATCTCTACAAGGTGTCTTTTTTTGTAGAGATTGGGCTGGGTACGGAGGTGCACACCTGTAATCCCAGAACTTTGGGAGGCCAAGGTGGGCAGATTGCTTGAGGTCAGAAGTTCAAGACCAGCCTGGCAAACATGATGAAACCCCATCTCTACTAAAAATACCAAAAAAATAGACAGACGTTGTGACACATGCCTGTAGTCCCAGCTACTCAGGAGGCTGAGGCATAAGAATCGCTTGAACCTGGGAAGTGAGCTGAGATTGAGCCACTGCACTCCAGCCTGGGTGACACAGCAAGACTCCATCTCAAAAACAAAACAAAACAAAAAACACCATATGACAGCTAAAAATTAACAATTTCTTAATATCATCAAATATACAGGCACCAGTCACATTTCCAGTTGTCTCGTAAATGTCATAAATTTTTTTAACATTTTGCATCAGGACTCAATAAAATCCCAGCATCATAATTGACTGAAATGTCTTTTTAACTTCTTTTCATCTATAAGTTCTCCTTCTATACCTTTTATTATCATTATAATTATTATTACTAGGTCATTCATCCTGTAGATTTTCCACAGTCAGGATTTTCCTGATTGTATCACCATGGTTGTAGGATTCTAGAGGCTTGAACATATTAACATTCAATAGTTGAGGGAGATGGAAAACCACTCTCTAGGTGGTGACGTTATTCCATCAGGAAGCACATAATGTCCAACTGGCTATTTGTGGTATTAGCAGCTACTTATACATAATAACTAGATCCAGTAAATCATGAGAGACTGGCTGGGTATGGTAGCTCATGCCTGTAATCACAGCACTTTGGGAAGCCAAGGTGGGCAAATCACCTGAGGTTGGGAGTTCGGGACTAGCCTGGACAATATGATGAAACCCCGTCTCTACTAAAAAAAAAAAAAATTAGCCAGGTGTGGTGGTGCACGCCTGTAGTTCCAGCTACTCAGGAGGCTGAGGCAGGAGAATTGCTTGAACCTGGGAGGCAGAGGTTGCGAGCCAAGATCGCACCACTGCACTCCAGCCTGGGTGACAGGGCAAGACTCTGTCTCAAAAATAAATAAATAAAAATAAAAATAATAAATCATGAGAGACTGCAAAGTGGTTATATTATAAATCTATCATTCCTTCAATCATTAGCTAGAATATTTCTTTTTTGTATGTGTAGAGATGGGATCTTGCTAAGTTGCGCAGACTGGAGTACAGTGACTATTCACAGGTGTGATGATAATAGACACTACAGTTTCAAACTCCCAGGCTCAAGTGATTGCCCCACCTCAGCCTCCTGAGTACTGAATTATAGGCACACACCACAATGCCTGGCTGCTAGAATATTTCTACAAATAGAAACTTTCTCTCATGTACTATTGGGTTGCCTAGTGGTACCAGTTCATATAGAAAGGCAAGATATAGACAGCTTCAACTGACTTTAAAAAAAAAAAAAGAACAAGAAAGAAAGAAAGGTAAGATAATTGCTTTATTGTTTTCCTTTATTTACCACTTTTCATAACAAAGACTTGGCTCACTTGTAACCTCTAAAAATGACAAAATAATTTTATACCATTTTGAACGCATAGACTTAAATATATTTGATGCAGTTTAATTCCCTGAAATTATTATACTTATTGATGCTCTAATTTTCTCATCTTTTATAGGAAAAGGTGGGAGACTCTTCGAGTAGGCTCTTGAGTCCTTCTGATGAATCCCTGATAGCAGTCTTTTTTATTAATAGTTTCCTTATCTCCGGAAGACAAGATGTTCCAGGCTTACTTTACATTTCCTTTCACAGACATGCAATCAGCATTTCTCTAAAGAGCCTTTTAATAAGAAATGGTATTTCAAGACTAAAGTTTGGGCACTAGAAGCTGAACTTCTTTTTAATCAACATTCTTCTTTCTTATTGTTTGGTTTTCTCTTATTTCTCCTTTTTCCTCTTCTTATTGGACTGTCAAAACCCTTTTTTTTTTTTTTTTTTTTTGAGATGGAGTCTCACTCTGTTGCCCAGGCTAAAAGCACAGTGGTACGGTCTCAAGACCTTTCATAACACAAACATTCCACAAACCAGGGGTCCCCAAACTCTGGCCCATGAACCAAAACTCGTCTGCACAGTAGGAGGTAAGTGGCTGGCAAGTAAGCATTACCACCTGAGCTCCACCTCCTGTCAGATCAGCAGCGGCATTAGATTCTCATAGGGACACAAACCCTATTGTGAACTGTGCATGCAAGGGATCTAGGTTTTGCCTCCTTATGAGAAACTAATGCCTGATGATCTTCTGAGGTGGAACAGTTTCATCCAGAAACCACCCCTGCCTCCTCCCCATCCCCTCGTCCATGGAAAAATTATCTCCCATTAAACTGGTCCCTAGTGCCAAAAAGTCTGGAGACCACTGCCATAAACTACACAACAATAAGATAAAATGTAATTATGAATTACATTTGAATTAAATTTTAGAAGAGAAGACACATACTCTTAGAAAGTGCTTCAAGTAATCTAGGGTAGACTTAAATTTCAAGAACAACCCATCAGGACAGTGACTAACTAGACTATATCTACAACAGCTTCAGGTGAACTCAGCCCTAAGCAAAACTGTGACATAAAAAAATATATTATAATTCATGCCACTCCCTTTCTTTAGCAAGTACCTTGGCCTTTTCTTCCAATTTTATTTATTTTATTTTAAATTGATAGACAAAATTATATATATTTATTGTTTCTTAAATTTATTTTTAATTGACAAATAAAATTGTATGTATTTATGGTGTACCCTGCTCTTTTTTTACTGACTTATTTCTCCAAGAAAAAGTATCTTGCTTTTTTGACACACTATCCCTTTAAATCCAATCTCCCAAATTCATACCCTGTGAACCCCCATACTTTGCTCTTCACTTCCCTGAAGCTGCCATATGATTAGATCCCTCTGCAGTCCTCTAGTCTCAAAGCAAGGACTTTCAACTATTTTGCCTATGACCCACAGTCAAAAGTAAATTTTCTATTGAAGTACAATATACATATACGGAGATAAGAGGTGCAATAGAAAGCAAGGGAGAGAGAAGAGGAGGAAAAAGCACTCTAATGTTTTCAATTCTATTCTAACTTATTTATTAAAAAAAAAAAAAAACTAGTAGTAAACCAGCTGCAGTGGCTCTCACCTGTAATCCCAGCACTTTGGGAGGCCAAAGTGGGAGGACTGCTTCAGGCCAGGAGTTCAAGACCAGCCTGGGCAATATAGTGAGACCTCACCTCTCCAAAAAATTTAAAAATTAGCCAGGCGTGGTGGTGCACACCTGCAATCCTAGCTACTCAAGAGTCTGAGGTAGGAGAATCCCTTAAGCCCAGGAGTTCCAGGCTGCGATGAGCTACGATCATGCCACTGCACTCCAGCCAGGGTGGTAGAGTAAACTCCTGCCTCAAGAAAGAAAAAAAAAAAAACTAGTAGTGACCTCCTAACCTGATTTCATGACCCATTACCCATTAATGAGTCACAACCTGCAGTTTACTGGTGCTTTATATCCCCCATATATCCTTATTGAAGTTGAGCCTTCTTATTTCTAATATAATCATGACTTCCACTCCATTACATGACTTTTGATCTTTCATCTTTTTTCAAAAAACGATAAAGAAAATAAATTTTTAATCTGATGAATGCAAGGCCTCTTTAAATTATCAGGCCCAAAGAGGCATTAAAATGAGATAGGAGTCACTGTCTCACATCCCCTTGAGCTAAGCAATTATTTCAAAGTTGCCTGCTATGTGGACTCTAGACTGTCACCAAGTAGCCACAAATTAACCTAACAATGCCATACATTGGATACTATAACTCATACGCTACAGTTCAGCAATATATAGCCAATCACTAATCAATGTTATTTCTGTAAGCCAGTAAGAATTCCTGAAAAACAACTTTTGTAATCAACCCATCTCCTGATTGGTTCCTTTTTTCTTTAAAATATTGAACCTCTCCTTTGTTCTTTAGAGTACCTCCCAGTGTTTTCCAGGCTGCAGTCCTCAACCTGGGCCTAAACAAACTCTCTACTTATATTAATTTTGCCTCAGTTTCCTTATTTAGGTAAACAAAAGGGTAAGTGTATTTTTTAATTACGAGCTACTTCACACATTTCATAGAATAAGGATGATTTGGTATAAATAATGAATAAGTAAAAACATTTGTCCTGTACCCCATTTTTAAATTTTTTTATTTTTATATATTTAGAGGGTACAAGTGCAGATTTCTTACATGCACATAGGCATTGTGGTGAGTTTAGGCTTTCGGTGTACCCATCACCAAATTCAACCCTCACCCCTCCTCCTACATTTGTAGTCCCAATGTCTATTATTCTACTCTGTATGTCCATGTGTACCCATTGTTTAGCTCCCACTTACAAGGGAAAACATCCACTGTACCCCATTCTTTTGAGGCATGTGCTTCCCACAGTGCTAACCTATCTTGAAGAAAGCTAATGGAAGAAGGTAAAGGGATGCTCCCACGACCTTCCTTTTCTTCCTAACCTCCCACGACCTTCCTTTTCTTCCTAGGTAACAAGTTTTATTGTAGTCTTCTAGAAATAATTGTTTCATCTTTTGCCATCTAACAAACAGGAGTAGTGGTGAAAATGTTAGATTAAATAAAAGTGAAATACAGATTTCTGGAAGGTAGAGGAGATTTTTATTTAGGTGCCTCTCCAATCACAATGTGTAAGTAATTTCCAGTTTCACCAACAGGTAAGATGAGCATTTAGTTAAAGATAAAGTGACATAAGCTCTGAATGTTTTCCCAGAGGCTTTTAGATTTTTTTTTATTTTTTAGTCATTTTATAAATAATAAATACAGATTGAGTATTTCTCCTACATGCATTTAAAATGCTAGAACTTCTATGACTAACAAAAGGCAACCAGGCAACGCAGTATACAAGAAAGAACTGCTAAAAGGTTCAAATAGCTTGGCCGGGCGCAGTGGCTCACGCTTGTAATCCCAGCACTTTGGGAGGCTCAGGCGGGCAGATCATGAGGTCAGGAGTTCAAGACCAGCCTAGCCAATATGGTGAAATCCCGTCTCTACTAAAAATACAAAAAAAAAAAAAAAAAAAAAAAATTGGCCAGGTGCGGTGGCTCACGCCTATAATCCCAGCACTTTGGGAGGCAGAAGCAGGCGGATCATGAGGTCAGGAGATCGAGACCATCATGGCTAACATGGTGAAACCCCGTCTCTACTAAAAATACAAAAAATTAGCCATGCATGGTGGTGGTCGCCTATAATCCCAGCTACTCGGGAGGCTGAGGCAGGAGAATGGCTTGAACCCAGGAGGCGGAGCTTGCAGTGAGCCAAGATGGTGCCACTACACTCCAGCCTGGGCAACACAGCGAGACTCCACTTCAAAAAAAAAAAAATAGCCGAGTGTGACGGCACACGCCTGTAGTCCCAGCTACTCGGGAGGCTGAGGCAGAAGAATCACTTGACCCCAGGAAGTGGAGGTTGCAGTGAGCCATGGCTGCGCCACTGCACTCCAGCCTGGGTGACAGAGTGAGGCTCCACCTCAAAAAAAAAAAAAAACTATTCAAATATCTTAATTTCATGGAAGGCACAAAGCCAAGCCTAGAGGAAAGAACCTTCTGTTTCCTTCTTAAATTCTCTTTAAGACAAACTTAACAGACATATGGATAATTGTTCTCCTCTAACTAGAATCCTATGATTCCAGTTAGCTTATAGCTTACTTATAGGCTTCCACATGTGATATAGTTTGACTCTGTGTCCCTACCTAAATCTCATGTTGAATTGTAATCCCCAATATTGGGGGAGAGACCTGGTAGGAAGTGATTGGATCATGGGGACAGATTTCCCACTTGTTGTTCTCATGATACTGAGTGAGTTCTCATGAGATCTGTTTGTTTAAAAGTATGTGGCACTTCCCTCTTCACTCTCCCTCCTGCTGGCCTTGTGAAGATATGCTTGCTCCCCCTTCCCCTTCCACCATGATTCTAAGTTTCCTGAGGCTTCCCCAGCCTCGCTTCCTGTAAAGTCTGCAGAACCATGAGCAATTAAACCTCTTTTATTTATAAATTACGTAGTCTCAAGTAGTTCTTTATAACAATGTGAGAACCGACTTAGACAACATGGAAGCCTATAGATGGCTGTGAGAGAAGTCAGAAAAAATGTAAGAACAGCTATTTAGGAGTTAAAATTATGCTACTGAAAGAATGACCACAAATATGCATGATCCTATACACATGGTACATTATGAGAACGCATAAGCCACAGCTACATTTTGGCACTCTTAACTTGCAAAAGTATAATTCAATAAAGTAAGTTCAGAGTTTTTAACTTACATTTTTTTATATTCTGGGCTCAAACTCCTAATTTCCGGTGACATTTTCTTCTCTATTGTTTTAGAAAACTTGATGTATTTCTTGTGGTTAATAGTTCCTGATGACAAGTCAGTTGCAAAAGAATTAGAGCCATCATCTAATAAGTCAATATTTTCCTCTGCCTTGGGAATATAAGAGCCACAATCAAGCATGTCCTCTTTGCACATACATATTAAATATGACATTCTGGGTCAATCATTCATTTTAGATCGATATTCTTTCTCAAATAGTGCTACCGAAGAGAATTTTGTTGAAAAAGGTTTTACTCACTAATGTATTATTTTTCCAGATTCAGTACATACTCTAAATAACTCCAATTATCCTTAGTGCATTATACAGCTATAAAAGAACATCATTTATGAATATGTCTAACAGTTATTGCATCTAGCACTTTTTCTTTTTTTAAGACAGGGTCTCTTTTTGTTGCCTAGGGTGGAGTCCAGTGGTGCAATCATGGCTCACTGCAGCCTTGACCTCCCAGGCTCAAGCAATTCTCCCACCTCAGCCTCCTGAGAAGCTGAGACCACAGACATGCACCATCACGCCTGGCCAGTTTTTTATTATTCGTAGAGACGAGGTCTCCCTACATTGCCAAGGCTGGTCTCGAACTTCTGAGCTCAAGCAGTCCTCCCACCTCAGCCTCCCAAAGTGCTAGAATTACAGGCATGAGCTACCTCTCCCAGCCTGGATCTAGCTCTTAAGGCATCAAGGTACAAAAGTTTATCATACTCTTTGCCAAGCAAGGTACAAAAGTTTATCATACTCTTTGCAAAGCAGTATTTTTATTATAAACATTAACTCGATTTTAGATACAAACTAAAGCCATGATCCATGAAAGAAATAATCGATAAGTTAAGCTTCATTTAAAGCTTCTGCTCTGTGAAAGACACCATATCAAGACAATGAAAGGACAAGTCACAGACTGGGAGAAAATGTTTTCAAAAGACATATTTCATAAAGAACTGTCATCCAAAATATACAAAGAACTCTTAAAACATAATAAAAAAGAACTCAATTTTAAAATGAGCTAAAGACTTGAACAGACACCTCACCAAAGAAGATACACAGAAACATGGTAAATAATGATATGAAAAGAGGCTCAACATTATAATGGGATTAGGGAACTGCAAATTAAAAGGAAATACCATTACATACCTGTTAGAATGATGAAATTTTAACAAAAAAAAAACGATAAAACTTTGATAAAGGAAACTGAAGAAGACACAAATAAATGAGAAAACAGCCCAAGTTCATGGATTCAAAAAATCAATATTGTTTAAATGTCCATACTTTCCAATGATATCTACAGATTCAATGCAATTCCTCTCAAAATTCCGATGTCATTTTTCACAGAAATAAAAAAATCCTAACATTCATATGGAAACAGAAAACACCCCATATAGCCAAAGCAATCTTAAGCAAAAAGAACAAAGTTGGAGGCATCACACTTCCTAATTTCAAAACAGATGATAAAGCTATAGTAATCAAAACAGAATGTTACTGGCATAAAAACAGACACACCAATCAATAGGACAGGATAGAAAGCCTAGAAATTTTCCAAATATTTACAGTCAGCTGATTTTCAACGAAGGTGCCAAGTACACACAATGGGGAAAGAACAGTCTCTTCAATAAATGGCATTGGGAAAACTGGATATCCTTCTGCAGAAAAATGAAATTGGGACATTATCTCACAGCATATACAAAAATCAATTTAAAATGCATTAAAGATTTAAACACAAGACCTAAAACTGTAAAGTTACAAGAAGATAGGGGAAAAGCTCTACCACATTGGTCTGGGGAATGATTTGTTCGATAAGACTCTATAAGCACAGGCAACAAAAGCAAAAATGGAAAATGGGATTATATGAAACTAAAAAGCTTCTGTACAGCAAGGGAAACAATCAACAGGGGAGAAACAACCCACAGAAGGGGAGAAAATATTTGCAAACCTTACATCTGTTAAGGCGATAAAGGATTTATACCCAAATTACATAAGGAACTCAACTCAAGCAAGAAAACAAACTATCCAATCAAAAAATGTGTGAAGGATCTGAACAGACATTCTCAAAAGAAGACATACGAATGGCCTATAGGTTTGTGAAAAAATGCTCAATATCACTAATTATTAGGGAAATGCAAAATAAAATTGCAATGAGATATCATCTCACACTATTCTGTTAGATATTCTGTTAGCTATTCTGTTAGAATAGCTATTATCAAAAAGACAAAGGATAACAAGTGTTGGCAAGGATGTGGAGAAAAGGGAACATCTGCACACTGTTGGTATGAATGTTAGTACAGCCATTCTAGAAAACAGTATGGAGGTTCCTCAAAAACTAAAAACAGAATTACCATGTGATCCAGCAATCCCACTTCTGGGTATATATCCAAAGGAATTGAAATTAATATGTTGAAGAGATATCTGCACTCCCATATTCATTTCAGCATTATTCACAATAGCCAAGATATAAAAGTAACCTAAGTGTCCATCAACAGATGAATACATAAAGAAAATGTGGTGAATATATACAAATGAATATTATACAGCCTTTAAAAAGAAGGAAACTCTGTCATTCACCATAACATGGATAGAACTGGAAGACACTATGCTAAGCGGGCACAGAAAGACAAACACTGTATGATCTCACTTACATGTGAAATCTAAAAATGTTGTTCTCATAGAAACAGGGAGTAGAAAGATGGTTATCAGAGGCTGGGGGGTGGAGAGGTTTGGGGGAGGAAGAGGGATGGGGGATGGGAAGACATTGATCAAAGGGCACAGAGTTTCAGTTAGACTGGAGGAACAAGTTTTAGTGATCTAATGCATTGGTGAACATGGTTAGTAAATAACATATACTTCAAAATCACTAAAATATTTTTTATGTTCTTACCACAAAAAAAAGTTGGTAATGATTATGCTAATAGCTAGATTAAATATTTCTATAATGTATACATAGATCAAAATACTACATTATGCCCCCAAAATACACACAATTATTATTTGTCAATCTAAAATAATAATAAAAAACTCAATTAAGAAAAAAGAATGGCAATAACCCAAAACACTGACAACAACAAATGCTGGCAAGGATGAAGCAAGAACTCTCATCATTGCTGATGGGAATGCAAAATGGTACAACCACTTTGGAATACAGTTTGGCAGTTTCTTACAAAACGAAACATACTTTTACCATACAATCCAACTATTGCACTTGTTAGTATTTACTCAAACAAGTTGAAACTTTATTTCCACATAAAAACCTACAATTGGATGTTTATAGCAGCTGTACTCATAACTGCCAAAACTTGAAAGCAATCAAGATGTCCTTCAGTAATTAATAAATAAACTGTGTTAAATGTAGAGAATGGGATATTATTTAGTGCTAAAAAGAAGTGAGCTATCAAGCCTTGAAAATACATTTAAAAACTTTAAATGCACATTAAGTGAAAAAAGCCCGACCTGAATGGTTCCATACTGTATAATTCCAACTATATGACATTCTGGAAAAGGCAAAACTATGGAGACAGTAAAAAATCAGTGTTTGCCAGGGGATGGGGGAAGGAGAAGTAAATAGCTAGAGCACAGAAGATTTTAGGGCAATGTGATTATTCTGTATGATACTATAATGTTGACGATATGTCATAATACATTTGTTCAAACCCATAGAATGTACAACAAAAGTGAACTCTAATGTAAACTATGGACTTTGAGTGATAATGATGTGCCAATGTTGGTTCACCAATTACAACAAATGTACCACTCTGGTACAGGATGTTGATAGCAGGGTAAGCTGTGCATGTATAGGGGCAGTAGGTATATGGTAACTCTGTATTTTCTGCTCATTTTTTTTATGAACCTAAAACTGCTCTAAAAAAAAGTCTACATATTTAAGACCTGAAACCATAAAAATTCTAGAAGACTACCTAGGAAAAACTCTTCTGGACACTGGCTTAGGCAAAGAATTTATGACTATGACCCCAAGAGCAAATGCAACAAAAACAAAAATAAATAAATGAGACCTAATTAAATTCAGAAGCTCTTACACAGCAAAAATAATAATCAACACAGTAAACAGACAATCAACAGAATGAGAGAAAATATTTGCAAACTATACATCCAACAAAGGACTAATATCCAGAATTTACAAGGAATTCAAACAAATCAGCAGCAAAAAAACAAGTACTCCCATTAAAAAGTGGGAAAATAACATGAACAGATATTTCTCAAAAGAAGATATACAAATGGTCAACAAATACATGAAAAATGCTCAACATCACCAATCACCAGGGAAATACAAATTAAAACCACAATAAGATATCACCTTACCCCAGCCAGAATGGCCATTATTAAAAAGTCAAAAAACAATAAATGTTGGTGCAGATGGGATGATGTAAATTAGTATAATTTCCACAGAAAACAGTATGGAGATTTCTCAAAGAAATAAAGGTAGATCTATCGTTCAATCCAGCAAACCCACTACTGGGTATCTACCCAAACGGAAAAAAAAGTTATTGTATCAAAAAAAAAACCTACACATATATGTTTATCTCAGCACAATTCACGATACCAAAGGTATGGAACCAACCTAAGTACCCATCAACTGATGAGAGGTTAAAGAAAATGTGGTATATATACTACGGAATACTACTCACCCATAAAAAAGAACAAAATAATGTCTTTCGCAGCAACTTGGATGAAACTGGAGGCCATTATCCTAAGTGAAGTAACTCAGGAACAAAAAAACCAAATACCACATATTCTCATTTATAAATGGGAGCTAAGCTATGGATCCAAAAAGGCATACAGAGTGGTAGAGATTCAGAAGTGGAGAGGGGACAGGGAAGTGAAGGATGAAAAACTACCTGTTGGGTACAATGTATACTATTCAGGTAACAGGTACACTAAAAGCCCAGACTTCACCACTGTATAATTCAGCCATGTAACCAAAAACCACTTGTACCCCTGAAGCTACTGAAATAAAAAATATTAAATAAATAAGTATCTTTCTCTACAAAAAATAAAATAACAAAAAACAAAGCCTATATTTAAAAAAAAAAAGAAGCTACATTGCTTCTAAATAGACACCACTCCCCACCCCCCCAAAAAGAAATAGAGTTTAGTGACAATAAACATGTTTAGAAAAAGAAGAATGCAGTTGGAAATATTCTATCCTGAAATCTGGCTGTTTGCTTAAGACAACTGGCGGCATCCAGTCGATCAAAGGTGCATTAGTCCTGAGTCTTTGAACCCAAAGGTGACCATGAAGATTACACAGACAATTTATAAAGATTACCAAGGAAGTTTAGAGAGAATCTCTATTTCCACAGGATGGAAATTAACAGAACTATTTCAGTGACTTTTAGAATCTGCATCATTTGTCTTATAACAAAGGCATACCTTTAAATTGTTTCAAAAAGGCAATTTGATTTGCTGCCTTGATGAGTTGTGTATTACAAATAATGAAACGATTCCTAAAGAGATTGAAAAAAATGACCCAAAATAGAAAGCTGAGGGGGAAAAGGGGTAGGAAATCTAAAAAGACAGAAAAACCTGTTACCAAAGGCCAAGTGAATGGAAACAAAGAGTAGAAGCTTTTGACACAGAAGAAGAAAAGAATCTCAGAAACATTGTAGTAAAAGGTGAGCCATCTGTGAAGTATAAATTATACAGTCTAAGGAAAACAAACTGGTATGATACTTTAATATTAATTTTTAAGAATTCATCTTCAAAATCAGTTTATAAGGGCAAAATCAACAAAGTAGTAGGTATAAAAAGGTAAATTTTAAATGTATATATGTGTATATATATGATATAAAGTACATATCTCAGCACTTTTCAAGAGTCTCTGAGATTATTTTTCAGACTATAGTATAGGTACATGTTTTACACAGTAGCGTCAGATCTGTTAAAAGGATAAATTTAAAAGATTAGGACTCTCAATTGACAATGCTGAATTTCACTTGAGCCCTAAACTCTCAGAAAACAGTGAGGGTTAAAGGAATCCCCCCACCCTTTTGTGTTCTGGAAAATGGCTTACTGCAAACCACTCCTCCCCATATGACTTAGGTAGACTCTGGAATGCCCCCCTTGTTTACTTAAGACAATGCCAGACGCACCCCCTCAAAATTCCCTTTCTTTGCGTCATAAATTATTAGCTGTTTTATCCCCACTGATAATCAGAATATAATAGACTGACTTCATCATAAAATACTCTCCAATCTACTTATCTAATCATTCTACTATTTCATCCAATTTCCCCACACCTGGTTCTTTCCAGCGTCTCTCTATAAAAGAAAACTTCTGCCCAGCCCTTGAGACACCTGCAGATCTTACGGTCACAGCATTCTTTCCATTGCAAATAGTCCTCCTCCTCTTCCAATTTCAATAGTCCCTTTTTTCCCTTGCAATAATTATTTTGAATAAAGTCTCTGCTTACTAAGTCCAGATTTGTTTTTATTTGAAAAAATTTGTCTTATTTGACACAATACTAGCAAAAAAAGGCGGAGGCATCTAAAAAGACAGAAGGGCATAAAACTCTGAAGTACAGATAAGAGGGCTAAAGAAATTTGATGTCCTCTACATTATTTTTTGGTTATACTCTCACATCATTAATTACATTATCTATAACCTCTCATGTAAGTTTAACCCTTTTGATCTCCACAAAAATTATCCAGGTCCGTACCCCACCAAAATACTCTCATCATACACCACAGAAGATCTCTCAGTATTATATGGGTTGTTGGGATGGGAGTTCACACATGTTCACCAAAATGACTCAAACATCATCTCAGTTACTTGGCCAGGTTCCTTATAACTATTACTCTACGAATTTGCTTACTGATTATGAATATGAGGTAATGTAAACTAATTTTAAAAAGAAGAAAGAAGAAATCTTTAGAAACTGTTTTAAATAAATACCTGGCAGAATAAATGTACTTTAGTTTCCATCTTTCTGTTTAGAGGTAAATTCTGTCCTTAAGGACTCCAGGCTTTGATGAACAAGTATGAATGAACAATAGTACAAAAGGATTTCCTGCCAAAAAAAGAGAAAGAAAAAATCATATGCTTGTTTAGAACACTTAAGCAATTATATTTACCTACCTGAAGTTATCTCTTCAATGTAACACTGACTTGGGGTATGATACACAACATTTCACCAACACAGATATGTGGGCAAACACTAGAAAAAGCAGTTAGTAGACTATAAATCACAGATCATCCAATTCCTTAACTTTACCTTTTGTGGTTTGAGAAATCCAGTTTCAAATGGCATACAAAGCTGAGAAATCCAATTACATCTGTTTATTTAAATAAACCCTGAGAAGCAGAACTGCTAAGACAGTAGTAATCAGTCATGTTACTGAATGCTTACTGTGTGCTAAATATTATGATAAAGACTTGAAGAGATCAAGTTTCCCAAGATCACACAGCCAGCAAATAGTAGAGACAGAATTTGAATTCAGACAATTTAACTCCAAGCCTGTGGTCTTCAGTCCCATAGAACATTGCCTTTCAAAACAATGCTACTGCAAACAAAAGATGGTGTAGGCCGGGCACAGTGGTTCACGTCTGTAATCTCAGCACTATGGGAGGCCGAGGTGGGCGGATCACGAGGTCAAGAGATTGAGACCATCCTGGTCAATATGGTGAAACCCTGTATCTACTAAAAATACAAATCAATTAGTTGGACGTGGTGGCATGCGCCTATAATCCCAGATACTCAGGAGGCTGAGGCAGAATCGCTTGAATCTGGGAGGCGGAGACTGCAGTGAGCCAAGATCGCACCACTGCACTCCAGCCTGGGATATACAGTGAGACTGTCTCAAAAATTAAAAAAAAGGCCAGGTATGGTGACTCACACCTGTAATCCCAGCACTTTGAGAGGCCAAGGCAGGTGGATCACGAGGTCAGGAGTTCAAGACCAGCCTGGCCAAGATGATGAAACCCCGTCTCTACTGAAAATACAAAAATTAGCCGACTGTGGTGGCCTCCAGCTACTCAGGAGGCTGAGGCAAAGAACTGCTTGAACCCAGGAGGCAGAGGTTGCAGTGGGCCAAGACCACGCCACTGCACTCCAACCTGGGTGCAAGACTCTGTATCAAAAAAAACAAAACAAAACAAAAGAAAGAAAGAAAAGATGGTGTAGCCTCACTTCAAACTAAAGACTTTCACATTATGCAAATGTGATAACCAACACTTAGAAATTCCTCAAATTTTCACATTTTCAACTCACATCTGAGTTACATTTTATGAGCTATTTATCACAGTGCTAGCTATATTACATTATATTACATTGCTAGTTATAATCATCAGTCTTTTTCTTGTAAAGTTTAACTGCAAGTATTAATATTCTAATGAAGACAGTACTTAAAATCATTTTTATTTATTTCTGACATATGTTTATAGCTATTATTTTTCAATGTGATATGTCCAACATTCCTGGAATTCAAAATATGTTAAAATAAAATAGAACCACATTGAAAATACTCATCTCAGAAAATACTGGAAATCTATGCAGGTCTCCCCAGTAACCCATCCTACGTAATCTCTTCTAGATCTTCTCCAACCAGTTCAATATTTACCTCTAAACTACTGTGCATAGCACTTACTGCCTTCACTATTCTTGTCTTCACTATTTAACTGACATTAATCATTTGCCTTGTATTTGTATTTTTCATATGTATAGCTCCTATACCAACTATAGCCTAAATTTATAAAGAACTGGGACTGGTAACTTATCATTCTTAAAATTATTTCTCACAGTATCAAATACAATGGTATATATATAATGAAGGAAAGAGTAGAGGAAAGGAGGAATGGTATGGAGGCAGGGGAAAAGAGAGGGAGAGAGGGATGAATGAACAAATTCCCTTCCTACTAAGCTACTCACCAAGATTTCTTAAATCATCAAAGTGCTTAATTAAGCAGAGTTGACATGTTTTGAATAAATCTTGAAAGGAACAATTGTTCTCTAATTTATTGATGAGATTATCAAAAAGTTGGCAGGTCTTAATTTGCTGGATGAATCAGGTACCGCATAAGCCTCTCCAAACTTAAAAGAAAAAATTAACTTAGAAAGTCTATTCCCTGTAACTCTGACAATATAATTTTTCTCAACTATTTCAATCCTGTCTTCTATCGGTGAACTTGCAGGAACAAATCAAGAGAAATGGAGGGAGTCGTATCCCTTTTCTCCAGTCATCTATCCATTCACCTTTCTATCCATGAATTCAACGTATATGTCTGCATGCTTAGTGTGCACTAGGTTCTCTCCCAGGCTCTAGGGATATACCAATGAACAAAATATATATATGCTATATATATATTTTTTGTTTATATATATATAAAATCTGCCCTCATGAAGCTTACGTTCTAGTCATGGAGTGAAATAACAAAATAGAAAAATAAAACATATTGTATGTTATCTGCAATAAGTACAAAAAAAAAGTAAAGCAGGGAGGGGAATATGAAATGTAGTATAGGGGAAGAGATGCAGGGAACAGAATGGGTGGCCAAGGAAGACCTTACCGAGAGGGAGACTTTTGAGTACAGACCTGCAGGAACTGAAGTAGGGAGCTGATTAATATCTTAGGGAAGAGCATTTCAGCCAGAAAGAAAAGTAAGTACAAAAGCCCCGAGGCAAGAAGAATGTTCAAGGAATAGTGGGAAGGCCCCCAGGAGGCTGAAGCAGGAGAGAGCAGAGAGGCTAAGTGAAAGTGGCATATCATGGAGGACCCCTAGATGACAGTAAGAACTGTGGCTTGTACTCTGAAGGAGTGACAAGCATTGGAAGAGTTCTGAGGAGAAGGATTACATAATCTGAAGTTCTTTCTGAAAGGATCACTCTGGTTACCGTGAGGAGGGAAATCAGGTAGGTCTGGGTTCCTGAATGCCAAGTGAAGAAAGTACTTCAAGAGTGAGCAATCAGGCTGTGCATGGTGGCTTATGCAGGTAATCCCAACACTTTGATGCGGGGGTGGGGGTCTAAGCAGGAGGGCTGCTTAAGGCCAGGAGTTCGAGACCAGCCTGGGCAACAGTGAAACTCCCACCTCTACAGAATTTTTTTTTTAATTAGCTGGACATGGCGACCTTAGTCCCAGCTACTCCAAAGACTGAGCCAGGAGGATCTTTTGAGCCCAGGAGTTTGAAGCTGCAGTGGGCTATGATTGCACCACTGCACTCCAGCCTGGACGCCAGAGTGAGACCTTGTTTCAAAAAAAAAAAAAGGAGGGGGGGGGGTGGGCGGTTAAGATCAGTACTGAATGGTTTGCTAGGTTTCACAACACGGAGGACACTGACAACCTTGAAAGGAGCCATCTGGGTGGGGTGGTAAGGAGACATTGTCCTCAGAGTGAGTACAAGAGAGAACGGGGTAAAGAAATTGAACCCAGCCAGTAGGGTAGGCTCTTTCAAGGAGTTACGTTGTTAAGAGAAATAAGGCAGTAGCTGAGAGGAAAATGGGGCTGTGAGGGTTTAAGATGAGAAAAACAAAGGCGTCTTCACTGAAGCATGACTCTGTATGACATCCTTTCACAAAATACCTTCCTCTTTCCTCTCATGCCACATTTCCCTCACAAGCCGCCCGACTCGCTCGCTTTTCTCTCGCCAGAGGGACTGAAGACGTCATTAATACCAACTGCATACACAACTCCATTACAGCTACTGCCATTCATGAACGTTCAAACTTTCGTCACCCTGTTTTCATATTTGTGTAACAAACGTCGAGTGAACGAACCTCCACCTCTTCCAAGAACCCACGCTGAGGAGGCTTCCCATAGACCCTGCTCTTACGAAGCCAACGACTTCTACAGGAAGAAAGAGGACCTGTAAGCTAGCGAGTGAACGACCCGCAAGATGGAAATGAGTGCGCTAATAGAGGTCTCCGCCTCCCGCTGAAGGAGCAGGGAAGTGACCCCACCCCCGGGACCGCCAGCCTTCTACAACAACCACCATTTCTGAGGAACCACCTGATCAGTCTCAGTCACCCTTCAATCTGCCCCTTTGTCCCACTCGGTCCCCTCACTGTTCCTTTCTGGAACCTTCCTTCAACCAGCCCCACCACTGTTCTCCTTCCTCCCTCGCACCCACTGCATTCTCCACCCTCCACCTCGAAGGCTCCCCTCCCAACTCCTCAGCGAGTCTCGCCTCCCCTCCCCACCTCTGTCCCCCAAGGGTCCCACTACCGGCCCGAGCTGCCCTCCCTTCCTCTTGGCTGGAGGCCCCTGCGCTCTCTGCGGTCAGCCCCTGCGGCCCCCCGGGCGACGCTGCTCTAGCTCTGCAGCCTTCCCAGGCTCCCGCGCCGCGCGGCCCCGCCCCCGCGGTCACCTGACCGAGCCCGACGCTCCGCCCACCGACCACCCCGAGCGGAGCGGGCCAAGGACCCTATCGGCCGTCGAGCCGGTGCTGCCACGCCCACCGACCACCCCGAGCGGAGCGGGCCCAGGACCCTATCGGCCGTCAAGCCGGTGCTGCCACGGCCACCGCCACCGCCCAGGGGCTCCGGGGCCGTGGGGAGCGGCTGAACTCAACACCGCCTCCGCGCTGACTGGAAGGCACTGCGGCCGCGCCTGCCTGCCACACCTCATAAGGGCCTGTGACCTCACGAGGCCAGCCGCCGGGCGCTGCATTCGAGCAGTGGGGCTCCTGTCCGTGCGCTTTCCTCCCGCAGCCCCGGCCGGGATTCCGCCCTCCGTCCTTGCCACCCGCTCGCCACTCTTCCCTAATCGCTGTTCATTCTCCGGTGCGCTGTCCCGCCATGGTCTGACCCCACTTCAATCTTATCTTCGGTCCATCCTTTGAACACCCCGACCCCGACCCCTTTCTTCCAAAACATTCCATCCTTCTTGGCTTCTGCTGCTCAATAATGGACAGCAGCTCGAAGGCCATGTGTCCCACGGCTTTGCTGAAATTTGTCTCGGGTTGCCTTTAAGGAGACTGTCGTTTCCTTTTGAAAGAGATACTTTGGTTGGTTTGGTTTTCTTCTGTGTGTTTGTTTTTCCTATGTATTTATCGTATGCAGTTGGGCAAAATACTTATGCTCCCTGAGTCTCGATTTTCTCATTCTTCCAGGGTTGTGGGAATTCAAAAATATATACGTAGTGCTCAATAAATGTTACAATATTTAATCCCTTCCGTGATACTACTGTGTTCATTTACATCTTAAACCTTGCTTTGTAGGCATTCTTTAATATTTTTAGATTTTTATTATTATTAAATATACAAATCATAATTGTAAATATTTAATGGGGTACAATGTGATATTTTAATATATGTATACAATATGGAACGACTAAGTCAAGCTTAACATATCCATCACCTTGTTTAACGTTTTTTATGGTGAGACATTTGAAATTTACTCTCAGCAGTTTTGAGATATACGATATATTATTATTAGCTATAGTCACCACACTATGCAATAGATCTCAGAAACTTGCTGCTTTTGTCTGACTGAACCTTGTACCCTTTGAACAGCATCTCCCCATCCTGCATCTCCTACCCGCCCCGTCCCTTTCCAGCCTCTAACAACTATTCTACTGTCTACTTCTATGAGTTTGACTTTTTAAGATTCCACATATAAGTGAGATCATGTGGTATGTGTCTTTCTGTGCCTGGCTTTTTTCACTTAGTATGTTCTCCAAGTTCATTCATGTTGTCACAAATGACAGAAATTCTTTTTTAAGGCTGACTAGTATCCATTGTATATGTTTACTACATTTTCTTTATCCATTCATCCATCGATGGACACAGGTTGATTCCATTATCTCAGCGATTGTGCATAATGCTGAAATGAACATGGAAGTGCAAATAAGTCTTTGATATACTGATTTCAATTACTCAGTATATGCCCAGAAATAGCATCGCTGGATCATATGGTAGTTCTATTTTTAATTTTTTGGGAAACCTCCATATAGTTTTCCATAATGGCTGTAATAACACTAACAGTGTAAAAGGTTTCTCCACATCCTCAGCAACACATTTTTTTCATCATTTTGATAATAGCAATTCTTTTTTTTTTTTTTTTTTTTTGAGATTGAGTCACTCTGTTGCCCAGGCTGGAGTGCAGTGGTGCAATCTCAAATCACTGCAACCTCCATTCCTGGGTTCAAGCAATCTTCCTGCCTCAGCCTCCCAAGTAGCTGGGATTACAAGCATGTGCCACCACACTTGGCTAATTTCTGTATTTTTAGTAGAGATGGCGTTTCACCATGTTGGCCAGGCTGGTCTCAAATGCCTGACCCTCAAGTAATCTGCCCACCTCAGCCTCCCAAAGTACTGAGATTACAGGTGTGAGCCACCACACCCAGCTTAATAGCCATGCTAACAGGTGTGAGGTGATATTGTAATTTTATTTTGCATTTCCCTAATAATAGTGATTTTTTTTTTCACAAACCTGTTGGCCATTTGTATGTCTTCTTTTAAGAATGGCTGTGTCAGGCTGGGCATGGTGGCTCACACCCATAATCTCAGCACTTTGGGAGGCCAAGGTGGGAGGACCGCTTGAGCCCAAAAGTCTGAGACCAGCCTGGGCAACATAGTGAGGCCTCATCTCTACAAAAAAAAAAAAAAAATTTTTTAAGTCTATTCAGATTATTTGCCTATTTTTAAAATCAGGTTATTTGCTTTCTTGCTACTGAGTTTCTTGTATATCTTGGATATTAACCCCTTGTCAGATGTATAATTAGTAAATATTTTCTCCCATTCAGCGGGTTGTCTCTTCACTCTGTTAACTGTTTCCTTTGATGTGCAAAAGTTTTTAGTTTCATGTAATCCCATGTGTTTATTTTTTGTTTTCTTGCCTGTGTTCTTGAGGTCATGTCCAAAAAAATGCCCAGACCAACGTAGTGGAGCTTTCCGCCTGTTTTCTTCTAGTGGCTTTCTTCTATTTTTCCTTCTAGTAGCTTCCCCCCTATGTTTTCTTCTAGTAGTTCCAGTCTTACATGTAAGTCTTTAATCCATTTTGACTTTTGTGTACGGTGTGAGATAAGGGTCCAATTTCATTTTTCTACACATGGATATATGGTTTCCCAACAGTTTTTATCAAAGAGATTCCTTTCCCCATTGAGTGTTCTTGGCTCCTTATCAAAATTCAATTGTCTGTAAATTCTGGACTCTCTAGTATGTTCTATCGGCCAATGCATCTGTTTTTATGGAATACCATGCTGTTTTGATTACTGTAACTTTGTCGTTTATTTTAAAGTCAGGGACTGTGATGCCTTCAACTTTGTTTTTTTCTGCTTTTTTTTTTTTTTTTTTTTTTTTTGAGATGGATTCTGGCTCTGTCTCTCAGGCTGGAGTGCAGTGGCACAATCTCGGCTCACTGCAACCTCCACCTCCTGGGTTCAAGTGATTTTCCTGCCTTAGCCTCCCAAGTAGCTGGGACTAGAGGCGCACACCACCACGCCTGGCTAATTTTTTTGTATTATTAGTAGAGACGGGGTTTTTTTTACCATGTTGGCCAGGCTGGTCTTGAACTCCTGATCTCATGATCTGCCCGCCTCAGCCTCCCAAAGTACTGGGATTACAGGCGTGAGCCACCGCACCTGGCCCAACTTTGTTCTTTTTGCTCAAGATTGCTTTGGTTATTTGGGATCTTTTACGGTTCCATATGAATTTTAGGATTTTTTTATTTCCATGAAAAATAACTCTGGAAGTTTGATAGGAATTGCATTGAATTTATAGATCACTTTGAGTAGCATGAGCATTTTAATTATATTAATTATTCCACTCCAAGAACATGGGATGTCTTTTCGTTTATTTGTGTTTTTTCCAATTTCTTTCATCAGTGTTTTTTAGTTTTTAGTATAAAGATCTTTCACTTTCTTGGTTAAATTTACACCTTTTTTGTTTCAGTTTTGGTTTTTGCTAATATAAGTAGAATTATTTTCTTAATTTCTTTTTTGGATTTGTTGCTGGCCTCTAGAAATGCTGCTGATTTTTGTGTGTTGACTGTGTACAGCAATTTTACTGACTTTATTAGTTCTAACAGTTTTTTTGGTGGAGTCTTTTGGGTTTTCTATATATAAGATCATATTGTCAACAAAGAGAAAATTCCAACGCTTCCTTTCCTGTTAAGATGCCTTTTATTTCTCTTGCTTAATTATTCTGACTAGAACTTCCAGTGCTGTGTTGAAAAAAAAAAAAGCAGTAAGAGTGGGCATCCTTTTCTTGTTCCTGATCTTAAAGGAAATGCCTTCAACTTTTCACTGTTGAGAATGTTAGCTGTAGGCTTATCATATATGACCTTTATTGTGTTGAGGTACGTTCCTTCTATACCTAATTTGTTGATAATTTTCATCATGAAAGGATGTTTAATTTCATCAAATGCTTTTTATGTATCTATTGAAATGATCATATGATTTTTGTTTATGTGGTGTATCACATTTATAGATTCCCATATGTTGAACCATACTTGCGTCTCAGGGATAAATCCCACTAGATCATGGTGAATTATTCTTTGAATGTATTGTTGAAGTCAGTATGCTAGTATTTTGCTGAGGATTTTTGTATCTATACTCATTAGGGATATGACCTGTAATTCTTTAGTGCTTTTTAAATGTATATAGTTTATCTCCCCAAAGATTCTGAAATATCTGAGTGCTGAGACCATGTCTTTTATTTTTGTAAGTACCCCTCAATCCACCCTCCATCACCCGCTTTCCCACTCCCCACGCCTGTTGTGTTTAAGGATGGTACCTCGGAGTACTGTTCAATCAGGCAAAGACTCTCTAAAGATTTTAAGAGTGGCTGGGTGCAGTGGCTCACGCCTGTAATCCCAACACTTTGAGAGGCCGAGGTGGGTGGATCACCTGAGGTCAGGAGTTGGAGACCAGCCTGGCCAACATGGTGAAACCTCATCTCTACAAAAATACAAAAAAATCAGCCGAGCGTGGTGGCGGGTGCCTGTAATCCCAGCTACTCAGGAGGCTGAGGCTGGAGAATTGCTTGAACCCGGGAGGCGGAGATTGCAGTGACCCAAGATCTCGCCACTGCACTCCAGCCTGGGTGACAGAGTAAGACTCCGTCTCAGAAAAAAGATTTTAAGAGTATGGCTCACAAGTCCTCTCATTCAAACAATAGGGCTTCTAAGAAACTTAAGGTCTTTGTCCTTCAGCAGAAGCCCAAGGTAGAAAAAGACATATCTCAAAGGTATTTGCTGCCATGGCTTTTGTCTCCTGGACTAAAACCCAGTAAGATTCACAGTAGATTCAAAAATTGTTTTAAGAGAATTGTATTGTCAGAAATACTGTCAGCTTGAGCTGAAAAAGAGTACAAAAAGGAAAGGGGCCTTTGGACCCTTTCTACAAACGCATTTCTACAAACAGGAAGCAGGCTAAGAAAACTATTTAGGTCCAAACGCATCTCCCTTTCACACAAAAAAGGATGACTTAGAGGATAAAACCAAGAGCCCAGAGGGTGGAACCAAAAGCCATAGGGAGTTATTCCCAGGCTTTGAGTGTAGAACTGCAAACCTGCACTCAAATGGATTTCAGAATTGCTATGAACCAGTGACTTCTGTGCACCTTGTTTTCCACCTGTTGGAACAGGAGTGTCTATAGCAGTTATCTCCCTGCCCCTGCTGTTTTACATTGGTTGCTGTGGGGAAAGGAGCATATGACCTTTTTCTTTTTGTTCGCAGAACTTCAGATTGAAAAGCATGTACCTGAGTAGCTGTATTTAAGGAATTACACCCAAGAAGTCTCATCTTCCCTGGACTTACGTAGAGGATAAGATTCTGAACTTTGAATTGATGCTATAATGGGATAAGACTTTGGGGTCTTAGAAGCGGTAAGTTTATTTTGCATGTGGGAGAACTATAAATAATTTGTGACCAGAGGGTTGCCTGAGGTAGTCTTAAAATATGTCCACAAACACTTTGATATTTGTATTCATTTCCTATGCTGTGGTAACAAATTACCACAAACTTAGTGGCTTAAATAGCACAAATTTATCATCCCAAGTTTCTGGAGGCCAGAAGTACAAAATGAGCCTTACAGTGTTAAAATCAAAGGCTGCATTTCTTATTGAGGCCGTGGAAGAGAATCCATTCTTTGCCTTTTCCAACTTCTACGGGCTGTATACATTCCTTGACTTATGGCCATATCAGTCTGACCCACTTCCATTCACTCTCACTCTGGCCCTCCTAGCTCCCTCTTTTTTTTTTTTTTTTTTTTTTTTTTTTGAGACAGAGTATTACTCTGTCATCCAGGCTGGAGTGCTGTGGCACAATCTCGGCTCACTGTAACCTTTGCCTCCCGGGTTCAAGCGATTCTTATGCCTTGGCCTCACAAGTAGTTGGGGTTACAGGTGCGTGCCACCATGCCCAACTAATTTTTTTGTATTTTTAGTAGAGACAGGGTTTCGCCATGCTGGCCAGGCTGGTCTCAAACTCATGGCCTCAAGTGATCCAACCACCTCAGCCTCCCAAAGTCCTGGGATTACAGGCATGAGCCACTAAGCCCAGCCCTGACCCCCTCTTGTAAGGACACTTGTGATTACATTGAGCCTCCCCAGATAATCCAGGATGATTGCCTCATCTAAAGATCATTAATTATGTCAACAAAGTTGTTTGTTCCACGTAAGGTAACATATTCACAGGTTCTGGAGATGGGGATGTGGCTGTCTTTGGGGGGCAATGATTCTGTACACAATGCTCCTCCCTTCAAGAGGTGGCATCTATTTCCCTCCTCTTGAATGTTGGCTGGATTTAGTGGGCTACTTCTAATGAATAGTGTATGGCAGAAATTATGGTGTAACACTTACAAAACTAAGTCATAAAAAAAAATTGTGGCTTCCTCCCTGTTCTCTCTTGGATTACTCCCTCTGGGAGAAACTAGCTGACATGTCATGCAGACACTCAAGCAGTCCTATAGAGATGTCCAAGTGGTGAGGAACTAAGGCCTATTGCCAATAGCCAGCATGGAATTGATGCCTCCTGCCAACAGCCATGTGAGTAAGCCATCTTAGAAAAGGATTCTCCAGCCCTTTTTAGCCTTCAACCGACTACAGCCCTGGCCAACAGTTTGACTCCAACCTCATGAGAGTCTCTGAGCCAGAACCACCCAGCTAAGCCATTCCTAAATTCCTGACCACAGAAACAGCAAGATAATGTTTGTTGTTTTAAGCTACTAAATTGTGGAGTAATTTCTTATGCAGCAACAGATAACTAATACAATCCCCACTGGGTGCGGTGTCATGCATCTGTAGTTAGTCCCAGCTACGTGGGGAGGTTGAGGTGGGAGGATTGCTTGAACCCAGGAGTTCGAGTCCAACCTGGGCAACAAAGCAAGACCTTACCTCCTTAAAAAAATTTTAAAAATAAATAAAATAATACAATCCCCAAGGTCACATATTGAGCTATGAGGGCTACTTAACTTCTAGGTATTGACTCTGCATTCCCGCCTGCAAGATGAAGGAAATGGAGAAAAGTATGTTCCTTCCCTTAAACAGCATTTACTGGAAGTTGCATACACCTCTTTCATTTACATCTCATTGTCTATGAGATGGACATGGCACATGTAGCTACAAGATTTTTGCATGCTATTTGTATCTAGCAATTTTACTAAATTTGCTTATTAGTAATAAAAGAATATTTATTCTGGGCAACCATGTGCCCATCTAAACAGCAGAAGTTCTAATATTATGTGAGAAGGAGAAAACATACTGGGCACAATCAGCAATCTCTGTCACAATGGTGAATGTAAGGGTCAGGAAAGGCAAAGTCCAGCACACACCCATCAACATTTTTTTCCAATTTCTTAACGAAGTATTTCCATTGGCCACCAAAGTGATATTTACACATCATCACTGTGATCTCTCCAAAGAATCAAGCCAATTCTGTATGAGTCACTGGAAAATCCAATTACTATACTAAAATGAAATCAATTGTGAAACTTTTTCCTTACAAGTTCTTATTGGGGACACTGCTAAAGAATAATTTAAAACGGACATTTTGTTTAAAGTCTCCTAAATTTTCTAAATGGTGCTTTCTGTGAACAATCTTTGATGTGTCAGAAAATATACAGCCGATGAAAGTGTTTCCTTTATGCAAGGAGTTGGAGGGGCTTCATTATAACATTAGCAGCCTCAAGGAAGGCAGTCATGTTCCTGACCTCTTCATTTTCTTTTCACATACAAACCATTCTTAGGTAGCCACATTAAGTGGATTTTTAAATTTTTATGTAATGATATACTTAACCCTAATCACAAGCTTCTAAGACTGCCTCCTTGCATGTTTTAACCAAACTAAAACAAATTAGGAATATATACTTCCATAAATATATTGTATTATAAAACCAATTAGAAATGATTTTTAAATGGCTTATTTGCAGAGCATACGTTATGGTTCCATTATACTGTGAAAACTGAGTAATTCCCAGGCAATCTGCTTGTAATTGGTCCCAGTGGTCATTAGATGGCTCTGTTACTGTAGAGTTTGGACTACCGAAGCCAAGCGTTAAAGGATTACAAATGTGGCTTGACATATAGCTTTTTATCTCATTTTACATAAGATCCTCTATTTTCATCCAGACATTTAGTCAGCAGTTACCAAGACGTAAATAAAACATAGTGAATCTCACAAGATTTCACCATAAAAGGTCTCAGTCTATGTTCACATAATCTCTTAATGATGTCATGTATTATGCTCAAAAAATGTACATTATGTTAGGAATTTAAGACTCAGGCCAGGCACCGTAGTTCACGCTTGTAATTCCAGTACTTTGGGAGGTAAAGGTGGAAGGATTGCTTAAGCCCAGGAGTTTGAGACCAGCCAGGGCAATATAGTGAGACCTCATCTCTACAAAAAAATATGTATTTAATTAGCCAAGTATGGTGGCATGTGCCTGTAGTCCCAACGCTTTGGAAGGCCAAGGCAGGAGAATCCCTTGAGCTTGGGAGGTCAAGGCTGCGGTGGCCATGATGATGCCACTGCATTCTGGCAACAAAATGAGATCCTGTCTGAAAAAAAAAAAAAGGCCTTAAAGACAAAGATTATGTTATCAGTGTTCTGTAAGGTACTTCAGTCCCACACTGTTGGTGTTCAATAAATTTTAAACAGCCAAAAGTAAAGTAAAAAATTCTAAGTATTATTCTAGCATCCTATAGGATGATAATGTTAATAATTAAGATTTTGATCCCATCTCCTGTGAATGAATTCTGTAAGAATATTTCCTTGCTTGTGTCTTAGTACACATAAAAAGTATCCTGTTAGTTTTCCCCCAGGATTCTATTCTTTCAGTTTTTCATGGGAATTTGTGGTCATGAGTGAAAGCAAGATACCCAAGATCATTTAACCTGGAAAATAGGTCAAAGTAGATTTTCATTTTGTGTGGGTGGATATTTCATCTTCTGAGTATGTCAGGCAAGGTTTGCTATTAACTGTATATAGTAACTAAGCTGCCTTACTATAAAGTTCTTTCTAGGCAAGAAGGCTAAATAATCCTTAAATCAGTTGTTCTTAAACTTGAGCGTGAATTAGAATCACCAGGGAGGCTTCTTAAAACAGATCATGGGTCCCCACTCCCAGATTTTCTGATTCAGCAGCTGTGGGGTGGGGCCTGTCAATTTTCATTTCTAACAAGTTTCCAGCTGATATTGATGTTGCTGGTCTTGGGACCACACTTTGACACCCACTGCCTTAAATAAAATTTAGGCATTTAAATGGTCCTGTAAATAATTTGCCATTAAGCTATTATTTTATCCATTTATGCTTCCTACAAACAAAATCTAGGCTACACTGGCAGTCTGTTCTTTTGAGGTTGCACAAGTTCCTAAATAATACCCAATTAAAAAAAAAACCACAAACTCTTAGAACAGTAATAACCTACTCATTTAAAAAATATTAAGTCTAAAGAGGGCCGGGCCTGGTGGCTCACACCTGTAATTCCAGCATTTTGGGAAGCCGAGGCCGGCGGATCAGTTGAGGTCAGGAGTTTGTGACCAGCCTGGCCAACATGGTGAAACCCTGTCTCTACTAAAAATACAAAAATTAGCCGGATGTGATGATGCACACCTGTAATCCCAGCTACTCAGGAGGCTGAGGCAGGAGAATTGCTTGAGCCCCGGAGGCAGATGTTGTAGTGAGCAGGGATCACACCACTGCACTCCAGCCTGGGCAACAGAGCGAGACTCCATCTCAAAAATAAATAAATAAAAATACAAAAATTTGCCAGGTATGGTGGTGGGCGCCTGTAATCCCAGCCACTCGGGAGGCTGAGGCAGGAGAATCTCTTGAGCCCAGGAAGCAGAGGTTGCAATGAGCCGAGATCGCGCTCACTTCACTCCAGCCTGGGCAACAGAGCGAGACTCCATCTCAACAACAACAACAACAAAAATCTAAAGAGAAGCTCTGGATTCTGAAGCTAGCTTCAGTACCCATAGTAGTCATCATTCTGTTACATTTGGAAACATGCTTGTTCTAAAATAATCATTTCTGAGTCAATGACACCTATTCTTTTCATCCAAAGGAAACAGAAATAACAACACAGGAAGCACTGAGCAGCCTTAGGCCAATTCTTTTTGGAAAGTACATTTAATTTATTGTTGCACAAACCCAAACAGAGAAGGTGGTTAGGAAGTCAGGAAGGCACTTAAGAAATTTCAACCACGGCCAGGGGCAGTGGCTCACGCCTGTAATCCCAGCACTTTGGGAGGCCGAGGCGGGAGGATCACGAGGTCAGGAGGTCGAGACGTTCCTGGCTAACACCGTGAAACCGTCTCTACTAAAAATACAAAAAGAAATTAGCCGGGCATGGTGGCAGGCGCCTGTAATCCCAGCTACTCGGGAGGCTGAGGCAGGAGAATGGCGTGAACCCGGGAGGCGAAGCTTGCAGTGAGCAGAGATCGTGCCACTGCACTCCAGCCTGGGTGATAGAGCAAGACTCTGTCTCAAAAAAAAAAAAGAAAAGAAATTTCAACCAGGAATACTTAACAAAGAAAAAGAGGCCTTTGGACCCCCACATTAAAATCATGGATGACTGGCCGGGCACAGTGGCTCACACTTGTAATCCCAGCACTTTGGGAGGCCAAGGAAGGTGGATCGCCTAAGGTCAGGAGTTCGAGACCAGCCTGGCCAACATGGTAAAACCCCGTCTCTACTAAAAATACAAAAATTAGCCGGGTGTGGTGGCGGGTGCCTGTAATCCCAGCTACTGGGGAGGCTGAGGCAGGAGAATGGCTTGAACCTGAGAGGCAGAGATTGCAGTGAACCGAGATCTTGCCATTGCATTCCAGCTTGGGCAACAAGAGTGAGGCCTTGTCTCAAATTTAAAAAAAAATCATGGATGACCTGGGAATCTCAGAGAAGTAAAGAACTGACTCCTAATATGGCAACTTGTCAGGAATATTCAAAGTTTTCCGTTATTGTCCACAGATCCTGAGACTGGACATAAATTTTCTCCAAAAGAGCTAGACACAATCCCTTTGTGCCATGTTATCTGATGCCAGAACACTGTTTAGCTGTTCACCCCACAGGCCAAAACTGCTATTTGCTACCTCATGAATGCAGCTACAGGTTATCCCCACATATTGACAAATAATATTGGTCTTCAAGACCTGTGAACTTCATTCCAGTAGCTCAGACAAGATTCCTGATTTGATTCACCTGTTAAATACATTTTCTTCCCCCTTTAATACAGTTTCTTCATATAAAACATCTTATCTAAAGAAAATGTCCCATTAACACTCTAATGGACTCTTAGTAACTGAAGATTATAATCACAGGTGTGAGCCACCACACCTGTCTTAGTAGCTGAAGGTTATAATTACAGGCATGAGCTGCCACACCTGTTCCCTGCCACTATTTCTAAGGACTTCTTGGATCCATGACTGTCCCTCCCCGTCCCCTATTTATCCCTCTACCATATTGCCATTCCCTACAGTAAGGAGTAATCCATGGGTGAGACAGGACTCAGTCATTGCCCCATATCTAATTCCAAGGCTTATTCTCAATGTTAACACAATAATACAGAATAGATATTTCAGCTACTTATGGATTCCTCTTCCCTAATATGTGGATGCAAATGTGTGCAAAGTGAAGAAAGAAATAATAACTAAATGAAGCTTAAGTGCTACATCAGGAGAGATGTAACTATTAACAAATGTTGGAAAAGGGTTTGGAGAGAGGATAGAATGAGACTTTCATTGAGAAAGGTGATATGGAATGACATCTGCTCTTGCCAAAGCCAGGTCTCTCAGATCTCCCAACTAAAAACACAAACAGTATCAATATCCCAGAGAATCTTAACCACACATTTGATGCCACAGTAAGTCCCAGCATCTTAGAATGTTGATACTGAAAGAGACCTTCAAGACTGGCTGCTAAAATCCCATCATTTCTCAAACTAGAAAACAGCCTTAAGAAGAAGAAAGTGACTTGCCTTAATTAAAGATTATTTAGCTGTAACACTGAGGCCAGAGCTCCAGTTTTCTGCTCATGGAACAAATGTTGATAAGTCTTTCTTTTTTTCTTGGGCATTTGGGGGTGGCTTTTAATGTTGGATGTATGTCAACACCAATGGAGCCACTGCTTTTCTGGGACAAAAGAACAGTCCCTCTTCCTCAGGAAAGGTCCAGTGTGTCCACACATGTATCCCCATAGCCTTCTATCATGAGAGAGCCCCTCACAGATCCAGCCACTGGCCAGTGACTTGCTGTGAATGATGCCAAGTGGGAGTGTCTGTACCCTGCCCAAGTCTGTGTGGTTTCCTATGCTCTCCTTCTTTGCCATCACATAAATTTACAAATATAATGTAAGCATGTTTATATACATGTTCTTTTAAGTTAAGAAAACCTCATCATGAGAAAAATAAAATAAAATTGCACTGTGGCCTCTCAGATTAAAGACTGAGTTAAAATGAGGTTGTCCAACCCATAGAAGAACAGGCCACACATGCTGATACAACTGACCCATCATTCCATCCTGGCACTTATTCCCAGCCAACTCGTGGGAATAATTCCTTCACAAGGCAGCCAAGAGGTAGAAGGTAAATACAATCAGCCCCATGGATGGATACAGCACACCAAGGCACAGGGCCGGGTATGTGGAGGTGCTATGGATGAGGGACAGGAGGCCGGAAGCATAGGGCCAGACCTCTGGCTCTACAATAGCACTCTCTCCCTTTGAGGAAAAGCATTTGGTCATGAGAGACATCCCCAGCTCATAGCAAATGTCTACAGCAGTGAGGGTGTGGAATTAGGAGGTAAAGAGATGGTGCTGGCCTAAGGGTGACACACTTCTTCTAAACAAACCTCCAGAGTAGAGCTGCCAATAAGGCAAATCTGAAGGGTTGTGATTATGAACTGGGAGATGCTGGTACATCCCCCAGGCCATGAATGACCCCTGAGTGGCCCAGACATCCTCACTCCCAACAGGTCAAAGAATTAGCTTGCAAGGACTTCCCTTGCGAGAGAACCATAGCTGGGTTGAGGGGATGGCAAAAGGCACAGGCAGCTCTAATAGTTCAGCTCTCCCTGACTCCTCCTTCGGCCTGAGGGAGGGGAAAGGAGGCAGAGGTACAGATGACCCGGGCTGCCAAGCCCAGCAGTTCCTACCATAGCTGCTGAGAGTCAGGCCTGAGAACCATAAATTTATGAACTCAGGGTAGAGCCAAGGCTTGGTGTCCTTTCCTCTGGAATGAGAGGCCTCAGCCCTGCCCTTCTCTTCAGGGACAATGGCCTGATGAGGAAAGCTGGCTTCTCACTGAGGTAATGAAGAACACCTGCTCAACTCCATAGTCACCCTCAAGCTAAGCAGGAAGAAACCCTGCAGGAGGCATTCTGGGACAAAGGCTAAGGAGCTCAGCTTATCAGGACACATCACAATTTTAAATTACACACTCCCACACACAACACACACACATAAACACACAGACCCCCACATACACACACACAGACCCACACTTCCACATACTGACATTCTCCCAACCTACCCCACTCTGAGCCCCAAATCCCTCCCCACAAATACTGTCCTCTGTAAACATGATGGCAGGGACTCCTGCAATCGTGGCACAGGCTGATAATGATCTGAGGATGACTGCTTATCATTAAGTGCCCCGGTACGTGATATTGGTGAAGGTAGACGTGGCCTCTTTATACAGTGGGTTGTTGGCCTGTGGAGGAAACAGAATAGCATCTTACAGTGACTTCCTCAGTCCTTCCCTACCCTGAATGTTTAAAATTCATCTCAGAAGTTTTCCCAAGGCACCGTTCTCTGGATTACACCATCAATGACACAGAATAATGTTCATTTTGCTCACACTTTAGTTCTTGGCATGGGAATTGATAGGAAATAACAGGAGGAGATGAGGTAGAATGCCATCCTGCCACCGTTTCTTTTTTTTTTTTTTTTTTTTTTCAGACAGGGTCTCATTTTGTTGCCCAGGCTGGAGTGCAGTGGCACAATCTCGGCTTACTGAAACCTCCACCTCCCCTGACTCAAGACATCCTCCCACCTCAGCCTCCCAAGTAGCTGGGACTACAGGCACACACCACCATGTCTGGCTAATTTTTGCATTTTTTTGTAGAGATGGGGTTTCTTCATGTTGCCCAGGCTGGTCTCAAACTCCTGAGCTCAAGCGATCCACCTGCCTCAGCCTCCCAAAGTGCTGGAATTACAGGCATGAGCCACCACACCTGTTCCCTGCCACTATGTCTAAGGAGCTATATTCAGCCTATCACTCTTCAGTGATTCCACAGCATTCGGGGATAGAACCTCTCCTATTTCACCCCTGTGTCCCCGTCTCTTTTGCCCTTCTCCTATTTTCCATTCCCTGTGACAGTGATAGGAGATGTGGACAAGGGACAGAAATGTATCAGGTGGAATTCAGAACACAGAGGAAAGCTTTTGCTCAAATAATTATTAATTTGTTTTCATCTAATCTGGCCAAGCACTAACCATGGCCAGACATGGTGGTTTATGCCTATAATCCCAGCACTTTTAGGGGCCAAGGTAGGAAGATCACTTGAGCCCAGGAATTCTAGACCAGCCTGGGTAACAGAGTGAGACCCTGTCTCTACAAGGGAAAAAAATACAAAAATTAGCTGGCTCGGTGATGTGTGCCTGTAGTCCTGGCTACTTGGGAGGGTGAGGTGGGAGGATCACTTGAGCCCAGGAGATCGAGGCTGCATTGAGCCATGATGGCACCACTGCACTCCAGCATGGGTGACAGAGCGAGACCCTGTCTCAAAAAAAGAAGGAAGGAGGGAAGGGAAGGGAAAGAAAAGGAGAGGAGGGGAGGAAGGGAAGGGGAGGGGAGGAAGCGTAAAAGGAAGGGGAGGGGAGGAGAGGGGAGGGGAGGGGAGGGAATGGGAGAGGAGGGGACAGAAAGAGAAAGCACTATCCACAAACTGTCATGTTATCAGGAAAAAGTAAGACCCTCACTAGGTTTCCCAAACTATTTTCCAACAGAAAGTAACAAATCCTATAATGGTAGCTTCAAGAAACACATTCTTGGCCAGGCGCAGTGGCTCACGCCTGAAATCCTAGCCCTTTGGGAGGCCGAGGCAGGTGATCACGAGGTCAGGAGTTCGAGACCAGCCTGGCCAACATGGTGAAACCCCGTCTCTACTAAAAATACAAAAAATAGCTGGGCGCAGTGGCTGGCGCCTGTAATCCAGTTACTCAGGAGGCTGAGGCAGGAGAATCACTTGAACCTGAGAGGCCAAGGTTGCAGTGAGCCAAGATCGCTACACTCAAGCCTGGGTGACAGAGCAAGACTGTCTCCAAAAAAAAAAGAGAAAGAAACACATTCCTGTGGGCCTCATAGGTACAGGATGTTCCACACTGTTCTAACAGAAACATCTCAGTTTCTTGGGACCCTTGAGTATAAAGCTCTGGGGTCAACATCAAATGGGAACAAACTTGCAGCCTAACTCTGGACATTTGGGGAGTCAAATAGCCATTTGGAGGGTCGAGGAAAAAAGTTGAAATGTGAAAGAAGAGCCAAAAGAGAATACAGTAAGATTAAGTATATAGAAAGTTCTCAGTAAATGCTTATTTAATTGGAATAAATCAGGATAAAAGAGTAGAGTCTGATTTGGAAGTAACCTTTTATTTTATTTTATTATTATTATTATTATTTTTGAGACCGAGTCCTGCTCTGTCACCCAGAGCAGGGTGCAATCTCAGCTCACTACAACCTCTACCTACTGGGTTCAAGCAATCCTCCTGCTTCAGCCTCCCGAATAGCTGGGATTACAGGCATGCACCGCCACACCCGGCTAATTTTTATATTATTAATAGAGACGGGGTTTCACCATGTTGCCCAGGCTGGTCTCGAACTCTTGAGCTCAAGTGATCTGCCCACCTTGGCCTCTCAAAGTGCTGGGATTACAGGCACGAGCCACCACGCCCGGCCTGGAAGTAACCATTTATTTGAGGAGAAAGAAGAGAATGAGGTGGAATGACATCCTGCCACTATTTCTAAGAGGCTGAAGGAAGCTGAAGGACAAGGGGATAGTGAGACCATCTCTCCCAGTTTCCAGAACAGAGGATAATGGAAAGACGATGGTACTGGCTGAACATGACCACCCAAAGCATCTGCTGCTTCCACTTAAGAGTCTCAGACCAATGACTTTAGAAAACGCCCAGCCCCGTCTCTTACTGTGTCCCATTTTGCTCTGGCGCGTTCTTCCTCAAATTTAGCGAACTCTTTTCGGTCATGGATGGTGATGAGGAGCTTCCAGATGAGCAGGGCGGCAAGGCCAATGAGCAGAATGGCCCCCATCACTGAGAGCAGGACCACCAGGATGTCAGGGCCCTTGGGACACTCTGTGAGGAAGAAGCACAGAGCAGGGCGGTTGTGAATGAAGCAGGAGTCACTTGAACTGGCTATGAAAAAGGTGTTCTTGACAAAGTAACTAAGGTCCTTGAAGGAAATAGGACAGTTTTCAAAAATTAATTTTTTTAATGAGACAATCATTAGGACAGCAATAATCTGCACTGAGTGGCTCAAATCAGAAGTCTAGACCTGGTAACCCCTAGACAGAACCCAGCCACACCTTTGTGTGGGGGTTCACCCAAGTGTTTATTTTAAAAATTAAACACAAAGAAGAGAACACCAGACACTGGGACCTACTTGAGGGTGGAGACGGGGAGGAGGTGGGGAGCGAAAAACTACCTATGAGTCACTATGCTTATTACCTGGGTGATGAAATAATAGGTACACCAGACCCCCATGACTCACAATTTATCTACAGAACAAACCCACACATGTACCCCTAAAGCAAAAATAAAAGTTTTTTAAAAAATTAAAAATAAAAAGCCGAGTGTGGTGGCTCACACCTGTAATCCCAGCACTTTGGGAGGCCAAGATGGGCAGAGCACCTGAGGTCAGGAGTTTGAGAACAGCCTGGCCAACATGGTGAAACCCCATCTCTACTAAAACTACAAAAATTAGCCTAGCATGGTGGCGAGCACCTGTAATCCCAGCTACCTGGGAGGCTGAAGCACAGAATCACTTGAACCTGGGAGGTAGAGGTTGCAGTGAACCGAGATCACACCATTGCACTCCAGCCTGGGTAACAGAGCAAAACTCCATCTCAAAAAAAAAAATAAATAAATAAATAAATAAATAAATAAAGAAGAAATAAAAAATTGACTTTATTGGCAATATTGAATAATCAGGAGATTCTCCCCCTAAAATTTCATATTAGTCTCTTTAAAAAGAAAATCCAGGCCAGGCCCAGTGGCTCATGCCTGTAATGCCAGCACTTGGGAGGCTGAGGCAGGAGGATAGCTTGAGTCCAGAAGTTCAAGACCAGCCTGGGCAACATAGTGAGGCTCTGCCTCTACAAAATTGTTTTTTTTAATTAGCCAGGCATTGTGGCATATGCCTGTAGTCCCAGCTACTCAGGAAGCTGAGGTGGAAGGATCGTTTGAGCCTGGGAGGTCAAGGTCATAGTGAGCCATGATCGTGCCACTGCTCTCCAGCCTGGATGACAGAGGGAGAGACTATCTCAAAAGAAAGAAAGAGAGAAATACAGAAAGAGAGAGATTCCTATATTCCTGCAGGGCAGCAGTTAGCTAGAGCTGAGGAGGAGCTGCTCCTTTTAATTGGAACTCATGTTTTCTAGTTTACCAGAATCCCCACCACTCACCCTTCTCTCTCCTAGAGGAAGGCAGTGTGACTTGTTGGTGCGTCTGCGCTCCTGTGGATGTTACAGCCAGACTCCCTGGGTTTGAATCCTGACTTATCACTTAACTTTTATACATGATCTTTGGAAAATTACTTAACCTTTCTGAATGTCTGTTTCCTGTTTCTCCATCTTTAAAATGAAGATAGTAATAGCACTGACTTTAAAAGAAACTTGTTATGAGGAATAATTAAATTAAATACATCTTAAAAACTCAGAACAATGCCTGGCACAGAGTAAGTGCTCAGTAAATATCAGCTACCGTTGTAACGGATCTTCTTACACCCAGCTGTTTTCACTAACTTATTTGCTTCCTTAGCCACTGTAAGTATTTGTGTCTGTTATCCTGGTTCAGATATTTACATTCCTGAGGGCTGTGAACCTAATGACGTTTTTTGCATTCTTAGAGACCAGGACCTGCCAGCCAAGACAATATTTTGGGTTCTTTCCCAAAATACTTAGTCATCTAAAATCATAACCCTATTGAAAGCTGACTTCCTGTTCAACCCCAGTCAACAACTAAAACAGAGGCATGTCACCCCTCTGGGGGTCAGGCTGAGTATACTCTGCAGAGCTCTGCTTCCCACAAATGTCAGGTATCTAATAGGTGATCTTATTCCAGTAACCTCAAGTGTTATGAAACCAGGTGTTTATATATGAGGGTGCTAATGAGCCTGGAGAGGAAGTCACACCCACTTTCCACACTGTCTCCCACCTTCTTCTCCAAACATATACCCAATGCTCACCACACACACCACAAAAACAACCACCACCATAACTGAAGCTGGCTATCTCCCAACCCGCCAAATTACAACCTGTCTATAATTAAATGAGTGCCTGGAGAGAGGCTGTGAGGTTCCAGTGTTCAAGTTCCCAAGAGTGAAGGGCCCCAGTTCTGGGAAAAACAATTATGGATTCTCTGGAAGATTTGGGTAGGGCTGACCCTCAATTATCGAAGTAAAATCTCTTTAATTCTGCACATTAGTATGGGCAGGGCAGGTAGGGTGCCAGGAGGTCTTTAGGGGAAAACAATCTGTTAACCATGTGTCCTGAAAGGAGTTTGGGGTGGGTTTCCTGGAAGCAGAAGGCAAGATCAGGTGACCTCTGGAGGGCCCTTCCAGCCACAGCGGTGGACCAATGGCAAATGACCCAAGGTCAGAGAAGTCTGGGTAGGGTTGGCAGATTCAGCAAACAAAAACACAGGATGCTTGGCCAGGTGCAGTGGCTCACACCTGGAATCCCAGCACTTCAGGAGGCCAAGGCAGCCAGATCACTGGAAGTCAGGAGTTCAAGACAAGCCTGGCCAACATGGTGAAACCCTGTCTCTACTAAAAATACAAAAGTTAGTCAGGTGTGGTGGTGGGCGCCTGTAATCCCAGCTACTCGGGAGGCTGAGGCAGGAGAATTGCTTGAACCCGGGAGGCAGAGATTGCAGTGAGCCAAGATCACGCCGCTGTACTCCACCCTGGGCAACAGAGCAAGACTCTGTCTCAAAACAAAAACAAAACAAACAAACAAAGCAGGAAGCCAAGACAAATTTGAATTTCAGATAAATGATTATTTTTTACTATCATCGTGTACCAAATACTGCATGGGACCTAGTGTATTTTATTTGGTGACCCCATCTGGGAGTGATAAGAGCCCAGCTCAAGAGCCCATTCCATGTGGTTAAATTCCATTTGGCCAATGCCAAAACTTTTGGCAGTGTTGTCTTTACTGCCCTATAGTGGCTTAGCCCTTCAAAGAGAGCATCTGCAAGAGCATGAGTTGGGGAAGAGAAAGAGAATGATCTCCCCCACTGTCTGAGGCCCCAGCTGCAACATTCTACTCAAAGCCAGGAAATGATTGGAGCTGGGAGATGAGCAGGGAGGCGGAGCCTAGAATTCCAGAGCAACAACATAGGAAATGTTGGCTCTGTGTGTTGGCTCACACCTGTAATCCCAACACTTTGGGGGGTGCTGAGGCGGGGGGATCACTTGAGTCCCAGAGTTTGAGACTAGCCAGGGCAACATAGTGAGACTTCATCTCTACAAAAAAATAAAAATTAAAAAGTAGCCAGGTGTGGTAGTGTACGCCTGTAGTCCCAGGGAGGCTGGGATGGGAGGATTGTGTGAGCCGAAGAGGTTGAGACTGCAGTGAGCCAAGGTCGCACCACTGCACCCCAACCTGGGCAACAAAATGAGACCCTATCTCAAAAAAAAAGATAGGAAACGTGGGTCTATGGATCTGGGGTCTGTTCTCCTAATGTGGAGGAAGGGGTCTACTGGCAGTGAATACTCAAAAATGTTTTCTAATAATTCATCTTAATCTGTTGTTTAAGGAGAACAAAGGCCATTAAGGTGTTAAAGGGAAGCGAGCGATCGACAGCATTGGTTGGTGACAAACCTGTGGCTGGTCTGTGTATAATGGGATGGATTCCTCCTGCTCCCAGAAGGCACTGTACCTTCAGTGTTCAGGGCAGCCTTGCCTTAGTGCCTCAAACCCATCCCTACATCCTGCAGTAAACTTGGAAAGGTAACACCTCTAACCATCAGGCCTTCCTCTGAAGCACAGTCAAGTTGCTCTTGGCAACCATCTCAATTTTAATAGTGCAGATGCTATATGCTGTAAAGTCCTAAAATTTAAATTCTTTATTTCTTGACATCATTGCCTCAAAAAAATGCGTGATATGTTTTGTCCATTAATGAGATCCATATCTATCTTCTTCTCCTTACCTGCTTTCTGATTTTCCTGTCTCCTCAATTAACAAGCCACTTTCTTGATAATATTTGTGTTTATAAATGCCCTTCACCCAGATGACGGTCCCTAACTTATCGTTTTTTTTTTTGTTGTTGTTGTTGTTGTTGTTTGTTTGTTTTTTTGAGACAGAGTCTCACTCTGTTGCCCAAGCTGGAGTGCAGTGGCGCGATCTCAGCTCACTGCAACCTGTGCCTCCCGGGTTCAAGTGAGTCTCCTGCCTCAGCCTCCCAAGGAGCTGGAATTACAGGCATGCACCACCATGCCCGGCTAATGTTTTTGTATTTTTAGTAGAGACAGGGTTTCACCATGTTGGCCAGGCTGGTATTGAACTCCTGACCTCAGATGATCCACCCACCACGGCCTTCCAAACTGCTGGGATTACAGGTGTTAACCACCACACCTGGCCCCTAACTTATCACTTGCAGGCTTAACCTGTTTTGCTTAACAGCTTCGATGAGTAGAGATTCCTGCCTAACATGGTTCTCCCTCTCCCTCCTGGGGCAGGGCCGGGAGCCCTCAGGGTTCACTCACCTGGCTCTTCTACCACATACAGGATGGACTTTCCACTAGAATCTTCATAGTACTGGAATCTGACGACACAGTCATCCTCATTCTTATAGGTACAATTCACTGCATCCTTGCCAGTGTCCTCTGGGAGTAGGGAAAATGGAGGAATAAAAAGTGAGACAACTACTGGAAGATGGGACCACTCCAAACCCCTATCACAGGACTTCCGGGGAAGTATGTGACAGGAAACCCTGTGCCTCATGTGCACGATGCCTAGATTCAAGGTGGCTGTTGTGTCTGGCAGTTGCCACTCACTGACACTCACTGATGTATTTTGTACTGCACAGGCCCTTTTTGGTTCCTAATCCTTCCTCTGAAAGGGACATGATATAACAGTATTACACAATTTAATTCAAATCCTGGCTTCACTACCTACCCGTTGTGTGATCTTGGGTAAGTTACCTGACCTCATCAAGTCTTTCCTCATCTATAAAAAGAAAATGATACCCCCACCTCACAAGGTCGGTGAACTAAACAGCATAAAGTGAACAGTGCCTAACATATAGTAGGTGTACTCTTCCCTCTCTTTCCTTTCTCTGCTTGCTTAGTGATTCTTAATAGTTTGCTTATGCAGCTGTTCTATTTCTTCCATTTCTGTTTCTGATCCAGTATACCTCCCCAGAGCTATCCTCTCTTCTCTGACTCCCACCGTGTTTTGTAGACTTCATCTCTTCTAATTCTAAAGTTTGTTATTCTGCAAAGATACTAGGGGTTACCCTCCACTAGCTGCACTATGCCCCATACTGATGAAACCAGATGAGTAAAACTGACATATGATGAAATTAAGCAAATGTACCCAGGTCACACAGCAAATGAGTGATGAAGCAGAACAAGAACAGGAGTCTCAAAGCACATCCTGCAGACTTGAACTCAACAACCCTTCAGAAAACCAGTGGTATTATAATACAGGGAAAAGAGTATGGATTTCAGGATCTAGTTCTTATCTTAATTTGCCATTCCCTTGCTTGGGCCAGTTACTTAACTTTCCTGAGACTCAAAATGAAGATAAGAATAGTACTGTAGTTCTGCTTCACTAGGCTATTGACAGAAAAATAAGATAATGTATATGAAAGATACTTTATAACTTTTACAAGCGATAAAATTCCCTATAAATAAGCATTTATTTTAATATGCTTATTTCCATACTCTTTTCCCTGTACTATAATACCACAGGTAGAGGGGAGGTGGAGGTACAGAACTGCTTATCAATTAGCCTGTAATACCCACCTAGTGTAGATGGTAAAAATAACATCTCAGCAGCCTCTCCTCTCTGAACTAATCATAGCAAGCCTAATCTCCTCCAGAGGAAAAACTGTTTCTTCAAACTCAATCCCCAAATCGCTAACCTCACCCCAGCCCTACTTCTGATATTAGCCAAAAGGCCCAGAGAGCTGACTCTTTTCTATAACACGCCCACCAGGAAGCTGACTGGCTGGCTGTGTCTTACTGTGGCTCTCTCTGAAATGTGTTTCTGCCTTCATGGGAGATTGCTATCTATGGAGAGACTGCCATCTCTCTAGTACTAGAGTACCATCTCAATGCCTCGCTGGCCCACATAACTATATCAGATGTGATGACAGCAGCAAAGATCATCTCCTTTTAGGTTAAGATGAAGTACAGAGAATACTTAAGAATAATTGCAGGCAAGATTTTTTTTCTCCCTATTGTTTGTATTTCTGTCTGTCTTATTTCAAAAGGGGCTCCAGAGAGGCAGAAGGACTTCAGATAAAGCTTTTGGTTGCCTATCCATAAGGTTGAAGGTTTCCCTCCAAACTGCAAAGCTTTAAGCAAAATCTTGGGCACTGCATAACACTTTTAGTTAAGTAAACTTGGTAAACGCTTACTAGCCTACTGAGCTAAGATGATGACTATCACAGGCAACCACTTCCCAGCTCTGTGCCTCAGTTTTTTCATCTGTAAAATGGGATACATTCTCTTCCCTTCCTTAGGGAGGCACTTGCTCCCTTTGCTTTGCAGGCTCTTGCTGAGTCTGTGGGCTCTGGGAAGCAGAAGTGGTGGATGGCTGCACACACTAGTAAGAGAGGAGGACAACTCTCAGAGACACCAGCTCACATCAAGTGTCCATTGTTCCTCAAGCCTGCACAACATTCCCTGAGGTAGAAGTCACGCTTCCATTTTACAGGTGGGAGTTGGATAGGTTCTGGGATTGAATTAGAAACATTTAGCACCTGGGTGTGTGCAACTCTAAGATGTGCTGAACTTACTAAGCTCTTTCACTGACTCAATCTCGTCACGGCAGTAACGGTTGCAGGTATTTTCGTCATGTAGGGCTCCCCGGTCAAACTTCTTACACTCCACACATTCTCTGAAGGAGAGAGGACACAGTGATTAAGGCAAAGAAGGAGCAAGCCTAAGCGTATCCCAGTCCAGCTCTGATCTCCACGCATTCAGAAAGCTGCTCCACCTCCATTAAAACACACACACACACACACACACACGCCTGTAAGACAATCCTGGGGACCTGAATGGCAAGTGTGGAGTTCAGGGGTGGGAGTGTCCCCCTCACCTGTAGGCAGCACCTGGCAGCCAGAAGCCTCCCAGGTCCTTCATTAAACTTCCCATCCCATCCAGGGCTGTGCCAGGATGGTGAACCCTATGCCATTTCTGAGAACTATAAAGTCAGAACCAGTCATGTCATTTGGGGGCCCAGTGCAAAATGAAAATGTCAGCTCCCTTGTTCAAAGATTACTAAGAATGTCAAGACAGTGATGGCAGAGCATTAAAACAAGCATGAGGCCCTTGTAGGCACAGGGCCCTATGCAGCTGCATATGTTGCACACTCGTAAATCTGGCCCTGCTTAAAGTGGTAAGCAGAATGGCAGTGCCATGGACTCAGGCTGATGGGGCTTCCTCTGGCCCCTAAAGTGGGAGGTTTGTAGTAGTTTCACAGAGTGTCCTCCATAATTCCAGCCCTCACATCTCCCACTGAATCAGAACATTAGCACTGGATCGTTCCTCAGACTGGTTTAGCCTTCCTCCCAGCTCAGAGGGAGTCAGGATGTCACCCTAGGAGAGGACATTCTCCAATCGAAGTCCAGCTCGTTCAACTTTGGCTCCTTCACAGTTGGCTCTATTCCAACTTGCCCAAAGCCTTTGGCAAAAGGAGAGACAGTCATCTGGCTGGAGTGGACTCCTCTCCCTAAGGCTCTGGTGAGCAAGAAACACACCTGGAGAGCTGGGGATTCTAGTCAGGGGATCCTCTCCTACCTCCCAGCCTCCCGGCTCTCTCCAGACTCCACACTCACTTCTTAAAGGTGCAGGCATCTGGGCAGGTGGGGCACTTCTCACAGGTGTCCCCATAGGAGCCCGGCTGGATACAGACACAGCTGCCACATTCACACTTGCCGCGGCCGCTGCACAGCAGCCCATTGCTGGACATGCAGGTGTCAGTACGCGTGGTACAGTTGCAGTAGTAGCCGGTCCAGTCGGAGTCACACAGGCAGTCCCCACAGCTGCACTGGCCATGGCCTGAAAACACACAGCCCAGGAAGGTGGACCAGCTGGCGAGAGCTCCACTCCCATGGCAGCAGGCTACACACAACCATCCTGCTCTCCCAACCACACAGATAATGATCCTCCAGGTTGGCAGGGAATTGGCTCACCACCCAGGGGAGTCCTACCCAGCAGAGACAAACTCAGTTTTCTAGGGGTCCCAAGGTATGGCAGGACTTGCTCGGAGCCACTGTAGAGCAAAAGATTCTCAGGAACTAAGTCTCCTGGGCCTCTTGCCCTCTCTCTTGCCCTTTTCTGAATACCTCTGCCTTCTGAGAAAGGCAAGAGAAAGGGTAGGAGGCTTAGAAGACTTAGTTCCTTCTAGTCTAAGGACTAGAAGCAAGCTCTTTAGCCCTTCTAGTTTGGCTGACACAGCACAAAGCCACAGCCCTGAACCTACTACACAGGGCACTCAGTAGCCTTGACGGTGTGACTTGATGATGGCAAAAGGCCTCACAGGCCCCAAAACTCTCTCCCTTTGACCTGACACAGGGCTGCTCGCCTCTCCTACCTGATCTGAGAGGCCTACTACCACTGTCGTCATCGTGGCCACCCAGTTGGGTTAGACAACAACATAGGGTCCAGTTCTGCTTAAAAACCTTCAAAGGCCAAGCATGGTGGCTCATGCCTGTAATCTCAACACTCTGGGAGGCCGAGGCAGGTTGATCACTTGAGCCCAGGAGTTCAAGACTAGCCTGGGCAACATAGCGAGATCCCGTCTCTACAAATTTTTAAAAAATTATCCGGGCATGATGGCAAGAGCCTGTAGTCCTAGCTACTTGGGAGACTAAGGCAGAAGGATCACTTGAGCCCAGGAGTTCAAGGCTGCAGTGAGCCATGATCATGCCACTGCACTATGGGCTGGGCATGGAAAGAAATGTCTGCTTCCCAGGAAGAATGGGGAACATAACCCAAGCTGCCCCAGCTGCCAAGTATATCTGGAAAGTAGAGATGTTGGGCTGCCAGAAGGGTGGGGAAAGCAGAAAGGCTGTGTCCCGAGGCTAGGTTCCCTAGAAGTACAGCTTGGATGAGGATCTTATTTAAGGGACTCGCTGAGGAAGTAGAGAGGAGGGAGGGAAACAGGACATGGCAAGAGGCAGAGCTGGCAGGAATGTGGTCTCAGCCAGATGCCCTCCAGCCTGATCCTACATGAATGGCACCACAAAGCCAGGCCCACCCTGAGGCGAAGAGTCTAGCCTTGAGTAACCCCTTCTCCATCAGTCATTGGCCAACATCTAGGGGCAAGACAGCTCCTGTCAGCCGAGGGCAGTTCTCCACAGAAGGGGCAGCTGTGAGCTGCTATCGGCCAACCTCACAGCAGCTGGGGGAGGAGTGCGCCAGCCAGCAGAGCTGCCCCTCCACCCGCCCCCCGGCCTTTCACTACACCCTGCATTTGGCCACGGCTCCTGGATGGGAAAGACCAACACCACAGGGGCCTGGCAGCACTCAGAGGCCTCCGCCTCCTCAGAAACTCTTGTCCCATAGTGTTTCCTTTGTGAGGCTAAACAAAGTGATCTTTGACAAGATGGGCCAGCCAGGGAGTGAGGTTGGGAGTGGAAGTGACAGGTCAGAGCCAGCAGGCTGACCCCAAGCCTTGGTAGGGTTAGCCCTTAAAAGGTAGCCACAGTGTGGTAATGTCACAGGACTGGCACCCTTCCAGCAAAAGGGAGGCTGAGTCCGGGTTCATCGGAAAGTCAGAGGAGTAAAGTAAGAAATGAAGAGTGGAAGAGGAGAAAGGGAGGGGAGCCAGAAAAGGGAGGGAGGAACAGGTGCTTAAGGTCATTGGGAACACGAGCCCCACAGCTAGACCTTCTGGGCTGATGCTCGCTCCACTCCTCTCCGTCCTGAGCCTGCCCCTCCTCTGAGATCCGTCAGACATCCCACCTCCTCCATGAAGCCATCCAGGCCTACCCTGTCCCCAGTCAAGTCTCGCTCCAGTGGACTCCTATAACATTCCCTGAGCACTCCACACTTCCTGGATCTGTCAGATTCAACCTCATGTTGGGAATTCTCCTTGGGTAACTGTCTTATTCATGCCTCTCTATCCTACTCCACAACAGCACAGAATCTGGCTCACAGAGGCTGCCTGACTGATCTGTGGCTGTGGCAAGTGGAAAACTCCCTTGAGGATGATGCACTTCTTGATGTTTGAGGCAGGAATGTTGATCATGAGCAACCATGAAGACCAGGCCCAAAGTAGGGAGGGGACAACGGGGATGGCCAGGGAACCAGCCGCCATGCTTACAGGCCATGGGCTAGGGAAATGGCCGAGTCACAGCACACCTGCCCCCTGAGCCCCTGCTTATAGCAAAGAATGAAGCATAGAGCCAGCAGCTCTGGCAAGGGGCAATGGTGAGTGGGGCTTTAAGCTTGGAGAGATCAGGGATCATGCATGACCCCTTGTTCACTCATATGGACCAAATGATGGCACAGAGCAAGTGCTCAATGATGTGCGCCCCTGAGTATCTGTCACTGGAGGATGTGATGATGGCACCACAGGGTCTAGACCTGAGGCTGGGTGGGCACCTGACACCCTAGCAAGACATGGTAGAGGGAGGCGGCAATGGCTGCCCTGGTTCCCTCATGGATTAGACTGGAATGCACTGAGGAGGAGCTGTTCTTGCACTGGTGAGAGGCAGGAACTGGGGCTTCTGACCCAGTCAGCTTTGTTTTGTGGCTTTAGTGGGGCAGCAGCCAAAAGAAACATGCTCTGGCTGGGATCCTGCCGCAGTGCCTCACACCAGACCAGGAACCATCAGGCCATGGAGGAGGACTGGGGGTGCCCCCGTGGTCCAGCCATACTCCTCTCCTGGGACCACCCTCTCTCCCTCAGTCCCCAACCTTCTTCCCAGGGGTCTCCCACTTCAAATTTACCCATTTCCTTTGGTACTTTGAATTAGATGTAAATACTTTAAATAGTAAAATGAAGTGAAACTCCTGCCTCACCCCCTAATTCAAATGGTTGCTGTTTGTGTGCTTTCATCTGTGTGTATCTGATCTCTTGCTCTCCCCTAACCATTCTGATAACACTTCCTTCCAAACTCTCTCTAAAATTTTGACAGCATGAGTAAAGGAAACAATGTCGTAGATAATTTAAAAAGCAGTCATTTTTATGTTACTGGCATGCTTTAGAATGACACAGATCGACCTTTCTAAGTGAGCTTTTTTAAAGGTTAATATCAGTATCGAAGTGAGTATCTGCATGGATTAGCTCAACTGATTAGAGCCCCAATGCTGGCTGGGCGCAGTGGCTCATGCCTGTAATCCCAGCACTTTGGGAGGCCGAGGTGGGAGGATCACGAGGTCAAGAGATCGAGACCATCCTGGCCAATGTGGTGAAACTCCATCTCTACTAAAAATACAAAAATTAGCTGGGCATCGTGGCGCATGCCTATAGTCCCAACTACTCGGGAGGCTGAGGCAGGAGAATTGCTTGAACTGGGAGGCAGAGGCTGCAGTGAGCCAATATCACACCATTGCACTCCAGCCTGGCAATAGAGCAAGACTCCGTCTCAAAAAAAAAAAAAGAACCCCAATGCCAATGAAGCCAATCTGAGTCAAGGGTCATCCCCAGAAAACAATTATAATCTCTCTGTTTGGCCACACAATACACCCGTAACCCAGTCCCAACCAACTTGTGTCTGTCGCAAGAGGGATTAAGCCACAGTGATTATGGCCCAGTAAAAACCCATCCTCAGTGCCCCAGGAACAACTCAGACTATTTGCCCTCTGAGAGTGTTGTCAACATGTCTGCAGATAAAGACTACATTAACATTAGTTCAACTTCTAGCTGGGGAAGTACCCCAGGAGTGGTTCTTGGGGCAAGGAGAAACTAGTTTGAGATTATCAGTAGGCCTCAAGATTTTACTGAATTTTGCAATGAGAAGGACAACTCAGCACCCTGCTGAGTAGAAGGACTTAAAATCATAATCCCCAATCTGTCAGCAGGGACTCTCTGTGGCAGTGCTATCCAAGAGAACTTTCTATCACGTTGAAATGTTCTAGATCTGTGCTGTCCAATATAGCAGCCACTAGCTACATGTGGCCACTGATGAGCTGAAGAACTGAATTTTTAATTTTTCAATTTTGGTTAATTTAAATAGCCACATGTGGCTAAAGGCTACCATATTGGATAGCAAAGATCTAGAATCCAAAAAATAACAGTAGCACCAATAGTAGTAACAGTGATTAACAAAATAGTGCTAACATTAACAAGAGCATTACACCATTTTCCAGACATTGTTCAAGCACACTCCAATGTCTTGCATATGTACTACTCTTTTCCCGGTCTCTTGTGATACAAAGATAAACTCACGTAAAATTATTACTAACCTTACTACATATTCTGACATGTGTTTTCTAAGTCTATAAATACTAAAAATTTAATTGTCATCTATCAGTAACTTTTTTTTTTAACCTGAAAAGGGGATTGGTCCTTATACTCAAAAAGATTAGGAACCACTGACTTACACCTCTGCCTGCAAAGACCCATCTCAGGCCTTCACCTGTGTTTCCAGTGGTTGCAGGTATATGAGGGGGTGTGGGTTCCAGGACAGGGGGCCCTGCAGTTCTCCTCACCTGAGCACATCTCCCCCTTGTAGCGGACACAGGAGAAGTCGTCACACTCGCAGTACTTGCCCGTGATCTTGCCAAAGTCACTGCTGTGGCAGACACATTGACCACAGAGGCACTCGCCCCGCTGGCTGCAGACGGGCTGACCCTCCCGGGGGCTGCACTCGTCCTGCTGGGAAGGGCGATAGTCCTCCTCTGAGCACTCACACTGGGATCCCAGCCAGCCAGGCCCACAACGGCATACCCCACACTCAAAGGTCCCATTGCCATTGTTGCAGCGATGGCTATTAGGTTCAGCTTGGGCCTGGCAGGCACAGTCACAATCAAAGGTGACCTGGACGATCAGGCTGTCCTTGAAGCCCACGGGCTTTATGGTAAAGGACTTCTCCTTCTCTTGGGGACAGCCTCGCACCTTGGCCTCAATGCTGAAGCTCACCTGGATGGAAAGAAAGATTGTATTTAGACACAGTTGGGCCCAGTTAACACTCCAGCTCTGGAGGAAAAAAAAAGTTGTTCCCTGCCCTGCCAAGGAATACCCAAATTGGGTGTCTTATGCTTTTGCAATCTGGAGTTCCTCAGCCTTCCCTATATGAAGGTCTGCAAAGCAAAAACACAAGCACGGGAATAGTATCGTTGTGACATATCTAGCTGGATGCAGAGACATGGTTTACAGTCAATAAATAATAAAAGGCTGTTTTTTCACTCCACATATGAAATAGACCAGCTCAAACTGAACAGAACCTGTGATCATATAAACACCCTGCTTTGGCCTGGTTATAATTATCAGCAAGCTGGACTGATTATAATTATCAGCAAGATGCACAAAGCACTATTTTGCACCACACAATCCCACATGGTGGTCAATCATAAGCTTAGGATCTACTTCAGTTTCCACACATTTCATAGCTTATGCAATAAAGCATGTTTCAGGACAACATTTCTAACATGGGATGTTTGCACAAGCGCCTGAGAGACAGATAGATCAATAGAAAGGATCAGCGTATCCAAAGATCTATTTTCTTCCCCTCCTTCCTCCCCTCCCACCAACCCCTCTCCCCTTAGGCAGAAGCGGAGGAGAAACGACTAATAAGGAAAGTCGTGGAGAGACTGGAGTGTTTTACATTTTAGATTTTACTTTCTTGTGTCATTTTACAAAGAAAGGTATTAATTACCTTGGAAAGGCTGGAGACTGGTGAGGGACTGAAGGTAAAGAAATATTTTCCTTTGCAATCAACTGTGCATACACAAACAAAGGTAACCTAATTGTAAGTTTTTCAAATTCCTGAGAGTGAAGTTCATGTAACAGAAATGGCTTACGCAACAGAAGCCTCAGAGGAAAAGATTGGTGGATCCATTACATCTAACTTAGAATGACTTTCAGGAAACGTATTTTTCTTGCCCATATTTTTTTTCTGGTGGAAGGGGGCCATTTTCAGTCACTACAAAAGGAAGAAAGGGGGTTGGGTGCCCACAGATGCTCCAGGACAAAGGCCCTGCCCAGCCCACCTCACCGTGTCTCCAATCTTGAGTCCCATACAAGACTTGAGGCCAGGGATGACCTCATTGTTGAGGCAGGTGGCATTGAAGGATAGAGACAACTCTTCAGGGAGGTCACGCACTTCCAGCTCGACTTTAGAGCGGATTTTCTGAGCACAAAGGGGCACAAGAAGACAAGAAACTGAACTGAAAGGAAACGGGAAATGGCAAGAGCCAGTTCCATCCCAAGCCAAATCTGGCAAGTAGCTCTGGACTCACCCCAGCAGTGCCAGAGGCCAAGGTTTGACCTGGAAGCTGCCAGAGCACCCCTAGGACTCTGTTTCCTGCGCAGGAACCTGCTCCCTCTTTCCATCTCCACTTGCATCTAGGTGAGTCTGGGTAAAATGTACCAGCTACACCCTCCTGCAGGCCTCACAGATGTTGCAAAAGGGGAGTGCCAATACTGGTCACCTTGGAAAGTGGCATTTTCTACCTAATGTTTCATCAACCTCACCTTCCCCATGTCTCAGCTCTCTCTTTTCCCTGTTATTGGAGCCCAGTTTTCCCTCACTCTACCCCCACAATTCCAGGGCTCTGCTCCTTCTCCATCTAATCACCATCGCCGTCCCCATCTTCTTTCTTTCTTTCTCTCTTCCTTCCTTCATTCCTTCCTTCCTTCCTTCTCAGAAGGCTGCATCCCTTCTAGAGCGGGCCATTGCCTGGGCTCTGGGAGCACACGGAGAAGGCAGTAAGACCGTGTGGTAGACTGGCAACTGGGACTCACAAATCTGAGCCCTGCTGTGTAAGCCAAATGAGGTGGACTCTCCGCGGGACTATTCCCAGCACAAGACACTTACCCCATAAGCATCAACAATGAGCTGGAGGACATTGCTGGAATCCATGGACAGAACCCCAACTGTGGTCCCTGGGATGAGCTCACTATAGTTCTAGAAAGGAAAACAAAGATGTCCAGAGCTTACCAAAGGAAGCTGGTGGTCTCCAAAAGCCCTCCCCAAATCCCACTGAGAGTCCTGAGATGAAGATTGGAGGAAGGTACGGGATATTTCAATTGTCACTGCCAGGAATATATCTAGCAGTTTTTCAGCCCTGAGCAAAAGTAGAGGAAACCTCTCACACCCCTCACCACCTCCCCTCCACCACCACAAACACCAACACATACCTAGTAAGTTCAAGATTGCAGGAAAAAGGCCCAGAGTGCAATCTTTAGCTCCTGGGGAGTGGATTAGGGGAGAGTCTTTCCTGACTGGGGACTGTATCCAATGCTAGCACAGGCTGGCTACCTGGGGCACCCACCATCACAGGGCCCACTCCAGGAAGCCCAAAGGCACAGTCACCTGATAGAGATTGACTACATTTTCAGTCACTGCAAAGATCAAATTGATGTTTTTCTGGGATAGCTTCTCAGTCATCAGCCCCAAAGAGGGATAATCCTAGGAAAATGAAGGATGTAGAGGTTAATGAAGTCTCATGTACATCTCTAGGGTCTAAACCTTAGAACTTATCTTGCTTGGGCTGTGGCTCAGAGTGTGGTGGTGCTTAAACCATTTCACTTCATGCTGAAAGTGAGACAAGAGCCTGGGCAACATAGCAAGACCCCATCTCTACAAAAAAAATGTTTTTATTTGCCAGATGTGGTGGTAAGTGCCTATAGTCCTAGCTACTGGGGAGGCTGAGGCAGGATCACTTCAGCCCAGGAGTTGGAGGTTACAGTGAGCTATGATTGCACCACTGCACTCCAGCCTGGGCAGCAGAGCAAGACTCTGTCTCTAAAAAAAAAAGGGGGGGTGACAGTGAGATAAGAAGGGTAAGTAGCACAGAAGTCTACTTGTGAACTCCAGGGATAGACGAAGAGGTACAGGCCAGTGGTGTCAAAACTAAGCACCTCTTTCTTCCTGCTTGAATTTAATGCACTAATACTATGGAGCTGCTTCCGTGCACAAGGCACTGGGTTAGGCCTCTGTTTTGGAACTACTGACAAATGCCTTGGCCTGGCCCTCGTGATCCTCCACCGTGTGGTCTCAGTCTTTCTTTCCAAATATCGCTCACCTCTCTCCCTCTTCCACTCAGCAGTGATCTGGCCCACTGTCTCCCACCTGGAGTGGCCTTCTTGTTGGTAATCCTCCTCCTTTCTTAGGGCCTAGCTTAGCCCCCACCTTCTTCAGGAGACTTCCTTGGCCATCCCAGCTCATGATGACCTTTCCTCCCTTGGATACGTATAGCCACAATGGCTGTGCCACACCCATTTGGCACTAATCATGCATCTTGTGTTATTGTAAATATAAATATCCTTTCTCCTCAAGTAGACCAAAAACTCCCCAAGGATAGAACCATACATAGTCTTGTTACCTCCCTCAGCCCCTGGCCCAGTGCCTTGCATAGATTAGGGGTCAAATGTTGCTGACTCATTGTCTGGTAGTGCTTGACTTGGATATGGCTGACACCAAGGAACTCAAGGACACTGTGGGGGTGGGGTGGTGAATCGTGAACATGTCCATGGGATCCTAGACCTTGCAGGGAGCTCATTAGATCCTCAGCTCAGTCTCCTGCCTTTACACAGGTATACCTTTAAGTCACCTAGATGAGGAAGTTGCTATATTGTCCTTAGGAGACGAAGAGTTCACACCTGCCCCAGATACCTAGAGCATTACAGCACATTTCTCTTATGGCTTATAGTAATTTCTCCTGATTCAATTTAAATATTTTCCTCTTGTTTAACCTTCTATGGCCATATAAAACAACTTATAAGAAGTTTTCTCATGTATAAGCTAAATCATCCTTTAGCCTTCTTTCTTTCAAGCTAAATGACTCTGGCCCTTTAATCTTTCCTCGTAGGACCTGTTCACCATGCCTTTTATGTTCTTTCCCCTCTTTCTCTCTCTCTCTCTCTCTCTTTCTAAGAGAAGGGGTCTCCACTAGGAGCAATGGCTCACACCTGTAATCCCAGCACTTTGGGAGGCTTAAGAGGGCAGATTGCTTAAGCCAAGGAGTTCGAGACCAGCCTGGGCAACATAGAAAGACCCTGTTTTCAAAAATTAGCTGGGCATGGTAGTGCATGCCTGTGGTCCCAGCTATTCAGGAGACTGAGGTGGTGAAGGCTTGTGAGCCAAGATTGCACTACTGCACTCCAGCTGGGCAACAAAGCAAGACTCTGTATCAAAAAAAAAAAAAAAAAAAAAGCAGGGGTGGTTCTTGCTCTGTCACTCAGGCTGGAGTGTAGTGGCAAGATCACAGCTCACTGCAGCCTCAGACTACTGGGCTCAAGAGATCTTTCTGCCTCAGCCCCACAAGTAGCTGGGACCACAGGCACAAACCATGACACTCAATGAATTTTTGCATTTTTTTGTAGAGGCAGGGTCTCACTATATGTCCCAAGCTGGTTTCAAACTCGTGGACTCACGTGATCCTCCCACCTCAGCCTCCCAAAGTGCTGAGATTACAGGCATGAGCCATCATATGCCTGGCCAATCTTTCTCTTTTTTTTCCTCTATCTTCTTCCAATAACCACAAGTTAGTATGGTATTCCAAGAAAGGGCTAATCAGAGTGGAGAGGAAGACCTGCTTTCCAGCTGGGTTGTAAAAATCCTTTGGGTCCATTCTGGATCCCATGATGCTGCTGCTGTGCTGGTGACAGTGAAGGCAGTGATAACACCACAATCAGGGACATCTCTAATGGTTATATAGGTTGTATGCTGGATGTCGGTGTCCAGTTGGTAAGGGATAGGGGCAAGCTGAAACCGAGCCCTGCACCCTGCCCAGAAGGAAGGGCTGCCATTTTCATATTCACACAGACTCTGCCTAGGTTAGGGCAACCCTCACAATCATGAATAGAAACCATAGGTGGTGCCAGAGATCTCACCATGGTAGTGGAGGCAGAGTAATGATTGTCACTACCAACATGACACTGCCCGTCATTGGGCTGGACAATGCCTGCCAGCCTTCCGTCCAATGCTATATGAGTCTTGGCATCAGTGGTAAACACCAGCAAGTGGGATGCATCATTCCTCCAGCCAATCTTTTCCTGTTAAAAGAAAACAAAAAACAAAGGCAGAGGAGACAAAACAAATTCAGCCATGTCACTGGTAGAGAACAGAGACCCAAGGTGCTCCCTGGCTAAAGGGCTGGACAGCTTGTTTTTCTTCAAAACAAGGGTCTCAGTCCCAGTCCTTGGAACCGAAGCTAAAGCTTTCCAGTTCAGGAGTTTCATTCTCTTCAGAAAACAGTCTCATAGCTGATTAGTTCAAGCAGCTGAATGAGATCTTCTTAAACTCCAAACTTAACTCTTCTAATGACAGTCACATTGCTCATCTAGAAACTGACGTGCATCCACAGAGCTGATCTGGGCTAGAAGAAATCTCATCTGAACATCTGCCTACTTTGCTGAGGTTAAGTTAACTCAGCCTTAACTCTGAAGTAACTCTGAAGATGGGAAGATGCTCTCCCCTGGGAACATCTGAGACCACTGAGGTTCAAAGAAATGTCAGCTCAGGCCAGGGAGTGGATCTAAGCCAAGGCTGAATATCAGGAGCAACTTACTACTCATAACTGCAGGAAGCCCTGCTTAGTTCTCATCTCATTTTACACCAGAAATCCCCAGAGTTCAGTCACTTCCTTTCCCATTTTGATCTATGCCAGCCACACCTGGCACTCCAAGTCCTCCAAACTCACATCACAGACTGTAGCCTGCATGATGGCATCAAAGCCACCCTCTGGGGCATCTCGGTTCCGTGACACACTCTGCTTCTTCACTTCCTCATTGAAGCGGGTCACCTGGTCAGTTAGCGTCAGCACGTGTTTGTAGCCAAACATGGGCAAGCAGGTGGTCTTCATACTGGGGAGGGATGGGAGATAGTTTAAGCAGACACCTTTATGGAAAAGGCAGCATGGGAATTGGGAGGAAAGAGAGGGGACAAATACAGATAGTGGTATGCCAAGGCCAGTTCCATACAACCACAGTTACCCAGATAGTTCAGACTCCAAAATCCTCAAATTATCTGAAGCTCCCCATCAACATTACCCCCATCCAGCTAACCTAGAAGATAAGAGATTGAGCTGGAAACAAGACTCCCTGAGCTGAGATCCCAGGTGCCCTCTGTACTAGTCATGGGACCTTTGGCAAGCCTCTCAATCCAACCTATGAAAGAGGGGCCAGGATAGCACATATCCCACAAGAGTTGTGAGACTTAAGTAAGTTCATACACACAAAGCACTTAGACCAGAGTGAGGCTCGAGTTGCTATTACTATCACCTTATACTTAACACTTTCCTAAAGTAACAATAAAGCAAAAGTCCATCAGTAAGTTAAGGTCCCTGAACCATCAATAAATTGATAGATCATGCAAGACAGGAGCATTTCTGCCCCCAGTCAAAATAGTGTGTTTAATTAATAGCTGATGTCTTGCCTGGGAACCTTACAACCCAGATAGAAGGTTGAATGCCACATCATATAACTTCAAAACTTTTTCTTTTTTTTTTAGAGACAGTTGTGCTCCATTGTCCAGGTTGGAGTGCAGTGGCACAATCATGGCTCACTGCAGCCTCAACCTCCCAGGCTCAATCAATCCTCCCACCTCAGCCTCCCTGTAGTCCTGGGGACTGCAGGTATGCGCCATCACACACAGCTAATTTTTTTGTAATTTTTGTAGAGATGAGGGTCTCACTATGTTGCCTAGGCTGAACTCAAACTCCTAGGCTCAAGTGATCCTCCCATCTTGGCCTCCCAAAGTGCTGGGATTACAGAAGTGAGTCACCCCACCTGGCCGTAACTTTGAAAACTAAAAAGTAAATTCACACCTTTTCAGGCTCAGCAACCAGCATTGTAAGTTATTCTAATACATGGATTTGCACAGTCTCCACCGATTAAATAAATAAGCCATTCAGTTTTAAGCCAAAGTGTCAAACAGAGGCACAGGTTATCCATTTACAGACTATAAAAGTGTCCAACAAATGTCATTTCCACTCTTTTATATTCCTTAGCACTTCATTTCTTCTGTTTTCACCTTGCAGGATGCACGGCCTTGATGAAGACAATAACGCCAACAATGGAATCGATCCTTCTGTAATCATAATTTCTCGGTTTACTTATCCATAAATTTCTTTCTACTTTTGACGTCATTTCCCTCCCATTCTCTCTTGCCTTCTATTTATTTGTTACCAAGACTAAGAAGCTGATGAATTTTCTTTCTAGGTTCTCCAAACAGCCTTAGGCTCCATTGACACAACACTCCAGATCCACAAGCTAGCCCATTTGCCAAACAGGGAGACCAAGGTAGAAAGGAGCTATAGTTTGGCAAGAAGACAGCCAACAAAGTGATCCTAGAGCTAGAAATAGGAACCAGGACTTGGACCTTCCTGGGGCAAAGGATGCTGTCCTGGCGTCTGGAGGAGGAACTTACTCATAGCAGGGGTTTTTGAGGGCCTCTGGTGGGGAGATATACATGTATGGTGACACAGGCTTGTCCACAAATGCCCCGAAGCCAATCCGCAGGTTACTGGTGAGCTTTCGCATCTGGGTGGCCAGCTTGGTACCCAGGTTCTGGATGCTCCACAGATCATCCTTCATGGAGTAAGACAGGTCCATCAAGTAGTAGATGTCCACAGGGTAATCCTCCACCTGCCGCACTTGGATGGAGAAATTCTTCGAATCATCTGGAAGGCAGAAAGATGTTAGTTTTTATCTTCTTCTCCCACCAAGATTGAATAAGCAGATTTGCATACAGTTGGGACTAAGAAATTGCATGATCAAAGCAAACCAGAAAGCCCTGGTCCCTTTTCCTCTTCCTTTGCAATTCTATTACTCTTCTAATCTCTTGACCCTCCTATTTTTAACCTCTTCTTTTCCATTCTAAAATTTTCCACTTTCTCTAAATCCCAGGGGATTTCTAATCCTGTGAGTTCCACGGGTCTATCACTGTGAGTCACAGAGATTTTGATAGTTACTACACTTCAGACTCTGTAAAAGACAGAAACTGCACCCTACCCTTCTCTGAATCCCATTGCATCCAACACATGCCTTGATAGTAGGTAAATCCTTCTTGACTTAGTTGGAAAGTCAAAATCAATGCTTCAAAATTTCTGTCTTTAGTCTAACCCTTCCTCCCTCTAAAGGTCTTGTGTACCTATTGTGTCTGCCTCCATTCCCCTGTCCCAATTCCCCATGAAAGGGGGTCTTACAAGTCACTTTCTTGTTCTATATCTCATTTGCACCTCAACACAAAGCTCTAAGCTAGGTAAAACAGGCACTTGGGTAAAGAAGAAACAAGTGTTTTTTGAGCACCTACTATGTCTGAAGGGTTAAGTAACTTGTCCAAGGTCAAATAGCTAATATATGACACAGTCAAGATTCACCTCAGATCTTCTGACTCAAGTCCTAACGTCTCTTATTTTCTTCCATTCTCTTGCCCACACCTCCCCCCTCATCCTTGTCTTCCCACCCCATTTCCATTCTGAGCTACTTCCCCAAGACTTCCTCCTCAGACCTCCACCTTGTGCTCTATGCCCACCTGCTTCAGGTCTCTCCCCGCAAAGAGTCCCAGCCCTACCTGGCCGGAGCCGGAGTGCAATCCTCTGGGGACTGACTTGAGTGACCTGGGAGCTGTCTCCAGAGCCCTTGTCGCTGAGGGGCCTGTCCTCTAGTACTCGGGCCTCACTCACTGGGAACTCGATGGATTCTGGGGCACAGTTATCCTTCAGCAGATTCTCCTTCAGGTCACAGCGAGGTGAGCCCAGAGGCAGGGCCTGTAAGACAGGAGCCCAAAGAGAAGTCCAGCAATCAGAGCTATGGCGACTCTCTGCCTCCTGCAGGCCCTACCACTTCCCAATAGCTAAGAGTTTACCCCGTACATTGGAGCATAAACAAATGGTTGTGGTCTTTCCTGGGATAATCCCTTAGGACCGTTGTACAGAAAGGGGAAATTGATACTTTGGGAGGCCAAGGCATGAGGACTGCTTGAGGCCAAGAGTTCAAGACCAGCCTAGGCAACATAGCTAGACCCCGTCTCTACCAAAAAGAAAAAAGGAAAAAGAAAAGAGAAATTGAGATATCAAGAAGGCCTATTCATGGAGTTGTAGCTAGAAGGAGAGCCTGTACAGTAAGATGCCTGGTAGACCAGCATTTTTTAACTGTGGAATACCACACACTTGTGGGTCCCAAAATCAATTTAGCAGGTGTCAACCATCATTTTGTTAAATAAAATACAATAGAATAGAATAGAAAATATGAAGTGTACAAATAGTCAAAGGGTTGTTTTGTGAAACTCTTATATGGTTGGAGGAGAGTGGGGAATAACACATATAATAAATAACTATACCCAGTACAATGTGTTTCTTTCTATAGGTCAGAGTCAAAACAGTTTGGAAGCTACTGTATTTGACACGGGCTAGACTGTGAGATCCATGTAGTCAGGGACTGTGTGTGTCTTGGCCCCTCTCATTTCCCAGCATCCGACCTAGGACTTACCACAAATGTGATAGGGAAAGGCAGTGTAAGGAGGCAGGAGAGAGTCAGGGCTAAGAGCACAGGAGTAAATCTCAGCATTGCACTTACAACTGCTTACTAAGGCAAGTCACCTAATTCCTCCAAGCCCAGTTTCCTCAGCTGTAACACGAACATAATAACAGTCCCTCCTTCAGTACTTAAGAGCAATCAAAATCATAGAGTCAAAAAGTAGAATAGTAGTTTCCAGGGACTGGGAGGAATAGAGAATTACTGTTTTGATGGGTACAGAGTTTTAGTTTTACAAGATGAAAAGAGTTAAGGAGATAGATGGTGGTGATGGGCTTCATGACATTATGAATGTACTTCATGCCACTGAACTGTATGCTTAAAAATGGTTAAGATGGGCCAGGCACAGTTGCTTATGCCTGTAATCCTAGCACTTTGGGAGGCCGAGGTGGGCAGATCACCTGAGGTCAGGAGTTCGATACCAGCCTGGCCAACCTGGTGAAACCCCGTCTCTACTGAAAATACAAAAATTAGCCAGGTGTGGTGGCGTGCACCTGTAGTCCCAGCTACTTGGGAGACGGAGGCAGGAGAATCGCTTAAACCTGGGAGGTGGAGATTGCAGCAAGCCAAGATCGTGCCACTCCACTCCAGCCTGGGTGACAGAGCAAGACTTGATCTCACAAAACAAAACAAAATGGTTAAGATGGTAAATTCTATGTTATGTATATTTTCCCACAATAAAAGTTACTTAAAATAATAGTAATTATGGTACCTCCCTCACAGGGATGTCACACAGGCTAAATAAGACAATCCACATAAAATGCATTGGACAGCACCTGGCACAGAGGAAGTCCTCAGCAAATGTAAGCTATTACTATGAGATGCTTGACAAGTACTTCCTGGATAAGCTAATTATGAATAAACTCCACAAACTTGGGAACATGGGAAAATACCATGATGCCAGGCACCTAACCAGAGCCCATCCTATCACTTCAGTGTCCTCCTTCACCCTGGACAAAGAACAAATTGAGTACCCTTCCAAAAACCCACTGCCCCCTGGGGCTCTGGGTGCTTAAACCTGAGTACTGAAGGGGACCACGCCACCCTGGAAAGAACACTGAAAATCAGGAAAGAAGATCAATCCTAGGCCTGCCACTGACTAGTCATGTGACCTCAGATATATCATTTGGTGTCCTCACCTGTTCAACAAGGCCTTTAGATGACACAGTGTTTTCAGTCTCTTCCGGCTCTGACATTCAGCCAATTTAGCCAACACTGTGTGGGTGCATGTCTATGAGGGCTCCTTACCAAGTTGAGGGGACCAGCCAGGAAGCTGGAAAACCCCTCCCGGGACCTATTTCACAATGTCTAGGCCTTCGGGCTCTCCTCAACCCCACCCCTACCCACATCCCCAACAAGCACTTCCAAATGTCTGCTGGATAACCCACACCAATATCCCAGAACAACTAGTGTTGACATTTATTGAACACTTACTGTATGTCAGGCACTGTGGTGAGCACTTTACATGGATTATTACAATCTGCCTGACAGTTCCATAATGCTGGAACTATTATAATTTTACAAGAGAGAAACCTAAGGTTTGGAGGCTTCACAAATAAGGAATCCAATCTTACAGGTAAGGAATCTGAGGCTTGGATAAGTTAAGGAATTTGCTCAAAGTTGCAGAGCTAGGAAGTGGCAGAACTGAGAGGCCAGCTAGATTGTCTGACTGTAATTATCATCATAAAATAAGCTTCACTACATTCCGTATAGAGTGAGAGTCAAGGCACGGAAAAGGAAAAGTGTGGAAGGAATGGTCCTAGGGAGGAGCCACAACAGAGAATGCCCCAGGTAGGGAACAGGATGCAAGGTGGGCATGTGCGAGGGATGGAGAAGGATGGATGACATCTGCCTCCTCAGCCCCCTCAAGCAACCTGGCAGCCATAATGCCAGAAGAGGGACTGGGCCACAATGAGCCATTCATACTCAAAAGCCCTGTAACCGGCCAGGTGCCATGACTCATGCCTGTAATCCCAGCACTGTGGGAGGCCGACACGGGTGGATAACTTGAGCTCAGGAGTTCCGGACCACCCTGGGCCACAGGGCAAAACCCCGTCTCTACTAAAAATACAAAAATTATCTGGGCATGGTAGTGCACACCTGGAATCTCAGCTACTCAGGAGGCTGAAGTGGGAGGATCACTTGAGCCAGGGAGGTGGAGGTTGCAGTGAGCCAAGATCACACCACTGCATCCCAGTCTGGGTGACAGAGTGAGACCCCACCTCAAAACAAAAACAAAAACAAAAAAACCCTGTAACCCAAAACCCTTCCCAATGCTTAAAGTCTCTCTCCCTCTCCAGTCCGATCCCCCTTTCATGGGCTGAAGCCTTCCCCACGTGGATGGGGACACGAGCAACATCAACAGCATGAGGACTACCCTGGCCCAGGCAAGAAGTAAGTAGAGTTTCTGGAAGCCAGCAGCTTCTCTCTTTCTCTCTCAGCTTCACAGGTATGCAGGCAGGGAACCAGCCTCGGCGATGGAAATCAATGAATAAGACTTAACCTTCCTGGTGGCAAATACTCCAACAGGGACATCATAGACCTTCCACAACTCTGAGGAAGATGAAAGTCTCCCGTGCACCCAGCTCTGGCTGAGGACGGAATGACCTGGGGAGAACTTGGGCACTTCAGGTTTTGTGCCCAGACTCCTCCTGTTGTCCCTGCCCACCTCTCCTACCCCTTCCTCCTCTGGAAGCAGTCTTTTTCTTGCTCAAAAAAGCCCCAATCCTATCTCTGATTCTAGCTGCCCACAAAGCCCCAGGGAGAAAACCTTCCCAAAAAGGCAGCGGATAAATCAGAATGCAGTGCGGAGCGGATCCTTTCCAGGACCAAGACAGATGCTGAAGAAGACAGCAGGGACCGGAGCCCAGCAAACTGGATGAGAGCAGCAAGGCCTTCATGCATCTTCAGGCTCCATCAGCAGAGGGAGAGAATGCATTAGACGGGAGTTTCCTGACTCCTATTTTCTAATGTGGCAGTCCTAATGAGAAGAGGGTTTGAAGCGCTAAGATGTGCTGACAGTCCTAATGGTTTGTTATGAGTTTCCTTAGAAAAATTAAACACTGAAAAACAAAACTGCCTCCCTCCCTCCCTTTGTGGTTGCTGACATCAGAGGTCAGGAATATAACAGGCCTGCTCGTCAGCCAAGCTCTCCACGAGAGCCCTCTGTTCCAGAAGAGCACCAAGGCAGTGACCTCAACATACTTGGGCAACATTCCCTTTCTTGGTAACCCAGGCTGAGAAGGTAGAAGGAATGTCTCCAGGTTATGCAGGAAGAAAGATAGAAGGGGGAGGAGTGGATATTAAAGTTTCAGTTCCCAGGGAAGCCGGATGTTACACGAAAAGGGCAAAAATAGCCAAGACCCAGGGGAAGGGCCTGAGCACAGAGGTGGGAGGTTCCAGCCGGCGCCCTGCGAGCTGGCTGAATTACCTCCCTCTCCTGGGAGGGTGACACACGCTCTTGGTACCATTCTCCATTAATCCCATTTTGGAAATTGGGAAAGTACAACATGAATAGTTGTCATTATCCTGCCTATTTCACAGGGTTGGTCAGGAAGTAAAAGAAGACTGTGAATGTGAAATGCTTTCAAAATATAAAAATCTCAACATAAGTTAACTATACTGAAATCCATTAGGACAGAGGTTCCCAACCTTTTAGGCACCAGGGACTGGTTTCAGGGAAGACAATTTTTCCATGGACAGGGAGGTGGGGATGGTTTCAGAATGCAACTGTTCCACCCCAGATCATCAGGCATTAGTTTGATCCTCATAAGGAGTGAACAACCTAGATCCCTCCCATGCCCAGTTCACAGTAGGGTTTGAGCTCCTGTGAGAATCTAATGCCACCACGGATCTGACAGAAGGTGGAGCTCAGGCGGTAATGCTCACTCACCTGCTGCTGACCTCCTGCTGTGCGGCCCGGTTCCTAACAGGCCATGGACTAGGAATTGGAGCCCCCTGCTTTAGGACACAGTATAAGCAAATAAATGCAAATATAAGTGACTTTTTTTTTTTTTAGATGGAGTTTCGCTCTTGTTGCCCAGGCTGGAGTAGTGCAATGGCACGATCTTGGCTCACTGCAACCTCCACCTCCCGGATTCAAGCAATTCTCCTGCCTCAGCCTCCCTAGTAGCTGGGGTTACAGGCCTGCGCCACCACGCCCAGCTAATTTTGTATTTTTAGTAGAGACGGGGTTTCGCCATGTTGGTCAGGCTGGTTTCAAACTCCTGACCTCAAGTGATCTGCCCACCTTGGTCCTGCTGGGATTACAGGAGTGAGCCACCACACTCGGCAGGTGACTCTTTTTTACAGTTACCACAATAACTACTATTATTTCATACTCTTCTTGGAGAGCGAGAGTCAATATGCCCCAGTACTTTTTTTACCCCAGAGCACCACCAAAACATCTCCCATCCATTGCTGTCTTGATTAACTCATCTGGTGAGGACAAGAAATCACTTGAACACGCAAAGAGAAAAGAATGAAGAGGGCAGAAAGGAGGAGGGGAGGAACATGAAGCATTTTTGTTTATAGTTGTTGGTATTCACATTTCATTGTTTACAAGAAGAGGAGCACTCTTAATATTATACTTCCTTTTACAATAATAAATTGGGGCAAAACTCTCAAGATGAACATTTGTCCTCCAGATTAAAAATAAATAGAAAGAAGACAAGTCAGAATAAAATTATGTTTGTGATTATAAAGAAATATAAATCATGGCCTATATCTTGCTCCTGCAGTTGCAGAGAAGAAAATGAGAAGGAAATCCTATTAGAGTCTTCCTCTACTTTGCTAGACTCAAACTCCTTCTTCCTCTGTCACCCTTGGTTGTCAGGCTAAGTGGGAAGCTGGCCCACCTTCCAGGGTGTACTCAGGCTTATATAAGAATTCCTAGTATTTCCCTCCACTGTAGGGTTGCCAAATTTAGCAAATATTTGGGACAAACTTGTACTAAAAATTATTTTTTAATTCAAATTTAAGTGGATGTTCTGTAATCTAGATTTATTTTTTAGAGACAGGATCTCCCTGTGTTACCCAGGCTGGAGTGCAGTGGCTATTAGCAGACATGATCATGGTGCACTATTGCCTCAAACTCCTGGGCTCAGAGGATTCTCCCACTCCAGCCTCCTGAGTAGCTGGGACTACAGGCACCAGGCTGGATGTTCTGTATTTATCTGGCAACCTTAACTCCACCTCCATCCACCTTGACCCCAACCCCAATGGCCCTTCAATTAGCAATGTTTGCCAAACTTGCTATCATAAAAACCCATTCTGATGTAACAGACCCAGGGTCCATCCTGGGAAGCTTTATTTTTAACAAGCACCTCAGGCAATTCTCAACACCAAATGAGTTTGGGAGGTTCTAGACTCCAGCATGTCACTGCTGAGACTAAGACTACGTGTTGAGTCTCTGTATAAAGCCGGCCTCTTTGCTAGATTTATGGACCAGAGAGAGCACAGCAACCCAACCCGTGTCGGTATCCAACCCTCCAAGAACACACCCTATGCAGATGGGCCCAAAACTCCGTGCTCATCCACGTTGGCTATGTTTTCCTCTTACCCAGCCAAGCTCTCACTATACACACCCAAGAGCTCCGGTCCTCTAGGACCAAGGGGAAAGCCGAGCCCAACCAGTTGTTTTTCCAGGCACTGCCAGCTTGCCTGGAACAGCCAACTCAGGGGAGGAAGAAGAACAGAGGGCTCTCCAAGGTTTGATTATTCAAAAAATTACCTAAAAAATGGACCAGCCAGTTCACCTTTGGTTTTTTGAAGTCAATGTCCAAGGCATTTTCAGCAGTTAAACTTGGCCTATCCAGGGGAAGCCCTGCTCCTCTCAAGAACAAAATAGCATTTATGTTCAGGTTACAGTCCAGGATTCCCACCTCCCATCCCTCCCCGGTCACCACATTCTGTCCCATACTGGGCTCCTCCACCCTTCCTTCTCTCCCTCCTCCCTCTTGCTGAGGGATAGTTGTAGTCCTTCACTAACCTTGGCCCCGCCTCCTTTCATGTTTATATGCCATTCTCCCAGGGAATATCTTACTGGACTTTCTACCTCCTTCCATTTGTTTTCTTTGGTCCTAGCCGCGCCCATTTCCTCACTGACTGCACCCCTCATTCCTAGGCTGGTCCTATGTCATGCTCTGATCTACCCTGCACCTTTCCCTCTGCCCTCCCCAGGCCTGCCCCAGGGGACAAGGAGCACAACAGTCACCCATAAATATTCTACATTTGCATCTTTGAAATCTGGTTATGTGACCTAAGGGCTTTGTCTGGTCAGGCCCCAGCCCACGTCAGCTGCATGGCTAGTCCCTATACAGATCAAGAGGGATGAAAATTGGGGGATAGGGAGCAGGACAGACCCTCCAAGAAGGTTTTCTTTTTCCCCAGATTCTCTGGGCCAGAGACACCTGCATTTTCTCTTGCTTTGGGTTGGAAAGGAGGGAAGGAGGAAAAGGGGGAAGCACCCTTTGAGTGACACTAGGGCTTCTGTCCCGACCTTCCTCTGCTCCTGAAGACTTTCGGCTACCCAAGGCCCCCCTCCCCATTCAGCTGTCCCTTCTTCCAGCATTCAGTTGCAGAATTGCAACTTCCTGGTAAAAGAAGCTTTAGTAATATCACGATGGGAGGAAGGAGGACATAGTGAATAAGGAGGGAGGAGGCTACATCACACTGAGCAGCCCGCTCAGCCCAGAGGGGAGGAGAACCTGCAGGGGTGGAGGAGAAGGTCTCATCCATGCCCCCCTTACACCCCTTCCCTAGCCCCAGGGAATGTTTCATTTGCTAAATGAAGTCAATGTGGCCCAGATGTTGGGCAGCTGCCTCTGGAAGCAGTTCCCGTGCTGAACGGCAAAGAGGCCAAAGCAACGTGCGGAGGTGGCCTCTGCTGCTCTGGCAGCCCTCCTGGCCGGTGATAAACACAGCCTCCCAGCTCCCGCCCCTCCCCCCAGGCGGCCAGGGAGGTTGCCTTTTTAGGAAACTCAGCAGATCTGAAAAAGAAGCAGACAGAGAGACTGAGGGCTGGATTGGAGCAGTCATAAAACTGGAGAGGGCTGGGACTTGTTGTGGGACAGAGGAAGCCTCAGGTAGCTGAGCCGCAGCCAGGCCAGGAACTCAGGTAACCACCTGCTGGCCAGGCCAGTGACTCAGCCTCAGACTCTATAATCACCGAATCTCTTCAACCACATTCATCTTCCACCCCCACCCCATCAGCTCTTGCCAGCTCCAAATTTCCATCCCAGCCACAAACATAGCCATTCCCTCAGACACACTCATTCCCTAGGGCCCCAGACACAACAAACCCTCTGCCTAGACACAACTAACCCTTTCCTGTCCCCCTTCCGTCCTCACCAAGTGGGCCCAGCTCCTTTCCTCAACACCTGTGAGAAGGAAGGAAGGAAAGAAGAAGAGAAAGAAAAATGTAAAGCCATGGGGCCCAATCATCAAAGAGAAGGGAAGAGAAAAGATCTTCTGACTAAACATCACCACACACAAGCACAAGATTTCTCTTCTATTTGCCTTTTTTAACCTCTAGGAAAAAGAAGTAAGCCAGCACCCCCTCCCAACCCCATCCGTACCTATACCCCTTGCTGCCTCTCCTTTTGAGACCTGACGCCCTGCTTCCCTGGGATATTCCACCCCAAGAAATGCAAGCAAAGGGCTGGGCATGGTGGCTCACACATGAAATCCCAGCACATTGGGAGGCCAAGGTGGGAGGATCTCTTATGTCTAGTTCGAGACCAGCCTGGGCAACATAGTGAGACCCTGTCTCTACCAAAAAATTTAAAATAAACTGTTTTTCTTAGGAAAAAAAGCAAGCAAAGTGTGAGAAAGGGCAGCAGTGGTTACAGAGAGGACAGGAGGTCGAGCCAAACTGGCAAGGGCCAGGGGCTATATGGTAGACTCGGGTTAGTATTCCCAGCAACATCCCCATGACAGCTCCTCACCATGCATCAATGGGAAAAATTCATCAAAGTTTTGCTTAGAAGGGATAAGGGGCATGTGTATTCAAGAGGGAGGTGATAACTTCACGGGTCTGTTTCTGCACAAAAGCAGCTCAGTCTGGAGAAGAAACAAGGTCTGGTATCTGCTCCTTACCTCATCAGAGCACCAGGCACACATGGGGCTCACAGCCAGGCACTGCTGGCAGGAGCTCACACCTCGCGTGGTACAGATGTTGGGCCCTGCAACAGACAGACAAAGGCGTTAGCACCAGATTTGGCTCAGTGAAGGTACTTGCCTGCCTCATCCTTCCCAACTTTCCCAATGTCCAGGTTTACAGCTCTCAGGTGCACACAAACACACCCTAACCATACCACAGACGTCTACCAAATACAGGTTATTGGTTAGGAAGAAGGAGGAGGAGGAAAATCAGGAGAAACTCATCACCGCTCTCAACTGATGAGGCCACAGTGGTAACAAGTGACAGGGCAAGGCTGAGCCATGGACCCAAGTCTCAGATCATAACTGATGGAAAGGCTTTAATTAACAACTGGTTTGACACCTACATTGTGCAAATGAAAATATCTCCGGGGCCCAGAAAAATGGCAATGTATCCCCTCTTCAGTCATTCTAGTGATATTCACAGCCACTACACAGGGGATCCAAGGCCCAGATGCACTAACATTAACACATAGCCTAAATACAGTGGGGGCGTGGAGGGTGAGGTGACTTTGGTGGCAGTGTCCCACTGACTGGCAAAAGAAAAGCAAATCTGAAATCTTCTCAAGCTTCTCAATGCGTATATCTTGGAATCCAACCACAAAATGCTCTAGGAGGAAGTGCAGAAATGTTAGAAAAGGCTGACTGATATACACTAAAAGAACATGGAATTTTAGAGTTGGAAGGTTTGTGCTTGAATTCTGAATGTTCTTCCTGCTAACTACTTCATGACCTTGGGCAACTCAACTAGCCTCTATGGGACGACAATATCTGTCTCTCAGGATTTGTACAAGAATTCAGTGAGGTAGGGGGAAGCACTTGGTACACTATAAGGTGCTATTCAAATGTGAACAGTCCTCATACTGTCAAAGGACAGAGCAAAGGCTAGGAGGAGGAGCAGAAACAACCAGGAGAACCAAAATCACCTTGAGAAGCTCAGCCAGGAAGCCAAACCCAGGCATCTGCTTAGACAGAAGCCACTGTCCTCTCTAATTGCCTAGCTCAGCATTCCTGCTCCAGCCAGGTGAACCCTTCTTCCTGCAGTGCCTTAAGGAGGTTTTTTCCAATATAAGGAGCAGAATGTGAGGGATCTGTTCCTCTCCATGACCCAGTTACCCTGACAGCTCCTTCATGCAGTTTTCCAAAGGGACCTCTTTGACCCCAGCTGGTAAGACCAGCGAACCTATTTTGGAGAAATCAGCCTGACCATTGTGATGTTTTCCCAGTGTCCCCAAAACTTCTCATTTAGCTGTCTCCATTCATTTTATTACAGTGTGACTGAATTCCCTCCTTCCCAACACCTGGACAAAAACACACTCAGAAAATGAGGGTGTATACACACACACAATATTGTAAAGAAAAATTATGGCCGGGCGTGGTGGCTCATGCCTGTAATCTCCCCACTTTGGGAGGACAAGGCAGGCGGATCACTTGAGTTTAGGAGTTTGAGACCAGCCTGGCCAACATGGTGAAACTCCATCTCTGCTAAAAAATACAAAAATTAACCGGGCATGGTGGTGCACGCCTGTAATCCCAGCTACTCAGGAGGCTGAGGCAGGAGAATCACTTGAACCAAGGAGGCAGAGGTTGCAGTTAGCTGAGATCATGCCACTGCACTCCAGCCTGGGTGACACAGTGAGACTCCATCTCAGAAAAGAAAAAAAAAGAAAGAAAGGAAGGAAGGAGAGAGAAAGAAAGAAAAGAAAGAACGAAAGAAAGAAAGAAAGAAAGAAAGAAAGAAAGAAAGAAAGAAAGAAAGAAAAAAGAAAGAAAGAAAGAAAGATTATATAAAATTTGGAAACAGGCAAAGAAAATACAAATGTCCTTTCAATGTAATGCAGAATGTTGACTAGCTGACCCACCATGCTTAGGGATCATCTGATTTTCTAAGAGTATTTACCTATTATTTGGCTTCTATTAATCAGGATATTTTACAATACTGTAAGAGTAGATGTTGACCTATCGAAAACCATAAAAACGGAAATGATCACCATTGCACTCCAACCCTGGGCAATAGTGCGAGACTCTGTCTCAAAAAAAAGGGAAATGATTCTTGATGAGAACAATGTATATTATTCTTTAAAAAAAAAAAAAAATTGGCCAAGTGCAGTGGCCCACACCTGTAATCCCAGCACTTTGGGAGGCCGAGACTGGTGGATCACGAGGTCAGGAGATCAAGACTATCCTGGCTAACACAGTGAAACCCTGTCTCTACTAAAATACAAAAAATTAGCCGGGTGTGGTGGCAGGCCCCTGTGGTCCCAGCTACTTGGGAGGCTAAGGCAGGAGAATGGCATGAACTCAGGAGGCGGAGCTTGCAGTGAGCCAAGATAGTGTCACTGCACTCCAGCCTGAGCCAGAGCAAGACTCCATCTCAAAAAAAAAAAAAAAAAAAAAGCCCCGGTGAGGCGGCTCATGCCTGTAATCCCAGCACTTTGGGAGGCCGAGGCAGGTAGATCACCTGAGGTCAGGAGTTCAAGACCAGCCTGACCAACATGGTGAAACCCCGTCTCTATTAAAAATACAAAAAATTAGCTGGGCATTGGGGTGGGCGCCTGTGATCCCAGCTACTTGGGAGGCTACTCAGGAGGGGCAGGAGAATCACTTAAACCCAGGAGGCAGAGGTTACAGTGAGCCGATATCATGCCACTGCACTCCACCTGGGCAACAGGAGCAAGACTCTGTCTCAAAATAAATAAATAAATAAATAAGTGTTTGCTGTTTAAGCCACCCAGTTTATGGCATTTTGTTATAGCTGCTAGAACTGGCTAAGACAATGTTTTAATCTAATCATGATCATATTGGGGTGTGCAAGGTAAATTATTTAGATAAGAGAACAATGTATATTATTCTTATCCAACAACAATACCAATGATTTCTGTCTGGTAGAAAAGGTTATCCCCCACAGGTTAAGGTTCATTGCCTTGTAGAATATTAACCAATTTTGAATCTATTCACTAATTCATTTCAGCATTCCTTTGACTGATCAACCATAAATCTCCCTTCTTTGAAATTCCTTTTGAACTACTCCTAACGTCTTACTGGTTCTTTAATTACTAAAGTTGAATAAAATCTTTTACACATATTCCCTTTATATTTGTGTAGAAATCATACTTTTAACTCTGTTAAAATTATATATACTTTAACAGTACCCATTTCAGGACCTTACTTGGGGGCCAGGAGGTCTAACAGAATGGGTACACACAATGAGTAGACTGTCATCCTAATCAAGTCACCCACTAATAGTGTGGCCATGGGTGAATCGTTTAACTCCTCTCAGCCTCCATGTCTTCAATTCTAATATTCCTACCACATCATAGTAATTTATGTGTCTGCCTTAACAACACTGCCACCCAACAGATTTTAAGGCCCTTGAGACCTGCTCTGCCCTGCCCAGCTCAGCTCCAGTTCTTACTCAGTGGAGATGCTCAGTAAATATGCACTGGGGCAAAATGAAAGGTAGGGGAATAGATGAAGTTTTGCTTTGCTTTTTTAAGCAACTGAACTCATTTCTCAAAATTATGCATAGAATTCCAATATAAAACATGTAAATGGGCTACAACAATTCCTCAGGCAATTTAAACTTTCATTGTTCTCCCAAAAACCCTAGATTATATGTGGAATCCTTGAAGCACCTCCTGGAAGCCCCAGGTTTCCTCAGAGCCTTGAGTCCATCTAACTTCAAAGGCCTTGCCCAACTTTAAAATTCTACAAGTGGGATGCCTTTATGAGCCCATGAATAACCTCTGGGGCTCCACTCTCCGACTTGACTACAACTTCAGAATGTAAGCGTGAGGCCCATGAGTGGGAATGATGACACTGGTTCCAAGCCTGGCCTTAAAGCATCAAGGTCACCTCTGAGATGGGGCAGCCCTGAGTCATGCAATGTCTATAATGAAAGAAAAGTGGCTGCTAGTTTCAGAATTCCTGAATGTTCACAACGAACAATGCAACCCAAGACTTCTCCCTGCACGAGCTGCCTGGCCATCTCTTAGCCTTATAATTGCTCTCTTCCCAGGCAGATGTGGACAGAGCCTCTCTTTTTTCCCCTATCAGAAGACTTCTGAGAGGAGCACAGCCTGAACTATTTTAAGTATCTCCCTCCCTTTCTGGAGTTTCCATGGGAATTGGCATGCAAAGGGGTAATTCTGGACATAAATGCCATTGATATTCACAAGAGAGAGAAGCACAAGAAGACATCAAGAAGGGTTAGAAGAGGGAAGAGGACCATGGGAGATATGAGCACTGCTATGGTTTGGCTGTGTCTCCACCCAAATCTCATCTTGAATTGTAGTACCCATAATCCCCACAGGTCATGAGAGGGACTCAGTGGGAGGTAATAGAATCACAGGGATGATTATCCTCATGTTGCTGTTCTCCTAATAGTAAGTTCTCACAAGATCTGATGGTTTAATAAAAGGCTTTTCCCCCTTTGCTCAGCACTTCTCCATCCTGCCACCATGTGAAGAAGGATGTGTTTGCTTCCCCTTCCACCATGATTGTAAGTTTCCTGAGGCCTTCTCAGCCATGCTAAACTGTGAGTCAACTAAACCTCTTTCTTTTATAAATTACCTGGTATTGGGTATGTCTTTATTAGCAGTGTGACAACAGACTATTACAGTAAATTGGCAATGGTAGAGTGGAGTGCTGCTATAAGGATACCAAAAATGTGGAAGTGACTTTGGAACTGAGTAACAGGCAGAAATTGCAACAGTTTGGAGGGCTCAGAAGAAGACAGGAAAATGTGGGAAAGTTTGGAGCTTCCTAGAAACTTGGAGGTCTCAGAATACAGGAAGATGTGGTAAAGTTTGGAACTTCCTAGAGACCTGTTGAATGACTTTGACCAAAATGCTGACAGTGCTATGGACAATGAAGTCCAGGCTGAGGTGGTCTCAGAAGGAGATGAGGAACTTATTGGGAACTGGAGTAAAGGTCATGCTTCCTATGCTTTAGCAAAGAGACTGGCAGCATTTTGCCCCTGCCCTAGAGCTCTGTGGAATATTGAATGTGAGAGAGATGATTTAGGGTATCTGTCAGATGAAATTTCTAGGCAGCAAAGCATACAGCAGCAGGAAGCAGAGCATAAACGTGTGGAAAATTTGCAGCCTGACGATGTGATAGAAAAGAAAAACCCATTTTCTGTGGAGAAATTCAAGCCAGCTGCAGAAATAAGTAACGAGGAGCTGAATGTTAATTACCAAGAAAATGGGGAAAATGTTTCCAGGGCATGTCAGAGACCTTCATGGTAGCCCCTCTCATCACAGGCACAGAGGCCTAGGAGGAAAAAATGGTTTCCTGGGCTGGGCCCAGGGCCTCCCTGGTATGTGCAGCCTAGGAACTTGGTGACCTGCATCCCAGCCACTGTAGCCATGGCTAAAAGTGACCAACATAGAGCTCAGGCCATGGTTTCAGAGGATACAAGCCCCAAGCCTTGGCAGCTTCCATGTGGTGTTGAGCCTACAGGTGCACAGAAGTCAAGAACTAACGTTTGGGAACCTCTGCCTAGATTTCAGAGGATGTATGGAAACACCTGGATGTCCAGGCAGAAGTTTGCTACAGGGCAGGGCCCTCATGGAGAGCCTCTGCTAGGGGAGTGCACAAGGGAAATATGGGTTGAGGCCCCCACATAGAGCCCCCCACGCGGGCACTGCCTAGTGGAGCTGTGAGCAGAGGGCCACCATCCTCCAGACCCCAGAATGGTAGATCCATTGACAGCCTGCACCATGTGCCTGGAAAAGCCACAGACATTCAATGCCAGCCCATGAAAGTGGCTGGGAGAGAGGCTGTACCCTGCAAAGCCACAAGGGTGGAGCTGCCCAAGGCCATGGGAGACCACCTCTTGCATCAATATGACCTAGGTGTGAGACATGGAGTCAAAGGAGATCATTTTGGAGCTTTAAGATTTGACTGTCCTGCTGGATTTCAGACTTGCGTGGGGCCAGTAGCCTGTTTGTTTTGGCCAATTTCTCCCATTTGGAATGGCTGTATTTACCCAATGCCTCCACTCCCGTTGTATCTAGGAAGTAACTAATTTGCTTTCAATTTTACAGTCTCATAGGCAGAAGGGACTTGCCTTGTCTCAGATGAGACTTTGGACTTGGACTTTCAGGTTAATCCTTGAATGAGTTAAGATTTGAAGGAACTGTTGGGAAGTCATGATTGTGTTTTGAAATGTGAGGACACGAGATTTGGGAGGGGCTGGGGTGAAATGATATGGTTTGGCAGTGTGGCCCACCCCCCAAATCTCCTCTTGAATTGTAGTTCCCACAATCCCCGTGTGTTGTGGGAGGGACCTGATGGGAGGTAATTGAATCATGGGGGCAGTTACCTCCATGCTGCTGTTCTCATGATAGTAAGTGAATTCTCATGAGATCTGATGGTTTTATAAAGGGCTTTTCTCCCTTTTGCTTGGCACTTATCTTTCCTGCCACCATGTGAAGAAGGACATGTTTGCTTCCCCTTCCACCATGATTGTAAGTTTCCTGAGGCCTCCCCAGCCATGTTGAACTGTGAGTCAATTAAACCTCTTTCCTTTATAAACTACCAAATCTTGGATATGTTTTTATAAGCAGCATGAAAATGAACTAATACAGACACTGTCAGATTACTTTTTAGGACTTTTCCCAGTCTATTCATTTAACCACCCATCCATTCTCAAATTAGCATTTCCCTATGAGTCCTTGACTTGTAGCCACAATAGAAAGTTTTGCAAGATACAAAATAAATAACAGCAGGTCCCTCCCAGTGAACTAATGGTCCCTGACCCCAGAGGATAAAATGAGGTGCTGGGATTTGTTCTTTAGGAAATCATGCCTGCAGAGTCATGGTTACCAAGTCCCTTTATCCACTCTTTTTAATGAATCACAGGTTGATTTTATGAGAACCAATGAACCCCCCACAATACCCCCAACCAAGTCCTGCTACCCAGGCAGATTCCCTGGAATGCGGTGGTTAAAAGTGACTGACTCATCAGAAGTCTCTGCACTGAGCCCATGCTGATTCAATGAGTTGTTGTTCTGAGCCCACCCCTCCCTCCTGAACGTGTGGAAGGAGTTTGGGCCTCTGTTTCCAGTCATTCATAAAGCCTATGTTCCTGCTCATTCTCTGGGGCCCAGACTCATTCCTGCTAAAGTGGAAATCTTCACCATAATGTCACTTAAAGAACAAACAACTCCTACCTCCTATCACCCCTTTCCTCTGACAGGTTAGCCAGAACCAGGGACAAGGTGGATTGACCCCAGTCTTCACAGGGTGGTTGTAAGGATGAAATAAACCAAACCCTGTAAAACTCTGAGCACAACAGCTGGAACACAGAAAGTACTCAATAAATGCTGCTGCTGCTGCTGCTGTAATTTATATTGGTTTTATTGTTGTTTTTATCCTGAGTCTCAAATTGTTTAGGGCAGGTGAATACTTTTTTTTCCTTGATGACATCATTCTAGGGGACACTAGACATGACGTTAAGTATGCCCTGAGCAGAAGGAGTCGTGGGAGTGTGGAGCCAGAAAGTATCACACCAGGGTGAAATGTTTACTTGTCAGATCTGGCTTCTAAATGGGGTTAGGAATATTAGTCTTCGAAAATCCAGGCTCATGCCTGTAATCCCAGCATTCTGGGAGGCCAAGGCAGGAGGATTGCTTGAGCCCAGTAGTTGGCGACTAGTCTGGGCAACATAGTGAGACCCCCATCTCTATGAAAATTTTTTTAAAAATTAGCTGGGCATGGTAGCATGCACCAGCAGTCCCAGCTACTCAGGAGGCTGAGGCAGGAAAATCAGCTGGACCTGGGAGGTTGAGGCTGCAGTGAGCTGTGATTGTGCCACTGCACTCCAGCCTGGGCAACAAAGTGAGACCCTGCCTCAGAAAAGTTTTTTGAAAATAAAAATTTTAATCCAATCAAGACCAGCCAAGAAGTTTGCCTGGAAAGTAGAAGTAGAAGGCTGTGGTTTGGCACATCAGCTTGAATCACAGAAGCAGAAGAGAGACAAAGGGTGGGAAAAATGGAAGAACAAAGGAAACAAGGGAGGGAATTGGATCCAGTGGAAGTCATAATGCGTCAACGGGGGCTATTTTGAGGACATGTTGTCCAGTGAGACAGGATGCTGGACTGTAGGAACAGGCCACCCTAATGAGGACAGGGGACTACAGGAGAGGGCTAAGTCACAGTAAGAGGTGTTTATCGAGAAGGGAGGATGTTCCACTAACACTATGGACATCTATCACTCTGCCAGAAAGGAGTTCTAATCTGGGTCCCCAGCCCTGCCACTGACCTTTGACTGCTCACTTCCCAATTAGGTCCATGGGGACAGTGGGTGACTCATATGGTGCCTCATTGTAGTCACCTGGCCATGTGACTCATGAAAAAACAAAACATCTCATGCTTACTGTCCTACATAGGCACAAGTGGTTTATCTAGAGCAAGTTGCTAAGAAAGTTTATTTTAATTTTGGTCCTTCCTTAAATGTAGCATCAGCTAAGTAACCCAAGGAAGGAGAAGGAGGCAGGGAGGTGGAGTTTAAGGTAACACATACCTCTGTGCTCTGAGCAAAAAGCTCCAGTAAGCATCACCCAAAGCAGTAGAGAACCCAGGCACCATATTTCATCAAATCTAACACTATGAATATAGTATATGTCCTGATTTCAGAAATTTAAAACTGTTTTTAAGTATATCAGAGCCAGTTAAATACGGTATTTAACATTGGAAAACATTTGTGTATAACTTGCCTCCACCAATATTAAAATGTGTTATAAGTTGACTTATGTCCCCAAAAAAGATATGTTGAAGTCCTTACCCCAGTGCCCATGACCATGACCTTACAGAGAAATCAGGTCTTTGCAGATGTAATCAATTGATGTCGTTAGGGTAGGCCCTAATCCAACATGACTGATGTCCTTATGAGAAGAGGAAAACACCACACGAAGAGAGAGACATATAGAGAGAATGCCACATGAGGCAGAGATTGGAGTGATACAGCCAGAAACTAAGGAACACCAAGGATTGCCAGCCAACACCAGAAGATAGGAAGGAGGAAGGATTCTACCCAGAGTCTCAGAGGGACCATGGGCCTGCTGACACCTTAATTTCAGATTTCTAGCTTCCAACAAGAATAAATTTCTGTTGTTTTATGCCACCCAGTTTGTGGTGCTTTGTTACAACAGCCCTAAGAAACTAATACAAAATGGATTTGCATCTCCATCATGTATATGGCATGATTTTGAAGAACACTGCCATGAAATACTTTGCATGATTGAAAAAAAGCCAGCATGAAATGAAATTTTTGTTGCATTTAATCCACGTATGGATAAGGTTTGAAAAATGGTTACTTTAGCTGTACATTTTTCTACCTATATATATCAATGGTGTCAGCATTCATTGATTCATTCATTCATTTACTCGACAAATATTCATTGAGCATCTACCTGTGCCAGGCACTCTCCTAGGCACTGGAGACACACTGATAAACTAAACAAAGCCCCTGCTCTTGTGAAGCTTACATTTTAGTGAGGAAGACGGTAACAAAAAATACACAACAAAAATGCACAATTTCAAACAGTGGCAAATGCTGTAAGAAAATAAAGCAGGATAAAGGAATAACAAGCAATAAGGGGAAGGACTCTCTTTAGAGCATGTGATCAGAAAAGGTCTCTCTGTGGAGCTGACATTTCAAAATGATGTTAAAGAGTGAATCCTGGGAAGATCCAAGGCACAGACATTCCAGAAAGAACCCAAGGCAAGATCTGGATGGACATCCGCCTGTTAAAGAAATAGCAGGTGGAGAGAAAGGAGGAAGAGAAAAGCACAGAGGAGGTTAGAGGAGCAGTTAGAGACCAGAACACTAGGAAGCTATAGGCCATGGTAGAGAGTGTGGCTTTTTTCTCCACATAGTGGGAAGCCACTGGAGCAATCTGAGCAGAGGTGAGCAAAAAAAGATCATCCTGGCTGCTGAGTGCAAGACAGAAAGAAGGGAATCAAAAAGGAAAGAGACTTATTATTCAATTAGAAATGTACTAAAATAATCCAGGCAACAGATGGCAGTGGATTTGGACAGTAGCGGAGCCACTGATGTGGTCAGACTCTAGATACGTTCCATCTAAAGACTTGCTGATGTATGGCTCATGGGGCATGAGGGTGTGAACAAATGTGAACCTGAAAGAGCCAGTCCTTCAATATAGATCTGGAGTGGCTAAGTGGGCCTAAATTTTAAACAGAGCAAAGCTGCCATTTGCTGACTAGAGGTCACAACCCACTTTGAGTTCCCTGAAAATCAACACCTCTCTTCAACTTTGGGACCTCCAGAGCTAACCTAAAATAACCAGTCAGGGCTCTGCTGCCTTGACCAATCAGGCCTCAGTTGTTTCAACCAAACAGAACTAAGCAAGTTGGAATTGTTCATTTGCATAAGTGGGCCTCATCAGGATCCTAGGCAGGAACTTTCATTATAAACCCCCAATTCTGACACCAACAGCTGAGTTTCCCCAGTTTCCAAACTGTTCATTGGAATAAAGTCTTTCCTCCCAATTCCTTTTCAGAGAACTTTTGTTCACAAGGGAAAAACAGGAAGGATTTTTGTCTGAGCAAGTGGATTCCCTGTACACAAAGTTCGAATGTCTTGACCACTGGCCATATCCTTTCATTGACCCTTCATGCTGTAAGCAAATAAAGCAGGATAGGCCGGGCATGGTGGCTAACACCGTAATCTGAGCACTTTGGGAGGCCAAGGCGGGTAGATCACCTGAGGTCAGGAGTTCAAGACCAGCCTGGCCAACATGGCGAAATCCAGTCTTTACTAAAACTACAAAAATTAGCTGGGCATGGTGGCACGCACCTGTAATCCCAGCTACTTGGGAGGCTGAGGCAGGAGAATTGCTTGAACATGGGAGGCGGAGTTTGCAGTGAGCCAAGATCGTGCCACTGCACTCCAGCCTGTGTGATGGAGTGAGACTCTGCCTCAAAGGGAAAAGAAAGGGTGGGGGTGGGGGGGCGGGGAATAGCAAGCAATGAGGGAAGGAGTCTCCTTGAAAGCATGTGGTCAGGAAAGGTCTCTCTGTGGAGCTGACACTTCAAGATGATGTTAATGGGAAGATCTAGGGCAGGTCCTGTCCTTGTAAATGAAGCCACATTATGTCTGGTTATCATCTCCAATGAGGTTAATTAGGTCGCCATGTGCTGAAGACTGCATAAAGCCCATTCCAGGGACAGAGTCCTGTCTTCTCTAAGGTTGTGGTCTAAAATTAACACCCAGCTCCTGAGAAATGTGGTAAGGCAGGAGCAGTAAAACAACAGATGGATATGGCAGAAAAAGCATGCAAAGCAGCAGGAAACCTCACGTCTAAAGCCATCTTTGCCCTTCCTCTGGCCGTATGATCTCAAGTACATCCCTTCATCTCTCTGGTGCTCTCTCTAAGGCCCAGTGCCTCTTTGAGTCTATGTCACATTCATAGTCGAGAAGTGATAACTGCTCTGTAGTATTTAACGGGTCTAACCAGCCACATCGGCCAAGCACCGGAGACTCCAAACAGCTGCTTCCTTTCCCCAGTGCTCTCGAGTTGTTAGGATTAAATGACATAACACGTATGAAAGAACCCTCTATAGTGGATGCTCAATAAATGTTCATTTCCTTCCCCCTTACTTTCACTCTAGTCACTTCCTACACCAGGAATCCCCATCCCCTCGCCTCCACCTCAGGGTCAGACGTGAAAGGGCCCTTTGTCTCTAACAGGATATAGTGAAGAAATCACTCTGGGCAGGAGACAAGAGTCCCCAGGGAGAGACCCAACCAATGCCACTGAGCCAGTTGTATGATCTTGGACAAGTCACTTCACTTCTCAGGAACTCCCTTTTTGCTTTTTTGTAAAACAAACAGGTGTCAAATTAGATGATCTTCAAGGTGCTGCCAGTCCTGGAAGTATCCACTCTTCCAGCCAGAAAACATCAACAGGGGGACTCATACCCTAGGAAGCCTAGCAACCCAAGGCATGAGAACCCTCAAACAAGGCACAAGTGGCCATTTCTTCCTGATGGCCTGATATTTGACTCAAACGCTGCATCTCAAGAGTTCTGGAAATTTTTATTAGCATCGACCCCACCTCATTCAGTATACAGAAGAAGCAGGTCTGTACCAAGCTGTCCGAGGCTCAGCCCAGGGGTGCCCTATTGGTGACCTCCTTGGCATCCTGCTGTCCAGTTCTGCAGCCTTCCTCCCCCAGCTCATGTGTTATGGGTGTGGACAGCAGGCCGCGGTGCTAACACCAGTCCTTACTGCCAGCCTGTCTTGGTAGGAAAGCAAACTGGTTCAACCGTTTGGGAGGACAAATTGACAACACCTACTAAAATTTAAATTTAAAATATGCATGCCCTTCGACCCACCAACTTTCATTCAAGAAATTAAGTCTGTAGAAACACTTGAACAAAGGTGCATAATAAATGAATAACGATATCCCCTGCAGCTTTATTTGTAGTAGCAAATAATTGGGAATGATCCCAATGTCTGCCAACAGGGAATTGGTTAAGTAAATTCTGATATATCCATATAACAAAGAGTATGCCTTATGGCTAGAATTATAGCTCTTGGGATAAATAATGGAAAGCCATAAACTGACATAAAAAGATGCCTAGAGTATATTATTAAGAGACAATGGGCCAGGTGCGGTGGCTTATGCGTGTAATCCCAGCACTTTGGGAGGCCGAGGCGGGTGGATCACCTGTGGTCAGGAGTTCAAAACCAGCCTGGCCAACATGGCCAAACCCTGTCTCTATCAAAAACACAAAAATTAGCTGGGCGTGGTGGCAAATGCCTGTGATCCCAGCTACTCGGCAATCTGAGGCAGGAGAATTGCTTGAACCCAGGAGGCGGAGGTTGCAGTGAGCTGGGATCGCACAACTGCACTCCAGCCTGGGCAACAGAGTGAGACTCCATCTCAAAAAAAAAAAAAAAGACAATGATCCTATTATTGATTATTCTATTTGAGAAATAACAATAATGATAAATAATTATATATGTTGACAAATACATAGAAAAAAACTCTGCAGTAACTATCAAGAGTGGTTATCTTTAAGGACAAGACTACAAGGAACTGGTACTTGTACTTTCTGCATTATATTTCTGAGCTGCCTTTTTTTTAATAATAAGCTTAATTACTTTTATAAGCTAAAAGAAAATTAAAGCTAATTTGAAATGTCCTCTGTTCTGCCTCCCTGTCGACATTTGCATTTATTTAAATGTAGGCTCCCCAGAGTCTGCTGGGCTTTCCACAAACTGCACCTTCAGCATCAAAACCTCTTGGAATGGCAAACTCAGCAGGAACACAGAAATGAGCTTTGGGGTATGGTTTGCATGAGGAGATGCTGGTCAAGGGATATAAATTTTCAGTTAGACAAGAGGAATAAGTTCAAGAGATCCACTGTACAACATGGTGACTATAGTTAATAACCGTATGTCATCTACCTGAAAATTGCTGGGAGGAGATTTTTAAGTGTTCTCACCACAAATAAATCAGAAGTATGTATGTGAGGTAATGCATATGTTATTTAACTTCATTTAACCATTCCACAATGCGCACATATTTCAAGACATCATGTTGTACATCATAAATATACATAATTTTTATTTGTCAATTTTAAACAATAATGATAATAAAAGAGAATGGAAAAAAAAAAAGGAATAAACTTTGTCAGGCCCACTCTCACAGCCTTCAAGAACTGCCCAGGGCAGCATGGTCTGTTCTCAACTTGTGGAAGTCCCAGAAAGGAAACACCACCCTCCCCTCCACTGGGGATTGGTCAAACATGCTCCTTGCAGGCGGCTCCAGCAAAGGCTCAACCTAGAGTTCAACACGTGCAATGGCTAAAGTTGGGGTCTGGAGCCATCAGTGGATCTCACAGACCCAGGTTTCTCTATCCAAAATTTCCATTAGCAAAGAGATGTAGGGTTGACTACAGGGACTTTTTAAGTGGCTACTGAATATGTCTTTTGCCAAACTTCTGGAGCTCTCTTCTAGTGCAAAGTTTTTCAAGCTTGATTTTAACAGCAGGATCTTCTTTTTTCCCCAAAGAAATCCTTACATGAACTCCAAATTGTTAATTAGTTAAAGGAGTTCCAGTTGAAGGTGGTGGGAAGGGGCAGGAGCAAATTGAAGTATCTCCCTTCATCTTCTCTGTCCCACTTTGCAGCCCCTGGGACACCAAGAGACTGATGCCTAAAGGTAAAGTCACCTGTTCAAAGTCACCCAGCAAGCTGATGAAAAAGCCTGCAGAACTGTGAATCGAATGTAGGTTTCTTAATTCCAGATACGTTGTTCTTTCCACACTGAGCTTTTTTCTATATAAAAGGAAGTACTATATATCATGGGTTTAAGTAAAGGAATACACACACACACACACACACACACACACACATACACACACAAATAATCATAAATGCGAGGGGAAATGTCTAAACAGAACACACCACCTGATTAATATGAACATTATAGGGGAATAGAATTAGAAGGGAACCAGCAATTTTAACGACTGACAATGATCCTATGTGGATGAACCTATTTGAGAAATAACAATATTTGTTTTGTTTTGTTCTGTTTTTTGAGACAGAGTTTCGCTCTTGTTGCTCAGGCTGGAGTGCAATGGCACAATCTCGGCTCACTGCAACCTCTGCCTCCTGGGTTCAAGCGATTCTCCTGCCTCAGCCTCCCGAGTAGCTGGGATTACAGACGCATGCCACCATGCCCAGCTGATTTTGTATTTTTAGTAGAGACAGGGTTTCTCCATGTTGGTCAGGCTGGTCTTGAACTCCTGACCTCAGGTGATCCGCCCGCCTCGGCCTCCCAAAGTGCTGGGATTACAGGCATGAGCCACCGCGCCCAGCCAAGAAATAACAATATTTGTTATTTTGACTTTTTTAAAATGTGTATCACCTTGTTCTTTTTCTTTCTCTCCTTGAATATTTAAACATCTTCACTAACTGAACTAAGAAATTGAACTAACTCAACTATAAAACCGAGAGAGGGGAGTAAGTAAATAGACTTTTCATGGGAACATGACAGAAAAACAGAAATAAGACATCTAGTGTTAGATCTAGTGTTAGAATTTGTCTAGCAAGCTTTCTGGTTTTGGCCAAAAAGCCACCCACCCACCCACCCTCCCAAAAAAAAAGGAAAAAAAAAAAAAGTCAAGTGGGTTGTTTTTTCAGAGATGCTACCAAAAATGTAAAAAGGTAGAATAGCCCCCAGGTTTACTTAACAACTTCTGACTCCAAGCATCATGACATACAATATTTGGCCACAAAATATCTGTTACTCCTATGAGCAAGAATAATAAGTGTTGGTTGCTACAGAATCCTCTCTAGTATCCTGAAGTCTTTAACTACTTAGCACATGGAAAATCTAATGACTTATATATAGCTAAATACATCTATCCAATTATAAAATTTAGAAGCTGAAAGCTGGGTAGCACCTCCAAAGTTTAATGGATCCAGTCCCACTGCTCTCAGGGTAACTGTTCCAACACGGAGGATGATGGAGTGGCCTCAGACAATGTCTTAGAGTTACTGATAGATGCAGCATCATAGATTAACCCCAAATGTATTGTGCTAAGTGAAAGAAGCCAGACTGAAAGTCTATACACTGCATGATTTCATTTATATGACATTTTGTAAAACATAGAACTGCAGGGACAAGAAACAGATCAGCGGTTGCAACCGACGAGGGTTGAGGGTAGGGTATCGATTACAAAAGAGCTGGGGGGTACCTGGCACAGTAGCTCACGCCTGTAATCCCAACACTTTGGGAGGCCGAGGTGGGCAGATTGCCTGAGCTCAGAAGTTCGAGACCAGCCTGGGCAATATGGTGAGACCCTGCCTCTAGAAAGAAAAAGAAGGAAAAAAAAGAGCTTGGGGAATTTGGGGGATGATGGAAATATTCTGTATCTTGATGATGGCAATGGTTACTTGACTATATGTATTTGTCAAAATTCATATAACTGTATGCACTAAAAAGGGTGAATTTTACTGTACATAAATTATACCTGAATTATCTAACAAAAAAAAAAGAGTGTTTTTGGTGAGACTGTGTGCGTGGACAGAAAGGCAGATGCTATCACTTTTTTGCTGGAGAGTCTCACGTTTCAATAAATGCCAGCAGTTCCCACACGGGGAATAGGCAGTTCCCCTAAACAGAGTCATTTCCCTGCTCCCACCTTCATTTCCACTAGTGGCCTGAGCTCCATCAGGCACAATGAAGGTCCCACTCAGGAAGGGCCAAGGTTCAGGAAGAGGGAGCAGAGGCGATGGGGTGGAGCAGCCCACTCTGTGGGCAGCAGAGAGGGCTGGGTAAAACGAAGCGGTTCATCCCTGAAGCTGCTCAGTCACTCCCTCGGTTAATTATCTGTCTGCTGATTCATGAGTTGTGGTTCCTGTGGGCATGCTTCCTGGAGATTTCTGCCAACAAGGGAAGAAGGGTTCTTGGGACTGGGAGGGGATGATAACCTCAGATCCCAAGTAGGGTGGGGAGCTTTAGAGGAGAAATTTCGATCAGGAAATTCTAAAGTCATAGCCAGACTCCCCCTCCTCACTGTGGTGTGCTTGCCCCATCTTATGGTCTTCCCAGGAGACCTCTGTCACTCCTCACCCTTGTCCCAACACCCACACGTCCAAGGGGGAGAAAGGAATGTTGCCCTTCTAACGGCTCCTCCCAGGAGGGAAAAAAAGGCAGACACTTTACAGAGGATCCCTTGAGTTTTTCACACTCTCAGATCACAGGTCTAAATGGTGCAACAGTGCAGCGGCCCAAATGCCCAAAGAATTCATGATCTTGGCTATGTTTTCATACCCTCCAGATTATCCAAACGGAGCACTTGAGGATCTTGTATGAATGAGTGCAAATATTCAAATATTGGGTTTCTTAAAGGGAGGCACATCATCTATAGATGCCTTTACATAGCATTCCACAGATATTTGTTTTGCTGCCTATGTGCCAGGCAGTGGGCATAGAGTATTGAACAAAATAGACATGTCCCTCTTCTCATGGAACTTGAAATCTTATAGATCCTTTTATCTTCCTCTTTTTTCAGATACAGGGCTTGAGGTTTTCTTATGGGTAAAGCAAATGTATAAGCCTTTTTCCTTCTTGGCTTCTTCTGTGGATTCTTGCCGGGTTAGAGTAGCTGAGATATGCCAAACCAGCAATGAGGAACGAGTTGAAATAAGAGGGACCCCCTCTCACATATGTGGGGGAAAGGGACCCCATCAGTTTCATTCTGGAAGCCTGCATAGCGCATATGCATGAAGTAGTAACAGCTTTTGCCTCCAATACATGGCAGATAGCATGGATAGGAAGAATAATGACAATAGTAGTTGTCATTCATTAAACACTTATTTTGTGCCTCTGTTTCATTTAATCAGCATAATCATAGGCATTGTTTCCTCTGCCTTACAAATGAGGAAACTGAGGACTCAAGAGATTAGGTAACTTAGTTAAGGCCACACAGCCTACAGGAGACAAAGTCAAGAATCAAACCCACATCTTACTGGCTGTATACCATAGCCCTCCCTTTCCGAAGCCAACAAGCCTTCCTGCTGTGTTTCTCCAGGACCTGAGGATACCTGCAGAGGGCTTCGATTGGAGAGCTTCTAGGATATAAACTCCAGAAGAGAAATAAGCACCTCAGCTTAGACCTAATTAGGTCAGAATAAAAACCTAAACACGAGGAAGACACAAAACCCACACTTCCTGGGTGAAGCTAAAAAGATCATCTTTGTACATAAAATAAAAAACTTGATGCTATCCTCAGTCAATCTCTCTTCTCCCCAAAGCAGACTCCGCTACTCTGGGACAACCTCTCTGTGCCACTCAGCTCTTTCTGTGCCCCTTCAACACTTGGAGTCCCAACACAACTCTCCTACTCTCATCCCACCATCTGCTTCCCCAGGGATCTGAAGACCCTGCCACCAACACTGGGATGGCAGATATAAATATAGTAGAAACTGATTTGTGAGGTTGGGGGTGGGGCATTACTCTGGAAGTCTGACTTTAGAGCCCCTGCCCTTAAACACTACTGTACACTGCTTCTCAGAGAGAGTGTGGGGCTAGCTCAGCACAACCCATCACCACTTCTGGAATCGCCCCAATCACAAGATTAATCTGTGAACAGATCGCCTAAGGATTTTTTTTTAATTTTTAGTAGAGATTAGGTCTCACTATGTTGCCCAAGCTGGTCTCGAACTCCTGGGCTCAAGCAATCCTTCTACCTCCACTTCCCAAAGTGCTGGGATTACAGGCATGAGCCACCGTGCCTGACCAGATATCTTAAAGGATCTTTTAATGCAAACTTACGTATGTCAATGCAGTGGAATCCAATACACTCCAAAGTGAATTTAGAAGACTGTGAATGTGAAAATTTTTTAATGACAGCAAAAATTGTTGTAAGTGCATGGAAGCAAGCATCTCATCCTGGACAGGACAATGATACCCTTTTTATTTATTTATTTATTTATTTATTTATTTATTTATTTATTTATTTATTTTTACTGAGTTGCCCTGGTGGATTTCTCCATTCCCGGCATCAATAGCCAGCAGCATCTGACCCAAGGCTCCACATGTCCCAGGGCAGAATGCTGGAGATTCTTATTTCTGTGTCATAGTCATCAGACTGCTCACTGCACTAACACTATCAGCTGATCTGTTTTAGTCCCAGTCACATAGGAAATGCAGCAATAACCACTGCAATATTCCTCTACATATCAACTGTAATCCCTCCTTCAAGATACCCTTGGCCGGGTGCGGTGGCTCACGCCTGTAATCCCAGCACTTTGGGAGGCCAAGGCAGGCTGATCACGGGGTCAAGAGATCGAGATCATCCTGGCCAACATGGGGAAATCCCGTCTCTACTAAAAATACAAAAATTAGTAGGGCGTGGTGGCGCGTGCCTGTAATCCCAGTTACTCGGGAGGCTGAGGCAGGAGAATCGCTTGAACCCGGGAAGCGGAGGTTGCAGTGAGCCGAAATCGCGCCACTGCACTCTAGCCTGGCGACAGCGAGAGTCCATCTCAAAACAAACAAACAAACAAAAAAAGATATCCTTGCCCTGTCCAGGATGAGTTATACGTCTATACATACACAGAAGAGTCTTGATGGGAATCACTAAAGTATTTTCGAATAGTTTATCTTTGAAGTGAATTTATCAACAAATCTTCCCTTTTTAAAATAAATCCTGGCCAGGTGCGGTGGCTCACGCCTGTATTCCCAGCACTTTGGGAGGCTGAGGTGGGCGGATCACTTGAGGCCAGGAGCTCCAGACCAGCCTGGCCAACATGGTGAAACCGCGTCTCTACTAAAAATACAAAAATTAGCCGGTCGTGATGGCAGGCGCCTGTAATCCCAGCTACTCGGGAGGCTGAGCCAGAAGAATCGCTTAAACCCAGGAGGCAGAAGTTGCAGTGAGCCGAGAACCCACCACTGCACTCCAGCCTGGGCGACAGAGCAAGACTCCGTCTCAAAAATAAATAAATAAATAAATAATAAAATAAAATAACAAATCCCTTCTGCAGGGTGTAGATTGTTTTACGAGTACTACAGTTTTTATTAAAAATACTTACATGCACTCTTGTGTCATCCTCTGAGGCAGAGGCGGCCCCAGCAGACCAGGAGGCAGGGTTTCTCTCCACCCCAGGCAAAATCACCAAGGACTCAGAGAGGACCACGGGCAGCAACCCCGGGCTGTGCCCGCTCCATCCCTCCACTTGTGTCCCCAGTACCCAAGAGGCCGAATGCCAATTGCCCTGACGGCTGACGGTGTGCGCAGCAGCCAGAGACAAAGCCAAGGATCCCACCGGCCCAAGGGAGCCTTTTCATGGCTCCCCGAATACACTAGAGATTTTTCGGGTGCAGGGTCTGCCCTAGGAGCAGAGGCACCGCTGCCACCTGGGGACACTGGAGGAGGCAAAGCCCTCATCCTGCTCCAAAACAACCCCGCAGGAAGCCAAGTTGAAGGAAAAAAAAAGAAAGAAAGAAAGAAAAAAGGAAAAGAAAAAACCTTCTGGAGAAAGCGTAACAGGAGAAATTGGAAATGTGGGGAAACTGGCAAACCCGCGCGCGCTCACGCTCTCACCCAGGAAGCTACAGCGGCATCCCTCTGCCAAGGCGCGGGAACAACCCCCGGAAGCCCCACCTCGCCTTGGCTCCTGGGCCAGTCGTCCTTGGCCCGACCAGGACCACCCGCGACGCGCGCAGCCCGGGGTGACCGCGGGGCTCAGAGATGCGCCCACCGCACCGTGCGCGCCGCGGCGGCCGGGAAGGCGCTCAGCCTGGCTGATGGCTTCAGCGTCTCGGAGGACCCGCTCCCAGGCACCAGGCACCTCTCAGCCCCGCCACCGCCGGGCCAGGAAGGTCCCCAGCTCCCGGCTCCGACCGCGCCAGCCAGGACCCGCGCATTCCCAGCGCAGACGCGCGGGACCAGCCCTTCGCGTTTGCCGGCTCCAAGTCCGCAACTTGACCGCGGCGCAGATCCTGGGGCGGCTGCGACGCTGCCGAGCCGGAGCCTCACTCACCTCCTACGCCAACACCCGCCAGCGCCCCCAGCGCCAGCACAGTCGCCCAGAACGGCCGGGGCCGCGGCCGCGCTCGCATCTCGTCCGCCTCCCGCGGCGCTCCGCCCGCCCCACAGTGGGCGCCGCCGCCCGCAGCCGCTTTTCCCGCAGCGGGAGGGGAGGGGAGGGGAGGGGACGCGGTGGGTGGGACGCAACGGGGCGGGCCGCGGACTCGCGCTTCCTCCCCTCGGGCTTCTCTAGATCCCCTCGGGCTTCTCTAGACCCTGCGCCTGAGAGGGAGCGGTGGGAAACTATTGCTCCTCTCTCGCCGCCTCCCTCGCCTCGCCCACGAGGACCCGCCTGCCAGCCGGGTCGTCAGCGCATCCTGGTCCCGGGGGTCCGCGACTGGGCACTTGGTGTGCTTAGAAAGGCCAGGAGCCTGTGGCCCCTCTCCGGACCCTTCCAGTCCCGCCTCCTGGGAGACCCTGTTTCGCTGGATTCTTGGGACACATTTACCCACTACCTCAAGTTTCATTCATTCACACTTTAATTCATTTGACTGGCAAACATCTGTTGAATGCCTTCTCTGAACCGGTTCAGTCCTTTATTATTCACTAATTTTTTTTCTTGCCTTACTTTGGTTTTCCGGTAGACTACCTACCTGTTGAGGGCAAGACCACATCCCAAGCTTGCGTAAGCAGTGATAGGTCCATGAAGAGCCTCGCCCTACAAACGCTTGCACCTAGCCAGTGTCTGAAAACGTTTCAGAACACAGCATATTGCCTCCAAATTCACACTCACAGGCTTTGGGACTTTATCTATTTTCCTCAAAGGCCTCCTGCCTGACTCCCCCAAACTGTGGCCCCTTATCTCCCACCCCAATCTTTCTTTGAGTCCCTGGATCTTCCCCAGACTTAAAACCTCTGGAAGCTCAGAGAGGCAAAATACTATGGCTATGAGCAAGAGGCCACCAGGAAGTAGCTGGTAGTGCAGCCTGCCTCAATGGGTAGTCCTGATGGTGATAAAAACAAGGCCAGAGGCATCAGTTCCCCTTTAGGGCTTTCAGAGTGGCCCTGGGCTTCCCTGCGCAGCGTGCCCACCCTCTTCTGAGACACACAAGATGCCAGACAACTGGCCCTGACCCATCTCTCCAGCCCATCTCCCACCCTAGTCCAAGAAGATACTTGTCATTCCCCAATGCTCCATGCCTTCCTATCTGACTGATTTTCCTTCCTTTTTCCACTTGGAAAATTCCACTTATCTTTCAAAACATCTCAGATGCCATCTTTTTCCATGTAATTTTTTTCTGACAATCCTCCACCTCCTGCCCCACCCTCCCAAACACTAGGACCTTAATAGTAACACACATCAGCTGAAGCGTCACTAGCAATTTGCAAGGGGAAAAGCCAGCTCTGCAAAGGGTACTTGGGCCCTCTGACCTGGGTTTTCAGGCTGAAGCTCCATCTACCTCCCCTGGCTGCAGAGGGCCTCTAGGCCAGAAGCATTTTAACAGCAGTGTCAATGCCCTGGAGCAAAGTTCAGGTCACATGGCCTGGTTACATCTCTGCCTAAGTATTTAGTTATCTGCTCCATTCCCACATATATATAAAACCAATCTCCAGCCACTTAGGTGTCTCCTCAGCCTATCCCTGCTGTCAGCAACCACTTGGGGTGGGCACTGGCCTCAGCAAGTATGCTAAGTCCACAACCCTAGCCCAAGCCCTAGCAAACATGACATAATTGTGCAAGTGAGTCCATCCTGCACTCCCAGCCCCAGGGAAGGCAAAGGAGCTAGTCCATTCACATTTAGTATAGTAATTAATGGTTGTATTTACATTTACTATCTTGTTATTCGTTCTATCTTTTTGGCTGGTTTCTCTGTTTCTCTTTTTCTGCTTTCTTTTGGGATAATTTTTTTTTCTCTACTGGCTTCCTAGCTACACCTCGTTTGCATGTGTGTGTGTGTGTGTGTGTGTGTGTGTGTTTGCTCTAGGTATTACAATATTCCTCCTTAACTTATCATACAGTAGCCTATGTTGAATTAATATTGAACAATTCTATGTAAATTGTAAGAACCTGTAAACTAAAAATAAAATTATAAGCCCCCCCACAACTGTCTGAACTAACCCTTCCTCTCAGCCAAGGGCATTCCAAAGTTAATCTGAAAAACTAGTTCAGACCATGATGTGAAGCAGGTTTGGGGAAGGTGGAGGTGGGGTGGTGGTTGAATATGCCTCACAGCTGACCAGCATTAGCATCAACACAAAGACCTTAAGGCTGATAGAATAGACTCTCTAAGTCTGATAAGAAACATTAACAGTCTATTCTGTCTGAAGCCTCTGGCTTCATCTGCATGATAAAAGTTTGGTCTCCACAACCCTTTATCCTAACTCAGACATTCCTTTCTGTTGGTTCTAGGTCTTTAGATAATAACTCTTACAACCAATTGCCAGTGAAAAAATCTTTGAATCCGTCTCTGACCTGGAAGTCCCTGTGTCAGATGTCCTGCCTTTCTGGACTGAACCAATGTTCAATGTACATGTATTGATTGATGTCTTTTGTCTCCCTAAAATGTATAAAACTGAGCTGTAGCCCGACCACCTTGGGCACGTGTCTTCAGGACTTCCTGAGGCTATGTCATGGGCATGTGCTTAACCTTGGCCAAATAAACTTCTAAATTGATTGAGACTTGTCTCTTCAAGTACATTAAAGATGGTCTGCTGTTTGCTGTCTCCATCATCTCTGGTGAGAAGTCTGCCATCCTTTATATTCTTGTTTCTCTTTCTTCTCCTCCTGGATTTTTTTCCCTAACTTTTTATTTTGAAATCATTAATACTTACAGAAGAGTTACAAAATACTAAAGAGAGTTTTCTTATGTCCTTCACCCAGCTTCCCCTAACGTTCACATCTTACATTTCTACATCATAATTATCAAACACAGGAAATTAACATCGATATAATACTATCAATTCATCTAGCTACAGAATTTGAATTTTACCATTTTTTTTCCCATTAATGTTCTTTTTCTGGTCCAGGATCTAATCTATTGTATTTAGTCATCATGTCTCCTTAGTTGGCCTCAATCTGTGACATTTTCTCAGTCTTTCTCATTCATCACTTTGACACTTTTGAAAAGTCTAGGCCAGCCGGGTGTGGTAGCTAATGCCTATAATCCCAGCACTTTGGGAGGCCAAGGCAGGTGGATCACTTGAGGTCAGGAGTTCAAGACCAGCCTGGCCAAGATGGCGAAACGCTATCCCTACTAAAAATACAAAAAAGGGCCAGGCGTGGTGGCTCACACCTGTAATCCCAGCACTTTGGGAGGCCAAGATGGGCAGATCACCTGAGGTCAGGAGTTTGAGGTCAGCCTGGCCAACATGGTGAAACCCTATCTCTACCAAAAATACAAAAAATTAGCCAGGCATCATGGCAGGCACTTGTAATCCCAGCTACTTAGGAGGCTGAGACAGGAGAATCGCTTGAACCTGAGAGGTGGAGTTGCAGTGAGCCAAGATCACACCACTGCACATCAGCCTCGGTGACAGAGCAAGACTCCGTCATACACACACACATACACACAAATTAGCTGGGCATGGTGGTACGTGCCTGTAGTCCCAGCTACTCGGGAGGCTGAGGCAGGAGAATCACTTGAACCTGGGAGGCAGAGGTTGCTGTGAGCCGAGATTGCACCGCTGCACTCCAGCCTGGGTGACAGAGGAAGACTCCATCTCAAAAAGAAAAAAAAAGAAAAGAAAAGTCTAGGCCAGTTTTTTGTAGTATTTTGTTTATTTGGGGCTTGTCTGTTGTTTTCTCATTTTGGACAATAATACCACAAAAATGATGTTGTGCCTTCTCAGTACATCATATCAAGGAGTATATGATGTTGATATGGCTTATTACTTTGATCACATTGTTAAGGTGGTGTCTGCCAGGTTTATTCACTATAAAGCTACCATTTCTGTGAATGACAGGGCCTTAGCAGATGGATAATAAAAAGTAAAAAAATACAAAAAAAAAGCTACCATTTTTCTCTTTGTAATCAATACATATTTAATGGGAGGATACTTTAATTTTATGCAAATATCTTAATGGTTTCATAATTTCACCCACTAATTTTATCATCCATTGATGATTCTTAACTGCAACAATTATTACTGTGGCATTTGATTCACAGTGATTTTCTATTTTCTTTTTTCTTATACAGTTATTAATTAACATTCAACAGTAAAGAAGAGCTGTCCCTTCTCTTCCACTTTAAAATTTGTTTATTTATGTCAGTATAAACTCACAGATATTTATTTTATTGCAGGACTGATAATCCAGTACTATCATTATTATGCTGCTCAAATTGTCCCAGGTTTTTCTCTAGCTACTCTATTCAACATCATCTAGATGTCGTCTATCTATTTGGAGACAGTTTCCAAATCCTTTCTAAGATTTATGTTCTCTAGGTGATATGACCCCAATTTATCTTATTTTATTTTATTTTATTTTATTTCATTTCATTTCATTTTTGACACAGGATCTTGCTCTGTTGCCCAGGCTAGAGTGCAGTGACATGATCATAGCTGATTGTAGCCTTGAACTCCTGGGCTCAAGCAATCCTCCTACTCCAGCCTCCTGAGTATCTAGGACTATAGGCACACACCACCACATCCAGATAATTTTTAAATTCTTTGTAGAGACAGAGTCTTCCTATGTTGCCCAGGCTTGTCTCAAACTCCTGGCCTCAAGTGATCTTCCTGCCTTGGCCTCTTAAAGTCCCGGGATTACAGGCATGAGACGCTATGCCTAGCCTTCTCTAGTTACTTTTAAGTTCTTTATCTTTTTTTTTTTTTTTTTTTGAGATGGAGTCTTGCTCTGTCACCCAGGCTGGAGTACAGTGGTGCAATCTCTGCTCACTGCAACCTCTGCCTCCCAGGTTCAAGCAATTCTCCTGCCTCAGCCTCCCAAGTAGCTGGGATTACAGGCACCCGCTGCCACGCCCAGCTAATTTTTGTATTTTTAGTAGAGACGGGGTTTCCCATGTTGGCCAGGCTGGTCTCAAACTCCTGACCTCAGGTGACCCACCCGCCTTGGCCTTCCAAAGTGCTGGGATTGCAGGCATGCACCACCATGCCCAGCTCTTTCTTTATCTTTGGTTTCTCAGCAGCTTAACTAAAAGGTGATTAGGTGCTGTTTTCTTTTATTTATCTAGCTTACAGTTTGGTGTGATTTATGGATATATAAGTGGTTTACTTTTCCTCACATGTAGGTTATTTTTAGCCATTATTTCTCAAAATACTATTTTCTACACATTTTCTCTCTGCTTACCTGCTGAAACTCCAATTACACATATTTTAGACTATCTGATTTTATTCCACAAACCACTGCAGTTTAGGTCTTTTTTAAATTACTTTTTCTGTCTTTCAGATTAAATAGTCTATTGATATCTCTTAAGTTTCTCAATCCTTTCTTTTGCAGTCTCTAATATTCTGTGATGCCTATCCAGGAGAATTTTCCTTTCAGACATTATACTTGTAAGTTCTAGAATTTCCATTAGTTCTCTTCTATACTGGCCATTTATCTGCTGATATTCGCCCATCTCTTCAACCATTATGCCTATATTTTTCTTTAAGTCCTTAAACATGTTTACAGCAGTTGTTTTAAAATTCTAGTTTGCTAATTCTAGTTCATCTCAAGGTTTGTTTCTATTGATTTCCTTTTTCAGGAAAAATTATGGGTCCCTATGTACCTATAATCCCAGTTACTCAGGAGGCTGAAGTGGGAGGATCACTTGAGGCCAGGAGTTTGAGACCAGCCTGAACAACATAGCAAGACCCCATCTCTTAAACAGCCTGAACAACATAGCAAGATGCCATCTCTTTAAAAAAAAGTAACAAAAAAAATTATGCATCCCATTTTCCTTCTTCTTGACATGTCTAGTAATATTAGGTTTTATAGTGAAACATTGTGGACTACTGATTTTGAGTTTACGTTGTCTTTTCTTGAAGAGTATTGAGTTTTGTCCTATTAAGCAGTTAGGCCAAGTATGGTGGCTTATGCCTGCAATCCTAGCAGTTTGGGAGGCCGAGAAAGAAGAATCATTTAAGCCCAGGAGGTTGAGGTTGCAGTGAGCTATATCATGCCACTGCACTCTGGCCTGGGTGACAGAGTGGGACCCTGTCTCTAAAAATAAATGAATAAATAAATAATCTGTTAAATTAGTACCAGATTGTCTTGATCTAGTCAGGCTTAGTTTTATTCTTCATCAGAAATGGCCTTTTTAAATTTTATCCTTGGTCTTAAAGTGTGGTTTCTTGTTCTTCTTGTTGTTGTTGTTGTTCATTGTTTCTAAATTATAATTTTAGCCAAAAGAATATTCTTACATAGAAAACGTGTGGATCCAGAATCTATTTCTTTCATCAAATGTCATTTCAAGTTAACTCTAACTTTTAATATACTTTATTTTTTTTAGAGCAGCTTTACATTCACAGCAAAATGTAGTGGAAAGCACAGGGTTCCCACACACCCCCCTGTGCCACACATGGAGAGCAACCCCCATTATCCATCTCCCACCAGAGTGGTACATTTGCTACAACTGAGGAACCTACACTGACACATCATTGTCACCCAACATTCACAGTTTACATGAAGTTCACCCTTGATGTTATACATTTTATGGGTTTGGACAATTTTTTTTTTTTTTTGAGACAGAATCTCGCTGTGTCGCCCAGGCTGGAGTGCAGTGGCACCATCTCGGCTCACTGCAACCTCTGCTTCCTGGGTTCAAGCAATTCTCCTGCCTCAGCCTCCCAAGTGGCTGGGGTTACAGGCACCCGCTGCCATGCCCAGCTAATTTTTGTATTATTAGTGGAGACGGGGTTGCACCACGTTGGCCAGGATGGTTTCGAACTCCTGACCTCAGGTGATCTGCCCGCCTTGGCCTCCCAAAATGCTGAGATTACAGACGTGAGCCACCGCACCCGGCTGGACAAATTTATAAATATGTGTATCTACCATTATAGTATTATAGTCCCCTAGAATCGTTTCACTGCCCTAAAACTTCTCTGTGCTCTAAATATTTATCCCTCCTTCCCTCCAATCCCTGGAAACGACTGACCTTTCTACCGTCTCCAAGGTTTTTCTTTCTCCAGATTGTCTTATAGTTGGAATCATATAGTGTATAGTCCTTTCAAGCTGGCTTCTTTCACTCAGTAATATGTAGTTAAGGTTCCTCCCTGTCTTTTCATGGCTCAATAGCTCATTTCTTTTTAGCACTGAATAATATCCCATTGTCTGGAGGTACTACAGTTTATTTACCCATTCACCTACTAAAGGATATCTTGCTTCCAAGTTTTGGCAATTTTGAATAAAGCTGCTTATAAACACTATGTGCAGATTTTTGTGTGGACACCAGTGTTCCGGATTTTGGCCATTCTAACAGGCGTGTAGTAGTATTTTATTATTGTTTTACTTCATATTTCTCTGATGATATATGATGTAGAGCATCTTTCATATGTTTATTTGCTTCTTGTATACCTTCAAGGAGTGTTTTTTTACTATTGAACGTGGTCCTTCCTCCTAAGGCATGGATTTTCTGGAGTGTAATCTGAGGACCCAAGTTGCTCAATGAGATTTATTCATTCTGGCTAAGCCAAAACTCCAACATCTGCAAGCCATGTACAGCCTCTAGTGACCTGTTCAGCTCTCAGCTGCTCTCTGAAAAACCTTAGGGAGTCTCACCCTGTGTGTATCAGCCCATCCCTCATCCAAAGACCATGCAGAACACCCATGCAAACTTCTGGGAGCACCTCTGTGTTCAGTTCCTTCCTCTCTAAAAGCCTTCCTTGCAAATTACATCTTCCTCAGCAGCCCTGAATTCTAATCTATGCCTCTTCTGCCCAATGAGACCAACATGTACTTCTTGAGCTTCTGGATTGCAGTGCAACCCAGAAAATGTCCCAATGCAGAAAGCTGGGCAGATATAGGGTTCAGCTCATGTGTTCTCTCTTCCTTCAAGGATTATAATTCTGCTCTGCCTATTGCTCCATTTCTAAAAGGAGTTCTTTAAATATTTTTTCAAAATGTTTTGTTGTTTCCTGTGGGGGAGCAAGTCCCATACTAGTCACTTTGCCATAGCCAAAAGCAAAGGTTCTGTGATTACTTATTTACTTACCTCCACCTCTTCTACCAATACTGGACAGCAAGATGTTTTGAGTGCCGGGACTTATTTATATATCCTAGCAAGCTCTCAACAAATAAAAGAGTATCTTCCTATTTGTTTACCATTTTCATTTTAACAGACTACCTATCCAGAACATATGTTGGGAGACCTGAGTGTCCACTCTTTGATTTGCCCAAGTGCCATGCTCCCTAGCAGATAGGACCAGGGAGGGGTATCCAATGCATGGCAGGTGGAAGATCTTTCCCAAGATCCGTTTACAAGGCAAGAGTCACATTATCTGGTCCCTTGCCCCACTGTGCCAGGCTGATACCAAAATAGGTATGCTTTTCCTGTGTTCTCATTAATAGTCTGCCCCAACCCGGGGCAGCTCCTGCTCCTATTCAGTTCCTTATTGTCACCACTATAAGTTTTGTGGCCAGGTTTGTGGCCGTTTCTCGAACCTCTTACCTTCATGGTCATGTTTAATTCCCCTTTGTACAAAGAGCCAAAAGGTCTAGATTCACATCCTTGCCTCACCTTTTACTAGTTAGATGACCTTGAAAAAGTCTCCAAATCCTCTCTACATTTCTTCTTTATCTGTAAAAAATAAACTGCCTGTTTCCTGCCTTTTTCCCACCCCCAATTTTAGCCTTCCCCCTCCCAACACACACACATGGATATGAGGTTCCATTAGACCGTGGATATACGAAAGCCCTTTGGAATCTGGAAAGCACAGAGGCATGTGTTATTATTATTGTTATTTGTAGAGAGACTGCAGAGAAGACCAAGTGTGGCTCAGAATCTTCTCCTCCTACACATTTGGCAGAGACTCTTCTGTCCATTGAGAAAGGGATGACCCAGCTGTTCTTTTGGCTTACAGGAGAATGGGCTTTTCAGAGTCCACACTGACTAAAAATGGCGTACCTGGACTTTCTGGGCTCTAGGGAGCTACTTGAAAACTATCCCTAGTTTTCTATCAAGGAAGTTGTGGAGGGATGAGCTCAGCCTTGGCATTCAACATTCATTCATAAGCATGTACTAAGCATATGCAGCATGCCAGGTGCTTCTCTGGATGCTGAGGCCTTAATAGTAAAGAACAACAGGCCCGGCCCTCCTAGCACTTGAGCCTGGTTGGGCCTGGTGCTCTGTCTTGGAGTGCAACTCCTTCCTCATCCTCATGTGAGGCAGCCCTTCCTCTGCTGAGAAGAAAACGTGTGAAGCTCAGGGCCATACCAAACGCATCCTGTGCCCACTGATGGCAGCCGTGACCTACATGGAGAAACAGGACTTCCGCATGTACCTCCTGAGCCACAAGGAGCTGGGAAGCCAGCCTGGCTATGCCCACACTGTGATGGATGAGTTGCTGAGCTCGTGCTGGGCGGTCAACTGCCTCCTCATCCTCCCTCTCCTCTGGCCTGGTGCCCTCCTCACTCTCACCTACACCTGGGGCCTACACTGGCTGGCTCCCACGGTACTGTGGCTGTAATGTGCCCAGCCCTGGGGGGCTGTGCAGAGCTACATCCTCCCTGCAGGCGGTAGTTGCTATGCAAATTAATCTTGTACATGTTGGGTGTGCGTTCTGTAACCTCTTCCCCTTCCCTCTCAACCACACCATATGAATTACACAAAATATTTCTGTTGAACTAGGACTGTCCTTTCCTTGGCTTTTATACATATTAAACAGTTGTGAATCTAGAAAGAAGAAAGGAAGGAAGGAAGGAAAGAAGGAAGGAAGGGGAGAGAGAGAGAGAAAGAAAGAAGGAAAGAAAGAAAGGAAGGAAGGAAGAAAGAAAAAAGAAAGGAGGGAGGGAGGGAAGGAAGGAAGGAAGGGAAAGAGAGAGAAAGAAAGAAGAGAGAGAGAGAAAGAAGGAAAGAAAGAGAAAAAAGAGAAAAAGAAAGAGAGAGAGAGAAAAAGAGAGAAAAGAGAGAAGAAAGAGAAAGGAAGGAAGGAAGAAAGAAAGAAAAAAGAAAGAAAAGAAAAGGAAAAGAAAAGAAAAGAAGTGAAGTGAAGCCAAGGACTTTCCATCCCAGCTCAGCAAACAAGGTACTGCCTGGCCAAGCCTAGATTCAAGCTCTGTGCCCACAAAGGGCATCACTGCCCATGCTCCATCTCAGACCAATCCATGCCTCTTCCCCATCCAACCCCAGAATAATGGAGCTACTGTTTGGCTTCTGGCCCCAGGCTCCTGTTCTAGTATCCCTCTAAATCCCCCGTCGCCCTCCTTGGGACCCTGCTCCAGTGAATTCAAACTTGCAGCTGGCTCCAGACATTTCTCTCAGCCCTCTCTGACATTCCCTATTTGTTTTTTTTTTTTTTTTTTGAGTTGGAGTTTTGCTCTTGTCACCCAGGCTGGAGTGCAATGGTGCGATCTTGGCTCACTGCAACCTCTGCCTCCTGGGTTCAAGTGATTCTCCTGCCTCAGCCTCCTGAGTAGCTGGGATTACAGGCACCCACCACCACACCCAGCTAATTTGTTTGTATTTTTGGTAGAGACAGGGTTTCACCATGTTGGCCAGGCTGGTCTCGAACTCCTGACCTCAAGTGATCCACCCGCCTTTGCCTCCCAAAGTGCTGGGATTACAGTTGTGAGCCCAGCCTTCTTATTTGTATTCTTAAAAGACAGGCTTGAATCCTAGAGCCTCCATTTCCTAGCTGAGGGACCCTGGCAAGTTACTAGACTACCCTAAGCCTCCATTTCCTCATCTATGAAATAGAGTTAGAAGGGACATGATGGCTCACACCTGTAATCCCAGTGCTTGGGGAGGCTGAGGCAGGAGGATCACTTGAGCCCAGGAGTTTAAGACCAGCCTGAGAATCAAAGCAAGACTTCATCTCTACAGAAATGTTTAAAAATTAGCTGGGTGCACTGGCACACACCTGTAGTCCTAGCTACTTGGGAGGCTGAGGTGGGAGGACTGCTTCAGCCACTTAGCACAGTAATTAGCATGTAATAAGTATTCAATAAATGGTGGGCATGGTGACTCACACCTATAATCCCTGTGTGGGAGATTTTAGGTGTGAGCATTGTGGGAGGCCAAGGAGAGGATCCCTTGAGCCCAAGAGTTTAAAACCAGCCTGGACAACATGGTGAAACCCCATCTCTAAAAGTAAGTAAGTAAGTAAATAAATAAACAAATAAATAAGAGCTATTTTTTCCTCTTAGGATCAACTCATCTTTGCTGGTTTAATCTACCCCCACATTCTGCCTACGAGTCAGGATACCCACTGATTTTCATTGTTGCTGCCCATCACTAGCCCCCTGGCCAATGTTGGCTGAATGGAGGCAGGAGGAGGTTGCATACTGTCTGGGTACTGTCTTTACCAGTCAAACTGAGCATCCTCTGACAGCTCCTGGATCAGGTCCTGTGCCCTGTGCCAACCCACGGGTGGTTCTAGTGTCTAGTCCTTGGGCTTAATTAGTGCTGCTGGGACAAGTCCACCAGGTTTCTTCACCGGAAGTCCCTTGATGAGTTCCTGGGGATCTGTGAGGCCCCTCTAATATGCAAACATTTGTGGGATATGCATTTTTCTATAGAAATGCTCCTTAGTTTTCACTAGCTTCTCAAACGGGTCTGTGACCTCTAGGGTTAACAATTGTTCCACCTTCTTAAAGAACTAAAAGTAGATCTACCACTCTATCCAGCAATCTCACTACTGGGTATCTACCCAAAGGAAAAGAAGTCATTGCATCAAAAAGACACCTGCATGCGTAGGTTTATCACAGCACAATTCACAACGGCAAAGATATGGAATCAACCTAAGTACCTATCAACTGATGAGTGGATAAAGAAAATGTAGTAGTTGGGCATGGTGGCTCATGCCTGTAATCCCAGCACTTTGGGAGGCCGAGGCGGGTGGATCACCTGAGATCAGGGGTTCGAGACCAGCCCGGCCAACATGGTGAAACCCCATCTCTACTAAAAATACAAAAGTTAGCTGGGGATGGAGGTGCACACCTGTAACCACAACTACTCGGGAGGCTGAGGCAGAAGAACCACTTGAACCTGGGAGGCAGAGGTTGCAGTGAGCCGAGATTGCACCATTGCACTCCAGCCTGGACGACAAAGCGAGTGTCGGTCTCAAAAATAAAAAAGAAAATGTGGTATATAGACATCATGGAATACTACTCAGCCATAAAAAGGAAGGACATAATGTATTTTGCAGTAACTTGGATGGAGCTGGAGGCCATCATTCTAAGTGAAGTAATTCAGGAGTGGAAAACCAAATACTGTATGTTCTCACTTATAAGTGGGAGCTAAGCTATGGGTATGCAAAGGCAAACAGAGTGGTATAATGGACTTTGGAGACTCAGAAGGGGGAAGGTTGAGGGGGGTGAGGGATAAAAAAACACATATTGGGTACAATATATACTACTCAGGTGATGGGTGCAGTAAAATATCAGACTTCACCATTATACAATTCATCCATATAATCAAAAACCACTTGTACTCCAAAAGCTATTGAAATTTTTGAAAACATATCTATAATAAGAAAAAAAAAAAGAACAATTGCTCCAGAGGAATCCTAGGATCTAGAACACCATGAGGCTAGTTTGGGCCACTGAGGACTCAGGAAGGCCCTTGCTATAGCCAACACCCACACTATCAGCTATCTCCTGTCACTACTCCAGCCTGCCACTCACCAGCTTCTCTGGAGTAGCAGGACCTAGTCAGTTCTCCCAAATCTGCCTGAATTCAGTGCCAGTCCATTGTCCAGTCCCCGACATTTCTACTCAGCAGAGGGGGTTAACTCCACAGGTCTACTCCAGCCAGGGACTGAGCTCCCTTCCCCCAACCCCACTTCCCCTCAGCACATGAGCTGCTGACCCAGGTCCTCTTCCCCAGCGTTTGGCTTTCCTCCATGGGAAGGAGCTAGAATTTGAGAGCACTTACCATATACCACCTTCTATACAAATATTGATTCTTTCCCTCAATCCTCATTTTATAGACGTGCAAACTGAAGCTTGGTGGGCGAAGGGACAGTGATGATGATGATGATGATTTTACTGGATGCCATTTATTTTGAGGTTAGTGTGTTCAAGATACTATGCTAAGCATTCTTTCATACTTTTTTTTTTTTTAGTCTGCGGTAAGATACGTGGGGAAATCCTGATTTTACAAGTGAAAAAATGGAGGCACAGAGAGATGAGGTAATTAGCTCAAGAGCACCAGGGAGTTAGTGGCAAAGATGGGGTTCAGAAAAGTTCAGCCTGACTTCAGTGCTTACCCTACAACCTACTGTCTCCCTTACTGTAAGTGTGGGTATAGAATGTCAGGCACCCCCAAATGTTTCAAGTCAGCATTGCTATGATAATGGGAGAAATTCCTGTTTGTCATAAAACACTACTAGATTTCCCATTGTCTGAGATAAAATTGGGAAATCCATAAAGACATTATCTCTAGCGTCGCTGCAGCCCAGGCCAAGTCCAGGAATTCTGTGCCACTAGCCTGAGGAGGCACCCAGAGCTGGGTCAGTCCTACCCACCCCCAAGGGCTGCTCTATTTCCAGGTCCTGACCACTTCCTGTCTTGACTATTACAAGAAGTTACCAACCATGTCTGGCTGAATCCTGAGATATGATAGTGGCACCAGAAAAACCTGGGCATTGGGCCAAGGTCTGAGCTAAACAGAGGGCCCTTGGGATACAGCTTTTCCTTGAAAGGATGACAAACAGAGAGATGACTGTGAGCTGGAAGTATGATTAGCAGCATGTCTCACTTCCCCCATGGCCCTATGTGTTTCCAACCCAGTAAGACCTGCCTGGAAGCCATGAGGCCTGAGGAAGCAGCCATGAGGCCTCACCTCCTTCACTGCACAGGACCCCTGGCAGGAGCGCTCCTCTGCCTCTCTGGTCCTGCCTCCTCCCTCTCCTCTCCACCCCTCTGGCTCCATTCTCCTCGCTTCAGGGACTCAGATACCTGTGCCTACCCCAAGGGCTGTGTTGCCCGTCCCTGGGCAGTTACTCTCAACCGCCATCCTCTGTCTGCCTCACCCTGATTCTTTGGTCCTTCCCTAGGAACTCTTTGCCTGCACACCAATCCCTTAAATGCTCAGAGGATTCTGTACATGGTAAAACTTTCAGCCTAAGACCATTCTAGTTAATGAATGCCCTGTTTCCTAAGGCTTTCCTTTGCTCAGGTCATAAAATGGACTCGTTGTGCCTCAGAATTCTACTAGGCAATGCACTGAATAAGATTTAAACTAAGAGGACAAGAATGTTGATAACTTTACATCTGACATTTATTGAGGGCTCATTTTGGGCCAGGTGTTATTCCAATAAATGCCTCATACATATTACCTTGTAACATCCTCACAACATCCCTTAATGAGGTGGGTGTTGTTTTCATCCCCATTTTACAGAGAAGGATGCCAAGGTGCAGAAAGGAAGAGGAGTCTCCAGTTCTAAACTCTGGCATTCTGGCTTCAGAGGCCAAACACTCAATAATCAAGCCACACCCAGAAGCCTTCAATGCCTACACCCCCAAAAAGTAATTAATAATGGATATTTGGGGCACTGTGGCAGGTGACCATGGATGCCCTTCAAGGTAGGGGGATAGAACTCTCAAAGTCCCTCAAAATCTAATTGTAATATGGCAGAGGATGGGAAGGAAGCATGTGAAGATTTGGCTATGATATTAATTACATAGGTTATAAGATATAAGCCCCAGCTCTGTTTATCTGTGCCAATTTTTTAAGTTGTATTTTTTCATCAAGACAGACGGGGAAAAAAGTACCTTAAAAATATGAGCTAGCTGGGCACAGTGGCATGTGCTACTCAGGAGGCTAAGATGGGAGGATGGCATGAACCCAGAAGTTCGAATCCTCGCCTCTAAAGTTAAAAATTAAAAAAAAAAAACCCATAAAAATATGAGAGTGATTTTGTAGCAAGACTATCCTTACTGATGGCAGCAGCGGGCCATCCGAAGCGGGTGCTTACCATCACACCAGCTGCAGCAGGGAGGAGCCAGCAGTGGCGGCAGGAGCAGCTGTGGGAGCGGCAGTGGCGGCGGTGGGACCCCTGCGCCCCACGTCCCATGTGCCCCGCATCCCGAGGCAGCCGACTGCACCGCCCTCACCATCGCACGGCTGCGTGGGACCCACCCCCAGGCCTGGAGCCTCCATCACTTTTGACCCTGCCCCCATGTCGCCACTCTCGCCCACCGTGGCTGCGGGGAGGGTGTGGGGAAGAGGTGGACAGTCCCCAGAGCCCAGCCCAGGGAGCTGCCCCGGAGCCCACCACCCTGGGGGCCACCGCAATGGGGCCAGGCCCAGTCACCAGCCTGCAGGGGAACAATGCAGTTGGGCACAGAGAAGTGAGCAGAGAGGGGCCTGGGGCGCAGAGCTGGGGCCGCGCTTAGGGGACCGGGGGTGGAAAGTGGGAGCGGCCCCTGCTTAGAGACCCAGCCAGCAGTACGGCCACGTGCCCAACCCACTGAGAGCAGGGGTTCCTGTGCCTCAAGAGGAGGCTCTGCGCAGGGTTGCCGGAGCTGCATCCCCAGGATCTGCCCTGCATCAGGGTGACCACCTGACACTCCTGATGGCCGGGCTCAGGACCTACAATCCATTCTTGAAGTCACTCCTGGAGGCGCCCCTGGGCGGGGCCTGACGGGGCGGGGGAGAGCCCTGGGCCATCCCTAAGCATTGGGGCCATGGTAACTCATGACAATGACACCCCTACACCAGATGCCTGGCCCAGGCCCAGGCCCAGTGAGAACTTGAAGACCTCACTCCAGGCTGTGAGGAGGCACCGCCAGGGCCGCTGGCTCCACAGAGCCAGCAGGAGCCAGAGACTAGCAGAAGCCCCACCCCTTCCAAGTTGGTGGGTGGGAACTCCCCAGGTGCTGCTGCAGCCACCCTGCCCTGTGGAATCAGGCATTTCTGCACTCTTGGGAGCCCAGGAAGGTCCCTCTGCCCCCTGCAAGCTCGGGGGTGCCTACTCCCGCTGCCTGGCTTCTCCCCACTGTTGGCACCCACTCTGATCTCAGAGCAAGGCCAGGGCCTAGCCTGGGCACTGTCACAGCCCTGCCTGGGATGCACACACTTGGGGCAGTGCTGACACACCAGGCCCCTGCTGCCTTGGTCCCCTCTGGACTGTGGGTGCCAACAAGCACAGGAAGGAGGCTGAGGGGAGTGCTGAGGACAGCCCGGAGCTGGCCTGCCGACTGAACAGCCTGGGCACCATGAAGTGGACAGGAGGCAGACAGGCTCCTGGGTGGAAGAGGGAGGGTCCCCAGTGAAGCTCCACTTTCAAGGGAGTGGCAGGGTGGGGGGCAGCTGCCAGTCCAAGACCAGAGAGGGAATCTGAAGTGCTTTTCTCTGAACCCTGCCCATAGCCACCTATGGACAAATCAGCATGCACTTCCTCCCTTATGAAGCCCATAAAAACCCTGGACTCAGCCAGACTGAGCAGAGGAGGGAAAGCATGACAGCCAGGGAGGTGATGACCAGCTGCAGAGAGGAGCTGCCCTCCCCAGAGGAGCTGCCCACCCCAGGGTCTCCTCTCTGCTGAGAGCTGAGGAGATGACCAGCTGCAGAGAGGAGCTACCCTCTCTGCTGAGAGCTGAACACTTATTGGGACACCCTGGCTATGGAGAGGAGCTGCTCACTACAGGTCTCCTCTGAGCTGTTCTGTTGCTCCATAAAGCTCCTCTTCATCTTGCTCACCCTCCACTTGTCTATGTACTCATTCTTCCTGGTTGCAGGGCAATAACTTGGGACCTGCCAAATGGCAAGGCTAAAAGAGCTGTAACACAAACAGTGCTGAAACATGCCGCTTGCTTGCCCCATTGGGGGCAAAGAGGAGAGAAAATCTGTGGCCCTTTAGGAATCTCAGACCTGGGAGCTCCCCAAGCCAGGGCTGTGACTCCCTCTTTGGGGCCCTGCAGTTCCTGGCATCTCCAAGCTTCTGGGTGCCACTGCATTCCCCAGTGCCAGCCAGGGAAGCTATTTGTGCACCCAGTCCAGCATCAGCCTCACAGAGAGCTGGCACCCTTGCTACCACCTGGAGCTGCCCACCCTGTGGCAGCAGCCGGCATGTCCAACTGCGCACAGTGGCTAGACCCCATGCTCACTCATGCACCCCTTACCACTCCATGTCTGACTTGCAGTCTCCCTTGGAGGCATGGGATTCAGGCCGATAATGTGAGCAGAGCATGGCCTGCCAGGCCGAGTGGGTGGAACAAGCCCAGCAGGCCTGAGCAAAACTTGGGCAAAGGCGCTGCTGGCCACAGAGGTTTCCCGCCAGAAAAGCAACACTCCAAAGATCCAATAACACTACCAAGTCCAAATAATCTGAGTCCCATTCATGGAAAAAAGAAATTTAGTAATAGGTATACCTGAGTTACAAATCACATGACACAAGTGACTTACTGTCTCTCCTGCTACTCCCTACCCACTCCATCTCTTCTCCCACAACCCACAAGACTCATTGCAACCAGATGCCACAAAGAAAGGACCAGAAGGACAGGGTCACCAGGACACATCCCCTCATTCCACCTTCCCAGCTGGAGCCGCAAGCAGCATTCCTCATTTCCTTTAAGGTCTCTTTGGCTCTTATTCCCTGGGAAGTGTCCCTAACTCACCTCTAGTCTCTGATCATTTCTGTACTCTAAATCATTTCAGTATTTCTGCCCTAATTTTGTTAAGTGTTGGTCGGATTTATTTATTTATTTATTTATTTACCTGCTAGCAGGTTTGTACCAAGGGGCCTGAATGCTTTGCTCTACACTTCTTTGAGTATTCCTAGTGTCATGTTATTTGGTGGCCAAAATGGTACATGATGGCTGAATAACCAAAGCTGGAGAAGAGGGGAGAAAAAGAGCTGGAAGGGATCCCAGAGCACCTTTGTCTCCTATACTGCAAAAGGAAACTGAAGCCCAGGAGGAGAAAGTGACTTGACAAGGTGAAAAGTTTGACTGGTGGTGAGGGAGAACCAGGTAGTTTTTGTTTCCTACTTCACGGCATTGGGTAGAGAAAATTGGGGTGGGGCCAAGGAAAGCAAAGGGCAATAAGGCATGGTGCTAAGAACACAGGCAGCGAGCTGATGTGGGCCTGATTCCTGAAGCTTCCACCCACTCACTGAGTGCCCTGGTGAGCGTTACTTAACCTCCAGAAGCCTCAGTTTTCTCATCTGTAGAATGGGGATAACCACACCTACCTCATGAGGAATCTCTGGGAAGGGTAAATGAATAATGTACACAAAGCACTTGAAACAGCATAAGCACAGGGGAAGTATGCAGAAGAGGGAGGTGCTCTTACTATTATGAGCAGTATTTCTCTCTCCATTTGTCTTCTAGGCATTTTTTATTCTTCTTTCTTTCTTTCTTTCTTTTTTTTTTTTCGGTCGGGCGCAGGATCTCACTCTGTTGCCCAGGCTGGAGTGCAGAGGCACGATCAAGTCTCGCTGCACCACTGACCTTCCAGGCTCAAGTGATCCCCCCACCTCAGCCATTGGAGTAGCAGGGACCAGAGACACACACCACCACATTGGCTTTTTTTTTTTTTTCACTTTTTGTAGAGATAGGGTCTCACTGTGTTGCCCAGGCTGGTCTTGAAGTCCTGGGCTCATGTGATCCTCCCACCCTGATCTCCCAAAGTGCTGGGGTATCAGATGTGAGCCACCACACCCAGCCATTTCTATTATTTTTGAGTTTTCTAAAAGAATAATGGTTCTTTCATTTTCCTTCTTTTGCTAAGGTTATTCCCATTGCTTAAGATACCCTCCTCCCCTACAGAGCTAATGTGTATTGAGTCCTTACTATATTGCAGACACTGTTTTAAGTGCTTTACACATTTTAAATTATTTGATCTTCTTAATAACCAAATTGGGTCAGTATGACTATTATCCCCAGTTTATAGATTAGGAAATTAGCCAGGCATGGTGGCTCGCTCCTGTAATCCAAGCACCTTGGGAGGCTGAGGAAAGAGGATTGCTTGAGGCCAGGAGTTTGAGACCAGCTTGGGCAACATAGTAAGACCCCATCTCTACAAAAAGTAAAACAATAAAATAAAATAGCCAGGCATGGTGGCACCCACCTGTAGTCCCAGCTCCTTGGGAAGCTGAAGCAGAAGGATGACTTGAGCCCAGGAGTTTGAGGTTGAAATGAACTATGCACAGCAAGACTCTGTCTCAAAAAAAAAAAAAGTAAGTTCTAATTCAAAACAAAACCAGCAATACAATGCATTAAGGACATGATTATGAAACTAACTATACAGAGTTCTCTCCACGTTCCAACTGGTAACCAAGCTTTTAATGCTGGATCTTTGACTTCTAGCTTTTGTTTGTTTGTTTGTTTGTTTGTTTGTTTGTTTGTTCTGAGACACAGTCTCACTCTATTGCCCAGGCTGTAGTGCAGTGGCATGATCTCGGCTTACTGCAACCTCCACCTCCCAGGTCTAAGCGATTCTCCTGCCTCAGCCTCCCAGGTAGCTGGGATTACAGACATGCGCCGCCATGCCCAGTTAATTTTTGTGTTTTTAGTAGAGATGGGGTTTCACCATGTTAGCCAGGCTGGTCTCGAACTCCTAACCTCAAGTGATCCACCACCTGGGCTTCCAAAAGTGCTAGGATTACAGGCGTGAGCCACTACACCCAGCCAACTTCTAGCTTTTTTCATTAGCCTATAGAGCACAGATAGACTGAGCTAATTACTGAAGAGTGTAGGTGGAAATGGAAAGGGAGAAGGTAGGGCCAAGGGGGCCATTATTGAATCTCCTTTGAAGCTCCAGGGCCAGGAAGTTGAGACCAGCTCAGGCAGATGTGCAGTTTCAAATTCTTGGCCACCAAGACCAAAGTCTCACACATCACAAAGAAAACTGAGACATGGATGCCCCCAATTCCCTGTGCCTACATCGATCACAGCTGTCAGTTACAAAGTGACACTTCTGTCCCTAATAACTAATATCATATAAGATTTATGTGAATGCAAAATGATTGAGATTTTTAGGAACTGCACATACTCTCTTGAGTATGACCAAAAATTTATGAGAGGAGAATCACTTCCATTGACAATGAACTTAATTCTACAGAAAAATTAGGCCGAGTGCAGTGGCTCACACCTGTAATCCCAGCACTTTGGGAGGCCGAGGCGGGTGGATTATCTGAGGTCAAGAGTTTGAGACCAGCCTGGCCAATATGGTGAAACCCCTTCTCTACTAAAAACACAAAAATTAGCTGGGTGTGGTGGTAGGCACCTGTAATCCCAGCTACTCAGGAGGCTGAGGCACTAGAATCACTTGAACCCGAGAGGCAGAGTGCAGTGAGCTGAGATCACACCACTGCACTCCAGCCTGGGCAGCAGAGCAAGACTCTATCTCAAAAATAAAATAAAATAAAGAAAGGAAGAAAGGAAGGAATTAAACTGATAGGAATGGAGGCATGTGAGTAAGTGCTGATCATCAGGAAGATTCAGATCTACTGGGGACCTGACCATCTGAGGGAGGACACCCAGTGGAGGCCATCAGAACCTGACAAAGGAAGAGAGGAAAAGAGGTGGCCTCAGTGGTGTGCAAGCCTGTGCGCCCTCAGTTCCTACTAGGGGATATGTGCCCCTTGCAGATCCAGCAGGGTTTGGAACAAGATTGAGAGGAGCTTGGTGTTTATGCAGATCTAAGTGGCCCCACAAAGGAGTAAAAGTTATAAGTGGAACTGTCTCTTTAAACCCAAGAGTGACCCAAAGAAAGGCAGGGGGCAGAGCTGGAAGTGAAGAGAGTCCTGGGAGAAAGAGATGAGCTATCTTGGAGTTCATGGTAGCCTGAGAGGAAGACTGGCTACACCAGATGCAATGTCAAAACATTCAGGAAAAAGATAAACAGTATCCCACACAGGCCCTGAAACAGCAGTTCTTAACCTTTTTTTTTTTTTTTTTAGGCCTCTGACCCCTTTGAAAATATAACAAAAAGGACAAATCCTCCCCTTGGAAAAACAGCAGAAATATGCCTACAATGGTTTTCTGTGGTTAAGAACCTCAGTTTCTATTGTAAAAAGAATGAATGGTACTCAAAATTGAAATTCTAGGCCGGGCATGGTGGCTCATGCCTATAATCCCAGCACTTTAGGAGGCTGAGGCAGGAGAATCACCTGAGGCCAGGAGTTCAAGCCCAGCCTGGGCAACATAGCAAGACCCTATCTCTAAAAAAAAAAAATGTTTAACTAGCAAAGCATGGTGGCATATGCCTATAGTCCTTGCTACTCAGGAGGCTGAGGCAGGAAGATGGCTTGAGCCCAGGAGTTCGAGGGTGCAGTGAACTATGGTCATGCCACTGTACTCCAGCCTGGGAGCAGGGTTCCAGTCAGGAGGCACAGGGGCCTCCCTCTTTGCCAACATAACCACAGTTTCTACCTTTTAGGATTTGGGTAAAAAGTAAAGAAGAATAAAAGAAGAGTGAGAAAGAGAACCGGAGAATGGGATAGAGGCAAGGAAAAGGGAAGAAAGACAGGGTGGAGCGGGGAGCACCCATTCACTCTGGAGTGATGTGTACCCATTCAGAGGTAGGGAAGCAAAGTGAAACAATCTGAAGATAGGTCAGGTGTGGTGGCTCATGCCTGTAATCTCAGCACTTTTGGAGGCTGAGCAGGGCCAATCCCTTGAGCCGAGGAGGTCGAGACCAGCCTAGGCAATGTGGCAAAACCCCATCTCTACAAAAAATAGAAAAATTAGCCAGGTATGCCTGTAGTCCCAGCTACGTGGGAGACTGAGGTGGGAAGATCACCTGTTCCCCCCCAGCAAGGCTGAGGCTACAGTGAGCCTTGATTGTGCCACACTCTGCTCCAGTCTGGGCAATGAAGTGAAACTCTGTCTCAAAAAAAAAAAAAAAAAAAAAAAAATCTGAAGGTGAGCTGGGAAAGCACTCATTCTTTTCTCCCCTAATCTTGTAGAACCACAGAATCATAGGTTTCAGGGTTGGAAGAGATCTTTAGTTCAAACTCTTCCATAAAAGCCCCATGAAATATTTGCTAGTGTTCACTTGAATACCTACCATGACATGGGACTCAATACTTCGCAAGGTAGACCATTCCATTTGAGAAAACCTCTAATCGACATTAAATTTTTCCTAGCAGGGATCTGACATCTACATCCCTGAGGTTTTCATCCACTGATCCTGGATTTGCCCCCAAAGTGACCCAGAAAAAATGTAGGACAATTCCCCATTATAGAAGTTGCTGTTTCCCCATTTCTCAGCCAAGTACTTTCCAGCAGGTGATTGTTCTAGGCAAATACTCTTGAATCCATATTATGTGGCCATTTGCTCTGAAACCTGTTTTATCTTGGGTATCAGTTCCCTCTAAGCTACGTATTTTCATGTTTTAGAGTCAGAAGATTAATCTCCTTGACAGAAAAGATGGAACTGAGGTCAAAATAGAAGTTGAGTTCTACTAATGTCACACTGCTGGCACAAAGGGCAGTGCCCTTCCTGCTCTTCTTGCTCTGAACATAAGTAAAAGCATATATTTGTTGGTTTTAACATATAAACATTTTCATTTCATTTTAGACTTATGCCTTCTTGGCTTTGTTCTCACAGCTCTATGCCACTACTTTATGTCCATCAGTGGCTCTCAGCTCACCTTCAGAATTTTTTTTTTTTTTTGTAGACAGGGTTTCACTTCATTGCCCAGGCTGGAGCACAGTGTGGCGCAATCACGGCTCACTGCAGCCTCAACCTTCCCAGGGGGGAACAGGTGATCTTCCCGCCTCAGTCTCCCATGTAGTTGGGACTACAGACATGCCTGACTAATTTTTCTATTTTTTGTAGAGACGGGGTTTCGCCACATTGCCCAGGCTGGTCTTGACCTCCTGGGCTCAAGGGATCAGCCCCGTTCAGCCTCCAAAAGTGCTGGGATTAGGCATGAGCCACCGCGACTGACCTATCTTCAGATTGTTTCACTTTGCTTCTCTACCTCTGAACGGGTACATGTCCCTCCAGAGTGAATGGGTGCTCCCCGCTCCACCTTGTCTTTTTTCCCTTTTCCTTGCCTCACATCCCATTCTCCAGTTCTTTTTCTCACTCTTCTTTTATTCTTCTTTACTTCTTTTTGCCCAAATTCTAAAAGGCAGGAACTGTGGTTATGTCGGCAAAGATGAAGGCACCCTGTGCCTCCTTACTGGAACCCCGCTCCCTGAGTTCTTGTCTATTGATATTCCATCAGAGCTTGCCACCTCTCTTCCTTAAAGCCCTCCCTGACCACCCCTCCTCCTCTGAGCTCCTAGTGTCCTGGTCCCACACCTCTCCCTTGCTCCTTAGACATATACTGGCTAGTGTCATTTCGATTATTTTGTCTTTTAATATAGTTCAGCTCCACTTATATATTTTTTCCCTCAAGTAGAGTATAAACTCATAGAGGGAGAGACCACAGATGACTTTGTTTTTATATCCTGAAGTACCTACTGCTGTGCACTCAATAATTTATTTTGAATGAATGCTTCCCACCACTGGAGGTTCTAAACACACATATACAATAAGGATCAAAACGAAACAAATGGACTAAGGCTGACTGTAGTGAGAGGGAGTTGCTGAATGCTAAATGATTAGTATCAGAGAGCTGGAAGGGACACGAACCATGATCTAATCGATTCCTTCATTTTGCAACCTGTGGACTGAGGTTGAGTGGGGATGTGACTTGACCAGGTCCCCACATGTCCACAAGTGTCCTCTCTATGACCCCTCATTGCAAAACCTTTGTGGGGGTACTGAAGCAAGCGAACGAATTGCTGTGAGTCTTTAAAAGTAAACAAAAACTCCATTTGTCTGAAGGCAAAGAGACGGACTAAGTGATTTCTCAAGTTTCCTTTCAGCCCGGGCTGGCAATCGGTTTTCTTCAGCGTCTCAGGAACGTGTCAAACGTGGGCGTCCTGTTGGAAGCACGCTGTTGCAAGTTTGTCATCTAGTGGTGGAGGATAGGTATTGCACCACCAGCCATCTCCACCAACACAGTTTTCCCTAAAAGCCCTGGTCAACGGAGTCTGTTTAGGATGCCAAACGCGTGATGACACTCTGCTAACCGTGGCCCTCAGGTGATTACAGTCTACTAGAAGTCTGCAGGGTCTCCTGTAGCTCTACAGTTCCAGTCTGGCGACTGGGTTAGGGAGACTAAATTGTGACCATCACTAATTAATACAGATGGGAAAATCTCTAGGGAAGAGGTGAGCCTGACTTGCATATTGAAGGGTGGGAATAAGGTGGATGAGCAGAATGGGGCACATATCAGGAGAGAGAAACAAGATGAATCAAGAGGTCCTGGGGTGAGGAGAGAAGGGGAGAGGGAAGCAGCACTGGGGAGCTAACAGAAAGAAAGATCAGCTGGCTTCAGCCAGTGGTGCCTCTAGCAGATTTGGGGCAAATAAAGGAAGGCCTTAGAAGTTAAATAGAAAGGTTTGGAAATGACCCAGTAGGGGATAGGAGCTCTTTTAAGTCCTAATTGGGGAAGAAATTTGATTAAAACAGTGTTTCAGGAGTATTAATATGCCATGCTACCATCTTTTTTCTTTTGTCTTTTTCTCGCCACCACCCACCCCCCACGACCAGCCCCCCACCCCCTAGACGGAGTCTTGCTCTGTCACACAGGCTGGAGTGCAGTGGCGCGATCTCAGCTCACTGCAACCTCCGCCTCCCAGGTTTAAGCAATTCTCCTGCCTCAGCCTCCCAGGTAGCTGGGATTACAGGCATCTGCCACCGCGCCTGGCTAATCTCACCATGTTTGCCAGGCTGGTCTCGAACTCCTGACCTTGTGATCCGCCTGCCTCGGCCTCCCAAAATGCTGGAATTACAAGTGTAAGCCACCGCCCCCGGACTTCTTTTTTTTTTTTTTAAGATGGAGTCTCACTCTGTTGTCCAGGCTGGAGTACAGTGGTGCGATATTGGCTCACTGCAACCTCCACCTCCCGGGTTCAAGTGATTCTCCTGCCTCAGCCTCCCGAGTAGCTGGGATTACAGGCATCCAACACCACGCCCAGCTAATTTTTGTATTTTTAGTAGAAACAGCGTTTCACCATGTTGGCCAAGCTGGTCTTGAACTCCTGACCTCAGGTGATCTGTCCACATCGGCCTCCCAAAGTGCTGGGATTACAGGCATGAGCCACTGTGCCCGGCCCATGCTACCATCTTTAACTGGACAGGGGAAACTAGAAAAATTATGAGTCGAGTTTGTTATTATTCTTCCTATGTATTTTTAAATTAATAATTAAATTAATAAATTTTTAATTAATAAATACATAAACTCCTAAACTGCTATGACAGAATGATAGAAGTGCTTAGCACAGTGCCAGCACATAGTAGGTGCTCAGTAAGTTGATGATGCTCTTTATTATCATCTCTCTGAAATTCACCTTTGACATCAGGGGACCTCATATGATCATCATCTTATCTCTAGTGACTGCTTTGCTCATTTTCTCTCCGTGGGGTAGTAGAGGCTCTGGCCTCTGTCAGGGGCCTGTGGCAGTGGACAGGGAGGAGACTTACAGAAGGCCCCTGAATACCCTCTCCCCCTCTGCTCCTTTCCCACCTCCCTCCTGAAGGTCACTGGCTGTTCGTTCCTCTGACAGTGGGAAGTTTCCATGAAGATACCCATCCTCTCTGATAACTTTCTGGGCAACTTTCTCCCCAGCATCTGTCCACAGGGAGCAGAGAGCCTGGCCTTTGGGGAACACACAGTCATACTCTCTTTCCACAGAAGCAGCTTCCCTGTGTCCCCTCATGTGTCATCATCCCCTCAGGATGGTGCCATTGCTGGCTCCAGGCCAGAGCCCCCCTTAAATCTTCCCCCGAGCTGGGACACCTTTCCCCTCCTCCTTCTGGCCCACTTACTCACACTCATCCTGCCTGAGATGCCACCTTCTCAGGCCCTCAGTCAGGAACCCCTCAGGGTGGTGGAAGGGCCCCCAGTGGGCTCAGTCCTATTTCCATAAATTATGGTTGACCCATGAACAATGTAGAGGTTGGAGGCACCAACCCACGTGCAATCAAAATGTGCATATAACTTTTGATTCCCCAAAAACTTAACTACTAATGGCCTACTGTTGACTGGAAGCCTTACGAAAAACATAAAAATTTAACATATTTTGTATCTATATATTATAGACTGTATTCTTATAATAAAGTAAGTTGGAGAAAAAAATTAAGAAAATCATAAGGAAAAGAAAATATATTTACTAGTAAGTGGAAGTGGATAATCTTCAAGGCCTTCATCTTCCTCGTCTTCAGGTTGAGTAGGCTGAGGAGGAGGAAGGGTTGGTCTTGCGGTCCCAGGGTGGCAGAGGTGGAAGAGGAGGTGGAGGTGAAAGGAGAGGCAGGAGCGACAGGCACATTCAGTGTAAATTTTATTGAAAAATGTCTGTATATAAATGGATCCACACAGTTCAAGCCCATGTTGTTCAAGGGTCAACTGTACATGGTCTGGATCTGGGTTCGAAATAGTGGAAGTCAGTCTAGTTGAAGAAAATCGTGAACTTTATTTAGTCACTTTTTATGCATACCTCTTCCCAGGAGGGGCAAGTGCCAAACCTTAGTTATGGGCCGGGCAAAGTACAGGGTTGGGGAAGGGATGACTAGGAGGACAAGTCTCTTCTGTCTTCAGATAAACAAGCCCAACACCATGGAGGCAGCAAATAAGTTGCACTGGTTCCCAAGGAGGTTTGTGAAGTAGAAAATGCTTCCCGGCTGGGCGCGGTGGCTGACACCTGTAATCCCAGCACTTTGGGAGGCCAAGGCAGGTGGATCACCTGAGGTCAGGAGTTTGAGACCAGCCTGGCCAACATGGTGAAACCCCGTCTCTACTAAAAATACAAAAAAGTAGCTGGGTGTGGTGGCGCGCGCCTGTAATCTCAGCTACTCGGGAGGCTGAGACAGGAGAATCGCTTGAACCTGGGAGGCGGAGGTTGCAGTGAGCCAAGATCGTGCCACTGCACTCCAGCCTGGATCACAGAGTGAGACTCCATTTCAAAAAAAAGAGAGAGAAAAGAAAATAAAATGCTTCCTGAACTATTCTCTCAGTGGAAGTGATGGCTGAGCCGGAGCAGCATCTTAGACCATGTGTAGAGGTCACACACTGAGACACCATACGATAAAAGAACTTGGGTCCCTGAGGACTGTGGAGCATGCTGGCTGTGCCAGCCAGGGACTGCCAATCTCTGGATTGTAATGGGAGGAAGAAACGCACTTCCATGTCTCTTAAGCCACTGTGTTTTGGTGTCCATATGCACAGCCAAATATAATCTTAATTAATACTGTGTTCAATAAATGTTGGCTGATGTTGTCACATGATTATAACTAATGTCTGTCTTCCCACTAGACTGAAAGCTCCTTGAGGACAGGGGCCATGTCTGTGTGGTTCAGTATATCCCCAAGGCTCATGCCAGTGCCATGTGCACAGCAGGTACCCAATGGGCATCTGTTGAATTAGTAAGTGAGCTATGACCTCTGTTCATGCTCTTCTTCTCCCTGGGGCTAAGCACCAACCTTGGGGCACCTTTTCCTTTAAGGTCTCACTGAAAGCCCTTCTCCCAGAGAAAATATTTGTAATGCCTCACTTCTTTCTGGTTCCTCCTCGTATTGGTTCCTTAAAACTTACACTGTATGTTACATAGATGGAGTTATCCCTATGCTATTTGGGGATCATTCTCTATTTATCCCTGGATACTTATGTGCTTGCTTAAGTGGACAGTAAGCTACTTTGGGCAAGGAAAACACTTTCAGTTTTCAAATCACTGGGAACCTTAACTCCAGTTCCTCACAAGTGAATACAGTGAGCAATAAATACTTGCTGAAGAAAGAAAGAAGAGAGGGAGGAGGGTGAAGATCAAAAAATTACCTATCAGGTACTATGTGTATTACCTGGGTGGTGAAATAATCTGTACACCAAACCCCTGAGACATGCAATTTACCTATGTAACAAACCTGCACATGTGCCCCTGAACCTAAAATAAATGTTAAAAAACCAAAAAAAAAAAAAAAAAAAAAGAAGGGAAGGAGGAAAACCTGACGAGGCCCCAGTGCTAAGGAGAATGTTGGCATTTCAAATTGGGGGTGTGATTTAAAGAAAAGGAGCAGAAAGTGAGGCCAAAAAGAGCAGTCTGCGAGGTAGGGACAAGGAAAAGAGTCCTAAGAGCCAAGCTTGGAAAACATTTCAAAGGCAGGTTGAAAATGGTGTGTTGAAAATTGAAAAAATGTAGAATTCAGGGGACCTTGTCAACATTAGCTGTGACCTTGATTAAGTCACTTCCCATTTAAGGATCTGTTTTCCTGACTTTGACTCTTAGGAAGTCTGACTAATCGGTGAACTGGCTCTGCTCCAAGGAGCCTAGTTAGAGGCTCCAAGAAGCCTGAACCCAGCCCTCTCCTCCTCAGCCAGAGAAACTCTGTTCTCTTCAGTTTCATGCACTGACTTCCCTGTAAAATTTAGTTCGAACAAAAGGCTATGGGTCTAAACCAAAGTTTGAGAACCACTGGATTCAATGACCCCCTGCTCAACTGTATAAAGATCCCTGGTTTTGTGATTCAACCAGTCACTCCCAAAGCTGAAACCCTTCCTCAAAGAAAATCTGGGAAACAAAGGGCATGTATATAGACCTTGGCCTTGTCTCCCCAGCCAGACTGTAAATTCTAAGAAAAGCAAACTTGGGCTCATGGTTCTCAGCTTCCCATGACAGGCAGGCAGCCTTGGCTGAATTCATAGATGTTCCACAGAGTTCTGTGGCTGGATGATTGATAGTTAGGCAACAGAAAGGCCATGGGAAGGATTTACTTCACCTTGGGGAGTCCTCAGGGATGTAAGGACTCCCTTTCTGGGATGACTGGACCCCTGTGCTCCCATATAAATATTTCTACTCATATACATGTGTGTTTAACTTCCTCACATCATCTTGCTCCTTCTTCCCAATTGCTGGTTTTCAGGCGTCTCTTTTCCACGTGCCTCTCCCCACTCTCCTCCTCTCTCAGCCTGAGGTTCCTGACCCCTGACCCTGACTCTTTCCAGGGCACTGAGCTGGAATCCTGGGTCTGGAGTCAATGAGATGTCCAGAACAGGCAGGACTGAACCAGGTACCAGGAGCTTTGCACTCAGAGGAAGAGGCACCTAAAAAAGCAAGGACCAAACCAAACCGTGGTTGACCTATACAATGGGATATGATTCCGCCTTAAAAAAGGAACACGAGGACATTGTGCTAAGTGAAATAAGCCGGTCACAAAAGACAAACACTGTCTGATTTCACTTATCCAGGGTGGTCAAATTCATAGAAATGGAAAGTAGAATGCTGATTGCCAGGGGCTGGGGGAAGGAGGGAATGGGGAGTTGTTTATTGAGTACAGTGTTTCTGCTGGTGGAAATGAAAAGGTTCTGGAGATTCATTACTGATATGGTTTGGCTGTGTCCCCACTCAAATCTCATCTTGAATTCCCATGTGTTGTGGGAGGGACCCAGTAGGAGGTAACTTTCCCATGCTGTTCTCATGATAGTGAATAAGTCTCACAAGATCTGATGGTTTTTAAAAGGGGAATTTCCCTGCACAAGCTCTCTTTGCCTGCCGCCATCCATGTAAGACGTGCCTTTGCTCCTCCTTGCCTTCCGCCATGATTGTGAGGCCTCCCCAGCCATGTGGAACTGTAAATCCATTAAACCTCTTTTTCTTCCCAGTTTCAGGTATGTCTTTATCAGTAGCATGAAAAGAGACTAATACAGTTACACAACAATGTGAATATACCTCACTCTACTGACTTGTATGCTTAAAAATGGTTAAGATGGTAAATTTCATGTTATGTGTATTTTACAACAATTTTTGTTTAAAAGCAGCAAGAGCAAGGACCAAAGGAGGAGCCCCTGCCTCAGCCTGGCCCCTCTCTACCTGCCATCTGGAGGTGTGATTAGGTAGAGGGTGAGCCCAAAGGGAATAAAACTCCTCCAGGTGACAACTCCTCAAGCTGCTGGCCTTCCAGAGCTTGCTCTCCTGGGTCTGACCCCAATATCTCTAGATCCACAGGCTTTTGTCCTTGTCTCCTAGCTCCCAGATAATACTCATTTCTCTGAGCACACATGAGGCCTCAGGTGACTTTATCTCTCTCTCTCACACACACACACACACACACAACACAAACCAATGCAATTTGTTAATTAGTTTTAAAAAAACAAACAAAACAGAGACTGGTCAGAATCCCAGAGCCCAGCCTGGCCGTGTTAGAGCTGTTTATTAACAGGGAGGGCCTGTAAGGTCCTTGGGGCAGTGGTGTGGTGATAAGTCGAGGACTCCATCTCAGCTCACCCATCCGGGGCCTCTCTTTAACTCACCCTGGTATGGCTAAAGCCAAGGGCCAGGCACCTGAAAGAAAGTGCTAGGTGGAAAGGGCATTTCACCCTCCTATACCCAGCCCCTTACCACACCCAGGGGGATCCCAGGGAAAACCTAGGGAAAGAAGTGAGGAAGAACAGGGTCAAGAGCACAGGCCAGGGACCTTCTCTTCCACTTGGGATCGGCTTTCTCACTCCCAGGAGCCTGTACAGGAGGCCCCAGGCCTGAGGGAAGGGCATTGCCTTGAGAGATCCTGGGAGAGGCAAGAGGATGTGACTGATAGGGTCAAGACAGGGTGAACAGGCAAGGGCAGGCAGGAGACAGGAGATGGTGAGTGAGCAGGGCTGTCCTCACTTCCTGATCCCAAGAGGTTTCCTCTTAAGGGGTCAGGGCTGGGGCAGATGCCTTCTAGTGCACGTGGTGTTATTCTTAAGGCCCTATGTGACCCCGGAAGGGACCAGGAGGGAGAGGCTGCACTCACCTGGAAGACTCTGCTTCACCCTGACATGATGTGCTTGACAAAGGCTAGGAAAAAAGTGAAAATCAGCCACTATGTGGCTCAGCGCCTCTAGGCCCATAAACCACTTGTCCCTTCTCTACACTGCCTGACTTCTAACCCTCCTGCTCCCCTTTCTCCAGACTGTGTAGTTCCTGCTCTTATTTGGGGGTTGGTGGGGAGAAGGTGGATGGAGGGCAGATACCTGGACTCTGCTCTGTGCCCACTCTCTATGCTGATTCTCAACACAAATGGAATGAACTACATTATCTCTATGAATCCCCACAGCCTTGAGAAAGGTGCCAGCATCACCCCCATCCCTCAGATGAGAAAACTGAGGCTCAGAGAAAATCAGTGACTTAATCAAGCCCACCAGCTAATATATCACAGAGCTATCTCCAAAATCCATGCTCCCGCCATTACACTAGGAGGTTCACTCACACGATGGAACAGAACAACATCCAATGGGGGGTCTACAAAAACCCACCTCAGACACATTCCCTCCAGCTCCTGGGCCCACCCCACCCAAGCTGTTCCCACCCTACCATCCCTGGCTGCCCTGGGATGCAAGGCGCGGCTTAATACCTTCGTAATTGATGCAGCCATTGGCATCCTCTTGCCCAGCTAACAGCTGCTCCACTTCAGCCTCAGTCATCTTCTCTCCTGCGGTGGGTTTGGGAGGTGGTGCGCTCTTAATTACAGATGGCAAAGGAGGAACTGGCAATACCCAAGTACCCCCTTAAGTGTGAAGGTCCAAGACTGCCTGGATCTGGGAGGTGGTTCAAACCAAGCCTCTCCCAGAGGTTCTGAAGGGTGGGGCCAAGGGTCTAAAGGTCTTGCCTAGTCTCCGAAGCCTCCCCCTCTGCCTTACAGCTTCCAGGGCCTCAGTGTTTCAGGCAAAGACAAGGACAGAAGCCCTGAGTCCCACCTCTCAGGCCTCAGTAGTAAGCCCTGCTCTGCCAACCTGCTCTCCCCTCCTCTCCCAAACCCTGGTACCTGCTGAGCAAACCCAACTGGGAATGGTTGTTCTTGCAGAGCCCAGGGAGGCAGGGCCTGGATCAGGTCATTATCCTCAGGATGCAAAGACCCTTGTATACCACCCCCCGCCCAACCAGCATATGTCACCTTGGCACCTCCCACCCCTCCATTCCTCCCACTTGGTCTTCATCTCTGCCCAGCTGGCATACCCAGGGTGGCAAGGACATGCCGAAGCTCAGCACCCATGACCGTGCCATTGCTCTCCTTGTCAAAGACACGCAGGCCCTCCACGAAGTCCTCATAGGTGCCCTGCTCCTTGTTGCGGGAAATGTGCTGCAGGATGGGCAAGAACGTCTCAAAGTCCAGCATCTTGACATTCATCTCTTTAGGCAGGCAAGGTAAAGAAAGAGAAATCAATGTGAGCAGGTGCTCAAGGGAGCCGAGGGTCAAGAGGGGGCCTCACCCCAAGTCTGACAGCACCCAGGGCTTGGGCTGCAGCCACTTCTGGGTGGTACACCCATTAGTGCTCCTAGAGGACACAGAGCTTCCCATCCAAGCAAGGTAGGGGACTGGGAGCTGGGGAGATGGTCTCAGGGGCCCTCTTTTCTCAGTGAAAGCAGTAGGATGGAAGGAAAAAGGAGCCCTCCACCGAGACCTCTAAGCACCAGGTGGCCAGCCAAGCGGAGGAGCTGAGGGTGGCAGCAGCAGGATGTGAGGGGTCTGAAGTGCCACGCGGCCCAGGCCTCACACTCAGTTTAGACCCTTGACGTGACAGACCTATAATCACAGGGGCAAACCAACAGGATTGAAAAAAGAAACGTTTGCATCACTCTGCATGGGGTCCCATCACTAGACCACACAGCTTGAAGCTACTCTGAATCAATAATTCTTATAAATTCACAGTTCTCTTGTGAATAGCACACTTCTCCCACATGGTAGTGTATTTAAAAGGCTTTAATTTAATAGAGGCAAACTATTTTTAAATATCACAAATGTGGGCATTTCTTTCTTTTATAAGCACACAGGACTTGCTTCTGACTTCTGAGATGCAAGCCCCTAGCCCTCTGGTCCTTTCCTGCCCACATCCTTCACCCCCGCGGTTACCTTCAGCCAGAGGAGAAGGGGGACGGGCCAGAACCAAGGGATGGGGAGGAAACCACTATGGGGCCCAGGAAGCCTCCAGAGACAGCCCACCCTTGCCGAGAGGCTCACCCCACCCCAAACCCCGTGCCAACACCACTGAGGAGAAGCATGTGTGTGTGTTTTAGAGCAGCTGTTAACTTTACTGGTACACATGACAGACAACATTCACAAACAGGACACACTCCCTCACACCTCTTCTCATCTGCCGTAATGATGATTGACAGAGGCACAGCTCACATGAGTATGAACACTCGATCACACTTAGGAGCCACAAAAGAATCGTTTGCACCACTTTCTAAACACTTACTCAGCATTCTAAACACTCACTCACCAAAACCTATTGAAATGCAAATGAATGAAAGAGGCAGCACGTAGAGCTAAGAATCTTGAAGCTGCTCTAATTTATACCAAACAATTTGCAAACGTCAGTACTCTAACCATTATTAGAAACAAATTGTTTGTAATACAGCTCACGATGGCCACCACAGGATACCTCGGTGCTGTGACAGATGCCCCTCCTGAGAGCTCCTGGGCTGGGGAGTGGGAACCATCAGTTATCAGATTTCCAGATTCCCACTCAGCCTTCCTCAGACACTGAGGCAACAGAATGTGGCTCATGCCCCACAGGAGCTCCCAACCTCATGAGGGAAACAAGTCCAGGCTACATTCCTCAAGGGGCACTTAAGTACGGGGACATCTAGATAAATTCTCAAAATGGGACTAGGGTAAGCTGGGTAGGTGAGGCTGGTCCTGAGGGGCTAAAGCAGGAGAAGAGAGAGTGCAGATGGCAGAGAAGATCTGGACAAGGAGGGAGCCAAGGGGCTGCAAGCCTGACCCTGGGAGAGGTCTGCCATGCAGCCACACTGACCCTCAGGCTTGGGCTTGCCCAGCACACGCAGCACCTCGGCATTGGTAGGGTTCTGGCCCAGGGCCCGCAGTACATCCCCGCACTGGCCGTAGGTGATCTTCATCTCTCCAGTCGGGGTCCGGTCAAACAATGAAAAGGCCTCTTTGAACTCTGTGGAGAGAAGACCCAGCTATACCTTTCAATCCCCAGTGAAGGTGGTGGCTGGTGGCCAATCAGCCTCCACCCAAGCTGAATAGCAGGTGAGTGTGGTTGTTAAAATATCCCAATATTTCGCTTTGTCCATTATCCCAGGCCCTCCCTCGAACCCGTCCTCATCCCATCTTCTGTCAACCAAAGAAGCAGCCTGGTGCCTCCACGACCCATTCCAGGGCTGGGACTGGGATCTCTTCTATTGCTTCATTGTTACAAAATTCCAATGTTGGGAGGCTGCGGCCCGAGAATCGCTTGAGCTCGGGAGGCAGAGGTTGCGGTCAGCCGAGATCGCACCACTGCACTCCAGCCTGGGTGACAGAGTGAAACGCCATCTTGAAAAAAAAAAAATTCAGATGTCTCCCTGGCCTCCACCCCTCCCACCCACACATCCTGCTCTGGTGTAGGTGAGGTTCCTGACTCCTGAAATGACAGACAAGTGAAAACAGCACTGGCCCAGAAGTGAGGATTCCTAAATTCTCATCTTGGCTCTGCCTCAGAGTGCAGGATAAGCTGGGCTGGGTCTCAGCTTCATGTGCACACAAAGGGAGTGACAACTACACCCCACTCCCTGGGCCTGTCACTGTGAGAGCAAAGGGAGGTCGCAGTGTGTGGAAGCACTTTACAAAGTGATAAGACCGCTGGAAAGTCAGCCGTTATCAGTACTGCCTGTTCCAGGCTGAAAGGCGGCTCCCAGGCCAGATAAGGCAATGGTCAGACCACCCCAGCTCTGCCATGGACTCGCATACAGCCTTGGGCAAACTATTAACCCCTGTGGGCCCTCATTTTCCTAGCTCTAAGTGGAGATACAATGATCACTTGAGTGGGTTGCAGGTGGGATCACAAAGCACGCCAAGCAATGTTCAGCATATGGTAAGGGAATCGACAAATGGTGGTTACAGCTGTTTCCTAGTTCGCTTTCCTACTTACCAGCTCAGAACCACAGGGACTGGACTCCTTGAAGGCAGCAGGGCAAGTATCCCTGCAGCAAGACCAAAGGAAGGCACTCCTAGTCCCTTTTTCAAAGAACCTTAACTCTTCATTGATTTGTTTTGGTTTTGTTTTTGTTTTTGTTTGAGACAGAGTCTCGCTCTGTCACCCAGGCTGGAGTGCAGTGGTGTGATCTCAGTTCACTGCAACCTCCGCCTCCCAGATTCAAGCAATTCCTGTGCCTCAGCCTCCGAGTAGCTGGGACTACAGGCGCCCACCACCACGACACCTGGCTAATTTTTGTATTTTAGCAGAGACAGGGTTTCACCATGTTGGCCAGGCTGGTCTCAAATTCCTGGCCTCAAGTGATCCATCTGCCTTGGCCTCCCTAGTGCTGGGATGACAGGCGTGAGCCATCATACCCGGGCCCAATTCTTCATTGATTGGGATTCAACCAATTCATTAGTGGAAGTAATTTGGCCTGGGAGGGGCATTTAAGTTACCTTATGCTACCCACAAAGAAGTGCTTTACTAAGCAGATGAACAGTATAAGCCAAAAAAGAATTCATGAACTACTTAGGAAAAAAAGCCAGTTTTCATCCTTTCCAAGTACTTCTTTCCTTCGAGGCTGCGTATGGATTATTTACAAATCATTCCACATATCACAGAAGATTCCCCAGACCTTTACTTCCAACTCTTTCTTCGGCTTTATATGAATTTAAAAGACATAAAACCACATTTCTTTCACATTACTGAATAATCGAGTTCAAATTTCATTCCCATTGCTTGACTTTGGACAAATAAATATTTAACCTCTAAAAACCTCTTCTATAAATGGTACCTACATCATAGGTTTCTTTTTAGTTAGTTTTTTTTTTTTTTTTTTTTTTTTTGAGATGGAGTTTCACTCTTGTTGCCCAGGCTGGAGTGCAATGTCGCGATTTCGGCTTACTGCAACCTCCGCCTCCCGGTTCAAGCGATTCTCCTGCCTCAGCCTCCTGAGTAGCTAGGATTACAGGCATTACAGGCATGCGCCACCACGCCAGGCTAATTATGTATTTTTAGTAGAGACGGGGTTTCTCCATGTTGGTCAGGCTGGTCTCGAACTCCCAACCTCAGGTGATCAGCCCACGTCGGCCTCCCAAAGTGCTGGGATTACAGGTGTGAGTCACTCCACCCAGGTATCATAGGTTTCTTAAATTACATTCAAATTAATATAATAATGTATGTAAATATACTAGGTATATAAATACAATAATGTATGTAAAAATTTTTAACACAATGTCCAGCACATAGTAAATGCATAAACAATGCTGCTAGTATTATCTTCTTGAGTTTAATCCTAATTTGGATCACTTAACCATGTGATCTTGGCCAAATCATTTAACTTTGCTGAACTTTGGTTTCCTGCTTTGTAAAAAGGAAATAACACCTACCTCATAGCCTTGTTATAAGGATGTAATCTTTTTTTTTTTTGGGAGACAAAGTCTTGCTCTGTCACCTGGGCTGGAGTACAGTGGCACAATCTCAGCTCACTGCAACCTCCACCTCCCAGGTTCAAGCAATTCTCCTGCCTCAGCCTCCCGAGTAGCTGGGATTACAGGTGCGTGCCACCACCCCCAGCTAATTTTTTATACTCTTGGTAGAGGTGGGGTTTCACCATGTTGGCCAGGCTGGTCTCCAACTCATGACCTCAAGTGATCCACCTGCCTCAGCCTCCCAAAGTGCTGAGATTACAGGTATGAGCCACCGCACCCAGGCAGGATTTAATCTTTTTTACCTTTAAAACAATTAGCATGGTGTCTGGCACAAATTCAGTGCTCGATAAATACATATTTGTTAGTTGAATCTGAAGTCAGACTTTTTGATCTCCTAGTTCATTCAGAAGAGTGAGGTCAAGTTTAACAAAAGAGGAAGTCTCCTCAAAAGAAGATGTAATGATGTGCCAGGCACAGCGGCTCACGCCTGTAATCCCAGTACTTTGGGAGGCCAAGGTGGGCGGATCACCTGAGGTTGGGAGTTTGAGACCAGCCTGACCAACATGGAGAAACCCCATCTATATCAAAAATACAAAATTACCTGAGCGTGGTGATGCATGCCTGCAATCCCAGCTACTCAGGAGGCTGAGGCAGGAGAATTGCTTGAACCCGGGAGGCGGAGGTTGCGGTGAGCAGAGATCACACCATTGCACTCCAGCCTGGGCAACAAGTGCAAAACTCTGTCTCAAAAAAAAAAAAAAAGAAAAGAAAAAGAAAAAAAAAGATGTCATGATGCTTAATAAGAGGGTGAAACCTGAAGAGGAAGGTAATAAGAACAATGACCTATAATTTGAGCACTTACCATGAACCAGGATCTGAGCAAATAATTTTGCATAGAACACTTTATTAATCTTTATGAAAAAATATACGCTATAGGTATTACTATCCTCATGTAAAAGCCAATGTAGATATGACTTATGATCAACTATTAAGCAAACCAAGGAAATGATGGGGAGGAAGGAGGAAGAGAAGGAGACCTGCTTGTTATAACTGCTAATGCTCCAACCAATCACCTGGCCTGCTGGGAAGCCTGGTATGCACATAAAAAAATCAAACACTGAAGTTTAGGACTACAACTAGAAAAAAAAAAAAAAAAAGCCAGTGTGAACTTCAGGTATTAGAGGTGATGTTCAAGGGTCCAGAAGAGACCTTTCCTCAATAATCTGCAGTAGTGTAGTCACCTGCTTACTAGAGCAATGAGTCCAGTGGTAGTAACCCCTCTCTAAAAGAATACAGAAATCTGGAGAGGGATGAGAAGGAAGCCAAGGGCTAGAAGCTAATTCCTATGAGGGGGAAAAAAAAAAAAAAAAGCACAAAAGAAATTGGGAGGCCAGGCACAGTGACTTAATGCCTATAATCCCAGCACTGTGGGAGGCCAAGGTGGGAGGATTGCTTGAGGCCAGGAGTTGGAGTCCAGTCTCGGCAAAATAGCGAGACCCCCATCTCTACAAAACATAAAAACAATGGTACATGCCTGTAGTACAAGCTACTCAGGAGACTGAGGTGAAAGGATTGCTTAAAACCAGGAATTCAAGGTTATCGTGAGCTATGATAGCACCATTGCACTCCAGCCTAGGTGAGAGAGCAAGACCTTGTCTCAAAATAAAATAAAATGATAAAATAAAATAAAATAAAATAAATTGAGGCATATCACCTAGAGAATATAAATCTTAGGAGGGATTTGAAAACTATCTCCAAATAGATGGAGGATATCTAGAGGATGCTGAATGGACTAGAATTTCTGAATTGAAACCCAAATACTCTCACTTTGTGGATAAGAAAATTAAGATTTAAAGAAGTGACTTGTCCGAAGTCTCATGGCCAATAATGGAAGAATTAGGGCTAATACGAAAGTCTCCTAATTCCAAATTATGTTCTTTCCACCGTAACCAAGATGACAATGAGAAAACCATTATAATCTTCACCAAAAAACAAATGAAAAGATCACTGGGGTAAAATTAAAGGAAAAACAATTCTGATTCAACAGAAGGAAAAATGTCTTCAAGGTCAGAGGGATAAAAGATCAGAATGAGTTGTCCCCTCCCCATCAGCCCTGAAAGTCTTCAGGAGAGAAGAGATAACCATCTGTTCCAGTTGGCCATTTGGGAAATTAAAATTTTAAATCATTAGTTGATTTTCCAGTCCTCACTAGTGTCATTGTGTTTCTATATCCACGTAAGTATATATTGAACTAAAATGCATTGAAATTAATGCCGCAAGTGAGTATCCACTGAGTATTATGAAAACAGAGTCAGGCTCAATTCACTAGTTTCAAAATGCATATGCCAGCTCTCATGCTCCATTTGTGGGTAAACTGGCGTCACTTTTTTGGAGAGCAACCTGGCAATAACCATTATAATTTAAAATGCACCATCCTTTAAACCCTGCTAGGAAGGCCACAGGCGAAAGAAAGCTGATATCCTCCCACCGGAAACAATCTGAAAGCCTATCAATATAGTCTTGATTAAATTAAAAGGGTACATCTGTGTGTGAGAGTCTATATAATTGTTTAAAAGAATGAGGTAGAACTGTTTGTGTTAATTTTGAAAAGATATCCAAATACTGTATATTATTAAATCCAAGTATATATTTAATAAAAGGTGGACAGTGTGTATCACACGGCTTGATTTGTATAAACTGTATACACTCATACATACACACAAACTTGTGTATCATTATGTATTTTTCTGAAAGGATACATAAACACCTGTTCACAGTGGTTGTCTTTGGGAGAGGAATCAGCATGGAAAAAAAGGATTTTTATTTTTTATTATTTACTTTTAAGTAATATGTGTGTGCTTTTTTGCTTTTTTGTTTTACCATGTGCAAATATTCATTTAAGTTTTAAAAGAGAGTATGTGCTTAAAATGAGGGGGTTGGATTAGGTGATTTTTCAAGGTCCCTTCCAATTCCTATAATTTTATGTCCTAGAGGCGTTTGGTGGAGGAAACAGAGGGATACGCTGCAATGACATTGAGTCCTGCTTTACAGCTGGGGACACAGAGCATCACATGATAAAACATTTCATTGGCCCTGCCACCATTAGTGGGTTAGCATATTGGCAGACTTCATGGTGGGAGGAGGGGAAGCTGGTAAACTAAGGAGGGCTTTCCAATAATGGGAACAGAAATGAGGGCTTCCAAATATCTTAGATAGATCTTTGGGGCCAAGAAAAAAAGGCACTAACTTTTGTTAAGCATCTACTATGCTCCAAGCAGTCTGGCAGAGTAGTTGAGGAAACAGATCTGGAATCTGATTGCCTGAGTTTGAATCTTAGCTCTACTGCTGACTGCCATGTGAGACTGGGCAAGTCACCCAATCTCTATGTGTCTCAGTTTATCACTTGTAAAATGGGGGAGGTAACAATTTCTACCTCATGGTGTTGTTATGAGAATTAAAGGAGTTAATCCATATAAAGTGCCTAGGACTATGCCTGACACATGGTAGATGCTCAATATAGGTTTGCTATGATGATGATAGTGATTACTATTACCATGAGGACAACTACTCCTCCTCTTCTTCCTCCTCCTCCTCCTCCTCCAGGAAAGTGCAATAGAGACGGAGAGGTGGGGTTGTCCATACTCACCTTCAATCTGGTCGGCAGTGAAGTCTATCTGTAGGGAGGGAAATAGTAGTGAGGGCTTGGATTGCTAAAAGCAGTTGTAAAGGCCCCCAAAGGGAAGTAGAAACAGAAGTGGCTTCCAATACAGTATGGCCACCTCCAGCAGGCCACTGATAAGCAGGGAAGGCGACTTGTGCTAAGGGTAAAACACAAGTCTCCTGATGAATGAGCCACAACTGACAGGCTATAAAATACCGTCGGCCCTCCTCCCCAGGTTCAACCAACTCTGGATTGAAAATATTCAGAAAACAATAAATAACCACATGACAATAAAATATAATACATAACAACTATCACATAGTATTCACATTGTACTAGGTATTATAAGTAACCTAGAGATGATTTAAATTATACAGGAGGTTGTGTGTAGATTATATGCAAATATGCAAACTTTATATAGGAGACTTGAGCATCCTCAGATTTTGGTATCCGTGGGGGTCCTGGAACTAATCCCCTACAGATAATGAGGGACAACTGTAATGCAGACTCCAAAGCTCTCTCAATACCGCTTATTAAGTGATGGCTCCAGGTAAGAGGGAAAGGGAAAGAAAAATTCCCTGGATAATTCTAGAACCTACACGGACTGCCTATTGTAATGCCTCCGGGTCTGAGGTAAATTCTTCATCCTAGCCACCCACAAACTGCCCTCACTGTTGCCCCTTCAATCTCTTCCTAGTCCATAGTCCTCTGACAAGCTGCACTTCTGCACTCTTTGGGCACCACCACTCCCCACACTCGGACTGCTCTTTCTATTTGATTCTGATTTTAAATCCACTTCCTTCAATGAAGGCTTCCCACACCGCATCCCACTCCAACCCCTCCTTCAGCACATATCTCTCGTTAAGTACAATTTATACGAGGCCGTTGGTTTGTACTGAGCTCCTACACTAGGACCAACAGACCAAACCAAAATAGATTCACTCATGCTGAAGTTCCATGTCACCAAGCTGAAACTAAGTTGTTCATCTGATTTTCCAAGAAATCAGGAAAGTAAGAGATAATAGCCAAATCCCCAAACATGACAGTTTCAGCCAGCTTGATGAGAAAGTGCCATCTGCTTTAACCTTTACAAGAAAAGTAACTTTGCAATGAACAATTTGCATTTTGCTCTCATTTCTGCTTACCTCAGCCTTTCTTTGTCTATAATACCACCTCCTCTGCTCGGCTCATTGTTGCCAGATTCTAGACTCAAACATAAAAGCCAATTCAGATCTTTAAACTAAAATGCCTTCTAATTTTGTCTTCTGACACACTCTTAGGCACTCTGGGACAGCAAGAGCAATTGGCATGGGCCCTCCACGCTTCCTAATTGTTTCCAGTCATGCCTTTACGTGCACTCTGTCTCCTTGAAGCCACTGCTCCCTCAGGTAAGGATTCTTGTTATTGTTCACTGAAATGGTCAGTACATAGTAGGCACTGAAAAAAATTTGTTGAATGAAGTAATACATTTTAGATTTCCCCCATATAATGCATAGTAATTTAATGCTGAGTACAGAAGAGGAGAGTGAATGACAATGGCCAAGCATAAGTCATCATTTTATTTTATTTTTTATTCTTATTTTTTGAGATGGAGTTTTGCACTTGTCACCCAGGCTGGAGTGCAATAGTGTGATCTTGGCTCACTGTGACCTTCGCCTCCCAAGTTCAAGCGATTCTTCTGCCTCGGTAGCTGAGATTACAGGCACCCGCCATAATGCCCAGCTAATTTTTGTATTTTTAGTAGAGACAGGGTTTCACCATGTTGGCTAGGCTGGCCTCGAACTCCTGACCTCAGGTGATCCACCTGCCTCGACCTCCCAAAGTGCTGAGATTACAGGCGTGAGCCACCACACCCAGCCCAAGTCATCATTTTGATTTAAGATCTTGTATGTTACCTCGTGGTCCTTATGCACCCCACCCCACCCCATCCCATCCCATCCCCTCTCCACTGATGGTGGTTCCAATCCTGGAGCCTCTTCTTCAAGTGCCGTCATTCCTAGTCCTAATTCTGCTGCTGCTTGTGCTGTGCCCATCCTGTCTCATCTCCGAGAACTGACCTCCATTCATGAGGACCCAGAGATGGCAGCCATGAGCTGGGGATAGGTTGGGGCAGTGGGGAGTTAACTGGGTTGGAAAGAAAACTAGTTGTGGCTAGGAATAGACTGCCAAAAGTAGGGGGTGGTCAGAAAGTTAAAGGAACCCCCTAGATGGGGTGAAGGATGCTCTGCATTCACTCTCTGAGGAAAAGGCACAGTTTGCCTTACTTTACAATGCTTTAAGAACCAGGAATAAACACGTAAGAGCAATTAATGTAAAAACTTAAAATCTCAATAGACGTGGTCATAACTACACACACTGGGCTTAAGTTTGCTTCTGTTCTATCTTCGAATCTTTTTTATAATTTATTTATTTATTTGTAGAGACAAGGATCTTGCCATGTTGCCCAGGCTGGACTCAAATGCCTGGCCTCAAATTACCCTCCCGCCTCAGCCTCCCAAAGGGCTGGGATTATAAACATGAGTCACCTCATCTGGCTTCTGCTCTGTCTTGGAGTAAAGAACCTTCTAATCAAAGGAACTGGGTAAGTATAACACAATAATAGGGAAAATGTCTCTCATAAAAGATACCTATTTTTTTTCTACTTCAAAGCAACTTCAACAACCCCCATGAAGATGCAGATATGGAAAAGAGGATTGCAACCAGGGGTGCAATTTCTCACGGGTGAGAAATTGAGAGAGGAGAGTGAATGAAAGAAGTGACAGGCCAAGGGAAGGACACCAGTTTGATGCCACTAGGCAGCTGTTGCCCAGACACCAGGGACAAGGCCTGGCAACCCACCCAAAAGCACAGTGCTTTATGGGAACAAATCAGAAATAAAGGCGAGGAGGGATCCTGAAGGGTGAAATAGTCAGCTTTTCCTGCCAGGCTCAGCTTGTAAATGGAGTGATGTATGACCTAGAAAACCTGCAGGTGTTTTCAGGGTCCTACAGTAGCCTCAGTTTCCCCAGAGTGAGCCATAACCAAGCTCAGAAAAGGGGCAATTGCCTCCATCTCTTGGCTAAGCAGTTCCACCTTAACTCCTGTCCCTTGCGGGGACTGGGTCTTTGGCATAATACTTGTAGGGTTATCCCGGCTGTGGGTATGAGAGGAATTCTCAGAGGGCAGGGAGGTCATACAATTAGAGCTCTGGGTTTTAATTTCCCTGCCTGCTTGTCACAGAACCTTGTCCTGTGCTCTTATTTTGACCTGATCCCTCACCACCCCCAGCCCTGTCCTAAGGCTGAGATCCCTGGGGGCTCAGCACTCCCAACCTGTTATTAATAGCTCTTCATACCAGTAGCCACTTGACCTTTTCCACTCTGGTGCCAAGGCTTAAAACTGCTCCTCTTCAGAGGTCTCTGGCCCCCTCCCTCTTCAGCCCACCCCTCTCCCACCAGTTCCATTCCTTCAGCAGCTGGGCCAGAGAGCTGGGAGGTCTAAAATGACTGAGTCAGCATGCAGGGCCCACACCAGCTCCAGGGAGAGGAATGTTTTGTGTGAGGAGAGCAGGGTGGGGCAAAGGAACCAGGCCCAGCTTCCTGACCCAGTTGGAGAGAGGGTCTCAGCCCAGGGTGGGCCAGTCCTCTGCATGCTACAGATAGGAACCCAGGCTAAGGCCACAGAAGGAAAGGCCCGTCTGGGTAAGGAAAGAGAGAGAGGAATCCAGGCTCCTCTTACCTTAACCACAACCTCCTTCCCACCCTGCCCTCACCTGCCGTAAGAGTGTTTGTGAGTGAAGCCTTTCCCAAACTGCCATGCACAGGGAGGATATTCCCTGACTGTTTATATCATTTACTCCAAGTTACACTGGCAGCTGCCATGATGTGTCTGTTCTCCATAAAGATATCCCACTACCTCCTAGGAAAAGGCTAGTCTGTTTTACTTTGCTATGGTGGTCCTCATAATGCCTTATAAAAGGGTGGATGGATGGTTGGTTGTACCTCCCCCCATTCCCAACTTAGCTGCACAAATCTAGGGTAGCAGGACAGGGCTCCCTCAAAGCAGCACCTCATTCTTGACGGTGAAGGTTTATGACTCAATCTCCCCCTCATCAGCCCCAACACCCACTCCACTGCCCCATGGGACTGCGATCTGGGGCATGGACACCCTAGTTCTCATCCCAGTCCAGCCCACATAAAGTAGATCGCTAAGCTCCAGAGCAAAAGGACTCTGAATGTCATCCCCACCTCTATCCCAATGGCTGAGCCTCACTTACCTTTACACTCTTGGGGTCAAAGGCAGGTTCCTTGGGAGCCTCAGGAGCTGGGGCAGGGGCTGGTGCAGGGGCTGGAGCTGGAGCTGGAGCTGGCTTGGCTGCCTCCTTCTTAGGCTCAGGCTTCTTGGGAGCCATGCTATCTTGTTGGGATCTTTGGCAGAGGAGTGATCTAAGAAGAAACCAAGAGACGTGGCGTCTGGGAGATGAGATAGGAGCCTGGGCCGCCTCCCTTCCCTTTTATCCTGGGCAGGAGCCCCCACAGAGGGGCTGGGTGAAAGCAAGAGCAACTGCTGCTGACTATAAAAGGAAGAAACGCCAGCAGGGTACAGCTGACAACTGTGTATTGTCACCAGGTTTGGGGCCACCAGCCCCCTCCCCTTCATGCCACAGCTCTCTCTTCACCTCTAGGACAGGCTGATCCCTTCTTGCCAATTGGTGGAAACCCAGAAGGACCAGGGAAACAGACCTTCTCAAATATGCCGGAGCAGCCAGAGAGATGAGCTGACTTGAGCAGTTGATAAGCCTCACACAAAGCCCAGGGGAGGGTGAGGCTTTTTTTAGCCCCTCCCGAGCAGAGGCAGCCCACTGCACATTCCTTCTAAGCCAAGATCCTTTAAGCTGAGAGCCACTCTGGGCCCTCAGCTCTGCCTAGAGGCCCAACTCTCCAGGCATGGAGCTCTGAAGCAACAGCTGGTCCAGCCAACCCACACTGCCCCACACCCTCCCAACTCACAGGATGAAAGCCTCCATTTTCCAGAGCAGGCATCCCAGGAACTCCACAGACCTCAGACCCCTAGATCTACCCCCTTACACACAACCTCAGTCATTCATTCAACAAGTAGTGAGCACTGAACCCACGCCTAGGCACCTAGGAGAGAAGCAGAGAGATGTGGTAGAAAGTCGAGGAGACTGAGGGTCAGAAAACTTGGGGTTTAGTTTTCACTTTACCTCTAACTCATTCTGTGCTCTGTGTGTGTGTGTGTGTGTGTGTGTAGTGCTTACTACTATCAGTACCAGGAACTGTTAAGTGCTATTCATATAAAATCTCATTAAATCTTCACCATGATCCTATAAGGTAGATACTATTTTGTTTGTTTGTTTGTTTTAACAGAAACAAGGTATCGCTCTGTTGCTCAGGTTGCAGTGCAGTGGTGCAATCACAGCTCACTGCAGCCTCGTCTTTCCTGGCTCAAGCGATTCTCCCACCTCAGCCTTCCGAGTAGCTGGGACTACAGGTGCACACCAGCACACTTGGCTAATTTGGGGGGAGTTTTTTTGTTTTTTGTTTTTCAGTAGAGATGAGGTCTTGCTAAATTGCCCAGGTTGGTCTTGAACTCCTGAGCTCAAGGGATCCACTAGCCTCGGTCTTCCAAAGGGCTGGGATTATAGGCATAAGCCGCCATGCCAGGCCAGGTAGATACTATTATTATTTTCATTTTACACATGGGGAGATTGAGACTAAAACTGGATGAACAACTTGGCCAAGGTCACTCAAATAATTAGCTATAAGCTGGGATTAGATGTAGATATGTCTGAGTCTAAAGCCTATGCTTGAATAATGTATATGATAATCCAGTTGTCAGGGAGAGACATACAAGTTTCTGCATTTATTGGAGGAGTCAGGATGGATACACGCTGAACTGTTAACAGAGACACCTCTGGGGACCTAGGGGGTAAGGGTGGGAGGATAACAGCAATTTGCAGTTTTTTACTTTTTTCACTTCCTGTATTAATGGAAATTTTTATAACGAGCATTTACTGTTTATGTAAAAAAAACTTTGAAAGTCAACAAAATAATTCAGAAAAATAACAACAAAAAAGCTTATGTATCCACTACACAAAACTGCTTTGTGCTGAATCTTTAGACTCTACAGTTCAGAGGAAAAGAGGAATAAAGCTGAGAGAGGCAAAAAAATCACTTCGCCTTTCTAGGCCCAGTTTCCTCACCTGTAAAGCAAGATTGCTAGACTACAGAATCCTGGTTGCTGTTAGCTCCTAAGCCTGCAATTCTGGGTGCCCTGGAGCCCACATCTGCCCATTTCCCAGCTCTCTAACTACAGGTTCCATGCCCCAGATCATTGCCTTCAGAGCCAGAAGGACCCTTAGAGATCATCTGGCCCCATCCTGTTTTACAGGCAAGGAATCTAAGGTCCAGGGAAACGTTTAAGTTGCCTCAAGACATTCAGCTACTTATAGGCAGAGCTGGGCCAACTAATTCTGTTTCCCGGGGTGCAGTGCTCTCTGTAGCACACTGCTCTTCACTGCTCCTCCTGTAGCCTATACACGCTCACTGGTGGTGACAGAGAAGCCCTCAAAGGAAACGGGCAGGAAAAAGGGCCAGGACTTGCTCAAGGGAATACTAGAACGAGACCAGGGCCCAGATTCTAGCCCAGCCCTGGTCCTGAGCTGGGATGGTGGCTCCTTTGCTCTGTGCACCTCACCTCCTCCCCTCATCTTCTGCCTCACCTCTCTTCCTTGCCAGCTACCAAACTTGATCCCTTGTACCTTCGCTCGCACTCTTCTATAATCCCTGTCAGTCCTCTCCCTGACCTACCCCATTCCCCACAGGGGTTGGGAGTTCAGGTTGTTGGTGACGAGGAAAGAGAAAAAGTGGAAGCCCAGGCCCTCCTCCTTCTCCACCTCCACCTGCATCCCTTCCTGGACTGCATCCTGCGGAGTTTGTGCAAAAATATACAAACTGGGATTTCTGTAAAGAGCTGCAGGATAGAAGCTGGGAGACCCAGGCACTAGTCCTGACTCTGCCAGCCACTTCCTCTCTCTGGGCCTCAGCTTGCTTATTTTAAAAGGAAAAACAATCAGGAGACTTTCAAACCATGTTCAACAGAATCCTGTGACTAGCAATCTTGCTATCTTGCTTTATAGGGTGACATGCTTCTGGCTGCAGGGTACATAGAAAGGCCAGACCTTGGAGCTCCTTCCACCACCATCACTTCAGTCACCACCACTCCTGTGTTTTACATACTGGAGCTCCCAGTATGTAAAACAGTATCATTTTCTAATGGTTCCATGGCTTAAAATTTTTTTAAATAATCACTGAATGACACATGCCCCCTTCCAGTTAAAACACACACGCACACACAACAAGTTAGTACTATGTTATTGTTGTAGTTATTCTACAAAGACGTATGATCCTCAGAAGAAAAAGCTGGAAGGTTGTTCTTTCCTTTTCTTCTTTTCCTTTTTTCCCCCACCCCACTCCCCTTTCTTTTCTAAATTCTAAGAAGCAAAATATCAGGTCTGCATGGGAACAGAGCTATGAGGTTAGAAAGCTGGGAAAGCCGAATGGGGCTCCGGAGACATCCAAAATCACACAAATACTGTGGACTCTGGAGGTAGACAGTGATGGGTCTGAAGCCTGGTTTTGCCACTTTCTAATCTAGGCCTTAGTAGCCTCAGGACCTTTGAGGGTAAACATTTCCTTTTCAAATTGTCATGAGATTTGTATGAAATAATGTTAAGTAAGGCACTGCAAACAACCTCTGCCATGTAGGAAACATTTGAAGATGTTCATTTCACTTTCCTTTGCCAAGCAGGTTGAAGCTAGAGGTGCATTCAGGCCTCCCAGATTTGGAACTTCCAGAGAGAGGTCCACATGAGAAAGGGACAAGGTAAGGTGACAGTGGCTAAAGGGATTTTAAGGTGTGGGATTAGGAATGAGGAAGAGGTGGAAAGGAATGGAAGCGGGGGGAAGGGCAGCAGCTGGGAACTCATGGTGTAAAATATTTGTGGCTCAGAAAGCATGTGGCAGGTCTCTAGGGCCAGGCAGCCTGTCTGACGGAGAACACTCGGAGAAGGCATGCCCAACCACCTGAAACCTTAGGCACAGGAGCCCCAGCAGGGGAGGAGACACTCCTCAAATCAGTTTCGGATTCGTTTTCAGCAGCCCCAGTGAAAAAAGTGCCTGGCACTTCACAAACAACTGGAGGAGAGCTGTGGTTTCAGGGAAAGAGCCATGCATGAAGAAGCAACATATCAACCCCTGGCCTTGTTTTTACTAAAATTCATGACGCCACGCTTCATTAGAGCCCAGTAACTGGAGTCCGAGCTTCCATCGTCTTATGGTCTTCATTCTGTTTCATGGCCAGTAACTTTCACCTTCAAATCTTACCAGTCGAGAGCATCCTTCCCAGGGCCTATGACACAGACTTGCCCTACAATATGTGTTGGCCCATCAGAGCCAAGGAAAGAAGGAGATGTAGTAGTGTGAAGAGGCAAGTATGGCAGTGGGTACTGGCAGCCAAACAACTTTCTCTGGGAAGCATCTGGTGGTTTCTGAGCCAGAGTTGCTGAGGCTCACCCAAATGCTCCCATGAGGGACTTCCAATTCAGCAGATTGAAAACACAAGACAGAATTTAGCACCAACCGGTTTACATCAGATGTCAAATTCGGACACAAATGCACAAAGGAGAAGTGACATCAGCCCTCATTTGGGCTGAGCTCGCAAACACTCACTCCTCCTCCTCCCTTCATCTCTAACCACACAGAGCCTGTCTGTGTCCTGCTCAGAGAGAGGTCCATTAGAGTCTCCTGCCTGGGATCAAATGCTGCTGACAGCTAGCCTGGCTGTTAATGCCTTGTTCCTGTCACCCTCTCTCTCTCTCCTCTGACCAATGTCTCATAAGCCTGGACATCACAGGGCAATGCCCTGGCCAACACTTTGTCAATCGTCCCCATAGAGAGTACTGGGTAATTTGGGTTTCACTGCAAGGCAGAGGTTAAGAAGGCTGACTCATGAATCAGACTGCCTGGTTTAGAGTCCTGGCTTAGTTAGTTAACTTTTTTTTTTTTTTTTTCGAGACAGGGTCTCACTTTGTCATTCAGGCTGGAGTGCAGTGGTGAAACATAGTTCATTGCAGCCTCCATTTCCCTGGTTCAAGTGATTCTCCCGCCTCAGTCTCCCAAGTAGCTGGGACTACAGGTGCACCCTACCACACCTGGCTACTTTTTAACTTCTTCATGCCTCAGTTTTCTCATCTGTAAAATGTGGCTGTTATAACTACAAGGTAGTTGTGAAGATTAAATGAGTTAATACAGGTGGCACACGTAGAATAAAGTGTCTAGCACAAAGCAGCTACTCAAGATCTTTAAGCTTGGATCCTGATGGAACTACTGTGACCGTGGCTCCCTATCCCAAGATCACCCGCAGAAGAGTTACAAAGAGAAAATATCAAGAAATGAAGAAAACCTCGAGAAACCCCTTGGGTGAAGGAGAGGACCTTGTTTTGAATTGGTGTGTGTGGTAGAAGGGTGGCTTTGATTAGAGGCAGGAAGTGGCCAGGCACAGCTGTGGAATGATTAAAAAAAGAAAAGGAGCTCTCAGGGTTCTGATCTCCCTTTTCCTCCACCACTGTCTTATGACAAACGGTGCTACTCCCTCACTCGCCATGACTCAAACTGTGGTCCGGGTGTTGGTAAGAGTAACAGCAAAGCACTGGAGATGCACTGTGCTTGTGATCAAAACAGGTAAGGGGGCAACCCAACTTTAGACAGATGTTCCCCCTCCTTAGCCCTCTAAATTTCCAGGGCATGTGAACTATACTCTAAGAAGTGTTTTGGCCACAGACACGGTGGCTCATGCCTGTACTCCTAAGGCTGCTTTTCCCTGATGGGAGGGCAAAGGGTGAAGCCCTGACATGGAGAGTTATTTTATGAGTCTGAGCATGACACACTTGGGAGTTTGGGAGCCAAGGGTTCTCGGTTTTAGGGCTCATTCACCCCCAGCCTTCAACCTCTAAGCTCAATGGCACTAGTATGCATTGTTGGACAGAACAACCTGTATGGCCAAGGACAAAATAACAAGACACCTGAATAGCACAACTCATCCGAAAGGATACAACTTACTTGATTACACAGTGTAACTTAAGTGGAAATATGACAACAGATGGACCAAGATTTTAAAAGTAGCCCAAAAATCAGGCTAAAAGAGATAAACGAAAATATTACTAATATGACACCAGGACAAGAAAATGTAAAGAACAAACAGAATATCAACTATAAAAAGTATAATAGATGAAATAAGAAAAAATATTTTTAAAAAACAAGCAGACATCTTATGTATGAAAAAGTAATCACCAAAATAGAGCACGTAATAGATTTGAAAAGTGGCAGAATAGATATAGCTGGGAAACAAATTAGGGAATTGAAAAACAAGAGAGACTATCTCCCAGAAGAAAAAAAGAGGGCAAAGAAATAGAAAACATAAAAGAAAAGCTAAGAGATATGGAGGATAGTACGTTTACATTTAATTGACAATTTAAAAAAAGGGATATGAAAGATAGAAGTCGAAATGTTTTAGCCCAGTATTCCCAGCACTTTGGGAGGCTGAGGCAGGCAGATCACTTGAGGTCAGGAGTTCAAGACCAGACTGGCCAACATGGTGAAACCCTGTCTCTACTAAAAATACAAAAACCAGCTGGGCATGGCAGTGCATGCCTGTAATTCCAGATACTCAGGAGGCTGAGACAAGAGAATTGCTTGAACTAGGGAAGCAGGGCTGCAGTGAGCCGAGATTGTACCACTGCACTCCAGCCTGGGCAACAGAATGAGACTCTGTCTATAAGTAAATAAATAAATAAATAAATTTAAGCTTCAAGGAAAGAAAACATCTCTGACTTATCTAGATAGGTGAAAGAATTTATGCTCAAATTGAAACCTTTCACAATACAAATCAATATACATTATTTCAATGTAAGTATGCAGAAGATTCTGATTGTAATAAACAGTATTATGTAAATTGGCTACAAAAACAAGAAAAGTTTAAATAATGCTTTGTTGATATTAATAAATGTAGAGTTGCTTTTGTTGATATTAATAAATTTAGAGTTGCTTTTTCAATTTATACAATACCTCTTTGAATTTCATGTTAATGATACTGAGTTGACACAAGAGTTAGTGAATTTACTTAATTTGGACAGATGTAGTTTCAAAACTGATATGTTTTTGCTTCAAAGTCAAGTCAATTCTGCTAAAATAAATATGACTAATATGACTAATATGAAGTAGTTTTGTCAGTTTGCATGTAAACATTAAAGAAAAATACTTTTTTGATATTTGATTATTAGAAAACTTTTAAGTATGCTTGGGACAACTTAGGTATATGAATCTACTTTTTCGACTGTGCATTTTATGAAATCTAAATACAGATTAAGTGTTTATAATGAAAATTTACCATCCAAATTGAGATATGCTATAACAGTAAAATACATACTGGATTTTGAAGTACAAAAAAAAGAATGTGGGCCAGGCACAGTGGCTCATGCCTGTAATCCCAACACTTTGGGAGGCCAAGGCAGGTGGATCACTTCAGGTCAGGAGTTTGAGACCAGCCTGGCCAACATGGTGAAACCCCTTCTCTACTAAAAATACAAAAATTAGTTGGGCGTGGTGGCACGTGCCTGTAATCCCAGCTACTCGGGAGGCTGAGGCAGGAGAATCACTTGAATGACGGAGGTGGAGATTGCAGTGAGCCGAGATCGAGCCACTGCACTCCAGCCTGGGCGACAGAATGAGACTCCATCTCAAAAAAGAAGACAAAGAAGAATGTAACATATCTCATATTGATTACATGTTGAAATGATAACATTTTGGGTGTATTGAGCTAAATATTATTAAAATTTTTAATAATACACACATACTAGAAGCATTACCCATTATCCAAGAACACATACAAACAAAAAAATACACATTAAAAGTATTCAATAATTGCCTAGAGTGGGTGTGGTTTGGATGGCTGGGTCAATGAGATAAAAGAAAATAAATAAGTAATCCGGCCAGGCGCAGTGGCTCACGCCTGTAATCCTGGCACTTTGGGAGGCCGAGGCGGGCGGATCACCTGAGGTCAGGAGTTTGAGACCAGCCTGACCAACATGGAGAAACCTCGTCTCTACTAAAAATACAAAATTAGCCAGGTGCTGTGGCTCATGCCTGTAATCTCAGCTACTTGGGAGACTGAGGCACGAGAATCACTTGAACCTGGGAGAGGCGGAGGTTGCAGTGAGCAGATCGTGCCATTGCACTGCAGCCTGGGCAACAAGAGCAAAACTCCGCCTCAAAAAAGAAAAAAAAGAAAGAAAAGAAATAAGTAATTAAACAAGAAAGGCGTTGCATGGACCACTGAAGAAAAAAGGCCATAAATCAGGAGAATGATTAACCCAATCCTCTGTATATAAGAATCCTTCCCACCAAGGAGGGAGGAAAAAAAAAGCAATGAATCACCTGAAGGCTCAATAATTCATAAGGCCCAGAACACCAAAAATGAAAGCAGAAAAGGAGGGGAAAGGTGTCTAAAATCAAAGTTCAAGGACCACAGTAAAACTAGCTATCACAACACTTTATTTTTTACTTATTTATTTTTTGAGACGGAGTCTCACTCTGTCACCCAGGCTGGAGTGCAGTGGCTCGATCTCGGCTTACTGCAACCTCTGCCTCCCTAGTTCAAGCGATTCTTCTGCCTCAGCCTCCTCAGTAGCTGGGATTACAGGTGCCCGCCACCATGCCCAGCTAATTTTTGTATTTTTAGTAGAGACAGGGTTTCACCATGTTGGCCAGGATGGTCTCAAACTCCTGACCTCAAGTGATCCACCTGCCTTGGCCTCCCAAAGTGCTGGGATTACAGGAATGAGCCATAGCGCCCAGCCAACACTTTAAATCATCCTCTCAAACTTCATTTCCTTGACTGCTTTAGCATAGGTGGAGAATGCTATATGTTCAGCCTCATCACTCAATTGTTTAAATGGTTGAAGCTCATTTCTGTACTGCAATCAAGGCAGTGCTGTCTAGTGACATATGTGTGAACTGAATCCTGTGAGAAGGACACTGGGAGGGAGCCTGCCTAAGGTGGGTTAGAGTCTACCTAGGGATCTAAAGCAGAGAGCAGGATAGCTGGTGTTTGGCAGAGATTTATAGTTGCAAAGCAGCAGAGAGCAAGTTGGAATCCTCACCAGTCATCCAAACTGCATCATCCCAGATATGCTAACAGCTACAAGGAACTTCAGAGGTCCAGAGAGAAGGGGGTGACTTGCCCAACGTCACACTGAGTTATGACCGACCTGAGACTAGAATGCAGGATGCTAAGACAACCGTGGGAGCTGGCAGAACTGACAAAAGGGTTCTCTGACGGAGAAGCCTAGCCCCCAAGGGGGCAAGGAAGCAAGGAGACATCAGTAGAAGAGACGGCCCTGGAACCCACAGCATGGGTATCTCTCAGTAAGCAAAAAGAGCCCAAATCCTTTCTCAGCAATTGGGGATATATTTTTAATGCTAAAGATTATTCTTTCTTCTCAGTTTCCCTTTCCACTGACTTCCTCTTTTACTTCTTGAATTCTGACTTCCTCTCTAGCACACCACCAGTGACTTCCCTGTGACTAGATCTAGTGTGCTTGTCTTGGGCCTTCTCTGCTATGCTTGTAACACCAAAATTCTGCCACCAACTCTCCTCTCCCTCATTCAGATTACTCTCATTCATTCATTCAACTAACACTTATTGTTGGGAGATCGACACCATCCTGGCTAACAAGGTGAAACCCCGTCTCTACTAAAAAAAAAAAAAAATACAAATTTAGCCGGGCGTGGTGGCGGGCGCCTGTAGTCCCAGCTACTTGGGAGGCTGAGGCAGGAGAATGGTGTGACCCCCAGAAGTGGACCTTGCAATGAGCCAAGATTGTGCCACTGCACTCCAGCCTGGGCAACAGAGCAAGACTCTGTCTCAAAAAAAAAAAAAAAATTATACCACTGGAGAGATAGAGCAAGACTTTGTCTCAAAAACAAACAAACAAACAAAAAAAAACCCACAAAAGCAAATAAACAAACAAGGAAAGAATTTGGGACTGGAGAGAGAGAGTTTTCAGGCAGAATTAAAAGCATCTTTTAGTTGCGTACCTTCTTTTAGTTGTACGATCCTCCCGCCTTGGCCTCCCAAAGTACTGGGATTATAGGCATGAGCCACTGTGCCCAGCCTGCAGGTACTTCTACTAAGATGAATAAGAGACCATTCCTGGCCCCAAGGAGCTCACTGTCTGGTGTAGAGGATGCAGACATACAAATACGTAGTTTTAATATAATGATAAATAGTTTCACAAAGATTTTACAAGGCATTACATTAACAAATGTGTACCTGTAATCCCAGCTTCTTGGAGACCCTGTCTCAAAAAAAAAAAAAAGTACCTGCATACTGTAGGTGCTCAATACATGTTAGTTGTAGTAAAGTCTTTTTTTTTTTTTTTTTTTTTTGAGACAGGGTCTCTGTCACTCGCACTGTAAAGCAGTGGCGCCATCTCGGCTCACTGCAACCTCTGCTTCCTGGGTTCAACCGATCCTCCCACCTCAGCCTCTGGAGTAGCTGGGACTACAGGCATGTGCCACCATACCTGGCTAATTTTTGTGGGTTTTTTTTGGTAGAGACAGGGTTTCGCCATGTTACCCAGGCAGGTCTTGAATTCCTGGGCTCAAGCGATCCACCTGCCTTGGCCTCCCAAAGTGCTGGAATTATAGGTGTGAGCCACCACGCCTGGCCATACAGTGCTATAATTTTAACTCACTGCAACTTCGAACTTCTAGGCTCAAGAGATCCTCCCACCTCAGCCTCCCAAGTAGCTAAGACTAGAGGCATGCACAACCAGGCCCGGCTAATTTTTTTTATTTTTTTTGTAGAAATGAGGGTCTCTCTTTGTTGCCCAGGGTGTTCTCGAACTCCTGGCCTCGAGTGATCCTCCTGAACTTCCAAAGTGCTGGGATCACAGGCGTGAGCTACTGTGCCTGGCCAAGCTTCACATTTTCAATTAACCTTTGGATATTTCTCATCTGAGGCTCTCCCAACTCAGTCTGGTTTAAACCTAGATCAGCCTCTATCTCCCAAATCACATATCTGTAACAAAAACAAAGTCTATTCAAGACAGCTACGGTGTATACTGAATACTAAAATATAATCAATCTGTGTTTAATACATTGCTCTGCAATTTACCCAGAGAAAAAATGAGGCTGCTTAGAGCCTAGTCAGAAAAGAGAGAAGCAAATAATCTATTATTTGGTGGGCATCCACTCCAGATGCTATAGATATTTTTTATCTAGTAGTCAGGTATATACATCACTTCTGAGGAAAAAAAGAGATGATAGCCACTAAGATCATTAAATTTACTCTTTTTGTTCTAAGTCTGTACTCAGTAAGCAGTCTTCTGGTTAGAATCTGAATGCCTTCAGGTCAAGGAATTGGATAAGACTATTTCTCATTTTAAGTTAGTAACTCGAAACTGTTTAAATTTTCTATCTTTTTTCAGATTCAACCATCTAAGATCCTAGAGTAGTGAATATTCAGAGTTGCCCAGACTCCCTGGCAGCCTCTCTGCTGCATTCCTAGCCCCTAGTCTTTCTCTCCTCCAATGCACATAATCCTCAGCTGTTAGCATAATCTTTTTCAAATTCTGGTCTCATGAGGTCACTCTCCAGCTCAATCATCATCAACAGCTCCTTTGGTCTATTTTATCAAAACTAAAGTCATCAGCCAGGAACCCAAAGGTTTTTATCAGCTGTCCCCAACACCACCATTTCAACCAAGCTTATACAGCCTCCAGTCCAGACAAGCTAATTTGCTTATAGTCTCCTGCCTTTATTACAGATGCTCCCCACCATCAGTTGACAATATCAAGTCAAAAATGCATTTAATACACCTAACCTACTGAACATCATAATTTAGCAAAGCCTACCTTAAATGTACTTAGAACACTCACCTTAGCCTACAGTTGGGCAAAGCTATCTAACACAAATCCTATTTTATAATGAAGTGCTGAATATCTCATGTATTGAATACTGTACTGAAAGTGAGACACAGAATGGTTGTATAGGTATCTGAAGTACAGTTTCTACTGACTGCACATTGCTTCTACACCATCATAAAGTCAAAAAATCATAACTTGGGGGCTGTCTGTAGTTTATTTCCCTGTGCTTTTGAGTCAGCCCTAGGCGCCCTAGTCATACGCCATTTAGCACATCTCGGAGCTCATCTCAATCAAGATGCATTTTCTGAATAGTCTCAATACTTCAGATACTGCCTTGACTTTAAATCCCTTAAGGATTTGGCCGGGTGCGGTGGCTCAGGCCTGTAATCTCAGCACTTTGGGAGGCCAAGGCTGGCAGATCACAAAGTCAGGAGATCGAGACCATCGTGGCTAACACGGTGAAACCCTATCTCTACTCAAAATACAAAAAATTAGCCAGGCGTGGTGGCGGGCGCCTATAGTCCCAGCTACTCGGGAGGCTGAAGCAGGAGAATGACATGAACCCGGGAGGTGGAGCTTGCAGTGAGCCGAGATAGCGCCACTGCACTCCAGCCTGGGCGACAGTGCGAGACTCTGTCTCAAAAAAAAAAAAAAAAACAAAACCCTTTAAGGATTTATGTGCAAGACCAGCATGTTCTCTGGGCCCAGAAAGGGGGAGTCAAAAAAAAAAAAGCATCATGTTTAGATCAGTGAGATGAAATTAAGTCATCAAGTCATTCAATCATCAGATATTTCAAAAATATTTATATATTTACAATATTTTAACGAAACAAGAGCGAAATATTATAATATTTTAGCAAAACAACAACATCAAAAAATATTTATATATTTTATAGTATTTGTGCAGGGCACTGAACTAGGTGATGGGGACATAATGTTCAAACCAAGGTCCCCGCCTTCAATGCAGCTTATATTAAACAAATACGATTAAAATTACCATACATACTATGAAAGAAAAGAACAAAAATGGCATGAGAGAGAATAACAGGCTGGAGCTAAGAATTTAAATTAGGTAGGTCTAGGAATATTCTGAGGATGTGATACTGAAGCTGAGGCTTGAAGAATAAATAGAATTTCACTGGTCAAAGAGTAAGGGAAATGTATTTCAGGAAGAAAGAATAATATGTAGAAAGACTTCCACTTTAATCACTCAGTCAATATATTTCTTAAGAATTTTCTACATATGTGGTGTTTTTCAAAGAACAATATACAGAAATATAAGACTTGGCCCTTGCATTAGGGAGACAAGACATAAACAGAATAATCAATTATATAAGTCTACCTGGGCTTGCCATAACAACATACCACACACTGGGTGGCTTGAACATTAGAGATTTATTTTCTCATGGTTCTGGAGGCTAGAGGTCCATGATCAAAGCGCTGGCAAAACAGATTCTGGTGAGGGCTCTCTTCCTAGATGTTGGCCTTTTCCCTGTGTCCTCCTATGTCCCTTCTTTGGTGAATGCCCACAGAGAGATCAAACTTTCCTGTGCGTCTTTTTATAAGGACACTAATTCTGTCGGATCAGGGCCCCATCTTTATGATATCATTTAACTTTAATCACTTTCTTAGAGACCCCATGTCCAAATACAGCCACACTAGCGGTTAGCTTCAACATATGAATTTTGAGGAGATGCAACCAGTCTATAACATCAATCAACAAACAAAAATAATACTAGGAACACAGTGAGTTTATTCTATTCATTCATTAAACAAATAATACTAAGTTCCCATTAGACGCCAGATACCGTACTAAGTGTTGAGAATACACAGGGAACAAGGCAGACGGGGCTTCTGCCCTCATGGAGCTTATAGGCTACACCAGAAGTAGACAATTAAACAGATAATTAATTACAGCAAAGAGTGATGGGAGTAATGACAAGTCTGGTAGCACTAGAGTAACAGCAGGGAGAGCCAAGCTATCCCAGAGGAGCAGAAAAGGCCTGGAAGAAGTATATTTGGAGGATAAGCAGAGCTAGCCAGATGAAGAATAGAATTAAGATGAAGAGTGGAATTAAGAGGGTTCTGGGGAGAGTGCAGTACATGCAAAGCCTGTGAGGCAAGAGAGTGGGTGACTTTGGGAGGCCATGGCAGGCGGATCACCTGAGATCAGGAGTTGGAGACCAGCCTGGCCAACATGGTAAAACCCAGTCTCTACTAAAAATACTTGGCTGGGCACGGTGGCTCACACCTGTAATTCCAACACTTTGGGAGGCCAAGGCGGGCAGATCACCTGAAGTCGGGAGTTCGAGGCCAGCCTGACCAACATGGAGACACCCCGTCTCTACTAAAAATACAAAATTAGCTGGGCATGGTGGTCTATGCCTGTAATCCCAGCTACTTGGGAGGCTGAGGCAGGAGAATCGCTTGAACCCGGGAGGCAGAGGTTGCGGTGAGCCAAGATCATGCCATTGCACTCCAGCCTGGGCAACAAGAGCAAAACCCCGTCTCAAAAAAAAAAAAAAAAAAAAATTAGCCCACTGTGGTAGCATGCACCTGTAATCCCAGTTACTTACTTAGGAGTCTGAGGCAGGAGAATTGCTTGAACCCGGGAGGCAGAGTTTGCAGTGAGCCGAGATTGCACCATTGCACTCCAGCCTGGGTGACAACAGTGAGACTCTGTCTCAAAAAAAAAAAAAAAAAAAAAGTTCCATGAAGGGGCTGGGCACCGTGGCTCACGCCTGTAATCCCAGCACTTTGGGAGGCTGAGACGGGTGGACCACTTGAGCTCAGGAGTTCAAGAAGAGCCTGAGCAACATGGCAAAACCCCGTCTCTACAAAGGATACAAAAAATAGCCAGGCGTGGTGGCATGCACCTGTAGTCCCAGCTACTTGGGAAGCTAAGGTGAGAGGATCACTTGAGCCTGGGAGGTTAAGGCTACAGTAAGCTTCCAACCTGGGTGGAACACGGAGACCCTGTCTCAAAAAAAAAAAATTCTATGTAGTTGGAAGGTGGACTATAAAGGAGAGATGAGTGAGATAAGGCTGAATAAAGAGGCAGCTACTAGACCTGAAGGTAAGTCCTGAATTTGGGGGGTGGGGGAAGACAGGGAGAGGAGTCCTAACATGATCAGACTTATTTTTGGAGGTAGGTAAGATACAGGAAGGAAGAAACATGAAGATATATTTAGGAGGTAAAATTGGCAGGTCGTTGCGACTAGATATTGGAGTTGTAGAGTCAAAATATGCCACACTGATATATGCCACTTTGGCATAAGGATTATTTTGAGAATAATATACACTTGAAAAACAGCATATGCAAGAAGAGCACTCTGGCCTTCCTTTTTCTTACTGAAACCAGGAGATAAAACTCCATGTGAAAGATGCCCTCCTTGTACCAGGAGAAAGCCATTCTTATCACCAGAGACAGAGCTGAGAGGCTGGGAAGAAATCTGTATAAACCTTGTTAAACTAACCCTTATCTAATCTTTTGGGCAATGGAAAAGATGGTGATATCTTAAACTGGGATAGGAAATATTTTAAGAGAATGAGGGGTTCCATTCCGAACAAAGTACCTATGAGACATCCAGATAAAGGTGTCCTCTTGGCAGTTAGTCATTTGGGCCTGGAGCTCTAAAAAGTAGTCTGGCTGGAGTTACAAATTTTTCAAACCATTTGTAGATGAGAAACTGGGGCCACAAGAATGGATAGGGGCGGGGTGTGGTGGCTTACGCCTGTAATCCCAGCACTTTGGGAGGCCAAGGTGGGTGGATCACCTAAGGTCAGGAGACCAGCCTGGCCAACATGGCGAAACCCCATCTCTACTAAAAATGCAAAAATTAGCTTGGCATGGTGGCGTGTGCCTGTGGTCCCAGCTACTCGGGAGGCTGAGGCAGGAGAATCGCTTGAACCTGGGAGGTGGAGGTTGCAGCGGGCTGAGATCACACCACTGCACTCCAGCCTGGGTGACAGAGTGAGACTCTGTCTCAAAAGAAAGGAAAGAGAAAGAAAAAGGAAGAAAGAAAGAAAGAAAGAAAGAAAGAAAGGAAGGAAGGAAGGAAGGAAGGAAGGAAGGAAGGAAGGAAGGAAGGAAGGAAGGAAGGAAAGAAAGAAAGAAAGAAAGGATGGTTTTGCCTAAGAAGAATGTGTAGGGTGGGTGAGAAGAAGGCCTAGAACAGGTCCTTGAAGCACGCTTAATATTAAAGGGGCTGGCAGAGGAGCTGCAAAGGAAACCGATTAAAAAACAGAGCAGTAGGCCAGGCGCAGTGGCTCATGCCTGTAATCCCAGCATTTTGGAAGGCTGAGGCAGGCAGATCACTTGAGGTCAAGAGTTCGAGACCAGCCCAGCCAACATGGCGAAACTCCGTCTCTACTGAAAATACAAAAATTAGCTGGGTGTGGTGGCGCACACCTGTAAATTCAGCTACTCAGGGGGCTGAGGCAGGAGAATCGCTTGAACCCAGGAGACGGAGGCTGCAGTGAGCCGAGATAGCGCCATTTTGCACTCCAGCCTGGGTGACAGAGCGAGACTCTCTCAAACAAACAAACAAACAAAAACAGAGCAGTAGGAGGAAAGCTAGGAGATGGTGTCATTAGAGAAGCCAAAAGAAGAGGATGATTTGACCAAAGAGTAAACATGGTGAGGGTGGGGTGGGGGTGGTGGGGTGCAAGGTCAGGTAAGGAGGCCATAAAACCGCACGCAACAGGGACAAAATGAAGGGTACAGACAAGGAGGACTGAAAGACTTCAGGAGAGTACACTTACTCTGGGCTATGTTTCAGTGGGACCTACATTTTGCTACTGATATCACGTCTAGCTTTTTGAATAGTTCCCTAAATGCCAGCCTCCAAATCTGACTGAATATGAAATAGACCAAGAAGCAGGCTTAGGAGAAAAAATAATTTTCCAATTCCATTTTTGGAATAATGCTGTTGTAACCCAACTCCACTCACTAGCCAAACATATTGGATAACGGATGACAGCAGGATGCCCAAGTGGTTGATGAATAGCGAGTTTAAGTAGGTCAATTAGGAGCAGAGAAGGAAGCAAAAACACTCCAAAATACCCCATCAAAGTACTTCAAACAATGTGGCTTTGCTGTGGATGAGTAGAAACCACAACAGATGTATTAGCCTGGTCAACAACAATCAGAAAGGAGATGCTTTTTTTTTTTTTTTGAGACACAGTCTTGCACTGTCACCCAGGCTGGAGTGCAGTGGCCCGATCTCAGCTCACCGCAAGCTCCGCCTCCCGGATTCACGCCATTCTCCTGCCTCAGCCTCCCCAGCAGCTGGGGACTACAGGTGCCCACCACCACGCCCGGCTAATTTTTTGTATTTTTAGTAGAGATGGGGTTTCACTGTGTTAGCCAGGATGGTCTCGATCTCCTGACCTTGTGATCTGCCCGCCTTGGCCTCCTAAAATGCTGGGATTACAGGTGTGAGCCAACGCGCCTGGCCTTTTTTTTTTTTTGAGACGGAGTTTTGCTCTTGTTGCCCAGGCTGGAGAACAATGGCGCAATCTCAGCTCACCGCAACCTCCACCTCCCAGGTTCAAGCGATTCTCCTGCCTCAGCCTCCCAAGTAGCTGGGATTACAGGCATGTGCCACCACGCCCAGCTAATTTGGTATTTTTAGTAGAGACAGGTTTTCTCCATGTTGGTCAGGCTGGTCTGGAACGCCTGACCTCAGGTGATCCGTCTGCATTGGCCTCCCGAAGTGTTGGGATTACAGGCGTGAGCCACCTCACCCAGCCAAGAAATGCTCTTTTTTAGGTTAAAAAAAGAAAAAAGGCTTTAAGCAAATTCTAAGCCTATAAGCCAGAGTGCCAAGCATCAGAGGCTCTTTAAATGCTGACTCTAGATCCATATTTTCACAAAGTATCATCTTTATGTATCCTCTGTGGTAAGGTCCTATATTTAGGTTTACAAAACTCTGCTGCACACATACAAGACTTGGGTTGGCAGCATGTTGTGTGAAAAAGAGCTGAGTCCGTAAATGACCACACAAGTTTAGCATGAGCAAACAGTGTCATGTGACTGCTAAAAAATGTAAATACAGGCTGGGCACAGTGGCTCACACCTGTAATCCCAGCACTTTGGGAGGCCGAGACGGGTGGATCATGAGATCAGGAGTTTGAGACCAGCCTGGCCAACATGGTGAAACCTCGTCTCTACTAAAAATACAAAAATTAACCGGGCGTGGTGGTGCGCACCTGCAATCCCAGCTACTCGGGACGTTGAGACAGGAGAATTGCTTGAACCCCGGAGGCGGAGGACGCAGTCAGCCGAGATTGCGCCATTACACACCAGCTCTGGGCAATAGAGCAAGACTCAGTCTCGGAAAAAAAAAAAAAAAATGTAAATACAACTGTAGTCCACTTTAATAGACGTGTCCAGATAATAATAGTCCAACTGCATTCTGAATTATTCAGAATAAATCTGGAGTACTGTGTTCAGTTGAAAGGGTCACATTTTAAGAGTGATAGCTCTTACTTATCCCTTTCTTTCCATTCCCAATCTTAGATACTCTCATCTCATACCTAGCGTGGTAGATTGTTTCCAAAGATGACCCAAAAACTCCTCCCATGGCACATGCCCTTTGTGGTGTTACTTTGCCACTCTTCCCATTAAGAATTAGACTCTATTTCTCCTGGTGAATCCAGGGTGGCTCTGAGTCTTACTCTGACCAACAAGAAGTGATGCTCACAGGCCTAGGCCTAAGGGACCTCACAGCTTCTATTTTTGCGTACTTTGTTGTCAACCACCAAGTCAAGAAGCTGGAGCTAAACTACTGACTGATAAGAGGCCAGTGTGAAAAGAGAGGTCATGCAGAGGAGAAATGAAGGACCCAGCCAATAGCTACCACTGACACCCTAGACAAGTGAGTGAAGCCATCTTGAATCTTTCAGCCCTAGCCAAGCCAGTGCTGGTGATGTTCTTCTATATCTGTGTGACTGTCCAATATGGCAGTCACTAGCCACATACAGGGCTACTGAATCCTTGGAATGTGGCTAGGGCATCTGAAGAACTTCATTTTTAATTTCATTTTAACTTAAACTTTAAATAGCTAATGGCTACTTTCCAGGCCAGTGTAACAGTCTGTTACCACTCAAGTCATCCAGCATAATCCCGCTAAAGCAACTGGGCACAGGGCAGCCAAAAATCATCTTAGCACCTGCCCTTTAGGGGCTATAAGTATATATACAGTGACAAGAGAAGGCGGTGGAGAAGGATGCAGTGTAGCTCTGTCAGCCTTGTTTTTAAAAATGAAAGAAAAAATATCTCCCTCTAACATCACCCAAAGGGAAATTTCCAAGCAATGGAATATATCATGATTCTCACATCTAGCCTAGAGAGCTCCTGACTAGAAAAGTAACTTTCAAAAACTGTTTCCTCATCTGCTGAAAAACAAAATTTAAACAGTCCCCTGGTTCACTCTTTTTGGGGGGAGAGGGGGAGCAGAAAGGAAATATGAGAGAGTCTACATTGCGTGCTAGACACGGCCACATTTAAAATACATCGAATTCTCTTAATCCTTTTTTTTCAAACTAAGCGAACATAAGTTCAGAGAGGTAATTTGCCAAGGACCTATGACTAGTTAGTGCTAAAGATAAAATTCAAAACCAGGCCTCTGAATTTCCGACCCCCTACTCTTCCCACCACGGCGGAATGCCTCACCTATCAAAAATAAAAATTTCTAATGGCCTATTGAGCTTTTCCATGATCTCTTCACCTAAGTAACTATTTCCAGTTAATGCCTTCTTAGCAGACTGATCCCATTTTTCCTCCCTTCACTTTCCTATACTTCTTTTTCCTCTAATTTTACCCATCCTTCAAACTCCATTTTAAACTTTTTTTTCCTTCCATAGAACTTTCCTTATCTTAACACAATTGCCCTCTCTGAATTTTTATATTACTTATAATAGGCACCATATAATATAGCGTTCTCTGTTACACTGCTTTTCCCTTAAATAGACCTTAATCTCCTTGAAGACAGAAGCTATCCTATGTCTTTGGGGAGTGGCAATCTTTCCAAATTTCTTTAGCTTTCCCCCAGAGCCGTGAGTAGATACTTCTGGAATGGACGAATGATCTAAACTCAATAGACAAATACTTGTTGATTCATTAAAGCCCCAAACTCTGCTGTTTTACCCTTTGCTTCATAATCTACAGCACACCAATTAATCCAAAAGGGCTGAGGGGCTAATCCACACTGCAGCCCCGCCACGTAACGCTACCCGCCGGCCCTGTCACGCCACGCCCAGCCTGCTGGTTGCCGATTTAGCGTAGCCCAACCCTGGGACGGCCGATTGGGCGTGGTGTGCGTGGCTGAAGGCGTGGCTGAGAAGAGAAACCTACGCTTTGGGTCAGACTCGGTAGTTTCCGGTAATCTTCGACAATTTCCGGCAACGGTTTTCTCTCTCGTCGACCAACCTCGGGTATTTCCGACTCCCTTCGGGCTTTTCCGTCTGGTTCCCGCTCGGCTTTCTCCACTTCGGGTATTCCCGTGTTCCGCTCGGAAGCACTCGGCAATCGCTCGGCCTCCCCCATCCCCCGGTAACGGTCGCTGGTGAGTTTAAATGAGCCGGGGCTGGCCGGGCCGGAGCCGCTACAGAGGGGGCCTGAGGCACTGCAGAAAGTGGGCCTGAGCCTCGAGGATGACGGTGCTGCAGGAACCCGTCCAGGTAATGATAACCTTCTTCTCTGGGGCTTGGCTGGCAGCCTCGGTCGGGAAGCAGCAGCGTAGGGCCACTCCGCGGCCTGGTGCGGCCTAGGCCCGGCTGCTTCTCCCGCCTCCCCTGCTGCCGTGTCCTGCCTATCTTTAGTCAGTTCGGAGGCCTTGCCCACAGCCTAAGCCGTGTTACCTCTGGCCCTACATTACTTCACCCTTAGCGTGAGCTGCTTCGGCGAAAATAACCGCCTTTCCCGTCCGAGCCAACGTCCGGCCAGCCCTTCCTGTCAGTCCAGGGGCCTGGCTTGACTGGGGGTGGGATATGAGGGGCCGAAAATGCACCCCAAGCGCTCTCTTGCCTAAAAGATGATCGAGAAGCACATTTGATTGGAGCTTGTGTGATCTTCGTGACGGTAGGGCAAGTTTACGGAGGTTTTTTTTATTTTGTCTTATATGAGAGGGTGGAGGGAGCGTAGGATCGGTCTTTTTAATACTAATTTCTGTTTTGGTAACAGACTTCCTATCCCACGTTTCCTTTCTCGGTGAATTTCCCACCGGACAATGATGGTTTGAGAAGACAACTCCAAGCCTCAGTGCTGAGGTGCAAGCACCAATACCAGGGGAGGAGGTGGAAAGGGCACATTTGGGTTGTTTTCATCCTCTCTGATGGGGATCAGGAGCATTTTGTTGTGCATGTTTATAAGGCATTCAGGAAATGAAACACAAATAATGGTGTTTCTGTCCATTTCACTGCCTTTACACCAGGGTATGCTTTGACGCACAGTGCTGTGTTGCATTAAAGGAACCCTATTGGATTTTAAGTGTGTGATGCGGTGCCAAGTCATTTTCCCCCCTGAGATCTGGAGAAACTGAATCTTTTGTGCCTTGGTAATGGACCAGGTCTGGGAGACTTCATCCCACTGTATGATCTTTAACTTGATCAGAATTGGCCTCTATCAACTGCTGTCATTGAGTCATGGACTTTATTTTGAAGTTATAAAGCAAACTGATTTTTAGAAATTCCTTCATATTGCCCTTGAAAGGCTTGAGGTATCAAACAGTAAATATTTTAATATATCACTACTTTCATATTTATTTCATTTTTCTAAACAGCATGAAATACTCATTTCTTCTAGTTTGGTTTTTTTCTCCAGCTGTTTACATATAGCAGCTATTAGTGTTTGAATTAATAAAACGTAAGATTATATCTTATGAAATTTACCTGTCTGTAAGTTGTATCAGTTTTTCTAGAGCTATTTCCATCCAAATTCTTTTTACCAGTATAGTTTCTTTTAAGATTTTTTTTTATTCTGGCTGTAGATGAGGTAATTATATATATATAATTTTTTAAGGCCTAACATGAACTTAAATAGATAAGCAGATTACTCAAGTTATTTAATTTCTGTTGCATATTCTTATAATTTTGTTTTAATAGTTAATGATTTTTTTTTTTTTGCCTTCTCTGGCCCCAGAAGTCTTCTAAAGTGATAAACTAGTTGCATTGATAGACTATAACCACCATTTAATAATAATTTCAGACTTCATAAAAGCATGGAAGGCCGGGTGTGGTGGCTTACACCTGTAATCCCAGCACTTTGGGAGGCTGAGGCGGGTGGATCACCTGAGGTCAGGAGTTTGAGTCCTGCCTGGCCAACACAGTGAAACCCTGTCTCTACTAAAAATATAAAAAATTAGCCAGGCGTGGTGGTGGTCGCCTGTAATCCCAGCTACTTGGGAGGCTGAGGCAGGAGAATTGCCTGAACCCAGGAGATGGAGTTTGCAGTGAGCCGACATGGTCCCGCTGCACTCCAGCCTGGGCGACAGAATGAGACTCCATCTCAAAATAAATAAATAAATAAATAAATAATAAAAGCATGGAAAAGAAAAGGAATATGTAGCCTGTTTCTAGATAGTACCCATCAGGTTTCCTGTTTGTCCTTAAAGTACTGTGAGCAGTAATACACTTTGATATTTTTAAGGCTTAAATGACAAATTTGCTTCTTTTTCATAGTAGCATTGTCCATTAGATTTTTGAGATAGTGGTAGAAAGTTTTAGGATATGACTAGGTGAAAATTTTGGTTGTATAGTATAAGAAGCCATTCAAGAAGGGATTTGGAACAGTGAGAAGAACAAGCAACTTTGGCTACAATGATAAAGATCAATGATCAGGGATAGTGCTGCAAATGGGAAAGAATTAGGAAGAGAATAAAAATAGGACAGGTATATAAGATACTGTCTTTATTTAAAAAAAAACTATGATGACAGATTGCGTGTATTTGGAAAGCAATGAGAGTAAGTTGGAAAATTGTTCTTTCTTGGAATGCCTCAGAGTTGATGGTATTACTAGGCATAGGAAAAAGTTCACAGAAAATATGAAGAACTGTTTTCTGCATTTTTTTCTTTAAAGTTTTAATGTAGAATGGCCAGTCCGATATACCATATATGCCTAAATTAAAACTCCGTCTCAAATTACTACTTCTCAGAGGAGTATTACTTTATATTTGAGTCCTTACAAAAGTCTCACATATGAGGCAGAATTTCTGTCAGTTCTTTTATTTTTAATAGTAACTATTTGGAAAGACACACTAGCTTAAGTGACTTCAGTGAGAGCTTTTTGGATATTTATAAAAGTCACCTGGTGAAATTGGTTTTTAAAAAAGAAGCAAAGAGATTTTATATAGATTTAGCAATTATTCCTAGGGGTAAGACTTCACAGAAGTGTTGGATGAAGTTGTAAATAAGCCTTTCGAAAATTAATTTAATAAGCAATATAGCAATTGGGTACTATATACATGATACTGTTTTAGAGATCATTAGATGGTGAAGGAGTACTCTTGGCTGGGGATAAAATGTTCAGGGACAGCATCTAACATGGATTCAAAGAGTAACATATTTTGGCTACTCAATGAGAAATTTAGATTTAATGTACATTGGTAATGAATAACCATTATATGAGCAGAAGAGTGAGCAGAGGAATTATGTAATAAAAGCACCACTTTGGGAATATTTATCTGGTGCTGTTGGAAAGGGAGGAAGAGACAAGAGTTAGACATACAGACTAGTAGACCAGGGCTGCTTAATCTGAGCACTATTGACATTTGGGGCAAGCTAATACTTTGTTGGAAGCTGTGCATTGTAGAATGTTTTGTAGCATCCCTGGCTTCTAACCACTGGATGACCCCTCCATTTGTGACAACCAAAAATACCCTCTAGACATTGCTAAATGTTGGGGCATTAGTTGGGAGTAAGAAGGCAAAATTGCCCAGAGTGAGAACCACTGACGTGCATCTAAACTAAATCAGTATCCTAGAAATTCAATTATAATGTATAATATGAAATTTCAACAGTGATTTTTTTCTTTATATCTTCTTACATTGTCTGAAGCCTTTATTATCCATTTATTTTATGGTTTTTAAAAAAGGGCAGCTGACTGGGCACAGTGGCTCACGCTTGTAATCCCAGCACTTTCAGAGGCTGAGGCAGACAGATCACTTGAGCCAAGGAGTTCAAGACCAACAAATAAAATAAAGACAGCTTTTTTGACAAAAACAAGAACACAAAATGTATAAAAAATTTAACAAAAACAAGTAAACAAATTTTTTGTAATAAGCTTTCTCTAACAAAAAATTTGTAGTGATTACAGGCCGGGCGCGGTGCCTCACGCCTGTAATCCCAGCACTTTGGGGGGCTGAGGCAGGCGGATCACAAGGTCAGGAGATCGAGAACATCCTGGCCAACACGGTGAAACCGTTCCTTCTCTACTAAAAATACAAAAAAAAATTAGCCGGGCATGGTGGCAGGCACCTGTAGTCCCAGCTACTCAGGAGGCTGAGGCAGGAGAATGGCGTGAACCCAGGAGGTGGAGCTTGCAGTGAGCCGAGATCGCGCCACTGCACTCCAGCCTGGGTGACAGAGTGAGACTCTGTCTCAAAAACAAAGAGAAAAATTTGTAGTGATTACATTTAAGTCTAAGTGCAACTTACAGAGGTTTGTTTATATTTTAAATAATATTTTATATTTAAGAATAGCTAGCTGGTAAGGAATTTTGCAACTTTAAGCTGTTGGTTTATTTATCTTTTAAATTAGTGCACCTGGGGACTAACCCATTAATCAGTCAGATTTCTCTTAAACATTTTTTAGGGGAGAGGGAGAGGAGCGTTGTTCTTTTTGGCTTCATAACTTTCTTTTAGCAGCATTTCGTCCATCTGGCTTTAATTTGTAGAACTCTAGCGGTAATGCACTGGGTGTTGTTCTTTTAAGGGAAGGCCCACACCATCAGTTGGGCAGAGGTGCTGATTTTAGCCCTGTTCATCATCAGCTACTAATCTGTAGTGCCTTAGAGAATAATCTGTTCTCCCCGCCAATCCCGGCACAAGAGACACTGTTACTCAGGAACTTAGAATTGATTGAGCAAAGCGGGATGGAAGCAGTATGTGAGATTCTCGAGATGGCAAGTTTTTTCTGATGCTCTTAAGAACTGGTGATAAGGGAATGATGTTATGAGCAAAGCTTGATTTTAAGTCAGAAGTGGATACAACTCTTGAATATGATACCTTTTTTCCTTCTTTTTTCCCCCCACCCTTGCCTCTTATTTCTTTAATTTTAAAAGGACAGAAAAAATTTCAAAGTTCTAGGACTTTTTGACTTTAGTATATGTGTGTGAAATTTTCCTAGTGGTCCATAGTAGTAAAATAGCTGGTAAATCATTTGAGTCTTTTGTGGCTTATATATTGCAAAATAAGCAGTTGTAGCAGGTATGCTGGGGAGATGTTATGCAACAGAAACTACATATTTATTGAATTTCTTTATATTAAGAGATTGGCAAAGAAAAGGTTTTCCAAGTGCTTAATGTATGATAGTATACTAGGAGCATTGTAAATGGATCATTTCATTTAATCCACAAAACAACTCCAATAAATAAACTCCATTTATCAGATGAAGAGATTGAGGCTGAGAAAAGTTGAGTATTTCCCACAAAGTCCCACTACTGGAAGTGCTGGCACACAAATTTGAGCACTCACCATTTTCTTTCACTTACAGCAAAATTAAACATGTAGGTTCTTAGGAAATCCCAGATTTCATAAAGGAGTAATTTGGTGGTAATTATTTGCATAATAAAATAATTCTTCTATTTATCACAGAGTTTCTTTCAGTAGAGACTCCCAGAGATTCTTTATTATTAGATATACATCTAGGAATACAAAGAAACTTAACGCTAAGACTAACGTACAAGAGTGTCAACAGTGGAAGACTGCTAGAAGTGAAAGATCATTTGCTTATTCATTCAACATATAAGCACCTGCTTTAAAAGCACATAATGGATGCTGGGAGTATAATAATGAGCAAAAACAGACATAGCCCCTACCTTGTGGAGTTTATAATATAGTGAGGAAAACATCACTCAAATACTCTCCTAAATTAATACAGAATTATAGCAGTGGGAAGTATTACAAAGGAAAGGTACTTGGTGCAATTAGAGTGTATAATAATGGTGCCTAATCTCATCTTTTTCCTTGTATCTAGATAGGAATGGTAAAATTAGACATCTTTGAGACTTTATAAAATTTAAGCTATATAAACAAAGGTTAAACAAGAGGCTCTGGAGATCCCAAACTAAGTTCATTACTGTTCTTTCTTGAGGAAATAGACAGGGCTAAGTCATTTACTACTTTTATTTTTAAAATTATAATTAATATACTCATTGCAGAATTATTAAACATTTACTTGTTTGTTCAACAAAATTTATTGAGCCTTTACTGTATCTAAGGCATATTAATCACTTAATATAATTTAGATGTACTGGTACAATGTTAGCTAGTGATCAGTAACCAGATTTTACTGGTTTCCGTTGTAACCTTTTTAAATCATTCAACAAATTATAAGCTGGTGTATGTGCTAAAAATAAAAAATAACGCTTGTATCATGATCAGGTGTGAGATATCTCAAAAGTAGTTTATTACTAAAAATGATTTGACATTACCTAGTAAAGATGAACATATGCATATTCAACAACCCAGTAATTTTATTCCTAAATATATATCCTAATTTGGAGAGATTCTTTTTTGTGTTTTTTTTGATGGGAGTCTTGCTCCTATTGCACTCCAGCAGCTATTCACAGGTATGATCATAGCCTTGAACTCCTGGACTCAAGCAGTCTTCCCAGCTCAGCCTTCTGAGTCGCTGGGACTAAAGGCTCACACCACTGTGATAGGCTGGAGAGATTCTTAAATATATACCCCAGGAGATGAATCTTAAGACTGTTGCAGCATTGTTATAATTGGAAAAACAAAACAAAACAAAAAAACACCCTAGAAATAACCCAAATGTCCACATGCTGTAAAATAGATAAAATACATTTTGGATTTTGATATGTTTATACAATGGAAATATTATTTATTCAGCAATGAAAACAAATGAACTCTAGCTACACACATCAAGAATGAATTTTCAAAACATTGGATTTCAAAAGCAAATTGTAGCAGAATGTATACAATATGATTGTATTTATTTAAAGTTCGAAAACAGGAAAAAGTAAATGTTATACTGCTTAGAGATGATGTGTACAAATGTATAAAATTGTGAAGAAAACCAAGAGAAAGGTCAAGAAAATTCAGTGTGGTGGTTTCCTCTTTGGGGCAGGGAGAGGTTTTGGTATCAACAAGGAACACACAGGGAGTTTCAGAGATATTTTATTTCTTAAGCTGGGTGGTGAGTACATGGGCCTAAATGTCTTTGGTTATTGTTACTTAAAATGTCCTTCTATCTCATATATACTTTAGGTTATATGTTTTGTAATTCTAAAAGAGAAAACATATATTCAAAAAATTAAAAGTTATTCCTATGATAACTTTACTCATTTGCATTGCAATATGCTTCCTGGAGTGGATGAGAATTGAGTGGCATTAAAGGTAATAGATAGGGAAGTTTTTGTGGGAGGATGACATACATTTTAATATCTCTGTCATGTATATCACATAAAGTGGTTGAGAACCACTGCTGCTAAAAGTCTGTAGTTTAGTAGGGTTGGCAGTCCTGTTAACAAATAACCATGTTATGAGTGCTCTACTAGAAGAGGTATCTTAAAAAAGAAATGGCTTGACATCAGCCAGGAAAGCTTTATGGGGCAGATGTTATTTAAGCTGGATCTTTAGGGACGAGCAGTTTATAAGGGGAGATTGGTGAGGGGAGCCCACATTGCCCAATGGAGGAAAAGGGTGTACAAAGGCACAGAAGCCTAAAAGTCCATAGAGAGTTGAGTGAGGAAATTCAGATATGTTAGGAGCCATACTGTGAAGAGCCTTGCCCGGCACACTCTGGAGTTTGCTCTGTGGGCATTGGGGTTTTATCACTTAAATTAGGGATATTAATTTCAGTATTTGATGTAAGGCTCTGTGCTAGTAGTTACCTTGAAAGTCTGTATGTATGTATATTTATGTTCTTTTTCCTCCATTTGCAGGCTGCTATATGGCAAGCACTAAACCACTATGCTTACCGAGATGCGGTTTTCCTCGCAGAACGCCTTTATGCAGAAGGTTTGAAATCTATTCATTGCTGTAGAATGATAAATGAATAACATATATGAAATTCCATAACTTTTTATCACTGTAACAAGATTCTAGCTATCATCATCTTGTTTTTTTTCTGATTGACACTAGTTCATAAAATCTTTACTTTTTTTCTGTGTAGTTCCCTTACATACTACTTTTAATAACTATGTAGAATTGATTCAGGTTTATATGCTATGATTTACTTAATCATTTTTCAATCTTTAGGTTTTTTTTTTCCCCAGGGTTTTTGTTGTTTTGGGTTTTTTTTTTTTTTTTTTTTTGAAACAGGGTCTCACTCTGTCACCCATGTTGGAGTACAGTGGGACCATCTCAGCTCACTGCAACCTCTACCTCCCAGGCTCAAGCGATCCTCCCACATCAGCCTCCCAAGTAGCTGGGACCACAGGCACGGACCACCACGCCTGGCTAATTTTTTTTTTTTTTTTTTTTTTGGTAGAGATAGGGTTTTGCTATGTTGCCCAGGCTGGTCTCAAACTCCTGCGCTTAGGTGATCCACCTGCCTTGGCCTCCCAAAGTGCTGGGATTATACTCATGAGCCACCATGCCATGTATTTTTTTTTTTTTTTTTAAGAAAAGAGTCTGTATTCTATGGTGAAGAACATGGATTTAGACTCTATAGCCTTGGAACAAATCCTAACCTTTTACTTAAATGTACAGTTTTATAACCTTGGACGAGTTACTTTAATATCTGAAAATTCAGATATTTCATCTATAAAATAATCATTGCCCCTTAGAATTAAAAATTCAATGAGATGGTTTATTTAAAGCCCTTAGCACAGCCATCTGGCTTGGTAATCAATGCTTAATAAACACCACTGATAATGTATGTTTTGTTTCTGTCATTATTATAATTCCCTTTCTAAGATGCTGATATAGATCATTGTGTACAGCTTTTTTTTTTTTTTGAGTCATTTCCTTGGGTTATATACTTTTAAATGGAATTTACAAGTCAAACAGTATGGGTTTAGTAGCTGAGAGTTGTGAGAACAAGGCCTAAACCTCAGGGGCAGGAAATTTCACAAAAGGACAAAGAGCAATGCTTGGAAGTAGTTTTGAGAAGTTAAGTGGAAACCAGCCTTACCTTGACTCTGAGATAGTGGGATGTAAGGTGATTACTGTCCATGTGAGAGAGCTGTCTCCTCGGTGGAGAATGGGAATTCAGTGAGAAAAGTGAGGAAGATCTGGGCAGCAGGAGTTTAAGGTCCCAATGAAAAGATTAGAAAGGTGAGAAGGAATGGAAGGCTTAGAAAGAAGATTATACAATAGATTAATGTACTCCATTCACTTATGCAAAAGTGATGTTTATTGTGAATAATCTATTTAAAAATATTTTCATTGATACCTAGGCAGGCCCCATATTTTGCTGTATTTTTAAAAATTTTTGTTGAGTCAGAATCTCACTCTGTCACCCAGGCTAGAGTACAGTGGCACAATCGTAGCTCACTGCAGCCTTGAACTCCTGGACTGAAGTGATCCTCCTGCCTCAGCCTCCCAAAGAGCTGGAGTTATAGATGTGAGCCACTGTACTCAGCCACTGTCTTCTATTTCTAGTATTTCCTTTTTGTTTTTGTTTATTATTAAAGAATAGGCAGTTTCTAGTTTATTATAGTTAGGCTCTTAAAAATTGTAAATTCATGGTTTAGAATTCAATTAGATTTTCCCATAGAATTGGTGGTAAGATTCCCAGATTAGTCCACATAAAGCTGTTTAGTCCACATTATTTATGTGCCTGATACAATGCTTGGCACTTGGAAAGTTGCTCAGTAAATGTTAGTTTCTTTCAATATAGAACCTAACCATTCGGTTTAACCATATTTATATGAGGAAAGATTTTAGAATTAAGTGTAGTAAGAGCAGATACTATCCTGGCTCAGTAATAATAACAATAATTCTATCACTTATTGATTTCTTACTGTATACTAGGTACTCTAAGTATTTAATATTAGTTACTAATTTAATCTTCAATAATCCTATCAAATAGACATTGCTATTGCCATTTTCTGGATGAAGAACTGAGACTAATGTCCACAGGCGGTAACTAGTAATCTGTCTGATTCCGCTTTCCCAAGGGTAGCAATTACCACTTCTCTGATTTGCAACCATAGTAGGCATCACTAATCCATTATAGTACTCATTCCCACTGAACCAACCTCAGAATTCTTGGCAACAGTTTTCTTGGCTGGACAATATCAGTTGATATGCTAGAAGTAACCTGTTTGCTCAGGGGCCTCCTACGTCACTAGTAGCAGTTTCTATATTTGGAGAAAGACATCCAACAAGGCATGAGGCTAAAGCAGTTGATCAGTAGGATCTTCTGTAAGTCAAATTCTTGAAATAATTTCTCAGTTTCACTAGTTCTTTGTTGCCCATTTGTCTTTCTCTCGACATTTATAGTCGGCCTGAGACTGTGGGATCAGAAAGAAGGAACAGCAGAATGATATAAGAGAGAATCTGGGAGGCTGAGGTGGGCAGATCACCTGAGGTTGGGAATTTGAGACCAGCCTGACCAACATGGAGAAACCCCATCTCTACTAAAAAATACAAAATTAGCCGGCGTAGTGGCACATGCCTGTAATCCCAGCCACCCAGGAGGCTGAGGCAGGAGAATCGCTTGAACCCGGGAGGCGGAGGTTGCGGTGAGCCGAGATTACACCACTGCACTCCAGCCTGGGCAACAGAGCAAGACTCCGTCTCAAAAAAAAAAAAAGGAAAAAGGAAAGAGAATCTGAATTCAGATACTCATTTGCCATTTGATCTTAAGCCAAAAGTCATTCTGAGCCTTATTTTCCTTATCTTTAAAATAGAAGAGAAATATCTGTTTAACAAGATAGTTTTAAGGACTAAATACAGTAAAATATGTAAAGAGTCTGCTGTAGTTTCTGGCACATAGAAAGTCCTTTACAGGTTCCCTCTCTCCCCTAACATATCCTAATACAGTGACTTTTCAGGGTTTTTTTTTTTTCTTATTTTTATTTTTATTTATTTATTTATTTTTGAGATAGCCTGTCACCCAGGTTGGAGTGCAGTCATGTGATCTTTTCTCACTTCAGCCTTGACCTCCCAGGCCCAAACAATCCTCCCACCTCAACCTCCCTACTAGATGAGACTACAGGCACATGCTACCATGCCCAGCTAATTTTTGTATTTTTGAGAACACGAGATCTCACAATGTTGCCCAGGCCAGTCTTAAATTCCTGATCTCAAGCAATCCTCCCACCTCCGCCTCCCAAAGTGCTGGGATTATAGACGTGAGCCACTGTGGCCTGGCCAGATTTTTTTTACCCTTGTTAGATATGATACACTCTAATATTTTCCATTGAGTGGTTTTGTTGTTGTTGTTGTTTTTTTTTTTTTTTTTTTTTTTTTTTTTTTGAGACGGAGTCTCGCTCTGTCACCCAGCCTGGAGTGCAGTGGCGCGATCTCCGCTCACTGCAAGCTCCGCCTCCCGGGTTCACGCCATTCTCCTGCCTCAGCCTCCCGAGTAGCTGGGACTACAGGCGCCCGCCACCACGCCCGGCTAATTTTTTTGTATTTTTAGTAGAGACGGGGTTTCACCATGTTAGCCAGGATGGTCTCGATCTCCTGACCTCGTGATCCGCCCGCCTCGGCCTCCCAAAGTGCTGGGATTACAGGCGTGAGCCACCGCGCCCAGCCTGTTGTTGTTGTTTTAACGTAGGCTGATAACCACTAAATTGACATCACAGTCCACTAGTGAGTTGAGATTTGCTGTTTTGGAAAAACTGTCCTAATTTTACCATCTCCCTCCAATAAATTCCCTTCCCCCATTGTAAGCATGTATTTTTCTTTCCCACCACCAATACCTGATCCCCTTGACCAAGGTTTTTCTCTTTTGTTAATTAACTGTTAAGAATGAATAGAAATAAGTGCTATACAACAAATAGAAATAGTGTTAGACTATGAGGAAAAAAATACATTAATGCAACTAGTATGATAGCTCTTTGGAGATATGTGTGTGTGTGTACACACACACATATAAAATAAGAGTTATGTTCAGAAAATCAACCAGACATAAGTTTTGTGTGCATTTTTTTCATAAGTAATTGCTACCTATGGAACTCTATGAGACTAAGAGGATTGGAACTAGTGAAAGGAAAAGAAAGAGAAACAGCTGAAAACCTTGTGTCAACATGTATTCCTAGGTTATTTTGAGGGTCCTAGCCCAGAGTTCAAAATTGCTTAAGGTCTACTGTTTTATCTTAAATTAATGTGGGTTTTACATCCCACACTGCGAAATGTTTTTGTTTGTTTGTTTCAGATAGGGTCTCCCTCTGTCACCCAGGCTGCAGTGCAGTGGCCTAATCTCGGCTGACTGCCTCCCAGGTTCAGGCAATTCTCCTGCATCAGCCTCCTGAGTAGCTGGGATTATAAGTGCCTGCGGCCACGCCCAGCTAATTTTTGTATTTTTAGTAGAGGTGGAGTTTCACCATGTTGGCTAAGCCGGTCTCAAACTCCTAGCCTCAAGTGATCTGTCCACCTTGGCCTCCCAAAGTGCTGGGAATACAGGTGGGAGCCACTGTATCCGGCCTTTATTTTTTAATATTAGTACTTTTTAAACATTTTTTTTTTAAGTCAAGATCTCCCTATGTTGCCCATGCTGGCCTCAAACACTTGGGCTCAAGCGATCCTCCCAAGTAGCTAGGAATACAGGCGTGTGCTGCTGCGCCCTACTTGAATGCATTTTAAATGACCGTAAAATCGTTCACCAATTTTCTACCTGTCTTAGTGATTAGTGGGTAAGATGTATAGATTGCATTGGGTGTATCAATTTTAGTAAATTAGGCTCAGTGGGAGAGAACTGAACCAGAGTAAAACGTTCAGCATCTGTTTCTTTTCTATTAACCAGGATACTGAGAGCCCAAACTCACAGAAATATATGCGTACAAATGGCAACATATAAAAAAAAACTACCAGATTGTGTTAAGATCAGTATTAAAGAATATCCAGAATTCTACTAAAGATGTGGAATAATGTATCATTTTGAGGCCTTTATTGATCCAAGACTCACCTATTTTCATTGAATTAACTTGGATGTTTCACAGACACATCAAACTCAATATATTCAAATCTAACCTAAGATACCACTAACTGAATTTTCCTTATCTCCCGTTCCCTGCCTGTTCCTTTTCCCCTCCCAAATTTGTGTTCCTTCTTAAAGCCCTTCAGAAGTATCTAATTGTTGTAAGGATCTGTTCCTAAATCTTTACACAGTTTACAAAGCCCTGCACAATTTGGCCATCTTTTTTCTCCTCACATATTGCCATTTTCTGCCTCAAACACTAAGGAGCCTTTTAAAACTTCTTCCAGCCCTCTTTTATTTGTGGTCTTTTTACTCTAAGCGTGGTTTTAAAATACTTAAGAGTACTATTAACCCCATCATTAACAACAGGTATAAAACCAGTTGGTATTGAAATGCAGGATGTAAATAAATGTAAACATTGAGAATAGTATTCATATGCTAAAGTTGCATATGTAGATGAAATGTTCAACAGTAGAAATGACTCTGAACAACAGAATGAATAATGAAATATAAGAAAAGTATAGCCTCCATACAATTGAAAACAGAAAAAAAAAAAAAGTTGATGAAATAGAATTACTTGAGCATGTGGCTCAGGGACACTTATGTACCCCCCGCATTAATATCAAATATCTATTCAGGTATTGTAAATTTAAGAGAAGGCCAATAATTAAAATAATAGCACATACAGCCTTCACTATGTGTCAGATACTATCCTAATTGCTGTGCATGTATTAAGTCATTTAATCCTAACAGCACCCTTTAAAGGTAGGTATCATAGTCCTTATCGGATGAGAAAAAAATGAGGGTCAGAGAAGTTAAGTAAGTCTGCCCTAAGTCATAGCTAGTAGGTTGAAGTGCCAGAATCTGAACCCAAGCACTCTAGCTTCAGAGTCGGTACTTTAATCCACATGTCATACTACTTATAGTTGATTTAAAAACTTAACAGATAATCAATTTGTTTTATTTTTTTTCTTTTGAGACAGAGTCTCACTCTGTTGCCCAGGCTGGAGTGCAGTGGCGTGATCTCAGCTTACTGCAACCTCTGCCTCCCAGGTTCAAGCAATTCTTGTACCTCTACCTCCCAAGAAGCTGGAATTACAGACATGCACCACTATGCCTGATTAATTTTTGTATTTTTAGTAGAGATGGGGTTTCGCCATGTTGGCCAGGCTCGTCTCCAACTCGTGGACTCAAGTGATCTGCCCACCTTGGCCTCCCAGAGTGCTGAGATTACAGGCATGAGCCACTGTGCCTGGCCCAGATAATCAATTTGAAACATGTGTCACAAATCATAAAAAGTTCCATAGGTTCTATGCCCTTAAATTCACACAACATCAGAGTTCATGACAGGGTAGCCACAGAGTACTCTAACCTCTGAGGGCTTCTCTGATATTTGTATAGTTTATCAAGGCTAGGTAAAGAACAGTCACCTCAACAAATTTTAAATTTGTCAAAATTGGTCCATTTTAGAAAGGCTGCTTATTTAGATTATAAATCAGTGTGAAGAAGAGGCGTCTATCTGGTTTAAAAGCTTTGAAAGACTAATTTACCTTTCTGTTTGATGTAAATGTATCTGGAGGATGCAAGGTTAAACCCCTCTTAATTATTTTGGACTTATACTCAAAAGACCTTTCCAATTTTGAAGCCAAACCTGTTTGTAAGAAGAGGAACTTCAGTAGTGCTGCTACAACTTCCTTCCTTCCTTCCTTCCTTCCTTCCTTCCTTCCTTCCTTCCTTCCTTCCTTCCTTCCTTCCTCTCTCTCTCTTTCTCTCTTTCTTTCTTTCTCTCTCTCCTTTCCTTTCCTGTCCTGTCCTGTCCTGTCCTGTTTCGATAGTCCTGTTTCAACCGAGTTTTGCTGTTGCCCAGGCTGGAGTGCAGTGGCATGATCTCGGCTCACTGCAACCACTGCCTCCCGGGTTCAAGTGATTGTTCTGCCTCAGCCTCCCAAGTAGCTGGGATCACAGTTGCACGCCACCACACCCGGCTGATTTTTGTATTTTTAGTAGAGATGGGGTTTCACCATGTTGGCCAGGCTGGCCTTGAACTCTTGACCTCAGGTGATCCACCTGCCTCGGCCTCCCAAAGTGCTGGGATTACAGGCTTAATTTGTTTGTTTTTTCACTTTAGCAGTACATTCTGGAAATCTTTCTATGTCTGTATTTTTCATCACATGGACATAGTATAATTTAACTAGTACACGATTGATTTCTCAATATTACTTTAAGAGTGACTTAATGGAGTCAATGCTAACTTCATTCATGATTATGAAATATATTATGGACCTTATAATTCTAATCCCATATTTTAATTAAGTCTGTAAATAAAGGATGGTAAATAAGTGACATGCAAACATCTATAACTGTTTCTGGATCCTGTTATTTTGATCACTACTCTTGGTAGCTAGGCCGTGATCAGCCTCAAGAAGTTTTCTGAACGTGGCATTTCAGACAGCCATTATCCGTAAGTTGGAGTTACTGTTCTAGATGAAATCTTTGTCGATCCTATCCAGTAAACATATTCTGTGCTTTTTAGATTTATGGCTGCTTACCACTGCTTCTTTAGTTGTGTTTGGGGTACTGTTATCTTTTTCTGCTGCCAAGTTACTTGTGAGGAGCCTAAGAAACCACCCGTGTCACAACACTTCAGATTGCTCTGGATTTGCTTCCTTATCTGACAGTTTCATTATATTTATTTATTTATTTATTTAAACAGAATCTCACTCTGTCACCCAGGCTGGAGTGCAGTGGCACGATCTCGGCTCACTGCAGTCTCTGCCTCCTGGGTCCAGGCGATTCTCCTGCCTCAGCCTCCGGAGTAGCTGGGATTACAGGCTTGCGCCACCGCGCCTGGCTAATTTTTGTATTTTTGGTAGAAGACGGGGTTTCGCCATGTTGGCCAGGCTGGTCTTGAATTCCTGACCTCAGGTGATCTGCCTGCCTCAGCCTCCCAAAGTGCTAGGATTACAGGCATGAGCCACCACGCCTAGCCAGTTTCATTATTTTTAAGTTTTGCCTAAATCACCAATCCGTATCCCATTTGAACATATAATTTTTAAGTTATTATGCTTCAAAAAGCTAATTGCAGTATTACACTAAAATTACACACGCACACGTACACACAAAAAGAATAGTTGGTGTCTTTATTAGGCAATTTTATTGCAGTGAAAGTGGACCTACACATAATCAAATATTTGTAAACAATTGAGACAGCATTACTGTGACTGGGAGTTAAATTAGTTTGTGGGAGCCATTGTTTATTGGTATAATCAATAGTTTTTAAAAACTTATAAGGTGAAAAGAAACCAGACCATTGTAAAATCTAGAGGAAATCAAACTTTCTAACTTATGTAAATTAGAAGTTGTAGCTCAGTAAAATTAATAGTTTATTCCTACTGCAGTGAGTGCCCCATTCTTTTTTTTTTTTGTACCTGCAGCACTAATACTACTATACATCTCATTAAAACACATCTGCCAAAATTTCTTATCATTTACTATTTATTATTTTTTACACTGTGGTTTCATAAAAAACCATAAGATGGACCAGAGAAGAAGGGTTCTGTTGGTTTTTGCTTGCACATATCTGTGACAAAAAACTTAGAAATAAAATTTCAAATTACTTTTTTATCCAAACTCTTAGAATGATGTTAACTATTTAAAAAGATGTGGCAAGTTTGTCTTGTACTTTACAACAGTGGTTCTCAAACTTGAGAATGCCACAGAATCACTTGCAGAGTTTGTTAACCACGTAGATTACTGGTTCCTACTCCCAGAATTACTAATTTAGTGGGTATGAGATGGGACACAAAAATTTTCATTTCTAGCAAGTTTCCAAGTTATGCTGATACTGGTACAAGGACCACACTTTGAGAACCACTGGCTTAGAAGATCCTTCAGCTCACTGGTATTATTGCATAACCCATTTTTAGAAGCACAGTTTTGTGGTTTTCCCTCTCTTTCCATCCTCTTTGTTGTTGCCTCTGTAGACCCTGGATTGTGGGGATAGAAGTGAAGTGATGATCAGTTTAGTAGAGACATAGACTAAATAAGGGTGAAAAATGCCACTTGCATTAAGAAGGCAGGGGGCATTTCCTAATGTAAAAAGGAGGGACAGATTGATAGATAACTCAGCTCTTGCTATTGTAATGTAATTTAATTATTGTTACTATAGTCTGTCAACTGAATGTTAAAATGGTGTGAGCATTCACAATTTATAATTTATCTTAAATATAATTTAATGTATATTTGATGTTAAAGCAAAACAAGTGGATTTTTTTTCAATCTGGTCCTTTTAAAATATAGAAATTATTTCATATTGGTAGTTAGATTTATTTACACTCAGGTTTCTCTTGCTAATGAAATTTGACTTCTATCCTCCCAAAAGATTTATTAGAAAAATATTACCTAAAAACAAGATCCTTTACTGGTAGTCTGTTTAAAGGCAGGGGTGTTTCTGTGTGTGTATGCTTTTCTTAAATATTTACGGAGAATACCATGATTGTCTTCATTGTATTATTTCCTTGGTTTCTTATAGAGAAAAGTAATCAAGATCTAAGGAACTGACTTTGCTATAAGCAAACCGTTTCTCCATAATTCAAATTTGAATTAATAAGTGATTGTTTTGTGTTAAAATAGCAAGCCTAATTTTTTTTTTTTTTGCTAAACTTGTTTATTGCATGATAAACTGATTATCATTCAATATACTGAACAATAGCCTTTTTAAAAAATGTCTGTTTTTAGTACACTCAGAAGAAGCGTTGTTTTTACTGGCAACCTGTTATTACCGCTCAGGAAAGGCATATAAAGCATATAGACTCTTGAAAGGACACAGTTGTACTACACCGCAATGCAAATACCTGCTTGCAAAATGTTGTGTTGATCTCAGCAAGTAAGTTTTAAAATATTTTCTAGCTATTTTGTTTTACTTACACTGTTGAATTTTGGATAAAATTCATTTCAGATTAAACTCTGATTCCCTTTCTTCCCTGTTTTCCATCTATTTCAGTAACATTCAAAATGTTTACACTGTTGCCTATGGCATTATTTATATTATGGAGATTTCATTGTTATGGTAATAAATAATAGAGTTTAACTCTGGAGAAACTTAAGTTATAACCGATTCTTATTGGTTTCTTAAATGATCACAAATATTTCGTTTTCTTTGCTTTCAGTGTTAGACCAATTTGAATAAGCCTGAAAACCCACCAGCTCACTTGAGATTAAGGCTCCCTTGTGTTTAGGTGATTGTATAGTTTCCTTTCAAGATCATTTTATTGAGTACTTCTTTTGCACATTACAGTTAAACCAAGTCAGCTGTCCCTATACCAAATTTGGAGGCATTTAGAGATACAGATAGTTAGGTTCTATTCAATTCTTTTCTGTACTGTAAGAGATGGAATAATGGTAAAAGGGACTAAACGGTCACATGTGTAAACGGTGTTAGATATTTGTAAAAGCCTGTATGTATAATTGGCTTGTAGGTTTACAAGGGGAAGATACAAGTAAGTCTCACCATAGACTGATCAATAACTATATTATCTGTCCAGTGACTAATTGATGGCTTTTTAATTAAAACTAGCTAAAATATCTGAAATTTCTGAGACATCTGTTGTTGAATTACTTTTAAATTTCAAAGATCCTAATGTGGAATTCTTAAAAATCTTTCTTATGTAATTTGCCAGTTTTTTTTCCTTTTTTTAGAGAAAGGGTCCTGCTGTGTTGCTCAGGCTGGAGTGCAGTGGGGTGATGATGGCTCACTGCAGTCCCCATCTGGGCCTAAGCGATCCTCCCATCTCAGCCTCCCACGTAGCTGGAGCTGCAGACACGTGTCACTACACCTGGCTAATTTTCTTATTTTTTGTATAGATGGGGTCTCACTATGTTGCCCAGGCTGGTTTTGAACTCTTGGGTTCAAGCTGTCCTCCCACCTTGGCCTCCCACAATGCTGGGGTTATAGGCTTGAGCCACTGTGCCGGGCATAAGTATGCAATTTTTAATTAAACTATGTTAGTCTTGTTTAATTTGCATATACATTTCTATTTTAAGGAAGTAAAAAGGACCACCATGTTTGTTAATGAAGAACCATTTGTATTTTCTCCCCGAGTATAGTAATCATCTTCTGTTCCTTCTGACATGAGTAATGAATATGTTGCTCAGACTGGATTTGTACATACAGAGACTAAATGTAATTGATTCTGTTTTTAAAGGTAAAAGTGAAATTTTAAGATCATAAATTTCCAGCCTCTCAAATGATTCTAAATAAGTGTTTGCCACTATTGTAATTAAAAAAAATTTTTTTTACAAAAAACAAATTGGCCAGGTGCAGTGTCTCATGCTTGTGATCCCATGAGATGAGAGGATTGCATGAGCCCAGGAGTTTGAAACCAGCCTGGTCAACATAGTGAGACCCTGTCTCTACAAAAAAATTAAAAATTAGCTGGGTGTGGTGGTGTGCACCTGTAGTCCCAGCTACTCACAAGGCTGATGCAAGAGGCTCACCTGAGTCCAGGAATTTGAGGCCATGTGAACTATGATTGTACTACTGCAATCTAGCCTGGGTAACAAAACAAGACCCTATCTCTTTAAAGAAAGGAAGACAGAGAGAGGGAGGGATGAAGGAAGGAAGGAAAAGGAAAGAGAGAGAGAAAAAATTTGTGTCTCCATAGTTAGATGCGCTTTGGTAATGAAGAATATGTTTACATGAACTGCTTTTTATATTGGTTTTTAAAAATCTTTAAATTTGTATTTTAAAGGCTTGCAGAAGGGGAACAAATCTTATCTGGTGGAGTGTTTAATAAGCAGAAAAGCCATGATGATATTGTTACTGAGTTTGGTGATTCAGCTTGCTTTACTCTTTCATTGTTGGGACATGTATATTGGTAAGTAAGAATGATTCAAACTGTCAGAAAAGCATTTCCATACAAGTATGTTTTATAGTTTAAAAAACCTATGTTGATCAGTGTTTATCAAATATTACTTGGCTGAGTAGTACATAGTCTGATTCTATGACCTTATTAAAATAGCAGAGATGCTAATCTAAGTTTGAACTCTCCACTTATCCTTACTGATAATAGCTACAGCTGCCCTGCCTAACAATTGATCATACATGTTAGGTTTTTTTGTTTGTTTCTATTTTTTTTTTTTTTTTGAGATAGAGTTTCACTCTTGTCACCCAGGCTGGAGTGCAATGGTGCGATCTCAGTTCACTGCAACCTCCACCTCCAGGGTTCAAGCAATTCTCCTGCCTCAGCCTCCTAAGTAGCTGGGATTTCAGGTGCCTGACACCACGCCCAGCTAATTTTTGTATTTTTGGTAGACAGGGTTTTACCATGTTGGCCAGGCTGGTCTCAAACTCCTGACCTCAGGTGATCCAACTGCCTCAGCCTCCCGAAGTGCTGGGATTACAGGTATGAGCCACCGTACCCGGCCCCATGTTAGTTTTTTTTACCTTGGGTGAAAAGAGTATCTTTATGTGATCCACTGAGGAGATAGAAGAAAAGATAGCCAGGTGCATTGTCTCATGCCTGTAATCTCAACACTTCGGGAGGTGGAGGTGGGAGGATCACTTGAGGCCAGGAGTTCAAGACTAGCCTGGGCAGCATACCAAGACCCCATCTCTACAAAAAAATAAAAAATTAGCTGGGTGTGGTGGCACATACCTGTAGTCCCAGCTACTCAGGAGACTGAGGTGGAGGATCTCTTGAGCCCAGGAGGTTGGAGCTGCCGTGAGCTGTGATTGTGCCACTGCACTCCAGCCTGGGTAACAGAGCGAGACCCTGTTTCCAAAAAAAAAAAAGAAAAAAAAAAAGAAAAAGAAAAAGAACAAGTAACTCTGCCCATGGGAATGCTTCACATGTGTAAATGTTATCTGTTGTCACTTCTCCCCCGTGGGAGAAGTGACTGGGGACTGCTTGTCTAAAGAACTAGGATAGCATCTGTTGTAAGATAAATTGAGGCTAGTTTGAATATTGATTATTTTTCAAAACCTTGAAAATGTATTTCTGAACAGAATACATTATTTGACTAAGTTTGGGGGCCCGTTTTCAGGTGTAACGGTGGTATGTTTAGCCATTAACACCACTCTTGCGAACATGAGTAAGCAGAGACATAATATCAATATATTCATTTACCTTGAGGACTGAGAATAATAAATTTAGTTCATGAAACTATGATTCTTCTTGTCATTTAGTCAAGAAACTTTGAGATTCATTTCCATTATAGCTAAACACACTTGGCTTGAATATAAAGATAAATAACTCACAGTCCCCACCCTCAAAGGTTTATAATAGAGTAGGAGAAGAGAAACAGTAAACAAAAGTTTGTAAGTGTGATATAGTGAAATATATATATTTGGTCTTTGACCTCATTTCCTCGTATACACTTAGAAACTCCAAAGTGATATCTTTTTGTATGCAAACGAATTGACTGGTAGCTGGCATCCCCTAGGTAGCTTCAGGATGGGGGCTGGCAGCAAAAGACCAAGGCAGGATTAGAGGATTGGGACTTTTCATCCCCACCCCGCAACCTCCCAGGAGGTGAGAGGAGCTGAAGATTAAATTTCACCATTAAATTGGTGATAAGATTATCACCAACAGCCAATGGTTTAATCAGTAATGCCTATGTAGTGAAGCCTCCGTAAAAACTCAAAAGGACAGGGTTCAGAAAGCTTCCAGAAAACTGAACACATGGAGGTTCGTGGCAGGTGGCTTGCCTGGAGAGGCCATGGAAGCTCCGCACCTCTCTTTCCCCATGCCTTGCCCTATGCACTCTTCATCTGTATCCTTTGTGATATCCTTTATAAGTCAACTGCTCTAGCAAATTCATCAAACCTGAATAGAGCATTGTGGGAATCCCAATTTATAGCTAGTTGATCAGAAGTTCCTTAGGCCCAGACTTGTGACTGGTTTCTGAAGGTGGGGCAGGGCAGTCTTGAAGACTGAGCCCTTAACCTGTGGGACCTGAGGCTGTCTACAGGTAGATGGTATCAGAATTGAATTAGCGGACATTCAGCTGGTGTTTGATGCTTGGTGTGTTTAGGGGGAATTAGAAAACCCAGACATTTGGTCACAGAAGTCTTCTGTACTGATGATTGTTACTGTTAAGAGAGAATAGGAAAAAACAAAATGTTGCTTTTTCCACACTCAGAGTTCGTTTTTATTTTCACATTAAAAGTTCTGTCATAAAATTTGAGCATTATGTTGTTCAAATGAGAGAATAATTAGTCCTGCCTGGTTAAGAAGAGGGGTTGTGATAACTAGGAAAGACTTGATAGAAAAAGTAAAATTTGACAACATCTCATATCTATAGAGTGACTTCCAGATGAAAATAGATGTTCGAAGACTACGAATTATTTGAGAGGAGTGATGTACAAACACTGGAGGGTAGACAATTTATGAAAGAAGTTGGCAAAATTTTAATAAGGAATGTTGGAGAAATAATCCTAAAGAGCATCATATTCTTTTATTTTTAGAAAATTAACTAAAATGAAGTATTATAAATATTACTCTGTTTAAAAAAGTTGCATTAGATGATAAAAAGTCACACATGGATAAGAAAATCTCAAAACATTTGGAAATGAAACCACATACTTCTAAATAATTAATGGGTCTGGGCACAGTGGCTCACGCCTGTAATCCCAGCCCTTTGGGAGGCCAAGGCGGGTGGATCACCTGAGGTGGGGAATTTGAGACCAGCCAGGCCAACATGGTGAAACCTTGTCTCTACTAAAAATAAAAAAGTTAGCCGGGCATGGTGGTGCACGTCTGTAATCTCAGCTACTTGGGAGTCTGAGGCACGAGAATTGCTTGAACCTGGGAGACAGAGGTTACAGTGAGTCGAGATCACACCATTGCACTCCAACCTGGGTGACAGAGTGAGACTCCATCTCAAAAAAATTAAATAAATAAATAATTCATGGGTTGAAGAGGAAGTCTCACAGGAGATTTTAAAAATATATTGAACTGAATGAAAGGGATAATAAATATGACATATTAAAAACTGTGATGTTGCTAAAGTCTTAGAGCGAAATTTATAGCACTAAATGTTTGTTATAAAAGAACAGTTTCAACTCTGCTATCTAAGCTTTCACTGTAAGAAACTAGAAAAAGAAGAGCACAGTAAATCCAAGCAAACAGAAAGAAGGAAATAATAAAAAGTAGAAATCAGTGAAATTGCAAACAGAAAAACAATAGAGAAAATCATTGAAACCAAAGCTGGTCCTTGGAAAGATTGGTAAAACTGCCAAAAGTGACCCCAAAAAAGAAAGAGAGAGAACACCATTACTTATATCAGGAGTGAAAGAAGGAATATCACTACCTACCCTGAGGACAGTGAAAGGATGTGTATGCTGAAAACTTAAAACAACTCTATGCACATGAATTTAACAACTTAGATGAAATGGGCCAATTTCTTAATAAGCCACACTACCAAAACTCACCTAAGAAATAGAAATCTGAATAAGTTAATCTGAATAATCCTAAAATTATGAAAGAAACTTTAATTTGTAGTTAAAAGTCTTCCCTAATGCTACATAATCTCTTCCAGAAAACAGAACAAGAAGAAATACTCCTCTACTCATGAGGCCACATTTCCTTGATTCCAAAATGAAATACTGTTCTAAAAAGGAAAACTATAGGCCACTATTCCTTAAGAATGCATGTATACACAAAAATCTTCAAAAAAATTAGGAAATCAGATGTATCAGTGATATATAAAAATAATACTATTTCTCAGAAAATTGAAACTAGAATTACTATTTGAGCCAGTAATTCCACTTGTGGGAACATACACAAAATAATTAAAAACAGGATCTTGGATGGTTAGTTGACTTTTGAAGAAGGTGAAAAACAATTTAATGGAGGAATGATATCCTTTTTAGCAAATAATGGTGCCAGTGCAATTGGATATCCATAGGCAGAGAAATGAGCATTGACTTAAACCCCATACCTTATTAAAAATTTAACTCAAATGAATCATGGATCTAAATGTAAAACATAAAACTATTAAACTTTTAGAAAAAAATCTTTATGAGCTAGGGTTAGGCAAAGACTTCTTAAACATAACACCCAAATGACAGTACATAAAATAAAAAGTTGATAAATTTTATCAAAACTAAAACTCGTTGCTTGGCAAAAGACATTAATGAAAATACACACAAGTCACAGCCTGGGAGAAAATATTTGCAAATCACATAAACAACACAGATTGTATCTAGACTATATAAAGAACTCTCTCAGTAATAAAAAAAAAATCAGTTCAATTAGAAAATAAGTAAAACAATTGAATGGACATTTCACCAAAGAGGGTATATGGATGGTAAATAAGCAGGTGAAAAGATGTTCTAAATCGTTAGCCATTAAGGAAAGTGATTAAAAACCACCATTAGATACAATGGCTAAAAATAAAAACTGCTGACAACACCAAGTGCTGGTGAGAGGATGCAGTGCAGCAGGATTCCTCGTACACTGCTGGTGGGAATGTAACGTGATATTTTACATAGGAGTTCATAGCAACTTTATTCATAAAAGCCCAAAACTGGAAACAACCCAAAATTCAGTAAGTAAATAGATAAACTAGTCCATATGATGGACTACTTAGCAATAAAGAGAAACAAACTACTATATTGATATGTATAGTAACTTAGATGGATTACAAGGGTATTATGGCAAGTGAAAAAAGCCAATTTCAGAAGTTTCTATAATTCCATTTATATAACATTAATCTGACAGAATTATAGTGAAGGAGAACAGATCAGTGGTTCTCAGGTTGGGTTAGGGTGAGGATGTAACTATTTAGGGGTTTCTTTGGGATATTAAAACAGTTTTATATCCTGATTGTAGTAGTGGTTATAGAAATTTGTAAATGTGATAATATTCTCTATATAAACGTGTAAAAACTGCTAAAATTCAAATAAGCTCTGTGGTTTAGTTTACAGTTGTTGTTGTTTGAAATGGAATCTTGCTCTGTCGCCCAGGCTGGAGTACAGTTGCACAATCTCAGCTCACTGCAGTCTCCACCTCCCAGGTTCAAGCAGTTCTCGTGCCTCAGCCTCCGGAGTAGCTGGGATTGCATGTGAGCGCCACCATGCCCAGCTAATTTTTGTATTTTTAGTAGAGACGGGGTTTCACCATATTGGCCAGGCTGGTCTCGAATTCCCAACCTCACATGATCCACCTGCCTCGGCCTCCCGAAGTGCTGGGATTACAGTCATGAGCCACCGTGTCCAGCATAGTTTACAGTTTTGTACTAATGTCAATTTCCTAGTTTTGATAACTGTACTATGGTTATGTCAGATATTATTGGGGGAAGCTGGGTGTAGGGTACATGGGAACTGTGTACTGTTTTTGCAAGTTCTATGTAAGTCTAAAATTATTCCAAAGTAAAGTTTAAAAAAATTAAGTTAAAATCACAAATATGTTATACAGTCATGTGTCACTTTATGATGGGGATATGTTCTGAGAAATGTGTCCGTAGATGATTTTGTCATTTGTGAACATCATAAAGTGCATATGCACAAACCTAGATGGTGTAGCCTACTACACACCTAGGCTATATGGTATAACCTATTGCTCCTGGGCTATAAACCTGTACAGCATGTTACCTTACTGAATACTGTAGGCAGTTATAACACTATGGTAAATATTTGTGTATCTAAACAAAGAAAAGATACAGTAGAAATATGGCATTATAATCTTATGGGGGCCAGGCAGGGTGGCTCACACCTATAATCCCAACATTTTGGGAGGCCGAGGCGGGCAGATCACCTGAGGTCAAGAGTTCGAGACTAGCCTGGCCAACACGGTGAAACCCCACCTCAACTAAAAATACAAAAATCAGCTGGGGTGGTGGCACGAGCCTGTAATCCAGCTACTGGGGAGGCTGAAACAGGAGAATCACTTGAATCCAGGAGGCAGAGGTTGCAGTGAGCTGAGATTGTGCCATTGTACTCCAGCCTGGGCAGCAAGAGTGAAACTCCATCTCAAAAAAAAACAAAAGAAACAAATAATCTTATGGGACGATTGTCATACATGTGATCTGTTGTAACAGAATGTCATGTGGCACTGAAGTATTCAGATAAAATCATTAAAGTTTTTTTAAAGATGCAGTTAAATCAGTTCCTCAGAAAGGTATGTGTGTGTATGTATACATATATGTAAAGAAGGAAGTTCTTTTTTCTCCTTCTTCAGAGGAATATGGATGGGTTCTTTTATATTTTTTTGGTTTTGGTAGATATGGGGTCTCCCTATGTTGCCCAGGCTGGTCTTAAGCTCCTGGGCTCAAGCAGTCCTGGCACCTCAGCCTCCCAAAGTGCTGGGATTACAAGTATGAGCCACAGCACCCAGCCAAGGGTTATTTTTATTCATCATCAAGATTAAAAGATTGAGTATCGAAAGTGGAACAACCCTACCCCAATCCTGGCTTTTCATTTTAGCCATTATATACCAGAATTGCACCTAGTAATCCAGATACATACATGTGGTTTTGTAGCTAAGGTGTGTTAGGTTTTCTTTTCTATCTCCAGTATAGACATTTTTTAGTCTTTTTGTCTATTACAGCACATGAGACTTCTATGTTTAGGACACAACTGATACTAAGTCTGATTCCTAAATTAACCTATTTCTTCCCAATACCACTTAAATAATATTTTTTATGCCAGTTCTTTAGGAAACTTCTGGCTGGGTTTTGTGTGTATCACTCAATTTTAATCAAAACTTCGATCTAAATTTAGAGTACCCCAGCACTTTACTTTTCTTAAATCTTTGTCCCCTTTTATCTCTCTATTGAATAATTAGAGGTTTTATCTTCCAGGCTAGATTATTATAATTCCACACCTGACTTCTTCCCTAGTTAGCTCTTACGTGATTTATACATATATCTATCCATGTGTGTATCTAATCTCTTAACAGACATGAATTTTGATTTAAATTTCTTCTGTTTTGTGGTCTATTCATGAAATAATTACTCATTATAAAAATCAGCCTTGCCAACTTAACCAAGTTTGATTTTTTCTTTTCCTAATATAAAAATAATATAATTTTAATTTAAGTAATACTGGAAATGAGACTTTTCAGCACAAAGGATCACCCCTCTTACTTTTCCAGAATATTTTTCCCGTAACAGATTATTTTGTCTTTGCTTAATCAATGTTTGTCTACTTCCTTTCTGGCCATGTAAATAATTCATACAGTTCACTAATGCAACTTTTAAAATTATTAATAAAAATGCCTGTTTTATATCACATTCTGCTGGCAAAGCAAGGGGACGGGGCTACTTGAAAACAGGAAACAGGTAGTATAAAAATGGCAAAGACTAATTCTCCATTCTCAGAGAGCTTATAATCACTTGCAAGAGAGAATGCATGAAAAGATAAATAGGCAGACTATGGTTAGTATTATGAGACAGAAGGGGCCTAGATAGATGAATTGAAGGGATGAAGAGGCAAGACATTAATTAGGAATCTATTGATGGTTTAGGTGAGAAGCAATAAGGATCCTAACAGTGAAAATAAAGAGGAAACTTAAGCCAGAAATAAAATGAAAGTACATGAATTATGGCTTCGTTGCTGATTGGCTGTGAAGGTCAGAGGAGAAGAAGAAGGAGTCAGTGCTATCTCTAAGTAGGATTTTTGAGTCTGTAAACTTGTAAAAATAGTGGTGTCCTTAAAACACACACAGAAAGAAAGAGAAAGAACAGATTTTGGGGAGAAAAGATGAACTTGTCTTTGAATTTACTAAGCTTTAGATAAGGAAGTAAACCTAGATGAAATTGCCCATCAGGCAAAGGAAAGGTAAGGTTGAAGTTAGAAGTAGATTTAGTTGTCATCTCTGTAGAAGGGATTCTTACCAGACAGAGATTTTCTAAAGAAGGGACTGAGGCCTGAGGGAATGGCTTTACTTAGGAACTACAAGAAGAAAAAAAAAAAAAAGAAGAAATGGTCATTGACCTATTTGAAGCTTAGGATAATCCTCAAACAATGAGATTTCACTGTATTTTGTTTTTATTTATTTATTTGAGACAGAGTCTCGCTCTGTCACCCAGGCTGGAGTGCAATGGCATGATCTCGACTCACTGTAACCTCCACCTCCAGGATTCAAGCAGTTCTCCTGCCTCAGCCTCCCAGGTAGCTGGGATTACAGGTGCCCACCACCACACCTGGCTAATTTTATGTTTTTAGTAGAGACGAGTTTTCACCGTGTTGGCCAGGCTGGTCTCGAACTCCTGACCTCAAGTGATCCACCTGCCTTGGCCTCCCAAAGTGCTGAGATTACAGGCATGAGCCACTGTGCCCGGCTGTGTATTTTCTTTTGCTTAGCCTTATGTTAAAAGCTCCCAAGCACTGATTTGCCACGTTCCACCCTATTACTTTCAGCAAATGTTTTTTTGTATGCCCTTTCTTCATTTCCTATTTCTAAATTACCACTCTATCCCTGGTGGGTGATTATGTCAGTCTTATGACAATTATATTTAAGAAATTTCAGGCCAGTTGTGGTGGCTCACACCTGTAATCCCAGGTTTGAGACCAGCCTGGGCAACATAGCAAAACACCGCTAACTTTTTTTTTTTTTTTTTTTTTTAATTAGCCAGCCATGGTAGCATGCACTTGTAGTCCCAGCTACTTGGGAGGCTGAGGCGGGAGAATCACTTAAGGCCAGGAGTCCAGCCTGGGCAACATAGCAGGATCCTATCCCTTTAAAAAAAAAAAAAAGAAAAATTTTTGATCTAAATGATCTTAGATACAGACTTTGATAAAACTTATTTATGTTTTCCAAAAGTCTGCATCCTACTTCTGCTTCCTACTTTGTCCATTTGTTTATTGGCTTAAATTACACAAGTGTGGGAAGCTAGATATCCTTCAACTGGTAGTACTTTCTTTGTCATATCACTTATTTCTAGTTTTTACTCACTTGAAAATTTGGCAGTGAGGCAAACTAGTATCTGGTTCCCCAAGGGTACCTTCTTCATAGTTCTCTGAGGTTATACTGACATTCCGCACATAAACAGATGATGTATACATTTTACCTGATAGTTTCAGTTGAGGATCTCGGTTAGATTTCTTCTGGTCCTTTATATATAAAACCTTAGAATTTTGGAAGAATTGCTGTTCTGAATTTTTTTCCATTTGATATTGAAGCATTTGAACTTCAGACCAGGTAAGTTGTATTTTTTACCTGAATGCTTTAATTGGTCTCACTAGCCACTAACCCCTTCCATCCTCCTAGTTAAAAGCTAAGGAGGAGGCGACCAGGTGCTGTGGCTCACGCCTGTAATCCCAACACTTTGGGAGGCTGAAGCGGGTGGATCACTTGAGTTCAGGAGTTCAAAAACAGCCTGGCCAACCTGGTGAAACCCTGTCTCTACTAAAATATAAAAATTAGCTGGCATGGTAGTGTGCACCTGTAATCCCAGCTACTCGGGAGGCTGAGGCATGAGAATCACTTGAATTCAGAAAGTGGAGGTTGCAGTGAGCCGAGATCATGCCACTGCACTCCAGCCTGGGCAACAGGGCCAGACTCTAAGGAAAAAAAAAAAAAAAAAAGCTAGAGAGGCAGCAATGCTGTTCTGATAATCCCCAGATTTTTCCAAGTATATATGTTCCCAGGGATATTGTCCAGATTCCATATGTAAGCGTTTATACACCTGATTTAGAAAGAAACATAAATTTTCCTTTTCATTAAGGAAGCAGATCCTCCACAAACAGATCTTGAGGGGAGAGGGGAGGAAAAAGGCCTACCACCTCTACTTTGTTTGAAAAAAAAAAAAAAAGAAGCGGAGGTTTCAGCAGTGGCATCCGGGGCCGGGGTCGCAGCCGTGGATGGGGCCGGGACCGAGGCCACGGAGCTCGTGGAGGCAAGGCCAAGCATAAGGAGTAGATTCCCATCACCAAGCTGGGGCTCCTGGTCAAGGACATGAAGATCAAGTCCCTGGAAGAGATCTATCTCTTCTCCCTGCCCATCAGGGAATCTGAGATCATTGACTTTTTCCTGGGGGCCTCTCTCAAGCACAAGGTTTTGAAGATTATGCCGGTGCAGAAGCAGACCCGTGCCAGCCAGGGCACCAGGTTCGAGGCGTTTGTTGCCATCGAGGACTACAATGGCCACGTCGGTCTGGGTGTTAAATGCTCCAAGGAGGTGGCCACTGCCATCTGCAGGGCCATCATCATCCTGGCCAAACTCTCGATTGTCCCCGTGCGCAGAGGCTACTGGGGGAACAAGATCGGCAGGCCCTACACCGTCCCTTGCAAGGTGACAGGCCACTGCGGCTCTGTGCTGGTGCGCCTCGTCGCGCCCCCAGGAGCACAGGCATTGTCTTGGCACGTGTGCCCAAGAAGCTGCTCATGATGACTGGTATCGATGACTGCTACACCTCAGCCAGGGGCTGCACTGCCACCCTGGGCAACTTCACCAAGGCCACCTTTGATGCCATCTTTAAGACCTACAACTACCTGACCCCGGACCTCTGGAAGGAGACTGTATTCACCAAGTCTTCCTATCGGGAATTCACTGACCACCTCGTCAAGACCCACACTAGAGTCTCCGTACAGAGGACCCGGGCTCCAGCTGTGGCTACAACATAGGGTTTTTACACAAGAAAAATAAAGTGAATTAAGCCTGGAAAAAAAAACAACAACAAATAAAAACCTGGTCATTTATGCTATATTTAAAGCATTTAAATCACTTTCAGAATTACCACTGGGAATGTTATATTAAAAATTAAGGCCAAGCGTGGTGGATCACGCCTGTAATTCCAGCATTTTGGGAGGCTGTGGTGGGCAGATCACTTGAGCTCATGAGTTCGAGACCTGCCTGGGCAATATGGCAAAACCCCATCTCGACGAAAATACAAAAAGGCCAGGTGCGGTGGCTCACACCTGTAATCCCAGCATTTTGGAAGGCCAAGACAGGTAAATCACCAGAGCTCATGAGTTCAAGACCCGCCTGGGCATCAATGGCGAAGCCTGGTCTCTACAAAATATGCAAAAATTAGCCGGATATGGTGGTGCGCACCTATAGTCTCAGCTGTTCAGGAGGCTGAGGTAGGAGGATGGCTTTAGTGTAGGAAGTAGGGGTTGCAGTGAGCCAAGATCATGCCACTGCACTTCAGCCTGTATGATAGAGCCAGACCTTGTCCAAAAAAAAAAAAAAAAAAATTAAGAATAATACTGAAGGATTTGGATGTTTTTCACATCTCCCTCAATAACTCTAGTATCTGACAGGAAGTTTAAAGTAATAGTAATATTCAAGAAGGCAATGATAGTTTGTTTTGTAAGCATTTCTTTTGATTCATGTTCTGTGCACTTTCACTTGATTTGGAGATTAGCAGATGGGAGAAATTGGTAACTTAGAGAAGCATCACAAAGAGTGCTCTCTGAACTTCTGTAACTTTTACCTAATTTTTTATACTAAAAGTTTATGATACAGGTTTTGGGGTTTGTAGCTTATTTAATCTACTTGTTTCTCTCCACAGCAAGACAGATCGGCTTGCCAAAGGATCAGAATGTTACCAAAAGAGCCTTAGTTTAAATCCTTTCCTCTGGTCTCCCTTTGAATCATTATGTGAAATAGGTAGGTGAGTGGGGTTGAGAGGTGGGTGGGTTCCCATCTCCTCTTCTTTTTTTCCTGCTACTTAATTTTTGGAGAGCAATACAGATCATCTACCCCCAAGAAAAATATTTTTCAAAGTTAAAATTGAGAATAAAAAATAAGTTAGAATCTTTGGTATGTTTTAAGAATCATATAACTGAAAATTACACAAAGATTAAATCCAGTAGATTCTTCTGTTTAGCCAATCTATTTTCAAATATCTGGTGTCCTCTAGAATGGGTTATATTGTGTGTTTAACACTAGCAAAATTGCTTTCTGAATAAGAAAATTAATAAAATTTCTAATGCAATTAATAAATGCCTGAAACTTACAAGACCTGAACAGTACAGGGAGAGAATTTCTCAGTATATTTGGCCTAGGATACATAAAGGACCATTTTTCAGCATTGTTGCATCTATGTATGTATAGAAGGGCTTCAACCTTTACTGTAAAATATGATGGGTTTTAACTCTTCATCCTCATCTCCTACTTTGAGAAAAATGAGATCTAGTTATTTTCAGCTTTAAAACAAACATAGAAATCTGCATTTTTCTGCGATTTGTTATGTTTAAAATTAGTGTTCTTGTAGTTTATTTTCTAAATTTACAGCTTTATCTTACTGGTAAACTTTTATGATATATTGATAGATGGGCTTTTTGGGGGTAAATTTGATTAGCAGAAGTGGACAGGAGATTTTTAAAGTTTGGATAAGGCCTATTTCCTGTTTCCACTGATTTATGCATACTTGAAAAACATGTATTCCTCACTTTCTCAGAGACAAACTTTTTTTTTTTTTTGTCTTCACAGGTGAAAAGCCAGATCCTGACCAAACATTTAAATTCACATCTTTACAGAACTTTAGCAACTGTCTGCCCAACTCTTGCACAACACAAGTACCTAATCATAGTTTATCTCACAGACAGCCTGAGACAGTTCTTACGGAAACACCCCAGGACACAATTGTAAGTGTCTTATATTCTAGTGTTCAAAATATTATGAAAACTACAAAGAATGATCTGAACTAAATAATATATTGTGAATGACTTGGTAGAAATTTTCTGTTTCAGGAATTAAACAGATTGAATTTAGAATCTTCCAATTCAAAGTACTCCTTGAATGCAGATTCCTCAGTGTCTTATATTGATTCAGCTGTAATTTCACCTGATACTGTCCCACTGGGAACAGGAACTTCCATATTATCTAAACAGGTTCAAAATAAACCAAAAACTGGTCGAAGTTTATTAGGAGGACCAGCAGCTCTTAGTCCATTAACCCCAAGGTAAGTCAAACAAGATACTTTCAAATGTGCTATAATACCAAATGATCTTATGATAACTCATATTGTTAGTAATGCAGATTATTACAACAGCAACTTCTAAATCACTATGGAAACAGGGGCATTCTGTTTTCAGAAAATGAAGTAAAAACTGGCAAATAATGATGTTGCCAGGTGCGGTGGCTCATGCCTGTAATCCCAGAACTTTGGGAGGCCAAGGCAGGCAGATCACCTGAGGTCAGGAGTTCAAGAACAGCCTGGCCAACATGGTGAAACCCTGTCTCTACTAAAAATACAAAAATTAGCTGGGCATGGTGGCGGGCACCTGCAATCCCAGCTACTCGGGAGGCTGAGACAGGAGAATTGCTTGAACCCGGGAGGCGGAGGTTGTAGTGAGCCGAGATGGAGCCACTACACTCCAGCCTGGGCGACAGACCAAGACTCCAACTCAAAAAAAATTGATATTGAATATTGGACTGGCCAGGCGCAGTGGCTCACGCCTGTAATCCCAGCACTTTGGGAGACCAAGGTGGGCGGATCACGAGGTCAGGAGATCGAGACCATCTTGGCCAACATGGCGAAACCCCGTCTCTACTAAAAATACAAAAAATTAGCCGGGTGTGGTGGCACGCGCCTGTAGATCCAGCTACTCGGGAGGCTGAGGCAAGAGAATCACATGAACCCGGGAGACAGAGGTTGCAGTGAGCCGAGATGGCGTCACTGCACTCCAGCCTGGGAGACAGGGCAAGACTCCATCTCAAAAAAAAAATTGGAGGAAAATTTAAAATTCTGAAATATTCCTTAATTAGGTAGTAAACACATTAAAAAATACTGTCTTTATGGCTGTGCATTAATGGATAGCGGTGAGCCTCATGAAATGTTATAATCAGGGCACCATTGGTTACTGTTAAAGTGCCTTTTTCCAAAACATGGAGGAAATTTGACACCTACCTTTTTTTGTTTGAGACAGGATCTCACTCTGTCACCCAGGTTAGAGTGCAGTGGCACAATCATAGCTCACTGCAGCCTCAAATTCTTGGGCTCAAGCGATCCTCCCACCTCAGACTCCTGAGTAGCTGGGACTGCAGGCACATGCCACCACACCTGGCTAATTTTTTAAGTGTTTTTGTAGAGATGGGGTCTTGCTGTGTTGCCCAAGCTGATCTGGAACTCCTGGCCTCTAGTGATCCTCCTGCTGTGGCCTCCCAAAGTGCTAGGATTACTGTGAGCCACTGAACCTAGCTGTCACACCTATTAATATAAAATATTTTATCAAAATTATTAGAAGTATATGTATGTATAAATACAGGAACTCAGCCCAGAGGATACATATCCAAAAGTATCAAAATGAAAAATTATGTGCTAGAATGGGTTGGGCATGGGGGCTCATGCCTGTAATCCCAGCACTTTGGGAGGCTGAGGTGGGCAGATCACTTGAGACCAGGAGCTCAAGACCAGTCTGGCCAACATGGTGAAACCCTATCTCTACTAAAATTACAAAAATTAGCCCGGCATGGTGACACATACGTGTAATCCCAGGTACTTTGGGGGTTGAGACATAAGAATCATTTGAACCCAGCAGGTGGAGGTTGCAATGAGCTGAGATCATGCCACTGCACTCCAGCCTGGGCAACAGAGCGAGACTCTGTCTCAAAAAAATATATACATATATGCTAGAAGAAATTCTATGAATCAGGTCCTGAGGCCGGGGAACTACTAAAATAGCATGACCATGAGATTACAACTCTGGAGAGTTATAGTTATCTAATGGTCTCTAGAGACATTTTCTCTGTAGTTGTGTCTAAATCCCATAAATTCCAAGAATTTGAAGTAATCTCATCATTTGGATCTTAGATTTATAAAGCTACTCTTCTTTATTTCTAATAAATCTCCTGAGATCAGTAATTGTTGCTCAGTTTAGTTCCTTGTTTGATAGCTTTTTTAAATTTTAGTTGTGGTGGGTGGAATAGTCTACATTCACAGCTTATTTTTAATCTGCCCCTCAGATCCTCACTGTCCCTAAGACTGATTTGCCATTCTCTTCCTTTTAGACCTTCTAATTTAAGTATACTGCTGCTTTATATATGCCTTGATGACTTTTTGACACCTTGATTTCAACCTCTTCTCAGTTTTGGGATTTTGCCATTAGAAACCCCAAGTCCTGGAGATGGATCCTATTTACAAAACTACACTAATACACCTTCTGTAATTGATGTGCCATCCACCGGAGCCCCTTCAAAAAAGGTATTTTCCATGTAAAATGCAGTTTGGGAATTGATTAAAGCAACTTGTTTATTTCAGTCTTTTAAAGGTAATCTCAGGGAAAATCTTACTTTATGTAATTGCTTTTGCCTTATATTTGAACCCAGCAGGTAGAGGGTGATCTAAATATAAAAGAATGTCATTATCGTTGTAGCCTCTTGGTTATAGTAGGAGACAGACTTCTTACTCTTTTGGCCAAGTAAGATTGTATCTCACAAATTTAGTTTATTTCAGCATATAGTTAAATAAACATAATCATATTTTTACTTTTTAATTTCCTTTTTAAAAAACAAAATTAATATTGTTTATATTACTTGACTATAAATAACAGAAATTATGTCTGCCATAGTTTTTACTTGTCCCTACCACTGTGTATATATGTTTTTTTAATAACACTAATAATTATATGAAAAAAAATTTGCTCAGGTAAAGCCAGATATTTCTGATAATAAGATTTTTGGTAGATCATGGATGTATAGTTTAAACATGAAAATGAAAAATATTTGGTAGTATACTTATAGTAAATATTGCGGCAAGTTTCATGAGGCTTTTTTTTTTTTTTTTTTGAGACAGGGTCTCGCTCTCCTGTCCAGGCTGGAGTGCAGTGGTGTGACCATGACTCACTGTAGCCTCTACCTCCCAGGCTCAAGTGATCCTTCCACCTTAGCCTCCCAAGTACCTAGGACTATAGGTGTACACCACCACACCCAGCTAATTTTTTTAACTTTTATTTTTGTAGAGACAGGATCTCACTGTGTTGCCAGGGATGGTCTCAAACTCCTGGGCTCAAGCAATCCTCCTGCCTTGGCCTCTCAAAGTGCTAGGATTATAAACATGAGTCACTGCCCAGCTGAGGCTCTTGTTTTATAATGTTCCCTTATATAGGTATATGGAAATAGAGGCCAAAATACCATTTTTAAAAAGCATATCTGTGGCACAAGGTAACTTCTGTGAGAATTAAATTAGGTTCTATATATAAAATACCTATTGCCATGCTTCATAAATATTCAAGAAATGGAAGCTAAACAAGTCATACTAATATGTGAATAACAGTTATACTCTCTTTACCTTAATAGAAACATGTTCCTTCTTATAGTTGTTTTTTACTATTTTACTCCTGAACATCCTTAGAATCTGCAAAAGATTTTTCTATAATAACTCCTTAGTGAGTGATAATAGGAACTCCAAGAATACTTAAAAGGGACTGCAAAGTAGTTTGTGTATGGATTGTTTTAAACATTACAGTTAGGAAGAAGGCAAAACAAAATGGTAGTTAGCATGCCAGGTGAAGTAGGCCAAAACTAGAAGAGCCATAATAACCATAATAACCAGAGCAAGTTAAGGCAGTGGGCAGGCACATGATTTTAGTGCCCAGATAAGATTGCTTTCTCATCCTCTTCTGCCTCTGTTCTCCTCTTACCTTATTACAAGACATTCCCAGAAAAGTCACGCATGTAGGTCTGCATGCAGTGTCAACTGAAAATATCAAACCAGGTAGTGAGTGCAGTGTACATAGTTCTTTGATAAATAAGGAAAAGCCAGAATTGACTTTTGTCCCTTGGATGAATGTAGTGATCCCAATTTGGAAAAGGCGGAGGAAGGCTTATGAAGTTTTATTTTGAAGTGGTGGTACATTAGATGAAAATATTCAGTAGAAAGTTAGTCATAGAGGAAAAAATGTGACCTGCTGATAGAAATAATAATTGAAGCTATTAAAATGACCAGGCTCTCCTAGGGAAAGAAAGAGTAGCTAAGGAGAACAGAGTAAACCTAATTTAAAAATAGTAGAAGGATAAAGGGCCAGCAAATGAAGTGGCAGAACAAATAATGTAATGTTTTGGAAGTAACACAAAGTTTCAAAAAGTAGGGCATGATCAGTGATGTTGAATGCAGGAAAGGCTAAAATAAGGTTTTATTATCTGATGAGACAGTGATTATTAGTGATTATTTATAATATGCAGTTTGAGGATTGTGTACAGGACATCAGGGTAACAGTAAGTTTTGAAGAAAATTCTCTGGTAGCCAAAGGGGAAAAACAGTGCACTGATACAATAGTCATAGATCATTTAAAGAAGCTAGATGGTGGAAATGAATAGAAATAAGGGAATAAATTAGAGAAGACTGAAGAGCCAAGCAAAGATTTTTTTTTCTCCAAGGGAACAGAAACCAATTAATGAAGATTAGAAAAACTAAGCAATATTAACTCTAAAGAACAATATCCTTAGATTTTGGAAAGTAATCAGATGGTTGTTTTTTTAAAATCTACTCCTCTGAACTCCTTTAGAACTGTTACCAAGTGCCAAAGGAGTATAAAATCTTATTGTATTATTATTTTTTTCTGTGTATAATGAGATAAATCATAAATCTTGAGAATTTAGCTGTCTTAAAATTTTTTAGTACTTAACCCCAAATAGAGAAGGTATGTAATAAATGGAGGATGGTCACAATGAGATGAAAAGAATAGCTTCTGGGGATTTTTAGTCTTTGAAACAAAAAGCGAAAGATGAAAAGACATTATAGAGGTAAAAATACTGTGAGATTAAAACAGGGAAATAGACTAATATTCATACTAATACAACAATAATTAACAATATGATATAAATAGTTTATCTTTAAGGTGACAGTATATTATGGCTGCTTGTATTGAGAAAATGTAGATGGGAGCGTTGTGTTGTCTTTTATCATTTACAGTGCAGCCCATAATTCACAAACCTAGACTTTTCGTGTTTTACAGTCTGTTGCCAGAATCGGCCAAACTGGAACAAAGTCTGTCTTCTCACAGAGTGGAAATAGCCGAGAGGTAACTCCAATTCTTGCACAAACACAAAGTTCTGGTCCACAAACAAGGTATTTATCATTGTAATTATTCAACTTTTCTTGGCATAAAACTTGATTCTTTACATTTCTTCAATTTAGGCAGATAGTGACTCTCATGGATTCTAGAATAACTACTGTAAATTTTGAAGATGTAAAATTTGAAACCTCTAACTTACAACACTAGTGTAATTTTGAGTTGAGTTTTGTAATGCACAGAGGACAATAGTTAACTAAAGCAGCGTTTTAGTTTACTCTGATTGCCTCATGGATTTGTAATTTTCTTCTTATGCACATGACCCTTTCTATAGTTTAGGTACAGGTAGGTTTCATACTCCCCTTCCCACATTATGCATGTCTATAAACAGATTATAAAAATAACAGACAAATAAACTTCAAATAATGAATCTATTTCCACACAGAAATGGTGTTAGATAGGATTTTCTTTTCCTCTTCAAGGACTCAATAGATTATAGCTAACATTTTAAAAGGAAGATACAGTTTTCTTTCTCCTTTCTAAAACTGTGAACATGTACCTAAATTTTAAAACAGACACACACACAGGTGTGCATATACCTCCTTGACTATCTAAAAGACCTCTATGTTCCTGTAATGCTCCCAGAATGGTAAGTCTAATCCTCTTGAGTGCTAGCTTGCAGTGATTGCCTGAGGCTCTGTTGTGAGAAGGAACTTGAGACCTCCTGCAAAGCAAGATTATATGTAAAAAGAATTTCTGATTTGTACATTTCACTTTAGAGTCAAACAAATAGACTAACACTAATAAACATCAGCTCTTTTTTTTATGGAGACGGAGTTTCACTCTTGTTGCCCAAGCTGGAGTGCAGTGGTGTGATCTCGGCCCACCACAACCTCCGCCTCCCGAGTTCAAGCAATTCTCCTGCCTCCGCCTCCTGAGTAGCTGGGATTATAGGCATGCATCACCACACCCAGCTAATTTTGTATTTTTAGTAAAGACAGGGTTTCTCCATGTTGGTCAGGCTGGTCTCGAACTCCCAACCTCAGGTAATCCGCCTGCCTCAGCCTCCCAAAGTGCTGGGATTACAGGCATGAGCCACCGTGCCTGGCCAACATTCACTCTTAATAATTTTGTGTTCTTTGTATTGTTGATTCCATTTTATCTCCTTAATTGCCTATATTAGTTTTCTAGGGCTGCCATAACAAAGTACCACAACTTAGTGTCTTAAAACAACAGATACTTATTCTCTTACAGTTGTAAAGCCATAAGTCCAAAATCAAGGTGTTGGCAGGGTTGTTCCCCTTCCAAAATCTCTAGAGGAGGATTTCTCCTTGCCTCCTCCAGCTTCTGATAACCCCAGGTGTTCTTTAGCATGTGACAGTATAACTCAGTATCTACCTCTGTCTTCACATGGTCATCTTCCATGTGTGTTTCTGTATCTAAATTTCCCTCTTGTAAAGACAACAGTTATATTGGATTAGGGTCAACCCAGATATCCTCAGCTTAACTCAATGACATCTGCAAAAACCAAATTTCCAAATAAAATCACATTGACATGTACTGGGGCTTAGGGCTTCAACATATCTTTTGGGGAGGTACAATTCAATATTGCCTTATTAGCAATTGCTCTTTATTTTGTCTTTTTAGAGGTTGTTTGGAGTTTGTAGTAAACATTTTAACTTATCAAGGTTTGCCTTCAAGTAATAGACAATTTCATGTATAGCACAGAACCTTACAATAGTATACTTTCGTGCTCCTCTCTTAGTCTTTATGGGAGGGATGGTTGTAATATATTTAATTTCTATATATGTTATAAACCCCACAGTGCATTATTGTGGTTGTGGTTTCTGCCTTAAACAGTCAGTTGTCTTTTTATAGAGTTTTTTTTTGTTTTTGTTTTTGTTTTTTAGACGGAGTTTCGCTCTGTTACCCAGGCTGTAGTGCAATGGTGCAATCTCGGCTCACTGCAACCTCCACCTCCCCAGTTCAAGCAATGCTACTGCCTCAGCCTCCCATGTAGCTGGGATTACAGGCATGAGCCACCACGCCCAGCTGAAATTTTTTTAAATGAGAAAAAGAAGTCTATTTTATATTTACACACATAACTACAATTTCTGGTGCCCTTTCCTTCTATAGATCCAGATTGCGATCTGATATCATTTTCCTCCACCTTGAAGGACTTCTTTTTAACATTTTTTTTTTTTTTTTTTTAAGACAGAGTCTCACTCTGTCACCAGGCTGAAGTGCAGTGGCACGGTCTTGGCTCACTGCAACTTCTGCCACCTGGGTTAAAGCGATTCTCCTGCCTCAGCCTCCTGAGTAGCTGGGACTACAGGTGTGCACCACCACACCCAGCTAATTTTTGTATTTTTAGTAGAGACAGGGTTTCACCATGTTGGCCAGGATGGTCCCGATCTCTTGACCTTGTGATCCTCCTGCCTTGGCCTCCCGAAGTGCTGGGATTACAGTCATGAGCCACCGCACCTGGCCTTTTTATCATTTCTTATAGTATGAGTCAGCGGTAATGAATTTTTTCAGCTTTTGTGGGTCAGAAAAAAAGTTCTTATTTCATCTTTATTTTTGAACAATATTTTTACTAGGCAAGAATTTCTTTTTTTTTCTTTTTTTTTCTTTTTTTTTGAGACAGAGTCTTGCTTGTTGCCTGGGCTGGAGTGCAATGGCACAATCTTGGCTCCCTGCAACCTCTGCTTCCCGAGTTCAAGCAATTCTCCTGCCACGGCCTCCCGAGTAGCTGGGATTACAGGCATGTGCTATCACGCTCAGCTAATTTTTGCATTTTTAGTAGAGATCGGCTTTCACCATGTTGGCCAGGCTAGTCTTGAATTCCTGACCTCAGGTGATCCGCCCATCTTGGCCTCCCAAAGTGCTGAGATTACAGGCGTGAGCCACTACGCCTGGCCAAGAATTTCTAATTGACAATTTTTTTAGGGATGTTGCTTTACTGGTTTTTTGGCTTATATTGTTTCTGACAAGAAATCTGCTGTCAATCTCATTTTTGTTCCTCTATATGTAGTAATATGTCTTTTCTCTGTTTCAAGGTTTTGTTTTTAATTGCTGATTTTAAGCAATTCGATTATGATGTGCTCTAGTGTAGCTTTCTTGTTTCTCGGCCTTTGGATTTATTGAGCTTCTTGGATCTGTGGGTTTATAGTTTTCATAATAGTTGGCTAAATTGGGGGCATTATTTCTTCAAATATTATGTCCATGTCTTACCCTCTCCCTCTGGGACTCCAGGTACTTGTATATTAGATTGCTTGAAGTTGCCCCACAGCTCACTAATTCTTCGTTTTTGTTTCCAATCTTTCTCCTCTCCGTGTTTCATTTTGGATAGTGTTTATTGCTATGTCTTCAAATTAATGTTTCTTCAGCAGTGTCAGACCTGTTATTAACCACACCCAGTGTTGTTGGGTTTTTTGTTTTGTTTTGTTTTTTTATTGCAGACATTTATCTTTCATCTCTAGATTGATTTGGTTTTCTTTCTTTCTTTCTTTTTTTTTTTTTTTTTGAGATAGAGTCTCGCTCTGTTGCCCAGGCTGGAGTGCAGTGGCACAATCTGGCTCACTGCACCCTCCGCCCCTCCTGGGTTCAAGCGATTCTCCTGCCTCAGCCTCCTGAGTAGCTGGGATTACAGGCATGTGCCACTGCGCCCTGCTAATTTTTGTATTTTTAGTAGAGACGGGGTTTCACCATGTTGGTCAGGGTGATCTCAAACTCCTGACTCGTGATCCGCCCACCTCGGCCTCCGAAAGTGCTGGGATTACAGGTGTGAGCCACTGTGCCCAGCCTTTTTTTTTTTTTTTTTTTGAGACAGTGTCTCACTGTCACCCAGGCTGGAGTACAGTGATGCTACTATGGCTCACTGTAGCCTCAAACTCCTTGGCTCAAGCGATTCTCTCGCGTTAGCCTCCTGAGTAGCTGGGACTACAGGCACATGCCGCCACATGTGGCTGATTATTTTTATTTTTATTTTTTTGTAGAGACAAGGACAAGGTCTCTATGAGACGAGGTCTTGCTATGTTGTCCAGGCAGATCTTGACCTCCTGGCCTGAAGCAGTCCTGGCTTGGCCTCCCAAAGTGCTGGGCCAACAGGCATGAGCCACCTCATCCAGCCTCTTCCATGTTTTTGAACGTATAGGATGTATTTGTATTTTTTTAATGTTTTTGCCTACTAAGTCTGTTACTTTGTTATTTCTAAGTGTTTCTTATATTACTTTTCCTCTTCATTGTAGATTATATTTTCCTGCTGTTTTCTATGCCTAGTGTTTTTTAATTGGATGTCAGTTATTATAAATTTTACTTTTTTTCTTTGAGACAGGGTCTTTTACTCTGATGCCCAGGCTGGAGTACAGTGGTGTGATTATAGCTCAGTGCAGCCTCAAACTCCTGGGCTCAAGAAGTCCTCCCACTTCAGGCTCCCGGGTAGCTGGAACTATAGGCACGTGCCACATATGGCTAATTTTTTTTTAGTTTTGCAGAGATGGGGTCTTGCTGTGTTGCTCAGGCTGTTCTCATTCTCAAACTCCTGGCCTCAAGCAATCCTCCCACCTCACCCACCCGAGTTGTTGGGATTACAGGTGTGAGCCACTGTGCCTGGCTATAAATTTTACATTGTTGATTACTGGATATTTTTGCATTCCTTTAGGTATTTTAAAGTTTTATTCTGAGATGCAGTAAAGTTGCTTGGAAACAGCTTGATCCCTTCAGGTCTTACCTTTTAAATTTTGTCCAGACAAAAGTAGCCTTAGTCTGGACTAATCTTGTCCCACCATTGAGGAAGTACCCTTTGAGTACTCTCCTCAAAAACCTGTTTAGTATGAGGTTTCTTCACTCTGCCTGTTGAAAGTATGAGCTATTCCCAGCTTGGAGTGAGATCCAGTAATTATTCTGTCTACTTCTTTTCAGTAATACTTTCCCCAGCTTTGGGTAGTTTCTTCACTATAGTACTATAATGTAATTCTGATGCTAACTACCCAAACTTAGCACAGACACCACAGGTTAAGATCACAGTCCCCAACAAGAACTGTCTGAACTGCCCAGTTGTAGGTTCTGGGTTCCCCAGGCCACCCACATTTCTGACCAACTGGCTACAAATTTAAGGATTCCTACTACCCTCTTACATTCAGTAATTTGCTAGAGCACCTCACAGAGTCCAGGAAAGTGCTATACTTAATGATTACAGTTTTACTGTAGATGACATAATTAGGAGATCCATAGGATTAGATATGGGAGGGTCCTGATACAGAGCTTTCATGTCTTCTTTCTGGGCTCACCCTCCCAATGCATCAGTATGTTTACAAACCAGGAATTTGAGCCAAGTTTTGGTGTTCAGAATTTTTATTAGGGTTTTTAAATTATGTAGGTGTGATTGATGGAATCATTGGCCACATGATTGAACTCAATTTCCTTCCCAGAGGAGCTCAGGCTGGTGTTGCTGGCTCAAAGCCCCAGCCCTCTAATCACATGGTTGACTTTTTTTTTTTTTGAGACAGAGTTTCGCTGTTGTCACCCAGGCTGCAATGCAATGGCACGATCTTGGCTCACTGCAACCTCCACCTCCCGGGTTCAAGTGATTACACTTGAACCCGCGAGTGGCTGGGATTACAGGCACCCGCCATCATGCCCAGCTAATTTTTGTATTTTTAGTAGAGACGGGGTTCCACCATGTTGGCCAGGATGATCTCGATCTCTTGACCTCGTGATCCGCCTGCCTTGGCCTGCCAAAGTGCTGGGATTACATGCGTGAGCCACCATGCCTGGCCACATGGTTGACCTTTACAGCACAGCCAGCACCCATCCAGAAAGTATCTAGGAGTTACTTCATTAGCATAAATTCAGGCACGGTCCCAGGAGCTCATAATGAATAACAAAGACATCCCTGTCACTTGAGGAATTCCAAGGACTTAGTAGATCTCAGGAGCCTGGGGCGTGGACCAGACAAATTCTTTATTATATAACACTCAAACACCTACACTGATCAATTTTCAACTGAAGACTCTAGGGAAGCCCTCTGCAGATCTTTGTAGGTCTCCTCTTTGTAGCTCTCTTCTCTCTGGTGCTCTGCCTTGCAAATTCTGGCTGCTTTGGCTTTCTCAAATTCTCAACATTTTCTTTTCAACACAATGGGACCACTGAGCTCTATTTTGCATTCTTTTTTCCTGCAAGGTGGCCCTAGAACTGTCCTCGGAAATGTTTTGCCTATTGTCCAGTGTCTGAAAACCATTGTTCCATATATTTGGTTCAGTTTGTAGTTATCTGAAATGGGAGAATAAATTTATTCCATTTTACTCTGTCATGACTAGCGGAAGTCTGTTCTTTCTATTTAGAAAGTTTTTTTAGAGATGATTAGAATGGCATAGTATTTTAGCTAAATCATCCAAGAAAGGTTGTGTGTCATTTGCTCCATATGAAGTGAAGTCTAATTCTGAACTTTGGAAACCTTTCGTTATCAAACTCCTAGTTTATCAGATGCAGATTAAAAGGATTTGTGTGTGTGTGTGTGATATACACACACATGCGTATACAGAGGTATCTGTACATATTATATATGTACATATCGTAAAAGATGAAAATATATATCTTTTTATTTTCTGAAATTCTTTGACCCAGACTCAGGTAGCTAGTAGGATTTCCCATAAATTATAAAGTTTAGATAGTTTAGTCCATAAGTTTACCCACTGTCAATTCTAGATTGTTTCAGATTTTAAGTTTGCTTGCTAAGATTGAAATTCTCATATCTCAGGGTTTGCCTTTAAAGTAAAAATGTACAGAGGCTCCTTTCGCTCTAAACAGAATAAACCTTTGATATAGCTGTTTGAATTTACAGGGAAATAACTTCTCAAATATTAGTAGTTCTAGTGGTATTTACTTGTTAACAAATACCCCACATTTAGACTATCTTTGCCCAACTGTCTTTTCTTTTTTCTCTAACTTGTTGTAGTTGCAAATGAAGGGTAAAAATAATTGATTTATAGATGTGCTTATCATTTGTCGATCCAGAGTTTTATGAGGATTATTTTTAGTTCAAATTAAGAATTTCAGAGAGAGTGAAGATCTATGCTATAATCTTTACTATTTTGTAGTAATGAGTCATTTTATTTTTATTTTTTTATATGAAGGAAAGTTTATTAAGGATTATTGACTTATGATCACAAGGTGAAGTCCCACAAGAGGCCATCTGCAAGCTGAGAAGCAGGAAAGCCAGTCCGAGTCCCTCGTTTTTAAATACTGTGTTTTCATAGAGAAACCACGAAAAGAAATGATCAAATTCATCAACTTTAGAGTACTTATATAATTAATGTATATTTTTAAAATATACCCAAATTGAAACAATGGTTAATGGTCATAAATCAAGTAAAATATTAATGTCTTCCTTTATAATTTTTTTTTAGTACAACACCTCAGGTATTGAGCCCCACTATTACATCTCCCCCAAACGCACTGCCTCGAAGAAGTTCACGACTGTTTACTAGTGACAGCTCCACAACCAAGGTAATTTAAAGATTTCTGTATGTCACATTTACTTAATGCTTCCCCTGCTAAAATTTCTGTTCATTGATGACTCCATTTCTAATAAGTTAACAAAGAGACTATTTCGAATTTTAAAATGTTTTAATTTAGAGGGCCATCTATGATTTTTGTGAAGTTAATTAGTCCTTTGGTAAATATTATATAATATTCTTTTTTAATTAAAAAATTTTTTTTCTCAAGTTAAAAATGACATAGGAATAATCTTGAAATGGCAAAATTATAGGAATGGACAACAGATCAGTGATTATTAGGAGTTAGGCCTCTAGGGAGGATGTTACTATTAAATCATGGCACAAAAGAATTTCATTGTGGTGGTACAACAGTCCTGTATCCTGATTGTGGTGGTTGATTACACAGATCCATTCACGTGATAAAATTTTATAGAACTATGCACACACATACACACACACGGGTTTATATAAAAACTGATGAAATCCATGTAAGGTCTTTAGTTGATAATATTGTACTAATTTCAGTTTCCTGGGTATGATGATATACTATGGTTATGTCACATGTTATCATTTGCAGAAGAGTGAGTCTAAAATTATTTGAAAATAAAAGTTAAAAAAAACTGGAGACCCGGCGGACGCAGTGGCTCACGCCTGTAATCCTAGCACTTTGGGAGGCCAAGGTGGGCCGATCACTTGAGCTTAGGAGTTTGAGACCAGCCTGGTCAACATAGCAAGACCCCATCTCTGAAAAAAAAAAATTAGCTGGGATGGTAGTACTCTTTGATCCCAGCTGCTTGGGAGGCTGTGGTAGGAGAATCACTTGAGCCTGGGGAGGTCAAGGCTGTGGTGAGCTCTGATTACATCATTACACTCCAGCACGGGCAACAGAATAAGATCCTGTCCCAAAAACAAAACAAAGGCCGGGCACGGTGGCTCATGCCTGTAATCCCAGCACTTTGGGAGGCCAAGGCAGGCAGATCACCTAAGGTCAGGAGTTCGAGACCAGCCTGACCAACGTGGAGAAACCCAGTCTCTTCCAAAATAAAAATTAACCGGGCGTGGTGGCTTACGCCTGTAATCTCAGTTACGCGGGAGGCTGAAGCAGGAGAATCGCTTGAACCCGGGAGGCAGAGGTTGGGTTGCGGTGAGCTGAGAATTACATCTACTTATTTTCTTACTTTTAAATAATAAATGAGAGTTTGATATACTTTCACAAGAGGGCTACACTTAATGCTGACACACCTTAGTCACTATTAGTTAATGTAATTTATGTTCAGAATTACTGTGTTTAAAATTAAATGACTTTGAAGACCTTTGTTTTTATAAACTCTCTTCTGAAAAAAATATAGAATTAATCAAGATTGTACATTTATTTTATATCTAATACTGGAGAAAGGGCTGAGGAGAAATCTAAAATACATGAGTATAACAGGTGTGAAATTTCTCCCCTTTTACAGGAGAATAGCAAAAAATTAAAAATGAAGTTTCCACCTAAAATCCCAAACAGAAAAACAAAAAGTAAAACTAATAAAGGAGGAATAACTCAACCTAACATAAATGATAGCCTGGAAATTACAAAATTGGACTCTTCCATCATTTCAGAAGGGAAAATATCCACAATCACACCTCAGATTCAGGCCTTTAATCTACAAAAAGCAGCAGCAGGTCTGTTTTAAATGCTTAATATTATCTTTGTATTTTATTATGTACTTATTTTAAGTAAATTTATTTATGTTCATTACAGTACCTTCATTGTTTTTTATATAGATGTTGGAATTTTTAATAGATTAGTTTGTAATTACCTTTTCTAGAGAAGCAAACTATTTTATTGCGTTTTTTCCTTTGTTTACTATGTTGTTTTCTCCTAGAAGGTTTGATGAGCCTTCTTCGTGAAATGGGGAAAGGTTATTTAGCTTTGTGTTCATACAACTGCAAAGAAGCTATAAATATTTTGAGCCATCTACCTTCTCACCACTACAATACTGGTTGGGTACTGTGCCAAATTGGAAGGGCCTATTTTGAACTTTCAGAGTACATGCAAGTAAGTATAGGAAATGGTTATATATGCCTTTCTAGAGATAATTTCAATTTCATTAAAATAAATGCCCATGCTTAAGAAGGCTAGATCTAAAAGATCAGTATTTATTATGTAATGTCTATATATTTATTTTGTCAGTATTTATAATTTATAGTTATAGTTCTTTCTTATGTTAAGGAGTAATTTAAATTCTTTGCAACTTCTCGGAATAGGTTTATAGAGACCCAAGTCATCCAGACATTCTTACGTAGAGTGTGTCCTATTCAGTTGTGTCTGAAAATACATATTTATATTTACCATGTAATAGGATTTATTTTTTTTTCTGCAATATACAGAGTTAATTACTGGGGTGAATTTTTGACATTGAATATGTTTTATAAACTTGAAGAATGCTATAAAGAAAATTGTGCTGATTTGAGGACACAATGTCCTTATTACAAGGCTTTTTACTCTTTGGATTTTAATTAAATTTGTTGCTTAAGTTATCTGTCTATACCAGAAAAGGAGAGAATGATTAACCTAAAGCCAAAGAAAATTCTAATTCCCAATTTATATTACCCCTTAGTTCTTCCCAAAGCATTTTCTCCACCCCCAACTTAAAAAAAGAAACCTTTTAGAAACCTATATATTAATAAAATATCTCTAATATGGATTAAAGTTGATATGATTCGTTTTTTGCTTAATTTGCTTTCAGTTCATTTATTCAATATATATCTCTGTGCATATGATATCCTGGACTCTCTTCTAGACTCTGTATTACAGCTAGTCAGACAATTTCTTGCCTCTGTGGAGCTTACATTCTAGCAACAGACAGATTATAAGCCAATAAATGTATAAGAACAGGTAGCAATAAGTCATGAAGAAAAATGAAGCATGGTGAGGAAACTGGGAGACAATGAAGTATGGTGTTTTTGTTTTGCTTTGTTTTTGTTTTTATGTACTCAGAGGGAAGGTTACTCTTCCCTTCATGATCCATGCAAAGATCTAGGGGAAAGGTGTTCTTTCCCACAGGGAATACATACAGAGGATACCTATTCATATAATTTAATTTTGAATAGTACAGAACAGAGAGTTGAAGACAGAAAGTCTTATTCATTGCTACAAAACCCATGTTTCGATTATGGTCCTTTACTGGTATGTAGCATATACACAGACAGGCAAGAGCTGTGTTCGGAAAAGCCATTTAAAAAATTATTTCTAATTTATTGTTTCACAGCTACTTTAGCATAAATGAATTTTATTGTTTCCCCTAGTTATAGTGGTGACCCAAATATTTAATTAAAGAAAGCCTCTGTTTCAACTTAATTTCTGAGTTTTTTTCCCATTTTTCTTTTTGTCTATGCCATAATCATTTTTCAGAGGAAGCAACAGATTCTGAAAACTTTGAAACCAAAAGGTACCTACCTATATTTGGCTGATAGGTCTTTTATCTTGTTACCATGCCTGTATGAAAAACTTGGCCAGGTGTGGTGGCTCATGCCTATAATACCAGCACTTTGGGAGGCCAAGGAAGGGAGATCACTTGAGCTCAGGAGTTGGAGACCAACCTGGCCAATGTGGTGAGACCCTGTCTCTACAAAAAAATGAAAAAATTAGCTGGGTGTGGTGGCACTCACCTGTGGTCCCAGCTACTTGGGAGGCTGAAGTGGAAGGATCACTTGAGCCCTGCAGGTCAAGGCTGCACACTTACCTTTACAACTTTTAAGAGATTGCAAGGAAGTTACAAATCGTTAAGCTATTCCTATATATCATATGACCACTTCTTGGAATTAAGCACTCAGTTTTAAAATGCTCTTATTTTCTGTCATACTCATTTCATTAAGAATAGTCCAGATATTCCTTATTATAAACTAAACTGTGAGAATTTCTTTTCCTTTCTTTTTTTTTATTACCTAGACCTTTTCTGGCAGCTGAGAATTTTGAACTTGGTAAATTGATAAACTAGGAAACTGATTTTATATAACCTAAATCCTCAAACTTTAGAGGGAGAGAAACACAGTTCTGGGAGCTGTGAATGTGATGAGGAAAAAAATTGATGAGGCAGCTGAGGAGAGACCCTAAAGTCAAGAGAGTGCTGCAAAGGAAAGGATAATTAATAGGTAGGGCCTATGATTCCTAGCAGACACAATATTGGTGTGTATATTCAGGGCTCAATAGGATTGATAACCATAGGATTGATAGCCAGCTTAACCTGTTTCTTCCCTCTAAATTTTCTAGCACAACCTCTCGGTAAAAATTGTTCAAAAATAGATTTTATGTTACAGAAATCATTCTTCCATCATCTTTCCTAAAAGAGTTATTCTGGCCAGGTGCGGTGGCTCACGCCTGTAATCCCAGCACTTTGGGAGGCCGAGGCGGGTGGATCACAAGGTCAGGAGATGGAGACCATCCTGGCTAACATGGTGAAACCCTGTCTCTACTAAAAAATACAAAAAATTAGCCAGGTGTGGTGGCAGGCGCCTGTAGTCCCAGCTGCTTGGGAGGCTGAGGCAGAAGGGCGTGAACTCGGGAGGCGGAGCTTGCAGTGAGCCGAGATTGCGCCACTGCACTCCAGCCTGGGCGACAGAGTGAGACTCCATCTCAAAAAAAAAAAAAAGAGTTCTTCTGTAATGCCATTATTAAAACTTGGAAATGTGGTTTTTGAGAAGGAAATATTGATTTTTCTTTTGAATTGTAGCTTTGTATAGATTTCTCTTCAGTCTTTTTGGTAGAAACTCAAATTTCCTTTTCAGAGTTCATGTTCTTACCATGGCCTGTATATAAATACTAGGTTGACTGTCAATATGGTTACATCACTATTTGACCTGCCATAGTAGATTGCTGAATTTGTCCTTGTGTTAATACTCATTCACATAAAAACCATAATACAAGGCAGCATTTAGATCCTGTGAAGATAATGACCAGGGCTTTCCCTGTGTATATATATAAATTGTATCAACTTGTTTTCTCTTACTAGTTTTTTTTATTTCAGGCTGAAAGAATATTCTCAGAGGTTAGAAGGATTGAGAATTATAGAGTTGAAGGCATGGAGATCTACTCTACAACACTTTGGCATCTTCAAAAAGATGTTGCTCTTTCAGTTCTGTCAAAAGACTTAACAGACATGGATAAAAATTCGCCAGAGGTATGTTAACCAAAATACTTTGCTTATATAGTTACCTTTTTGATCACCCTCAACAGATAGAGATGAACCAAGCAATTCAAACACTATTTAGTGTCACCCACACTTATTTCTTTTTTTTCTCTCTCTCTAGTCAGGGACTCAGAGAGGAAGAGAAAGTCCTAGAATGTGTGGTGCAGATTCACAAATAGAAAAATCACAAAGCAGCTATTTCATTCAGGATTTATCGAGATTTGACTACGTTAAATTTGCTGTTGTCACCAAGATTAGGGTTCGTTGAGCAGAAGTTACATAGATTGAAAAAATTAATAATTTTAAATTAAAATAAATTAGTATTGTCATTGTAAGACATAGGTGCAATTAATTTACATGCTCTAATCTTGTAAGATTGTATTTCATTGCATGTCAAAAATATTTAATGATACTTTTGTAACATATCTAAGCTTAGAATTAAACACAGTCAACTCCCATTATTTGCGGTAATTCTGTAGTCAACATGAACACTGAATTAGTGCTACTGAACCAATGTTCCTGGGAGTGATGGAGAGTTTGAAACAGAGATAGATTGTGGATTATAATCTTGAATCCTAAAAATAACTCATCCTGGTAGATCCTATTTTCTTTACAAAAGAGAGAATGCTGCTGGGCGTGGTGGCTCACACCTATAATCCCAGCACTTCAGGAGGCTGAGGCAGGCGGATTCCTTGAGCTCAGGAGTTCCAAGACCAGCCTCGGCAACATGGCAAAACCCTTCTCCACAAAAAATACAAAAATTAGCCAGGTATGGTGGCTGGCACCTGTGGTCCCAGCTGCTCGGGAGGCTGAGACAGGAGGATCACTTGAGCCTAGGTGGCGGAGGTTGCATTGAGCCAAGATCACACCACTGCCCTCCAGCCTGGACAACAGAACAAGACCAGATCTCAAAAAAAAAAAAAAGAGAGAGAATGAGGTTCAGAGGTGACTTGCCTGAAGCCACCCTACTTAAAAGTGCCAGCAGTGGGATTCAAATTCTGTCCAACTGTCCCCAGAGCCAAAGCTTCTTGCACTACACTAAACTAGCCCACAGAGTTTCTGTCCCTGGTCATCTCTGCATGAGAGCTAAAACAAGAAGGTAGAGTCACATTATTCAACCTCAAATGAGAACATACCTTTTGATGACTATGAAAGCACTGCAAGTATTGATTTTGGTTTTACAAATAAATTTTAGCAATCAGACAAATTCACAAATATGGAATCTGTGAATAATTAGAATTGAGTATCTACTGAAGCTCCTCCATTTTTGTCTTTCTGTTCTAAGTTGAGGCTTGATTTTAGTCATAGATTTGGTTTTAGAAAAAATAAAAGTTTAATTCTGTTTGGTTTTTGTTCCCATTTTTTTAAGGCCTGGTGTGCTGCAGGGAACTGTTTCAGTCTGCAACGGGAACATGATATTGCAATTAAATTCTTCCAGAGAGCTATCCAAGTTGATCCAAATTATGCTTATGCCTATACTCTATTAGGGCATGAGTTTGTCTTAACTGAAGAATTGGACAAAGCATTAGCTTGTTTTCGAAATGCTATCAGAGTCAATCCTAGACATTATAATGCATGGTAAGTGGTAATGAAGTACAAAGACAAAGTCGTATTGATGGTGCTGGTACTTACTAATTTTTCTTGTTAGATAGCTCTTTATTATCATGAATTTGGTTACTTATACTTAGGGATGGTACATACTGGTCAATAACTTCTAACTAAAATGTTTTCTTATGAAATGTACGTCTTTAACAAACTCTTAAATTAACTAATGATAATAGAACACCAGATCCTTATACTCAACAGTTTCAGCCTTCTACCAAACTTTTGCAGATACTGTAGTTGTTTTTTGTTTGTTTGTTTGTTTAGTTTTGTTACTTTGTTGCTTTTTCTTCGAACACCGAAATGGTGATTGGGATGAAAAGTGCTTGGGAAATTGGAAAGGAATAGCATAATTCACTTATTGGATAATAGGAAAAAAAATTGAAAAAATTTACTAGTTGCTGCTTTTTGACAGTGTTCTGGTTTATTGAGTTACTATTAAGAACTTAGTATACCCTTTTATTTAGCAGTATCTCTATTTTACTTTTTTGTACTTGTGTATAAGTAGACACATAGGAAATTACTACCTAGGTCATATTGTTATCAACTGAATAAGATATGAAAAAGTTTGGTCCTATTTCTGCCTCAACACCATACTTACTGTTGACATTTATTGTATTTTTCTGGACTGACTTAATAGTTTAAATATCAAGAGAAGGTATAATTCTGAAGCCATAACTCTGTGGTAGTTTTTTTGTCAGATACGGTTATCTTTGGGGTTATTATAGCAGTTGAGTTGTATCATTCTATTTGCTTCTAAATCTGAAGCATTATATTACTAAAACATTTTTTGATTTGTGAATATGTTGTTAATGGATTATGTCTCATTTTGCAGTAGTAGTTACATTGCCTGAAAGATGGCCAAAAAAATAGTGCTAGCTTTTGCTGACCAATGTAACAATCAACTTGCCAATGCTGCTGTCTCTTCCGATAGCTATGTTCTCTGTAATATTTTAAGAACTCAGTTTTTTTGTGTGTGTGTGTTTTTTTTTTTTTTGAGGCAGAGTCTCGCTCTGTCACCCAGGTTGGAGTGCAGTGGCCTGATCTCTGCTCACTGTATGCCCCGCCTCCCAGGTTCACGCCATTCTCCTGCCTCAGCCTCCTGAGTAGCTGGGACTACAGGTGCCTGCCACCATGCCCAGCTAATTTTTTTTGTATTTTTAGTAGAGACGGGATTTCACCATGTTAGCCAGGATGGTCTCAATCTCCTGACCTCATGATCCACCCACTTTGGCCTCCCAGTGCTGGGATTACAGGCATGAGCCACCATACCCGGCCAGGAACTCAGTTCTTAATAAGACTTGTGTTGTTTTTGATTTTTTCCCAAGTCTGGTTGATCCTTGTGTTGTTGTTTTTTTAAATGTGTATTGTCTGTTCAGCTGTTTTGCAGGAGTTGCATTCTTAAAAAACTTAACCATATCAAAAATTGTGTTTAAAGGAGGATTATTCAGATTGGCAAGCTTTTACTAGGAGGAGTTTAAATGCTGACGTATTTAGGTAACTAAATACTGAGCAACTTTATTCTAACTACAAAATAGATAGCCTTTCTTTTGTTTTCACTTTCACTATCATTAGCATAGTGTTTAATACCTTTTCTTCATCTATAACACAAGTATAATGATATATAAAGCCACTCAAATAAAGCAGATATGTTGTGCTTTTTTCTTATTCATTTGATGCTTATTCCCCATCATCATCATCATCATCATCATCATCATCATCATCATCATCATCTAGTTATGGCCATGAGAAGTCTCCGTAATATAAACCATCCACACTATATTCATTTGACATTTTGAAAATTCACGAGAAATACCTGCATATTAACCTAATACACTATTACATAGCCTTTAAAAATTGTAATTTTGAGGTCTATAAGTATAGGAGCATGCTTTTGATAACAGTAAGTGGGGGACAAGGAAGCCAAACATGACACTACGTATGCTATAATTATAATAATATAAAACAGAAATGTGGAAATAGCATTGTTAGGAGTTCAGCCTTTAGAATCATTAAGGAAGAACCTGGTTAGAATCTTTATTAGCTGTATAACTTTAAGCAAGTTATTTAACTTCTCTAAGTTTCAGTTTCCTTATTCGAAATAAGGATGATAATGGTACCTATGATTCCTCTAGGGATTAAATGAGATAATTTAGCAATGGTCTTGGCACACATGTAATAACTACTCAGTAAAAATTAGCTGTTAAATCTAGAATATGACAGGTATGGTGGCTCATACCTATAAGCCCAGCGCTTTAGGAAGCTGAAGCTGGAAGATTACTTGAGACCAGGAGTTTGAGACCAGCCTGGTCAACATAGCAAGACCCCTTCCCTAACAAAAACAAAAAAAAAGAAAGAAAACAATTAAGGCCGGGCGCGGTGGCTCACGCCTGTAATCCCAGCACTTTGGGAAGCTGAGACGGGCGAATCATGAGGTCAAGAGATCAAGACCATCCTGGCCAACATGGTGAAACCCCGCCTCTACTAAAAATACAAAAATTAGCTGGGTGTGGTGATGCGTGCCTGTAGTCCCAGCTGCTTGGGAGACTGAGGCAGGAAAACCACTTGAACCTGGGAGGTGGAGGTTGTGCCACTGCACTCCAGCATGGCAACAGAGTGAGACTCCATCTCAAAAACAAAACAAAACAAAACAAAACAATTAGTCAGGCATGGTGGTGTATGCCTGTAGTCCTAACTACTCAGGAGGCTGAGGTGGGAGGATTGCGTGAGCCTAAGAGTTCAAGGTTACCTGCAGTGAGCTATGATCACGCCATTGCACTCCAGCCCGGGCGACAGAGCAAGACGCTGAATTAAAAAAAAAAAAAAAAAAATCTATATGGGTTTAGGGGTGTGTTTTCTTTTTTCCTTATTATCATAGTTTGATTTGATTTGATTTGATTGTTTTTGCTTGTAAAAGTGACTCTTTAAAATGTTTTAATGGTCTGGGCATGGTGGCTCATGCCTGTAATCCTAGCGTTTGGGAGGCCAAGGTGGGAGGATTGTTTGAGGCTAAGAGTTTGAAACCAGCTTGGTCAACATAGTGAGACCTCGTCTCCACAAAAAATTAAAAATATGTTAATATAAGAAGGCTAGGGGTGGTAGCTCACACCTGCAATCCCAGCACTTTGGTAGGCTGGGACAAGCAGATCACTTAAGGCCAGGAGTTCAAGACCAGCCTGGCCAACATGGGGAAACCTCGTCTCTACTAAAAATACAAGAAAATTAGCTGGGCATGGTGACACATGCCTGTAATCCCAGCTACTTGGGAGGCTGAGGCGCGAAAATCACTTGAACCCAGGAGGCAGAGGTTGCAGTGAGCTGAGATTGCACCACTGCACTCCAACCTGGGTGACAAAAAGCAAGACTGTCTCAAAAAAGAAAAAAAATATATGTAGGCCAGGTGTGGTGGCTCATGCCTGTAATCCCACCACTTTGGGAGGACGAGGCCGAGTCGGGCGGATCACCTGAGTCGGGAGTTCGAGACCAGCCTGACCAACATGGAGAAACCCTGTCTTTACTAAAAATACAAAATTAGCTGGGTGTGGTGGCGCATGCCTGTAATCCCAGCTACTCGGAAGGCTGAGGCAGGAGAAACGCTTGAACCTGGGAGGCGGAGGTTGTGGTGAGCTGCGATCATGCCATTGCACTCCAGCCTGGGCAACAAGAGCGAAACTCCATCTCAAAAAAAAAAAAAAAAAAAAAAACAGCTTGGCACCATGACTCACGCCTGTAGTCCCAGCACTTTGGGAGGCCAAGGCAGGCGGATCACCTGAGGTCAGGAGTTCAAGACCAGCCTGACCAACATGGAGAAACCCCGTCTCTGCTAAAAATACAAAATTAGCCGGGCGTGATGGTGCATGCCTGTAATCCCCAGCTACTCGGGAGGCTGAGGCAGGAGAATTGCTTGAACCTGTGGGTGGAGGTTGTGGTGAGCCGAGATTGCACCATTGCACTCCAGCCTGGGCAACAAGAGCAAAACTCTGTCTCAAAAAAAAAAAAATATATATATATATATATGTATATTTGTGTGTGTGTGTGTGTGTGTATATATATATGCGCCTGGGCAACATGGCAAAACCCCATCTCTACAAAAAATACAAAAATTAGCCATGCCTGGTGGCGTGCACCTGTAGTTCCAGCTACTCAGGATGCTGAGGTGGGAGGATTGATCACTTGAGCCTGAGAGGTCAAGGCTGCAGTGAGCCGTGATTGAGCCACTGCACTCCAGCCTAGGCAACAGAGTGAGGTGCTATCTTTAAAATATAATAATAATAATAATAATAATAATAAACTGCTTTAATGGCTAGGCATTGTGGTTCATGCCTGTAGTCTCAGCTACTCTGGAGGCTGAGGCTGGAGGATTCTTTGAACCCGGAAGTTCAAGGATGCAGTGAGCTATGATTGGCCCACTGCACTCCAGCCTGGGTGACAGAGTGAGACCCTAATTCAAAAAAAAATTTTTTTATTTAAAAATAAGTAAATAAAATGCTTTAATGATTTTTATCATAACTGGTATTTTTTGCCTCTCCTCTAAGACCACCAGTATTCCACTGGATTATTAAAATGCCAGATTCTATACTTGTTCTTTTACTAATTGAACTAAATTAGCAACCTAAACTTTATATTTTTAAAATTATACTTTGTTTTATACTTTCAGGTATGGTTTAGGAATGATTTATTACAAGCAAGAAAAATTCAGCCTTGCAGAAATGCATTTCCAAAAAGCACTTGATATCAACCCTCAAAGTTCAGTTTTACTTTGCCACATTGGAGTAGTAAGTAGCTTTCTAAACATTAATACTCTATTAATCTCCCTTTTGAAATATGTTTGTTATTGATTTAATTGCTGTGATAAAAATTGGTCCTTTTTTGTGTTGAAACAGTATTCTGGAGCCTATTACAACCAAAAATACTACCCATTTGGCTTAGCATAAAACAAAATCACAAAATTGCCCTTATCCCTTGCACAAGTCACTTCATTGCTCTGAGCTTCTATTTTATGAATGTCATGTACTACTTGCTTACCTCATAGGGTTGTTCTGTGACTCAAGTAAGATATCTCCTGACCAGTTGCAGTGGCTCATGCCTGTAATGCCAGTGCTTTAGGAGGCCGAGGCAGGTGAATCACTTGAGGTCAGGAGTTGGAGACCAGCCTGGCAAACATGGTGAAACCCCATTTTTACTAAAAATACAAAAAACTAGCTAGGCGTGGTGGTACACGCCTGTAATTCCAGCTACTCGGGAAGCTGAGGCAGGAGAATTGCTTGAACCCAGAAGGAGGAGGTTGCTGTGAGCCGAGATCGCACCACTGCACTACAGCCTGGGCGACAGAGCAAGACTCTGTCTCAAAAAAAAAAAAAAAAAAGATACTTCCTATTTTTGAAAGCATTTTCCATGGGTTAATATTTAGCTCCTAAGTTAAGCAGGTTTTTTTTTTGTTTTTTGTTTGTTTGTTTGTTTTGAGACCTGTCACCCAGGCTGGAGTGCAGTGGCCCGATCTCGGCTCACTGCAAGCTCTGCCTCCCGGGTTCACGCCATTCTCCTGCCTCAGCATCCCGAGTAGCTGGGACTACAGGTGCCCACCACCACGCCTGGCTGAGTTTTTGTATTTTTAGTAGAGACTGTGTTTCACCGTGTTAGCCAGGATGATCTGGATCTCCTGACCTCATGATCCGCCTGCCTCGGCCTCCCAAAGTGCTGGGATTACAGGCGTGAGCCACCATGCCCGGCCTTAAGTAGGTAGTATTTTAAGGCAAATGGTTCCCTGTGTTTAAGCCTCTGAGTAACATAGGTATGTCATAATGAATTAAAATTCTTATAAGGCAATATGCACAATCATTTTTATATTTATATATTTTAAATGTATCTCGTAACAAATTGCACTTTGGCCGGGTACAGTGGCTCGTACTTGTAATCCCAACACTTTGGGATGCCAAGGCAGGAGGATTGCTTGAGGCCAGGAGTTCAAGACCAGCCTGGGCAACATAGCGAGACCCAATCTCTACAAAAAAATTTAAAAATTAGCCTGGCATGGTGGTGCACACCTGTGGTCCTGGCTACTTGGGAGGCTGAAGCACAAGGATCACTTGAGCCCAGGAGTGCAAGGCTGCTGTGAGCTAAGAAGGTGATACTGCACTCCAGCCTGGGCAACAGAATGAGACTCCATCTCTTAAAAGAAAATAAATAAATTTTACTTTAACAGGAGAAAAGATATGTACATTATGTTTGTTTGCTTTTTAAAATCTCATTTATTAGCTTCTGTATAAGTACGGTACCTTAAGTTCTTGTTCTCATCCTCTCATCCCTTTCCCCTTCTCCCTCCCCTCAGCTTCTCTCTTTTTTTCCCCCTAGCAAGTTTAGCTTTTGTGGGAATGGTCATACAATGTGAGGAAATTGTTAGTTTGAAATGTCACTATCTTGGGGAGAGTAGAATTCTAATTCTCTATTGACTATAATGACATTGACCATGATAATTTTCTTAAAAATGGACATAGTCCAGCACTATAAGACAGGGCAAGAAAAAAAAGTTGACAGTAACTTCTTTTATAGTTAGCTACTATGGAAAAAATGGAGAGATAATGTGTCTACTTAAAATTATTTTTTGTTGTCATCACCTTATTTATTCAATTCAAAATTAAATCTCTTGACACCTTTTGGTGAAGTTGAACACTTTTTTAAAAATAGGAATTCTTCTGAACTTATTGTAGAACAGGTTGTTTTAAATTTTTGAGTGGTTTATTTGAAGAAATTGTCAGGTAAGAGAGTAAGCTTTTCTCTTTTCGGGAACTAGTATTTAGGGTCTCAATCCTGTGGGCAGAATATTTGGCCACCATTAGATCATTGCGTAGATGAGTTTAGCAAGCAGACGTTGGCACTACCTATTCTCACATTCTTATGACCATGATATTTGTTAAAGTTCTGCAGCCACATTCATACATTCATTCACCCCACTTTTTTAATTTAAAATTTTTTTTTTTTTTTTGAGATGGAGTTTCGCTCTTGTTGCCCAGGCTGGAGTGCAGTGGCACAATCTCAGCTTACCACAACCTCCACCTCCCAGGTTCAAGTGATTCTCCTGCCTCAGCCTCCTGAGTAGCTGGGATTACAGGTGCCCGACACCACGCCTGGCTAATTTTTTGTATTTTTAGTAGAGACGGGGGTTTCATCATGTTGGCCAGGCTGGTCTCGAACTCCTGACCTCAGGTGATCCACCCACCTTGGCCTCCCAAAGTGCTGGGATTACAGGCGTGAGCCACTGGGCCCAGCCCACCCCACTTTATAACATATAATTTGTCCAAGGAGGAACATAGCAGAATATTAGTATACACATATGAATGAATAGTGAGGTTTGGTACTTTTTAAATCTTTTAAATTTTAAGTTATTTAAAATATCTTAAGTTATTTGCTTCCCAGTATTAGAGATCAGTGATTTTCAATTATGTAAAACAGTAAAATCATTTTTCTTTTTTTTTCTTTTTTTATTTTTATTTTTATTTTTTGAGACGGAGTCTCGCTCTGTCGCCCAGGCTGGAGTGCAGTGGCACGATCTTGGCTCACTGCAACCTCTGCCTCCGGGTTCAAGCAATTCTCCTGCCTCAGCCTCCCAAGTAGCTCGGACTACAGGCGTGTGACACCACGCCCGGATAATTTTTTGTATTTTTAGTAGAGACGGGGTTTCACCATGTTAGCCAGGATGGTCTCGATCTCCTGACCTCGTGATCCACCTGCCTTGGCCTCGCAACGTGCTCGGATTACAGGCCTGAGCCACCGCACCTGGCCAGTAAAATCATTTTTCAAATAAATTCCTAAAATATTGAAAATATAATTGTTCTGAGTGAAACAAGGTTTGTAAACAGGAGTGTTTTTAACACAGTTTTGAGAAGTCTAATATTTGAAAGACCGCATAAACCTGATGAAATGTGAATATTATCTGGCTAAATAGTACAGATCTTTTTTATGAATAGAACACCAAGGTTTTGCTTGCCTTTTAGACTTAAAGGTAACCAAATATCTGCTCTAAAGATAGACTATTGATTATCATCATAGGTATGTACCAGAGGACCTAGATTTTTATCACAGAGCAAATTATTTAAGATCTCTAGACTTCAGTATTCTCATCTTTAGTGAAGCAGTTGAACTAGAATTAGAAGTGATTTTAGAGATAATCTATTAATCATTTGGTAATTAATTACTAAATCCACTTAATGCAGTGGACAATCCAGTTAGACCCTACAACCTTATCTCTAATAATTTGATTATGTTGGTTTTGAGTCACGTTGGTTCTCACCTTTCTTCATAAATATCAAGAGGGAGTATTAACATGATCTTTATTTCTTACAGGTTCAACATGCACTGAAAAAATCAGAGAAGGCTTTGGATACCCTAAACAAAGCCATTGTCATTGATCCCAAGAACCCTCTATGCAAATTTCACAGAGCCTCAGTTTTATTTGCAAATGAAAAATATAAGGTAAGATAAATATCTTAAGGGTCTTCAGTGTTGTATTGCTTAAAAACAACGTTATCGCTTGTTTTCAATAAACTGAAAGTTATTTATTTAATTTTGATCTGAGACATTTTTCCAAGCTGTTAATTTCATTTTTTGTGATTTTTATTTCTTCATGAAATACTCATAGGAAGGATAGGTGTGTGGATATTTAGGAATATATAGTTATCCCTTGTAAAGATGTCTTATATAGAAAGGCAGTTTTTTCATCAGGTAGTTATCTTAAAGTTATCTTAAACCATCCTCTTAGGACCAAAATAAGTGAACAGATGAATATGAATGTATGGGCCAGGCGCAGTGGCTTACGCCTGTAATCCCAGCACTTTGGGAGACCAAGGCGGGCGGATCACCTGAGTCAGGAGTTCAAGACCAGCCAGGCCACATGGTGAAACCCCATCTCTACTAAAAATACAAAAAATTAGCTGGGCATGGTGGCGGGTGCCTGTAAGTCTCAGCTACTGGGGAGGCTGAGGCAGGAGAATCACTTGAACCCAGGAGGCAGAGGTTTCAGTGAGCCAAGATCACGCCACTGCTCTCCAGCCTGGGCGACAGAGCGAGACTTCATCTCAAAAAAAAAAAAAAAATTAAAAATTAAAAAACAGAAAAAGAAAACGAATGTGTGTGCATTATTCAGCTTTTATTGATTACCCAGTATGTGTCAGGCACCAGGAATATAGTGGCAAGTAAAGCAATTATCTTTCCTGCTTTTGAGGGGCCTACTATCTAGTACTCTCTAGGAAAACAGACATAACCAAATAATCACAAAATATAATAAATGTTTAATACATAAAGGGAAAGTGTATTAAGTTATGAGAGCTTATAACACGGAGACTAGTTCTAGTCTGATGTGTCTTTCTCTTTACTTCTCACTCTTTTTCAAATTATGTATGCTTAGCCTGAAACAAGTATTGAAAAAAGAAGATAAGGAAACTGAGAAAGAGATAAGAGGCAAAAAGACACGAGATTTTTGTTATCATTTATTCAATCAGAAACCATGAAGCAAAATCTTTTAAAATAAATTCAGGGCTGGGCGCAGTGGCTCACACCTGTAATCCCAGCTCTTCGGGAGGCCAAGGTGGGCAAATCACTTGAGGTCAGAAGTTCGAGACCAGCCTGGCCAACATGGTGAAACCCCATCTCTACCAAAAATACAAAAATTAGCCAGGCATGGTGGTACGCACCTGTAGTCCCAGCTACTTGGGAGGCTGAGGCACGAGAATCACTTGAATCCAGGAGGCAGAGGTTGCAGTGAGCCAAGATTACGCCACTGCACTCCAGCCTGGGCAACAGCAACACTCTGTCTCACAAAAGAAAAATAGAAAGAAATATACCAAACCAGTGATAACTTTTTTTAAATACTAATAAAAATCCCTATAATCCCGTCACTTTGGAGGAAGAGGCAGGCAGATCACATGAGTCCACGGAACTTGAGACCAGCCTGGGCAACATGGCAAAACCCCATCTCTACCAAAAAAAAATACAAAAATTAGCCAGGTGTGGTGACGTGTGCCTGTACTCTCAGCTACTCAGGAAGCTGAAATGAGAGGATGGCTTGAGCTCAGGAGGCGGAGGTTGCAGTGAACTGTTTTCGCGCCACTGCACTTCAGCCTGGGCCACAAAGCTAGACCCTGTCTTAAAAAACAAAAAAAAAAATAGGGCCAGGCACAGTGGCTCACGTATGTAATCCCAGCACTTTGGGAGGCTGGGGCGGGCAGATCACGAGGTCAGGAGTTTGAGGCCAGCCCGGCCAACTTGGTGAAACCCCGTCTCTACTAAAAATACAAAAATTAGCCGGGCATGGTGGTGGGCACCTGTAATCCCAGCTACCTGGGAGGCTGAGGCAGGAGAATCGCTTGAAACTGGAAGGCAGAGGTTGCAGTGAGTTGAGATCACACCACTGCGCTCCAGCCTGGGCAACAAGAGTGAAACTCCATCTCAAAAAAAAATTTAAAAATAGGCTAATAAAGATATACAAAGGGATTAAATATATAATTTATCCAGTAATTCCTTTAGTTTTATTCTATCTTCTTTATGAAGACATGGGTTTCTATTTTTACTGGTTTTGTCCTTTTAAAAAGCTTGTCTTTCTTTAGTTTTTGTTTTTCTTGCTCTGTTGCCCAAGCTGGAGTGCAGTGGTGCAATCATAGCTCACTGAAGCCTCAAATTCCTAGGCTGAATTCCTTGTACCCAGGACTACAGGCATAAGCCACCATGCTCAGCTAATTTTTTTATCTAACTGGAGTCTTTAAAAACCTTCTTTTAGGGCCAGGTGCCGTGGCCCATGCTTGTAATCCCAGCACTTTGACAGGCCAAGGCAGCCAGATCATTTGAGGCCAGGAGTTCAAGACCAACCTGGCCAACATGGTGAAACCCTGTCTCTACTGAAAATACAAAAATTAGCTGGGCCTGGTGGCACACTCCTGTAATCCCAGCTACTCAAGTGGCTGAGGCATGAGAATCGCTTGAACCCATGAGGCGGAGGTTGCTATGAGCCCAGATCACACCTCTGCATTCCAGCTTGGGCAACAGAGGGAGACTCTGTCTCAAAAAAAAATTTTTTTCATAAAGCTGATTTTAAATCTAATAAGCCTCTTTCAACTTTTAACTACTCTTTGAAGTACTATAATTGCAAATCAGTATTTGTTTTTATGTATTTGCTTTATGTACCTCTTTAGATATGAAGGACTTTATTCATTATTCTTAAAGCCATTTTAATACCAACATACCTACCAGATAGGCCACATAAATCAGCGTTTACTTGCTTCAAGAAACCCAAGTTCTAATCTCATCAGTTGTCTGGACTATGATATATATAGTGATAGCCATTTTTGTGGGGTTTTCTTTCTTTCTTTGTTTAATTAGGCAGCCTTCCAATCCAAATTAGGACCAGAGAGACTCCCTCTTTTGTTATTATTATCATTATCATTATTATATCAGGCAGCCCCCTGAGCCACAGTAGACTCAGAAAAACTCCCAGTTATAGCCATTTTTGGGTATGAGCTTGGGGCTTTGCTGAATTATGAGGCCTAAATTGCTCAATGGATTAGATATAGAAATGTGACTGTATGAAAAGGGCATAAGGAAAAGTTAAAAGGTACATGTTCTCAGGATCTCCTGGGGCTGTGTCATTCACTGGTCACTTGAAAAAAAGAAAGAAAAGTTAATGATTGCTTCTGAGATTTTTCTGGCTCCAAAATGAAAATCAAGGGGGCCATTTCAACATCTCTAAAACATTGCTAGCCATCACCTTATTTAATGTGCTGTACTGATATTTAATTATTTAAATCTTAAGTCTTTAGGGTAAAAGTAAGAGCTCTGATGCTATGTGAGACACTATTTCTCAATGAGTCCTTGTAATTAGATCGTTGGGGGTGGGGATAGGCATGCTGGTTGCATGAAATGTTGATAACAATTATAATATGCAGTCATAGAAAGAAAACATATCAATTCTGAATTGTGTGTGTTGTAGCAGTGAAGGAGGATTGGAGTGTGTCATCTTAAAGATTAAGATTTCTTTAAAGGCCAGGCGCAGCAGCTCACGCCTGTAATCCCAGCACTTTGAGAGGCCAAGGTGAGAGGATCACTTGAGATCAGAAGCTCGAGACCAGCTGGCCGATATGGTGAAACCGCGTGTCTACTAAAAATACAACAATTAGCCAGGCATGGTGGCACACGCCTGTAATTCCCGCTGCTCAGGAGGCTGAGGCAGGAGAATTGCTTGACACTGGGAGGGAGAGGTTGTAGCGAGCCAAGATCACGACACCACACTCCAGCCTGGGTGATAGAGTGAAACTCCATCTCAAAAAAAAAAAAAAAAAAGGATTTCTTTAAAGTAAGGCCGGGTGCAGTGGCTCACACCTGTAATCCCAGCACTTTGGGAGGCCAAGGCGGGTGGATCACCTGAGGTCAGGAGTTCAAGACCAGCCTGGGCAACTTTAGTGAAACCCCATCTCTACTAAAAATACAAAACAAAATTAGGCATTACAGGTAAGCCCCTGTAATCCCAGCTACTCCAGAGGCTGAGGCAGGAGAATCACTTGAACCCAGGAGGCAGAGGTTGCAGTGAGCAGAGATCGCACCACTGCACTCCAGCCTGGGTGACAGAATGAGAGTCCATCTCAAAAAAGAAAAAAAGATGTCTTTAAAGTAATAATTCTTAGAGTGGTCTGGGAATTTCTGGGGGTCCCTAAAATCCTTCCAAGGAGTCCTAGAGGTCAAAGCTATTTTTACAATAATATCTTGACGTTATTTACCTTTTTCACTCTCATTCTGTCCAAATGGACAGTAGAATTTTCCAAAAGCTACATAATATGTGATATCGAAACAGATTAAATGGAGAAGCAGATAGATGTGAGAATCTAGCTGTCTTCTACTAACAGAGACTTGCAAAAATGTTAATGCCACTCTTCTCAATAACTTTTTGTTGTTCTGAAAAATTATATAGTTATTTTTCATTAAAAAATAAATCACTGGGCCGGGCATGGTGGCTCACGCCTGTAATCCCAGCACTTTGGTAGGCTGAGGCGGGCAGATTACTTGAGGTCAGGAGTTCAAGACCAGCCTGGCTGACATGGTGAAACCCCGTCTCTACTAAAAATACAAAAATTAGCTGGGTGTGGTGGCGCATGCCTGTAATCCCAGTTACGCGGGAGGCTGAGGCACGAGAATCACTTGAACCTGGGAGGCAGAGGTTGCCATGAGCCAAGATCACCCCACTGCACTCCAGCCTGGGCAAGAGAACAAGATTCTGTCTCAGAAAGAAAAAAAAAAAAAAAAGTAGAAGAACATGAATGACACTGTGTTGTCTTGATTAAGAGAAATGGCTTCTGAGAGTCCCAAGGCCAGACTAGTCAGTTTTTTACAGACTAGACCTCCATATGCCAATTAGTTAAGGTGACTGTGGACAGTTGTAAAGAGTTGATATAACTCAATTTAAAATCACTGTAAATGAAAGTTAATTAAGCAGTTTATAATCCATTTAATCCCATTATCATTGTTCCAGTCAGATTGCTTGAATCTGAGAAGCGGAGATTGCAGAGAGCAGAGATGGCGCTACTGCACTCCAGCCTGGGCGACAGAGCGAGACTCCACCTCAATAAATAAAAATGAATAGATAGATAGATAGATAGATAGATAGATAGATAGATAGATAGATGACCAAAAGCAAGGATTGTTACCACCTGCATATTTCACGAAGAGGGGCGTGTGTGTGTGTGTGTGTGTGTTTTCAGTGTACTAGAGTGCCTGCCATTTCTTAGTACCTATTGTCATATAAGTATGCATTTTATTTTCACAACAATAAGAACTAATACAATAAGGAAGTATATTGATTAAGATTTAGTTAGCTTTTGTGAAGATGATTTGGGAAATCAAATAAGTAAAAACGCTTGGTCAAAACTTTAAAAATTTTTGCTACTTTAAGGTTTTTCTTTGCCTTTTTCAGTCTGCTTTACAAGAACTTGAAGAATTGAAACAAATTGTTCCCAAAGAATCCCTCGTTTACTTCTTAATAGGAAAGGTAAAGACTGGGGTCATGGTCCCAAACAGTGACTTTCATAGCAAATAAGGACATTTTATAAGAATAAATGTAATACTTCCTGTACAATATCTATTGAGCAAATTCAACTAAAGCTCCGAACTGAGTGCTCTGGGAATAACAGATTTAGTTCTAACACTTAAGAAAATGATATCCTAGCCGGGCATGGTGCCTCATGCCTGTAATCCCAGCACTTTGGGAGGCCTAGGCAGGTAGATTACCTGAGGTCAGGAGTTTAAGACCAGCCTGACCAACATGGTGAAACCTGACCTCTACTAAAAATACAAAAAGTTAGCTGGGCGTGGTGACACATGCCTGTAATCCCAGCTACTCCGGAGGCTGAGGTACGAGAATCACTTGAACCTGGGAGGCAGAGGTTGCCATGAGCCAAGATCACCCCACTGCACTCCAGCCTGGGCAAGAGAACAAGATTCTGTCTCAGAAAGAAAGAAAAAAAAAAAAAAAGTAGAAGAACATGAATGGCACTGTGTTGTCTTGATTAAGAGAAATGGCTTCTGAGAGTCCCAAGGCCAGACTAGTCAGTTTTTTACAGACTAGACCTCCATATGCCAATTAGTTAAGGTGACTGTGGACAGTTGTAAAGAGTTGATATAACTCAATTTAAAATCACTGTAAATGAAAGTTAATTAAGCAGTTTATAATCCATTTAATCCCATTATCATTGTTCCAGTCAGAGTGATATTTATTGGAAACTTACTACCTGAAAGATAGAAGCAAGGAATTCTGAAAATAATGTCTGATTATATTAAAAGGAACTCAAAAGCTGATATGAGTTCATCTGTAGGAAGAAAATGTCCTACCCTTAGAATGAGTTTAGAGCACATAAATCAGGAGCCTAATTTAAATTATAAATATTTAGAATTGTAGAGGCTGGGCGCGGTGGCTCACACCTGTAATCCCAGCACTTTGGGAGGCAGGTGGATCACCTGAGTCAGGAGTTTGAGACTAGCCTAGCTAACATGGCTAAACCCTGTCTCTACTAAAAATACAAAAATTAGCCAGGGGTGGTGGTGGGCACCTGTAGTCCCAGCTACTCAGGAGACTGAAGCAGGAGAATCGCTTGAACCTGGGAGGTGGAGGTTGCAGTGAGCCAAGATCGTGCCATTGCACTCTAGCCTGGGTAATAGAGTGAGACTCCATCTCAAAAATAAATAAATAAGTGTATATATAGTTAGAATTTTATAGTTGAAGCTCACAACTTAATGAAAAATGTAGTGCTGCTGTTTATTTTTAGGTTTACAAGAAGTTAGGTCAAACACACCTCGCCCTGATGAATTTCTCTTGGGCTATGGATTTAGATCCTAAAGGAGCCAATAACCAGATTAAAGAGGCAATTGATAAGCGTTATCTTCCAGATGATGAGGAGCCAATAACCCAAGAAGAACAGATCAGTAAGTATCATACATATGATTTTGAGTATTTAGAAAGTTACCTTTTGCATAAGGATTTGTAGGCTACTCTTTTATTTTATTTTTCTGACCATGGTGTTTTCATTATACCAAATGGACTTTTAGGGAAATTGAACAGGGTGATGTAATAACAAAATGCATATAAAGTCAGATAATGAGTTTCTGTTCTGGATCTTGTTTGCTGTGTGACTTTGACAAATTCATTGCTAAGTTTTACCCGGACCTCAATTTATGTTTGAATATGTAACCAGTACTGTTTTATCTGCTTCATAAAAATGTAGTTTTTTAAATAAGAGAATGGAGAAATTTCTGACAAGATAAATTCTGATTAGATGCCTTTGTTCCAGAAAACTTGGTGAAAGGCTTTAATTAAAATTATAAGCCATGGGGCCAGTCGCAGTGGCTCAGGCCTGTAATTCCAACACTTTGGGAGGTGGAGGTGGGTGGATCACCTGAGGTCAGGAGATGACACCAGCTGACCAACATGGTGAAACCTCGTCTCTACTAAAAATACAAAAATTAGCTGGGCGTGGTTGCGGGCACCTGTAATCCTAGCTACTCGGGAGGCTGAGACAGGAGAATTGCTTGAACCCAGGAGGCTGAAGTTGCAGTGAGCCGAAATCACGCCATTGCACTCCAACCTGGATGACAAGAATGAAACTCTGTCTCAAAAAAAAAAAAAGTATATATATATATATATATATATATATATATATATATATATATGCCAGGCATGATGGCTTGCGTATGTAATCCCAGCTACTCAGGAGGCTGAGGTGGGAGGATTGCTTGAGCCTAGGATTTCACGACTAGCCAGTGAGACCCTGTGTCTAAACAAATTTTTAAAAGTAGCTGGCTGTGGTGGTACGTGTCTATAGTCCCAGCTACTTGGGAGGCTGAGGCAGGAGAATCATACCACTTGAGCCCAGGAGTTTGAGGCTGCAGTGAGCTATGATTGTGCCACTGCACTCCAGCCTAGGTGACAGAGCAAGATAGATGATTGATTGATTGATTGATTGACTGACTGATAGACCGACCCCATAAACCTTTTGAAACTGAAGGTTATAGTCTGTGTTTCTGTGGACTAGCAGGGAGTATTCTTAAAGTGGAGTCAGTGATTGGAGGTTGGGGGAAATGTCAATTTTTTTTTTTTAATGTCTCAGAGAACTAGCTAGTTGTAATTCCTAGGGCAGGAATAAGGAACTCATTAGGAAGAGGCAGTTTTGGTAGTTAAAACTTAAAGGTAAAATGCAGTAAGCTAATATCAGACCTATTACAAAGTTAGGAAACTTGAGTTGCATTTTATTAAAGGATATGAGGATTTTTAAGGGCCTTTATTTAGGGTTTTATCTCTCTGAATATAATACAACTTTTCTTACTTGTTTTCATGAACCAACAGGATATATTTGTCAGAAAACTTACTGTGGACTTTTGTTTTATTTTTAAAGTGGGAACAGATGAATCCCAGGAGAGCAGCATGACAGATGCGGATGACACACAACTTCATGCAGCTGAAAGTGATGAATTTTAACTTCTGGAAATCAGACTTTTACAACTGGATGTGTGACTAGTGCTGACATGTTTCTTGTCCCTCTGTATACTGAGTCTTTACTCTTGAGCTGGCGGTGTCATCGTCCGTCACTTATACCATGAGTGTGCCACTTTCATTGGACCCTGACTGTATACAGAATGAAAGGCAGTGCAATATTTAGCTGCTAACAAGACTGGCTCTTTTACCAGTATGAATGACAATTTATGGGGGGTAGGGTGGGGAACTTTCTTTTCTGTTTTTCTTTAATCTCCCTTTGTTGGAAAGTATCATGAAAGGAAGAGTTATGTTTTATCTTGAAGGAACCATTAGATATGGAAAATAGTGATGAACCAGAGTTTCTTGGTTGCTTTTTCAAAAATTTGTTTTTATTTGGTTCTGTTCCTGATAAACAGAGTAACTGACCTTCATTTCTAGGTTCTTCAAGAATGGTGTTTGCAAGTGCCAGATGGAACAATAAAAGACGTTGCCTATAACAGTGACTTGATTGCCAAGGAATGTAAATTACCTTAAACTTGCAGTATCTCCCATAAACAAATGTAATGGGCATATTGGGACTCGTATGTAGGAATCAAATATCCCTCCATACAGTGTACACTTATTCTTGGCAAGAATGCTTTAATGTCTAACCAAGAATTTTAATTTATTCATCTTGCTTCAAAGTGTTGATCATTGTTGTCTTGGTATTACAAACTTTAAAATTGTTTCTTACCATATTGCCTCTTCTCTTTGAGCTCTGTGGGATCACCTTTAACATTCAGAGATGATAGAGTGGTTCCCCACTGAGAAGCCAAAACAAGGCCCTTAATAACCCCTTAAGTTCACCATATGAATCAGAAGGAGAACACTAAAGTGGAGAGACTTTTAAGAGATCATGATAGTGAAAGCCTTAATATAATCAGAATTGTACCATAACCTTGAATCTAGATTTGTTCAAAACATCCCTTTGACTTTTCTAAGTGTTTGCTTAAGCAGAGTGTAAGAATGTGCAGTTACCTTTGGTTGAGATCCTTTCCATTCTTTTTGACCCTCTGCTTCAGATTTTTTCAGTAGTGTGAGTCACCAAAACATTTACTAAGAGTAATTGGGTTTAGGAAGTTGGAAATTTTTAGCTTGGGGGAAAAAACATTCTTATGAAGGAGATAGGTTCTCTTCTGAGTTTGTCATAATATAGATTGGTGTCTTTGGAAAATGGCCACAATTTTAAGAATTTAATTATGCATATAAAATGATAATTATTGGAATTCCACAGTAACAGATTTAAACAGTCTTAAATTGTTTATCTCCTTTATTGTAATGTATTGAAATTTTTAGAGAAACTTTAGTTGTTAACATTTTATTAAGTGCCAATGTCAGAATATAACAAATTATAGTTTCTTATGAATGACAGGCCTACAGTTATTATTTTGGATTATTTGATGAAGGACAAACTTACCTGTATTTGTTAGTCAAGCTGTGAAAATAAGGTGGATTACAAAAGATGTGAAAAAAATTTTAGCCTGTAGACTCAGTAATTTTCTATAATTTACTGTTAATCTCATTTGAACATGGATTAGGTACAATTTATAAGTTAATTCAAGTCAGGGTCTTTAGGTATCAGGTGCCAGAGAGATATTTAACAGATTTCCCTACCTAAATTTATGTATATGTACTGTCTAAAACAATACTTTTTTAAAAAAAGGAACAGTTGGGAGAAAATAAATATAATGAAAAATTCCCAGAGGCTAGCACTTGGATTCTAACACGTATGCTATTGTATTATCCATTAGTTCTGTAATACTTAATTTTAGATTCTTTTATTTTTTTAATTGGCAAAGCACAAGGTGCTGTATAACAGTGTCATTTAGAGTTTTATAGAAAGCTTCAACCTGAGTTCTGCGTTATAAAGCCTGGAGAAAGCTAAGCTTAGAACATAACTTGCTGAAGTATAATTATCTTTTTGTAGCAGGAATTTATGTGCCAGAGGTGAGAGTCTTTCTGGTACTGATTTTTTGAGACCAAGGATAAAAGGATCGTTTTGTAAGACATGCCATGGCAATGGCTGGTTGGGGGACAGTTTCCGCCCAAGCTTGGCCTATTTTATTTTTCCTCATACCTACTTTCAAAGTCATTTAGGTATTTGAAGCCTTATTTCCCACATAGTAACACTTTCTGGCTTTTGCAGTTTCTTTTTTTGTTTGGTTTTGTTTTTTGCATGGAATGGGGATCAAACAACCCGAAGAAGAACACATTTTGATCAAGCAAAATGTTTGCTTCAAACTTCAGAAGTTTATTTTACAGAAATTAAATTAAGTAGTTTGACATCCTTTTCTCTGTTTCACACATATATTAGGTTGGTGCATAAGTAATTGTGGTTTTTGCCATGACTTTTATGGCAAAACCTGCAATTACTTTTGCACCAACTTAATACATCTATATACATATATATATATGTGCACACACTTGTTCAGAAGTTATGTTGTGGCCTTGGATTTGTTTTTCCCCTTGGAAATGGTTCTTAACTCTGGGATTTTAGAAGGTTAGAATATTTTTTCAAGAGAACAGTGGTACTCAAAAGAATGAAAGGTGGTCCCTACATTTTCTGTATTCATCACTTAAAATTTTTAATTTTTCCGAGAACTACAAGTAACATTTGAACCATGCTGCTGTTGTACCTTAAACAAAAACTCAGTGATAACCAGTATTTAGTCTATTAAAAATGCTCTTTTTGAAGAAAAAAGTTTGGAAGTCTCTGATTAGCCAGAGTATAGTATGAGTCTTCACTGAGAAATATGGTGACCCATTTTCTTTGTGAAAACCTGGGAAAATGCAAGTGTGGGTATGAAGTGTGTGTTCTGTTTGCATTGAAACAATGTAATTTTTTGTCTTCTTTTTGCTTTAACTGACTTATTTCAGAAATTGTACAGTGTTGAGGGGAAAAGTCTTTTCTGTTAATATATTTGCAATTCATTAAAGGATATGGAAAATCCAAATAAGTTACTTTTGAAAGCAATTTATAATCAAGTTGTTAAAGCTATATGAAAGCTGTGCCATCTGTATTTTAATAAGAAGGCACAGAAAAACAGAGATACAGTTTTATGTTTCACAAAAAACTAGAGCAATGTTTATCTAATTTTTTAAAACTTACACTCTTTTAATATATTTATATTTTTAAATGGTCATACTCTTTTTTAGTATTATTTGGAATATCAAAATAAATACTATGACAAAAACAATGGTAATTTTTAGAATACCTTTTTTCAAACTACAGAAGCCCCTTACCAACCAGCAGCTGTGAATTTGCAAGTCAACTGCTTATTCTTTGATCACGTGATTTCTGAAATTTCTTCAAAAGGGACACAAAGGTTTTTTTGTTCCAATTAGAATCTATTTAAAAAGGTCAGGATCTGAAAGAAGTAAGATGTAGAAACTAAATTTTACTCTAATTTGAATTTTTTTTTTTTTTTTTTTTTTGGTATCTTGGAGAAAGTACAAAGAGCTGAAGGGTTTTATTCAGACTTGAAGAAAAGGCAGTAACAGGGAAAAACATATGAAGGTGGGGTGAGCTGGGCAGTTCCAAGGGGAACAATGCAGACCTCATAACCTTCCCTAGGACCTGCCATTTAATGTCAGCTGAACAAGGATAAACAGCAGCTTAGACATGGAGCTATTCTTTGGCTTGTTTAGCTGACAACTTGTGGTTCATGAAGGTTCAGTATAGGTTTTATTTTTCTTTGTAAGTGCAAACTTTGTTTAAAAGCTATGTTTGCTGAGATCCTGGTCTATGGATTGTGTTACTTGCTTTGTGGATGGTATTTTCAATTCTCATCACTAGAAGGTAGGTATTACTTCATTTTACAAAACAGAAAACAGGCTCAGCTATTAAATGATAAAACTGGGCACTTTTGGCATTAGTGTATGTTCAGAATCTTATATTTTAGTTTTGGACTTCCTCTGGAGGTTTCAAGTCATATTTAATGGTAACTGTAAGTTGTCTTCTCTAGCATTTTTTTTAAGACAGTCTCGCTCTGCCCCGCAGCCTGGAGTGCAGTAGTATGATCATAGCTCACTGTAGCCTCGAACTCCTGGACTCAAGCAATCCTCCCACCTCAGCCACCCAGGTAGCCAGGACTAAACATGCACCACAACACCTGGCTCATTTTTTATTTTTTATTTTTGTAGAGTCAGGGTATTGCTATGTTGCCCAGGCTAATCTCAAACTCCTGGCCTCAAGCAATCCTCCCACCTCAGCCTCCCAAAGCACTGAGATTATAAGCGTGAGTCACCTCACCCAGCCCTCTAGCCTTTTTTTTTTTTTTTTTTTGAGATAGAGTTTCGCTCTTGTTGCCCAGGCTGGAGTGCAGTGGCGCGATCTCGACTCACCGCAACCTCCACCTCCCAGGTCCAAGCGATTCTCCTGCCTTAGCCTCCTGAGTAGCTACAGGCATGTGCCACCACGCCCAGCTAATTTTTGTATTTTTAGTAGAGACGGGGTTTCCATGTTGGTCAGGCTGGTCTCAACCTCCCGACCTCAGGTGATCCGCCCACCGTGGGCTCCCAAAGTGTTGGGATTACAGGCTTGAGCCACCGCATCTGGCCCTCTCTAGCATTTTTTTTTTTTTTTTTTTTTTTTTTTTGAGACGGAGTCTCGCTCTGTCACCCAGGCTGGAGTGCAGCGGCGCAGTCTTGGCTCACTGCAAAGCTCCCAGGGTTCACGCCATTCTCCTGCCTCAGCCTCCCGAGTAGCTGCGACTACAGGCGCTCCCCACGACGCCTGGCTAATTTTTTTTGTATTTTTAGTAGAGACGGTTTCACCATGTTAGCCAGGATGGTTTTGGTCTCTTGACCTCGTGATCTGCCCACCTCGGCCTCCCAAAGTGTTGAGATTACAGGCGTGAGCCACCGCGCCCAGCCTAGCATTTTTAAATATAAAGTCTACTGTAGGCTAATATCAAGGTCCAGGTTTTACAGAGGAAACTTTATTATTAATCATCCAGATCTGTTGTAGTATAGTCCTTTGTTAGGGCTTTGATCTATGTGCTGCTTCTCTTCTGCCACTGAAATTGGAATATATTTTCCCTCTTTGAGTGACTAAGATTTGCTTTAAAGTAGAAAGTTATAAATCTTCAATTTTCTTTCAGTTCTTGCATTTTTATTAACAACTTCCTCTATTGCAAGCATTCTTTTTTTTTTTTTTTTTTTTTTGGAGACAAGGTTTTGCTCTGTTATTCAGGCTGGAATGCAGTGGCACGATCACAGCTCACTGCATCTTCTACCTCCCAAGTTCAAGCGATCCTCCTGCCTTAGCCTCCCAAGTAGTTGGGACTACAGGCATGCCCCACCACTCCCAGCTAATTTTTTGTGTTTTTGTAGAGATGGGGTATTGCCATATTGCTCAGGCTGGTCTCAGACTCATGGGCTCAAGCAGTTCGCCCGCCCCAGCCTCAAGCATCCTTTTAATATTCAACACTCTTAGGAAGAATGTAGGCCAGACGTTGTGGCTCACACCTGTAATCCCAGCACTTTGGGTGGCCGAGATGTGCGGATGAGCCCGAGTTAGAGACCAGCCTGGGCAGCATAACAAGACCCCGTCTGTATTAAAAAAAGAGAGAGAGAGAGAAAAATGGGCTGGGCGCGGTGGCTCACACCTGTAATCCCAGCACTTTGGGAGGCCAAGGCAGGTGGATCACGAGGTCAGGAGATCCAGGTCATCCTGGCCACCATGGTGAAACCCCATCTCTACTAAAAATACAAAAATTAGCCAGGTGTGGTGGCGTGCGCCTGTAGTCCCAGCTACTCAGGAGGCTGAGGTAGGAGAATCACTTGAACCTGGGAGATGAAGGTTGCAGTAAGCCGAGATCGCACCATTGCACTCCAGCCTGTGTGACAGGGCGAGACTCCATCTCAAAAAAAAAAAAAAATAGAAAAGAAAAGAAGAAAGAGAAATGTAGGCTGGGCACCGTGGCTCATGCCTGTAATGTTAGCACTTTCGGAGGCTAAGGGTGATGGATCACTTGAGCCAAGGAGTTCAAGACCAGCCTGGGTAACATAGTGAGACCCCCATCTCTACAAAAAATGGGTAAAAATTAACCAGGCATGGTGGAGTGCACCTCTGGTCCCAGCTACTTGGGAGGCTGAGGTGAGAGGATTACTTGAGCCTCAGAGGTTGAAGCTGCAGTGAGCCATGATGGCACTGCTGTACCCAGCCTGGGTGGCAGAGTAAGACCCTGTCTCAAAGGAAAAAAGAAAAATGTATTTATGGCCGGGAGCGTGGCTCACGCCTGTAATCCCAGCACTTTGGGAGGCCAAGGCAGGCGGATCATGAGGTCAGGAGATCAAGACCATCCTGGCTAACACAGTGAAACCCTGTCTCTACTAAATAAATAAATAAATAAATACAAAAAATTAGCTGGGCGTGGTGGTGGGTGTCTGTAGCCCCAGCTACTTGGGAGGCTGAGGCAGGAGAATGGCATGAATCCAGGAGGCGGAGCTTGTAGTGAGCCGAGATCGCGCCACTGCACTCCAGCCTGGATGACAAAGCGAGACTCCGTTTCAGAAAAAAAGGAAAAAAAAAAAGTATTTATGACACTTGCTAAAGATCATAAGACACAATAGGGGGGCATGGACATAGGTATAGGGCCTACTGCAATGGGGTCTTGCAGTAGGGGAGAGAGATAGGACTCTGATTTTAACAGGGACAAGTGGAGGTGTATATCCAAGGAACAGAATGGGGTCAGTTGATGGAAAATTACTAAGAGAAAACATCAAAGATAAGGGGTTTCTGGCTAAACTGACTTGATAGGATTATTGCTGGAAGCTGACTACGTTGATAAGATATCAAAGATGGGAGATTTTTTCTAAAATGATTTAGCAGGATTTTTTTTTCAAACTATATTCTACAAGGACAGAGAGGGAAGCCCAAGGTCAGGCCTAATCAGAAAGGACTCAGAGGGGCCTGCCCAAAGTTTTGGTCAAAGGAGAGAATCTTGTCAACATCATCAACATAGAATTTTCAATTGAGAGTAAAAGCTGTATTTGAATCCCAAACAAATTCAGGGAAAGAAAAAGCTGTATTTGAAAATTCAAGGCCTTGAAAATGCAGAATTCAGTTTGAATAAGAAAGGGAATAATAGACCCAGTGCTTTGGGAGACTGAAGCAGGAGGATCCTTTGAGGCCAGGAGTTCAAGACCAGCCTGGGCAAGGTAGGGATACCCCGTCTCTACAAAAAAAAAAAAAGAAAAATTTGCTGGGCATGGTGGCATGTGACTTTAATCCCAGCGACTTGGGAGGCTAAAGTGGGAGAATCATCTGAGCCCAGGGAGGCTGTGGCTGCAGTGAGCCATGATTGCACCACTGCACTCCAGCCTGGGTGACAGAGCCAGCACTTTGGGAGGCCAAGGTGGGTAGATTGCGAGGTAAGGAGTTCAAGACCAGCCTGGCCAAGATGATGAAACCCCACTCTACTAAAAATACAAAAATTAGCCAGGCATGGTGGCGGGCACCTGTATTCCCAGCTACTCGGGAGGCTGAGGCAGAGAATTGCTTGAACCCAGGAGGCAGAGGTTGCAGTGAGCCAAGAAAAAAAAAAAAAGAATAGATTTGCTGTGACCAATTTCGATATTATTTATTTTTAGCCAAATGTATTGACCAAGAATGACCAGTTTAGATAAATCATGGTCCTGCGATGGAACACAAAGAAACTGGAATTTTATTAGCAAAGGAGAAGGGGAATGGCTATTGAATGTTGATGTTGTGTTCAATTTAGTGAGGGTTTTTTGCTTTGTTTTTTGAGACAGGGTCTCAGGGTCTTGCTCTGTCTCCCAGGCTGGAGTGCAGTGCAGTGGCATGATCATAACACTGTAGCCTTGAATTCTTCAGACTCAAGTGACCTTCCCACCTCAGCCTCCCAAGTGGCTAGGACTGCAGACATGCACCGCCACACCCGGCTCATTTTTTAATTTTTTGTAGAGATGGGATCTCATTATGCTGCCCCAGCTGGTCTCAAACTCCTGGGCTCAAGCAATCCTCCCACCTTAGCCTCCCAAAGCACTGGGATTACAGGTGCAAGCCACTACACCCGGCCTGAACTTTCTTATTCTAAGGATTTGCAGAGTTTCTGTTTAAGCCATTATCTTCAAATAATGATGTTAATTTCTTTTTAATCCTTATATAGAATACCTTATTTCTTCTTTATTTATTGCCATGCCAGGATCACCAATACTATATTGAGCAGTAGCAGCATAAAAACTAGTATTTATTGTCTTACTCTCAATATTAAGAAGATGCTTCTCAATTTTCTCAAATTTGACATTTACTTTCCACTCAATGACACAATCTAAAGCCACTAATGTACAGTATGTTACACTCTGTCACCCAGGCTGGAGTGCAGTGGTGTGATCTTGGCTCACTGCAGCCTCTACCTCTCTGGCTCAAGCAACCCTCCCACCTCAGCCTCCTGAGTAGCTGGGACCACAGGTGCACGCCATCATGACTGGCTAATTTTGTTTATTTTTTATTTTATTTTATTTTTATTATTTTTGAGACAGAGTCTTGCCCTGTCACCCAGGCTGGAGTGCAGTGGTACGATCTCGGCTCACTACAACCTCTGCCTCCCGGGTTCAAGCGATTCTCCTACCCCAGCCTCCCGAGTAGCTGGGATTACAGGTGCGTGCCTCCATGCCCAGCTAATTTTTGCATTTTTAGTAGAGACAGGGTTTCACCATGTTGGTCAGGCTGGTCTCGAACTTCTGACCTCGTGATCCACCCGCCTCGGCCTCCCAAAGTGCTGGGATTACAGGCATGAGCTACCGCGCCTGGCTGTTTATTTTTTATAACGACAAAGTCACACTGTGTTGCCCAAGCTGGTCTTGAACTCCTGCCTTAGCCTCCCAAAGTGCTGGAATTACAGGCATGAGCCACTGCACCCAGCCCAATACATTACCTTTGCTAATCTTGTGGCCATTCCCAACACTCAGCTCCACTTATAACTATCATTTATAACCATTGATAATACCACAAGATCACAAGATACCTCCTTTTTTTTTTTTTTTTTTTGAGATAGAGTCTTGTTCTGTGGCCCAAGCTGGAGTACAGTGGGACAATCTCAGCTCACTGCAACCTCTGCCTACTAGGTTTAAGTGATTCTTCTGCCTCAGCCTCCCAAGTAGCTGGGACTACAGGCAGGTGCCATCATGCCCAACTAATTATTATTTTTTGTTTGTTTGTTTGGTTGGTTTTTTTTTTTGAGACAAAGTCTCATTCTTGTCGCCCAGGCTGGAGTGCAATGGCACAATCTCAGCTTACTGCAACCTCCGCCTCCCAGGTTTCAAGCAATTCTCCTGCCTCAGAATGCTGAGTAGCTGGGATTACAGGTGCGTGCCACCATGCCCGGCTAATTTTTGCATTTTTAGTAGAGACAGGGTTTCACCACGTTGGCCAGACTGGTCATGATCTCCTGACCTCAGGTGATCTGCCCGCCTCAGCCTCCCAAAGTGCTGGTTTACAGGCATGAGCCACCACACCCAGCCAAGATACGTCCTTTCTATTGCTAGTTTTCAATGGTTTTCATCATGACTAGATACTGAAATGTATCTGTGTATTAAGAAAAGCATACAGGCCAGACATGGTGGCTCGCGCCTATAATCCCAGCACTTTGGAAGGCCGAGGCAGGTGGATCACCTGAGGTCAGGAGTTTGAGACCAGCCTGGCCAACATGGCGAAACCCCATCTCTACTAAAAATACAGAAATTAGCCCGGCGTGGTGGCGTGTGCCTGTAATTCCAGCTACTCAGGAGGCTGAAGCTGGAGAATCACTGGAACCCGGGAGGCAGAGGCTGCAGTGAGCCAAAATTGCGGCACTGCACTCCAGCCTGGGTGACAGAGACTCCATCTCAAAAAAAAAAAAAAAAAAGAAAAAGAAAACAAAAAAGAAAAGCATGCAGAGACTTCTGGGGCCGGAGAACAATAGCGTTAACCTCATTGTAAATCTGTCCCTCACTCTCCCAAAACAACCATAAAATCAAGTAGGACAAATAAAAATTACACAGGGCAGAATACTGCAACTTCAAATTACCTGTAAGTAGAAGAAAAGGTTTGCAACAGGGATCCTGCCACCACCATAAGCCTGTGGGTGTGGAGAGTGAGGAAAGGGAGGTTAAAGCATTATATGGACAAAGCAGAATGGAGTTTAGGACTTAGAGGAAGCACAGACACAATCTCCAGGGGGGAAAATGTGAAATAACAAGTGTAAAATACTGAACACAGGTTAGTACTTGGTAGATCACAGCCCTGTCTTTGGGACACAGCCTTAAAAATGTGTGGTACCAGGAGTGGCAGACTCATAGAAAGTGTTTCTGGGAGAGAATCAGTTATAAGGAAGGGTGGTGAAAGGAAAAGAGGGAATTGAAAAAAAAGAGAAGAGAAAATGCCAAGTTTTTCCCCCACCCCATCAACAAATATCTTTAAATTGCACAAAAGAGGGCAGAACTGACAAGGCCCCTCAAGAATTTTATGAATTGGGCCGGGCGTGGTGGCTCACGCCTGTAATCCCAGCACTTTGGGAGGCCGAGGCGGGCAGACCACGAGGTCAGGAGATCAACCCCGTCTCTACTAAAAATACAAAAAAAAAATTAGCTGGGCGTGGTGGCAGGCTGAGGCAAGAGAATGGCGTGAACCCAGGAGGCGGAGCTTGCAGTGAGCCGAGATCGGGCCGCTGCACTCCAGCCTGGGCGAGAGAGCGAGACTCCGTCTCAAAAAAAAGAATTTTATGAATTGAATGATTTGGAATAAAGTAGCCAACATCCATACAAAATTATTGCAAAAGTCAGGAAATTAAAGGTTTTTCTGCTGTTGAAAAGCCTCCCCAAAAACCTACAAAGCTAAAGGAAAAGAAAAATGTCTTTCAAAAAGCATGTGAGAAAGTGAAAAGTCACCTTAAATTAGAAAAAAAATAGAAAGGAAAAATGAGGCCAGGCGTAGTGACTCACGCCTTGTAATCTTAGCACTTTGGGAGGCAGGAAGATCGCCGAAGCCCAGGAGTTCGAGACCAGCCTGGCCAACATGGCAAAACTCTGTCTCTACTGAAAGTACAAAAACTAGCTGGGCATGGTAGTGTGCGCCTGTAATTCCAGCTACTTGGGAGGCTGAGGTGGAAGGATGGCTTGAGCTCAGGAGGTGGAGGTTGCCTTGAACCGAGATTGTGCCACTGCACTGCAGCCTGGACAGCAGAATGAGACTCCATCTCAGAAGCAAAAAAACAAAACAACAAAACAACCAAACAAAAAAAACCCCACATATGCATCTATGCTTCTATTGAGCAATCCTACTTCTAGGAATTGACCCTGAACATACACCTCAACAACATGAAAATACGTATGTGTAGGTTTATTCATTACTGATTATCTGTAATTGCAAAATCTTGCAAACTACTCAAAAGTCCAAGCAGAGGAGGTTGGTTGGATACACTGTGGTAAACACATGCATGTGGCGTACTACATAGCCAAAACATTTACTAGGGGAATTGTGGGGCTTCAGAAGCCGGGTCTTAGTATAGCCTTTTTTTCTGTTTTTTATTTTTCTTTTCTTTCTTTTTTTTTTTAGAGAATCTCACACTGTCGCCCAGGCTGAAGTGCAGTGGCTCTATCTCGGCTCAGTGCAACTGCAACCTTTGCCTCCCAGGTTCAAGCGATTCTCCTGCCTCAGCCTCCTGAGTAGCTGGGATTATAGGCACCCAACACCACGCCTGGCTAATTTTTTTTATTTCTAGCAGAGATGGGGTTCTGCCATGGCCAGGCTGGTCTCGAACTCCTGATCTTAGGTGATCCACCTGCCTTGGCCTCCCAAGGTGCTGGGATTACAAAGTGTGAGCCACTATGTCTGGCCAGAATAGATCTTTATGAGACATTCCATAGGCTTTCTTACAAATACAAATAACTTGTTTACTCGATTTCCAGGTAAAAACATTTTTTATCTTTTAGAAACATTTTCAAAAAATACATTAAACAAGTTTTACAGCTGTCTTGAACTGGGGAGGTGGAGGTCGCAGTGAGCCAAAATCGTGCCATTGCACTCCAGCCTGGTCAACAGAGCAGGACTCCATATCAAATAAAAACAAAAAACGATATATATCACTATTTGTCAACCACCAAAGTTATAATTGTTTCAGGCCAGAATAATCATTACTAAAATTAATAAGCAAAAATGTGATTAAAAACAAGATTTGTACGTAGTCTCAAAAGTGCCTCCCCAGGCCGGGCACGGTGGCTTACACCTATAATCCCAGCACTTTGGGAGGCTGAGGTGGGCGGATCACCTGAGGTCGGGAGTTCAAGACCAGTCTAACCAACATGGAGAAACCCCCGTCTCTACTAAAAATACAAAATTAGCCGGGCATGGTGGCCCATGCCTGTAATCCCAGCTACTTGAGAGGCTGAGGCAGGAGAATTGCTTGAACCCAGGAGGCGGAGGTTGCGGTGAGCCGAGATGGAGCCATTACACTCCAGCCTGGGCAACAAGAGCGAAACTCTGTCTCAAAAAAAAAAAAAAGTTCCTCCCCACAAAATGGTTATTATTTTTCCTAGTAATATATATGGAGAAGTACACAGCATCACTTCTGGATATTCCTGCCAAAAATTTTTCCTAGTAATATATATGGAGAAGTACACAGCATCACTTCTGGATATTCCTGCCAAAAATGCATAACCTGAAACTAATTATGAGGAAATACTATGCAAACTCATACTGAGGGACATTGTACATAATAAGTGGTCTGTAACCTTCAAAAGTGTCATCAAGGTTATGAAAATCAGACAGACCAAAAAACTATTGCATATTAAAAGTGACTACGTTGACAAGTAAATGCAATGTGTGATGCTGAATTGGATCTTGAGACAGAAATTTTTTAAAATTTTTTCTTCTCCTATAAAGGACATTACTGAGACAGCTGGCAAAATTTGCATAGTGTCTAGATTAAATAATAGTACTCTGTCAAAGTTAATTTCTTGATTTTGATAACTGTACTGTGATATAAGAAAATAGGCTTACTTTTAGAAAGTACGAATAATGGGCTGGGTGCAGTGGCTCATGCCTGTAATCCCAGCACTTTGGGAGGCTGAGGTGGGTGGATCACAAGGTCAGGAGTTCGAGACCAGCCTGGCCAACATAGTGAAACCCCGTCTCTACTAAAAACACAAAAATTAGCCGGGCATGGTGGCACATGCCCTGTATTCCCAGCTACAGGGGAGGCTCAGGCAGGAGAATTGCTTGAACCCGGGAGGTGCAGGTTGCAGTGAGCTGAGATCTTGCCACTGCACTCCAGCTTGGGCAACAGAGTGAGACTTCGTCTCAAAATAAAAAAAAGAAAAGAAAAAAGAAAGAAAGTACGAGGAGTAATGAGGGACAGGGGAATTGTGCATGCAATTTATTCAATGATAGTTTTGGGGAAAAATGTGTGTGGGGAGTGAGGGGAGAGACAAAAATTAAAAAGCAAACGGTAAAATGTTAACATTTGAGGAATCTCAATGAAGAGTAGATGGATTCTTTGTATTATTTTTGCAACTTTTCTGAAATTATTTCAAAATAAATGTTAAAATAATAAAGTATACTCATATAACTCTTGACCAGGCATGGTGGCTCACACTTGTAATCCCAGCCTATACATACATATATATGCACACACACACACATATACATATATATAGTTATATAACTCTTTCAAGGGACAATACTAAACCATGCTTAGGAATACATACACAGTCAATATAAGTATAAAGACAAGCAAGAAAAGTATTTACTATAAAAGTCAGAAGAAGGCTGGGCACAGTGGCTCACACCTGTAATCCCAGCAATCTGGGAGGTTGAGGCTGACAGATCACTTGAGGTAATGAGTTCAAGACCAGCCTGGCCAACGTGGCGAAATCCCGTCTCTACTAAAAATAAAAAAAGAGCTACCCTCTTTGGGTCCCCTCCCTTTGCATGGGAGCTCTGTTTTCACTCTATTAAATCTTGCAACTGCACTATCTTCTGGTCCGTGTTTGTTACGGCTGGAGCTGAGCTTTTGCTTGCCGTCCACCAGTGCTGTTTGCCGCCATCGCAGACCCACCACTGACTTCCATTCCTCCGGATCCAGCAGGGTGTCCACTGTGCTCCTGATCCAGTGAGGTGCCCATTGCCGCTCCCGATTGGGCTAGAGGCTTGCCATTGTTCGTAAACGGCTAAGTGCTGGGTTCATCCTAATCGAGCTGAACACCAATCACTGGGTTCCACGATTCTCTTCCGTGACCCACGGCTTCTGATAGAGCTACAACACTCACCGCATGGCCCAAGATTCCATTCCTTGGACTCCATGAGGCCAAGAACCCCAGGTCAGAGAACACGAGGCTTGCCACCATCTTGGAAGCGGCCCGCCACCATCTTGGGAGCTCCCGGTAACAGGAGTGGCGATCCTGGGTTCATAAGGTGGGCCAATGTGATAACGAGGCTCCTTATCAGAGGGAGGCAGTGGGATCAACAGTCAGGAGTGGAAGATGTGATGAAGGAAGTAAAAGGTGGGAGTGAAGCAAGGAAGCAGCCATGAGCCAAGGAATGCAGGTGGCCTCAGAACCTCCAGAAAGGACCAGTTCTACTGACACCTTGACTTTAGCCCAATGAGACTGATTTTGGACTTCTGACCTCCAGAACTATATAAAGAAGATGACAATTAGCGTGTGGGGGGTCCACAAGACATTGTGATGTTAAATGTGGGTCCTTCTTGACAAGGGATACCCACCTACCTATTGAGAGACCTCCAAACAGAGACATCAACATAGAAACCTCAGCAGAGATAACCAGATCTCCATATGCAAACCCATGCAAAAAGAAGCCTAGAGAAACAGACGCCTAGATGAAGAGGGGTGTGAGTATAAGCTTTGCAGATGGAGCTACCGCCGGGAAAGACTCAATGTACTTCATTGGCTGATGCCCACTCCTCAAAAAACAAAACAAAACCAAAAACAACAAGTGGTGTACAGAGAAATGAGAATTGCCAAAAGGGAAAATTACTTGGTCTAGAATTATTTTGTGATTTTCCAACTACCTGCACCAGTGTCTGACTGATAACGCATACTCAGTAGATAGTGAATGAATACATGTGACATAATCTGATGACCAGACTGTAGCTTGAGTTTAGAATAGTAATTCTGTCTGCCTTTTTCTGCTTTGTTTTTCTCCCCTGCCCCTTTGATCTTTGTATATTCCTGTCCTTTGGACACCCATCTCCATCAAAATGTCATAGAAAAATTCTGTGAAACTTGACTGCAGGGTCAAAGTGATGTCAAAGGGAGGTTTGGGGAGAGGCATGTGATAAAAATAGCCCCGCTGGGGTTCCCATCTGTTTCCCATGCCATAGCACTACACCCTGGGCAGTGTTTCTCATCAGTATCAGCTGGGTTGTTTGTCAAAAATTCCAATTCCCAGGCCACACCCCAAAGAATCTGATTCAGTGCTTCTGGGCTGGGGCACTCTAAGTAGTTCTGCAAAACGCAGCTTGAGAATCTCACTTGTAGATTAAGGAGAGTGAACAATCTTTTATCCTTAATCCTGAAATCTGAAGGGTACTGAAAACTGAAAACTGCTAGGTTTTCATAACTCATTTTGGTGGCAAAATCTGATCCATGAAGTGACATCACACTATAAATGATCCTTATTTATTGCACATAATGTGGACATTCACACACTTTGCTGCAGAAATATTAGTGTGTTTGATTAGAAGTAGCTCTCCCTGGCCGGGTGCGGTGGCTCACGCCTGTAATCCCAGCACTTTGGGAGGCCAAGGTGGGCAGGTCACGAGGTCAGGAGATTGAGACCATCCTGGCTAACAGGGTGAAAACCTGTCTGCACTAAAAATACAAAAAATTAGCCGGGTGTGGTAGCGGGCGCCTGTAGTCCCAGCTACTCGGGAGGCTGAGGCAGGAGAATGGTGTGAACCTGGGAGGTGGAGCTTGCAGTGAGCTGAGATCGCACCACTGCACTCCAGCCTGGGCAACAAGAGTGAAACTCCATCTCAAAAAAAAACAAAAAAACAAAAAAACAAAACAAAACAAAACAAAAAACAACAAAAGAAATGATGAACGGCCAGGCACAGTGGCTCACGCCTGTAATCTCAGCACTTTGGGAGGCAGAGGCGGGCAGATCACAAAGTCAGGAGATCGAGACCATCCTGGCTAACACAGTGAAACCCCGCCTCTACTAAAAATACAAAAAATTAGCCAGGCATGGTGGTGGGCACCTGTAGTCCCAGCTACTCGGGAGGCTGAGGCAGGAGAATGGCATGAACCCGGGAGGCGGAGCTTGCAGTGAGCCGAGATTACGACACTGCACTCCAGCCTGGCTGACAGAACGAGACTCCGTCTCAAAAAAAAAAAAAAAAAAAGAAATGATGAACATATTGTTAGATAAAGACTTTGTGATTAGCAATGCAGTTAAAAATTCACAAAAAAGAATAAAAGTTGTCCTTGCCTTAGGGGACACTACTTCTAGGGAAGAGGATCACCGAATTAGGAGGTTTGGGTGCATACAATGCTGAAAAAAGGAGGGTGGAGTTCTCATAGTTCCCATGCTGCTCCCACATTTGTGCTCCTCCAATCTTATATACAATCTTTTTCTTTTGAGGCCCATGTCATTGAGCTACGAGACCCCATTGTCCACCTCAACTCCATCATCTCCCAACTTTCCATCCATTCCTCCACGTTAATCTATGGTTTGAGCATCTAGGTTTGTATCTTCCTTTCCATCATCCTAGCTACCATTAACATCTATGCTGCATCTTCCCTCACTCTCTTCAACTCCAGTAACCTTCTCGTCTATAGCGGCCTCCACCCATGACCATGGAAAGGAGCTTCCCAGACCCTGGACCAGCTCCATGACTGAAATCCTAGCTCCCAGGCTTCAACTCTCTGACCTATAACCTTAGCCCCTCTCAACTTTTCTTCCTTACTCCAATTTCCTCTGTTATTTCATCTTCAGAGGCAAGATCCTATTTTTCTTTTTAAAATATATTTTTTTTTATTGAGATGGCATCTTGCCATGTTACCTACGCTAGTCTCAAACCCCTGGGCTCAAGCAATCCTGCTGCCTCTTTCTCCCAAAGTGTGGTATTACGTGTGTGAGCCAGCATGCTTACCTCTTTTATTTTAAATTATTTTATTTCTTGAGACAGAGTCTTGCTCTGTCACCCAGGCTGGAGTGCAGTGGTATGATCTCGGCTTACTGCAACCTCCACCTCCCGGGTTCAAGTGATTCTCCTGCCTCACCCTCCCAAATAGCTGGGATTACAGGTGCCCACCACCATGCCTGGCTAATTTTTGTAGTTTTAACTTTTAGTAGAGACGTGGTTTCACCATCTTGGCCAGGCTGGTCTCGAGCTCCTGACCTCGGGTGATCTGCCCACCTTGGCCTCCCAAAGTGCTGGGATTACAGGCATGATCCACTGTGCCAGCCTTTTTTTTTTTTTTTTTTTTAATCTGTCTTGATTTTGCTCCCTTCCTAAACAGTTTTGGCTTCATGATCACTTAAGCCAAGAGTCACAAACTAAAATGCCATCAAAGGGCCAAGCAGGTAGCAAAATTTGAGTGATACAGGCTCAATGTCTTAGTCGCCTCAGGCTACAACAAAATACCATAGACTGGGTAGCCTAATAATACAGATCATTTTCTCATGGTTCTAGAGGCTGGAAAGTCCAAGATCAAAGTTTCCAAAGGGTTAAGTTTCTGGTGTTGACACAGGGCCGTGAAGCCCCCAAACTGGGGTTTAGCCTGAGAAGGTTCTTGGCTTCACCCAGGAAAGAATTAAAGGGCAAACCAAAGATGTTAGAGGCCAACTTTTTTTTGTTTTTTTGAGACAGGGTCTCACTCTGTCACCCAGGCTGGAGTGCAGTGGCTCACTGCAGAATCTATCTCCGAGGTTCAAGTAATTCACCCCACTCAACCTCGTGAGTAGCTGGGAGTACAGGGGCGCACCACCACAAACAGCTAAATTTTTATATTTTTAGTAGAAGATGGGGTTTCACCATGTTGGCCAGGCTGCTCTCAAACTCCTGGCCTCAAGTGATCCGCCCACCTCAGCCTCCCAGGGTGCTAGGATTATAGGCATGAGCCCCTGCACCTGGCCTAGATGCCAACTTTTATTGAAGCGGTGACCTACAGCAACAGCAGAGGGACTGCTCCTTGCAGAGCAGGGCTACCCTATAGGTAGTGTGACCAGAGCAGCAGCTCAGGGCAGTTCTACAGTCATATTTACATCGACCTTTAATTATATGCAAATTAAGGGGCGGACTATACAGATGTTTCTAGAAAAAGGCTGATAACTTCTGGGTTGTCAAGTTGTTGCCATTGAAAGGGGTGGTAGGCTGGGCGTGGTGGCTCACACCTGTAATCCCAGCACTTTGGGAGGCTGAGGTAGGTTGGTCACGACATCAAAAGTTCAAGACCAGCCTGGCCAAGATTGTGAAACACTGTCTCTACTAAAAATACAAAAGTTAGCCTGGCGCAGTGGCAGGTGCCTGTAATCCCAGCTACTCGGGAGGCTGAGGCAGGAGAATCACTTGAACCTGGGGGGGCAGAGCTTGCAGGGAGCCAAGATCGTGCCACTGTACTCCAGCCTGGGTGACAGACTGAGACTCCATCTCAAAAAACAAAAAAAAGAAAAAGAAAGAAAGAAAAAGAAAGAGGTAATTCTGGGTGCCGCCATGGAAATGGTAAACTGACATGGTGCACTGGTGAGCGTGTCTTATGGAAAGCTGCTTTCACCCTGTCCCTGTTTCAGCTAGTCATCAATTTGGTCTGGTGTCCAAGCCCCACCTCTGGAGTCCAGTTCCACCTCCTAACTCAGTGTGGGCTTTATTACCTGGCTTGCCTTCTTGAAGTGGCCTCGCATGGCAGAGAGAAAGCTAGAGACCTCTCTGGGGCCTCTTCTCATAAATATACTAATTCTATTAAATCAGGGCCCAGTTTTATGACCTTATGTGACCTTAATTACTTCCCATAAATCCCCTTTTTTTTTTTTTTTTTTTTTTTTTTTGGAGACAGAGTCTTGCTCTGTCACCCTGGCTGGAGTGCAGTGGCATGATCTTGGCTCACTGCAACCTCCACCTCCCCGGTTCAAGCAATTCTCCTTCCTCAGCCTCCTGAGTAGCTGGGACTACAGGCGTGCACCACCACACCTGGCCAATTTTCATTTGTTTGGTTTTTTTGAGACTGAGTCTTGCCTTGTCAGCTAGGCTGGAGTGCAGTGGCACGATCTCGGCTCACTGCAACCTCCACCTCCTGGTTCCGGTGATTCTCCTGCCCAAGCCTCCCAAGTAGCTGAGATTACAGGCGTGCACCATTGCAGCCGGGTGATTTTTGTATTTTAGTAGATATGGAGTTTCATGATGTTCCCAGGCTGGTCTCGAACCCCTGACTTCAAATGATCAACCCGCCTCGGCCTCCCAAAGTGCTGGGATTAAATGCGTGAGCCATCATGCCTGGGCAATTTTTGTATCTTTTTAGTAGAGACAGAATTTCACCATGTTGGTCAGGCTGATCTTGAACTCCGGATCTCAAGTGATCTGCCCGCCTTGGACGCCCAAAGCGTTGGGATCAGTGGCGTGAGCCACTGCACCTGGTCAAATCCCTTTTTTTATTTTTTACTTTTTAATTTTTTTTTTCTTTTGAGATGGAGTTTCGCTCTTGTTGCCCAGATTGGAGTGCAATGATGTGATCTCGGTTCACTGCAACCTCCGCCTCCCGGGTTCAAGTGATTCTTCTCTCTCAGTCTCCTGAGTAGCTGAAATTACAGGCATGCACCACCACACCCTGCTAGTTTTTGTATTTTTAGAAGAGACGGGGTTTCACCATGTTGGTCAGGCTGGTCTCAAACTCCTAACCTTAGGTGATCCACCTGCCTTGGCCTCCCAAAGTGCTGGGATTACAGGTGTGAGCCACCGTGCCCGGCCCAAATTTCTTCTTGAAATAACATTTTAAATGAATAAAATAAAAGATGTATACTCAACAAATTAGGAACAGAAAGAAACTTCCTCAACCCAAATGAAGAGCATCTATTAACAACTCACAGCTAATACTTTGTGTGTGTGTGTGCGTGTGTGTGTGTGTATTTTATATACCTATATAACATCTCTCCCTATGGCTTTCCGGCCTGGAGTTTTCATCGCGTCGCTTCCTGGATGAAGGAACCTCGAGGGGTGAGGGGCAGGGGTTGGGGGTGATGGAGAAGAGAATCTAAAGGGGACTTAGGTAGAGGGTTCAGAGTAGCCGACTGGCGTGACGCTTTGCCGGGATTCCTATTCCTATTCCTCCCACCTCAGGCCCCCTTCTAGTCCTCTCGGCCAAAAGCCTCTCGTTTCCAAGGGCCGAGATAGAGACAGACACAGACAGATACACAGACACAGATGCCAAGGCACCAGCATTCCTCTCCCCTTTCTGTCCCGCCCCATCGCTCTGACGGACACCATCAGTCAGCCAATGGCGCTCACGATCTGCCCCTGAAGGGCCAATGAGCGCCAGAGGAGGGCGGAAGATTCCCCGCCCCCACTTCTAGGCTTGGTTGAGCCGCGCAGTAAGGTCCGAGGCTGGGGGAGCAGCCGTTGGCTCTGGTGCCCCTGAGGGTGGGAGCACGAGTGGGCAAGGATGATGGTGAGGCAGAGGAGGCGGCCCCGACCTGGCGAGCTCGAGGGAGCGTCCGGCTGAGAGGCGAAGCGGCAGGGCTGGGGGAGAGGAGACACGTGTGTGGAGCATGGGGACCCCAGCCCAGCTCCCACTTGCAGACCTGGGCCGCGGGCTGCCGGCCGAGTGGCCGGGGGGCCTGGCTGCCCAGGAGGCGGGCCGGGGGCGCGGAGCGGAGTTAGGGTCGCCAGGCCGAGCCGAGGTGGGACGGACCGACGCAGAGAGGAAGGGAAGCCACCTGGCCTGAAGATCCTGTCTCTAAGATCCCATTCTGAGGTACTGAATGTTAGGAGTACTACATATCTCTTTTTTTTTCTTTTTTTGAGACGGGGTCTTCCTCTGTCATCCAGGCTGGAGTGCGGTGGCACTTGGATCACTGCAACCTCCAGCCCCCTCATCCCCGGGCTCAAGCAATCCTCCCACCTCAGCTTCTCGAGTAGCTGGGACTACAGGTGCGCACTACCACACCTGGCTATTTTTGTGTATTTTTAGTAGAGACGGGGTCTTGCCATGTTGCCCGGGCTGATCTTGAACTCCTGAGCTCAAGTGATCCTGTGGCCTTGGCCTTCCAAAGTGCTGGGATTACAGGCATGCGCCACTGTGCCCAGCCCCCTGGAGTACTACCTATCTCTTTTAGGGAACAAAAGTCAGCCCAGAACAGGTGTATGTCATTTATCATGGGTACTAGACCCTCAACACCTACACATAGGAAATGAAAATTGATAGCATGAATTAAAGTAGATTATTTCTTTAGCGTCTCATGTATTCTTAACAAGATTTTTGTTTTATCTTTGAAACTTTTTTTTTGAGACGGAGTCTTGCTCTTTCGTCCAGGTTGGAGTGCAGTGGCGCGATCTCGGCTCACTGCAACCTCCGCCTCCTGGGTTCAAGCGATTCTCCTGCCTCAGCTTCCCCAGTAGCTGGGATTACAGGCACCTGCCACCACACGTGGCTAATTTTTGTGTTTTTAGTAGAGACGGGCTTTCATCATGTTGGCCAGGCTGGTCTCGAACTCCTGACCTCACGTGATCTGCCCGCCTTGGCCTCCCAAAGTGCTAGGATTACAGCCGTGAGTCACCGAGCCCGGCTCATACTCTTGGTTTCCTCTACAGACTTATTTCCTCTTTTGCTCCTAAAAACATTAGTATTTGCCTTCCCTTGACCCTTTCTTCTCTCACCCTGTGCAGTTTCTGAGGAGCATTTCTAAAAAATTATCAATCTTCTGTTTATATTTCTTCATTTGGGGAAGTACCTCAGTATCTACCCATAATTATCTGTGTCTCAATTATGTCCAGTCTACAGTAAATGTACTCATTCTGTGGCCACTCAGGTCTTTAAAAAAATAATCTTTAGGGCCGGGTGTGGTGGCTCACTCCTGTAATCCCAGTGCTTTGGGAGGCTGAGGCAGGTGGATCACGAGATCAGGAGATCGAGACCATCCTGGCTAACACGGTGAAGACCCGTCTCTACTAAAAATACAAAAAAACAAAATTAGCGGGGCGTGGTGGCGGGTGCCTGTAGTCCCAGCTACTCGGGAGGCTGAGGCAGGAGAATGGCGTGAACCCGGGAGGTGGAGCTTGCAGTGAGCCGAGATCGCGCCACTGCACTCCAGCCTGGCCGACAGAGCGAGACTCAGCCTCAAAAAAAAAAAATCGTTACTTAGAATCTTATCAAGAGTTTTGTGAAAGCTCACATAAATTATATTCACATATTTATTTTCTCAGAGAATTTGGGTGAACTGGTGTGGTGTGATTTCCACTTTTAGAATCCATGTTGTCTTTTCCTCAGAAGGTTATTCATGCTGATATGTCTTCTGAGCCCATCTTTATCAGAGATTTGCCAGTTTGGGCAGTTTGAAGTTGCAGCCTACTTGAGTGTATGGGAGTTACTTTGATGACAGCATTTTTTTGTTCATTTTTGTTCAGCACATATTTGTTGAGTACCTAATATGCCAGAAGTTGAGCAAGGAAAATGTTGATAAAGGAAAAGTGGATTCTATCCTCCTGGCATTTAGAGAAGGTCACTCATATGACCGTCAGCTAATATGTTCTGTCCTGCAGTTTAATAATTTATACTTAAATGCCTTTAAAACACAGAGAAGGGGCCAGGCGCAGTGGCTCACACCTGAAATCCCAGCACTTTGGGAGGCCGAGGTGGGGGGATCACTTGAGGTCAGGAGTTTGAGACCAGCCTGGGCAACACAGTGAAACTCCATCTCTACTAAAAATACAAAAATTAGCCGGATGTGGTAGCGCACGCCTGTAATCCCAGCTACTTGGGAGGCTGAGGTGGGAGAATCTCTTGAACCCGGGCAACAGAGCTTGCAGTGAGCCGAGATGGTGCCACTGCACTCCAGCCTGGGCAACAGAGCGAGACTGTCTCAAAAAGCAAACAAACAAAAAACCCATAGAGACTATTTTGGGTCTTCATGACTACCTGACATCTGACATATCAGTTTGAGGAATTTAGTATATTTAATGATGAATTTTATTCACTATTAGTGATTTGTATGTTTTAAAGAGTAATTTAGATAGCTTTTTCCCCTCTATCTTCCCCAGTAAATATTGAAGCAAATAAGAATTATATATATCAGCTGTCTTGCTTTTTATCCACTGTTTATATCCTGTTTATCAAGTGACCCATCCAGTTTTATTTGGCACTAGCTTTTTATATATTTAAACTGTCTCTGAGGTCGCTTTGCATTTTCTTTTTTTTTTGAGATGGAGTTCTGCTTTTGTCGCTCAGGCTGGAGTGCAATCTTGACTCCCTGCAACCTCTGACTCCCAGGTTCAAGCGATTCTCCTGCCTCAGCCTCCGAAGCAGCTGTGAGTGCAGGCATGTGCCACTACGCCTGGCTAATTTTTGTAAGTTCTTTTTTTTTTTTTTTAGTAGAGATAGAATTTCACCGTGTTGGCCAGGCTGGTCTTGAACTCCTAACTTCAAATGATCTGCTTCCCCTCGGCCTCCCAAAGTGCTGGGACTACAGGCATGAGCTACTGCGCCCGGCTTGCATAATTTTCTTGGAAGCTTTTTTTTTTTTTTTTTTTGAGAGAGTCTTGCTCTGTTGCCCAGGCTGGAGTACAGTTGTGGGATCTTGGCTCCCAGCACCCTCCACCTCTGGGTTCAAGTGATTCTCTTTCCTCAGCCTCCCGAGTAGCTGGGACTACAGGCGTGTGCCACCACACCGGGTAATTTTTGTATTTTTAGTAGAGTCAAGGTTTCACCATATTGGCCAGGCTGGTCTCGAACTCCTGACCTCAGGTGATCCATCCACCTTGGTCTCTCAAAATGCTGGGATTACAGGCGTAAGCTACCATATCTGGCCTCTTGTAAGGTTTTAATTGTTGTTTTGCCTGCATAGGTCTTAGTGCCCCTGACCACTTTATGGTCTTTTATTGTTTTTCCTCATTTGCACTATTCTTCTGTTTTGAGGAAAGTTTTTCATCCCACTTCCCCCTTTCCATGCTCGTTAGAAATTTAAGATTTTTGGTTGAGGCTGGGCATGGTGGATCACACCTGTAATCCCAGAGTTTTAGGAGGCCAAGGCAGGAGGATTGCTTCAGCCCAGCAGTTCTAGACCAGCCTGGGCAACAGAGTGAGACCCCTGTCTCTACAAAAAATAAAAACAATTAGCTGAGGATGGTGACACACGCCTATAGTCCTCATTACTCAGGGGGCTGAGGCAAGAGGATCACTTGATTGAGCCTAAGAGTTTGAGGTTACAGTGAGCTCTGATCACACCACTGCCCTCGAGCAGCCTGGGTGACAGTGAGACCCTGTCTCTAAAAAAAATAAAATAAAAATTTTGGTTGGGCACCTGTTTTGATCTGTTGCTCTTAGTGAAATATTTAGAAGTCCATCCATATCTACGCTTTGTATGGCACATTTGCTTTTTTTATTTTTATTTTTATTTTTGAGACAGGGTCTTTCTCGGTCACCCAGGCTGGAATGCAGTGGTGCAATCATGGCTCACTGCAGCCTCAACCTCCTGGGCTCAAGTGATCCTCCCACCTCAGCCTCCCAAGTAGCTAGGACTAAAAGTATGCGCCACCATGTCCAGCTACTTTTAAAATTTTTTTGTAGAAATTGAGTCTTATTATATTGCCCAGGCTGGTCTCAAATTCCTGAGCTCAAGTAATCCTCCCACCTCAGCCTCCCAAAGTGTTGGGATTACAGGTGTGAGCCACTGTTCCCTGCTATTTTTTTTTTTTTTTTGTAGAGATGTGATCTCCTTATGTTGCCCAGGCTGGTCTTGAACTCCTGGGCTCAAGCAGTCCTCTCTCCTTAGCCTCTGGAAGTGCTGGGAGTACAGGTGTGAGCCACTGCACCTGGCCCTAAACATTCTTGTGTAAGTTTTTGTTTGGATACCTCTTTTCAGTTCTCTTGGGTATATTCCTAAGACTAGAAGTGCTGGGTGATATGGTAATTCTAACTTTTTTAGTAACCACCAAAACTATTTTCCAAAGCAGCTGGACGATTTTGTATTTCTAGCAGCATATGAAGGTGCCGGTTTCTCCACAGTCTTGCCAACACTTTGTAATTGTCTATCTTTTTTTATTTTTTGATTATAGCATCCTAGTGGATGTCAAGTGGTATATCATTGTGGTTTTGAATTGAATTTTCCTGATGACTAATTATAAGATATCTCCCTCCCTCCCTCCCTTCACTCCCTCCTTCCCTCCCTCGCTTTGCTCTCTCCCTCCCTCCCTCCCTTCCTTCTTTCCTTTTTCTTTTTTTTCATTTTGACAAAGTGTTGCTCTGTAGCCCAGACTGTAGTGCAGTGGCACGATCACAGCTTACTGCAGCTATGACCTACTGGGCTCAAGTGATCCTCTCACCTCAGCCTCCCAAGTAGCTGGGACTAGAAGTGTGTACCACCACACCCAGCTGGTTATTTATTTATTTATTTATTTTTTGAGACGGAGTCTCACTCTGTCACACAGACTGGAGTGCAGTGGCGTGACCTCGGCTCACTGCAGCCTCTGCCTCCTGGGTTCAAGAGATTCTCCTCCCTCAGCCTCCCAAGTAGCTGGGTCTACAGGCCCTCGGCTAATTTTTGTATTTTTAGAAGAGATGGGTTTCAGCATTTTGGCCAGGCTGGTCTCAAACTCCTGACCTCACGTGATCAGCCTGCCTCAGCCTCCCAAAGTGCTGGGATTAAAGGCATGAGCCACTGTACCTGGCCTTTTTTGTATTTTTTGTAGAGATGGGGTTTTGCCATGTTGTCCAGGCTGGTCTCAAATTCCTGGGCTCAAGCAGTGCCCCCACCTTGGCCTCCCAAAGTGTTGGGATTACAGGCCTGATCCCCTGTGCTCAACTTGATGAGACCTTTTCATGTGCTTATTGGCCATTCATATATCTTCTTTGGAGAAATGTCTATTTAAATTCTCTGCACATTTTAATTTTATTTTTATGCACCTATTGTTTTTTAGGCTAGGTCTTGTTCTGTCACTCTGGCTAGAGTGCAGTGGCCAATTGTAGTTTTGTTTTTTTCTTTTTTTTTTGAGATGGAGTCTTGCTCTGTCACCCAGGCTGGAGTTCAGTGGCACTATCTTGGTTCACTGCAATCTCTGCCTCCTGGGTTCAAGTGATTCTCTGCCTCAGCCTCCCAAGTAGCTGGGATTAGAGGCACCCACCACCACGCCCAGCTAATTTTTGTATTTTTAGTAGAGATGGGGTTTCACCATCTTGGCCAGGTTGGTCTTGAACTCCTGACCTCATGATCCACCCGCCTTGGCCTCCCAAAGTGCTAGGATTACAGGTGTGAGCCACCGCACCCGGCCCAATCATAGCTTCTGGAACCTCAAACTCTTGGACTCAAGGGTTCCTTGTGCCTCAGGCTCATGAGTAGCTAGGACTACAGGTGTGTGCCACCATGCCTGGCTAATTGGTTTTTTTTATTATTATTATTAATTTATTTTGTAGAGACAGGGTCTTGCTATATTGCTCTGGCAGGTCTCAAAATCCTTGCCTCAAGGGATCCTCTCCTTCTGGTGTGAGCCACCATGCTCAGCCTTTGCCCATTTTAAAATTGGATTCTCTTTTTATTGTTGAGTTGTAAGAGTTCTTTAAATATACTAGATACAAATCCCTTGTGAGATACATGATTTGCAAATATTTTCTCCCATCTATGGGTTGTGTTTTCAATTTCTTGATGGTGTCCTTTAACGTACAAAATGTTATAATTTTGATGAAGTCCAATTTACTTGTTTTTTCCTTTGTTGCAAGTGGTTTTGATGTCAAGCCACCAAATGAAATGAAGATTAGCTTTTGTTTTCTTCTAGGAATTTTATTGTTTTAGCTGTTACATTTAGGTCTATAATCCATGTTTAAATTTAATTAGAATTAATTTTTGTGTATGGTGTGAGATATAGTGGTCCAGCTTCATTCTACCGCATGTGAATATTCAGTTGTCCCAGCATGGTTTGTTGAAAAGACCATTGTTTGTTTCTTGTAGAGATGGGGTCTTGCTTAGTTGCCCAGGCTAGTCTCGAACTCCTGGCCTCAAGCAGTCCTCCTGCTTCGGCCTCCCAAAGTGCTGGGACTACAGGTGTCAGCCACAGCACTTGGCTTAAAAAGACCATTCTTTCTTCCACTGAATTCTCTTGGCATTCTTGTCAAAAAAATCAATTGACTGTCAGTGTAAGGGTTTATTTCTGAACCCACAATTATATTCCATTGATCTGCATCTTTATCCTTATACCACTACCACACTGTCTTGATTTCCATAGCTTTGAATTATGTTTTCAAATCAGGAAGTGTGAGTCCTCCAGCTTTGTTTTTCCTTTTCAAGATTCTTTTGGGTATACTGGGATCCCATTGGTGGTTCTGTAGATCAATTTAGGGAATATTGCCATTTTAACAGTGTTACATCTTCTGATCCATTCTCATCCATGAACATAGGATGTCTTTCCTTTTTTTTGAGACACAGTTTTGCTCTGTCATCCAGGCTGGAGTGAAGTACAGTAGTGCAATCACAGCTCACTGCAGCCTTAAGTAGGTTCAAGTGATCTTCCCTCCTCAGCCCCCCAAGCAGCTAGGACTACAGGTGCATGCCACCACACCTAGCTCATTTTTGTATTTTTTGTAGAGACGAGGTCTTGCCATGTTGCCTAGTCTGGTCTTGAACTTCTGGGCTCAAGCAGTCCACCCACTTCAGTCTACCAAAGTGCCAGGATTGCAGGTGTGAGCCATCACACCTGGCCTTTCCGTTTAGTTAGGATTTCTTTAACTTCTTTTGGCAATTTTTATATATTTCAGAGTATAAGATTGTCACTGCTTTTGTTAAATTTATTCTGATTATTCTTTTTTTGTTTTGAGACAGAGTCTCATTCTGTCACCCAGGCTACAGTGCAGTGGTGCAATCTCGGCTCACCGCAACCTCTGCTCCCAGGTTCAAGTGATTCTGCTGCCTCAACCTCCTGAGTAGCTGGGATTACAGGCACCCGCCACCACACCTAGCTAATTTTTGTATTTTAGTGGAGACGGGGTTTCACTATGTTGGCTAGGCTAGTCTCGAACTCCTGACCTCAAGTGATCCGCCTGCCTTGGCCTCCCAAAATGCTGGGATTACAGGTGTGAGCCATCATGTCCGGCTTTCTATGTGTTTTTTTTTTTTTTTTTGGATACTATTGTAAGTGGAGTTTTTAGAAACTTTTCATGTTCAGATTGCTTATTGCTTGTGTATAGAAATACGATTACTACTTGTATATTGAGCTTGTATCCTGTAACTGTGTTGGATGTGTTTATTGGGTCTAATAGTTTATTTGTGGGATTTTCTTTGGATTTTCTATATACAAGATTATATCATCTGCAAATAAAGGTAGTTTTACTTCTTTTTTTTTAAGCCTGAGTGATTTTTATTTCTTTTTCTTGCCTATTTGCCCTGGCCAGAACCTTCAGTGCAGTGTTAAACAGAGTGGTAAGAGTGGATATCCTTGTTTTGTTCTTGACCTGAGAGAGAAAGCATTCAGGCTTTCTCCATTAAGTATGATTTTAGCTATGGGGTTTTTGTAGGTATTCTTTTTTTTCTCCTATAGGTATTCTTTATTAGGTTGAAGATGTTTTCTTCAATTTCTACTTTGTTGAGTGTTTTTATCATGAAAGCATGTTGGATTTTGTTAAGTGCTTTTTCTGCATCTATTCAAATGATCATGTGGTTTGTATCCTTTATTAATATGGTGTATTACATTAATTGATTTTCAGAAGTTAAGCCAACCTTGAATCCCTGGGATTAAGTCATACTTAGCAATGGTGTATAAGCCTTTTAATATGTTGCTGGATTCATTTTGCTTTGTTGAGGACTTTTACATCTGTATTCATAAGATATATTGGTCTGTAGTTGTCTTGTGATATCTGTGTCTGGTTTTGGCATCGGAGTAATAATGGCTTTATTGAATGAGTTGAGACGTGTTCTTGGCTTCATCTTGGACTAATTTTGGTTGAACTTTGAACATTCATTTAGCAATTGTAAATTCTAATTGCCTAATTACTGAATGAAGATAATAATTAAAGGTATAACTGTTTGTTTGTTTGTTTGTTTGTTTGTTTGTTTGAGATGGAGTCTCGCTCTGTTGCCCAGGCTGGAGTGCAGTGGTGTGATCTCAGCTCACTGCAACCTCCGCTTCCCAGGTTCAAATGATTCTTATGCCTCAGCCTCCCAAGTAGCTGGGATTACAGGCACCCGCCACCATACTCAGCTAATGTTTGTTTTTAGTAGAGACTAAAAATACAAAAATTTTATCATGTTGGCCAGGCTGGTCTCGAACTCCTGATCTCAAGTGATCCTCCCAAATCGCCTCCTCAAGTGCTGGGATTACAGGTGTGAGCCACCACGCCCAGCCTTTTTGTTTATGTTTGTTTGTTTTAGAGATAGGGTCTTCCTGTGTTGCCTAGGCTGGAGTACAGTGGCCTATGGTTTCAAGCACTCCTCCTGCCTCAGCCTCCCAAGTAGCTGGGACTAGAGGCACATGGCACACCCAGCTTGGTTGCCTTCCCCCCGCTCCCCCACCCGTGAGACAGGGTCTTGCTATTTGTCCAGACTAGTCTAGAATGAGCCTCTCCACCTCAGCTTCCCAAGTAGCTAGGATTACAGGCACATGCCACCACACTTGGCAGTCAACTGTTTAAAAAACATCTATTATTTAACATTCAGGGTAGAGGTTCCAAGTATAGAACTTTAGATCCTTACTGCCTGCTTGGTTCCCTGGATTTTTTCTCCTAGTTTTATTTGGGGTACTTACTTTGTTATTTCATTTTGGTTATGCCATAAATACCCAATTTTAGCATTCCTGGGATGATTTAGGCAAGCTTCAGAAAAGAGGCCAGAAGAAAATGGAATTGGAAGCATAAAGCCAGTAAAATTTTTTCATTGTTCTCTGATCATTTTTTAGCTTTGGATTTTTTGATCATTTAACGTATCAATGAGTAGAAAGGATTTTTCTTGACTACCACATAGCTTATAAAGTGACCGAGTATTCTTTCCTTAGAGATTCTACAGTGTTTAACATTCACTGGTACTCAGTATGTTTATGAATGAATATATATTAATGGTAGGGCTTTAATAGGGTCTTATTTTACTGAAAATTGAAGACATTCAAATTTAGATTACAAGTATTTGTGTTATGTTATAAACATTTAATGCCTTGGCCTAAATATTAACAAGCATGGTCATATTTTGGCATTGCCATGGTATGTATTCTGGGAAGTATGAGTAGGATTTGGAACTTGGTGTTCACTGATTCCAAACACCATACTCTTTTCCAATAAACTGTATTTTTAAAGTGAGAAAAAAGATGTTTTTCTATTCGATTTAGTATTAAAATTCTCCTATTCTTCTAGAGATAGCTGGAGGCAAGTTCTCCCTATGGAATATGTGGGGCTGGGGTAGGGATGGGAGGGAGACCATGTCTCAATACATTGTACTTTTCTGATCCTTCACTCTTCTGGGTTTTGTTTTGTTTTGTTTTTGTGACAAGGTCTTGCTATGCTGCCCAGGCTGGAGTGCAGTGGCTCAATCTCACTGTGCACAAGGCTCACTGCAGCCTTGACCTCTTAGGCTCAAGTGATCGATCCTCCCTTCTCAGCCTCCTGAGTAGCTGGGACCACAGGCTTGCACCACTATTCCTGGCTAATTTTTGTATTTTTTTGTAGAGACGGGGTTTCACCTGTTGCCTAGGCTGATCTTGACTCCTGAGCTCAAGCAATCTTTTTTTTTTCAGAAGGGGTTTCACTCTTGTCACGCTGACTGGAGTGCAATGGCGTGATCTTGGCTCATTGCAACCTCTGCCTCCCGGGCTCAAGCAATTCTCCTGCCTCAGCCTCCCAAGTAGCTGGGATTATAGGCACCCACCACTACTATCTGCTAATTTTTGTATTTTTAGTAGAGACAGGGTCTCACCATGTTGGTCAGGCTGGTCTAGAACTCCTGACCTCAAGTGATCTGCCCGCCTCAGCCTCCCAAATGCTGGGATTACAGGCGCGAGCCACTGTGCCTGGCCTCAAGTGATCTTTTTGAAAGAGAAATTAATATAACATATAGAATTCGAACATTCTAACCCCAATTTGACTTTTGAAAGGAAGAAAAGTAGACAGGAAATTGATTCGCTCTGGAGGAGCTACTCTGGAATGACAGTACTTTAAATAACTGAGAACCTTTCACTATTAACTTTGCCATTTGCTTTATTCTTGAAACATACCAGAGTCTTATTCTCTAAAAAAGACAGAGTAGGCCGGGTGCGGGTGCTCACGCCTGTAATCCCAGCACTTTGGGAGGCCGAGGTGGGTGGATTATCTGAGGTCAGGAGTTTAAGACTAGCCTGGCTAACATGGTGAACCTAGTCTCTACTAAAAATACAAAAAAATTAGCTTGGCTTGGTGGCAGGCACCTGTAATCCCAGCTACTTGGGAGGCTGAGGCAGGAGAATTGCTTGAACTGGAGAGGCAGAGGTTGCAGAGAGCCGAGATCGCGCCATTGCACTCCAGCCTTGGCGACAAGAGTAAAACTCCGTCTAAAAAAAATTAAAAAGACACAGTAACTAGGCTAGTGTTTTGTTCGAAATCTTCGTGCTCAAATTCCATGTCCAGTCGTACAGCCAGCCAAGAACTGTAAGCCATTTCCATATTTCTTTGTCATGCCATTTTTTCTCCATTAGAATACTTCAGTTAGGTGTTTTTAAAATATAAACATTTGGGAATTAGACATGATAAGGCATCAGCTAAATCTCTGTCATATTGTTTATATTTTTTGCAAATTTACTTGTAAACTACATGTGTGCAGACACCATTAGAAATTGTTTTACAGTTAAATCACGTGGTAGTTCCTATAAAAAGGGAAGGATAATCTAGTTGGAGACCAGTCGTATACATGACATGACTTGGAAATAATAGCACAAACAAATAACAAAATAAGAGGATCCAACTAAGCTTGAAGAGGACAAAGTAGTGAATTGTGAGGTACGATGCACAAGGAAAAACTTTCCTGGAGAGACGTGGGTTTCAGTGTTTATAAGATGCTTCTGGGTATTTTCAGGTTGGAAATTTGCATAGGGTATGACAATTACATTTCTTTTATTGTGCTAGGCAGAGTATATAATATGTATATGTTTACCATGTTTGATGAAAAATCTGACTGATGGGTATTGAAAGGAGTTTAAAGTACCTTAAATGATTCTTTAAAGATTGAGTGTATTTTAAAACATATCTCAGTCTTAATCTTAAACGTGTAAAACTGTAATGTACAAAAAGAATAATTTATGAGCTGACTTACAGAAAACAAAATATATCAAACTACTAAAGGTAGTTTGTTTGTTTATTTATTTTTGAGACAGAGTCTCACTCTGTCGCCCAGGCTAGAGTGCGGTGGCATGATCTTGGCTCACTGCACCCTCCACCTCCTGGGTTCAAGCAATTCTCCTGCCTCAGTCTCCCACATAGCTGGAACTACAGGCCCATGCCAACACACTCGGCTAATTTTTTTGTATTTTTAGTAGAGACGGGGTTTCACCATGTTGGTCAGGCTGGTCTCGAACTCCTGACCTCAAATGATCTACCTGCCTCAGCCTCCCAAAGTGCTGAGATTACAGGCATGAGCCACCACGCCCAGCCTAGAAGTGTCAATTTATCAAGGTCAAAAGTATGGGCTTTGTGTTAAAGGTACGGTCAGCAAAATCCACAATGTAGGATATTCTAGAGGACAGATAGCGCTGTCTCTTCCACAAATTGTGAGGAAGGAAAAGGAGGAAGAGGAGGAGCGTGTTACAAGCTTGAGATGTATTAACCAAATGAATTGTGTGGATATTATTTGATTCTGATTTGGAGAAAACAACTGAGACAGTCCAGGAAAGTTAACCAGTAACTGGATATTTTACATTAAGGAATTATTATTTTTTAAATTATGAAATATATCTGTACCTACTTTTAAAGACCTTACATTTTAGAAACACATACTGAAATATTTAGAGGTAATGATGTGATGTTGGGAATTGGCTTAAAAATAATTCATAGGGGTGGGAGATAGATGTTATAGATGAGGTAGGATTCACCAAAAGTTGATAGTTGAAATTAGTTGTTGGTTATGTGGGAGTTTATTACCTTTTAGCTTGTATTTATAAATTTTCCTTCAAACAGGGTCTGAGATCAATAAAAGAGCGTGAGGGAAGATGAGGATTGCTTATATTGTTTTATAAGATTAACATGGTTTGCCAGGTTCTGTGTGACCTGGCCCTGCCTACCTGTATCCATTGTCAGGTTGAATGAATTCTTTTCGTTGTTCACTGTTGGAGCTCTAACCACATAACCATTGTATACATGTCGTTTCTTCTTTGTGACACACCACAGTTCCACCTAGTATCTTCTGCTCCACATCCCCAACCCCTACCAGTTTGTGCATCCAAGTCCTATTTTATGCTTTGGAGGTCTGTTTAAATATTTATATCACAAGTCTTTCTAGATCCCCCAGTCTAAATCTGACATAGTTAGGATCTCTTATCGTATATTTTATATGATTATTTGATTATTAACATCTATCTTCCACATTAAATTGTGAACTTGAGCCACAGTTCTTTTTGTATCTTTTTGTATCCGTCATCTAACTCTTGGTAACTATAGTTGTTTAAATACTTGTTAAATGGAAGGAAGGAGGATAGAGTGAGTTCATGGTGGGCTAAATGCTTGGCTGAAATAAACCACCAAAACTACACAAATTTCATTTCTGTATTAGAGGTAACCTGGTTTAAACAGTAAGATAAAAGTGCTGTGTTCAATTTCAAGGGTCTGTCAGGATGAACTGGCAGTCTAGATAGAATTGGTTCTAGGGCTGGGCACGGTGGCTCACACACCTGTAACTCAAGCACTTTAAGAGGCTGAGGTGGGCAGATCACTTGAGGTCAGGAGTTCGAGACCAGCCTGGCCAACGTGACAAAACCCCATCTCTACTAAAAATACAAAAATTGGCCAGGTGTGGTGACAGACCTGTAATTCCAGCTACTCAGGAGGCTGAGGCAGGAGAATCGCTTGAACCCGAGAGGTGGAGGTTGCAGTGAGCCGAGATGCTGCCACTGCATCCAGCCTGAGTGACAGAGCGAGACTCCATCTCAAAAAAAAAAAAAAAAAAAAAAAGAATGGGCTCTGGTACATGTGTTCCACATTACTACAGGTATCTATAGGAAGCTGACACAACCTAGGTCATGTGACAGATGAGAATGGGTTAAGACGAAGTGTGTATCCAAGTTTCTTCCTGCGTTTTACTTTACAACTAAAATGTGGGATATTTAACTCTGGACAGTTTGGTTCTCTTCTTTTTTCCTCTTTGTGCTTTATTACCTCCATCGTTTTAAATTTGGGGGTAATGTCACTAATAATGCAATGTCTATTCTACTAGACTACCTTGATTTTTCTGTTTAGAGTGGAACTTTTAAATGACTGTAAAGTTCAAAGTTCAAGAAACTCTCAGAATATGGCTTGCTGCTAACTGAAAACACTTCTGTTTCCTGAATTTATCTGAGAGGTTTTTCTTTAATCTTATCCTATTTTTCTTACTTTTTTGTACCTTTTTGGTATGGAATTTAATCCATGGTTATAATGACTAAATAAATTGTTATTCTTATCTAATACACACATTTTAGGTTGCAGTTAGGATTACATCATTGTATGGCTATCACAACTTTGTGAAGTAGATGTTGTTCTTATTTCCAGAGATCAATTTATATGTTTAGGATCATATAAAGTAAGTAAAAGTGAGAACTTGTCTCCTGATCTTTCCTCTATTTGTTTCACACTGCTTTTGAGATAGGTAGTGAGTACTTGTGAGTCAAGGAGCAAAATATGAGTTGAAAAGAATTCCCACTCAGGTGATCATTACGGTACATACAGCGCATACTTTTGTATGGACTGGGATAAAGCACACAGTAAAATCAAATGTTCTAAGGCATTCTAGTGTCCTACCCAGACACATAATTAAAACAGTTATTTTACTAATAGCACAGAAACAAGCAACAGGAATGAATTGACTCATCAATGTCAGAATCCACATGATTTTCTTCATTATTGATAATGACTGTATTAGAAACCAAGTCCTCGTTGTATTTAAAGTATCATTCTACAACCTTAGTCCTGTGTTCTTTCCTGAAGTCTGTATAGTATAACATTAAACATGTCCCTAATGTTCAATCAATGTCCCTTGTTGAGCTGTAAATTGTCAGAGTAATAAATTTACCTTTTGAATGTTAAGGAGGAAGTCTTATCTTTACCTCTGATAAGCTGAGTTTGTATGGCTTGTTTTTAAGGAACACAAGAATGTGAAGCTTTTATTCTTGTGATATTATTTTGTGATGCTCTGCTCTGCCACTGGAGTATGAAAACTAACTTACTCCAAACTTGTTAACTGTACACCTCTCACGTTTAATAACAGCTTAGTTTTCTGCTCATATTGCTGGCATTTTGAACACAAGATACTTTTTGGACACTTGAGTTGAGGTTTTCCATTTTTCATTCGAGATGATCAGAGTTTGAGCAGCATTATGGAAGAACAATACTGTAACAACTTTCTCCTAGAAATCACTTCCAGTTCTAAACCATCATATCACAGATACACTGGTAAAATAACTTGTTCATAAATTGGGAATTGTTAGTATTCCTTAGTGCTGCCTTGCCTTTCTTTAGTTATTTATTAACCATATTATCCAAAACATATTATCAGGAGGCTCACTTTGTATTGTTATTTAGGGGAATACCTGTGCAGGGGATGTAAGACTTTCATTAATATCCAAGAAAAAATGTATTTATCAAAGTTCTTGTGAACTAAAATGTTTTAAGTAATTTTCTTTTCCTTTTTTATTTTCAAACAAAGGAAGTGTGTGGTTCCTTAAACATTAGAATACCAGGATGAAAACAGTTTGAGGGGAGTTGACTGAGGAAAAGTAGTATGATTGACTGGTGTTGGGAAGAGCAGCTAAGGAGGCTGTTGGGGTTGCCCAGTGGTGATAGATGGGGACCTGGTGTGGTGGTAGTTTTAGGAATGAAAGGAATCTATAAATCCAAAAGATTTTGCAGGATAGAAAGGTGGTAAGCCTTGAAGAGTAAGGAAAGGTGGGAATAAAATACGAGGGTTAACTAGTTTTGTCTCTTTGTGGGTAGGGGGCATCTTTCTTGTTCAAGAATGATCCCTAGGTTCTTATTGATCTCTTGAGATCATTTCCTGGATTTAGGGTAGAGCTAGACCTGCAGCCAACATTGAAGCAGATAACTGTACTTTAAAAGTATCTTTTTATCTTGAAGTGGTTCCATCAAAATTAGGGAACTGTAAAATGTCTTCTTTCTAAAAGAAGAGACATAATTGATAATACTTTATCACAGTGGTTGATTTGAATGGTTTATGTTTGGTCCATACAAAAGTTAAAATACCATTGCTATCCTTGGTCTTAATTATTATGGTATGATTAAGTTTTAATTTACGTCTTACCCTGTTGTGGTCAGATTTGTTCTTTTTTATTTTTGACATTTTGTATTTTGCCCCTATGGGAGACTGTGTTCAAGTTCACCTATAGTCACAAGTTTTAGTAGTGAGTGTGTGTATCCTGATGGGAAGTGGGGCTGAGGGCTGTGTGACTGCTGCTGCTTTCTGGGAAAATAGTTTTGTGGTGGATTATGAAGTATTTTGATTACAGAATACAGTAGACACCATGTAACCCCAGTCTTAATATTTAAAGAATGTTAATGTTGTCACATTTCTATCTTTTGTTTTTACATGAGAAGTCAAACATTACATTATAGGTAGAGCTAAAATCCAACTTCTCCATCCCCTTTCCAGAGCTAATGAGGAGCTTGATTGTAAATTTGTTGTATATCAGCTCTGTGCATTTTAAAATATATTCATCCCTTATCTGTATTGGTAACAATGCTTATTAATGTTTATCTGTTTATTATTTTTGTTTTCATTCAGCTTTTGCATTCCCCATTTTTGAGATTAGGTCATGTTGATACATACAGTAATTAAATTGCTAGATAGTATTTCGTCAAATTCCTTTACTACTTGTGTGTACTTAATCTTGTTTAGTATTTTTTTATTGTTTCATTCAACAATATGTTCTGAGATTGAGTCATGTTGATACATATAGTTAATTTTATTTTTATTACTATAGAAAGATCTGTTAAATGAATATAGTTTATTTACCAATTTCAACAGAATTATAATATAATTAGTTTTTAGCTGTTACAGACTCTACTCCAGTGAACCTGTTTCCTCATTCAGAGGAATGTATAGTTTATGTTCTCAGAAACAGAATTTCATGGCTGGGCATAGTGGCTCATGTCTTTGGGAGGCCAAAGGTCAGGAGTTTGAGGGCAACCTGGACACCACAGCAAGACCCCATCTCTACAAAATTTTTTATTAAAAATTAGCCAGGGCCGGGTGCAGTGGCTCATGCCTGCACTTTGGGAGGCTGAGGTGGGCGGATCACCTGAGGTCAGGAGTTTGAGACCAGCCTGACCAACATGGAGAAACCCCGTCTCTACTAAAAATACAAAATTAGCCACGTGTGGTGGTGCATGCCTGTAATCCCAGCTACTCAGGAGGCTGAGGCAGGAGAATTGCTTGAACCCAGGAGACGGAGGTTGCAAAGAGCCGAGATTGTGCCATTGCACTCCAGCCTGGGCAAGAAGAGCGAAACTCGGTCTCAAAAAAAAAAAAAAAATTAGCCAGGTATAGTAGTATGCTCCTGATCCTAGCTGCTTGGGAGACTGAGGTGGGAGGATAGCTTAAGCAAAGGAACGCTAGGTTACAGTGAGCTATGATTGCACCACCATAATCCAGCCTCAATGATAGAGTGTGAGACCCTGCCTCTCAGAAAAGGAGAAACAAACAAAAGAAAAATGAAATAGAATATCATGATGATTGGGTATGCACATTTTACGCCTAGCCAAGTACTTCCAAATTATTGTTCAAAAATGGTGTTGCCAGTTTTAACTGTTACCAGCAATGTATGAATTGTAGTTATCCATTTCTCACCACCTGTTGGCTTTATCGGACTACGTGTTTTCCCATCCAGATTTGAAACAGCATCTTAATGTTTTACCTAATATTTACATTTTAACTAAATTTTAATGAGATGACACATTTCTATATATTTATTAATTATTTGCCTTTTATGTGAATTTTCTATTTCTATTAAGATTGCCGTTTTTTCTTTTAACCTGTTTCTTTTTTTTTTTGAGACAGAGTTTTGCTCTTCTTGCCCAGGCTGGAGTGCAATGGCGTGATGTTGGCTCACCACAACCTCCACTTCCTGGGTTCAAGTGATTCTCCTGCCTCAGCCTCCTGTGTAGCTGGGATTACAGGCATGCTCCACCACAACCGACTAATTTTGCATTTTTAGTAGAGACGGGATTTCTCCATGTTGTTCATGTTGGTTTCGAACTCCCAACCTCAGGTGATCTGCCTGCCTCCGCCTCCCAAAGTGCTGGGATTACAGGTTGTGAGCCACTATGCCCGGCCTCTCTTAATCTATTTCTGAGAGTTCTGTTACATATTCTGATGTTTAATCTTCAGTTATATGTATTAGATATCTTCCACCAAAGTACAGTTTGCCTTTTAATTTTATTAGATTTTCTATTGCATGTTGAAAAGTAGGTGATATTTTTGTGTCTTATCTAAGAAATACTTCCTGCTCTAAGTCCCAAAGATGTTCTTTTAAGTTTGGCTGTTCATGTTTAGCAATTTGAAGTGCCAAAATTTTGTAATTATATCATGAAGAAGGGAACTAATTTTACTTTTTCCTTCTAAAGAACTGGCCAGTTTAGTACTATTGAATAGTTTCATTTTTTCCCCACTGATCTGATTAAAAGAAAATTTCCCGGTATCTTTTATGTATCTAGTTCTACGTTTTGAGGCTCTCTACAGTTTTGCAGCAAATCTGGCTATCTGGTAATGTGTACTTGCATCATGCCTTCTTCCAAATTTCTTGCTGTTGGTCCTTTATGCCATGTGAACTTTTGGATCTGTTTCTCAGCTTTCATTAAAAATACTGTAGGCAATTTGACTGGAATTTCTTTGAATTTATAGATGTTCATGAGAATCACCATCCTTAAAAAATGTATCCTACCATTTGTATAGAGCTTCATGCTTTCAGGCATTACTGTTTTCTCTATAAAGATTTTAAATATATCATTAGTTTTGTCGTTGTTATGAATTATACTTAAAAAATGAATATTTTCTACTTTTTTATTAGTTTTCAAATATTCTTTACTGAACACTTTTGCTAAATTCTTTATTAGTTTTAATAGTTCTTATTGTCGGTTGGATTTCCTGTATAGATTATTCTTAATATATGTTTTATTTTAGCATGGACAATATTTTTATCTCTAGAGAAATTAATGCAATTTCAGAGAAACTGTGTGCCGCAGGATCAGGATGGCAGAAGGCAGTTCCACTTAATTTGGGAAATACCTATTTGAAAGTTTATATCCATGTGCATCCTGAGGAGTGGGGGGTATCTGTCTCTGTCTGTCTTGGGTTTTTCTTGACACTAGAGTTAGTCTCTGCAAGGGCCTTTAGAAGTTAAATTCCACCCTCCACCCCCAAGTCTGGTATAGATATTACTACTACTCTTGGACTTCACTCAATTTATTTCTTTTTAGGAGACACAGGTCAGAATGGAGATGGGCTGCAGACCGGGCAGCTATTGTCAGCTGCTGGAACTGGCTTCAGGCTCATGTTTCTGACTTGGAATATCAAATTCGTCTGCAAACAGACATTTACAAACAGATACGTGCTAATAAGGGATAGGTGTCTGGTGTTTTTTAGTACAGCTGAAAACTATCATTATTGCTTTTCTCCCATCCCCTCCCACCTCTTTGGTAATCCCCTCCCCATAACCCCCTTTTTAACTATTTCAAGACAAGTGGTTTAATGACCTGATATAGTGGTTTAATTTGTTTAAGAACCTGATGGGATCACACGTGGTGGCTCACTCTGGTAATCCCAGCACTTTGGGAGGCCAAGGCAGGAGGATCATTTGAGCTCAGGAGTTCGAGACCAGCCTGGGCAACATAGTGAGACCTTGTGTTTACAAAAAATACAAAAATTAGCCGAGCATGATGGCACGTGCCTGTAGTCCCAGCTACTGAGGAGGCTGAAGTGGGAGGATCACTTGAGCCCATGAAGTGGAGGTTGCAGTGAGCCAAGATTGTGCCACCACACTCCAGCCTGGGCAACTAAGACCTTGTCTCATTAAAAGGAAAACACTATTAGAATATAATGGTTAATTGAACGTGTATTTAGAACAAAACAGTGTGGGTATCTGAGTTAACAGGAAACAAGAAAAATGCTGTATAATGCAAGCAAGCCATTGATGTAACTGTCATATTTGTTAGATTTATGGAAAAGTGCCTACTATGTCTCAGCAGCTTCTCCATAGTAGGGTCACAATAGTGAACAAAAATCCTACCTTCATGAAGCTTACATTCTTGCAAAGTATTTTTTATATTAGCTTGGTGTGGCTGAGCTCTATCTTTATCTAGACCCATGTCTAGAAAAAGTCTGTGGCTACTAAAAATAAGGGTCAAAATGCCTTTTTGACCTTAGTACTAGTCAGAGCCTTAAGAAAATGGCTTTCCTGTGAACAGTATCCATTAATTAATTAGTAGGCCAAAAGTTAACGGTTGATCAACTGATAAAATGAACAGAATGATCAGGGTTTGAAGTGAAAGTTCTGTGGGCTGTCTAATCATTTAAACTTTTATTCCAAAAATTTCACTGGAGACTTCTACCTTCTTTCCAGATTGGAGATACATATATATATATATTTTCCAAACATTTGATAGAGCTACTTTAATTGAGGACACAGTTTTTATTATTAATTTATTCCCTTAGGGTAGTGTAAAAATTAAATCCTGATTTACTTATTTAAAAATTAGCTAAATCCTGATTTACTTATTTAAAAATTAGCTAGAACAAAACTAATAAACATTCTAGATTTGGTCAATATTTTGCTTTCTCAACTCTTCACAAAGGAAATTTTAAAGTGAGATTTGTAGAACTTGAACTGGAATGGTGACTAAGAATAACTAGGAGGTGACTGGATATGCCTGTACTGAGGAGAAAAACACAGTCTTTCTCTATCAGAGACACCTCTTCAGTGTCTGTTTCTAGGTTTTTATAGCCAGTAGTTAAGTGGGAATTTCTATATTTGAGAACTAGAGTCTCTTAGTAACAACTGAGATTAGTACAATAGTAGTCATAAGTGTTGCTTCATCTTTTTATATACATTCATAAATATATATATGTAAGTTTATATATGTGTATATGTTATGTTATTTTAGTTGCCTGTTATAAAACTGCCACACTTCATAGAACTTAAGATGCTATTGATTGTAAGATGTACCATTATTTTAAGTACAACAAAGAAATTATTTCCATTAAACTAGGGCATAACAGCAATTGTAAGATGCATCTTGTTTTAAAAGTTGTTGACATGTGGGGAAAGTACCTCTTAGAACTGAAGAAATACTGTGTATCAATTCTCAGGAAACTTTGAAATTACACAGAAGTATAAAAGACACACCCTCCCCCCGCCCCCCCCAAAACAAAACAAAACAAAACAAAACCAACAGCTCAAAATTATCTCGCTACCCACATTATGGTACATTTTCCTAGCACATGAATAATTTGTTTAAACACAGTCATGTTATATATGTGCCCTGAATATTTCCCAGTTGGTTTTTGGAAAACATTTTTAATGGCTGCCTGCTATTGGCTTTCCTCGTTGACTATTTAAGTTACGTTTATTATTAAAATTAAGTATGCCATGATAAACATCTTTATCTTAGTCAAAGGTATGAATGCTCTTTTATGTTCTTAATGCATACTTTAGAGAAGTATTTTGGCCGTGTCAGTTTATAGTCTCACTAGCTGTGTATAAGAAGATACCTCATTTGGTTCATGCTTTATTCTTCAGCTCATCACTCAGAAGTAATGACAGAGCAGTTTTCAGAAACTTTCAAAATATCTGAAAAGTATTTCTAAATATCTGGAAAATAATCTGGAGTTTTGTGTATACTGTCACACGTTGCTTAACGAAAGGGAAACCGATAAATGTGTTGTTAGGTGATTTCATTGGTGTGTGAATGTCATAGAGTGTACTTAAATACAAGCTGAGGGTTGGGCGTGGTGGCACACGCCTATAATCTCAGCACTTTGGGAGGCCGAGGCATGGGAGGGCAAGGTGGGTGAATCACCTGAGGCCAGGAGTTCGAGACTAGCCTGGCCAACATGGTGAAACCCCATCTCTACTAAAAATACAAAAAAAATTAGCCAGGTGTGGTGGCGAGCGCCTGTAACCCCACCTACTTGGTAGGCTGAGACAGGAGAATCACTTGAACCCGGGAGATGGAGGCTGCAGTCAGCCAAGATCGTGACACTGTACTCCAGCCTGGGCAAGGGCAGAGCGAGACTGTCTCAAATACATACATATTTACATACATATAAGCTGAGGTGGTATGGCCTACTATACACTTAGAGAACATGGTATAGCCTATTGCTCCTAGGCTATAAACAAGTACATCATGCTACTATACTGAATGGTATAGGCAACTAGTGGTAAAGATTTATGTATTTAAACATATCTAAACATAGAAAAAAATACAGTAAAAATATAGTAGAAAAGATAAAAATGGTACACCTGTATAGGGCACTTACCATGAATGGAGCTTGCAGGACTGGAAGTTGCTCGGGGTGAGTCAGCGGGTGAAGGGTGGCTGAATGTGAAAGGCCTAGGACATGACTGTACACTAGTATAAACTTCATAAACACTGAACACCGAGGCTACACTACATTTATTTTAAAGATTTTTTCAATAATAAATTAGCCTTAGCTTACTGTAACTTTTTGCTTTATAAACTTTTAAAATTTTTAAACTTTTTGACTCTTTTGTAATAACACTTAGCCTAAAACACAACCACATTGTAATTGTACAAAAATATTTTCTTCACACCTTATCCTACAAGCTTTTTTCTACCTAAACTGTTTTGCTAAAAACTAAGACACAAACACACACATGAACGTAGGCCCACACAGGGTCAGATTTGTCGGAATTACTGTCCTCCACCTTCACATCTTGTTCCACTGTTAGGTCTTCAGGGGCAACAACACACACGGCGCTTTCATCGCCTGTGATAGTGCCAACAGAAGGACCTGTTGGAGGCTGTTTCACAGTTCACTGGGTTTTTTTTTGTTTTGTTTTGTTTGAGATGGAGTCTCGCTGTGTTGCCCAGGCTGGAGTGCAGTGGCATGATCTTGGCTCGCTACAAGCTCCGCCTCCCGGGTTCACGCCATTCTCCTGCCTCAGCCTCCTGAGTAGCTGGGACTACAGGTGCCCACCACCACACCCAGCTAATTGTTTTTGTATTTTTTTAGTAGAGAGAGGGTTTCACCATGTTAGCCAGGATGGTCTCAATCTCCTGACCTCATGATCCACCCGCCTAGGCCTCCGAAAGTGCTGCGATTACAGGCGTGAGCCACCACGCCCGGCCCGACAGTTAACTTTTTTAATTGAGTAGAAGTACACTCTAAAATAACGATTAAAAGTACAGTACAGTAAATACATAACACTTCTTCTTATCATAAAAAATAAGTTTTTTTTTTTTTAACAGTTAACAGTTCTTGGCCAGGCACAATGGCTCACGCCTGTAATCCCAGCATTTTGGGAGGCCGAGGCGGGCGGATCATGAGGTCAGGAGATCGAGACCATCCTGGCTAACACTGTGAAACCCCGTCTCTACTAAAAATATAAATATTAGCTGGGTGTGGTGGCAGGCACCTGTAGTCCCAGCTACTCGGGAGGCTGAGGCAGGAGAATGGTGTGAACCCAGGAGGTGGAGCTTGCAGTGAGCCGAGATTGCGCCACTGCACTCCAGCCTGGGCGACAGAGTGAGACTCCGTCTCAAAAAAAAAAAAAAAAAAAAAAAAAGTAACATAGTTCTTATTATCAACTATTATATTCTTACTGGACATAATTGTATGTGGTATACTTCTATATGAATAGGAGCACTGTAGGTTTCTTTACACCAGCATCACCACAAACACATGAGTAGTGCTTTGTGCTAAGATAGGAATTCTTCAGCTGTATTACAATCTTATAAGACCATCATTGTATATGTGGTCTGTCATTGACCATAATGTTATTTGGCACATGAATGTATGCTGATTGTCCAAGAGTTTCATCATTCAAAGCGAATTGTATTAAGCACCATACTTGGACTTGGTAAAGTTTTGCTTCTAGTCATGGCTTTACTACCAGATGCTTACATGTCACAGCTATTTAACATGAACCTTGACAAGAAAAGTCACTCAACTGAATTTCTGAGCTTCAGTTTCTTGGTCTGTAAAATACAACATCATAGATAATCTTTTACTTAAAGAAGATGGCTTAAAAAATCAGAAATGTGTTCTCCCACCATTCTGGAGGCCAGAAGTCTGAAATAATGGTGTTAACAGGGCCATGCTCTCTCTGGAGGCTCTAGGGAAGAATCCTTCCTTGTCTTTTTCCAGCTTCTGGTGTTGTGCCAGTCCTTGGTGTTCCTTGGCTTGTAGCTACATCACTCCAGTTGCTGCCTCCATCTTCATATGACCATCTTTCTCTTTGCATCTGTGTCCAGATTTCCATGTTAGAAGGACATCAGTCATATTGAATTTAGGGCCCACACTAAAAGGCTCATCATAACTTTATTACAATTGCAAAGACCCTGTTTCCAAACAAGGTCATATTCACAGGTTCTGAGTGAACATAAATTTGGAAGAGAATATTCAACTCGCTCTAACAAGCCATGGAATTTCCCCCCAATGATATAGTCACATGCATTTAGTCTTTATGTAACACTATAATTAATAGAAGTTTTTGAGCACTTGTGATATGCCAGGCACTGTGCTAAGCATTTTACTCTCATTCACGATTTTCAAGATAAACAATGGAAGATCAGAGCAGTCAAGTAGTTTGTTCACGGTTATACATCCAAGTGAGTGCAGAGCTGAGATTTGAGTATCAGGGTGCAGAGCTATTTCTCAAGTTAGTAATCACTTTAAGTGCTTGTTGTTTTTTTGTTTTGTTTTGTTTTTCAGTTACTGAAATGGAAGAAATTTTTTCCTATGTGTTTTGGTTAAGTGGGTTGGTGTTCATGTTTTCCCTGCTGCACCAAGATTTGCCAGTGCTTCCTGGGTTGTACAGGCCTTTTTTTTTTTTAGATGAATCTAGATGATGGGCTGAATCTTGGTGATAGGCTGTTGAGTTATAATTTGTCTTTGGGTGGGAGATTGCAGGGATGGTGGGGCTTTTCTTTTTCTTTTTAAGGATTTACTTTGTTGCATGTTAACATTAATTTTCTTTAAGTGGCGTATTACCAAAAAAAAAAAAAAAAGGTATTTGTGACTACTGCTAGGTGATTCTAGGATCCAGACACCAGTTTCTGTTCTGTCAGAGGTAGGTATTACCTTCCAAGCTGTGAAGTGAATAGAGTCCCTTTTGGGAATAACGATTCTTGTTGCTCCCTGGAGAAAGAATACAATTTCTAGGAAGTCCTCTGTGCTACTTCTGCATGCGGTTGTGTTCTTTTAATTTTCATATTTTGTCAGCTTATTTAAAAAAAAAACTCTTCCATGCTTTAGAAGGAGAAAGGAAAACAATGTATGTACCTTAAGTGTATACTAATTAAAGGTTTACTTATGTATGTTTGTTTAATGTTCAGAGTAAATCTTCAGAGGCTTGTAAAAGGCAGAACTAAATTTAAACTCAGGACCTTTTATCTGATTCCAAAGCATTTTTTTTCTAACATACTTTGCTGTTGTGTCCTTTTCATCATTTCACTGAAACATATTTATTTATTGAAAATTTTGTTTATTGAAATTTCACACCTGCTAAATAAGGGGAAAGAATAGGGACTAAGCAGGTTGTAAGAGGCAGGGTCTTGCTCTGTTGCCCAGGCTGAGGTGCAATGGCCAGATCATAGTTCCTTGTAACCTGAAACTCCTGGGCTCAAGCTATCCTCCTACCTTAGCCTTGCAAGTACAAGCAGCTGGGACCACAGGCGAGTGCCACTATGCCTGGCTAATTTTTAAAGGTTTTTTTTGTAAAGATGTGGTCTCATTATGTTGCCCAGGCTGGTCTCAAACTCTTGGCCTCAAGTGATCCTCCTTGCCTTGGCCTCCCAGAAGCACTGGCTTGACCCTTAGGTTGTTTTTTTTTTTTTTTTTTTTTTTTTGAGACGGAGTCTTGCTTTGTCGCCCAGGCTGGAGTGCAGTGGCGCGATCTCGGCTCACTGCAAGCTCCACCTCCCGGGTTCACGCCATTCTCCTGCCTCAGCCTCCCGAGTAGCTGGGACTACAGGCGCCCACTACCACGCCCGGCTAATTTTTTGTATTTTTAGTAGAGACGGGGTTTCACCGTGTTAGCCAGGATGGTCTCGATCTCCTGACCTCGTGATCCGCCCGCCTCGGCCTCCCAAAGTGCTGGGATTACAGGCGTGAGCCACCGCGCCCGGCCGACCCTTAGGTTGTTTTTAAAAATCCCTTCTCCTGACTACTTTCTGAGATTACACAGCTGTAGTTGAGGATGGAAATGTTATTGAGGATGGGAGGTGGAAGAGCATTGAAACTTTTGAATACGGAAGGAGCTGAATGGGAACCGCAGAAGCTTAGAACACCTTTCTCTCCAAAATTGTTTTAAAGCTGTTGAGGTTCTCATCTTAATAGGGTTTTTAAAGCATTGTAGACAGCTATCTTGTTCAGGAAGCCCAGAGTAATTCTTGTGGAACTGGTCTGCAGTGGGGTCACTGGTTTATTTTGAGGTGCATAGGGAAGATTGACCTGATAGAGTGATGTAAGGAAGTATGTGAAATTGCCTGTTAGCTGTATTGCAAATACAGTTAAGAGAGGGTTCATCCACAGAGGAGTCACTTAGGAGGTATTAAGGTTGCATGTAACTGTGACCCATTCCAGTTCCTTTGGTCCTTGTGTAAAGCAGAAGCTTGCTTCACCCTTGGAGTTTTCTAGGCCTGTGCAGCCTAAGCATGATCCTGGCTCTGACTCGGGACATGGCGAAGGAAAAGGAGACTCTTGATCTTTTTCTTCGGCTTCTACCAGTTGCTATTTCATAGTACAGCAGCCCTAAGTTTATTGGCACCAAGCTAATGCCACAGCTATTCAACACTGACCCAGTTTAAACCTGGAATGTTAGGGAAGCCCATGTTGGGGTAGCCATGACAGGTGTGGAGTAGAACATTATGAAGTTTTCTCAGCTAATGCTAACCTTTCTTTTCATGGTTATTAAACATGAGTAAACTTTATCCGAAATAAATGTTATTGTGGCATATGAAACATTGTATACAGAAAAGGGCAAAGTCATTAAGTGTATAGTTAATGAATAAATATAGCTCAAAATATATTAAATATATTTCGGGGAATGTTAAGTAATTATGTAGACCTCCTCTGTAAAGCCTCACTTTCATCAGTCTCTTCAGTTAGGCTCTTTTCTGCTCTGACATCACCTTCTCTCAACTTCTGTTATAGCACTGTCATAATACTTTGTCTACTTGTCTGTCCAAGGCCAGATGAACATAAGCTCCTTATGGTAGAATATGTTTTATTTATTTTATTACTTGCTCCTCCCTCACCCACCTACCGGGATGGCAGCCCGGGGGTCCAGTCCATTTTCCACCACTGAGAGCATCTCCACTCACGCAGCTGCTCCCTCAGAGAATCACATGACATCTGAAGAGATAGATGGCAGCCAGATGAATGGGCAGGCAACTTCCCCCCAGCCAGAGTCCATTCCCAGCAAGCAGTAGGAGGTCAGCCCCCCTTAAACCACAACCGAAAGGCCTTTGAGGAACACGAAAGTAAAAATTGAGAGTGGATTTGAAAGAAGGAAGCAAGGAAGGAAAGCCTAGGGGGCTCAGTCCTTGGGAGGCAAGGAGTCCTGGGTGGCAGGGGTGGGTCCACCCCAAGGAGTAGGTGGTAAGGGCGCTTCACATCAAATGCTGCCCAGAAAGCCAGGGCCCTGTAGGATCTAAACCTGTAAGCAGGGAATGACAGGCTGATTCAAATACAGAGCTGTGGGTTCGAGGTGGAGGCTGCAGCTGAAGGTGGCAGGAACCCACTGGGACCAGGAAGCAGGGGTTCACAAGTCACATTCAGGGGCTGAGTCCTGCAGCACCCTCCCCCCACCCCTCATTCCTGTCCCAGTCCGACATCTGTCACCTCAGTAGTTAAAAAGTACGACTGGAATGACTTTGAAAGGGAAACACTTCTGCTTCTCCTTTAGGCTTCGAGGGTCTGGCTTGAGCAGCACAGACAGGGACGTGTCTAACCGGAATGACCATGAGGTCTCATCGCAGTTTGCCACTAACCAGGTAGGCATGCTCAGACCTCTCAGATGGAGAATGTGTAAAATGCCTGTCACGGGGCCTGATATGTACCTGTACCTGATATGTTGTACCTGGTATCTGTCATCCCAGTGGATGTGGCCACCTAAGTGTACAGACCAAGAATGTCATCGCCTAAATAGATATGCAGGAAGAGTTGAAGTCAGTGAGTGGTTAAATCCCTCAGGGCTGCCAGCTTCCTCCTGGGAATGGGTGGGCTGTGGTGGGGTGGGGTGGGGACTTTGGCCTGTGCCTGAGGGGACTGCTGGCTGGCTTGGCCCCACCCCAGCAACTTGGACAGACCTGGGCTAGGGAGGCACATTCACACGTAAACAAATCTCTCCCAAATGCCTGGCTGAGCATCAGGGGAACGCTGGGAAAGGTGATGGCTGTCTCTCAGCTCTCAAACAATCACCGCATAAAGAAGTTAACAAAACCGGCCGGGCGCGGTGGCTCACGCCTGTGAGCACTTTGGGAGGCTGAGGTGGGCAGATCACGAGATCAGGAGTTCAAGACCAGCCTGACCAACATGGTGAAACCCCGTCTCTACTAAAAATACAAAAATTAGCCGACGTGGTGGCGCACCCTGTAGTCCCAGCTACTCAGGAGGCTGAGGCAGGAGAATCGCTTGAAACTGGGAGGTGGAGGTTGCAGTGAGCCAAGATCACGCCACTACACTCCAGCCTGGGGGACAGAGAGACTCCGTCTCAAAAAAAAAAAAAAAAATTAACAAAACCAAGAAAAGTTAAATGGGCTCAGTTCTCTTTACATATATTGCCTAATTTATGTTCCTCCTAAGGACCCTAGGAGTGCTGTTTTATTGTCTCCACCTGACAGATAAGGACATGGCAGCTGACCCAGGTCAAGGAAGTTCCTGAGGTCCCAGGGCTGATAAGCGGCCTGACTCCACCACCAGCCCCCAGAAGGAAGCCAACCCCAGCCCTAGAAAAACCCAATTCCCGAGTGAGTGCTGTAAACCAAAAATAAAATTCTAAGCTCCCCAACTGCCTGAATGAACCCCCTCTTGGCCAAAGGGATTTTGAAAAAACCTAAAAACTGAGTTCAGGCCATGACAGGAAGTGGGGCGTGGGCCATGCCTCGTCCTAGCCTCTCCCTTTTGGAGCTTAGACACAACTGACCAGCATTAACATTAAAACAGAATCCTAAGACTGACAGAACAGACTCTCAGCAATTAAGATACCAACTCCAACCTGACTGGTCTATCATCACATGGGAGATGACAGATGGTCTCTTATCAGACCCTAAAAAGTGTCAGACTCTTAGTTAAATCTCTCCTAGATCAGGAAAAGGCCTAGAAAGGGAATGGAATCTGCAGGATATGAATTTTCCCCACAAGAGATGGCTTTGCAGGGCCATTCCAAAATATGTCAAAGAAACATATGGTTTCTTCATCCCAACTCCCGCCCGCATCTTTCCCTGGACCAAATGGCCTCAGGTCTTTGGCTCAAAGAATTTCAAGCAAACTATTACTTCCTCCTCAGAGGTACTCGGAAGCTCCATTTCATCACAGAAGGTCTGAAACCAACAAGAAACAGTTCTGCCAATCAGGTTTATAGCCCCAACCAGCTGAGCCCAGGTCCTACCAATGCTCCTGAAGTCTCAGAGCTATACTTTCTTAAATGTTCCAACATAGTTAGGAAGGAACAGTTCCGGTTGGTTTCCTGCATTATACTGCCTGGCCTTCTCTATATGTCCAATTTCACTTCCTCCAGAGATCAAGGAAGCAAAAAAAGAGAATGACTTGGATGAGACTTACGTTAAAAGAAGAAAGGGATAACCTGGTTTCACCACTCTCAAAACACTCTACCGTCAGTGAACAGCAACCTCTTCTCTTGAGGGACTCCTCAGCCACTCCCCACGGCCTTCTCTCCACTGCCTGAATTGTGTAACTGGCTGTTCAGAGCCACAGCCTGGCTTTAAGCCATCCAACTGCTGTACCAATTGATGAGTCATGTTTTTTCAATTGGAAAAGAATGACAAAGTTACCCTCTGATTCAGAAAGGCAGCTGATCTTTCAGGCATGTGAGTGCTGACTGAGGAAACCGCACCTCTGTCCACCTGAGGAAAGTTGGATTTCTGTGATTGGTGGGGTGGTGGGGGTTGGAGCTTTGAAGCAATTAAATACCAGATGAAGGGTGAGAAACTTCTAGCTTGTGATTCCCAGACTCAGGGCTAGTGGATGAGGGCAGAATCTTCTCTATATTCTTGTCCCATATCCCAGAGGATTCTAACAAGGACCAAACTCTGAATGAAAACAGGACCATTGCCTGACCCATTCACCAGTGTTTGGCACACACTGGTGCTCAAAAAATAAGCTGTTGAATGAATTGATTAATAAAATAAAAATGAGGCACAGGGCAGGTATCTCCATTTCACACACTGTGGGAAGTTGGGGTATATAACTCTGAAGTGTTAAGATGACTGTGGAGCTCCTTCCATTAAGTCAAGCTGCCAATAAGGCTAAAACCAACTTAAATATACTAATGGGAGGACATTGAAGGTAAACAGCATTCATTTTTTCAACGGAATAAGACTATAAATGGCAAGCAGAGACAAGGTTCTTTGGGGCCCTTTAAAACTGTGGTCAAATGGCCCACCCATCTGATGCCAGGTCCTCAGGATTCAGAGAAAATGTGTACCAAAAAGCTCCCAGGAAACTAAATGCTAGCATGGGACTTGGGTGCCTCTGGAATGTCCTTCTGCCTCAGCTACTCTGAGATAACATGGTTCCCTGTGTTCATGGAACCCAGATGGCCAAAAGTCAATGATCCAGCACTTATAAGAAAAGAAAGCGATTCAAGAGCCTCTGTACCCACCTAGGCCTCAGCCTCCCCAGGACCTACTCACCTATACTCTTCACAACAGGTAACATTGCCTCTGGCACCCATCACATCCCCTGAATTTGGCATCAGGATTGATCTGCCATCAGCTCTGGCAGGGAGAGGCCCTTACAAATGCCAGGAAAAGAAACATGAACAATATTCTGTGACCACAGCCAACACCACACAGAACTTCCCAGAGGCTCTCCAGGGCAAGAACACCAACCAGAAGGAAGTGACAGCTTCCATCATTCTGTGCTAAGTGAGCTGAGTGAGTGGCCATCTCTCACCTTCCAGATATTTGAATGATACCTACCATTCCAGCAGCCAGCACAAGTCATTTAATATGAATGCCAGAAACACAATCCCTGAGGACAGGTGCAGGAGACCAGATGCCAGGAAAAACCCCGGCTGACCCAAGAGTTGGGGAGAGCCCACTGCTCCTCCACCCTTATTTACCACCTGAGCCCCTGCACCCGCCAATCATGCTGCTCAGTCTCTAACTGTGGGTCTGAGTGAGCACCTACATTTGGCTGTTGAGGGGCAGATGGTGGAAGGAGACTCTGCACTAAGTTCTCAGGTTGAATGGGAGTTGGGTCGAGGGAAGCAATGGACGCAGAGTTGGGGTAAAGACATGCGGTGGTGTCAGCGGGGGTCAAAGGACACGGAGATGTCATTTTTTAACAAGATTGGGTGAGGGTGGTAGGAAAGGAGGCAGCAAGAGTTCGGGACAGTTTAGCAAAGACTTAGGGATGGGGTGTCCTCAGGACGGCAGGAGACAGAAAAGAAGGTATACAGTGGCTAGGAGACTAAGGACGAGAAGACACTGTTAAGACTTGGAATAAGGCTGAGATCGGAGTTATCCAGAAGAAAGCGGTGAGCTCAACAGGGCACCAACTTCCTGGGGCTGGACTACGGCTGCGCAAATCCCACCCAGCCCAAAAAAGTAAGTGTGAGGAGAGAAGGGAAAAACTAAAAAGGAAAATCAGAAAAAAACAAGAGATGGACGGCAGTGCGTGCGCAGGGGCAGTACCCATGCCGTTGCCCGGCCTGCCAGCCGCAGGAGCAGGAGAACTCGGGAATGAGGAAGAAACCAGGAAATGACAGAAAGAAAAAAAAAAAAAGAACGCAAATAGAAAGAGAAATGGAAAAAATAAGGAAGATTGGAAAAAACAGAAATTTTAAAAAAAGGATAATACTAAAAAAATAAATAGTATAAAAGGAAGGCAAAATGTTAAGGCATGTCAAAAATTATCTGTAAAAGTCATAAAAAATGCTATAAAAAGAATTTATGCAAAAAATATTATATAATTTAAAACTAATTTGGCCTCCTAAATGTAAAACTATTAAGTTTATGTGCAAGGGGTATAAGGAAAATAAAATACACTTTTAATAAAAGGATTTTAAAGAGGCATAAAAATTTGAATTCTTACCTACATTAAAAGGTCAAAAAATTTGTTTTAAAAGTTTAAGCAAGTTTTAAAATGTTAATTATAAAAAAAATTCTGTGTATAAACATATCGGCTAAAGTTAAAGGGGTATCATCCAGTTTTTCTATGAACTGAACATAAAAATAAAAGCACAATAGGTTTTTCTTAAAGCACTAACCTGCTCTTTAACAAAAATTATAAAGGGTTAAAAAGAATCTATAAAAATCTTACCTTATAGTCAAACGTTAAAATTAAATAAATAATATCTACAAGGTTTTACTAAAATGTAGTTTAACATTAATAGTACACTAATATAAAGGTAAAATTTAACTTATAAAATCATACAGGAAACATTATCAAATATAAAATGGTGTTTGACTTTCTTTAATCTAAAAACTAATAAAAATGGGTGCTAAAAATTTTCAAAATGAAAATAAATATTGCTAAACCAAAGAGAAATGTTATCTAAGCCCCGTATAAAAAATAAATAAATCTTGTTCCAATTACATCAAAAAACCCATTAAGGGCCCTCAAGCACAGGGTTAATACCAACGAGTTTCCACCTCCAGCTGCTCCTAGAGTGGCCACAGCATGAGCCATCTGGTGGAGGACCTAGCCGCCAACAGACACTTCCTGTACAGGGGAGGGGGCCAGGCGGCCGTTAGACAGCATAACCGAACCCAACACCGGGGCCCAACGGCAGGGGCTTGGGCAGGAGCAAGGTCCGAGGGCTGCCAGGTAAGTCATAGGGCCACTCATCCCTAAGGCCACAACGCAAGGGAGCAATAAAGGCCACAGGGAGGCCAAGACCTTAAGGGGAGCCAGGCCGCCGCGTCCCCTAGGCAGCGCTCAGCGGGGATGGAGTTGGAGGTGTCACCATGGGGCCTCAAGCCCCAGAATGTACAAAGTTCTAAGAAAAAACCCCAAAGTTTCCCTCAAAAACAACATAAGAAAAAATTAAAAAAAAAAAAATCTTAAGAAGGCACTAAGGACTTATAGACCAAAAAATACCTATAGTTTGCCTTACTTACATTCTACTGCTAATGTCCCCACATTTAAAACAAAAAATCAGTTTCTCAAAACTTATATACTTATCTTCCACTTTCCCTTCCGTCAAAACTAAAAGCCTTTTAGCACAGGTACCACCCCTAACATTTCCAGTACACCAGCACCAGCTTGAAAACCACGTCCTTATCGAAAGATGTAAAAAAAAGAAAAATGCAAGCCAGCCTAGGAAGAAACCTACCTTAAGCTGCTGACCACCAAGACTGCCATTCGCACAGCAAAAAAATAAATTAACACATCGTACCCAAGTCGAGAAAACGTCATCACCATAAAAGTCATAGGCCATTGCTCCAGGGTCAAGCCCTACCAAATTAAAACTAAAAAAACTTTATCTATCTTTTCTCTCCTTTAACTACTTCCCATCTTATTAATGTAACTAAATCTAACTCACCTCAAATTATTACTTTTAATGCCTGTTTAGTTATCACTCCTCTCTTACCAAATAACAAAACCAAAGTCTCTATAGTAAAAGTAAAAAACCTAAGGCAAACAACAAGACAAGATATCAAAATATAAATGCCTGGCTAAAATAAATGAAATATTCCATTCACTCTTTTTTTTTTTTCCTAGTGTGCTGAAATTTTCTGTTTTATTACAATCAAAAGAATTGAACTATTTATACAGTCTGGTGCAGAGAGGGAAGTTACCCCTGATTTGGGGCATATGATGAACAACAAAACAACAATTACAAGGCAAGTATAGCACTACAGGAACATCCATAAAGGACACCTTATTCACATTTAAGAAGTTCAAGAAAGATTTCCACAAAGAAAAATAGTATCTAACCTGATACCTGAAGAATGTATAAGAACTTGTGAAGTTACACATGGGATATAGCAAAATGAGGAATCAAGAAACACATATGATCATGCCTGCAATCCCAGCACTTTGGGAGGCTGAGGCAGGCAGATTCCCTGACCTCAGGGCGACCACCCTGGGCAATATGGTAAAACCCCATCTCTTATACTAAAATGCCAAAAATTAGCCGGGAGTAGCTGCTATGAGCCTGTAGTCCCAGCTACTCAGGAGGTCGAGGCAGGAGAATTCCTTGAATTAGGGAGGTGGAAGCTGCAGGGAGACAAGATCATGCCACTGCACTCCAGCCTGGCTGACAGAGCAAGACCCTGTCTTGAAAGAAGGGAATGGAAGGGAAGAGGAGGGGAGTTGGGGAGGGGAGGGGAAGGGAGGGCAGGGCAGGACAGGGCAAGGCAGGGCAGGGCAGGGCAAGAAAGAAAGAAAAGCATGAGAGGACCCAGGAATAAGAGATAGCATGGTAAAAACTAAAGTAAGTTTGAGAAGGCCTAAAGCACAGAGTGGAAGTGAAAAGAGGTCAAGACATTGGTGAGAGAGGTAAACTTGTGAGATGAGAAGAAGCCATAATGTGAAAACTATAACCATGCTAGGAGTATGATTTTATTGTAAGGGTACTAGGAAGTCAGGAAACAGTTTTAAATATGAGAAAAACAATCAAATTTGTGTTAAAACAGAAACCAAAAAACAACAACCTGGCTCTGTTATAAAGAACAGATGCAGGGTAAAGAGAGATAGGAAGCAAGAGAAAGCAGTTAGAAAGTTAAAAAACCTACTCCAGTAATCTAATCAGGAGTAGACAAAATTTTTCTATAAAGGGCCAGATGGCATTTTAGGCTTTATGGACTATATTAGGGGTCTCTAACCCCCAGGGCATGGAATAGTGGTCCGTGGCCTGTTAGGAACCAGGTTGCACAGCAGGAGGTGAGGGGCAGGTGAGAGAACAAGGGAAGCTTTATCTGTATTTACAGCCACTCCTCACTGCTCAAATTACCACCTGAGCCCTACCTCCTGTCAGATTAGTGGCGGCATTAGATTCTCACAGGAGTGCAAACCCCACTGTGAACTGCACATTCGAGGGATCTAGGTTGCGTGCTCCTTATGAGAATCCAATGCCTGATGATCTGTCACTGTCTCCCATCACCCCCAGATGGGACTGTCTAGTTGCAGAAAAACAAGCTAAGGGCTCCCACTGATTCTACATTATGGTGAGCTGTATAATTATTTCATTATATATTATAAGGTAATAATAATAGAAATAAAGTGTACAATAATTATAATGTGCTTGAATCATTGTAAAACCATCCCCCCACACCAGTCCATGGAAAAACTGTCTTCCATGAAACTGGTCTCTGGTGCCAAAAAGGTTGGGGACTGCTGGACTATACAATCTCTGTCACAACCACTCAGCCACTGTAGCACTAAAGCAGACACAGACATTGAATATAAATATGTAAAGCACTAAACCTGGCTGTGTTTCAGCTAGATTTGCACATAAGCAATAGTTTGCCAACCAGATGAGTAGACAATAGGTTAGACCAGGTAATTAGAAGCGTAAACTGGGAAGAGTACTCATACTCAAAAGATATTTAGCAGGTATCATCCAGAAGTATTGGTAACTGAAAATGTGAGATTAGTGTGAAGGTGAAGAACTCTAAACCCTGACTTTAGTACTTTAGCAATTCACTGAATAGGAAAGGTAAGAAAACGAAAAGTATTGGGTCATGGGAGGAAGGTCACATTCAGCTCACATTCCACTGGCCAAGCAAATCCCATGACCAAGGTGGAAGTCTGTGGGGCCAGAAAGAATTCTTCTCTTATAGGAAGGCACTGCAACTCACATGACAGTAAGTGCAGCCATATAATCTTCTTACAGGTAAGAATAATTACAGGTAGTGAATAATTAGGAAAATTACTATAATATACAGTTCAGTCCATCTGACTCTAAATTTCTTGCCTAAATGCTACGGAGATTTGTTGGTTTTGGCACCGGTATAAATAAAGCATATTGGTATAGCCAATATACATAAATACTCACATACCTCTAAATCTACCTATCGCATATGGAAATATATGTATATCCTTTTACTCAGGTAACATCATTTAATGTATTATTTGGTTTTGGAGGAAAAATGTTGTAAAATTACATCTTTATTTGTACTAAAATAATACTCATATTACAAGGTTAATAAAAAATAACATTCCAGTCTCACCCTTCCTTACCCTTGATTCATACATCCTAGCTATTTCTTCTCTTTACTTCTAAAAAAAAAAATGTTTACAGTGCTTTCATCAATTTCAGATGTTATCCATTCATTTCCTACTGTTGAAGATGAGGAAATAACTCTTATTTAGCCTTTCTATGCCTCAATTCCTTCACCTATAAAAAAGGGAAGATAATAGCACATACCTCATAAGATTATCATGAGGATCAATTGTGTGTGTTGCTTAAAACAATGCAAGACATACTACACACTATTAATGATTACAGCATCACCAAACACGCATGCCCTCCTGAACTATAGTTTTTTCCAATAGAGTTTTATCACAAATTTTTGTTACATCAATGTTTAGAGGGTTATAATTACATAAATATTGTTCACAGCTAAGCCAAGTAGTGAACTATTATATTTTCCTCCCACAAATTTTTTGCTTGTCCTAGAACTGCAATTGCCTCATTTTTTAATGCACTTAATCTTCTATTACCAATTCATCTTTAAACTCCCTCTGTTACATATCTGCTTCCAATATGCTCAAACACAACATATAACAGTTTAGTTTTCCCCCTTCAAGAGGTCTATACCAATTTTCTGTCCTCATACTCCATTCTGGACTGGTTGTTTTCTAGGTCAGATATAAGCTATTATCCTGAGACATTTGCAATTATCCTGGAATTCCTTTTACTTCGCTGTGTTGGCTGTCCTGTTTTCTGACACTATGAATTCCTTTCTGGCTTATTCATGGATTATAATACAGTACATGTCCTCCCACAGCTTTCTGAGAGAGGGAGTATGGGATATGAATTTTGAGACTCTAAGTTCAAAATATATCAGTGGTGCCTTTGCACTTGATTAATAATTAGGCTGGGCATAAAACTTCAGGTTGAAAATCACTTTCTCTCATGTGCCATTGTCCCTCACCTTCCACTGAACATTCCATTATCTTTTAGCTTCCAAATGAGCTAGAAGTTGCTGCTGAGGGGCAGTATCTCTGACTCCCAATTTTTGTCTACATGATCTGTTTTGATCCTTCACTCTACTCCATGCTTAACCCAAGCTCTAATTCTAAATGTTCTGAAATTTCATGATAATGTTTCTCAGTGCTGATGACTCAAAAGATCCTTTTATTTTCCTTTTTCTTTTGAGACAGAATCTCGCTTGTCGCCCAGGCTAGAGTGCAGTGTTGTATTCACGGCTCTCTGCACCTTTGAGCTCCCAGGCCCAAAGGACCCTTTCACCTCAGCCATCTGAGTAGCTGCGAGTACAGGCACACACCACTACACCCAGCTGATTTTTAAATTTTATTGTACAGATAGGATCTCACTTTGTTGCCCAGGCTGGTCTCAAACTCCTGAGTTCAAGGGATCCTCTTGCCTCAGCCTCCCAAAGTGCTAGGATTACAGGCGTGAGCCACCACGCCCAACGAAAAGATCCTTTTAATCTGGAAATACATACACAGTACTGCATTTCTGGGGCAATTTTTTTTGAATTATTTATTAATTTCTTCTTCTCCATGTATTTCCTTTTTCTGGAACATCTATTAGTTGGATATTACATTTCCTGCATGAACTGCACTCACTTTGCTATTTTCTTTCTTGTTGTTCATTTTTATACTACTTTTCTGGGAAATGGTCTCAAATTTATCTTCTACCTTTTCCACTGAATTTATTTTAATTTTTATTTATTTATGTGTTTATTTTTGAGACAGGGTCCCACTCTGTCACCCAGGCTGGAGTGCAGTGGTGCAATCACGGCTCACTGCAGCTTCGACTTCCCAGGCTCAGATGATCTCCCACCTCTGCCTCCTAAGTAGCTGGGACCACAGGCATGCAACGCCAAGCCCAGCTAATTTTTTTGTATTTTTTGTAAAGACAGGGTATCACCATGTTGCCCAAGCTAATCTTGAACTCCTGGGCTTAAGCGATCAGCCTCGGCCTCCCAAAGTGCTGAGATTACAGGCGTGAGCCACTGTACCCAGCCACCCCTGAATTTATTCTGATTATTTTTATTTTCTAGTCTTCTTACTTTCTAATCTATAGTCTATTTTTTAAGCATTCTTAATTTTTAAATTGACAGATAATATTCTATGTATTCAGTGTGTACAACATATTCTGAAGTGGATATACACTGTAGAATGACTAAATTAATATATACATTACCTCACATGGTTATTATTTGTGTGGTGAGAACACTTAATATCCACTCTCTTAGCATTTTTCAAGAATACAACATACTAACTATAGTCACCAGTGTTATACAATAGATGTCCTGAAGATATCTCAGTCTTTTTATAGTACCCAGTTCTTTAAAGGTAGTAATTATATCTTTAAAAACACTGTTTTTATGATTCCTGCATTGCTTCTTTTCTCTTTTCTTCTTTAGGTCTTAAATATTTGATGATCTTTAATTATCCATTTATAATTAACACTCACTAACACACTGAATGCAAGCTCAGTGTGCAATGCGTGAAGCATTTTGAATAGTGGACCTCACTATAGAGGCGTGGCCAGTCATTTCACTTTTCAGTATCCTTAGGTTCTCTTTGGTTACTCAGTTTTGACGAAAAGAAATTCCAGTCTTCTGTTTGCAGATTATAAATCTGACGACCAGACTTTCACTTAATCCCCATTATTAGTGCAGCATCTCACCAGACTGATTTGTTTCTGGTCTTCCAGAATCCAGAACTTCTCTGGCTCAGCCTCTCCAGAGAGCAAGCTTCAATCCGGTCTTCTTAATCTGAGTCTGTTCGATTGACTTTTCCCATATCTGCTGATCGTAGGCTCCAATCTTCTTTTGGTACCACGATATAGCATCTCTCTCATTTGAGGCCATCTGTGTCTCCAGCCAGAGAATGGGATTTCACTAGTGCCCGTTGCCCCGCGGGCCGGCGTCCGGGACCTTCGTCCTCAGTGCCCGGGGTCCCACCGTGAGGCCGGGGGCGAGGCGGCGGGCCAGGCAGTCCGCATCTTCCCCTCTAGGCGGAGACGCCGGAGAGGCCGTTACCATGGAGACCGCGGAGGCCGCCCCAGCTTCGGAGGCAGCCGGCCGCCCAGCGCCCTGAGGGCGGCAAATCGATCGCCGGTCCGAGGCCGCCTACACGGTCACGGACTGACCAGAAAATAAGCAGAGAATGAACTGGAAAATGAGGGGGATTAAAAGTGAAGGCCTCCAGTCGCCACGGCGACAGCAAAAGCCTTTGTGCCCAGCTGGAAAAGACAGGTGCAAAGGCCCCGGACCCCGAGAGCCCGGGAGCCCGGGAGCCCGGGAGCCCGGGAGCCCGGGAGGCGGCGGCGGCGGCGGCGGCGGCGCTCGTCTTCTCCTCCGTTCACTCTTTAAACAAAAACAACTGTTACACTTGTGCGCACGGTGAACCAGAGGTCCAGGTTATCCACTTTCCACTCAAATAGTCCTCTGATCAACAAGACATAGACAACATGGTATCTCCTTTTCAAAGTCCTACAGCCTAGGATAGTAAACTGTACCAAACTCTCTCTGCTATTTCCTTAAGTGCAGTAGTACCCTGCGGGTCTGCTCCCAAGAGCCATACAGCCTCCCATCTTCCAAGGTGAAGTTTGCCTCGTGTCTCTCACGACAAGGGGAGAACTTAGCATTCCTTGAAGATTTAGCAAAATGCAGTGAGGTCAGGCACTTCCAAGAGCTGACCCATCAGTCCGCCCTTATTCATCCCCAAGCAAATATATAATGGTATTATGGAGGGCCTTTACTGAACACTCTGCCAAATAATTAGAACAATACTTATGCTCTAATTCAATTGGCTATCCCTTTTACCCTAACATTTCATCAATCAAAAAATGAATAAATAAACAGATAAAAGAAGCCACAAAAGAAGCAGCAGACCCTTATGGATCTTTTAATTCCCATGTCTATTTAAATGCAACTAAAATTCCTCATGAAATACCAAATACATTTAAAGCCAAAAATCGAATAGTTGCAAGTCAGTGTTTTAGTGGGTAATAATTAATAAAAGTATAGGTTAAACTACATTTATTACAACCAGCAACGACTTGTTAACTATACCAAAAATGCTATTAAAAAAATAGCTAAACAAAAGCCACTAATCAAATAGCCTAGAAGAATAAGATAGCTTCAAATATAATATTAGCAAAGAAAGGTGGTATTTTCATTATAATCAAAACTCAGTGTTACACCTTTATCCCAAACAACACTGCTCCCACTGGGGGCATAACAAAAGCCCTCCAGGAACTTACTACCTTATCAAATAAGTTAGCAAAAAATTCCAGCATTAACAACCCTATTTCAAATTCATTCAAGAAGTAGTTCTGCCAATGGCCGGGAACTTAAACAGAAACTGATAAACACAACTCTTATTAAAATATCCCCAGCCCCTCCTCTACCCCATTGAGAAAACTATTCCTTCTAAAAGATCAAACAAAGCAGCTAAACCAAAACATATTAAATAAGTTTAAAAAATTATGTAAAAGAGAAATTATAAAAAGTAAAAGTTACTCTTCAGAGTTTCCCTTATTGAAAAATCGTGTTAAAAATAATAATTTCTTTTAAAAACTTTCTTCAAGCCCCGTTGTTTTATGCTAATAACTGTTTTGTTAGGCCCTATCCTACGTAGCTGTTAAACATGCTCACAGGCATGTAGTACATTCTATGTCCTTATACTTTAACCAAAATATCTGTACTGGACGTGCTCGCAGGCACGTCCCAGCTCACAGCCTATGCCCCTTTTTTATTTCGGAATGTTATTACTTTTCTAAGTCCTTTTGTAAACTACTTCCTCTTTTCCCTTGTCTTTCCATTACTTTTACCTGTTTTAAAAAGTTTTAAACTGTTACCCAATCAAGTTTTAGTTTAAATTTTAAGATCTGGCTCCAGCCAATGGAGACACAATACAATTAAAAGGACAAACTACGTAAAGAATAAAAATTGCATCCCTCCTTTATTTAGATATGCTCTCGCCATTGTTCCATCTATGATGAGCACCCTTTCTGCAGAAAGTAAAAATGGCCTTACTAAGAAAATTAAATTTATATTCTAGTGCTATTTCTTTCTTTCTTTCTTTTTCTTTTTTTGGAGATGGAGTCTCGCTCTGTCAACCAGACTGAAGTGCAATGGCACGGTATCGCCTCACTGTAACCTCTGCCTTCTGGGTTCAAGCAATTCTCCTGCCTCAGCCTCCTGAGTAGCTGGGACTACAGGCACACGCCACCATGCTTGGCTAACTTTTGTATTTTTAGTAGAGACGGGGTTTCACCATATTGGCCAGGATGGTCTCAATCTCCTGACATCGTGATCCACCCACCTTGGCCTCCGAAAGTGCTGGGATTGTAGGCATGAGCCACCACACCTGGCCTTCAAGGTGCTATTTCTTTGCAGTACCAGGGAATAAGCATTCTCTTTCTAAATAAACATTTTACATATAACAGCTGCTTCCCAAAGAGTGCCTCATGATCTTTCCTTTTCTTTCAGTGCCATCGGCCATTATCATGCCCTCGTTCTCTGCCAGTGCTCTGGAAGAGCGGGTGGGGCCCATGCCCACAGTGCCCTCTCTGAGTTCTGTCCTCCATGTGGTCAAGTTATCCCCTAAGCCTGTCACACGCAGTCATCCTGGAACTTTGCTTAACTGCTTCCTGGGTTGGGGCCTTTATTTCCAGCCTGGGCAACATGGTGAAAACCTGTCTCTACAAAAAATTAAAATATTAGCCAGGTGTGGTTGCACACACCTGTAATTCCAGCTACTCGGGAGGCTGAGGCAGGAGAATCGCTTGAATCTGGGAGGCAGAGGTTGCAGTGAGCCGTGATCATGCCACTGCAATCCAGTCTGGGCGACAGAGTAAGACCCCCTATCAAAAAAAAAAAAAAAAAAAAGTTGTATCTTTAATATCCATTAATTGAAAAACAACAACAACAAAAGGCCCAAAAATTACCATGAGGACACACGTGCTTTTAAATGAATTTGTGTGTTATTTACCACAGTAACATCTATGAACTTGTGAAAAACTGTTACTGGTTTAGGCTTAAGGGTTTGCCCAGTCTATCTTCAATCTTAAATGGGTGGGTGTAGTGGCTCACACTTTGGGAGGACAAGGCAGGAAGACTGCTTAGTCCAGGAGTTGGAGACCAGCCTGGACAACATGGTGAAACCCCCATCTCCTCAAAAAATTCAAAAATTAGCCGTGTGCGGTCACGCGCGCTTATAGTCCCAGCTGTTGGAGGGCGTTTGGAGGGTGGGTGGCGCTGAGGCGGGAGGATCACTTGAGGCCAGGAGGTCAAGGCTGCAGTGAGCCGAGGCTGAGCCACTGCACTCCAGCCTGGGTGGCACAGGTCAAAAACCAAAACCAAATCCAGCCAAACTAACAAAAACCAGAGTTGGGTGCAGTGGCTCACATCTGTAATCTCAACAACTCGGAAGGCTCAGGCAGGAGGATAGCTTGAGGCCAGGAGTTCAAGACCAGCCTGGGCAACATCATGAGACCCTTGTCTCTGAAAAAATTAAATATTAATAAATAAAAATGAACACCAGTAGCTTCAGTCTTTGGTTCTCCATCCCTCATTTCATCCCCTTGTCTTCTGGTAATAGAATTTCCTTCTTGTTTTTCTTTTGGGATGAGCCACCTTTGCTCCCTGGGATTCCGCTGGGATTGAGTTACCGCCTTCCAGGCTCAAGCGATCCTCCCACCTCAGCCTCCCAAGTCGCTAAGACCACAGGTGCATGCCACTATGCCTGGCTAATGTTTTGTATTTTCTGTAGAGCCGGCGTTTTGCCCTGTTGCCCAGGAGTTTTTCCTTTAATGTTCTCCTGCTACTTACTAATTTGCTTTGTCACCCTCTGAGCTCATAAGAGCAGAGAGATAGCAACAGGAGCTAAGTAGCTCTAAGCTGTGAAAAAATATTAAATATGAAATCGTGGTAGCTATTAGCTTAATTTGTTTTAGGCAAATTGCAAAGTAATTTTTTGGGAACCACTGTCCCACTGCAGTGATTCCATATGGGGATTCCTAATTCCCAGTTTGTTTTTAAAATAATTTGTGAACACCTAATACAAACACATGATATGAAATTCAAGAGGTACAAAAGGACATACAGCCCTGCACCCTCCCAGTTTCCCTCCCCGAAGGCAACCACCATTATCAGTTTTTCGTGTGTGCTTCCAGAAGTATTCTGTGCCAGTTTTGTCCAACAGAACTTCAATGATGAAAACAGTCACCCGTGCTGCCCAGTTTGGTAGCCATTAGCCACACGGGGCAGTTGAGCACTTGATATGTGGCTAGTGTGTCTTAGGAGCTAACTTTAAAAAAAATTTTTTTTTTTTCTTTTTAAGACTCAGCGTCTTGCTCTGTTTACCAGGCTGGAGTGCAGTGGTGTGTGAACATGGCCTCAAACTCCTATTTATTTATTTTTTGAGACAGGGCCTCACTCTGTTGTCCAGGCTGGAGTGTGGTGGTGCAGTCATAGCTCACTACAACCTTGACCTCCTGGGTTCAAGAAATCCTCCCACCTCAGCCTCCTAAATTGCTGGGACTACAGATGCATGCCACCATGTTTGGCTGATTTTTACATTTTTAAATTTTTTGGCCAAGTGCAGTGGCTCACACCTGTAATCTCAGCACTTTGGGAGGCTGAGGCGGGCAGATCACCTGAGGTCAGGAGTTCAAGACCAGCCTGGCCAACGTGGCGAAACCCTGTCTCTACCAAAAATACAAAAATTAGCTGGGTATGGTGGTGCGCGCCTGTAGTCCCAGCTACTAGGGAGGCTGAGGCATGAGAATTGCTTGAGCCCTGGAGGCAGAGGTTGTAAGAAGCTGAGACTGTGCCACTGTACTCCAGCCTGGGTGACAGACCCGTGTCAAAAAATAAATAAATTAAAAATAAATAAATTTTTTGTAGAAAACAGGTTTCACTATGTTGCACAGGCTGGTCTCGAACTATTGGCCTCAAGCTATCTTCCCACCTTTGCCTCCCAAAGTGCTGGGATTACAGGCATGAGCCACCAGGCCCAAACTAAATTTATTTGTAAATAGCCATATGTGGCTAGTGGCTACTGTATCAGACCTCACAGTTCTGTACAGATAATGCACAGCGCACAGTAGCATACTATACACGCCCTATTAAATCTTTCTTTGTTCCCTTAACAGCACCTATGCATCTTGGAGATAGATTGTCCCAGTCTGCCTCATTTTTAAGAACTGCTGCATAATATCCTCTTATAATCCACAAAGGCAATCCCAGACCCAGCCTGGAGAGCCATGGGTCATCACTTTTTACAACAAGCTCTAAAATCTTCCACATATACCATAATCAAGGCACTTCAGAACAACCCTAGGTTCCTGATTCCTCCACTGAAGTCCCCATGGCATCTCTGCTCCCTCCCTGCTCTCTCTGCAGTACCGCAGAGTGAACATAAAAGGGTTTAATATAGGCTTCGCCAGGCGCGGGGACTCCCGCCTGTAATCCCAGTACCCTGAGAGACCAAGGCGGGAGGATCACTTAAGGCCGGGAGTTCAAAACCAGCCTGGGCAACAAAGTAAGCCTGTCTCTACAAAACAAAAAAATGAATAAGAAGTCCCTTTTTCTGTGAGATTGATGTAGGGGAGCGGGCCTGTGAGTTAGAAGGGAAGCATTGAGGATCAGCCATTTAAAGCAGCATCCAAGGATGTTCAAGGCTAGAGACCCACAGGTGTATTTTCAGAAACTGAATTGCCTGGCAGGGTTCAGTGGCTCACGCCTGTAATCCCAGCACCTTGGGAGGCCAAGGTGAGCGCGGATCACTTGAGGTCAGGAGTTCAAGAGCAGCCTGGCCAACATGGTGAAACTCTGTTTTACAAAAAAACTGTAAAAATTAGCCAGGCGTGGTGGTGGGTGCTGGTAATCCCAGCTATTCAGGAGGCAGAGGTTGCAGTGAGCCAAGATCACACTACTGCACTGCAGCCTGGGCGACATAGTGAGACTGTCTCATTTAAAAAAAAAAAAAAAAAAACCAAGCTGGGCGCAGCGGCTAACACCTGTAATCCCATAATCCCAGCCCTTTGGGAGGCCGGGGCAGGTGGATCACCTGAGGTCAGGAGTTTGAGACCAGCCTGGCCGACATGGTGAAACCCCATCTCTACTAAAAATACAAAAATTAGCTGGGTGTGGTGGTGTGTGGCTATAATCCCAACTACTAGGGAAACTGAGGCAGGAGAATTGCTTGAACCCAGGAGTCAGAGGATGCAGTGAGCTGAGATTGTGCCATTGCATTCCAGACTGGGCAACAAGAGCGAAACTCCATCTCAAAAGAAAAAGAAAAAAAAACCCAAACAAACAAAACCCCTGAATATCCCTGTGGACACCTTTTCTCTGGCAGCCTTTTTCATTGAGGGCTATGTTTTCTCCAATACTGTATGGCCTGCAGACCGCTCAGCTTTCATTCCAGTGAAAACATTCCAGAACAAACTCCAGGTCAATCCCAGGTCTTTCTCCAATCAGCTCAGGATGATGGTGTGTCACCTGCTGCCCAGCTAGAGTGACACCTCTCCAGGCCTCTGACTTAGCTAGGTCTCCACCATGTGACTCCACCGTAGACTCCACGCCTTCTTCTTTTGCAAAGCCTCAAATACCCAAACGCCTACCAAAAGTGGGTAGGGCACCAGGACACCTCCAAGTATAAGTGGGGCTCTCCAGCACGCCTGGACGTGGAGGTGTGATGCAGAGTGGTGGCTGCTCGTGACACTCATTTCACCCCTTTCTGTGCAGGTGCCAGAAGCCCAGGAAGCACACATCAAGGCTCACTTGCCAGCGGGGTGCTGCCAATAAAATGTAGTCACGTGGAATTTGGAATGTGGAAAGGAGGTAGAAGTCATCCTTTCCTCCCCCATAGCAGCAGGCGTGCAGGCTCTGGTGGTCAGCTGGACTCCATACTCCCCCACCAGTCACCAGCCTGGGGACTGTGGGGTTGCAAGGACCTCAGCAGTGGTTTCCCAAGTTTCCTGCCTTCTTCCATCCTCTGGAAATCAGCTGTGGTAAAGTAGCCTGAAAGCCAGTGGTGCAACCCCATCCCCACAACCTTCACCACCTCTAGCCCCTCCAGTGATAAGCACTAATTGCCTATATACAACCCCTTTTTGTTTGAAATATCTAGAGTAATTTCTGTTTTCCTATCTGGGGTAGTGTAACATAAGAAGAAATATAAATTTGGTCTCTGCCCACAGTTCCTAACACAAAGCTCCTAAAACCCTTGGAAATTCCTGAATGATGGAGGTGCTAGGAGCATTGTCTTCTTTTTGTAAAAAATGTATCATTTTTCTTCTCTTGAGTGGTTTTTTTCTTTTAGAAAACAAACTTTTATTTTAGGTTAGGGGATACATGTGCACGTTCGTAATATAGGTACACTTGTGTCACGGCGGTTTGTTGTACAGATTATTTCATCACCCAGGTACGAAGCTTAGTACCCAGTAGTTTTTTCTGCTCCTCTCCCTCCTCCCACCCTCCACTCTCAGGCCCAGTGTCTGTTGTTTATGAGTTCTCATCATTTAGTTCCCACTTATAAGTAAAAACATACAGTATTTGGTTTTCTGTTCCTGTCTTAGTTTGCTGAGGATAATGGCCTCTAGCTCCATCTATGTTCCTGCAAAGGACATGATCTCGCTGTTTTTTATGGTTGCACATCTTTTGTTCTAACGTTTGGTCTTTGACCCTGGTTCCTGACACAGAGCTCCTAAATCCCTTGGAATTTTCTGGGCAATAGGAGCATCCTTTGTTCTCATGAGGTGACTCATGGTGGGCTCCTTATTTGGGGACTGGTCATCAAAAAATGTAACTATGGGTGGAAGCATTGTGCTGTCAGCCCCATTCCCCATCCTCTGGGGTAGGAAATGGAGCTGGAGCTCAATCATGCCTACGTGATAAAGCCTCCAGAAAACTCCTTGAAAGACAGGACTTGGAGAGCTTCCGGGTTGGCGAACACATCCATGTTCCAGGAGAGTGGTGCACCCCAACTCCACAAGGACCCTTCCAGACCTCACCCTGTGTATCTCTTCATCTGGCTGTTCATTTGTGTCCTTTAAAGTATCGTTTGTAATAAATCAGCAATAGTAAGAAAACTGTTTTCCTGGGTTCCATGAGCTGTTCTAGCAAATGTTCAAACCTGAGGAGGGAGTTGTGGGGACCTCCAATTTATAGCCAGTTGGTCAGATGCATAGGTGATGCTTGGCTTTGCACCTGGGGTCTGACATGAGGATGGTCCTGTGTGACTGAGCCCTTAACCTGTGGAGTCTGGTGCTCACTCTGCTTAGGGCTTCTATGCCTTTGTAGTGTCCTTCTAGAAGGCCTTTCCTTCCTCTTGTCAGCTCAGAAAACTTTTCTTCCACTTCCCTTCTTCTAAGCCATCCCTTACATCTCCTTTCCAGCTGACCAAGAGCAGAACCACGGCTGGCTCCACTGCCACCATGCTGTCCCACACTGTCTCCTCAGGATGTGTTCAGATATCCAGCCCTCCCCCAAGTCTAGGAGCCCTTTGAGGAAAGGGATGCTGGCCTAGTCAACTCTTTCCCAGCACCAGGCACAGCATCTGGCACGTTCCATCTTTTTCATGGACTCGCCCCAGGCGGCCTGACCTTCCCTCCTCTGAACCGGTGCATTTCTTGTCTGCATCATGTTTGCCCTAGTCAGATATCGGCTTATTTCCATCTTTTAAAAAATGCTTTATTTCTCTGGCAGGCTTCATTGGAATCACAATTTTCATTCATTTAGTAACTGTTGGCCTCGTATCCACCTCTCTCTGGCACTCAGGTCTCACTTAAGAGCTGGCTGTCTGAACTGTGATTTGCGATCAGTGAGATGGAGACAGAGGCAGCCCTAGGCAGTCATGTTTTGTTCCACCTGACCCTGGGTGCCCCTCCCCCCACTGGCTACAGGCAGGCATGGGCACCAGCCTGGGAGAGACAGCTTATCCATAGTCTGGCCCAGCAGAAACTCTGGGCTTAGATAAAACTGCTCAATTGAGGACAAACTAGGCAAAGTAGAATCTTACTTTGGGAGTTTTTAGAAATATGGCGGGGTAGTGAGAGGTGACAGCATGCTGGCAGTCCTCAGAGCCCTCGCTTGCTCTCGGCACCTCCTCTGCCTGGGCTCCCACTTTGGCGGCACTTGAGGAGCCCTTCAGCCCACCACTGCACTGTGGGAGCCCCTTTCTGGGCTGGCCAAGGCTGGAGCCCTCTCCCTCAGCTTGAAGGGAGGTGTGGAGGGAGAGGCACTAGCGGGAACCGGGACTGCGTGCGGTGCTTGCGGGCCAGCTGGAGTTCCGGGTGGGCGTGGGCTTGGCGGGCCCACACTCAGAGCAGCCGGCCGGCCCTGCCAGCCCCGCCGGCCCCAGGCAGTAAGGGGCTTAGCACCCGGGCCAGTGACTGTGGAGGGTGTACTGGGTCCCCCAGCAGTGCCGGCCCACTGGCGCTATGCTCGATTTCTCACCGGGCCTTAGCTGCCTTCCCGTGGGGCAGAGCTTGGGACGTGCAGGGCGCCATGCCTGAGCCTCCCACCCCCTCCATGGGCTCCTGTGCGGCCCGAGCCTCCCCGACGAGCCCCACCCCCTGCTTCACGGTGCCCAGTCCCATCGACTGCCCAAGGGCTGAGGAGTGTGAGCGCATGGCGCAGGACTGGCAGGCAGCTCCACCTGCTGCCCCAGTGCGGGATCCACTGGGTGAAGCCAGCTGGGCTCCTGAGTCTGGTGGGGCCTTGGAGGACCTTTGTCTAGCTCAGGGATTGTAAATACACCAATCGGCACTCTGTATCTAGCTCAAGGTTTGTAAGCACACCAATCAGCACCCTGTGTTTAGCTCAAGGTTTGTGAATGCACCAATCGACACTCTGTATCTAGCTGCTCTGGTGGGGCCTTGGAGAACCTGTGTGTCGAAACTCTGTATCTAACTAATCTGATGGGGACGTGGAGAACCTTTGTATCTAGCTCAGGGATTGTAAATGCACCAATCAGCACCCTGTCAAAACAGGCCACTTGGCTCTACCAATCAGCAGGATGTGGGTGGGGCCAGATAAGAATAAAAGCAGGCTGCCTGAGCCAGCATTGGCAACCCGCTCGGGTCCCCTTCCACACTGTGGAAGCTTTGTTCTTTTGCTCTTTGCAATAAATTTTGCTACTGCTCACTCTTTAGGTCCACGCTGCTTTTATGAGCTGTAACACTCACCGCGAAGATCTGCAGCTTCACTCCTGAGCCCAGCGAGACCACGAGCCCACCGGGAGGAACAAACAACTCCAGACGCGCTGCCTTAAGAGCTGTAACACTCACCGTGAAGGTCTGCAGCTTCACTCCTGAGCCAGCGAGACCACAAACCCACCAGAAGGAAGAAACTCCGAACACATCTGAACATCAGAACGAACAGACTCCAGACGCACCACCTTAAGAGCTGTAACACTCACCGCGAGGTTCCGCGGCTTCATTCTTGAAGTCAGTAAGACCAATAACCCACTAATTCCGGACACAGTAGCATTTGGGAATAATAAGAATTGTAGCTGGGCATGGTGGTACACGCCTGTAGACCCCCAGCAGCTGCCATCATCCTCACCATCCGCATATTATTGATATATTAACTCTTTGATGGCAACCATGGCTTATCCCCCCTATCTCCCTATGCCCTATAGCAGGGCAATGGAATGGTTAAGAGGCGTTGAAGTCTAACAGTGCTGGCTTAAAACCCTAATTTGTCATTTTGGATGTGTGGCTTTGGACACTTGGGGCAGGTCACCTATGTTCTTCGAGCCCTGTATCCTTATCTGTCAGATGATGATTTTTTTTTTTTTAGACGAAGTCTCACTCTCTTGCCCAGGCTGGAGTGCAGTGGCATGATCTTGGCTTACTGCAAGCTCCACCTCCCGGGTTGACGCCATTCTCCTGCCTCAGCTTCCTGAGTAGCTGGGACTACAGGCTCCTGCCACCACCCGTGGCTATTTTTTTTGTATTTTTAGTAGAGACAGGGTTTCACCATGTTAGCCAGGATGGTCTCGATCTCCTGACCTCGTGATCTGCCCGCCTCAGCCTCCCAAAGTATCAGATGATTTTAACAACTATGCTTCCATGACTTGCTGGGCTACATGATATGACTGTAAAATGCCTAACCCATGGTTTAGCATCAAGTAAGCAAATTGTAAATGGTAGCACTGCTCTGCCTATGACTATTTAGTCTTGTGCTTTAAACTCAAATATTTGTTGGCCTACTGAAGTCACCACACAGAGAAAGATGCTTTTCATTCTCAGTAAAGAACTTTGGGAGATAACTGGGGCAGGCAGCAAGAGAACAGACGTCATATGTCTAGCATCAGCAAACTCATCAGAACTGATGGGCAGCTCACTTTGCTTAGAACCTGCACCAGCACACACACGGGGCTGCTTCCCAGTCACACTGCTCCTGGGAAGGTAGGGGGGCTGCTGTTCTGCAATTAGCGCGGTTCTTTACCTCCTGTTATGGAACTGCCAGAGTTCATTTGTGTTCAGTTAGGTAGATGACCAATTCTTGTTCATTCCTATTTTCTTTTGCTCACTAATGTGTTTAACGTTCACTAACCTACCAAATGTGATTTATTAGCGACTTTTTCTTTGAAGATGGAGTGGAGGAATCCTTGCACCTTCTGCAACATGCTACTGCTGTTATGGAACAGTGCAGATATGGAAGTGCATCAGCCGGGGATGGGGAGAGGCTAGGGCAGTACATGTGAATGGAGAGGTAGCCCCACCAGTGTGTTTTCTGAAATACAGGCCCGCAGAGGGCAGTCTTGGGAAATTACTGTTCTCACACATTCTTCTTGACTCTACCCCTCCAGCACCTCCCTGCTATCCAAGGGTTGGGATTTTTAAAAAGAAAAACAAATTTTAAAAAAAGCAATGTGAATCTTTAGCCATCTTGTAAGGGTGAAAAGCCCCCTACCAAGTCTGGATGAACATTCATGTGTGTGCTTGAGGGCTTGGGAAAAAGACAGGGCTTGGCCCCACAGTGCAGGTAGGCCCAGTGATCCTATGATAGGGGCCAGGAGACGGGAGGTCCCCTGTGGGCAGGAGTTCAAGTATGTGGTATATGACTGGTGCTTGATGAACCAAGGGAGAGAGCACCAAAAACAATGGTATTTAATTGTAAAATCTCCACCCCCTGAGGATATGTTTTCAGGTCTGGGTGACTAATTAGACTGGGAAACAAGGGCAGGAACGATGGCCCTGTGCTTGCTCTGCCCGCTGCCTCTGTGGATGTGTGGGCCGCTGGCTTCAGTCCTGCTTTTCTTTCTGATGGGTATGGTTTATGCTATGTTTTTTTTTTTCAGGAGGCCTGAGGTGGGCTGGGTTCTCCTCCTATGGCAGGGCTTCACTCTCCTCCTCCTTCTCTGTTGGGGCTTCGCTGTCCCTGGGATAAGAATAACAATGCCAAGGTTTTCATTCTTGAAAGGAGCAATTAAGCTTCTCACCCCCTCCTCATTTTAGATGGGAACTGTGAGGGTCCCGTCATTTACCCAGGGTCCCTGTTGAGGATCTCGTCCTCATTAGATGACTTCTTGTGCAGCTTCCATATGTGATTATTTAATCTTGTGGCACTGAGAGGTTTATACGTATCTTTCAGCCAGAGCGGCTGTCGGAATAAGAAAAGTTCATCCTAGAAGATAGAAAGGGAAATATTAATTTTGCATGTCCTCTGCTTTCCCTGGCCACAGCAATGAATCCTCCAATGTACCTGACTCTCCCTTTGCGAAGAGCATCTCCTCTGTGGCAGAAATCTGAAAATGCCCCTGGGGAGACACATGCACAAGACAGTGAGTGATGCAGCCGTTTCCCACATATCTCACAATGTACTTCTCTGGTCTTATTAGGACTAAATGAGTATCTCAGTCCATAATCACAGCGAGAAGAACCACCACAGACCACATACCTGGGGTCTTGAAAATAATTCCATGCATGTGGGACTTTCAGAAGCTCTCCATGTCTCCCCAGAAGGGCCCCACAATATACTGGGGGGACTTTGTATGTGGCTCAGCATGGAGCAGGGGCAGGATGTTCATTCCCACTCATCCCCTTGGCCAAGTGCCCTTGTGCAGTGAACAAACTGCACAACCATGCTGGGCAGAAGCATTTTATATCAGTCCCCTTCGGACTTAGTCTCACAGGCATCATTTGACGGGGGGTGGGAGATGAAGTGGTTCTTCCTTTTCTAGATACTTTATTCTATAAGTTGGATCACCTCAAGCAAATGCCTGAGTGCAGCTAGCCAAGTTCTCTATCTCACAGTCTTCATACGGCTGGCTGTCGCTGATGAGTGAGTGAGCTGCGAAATCAGCTTAAAGCACAACATGTTATTTTTGAATTTGAATAAAATAGGAAAAGGCAGAGTGCATTGTGTGACCATGGGGTAAGACACTCTCCCTTTCTCCTTCTCAGTTTTCCTGTCATAAAAGGACAAACTACTAAGTTCTCCGTAGTTAAAATTCTTTTTTGTTGTTTTTTTTATTTGAGACAGTTTGGCTCGTTCCCCAGGCTGGAGTGCAATGGTGCTATCTTGGCTCCCTGCAACCTGCGCCTCCTGGGTTCAAGCAGTTCTCCTGCCTCAGCCTCCCAAGTAGCTGGGATTACACGCCTGCGCCACCACAGCCAGCTAATTTAGTATTTTTAGTAGAGATGGGGTTTCACCATGTTGGTCAGGTTGGTCACGAGCTCCTAACCTCAAGTGATCCCAAAGTGCTGTGATTACAGGCGTGAGCCGTCCTGCCTGGCCTTTCTGGTTAAAATTCTGTGAGGTTTGCGTAAAAGGAATAGAGTGGGGGCGCAAAAAGCAGTAAGATGAGAAAATAGTGTTTCCTCAGTTCTAGGATCCAGGGGAAAAAAAGAAATAAAAGAGAAAATACTGTTTCCTGCCACTTAAGAGGAAGGAGGACTCACATATCCTACCTTCCATCAGCCTTGAAGGAGACAAGTGCCCTCTCTCTCACACCCGGTGGCCTTCCCTTCCCCTTTCCCAGAGCCTCCAAGAAGGCCCCTGGCCTGGCCTGATGCCCACCATCAGCAGCAATAGGCACCAAAACCTTTCTCCTTCCTATCCCTCCCCACCTCCCAAAAGGGCTGGGGACAGCAGGTGTGTCCTTGTTAGTTCCATCATGAGATAGCACGTTCCTAGAATGTCGTACAGATGTAAATTCTCAAATTAATCTACAAATTTAACGTAATCCTATTCAGATCCCAAGATAGTTTTTGGTGGTGGCTGTTTTTAAGACAGGGCCTCGCTGTGTTGCCCAGGCTAGAGTGCAGTGGTACGACCACAGCTCACTGCATCCTCGACCTCCCAGGCTCAAGCGATCCTCCCACTTCAGCCTCTGAAGTCTCTCATATGGTGTCCAAGAAATGGTGACAAATCTCACAAGGGGACTAGGCTCAGCAGGGCTGGAATATTCAGGGAAGGTGTCAAGAAGAAAGATGAACTTGAGTTGGCTTTTGAGAGATGCATAGGACTCCCACAGGCAGAGTGAAATAAGGGCATTTTAGATGGACAAACACACAGACAAAAGCAGAAATGCGGGTGGTGTGACTGGGGTATGGTGAGGGGCTGCTGTGGCTGGAATGGAGGGCTGCCACAATAATGGAAATGGTAAATGAGGCAAATAAGTTTGGACTGGTGGCATAGCGCCAAGGTTGCCAGCTTTATTAAATCACTCTTCCAATATGCTAGCACTGGCCTGTTGGGAAAAGTAATACATCATGTAATCGAACAAAAGACAAACAGAGGCAAGCTCCAGGAATGGGCACTGTAAACAGGACTTGCCCCAGAGTAGCCAGATGTAGGCTTTAGATAAGTTGATGCAGGCTGAGCATCTCTAATCTGAGGGGGAATGTCTCACATGGTGTCCAAGAAATGGTGACACATCTCACAGAGGGTCTAGGCTCAGGAGGGCTAGAGTATGAGACGTTCCCCCTCGCCTGTGAACTTAAAGATGGCTACTCTGTAGTGCTTTAACTGGACCTATTTAGACAATGCCTTACACACTTGAGGATCATACTGTGTAAATCTAATAAGTCTACAAGACAATACTTCTGTCTTTTGGCTCTCTCCTTCCTCTCCAGGGTGATGACAACTCTGTGAGGGTGGAGATTATACCTCTCTCATCATTTCAGCAACAAGGAAATAAATTAGTGGCAGAGTAAGGGTGACTTGATGCGTACATCCAATTGTTTACATAGTTTTGGGTGGAGAAATTTTGCTATTATATCGACTTCTTAAAATAGTCTAGTGGGATTAACTTGGTTTTAATTCACAGAGATCTGGAAGCGAGGATCTTTTAAAAATCCTGAAATATACACTGCAGTAAAAGAACAAGGCATACACCTCAGCCTTAAATGACTGAAGAAGTATGTCAAGTAGCAGCAGGTGGGAAAGTGGCTTTGGTTTTCAGTTTGTGAGCTCTGAATCCACACAAAGACAGGACTGCATTCTGAAAACCTGAATTAATTATTGTCCTTACCACGATGAGGCAGAAAAGTATAGTCAAAATTGTTAGTATTTCAGTAACAATTAATGCAAAGATGAGTTTTTCAGTGTAGCCATATCCTGGAACTTCTTTTGTGAGCTAAAAAAAAAAAAAAAAAAAAAAGAAAAAAAAAAAACCACCAGAATGAGAGCTAACTATTCAAAACCCCAGTATTCCAGGTGAGTAGCTTACAGGTTATTTTTTTGAAAGAGGGTCTCACTCTATCACCCAGGCTGGGGTACAGTGGTGCAATCACCGTTCACTAGACTCGACCTCCCTGGGCTCAGGTGATCCTCCCACCTCAGCCTCCCAAGTAGCTGGGACTAGAGGCATGTGTCATCAACCCAGCTAATTTTTTTATTTTTTGTGGAGACAGGCTTTCACTATGTTGGCCAAGCTGGTCTCAAACTCCTGACTTCAAGTAATCCACCCACCTTGGCCTCCCAAAGTGCTGAGATTACAGGCGTGAGCTACCACCCCCGGCCTACAGTTCATCTTGTGCCCTAATCTATATTTCACTCTCTACATGAGCAAAGTGGGAGATCACTGTCATGACCAAAGTTACATGGCCAAGATAAGCTATGGCCTGGGAGTCCCAGATTCTTCTGTGTGGGCACTTTCCTGGGATATGCTAAATGATGGGAAATCTGAGTCTCATGTTTCTGTGTGGTCCTCACCTCAAGCGACTTCTCTTTCTGTTCACTCTGGGCTTCTGTGCTCTCATTAATGTAGTTCTCAGTCTTCCATTGGTCCGTATCCCATTCTATCTCAGATGCCTTTACTTCCTGCTCCCCACTGAGAAGCTTCATCAGGTGGCCTGTCCTGGAGATGAGCTTGGCACAGGTCACTTGCACATGGGCCCCAGAGCAGTCCATCTTCAAGGTCCGGATAACATGAGAAATGAGCCTTCTCACATTGTTGTTGGGGATAAGGGACTGTAGCTGCTGGGTTAGCTGAATTTCAAACTGAGCAATGGGTAATTGAAGCTTTTGGGCTCGGGGGACAGGTCAGTGCCCACGTTGTTGTATTCCCATTTTGTCTCAGTTTGTTTAACAGTTGGCCCTAAGTTGAATGCAGTCCCAGCAGAATCTGCCTCAGGAGGATGATTGTAGTTTGTGTTTTCAGAGATGGTTCCTTCTGGCATGTTAGTGTTTTCCATAAAAACATTTTCTTCAAAGGCATTTATTGCAGTTGTGTCCTTTGTATTATTATTTTCTATAAAATGTTCTGAAGGAGCAGATACTTCCAGAAAAGGGTTTTCTTGAGGACTCAGGTCTCCTAAGGATGAAAAAGCCCCTTGTGAAGGGGAACTTATGAGGCTCTTCGCTGCAGAGAATGGAAGCCTGTTTGTGAGCATCAGTCTACTCAGATAACTTTTCTTCCTGACCTTTGGACTCTTTTTGACCTTGGGTGTTCTGTGGGTCACATGGGAGCGAGTTTTGTGAAAGCGATATTTTTTTCTGGAATGTACGGATTGGTTTAGAAGTCCTCGTATTTGTAATTCTAGCCATTTCACTTTCTAAAATGGAAATAGCACGGTTTAAGTCTTTCAATCTGTCTCTCACCTGTGGTAGGGCTTTTGCAGGGCTGGAGGTAGAAGGCGCGCCCTTGGAGAAGGGTTTCAGCAGAGACTGCTGCCTTATGCTCTTGGGTGAACGAAGGCTTGGTGTAGATGGCGTTTCCCGCTAACTTCTCAGGCCCCTGCTGTGTGTGAGGCTGTTCCAGCTCCCTTGGGGCTGGACTCCTGAGCCTTTTTTCTTCGGCAGCGTTCTCCACAGATGCCTGGGCACCCTGTTCCCTCCTGATGCTCTGCCTTCCTACCTCTTTGAAGTGCCTTTTCTGGATGCTCCTTGGGCCCATGAGGACTCTATTCACTCTCTGCCGGTTTTGGCCTACAGTTTCAATCTTTGCCAGGCTGTTTAATATGGTTGGCAGTTTAATGAACGGTAGTAAGTGATTTCACATCTAGGTTTACCGCTGAGAAATAAGGCAAGATGTAACTTAGTGTACTGATAAAATCACTCTCATCATTGGCGTCTAGCTGCTCACTCCCAAAGCCTGACAAGTTGATGCCACTGCTGTCTGAGGGCTCCTCCGGCTCAACAATCAGCTCAGTGCTTGCGTAATTCTTCCGGGCTTGTAACACCTTCATGAACGCTCCTTCTGGATTCCCTACAGATTCTTCTTCAGCTGTCAAAAAAGAGACTGCTTTGCTCATGAAAGATAATGGGATGGGATGCATCAGTCCATAGCTGTACACCCCAGTCACACAGAGTAGGAGTCAGCAAACATTTGAGTGCCATTCAGAGAGGAGAAACACACACCCAATCCTAAACCTATGAAATGGCAACAACAAAAGGAGAAAATACATCTTTTGAAAACACGGCCATCTACTTGGAACATTCCATAGTGTGACATAGAGTAACTCTGCTTAGGATTATTTCATTGATCCCCAGGGGCCAATTGCCCAGTGCTCAGTCAAAGCCCAAGGTGGAAGACAAGTGCTTCCCTGATGAGCTGATGAGCTGGCCTCTCTGCAGACTGTGCCATACCCTGTGCTGTCCTGCCTCAGATGCAGAGAGAGCACAAGGCTCCCGCTCTCCTCGTCCTCGGTGTGCCTGTGTTCTTTTTTTTTAATTGATCATTCTTGGGTGTTTCTCGCAGAGGGGGATTTGGCAGGGTCACAGGACAATAGTGGAGGGAAGGTCAGCAGATAAACAAGTGAACAAAGGTCTCTGGTTTTCCTAGGCAGAGGACCCTGCGGCCTTCCGCAGTGTTTGTGTCCCTGGGTACTTGAGATTAGGGAGTGGTGATGATTCTTAATGAGCATGCTGCCTTCAAGCATCTGTTTAACAAAGCACATCTTGCACCACCCTTAATCCATTCAACCCTGAGTGGATACAGCACATTTCAGAGAGCACAGGGTTGGGGGTAAGGTCACAGATCAACAGGATCCCAAGGCAGAAGAATTTTTCTTAGTACAGAACAAAATGAAAAGTCTCCCATGTCTACCTCTCTCTACACAGACACGGCAACCATCCGATTTCTCTATCTTTTCCCCACCTTTCCCCCCTTTCTATTGCACTAAACCACCATTGTCATCATGACCCGTTCTCAATGAGCTGCTGGGCACACCTCCCAGATGGGGTGGTGGCCGGGCAGAGGGGCTTCTCACCTCCCAGTAGGGGTGGCCGGGCAGAGGCGCCCCTCACCTCCCGGACGGGGCGGCTGGCCAGGCGGGGGGCTGACCCCCCCACCTCCCTCCCGGACGGGGCGGCTGGCCAGGCAGAGGGGCTCCTCACTTCCCAGTAGGGGCAGCCGGGCAGAGGCGCCCCTCACCTCCCGGACGGGGCGGCTGGCCGGGCAGAGGGGCTCCTCACTTCCCAGTAGGGGCGGCCGGGCAGAGGCGCCCCTCACCTCCCGGACGGGGCGGCTGGCCGGGCGGGGGGCTGACCCCCCCCACCTCCCTCCGGACGGGGCGGCTGGCCGGGTGGGGGGCTGACCCCCCCACCTCCCTCCCGGACGAGGCGGCTGGCCAGGTGGGGGGCTGACCCCCCCACCTCCCTCCCGGACGAGGTGGCTGCCGGGCAGAGATGCTCCTCACTTCCCAGACGCGGTGGCTGCTGGGCGGAGGGGCTCCTCACTTCTCAGACCGGGTGGCTGCTGGGTGGAGGGGCTCCTCACTTCTCAGACGGGGCGGTTGCCAGGCAGAGGGTCTCCTCACTTCTCAGACGGGGCAGCCGGGCAGAGACGATCCTCACATCCCGGATGGGGCGGCAGGGCAGAGGTGCTCCCCACATCTCAGACGATGGGCGGCCGGGCAGAGACGCTCCTCACTTTCCAGACTAGGCAGCCAGGCAGAGGGGCTCCTCACATCCCAGACGATGGGCGGCCGGGCAGAGACGCTCCTCACTTCCCAGATGGGGTGGCAGCCGGGCAGAGGCTGCAATCTCGGCACTTTGGGAGGCCAAGGCGGGCTGCTGGGAGGTGGAGGTTGTAGCGAGCCGAGATCACGCCACTGCACTCCAGCCTGGGCACCATTGAGCACTGAGTGAACGAGACTCCGTCTGCAATCCCGGCACCTCGGGAGGCCGAGGCTGGCGGATCACTTGCAGTTAGGAGCTGGAGACCAGCCCGGCCAACACAGCAAAACCCCGTCTCCATCAAAAAAATACGAAACCAGTCAGGCGTGGCAGCGCGCGCCTGCAATCGCAGGCACTCGGCAGGCTGAGGCAGGAGAATCAGGCAGGGAGGTTGCAGTGAGCCGAGATGGCAGCAGTACCGTCCAGCTTCGGCTCGGCATCAGAGGGAGACCGTGGGGAGGGGGAGGGGGAGAGGGAGGGCCGCGCCTGTGTTCTTGCTACCATCACAGCTGAATGCAATGAAAGGCGGTCCTCTGAGAGGAGCAGGGTGGAGATGCTAAAGTGGAGGCCCCCTCCCATTGCTGATAGATCCTCATCTGGCATGCGCTCCACCCTCCCCATTCTCTGCTCCCACATATCGTAGCCCCATCACAGAAGATGCGACATGGAAAAAAGCACTGTGTCCACCCTAGTTCTTAAATTTGGGCAGGGATTTGGGGTGTATGTTAAGAGTTTTTCAAATTTGCCAGATTGTATGCCTATGTTGTTAAGTACACAATGAATCTCTGGTATGATAGCAGTTTCTGGCTAAACATTACTTGAGGTCCTAAAATGCAGAAGGGAAAAAGCAACTTTTGTCAGATGCCTACTTTGCTTTCATTTCATCTCTAATATTTTGGATGGGGAATCATCCAAAGCTTCTGACTGCATGAAGGTCAAGTGTGCCAGTGTGCAGCTGGGTTTCTTTTCCAGAATTAAAAGTATTTTGGGTGGTGGTGAGGGTCAGAGGAAGAAGTAAAGATTGTGAGAAAGTGAAGAAGCATGGGCTTGGGGAGAACCCAGAATTGGGGCCAGAAGACCTGGCACTAGGCTACAGCACTTAGCACCTCTGATCTTGTTTTTCCTCATCTGTAAAAGGAGGTTAACAAAGCTTTTCTGCCCACTTCTTGGGGAGAAGGGAATAATATAATTGGTAAAAAAAAAAAAAAAAAAAAAAAAAAGTTTTGAAAAATAAGCAACACTGACTTTATGTAACCAAGCATTATTAATTATCCACCCCGTATCACTGGTAGATACCTGTATTCAAGCTATCTGGACATGAAAGCAGTCACATTTTAGAAGTCATGAAGTTGATGCTAATAAACCTAATCTGCAGAAACACTCTTGAAAGCCCTTGAGCGTTTGTTCTGTGAACAGAAAGGTTTGAGATTCGGAGCAAGTTCAGAGTTGGATGGTCTAAGAATGGAAAAGCCCTCCATTCCATTAGAAGAGCCAGGTAGCAATTTCTGGTTATGGAACCAGAAGCTCTCAGGCTTCAAATAAAACAGCATCACTTGTACTCTTATAAAAGTGTAAAAACAGAAAAACCAAAACCGTATCTACATCTGTCCTATAAGGCAGAGAGTACTTGAGATCTCATGGATTTAAAACCAGCTTACAAACTACATTGCACTATAGGAAGAAATTATCACTGTGGGCAAAGCATCAAGCAGAGAGCACAGTACACAGTGTGTGGATGTTAATGTTATTCCCTAGCCTTCCCATTCCTTTGTCTTGGTCCTTTGTGTATATGGAACAGTTCTATTATTAAATTTTGTAATAGTAACTGAGAACCTGACTCTCAGCAAGGGAGTAGTTCAGAAATTGAGGGAGTTTAACTCTGAATGAGTAAATAAAAATAAAGCAATTATGTCATTAGCTTAAAATTTTATCATCACTAAAAATAAAAAGTTTAAAAACAAATACTTAATGTAACAATTTATCACCATGCAAGTTGGACTCACGACAGTGTGTGGTGTTTGTCAGACATGCACTGTTGCAATGCAGCTTGACTGTCTTGCAGACAGCCTCAATGCTGTTTTTAAATTGGCAGAGGCAGCAGGCCATATGGCTAGGTAAGATCCTATAGATGAAAACAGAGAGCAATAAATTAGCGGTAAAGCGGTTACTTGAGTAGGTAAAGGAGGCAGCCAACGCTACCACAGGGGTGGGAAAAAGGTGTCATTGAAGCCTATGGACTGGACAGTTGGGTAGGAACCAGAAGGCCAATAGGAAGGAGGACAAAGGTGCCCAACTGAAGGGTAAGCATGGCAGTGAGTATGGTATGCCTAGAATAAAGATGGTTGGGATTAGAATTGGGTGACAGTGATTAGTAGTTTAATTCAGAAGTATCTCTTCCCAACTCAAAAGTCTCACTTTGGGCTGAAAGTACAGAGGAAGAAGGTAGACTTTTAAGAAGTCTGAATAAGCCCCCAACTTCTGGAGTCCCTTTCTCAATTCCTGTTGGGAGTGGGAAATATTATAAATTACTCTGGGCATGAAAAATAGCTTAGTTTGACCTGGATTGCGGAGTTAAAAAATAACAAAGATTGCATTGGTCAAATCTGGACAATTTGAGCATTCAAAAGAATAACAACAATAAGTTACAACATATTTAATATAAAGAAGAATCCATGAAGAGTGATATAGAAAAAGAAAGAGGGGGAGTTCTTCTTCAATGAAATAATGCCAGCTAGTAAATGTAGAAGGAATGACAGAATTTTTAAAAGTGTCACTTTGCAACCATCAGTGTAATACAAATTCAGACAAGGATTATCATTGATGCACATTTGGGTGAAAAGACATTTGAGAACAGGATCTTCACTGAACTCAAAGTAACAACTCACAGATTATTTATTAATTACCAAGCGGAAAATTATTATTTTTTATTTTCATTTTGTCACCCAGGCTGAAATACAGTGGCAAAATTATACCTTATTGCAGCCTCAACCCCCCTGGGCTCAAGGGATCCTCCAAATTCAGTCCCCCGAGTAGCTGGGAGTATAGGCTTGCACCACCACGCCCAGCTAATTTTTTTTTTTTTTGTACTTTTGTATTTTCAGTAGTGACAGGGTCTCCCCATGTTGCTCAGGCTGGTGTAGAACTCCTGGGCTCAAGCAATCCTCCCACCTCAGCCTTCTAAAGTGCTGGGATTACAAGTGGGAGCCACTGTACCCAGCAAAATAATTACAATGGAGAGATCTGGAAGATCACCTTAGTCAAGTGATCAAACTTAGTATTACAGGCCATCTGCGGTTACGAGGCAGGAAGGATACATCACCTATGCAGTATTTTTCCCAAAAATGCTTAACTTGAATTTCGTCATGAGGAAACAGACAAATCCGGATTGTGGGACAATTTACAAGACAACTATCTTTGACTCTTAAAAAATGCCAATGTCATGAAAGTTCAAAGAAAGTAGAAGCATGTTTTAGATTAAAGGAAATGAAGACATGACATGCAGTGCCTGATCTTTGATTAGATTCTGTACTATTCTTTCATCTTTCTGGCTTGTTTGAATTTTTTTCAATATGTAAATTTGGGCAAAAGAGGTAACCGAGACAATTGATTAATTTATTGTTGTGGCTTATTGGGGGCACTTTCAGAGAGATAAAAACAATCCCTGTAACTGAAGTAAAAGGTTAATCTTAGGCAGTATAGTATGGTCATTAAGAATACAGATTCCATAGCCAGACTATGCTTCAATCTCAGCTCTGCTAATAATGTGAATTTGGGCAAATTGTTAAATCTCTGTTCCTTGGCCTTGTCATTATAATAGTACCTACCTCTAATGAATTTTGAGGATCAAATGAATCAATACCTGAAAAATGCCTGGTGCACAGTCAGTGCTCAATAAGAGTTAACTATAATTATTGTGTTACAGAGGTTGTGGGGGGCCTTTTCTGAGTCCTCCAAAAGGATGGCTTTAGTGGGGCCACATTGAGACTGTGAAAACAGAAGAGGGTTTCATGGATACAAGAAGTCTATGAGTTGGGGGTACAATGTATAGAGTTTTAGATTAAAACTGCATCCAATGAGTTGGCCTGACACATCTTTCAAACCTATAGAGGAACAATCACAAGTGACTAGTATTATTCCTTTGGGTCCAGTGGAAGCCTCTGATCTTCCTATGGAATGGACCCGGAACCATAACCCAGCATTTTGTTATATAGCAACCTTACCTATGCCACAAAGGTGTTTCTTTTGTTTATTCTGAGGCCGGGTCTCGCTCTGTTACACAGGCTGAGTGCAGTGGTGCAGTCTTGGCTCACTGCAGCCTCTGCCTCCTGTGCTCAAGTGATCCTCCCACCTCAGCCTCCTGAGTAGCTAGAACTACAGGTGTGTGCCACCACGCCTGGCTAATTTTTGTATATTTTGTAGAAATGGGGTTTCACCATGTTGTCCAGGCTGGTCTCAAACTCCTGGGCTCAAGCAACCCTCTCTCTTTGGCCTCCCAAAGTGCTGGGATTACAGGCATGAGCCCAAAATTTTTGTTATTCTTTTTCTGCCCCCAACTTTTTATTTTAAACATTTTCTTTTTTTCCTTTAAGCCTTAGGATGGCTGGGAAACATTTTCAAATGGTATAATGAACACCTGTATAACTTTAATCTGGAATCAGTAGTTGCTAATACTTTGCCACATTTGCTTTCCGTGTGTGTATGTCTATACATTTTCTGGACAAAACCATTTGAGAGTCAGTTGCAGACATAATGACCCTTCACCATTGAAGACTTCAGTGTGCAGCCCCTAAGAACCAAGGCATTCTCCGACATAACCGGAGGACTATCATCACCCAATGGAACTTCATATTATCATTGTCTACTATGTGGTCCATATACACATTTTCACAATTGTCCCAATCATAACATGGCTTAAAAAATTCAGAATCCAATCAAACATCAGACATTACACTTAGTACATGATTCTTTAGTCTCCTTCAATCTAGAACTGTTACCAGGATTGTTTTAAAGTATACTGACAAACCTTTGAGACTACAAGGAAAAAAAAAGTGAATAGCAAAGAAAAAATATGCCACAGAACTTTTCAGGTCAAAAACCCTAAAAGTGACTATGTTGGTAGGAAGCCCTGACTGTGGAGGAAACACTATTTCTAGCATCCTCCATAATTCAAGTTGCTCATCATAATTCGTTGTTCATCTATTTTTTTTTTTTTTTTTTTTGAGATGGAGTCTCACTCTCATTGCCCAGGCTGGAGTGCAATGGCTTAATCTTGGCTGACTGCAACCTCCGCCTCCCAGGTTCAAGTGATTCTCCTGTTCTGCCTCAGCCTTCCGAGTAGCTGGGATTACAGGCACCCACCACCATGCCCAGCTAATTTTTGTATTTTTAGTAGAGACGGGGTTTTACCATGTTGGCCAGGCTGGTTTTGAACTCCTGACCTCAGGTGATCTACCTGCCTCAGCCTCCCAAACTGATAGGATTACCGGCGTGAGCCACTGGGCTGGATGCTTGTCTTTTATCTTTATAAAGTTTTTAAAATTCATGGCTTAATTTGCACAGTTAAAAAAAATAGGACCAATTCTTTTGCTTTATAGCCAAAGAAGAAGGAATAAATCTAAGAGGAGGAACTGGTCAAAACCATACTCCCACTTGTCTTCTTGTATGACATCACAGCCTTTCTTACATTGCATGTAATCACCTGTCCACTTGTCAGGCTCCTGGACTATGAGCGCTTTGAGGGCAGAGACCACATTTTTTTTTTTTTTTTTTCTGAGATGGAGTCTCACTCTGTCGCCCGGGCTGGAGTGCAGTGGCGCAATCTTGGCTCACTGCAATCTCCGCCTCCCGGGTTCAAGCAATTCTCCTGCCTTAGCCTCCCGAGTAGCTGGGATTACAGGTGCCCGCCACCATGCCCTGTCATCCCCGTGCCTGGCATGATGTCTGAAATGTATTAGGCATTTAACAAATGTTTATTGAATAAACAAATGACATTTTGTTTACATGTCAATAAAATGAATAAATTGATTTTGATGCAAATTTTTATTCCAAAATGCTGGAATCGATTTTCTTTTTAATTCTTTAAGGTGAACAAGAAAAATAAAAGAAACAGGAAGAAATAAAAGAAAATCTGCCTTTAGGTTAACCCAAGAATCATCTTTGTAACTTAGGCAGAAATTATAAAAATAATAATTATTACAGTGAGTATCTACTGGGTTGCCAGATATTTGTGATCAGCAAATACGTTATGTGGTAGATATTATTATTGCCCTATTTTTAAATGAGGAAACTGAGGCACAGAGAGGTTATATAACTTGTCCTAGGTCACCAAGCTATTAAGCAGCAAAGCTGTAATTTGAACTCATGTGTTTAATCTGTATGAAGAAAAAGGGTTTATTTTAACCTTAGGTTTTTAAAAAATTTTTATTTTCATTCTTAATTCTTTTTCTTTCTCTCTTTCCTTCCTTCCCTCCCTCCCCCTTCCTTCTTTCTATTTTCTTTCCTTTCCTTTCTTTCCTTTCTCCTCTCCCCTCCACTCCCCTCCCCTCCCCACCCAAACAGGGTCTTGCTCCATTGACCAGGCTGGAGTGCAGTGGCGTGATCTTGGCTCACTGCAACCTCCTCTTCCCAAGCTCAGGTAACCCTCCTTCCTCAGTCTCCCAAATAGCTGGGACTATAGGCACCCACCACCACGCCTGGCTATTTTTTGTGTTTTTAGTAGAGATGGGAGTTTCACCATGTTTGCCAGGCTGGTCTTGAACTCCTGATCTCAAGTGATCCGCCTGCCTTGGCCTCCCAAAGTGCTGGTGTGAGCCACTGGGCCCAGCCTTAATTTTGAGAAGACTAAATACAGAAGTGCCTTTCAACCTTCTTCTACTCCTCTGGGAGGACCTCTATGAGAATTACAATTTCTCATTAGCAGGGCATGGCAGCGCTTGCCTGTAATTCCAGCTGTTTCAGAGGCTGAGGCAGGAGAATTGCTTGAACCCGGGAGGCGGAGGTTGCAGTGAGCCAAGATCAAGCCACTGTACTCCAGCCTGGGCGATAGAGCAAAAAAAAGTGGATTACAGTTTCTCTTTTTATGTCTTTCCCCTAATCATTTCCCATGATTAAATAGTTAATTAGTCTATGGTCGATGAGACTTTTTTTTTTAAGAGACACATTCTCACTCACTGTGTTGCCCAGGCTGGAGAGCAGTGGCTATTCACAGCCATGATCCCACTGGTGATCAGCATGGGAGTTTTGACCTGCTCTATTCCTGAACTGGGCTGGTACACCCCTTTTTAGGCAACCTGGTGGTCTCCTTTTCCCGGGAGGTCACCATACTGATGCTGAACTTAGTGCGGACACCCAATCAGCATAGCATGCTACAGCCCAGAATTCCTGTACTCAAAGGATCCTTCTTCCTTTGCCTCCCGAGTATCTGGGACTACAGGCATGTGCCCAGTGAGCCTTCAGAGATTTAAAACCATGTTGTAAGTGACATCAGTGAAAATGGTGGAATAAAGACATCGAGGCTGGGCGCAGTGGCTCACACCTGTAATCCCAGCACTTTGGGAGGCCGAGGCAGGTGGATCACGAGGTCAGGGGATCGAGACCATCCTGGCTAACAAGGCGAAACCCCGTCTGTACTAAATATACAAAAATTAGCTGGGCATGGTGGCAGGCGCCTGTAGTCCCAGCCACTCGGGAGGCTGAGGCAGGAGAATTGTGTGAACCCGGGAGGTGGAGCTTGCAGTGAGACGAGATTGCGCCACTGCACACTCCAGCCTGGGCAACAGAGTGAGACTCTGCCTCAAAAAAAAAAAAAAAAAAAAGAGACATCCAAAAATTCATCCCTTCATAAAAGCAACAAACACCAAAAAAAGGGCAAAAAAAAATTGACCAGAATAAACTTTTTCAGAACTCTAGAAATGTAACCAAAGTCTTGCAGCAACCCGAGGAGCATTTATTCAAGAAAAATTTCTGTAAGAACAGTGAGATTTGTGTTAACTTGCCTTAGACCATTCCTCACTCTCTAGCTCAGTAGTCGCCTTGAAAAACAGCCCACATCCCCAAGCAGAGGGAGCAGAATGGAGCTGGAGCTCCTTCAAAGCCTTATTCTCAGTTAACTGTCATGATGTCATCTGTCTGGTGGTTCCCTGGAAGACCTCATTTGAAAGGTTTGTCTTTATTTGACCAGAATGAAAGCTGTCTAGTGCTAAAGCCTCTCCACAGAGGGTGTTTTTGGAAAACAATTACAGACAAGTGTTTTAACATGGCAACTGTATTCGGCAATGAATAACAGTTTGGGGAAAAAAAGCCTAATCAAAAAGCTTAATAGGAAAAGCTGAGTAATAAGATGTCCACAGGAATTTTGAAACACTCTGATATATGCTTGGGAAACTAGAAGTCCATAAGACATATTCCTGGCAATTTGCAATGTCATGCGTGTGCATAGGGCAGGCTGCCAGCATGGTCAGGAAAGACCTACTAAGTTCATAAACTCTCACCCCTGGCTGATCTTGAGGTTCTGCACAAGCAAGAAGTGAAAGCTAAGGCATGGCTGTAAATTGTCTAGCTGAGTGCTTGAAGGTATGCCCCAACATGTACACAGAGCCCCTTGGCAAAAACTAGGAGACTTATCAGTTCCAAGAATTTAAGTAAATCTTCATTTAATCATTAGCTGATCGGTAAGCTAACCGAGGAGATACTTTAGTGGCAACACATGACATATAATGCAAGACTTTACAGAAGAAGTTCAGAAAAGTCACTAAATAAATAGCAACTACTAACACAAGCAGCAGTAACACCAAACCCTAGCAGCATGGATCTGATTTTCAGAATTGCTACATTATATTATTTAAAATATTCAATTTTTAACAAACATTTATGAAAGATGCAAGGAAACAAAGTATGGCCCAAACACGTGGTGGGGGGAGAAATAAGCAGAAATTGTCCCTGAGAAAGACCAGATGTTAGACTTACTAGACAAAGATTTTTTTATTTTTTATAGTTGGGGTCTTGCGAAGTTACCCAGGGTGGTCTTGAACTCCTGGCCTCAGCCTCAACCTCAGCCTCAGCCTCCCAAAGTGCTGGGATTACAGGCACGAGCCACCATGCCTGGCCTAGAGAAGGATTTAATTCAGCTATTTAAAATATGTTCAAAGAGATAAGAGAAATGATTCAGTTCTGTAGACTAGAGAACTAAAGGAAAGTATGAAAGCAATGTCTCATCAAATAGAGAATATCAATAAAGAGATAGAAACCATAAAAAGGAGCCAAATAGAAATTCTAGAGTTGAAAAGTATGGTAACTGAAATGGAAAAATTATTAGAGGTTCTCAATGGCACATTACAGCAGGCCGAAGAAAGAATGGGGAACTTGAAGGTTAATTGAGATTGTTGACTCTGAGGAACAGAAATAAAAATGAATGAAAGTGAATGGAATCTCAGAGACCTGTTTGTGGAACACATCATCAAGCTTACTAACATACACATAATGAGAGTCCCAGGAGAAGAAAAACAGAAAAAAGGAGAAAGAATATTTGAAGAAATAATGGCCCCAAACTTCCCAAACATGATGAAAAACAATCTGCATATTCAAGAAGCTCAAGGAACTACAAGTAGGAAAAACTGAGGGATCCACATCTAAACATACTGTAATCAAACTGACAGAAGCCAAAGACAGAATATCTTGAAAGCAGCAAGAGAAAAGCAACTCATCACATACAAGGGATCCTCAATAAGATTAATAGCTGATTTCTCTTCAAAAACAATGGAGATGCTGGGCATGGTTGCTCACACCTGTACTCCCAGTACCTTGGGAGGCTTGAGGCTCAAGAATTGCTTGAAGCCAGGAGCTGGATACCAGCACTGGCAATAGAGTAAAACCCTGTCTCTACAAAAAATTTAAAAATAACTGGGCATGGTGGTGCATGCCTGCAGTCTCAGCTACCCAGGAGGCTGAGGTGACAGCATTGCTTAAGCCTGGGAAGTGGAGGCTGCAACGATGTGAGTGGTTGCACCACTGCACTCCAGCCTGGGTAACAGAGCAAGTCCCTGTCTAAAAACAAAGCAACCACACACAACAGTGGAGGACAAAAGGCAATGAAATGGCATATTCAAAGTGCTGAAGAAACTGTCAACCAATAATTCTATACCTGGCAAAACTACCTTTGAAACTGAAGAGAAATTAAGATATTGTAGATAAATAAAAACTGAGAGACTTTGTTGCTAGAAGACCTGCCCTATAAGGAGTACTAACGTGAATCTGCACAAAGAAATAAAAAGGACTGGCTGGGCGCAGTGGCTCAGGCCTGTAATCCCAGCACTTTGGGAGGCTGAGGCTGGAGGATCACTTGAGGTCAAGAGGTTGAGACCAGCCTGGCAAACATGGTGAAACCCTGTCTCTACTAAAAATACAAAAATTAGCTGGGTGTGGTGTTACGTGCCTGCAGTCCCAGCTACTCAGGAGGCTGAGGCACTAGAATCGCTTGAACCTGGGAGGCAGAGGTTGCGGCGAGTAAAGATTGTGCCACTGCACTCTAGCCTGGGCAACAGAGTGAGACTCTGTCCCAAAATAAAGAAAAAAAAATAAGAAAAAGATACTTACATAATGCAATAATTATAAATCTAGTTGATAAACATAAAGTATATAAAGATGTAATGTGTGACAATAACAGTATAAAGGAGGGGGTGAGAGTGGAGCTTTAGAGAAGCGAAGTTTTTGTATACCATTGAAACAAAGTTGGAATTAATCTGAACTACAACGTTATAAAATTAAGATGTAGCTGAGACGACAGGTGCGCACCACCACACTCGGATAACTAAAAAAAATTTTTAGAGATAGGGTCTCACTATGTTGCCCAGGCTGGTCTCAAACTCCTGGCCTCAAGCAATCCTCCTTCCTTGGCCTCCCAAAGTACAGGGATTATAGGTATGCACCACTGCATCTGGCCACAAACATTTTGTTTTTTTACTGTTCATTTTTCAAGACAGGTTTTCACTCTGTTTCCCAGGCTGGAGTGCAGTGGCACAATCATGGCTCACTGCAGCCCTGATCTCCCGGGCTCAAGTGATCCTCCTGCCTTAGCCACCTGAGTAGCTGTGACTACAGGCGTGTGCCACCACGTTCAGCTAACTTTTAAGTTTTTTTTTGTAGAGATAAGGTCTCAGTATGTTGCCCTGGCTGGCCTCGAACTCCTGGGGTCAAGCAATCCTCCCACCGCAGCCTCCCAAAGTGCTAGGATGACAGGTGTGAGCCACTGCACTGCACAAATACAGAAGACCAAATTATTAAAATTAGAAATGAGAGGGGACATTACTATTGTTCTTAGAGACATAAAGGATTATAATATGAATGAAAAGGATGATACATATAAACAATATATGCTAATAATTGGATAAGCTGGATGAAAGACACATTACCAGAAAGATATGAACTACTGAATCTGACTTGAGAAAAAAACAGAAAATCTGAATAGACAGACCTATGTCAAGTAAAGAGATTGAGGTAGTAATCAAAAAACTTTCCACTAAGAAAAGCTGAAGACCAGCAGGCAGCCTCACTGGTGAATCTACCAAATACTTAAAGAAGAATTAACACCAATCCTTCATAAAGTCTTTCAAAATACAGTTGAGGAGAGAACATTTCCTAACTTATTCTATGAGGGTGATATTAACCTGGTATCCAAACTAAAGACATCACACACAAAAAATTACAGACCAGTATTTCTTATGAATGTAGATGGAAAAATGCTTGACAAAATCTGGCAAACCAAATTCAACGGAGTATTCTGTAAACACGAAGCAGATAATAATAGCACGATTCTCCAAATTGATCTATGGTTTCACTACAATTGTTGTTTTTTTGAGTGAAAAAGTTTTCATTTATTGGCCGGGCACGGTAGCTCATGCCTGTAATCCCAGCACTTTGGGAGGCTGAAGCAGGTGGATCATCTGAGGTTAGGAGTTCGAGAGCAGCCTGATAAACATGCTGAAACCCCGTCTCCATTGGAGTCTCACTCTGTTGCCCAGGCTTGAGTGCAATGGCGTGACCTCAGCTTACTGCAACCTCCACCTCCTGGGTTCAAGTGATTCTCCTACCTCAGCCTGCTGAGTAGCTGGGATTACAGGTGCCTGCCACCACCCCCTGCTAATTTTTGTACTTTTAGTAGACACGGGGTTTCACCACGTTGTCCAGGCTGGTCTCTAACTCCTGACCTCAGGCAATCCACCTGCCTCAGCCTCCCAAAGTGCTGGGATTACAGGTGTGAGCCACTGCGCCCTGCTAACATATCCTCTTTCTAAAAAGCTACATATATTGCAAAGTATTGGAATAGGAATAACATAGCAGTTAGGTTGGGCATTTGGGTTGATTACATATCTTTGCTACTATCAGTACAATTCTTATCAAAATCCCAGCTGGCTTCTTTCCAGAAAGTGACAAGCTAGTTCTAAAATTATAATGCAATTTAAGGCACCCTAAATAGCAAAATAATCTTGTAAAATAACAAAGTGGGAAGACTCAAATGTCCCAATTTCAAAACCCAAATCAAATCTACAGCAATCACAGTGTGATACTGGAATGTGGACAGACAAATAAATCAATAGAATAGAATTGACAACCCAGAAATAAACCCTCACATTTATGGAAAATTGATTTTTGACAAGGGTGCTAAAACAATTCTACGTGGAAATAATGTTTTTTTTTTTTTAAATGGTGCTGGAACAACTGAACATCTATGTGCAAAATAATGAAGGTGGACCTCCTACATCTCACACGATTATAAGAATTGATGCAAAATATGTCAAATACCTAAATGTAAGAGCCAAAACGATAAGACTCTTACACAAAAACATGGGAGTAAATCTCATGACCTTAAATTAGACAACAGTTTTTTCTTCTCCAAACTGGATCTTTTTTCTTTTAAAACAATTTTGTCTTTTGAATTTAATGAAGTATTACTAGCTGAAGGCAGCCTGACATGGTGACAAGAATGTCAGACAGATGAAAGGGACACAGCCTGATTTAAAACCAAACACTGAACCTTTTTAAAGAAGAATAAGACATTTTATACACACACATGACACCAAAAGCACAAACAACCAAAGGAAAAATAGATACATTAGATTTTATCAAAATTAAAAACTTTTGTGCATCAAAGGACACTGGCAAGAAAGTCACAGAACTCACAGGATGAGAGAAAATATTGGCAAATTCTCTGTTAAGGTCTAATATCCAGAGTATCCAGAAGATATAGAGAATTCCTATAATTCAATAAAAAGACAAATCAATTTTTTAAATGGGCAGAGGATTTGAATAAATATTTCTACAAAGAAGATATATAAATGGCTCATATACACATAAAAATGTTGAATGTCTTAAATCATTAGGGAAATGTCCATCAAAAACTGCAGCGAGATACTACTTTACACTCACTGGGATGGCTATGAGAAGAGACAGACAACGACAGTGTTGACAAAGACCCGGAGAAATTGAAACCCTCAAACACTGCAGATGGAAGTGTAAAATGGAGCAGCCACTGTGGAAATCAGCCTGACAGGTCCTCAAAAAGTTAAACATAAGAGTTGCCATATGATCTAGCAATTCTGCTAGGGATGCACCCTAGAATTAAAAACATGTCCACACAAGAAGTAGTACATGCATGTCCATAGCAGCATTATTCATAAAAGCCAAAATAAAGTAGAAACAACCAAATGTCCACTAAGTGATGAATGGTTGAACTGATATAGTGATGGCTCCATACAATGGAATATCACTCAGCCTTGCAAAGGAATGATCCATGTTGCAGCATGGGAGGACCTTAGAAACAACATGCTTCATGAAAAGAAACTAGACACAAAAGGCCACATACTGTATGATTCGTTTATATGAAAGATCTAGAATAGGCAAATCCATAGGGACTCAAAGTAGATTAGTAGTTACCTGGGCCTGAGGGAAGACAGCACTGGGGAGTGATGGCTAATGGGCACCATGTTTTTTTTGGGGATGATGAAAATGTTCTGGGGTTAGATAATGGTGATTGTTTGCTATACAACCTTGAGAATATACTAACCACCACTGAATTGTACACTTTATAATACTGCGTTGATGGTATGTGGATCAAGTCTCAATTTAACACAAAGAAGCATGTTGTGCTGTATAGAACACCAGGTGCCAGAAGACCAAACATGCTGGCAGATGGAAAAAAGAGGAGTGAAGATTCACTCTCCCTTGACCAGGATCAGAGTGAGTCAGTGGCGAGGCTGGGAGCCACACAGCTTGTCCTGCCTTGTGATCCCCCTCCTCTTCCTATTCCAGATGGTTTTTCAGTGCCATTAACTTGTTTTGTAACACTAATATTCAATAAGATGATGTTACAAAGAGAAAGAATGTGAGCGCCACATGACTGGTTAAGTATGGATTCTCAAACTAGGGCTTTAAATATCCTTCGTGATTTTTTTTGGCATGAAAACTTGTAAGACCACTGGTGGGCTCTGTACAAAGTCGGCTACCCCCTCATTCTATATCTTCCTCTGCCCACTTTCCTCCCAGCTATTAAAAATGAATGTAGGCTGGGCACAGCATCTCAAGCCTGTAATCTCAGCACTTTGGGAGGCCAAAGCAGAAGGAGAGCTTGAGCCCAGGAGTTTGAGACCAGCCTGGGTAACAAAGTGAGACCCTGTTTCTATTTTTTTTTAAACACCAAAAATAATGACTGTAAGGCAGTATGTAGCCAAACAACTTAGCAAAGTTTGTTATCTTTCCTCCAAAATTCTCTCACTCTCCAACCTTCCCTCTTTCTTGATAGCTCATCCACAGCCTTGAGCTCAGCATTACCTCTGAACTAGGAAGCTCTTCTCCAGCTGACATTAGGATCTTTGCATTTGTCCCTAATGAAATCAAAATATAGGGCCATTCGATATTATCCTATTTTCCTCCTGTTCTAAGGCATTCTTTTCTTGACTAAGGTTGTGCCTGGGCCATGGAGAGACTGAGTGGGAACTGGCTCAACGGCTCAAGTTTGAGGACTCTACAGCAACTCTTTTCCACAAACCAAATGATATGAATGTTTTTTATTTATTTATATTTATGTTTCCACTTTTTAAAAGTCTTTTTGTAGAGATTGGGGTCTCACTTTGTTGCCGAGGCTGATCTTGAACTCCAGGGGCTCAAGCGATCTGCCCGTCTTGGCCTCCTAAAGTGCTGGGATTACAGGCATGAGCCAGCGCGCCCAGCCTCGAGTGTTTTTAGATTCACAGTAGATGATCATTTCCATTTCTGGTTCAAGTCCTTCATTTTACACATTAAACTAAGGTGCACTGACTCCCAGTCCATCGCCTTTTTGGTATCTTTATGGGAATAAAATGTGGCAAGCTTTTTTCCAGCCTCAAAGACTGTCTCAGAGTAAAAGTTTAAGAAGTACTGCTCTAAGTAATTTTATTAAATATGCCTTATTAGATGAGGAAAACTGAAATATTTTTATACAAGCCTTTTGCTGTAGAACAATGGGACAGAATAAAGGTAGCTCACAAAATAAGGGAACATTTCTTGCCTGTTTTTTTTTTCCCTCCAAATTCTTCTGTACAGGTCCAGATAGATGGGCTATGTTTCCTTTCTATTAACTGAGGAGACAGAGATGAAAGGACTGGAGCATGCCATCACTGTCTTAAATGTACTGAAATTCTAACAGCTCTAGCTGAAAAAATGTCCAAAGCAGGCCATGAAAATAAATTTAAATGAAAAACTCCAAAATGATCTATGCTAGAATCCCAAGGCTGTCAGGGAAAACTGGTTCCATGGAAGAAGGTAGTCAAAGAAATAGGCAGATGACCTAGACCCTCACCCAATATGCACGATGTACTTGGGTAGAAAATAACCTCTTTCCTTTATTCATCTACATAGGTTCGTGAGCCACACATCTCCCCACACCAAGCTCCTCCATACAAGACCTCGGACTGCATCACGTAAATGCTTTTTCAGGGGCAAAATCTAGAGAATCTGAAACGGTGGGCCTTTTTCTTTTCTTTTCTTTTCTTTTTTTTTTTTTTGAGATGAAGTCTCACTCTGTTGCCCAGGCTGGAGTGCAGTGCAGTGGTGTGATCTTGGCTCACTGCAACCTCCACCTCCTGGAGTCAAGTAATTCTCCTGCCTCAGCCTTCAGAGTAGCTGGGATCATAGGTACCCGTCCCCATGCCTGGTTAATTTTTGTATTTTTAGTAGAGACAGGGTTTCACCATGTTGGCCAGGCTGGTCTCGAACTTCTGAGCTCAAGTGATCCACCCACCTTGGCCTCCCAAAGTGCTGGGATTACAGGCATGGTTGGCCTGAACTGCCTGGGTACTTCCCTCTGCCTTCAACCTCTGTAGGTAAACTGAGCAGGGGCCAACCTCGAAGTCTCTTAGGGGTCAAAGGCTGAACAGGGCAATCCATGTTTATTTCAATTCCGTACCAGATGCAGTAAAACGTCATTAACTTTCCCTCTGCCAATTTGAAACGTGAGATCATTTGGACAGGAACTGGGCAAACAGGCAGCAGGCAACCTTTGCCCATTCCAGGAAGAGCGTGCCAAACAAATGAAGAGTGTAAACTGGGTCCTAGGGGGGTTGTTTAAAACCACTTCAGAAAATAAATGATGTCCAAAGGCTCTTGGGCCTCCCTGAAGTACACTCTCATATAGTGGTCATCTATTTACATGTTTCTGAAGGTGTCTGGGTGGTTTACAGTTGAATATGCAAATAAAATCATTCTTATCTCTTCATTAAAATGGCTCATACAAAGAACACTTGTTGACAAACGTGAACAATTTAAAATCTCTGCAGATTTAAGCATTTTCCTTCTGGTGGGTCCATCCAGCAAGTGATACTAATTAGGAGCTTTTATTAACCTTGAGATCTGGAGGAGGGGGACTTCTTGCTGACTCTGGATGGCTCATGCATGCCAGAGGGCTAAAGGTTCATCTAGAAACAGCTGCAGAGACAGCAGGGCATAAAGCTCCGGGTGGCAGCTCTTCCTGGGGCAGCCGGACTGCCCAGATGGCCCTTCCAGAGCTGGGAAATGCAGACTTGTCCCTGAGGTGGAGGGTAAAAATAGTCCCATGTGGGTGGTGGCTTGGCCCAGAGGCACTGGCTTCCTTTTCTCTAGAGCAGGGGGAGGCAGCCAGTTGACAGACTCGCCCTTAGGCTCCTGAGCCCCTCCAAGCCCGGCTCGGGGGAGTCTTTCCCCAACAATGAAGCACTCCCACCCCCAACCCCACCCCCAACACATACACATATGCCAAGTGCTGGAAAGACTTTGAGCTTATTGTAAGGTAACTAAGGATTTAAATCCTGGCTGTGCTATTACCAGCTCTGTGACCTGGGACAAGATCCTTTTCCTTTCCAGGCCTCTATTTTCTCATCTGTCAACTTGTTTCTTTCTACAAGTCTTGCTGTGAAGATTAAATAACAATAAGAACTGATGTGTTTCACTCTGTATCCTCACTCTTCCGTCCCTCTCCCTTCCATCCAGGTGCTCACCTTCTAGCACATTCTTCAAGAGTGACTCTGAGGCAAGCCAGCCGCCATGTCATGAGGACACTCAAGCAGCACCATGGAGAGGTCCGATGGCGAGGAACAGAGGATCCCCCTGCCGACAGCCAATGAGGAACAGGCCTCCTGCCAACAGCCATGTAAGGGGTCACCTTGGAAGCCAATGGCCCCTCCCTGGTCAGGCTTTTACATGACTGCAGTCCTGGCCAACATCCTGATGGCAACCTCATGAGAGACCTTGAGCCAGAGCCACCCACCTAAGCTGCTTCTAGGTTCCTGGCCCTCAGAAACCACGTGAGATCATAAATGTTTGCTCAATTTGAGATATTTGTGATGTAGCAATAAATAACAAATACACTTACCTTTCAGGGTTATTATGAGAATTAAGAGTTAATACACATCAAACTACAACCAAACTTGCTGGGACCAGAGGCTCAAGAAAGGACAGACAGGGCCGGGTGCAGTGGCTCATGCCTGTAATCCCAATACTTTGGGAGGCCGAGGCAGGTGGATCACCTGAGGTCAGGAGTTCGAGACCAGCTGGCCAACATGGTGAAACCCTGTGTCTACTAAAAATACAAAAATTAGCCAGGCGTGGTGGCGGACACCTGTAATCCCAGCTACTCGGGAGGCTGAGGCAGGCCTCACTTGAACCTGAGAGCTGGAGGCTGAAGTGAGCAGAGATCATGCCACCGCACTCCAGCCTGGGTGACAGAGCGAGACTCCGTCTCAAAAAAAAAAAAAAAAGAAGAAGGGGCAGACAGAAACCACAGAAGGAGGAGTGGTTAGCTAGGTCCAGGCCAGGTGGGGTCCTGCTCCTGACGTGGATGGGTCTGGGAGACCAAATATGCAAATGGACAATGGCCAGACCACATATTAAAATAGAACTCTGCCCCCAAACCTACAGCACCAGCCCAGGAAGCCAATGAACAGCCCCTGCAGCAATCAGCCCCAAATGGCCGGGACTTGATGGTAACTGACAGCTTCCCTAATTTTGTTCCCACTTTCAATGCAGGACAAACCGGAGAAAGCCAAATATGCTCCCCTAACCAATTACTTAGGATGCCCCTCTTCTAATGAGCCCAACTGTAGCTTTTCTGCACCACCAACAGGATGTACCTGAAGCCTTCTCCTTTTTCCACTATAAAGCCTTCCCCTCGGCCTGCCTTTGAGTCTCCATGAAAAGCAAGTGACAGTGGCTGCCTCCCTTACTGTAGCAAGCTCTGAATAAACAGGCTTTGCTTGCTCTCATTTGAGTGGTCTTTGTTTACGTCCACAAGCCCAAGGTCTCTCTCCCCCTTCCTGCTCCCAGGTCAAAGATGTCTTTGTCCCTCCCCAGCGCCTCCCCCAGGGATGATGGGAGAGAGGGGGATGGGGATAATGAAGAGCGTGGCTTTGGAACAGGACAGATCTGGGCTGAAATTCTGGCTCTGATGCTTAACTAGCTGCGTGATCTTAAGTAAGTCAATTAAACAGTCAGTGCCGCTGTTTCCTCATGTCAAGGGGACAGTCCAGCAGAACCCAAAGGCTGGTGTGAGAGAATTCAGGGAGGTAATGTATTTAATGCACTGGGCATGTAATAGATGCTTAATAAAGGAAAGGTCAGCCATCATGTCAGCCTCCTCACAACTCGCTGGAGTGGGCAGGGCCCCATTCTGCATCCTCACTCACCCCACCCCTTTCCTTTACATCAGGCAGTCTGACTTCAGCTGGATGCAATCAAGGTACGGACTCCAAGTCCAGGGTATAGCAAAAGCCAGGGGTTGGTTTCAGACAAAGGATATAACTGAGCATTTCTCTACAGAAATCCAATTGGGCCAAAGCAGAGGACAGAATGTTCGGGCCAGACACCTGCTGGACTCCCTGTTCTATCCTGGCTCCGAGGGGTGATCAGGGCAGGGGAGACTCTTGCCCTGAAAACTGCATGCCTTTGCACCAGGCCAGCTTTCCCAGGACTGAGGAGCTTGAGCCAGGTTGTTTCCCAATCTGGGGTGCCTATGTGTGCCTCAGTTTCTTCATCTTTAAAGTGATAATTTTGCCAGGCACAGTGGCTCACACCTGTAATCCCAACACTTTGGGAGACTGAGGTGGTAGATCATCTGAGCCCAGGAGTTCGAGACCATCCTGGGCAACATAGTGAGACCCTGTCTCAACAAAAAATAAAATAAAAAATTATGGTGGCACATGCCTGTGGGCTCAGCTACTCAGAAAGTTGAGGTAAGGGGATCACTTGAGCCAGGTGATCAGGGCTGTAGTGAGTCGTGATTGCACCACTGCACTCCAGCCTGGGCAACAGAGCGAGATCCTGTCTCAAAATAAAAATAAATAAATAAAATAATAATTTTAATAACTTACCAGGATATACACACACGCTTAATGTTCTAATAATGAGTATCAGGATGGGTATGGGTGTCTTAGTCTGCTTTATGCTGCTATAACAGGATGCTTGTTATAAAGAGGGCAATTTATAAATAGAAATTAATTTCTCACAGTCTAGGAGCTGGGAAGTCCAAGATCAAGTGGCCAGCATCTATCTGGTGAGTGCCTTCTTTCTGCATTAAAACATGGCAGAAGACATCACATGCCAGAAAGAGAAGAGAGAGAAAGAGAAAGAGAAAGAGGGGTGGAACTCATCCTTTTATAAAGAACCCACTCCTGAGACAATGGCACTAATCTATTCATGAGGGTGGTGCCCCTGACCCAAACAATGGCAGCATCTCACCCCACCTCCCAACACCTCCACATTGGGGATCAAGTTTTCAACAGATGAACTTGGGGAGACATATTCAAACCATAACAGGGAGCAGAGGCTCTGTGATGCCTGTGTGTTGGGGCATCCCGAATCCCTTCACTCCAATTTGCCATGGCCTTTCCATCCCCTTGTCTCCCACTTCACTGTCACCACTGGAATTCAAGTCTCCAGGCAGCATCTTTTGCCTGCATTATTGCAATACCAAAGTGCTTTCCTTACTCTCCTGCAACAATCAAAGCATGCAAATTAACATACGGGTGAGAAACCACCCCTGCCCCCACCCCCCTTCGCTACTCAGGCAAAGACTTTTAAAATAATGATAACAATGTTGGGGGTGGGGAGCCCCCTTTCCCCACAGGGCATGATTGTACACTGGTATATTTCTGGAAAGCAATTTAGTAGAAAGTACTTTTTGATTCTTTTTTAATTTTTTTATTTTATTATTATTATTTTTTTTTTTTGCGACGTAGTCTCGCTCTGTCACCCAGGCTGGAGTGCAGTGGCGTGATCTCGGCTCACTGCAAGCTTCACCTCCCGGGTTCACGCCATTCTCCTGCCTCAGCCTCCCGAGTAGCTGGGACTACAGGCGCCCGCCACCACGCCGGGCTAATTTTTTTTTTTTTTTTTTGTATTTTTAGTAGAGACAGGGTTTCACGGTATTAGCCAGGATGGTCTCGATCTCCTGACCTCGTGATCCACCCGCCTCGGCCTCTCAAAGTGCTGGGATTACAGGCGTGAGCCACCGCGCCCGGCCTACTTTTTGATTCTACAGGTCCATTTTTCGAAACACAATCTAAAGAAAAATCAGTTTTGGCACAAATACTTTGTTACAAGGCTCTTTATGGTAATATTGTTTCTGATCAAAGAAAAAAGAAGACAGAAAGAAAGAAAGAAGAAAGAAGAGAAAGAAAGAAGAGAAAGAAGAAGAGAAAGAAAGAAGAAGGAAGGAAGGAGAGAAGGAAAGGGAGAAGGAGGAAGAAGGAAAGAAAAACTCAGACATCCAGCAGGAAGCTTGGTTAAATAAACTGTAGTAGTCCATATCTTAAAATGCCATTCCTTCACTAAAAATGATGTTGTAGCTCAGTAGTTTGTGAATCACGTGGGAACTGTTAGAAATGCACATTCTGGGGCCCCATCCCACATCTGATTCAGAAACTCTCGGGGTTGGTTGGGGTGGGGGGGTTGGGGGCGGGAGGTGGAAGCAATCTGGGTTTTAATAAACCCTCCAAGGCAATTCAGAGCCATAGCTGTAGACGACCATCGCTAGGGAAAGTTACGCTGTTAAGTGAGGAAAGGTTGGGAGGCAGTAAGCAGGAACAGTGCATCCCCATATCTGTTATCTAGAGAAAGGCACAAATAGAAAAAGTCTGGGAGGAGTTTATACCCAGGTGATAACATCGACACTCTCTAGGAGGCAGGATTATAAAGTTTTAGAGTAATTTTGGTAATTCATGTTTTCTAAACTAGTCTACAATGACTATGTTTGTGTAAAAAAGAAAGAAAAAAACAGTAATTTATTTTTTAATTAAAAAAAAAAAGTTAAATGGGACCAAGTTGAGAGGAGGGTGTAGGGAAGGAGGCAGAGAGCCCGCCTCGCCGCGACAGCTTTCACTCCGGGAAAGCTGTGAGGCAGGACCGCCCAGGAGACCCGGGGCCAGTGGAGTGGGCAGCGCCAGGGGTCCCGGCGACTCATCTGATTGATGTCTAGCAAGGCTTACGAGGGCTTAAATAATAAGCGAAGAGAGTCAGGGCAGATTCCGGAATAACTTCACTGCTAAGGGTATCAAATCCTGGAATGGGCACCTTGGAGAGGTTTTCTAGCCAAGAACGGACAGCGGGTGCCAGGAGGGGGTGGAGTTTCGCCGGCCCGCGGACAGAGGCTGCCGGATCTCCCGACCCCCTCCAGCACCCGGACTCCGGGGAGGCTGCGCCCGCGGCGGGATTCCCGCCCCTCGGAGATGCCGCGGGGACCGGCGGGGCGGGGCCGGGCCGTTGCTAGGGGAGGGGCGGCCAGGCGCGCGAGGAACCCAGCGGGCGACCGCTAAGCACACTAGGTTCTCCGGCTCCAGCTCCTGCGCCGCCTGTTGCTCGCTCCTCCGGGCGGTCGCTTCCCGCCCGGTGCCCAGGGGTAGGCGGCCCGAGAGCGCGCAGGCAGCCAGCCTCCCGCCTTCGTCCCCTCCCCGCACCGCAGGAGCCGGTCCGAGGGGTCCCGAGCGTCCCTGAGAGCGCGGACCCCGGCGAGCAGCCCAGTGCGCCCGGGACTGCGCGCCGAGACCTCCGGCGCCGCGCGGCGATGAACGCGACCTTCCTGAACCACAGCGGCTTGGAGGAGGTGGACGGCGTGGGCGGCGACGCCGGGGCCGCCCTGGGAAACCGCACCCACGGGCTGGGCACGTGGCTGGGCTGCTGTCCCGGGGGCGCACCGCTGGCCGCCAGCGACGGGGTCCCCGCGGGGCTGGCACCCGACGAGCGCAGCCTGTGGGTGTCGCGGGTGGCGCAGATCGCCGTGCTCTGCGTGCTGTCGCTTACCGTGGTCTTCGGCGTCTTCTTCCTGGGCTGCAACCTGCTCATCAAGTCCGAGAGCATGATCAACTTTCTGGTGCAGGAGCGCCGGCCCTCCAAGGACGTGGGCGCAGCCATCCTGGGGCTGTACTGAGCGCCATCTGGGTCCGCCCTCGCCAGCGCTGCTGCAAGAAGGACCCCGGAGACCCGGACCCTCGCCCCGCTCTCTGCGCTCTGCCGCCGCCTCCGGGCGGGCAGCTACGTGCCTGGGGCGCCCGGGCGGGGACGCGGCGAGACTGTCGGCGGGGGCGCGGGAAGGGACTTGGACGCCCGGCTCTGTCCTGTGTGCGCTGCAGCGTTGCGGGGTGGGAGAATGTGGGGTGAGGGTTCTTACCAGTTTTTTTGTTTGTTTTTTAAGACGTTCGGGGCAGGGTGGGAGTGGGTATGGAGATGCAATTTGGGACTGCGGTCGCTCGCATGGGAGTTTTGTGTGTACGTTGGTGCGGGTGGGTTCGGAACACGGTGCGAGTGGGTGAAGATGTGAAGCGTCAGAGTCGCTGAGCTTGTTGGCCTGATTTTGCGTTTGGAAAGAAATCTTGTAATAAAACTGCAGCCATAGGGCTTCGGGCAGTTTCCCACCCGCGCCTGTGAGGTGTGTGTGTATGTTGCGGGGCGGAGGGCATGTACCCTCCTGGCGGACACTTTGAGCCCCGTGGGAGACATCTAGCCCCTGCGTGGACGCCTGGCTGGGGAGCCCACAGGGCAGGTCAGGGATGCTGGGGCTCCACGCGGAGGCCAGAGCGAGGAAAGGCAAAGGGAATCGTTTTCTAACGCCAACAGCGGAGAAGGCAGGTCCTGTGGGACAGCCAGACAGCTGGTGAGATTAATTAAATCACTGGATATATGAGTCTAATATGAGATGAAACAAAATCAGTCAGCTGTGTCCAAAACGAAGAAAATGTGAACAAGGAAAATTCAATTTGGCAGAGGGGAAAACTAGATCTAGTTAAAAGTTTAATTATAAGGCCAAAGCCCCTTCTAAGGGCTTGCTTTGTCCCTACCCTTATAGCGGACAGATGAGTAGACGGAAGAAACCCCCTTGTTGCATCCCATAGGGGTGGGGGTTGGCGGCTTTGTGGTGAGGAATTCCCAGGATGTTTATTACACAATGGAGAAAATGGCCTCCAAACGCAGTTGCCTGCAGGGGACTTGGAGCCTCCCATTACAGGGTGCCCCAGCTGCCCAGAAACCCACGCCTCCGGCAGGTGCTAACTTCCCTTGCAGCAGTGTGGAGCAGCAAGAACTGGCTACTCCCTAGCGGACAGCGAGAGGACAGCTCTGCTCTCTGGAAGTGGGGGACAGGGGGACCTGGGGACACTGGAGGAGAGAAGGCTGGGCTTTCTGGCCTATGTATCCCCCACTACACTTAGTCTTAGTGCCAACCCCGCTCAAGCGGTTCTTGGAAGACTTGGTCGGGGAGAGACTGGATTTCTCCCTTTCTTCTCTCTTTTGCTGTGGGTGGGAGTGAAGAATAACGAGGAAGGTGACTGAAGTCTTAGCTGCTTTTAGCTAAGAGAAGCGAAGGGAATGCGATCTCGTGTATTTGGCACTAGTTTCATTAGGGAGAGGCTTGGCACAGGTGGGGTGGGGGAGTTTCTCGAAGGCACAGATGGTCCCTGGCTATGAAGGATCCAGAGTCGTCCTGGCTCCCAAAGTGCTCCTGTGTGGTCAGAATTATCATGATCAGGATGTGCCCCATCCCCCAACCCTGGTCGTCCCAATCTCAGACCTGGGAGAATTCAGGCCAGGCCAGTGAGGGTAGGAACTGACACTCCTTGTAAAGTGTCTCTGGGGGAAAAACCCCGAATGTGGAGAATGTTCTGTTGATGGTTTGGTGTGACTTGCAGAAGTCCAGCCTGATCTGGGGACAGCAGCTTTCAGTGACTCAGGCAACCTGGATAAGTGGCTTCATCATGTAGGTGGTGCAGTTATCTGGAGTCTGGGCTGCCCCCAGTGGCTTGGGGAATGCAGCTCAGACAGCTACAGGCATTTGCGTAAAATCCCAAATGACCAGAAAATGGTTTCAGAAAGAACACAGGCTTACACACTTTTCCACCCGGCCAAGTTAGGGCGAACACTACGAGAACTCTCCTCTAATAAAATGGATCTGCTACTAAATGTGACTGGGGCGAGAAGAGAATGAGTCAAGAGTTAAATTTGTTTTTTTGGTTTTTTGTTTGTTTGTTTGAGATGGAATCTCACTCTGTCGCCCAGGCTGGAGTGCAGTGGCGCAATCTTGGCTCGCTGAAACCCCTGCCTCCCAGGTTCAAGCGATTCTCCTGCCTCAGCCTCCGGAATAGCTGGGATTATGGGCGCGCGCCACCATGCCTGGCTAATTATTTATTTATTTATTTATTATTTTTAGTAGAGACCGGGTTTCACCATGTTGGCCAGGCTGGTGTTGAACTCCTGACCTCAGGTGATCCACCTGCCTCGGCCTCCCAAAGTGCTGGGATTACAGGTGTCAGCCACTGCGCCCAGCCAGATTTCTTTTTTAAAAACTTTTATTGCCAGGCGTGGTGGCTCACGCCTGTAATCCCAACACTTTGGGAGGCCGAAGCGGGCAGATCACGAGATCAGGAGATCGAGACCATCCTGGCTAACACAGTGAAACCCGGTCTCTACTAAAAATACAAAAAATTAGCTGGGCGTGGCGATGAGCACCTGTAGTCCCAGCTACTTGGGAGGCTGAGGCAGGAGAATGGGGTGAACCCGGGAGGCGGAGCTTGCAGTGAGCCGAGATTACGCTACTGCACTCCAGCCTGGGCGACAGTGCTAAACTCCGTCTCCAAAACAACAACAACAACAACAACTTTTGTCATTTTCTTTCCTTCCTTCCTTTCTTTATCTTTCTTCTTTCTTTCTTTCATAGCTCCTTGTCAAAGCAAAGTTAACTGTTCTGAATTTGCTGAAAAGGAAAGCCTTAGTGGGGACACTTTGCAGGATTCTCCCACTGTTTAAAAAAATAGTGAAGACGCGTGTGTACTAACGTGTGTTTGGGTCCCCTGTGGTGTACAAGTCTGCACACGTGGGCACATGGTGTGAGTGTATGCTCACACATGCAGGCACACACACAGGCACAGGCAGGCTTGTGCCTCAGGAGGAAAACAGCCAGCAAGAGTGGGGTCCTGAGAAGGGGTGAGGGCGAGAGGTCACATTTGTAGACCGTCTTAGTTCTCCCCAGGAGTCCTGAGGCCTGCAGGGTGTTTACTGGGCTGCCTTATATAATCCTTGGGGCAGGGGGCGGGAACACTGAGTTACATAAGGTAAGAGTGAATGAGGAACAGTGCTCCAGGGCAGAGCCAGACAGAGCAGAATCCTGAGCCATCCGAGTGGAGGATGGTTCTAGAAAGCCCCACTCACCCACAACTGCTGTCCATTGAGAGCTCTTCCCAGGATGCACCGGTAAATCTCAGAGGGCCTTGGGTTCACAAGAGAGAAGGCCTGGGATCCTGGTCTTCAAAATCCTGGCTGCCCTGCTTCCTAGCTCTGTAACTTTGGAGAAGTAGCTCAACCTCTCTGTGCCTCGGTTTCCTCACCTACAAAATAGGAGCGATAGGGGACCCATAGCTTTCACGACATGATGTGTTTGAAGAAGCCGGCACAATGCCTGGCATTTAATAGACGCTCAATAAGGACAATGAGGGTTATTGTTAGTTTTGTTTATCGTATGAACTCTTTCCCTAAAGTACATTTGGTTCTCTGAAATGGATTCCCTGGACCAAAAAAAAAAGAAAATAGTAATTCATATTTGAAAAGCATTTGCAGTTTTCAAAGTACTTTCATAAGCATGACGAAAATAGTAGCGAATGCCTAATATGCCAAACACTGAGCTTCCACCCCCGTGAAGAAGGTTTTGTAGCTGCTCCCATTGTACAGATGAGGAAACTGAGGCTCCAAGAGGTTGCCTGAGGTAGCGCAGCTAGAAAGGGGCAGAGCTGGGATTCAAATCAGTTTCACTTGAGATGACCTCCTTTTTTTTTTTTTTTGAGAGAGTCTTGCTCTGTCCCCCAGGCTGGAGTGCAGTGGTGCGATCTGGGCTCACTGCAAGCTCTGCCTCCCGGGTTCACGCCATCCTCCTGCCTCAGCCTCCCGAGTAGCTGGAACTACAGGCGCCTGCCACCACGCCCAGCTAATTTTTTCTATTTTTAGTAGAGACGGGGTTTCACCGTGTTAACCAGGATGCTCTCGATCTCCTGACCTTGTGATCCACCCGCCTCGGCCTCCCAAAGTGCTGGGATTACAGGCGTGAGCCACCGCGCCCGGTGGAGATGACCTCCTTTGCTCCCCACAACACATTGGTAAGAGGAGCAGATGCTCCTCTAATTTCCTGTTTATAGGAGAGGAAATTAAGATTCTGTTTACTGATCTTGTCCAAGCTCATTCATTCCACCGGTGTCTATTGTAAATCTCCTGTGGGCTAGGCACTGTGCCAGGCACTGGGGGAGCAACGGATGGCAGACCTAGCGTCTGGCCCTGGCCAGCGCCCCAGAAACCCTGGCACTTGCTTTGCTCCCCAGGTAGCTGGTTCCATGCATCTCAGGGTCTAGGTCAAATCCCCCACATCCTGTCCTCTGAGTCGGGGATAGTACTTCTGGGGTCAGCTGTGCCTTCACTAGCAAGATGTCCCCTAGAACAGGGGAAGTAGGGAGGGCTTACATCACCACATCCACTTACTTTCTTACTTGCTTGTCTAAGCCAAGTTCACATAGAGGGGTGCACGGCTGTGGCTGCTGGGGGTCACCCTCCCCAGACCCCAACTCAGTAGTAGATGGAAAGAAGCCTTGAGCATTGGGGGTGGCTTCAGAGGCCAAGAATGGAGCATGCGAGGTGGCGGGTACAGCAGAAATGGCCCCCATCCAGCATTCCAGTTTGGGGGAAAGGTATACGTGTACACGTGTTGCACGCATGCACACACCTTTAATAAAAAGGACTTAAGTGGGATTTCCGAGTAGCATCTCTTGAGTGCAGATTCTTGTCAAGAAAGCAAGATTCTTTCTTGTCAATAAAGATCACAGCAGATACACGGGCTGTCCAGGACAGCAAACCCCAGCTCGGCAGACGGGGCAGGTGTCCAAGCCTCTGAGATGGCAGCATTGCGGGGTGTTCTGAGGCAGCGCCTGCTCACCCTTGCAGTCATAGTTCTATTACTTAGACTTGAGATCCCATGATAAGTGCACTCCAGTCCATGGATAAGGAGAGTTTAACCCATGGGGAACACTAGATCTCAACAATTTTCAACAATGAAGCAACAGAGGCTAGGTGTGGTGGCTCATCCCTGTAATCCCAGTAATTTGGGAGGCTAAGGTGGGCGAATCACTTGAGCCCAGGAGTTCGAGACCAGCCTGGGCAACACAGTGGGACCCCCATCTATATGGCAAAAAAAAAAAAGAAAAAAGAAAAGAAAAAGAAAAAAGCAGCAGCAGAGTGAGAGTGAGCAAGCCAGCTGTCATATAAGATTGTCATCTGGTTGTGTGGTTAGATAACGGGCTCAAGGTCACACTCAGCTAATGAGTGGCAGAGGCAGTGGGTACAGCAGAAATGGCCCTCATCCGGCATTCCAGCTTTGGGGGCAAGGTGTATGTGTACACATGTGGGTTGCACACATGCACACATATTTAATTAAAAGGACTTCAGTGGGATTTCCGAGTAGCATCCCTTGAGTGCAGATTCCAAGGACGCTACTCAGAAATCCCACTGAAGTCCTTTTTATTTGACACTTTCCCACCTGGCTAAGTTAGAGGGAACACTACAAGAAGTTTTACACTCCTCATAAACTTGATGTACAAGACCTAGGTTTGCATGTCAGTGCCAGTATTTTTTAGGTGTGTCTTATGTCGCTCTCCTAATGCTGGGTGCTAAGGAAGTTGCAGAGGTGAAGGCAACTCAGGCTCTGCCCTCGAGATGCTAATTGACTGCAGAGACGCTCGTCCACACGGGAGATTGAGTGCTGCCATCCTCTGTGCCTCAATAATTTCTTTTTGGGTAGCCAGCGTCAGCCAGTGGGGTACAGGGTTTGGGGCTACAGAGCAGCTGTAAACCCGGGTTTCTCCTGGGGCTCACTTTGCAGGGGAGTGCCTGGGCAGAAAGCCCGGGACATGGAACCTGCATGTTGACAGCAATGCAGCCAGATGGGCAGAGGCCAACATCCGTCACCAACGGTCACATTGTGCAGACTGCTGGTTCCCTGCTGAGCTGGGCCAGGCTGTGGGAGGCTGACAGACCTGGATTCCACCTTGTGCTCCAAAGCTGAGGTTCAGCAAGGGCTCGGGGTGCCCAGTGTGCAACCCTTTGCTGGGATCCTTTCCTGTCCCAGGTTCTCCTTCCCTCTTAGCCAAGAGCCAGAGCTCCTTGCAGGGACTTCTTCCCACTATAGCTGGACTAGAAAGGAAGGAAGAAGGGAGAGGAGGAGGAGGAGAAAGAAGGGGGAAGAGGAAGCATATGAAAGGAGAGCAGGGAGAAGATGGGATGGAGGGAGAAGGGAAGAGAGGAGGAAGAAGCGGGTGGCGGGAGAAGCAAAGCAGGAAGCCAGGGTCTCGCCTCCTGCCCCAGCGCAGCCCCAGGGTTCTGTCAGCACACAGCCTGGGCCCAGCACAGTGCCCACCACAGCAGGCTGTCCCCTCCGGGTGTCTCTATAGGAACATAAAGCGGGGAAGCAGCAACCCTGAGGGTGATTATGGTTGAGACAGTTCCCTGTCTTGGGAAGGTCCCCCCTCTCCCCCACGTGCCCTGTGCCCTCTGCCTACCCCACCAGCCCCAGGCCTGGCTGTAAGTGTGACCCTTCCTCAGAGCCAGGCCCTGTGCCCTGCCTTTCTCTCTACTTCCTAAAGCTTCCCCCTTGCCGGGGAGGGAGAGGTGCCCAACAGGTGTGGCCCAGAACACAGAAGAAAAATATGCACACAGAACAAACACATGTTAGATGGGTGAGTGGGGGCCTGGTGAGGTGTGCACAGAACCACAGAGCTTGAGGCGTGAGAGACAAGTCTTTGATACAGGCAGGTCCGGGTGCAGGACTTCCCTCCACACTTTCCAGTCATCAGAGAAAGTCGCTTCACCTTCCAAGGCCTGTTTCTTCATCTGTAAAGTGAGGTACTCTAGCTGAGCTCTCTAGGTGGTTGGAAAGTTTAAGTGAGAAAGTGCATGAAAAGCTCCTACATGTACATACATGTATTCATGGAGCCATGCAGCTTTGCCAGGATCTGTGTGGGGTTCAAGGTCAGCAAAGGATATAGTTAGGCCAGGCCAGGGTGGGGCGCTGGGTCACAGAACCCCTAACCCAGCACTGGAGGAGAGCCAAGCCATGCCAGGACCTTGACTAACAGCTCAGAAGAGACTGCAGAAGCCATGGAGTGTGTCCTTATTATATTTCTTCTTTTTAATTAATTAATTAATTTTGAGAAGGAGTCTCGCTCTGTTGCCCAGGCTGGAGTGCAGTAGTGCGATCTCAGCTCACTGCAACCTCTACCTCCCAAGTTCAAGTGATTCTCCTCCCTCAGCCTCCCAAGTAGCTGAGATTACAGGCACCCACCACCATGACTGGCTAATTTTTATATGTTAGTAGAGGTGAGTTTTCACCATGTTGGCCACGCTGGTCTCAAACTCCTGACCTCAAATGATCCACTGTAAGTGCTGGGATTACAGGCATGAGCCACCGCACCGGCCTGTGTTTTAAAGCGATGATACAAGTAATTAGCATTTATAGCAACAAAAAAAAGAAAAATGTTGGCAAACAGTGGCCACATTCCTGCAACCTAGAAGAAATCACTATTAATCCTTTGGCATGTAGCCTTTCATATTTTGAGGGATCGATAGAATTAGGTTTGAGATTTTCTCCAGAAAATGTTATTCTAGCATATGCACCATTTTGAACGTATACCGTGATACTGTTTTTCACTTATCAGTGTATGATGACAAAGGTTCATGTCAGTAACTAATATCCACATAAGCCATCCTTCTCAGGCTTGTACCTGGTTCTCTTTTATGCAAACATCACACTTTATTTCACTGATCCCCTATTATGGGGCATAATGCTGTTTCCGGGTCTCTGAACCCCCGTCCAGGTGAGTGGAGCGGCTCCAGTGCACACCCCTGCCTCGCAGACAGGCTTTGATGCAAAAGCTCAGCTGACGACTGATTGTGGCTGGAGTCCTCATGTCGCAGCGTCTCTCCTCTGCTGTCTTGAGTTTTTTTGTTTTTTTTTTTTTTTTTTTTGAGATGGAGTCTGTGTCGCCTGGGCTAGAGTGCTGTGGCTTGATCTCCGCTTGCTGCAACCTGTGCCTCCCAGGTTCAAGCAATTCTCCTACTTCAGCTCACAAGTAGCTGGGATAACAGGTGTCCACCACCACTCCCAGCTAATTTTTGCATTTTTAGTAGAGACAGGGTTTCACCATTGTGGCCAGGCTGGTCTTGAACTCCTGACCTCAGGTGATCCACCCACCTCGGCCTCCCAAAGTGCTGGGATTACAGGCGTGACCCACCGCGGCTGGTCTTTCTTGAGATCTTTCTGCAGGAAGCATCTTAATGCTTTAGGATGGAAGCTGTACCTGTTTTGAGATGATGGGGGAGATGAGGCAGGACAGCCGTGGGATGGAACCACATTTACTGATCTCCATCACTAAGCACAGTGCTTTACAGATATTATCTCATTACTTAATCCTCCAGCACCACTCTATGCTGGGGATGATCGTCATTTTACAGATGAGAAACTGGAAGCTCAGAGAGGTTAGCTGTAGCCAGCTAGAGCCAGGAGATTTGACCCCCGGTGTCTGCTTGCACGGCCTGTTTTTTGTTCTCCCACCCCGCACATCACCAGGGCAGCTGGGGCAGAGGTGGGAGTTGAGGGATGCTGAGTGAGAAAGTGGGCACCAGAGAGGGGGCAAGGGGATCGCGAAAGGTAACAAGCACCTCTCTTGCAATGGGAGAGTTGGGGGACCTCATGCCTTCCTATACACTCAAATCTTCAGGCCAGGCCTGGGAGTCCCCACAGAGGGGGACCCATCTCACTGGTTTGAAGTTATTTGCCAAGCCTCTTTCATTGTTTTGATTCCCGTGAACTCTTCCGTGTTTAAGGCATTTATCCACCAAGCACACTGTCCTTATTGCTGAATAAGGAAACTGTCTGCTGTCTACACCTGCTCATCAGAGCTTCTGGCCATCAGGACAGAGGCTGGTCCCAGCCCGGAGCAGGGAAGCCTGATCGTTCCACGGTTGTTTAGGGTCTCCAGGCATAAGAAAGCAACTCTGGCCCCTCTGCAGGGTGGGGCTGGGGTCCTGTGCAGCTCTCTCACTGTGACATAGGGGAAACAGCCCAGTGGGAGGAGGTGGCGGAACCAGCATTTGAAGGCTGCCTGCTTTCTGGCCACTCTGCCACCTGGCCCACCACCCTCCTTCCTGCTGACACCAGCCAGCCTCCCTGCCCGGCTCTCAGTGGCCCCCCAGGGGGCACAAGGACCAGGGAGTCAACTTGGGGTCTTCAGTCCTCTCCAGAAGGGCAGCTAGAGTGTTCCCTTGTGGAGAGGGGGAGCTTTGGACCATAAGAAGGCTCTGGAAACCTGGGAAGGTGGATGGAGAGAAGTATCTGGAGTCAGAAAAGAGAGCCAGAGTGGAGGGGAGCCAGAGGGAGATCGGCTTCCGCTTCTCCTGGGAGGCCGGTGGCTGTGAGGACCTGTGCCATGGCCCGGCTGCATCCAGCATGAGAAGCTCAGTACGGAGGCAGCAGAGCAGGTCCACGGTGACTGTGGTAGGGGGCAGGTGTCGGCAGGGATGCTTTCAGGGTAGGACCCATTAGAACAATCATTTTTCAACCTCATGAGAATTACCTGGAGGAGCTTTTAAAAGTCCTGCTTTTGGGGTTGCACCCCAGACCAATTACATCAGAATCCTTGGGGGTCTGGACAGGTCCCGGGATTAGAAGGCCCTTCTGCATTCAATGACTGCAGGTGGTGCTGATCCCAAGAGATGCCCTGATGTTCCAGTCTCAGGTAGCCCCTGCTTTCTGTTTGTGTCCTGAAGATCTGCATGGCCATTGTAGAGGTGCTGGTGGGGAAGGCAGGCAGAGGGCAGGGGACCTGTTCAAGCTGTATGATTACACAGAACCAGCTGTGTGTGCAAGAGCAAGCCAACTAAGTTCTCTGAGTCACACAATAAAATGGGAATCAGAAAGCCCATCCTCTGTGTTTGTCGAGAGGATCTGATGGTGATTGATGAGCTTGGCACGGTGCTCTTCCCATGGCAGGGGCTGGGTGGCTGGTGGAGGGTGTTATGATGGTGATGGTCTCTGCTCCAGCGGTCCCCACATGGAGGGACACCCCAGGCAGGGCTTTAGGATGTAAGCCTGGGAATGAGTCACACATTCAGTGGGTTGGGGCAGAGAAAGGAGGCAGTGCTGAGAGACAGAGTTGGGACATTTTTTCCCTAAAGATTCAGAAACAGGAGGAGATGTTCAGGGGTGTCCACAGTGCGGAGGGAGAGGAAGAGGCTGGGTCTGGAATGGAGGAAGTTGGAGCAGGGAGGTCTCTGGACGCCTCCTTCCCCGTGGTTCCTTACTCAGAGGTATTCACTGAGTGCCTGACTGGTGCAGGGTGCTCTATGGGGCTTGTTGGAGCTGAAGAGAAGGAACAGCAGTGAGGGACATACAAGGGTCTGCACTGGGCCATGCCGTATGCCCCAAGCTGAAGAAGGCCCCCATCCCAGGCTGGTCCTCTTCCCAGGGTCCTGATTCTGTAAGAGCATCACCACTGTCATCTTCCCAGCCACCTAGCAGGAAACCCTGTCTGACTCTGCCCACTCCTTCACCAAGCCTGTTGGATTCTGTGTTCACAGTGGCTCTCCCTCTTGGCCACCTCCCTGCTTAAGCTCTTGACGTTTTTGCCTGGGCTGTGCTATAGCCCCCAAATGGTCTCTGGGCCCCCTACCCCCCTCTTTATCTTTCCTTCACTGCCACCAAGGTGATTTGCCCAGAACACAGGTGGCACCATGTTGCTTCTCTCCAGTAGCCTGTAGTCAGTCTCTGTTGTCTACAGAACTGTCTGAATGCTTGAGCCAGTTTTCAAGACCTCCTAGGGGCTGTCCTAAACCCTCTGCACCGGCCCATTTCCCAGTATTTCTCTCCATGCACCTGTGATCCAGCCCCCATCCTGTACCCAGAGAACACTGCAGAGTTCACACTCCATGCCTCTGTTCCTGCTGCTCTGCTTCCCCCAAAATGCCTCTCTCCTTCTCTTCTGCCCTTTGAGAACTACTTATCCTCCAAGACCAAGCTCAAGTACAACCTCACTCAAGAAACAGAATTATAATCACTTCTCACATATCCCCTCCATACTATCTTCATATATCTTGGTAATGACAGCTAATGTTGATTGAGCCCTTCTATGTGTTAGCCTCTGTTCATGTATTAACTCTCCTGTTACCATTTTTACTTTACATTTGAGGAAACTGAAGCCCAGCAAGGGTAACAGACTTGTTTGAGGTTGTGCAGCCAATAAGTGGCAGAGCTGGGATCCAAACCCAGGCAGACTGGTGTCTGAGCTCACACTCCAAACCAGGAGGTAACACGGCCACAGTGCATGGCACATGCCTCGCTCTGCATCCTGTTACGGTTAGGTTCTCATGTCCGTCTTCCCCACTACACTTCCCCTGAGGACCAGAACTGTCTTCCCTGTGTTTGTATTTCCCACACAATTCACTGCGGGAAGGCCACAAACCTTTGTTGGACACACAGCCCTGCTTTCAAGGGACTTCACACATCACAGAAATCAAAGACATTTAATCAAATAAGCAAAACACAAGGAAGAAGGTGAGCACTTTCTCTAGCCAGATTCAAATAAAATTTCATGAAAATGATTTCCCTTTAAGGTGCTAATTAGCATAATGGCCATTTAGAGAGGGCTCTTCACATGCCAGGAATGGTGTGAAGCACTTTTCATAATTCTGATTTTTCTCATCGGCCACATCAAATAACTCTTGCAAGGCAGATGCTATTGTCATCTCCACTTAATGAAACAAGGCACAAATTGCTCAAGTCACTGATCTGAAATCACAGCTAATAGTTGATAGAACCAGAGTTCAAATCCAAGCCTGAGTTCAAAAGGTATTTGGAGGTCAGGGTGGTGGCTCATACCTATAATCCCAGCACTTCGGGAGGCTGATGCAGGAGGATCTCTTGAGCTCAGGAGTTCGGGTCCATTCTGGGCAACATGGTGAGACCTTGTCTCTGCAAAAAAATACAAAAAATTAATCGGGTGTGGTGGGGTGCACCTGTAGTTCCAACTACCCTGGAGGCTGAGATGGGAGGATTGCTTAAGCCCAGCAGGTCAAGGCTGTGCCACTAAATAAGTCACAAGGACCAGGTATCTGAGGGCCTTGAAGAGGTGTGAGGAGGTCACACAATGGGCCATGATCGTGCCACTGCACTGCACCCTGGGCAACACAGCAAGACCCTGTCTCAAAAAAAAGTGGTCTGAGAAGGTACATAGCTAGTACATTTCATACTCTCAATTACATTTTTTAAATGAAGCCATGCCTTGATTTTTCTGTCTCATTATTTGAGATGTTGATGGAACATTTTTGTGAGCACTTCTTACTCTGTGGTGATCCCTCAATCACGAAATAGTACTACTGCTACTGGTGACGATGATGAAGAAGATGAGGAGGAGAGAAATGATCCATCGTTAGACATATTATAAGTAGATTAGTAGATGGTTATTTATAGACATTAAAAGTGGAGAAAGAAAGAGGTTAGGTCAAGATGGTGGGCTAAATACTCCAGCCCTGCATCATTATAAACAGCAGGACATATTAAAGAAAAGTCATAGCAGCCAGGCACAGTGGCTCACGTCTGTAATCCCAGCACTTTGGGAGGCCAAGGCAAGAGGATCACTTGAGACCAGGAGTTCAAGACCAACCTGGGCAACATAATGAGACCCCACCTCTACAAAAAAAAAAAATACAAAAATTAGCTGGGCATGGTGCTGTGTGCTGGTAGTCCCATTTACTCAGGAGGCTAAGGTGGGAGGATCAATTGAGCCCAGGAGGTCGAGGCTGCAGCGTGCCGTGATCACACCAGTGCACTCCAGCCTAGGTGACAAAGTGAGACTGTGTCTCAGAAAAAAAAGAACAAAGAACAAAGAGAAGGCATAGCATTGCTGGAAAACAGAAGGGGTGCCCTGGGTGGACCAGAAACCACGAGGATTTCCTGGAAATTGGATGGCAGATTAGGTCACGTTGAGGGGGAAGCCCACAGTCCACAGATCAGACAAGCAAGGTCCAACACAAAAGCTGGGAACTGCTCCAGGGTGCCCCAATCTGGGGCACAGTGGACAGGGAAGCAGGAGCCCTGGGGTGCCACATAAGTCATAGTCAGAAGGACCAGCTTTCTCTCTCCTTGTCCCAGCACTTCTTGTCAGCACAGGCAACACTCAGGCTTTGTCATGAGCAGGGCACCAGGGAGGATGCAGAAAAGGAGAAATCATTTGTACCCATGGGAGGTTGAGATGCACTAGCTGTAAAGACTGGGACAGGTTTGCAATTGCAGTGAGAAGGCAGAGCTGCCCCCAGACATCCTTCCACTATGCCCTGGGCCCTGCCCACCCGAGAACATGCCTTCTTATTCCTCTGGCTGCAGACTTGGATAATGAGATACTCCACTTCTAAAAATGTGATTTTATATTAATGTTTCTGGGATACATGTCTGGGCCATCACACATGTACTTACCGGAGGGTGAAAAACTCCAGTGAATTGCCATGGAGATGAAACCTGGAATGAGGTTGCCATGGTAACTAAATTGTTTCTGAAAGGCCACATCACCTTGGAAAGTAGGAAGCTCCTGTCAAAGCCTTGCAGTTAGAGGCCAAATCACAGACCTTCCCATCAGGGCCGGGTGCTCTCTCCATTTCTTTGATTTCTCCTTTTTTCTTTTCTTGTCATTTCCAAGGACAGGTAATTTTAATTTTGGAGCCCTTAATCAAGGTCTGGCTGTGCCACTAATAAGTCATGGACACCAGGTATCTGAGGGCCTTGAAGAGGTGTGAGGAAGTAGGCTGTCAGCTCCCATCTCTGGCTGTCTACTGACTTGTTGTGTGACCTTGGACAAGTCACTTCTCTCTTGTCCTGGGTCTCCTCCCATGCAAATCGAGGAGGCTGGACTAGATGGTCTCTGAGATCTTTCCCATGTTTTTTTCTCTCTCCCATGGCACTCTGTCTTGCTGGACAACCAGCCTCCCCACCTCTGGCCTCCCCAGCAATAGGCCAGCGAAGCTGTCCGTGGTGCTGAACACTTGGCTGTTGCGCTCCTAGGCCATGTTCTGTTCTCCAGCAGGTCCCGGCTGCTCTTAGAGGCTCGCAGAGGCTGCTTTTAGAGGCTGCTCATCTCAGATCACCTCCATCAGAAGTCTAGAAATCTGTTTGCAGCTGGAGAGAGATTTCAAAGGGCCTTGGATGTCAGAGAGCCCTGGAGGGGGAGTCCAATGTGTCCTAGCCTGATTCTAACACTCGTTCTCAGTGGGTTTTTGATGAAGCCACACCTCCTCTGTGGACTTCAATTTTCTCATGTGTGAAACTGAGGTAGGGACTAAGATGGTCCCTAACACCTGATAGTCCCAGAAGAATCCTGGAAGCTTGCCTTGGATATGGGGAAAGGAGAGCCCATACCAACTCAGCCACACTTGTCATCCCGGCACTTTGGGAGGCTGAGGTGGGAGAATCACTTGAGGTCAGGAGTTTGAGATCAGCCTGGGCAACAAAGTGAGACCCTCTACAAAAAATAAGTCAATTACACAAGTGTGATGGCACGCTCCTGTAGTCTCAGCTACTTGGGAGGCTGAGGCAGGAGGATCACTTGAGCCCAGGAGTTCGAGACTGCAGTGAGCTCTTATTGTGCTATTGCACTCCAGCCTGGGCAACAGAGCAAGATGCTATTCTCTTTAAAAACAAAAAGGAGAAAAAGAGAAAAAAAGAGATTCAGCCAGTCCCCACCTCTCCAAAACTCAAGCTTCTCCAGTGGTGACTGTGGGTGGAGAACAAGGCACACTCCCTTGTCAAGAACATATGTTCTTTGTCTGGAAGAAAAGACAGGCAGTGAGCAGATGTAGCATTTACATTTTCTCAAGTGACAACTGAACACTGAGGATGATTAGTGCTTGTTATGAGGTGTGTCCAAACTATAATAAAATCTCCAACTATATCATCTGCCTATTTTTTTTTTTTTTGAGACCGAGCCTCACTCTGTCACCCAGGCTGGAGTGCGTGGTGTGATCTTGGCTCACTGTAACCTCCACCCCCCAGGTTCAAGCAATTCTTGTAACTCAGCCTCCCAAGTAGCTGGGATTACAGACACCCACCACCACACCCAGCTAATTTTTTTATTTTTAGTAGAGACGGGATTTTACCATGTTGTTCAGGCTGGTCTCAAACTCTTGACCTCAAGTGATCCACCCGCCTCGGCCTCCCAAAGTGCTGGGATTATAGGCGTGAGCCACTGCACCTGGCTGTCATCTGCCTACTTAACTGATCATCTTTATAGAATCCACTTTCCTGGTCAGTAGCACAGGATGAAGAAAGACAAGGAAGAGAAAGCTTAAAGGGTGCTCATATAGACATCATGATTTATTGTGAAATGTCTTGTGTTTTTCATCCCTCAGCTCTCCCACTTGGCCACATAATGCAGTGGTTGAGAGTGTGAAGTCCCTTATCAAGACTTCCTTGATTCAAGCCCTGCTTCTATTCTTTATTAGCCATGTGGCATTCTTTCCAAGTCTCAGTTTCTTCATTTATAAAATGGGAGTTAGTTATACGTACCTCTAAGTATGTTTGAAAGGATTAAATCACATCATTGATGAAAATGATGAGTTAGCAGAGGGTCTAGCACACATTGAAAGAGATTATTTTGGTTATCTATAACTGCATAACTACTCCCAGAAATTTCTGGTTTTATGGTAACCACTTCATTATCTCTCATGATCCTGCAGGTTGACTGGGCTCAACTGCTCAGTCCTGCTGCATGTGATACTGACAGGAACTGCAGCCTTCAAGGACTTGGCTGGCTAGAGTGTCTGGCACCTTGGCAGGGACAGCTGGAAGGCTGGGCTCTGCTGAGATGGCTGGACCTCTTTCCTCTCCTTATCAACTCATGGCATTTCCTCCATGTGGCTTCTCCACACAGTCTAGACAGCAGCATAGCTATACTTGATGTATGGCAGCTTTCTTCCCAAAAGTGCAAAAGCAGTTTCCAGACCTCAATAATTGGCCCAGAATCAGCATACTTTCTCTTCTGCCACATCCTGTTTATTAAAATGAGTCACAGGGCCAGTCCAGATTTGATGTGTGAGGAGACTAAACAAGGGCATGAACACTGGGAGGCATGGTTCATTGGGGGTATCTTTGAAAACCAACTACTACACTGATCAATACTTTTTTTTTTTTTTTGAGATGGAGTCTCACTCTATTGCCCAGGTTGGAGTGCAGTGGCGCAATCTCGGCTCACTGCAACCTCCACCTCCCGGGTTCAAATTATTCTCCTGCCTCAGCCTCCTGAGTAGCTAGGATTACAGGCGCATGCCATCACGCCCGGCTAATTTTTTATGTATTTTTAGTAGAGACGGGGTTTCACCATGTTGGCCAGACTGGTCTCGAGCTTCTGACCTCATGATCTGCCCGCCTCGGCCAAAATGCTGAGATTACAGGCATGAGCCACTGTGCCTGGCCCCTATTTTTATTTTTGGAATTCCAACTATGCCCCACTCCCTTATCCTCATTTTAGAAATATCATGTTTTTGGATTTGCACAGTTTTTGAACAAGTATTTGTTGATTAAATAAAATGATTTGGAATCACTGGTCAGCCCCTAACTATAATCCCCTAGGGTAGCAGTCATGTTTCTGTTTCTCCAGTGTCATCTCACAGGCTTCAGACAGGGCTCTGCATACAGTAGGCATTAGATAAAGGGTGTACATTTTGTTGGATATTAATATGTCTATACTAGCTTTATTTTTGGTTAGTTTCTTTGTGTATCTCTTCTTCAACTCATTGCTTGCAAATTTTCTATGTCATTATATTTTAGGTACACATCATATAGCTGGACCTTTTTTAAAAAATATAATCTTTTTATGGACGTATTTCATCTTTTCATTTATTGTGATCACTAATATATTTGGATTATTTCTATCATCTTACCTACTGATTTGTTGTTACTACACTTTTCATTTGCTTCTTTTTTTAACAGAGGCAGAGTCTTAATTTGTTACCCAGGCTGGAGTGCAATGGCGTGATCATAGCTCACTGCAGCCTCGAACTCCTGAGCTTAAGCAATCCTCTCACCTCAGCCTTCCAAATAGCTGGGACGATAGATGCACACCACCATGTTCCAGTTATTTTGTTTTTTGTAGAGATGGGGTCTCGCTATGTTGCCAAGGCTAGTCCCGAACTCTAGGCCTCAAGAGATCCTCCTGCCTCAGCCTCCCAAAGTGCTAAAATTACAGATATTTGTTTCTTCTCTTACTTCTTTCATACTCTCTACTAGTTTGAAAATTATACATATTATTTCTGTTTTTTTAGTGGTTACCCTTCCATTTTTAAAAGCATCCTTGTTCCAAAAGTCTGAAATTAATCAATATCTTTACCTTTATCCTCGGCAAAATCAGGACTTTAAATGTTTACATTCTAATTATCTCTCTCATCTACCAAGTTATTTTTGTCTAGTATTTTATTCCCACCTTGTTTTTTTTCAAACTCTCCCCAAAGTAGTCATTATAAATGCCTTTTATTTTTATTTCAAATTTAGGGTAAAATTTACTTTTTTGATGTAGAGCACTATATATTTTGACAAATACTTAGAGTTGTGTCATCATGAACACAATCGAGATACTCCTTCATGCTGCCACTTTGTAGCCAAATCCACAAACTCTTCTTCCCTTAATGCAGACAACTACTGATCTGTTCTTTGTCCCTGTGGTTTTTCTTTTCCTGAATTTCAAATAAATGGAATCACCCAATAAGCTGCCTTTTCCATCTGGCTTCTCACACTTATCTTAATGCATCCATATCGTTTCATACTTCAGTAGTTCGTTCCTTTTTCTTGCTTAGTAGTAATATTCCATTGGATGGATGTATCACAGGTTTTTAAATTTAAATTTTTATCTGTCTTCAGTTGAAGGATATTTGGGTTGTATCCTGTTTTGGTGATTGCAAATAAATCCTCATGTAGAGTTTTTTTATGTATGTGTGAACAAAAGTTTTCCTTTCAGTTGGGTAAATACCTAGAAATGAGATTGCTGGGTCATATAGGAAGCACATGCTTAGCTCTGTAAGACACTGCCAAACTGTTTTTCATAGTAGCTGTTCCATTTTGCATTTCCACCAGCAATGTGTGAGCATTCTAGGTGCTCTATGCCCTCGTCAGCACTTGATATTGTCAGATTTTGTGTTTTGTTTGTTTGTATGTATGCCAAGTGTGTAGTGACACCTCATTGTGTGTCTAATTTGTCTTCTCTTATTGAATGATGATGTTGAGCATCTTTTCATGTTCTTAAGTGCCATCTGTATATCTTCTTTAGTAAAGTGTCTTTTGCTTTTTAAAAGTTGGGTTGCTTGTTTTCTTATTGTTGAGCTTTGAGAGCTCTTTATATATTTTGGATACCAGTCTTTTGGTAGATATATTATTCGGGAAATGGCATTCTGGTTGCCCATCAATGAATTTGGTTAGCCTGAATCAGTCCTGAGAGGCTGACAACTTTTGGATGTCCTGGCCCAACCAAGTTTCTGGACTCTACTGCTGAGGACCAGATCTGGACTACTGTGGCCACTCCAAAGTCCACTCCATGATGTCCTGTCTCAGGGCCCAGCCTGAATTCCTTTAGAGGAGCTCTCTCATGAATCGGTCTTCCTGCTCAGTCCAGGAGAGGGAAGAAAGTCAGCTCCAGTGGTGGGAAGAATGGCTTCTGAGGACCTCCAAGGATTGGAGGACTTTCCATGGTTAGTGAGACAAAAGGGAAGGGAAAAGTTTTGTAGTGGAGAGTGGGATGGCAAAGGAGAGAGCCCAGAATAGGAAAAAAATGCTCAAGAAATGTCCTACCTTAATCCTTTCCCACCATAATTCAGCATAAGGGGACTGCTATCCATGGGAGTTGGTATGAAAAGTTTTGGGTGCCCTCTTGAGGAAAAATCACATGGCTAAACATTTATAATAGTAATAAGCTCTTGAGAGTGTTTTTTCCCCAAAAACCTGGGCTTCCAAATGCAAATGAAACCCAGAAGAACCTTTTCCTTTGCTCTAGAGATAAAGTCTTAGTTCCAAAAAGAAAGACGAAAAAACTCTCCTTTCTCAAGTGATTTAAGGCAATCTGAGCTCTAGGATCTGAAAAATAGCCAATGGCTTTTGAGGACTACCAGACAAAAAAAATACACTTAAAAGGATGTGGGTGGGGAACGGGGTTGGATTTATGTTACTCCAAAAAGAAAGCAGAATGCTTTTCCTTTTTGGTGTGTGATTAAAAATGTTTGTAAATTGGAGGTTACACACTCTATTGCCTGCTCTGAGCTCACAGTCAGTCTGTCCATCTGTCTGGTGGTAGGACACAGGTGACACTTCTGCCACTACGCCCAACCTCCTACTTCCCACCATCTCATCAGTATCGCTGCCTAGCCACATTCTAGATTCCCACCACAGTCTTTGTACTGACTCTCACCTGACCTAGGAAACTCCTCTGCCTGTTAAGGACAGCCTTGCATGCAGCTATCTTTCTCAGGCCACTCTTCATGGCTGCACAGAAACCTCTTATTTTTGCATTGGCAGTGATTTTGGTAAAAGCATTTCCCATCTCATGCTATTCACTCAGCCTTGTAATAGTTCTTGGAGGTAGGTTGTACATTTCACTGTAGAGGAAACTGAGGGGCCACACAGCAAGTCTGGGAGGGGAGCAGAGTAGGCTAGAGCTCCGTTCTCCTAACCTATGTCATGTGTCAGCTTTCTATGGACTGGACTCAGTTTTCAGGCAGACTTAAATGTCCCAGAACCTTTGACTTCGCCGGAAGTTGGCTCCATCTCTCACTGTGCCCCTGTGAGGACCTCTGGAGGCTAGGGAGAACTCTTGCCCATCAGAGGGAGTGGTGGGAGGGCGATGCCCTGATGGCCCCCTCCCCTGAGCTGGCACATCCCACTGGCACATCTCACTGTGGTATCCCACACCTAGGCCTCTAAGCAGCTCAAAAGGAGCTCACACAGACGTCTCTAAGGCTTCTTCCAGATCCTACTTCCAGTGGCTCTTGGCTTAGTCAGGCTGTGAGACACCTTGCTTCCTGCCGTCAGCACTTCCTTCAGTTCGAGAATAAAAGGAAGCCATTCTCTGAGCCCCCACACACGTTTCCCACCCCCAGTCTTCTTTGCTAGCTCCCGCTGTTGCAACTGTCAGGAGTGGATTTTTGGGTAATTGTTGCCATGGAGATCCTGTCTTGAATTATTGTGCAAATGTGTCCCATATTTCTCCTTATTTGGTGTGTGATTTGTATGCCTGTAAAATGTGAAGGTTGACGGCTCCACTTCTTTCCCTGCCCTCCAAGTTGGTTGGCCTGACCAAACCTTCTTGGCAGCCTGCTCCCCATTCCCAGCTCTCTGAGGCCCCCTGGCCAGTTGCTGCCAATGGAAAGAAAGTCCTACACAAATTGGGAGAGGAGACCCACTCTCCATGGGTTACGGGTGAGGTCACCCCAGGCCAGTGACATTTGGCAGCAAAGACTCCCAAAGCAGCAGCCATAAGCCCCTTGGTGGGAATGAGCCACCAACTCTCAAAGTTAGGAGTCGCTCAGTCAGATCTCCGACTCCCTCTCACTTCCATTGCCATGCTAGGCACACTGATCCCTGCTGCAGCGTCCTAGGTGAGTGCCTTGCCTCCATTTCCCCTGAGTGCTCATCCTCCTCCATGGAGATGTCTGGATCATTAGCACTGATTGTATCATGTCTCTCTCCTGTCCGATATCTGGACCATTTCCCCATCGCTTCTTCTACCAAATACAGGTTCAAACTGCATCCAGGGGCTGCCATCAATTCCCTTCTCTCTACCAAACAAATCTTCCTTCATGTCCTCTTTGCCTCTCCCCTTCTCCTCACCTGGGCTTCCTGCTGTCTGGGTTTTGTTTGTTTGTTTGTTTTCAGACCAAGTCTCACTCTGTCACCTAGGCTGGAGTGCAGTGGCATGATCTCAGCTCACTGCAACCTCTGCCTCCCAGGTTCAAGCAATTCTCCTGCCTCAGCCTCCTGTGTAGCTGGGACTACAGGCACCCACCACCACACCTGGCTAGTTTTTGTATTTTTAGTAGAGATGGGGTTTCACCATGTTGGCCAGGCTGGTCTCAGACTCCTGACCTCAAGTGATCCACCTGCCTCAGCCTCCCAAATTGCTGGGAATACAGGCGTGAGCCACAGCGCTTAGCCTGGGTTTCTTTTTTTGTTTTCTTTTTGAGGCAGGGTCTCACTCTGTTGCCCAGGCTGGTGTACAGTGATGTAAACTCAGCTCACTGCAACCTCCACCTCCTGGGCTCAAGCAGTCCTCCCACCTCAGCCTCCAAAGTAGCTGAGACTACAGGCACATGCCACTGTGCCTAATTTTTGTATTTTTTGTAGAGACGGGGTTTCACCATGTCACCCAGGATGGTTTTGAACTCCTGGGTTCACACGATCCACCCGCCTGGGCCTCCCAAACTGCTGGGACTACAAGTGTGAGCCACCGTACCCAGCTCTCTGGAGTCTTGATTCAGCTGTCAGCGGGCAGCCTCGCCCAGCTCGCCCCCGCAACTTTTATGCAGCTATTTTTCCTTCTTGTGTGGCTTTCCCTGACTCTTTTGGGGATTCATCACTTTCTTCCCTCCATTAGCATCCTTTCTTGCCACATGCTCGCTGTGGAGCTGCTCTTTCAAGGATTTAGTCTTGGGGTGGGAGTGAGGGGACTCAAAGGCAGGGCAGCATGCTGACGAGAGCAGATGGTGGTATCCTCTCCAGCTAGCACTGGCAGCCACGCAGGCTACTCCCATCCAACAGGAGCCATGAGACAGTAGACACATGGCCGCCCCCTCAGCGTCTACTTGCATTTGACAAGCTTCCTAACGAAGGGATTCATCATTTCACAATCGTCAAGGGACAAGAGAAATAAGAAACACTGGCAAGGGCTGGGTGCGGTGGCTCACGCCTGTAATCCCAGCACTTTGGTAGGCCAAGGTGGGTGGATCACCTGAGGTCAGTAGTTTGAGACTAGCCTGGCCAACCAGTAGAGACAGAAACCCTGCCTCTACTAAAAAAATACAAAAAAATTTAGCCAGGCATGGTGGTGCATGCCTGTAATCCCAGCTACTCGGGAGGCTGAGGCAGGAGAATCGCTTGAACCTGGGAGGTGGAGGTTGCAGGTGAGCTAAGATGGCAGCATTGCACTCCAGCCTGGGCAACAAAAGTGAAACTCTGTCTCAAAAAAAAAAAAAAAAAAAAAAAAAAAAGGACTGGCAAGGCAGAATCCTGGCCTTAGGCGGGTAGAGATTTCTACCCCAGAGGGGACAGGATCTGAGTTAAACCCTTGCAAGTGTTGTTGAATAACAGATTCTGATCCAGAACTAGCCTTATGTGCTGTGAATCGGTTTTTCCCTGAAGGTTAAGATGGACCCTCCTGCTAACTGCTCCCGGCTACCTTCTTCCTCCCACTCTCCATCTCTATGGGGTTCAGACTCCGTATCTTCCTGTCTTGCCAAGGAGGCTCCATGGGGCATGGAAAGATTTTCCATTCCCAGTCTGATGTGAGGAGAGACAGCATCTGGATCCCAATGGGATAAGGAATTAGAGTCTTCGCCCTCAGGAAGTTGCTAGTCTGATGGAGACACAGCTCTTGCTCTAGAGAGTTCAGGAGAGTCAGTTGGTAGGGTAGGGTGGGGTGGAGTGGGTTTGGGGTGAGAGAGATGAGACACACACACAACTATGCTCAAATACTCATGGAACCCAAGTACTGCTGAATCAAAGTGTTAACAAAAGTGAGTGTTCACAAGGTAGTTAGGATGATGGAGTTAAGACCTGGTTTGGAAGGCTTCCTGGAGGAGGTGAGTGCAGAAGGAATGGTTCGGTGAAGAGCAGACGGGATTCCAAGCCATGCACTGCTTCAGAGGTGTGCTTGGCCTCAGATCTCCATAGCGAATTAATGAGTTTTTCCTTAATAAGTGTAGTTTAGATGTCAAGTCTTTTCAAGTCTTTATTTGACTCTTGTTGAGATAAGAATTTGGGGGGCTCTGGCAAAGACACAACAAAAAAAGAGAATTTTAGACCAATATCCTTGATGAACATTGATGCAAAAATCCTCAATAAAATACTGGCAAACCGAATCCAGCAGCACATCAAAAAGCTTATCCACCATGATCAAGTGGGCTTCATCCCGGGGATGCAAGGCTGGTTCAACATACGAAAATCAATAAACGTAATCCAGCATATAAACAGAACCAAAGACAAAAACCACATGATTATCTCAATAGATGCAGAAAAGGCCTTTGACAAAATTCAACAACCCTTCATGCTAAAAACTCTCAATAAATTAGGTATTGATGGGACGTATCTCAAAATAATAAGAGCTATCTATGACAAACCCACAGCCAATATCATACTGAATGGACAAAAACTGGAAGCATTCCCTTTGAAAACTGGCACAAGACAGGGATGCCCTCTCTCACCACTCCTATTCAACACAGTGTTGGAAGTTCTGGCCAGGGCAATCAGGCAGAAGGAAATAAAGGGTATTCAATTAGGAAAAGAGGAAGTCAAATTGTCCCTGTTTGCAGATGACATGATTGTATATCTAGAAAACCCCATTGTCTCAGCCCAAAATCTCTTTAAGCTGATAAGCAACTTCAGCAAAGTCTCAGGATACAAAATCAATGTGCAAAAATCACAAGCATTCTTATACACCAATAACAGACAAACAGCCAAATCATGAGTGAACTCCCATTCACAATTGCTTCAAAGAGAATAAAATACCTAGGAATCCAATTTACAAGGGATGTGAAGGATGTCTTCAAGGAGAACTACAAACCACTGCTCAATGAAATAAAACAGGACACAAACAAATGGAAGAACATTCCATGCTCATGGGTAGGAAGAATCAATATCATGAAACTGGCCATACTGACCAAGGTAATTTATAGATTCAATGCCATCCCCATCAAGCTACCAATGACTTTCTTCACAGAATTGGAAAAAACTACTTTAAAGTTCATATGGAACCAAAAAAGAGCCTGCATTGCCAAGTCAATCCTAAGCCAAAAGAACAAAGCTGGAGGCATCACGCTACCTGATTTCAAACTATACTACAACACTACAGTAACTAAAACAGCATGGTACTGGCACCAACACAGAGATATAGACCAATGGAACAGAACAGAGCCCTCAGAAATAATGCCGCTTATCTACAACTATCTGATCTTTGACAAACCTGACAAAAACAAGAAATGGGGAAAGGATTCCCTATTTAATAAATGGTGCTGAGAAAACTGGCTAGCCATATGTAGAAAGCTGAAACTGGATCCCTTCCTTACACCTTATACAAAAGTTAATTCAAGATGGATTAAAGACTTACATGTTAGACCTAAAACCATAAAAACCCTAGAAGAAAACCTAGGCAATACCATTCAGGACATAGGCATGGGCAAGGACTCCATGTCTAAAACACCAAAAGCAATGGCAACAAAAGCCAAAATTGACAAATGGGATCTAATCAAACTAAAGAGCTTCTGCACAGCAAAAGAAACTACCATCAGCGTGAACAGGCAACCTACAGAATGGGAGAAAATTTTTGCAATCCACTCATCTGACAAAGGGCTAATATCAAGAATCTACAATGAACTCAAACAAATTTACAAGAAAAAAACAACCCCATCAACAAGTGGGCGAAGGATATGAACAGACACTTCTCAAAAGAAGACATTTATGCAGCCAAGAAACACATGAAGAAATGCTCATCATCACTGGCCATCAGAGAAATGCAAATCAAAACCACAACGAGATACCATCTCACACCAGTTAGAATGGCGATCATTAAAAAGTCAGGAAACAACAGCTGCTGGAGAGAAATAGGAACACTTTTACACTGTTGGCGGGACTGTAAACTAGTTCAACCATTGTGGAAGTCAGTGTGGCAATTCCTCAGGGATCTAGAACTAGAAATACCATTTGACCCAGCCATCCCATTACTGGGTATATACCCAAAGGATTATAAATCATGCTGCTATAAAGACACATGCACACGTATGTTTATTGCGGCACTATTCACAATAGCAAAGACCTGGAACCAACCCAAATGTCCAACAATGATAGACTGGATTAGGAAAATGTGGCACATATACACCATGGAATACTATGCAGCCATAAAAAATGATGAGTTCATGTCCTTTGTAGGGACATGGATGAAGCTGGAAACCATCATTCTCAGCAAACTATTGCAAGGACAAAAAACCAAACACCGCATGTTCTCACTCATAGGTGGGAATTGAACAATGAGAACACGTGGACACAGGAAGGGGAACATCACACACCGGAGACTGTTGTGGGGTGGGGGGAGTGGGGAGGGATAGCATTAGGAGATATACCTAATGCTAAATGACGAGTTAATGGGTGCAGCACACCAACATGGCACATGTATACATATGTAACAAACCTGCACATTGTGTACATGTACCCTAAAACTTACGTAAAATAAAAAAATAAAAAATAATAAAATTTAAAAACAAAAAGAATTTGGGGGGCTCAGAGTCATTTGAATGAATATTGTGGGCCAGCTTTGCATCGAGCATCTTATGTGGGGTATCTTGGGAGAAGAGAACAGAGGCAGGGAAAGACATGGGTTTGGTTTTGTGGAGGTTTGCACTGAGGGGTCTTTCACTGAAAGAGATGGAGATCCAGTGCAAACCAGCTTAAGTAGGAAAAGGATTTATTGATTGGCTCTCCAAATTGGGAAGTTCTGAGGCTTCAGGCATGGCTCAATCCAGGGACTTAACTGATATTGCCATCTCTTTCTCTGTCTCTCTCTCTGTTTTGCTTTCTTCTCGGATCACTTTATTCTCAGGTGGCCTCTCACATAGCTGGAATAAAAGCCTTCAGGTTAAGATGTCTCCATCTCAGCCATCAGTTAAGAGTGGACTAAAGGAGCCATGTTCCTTTTGAAACCCTTTCCCAGAAGTCTCTCCCAGCAACTTCTGCCCATATCTTATTGACCAGAACTGGGTGACCTGACCCCTACCTGCAAGAAAGTCTAGAGGCACAAATATCTTCAACTGGACTTCTTGCTAGATCAACAAAAGCGGTGCGTAGCTAGTGAGAACAGGGGAGGAATGGATGTTGGTCAGGAAACCAGCAGTGTCTATGGGAAATCCAGGGAAGATTCTGATCGGCTCACCGCGCAGTCATGTGGTCACCCCAAACCGACTGCTTTGGGCTGCTGACCCAGTCCTGCATGGACCAGGCCTGCTTCAGGCGCTGACCCTGCTGGAGGAGGCAGCCCTCGCTGAGTCCCGTGGCACAGGTTTTCCACAGGAAGGAGAGACAATGGCACCAGCAGAAGGGGATAAGGATTTGTAGTCCAAAGACGAGATGCTGGGTAGATAAATGACATCCACCCACTATAAGAATTTTCTGGAATAGAAAGAAAATGCACCAAAAAAATAGCTTCACAAAAAATAACAACCCAGCTTCAGGAATCTCCCCCTCTCCCTGATGCAATATATACGAAGTTATATTGCAGGAACCAAATATAGCCACTCTGAGAGGATGCAGAGAAAAACGGTTTAGAAAGGAAGACTTCCTGGTGGGGGTGAACGTGGAGCTGGGCTGTGAGGGAGGTGATGTCTAGGGGGGAGAAGCAGCGAGGCAAACACCCCGAGGGAAAAGCCAGATTTTCTTGCAAGGCTGAAAGGCGGGCAGAGTGGGGGAAGAGAGGGCCCTGTGTGTTCTCCCACCCTGGGCCATTTTTCCTCTCTGAGTGTACCTGGGCCCCAGAAAATTAGAGGTTTCCTTTTCCCCTTGTGTCAGTATCTGACTTTGGGGCAACCCTGTCAGCATTACCCTGGCCTGGGAGGTTGTGCAGAGGGGAACGGGGAAGCTCTCCAATGCTAAGTTCCGGAAGAATGGAGTAGGGTGGCCTCAACATGGGGGCAAAAGAAAGTCCCTGGGAACAAGTTCCTAATCCAATTAGCAGGTGATTATATGGTCGTTTTCAAGGGCTACGCCAGTTAAAAGGCACCTCCCAGGAGGCTCTCTCTGGCAGCTTGACAAGTCACTGCTAAACCTGTGATCTGGAGACGTGGGCTGGCGCGGCAGCTGGGCGAGGAGCCCAGGCTCAGAAAGCTGGAGTGGGAATCTTTAAGGATGAAATTGATGGGTAAGGAGCTTGCTGTTGTCATGGAAATGGGCTCTGGGTGGATGAGCTCTGGTCCAATGGGTAACCTGTGGGGAGAGTGCCACCCCTACCAGACTTCACTGTGGGCGGCCAGCGGGCACCTCTGGAACCCGCCGTTCCAGCCAAGCCTGTGGGCTGCGTCCACCTCTGTCTGCCTCCTCCTAGGGACAGCGTGGTCTGGCAGTGTGTGTGCCAGTTTCTGTCAATAACTGAGGGGTGTGGAGAGATGATGCCCTCAAGCCGGAAAAGCCTTTGGCGTGGCTCCTGCCACCCTGACTTAGCTGTGCCTGGCATGAACATGGTACAGTGACAGGCCATGGGCGTGTAGTTGGGGCGAGGGCCACAGGCTAGTTTAGGACAGCGTGGCATGGTGAGACTGTCCCTGGGCAGCAGCACTGGATTGGGAGTCGGTGACTTCCCCCTCTGACTCCAGAACTCTCATCACCAACTGACTGGGTCACCCTTGGCAAGTCATTCTCCCCCAGAAAGTCCGGCTTGGTGGTCCCCAAGACCACTTCTGGCCCCGCTTTTCCTCTGTTCTGGGATTTGGAACTGGACAGTTTTGATCTCACCAGCCCCATGTCTCAGCCCACTGAACTACCCCACCACAGAAGAGTGCCCCCACACAGACCAGTCCCTGCCCTCTCAAGCCACTGAGCAGGGCCCCGGGCAGGCAGGATGGTGGGGCAGCCCCATCCTGTCGGCCCTTGCTGCTCGGGGTCATCTCCCCCGCTAAGTTCACATGGTGGAAATTCCTGAAGCTCATGGCTGCCCCTGAATGCTCTTGGAGATGGGCCTAATAAGCTGCCTGGTCCAATTACCCTTCCATTTCCAATAGGTGCTATTTTAATTGGGCCTTTCCCTGGGACAAGTGTGAAGGAAAAAGCAATTTGTAGTATGGGCTTTTGGCTCTGGCACTGATCATACACTTAGCAATTTCATCTTCTCCCCCTCCATCTCCTTCTTTTCCCTCCCCTTCTCTCCATCCTCACCCTCCTGGCCCTTTCACTTGCCTCTGCCACCTCCTCAGCTAGCCGCCTCCTCCTCACCTACAAGAGGCAGAGAGTCCACGCTCTCTGGGGACCAGTATGGAGGGAAGAAGACCCGAGAATCCAGCTGGGGGTGAGGGATAGGAACGAGAAGTGACTCAGGGGCTGCTCTCAGCCCCCGTGAACTCTTGCAGAGACATTGAAAAATACTGGAAAGGCAACAACTGAGAAAGAGAATCTCAAGTTCCTATGATATGAAAGTGGGTTCTCCCTGTCTTTATCCCATGCTGCCTCCAGGAGGCCCCACGGCCTCTCTTTGGGATTTGGTTTCCTCTTCAACACACACTGCTCACTCCAATTTCAATCAATATTTATGAAGTGCCTACTGTGTGCAGAGGACCAGGGACTGGAGGAGGGCAGGGACTAATGAGTCTGCTCTTAGGCACCCCGCGTCTGGCCTCAACTTACCTCTGCAGCCTTTCTTCCCTCCTCCACACTGAACCTGAAGCCTGAGCTCCAGCCACAGAATCCTCCTGCCCTTCCCAGAGTACACCCCTTTGCTAGATGACTCCCTCTGCTGAGACCTTCCGCCCAGGCTCCACCTGCTCCAGTCTGACTCATCTGAGATTCAGCTCAAAAGCCTCCTCCAGGGTTCCAGGGTAAGTAGATACTACTTCTGCCATGGCCCTAAGCACTTTGTACCTGTGTGACGGTTTGTGCACTTTATTGCTGCATGCTCATGTATGTCTTCCCAGCTAGACGTGAGCATCATTCAAGGGGAGTGTGGCAGACTGTACTCTCCAAAGATGGCCACCCACCTTGTCAATTCCATCCCACCTGCTCTTCTTAGAATGTGACCCACATTCTTCCCACTGAGAGGCAGCTGGGGGCTTGTGACCATATGGCTTGTGATCACCACGGCCAAAGGAGTATGGCAGAACAGAGGCCCTATGACTTCCGAGGCTTGGTCATAGAATGTACACAGATCCCACCTGCTCTCTCCCTTGGGATACTCACTCTTGGAACTCAGTCACCATGCCCTGAGGAAGCCCTGGTCCCACGGAGAAGCCGTGTGCAGGTGTTCCAGAGGATAGCCCCAGTCCAGGGCTCAGCGACATTGTGTGCCCAGCGACACTGTGTGCCAGCCACATCAGTGAACCTTCAGATGATTCTCCTCCCAGCCTTCAAATCTTCCATCTGAGGCCCCAGACATCACTGAGCAGAGACAGCTATCCCAGCCATGCCTGGTCCCCAGTTCCTATGCTCAGAGGCTGTGAGGTGTAGCAACTGAGAGCTATTGCCGTCAGCCCCTATGTTTTGTGGTGATTTGTTACACAGCAGTGGATCACAATGCAGGTGGGTCATGTCTGTTCTCCAAGGCCCAGTCCCGTGACTGGTACCTGGTGGGTGCTCAGTTCGTAGCTATCGAAAGAATGGATGAATGAACTTTAGCAGGCAACAATTCCAGACTGATCTGTCAATCATCATCCTCATCTTTCCTACATCTTCCCACCATGGTTCCACGCCTCTCAGGGAACCCAGGCAGTCCCGAGCCCAGCCTTAATGATGTCACCGAGCCCTAAATCAACCAGCTCTGCAGGCTGCCCCACATCCACAAGTTCTTACTACTTAAGCTCCTTAGATCAGTATCTAACTCCAGCAGTAAGATCCTGGGATTTCTGGCCCTTGCAGCCCTGCGCATACTCACTGATCCACATGCTTGACTGGCTTTGTCTTCACCACAGTTCTGTGAAGTAGGCCATTATTAGCATTCCCATTTCCCCTACGAGGACACTGAGGCTGGGAGAGAAAGAGGGAGTGAGCAAGTCCTAATAGGTAATGAACTGGAGATTTGAATTCAGGTCTTCTGATGCCGAACACAGGAATACATGTGCAATATCGTATCTTGTAACAAATAAAGTCTGACTGGCAAATACTTGCAGTCCTTTCTTTGGGGATATCAGATCCTTGACTCACAATCACACCAGCTGAATGAAGGGATCAGACCTGGGTCCTATGCAATGCTAGTGAACAACCACAACAAAACCTCAGTTACCATCTTTCTATGTCCTGGGCTGTGCAGTAGGCACTTTACAGGCATGGCAGTATGCACTGGCCACAGCTGCCCTGTGAGATGGGCATTATTCATCTCCAAAAGGTGACAGAACAGAGGCATGGAGAGGTGAGGTGGCTTGCTCAAGGTTCCACAGCTAAAGGGCAGAGCTGATCTTCACACTCCACCTGCTTGACTCCAATCACTAAAGGTCTTCTGTCTCCTGACAAAAATCACTTCTAGGCTGGGCGCGGTGGCTCACGTCTGTAATCCCAGCATTTTGGGAAGGCCAAGGCAGGTGGATCACCTGAGGTCAGGAGATCGAGACCAGCCTGGCCAACATGGTGAAACTCTGTCTCTAGTAAAAACACGAAAAATTAGCCAGGCGTGGTGGCACATGCCTGTAATCCCAGCTACTCAGGAGGCTGAGGCAAGAGAATCGCTTGAACCCGGGAGGCAGAGGTTACGGTGAGCCGAGATTGTGCCATTGCACTCCAGCCTGGGCAACAAGAGTGAAACTCCATCTCAAAAAGAAAAAAAAACTATTTCTAGTGACAGACAAGCTCTCAAATACAGGCACCTTTGCTACCACTTGAGGTAGTTATTATTATTCTCACTATACAGACAGGACGCTGAGGTTTGGGTGATTAGCCCAAGGTCAGGCTGCTAATAAACGGCAAAGTCAGGATTCTAAGCCATGTCTGCCATCCCCATCTCAAACATCATCCCACCACCCCCATCACATTACACTGCACCTAAAAAGATCATGTCCAGGTCTTCCTAGGACAGTGGGGCTTGTCCACACCCACACCAGCCTGACAGCTTCTCCAGCTCTCATCAGTATCTCAGCAGCATGAACATAAGTTGTAGGGAGTTCTGAAGGTGTGTGGCAGTGACAGCCTCTGCCCTGCCTCCGCTTGGTTGGTGGTTTCACCAGATCTGGGGCAGGGTGGGGAGGGAGCAGGGGTAGTTCAGGTTGCCAGGTGCTCCTGGGAGAGAGACTAACAACCCACAGCCCACCACGACCTCTCTCCTGCACACATACACCAAAGAGGAGGCTGCCCTGCTTCCTGAGCAGTAACTCCTGGGGCCACAGAATCTAGGACATGCACAGGGTCCTTCCCCAGCCCTCCTGGTTTCAGAGACAGCTGAGGGTTCCTGCATCCACATTCATGTCAGGGTCCCCTGGCCTTCCTCCACACCCACCTCCAGCTTCACCCTAATACGTCCCTACTCTTTCCACAATCCACTCCAAACCCAGCCTGCTGAGAACCAAGCTCACATGGCTCCCCTGTGGATCTGGCCCCCGTCCCACCTTCCCCAGGGGCAGCGGTCAGTTGCAGCCTCCTCTCACTGCTGGGTGGGCTCTCCACCCTCTGATATCTACCCCACTTGCTTGGCACTTGACTGCTGCCCCGCGACATCTCATAATTTTTGTTTTTTTAAAATTGAAACAGAGTCTCATTTCGTCACCTAGGCTGGAGTGCAGTGGCACAATGTCGGCTCACTGCAACCTCTGCCTCCTGGGTTCAAACAATTCTCATGTCTCAGCCTCCCAAGTAGCTGGGACTACAGGCGCACACCAACTTGCCTGGCTAGTTTTTTGTATATTTAGTAGAGACGGGGTTTCACCATGTTGGCCAGGCTGGTCTCGAACTCCTGGCCTCAGATAATCCACCTGCTTTGGCCTCCCAAAGTGCTGGGATTAAAGGTGGGAGCCACCATGCCCGGCCTCTCATAATTATTAATTGCTTTTCTGTTTAAGGGGTGCAATACTGAGCTTGAGCTATTTCTTTTTTTTTTTTTCCACAAAGGGAATATCCCAGGCCACCTACTTTTTTTTTTTTGAGACGGAGTTTTGCTCTTCTTGCCTAGGCTGGAGTGCAATGGCGTGATCTTGGCTCACTGCAATCTCCGCCTCCCAGGTTCAAGCAATTCTCCTGCCTCAGCCTCCCGAGCAGCTGGGATTACAGGCATGCGTCACGACTCCTGGCATTTTTTTTTTTTTTTTTTTTTGGTATTTTTAGTAGAGATGGGGTTTCTCCATGTTGGTCAGGCTGGTCTCGAACTCCTGACCTCAGGAGATCTGCCCACCTCGGCCTCCCAAAGTGCTGGGATTACAGGCATGAGACACCGCGCCCAGCCTACATTTTTAATTTAAATGTGGTTCCCTCCAAGTGAGTGACGACAGAGAATTGATTCCCAGGTGGCCTAAGGAGGTGGCCACAGCTGCTGTTCTGGAATTCAGCCCTGGAGGCCCTGCCTTCCAAGGGTCTCCCAGGGCCCCTGGATTGAGGTAAGAGAGGCTGCCCTTTGCCACAGGGGAAAAAAGAAATGGTTTCCTGGAAGAAATCACCATGGACACGGAATTTATACCCACTCCATGCACATAGCAACAATAATTTGGACAGCACCCGGCAGCGATCAGGGGTTTATCTCCAGGGTTTTACCTTTTGACATTCACAACCACTTGGTGAGGTCCTGGGGGCAGCAGTGATTATTCTCCCCTCCTACAGAGGTCCCCACTCCCTGAGCTTCTGCCTCAGTCCCTGCACATGCCTGGGGCACAAGAAACTCTTAGAGGAGGCCAGAAGTTGCCAGGAGGTGAGCAGGGCCAAGTGGTCTTGGTTGAAAGAATGTGGATCCTGTTGCTCGGGCTGGAAAGAAGGGAGGAGAACTGCTTCCCTTCTGCATAGCCCACGCCTGTTCCTCTCTGATGAGTTACCACCCAGCAAAGATGCAACTCTGTTTTGAGCTGAATACAGACAGGAAACTGAGGCTGGGGTGATTAAGCCCAAGGTTAGGCTGCTAATAAACAGCAAAGTCAGGATTCTACGCCATGTCTGCCAACCCCATCTCAAACACTCTCCCACCACCCCCATCACACTACGTTGCACCTCAAAAGATCATGGGCAGGTCTTCCTAGGACAGTAGGGCTTGTCTACACCCACACCAGCCTGACAGCTTCTCCAGCTCTCAGTAGCATCTCAGCAGCATGAACTCAGGCCTCTTGAGCAGCAAGTTTCCCAGCTGGAACACGGAGGACAGTGCGTGGAGGATGTGGTGCAGAAGACAGCACATCAGGCCTCAGAGCCCACAGCAGCCAGGGCTGGTTAGAGCTTCCTCCCTCCCCCAGGCCACTCCTGCCCCTCGACTGCTCCCACATCATCTCCTGTCCTTCACACACCCATCACCTCGCCCTCTCACAGAAAGCTCTTCCTGGTTAATGCCTCCACCACAATGGCCGCACTAAACTATCACCCCTCAACCTCGGTTGTTTCACGAGTAGATCTTGTCTTTCCAGCTGAACAGGAATGATACTCCATTGCACCTGGGATGCACTGACAGCCGTGGTTCTCAATCTCGACCTCACAGGAGACTCCTTAGAAAGTTAAAAATTAAGGCCGGCTGCGGTGGCTTATGCCAGTAATCCCAGCACTTTGGGAGGCCAAGGTGGGTGGATCACCTGAAGTCAGGAGTTCGAGACCAGCCTGCCCAACATTGAGAAACCCCATTTCTACTAAAAATACAAAAATTAGCCGGGCGTGGTAGTGGGTGCCTGTAATCCTAGCCACTCCGGAGGCTGAAACAGGAGAATCGCTTGAACCCGGGAGGCAGAGGCTGCAGTGAGCCGAGATTGCACCATTGCACCCCAGCCTGGGCAACAGAATGAGAGGGAAAAAAAAAGAAAGTTAAAAATTAAAAATTCTGAAGCCCAGGCCCCACTGTAGACCAGGTAGCTCGGCATCTCTGGGGAGCAAGGCCCAGAATCGGGACTTCCAAACTCTCTGGGGGACTCCAGGAAGCAGCCCAGGCTGAGGGTCACTGCTTCAGACCTCTGGAATCTGCCAAAAGCACTACGTGACTCGGGCCTCATGTCCACCCCAGAAAGGGACGTGGGACAGGTGTTACCCCCATTCTTAGAAAGCTGAGGCCGAGAGGTGTGTGGCCCGTGGTTGCTGCCAGCAGGGCTGGGACTTGAAGCCAGGCTCTGCATCCTGGGCTCAGCGCTCTTACCACAGCCTCCGGCCGCTGTAACCAGTGCAAACTGCGGAGGGGTGCTTGTCTCCAACTCCTTCCCTCTGCCCTGAAACAGCTAACATTGGCACTGGACACATGCCAGGGCTCTGGAAGACGGAATAAAGATGAATGTCCCCTCTTGTACTGTCAGCCACTGTCTTCTGAGGAGGCTGGAATACTTCCCTCCTGGGCCTGGCCCAGCCTCTGCCAGCTCTCCAGGAGCCACCATGTCACAGATGCCTGGAAGGAAGGGCCAGTGGAACCACACTAATGGAATTGCTAAGCCAGGAGTCAGCCTCCGAGAGCCCCCTCTTCCTAGATACCCTGCATTAGTCACGCCTGTCCTAGCCTTTAGCTTATCTAGGGTGACCATCAGACCGAGGGATCGCCAGGATTCAGGACTTTCAGCTTTAAAACCCAGACAAGTTGGTCACTCTACTTCTCTCTCCCCAGTCCTGAGTGACAGTTTCCCTCACGGGGCCCCATGCCTCTCCTCTTTTACTGCAGTCATTGCTGTTGTTGAGGCCCTGTGAGCACATGGCTCATAGCATCAGTGGCCTTGAACCTTCTGGCTTCCTCCTGGCCTGGCTGCAACAGCTTTGCTGGCCCTGCATGGGGGGTGGGCTCAAGTGCTCTCCTGCGGCCGCTTACCCGATGGCGCCTGCGCCTACTACATGCCCGGGATGCACAAAGGCCCCTGCGGTGAGGAGCAACTCCCATTCCGCAGGAAGCGTGCAGTATGAGGTTGTTTGGAGGGGAGGGGCAGGCTTCTTGGAGGTGTCATGGGATTGCGGGGGTGTCTGTGGCACATCTGAGAGGAAACATCTTGTGCAAAGGTGCAGCTGTACTGAGTGTGTGGCATGTTCTGAGAAGACCAAGCAGTTCAGGGAAGACGGAGCACCAGGCAGGGGTGGTGGGGAGGGCTGGGGGCTGCACTGCAGGGGCAGCGAAGAGCTGGCCTGTCACATCAAGGTGCTTTACTCAGCAGAGAGGTGTCAGTTAATGAGGGGCACCCAATGGCCACAAGGGATCTGGCTCCTTCCGATCCAGAGGGAGAATCAGGCTTCCATCCCTGCCCCTAGTTGGTCTCTGCAAGTGCTTCCCGCGGTGCGGCCAGGGGAAGTGCATGGGGGACGGGCTAGCCTTGGGTTGACGTTCTTGTATTAGAGCCATCGGCTCCCTACCCCTGGGCATTACAATCGCCTTGGGCAACTCCCAATGCCCCGGCTGCACTCCAGGCCAATTAATAAGAGGGTGAATGGAAGACCCACACATGGGTTTTTAAAGCTCCCGAGGGAATTCCAATGCAGAGCCAAGATTGGGAACCCTGTGCTAGAGGGACATGGGGATGAGGCGGGGAGGGATGGCTCACAGAGGCTCCATGGCGGGGAACTTACCAACAGCACTTGGGGGCCCAGCACCCCTGAACACTCCTCTCCCATGTGCCTTCCATATGAAATGAAAAGGACACAGAAAATGGGGAAGGAATGACACTTTCCTTTCTCAGCTTCTAAGTACAGCAGGCCTAAGGCAGTGTGTTCAGGGCCCACTAGCCACAGATAGGGCTATGCCGCCCCCTAGGGGCAAGGCCCGAGGACAGCTTTCACTTCAGATTCCCTCTCCTTCCAGTTAGGAAATTATTTCCCAACAGGGAACTTGCCCTATACTATCTGAAGGGTCTGCAGCAAACACCTTATAGCTCTATACTCCACGCCAGCAGGCTGCACCGTCTCAGTCCCCTGCACACCTCTCAATCCCCCCAGACCCCAGCAGAGCACCCCACGAGAAGTGTGGGAGATTAAGTGGGCCCATGGTTCCAAGCTGGATGAGGGGCCAGCTCCTCTCGGACTCCTGTGGGGCCTTCAGAGTCACCACAGCTCAGCCCCTTGTCTGCATAATGAGGATAAATGATGGAGAACATAAGTGAGAGGGTTTCAGATTGGCAGGGATGGAGCCAGGAAAATCCCTGTCTGACCTCCGTGAGGCCTACAGGCAAGCTGTTTATGAAGGGCCTCGGCTTTCCCTTGAGAAAATGTCACCCCCCGGTTGAGACAGTAACAAATGATGTTTCTTTCTTTGCTTTGGCTACTGGAGCTGAAAGTCAAATTAGGGTTCCCCAAACATTTCTTAGGGTGTTACAACGTTTGAGTTCCTTGTCCTGATGTCAACATTCTACACTGACTTGATTTGTTCTTGTGCCTCACTTCTTTGTATCTGTTTCAGTTATTTCCTCAAAGTCTCCTCAAATCTTTTTTGGATTAAGGTAGGATATAAACAGTAAGAATTTATTTTGGACTTAACAAGTTTTGCTCTTTACACCAATGTGATCATCTTTGAGACAGAAGCTTTCTGTCTAGGAGACAGTGGTTCCAAAATACACACATCAGAATCACCTTAGAGGCCAGGTACAGTGGCTAACACCTGTAACCCTAGAACTTTGGGAGGCCGAAGCAGGCAGATCACTTGAGGCCAGGAGTTTAAGACCAATCTGGTCAACACAGTAAAACCCTGTCTGTACTAAAAAATACAAAAAAAAAAAAAAAAAAATTAGCCAGACATGGTGGTGCACACTTGTAGTTCCAGCTACTCAGGAGGCTGAGGTATGAGGATCACCTGAACCCAGGAGGCAGAGGATGCAGTGAGCCAAGATTGCGCCACTGCACTCCAGCCTGGGTGACAGAGCGAGACTGTCTCAAAAATAAAAAATAAAATAAAATCACCTTAGAGATTTTAAAAAGGTTCTAATTCAGATCTGGGGTAGGCCCCAAGAATATGTAATTTTAAAAAGCTTCCCCACTGCTTCTGAAGCAGCCAGCCCAGCCCCTGGCCATGGAGCAGTGTTTGAGAATCTCTGGCCTAGAAACATAAAAAAAGGGGGCCATTAGTTATAAAAATGAATATCGAATTCCTTTACAAAATGTGATTTTCTAAATAAAATAAACCTCAACTTTATTCAGCTGATGTGCTTCCAAAACAATGGGTGTAAATCCAAATGTGCAAATCAAACCCATTCAAATTCATCAGGGCAAAGGGTGTACAGAACCCCGCAGTGAAGTCTAAAAAATCAAGACTCCTCTAACTTACTTGGTCTTGGAGTTTGGCTTTTCTTAACAGTGGTCCCCCTGAAGTAAATGTCCATGTAATAAAGAGATCTCAAGTTCTTCTTGATAACCCACCTGTTTTAAATCACAATAGGCACACCAAACTCATGTACAAGGTCACAGAGGCTGGCTACTGGAGTTTCTTGCATCAGCTCGACCTAAGAATTCACCCCCGCCTCCACTAGAGGGTGGTCCTTCCCTGGCCTGGACCCTTCCCTACAGAGGCGGTGGAGAGAGTCACACTGTTAGGACAAGGTCTATTTTTCACCAGGCACTGAAAGCAGATGTGTGAAGAGAAGTGGTCATGTGACAACATGCAGTCTCAATGCCCCTGGGTGTCCAGACACACTGGCTGCTGTCCACCAGCCGCAGGTGGTAAAGACCCAAAAACCACCTCTGCAGTTTTTATTCCAAACTAGAGGACTGGCTCTGAAGGTGCAGCATGAGAGTTCATCAAAGCCAACCACTGTCAAGTGTGGAAAGCACTGGTGCACACCACGAAAAGATGTCCTATCAGTCCACACATGATGGATGCGGGGACTTCTGCCTCCCAGAGTTCAAGAACAAATGGCTCAGCTGCTCCCTGCAGACCTTCCTCCAAAGTGTGCTGTCTGGCAGGATCCTTGGGTGCCTGGGGGACAGGACAGCCTTGCCGTCGCAGTCTCAGAACCCATTTTATGGATTACCAAAAGCCCCGCACTAGGTCCCTGGCACCGCAGCAGTGCTGGGTGTAATGGAAATGTCAATGTGCCTCCCCAGAGTTAGACAGATCTAGGTCTAAAGATGCTGCAATCCCCCAGTCCACCCTCCAGTCACTGCTTTAACTCTGGCAGGGCCCCAACCCATTTTAGGAGTCACAGATCGCTCCTTCCTTGGAAACCTAGGGCCCATTTGGCCCGGAGGGGTAGGAACAATGGAGATCTCCTCCAACCGAAAGTGTGAAATTAGCATCCAGGAAACTCAGTTAATCTGTGACAATTAAGAAAACTTACCAAAGGGGAGCTATGCCACAGAGGTGCCTGAAAGGACCAACATGACTACAGAGCAGCGGGGAGGGGAACAAGGGAGGTGAAGAGGAACACAGAAAGGAAGGGAAATAAGACAGAAGACAGTTCAAGCAACAAGAAACTAACAGAGCAGGTAGGGCAGGACAACCAAAGGTGGGGTTAATACTGAGCCGGTTTCCAGATCTGAAGGATTCTGAGTGTCATTTTATGTCTTGCCATGAAGCTGCTGTGCCCAGGGCTGGGAGGCCTGTGGTAAATGAGAACATACACTAACCAGGTCTTTCCGAGACTTTCAGTGATTCATCACATTAGATGGACTTCAGGACAGACTGGCCTTTATACTAAATTCCACAATATACCTGGTATTAGTACAGCCTGAGTCCAGGGCTGGTCACAGAAGGAAAAAGGTTGTAGTCCCTGAAAACAGAGTGTTACAAGGACATACACACTACAGATGTCTCCACGGTGGGATGTGCCCACACTGGCTGGGCAAAATGAGGGCCTGGCTGGCAGGTGCTAATATATTTCAGGGAAGAGAAGGGAACCAAAGAATTAGAGATACTAAAACTAGAGCTGAGACTGTAATTGGAAAATCACAAATCTTTGCCTACAGCTACTTTCTAAGGGGCAAAGGCCCACAAAGCCTGGGCGCAGGTGCCAAGCCACAGTCTCTGAACCTTAAAAGCCAACCACTCTATTAACAACTAGAAAAAATCAGTGACTAGGGTCAAGACTGAACACTCCCGGGAAATAACACTGGCCTCACTTTAGAAAAGAGAAACACCCAGCTGTAGTGTGGAAAATCTTACTTGTTATCGGCAATAGCACTACATCTTGTTTCCCCCCCTAGGTAGCTGCTTCCAGGGAATGGTGACAAGTATTGGCAGTCAGTCATCTACATGTCACTGGGGCACGGGGGAGGGTGGCCAGGAGCACGAGGATGTGAATCGACCTACTATTTAATATAATGGCTGTGAGAAAAGGCTTCTTTCCTTTCCTTTCCACTTTTGCTCCACCCTATCAGGAGCCACAAAGGCCTGATGGTGACAAGGTGTGAACCGTGTGGACAGTCCTGCACACAGGGCTCACTGTGGACACCTTCCCAGGGCACGCATCAGCTGTGTGAACAAAGCCACCAAAGCCATTCTTTCCCTCCCCCAGTGAGAGCGAGAGTGAGAGAGACAGACCCGAGACTTCTTTCATTTCCTAAGCACCGCGCATGGTGGTGGCACTAGCTCCCCCTCCAAGATGTCACAGAAAACAGAGCAGGTTGGAAATTAGACCACAATCACTCCCAAGTGTCTTCACAGTTCAGACAGGCAAACATTTCAAAAGGCGGCCTCTGGGCCCCCCTCTCTCTTTCACACACACACACACTTGCAGGCTGTGGGAATGCTGTTCAGCCACTGAGCGTGGCTGGCTCATGTCAGGTACTGCACCACGAGGAACATGACCACACAGGTCAGCAGCATCCCACCTATCATAAAGTACTTGTCCTGGAAAGCCCGCTTCTCGATGAGCCGCATCACTGTGTTGGACAAGCCCAGCATGTTGGCAATGTCAAGGATCTTCTTCTGAGTCCCCTGGGGCAGAAGAGAACAGAAAAAAAAAACAAACATCAAGTCGCTTTACCAAGAGTGGGTGAATGGCATCAGGAGATGGAGCTTTGCCAACAGACATTCTCTTGGTCATGCCCAGAATACACAGAAAGCAATATCAGCCAGAAATAGAGCCACTCTCATGTCGTCGACTGATTTTTGATCAAGGTACCACAGCAATGCTAAGTGGAAAGAAAAGTCTTTTCCACAAATGGTGCTGGAACGACTGGCTATATAATATCACAGATATGTATTTTATATATATGTATCTAACAGATATGTGTGCAAAAATTGAACCTCAATTCACATTATACATAAAAATTAATTTGAGATGGGTCATAGAATTAAACATAAAAGCTAAAGCCACAATTAAAGCTTCTAGAAAAAAACACAGGAGAATATCTAAAAACTGCAAACAGGCCAGGCGCAGGGACTCATCCCTGTAATCCCAGCACTCTGGGAGGGGTGGGTGGGAGGATTACTTTAGGCCAGGATTTCGAGATCAGCCTGGGCACGTAGTGAAGACCCCTTCTCTACAAAAAAAATTAGCCAGGTGTGGTGGTGTGCACCTGTGGTTCTAGCTACTTGCGAGGCTAAGGTGACAGAACCACTTGAGCCCAGGAGTTCGAGGCTGCAGTAAGCCAAGATCACACCACTGCACTCCAGCCTGGGTGGCAGAGGGAGGCCCTGTCTCAAAAAATACATAAATACATACTGAAAACAATGGTGTCACTAATCACAAGATGAATGAACAAACTATGGTAAACCTGTACCAATGGAATACTGCTTTGCAATAAAAAGTACCTGACTACCAACATGGAATTAAATAGGTAACAATATGAATGAACCTTGGAAACATACTGGGAGGAAGAAGCCACATAAAAAAGAGTAGCATGAATACCTTTATATGAAGTTCAATAACAAGAAAACCTCATCTATGGTGAAATAAATCACAACAGTGGCTGCCTGGGGCAGAGGGGTCAACTGACTGGGAAGGGGTACGAGGGATCTTTCAGAGGTGAAATGGTCCGGGCCTTGATGGGAGTGTGAGTTACAAAGGCTGATACAATTGCCCAAATTCACTGAATTGTAAAAATATGATCTGTATACCTTACTGTCTGTAAATTATATCTCAACAAAAATACTTAAAATTAGAATATTTTATACTATAAAAAGAAGGCAACATCAAAAAACTTGTCCTCGGCTCTCTAGTTCCAATAATCATTGATACCAACCTATGTACTTTGTAGAGTACAATCTTTGAGGTTTCTTCTGAGTACAATGGGTGGGTCAAGTCCATATTTACAAGAGGGTCTCAAGTGGGAAAGATGGAAAGACACCAACACAATGACCTAAAACCCTTCTATAGATGGCATCACCCACCACCAAAACAAAAGGGCATTTTATTCCTAAACCAACAACCCAAACCATCCAGCCTGTCCTTCCCTACTGCTTTCTAATTTTCAGCTTAAAGCACATTCAATTTCTTAGTAAGAAACAAGTATAAGTGAATGCCGGGGCAGACCCCAAGTCACTCAGCACATATCACCCACTGCAACTTGTATGCATGGCATCTAACCTCATGCCCCATATCCTTTTTTTTTTTTTTTTAATAAATACACATTAATGAGCAACTGAGAGAAACAAGGAAAGTGAGATCAACATTAGGCATCATGGACAGGAATCCAAAATCTACATTCTGCCCAGAAAGCAATTAAGAAGCCTCAGCCAGAGAAATTACAAGTCAAACTTCATTGCCATCAGAGATCAGAGAAATGTATTTGTATTTTTTTTTCCCCAAGATAGTGACAATACAATCAGACTCTTGCTAAAGTCCTGCTTAGCTCTGAACACACAGATTATTTCATCACTGTATGAGGCTAAGGATCAACCTTCTAAATCACTTGAAAATGACCATAAATTTCAAAAAATGTATTCATTTTCAGCCACAAATTGGCCCCAGTCATCAGAGTGCTTCAGCCTAGCCCCTTCATGCCCTCTCCTATGTTCCTTTTGAATGGTGTAGGTGGAAAATCCCCTGACGGAGGCAGGGTGTGAGGCAGGTGGAGGGAATCAAGAGACAAACACCAGGTAGCCACAGGTGTGCAGAGGAAAGTTAGAAACCTCAAGTCTCAACCCCCAGCCACCTCACAGCCTTCACCTCTGGTATCAGTGTGGGTGGCAAGAGGTGTGCTGATGCCCCAGCGCTGCCAGACTTGAGTGGGAAGCTAGCATGTGCCTTTAACAGGACGCTCTAACCCCCACTGGCTCTTCATCAGTGTGACATGGAGTTTGGTCCTAAAAGGCCTCTACTGTTTTTCTGAGATATGAAAAGGAGAGTAGCAGTTTTCTAAAGAAAGGGCAGACTAATCAACATGTATCAGTTCAGGTCACCACAGGTGGCTCTCATGAAAGGGGAGCGCCCAGCAGGCTGCTGCAGACCACCCTTCCAGGCCATCTGAGACACTGCAACTGTCAGCAGGAGGTGTCACTTGCAGCTTGCCTGACCCTCTCCCCCGTAGAGATGGCAGGGACTGTTCAGAAACGTACTGAAGTCCTGTGGAGCTGACAGACTCAACATGATCCAACAAAAACTAAGATAAAGCTCACACTTCCGAGTGACTGTTTCTCACAGCTCAGTGGCTGGGAGTGCTTCATTCACAGGGGACCACACCCTGATAACAGACAGAACCCACGCCCTATTATCCATCAGGGTTGATACAGGAAAAGGGCAGAGGCTGAAACATCATGACTGACATCAGAGTCTGTGTAATGTTTCTGTAAACCACTCCCAGGGGCTGGAGTCTCAGCAGTGCCAACTGGTCAGGGCTTCTAGGAATACCTAAGGCTAGGGAGTGAAGAGTCGCTGGGATCACCAGCACGGGCTTTAGAAGCTCTAGAAGCTTCTAAAGCTCTAATCTACTGCAAACAACCAGGCAGCCCTAACACTGCACAGTGGGGATTCAGTTACTGAAATACAAAAGGTTTTAGTTATAAGGCAGTCCACAGTAGGGGTCCTAAGGGAAAGCCACCTTAAAGCGAGGTACCAAAGGACAGCCACGTCTTCATTCTTCCAAGAGTAGATTCTGTAATACAATTTCTCAGCCTGTGATTGGACCCCTCGTAGTAGCACTCACTTTCATGATAAGTTCAGTAAATGGGAAAAGACCTGGATCCTAAGAGAGGCCACTTCATGGTTTGTTTCAAGCACTGGCAAAGGAACTGGGTACTTTCAGGCTCACAATAACTCAACTCCAACAGAAAGGACCCCAAACTCAAGGGCTCTGTCTTGTCATCAAAATATCACAATTTGAGGACACATAATCAAAATATAAACACAGTTACTAAACTGTTGGATGAGGCTAAAACAAGAGGCCTTCTCTCTGTCCCCCAGCAGGGACCCCACCTTCAAGGTCAGTCTCTGGGTCCTCAGTCCATCTAAAATATTGTGCCCATCTAAAATGAGGTCATCCATGCCGTTGTGAACTTTCTGGAGGGAGGAGTTAAACTGCAGTGATTCGTCCATTGGTATGGTGGTGTCAGAGTCCTGTGAAAGAAACACAGGCACTTGATTAACTTTGCTTATCAGTCAGTTCCTGGGGTCTGACTGCTCTGTCTTTTGGCCAAGGCCAAGCCAGAACAGCCGGAGGGGCTGGTGAAAGAATCAGCGGACCCTAATGGATAAGAAAAAGCCAAGCAAAGGCCTGGGGTGGCCTCTGTCCACACAGAAGAGGAACTTCCTCAGATCTGTCACTCTCCAAATGAGTTCCACTCCACAAGTATCGTTCATTCCAACGATACTTGTCTCTGTATCATGATCTCCTCTTAGGAAAAGCTATTCCTTCAAGACCTCATTGGGTGTCTCCTAAAGGCTTTCTCTGACTACTCACTAACCTAGCTTGTTCCAAATGTTCCTTTCCATGGCTTCCCCTTAATGCAGTGTTAAATGTTTGCTCGTGTCCTTTAGCTATTTTATCTATAGTTTACCTCTCCAAGTAGACTGAGAGTTAACTAAGGATAGAGGAGGCTGTGCTTCTGCATTTTCTTTTTTTTTGAGACAGGGTTTCCCTCTGTCACCCAGGGTGGAGTGCAGTGGTGCGATCTCAGCTCACTGCAACCTTAGCTTCCTGGACTCAAACAATTCTCCCACCTCAGCCTTCTGAGTAGCTGGGACCATAGGTGCATGCTACCATGCCCAGCTTTTTTCTTTCTTTCTTTCTCTTTTTTGTATTTTTGGTAGAGACAGGGTTTCACCATGTTGCTCAGGCTGGTCTCCAACTCCTGTGCTCAAGGAATCTGTCCACAGGCCTCCCCATTTTATAGATGAAAAAATGCCCAGAGAGGTAGAATAACTTGTCCAAGATCACACAGCTGGAAGCGTGTCCAGTGATCACACAGCTGGAAGTGTGTCCAGTGATCACAGAGCTGGAAGTCCAGTGGAGCTGGGAATGTGGGTACTGAGCGCAGGGCCTGCCCTGTTACCCACACTATAGAGGGAAACACCAACGCCCATCCTGGTGGCTCTACTTTTGCTCTGAAAGTGGACTATAGGCAGGAGCCAAGTCCTCGCCAGCTGTGAGAACATTCCCTTCTCTTTTCTGCCAATCACAAGCTCTCCTGCCAAGTAGTGCTGGGGTTTGTTTCGTGGTTTTTTTTTTTTTGAGACAGGCTCTCACTCTGTCACCCAGGATAGAGAGCAGCCTTGACCTACCAGGCTTAAGTGATCTTCTCACCTCAGGCTCCAGAGAGTAGTTGGGACCACAGGCTCACGCCACCACGCCCGGCTAATTTTTATATTTTTTTGTAGAGACAATGTCTCACCATGTCACCCAGGATGGTGAACTCCTGAACAATCCGCTGCCTTGGTCTCCCAAAGTGCTGGGGTCACAGGCGTGTGTCATTGTGCCCTGCTCCACTAGTGCTGTTTTTACCACCTAAATTCCAGTTTCAATTGTCCAAAAAGGTTATGCCACTGTTTCTTTGCTGCTCAGATTTGGAATCATTTTGCACATACGTGTTTTCAACTGCCCCTGCTAACAGGGGAGCTCCTCACAAATAGGCGTCAGGTCTTTTAATTTCATCATGTACTTTACTCCTAGTGCCTGAATTAACTAGTTTTCTGCATGCAGCTAATGCCCAGTGTGTCAGAAAATGCTGGCGTTTGAAAGACTCAGAGACTTCTCTTCAGTAATTTGACAAGCACTTATGAAATGCCATTCACATACAAATCTTTCTTACCCTCCCATCTAAAACAGTATGGCTGATGGGCCATTATCTCTCAGAAAAATGTATTATAGCTCCATATGGTAGAATGACCAGGAAGAAGTTTCATCTGGCAAGTCAATGTTTATTAAGAACTGACGGTGTGCACAGCATCACACCAGGCTGGCAAAAAACAAAATAATCCTAAGCGATCATCCTTGGCCTAAAAAAGGCCTGAATACTACATTATAACGATCTAAAATCCAAACATCTTTTAGTGTGTCTTATAGTTCATTAAATTTTTGAACTGTTAAACACTGTGACTTGACTGCTTAGTCTGGGGAAGCAAAAACTATGTTGGCACAGCCTGAAACACTTGGGAAAATTTATTGCAAAGCAAGGATGCAGCATTGAGGGTTAAACAGCTACAAAGCAGGAAATGATGTGAATTTTAACAACTGGCTTAGAAAGCTAACATCTCTTTAGAAAATAATCCTCTGTAAAAAAACAAAATACAAAAAGCCAAAGCACACTTCATTTAGTGGAATATATTATGCAGGACACAGAAAAGGCCAGTATGTTCTACAGCCATGTGCAGGAAATGATCTGGTTAAGACTAAAGGGCAGGGACAATGGGTTCTGAAAAATCAAACATGCAAACCAACACACTTTCAGACAGACTCAGGCAAGCAGTCCATCTAACCCTAAACATCTGTTAACAAATTCCTCCAAATTGCTGCTCAGACTAGGGGCAAAAACATCTTAATGCACCTGACACTGGAGCCACACACATACTCAGCACAATGGCAACTGCCCGCAGGCAGCTTTGAAATGCTGCCTTCTCTACAAATGGCCTAAGTTCTAATCATCTGTCTCTATCTGATCAGAAAAACGTTTCCACCATGTGAACTTCCACCTTTCTGTCTCAGACCAGCCCAACCAGGTAATTTTCACCTCTGCCTATTCCCCTTCAATTTAACTGCTTCCTCTTCAGGTTTTTGTCTTAGAAAAAGGGATTCTCTGTCTAGGTCTAGTCTCTGTGGCAATGCACAAAGTTCCTGTCATTTCCAGTTGGTTTCCTCATCATCAGTCTTCTTCAGACACCCCCAAAACAGATGGCGCTCAGAGATCTGAACTCCAGCCCCCACGATCTGTCAAGTGCAGGCCGACCCTCACCGCGGGCCTGGCTTACGTTAGCGGTGAAGGTTCGAGACAGAAGCTCTTCTCGCTGTCTCTCCTGCTGCTCCCTTGCATGGCGCCGATGCTGGAAGTTTCTGAGCGCAGTCTGCAGGTGCTGGACATCATACTTTAACTGGTCAACCCGACTGGAATTGATGGAGAGAGAGATTAAATTCCAGGAACTCAGGGCAGCAGAATCTGAGGGGGCCAGGCTTTGTACTGAGGAAAGATGGCGTTTCCTTACTTCTCCCTACACCACCCCACACTATACCCCCTCACCACAAGATCTAATTTTGATCAACGATGTTGAAAGTCAAGAAGAAACCTGTGGTTAAAGTGAGATGGTAGCACACAAGATTCTGGCAGCTTGACTTCAGAATCTGTTGCTCTCTGATTCTGGATGCATGACAGAGAACAGGGGACAGGAAGCAGGCTCACTGACCTCTTCTTGACCTTCTATGGATTATATGGCTCTCCTGGAAGAAGCCCAAGGGCATCTTTGAGGTAAAGCATCCACAAAGTTTCATAAAACTTTTGGAAACAGGCGCTGGGGGTGGAGGCGGCAAGGGTGGTTTCATTTTAATTTCATGCTGGAGTATCAAACATTAGATCAGCATTTCATTATGGGTGGACTGATTGAAGTGATTTTTCATTTCAACCCAAGAAGAACCCAGCAGGAACCAAAGAGCAGAACAAAACTCCATGGCAACATTAGGCTTCAGGTGGCTATGGATCTAGTCAAAAAACAGAACTGGAGGCAAAATTTCAAAATGACACCAAAGAGGTAAGGGGTCACAAGGTTTCTGAGTCACAAACCTCACAGGCTATTTATTTTGAGGGGCATCACTCAGATAGAACTGTGCCCTTTGAGGGGGCTTTTTCTTTGCATAGTCATAGTTTTTCAACATGTACGTTGGTTTTCAGAATAGTCTATCACCTCCCCCGGGGAGAAAAGCCTGTCTTGACGGGTCTGGAGTATCAGAGCCATGTCAGAGGTCAGCACTTACAGTTTGGCATTTTGCCTTTTGTTAGGGGGCTCCTTGCTGGACAAAATCTCCAGACGTTCTAGACGGCTGAATATCTGGTCTATGCTTGCTTGGATTTCGTTTTCTACTACTGTACAAAAAAGAAAAAGGAATAATTGCTGGAAAAGAGATAGTGAACTTAAATTACAATGATAAATCACAGATTTTTTTTTCAATATCCAATAAACTAGACCTACATATTTCAAAAGGAGAAAAATGTATACACTAATGAATAACAGAAAAAATTCAAGTTAGGCCGTAAATGTTGTTTTGAAAAAAGTACATGTATATAGCTGTTAATGACATAACAATGCCAATTTTTTAAAAAAGCTGAAGGTAAATCTGTAGAAATAAATTTCCTACCTTTAGAAAATAAACATGCAAAGGTTGTCCAAATAAATACTTTAAGCTAAATTTTCTGATATAGGTCTCTTTTCCTTTGGGATTCTCAGACGTGGATTATAAATACCTAGAAAAAGGCTGCCAATTGAATTCCCTATAGTAATGAGTTTTTTTTTTATTTAAAAAAAAAAAAGCATAAAGGAAGGGGAAGATTAGTATGTGAAACATACAGAGAAGAGTTCCCTTAAGGCTTTCTTCCCTTAAAGCTTTCTGTAAGAATGGGTGGGCTGAGCAATGTTGACGTCCCCAAAATAAACCAAATATCAATAGGAAAGGCCCAGGAAAGAATCCACAGAGGTAAAGAGATACGATAAATACGGTCATTTTCCTTATCCCTTTCGATAAGACAGTCAAAATGACCTCTTTCCATTTCTAATCATGTAACAATGAGATTGCTGAGAAGGCAAACAAAGTCCGATGAACAAAGAAGCTAAACTGTGCACAAAAGAAAGCATCCAGACTGCTTCTTGCCCCATAAAGAAGTGACAGCAGTGACACTGCCCCTTCCTAGCCCTTTGCGCCCACAGTGAACAAAGACAGTTGAGATTAGAACAAGGTGGGGCACAGAACCAAGAACAGAGCTGCTTTTGAAGCTGCGAAAGGAGACATGAGAGAACAGGAGGAATGGGTCCTGAGGGAGCCCAGCAGTGGGGTGGGTAGGCAGCCCCCGCAGGTGGTGTCCATATGACCAACTCAGAAAAAGGACCTTTCCTCAGAATAGAAAAAAAAAAAAAAACGAAAAAAACCAAAAACCAGCATGCTTCTCAAAAGAAACCATGCTGTGGGAACTAAACTAATTAATATTGCTGTTCGTTTCTGAATAATCCTCCTAAAAAGCCACAGTTCTCAGCTCAGAAGAAATGGCCAATTCCAGTTAAACATCTCTGAATTTTTATGGAGTACATTCCTCTAAGGACTAGGTAATTAGATTAAGACAGATGGAGGCAAGCGCTTCCATTCCCATAGGGCCATGTCAGGTTGAGTGGAGGGGTAATGGGGGATAAGACTTGTGGGATTCCAAAGGGCACACTCAGGGAAATCAGTGACTTTGCCATAGGGTTTTTCTGTCCACCCTAACAACAAAACTCATTCCACGCTGAATCATTAAGCCCCCGAGGCAGAGTGCAGTCAGGAAGCCCAGCCCATTAGCACCCTGTCATCAGAGAAAGGACTCTGGTCTCCACAGTTAATTACTCACTGTGCACAGACTGCTTGTCTGCCGTCTCCAGGCGTCCCATGCAAGACTGGATCTCGTGGACCTGCCTATCAAAGGAAGAGGGAGGAAATGAGTGAGACAGGAGTAATCAACAGTGCTTCAGTCAGGAAAGACAATTTTTCTGATGCCAACATGTAACTGATTTAAATCGACAGCATCACTGAACTGTAAAATTTGTATGTGGCACTTTAGGTCCCACGTTTTGGCATGGTTTCTAATATCTTAACTACTAACAATAACACTGATAGGCAGATTATGGGTGCTTACCATATCCAAGATACTCTGCCAAATCAATAACCCTATGAGGAAAGTACCATTATCATCCTCATTTTATAAAAACTGAAGCCCAGAAAGGTTATGTAACTTGTTCAAGATCACACAGCAAGTGATAAACCTCAAACTGAACCCGGCCAATCCTACTTTCTGTTCTACGACCTAATGTGCTAAGCACTGGCCTGTACTAGGAAGAGTCAAAGGGCAAGGGAGATATAATCCTTGTCCTTGAGAAACAACATAATGAGGAATGACAGGCTAAACAGACATGAACAAGCCCTGGGAAGATTCACAAGAAAAGCAATACACATAAGTATAAACAAACAGAAAGAGGGGCATCTCTGCACAGTGGTGTCACAGGCAAGCAGACAGAGGGGTGGGGCTGAGAAAGAGAAACCAGGTAAGTTATGTGGATGGAAAGAGTTCTGAGCATCGCTGTGAAGAAGGGAGACATCATTTGGTGAAGGAAGATAGAAGAAAATGATATGCAAAAATTCATTCAAGACATGTGGATTACAAGTAGGGTGGGCTGCTTGAAAGGGAATTGGGTCGGGGGAGAGGATGCTGAAGTGACTCACTGGAGGAAACCATTCAGAGGAAGACCCTGAGACAGGGACCTCCTGTTTGGTAAACATCTTTCTCCAACAATATCAAGGAACGAAGGAACTGCCATCTCATTTGGAAATGCAACACTGTACCCTGGATCTGGGTAACACTCTCTGGAGGCTTCCCACAGTCTGGCCAAGGTCATCCTCAAGACCCCCTTCCTAATGGTCCTCCATGATCAGTCCTCGGGATACTGCTTATGCTGGCCCCACCATCCACTTCCTGGTGCTCATGGTGGAGGTTTCCCCAAGTTAGGGCCCACATGAAGGGGGCCTGCTGGACTCTCACATCATCCCCAACGCTGGAGGAAAGGTCAGCAACCATTCTGCATCGTGAGCAATGCAAACCAGGACCCCAAATTTACCAATGCCAGCCAGGCACCCAACTTTGGCTTCAGCTTGTGCCCAGTCTTTTCCAGGGCTTCCCTATGGCCTCCAGATATGCCCTCGGGCACCAAAAGAAGCTGGGTGAGCTGTCAAATGACTCCCCAGGGTGCTCCTAGGCAAGACCTGTGGCCCTGAGAAGCAACTAGAAATCACTGCTAGAGTCCGAGACCAGGCCGTTGCTTCTGGAAAGTAAGTCTGGGATATTGTGGGATGATGCGGGGGTGTGGAGGTATGGGGGCTGATGTAGGAATGCAGCCTGAGGTAGCCGACACCTGAAGCAGGGCAACCAAGGGAACAGGTACAGGGGACCGGAGGGTAACGGGGACAGAAAGGAGAATTAGGACTCTAAGGAAGTCCTGACGCAGGCTGTGAGGTAAATTTTCAATGCTGATTTAACAGAAAAATCTGAAAGTTGGTAATATGATCAACACGAACAGTGACATAATAAAAAGGGGGGAGGTAAAGAATAGCCAAGACCACTCTGAAGAAGGAGGGGGAGGAATGACTTGTCCCACCTGCCATTATGACTTACAAAGCAGTAACAATGGAAACAATATGGCGGCAGTGCAGGTGCAGACAGACAAGGAAAGGCAAAACCTACAGCTGGCCCAAGAGGAAAGAACCAGCCTAGACACAGCCCCACGTTATTTGGGAGCTTTTGAAAGAAGGGACTACAATAAATGCCAACAGCTCCGGTTTGTTACCTGTACAGAAAAAGGCCACCTCAGGTAACACATAAAAATAAACTCAAGCTCACTTAAAACCCAAATGGAAAAAGCAGAGCAGCTTTCAAACTTTCTGAAGAAAATACAGGTGTGCATAAATGATCTCGGGTTACAGAAGATTTCTTAAATAAGACAAAATCCAAAAACTACCCACCCCCACAAAACCCACAAACCACAAAGAAAAAGATGGATACATCTGACAACATGAAAACAAAAAACTTCTGTACACCAAAGCCACAAAATAAACAAATGAATGGCACAGACTGGAGGGTATCTGCAGCAGATAACAAAGGATTGACGTGCAGAAAATATATAAAGAATTGTTACAAATCAATACAAAAAGTCAAACAAGGCATTTTTTTTAAATGAAAAAAGGGCAAATGACAGAAAAGAAAACCCAAATGGTCAATCAATATACAAAATGACACTCAACTAGGAAAACACAAATGAAAAGCAATGAGATCACATTTCTTCAGCCATCAAACTGACAAATATTTTAAAGTTTGGGGACATATGCATTAATAAGGAAATAGGGAAACTAGAACTCTCATACCCAGCTGGTAGGATTATAAATTGGTAAAACACTTTAAATGCTTTCTGACAATAACTAGTAGAATAAAGCATGTGTCCATGCTATGACCCAGCAGTTTGAGGAATGTGTCCTAGAGAGGTTCTGGCATACCCTGAGGAGATGTACATGGCAGGACGTTCATCAAAGCACTTTTGTACAGGCCCATAATCCACTGACTTTTCCCATCAAATCTCTATTTGCTTTGAACCAATCAGAGATGATGTGGCCAATAATACAATTCCAGCGGCTACATTTCATGCTAAGAAAACATAAATATGAAACAACAAAGCAAGTATGAATGGCAAGGTGGGAACTACTAATATGCCAAGTGCAAAATCTGTCTCAAACTGAACTGGGAATTCTAACACAACACAACACACTGGAAGTCCATAAGAAACAGGTGATACACAAGCATGACTTGGGAGCGTGGACATGAGGAAAAAGAAGTCTTAGCCCTCTCTAGCATGGGGTCCATGGTGGGCTTGGGTGATAATATAACAAAGCAGAGAAATAGTAGCAAATAAGCCAGGGTCATTGTAGCTGTCTTTAAAAAAGGTTTACAGAAGATCTAGGAAGAATTTTTTAATGGAAGTGCTTTTTAAAAGTTCATGAAACTACTCACCGCCCCCCACCACCCCATAACATCCACTTTGCATCCAGGCTGCCTCTGACCATGATGAACATGAAAACGCTGTGTAACCTACACAGCATCATGTAAGTTTGTTGTTAACTTTACTTAAAAGTAGTGGCAACAATCTGGTCATTTTCATTTCACTCACTTTGCCTTTACATTTTGCTCATTAAAGGGCAAAATCTATAAAGGAAAAACATGGTCTTGAGATAAGGTAATAGTTCTTAAGCTCCACTGTTCAGGAAAAAAAATGGTCTTGAGATAAGGTAACAGTTCTTAAGCCTACCTGCTCATCAAAACCACCTGGGGAGCTTGTTAAATGTAGTGCTTCTTGTGTCCTGGACATACGATAAGGTCCAGGACAGGAGACTGATCTTGGACTACATAGGGGACAAATGTGGTCACCTTTACAACCATTGGGATCTCAAAAATAGAAGCCTGGCTATTAGCTCCTCTATAAAGTTCATCTAAATTAAACATTTAAGTGTAAAATGTTTATTGTTTTTCATCCTTTATTTTCATTCATTCATTGTTCAGGTAGGTTCAGGAGTTTTCAAGTAACTTTAATATGTCAATCTAATTCCAATATACTCAATGTATTCAGTGACACGGCAAGAGATAATCACAAACTGGGTTCAAAGTTCCAGTAAAATTAATAAGTTCAGCTACTGTTGTGTCAACTCAGCTGCAATCACTAATTTCTGCAGTTGCGAAAGTTCATTGCTGGTGCTCACTGGACTCCACGTGTTTCCTGTGAAAGTCATTCAGTCATCAGTTCTGTTATCATGGAACTGAAAGGAGCCTTACAGTTTAACCAGCCCAAATTATAATATCATTCTACAGATGAGGAAAAATAAAGTAAGGAGGTCTAGAACCAGAACTCCCACTCCTGGTTCAGCACTGGAGAGGAAAGATAGACAAGATACTGCAGTATAAAAGAAGGTAAACTCCTCGAGGGCAGGGCTGTGCTGCCAGCACTGAGAATGGTGCACAGCACATAGTAGGTGCTCAATAAATATTCAATGAATTAATGAGTGTCGGGGTAGCAGAGGGCCTAATAGTTGTGGGGCAAAGCTGGCCCACTGCTTGTTTTGATAAATAAAATTGTACTGGAACACAGGTACATCAATTAGTTTACATATTGTCTATGGCTGTTTTCCCAATATAACAGCAGAGTAGTAACTACAGAGACCGTATAGCCCACAGAGCCTAAAATATTTACTACCTGGCCCTTAATAGAAAAAACTGGCAAGCTGCTAGAGTCCAAGGGTGCATTGTTGGAGGCCTACAGAGCATCTACACTCCACACACCTTGTTTGGGGTACCATTTAGAATTCCTCTTCTGAGCCATGCAGTTTTCTCTGTGATTAGCTGCACTGAAAACAGGTAGTCTAAGACTCTCTAAATAAAGTTATTCTTGAATATAAAATGGGTCATGGCCTTCTTGGCAACATCCTTTAACTAAATTAACTAGATAAGACCATACATAACAGATTAACTTCAAGGCACTACTATGCCCATTGTGCCCTGCTATTGTGAAAGATAGGCCCTTTCTTAGTAACATGAACATAATTTCGTTTCATTCTTTCTCTAAATTACTCACAGACTAGTTTTAAGTCCCTTCCTATAATGTTTATGTGAGAATAGGGCTCCCCAGTGTAAAAGAAAATTCTGTCATTACAAAGTAGGTTCTGTATTTTCGCCTGTCCAAATGAAACACCTCATCGCCAAAATAAAAGAAACCCATAAACTTAGAAAATGAAAGAGAAAGAGGATCATCACCCTCTTATTCCTCATGCTTCAGGGCATTTCATTTCCAGGCCTTGGGAGTGTGATTTTAAGTGTTTTAATCAACAAAACTACAGCATAAGTTTGAAAGTTCTCAATAGGATAGGTATATACCTCAAAAAATTGAGAAGAGAAACTAAAACAGATACTTCTACACCAGAGTTCATAGCAGTATTATTCTCAACAGCCCAATGGTGGAAACAACTCAAGTGCCCATCAACAGATGAATGGATAACAAAATGTGGTAGACACATACAACGGAATATTATTCAGTCATAAAACAGAATGAAATTCTGGTAACAGGCTACAATATAGATGAACCCTGAAAACATTAAGTGAAATAAGCTAGATACAAAAGGACAAATTCTGTATGACTCCACTTATATTAAGTATCTAGAATAGGTAAATTCATAGAGAGAAGTAAAACAGAGGTTACTAGGTGCTCTGGAAGGAAGAAATGAAGTGCTACTGATTAACAGGCACACTGGGATGACGAAAAAGTTCTGGAAATGGATCGTAGTGATGTAAGTTGTGAATGTACTCAATGTCACTGAATTGTACACTTAAAAACTGTTAAAACAGTAAATCTTATGTTGTGTATATTTTACAATAAAAAATAAAAATCATAAAATTCCGTCTCTCCAAAACAGGGTAAAAATCATAATTCTGCCCCCCGCCCCCAAAAATAGGGTAAGTATGGCCCCATTAATACTCAACTACGTATCTCAGCAATTCCAAAAGTGCAGGACGTTGCGAATAAAGGACACTACCAAGGAATTTAAGTTATGAGAAACTAAATTACAATTTGATTTTCTTAGCGATAACCTGTAACCAGATACGATTAACAAGTAATAATAGTGAATGCTACGTGGACAGCAATTTCTTTGTACCATAAAAATGTGGTCTTTAGTATAAATCGAATAAGAATACAAATACTTTCCCGTACGTGCCTTGACTCTCCAATTAAACAGTACACTCCTACGGCCAGGGGCCGTGTCTCCTACTCCGTGTCTCCTCTCGAGGTCTACCAACCAGGAGCACCGAGTTGACAAGTGCTGGACAAAGTTTTATAACCTGCAGGTGCCAGTTTCCCGTCACCCAGTCTACCCAGCAGGTAGTCACGAACTTGCAGACCCCAGGAGTCATCTGCCCCACGTCTCCAGGCCCCAGCCTGAACCCACTGTCTGTGGCTGACCTGGGAGTCCCGCCAAGGATTAAGCACTTCGGAGGCATCCCCAGCAGTGCCCTGGCGGAAAAACTCGGCCTCTACCCTGGCTGACCGAGGCCTCAGCCCCAGAAGCCAGGCTCACCTGGCCTCGCCTCGTCTAGCCCCTGCCCGCTCCCCGACCGGCCCTCACTTGTGCGTTTGCTGGTACAGCGGCTCCATGTCGCCGGCCCGGCAGGCCACGGCTCCGGCTCTGGCTTCCTCAGAACACGTCCTCACAGCTCCCCTTCCGGTTTCCGGCTTCCGGTCGCAGGACCCTCCCTCCCCTGCCGGCCAGGGCTGCCCGCACGCGCGCCTTACTAGCAGTGGTTGCGAGATCGGAGAAGGGGAAGGAGAAATGAGGCCGGCGACGGAAGGATAAGTGTAGTCACAGGCTCGGCTTCACGTGAAGGGCAAGGCGGTGTACATGTTCGCTGAAGACTAGCCTCAGGATTCAGTCAGGCGTTAGGAAGGACAATCGCGGGATACTAACGAGAGGTCCTCAGAGCAAAGTTGAAGGCGAGCCGCGATCATCTGCTGTTCTCTGCCGCAGAGAGGGCGGGAGGTTCTTGTTTGGCTTCACTTTAAACCATTTAATCGGGGGTCTGGAGATTTCGCTCTTCACTGTTTTTCCTGGCGCAAGCTTTTCCTGTTTCGCATTTGTCTACTCACTCTCCCGCCTATCTACCCCCCATTCCTATTTATCCATCCAGTAAACCTACATTGAATGAGTGGTTATTATGTGTCATGTGTAAAGTAGGGAAAACCGGGTTCCTCCTGCCCTCAAAGAGGTTCTGGTCTGGGAAAGGAAATAAGATATGTATACTCTCAAAAGACAAAATTACAAGAAATGTAGTTATAGATTTTTTTCTTTATTATTTTTTATTATTATACTTTAAGTTCTAGGGTACATGTGCACAATGTGCAGGGTTGTTACATATGTATACATGTGCCATGTTGGTGTGCTGCACCCATTAACTCGTCATTTACATTAGGTATATCTCCTAATGCTATCCCTTCCCCCTCTCCCCACCCCACAACAGGCCCCGAAGTGTGATGTCCCCCTTCCTGTGTCCAAGTGTTCTCATTGTTCAGTTCCCACCTATGAGTGAGAACATGTAATGTTTGTTTTTTTGTCCTTGCGATAGTTTGCTGAGAATGTTGGTTTCCAGCTTCATCCATGTCCCTACAAAGGACATGAACTCATCATTTTTATGGCTGCATAATATTCCATGGTATATATATGCCACATTTTCTTAATCCAGTCTATCATTGTTGGACATTTGGGTTGGTTCCAGGTCTTTGCTATTGTGAATAGTGCTGCAATAAACATACGTGTAAATGTGTCTTTATAGCAGCATGATTTATAATCCTTTGGGTATATACCCAGTAATGGGATGGCTGGGTCAAATGGTATTTCTAGTTCTAGATCCCTGAGAAATCCCCACACTGTCTTCCACAATGGTTGAACCAGTTAACAGTCCCACCAACAGTGTAAAAGTGTTCGTTCTTATTTCTCCACATCCTCTCCAGCAGCTGTTGTTTCCTGACTTTTTAATGATCGCCATTCTAACTGGTGTGAGATGGTATCTCATTGTGGTTTTGATTTGCATTTCTCTGATGGCCAGTGATGATGAGCATTTTTTCATGTGTTTCTTGGCTGCATAAATGTCTTCTTTTGAGAAGTGTCTGTTCATATCCTTCGCTCACTTGTTGATGGGGTTGTTTGTTTTTTTCTTGTAAATTTGTTTGAGTTCATTGTAGATTCTGGATATTAGCTCTTTGTCAGATGAGTAGATTGCAAAAATTTTCTCCCATTCTGTAGGTTGCCTGTTCACTCTGATGGTAGTTTCTTTTGCTGTGCAGAAGCTCTTTAGTTTAATTAGATCCCATTTGTCAATTTTGGCTTTCGTTGTCATTGCTTTTGGTGTTTTAGACATGAAGTCCTTGCCCATGCCTATGTCCTGAATGGTATTGCCTAGGTTTTCTTCTAGGGTTTTTATGGTTTTAGGTCTAACATGTAAGTCTTTAATCCATCTTGAATTAATTTTTATATAAGGTGTAAGGAAGGGATCCAGTTTCAGCTTTCTACATATGGCTAGCTAGTTTTCCCAGCACCATTTCAAAAACGATGGTTAGATCCCACGAAGTAGGTGGTAATGCCTTAACCGTATGCGTGTTGTCAGGCCCAAGGGCCTCTTCCATCCTTGTCAAAGGGAGTGCTAACCTTCTCTCCTTTCATACAACACAGTTACAGATCTTAACTGGCTATTTGCGATTCTAGCACCAGGCAACACCTTATTCTATAAAATAGAATGAGTATTCTGATGAGCTGAGCAGAGGAGATTATCTTTATAGACAGAAAAGGGCTGAAAAAAAAAAGCAGAAACAAAGAACAAGTTTCAAAGTTATTTTACTTGTATTGGTTAAGGCAGAAGGGACTTCCTTTATCGTGGGGATATGGCTATTTTCCCTCTCTTCTGATTTCTCCTAAGGTCAGATGAGCAGCTTAATTTTGGCTTTGTGGCTTGGAACTTTAGCATGAGTGACTCTATTTTGGTTTGGCCTGTTGCGCCTAGTGCAGGAGCTCAGTCCAAACCAATGGCTTTCTATGAATTTTATTTATCAAGACAAACATTCTAGAAGGTAGAAAATCCAAAGAGATTGAGCTGAGCTGGGGGTCGTCTCTAGGAGGAGATTTAGGAGAGACTTAATGAAGGGGTGGCATTTGAGCTGGGACTGGGTTTGGACACTTCTCTGTCTCCACATAGGCTATCTCATTTCCATCCTCCAAGCTTATCTGCTATTCCTCCCAAGGCAGGAGACGTTCTTTTCTTGGACAAGTTGATACTTCTCTTTTCCTGGATCCTGGATCCCACCCAGTTTTGTGTCCCAAGAGACTGTCCACCCATGTACATTCTTTTCCTAAAATTATTTTTTTAACTTTTTCTATAATTGAGCATCTACAATGTACCACGCACAGATACTGGAGATAGGAACACAAGCAAGACACAGCCCTAAAACCTCCCATATCTCTCATGGTCTGTTGGGAGAACTAATCATACCCTCAAGCTACATTATTAAGTAGAATACATGCTACAATTGATACAAAGTACCATTTCCGTGGGAAGGGCAAGAACGGTTCATGGACAAAATAGCATATGAATAGGACCTTCAAGAATCAATAGAATTTTAACAGTGTCTTGTATATATTAACCACTCTGAAAATGTTTATTGTGTCTGCCTGGTAGAGATGAAGAGGAGGGCATTTGAGGCTGAGGGAATAGCTTGAGCAAAGGCAAACCGAAGGAAAGAACATGAATCTCCTCTGGCTGGATTCAGGGTGTTTGGGGCAATAATAGTAGTCGAAGAAAGGTTAGAACGAGATCATAGAAATTTTTTTTTCTTTTTTTCTTTTCTTTTTTTTTCCTTTTTTTTTTTTTTTTTTTTGAGATGGAGTCTCGCTCTGTTGCTCAGGCTGGAATGCAATGGTGCAATCTTGGTTCACTGCAACCTCCTCCTCCTGGGTTCAAGCAATTCTCCTGCCTCAGCCTCCTGAGTAGCTAGGATTACAGGCACCCACCACCACGCCCAGCTAATTTTTGTATTTTTAGTAGAGACAGGGTTTCACCATGTTGGTCAGGCTGGTCTCGAACTCCCGACCTCAGATGATCCACCCGCTTTGGCCTCCCAAAGTGCTGGGGTTACAGGTGTGAGCCACTGCGCCTGGCCAGGAAATCTTAAATGTCAGCATTGGGTTTTTATTTATAGATTTTTATTCTGCGGGTAGTTGGAAGCTATCAGAAAAATCTATCAGAGGATAGTAATGTAAAAAATTTCTCAAATAATTTTCATGCCTATGTCTTGTTTTCCTTTGGGTCTCATGGCATCCCTGGGAGGTGGATAAGGCAGATAAGGAAATTGAAGTCCAGAAGATCTCCCTTCTGCCTCTCAGTCTCTTAAGTCTTTATACATATTTAGGCCTTCCTCTAAATAGAAGAAAATTCCACTCTCCAGCTTACTGCATTTTTAACTTATATCCCATTTTTTCTTTTTCTTGTATGGCTAAACCACTTGGATAATTGATATATACTGCTGATATTCTCTTGGCATGACTTACCCTCCAGCCTCTCCTTCATTTTACTAGAACGTTTTCTAGGCTCACCAGAGTCCACTTGACTTAGTCCATTGGTCTCCTTCCATAAATCATCCTACATTATAGATTCATTGAGCTGATAACTGTGTGTCAAGCACAATGCAAGGGCTGATATACAAAGATGAGTAAGACACCACCTTACCATAGAAGCTCTTTAATATACTGGGAGGTAAACATCTATACAGATAATAGATAATTAGAATCCTATGTGGTGAGTGTGGGATACAGTAATTGGGAACTGTGGGATGACAAGGAGGGAACACTTAGCCCAGTTTGGTGACTCAAGAGAGATTCAAAGAGGAGATGATACCTAAACTGAATCTTGGAAGATAAGGCCAGTGGGGAAAACATCCCAGGAGGAGGAAACAGCGTACACAAAAGCAAAGATATATGATGTGCAGGGGAAACTACAAGCAGTTTGAAGTTACTAGAACATAATGCACAAAAAGACAAAGGACAAGGCCAGAAAGGTAGCCAGTGGCCAAGTCAGTCTAAGGAGCTTGGACTTCATTCTGTAGGAGGAAGGGAGCTGCAGTCCAATGACCCTTGTGGTTCAGGGGGAGCTATTTCATTAGTACTTCATTGGTGAGTAGTGCTCTGGGAAATTTTGTGTGTGTGTGTGTGTGTGTGTGTGTGTGTGTGTGTCTGCCTGCTATATCTCTATCAGGTTGGTGCAAAAATAATTGTGGTTTTGCAATTACTTTTAATGGCAAACCGTAATTACTTTTGCACCAACCTAATACCTACATACCTACCTATTTATCTATCACGTTGACAGGACTGTATCTAGGTTTTGTGGAGCCCCAAGCAAATGTTTTTGTGGGCCCAGTCTGTATATGCAATTTGATTAAAAACTGTGTTATAGGCCGGGGGCGGCGGTTCACGCCTGTAATCCCAGCACTTAGTGAGGCCAAGGTGGGCGGATCACGAGGTCAAGAGATCAAGACCTTCCTGGCCAACATGGTGAAACCTCTTCTCTACTAAAAATACAAAAACTAGCTGGGCATGGTGGCACGTGCCTGTAGTCCCAGCTACTCGGGAGGCTGAGGCAGGAGAATTGCTTGAACCCGGGAGGCGGAGGTTGCGGTGAGCTGAGATCGCGCCGCTGCACTCTAGCCTGGGCGACAGAGCGAGATTCCGTATCAAAAAACAAACAAACAAACAAAACTGTGTTATAAAATTCATGGACTCGTGAGGAATAGTGATTTAACAACAAAGATTTAGAATAATTAGTAGAGAAAAGTACTTAGATATTTGTTTATTGTCTAATAAGTGCATGTGAATATTCTTTACAGTGTTCAGGCACCATCGCTTTCTGTCTGGGTCCAGGAACTATCTCTTTATGTTATTGTCAAATGTGCTATTTCTCACTAGTTTCTGGCTACATGAGAAAAGGGAACAACGTTGTTATTCACAATACCATGACTGTTCAGAACCTGTTTGTATTGGCCTATGTAGCTTTCTTTGCCCCTCCAGTTCCTAATGCCATTTATTTAAAGCTGGTACTGCAGAGAGTCCCCACTAGGGCAACGCCAAGCGGAAATGTGGGATTGGAGCCACCACATAGTCTGCAGTAGGGCAGTGCCTAGTGAAGCAGCGGGAATGGAGCCATCTCCAAGACCACAAAACTGTAGTCCTACCAGTATGCAACTCCAGCCTGCGAACTGTAGGCAGGAGACTCAATCCATCAGAGCTGCTGCATGGACCGAGCCTAGAAAGGCTGTAGAGGTGGGACTGCCCAAAGCTTTGGGGGCCCAGCCTCCCAGCATGTCCAGGAGTGGGACATGAATCAGAGATTATTGTCTAGCTTTAAGACTTAATGTTGTTTTCCCTGTTGGGTTTTGGACTTACTTGGGACCAGTTACCCTTCTTTTCTTGCCTAGTTCTCACTTTTGGAATGGGAATGTCTATCCTATGCCTGTACCACCATTGTAGTTTGGAAAAAGATAACTTGTTTTGATTTCACAGGCTCACAGCTGGAGGAATTTGCCTTGGGATGAATCATGCCTTGAGTCTCACCTATATCTGATTTAGATGAGACTTTGGACTTTGGGCTTTTGAGTTGATGCTGGATTGAGTTAAGACTTTTGGGACTATTGGGATGGAATGAATACATTTTGCAAGTGAGAAGGACATAAATTTGGCGGGGGGCCAGGGGAAGAATTTTATGCTTTGAATGTGTCCCCCCCAAATTCATATGTTGGAAACTTGGCTGCCATTGTGGCAGTACTGAAAGGTGGGGCCTTTGGGAGGCAATTGGGTCACAAGGACAGAGCCTTCATAAATGGATTGATGTTGTTACTACAGGAGTGGACTCCTGATAAAAGGATAAGTTTGGCTGCCATTGTCTGTCTGTTTCATGTACTAACTTCTGCCTTTCACTTTTCCATCATGGGATGAACTTCACCAGATGACGGTGCCATGCTCTTGGACTTACCAACCTCCAGAACTGTGAGCTGAATAAACGTCTTTTCTTTAAACATTACCCGGTGTGTGGTATTCTATTATGGCAGCAGAAAATAGACTAAGACAGCTGGTTGTGTTGATAATGCCATTTATTTAATGCTGGTTACATCATTACTTATGATGCTGCACAATTCTTCACTCTACCTACAAATACTGGCTTCATAACTCAAAGTTTGTTCCTGTGCTTCTTTAGTGATGACACCAATGGCAAGTTTTGCTTAGAGTATGCAGAAAAATGTGAATAAAATTTCACCGATCAGAGTTTTATATGTATGTTTACAACAATATATCATCCAACCACATCTTCTCTTGAATTCTTTAGGCCTTAATCACTGAATTCCTAGAAGGTGATTTCTTTCAGTGTTGACTGCACCCCTGCCTTCCACACACTGAAATCAGTTGTCAGGGGAGGGAGTGGATAGGCTCAGGGCCCATGGGTGGAGCAAGAAGAGAAGTTCCATTCATGTAAGGAACATCTGGCCCTCACCTGGAACAGCTTAAAACCAACCCAGTATCTCATGAGATCACTATATTGATCAGAGGCAAGAGAGGACATTGATTGTAAAAGCTGGTTGGCCTTACAGCATAATGGTCTTGAATGGAAAAGATAGGCGTGGCCACTTCTGGAGGATTGCCTGACATGTGTTGCAAAGCCTTGGAGAGGGGTGAACACCTTGTACCAGCTGGAAGTGGGGTACCCCAGCAGTCAGGTTAAAGGATGCATCCACTCTCATTATTGTGTCATGTCAGAGGTGGCACTGTGGTCATAAATGTGGTGAGAGCCAGGGCATTGACCCACACAGGTGGCTCAACCTCAAGGGTTGGTGGTGAACTGTTAGTAGCCCAGAGTTCTGAACTCATATATCCAATGTGAATCACCCCAAATTAGCCAATCAGTACCATTCTAGTGGCCCAGTATTGTTCAATGCCATAAAATAAATACTGTGCTGGTCAGCAGAAGCAATCTACTTGTCAGGTTGCCCTGGACAATCCCATAGGCATGAGCCCTGAACCGCCTCAGGGCATTTGGCCAACCACACAGATCAAGAGGTGGGTCACAGAGTACTCTGAAGAGAAACCAACTGGGATGATCCCAGCCACTGAAGAGAACTTAGAATATTTCAAGAAGAGCACTCAAAAGTGTGGGGTCCCCTGAGAATCTGGCCTGGGGCCTGAGCTAGGGACCCTGCTTGCCTAGCTCTTAGGGCAAATTGTGTAATAAAATAGAGATGATCTCATATTCTTTGCTACTGCTACCATTGAGAGGTGGAGTCTAGTTTTATTCCCTCTAAACCTGAGCTGGTCTTAATGACTTCCTGGACCAACAGAATATGAAAGAAGTGAAATTCTGGGATTTTCAAGGCCAGGTTATAAGAAGCCCTGCAGCTTCCACTCAGCTTCTTGCAGCACTTACTCTGGAAGCCCCAGCCATCATGGAAGAAGCCCAGCAACCTGAGGCCACCATGCTGGAAAGGCCACGTGTAGGGGCTCCCGTTACCATTCCCAGCTGAGTCCAGTCTTCCAGCCATTCCCACCAAGGCATCATACATGTGGGCAAAGCCATATCGTACCCTCTGTGTCTATCTGTCAGCTGAATCCTACTGTGTGACCTCTGTAGACTCCATCTGAAATAGAATTGCCCAGCTGAGCCTCTGGTTGAATTCCTGTCCCACAAAATCAAGAGATATAGTAAAATGGATGAATTTTAAGCCACTGACTTTTGGGCTAATTTGTTATGCAGCAATAGATAACCAACCTCAAAGAGTTTCTCATGTAGTTGGAATGAGAGGGTACAGGGCTTATGAAAATATAACTGTGCAAGACAGTGTACAAGTGTGTAATGAGTAGTAAGGACAATTAAGTTCTATCAGAATGCAGGAAAGAAAGATCCCTTTGAATTATTATGACAAAGGAAGACTTTCTAGAGTAGATGTGATTTCAGCTGGACCTTGAACTACAAGGATGTATGGAAAGGCAGGCACAGGGCATTCCTGGCAGGCAGTGAGATAAAGTTGGAATGGGTATAGGTAGACCCAGGAGGCAATCTGTGTGGTTTCTCTTGGCTAAGGCAAAGAGTTTCTTTTCTTTCCTTTTTCTTTTCCTTTTTTTTTTTTTTTTTTTGAGGTGGAGTCTCACTCTGCCCCCCAGGCTGGAGTACAGTGGCATGATCTAAGCTCACTGCAACCTCCGCCTTCCGGGTTCAAGAGATTTTCCTGCCTCAGCCTCCCGAGTAGCTGGGACTACAGGCATGCACCACTACGCCTGGGTAATTTTTTTGTATTTTTAATAGAGACAGGGTTGCACCATGTTGGTCAGGCTGGTCTCGAACTCCTGACCTCAGGTGATCCACTTGCCTCGGCCTCCCAAAGTGCCGGGATTACAGGCGTGAGCCACTGCGCCCAGCCGAAATAGGATAATTCTATTATCCCTTCTCTTAAACTATTAGTGGCCCCCCTACTCTCCTGGCCTGGTCACTCCCCTTCCCAGCGCACTTTCGGATTATTTTTCCTCCTGGCCGCCCCGCTATTGTGTCCCACCTGTGCCAATGCTCACATGCCACCTTGCACCGTTGGGGCCAGCTGTGACTATGTCCCACTTCCCCTACTAAAATATGAGAGTGCATCGAGATGCCCACATCATTCTTCAGCCACCCCCTGCACTTTCAATCATCCTTTTCAAAGTTCCCCAAAAGATCTTTCTAAAACACAGAGTAGGCTGGGTGCGGTGGCTCACACCTGTAATCCCAGCACTTTGGGAGGCCAAGGCAAGCGGATCACCCAAAGTCAGGAGTTTGCGACCAGTCTAGCCAACATGGTGAAACCCATCTCTACTAAAAATACAAAAATTAGCCGGGCATGGTGGCACATGTCTGTAGTCCCAACTACTCGGGAGGCTGAGGCAGGAGAATCACTTGAACCCAAGAGGCAGAGGCTGCAGTGAGCCGAGATCGTGCCACTGCACTCCAGCATGGGCGACAGTGTGAGACTCTGTCAAAATAAATAAAAATAAAAAAGTAAAAAATGAAGCATAGTTGGTGCCTTGCCATGCTAAGCCTTTTGATGGCACCCTGGTGTCTAGAGAACACAGTAATATCCTCATCGTGGCAGACAGAGCCCTCGGTACTGGCCTCATCCTGGTCATTTCCGCCATCCTAACTAGAATAATTGCAGCTCTCCTCACAAGGTCTTTGTGTCTTCTGGCCTTTGTATGCACTGTTCCCTGTGCTTCAAACACCCTTCCCTCTGTCTCAGGCCTAAGCTATTACTGTTCATTCTTCAAGTCCCATTCTGAATTCACCTTCCTTGGGGCATGGCCCCAACCTCTAGGCTGGGCTAGAACCCCTTCCCCATGCTTCCTTAGCACTGGTGCTCCCTCTCAGCACTCGTCACAGGGGTCCCAGTTGTCCATTCACTAGCCCGAGGGTGGAAGATGTGTCTTACATCCCTGCATTTCCTGATATCCAGCTCAGTGCCTGGTGTGAGGTAGGTGCTTGTGAAACTTCTGTTGCCTGGAAATGGACTCCGTTTCATTAACTTATTCGCCTAAGTATCCTACCTGCTTGGCATTTCAGAAATCTAGAATTATTTGGAAGTCGGCTTTTAGGCGATTAAAAACTGCCCTTAGCGGTGGAGCCATTCTTGCTGGAAGAGCCGTCACCTGGAATCAGTGCAAAGTGCCAAATACAGTGCCTCCCCTTTAGGCACTGGGACAGCCGTGGCTCGTTCTGTGCTCCCATCTGCCTCATGGGAGGCAGGACAGGCATCACCATGCCAGTTTTCTAGACAAGGACACTAAACTTCAGAGAAATGAACTCACCTGCCTAAGCTGGCCAAGCTTGTTGGTGGCAGAAGGGGACTAGGACCAGGCTGCTGTCATAAACCACCCTCCAGGTAGCTGCTGGATCATCTGGCCTTTGTGACCCAAAGAGGGCCGAGTCACACAGATAAACAGGACACCTCTGATGGCTTCCACTCTGGACAGCAACAATGACCCCAGTCACTCCCACCCCAAAGCCAGGGAAACATCATCTTTTCACCTCTGGATTTCTCCTCACCCCCTTGGGTTAAAGCTGAGCAGACAGGGTGGCACTTCTGAATTCAGAGGCTGCAATGAGCTGAGAAAAACAAGCATCTGTGGCCCCCTCCAGGACCCACCAAGTAGAGGGGATGTTGCCCCGGGTGCTGCAGGAGGTGGGAAGGGGACTCCAAGGAAGTTGTCCTCCCTAGAGAGTCCATCAGCAAATTGTCTCATGTAGCCATAACAGCCAGGAGCAAGGCAGGGAAGGAGGGTTTTGTCTAAGGAAAACCAGTGTATTGTAAACAGGATAAAAGGGGCTGGAAAGCCCCACTTATCACTGACTAATGTGTCCCCAGGTCATCGGGGAGCTGGACCCCTACCAGCAGCCCTGAGGAGGGAAAGAATTCCCGATTAACCCCATCACCTGTGAGCTGGGCCAGGGCAAAGGTCTGACTTTTTCTCTTGCTAAATGATTCCCATGGTCATTAGGCATTCGCAGGGCTCAGCAGCATTTCTAGGAAGCCCTCCCAGACTAGAGAAATGCCTTCTGCACCCGCTGCTCTTTGGGGCCATACGGAGCAGGGAGTAGGTGTGCACATCCTTGGGACAGCAGGAGAGGAGGTGTGAGGAAGGCAGAGGTGGCATGAGGCTAGGGGAAGCTGCAGGGGGAGGATGGTGGTCTTCTGGTCAATCGTGGGTGTGGAACAGACTTGTGTGTCACATCAAGCGATGGGGGTTGGCCTAGTGTAGACTTGAGGGGCTGGCTGAGAGATCGGTCTCTCTGGGCTCTCACTAATAATGACCTCATTCATTCCTTACGAGCTCCTCATATACAGGTATCTTAATTTATATTTATTTATTTTATTTATTTTGAGACGGAGTCTCATTCTGTCACCCAGGCTAAGGTGCAGTGGCGTGATCTCAGCTTACTGCAACCTCTGCCTACCAGTTCAAGCGATTCTCCTGCCTCAGCCTCCTGAGTAGCTGGGACTACAGGCGTGTGCCACCATGCCCGGCTAATTTTTATATTTTTAAGTTGAGACGGGGTTTTACCATGTTGGCCAGACTGGTCTTGAACCCCTGACCTCAGGTGATCCACCCACCTTGGCCTCCCAAAGTGCTGAGATTACAGGCGTGAGCCACAGCGCCCAGCTATCTTAATTTGCAGATGAGAAACAACACTGAGACTCAGCCGGGTTACGTAAAACATCCAAAGCTATGCAGCAGGCTGATGGCCAGCTGAGACCTAAATTTAGGCCTCACTGACTCCTACCTTGGGCATGTAAGCACCAGTTGGATCAGATACACCAGGTCAGTACTGAAGTGTGAAGAGTTCTGAGGGATGCTCAGATCATCTGAGTTCTACTCTGCTCTCAATGTACTTCACCCCTCTGGGGAGCCTTCTTTGGTTATCTCTATCTCCTTTTGGGACCCCATTTTCCTGGACCATTAAGATGTGGGATAGTAGAAAGAGTTCAGTATTTTTAGACACAAAGCCTGAGTCTGATTCTCCAAGCTGGTCCCTTTGGACAAATCAATTAATTCCTCTGAAATTCATTTTCTTTATCTTTAAGAAGGAAGCAATACTACCCATTCTATGTACTTCACTGAGTTGGAAGAGAATTAAATGAGAAGGGGCATGAAAGGGCTTTCCATTTTGAGTGTTATTGTCACAGTGATTGTCACAGGTGCTCATGGCCATTTCCCTCTGCACCCACCTTCCTCTCCAAGCATCCTGCCTTCACATTCACCTGCCTTGGCACCGCCATATGCATGTCATGCTCCTGCTCAGGAACCATCAGTGGCTCCCTGCTCCTGCTTCCTTAGCTTGGAATCCTGCCTTCCCCAGACCAACCCACCTCTACCTCCCAAAGTTGGAGCCTCTGCTTCCCTGCACTGCGTGAGCTGACCGTGGGCTCAAGTCATGGATCCTATGCTGGGTGCTCTAATACACTGTGTGTTTTCACACCTGTGTGCCTTTGCTGGCTCCCTGAAGTGATTTGTCCCCGCTTCCAAGCTGGCTCAGATCCCAGCTCCTCCTCCAGCAGCCTTCCCGACCACTCAGCCTGTGGCAGCCTTTCCACTCCCTTGCCTTGATTGTTCTTGGCATTCACCTTGCTGGAGTATTGACTTTCCACACGTAATCAGTCTCCAGGTTGGATCATATGCTTCTTGAGGACAAAGAGGTGCATATGTCTTTCCATGAATCTGCTCAACTACTCCAAGCTAGACAGGTGATGGCTAAGAGGACATCTTCAGGAATTACTCCATTTCCATGTGGGGTGAGGATGCCTTACCCCACCGTGAGAGTCACTAGAACAGCAGCACTCGGAGGATCTGGCACACTGGAGGGCTGAGTAAACATCAGTGAATTGACTCCAGCTGTGGCAGGCCAGTGTGGAAGCGGAGGTTGTTTTTGGCAGGTGGCAAAGAGTGCCAACCCAGGAGTCCTGTATTCTACAGCACCACAGGACTTGCCCTGAGCATGCAGGAGATCCTGTATCATCCCGATCCATGCCACTCAATGAGTCCTTGGGGTTTCAAGGGGAGAGTGGGAGATGGGGGTATTGAGTAATTGCCTTCCTGCTCATTTGCCCACAGGGAAACTGAGGCCCAGAAAGGGATGTGATCTGCCCGATTGTGCAGAATTCAGAGCCCAGCTGGAACCTGAATGTCCTGACCCCCCATCCAGTGCCCCCCTTCCTACTCTACGCTGCCTCTCGGGTGACACACACAGCAGCAAGTGAGCCCTGCAGACAGAGACATTCTAGAACCCAGGCCTGGGACCAGCGCTCAGGAGCCATACTCTCAGCTAGATTGCCTTCAGCCTGCCAGGAGGAGGAGCAGCCCAGTCCAGACTGAAAGCCTCCAAGGAGGAAGTTCTACCGGCTTCTCCATGCCTCCAAACCCACTGTACCTTGTGCATTCCATCTGGAATTTTCTTCTGTTGAAAGGAAGGTGCTGGGTGGGAGGAGGAGGGAGAGGATCAGGAAAAATAACTAATAAATACTAGGCTTAATGTCTGACACAAGTTTACGTATATAACAAACCTGCACATGTACCCCTGAACTTAAAAGAAAAGTTAAAAAATAAAGGTGCTGTTGCCATGGCCCAAGCCACAGCGTCTAGAGCTGTACCATCCAATACGCTAGCTGTTAGCCACATGCAGCTCCTGAGTACTTGAAACGTGGCTAGAGCAAATCGAGATGTGATGTCACTGTAAAGCATACACTGGCTTTCGAAGACAGTACAGAAAAAGGTAAAAACGTAAAATATTAATATGCTTACATTTATGTTTTATGTTGAAACAATATTTTTCATCTGTATTGGATTAAATAAAATGTATTAATTTCCTCTGCTCCTTTTTCCATTTTAAATGTGCCATCTAGAAATTTACAATTAAATACATGGCTCATATTAAATACATGCATCTTCCCAGGCACAGCGGCTCACTCCTGCAATCCCGGCACTTTGGGAGGCGAATGCAGGAGGATTGCTTGAGCCCAGGAGTTCAAGACCAGCCTGGGCAACATAGCGAAACCTCATCTCTACAAAAAAAATTTTAAAAATTAGCCAGGGGTGGTGGTGCATACCTGTGGTCCCAGTTACTTGGGAGCCCGGGAGTTGGAGGCTGCAGTGAGCCATGTATGTGCCACTGCACTCCAGCCTGGGTGACAGAGTGAGACTCATGCTACATTTCTATGGCTCAGGGCTGGTCTGGATTGTAACCTTTGGCCTCTGATGAGACTGCAGGCTCCTGGAAGGCAGAGCTGCCTTGGATGGTACTTCTTCCACCAGACCCACCTCTCCCAGCCTGACAGCCCAGGGCCTCCTCATGTGGATGTACAAAGTGGGTCCCCAGTTTTCCAGACTGAATAGCTCCTCCATTTGGGCTCCTCTGAGGTCCCTCAGATCGAAAGAGTGGATCTCAGAGTGGGGTATGAGGGCAGTCCAGGTGAGCTTTCTGTTGGAGGTGAATGGGACTTTCAGGTTAGGGCCAGAGTGAGGCACGGAGGCCCCTGGGAGGCACTGAGTCTCCGGAAGGTGCAGGTGCTGACCCTGGGGATGTGGCCTGTCTTCCCCTGCTCCCAGCATGGCAGGCTTCAATATGGTTCTTTCATTGGCAGCCAGATGGCGGCCACATCTCTGCCGAAGTCCACAGCTGAACTCACAGCAGTCCCCAGGGTGGTCCTAATGGCTCCCACCCCCTCGGGCAAAATCCCCACTCAACATCCACCAAGCTAGCCTGTGCCCTTCTCTCTTCCACATCCAGCCTCAACTAAGCCAGACCGATACCGGTTCTCGGAGGCCAGGCAGTCAGGGGCCCTTCCTCCCTTACCCTATTTTCAGCGCCTCCAGGAGACAAGCTGCATTAATGGTGATCATTTTGCAGCTTTGAAAGGGAAGCGCCCAGGACCCTGAGGCATAGGGTGAGAGGACCCCTCTTGAGGAGAGGGCCAGACAGCAGGCATCCCTCAAAGGCCCCCTTCCCGCTGCGGGCCATGAGGCCAACGTGTCCTGACACTGACAGGCTTCCTTGCACAAGCCAGACCTCACAGAGTGAGGGGGGCGGTGGGGGAGGAGGGGGGACACAGAGACAGGAGGACTGGGGGCTCATCTATCATGAAGCGTCAAACAGCAGGGCCATAGCAGCCTCTGCAGCTCACCCACCCTCCAAACCTTAGCCTCCTGGAATCAAGCACATTCCACCATTGGGGGATTAGGGGGTCGGTAACCCAGGCTGAGCTGCCCCCCAGCCTGCTCTCCCACAGTGCCGAGACTGAACTCTTCTACTAGCCATTCCCAAATGGAGTTGTGGTTAAGGGGCCCAGGGCAAAATAGAAATTGATGGGGCCTTTTTGTCTGCTCCTGTTTTTCAGAAAATAGCGCACACACTTTTTTTTTTTTTAAGACAGGGTCTCACTCTGTCTCCCAAGCTGGAGTACAGTGTCACGATCATGGCTCACTGCAACCTCAAACTCCTGGGCTCAAGCGATCCTTCTGCCTCACCCTCCCCCGAGTAGCTGGGACCACAGGCACACACCACCATGCCTACTTAATTTTAGTTTTTTTTTTTTTTTTTTTGTAGAGATGGAGGTTTCACTATGTTGCCCAGGCTGGTAGGGTTAGGGTTAGGGTTAGGGTTAGGGTTAGGGTTAGGGTTAGGGTTAGGGTTAGGGTTAGGGTCCTGAATTCAACCGATCCTCCTGCCTCAGCCTCCCAATCTGCTGGAGCTACAGGTGTGAGCCCTTTAAAAAAAAAAAGTTAAGGGAGCTAAATTGCACTGAGGGTCTCCAAAGTGTTGTTTATGCCAAGAGCTGGGTCTGGAGAGAAAGAGGAGATGCTCAGGTAAGAGCAGAGGACCAGCAGACCTTCCCACCGAGCCCAACACCTGTGTCTGAAGCACAAGGGTCAGCTGGCCCCAGGTGCCCCGAGTACTCACTGCCACGGTCAACCTCTCTTTACCAGGTGGGTCCAGAGCATGACATTTCCGCTTCTTCTTCCTCCAAAGGAAGCCCCGCCTGGGGAATTGCAGTCTTGGGAACAGCTGGGCCTGGAAGAGCCCCAAGCCTTGGCAGTGGCTCATAGAGGCATCAGAAAGGCCTGTGTTTGAATCCTGGCTCAGCCCTCTGCTGTCTGTTGACCTCGGCAGGCTACTTGAATGATCTAAGCCCCTCTTCCCTTCATTGGCAACTGCTTCTAGGATACGTACTCCCGGTGGAGAGGAAAGCCATCTTGTCTTGCCATCAGAGAGACCTGGGTTGGGCCAGTGACTGGCTGTGCATCTTTATACAACTTACTCTTTACAACTTATACTAGTCTGACCTTCAGTTTCTTTATGAGTTTTTTGTGACGACTAAATGAAATCATGTATTTGAGAGTACCTGGTTAGTGAGCTCCAGGCAGGACTCTGTGACAGTGCCTGGCACACATCTGGTGTTCAACCAATGCTTTTATTTTTGTGCCTCTGGGAGGTGGCATTGCATATTAGGTAAAAGCCTCAACTCTGCAGCCTGAATTCAGATCTGGGCTCTGCTGCTTACTAGATGGGTGATCTTGGGTAAGTTGCTTAACCTGTCTGTGCCTCAGCCTCTTCCTATATGAAGTGGGCATAATCAGAGCACCTTTCTCATAGGGTTGTTATGAGGCTTATATGATATCAGTTCATAATTATAAAGGGCACATGATACATGGTATTGGAGTGTTATATTAAATAAAATTAAATTAGCCGGGTATGGTGGCATGCACCTGTAGTCTCAGCTACTCAGGAGGCTGAGGCATGAGGATGATGGCTTGACTCCAGGTGTTGAAGGCTGCAGTGAGCTATGATCTCACCACTGCAGTCCAGCCTGGGTGATAGAGCAAGATCATGTCTCTTAAATAAATTTAATTTAATTTTTAAAATAAAATTTATTCCCCACCTTCCTGGTGTAGACATGCTCATCACCTGTCTGCTGGCCAGGGTTCAGGCCTTTTGCAGGCCCTGTCCTGTTAGTTCAGGGAAGTCCTTTCCGACCTTATGTCTATTTTTTATGGGAGAGGTGAGGGAGCCATGCTCCAGAAGAGGCTGGGTGAAGGCCTTGACTCAGCCTCTGGTCCTTGCCTCCCACCCCACCCATCAGCCTGGTCAGAAGCCAGGACACAGAGCTCCTTCATGGGTTGGATCTCAGGAGTGGGGGCTGGGCTGGGCTGGGCTGAGTGAGCTGCTCCTCACTGCTCAGGAAGAGAACGACAGGCAGGGAACACATTCGTAACCACCCAGCGGTCAGCACAAAGGTGGCGCAGGAGGAGCTTCCTCTTCAGGAGGAAGGGAGAAGGTCGGCAGCCCATATCCGGCCCTGCCCGTTCCTCCCAGATGCTGTGGAAAGATGTCCTGGCCACTCCCTCATTGCTGGGCGGGGTCTTTCCTTCACACTGGGGCAGGTCCCTTTGAGGACCCTGGTCTGGAGGGCTGGGCACGTACTCACAGGCACACAATACCCTTACCCCATCCCCCAACAAACACACACACACACAAACACACACACACACACACACAAACACACAGAGTACAGGGATAAAGCAACTGATTAATGACTTGGCTGTTTGTCTTCCAGGGGGCTGTTCCAGGCTGCACGTCCATACCATCTGATGCACACTGGGCTGTTGGGGATGATGGCTTAGCTGTCGGTGCTCCTTGCCCAAAAGGTCAAGGTCATGGGTCAATCCCTAGTAGGGCCATAGATTTTCTTCTGTTTCATAGCCACAGGTGCCATCCTGCACCAGGACTTGCTCTCTTCTTCATGTGTGACATGTACAAAAGGAAACAACTTACGACTCAGCTGAAGGATGAAACAAAGTCTTCTTGCTGCTGTCCACTCTTGCTGGAAGTGGGTTATTCCAAGCATCATCTTTAAAGGGAACTACAAATTCTGTGACACAGGCTGTCTAAGAAGGTCATCCCAGCTGGATACGGTGGCTCACATCTGTAATCCCAGCACTTTGGGAGGCCGAGGCAGGTGGATTACCTGAGGTCAGGAGTTTGAGACCAGCCTGGCCAACATGATGAAACCCTGTCTCTACTTTAAAAAATACAAAAATTAGCCAGGTGTGGTGGTAGGCACCTTTAATCCCAGCTACTTGAGAGGCTGAGGCAGGGAGAATCGCTTGAACCCGGGAGGCAGAGGTTGCAGTGAGCCGAGATGGAGCCATTGCACTCCAGCCTGGGCAACAGAGCGAAACCCCATCTCAAAAAAAAAAGAAAAAAAAAGGTCTTTTCTCTAGGGCCACTGCCATTCCCCTTTATCCAATGTAGAAACTGAGGCTTTGGAACAAGTGGAGACCTGCTCAAAGATCCCACAGCTGGTTTCTTTACAGTGGGGGTGGACAACTCCTGCTTTGTGTGTTGGGAGGCAGAGACCCGGGAGGGGCCCCAAAGAGATGGGAGTGCCCCATCTTCAAGGGAGAAGCAGAGTTCTGCGGGAACCCCAGGCAAGGACACTGTTTCTGAGGCCTTTGTTGGGAAAGTTTCCTGTCATCTCCAAGTAGAGAACAGGCCTGTGTTCATGTGAAGGCTTCATGCAAGTCTCCTGAGTTTGAAACTTTATGCCTCTTCAGTCCACTCGAACCTGAATTGAGAATACAATGAGAACTAGAAGAGCAGATGCTGTGATAAGGTTGCCATGAGAGATGGTGAGCTCCATCCACACATTCATTCATCCATCTACCCACCCACTCACCTGCACATCTTCCCATCACCTATCCATCCAACCAGCCAGCCAGCTACCCGTTCATCCATCCATCCATCCATCCATCCATCCATCCATCCATCATCCGTCCAGCCACCCATCCACCCATCCATCCATCCATCCATCCATCCATCCATCCATCCATCCAGTCAGCCAGCCACCCAGCCACCCACGCACCCACCAACCCATCCATCCATTTATCCAGCCAGCCAGTCAGCCACCCACCCATTCACCAACCACATCCATCCACCCATCCACCCCATCCATCCACCCATCTACCTATCCATCCACCCACTCGTTTACCCACCCACCCATTCATCCACCCATCCATCCACCCACTTACCCATCCAGTCACCCATACATCCATCTACCCACCTTCCCACCCACCCATATATCCAGCTAACCAGCCACCCATCCACCCATCTACCCACTAATTCATCTGCCCAGCCACCCAGCCACCCTACACATCCACCTACCCAGCCATCCATCCAGCCATCTAGCCACCCATACATTCATCTACCCAGTCACTCACCCATCCACCAACTCATCTATCTAACTCCCATCCACCCACCCATACATTTATCCAGCCACTCATCCACCTAGCCAGCCAGCCACCATCCACCCACACACACATCCAACCCTTTCATCCATCTACCCACCTATCTACCCGACCACCCATTCATACATTCATGCAGCCACCCATTCATCCATCTACCCACCCACTCATCCCTACATCCACCCACCTATCCATCACCCACTCGTCTACCCACCCACCCATCTATCCACCCCACCCATCCATCCATCCACCCACCCATCCAACCACCCCACCCATCCATCCACTCACCCACCCATTCATCCATCCATCTACTCCCCAAGCCACCCATACATCCATTAAGCCACCCACCCATACATCCGCCCACCTGTTGAGCACCCATAATAAGCCAGATTTGGTGTAGGGTACTGGAATCCAGAGAGGTGGAAGCCATGGTTCTTACCTTCCAATTGTTTTCCAGTGAGAGTGACAGCATCAATCAGGATACAAGTACCTGGAAGCCCTACCTGAAATAAGAAGGAAAATTTATTTCACATAAGAAGGCCAGAGGTAGGGAACCTCTGGATTGGTCAATTCAGAGGCCCAAAGGCATCATTGAAAATTCAGATTTTTTCTGTTTTTCTGCTTGACCCTCCCTCCAAGTGCCTGCCAGTTCAGCTCATGGTGCCAAGGGGCTACCACACATCTGGGGACTGCAGACCATTCCTGTAATAACTGAAGTATAAGAGGAACAGTTTCTTCTTGCATTTTTTTTTTTTTTTTTTGAGACAGAGTCTCACTCTTGTTGCCTAGGCTGGAGTGCAATAGTGCAATCTTGGCTCACTGCAACCTCCACCTCCCGGGTTCAAGCGATTCCCCTGCCTTAGCCTCCCAAGTAGCTGGGATTACAGGCATGCACCACCATACCTGGATAATTTTGTATTTTTAGTAGAGATGGGGTTTCACCATGGTGGCCAGTCTGGTCTTGAACTCCTGGCCTCAAGTGATCCGCCTGCCTTGGCCTCCCAAAGTGCTGAGGTTATAGGCATGAGCCACCACACCTGGCCCCTTCTTGAATCCTTTTTCGAGAAAGGAGACCTTTCTACAGTCCCAGGCAGAACTTCCCTTCAACTGTCATTGGCTAGCACTGCATCTATGTGCAAATTAGTCTCTGAAAAGGAAAAAGGAATAACCACACCTGGCTTAGGTGAGTCATGATTTATCCCTTAGCTGGAGATGGCGATCCCTTCCCCAGGGGAGAACGGGTATCTGATCAAAACCAGGGCTCTCTCTATCAGGAAGAAGGGGAAACTGACCACAGGGTTGGCTACTCACGGTATCTGTGGGCAACCAGGTGAAAGATCTAAATGTTTTGTGTTTCTTCCTCACCCCAGAAGCAGCATGATAAACTCATTCCTGGCTTTCTCAGCAACCCCCACCCAAGCCCCCACTCTGCCTGTTTGTTTTTCCCCCTGGACTGACTGCTTGGCCACAAACTGCTCCTTGTTTGTTGTTAAAACTTGGCCGAGTGAAAACTTCCTGCCATAGCATTTTGTCTCTCTCTCTGTCTCTATCTTACACACACACACACACACACACACACACACACACACTGTTCCCTTATCGAGATTTCAAATGAATTACTCTGAATATCTCATCTTATGGGGAAAGTAAGTTTCAGCACATTGCACCCTCCGCATCACAGACATTCCTCATCTATTTCTGACAAGGTTAGCACAAGTAGGGATCTATGAGCCTCCATTTCTTCACAATCAATTTACAGCTGAAGACTGGGCTTGATCTAAAGCACAGGAAAAATAACACCTAAACTCATGTGCACCACCCGGACTTCCCAGAAGGAAGATGCTTCAGGAGGGCAGCATCTAGGGAGGAGGAAGGAGGCTGCTCACCTCATTGGGTCAACACCAGGCACCAGAAGGAATCCCAGTGGTAAAGATCTTTCGGCCCGGTGCCGTGGCTCATACCTGTAATCCCAGCACTTTGGGAGGCCGAGGTGGGTGGATCACCTGAGGTCAGGAGTTTAAGACCAGCCTGGCCAACATGGCAAAACCCTGTCTCTACTAAAAATACAAAAATTAGCTGGGCATAGTGGCGGGCGCCTGTAATCCCAGCTACTCGGTAGGCTGAGGCAGGGAGAATCACTGAAACCTGGGAGATGGAGGTTGCAGTGAGCCAAGATTGCGCCATTGCACTCCAGCCTGGGTGACAGAGTGAGACTCTGTCTTAAAAAAAAAAAAAATTCTTGCTCCATTTAGCCCAGAGACAGTACAAGGCAGCTGACATTGTGGGGGAAACCAAAGGATTTGTTGCAGGTGACTCAATTGCCTTAAGCATGAAGAGATATCAGACTAGACCTATTGCTTGGGATTCTGATGTTCTCTTCAGCTTCTTTCCCATTAGAAGGCTGGAGAACTTTCCTATGCCACCTACTACACTGAATACAAAAATCAAGTCCCTCACGCAGACCTGCTTGCTCTATGTAACAGGGCCCTGGCTCCCTCATGTGTCTTAGCTTGTGTCACTCTCCCTGGCTGCCCCAGCTCCAGCTGCATTGGCTCTCTTGCTGTTCTTTAAACGTGCTGGGCTGGGCGTGGTGGCTCATGCCGTAATCCCAGCACTTTGGGAGGCTGAGGCAGGCGGATCACCTGAGGTCGGGAGTTAAAGACCGGCCTGGCCAACATGGTGAAACACCATCTCTATTAAAAATAGAAAAATTAGCCGGGCGTGATGGTGCAAGTCTGTAATCCCAGCTACTTGGGAGGCTGAGACAGGAGAATCACTTGAACCCAGGAGGCAGAGGTTGCAGTGAGCTGAGATCGCACCACTGCACTTCAGCCTGGGCGACAGAGTGAGACTCCATCTAAAAAAATAATAATAATAAAATAAAAATAAATAAATAAATAAACGTGCTGGGCTTATTTTCACTTCAGTTCCCTCTACCTCAAACACCTTCCTCCTATCTTAGCTCAGAAACCAGTTTTTCAGATAAATCTTCTTTTAATGCCTATGTAGGGCAGTCCTTCCCCCTTTATTTGATTAATTTCCATTGCATTACAGCTGATTGGGAAAGACATTGCTTTTCGTTTATTTATTTCTTATCCACCTCCCCTCCCCACTAGAATGTAAGCCTCTGAGCACCAGACCCTGGCTGTCTTGATCCCCACTTTGTTTTACGGCCCAGAGCACAGAGCTTGGCTTGTAGATGGTGTTCAGTAATGAATAAGTTAATGGTATCTCCAGGCCAAACCACCTTTCTGGGATGACATGGAAAGAAAAAAAAACACATACAACTGCTGCCAAAGTGCCTAATAAAGATTAGCTAGTATTATAGTCTCCCCACCCTACCTTGTACTGTACTGCTGAACACAGTGCAGTGAGTTGAATGCGAGAAGCGGGTATACACTCTTTCCTAAATGCTGCTCCTTCTCCAAACTCTTCACCATCCTCATCCTTTAAGGGTGATTGTACTTCCAGGGGGCTCAAGAAATAGAAAGGGCCAGGCACCGTGGCTTATGCCTGCAATCCCAGCACTTTGGGAGGCCAAGGCGGGTGGATCACCTGAGGTCAAGAGTTGGAAACCAGCCTGGCCAACATGGTGAAACCTCATCTCTACTAAAAATACAAAATTAGCTGGGTGTGGTGACACACACCTCTAGTCCCAGCTACTAGGGAGGCTGAGACAGGAGAATCTCTTGAATCCGGGAGGCAGAGGCTGCAGTGAGCCAAGATCATGCGACTGCACTCCAGCCTGGGCAACAGAGCGAGATTCCATCTCAAAAAAAAAATATATATATACATATATATATATGTGTGTGTATATATATATATACACACACATATATATATACATACACACATATATATATATACACATACATATATATATATAGAAAAGGATGGGAGGAGGTGGTGAAATTGTACTACTGCTGAATTCCTACTACATCTAACAGTACCGATGCCTGTGCACTCCCTGTACCCCAGGTACTGTGCTGTGTGGATAAGATACAGATCCTTGTGCCCATTCTACAGATGAGGACTCTGAGACTCACGGGGGTTGAGTGACTTGTCCAAGGTCCCTGAACTAGAGGGGAATGAGCTGAGGTTGTACCCCTATAGTTTGACTGAAGAGTCTGTGCCCTTAACTACCCCCACTATATATCTCCTTAATTCCAGGTGGGGTCACTGTAAGAATGAAATGCAGCAGCAATCAACCTGCCTAACATGATCTCCTAGCATATTCTAAATAACAGTTCTATGGGGATACAATTCACATAAAGTTCACCCTATTAAAATATACAATTCAGTGGGTTGTATATACTCGGTGTATATTCACAGAGTTGTGCAACCATCACCAGTAATTCCAGAGCATTTTTCATTACCTCCTCCCAAAACCCATACCTACTAGCAATCACTCCCATTCCCTCCTCCCCTTAGTCCTAGGCAACCACTAATCTGTTTTCCGTGTCTATGGATTTTTCTATTCTGGACATTTCATATAAATGGAATCATACAATATGTAGTGTTTTGTGTCTGGCTTCTTTCACTTAGCATTATGTTCTCGAGGCTCATTTACGTTGTCTGTGTGTCAATGTCAGTACTTTGTTTTTGTTTGTTTGTTTGTTTGTTTTGAGACAGGGTCTCGCTCTGTCACCCAGGCTGGAGTGCAGTGGCATCATATTGGCTCACTGCAACCTCTGCCCCCCTGGGCTCAAGCCATCCTCCCACCTCAGCCTCCTAAGTATCTGGGACCACAGGCACATGACACCATACCTGGCTATTATTATTATTATTATTATTATTATTATTATTATTATTATTTTGTATTTTTAGTAGAGGCAGGGTTTTCGCCACACTGGCCAGGCTGGTCTCCAACTCCTAAGCTCAAGTGATCCGCCAGCCTCAGCCTCCCATAGTGCTGCGATTATGAGTGTGAGCCACTGCACCCAGCCGTGTGTCAGTACTTCATTCCTTTTTATGGTCAAATAATATTCCATTGTATGGATATACCACAATTTGTTTATCCATTCACCAGTGGATGGACATTTGGGTTGTTTCCACCTTTTCCTTATTATAAATAATGCTGCTATGAACATTCACATGGAAGTCCTTACATGGACATTTGTTTCAATTCCCTTGGGTAAATACCTAGGAATGCAATTGCTGGGTCATATGGTAACACTATGTTTAACATTTTGAGGAACTGCCAGACTGTTTTCCAGAGAAGTTACACCAATTTACATTCCCACCAGCAATGGACGAATGTTTCAATGTATGAGGGAGGCTAGGTGCTGTTATTATGACTGGTTATTATTACTGTTGAAATATGCAATTGTCTGACTCTCTGTTGAATCTGGCTCCATTAGGCAAGGATTCCACCGGAAACTCGAGGATTCCCAAGGCAAGAATCACCATTTTCTGTTCAGGTGTCGTTCCTCATCCTCTGCTTCCTATCTTTCCTCCTGGCCCTAGTCTCTAACGCTCCTCCATTCCCAAGTTGAGTTTCCTTCTCCAGGTCTTACCTGTGCCCTCCTCACATACAGTGTCAGTCCAGAGATGAGGCCAGGTCTCATAAGAAGAGGCCATGGCCAGGGTGGGTGGAGAACCGCTGAGCAGCCCCCTTCCTGGGGCAACCTTGAACTTGGCAATGGAAACCCTTGGGGTAGCAGGCCAAGGCATCCCATGGGAATTATTTTACATGTACAACATTTATTTGTTGATACTACTAAGATTTCAGTTGTTAACAGTTTGGAACTTTTTCTGTGCATGTTTTTGAGGCTCTGAGGCCATCTATTTGTTGGCTGGGGGAGGGTGGGAGGTGGAAAGAGAAAAGTTCTTTCCCACATTTTCCTTGGGGTATCTCAGCAAGGTCACGGTAGTGCCTAACGCTGAAACATGTGGAGAAAGGTTGGCCCTTGGGTGAATGGGATGGAGGGGATGCAATTAGGATGGCCCAGGCCCCGTGATCCATCCCCAGTAATGCTCTGCTCTGTCTCCGGAACATTCATACAACCTCCTCCAGGACACCCTTTGGCCTACTTCCCAGTGTATTTTCTGGAAAAAGAGGAGACCACATTAGAGGCCATGTACCTCCTCCCTCCTTGAGCAGTCCTCACCTGGGTCCTGGGTGTGCAGGACCCACCCACATGACACCTCTTGTTTCCTCTTTGGAAAGTTCACAGCCAGAACCCAGGACCCAGGTAGGAGAGAAGCAAGGGGTTCAGGAGTCTCCATGATATTTTGCTATGGAGCAGAGTCAATAAAGAAAGGTAGCCAGCATGGTGGCTCACACCTGCAATCCCAGCACTTGGGGAAGCTGGGGTAGGAGGATTGCTTGAGCCCCAGAATTCGAGACCAGCCTAGGCAACATGATGGTGAGACCCCATCTCTACAAAAATAAAAAATAAAAAACAAAAAATAAAATAAAAAAAGGTACACCCAGAGCCTGCACAAGAAAAGCCATTCACCAAGCACCATCACCCCAGGAAGGTTCTCAATCCAGTGTGAGTCCAAGGATGGACTCCACATCAGTGACTCTATGGCCCCCAATACTGGCTCATGGTAACCTAGAGTTCTAGTTTATGGCAGCTCTGGGTGGACTCCTCCAGGGTTCTAGGTCCTATGTCCTGTGGTCCAAGTGGTTCCAGATGTCAACAACCCCAGGGGAAGGTGACCTTGGCTAATGGTAGCCTCGGATTCTAGGCATCAGTGGTCCTGCTAATGACTATTGGAGACAGTGGCCCTAGACTTTGGTAGCCCTGGGAAATCTGGGTGCTGGTGATCCTGGGCATTACTGATGGAGGCTCCACAGTTCCAGGTGCTGGCCGCCTTCTGGAACTAGGTCTCAAGCCTGTAGGCATTGGTCGCAGCTGGTCAGAAACAAAGGAAGAGGAGCCAAGCCAGAGTCTGCCTGGTGCTGCTGAGCTGCTGCTCAAGCGTTCTTGGTACTCGAGCGGTCGCAGCAGATTCTTTCTCTTCTGAAGTTCTTCTCTTTCTGTTTATCTAGCGACCTCCTCCAGGGGCACACCCATTAGCTTGTGGGTCTTCTGTAGTCCCCTCAGGAACGTGGGAGAGTCACGGTCTGTAGCATTTGACTTGAAGCTGGAAAGCCCTAGTAAGACCCAATAGTGTTGATTTGGGGACTTCTTTTGGCCTGGACTCTGGTGGGGGGTGTCCAGCCCTAGATGCCCTCAGGGTCCCAGGCCCATGCTGTGTGACTTTCTCCCCACACACTCCCCTCCTGCTTGGGCGCTGGAATCCAGGAGGAATAGGGGACAGTGAGTGGCAAGGACTGCCTTGTGGTGGGACGGACATCATAGAAAGCAGCACATAGTCCGCAGATGGAGGGAAATAGGCAGGGCCAAGCTGTCGCTTTGCCTTGAGAGTGACCATGATGGAGCTTGACCAGTTCATGACCTGTGCGCTAACCTTGGTCTTTTTTTAATGTGTTTGTTTGAAACAGGGTCTCACTCTGTCACCTAGGCTGATCTCAAACTCCTGGGCTCAAGCAATCATCCTATCTCAGCCTCCCAAAGTTCTGGGATCACAGGCATGAGCTGACACAGTACCTGGCCTTGGTCTTTCTTTCTTTCTTTCTTTCTTTCTTTCTTTCTTTCTTTCTTTCTTTCTTTCTTTCTTCCTTCCTTCCTTCCTTCCTTCCTTCCTTTCTTTTTCTTTCTTTCTTTCTTTCTCTCTCTCTCTTTCTCTCTTTCTTTCTTTTTCTTTTTTTGAGAGAGAGTCTCACTCTGTTGCCCAGGCTGCGGTGCAATGGTGTGATCTTGGTTCACCGCAACCTCCGTCTCCCGGGTTCAAGTGATTCTGCTGCCTCAGCCTCCTGAGTAGCTGGGATTACAGGCATCCGCCACCAGGCCCAGCTAATTTTTTTTTGTTTTTTGTTTTTGGTTTTTTTTAGTAGAGATGGGGTTTCACCATGTTAGCCAGGATGGTCTTGATCTCCTGACCTCATGATCTGCCCGCCTTGGCCTCCCAAAGTGCTGGGATTACAGGCGTGAGCCACCGCGCCCAGCCTGGCCTTGGTCTTTCTTAATCCCCAGATGGAACCCCCTCTGCCCCCACCAGCTTCCCCTTCAAGACCCTGCCCAGCACCAGGCTCCCACCCCTCAAGCTCAGATCAGACCCTGCTCCCACTTATCTCCTGGATCCTCAGACACCTGCAGTAGGACCAGGGGCTTGCCCAGCAGCAGATGGTTCCAAACAAGGCAAGATTCTTGGAGTAGCAGAAAATATTTCTGCACCCACCATGTACCAGCACAGAGCCGTGGGGAAGCTGCTTCTCTGCAAAATGGGAATAACAGGACCTGCCATGCAACGTTGCTGTGAGGACTGGTTAAATCAATTATCATTAAGAAAATAAAACTTGGGAAATTCCCAGGCATAACCTTTCTGAACCTCTGCATGGCAGGGTAACAGCAATTATCTAGAGGCCTATTGAGAGAACCAAATAGTGACAATGGCGGGGACAGAATGCTCAGACAGGCCAGGCACCATGTCAAGCACTTCACTGCATCATCTCAATCTTCACATCAGCCTCCATGGTAGGCACCACGGCCACTGACCCCACCTCACGGGTGAGAGCTGTGGCACAGAGAGGTTCCATCCTCATAACACAAATGGGGAAGTTAGGATTTGACTCATACAGCCCAGCTCCTGAGCCTGCATGGTTAAGCCTTGGGCTGTGGCTACCTCAGAACTGGAAGCACTTCATAAGGCTCCGTGTACAAGTTAGTTATTATAAGTCACTTGTGGGGCTAGGGTGGGGGATCCCACCTAGCAGCCTCCGCACTGACCGGTGGCTGAACCCAGGCTGGGCTGTCTGCCCTGGGAGCAGGGCGATGCCTGGGGACTGATGGCCCCGTGTCCTCTCAGCCGGGCGCTGGGAGGGCCTAAGGCCACCTTCCTGTGGTCTCTGCTGTGGTGCGGGCAGGGGCCACCACCAAGGAAGGTGGGATCCGGCCTGTCTGGGCAGGTCTGCTCTGCCGAGATCCGGCCAGCTCTCCAGTGGCTGGGATGCCCCAGAGCGGGCAGGCGAGCACGTCCCATCCCGAGCACAGGCCCCTGCCCGGGAGGCCCCACTAATGACCCCGTGCATTCCGGCCTGCATGGCCCGGGAATTGGCTGTGGGCAGGCCCATTAGCTGGAATCCTCCCAATGCTCACACATCAGAGTGGAGGGGGGAGAAGTGAAAAGTTGAAAAAGAGCTAATTATCGCTTTTATCAGAGCGGGTGGGTTGATGGGCCCTGCCCTAGGGCAGCTGGGACTGCATTAAAGATTAAACGCCAGGTGGGGGGAGTGAGCTCGTCATTCCACAGGAGGGGGGCCGGCAGGCGGCCCCACGGAGACCTGGTGGCAGGCGGCAGCCTTAGATCTGTCAGCCAAGCCCTCTGTCCCAGCACCCACCACAGCCACATTCCACCAGGGGACCCCCGCAGTGCCGGCACTTCCGCCCCATGGGGAGGGCAGCTGAAGTCCAGGTCTGCTCCCTCAAGGGCTGTAGGGTCGGGGCAAGCCTAATTATCCAATTGGTAGGTTTCCTGGCACCTGTCTTAGGGGGGCTTAATGACCCCTGCACATCAGCCAGTGACCTTCTGTGTAAACCTACATTGGAATCTTATGAGGCCTGGCAAAACCCAAGGTCGGGTAGGCTGACCCCCCTTGTTATTACAGAGCAAGAGCCCAAGGCCCAGAGAAGGAAAGGGACTCAGTCAATCACATTGCCCGCTGTGAAGTTAGTCCCATGAGGTTGCAAGTCCATTGAGGACGTGGCTGCATCTTCAGCACTTTATACCTAAGGTATTGAGATTAAAGGAACAGGGCGACTAGCTCAGAACAAAGCCAGGGTGAATTTGTTATGCCATCGCAACCCAACAGTGTTTTGTATGTTCGAGGTGTTTCACAGGTGTTTGTTGGCTGCAATCAGGGGCAGCACCTAAGTGGTCACAGTAAGCATTCTCCAAATCTTGGGGGCAAATTCACTGGCTGTAAATAGAGGATGAGTATCCTGGTCTGGAGTTACAAACCAAGCCATGGGTGAGCCAGCTGTGCTAACCCTGCTGTGCTCAGCATCATTGTTTGTGTCTTGATGAAAATGTCCACCAAGATACCTCCACGTCCACTTGAAGCATGACATCCACGCTCTGGCCCCACCAGAGACCCTCAGCCCCTGGTCACCTTGGCTTTTTCCAGGCTCTGCCCTAGCTCAGGAGAATGAATTGGGCTCTTTGCTTCTTTCTTTTGATGACAGTTACAGCAATCTTTCTAGACTCCTCTAGAAGCCAGAGCCTTTCAGTTTGTTTTTTTCAGGATTCCAACCTCAGCTTGGAACTCGATGGCTGTTCTTACATCTCCCCATAGTGAGGAGATTCTACAGGTGACATGTAGCTACCCAAGTCAAGGGGGTCCTGCCCTCCCCTACTCTGCTCATATACACTGTGCCACAGGCAGACACCCTCCACCCAAGATGATATGGGCTAGACTACCCTAGGAGAGACCCATAAATGCCTGGTGGGGAGAATGAAAGAGTCTGGGCAAAGACAGATAAAAAGGGTCTGAGGTCCATAAAGGACCCCAAGCTGTAACTACACTGGCCACATGAGGATAAATGAGTTTGAGCAAAGATAGATAAAAAGGATCAGAAGTCCATAAAGGACCCCAAGCTGAAACTACAGTGGCCACTGTCCAAGAAGGCAGCCAACATGATGCTGGATTGCTATGAAAAATTTGAATACAGGAACCTACTCCTCAGCACCAGGTACTTCTTAAGAAAGTTCAGGTAGCCAAGCGCGGTGGCTCATGCCTGTAATCCTAGCACTTTGGGAGGCCGAGGCAGGTGGATCACTTGATGTCAGAAGTTTGAGACCAGTCCCGCTAACATGGTGAAAACCCAACTCTGCTAACAATACAAAAATTAGCCAGGCATGGTGGTATGCTTCTGTAATCCCGGCTACCCAGGAGGCTGAGCCATGAGAATTCTTGAACCAGGAGGCAGAGGTTGCAGTGTGCCAAGATCGCGCCACTGCACTCCAGCCTGGGCAACAGAGCAAGACTCCATCTCAAAAAAAAGAAAAGAAAAAGAAAGGTCAGGTAGTCCCGGACTGCATAAGCCAGCACTCTGCAGTTCTTCAACAGACACTTACACAGTGGTGATGAATCTTTTGATCAATTGTATGTATATTTGATTATCTACATCAGGCACTAGATTGAACAACCATGAAAACTAGGAATATTTTTTTTGTCCATCCCTGAGCCCCCAGTACCTGGCCTGGCACATCACAGGACTGTTTAAATATTTATTGAAGGAGAGAGGAGAGGAGGGAGGAAAGAAAGAAGGGGAAGAATTTTTTCAGGAATCGAGGTGGCTTGAGAGCCAGTTCTTGCTCATAGAAGCTCACAGTCCAGTGTGGGGAGAGAGATGGACAAATGGACAGACACCTACAATGCTAGTGCAGGCATAAAGGGAAAAACAGTCTGATGGTGGAAGCTCAGAAGAGGAAGTGCTTTCTACGGCTGAGTCTTTAAGGCTGAGCGGAGTGAGTTGGATGGACAAAGGCAGGAAAGTCATTGTCAGTAGGAATGGCACATACAAAGGCACAGAGCTGGGAACACGTGGTCAGCATTCAGAGACAGGTGATTTGGCTCAGGGGATGGGGCTGTGGTGTACCTTGAGAGGCATTGGAGGTATGGGTCTGGGAAGGTGAGCTGGATGGTGGGGAAGAGCGGAGGGACTTACCTGGGGTTTTTAGGCAGGGGTGTGACATTTCCAGCCACCAAGCATAAAGGGAGGGGGCCTGTGCAGTGGCTCACACCTGTAATCTCAGCACTTTGGGAGGCCGAGGCAGGTGGATCACTTGAGATCAGGAGTTCGAGACCAGTCTGGCCAACCTGGTGAAACCCCATCTCTACTAAAAATACAAAAATTAGCTGGACATGGTGGTGGACACCTGTAATCCCAGCTACTCCAGAGCTGAGGGAGGAGAATCACTTGAACCCATGAGGTGGAGGTTGCACTGAGCTGAGATCACACCACTGCACTCCAGGCTGGGTGACAGAGCAAGACTCCATCTCAAAAAAAAAAAAAAAGAAAAGAAAAAAGAAAAAGGAAAGAAAAGAAAAAAAGAGTAAAAGGAGGAACTTGGAAACTCTAAGGACTGCCATTAACCTTCACTAGAAACAGAGACCATTTAGTTTGGAGCCAAGAAAGCTCTGGGGTTCCTGAAGCCCCTGCAGAGGGGAGTCCTCTGGTCAAGGGATAAAGAAGGACCAGGCCTAGTGAGAGGATGAGACTGGGCCGCATGCAAGGACATTTCTGGCTGGAAGGCTGTCAGGTCGTGTGGAACGGGAAGCATTTCATGGCGGTGATAATTTTCTCCCTGGTGTTCCGTACAGACAAACTGACATCCTCCCAACTGAACTGATAGCTTTGGGAGGGGGAAGGTTTGAGGGGCCCAGATGAGAGCCCCTGGCTGGGTACCCCTTGGAAGGCTCTCAGCTCTTGGCCCAACTGAGGACGTTGCAGATGGTGGGGTGAATGCCGACCATCCATCAAAGAGGTCAGAGTGCGGTGTCCTCACTGCACAGCTGGGCCCTGGCGACCTTGCTTTGGGTTCTGGTTGGGTCATCTTCCATCTGTGACCTTGGCAAGAGGCTTCATCTCTCTGAGCCTCAGTTTCCTTATCTGCAAAAAGGGATGATAAGGCACCCCTGCCTGCCCTGTGGGCTATGGCGAGGCTCAAAAAGAAAGGCCATGGAAGACACTTTGTAAACAGGAATGCGCTACACAAAGGTTAAATATGATTATTAACACGTAATACCCAAGTCACAGGACAAGGAAGACCCAGACACAGAATTTCAGGGTCTGGACCCAACTTTTCTAGAGGCTGAGACTAGCCAGACAGCCCTGAGGCTGCCAGGGGTTGCCCTCCTGTCTCTCCCCATCAGGTGCTTTGCAACCTAAATTCAAAATCCTGCTCTTTCCCTCTCCAGCCTCGGGCAAGGGCTTTTAATTTCTCTGTGCCTCAGTTTCCTCAACTGTCAAGTGGTGATAGGTGCACCTACCTCAGGGGCTGTTAATGGAAATTAAATAGGATGAGGCAGGCAAAGTCCTGGCTCAATACCAGGGCCACTGAACAAGAGCATTAAAACGGGTGGTTCTTGGCTTCCTTCCTTCCTTGCATCCAACCCCCGCCCGTGCCTCTTGCTTCTGCTTTTGTCTCTTCCTGAGAGCTTTGCCCAGGGCTCCTGAGGGACCCCATGGCTGGTGAGATCCTTGGAGCTTGGGCTGTTGGAAGGCAGGCTTGTGACAAGGTCCAAGGGTTACTATGGACAACGCCATCACAAAGGCAGGCCATGCCTGTGGCTGAAGGAGATAGACCCCAGTTCAGGGGCTGAGCACAGTGGTTTTTCCAGGAGTCTCTCAGTTGCAAAATTTCACAGCCCTGGGAATTCTCAAATGGAGTGACCAAATGTGGTCCCAGAGCAGTGCTGTCACACGACACCAGTATGAGTCTACCTCGAGGCAGTGATGCTGGGATGCCAAGACCTCCCACTCCCTGGTCTCCGGGCCTGAGCTCCTGATGGCAGTCCAGGAGGGACTGCTCTCCTTTGCCCACTCCCCACCATCCAGCCTCTTATCGAATTGGCAGGAAGGAGGAAAGCCCACCAGGGGACTCACAGACCCGAATTCTTCCTCCTGAAGCACCCTCCAGCTGGATGGCCCTTGTCCCTCGTGGAGCACTTTAGGCAGAGTTGGGAAACCACAAAAATTTTAAGCTGAGATGAAGGAACGTAATGGGCTCTAATCTGAACTGACAGCAGCATGATTAGTCGGCACAAGACTGCAGGAGCAGCGGGGGACTGACAGGGAGGGAAGAGGAGCGAGGAGGAGGAGGGACGAGGGACAAAAAGACATAGAGCAGACCCAAGAATGAGGCAGGGCCTCAGGGGTGGAGATGCAGGCCGGGCTGAAATGGTGGCATGGGAGGGGCTGCTCAGGACGATACTTACGGTAATAACAGTAATTGCAAAGAATGCTTGTTTAGAGCTGACAATATGCCAGGCATTATTCTAAGCATTTGTTTTAACGAACATGATCCTTGCGATGTAGGTGTGTTAGTATCTGGATCCTTATTTTACAGATGATGTAGAAATAAAGTCACAGAGAGGTCCATCGATAAAGAATGTCAGCCCTGAGTGCAAAGCTGGGGTCTGGTTGCTAGTAGAAGCTGCCTTCTGTTTTCTAGGAGTCAGAAGTCCAAGGTCCCGCATAGGAGTTCATGAAATGCAACTGACACTTTCAGAATAAACAAGGGCTTGGTGTCTGTGGCAAGGAGGGTGAGGGAGGGCTATGCGGACCCCCGCCATCCAGGGTTGGGAGGGAAGAAAAGGCATGCTCTAATAATCACAGCACAGGTATGGATGACAGGGGACCAAGAACACAGAAGTCAGAGGTCTTAATTAGCCTTTTAGGACTCAGAGGTCCATTTAGCCAACTGGGGGCTGATGGCCATGACCCCTGACAGTTGGCTGGTCTCCACTAAGGCCATGATGAAGCTATGGGTTAAGACGTGACTTCCATGTCCTTCCAAGAAAGGACAGAGGGGACTTGGTCTCCAGCTCTGCTTCCCTGTGGCTAGCTGGCCCCACAGCTCTCCGGGGGTCAGACATGCTGAGCCACCCCCGCCACGCCCAGGGAGGCACTTCCTGCCTGGCTAAGGCAGTCATACCCAGAGGTCCTGATTCTGAAGGGGACATCTCTGAGTGAGTGGTTCATTGCCTCCCCATCCTGCATCTAGATATAGTCAACTCCTGACCATCTGGCCCCCTGGAAATCAGATTTTCAAAATCTTATTCATGCCACCATGGGTTCTAAGTCTAGGATACGAATAAAGGTTGAGTTGCACTTAGTAGGCTCTGCAGAGTCAGAAGAAATGGTTCTCTTCCTGCTGCAGGGAAGAGCTGAGCAGGCAAGCAGAGGAAATTTTAGACATGAGAGCTCTGCTTTAGGGTCAGTAAAGGGCTAAGAGGCACCTGGAGTCAAAGCTTGACAATGTGAACTCATGCAGGTTACTTAACCTTTGCATGCCTCAGTTTCTTCATCTGTAAAATGGGGGTAGTGATTACAGTAGCTTGCTCCTGGTAGGGTGGTTGTGAGGTCAAGGATTTAATCAAATCCAAGTAAAGCATTTTGCACAGCACCAGGTGCATTGGTGGTGCTCAGTAACACTGGTTTTCACTGCTATGAACGGTATGCTGCTGCCTTGGGTCTGGGGCAGGGAGAGAGTTCTGTCCCTTCCTAGCATGGGGAAATTTCTTGGTCTGTGACATAAGATGAGCAACCAGACAGTGTGGGGTTGTTTTGGTCCTGTGCTTGACAGACAGCTGATTCTAGAAGAGCCAAGAACCCCCCTTAGTGGGCCACCCTGAGCTTCAAACTTCTTTCTGCCCTCCTGTACCCAGGATTGGATTAGTGTAAACTGTAAAATGCCGCAGCAGTGTTATGAGTTCCTGTCACCAAGGCCTTTCAGAGGCCCAGGAATATATCAGTAGAGTCAGTGGCAGCCTTAGGGTCCCCTCTCCCTAGCCTCTGCCAATGACAGCAACCATAATTGAGGAATAATAATAGCTACTATACAGTAAGCACATCCTGTGTGCCAGGAACTTTCTGGGGACACTTTTAATCCTCGCAGTGACCCTGCAAGGTTGGTGTTTATCACCCAGCACCATAAACTTCCATTGACACCTGCATCCCTCTCCCTCCAACTCCCCACCTGACCCACACCTCCCTAAGCTTCAGGCTGTAGCTGGGCTCTCACTTCTCTGGGAAGCTTTCTCTGACATCCTCTAGGCCAGGTCGGTATCCCTTCTCCCTGCTGATGTTCCCATAAGCACATTCCCGCTTGTGAAAACTCATCACATTTTATTTTTATTTATTTTGGATCAGGAATACATTCACATGGGTCAGAATTCAAAAGCAACAAGAAATGGAGTAAAAAGTCTCCCTGCTCTCCCTATCTCTAGCTCCCAGCCACTGAGTTTGGCTGCCCAGGGTGAGTAGGGTTGTCAGTTTCATCACATTGAATAGTGATGACTTTTTTATCTGTCTTCTGTGTTTTAAGAGCAGGGACTCCTCCTGTCTCACTAATTGCTTCATCCCTGGGGCCCAGCACAGTGTTTGGCACATAGTAGGAGTGCTACATGTGTTATCTATCTCTCTCAGAGATTTCTTTCTTTCTTTCTTTCTTTCTTTTTTTTGGACAGGGAGTCTCGCTATGTCGCCCAGGCTGGAGTGCAGTGGAGTGATCTTGGCTCACTGAAACCTTCACCCCCTGGGTTCAAGCGATTCTCCTGCCTCAGCCTCCCAAGTGTCTGGTGTTACAGGCATATGCCACCATGCCCGGCTAATTTCTTATATTTAGTAGAGACGGGGTTTCACCATGTTGGCCAAGCTGGTCTCAAACTCCTGACCTCAGATGATCCACCCACCTCAGCCTTCCAAAATGCTGGGATTACAGGCTTCAGCCACCACACCTGGCCCTCTCTGAGAGATTTCTATAGAAAGATATCTATTTAGAGATTTTTTTTTAATGAATGAGGCTCAGAGAAGAAAGGTGACTTTGCTTGCTTAGTTCTACTCCCAAGACAGTGCTCACTGGGAACTCTGTTTATCTGAATTTTAATGACCACCTGTCCCTTCTTCTTGGACATTTGACCATCCTCTGTGAAATGGATCCCAATTTCAATTTTTTAGGCTTAATTTTTAAATGGGAACATAAACAGTATCCCTCATTAATTATCAGGAGATAGAGCAATGCTATACTTCCAAAGTCCTGTTGGTGCCTGCCCAATCCTGACCTCATTTTACCATGACTCCAACTTTGTGTTAAGGATGTTCTTGCTGGCCGGGCACAGTGGCTCATGCCTGTAATCCCGGCACTTTGGGAGGCCAAGGCAGGTGGATTGCTTGAGCCCAGGAGTTCGAGACCAGCTTGGGCAACATGGCGAAACCCCGTCTCTACTAAAAACACAAAAATTAGCCAGGTATAGTGGTGCACGCCTGTAATCCCAGCTACTCGGGAGGCTGAGGCAGGAGAATTGCTTGAACCTAGGAGGTGGAGTTTGCAGTGAGCTGATATCGCACCACTGCACTCCAGCCTGGGTGACAGAGTGAGACTCAGTCTCAAAAAACAAACAAACAAAAAAAAAAAAACAGATGCTGTTGCTCACCTGGCCTCACTTTGCCCATCTGTAAAATGTCAAAAGACAAAATGACAATAAATTTTGTTTAAAGATCTTAATAGGCTTTTATTCATGATTCTAGAATTGGGCATCCCTCCGAACCACAGCATATTCAAAGAACTCCAACCAGCAACATGATCACGCAGTATTTGTAGATAGAAAACAGAAGTGAGGTGTAGATACAGCTTAATTGGTTATAGCATCCTTAATTGAATCACCTGGCCACCTACATTGACAGATGCTCAGCTGCTGTAACTGCCCCAAAACTCAGCTATTTGTTACCACTTTTTGCAACTTAGGAGTATACTCCCAAGTTAATTGCATTTAGCATGAGTGACTCCATATTTGTTTGGTCTGTTGGGTCCATTACAGGAGCACAGTACAAACTAATGGCCTCCTACAAATTTTATTTATTAATTGAAAGGGGCCCAATAGTTCTATGCATCTTTGATGTCTTCTCTCATTTAACCTCCATCCCCACCAATTGATATAGGTTTATGCCTGCAGTAAATGGGATAGTTATAAAGCTAATGCTTGATACCAATGCAACTAGTGCATGAAGTGGGTGAGGACAGCTTTCTGTACTGATATGGGTATCAGCCAGACTGGCTATGTCCCCAGCACTAGCCCAGGCTCAGGGTCAAGTACACACAGCTGTGCATCCTCAAGCGCTAGAGGGAGAGAAAGAAGTTCATCTGGGGAAGCGGGTGGAGCTGAGGCGGGGGACCACCTTGGGGAGGGTGGGTTGGCCCAAGCGCCGTCTCTCCCAGGGATCAGCAGGCTGCTTTCCAGCTGGGTTAGCTCATTCCCCAACTCATCTTGCAGAAGCTCCAGGTTCAGCCTTCTGCACAGCTTTGTTCTTGTGGTTGAGGCAGCCAGGGATTCTGAGAGTTGGGAAGGGGAAGCCAGGGGGAATGAAGGGAAGGAAAGGGAGGAGAGAAAAAGGCAAGTAGCAGGGGCAATAAGGAGGCTGTGTGTCAGGGAGGGATGTGGTGCCAGCTACACCAGGAAGCCTGCTATGGCAAGACACTGCCAGTGAGGGAAATGAGGATGGGTAAACAGTATGGAGAACAAGATTTATAAATTCATTTGTTCATTCATTCATCCAATAAAACAAAGGATGCCAATATTGACAGATGGCTGTCACTCAAAACATACACAAAATGCTAAGGCGGCCGGGCACAGTGGCTCATACCTGTAATCCCAGCACCCTGGGAGACTGAGGCTGGCAGATCACTTGAGACCAGGAGTTCGAGACCAGCCTGGCCAACATGATAAAAGTCCATCTCTACTGAAAATACAAAAATTAGCTTAGTGTGGTGGTGCACGCCTGTAGTCCCAGCTACTTGGGAGGCTGAGCCAAGAGAGTCACTTGAACCTGGGAGGTGGAGGTTGCAGTGAGCAGAGATCATGCCAGTGCACTCCAGCCTGGGTGACAGAGCGAGACTCTGTCTCAAAAAAAAAAAAAAATGCTGGCCAGGCGCAGTGGCTCACACCGGTAATCCCAGCACTTTGGGAGGCCGAGGCGGGTGGATCACCTGAGGTCGGGAGTTCGAGACCAGCCTGACCAACATGGAGAAACCCCATCTCTACTAAAAATACAAAATTAGCCAAAAATACAAAATTAGCCAGGCGTGGTGGTGCATGCCTGTAATCCCAGTTACTCAGGCAGCTGAGATGGGAGAATCGCTTGAATCCGGGAGGTGGAGGTTGTGATGAGCCGAGATCTTGCCACTGCACTCCAGCCTGCACAACAAGAACAAGACTTCGTCTAAAAAAAAACGCTAAGGAAATATAAAAGAGGGAGCAAATAACTATTTGATGGGTTGCAGGAGTGGGGAAGTTGGGGGAGTTCACAAATTTCACTGGAGATATTTGAACCAAGTCAGGAAGCAAATATAGGAGAAGCCAGGCCATAGTCCTCCCCAGCTCCACGGCCTCTCCCTTCCCAGACCTCCCAATCCCAGTCCAGCTGTTGCCCTCACTGGGTCTGAAAGCTGGCCCTGTCTCATGATTGCTGTGTGACCTCAGGCAAGTGGTCTAACCTCTCTGAGCCCCGGTTTTCTCAGCTGCAAAGGAGGGATGACACCAACTTGGAGGGTTGTCATAAGATTCAAATACAACAATGCACGCGAGAGGCACTCTGCAGAGCACTTGGTACCTGTATGAAGCCTGCGCAAAACAACTACTGTGGCTGTTGTCAGCACTGGCAGAGCAGCAACTTCATTTACCAAACCCTGGGCCTCTGTCATCAGGCTGGAAAGGAAAGCAGAGGCCATTCCAGGAGTCCCCCATCCCTGGCCCCCAGCACTTGGGGAAACATGAGAAGCAGAGCTTGAGGATCTCCTGTGTGCCCCCTCATGCCCCTTAATCCTTCCTGAACTTGGGGAGGGGGCTGGGTGTGGGGCGGGGGCGGCACCACTGCAACACCTGCGCAGCTCTGACATCTCCCGCCTCTGGGCAGAGAAAGCAATTTCAGAAATGACATGTTGCCAACAAGCAGAAATCAGCTTCTGAATTAAAATGTGTCGGCGTCAGGTGACCCCGGGCTCGGAGGGCTGGCTGCATGAAGACAGCTGAGATTAGAGCCTGTCAGGCTCTGGTGGGGCTGTGTGGGAAGAGGTGGGGGTCCCGGGGGGCTACCGTTGCTCTCCAGGCTTCTGGCCACCCTGGACTTGTTGAGACGTGGGGGCAGGAATTCGGACGCTGGGTCAGGTTCTCCCGTGCCTCTGCCCGGCCTCCACCACTCCACTGCCCACTCTCCATGGCGGGAGGACAGTGGGGCAGGGGTAGGGGCTCAGCTCCCCTGAGACAGCTCCAGCGTAAACACACTAATGGGCCCAAGAGAGCCAGGGAGGAATATGGGCCCCACAGCCCCTGGGGACTTGAGGAGGGATGGGAGTGGGGGGATAAGATGCACAAGAGGCATTAGCCTCCTCTTTGCGGTATGCAGGGTGGGGAGAAAGAGAGAGAGGAGAAGACAAGGAGGACCAAGTGGCAGGATTGGAAGATGCCACCAGTCGCCCTGAATCCTTGCAACTCCCTCATACCCCGTCTCTCTGTCCCCAGGCCGTGCCCAGCACTCCCCGGGAAGAGGCAGTGAAGAAGCTGTTTCATTTCCAGCCCTGCTACTTATTGTGTAGCAAGGGAACCTCTCTGAGCTTTAGTTTCCTCATCTATAAAATGGGGATCATAGGCCAGGCACAGTGGCTCACGTCTGTAATCCCAGCACTTTGGAAGGCCAAGATGGGTGGATCACCTGAGGTCAGGAGTTCAAGACCAGCCTGGCCAACATGGTGAAACCCCGTCTCTACTAAAAATACAAAAATAAGGCTGGGCGTGGGGTAGGCGCCTGTAATCCCAGCTACTCTATAGGCTGAGGCAGGAGACTCACTTGAACCCGGGAGGCGGAGGTTGTAGTGAGCCAAGATTGCGCCATTGCACTCCAGCCTGGGTGACAAAAGCGAGACTCCATCTCACAAAGGAAAAAAAAAAAAGGCCGGGCACGGTGGCTCACGCCTGTAATCCCAGCACTTTGGGAGGCTGAGGTGGGCGGATCACGAGGTCAGGAGATCAAGACCATCCTGGCTAACACGGTGAAACCCCGTCTCTACTAAAAATACAAAAACAAAATTAGCCGGGCGTGGTGGCAGGCACCTGTAGTCCCAGCTACTCGGGAGGCTGAGGCAGGAGAATGGCATGAACCTGGGAGGCGGAGCTTGCAGTGAGCAGAGATCATGCCACTGCACTCCAGCCTGGGAGACAGAGGGAGACTCTGTCTCAAAAAAAAAAAAAATGGGGATCATAGTTGTATGGACCCCCGGGGTTGCCCAGAGGGGAGTATGAGGAAATGGCCTGCACAGGAGTGCCTGTGTGGGGTGGAGCCTGCAGAGCCACTTATTGGAGTGCTGGACACCGTGCATGCCAGCCATCTCTTTGCTTGTCTCTCCCCTTGTCTGGGACCTCCCTGAAGGCTGGACCTAGTCTCATTATCATGGCATCTAGGACCCTGTCACGTGCCTCGTGCACCATAGGCCACCAATCCATGTTTGCTGCATGATCGGTTGCAAGAAGGAACTCCAGGTGAGAGATGAGGCGAAGTCAAGAATGGGAAAGAAATGGGAAGGGTGGGGGCAGGCATAGGATGCTTCCCGCCAGTGCCTCTCCCTCCAGAATGTCCCCATCCCCATCATGGGTGAGCCTGTAATCCCAGCTACTCTAGAGGCTGAGGCAGGAGAATTGCTTGAACCTAGGAGGTGGAGGTTGCTGTGAGCCGAGATCGCACCACTGCACTCCAGCCTGGGCAACAAGAGCAAAACATCCTGTGGCTCCTTACAGCATGCACAGAATAGGATACACATCACCCAAGCAGCTTATTGCCAAAATGTTTAACCTGAATCCAAGTACAAGGAAACGATCAGGCAAATCTCAGTTGAGAGGTATTCCACGAGACATGCAGCCTGGACTCTTCAAACTATCACTGTTATGAAAGCAAAGAAAGAGGGGGACTGTTCTAGATTACAGGGAGCTGGAGAGACATGAAAACAACGTGCAATGCCTAATTCTTGAGTGGATCCTGGGCCAGGAAAACATGTTTTAAAAATTTTTTAATTTTAATTTTTTAGAGACAGGGTCTCACTCTGTTGCTCAGGCTGGAAGGCAGTGGTGCAATCACAGCTCACTATATCCTCGAACTCCTGGGCTCAAGCAATCTTCCTGCCTCGGCCTCTCCAATCGCTGGGATTATTGGTGTGAACCTGTGCCTGGCCAGAAAATAATGTTATAAAGGACATTTTGAGGGACAACTGGGGAAGTCTGAATATGGACTATGTAGTAGATAATTTTTGTCAATGTTACATCTCTTAGATGTGGTGATGGCCTTGTGGTTCTGTTGGAGAATGTTCTTGTCCTTAGGAGATACATGATAAAGTATGTAAGTGTCTTGGTGTCTGCAAAGGTCTCACAAATGATTCAACAAGATAGATATTGCAAATGCAAAGACAGAAAGCACATGTGGTTGTTTTTAAAGGAGGAGGGATATTGCGGGTAGGGTACCCACCTAGTGACTGTCTCAACAAGCCCCGGTCCTCCTGGAAGATGGTGGCATTGAGCAGCTGGAGGTGGAGGGGTCTGCGGGCCTGTTTGGGAACTAGATTATGAGCAGGAACAAGGTAAGGCTCAGATGAGGGCAGGAGGAGGTGAGGATGGTGTATGGTAGAGAGAATATGGGGTTTGGAGGCAAAAGGCCTGGATCCGCTTGCTAGCGATATAGCCTTTGGTAAGTCACTTAACCATTTTGTGTCTCAATTCCCCTATCTGTAAAAAAAGAAGAAGGGTGTCCACCTTGTGAGGTTCAAGAGAGAAAATAGATGAGAAATCCCTTGATAAATTGGAGCCTGCTGCTGCATGTGGACGTGTCTGTCATTACTCAGAGCCAGCTGGTCTCCGGGCCCAGGAACACTGGGTAGAAGGAGCATGTTAGGACAGGGATGCTGGTGGAAATGTAGGCCCCTGCAGGGCTGGACTGTGGGCCCACCTCTGCCTCCCGCCCTGGGGAGCCCAGTTAAGGCAATGTGGACCCCAGCAGGGCTGAAGAACTGGGGCAGGGCAGGCCTGAGCCAGGAGACAGGCACTCTCTGCTGTGCTTGGCTCAGAAAGAGGCCTCCTTTCCCATCAGACCCCCAGGAGGATCCTGGTGGGCGAGGCCTCCCAAAGCATGTTGGGAAGGAACTGTGGCCAGAAAAGGGACACAGGGTTCGTGTGTAAATGACCCAAACCACTGCATGGCTGTGCTTCTCATTTCTCCTATTAGACTGTAGGTCCCTGAAGGCCCCTGGTTGGCTTCATCCCGCCCCACCCTGAGCCATGCTGCTTGCCATAGCATGAGGGCTCCAGAAATGCTTATCACCTCCAGGAAGGATGCAGGCTCTGGCCTGTCTGAATTGGTGTGTAATCCAGGATGGATTATTTCCTTCCTCTAGGCCTTAGTTTACCCAGAATCCATAAAATGGGGCGATCCATCCCTGCCCGACCTATACCAGTGTACAGAGGAAAAAAATCCCATACTTTGGAGGCCAGGAGATCTGTGTTCCAATCCTGGCCCCACTGCCTGCCAGTTGCAATGAGGAGGCTTCTCATCTTACAACCTCCATTTCCTTATCCATTACGGGGACCATGTCCAATGTGCAAAGTTATTGCAATAAATTGAGACAAAGTAAATGCAAATAACTGGCATGTCATTTATTGGTTTATTGTCTTTCTCACCCACTAGGATGTCAGCCCCATGAGGCAGAGACTTGGTCCTGTTCCTTGCTGTACCAAGCACCCAGGATGCTGCCTGGTGCTCAATAAGAGATCCCTAAATAATCATCGGTTGAATAAATGGACATAAGGGGCGCTCAATAAGTGATGGCTTCCATTGTTATTCTAAAGTGTCCTGAGACAGAAAGCATTTGAAGTTCATGGTTGTTGAGAAAGGAAAGGTTCAAAAGCAAGTAATGTCCAGGGTTGGCATGGGGCTGTCTGTCTGCCAGGTGATGAAGGGTACCAGGAAAGCTGGGCTTATCTAGACCGGGGGACAGGACTATGTGCTCATGAGAGGCAGGCAGGAGCATCCATGAGCAACTGGGGCACTTGGGGCATCCTGTCCATTAGACTCCCTCACTCTAGCTGCCTGCAGGAGGACATGCAGGCCCAGTCTGCCAGCGCAGCTGACTTTTGCAAAAAAGCAGCCAGAAATCCAGTGGAAAACAATTCATTTTTACAAGCAAAACACAAATGAGAGCAATCAAAATTCATCTGTAGGTTGGGAGGGGCCCGGTGGTGTAGCCCAAGCTTCTTGGGCAATGTGGGCAGAAGGACCCCTTGGAGTGGCCTCCGTGGGTTCCTGGTCTCTCCAGCCTTCTCAGGTAGCCTCAGCCCCTGAGACATGGGACTCCACTTGGGGGAAGTGCCAACATGCCATCCAGATCCAAAAGGCTGGGATCACAGCCTGGGAAGGAACTGCTTCCCTGAGTTCTTGGGCTCACAGTGGTATCCAGGCTTTGGGGTTCCTGGGCTCAGAGCAGGTCAGCCCGTAGTGCCTGGTCTATGGAGATGTTCAGTAAATATTCATTGAGCAAGTCTCTTAGGTGTGACTTTGAGCACAGCTCTCCATCTCTGGGCCTCATCTATAAAATGGCCACAGTAATGTGGCCCCACCTACCTCACAGAGATAACGGAGAAATCAAGTGAGATGAAAGGGGTAAAAGTTTTTGTTTCTAAATAGCAAAGTGCTTTACAAATGCCAGGTGTGGGAATTCTCGTTGTCATTATTATTATGAGCAAGACACTTTTGCCAGAGCAGAAGTAGGGGGCCTGGACCCAGAAGGGCAGAAAATCTACAAAAACATCACAAGGAGGGTCTGGATGGAGCCCACCAGGGCTCATCACAGAGGGGACATGTGCTTACCAGCTCCGAGACAGACCCAGTCATGGAATACAGGTTTGTCCTCCTTCCCAGCGACCCGGCCTCCTGCTCAGTGGGGGACCCGGTCAGGTCAGGCTGTATCTCCCCAGACAGAGGGTTTCTGGGAAAATACACAAACCCCACCCGTGCTGTCTGTGAAATATAGCAACTATATAAATAATATAAATAGTTTCTCATATATCTTAGCTATATAAATTATTCTCCTTTGCTCTAAAAACTATATATTTGAGGTAGACAAAAATACCCTGTGAGCATTTCCCTTAAAGCTGTAGAATGAGGGGTCAGTGGTCACTCTAGTCCCCAGGGGCCCCAAGAGGGCCGAGGTGGGTCTTCAGGGGTAACTGGAAAAGAAAGGGATGAGAGCAAGGAAGGAGAAGAGAGGGAGAGAGACAGACAGAGAAGACCCCATAAGCCAAGGAGCCCTCAGAACCTGCACTGTGCCATTGACTTGGGGTGTCCATGTTAGCAGCCAGCCACTGCCTAGATGCCTTAGAGCCTGCCCTTTGCCCTCCCACGACCCTGCCAGCCATGAAGTCAGAATGCAGGTGGCATGTTGGTGGATCAGGGTGCTCTGGCCTCCAACTTGCTCCCAGGCCCCCTGCTCTGCCAGTGAGGTCCCTGCTGCCTTACGCCCAGCACTGAGCCTGGGTGGAGGCAGAGTTGGGGTCTCGGAGGAGCAAGATGGATTGGGAAGGCAGAGAAAGTCTCCATGCTGTGGGGAAGTGGAAGAAAGGAGAAAACCAGCCCTCTCCCCATTTTTCTCCTGCTGCCAAGGTGTGGGCCAGGTGCTTGGGTCAGCAATGTCATTTTAACGAGAGGGGCTCAGGTCAGTTTGGCTTCTCAGCCGAGCCTCTGCAGTCGAAAATCCTTCCAGCATCCAGCAGACTGCCCTGATCCACTGGAGACTGGGCAGCTCCTCCTCACCCTTGGAGGTCTCAGGGAGTTGGCCAGGGCACAGTCAGCGGGCCTTTGTCCTGGAGCTGGCACAGGCGAGGTTTCTGAGCATTCAGCTGATTCTGAAATTTCCTGTGTTGGTGAAGGGTCAGCAACTCTAGGTTTAGGGAGAAAGGAAGCTGACAGATGGGCGTGGCAGGGCCAGCAAAGTGGCCAAGGGCTTCCCGAAAGAAGTCACTTCCTCCTGGGTGGCATCAGGCCCCACTCTGGGGAAGTACAATGCCTCCAGCAAGGGGACCCTGCAAGGTCTTCATCCTGAACAAGAGAGGCATGTGCAACAGGAACCCCCAGCCTGGTCCAGGGGCTGTGCATCCATGTGTGCCTGTGTGGAGGTGCCAGTCTCTCCTCCTTTCACAGAGGGCCTTGGCAGGTGCTGCTGAAAATGTCCACAGGATCTGAGGAAATTATCAAAGTCACGTCTCCTCCTCAAGTAAGAGCCAAAGTGAGGGCCAAGTGAGAGGCCATTAGGAACTGAAGGAGGCTACCCAGGAGCCAGGCTTAGAAGGACTCAAGCACCTATAACCCCAGCCAGGGCAAAAGCCTTAACTAGATGAGCAGCCACAAGAATAGAAATGTAACTTCAAGTCATAGCTCGTGAGCCAGCTGTTCTTCAGTATTGTGAACTCAGCTGGTATGGGGGTGTCACAGACCAGGCAGGCCCCAGCCACAGGAAGTCACCAAAGCTCACTCAAGAGCCAGCTGAGAAACTGAGCTCGCCACGTCACTGCCAGGCACCAGGAAGCTGTTGCCCTCCTCCTCTGGGCTGGGAGTGAAGATTCCTTTGGCCAGCAGGGAACACAGGGAGGGGCCATTGTCTCCCTGTTCAACCTCAGGTGCACTGAGTCCCGCCTTGGTGGCTAGTTCTCCCACCTGTCTTACCTGCACTGGTGGTAGTTTTGAGCACGGCTGGGTGAGTGTGCATAACCCAGCTCTCGAGACAAGAATGAGGCCTCAGCGGAGGCATATTTGAAAAGCCAAATCAAGGACACAGGGCTCCAGGGCACAGATCTCACTCGGGTCCACTCAAGCGCAGAAAGCTCTCCTTTCTCTGAACGGATGGCTTCTACCACCTCGGCTTTCTCCCCATCTCTGGCACAGCAAAACCAGGGGAGTGGTGGAGGTGTGTGACACCTGGAGCCCACTGCACCTGAGCAGGGCCACAGGACCCGACTGACCCATCTCAGCCAGGCTCCCGCCTTCACTTCCAGCTGGCACTGCCTGCCTTGGCATTCCTAGCCCAGCAGTTCACCTCCCAAGAACATGCTGGCTCCAAGCCATTCATCCCAGGAAGCAAGATGGAATAGCCCCTCTCTCCCGTCCAAAATTTCAGTCCTGCTGTGCTCTTGGTCTCCCTTATTTCCCTCCATGTCTTTCTCACTCTGCCCTCCTCTCCAAGTCCTCAACAAGGTTGGGGATGCTTGGGTTAAGGGAGGAGGCTTTGCTTCTCTTTGTTGAGTATTGAGGGAGGCAAAAGGCTGGCCAAGGAATGGTGGTGAGTGGCACACTCGTGTGCATTGGCACACATGCCGGTTTATGCATGCATGTGATGACTGTCTGCCCAGAGGGCCGGCTGGGCAGCTTGAAGGGTGCCACAGGAGGTCCTGGCAGTGCCAGACTGGCTTGCTGGGCAGTAGGCCTAGTGCTTGCAGGTGTACACAAGCTCCTCCTGCACACATTGCTGGCACTCCACGTAGCAGCACCACTGCACCTGGCAGTGGCAGGAGAAGGCCACCAGGCGGCTCTGGGTGTCATAGCCCCGCCCGCAGCACAGGCTGCTGCAGCTGGCCTCCCGGGAGCACACCCTACCTGCTGTGCCAGGTGAGTACTTGCTGGGCCGGCAGAAGCTGGGTGAGTCCTCCATGTAGACCAGGTCCCCAGACCTTGGGGCCAGGCCTTTGGTGAGGCTGCCCTGCCTGGCAGGGGCCCACAGCTCTAGGCGGCCCAAGGCCTCATTGGTGGCACTGGACACCTTGACAGCCGAGTCATAGCGCAGTTTCAGCACCTGGCCCGTCTCACGGAACGGGGAGAGCTGCTTCCAGCAGGTGCGCACGGCACAGGAGCCTGATACGCCATGGCACTTACACGTGGTCCTGAGGCCACTCTTCACAGCCTGTGGGGGAGGCAGAACAGAGGCGTGGTCAGAGGCCTGGGCCCAGCAGCCAGAGCCTGCCCCCAGAGCACCAACCCCAGCAGGGCAGAGGCAGGAGAATGGGAAAGAGACCCAGGGTCTCAGCCCCAGCTCCTCCCCTTGGCCTGGAGTTCTTGTGGAATAGACAGCTTACGCGACTGAACACAGCAGTCCCAGTTCACACCAACTGAGTGACTGAACACAGCAGCCCCGGTTCACACCAACTCAATGATTGAACACAGCAGCCCCGGTTCACAACTCAGTGATGACAACTCAGAACTTAATCTCATAAACAGCTAGAGCACTGGCGTCTCCCAGCCTCCTCCCCTCAATAGACCAAGATACTTTTCACCCTCCAGACCTCCCACTACTGTGTAACCTCAGCCCCTTCCCTTCTCTGGGCCACTTCCATCTTCCCACCCATAAAATGGAGAAGTGGGCAGTTGCTCTAGATGGAGGTTTTCAAACAATGTTGGCTTCCAGGACCTCCAGGAAGGCCTGGTCCTTGGAATGGAGACCCCTCTCCAAACACGTCCCTGCTTCACCATACCTAGTCCTAAGCCTGGCTCCCACTGGTGACCACTGCTTCCACCAATGACACTCATGACCCTTCCATGCTTTTGCTGTGTTCCTGGCACCCAGTCACAGCCCAGAGTAGATGCCAAGGGAATGCTGGTTGAAGACGTGAAGTTCATCCTGCCTTTATGAAGTTCACGGCTTTTCATGTATTTTGGGGAGTGGGGTGCTGGCCTCCTTCAAGCCATGCTCCCCAGCTGTGTACCCTGGTGGGAAGGCACTGCGGGCAGCCAGGGACATGCTCACCTTGATGCCCACGTGGGTATTGTGGGCGTCTGCCCGTGCCCGCAGGTCCTTGTTTCCTCTCTTGGACCCCAGGAAGTTGCTCAGAAACTTGGTGCTGTACTTGAGGTTGTCACCACACACGCCCCACTGCCAGGCCTGCCGGCTCTCCAGCCCCGGAGAGTCATCACAGGTGCAGCGCTCCATGCGCCCAGCGCTGCAGGCCCGGGCCAGGGTGTGGGTGAGGGCGGCAGAGGACACCGCGTACAGGAAAGCTGTCTCTTTGAAGCCTGGATCGGGCACCCAGGGGCATAGGGAGGGAGGAAAGGGGGAAGAGAGGAAAGGAGGAAGCTTAGAGGTTGCCTGCCGCCCTCTGAGGGCCAGAGGCGGTGGTGGCAGCGCTGTGATGGGCAGGACAAGGGAATGTGGCTTGAGGACACAGCTCCGGGTGGGTCTCCCTGTCAACTGCCCCTTAAATTCTGACTGCAAGTTACCATTTAAATGGAACTTCCAGGCTGGGCACAGTGGCTCGTGCCTCTAATCCCAGCACTTTAGGAGGCCAAGGCGGGTGGATCATTTGAGGTCAGGAGTTCAAGACCAGTCTGGCCAATATGGTGAAACCCTGTCTCTACTAAAAATACAAAAATTAGCCGGGCATGGTGGTACATGCCAATATTCCCAGCTACTCAGGAGGCTGAGGCAGGAGAATCACTTGAACCCGGAAGGTGGAGGCTGCAGTGAGCTGAGATTGCGCCATTGCACTCCAGCCTGGGTGACAGAGGGAGACCCTGTCTCAAAAAAAGTTTTTAAATTTATAAATAAATAAATAAATGGAATTTACAAATTCACTATGGAGTATGTTCCCAGATTCCCAGAGGGCAGGAGGCCAGGGGCTACGGCCTTCACCTCTCACAGAAGAACACTGAGATGCAAAGAGAAGCTACTCAGACACCTGGCGTAGGCACAGTTGGGGCTAAACCTGCCATTTTGACTCCAGGTCGGTGTATGACCATTTGGATGGGCCCATTTCTGAGGCCCCTGAGATAAGCCCCATGGGCTTCCTATGACACATGATGGTTCTCAAATGTCATTCTCTGCTACCCACTGTTGAATAGACCCAATGATACAGTGACCTTGAGTCTCCTGGCTGACTTGCCTCAGACTGACCATCCCACCCACTCCAGAACCACCGACACTCCTCTCTGCTGGGTGTGGCCCAAACCTGGCCTCCCACCAGCTCACTACTTCCTGCCTGCCCTCCAGTGCATCTGGGTGCTGGTGATGTCCCGAGAGAGACACAGAGAGAGGCCATTAGCTTGGCTGCAGACCGTGGAGAGCAGCTGGCCTAGGAGGGGCCTGGCTGCCCTGTACAGCATCACTGCATTTTTTTTTTTTTTTTTTTTGAGACAGAGTCTCGTTCTGTCTCCCAGGCTGGAGTGCAGTGACACAATCTTGGCTCACTGCAACCTCCACCTCCCGGGTTCAAGCAATTCTCCTGCCTCAGCCTCCCAAGTAGCTGGGATTACAGGCTCCTGCCACCATGCCAGCTAATTTTTGTATTTTTAGTAGAGATGGGGTTTCACCATTTTGACCAGGCTGGTTACAAACTCCTGACCTCGGCCTCCCAAAGTGCTGGGATTACAGGTGTGAGCCATGGCAACCGGCCAACTGCAGTGTTTAAATTTTTGTATTTTTAGTAGAGACGGGGTTTCATCATATTGGCCAGACTGGTCTTGAACTCCTGACCTAAAGTGATCCACCCGCTTCGGCCTCCCAAAGTGCTGGGATTAGAGGCACAAGCCACTGCGCCCAGGCTAGAAGTTCCATTTAAATGGCAACTTGAGTCAGAGTTTAAGGGGCAATTGACAGGGAGACCCACCCGGAGCTGTGTCCTCAAGCCACATTCCCTCATCCTTCCCTGTCAAAAGCCCTTTCCCCTTGGCAAGGGAGTCACATGGTGACCTGTGTTCTCCCTTCCAGACTGCATGCTTCCCGAGGGTAGCTGGGTCTTGTTCAGCTCTGAACCTCCAGGATCTGGCACACTGCCTGGCTCACTATGGGCCTCCATGGATGCTTAGTGGGTGGTGGAGCGGGGAGGGAGGTAGAATGGGAGTGGAAGGGAAGGAGGGACTGATGGATCGATGGATGTGACAAACAAAGGGACAGATAAATGAGTGAACAAATGCATCGCCTGGCTCATGTCATTGGGCCTGGAACCAGCTGCCGCCCATCCTCACGTCTTCATGTGCCTTGTTTCGTGTGTGTGTGTGTGTGAAGAGGCAGAGGGAGACAACTGGGGGACCCCATCTTATCTGTGAGCTCCTCTAGGAATAGGCTTGTGTCTCCTCCTCTCTTGGATCTTCCTTGCTCCTCTGCTCCCCCAAACCTGAGGCTGGGCCACAGCTGGCCTTCAACTGCCCCTCATTAACTCTTGGGACTCTTCTCATTTGGGACCATGCTAGGGCAGGAAGGGCAGTGTGGCCTGGGCACGGGAGCCAGGAAAAAGGAAAGGGCAGCCTCTCCCAGACTCCTCCTCCCTGAAGGCTTCTTCCCCCAGCCCTCCTCCTCCCCTAGCCCTCCTCCCCACCTCTCTTGAGCAGGCCCGTCCTGCCCTCCAGGCTACAGTTCCAGCGCTCATGCCGGAACTGAAACTGGCACTCAAGCAGGCCGAGGTGCGCAGCATCCCTCAGGGTCTCAGCCAGGCCAGGCTCCCTCCGGCAGAGCTGCTTCTGCCGCCGGGACAGCTTCAGCAGGTCACACTGCTTCAGGTGGGCCCCGCCCTGTGCCGGGGCCGCCGCGGTGCCCAATCCTGGGAAGGGCGTCAGGACTTCCCGCCCGGTCAGGCTAGAGAGAGCGAGAGGAGGGAGACGGGTGAGCCTTGGGGATGGTGGTGAGGGGCAAATGAAGGGAAGGGGCCTCCTCAGGGGCTTCATTTACTGCCCTTCTGGGCGGCAGGCTGACCCCCTGGAGGTCCCGTCCCCATTTTACAGATTAGGAAACCAAGGTTCATGTAACAAAGGTTGCTGCAGGACCTTAAACCTGTTTTCCAGATTCCGGTCTCTGCTCTTCTTATCCACCCTATTTTCCTATTTCCCTATTGGCCCAGTTAGAAAAATCATCTGGGGTGCTTATTAAAAATACGCTTTCCCAGGATCCATGCTGGGCAATTCTGGGTCTATTGGTTTGGAATTCGGCCTGGGAATCTGTACATTTACCACAGTCCCTAGGCAGATTTTGTGATCCGGGAAGTTTGGGAAATAATGCACAGAGTATTGGTGGCTGCCTGGCCAAGAGAGCCACATTCCTGAGAGGGGGCAGGCAGAGGGGATGTGGACATTGAGCGGACACCCAGCCAAGGTCCCCTGACATCCCTCTCTCCCTTACATGATGCTGCTGCCCAAGTAATCCTGTACCAATCTAACATGTTTCCATAATTCCCAGATAGACCTTCAACCATCTGACCACCTGGTGCCTGGTACAAATAGATGCCTGGGGAGAGAAGGGGATGGAAGGAAAGAGAAGGGAAGGAAGGAAGGACTGATGGATGGTTAGATGAAGGTGAAGGAGCTGAATTCCCATCAGGCCATCAATCCCAGACTTCTTGTTCTCCTAGATTGAAAGTTCATCGATTCTGGAGCCAAGCTACCAAATTCTAAGGCTGATGTTCTAGCTATGCAATCTTGACACCTTGGTTTTTTCCCTTCTGGAAACTGGGCAGAGTGATCTTCTCTACCTCCTAGGGTTGGTGGGAGGATTATATGAAATGGACTAACCACAGTGCCTGGGACATGCAGGCCTACCTTCCTGCTAGCTGGAGCTTCCCAAACTTCCCTCGTCTTGCAAGATGCTTTACTCTCCAGCTAAGCAGAGTCTCCCCTTTGTCCAGATGAGGAAACAAAGGATTTACGAGGAGGCAGTGACTGGACTGGTCATACAACAGATCAGCAGCAGGGTGGGAATTGGAATTAGAGTTCGTCTTCCCTCTTCCCAGAAGCTCTCTGTGAGATGGCTCTGCTGGTTCAAAATGTTTGCTGTCCTATACCCTGGTGCCCCCAGTGTGGGTGGAATATACATCATTCCAGGACCCAGCCCAAGAGAAGTAACCCTGTTCTGGGATATCCTGGCCTCATAGCCAGGGTAAAAGATCAAAGGTGGGCTGGGCTAAGTGGCTCACACCTGTAATTCCACACTTTGGGAGGCTGAGCAGGTGGATCGCTTGAGTCCAGGAGTTTGAGAGCAGCCTGTGTGACAGCAAAACCCTGTCTCTACTAAAAATAGAAAAATTATGTGGGCATGGTGGCACACATCTGTAGTCCCAGCTACTTGGGAGGCTGAGGTGGAAGGATAGCTTGAGCTCGGGAGGTGGAGGCTGCAGTGAGCTGAGATTGCATCACTGCACTCCAGCCTGGGAAACAGAGCAAGACCCTATCTCAAAAAAAAAAAAAAAAAAAAAAAAAAGCAAAGGTGGAAGCAGGCCATGGCTCTTAGAGCTCCTGCTTGGATGTGGCACTTGCCACTGTTGCTCATGTGCCACTGGCCAAGGTAAGTCCTGTAGTCAAGCCAGGAGTGGTCAGAGAAGCCCATGTTCCTCTGAGCCAAGGGCACAGCTCTCCTCTTTGGAGCCACCTGCATTAGCCAGGACATCTGGCTGGAGGCCATGCCCTCTCTGTATGCCCCAGAAGTTGGAAGCCTCACCAGAGGGTATGCGGCCTGGCCAGGCCCCAGGTGCCCTCAGAAATCACCTGTAGATTCCACACCCTTCAGGTGCAGTCAACCCATCATGGAGCATATCTCCGAAACCTCTGAGCAGAGACAGATGCTATCGGGCTCCTGCTGGCCTAGCCTGGCCCTGGGCTCCTCTCCCAGACAGGGTGAGGGCAGGGACCCGTTAATCATTAATCTGGGGGCAAATGGGTAATTTTCCAGTCCACCAGGTCTACACCCAAACCCCTCCCTGTAGCCTGGCAGGAAATCCTCAGAGTTTGACCCTTGGCAGGTCCAGAGCAGAACTGGATGTCAACTCCAGCTGAGGAGGCCACGCCTTGACTGGCTTCCAGTGTGGAGGGCAGCTTGGGGCTGCAGCTACCTTGCCCTCAAATGTCCTCCTTCTCACACCGAGGGCTGGTGTGAGTGGCGACTTCTGCTCACACAATTCCTGTGTTTCAGAAACTGGACCTCCCTGATAGCAACTGATTGACAGAGGGGAGAGCAAGCAGGGAGTGATGGAAATTTTGGCCAATGAAGCTGCATATCCTTCAAGACCTGCCTCAAATGCCATTTTAAGAATAATAGCTATGATTATTATATCATTATAGCTACAGTATATGTCATATGATATGACATGATATATAACATATATTTTTTTGAGACAGTCTTGCTATGTGGTCCAGGCTGGAGTGCAGTGGCGTGATCTCAGCTCACTGTAACCTCCACTTCCCGGGTTCAAGCAATTCTCCTGCCTCAGCCTCCCGAGTAGCTGGGACTACAGGTGTGCGCCACCATCCCTGGCTAATTTTCATATTTTTAGTAGAGACGGGGTTTCACCATGTTAGCCAGGCTGGTTTCGAACTCCTGACTTCAAGTGACCTGCCCGCCTCAGCCTCCCAGAGTGCTGGAATTACAGACGTGAGCCACTGCACCCTGCCCAAGCTGTGTTCTTGTCTGGGACTCCCATGTAGTGTGGAGCGAAGGCTCAAAGTTGGTTTGTCTAACTAAATGCATCATCCTTGATTATGACCTCTGACATGTGAAGAGTGCCAGAATTCCCTAGGCTGCACTTGGGAGCCAGACCCAGCAAACCCCTCCGCTCATTCAACAGGCATCTGGTTTTTGTTGGTTTGTTCATCTTTGTTTTCGTTTTTGGTGCTTCTGGCATGGAGTGGGTGGAGACCAGGGACGCTGCCCAGCACCCTGCAGTGCCCAGAACGGCTCCACTCCAACCACAATGTCCGCGATGCCCAGGGGAAGAGACCCTGGAGGGAGCAATGGGTCTCAAACGGTGCCCAGCTCTGCATGGCCAGCGTTGCCTTGGAGCTCTGTGGAATGCAAATCCTCAGGCCCCACCCCAGAGGCATCTGTTTTTTAAATTTCATCTAATGGACCCTGAGATTGATGGCTCAGAGAGTCCAGTATCAAGTCGGTTAATTTTATTAGTGGTAATGACACTTAGTAGCGATTAATGACCAGGAAAGGCAGCCAACCGCACAGAGGCCTCAGGCCACACTGGGCCCTGGTCTGCCCAGGGCTGCTCTCAAAGAAGGCTCCCTGGCACTGCCTCGGGAACCCCACAGGGCCCATGAAGACAGCCTGGGAGGCCTCAAAGACCCAGTTTCCCTCTGTTTATTTTCTGTGTTGCAGTTTGGGATCGTATTTCCTTTGAAGAAATAGTACCATGACATCATATTTAGAAGATGACCATCTATTTTCCTAAATAGTGAATTATCCGACACATGCTCAGCCCATGGCTTCTGCTGGGAAGGTATCTTCCTAGACCCCAGAATAATTCTGGGTGTGGCAGGCTTCAGCCTGCTCAGAGGTCAGCAGGAACAACGTCATCCCCTGGAAGAAGTCATACTGTTTGGCATCCCAGCCCTGCAGACACCACTCACTGGGTCCCTCTGTGAAATCTCAATTACCCACAGTTAGCTGAGTGCCAAGGGGGTAAGATGGACAACTGGAGAAATTCAAGTGGGCTTCCTTAGTCTTATGAACCCAGAAAAATGTGTTTATTTTGGTGTTTTTGTTTTGTTTTGTTTTGTTTTTTAATCGAGTCTCACTCCATCACCCAGGCTGGACTGCAGTGGTGAGATTTCGGCTCACTGCAACCTCTGCCTCCCAGGTTCAAGCAATTCTCCTACCTCAGCCTCCCGAGTAGCTGGGATTATGGGCACGTGCCACCACGCCCAGCTAGTTTTTTTGTGTATTTTTAGTAGAGATGGGGGTTTCGCCATGTTGGCTAGGCTGGTCTTGAACTCCTGACCTCATGTGATCCGCCCACCTTGGCCTCCCAAAGTGCTGGGATTACAGGCATGAGCCACCACGCCCAGCCAAATATGGGGGTCTTAATGAAGATGCTGCCTTATGGCCAATCAGATGCTATCAGATCAGTTAAACAAGTAACCAGGGTTCTGAACTAAAGGGCAGAGGAAGGGTTGTTTGCCAACTTGCTAATTGCTCTTCTGGGCTGGGGGCTACTGCCTGACTCAGGTGCTCCTGAGCCTCCTGGGGCCACCACTCTATCAGGCTGCACCTGCTTTGGCCCAGCTACCTCCACTATTCCTGTCTGTCTCAGGCTCCCCAGGCTAACTTCCAGCCTCTCTTTTCCCATTAAGAAAGCAATGACCCCAGGTGAACAGCGGCCGCCTCCTCCCCTTGCTGCCCCCAGTCTGTGCCCTTCTGTTCTCTGCACCTTCACCCCGTGGTCCTTGGCGGTCAGGTTCATCATAAAACCAGAGCCCCCACCTCCACACATGTGATGACCTCTGGCTTGGACCCCAGGGCACCCCCAACCACTTGACAGACCAGCCTGTCTTTCTCTAGAGTGGGAGAAGTCAAGGGTGCCCCTCAGGGCTTCATCTCACACACTCTCACCCTCAGATCTCTTCTGATCCTCCTGGAACCTCCTTCCCCACCTCCTTTCACACTCTCCAACACACACCCCACCCACAATTGTGGCTAAAGCTGCCCCGCTGGGGTGACCTTGAAGGAAGCAGAAGATGGCTCTCCCAGGTTTTGGCAAAAGCCTCCCAGGAGACTGCTCTGTCCACCGTCAGCAGGACCCCAGGGACCTCACCCTTCAGTAATCACCCACCCCCTGCCTGGAGAGTGGGGCTCAAGGATCTCATGCCCCAAGGCTGTTCTGGCCTAGGTAGTCTGGTCCTAGGTCTGACTCACTCAGAGGTGACCTCAGGGTTGTCCCCTCACCAACTGAGCTCATTCCATCAAACAAATACACCTTAACTCATGAGAGGGGATGGCTGGAGCCAGACTGCCTGGGTTCAAATCCCACCTCCACCTCTTCCTAGTTGTGCTACCTTAGGCAAGGTGCTTTACCTCTCTATGCTCTGAGAGCAGTGAGCACACAGTAAGCTCCAGATAAGTATTTGTCATTAGTGAGCACCTACCATGTGCCAGGTACTGTGCTGGGACACGGTCCTGCCCTCAAGAAGCTCACAGTCTGGAAGGAAGTTGGTTGGACTCAGGAGTCCTCCAGACTCTCTCAAGGCCCCAAGAAGGGGAAGGAAGAGAAAGCTTTGCACTGGCCTGCCTCCTTGAGGAAACACCAGTAGCTGCTTAGGGACCCAGATCAGAACTCCTGGTACCATGCAGGTGAGAACTTGATCTTGACCAGTCCCATCCTGCCTGTAGGAGGCCTGGGGGTGAGGAGGAGGCAAGAGGAAGCTCTCAGGGAGCACTCCAGGCTGTTTGGGGAAGACCAGGTTGGTGGAGAGCTTTTCTCATCACCTAAGAGGACCCCAAGCCCTGTTCTTCCACCTACTCCCATCCTAGTTTCTGCTTGAGAGGGTCTGATGCTTTCAGCAGAGGCTATCCCTAGGATGTGGTGGGTGGGTGGCACAGGACAAGGCAGGTGGTTTCTAGGGCGCCAGGTAATGCCAGTGTGTCTGGACTCTTAGCTGGAGGGTCCAGGAGTAGTGCATTACGCCAGGGCCATGCCAACTACAGGCAGCTGCCTGGGAACCGGGAAAGCCTTGTGCTGCCCGGGGTGCTGGCTTCCACCCTGAAAAACCCCATCAGATGCTCCTGATAACAGGCTTCCGCTGCAAGGCCATTTGCATGGTGAGTGCGCCCTTTGTGCTTTCATCTCAAACGTCTCAGTCTACCTCTCCTGGCCCTCACTGATCCCCCTACACACACAAATACACACACACACTCACACTCCCTCACACACACATCCACATTCATACACACCTATACTTGCACATACACTCATGCACACTCTCACACATACACACATTCTCACGCACATACGCACTCACACACACACTCTCACACACCCCTAGCCCCTCCTGTGCTCTCCGCTCCCAACCTCTTCCCAGTAGCGGGGAGTTCAGTGAGGGGCAGTGCCTGGCCCAGTAAGAGAGGGCACCATGGCTCTGGGCAGCCCTTTTTTGAGGGTGGCTGCTCAACACCAACTCCAGGCTTCTTTCCCCTCCTGCTGTTACACTGGGAGGCCCCAGATTTCCCCTACTGTGAGCACACCCTCCCCTCTACCTTCCAGGTGCCTTTCTCTTCTACAGCACCCAATGCCACCTTGCACCTCCTCCATGACGTCCTGCAGCCAGGCAAATTCGGAAGCTACTATTTCCAACCTTCCTACCTTTATGCCCAACTCTCTCCACCCCCTCTTTTCACTTACTCGCTCATTCATTTATACCTCTATTAACTGAGTATCAATAAACAAAAGTACAACTATAAAGGATTTTTTTGGTCAGGCGTTGTGGCGCGCACCTGTAGTACCAGCACTTTGGGAAGTCAAGGCAGGTGAATCGCTTGAGCCTAGGAGTTCAAAACCAGCCTGGGCAACGTAAGTGAGAAGTTGTCTCTACAAAATTAAAAATTAAAAAATTAGCTGGGCATGGTGGCACGTGCCTGTGGTTCCAGCTACAGGCTAGGAGGATCGCTTGAGCCCAGGAGGTCAAGGCTGCAGTGGGCCATGATCACGCCACCGCACTCCAGCCTGGGTGACAGTGAGACCCTGTCACACACACCAAAAAGGACTTTTCTAAGCATCAGCTTTTTGCCCAGTCCACCCACAGACCTCAAAACCACTCGTTCCTCCTGTCTGGCTCCCCCACCCCTACTCCTGGATCCAGCCTTCCTTCCCTCCCCAGCTCTCACCCTCCATCCCCATGAACCCACCCTGAGGACTGAATCTGGCCACACTTCCCCGCTGGAGCCCACCCCACAGCCTCGTCCCCCACCCATCCCTGACTCAGAGAGGAAAGAGCTGGGTCCAGCTGTAGGCTTTGTCTCTCCAAGCACAGCCCCACTTCCTGTCTCACAGCCGCAGACCGGGCTGCCTGCAGGGGATGGCATCAGGGAGACGTGCTCAGGGGCTAAGTGGGTAGTGAGCAGCTCGCACAGCAAGCATGCTTTGCATCTCAACAATCCCCGGCATTTAGAGTGTGGCTAGTTCAACATCTGTGAAGGAAATGCTTTTTCTTCTTCCTCCTGTCTCTCTCCCTCTCCACTCAGGCTCGGGCTGAAGCCAAGGAGAGGAAGCCTTTGTCCCTGGCACGTATGCATCAAGTGTCACAGTGGCTGCGGAGGGTCCCCAAAGTCATTCCTGCAAAGAAGGATCCATCACCTCTATGAGTCTGTGACTATAAACATCTACCCCAGTTCCTAGGCTGAGTCCAAATGTACACCATTCAAATCATTATACGTTAGAGCTGGAGAAACCCTTTAAGGTCACCCGGCCCAGAAGCTCTGCTCTGCTGGCTCCTGGAAGGTGTCCTGGAGGCTGTGTGGGGAAGCAGGAGGGCAAGGGCGTGCCAAGTGTGCAGGTCTCCGGTGGCCCACAAATTCATGCAAGATTGGTCGTCCAAGGCCACCCACTGGCTTGGTAGCAGGGCTGGGTCTGTGGCCCAGGTCTCTTGATTGCTTCCACCAAGCCTGGCAGTTTCTGCTTGCAGACCCAGCACATCAGGGAAGCCAAATCAGCCATCACCACAGCAAGCATCTAAGGTGGTGGAAATGCAAGACAGCTAGGTTTTGAGGGAAGGAAACCTGGTCAGGACTCCTCTGACCCCCTGGGTGGCCCAAGGGTGGACCCTCAGGAAGGGAGAGAAAGACCCTCTGTTTAAAGGCTACTTTCCCTGGTCTAAAACTCAGTCTCTTCAGCAAAAAGTCAGGAATCAGGCTTACAGAAGTGGCCTACCTCTTCATACTAAAGTATGAGAGTCTGATACAATACCAGTGCTTGAGAACATACTTGGCTAGATAGAGGGAAGTTCAAAGGAGAGGGCCTGGTATGTGAAGAGAAGGAGTTGGGGGAGCTTGGTGTGGGGATGTGGAGGCAGTGGGTGGGAAGTTCAGGGAAAGGCAAATCATGGCTGAAACCGCACTCCTGGTGGCAAGTTCCTACTCAACCAGGGTACTGGGTGACTCTGGCTGGGTGACTGCAGCCAAGTTATTTAACCATGACGCATTGACCAACTAACTACCTTGACAGGTTCTTGAATGCACCCTGGGCTCCGATCACCCTCTTCCCACGCACAGGCAGGCTCAGGCTGGGCTTGGGCCCTGGAAGGGCCAGGCCTCTGGGGAATGCCTTGTGCATGACCCCCTCAGTGATGAGGACAGTGCCATTGTTTGCACAGGCTCTAGGCAGAGATGTCCCATGCTGCAGATTCCACTTCTTCTCCTGCAGGCCCCACGGATGGCCCACACCCTCCGCCCAGCTGTAGGGACAGCAGGAACCTCCTTGCCTGATCAAGGATCCACCCCCAGAGTAGTCCGGGACACCCCCTGGGATGGATGTAGTTGTGAGCGGCTCCCTTGGGAATAGAACCACTAGGACTGTCCTAAATCCAGAGCCAGCCAGGGCTGGAGAAAGGGGACCCTCCCCTCAGCCAGGCTAGTCTCTCCCTTGTCCTCTGCCATGTCTAACTCGGTCCGAACCCCATGCTGTAACCTTCTCCCAGTCCAAAAGCTCTCATGGATCCCCTGGAAACTTTTATAGCCATGTCCTTTTTTAACATTTGATCACCCTGAGGTCCCAGACAGCTCTAGTATGCTGTGATGTTTGTTTGCCTCCTCCAGGAAGCCCTCCTTACTTGCCAGCCCCATCCCCCTCTAACCATCCTCTGTCTTCTCCCACTTTTGTATATATAGTACCATCAGTTCCGCATGGCAGACACTCCTTTCTTCCTCTTCAAAGCTGTATCCTGTAAGCTTCTTGGCAGAGGCCATGGTTTTTCATACCCTGAGATCCATTCTTTCCCAGTCCAGATGCCTGCTCCTCCCAAGCAGATGCTCTACAGACACCTGCTGGCTGCATATTATGCCCCTTAGGTGTCTAACCCCACGCAAGGAGTGCAGTTCGGGGCTGTCCCTCAGCCTCCCTGCAGTCCCACCCTGCTGGCTTCACTGTGGTCTTGCTCTCTGGCTGCAGAGGCTACCACCTAACGCCCCACCGCCAAACCTTCCCAAGCTGGGGCTGGGCGGGCTTTGGGAGGGCGTGGCTCTGGAGGAGGCTGCCTGTGGCCACGCCCTCCTAGCCCACGACTGATTGCTGGCGTATGCTCTCCCCAGTGCCAGATCTCGGGGCCATCCCGCCATGGTCCTCAGCCCCTGTGGGGCCCTGTACCTTGGGGTCTGAGAGCCAGGCCCGTTCCCTCTGAACCTCAGTTCCTGGGGAAGATCTGTGCTTGGGTAGGCTGGTGACACCCAGCGAGGACCAGCCAAGCAACTGGCCTGAGTCTTTGTTTAAAACTCAGCTTAGGCCTGGTACACAGTGGCTCACGCTTGTAATCCCAGCACTCTGGGAGGCCGAGGCGGGCGGATCACTTGAGATCAGGAGTTTGAGACCAGCTTGGCCAACATGGTAAAACCCCATCTCTACTAAAAATACAAAAAATTAGCCAGGTGTGGTGGTAGACGCCTGTTGTCCTAGCTACTCAGGAGGCTGAGGCAGGAGAATCCCTTAAACCTGGGAGGCAGAGGTTGTAGTGAGCTAAGATCCTGCCACTGCACTCCAGCCTGGGCGACAGAGCAAGACTCCGTCTCAAAAAAACAAAACAAAACAAACAAAAAAAACTCAGCTTGCACAACCTCTCGCAGTGACTTGGGCTCAGAGTTTGCCACAGATTCACAAACCCTTATCCACAATTCCAAATTCCAGGAAACTCAGAAAACTACAAGTTTTTTTAACAATTGTGGTGAACTCATACGGTAGCAAGCCCTGACCCAAACCAGGGAGAATATTATGGGCTTTGTTTATCCCAACCTGTAGATGTCTACCTGCAAAATTAATAGAGTCTGATTACAGGTGCTGCCCCAGATCTTGCTAGAGGTGCTGTTAGCCATGGAATATACGATACGTTACCTTTCTGTACTTTTAATTTTTTAATTTTTATTTTTTAAGTTTATTTTTTCTGCCTCCCCTACCTCCTATATTACTTTTCTTTCCCTTTTCTTTTTCTTTTTCTTTTTTTTTTTTTTGAGACGGAGTTTCACTCTTGTTGCCCAGGCTTCAGTGCAATGGCGCGATCTCGGCTGACTGCAAACTCCGCCTCCCAGGTTCAAGCAATTCTCTTGCCTCAGCCTCCCAAGTAGCTGGGATTACAAGCGGCTGTCACCACGCCCAGCTATTTTTGTATTTTTAGTAGAGATGGGGTTTCACCATGTTGGCCAGGCTGTTCTCAAACTCCTGACCTCAGGTGATCCACCTGCCTCAGCCTCCCAAAGTGCTGGGATTACAGGCATGAGCCACCGCACCCGGCCTACTTTTCTAAAATTCAAAGAGAAATGTTGAATTCTGACAGCATCTGGCCTCAAAGGGATTGTAACACCAGGAAAAACAAACCCTTTGGTCTTGCCCTAAAACCAGCCTCTTGGAAGTTTCCAGGACTGACCAGAGCTTGGTAGTTGGTCTTTCTGGCTCTAAGACTCTTCACCCTCCTCTTCAGCCTTCATCTCTCCAATGAGGGGCTTGGGTGTAGAAGAGGCCACCCTATGCCCCCAGCTCATGTCTGCTGCTACCAGCATGCCATGAGGTGGTGGGTGTGGCTGATTTCTGGAGTCCGATGGGGATAAGTCTCTGCTCTCTGCTTTGTGTCCAGTTCCTATCCTGACAGAAGCCAGGCCATGGCTCCCAGTTGGCCAGGTCTAGGTGAGGTAGTATGTGCCCCAGAGAGCCCATGGAGGCAGAAGATGAAGGAGTGAATGGGACAGGGCACAGAGGGAGATTCCAGGGGAAAGGAAGGGCCAGTGAAAGGGAGAGGGCACTGCCCACCAAGATATTCACTGCAGACCAGGGAGCAATGCTAGAGACTGTGGGACTCAGCCAACAGCAGGGCCCCGAGGTCTCTACTAAAGGAAACTACAAGTGAATTGAAGACCTGAGCACCTGAAAAATTAGCTAATGAGCCAAGAGTTTGAGACACACAGGACAACAGATGCCCAGGACATGCGCCAAGTGCAGGGCCTGGGCCACAGGGTCGGGGCTCAGAGGGACAGAGCTGCCCTAAGGGGACAGGCCTCCAGTTGGGGTTCCACTGCCAGCATATGGCAGAGATGAAGAGGTTGGCTTGGATTCTGACAGTTTCCCCCCAACACGCACACCTATAAATGAGGATAACTGGCCAGGTATGATGCCTTGGGCCTGTAATCCCAGCTACTCAGAAGGCAGAGGCAGGAGGACTGCTTGAGGTCAGGAGTTCAAGGCTGCCATGAGCTATGATCAAGCCATTGCACTCCAGTCTGGGTGACAGAGCAGGAACCTATCTCTCTAAAAATAAAAAAAATAAGTGAAATTTTAAAATAAATGAGAATTATATCAGCACCTACCTCCTGGGTTGCCACAATGTGAGGTGAAGTAATGCACATAAAGTGCTGAGCACAGAAAAGGCTGGGTTTGTTCTGAATTGTACAGTGGCTGGGATACAGGCACAGAGAAGAAGGAACAGATGTCACCACCAAAGACTCTTCTTAACTTGGGACGTTGTAAGGCAGATCACTAGATTTCTTGGAATCCTTATATACAGATAGCATTTGAATACTTATATATATATTCATTTAACTCTTACAACAAGCCTAAGAGATCAAGATTAGCCCATTTTACAGATGAGAAAACTGGGGTCAGAATGGTTATCTGACTTGCCCTGGGTCAGTCAGTAAGTGGTAGATGGAGATTTGAACTCTGATCTGTGTGACCCCAAGCCCAGTGCCCCTTACACTATAACAGGGCCTTGGGCCATGTCCCATCCTACTCATGCTGATGCCAGGATGGGAGTCACCCTCACAGCACCTGGCCCACCTCCTCCTGAGCCCAACTTCCACCTGAGCACATAATCCCAAAGGCACCAGGACCTCTCTTCCTTAGGAGATTCCAGCCCGGGAGTCTGCCGGCCCCGCTTCCCTCCTCTCCTCCTTCCCGTCCTCAGCCACAGAAAGTCCACCATCATCCACTGAAGAGGCTAGGATGACTCTCAGCCCAACTCTGGAGCCCAGCTCCTCAGGGGTTACAGCTCAGCCAGAGACAAGCTGGCCTAAATTCCTTCCCAAAACACAATGATTCTTATCAGCGATGTTTGGCTTTCAGTCCACCACCCCCAAAGCAGTAAAATTTCTTTTACCTTTTCTTCCCTCCAACTATATTTTTCTCAGGCCCCAATTCAATTTCTAAAAATGTGTTTTTATTAAAAATAAAAACAATACTATCTAAATACATAGAGCGCATTGGAAGAATTTCTTTTTTTAAATTTTCAATGCCTGCACACTGAAAACTAGAAAACACTGCTGAGAAAAATTACAAAAGCTCTAAATAGAAAGATATGGCCTGTGTGCAAATCAGCAGACTCAATATTGTTAGAATGTCAATCTTCCATGAACTGATGTATAGATTCAATGCAATCCCAGTCAAAATCCTAGGAGGCTTTCATGTGGATGTTGATGAGATACTACTAAAATCTATGCCGAAATACAATGACCCTGAATAGCCCATGCAATTTCGAAAAAATAGTGCACAGTTAGAGAACTTATAGTACTTAGTTTCAAGACTTAACATAAAGCTATAGTAGTCTAGGAATATAAAAGGCTTATTGGGGAAAAAATTTTTTTAAAGCTACTGTAATCAAGGCTGTATAGTATTGGCATAAGGATAGGCATATAGATAAATGAAACAGAGTAGAGTGTCCAGAAATAGGCCCACACATATTGAATCAATTGATGAGCAACAAAGATGACAGTGGAGAAAACATCATCATTTCAACAAATGGCACTGAAACACGTGGACATTCATATGCAAAATAATAAGCTTGCCCCTTACTCCATGTTGTACACACTAGTTAACTCAAAATGAACCATAGACTTAAGGGTAAAAGCTAAGATTGGCTGGGTGTGGTGGCTCACGCCTGTAATCCCAGCACTTTGGGAGGCCGAGGCAGGTGGATCACCTGAGGTCAGGAGTTCAAGACCAGCCTGGGCAACATGGTGAAACCCCATCTCCACTAAAAATACAAAATTAGCTAGGCACAGTGGTGGGCATCTGTACTTCCAGCTACTCAGGAGGCTGAGTCAGGAGAATCACTTGAACCCGGGAGGTGGAGGTTGCAGTGAGCCGAGATCATGCCACTGCACTCCAGCCTGGGTAACAAGAGTGAAATTCTGTCAAAAAAAAAAAAAAGCTAAAATTATAAGTTTCTAGCTGTGGCTCATGCCAATAATCCCAGCAGTTTGAGAGGCCGAGGCAGGAGAATTGCTTGAGCCCAGGAGTTTGAGACCAGCCTGAGCAACATAGCAAAACCCCATCTCTACAAAAAAATAAAAAATTAGCTGGGCGTGATGGCGCATGCCTGTGGCCCCAGCTACTCAGGAGGCTGAGGCAGGAGGATCACTTGAGTCCAGAAGGTCGAGGCTGTAGTGAGCTGTGATTGTGTAACACATTTAGTTTCCTTGTGAGAACTATTTACACCCATCCTACATGGCTCTGGAGGAATGGCCCTGAGGATCAGGTGAGAGAAGGGGCTGTATGAGAAAGTGATTTGTAAACTGCAATACTAGTTATTATGTTTTTATCACCACCAACAGAATTAGGCTCCAGGCTTACTCAAAAGCAGCAGAAGCAACTCTAGCCTGGAGGACTGAAAGATATCATTTCTCCAAAAAAAAATAAAATAAAATAAAAAGGAGAAAACATAGGAAGAAATCTTTGCAACTTTTGGGTAGGCAGAGATTTCTTGGGTAGAACACCAACAAAGCACAAACCATACAAGAAAAGGTTGATACACTGGACTTCATCAAAATTAAAAACATCTGTTCTTCATAAGACACCAATAAGAAAATGAAACGGCAAGTCACGGGCAGGAATAAAATATTACCAGTACTTGTGACAAAGACTTGTATCCAAAATATATAAAGAACTCTTAGGCCAAGTGGCTCACGCCTGTAATCCCAGCACTTTGGGAGGCTGAGGTGGGCGGATCACCTGAGGTCAGGAGTTCAAGACCAGCCAGGCCAACATGATGAAACCTTATCTCTACTACAAATACAAAAATTAGCCGAGCATGGTGGCGCATGCCTGTAGTCCCAGCTACTTGGGAGGCTGAGCCACAAGAATTGCTTGAATCCAGGAGGTGGAGGTTGCAGTTAGCCAAGATCATGCCATTGTACTCCAGCCTGGGATACAGAGTGAGACTCCATCTCAAACAACAGCAACAACAACAACAACAACAAAATACATAAAGAACTCTTACGATTCAATAAGAAGACAAATAACCCAATGAAATGATATTCAAATGACCAGTATACACATGGGAAAATGTTCAACACACCATTCATCAATGGGGAAATACAAATTAAAACCACAATGAGATACTACTACATACTTACGAAAATAGCCATAAGTTAAAACTGATGATAGCTGACCATAGAATATGGAGCAACTGGAACTCTCATACATTACTGTGTAAAATGGTAAAACCACTCTGAAAAATGCCAATTCTATAAGTTATGCATATATCAACCATCTGATCCAACAATCCACTCCTAGACAGTTATCCAAGAGAAATGAAAACATACACCCACAAAAAGAGATGTACATGGATGTTTATACCAGCTTTATTTGGAATAGTCCAAAACTGCAAATAACCCAAATATCTTTTTTTTTTTTTTTGAGACAGAGTCTTGCTCTGTTGCCCAGGCTGGAGAGCAGTGGCACAGTCTTGGATCACTGCAACCTCTGCCTCCTAGGTTCAAGTGATTCTCCTGCCTCAGCCTCCTGAGTAGCTGGGATTAGAGGCATGCACCACCACCATCACACCCAGCTGATTCTTGTAATTTTAGTAGAGATGGGTTTTCACCACGTTGGCCAGGCTGGTCTCGAACTCCAGACCTCAAGTGATCTGCCCGTCTCGGCCTCCCAAAGTGCTGGGATTACAGGCATGAGCCACCACGCCCAGCCAAAATAACCCAAATATCTATCAAGTGGGGAATGGATAAATAATTTGTGGTATAGCCATACAAAGGAATACTCAGCCATAAAAAGGAATTTGCTATTGCTATATTCAATGACATGGATGAATCTCAAAAGCTTTATGCTGAGCAAAATAATCCAAGCAAAAGAGGCTATATACTCATGATTTCATGATATAAACTTCCAGAATAGGCAAAACTAACACATAGTGACTGAAAGCGGAGAAGTAGAGTAGCCGTGGGCTGGTAGGAGAGGGTTGATTGCAAAGAGGAACAAAGGATCCTTTAGGATGGTAGAAATGTTCTATGTAGTCATTGGAGTCACCACAAATGTGTTACACAGGTGTATAATTTGTTAAAACCCAAACCGTGCAATTTAAAATGCATGCATTGGCTGGCCGTGGTGGTGCACGCCCATAATTCTAGCACTTTGGGAGGCTGAGGTGGGTGGATCACCTGAGGTCAGGAGTTTGAGACCTGCTTGGCCAACATGGTGAAACCGTGTCTTCACTAAAAATACAAAAATTAGCTGGGCATGGTGGCACACACTTGTCATCCCATCTACTTGAGAGGCTGAGGCAGGAGAATCACTTGAACCGGGAGGCGGAGGCTGCAGTGAGCCGAGATTGCACCACTGCATTCCAGCCTGGGCGACATAGTGAGACTCCATCTCAAAAAAAAAAAAAAAAAAAGAAAAAGCATGCATTTCATTGTATATAACAACGATTTGGGGGGAGAATAAAGATTATGTTTTGTTTCTCCAATGGAATTATAGTAATGACACTTCCACCACCTGGGATGATGTTTAGAACCCTAGCATCCACTGAGAGTGAGCCTGGACTGAGCACTTAGCACGTATGTGCCAGACACCCTATCCAGCCCTTTCATTCATTGTTTCAATTAAGCCTCACCCTCACCTCTCAGATGGGTATTCTCATAACCCAAAGCTCAGCAAGGTTAAGACATTTGTCTAAAGTCACACAGTTAGCAACAGGCAAAGCTGGGATTCACTGTCTTGGGCTTTCATAAACTTCTCTGTACTATCCCTAGAGAGGAAAGAAACTCAACCAGTGCAGAGGTCACACACTGAAGAAACATCACCAAAGTTAATTATGATTTAAAAACTTGCATCCACAGAAACTATTTCTAGTTACAAAGCCATTCGGGTAACTTACAGACTGGACTGGGGGCCGGGCATGGTGGCTCACACCTATAAGCCCAGCAGTTTGGGAGGCCGAGGTGGGTGGATCATTTGAGGTCAGGAGTTCCAGACCAGCCTGACCAACATGGTCTCTACTAAAAATACAAAAATTAGCCAGGCATGGTGGCACATGCCTGCAATCTCAGCTACTGGGGAAGCTGAGGCAGGAGAATCTGTTGAACTTGGGAGGTGGAGGTTGCAATGAGCCGAGATCACACCATTGCACTCCAGCCTGGGTGACAGAGCGAGACTCCGTCTCTAAATAAATAAATAAATAGACTGGATTGGGTAACTGGGCCTGTCTTGTGCCCAGCTCATCACATAATGCAGTGCATTTTCATTTATACAACATCACAGAAGTTAACATTTGTGGAATTCCTAGGCATTCAAAGCCAAAATAAAAACTCTTCAGCAATCCTAGACTTCCAGAGCCAGGACCAGCCCTGTTAGCATTAGGGAACCTTAGCACCTCCAGGTGCTACTGACCTTGGAGATGAGTGACTTGATCAGGGACAACACAGAGAGTGTCCCAGAGCCAGGACTAGCTTGGACCCTCACCTCTGGTCTGCCTCCTGTCCCACTGCCATCATGCTGTTCTGTGAGCCAAACTGACAGTCTAGCAGGGGTCAGTGCATCCCATCTCACTACTGAGGACAGAAAAGAATGTGCGGCCTTATCCATCTCACTACAGCCAAGAGAGTCTAAAAGAGTCAATTAAGCAGGGAAGGGAGGCTCCCTCCACCCTCACCCCCTTCGGCCTCTCTGCAGCCACTGCTGCCCTGGGGGAATCATACTGTCTTAGCACTGGAGGCTGTTCCTGTAGGTTGAAGGGCCCAGACTGGAAGCAGGGTTTCTATTCAACCTCCCCCACCGATTCACTGTGTGACACTGGGTGACTGACTGAACCTTTCTGACCTTCAGATTCCTTGTGGGAACTATTTACACCCATCCTACATGGCTCTGGAGAAATGGCTCTGAGGATCAGATGAGAGAGACGGCTGTATGAGAAAGTGATGGGCTGGGCATGGTAGCTCATGCCTGTAATCCCAGCACTTTAGGAGGCCCAGGCAAGTGGATCACCTGAGGTCAGGAGTTCAAGACCAGCCTGCCCAACGTGGTGAAACCCCATCTCTATTAAAAATACAAAAATTAGTGGGGTGTGATGGGGGGCACCAGTAATCCTAGCTCTCGGAAAGCTGAGGCAGGAAAATTGCTTGAGCCCAGGAGGTGGCGGTTGCAGTGAGCCGAGATCATGACACTGCACCCAGCCTGGGTGACACAGCAAGACTCCATCTCAAAAAAAGAAAAAAAGAGATTTGTAAACTGCAATACTAGTTATGTTTTTTTAATCACCATTAACAGAATTAGGCTCTAGGCTCACTCAAAAGCAGCAGAACCAACAGCTGGCTCACTGTGGTTTGGGGTTTGGGGGTTGCCTCATCTGAAAAATTGGGATAATAATATATGCTGCTTGAAGCAGTGAGTTTTGGACCAGAGATCCTTCTGGGGTCACTTCCAACTCTGAAGTCTACGATTCTATGATTTCAAAGAGCCCAAGAAGATCGGCCTCACCTGCCCTCCTGATGTTTGCATATTCTCTTATCAGGATGCCAAAGCACTTTGTGTTATAATCAAATGCAAATGACTGCGGAGGAAGAAGCGCTTTGCCTCACTTTCCCACTACAGTGTAGATGACTGATACCAGATTCCTCCCAGACAGCGAATGCAGATGGGAAGCTGGGAAACCTGGTCTGAGTCACCAGAGGGTTTCTTAACTGAGAGCTCAGGCTGAATCCTGTCTGTTCCCTGAGACCAAACACTTAACATCACGAGGCCCCAGTTTTAGCTGATTCTCTGAGCATCTGTCCTGCTCCCCAGATTGGGGTGGTGGTGGCTTTTGTGTCTTTTGTCAGCTCTTTCCAGCTGGGCTCCTGACCTGGAAGAGGTGGCTCCGATACTCATCCCTCTCAGCCCTAACCCAGGCCTATTTGACCATCTCACATGTCATTTTCAAGGCTGCTCCATGCTCAGTTCCCTCAAAATTCTAACCCCATGCACTGCTGAGAACACCTTTCCCTTCCAATACAGCAGCTAGGGTGGTCCTCCTGGAACCCCTCTCCTCTCATCTCACCTGACTCTTGCCCCATCTCTAACCATAAAAACCAAGCAAACAAATGAATCGTGGAAATGAGCCAGTGTGTAAGAGGATATAGGTACCATTTGTCCCATCCCTTTCCATTCCAGCTCAGAAAACTGTTAGGGCCAGGACATCAAGATTCTATAACTGGTTTCCTTAATGAAAAAAACTAGCCAGGCCTGGTGGCTCATGCCTGTAATCCCAGCACTTTGGGAGGCTGAGTTGGGCAGATTGAGATCAGGAGTTCGAGACCAGCCTGGCCAACATGGTGAAACACTGTCTCTACTAAAAATACAAAAATTAGCTGGGCATGGTGGCACACGCCTATAGTCCCAGCTATTCAGGAGGCTGAGGCAGGAGAATCGCTTGAACCCAGGAGATGGAGGTTGCAGTGACCCAAGATCACATCACTGCACTCCAGCCTGGGTGACAGAGGGAGACTCCGTCTTAAAAAAAAAAAAAAAGTCACTAGCATTAGTTGAGCACTTACTGCATGCTAGACACTGTCCTAAGTGCTTTACATGTACTAGCTCAATCTTCTTATAAAATAGGCAGTATAATCTTCATTTTACAGATTGAGAGACTGAGAGACAGAGAGGTTAAGTTAAGTGACTTGGCCAAGAGCACACCTAGCAAGTGGCAAGACTGACCCCAGAGTCTGTGCCCTAGTGATGATGACATCCTGCCTGCTGAGGGAACAACCATTCCTTCAAGCCTGAAATCTTCGGAAACAAACAAGTTGTGCACTGCTGTTGGGGTGGATCGCAAAAGGATCAGTCATATCAAGTTCAACCCCTTCTTTGTACAAAAGGAGAAAGTGAGGCCCAGAGACTGAGTGGTCTTCCCATGTCATTAGCAAGCTAAGCCCAGAGCTAGGGTCTGGGATGATACCCTCCTCCACAGCCCAGACATGTTTTCACCAGGGGTCATGACCTGGAAATTAGCCCACAGCCCTTACTCCAACCTGTGCAGAACTTCTCAGACCTTTACATACCTCTCCCTGGCTACTTCTTCAAAGCAGCCTCTAGCAGGTCACTTGCTTGGTGTTTTCTTGCCTTTGCTGTGTATACTCAGACTGTAAGCCTCCTATTGATTTGGGGTGAAGATTTTAAAAGGAGGCAAGGCTTAAAGTAACAGGCTGTACATATTGGAGTTGGCTTTGGGTGGATGGTGGGAAGGTGCCTTCTTACCCATGATACCCGCCCCCATCCCTCACCAAATCCCTGCAATTCAGGGTCAGAGAAGAAGGGACTTGGAAACAATTGCCCTATAACTTTTGCTCCAAACATTCCCCACATAGTTCCTGTCCGGCTCTCTCCCCAGTGTCACCTACCCCACTGTCCCCCAGGTGTCACCCCCCACTGTGATCCTCCTTTTCCAACCATGTACACACACACACACACACACACACACACACACACACACACACACACAGGGCCCTCTCACTCTTTCCAGTGTTCTCCTGAGAAATCACCCCATGCCAGGTCTGAGATGTGGTCGCATTTCCCCAGCGCACGGTTCCTTCCTGCGTCTCCAGCTGGCGCTCTCACCGTCCGAGGTTTCCCCCATTCTCCCTGGACGCGCACGATCCTCTGCCCCGAGACCGGGAACAGCCCGTCCCACCCATCCACCCAGCCCTCTCGGTCTCCGCTCCGCAGGGCGAAGGCGGAGGGTGGGGAAGGAGTCCGAGGTAAGGACGGCTCGCCGGAGGCCAGAATGGCGGCAGACAGGGCACCGGCGTGAGGATCCCGAGAGGGCATCAGAGAGCGGGACTGACGCCTGAACGGGCGGGGCCGGGGCGGACCGGGCCAGGGTCCGAGGCGTGCGCAGAGTCCGAGACCCGGCGGGATGAGGAGAGCGGCGGCTGGGGGGGACCAGAGACTCGGACACTGAACAGGGCGATGGATTCGGAGCCGGGGAAGCTGGAGACCGAACTCAGGGCGCGAACTCCGACTGCGAAGTGGGTTGGGTCGCGCCGGGCTAGGGTCTGAGTTCGAGACCTCGGCGGGGCCAAGGACAGCGGGAGGGAAAAATTGGCCCAGCTGTAGCGAAGGAGGGAGAGGCAGGCAGGCCGGGGAGTGGGCGGGTGGCGCGGCGGGCACTGACCCGAAGTAGGAGGCGGCGGCGGCGGGCAGCGACAGCAGGCAGAGCCCGGCCAGGGCCAGCGCGGGCGGGGGGCGCATGGTGCTGGCGGCGCGGCGCCCTCTAGCATCTCCTCGCGCCGCTCAAGCTCGCAGCTCCGCCACCACCCGCCCGCGGGACTTTAAACCCGGGTGGGGCGGGGCAGGCGGCGCTGGGAAAGGAGGAGATTGGGAGGCTCCCCAGCCCCGGGCGGCGAGCCCCCCGCCCCATTGGCCCCGCCGCCCTCGCCCCGCCCCGTCGCGGGTGGGGCAGCCGCCCCTGGCCCGCCCCCGCCCCGCCCCCATTGCCCCGCCCTCCGGCCCCAGGTGAGCGCTCACCTGGCGCCGCGCCCGCCCGGGGTCGCGGTGGCTGAACGTGAAGCCCCCCGGGCCTGGAGAGGCGGGGAGGAGGGTACGAGGCGGGGACGGAGGAGATTCTGCCTCTCCGGGATGGGGCGGAGGCAAGCGCAATGGCTTCTCCGAGGTAGAGAAGGTGGAGGGGTAGGAGGAGGGACGCATCTGGAGTCGGTGGAAAACCCGGGTCATTGTCCGCCCTCCTGCCGGGCAAGTGCGGTCTCTTCGCCGCAGCCCGCAGACTCAGGGCAGGGCCGGGTCCTGGTGCAGAACCGCTCTCTGGAAGCGGGGGAAATGCATGTCCAATGGCTCAGGGGACCCTGTTGCCAGGCAAAGAGTCTTGGGCAGAGGGGAGAGAGGAAAGGGCGCTCTGTTTTTAAACGGGAGAGTGACTGTTACCGGCGAGGCGCGCAGCGTGGGCCTCTGTGGGCTTTTGACAAAATGCTGCTGATGTTCCCCAGCGCAGAAATCCAAAGTGGACAGTGGGGCAGACAGAGCCCTGCGGGAGGAGGGACCCACTTTCCAAGGTGTGTAGATGCCAGAATCTCTGGTAGATAGGGTGGGAACTTCAAGTGTTGGGCCCCAAAGTTCTGTTTTGCTTATTATTTTTTAAAGTTTAACCCCAATTTCTGCTGCGAAGGTGCAGAGATCAAAGCGGCGGGTGGTACCTGTCTAGAAAGGAGACATACAACCAATGACCCAAGTGAGATTTAAAATGTTTTTGAGAGTCTCGAACACTGGGTCAAATCAAGCAAAACAAAATATAACTTGCAATGAATGTCAAGATCTGCATGTAAAGTTTCCAAAAAATCAGCCATGCATAGGGAACATCAAGTGACTGCGACCTTGGCTTTTCAGTGGACACCAGCATGGTAGGGGGCTGAGAGAGGTGTTGAGAGAGGTGTTGGGAAGATGGTGGCTACCGTGTTAGGTGGCATTAACAGAGGAAGCCCCCACCTCTTTGAGCCTCTTTGAGCTCAGTTTCTCTGTCAAATGAGCGCAGTGATTACATGATCTGATGATTCCTAACAGCTCTGCCAGCCCTATCAAATCTCATGGTTCCACTTATTGAGGCCACATGGCCCAATGTAATGTGCAGAGACCTGGAGTCAAATCATGTAAGTTATGAGCCCCATATGAAATATGGATGATGAGAAATATCTAACAGGATTTTTGTGCAGGTAAGATGTTAAATGCTGGCCAGGCACGTTGGCTCATGCCTGTAATCCCAGCACTTTGGGAGGCCGAGGTGAGAGGATCACCTGAGGTCAGGAATTCGAGACCAGCCTGGCCAACATGGCAAAACCCTGTCTCTCCTAAAAATACAAAGACATTAGCCAGGTGTGGCAGTGCATGCCTGTAATCCCAGCTACTCAGGAGGCTGAGACAAGAGAATCGCTTGAACCTGGGAGGTGGAGGTTGCAGTGAGCCGAAATCACGCCATTGCACTCTGGCCTGGGCAATAGAATGGGACTCCATCTCAAAAAAAAAAAAAAAAAAAAGAGATGTTAAATGCCTAGCAGGTGCCAGCACCTAATATCAGTGATCGTTATACCTGCAGGCAGGACTGGGGTGTGATGGTGTTTACAACTGGTTCTCAAGGAGGGTTGATGGTGGTCTGATTTGTATCATCTGTTGATCTCTGTGCCTTAAATATTCCCATCATGGCTGACTTCATGCCACCAATGTGGCATCGTTTCTGATCACTGGAGTTAGGAAGAGATGTGCACAGCTAGCCCTGCAGGCCAGCTGGACCCAGCTCCAGCATATCACTGGTAAGATTTTGAACCACGATCACAGAAGCTAGAGGATGAGGGGCCTGAGCTGGACCAGTGTGAGTCAGAAGGAAGAGCCGTGGACTGGGGTGGCAGACAGACCCCACCAGGCCCCAGCCACACCCCCTAGGCAGGTGAGGATGGAGTGGGTTCAGCTCAGGCTGCCCAGCTGCTCCTCCTGTTCTCATGCCCCTAAGCACACATAAGCATGCTTGTGCATGGAGAAGGCAGGGCACATTCTCCCAAAGTGACACCTTTTCAAAATTTCATGAAAGTTACATGTTGATGTCTGATGGGTAAGCCTATGAATCAAAGACTGGAAGAAGCACCCAAGACTCGATGGAGACATCAGTGGCTGGAGAGTGAGAAACACGAGGAAAATATTTAGATGGATGCTCTTGAATCCTTGCCAGCCAATGGCGTGGCCCCACCCTTGGGTTCCCTCCTCCTGATGTTAGAACTGTACCAGGTTTCTGTCTGCTGGGGTGCCTTCCAGCTTGCCCATGGAGGCTTCAGAGTTCTGCTTCTGTCTTTTTGGCCAATAAGGCTGCATAGAACTGTCCAGATAATAGCTCCTTCTTGCTAATAATAATAATTCCACAGCAGCTCCTGTGTACCAAGCTCTGTGTGTGTGTGTGTGTGCACGTGCACACATGTGCCGGGCCTGGCTCACAATCTCACTAAAGCCTCAAGCCCTCTGGGAGGCTGGGACAATCATAACTCCATTGCACAGATGAAAAAACAGAGGCTGGGAGAGCTGACGTAGCAGGTGTAGGTGGGCCAGCTGTAGTGGAGGCAGGAATTGAGCCCAGCCCTAGCCCAGCGGTACTGTCAGTACTGGCTGTGGCTCATGATTGGCCGTGGCTGGCTCAGAACTGCCCAGGCACAGCCTGACTCACAGACACCTTTGCATTATACATCCTTACAGAGCATCGTGTACCTCCTAAGTGTCCATCCCCAAGGGGCTTATAGCCTGGAGGGGGAGACGGCAGTGAAAACAGATCATCCCTGCAATTGTGATATTATAGGATCCCTGAGGAAGGACATGAAGAGCAGCCCTTGGGACCTATAGCCTGTGCCATAAATGATTTGTTGCTCTGCCACCTTCCCTCTGCCCTGTGGGCTCCTGAAGGGCCGGCCTGAGTTTCACTTCTCTCTGTGTCTCCAGAGCCTGGCACAGGTCCCAGCACATAGTAGGTACTCAGGAAACAAGTGTTGTTTTCAGCTTATAACCCTGGTTTGTGGCCTTTTTATGGCAGTAAACATGTAAAGTATCATACAAACACATGTGTGGTGACAGAAGCACTCCTTCCTGGGCTCGGACAGGGGCTCCATGGGGCACACACACTACAGCCCAAGTCCAGGCATTTGGTGACACACAGACCCCCACTGCTCCCCCATGGGTGTCTACATTCCTGGGCAGCCCCACAGCTGGTCCTGGGTCCACACGTTCACACAGGTATGCAAGAGAAGCATTCTTAGATATCCACATGCAGCTACCTGTCTCCATTAACCAGCCCAAGGCAGCCAGCGCTCAGGGCTGGAGCCCTCTCCTCCTCTTGTGCACACACGCACGTGCACACACACACACACACACACACTTAGGAAATCACAAACATGATGAGGCTGAAAGCTTTGCTATGGCCACATCAAATCTAGCTCCAGGATGTCTGCAGACCTCTCCTTCCTCTTCCCGGCACCTGCCCCCAGGCCAGCCCACCCTGCCTGAAGCAAACCCTCAGGAACCATCCGCCTTTGGTTGGCTCCATATCTCCTGTGCCTCCCAAGTGGAAATGCGGCTTCCCAGGCTGGCTGTCTCCTCTAATCTCCCTCAAACTGCACTGGAAATGAACTCTGGACCCAACAGGAAGTGGAACAGATGATGCCCCAGCAGCTCCGAGGGAAGGTGCCCATGCTGACCTGACACACAGCTGCCCAGGAGGGCTGGTCCTGGGGAGCCCGGACAGGACTGGTGTGGGTGTGGGCTCACCTGTCCCTCTCCCTGTCCTTCCCCATCCTCCAGGTGACCTGGCCTTCTTGTCATAGCCTTATGATGACTGGCTGAGTCCTGACCACTCCCATCAGTCCTAGCCCCACATACTTGAACTGTATTGGCAATGCCCTTGCAACATTGCACTAGCATTGACTCTGGAGCACTGTGAGGTAGCATGTGGGCCATGATTGTCCCCATTATACAGATGAGGGCACTAAAGTCCGGAAAGATGAATGACTTCCTCAAGGTCATAGAACTCACTGGCTCTCGGGGATGCAAGACTTGATTTTTCTGGAACACCAGACTGAAATAGGACTGAAGCTAAGTGGGGAAAGTGGGCTTCAGAATCCCCTCCAGGGAACTCACAGCCATGCCTGAAAACGACAAAAAAGGGGGCAGAGAAGGACACCAAAATGTTAATAAGGGCTGCCTTGGAGGTTGGGAGTGTGGGGTAAGAAATGTTTTTATCTTCCTTGCATTTTCCTAGTTTTCTATGACAAGAATGTTTGACATTTATAATGAAAAAAATTACTGAAAGTGGGGAGGAGAAAAATACATAACAATACATCTCCAATGGTGGAACTTTAAGCATTTGCAGGAAAGGTATTTGGGAGAGGCAGGGCAGTACTTCTGGACTGGAGTCCTCTGTGACCTTCACTCATCTGTCCTTCTGCGGGAAGGGCCCCTGTCCTATCTTGGGGAGCTCACTCCAGAGCTGGTAGAGCTCACCACTCCCCATGGCACTTCCAGTTCGAGGCCTTCTCACTTCTGTTCCTCCCTCCCTCCCTCTTCTTCCTCACAGAACACTTTGAATTGTGTTGTGAGGACGGTGTGGGACCCACCTTCTCTTGCCCCTTGCCTATTCAAGGCCATTCTCCAGCCCTTTATCCAGCAGCATCTTTGAGTTCAGCCAAGGCAGGCTGAATGCAGAGAAGCAGCCCTTTGGTGGCCCCCCACCCAGCCATGCTTCTGTGGCCAAGGGCAGCTGGAACCCCACCTTGACTGACAATTCCTGCCTCTGCTCACTCACCACATTGGTTCTACAACCTTTATTGGCACAACTGTACTTTGTGCCAGTGCCTATGTTGATATACACTGTCCTTGAGTTTGGGAGATTAGGCATCCCTGCTATGTGTAGACTGCAGACACCTCAAGATCTGAGACCCTGTCCCCTGTTTCTTTTCTATCCCACACTTCCTCCCATAGTGGTACTGAGTTTCAGCCCACAGTAAAAACATTGTTAAATAACTGAATTAATGAATGAATAACTGAATGAATAAACACTGGACTGTGGAAGGTCAGACCTGACTTATTGATGGCTACAAACCCTGCCTCTGATTTTATAATGTTCATGAGAGACAGGATGAGCCATCTGTACTGAAACGGTTGAAACTAGCAGGAGTGCTTTGAGCAGTCCAGTTCTGTCTAGTAGTTATAGGTAAGTAAGTAGTGACCTGGAGGAGAACTCTCAATTTCAGATAACATGGCCGGGCGCGGTGGTTCACGCCTATAATCCCAGAACTTTGGGAGGCTGAAGTGGGTGGAGCACCTGAGATCAGGAGTTCAAGACCACCCTGGCCAACATGGCAAAACCCCATCTCTGCTGAAAATACAAAAATTAGCTGGGCCTGGTGGCAGGTGCCTGTAATTCCAGCTACTCAGATGGCTGAAGCAGGAGAATCGCTTGAACTCAGGAGGCGGAGTTTGCAGTGAAAGGAGACCACACCACTGCACTCTAGCCTGGAGGACAGAGCGAGATTTGATCTCAAAAAAAAAAAAAAGCCAGCACAGTGGCTCACGAGTGTAATCCCTGCACTTTGGGAGGCCGAGGTGGTTGGATCACAAGGTTAGGAGTTTGAGAGCAGCCTGGCCAAGATGGTGAAACCCATCTCTACTAAAAATACAAAAGTTAGCCGGGTGTGGTGGCGGGCACCTGTAGTCCCCAGCTACTCGGGAGGCTAAGGGAGGAAAATCGTTTGAACCCAGGAGGCAGAGGTTGCAGTGAGCCGAGATTGTGCCACTGCACTCTAGCCAGGGTGACAGAGCAAGACTCCGTCTCAAAAAAAAAAAAAAAAAATTCAGAGAACTCACTCCATTGTCCCTGTAAGCCGACTCATGTATGTCAGGTGACATATATGTCCAAGCTCTGTTTGGGCACTGGGCTCACCGTGAATATAACCCCCATCCCAGCCCTGGTTACCACTTCCAGGAGCATAGAATACAGTGAGCTGACCTGGAGACCAGGAGATGGCTGGGCAGGTGGCACGGAGCAGCAGGGCATTCTGTCTTCAACCACCGTGAAGTCCCCTATGGGCAAAGCACTAGTGAAAGACTCTACGTTGGGGTGTTTTACAACAGAAAGGCATTCCACACAGGACATAGCTATGGATACTGCTCAAAAGAAGGAGGAAGGAGACCAGGCACTGTGGCTTACGCCTGTAATCCAAGCACTTTGGGAGGCCGAGGCGAGTGGATCACCTGAGGTCAGGAGTTCCAGACCAGACTGGTCAACATGGTGAAACTCCATCTCTACTAAAAATACAAAAAATTAGCCAGGTGTGGTGGTGCATGCCGGTAGTCCCAGCTACTTAGAAGGCTGAGGCAGGAGAGTTGCTTGCACCTGGGAGGCGGAGGTTGCAGTGAGCAGAGATCCCACCATTGCACTCCAGCCCTGGGGCAACAAGAGCAAAACTCCATCTCCAAAAAATAAAAAAGAAAGAAAGAAGAAAGAGGAAGGAAGGAAGGAAGGAAGGGAAGGAGGGAGGCAAGAAAACAACCTTCTTAGGGACTAGAAGTTTAAAAATATGCCATAATTTACTATAAATAACATCCTATAGATTTGGGTCTGCACAGAGGCATTCTCAACATCTTTTAGTTTGTTTTCATCTGAGTAAGTTCTTGCTCTCTAAACTCTCTAAAAAGAAGGATGAGAGGAAAGGGGTCCCATCTTGAAGTTCATAGGTGCCTAGAGGAATGCAATCCTTTGCAGTTAGTTTTAGGAATCGGCCACCACCACACCATTTCCTCCAGCTCATATTATCAGAACTGCAGGTACAAATAAGTTTACAGAAAGTGCTCATTAACTGTGTCCTGACTGGTAGACAGTTGGACCACAGCATGTTTTCCTGAACTCATGGTAGGACTGCAGTGGCCCAGACAGATGTTTTTCTTTAAACAAAGGACAGACTCGAACCTTGGTTTATCTCTGGGAAGCAGTAAGCTGAGGCTTAACTTATCGAAAAAAAAAAAAAAAGGTGGCTAACTCCACCTCACTGCATATTTTCTACTTTATATAAAGTATAGGCTGGATACAGTGGCTCATGCCTATAATCCTAGCATTCTGGGAGACTGAGGCAGGAGGATTGCTTGAGGCCAGGAGTTCAAGACCAGCCTCAGCAACACAGTGAGACCCTGCTAATACAAAAAAGAAAAAAAAATTAGCCAGGCATTGTGGCACATGCCTGTAGTCCCAGCTACCCTGGAGGCTGAGATGGGAGGATTTCTTGAGCATGGGAAGTTGCAACTGCAATGAGCCATGATGCCACCACTGCACTCCAGAGCAAGAACTGCAACAGAGCAAGAACCTTGTCTTAGAAAAAATAATAATAAAGTATGAATACATAATATTCAGTTTAACATACTTTGAATAAGCATCTGGTGCTAAACCCTGGAATAGGAGATGATGAAGTCAGTTCTTGTCCTTGAGGAGCACACAGTTTGTTGGGAAAGACACATAAATAAATACAGAGAGCATTCTGACATATCTATATAAGTGTAAACTAGTTATCGAGCACTTACATTACACCAGGTATTGTTCTAAGTCCTATAAAACTGTTAACCCATTTAATGCTCACAACATTTTACAAATGAGGAAATGGGCACAGAGAAGTCAAGTAACTGGCCAGATAGTAAGCTTAGAACCGGGATTAGAACCCAGGGAGCTGGCACCAAAGACACATATTTAACGACTGTGCAGCAGTAAAGAGAAGAAAGTACCAAATAAGGCAGGAACCCAGGAAAGAAGACAATCAATTCATTGTTCCAGGGAAGAGGTAGCTAAGACAATGGCAACTGAGATGCAGCAATGTTTGAGCTGGATTTTGCAGAGTGATTTTTTTTTTCAGTCCTTCTTTCTTCACTTTAACGAATGGAATAGTCCCTCCTAATTAGTCACACAAACGTTTGAAAGGAAACCAAGTTTTCCCACTGGTTGTCATTATAATTATAAGGGTTCACCCTACAAAGCATACCTTTGCTACATTAAGTTCTACTTTGGAGTGAGAGGAGGTTGAAAAAGTGTTGGGGACTTAAGAATAGGGAATGTGTTTTAAACTAGTTAAGCCTTTCCAATCTGTTGTTGATTCTGAAATATCATTTTCATTCCCCCAGCTCCGATATTAATATCTACCCTAGTTTCTCCCTCTCTGGGCTTGGCACCCAGGATGTGCCCACCTTCTTCCTCATGAGCTGCCTTCAGTGCCTAATGTGGCCTGGTTGCAATACCACATGTCTCCAATAGGAGTCACTAGCAACAACAGGATAATTTACCTGAGGTTGCATGGAGAGAACCCTGGGTCCTAACTTAAAATCTTGTCTCTGGCTTCCTCTGCGACCTCGGTTTCTTCATCCATAAAATGGATACAACACTCCCTGTCCACCTTCCTCACAGAACAGTGGTGAGAAATGTGAAGATGCATGTGGACATCTTCCAGTGTGATTCAGAAGAGGTGCACTGTCTGATTTTCTCATAGCTTCTGTCTGGATGGTTTCAAAAAACTAATCATTCCACAGCTACGTTTTGAGCATCACTCATCATGCCAGGCACTCTGTAGGATCCAGGAATTATTTCTATCTTTGCACAAAAGGACTTTGAATAAAAGTTTAAAGCAGGCTACGGTGGCTCATGCCTGTAATCCCAGCACTTTGGGAGACTGAGATGGTAGGATCACTTGAGCCCAGGAGTTCGAGACCAGCTCCGGGCACCAAAGCAAGATCCCATCTCTACAAAAAAAATTAATAGCTGGGCATGGTGGTATGCACCTGTGGTTCGAGCTACTCGGGAGGCTGAGGCAGGAGGATGGTTTGAACCCAGGAGTTTGAGGCTGCAGTGAGCCGTGATCGCGCCACTGCACTCCAGCCTGGGCGACAGAGGGAGACCCTGCCTGAAAAAACAAACAAATAAATAAAGATTTAAAGCTAACTGTAACCCTGAGGTTGTAGAGCAGCAGCCCCTGCCCTAGGAATGATATTGGGGTGTGCAGCAGCGGCATATCTACCTCACCTGTGGCTGGAAGGCTCTCCTGACCAATAACTCATCTGTTCCTCACACAACCCAGTTTGCGCCTGAAGAAACTGAGGCACAGAGAGGCGAAGTGGCCTGCCCAAGGACCTAAATACCAGCAACTTCCCAAGCCTTTAATCCCAGAGCATAGAGTGGGAAGGGGCGGTGTGAGAAGGCAAGTGGTGGGAGAGGACCTGGAGGGATGGAGGGGGAGGCCTCCCGGGTCCCCAGGCCAGCCCAGGCCCCGCCGAGGGCGCCACCGCGGCCAGCCTTCTGCAGGAGCGCCCCCTGCCGGTCAGCGCTGCTCGCGGCGGCCGCGGACGCTGGAGGACGCTCGGCGCGGCAGGGGCTGTCCTCTCGCGGACCAGAGACCCCCCCACACACCGCAGAGGAGCGCAAGAAGGGCCCTGCGGGGTCGGCCTACCCCTTCACTTTGCACACGGCAAACGCGGAGCTCAGAGGAGGACGTGGTTGCTCAAGGTCTCTCAGCTGGATGCAGGCTTCCCTGTCCGCCTGCCTCACACTGCAGAACCTCCATCTCCTCTGCCTTCATCTACCCCTCACTCCCCAGTCCAGAAGGTCCGTTCCTCCCGGTCCTGCTCCCGGCCAGCCCCTACCCGCCCCACCAGCCCCGTCTCCTCAAGGAATCCTCTGGCATTGCAGCCCCCAGCGCTCCCTTCTCCGAAGCCCTGTTGCCTCAGGGCGTCCCCACGCCCCCACCTTAACCCGCTCTCAATTTGGGACATGGCTTAGTTGGCCTGTTGGCACGACCTTGAGGACCAGGGACGGGCCTCTTTCTTTCGGATTCTCCACCCTCCCGCCCAGAGGTGCCTGGGACAGGGCTGAACTCTCACTCTCACTCGGTGATGAATATTGATGCATGACTTTCCTTCTTCCCACCGGGAAGCCTCACAGCAGTGTCTCTGATCCTGGACCGCCAGGATACCTAGGCTGGCCTTCTGGCTTTCCTTCCTAGCTGGGTGACCGTGGGCAAGTCCCTTACAATCTCTCAGAGCCTCCGTTTCTCCGACTGTAAATAGGGAGAAAGCTGCTCTTTGGGCTGGTTGTGAAGATTAAATGAAATCATGCGTGTCATGTTCCTGTCACGTAGTAGGTGCTCAATAAATGGTAAATTTGATTTGTCAGGCTTCCAAGGAGCCTTGTCTGTCGGCACCCTCTTTCCTAGGGATAAGCCTTCCAACCTGAATTCTCCCACCCTCTGCCTCCTGTTGGAAGTAGCATCGGGAAAGGCGTTCCATGGTGATGACACAGGGGCACAGGAAAGGAGAATGCAGTTAGAAATAGAACCGGCTGCTTTCTGCCTCCACTTCTACTCACACCTACTTCCTGCTGCTTAGAATTTACAGCCTGCAAAGGGCTAATTCCAGAATCTACAAAGAACTTAAACAAATTTACAAGAAAAAACAACCCCATCAAAAAATGGGCAAAGGATATGAACAGACACTTCTCAAAAGAAGACATTTATGCAGCCAACAGACACATGAAAAAATGCTCATCATCACTGGTCATCAGAGAAATGCAAATCAAAACCACAGTGAGCTACCATCTCACGCCAGTTAGAATGGCGACCATTAAAAAGTCAGGAAACAACAGATGCAGGAAAGGATGTGGAGAAACAGGAACACTTTTACACTGTTGGTGGGAGTGTAAATTAGTTCAATTCCGCACTGTGGAAGACAGTATGGCGATTCCTCAAGGATCTAGAACTAGCAATACCATTTGACCCAGGGATCCCATTACTGGGTGTGTACACAAAGGATTATAAATCATGCTACTATAAAGACACATGCACACATATGTTTATTGTGGTGCTATTCGCAATAGCAAAGACTTGGAACCAACCCAGATGTCCATCAATGATAGACTGGATTAAGAAAATGGGCTGGGCACCGTGGCTCGCGCCTGTAATCCCAGCACTTTGGGAGGCCGAGGCAGGTGGATCATGAGGTCAGGAGATCAAGACCATCCTGGCTAACACGGTGAAACCCCGTCTCTACTAAAAATATAAAAAATTAGCCGGGCGTGGTGTCGGGCACCTGTAGTACCAGCTACTCGGGAGGCTAAGGCAGGAGAATGGCATGAATCCGGGAGGCGGAGCTTGCAGTGAGCCGAGATCACGCCACTGCACTCCAGCCTGAGAGACAGAGTGAGACTCCGTCTCAAAAAGAAAGAAAGAAAGAAAGAAGGAAGGAAGGAAAGAAAGGAAAAAGAGAGAGAGAAAGAAAGAAAGAAAGAAAGAAAGAAAGAAAGAAAGAAAGAAAAGAGAAAATGTGGCACATATACACCATGGACTACTATGCAGCCATGAAAAAGGATGAGTTCATGTCCTTTGCAGGGACACGGATGAAGCTAGAAACCATCATTCTCAGCAAACTATCATGAGGATAGAAAACCAAACACTGCATGTTCTCATAGGTGGGAACTGAGCAATCAAAACACATGGACACAGGGCAGGGAACATCACACACTGGGGCCTCTTGGCGGGGGGGACTGGGGGAGGGAGAGCATTGGGAGAAATGCCTAGTGTAAATGATGAGTTGATGGGTGCAGCACATCAACATGGCACATGTATACCTATGTAACAAACCTGCACATTGTGCACATGTACCCTAGAACTTAAAGTATAATAAAATATATATATATATATATAAGGAATTTACAGCCTGTGCATGGCAGTCATGGCTGCCTTGACACCTGCGTTGTGCCACAGCCATACAGCTTTGGGGCCCAGTGGCAGCTACCATACATCCTGATGCAAGTGTCTGAGAAAAAAGTGGACACCACGCCAGTGCTGCCTGGACCCGCCAGGGGCTAAGAGTGCCAAGGGTCAGGTACCCACAGCTGGTCCCATTGGCAGTGGCCACAAGGACAGAGTGTATGCTGGGTCGCATGGCCACAAACATATTAGCATGAGTTCAGAGCTAATAGAATAATCATTCCATAAACATAACAATCATCTTTGAAACTCTTGGAAATTCACTTAAAATTCTTTAGAGGCCAGGTGTGGTGGCTCACGCCTGTAATCCCAGTACTTTGGGAGGCCGAGGCAGGTGGAACTCCTGAGGTCAGGAGTTCGAGACCAGCTTGGCCAACATGGTGAAAGGCTGTCTCTACTAAAAATACAAAAATTAGCTGGGCATGGTGGCGGGCGCCTGTAATCCCAGCTATTCAGGAGGCTGAGGCAGGAGAATGGCTTGAACTCGGGAGGAAGAGGTTGCAGTGAGCCAAGATCACTCCACTTCACTCCAGCCTGGGCGACAGAGTGCGACTCCGTCTCAGAAAACAAAACAAAATTCTTTAGAAAAAAAAACAAGCCCCTGGAAACCATTTTATATGGTGAGTAATCCCCTCTCTGTGCACAGGCCTCTATGCCAAATTATCTGTTTTTGTAAACCCAGATTTTTATGGACTGCATCTGCTTGAAGGCTGATATATGCTTGTTAAAACAACCCAAATTATCTATGACATTTTACATATATGTGGATGTGTGTGTATATGTACTTTTTAAATTTTATTTTTAATTTTTAAAATTAATTTATTTATTTTGAGACAGGGTCTCGCTCTGTCGCCCAGGCTGGAGTGCAGTGGCGCCATCATGGCTCACTGCAGCCTTGATCTCCCAGGCTCAAGCGATCCTCCTGCCTTAGCCTCCTGAGAAGCTGGGATTATGGGCAAACACCACCATGCCCAGCTAATTTTTTCATTTTTTGTAGAAATGGGGTCTCAGTATGTTGCCCAGGCTGGTCTTGAACTCCTGGGTTCAGGTGATCCTCCTGCCTTGGCCTTCCAAAGAGTTGGGATTACAAGCATAAGCCACCACACCTGGCCTGTGATTTTTTTTTTTTTAAGGCAGGCCCCGTTCTATCTCTTCTGATCCACTGACCCACTCGGCTGTTCCTCACTTCTCCTTCCTTCCCTCCCCACCTTACCACCAATTATGTGATCCTGTTTCCACAGGGATGGCAAGAGCCTGAATTTTCAGCCAGATGTCTCAGAGAGAAAACAGTAGGGCCAGTGACACAGAGAAGGCTTTTGCTGTCTGTTGCCCCTCCCATGACTTCTGGGAGAAGTGAAGAGGGGGCAGAAAATGCAAAAGGTTCCTCCACCCCCTCAACACAGGGGTTGGAGCAATGGCCTAAAGCTGTCCCAGTACCTGCTCACTCCCTTGGGTGGAGAAAGATGGTGATGTACACGTGGAAAACGCCACCCACCCATGAAGCCCCTCTGAGTGATTTAGAAAGAGGTCCCTCCTCCTCCAGGCACTTTTTTTCCAACTGTCAGAAAACAATCACTGCAAATATGGCCGTGATGTGCACAGTGTCCTCATATGTGGTGTAACCTTTTGCAGTGCACAACATGCACAATTGTGCATATCAGCCCTGAAGGCATATACCAGGTCAGTCCTCTGCCTGGTGAGTGGGAAACTAAATCCCACTGACCATGAGCCATCCCTCCAAACCTTCCCCCAGGCACATTCCCAGCAGGGGCATCACCACCTTCCTGTGTTCCCAGCCTCAGCCCTTTGGAGTCACTCCAGACTCTCTGGGTTCACATCCCACCTCTAGCGTTTATTAGGACTATGACCTCAGACAGGTCACACAGCCTCCCTGGGCCACAAGTCCCTTATTTGCAAAACGAGGGTGGCAGCGGCAGCTCTTGCATGGGGTTCTAGTGAGGATTCGATGGGGAAACAAATGTCATACAGCAAGATGGTGGCCTGGTGCTTGCTGATTCCCCAACATCAGTCCCACCCTCCAGTCCCCCAAATATTCTCCCATTTATACTCCAAATTCTGCCTAAGAAGCATCTGCATTTGGCTCCATGAGTAGGTTATCAGGCCAGCCTTGTCACTGCAGGTGGAGTTTGGTTACATAAGTAAAGGGATGAAGGGGGCAAAACAAATATCATGTGAAATACTTGCAAGGTTCAGCCAGGCACGGTGGCTCACGCCTGTAATCCCAGCACTTTGGGAGGCCGCGGCGGGCAGATCACGAGGTCAAGAGATCAAGACCAGCCTGGCCAACATGGTGAAACCCCATCTCTACTAAAAATACAAGAATTAGCCTAGCATGGTGGCGAGTGCCTGTAGTCCTAGCTACTTGGGAGGCTGAGGCAGGAGAATTGCTTGAACCTGGGAGGTGGAGGTTGCAGTGAGCCGAGATCGCGCCACTGCACTACAGCCTGGGCGACAGAGCGAGACTCTGTCTCAAAAAAAAGAAAAAAAGAAAAAGAAATACTTGCAAGGGTCCTATGCTGAGTTCTTCCTAAAGCAAGGGGTTCATTTACAAACCAAAATTGTAATCCCCCAAATTCTTTATTCACACATCTAGCTTTTTAAAAATAATTCCAGGGAGTTACTAAGCAGCATACTTGTGTGTCAACAGGACACAGGTCACCTGGTGGCTTCCAACCAAGACATCACCCCATGACCCTGGCCAACCCTGCTCACCTCCAGCCTGGCTTGCCAGGAAGGCCAGTCACTTTCTCCACAGTGGGTTTCATTTTATCAATGAATTTCCCAACATGCGGCATATTTAGCAAGTGAGAGGCACTGTGCTGATTCATTTCATTATCCTACTTATTTCTCCCAACTGCTTCAGAAATTGACATTACAATGATCACCTTGGACTGTTTCTAATCATCGACATTTACAATGTAACATACTTTTCTTCCTCTTATCAGTGTAAAAAAACACAAAGATATTCAAAGTGCTTACTTGTTTTTGCCCTTGAAACCCCATTTCACATAGAAGCATGAAGAACCATCTCCACTTTCCTTCTGGGTCCATGAAAAGAGAAAGCATCCCTAGAAACCAGGCTTCATGAATGAAGTTCAAAAAACAGCAGTTCCAAGGAATGCAATCATGTCCCTGCAGCCCTGGATTTCCCTGGGAGCCCCAGTTGAATTCCAATATCACTTCCTCCACACTCTTTTGGCTGCTTCCTTGGAAAGGGGGTAAGGGTTCAATATCAGGCAAATTTTAAGATCTGTGGTGAGGTGTTATTAATTGCCCCGCCACCACCACAACCGAGACACACACACACACACACACACACACACACACACACACACGTATGTCAGCGTCTCTCCAGCTGCTGTTCCTGGGAGCCCCAGCAGGTGGCACTATGACCCTGACCATCCTCGCAGGCCCCATCCAGAATGTGTGGGCACAATACCTTTAAGGTCCAGGGTCTCCCAGGGGCCCAGAGGCAGGATCTCACCTCTGAGGAGCCCCACCAGGAGAGTCCTGTCCCAGAGAGAAGGGCCCCGTCTCCTGTCTCCACTCTTCTTTAGTGAAGGTAGCTCAACTTCCTGGTTAAGAAGCTAGGCAGTGGTGCAGAGGTGGCGAGTGAAGGGGGCTGAGGGGGCGCAGGCCCTCCTCCCTTCCCTCCAACCCAGCTGGATCTGTTCTTCATTGTATTAGGAGATGTATTCTCCCAACCCTTAACAACTCATCCCTAACCCACCTGACCACCAGCCCTGAGCTTTGGGGACAAATCTTGGCAACTGCTGAGGGCCACTGTAGGTCAGGAATGACTACACTGATGAGAAGCTAGAAGGCACAAAGGAGGAGGGGTAAGTCAGGGAGGCTTCCTGGAGGAGGTGAGGGTGGACCTAAGAGATTAACTCATGGTCCCCTCATTAAGAATAAGGGAGACTGGGCTGGGCGTGGTGGCTCATGCCTGTAATCCCAGCACTTTGAGAGGCCGAGGTGGGTGGATCACGAGGTCAGGAGATCGATACCATCCTGGCTAACACGGTGAAACCCTGCCTCTAATAAAAATATTAAAAATTAGCTGGGCGTGGTGGCGGGTGCCTGTAGTCCCAGCTACTCGGGAGGCTGAGGCAGGAGAATGGCGTGAACCCGGGAGGCGGAGCTTGCAGTGAGCCGGGATTGTGCCACTGCACTCAAACCTAGGCAACAGAGTGAGACTCTGTCTCAAAAAAAAAAAAAAAGAATAAGGGACAACATGGCAAGACCTCATCTGTCTACTAAAAATAAAAAAAAATTAGCCAGGTGTGGTGGTGTGTTCCTGTAGTGCCAGCTACTCAGGAGGCTGAGGTGGGAGGATCACTTGACCCCAGGAGATGGAGGCTACAGTGAGCGCTGATCGCACTACTGCACTGCAGCCTGGACAACAGAGCGAGATCCTGTCTCCAGAAAGAAGAAGAAGGAGAAGGAGAAGAAGAAGACAGACTGAGGGCCAATCTAGGGAGTTTGATGCTGCCTGGGGGAGGAACACTGACAGGTGAGCTCAATGGCCATTTTTTGGAATGCTTTTGGGGGTAAGGTGGGCCTCCAGAGACTCTTCCCTGAACAAGCGAGAGAAACAGAAGCCACAGACTCTAAGAGTATATTAGCGTGGGGGAAGCCCTTGAGGAGCTGGCCAGGGGTTCTGAAGGAATAACAGGGGTGCTGAGTTGTGAGAGGGCAGAGGGAACCTTCCAGGTTAAAACTGGCTCCTCTGCATGGGGGAGGGGTGTGACAGAGGACAGGGAAGGGGAGGAGGCAGGCGAGAAGGACCAAGCCTGTGCCCAGCCTCAGGGACAGGGCTGAGCCCCTACCTACAGCCCAGGAGGTATATTTGCTTGCTAGAGTTGACCGTTCTTGAGATGAAATAAGGGGCAAGCCAGCGAGAGGAGCTTTCCACTCAAGGAGCTCCGTACCCCCTGTTGTAAAGCCCAGCCATGCCTCGGCAGGCCTAGCAGAACTTGCCAGGTGCCCTAGTGGGCTCCTTGGTGGCCTAACTCTCCATCTCCTAATGCGCGCCCTCCCCAGCAGCCTGCCCTCTCCCAGAGGCAGAACCCAGAAGGCCTCCCTCCTGCGATCAGACCCAGGCACCACCTGCTTCTCCAGCCACTGCCCAGGACACCACTTCCCCCTGAGAGTTGGCAAATCTGTCGTTTTGGTTACCACCTCATGGAGATTCGGCCCCTCTGGAAGTAAGACATTTTCTTTTTTTATTTTTTGAAACACGGTCTCACTCCATCGACCAGGCTGGAGTGTAGTGGTGCCATCCTAGCTCACTGCAACCTCAAATGCCTGGGCTCAAGCAATCCTCTCCCCTCAGCCTCCCGAGTAGCTGAGACTGCAAACACATGCCACCACACCTGACTTAGTTTTAAATTTTTGCAGAGACAGGGTCTCACTATGTTGCCCAGGTTGGTCTCAAACTCTTGGCCTCAAGTGATCCTCCTGCCTCAGCCTCCCAAGATGCTGGGATTACAGGTATGAGCCATTCTTGATACCTGGGATGGGACATGGTCCAGAATGGGGACAGGAAAGACTCCAGAACTAGCAGAACCACACACTCCAGCCAGAAAAAGAGGCGAAGGAAGTTGAAGGAAAAGCAAGCCTCCCGATCAGGAGCCCCCAGCAGTTTCTAGCAGGCAGACTGGCTCACTTCTTCCCCGGGCAGGCCTGTTTTCCAGGACGCTCACTCACGTGGGAAACAGCTCAGTGCACACATGCACAGAGTCAAAGCTTTCTTGGAAGATACAGTGATTTCTTGATTTTGTTAGAACTGACTCACACACACCCTCACTCACTCCATGAGCCAGGGAAGCAGGGCTGCCCACCACACTGAGCAGGAGACTGGGGTTTGAGTTTGAGCTCAGGTCGGCCTCCAGCAGTGTCTCGGAAAGCTCAGAGAGAAGTCAGGCAGTGAGGTGACCAGATGGGGAGTCGGGGTGGGTTGGCTGTCCCTTCCTCCCTAACGCTCGCCTTCTGATTCTTCTTAGAGGGCTGGTAAGGCTCCCAGGACTGGCATTCAGGCCTTGGCATGCCAGAGGATCAAAAGAAACTGCCCGTCCTTTCATGCAATTGATACAAGAAGCAACAGAAATTGCAGCTTGCTTTCAGTGGGACGTTAGAACTTGTGGAAGGAGCCATCACCCAGGGAGCTCAGCTGAAGCGTCAGGGCTCAGGCCCAGCTTCCACGCACATGCTGCTTCCCGGTTTGCTGACGTCCTCTGTGCTGAGAGCACCATGTCACTCCTCAGCTGACATCACTCTGGATTGGCAGCCAGGGCCATGAGCTCTTGTTTTGTCAACAACCCTCCCCCTCTTTTTGCTCTTTCCTGGCTATGTGGTGGACTCTTCAGGGACACAGCAATCACTGCGCTGCAGGGACAGTCCCCAAGTACCAAGGAGCAGCCTAAAGGGGCCTGTTCCCACCATGGCATCCATGACAAGAACCAGGAGCCAGAATGCAGGTTTCTGGGACTTGTCAGCTCCCTTCTGAGTGCCCTGTTGAGGATTCCTAGAAGTCCAGACACCTCACCCCCCCAACCTGGATGGACCACGCAGAGCCAATAGGAATACTTTTCTGTGGACGTGCCATGTTGGAATTCCAGACCTCCCTGCCCTGCCAGCCCCTGCCAGCTTCCTGGGGGCCCCAACTGGTGAGTTTCACCCCCAAAGTGGCTGCGACATTGGAAGGCTAGGGCCACCCCTGCCTTTTCCATTGCTCAGCAGCTCGATCGTTCATCCATAATCCCCAGGCGTGGAGGCAGGGCTGGGGGCTCAAGGGGCTCTTGGTGCAGCGGCAGGGGCTCCCCTAACTGCAGAGGCTAGCCTTACACACCCAGCAACACATGTCCCCCTTTATGGCCCGGGCTTTCTCTCGGTGCTTAAAGCCAACTGTGAAAAGAGCAGGGCTGATTCTGGCTGCCTGGCCGTTTCCTGGCAACAGGCCTGGCAGGAGGTCTTTCTTTCTCCCCCCAACCTCCCTTCTCTCCTCCACCACCCCCCTCTCTCTTTTCCCCCCTGTGTCTTGTGTTGTGTATCATTAAAACTTCCCTCCCAGCCACTTCGCAGCCAACAACCGGGCCCTTCTGGGGCTAGTTCCCTCCGGGCAGCTCAGCCGGCCCAGGGGTGGGGGCTCCGAGGGGTCAAGACCCCCAGAGAGGGGGCTTTGTGTTCTGGAACCAAGGCTTAAACTCAAGTTGGCAACCTTTGGCACGTTTGTGAGGGGCAGCCACCAGCACCCCCTCTGCAGGCACCTCTTCCTTCTCTGTCTTCCTCCCCCACCTTTCAGGGTCTCGGTCTCTTCCTTTAGTGCCTGGAGCCTGCCAATAGTGCCACTGGGCACTGCCCAAAACCACGCAGGCCTCACGAGGCTGGGCATGGACAACCCTTCACCTAGGAGGACAAGCCTCTGCTGAAGGCTGGGGTAGCTCTAGCCAGAGGCCTGCAGCCAGCTCTGGCACAGTGTCCTGGTCTGCCCTGAAAGGGCACAGGAACACAAAGGGTGCTGGCCTCAGGGATCACGGGGAAGCAGAGCATCCACTCAATGCATACAGGACCCAAAGAACTCTTCATTTGGGCAGTTTCAACCTGCAGGGACACTGAGACCCAGAGGGAGTGAGTGCCTTGTCCGGGGACACACAGCCAGTCAGGAGAAAGCTGAAGCTGGAACCCTGGTTTCCCAGTCCCCTCCTCTGTGGCTCTTCACTGGAGGGGACCCGGAGGGGAACAAGTGGCTCCCTGAGGCCCACGCACCTTTTGGGCCTGACCTGCCTGCCTCCAGAGCAGTGCTCAGGGGTGTCTGAACTTGACCCCGCCACTCTGGGGCCCTCCCCCTCTTCTCCTAGACCCTGAAGAAAGCCTCTGATGGGCCTAGAACAGAGAAGGTGACCCAGGACCTTGCCCAGCCTTTCTGGACAACTGGAAGACAGTGACGCTTCGTCCTCCACCTCTCCCTCCAATGTGAGTATCCGAGTCACAGGGGCCTAGTGCTGGCCTCCTCTGTCATCCAACCCACTCTTAAGGCTGGATGGGCCACCCCAGATCACCTATCTGGTACCTTGAGGCAGAGCAGATGCTGGGGGTAATCTCAGCTCATAGCCAGGTGGCTTCCGGGTGCAATTCTGGGGTTCTGCCAGCTCTAGCCTCGCTCACCCACAGGGTCTCTGGCCAACCAAGATGCCCTGACCACACAGACTGTATGGTCAGGCACTTACAGCGCACCCTGACTGCAAGCCCTCAGCTCTGTTGTCCCATGTTCCGGTGTTTTCCAGACTCCAGGCATTTCCATGCTACCCCCACTCTATAGCTGCATGCGTACCTGTTCTGCTATTTTTTGAACACTTTTCTTTACATTGATTTGCATTGTTCTTAATAACGTCAACTGAAAAGAAGACTTTAGATTTACTCATTTTCAACAATGAGGTTTCATTCTAACCAGACACTATGGCCCTGCAAAGGCTCTGAATGTGTGACTTTCTCTCTTTATTAGAAAAGGATCTTAGCAAGTGTTGGAGAGGTGCTGAAGTCGTATTAGGACCAACCAGACTTTTTCTTTGAGGATACTCAGAAGGAGTGAAGGAGAATGGAACAGGGGGTGTGAATAAATGAGCTTTCTCCATGTGTGATTCAAAGTGGTTTAACCCATGCCTCACCTTCTAGAACACCCGTGGCCCTCTCTAGCCGTGAGAAGTGTCACCACTAGCCATCAAAATGCTCACAAAAGTCCAACCTTTGACCAAACTACATTTCAGATTTTCATTTCAGATTTTCTTAAATTCTGGAGAAAAAAGAAAATAAAGTAAAAGAATAAATATTTTAGTTATGCCATGTACTCTGATTTGGGATTCAGAAATATGATTTCCGGCCAGGTGTGGTGGCTCATGCCTGTAATCCCAGCCCTTTGAGAGGGGAGGATCTCCTGAGCCCAAGAGTTGGAGATCAGCCTGGGCAGTGTAGGAAGAAGACACCATCTCTAAAAATAATAAAAAGTTAGGCAGGTGCGGTGGTGCATGTCTGTGGTCTCAGCCACTCAGGAGGCTGAAGTGGGAGGATTGCTTGAGCCCGGGAGGTCGAGGCTGCAGTAAGCCGTGTTTGTCCCATCGAACTGTAGCCCGGGCGACAGAGTGAGACCTCATCTCAAAAAAAAGAAAGGAAATATCATTTCCCACATTACCACACCTGCTGATGTGCATAGCAAAAGGCTGGGTGTGGGGGTGGGGAGGCTATGGTAGGCCAAGGTAGGGGTGGGTGATGAGGATGAGGGGAGGAAGGCTTTTGGGCAGTCTGAGAAAAGCAAGAGAGCTGGGAACATCTCGTCACCAACAGTCCTCAATCACTAAGACAGCCTGGTTAGGATTCTGCCATTATGTTTGGTCTCATGATAATAACAGGTCTTAGGAAGTCAGCCTGTGTTATCTACTAGATGCCCTGAGCTTTTTGGGTAAACTATGCCATTTAACCCTGCCAAGGGTGGAATTAGTATACCCATTTGCCAGATAAGAAACGGCCACAGAGAGATCTAGATAACTTGCCCAAAGTCACAGCTCAGCAGCGGGGAGCCAGGATGTGAACTTGTTCTTTCTGATCACAGAACTCATGCTCCCCCCACCCCACCACAGCATCACTTTGCCCCCACCCCCTACTCCCACCCCAACCTGAGGCTATTTGGCCAGTGAGGACCAGGCCTTAGGAGATAACCATCCCCTCAGGTGAAAGAGTGAGTCCCAGTGTCCCCAGGCAAGGCTTCCACCAGCCCCTCCCAGCAGAGACTTTAGGAAGTGCTCCTGTGTGGCATGGCTGGTGGGGCTGTGCCCCTCCATCCCCGAAACACACTCAGGGAGCCTGAGAATGGCTCCTAGACACCCGAGAATGAAGGGCAGAGGGGAGACTGTAGGAGGCAGGTGGCTGGGCTGCTGCTTTTTCTCTTTTTAAAAAATTGAGGCCAGGTGTGGTGCCTTACACAGTAATCCCAGCACTTTGGGAGGCTGAGGCGGGTAGATCACCTGAGGTCAGGAGTTCGAGACCAGCCTGGCCAACATGGTGAAACCCTTTCTCTACTAAAAATACAAAAAAATGAGCCAGGCATAGTGACACATGCCTGTAGTCCCAGCTACTGGGGAGGCTGAGGCAGGAGAATCACTTGAATCCGGGAGGCTGAGGTTGCAGTGAGCCAAGATTGCTCCATTGCACTCCAGCCTGGGTGACAAGAGTGAAACTCTGTCTAAAAAAAAAAATTGAAATATAATTTGCACACCATAAAAAAATCACCATTTTAAAGTGCACAATTCAGTAGCTTTCAGTGTATTGAAAAAGTTGTGCAACCTTCACCACTAATTCCAAAACATTTTCATGAACCTCAAACCCATCAGCAGTCAAGTTGCAGCCTCTTTAGGAAAATGCAAAGGCAGCACTGGGCAGAACTACATTCTTTCTGTTTGTTTGTTTTGTTTTTGTTTTTGAGACAGGGTCTCACTGTCACACAGGTTGGAGTGCAGTGGCTCACTGCAACCTCTGCCTCTTGGGCTCAAGCGATTCTCCAGCCTCAGCCTCCTGAGTAGCTGGGACTACAGGCACGAGCCACCAACACCTGGCAATTCTTTTTTTTTTTTTTTGTAGAGATAGGGTTTCACCAAGTTGCCCAGTCTGGTCTCAAACTCCTGAGCTCAAAGCAATCTGCCTGCCTTGGCCTCCCAAAGTGCTGGAAATACAGGCATGAGCCACCGTGCCCGACCTGGGCAGAACTACATTCTGGATGCATCTTAAACCTCACCTCAACCCTACACCCTCCCTTTTGTTGTTTCCTTTCTCCCCACAAGTCATCTCAGAATGAGGCTCCCAGCTCCAGGCTCCAGTTGCAACCTCACCCCCACCTAGACAAACCCTCAAATCAAGAAAAAGAAGCCCTGGCAGGGCGTGGTGACTCATGCCTGTAATCCCAGCACTGTGGGAGGCTGAGGTGGATGGATCGCTTGAGCTCAGGAGTTCAAGACCACCCTGGCTGGGCAACATGATGGAACCCCATCTCTACCAAAAATTTTAAAAAATTAGCTTGTTGTGGTGGTGTATGCCTGTAGTCCCAGCTCCTTGGGAAGCTGAGGTGAGAGGATCATTAGATCCTGGGAGATGGAGGTCGCACTGAGCCAAAATTGTGCTGCTGCACTCCAGTCTGAGTGACAGAGTGAGACGCTGTCTCAAAAAAAGAGAAAAGAAAAAGAAATCCAAAGAAAAAAAAGAGAGAGACAGAGAGAAAGGAAAAGAGAAAAGAAAAGAAATTTCTGTTGGCCAGGCCCGGTGGCTCACACCTGTAATTCCAGCACTTTGGGATAGGCCGAGGTGGGCGGATCATGAGGTCGGCGGATCATGAGATCAGCGGATCGAGACCATCCTGGCTAACATGGTGAAACCCTGTCTCTACTAAAAATAAAAAAAATCAGCTGGGCATGGTGGTGGGTGCCTGTAGTCCCAGCTACTTGGGAGGCTGAGGCAGGGGAATGGTGTGAACCTGGGGCGCGGAGCTTGCAGTGAGCCGAGATTGCACCACTGCACTCCAGCCTGGGAGACAGAGCAAGACTCTGCCTCAAAAAAAAAAAAAGAAAGAAATTTATGTCTCAAAAAAAGAGAAAAGAAAAAGAAATCCAAAAAAAAAAAAAAAAAAAAGAGAAAGGAAAAGAGAAAAAAAGAGAAAAGAAAAAAAAGAGAAATTTCTGTCTCAAAAAAAGAAAAAAGAAAAGAAAAAGAAATCCTAACATTCATCCATCCTTAAGTAAAAGCAACTCACCTTGTAAGTCAGTCTCCACATTTAATCCAACTACCCTACACTAGACATGATGGGTGAGGAGGATACAGATAGTTAGGAGGCCTTTGGCTACAAGTAACAGCCTCAAGTGGGTAACAAACAAGGAAAATGTATTATTTCATATCACGAGAAGTTCCAAAGCAGGACTCCTCTGAAGGCAGTTAGTGTCTCAGCAATGGTGTCAGAGATGAAGTTTGTTTCTCTCTCTTGGCTCTGTCTTCCTCTGCCGGTCAGCTTCATCTTCAGGCAGCTTTCCTCATAGTCACAGAATGGCTGCTGCAGCTCCAGGTACCCCAACCCAAAATAACAATGTCCAAAAGCAGGGAAAAGATATTTCTTACTGTGTGTCATTTTAAGAGCCCCAAAAACTCTTCCCAGAAACCTTCTTGCACCCTTCAGCTGACCTCCCTCAGGCACATGTCACCCAGTTTAGGCCAATCCCTGGCAAGCAGAATGGGTCCCCATGATTGACTTAGATCAGTCAGGATTTATCTCTGAGCAAGGTAGGGGAGGAGTAAAGACCAGAACAAACTGGGGGCCTCTGCCATCCTGGAGGAAGGGACCACCAGCAGTGTGAGCTACACTAAATCTAAACAGAAGCCTGTCTTCCAGAAGTTCAAAAACAGCAGCTGAGGCTGGGCATGGTGGCTCATGCCTGTAATCCCAGCACTCTGGGAGGCTGAGGTGGGTGGATCATTTGAGGTCAGGAGTTCAAGACCAGCCTGGCCAACATGGTGAAATTCTATCTCTATTAAAACTACAAAAATTATCCAGGCGTGGTAGCTTGCATCTGTAGTCCCAGCTAGGAGGACTGAGGCAGCAGAATCATTTGAACCCAGGAGGCAGAGGTTGCAGGTTGCAGTGAGACAAGATCACTCCAGCCTGGGTGATAGAGCGAGACTTCATCTCAAAAAAAAAAAAAAAAAAAGAGCAGCTGATTGCCACAGAGGGAGGGAGTGGATGCTCACCGATCATTTTACATGTCCCAGGTGCCATTTCAAACACAGCAGCTATCACTCTGCTGAATAGGCAATTGTCTTTTTGAGACAAGTGTTATTATACCCATTTTGCAGTTGATGAAGCAGGTACAGAGAGGTTACATAATATGCTCAGTGTCACATAGTAAGAGGCAGAGCTGGGATTCACTGGGGTTGTGGTAGACCTGGGCTCTAACGCAACCACTCAGAGAGGATTTCCCAGTCAGACATGTGAATCCCCATTCAGGCCTTATCTAGAAGCCAAGACAAAGGTGCATAAGAGGTGGGTCCTGCTGGGATGTGGGCAATGCCAGGCAGATGTCCCTGGTTAGCCCAAGGGCCCTCCCACGTCTGTGCCAGCTGTGCCTAGGCCCTTGCCAATGAGGCAGCTGTGACCCCATTCCCAGCCCACTGGGCCTCCATCCATGTGATTAGGCTCCCTGGACTCAGGGCCCATAGCTGGCCACCCTGAGGTCCCAGCAATGACAGCTACTGGCCATACTGGTCTGTGGAGAAGATTGTTAGTTGGCAGAGTTCTGGAAGGTGCAAACCAGGACTTCACTAGAAATTTCTTCACCATCTCCAAGGATATTATGAGGCTTGTTCTATTCTATCTCCCTAATGTGCCCCCACAAAAGTCTTCCCCGCAAGACCCCTGAGATGGAAAGAACTTCCACACCTCTGTTTTGTTTCGTTTTGTTTTGTTTTCTTGAGACAGTTTAGCTCTTGTTGCCGAGGCTGGAGTGCAATGGCACGGTCTTGGCTCACTGCAACCTCTGCCTCCTGGGTTCAAGTGATTCTCCTGCCTCAGCCTCCCAAGTAGCTGGGATTACAGGCATGCGCCACCATGCCCAGCTAATTTTGTATTTTTAGTAGAGACAGGGTTTTGCCACATTGGCCAGGCTGGTTTCAAACCCCTGACCTCAGGTGATCTGCCCACCTCGGCCTCCCAAAGTGCTGGGATTATAGGCATGAGCCACCATGCCCGGCCTGGTTTTGTTTTTTAAGGAAACATTTACGTATTTGGTCCTCTGATGAATGACTGTCCCCAGCAGATGGCAAGTTACTTGCAGGCCAAAACCTGGGCTGCTTTTGCTCATCAGTGCTCAGCTGCCAAGGGGCAGCTGCACACAGTTGCTCCATGAAGATGCATTGAAGAAATGGACCAGGTGAAATTCAGAGCACCTACTGTGTGCATCAACCGGAGCTGGGTTATAAGGAAGAAGGCAGGCTCCTTGAGGGTAGTCCCATTCCTCGTGGAGCCTTGTCCACAGCAGGCATGCAGTCAATGTGTGCGATGAGAAATACAGACACTTTCCGCCCTCAGAGCCCAGGCGGAAGGTGGGGACCCATCGTGACTAAGGTTGGAGACAGAAGAGACCAAAGATGGCTCCAAGCCCCTCCTGGGTTGCAACCAGGGCTCCCTCCCCTTCCCTGACTGCTTATGTCCCATACACAGGGGAGTGGAAGGAAAACTCAGGAGCTCTAGTTCCAGGTGACTGAGAGAAACCGTGGCAGCCACACACAGAGGTCTGGCTCTAACTCCTCAGGCAGGATCACAGCCATGCTAGGAGCTGGCCTTGGGTTAGAGCCCCAAAAGCCTTGGGCAGGCCAGCCATGTCCAGGGATGGGGCTCAGGGTTATGAGGCAGTGGCAGAATAAAGGGGCACAGAGGGAGGCTGAAGAGGAGAAAGAAAGGGAAGGAGAAAGAGGTGTGGCACATGGCTGGAGAGGCAGCACGAGGGGCCACCAAGCCCCAGATGCCCCCATGTGGCAGTGACTTCCCAACAGGCTGCCCACCCTTAATCTCATCCCACTGGAGGCAGCACAGGGTCCTATGAAAGGGACACAGGAACCAAGCGACAGAGCAGGGTAGCTGGGGTGGGTTGGAGTTGTAGGGGCCAGGGCCACTCAAGATAGGGGCACTGAGGACCTTGAGGGGCCACAGGGAGCCCAGACCTGAGTCAGTGGCCCTTCTATCTGAGGACCTTGGCCCTGCCTGCTCCCTCTCCTCTGGGCCCATCATCAACAGTGTTTTCGAGGGGCTGCTAAGTGCTGGATCCCTCACCATTGGGGGTTCAGCAGTCTTGTGGAGGGAGTTTCTTTGTGGAGATTTCACAGTTGGAGACGGACAACATATGCAAGCAACTGAACAGATATGTCTGCTATGTAGTATGTATAATCAGCCGGGCATGGGGGCTTACGCCTGTAATCCCAGCACTTTGGGAGGCCAAGGCGGGCGTACCACCTGAGGTCAGGAGTTCAAGACCAGCCTGGCCAACATGGTGAAACACTGTCTCTACTAAAAATACAAAAATTAGCCAGGCATGGTGGCGAGCGCCTGTAATCTCAGCTACTTGGGAGGCTGAGACAAGAGAATCACTTGAACCCAGGAGGTGGATGTTGCAGTGAGCCAAGATCACGCCACTGCACGCCAGCCTGAGCAACAGAGCAAGACACCATCTCAAAAAAATAATAATTTGTGTAATCACATATTAATCACATCAGTGTCAGGGCTATGCTGGAAAATAAAGCTGAATAAGAGGCCTAACAGGACAGGGCTAGGGAGTGGCAAGGGGTCTGGAGGGGCCTCTCTGAAGTGGATATTTTGAAGTGGGTCTTGGAAGGGGACATCAGACAACATTATCCTGGATAAATCCTTCTGGAGAAGGCTCCTGGGCGCCTGAAGGGGGACTGCTTAGTGGACACTGACTGGGGCAGGAAGAGAGACCTGAGAGAGAGGCTTATTCCTTGCCTCAAGAGAAGAAAGAAACCCAATATTTTGTATTCACCATCCGCGGTCTGGCATTCCGTCAGCACCATTCTCATTTAACGCTGACAGCTCCCTACAAGGTGGAAAGTGTTATCTCCACTCCACAACTGAAGCCAGGGACTCAGAGATGACAGGCAACCGGCCAGTGCCCCACCCCACCCCATTCCCTCCCTTCTAAAGGACTTTCACCACAAATCGCTTTCCAAAATGCTCTGGGGAGGCCAGGCATGGTGGCTTGCACCTGTAATCCCAGCACTTTGGGAGACCAAGATGGGTGGGTCATTTGAGGTCAGGAGTTCAAGACCAGCTTGGCTAACATGGCGAAACCCTGTCTCTACCAAAAAAACACAAATTAGCTGGGTATGGTGGTGCATGCTTGTAATCCCAGCTACTTGAGCGGCGGAGGCAGGAGAACCACTTGAATATGGGGAGGTGGAGGTTGCAGTGAGCCGAGACTGCACCACTGTACTCCAGCCTGGGCGACACAGTGAGACTCTGTCTTAAAAATATAGGTCAGGAGTTCGAGACCAGCCTGGCCAACACGGTGAAACCCTGTCTCTACTAAAAATACAAAAAATTAGTCAGGCGTGGTGGCGGGCACATGTAATCCCAGCTGCTTGGGAGGCTGAGGCAGGAGAATCGCTTGAACCTGGGAGGCAGAGGTTGCAGTGAGTCGAGACCGCACCATTGCACTACAGCCTGGGCAACAAGAATGAAATTCCACCTTTCTATATATATAATATATAATATATTATATATAATATAATATATTATATATAATATAATATATTATATAAACATATAATATATTATATATAATATAATATATTATATAAACATATAATATATTATATTATAAATATATAATATATAATATATATAAATATATAATATATAAATATATATAATATGTGTTTATTATATAATATATAATTATTATAAATACATATTTATTATAAATACATATTTATTATAAATATATATTTATTATAAATACATATTTATTATAAATATATATATAAATACATATTTATTATAAATATATATATAAATACATAAAACTAAATGCCCTGGGGAGCTAGAGCTAAGACAGGAGGAACTACTGCCACAGGGAGAACCTCTCACGTGCCCACAGCGGCCCCTGTGATCTCGGGATCCAGGAAGAACTGGTGACATCCGCCTGCCGCTGGCAGCCTCCCATATGTCAGCGGAAGAGGGAGGCATCCGCAGGGTGGATCTGGCGGTGCCCCAGTGCGCCCTGGACCGGCATCACCTGGGCCCGCTCGCCCTCCGCCTGTCTGGAGAGGAGAGGGGAGCCTGAAGCCATGCACCCCTTATCCCCAGCTAAGCTCCGGGATTGCGAGGTAGATTAAGGGCATTCATTCAGGAGGGCACCTACTTAACCAAGATCCTCCCAAATCCGGGCTGCTCACCAGCAACAATTGAGGATGCCGGGCCCGCAGGGAGCGGAGTGGGACCAGGCGCGACCCCTTCCTCGCCTGCTGACCTCCCGCCTTGCTATCAGCACTGCCGCCAGGGGGCGCGCCCGCGCCGCTGGGCTCTGAGCCGACCTCCGCGTGCACCTGCGCTCCTTTGTGTGTTAGATTAACATCTGGTGCTTACCTACAATGCGCTTACTCGGTGCAGGTCAGGGGCTTCCTGCATTTCCAGGATGCAGCCTCTATGCCAGCAAACTGAGCTGGGCAGTGGAAAGAAATCCGATTTACTCCTGCGCCCACCACCCACGCTAGGGCCTTCCTGCTTCCAGGCTCTGCTGTCCAGCCTTCCAGTGGCCTCTAGGGAGGTCGCCTAAAACCGCTCTGCGGTTCCTACAGCTCCTAGGAGAAAGTTAAACGCCCTCCTCTCCAGGTCAGAGGCCTTGGAGCCCCCTATGTGCTCCCTTCGCACTGTTCCTCCATAAGCCCTGTGGTGTTAGGCCTTCGGCCCTTCGCACTTCCCCACCTGCTTCCCCGCTGCAACGGCTTCGCCTCTCCCTTTATCCCCCCAGGTTGGTCCGGCTCCCGACTCCCGCCTGGCAGCCCCAAGACCTGTTTCAAGCAAAAATGAATCGCACAGTGCCTGGATCGGAGATTTCCTCCTCCTTCCCCGCGACAGAGGGGTAGCCCCATGAGGGCGGGCGGGGGCCTGGCCACCGGATTCTTTGTCTACACGGTGACTCCGCAGGGGGTCCAGTGGAGCCTCACTGAATACACAGCGGCGGACTCTGAGCCCCGGGGGAGTGCACATCAAAAGGAACCTCCGAGCCAGCTAGAGAGAGGGGTTGGGTTGGGACTGGGGTCCCCTTCCCAGGTCTAAAGTCCCACACATTCACACACACAACAAAAAGTGCTTCCCACGTGCCACCCCATGTCCCCAGTTCCCTGGCCCTTGCTGCCTCTTCTGCCCTCTTCCAAGAGACCACCCTTCCTTTCAGGGCGATGGCCTCCTGGTCCACCGGCTGATGCCTCCACCCCGCCCACCCTTCCTGGTCTTGGAGTGAATTTAACCCTTTCTCCACCAAGTGAAACCACCCTGGGGCTTGGGGTACCTGTTAGAGAGAGGGTGTTTCTATCTGTGATGTGTGGTCAGGGGCGCCCGTCCTCCCCTGAGAGAAACCATTCCTGCATTTCCACCCGTGGCAGCGCAAGGTGTGCAGGAGGAAGGAAATTAAACCTGTGTTGAAGGAAGGACACCTGGGGGAAAGGAAGGGACTCAGGCTCCCCTCGTCTGAGGAGTTTTCAAGTGGCGGAAATCCCCACACACACCTCCATTCACTAGGGGCCTGGCAGGGCCGCTGGTAAGTTCCAGTCCTCTCCTCTGTCACTTCCCAGGCGCACATGGCCAGCTCCTAGATTCCACCCTTCAACCCACTTGTTTCCCGCCTGATGCACATGACCTGCGTCTGAGTTCTCCAGGCTGCCTGGAGGAGGCATTCAGGTACACATGACCCCTCAGGGAATGATGTTCTTGCCCGCAGCACCCAGGATGCTGGCTGGGCATATCTCAGCCAACACACACTCCCACCGACAGCCTCGGATCTTTTGCTCCCACCTCACAGGGTTGGCACCTGTGGAGTCTTGAGGCCCAGTAATGACCCCAAGAAGCCATCAAGTCCAGGCCCTGTCGCCCCACCACACTGCATCCACAGTGGTGTCTGAGTGGCCAGGGAAGGTAGCCCTCCCCAGCTCTCAGCACCACTGTCATGGGGCTCTGGAACTCCCGAGCCCTTGGGCAGAACTCCAGCAGGCAGCTCTGATCAGAAAGCCACCTGGGAGCCCTGTGGGTGGGACAGGACTCCAGGTAGGACCTAGCAGGCCTCCATCCAAGAGGGAGGTATGTGGAAAGCTCTCCACTCCCAGAGCCTTGGTCCTCAGGCTCTGCATTCATGGCAATGGTAACCCTCTTTCCAGGTGAATCAGAAACAGGGCACCCCAGAATCAGCCCAGCCATGAGGAGCATCTCTAGGGATCCCCATCTCTGCAGCCCCCACCAGGTTCACCATTCCTGGTCAGGTTCACGATTTTTCTTCGCCTTGCAGCTCCTTGGTGCTCTCCGCCTCCCCCCGCCCCTTTCTTCCTCACACCGGTGGCTCAGCCTCCCCCCGACCGTTTTCTTGGTTTCTGTCTCAGCGTCTCTCTCATCTCTGAGCCCCTCTCTCTCCTCCTCCTCCTCTCGGATTCTCCTTTTCCTCCCCTTCCTTCCTCTCTTTCAACCTCCCCTCCCACCCCCTCCAGTCCAGCAATGGGCTAGGAACGCAGCAGGAGCCATGACAAGCCCAGGCGGCTCTCCCGACCCTTGGTGCCCCCGAGGCCATTTCCCCGCGCTCCCTGTGCCGGCAGTAGCCGCGTGCGGAGAGGGCTCGCCGACCAGAAGGGGCAGCAGGTTGGAGCTGTGGGTACGGGGGGCTCAGATCAAAGGCCAGGAATGTCTGGCCCCCCTGGCGTAAGACTTCCTTCAGCCATGGCCCTCACCTCGTGGAACGCCCGCCGTTCCAGGCCTCTGTGGGACTCGGGTCGGCTCATTCTCTGCCCTTTCTGCCACAGTTCCCTACACAGCGGTCCCTGCTCCCCACCGGCAGTGCTTCCTTCACCCCAGACCGGGGCTGCGCAGAGTCCTGGTGCCTCAGGTGGCCTGGGGGAGGGCCTAGGGAAAGGCACCCAGGTGACCGGGCGTGAGTCCCCAAAACCTGACCATGATGTCAATACCACCCAGGGCTGAGATCTAATTCCTCGCTCTGGAGAGGGAGAGGAGAGGAAGCAAGCCCGAAGGGGGCCTGGAAAGACTCCTTTCCTGTGGGGAGGGGTGGGTAACTGGAGGCATTTGGTGTCCGCACAGGGCAAGGGCCTTTATCGCCAAACCCCAGGCTGGAGCTCCCTATCAGTAGAACCGGGGCCTCAGGCGGGACGGTCGGGCAGTGAGGGGCGCTCCGGAGGGCAGCAAGGTCCTCCAAGGACCTGGGCCGCCCTGAGCCAGAGCTGCGCGTTTCACCGGTGCCTGATGGTCCAACCGAGAATCCCACTGAGGCTGTGGGTCACGCCTCCGACCCGCGCCAGAGGTCGGGCCTGAACCCCTCAAGGAGGAGAAAGTGACCCGACTCCGAGAGCAGGAAATGCGACTGGCCGCTGGTGTCAGTTGCAGGAAATGCAAAGGCAGCAGGAGGTCCCGATACCGATCTGATCCCTGACAAAAGACTCAAATGACACTCGGCTCCGTCCCCCGGCGCCGCCCGCAGCCAGACCTTCGAGCCTCCGCGGACTTTTCCGCACGTTCCTCGGACACCCGGGAAGTGACCTCCCGCGGCCAGGACGAGAGGCCAGAGAGCGGGCGGACTCGGGAGGCTGGAAGCTGGGAGGGGGTGCGTTCCCCCACCCTCTGATCCTGACCTGCCCGAGCGGGGCTTCTGGAAACATCCCTGTGCTTTCTACCCTCGATTCCTCGCGGGCCCACGTCCCAACGGGTCACGGTCCTCGCCAGCAAAGGAGCCACCCGTTCATGCCCACGCCAAGCCCTCGCCATGTGAACGCCCGGGTCAAAGCCCCCGTGCCCTAACCCTGGCCAGCGGGGGGCCGCGGCGGTAGCAGAGGGTCCGGCCCACCGCGTCCCCCCGAAGCCCCGCGGCGTCCGGGGCGCGGGCTTTGCCCAAGTTTGCTGGGCGATGCCCTTCCCGGAGCCCGAGTTGTGGGCCGGGCGGGAGGGGCGCGTGATTGACAGGCTGAACTACAGACTCATCTCTTACCTTAGGCCGCGGGCGCTGATTGGCTGCTCGCTGACATCCTCAAACCCGGCTGCTCCGCGCTGGGCTCGGGAGGGGGGCGGCTGCGGGTGGAGGTGCGCTTCTGACAAGCCCGAAAGTCATTTCCAATCTCAAGTGGACTTTGTTCCAACTATTGGGGGCGTCGCTCCCCCTCTTCATGGTCGCGGGCAAACTTCCTCCTCGGCGCCTCTTCTAATGGAGCCCCACCTGCTCGGGCTGCTCCTCGGCCTCCTGCTCGGTGGCACCAGGGTCCTCGCTGGCTACCCAATTTGGTGGTAAGACTCGCCTCTTGTCTGCCCGCGGCCCGGTTTCTCCGCCGCGTCCGGGGAAGGTGGGGGCGCCGGCTGGGGGTGGGCCGCAGCAGGGCTGGGGCTCCTCTCCTCGCCTCCCTCCAGCCCCCCACCCGCCCACCCCTCCTGGATTTTCTGCTGGTGTCGCCTTCAGAATCCAACTCCTGGCTCCTCTGATAATCACCATTTTCCCTGCTCCCCGCTGCAGGGGCTGGAGGACTTTTCCTATCTCAGAAGGTTTCTTATTCTTAGATCCTAACCCTCTGCCCGTCCCAATCTAGAGGCCCCCGAAGACCCCCCATTTGCTTGCAGTTGGGTTTCTGGAAATCCAGCACTGTCCCTGGGGCCCAGCCACTCCTCTTCTCCATTTTGGGGTCTTCATGGGCAAAACCATCCTGTTCCTTCACTGCCACCCCACCTCTGCCGGCGCCTCCATCAAGAGATTCCCCACAATAACCCCCCTTTGCCTTCCTATTTCAGACCCCAAAGGCTTCAGGGCTCCTCCCGGGGCAGGGGAGTGGGTGGGGGGATTTCATCAGATTCTCCCCACCGCTCTAGATTCATCTTGAGCCTCTGAAGTGAATATGGTATTTGCTGATCCGGGATGCCATTGAATTCGGATTTTATTCATTTCTTGCTTGTCCATCCTGGCAAAAGGGGGGTTCCTTGAAAATGTGTTGTCTGGGAGGGGTAGGCTTGTTGTTCTTTGACCAAAAATCCAATTCTCCATGTCACATTTCTTCCTTTTGGAAAACCGAGGACCGAGGAGAAAGGGAGAGGGAAGGGAGAATTCCGTCCCTGAGAAATGTGGATACAAAAGACATTTTAGTAAATAAGACTGGGAAGCCGGGAGCAGTGCTTGGGGGGGCTGTGCGTGTCTGGGGGGCCTGGGTGAGGAATAAACATCGCTTTGGGAGCCCCAGCTCCAGGAGTCCCCTTGTTTTCCGAGCGGCCCCATCACCGCTCTCCCACCCTCCGCAGGTCCCAGGGGCCAGAGGGGAAGACACTGAAACCAGTTCTCTAAATTACACTCCGCCTCTCCCCAGCCTCCAGCCCCCTACATTCCGGAAAACTTTAATTAAAGAATCTTCCCCTCCTGGACGTAGGAGAACCTCGGCCTGGGGGTGGGAGGTGAGGAGGAAGAATTTGGGATCTGTGAGTGAGAAGTGGGCTGTGGCCCCCGGGGTGAAAGTCAGAAAGAAGTGCCACCACGGTGCGGTACCGCCTGCAGGTCCCCAGTCTCCCTGCCTTTCGCCAACCCAGAGCCCAGGGTAGGAGGAGCAGAGACAGCGAGACTTGGGGGCCACACCCCGAGTCTTCCAGTTGTTTGGGGATGGCAGCATTTGTGTCTGGGTGTTTGGGGCTCCTGGGAGAGAGGGTGGGGACATGGCCAAGGGTCTCTGTTTAGAGGGTGCTAGGAGTTGCTCCCAGGACGGCCAGCCAAGGGGAAGTCTTTCTTCTGCCCAACCCACACTTTTCCGGGGGGCTGGGCTAACCTGAGGCTTCCAGCACATAAAGAAGTCCATGGAGTGGCCAGGGCAGCCAGGGACTTCAGGAAGGAGGTTCGGCCAGTCTGGGGAAAGGCTGCTGCCAACACCAGTCCAGCCTCACCCGGCCATTCCTGACCCTCTTCCCATTCCCGGGCCAAGGCCATGCCATTTTTCGCCTTGCTTTCACAGAGACTCTGGTGGGTTGGGGGAGGGTAGGAAGGAAAGGTTTGGCGGCCCATAGGTGGCAGGGACTGAGGAAGAGAGACCAGTCTCTCCGGCCCTATGAACTAGAAGAGGGCACTCTTCCAGTTGGTGGAGATTCTGGTGTGAAATGGTATCTGGGGACCATCTAGATAGGGATTGCCCAATAGGAAGAAACGCTGGGGAAACCTGGAAGGTCAAGACATTGGCCCTAACATAATGCTAGACACATGGTTTGTTTGGGAATTTGGTGGGGGACAGGAATGCTGCTTTGTCTAAGCCAAGGAGAGAGGTGTGTGTGTGTGTGTGTGTGTGTGTGTGTGTGTGTGTGTTCTGGGTCTATGACCCTAAGAGGTGTTTTCTATACACCAGTGTGTCTCTGTGTGCAAAAGTGTTTGTGCCTGCAACTGGGCTACTGTGGATGTGAAATCGTGTGGGCGTGTTGGGGAATCCTTGGCCCACGACAGGTTGTGCTGTGTCTCTGCACACAAGTGTTAGCAAGTGCTGTGATGTGTGTATGTACGTGTGTAAGAGACAGAGAGAAGTCTAGAAGTATCTTTGCCCATGTAAAGGTCAGAGCCTGTGTCTGCTTGTGACGCTGGGCTTGACTGTGTTCATGACTGGGCATGTGAGTGTGTGTGTGTGTGTGTGTGTGTGTGTGTACGTGCACGCGCATGCCTTCATGACAGTGTGGGGAAAGCCCCACAGATGTCTGTGCATGAATATCAGTGCTCATGGCCATGACCTGATTGTGCTTGTAAGGAGGAGAGTGAGCCTCAAGTCCATAGCTGTGTGAGGGCTGTGTCTGAGTCTGCCTGTGATCCTGTCCCCAGGTGCTGGGCCCGGGGCTGTGTGGCTGTGAATATGTTTGCAGACATCTACCTGTGGGTATGAATGACACCTGAGCTTGGGTGTTTGGTGGGCAGCCATGGGCCTGGAGGGAAGGTCCAACAGGAAGCAAAAGTCTCACAAGGTGGCTGCAGGGGGCACAGCTGGCCAAGGATGGCAAGCTAGAGAGGCAGGGGCACAGGCTTCCTTGACACCAGCTTGTCCTGTCTGTCCAGGCACTAGAGTCACTGGCCCTTCTCTCTGAGGTTGTTTTTCTTTGGTCTTGGAGCTGGGGTGGAGGGTGAGTCACCTTCTCAGGGTTAGGGCTGGGGCTGTAGGGTAGATGGGCCTCTGATTCCTGATCCCATTTCTGCCCCCACTCCCCAACCCAGCCCCCCGCCTGGCAGTCAGATTCCAGTACTTTGAGCATCTAAGCCCATCTTGGCCTGCCCTCTTTGGCCCACCCAGCTCACGCATTCCCCAGGAAGGATTTACAGGGGAAGTCATGTAGCTGGGATTTCTGTCCACGCGGACCCTCAAGCATGACACCCTGAGTCCACACTGCTCAGACCCCAGTCCTGACAGAAGGTTGACCAGAAGGGACAGCTCTAAGGGGCCTCAGACTGACACCCCTGGAAGGAAGAGATGTTCTCCAGGTAGTGACAGAGCCAGGACAGGGAACAACAGCACTGATTTCTCGAATTCCCCTTGTCAGTCCCAGTTAGCTCCTGGTGGAGAAACTTGTCTTTCTTCTTCTTCTTCTTGGGGGCGCTGGGGTGGGGGGATGAACCTATGTTATTAGGGCCTAGCCCAGCACCTGCTACATTCCAGCGATGGACGTGCAGATGGAGGGGGCCTGCTGGAGATCAGGAGCTCACCCTGCCGCTGTGTGACTGAGGACCAGTGGCCACCCATCTGGGTCTGCTTCCTTACACTTCACCCAGGAGTCCCCAGCCTGCCCTGCCTCACAGCTTGGGTGAAAATGTTTTGCAGAGGACAAGGGCAGTGAGCTGGGAAATAGCACACCTGAGTTCTCGCCATCCCAGGACCCATCCTCCCACTCGAGCACCTGCCTAAGACCTACCTCAGTTTCCCCATCTGTCAGATGTCCTGCTGCCTCTCCCACCCACTCCCACCTCCACCCGCCTTTCAGAGGCTTGTGAACATGTTCAGTCAAACCCCGTGGGGGTCAGTGGGCTGGGCCCAGGGAGGCACCTGGAGACTGCGGGGGAGGAAGGCCCCAGGCCAGGTGTTAACACTTGTAACAGGCAGGAATTACAGCTCGCTGGGGCTGGGCTGGCTGGGGCTGGTGAGGAGCTGAGCTAGCTGGAGGCTGTTGATCCCACAGACAGACAGACAGACAGATGGGCAGATACCAGATCGGATGGCCAGGCTTTAACCGGGTGGTCTCCCTTCCAGGGCAGACCTTTCCCTGGGGGGGATATGGCGGGGAAATTAGTCCAGGTCTCTTGGAAGTTAACAGCCCTCCCGCTCACCCCGCCCCCATTATGGGTGGGGCTTCGGAGTCCAGAGGGAGCAAAATTGGTGGCCGATCTGTTGGTATTCTTCCGATAGGATCACATTTTGCTTAAAAAGAAGAAAACAGGTCAAACGTTATAATAATACCAAGAGCCTGAGCTGAGTTATGTCCTTAGAAGAACCTGCTGTAATATGTATGTGGATGGCATGGGGGAAGGGGACGCTCTCAGGGAAAGTTCTAGACTCTCAGAGCATTTTGTCAACAGCTCCGGGGCCAAGAGGTGAGCGATGGGTGGAGTCTGAGTATCACCCCCACCTCCACCCCAGGGATCCTGAGGGCTTGGGTCTGTGATGTCTGCCCTGCAATTAATCCTGGCCTGGTGGGAAGACCTTTGGCGAGGAGGTAAAAAGAGGCAGGAGCTGGACTTTGGTGCCAAGTCCTTTAGGAGGTGCTTGCTGCAGCTTCTCCAGTGGCAAACCCAGCCAGGCCCTACCAGGGCCCACACTCTGGCATCTGGATACATGCTCAATCACTGACAAAGGTGGAGAAACTGAGGCAGACAGCGAGGGCTCTGGGTGGAAATCTCCAAAGAATGGACTCAGCCTAGCAAGCATCTCTCATCCTCCGCACTACAGAACTTAATGCTAATAAACATTAATGGTACTTGGGCAGATGTAGAATTGGAAGAAGTCTCTCCTTGGTCTGGGCAGGAGACAAGGAGCCAGGGGATAAGGAGCCAGGGGATGGCACAGGAAAGGTGACTTATCACAGAGGAGGATGCAGCTAACAAACCCTTCCAGGGAAAAGGAAGTGGGAAAAAGGAAGATTTTTCTGGTCTCAGAATGTGATGAGCCAGGAGTTGAGCAGAATCTTTTCCACCTACCCTGATGTGAGCCACAGAAACCTTCTCCAGCTGCCAAGGAGGGCAAGACATCCTCCACCCCTCATTCCTAACTCAGGGAGGAGGTATGCCTAGCCCCACCCCCACCCCCTGCCAAAGGTTAGAGCCATCGTGATATTACATCTGTACATCCATTTTATCTTGTATGCTGGAAAATGGTGAGAGTGGGGAGATGGAGAGACCTATGTCTGAATTCCAAGTTTAATACCAATGGACCCTGTGACCTAGGATGAGTCCCTTCCCTTCTCTGGGCTTCATTCAAGTCCCTACCTCCTTCTGGGCTTCATTTTCCTTAACCACATGGAGGGGTCCCTTCTGCCTCTCAGAGTCCCAGGGCTATGACAGGTTCTGGGCTCATTGCTGTGAAGCATGACACTCTACTGCACACATTCCGGGCCTGTATTAGACAGTCTACCCGTTTCTTTCTGTGGCTCCATCTGACCTAAATCCCAAAGAGCTGGCTGCCCCACTCCTGCCAAGCCAACCTGCTTGCACTTCCAAACCTCGCCCCAAACACTCCCACTCTTCTGGAGCCAGGCCATCTGCATTCACATCTGGCTTTTTCATGTACTACCTGGGTAACTAGGGCAAGTTAACCTCTGCAAGCCTCAGTTTCCTCATCTGTAAAATGAGTGTAATGATTGCCTCTATTTCATAGGGTTTTGAAAATGATTGAGTGAATACTTCTCAGAATGATACCCTGCATACAGGAAGCATATTGATGTTAGCTATTTTCACCTCCTATCTGCAAGCTATTGGCTCACTGAAGCCCTGGAGCCAAACTTGCCTCTTCCAAGAAGCCCTCCCAGATTTGCCCCACCTGGCTCTGTTTTCCCCTTTTCTTCTTTTTGCCTGTTTGCCCCACAGTGCTTTAGCTTTATTCTTAAGTTGAGGGTGCTGGGCCAGGCTAATCTCACTTCAGCTCTTTACCTGCTCAGGAAGGGGAGGGCAGGGTAGAGAAGGTTGCTGGAGTGTCCCCTAATCATTCCCCGACCCCCAGAGTCTGCCAGACTCTTGCTGGGACCTAGAGCCAGGGGGCTGGGCACAGAAGGGGTGGGGGAGGCAGGCTTCCCAGGGGGAGTGGCACCAGGGCCGCCCGGAGCAGCCTGAGCAGAAGTTGCTTCTCTAGGAGCTGAGAGATGATTCAGAAGGTGATTTATAGTCGGAAGGCAGAAAGCTTGGCTCCTGGCAGAAGCTGCTGCTTAATTACATTCTTGGGGCGGGGGTAGGGGGGTGGAGGTATGTGTGGGGAGGCAGCAGGGGCCAGACTTCTGCCTCCTTCCCGTCCAGGCCCTGTCCCTTTGGCTGTCCCGGCTCTAAGCAGGGTCCTTCTTTATCCTGCTGCCAGAGAGGGAATTCCCTGCTCTCAGTGAGAGGCTAGGCCAGGATTGCAGGAATAGCTTCTGGGAGTGGAGAAGGTGGGAAAAGAGGGAGGAAGCCGGATCCCATCTCCCGGGACTTCTCCAAGGGAGACTGGATGGCGACGGGCTGGAAAACGGGCCTTCTGGGAAGGAGCACTGGGTCTCCTCCCTGCTTCTGGGCAGCGGAATAGCTAAGGCACCTGGGCAGAGTTGAGTTTCTTTCTTTCTTTCTTTTTTTCTTGAAACAGAGCCTTGCTCTGTCGCCCAGGCTGGAGTGCAGTGGCACAATCTTGGCTCACTGCAACTTCTGCCTCCCGAGCTCAAGCAATTCTCCTGCCTCAGCCTCCCGAGTAGCTGGGATTACAGGTGCGCACCAGGATGCCTGGCTAATATTTGAATTTTTTAGTAGAGATGGGGGTTTCACCATGTTGGCCAGGCTGGTCTCGAACTCCCGACCTCAGGTAATCCACCTGCCTCGGCCTCCCAAAGTGCTGGGATTACAGGCGTGAGCCACCGCACCCAGCCAGAGTTTCTAGAATCTTCTGAGAGGCAACTCCACGCTCTCCTTCGGGCACCCTGTCCTGCTGCTGCCTGGGAGGGTCTGCCTGCAGGTTTGCTCCTTTTCTGTTGCTCGGGTCTCAGTGGGCCATGGGGGCTGGAGAGAAGGTCCTGCGCTCAGAGGCTGAAACCCGGTTCTTCAGTGTTAGGCAGCCTGTCTCTCGTGAGCACAGTGGCTACCCCAGGTGCACAACGGTTCTGCCAGCAGGCACGGCCCCATACCCTCATGTCAAACTAATATCTCAGAGAGTCACCCCAATGCCGCTGGGTGCAGCTACAATCACTTCCGCGCCATTGACAGGAGCCCCCATTCTGTTTCCATACCTGCTGAGTTGACATCAGCATTTCCCATATTAACACTGACCCATGCAACAACCCGCCCAATGACACCTAAGGCCGCTTAGTTCCCTGCATCGCAGCCGTGAATCCCAAATCCCTCACTGCTAGTTCTTAAGGCTGGAAAGGTGTAGGGCGGGCAGGGGTAGAGTTGCTGAAGCCAGTAGTGTCGATTTATCTGTTTGCAGCCTGGCCTCTACAGCCGGGAGGAGTTGGCAGGGGTCAGGATGGGGACACTAGACAGCTCTCTGGTTCCCCCTGAGGCGGGCCTTCTCAAAATGGCCTCATTATGTGTGTGGAGTGAATTCCAGAAATGTCAGGCACACCCATACATCTAGGGAATGAAGGAGATGCCGGAGCGGGCTCTGGGGCGAGAGGGGCCAGTGTGAGGAGGTGGGCGGCTTCCGGGCAGGGAGTTAGGGCACCTGAGACCTGGCTCTGCCACCATCTTGATATTAGGCAACTTCCTGAACTGTTCTGGGTCTCAGTAACTAGGAGAGTTGGATAAGCTGCTGGCCAAAGACTTCCAGCTCCGAGATTGCAGTCATGGAGGCTGTATTCCGCGTTCAGGTCACCCAGCTATTTGGACCATCTGTGCCTGGTGGAGGGGGTGGTCACTGAAAGCTGGTCTCAGGGAAGGGTGGGGGGTGCAGAGCTCTAAACTCTACACACAAAGAGCTGTGAGACGGTGGATGAGTCTCCTCCCTCCCTCAGTTTTCTCATCTGCAAATTGGATGATGATAATAACACGACCACCTGCCCTGCCTGCTTGCAAGGCCGTGAAGAGCTTCAGGTGGAATAATCTTTGTGGGCATGCCCCGTGACCAGTTGGCCTCAGACCTGAGGCCTCTGTGCCCTCTGCCGGGGGCTCTCCATTGAGCATCAGGACCCCTACAGGAAGGAGCTGAGGACTCCTTCCTGAGGACACTTGGGAAGTGTCAGATTCTTTCCAGAGAAGTTAACTATCATTGTGAGTCCTAGAAAAGAGGAATAAGAAGGCCGGGCATGGGGCTTACGCCTGTAATCCCAGCACTTTGGGAGGCCGAGGCGGGTGGATCACCTGAGGTCAGGAGTTTGAGGCCTGCTTGGCCAACATGGTGAAACCCCGTCTCTACTAAAAATACAAAAAATTAGCTGGGCGTGGTGGTGGGCGCCTGTAATCCCAGCTACTCGGAAGGCTGAGGCAGGAGAATCGCTTGAACCTGGGAGGCGGAGGTTGCAGTGAGCCGAGATTGCACCACTGCATTCCAGCCTGGGCAACAAGACCGACACTCTGTCTCAAAAAAAAAAAAAAAGAAAGAAAGAAAAGAGGAGAGGAATAAGAGCTAGTCCCTGCTCAGACAGTGCTAAGAATGGACCTAAGAGCCCCCCTGAGCCTCTGAGCTTGAGGAGTTGATATTTCCAGCAGAGGAAGAAGTGGGGCTGGACAGGGGAGTCCTCAGCTCCTTCCTGTAGGGGTCCTGATGCTCACTGGAGAGCCCCTGGGAGAGGGCACAGAGGCCTCAGGTCTGAAGCCAACTGGTCACGGGGCATACCCAGGTTCACAGCTCAGGGCATGGGGCTTGGTTATCCTCCTGGCCTAATGCAAAAACCACTGGCCAGACCCAGAGTGAGATTTCCAACCAGGGACACATGGGAAGATGTAGGTGGAGGTGAGGGGGGCGAGGGCAAAGGGCTGCCAGCTGGAAGGGGCTCTGCTGAGGCCTGTAGTCGTCAGGGAATCCTAATGGCCTGGGTAAGGCCTAGCAAACTAGGAGACAGGCACAAGCCATTCCCTCCAGCTCGGCTGGAAAAACTGCGAGGACTGAGTGTGTGTACGTGTGTGTTGGGGAGGGGGATGGGAGCAACAGGACCAAGCACCCAGGTCTGTCTGGAAGACCTTTCTGGGAAACCTGCCCCTGGGCACAGAGTCCCACTTATCTGCCAGAGCCAGCTGGGCCAGCAAGGAAAACCAATCTCACAGGGCCCATTAGGAATGCAAATAGGGCTTGTGCTGTGAGTGAGCAGGATGCCGCCTCCTCTCCAGCTCCCACCAATCATCTTCACAAGGTGGATTGCTGAGGGTGCCACTCCCCTGCTCTGACACCTCCCATAGCTCCCCTCTTCCTATCTGGTACTGAGGCTCCCTATGATTTCACTTCTGTCCACCTGCGCAGTTGTAACTTTCACAAACCCCCTCGATCCCCCCAATAACCCACTTCAACTGGAATACTCACCTCTTTGCTTGTTCATTGAAATACTTCCACCTCCTCTCTCTGACTTTAAAAGGCAGCCCAACCTGGGGCCTGTTGACCCGGGGTCAGTCTGCTCTGCGCTGCTCAGCTCGGATCCCACATGGCTCAGGTCATGTAGCTAACAGCCCTGAACTATGGAGGGTCCTTAGAGGGTCTCTCAAGGTGGATGGGCCCCTCGACCTGAGCAGGCTGCTGTCCCAGGAGTGGAGATGAGCCTTTTCTCCACAGTGTCAATTCCCCTGGGTTTCTTTTTCTTTTTTTTCAATCCCAGTTCCACTTGTAAACGTTTCCTATTTGTGTACTATTTCCCCCTCCATGTTCACCAGTTCACACGATGCTTAAGTGTCTAAGTCGTTAATTTTAAGATTGCAATTGGCAGAAGTTGTTTCTCTATCTAGGAACAGGTTAATACGTTTGTTGACCATGTGCTGTGTGCTGGTCCCCATGCAGACATCATGATTTATCTGAATCTAATTCTTGCCAGTTTATAGATAGGGAGTCCCACAGTGCAGCCTGGGCATGGCGTGGGAAGCCCTGAGCCCACACCCTGTTGGACCTAAAGCCTTTTTCCTTCTACCACCATTCAGGCTCAGTTGTGGACTTGTTATTGGGGTAAAAATTTGCTTGTTCATATTCTACTTTGTTCCCCAAAGGATGGTTTTGAGACAAGTTTACACTTGACCTTCCACTCAAAGGCTGATGCTTTGGGCTTATAGATACTATTTGTGAATGTCTGGGAAGTCTCTTATTTGGGGATGTGTCCTCCTCACTGGCCACCTTTCCACAAGCCATCAGGCTGTCCTCAAGCTGGGATTGCACAGTTGCTGACAGCAGTGGCCATGTGAGGATTTTGTTGCCCCTGGGATGGGTAAGGGGCGACCTTGATCAAATCACTGCCTCCCGGGCCTCAGTTTCCTCATCTGTGAAACAGAAAGGGTAGCATAAATGACCTCTCAGATTCCTTCCAGCACTAAGCTCTTTCCTTCTACTTAGTCCTTTTTGCTGCTTTGCATCTGGTCTCCATCATATACGTGCTAGAAAGCAGCTGGGCAGAATCTTCTTTCTTGCCCTAGTCCAATTCTTGTGTTGGTATCTCTGAAACAGCCAATTGTTCATTTCACTTTTACAATTCGACCTTCAGCTTTATTTCTCCCCGAGGAGCCAGCATGCTTTCTCCTTTCTGATAAAGCATGCTTCCCTTTATGTCCTGGCTATGAGAAAACTCAGAGGTCCACCTGAAGCCACATCCTTGCACCCATGTGGACCTTGACCCTGATCCTGCTCTTCCGTTTTTATTTTGTTATTGAATCTGATGTGTTTTCTGTCATCAGCCTCTTGAGGGCAGACATGTTGGAGTCTTTGTACCTGGCCTGGGCATAATGGATCCTCAATAAAGACTTGTCTTTGGGATACACATTTGCTGTCAACCTCTTCAAATCCTTTCTGGAAAGAAGCAAGGCACATGCGAATTAAAAAGCAAAATAAACATTGCTCTGGGAGGGAGTTGGTCCTGACTGGATAGTTTTGAGTTATGAGAATTCCAGTCTGCTTCTGTTTCTTTTTTTTCTGTTTATTTATTTACTTAGAGATGGAGTTTTGCTCTTGTTGCCCAGGCTGGAGTGCAGTAGCATGATCTTGGCTCACTGCAACCTCCGCCTCCCGGGTTCAAGCAATTCTCCTGCCTCAGCCTCCCAAGTACCTGGGATTATAGGCATGCGCCACCACACCCAGCTAATTTTGTATTTTCAGTAGAGACAGGATTTCACCATGTTGGTCAGGCTGGTATCAAACTCCTGACATCAAGTGATCCACCTGCCTCGGCCTCCCAAAGTGCTGAGATGACAGGCGTAAGCCACCAGGCCCGGCCTTCTTTCTGTTTCTTTACTGTCAGCTTTTCCCCAAGTCTACAAAGGTCTTGTCTTCAGAGAAGTCGCCTCTTTTTTTTCCTCCATGATCTTCTCCACTCTAAAGCTGAGGTTGGTTCCTAATCTTCCTCTAGGGACTGTCTCTCGTTCCTGGCCAATGACTATGTCCACCCCTACCCCTGGCTCCCTTCACAACTGGTTCCTCCCACCCTCCCTTGCCTTGGAAGCCGACGGTGCTATTGCCACCATTCCACAGGTGACGGAGTGCCCAGGTAGCACCCACCCTCTCTCCAACAGAGCTGCTCCCATTCCCAGCAGCCATCGTGAGGGCCAAGCCCCACTCTGCAGATGGAGCCCCAAGGAGGAGCAGAGGGGAGCGGCCGGTCAGGGATCTCCCCATTCACCCAGCAAGGTGTCCTCACAACTCTAACCGGCTCTCCCCTCCCCTCCGCTTCTGCCCTTGGGCAACACATCTGCAGGTCACCCCACCCAGTCCCTGACTTCAGAGGAGAGAATGTCTAGCCTCAGGCTGGGTGGTTCTCCATCTTAACTGAAGCTTCCATAGGGGATTCTGGAGCCTTTCTCTGCTACCAGTAAGGATGGAGTCTGTGACCTCTGCACTGTCCTGGAAGCTAAAGCAGCCTCGAGAAAGCAGCCTCTTCATCCCCATGTTACCTGTGAGAAAACTGAGGCTCAGCTGGGCGCGGTGGCTCACGCCTGTAACCCCGGCACTTTGGGGGACAAAGGCAGGCAGATCACCTGAGGTCGGGAGTTTGAGGCCAGCCTGACCAACATGGAGAAACCCCAACTCTACTAAAAATACAAAATTAGCCAGGCGTGGTGGCACGTGCCTGTAATCCCAGCTACTGGGGAGGCTGAGAAAGGAGAATCGCTTCAACCGAGGGCTGAAGTTGCGGTGAGCTGAGACCTGGCCATTGCACTCCAGCCTGGGCAATAAAAGCGAAACTCTGTCTCAAAAAAAAAAAAAAAAAAAAGGAAAAGAAAAAAGAAAAAAAGAAAACCGAGGATCACAGGACCCAACCAGGAGCTGTAAGGAGCTCGGAAGCAAGTGGGCGGCTCCAGTGGCAGCTAGTAATTCCTCGCTTATGATGTCCCGGGTATCACATACATTGAGGAAACAAAGCACACACATTAGCTCATCCTCCCGACAACCCCAGGAGGCAGAGACTCGTTATCCCCATTCTACAGATGAGAAACTGAGGCCCTGAGGCACCATTCCATTGCCGAAGCCTCCATGGTTGGTAAACCCCAGAGCTCTAAACAAGAGACAAACTGCCTGAAGCCAGGCCCTTCAGTGACACCACACCACACCACAGCCAGGAAGTTCCTCCTTAGATCTGACTTCAGTCTTTCCTTAATCCAGGCCCAGATTTTCTTCCTGGGGATGTGAATATCACTGTCAAGTTTCAGTTTGGTTTGGTTTGAGACAGGATCTTGCTCTGTTGCCCAGGCTGGAGTGCAGTGGTACAATCACAGCCCACTGTAGCCTCAATCTCCTGGGGTCAAGCTATCCTCCTGCCTTAGCTTGCCAAATCACTAAGACTACACGCAAGCACCATATGTGGCTAATTTTTTTAATTTTAATTTTTATTTATTTTTGAGACAGAGTTTTCACTCTTGTCACCCAGGCTGCAGTGCAATTGCAAGATCTTGGCTCACTGCAACCTCCACCTCCCCGGTTCAAGCGATTCTCCTGCCTCAGCCTTCCACGTAGCTGGGATTATAGGCACCCGCCACCACACCTGGCTAATTTTTGTATTTTTAGTAGAGATGGGATTTCACCATGTTGGCCAGGCTGGTCTCAAACTCCTGACCTCGGGTGACCCGCCCACCTCAACCTCCCAAAATGCTGGGATTACAGGCGTGAGCCACTGTGCCCAGCCTTTTTTCTTTTTTTTTGTAGAGATGGCATCTCCCTACATTACTCTTGCTTGAACTGGACTCAAACAATCCTCCTGCCTCAGCCTCTCAAAGTGCTGGGATTCCAGGGGTAGGGTTCCAGTTTGCACTTGAGGACCAGGGTTCGTCTCATCCCTGAATCTTCCTGTGTCCAGAGTTGGTTCCTTCCAGTGGGTTCGTGGTCTCGCTGACTTCAAGAATGAAGCCACGTACCTTTGCGGTGAGTGTTACAGGTCCTAAGGACCCCAAGAGTGAGCAACAGCAAGAGTTATCCTGAAGAGCAAAAGAACAAAGTTTCCACAGCATGGAAGGCGACCCAAGGGGGTTGGTGCTGCTGGCTTGGGGGTGGGGGTGGGGGGTGGGCGGGGAGGCAGCTTTTATTCCCTCATTTGTCCCAGCCCATGTCCTGCTGATTGGTCCATTTTACAGAGTGCTGATTGGTCCATTTTACAAACCTCTAGCTAGCTACAGAGCACTCATTGGTGCGTTCTTACAGAGCACTGATTGGTGCATTTTACAAACCTCTTGTAAGACAGAAAAGTTCTCCAAGTCCCCAGTTGATCCAGGAAGTCCGGCTGGCTTCATCTCTCATTCCTTCTCTAGAACAATTCCTCCCAGGCGACCCATCCTCTACTCACCTTTAACTACTTGTTCTTCCTCTTCTGATCTCTTACCAGCTTTTCTACAACTTCCTGCAAGTCCTATAGCCACAGAATTGCCTTTAAATCAGGGAAAGAGGAGGCCTGCCATCAGCTCTCTGATTTAGAGGCTTCCGTCTGGTGTCTTACAGCACTTCCCTTCCCCATAGGGCAGGGAGTCTGGAATCCAGCATGCCTGCCCTCAAGAGGCTTATGACGGAAAACACATCAGATTAAATAACAAAATAAAAACAGGCTAGTTGTGGTGGCTTGTGCCTGTAGTCCCAGCACTTTGGGAGGCCGAGGCAGGCAGATCACTTGAGGTCAGGAGTTCGAACCAGCCTGGCCAACATGCTGAAACCCCGTCTCTACTAAAAATACAAAAATTAGCCGGGCATAGTGATGCATGCCTGTAATCCCAGCTACTCAGGAGGCTGAGGCAGAAGAATTGCTTGAACCCAGGAGGTGGTGGTTGCAGTGAGCCGAGATCACACCACTGCACTCCAGCCTGGGCAACAGAGTGAGACTCTGTCTCAAAAAATAAAAATAAATAACAAAAACAGAAGAGCAGGATCAAGGTCAAGGAGAAGACAAATATGCAAGTCAAGGTCAATGCAGGTGCAAGGATGGAGCTTGCCCTGAGTTTCCTCACAGCCAGGACATAAGGGAAAACACGCTTTACCTGAAAGGAGAAGGCATGCTGGGTCCTCAGGGAGAAATGCCCGCCTACAGCCTGTGCCCACCCTCTTCAGCTGCGCCATGAGAATTTAGGCTCCTGGAGTATCTGGCCCAGACAGCCGTGAGCCTGCTTCCGGGCTCTGCAGGCCTCTGCCTGGGGCCTATTCTGCCGGGGCAGGCCACACTGCCTGTGGCCAAGGGCTGGTCAAGGGAAATTCATTTGCAAGGGCTGTGGCTGGAGCTTGAGGGTGTGGCTGGGGCCTCCAGCGTGGGATGCAGAAGGGATGGGCAGGCTGCAGGCCTGGGGCTAGATCTCCCATGTCACCATTGTCTAGCGTGAACTTTATCAGGTAACCTAGCCCTCTAGGTGGCAAGTAAGGTTTTTGCCAAGATAGGAGGATAGAATGATTGTTTAACTTTTTTTTTTTTCTTTCTTGAGACATAGTCTTGCACTGTTGCCAGGTTGGATTGCAGTGACGCGATCTCACTATAACCTCTGCCTCCCAGGTTCAAGCGATTCTCCTCCCAGAGCCTTGCGAGTAGCTGGGATCATAGGTGTGCACCGCCACACCTGGCTAAGTTTTGTATTTTTAGTAGAGACAAGGTTTTGCCATGTTGGCAAGGCTGGTCTCAAACTCCTGAGCTCAGGTGATCTGCCTGTCTGGGCCTCCGAAAGTGCTGGGATTACAGGTGTGAGCCGCTACGCCTGGCCAAGTGATTAACTTTTTAATGAAAGTACAGGAAAAGACGTAAACTGTCTTTCCTCTGCTTTCACCCTGCAATAATTGGTACAGAAGACTTCTGTGACCAAATGCGTGCATACACCAAGCAAGCTGTCAATTCTGCGGCAGACATCAGCCAGCGTCCTCTAATCCAATTCAATTCTGATGATCTCCACCTGGACATAGCATCTGATCCCATAGGTTGAGGTCTTAGTTCCCAGGACAGCCTCCCACTTCCAATAGCAATCCCAAGCCCCAGGCTGCTTTACATGTGCTCCTGACTGACCTGCTATAAATCAGGGTTCCTGTGACTTCCTCCTTGGGTTCCATTAATTTGCTAGAGTGGCTCGCAGAACACAGGAACACACGTTTACTGGTTTATTATAAAGGATATTACAAGGATACAGATGAAGAGGTGCATAGGGCGAGGTATGGGAGAAGCTGCACTGAGCTTCCACGCCCTTCCCAGGCACACCACCTTCCAGGAACCTCCACGTGTTCCGCTATCCGGAAGCACTTGAACCCTGTCCTTTTGGGCTTGTATGGGGGCTTCATTCCATAGGTATCATTGATTAAACCATTGGCCACTAGTGATCAACTTAATCTTCAGCCCCCTCTCCCCTTCCCAAAGGATGGGGTTGGGGTTAGGGTTGGGAGTCCAACCCTCTAATCTTGGCCGGGTGCGGTGGCTCACACCTGTAATCCCAGCACTTTGGGAGGCCGAGGCAGGTGGATCATCTGAGGTCAGGAGTTCGAGACCAGCCTGACCAACATGGTGAAACCCCATCTCTACTAAAAATACAAAAAAATTAGCCGGGCATGGTGGCAGGTGCCTGTAATCCCAGTTACTGGGGAGGCTGAGGCAGGAGAATCGCTTGAACCCAGGAGGCGGAGGTTGCAGTGAGCTGAGATCACAACACTGCACTCCAGCCAGGGAGACAGAGTCAAACTCCATCAAAATAAATAAATAAATAAATAAATAAATAAAAGAAAAGAAAGCCCAACCCTTTAATCCTGCCTGGGTCTTTTGGGGTAACCAACCTCAATCTTGAAGCTGCCTAGGGGCTGCCAGCTCTTCCGTCAGCTCATTAGCATACAAAAAGACATCACTTTGGAGTTTCTAAGGATTTTAGGAGTTGTACGCTGGGAAACTAGGTCGAAGACCAAATATATATTTTATAATATCACAAACATGCGTACGGGCGAGCACACAACTTGTCAGTGTACAGCTTAATGAGCTGGATAGAATATCTTATGTTTAACAGTTTGTGAACCTGGCATGAAACTTTTCAATACTGGGCACATGGTAGATGAGGCTTCATTGAGTGGTCTCAATGCTACAGCCAGGCCTTAGGGCTTGGCGGGGAAACAGTTCCACCAGGGTCGAACTGGCACAGCATCGGGAAGAAGGCTTGCCTCCTCTAATGCGGCTGCATCATCTCCATCCCTCCCTTGGCAGACCCACAGTGGCACAGCCCTCCCTCACAGCTGTGGTCACTTACTTCCAAGTCCCTTTTTGTTAAACTTGGACCATGTTTTAGCTTTTCTCAGCCTCAACGGATCTTCTTTTCTGATCAGTTTAGTCAGTCTTATTTTAATTTAATTTAATTTAATTCAATTCAATTTGTTTTTCAAGATAGAGTCTCGCTCTGTTGCCCAGAGTGGAGTGTAATGGCGCAATCACAGCTCACTGCAGCCTCCGCCTCCCAGGTTCAAGCTATTCTCCTGCCCCAGCCTCCCAAGTTGCTGGGATTACAGGCGCCTGCCACCACGCTCGGCTAATTTTTCTATTTTTAGTAGAGATGGGGTTTCACCATGTTGGCCAGGCTGGTCTCCAGCTCCTGACCTCAGGTGATGTGCCCACCTCAGCCTCCCAAAGTGCTGGGATTACAGGCGTGAGCCACCGTGCCCGGCCACTTTGGTCATTTTTAAACGGTCTAATTAGGAGTGCAGCAGCAGCAGATATGACTGTGTTGTTGTACACTCCTCAGCCTGGCCCCTGCCGCCCTGCACCCGCTCCTCTCCCAACCCCAACATGGGTAAGCACATGGGCCTGGGTACAGCAGTCCTGGACTCTAGATGGTTCTGCCTTTTTATCTGGGTGGACTTCACCTCTCCAAGCCTTGGTTTTCTCTCTGCAAAATGGGGATAATGAGGGCTATTGTGAGGATGAAAGGATATAACGCATGTGAGACTAGCACAGGGTCAGGTGTGTACTCAGTAAGTTAGACACACATTTTGCTGACATTAATTTCATGTTACGGTCTGCGTTGTTCTCGTGCGCACCTCACTTCTCCGTGCCTCTGCGCTACCCCCTGCCTTCTCTTGGGATGACTACAAACTCCTGTTCGGTCTTGAAATCATAGTTCAGCCATCACTTCCTCTGTGCAGCCTTCCCTCAGCACCGCGGCCCCAGCAAAGGCCCTTCTGAGCACATCTATTTCATGGACTAGACTGTAAGTCACCTGTGGGCAGGACCAGATCTCCATCATCTTTCAACCCACACCACCAAACATAGCACAGGGCACACAGTGGATCCTCAAAGACAGGTTGTGGGATGAAAGGACACTGTCGAGAGTCACCTGCTGGTCCCAGACTCTTGTCTCCCTGCTCCAGCTGGATTCTCATTGCCTCTGTGATGCTCTGCCAGGAAGACCAGCTGGTACTTGTTGTGTATTTTCCTGTATTCTCAGATACCTCTTCATGTGCATCTGTCTTGTCTTCCCAGTGTAAGAGTCAGCCCCTGAGGGCAGGGATTCTGCTCTGTAGGCCTCTGCATCACTAGCGAGCCTCACACATCATCCTGAGTGTTGCAGGAGCACAGTTAGGAATTCTGTTATCAGGCCAGGCATGGTGGCTCACATCTGTAATCCCAGCACTTTGGGAGGCCGAGGTGGGTGGATCACCTGAGGTCAGGAGTTCTAGACCAGCCTGACCAACACGGTGAAACCCCGTCTCTACTAAAAATACAAAAATTAGCTGGGTGTGGTGGTGGGCAGCTGTAATGCCAGCTACTCGGGAGGCTAAGGCAGAAGAATCACTTGAACCTGGGAGGTGGAGGCTGCAGTGAGCCGAGATCGCGCCACTGCACTCCAGCCTGGGTGACACAGTGAGACTCCATCTCCAATAAATAAATAAATAAATAGGAATTCTGTTAGCACTTGGCCCAGGAATCAGACTCCTTCCCAAGCAGGCTGCAGTTCAGGCTCAGCTGGTCCCCACTCTCTGGGACAGCACTCCCCTCACTCTGTGATCTCCCAGGAAGTCCGGCTCTGGGCATCTAACCTTGGTGTGGGGAGGCAACATAGCACTCCAGAAAGAGGGTAGGCTCTGTGACAGAACCACCTGTGGTGCAAATCCCAGATGTCCACTTCATAGCTTTTAGAACTTTGCTTTGGGTGGTTGCTTAAAAATCTGAGTCTCAGTCTCTTCCTCTGTATAATGGGAATAAAAAATATGATCTCAAGGTAGTTGTGAGGTTGAAATGAAATAACAGACAGAAACTGGCCAGGCGCAGTGGCTCATGCCTGTAATCCCTACATTTTGGGAGGCCAAGGCAGACAGATCATTTGAGGTCAGGAGTTCGAGACCAGCCTGGCCAACATGGTGAAACTCTGTCTCTACTAAAAATACAAAAAGTAGCCAGGCATGGTGGCGCACACCTGTAATCCCAGCTACTCAGGAGGCTGAGATGGGAGAATCACTTGAACCTGGGAGGCGGAGGTTGCAGTTAGCTGAGATGACACCACTGCACTCCAGCCTGGGCAACAGAGTGAGACTCCATCTCGAAAAAAAAAAAAAAAAAGTAGAAATAATAGGAACTGAGTTGAAGGTGAGTCATTAAAGATGTTCTACAGGTCATCTAATGTAGCAGGGTTATAAAAATGTTCTCTCCCAGGCCAGGCTTCTTTAGAGCAGAAAGATCTGAATTCCTTCCAAAACAGAAAAGGCTGGCTTCAGGGAATCCCACACACTTTATGTTGGTTTGTCCCAATCAATAAGCCTATCTGAAGAAAGAAGCGGGTGGGGAGGCATGTGGCAGAAGTCTGTGACTCGGTGGACAAAAGGCAATGCAGACTCTGGCATGACCTTGCGTTCTGGTATCCTGTTCGGCCAGAGTACTCACAAAGGCCTCCAGTTCTCAGGAAGGGAAGGGTGAATTAAATGTGGTTAGCTATCAGGGATTTTTTTTTTTTTTTGAGACGGAGTCTTGCTCTGTCACCAGGCTGGAGTACTGTGGTGTGATCTTGGCTGACTGTAACCTCCGCCTCACAGGCTCAAGTGATTCTCCTGCCTCAGCCTCCTAAGTAGCTGGGACTACAGGCACGCACCACCATGCCTGGCCAATTTTTTGTATTTTCAGTAGAGACGGGGTTTCCCCATGTTAGCCAGGATGGTCTCGATCTCCTGACCTCGTGATCCACCCGCCTTGGCCTCCCAAAGTGCTGGGATTACAGGTGTGAGCCACTGCGCCCAGCCTATCAGGGATTTTTATGGGGGTTCCAAGGAGTGGTCTGTGTAGATTTAATATCACCCTAGTTAATGGCTGAGGCACTGGCTGTGTAAGCCCTTGCTAAGCACAGTGAGTGAGTGTGGCTGGAAGTGCTGGAGGCCTGGGTGGGATGCAGGCTGATCCAGGGCTGGCAGTCACTGTGTGCATCCAACCCTTAGGCGAGAGAGGGCTGCTAAACTCTGAGAAGGAATTCAGGGTGAAGAAGGGCTGATGTGCCAATGGTATGGCTGGCACAAGCCTAAGCAGATACCAGCTATTCTCCTGCAAGCTGATCAAAAATATTTTTATTACATAATACTTGACATATACAAGAGAACAATCATATGTATTAGATATGATAACAGAATGAAAACCTGAGCCTCACTATATCCCTGAAGGACCAGACCGTGACTAGGCCATTGCGCCCATCTGTGGGTCCTCCTCAGCCCCTTCCCCATCTCCCTCTAGATGTGACCACATCCTGAATTTTACCTATTTATTCCATTACTTAAAAATACTGGTTTTTGGCTGGGCATAGTGGCTCATGCCTGTGATCCCAGCACTTTGGGAGGCCGAGGCGGGAGGATCACCTGAGGTCAGGGGTTCGAGACCAGCCTGGCCAACATGGTGAAACCCCATCTCTACTAAAAATACAAAAATTAGCTGGGTGTGTTAGCACAAGCCTGTGGTCCTAGCTACTCGGGAGGCTGAGGCAGGAGAATCGCTTGAATTCAGGAGGCAGACGTTGCAGAGAGCCGGGATCACGCCACTGCACTCCAGCCTGGAGACCCTGTCTCAAAAAAACAAAAAACCAACAAACAAAAAACTGGTTTTCCCAGGTAATAATGCCTAAATGAAATGTTTTATTTTGCCTATTTTTAGCATTATAAAAATGGTGTTATACTGCATGTGGCCCTCTATGTTGAGCTCTTCTCTCTCTGCATTGTGTTTCTAAGTTTCAAACTGTTCCTGGATCTTGCTGTAGTTCTCACATGCTCACAGTTGCATAATAGTCCATCTTTAGAATATACAGTTTATGTGTTTTGTCTCCTGGCCATGGATGTGCATCTCGCTGTGCACAGCAGGGAAAGGTGTTCATGGAGGTACCTGCCTAGGCGTGGAACTTTGGGTTGCAGGATGTGTGAATGTTGAGCTTTACAAGATGATGCCAAACTGTTTTCCAAAGAGGTTATGCCCATCTGTGCTGTCATCTTTGAGATTGTTTTTCCCATGGCCCAAGGCCCTTCTTCCCGCCCGAGGCAAGCCCACTCCTGAGGACTCCACTGCCTTGGGCCTTCACTGTCTTTCTCTCAGGATCCCATTCCCTACTGGAAAACTCTTTCCTTTCCCTCCTCCACTTGGCCCTGAACTTCCCAGGATTTTTCAAAACCCAGCCTGGAGCTGCCGTCTTCCTGGGAGTCCTCTCAGCCTCACTTCCACTCTCTCCCAGCTTTTTGGAACAGCTTTTCCAGACAGCTCTTGGGCCAGAGTAGGACACCGCATAGTGTGTTTCTTATAACATCAGCCCCACGTAATCCTGTTGAGAAAGGCTTCTGGAGTCAAATAAACTTAAGAATCGCCACAGGCAACTTGGAGCCTCTTGGTGTTTATTGTTCTCATTTGAATATTAGCAGCTCATTAGCATAGTCACAGCGCTGAGAGGTCCTGCCAGTGTGACCCGTTTTTATTTGTTTAACTTGTTTTCCAAAAATATTTAACCTTGGAGCCCTTTTCCCCCAACAAGTAGCAATGATTACCCATTTGGAAAATGGGATCGAGAAGATTCTCCTGCCTATTTCAGTCAGTTTGGTTTTGTGGTCTTATTTTCCTCGGTAACCAAGCTGAGAGTCCTCTGACTTCTGTTGTAATCATCCCGTGTAAACTAGTTCAGTCCAGACCACCCTTTCTGGAGGGCTTGAGTTGAAGGAATGAATGAATGCACTCAGGAATTAATGAATGAAGCAGTCAGCCAATCAGTCAGCCATCCAGCTGAGCCCCCTCTCCTATGCAGCAGCCAGGAACCAGGGACTGATCAGGCACTGCTCATCTTGCACCAGGGGACACCCGGGCTGTCTGGCTGGTGAATCATTCTCCCGTCTTAGGTCCCCTGTAGTTGCATTTTTAGGATCTGTCACCCAACGAGGCTGGGAGCCCCTGCGGGGCAGGAACCAAGTTGCGCTTGCCTCTCTGTGTGCCCCGAGTGGGACATACAGATGGGATCTCTCATCCATCTCCTTCTGAGAGGGGCAGGAGAACATTGTGGTTAAGTCTTCAGCCTCTGGAGCCAGACCAGATGTGTCCCTAATTACCTGGGTAATGTGGGCCAATCTCTGCCTCAGTTTTCCCACTGAGATAGGGGTGATGATAACATACCTTCCTTACAGAATTATTATGGGGTTAATATGCGGCAAGCACACAAACAGTGCCTGGCATAGAGGATGTCACTGGTCTTTATTAGCACTATGACAATGGCAACCAACATTTATTGTGCACCTACTATGTGCCAGGGACTGTGATAAAAGCTTTATCTACATCATTTCAATTCTTCCTCCCCACAGCCTCTTTGAAGTGGGGGATGTTTTTCTCATTAGGAAGTTGAGTCCTCCCAAGGAGACGTGGTAATGGGTGGTAGCAATAAGATCAGGACTGGGGTCAGCCAGATCACAAAGCCCTGGCCTGCAGGCGTGGAGGTGCCACCTACCACCTGTGGATGGGACAGCTCCTCTGTTTCTTTTTACTGATAATTACCCTGCCGACAACCTGATCAGTTCTTTTTTTTTTAATCCTCTATTCATCTCAACAAAATGGAAATCCATGGTACTGCAGGGGTTGGAATTTAACATGTGTGCACACGTGTGTGTGCGTGCATGCATGTGTGTGTGTGTGTGAAAGAGAGGGAGAGACAGAGACAGAGAGCAAGAGTGCACAAGTGAAGGAGGAGTTATCTGAGAGGCCTGGGGGTTACTAGCACCTTCATGACAGACCAAGGAAGACAGAGATCCCCGGGTGGGGCTGGCTTTGAGACTGCACAGCGGCAGAATCGCTTGTGAGTCAGCAGTGCCGCAGAACAGCAGGGCGCTCCTGGAACTGGGCTTGGTGTTGTCACCCACTGCCCCTTGCACAGGGCCCTGTGTGCCGGGAAATGTTTGCAGGCTGGACACCTGTGGTTGCTTTTAACCAGGCAAGTGAGCTGGGTTAGAGGTAGTCACATGTTCCTGAGGGCTCGCAGCTTTGGATCTGAGAGGGTTAGACAGGGCGTCAGGGGCTGAGGGTCACTGGAGGAGAATTTGCTGTCGTCCCTTTGCCCACGGGCCGGCTGGTCTTCTCAGACCCCAGAGGCCAGCTCCTCTGTTCTTCCCCACCTCGGAGGGGAGCCCCAGAAGTCACAGGGTCAGCTGTCTGCTTTCCACACTGCCTAGGGCTTTATTCTTGCACCATCCCCAGTTCTGGCCACACCAGGGGAGTGAGACATGGGGCGCTGGTAGAGGGGCTGAATGCGCTGGTGTGGGGTAGGAGGTTTCGGATGCACATTCCAGAGGGTGTTTATGGGGGAGCAGACAAGGCTGGGGATTCATTCCTGGTAGGGAACAATTCCCTCAGCACCCGAGGGTGGGAAATGAGGGCCAAAATGGTGGCTCAGAGGGACACAGGTGAGGTAAGCAGGTAAGAATTCCCACCAGGTGTCTCAGAAATGTCCTGGGAAGGGCCTGGCATGGTGGCTCACACCTGTAATCCCAGTATTTTGGGAGGCCGAGGCGGGCAGATCACCTGTGGTCAGGAGTTCAAGACCAGCCTGGCCAACATGGTGAAACCCCGTCTCTACTAAAAATACAAAAATTAGCCAAGCATGGTGGTGGGTGCCTATAATTCCAGTTACTCTGGAGGCTGAGGCACGAGAATCACTTGAACCTGGGAGGTGCAGGTTGCAGTGAGCTGGAATCGTACCTCTGCACTCCAGCCTGAGTGACAGAGCAAGAATCTGTAAAAAAAAAGAAAGAAAGAAAGAAAGAAAGAAAAGAAAGTCCTGGGAAGCTGGTGGAAGGAGGTCGAGATCTTCCTGACCTGGGAAAGGAGGGAATTCCCAGGCATCTATAGACCAATAGGACTGTCGAAAGTTTGACTGGTGTGAGAATGGGTTAAGGTGCTGAATTTTAGATTTTTATCCTCTCCACGGTGGTACAGTGTGTTCTGCAAACAAAGGAGAGCCAGCCTTGAAGAGCCCTTCTCAGAGCTGACTATGTTCTTTGGCTCCTCAGCCCAGTGAGATGGCCTTAGCTCTGAGCCCTGTGCAATATGCAAACTGGGCCAGACGACCCCCAAGGCTCCTTCTAGCTCTGACAGGTCCTGTCGGGGGATCCAGCCTGCATATAGGGCCTGGGCTTCTTTCAGCCCCATAGATGGTGACCCCTCTTCACCACTAGTAAGATTGAAGCTCATCAGCAGGACCTCAGGCCCTGGCCTCCTTTCTTCTTGGTCCCTTGGGTTTTGGAGTTTTATGTGACATCAATGTCCCAGAAATGCCCATCCTCTTCCTTTTCTCTCAGGGCACAGTCCCCTGAGGTCTTGTGGTTTATCCACCCCCACCCCTGTTCTATGTCCTCCTTCACTTGCTCTCCCCCACACCCCTCCCACCAGAGAGTTTATAAGCTGGCTGTCCCCTTGCTAACCTCCTGCTGTTCCCTATGAACATGGCCTGCCTGTTAGATTTCACCGTGTGACACTGTCTTGGTTATGTCCCCGTCGTGCCTAGTTCAGTGAAGAACACACAGCAGGTGCCGAATAGATGCACTCTGCTGGGATAAACTGGTTATCTCCAGAGGGTGGGGTCTGGACAGAGTGGCAAAATAGCGATAGCATGGGATTTGGGGTCCAACTCCACCTCCACTTCCTGGCTGATGGCAATCTGTCATTGGTAAACTGGAGCCGGCATCTCTACTCTCAGGGCTGTTGAGAGGATTCATGGAGAAGCTGTGTGAGGAAATGCTTTGCAGATTGGAAGGTGCTGGGAATGTGTGTCATCTACCCTGGCCTCTCTCTCAGGAACTCTTGCCCACATTTGTCAGCATCTGTTGGGTGTGTTGTCTTGGGAGACGTCTTGTTAACCCTCTGCCACCTTGAATTCTCTGGTCCCCTGAAATTCTTTGTCCTGTCTCACACACAAATGCCTCCAGCCCTCAGGTCGGGGGTCTCCTCTCCTCCTGCAATGCCTTGGGCGTGGGTCCAGCCTTGTCTGAGACACAGAGAAATGGACCTCCAGTGCGGAAGATCTGCACCAACATTTGAAAGAAAAAAGACTGATAGGCGGGAGCCCAGCATTTGAATTTACAGGGATGTTAACCCCGACAGCGGCCGGAGCAGCAGAGCAGGACCTGAGCACTTCCTTCCCTTTCTCCTTAGCCTTCCATGAACATGCTCTCTATAAACCCTGTCCTGGTAAATGTCTCCCCTCATTTTTTTTTTTTTTTTTTTTTTAGACAGGGTCTCACTCTGTTGCCCAGGCTAGAGTAAAATGTCTCGATCTTGGCTCACTGCAGCCTTGACCTCCTGGGTTCAAGCAATCCTCCCAACTCAGCCTCTCAAGTAGCTGGGACTACAGGTGGTCACCACCATGCCCAGCTAATTTTTTTTTTTTTTTTTTAATTTTGGTAGAAACAAGGTCTTGCTCTCTTGGCTAGGCTAGTCTTGAACACCTGAGCTCAAGTGCTCCTCCCGCCTCAGCCTTTCAAAGTGCTGGGTTTACAGGTGTGAGCCACCTCCCTCAGCCCTCACTGCTTTTTTTTGCCATCTCAGTGCCACCATTTCCTAGCTATGTGACTTTAGACGAGTCACTTAGCCTCTCTGAGCCCATGTCATCATCCATTAAATTGGGTTCTTTGGCAAATTAAAGGATGTATTCTATGTAAAGTGCTTTACATGGCAACTGGCACATAGTCAGGCCTCAATAAATGTTAACTATTATTATTAATAATGGCCACTGGCCAGGCGTGATGGCTCACACCTGTAGTCCCAGCACTTTGGGAGGCAGAGGTGGGCAGATCACGTGGTCAGTAGTTCAAGGCTAGCCTGGTCAACATAGTGAAACTCTGTCTCTACTAAAAATACAAAAATTAGCCAGGTGTGGTGGCATGCACCTATAGTCCCAGCTACTCGGGAGGCTGAGGCAGGAGAATCGCTTGAACCTGGGAGGCAGAGGTTGCAGTAAACCAACACGGCACCATTGCACTCCAGCCTGGGTGACAGAGCAAGACTCTGTCTCAAAAAAATAATAAAATGGCCACTCTGAGTGCCTCAGTGAATAGGCTCCTTACTACCTTACTTAGAGCAGAGTTGAGGAAATTGGTGAAGTTCTTCACTACCTTATTAGCCACTCTCTACCCAAATAAATGTACCCCACCTTATCTTATTCATTATGGGTAATCACCTATAAAAGCGTTCTTTATTTCATTCACAGCCTGAGTGTCCCCAAAAAGGTGCTCCATGACGTCATCCCCCCTCTGGAGGACACCTCCTCCCACCCATGGTGATTTGAGCCTTCTCTTAGGCCAGGGTGATTCCTGGGGGAACCTTAACTGGGGCTAATGTGCACTGACATTTTGCCTTTTGTGTCGAACACACATCCCATTTGCAGAGATTTAGAATTTTTTGACTTTAAATGTTCGCTATTTCTGTGTTTGTGTAAGAGAAAGTTGTTTTCTTTTGTTTTGTTAAGAGACAGGATCTCACTCTGTTGCCCAGGCTGGAGTGCAGTGGTGCAATCACAGCTTACTACAGCCTCAAACTCCTGGGCTCAAGCGATCCTCCTGCCTCAGTCTCCCCAGTAGCTGGGACTACAAGTGTGCACCACCACACCCAGCTAATTTTTCTGTGTTTTGTAGAGACAGCGTCTCGCTGTGTTGCCCAGGCTGATCTCAAATTCCTGGCCTCAGGTGATCCCCCTGCCTCGAAATTCTGAAGTGCTGTGATTATAGGCATGTGCCACCATGCCAGAGAGAGAGATTTTATCTTTTCTACACAACGTGTGTTTCCCCCAGAAGAAATGCCTTCCTACTTTTGTGATGAATGTAAGTAGAATGCAGACAGAAATTACAGAAACTCCCTGTGCCCCAGCACCCTTACCAGGGCATGCCTGGCCTGGTGGAGTGACAGGGTGTTGTACACAGTGAGGGGAAGGAAGGGAGTGGGAGAGGAGGTGAGGCTCTGCAGAGCAGAGTGGACCATTTCTGGTCAGAAAACAGTGAGGAGGCCGGGCGTGGTGGCTCACGTCTGTAATCCCAGCACTTTGGGAGGCTGAGGCGGGCGGATCACTTGAGGTCAGGAGTTTGAGACCAGCCTGGCCAACATGTTGAAACCCCGTCTCTACTAAAAATACAAAAAAATTTAGCCAGGTATGGTGGTCCTCGTCTGTAATCCCAGTTACTCAGGCGGAGAATCGCTTGAACCTGGAAGACGGAGGTTGCAGTGAGCTGAGATCACGCCACTGCACTACAGCCTGGGTGACAGGGCGAGACTCTGTCTCAGGAAAAAAAAAAAAAAAAAAAAAGAGTAAGGAAAGCGAAGTCCTGGGTTGGGGGAAATGTAGCTGCAGGCAAGAACCAAGGAAGGTGTGGAGCCCCCAACCCAGTAGGGAAAAGGCTTGCTACCTTGAACCCAAAGAGTGTGAGCATCCTGTACCTTTGCAGACAGAACTTCCACCTACTCACAAACAGATACACCCCACTGCACAGCTAAGAAAGCTAAGGGGAAACCAGGAAGAAGGGAAAAGAAAAGAGGAAAACCCCAGAGGAAACGAGGAGTCAGGCCTGGGCAGGGGGTTCCAGATGATGCATGAGGCTGCAGGAGGAAAAGGTTTCTTTTGAAACACATCTTTTATCCTGTCCTTTTCCGATGTACGTGAGCGTGTGTTTTGGAACGCACATAAAACGCGAGCGCAGTAGCTGGCGTCTGATTTCTGCCAAGGTGCACGGAAATGGAGGGGCGTGCCCAAACGCTTCTTCTTCATGGCTGCTGGATCAGGGAAGTTTTGCTTCTGTGGCTGTGAACATGGAGATTTGCTGAGAGGCCAAGGAGAGAGATGATGGGGGAGGGCTACTTCGGGAGAGGAAGTGGACAAGACCAGAGGTTGGAAAACAGGGGACGGGTTGATCCTAACAACTTGGAGGGACTGGTACTGGGAATAGGAGGTGGGGCCCAGGGGGAGGGCAGAGGACCCAGGATCCCCAGCTGTGGACCCAGGGTGGGGCTGTGGGCAGGTCCCCAGCCCTGTCTGGGACCTAGGGCAGTGCTTCTCAACCTTGAGGGAGGGAGGGAGGATACCACAGAGGGGAGGGAGCACCTAGACCACTTAAATCCCTTTCTCTGCAGGGGGCCCAGGCAGCCTTGTTTCTAAGCTCAGCAGGGCCACTTACTATGCAGCCAGGGATGAGAACCGATGGCCCACCCTGCTGAGTGCTGGAATATGTAATGAAGTCCTGCGTGGGTCTGTAATGAACCCAGATTCGGCTCCTAACAGGTGCTGAGTGCATGTTTGCAAACCCAGGCGCCTGTTGCAAGGAGAGGACAGAGCTAAAGCAAGGAGCCTTGCGGAGGAATGGGTGGCAGGGACTATGAAGTTGGGGGAAGGAGGTGCAGAGGAAAATGTTGAGGCTCGCTCTGGACTGCCTCGCCTGGGGATGGAGAATGGGTCTGCAAGGGAGGGGCAGCCAGCGCTTTGAACTTGGGTGGGGCCTCCCTAAATAGAGTGGGGGAAGTCCAGGTGCTGGGCAGGGCTGTCTTCACCTGCCCATCCTCAGCGCCGTGGGGGGATGAGGCGCAAAGAAGCCCTCCTGGGAATGTGGTGGAAATACCCACCTTGAAAGGCAGAGAGTGGAATCATTGCCCTGAGCACCTGGGTGTGGTCGCAGCACCCCCCGTGAGGCCTCCCAACCTGCAGCTGCCTCCTGCATGCGCATCTGCCACTGCTGGCTTTAGGGCCAGGGCCAGGCCCAGCTGGAGGTCCAAGCTGGAGCCCTGGGCAGTGTCCAGTGCACTGTGGCCTCAAAGTGCCCAGCCATGGTTTAGTACTCCAGCTGGCAAGGCCCTGGGTTCAAACCCTGCTCTGAATTTGTCCAGTTGCTTCCCCATGGTGTCATTTGGTTTGCTCCTCTGTCCCTTGTGTTCCCTGATAACAAGAGGTTACCTCTCAAAGCTTGGTTAGATCAGATTAAATGTCTTTGGCCAAAGAACATCATAGGGAAGGTTGGGGCCTTCCTGCTGCATCATCTCATACCATTCTACTGTCACACTTCTGGTGGAGGCTTTTAATGATCCAGTTTCCTGGACTCCTCCCCAGGGGCTCTGATCCTGCCACGCTGGTGTTGGAGCCTGGGTGTCTGTATTTTTCAAAACCACCCCAAGTGATCTGCCGTAGTGTATAGCCTGCATCCCTGACCCCAGTAGCCAGCTGGTCAGGGACTGTCCTTGGTTTTCTGAAGAGCATAGAATAAGAGAGTGGGTGGGACAGTCCAGGTAGGTGCCAGCCCTGGTGGCCAGTGCTATCAGGTGTGAGGCAGGGAGGGTGGCCTCTGGGCCCCCATAAAGAGGAGAATGGGCTACCTGAGGGCAGCTCCAGGTTCAGGTAAGAGTCCTTGCAAGACCAGGAGTGCCCCACGCACTGTGCTCCCGGCGTCCAGCATAAGGCCTGGCCCAGCATGAATGTTTATTGAATAAAGACACACACCAGGCTGGTGGCTCTCTGAGGAGCCCTGGGGAGCTGCTCTAAGAGTGAGCTCCCAGCCAAGCAGCACAGCTTTGTGTGTTCCCCACTGGGCTGCTTCTAAGATTCAAACAAAGGACTCCCAAACTGTGGAGCTAGCAGCTGTGTTAAAAGGCCCAGAGAGCCAGCAGGGCCATGGCCATCACCTGCCCTCAGCTCACCGTGGAGACAGCCTGTGGGATCTGGGAGAGATGAAGGAAAGGACTGGGCACTCAGTGGGGCTGCTGAGGGCAGTGAAAGGAGGCAGGGAGGTCCTCGCAGGGAGGTCCTCGCAGGGCCACTGCACCTGCTGAGGCAGGTGCTAGATTCTATATGGAAACGAGTGAAAGAATCCGTCCTCTCAAAAAACTCACCATCAATGGAGTCGGTGGACAATTCACTTGAGTGCATTGAAGGTTACCTGTGAGGGATGTATAAGAGCTGGGGAAATGGCCAGAGGGAACAATTTGAATTGGAGACATTAAAAGGGGATTTAAACATGGGACCTTAAGGGATGAATAGAAGTCTGGAGTCAGAAGCGAACAAGACGGCTGGGCAGGCTATGTCTTGTCTTTTACCAGAACTGGCTTGAAGGGTATAGCAATGTGGGGACCCAGCAAAATCCTGGTGTGGGAACCAGCAGACTTGGCTGCTCAGAACGGCAGCCTAACTCTGTAAGGTTCTCATTTCCCAATCTGTAAAATGGGAGACTGACTTAGGGTTTGGAGGGGTCAGGAAGGGGAGAAATGTTACAAGGTTAAAATGAACTAAAGATGCAAACATGGCTTAGGAAAAGTTTGAATTAGAATTCCACTTAGTGGAGTGGGAGGCAAAGAAACAGATGGCCAAGCTCCAGGAGGAAAAGCTGGCCAAGCTGAGCTCAACTTCAAGGCCCAGCTCGAATGTCACCTCTTTGAAGGGGACTTCTTTGCCTTCTCCCACTTCCTTCCCCTCAGCACCCCTATTCCTTGAAGTCCCAAGTGGGACTTCTCACACTCTGCAACTGACTGGTCACCTGCACTGAGGTGGGGTCACTGAGGAGGGTGGAGGCTACGTCTTTTTTTTTTTTTTTTTTTTCCTGAGGCAGAGTCTCACTCTGTTGCCCAGGCTGGAGTGCAGTGGCACAATCTCGGCTCACTGAAACCTCTGCCTCCCAGGTTCAAGCGATTCTCCTGTCTCAGCCTCCAGGGTAGCTGTGATTACAGGTGCCCACCACCATGCCTGGTTAATTTTTTCTGTTTTTAGTAGAGACAGGCGTTTCGCCATGTTGGCCAGGCTGGTCTCGAACTCCTGACTTCAGTTGATCTGCCTGCCTTGGCCTCCCAAAGTGCCGGGAATACAGGCGTGAGCCACCGCGCCCGGCCGAGGCTACATCTCATACATCTTGGGCACATAGTATGCAGGTACTGAATGAGGCCCAGCCTTCAGATGATCAGGTCTGGGGCACTTCAAGAATGATCTGCGTGCTGTGAGAGAGACAAGCTCTGGCTGGGAGTCAGCAGGCCTGGGCTGTGCTCTCTGCACTGCCTCCAACCAGTGGAGGAACAGCAGGGAAGGCACATCGCTTCCCTGGGCCTTAATTTCCCCAAGGAGCTGAACTAGGTGATGTCAAAGGTCCCACTTAGCTTTGACATTTTATGACCTAACACTGTAATAGAATCACTAACATGCGTGGCCATTTACAGAATGCTCCTAAAGCCCTTCCAGGACACTCCTATTGTTCCCCCGCCCCCGCCCTACTCCAATAGCAAGAAAACATTCACAGGTGGAGACTTTTCTTCAACAGGTCTTTATTGGCTGGGCACGCTGGCTCACACCTGTAATCCCAGCACTTGGGGAGGCTGAGGTGGGAGGATTGCTTGGGCCCAGGAGTTCGAAACCCAGCCTGGGCAATATAGCAGGACCTCATCTCTACAAAAAATTTTAAAAACTTAGCAGAGCATAGTGGCATGTGCCTGTAGTCTCAGCTACTCAGGAGGCTGAGGTGGAAGGACTGGTTGAGCCAAGTAGTTCAAGGCTGCAGTAAGCTGTGATTGTGCCACTGCACTGCAGCCTGTGTGACAGAGTGAGACCCTGTCTCAAAAAAAAAAAAAAGAAAGAAAAAAGAAAAGAAAAATGGCCTTTACTGAACATCTGTCTTTGTACTGATGAGCACCCCCAGAGACACCTGGGCCCACCAGGGTTTCTAGAATGTTCTAGAATGTGCAGCATCCCCTCAGTTGCCAAGACTAGACATTTAGGGGGAGCTGTATGACAATCACCCAAAACTGATGGGCAGAAATGCTGTGACCCCAAGTAGACCTCTGGGCCTTGATGACATCCTCAGTAACAGAGAGCACGGCACCCCTTTGTGTGTCTGAAGGCAGAGGGCTGGGACCCTACCTGAGCACGCACAGGGCATCTGGGCTTTACCTGGGAGTCCTGAACTGCGCAGCAAAGTGGAGAAACGGACCCAGCTCTCAGCATGTGTCCTTGGGAGCTGCTCCCCTCTGTGGTCACCAGGCAGCACGTGCCCACCTGTGGGCTTGGTGCCTCTCAGGGAGATGCTCTGGGGTCTGAAGAGTGAGGTCCCTGCCTTTTACCCGTCTCTGGACACCCCTCTGGGCCTAGGCCCTTCCCTGTGAATCCCCTGCCTGAAGGAAGAGACCCACAGCCCTGGGGTTCCTCTGGGGTGCCAAGTGGTGGACTGTGTTTGGTCCTGGGGAGGATGGGCTGGGGCTGCTGAGCAGGCCAGGGGTGCAGGACCCCTCCCTCCCCCGCTTCTCCTGTCCTCCTCCTTCTTCCACCCTTGACTCCTCTCACCTCTTGTCCCCTCTTCCCTCCTGTTTCCACTCTCTTTCCTCCTCCCCAGGTCCCACCAGACTGCTCCATGCCCCGGACCACAATTTGGCTGAAGGCAACAATCCCTCTCTCGCACCCTCCTCCCTTTTTCCAGGCTTATCAACTTCACTTTCCTGTGAAATGAAGGGGTGGGGGGTGGGTAAGAAAGAAAGAAAAAGCACTTCATGCTCACAACACAACAAAAAACAGGTTTAAACATTTTACAGGTTTCAACATTTTTCAGGCCGTCTTGTCACATCTTATCAGATCAGCCAGAGCCGCAGGCAGGCGCTCCGGGAGCTGCTTTGGAGAACAGAAGCTGCAACATTCCAGCCCAGGCACTGCCCCGCCCTCCACACCCCTTCCCTCCCTTCCCTTTTCTCCCCAAAGAAACATCCCGCAGGGCTCCCTGGGATGGAGCACAGGGCCCGCAGCCTCTTCCCTCTGACTGGGGTATAGTCTGTGGCCAAACCCTTGGCTTTGAGCTTCTGCCCGCACCCTTTCCTTCTCCCCACGGCTGCCCAGAACCATGGTCCTCCCGGGCTCTCAGGTGGTCCCTGGCAGCTGAGCTGTGCCACCTCCTCGGAAGGCCCCTCGTGGCCCTGAAAGGGAACCTTCAGAAGCTGCGGGCAGAAGGGAGTTGCTAAAGTCGTCCACAGCATGTAGAAGTGGTCATTTGGCCAGCAGGGCTAGTGAGTTTCCGGGGCTCCTGGGGCCTGTCCTCGGGGGCTCCTGTCCGAGGGGAAGGAATAGCTTTTTCCTTGGTTATCTTTTCTCCGTGTGCATGGGTTTTTCTCCTATGGCGTGGATCACTGCCTGGGATATCCCCTTCCACTCAGTCACCCCCAGACCTCACCTTTCTGTTCCTGCTGCACTCACGGTGACATTAGTGACACAATGCAGGGTGACAGGTCCAGGAAGGGCTGGCCAAAGCCCAAAGGCTCAGAGTTAAGCCGAGGCAATGTGAGGGACAGACCCAGAACCTGGATCCCAGGACAACAGGGAAGAGCTGGCTTTGTAGCTTGTAACAGGAGCATGGTTAGGGCTGGGAGGTCCCACTGTGTGGTCAGAGAGGGGTCCCCAAGGCAAGGCAGCTGTGCACTGAAGGCTTAGGATGCATCATAAGAAAAGCAAAAAGGGGAGGCCGGGCACGGTGGCTCACGCCTGTAATCCCAGCACTTTGGGAGGTCAAGGCGGGCAGATCACGAGGTCAGGAGATCAAGACCATCCTGGCTAACACAGTGAAACCCCGTCTCTACTAAAAAATACAAAAAAATTAGCTGGGCATGGTGGCGGGCGCCTGTAGTCCCAGCTACTCGGGAGGCTGAGGCAGGAGAATGGCGTGAACCCGGGAGGTGGAGCTTGCAGTGACCTGAGATCGCGCCACTGCACTCCAGCCTGGGCGACAGAGCGAGACTCCATCTCAAAAAAAAAAAAAAAGAAAAGCAAAAAAGGGAAAGCGCAGAGGAGGTAGGGGCACAGTGGCTCCCTCTGTGTAGGTATGTTGGCTGTGCGTCTCGTGGGGACCTCGTCCGGAATATGGAAAACACAAGCCAGACCTGGGCGCCTGCTGCCAGTGTTGGCTGGGCAGGGGCTGAGGTTTCGGGAGAGCCCACCTTTCCAGCGTCCTAGTGTGAGGTTCAGGCCCTGAAGCTGGGCTGGCTGCCCCTTGGCCCCCAGCCCCCTCCCTGGTGCCTCCACCCCTTGGCATATGGCATCAATGCTCCCACCGTGACGCTCAGTGTCCTCCCACCGTGTGCCCACAGCCAAGATCGGGCCTAAAGTATAATTCAACTTTTAGCTCCTTACAAGCATCCCCAGATGGATTTCTAGCTTCCATCCCTCTCTTGGGCCCAGCTCTGTCTCTACGTGGTGCCTGGAAGTCCCTCTGGCCCCACGCACTTCCTCGTCTTGTTCCCAAAGCTGCTTTGCTTCTTACCTTCCCATCTTGGTGGACACCATCTCCATCTTCCTGGTCATCCTGGCTCAAAACTTTGGCCATACTTTCCTCCTTCCTCCTGTTTTTCATGGGACCAAACGGCTACCAGTCCTTATTCACAGCTTCCTGTCTGTTCCTGAAGCCACTGTCCTGAGATGACCAGCGGGCCCATCCCCTGCCACAGACCCCGGTGACCCAGACACACGGGTCTTGGCCCAGCTGCACAATGAGAGCTGAGCCCTGGGAGGCTGCAATGGATCCCCAGGCCCCAGAGTCTCCTTAGCATCCACGTCAACCCCGCCTCCCAGCCGCTTTCCCAGCACCCACCTCTTGTCTCATTTTGCACATAACTAACAGGACGATAATCCAAAGCCCAGCTAAGGAAGGTGCTAGTTTGTCCGAATAATGTCTGGCACTCAGGGCCCCTTTCTAGCTGCTTCCCCTCCTCTGCTTCTCTGTGTGGCTCCTAGACCCTGGCTTGGGGGGACATGCCACCTTGCCTGGGGCTGTCCCCCTGCCACCTGGCTCCACCTGAGGGCCCCTAGCCATCCTTCTCCAGCTCAGTAGCTGCTCCACATGGAGCCCTCCAGAGGCAGTGAGGACACACTTGCCCCCGTTCCTAGAGATCGCTCGCCCTGACCATGCACCCTCTGGCCCAGAGGTTACTGGGGCTGAAAGTTACAAGTGCCTTGGGACCATGTCTCACTCATTTAAGGCACCCACAGTGCCCAGACCTAGTAGGTGCTCAAGAAATGCTTGTTGGTCTGTTACTGACAGCAGCCTCCTGGGCTGGGTGCTCCTCAGGTGTGGCTTCATTAATCTCCATGTTCCCAGAACCTGGAACCCTGCCAGGCTGAGAGTCATCACTCAATTCGTGCGTGTTGAGTGAATAGGCAGTGAATGACTTTGTTTACCAAGGCCAGACTTTAACCTGCTCTCTGAAGGACGGGCACTTCCACTGACTCCACAAATCACCAGGCCCCAGTCTTGACAGCTGGGGCTAAATCAAGACAGGAGCCCACTGGGCTTAGAGCCCGGGCAGCTGCTCCTTCATGGTTTTATCTCAAGACCTTGGGTCCCAGCTCAGGGCCTGCACCCACTCTACCCTCACCCTTCCCTTCCTGTCCTAGACATAGGCAAGGGTGCTCCCACCCCTGCTGGAGATGCAGGCGAGCCAGAGGGCCCCGTTGAGAGAATGAACTAGCCCCGTTGAGAGAATGAACTAGCCCCTAATGGCAAGGCCCAGAGACATGTCCCACTTCTTTGATGAAAGGCACCCCCTGAGGCACCTTGGCGCTCTCCCACAGCCACAGGACACAGCCCCACCTGAGTCCCTTTGGGCTCAGAAGAAACCCCCTACCCTTGGCCCTGCACTGAAATGTCAAGAAGGTCCAGACCTGTGCTCAGTACCCGCAGGGTGCACATGTGTTCCAGGAGGGCGAGGAACAGTGGCAGCTGGAATCCTGAGCTAGGTTTCTCTGGTTTTGTCACAAGCTCCCTGCCAAGCAGCCAGGTGAGCGGCTCCAGTCCAGACCTGTGGCCTCCCTCATCCACAGCAGTGATTGCCTCGTCACTATGGGTGTAAGCTTCTTGGAAGCTCCAGGAGTTGGGTGCATCAGAGCCCACCAGGCCCAGCCCCACAGTGTGCACACATGCCCCTGAACTGGCTAGGCTTCCTGTCCTGACATCTGCCAATCCTGAACGGCTTCTTGACCTAAGTGGAAAGGTAGAGGCCTGAGTTCCAAAGCCAACGCTTGGTTCCTCACTTCCTGCTCTTTCCTCAAATCTTTCCTTTCCCTTCTAGAAGTTTCCGTGGAGGGTGGAGCCCTTCTGGGCCCAGGAACAGGTTGGGCCTCTGTCCAGTACTGCCCAGGAGCCAGCAGGTGGAGCACCTGGCCTTGGCCTGTTGTGGGGTTGACAGGAGCACCGTGGCCCCCACCACAGGGAGAGAAAAATGACCACAGGAGAGGTGATTTCTGACTCCTTCTCCTCACCTTCCCTCCTCCTCTCCCTCTCAGTAGCCATGTCAGTCATTTTAAGAGACACTAGATCTTCAGATCAGAGTCTTAAGATGCCTTCCCTTTGAGGCTGGCACAGATGGTTAGATTTCCGCATGGAGAAAGGTAAGGGCAAAGGGCCCATTTCTGCAAAGAAGGCATGACTTGGGGAGACTTGGCCCTGGAGAGCACCCTGAGACTGGAGGGAGGAGGGGAGCCTTTCCCTGGGCCGCAGCCCCTGGGTCCACCTTCTGCAGCCCCACCCATGTGAAGCCAGGTGGGTCCTTTTTGTGCCCAGCCCCAGAGAAGCTTCTGAGAATGTGCATTCATCACCCCCAGGTTAAAAGCCTGGTGGGTAAAAGAACTGTGAGCCCTGGGTTCTCCTCCCACCTCCTGGGCAGCCAGCTGTGGGACCCCAGAAAATGACAAACCTCTCTGGGCCTCAATCTTCCCGTATAGAGGAAGAGGGAATTAGACTAGACCCGGGGCTCTGGAATTTCGTCCTGCACAGGGGCTCTAGGTGCGAAGTTGAAGGCTGGGGATGCAAGCACCATCCCTCCTTTGATTTTTTAAATTTTGCTATTTAACCATTTTAAAGTGTACTATTCAGTGGCATTAAGTACATTCCAATGCTGTGCGACCATCACCACCGTCTATTTTCATCATCCCAAACTCTGTACTTATTAAGCAGTAACTTCCCACTCCCTCCCTTCCAGAACCCCTGGCAACCTCTGTTCTACTTTCTGTCCCTGTGAATTTACCTAGACACCTCATGTAAGTGGAATCATACAGTGTTTGTCCTTATGTGTCTGGCTGCTGTCGCTTAGCTTGTTTTCAAGTTTCTTCTATGTTGTAGCTTGCATCAGAATTTCATTCCTTTTTTTTTTTTTTGAGACAGAGTCTTACTCTGTTGCCCAAGCTGGCGTGTCTTTACCTAGAACCTCATGTAAGTGAAATCATACAGTATTTGTTCTTCTGTGTCTGGCTTCTGTCGCTTAGCTTGTTTTCAAGTTTCCTCTACGTTGTAGCTTGCATCAGAAGCATCAGAATTTCATTCCTTTTTTTTTTTGGTCGGGGGGACAGAGTCTTGCTCTGTCGCCCAAGCTGGAGTGCAGTGGCGCAACTGGCTCACTGTAACCTCCGCCTCCCAGGTTCAAGCAATACTCCTGTCTCACCCTCCTGAGTAGCTGGGACTACAGGCACACACCACCAGGCCCGGCTAATTTTTGTATTTTAGCAGAGATGGGGTTTCACCATGTTGGCCAGGCTGGTCTCGAACTCCTGACCTGAGGTGATCCACCCGCCTCAGCCTCCCAAAATGCTGGCATTACCGCCACCACACCCGCTTCCTTCCTTTTTCTGGCTGAATAGGGTCCCACTGTATGTATGGGCCACCTGTTGTTTATCCATTCATCTGCTGAGGACTCTTGGGTTGTCTCTACCTTTTGGCTGCTGTGAGTAGCACTGCCGTGAACACTGGTGTACAGGTGTCTGTTGGAGTCCCCATTTTCTTTCCTTTTTTTTTGAAACAGAGTCTTGCTCTGTCACCCAGGCTGGAGCGCAGTGGCGCCATCTCAGCTCACTGCAAGCTCTGCCTCCCAGGTTCATGCCATTCTCCTGCCTCAGCCTCTCTGAGTAGCTGGGACTACAGGCGCCTGCCACCACGCCCAGCTAATTTTTTGTATTTTTAGTAGAGACGGGGTTTCACCGTGGTCTCGATCTCCTGACCTCGTGATCCGCCCGCCTCGGCCTCCCAAAGTGCTGGGATTACAAGCGTGAGCCACCGCACCTGGGCGGAGTCCCCATTTTCAATTCTTTTGGGCGTATACCAGGTGTGGCATTGCTGGATTATAGGGTGATTCTATGTTTAACTTTTTGAGGGACAGGGCCCTCTTTTCATATGTTCTGTATGTAGGGGAGAGGAGGGAGATTGTGTGTGATTCCATTTGGGAGGCCACCTGGTTGGGTGCAGGACTGCATACCCTAATGGATCACTCAGGGGAGTGGGTGCTGGCAGCACAGTGGGTGTCCCTGGCAGCACAGTCAGACCCCCATCAGCAGGGGATTGGCTGTCACTGGGTGGACGGCAGCATCTGAGGCCAACAACCCCAGTGTCAGATCAGGCGGGACGCACTGTACAGGGTGCCTTTAGGTGTCTCACCATATGTTAGGTGCGTAAGTCAATGCAGCATCCAGGCTGACCTGAATTCACTGATTAAAAATGTTCTCTAAAAATGTTCTCTATGGCCGGGCATGGTGGCTTACGCCTGTAATCCCAGCACTTTGGGAGGCAGAGGTAGGTGGATCACTTGGTCAGGAGTTCCAGACCAGCCTGGCCAATATTGCGAAACCCTGTCTCTACTGAAAATACAAAAATTAGCTGGGCGTGGTGACGCATGCCTCTTATCCCAGCTACTTGAGAGGCCGAGGCAGGAGAATCACTTGAACTCGGGAGGCGGAGGTTGCAGTGAGCCAAGATCACGCTTTGTACTCCAGCCCGGGCAACAGAGCAAGATTCTGTCTCAAAAAAAGAAAAAAAAATGTCCTCTCTGCCTTGTGCTCACCATGCAGGCCTCCTGCAGCCCTCTGGCCACAGCAGGTGTTATCAGGGTAGAGGCATAGAACTGGGGTGGGGATGGGAGTTAGATAAGGCCATGCACAAGGTTTAGGTCTTGCCTATTTGTGGAGGGATATTTCACTCCAAGGGGTCAACACCAAAGTTTCCACAAGCAGCCTGTTGTGCAGGGCACCCGCAGCCCATCCGCCTGGCTGCCTGTGTGTGTCCTCGGCCCAGCTGGGCAGTGGGTGGTCGGAGTGGAGGATGAGCCAGCTTCAGGAGGAGGGTGGCAGGGCCCTAGGGAAGGGAATGGCCGGGCCAGGAGCTGGGTATAAATAGCCCCTGGCCCAGCTGCGAAGGCCTGGCAGGGTCCTCCGCCCTCCCCCTCACCAGCTGTCAGTGCCAGGCAGGTCTCTATCCCCCTTGGGAGCCTGGCCATCATCTCAGATCCTAAACGTAGGAACTTCCTCAGCGGAACCAAGGAGTCTTGTCCTGTGTGTAGGCGGAAGCTCCGGATGCCGGGAGGTCTGGCGAGTGAGGGGCATCAGGCTCGTCCTTTGGAAGAGTTCTTCATTCCTTTCCTCCAGAATCATGAATACCTAGCATGTGCCCGGCCCTTTGGAAGGCCGAGTGGGCTGGTGTGTGTGTGTGTGTGTGTGTGTGTGTGATGGGGTAGGGACTGGGGAATAACTGGAGAAAACACTACCACTATCTCTCTTCTTGGAGACTGAGACTGGCATAGCCAGATGGAATTGGAAACAAATCAGTTCAGCACTTTGGGATAAGAAGGTTTGAATTAGGTACAGGAAAGATTCAGGCGGAGGAGAGGTGACTTCTGTCTGGAGCTCACAGAAGGCTTTAGAATGGTGGTGACCTAGGAATCAGGTTTCGAAGGATGGTGTAGAATGGTTGCCGGGGGCCGGGCAGTGGAGAGGTGCTTCGAGCTGAGGGCTCAGCATGTGCAAATGTGCAGAAGTGTGAAACAGCCCCGCTGGAGTCATTCAGCTGGCTAGGCAAATCCGTCAAAGCCACGCACACTTTGGCACAAAGAATCGAGGAGCATGAGAGTCACTGTGCCGCCTCCCGAAGTGGAACGTGTACTTCAATAATGGGGAATAGGAGTGGCGAGTTAAAGTAATGTGTCTGCGATGGTGGAATTTCAGCAGTGTGCGGGCAGGAGGCTCAGGGTGGGGGTGGCCGGGCATGTTCGGGGAAGGGCAGCCATCCTACAGAAATCAATCCCACGGCCACAGCCTCATAAGTCTCCGACACCGGCCCAGGAGCTAAGCCCCATCGCCAGAGGCCTTGCTAATTACTCGCAGGATGACCCCATCTGAACTGAAGCCTTTGAATGGAGCATCCTGAAAATGTCCTTTTGCCCGCACTCTTTGAGTGACCTTGAACCCTCATCCAGATCACAACTGTCTTTGTTCTGCCACCCCTGTGAGGACTGAGGTCTGATCCAGGCATCCTTTCCAGTGTTGGATAGGAAGGGGCTGAGATTTCTGATGTGTTCTACCAAGTCAGGGATGCAAGGATGGGAGAAATGAGGTTGGTGACAAGGCAGGGAACAAAGTGCTGGGGACAGCTCCAAACACACCGTAACCATAGCAACCACCATCTAGCAAGGGCTCCCCACGTGCCATGCACTGGATTGTGTCACTTATTCCTCCTGTCGTGTCTATTTTACCGATAAAGAAACTGAGGTATAGAGAAGTTAAGAAAATTGCTGAGATCAGCAGCTAGGAAGTGGTAGAGCTGGATGGGACCCTGGCACCATGGCTCCCAGGTCCACAGTTGGTGGGACCTGGGCAACAGGAAGGAGACAGGGTTTGGTGGAAAGAGGGAAAACAGCTCATCATGACTGAGGCTCAGGAATTGTTCTCAGAGGACATCACACTGGGAGTCAGACAAACTCAGGGCTTGAATTCTGGCTCAGCCACTTCCTTGCATAAGTCGCCCAACTACTCCATGCCTCAGTTTCCTCATCTGCAAAACGGGGATAACAACGCCCACCTCCCAGAGTTGTTGTGAGGATTCAGTGAGATTATGTATTTGAAGTGACTGGCACAGAGCAAGTGCTACATAAATAGTTGTCATTAGTATTGCCAGTATCCGGGTAACTGTGGGGACAGAAGGAAATCCCCGTGGGGCAGAGGAGAGACTGCATCTGCACAGCAGGAAGGGCTCAGTGGCACCTTCTTCCCGGAGATGTCTGGGAAGCACTCCGACCTTTGCAGCCAATCAAGCCATGCAGGCAGTGTGCCAGAGCTCAGGTGCTCTGCTGGGCTGCGAAGACCCACCTGGGACCCTGAGGGAGGTAACTGGTGAAACCAGGAAGCAGGGAGCCTCTTGGAGAGCTGAGTGAGGAGCCGCCTTGCCAGCATGGGCCCCCCGACTCCTCAGTCCCCCGAGCCAGCCGGCCTGGCTTTCTCTGTGGATATGGCTGTGTGACCTCGCACAAGTTGGTCCTCTTTGACGGCCTCTGCTTTTTCTTTTTCTTTTTTTTTTTTGAGACGAAGTCTCGCTCTGTCGCCCAAGCTGGAGTGCAGCGGCATGATCTTGGCTCACAACAACCTCCATCTCCCAGGTTCAAGCGATTCTCCTGTCTCAGCCTTCTGGGTAGCTGGGATTACAGGCATGAGCCACCTGGCGTGGTCGGCCTCTGTTTTTCATCTGTATAATGGGCTTTGTGCTCCCTTAGGGCTCCTCCTGTGGGTTCTGCTGCTGGACCAGGGCTCAGCCTCCAGTTTAGCTTGAGGGTGCCCAGGCCTGCAGAAGGTGTCAAGCAAGGGCTGGGAGAGGGGGAGGAAGGAGGAGGCAGGAAGGCAACGGGAGGGGAAGGAGGAGGGCAGAGGAAGGGTCTCCGCGTGCCTCTCACTCCCGCCTCAGCTCTCTGCTCCAGTGGTCCCATATAGGGCTCTGGGTCCCAAACACCAGAGGAAGGAGCGGGGACAGCCCAGGCTTCTTCCCTGGGTCTTGTTCCTGAGCTGCCCATCTAGGATGGTGCAAGGCCGAGTTGTCTGCACTGAACTCTCCCTCAGTTTCCCCTCCAGTGATTGCAGGGCTGTGGGGGCAGCTGGCACAGCAGGGCTGGGCTGGAGATGCTGCTCAAGAGCACAGGAGGGGCAGCCTGAGCCCAGAGGGAGGCTCAATGGGGACCTTTGCAGCCTGGCAGACAGGGCAGGGTACTTAGCTCCCTGGCCTCAGTTTCCTCATCTTGGAAATGGGACAATGGCGATGATAATGAAGTTTTTATTACAGACCTGCCGTGAGGATTACATAAGGTAACAGACACAAGCACTCAGAACTGTGTCCAGCACATGATAGGCCCATAATAAACCACAGGGATTATATGATCACTCTAACCTGCTTCTAACAGGGCAGGGGCAGTGCTGTGTGCGCTGTGTGCCCATCAGGGCTCTGGGCTCACTGACTCTACCCACTCAGGCACGTGCTCAGTATGGAGGCCCAGGGGGCAGATGGGCCAGGCCTGAAGCCACCTTCACCCCATGAAGACCCAGGCAGGCACTGCCCAGCAGGCAGGGTCACACAGTGATGACCCCTATGGGCTCTGGAGTCTGACACCCTGGGTTCCAACCAGCAATTCCATAGGAGCTCTGTGGTCTGGGCTGCTTCACCAACCTGCAAGGCTAAGCCATCTGTAAAATGGGGCTAATAATGACCCTACTTTGTGCTGGGGCTATTTTGAGGATTAAATGAGGCAAACCCAAGGAAAAGCCTCTGCTCAGGGCCAGGCACCGGGGAAATCAGTAATTAGCCATTACCACCAATAAATCAGAACTTCTGGGCCGGGCGCGGTGGCTCGCGCCTGTAATCCCAGCACTTTGGGAGGCCGAGGTGTGTGGATCACGAGGTCAGGAGATCGAGACCATCCTGGCTAACATGGTGAAACCTCGTCTCTACTAAAAATACAAAAAATTAGCCGGGCGTGATGGTGGGCGCCTGTAGTCCCAGCTACTCGGGAGGCTGAGGCAGGAGAATGGCATGAACCCAGGAGGCGGAGCTTGCAGTGAGCCGAGATCATGTCACTGCATTCCAGCCTGGGTGACACAGCGAGACTCTGTCTCAAAAAAAAAAAAAAAAAAAAAAAAAAAAAGAACTTCTGGCTGCTGCTTCTTTCTCTTTAGAAAAAGCTCAGTGCTTAAGACCTGGAATGCCTCACAGATGTTACCATCCAAACTCCCAGATCTGGCTCCTCAGTTCCTCCACCCAAAATAAACAAATGGAAAAAGGAGAACCTGCCTCTCCCCCTGACAACTGAGCCTGGAGACAACCAAGGTGGATGGGTAGCATGCCCCTGCACGGTGCCCAGGGAGCTCTGTGCCTTGGAGTCTTCACGAATTGGCCAAGGCCAACATCAAGCTCAAGTATGGAGGAGGGACCCGGGGGAAGGCACACGGCACTCTCTGATCTGCCACAGACCAAACAGCCGTAGGCAAGCTAATTCACTCTCTAAACCTCAGTTTCCTAGCCCAGGAGATAGTGATGTTCTTCATGTTTGGGAATTGATCAGAAATGTTGTATATAAAGTGCCTGGCAAGCAGTAACAGTTGCTAAATGGCAGTTGTTTGGCTCGGCCGTGTGTCCAGCCCAGAAGCTTTTGTGTACTAAAAAGCACACAAAAAACCTCACCCTGCCCCATGGGGTCTTCTCCCGGCCCCTCTTTCCGAGGCTTTTGCCCATCACTTTTTGTGGGAAACTTGACTTAGGCCAATGCTGGACCAAAGCCTTGGTCAGTGCTGGACACAGAGGGAGAGGAGATGGGCCCCTTCTTCCAGCTCACACTGCCCCTGGTCATAGAGCAGATTGCAATTGTCCTTGAAGGCCACTGACACTCACGGATCATTTTCTCAGGTTCTCCCAGAAAATGTCATTTCTGCTGTTCCTGTGCTGAGGGGAGGGAACGGAAAAGTCGTAATTCCTACCTTGGTTTTCTAGTATTTTAAACTCTTCTGCCCCACCCCCATAAGGTCATTCTTTCTGTTGTTGACTATAAAACCTGAGAGAGTTGATGGGATATTGATTACAAAGCGAGGGGCAGAGGAATGGAGTGAATTGACCAGTCACCTGGTGTTGGGTGTGGGCAGTGAGATCTGAGATCTCCCTTCTGACTCTGTGCTAAACTTGTTTTGACACAAAGCCAAGCTCCAGTCTCTCATGAGAAAAGAGGTGGAGCTCTAGAAACTTCTAGGAAACTGGAAAGATGGTCATGGAGGCCCTGGTAGACAAAGGACTTGGTGCAAGCCAGCAATTCCTTGGGGAGATACTGGGAGGCTCTGGGCTGGGCTGGCAGCATCGCAGGGAAGAGGCTGAGGGCATTGCCAAGGGTAGTGTGTGTGTGTGTGTGTGTGTGCACGCGCGCGTGTCCCATGAGTCACTGGAAGTGTCCATGTGGCCCCAGTATCCTGGACTGCCTTGAAAATTGCCCAGCCTGATCTCTTCAATGCCCATCAGGGAAGCTGGACCCAGAACCTGGAAAGGACTGGATCTGGGCCCCAAATACCATCTTTCTAGTCCAAACCTCTTTTCATGGCTTTGCATTGCCCCCAAGGGCCCCCACAAGCGGCTTCTGCGGTCCCATCCCCCTGCAAGCTGGATGCAGCCAGAGGGCTGACTTGCCTGGGTCAGAGCTCTGCGCTTTGAGGGGCGGCATGCTCCCGAGGTCAAAGGTAGCACATTCAGGTGCCAGGGCACAGGCCCTCTGCCTCTCCACCTACCCTGGAGGGTTCACAAAGCGGCCATGGTGCCCAGGATGGGCTATGCGCTTTGTGCCCACAGTGTTACTACCCTCTGTCTGCCTGCAGGTCCCTGGCCCTGGGCCAGCAGTACACATCTCTGGGCTCACAGCCCCTGCTCTGCGGCTCCATCCCAGGCCTGGTCCCCAAGCAACTGCGCTTCTGCCGCAATTACATCGAGATCATGCCCAGCGTGGCCGAGGGCGTGAAGCTGGGCATCCAGGAGTGCCAGCACCAGTTCCGGGGCCGCCGCTGGAACTGCACCACCATAGATGACAGCCTGGCCATCTTTGGGCCCGTCCTCGACAAAGGTACTGCCTTGGGGCTGAGGGGGAGGGGGGGAGGGGCTGGGTGGGGGGAGGGATCAGGACTGTATGCCCTTCCACCCCAGTCAGGGTGCCTCTTCTCTGAAGCCAGGGTCCCTCTGGGAGGGTGATAAATTTGGTTGCATGACTGCCACACCTTCCCAGGCGCTGCTGGGGGCTGGGCCGCCTTGAGATGCTCCAGGATCCTGAGGTTTGAGGGCCGACACCAAGAAGGCCACAGACTTCCTTCCTGGCTTTTGCACAGTGGGCGCCTCAGGCTCCCGCTGTGGACATTTGTGACATTTCCCCAATGCTGTGTTAAGTGCTATGCAAATACCGCTTTGGGGTGGGGGTGAGAGCATTGCCACCCCTAGGTCCCTCCCATCTAGAAAGTCCTCAGTAGGTGAGGAAGCTGCCTGGTGCTGTGGTAGCATTGCGTTGCCCCCAAGAGCCCCTCTGGGTTTCTTTTCATCCTCATGCCCTGTCAGCTGGATATGCCCAGGAATCATGGTGGGGCTAGAGGGTGCACTGGCCTCTGGGTAACTTTCCAGCCGTCTTGCAGCCTGGGAGTCTAACTGGCTGTGCCTCAAGTGGACAGGGAACCACATGGTTTGACTTTGAACCTGCAGGCCCTGGGAGGGAGGCTAAGTGGGACAACTCCTCCCAAGAAGGGGACTTGGGGGCTCATGGACTGGGTGGAAGATGGGCAGCTCTTTGTGGAACGGCAGTGTCCAGGAATTTAACGATCCTGGCCGGGCTGGCCACCGCCAGAGTTGCTCTGCCACCCAAACCGCTGAGCCTGGCCCTCCCTCCTATTAGAAGCTAGGGAATGAATGAGAGCTGCCTATACAGCCAGAAAGAAAAGGGATCTGACGTTCAGGTGAAGGGGTGGGGTGCTGGGTGGGGTGGGGGGAAGCTGACAACCCCCATTTTAGAGTGCAGTTCCCCTTTACCGGTGCCTCAGGTGCTCAGGGTCTGTCCCACCTACAGGCAAAGTGCTGGCTATTGTCATGGGACAGGAGGGTAATTAGCAAATCAATGGATGATGATTCTGTTTACGCTTCTATTGCCAAAACTAATTATTCCTTGTTGACATAAAAGATTTGGCCTCTTAATTGGGGCCAAGTGGCGGCGGTTTGCATTTCAAACTCGTTCTTGTCGGTGTGTTGGTCTCAGCGCTTTCCGGTGCCCCTCCTCGGGCCAGGTAGCGCTGAATCAAACAACCCTGCGTCTAGACGCGCTCCCCAAAAGCGAGTCACCTCTGATCGCTCTTCCCGTCTCCGGCCAAGAGCCAGGGGAAAGCGGCTCTGGGAGCGCTACCCATTCACTCCGCGTTGAACGTTTTAAGTCACCACCGTAGGTTCTGGCACACGCCCCGGTCCCTAGATGGCCCGAGGACAGGTTTGGGTTGCGGGGGGAGGGGGGAGGGGCGATGTGTGCCCGAGAGTTTGGGAATTTGCTGGCGGCGGCGAGGAGAGCATCCCGGAAGACGCTGCGAGCGCATACGCGCCCCGGTCGGTGCCCAGAGCCCGGACCTTGAACCCAGGTTCGCGCCCAGCTCCGGCCCCACGTTTGCACCCTGCCCCCGGCGAATCCCCCACACCCCCGCCGCGTGGGCGGCCAAGGGTTAATCTCTGCCCCGCGCTTTGAGACCCGGGGCGCAGCGGGTCGGGCAGCCCGGGGCGCGCGTCTTCCGCGAGTCTGGGGGCGGCAGGGTCGGCGGCCGGAAGGGGCGAGGCGCGGCGGCGGCGCGGCGGGCCCGAGGCGCTTCCCCAGGCGGGGGCGGGGGCGGGGGCGGGGGCGGGCGCCGGAGGGGCCTGGGCGGCCTGAAAAGCGCCCGAGCACCGCCCCCCCACCGCGCGGCCGCCGCGCCATTCACACGCCCTCTGGCCATTCGGCCCGGCCCGGCGCGGCGCGGCGCGGGGGCGGGGGGCGCCGCTTCAATGGGGATTTCGCGGCCCGGCGCCGGGGCCGGGGGCGCGGCCCGGCCGCGGGAGCCGCCCGTTGCTACGCGGTGGCGGCCGGCCCGGCGGCCCGGGCCCGGCGGCCGCATTATGCGGGTAATGCGGTGTGACACCGCGCGAACAAAGGCGGATTGAGCGGCCCAGCGGGCCCCGCCGGACGGGGAAGGCACAGCGGGGCTGTCAGCGCCGCTCCCAGGCTAATCCCCGCCCCGCCCCCGCCGCCCCCGCGTTCCCGGGGCTGGGAACCCAGCGCGGCCCGGGGCCCGGGCGCCGCTGCCGCCGCGAGAGGCCGCAGGCCGGCCGGAAACGAGGGGCGCCCGCCCTGTGAACCCGCCCTCGGCCCCTCTAACCCGGGGCGCCCCCAGGGCTGGGACGTCTGGGATTGGGGCGAGTGAGCGGCGCGGCGGGGACCCCGAGGCCGGGAGCACAACTGGACGCGGGACGTCGGGCCCCATTGCCGCCGTCCTCGGTCGGCCCTGGCAGCGCAGGCGCGGGGCGCGGGTGGGACCAGCTCTGCACTCTCCGCCCTCCCGTCGTTGGAAGTGGGACGGGCCCCTCTGTAGGTGGCGCAGGAGGGCGTGGGGGCCGCGGAGAGCGGCCGCGGGGGCCAAGAGGGGTCCCGGGCTTCCTTCTTGCAGCACTCGGCCCACAGCCCAGGAGGGGAGGCGGGCGCCTGGCTTCTAAATAAATTTGGTCACATTTATGACCAATTTTGCCGACTAGGCCGGCCCGGCGTTTCACAGCCTGTGTCAGGTGGCGAGTCACCTCCTGCTCCCGGGTCCTGCCATGAGGAGAGAGATGGTTGGGCTGCAGGTCTTGCAGGCCTTGGCCTCCCTAATCGTCAATGTCCACATCTATAAAATGAGTAAAACTTTCCATGTGAATGAAGCACATGCAGAGACGATGACCGTTGTGAGGAGGCTGGAGCACACCCTTGAGAGTCTCTCCTTTCCCTGCGCTGGACCTTGGGACAGAACCAGGGGAACTGCCCGGTGTCCCTACCCTTCTGGGAGGGAGTTGGCCGTGCCTGGGCGTGAGGGCAGGAGAATGGGGATGGGGAGACTGAGGCACGGGCCACTGCCCTCCTGGTGAGGGGCTCTAGGAGTGGAGGGAAGCCGTGTCCATTTTACAAAAAGGGCGACTGAGACCGAGAAAAGGAGAGGGGCCGTCCCTATGCATCCAGGTGCGGAAGCGGTGGGCCTGGGCAGGTTTAGGCTGTAGATTCCCAGGCCTCCCTCATTACAGACCTGGATCTCACTCAGGCGTGGGAGGGCTCAGGCCTGTGCAGGGTGGTCTCTGGACTTTGGGAAGGTGGAGGGCAGGGGGTGTGGGACCAGGACAGAAGTGGCTGCCTTATCTCTGCAGCAACCTGCCAGAGCTTTGGTGTCGGCGCCTGTTTCTAACAGGCACTGCTTTGCCCTGTGGCATTTGAGGCCCTGAGCTAATCAGCAGCCCAGGGCCTCAGTTTGCTCATCTGTGAAGTGGGAATACCCAACTGGGTCTAAACCAGCCAAAGAGGGTGGGGAAGCTGCCTCCCTCTTGCCTCAGGGCTGGTGAGCTCTTCAACTCTTCCTGGCCTCGTACCCCTCACGTCCTGGCCTGGGAGGTGGAGGCAGGGCAGGCGCTCCCAGGCCGCGTCCTGAGTGCTGCCTCCCCACGACCTCCCCACAGCCACCCGCGAGTCGGCCTTCGTTCACGCCATCGCCTCGGCCGGCGTGGCCTTCGCCGTCACCCGCTCCTGCGCCGAGGGCACCTCCACCATTTGCGGCTGTGACTCGCATCATAAGGGGCCGCCTGGCGAAGGCTGGAAGTGGGGCGGCTGCAGCGAGGACGCTGACTTCGGCGTGTTAGTGTCCAGGGAGTTCGCGGATGCGCGCGAGAACAGGCCGGACGCGCGCTCGGCCATGAACAAGCACAACAACGAGGCGGGCCGCACGGTGAGCCCGGCTGCCCTCCCCAAACCCTGCAGGGAACAGCTCCCCGCTTCCCCTCCGGAGCTGCCCTGGCCCCCACCTCACCCCTTCCGGCAGCCCTGTGGGTCGCGGGCTCCTTTTCCCCTTGGCCAGGCTTGGCCTCCTCCCCACCCCACAGCCAGTTCGTCTGTCCACCCTCCTTCCTCCTTGGGCAGTTCCTGGACTCCACCCCACCCGGGATGAGTCGGCCTGGGAGCATGGCCACCCCGTGGGATCAGGTGCCACCCACCCATCCTGTGCACCTTGGCACGGGGTGTAGGGCTGTCAAGTCCTGGGAACCTGGCTTTGAATTCAGCCTCCACTCCCTTACTATGCTTGTATGATCTAGGGTGAGTCACGTTAAGTTCCCAGCCTCAGTTTCCCCATGTGTTAAACGGAGATAACTCCTATTTCTTTTTTCTTTTTCTTTTCTTTTTTTTTTTTTTTTTTTTTTTTTTGAGACGGAGTCTCGCTCAGTAGCCCAGGCTGGAGTGCAGTGGCTGGATCTCGGGTCCCTGCAACCTCCGCCTCCCGAGTTCAAGCAATTCTCCGGCCTCAACCTCCCAAGTAGCTGGGATTACAGGCGTCCGCCACCACACCAGCTAATTTTTGTATTTTTAGTAGAGACGGGGTTTCGCCATGTTGGCCAGGCTGGTCTCAAACTCCTGACTTCAGGTGATCCTCCCGCCTCAGCCTCCCAAGGTGCTGGGATTACCACCGCGCCCGGGCAACAACTCGTATTTCATGCGCTGTGAGAAGTGGACGTGCTGTCTACCCATGCTTGGGGTGTGAAGGGGGAGGGAAACATGGTCACTATTCTTTAGGTCTTGCCTCAGTCCCCATCAGTTCTCTTCCTGTCACAGAGGAGTAGAGAAGGCTGGAGGGAGGGGGGTGGGCAGTGGCAGGGAGGGAAGGCCTGGATGTGCCCCCTCGTGGGGTCGGTCTGTTGGCCAGCTGCCACTTCTCTCCCCCAGACTATCCTGGACCACATGCACCTCAAATGCAAGTGCCACGGGCTGTCGGGCAGCTGTGAGGTGAAGACCTGCTGGTGGGCGCAGCCTGACTTCCGTGCCATCGGCGACTTCCTCAAGGACAAGTATGACAGCGCCTCAGAGATGGTAGTAGAGAAGCACCGTGAGTCCCGAGGCTGGGTGGAGACCCTCCGGGCCAAGTACTCGCTCTTCAAGCCACCCACGGAGAGGGACCTGGTCTACTACGAGAACTCCCCCAACTTTTGTGAGCCCAACCCAGAGACGGGTTCCTTTGGCACAAGGGACCGGACTTGCAATGTCACCTCCCACGGCATCGATGGCTGCGATCTGCTCTGCTGTGGCCGGGGCCACAACACGAGGACGGAGAAGCGGAAGGAAAAATGCCACTGCATCTTCCACTGGTGCTGCTACGTCAGCTGCCAGGAGTGTATTCGCATCTACGACGTGCACACCTGCAAGTAGGGCACCAGGTAGGGCTCCGGGAAGCAGGGGGGAGGCTGGGAGCCTGGGAGCAGGGAATGGGGTTGTTTGCCCATCTCGTCTTCTTGACGACCCCCTTCTGTTTCTAAGCTATCCAAGACACACAAGTTCCCACAGCCAAAATAGGAAGCTAGGATTTTTCAAGCATCCGTGGGAATGGTCCTTGGGCAGAGACTTGGTGGATTGCACAAAGCACAGATAAAAACCCAGTGTTGGCCGGGCGCGGTGGCTCACGCCTGTAATCCCAGCACTTTGGGAGGCCGAGGTGGACGGATCACCTGAGGTCAGGAGTTCGAGACCGACCCGGCCAACATGGTGAAACCCGTCTCTACTAAAACTACAAAAATTAGCCGGGCGTTGTGGCAGGTGCCTGTAATCCCAGCTACTTGGGAGACTGAGGCAGGAGGATTGCTTGAACCTGGGCGACAGAGGTTGCAATGAACTGAGATTGCACCACTGGACTCCATCAAGCCTGGGCGACAGAGCGAGACTCCATCTCAAAAAAACAAACAAACAAACAAAAAAACAAAATTCAGTGTGTGCACATTAGGTGCCAGCAATTAACATTTTTACACAAGTTAGTTATGAGCCAGATCAAATTTTTGCATAGCTGCTAGCTGTCATTCTTGAGCATTATTTGGAGATGTGGGGTTGGAAGCTGGGAGACCTGACGTCTGGTCCTAACTTTGTCAGTAACTTCCTGTTCTTTCACTTTTCTGGGCCTCAGCTTTCTTACTATAAAGTGGTGATGGTGGTGAAGGGCAGGGGGCAGTTTAAATACCTCAAGCAGCGAGCCAAAATGTCTCCTCTACCCCTGAGGCAGAGTCAGTGTGCATCCACCTTGAACTTAGAGGGCAAGTTCCTGCACAAGCATAAATCTTACCAACCTCAGGGAGGTGGGTGGGGGGAAGCGGCATATAAGCCCATATCCTGACAGATCTGAAGCTTGGGTGGAGTGGGGAGCACTCTCACCGAGTTTATGGATGATGACGGGGAGCAGGAGGGATTCAAGTTCAGAGTGGCTGGGATGAGTAATCGAGGGATCAAAGGCGGGTGGATTTTGTTCCCAAGCTTCCCAGAGGTGGCCTGCATGGGAGGCGCTATGCACTGGCCCTGGGTTCCACAGCACCCCGGGATAGGTCAGCATGGATGAGGAGTGGTCCTGGACCCCCGGGGTGGAAGGTTTTTAAGGCTGGGGTGCCCTTTCTTCCTTTTCTGTCCCCTGAGAAGGAGCCTAGTGTGTCGAGGCATGAGCATGGGTGTTGGAATTAGGCCCTGCCCTGCTCCAGCTCCTACCACTTGCCAACCGTGTGACCCAAGCAAGAAATTCTTCATAGACCTGGTTCCTCATCTGTCATCCTCCCCAGAGATGCTGTGAGGGACAAATGAAAGGACACCGGGGACAGGGCTTGGTTAATTGGGAAGCACTTCCCTGCTGGGTCATTGTCTGGGGTGCTGCTGGGCGAGAGCAGCCTGTGAAAGGGTAGAGTGCCCCCTCTTCCTGCAGTTCCACAGGGCACCTCTGAGCTACTGGCACATGTCTGTGCCATAGGGAGTAGGGGAGGGAAGTGGACGGGCCTCTCTGAGATATGGGAGGTACTTGACATCATGGAGAAGAGCTCTGGCTGAGGGGCGACTCACTCAGCCCATCTAGGAAGCCCCTCGGTGTAGCTCAAGTTCTGTCCTGCTGGGGACAGTCCAGAAAGGCAGCAGGTGGCACTACCTTTGTCGGTGTCTGAACAAAAGCAGTGTGGGGAGTGGGAGAGGACGAAGGTGAATCCAGCGCCTCCACTCGTCCACTCAGCTGTCTGGCCTGGGAGCGCCAGTTTCCTCCTCTGTTCGGTGGTGGTGACAATGGGAGCCCAGCAGAATTTTTTTTTTTTTTTTGAGACTGAGTTTCTCTTTGTCGCCCAGGCTGGAGTGAAGTGCGCAATCTCGGCTCACTGTAACCTCTGCCACCTGGGTTCAAGCGATTCTCCTGCCTCAGCCTCCCGAGTAGCTGGGATTATAGGTGCCCACCACCACGATCGGCTAATTTTTTTATTTTTAGTAGAGACGGGTTTCGCCATGCTGGCCAGGCTGGTCTTGAACTCCTGACCTCAAGTGATCCACCCGTCTTGGCCCCTCAAAGTGCTGGGATTACAGGCGTGAGCCACCGCGCCCGGCCAGAATCAGTACTCTTCATCAGCCCTCTTTCTCCCCATTTCTGAAATGGACAATGAGTGTTTTTTTTCCTCAATCTTATGTAAAGTGCTACATAGATATGGTTTCAAGATGCTGTGTCCAAGTGGTTCCTACCCGGAACCCCTTCTCTGTGGAAGCTCTGGAGGCCTCACTCTGTGACCAGTGGAGGACACTCTCCCAACATGGTGCCCTTCTGATAAACACTCCCAGGCCAGCTCTTCTGCCTCGCTGAGCCCTGGCTTCTTCATTTGTGAACTGGGGATGAGAACTGTGTTCTGTGTAGGGTTGTCCTGTGGACTGGAGACCCTGCACATGAAGGGCCTGGCCCAGGACCCAGGTGCTCACAGGGCAGCCACAGAGGCTCCTGGGCCAAGCAGAGCTGACCTCCCAGAGCCACCTCCCCAGGCGAGAGCCGCCTGCTCTGGAGCAATGGGCCCAGGCTCGGCCGAGACTCCGCTAGGCAAGACGGGAGCCTGCGGGATGCACTGGCAGGGATGGCAGGGGACAGAGTCGTTAGCTGTTCTCTTGTCTTCCCTGACAGTCTTGGCAGTGCAGGCAGGAGAGAGAAGGGAGTCGCAGAGCAGGCCCCGGGCCCTCCACACGGTGAGGAGAGAGCGCCTGTCAAATGGCTTGTGTCCTTCCTTTGTGGGGAAAACACCTTTTCTGTAGCTTTTTGTAGCTTTTACCCAGTGTCTCTGGCTAACCATTGATTTGGTGCCTTACAAGTGCCAGATTTATTCCTCGTCACTCTGCTGTTGTGAACATGGTGAGCTGGAAAGGTTCTGGCAAGAGTCGAGTGGCCTGGCTGCGCCCAAGTCCTGGATCTGTTACTGCCTTGCTGAGAGACCTTGGATGTGTCCCTTCAATCTGGCTGAGCCTGTTTCTGCCTCTGTAAAGTAGTCTTATCTAGGCCTTGTCAGCCCCCTAGAAGAGCTAGGGGTTGACTGGGAATGCCTCAAACCCTTTGTGAGATATGACTATGCAAATGAGTAAAATGAACACACTGCTGCTCCAATGGGAAGGAATTGTTCGTAATTAAGTAGGCTCTCTCCCATTTGGACAGCTCATTATCAAGCTATTTGGTGCGGTACAAAAACACAGTGCATGCCTGGCGTGAGCCCAGCACAGCAGTTGACTTGGAGTTGGGGACTGGGCCCTCGGCCGGGCACCATTTCTCCCATCCTGAGTGACCTGCTCCTGGGCTTCCTGTTGCCCAAGGCCCTCAGCTAGAGGTGGGGGAGGTAGAATTTCGATCCCATTCTGTGGACTCGAAAGCCTTACTGCTCCTGTGACTCATACGACCTCCCTCAACAGCAGGCCCAAAGCACAGAGGAGAGCGTGGAGAAACCACCCAAGTCCTTATCACCTCTGAGCACCAGGGACACGTTCAGATCCATCAGCAGCCTCTGATCTTTGAACCCCAATGGGTGGTCTCTGGGAACGGAATTATGTTTCTAATTCTTCCTCTTGATTTTCCCCAAGGGCGCTGGGAAGGGGTGAAGTGTGTGGCTGGGCGAATTCAGCGAAGTCTCATGGGAAGCAGGACCTAGAGCCGGGCACAGCCCTCAGCGTCAGACAGCAAGGAACTGTCACCAGCCGCACGCGTGGTAAATGACCCAGACCCAACTCGCCTGTGGACGGGGAGGCTCTCCCTCTCTCTCATCTTACATTTCTCACCCTACTCTGGATGGTGTGTGGTTTTTAAAGAAGGGGGCTTTCTTTTTAGTTCTCTAGGGTCTGATAGGAACAGACCTGAGGCTTATCTTTGCACATGTTAAAGAAAATAAAAATGAAAAAAATTTGACTCCAACAGAACAGGCTGGGCTAATGTGAGCTCTCAGCCTGGCAGTCAAGACATCAGCATGGGCAAGGTTCTGTTTCCAAACTGCTGCTTCTGGTGACATTCCAAGACGCCTGGAGGTGGGAGTCAGGAAGTAGGACACACCCCTGCAGTCTCCTTTTCTTGGTCCACTCCCATTCAAATTTGAGCTAATTTCTCATTCTGATAAAAGCCATAGGTTTAGCTAGGATGAAGTGGTAGGAAGGTCCGTGGCAGTTGTTAGAGTAGGATTTGGAGTTTGGAAGAACTGGCAGCTCAGGGTGGCCTGGTCAGCCGTTTGAAGAGCAGCCATGTGTTCTTCTCAGTCTCATTTTCTCTATAACCCTGTTCTGCACGAGGGGCAGTCAGATCTCAAAATCTTTTTCTACCATTCTGCAGTTTCCACCGTCAATGCAGTTTTTTGTTTGTTTGTTTGTTTGTTTGTTTGTTTTGGTGGTAGTGGACCTTGTAAATAGGCTATGTAAGGGGGCAAGTCTTCTCTAGCTCAAATGGCTTCCTAAATAAATAAGCGGTATCTTCAGAAGGGGCCATTCAGTCCTTCCCAGCCCTGCTTACCTGCAGATTCTCTGTACAAATAACTCCAGGTAGAGCAGTTGGACTCCAGGTCACCTTAGTATAAGTTAGACAAAGGGTCCGTGAGGGAGTAGCCATCAATTCCTGAAATTCCAACTTTGTGACTAGCGGATGGGGAGGATGAAAACCATCCCTTTGCTTCCTCTCCAATACGGACCCATCTTACTGTGTCCTTTCCTCTGTGGGGCCAATGTGAGTAAACACAGACACAGAGTTCTTTCCCCCAGCTCTTCCTCCCTCACCTGCATGCTGAGATAGCTTCCATCCATGCAGTTCCCAAGGATCTGGATTAGAAGTTCAAAGGGGAACCAGCAGTCACCTACTCCCTTAGGTGAAGCATCTCACGGCTGAGTTCTCCCTGAGGCATACTGGTCCAGCTGAGCGTCCTAGAGAAAGCTAGCAAAAGGGAGGCACATGGATTTCACAGTATGAATTGGTTCAACAACTGTCTTAGGGAGAATCAGAAAGAAGAGATGCAGCAGGGGAATGAGCAGAACAAAGATTTTTCTTTCTCCCCCTTCTCTCTGGGGTCTACCTAACCCTGACCTAAAATACCGGGGCAGCGATCTCCCAGCTGGTGCAGGTGGGCTTGCCAAGATGGTCGTCCAGGAGCCCGCCTTCACTTCTAAATCTGCTGGCCACAAGCCCTGCTAAAGATACACATCTCACCCCCTCCGCCGAGTCTGAAATGCCCCTCCCCATCTCACCTTAGACTGAAAAGTTTTAAATCATGTCAACTGGATAATGCTTGCTTTATGTGAGAATACTTCAGCAGAATGGATACAAATTTTCAAAACAATCTTTTCATATCTATGTATTCTATATTAAAAGTGATAAAGTCATGTTTCTGGGGCGTATTCAAGTAGCTGACAAGTAATTATTTAATAATAGTACATGAGTGCATTGTAATGATTCTCGCCGTAGTCAGGTAATAGTATCCAACCGAAATTTCCTACCAGCCTGCTGTATCCAAAGTTTTGTAAAAAGTTGTAGAAGTTGTTGATCTTTTTGATTTTATATTCAAAAAGTCTCTTTTTATAAATATTATTTATTATACAATGTATATACCTTTGAGTTAACTAAGATTATATATTATATAAATATATATATATTTGGAGAAAATATATTTCATCATGCAGTTTTTTTCTGTTAAGTCATTAAAGAGAAGGTAAACAAACCTAAAATGGATACATTGTACACTGTGTGGAGTTTCCAGATTAATGCTCAGGAGGTCAAGGATACAAGATTCTGAACATGGTGGCCTCAGCTAATTAAATGACCAAGTGAAGGTTATTTCCTCTGTTTTCTAAGCAAGATCATCAGAGATGCCACGGACAGTGGGTCTGATACACCACAGGACATTTTTAAAGGCTTCTTTTGTTCTAAGTTAACTTCTAACAATGAATTTCCAGTTTTAGAAAACAACAACTTGGGTACTAATTCATTTCACAGACTCAAGTATTTTCAATGTATAAATTAATGTCACAGGCACTCCTAAAAGATGTGGCCCAAGGCCAGCAGACCGCAGGGGTGGCCACTGCCTTAATCCCCTCCTCACCACGTTTTCAACTCCATTTAATGGGAAAGTAGGATTTTCTTTATTGAAAATGAAACTTGACTGAAAATGGTCTGTCCCCTGCTAGCTCCACTGTGAGAGCTAAGCCGTAGAGGGAGGTAGGCTGGTCTACAAGAAGAAAGCGTGTGCCCTGGGCTGTGGGCTGTCTGGAACAATTGTCATTTGAAGTTGGGTTTGGGTTTGGGTAGAAAGGGCCTGCCAGTGGGCATGCTCTGGGGATGGGCACCCTCTCAGATCGCCACTTCACAGGACCCACTGGAAGCTCACAGGTTATGCCTTCTCAACAATGAGATGCCACAAGTTGGTTTTATGACAACAGACAATCCTTTAGTTTTCAGACCTACCCATAAAATGTCACCTTTGGTTTATTCAGCACATTATTTCAGAGAATAACAAAAATGTTTTTTCTTTTTCTTTCTCCTGACCTACCTCATTTAGGAACAAATCTTACCTCACTACGAAGAGAAATAATGAGAACAGGCTGGGTGGGGTGGCTCAGACCTGTAATCCCAGCACTTTGGGAGGCCGAGGTGGGTGGATCACTTGAGGTCAGGAGTTCGAGACCAGCTTGGCCAACATGGTGAAAGACCGTTTTTACTAAAAATACAAAAATTAGCAGCTGGGCATGGTGGTGCACGCCTGTAGTCCCAGCTACTCGAGAGGCTGAGGCAGGAGAATCACTTGAACCTGGGAGGCGGAGGTTGCAATGAGCTGAGATCGCACCACTGTACTCCAGCCTGGGTGACAAGGCGAGACTCCATCTCAAAAAAAAAAAAAAAAAAAAAAAGAACAGGAAAATAAAGCCATGAGCCGCCTATGGTGGAGGCGGGCTGCTCTGCGCTGTATTCAGACCTGTGACCTGAGGTTAGGAATGGCCACCAGAAGTTGATGCACTCTATTTTGTCCATGATGTGTCTTTAGCCCCTGAAAAGCTGAAACCACAAAAACTGTTACACTTCAGCCGTACAACGAATCGGACACGTACAGGATACAGATCTCCTCTACATCTTACAGTCTGGTCATTTTTATTTCATTTCGACTTTTTATTTTTCTTTTGCATAAAGCTAATGCAGGTTGACTACACCTTTTCTGAAACGCTTGGGACCAGAAATATTTCAGACTTTGGAAGATTTGCATATATACAATGAGGTATCTTGGGGATGGGACCCAAGTCTAAACACGAAATTCATTGATTTCATATGCACCTTACACACATAGCCTGAAGGTAATTTTATGAAATTTTAAAATAATTTTGTGCATGAAACAGTTTAGACTGCATTTTGAATTTTGATTGCCACCTGTCACACAAGGTCAGGTGTGGAATTTTCCACTTGTGGCATCCTGTCGGTGCTTAAAAGTTTTAGATTTTAGAGCATTTCAGATTTTGGATTTTTAGATTAGGGATGCTCGACTGAACTTATCTATCCCAGAATTCTAGGTACTTTTTCCTTTTTTTTTTTTTTTTTTTTTTTTTTTTTTTGAGATAGGGTCTTCCTCTGTTGCCCAGGCTGGAGTACAGTGGTGTGATCACGGCTCACTGCAGCCTTGACCTCTTGGGCTCAAGTGACCTCCTACCTCAGGCTCCCGTGTAGCTGGGACCATAGGCATGTGTCACCATGCCCAGCTAATTTTTTAATTTTTGTTTTTTAGAGATGAGGTCTTGCTATGTTGCTCAGGCTGGTCTTGAACTCCTAGCCTCAAGTGATCCTCCCACCTCAGCCTCTCAGCATTGGGACTACAGGCATGAGCCACCCTGCCTGGCCAGTACTTTTTCAATCAATAAGATTGCCAAATATTTAAATGGTCCCTATTCATACTAATGAAGACCATTTGTAATCCTATGATTAGTTTTTAATTTTTAAGAGACAAGTGTCTATGTCACTCAGGAGTACAGTGGCATGATCATGGCTCAACACAGCCTTGACTCCCTGGGCTCAAATGATCCTCCTCAGCCTCCCAAGTAACTAGGACTCAGGCGCACTCCACTATGGTAATTAAAAATAAAATCTTTTGTAGAGATGGGGTCTTGCTGTGTTGCCCACTGGTCTCAAACTCCTGGGTTCAGGGGGTCCTCCCACTTCAGCCTCCCAAAGTGTTGGGATTACTGGGTGAGCCATCACACCCTGCCCAGTCTTATTTGATGGTTAAGGAGAATAGAGTTGATAGCTGTGCTTGAACATGTAGTTTCTCCTTATGTATAAGTACTTACAAACGTCTAAACACAAGAGGACGTTGTTTAAAAATCTGAAAGAGACGACATAATGAGAAGATATCTTTCAAAGCAATATTATTTTATGAAGAAAGAAGGGAAGGAAAGCATGTGAGACAGTTCAAGGGTGAGGGGATGAGGTACGAAGAAAGGTGGAAGGAAAGAAGGTAGGGAAAAAGCAGAAAAGCAAGGAAACATGATGGCGACATGATTCTTGGTGTTACCTAATGCCGTCTCCCCTGGTGGCCCTGGGCATAGGGACATGTTCTTGTGTGTGTGGCTGGTCTGCACACTCGAGTGAAGTCAGTGTGGCTACGCATTGCTGCTACACTGCCACTGTTTCTCCTAGTTTAATAGAGAACCTTCTAGGAGGCAAAAATTTCTTACCATTAATCTTATACTCCCAAAATAGTGAGACAGAAGTTGCATGGCGTCTACGCTGGGAAAATTTCAAACATGATCCCTCCTTGGATATTTTGTCTTCACCCACTTGGGATGCTTGCCAATCACAGGCGCTATCTCCCGCATCTTTATGCCATGGTGCCCGTCCAGCACACACCCTTGTGGGCTCGTCTCCAGGACCCAGTCTCAGTACGGCTTGCCAGCTGATGAGAAACTCTACATCATTTTGCAATAAATTCTGCAACTTACCTGCTTTCTTGAACTCTCATACACACCCTTCCCCAGTCACTTATTTTATTTTTCGAGACAAGAGTTTTGCTCGTTGCCCAGGCTGGAGTGCAGTGGTGTGATCTTGGCTCACTGCAATCTCTGCCTCCCAGGTTCAAGCAATTCTCCTGCCTCATCCTCCCAAGTAGCTGAGATTACAGGCATGTGCCACCATGCCCGGCTAATTGTGTATTTTTAGTAGAGACGGTGTTTCACCACGTTGGTCCGGCTGGCGTCGAACTCCTGACCTCAGGTGATTGCCCGCCTCAGCCTCCCAAAGCTCTGGGATTACAAGTGTGAGCTACTGCGCCCGGCCGCCCCCAGTCACTTCTTTAAAGAGGCTATGGACCAAGTTGTCAGGCAAGGAAAATGAAATCCTGCTTTCACCTTCTGTGTTTGGGCTGGGGTGTTTGTTTATAGCTGACTCACTGTTTCAACAAGTCTGTTGATCAGGATTTGATTATTGTACACACTTCAATCTACTCCACGATTTTGTGACTTGTTGCTGAAACTTTTAAAGGGGAGGCTGCAATTTTTAGGATATGAAAAGACAGCCTTAAAGTAAAAACATATTTCTGACTTTAACCACAATTATGCAATTTTTCTGTGTGACATTGAAAAAAAGTGTCCCAGTGAAGATGTACAAATTTAGAAAGGATAAAATAACCTCCTCTTTTGAGGTTTTGATCTCAAAAACATCTTATGACAAAAAAATAGCTGGTTAACAATTCGCCTATAGATGAAGAAACCTAAGGCAGCAGCTAGCTGGAGCCTCCTTTGCTTCTTCACAGGCTGTTCTGTAATCTCATACGCTCTGCTGTACAGCACTGGCTTTGAAGAATATTTGGGCAGCTTCAAGAACCCACCTTCTCAAGGCTATGCAGGGACCAGGTCGGCCTCAGGGTCCTCCTCCCAGAAACTCCCATTGTGGAAGTTCTTGAAGCTGGCCTCTTCCCCACAGGGCCTTGTGGACTTTCTGAGCTGCCTCCTGTCCTAAACTGAGCCAATGCTAAGGATCAAGGTTTAGGAGGTTAAGAGATCTGATAGCTCAGAAAAATGTAAAAAACTATGGAGGATACAAAAGCGAACCATGTGAAGCAATCTCACGGAGAGCCTTGAAGTTCCTTGGTTTGTACATTTCACAGAAAGGAGTAGTTCTAATTGAGCGGCAACTCTCCTTTCTGGTTTATTACTAACCTTGTTTGTGGCTTAGGTACCTGAGTTGATTTTTTTTTTTTTTCTTTTTCTGAGACAAAGTATTGCTCTGTTACTCAGGCTGAGTGCAAGTGGCGTGATCCTGGCTCACTGCAACCTCTGCCTCCCAGGTTCAAGCAATTCTCCTGCCTCAGCCTCCTGAGTAGCTGGGATTATAGGCATGTGCCACCACACCCGGCTGTTTTTTGCATTTTTAGTAGAGACAGGGTTTCACCATGTTGGCCAGGCTGGTCTTGAACTACTGACCTCAAGTGATCCACCCACCTCAGCCTCCCTCTCGGATTACAGGCATGAGCCACCGTGCCAGGCATTTTCTTTTTAGTAAGATAAAATAAGTATAAAGCATAAAGATGGTTGTATATTAACTTTTTCTGATACTCTAATGATGTTTTTAAATAACTATACTTTCTAAATAAGAGATTTTTAAAATAAAAATCATCCCTCATGTTATGCTACTTGTAACAAAACACGGAGAGGTTTCTTTCCTGAGCCCCCTCCTTCTTCCTCCATTCCTATCAGCTGTTCATGTCGTTCTATATGAAACACTGGTCTACAGAACATTTTCAAGTATATTTACTCTTTATTGCATTCCTTCATTTGCATTAAACAATATTTTTTCAATACAGTTTTGGACAAAACACAAAGACATTAAGCTCATTTAACAAGAGACATAAGTTAACACAATGTGTGCTGCTTTCATGAGGAGGAAAGAGGCAAGATCTTAGAGGAATCCAGGATACTGGCCACCAGGAATCACAGGATCTCACAATACAATCCACTTCTTTAAAAGCCACAAAATAAGCTAGGGAAGAAAACCCAAAACAAAGAAGATATGACATCCAAGTCTCCACCAAAAGTATACAAATGGCAAGATTTGGAGATGATCTGCTTTCTCACATGAGGACAAATAACAGAGGAGCCACACCCAAGTGCCACTGTGGCCACAAGCCTCATGGGTGGCGTGTGGGGTAAGCACCTTAGGATGGCTTCTAATTGCTTGTCCTTGCATTTTAAGCAGTAGTTGGGAGAGAGAGGCACGCTCCCTAAGTCTCATCACCAAATATGACCTAATTAAATTCCTGCTAAGTCAGTCAGTTGTAAGACAAATCACCCTCAAAAGGACTCAATGGGTGCTTCCTTTTGGAAAAGGTGTGTGGAGGGTAAAGGAAATGTGTTCAATGTATTGGAATGGACAATAAAGGACTGAGGGAGAGGGCTAGAAAATGATTGATTTTTCTGGAGAATAGTGTTTTAGACACTAGATAGTACAGATCATTTAAAATAAAGGATAAATTCTAAGTAAGTCATTAAGCTAAGGAAAAAGCAGTGATACTAGTAAGCCTTAATATTATACTAAGGAATTGACCCACTTGGAGTTGGACACTAATTAGTGCTGAGAGGTTTGTAAATTACTTTAATAACTCCTTTCTGTTTGGGGGTGTACGCTTTTTCCATACCTATCTTTCACATGTTTTTAACAACATCTTCTAAGTGGTAATAATGAGCATATCTCTTACCACAGAGCAAATTAGTTACACTAAGGGGAACTCACAACCAACACGGTAGTCATCTGACTTTCTATTAAGAAAGATCTTCTGACTGCAACTTGAAAACATCTCTGACAATGATTGAGAACAGCATTTTAGAGATTCAATGCCTTGTTTCTTCAGGCAAAGAGAATACCAGTCTTGTGGGAGACCTTTAACCAAATACCCAGTGACTTTTAGTGTTAGCTCAGGACAGCTGTCAGAGGATCTCTGGCCCACACCTCGATTTACTAAGCCAGATTTGCATGTAGAAAGTCTGCCTTCTAATCGGCCAACTGTTGTCATGCAACATTCATGACACTGACTGAGAGTTTTCAAGGGTGATGGTGCTAGTAGAGAGCTTGAAACGTGTAGTGTCCACAAGTACTGGATGGTTCCCACACAGAGGGACTGAGCAAGAAGGAATCACTTTAGCCTGCATGGGAAGGTAAGCGCAGCATTCTAAACCAAATTGACACCTTCCACGAGACACTAAGCTATCTCAGTATGCATAAGGAAGGGAATTTTATTGCACTAATCATGCAGAGCGAGCACATGTTGAAGGTAGAGAACGTTCCACTTAGTCCAGTATCTTGAGTAAGACAGTGAAGATCCTAGGCCATCTTCACCTTGGTCACTTCCCTTGGTCACTGTGTGTTTCAAATAGTTCATTTTCAATCAAAATCAAGGGGGCTACTGCAAAAGAAATACCAAAACACAAAAAACCAGATGAGGGTCCGTAAAAAACTATTCATCAAAAAAAAAAAAAAAATCACTAAAAGCTTCTTAATGGTTATCCTACATTTCCCACTATGCATTTGCTATTAGATGAGCACTTCACAAAAGAAAATGGTCACAGCTCCATGCATGTAAAAGCAGGTTCCAATAAATATGTACCATTAAGTTTTTCCTGCACTGTGACAAGGAAGTTTTGCGAAGCAGGACAGGGAGAGCAAACCAACAGTACAACCAACTTCCTTGCTTGGTCTCTCGGACCTACAACACAGCGAAGAATTCAAATAAATGGAAACAAACTTATCTAGGAAAGCAACTCTTAGAATAGGCACAGGGATTTAACAGGGTGGTAAGTTTGGTTGATGGTCATTAAATGTTGTATGTACTTACGCTCCTTCTTCTCTTAAGAGGGCCAAGAATTTTCTCACACGGTATTCAGGATCCATCTAAACACATCAGAAGAAATGAAGATGGGTTAATGGTACCTTCTAACAACTCTGCACTTGCTTCATGAGAAGGCAGTGTTCGGTTTCACACTTCATCAATGCTCTGCTAGGTCACTGAATGTGTTACCTGCTCCTTGACCAGCATTCTCACACAAAACAAAGCAGATCACATCATTTGGAGGAAGTGAATGGGGTTTTCCAGAACCATGTACACTAGGTTCCAAAAGACCCAAGCCCGCTGGCCATCATAGGCAGTTGGGCGAGGCGTGCCCTGTGCTGGTGCCTGTGAGGCATCGCTGTGAGACTGGACAGGGCCATTCATCAGAGTTCAAATGACAACCAATTCACCTGTTGAAGGTGTAAAAGGCTACTAAAGTCACAGCAAAGTAGAAGATACCAAGTTGAGGTTAATTCAACAACTAAAAAATAGCTTATTAACTCTACATAACCAACCATGTAGCTTTTCTTAGCCTCAGTATCCGTCATATAGTTTCTTCTTTGTAGTAACAAAGTTGTGCTAAAACTAAAAAAATGAAGAGTACTGCTGATTCCTGAAATCATCTCCAGATGAATCTGGGTCTCCTGTGACTGCCAATGTGTCATGAGTCTAAGAAAAGATGGCGCAACTTTGTTTCAGGTGCTTCGTTCAGGTCGTTATTATTAGCTATCTCGACTGGTTTTCATTTTCTATTCATATTTATACTAACTCGTTAAATGTACTTTATTCTCGTAGGCCCACAGGAGATATGAAGTTATCTAGAAAACAATCGTTAAAAACATCTTTAGTTCCTGAAGATGAATTTTTATTGTAAGAAACACACCTAACTTTTAAAATATGTTTCAGAGCAGGAGTCTGTTTCCCAAGAGGGAACTCCCTGCCCTCCAGGAATAACTTTCAAATGCTCAGTGCAGCTGTGGGGAGATGTGCAATTGGACTCCCCCTCCAACCACGGATTTTTTTTTCTTTTCTTTTTTTTTTTTTTAAGATTTCTTCTATCCCAGAAAAACACTGAACAGAAGTTTCAAATGTATCAAAGGTAAGAGGTCAGACTACAAAGGACTAAGAAAAAGTGTGAATAGCTAACAAAAGAAACATTTTTCCTTTTTGGGAATAGAATTACATATGAATCAATTGTCAAGTTCTTAAAAAAAAAAAAAAAAGAACTGGCTGGAGCGCAGTTGTAGTTGGTACTTGCAGTTCTTTGCCCATTAAATATATTTAATATGTGTGAGCAACAACTTACTGACTTGCCTGTAGCTATGGAATTGAAAGTCAGGAGAAAGGGAGGAAAAAAGTAATCTAGATAAATGACTTTATTCCCTCAGGTGACATCCAGTCAGAGCAGATCCTCAGCTCTGTGCAAGTTTTAACAGAATCGCATGTAGTGAACAGAGAGGTGCCATGACTTATATTCTGCAAAACTACATGCCTCTTCACTTAGGTTCAGCCTCTCTAAGGCAGATCTAAAGAGAATTCACTCAGCTGCACGAAATCCATTTGACATGAAGGGGTTCAAACTCAGAGGCCTATGAAATGTCAGTCGCTGAAGATTAGGCCTGAGTGCCCCACTCTCACTCTCTATCCCACATGCATAAGAAGCATTAACTTGATCACTGACCTGCAGGCATCAAAGGAAGGGAAAGGGATGAGGGTTGGGGAAAAAATCCACATAGTTTCTTCTATGCAATTATTGAAAAAAAATTATACTGAAACTTAAAAAAAAAGAAGCTGACAATCTGACAGATTTATCTTTTTTTCAAGGAAAGAGCCAATACACCTGTATTTGCACTTTTACCAAGAATAAGTCTAAACAAAGTGGTTAGTCTGTGACTTTAATTTATGGCTCATAATGGAAAATAAATTAATTGACTTAAAAATAGTCCATCTGAAAGCTCAGTAGATTAAATTAGATTTCTGAAAGTCAAAAAAATTTTATTTTCAGATAAATTTACCAGAAAAGATTAAAAAGCATTCACTTCACGTTTCCAATTTGTTATTGGTCCAAGAGCCTATTTCAGATGTAACTGTGAAACAGAAACTTCACCTCTGCCGCTCACTGCCCACACTAGCAGAATGCAGGACCATCAGTAAGTAACACATGATGCCTAGAAAACAGCCACTCTGTCCATTTACCTAACTGTAAAATGAATTTACAGTTATTCATCCAACAGAAGTTTACTGGCCGGGCGCAGTGGCTCGCGCCTGTAATCCCAACATTTTGGGAGCCCGAGGCGGGCAGATCACCTGAGGTCAGTAGATCGAGACCGGCTTGGCCAACATGGTGAAACCCCATCTCTACTAAAAATACAAAAAATTAGCCAGGCATGGTAGGTGGGCGCCTGTAATCCCAGCTACTCAGGAGGCCGAGGCAGGAGAATCCCTTGAACCCGGGAGGTGGAAGCTGCAGTGAGCCGAGATCATGCCACTACTCAAGCCTGGGCAACAGAGCGAGACTCCGTCTCAAAAGAAAAAAAAAGAAAAAAAGTTATCGAGGGCCAGGCATAGTGGTGCATGCCTGTAATCCCAGCACTCTGGGAGGCTGAGGCAGACGGATTACTTGAGCTCGGGAGTTCAAGACCAGCCTGGGCAACATAGTGAAACCATGTTTCTACAAAAAATACAAAAATTAGTTGAGTGTGGTAGCACACGCTGGTAGTCCCAGCTACTTGGGAGGCTGAGACGGGAGGATCGCCTGAGCCTGCGAGGTCAAAACTGCAGTAAGCCATGATCATGGCACTGCATTCCAGCCTGGGAGACAGAGTGAGACCCTGTCTCAAAATAATAATAATAATAATAATAATAAAAGTTTACTGAGCACCTTCATATGTGTTGGCTCTGTTCCAGGGGCTGTGGACTCAATAGTAAGAGCCAAGGTCTCTGAACTCATAGGGCTTGATAGGGAGGTATTTATCAGCTACCTAGTATGTCAGATAAGGACAAGAAGACACAGCATGGGCACATGGAAGGGTGGAGTTCTAAAATGAAGAAAGGTAAGTTGCCAGGAGATATGAGAAAGTCCCAAAGAAGTTTCATCTGTCTTTGCCCAGGCAGCACCCTGGGGCTCAGTTTTCTATGTGATTCTGGATGCTTCAACCCTACAGTAGTTTGCATGAAATTTCTAGGAGCCCAGCCAGGGACAAATATACAGATCCCAAGTCTAGACTGCACAACTTAATTAACTTGTCCCTTAAAGCAGTCTCCCAGACACCGTTTGGTATATGTGCAGTCGCTTACTGACTTGAGGTGCAACACCATCCCTTCTCCATCAATAACCTGGTGATGTGATCTTGGATAATTCACTGACAGCCTGTGGCTCACATAGTATCCTCATCTCCAAAATGAGGGGGCAGAAGAACGACTGCTCTTTGAAGTCTTTTCTAGTTCTAAGACCTAGTGGCTCCCTAAATGAAAACTAACTTTATAATCTTTCCTTCCATTTCTGAATTTTAAGAAGTTAAAAAGTATTGTTAAGTGATCAATCTCAGAAGCAGGCTACTAATACCAAATTAAGTTTGGAAATAATATAAGAAAATCAAAACTTAAATTAATTAAAACCTTGGCAAAGGAAATACTGAACCCTCTTGGTGTGTCCTGAAGCTTTGTTCTGTCTGAGTCATACGGAGAACGAAGTACCTTACCTGTAGGGACATCTCGATCAGCATTAGTAACTTCTTGATTCCTATCCAGACCTTCTTCCCTTTGACTTGCTGTGCAATTGTGGTGCGTTCCTTATCCTTGAAGTTGCCCAAAAGCTACAAAAACAATAAACAATAATCAAAGCACTTTTACAGTGAACACATCAACATTGGTTAATTCTATTTACCTTTAAAAGAAGAGTGATAAGAACTACCTAACTGTTCAAGTTGATAGAATTCTCTCCTACTTTAAAATCCAGTCTGACCTTCACCATCCTAAACCCATTAGGTGCAATCATGAAAGTGAAAACTGGTATCTTAAACCCTGTTTTCCTATGGACCGCTATGTAACTTATATTTGCTGGGGAAAAAAATAGCTCCAATCCATAATAAATATAAGTTAAAATTTTTAACATTCTTTTCTAGGAACAATCTGTATGTGTCAAAGCAAACTCCTTTAATTCTCTTACCCAGCTTCTGCACAAAAGCTGTCTACATGGGTAACCTGAAAACATTTATCATATAGATAAATTTCATTTTTGTTGGGGGCCTTGAGGACTTTAAGAAGCTTTACTGACTCCACCACTGCTGAACAACTCAGTAGATAATATTTTCCAATAGAGCTCACCAAGTTACTTGTGAATATTGATATTAAAAGTTAAATGAAGAACATTCTTTTTTAAAAATGACTGTCATTTTCAAAAAATTAAGAAAACATTTCTATTTCTAAACTTGTTAATAAAGTTCCTTTTACTTCTGTAGCTTTTTTTTTTTTTTTGACATTTCTAAGGCTTTAATCATTGTTCCAACTTATTAAATGCACGGAAATGTGCTAAAAGCCACTATGAATGGTTAATTTTTCTATACAGTGATTACCTTACCCCCACACCACCACCCATTCAAGTTTCTGGTCCAAGTAATCTATATACATCACTCATGCTGGATACAGAGCAATTAATTCCTGGCAGTTTGTAGCTGCCTACATTGAGGAATGGGAAATTAACTCACTGTCATGTATATTCATCTTTCTTCTCTAATTCCTGAAAACAACGGGAGGTACAGGTTGAGTATCCCTAATCCAAAAGTCTGAAATCTAAAATGCTCCAAAATTGGAAACTTTTTGAGTGTCAACATGACATTCAAAGGAAATGCTCACTGAAGCATTTCAGATTTCCAGATTAGAGATGCTCAACCTAAATATAGTGCAATATTCCAAAATCTGAAAAAATCTGAAATCTGAAACACTTCTGATCCTAGGCATTTTTTGTTGTTGTTAGAGTTTTGCTCCCTCACCCAGACTGGAGTGCAGTGGCACAATCTTGGCTCACTGCAACCTCCGCCTCCTGGGTTCAAGAGATTCTCCTGCTTCAGCCTCCTGAGTAGCTGGAACTACAGGTGCCCACCACCATGCCCAGCTAATTTTTGTATTTTTAGTAGAGACAGGGTTTCACCATGTTGGCCAGGCTGGTCTCGAACTCCTGACCTCAAGTGATCCACCCGCCCCGTCCTCCCAAAGTGCTGGGATTACAGGCATGAGCCACCGTGCCTGGCCTAGTCCTAGGCATTTTGGATAAGGTATATACAACCTGTAATATCCCCGGGTGCCATATTCCAGATTAGCATAAAAACCAAACACCAGGTATAATGTGGTACTACTTATTTCAGCCTCAATTCCTTTCTTATAAACAGTGTGCAATCCATTGACTCATTTTTACCTCCAAAGCTTCCAACAGCTGCTCTCCTGTGGCAATGTTGGGCACGTGGATGGTGGTGCTGAAAGCGTTAAGCATTTCCATCTCCTGAAGGACATCTTTGCGGCTAGTGGTCCCAATGATAAGAAGCTTGCGGCCCTGATCATAGGGAGAAAATGTGTTAAAATGTACATAATAAGACTAATTAGGAAACTACAGTAAGCTTGAACACAATTTGCAAAAGCCTTTTATTTAATCTTGCCGATGCAAATGATTAGGCAAAACAGAAGAAAACAATTCAGGATTTTCCTGAAAATCCTGAAAAAAGGTACCAACCACATGATTCAGAAAGTGGCAACATGTGAACAGCTCCTTCTCATTCACATCAATAAAACAATGGATTAGTAAATCAAGAAGATACACAAACAAATGGAAAGATACTGACGTGTATGTATGTAATTCCTTCCTCAGAGCCAACATGGCACATGTATGGTGGGAATTGGGGAAAAAAGATGAAATGAATAGAAAGTATGTGGCGCTGGCTTTACAAGGCTTTAGTACACTTTTTAGAAGGAGCAGGGTAATAAGAGTTTATATTTATGCAACACTGAACTGTAAAAGGCATGGGCTAAAGTGCTTTCCATAATTGTCACATTTAATATTTTTCATTTTTACTTTTAACCCCAAAATATTTTTTTAAAAAAAGTTTAAAAACTATGCCAGGCTTATGCTACCATTCTCAGTTCCCTTTCTTCAAAGGCAACCATTTTCAATTCTCTTGGCTTTTCTTCTTATATTTACTTCCTTATCTTCAAATAATAATGTTACATTACTAGTTTTAGATTTTTGTTTTCAGCTTTAAATATGATTTACTAACTTCCTACCATGGAAGATGGGGATTTATTATTAATTTTGCACTACCCCCCTTCCCCCACCACGTGCCCCTTTTTACATCCTTCCGATACAGTTATTTCACAGTCTTTAGTTAAATCTATATTCAGTATTTATTATGTTTATACAAATGTGGTTTACAGCTAGGCCATGCAGAGTACTATTCAATTTCCTTTCTTGGACAACATTTTGTTTTACTGGAGTTAATTGCCTTTTTCCCCTTTGCTTAGTCTACCAGGTACTTATCACAAGTTTGTCTCTAAAACAATCACAAGTCTCCTTTCAGTATGTTCAAACACATTACATAGTTTAAAGTTGTGTTCTTGAAGAAATTCCCCTCCAGGAGTCCTCTGTGTTCACAGTTCAATCTGAAGCGGTGACTCTCTAGGCCTGGGGCACAGCTGTAGTTCTGGAGCTTTCCTCTCTCTTCTGTTAGATTCCCTGTATCCCAGCCTTCCTTTTCCTCATCTATTCCCTTGTCTATGCTGCATGTACCCAAAAGCTTCCTCAGAAAGAGTGAGGGAGGTAAAATTTTAAAGACCTTGCATGTCTGGAAATACCTTTATTCTAGCCTTACTATTGTATCCTTTGTCTTAATAGTTTGGCTAGTTGTAAAAAATAAGGTTAGAGGCCAGGTGTGGTGGCTCATGCCTATAATTCCAGTGCTGTGGGAGGCCGAGGCAGGTGGATCACCTGAGGTTCAGGAGTTTGAGACCAGCCTGACCAACATGGTGAAACCCCATCTCTACTAAAAATACAAAATTAGCTGGGCATGGTGACACGTGCCTGTAATCCCAGCTACTTGGGAGGCTGAGGTAGGAGAATGCTTGAACCCAAGAGTCAGAAGTTGCAGTGAGCCGAGCCAAGATCACACCATTGCACTCCAGCCTGGGCAACAAGAGCGAAACTCCATCTCAAAAAAATAAATAAATAAATAAAAAGGTTAGAAATAATTTTTTTCTCACAATTTTGAAGGCACTGAAGGCTAAAAGACAAATGCTATCTGATCTTTGATCTTTTGTTTCTAACCTTTTTAATACAAAACTTTCAGAATCTTTTCTTCATTCCTATGTTCTGCAATTTGAAAACCACATATCCTAAGATGGTTCTTTCTATACTCATTTTGCTGGCACTAGATTCCTTCTTTCTAAACTGGAAATTCCAATCATTCAGTTCTAGGAAATACATTTCCTTGAGATTTCCTCCCATTCATTTTCTCTGTATCACCCACTGGGAACCTCTTAGTTGGATACTGATTCTCTAGGACTAATCTTCTAATTTTCTTATTTTTTTACTCTTAGTTTTTATTTCTTTCTCTTTCTAATACTTTTCAGGTTAGTATCAATTTTATCTTCCAACCTTTATACTAACTTATTTTTCAGTTCTAAGAGCTCTTCTTGTTTTCTGAATGTTTTCTTTTTTAATTGCATCCTGTGCAATTAAAATACAATATCTTGTTTTAGATCTCTGAGGCCGGTGGCTCACACCTGTAATCCCAGCACTTTGGGAGGCTGAGATGGACAGATCGCTTGAGCCCAGGAGTTTGAGACCTGTCTAGGTAACATGGCGAAACCTCATCTCGACAAAAATACCAAAATTAGCCGGGTGTGGTGGCAAATGCCTGTAGTCCCAGGTACCTGGGAGCCTGAGGTGAGCAGATCGCTTGAGCCAAGGAGTTTGAGGCTGGAGTGAGCCGAGATGGCACCACTGCACTCCTGCCTGGGTGACAAAGTGAGACTCTGTCTCAAAAAACAAACTTGTGAATATTATAGATTGCAAAAATGATGTTTTCTTCTGTTCCTTGTTTTGTCTGTTTCCTATGACTTGCCCCTTTTTCCAATTTGTTTTCTGGAGGCTTTCCTCAAGTGTCTGGTGATTGCTGGATAGCTCTTCACATTTAAGAGCTAAACTATGAATGGAAATACTGTGTCGGGGGGCTTCACTATAGGATGATCAGGTAAGACCTGGCTGATTACTGGGGGTCCTTCAAAGGTCAGTATGTGTACATTTTTCCCAGAGAAGAATCTTCCAGTCTCCTTCCCAAAGACTATAAAGCCTCGCTGCCAGCATACTGGAGTCAACAGGGTAATGTTTCTGGGTATCTCGCCATTTAATAGGGACACCTCCACTTAATCCTCTTTGTAGTATGGCACCTCTCCAGATCAGTCTCTCAATTAATTTTCATTATAATCATGAAAATTCAGTACTACTACTATCCCCATTTTACTGATGAAGCTATTGAATCTCACAGATATAAGTCATTTGTGTTCAAGGCAAGTCATTTGTGTTCAAGGCCAAATAACCAATACATGATGGAGCCAAGACTGGAAACCAGATCCAGACCTAAATCATATACTGCCTGTCTTTACAAAGAAAAACACATTACTAAAAAAGTTTACTTGGAAAATGAAAAAGGAATAAGTTTTAAACTTATGTCACTAGATTTATAATACACACTCAGTCCATAGATAAGTCTTCAGTAAAGACTAATCATTGAACCTATACACAGATCTTGGAAATTCAGAACATTAAAATAAATGGGCTATCGGGAAAAGATTTTAAGAAAACAAAATAATTTCAATTTGGGTTTGGTAAACATTATACCACTACTGTCAATAAGACACATTAGCCTTTCTCAATGTTACTCATTGTTTTTATCCACCTGCTGTGCCAAGAATGGGCAAGGTACCACCATAAACCAATGCAGATCAAAGAAACAAAGTTGAGACCCTCTGGTACAATTAGCCATTAGCTTAACAGATGACTGCGCAAAGAATATGAGATAGAAGTACACCTGTGAGCATTCAGATTAAAGGGTAATCATTATTATTATTTGAGGAATCAACTAGGAAAAAATCAAATGCTTATCATCAGACATTTACCAAGTTCCTAGATGAATATGCAACAGACCTTCCACAGAAAGACAGATGCAAAATAGATAATTATAGTACAATATGGAAAGGTGGAGGTATTACGCACAAGGATGTCAGGTAGAGGGAAGAAACACGTGGCAGAGAAAGCTTTTTCTGGAGGAGATGATACATGAGTTGAGTCGTAAGGAATGAGTAAGTTGATTAGGAAGATGAAGGCGAAGGACATTCTAAGCCAGAGGAACAGAAATACGTAAGTCCAAGGGCAAAATAACAACAAAAGCTGGGGTGTTGAGGTAATTACAATCGAGTAAAGACATACATTTTTACTATAACAAGAAGTGGTGCTGTTAATATTTAAAGTATTTTTTAACACTAAATTCTAATGGCAAACTTGGGAACATAGCCCTAAAGGCTAACAGATGCCAAAGGCCACACATGCTGATACATCCTCCGTATGATTAAAGGTAACTGTTACTTCTCTTTTTTAGCTTTTTAATGTTCCATAGTCCATAATGCAAACTTCCTCATCTTGCTCCTCTCTCACAAAGGACAATGTTGGCCCTAGAACAGTGGCACTGAGGAAGAAGCTTCTTACTCATTCCAGAAAGCCGGACTTTTAAAATCACTGCCAGTTTCCTCATGAGATGTTCTCTTACATTAACAGTGACTATGCTCTTCAAAGTGTTGAAAGATTGGGAAATGTAGAGCAACTTATACTGGAGACGCTAATTTATGTTTTGCTTTCCTTCTTGTTTAACTAGACTCCAAACACTGCAAAGAGGTCATGACCCAGGCAAGTTTGGGTCTTGACTTGTAAAGCGTCATCTTTAAGAAAACATTGAAAAACATTACCAAATTATTAAATTGTGCTGGGCCATTTTGTGTATTAATTAGTGGTAGTGCTCATAAGGAAGCTTTATCATGAAAAACAGCTCCGAATATATTAAAGTGATAAATTGCATGGGATTCGTCTGAAGGGAAACGCTGCCAGCAGCATGAAATGGGGATGCAGCTTTAAAAACAAAAGTGGTGCTCAACCCAAGAGGGGACCTCCACCTTCCTAATGTGTGGCCACCAGTCTTAATGTCCACAGTGCCCAAACATGCCCCTTGACAGAAAGCAAAAAAAAGCACAGAGTGATAACCTATTTGGGAAAAAAGAAATTGCTCCCAGCATACTCTTTACTGAGATTTGCTAGTCCTGATGCTATAAAGAAAAAGCCTAAGTAAAATGACTATCTGCCAATCGGATTATGATAAACATTGTTCCAAGGTTAAATAAGTATTAGTTAACTAATTCTTAGTACCATAAGCAGCAACTCAGGTGAAAACATTTCCATGAAAAAGGCAGGGCTCAGTCAGGTGTTGATCCTTCAAAAAAAAACACTTCTTTACATGATGAAGAATGAGCGAGTACTAAGCAGCATCTAAGCCTTTTGCCACACAAAGGACCAACCAGATAATCCACACCCTTTCATAGGTCTTGCCCATTGATTGGACCCAATAAACTGATTTGTAACAAAAGTTCAAGTGGAAGAAAGCTTTTTTTTTTTTCCCTAAATAAAAATGCCACTAATATAATACTGCAGTGAAATGGAAGGGCTGATTTCAACCTATGAACAAAAGTAAAGTCAGTTATGCAGGAAAGAAAGGCCATTCTTTCCATATCATTCAATGCTGAGCAAGTGTAATACACCCTTGGTAAGAAGAATTAACTGTGAACAATTGAAAACCCTGAAATGGATTAAGAAGTGAGTTTAAAAGTGCAACTCAAAACTGCTATGTGCTGGGGGCATTAAACTTTATTTTCTGCTTAGTAGAATCTGATGTTTTTGTAAATGAGAGTGAAATATTTCAGAATATTAAGCATTTGTAAATCTGGTAAGTAAAATATGAAATAGACATTAGCCAATTGGAGCATTAACAATAATTTACTCCTTTTAGGTACTTAATAGAATTATGAGATTTGGTTTGTGCCTTCAAATAAGTTACAACTTAGCTGGGAAAACCAAATAAATATTCAGGGAACACAACCAAGTAACACACTCACAAATACAAACTAATCATGGCGGAGGGCACCCGGTTTATGGGGACAGTTTCCTGGAGTGGGGTTATCTAGGAAGGTTATCCGTAGTACTGCAAAGACAATGACAACAAGTAGGCACTGGCAAGGCCCTTGAAAAGAAGGGACAGGTCCTGAATGCGCCTAAATCCTATGTGTGTGGTAGAAGCAGCTGAGACAGAGCACCAAGGCTGAAAACGAAGTTGTCTGCAGACACAGGGAGGGAACAATCAGCAAAAGGCAGACTCGGGATGCTAAACTAAGGGAAATATTTAATATAAAAAGCAACAGGAAACCAGAGAAGGCTCTTGAGGAGGAAGACCTGTGATGGAGAAGAGGGTCCTGGCAGCCACAGGCAGGAGGTCTACCTCTTAGGGGCCTGTGAGGAGCTGCTGCCCCAAGGACAGGCCAGTTGTAAGAGTGAGCATCTCCAGGGACCATGCTGCACCTTTTAACCAGTGTCTTATGCATATGATGTCCTTTTTAAGGCAAGCCCAGGGCTGGCAGAAAGCAATGGTGAGGCAAGTCCCCTGATGGACAGGTAGCTTGGTGCAACAGAAGTAGAGGCCCCATCACTCACAGCTGTGTGATTTGGGGTAGATTATTTAACTTCTCAGCATCTATCTCCTCCTCAACCATAAATATGCGATGAGAAAATTCTACCTACTTATGAGAATAGAGTGTGAGGTGGAGATTCCTGAGGCGGGGTCTCTGTCATCACAGTCAGAACAGGCAAGAAGGAAAAGAAGCAAGCATCTGAACAGGTGGGCTTCAGAGGAACCTGAAGAACAGTCCTCTGCCTGTGGTGTCAGGAATCCATACGGTTAGGTCAGGTGGGTGAGGGACGGGATGCCTGAAAATCCCTCTCTTCCCAAAAACAAACACAGGGCACTGGCAGCAAATGACGCACAGAGGCCAAGGTTGGCTCTGGGTTAGGGAAGATGAGAGCTCCCATCTTCAGTTTCACAAGGGTTACTGTGAGGCCCAGAAGAGGCCTGAAGCAAAAGGTCAGACACCCCCTCCGAAGGAGTCATGGCAGTGGGGTGACTCACAGTCAGAAGGACTCATGGCAGCGTGGGGCCTCAGGGAGAGGCAGCAACTTCTGAGGAGGAAATTGGCTCAGAGCCAAGAGTAAGAAGTTTTCCTGGTAGAGGTCCTTTGGTCTATCACTTAACCTGGCTTCATTCTTGAAATAGGAATAATTTTTCATATCTTCCTAGCTTGTATTATTCAACAGAGACCCTTAGAAAAATTCTACCTTGCCATAGTGCTTCTCTGCATTTATCTTCAAGCCTGAATCTTGTTTCTAGCCTGTCAACTCCCCGATGGTAGAAACCACGTATCATCCATCTGTGCCCTTGCAGTACTCAGCATGGCATGCCTGGCACACAGAGAGGATTCCTCTGCCTGGAATGCTCTTCCCTTCCATAGCCACACAGGCCTTTCCCTCCAAGTCAAGGACCTGCCTGAATGTCAGCTTTTCCACAGGCCAACTCAATCCCCACATACCTCCATTTAAAACTACAACTCCCCAACCCTTATCCTGCCCTTTCCCTCCTCCAGTTTGGATCGCCTTTTACATACTATATACTTACTATATTTACTGTATTTCTTGCTAGTCCTCCTTCATCAGGACAGGACTTAAGTCAGTTTCGCTTTACTGATGTTTCCAGGGCTAGCATACTGCCTTGTACAAAGTACAAAGTTAATAAATATGCACTGAATGAATGATAATCCCAGTATAGCTTTCAAGGGTAGCAGATCACTCCTTCATTATTACTTTCTGGTCCTAGAAAAATGCACATTATATTAAGTGTCCAAAAGGAAAGTAACTATCATTTCAGAGTCTACACCTCTGAGCCCCAAGTGTTGATAGCAACAAATTTTAAAGAAAATAATCTAGAATGAACGGCATGTATGCTTCGTGCCAAAGTCTGGCTTATCTCTTTTAATCAATTGATTAGCTATTGACTGGATAACACAGACTTCTCTAGCAGAGGAAAGATAAGATTCATTAGCTGTCATTAACCTAAGCTAGTGAGATAACAAGTACTATTGTCCAGTGCAGTGGCTCACACCTGTAATCTCAACACTTTGGGAGGCCGAGGCGGGTGGATCACAAGGTCAGGAGTTGGAGACTAGCCTGACCAACATGGTGAAATGCTGTCTCTACTAAATTAGCCAGGCGTGGTGGCACATGCCTGTAATCCCAGCTACTAAGGAGGCTGAGGCAGGAGAACGCTTGAACCTGGGAGGCGGAGGTTGCAGTGAGCCGAGATGGCGCCACTGCACTCCAGCCTGGGCAACAAGAGCAAAACATCTCAAAACAACAACAACAACAAAAACCAAAACCAAGTACTATTAACATCTCCTACAACTCTTGGTTTCCCCAAACCAGGGGAAAAGATCGACTACCATTAAAAGCAACCAGAGACAAGTGAAGGGAGAGGAATGGGGCCTCTTTGCATGCATTTCTGATTTCTCTTGTTTAAATGCCTGTAACTTTTTCTTTTCTTTTTTTTTGCAGTTAAATGTTTAAGCTGAATACCAAAGGAAGGATGTTTCAAATAAATCATGCCACAACTAGGCAGGCAACTATACTTAAACTCTCCGTTAGATTTTACCCTGAAGCAAATTCTTAGTCTACTTCTTTGTAACCATCCTCATGGTGCTGCAAGCAGGACAGAAGACAATAAGGGGGGGAATTCATGATACAGACTGAATATGAAACGAGAAACTGAACCCTTAATAATTTAAAATACTATAGGCAAAAGCAGACTTCATGATATTAAAGGATATTTAATTCCAATTTGTGAAAAAGACACTGAATCATCAGATTTTACATTGGGAGCAGCTCTTAAAGATTACCTCATTCCCCCAAACCCCCTCATTCTCTGTCTCATTTTGCAGATGAGAAACCTGGGGTGAGAGGTAAAGTGATCTGTCTGAGGCTCTCATGTCCAGTGAGGGAGCTGAAACTACAGTTCAGGCCTCATTGCTATTTTCACTATGCTTTGCTGTCTACTGTTTTTATTTGTGTAATTTTAAACTAGATTTGGGGTCCACTCTTGCCCCTGCCCCCACAAGCCCCATATCAGCAATGGCTGATCTCTTAATTTGAGTTAGGGAGATTTATTACCTAGAAATAATGACCTCTGTGCTCTTAGGAGAAAAGGTTAAATAAATTAAGAAGATATTGAGGCGGGCAGATCACCAACGGTCAGGATTTCAAGACCAGCCTGGCCAACATGGTAAAACCCCATCTCTACTAAAAATACAAAAATTAGCTGGGCGTGGTGGTGCATGCCTGTAATCCCAGCTACTTGTGGGGCTGAGGTAGGAGAATCACTTGAACCCAGGAGGCGGAGGTTGCAGTGAGCCGAAATCGTGCCATTGTACTCCAGCCCAGGCAACAAGAGCAAAACTTGGTGTCCAAAAAAAAAAAAAAAAAAAAAAAAGATAAAGTTGTACTGACCATGCCATAGTATTCCTAATACCTTAAAGGAAGGGTTCTGTGCATGCTCTCTCATTAGAAACTTAACTAAGATGACCACACATTAATCAGCAAATCCAAACTCCCCACTCTTATATCCACAGTAGATTTTCCCTACCTATCTCAGCTTTTAGCTTGATATACCCTAAATTGACCCCTGTGTTCTAATCAGGTCAATATTCTCCTTTCTGATTTTTACCTCTGTGATTTTTATCCATAGCATTTCTGTTTATTAAAATGCTTTCTCCAGTTTTCTGCCAATTTGCAATTGTCTCTTATGTTCACAATGTTTCAAAATTTGCCTTCTCACCATACCGCCCTCGTTTAACCCTACAGAGCCCACATTGCTCCTTTAGGCCCCAACCTTCCAGAACATGAATTTACTATGTCCAATAATAATGCCTTACTTATCTGGAGGCCAATCTGCTAAACAATTTCAACTATCCAGAGCACAGCCAAGAACCAGAAATAAGCAAAAATCCTCTCACTCCTAGTACTGAAAAAACAATGTGAGGTTCAAGTAACTTTAAAACTGACAGGCAAGGACAACTTACCCACTAGACACAGTGCCCAGGGCCTATGAAACTTTGAGGAACCCATGAAAGTATTATTCTAATTTCTTTTAAAATCAGGCCAGGCCTGTAATCCCAGCACTTTGGGAGGCTGAGGAGGGCGGATCACTTGAGGCCAGGATTTTGAGACCAGTCTGGCCAATATGGTGAAACCTCATCTCTGCTAAAAATACAAAAAATTATCTGGGTGTGGTGGTGTGCGCCTGTAGTCCCAGCTACTTGGGAGGCTGAGGCATGAGAATTGCTTGAACCCGGGAGGCAGAGGTTGCAGTGAGTTGAGATCGCGCCACTGCACTCCTGGAAAAAAAAAAAAATCAGAAAAAAAGAACTTTTTGGTGGAAGAAAATATTAATATAGTAATATATTCAGCTCTGTACCAACAGGTGGAAAATGTATTTTTTTTTTTTAGTAGAGGAAGGGGCCCACAGGAGTCAAAATGGGGCCTTGCTCTCTGGAAGGCCTCTCCAGCTCTCACTGCAGCCCAGTTTTATGTTTTTGTGTTTTTTTCGAGATAAGGTCTCACTCTGGTTGCCCAGGCTGGAGTGCAGTGGCATGATCTCCACTCACTGCAGCCTCGACCTCCTGGGCTCAGGTGATTCTCCCACATCAGCCTTCCGGGTAGCTGGAATTACAGGTGTGCACCACCATGCTTGGCTTTTTTTTTTTTTTTTTTCTGAGACAGAGTCTCGCTCTGTTGCCCAGGCTGGAGTGCAGTGGCGCGATCTCGGCTCACTGCAACCTCCACCTCCTGGGTTCAAGCGATTCTCCTGCCTCAGCCTCCTGAGTAGCTGGGACTACAGACGCCTGTCACCATGCCTGGCTAATTTTTGTATTTTTAGTAGAGGCGGGGGTTTCACCATACTGGCCAGGCTGGTCTCGAACTCCTGACCTTGAATGATCCACCTACCTTGGCCTCCCAAAGTGCTGGGATTACGGGTGTGAGCCACCGTGACTGGACTTTTTTGTATTTTTAGTAGAGACGGGGTTTTGCCATATTGCCCAGGCTGGTCTAGAAGTCCTGGACTCAAGCGATCCTCCTGCCTTGGCCTCCCAAAGTGCTGGGATTATAGGCGTAAGCCACTGCGCCCGACCACAGTTTAGTTCTCTTACTGTATGAACAGCTCATGAATCCTGGTGGTTGCCTGCCTTAATTTATAGCAGATGAAAGCAGCACACTGGAAAAAGGAGTCATCAGAGGCAGGCCAGCTGACACAACTCACTTGGATTCTGCAAGTAACAGCTGATAGCAAAACCACTAAAAAAAGAAAAGGTACAAAAAACTCAACAAACAGGGCACACCATATCTACCTAACAGGCACCAGGACGGAATCCTGTATATTCCAACAGTTCCTGCTGAGTCCCACTCATGAAAATACTGACCCATCAATTATGGTTTGTTATGATGGTCCTTATTCATTAACATAGAGTTTATTATACTTTGCTTCAGACACTAAGAATGTATGTAGCAATTTTTTTCCTCTTAAAAAAGGCTAAAGTATAATAATTGATATTTAAAGAGGTTAAGCTTCAGTCACTTAGAAAAAATGAAGCCTATAATTTCTTATGAATTCCTATTCTTCCCTCCAGTGAAACTATGCCATATGAAGCCTAAGATAAGTACACAGAACATATCCTCAAATTCTCAAGTATCATATTGTACGTTAATTAAAAAAATTTAGGCTGGGTGTAATGGCTCACACCTGTAATCCCAGCACTCTGGGAAGCTGAGGTGGGTGGACTGCTTGAGCCCAGGAGTTTGAGACCAGCCTGGGTAACATGGCAAAACCCTGTCTATACAAAAAATATAAAGATTAGTCAGGTGTGGTGGTGTGCACCTGTTGTCCCAGCTACTCCAGGGGCTGAGGCGGGAGGATCAATTGAGCCCAGGAGGTAAAGGCTGCAGTGATTGAGACTGCGTCACTGCACTCCACTCTGGGCAACACAGCAAGACCCTATCTCTAATAATAATAATAATAATAATAATAATAAGCTAATTTTAGCATACATAAATCCTTCACCTTCTCTCTCCATTGCTGCAGCGCTTGAATTCCTTAGCATGGCACAATGGCCCTGACTAAATCTCCCTTTTACTCATCTTTCAAGACCAGGATCCGAAACTACTATTTGTGAATGATTTGCACATCTTCTCAGGTAAAATGGACCACACTTTCCTTTATGTTCCACTGGAACCACGTAACATATAAAACCTAACTCTATGCATCATGTTTTCACATCTTTCTCCCACCCTGGATTGTGACAGGGACACCAGTTAGCTTCTGCATGGATCAGAAAACACACACACACACACACATGCACACACACCCTAGGTGAACAAATTAGAAAAAAGCAATCATCTGGGTGAGTGCGGCCACCCTTGCTTCCTTCCCCAAGCCCCAGCACCTCGTGTGAGCTAAAAGGCACCCTCTTCCTCTTGTTCAGCGTTAGGGTTGCTAGAGAAATACCTGAGTATAAGTCTGACCAAAATATGGGATATGCTGATCCTAAAAAATTATGTGATGTTTTTCTGAAATTTAAATTTAACTAAGTATCCTATATTCCTATCTGCTAAATCTGGTAACCTTACTCAGGGCAGATTCAGTCCCAAACCAGGGTGGACTCCTTGGTGGGCAGCATGTGGGCTGGATGTTAACCTTCATTTGCTACTTGTCCTGTGCCCACCTTGTGCACAAACTTCACAATTGAGCAGTGTTCTTGGACTATGAGCCATCTGAGGGCAGGTACAATGTCTTATTCATCTTTTTATCTCTATACTGAGAAGGATTTCTTAAATGTACATCTAATAAAAGCAGATGTTCCTTAAAGAAATGTTTTAAACTTCTATGTCAAAAGAAATATTTTTGGTGAAAAAGAAACTTCCGATCTCCTTTCAATGAAGCTTAAGACAATCGTTACCATCTACCTTGGTCAACTTTAGTCACACTGGCATTCAACCATGGTAAGTTTAGATGGGGAGCATGGCACTGAGCCAAGTGCCAGGTGGGTTTCCCAGGACAACTGTGAGAGTTAGGAGGCACTTGCACACTTTTACTCCAAAACCCACAGCATATTTCAGAAATTCAATTAAATCTTAAGTCATAAAAAGAACAAGGTTAAAAATATATTATACATAGACAAGCTTAGATACAAAGGTAGTCTCATTTAACCCTAGTGGTGGTTAGCAGCAAATTAGTACCAAAGCAATGGAATTAAGGAATTTTGACAGTTATACTGCTAAGTTAAAAATAATTGTATACACATTTTTTATTTTTTCCTGATTATCAAAGTAACATATGCTTATTGTAGAAAATCTATAAAGTACAGGAAACAATAAAGCAAAATAAAAAAGAAATCACCTATAATCCTACCATCCAAGATTAACAGGGTAAGGAGTAGAGGGAGGGCCAGGGCTTCTGGCCATTGTGAGATCCCCAAGGACACAGGAAATCTCCAAAGATCTGCATTCTTGTTTCTGGGACAGAAAGGTAGGAAAGAAACTGTGAAGCACCACTTTGTTGCACCATGAGTTAGGAGAAAAGGGGAACTTCAGCCACAAGCAACAGGTGGTGGCAGGGAAAGGAAGCAGGTGGGCCAGTCCCTGGAGGCTGAAGACAAGTGTGACCTGGTGGTGGCCTACTGATCTTGGCAATTCCTGTCTCCACTTCCTACTTCTTTCTACAACAGGAATCCCTAATCCCCAGACCAGAGTATTTGTCTTAGGATGTAGGAAGCTTCTAAATTTCAGTGAATGAGAGATGGGGAAGCAGGTTTCTTTTCCCAGTACTGCAAATGAGGGAAGTTGGGTTCGGGCATTCCAAAGTGGGAGCTCTGAACTCACTTCCTATGGAAACTTCCTCTATATAGCAGTTATTATACGTTCTTCAGTTTTCCTATCTTACAAGCTGAAAAGGTTCTGTGGACTATCCAAAGGCAATTCTTTTTTTGAGACAGAGTCTCACTCCATCCACCCAGGATGGAGTGCAGTGGTACAGTCTCAGCTCACTGCAAACTCCGCCTCCTGGGTTCAAGCAATTCTCCTGCCTCAGCTTCCCGAGTCGCTGGGATTACAGGTGCACACCACCATGTCGAGCTAATTTTTGTATTTTTAGTAGAGATCGGGTTTCACTATGTTGGCCATGCTGGTTTTGAACTCCTGACCTCAAATGATCCACCTGTCTCAGCCTCCCAAAGTGCTGGGATTACAGGCATGAGCCACTGCGCCTGGACAGCTCATGTAGTCCACCAGTTTACAAAGGGCTTCACTACACATTATCTTAGTTGACCCTCAACAGAGTAGGTAACACATGAGGAATTATCTCTATTTTACAGATGAAGAAATAGACACCAAGAAATTAAGGGACGTTCAAGGCTATAATGCCAGATGATATCTGAGCTAAGACATAGGTTTCTTTTTTTTTTTTTTAAACCTCAAGTTCAATACAAAGAGTAAGTTCTACAGAAAGGGTGCTCTTAACTAGAGTCATGGCACCCATGGACTACTACGACGTTATAATCCACACCTTTCAAAAGCTAATGTAATGCCACAGTAACTTATTTAAGGCAATGGAGCTGGAAGAATACATTCTAGCAATGAAAAAATATTTCGTCTCAACACTATTAGCATTTCTCTGATGATTAAAATTTAGATATTTAATTTTGAGTTATCAGAAAATGGCATATATATCTTATAATTTATTCTGGTATTAATATCTACTATAGATGTGCTCTACCAAAACCAAAACAAAACCCTATTTTGAAAATTTGATTTTATTCAGCAGATATCTGTAGCAATGTTTTATAAAATAATTTACTTCACTGTTTTTTGTTGTTTTGTTTTGTTTTTAGAGACAGAGTCTTGCTCTACTCAGGCTAGAGTGCGGTGGTAAGAATCAGCTTCCTGCGGTCTTGAACTCATGGGCTCAAGCGATCCTCCTGCCTCAGCCTCCCGAATAGCTGGGTCTACGGATGCTCACCACCACATTCGACTTTTTTTTGTAAAGACTGGTCTTACTGTGTTGCCTAGGCTGGTCTCGAACTCCTGGCCTTAAGCAATCTTCCTGCCTTGGCCTCTCAAAGTGCTAGGATTACAGGCGTGAGCCACAATGTCTGGCCTATTTCACTGTTTTTGATACATTTGAAATTAATCTACATATATATGTACTATATATATATGTTCTTTAATACTGTCTATCTATGTAGTCCACAGGTTTACAAAGGGCTTCACTAGGCATTATCTTAGTTGATCACTATACATTCACTATACATTATCTTTCTGTCCAGAAAACAAGAACACAGATCTCTGGAAATTTCCTTTTGTCCTCAGAGATATGTATATATACACATACACATGTTCAATCTACAAAGGACTTTCCAAGAAAATCTACTATACTAAGCAAAGTATACCTAAAGAGAATATTATAAATATAGTAGGTATCTAATGTCACTGACTTACTAAGCAGGCCACTAAACTGTCAAGCATCATTTTTTTTTTTAGATAAAAGAAATGAAGCCCAATGCAAAAGTCACCACATCAGTGGATTAAAATTAATGTGTCTGGCAAAATGACTAAGCCTCTTTCCTAAAGTGGTTATATATCTTATTGAGTCATATCATAGTCATTAGCCAGAGTTAATTTTGAACAAATAGATGGAGAGATACTCATGTTTAGGCCTGCATGATTTGGAGTCTCTTCCATTATCTGCTTATTTCACTAAAGCAACCCAAAGCCTAAAGAGTTGCTTAATATTATCAAGATACCAAGATGTCCTATAACCATATCTGAAGTAAGACTGCTAAGATGTCATGTAAGGACTACATGAAAGCAATGTTGTCTAGAGACTGCTGATGTTAAAAACAAAACTCATGCAGAAACAAGTGTGTCTACCCAAGTCCCCATCCTGAGAATGCTGACAGTTTCTTATTGGTTCACACCTTAGGTCCTCCAAGCTTTAAGCTGTATTTCTCTCTTATTAGGTAATATTCCTAGGTGTCAGAGCAGCGAGGAAGTTACTATTCTCAACAACATCATAAAATTTAGCCAGAACACTAATAACTGTTAGGTCTGAGTTCTACTTCAGTAATACTGCTATGACGTTGGAGTGGTAATTCTTCTTTTGTAAAAGTTTAAAGTTTTCAAAGAGTTTTCCAATCATTGAGCTTCAAATGAGTTATACCTGGACTAAGATATCAATTCCTGCCAGCTGTTGGGAAGGCTAGAGCCCTGGCCAGTTGTGAGTGGCCTCATCCACTTACCCAAGTGTATCATCAGATGTTATCATTTTGTATGCACCATGATCTAAAAAGGTTGGGAAGCACTGAACTGAGGAAGGATTGCTCCTCCATAAATTATGAGGCTACCCTGTTACATACAGATGAGGTTTTCCAATTTGATGCACAAAAGTGTCAAACCCAGCATTAAACAGTGAGGTTAATAGGCTTAACTACTCTCACACTTGTTGAGGAAACTGGGGAATCATGTCATTTTACAGCCCAAGGAGTTCCTTTTCAGACACTCTGTCTCCCAAAAAGAAAAAAAAAAGAAGGTGGCAGAAGAGATCTATGAGGAAAAATCAAGCCACTGGTCCTGCAGGCTGCAGGAAGAGTTACCTGGCCTTAGCACTCACTACTGCTTCCTCCTTGACATTAAGACCAAGGCTTTCATCCTCCTGATCTTGAAAAGCACATTCCCCTCAACTTCCATAAATCTGCAAAACTTGAAAAGAGCCCCAGTGTCATCAAGTAAAAGAGACGGCGTTAGGAATCTCACTGGAAGGAGGGGTGTCTTCAAGCCTCTCACTGCTAAGCCGGACACTTCCTAACACTGGACAAATTGTACGTCCAGCTCAGGGAGGGTGAACTGCAGTGGTCTTTTACCCTCCAAGCCAATTGTTAGCTTTTCACAGGAATCAGCAGGGAAGCACATGTGAAACCTCTGTGTGACAGTGAGCACCCCCATGCCTTGTGTGACTCTGCATGTAGATGAAGCAGGCTGGGAGCTTTCTTAGCTGCTGCTGCTGAGTTCTCAGAGAAGCCCTTTTCTCCGGCTTGGCTCCCTGCTGGGACAGCCCTTTTCAATTTTTCTATCCCCTCTCGATCTCTTCTCCTGCAGAACACAGGGAAACTTGATTGAAATAAAGACCTAGGGAACATGTTTTATTTTCTCCTGTTCAATCCATTTTAGAAAAGCTTTTAATTGGTTTTAAAAAGATGCTAAACAAAATGTGATGATGTTTTTCACTCTTCACGAACTGCAGATACCACTTTTTATACTTTCAAAGGGCTAATAAATCAATCATGAAATTAACTCTGCAGCTAAATTTAAAGCAAATCCACTGAATACCAGGTTCATTAAAAATCTATGCATTTACTTAGAAAAATTTAAAATTCAAAGAAAATTATCCTAGTAACTGAAATCTGACTTGAATTTTTAGTTCTACACTGAAAATCCAAGACCAAGGCAATCACAAAGGGAAAAAAGGAGGGCTTGGGAACCAGTTTTAATAAGCCAATTTACAAGAAGGGAGGGGGTGGTGGGGGAGGGGTGGAAGGAGAAAAGAGAATATCTGGATACATAACAACATAGTGCCCCTGAAGGGATTCTTTTATTTGAGCATGTGCACACATGCACACACAATTTTTCTGTGTGAAAGCTGGAAATACAACAAATGCAAAATTGAGGATTCTGTGACTGATATGATTACTGTATTGTATATAAGTATAGTTCCTCCTTTTAAAGAAAAATGCTCACAACTTTTGTTTTCTTACCAGTAATAAATATTTTTCTATCACTCTATGCATTTCTACAATATTTAGCTGAATATACCTTTAATATTTAATTAAAAACATCTGAAAAAACTATATGCTAATGATTTGACAAAGTGAATGCTTCCATTTTACAATGACTAATATTCTTAACACTTGGATCAGCCTGAAAATTTCCCCTTATTTTCTTGAGAGAATATAAACATTTTAAAAAGCAAGGTGGTATGACAAAGCACATTTTTATTTTGTTAAATACATGCCAACTAGAAATACTACAAATATTAATTTATCCTGTCACTGATTCATGTATACTGCAGGTAATCTGGCAGTCCAGGTCAGAGTCACCAAATTCAGATTAATGACCAGATGGTATTCCCTTCAGAGAGAACCCCTGCCATTTCCAATCACTAAGGCAACCACATCTCTTACTTCTTACATATTTCTATATTCTTCCTCTTCAGTCCTTAGATAAATTCACTCCATGTTCTTTTTAAATGATCCAATTCCTCTTTCTCCCAAGCTGGGCCATGTACCTTGGATGCTCACCCCTCACTTCTAACTCTATGTCTCCTTTCATCATTTAAGTAGCTTCTAAACCACTTCTAAAAAATGTAATCGCTTGAGATATGGTTCACAGAGCACACAGTTTACCCATTTAAAGTGTACAATTCAGTATTTTAGTATATTCACAGATATACATAACACCACCAAAATCAATTTTAGAGCATTTCTATCACCCCAAAAAGAAACCCCATACCCATTAGCAGTGACCCTCTCACTCTTCTCATTCTCCCCTCCCAGCCCTAGGCCATCCCAAATATATTTTCTGTCTTTATAGATCTGCCAGTCCTGGACATTTCATGTAACTGGAATCATCCAATATGTGGTCTTTTTGACTGGCTCCTTTTGCTTAGCATGTTTTCAAAGTTCATTCATGTTGTAGTATGTAATGGTACTACTTTTTTTTTTATTGCTGAGTAATATTCCATTATATGGATATACTAGATTTTATCAGATAAATGTTTAGTTATGAATAATGCTGCTATGAATACTCACATACAAGCTTTCATGTGGACATATGTTTTTCATTGCTTGTAGGTGTATACTTGGTGGAATAGCTGGGTTATATGGTAACTCTATGCTTAACCTCTTGAGGAACATTCTTACCAGCAGCGCATACAGGTTCCAATTTCTCCACATCTGCACCAGCGCTTGTCATTACCTGACTTTTTGATGATAGCCATTCTAGCAGGTATGCAATGAGTGGTATCTCACTATTGGTTCTGACTTGCATTTCTCTGATGACTAATGATGTTGAGTACCTCTTCTTATACTTGTTGGCCATTTGAACTTTACTTATTTTTGAATGTTTTCACTCTTATCATATCCTGTCTAAATATAAACTCCAGCAATATGAAAACACTTGAGCCCACTAAAATGAAAAGACACTGAAAAATTTTTTTTTGTTGATAAGGTATTTGTGAAGCACATACGTATAAACCTCTATGCCATTGGCTGTGAGATTTAAAAGCATAAGATAATGTTCCTTCCCTCAAAAATCTTACAATAAGTTTTACAACACAGAAACAATTATTCTTAAATCTTAGTGTGGCAGATCATTCGTTAATAGTTTCTGTTTATTTCTGTTAGTATCTACTTTGGATCACAAATGCTTCTCAGCCAAGGGGGTGTACCTCTGTTTAAATCAATGTGTATAGTATTTAACAATGTAAAGAACAAGAAGTATAAGATAGCACTGAAGTTAATCTTCCTTCTCCCAAGTGACTTTTAGCATAAATTATTTTCAGCTAAAAAAGAAGAAATATTTTAAGAGATAAATTTAAATGCCTAGAAAAAGTCTCACATTCTAATAGTTTTTATAATTAATATGCTGATATAATAAAGTTTTTTTGTGTGCATAATATATGTAGATGTTGGGGGTAATTATTTCTGTTTCAGCAACTTTAGATATATACGTTTACTTATTTATGAAAACATTGGAGGAATCATGATATATGTAGATAATTATTTCTGTTTCAGCAACTTTAGATATATACGTTTACTTACTTAAGAAAATATTGCAGGAATCAGAGAAAGGGAAAATACACTCACCTCTCTAACTTCACCCTTAGTATAAGCTAAGACTCCAATTACTAGGAATGATGGTTTATGAAAAGCTGATTTAAAAATCCTTCCACAGTACACATATGTTGCAAATCTTCAAGACTATTATAGGTTATGTTTCTTTTCATTATTTTAGAAGTTAAAAAAAAACTCTAGAAAAACCAAGACAAGTCATTTACTTTTAAGTGCAAAATACACGCACATATATAACTGTTAAATTAAAAATTAGATTCACCAGTTTAAGAGTAAATATTTTCCTTACAGATTAGTTTCTATCTCTAACTTTAAATATGAGATTCTCATACAGACATTAAGATGCTTTTCAAGTCAGTGCTTAACTGCTTTGTACCTGCCTTTGATTGGCATTTTTCAAGGTTACAGCATGCAGAATCAATCAAGAGAACTCATGTCTTGTGACACAGCCAAACATGCTCTGGCAGCCTCTACATAATTAACATATTTAACCAACCTTCATAGGTTGGTTTTAAATTTGTTAACCTACCAAAATCACAAGTCTCTAATAGCCACATCAGTAAAAATGCAAACACAGGAATCAAGATCCTGGCTATAAATTCACTCCTCAAAAGTGCCACATGACCCAAGAAAAATAACTCAAGATCATCTGTTAAAAATAGTTTTTTAACTGCCCAAAGAAAATAAACTTAAATATCCCCATAAACAAATTTTTAGGAAAACCCATGAAATTATAAACGAAACATATGGGAACATATTCAATGCCTTCTCTATTAATATCATAATCTCCCTTGGCAGTTGGAGGTAGTAGGGATATGTAATATGGTGGAAAACTTACAAAACAACAAAATACAATGCTAATTGTTGTATTCCACACAGAAACTGTGGGATTTTGATTTCTTCAGAAAAGGAATGGAAAAATTCTGTTGATAAAATAATTTACCTTAAGCAGAAGTCAAGACTGGATGACCTTTCAAAATCCTTTCAACAACAGAATTTTATGTTTATGATAACCTGCTTATTTAAAGATTGTATCATTATATGCGATTTACTGAAAAACTCTTTGTTAAAATATTCCTTATTAGTAGTATTATTTTACCTGAGGAGGTGCCTTTTTCAGTAAAACGAGAAGAGCCTGTAATACAAGATTTGAAAATCGAGGGCCAATAGGGACGTAATCTGGAAAAGAAACATTATTATGTTTAGGGATTTGATACACATGTACATATTCCAAACATTCAGTTTTTTTTTTTTTTGCATCAAAAGTAAACACAGTCCCTACATAAGCAGAATATGTATAGAATAAGAAAAAAAATTTAAAGAGTAAACAGTCTTAAATAACAGTCATAAAACTATTTATAATAAGAAAAAATATCTCTAATAACCTAAATGCTTAAAATATAAGAACTCTTATCTGTAACTTTTTTTTGAGACAGGGTCTTGCTATGTTGCCCAGGCTTGTCTTGAACTCCTGGGCTCAAGCAACCCTCCTGCCTAAGCCTCCCAGGTAGCTGGAATTATAGGTTGCCATAATCCCACTGTACTCGGCTCTATAAATTTTTTGAAAAAGCTTCAAATATTCACTTTGAGTTCATGTAGATGTTTTTTCTGGGATTATTTTGGAAGGAAAAAAAAATTCCAGGTGTATTTACCAAGCATTTCTAAGAAGTTACTGCAAACCATGGCCATTCAGTACACTGATATTAAAACATGATGTTAGAAAATGGGCAAAGGGGAAAATAAGGAATTTCAATAAAACGGAAACAATGGCAGAACCACTAAGATTGGCCCTCAGATGGTAAGGAACAGATAACTTTCTAAGAGAACATCTGACCTGTTAAACATTTACCAATAATTTTTTAAGATTCAGCGTAAATGCCACCTGCTTAGCTTTCTCTGCATACTGCATATGCACCCCTGCCCTGGGCTTAGAGCTACTCGCAGGCCCCCTGAGGTCAAAACTGATCCCTCCATTTTCAGACTATCCACCTGATGAGAACAGTGGGAGGGAAAATAAAAATAAAAAAAACCCAGAATATCCAAAATACATGGCACATTCTACTTTGCATTAACATTTGCCAACATATGTTATAAAGACAGGCAGCAGCATCTTTTTCTGAGACTCTAATACTTCTACCAGAGGAGGAAGGGCTCAGCAAGTGCTTATTGAATAAATGAGCAAGCATGCACAGATGATAACTATTCATACCAGTGAAATGTACTCAGAGGGCACACATTCCTGACATGGTAGTGTTGCTATGACCACACACCTCAATTGTGTTAAGATAAAGGAATTTACACAGAGCTATGAGTTTGTGCCTAAAAGCTTTTAAAGAAATCATCCCATAAACTGGGCTGAGATGTATCAAACCTAGCAGACCCAAAACCCACTATCAATTTATGGAGACCTCACAGATATACCTGCTTTGCTTTATAACAGACACTGCCAAAACTTAAAAAAATAAATAACAGAGGACCAAAAGCAGGTCTGAAAATCATGGGAAAAATGCAGTAAGAACAGTTAGCTTGAAATCACGACTACACCATTATGGACAGCTTAAAGAAGAAGGGATTATTCAGACACTGGGTAGTATTTTCAGATGTTATTAAGTCACCAGGTGGGTTTCTATTTCAATAGAGTGTATTACCCCTTCCTGAGCCGTTGTTGTAATGAATTTATGTCAGACTGATTTAATTTTACAGTGAAATAAAATTAACAACTTTCTGGCCCTTCCTTGCAGTTTATTTCTTATGAGTTAAGTGCCAGGACCAAGTCTTCTTCATGTTTGTATTCTGTAGGAGTGCACTTCAACGCAGGAGATATTTAATACATATTTTAAAAATTACTATAGAGCACTTTTAACTTACAAAATTTTTTCAAGATTTATTATCCCATTTTTGTCTTCACAATTACTCTGTGGGATAAGCAAGAGAGGGATTATAGTCTCTGTTTTGTAAGAGCAGAAACTGAGGTGCAGAGAGCTTACAGCTTCTGCCCTTAGTGTTTTAGTGAATTTGCAGATTTCACTGTGATCCTAAACCCTTCTTTCATTAGTTCTGTCAAAGTTCACAAGTGAATTTCTGAGCTCAGAGGTCCTAAATAACAGATATACTCATCAATGAAAATTACTAATCATTTACTATGGCAAGGGCACACTGGAAGATACAAAATGAGACATGGGCCCTTACAAGAAAGCAGTTTATAATGGTGTTATAGTCACAGGGCATATTAAAATGAATACTATCATTGATGTCAGCTATTTAAGAGAGAACATTATATTTCCTTGTAAGACAAAGAAAGGTATTTCTATTGCTTTACAGTTTATAAATACTTGTTAATTTTCTCTTGTAACTTTTGAGATATTAGCTGTAATGTGGCAAAGATAATACAACAGCAGAAGTTAGGACTCACCAAGCAATCTCTCAATGTCATCCACAACCACACAACTGAGCTGGGATTTGTACGCATCATCAAAGATCTGAAAGAAAACAAAGTCATTTATTATTTCACTGTCCTCCACAGTTACGACAATTTCCAAGAAGTTTAGTTACTTCTTGAGCAATACTAAACAAAGCACAGGAAAACACCAACACTTTGGACTACAATAAATTAGAATTGACACACTGGATCACCGCTGAACAGAGAGCAGGCTAAGGCTGTTTTCAGCACTAACAGCTGTGTGTGTCACACCTGGGCAGGCTGGGGACTAGCTGATCATTAATCAACTGACACATCCCATCACTTCTATCACACTGGTCTCTGGTATCTGTGTCAGGAGCAGGACTTTAGCGTAATGACTCAAGAGCTAGATGGAGCCACAAGAGATGTGTAAAATAAAACTAGATGCCATTTTATTATCTATAAGAATTGTGGCTCTGTTAAGCAAAAGTAACACTGAAAGATCAGAATTCTGTCAACTCAAATCAGACCATAATGGTAAAAGAGCTTACAAAAGAATTAAAGGTTGAGTATGAAGGATCAGATAGATGTACGTATAAAACCAGACAAAAGATATGAATGCACTGTCTTAAGATGGTCAAGAAAATGAGAATGAAATTAAGCAGTGAAGGAACGGTTTTAGCCTGGCAAGGATGTAGTAATTTCAAATCAGATAGAAGAATTAGCTTATCTGCAAGTTGAATAGAAGTACTCAAGGCCTTGAGACTAGCCTTTTTGGAAATGAAGGTCCTATTCCAGAGACTACAGGTGGGGCTCAGGAAATCTCATCAGTGTCATGAGTAGGAATTAGTTTCTGCATCCCAGCCCAGTCTCTCTGGTTGGTAACCAACCTCAGCACACCAAGATAGTAAACCCCATCCCCACCCGCACCAACATCTTGCTTGGAATGGCATATATTCCTTCCTGGGTATCTTTTAACCATTGAAGATTTATAATTAGGTACAGAAATAAAGTCAAACTCATGATATTAACCATTTTTCATGTTAGGTTTAAAAACAACCTGTGTATACTTGGTTTTTAAAGTATTCCTAACAATTAAGTTACCATAATAGAGTCTCACTGTGACCATCTTGATTCAGTTCCTTCCTTACCTCTTTCCTGGCATAAATACTGACAATTTCTCCAGATATTTAATCAGGTCAACCCCTCTGGTGAAAACGTTTTCCCATGCACCATCCCTTTACCCCCTAATTACCCTCCCACACTCTGTCTAAACCCCATCTATCCTTTCGTCCTAAGCTATCTGTCTCCCCACTGGACTGTGAGGTGGATAAAAGCTTTATTCTGTTCGTGTTATGTGTAGTGCCCAGCACAGAACAGAATTCAGTAATGATGTCTGCTCTGTAGGTTCAATGGTTGAAACAACACAAGTTCCAATTCCATCTTGCCATAAATCACTTGTCTTCTCCTTTGGCACAGGATTTTGTATATTATGTATATATATTATTGATTCATTGTACTATTTTTGTATTATACTAGATTGCAAGCCCTCAGATGGCAAGTGCTGTCTTAATTACCTCTGTATCCTCATATCATTTAATATAATGCCTTATTAGAGAGTAATTAAGAAGTATTTACTAAAAGAATAAATTTACACATTTTAAATTCAAGTAGAAATATTAAGTGAGAAGTTGGAGATATCTGATTGAAGTCAGGGAATGGAAATCACTCTCAGGGCAGTGACTGCTGAAACCATGACAGAGGAAGCCATCTTCAAGAAGAAATGGCAGAAGAAGAAGAAAAAAAGACCTAACAATTGAGTCTTGGAGTGCTGCCTTATTCATTCACTCACTCAACAAATATTTTTGAATTCTTATTATGTATCAAGCATTAATGAAGGCACTGCAGAGGATAATAAATAAGACAAAAATAATCCTACTTTCACAAAAGTTAGAGTTGGGGAAGCAAGTCACATGTAATTATAACAAAGCATGATATTATTAGGCTAGGGGAAATACAAGATGATACGGGGGCACAGGGTAGGCAGTATTTCCCCAGTGCCTTGGAAGTTAGGCATAACTATGGGGCTTGCTTTGGTTAATGAAATATGAGGGGAAATACACCCCTTTCTGAAAGAAGCCTTAGGAGTCACTGCATGATTCACCATACTCCTTTCCCTGCCTTGGCTATCATGGAATCAGATGTAAGGCGGGGCCTCTATTATCTATTAGCTTGAGTCTCTGAGAAAATATAATGAACAGAACTCACTGTCTGAGCCATGATGGAGATATAGTAGTGTAAATAAAAAATAAACTTTGTTGTGTTAAGCCACTGAGATTTTCGGGTTGTCCTTTCATGCAGCATAACTCAGCCTATCGTGACTCTTAAATGGACTTAGGGAGTCAGGACAGTTTCCTAAATTTAGGAAGTGACACTTAACCTGAGACTTGAAGCATGAACAACAGTTAACCAGTGGAAAGGGTGGAAGAAAGTGTTCTAAGCAGAATATACTGAAAATTAGGAGACACAGAGATGTGAACATTCAGGAACACTGCAGGAACGGTCAATAAGAATTAAAATAAAGTGGTGTTGGTGTCAATGCAGTGGAGTGGTAGGTGAGATGAATTAGAAGAGGTGATGAAGGAACTTGGACATAAAGAGTCTTACAAATTTCATGAGTTAAAATTTTACTGTAAAGGCAATAACAAGCCACTAAAGGGTTATAAGCAATGGACTGACATGTCAGGCTTATGTTTTAGAAACATTTTCCTGATTGTATAGAAAAGCATTAGAGGGGAATAATAGTTAATTGAGATTGTGGAATTCTAGGTGAGAAATGATGGTGGCCAGGGAGTGGGTGTGCTGATAAGTGGACAGAATCTAGAGATGTTTAGGAGGAGGAACTGAAAGAACTTGGTGAATGAATGGGTGTGGTGATGAAAGAGAAAACTGGAGTCAAGGATCTGTCCTGATTTGGCAACTGAAATAAAACACAGAGGCGAAGCTGGTTTGAAAATGGATCATGAGTACATTTAAAGAGCAAGAAGAGAAGGGCCTTTTATCTTCTCCTCCCCAAACACAGAAAAAGAGAAAATGAGAATAGGATATTTATTTCAGTCTCTTGATACACAATGATGGTTCCTTTTGGCTTTGGGTTGGTACATTCGAGACAACTGAAAAGCTCAGAAGCAGTTCTACAGCGGTTCTTTGCTACTTTTTTTGAAGATGGAACCACAGCCAATGTGGTATCTTATAAACTCAGGTCATTTTAAGGAATCACTGAAAATAATGCTTTGTTTTTCAAAACATTTTTCAGAATTCTACTAAAAGCTCTGATGCCAGCATACAACTCTGACCATCAGGCTGTGAGATCATGGATTAGAGCCACAAGCACCTGGAACACCACAGCCTGGCTGGTTGCAGTAGTTCTATGTTTTTCCTTCTCAAAACAATGTACAGCTTATATGGCTGCAAGGACCTTACTCAGGACATTGCTTAGGTCTAAACTAATGATGACTTGCTACATGGTATGTAGTCTCACCAACTTATCTCAGACATTGTAATTCACAAAGCATTCCAAATCACTTCACAGTTGACTGCATGGCCTACACATAACATTTGAGAGGAAAAATACCTGCAGCAGTCACTTAATATCAAGTAGTGACGTTTTTGTTTTTTGCAGTCGGTCTCTGTGCTAATTACTATCAGAGGGAGAGGTGCACTCACAGCAAGCTCTATTAACACACCGACCATGACGAAGGCTGTGCAATTCCAGTTGTAACTTGACTAGTTTCAGGTAACCAGTCAACTGAAACTCCTCCGGGTAGCTACTCTGCTCTAATTTAAATACATACACACACACACACCCCTTTCTCTTCTCACACGTACATTTTCTTCCTTATCTAGTCACTAGTGTAACCTGTGCTCATAACTCTTCCCAGGATCCACGATTTCTGCCTAGTCTCCTCAGTCCCTTAGTCCCTTTCACCCTTTCTGGCCCAGGCCCCAGCAGAATTCTCACTAAGAAGATACTCAGAGTTGGCTGGCAAGTACGTGAGGTTAGCTGCCACAGTGAAATCCAAGTGAGATATTTACATACTAAGCCGGGAAGCTGCACCACAACTTTAGGTAGATAAATCCCAGCAGGAGGAGAGGTACTGGAAAGAAAGATGCGAGAAAAGTAAAATTGTACAAACTGCCCTAGCCAGACTGGTACAACTGAAGTGCCAAACTCACCGTGAGTTATAGCACACAGCCGGTCACACAGTGCTTGCTCTAGATCCAAAGATGCCCCAACACAGAAGATGCCAGGAGGACTGAGGCTGGAGGTAAGAAGGTAAGAACCGTATCTTACAGACTCCCCCCAAAATTAATCTTAAGAATGTAGGGATTTTGACGTACTCTCGCGAGATTTGGGTCTCTTCCTAAGCTGGCGCTCGGCAAGTTCTCCCAGGAGAAAGCCATGTTCAGTTCGAGCGCCAAGATCGTGAAGCCCAGTGGCGAGAAGCCGGACGAGTTCGAGTCCGGCCATCTCCCAGGCTCTTCTGGAGCTGGAGATGAACTCGGACCTCAAGGCTCAGCTCAGGGAGCTGAATATTACGGCAGCCAAGGAAACTGAAGTTGGTGGTGGTCGGAAAGCTATCATAATCTTTGTTCCCGTTCCTCAACTGAAATCTTTCCAGAAAATCCAAGTCCGGCTAGTACGCGAATTGGAGAAAAAGTTCAGTGGGAAGCATGTCGTCTTTATCGCTCAGAGGAGAATTCTGCCTAAGCCAACTCGAAAAAGCCGTACAAAAAATAAGCAAAAGTGTCCCAGGAGCCGTACTCTGACAGCTGTGCACGATGCCTTCCTTGAGGACTTGGTCTTCCCAAGCGAAATTGTGGGCAAGAGAATCCGCGTCAAACTAGATAGCAGCCGGCTCATAAAGGTTCATTTGGACAAAGCACAGCAGAACAATGTGGAACACAAGGTTGAAACTTTTTCTGGTGTCTATAAGAAGCTCACGGGCAAGGATGTTAATTTTGAATTCCCAGAGTTTCAACTGTAAACAAAAATGGCTAAATAAAAAGTATATATTCACACACACACAGAAAAAGAATGTATAGTCAGCCCAGTTCTATTATGAAGTTTCCTGTAGAACAGGTAAAATTATCAACATATATATATAGGGTCTTAAAGTTAGGAGGGAAGTCTGAAAGAGAAGGCTAAAGAAAAAACAGGAAGAACTGAAGAAGGAAACAATGTGGGAAAGAGTGGCATCAGTCAGCCTGTGTCTCATGAAATAACGGGAAGTCTACTCTAAAGGAAGGAAGAGCAGCTCTAGAAAACACAGAAGCCCGTTATGTCCACCTGTGCACATAATGAGATTGTCATATTAAACTGTAATCTCTCTTGCATGCAAAGGTGGAGGTACGACACAGGCTGGAGGGGTATGAGAGACAACCCAGAGTGTGGGGAGCCTGGGCTTAAGGCAAGAGTGTGCCACATGCACTCCGTGAGCACTGAGGGACAGGAGAAGCGGGGCTCTGCCACGCAGGGATTAGGGGCAGGTCTGAATGTGGTGCTCAAGGACACGGCAAGCTCTTAAGTCCCAGAGCCCACTCCTGGGATCTTCAGACAACTGGGGAGCCACCTGTGTGTGGGACAGGGGCAGCAGCTACGGGCTCCAGAGTCTACACAAGTGCAAATGGGAGCACACCAGCATTAGTTCCATTAATCCCAGCCTTTCGGGATCACAAGCCACAACAAGCATGCTCTCAGGAGATTCAGCCCTCCATCCTCTGGGACCTCCTTAGTGCCCTTAGGTAAGCAAAGCCAAACACTCTGGTTCTTCTGGGAGCTGAAAGAGTTCATCTCAATTCTGAAGTACTTGGCGTGAAGTACCTAGTTAGTAGAAATCTGATGACTGTAGGAATCTCATAGCTTAGAAAATCCCTAATGCGGTAAATCTGTCAGCGATTAGTTAAAAGCATACTCTAATCATATTTGGTAGCATATAAAAACGTAAATGAGCAAATTCAAATGGGTGCTATCAGTAATAATCTCGTTTCTAAAAATAACTTGGGAGTAGACCAAGCAAACATTAGCTGTCTGCTAATGAAACTGCCTCAGGAAGTGGACCTAAACTTTTGGCAAAGCTCTAAAGCTTCCTGGAATGACCTTAAAATCCTTTATTTGTTCTCCCTGCTTTTCAGGAAAAAATCTTACATTTTCTCATATCGTGAGCCACAGAGAAGGGTATTCTTAATAATATAAAAAGTCACAAGGTCTGAAAGTTCTGCACCAGCCTCCTTTCTATGCCAAAGAGATACAAATGCCAAAAGACACAGTGTATTGAACAAAACAACAACAAATGCCCACCTCCCCAGCCATACAGGGACCTGTAGGCACTTCCGGAGTGCCCACTTCTCTCAGCTAATATATGCAAAAACTTCAACAAATCAGCTACATTATATATTAGGATGTTAACCAAAAACATCCAAATTCTGTTGCTTAGTAACTGCTGTCAAAAGATCCAATTTCCAGCTCTGCTCTTTGTATAGACTAAACCATGAAAAGAGGAGGATTAGGCATCACGATTCTGTTCTGTGCAGACTACAATTTGCAGTGGGATTTACAGGAGGATATTCAAAGAAGATTATTTCTTTCGTGCAAAGCTAGTGGAAAGGAAAATTTCTTCCATTAATTTTCAATCCTTTGAAAATAAGACTATATCATGTTATTAATGGGTACAGTTTTATAAATCACTGGTAGTTTTACTTAATTTTGTTCAAACAATTTAGTTCTATCTGATTGTTCTACTTCATCTCTACTGATTGTATACTCAGAAAGCATCAAGATTAGGTAATTAGTTAAAATCAAATTCTGCTTTCTTCTTTTGTTCATTTAATGGCACGAATAGAACTAGTAAAATAGATTTTTAAACAAGTATTGATGCAAAAATGGATAAAGGAATTAAAATTTAAAAATAGAATGAAGTTTGGGAAGCAAACGTAAAATAGGGGAGAAGGGGAAGGTCTGTGAATACTTCAAACATCTTAATGGAACATATGGTATACCCCCCAGAACGTGAGGACAATACCTCATACATACTTCAGCAGTTTTGAGGAGTTTATCCATGGAGAAAGGATTCACTAATAAGCAAATTAAGAGAAGTACAAGGTGAATTTTAAATTAATTGAGAATAAACTACTTTCATGTATTTTAGCACCATCCATTTGTGAAAAAGAGGCAATAGTATAATTATAATAAAATCTCATGTACTCATTAAAGCAAGCCTAACAGCCCTCTCTACTAAAACTCTTACCTGTTGGTTTAAGTAATAAAGTGGTATGTAAAGATGCTCTATGAATTAACTAATTCAGACCACACATCTTTAACAAAAATTAATGTGTTACATATTTTTCAGTTTCACAGACTATTGTCATTGCAAAACATTTTGAAAAATCTTAAATTTGAGCATTTAGTCATTGAAATGTAGCTAAAGAAATAACTAAATGCCAACCTTCTGCTTATCCAATTGGCAAAAAATATTTTAATAATATCAAGTACGGGTGAGAATCCCAAGAAACTCATACTCTTATATGGTGAAGCTACAAGTGTAAATTAGTACAACATTCTGAAGGCGTAGGCTTTATAAAACCAAGAGCATTTTTTACCTAAGAGTTTTGATAGCACTGTGTATCAAAAATCTTTACAATACTAATATTTTTACCTTAGCAATCCCACTTCTGAGAATTTGTCATAAGGAAATAATTAAAAATGTATGTATAATAATAAGTAAAAATAACCACTACACTTCATTGATTTCATATTATATCCCAGGCACTGTGATACTTTACAGAAATTACCATCTAATTCTCATAACCCTATAATGCAGCTATTAATATTATCTTCATTTGACAGATGAGAAAACAGTGGCTTATAGGTTAAATGACATATCCAAGGTCATTCGGCCGGTCAGTGTGGAGAGCTGAGCAAGCCCAAATTCTCGGTCATGTTATACTACCCTAGTGAAGAAAAATCTAATGAGAAAATGGGGGCAGTAATTTCCCTAGTTTGGTAGTCCTATGGAATACTGTTTTTATATAAATTTTAAATTTTTAGTTATGGCTACATAATAGTTATACATATTTATGGAGTACATGCACCATTTTGATACAAGTATAAAACATGTAATGATCAAATAAGGGTAGCTGTGAAACTCATTAAGCATGTATCATTTCTTTTTGTTAGGAATATTCAATTTCCACTCTTGTAGTTATTTTGATCTATACATAATTTTTTTTTTTTAATCAGCTTTCACTGAGCTTCAGGTGGGGCTGGCCCGGCATGGCCAGTATGGCAGGGTGCCCTCGAGGGCCAGTCTGTGGCGTGACAAGAAATGCAGGGGTGCACGTGTTGGGGCTGCCCTTTGGCACTCACTGGGGTGGGTCAGGGGAGAGCAAACACCAAGGTTCTCTGGAGACCGGAACCAGCCAGTGCAGCCATTTGGCTTCTCCCTCAGGACCAGCTGTCAGTCCCCAGGCCCTGAGGTGGTGCCTGCATCCTAGGTCTGTGGGGCATTACTGGTGTCACTCTGAGGGAGAAAGATGGCCAGCTGCTCAATCAGGATGATGAGCAGGCTACCACCCACCACTAGCCCCAAGTAGATCCGGCAATGGATGTTCTCCCAGCACTTCTTCTGGGCCAGGGTCTTTGTTGTCTTGCTGAAGGCTGAGCTCATATCCAGGAGTTGGTCTGAACGCTGCTCCAGTTTGGCCAGCTTTCCATCATGCTCCAGGACCTTGTCAAAGTTGTTAAGCGTGATTTCCGTCACCTTGTTCGCTTGCCGCTGGCACTGCTCCAACTCTTTCCCTGCCACCGCCACTGCCACCAGGCCCACTCCCCGAACGACACATTATTTTATTTTATTTTTTAGATGGAGTCTTGCTCTGTCGCCCAGGCTGGAGTGCAGTGGTGTGCTCTCAGCTCACTGCAACCTCTGCCCCCCGGGTTCAAGCGATTCTCCTGCCTCAGCCTCCTGAGTAGCTGGCATTACAGGGCACATGCCATCACGCCTGGCTAATTTTTGTATTTTTAGTAGAGCCGGGGTTTCACCATGTTAGTCAGGCTGGTCTCGAACTCCTGACCTCATGATCCCCCCACCTCAGCCTCCCAAAGTGCTGGGATTACAGGCGTGAACCACTGTGCCTGGCCCATGATTTTTAAGTATAGTTAATTTATTGTGCTGTCCAACACTAGATCTTATTACTTCTATTTAATGGTATTTTTGTTACCACTACCCTTCCCAGCCTCTGATAACCATCATTCTAACTCTACCTCCCTGAGTTCAATTGTTTAGTTCCCATATATGAATGAGGACATGTGATATTTGACTTTCTGTGCCTGGCTTCTTTCACTTAACATGATGTCTTCCAGGTCCTTCATCCATGTTGTTGCAAATGACAAGGATTTCATTCTTTTTAAATGGCTGTGTTACAGTCCACAGTGTATATGTGTCACATTTTCTTTATCCATTCATCCACTGAGGGACATTCAGGTTGATTCCATTCCACTACTGTGAATACTGCTGCAATGAACTTGGGAGTATAGATAACTCTTTGATATATATTATTTATAATTGTGAAAAAACCTGGAAACAACCTAATTGTCCAACAAAAAGGGATTGTTCAGATATTAGACAGCTATTAATTTAAAATAATGTTCAGATTAGCTTTAGTTACACTGAAAAAAGTTCATAATATTTTAAGTGAAAAAAGCAAGTTTACATCAGTATGTTTCAATGTAATCCCCAATATATAAGGGAGGGGGTATATGTGTTCATGTGTACACATGTGTCTGAGTAGAAAAGAGAATTGAAGGACAAATATGAATTTATTGTTATTTTCTTCTGTTCTTTCTTGTATTTTCTAAATTATTTCTGTAATTAGAAAAAGCTACCTTAATTTTTGCACTTACAACAACAAAAGAAAGGTTTTCTCCAGAATTATAAAACTCTATAAATTATTTGTGCTCTGAAAAAAAATTAAAACATCTTCTTTCCATCCTCACACTAAAAATGGAGGTGCAGGCCGGGCGCGGTGGCTCATGCCTGTAATTCCAGCACTTCGGGAGGCTGAGGCGTGCGGATCATGAGGTCAGGAGATCAAGACCATCCTGGCTAACATGGTGAAACCCCGTCTCTACTAAAAATACAAAAAAATTAGCCAGGCATGGTGGCGGGTGCCTGTACTCCCAGCTACTTGGGAGGCTGAGGCAGGAGAATGGCGTGAACCCGGGAGGCGGAGCTTGCAGTGAGCTGAGATCACGCCACTGTACTCCAGCCTGGGCGACAGAGCAAGACTCCATCTAAAAAAAAAAAAAAAAAGGAGGGGCAAGAACAGTAGTGGGAGGTAGACTAGAACTTATACTAAAGAATGACATTTATATTTCATTTTCAAAAACAACCTGGAAGACTTAGCATCTTTAGACTGGTTTGAGCCCTCAGGCTTTTGTCAACCTATCATTAGGTAACAATGTGAAAACTATTTGCAGGGAAATATTTTGTAATATTTCTAATATATTTCTAAGAAACCTATGCTTCATTCCTTTCTCTTTTCTGAACTTTAATGACAAAGAATAATATTTTTCCCCCAAGGAAAACCAAAAATTCTAATATAAATTTGTTATACTGCTGAAGCAGAAATAATTTTTATAATTTTAAGAGTGCATGGATGATCCGGACAGTGAATCATGAATTAAAACAATTTTGAATAAGCTTGTATGGACACTTATTTTTATACTCCCTAGCTTTCTACTCATCTAAAACTCTACCTTGAAAGGCTTCAACAATTTGAAGATTAAATAATAAGTTATTAAACCATTAATTTAACCATTTAAGCCTCTAAAATCAGCACATATTACCTTCCCCCTTCAAGTCAATTTGCAAGAGATTAAAATAATAAAAATGATAATATCTCACACTTACAAAGTAGCTTTGATCTGCAGAAGCCTGAAGTACTTTTTAAAAACTTCATAGAAAAACTAGGACCATCCACCCACATCTCAGAGTACATCTGAGGTAGAAGCTGGCAGCTGGTGGAAAGCAATGGAGTAATTTACCATCTGCAAAGATGACTACTACTTTTGAAAAAGCACAGGAATAGATGATTTAGGAAAATGCAAATAGAATTAGCTATTCAATAAATAAATGGGACATTCAACAGCTACAGATTTCAAGGGCTGTTATTTACATTTTTACCAGAAGAAGTGGGTTAAGGGTTCCCATCAGAAGGAAAACGAAAAACAAAGAAAAACAGCCCTACCTACTCTAGGGAAATCACTGGTCCCAGTTATTCTATTCAGATTTTCCTGGGAAGGACAGATACTATTGGTTTCACCTCAGAGACAGAATAAACTATGATATTATAAGTTCTTTTTGCATCTGGCAATATTTCCCTTTCACACTCAATTTCAAACATTTTTATGTATTTCTCTGGACTCTTCAGTGTGTATGCCTGGAATCCTGCTACAAGTTCTGCTTCCTCCATCCATCTGAAGTACGCTGTGCAATTTTCTGCCACCTGCACAAACAAGAGACTAGCTTCTCAAGCTTACATTTTTTGGGAGTCATCTTTTAAATCTATTTCTCTTCTTCAGTCTCTTTCCCAAAGAAACACCGAAGAATTCTACAATACCTCTTTATAAAGCGAATGCCTAAGAGCAATGTAAAAGAAAACCCTGAGCTGTCTTTACTAGGGAGCACTTCAATTCTCAAGATTCTTTCACCTCATTCTGATTTTCCCACATCTCTTGGACTTACGGTCAGTTCATATCTATAAAAGATCAAGCATGAAAAAAAGAATTTAAATAAAAGAAATACTTCAGTTGGATACAAAAAATAATTTCTTGACTGGCAGTATGCAAAATTAGAATAGCAATGGAAACATGATCTAACAAGTAAGATGGAACAGCCATTTAGAGTCTTCATCATTGATTTTTGTTGTTGTTGTTGCATGGCACTTGCTTGAATGTAAGGGAGATGGACCAAATGGTCTTACAGTCTTTTCAGCTCTAGGATTCTATTCTATGCTGTTCTAACTTCACTGATGGTAGAAAGTGGCCATGTTAATTAAGAAGGTGATGAGTGGCACTTGGAGAAAGGAAGATGTGTGAGAACTGCATTAAGTTACCAAGCAGATTCTGATTATTACCTAATATAAAACTATCCTTTTGTAGGGATTCCTGGGACTATTTTCCCATTGATACATCTCTGTCTTCCTCAACTTAATTGACCCCAAAGAGTTCAACTTTGTACGATAATGAAAGAACTTCAAAAAATCCTAAATGAATTTGTCTTTATTCAAACATTTTCAACTATAACTCTTTTAATCAAATTGATACAAAACTAGGCAATGAAACTTAATATGTATTAAACAAAGCATAATTTAGAAGGTAAAGGTACTCAATAAAATACATTACAAAGTTAGAAAATCTAAAACAGTCACTGTTTCCCCCATATTCTGCTGATAATTTGGTTCCACTTGAGAAGAACACAGTTGCTATGGGTTTATATGTATACATGTACAAAGACATATATATGTGCGCACACACACACACACACACATTTAAGAGATAGGAAATTAAAATGAAAGTAAAATCTTGATACCTTCTTCATGGCCTGACATTTGGCTGTTTCAGAAAAGCCAATCATTTTATCAGGAGAACAGATCTTGATGAATGGGAAGTTGGATTCCTCTGCAATTTTTGCAGCTAAAGCAGTCTTCCCACTGTGAGGAGGGCCTGCATAAAGATATGAGCAAATCAGGGGAAAAAAGCCAACCTAAGCAAAGGGAAATAAAACAAGTTTAAACTTTTATCCAGAACATACTGAGGTCTCGACTAGTTGCTCATTAACATTTCCTGACACAATTTCACAGCAGACATGTTTTCTCTTATTTATTAGCAACTAAACTTAATGAACTAATTAGCATTTCTCAAAAGTATGGTGAAATACATGCCTCCTGACATTCTCACATATCCTTAATCTTTCAAACTTTTGGCAAAATATATAGAGTGTAAGGGTTTTGCTTCTTAAAAGAACGCATTCAAATGCATATTAGTACTTATGTTGTTAGTTCTATCAAATCATTTGTCTAACAAAAAAAGACAATCTTAAGAGCTGATATTGGGGGCAGGGGAAAACTGCCTTATTAGAAGCAAATGTGATGTAAAAAGTTAGAATTCTAAAGACTCAGGCCTTCTCATAAAGGCAAGCAAATCTACGAACTTACCTACATTTAGACATCCCTGCCTTCCCTTCCCTGTTTTGGAAGCTGTGTCCCTCGTTCAACCATAAACCAATCAAATCTTCCTTTCCATCTTCTCAGGAACCTGACATTACTGATTGTTCCTTTCTCCCATATGTTCGACTTCTTCCTCTTCCCTGAAGCCTTTCCAAAAGTGTTTTAGCATGTTCTAGTCTATCTGACAGTTTAATACATAACAACAAAAAACTCTTTCTGAACATCATACCCCTCAAAACTGCACCTTCTTCTCCCTTCAAAATGGAACTTGCCTATGTAATTATTTACACTGGCTGCTTTTGTTCTTCACCTCCCACCCATCCTCACTAAATCTTACGGCTCCCATCCCCATTACACTGAACAGGCTCCCATCAAGGTCACAAATGATCTCCATGTCATCAAACCCAACAAACATTTTGGTATCTTTTTCAGCCTCTTAGGAGCATTTGATACAATTCATAATTCCCCTCTTTCTTAAAATATGTTTCTTTTCTTGGTTTCTGTAACACACATTCTCTCTTTCCCCTTTCCTCTCTGGTTACTCTTGCTCAGTCTCTTTTGTCAATTTTTCTGCTCTGTTTAGTCCTTACGTGTTAACATGCCTCAAAGACAAGTTCTAGGCCTCCTTTTCTTCTCAACCCACACCCTCACTGTAAGTGATTTCGTTCACTCCCATGGCTTCAACCACAGTCTATATACTGGCAACTCATGAGTCTACTGCTAGCCAGACCCACATATCCAACAGGCTGCTCAACATTTCCGATTTACTTCTCCTATATGACCCTTGAATTTAACATGTTCAAAACTGAACTCATCATCTTTCTTCCAGAAATCTGCTTTCCATTAGTGTTCCCAATCTTAGTAAACAGCACCATTTATCGGGCTATGTATGCCAGAACCCAGGGGGTCATGTTTGATACCTCTGCCCACATCCAATCTAACAAATATTTCTAGGCTTCAGCTTCCCCACCTACAAAATAGAGACAACAGCAGCATCTACCCTTGGAGGACTGAAGTGGGGTTTAAATAGATAATATGTGCACAGTGCTAGTAGAGTGACTGGCAAATAGCAAGGGCTCAAAAAATGCTAGCATAATTATGATTCACAATAATAATGAGGTCATTTTTATTCTATCTCCTAAATATTTCTAATTAGTCTACTTATCTCCATCTACACTACTCCACATACTTCAAACCACAATCGACTCTCATTAAGACTAATCCAACTGCTTCTAACCATTAGTCTCTTCTGTATCTTTTTGCCCCTCCAATCCATTCTCCATCATAAAGCAGTGATGATGATGTGGCTTCACTGCTTAAAATCCTACAAATGGCTTCCCATTGCCCCTAAGATAGTTTAAATCTTTAATATGGCCTACAAGGTTTTATATGAACTGGCTTCTATCTGCTTCTACAGTCTCATGTCAGGACAATCTCCCTTTCTGTTTCAAGCTTCTTCCTGCCCAGGACTTTTTCACATGCTCTGCCTCAAACATCCTCCCCAGTGACTTTGGCTGGCCAGAGTCTCCTCATTGGTCAAGTCATGGCTTAATATGTTTCTCCCAGGGAGCTCTCATCCCCCAGACCTTTAGAGGTAGTTAGGTTCCCTTGTCATGGGGCCTCACTGAACTTTTCTGCCGTCATACTAATTATAACTGTAAATTAATTATTTGTGAATGGAATGTCCTTCCCCTTTTGTCTGTCTACTCAATAAAATCCTAACTGGTCTTTCAAGGCCTAGATTAAATAGCATCTCTAGTTTTCCCTGACCACCCCTATGCTAAATGACTTGTACTCACACGCACCTTTACACACATACACCGTAGTCAGGAATTTCTTTACACTGCCTTTGTTCATGACCAGACTGAATGAACACTTGAATGTCTTTGTATCCCCAGCAACTAGTTCAATGACTAAAATACAAGTACTCAGTAAGTATTTATTTAATTGAATTGAGGCTAAGTGGCATCATTCAGTGTATTAAGTGCCACAGAAATACAGATATAATCCTACAAGAAAACTAGTTGCTATCTTTCCTCACTAACATTCTACCCCAAGAAAATTTTAATTTGTACACAATATTGGTACATAGATTGGATTACTATTTTCAGATCAAGAACAAGGTTAAAAACGGAAAAGAATTCACTTTTCTAGAATGTGCTTACGGGCTTTTAAAAAATGCTGCTTTTTTTCCTTTAACTTTTAATGCCATCTCCTCATTCATTCTCACCTTCCAGAAGCACGCTGACCAATGGTGTGCGGTCACTGTTCTTAGTCTGCTGCACCAGCAGCTCCCCATCATCTAGAACTCGAGTAACTGGGTCACCCCATTTGATGATACCGTTCATAATGTAACTTGCATAATCTTCTTGGTTTGTGCCAAAGGCCTATTAAGAAAAAGGAGTTTAAAGCATTTTGAGCATTAGTGTTAAAAACTAACAGTATAAAAGATGAGTTATAATTCGTACATGCTAAAGGTATTGATCACTATCCCATATTAATATAAAAAGCCTGGAAAGCAAAACAACTTGTATAATTTCTCATTTAACTTTTTTCCCAATAGGAAAAAAAAAGCTGCTTTGGGTGACTTAATGGAATAAAAACAATGGATTCTAGGCTGAGATTCCACCAGAGCTCAAATCCTCATAATTCCTGAGAGAAAGAATATGTTCCAATGTGCTTATTTTTATCAACAGTATGCAGTTTGAGGCTGTTCTGTTAAGAACAAAGGAAAAAAGAGATTATGGACTTAGAAACAGCGCAATAGACAAATATACTACCTTAACACTGACTGCAGGTGCTATGGATTAACATGAGGATACGAAATGGTAATGAGAAGATCATGTTCACATCAACTTTGTGGAAGGGGACATAGTTAAATGGCACCAATGTTAAGTTTATATGTGTAAATATAAGATTTAGGATGAGATAGAAATGAGGAGCTGTAATGAGAAGGATATAAAAGCAATTATTTCAGATAATAATTCTATTTGTGTTCACTACATATTGGAGCTTAAATTGCACCCTTCTTCATTGTCAACTTTTAATCTCAAAGGTTATACTTCCCATCAAAACAGCTGCCAAAAGTAGTCAATAACTTTAGTATTTACAATTGAACTGGATTTTCATGAGGTTAACAGAATAAATAGGAAAACATAACCTACTACATGTAAAGATCATGTACATGTAAAGATCATGTATCTTGAGAATTTCAATTTTTTAAAGATCATCACATCCCTCAAAAAGTCAACTTTTGATTACCTGATGTATGGAATAGTTTTAATAGTTCTTTAGAACATGCACCTCACATAAAGCTGTTTTTGTAATACTGTCTTTGAAACAGTATCCAGTGATCTCATATCTCTATTACTTTGCCACAAAATAATTTTTCAGACCACTTTTTAGGTAGTCTCCTTGCATATATTGGTCCTTTGATTCCTGAATACAGAGGAAGGTTCTCATTCTTTGGCCTAGATATGGCAAATTCAGTAGCAGTGTAAAAAGTAATGATGAAACTAATCCAAACTGGCTGAATGGCTGTTCTAAGAAATTTTCATGGCCGGGCGCAGTGACTCAAGCCTATAATCCCAGCACTTTGGGAGGCTGAGGCGGGTGGATCACCTGAGGTATGGAGTTCCAGACCAACCTGGCCAACGTGGTGAAACCCCATCTATACTAAAAATACAAAAATTAGCTGGGTGTGGTGGTGTGTGCCTGTAATCCCAGCTACTTGGGAGGCTGAGGTAGGAGAATTGCTTGAACCCGGGAGGCGGAGGTTGCAGTGAGCCGAGATCACGCCACTGCACTCCAGCCTGGGAGACACAGCAAGACTCCATCTCATCTAAAAAAAAAAAAAAAATTATAGGCTGGCTTTTGTCTTTAATTTTTCCAGTTATATACTCCAAGCCTCACAGCAGAAGCTTTAAGATGCCTGAACCATAAAACAGTGACTCTCCCAAGATATATAACGTGTATATCTTCCTTACATATCCCATAATTTCATTTTTTTTTTATCCTCCAGACCCTTGGAATAAATAAAATTAAGTTTTTAGTTGTCACTTCCTCATGGCCAAATTACTTGTTGTTAAAAAAATCTTGGAGTTACTTTTGAAAATGATTATTTTATATTTAAAAGTCACAATAGTAATAAAAAGACAGGGCTAACCAAATTGGCTTTTGTCTTTAAAGGAGATACTTGGAACAAATAATTATTGTTAAGAATGTATAACAGGCCAGGTGCGGTGGCTCACGCCTGTAATCCCAGCACTTTGGGAAGCCAAGGTGGGTGGATCACGAGGTCAGGAGATTGAGACCATCCTGGCCAACAAAGTGAAACCTTGTCTCTACTAAAAATACAAAAATTAGTCGGGCATGGTGGCGCATGCCTGCAGTCCTAGCTACTCAGGAAGCTGAGGCAGGAGAATCACTTGAACCCAGGAGGCGGAGGTTGCAGTAAGCCAAAATTGCGCCACTGCACTCCAGCCTGGCAACAGAGCAAGACTCAGTCTCAAAAAAAAAAAAAATATATATATATATATATATATATATATAAAATAAATGGTGGCCAAGTGCAGTGGCTCATGCCTATAATCCTAGCACACTGGGAGGCTGAGGTAGGTGGATCGCTTGAGGTCAGGAGTTTGAAACCAGCCTGGCCAACATGGTGAAACCCTGTCTCCACTAAAAATACAAAAAAATTAGCCGGGCGTGGTGATGGGTGCCTACAATCCCAGCTACTGGGGAGGCTGAGGCAGGAGAATCACTTAAACCTGGGAGGCAGAGGTTGCAGTGAGCCGAGATTGTGCCACTGCACTCCAGCCTGGGTGACAGAGCAAGACTGTCTCAAAAAAAAAAAAAAAAAGGATATGTAACAAATGGTTGATAAGCATATGAAAAGATACTTATCACCACTAATCATTACGAAAATACAAATCAAAACTAGAATGAGATGTCACTTCATATTCATTAGGATGGCTACTACCAAAAAAACAGAAAATAATTTGTTGGTGAGCATGTGGAGAAGTCAGAACTTTTGTGCACCACTGGTGGGAATGTAAAATGGTTCAGCCACCGTGGAAAGCGGTATGGTGGTTCCTCAAAAAATTAAAAATAGAATTACTATATGATCCAGCAATTCCACTTCTGAGTATATACCCGAAAGAACTAAAAACAGGGTCTTGAAGAGATATCTGTACAGCCATGCTAATGACAGCATTACTCAAAATAGCCAAAATGTGGCAGAAGCCTGGCTGCCATTGACAGAGGAATGGATAACAACATGTGGTATGTACATATCATGGATTTTTTTTTTTTTTTTGAGACAGGGTCTTGCTCTGTCACCAGGCTGGCGTGCAGTGGCACAATCTCGGCTCACTGCAACCTCCACCTCCCGGATCCAAATGATTCTCATGTCTCAGCCTCCCGAGTAGCTGGGATTACAGGTGTGTGCCACCACTCCTGGCTAATTTTTGTATTTTTTAGTAGAGATGGGGTTTCACTATGTTGGCCAGGCTAGTTTTGAACTCCTGACTTCAGGTGACCCACCCACCTCAATCTCCAAAAGTGCTGGGATTACAGGCAAGAGCCACCACGCCTGGCCCATATAATGGAGTATTATCCAGCCTTAAAAAGGAAGAAAATTCTGACATGCTGCAAGATGGTTGAACCTTGAGGACATTATGCTACGTCAAATAAGCTAGTTACAAAAAGACAAATACTATGATTCCACTTACATGAGGTACTTAAGATTAGTGAAATTCATAAAGATGGACAGTAGAATGGTGGCTGCCAGGTGTTGTAGGGGAGGGAAAAAAGAGTTATTATTTAATGGGTATAGAGTTTCAGTTCAAGAAGAAGAAAAGAGTTTTAGAGATGGATGGTGGTGATGATTATACAACATTATGAATATACTTAATACCACTGAACTATACATTTAAAAATGATTACAATGGTAAACTTTATATGTATTTTAACACAATACAAAATTGAGAAAAAAAGAGTATATAAAGAACTTGTATCAATCAAATAAGCAGTACAACAGAAAAACAGGCAAAAGACTTGGACACTATTTCACACAATACATGCATATGGTCAATTAACATATGGAGAAATGCTTAAGTTCTCAAGTAATAACTAAAATGCAAATCAAGACTGAAATGAGATGTCATTTTACACTTAACTGAATGGCAAAAATTAAATCTGAGGCTGGGTGCAGTGGCTCACGCCTGTAATCCCAGTACTTTGGAAAGCCAAGGCAGGCAGATCACCTGAGGTCAGGAGTTCGAGACCAGCCTAGCCAACATGGTGAAACCCCGTCTCTACTAAAAATACAAAAATCAGCCAAGCATGGTGGCAAGCACCTGTAATCCCAGCTACTCGGGAGGCTGAGGCAGGAGAATTGCTTGAACCCGGGAGATGGAGGTTGCAGTGAGCTGAGATCACACCACTGCACTCCAACCTGGGCGACAGAGTGAGACTCCATCTCAAAAAAAATAAATAAATAAAAAATAAATCTGATAATACCAAGTGTTGGAGAGGATACAGAACAAGAGGATATGTTTCACAGTATTGGGGGCAGTGTTAATTGGTTCAACCACTGGGAAATGTTTTTTTAAAGCAGGACATTCATATATCCAACAACCTAATAATTTTATTCCTAAATAAGAGAAATTCATTCAAGAATTCTTACGACAAATCTTTTTTTAATAACAAAAAACTGGTAACATTCACAATTGACAGGAAAATAGATAAATTGTGGTACTCACACAATGGAATGCTATTCAGCATGAAAATGAATGATGTCTAGCTACAAGAAATCATATACATCAGCAGTCCCCAACCTTTGTGGCATCAGGGACCAGTTTTACAGAAGATAATTTTTCCATTGGGGGAGGAGGTGGTTTCGGGATGTTTCAAGTGCATTACATTTTTTTTTTTTTTTTGAGACAGAGTCTCGTTCTGTCACCCAGGCTGGAGTGCAGTGGTGCGATCTTGGCTCACTGCAACCTCTGCCTCCTGGGTTCAAGCGATTCTCCTGCCTCAGCCTCGTGAGTAGCTGGGATTACAGGCACGTACCACTACATCCAGCTAATTTTTGTAGTTTTAGTAGAGATGGGGTTTCACCATGTTGGTCAGGCTGGTCTCGAACTCCTGACCTCATGATCCGCCCGCCTCAGCCTCCCAAAGTGCTAGGATTACAGACACGAGCCACCATGCCCAGCCCAAGCACATTACATTTATTGTGCACTTTATTTCTATTATTATTACATTGTAATATATAATGAACTAATTATACAACTCACCATAATGTAGCATCAGTGGGAGCCCTGAGCTTGTTTTCCTGCAACTATATGGTCCCATCTGGGGGTGACGGGAGACAGTGACAGATCATCAGGCATTAGATTCTCATAAGGAGTGTGCAATCTAGATCCCTCAGATATGCAGTTCACAATAGGGTTCATACTCATATGAGAATCTAATGTCACCACAGATCTGACAGGAGGTGGAGCTCAGGTGGTAACACGAGCAATAGGGAGTGGCTGTAAATACAGATGAGGCTCACTCACTTGCTGCTCACCTCCTGCTGTGTGGCTCAGTTCCTAACGGGCCATGGACCAGTACTGAGGGTTGGGGATCCCTGATATAGATGACTCTTGGTAATAAAATATTTAATAAATAGCAAGTCCCAGAAAACTACATATACCATATGTTATTTTACACGCCATGAAAATACAGACTAATAACAGTGTGTCATAAAGATTAAGATTAATCTTAATGGACCTGAGGTCCATTTAAGAAAGAAAAGCACACACTTCTTTAAGAACTGGGACTTTCTACAATTTGTTTTTGTATTAACACAGGACTCTAAACAAAAGTTACTCAAATGTTAGTAGTTGTTTTATAGGAAAATGGGTTAATAACCTTAAACTGTATTCTAAAGCTCCAACTATGACCATTTTGAATGCGTTTTAAGAAAACTGACACTTTTTAAGTCTTAGAAACTATAGTAGTCAGAGAAACTAAATGTACTGAGCAAGAAAAAGGGATGCCTTGGAAGAGGCTGAGGAAAGGAAGAGAAAGAGAGAGAGAGAGAGAGACAGAGGAGGATATGAGAGTTAATTTTAAATATCCTAATAACTGACATATGGAAGATGGACTGAAGTTAGGTTTCTGTAGCTTGGGATTGTATAAGAACCAATAAGAAAATTAGTTCTAGTTCAATATAAAGTAAAACAATAACTGGAAAGTCTCAAAATTGAATGGCCTGCCTTACAAGATGGTAAGCTTCCTATCATGAAAATATTTCAGTAAATAATATCACCAGCCACTAGGATTATTGTACAGATGTTTCTCATACTGAACATTTCCAATACTAAAATTTTCTCATTTTATGAAACTGCATATGCTATAACCTTCCATAATACTGAGTAAATGGCACTTATTTTTCTCCTGAGTTATTATTATCATTACTTTTTGGCCTATATATCACTCAATGGGCATACTCACTGGTTTGATATCATTCTCCAAAGAAGCAAGGAAGTCTCCTCTCGTCACTTGCAGGCTTTCTGCTTTCTCCATGTCCACTTCCACTTTAGTACTGGCCTAAGAAGAGATAAAAACAAAATGTAAGGACTTCCAAGATTTAAGAATAATTAAGAATATATTCAGTTTAAGAACGTAACTCTTGAGGATTTAAAAGCATATTTTCACACATAAAAAAATCTGAAATATTTGCAAATCATATATGTGATAAGGGATTAATATCCAGAATACATAGAGAACTGCCAAAATTGAACAACAAAAAACTAAATAAAAAATGGGCAAAGAACTTAAACAAACATTTCTCCAAAGAAGATATACAAATGGCCTTAAATAAGCACATGAAAAGATGTTCAACCTCACTAATCATTAGGGAAATGCAAATCCAAACTACAAAGAGATTTCACTTCATACTCATTAGGATGGCTACTACCACAAAAATGCAGAAAATAAGAAGTGTTGGTGAGGATGCGGAGAAATCAGAACCCTTATGCACTGTTGGTGGGAACATAAGTAAAATGGTTGAGTCACTGTGGAAAACAAAAATATGGTGGTTCCTCATAAAATTAAAAATAGAATTATCATATGATCCAGCAATTCCACTTCTGGGTATATACCCCAAAGAACTGAAAACAGGGTCTTGAAGAGATATCTGTACAGCCTTGTTCATGACAGCATTACCCACAATAGCTAAAATGTGGAAGAAATCCATATGTCCATTGACAGAGGAATGGATAAACAAAATGTGTTACGTACATACAATGGAATATTATTCAGCATTAAAAAGAAAGAAAATTCTGACATCCTGCAACATGATGAACCTTGAGGACCATACGCTAAGTTAAATAAGCAAATACTGTACAATCCACTTATATGAGGTTCCTGGAGTAGCTGATGTCCAAGAGACAGAAAGTAAAATGGTGGCTGCCAGGGGATAGGGAGAGGAAGGAATGGGGAGTTACTGTTTATGGGTATGGAGTTTTAGTTTTACAAGATGAAAAGAGGTCTGGAGATGAATGGTAGTGATGGTTGCACAACATTAAGAATGTATTTAATGCCACTGAATTATACATTTAAAATGGTTACACGGTAAATTTTATGGTTTTGTTTTTTTTTGAGACGGAGTCTCACTCTGTCCCCCAGGCTGGAGTGCAGTGGCGCGATCTCGGACGCTGCAAGCTCCACCTCCCAGGTTCACGCCATTCTCCTGCCTCAGCCTCCCGAGTAGCTGGGACTACAGGCGCCCGCCACCACACCCAGCTAATTTTTTGTATTTTTACTAGAGACAGGGTTTCACCATATTAGCTAGGATGGTCTTGATCTCCTGACCTTGTGACCACCCGCCTCGGCCTCTCAAAGTGCTGGGATTACAGGCGTAAACCACCACGCCCGGACAATTTTATGGGCATTTTAAAACAATTTTAAAAATTGGAATCAAAGAAAACACATCTCTCAAATTCACAAATATATATATCCTCTGAACAAGTCCACTTCTAGTAATTTATCCCCTAAATATATTCACAAATGTGTACAAAGTTATATGTACAAGTATATCTACTAAAGTAACTTGTTATGAAAAAAGACGGGAAGCATATTAATAATGTCTACCAAGAGGGGATCAGTTATGTAAATTAGAACACATCTGTACCAAGGGACACTGTATAGCCATTTTAACTCATGAGGCATGAGTAAGAAAAAATACATACAGAGAGTAAGAACAGTGAAAAATCCATACAAAAAGAAAATATATACAGAAATGAAAACACAGCCATACTTGGCTGCATATCAGAATAACCTCCAGAGCCTTCAGAGATATACAGGCGCTCAGTCCCATTCCCCACAGGATTTTGATTTAACAGGTCTATTAGAGGGTCTTCATAGTTTTACCAAGTACCACAGGTGATTCTGGTACTGAACCAGGCTTAAGAACCATTACTCTAGGAGACCAAGAACCTAAAACTTTCATTTGTATTAATACATTGTGCTTCAGAATCTATGTGCCAGCTCCAAATAGTCTGCTTACTGCACCTGGAGCTAGCATTTAGACATCTGGAGAAGCATCAAGGCCTTTATCAGCACTTGGAGCTGCCTGGACCAGATGAGTGATTAAGATACCAACACGTGTTTTAAAGCGACTGGGCTCACTACCAATAGCACAAAACAACACAGCCTAATTTTTAAATTGGTATCATGGCTTTGAAAAAAAAAGCATTTTCAAAAAAAGCTGACTATAAAACAAACGCATGTTAAATAAATATCAACCTTCCATCAATTATTATGAAATATGAGTCATGTTTTTTTTAGGAAGAGACTGTGAGACAAATGAAGTGACAGATATAAAAAAAAGTCATCCTTGTGGGATAAAAAGAACTATGTCAGGAAGCTGGGTGAAGATGGCAAACAGAACACAGTTATTTATCTTCCCTTCCGCCCCAAATCCCACAAAATGACAGAAAGTGAGACAGAAAGGCTACAAAGCATGAAAGAAATATCCATAAGTTTTAACTGTGATCTAACAGGAGTCTCAGAAGGAGAGAACAGAAAGAGTCATAGAGAAGAAACAATAAAAGACAGAAGAGAAAAAAATTTCCTATAGCTGAAGAAAGGTGTGCCTCTGCAGTTTAAAGGATTCAGTGAGTGATGATCGGGATAAATGAAAAGAAGCACACATCTGTCCAGACCCACTGCTGTAAACTTTCAGAGCACCAAAGGTGAAGAGAAAGTCCTAGAACCTTTCTGAGGGACAAAACAGGTTTCCTGCAAAAAAACCAGAACGAGATTGGTATGATAACTCTCACTGGCAACACTAGAAACTAGAAGACAATGAAACCATGTCTTTGAAAAGACATTTGGATGGCTACCCTAGAAAATGATTCCTTGTGTGCACAGGGAGGCAAGTAAGAATTTTCACAACAGTATTTTTTCAACAGCCACAACCAGAAATAATCCATATGTTAAATAAATTATCCATTAATTCTATTTACTGAATACCTACCAGACACCAAGCACTATCTGAGGAACTGGAGTCATAGCAGTAAATAAAACAGAAAAGGTCCCTGTGTTCATGGATCTTATATTTTCCATTATGTGGCAATATTCTAGAATACTCTGCATTTGTCCAAAATAATGAAGGGGACTTACATACACTGACACAGAAAGCTATCCAAGGAATATTTGCAAGTGAAAAATGTAAACTGCAGTATAATTCCACTAATGTTCATTTTTTTTAAAAAAGCACATACGTATATGAATGTAAATATTATATAAAGAAAACAAACTTCAAAGATATATCCCAAATTTTGGCTAACTCTGGAGAGGGAAAGGAAAGCGGTGTTAGAGATGGCCTTTCTCATTTTTCCCTATATGCTTCGACATTCTTGAATCTTTTACAAAAAGAAAGCCATCATCTATAACTTCTATACTTTTAAAAATAAAGTAAAAAGTAACAAAGAGACAAATATTTTACTTCAATAGAACAATTAACATTTAAATTATTGGGCTGGGCATGGTGGCTCATGCCTGTAATCCCAGCACTTTGGGAGGCTGAGGCAATAGGATCACCAGGTCAGGAGATCGAGACCATACTGGCTAACACAGTGAAACCCTGTCTTTACTAAAAATACAAAAAAGTAGCCAGGCGTGGTGGCAGACACCTGTAGCCCCAGGTACTCAGGAGGCTGAGGCAGGAGAATGGCGTGAACCCGGGAGGCAGAGCTTGCAGTGAGTTGTGATGGCGCCACTGCACTCCAGCCTGGGCAACAGAGTGAGACTCCGTCTCAAAAACAAAAACAAACAAACAAAAAAACATAAACATTTAAATTATTAATAGGGCTTATATTGGCACATATGAGGTTTGATAAATATTAATCACATTTATTTGGCATTTCTAAGTTTAAAAAAAGAAAAATGGGCCTGGCACGGTGGCTTACACCTATAATCCCAGCACTTTGGGAGGCCGAGGCAGGCGGATCACCTGAGGTCGGGAGTTCGAGACCAGCCTGACCTACATGGCGAAACCCTGTCTCTACTAAAAATACAAAATTAGCCAGGCATGGTGGTGGGCACCTGTAATCCCAGCTACTCTGGAGGCTGAGGCAGGGGAACCGCTTGAACTCGAGAGGCGGAGGTTGTGGTGAGCCGAGATCACGCCATTGCACTCTAGCCTAGGCAGCAAGAAGAAAACTCCATCTCCAAAAAAAAAAAAAAGAAAAAAAGAAAAATGGTGTCACAGGAAACAAGCATATCCATGAAAGAATTATGATAATTAATAATATACAAATGTCTACAGTTCTTTATAGTTTATAAAGTATGTTCATACACACTATCTCATTTCACCGTATCACATTATCTCATTTTATACTTATACAAACCTGGGGGTTTTCATAAGTTATAAAAGGCAGATACAGGATTTCCTTCCTAGATACCCTTATATAAAAGTTTTAACTCTGATTCAAACTTTTTGATACATCTGAAAGGATTCTACAAGATATAAACTCTCAGGCCAAAGGGAAGACAAGAGCTCTGACTGAAACATTAAAATCTCAACAAAGCTACCAGCCTCACTTTAAACACCTCTTTCCTACACAGGCCTAGGTTTTTACCATAATATTTTGCATTCTGATTCTCTTATAGTAAAACCGAATTCAAATGATAGATACATACAGCAGTATGAAAGAAAAATCTTGCCCATCTTTCAAAATTTGCCAAAAAATACGATAGATTTTAGGACTGAAGCTGGTATAAAACTTGTCATTTTGCTAATTATTAAGAAAAGACTCACCCAATTAATTGCTGAGTCCTTTCTTAAAAGTGAATTAAGATGGGTGTGGGGAAGAAGTATTTCAAAACAAACTGTTTTCAGGCACATAAGGAATTCTGTAAGTTACATAATTGTAAGCCATCAATATTCCAATGGTCAACTATTCCTACCTGCTCATTAAAATAAATTTTCTAAGGACTGCTCTTAGCTGACTTTTAGCATTTTATCAAAATTTGTAAAATTTTTAAAAGTCTATAATTCTGAATTTTTACTTGTTCAGAAAACCTTTTCTCATTTGTTTGAATTAGCAACATTTTTCCTGCATTTTATTTATAACAGCTAATCAATATACAAGAGGCAGCATCTTTCAGCTTATACCTGCAGAAACTAATAAACTTGTATTTCAACACTAGCAAATATCAAGTGGTCACCCTTAAATTTCATAACCTTTTAAATCTGACCTTTCAAAGTTCTTATCATTCCTCTTAAATTAAGGGTAGAATGACCTTAATCAATCAAAAATTCTGCAAAAAAATAAGAAATAATTTTATGAAATTCTGTAAACATAACTTAGAGCTTTGACTCAGGTGGAAAGTGTATGTGAGAGAAAGTGTGTGTGTGTGTGTGTGTGTGTGTGTGTGTCCTCAGTTTATTTCCTCACAACAGATTAGAGAAAAAATTTGGGTTATGAATCTTCTCAACCTGAAGCAGAAATTCCTTTCAAGATAAAAACAACCAAATGTCACATGAATTTTAGTTGACCGCAATCATAGGTTCAAGTATAAACGACATGAACAACAGGTGTTTCTGACCAGATTTTCCACTTGTCTCAGAAAACCTGAAAAAACAGTTTAACAGGAAAGACTTGTTTAGTCCACCTGACTAAATCTTTCTTTAGGCCTCAATCTTTTGAAAAGGAAGCAAAATAACACCAATAATGGATTTTTAAAATACAAAGAAAGAACATCATAACACTTGTACGTTTTGAATGTTTTAAAGTTCAGTAACAACTTTATAAGTTTCAATTTAAATATTTATTCATCAATCACTATTAAAGCTACAAACATCTATAGCAATGGAAGACTAAAACTGTACTTCTTTTGTTTAGCCAAGGAGGAGTCATCGGAAAAATAGTCTTTAAAGACCTTCTGACAATGCAGATTTTTTAAAATGCAGAAGAGGAAATGTTAGTAATATTTCTTTTTGGGGGTAAGGTTAGTGTCTTACATAGCTTTCTCATCCCTAAAGTGCCTACATAGTTATTCCATTGATATGGTGAAAAGTTAGGAGCTGTTTGGTACAAGGAGCAATGATCGCAAGTCAATACATATCACCTGAAGCTTACAGATAATTCTACCACGTGGAAAAAAGTGATGGAAACATGAACTATTTGCACTACTGCTTACTTGCAAATCAGAAGGATAATATATTATGTACAAGGGTGACAAACATTTTAGCTTTACAATTAGAAAAAGTGTAACTACAAAGAGTCAATAAAAATCAGAAATTCATATATTGAAAAGTACTGATATCCTCTCAAATCAGCCAATTAAAAAAATGGAGATAACTAGCATTTATAGAGTTTACAAGGCACTTTTATATTAAGTATTTGCTTTCATTCTCATAAAAATCTGATTAGATAGGTAGTGTCTCCCCTTGACAGGTCAGAAACAAAAAGGTGGAAGAAATATAATGCATAACCACACCTTCTGACTACGATATCTGCGATCTTCCCACCATCCCTCATTGCCTCATATGTAGATAAACCCAATATATGCTTGAAGAAAGCATGTTTCTTACTGAGACAACGGCTTAAAGTGAAATTTTGGGATAGGATTATTGTAGTTAAAATGACTAAATAAGAGAAAAATTCCATGGCCAACACATATGAAAAATATGACAACTAGTAAACTAGTTACTGTGGATTACATCAAGATGCACCCATGTGGTCTGAGATGAAAGATCAGTATGGTAGGGACCAGTTTTCACACTGTTTACATCATTTTTCTTGAAGTTGCCATCTTTTCTTATTAAAACAGTATAGCATGGCCGGGCATGGTGGCTCACGCCTGTAATCCCAAAACTTTGGGAGGCCGAGGCAGGAGGATCACAAGGTCAGGAGATCGAGACCATCCTGGCTAACACGGTGATCCCATCTCAACTAAAAATACAAAAACTTAGCCAGGCGTGATGGTGGGTGCCTGTAGTCCCAGCTACTTGGGAGGCTGAGGCAGGAGAATGGCTGAACCTGGAAGGTGGAGCTTGCAGTGAGCCGAGATTGCACCACTGCACTCCAGCCTGGGCGACAGAGTGAGACTCCGTCTCAAAACAAACAAACAAGGAAGAATAAAAACATAGTCCCTGAATGGATCCATTATATAAAGACCCAATACAATATTCCCACACCATCCAAACCTTTGGCATTCTTGAGCTAGAACAAAGCCACCTCTATTATGTAGGGAAATTATGACTTATGGATAGAGCTTGATTCAGAATAGTTACGTAAGTTTACTCATTTAAAAAATATTGGCTGGGCATGGTGGCTCACACCTGTAATCCCAACATTTTGGGAGGCTGAGGCGGGCGGATCACGAGGTCAGGGGTTTGAGACCAGCCTGGCCAACATGGTGAAACCCCATCTCTACTAAAGATACAAAAAATTAGCTGGGCGTGGTGGCACATGCCTGTAGTCCCAGCTACTTGGGAGGCTGAGGCAGGAGAATCACTTGAACCCGGGAGGCAGAGGTTGCAGTGAGCGAAGACTGTGCCACTGCACTCCAGCCTGGGCGACAGAGTAAGACTCTGTTTCAAAAAAAAAAAAGAAAAATAATTTACTGGACACCTACCATGTGCTCATTATTTAGATCTATTTGGGGTACTATGGGAGACTCTGAGGTGAATAAGATAGGGATTTAAAGTCTAGAACAAGGGCCAGCAAACTTCTGTAAAGTGGCAGATAGTACCTAAAATAAAAGCACTAAAATAGGCTTTGTGGGCCATGCAGCCCCTATTGCAAATACTCAACTCTGCCACTGTAGCATGCAGGCAGCCATAGACAGTACACAAATTAATGTGTACTGTTCCAAAAAAGCCCTTTATTTATAAAAACTGGTAGTTGGCTGGATTCCTGGTCTAGAACCAGTGATAGGATATACCCAAATATCTACATACTCAACCTAACTGTTCAGGCTTTTATTTCTTGCCTGAACTGTTATAAAAGTTCCCCCTCTTGTCCTGTGTCGCCAACTCCACTCCTCTAACTACTCCACTCGACAGAGCTGCCAGAGTGATCTTATGTTTTAACACTATGTCACTGCTATTCTTAAAACTCAATGGCTTAGCACTACTCACAGAAAAAAAGTCCATACTTCTTAGCAGAGTATAAAAGGCTCTTTGTGCTCCATCCCTACTTTAGTCTCCTGACTTATCCCCCACAATCTCTCTACCATCCCTCCCCTAACTTCTATGCTGAAGCAATACTAAATTACTCCAACGCACTATGCTATTCTGTGTCTCTGCTTCTTTGCATATGTTGTTCCCTCTACCTAAAAGGCCCTGCTCTACCAACAGACATGCATATGAAGGTTTCTCTCACCCCACAAGTTGACCATATCTGACATGCGTTCACTCTCTTGCCTTGCATGTACTTTCTGTTACTGCATGTGGAGGGTTAGACTGAGGGCAGCTTAATGGTAGGTACTTTACTTCTTTGCAGTTGGGGTATTAACTCCTAGCACAGGGTCTAGCATGCAGTAGATGCCGAATAAATCTACTGTGAACCAAAGTCAACTGACAGTACCATAAATGATACATTACTATTTCAAGAAGGAAACGGGTATAACATTCTTGAAAGGCAAAATGTGAAAAGGTGTGAGGACAGTGGTAGCATATGAGCCAGGTTTTGAAAAGACAGGTAAACGTAGAGGATGAAGATCCTCAGTGATGCAAAAAAAAACAAAACCAAAGCAGAGATGTTGAAAAATAAATTAATGTCTGATGACCGGTGATTATTTAAGTTTGGCTGAAGTATGTGGAGAATAATCAGGAGCACATTTGGAAAGGCCAGTTAGGGTCAGATCTAGAGGACCCAAAAGACCCAAAAGAAGCCTGTACTTTGTTTTGTAAATGATGGGGAATCACTGAAAGTGTCTGAATGGTTGAATGATATGATACAGGAAGGTTAATCAAAGAGAAGGTGGGTAGTGGCAGTGAGAACTAAAAGGCACTGCCAAGACAGAACTGAAAAAATTTGGCAAGTGACTTGACCTAGGGCACAGTAGAGTGTCAGGAATCAAAGATAATCCTGATGTTTTAAGCCTGGGAAATTGGGATAAACAGGGAAATGCGAGCAGAAAGGAAAGTAGTAAAAAAGACAATAAATTTGGTTTTGGAATATTAAATCTGAGACCTGATAAAACATCTAGGTGAGGGTATTTAGTACAAATCTGAAAGTAGGAGACAGATATGTTCAGTAAATCTGTCTACAGGTGGTAACTAAAACCTAAAGGAGAGAAGAGATGGAAGATCAAGAGCACTTTATCAAAATAAAAGTATCCTAGTACGTATTTCTACCATGGTAACTACAATATTATTGTACTAATTTGAAAATATGTCCATTTTCCTGACTCTGAACTCCTTGAGGGAAGAGTTCACAATTATCTTTATGTCTCCAGCCCAGTAGCTTGAACACATCAACTATTCAATATATTTGCTGAATAAAGCAGCCCCCAAAATTCTACTACGTGGAAACTCCCACTTCCTCTGACATATTACAACTTTTTTTTTTTTTTGGAGATGGAATCTCGCTCTGTCACCCAGGCTGGAGTGCAGTGGCACAATCTCAGCTCACTTCAAGCTCTGCCTCCTGGGTTCACACCATTCTCTTGCCTCAGCCTCCCGAGTAGCCGGGACTACAGGTGCCCGCCACCATGCCCGGCTAATTTTTTGTATTTTTAGTGGAGATGGGGTTTCACCGTGTTAGCCAGGATGGTCTCGATCTCCTGACCTTGTGATCCGCCCGCCTCAGCCTCCCAAAGTGCTGGGATTACAGGCATGAGCCACCATGCCTGGCCATATTACAACTTTTAATACAATACAAAGATTTAAAAACACTTCTTCAAAATTTTCACTTTACGTGTCTGTGTCAGATGGTGATGACCTAAGGTAGATGAGTCAGTGGTTACTACAGGGCAGATGCAAACATTATCTTCCTTCCTGCTACTCTGAAGATTTAGCAGTTGACAATTAATTCTTATTCCTTTTACCATCTCTTCTCCACCAAAAGTCAGCATTTCCCTACCCCTTGATATGCTTGAAAGGAAAGAGAAAGAATACTGGCATAATGTTTATAATCTGTTTAGCTGATTTTCCTGACCTTTATGTGTCTATTCATAGCAGTGGACTGGGCTGCTCGCACCAGACCCTCCAATTCAGCACCACTGAAATTCTTGGTCTCCATGGCCAGTTCTTTAATGTCTACATCAGCAGAGAGTAACTGATGCCCTCTCATTCTTGCTGTGTGGATGTGAAGAATCTGTAGTCGGCCTTTCTCATCTGGCAAGCCTGATGAAATTAAAAATAAAATAGGCATTTTCCTAGTCTCGAAAGCACCATCAGAGGAGATTATTATTATTATTATTATTATTATTTTGAGACAGAGTCTCGCTCTGTTTCCCAGGCTGGAGTGCAGTGGTACGATCTCAGCTCACTGCAACCTCTGCCTCCTGGATTCAGGCGATTCTCCTATCTCAGCCTTCCGAGTAGCTGGGATTACAGGTGCACACCACCATACCCGGCTAAGTTTTTTGTATTTTTAGTAGAGAAGGGGTTTCACCATGTTGGCCAGGCTGGTCTCGAACAACTGGCCTCAAGTGATCCACCTGCCTCAGCCTCCCAAAGTGCTGGGATTACAGGTGTGAGCCACTGCGCCCAGCCTAGAGGAGATTATTATGATCCTAATGTTTTCCTTATAGGTACTCAAGCATGTAAACATCTACTTCTCATGATATAAACCTTTTCTAAAAAATACTACACCATATGACATTGTTCCTGTTAATGAACTCTAAATGCCTCCACTCCCCCCACCACACACCCAATCAGTGACAGATCTCCTTACCTATCTCCATTTTAACTTCCAGTCTGCCAGGTCTAAGAAGAGCCTCATCTATCAGATCTGGTCTATTGGTCATTCCTGAACACAGATGTTAAAACAAAACAACAAATGATCAGAGTTCAAAAATAAAATCAAATGTCCTTTTAGTATATGTAAGAATAGTAATTTCCCTAACAAGCTAAGGAGACTTTGCTTTACTATTTCACTACTGTATAAGCCAATGGAATATAAATGTTATGAAAACTTCCAGTATTTAAAAAGAAAATTTAAGATTCAAAGGGTAAATAATCTGTCAAAGTGACAGAGGGGCAATGTGACACGATCTCTCTGACTCCAAAGTTCCTTCTCTTTTTTACAGGCCAGTGGTTTTCAGACTTCATAAAACAGCAGGGTGTTGTTTTTTTTTTTTTTCCCCAGAAGTCATCTTCAGAAGCACCTCAGTACATAAAACAGCTAAAAGAGGAAGTTATAATAGTGATGTAGGATCTGAAACGCACTCCCTGGCCCTCACTGACCCTGAAAGCACCTCTGAGGACCCCTGAAGGCCTGCAAGACCCAGTTTGAAAACCACTGCATTCCATTGTTTCATGTGTATTTTTCATTTTTGGGTGAGCTATAAGCTTCAACCTACATCTTTTTCACCTGTGGGTGAGCTATAAGCTTAAACCTACAAGTGACTGAAATCCATCTTTTATTTTTCCTATTAAGCCTAGGCATTACAATAGATTCTTCAATATCACTGGATTCTAATTTGGAAACACTGGCAAAACAGTTTAATCACAACCTACACACATCTTAATTCAGAACTTATGACTAACGTTTTTGAATGAATAGTACTTTTTTAAAAAGTAAACATACCAATGACTAGGATGTTGTTTAGCTGCTCCACGCCATCAATTTTGGACAGCAACTGGTTGACAACAGTGTCATGAACTCCCGTGCTACCAGCCATGCTCCCTCTCTGCTTGCAGATGGCATCAATTTCATCAAAGATGATGATGTGCAAACCACTGTTAGCACCAAGCTATTAGGGGAAGAAATTATATTAAAGATCATAATTTGAATGTCTTATTAAACAAACTAATCAGAAAAACAAAACAAAGCTTTCAACAGATTGACTTCGCTTCATTTTGACTAATAAATATGGCAAGTGCAATTGTGGTTGTTGTCCTCTCAAAGGTGTTGGAACTAGATTCTCAGAATTCTGCAAACTGAAAACTCATTCTAGAACCTCATATTTAATAGCTATAAAATGAAAATACATATTATATACTGATAGTGTGTGTGTATAGATAGAAAGTAAGTAGTCGATCAAATAATTTATATACATTGCTTATCTCACTATTTGAAAGACCTTACATTTGTCAGATACTTTCATTAAGTCAGTCAGTGGCAACACCCTCCCATTTTCCCTGAGTTTTGGTGAGAAGACTGTCCCAGAAGCAGTAGGTTTAATGTTTGTTTCGTTATATTATGTAACTAAAGGTTAACTCCACCTACAGGTTGACTGGGAATTGGACAAATGAGTGAAGAAACTCAACATGACTCACATGTACTTATATTACATGAAAACAGATTACTCCTTCCTAACAATAAAGTGAGAACAGAGACAGTTTATAAAAAGAACATGGTTAACGGGGTGCTGTTTCTTCTGCATAATGATTTCTGTCTTAGTTTACTAGAAATAGAATCACCATTAAAAGAAATTAGTTTGTATATTTTGAAACTTTAACAGATACAAACACTTCTGAATGCTACTAATTCATTAGGTTAATTTAACACGTACCTTCTAAAATTTATATTTAAGTAATTTAGTCTCCTATCAGGGAGTAAAGTGCACTCTGGAAATTTTTTCTTTTATAAACAAAAAACACGGCCGGGTGTGGTGGCTCCTGCCTGTAATCCCAGCACTTTGGGAGGCAGAGGAGGATGGATCAACTTAGGTCAGGAGTTCGAGACCAGCCTGGCCAACATGGTGAAACCCTATCTCTACTAAAAATACAAAAATTAGCTGGGTGTGGTGGCAGGTGCCTGTAATCCCAGCTACTCCGGAGGCTGAGGCAGGAAAATCACCTGAACCCAGGAGGCAGAGGTTGCAGTGAGCCGAGACTGCACCACTGCACTCCAGCCTGGGCGACAGAGTGAGACTCCGTCTCAAAAACAAACAAAAACACTAGGGATTAACAAAACTGGTAAAAAATGAACATAACCTAAATATCACAACATATGGATAATAAAAATTAAATGAGCATAATGAGACTGAGGATTAAATATGGTTAGTATCCATTAAATCTCTGATAAGGATATAATCGTTGTTTTGTTTGTTTGTTTGTTTGAGATGAAGTCTTGCTCTGCTGCCCAGGCTGGAGTGCAATGACGCAATCTTAGCTCACTGCAACCTCTGCCTCCCGGGTTCAAGTGATTCTCCTGTCTCAGCTTCCTGAGTAGCTGGGATTGTAGGCATGTGCTACCACTCCTGGCTAATTTTTGTATTTTTAGTAGAGACGGGGTTTCACCATGTTTGCCAGGCTGGTCTCGAACTCCTGACCTCAGGTGATCCACTCAGCGCAGCCTCCCAAAGTGCTGGGATTACAGGCATGAGCCACCATGCCCAGCCTAATCTTTGTTTTAATAAGAGAATGTTTTTTAACTTTTTAAAGGAGTAGTAGATTTGTTAACAGAGCAAAAGTTGTAAAACAAATAAAGTGTAAAAATAAAGCTGGGCAGAGTGGTACGTGCCTATAGTCCCAGCTACTCTGGAGGCTGAGGCTGGAGGAATCCTTGAGCCCAGGAGTTGGAGTCCAGCCTGGGCAACACAGTGAGATTCCATCACTAAAAAAATAAATTAAAATATACTACATTTGCCATGGCTTGTGCCTGTAATCCCAGCTACTTGGAAAGCAGAGGTGGGAAGATTGCTTCAGGCCAGGAGTTCAAGACCAGCCTGGGCAACATAGTGACATCCCATCAATAAAGACCCATCTATAAAACATCATTACATTACCTAAAGATAAGTGCTGTTAATGGTCCACAGATTTCTATATTTTAACTAAATATTAAGAACTTACTGCACCTTGTATTCTCTTGAATATTATTCTTTGAAAACGATTTTCAATGGTTATTTTTGCTTCCAATTGCACAATATATAATTATAAAAAATGTGGGAAAATAGCAAAAAATAAAGAAATCACAATCATCTCAAACTCAGCCAAAATGGAGCTATGTAATACCTTGCATCCTGTTTTTCAGTACAGGTATTATTTTAAACCCTTTCCCATCCCTATACTATATATATATATATATATATTTTTTTTTTTGAGACGGAGTCTCACTGTGTTGCCCAGGCTGGAGTGCAGTGGCGTGATCTCGGCTCACTGCAAGCTCCGCCTCCCGGGTTCACGCCATTCTCCTGCCTCAGACTCCCGAGTAGCTGGGACTACAGGCGCCCACCACCATGCCCGGCTAACTTTTTTTTGTATTTTTTTTTTAGTAGAGATGGGTTTCACCGTGTTAGCCAGGATGGTCTCGATCTCCTGACCTTGTGATCCGCCTGCCTTGCCCTCCCAAAGTGCTGGGATTACAGGAGTGAGCCACCGCACCCGGCCGATGATATGATTTTTAATAGCTCTATAATATTTAATCATATGAATGGTTTCACAGTTTAACTCTCCTACTCCATATTCATTCCTTACTGTTAGATATTTAATTATTTCTAAGTTTTTAGTATTATATATGTTGCTGCAATAAACATTTTCTTTTTTCATTCTTTGTAGAGACAGGATCTCACTCTGTTGCCCAGGCTGGAGTGCAGTGGTGCGATCAAAGCTCACTGCAGCCTCAAACTCCTGGGCTCAAGCAATCCCCCACCTCAGCCTCCCGAGTGGCTGGGACTACAGATGTGTGCTACCACGCCTGGAAAATATTTTATTTTTTTTTGTAGAGATGGGGTTTTGCCATGTTGCTCAGGCTGGTCTTGAACTCCAGGACTCAAGTGATCCTCCTGCCTCAATCTCCCAAAGTGCTGCGATTACAAATGTGAGCCACTGTACCCAGCCTACAATGAACATTTTTATACTTAAACGCTTGACAATATAGATGAATACTTGCTAAAGGCAAATTGTTAGGTTAAAAGGTGTGTTAAGTATTTTAAGGCCCTTGAAATAGGAACACTTGAAAAAGTAGAAACACTTTTCCAGAAAGGTTTTATCAATCTATAATCCCAGCACAGTACCTGATAGTGCCTATCTTGGTATATTCCCACAAGTAATGAATATTAGAAACACTTTAAAAGTAATCCTCAATTTGATAGATGGACAATAGTATATTTCTGTTGTTTTTAAATCACATTTATCTAATTACTGAAGAGGCTGGTGCTGTTAAAAAATCATGTTTTTACCATTGGTAATTTTATTAGTATTTGATATGTCTTCTATGTCCTTTTCTGTTGAAATTCAAGAGCTTTTCCTATTGATTAAAAAATGATTTATACATTAGGGCCATTATTATACTTGTTACTACTTTATTCTAGTTTGCCAGTTGTCTTTTCTTTATGGCATGTGTGCATATATATAAGTATATATATTTTTTTGAGATGGACTTTCGCTCTGTCGTTCAGGCTGGAGTGCAGTGGTATGATCTCTGCTCATGCAACCTCCGCCTCCCAGGTTCAAGCGATTCTCGTGCCTCAGCCTCTCACATCTGGGATTACAGACGTGCACCACCAAGTCTGGCTAATTTTGTATTTTTAGTAGAGACAGGGTTTCACCACGTTGGCCAGGCTGGTCTCGAACTCCAGACCTCAGGTATTTGCCCACCTCGGCCTCCCAAAGTGCTGAGATTACAGGCGAGAGCCACTGTGCCCAGCCTATTTATGGTATATTTTCGGTAAGTGGAAGGGGTTTTCTGTTTCTACTAAACAGCCAGCATCAATTTTTATTTTTATGATATTTTCATTAGTTTTATCCTTAAAATTGTTCCCCATTACAGACACTGATGGTCATGTATTTTCTTTTCTTTAATTTTTGCTTTACATATAATTCTTTATCTGGTGTTTTATTTTTGTGTATGGTACAAGTAAAGTGAGAAGCCAACTAATTCTTCTTCAAATAACCAACCCAGCATTGTTCCCTAAATTATCCCTCCTTTCTTCGTTGACTGAGCTGCCATCTCTATCAGGGTTTGGACTTTGATGTATGCTAGGTTATTACCAGCCTGTCTACTCTGCTCAATGGATTCATTCATGTTTTTATCTCCGTAACTTTACAGTAGTACATTGAAGAAGCTCTTCTCCTCTATACATTCTTCTTTTTCATAACTATCTTGGCTATTTCCAACCATGTGTATTTCCAAATGAACATCAGAATCATTCTTATGAGGGGGAATAACCTCCACCAATTAAAAATAAACAAATAAAGAACAGACAAAAACCCAAGCTCTGACTGAAATTAGGTTAAATATCTAAGTTTAGGAAATACTAAAATCTGTATAGCATATTTGGTTTTTTAGAAGAATAATGCCTCTCCAATTATTCAACACTTTTACGTCTCTCAGTAAAGTTTTAAAATTTATTTTTATTTTTATTTTTAGAGATAAGGTCTCACTATGTTGCCCAGGCTGGTCTTGAACTCCTAGACTTAAGTGATCCTCCCACCTTGGCTTCCCAAAGTGCTAGGATTACAGGCGTGAGCCATTGGGCCCAGCTTCCCAATAAAGTTTTATAGTTTTTGTTGTTTAAATTCCTTCATTCCTTCATAAAGATTCCTAGCTATGTTTTGTGGTGGCAATTGTGATGGGATTTTTCTATTATATTTCAGAAACAGTATAGAAGTATGAAGGAAATATATTTTTATGTATTTATTTTATATATGGCTACTTTACTCTTATTTATAATATCTAAGTTTTTTAAAAAATCTGACTCTTTTGAATTTCCTAGGTAGACAATCATACCACCTACAAATACAACTTGTATCCTCCTTACTAACAGGTATACCTGCTTTTGGGTATGAGAAGCTGTACCAAAACAAAGACATATAAAAGGGGAAAGAGAGGGTCTAATAGCTAAGAAGTTAGAAGCATGTGGGTTCAACTGAACAGAAGGCCCAGAGGCAGTCAAGGTCCTATAAAAGGGATAATAAAATTTACCTAATGTGAGAAGCAGAAGTTATAGTACTATCATGACAGACTGAAATCTAGAATTAGGCCTTCCTACTGAAACAGAGGACATCAGTAAATGAACTGCAAAGCAGAATGCTCTTTATATAAAATGATTTTATTCTTGGCTTTAGGATGAAAAGAAGTATGCACTTGGAAGGTCAGTGAGAAACAAATAATGGTACATAAATGAGGCAAGCAGAATCTAAACAGAATGAGAATTTTGGTGACAGGAGTGGTGATGACCAAACAGCAAATGCTAGATTTGATTACTGCTTGCATGTAGGGTGGAAGACTGACAGTGAAGAAAAGAAATTACCCTGTAGTATGATAAGGAAGCTGCAGAAGGGAAAAGATACAAGGGAATTTTGTTTGTTTGTTTGTTTCTAGCATGATAAGATTAAAGAGTTAACAAGACATCTATTTGGAAAAGCCTCCAGAGAACAAGATATACACAACTGAATAAAAGAGGATAGCAAGATACATCTGAACGTCTTCTGCAAATAGTAAAGAATAGTCTTGTAGCAAGCCGTAGATACCGTAAGAAGATGGATCATATAATTAAGCTGGAGGAATATAAAAGCAGGACAGATTCTGGGCTACAATACCAGAATATACCTATAGTAATCTGAAGAAAAGGGGTGAATAAAAAAATGACAAAGATGAAAGATGAAATGTTACATCAGACATAGGAAGAAAGAGTCCCAAAAATGACCTGAAGGAAATTCAACTGGGTCAAAAACAAACCCTGAATATATATTTTTAAATAAAAAATAGATAAAATGCTATATGACCTAAAAATTCCACTACTTGGTTTATAGCAGCTCTGCTCATAATTGCCCCAAACTAGAAAACAACCCAATTGGCCTTCAGTGGGTCAAGAGATAAACAAATGATAGTACACCCACACAATTAAATACTATTCAACGATAAAAAGGGATGTTTGACACATGCAACAACTTGGATGAATCTCAAAGGCATTATGCTGAAGACAGCCAGTCCCCAAAGGTTACATAGTGTATGACCCCATTTATATGACATTCTTGAAAAGATAAAACTACAGGGATGGAGAACACATTGGTAGTTACCAGGGTTACTAAAAAGAAAGGGTGACCAGTAAGGGACTGCATGAAGGAGTTTTTGGGGGTGATGCAAATGTTCTACATCCTGATTTTTACAGTGGTTCCATGAATCTATACATGTATGAAATTTCATAAAACTACATACAAAAAGAGAAAAATTCATTTTACAGCATAATAAACCAGATAATAATAAATTCTATTCTTTAATGCAATTGTATGTAGGATGACAGATCTCCATCAAAGTTTCTAAAGTTTCACTAGGTTTTATTTTTGTTCCTGAACATTACTTACAAATTGTTCTCCCTCCATATTTTAAAACCTAATTTCAAATCTGAGGGAAAAAAACTTCATTTTTCTGTATCATTGCATTTACTGAATAGATATCTAATGATAAATAACTTGCTTCCTAAAAAAAAATTCAATACCAAAAACTGTTCATCTTTCCATCTGGAGAAAAAATTGGAAATGAGGAATTGGAACTACAACCTTAACTTTGCCAAAGTACTTCTATACAGCAGGATATTAATTCTTGTCATCTTCAGTGACAACAAGGATACTTCTGTTTATGACTGAAAAACTGTGAAATTTTACATTATTTTTTAAAGTTTTTTTTTTCTTCAAGGTTGTCTGCCCTATACAGCATGAAACAAAAAGCTGCTATAATACATGAGTTTTACTGTCAATGTGCCTTATGTTGTTGATGGAATCATGATTTCCTTCTCAGCCCAACCTCAAAAATCACGTATGTGGACAGGGACAAAGACAATACGAACACTGTTTGATTAAATGATCACAGAGGCAATCTGTTCTAAACATAATTCAGTACAATTCTGACCTTTTCAGAACCTTACTAATCTTGTTACCTGTCATCAGGTCCCTTACCCCACCTAGTCAGTACAATAACATCAAATTTTACATTGTGTGTTACTTAAATAAAAGCAAGATCTTATTCCAAGAAATTGGGAATTGGGTAAAGAAGATGTCAAGATTAACGTTCACAGACTAATATAGCTGATTCATCAATAAACCCTTTATCAAAAAAATTAAATTTCCACAGCACAATCCTCTTCCATTCATTGGCTTCTAGCTCTGTTTTTAACATCTGCAAAGTCTTTCTCCATAGAAACAGAGCTGACGCTGTTGAGCCCTGGCAACAGCTTTCAAAAGCGGCTGTTCTATATTTAACTAGTTTGACCTATATGCAAGTGATCATCTCCGTCAGTGTGGACTGTCCAAAATTACAGAAGTGATGTTTTTCTTTATTATGTAACACACATATATATCCTGCATGAGGTCATTAGCTGAGTACATCAAGCCATTTCTGGATGTGAGAAAGGTATAACTGAAAAGGCTGGCTATAATTAATATCGAACTGGAAATTCTTTGCTAACTCAATTTTATCATCAGTAGTTTAATATTTAAATTGCTTGCAACTTTAAAAACAGCACCAAAGTTACCTATGTAGCCATGTGGTAACTATCACAACTGAGATGTTATAAAATGCTTCTCCATATGGCATTTTAACTCACTTCTGCCTAGTGTTTAATCCTCAGTATCTCATTAGGGTCCGTTAGACCCAACCTCAGTTTCTGAGTTTCTGTTTTAAGTAGTACTATTTATAAAAATTGATATCTCATGACTTTTTTCCTTTTTCCAAAGAGCAAACAAACAAAACAAAAAACCCAATATTTAAAAAAATAGAATAAAATTCTATCTTACAATTGCCATTTGGATCTACTAGATCTTTTTATGAATCTAAGACACATTATGCTATTTCATCACACTAGAAATTACATCATTACTCATCAATTATTCTCAACTATGCTTAAAAAGGATTAAAATAAGAAAATAGAAGAATGAAGTCTTTGCCCATGCCTACGTCCTGAACGGTATTGCCTACGTTTTTTTTTTAGGATTTTTATGGTTTTAGGTCTTACATTTAAATCTTTAAACCATCTTGAGTTAATTTTTGTATAATTTTCTGCATATGGCTAGCCAGTTTTCCCAACACCATTTATTAAATAGGGAATCCTTTCCCCATTGCTTGTTTTTGTCAGGTTTGTCAAAGATCAGATGGTTGTAGATGTGTGGCATTATTTCTGAGGCCTCTGTTCTGTTCCTTTGGTCTATATATCTGTTTTGGTACCAGTACCATGCTGTTTCAACAGTGTGGTGATTCCTGAAGGATCCAGAACCAGAAATACCATTTGACCCAGCAATCCCATTACAATCATTCTACTATAAAGACACATGCACACATGTTTATTGAGGCACTGTTCACAATAGCAAAGACTTGAAACCAACCCAAATGCCCATCAACGATAGACTAGATAAAGAAAATGTGGCACATATACACCATGGAATACCATGCAGCCATAAAAACAGATGAGTTCATGTCCTTGGCAGGGACATGGATGAAGCTGGAAACCATCATTCTCAGCAAACCAACACAGGACCAGAAAACCAAACACCACATGTTCTCACTCATAAGTGGGAAATGAACAATGAGAACACATGGTCACAGGGAGGGGAACATCATACACTGGGGCCTGTCAGTGGGTGGGGGGGCTAGGGGAGGGAGAGCATTAGGAGAAATACCTAATGTAGATGACGGGTTGATGGGTGCCAATCACCATGGCATGTGTATACCTATGTAACAAATCTGCAAGTTCTGCACATGTATCCCAGAACTTAAAGTATAATAAAAAATGACTAAATTACTTAGAAACAGTGAAACAAGTATCACTATGACATCACTCTTCAGTTTTCTTACTGTGTTGTGCAAGATATGTGTTATCTTTCAAGACGGCATAAAAGAAGTCTGGAGCTAACATCTTTTGTGACCTCATTCTACATTTTATTGAATACGATTAAGCATTAACATTTGTAAGTTCTCTAGCCAGAATGACGAAGAAAATCTGAGGAAACTGTTTTAGAATTATTAGATGAGTCAGAAGTTGAACACAAAGAATAAGATAGGAGCACTTAGGACTCTAATAAAGATGCTGAAATTGATGATTATAAGTAAAATCTCAGTTTATGTGTCTTCAGATGATGATGCCCTACATACATTTTCTCAAACTCAAGAATCAATGAGTGAATAATATACTTTTAATCTAAGGACAGAGCATTTTCATTCAGCTACTTATTCAATAGAAAGTCTTCTTTGTGGAATATTTTGTGACAAGAAATGAGGCCATCCCATTTTGCTAAAAGGACACATGACAGTATTCTTTCATCTTTTATTTCATTTGTGCACCAAATTTTATTGATATAGTTTAAAAGTAGACAGATGCTGAAGGCAGGTATTACAGAGAGATAGCCAGAAGAAATAGATAAAGTAAACATTAAAAAATTGGATTGACCATAAAAAACAGAATTGATCATTCTGGAAGGTATCTACAAATCTAAAAATAAAAATGTTTTGCAACTGTGGAACATATAATGGTCATCCTCTCTTCAACAAAATTAGGAGCCAAAGATCTCAAAAAAATTCTTAAAGCATTACGTTTTGATGCTGTAAGTGCAAGAAGAACCAGAAGTAATAATAATTTAGAAGCCAACAAAGATGTATTTGAAACTTAGAATCAGTATTTGTAAGTTCATGCAGGACAGCTGATGAACAGTTACTGCATTCAGAGGCTCCTGCCCATTTGGGGTATACAGGTTGAGTATCCCTAATCCAAAAATTCAAAATCCAAAATGTTCCAAAATCTGAAAGGTGCACCACACACAGGGGGTTACTGTATGATAATCTTTTAATCAAAACACAACATCAGCTGGGCATGGTAGCTCACACCTGTCATTTCAGCACTTTGGGAGGCTCAGGCAGGAGGATCGCTTGAGCCCAGGAGTTTGAGACTAGCCTGGGCAACCTAGGGAGACCTTGTCTCTACAAAAAGATTTTTAAAATTAGCCAGGTATGGTGGTGCACACCTGTAGTCCCAGCTACTCGGGAGGCTGAGGTAGGAGGACGGCTTGAGCCCAGGAGGTTGAGGCTGTGGTGAGCCATGATGGTGCCACTGCATGCCAGCCTAGGCGATGGAGTGAGACCCCATCTCAAAAAACCAAACCAAAACAAAAGCCCCCCACAACATCGTAGGTGGTGACTGAAACTGTTGCTGTTTGGTTTTGCTGTTGTTTAACAGCTTATCCAGGTATTCTGGTGATGCCATTGTGCTGCTTAGTTACCCTAAACTCACTATTTTTTCACTGTATTAATGGTGTGTCATATTTTTTACTGTTAAGTACTTGTGTCTCAATACATGTATGAAAACGATTATTTATCAGGCATATAAATTTACACTCAGAAACAATGGTGATGCCAACCAACCACAGACCATCCACATCTAGTGGCTGAGACAGTGATGCCTTAGCTTTCTGATGGTTCAATGTACACAGACTTTGTTTCAGTAACAAAATTACTTAAAATATTGTACAGAATTACCTTCAGGCTATGTGTACAAGGTATATACAAAACATAAATGGATTTCATGTTTAGACCAGAGTCCCAACGCCAAGATATCTTAATGTATATGCAAATATTCCAAAAACCAAAATCCAAAATACCTCAAGACCAGGGAAACATGGCATAAAAATTTTATTTATATATTTAAGTTCTTATTTAATTTTTAATAGTTTTTTATCTCTTTATTCTTGTATTTTGTAAATTATTTGGAAAATAATCTAAAATAATTTTTAAGCGGAGTTTATTCAACCTAGATAGTATATGGTGATGACTGTTTTTCTTGGTACACTGAGGTAAGTTAAAAAGATAAGTGAAGCAGAAACAATCTTAGTATTAGGAATGAACTGCAAAACTGACTGGTTCCGGGACTTTCTGAAGAGTTGAAATAGTGAATGGACTTGCACCAACCCACCAAGACCCACACCTGCTAGAACCAATGAGACTGATCTAGCTGGAGACCTGAACAAGAACTTAATGAAATGCTGGAAAGCAGGAAAGGAAACGACCTTGTATAAAATTGAAACAATTAAGGACCCAACAAGCAGACTTAAAGCACTAAGAGGATTGCTATAAAGGGAATATTTAATATTATTTTACCCTCAACAAAAATTTTAAATGGTAGGATAGATTAATTCAGTACAGCTTACTAGGTTTTTTTTTTGAAGACGAGATGTTATATTTCTGAGTGTTATTCATGTCGATCTAAGTAAATCTATTATTCATTTTATTTTTTTGAGACAGGGTCTCATTCTGTTGCCCAAGCGGGAGTGCAGTGGCACTATCACAGCTCACTGCAGCCTTGACCTCCCCGGCACAAGTGACCCTCCCACCTCAGCCTCCTAAGTGGCTGGGACCACAGGAATGTGCCACCATGCCTGGCTAATTTTTAATTTTTGTAGAGGTGGGGTCTCACTATGTTGCCCATGATGGTCTTCAACTCCTGGGCTCAAACGATCCTCTGCCTTGGCATCCTGAAGTGCTGGGATTACAGGCATGGGCCACTGTGCTCAGCATATTCATTTTAATATCTGTATGCTATTCCATTTCCTACTAAGGAAGAGTAATGATGTTTCTTTTCCCTCTATTACAAATAGCATGGCAATCAACATCCTGGTACATGTCATGTTGTTTATCATAGGTAGTGGTCTTGAAGTAGAACTCATGGGGTTTGTGCATTTTCATTTTTGTAAGATGTCAAATTTATTTGCAAGATACTACCCACTTGGTATATTCTTCTAGTTTATACTCCAACTAGCAATGTATATGAGACCTTGTTTCTCCATAACCCCACAAACTCTTGGTTTTACCAGCTGTTGTAAATTTTGCCAGGTTGTTTAAGAAATAATCCCTCTTTTATTATACATTTTCCTGAATATCTTTTCATTTGCTTTTCTTCAATTGTGTTCTTTCTCTGAGAACTACGTGTTAAATCCTTCGACAGTTTTTTAAAATTGTGGTATTTATATTTTTCTTATTATACAAGACTTTTTATAGAGAATTTATTATAGAGGATGCCAATTCTTTGTAGATTATATACACTGCAAATATCTTCTCCCAGTTTGAGACATTTGTATTCAGTGTAATTTGTCATACAGAATTTTCTTTATATTAATGTAGCCAAATTAACACTTCCAATGGATTTACTTTCTGTATCAATTCTTCCCTAGCCTCAAATCTTAAAACATTTTTGCCTATTTTTCTTCTAAATAAGTTTTCCTCCTATAAATTTTAGTAGGCTTTTATGTTTTTGTTTTTTTGTAAATCCATTTGCAATTTTGTATGCTGTGAGGTAGGAATTGCATTTTATCTTTTTCCAAATAGGTAGTCAATTATCTCAGCTCCGTTTAAGGCACAGCCAGCCTATTACTCCCCTCTGATCTGTATCATCACTTGTCATAGAGCAGGCTCTTCCTTCCTGTGTTCTATTGTTTCCTTGGTCTGTTTTTGCATGAATATATAACATTGTTTCAATTACTATTGCTTTCTAGTAAGTCTTGATATGTGATAAAAGTAAATCTTCATTATTCTTCAAAATTCTCATAACTCTTCAAGCCTCAAAAAAAATTAGAATCAAGTTGTCAAATGTTAAAAAATTCCTATTAGGCTTCACTGGAAATACACTCAACTTACAGACCAAGATGGGCAGAACTCATTTTTATGACATTGTCAGTTCTCCCATACATGAACATGTTATATCTTACCATTTATTAGCTGCTTAAAAAAAGATTTTCAAAAATGTTTAGAATTTTCTCCTTAAAGGTCTTGCACATTTCCTGCTAGATCGAATCCTAGGCACTTTACATTCTGATTTCTGCTATAAATGAAATTGTTTTTAAAATTACCTTTTTATTATCATCACATTGTCTTTGAGTCTTGTTATTTCTTTCTTGCCTTCTAAAGTATTTGAGTTTCCATTGTTTCTTTCCCAGCTCCTCCCTATGCTTTGGAAAAGTTTGGGCACAATGTACAACTTTCACATGCACATTTGACTTAATGTTAACTAACATTATTAGCTTCTTTTTTTTTTTTTTGACATGGAGTTTCACTTTTGTTACCCAGGCTGGAATCCAGTGGCACGATCTTGGCTCACTGCAATCTCCGCCTCCCGGGTTCAAGCAATTCTCCTGCCTCAGCCTCCTGAGTAGCTGGGATTACAGCTGTGCGCCACCAAGCCCAACTAATTTTTGTATTTTTTTAGTAGAGATGGGGTTACACCATGTTGACCAGGCTGGTCTCAAACTCCCTACCATCTTCCCCAATAATATAAGGAGCTTACATGAATTTAATCTACTTCCCAAACGTTTTTTTCCATATTTTAGTTCTATCCTTTAAAAATATTAATATCATTATTGTTTTTCTCAGTGAATGCTATTAAAATTTATTTTTAAAACTTTTAATTGCAAAATACATCACACATAGAGAAAAGTTACAAAATGTGAATATATGCCTCAATGAACTGTCACAAAATGAACGCCTACGTAATCATAAGAAACAGAATACTGCTAGCATCCTGGGAGCACCTCCTCACAACCCCTCCCAAGCACTCCTCCCTGACCTTTCCCCATAGGTAACCACAATCTGATTTTTATGGTAATAATTCATTTTCCTTTATAGTTTTACCACCCAAGCATGTGTTGTTAAACACTATACTTTAGGTAAGCTCTCTATAAATGGAATCACACAGTATGTGTTCTTTTTGAAATCTGGTTTCTTTTGCTCAATAATTTATTTGTGAGATTCACAACTGTATATAGCTGTAGGCTATTTATTTTCATTACTGCCTTGTATTCCATTATATATTTCTATGATCATTCATCCATTTACTGGATATAAAATTCTAAGTTGACAGTTATTTTCTTTCAGCTCTTTAAAAATGGCCTTTGATTGACTTTTTGTTTCCATCATTTCTATTGAGAAGACAGCTACTAGCTAGTTGTTGCTTATTTGAAGGTAATTTTCCTTTGCTCTCTAGCTCCTTTTAAGATTTTTCTCGTTTTTGGTTTTCAGCAATTTAACAATAATGCCTATATATGTAGAGTTCTTTGGTATTTCTCCTGCTCAGGGTTCATATCATTTCTGCAATTTATGGGCTAATGTTTTCCATCAGTTTTAGAAAGTTCTAAACCATTTTCTCTTCAAATCCTGATTTTGATTCATCCTCTTTCTCTTGCCTTTCTGGAACTTTAAATACACGCACCAGACCTTTAAACGGTATTCTCTCTCTCTCTCTCTCTTACTCTCTCTTAATTCCTTTCATTCTTTGTCTCTGGTTATTTTCATCTTATATCTTTCAGTACACTAATTCTCTCTTCAGATGTGTCTAACCTGCTATTTAAACTCATTCACTTGAGTTAATTTTACTTACTGATTTTCTCAGTTCTAGAATTTATATTTGTTTATTTTTAGTTTCCAGTTCTCTGCCAAAAATCTGTCTTGTCTTTTATCCCCTTGAATGTGGTAAGTATAATCATTTCAAAAGTCTGTATCTGAGAATTCCAATATCTAGAGGCTGTTTGAACCATCTTTTCTTTTTCTTGATGTTGTTTGTGTATGTTTCCAGTTGCTTTTGATTATAAGCCAGACATTGCATTTGCAAACTAGAAACAATTTGTGACCTTACATGATACTACTTTCTTCCAGGAAGGATTTACAATTCTGCCAGATGCCTAGGGGCACTAGCAATTTAGGAACCCTCAATCTAATTTTAGGGACTGACATGATTCAAAGCTGATCTGCAGCCTCGGTGAGAGTATGTCTATTCCTGGTTAACCCTTGCTCTTATGGTGTAGCCCTTCAGGGTCTTGACTCAAAACGAGTTATGTTCATCAGGTGTCCCCTCCTTAGGGGCCATGGGCACTAATCTCTGCCCCCATTACTCCCACTAGCCTGTCAAAAGGGCTGCTTAGGTTTTAGCAGCTTCCTGCAGAACTGGCTAATATCTCGAGAGGAACAGTGACCCAGTATACCAGGAGGAACTTTGTTCTAGGCCTCCATTTTTCTTCTTTGATACCTTCAAGCAAAACATGTTTAAATATTGTGTTGAGCTTTTCTGGTAGTCTTCAGTGGAACACATGACTCAAATGACCTAATTTGCCACTACTAGAAGTAGAACTCCCAGACTTTATCTATATTTTCACCAATTTCATTGCTCATCATTGTTTCTTGGCTCTACTGTTTCCTTCTGGGTTCAACTTCCTTCAGTCTCAGTACATCTTGCTTCATAATCTTCCAACAAGCTTCTGCAACTAGTTAATTCTATTATCCTTTGCCTGAAGAAAAAAAGTCTTTATTTCACCCTCATTCCTGAATGAGAATTAAGCTGGGTATTAACTTTTAAGTTGACAGTTATTTTCACTTAGCTCTCTGAAGATATTATTCTACTGTTTTTTGTTCTCTCTTTCTGTCATGGAAAAGTTTGCTATCAACATAATGGATACCCCTTTGTAAGTCATCTCCATGTCTTTCTTTTGTTACTAAGATTTTTTTTCTTTGGCATTCTCCTATAACAAGTCTAGAAATAAGTTAATTTTCATTTATCCCATATAGGCTCATGGTGCTACCTGAACTGAGTACTTATGTCTTTATTAATTCTATAATATTCTTGGTCATTCTCTTTTTGAATAATGCCTCTACACTATTCTATCTGGACTTCTTGTTTTAACTCTCTCATCTCAACTTTCATCTTCTCCATCCCTTTATCTCTCTGTGCTACATTCTGGGTGATTTCTTTAGGTTTATTCTTCTGTTTACCACTTCTCTCTTCAGCTGAAATTTGTTGTCTTATCTTAAACTTGGTTGCTGAGTTTTAAATTTTCATGACTACTTTTTCTATTCCTTTCAGCCTAGGTTGTTGGAGCACCCCTGGGGTTTGCTTATATCTGACAACTTATGCTATCACTAGCCCAGGACTAATTTTTTTTTTTTCCTTAACGTAGGGTCTTGCACTGTCACCCAGGTTGGAGTGCAATGGCACAATGAGAGCTCACTGCAGCCTAGAACTCCTGGGTTCTAGTGACCCTTCCATCTCAGCCTTCCAAGTAGCTGAGACTACAGGCATGAGCCACTGCACCTGAATAATTTTTTTAACTAATTTCTCAGCTTCGGGTTTCAAGCCACATAGGTAGCATACATTCATTCAAATTCTAAACCAGCATGAACAAGGATCCATGGTTTACAATTCCCATGGGAGGCCGGGCACGGTGGGTCACGCCTATAATCTCAGCACTTTGGGAGGCCAAGGCAGGCAGATCACCTGAGGTTGGGAGCTTGAGACCAGCCTGACCAACATGGAGAAACTCCATCTCTAGTAAAAATACAAAATTAGCTGGGCGTGGTGGTGCATGCCTGTAATCCCAGCTACTGGGGAGGCTGAGGCAGGAGAATTGCTTGAACCTGGGAGGCGGAGGTTGTGGTGAGCCGAGATCACGCCATTGCACTCCAGCCTGGGCAACAAGAGCAAAACTCCATCTCAAAAAAAAAAAAAAAAAAGAAGAAGAAGAAGAATTCCCATAGGAGATTTCCCAGCTTCCATTCCAGAACCCAGGCAGTTAAATATTTTTTGTTAATTTCCCTGTGGTGGCAGCAGATATTTTCTAGTCCACTCTTTTCATAGACACAACCCCTTTGAAGGTACCAGTTCCTAGTCCACACTGTAAATGGATTCAAGGACTCATGTTCTGTTCCCTAGTGGGTACTAAAACCCAAACCCATATATTATGAAACCAAAAGCTGCAGCCCGTATCTTACGACTCTAATTTCCTGGAGATTCAGTTTTCTTTCTGAAGAGCTCAATTATGCATTTAAAATAATTTCAGTTATGTTTTACCCAGAACTTTTAAAAGTTTTATTTTGTGTTTAATTGGCACATAACTGTGCATATTTAAGGGGTACAGTGTATACCTAGCATTTGAAGGTGTTTATAGAAGGAAGGTTTTCTGGTTACCTAGTCTACTGTATTGCTAGAACCAGAAATCTCATGGCATTGTTCTTAAACTGTCAATGAAAAAAATATGTTAGTATTAGGATAATTAATCAGAACAGACAAACAGAACCAATAGAATGTTCGTGTGTGTGTGTGTATTCCTTATGATAAATCTCTATGAATATGTATGTATGCATATACACCCACATATATATGTCAGCCTCCATAATCGTTTTAGCCAATTCCTTGGGATAAATCTACAATTTCAGAGGCTGACAAGTCCCAAGATCTGCTGTCAGCAACCTGGTGACCCAGGAGAGCTAACCTGGAGACCCAGGAGAGCTAATACGCATTATTTAGTTCCAGCCCAAAGGCCTCCAAGCCAGGAAGAGCTGATGTTTCGGTGTGCATCCAAACCAATGTCCCAACTCAGGGCAACCAGGCAAGTCGAAATTCCCTCTTACTTGCAGGAAAGTAAGCCTTTTTGTTCTGTTCAGGCCTTAAACTGATTGAATGGGGCTTGCCCACATTAGGGAGGGCAATCTGCTTTATTCAGTCTATCAACTCAAACGCTAATTTCATCCAGAAACATCCTCACAGACACAACTGAAATGTTTTACCAAATATTTAGGCACTTTATATCCTAGTCAAGTTGACATGTAAAACTATCAGAATTAGTAAACTCTAGTTTGATTTTTAAATAATTTCATTTCTGAGACGCAAATCAAGCTTTCCTTTGAGCTCTGACAATTCAATCCTGTCACTCTATAACTGAGCAAGACTCAGTGTTAAGTAAGATAGCTTTTTGCATATGAACCTTACATAATACGATTTCATAAGTCTATTTATGGATTTAATTTCCCCTTTTCTTCCAAAGGATAAATGAGCACAAGTCTCTGGAAGCAATATGGAATAAAAGTGTCACCTGAAAATATATTCATGACCTGTTTTTGCAAAACCTCTGGCTTACACAATCACCTACCTTTGTTTATAGGAATATGTGGGTAACAACATCTGCTCATCACATAAATCTTCCACAGTCCCTGGTGCAGTGCCATATATAACCTAGGTACTAGGTAAATTTACCTGTAAGTTGCTTCAAAATATAAATCAAAGCAACAAGTTTGTCTCCATAACTCTGGGTCTCATTCATCATATAGCGAGTGATAAACTTTTACTAAATCACACTTATGTTCACATTACCCTCCTTTGCTCCTCTTCAGCATCAGCAAAAAGTTTGCGAATGTTAGCCTCTGATTCTCCCACATATTTGTTAAGGATTTCTGGCCCATTGACCACTTTGGGCTCTCTTGCATTCAACATCTTGCCAATCTGTCGAGCCAAGAGAGTCTTACCACAACCTGGGGGTCCATATAACAGGATGCCTTTAACATGTTTACAACCTGAAAAGGAAAAGAAAACAGTCTTATATCAGCTAACTAGAATCTAAGTAAGACTCTAAAGGAAAGTGTTCTTTCTTCTTCGTATGCACTTTAGGAAAAACACAGTGATGCCATTCACATATGTTAATGTCCATGAGCCATGAACAAGAATATACAACCAAAAATCCAGAAACAATTCCTATAACTGTACTAAAGTTTGAGGGGGAAATGCTGCCAGTTAAAGGTCTCTGAAAGAGTCCATTCGTGCTATGATTTTGAACAAATACTTTTTACTCTGAAAATGTCTAACTGGGAAATATTACTTATTTTTGGCTGGGTGTGGTGGCTCACTTGAGCCCAGGAGCATGAAACCAGCCTGGGCAATACATTGTGACCCTGTCTCTATAAAAATAAAAAATTTGCTTTGTTTTACATATAACGATAAATTATATATAATTATTATATATCATATATGTGTATATATATATACACACACACACACACACACACACCCCATGGAATACTATTCAGCCATAACAAAGAACAAAGTCACATCTTTTGCTACATCATGGATGGAGCTGGAGGCCATTTTTCTAAGTGAAGTAACTCAAGAATGGAAAATCAAATACCATTATGTTTTCACTTACAAGAGGGAGGTAAGTTATGGGTACACAAAGGTGTACAGAGTAATAGACTTTGGAAACTCAGAAGTGGGGAAAGTGAGGGCATGAAACCAGCCTGGGCAACACATTGTGATGGCAGAAAATTAAGAAGTGGGGAAAGTGAGAGGGGAGTGAGGAATAAAAAACTAATATTGGGTACAGTGTACACTACTTGGACAATGGGTCCTGCACTAAAATCTCAGACTTCACTACTATATAATTCATCCATGTAACCAAAAACCACTTGTACCTCAAAGGTTATTAAAATTATATAATATCTTTATATTACACCCCAAAAAGCACTCTGTGAAATAATAGATTATCAGGTTTCAGTGTCACACTCCTAAGTATGGGTAAAAAGGGAAATTTCTGAAAATGCAATATAAATAGTGTGTCGCCATGGAAAATGGTTTGTCCTTATCTGAAATGAAAGCATTAAAAAGTATATCTTTAAGAAAAAAAGTACAATACATTTGATGACTCAAGTAAAATCACAAGATGCAAACAACTCTATTAGAAATTTTAGATTCTGAGGAGGAAGACCCTTTGGGCTGTCAAAATTGGTCTTCACTTCTTCCTTTATGCTGAGAAAAGACTCCTTTTTAAATCCTTGAAAGTAATAAGAACTGTGCCTTTGGTTGAACATGGAGAGGGAGGGGAAACACTTGATGGCTTACAGTCTTAACCCTTTGCATCACAGAGTAAATCCCTTCCCTAAGAACCACTGCCCAATAAAATGCTTTTTGGCCTTTGACTCACCCTCCAAGTATGAGTGGTAGGGAGATAACAGGAGAAGCCTTGAGCTTCTCCTAGAGGCCAATACCACCAAGCACTACCAGCATCTAAGTTACAGGGACACGCTGGATTAGCAGCACGTTGAAGTCTGGCTCCTAATCTTGCCCTCTGAGCCAACTGTTACCATCATGATTTGAAACTATTCATATGTATAAACTGTAGCTGAGGCAGGTGGTGGTGGTAAAACATTCATAGGGAGAGGACATCCAGAAAGAAGAAAATGAAGATTTTCTGAGTTCCTACAAAGCACCAGCCCTTCTGATCTCCAACTTCTTGACTTCTACATTTTCTCCAAGTTTATCAACTTCCTCTTAACCATACTGCCTTCCCTAGTAAGCCATGCTTTCTTTGAAGGACTTTTAACTATTTATTCTTTGTAAATTTCTGTTATAACCACCCCATAGTCCCTGAATACAATATGGCTTTATTCACTACACATTGGCCACAATGTGTATAATTTCTCCATAGCACAGCTGGAGAAAATTATACCACTGTGCTACTGACTGATACCTCCAGAATTTCATGCTATCCAGTTTCAGTTCTATGCTCACTGCTTTCTCATGCCACTCTTTACTTGTCTTTGTTAGCTCATCTCTAATTCTTCTTATTAATTATCCAGATCTTCACTGTTCTTCTCAAGAGCTACCCCCTGCTATGAATTCTTAGAGATAACCTAGGTTCCTATTTCACATATCAAAAAAAAAAAAAAAAGACTTCACCTCTCTGCTTCTTTATCTATAAATTGATCAGCAGACTCATCCATTCTCAACCTAATCTCGGTTCTCAAAGTAGTCTTCCTTCCTCTCCTCCAAGGTTTATATTGCAATTCTCTGTTTACATGGCTTCTTCGCTATAAGACTGTAAACTATTCAAACGCAAGTACTATCTCATTCACCCAGCATAATGCCCAGCACCTACTATGGACTTCAGGAAAGGCTGAATAAGTAAACTGTTGATTCTTTTCCTACAAAACTCAAAGAATATGAAGGATTTTAAAAAATTATTTGAAGCTCTTAATTTATGGACTGTGCTTATTCTCATAGCTGAGCTAATTTAAATACTTAAAAAAAACACATTTGCAATGACTGAGACTTTCCGAATTTAACAAAACAACATAAACACAAGAATCTTAACTTTGCAACTATGCTTCTGTACACAGAAAATGCTCAAATTAATGTGTTTTGAACTAAATTTACTCAGATATTATAAAATAAACAATTCACAAATTATTACCATGAAGTTTAAAAGAGATAAAATGTTTACCCATGCAACTTATTATATATAACACAGATATGTGAAACGATAGAATATATTTAATATAACTTCAACAGGAATGTAATAGAAGCTCTAGTCTGCATTAGAACTATAATTCTTTTAGGATCTCAAATGAGCACATCAAAAATATACACTGACATGTGAAGTCTTTCAGAATGTACTTCCACAAAGGAAGCTGTTACTTGAATAAGCAGTGGAAATGGGACTTTATTATTACTATTATTATTACAGCCTATTCTGACTTATTAAGTAAGCATTGGTCTCTAATTTTAAATGAGTCATAAAAACTCTTTATAACTAATTCCATTCAACAAAAGTGTACTAAGCTCATGTTTAGACTAGATGCAAAGGTAGCTGTTAGGGATACAAACATGAAAAAGACAGTCCCTAGCTGTAGGGCATTTCTGGCTTAGTAGGAAAGACAGAAATAAAAATAGGCTATCTACAATATAATATGACATTATCAGAGATATGTATGAAATGTTTTTGGACTCTAGCCAAGAGATACTGATTCTGCCAGAGTGATGGCAGAAAATTAAGAATGGACTCAGGTGAAGAGCTAACATCCATTGTGGGCCTGGAAGAATGAGTAGGAGGTTCACAGGCAATGGAGAGGAAATGCCACCCCAAAGAGAGAGACTAGCATGATCAAAGGCATAGGGATATGGACACAGATACTGTTCTCTCGAAACAGCCAGTAGTAACCTGCTGTAGCCAGAGCCCTGGAAGTGAGGAGAGGGCAGTGCCTGGCGACGAGGCTGGCAGGCTCCTAACTGGCAGGCCTTGAAACCATGACCATGATTTTTTAACTTGTTTCATAGGTGATTAAAACCCCACATTTTTGGGTGATTAGTCTAATCACCCTTAGGTGTAAGTGATAATCACGGAAGGCACACCAGGAGATATGTATTTAAAAGCTAACTGTGTTGGTAGAGTGGAGAAAGAACGAGAGACCAAACAGGCAAAGGAGGGGAGGCTAGCTGGGGGAATGTTCTGAACCTTTTTCTGGGGATACCAACTCACTCTGGATTCTTGCCAGTTAAGTTTTCATATCCCTCTAAGTCCTTTGGAAGCACAGGAACAAATGAGTCCAGGGGCCTTGGGAGGACACCCTCTGCTCCTGCTGATGCCCCAGCTTTCTCCTAGAGAACTAGGATATTAAAGCCTGGATCTGATATTGAGGAGCCTCTGATCTCTGGCTGCTGGACTGACTGCCCAGCTGGACTGACTAATGCTGCTGTTTTATTCTTAATATCTTACATGCCACCTCACTCCTCAGAGATAAGTGCCTTAGGTTAGTGACCTAAATAACAAAGGCCAGGTATAGAACGAGAAATCAGTGGACCTGATTTAAATAAATTGTCATTGTCTCTCATTCTATTCCTCTCTTTCCCACAGAACAGTCTAATGGACCTCCCCAGGAAAATGCACATGCACAAAAAATTTGCATACAAATTTGAGAGAGTTATTTAATCCTTTGAGGTCCATCCATGGAATCCAAATTAGAAACTCCTGAACATATTACTGAAATAATCCAGACAAAAGACAATAAACAGAAAGAGGCAAGAGTCATAGGAAATAGTAGAAAAAGAAAAGAAGATGCAGGAAATACTCATCAAAGCTTAGAAACCAAATGGAAACCAGAAAAGGAAGAGGAGTCAAGGATGACCTTGAGGCATCTAGCATGGGTACATGGATAAAATGATGGTAACCTCAGGGATACCAAGACATAGCAAGAGGAAGAGGAATCAGTTTGGAGATTACAGGAAATCATTACTTGTTTTTGGCTATAAGGCATTTGAGATTTAGGCAGTAACGCCTATTAAAAATACTGGTGAAAGCTCAGAAAAGACATCAAAACTACTGCTTCAATATTTTTGAATGCCTGCCCTGGGTATGTGAAAAGCTGTGAAAAGTTTTAAGCAGAAGAATGTGACAACAGAGATAAATGCTGCAGTGATAGAGGATGAGGCCTGGAAAAAGGGCACTAGGTTTAGAAATCAGGAAATACATGCCGCTCTAGGCCACAGGGTCTTCGATCAGGGTCAGAGCATTTGGGGTTGAGTCCCTACCTTTCACTTAGAAGAAAACTAAGTAGCATAAGCAGATATGGAGACCACACTTTCAGAAACTTTGGCAACAGAGGAGGAATGGAGAGGGGGAGCTTGTAAAGACACCTCTCCTTCTGAGACCAGTTAAATAAAGGGACAAGGAGGAAGAAAGCTGAGGTTATTCCTGTTGGGTTCTGTTGACTATGTGAAGCAGGAACTACGTCATCAACAAAATGAGGGATGAAGAGAGGATACTAGGAAACATGGTAAAGGTTTGGAAAGTACATGGGGAGTTGGGAAAATGTGTCTGAGCAGACGGACGCTGTTACTAAGTGAACTCAGCATATGAGATTCAGGTCATCGAGGGACCATCCTTTGTTGTATTTACATAAGCAATTCACAGTATTAGGTAAGGTGTAGATTCTTATTCAGTTCTATAAATACAAATTTCATCTAAGCTGGCATACAAATTTTGACCTTTTTGGTTTTACCCATCTCTTTTTTTTCAAATCTTAATTTTAAAGGTTAGCAATATGAGGTAAATAACAGGATCAAATTAATGTAATGTGCAGTCAACATACTTATAGCTCAATTCTATTATCTAATTTTCCCATCAAAAGTGTAAGGTAAAAACTATCACATGACTGTTTTCAACATTTTTTCCTCCATTTTCCACAAAGTTTGAGGCCTTAATCTTCAAAGTGATTCCCATCTTTTCTCCTTCATCTATAACTTACTTAAGTAAGAACTAAGGTGGGCTAAGGGTATAATCAAACATAGTTCCAAAGCATTTCTTCTCTCAATATCCTATGTCAAGTACTTTTTTAGAGACAGGGTTTCACTCTGTCACTCAGGCCAGAGTTCAGTGGTGTGACACAGCTCACTATAACCTGGAACTCCTGGGCTCAAGCGATCCTTCCAACTCAGCCTCCCGAGTAGCTGGGACAAGCGCATGCCAGCAAGCCTGGCTCAATTTCCTGTATCCAGGTATTTTACTGCTTGTTTTACTAATTGCTCCCGTTAATCATTTTCTAAAAAATACCTACTTTTTATTTGGATGAGGCACAAACATAGTAACAACTCTTGGTTATAATAAGAGAAAGGAAAGTGGTAGTAAAGAGTATAATCTCAAATGGCCAAAAATCGATTTTTATATATGGTTTTGGAATTTAAGTTGCTAATTACATTGGATATAGGAGCAACTGAAGTTCTAGGACATCACAGTCTTTCTCTCATTCAACCAATCATACATCTTGTGGTGGGAAGATGAAGAAGATGAAGAAGTTCTCTTCTGTTTGCCTCTATTTCCTCCATGAAGTAAAGATTCCAGGTCATCAGCTGCTGGTAAAGACGGAAGAGGTGGTGCTTGGGGGCTGAGCCGAATAGAGAAGAAGAACTAGTCATCTCAGAGAATAGGAGAATAAATGGATTGGACTAGGGAAATACAGAAGGAATACTAGGAATATCTGTTCCAAGAAATACTGAGGGCTCACTTGAGATTTGGTTCATAAATTTAAAGTGAGATCAGACACTGTGGTTTTGTGTTTTTCTTAAGCCATGCTTAACAGCGAGAATACTGGCACAGAGTAGGCAGGTAGCTGAGAAACACTTGTGGATTTGACAACAGAAGATGAGGAGCAAGGCTGCTAAGGGTATATACAAAGAGGATATATGTGATAGACCACGGAGGTTAAGCTGGGGAAAGAGGAAAGAGAGAACTAAAAGATTGGGAACTGATAGAATAAATTATACTGGAGGTTCCAGTGGGGTCCAAGTTGCTGGAGTTGGTAACAGGAGAAATGCTAGGAGTAAGCAAGGAAAAATGGGAGGCAGCGGGAGAGCAAGATGCTTATATCTGAGATCCCCAAAGTGGTGTGGTTGCTGGTAATGGCAAACAAAGTCTTGTGTATAATCGAAGAATGAGTGGCTGAGGTGGACTTAAGGAAAAGGTTAATGAAAACAAGGAGGTTGAAATCAGAAAATAAATCAGGTGAAAAATCTCTAAAGAACTTTAAAAATTACTAAGAGTCCCACTTTTCTAGTCAGTGGTTCTCAAATTTAGATTTCACAACTAGCAAAAGAACGTTTGTTTTCTTTAAACTGGAGAGCAGTGCTGTCATTGGGTTGTTTTAGTTTTAGTTTTGCATGGTAAAGATTTCTTAAAAAAAAAAAGAAAGAAAATCAAACCTGACATCGTCTATCACCACCATTTCATATAAAAAGTACATTTTAGTATTGAAAGGTAGACACAATCTCAGGTTAAAGGACAGTGTTTTCTGTTAAATAAACTCAGTTTTATGTGTAGTGTTAAAAGTGAGGGCTCTGCAGTCAGTTTGCCTGGATTCAAATCCTGGTTCTTCCACTAACTAGCTGGAAATAATAATAGTAACTACCTCAGAAAGTTACTATAATTAAGTATAATGCACATAAAGCACTTAGCATACTTTATGGTGGATAGTAAGAGCTCGTAAATATTGGCTATTAATTAATAGCTTATTTCTCTCACCTTTCTGCAGATGAGTGATGAAAATGGAATTAGACTCCCAACTGGTGACAATTAGATCACAATTAGGTTACCAAAAAACTTCCAAATAAATGACTATTTTACTTACCAAATTACTTCTGAGACTGACAGTTGTGATCATCTGCTCCTTAAAACTTTATCTACCATAATTGTCACTTGAACTTTGCAAATTATAGTACCCATTCCACTGATGAACTTCACGCTCCAAATTAACATAGTAGTAAATGAGTTGGACTACAGCAGTTTCACAGACATGTTACTAGTGTTTTGGTAAGTCAAGATTCTTTGTAGCTATAGCCTCTCTTCCAGCTAGACTACTATCAGAGTCAATTCTGCCTGCTTCTACACAATGGAATACAATTCATCCATAAAAACAATGAAATTATGTCATTTGCAGCTACATGGATGGAAGTGGAGATCATTATCTTACATGAAATAAGCCAAACACAAAAATACAAAAATCAGATGTTCTCACTTATATGTAGGAGGTAAAAAATTTGAACACATGGAGGTAGAGAGTGGAAAAGTAGACAACAGAGACTGGGGAGGGTGACTGGGGATGAAGGGAGGCTAAGGAGAAGTAGGCTAAAGGTACAAACGTACAGTAAGATAGGAGGAATAAATTCAATGTTTGATAGCAGGGTAGGATGACTATACTTAATAAGAATATATTGTACTCGGGTGACAGATCCCTTGAATACCATGACTTGATCACTACATATTACATACATGTAAAAAATTTCTCATGTATCCCATAAATTTGCACAAATTAAAAAAAAAGTTTTAAAATCCTGCCTTCCTTTCTTATTCCTCAAACAGTTCACGCATACTGATTTCTCAAGCTTTCTAAGCTCACTTAAGGGTCAACATGTACCCATTCATAGAAGCCAAGCTACCATGATTATCAGTTCCACATGTGCACAGCCCTTGACCTTTTCTCCTGCCTCCTCTATCATAAGAAGTATATTTATTTTCCAAAGTTCCCCTTTATCTTGCCAATTGCAACTACTCTCATCGCCCCTAACTGCCAGACATTGGAAAGCGGTCACTGCCCTTTCTTGGGGAGCACACACCCTGCTCTGCCGGCATTCACCTGGGACGAGCTGATTCTAGTGAAAGGAACTGGGGCTATTTCTGGGCACTTCATCCAAAAGTGTTTTTGCAACGCTAGATCAACATAGCCCATCCACCATCCTTTGCCTCTTGGTTTGAGGTGGATTAGTATTACCTGTATATTCTTTCTCACCTTATTTCTAGCTACAACTCTCAGTTAAATCAGCAATCCTCCAACTATACAAAATTTGGATACTGTTTGAGCCACAGGTGTTGACATCCAGTGATTATAATAATACAAATTTTGGTGGGGAGAACTTTAATAGGCTTTAAGGTGTGTGCTACAAACAACTGAAAGTGATTTCTGATCTAAAAGTCAGAATAGGACCGTATCCACTATGATAGGTATATCCAGCCCACTGATGAAAATGATTCATGAAAATACTTACATCTTATATGTAAATTGTAAATAGCTCGATAAAAATACATAGCCTTACTTCTGAAACACAAGAAATAAACAGCAATGTTTACTGTTTACACTCTTTCGAAACACCCGAAAAAAGTGACAAATTTGTACTTGTTAAGCTCTTCTATTTTACAAAGCAGTATATTTTCTTCATTTTTTCTGGATGTTATCAGAGGCAAGCTGCGTTGAGGAAAAACTGTCAGTCAACTTTGAGGTATTCAAAGGGAGAAAAAACTATAGCAAACACTAATTTTATATAAGAGTAAGCAGGATGATAATAAATTAGAAGTGGTCTCTGTCAAATTAGCATTAAGATAAGAGTGTTCAGTTCATTTTGGGGGCAACATGATCTATAAAGAGAGAAAGAAGTGCGAAGTGGGTTTTGAACAATGACTGATGTTTAAAGAGGAATCCCAAGTGGCTTCCAGTACAAATGCAGACTAGTCATGTTTGCCAAAGAAGGAGGCTATCAAAAGACTAGTAGAAAGTCAGGACATATTCGGCAGTCTTGCAAGCTTCTCTGTGCAGTTGTGCAAACCAGATTTGAGTGCTCAATTTTAAATAGTGCATGCCCTTGTAGAAAATATAATCACAAATTAATATTTGATCTTTTAAATATAATCATAATTATTATTATATTTTTTTCAGACAGAGTCTTGCTCAGGCTGGAGTGCAATGGCACAATCTCGGCTCACTGCAACCTCCATCTCCCAGGTTCTAGCAATTCTCCTGCCTCAGCCTCCTGAGTAGCTGGGATTACAGGTGCCACCATGCCCAGCTAATTTTTGTATTTTTAGTAGAGATGGGGTTTCACCATGTTGGCCAGGCTAGTCTTGAACTCCTGACCTTAGGTGATCCACCCATTTCAGCCTCCCAAAGTGCTGGGATTACAGGTGTGAACCACTGCGCCTGGACACAAATTAATATTTGATCATTTAAGTTTCCATAATTACAACTTCTCTTATGGTTCTGTTGAAAATTGTAAATTGGAACTAGAGTCATGAGTATTTTCTTAGTTCTACTTGACTTACCATTTCAGTAGTACAATATAATTATATTTACTCTAAGAGCATAACTTTCATTGACTCATTATATAGGAGGGCCTTTTGTTTCAAAAACCCTTTTTTTTTTTTGAGACAGGGTCTCATTCTGTTGCCCAGGCTTTGGAGGGCAGTGGCACTATCTCAGCTCACTGCAATCTCCATTTCCCAGGCTCAAGCCATCCTGCCGCCTCAGCCTCCCGAGTAGCTGGGATCACAGGTGCATGCCACCATGCCTGGCTGATTTTGTATTCTTTTGTAGAGATGGGGTTTCACCATGTTGCCCAGGCTGGTCTCAAACTCCTGGGCTCAAGTGATCAGCCTCCTCGACCTCCAAAGTGCTGGGATTACAGGTGTGAGCCACCACGCCTGGCCTTAAGACTGTCAATCAACATCTAAAATAGGTTGTCATCTACACTTGTTTATCTGTGCACTTATGAAATCTTTAAGAAATGGAAATATTTAAGACCAAGACCACTACTCCTGATACCATCTGGGCAGTCAGGTCTTTGACCATCCATTTTCGTGGCACTATTCTGTCCGGTAGAGACTTGCTGTTGTCCCACCAACTTCAAAATGCCAAGAGCACTCTGAGTTTTGCTATGCTAGTGAAAACAGCCTATTTCCTGAGCACCAAGCAGCTGTGCAAGCTGTCTACCATCCGACTGGTCTATATCCAAATCAGTCAACTTAGATTTAATATAGATTTTCTCATTAGATAGCCTAGAACTAAAGATGAGATGTGTGTAGCAATGCTCCAAACTAATCTTTGCTGACACCCCCACCCTTTTACACTCCCTCATAGGGTGTTGCCTGGTATTTCATGAATTCTTGATGACAAAGATCATGCTTCTTCTATAGCAGGTCTGCCTTGCTGCCAAATGGCAGCATGTATCTTTACTGGTTTCAGAATTTTATAGTTTTTTCTTTCTTTGTTTTTTTTCCTTCTGTCCCTTAGCTTTTAACTCCTTTTATGTGCTGTTCTATTGGGCCCCTACTTCAGCCTAGCAAATATCTTCCCTAGCAGACAATTTATTTCTTCTTTACTACACCTGGAATTTCTACTTACTCTAACAGTTCATGTTCTTCTGTCCCCAGAAATCACCTCCTTTATTAATGCCACCTAATTCTGATCATATCTTTGGGCTCAATCCTTCAGTACTTAGAGTAGCAGCTGTCAAACTTTAATATGCACCAATGTCCAATGGAGCTTGTTAAAATGCAGATTTCCAGACATCACTCCTAGAAATCTGAATTCATTAAGTCTGGAGTGAAACTGAATATTTAACAAGCGCCCTAAGTAACTCTAATGTAGGCCAGAGGACACACTTTGAAAAACATCATTCATGGTTACAACTGACAATACATTATGTTGTTTTATTCTAAGAGTTCTTAGCTTATTTTTTTTAAGTGTATATGTTCTATAGCCTCAATTAAATCATAAGCTGATAAGGACACACTGACAAGTTGTAGCTATAGAAGAGAAAAGAGCTATTCTAACAAGATAAGAGTTATCAAGAATAGATGTTTTCTGTACTTGAGTACAGCTGGGGGAGATACAGTTTTGTGAGCGATGACTGGGAATTTCATTCATTAGTAAATTAGATAAGCATTAAGATAGAATGTCGATGTCAAAAATGTTAGCACAATTTCGGCCTACATTAAAGGACTAGTGTTTTAAATAAAGAATAAATAGTTCTGATCTATTTTACAACAGAGACCACATTTGCATTACTCTACTAAATTCTAGGTTTCACAGCTTAACATTAATATACATAAATGCTAAAGTTCACAGAAATGTGAATAGGATGGTAAAGGGCTAAAAAGACTGGCTGGAAAAAACCAACCAAGCTTAGGAGAATTAGCTTAGAGAAAAGAGGAATCTGCAGGGAAGTCTGGACAATAGCTTTCTTCATACCTAAAGAGTGTTCATAAAGAAGTAGTATCATGCTTGTTCTGTGTAGTTTCAGGGGAAGAACCAGAGCTTGTAGGAGAAGATACAAGCAAATACATCTTACCTTAACATAAGGAAGACTAAACTTAAACCTATAGTTGTCCAAAAGAGCAATGTAGCCTTAGGAGGGAGTGAGATTCCTGTCACTGGAGGAACTTAAGCTTAGCCTAAGGAACCTGGCAGAAGTTACTCAGCAGAAATGCAGAAGAGGGCCAGGCATGAGTAATCCCAGCACTTTGGGAGGCCGAAGCGGGTGCATCGCCTGACGTCAGGAGTTCGAGACCAGCCTGGGCAATGTGGTGAAACCTCGTCTCTACTAAAAATACAAAAGGCTAGGCACGGTGGCTCACGCTTGTAATCCCAACACTTTGGGAGGCCGAGGCGGGTGGATCACCTGACCTCAGGAGTTCGAGACCAGCCTGGGCAACATGGTGAAACCTCATCTCTACTAAAAATACAAAAGGCCAGGCACGGTGGCTCATGCCTGTAATCCCAACACTTTGGGAGGCTGAGGCGGGTGGATCACCTGACCTCAGGAGTTCGAGACCAGCCTGGGCAACATGGTGAAACCTCGTCTCTACTAAAAATACAAAAGGCCAGGCACGGTGGCTCACGCCTGTAATCCCAACACTTTGGGAGGCCAAGGCGGGCGGATCACAAGGTCAGGAGATCAAAACCATCCTGGCTAATACAGTGAAACCCCGTCTCTACTAAAAATACAAAAAATTAGCCAGGCATAGTGACGGGCGCCTGTAGTCCCAGCTACTAGGGAGGCTGAGGCAGGAGAATGGCGTGAACCCAGGAGGCGGAGCTTGCAGTGAGCCGAGATCATGCCACTGCACTCCGGCCTGGGCGACAGAGCCAGACTCCATCTCAAAACAAACAAACAAACAAACAATCAAACAAACAAAAAATTAGCTAGGCATGGTGGTGCACGCCTGTAATCCTAGCTACTTGGGAGGCTGAGGCAGGAGAATCTCTTGAACCAGGGGGGCAGAGGTTGCGGTGAGCCAAGATCATACCACTGCACTCCAGCCTGGGCATTAGAGTGAGACTCCATCTCAAAAATAATAATAATAATAATAATAATAATAACAATAATAATAAAAAGAAATGTAGAAGAGATTCAAATAAAAAACAGGTGTGTGCACTAGATGGCTAAGATCCTTTGCAATACTGAGATTCTGTGATTCCTTTGATGTTCTCTGATAGAATCTGGTATTTTTGTACAGTAAGCTCTGAAATAAATATTCCAGGATGGAAAGGAAGAAGACTAAAGGCAAGGAAGATAATAAAGAGGCTACTGCTGTAGTGCAAGGGTAACTGACTAAAGCAATGAAAAAGAAAAAACAAATGATAAAGGCAGAAAAAAATTTAGGAGTATTCAATAATAAATTTGACAAATGCATGAAAAACAAAGGAAAAGGGGATAGATGTATCATGACTCCACAGACCTAAAAAAGAAAGGTAACTGGGAAGGGATAACTACTTGTGGAACGAGAAAGAATGTAACAAAGTTTTAAACATTTCAAGAATTCATTTCAGTAAAAATTCTTATGGCGGACGGTGAAAGCATCTGAAGATATGTGGTAAAGGTCATCTAAAAATGACCACTAAATGCCTGGATAAAAGGAATTAATAAATTTAATGAAATACTGTCTTTCGGAAATGGGATTATTAGACCTCCTCTTTGAGTGGTACAGATCTATGCTTGTGGACTGAGGGAGGAGGAAGGCAAAGGAAGTGTAGGAAGGAATAAAGGGTTCTATACCATGTGTTTGTAGTTAGGCAAGATTACCTGCATGTTCTGTGCATTTTATTTTACTTTGCTGTGCACATAGTGTATACACATGGTCCCCGACTTAAACTGGTTTGACTTTTAACAATTTTTTTTACTTTATGATGGTATAAAAGCAATATGCATTTGGTAATGCTCTTCGATTTACAATCAGTTACGACAAGATAAACCCATAGTCAACTGAAAATACTGTAAGTCAAAAATGCACTCTCAACTTAGGATATTTTCAACTTTTGATGGGTTTGCTGAGACATAACCCATTGAGGGTTATCTGTACAATGAACAAGCAAGTCCTAATTTTACATCTTGTTGTCTAGATGATAAAGAGGTTGCTAATGTTTGACAAAAGAAGAGATGATGAACTAAAACATCTTATATACTTTTCTTGTATGCCCGAAAACTTCATAGGTAAGACTATCTTCTGAAAACAACTTTTGGAACGCTGATATTGTCCTTTGGGCTGATAATGATAAGAAGGAAGTGAGAAGGGGAAGTGTACTTGGCTATAATGTTCATATTTAGAAGATACTTTCAGATTATAGCCTTTGTTATATGCACACAATTTAATCAATGCTATCATTATACAGTAGACGTTTGAAACATGTAGTCTTCACAAAATAACACACTTTAAGTAAGTCTATGTCAATTAACAGGAATGACTGTCTTTAGAATGGAACTGTTAAACTTTTATCTCTTTGAGCTACATATTCTTTGCTCATTGGGTAGTAAAGGAGGTGGGAGAGACAGGAAGTGATGGTGGAAGAGTTCTGTGCCAGTGTGTTTTGAGATAAATGCAGATTATCTACTCGTCGTTCTGCAAGTGCATTTACTTAGCATTGTTGAGTATGCAAAGGACAAACAAGGCCCCAATGCTGAGAAGTGCCCAAAGTATGCTGAAAGTTTAAGAAGTAAAATGATTCTTTGATAAATGTCCTCTTGTTAGAGTTTTTAGCAAGGCTTGTTGTCTGGGAGTGACTGTTGTTAACCCATCTCGTAGAGCTATATGCATTTCTGTACTTATTCATTGAGCTGAAGAAGGAAGAAGAAAGGCAAAAGGAAGGTTCTTTGCAAGTATGTTCATATCTAGAAGATAGTTTCATATTGTAGCCACAGTTCTAGAAGTGATTTTTTAGTAAAGTGCCTCTGTTTATCAGTCCTTACTTCACAACACTAAGCTTTCTAGATGTTATGAGGTGACAATGTATAAAATAGAGCTAGTGAATTAACTAGATAGTAAATTAATTTCATTAGAAAAGAAGCATCTTGGAAATGGCAATGTTAAACCACCTATGAGCAGTATACATCAGTACGTACTGGATTGCTAAGGAAGGGGCAGAAAGAAAGGTAAGGGAAGAGATATATATAGATATGTCCATATTTACAATCTGACTATAACCACTGACATATGTGTGCTTTTTTCTTGGTATACTTTGTGAATACTATATGAATTGTTAAATAATTAAGTAGAAACATCATTTCTGGTAATATTTTAATAGTGCAGATCTCATACTGAACTATCTAAGAAGCATTATACTTACTTGACTGCTTTGTATCTCATTTTATATTGGGTATTAAGTGAACACAGTATTTAACTATAAACCTGCCAATATGCATTTCCAGAGACCTGTTGCCATTTTGTTTTTTAAGATATTTTTGTCCCCACAAAAGATAAGAAAATGTATTGTGAACATTTACCAATGTCTGAATCCTAAAGCCCTGAGTATTTTGATACTCAAGTACTCATGATATGCAAGAAAGCATCGCACATACTATATAAGTGTAACCATGTAAAAAGGTATACTCAGTTATGTATATATGTATACACATACAAGGACTGGAAAGATACATCAGAATGTAAACTGATTCTCTTATGGATGATTTTTTAGTTATATGCCTCTTGTGTTTTTCAGTTTTCTATAATGAACATATTAACCTCTAAAAGTTGAAAAAATACAAATGTTATTTTAAAAAGAAACAAATAAATAATAAATGCATATAAGATCCAAGAAGTTACAGATCAAGGCCAGAACTGCAGATATGGGAAGGGCTATACTACGTGTTTTAATATGTTCTCTTAGGTAATCATTTTTAAAACTATGAGCTAAGGTATTATTTTTACCCTCTTTTTAAGGAAGAGGTACTGAGGCTTACAGTGGTAAAGTGACCTTCCCCTGGTAAGGGGAAGACACATCTGGTAAGTGGCAGACCTGGAACTTGAATATCAATTTGCCTAACAAAGCTAAAACCCCAAAGAGAGCTCAGCTATTGACAGCGCTGTGTCTCGGCTTTGTGCCTGACACTCACATTCAGTGTACTTGAGAGAGAGCCTGGAAATCTGTGTTATTTTTAACATTAAAAATTCTGGGCCAGGCAGGGTGGCTCACACCTGTAATACCAGAAAAGGTGGGTGGATCGCTTAAGGTCAGGAGTTCAAGGGCAGCCTGGCTAACATGATGAAACCCTGTCTCTACTAAAAATACAAAAATTAGCCAGGCATGGTGGCGTGTGCCTGTAATCCCAACTACTCGGGAGGCTGAGGCACAAGAATCGCTTGAACCTGGGAGGCAGAGGTTGCAGTGAGCTGAGATCACACGACTGCACTCCAGCCTGGGTAAGAGAGCAAAACTCTAAAAAAAAAAAAAAAATTCTGATACACACCAAAGACTGAGAACCACTGTGTTACTGAATAGGAAAGACCCCACCCCGCCAAAAACAAAACAAAACAAAACAAAACAAAAAAAACAAAAATAAAAACAAAAACAAACTGAAGAAATGTGGTGAGCTCTTCAAAGCGAGAACAGACAATGCTCAACAGGAGGAGGCTAGGCTCTGCTGTTATACACTGGGGAACAAGGTATCACTCTCAACTTCCACAGATACTTACTGAGTCTCTATTATATACCGAAGAACTATGCTAAGCCAAGTGCTTTCAGGAGATGAGTAAGATAACCTCTGTTACAAATACCTCAATATTAAAAATCAAAGATACAACTATACAGAACCAACATTTAAAAAGGGCTATGAGGAGCCAAAAAGTAAAACAATTACTTCTATTAGGAGGACGTTAAGTGTGACAGATCTTCCAAAGGCAATCAAGCTGAAACTTGAAGAATGAGCAAATACATGGCATCTTCCCTGCAGAACCTATGTACAGACCTTTATATTTCACTGAAACAACATTCATAAGGTGACTATTCTGAAAAAGTTTCTATTTCTAGTCTATCTTCCCATTTTTATAATGAGGAAACTAAGACCCAAAAGTCACAGCCATTCAATGACAAATCCAAAACTAGACTCCAAGTCTCTTGAAACCTTGTCTATTAGTTTCTCATGAAACCATTATATTTTTTATATTTCTATTTCTCTTCCAGAGTACCTGCTTAGTGATTGCTTTGATCTCCTTAACATTTGACTTTTCAAAAAGGAAGTCTAAATTTGGCAGTGCATGTCAAAAACATTTACACTTGTGAATCCTTTTTGATTCAGCAATTCTACTTCCAGGAATTTATCTTAAAGAAATATGAATGTGTAGAAATATTTAGTTTCTAAGGTGCTTCTTAAACATAGTGTATAATAGTAAAAAACTGAATACAATTTCTAACTAGAGGGGATTGATTAAACAAACCACAGCATTATCATTCTACAAAATAAAGAATGTTGTAGAGGAATATTTAAGAAAAACTGTTAACTTACTGAGTGGGGAGAAAACCAGTTATAAAACAGCAAAATGCTTTTTTTTTTTTGGCTCTATGTATATACAGCAAAAACTAGCTGGATGATATACTCCAGAATATTAATGGTACTTTTTCAGGGTTTTTTGTTTTTTACACTAAGTGATTGTTTTATTCTTCTTATTCATCTACATTTTTGAAATTTTCTACAATAAACATGCATTACTACAACTATAAGAACTAATAAAAGTCTTTTCATAAACATAGATCTAAGAGTCCCTCTAAAAGCTGAGGAGAGGACTAGGTGAAAAACAAAGATATTTTTCCTGGATCCCTGGGGCCCACTGGGGAGGCTGCAATAATCTAAAGGCAGTAAGGGGCTTTCTGAATCTAATTCACGTTCCAGAAAACAGTGAAGCTTATTTTGGAGACTGGGAAGTACAGTTTCATATCCAAGTTATGAAATCTAGAATTAAAAAGCCCAACAATAAATCAAATTGTCTTAAGTGGCTGAATCATGAAGCCTAAAGGGCACCAGACTAAGCAACCAGGATTCCAGCCCCAGTAGACAAGCAGTGACTTTAGCCTAAATAAGTTGCCTTATTCTTCTGAGGTCCCAATGTCCTCATCTACAAAATAAGAATGACACAGGTAAGATCAGCATTTCTCAAACTGGTGTTCCTTGGAAACATAAATAGGTCTGTCTTTATGTAAGCATGTTAAGTTTAAATAAATTTGGTAAATGCTACACTAGATTATTCCTTAGGTCTCTGATTCAAATATGTAATTACCTTAATGCATTTAAATCTATAGCTATAGATACACTGTCTACTTTTGATTTTCTCATAATAGAGAGGAATACTAGATAATATGAAATAGATGACAATCATCCAAAGAAAAATTCATACCTTCACAGGAGCAACTGAAAACAGGAAGCAAAGGGTTTAATAATAGCAAGAGGGGCAAAAATAGCATTCAAGTAAGATAATAAAAGTCATAAATTTAAACAATGTCTTTCAGTCTGTTTTGTCTCTCCTTCCAAATGATCTTTTTCTTCAAGTTATTTTATGAGTTGCTAAAATATTATAAGTTCAACCCATTCCTTTTTTTTTTTTTTAAAGATTCATTTCTAGATAACATGAAAAAAAAGGGTTCGATCTTTTGACTGTGGCAATAAACTATCATCTGCCTATCCTTGGTCTGACACAGTATCCCACCTGGAGCCATTACGACTTATAAGACAAATCCAAATTTTGGAGAGTTGAGTTCTATTTCATTTAGTATCACCCATGGTCATACTGCAATAGCCAGATAAAGATCAGACTACAGAGAATTTGTAATTCATTTAAGCGAGTCTTCCCCATCTCCCTTTCTCTAAGCTCATCACAGCCACAATTGGCTCCCTCAATAGTCACAGAGGAAGCCAAAGTAATCAGGTAACACATACAAAAGTAAAAAGTAACAACAAAGAGAAGTTTTACAGAAAGAGACATCTAGTAACACAGGAAAGTGTAAGGTAAAGGGGTAGTTGTGAATCAACATGGAAATGTCCCTGGAATGCACTAATAACCTTCAATGTGAATAATTCTCCTGTGTATATTTGAAATTTGATGGGATATATCTAACGTGTGGATTAGCAACATACTAATTATAGGTTTATCCTACAGTAACCAGTCATTATGAAAAGGTGCTTAAGTCTTGCTAAGATTTCTCCCTCATGATGGGATTCTAGATAGAATTTAAAATCAAAGCACTTAAAAAAATCATATAATCGAGGATAAATTCAAGTAAATACTTGAGCAAATAGCATAGACGTTCAAGCTACAGATGTGTGCATCTTTATAAGTTTGCAGTCACTTGAGTAAGAGGATTTGTAAGAAAAGGATTCAAACTATTACTTGCTCTGATAAAAGATACTGTATTAAAGCCAGAGGTGTTGGTAAAGAAGTCAAAGCCACAAATACATCTTTGAATATCTAATACAGTACCCATAATAATTTTCAATGCCTAATTTTGCACTATGACTAAAATGGTATATGGAAGGGATTTATTGCTATCTTCTGTAACTTCCTTTACAAACCTGAAATAACATTATGTTAATTCTTTAAAAAGCAAAAACGTGAAACCCAAGTTTCTTGCAGGTTTTTTTTTTAAAGTATGACCATATTAAACATATTAAAGGTAGACTGCTCTAAGTAACAAATCATATGGAATTCCAAGGCAAGTCTTATTTGAATCATGGTAGAAGTACTCTCAAATAATACCATTTAAGTGCTGGGTAGCTTTTTACTAGCATTATTGTTAACATTCTAATTCTTCTCTTCCTCTGACATCCTATTCTCTATTGTGTCTATCAAGATAGCTGTTGTTTTTCCAAGTTAGTGTATCACATATAAGATACACTTTCTTATATGTGATAGAAAATTTATAGAGGTGATAGAAAATTTATCTGCTCCTCTCCGATGTAATGTGATAAAAAGTAAATATAAATCAGCCAAAGTATGACTTCACAAATAAAGAAAAAATATTTCGAAGTGTCCCCTTGACTACCTTATCAACAAACACTGTTCAAAATGGGTAATTATAAAACAGCATAGGAGGAAAATCTCAGGTGTTAACTATTTTCAACAGCAACAAAATTTAAGATAAGAAGAAAACACATCTTAACATTAGATTAAAGGGATTGGGTTATAAATTTTTGCCTTTTACAGAGCTCCAAAAGTGCCTCTTGGCAATATAATCATACCAAGTAACTATCATCCACGGAGTGTTTGACAGTCAGCCAGGTACTGTGTTAGAAAACTTACACACATTAATGTTACCTACCAATAAATAATTTTTCAGGCAAGGGTACCAAGGCTCAAGTAGCTGAGCGCCCAGGGCCCTGCTGCATTAAGAAGCCTAGGGCCATACAAGTGAGTAGAAAGGAGACGCAATGCTAACCTTGTTCTGGTGTGTGCCTAGGAGCCTTCTTACTGCTGAGGAAGAGACGCTAACTTACCATGACGGGACTTGTGTGGATGCAGATTTGCTAATACTATTTAACTTTTTAAAAAATAAAATGTTATCTGTGTGCTTTATCACAGAAAAAAACCCAAGATACACTACTAGGTTGAAAAAAAAAAAAAAGTCAGGCACAGTGGCTGATGCCTGTTATCCCAGCATTTTGGGAGGCTGAGGTGGGAGGATTGCTTGAGGCCAGGAGTCTGAGACCAGCCTGAGCAACACAGTGAGACTCCAATTCTACATAAACACACACACACACACACACACACACACACACACAAATTAGCTGGGTGTAGTCCCAGCTACTTGGCAGGTGGAGGTGGGAGGACTGCTTGAGCCCAGGAGTGCGAGGCTGCAACGGAGTATGATTGCACCACTGCACTCCAGCCTGGGCAACAGAGCAAGACCCTGTCTCAATAAATGAATGAATGGATTGATTATATATTATTGTATAAATACTTAGGAAAGGGTTTTAAAAATTCATACCAATCTCTTTACAGTGACTACCTCTAAGAGAGGGAGTAAAACTGGAGCGGGTAGAATGAAGGGAGATTTCACTTTTTACTCTATCTGTGCTGTTTTATGAGGATGCATTATTTTTATAATGTGTTTCTATTTAAAAATAGAAAATACATGTGTGCATTAACATGCACACAAACTCACACAGACACAATATTGACCTGATGCCCTTAAATGTGAACACTCTTGTTATAGTGCCCTTACATAAGAATGGCAGTTCCCAATGAAGCAAATGGTAGCTCACAAGTACCCAAGAAAATACTCTTCCTTTTCTTATTTCTGGAGCCTAGTGCCATTCAGGACCAATCCAAGAGGTCTTTCCTAAATTCAGAATCTAAGAGGATCTACATGGATTTAGTAATGAATTAAAAACATCATATCTGCTTTGACTTTTAAAGATATGGCTCAGTCTTGCTCTTTAAATGCATCTGCTGCTTCTCCATGTGGCCTACTTTGCTAATCTGGTTCACAATGCGCCTTATGTTTTACACAGTACTGCTTTGGGATGCGCAAATACAGTGTTACTCCCACACAGACTGTAAGTATCATGAGGGCAGCGCTTGGATCAAACTGTCTAAGTGTTCTATTTAATTAATCAAGATTAATCAAGTTCCTGGCATTTATTTATTTCCTGAAAACTTATAAGCCAGACACCATGCTGGGAGGAGAGAATACGACAGTGACCAAAATAAACAAGGCCTATTCCTTACTGAAGGTATACTATGTTTGTGAGGGCAGGGACATGGAGAGAGGACTTGGAATACAGACATGTAATAAGCAATTATAATACAATGTAATAATGCATAAAATAACATGGAGCTATTAGAACACACATGAGGAACATTAAAGCCTACTCATTCTAGAAACAGTGAGTTCAAAGCTTTGGCCTGAAGAGTGAACAGGAATTGGATGAAAAGATGGTTAAGAAAAAAAAAAGCAAAAAAAATAACCCTAGGATATAGAGGTAAGAGAAAGTAGCATGGCAAATTAGAGGAACTGAAAATAGCACAGGCTGGCTGGAACCCGGAGTATGGGGGAGGGGCACGGGCTGAGAGGCGAAGCAAGAAAGTTTAGCAGGGGCCAGATCACACAGGGCTTGTAAACCATGTAAGGAGTTAAGGCGGGCTGCTAAAGAGTTTGAACCAGTGCAGTGACAGGATCAGACTTGCCTTTTTATAAAAATCACTCCAGTTACAGTGTGGAGAATGGATTAGAGAAGGGCAAGGCTGAGGGCTTATGGAGCAATTCAGGCAAGAGATAATGGTGTCCTGAAGGAAGAGTGGCAGGGCGAGGTAGAGAGAACTGGAGGGATTTCAGAGAGATTGAGGAGATTGCAGAATTGACGGTCTATTCTGCGACTTACTGGAAGTGGGAGGTGAGGGAAAGAGAGGAGTTAAAGGTGTCCAGATTTTTGGCTAGAGTATTGCCAGAGATAGAAAACACAGATATAGATGCATGTTTAGAGAGGACTGAGGGGGCAACTGAATGTGTTTAATTTCAAGCTTACTATGTGATCATGAAATACCCAACACATTATGCTGGTACAAATCCAGAGTTCTAAACTGAGACCGAGGTGGCATATGCATATTTGAGAGTTAGCAGCATAAAGATACTAATTGAAGCTATGAAACAGATGTGATTAATTTGGAGGAGAATAATTAGAGAAAAATAATAGGTCAAACACAGACTCCTGAGGAACCCCAACATTTTAAGGGACACAAAAGAGGTTGAAAAGAGACAGCCAGAGAGGTAAAAGGAAAACCAGAAATGCTTGGAGTGAGAAAAGCCAAGTAAAGAGGGTATTTCAAGCAAAAGTAGTCAACAGTGTGTTTCCTAAACATGTGCAGACTGATTGAAGCTAGGCTTCAATAAATTGAAATGCCAGTAATTCTTCCTCTCTTCAGTTCAGCTTCCAGTTTCCTTTCACGATATTGAAAATATGTGCAATGATATTCTCTACTTTTCCAAAACTATGTTCTCCTGAGTTTCTCATTTCCAACATTTTCTCACAAGACCTGAGTCTCACCTCCAATTCTGTCACCCACAATAACTATTGCCAAATTCTGCCAGTTTCATGTCTGCAATTTTTTCATGTATTTTCTTCCCATTCCATTCCTGTTGCCTTCACCCCAATCCAGATTCTAAGTACCACACACTGGACAGCAATAGTCTACTGGTCTCTAAGACTATTCGCCTCACCTTTTCTCTAAGGCATCTGTTCAAAAAATTTCATTCATTTTGCAAATATTTACATAGGCCAGTGCTTCTCAAACTATGTATGCTAAGGTCCAGCTGTATTTTTTTTCCTTTTAAATTTCCAATCCATTGCAGACCAACATTTTTGTAAAATATAATTTTTAAAAAATTGTGATAATGTCAAATTGCTATAAACATTTGTAATTACTTATTCTTAATTTCCAATATTTGTCTTATTGTGGACTGGTAACAGTGGTTCATGGTCCAACAATGACCTGCAACCTACATCCCAACACCCCTGATGTTGATAATACATGGATAAGAAGACATTACAGTTGTGCCTTCAAAGGCCTTTGAGCAATGGTTCTCAACACAGGACAGTTTCATCACATTTCTTTTAATCGTCACTGGGGCTCGGAGTGGTGAGGAAGGGAAGTACTGACATCAAGTAGAGGCCAGGGATGGCGCTTAACATCCTATGATGCACAGGTCAGGCGCCCTACAACTAAGAATTATCCAGCCTAAAATGTCAATAGTGCCAAGGTTAAGAAATTCTGCCTTAGGAGTGTAATGCAAATGAATAATTACATTAAGAACACAGCTGGATTCTAAGTATATACAAGGTGCAGGGAAACACAGGAGAAGCACCTGAGTCTGTCTGGAAGGTTCTGAGTCTGTCTGGAAGCTTAAACAGGGACAGTACTTTAAAAAGAGTCCACATCTCCTCACAGATTTCCACAACCCAACCCAAAACTAACTTTTTAATCCTATTTCCTGTTTCTTCCAAACAACAGCTCTGTTAGACTGGTCTAAGTCATGAAGTCTATACCGTGTTTAGTCTGTCACTCTTCCCAGGATATGGACAACTATCCCCTTCCCTCCTCCTATCCAAAACCGCTCAGCATTTAAGGCCTTACTCAAGCTCTGCCTCTTCTATGAAGTCTTCTCGATGTGATTCCCTTTCAGTTCCTGTAGGGCTTATCAATTGTACTGCTCATCTGGCACTTAATCAAATACTGGCCTTTGATATCACTTGTTACGTTGCTTAATTTTTTAATGATTATTTAATTTTAACATTTATGTTCCCTCTCCAGGTTGACAGTTTAAGACAGCTTCTCTGACACACCCATACCAGTTCCTTCCTTCCTGTATTCTGCTACAACACGTGGCAAAAAACACATGAAAAAAGTGGCATTAGGTATTACAGCCTATCACCAAATCTTCATGTCTCTTGAGCTCATGACAATTTGAACACATCAGATTACTAGAAAAGTTAGTTATTTACAATGCAAAGGACACCCAGTCCCCAGACCAAATAATTATCCAGCTCAAAATCTCAATGGTGCCATGGTTGGCCCTTGGCTAGAACAAAGGCTGCCTCAATGATTGCTTCAAAGGTCCCCAAAAAAGTGAAGCTAGAAAGCCCATTAAAATGGTTTTACACGATGGGCTTTCATGGGAGAATAACATGTAATGGTTAAGGAAATGAAATCTGGGGCTCGACTGCCTGGGTTCAAATCTGACTCTACTACTTACTAGCTGTGTGTCTTGGACCCATTACTTCACCTTTTTGAGACAGAGATTCCTGCTCTATAATATGGAGACAATACAGTGTCTACTTCTGAAGGTTGTTGTGAGGATTAATAAACACAATAATAAAGCACACAGAACAGCGTCTGGCATTATATAAGTATTAGCCACCACCCTCATTATAATCACCAACTTACGTATGGGAGTAACGCAGGAGAAAACACCAACTGTTTCACTTCAGGAGTCATGGGAATTTGATTCCTCAAGAGAATGGTTTTTGAAGACTAAAAACAAATTCACGCCCAGTTCCTCAAATGTCAGAAGCTCTGCTCTCCCTCAGCTCGCTCTGCTCCTACTCTTTCTTCTTTAATGCTGCCTTGGCTGCCTAAAGGCCTGGATGCAAATGTTCTCATGTTTGAAGGGCAGACTACTTACACCATTACTATAATGCAGAACATTCTGGGGGAAAGCAGTTTGTTATATATGGAGAAACTTTTTCTCTTCTTGACCAAATAGGATAGGTGTTCTGTCTACCCTCTAAGGGGCTGCCAGCAAAGCCCTTGGAATCCAGGCCTTTTACCCTGCACTCTCCTCCTCCACAGAAAACTTCATGAAGGCGGAAGGATGTACCTGTTTCTTGCTGACTTTCCATGCTGATGGTAGAGTCACCCCAAGAAACATACTGTGATATTATCTTTTGTCTGTTGGCTTTTAAAATCACACATTAGAAATACAATAAAACATTCAGACATAAAGGTAAAATTGAGTAAAAGAACAAAACTTTCCCTTTATTCCCCATCTTAGCTTCCCTTCCATGGAAGTAAACACTTTTTTTAATTTTTAAATTAAATTTTTAAATTAAAAAAATAAATAAATGAGACAAGGTCTCACTATGCTGCCCATACTGGTCTTGAACTCCTGAGCTCAAGTGATCCTCCCATCTCAGCCTCCCAAAGTGCTAGGATTACAGGTGTGAGCCACCACATTCAGCCATAAACCCTTTTTCAATTTAATGTATGTCCTTAGAGATTTTTAGAATGCATTTGCTTTTATATATTTTTTATTAACACAAACATGTCTCTACATTTGGAGCTATATCATTTTAAGATTGCCTCTAACCGGTTTCTTACTGGTGGGCACTCAGGTTAACACTTAGATCTCAACTTTGTAGTGACCCAACTGTTGATCTGTAAGTAACTCAACTGTAGTTGCCAGGAAATCTAATCCATTTGGTGACTCTGTAGACAGCACTACCTCTCCAAAAGATTTGTTTCTTAAAGTCTGTCTATAAATGCAAAATGCCAGGTGAATTTACATACAGTTTGACTTTCAGATATAAGCACAACTACTGTTCAAATATACATTTAACTTAAAAATTTAAAACCAATGGAAAAATTAATTCAAGGTTAAAAAATTACAATTTATAGAAAGTTATCTAAAGTATTTTTTAGGGTCTATGTTTTGTCTCTAAATCCTGATCTAGAGATTTTTGAAATCACATGGTCTTAAGCCATTTTATTCTTCTAATTAAAAAAAAATCTTTATAAATTTCCTGACCTGAAGTTTTCAGTAAATTATTACATTCTTCATATCCAGGTATCATCTATAAGTACTTACTGGAGAACAGGAAGGGAGAAATTTTGCATCTCTAACTAGTGAGCAACTGCTGTCTTTTCCTCTGCTAATAAATTACAGGCAGACTTGAACAGATGTCAGGTTGGCATTCAAAACCTAAAATATAGCTGAAAAGCAAGTTATGACTAATACAAGAAAAAAAGATGAATGTCAGAAAGCTTCTTTTTTTTTTCTTTTTTTCAAATTTCAGATAAGCTCTTTAGCCTTAGGGTTCCTTTTACAGAGCCCTGGAGTTCGCCTAGATGTCTTAACCCCCATTTAAAATGCAATCTCTCCTCATGAGTGGGGGTGTGAAAATGCATTTTAAGAGTGTCAGTGTTTATGTTAATCTTAGCAAGAACTCCCTCTCTCCAAAATATGGCATGCACAAAACCTTAGTGCCCTTTCTTCCACTATGTTTTATTTGCACTGTTTTTAGCATGTGAAAGATGTCTGTGTGATTGAAAGTTTCCTTATCTTCTCAGCAGTTGTTTCATAGAGTAACTACAATTTCACTTATGATATCAGAAAAGAGTTGCTTTCCTCTTGAATTTCAAAAGAAACCTTAAAAATACGATTGAAAATGGGCTTACAGAGGGAGACACTGGGGAAAGGAGACCAAAAAGAACACAGTGTCAGTTTCAAAGAATGGGGGCACAAGACCATAACAAGTGGCTTTCCTCCCCACTAGGTGGCCTGAACATCTACACCCCACAGATCCACTGAAAGACAGTGTGAGGCTGAGGTCTTCCCTCTTTACATCCTTTTCCTTCTAGGTCTTTCCTTGGGTAGATGTGAACCTATTCCCAGGATTACATTAAGAGACGCTGACTAATTCTTTAACAATTATTCCACTGTTCATTGAAAACGATGTGTTTTTTTGCTTTGACATTTATAATTTAGAGAGAATTGCCAGGGATGCTGAAAAAATGAAGTTTCTTGGCAGAAACGCTATCTTTGCTAACAAAATAGCTACAGTGAGAACTGAGGTAATCAATCATTTATTTATCCTGAACACTGTCCACAAAACTGCATACAGGGGAGTAAGTGTGGTAAATGTCCGAACACAAGTATTCAGTATCTATTCAGTTAACACCTGAATATGCTGAAAGACAGCAATCAGCTGTTGAATTTATTCACCCATACTTCCAGATACCAGCTTTGATGTTCACATTTCTACCCTGGGACTCAAATGTGGCTTCTATTAGCCCATAAAATTATGGATTTAAGGTAATTCTTAATTAAAAATCTGTTTTGTGGGGGGTGGGAAGGCATTCTAACTAAATATCTATTTGGTATTTACTAAGTGCAAGGTATAGGTTTAGTTTTCTTCGCTCGTTGCTCTCATATACTTCCAAGGAAGGGCTGCCCCACTTGGGTTTGGGTGAGCTCAAACTGCTTCAGACAAGGGGAAAACTCAACAGTTACTCTGATTAAAACAATAACAAAAACAAAAGTCTAAATTGATATTCCCCTAAATAATCCCTTTTCCTTTATCCCTCAGTCTAGAGAGCTTTATGTGACTTCCTTTCTCCTTTAAGGGTTTCCTTGATTTTAATTCTACAAAAATATAACAAAAGTACAAAAGCAGAAAGGCATACATTATCTTCTTTTTTTTTTTTTTTTTTTTTTTTTTGAGATGCAGTCTCGCTCTGTCGCCCAGGCTGGAGTGCAGTGGTGCGATCTCGGCTCACTGCAAGCTCCGCCTCCCGGGTTCACACATCCTCCTGCCTCAGCCTCCCGAGGAGCCGGGACTACAAGCGCCCGCGACCACGCCCAGCTAATTTTTTCTGTTTTTAGTAGAGACAGGGTTTCACCGTGTTAGCCAGGATGGTCTTGATCTCCTGACCTCATGATCTGCCCACCTCGGCTTCCCTAAGTGCTGGGATTACAGGAGTGAGCCACCGCACCCGGCCTAAGGTATACACTACCTATTTGAAAGACCTTCAAGAGAGAAACTAACAGATTGGAAACTCCATGACAGTTATTTTCATGTATATTATCTCATTGGTTCCCTAATTTTACCGCATAATTGTGTGCCTCTCGTTAAGTCCTTTAGTCCTCCTATATCTCATCAGCAACATTCTGTTCGTAGCTAAACTATATTTTTCAATTTTGAAAAGGCAACATGAAGTTTTACAGACAAAAAGAAAGAACTCTGTTACCTAGAAGCATAATTATCAGTCTGATGAACATAATGACAGAAGAGAAGAATATTCTAAATTTATCACTTTGTAAATTTGAAAATTGATATATAGGCAAAAAATCCACTTAGTTAAGATTCCTGTTTACGAAGTAGACATCACTTTAGACTCCATGGTAAAGACAGTAATTTGGTCTCAAGCCAAAAGTAAAGTTTTCTGCTTAAAACAAAAAAGCCCCACAACCTACATAAATTATTCTTTTCTAATCTTTTTTAAAAATTAGAACTGATTTAACCAGTCATACTCAGTGTCCAGCTGAATCCCCAAACCATATAGATCTGTCTATTTAGTTAACAAAGAGTGGGGGAAAAAAATCCATTTTGTTCCCACCTGACATGTCAAAAAAAAACAACACAGAATATGCATAAAAATAATTTGTATAATTTTATTTATATTCTGTCAAAATATAACCATTTTTATTTATATACCTTTACCAAAGCCTAAGGAGAACTTTATAACCACACTGTAATTGGAGTGCAAGAAAGGATTTTACTATATAATTCCCCCAAAATTCAAAGGAAAAAAGAAGCCTCTATTGGAAGACAGGGAATTATACATGCATTACAAAAGAATTATTTCTCAGCCATTTAACCATTAAAAAAAAAAAAAGAAGAGCTTTACTTTTTTTTAGATACCCAGAAACTTCATCCAGAATAAAGAAAATAAGTTTTTCAATTCAGCTCAAAAGCCAGGACAGCTTTATACTAGTTTGTCTTTTCAATGAAATTGGTAACAAATGCTTCCTGATGGCAAAAAGCCATAAAGAGAAAAAAAAAAAACTTTTCCAAAAGGATAGAATTCATTTTTTGTCTAATTAAATTAGTGTAAAAATATTAGAAAAATAAATCCATAAAAAAGGTTCTGGACAGTGGCACTCACAAAATTCAAATCCATAGTGCTTAGTCAAAAAACACATCAAAAACAACAAAAAGCATACTACTGTAATTCAGCTCATTTCAATATGGATATCAGAAACAGATGAAATTCACTAACAAATTCCAAATCTGTTCTGATTTAATTTAAAACTCTCCAACAGCTGGCAAGGTCACAAACTGACCAATGTGAGTCCAACTCCTTTACGCACTATCTACCCAACGCATACTGACGTTGCGCGTAGCTTCAAGTGCAGGATCTAGATAATGCACAAATAGCAAACTAGTATCTGAATAACTGTTATCTTCAATAGCTTCCAAACAGTGAGAAAACATTTATAATTAAAAGAGACAGCTTACTACCAATGCAGTTATTTTTCTACTTTTTGGCTAAACAGTATAAATGTTCAAAGAAACAGAATCATTAGATTCTTCCTGCACTAGATCTCAGTTCTGAAAACCAGTAAAAACATTCCACAAGAATAACTTAGAACATCTGGAATCATCTTTTTATCCCTGCTTTTACCCAAAATACACTTAAACAATATTTTCATGTCTTGATCGAAAATACACATTACCAAGATAGTGAACTACCACATTTTAAAATATTTTCCCAATTAAAATTCTGCTTTTAATGGACGTGGCCTTTGTATCTTTGAGATAAAAAGTATGCTATTGCCATTTCAAGGTGTATAAAACTCAGGTGATGAGGGTCTCTGTCATTTTCTCTTAATCCAATTCCAAACTCGACCTTTACTCAGTGAACAGGTGTGTGCCGTGCCTGTAATTTATCAGAGTGAGCGACCAGGCAGAAAGGCTACCAACAATAGAAGGCTAATACAATCCAAGCACTTAGTGCCTAGAAAGCAGTTCTTATCCCCACTATAATAAATATACTTTTATCTTCCAGTAGCAATTTAAAGATAAAGAATGATGGGGATGAGGGGAGTAATATATTCATATTCCTTCCATTTTTTTGGATGCTGTTTTTACACTAATAGTCTGCCAGAAGCTGTTACGTTATACACTCCTTTCTCAGATATTCTGTTGCTCACATTCCAATCCAACGAATGATATGGACATGAAAACAGTCACGACAGCATTTCCACTGGGCAAATAAAGTCACTTCACACAGATAAATTAAATAAACCTTCAAGAAGAAAGTGGTAAACGAATAGTGCACTTCTTTGTCTGCAATATAGAAACTTCAATGTATATCCTGCATTTGTCTTTTTGGATCAAACTTATTTAATTTAAAAATATGCAAGTACCCATTTATTAGGTATGAAGATGTACTAACTGGGTAATGCAACAGTACAATAAAAAGGAACGGCAGCTAATGTCAGAACAATGCACACAGCCTAATAGATAGTTATTATTCAGCAGGGTACATCTGACCCATAGTGATCTTTAGAGTCAGGTGAACTTTCTAAATATGCCCTATAGAAAAACATTCTTACACAAATAAATAAATAAAATGGAGTCACTACTAGTATTATTACTGTCAGGGGAAGTTTCTAAATATGCCCCATAGAAAAGCATTCTTCAATAAATAAATAAACAAAATGGAGCCGGGGGGTCTTATTTCTATGATTTCCCCATAAAATTAAAATGTAATTTTAAAAGTTCTGGTATTATAAAAGTTTTTCAGAAAATTTATCTGTTCATTTTTAAAGAAAAAGACAAAAATAATGGGTCTGAAAAATAATTTCAAAACTATTGAAAAGAGATTCTTCATTGCATTAATTTTTTTAACAACACAAGATTTTATAACATTTTCCTTTTTAAACTTACCCATCTGCTCCACAATCTCTGGAGGAAATACTCGGGAAGCAAATGCTCGTCGGAAAATATCTGAAAATTCCTTGTCTAGACCTCCTATTCCCATTTTTTCAAAGTTCCAGTCAGGATTGATAATTGATTGGCGATTTTCCTTGGTTTTAGCTTTGCCTATGTCAAACGAATATTATCAAATGTGAAACAAGGACTTTATCACAAAGTCTAAAAAGACAGACAGAACTCCCTGAGCATCCTAAATGAATAAAGAAAAGCTACCCTTACATATACAAAACGAACAATATAATCTTAGCTGATTTTACAGTCAGAAGGGTAAGTTTTGCTATGCTATCTACTTTGTCTGATCTCCATATATGGTAACACACTGTCAAAATGACTAGCTAAACTTATGCTGTAGTCTATTTGTATCAGTCCATAAAACTTAGTTTTATTAACCTTCAATCTAACTAAATTAACTAACTTGGTTGATCAGAAGAAATGCCATATCTGATGAAGACAACACTAGCTGGCAGAAATGCAACTGAAATCTCGCAGTCACTGAAGTCTCCTAACGCAAGTTTATTTTAAAATACATATATTTATCCAGATTAAGCTTATACAGGTAATTGGGCATATAACCCCTCAGCCTAAGGAAATATACTGAACAAGTTTGATGTCTTCTTTGCTTTCTCTTCACTTGGACACAAAAGTCTGAAATCATCCTAAAGACTTCAATGATTACAAAACTCATGTTTAAAAATTCTCACAAGGACAAAAATTATCTAACTTAAATGTCAGAGTGCCACCTAAAGTAACTCAAGAGAACCACATTTACTATTTCAAAGAATAAATTAAGTACCTTAGTATGCTCTATTATAAACAAAAAATAAAGTAATAATATGGTTTTTATAAAACCAGGGAAGAAAATGTCACATTAAAAAAAGTTTATCCTAAGAAATGCTAAATATTTGAGGTGATACGTTAATTAGCCTGATTTGATCATTCTACAATGTATACATGTATTAAAATATCAAATTGTACCCTATAAATATATACAATTATTATTTGTCAATTAAAAATAAAGTAACTCTTTTTAAAAGTTTATACTAGATGATAATTTTATGGTTAGAGTTTTGAGGCCTTAAGATTTCCTTTGGAAAGCGATGAAAAATATTTTTTTCTTACACTCTACTGCCCTCTTGTGGGCAAAATTTACTGAATGCCAATTAACTACACAATTTTTTTCCCATGGATTACTTAGAAATACCTATGAAAGTTATGCAACTCCCTTGGGATATCTTAACAAAAGGTACACAAAAATAAAATACAAAGAAATCACTTCATAAATGTACTAGATCAATAACATGAAAATACATCCTACCTTCATAAAATGACATACAGGCATTAAAAATCATGTTATAGGTGTATATTTAAGATGTTTGAAACACGCTAAGCAAAAAAAGCAAATTACAAAACTATGAAAACAGAACCAAATTTTACAGTGTGTGAGTTGTTTTCGAATGCCTATCCATATTTTATAAATAAAATATTTTATAATTAACAAAAAACAATAAGGGGGAATGGTAATGTGTGGACCAGGAAATAAAGGCCACGCACTCAAAGACTGTTAAGTGACCCTGGACATGATGATGTGCAACCAATGAAAACCCTCTACTCTCTAGTAGGGTAGACATCAACATAGTTAAATCAACCAAAAATAAGAATTAATGCCCAGTTAATGTCATATTATTCTGGTGAGTTACTATTCTCAGAGAATAAGCTGCATTGTTTTAATATGACAAAAATTGGGCTAGAGTACAAGAGTAGGACTGAACCATGAATCTGCTGGGAAGACTTGACCTGCACATTCATCACTTAATCACTAAAAGAAATGATGATGCTATCTCATTTAACACAAAACCAAGTGAGGGGCATTCTACAAAATAACTGACCAGTTCTCAAAGTCATAAAAGACAAAGTCTGAGGAACTGTCAGTGACTGAAGAAAACTCAAAAGACAGAACAACTAAATGCAATATGGGATCCTAAATTAGATCTTGGAACAGAAAAGGACACAATGGAAAAACTGGTGAAATCTCAATAAAATCTGTAGTTTAGTTAGCAGAAATGAAACCATGTTCATTTCTTATCACTGTACTTTTGAAAATGTCAAATAAGACATTAACATCAGGGTAAGCTGGTAAAGGGCATACAGAAATTCTCTGAGCTATTTCTGCAAATCTGTGAACCTAAAATTATCTCAAAATTAAAAGTTAAAAAATTAATTTGTTTCTTATTTTAGTGCGATTTCTAGGAAATTAAAAATTACACATGTGGCTCACACTCTATTTCTATTGGACAAAGTTGATCCAGATGAAGGTTTTAAACGTTTTCATCAGCAAACTGACCAACAGGAAATACCCCATGCTTCTGTGATAAACTCTCTCAAGAGAGATGCCCCTCTTTCCTTTCCCCATTTGGAAATCACTGTAGTTGAGTTACATATAGAAATAGGCCCACTTCATTTCAAATCTTCTAAAAACTGTAAATCTTACCAATAAGATTAAGTGACGAATTTTCTGCTTTTTCAAATGCAACTTGACTGTTTCCAACAACCAGTCCTACTTCAATCTGTATAGAAAGACAATAATTAGTAGTCTAATAGCAAACTTCTGGACTTCTCAAAGCAAGGCCAAAAGTGAGGGGGAAATGAGGTCTCTCTGGGCAAAGCAAACCTTCCAGACTATCATCTGAGCTACTTTTACTTTTCTCATAACTTTCTTCTACAATTCTTACATGCCTTATTTCCATGCCTATATCTTTCCAATAATGCGTTTCTTATTATTTATTTACAATAAATACCTGCATTCAAGCAAATTATATGTACATATATGTCTACATTTTACATTAATATTAGGTCTGCAAATAAATACATTTTAAGCTATATTTTAATAACAATGATGGCTATGAAAGCAATTTTTTCTCCCTACTATCTTAAAAGGGTACACAATATGAAAAAAATCACTAAGCAACAGATAGGAAAATTATAATCAATCTGCACAAATTACATTATAAGATGATCTAGTAAAGATGATCAGAAATAAAAGCTACCTTCTGCCTTTTCCCTGTCGCAGGCTCTCCCTTCAGGATGCTAGGATCCATGGCTTCAATGTCCTTCACCAGTAAGCCAAAAAGCTTTTCATTGAAGCTAAAGACAAGCTATGTAGAAAAGAGGTAAGGGGAGAAAAATCACTTCATAATATAATGGTTTGATCCTCAGATCATCACCAATGTTTTTCAAATGCAGAAAACCAGTTTATCTTATATACTCCTCTCCAATCTGCTCCTCAAACTACTCATAGCCAATGAAGAAAAGGGAATTAGCACTTACGATCAGTGTTTACAAAGTGACTGCAAAACTCATGTTTAAAATTTCTTCCACATGGATAAAAAATATCTAATTTAAATGTCAGAGTGCCACCTAAAGTAATTCAAGAGTACCACATTTACTATTTCTAACAAAGAATAAAGTTTCTTAGTATTTTATTCAAACACTACAGCCAGTTATATAATATTCACAAACACTCTTGGAAGCAGAAACTACGACTCCATTTTACTAGTGAGGAAGCTGAGATGCAGAAACAGGCTATGCAACAAGGCTCAAAGTCACAGTAAATGAGAGCGCCAGGAGTCAACCCTAGGTCTGTGACTCTACAATTCCTGCTTTTCTATCACTAGTACAAAATGCTTGCCCTACAAGTGCAGAGACAGCTTCTGAATGCTCAATTACTCATTTACCAAATCTTTGCTGAGTCCCTTCTAAAAGTTTGGTCGTCTTCTACGTGCTGGGGTATAATGGTAAATATTACAGGTTGGGCTGTCTGTCCATTCTGCTACTACGAGATACCACAAATGAGAAGAAACAGTAAGGACAGTGATCTGGAGTAAGATATTTACTTCTTCTCTGAATTACGAAAGATTCTCTTTCATGGATTTACTGACTTCTACATGCTACTGAGTTTTAAATTATTATAAATACCAAAGCATTTTCTATTAAACATTCTCCTAAACATTTTCTATTAGGATACTAAAACTAAAAGCAAAGGTAAAAACCATCAAGTTTAGCTAGGCAATCTGAGCACAATTTTGGTCATCCAATACACAACAGCACTGCAATAGCTCTCTGGTGAATTGTCCTGATCTACTTTCATCAGAGACCTAACTGTACATGGTATTCCTGTCTTATTTTCTGTTTTCTTCAACTAGAAAGTAAGTTCTATGACAGTAGGGATCATATCTATTTTGTTCACTGCCGATCTGCAGTGTCTAAAACAGTGACTGGTACTAGGCACTAGGTACTATCAAATATGTGTTTAATTAATTCTTATCTCAACTATGTCCCTTAGCTGTGTAGCCATGGGCATACCATTTACCTTCTTTAGATCTTAAATTCCTCATTTGGCCAGGTGTGATGGCTCACACCTGTAATCCCAGCACTTTGGGAGGCCGAGGTGGGAGGATCACTTGAGGTCAGGACCAGCCTGGCCAACATGGTAAAACCCCATCTCTACTAAAAATACAAAAAAAAATGGTTGGGCATGGTGGCTCATGCCTGTAATCTCAGCACTTCGGGAGGTCAAGGCGGATGGATCACCTGAGCTCATGAGTTGGAGACTAGCTTGATTAACATGGTGAAACCCCATCTCTACTAAAAGTACAAAATTAGTCGGGTGTGGTGGCGCATGCCTGTTATCCCAGCTACTCGGGAGGCAGAGGCAGGAAAATCACTTGAACCCAGAAAGCGGAGGTTGCAGTGAGCTGAGATGGTGCCGCTGCACTCCAGCCTGGATGACAGGGTAACACACCATCTCAAAAAATAAATGAATAAATAAATAAAATTTTAAAAAATAAAAAAATAAAATTCCTCATTTGTATATGTGGAGTTACATAAGGTAATCTCTTGAGGTTCATTCCAATTCTAGTACTCTTTTTAAAATAATGTACTATATCCTTTTCCTATCTAGCAGGAATTCAGTTTTTTAAGATTCTCAAATAAGCCCATAACCAAAATAAGAACTTTTTTTTTTTTTGAGACAATCTCAATCTGTCACCCAGGCTGGAGTGCCGTGGCACAATCATGGCTCACTGCAGCCTCAACCTCCCAGGCTCAAGCCGTCCTCCTACCTCAGCCTCTTGAGTAGTTGAGACCACTACACGCAGCTACTTTTAAAAAATTTTTTGTAGAGACAGGGTCTCACTTTGTTGCCCAAGCTGATCTTGAGCTCCTGGGCTCAAACGATCCTCCCAACTCAGTCTCCCAAAGTGTTGGGATTACAGGCATGAGCCACCATGTCTGGCCAAGAGCTACATTTTCTACAGAACTATATTAGTGAAAGAGACAGACATTCCAGAGGCAAAACAAATGTCCTATGATATAAAAAGGAATTTCAGATATATATGTCCACAGGGTTCCCAAATTTGCTGAGGGAAAAGCTGCTATAATTATACATGACATTTTAATCTAAAAGCTACTTTAGAATTTTTCTGAACAGACTACTTGAAGTTCAGTAAATACATCTCCCTCACTTTTATCACTCACCTTGGATATACGAGTTGATACGCAAAGCCCCTCTCACTTTTTAAAAGGTGGAATTAATTTTGGACAACTGCAGAAATTAGAATACCTATAAAGTTAAAGGAATGAAAGAAAATTAAAAACTACCTGTTGTCCCACTGAGAAGGCCTGGTTGTTGAATTGCTGAATAAATTCTGCTGCCATCTTGTCGGTGTCATAAGGGTTGGAGTCAATGCTTTTTTTCTGCAGGAAATCAATCTCGATGGTCATTGTGCCAATACACTGTTTGGCTTTGTCAAATGTATATAAGGAGACTAGGGGAAAAAAAGAAGCATTTTTTTAAAAATCACAGGAGTACAAAATACCTGTAGTGTTTCTAGTAACTAAAAGTTTCACATAAATGAATCATAAACTACTTCACCAAAAATGGGGTTTAAATGGCCTTCACTGGAGGGACACACAGGTACAGGTTTAAAAAATAATAGTCACTAGAGATTTTCTTCCCCATCTGAATTAATTAGAAATATTGAATGGCAGGCCAGGCGCGGTGGCTCACTCCTGTAATCCCAGCACGCTGGGAGGCCGAGGCGGGCGGATCACGAGGTCAGGAGATCGAGACCATCCTGGCTAACACAGTGAAACCCCGTCTCTACTAAAAATACAAAAAATTAGCCGGGCGTGGTGGCAGGCGCCTGTAGTCCCAGCTTCTTGGGAGGCTGAGGCAGGAGAATGGCGTGAACCTGGCAGGCGGAGCTTGCAGTGAGCCGAGATGACGCCACTGCACTCCAGCCTAGGGCAACAGAGCCAGACTCCGTCTCAAAAAAAAAGAAAGAAAGAAATATTGAACGGCAGTCTCTCTGTTGTTATCCCTCATCCCACTCTCATCAGGATCACAATCCTCCCCACATGGCCTCTGCATCTTTCTCCTCATTTAATGCAATACAGTATGGGATGCCCCAACACAGTTGGCGTAACATGCTATTTCCAAATAAGATTTTTGTTTGACACAAAAAAACAGCTAAGGTGGGATGTGGATGAATTATTTTGGCCTAAGAAAGTAGGACGCAAGGCAAAAAAAAGAAGCTTGAAAAACAATGTTTACTAGCGGAATTTGCTCCAGAGCAAGTTAGAGTTTGACATTTCTTTTTTACTACTACAAAAATGTTTCCCGAGCACCTGCTACATCTAGGGAACTACAATAAGTTCTACATGTACACATGTAGATAAGGGCAAGGACGAGGTTTTTAACTCCTCTTCATATTAACAGCATCTAACAGTTTCTTTCAGGTGCTTAATATATTCATGAACTGTTTAAATGAAACAGCAATAACAGAAAACCCATGGTCTCCATGCTAATAACAAAGGAGGCAATAAAGCATACATACAAAGCTTTGGGTAAGAAAATTCCTGTTCAAGCCACATAAAAAGTTTTAAAATGAATTTTAGGTTACAATGTAATAAATTTAAATATTAAAGTGTTACACATAATTTTACATCATGTAATAACTGTTCGACCAAAAACCTTTAATTGTACAACTACAACACAGTTTACATATCATATTTTTAGAAAAATATGTTAAAACAAATTTTGCTAGTGACAGATAATTACAAAGAAGCATTTCCCTAGAAAAAAAAAACTTGATTCTTAAATCAGCTCAAAAAGTATACTTATAAATGCCAGTTTATAAACAAACGTTTAAAGCAAAAAATTTTACAGTGCTGTATACTGTAGTGGTACTATTAGGAAAGAGTAGAGTAGGCTACCCAGAAAAGTTCAAGAGGATTTTTGCATTTGAGTCTCCCCAGGAGGGCAACTTGATTACGCCTAGTAAGAAAGAGTCTATTGCTACTCTTCAATAAGGCTTCACACACACACACACACACACACACACACACACACACACACACACATTTATTTTCCCTTTAGGTTCCCTGAAGATACTTGTCCTAAAATTTACCAATGGCCCCTTAAGGATACAGTAGCAGCTCTCTTAAGCAACCTCCACTGAGCTGAGTCATCAGAAAGCTGACCAACTTTTATCCCTCCAACATATACCCATCAGCCTATGGTTTGCCTAACGCTCAGAGCTTGTAGACAGGAGTTGCTACACATCATGGGTCAACCAAGTTCATTCTGGTATCTGTCTGTGCTAGTTACACTCGTTACAGTTAATTATGAAATATAATTAAATAGTATAAAAACTTCTGAAGGCCTGGTTGTTGAACTGTTATTACAATGACTTTGACATTCTAGAATAGATATTATAAGTTGAAAGCTTTGGGAAAATTTTTTAAATGAAGTGTTTCTTCTAGAAAAAAAAATACTGCTAACTAGGTATAAGCATTAAAATTAGAAAAGGTTGGGAGTGAACTCTACAAAAATCCAAGAGGTTTTGGCACTCTCAGATGCTCTACAAAGTCTAAGTTCTCCAGCCATTTCAAAGAAATCCACCTGGAAATTATGGGTAAAGTGTATGCACAAAAGATAATACAGAACTCCAATCCATGGACCACACCTCCAAGAAAAAGCCTTTAACCAACTTTTCACTTAATTACCAGTCCAAGTCACATTGGGTAAGTGAGCTTCTACAGTTCTCACCACAAAAGCAGGTTATAAAAAAAGACTGTTTTTTCACACTTGCTTTGAACAACAGGCATGGCATTTCTGTGAGTTACTGAGGTCAAATAGCAAGAGGTAAACAAAAGAAGTCACTGTGCAGTATTAAACATCTGTTGCAAAGATTCTAGTGGTTTACAAACAAAGCTGTTCTCTTCAAAGGGACTTTGAGTATGTGTGTTTCAACAGATTCTGCTAGCAATCAGAAGAATCCAAGTAAATAATTTAAGTTGTCTGTGCCTTGATTTGTCACATCTATAAATCAAGACTGAACTAGATAAGTCTTTATGGTCGTTTCACACTCTAAATTCTGTTCTAAACTTATTTCTTAAATTCTAGACCCTTGAGTTATGTACAAGGATTTTCTGTAAACTCTTATTTTATATTTGAGACAGAGTCTTGCTCTGCCACCCAGGCTGGAGTGCAGTGGCACGATCTCAACTCACCGCAACCTCCACCTCCCGGGTTCAAGTGATTCTCATGCCTCAGCCTCCCAAGTAGCTGGGATTATGGACGCACACCACCATGCCCAGCGAATTTTTGTATTTTTAGTAGAGACAGGATTTCACTATGTTGGCCAGGCTGGTCTCGAACTCCTGACCTCAAGTGATCTGCCTGCCTTGGCCTCCCAAAGTGCTGGGATTACAGGCGTGAGCCACCGCGATCGGCCGATTTTCTGTAAACTCTTTAAATGAAATTGTTTGTATAATCAGATTTCTGTATTTAAAGGGGGACATATACATATTTTAACTACTTCAAAAGCAAAATAACAAAGCCTGAGGAAGGAACATAAAACTCACTGAAGATCAAATAATAAGTTCAAATTTTGGCTAAAAGTTTCAGAATACTCTCCTGTCTCCAATTCTGGATGGCTTGCTCCTTCTTAATATTTCCTAGAAAGGCCAGGCGCGGTGGCTCACGCCTGTAATCCCAGCACTTTGGGAGGCTGAGTTGGGCAGATCACCTGAGGTCAGGAATTCGAGACCAGCCTGACAAACGTGGAGAAACCCCGTCTCTACTAAAAACTACAAAATTAGCCGGGCGCAGTGGTGCATGCCTGTAATCCCAGCTACTCAGGAGGCTGAGGCAGGAGAATCGCTTGAACCTGAGAGGCGAGGCTGCAGTGAGCCAAGATCGCACCATTGCACTCCAGCCTGGGCAACAAGAGTGAAACTCTGTCTCAAAAAAAAAAAAAAAAAAATCCTAGAAAGTACAGGTTATATGCTGAGTAACTTTGATAGGCAAAAGAGCTTAGTTGTTTCCCTCATGTAGTTTGAAAACATTTATAGGTTGAAATATTAATGTAAAAATGAATATGATGATTCAGCAATTCCATTTCTAGATGTCTGTCCCAGAAAGATGCTAGAACATTTGTCTAACAACACATCTACAGGGAGGTTCATTGCAGCATTATTTATAGTACTTAAACATTGAAAAATGTTTATCAGTAGGAGAACAATGAATAAAATGTAGTATATTCATAACGTAGAATACTTTACAGCAATTTTTATTGAAATTAAAACTTGGCCAGGCACGGTGGCTCACACCTGCAATCCCAGCACTTTGGGAGGCTAAGGAGGGAAGATCACTTAAGTCCAAGATTTAGAGACCAGACTGGGCAACACAGTGAAACCCTATCTCTACACAAAATTTAAAAATTAGCCAGGTACTGAGGCTGCAGTGAGCCACGACTGCACCACTGCACTCCAGCCAAGTGAGACCCTGTCAAAAAAACAAAACAAAAAAAAACAAACAAACAAACAAAAAAAACCCAACTTTATGTATATTTATTAAAGATGGACGGCCTGGCCAGGCGTGGTGGCTCACACCTGTAATCCCAGTACTTTGGGAGGCTGAAGTGGGTGGATCACCAGAGGTCAGGAGTTCAAGACCAGCCTGGTCAACATGGTGAAACCCCATCTCTAATAAAAATAGAAAATATTAGCCAGCGTGGGGGTGAGTGCTTGTAATCCCAGCTACTCAGATGGCTGAGGCAGGAGAATTGCTTGAACCTGGGAGGAGAGGTTGTAGTGAGCCAAGATCACACCACTGTACTCCAGCCTGGGCAACAAGAGCGAAACTCCATCTCAAAAAAAGATGGATGGCCCTTGGAAACATAATATTGAGTGACAAAAGTCTACTGCAGAAAGGTTTGTACAGTATAATACCATTTTGTGCATTAAAGACACCAAAACAATATCATAATATCATAATGCATATATATGGGTGTATATACATATATTCATGTCATCTTCATACTGAGAAATTTGAATAAGTATATTTAAAATATTGGCCAGGCGTGGTGGCTCATGCCTGTAATCCCAGCATTTTGGGAGGCTGAGGTAGGTGGATCATTTGAGGTCAGGAGTTCGATACCAGCCTGGCCAACATGGCAAAACCCCTTGTCTACTAAAAATACAAAAATTAGCCAGGTGTGGTGGCACATGCCTCTAATGCCAGCTACTCAGTAGGCTGAGGCAGCAGAATTGCTTGAACTGGGGAGGAGGAGGTTGCAGTGAGCTGAGATCATGCCACTGCACCCCAGCCTCAGCGACAGAGAGAGATTCCATCTCAAAAATAAATAAATAAAAATATAATTACTACTGACTGTAGTAATGTACTGACTGTAGTTTTCTTTTTTTATTTTATTTTATTTTTTTTATTGATCATTCTTGGGTGTTTCTCGCAGAGGGGGATTTGGCAGGGTCATAGGACAGTAGTGGAGGGAAGGTCAGCAGACAAACAAGTGAACAAAGGTCTCTGGTTTTCCTAGGCAGAGTGTTTGTGTCCCTGGGTACTTGAGATTAGGGAGTGGTGATGACTCTTAACGAGCATGCTGTCTTCAAGCATCTGTTTAACAAAGCACATCTTGCACCGCCCTTAATCCATTTAACCCTGAGTGGACACGGCACATGTTTCAGAGAGCACAGGGTTGGGGGTAAGGTCATAGATCAACAGGATCCCAAGGCAGAAGAATTTTTCTTAGTACAGAACAAAATGAAAAGTCTCCCATATCTACTTCTTTCTACACAGACACAGCAACCTTCCGATTTCTCAATCTTTTCCCCACCTTGCCCCCTTTTCTATTCCACAAAACCGCCATTGTCATCATGGCCCGTTCTCAATGAGCTGTTGGGTACACCTCCCAGACGGGGTGGTGGCCGGGCAGAGGGGCTCCTCACTTCCCAGTGGGGGCGGCCGGGCAGAGGCGCCCCTCACCTCCCGGACGGGGTGGCTGGCCTGGCGGGGGCTGACCCCCACCTCCCTCCCAGACGGGGTGGCTGCCGGGCGGAGACGCTCCTCACTTCCCAGATGGGGTGGCAGCCGGGCGGAGGGGCTCCTCACTTCTCAGACGGGGCTAACGCCGGGCGGAGGGGCTCCTCACTTCTCAGAGGGGGCGGCCAGGCAGACATGCTCTTCACCTCCCAGACGGGGTCGCGGCCAGGCCGAGGCGCTCCTCATTTCTCAGACGGGGCGGCCAGGCAGAGACGCTCTTCACCTCCCAGACGGGGTCGCGGCCGGGCAGAGGCGCTCCCCACATCTCAGACGATGGGTGGCCGAGCAGAGACGCTCCTCACTTCCTAGATGGGATGGCAGCCGGGAAGAGGCACTCCTCACTTCCCAGGTGGGATGGCGGCCGGGCAGAGACGCTCCTCACTTTCCAGACTGGGCAGCCAGGCAGAGGGGCTCCTCACATCCCAGACGATGGGCGGCCAGGCAGAGACGCTCCTCACTTCCCAGACGGGGTGGCAGCCGGGCAGAGGCTGCAATCTCCGCACTTTGGGGGGCCAAGGCAGGCGGCTGGGAGGTGGAGGTTGTAGCGAGCCGAGATCACACCACTGCACTCCAGCCTGGGCGCCATTGAGCACTGAGACTCCGTCTCAGTTAACGAGTCTCATTAACGAGACTCCGTCTGCAATCCCGGCACCTTGGGAGGCCGAGGCTGGCGGATCACTCACGGTTAGGAGCTGGAGACCAGCCCGGCCAACACAGCGAAACCCCGTCTCGACCAAAAAAATTCGAAAACAAGTCAGGCGTGGCGGCGCGCGCCTGCAATCGCAGGCACTCGGCAGGCTGAGGCAGGAGAATCAGGCAGGGAGGCTGCAGTGAGCCGAGATGGCAGCAGCGCAGTCCAGCTTTGGCTCGGCATGAGAGGGAGACCGTGGAAAGGGGAGAGGGAGAGGGAGACCGTGGAAAGGGGAGAGGGAGAGGGAGCCCGTGGAAAGGGGAGAGGGAGATGGAGATGGAGAGGGAGAGGGAGAGGGAGAGGGAAAGGGAGAGGGAGAGGGAGAGGGAGAGGGAGAGGGAGAGCTGACTGTAGTTTTCAAATGCATTTTAATTTAAGGCCAATGTTCCTAAATAGAAAAGACCAAACTGTTACAATTTCAAGTGCTATGGGCAGCACCATGGACAGTATCCCAGGCAGCACCACAGTCAGCACCATGGTCAGTCCCAAAGGGACAAGAGTCCTGAAGATTTCATCCTGGATCAAAGAAGATTGAGAATGTTTTCTTATTTTATGGCTAATAGTAATTTAATATAAAAGACTAATAAGAAAGATTTTATAAGCAAAAAATAAGTGTATCCAGTTCTTTGAATAAACTTGGACTTTACAATAATAGGTGTATATATAGTGGTCAAAACATTAGCCTGTAACACTTAAAATATGGCATTGCCAGATGGAAAGAAGACCGACTAAATGATTCCTCCAGAAGATTCCCTCAGACTAAAATCACTGATTTGACTAAAATGTTTCACCTTACGGAACTCCCATTCCAGAATACTTGAGCACTCCTTCAAACCACACCTCCTATCCTATCTTGGTCTACATCACTACTTAAACCAAACCAGTTTTCTATCTTTATGGCTACAACATCCACATCACTTGGGCCCCAAAACCCTACCTTCCCTCAAGCTTACTCCACTTTAGTCCCACCTATCACTGGGTTTTACAATTTTGCTTAGTAAGTCTGTTTGAGCCACTTCTTTAAAGATCTGACTTTACAATCCAGATAAGCATTTCTGTTAGCAGAAGAATGCTTTTATAACTTAAACCGCAAAACACATTTCTCAACTCATCAAAATTTATAATCTTGAATTTCTGTATCTTGTCACAATAGAAAATATCTAGATTCAAAGTTTTAAGTACTCTTAGCCTCATATTTAGAAAAATTAATTTATGAAAATTAGAAACCTAAGCTACATACTACCCCATTTTCTCATTAAATTTAACAAGTGTTCATACTTCCACAAAGAAAAAGCTAACTAAAAATAACCCCAATGTTGGCTGGGCGCGGTGGCTCACATCTGTAATCCCACCACTCTGGGAGGTCAAGGCAGGTGGATCACGAGGTCAAGAGATCGAGATCAGCCTGGCCAACATGGTGAAACCCCATCTCTACTAAAAATACAAAAATTAGCCGGGTGTGGTGGCAAGTGCTTGTAGTCCCAGTTACTTGCAAGGCTGAGGCAGGAGAATCGCTTGAACCCTGGAGGCAGAGGTTGCAGTGAGCCGAGATTGCGCCACTGCACTCCAGCCTGGCAACAGAGCGAGACTCCATCTCAAAAATAAAATAAAATAAAATAACCCCAATGTTTAAATTCCATCTAACTTAGAAAAAATTACAAGTTGTCAGGTTCCTAAATGAGGAGTAGGATAAAAGATGTGTGTGTGTATGTGTGTGTGTGTGTGTGTGTGTGTGTGTGTGTACAGAGAGAGACAGAGACCCAGAGAGGAAGAGAGGGAGCCAGAATGATAAAGAAAATATGACAATTGGTAAAGCTGGGTAAAGGTAGTATACAGAAATTCTTCGTATTATTTTTGCAACCTTTCTATAAATACAATTTTTTTTTAAGTTTTAAAGACAAGCAGAAGAAAAGCTGGTTTAATTACACTTGCATTTTCTTTCCTTCCCCTACTGTATCCATGAAGTTGACATAAAATCATCTGACTAAAGACGACTCATACTCCATTTCCTAACTTTGCCACATTGCCTGAGACAATGCCACTTTTTGCTTATTAGTTCTTTGGCTTATTATCTATTAGCAGCTTAGTCTTTCCACCCCGCCACGCCCCCAACTGGAAGTCATAAATTGCTTTCCTTGCCTTGAACTATGACGACCTTATCACACACTTCATAAAAGATATAGGAACAGAGGTACCATAACTATTTCCTTCCCATTCTCATAGATGTAACCAGTCTTCTGATACAATGAATGTTTAAGATCTGACCACTAGTAATAGAAAATTGTACAGATCTCAATAACTGTGAGAAAATCACATAGAAAATCTTTATCAGGTGGCTAAAAAATATACCTACCTTCTATTTCTTGCCCAATAGAAAGCCCAGCCCATTTTCTCTGTAAAGGAGAAAAAAAGATACTTAAAACCAAAGCCATCAAAATTAGACAAGAAAAAAAGAGGAATTTTAATGAATTTTAGGAATACACTCAAAGATCAAAACATGGTATGCTATTATGGTTGAACTGTGCTCTGCCCCTCCAAAGTATGTTGAAGTCTTAGCCCCCAACACCTGTGGATGTGACTTTATTTAGAAATATGATCTCTGCAAATGTATCAAGTTAACATGAGGTCATAATGAATTAGGGTGAACCCTAAGCCGATATGACTGGTGTCCTTCTAAGAAAGAGACATAGACACACAGACAGAATGCCATCATGTGATAGCAGAGGCAGAAATTGAAATGATGCAGCTACAGCCAAGGAACACCAAAGGATTGCCGGCAACACCAGAAGCTAAGCACAGAACAGGTTCTTCCCTAGAGCCTTCAGAGAGGGAATAGCTCCACTGACACCTTGATTTCAGACTTCCGGCCTCCACAACGGTGACAGAATAAATCTCTGTTGTTTTAAGCTACCCAGTAATGGTTCTTTGTTACTTACCCTAGGAAAGTAAAGCGTGTGCTACAGTTTACATCTGAACATCTGTTTCAAAACGTGCAAAGCTTGCCTTTTGCAGTAAAGCTGGCACCACTGAGGAGGATGTTCCTTTGCACAATATGATGCTACAGAAGGTCTTCACTGTATCAGATCACACTTCAGTGTTCTAAATGTACTGCTGCAGTTAGTTTTACTGTTTGTTACAGTATCTCAAAAAGGAAGACATTCGATTCATGAAGACTAAATTAAAACTGGTCAGAAAATCTATTTTGAAACCCAATCAGGGACTGAAATCATTAGATGGTCATGGCTACTCTTTGTATACTAGCCAGAAGATTTTTAGACATTTACAGCTAGATTTTAGGCTTTCCCAAATCCCTACTGTTTACAATGGCAAGAAGTATGAAGGCAGGCCAGATTGTGTTTAGGCAGGAATCTGGGGTTTGCTTGGTATAGATTCAAAATTAGTAATTACTGATAACACTCCAAAGAACAATGAGAAAAACAATTTTTGGTTGAAAATCAGTAGTTCACCTGCCCATCCAAACACTGCAGACTTTGTGGCGGGTAATTTAGAAGACACTGCACTGTGAATATGTGCAACAAGTGCTCTCCCTTGTGGCTTTCTTACCACATCCTGTTTCCCTCCACTCTGCCCTTCACCTCCCCCAGAAGACCTCTTCTGTAAAACCCCATCCCACTTCTGGCCAACCTGAAATTTAGCACCATGCTTGTTAAGCTTCGACTTTAAGTCACAAGGAAGCCACATTTAGGTTCTGTACTTCAATCCCAAAGACAGCTGATATGGTTTGGCTTTGCCTCCACCCAAATCTCATCTTAAATTGTAGTTTCCATAATCCCTATGTGTTATGGGAGAGACCCAGTGGGAGGTAACTGAATCATGGGTGTGGGTTTGCCCATGCTGTTTTCATGATAGTGAGTAAGTCTCAGAAGATCTGATGGTTTTATAAAGGGCAGTTCCCCTGCACATGCTCTCTTGTCTGCCGCCATGTAAGACATGACTTTGCTCCTCCTTCGCCTTCCACCATGATTGTGAGGCCTCTGCAGCCATGTGGAACTGTGAGTCCATGAAATCTCATTTTTCCTTATAAATTATCCAGTCTTCAGAATTTCTTCATAGCAGTATGAAAATGGACTAATACAACAGTCCTTAGGGATAACAACAGTAGCTATTGTATAAGGTTGTTTGGAGAATTAAATGAGCTAACACATGCCAAAGTACCTAGAATAGAGGCTGGCCTACAGTGAATGTTGAGGAAATTTTTTTTTTTTTTTTTACAAAACAGAGACAAGGAGAAACTGTCACACCTCAAGCTATTGCTAACAATCAGAATCCCAAATGGAACTCTGTAAAAGCTGGAGAACCCTGGAATATCCCAAACTTTTAATCTATAGAAACAAACGTGAAAGTGGTCTGGATAATGAAGAGGCATCAAACAGACAGGTGGAATAGTAAGTGAAAATTTCCTGTAATTTTTGAGGGCTTCAAGAGATCTTCAATAGTTCCTTTTTTTTCCCTTCTTTTTAAGAGACAGAATCTCACTCTGGAGCAAAGGCTGGAGCATGGTGGCACAATCATAGCTCACTACAGCCTCGACTTCCTAGGCTCAAGTGATCCTCCCAACCTCAGCCTCCCAGGTAGCCTGGACTACAGGCATGTGCCACCATGCCCAGCTAATTAAAAAAATTTTTTTTTTTGTAGAGACTAGTGCAGGGGACAAGGGTCTCGCTATGCTGATCTGGAATTCTTGGTCTCAAGCGATCCTCCTCCACCTCCCAAAGCACTAGGATTACAAGCGTCAGGTACCTGGCCCATCTAATAGTTTTTGTTTTTGTTTTTTTCTTTTTTAAACAGGGTCTCACTTTGTCACCTAGGCTAGAGTACAGTGGCACTATCTCGCCTCACTGCAGCCTCAACTTCCTGGGCTCAAGTGATCCTCCTGCCTCAGCCCCTCAAGAAGTTAGGACTACAGGCATGCACCACCACACTCAGCTAATTTTTATATTTTTAGTAGAGGTGGGGTTTCGCCACGTTGCCCACTGGTCTTGAACTCCTGGACTCAAGTGATCCACCAGCTTTGGCCTCCCAAAGTGCTGGGATTACCAGCATGAGTCATTGCACCCAGCCTAATAGTTCTTAAATGAGTGTTTGATCTCTTTCTCTAAACCTTCAGGGAAGTCAACCAATGCTCATTAGCATACTAGGAGGAGGTAGGAATTCCATTTACATTACTTAGGACTGGGGACAGTCAGCAGCCTGAGTAAAATGATAAGGGAGAAGAGGATACAGACTAGTATTCTTGGTGCTTTATATTATGTATGATGTGCCTGGGACAGCACTAAGCAATCTAATTCTCTGGATTCCACAGAATCCATCAACAGTTGTAACTGTAATCACAACCCATCCAGTTGTTATGGGAGCCTAGCAACTTATGTTGTAATTTGAGACTCTTTCCAAATTCTTTAGTATAACGCCATCACATTATAAAATCACCATTCTTAGATATCAACTTCACAAATAAAATGTTTTCTATCTTTTCTATTACCCTGGCAGTTAACATTAAAATAACTTGATGCTTTATGTGATAGCTGACTGATTTTACTGCAAAATCTTTAAAAATTAGGAAAAAAAAATCAAGCCAAAAGAAGGCAGCCATAGCAAAAACTGGCAATTAAGAATCTGTCTTTAGGTTGGGCATGATGACTCACACCCTATAATCCCAGCACTTTGAGAGGCCAAGGTGGGAGGATTACTTGAGCCCAAGAGTTAAAGACCAGCTTGGGCAACACAGTTAAGACACCATCTCTACAAAAAATTTTAAAATTAGTCAGGCACAGTGGTACAAGCCTGTAGTCTCAGCTACTCGGGAGACTGAGGTATGAGAATTGCTTGAGACCAGGAGCCATGATCGTGCCACTGCACTCCAGCCTGGGTCTCAGAACGAGACCCTGTCTTAAAAAAAAAAAGAAGAAGACTGTATCTTTAAATTCCTTATATAATACTTAGATATTTTTCTTCAATATGAATCAATACAGTCACAGGGTGATGCTTGCTTAAAATGAACAGATTATTCATATTCTATGACTTTCAAAAACAGAAGAGAACAAATTAACATCTGAGTTACCTGAGGTAAACTGAATGCAATGCTCCCTGGAACCACTGATGGATGTGTCTTCAGTGTAAATGTGTACCTGTGATTGGGAGAGGTCCTCACAATCACATGCCTAAAGGACAGAAACACAGTTAGTACTCCACATTGAAGGAAATGAAGAACATAATTTCAAAATGTATTTCTTGTCAAACTGATATTTAATGAGTATCAGGTGGAAACGACACTATCTGTGTCTTGAAGAAATAGAACCACAAATTTAGTTTCCCAAACTATCAGCAATCCCAAATGTTTTCCAGATATAAGGAGCACCTTGGGTCAAACACTCATCAAGTAGAATCCAGCCAAAATACCATCCAAAATACCAACTTCCTTACATTTCCAGTTTACATAAAACTGAAGCCAGTGATTTAGAGTCCTTGATATCAAGTAAAAACTAGATGCATTTCCTCTCCTGAGAATTACTTCACATCCTAATAAGGAGAAGAGAGCCAAAGATAAAAGAGCTAGGATATAGCAATCAAAAAAAAGTTAGTTTTTAGACTACTCATTAAATTTATTTGCAGACTCTCTCAACAGGCTAAAACAATAACAACCTACAAAATAAAAAAAAAAAGATTTAAAAAATTCCCAAAATACATCAGCTTTCATGTAGATATCAATATTTATTGTTTTAAAAAATTTTGTGCTAATTCCCTGTTCAGAAATTACCTGTAAATAAAAAAAAAAACAGTCCTCTCATGATAATCTCCTATACCAGGTAACTAAAAAGTACTATGTGTAAGATAGAAGCTTCAAATCCTGCTATGCAGCAGCAGTATCTTTTTTTTTTTTTTTTTTTTTTTAATACATGTGGTCTTGCTATGTTGACCAGGCTGGCCTCAAACTCCTGGGCTCAAGAGATTCTCCTGCTTCAATCTCTAAAGTAGTTGGGACTACAGGCATGCCCTAACATGCCTAGCTCACTATCTTTTTAAACGTTATCTTTTCAGAATGCTGTAATTTTTCACATCAATGGCTAATGTTTCTATACATATTTTTTTGCCACTAGAACACATGTTCCTTATATCAACTACATTTTGAGTAACCCCACCATGAGTACAGTGAACATTTAACATATGTAAAAGAATTCCACAAATTCTCACGTTGATTATCTATACTTCAGTTTATCTGTTGAAAATCCTGTGCTCAATTTAGCATCACAGAATGTTTAGCACTGGAAACAATGTTAATATCACCATACAGTACAGCCTCTTACTCTGAAGCTGGAAACCAAAGATGATTAGCATTTCTAACTCTGTGAAACTCAGGTATTTCACAGATAACATTTTAAGAAAAATGCTCAGTTAAAACCCTACCACCTTGCCTCTTATTTCCCTACAGCCCCTTCATCTCCTTATCTGTACCAATCTCAGAAGCATATGGATGGCACTGAACTTGCAGCAGGGTCTTTAGAAGTCCTGGCAGTGCGGTGATATGAATCAGTTAAAATAAATTACAATGCAAAATGCCTTTAAGGATTCTACATTTGCTTTGCAGCTTCCAATTTTCTTTTTCCTTTACTTTTTTTTGAGACAGAGTCTCGCTGTGTCACCCAGGATGGAGTGCAGTGGCGCGATCTCGGCTCACTACAGTCTCTGCCTCCTGGGTTCAAGTGATTCTCATGCCTCAGCCTCCTGAGAAACTGGGACTACAGGCGCACACCACCATGCCTGGCTAATTTTTATTTTTAGTAGAGATGGGGTTTCACCATGTTGGCCAGGTTGGTCCCAAATTCCTGAGCTTAGGCAATCAGCCTGCCTTGGCATCCCAAAGTACTAGGATTACAGGCGTAAGCCTCCATACCCAGCCCATCTTCCAATGTTCATGTCTCTTGGATTATCATGGTAATAATAATCATAACAGCTAATATTTACTAAGGGATTGTTAACATGTTGGGAACTGTTCTAAGTGCTTTATTTATGTAACTCAATCTTCATAGCTACCTTGAGGAAGAGATCATCTCCATTTTACAGATCAGGACATAGAGGTACAGAAATGGTCACACAGTTTGTAATTGGTAGAGCCAGGAAAACTCAAACAATCTGAGTTTGCCAGAACCAAACACCTAACAACTCTGCCATATATGATTCATACAACCAGTATGTTTACCTCTACTAAGAAAACTGATGAAAACTAGAGTTTTATACATAAAACATTTTTAAAACATTATACAGTATTTATCAAAGTTTGACACAGTAATGATTCAAATACATAACTTTTTCTCATCTTCTCGATTTTCCAACTCAGCAAGAATTTTTTAAAAATATTTTCCAACGTTTCCTAAAAATGACTCTCTGGAAGTTTCCCGAATGCCACTTAGCAGGTTAAAAGAAAACAAAGTCAGATACTCACTGGCCAGACTGGAAATCCTTTTCATTCACAACTGCACAATTGGTTAAAGATAATTCATCTGTAGGACATCTTGCCGCTTGCATGCTCTGTAAGAATCAATGATTAGGAAAATCAAATTAAGTCATGTTCTATTCCCTTAAAGAATATTTTATGCCTTTCTGTCCTCTCTTCATCACTCTCATTGCTATAATGAACATCTATTATTTTTGACTCCCAGCATCCCTTCCTCTGCATTAAGAGCAAACCCTTCCTTTGGGAAACTGTTCCTTTCCCATTCCATGTGGTTTAGTGAGACTGCCAGTCAGCACACATGCAACCACATCTACTCTATCCCACCCACAGGATTTTATATATGCTGGCGCTAGACCAAAGGCATTCTTCTGCAAGCCAGAGCACCACAAGGAGGAAGATTTTCCACTCTAAAAGGGTAAAACTATCACAGAGACACAGACAAGCTAATAGATAACCTGGAAACACAGATCTGGCAACCAAGTTCTTGAGACCAGTCCTGAACATTAGTTACGAGCCAACAAATTTTTTTTGCTCAAGCTTTTTTGAATTAGCTTTCCATATCTTCCAAAGAATCTTGACTAATAAAAATGCACTGAAGTAAATTCAATAAATTTGGTAAACTTATGTATCAAATTTTATGTATATTATCAAAAGTATATTATGAAATGTTATGCATATTATAAAGAGTATACTATGAAAAAGTATCTTTTTATAAGAGATCCCAGGTGGCTACGAACTGTATCTCTTATAGACTGAGAAAAACCATCTTCCAAATGTCTTTCAACAAAAATAATTACAGACTATATTTAAAAAAAAAAAAACAGCCTTTTTGGTCAATAGCAACTAGCAAAATGTTCCTTTATATAATATATTTAACCAATAACCCTTCCATGATTCCCTAGGGTTTCCTAGTGAGCTATGACAGGTAGTCATAGTCTATGACTGAAGGGTTCATTCTTCAAACCTCAAGCCAAAGCTGATTTTTTTTTTTTTTTTTTTTTTTTTTTTTTTTTTTTTTGAGATGGAGTCTCGCTCTGTCACCCAGGCTGGAGTGCAGTGGCGTGATCTCGGCTCACTGCAAGCTCCACCTCCCGGGTTCATGTCATTCTCCTGCCTCAGCCTCCTGAGTAGCTGGGACTACAGGTGCCCGCCACCATACCCAGCTAATTTTTTGTATTTTTAGTAGAGTCGGGGTTTCACCGTGTTAGCCAGGATGGTCTTGATCTCCTGACCTCACGATCCGCCCACCTTGGCCTCCCAGAGTGCTGGGATTACAGGCATGAACCACTGCACCCAGCCAGGACGATTATTCTTAAATGTGTCCCCCAAATATAAATTTACAGAGGAAAGTGAATTATTTTTGGCTTTGCTTTTATTTTAACTAAAAGGCCAGTTTCAATATCATTATCCCTGTTGTTTAGGGCATTAGTCTCCAAAGTGGGATATGTGTACTTGAAGGGTGTTTGTATTATACGATAATCCTTTGGGGTATAAAAATAAAATATTAGTACTGGTATTTATATTGACTTTACACAATTTCTTATTTATGTGTTGTTTTGTTTTTTGACACAGTCTCTCTCTGTTGCCCAGGCTGGAGTGCAATGGTGGATCTCAGCTCACTGCAATCTCCGCCTCCCTGGTTCAAGCGATTCTCATGCCTCAGCATCCCAAGTAGCTGGGTTACAGGCGTGCTCCAGCTAATTTTTGTATTTTTGGTAGAGACGGGGGTTTCATCACGTTGCCCAGGCTGGTCTCGAACTCCTGAGCTCAGGCAATCCGCCCGCCTCGGCCTCCCAAAGTGCTAGGATTACAGGCGTGAGCCACTGCGTCCAGCCACACCATTTATTTATCTATTTATTTATTTATTTTAATTTGTTTGAGACGGAGTCTCACTCTGTCACCCAGGCTGGACTGCCCTGGTGCGATCTTGGCTTACTGCAAGCTCCGCCTCCCGGGTTCACGCCATTCTCCTGCCTCAGCCTCCCAAGTAGCTGGGACTACAGGCACCCACCACCACGCCTGGCTAATTTTTTTGTATTTTCATCAGAGACAGGGTTTCACCGTGTTAGCCAGGATGGTCTCGATCTCCTGACCTTGTGATCCACCCACCTCGGTCTCCCAAAGTGCTGAGATTACAGGTGTGAGCCACCGCACCCAGCCCATTTTTTATTAAAGATGAACCTCACTCTACGTGTCTACTCTACCTTAAGATATAATCTGATGGCACGAACAAAGTCCTCATAATCCACCAGGCTTTTAAGTGTTCACTGCAAGAGTTAAACGTCTATAATTTTTCCACCTATGTCTAAAGTCACAGGCTATTTAATGTGACACTTCACAAAATTGTACGAAAGTTAGTGTTGAAACTGCTAAGGTTTCCCTAAAAAAAGCCATGGACCATAGCTGAAATTATACACAGAAATAAAAATGGTGACAAACTAAATGTATTCTTTTATTGGTAAGTATAGTCAAAAGCTCTTAGAAAACCCTAAAGACTTGAAGATATCAGGACAAATACAGTGTGTGGGGTTTGCTATACAATTGGATAAAAATACAGATGATTCTTTCATCTTAGGGTATTTGCTGGGTAATTATGAAATATACAGGAAATACAATTTTGTAAGATACCAAGGAACAATGTATTAAAAGGGAGGTATTCTTAACTGTAAATGAAACAAGGTGCTTTATGGGAAAACTGTAACCACTGATGAAATGACTGCTTTGACTGGAATTTCAAAAAAGAATTCTGGCCAGCTGCGGTGGCTCACACCTGTAATCCCAGCACTTTGGGAGGCCGAGGCGGGTGGATCATGAGGTCAGGAGATCGAGACCATGCTGGCTAACACGGTGAAACCCCGTCTCTACTAAAAAATACAAAAAATTAGCCAGGCGTCGTGGCGGGCACCTGTAGTCCCAGCTACTCGGGAGGCTGAGGCAGGAGAAAGACGTGAGCCCGGGAGGCGGAGCTTGCAGTGAGCTGAGATGGTGTCAGTGTACTCCAGTCTGGGCAACAGAGCGAGACTCTATCTCAAAAAAAAAAAAAAAAAAAAAAAAGAATTCCAGAACAAAGTTACAGTGATAGCATCTGATACAAAAGCCTTTAACGGCTTCATTCACAGGTAAACTATTGCTGCAATTAAGTCAGAACAAGGTACCTCAGATGTCACTGAGGTTAACTGTATTAATATAGAATCTTCCTATACTCTGGGAGATAGAGAGTAGCCACTGAATTTTTTTTTTTTTTTTTTTTTTTTTTGAGAGAGAGTCTTGCTCTGTCGCTCAGAATGGAATGCAGTGGCGCATTCTCAGCTCAGAGTAGCTGGGACTACAGTTGTGTACCACCACTTCTGACTAATTTTTGTATTTTTAGTAGAGATGGGGTTTCACCATGTTGGCCAGGCTGGTCTCAAACTCCCGGCCTCAAGTGATCCACCTGCCTTGGCCTCATAATCTTTTTTTTGTTTTTAAATCCACACAGATTCACTAGTTACCACAAAAAATGTATTTAAAAGATTTGTTAAATGTAGATGAGTTACACAATTTTTTAAAAATAAAAAGACTAGAGTTCCAAACTTGCTAAATATTTCTGAGGAGGTTATAAGTAGTATGCTACCAAGAAGATATTAAAAAACAAAAAAACTCACTCTGCCCCTACAAAATAAAAATGTTTAGCAACATGTCAGAATTATTTTCAGCTTTTCCAGAAAAAAGAAAAAGAGAAAAAAATCGGCCGGGTGCAGTGGCTCACGCCTGTAATCCCAGCACTCTGAGAGAATGAGGCAGGCGGATCACCTAAGGTCAGGAGTTTGAGACTAGCCTGGCCAACATGGTGAAACCCCATCTGTACTTAAAATACAAAAATTAGCCGGGCGTGGTGGCGGGCACCTGTAATCCCAGCTACTCGGGAGGCTGAGGCAGGAGAATCGCTTGAACCCAGCAGGCGGAGGTTACAGTGAGCCAAGATGGCACCATTGTACTCCAGCCTTGGGGACAAGAGCGAGGCTTCATCTTTTAAAAAAAAAAAAAAAAAGAGAGCGAGAGAAAAAAAAATCTTTCCTAATAGAGCATTTCAAAATTGGATAATTGGAAACATTTCCATTGCTAAGTTATTCTGCTGTTGAAACAATATATACAAAATCTAAAAAATAAAGACACCAAAAACTCGTATCTTCATGCTTTATAAAGTCAGAAACAGAATATTCTAAAACTTTTAAAAATATCTTCCAAATGAAGACTTACAGTGATTTTTGGAACCCATTTATTAGCACAATAAAAGTATAATATATTTTTATTAATCTGCAAGAAAAACTAATAGATGGATATTTACCAGCCACATTTCAATAAAACATTTCCATAAATAGTGAATAAGTTTGGAGAAAGAAAGAATATGATTTAGAAAGTGCAGCCAAATTCTTCCATTTTGATCCAGGCTTTGACTGCCATTAAAGTATCAAAATAAACTGAATTTAGAAACAGCCCTCTGAGCAGCTGTATCACATAATATTAAACGAAGATTTTAAATAATGATGTACCACTTTACTTTCTGGGGTTTTTTTTTTTTTTTTAGATGGAGTCTTGCTCTGTCGCCCAGGATGGAGTACAGTGGCATGATCTCGGCTCATTGTAACCTCCGCCTCCCGGGTTCAAGCAATTCTCCTGCCTTACCCTCCCGAGTAGCTGGGATTACGGGCGTGTGCCACCATGCCCAGCTAATTTTTGTATTTTTTAGTAGAGATGGGATTTCACTATATTGGTCAGGCTTGTCTCAAACTCCTGACCTCAAGTGATCTGCCTCCCTCAGCCTCCCAAAGTGCTGGGATTACAGGCGTGAGCCACTGCACCCAGCCTACTTTCTGTATTTTCAGTAAAATTAACACTGTGAGAATATTGTACATGCCATCTTTAGCTCATCCTTTTAATTTTTTTTGTTTTCTATACATGTTCTACTGCGTATATAACTTTGAGTACTACATATCATCTATAAACAAATATTGGCATATAATCAACATATGAGGATACATAATCAAACATTTTTTACTTATGAGATTCATGATCAAATGTTTGGAAATCACTAATTTAGCACAAGATGAATAAAGTCTAGGTCACAAGTCTCCTTTGTGAATGAGACAGCATTTATGTGTTCAACAAATGTTGACAGCATTTTGCCCAGTCACAGCTTGATCAGCCATATGACAGAAATGTACTGAACTTTTTCAGTTTCCCACTTTCCCAGGGTCATTTTCACCTGCAAGCTTCTTTCTTTTATATAATCTCCGCCACTAACCCCTGTTCCATCCCTGGACAACTCCCACTCATTCTACAATTCTCCACTTAGACACTACTTTTTCTGGAAGGCATTCCTAGACACCTACCCCTCCCCACTAAACTGATGAAATAAACTTCAAATGGAAGCACTCAACTATAATTTTATTCTGTCTACATGTTTGCACTGCATATAAGACACTAAACTTCTCAAAGACTGAGACTATATCTTGCTCACATATGTAGTTCCCAGTGTTAGTACAGGGCCTAGTACACAGTGAATACTCATTAAATGTTTGTTGAACACAAAAATTTATAGATCAATAAAAATCTGTCTCAACTGCAGAATAAACAATCCAAAGAACATGTAACAAAGGACTGATCGTCTCAAGGTTATTTAGGAAGTGATAAAATTGAGCTAAAATGATCTGTTAGTTCAAAATATACAGAACGATATAGCTAAAGTAATAAAATAAATTTACAAAATGCTGTTAACTCTTTCATTTATAAACTTGTTTATTTGTCAAGTGTCCTTCAAAAGGAGTGAAAAAATCCACAGAAGTCATCTGGCTGGCCAACCAAAACAGATGCTGTGAACAAAAGGCCTCCCTACTGGAATCCAGAAACATCTGTGTTTTTATGGTAAGCCAAGCATGGTATCTCATTTTTTCAACGAAGTGTAAGTCTCTATAAATAGTAGATGTCTACTCACCACAGCAATGCCAAGGGAAAATTCCACAATTTTTCTAACATTGACCTTGCCCCTAGGAAACAATAATGAAAGCCAACCACTACAGTCATGCAGCTATTAAGAAATGAAAGTATAGGCTAGGTGCGGTGGCTCACGCCTATAATCTCAGCACTTTGGGAGGCCAAGGTGGGAGGACTGCCTGAGCTCAGGAGTTCAAGACCAGCATGGGCAACATGGTGAAACCCCATCTCTACTAAAATACAAAAAATCAGCCGGGTGTGGCAGTGTGTGCCTGTAATCCTAGCTACTCGGGAGGCTAAGGCAGAATTGCTTGAACCCAGGAGGCGGAGGTTGCAGTGAGCTGAGATTGTAGATGACCAGCTGGAACAGCCACCCTTGTTGGACACTGTTTGATTCAGCTTTTTATTAATATGCAGTTCTGAGATGGCATCCTTATGCACACGCCCACGTATTTCCTTAGGTCAGGTCTATAGATGTGGAAGCCAGGTCCCACGCGTTGGGTATGGCTGTCACCCTGAAGATACCGCAGATCGCCAACATCACATTCCCCAGTCCCCATCTAGTGGCCTCCAGTGGCCCATCTACTGGGCCAGCAGGGGCCAGGAAAGGAGAAGAGGGAGACCGGTGGGGCTGAAGGCACCGGTGCGTCTGTGCAAGAGGAGGAAGCCCTGTGAGAGGGCAGCAGCCTCCGGACTGGTACAAGCGATTCTCCTGCCTCAGCCTTCCGAGTAGCTGGGATTACAGCAAAAAATAAAATTATTTGCTTATCTTCATCAAAGAAACTGGGGTGATTTAATCAGGACTCTTCTGGACAACACTGCACAGTTTTGGAATTTAAATCACATACTTTCATCCAAATGTCCACTTTAAAAACTGGATTAAAGTACGCTTTACTATTTACTAAATAATTTAATAGGGCAAAATAAACAGAAAGAAAAATAGTGTGGCATCTGACCAAAAGAGCTCATTACCAAACAGCTTCCCCTACCTGAACTGTCACCCTTATGAATCCACTGGTTCTTCTTCTGTGGTGCTCTAGGCTTTGGTTTCATTTCTCCCACAGGAAAGGGAAGGACTGAAAACACAAACCTGCCCCAGGGCCAGCTCAGCTAACAGGTCTCACTCAACTACTTCTTGCTAGAGGATCTTTCCTGAAAAATAACATTTCAGAACTACACTGTTCGGTAATCACTAGACATATTTCACTATTAAAATTAATTTAAAGTTAAATTCAATTCTTCAGTTGAACTAGCCCTATGTTTCAAAAGCCACCTGCAGCTAGTGGTTATCACTGCAGAAAGTTTCATCGGATAGCACTAGCCTAGAATAATGCAAGAAAGGCCATCAGTACTAATCTTCAGGCCTATGGAATCCCTCTGTGCTACATATTCCTATAATAATAATTTCTGTTAAAATTCTGAAGTCACATGTGACTAGAAGTGATGGGGTAGAAATAAGTTAAACTTACATGTCCTATAGTTATCTCTTGAAAAGCCTTTAGGGATATCCTTGACATTATCTATCTCAAACTAATAACTGTTCACATAGATGAACCTCCTGCCTGGCATCCCTTAGAACTTTAAAATTCCTTTACAAGTTTATAATGAAAAGAAAAACAATTCCCATTTTGGTCTTTTGGGGGGAAAAGCATGCACAGAAAAATATAAAAGGCTGACAACTTTCAATATCGGCAAAGATGCAATGCAATTTCTACAAAGTTAATGTGACCCAACAAGTGCACCCCTAGGTTTTTAGTCAAAAGAAATGAAAATATATCCACACAAAGACTCGCACACAAATGATCACAACAGCTGTACTCATAATAGCCTAAAAATGGAAACAACATGAATGTCTACCAAAAGATGAATGAATGAAGAAATTATAGGAGAGCCATACAATTGACTACTACTCAGAAATTAAAAAGAAACTAGTCCAGGTGCAGTGGCTCATGCCTGTAATCCCAACACTTTGGGAGGCCGAGGCAGGGGGATCGCCTGAGCCCAGGAGTTCCAGACCAGCCTGGGCAACATGGTGAAACCCTGTCTCTACAAAAGATACAGAAATTAGCCAGGCGTGGTGGTACATGCCGGTAGTCCCAACTACTTGGGAGGCTGAGGTGGGAGGACTGCTTGAGCCCAGGAGTATGAGGCTGCAGTGAGCTATGATCACACCACTGCACCCCAGCCTGGGCAACAAAGCAAGACCCTGTCTCTACAAAAAAATAAAAACTAAACTTAAAAAAAAGATACACACTAAACTGTTAACAGTGGTTACCACCAAGGAGAAAGACAAGAAAATGTCTTTACAATTCTGAACTCTTTACAATTCTGTAAAACTCTTTACAATTCTGAACTGCTGGAACTGTTTTTACAATAAATAAACTTTGTCTCACAAAAATCATTTTAAATATAGAAAACTTTTATGTGTAATTTTTTCCCTACAGCATTATTTTAACAGTGATGAATCAGGAGTAACCTAAAGGTCTTGTTTCAAAGTAATGGTTCTGTAAACTACAACGTACCCGCACTTGATTATATATCATATCATATAAGGATCAAAATCCTCATAACACACTAAGGTAGGGTTCATATCACAGAATTGTATACAGAACTTTTACTTTACAGCATTTTTCTTTTTTTTTTTTTTTTTTTGTGAGGCAAGGTCTGGCTTTATCACCCAGGCTGGAGTGCAGTGGCGCCATCTCAGCACACTGCAACCTTTGCTTCCCTGGCTCAAGCCATCTTCCCACCTCAGTCTCCCGAGTAGCTGAGGCTACAGGCAAGCACCACCACACCAGGCTAATTTTTGTATTTTTTGTAGAGATGGGGTTTCATCAGGTTGACCAGGCTGGTCTCGAACTCCTGACCTCAAGTGATCTGCCTGCTTCAGACTACAAGTGTGAGCCACCACGCTCAGCCTTAAAGCATTATTTTTAAAAAAGTATGGCAAACCAACTAAATGGAAACACACCAAAATGTGAAAAACAACTGACTGGATAACGAAACTATGGGTGACTTCCAGCTTTCCACACTGATTTTAAACCTCATATATGAAGTTTTCAGGTGTATCTGGTTCTATTTCTGGGTTGGTTGTTCTACTTCATTAACTATTTGTCTGCTTTCTATACTAGTACCACATTGTTTTAATTACCATATATGGCATATTTTGATGTCTAGTTTTGTCAGATTCGTATCAAAAAATTAATATTCTTAACTTCACAGAAGCATCTCAGGACATGCATCTCAAATGTTTAAAGAGGCAGAAGGCTCCCTACCGTCGTTTTTTTTTGTTTTCTCTTTTTTGAGATGGAGTCTCACTCTGTCACCCATGCTGGAGTTAGTGCAGTGGCTCGATCTTGGCTCACTGCAACCTCCACCTCCCAGGTTCAAACAATTCTCCTGCCTCAGCCTCCCAAATAGTTGGGATTACAGGCAACCACCACCACACCCGGCTAATTTTTGTATTTTTTGCAGAGACAGGTTTCACCATGTTGGCCAGGCTGATCTCGAATTCCTGACCTCAAGTCATCCACCCACCTCAGCCTCCCAAAGTGCTGGGATTACAGGCATGAGCCACTGCACCCGGCTATCCCATCACTTAATCCCACCCTGCCAATCTTTGCTCTCTTGAATCTTGGCACACTGCCAGTAAGCCTCTCATGGGTCACTTAAAAAGCAAATATCCCATAATTCTACTTTATTTTAATTCTACTCTGTAGTTCTTTTAACTCATTTCAAACTAGCACCCTTTTCTCTCTTCTCTTTATTACGAAATCTCTCAAGTCTCCCTTCCTTGCCTTCCATGTTCTCATCCTATGGCTATCTTCTTCAACCATTCTTTGAAATCCTTTCCAGCAGCCACTTTACTGTAACTGCTGTCTTCAAAATCACCAATGACTAAATGCCAAATTCAGTGGTACCTCCTTCTCCTCAGTATTCACTTTTTCATTGGCTTGTCTTGCTATGTTCCTCATCTGTTAATACCATCATTACCCTTTCAAGTCATTAAATTCAAGATTTCAGGGTCATTCTTCCCTTCACTGCCTATCCCTGGAATGCACACATAAACAATCAAGAGTCTACTAAGTCTACTGCACTGTCACTTGGATGTGCCTCCCTTCCAGCCTCACAACCATAACCTAGTTCAGCCATATCACCTCTCCTAAAAAACTACAATGGTAATAATTGTTGTCCCTGGTTCTAGCTTTTGTTCTCCTCCAATTCAGCCTTCCCTCTGCCACCAGACATGACCTGAAACCAAAAATATGATTCATAAGTAATAAAGCCCAAACTCCTTAGCATGCTACTCACAGCCACCTATGCAAGATCTATCTTTAACTTATTTTTCTGCATCATCTACCTCAATACCCCACCCCAACCCCATGTACCCCACATTCCAAACTCCATTCCTTCACTCACACTATTCCTTTTGACTGAATTCCCTATTTCAAACCCCTTCCACCTGTGAAAATCTTTCCCACCTTGCAAAGCCAAGTTTGTGAAACTCCCTGGTTCCTAGTAAGATAGAATATCTCCTTTATTTGTGCTTCTTCGGCAGTCTTAGTACTACTTATTACAAGCTGCCTTACACTAGACTTATTTAAGTACCATGCCTTCCTCACAAGATTCTAAGCTCTGATTCTCCTGCACCACTCAGGGAATATACAGTATGATAAATGTTAATTGAGTTCTCATTGCCGTTTTTGAGTTTTTTTTTTTTTTTTTTTAAAGACAGAGTCTCGTTCTGTCGCCCAGGCTGGAGTGCAGTGGCATGATCTCGGCTTGCTTTAACCTCTGCCTCCCGGGTTCAAGCAATTCTCCTGCCTCAGCCTCCTGAGTAGTTGGGACTACAGGCATGTGCCACCACGCCTGGCTAATTTTTTGTATTTTTAGTAGAGACGGGGTTTCACCATGTTAGCCAGGATGGTCTCCATCTCCTGACCTCGTGATCCGCCCACCTCTGCCTCCCAAAATGCTGGGATTACAGGTGTGAACCACCACGCCCAGCTGATATATTTCATATAAAATTAATCATTTAAAATGTATACTTGGGTGGTTTTTGTTTTTTGGAGGGTTTTGTTTTGAGAGACAGGGTCATGCTCTATCACTCAGGCTGGAGCACAGTGGCACAATCACAGCTCACTGTAACCTCAAATTCACAGGCTCAAGTGATCTTCCCACCTCAGCCTCCAAAGTAGCTGGGACTACAGGCACACACCACCATACCCAGGTAATTAAAACAATTTTTTTTTTTTTGTAGAAACAAGGTCTTGCTGTGTTGCCCAGGCTGGTCTTGACCTCTTGGCCTCAAGCAATCTTCCTGCCTCAGTCTCCCAAAGTGTTGGGGTTATAGGCATGAGCCACTGCACCCAGCCTTTGAGTGGTTTTTAGTATATTCACTATGTTGTACAACCATAATCACTATCTAATTCCAGAACAGTCCCATCACCCCAAAAAGAAACTCTGTCCCTACTAGCCGTTAATCTCAATTCATCCCTTCTCTCACTCCTTCTCAACCACTAATCTACTTTCTGTCTCTATGAATTTGCTTATTGTGGACATTTCATGTAAGCAGAATCATACAATTCGTCATCTTGGTGACTGGATTTTCACCTAGCATAATGTTTCCAAGGTTCATGTTGTAGCATGTAATAGTATTTCATTCTTTTTATTTATTTATTTTGTAGAGACTGGGTCTATGTTGCCCAGGCCAATCTTGAACTCCTGGCCTTAAGGAATCCTCCCATCGTGGCCTCCTAAAGCAATGGGATTACAGTTGTGAGCTACTGCACCTGGCTTCTTCATTCCTTTTTACAGCTGGATAAGATTTCATTGTATGGATATACCACATTGTATTTATCATTTCATCAGCTGATGGACATTTGGGTTGCTTCCACTTTTTGGCAACTATGAATAATGCCACATGTTAATGTATGTACAAGTTAATGTATGACCATATGTTTTCAATTATCTTGGGTCTATACCCAGGAGTAGAATTGCTGAGTTATTCTATGTTTAGTTTTTTAAGGAACTGCAAAACTTTTGTGCAGTAGCTGCATCATTTTACATTCCCATCAGCAATGAGGGCTCCAATTTCTCTACTTCCTTATCAAAACTTGTTACTGTCTTTAAAAAAAAAAAAAGTATGACCATCCTAGAGGGTGTAAAGTGTTATCTCTCATTGTGGTTTTGATTTGTAATTCCCTATGGACTATGATGTTGAAGATCTTGTCATGTGCTTATAGGTCATTTGTACATCTTCTTTGGAGAAATGTCTATTCTATTCAAATGCTTTGCCCATTTTTAAATTCCATTGTCTTATCTTTGTTGAGTTGAAAGGGTTCTTTGCATATTCTGGATATAAACAACATATATATAAAATATATATACTTATCAGAGATATAATTTGCAAATATTTTCCCCCATTCTGTGAGTTGTCTTCATTCTACAGTGTCCTTTGATGCATGAAAGTTTTTAATTTTAACAAAGTCCAGTTTATCTACCTTTTTCTTTCACTGCTTGTGTTTTTGTGTTATATCTTTAAAAATCACCATTTAATCCAAGGTCATACAGATTTTCACCTATGTTTCCTTCGAAGAACTTAACAGGTTTAGGTCTTTGATCCATTCTGAGTTAATTTTCATATGTGATGTGAGGCAGGGATCCAAATTCATTTTTTTACACGTAGATATCCAGTTGCCCCAGCAACATTTGTTGAAAAGATTATTCTTTCCCCAGTTAATGATCTTGGCGCCCTGGTCAAAATCAACTGACCATAAATGTATGGGTTTATTTCTGGACTCTAAATTGCATTCCATTGGTTTACAAGACTCTCCTCATGCCAGTGACATGCCATCTGGATTACTGTAGTTTTGTAATAAGTTTTGAAATCAGGAAGTATGAGTCCTACAATTTTGTTCTCTTTTTTTCAAGACTGTTGTGGCAAATATGGCTCTGCAATTCCATATGAATTATAAGATCAGGTTGTTCATTTCCGGGAAAAAGGCAGTTGAACTGTGATAGTGATTGCATTAAACCTGTACATAAATCTGGGTAGCACTGTCATCTTAACAATATTAAGTCTTCCAAGCCATGAACACAGGACGTCTTTCAATTTATTTAGATCTCTAATTTCCTTCAACATGTTTTCTGTTTTTTAGTGTACTTTTTAGTGTACTTCTTTGGTTAACTTTATTCATAAGTATTTTATTCTTTCTGATGTTATTATAAATGGAATTTTTTCTATTTCATTTTCAGATTATCCATAGCTAGCATATAGGAATGCAACTGATTTTTAGATAATAATCTTGTATCCTGCAACTTTGCTGAACTCATTTATTAGTTCCAATTTTTTTTGGTAAATTCTGTAGGATTTTTCTACATGTAAGATCATGTCATCGGTAAATATAGTTTTATTTCTTTCTGATATAAATGTCTTTTCTTTTTCCTGCTTAACTGCCCCACCTAGAACCACCAATAGAGTGTTGAATAGGAGTGGCAAGAGCATCCTTGTCTTGTTCTGATCTTAAGGGGGAAAGCTTTCAGTCTTCAACCATTAAGTATGATGTTAGCTTTGAGTTTTCCTGTTAGTTGGATTTTGTTTGTTGAACTGAATTTTGACAGTGCCAACTCATAAGGTTGTGCTGAGAATCTAATAAGAAAAGATCTGTGAAGGTGTTTTTAAAACTGTAAAATATCGTTTAATTTCAAGATCGTCTTATTCAGTGACTTGGTACTCTTACTCTAAAAAGTTTCAGAGTAATGTTGTTAAATGAATCAAAATGTTTCTGAAGCTTTTTTAATTCCCAACATCCTGACAAAGCTTTTGCACTTATGTTGTTTTGAAAGGGGAAGAAAAAGGGAAAACTCTTTGGAGAAGGAATCAGAACAAGGATCCAAGGCCTAGAGCCTCTCCCCTGTCCCAACAAGGGAATGCCAGCCCAGTAAGACTCAGGATGTTCAGGAAAGCAGAAAGGAGAAATGCAAAAATGGGCAAGAGGCAGCATGGTATGGAGGAATGAACACGGGATTTAATGGAAAAAGACAGCTGAGATTCCAGTTGTTCAGAAACAACTGAAGAAAACAGTGAGGCTGGGTGCAGTGGCTGAAAACTATAATCTCAACACTTTGGGAGGCCAAGGAGGGAGAATCATTTGAGGCCAGGAGTTCAAGACCAGCCTGGGCAATATAGTGAGACCCAAACTCTACAAAAAGAAAGGAAGAAAGGAAGAGAGAGAGAGAGAGAGAAAGAAAGAGAGAAAGAGAGAAAAGAAAGAAAGAAGGAAAGAAAGAAAGGAAAGAAAGGAAAGAAAGAAAGGAAAGAAAGAAAGAAAGAAAGAAAGAAAGAAAGAAAGAGAAAGAAAGAAAGAGAGATAAAGAAAGAAAGAAAGAGAGAAAGAAAGAAAATAAATTAGCCTGGCTTGGTGGCACAAATCAGTAATCCCCGTTATTCAGGGGGCTGAGGTGAGAGGTTTGAGCCCAGGAGGTCAAGGCTACAGTGAGCCCTGATCACGCCACTGCATTCCAGACTGGGTGACAAAGTGATACCCTATCTCAAAAAAAAAAAAAAAGAAAAAAGAAACAGTGAGACACCCGAGAATATTAGAAGATCTAGTAAACTGCACATCTTCAATGCTGCATGATCTACTGACTTACATCCGTAAGGCCACACTATACTTATCTAAATTGTTGATACTACTTTTAGTCATTATAACACAGCATGCTAATAATTTATGATGTGTCCTTAATATTGAGAGGTTTCTCATGTAATAAATTCAGCTTACTAATAAATATAAACATAATAGTATTTACATATTTTATTATTTAGAAACAACTGAGTAGAAATCATATTTACAAATAATTGAATCAAAAACTGGCTGTTGGAAAGCAAAAAAATTACTAGCCTACTTCTTTTCCATAGAACAAATATTTAATAAATATCTATAATGTCCCAGGCACTGTGCTAGGTGCAGGAGATGCTCAAATTAACAACAAAGCAGTGACTACTTTTTATATTTTTTGGACACTGAACAGGAATAAAATATGTATAAAACACAGGCAACACATAAAACACCATAAACCTACTACCCAGTTTAAGAAAAAGAACATTATTTAAATCAAGTTTTTATTGAAGAAGAACATATATACACAAAAATGCATACATTGTACGTGTTTGGCTCAATGAATTTCTACAAGTGAACACACCCAGGGTAACCAACAGTTAGGTCAAGAGGACATTACCAGCATCCCATACTGCCCGCTCCTAGTCACTATCCTTCTACTCAACCACAGATACCCACTAGCTTAATTTCTGTCATCAGAGATAGAAATCATGAATAGAAATATATTCACTCCTCCCACCCCCAGGACTATAAGTGCTGGGTCATGGGCATCATGCCTACATTCAGTTTTAGGGAATTCTGCTAGTTTTCCAAAGAGGTTGTGCTCATGCATTTTCATCAGTTCCAGCTGCTGCACATCCTCATCACCACTTAGAATTGTCATGACAGGCCAGGTGCGCGGGCTCATGCCTGTAATCCCAGCACTTTGGGAGGCCAAGGCAGGTGGATCGCTTGAGATCAGGAGTTCAAGACCAGCCTGGCCAACATGGCAAAACCCCATCTCTACTAAAATACAAAAATTAGCCAGGCGTGGTGGTGGGTGCCCATAATCCCAGCTACTCGGGAGGATGAGGCAGGAGAATCACTTGAACCCAGGAGGCAGAGGTTGCAACAAGCTGGGATTATGCCACTGCACTCCAGCCTGGGCGACAAGAGCAAGACTCCATCTCAAAAAACAAAACAAAATCAAACCCAGAATTGTCATGACAATGTGTTCTTAATTTAACTTTCAGGTGGGTGTGTAGTAATATCTCCCTGAGGTTTTAACTTGTATTTCTCTGATGACTAATGAGGTTGAGGATTTAACATACGTTACAGGTAAGTTCTTTGTGAAATCCCTGTTTGAATCCTTTGTTCATTTTTCCACTGGCTTTCTGTCCTTTCTTTTTATTCTTGATTTGTAGTTCTTTATATATTCCAGGTACAAGTCCTTGTCAAATACATGTATTTCTTTTTTTCTTTTCTTTTTTTTGAGACAGAGTCTCGCTCTGTCGCCCAGGCTGGAGTGCAGTGACGCAATCTCGGCTCACTGCAAGCTCTGCCTCCTGGGTTCACACCATTCTCCTGCCTCAGCCTCCCAAGTAGCTAGGACTACAGGCACCCGCCACCACGCCTGGCTAATTTTTTGTATTTTTAGTAGAGACGGGGTTTCACTGTGTTAGCCAGGATGGTCTCGATTTCCTGACCTCGTGATCCGCCCGGCTCGGCCTCCCAAAGTGCTGGGATTACAGGTGTGAGCCACCGTGCCTGGCTGTCAAATACATGTATTTCAAATACCTTCTTCCACTCTGGTCTTTCTCCTCAATGGTGTCTACTATAGAGTGAAATGTGCACTCCCCACTGCCCCCAACAAAATTCATTAGTCAAGGCGCTTCCCCCACCCCAACTATTTTGGAGATAGGGACTTTGGGAGATAATTGAGGCTAAATTAGGTCATAAGCGAAGGGCCCTAATCTGACAAGACTGTGGCCTTATAAGAAAAGGAAGAGAGATGGTGAGATCTTGTTGTCTCTCCGCCACACAGACACGCGGCAAGAAGCCTGTGTGCAAGTCACGAAGACAGTGCTCACCAAAACGCAGTCATACTGGCACCCCGGTCTCAAACTTCCAGCTTCCAGAACCGTGAGAAAATACATTTCTTTTGTTTAAGCCACCAAGTCTATAGTATTGTGTTATGGCAGCCTAAGCAAACTAAGTCAGTGTCTTTTGATGAAATCCAATTAATCACTTTTTTCCTTTGTATCTAGTGCTTTTTATATTCTGTTTAAGAAATCTTCACCTGTCTCCCATGTTTCTGCCTTTTCTTGTCATTAATTTCTAACTTGCCCACATTATGATCAGATATTATACAGAGATCTGCACCTTGGATGTGGTGTTCAATACTCAATTATTAATATTGTTAATTATATTAAGTCTTCTAAATTAATGCAGTGCAAAAGTACTTTCTGTGCTGTCCAATACAGCAGCCATTGTCACATGTCACTAGTAAGCCCTTGAAAAATGGCTATTGCAACCGAGAAAATGAATTTTTAATTTAATTTTCAGCTGTAACCATTTTGTCTTTTTAATTTTTCAATTAGGGAGTTTTGAAACTCCTCACCATGGTAGATTTGTCTATTTCATCTTATAATTCTGTCATTTTGTTCTTTGTATATTGAGGCAATTATTAGGTTCACACAAGTTTGGAATTGTTTTTACCTTTATGGATAAATAAACCTTTTCTCATTGTTGAGGGACCTATCTCTAGCTGTCTCTTTTGTCCGAAAGATCATATTGTCTGATGCTAATATAGTTAGTTTACCTCCCTTTTGGTTAGAATTTGCCTGATAGACTTTTTCCATCCTTTTGCTTTCTATCTTTCTACATTCATATGTATTAGCTATCTCTCTTGAAAATTATAGCTGGATTTTGTGTTGTTTCAGTAAGTTTGTTTGCTTGCTTTTATTTATTTATTTATTTATTTTTGAGACATAGTCTCACCCTGTTGCCCAGGCTGGAGTACGGTGGCATGATCTTGGCTTATGGCAATCTCCGCCTCCTGGGTTCAAGTGATTCTCCTGCCTCACCTTCCCAAGTACCTGGGATTACAGGTGTGCACCACCACACCCAGCTAATTTTTGTATTAGCTGGCCATGGTCAGCTGGCCGTGTTGGCCAGGGTGGTCTCGAACTCCTGATCTCAAGTGATCCACCCGTCTCAGCCTCTCAAAGTGCTCGGATTACAGGTGTGAGCCACTGCACCCGGCCTGCTTGCTTTTAAATAATCCAATCTGACATTCTTTGTCTGAATGAAGCATTTAGTCTACCATATATTTGATTTGGTTTCTATATTTTATTTTTGTTTCCTCTTTATCTGACCTTTTCTATGTTTTTCACTTCTTCCTTGCCTTTTAAAAATTGTTTTTTCTGCTATAAATTATTCCTAATATTTATATTATTTTAGTAGTTACTCTGAAAATACTAATACACATACCTATCAAAATCTAAAGTTAATTGAATAGCTTTACCTTTCTCTTCAACAGTATAAAGATCATAAAATACTTTAACCACTCTTTTGATTTAGATGTTGTTATCATATATTTAGTTCTTTTTTTTTTTTTTGAGACGGAGTTTTGCTCTTGTTGCCCAGGCTGGAGTGCAATGGCGTGATTTCGGCTCACTGCAACCTCTGCCTCCCAGGTTCAAGCAATTCTCCTACCTCAGCCTCCTGAGTAGCTGGGATTACAGGCATGTGCCACCACACCCGGCTAATTTTTTTTTTTTTTTTTTTTTGTATTTTTAGTAGAGACGAGGTTTCTCCATGTTGGTCAGGCTGATCTCCAACTCATAACCTCAGGTGATCCGCCCACCTCAGCCTCCCAAAGTGCTGGGATTACAGGCGTGAGCCACCACACCTGGCCTATTTAGTTCTATTTTTAAAATCTCCGCATACATCATTTTATAAAGTCAATATTTATTTCAATATATCCACAGATTTACCATTATTCTTTACTCTTCAATCCTTCTTAAATCTCAGACTTTACATCAGTGGTCACTTTTTTTTTTTTTTTTAGCCTTCAGGAAATTGATCTGAATTTCCACTAGTAGGGAAGGTTTGATGGTTACAACATTCAGTGTTTGTCTGTTTCAAAGTGTCTAATTTTGCCCCCATTCTTCACAAGATATACAATTCTTGGTTGACAATTATTTTCTCTAAGCATATGGAAAATATGACTCCCTGTCTTATGGCTTTCATTATTATAGACAGGAAAACAGCTGACAGCCAAATACTTGTTGAAGGTAATATCTTTGTTCTCTGACAGCTTTTTTTTTTTTTTTTGAGATGGAGTTTTGCTCTTGTTGCCCAGGCTGGCATGCAATGGCACGATCTCGGCTCACTGCAACCTCCACCTCCCAGGTTCAAGCAATTCTCCTGCCTCAGCCTCCTGAGTAGCTGGGATTACAGGCATGCACCACCACGCCCGGCTAATTTTGTATTTTCAGTAGAGACAGGGTTTCTCCACGTTGAGGCTGGTCTTGAACTCCTGACCTCAGGTGATCCACCCTCCTCGGGCTCCCAAAGTGCTGGGATTACAGGCGTGAGCCACCATGCCCAGCCTCTGACAGCTTTTAAGACCTCTCTATGGTATCATGTAGTTTCTTTAAAAAATGTTTAGGTGTGAATTTTTTTTCTTTTTATCCTTTCTGGGATTCTTTAGCTTCCTAAATTTGTAGGTTGTTTTTCATCAGTTCTCTGTCATTATCTCTTCAAATACTGCCTTTGCCTCATTCTTTTCCATGCCCCTGCTCCCCTGCCCCAGAATTCTGACTAGACTGAACCTTCTTATTCTACCCTCTGTATTCTCTTAACTCTTTTATTACTTTTCATTTTCTTGCCTCTATACTGCAATTTTTTCAGATCCACTTTACTAAATCTTTCTTTAGCTGTGTCTAATCTGTTATTAAATTTGTACACTGGTCATTTTTGTATACTTGCTCCTCATTCCTATTTTAAATTTCTTTTTTTTCTATAAGTATATTAAATACATGTACTTATAATCTGTGTCTGCTAACTCCAATATGTGAACTCTTTGCAGGTTCTGATTCTGCTCTTTATTGTTTCTGCTTCCTCTCATTCATTGCATCTTATTTCTTTCTGCATTTTGTGAATGTGAGTTCATATTTCTTACAGCTTTATGTTTAGGAATTTTCTAAATCCTAAGATCAAGATGGGTTCTCCCAAGAAGCTTTGTATTTGCTGCTTTTTAGGCATTCTTAGGCATTTTAAGGCATCATCACTCTTGTACCACTTTTATATTTAATTACTGGCTTAAGATTTTCATACCATCCAGGTAATATAAAATCAGGATTCAAACCTGCATGAAGGTCAGCTTGTGGGTAAAACTTCTCAGGGAATTTCTGTACCCTTCCCATCACCACCAAAGTTTGAGGCAGGAAATTTTCCTTTCCGATCCTTAGACAAGGTACGTTTATTACTAGTTCTCATTTATTATGATGTATAGACCCTTGGGGTACCATCTTTACCAGGAGAGGTGGGACGTTCTACCAGAAAACTACTTTTATCTTCCGTTCTCTGAGCTTCTTGAGGCACAAGCACAAGTTAACTAGGTTTTCCAAGTAATGTCATTTGCAAATAATGTCCTCAAGGCAGCAGTACTTGGCTTATATCTCTGGGTTTTCACCTTCACATAGTTTTTGGCCTGATTATTCCTTACTTTTCAGCCAGCTATCTCCATGCACATAAGGTTTTTACTTAAAAAATATTTCATCTGCCAGGCACAGTCACTCACACCTGTAATCCCAGCACTTCGAGAGGCCCAGGTGGAAAAACTGCTTGAGCCCAGGAGTTTGAGACCAGTCTGTGCAACATGGCAAGACCCCATCTGCACAAAAAATAAAAAAATTTGCTGGACATGGTGGTGTGCACCTGTGGCCCCAGCTACTCGGGAGGTTGAGGTGGGAGGATCGCTTGAGCCCAACAGGTCAAGGTTGCAGTCAGCCATGTTCACACTACTGCACTCCGGCCTGTGTGAGAGAGCAAGACCCTGTCCTCCCTCCAAAAAAAAATTATCTAGAATTTTAAATTGTTTATTTGGGAAGGTCAGTCAGAGTACCTAATTCACCATACTGCAGCAAAATAGCCATGCTTTCTTAAAAGTTTGAAAATTGGATATAGATGAAGGTATTAATGGGAAGAAGACGATAACCTTGAAACCTATCAGTAACAAGGTTGAGCACATATTTGGAAAGAAATCTGGAAAAAATATCTTCAACAATTTATAAGGAACTAAATTGGAGAGCTCAAAACACTAAGTGAATGCTTCTCAACTTTAACATACATCAGAATCACCTGGAGAATTTATTGAAAGAGAATGCTAAGCCCTACCCCAGGGTTTCTAAATTAGTCAACCTGAAGTGGGAACTGAGAATTTGCTTTTCTAACAAGTTCTCAGATAATGCTAATTTGCTGGTCTGCAGAACCCACTATCAGAATCACTGTACTAAGAGAAATAAACTTCATAAAAACAGGAACACTGACAGGTTCATTTCATTACCTTCTACAAAAGAAGAGAAGAAATGTGTGGAAATGAGATTTCAATAACACTCTTGGTCCATCTCATCATTTAACTTATAATTAAGTTAATTTGATGACTGATAAGTAGATTTACTGAAAGGCTATGTATACAAAACAGTTATCAGACTCAATATCTGCAGGTGAAGAAAAAGGACTGGAGTGCAGCAGCTGTTTAAAGCTAGATCTATAATACTAATGATTTAAATAATAGAATAAACAACATTATTTAGAGTATTCAATACCTTGGCAGAGAATATCAAAATTCAAACTACAGACATTGTCAGAAGTGATAATTTACTAAGATGTTCAGAAGCAAATGTCTTGTTCAACCATTCAAGAATCATAATACCCCCACACCAGGCTCTATTCTCAGCAATGGGAACTGTCTGCTATGGTTCACAAAATTATATCAATATTATTCTCTAGGAGAAAAATAGTCAGGATAATTAAATTTAAAAATTTGACACAGAGGTTCATTGGAAGACTCAGAATTAGTGATAATTGGTAGTTTCATTGCTTGTCAAAGCAACTACAAAAATATTTGTCAGCACATAACACTAAAAACACTTTACAATTTTTTTTTAAAAACCCACCAATGCAGCCCTTAAAGTTTTTATTATGTGGTGATTTTAAAAAGAAATGAATCTTGCATTTCAAAAATGACTTCTTACCTGAAATTAATAATTTTCCCATTTCCTCCTCCACCAAAGATCTATACAGCTAGTGCAAATCCATCAGCACTTTAGCATTTCTTTCTGAATTTAGCAAAAGACCAAAATACCCTGCATTACTCATAAACAGCTGATGCTAATTGATTTGGTTTCAAATCTATAGAGCACAAGTTGTGAGAAATTAACACTTTCAGCTTAAAGTCAAAGAAAAGGAGATCAGGTTAATAAAGTTATTGAGCTGAATTTTATTGAAGTGCTCTCTGTGTCTACTCTTATAAAACACAAGAGGAAAAATGTAGGTCAAAAATCCATAGCGGAAGGTTAAAAGTGTCTTTAAAACAAACAAACAAAAAACTGTCTCGTTCTGTTGCCCAGGCTGGAGTGCAGCGGCACGATCTCAACTCACTGCAACCTCCACCTCTTGGGTTCAAGCTGATTCTCATGCCTCAGCCTCCCAAGTAGCTGGGATTACAGGCGTGTGCTACCATGCCCGCTAATTTTTGGTAGAGACAGGGTTTTGCCATGTTGTCCAGGCTGGCCTTGAACTCCTGGCTTCAAGTGATCCACCCGCCTCAGCCTCCCAAAGTGCTAGGATTACAGGTGTGAGCCACCATGCCAGGCCAAAGTGTCTTTTTTTTTTTTTTTTTAAAGGAGTGGGGATTAAGTTGTTCTCAGAATTCATATGGAAAAGAGCCAAGAAATGCCAAATTAAGAAAGGTAATGAAAGTACGCCCTCTGAAATAACAAGAATAATTTTAAAGCTACAGCAATTAAAACAGTGTTATTGATACAAATATGGACAAAAAGAATTATGAAACGGAATAGAGTCGACACTTAGACCCACACATATATGGGAACTGGATATAATACAGAGATAGCATTGCAAATCAGTAAAGGAAAAAAATGGACTCAATAAATGATATTGAGACAACTGGTTATACATATGGAAAAGATAAAATTAGTTCATAATTCACACCAAACACAAAAATAAATTCCTGATCAATCACCAAAATGTGCAAGGCAAAATTTTAAAACTTTTATAAGAAAATGACTTCAGGGTGGAGAAAGATTTCCTGAAAAACACATAAAAGCACAAATCACCAAGGTAAAAAAAAAAAAAAAAGCGTAATTATAACTATAAAATTTAAATCCAACACTCTATAAACAACATGAAAAGACCATCACTGTCTGAGAGAAGCTATTTACAACAAAGGATTAGAATCCAAAGCATACCCTACCCCCCAAAAAACGAAAAATTATACAAATCACTAAAAAAATACACAGCCCAACAGAAAAAATGAGCAAATATACAAAAGTAATTCACAGAAGGGGAAATCCCAATGACCAATATGAAAAATGCTTAATCTCACTAGTAATGAGGACAACATGCAAATTTAAACAATAGTTTTACACCTATTATATTGTAAAAGTTAAAATGTCAGCAATATTAAGTGTTGGAGAAGATATAAATAACAGGTACTCATATACTGCTAGTGACAGTATAAACTGGCATAACTAGGTAAAGATGAGTATGACTTATCGCCCAGCAATTCTACCTCTGGACACACACGCTAACTCTTACACATATATGCATGGAGACACACACTCATGTGTTGCTTAACGATAGGGATACATTCTGAGAAATGTGTCACTAGGTGATTTCATCGTTATATGAATATCATAGAGCGTACTTACACAAACCTATACGGTATAACCTATTGCTCCTAGGCTACAAACCTGTACAGCATGTTACAGCACCAAATGCTGTAAGCAACTGTAACATAATGGGTAATTGTGTAACTAAACATATGTAAATATAGAAAGGTAGAGTAAATATATGGCATTATAATCTTATGGGATCACCTTCCTATCTGCAGTCCCTCACTAACCGAAATATCGCTAATGTGGCAATGGCACTTGACTAAAATAATGTACATTCCGGGAAAAATAAAAATGGAACTGCCTAAATTGTCCTCTAATAAGAAAACAGATGATTGTGCTATATTCACAAAACAGACTACAGAGTAGCTAAGCAGAATTAATTGGCTCACTATATATCAACAGGACTAAATTTCAAAATTATTTTAAGTGAAAAATGCAGGCTGCAGAAAGAAAGATATAGCATAAAACCATTATATACATTTTAAAGACACACAAAGCAATATATTGTTTTTGAGCATAAACATGCATAGATGTAGACAGAAAGAATCTATACCAACTTCAGGACAGTGATTACTTCTGGGAAAGGTCAGTGGTCTCAAGAAGGGATACTGCCAGGTGTGGTGGCTGCCACCTACAACCACAGCTACTCAGGAGGCTGAGGTGGGAGGATCACTTGAGGCCAGGTGTTGAGACTAACCTGAGCAACACAGAGAGATCCTATCTCTAAAAACTTTTTTTTAATTAGCCAGATGTGGTGGCACACCTCTGCTAGTCCAAGCTACTCAGGAAGCTGAAGCAGGAAGATCGCTCGAGCTCAGGAGTGTGAAGCTGCAGTGATCTATGACTGTGCCACTGCACTCCAGCCCAGGCCACCAAGTGAGACTCAGCCTCTTAAAAAAAAATTTTAAATAAAACTAAAAAAAAAAAAGGAGCAATACAAAGAAGATTCAATTGGATCTGTAATGTTCTATTTATTATTATTATTTTTGAGACTGAGTTTCACTCTTGTTGCCCAGGCTGGAGGTGCGATCTCGCTCACCGCAACCTCTGCCTCCCAGGTTCAAGCGATTCTCCTGCCCCAGCCTCTCGAGTAGCTGGGATTACAGGCATGTGCCACCACGCCCGGCTAATTTTGTATTTTTAGTAGAGACGGGGTTTCTCCATGTCAGCCAGGCTGGTCTCGAACTCCCGACCTCAGGTGATCCACCAGCCTCAGCCTCCCAAAGTGCTGGGATTACAAGTGTGAGCCACCATGCCCAGCTGTAATGTTCTATTTTTAAAAAGATAAATATCTGAAGCAGATATCATATGTTAACATTTCTTAAACCTCAGTGGTAATCACATGGATATATGTTATTCACTGTACTTTTTGTCATGCTTGAAATCTCTTAAAGTGTGCATGAATTATACTCATTCAAAAATACTTAGGGCTTCCAGAAATGGTTACATCTACAAAAGGAATATTTAGTTTTCACTATAAAAAAAAATAAGTTGGAAATTAGTAGTTTAAATCACTAGGAAACTGAAGTCAGTATAAGGTAGCTCTCAGAGCAATATTAAGGGTATCAGTACTAAAATACGAAAGAGTATCTCACTGAGAGATTTTCACTTAAAATACCAGAGCCAGAGTATAGATGTTTTAAAAAGCATTACAGCAAGTGCTTAGTGTATTGCCCAATGAAGGTATTTGTAAGGGTTCGCTCTTCTGCCACTTCCAAAATTTTCAATGGTAAGATAATATACTTTACCTTATACTTTTGCACCTTAACTTAACTACTTGAAAAAAGAGTCATCCTATATATAAATTCCTCCGGGTTTCAGAAAGAAGAAGCTATCTAAAGATGCTTTAAAGAATTGTTTTGTTTCCTAAAATTCATTGCATTTGAAGATACTTTTAAAAATATCCACTAAAGCGATACACAAAACCAATAACTACTGCACGTAAGACTGCAGAAAGTTGATATACTTTGGACAAACTTTCATTTAGGAAATGGACTACCAAACACTTTATAGTATTTGTTTTGATTTGTAGTACTGCACATGAGCTATCCTCAATTTACAGCTTGAGTTCCAAAGTTTCATCTGAAAGTTTGTTTGGTAATGATGTCATTCACCCACAAAATGTTATAAATGACTAGGTTTCTAAACAAAGGCTACAAAAGCTTCTGATATTGATACTGATACTGAATATTCTGGCCTGCCCTAGTCAAAACACTAGATTCGACAAATTTTACCTCTAACATCTTTCCATACCCCTTTCAACTCCTAAGCAAGTTCTCTCTCGTTGGTTCCTATTTCACATTATCTTACTCCTATCTCTGCCAAACAGATGACCTCGACTAGGTTTAAGGACTTATGAAGAAAGAGATCCACTGGCTTTATTTGCACTAAAGTATGTGTATTTTCAGAAAGGGACTGCTGAATGTCCAGTAAGTGAGATTTCTGGCAATTTTAAAAGATAAGCATACAAAACAGTTCAGGCACTGTGGAAAACTTTTCTTTTTTTCTTTTCCAGTAGTGGGAAGGTAGTGGTATCTTCTGATGACCTAGAAACTGTACACTGAATAACATCACACATTTTATTCTTCAGCCAATGTCCCAGATAAACTATATACGGTGCTTCATTGGAAAAAACTTCAATTACATAGTGAATATAAATCCCACTTACAAGATGATGTCAGAATATCAAAAGTAGTAAGAATGCAAAATAAACTGTCCCCCACAAAAAGGAAATATAAAACCCATTAAGAGTACTGCAACAGCCGGGCTCAGTGCCTCACGCCTGTAATCCCAGCACTTTGGTAGGCCAAGGCAGGCAAATCACTTGAGGTCAGGAGTTCGAGACCAGCCTGGCCAACATAGCAAAACCCTGTCTCTACTAAAAATAGAAAAATTAGCTGGGTGTGGTAGCACAGGCCTGTAATCCCAGCTACTAGGGATGCTGAGGCAGGAGAATTGCTTGAACCCAGTGAGTGGAGGTTGCAGTGAGCCAAGATCGTGCCACTGCACTACAGCCTGGGCAACAGAACAAGACTCTGTCTCAAAAAAAAAAAAAAAAAAAAAAAGAGTATTGCAACAACAACAACAAAAACATTTGATAAAATTCAACATCCCTTCATGATTAAAAAAACTCTCAACAAATTAGGCATAGAAGGAATATATCTCAAAATAATAAAGTCTATACACAACAAACCCAGAGCTAACATCATACTGAATGAGGAGAGGTGAGATCTTTCTTCTAAAAGCTGGAATGAGGCAGGGATGCCCATTTTCACCACTCCTATTCACCACAGTACTGGAAATCCTAGCCAGAACAATCAGACAAGAGAAAGAAATGAAAGGCATCCAAACTGGACAAGAGAAAGTCAAATTGTCTCTTTGCTGATTATATATCTGTAGGTTTAGAAAACCTTTAAATCAGTAGCATTTCTATACATCAATAAGGATCTAGCCAAGAAAGAAATTAAGAAGGCAATCCCATTTACAATAGCTACCAAAAACAAACAAAAATCTAGGAATACATTTAACTAAGGAGGTGAAAGATCTCTACAAGGAAAACTACAAAACGCCAATGAAAGAAAATAAATCAAAAAACATCCTATGCTTGTGGAAAGAATTAATATCACTAAAATGACCATATTGCCAAAGCAATCTACAGATTCAATGAAATCCCTATCAAAATACCAATGTGATTCATATGGGACCAAAAAAGGAAAAAGAAAAAAGCCCAAACAACCAAACCAAACCTGAGCAAAAAGAACAAAGCTGCAGACATCACATTACCTGACTTCAAAATATATTATAAAGCTATAGTAACCAAAACAGCATGGTATTGGTATAAAAATAGACATGTAGACCAATGGAACAGAATAGAGAATCCAGAAATAAAACCACATAATTATAGACAAATGATCTTCAACAACACTGACAAGAACTCACACTAAGGAAAGGACACTGTCTTCAATAAATGATGCTGGGAAAATTGCATAACTTCATGCAGAAGTGTGAAACTGGACCCCTATCTCTCACCATATACAAAAATCAACTCAAAATGGATTGAAGATTTTAAGACCCAAAACTATAAAAATACTACAAGAAAGTCTAGGGAAAACACTCCTGGACATCGGTGTAAGCAAAGAATTTATGATTAAGACATCAAAAGCACAGGTAACATAAAGAAAACTAAACAAATGGGACTTAAGCAAACTAAAAAGCTTCTGCACAGCAAAAGAATAATCAACAGAATGAAGAGACAACCTGTTGAATGGGAGAAAATATTTGCAAAGTATTCATCAAGCAGAGGACTGATATCCAGAACATACAAGGAACTCGAACAACTCAAAAGGAAAATAACAAATAATCCCATTAAAAAAGAAGACATACAATGGCCAAAAGAAGACATGGAAAAATGTTCCACACCACTATCAGAGAAATGCACATCAAAACCACAATGAGATATCATCTTACCCCAGTCAGAATGGCTATTATTAAAAAGACAAAAAGTAACAGATGTTAGTAAGGATGCAGAGAAAAGGGAACTCTCACATACACTGTCGGTGGGAATGTAAACTAGTACAACCACTAAGGAACACTGTATGGAGATTTCTCAAAGCTAAAAATAGAATTACCTTCCATCGAGCAATCCCACTACTGGGTATCTACACAAAGGAAAAGAAATCAATGTATCAAAGGGATAGCTGCACTTGCATGTTTACTGCAGTACTATCACAATAGCAAAAATATGGAATCAACCACCTAAGTGTCCATCTACAGATGAATGGATAAAGAAGATGTCGTACATGTACACAATGGAATACTATTCAGCCATAAAAAGAATGAAATCATATCATTTGCAGCAATGTGGATGGAACTGGAGGTTATTCTCTTAAGTGAAATAAGCCAGGCACAAAAAGACAAATATTGCATGCTTTCACATATATGTAGGAGCTACAAAATTTGAACACAAGGAGGCAGGGAGTGGAAAAATAGATGACAGAGACTGGGAAGGCGGAGTAAGGGAGAGAAAGGCTGAAGAGAAGTGGGTTAAAAGGTAAAAAGATCCAATGAGGTCAGTCGCGGTGGCTCATACTTGTAATCTCAGCACTTTGGGAGGCCAAGGCGGGTGGATCACCAGGTCAGGAGTCCAAGACCATCCTGACCAATGTGGTAAAACCCTGTCTCTACTAAAAATACAAAAATTAGCTGGGCGTGGTGGCACATGCCTGTAATCCTAGCTACTCAGGAGGCTGAGGCGGGAGAATCGCTTGAACCCGGGAGGCAGAGGTTGCAGTGAGCCAAGATAACGCCACTGCACTCCAGCCTGGGTGACGGAGCAAGACTCCGTCTCAAAAAAAAAAAAAAAAGATCCAGTGATAGGAGGAATAAATTCAATGTTTGATAGCTGAGTAGATGACTATACTTAATACATTGGACTCATGTACCCTGACTTGATCACTACACATTATACACATGTAAAAAAATTGTCATGTACTCCATAAATATGCACAAATAAAAGTATTGCAACAAGGTGAACTATTTTTGCTAAAAATCACTCAGTAGTTACTAGAAAATAAAGGCTATCAGAAGAAATGATAGACAATCAGATGGGCCAAAGTTTTTCAGATTTTCCAAAAGGTAGAAGATAGTTTCTGAACATTATTATGTCCAAAAAGTTCTAGGTGAGGTAAACCTAGTCTTCACTACACTCTTGCAACTAAGCTGGTGAACTAGGTAACAGTACCAGGCTGATCTGAGTTCAAATCTTGACCCTGCTTCTTGCTGGCTATGTGAACTTCTCAAGTTACTAAATCTCTCTCTCTTTCTCTCTGCAAAAAACAAAGATAATACTACCTACTTTGCAGGTTGTTTTGTTGGAATGAGACACATCTGTATTTAAGCAACAGTGCCCAAGTGTATTAATGGGTATCAGTCTAGAGGCATGTCACTGGCAGCATGCCCAAGGGTTATTTCTGACCCTGTCTTATTCTATCCTTTACCAATAACTCAAACATAGAAACAGAAGTCATGATTAAACCTACAGATCTAACCAAACTGGAAGAGACAGCTATTATGTTTCCTAACATGAAAGAACTAAGAATCCAGATTACCTCAACAAACAGCAGACATGCACTGACCTAAAAAAATGAATTGTAAAAGGATAAGGTCTTGATTTAGGTTCAATAAAACTGCTCTAAACCTAGAATGGAGCTAGGGAGCTGATTTTAAAAGAACATGAGTTTTCACTGACTACAAGCTCAGTATGAGCCAAGAATGTGATTTACTATAGAAAAAACGCTAATACAATTTTATCTGGTATGAATAATGGTAGTGTCCATCTCAAGACAATAATAGCTTAAGTACATTCTTCTCTGATCACTGTGTTCCACTCTGGGCACATTTTAGAAGAAAGGTTGACAAAACAGTAACATTAGGTTACTTCCAGAGGAAGGTAGCCTAAATGATTAAGGGTTTGGAATATGAAATATGCTAGGAATTGGGGGATGTTTAACTTGCAAAATCGAAAATCTGAGGAGATATGTAACCTGTATTCAAGTAAATGAGTAGCTTGAGTAGCTATTACATGGAAAAAGAATTGTGTTTAGTTCCGTATGGCTTGAAACAGCAGAAATAGTAACTACGTATAAAAGTTACATGGAACTCCAGATAACAAAGACCTAACATAGCTGTATGACATTACAGGCAAGCTTTAGCGTAATATACCATCTATCACCAGAGTGTTCAGAGACTGATTCATTTGCAACAAAAATGTATTGAGTACCTAAGTCCCACAAGGTACACAAAGCGCAGTTGATAATGACTAAATAACTTATATGTTCTCTGCTTTTCACTGAGGTGAAGTGGTAGAAGCAAATAATAACACACACTCAAAGTAACAAAAAGATAAATCTCTAAGGAGAGGAATACAGTTCTTCAAGAGTATATAACAAAGGATCCTGACTTATAATGTGGGGTCAGAGTAGGCCTCCCTTGAGTAGCTAAGTGATGTCTGAGTAGGAGGTAAATGGTTGGGGGGAAGAACGTTACAAAGAAAGGAAACACCACTCGCAAAGACCTTGTGGTAAGAGAAATTACAGGTTCAAGGAATTGAAAGGCTCATTTACCATATAACCTGAGCACACAGAGTAAGAGAATGAGTGGAAAGAAGCAGGAGCAGAACCACAAAGAGTCCTGAAGGCCTCATTAAGGATTTGGTTTTCTCCCAAAAGTAATGGGATGCTGCTGAGGAGGCGTTTAAGTAGTAATAGGCACGGGAAGGAACAATCAAGGTCAAGAATGAATTGGAGGTGAGCCACATGCTCTAAGACGACTACTTGGGAGGCCAGGCACGAATCTCAGCACTTTGGGAGGCCAAGGCAGGTGGATGACCTGAGGTCAGGAGTTCGAGACCAGCCTGGCCAACATGGTAAAACCCCGTCTCTACTAGAAATACAAAAATTAGCCGGGTGTGGTGGTGGGCACCTGTAATCCCAGTTACTCAGGAGGCTGAGGCAGGAAAATGGCTTGAACCCAGGAGGCGGAAGTTGCAGTGAGCAGGGATCACGCCATTGCACTCTAGCCTGGGTAACAAGAGCGAAACTCCATCTCAAACAAACGAACAAAAAAATACTTGGAAGCTTCCTGCAGTAGTCCAGACCAGAAATGATGGTAGTTTGGGAAAAGGAGGTAAAAATGAAGATGTGGAAAGGTGGACAGACTGGAGATTTTTAGGTTAAAATGACAGAACCCATGTGACCAATCCAGATAGTCCAGTGGGTGACTTGGAACTAGTCTAAAGCAACCATTCCCCCAAACCAGAGTCTTTGGCCCTAATTAAATACCTTTATGGGGGGCAGGAGCAGAACTCTGACAAATTTTACCGGGGGATAGGGCAGAGGACATGGGTACAGCAAAAGAGAGATATAAAGGGTTACCCACCCTCTCCCTCCCTCAGATTCCCAGCCTATATAACTGGGTGGATGATGGTATCATTCAGTGAGATATTCCTATCTCACTGGATAGGTACAGATGGTCCCTGACTTACAATGGTTTGACTTAACATTTTTCAACTTTACAATAGTGCAAAGGTGATAGGCATTCAGCAGAAACTGTACTTTGAAGACCTACACAACCATTCTGTTTTTCACTATCAGCACAGTAATAAATGACATGAGGTATTCAACATTTTATAATATAGGTTTATGTTAGATGATTTTGCCCAACTGTAGGCTAATGTAAGTGTTCTGTGCATGTGTAAGGAAGGCAGGCTAGGCTAAGCTATGATATTCGGTAGATCGGGTGTATTAAATGCATTTTCAACTTCTGATACTTTCAGCTTACAATGGGTTTATCGGAAGGTAGCCCCATCGTTAAGTCGAGGAGTATCTACACAAGTTAGGTGGGCTAAGATCCTGGGTTCGGAGTTGAAAAAGCTGCGTTTCGGGACCTTGATTTTAAATAAGCAGTTGGACATATTAACCTGAAACTTAAAGGGCAGGTCTGGACTGGGGGTAAAATATTGAGAATCACTGGCATATAGACAGTTGTAGCTATGGGCTTAGAAGAAATTGCCTGAGCGGGAAATTGAGAGTGAGAAGACGGCCTTTGAGGAATACCAGCAATGAATAACAAAGTAGAGGAGGGTGAGGCCGCAAAAGAGAGGTCTGAGTCAAACCAGGAGCGAGGCATTCCAGAACACATGTGAAGAGTGCTTTCCGTCAAGGAAGCCATGGTCAACAACGTCAAACGCTGCTGAGATATCAAATAAGATAAGGATTGAAAGGTATCAATTAAGTTGAGGGACAGGTTTCAGTGGGATGATGGGGCAGAAATCAGACTGCAGTAGGTTGAAGGGTGAGTAGGTGGTAAGCAAATGGAAGACAATAAATATAGACAACTCTATCAAATTTCCTGCTGTAAAGTGGGACGGGAAAAGGTGACAGCTGTGGGGGTGGGGGAAGGGTTTAAGATAGAGAAGCTTGATTATCTTAAGAAGGAGCAGGTGAATATACAGATAGGGTCTGAAGTACTGGCAGAAAGACTAGCCTTAAAAGGAGAGGCCATGGGGAAAAGGAAGAGAAAGAAGCCAAACTAAATGACCTTTAAGATCCCTTCTGACTCTAAAATCTCATGACCTACAAGTCCTTTCAGATAGGGCATTTGCATATATGCATAAATCTATGCAAACTTATTCAAAAATTCTGGTATAAATAGATCAGTCAATCACATCTTTCGCCCCCAGTGACGCAGTTAATGTCCTCAGGTTTATGACCAGTGTAATCTCCGGGCAGGACTCATCCCTTGAGAGCTTTTAGCTCAAGGCAGACTGCAATACAGCACTCAACCAGCTCTCTCTCTCTCCTCGCCAAACCCATCCTACCCAACGATCCTAAAGGCTAAAGGAGGAAGTAAATTTAAAACCCCGAAACTACAGCATATCCTGCTGCATTCGAAGCGACTGTCATCCATAAAAACAAAACGTGACACCCCAAATCCATCCTCACTCCAAGCTAAAGCCAATTCCTGCCTGACCCGACAGTTGACAGGTTCCCCAGATGGCCGGGCTTTAACACTAAAAGTCACTGGCACCCCCTTCTCTTTCCCAATGACCTTTAATTTGTGAAGAGCCAGACATGGGTTCCTGAAGATCCTTCCTACACCCCTCGCCCCGAATGCAGCAGAGGTGCTCCCGGCAGTTACTCCGGCGCCCCCTAATAAGCCCTCGCAAGGGGGTGCGGAAAGACCCCCAGAGCCCGTCAGAGGGGGCTTCGGCGACCGCGACCCTGCGGCTGTGTGGAGGACGAGGGAACAAGCCCCAAGGGATGGGAAGGGAGGATGACGGGAGGCGCAGCAGACGCGTGTAACGAGGGGTCATCTCCTCTCGAGGGGGGTGTAGTTGTTGAGGAGGGCTAATCCCCTGCCACCGCTCCCCTGCTACCCTCAAGTCCCGCTCTGGCCTCGCGCCCCATTGCTCGGATTCACTCCCACTCCTCTGGGGCCGCCTGGACCCCGGAGTGCCCGCGAGCCCGGCGCCCCTGCCTCAAGCCTGGGCTCCCAGACCGGCACTCACCCGGCCCGCCATCTTCGCGGACACGTCCGGCTCCGCGGCTGCAGCTCTGCGCTCGGCAAAGCCCGCCCCCGCCGCGCGCGCGCCCCCGCCGCCCGCCCTCGCGCAGGCGTGCAACCGTCGTGAGGACGCGCGCGTCCCTGGCCGCGTCCCCGGCGTCCTCGCTCCACAGGGCGCGCGCGCGGGCTCGGCGGCCGCCTGGGGTGCGCGGGGTGGGCAGAGCGGCGGCGCCATTTTGGCTGGAGCTGCGGGGCTGCGGTGGGTGACTCCGTTTCCAACGTGCGTGTCAGTCCGTCGGGGCCTGGAGGGCTGCGCCTGCGAGTCTCATATCCTCTGGCGGTTCGCGCCGGAATTTGTCTCAAGGGCTTTAATGCTTCGGATCACTTATCCCTTTGCCAGCTGCTGTTCGCCCTCGAATGTCCATTTTGCTCTGTGCTTCCACACTCTGTTTAAACATGGTCTTGCTGATGAGAGTGCCCGGCGCGTTCCCTGGCTTCCCCCAAAAAAGATCAGCTCCGAGGAGTTGGTTCTGAGTTCAAATTCTCCATGAATTTTCTCACTTTTCTTTGTAGGCGTACTTGTTTTCCTAGTTGCTGGAATTGTCATCGTTGGCAGTTTTATTTATGTGTAGCCTGGAAAACTCAGTATTTTCAGATTTGAAAGTGAATTGTGATTATTTTTATACATTATTTTTATTAAATATTTGTCTTTATTTAATAAAGGCAACTTGCATCTTCGACCAACCTTTTCATTCCCCAGTGTTGTTTCATTTTAGACGATATATATGGTAGAATCTGAATAAAATATGCCCTAAATTGAGCCTTGTTGAACCTCGATGTTTCCACCATACCATTTCTCCACTGGAATCTCAGAATGTCTAACTGCAAGCACCCTGAGAGGAGAAAGATTCTGCCGAATGGATTCCCTGATACTTTTATTTACCCCACTATCATATCTCTCTTCATATTTGCACAAGACAATAGGGAATGATAGGATTTGTTCGCTTTCATTTCTCACAATTAGAATAAATCGGGGTTTTTTTCCCAACATGAGGAAAGAAGGGAAATAACTAGAAGAGCTGAGCATGCATAGTGATTTAAATTTGAGAACTAATAAAATCAGACAGTGACCTGAAGATGAACTAGGGACAGAAGAAAAAATTCATGCCAGCCAGGCGTGGTGGCTCATGCCTGTAATCCAAGCACTTTGGGCGGATCACCTAAGGTCAGGAGTTCCAGACCGGCCTGGCCAATATAGTGAAACCCCGTCTCTACTAAAAATACAAAAATTAGCCGGGCGCGGTGGCGGGCGCCTGTGATCTCAGCTACTCAGGAGGCTGAGGTGGGAGAATCGCTTGAACCCCGGAGGCAGAGGTTGAAGTGAGTTGAGATTGCGAGGCTGGGCAACAGAGCGAGACTCCGTCTAAAAAAAAAACAAAAAACAAAAAAAAAATTCACGCCTATTTCATTAAGTCTCACACTGAACCTGAGGACCAGGGTGCTTGGTTGACCAAATCAGATGTTAGCTAAATCATGGGTGGGTCGGAGAGGTTATCAGGAAAGATAGGAAACTAGTTGAGTTCTGACATACTAACGTGCAGAAGCTACTAACTTACAAAAACAAATATTAGAATGGCTTGGGGAGTCCAAAGGGTTAGGTTCTTTTCTTTGTCCCTGTCTACCCATCACCTGTGTACCTTCATCTCTCTGAGCCCAGTTTCCTTATTTGTTTTTGTTTGTTTGTTTTTGAGATGCAGTCTTACTCTGTCACCCAGGCTGGAGCACAGTGGCATGATCTCGGCTCACTGCAACCTCCACCTCCCGGGTTCTAGCGCTTCTCCTGTCTCAGCCTCCCAAGTCGCTGGTATTACAGGTGCCTGCCACCACACCCAGCTAATTTTTGTATTTTTAGTAGAGACAGGGTTTTGCCATGTTGTCCAGGCTGGTCTCGAACTCTTGACCTCAGGTGATCCACTGGCCTTGTCCTCCCAAAGTGCTGGGATTACAGAAGTGAGCCACCACGCCTGGCCTAGTTTCCTTATTTGTACAGTGAGAGGTATAATTAAATAAGCTTAACAGTTGTATCCTTTTTTTTTTTTTTTTTTGACACCTTGACTTTGAACCTAGAATCAAAGAGATTTTGTCCAAATAATTACCAGATCCAGGAGATGACATTGGTTCTCAGTCCAATAATCTGACATTATTTTCAAGGTTGGAAAATAATGCAAACATGTTTCTCCCTATCACTGGTTAGTTTGTCTTGTTTTACTAGATAAGCTAGATTGCAAGTACAAATGTCTTCAATTTCTCCAACAAGGAGGAATATTTATCATCTTGGAAGGATATGCCTGCTGGAAAGTTTCCAGTGTATCAGCTAACGTGCATATCTACCCATTATAAGAGGCCCTCTGTGCCCTCTCAAAGCCCTCTGTGCCTTCTCACAAGTAGTAAAAATTAAATAGAATCATTTGCACAGCCCTGCAGGGCCTGCCAAATAAATTGCAAGCAAAGATAGCTCTTGTCCTTAAGGTCCTTAGCATCCAGCAGGAGAGGAAGGATCCTGAGACAGTGCTTCAGATACTCCACCTGTCTCGGCAACCTGTTTGTGCCTTGCTCTGACATTCAAGGTCATCTTAGAAATAGAGGGGTGCTGATTCTGCATCACCCTCTGAGTAATCCTTGCAGTGATAGTCGATAAGCAATAAATGTTTTTGCTGCCCCAAATTCACTCTGCCCTTTTCTGGTAACAGCTCCTCCGGTTCATGCAGCCTTGGAAGGATTGTCAGACCAGGTACCCTGGCTCCCCCTGGCCCAGGAGTGAGTACAGAACCCAAGTTCAATCAGTCAGATGCTCTGTCTCTCCTAAGTAACTGCAATCTTGAATACCCTGAAGAATAAAGACAGAAATAGCTAGAGCTCATTTACTGCAATGATGACACCCTGAAGAGACCATTTGCTAGTTCTCTAGATCTCTAGAGTTTACCTGCTTTCTGTCATCTGAAAAATCTGATTGTCCCCCTTTGTCTTGATTTCTGTTAGTCACTTTCTCTTCCTAGAAAAATACCTCCCTCAGCTCTTCATCGATCCCTGAAATTCTTTTAATATGCTTTCCTTTCACAGTGAGAAAGTTAGTAAGACGGCTAACAGAATGATTAATTTAAATCCTAAAGTGTAATGACTAACATCATTTTTTAAGGAAGGAAGGGCTTTGAGTGGGGGGTAGGAGGTGAGTCTAGGGATAGGGTCAGAGAGGAAAGGTACCTGAAAGGTGGGGAAAGAAGATGAAGACATGATAAAATGGAAATAGCAGGACCCAGAATGAAGAAGAGTGGGGCATAAGGGCAGGGGCAGGGTTTGACCAAGGTCAGTTCTTGCTGAACACAGCCCTTGTGATCCAGTGTGATGGTTAATTCTGTGTCAACTTGGCTTGGCCATGTTGCCCAGATACTTGATCAAATATTATTCTGGATGTTTCTGTGAGGGTGTTTTTGGATGAGATTTACATTTAAATCTGTAGACTTTGAGTAAAGAAGGTTGCCCTCCATAATGTAGGTGGGCCTCATCCCATCACTTGAAAGCCTGAATAGACAAAAGGCCAAACTCATCCAGAACAAGAAGGAATTCTCTAGCAGGTTACCTGTGGACTAGAACTGTAACTCTTCCCTGGGCCTCCTGCATGCCAGCTTCTCCCATCAGATTTTGGGCTCCCAAAGTCTCCACAATCACACGAGTCAATTCCTTAAACGAAATTTCCTCCTATGTATATACACATTCTGTTAGTTCTATTTCTCTGGAGAACCCTGATGAATATAGTCAGTTTCCTGTCAGTTACAGGGATGTGATTCCTGGTTTTTACAAAGTGATCCTTAGCATCACCTGTTGCTCCCTGATAGGTAACCAACATCTATAGGTGGAGGCCTGATTCAAAGACTTGAAAACAGTGCACAGATAGAATTTTATGTTCAAATTATGTCCCATTAAACATCACTTAAAATGTGCTCCATTGGAATGGGGCTGACTAACATTTTGGTTATATAGACATTTGTTTGTAATGGTTGTGGTAACAGAATTTAACTGGGGGAAAAATAAATATCTTCTGTGATTTGTGGAGTGAGGGCAATATAAAACATAGAAGTGAACAGATTCACCGTAATCCACTTTATTTAACAAAGCAATCTGACTATTTGGTGTTTTCATATTAACCAAAGGAAAACTACCTTTAGTCTGTGGAAACTGTAGGGTTAAACAAGTGGCACTGGGGACAGAGTTTTTAGTCACTGCAGGGCTGTTTCAAAGGTCTTCCAGCGGGATTGTATGTAGGTGTTTCAGGGAACAGTCCTGTTCAGTGAATTCACTACTGTATTGTAATTGTCAGAAGGCGTCCTGCAGTGTGTGTGTGTGTGTGTGTGTGTGTGTGTGTGTGTGAGACAGAGAGAGACAAAGAGAGAGATGAAGACCTGCACTTCCCCTCTTGCAGAAGATGTCACTGTGAAGCACACAAAGGTGGTCTTCAGAGCCCCTTTTATTCCCTTCCCGCTGCACCCCCTCCTCTCTTTCCCAAGTTCTTTCAGTATTAGTAACCTAACGTATTACTCTTCCCAGGAGTATTGGCAATTTAGGAAAATACTGACAGGACAGCAGTGCCTAACCTAAGAAAACAAACCTCAAAAGGCAACACTTCAGAGACTGTGACACTGTATGGGGAGCCATCTGTGTATAGAAAGCCTTCTCTTGCCCCTCCAATCATAACTCACAGGTCAGCCACACATACCATGCAAGCCTAGGCTTTCTGGGAGCCCCGTGAACACTTAATTTTAGAGCCCCGTCACAGCCAGTTTTAGGATGATGGAGTTGCCATCTGTTTGTTTTCTGTCAGAGAAACCTGTTTTCTAAAATGATGAATAAAGCTAGAGAACGGAGCAAAATGGAGAAAGGACATGGAATTTTTAAATGAAAGGAAGACCAGCTGATGCAATGCAGTATTCTAGCTGCAGTCAGTTGCGGGGCGGGGTGGGGGGTGTTTGTTTTAAATGAATATGTCTTTTCTCTTTGCAGGATCAAGGACAAACACCTATAGTCACAAAAAACAATTCATTCTGGAAAGCCTGAGTGGGCAGGAGAGATGATAGAATCCTCCGTGGAAAGGAAGGACTGTTGCTATGGAAACCAGATGATCCTTCAGTGGGGGCCCCAGTGCACTTGCCAGGCTGCCTAACCCTGTGTATTAACATCATGGGGCTGGAAGGCTGCCTGCATCTCTTTGAAAAGAGATTTTTCAGATATTGGTGTGATGAGACTTTATGCATCTTGAGAAAAGTAAATCAGCATCTCCTGGGAGGGGCTAAGTTGCCTAGAACCTTAAAACACTAGAGGCCCACACACCACAGCCGACTGGGGTGACTATATTGGCTACTCTTGACATTTCTCAGGAGGGCATCCAAGAAGGTGTGTCTTAAGGATTCTCTCTCTCTCTCTTTTTTTTTTTTTCGAGATGGAGTCTTGCTCTGTTGCCCAGGCTGGAGTGCAGTGGAACGATCTCAGCTCACTGCAACCTCTGCCTCCCAGGTTCAAGCGATTCTCCTGCCTCAGCCTCTCAAGTAGTTGAGATTACAGGCATGCACCACCATACCTGGCTAGTTTTTTTATTTTTAATGTTTATTTTTTGGTAGAGACAGGGTTTCACCATGATGGCCAGACAGCTCTCGAACTCCTGACCTCAAGAGATCCACCCGCCTTGGCCTCCCAAAGTGCTGGGATTACAAGCGTGAATCATTGTGCCTGGCCAAGGATTCTCTTAAGGGCAGGTTTATGGAGGGCTGTTTCTGAGGTAAGGAACACAGCTTTCCAAGAGAGGAAGAAGACATCACTTGAGCAGAGGTTTGATTAGAAGAATAAGTTTAGTGGCACTTGTGGGAAGGTGGTCTGGGTATTCTGTGTGACACTTAAACTCTAACTACCATACCAATACCACTATTACTACAACTATCCCTAATTACACTATTAACTAATTTTAAAGTCTAAGCCAGAGATGAGGAGCTTTCTCCAAATAGGTTTCTCAGAGTGAAATTCTCTTTCTACTTCTCCCAAGAGCACTTTGTCCTTTCCATGCTTTACAAATAACATTATATTGATAAGATGTGTTTTCTATTAAGGAAAAAATAACTCTATTAAATCAATATCATCACAAGCAATTCATGCTTATTGAGTCGTTGCAGTTCGAGATTTATAGACTTCCCCTGAGCAGCCACTGTGATTTCAATTAAACCTCCCTCTTAATTGTCAGAGTTTTAATTTTTAAAAAATAAGTTGAGTTTTCCATTTTAAAATCAGTACACTATTTTCCCTCGATCACTTAAAAACAATCACAGTCCTACCTCCTGAATATATTCACTAGTAAGTTCGGCCTATTTTTAGCCTCTTCCCCTATACATTCCTCATGCATATCATTATAAAATTCTCCCTCTTTTTCTCTCTCTATATGAATGTATTTTGTTTGTTTGTTTTTTGAGACAGAGTCTCACTTTGTCTCCTAGGCTGGAGTGCAGTGGCACTATCTTGGCTCACTGCAACCTCTGCCTTCCAGGCTCAAGCATTCCTCTCATCTCAGTCTTCTGAGTAGCTGGGGCTACAGGTGCACACCACCATGACCAGCTAATTTTTGTATTTTGTATTTTTTGTAGAGATTGGGTCTCACCATGTTGACCAGGCTGGTCTTGAACTCCTTGGCTCAAGCAATCTACCCAACTCAGCCTTCCAAAGTGCTAGGATTACAGGTGTGAGCCACTGCACCCGGCCATACGTATTAAATATATATATTTTATATATATATATATATAAAACATATACGTATATGTGTATGTATTCATGTGATTATAATTGTTTAGCAATTGAATGCCATGTGGGCAGGAACTTTGTTTATTCAGAGGCTTGTGAAAGGAAAATAAAAACTTGGGACCCCAATTCATTCTGCCAAAAGAAAAAAAATTAAGCTGAAAGCTGAGTCATGCAAGAAGTTGCCTTTCCTTTCATTCCTAAGCAGGACTGACTGCAGCTAACTACTCTATGTCCACCTTATCTTATGGTAAGCACGAGAGTAATACATAATTGACTATTCCCCTACTTGCTCCTTGTCTCTTGCAACATGTGAATTCAGTAATGTGACCATACTCTCCTTCTTTCCCTTCCAGCCTGCTTTTCCATTTTAAATATTAAATCCTTGCCGGGCACCGTGGCTCACGCCTGTAATCCCAGCACTTTGGGAGGCCGAGGCAGGTGGATCATAAGGTCAGGAGTTCGAGACGAGCCTGGCCAACATGGTGAAACCCCGTCTCTACTAAAAACAACAAAAATTAGCCGGGCATGGTGGTGTGTGCCTGTAATCCCAGCTACTGGGGCGGCTGAGCCAGGAGAATGGCTTGAACCCAGGAGGCGGAGGTTGCAGTGAGCCGAGATTGTGCCACTGCTCTCCAGCCTGGGTGACAGAGCAAGACTCTGTCTCAAAAATAAAAAAATAAATATAAATAAATAAATAAATAAATAAATAAATAAATAAAATATTAAATCCTTCTGGCCGGGCGCGGTGACTCACACCTGTAATCTCAGCACTTTGGGAGGCTGAGGTGGGCGGATCACCTGAGGTCAGGAGTTGGAGACCAACCTAGCTAACATGGTGAAACCCCGTCTCTACTAAAAACACAAAAATTAGCCAGAAGTGGTGGCACGCGCCTGTTAATCCCAGCTACTTGGGAGGCTGAGGCATGAGAATCACTTGAACCTGGGAGGTGGAGGTTGCAGCAAGCCAAGATTGTACCACTGCACTCCACCCTGGGCAATAGAGTGAGACTCTGTCTCAAAAACAAACAAACAAACAAAACTAAATCCCTCAAAATCACCTTTGGAAAAAGGCACAGGCCTGTCTCCCAGGTGAGCATCCTTAATTTTGGCAAAATAAACTTGTAAATTGATTGAGACATGTCTCAGATACATTTTGGTTTACAGACTCAGTGCAGATATTGGGAAAATAATGAATATTCTTAGGCTATGAGGGATGGAAGGATAAATTCTCATAATTATCAGCTCCAGCATTCCTTCTGTAGGAACAAACAATGGTAAGTAAAAATCTCACCTTCGTTATTTCACCTTTTTTTTAGGTTATGATGACTCCATTCAAACAACCTTCATAGTTCCTGGCAAAACAACTTTCTATCTTTCCCTTGGAAGTCAGTAGGACATGAATATATCATTTCTAATAGATGAAATAAAAATACTAGTAAACATTTGGAAAAATAGCAAGTCATCAAAGAAATGAAAATTAAACTAGCATGAGTTTTTTGTTGTTGTTGTTGTTTTTTGAGACAGAGTCTCACTCTGTCACCCAGGCTCTGCACCCAGTGCAGTGGCTTGATCTCGGCTCACTGCAACCTCCGCCTCCCGGGTTCAAGCAATTCTCCTGCCTCAGCCTCCCAAGTAGCTGGGATTACAGGAATGCACCACCATGCCCAGCTAATTTTTGTATTTTTAGTAGAGACGGGGTTTCACCATGTTGGCCATGATGGTCTTGATCTAACCTCATGATCCGCCCGCCTCGGCCTCCCAAAGTGCTGGGATTACAGGTGTGAGCCACTGCACCCGGTTATGTATAATTTTTATAGTCAGAAAAAACATACTTTAATTTTTAAGGAGTCATATGTATTTATATTAACCCTCATACATATAAGCACTGTAATTAGAAGAGTAAGTAGTACTGTAATTTAATAGTTTTGTTTGCTCAATGCACAGTGAGTCAGCATACAGAGACACCTGGCTGCAGCAAAGAAAGAGTTTAATAATCATAGGGCATCTGAATGAGGAGATGGGAAGAAGCCTCAAATCCACCTCCCTGAGAGGTTTGGGGGGCAGGGTTTTTAAGTCCTCTGGACAGGGGCTGCAGTGTGGGGATCGATGATTGGTCAAGAGGTGAAGGGCGAAGTCATGAGACAGGGAGACCAAGAAACCTCATTCTTGTGCTGAGTGGGTTCCTTGGTGGGGGACGTCAGAATTCAGGATCTGAAAAACAACCCGTTCTTGGGCAAAACGATCTTATGAGTCTAGCGTCAGAAATTCTTACTCATGGTAAGAACCATGGAGAAACAGGTAGCAGGTGGTCTAGCACGTGGAGTGATGTTCAGTGAGTTAGCAGCTGCAGGGAAGTGGGTCAAAGTACACTTGTGCACCCTGGATAACAGCTAACTATATATAACGCTGCCTAAAGCCTGGCTTGTAACTCTCCTTAATCCTGTGAGGGCAGTTTCCATTCTGTATTTGCTTAAAAAGATTAAGGTGGCCAGGCGCGGTGGCTCATGCCTGTAATCCCAGCACTTTGCGAGGCTGAGGTGGGTGGATCACTTGAAGCCAGGAGTTCAAGACCAGCCTGGCCAACATGGTGAAACCCCGTTTCTACTAAAAATACAAAAATTAGGCAGGCGCAGTGGCACATGCCTGTAATGCCAGCTACTTGTGAGGCTGAGGCAGGAGGATCACTTGAACCTGGGAAGCAGAGGTTGCAGCGAGCCGAGATCGCACCACTGCACTCCAGCCTGGGCGACAGAGTGAGACCCTGTCTCAAAAAAAAAAAAAAAAAAAAGGAAAAAGAAAGAAAAAGATTAAGGTGTGGGAGTGGGACAGACCCAGGCTACTTAATATTTTTCTGTAAAACAGCAGGGATAATAGTTTCTTTTCTTTCTTTTTTTTTGAGACAGGGTCTTGCTTTATCGTCTAGGCTGGAGTGCAGTGGCACGATGTTGGCTCACTGCAACCTCTGCCTCTCAGGTTCAGGCAATTCTCCTGTCTCAGCCTCCCAAGTAGCTGGGATTACAGGCGTGTGCCACCACGCCCGGCTAATTTTATATTTTTAGTAGAGATGGGGTTTCTCCATGTTGGTCAGGCTGGTCTCGAACTCCCAACCTCAGGTGATCTGCTCGCCTCGGCCTCCCAATGTGCTGGAATTACAGGTGTGAGCCACCACGTCTGGCCAGGGATAATAGTTTGTAATTCACTGGGCGTTACGGTCCTGCAGGTAACATTGTTTTTCTTATTTATTTATTTATTTAGTCAATTCTAGCAGTATCTTCTAACTTTTTTTGTTCGTGTTTTTTGAGACAGGGTCTCGCTTTGTCGCCCAGGCTGGAGTGCAGTGGCGTGATCACGGCTCTCTGCAGCCTCTACCTCCTGGGCTCAAGTGATCCTCCTGCCTCAGCCTCCCGAGTAGCTGGGACTACAGCCGCTACCATGCCTGGCTAATTTTAAATTTGTTTTTTTTGCAGAGATGGGGTTTTGCCGTGTTGCTCAGGCTGGTCTCGAACTCCTAGCTCAAAGCCTTGGCCTTCCAGGCGTGAGCTACCGCGCCGGGCCTGCTAAAGTTCTTGATATAGTTTCTGGCACATAGTATATGTTTAATAGATGTTTGTTATTCTGATGATTTCAGTTATGTACCATTTACAGGCGTTTGTAACCTTTTTAGCTAACAAGTTGGGCATTTAGGGAACTGACTATAGAAAGCATTTCTCGGAAACGAGGACTGGTTCTGCGACGTCTTAACGAGGTGCGGGTGGCCAGTATTTTCCCCAACTTGAAAATCTGTGTAGAGGTGGGAGGGCAGTCTAGCCTCAGGCGGAATAGGAAAACTTCCTTATGCCTAATTTCAGTGTCAGTGTGTGGTATTTCCTACGCGGAACACCGCCCCAAACTAATGTCTACGTTTAACTCAACCGCGGTAAATTTCCTTCCATGGCACTATTAACTTGGCCCGGCCCACATGTCCCCTCCCGGTTGGTGTGAACGCTCCGAGGTTAGCTCAAACCTCGGCGATTTTCCCAGCTGATTGGCCGTGCAAATAGACAATCCTTTTGCTTTTCTGATTGGTCGCACATGGCATCGGGGGTGGGGGACGTGGGCGTGTCTCGCCAGAATTCGTTTAACTGTGATTTGAAGATGAACATGGTATTGCCAGAGCTTCATGGCGTCGCCTACGGCGCTCCCTCCCTCCCAGGCCCTTACTCTTCTTTGCATTGGCCAGATATGTCGTCACTCACAAAACTTCGAGCTCATTGGTGCAAAAGCTCCAGGAGGCGGTGGGTGATTGGTTGGTTGCTGTTCCTGCCCCCACGCCTGTCGTGGTTTAGCTGAACTGAGCCGAAATCCTAAAGGCCGCGGAGTCGGCGGTGATGTAGGTAGCGGTACCTTGAGTGGCAACAGGTGAGTCTCCGGCTGCAGGGACGGGGCGGCAGCACTCAAGACCTGGCTGGATCTCCACTTCGTCTGCGGGCCAGAAACTGGAGGGCGGCGGTGGCTTTCGGAAAGGGATTGGGCTCCGCTGTTCCTTCTTCGCCCTCTCTAGGGCCGGAGCAGCGAGGAACCGAAAGAGGCTTCATAGGTTCCACGCAGGGCCCTCTCTTTGCTCTTCCAGGGGCGCACAAGTTGAGAAGGAGCGGCCTGGCAGCCGGGGCAAAAAAGGGGCGTCCTTCCCCGGAAGCCGGGCGTGCCTGGCTGCCGCGCACGCTCACCTGGGCCACCACGCTCGTTCGCGCCCTTGACGTCGTGCCGACGTTTCTCCCTAATGCACTTTTGGCGCTTGGGGCTGGGAGACTGAGCGTGCCAAAAAGGCCCTGTAGTCGGAGCCATCTTACCTCAGAGGGGTCTCCAGCGGCGCAGGGGTGTCAGGACCACGGGCGCCTGGGGCACATGAGTAGCAATAAGAGGAAAGAGAAGGGAGAGGGAGGTCAAGGTGGTGTGTCTGTGCGGTTGGCAGGGGGAATTGGGACTAGCTGCCTCAAGGGGCATCTGAGCGGGAAGTACCTTCCCTCCCCCAGCGTGTTCCTGAAAAGTCTCCTCATCTGTGAGATTTGTTTTTCGAAACAAAGAAAAGGAATCTCTAGTTTTGTCGCCCGGCAAGATTTTGAGTGCTGCAATGCACTGGACTTTTATAGACCTATAATGGACTTTCTTTGAATGATTAAAACATTTATCATTCTTTGGTCACTTACGCCACATTTGTGAACAGGATAAATTCTGTGCTCGCTTTCTCTCATCCTAGAAAGGAATGTTGTGTACTTGGGCGTAATCCATGATATTAAGCTACTGCTGGCCACTGTTGAATTTCAGCGGTGAGGCCTGTGGGATTTGGTTACCTCCGCTCTGTGGTTACCAGAGTCCGAATGAATGGGAGATTGGCTATCCTCCTTGTGTCTTCCTCCTCTCCTGCCCAGGAGTAAAGCTTTCTTTGGTTAGCAATTTAAAAAGAAAATAAATCACAGTCTCTGGAACAAGGATGTATGTCTTTTTCTTTTTGAATTTTTTTTTGTTTTATTATTTTTAAAAATAGAGGCAGGGTCTCGCTATGTTGCCCAGGCTGGTCTTGTACTCCTGGCCTTAAGCAATCCTCCTTTGTCTTCTGTTATCTCAGTAAGCAAAAACTAAAGTGACCCTCTTGCCTCAGCCTCCCAAAGTGCTGGAATTACAGGGGTAAGCCACCCTGCCTGGTCTGAAGATCTTTACAGACTTCCAAGAGCTTAGTTAGAGGTGTAGACCCGGCACTGCTTGTAAGTCTTTACTTAGAATGTCAAGCTCACATTTCAAGTAGGCTGATCTCAAAGAGACTGTAAATTTCTGTAAGTTAGTCTGACTTTACTATTGACTTACTTTATATAACCTACCATGATTTCTACTGAAAAATAAAATATTGAACATTTATGCTGTTAGAAGTCAATATAGTGATTACGTTTTATGGAGTAATGACTGGGAGGAGGCACAAGGAGAATTGGTCTGATAATCATTTTTTTTTTTTTTTTTTTTTTTTGAGATGGAGTCTCACTCTGTTGCCCTGGGCTGGAGTTCAGTGGCCCAATCTTGGCTCACTTCAACCTCCACCTCCCAGGTTCAAGTGATTCTTGTGCCTTGGCCTTCTGAGTAGCTGGGACTGCAGGTGTGTGCCACTACACCTAGCTAATTTTTGTATTTTTAGTAGAGACGGGGTTTCACCATTTTGGCCAGGCTGGTCTCGAACTCTTGACCTCAGGTGATCCGCCCACCTTGGTCTCCCAAAGTGTTGGGATTACAGGCATGAGCCACTGTGCCCAGCCTGATAAATCATCTTTTCTTGATTTGGTTACATAGGTGTGTTTGGCTCATGAAAATGTATTGAACTTTACAGTTATCGTGTATGTTTATATCTGTATGTAAATTATACTTTAAATAAAAAGTTCTAAGAACTGGTTGAGAGTAAGGTGATAGTTACAGCAATAGAACACTGGATACTGGCTGGGCCTGGTAGCTCACGCCTGTAATCCCAGCACTTTGGGAGGCTGAGGTGGGAAGATCACTTGAGCCCAGGGGTTCGAGATTAGCCTGGGAAATATAGTGAGACCTCATTTCCACAAAAAATACAAAAATTAGCTGAGCGAGGTGGCGTATGCCTGTGGTCGCAGCTGCTCCAGAGGCTGAGGTGGGAGGATTGCTTGAGATGGGGAGGTTGAGGTTGCAGTGAGCCATGATTGCGCCACTGCACTCCAGCCTGGGTGACAGAGCGAGACCCTGTCTCAAAACAAAACAAAAAACTCAAACGAAAACTGGATGCTGTGGTGCCTCCTCAGCTCTGCCAAGTTATCTCTCTTGGCAGTGAAGCTTCCCAACGCTGAATTTCTTTGCCTCTGAAATTTCTTAGGTTATTTCCAAGGTGTCTGCTAGCCATAAGGAACCACTACGTTTCCAAGGGATATTGTTGTTTAACCTGTCTTAAAGACTTTGTTTTATATTGCATAAAATAAACAGCTTCTCTGTTTCATAAATTCTCATTTCAGTAGAGTTTAGAATGAGGTATAGTTGTATTTGTTGTATCATTGCTTCTGTACTTCTGTTTTTTTAAAAAAATTAATTAATTAATTAATTAATTTTTTGAGACAGTCTTGCTCTGTTGCCCAGACTAGAGTGCAGTGGCGTGGTCCTGGCTTACTGCAACCTCTGCCTCCCCAGGTTCAAGCGATTCCTATGCCTTAGCATCCTGAGTAGCTGGTACTACAGGCGTGCACCACCGTGCCCAGCTAATTTTTGTGTTTTTAGTAGAGACGGGGTTTCACCATGTTGGCCAGGCTGGTCTTGAACCCATGACCTCAGGTGATCCACCCACCTTGGCCTCCCAAAGTGCTGGGATTACAGGCGTGAGCTACCGTGCCTGGCCTTGTACTTCTATACTAAATGACTAAAGGCTGCCACTGTCATAGCAGTGCTGAGGCTATGTTGCGTATCCCACTTGGATGCTGCAGTGGAAAATAGAATTTTCTGGTAAGGCATGGAAAGGTTTAGTTGAGTTTCCCTTTGAAGACAAGACTCACTACTCATTGGCCAAAGTGTACCTAAAATTGTTGAATTTTTCCTGGGAGCCATTTCTAATTGACACTTGTATTTTCTGCGTGTTGCTTCTATATCTCTGCAGAGAACAATTATTTGGCTTGCTTTTCTTATCATGTTACAGAATTCGATTAAATTACAATGGGAAACATTTTTGAAAAGCTCTTTAAAAGTCTACTTGGGAAAAAAGAGATGCGGATTCTTATATTGAGTTTGGATACAGCTGGAAAAACCACCATCTTGTATAAATTGAAGCTGGGGGAGACTGTGGCTGCTGTCCCTACAGTAGGTAAGTTAATGAAAGACCTGTGGCAATTCCAGTTTACAATTTAGTATGTTATATATATTTTTTAGGTTCTGTTTCACCAGAGAAATATGTTTTATTTTTACATGCTTCTTATGTTATTGAATAATTCTTTTTAAAAATCTTGTCTACTCCATGAGCATACATTTTTAGAGGCCAAAAACCAGGTTATATTATATATCCTTTTCTTTTTTTTTGACTCTGTCACCCAGGCTGGAGTGCAGTGGTACATCTCTGCTCACTGCAGTCTCAACTTCCTGGGCTCAAGTGATCCTTCCATCTCCCTCCTGAGTAGCTGGAACTACAGGCGTGCACCAGCATGCCCAGCTAATTTTTGTATTTTTAGTAGAGACGGGGTTTTGCCATGTTGCCTAGGCTGGTCTTGAACTCCTGGGCTCAAGCGATCCTCCCGCCATGGTTTCCCAAAGTGCTGGGATTACAGGCATGAGCCTCCGCACCTGGCCAGGTTATGTATCCTTTTCTAGTGGCTTGCACATTCTTAGGTTCACAAGGGAGACATGTGAACACATGGAGGCTAAGCAAATTTAACCCCATCTGCTTGGCAAAAAAGAAAAAGATAATGGGCAAAACAGGGAGGGTAGTTCTGCCCCCCATTCCTCGCAGCTAGTGTCCCAGTAGAAGGCTGAGGTGGGAGCTGGGAATCTGCTGGTGCCTCCTCAGTCAGCCTCTGTTCCAGCTGGCCTTCCTTAGTGGCAGCATCTCAGCTCTCTACACCAAGTACGCTCCCAGTGCTTAGAGATGGAGTGTGATTTCTTTTCTTCACTCTGGCTCAAACCAACTGCTTGAGATGATGTCCAGCTAGAGAAATAGACAAGCTGGCTGCGCTGCTCTTACTGTGAACCAGCACTGTGTTTTATGGGCTTGTTAAGAGATTTACAAAGCGAGTTTTGACAGAACTGAATCTTTGCCTTGTGAACTGCCTCTAGATCCAAACTTCTGACTGAGGATACACCCCACAGGTGGCATGTGAACATTACTACTGTTCTGTTCTGAATATTGAATTAGGCACAGGACTCAAATGATCAACTTTCTTTTTTTTTTTTTTTTTTTTGAGATGGAGTCTCGCTCTGTCACCCCAGGCTGAAGTACAGTGGCGCGATCTTGGCTCACTACAACATCCGCCTCCTGGGTTCAGGCGATTCTCATGCCTCAGCCTCCTGAGTAGCTGGAATTACAGACGTTCACCACCATGCAAGCCTAATTTTTGTATTTGTGGTAGAGACAGGGTTTCACCATGTTGGGCAGGCTGGTCTGGAACTCCTGACCTCAAATGATCTGCCCGGCTAAGTGCTGGGATTACAGGCGTGAGCCACCGCACCTGGTCTCCAAATGATCAACTTTCAACTTGGGCAGTAGCTGCAGAGATTGCATCGATTGAGGAGAATGTTCGAGTTATAAGATGGTTGTGTGTAAGGTAGTAATTTGGTTAAATTTTTCAAATGGATAAGCCAGTGCTGCCCAGGAGGCACTTTCTGCAGTGATTAAAATGTTCTGTGTCTGTGCTGTTTAGTGTCGTAGCCAATAGCCATGTGACTGTTCATGTGCTTGAAATGTGGCTAATGCAACTGAGGAACTGAACTTTTTTGTTTTTTGAGATGGAATCTTGCTCTGTCACCCGGGCTGGAGTGCAGTGGCGCGATCTCAGATCACTGCAACATCTGCCTCCTGGGTTCAAGTCATTCTTCTGCCTCAGCATCCTGAGAAGCTGGGATTACAGGTGCACGCCACCACACCCGGCTAATTTTTGTATTATTAGTGGAGACGGAGTTTTACCCTGTTGGCCAGGCTGGTCTCGAACTCCTGACCTCAGGTGATCCGTCCACCTTGGCCCCCCAGAGTGTTGGGATTACAGGCATGAGCCACTGTGTCCAGCCGGGAACTGAACTTTTAATTGTATTTAACTTTAAGTTTATTTTTTATTTATTTTTATTTATTGATTGATTTTTGATTTTAACTTTAAGTTTAAATAGCCACGTTGCCAGGCGCAGTGGCTTATGCCTATAATCCCAGCACTTCGGGAGGTTGAGGTGGGAAGATCACTTGAGACCAGGAGTTCGAGATCAGCCTGGCCAACGTGGTGAAACCCCATATCTACTAAAAATACAAAAATTAGTAGTGGCATGCACCTGTAATCCCAGCTACTCGGGAGGTTAAGGCAGGAGAATCACTTGAGCCCGGGAGGCACAGGTTGCAGTGAGCTGATATTGCACCATTGCACTTCAACCTAGGTTACAGAGCAAGACTGTGTCTCAAAAAATAAATAGGCCGGGCATGGTGGCTCACGCCTGTAATCTCAGCACTTTGGGAGGCTGAGGCAGGCGGGTTACCTGAGGTCAGGAGTTCGAGACCAGCCTGGCCAACATGGTGAAACCCCGTCTCTACTAAAATTGCAAAATGGGCATGGTGGCAGGTGCCTGTAATCCCAGCTACTTGGGAGGCTGAGGCAGCAGAATCACTTGAATCCGGGAGGCGGAGGTTTCAGTGAGCCGAGATCGCACCATACACTCCAGCCTGGGTGACAAGAGCGAGACTCTGTCTCAAAAACAAAACAAAATAAAACAAAAACATAAACAAATAGTCACAAATGGCTAGTGACTATGTATTGGACGGTGCTGGGGTAGACAGTTGTTCAATGTCATTTATTGAATAATTTTTCCATGCTGATTTGAAATGCCTTCTTTGTTACATACTAAATTCTCACTGGTATGTGTGTCTTTTTCTGGGCAACTACCTGTTGCATTTATATTTGAACTCTATTCAAGTGTTACTAGGGCTTGGCATATCCTTAAAAATAATTCATTACTCATTTTCAGAGATTTCCTGGTTATGCTTACTTGTTTATTTCTCCAGGTTAAATTTTAGATAATTTTGCTAAGTTTCCTGCCCCTGCCCCTACCATCATTATAGGATTGGAATGGCATTGTATTTATTTATTTAGCAAGAATTTAGATTGTTGCAATGTAACGAGTGTCTCTCACTAAAATAAGGCATGACTAGAATTGAGGTTTGGAAGGTGAGCAGACCCAGCTTGCTTGGGTCTTGACAGTCATGTTTGGGATTTGGGCGTGGGAAGCCGCTAAGGGGACATCTTTCCTTCTTTTCCTTTCCTTCCTTCCTTCCTTCCTCCCTTCCTCCCTTCCTCCCTCTCTCCCTCCCTCCCTCCCTCCCTTCCTCCCTTTTCTGTCCTTTCCTTCCTCCCCTCCCCTCCCATCTCTGTCTCTCTCTCCCTCTTTTCTTTCTTTTCTTTCTTGGATGTTATTCTGTCATCCAGGCTGGGGTGCGGTGGCGTGATCTCAGCTCACTGCAATGTTTGCTTCCCGAGTTCAAGCAGTTCTCCTGTCTCAGCCTCCCAAGTAGCTGGGACTATAGGCACACGGCACCAATGCCTGGCTAATCTTTGTGTTTTTTTGTAGAGACAGGGTTTCACCATGTTGCCCAGGCTGGTCTCAAACTCCTGAGCTCAAAGCAATCTGCCCACCTCAGCCTCCCAAAGTGCTGGGGTTACAGGTGTGAGCTACTGTGCTCGGCCTATTCTTTCTTTTTTTTTTAATTTTTAATTTTGTTTTTTGGGGCGATTATTCTTTCTTTTTTAAGTTTGAAAATATTCCAATCAAACATAAATGTGTAGAGAAATGACATGACCACACTATGTTTTTAAGCTATTGCTTTGATTAGAAGATGGTGACCGGATGGAGAGAGGGAGAGTGGTTGAGGTAAAATTAGTTATATGGTTTCAGGAATTGAGGCTAGAAATGATGGTCTGTTGGGTTAGGGTGACTATTAGTTGTTGAAGGGGTTGAATTGATAAGGTGTGGTAGTAGGGTTCTAGGGGTGCAAGCATTGGATGTTTCCAGGGCACCTCTCAGGCTATCAGCTTGTGGAACGAAGTCAATGATGGGATAACTAGCAGAGGAGGAGGTTGGGGGTAGGGACCTTAAATTCCATTTTTGACTGATCACCTTGTTTTGGGGCCTTGAAGACATTTGCCAAAGCTGTTAGATTATGAGCCTGAAGCTCAGGAGAGAGGGCTAGGTTGGGGGATATAAATCTCAGAGTTAGTACAGAGATAGGAATGAAGTCGTGGGAGTGAGTGAGATTGCCTAGGGAGGGGTGCAGAAAGAGGAGAGTGGATGGGGCCAGTGAGAGCCAGGGCGACTCCATCATTGCAGGATCAGTTAAACGTGGCTGAGTTCACTAAGGAGACTGAGACAGTACAGCCATAGAGATAGAAGGAAAAGGGAAGCTGGGGAAGGGTGTCAAGGAGGGAGTGAGCAGTAGTGTCAGATAGAAGATCAAATTATGGAAGAACTGAGAAGGCTTGTGTTAGATTTATTGACCTGGTGATCACTGCTGACCTTAGTGAAAACCAGCTACCCAATGGTGGAGCAGAGCTAAGGTGCTGTTGCGTGAGAGGACCAAAGAAAGCTTAGTGGACAGGTTGCTTGACCTCAGGAGTTTTAGACCAATCTGAGCAACATAGTGAGACCCTGTGTCTACAAAAAATTTTTTAAATTTAGCTAGGTATGGTGGCTCATGCTTATAGTTCTAGCTGCTTGGGAGGCTGAGGCAGGAGGATCCCTTGAGCACAGGAGTTTGAGGCTGCAGTGAGCTATGATTGTACCTCTGTGCTCCAGCCTGGCCAACACAGCAAGGCCCTGTCTCTTAAAAAAAAAAAAAAAGCAAATAGAGGGTGAAGATGTGAAGGAAGAGAGTGCGATGAAGATGTGGGGATCAAGGAAAGGTTTGTTTTGTTGTTTTTAAAGATGTAAAAGGCTTAAGCATGCCAAGGTGAACAGATTGGAGATATTCAGATATGGGAGAGAATAGGAATAGTAAAAAGTTCCAGACAGTCTGGGTGGAGTGGATCTGGCTCATAGAGGGAGGGAGTTGGTGGAAGAGAGTTACCTTCTTCTGTTGTTCCAAGAGGGAGGAAGAAAAGCATGGGTAAAGATGTAGACTGGCTTTTACACTGTATGGTGGAAGTGGAAGTCATTCCCATCGGTGGCTTCTCTGCTCTGAAGTACACTGTGATGGTCTCCTGCTGAGAGAAAGGGCAGGTGCGTGGCTAGAGATTGGAGAGTAGAGAAGGTTTGAGACACCTGTCCTGATGAATGGGCGAGGGGGCCAGCACATTCTCTTTGAAGGCTATAGATCTTTGACTAGCAGGCTGCTTTGTAAATTAAAAGTACTATCCGCATGTTGAAATTATTTTGAATTGTTCAACCAGCACAAATCATAATTAAATGTTTTCCCCATGTTTCATTTAGGTTTCTGTGTGGAGACAGTAGAATATAAAAATAACACCTTCGCTGTCTGGGATGTTGGCAGCCACTTCAAAATCAGACCTCTGTGGCAGCATTTTTTCCAGAACACAAAAGGTAAAGATTATTCGGTTTGTAGCCTCGATACTGTTTCTGTGAAATGTCTCTAAAGACGGATGCTTGAAGTGATACCTTCTGGTGCTCTGCTCTATTTACACTGTCAGCCATTTCCTCTCTTAGGGTCTGTTTGTACTTACTGGGGAGGTTTCTTTTGTGAGACAGAGTCTTGCCCTGTTGCCCAGGCTGGAGTGCAGTGGTGTGATCTTGCCTCCCTGCAACCTCCGCCTCCCAGGTTCAAGTGGTTCTTCTGCCTCAGCCTCCCAAGTAGCTGGGGTTACAGGCATGCACCACCACGCCTGGCCAATTTTTGTATTTTTAGTAGAGATGGGGTTTCACCATGTTGGTCAGGCTGGTCTCGAACTTCTGATCTCAGGTGATTCGCTCACCTTGGCCTCCCAAAGTGCTGGGCTTATAGGCGTGAGCCACTGTGCCCAGCCCCCCTGTCTACTTTAAATCACTACTAGATTACTTCTTATGTCTACTAGCATGTAAATGCTATATAGTTAGACTGTATTGTTTATTTGTATTTTTTTTTTTACTGTTGCGTTATTATTTTTATTTATTTACTTATTTATTTATTTTTTGAGACGGAGTTTCACTCTTGTTGCCTGTGGCGCGATCTCGGCTCACCACAACCTCCGCCTCCCGGCTTCAAGTGGTTCTCCTGCCTCAGCCTCCTGAGTAGCTGGGATTACAGGCATGCACCACCACGCCCGGCTAATTTTGTATTTTTAGTAGAGACGGGGTTTCTCCATGTTGGTCAGGCTGGTCTCGAACTCCCGACCTCAGGTGATCCACCCGCCTCGGCCTCCCAAAGTTCTGGGATTATAGGCGTGAGCCACCGTGTCCGGCCTGCGTTATTACTTTTTAATATTTTTGGTTCAAGGTGGGTTGAATCTGTGGATACAGAGGGCTGACTATAGTTTTTACACCCCGATTTTCATGTAAAATATTAACCATATGAAATCTACAGATTTCTCATTTTAGAATTTATTTGGAGTCTGTTTGTTTTGAAGATTCTCCTGCATGTACTTGATAGTAAAGACTTACATATTCGTCAGTCTTTCCAGATGAAATACCCAAGTCGACTGTCCCTTTATATTTTATATCATTGTTTTAGCTGTTACCTTTGGCAATTAACTCTATTTGCAGTTATCTTTTCCAGGCTATAGATTTTAGAATGTTTTTTCTCAAAGTAGTGCATTTATTTTTTTAACTTTTTTAGTGGAAAATCTAAAACAAATACAAAGACAGAGAGGATAACATAACGAACCCCCATGTACCCATCACCAAGCCTCAACAGTTATAAGCGTTTTGCCCATCCCAGACATGATGCCTTTTATTCATATGTCCTTTAGTGTTCATTTCCAACTGATAAGGCATATATATATATATAAAATCTCCATGCTATTATAACATCTCCAAAATTAATAATAATTCTTTAATATCTAGCACCTAGTCCTTATTCTAATTTCTCCAGTTGTATCAAATGTATCCTGGCTGAGTGTGGTGGCTTACACCTGTAATCCCAGCACTTTGGGAAGCCAAGGCTGGTGGATCACCTGAGGTCAGGAGTTGGAGACCAGCCTGGCCAACATGGTGAAACCCTGTCTCTACTAAAAATATGCAAAAAAAATTAGCCAGGCGTGGTGGTGCATGCCTGTAATCCTAGCTACTCGGGAGGCTGAGACAGGAGATTCTCTTGAACCCAGGAGGCGGAGGTTGCAGTGAGCCGAGATTGCGCCATTGCACCCCAGCCTGGGCGACAGGGCGAGACTCCATCTCAAAAAAAAAAAAAAAAAAGACAAAAAAAAAGTATCCTTTCTACATCTTTTCTACATCTGCTTTGTTTGCATCTGGATCAAAGTTCGCACAGTGCATTTTGTTGTTTTGCCTCTTTAGTCTTTTATTCTACAGCAGTTGTTCTTTTTCTATGCCTTTTTTTTTTTTTTGAGACAGGGTCTCGTGCAGTGGCACAATCTTGGCTCACTGTAACCTCTGCCTCCTGGAGTCAAGCGATTGTCTGACTTCAGCCTCCCAGGTAGCTGGGACCACAGGTGCATACCATCACACCTAGCAAATTTTTTTGTACTTTTTATAGAGATGGATTTTCACCATGTTGCCCAATCTGGTCTCAAACTCCTGGGCTCAAGCATCTGCCCACCTTGGCCTCCCAAAGTGCTGAGACCATAGTGTGAGCCACCTCGCCTGGCCTCCCCCACCCTTTTTTTTTTTTTAACTGCTTATTCGACATTCTGGATTTGGCTGATTACTTTAATATGGTGCCATCTAACTTGCTTGGCTATCTGTGGATTTCCTGTGAACTGGTTGTTTATTCTAGAGACTTGATTAGATTTTGGTTCATTTCAGGGGCAAGAATACTTCATAAGTATTCTTCCTATCCTAACACAGAAGTTCGGTTGTCACACTTAGACATTTTAAAAAAAATTTTTATTGTGGCAAAGTATATATAATATAAAATTTACAAGTTTATTCTTAAGTGTACAATTCAGTGGCATTAAGTACATTCACCGTGTTTTACAACCATCACCACTGTCCAGTTCCACAATTTTTTCATCATCCCCAACAGAAACTTTGTATCCATTAGCAATAACTGCCCATTCTCTTCTCCCCCACCCCTCATTAGCTTTTATTCTATCCTCTGTCTATGAATTTGCCTGTTCAGTGGAATTGTATATTAGTCTTTGGAAGTTTAGCTGCCTGGCCTCTTTCACTTAGTACAGTGTTTTCAAGGTTCATCTATGCTGTAGTATGTATCAGAACTTAATTCCTTTTATGGCTGAATGATATTCTATTTTATGGATATACCACATTTTGTTTATCCATTCATCTATCGATGGACTCTTGAGTTGCTTCTGCTTTTTGTCTATTATGAATAGTGTTGCTATGAAGATTCATGTCCAAGTATCTGTTTGAGTCCCTGCTTTGAGTTCTTTTTTTTTTTTTTTTTTTTTTTTTTTGGGACGGAGTCTCCCTCTATTGGCCAGGCTGGAGTGCAGTGGTGCAGTCTCGGCTCACTGCAACCCCGGCCTCCTGGGTTCAAGTGATTCTCCTGCCTTAGCCTCCCGAGTAGCTGGGACTATAGGCATGAGCCACCACGTCCAGCTAGTTTTTTTGTATTTTTAGTAGAGACAGGGTTTCACCATATTGGCCAGGCCAGTCTCGAACTCCTGACCTTGTGGTCCACCCGCCTGGGCCTCCCAAGGTGCTGGGATTACAGGCATGAGCCACTGCACCCGGCCTCATTTTTTTTTTTATTGTGGTAAAATACACATAACTTAAAATTTAGCATCTTAACAATTTGTTTTGTTTTGTTTTGTGGTAGTGATGTTTTTGTAAGATGAGGTCTCTATATGTTACTCAGACTGGTCTCGAACTCATGGGCTCAAGTGGTTCTCCTACCTCAGCCTCCTGCATAACTGGGACTACAGGTGTGCAACACTGCACCCAGCTCTATCTTAAACATTTTTAAGTGTATAGTCAGTCATAATATTCTGCAACCATCACCACCATTCATTTCTATAACTATTTTCATCTTGTAAAACCAAAACTTTGTACCCATAAACTATAACTTCTGTTCTTCCCCCACCCTCTCCTCTTCCTCCCTGGCAGCCACCAGGTTGTCACATTTTTAATGATGCCAAATGGTTTCAGATGGTATCAGCCTAATTCCCCTGAATTAAAATTCTCCATCAACTTTTCACCTAATCGTTTTAGCATCCATTGAAAACTGTTGCCTAGACCCATTATTTTATTAGAAGTCACAAAATGGTGATTTTTTCCCCCTCCTAAATCTTGTTATTCCTCTGCATTTATTAGCTAAAATCCTTCTAAACAAAGAATTCCCTCATCAAATATTTGGTTTCCCTGAAATATAGTTTGTAGAAGAAAGGCTGGAAAAATGCTTTATTCTTTTCCTTCATGGATTTTCAGAAAAACCACTGGATGCCCCACAACTTCCATGGTGACTCTTAGATGTTTGTATCTTCGTGTTTTGATCTGCAGATTATGTATTTTTTTGATACTCAGAGTGTCCATTTATCTTGGACTGGCACTTGACAAATTGGCAAACTCTTGCAGTTTCTTAACTGTAATAAAACTAGAACACATGGGTTTGAACCACAGCTCTGTGGTGAAACCTTGAGAGAGTCAGGTAATCTCGTCTGTCTCAATTTCCTCATCTTAAAATGGAGATAATACTTACTGCCTGCATCATTGGGCTTAAATTACTTATGTAAAATGCTTCATTTTGTGGCTGGATGACAGTAGGCACTCAAAAGCCCAAATTGTTTGAGGTTTCACTTCATCATTTCTCTGGCAGAATTCTTTTTTCTTACCCTACTGGGAGTTTTCACATTCAAATACCAAGATGAAATAAATACCTTTATTTCTTCAGTCTTCTCTTCATAACAAGCCTAATTTTACTGAGTTTTGGTAGCTATTGTTTTTGATGGTAGGGAGCTGGCTGTACTCTAGGACCTTGGGGTGGGAAATTTGGACTTTTCATAAAATAGCAATTGGGAGCTGTTGGAAGAATGGACTTGCTGTGAATGGTCTTGGATGCAGCCCCTATTTTTTCTGCCAGTTTCTAAAGATCAGGCTGTCTTTTAGTTTAAATTTTTTTCATCAGTATGTTGAGTATGACAGAACTTAATGCTTTTAGCTCTCTATTAAGACATATTTAACTGTGTAGGTTTCACTTGTATAGATTGGAATTTGAACAGTTTCTGATTTCTTTTTTATTTTATTTTATTTTTATTTTTTTGAGACGGAGTCTCGCTTTGTCGCCAGGCTGGAGTGCAGTGGTGCAATCTCGGCTCGCTGCAACCTCCACCTCCCAGGTTCAAGCGATTCTCCTGCTTCAGCCGCCCAAGTAGCTGGGATTACAGGCGCGCGCCATGCCCAGCTAATTTTTGTATTTTTAGTAGAGACGGGGTTTTACCATGTTGGCCAGGATGGTCTTGGATCTCTTGACCTTGTGATCCGCCCGCCTTGGCCTCCCAAAGTGCTGGGATTATAGGCGTGTATCACCGCGTTTTTTGTTGTTGTTGTTGTTGTTTTTTGAGACAGAGTCTTGCTGTCACCCAGGCTGGAGTGAAGTGGTGTGATCTCAGCTCACTGCAACCTCCACCTCCTGGGTCAAGCAATTCTGCCTCAGCCTCCCGAGTAGCTAGGATTACAGGTGCCCGTCACCATGCCTGGCTAATTTTTTTATATTTTCAGTAGAGATGGGGTTTCACCACGTTTGCCAGGCTAGTCTTAAACTCCTGACCTCAAGTGATTTGCCCGCCTCGGCCTCCCAAAGTGCTGGGATTACAGACGTGAGCCACCGTGCCCGGCCGTGATTTCTTAATTGATATTTTTATAGACGGCGTAAGATGGTCCATTAGTTATTAGGGATAAATATTTTTCTCCTTGATTGTAGGTTCAGTTATTTTAATTTGTTGAATTGCAGCGTATCTGTCTGGTTCAAAATTCGAAAGTAAGAAAAGGTGTATACTCATCCTGTGGTATCTGTGGGGGATTAGTTCCAGGACCTCCCATAGATACCAAAATCCTTGGATATTCAAGGCTTTGATATAAAATGGTGTAGTATTGGCATAAAACCTATGCATGGTGCCATCTTGGCTCACTGCAACCTCCGCCTCCTGGGTTCAAGCAATGCTCCTGCCTCAGCCTCCCTACTAGCTGGGATTACAGGCACCTGCCACCATGCCCAGCTAATTTGATATTTTTAGTAGACGCGGGGTTTCACCATGTTGTCAAGGCTGATCTCAAACTCCTGACCTCACGTGATCCACCCCCCTTGGCCTCCCAAAGTGCTGGGATTACAGGCGTGAGCCACTGCGCCCAGCTGTCTCATAGTTTTAGACACTGTCTGTTGCCTTCCTAGTAAACCTGGCAAGGACTTAGCTCTTTTACACCCCAGCCCTGTCTATTCTTGAGGTTTGGTTATGCCACAATTTGTAGAAAATGAACAGTGTTTACAGAATTGTGACTATATAAATATTATTCACCACAGAGCTTGATAATGTGCTGTGAGGTCAGGCATGGTGGCTCACGCCTGTAATCCCAGCACTTTGGGAGGCCAAGGTGGGCGGATCACCTGAGGTCGGGAGTTCAAGACCAACCTGGCCAACATGGAGAAACCCCATCTCTACTAAAAATACAAAAATTAGCCGGGTGTGGTGGTGCCCCCCTGTAGTCTCAGCTACTTGGGAGGCTGAGGCAGAGAATCACTTGAACCTGGGAGGTGGAGGTTGCAGTGGGCCGAGATCATGCCACTGCACTCCAGCCTGGGCAACGGAGTGAGACTCTATCTCAAAATATAATAAAATAAAAATAAAATACACTCTGATGATGGCTGCTTCCCCCAAGGGTGCCTCCAGCTCTCCTTTTCTTTCAGTGCCATCTGCCATTATCGTGCCCTCGTTCTCTTCCAGTGCTCTGGCGGAGCAGGTGGCGCCCAGGCCCACAGTGCCCTCTCCAAGTTCTGCCCTCCATCTGCTCAAGTTATCCCCTAAACTTGTCACATGTGGTCATCCTGGAACTTTGCTTAACTGCTTCCTGGGTTGGGGCCTTTATTTCCTGGCTCCCTTTTCTTCTTGCTTAATTTCCCCTCCCTTTGCTGCAGCACATACTCAGTTAAGAATCCCTTTCTAACATTAAAAAAAGAAAAAGAGAATAGTTCTTGGACCTCCTCATGATAGAAATTATATCTTTAGGCCGGGTGTGGTGGCTCACGTGTGTAATCCCAGCAGTTTGGGAGGCCGAGGCAGGTGGATCACTTGAGCTCAGGAGTTCAAAACCAGCCTGAGCAACATGGTAAAACCCTATCTCTACAAAAAGTACAAAAATTAGCCAGGTGTGGTTGCATGTACCTGCAATCCCAGCTACTCAGGAAGCTGAGGGAGGAGAATCTCTTGAACCCAGGAGGTGGAGGTTGCAATGAGCTCTGATCATGCCACTGCACTCCAGCCTGGGCGACAGAGTGAGACCCTGTCTCAAAAAAAACAAAATAAAGTTGTATCTTTAATATCCATTAACTGAAAAATAAAAATAAAAATAAGGACCAAAAATTACTATGCGGACACACATGCTTTTAAATGAATTTGTGGGTTATTAACCACAGTAACATCTATGAACTTGTGAAAAACTGTTACTGGTTTAGGCTTAAGGGTTTGCCCAGTCTAGCTTCAATGTTCAGTGGGTGGGCGCGGTGGCTCACACTTTGGGAGGTGGCCAAGGCAGGCAGATTGCTTAGTCCAGGAGTTGGAGACCAGCCTGAGCCACATAGCGAAACCCTATCTCTACAAAAAATTTAAAAATTAGCTGTGCGCGGTCACGCGCACCTGTAGTCCCAGATATTGGAGGGCGGTGGGGGGTGGCGCTGAGGCGGGAGGATCACTTGAGGCCAGAAGGTCAAGGCTGCAGTGAGCCGAGGCTGAGTCACTGCACTCCAGCCTGGGTGGCACAGCAAAACTCTGTCAAAAAAACAAAACAAAACAAAACAGACAAACAAGAACCAAAGTTGGATGCAGTGGCTCGTATCTGTAATCCCAACAACTCGGAAGGCTCAGGCAGGAGGATTGCTTGAGGCCAGGAGTTCAAGACCAGCCTGGGCAACATAGTGAGACCCTCGCCTCTGAAAAAATTAAATATTAATAAAAACAAACCCTAGTAGCTTCAGTCTTTGGTTCTCCATCCCTCATTTCATCCCTTTGTCTTCTGGTAATAGAATTTCCTTCTTGTTTTTCCTTTGGGATGAGCCACCTTCACTCCCTGGGATTCTGCTGGGATTGAGTTACCGCCTTCCGGGCTCAAGCGATCCTCCCACCTCAGCCTCCCAAGTCGCTAAGACCACAGGTGCATGCCACCATGCCTGGCTAATGATTTGTATTTTCTGTAGAGCCGGCGTTTTGCCCTGTTGCCCAGGAGTTTTTCCTTTAATGTTCTCCTGCTACTTACTAATTCACTTTGTCACCCTGTGAGCTCATAAGAGCAGAGAGATAGCAACAGGAGCTAAAAAAACTCTAAGCTGTGAAAAAATATTAAATATGAAATCATGATAGCTATTAGCTTAATTTGTTTTAGGGAAATTGCAAAGTAATTTTTTGGGAATCAGTGTCCCACTGCAGTGATTCCATATGGGGATTTCTAATTCCCAGTATGTTTTTAAAATAATTTGTAAACACCTAGTACAAACGCATGATATGAAATTCAAGAGGTACAAAAGGGCATACAGCCCTGCACTCTCCCAGTTTCCCTCCCCGAAGGCAACAACCGTTACCAGTTTCTCGTGTGTGCTTCCAGAGGTATTCTTGTCCAACAGAACTTCAGTGATGAAAACAGTTGCCTGTGCTGCCCAGTTTGGTAGCCATTAGCCACACGGGGCAGTTGAGCACTTGATATGTGGCTAGTGTGTCTTAGGAGCTGACTTTAAAAAAAAAATTTTTTTTTTTTTAAAGACTCAGCGTCTTGCTCTGTTTACCAGACTGGACTGCAGTGATGTGTGAACATGGCCTCAAACTCCTATTTATTTATTTTTTGAGACAGGGCCTCACTCTGTTGTCCAGGCTGGAGTGCAGTGGTGCAGTCATAGGTCACTGCAACCTTGACCTCCTGGGCTCAAGAAATCCTCCCACCTCAGCTTCCTAAGTTGCTGGGACTACAGATGAATGCCACCATGTTTGGCTGATTTTTACAATTTTAAATTTTTTGCCTGGGCGCAGTGGCTCATGCCTGTAATCTCAGTCAGCACTTTGGGAGGCTGAGGCGGGCAGATCACCTGAGGTCAGGAGTTCGAGACCAGCCTGGCCAACATGGCAAAACCTTGTCTCTACCAAAAATACAAAAATTTGCTGGGTATGGTGGTGCGTGCCTGTAGTCCCAGCTACTTGGAGGCTGAGGCACGATAATCGCTTGAACCCAGGAGGCAGATGTTGTAATAAGCTGAGACTGCGCCACTGCACTCCAGCCTGGGTGACAGAGTGAGACCCGTCTCAAAAAAAATATAAATAAATAAATAAATAAATTTTTTGTAGAAAAGGGGTTTCACTGTGTTGCCCAGGGTGTTCTTGAACTATTGGCCTCAAGCTATCCTCCCACTTGGCCTCCCAAAGTGCTAGGATTACAGGCATGAGCCACTGTGGCCAACCTAAATTTATATGTAAATAGCCACATGTGGCTAGTGGCTACTGTATCAGACCTCACAGTTCTGTACAGATAACGCACAGCGCACAGTAGCATACTATACACGCCCTATTAAATCTTGCTTTGTTCCCTTAACAGCACCTATGCATCTTGGAGATAGATTGTCCCAGTCTGCCTCATTTTTAAAAACTGCTGCATAATATCCTCTTGTAATCCACAAAGGCAATCCCAGACCCAGCCTGGGGGGCCATGGGTCATCACTTTTTACAACAAGCTCTAAAATCTTCCACATATACCATAATCAAGGCACTTCAGAACAACCCTAGGTTCCTCATGCCTCTACTTTTATTAGCCTGGGCCTGACATAGTTGGACATTGAATAGTCACTTCTAGGGGCTGGTGGAAATAATTTACCATGAGTGACTGCCCTAAAATATACTCTCCACCCACGTGGCCCGTGCCTGGCATTCACTAGTGCTGGTGGCATTCTTTAAGGTTGCTCATATCTCTAAGTGGTTCTCCTTTAAAGAGCAAAGTCTCCTGGGAAAGGTGGTCATTAAGCAGAACATCTGGGGCTCATCTTGCTTTTGCCCTGTTGAGAGGGGCCAAGGGACTTGGTAGAGCAGCAGGGGCTCTGACGGTGAACCTCATTGTTTTTAAAATTATTCTTAAGAGGCCAGGTGCGTTGGCTCACACCTGTAGTCCCAGGACTTTGAGGAGCAGAGGCAGGAGGATCGTTTGAGTCCAGGAGTTCAAGATTAGACTGAGCAACACGGGGAGACCTCATCTCTACAAAAAATTTAAAAGAAAATTAATTGGGCATCGTGGCACGAGCCTGTGGTTCCCGCTACTCGGGAGGCTGAGGTGGGAGGCTGTGGTTCCCGCTACTCACCTGAGCCCAGGAGGTTGAGACTTGCAGTGAGCTGAGTTCACACCACTGCACTCGAGCCTTGATGACAGAATGAGAGTTTCTCAAAAAAAAAAAAAATTGTCCTTAAGTCCATGTGGACCCCTGACCAGGTTTGTGCCCTAGACAGCCTTCCTCTGAGGGCAATTCAGGTGGTGAGACTCCAGCTTTAAATGGCCTCTAGAGAAATTTCACTAACCTGCCTTGGTGTTTGACCCTGTATAACCCCTTTCTTCTGGAGGTCCCTTTGGGTGGCAGTAGATACAGGATTTGGTGTCTGACAGCTCTGGGGACAGATCCCAGCTCCAAATGGCAGAGTCTCTACAGATTACAAGCCAAATACTTAGCACTATGTGCTGATCTTCAGGAAGTCAGTCTATATTTCATAACAAGTCACATGGGGATAATGAAGGAATGGCCTAAAATGCTCTCAGTAATATTCCTGAGTCATCCCTCAGGGCTGGGCTTGGTGTTAGGCATGGCGGGGAAGGGAGCAGAGCTGTGTGCAGAGGAAGATGCAGTTCTTGCCTTGTCAGGGTCCCTGACCTGATGGCGACCCATGGTGGAGTCTTCATAGTGACAGACACCAGTGTAAAATCAGATCCGGGTTGTGCAACCCTCAAAGCAGGTCTCCTCACTCACCGGGATAGATAGACTATTGGCGGTACCTGCATCCACCGCTTGCCATGGTTTCGTTGTGGGTGGAGGATACTTTCCTGCCCCCTGGCTTTGGGTTTGCCCACGTGGCTAGCTCTGGCCGTGGAATGAAGCAGAAACGAAAGGCTGCCAGTTCCGAGCCCACGTCTGAAGTCGCCTTAGGTGGTTCCGCGGGCCCCGTGTGCTCCCACCTTCACCCAGAGGGCCTTCTCTGGTGCAGCCGCTGCTTCTTCAGCCTCCGCCCAAAAGGAACGGAGCCCCCTGGCCGATCCGCAGGCCTACAGGGAGCCACAGGGCGCAGCGGCTGGACCAGCGTTCAAGCCCAAGCACAGGCCTGCGCCAACCTTGTTCCAGCCGCCGTTTAGGATGGTTGATTAGGACGCGTTGCAGTGGCGGTAGCTCACCAATCCAGTGCGTGCACCGGCTCCTTTATTAGACTATAGAGCCAGTGGCTCCCACAGGGACCTGATACAACAGTGCGTTAAATAAGGAGCTTATTGAGCTCTCATGTCGTGAGCCAGTGGAGAAGTCCAGGGCTAGTGTGGGGGCTCCGGCGGGGGCTGTGGCCCCCATCCGCATGGAGCCTCCCCATGGTTCACAGGTCTCAGTCTTCGGAGCCTTCGACCCTGCGAGCCCGAACGGTCCACAGGGCGGCGCCAAACCCTCTTTCGAACGCCATCCTCTAAAGCCTCGGCTCCAACCGGTTCCACTTCTTCAGGCTCAGGATTTTCACTCTTCTCTAATGGGGGTGGCCCTCCCCCAATCTTCTGAGTCGCAACAGCATCTCCCTCCCTCCAGGACCTCAGAGCCAGAGCTGGGCGAGAGGCCCTGACCTCCGGGGTAGGGTGGAAGCGTCCCTGTGAAGGTGCGGTCCTGCCTCCCATCCCCAGGCGCCGGGCCTCTCCCACCCTCAGCGCCCTGCTCACCTCCAGCTGAAGATGCCAGGGCACCTCTGCTTCCTCCCTGCCCTTTCTGCAGTACCGCCGAGTGTGCATAAAAGGGTTTAATATAGGCTTTGCTGGGTGCGGGGACTCCCACCTGTAATCCCAGTACGTTGAGAGACCAAGGCGGGAGGATCACTTGAGGCCAGGAGTTCAAAACCAGCCTGGGCAACAAAGTGAGGCCCGTCTCTGAAAAAAAAAAAAAAAAGAATAAAAGAGGTCCCTTTTTCTGGGAGATTGATATAGGGGAGTGTGAGTTAGAAGGGAGGCATTGAGGATCAGTCATTTAAAGCAGCATCCAAGGGTGTTCAAGGCTAGAGATCCACAGGTGTATTTTCAGAAACTGAATTTCCTGGCGGGGCACAGTGACTCATGCCTGTAATCCCAGCACTTTGGGAGGCCAAGGTGAGCGGATCACTTGAGGTCAGGAGTTCAAGACTAGCCTGGCCAACATGCTGAAACTGTAGTTAGAAAAAAAAAAAAAAAAAAAAAATTGGCCGGGCATGGTGGTGGGTGCCTGTAATCCCAGCTATTCGGGAGGCTGAGGCAGGAGAATCACGTGAACCCGGAAGGCAGAGGTTGCAGTCAACCGAGATCACGCTGCTGCACTCCAGCCTGGGTGACAGAGACTGGCTCCAAAAACAAACAAACAAACAAAACACAAAAAAACCCCAAAACCCAAAACAAGCCAGGCGCGGTAGCTCGCACCTGTAATCTCAGCCCTTTGGGAGGCCAGGGCGGGTGGATTACCTGAGGTCAGGAGTTCGAGACCAGCCTGACCAACATGGTGAAACCCCATCTCTACTAAAAATACAAAAATTAGCCGGGCATGGTGGTGCATGCCTGTAACCCCAGCTACTAGGGAGGCTGAGGCAGGAGACTTGCTTGAACCCAGGAGGCAGAGGATGCAGTGAGCTGAGATCGTGCCATTGCATTCCATACTGAGCAACAAGAGCAAAACTCCACCTTAAAAGAAAAAAAAAAAAAAAAAACTCCTGAATTTCCCTGTGGATACCTTTTCTCTGGCAGCCTTTTTCAATGAGGGCTAAGTTTTCTCCAATACTATATGGCCTGCAGACCGCTCAGCTTTCATTCCAGTGAAAACATTCCAGAAAAAACTCTGAATCAATCCCAGGTGTTTCTCCAATCAGCTCAGGATGATTGTGTGTTACCTGCTGCCTAGCTAGTGACACCTCTGCAGGCCTCTGACTTAGCTAGGTCTCCACCATGTGACTCCACCATAGACTCCCCGCCTTCTTCTTTTGCAAAGCCTCGGACACCCAAACACCTACCAAAAGTGGGTAGGGCACCAGGACACTCCAAGTGTAAGTGGGGCTCTCCACACCTGGATGTGGAGGTGTGATGCAGAGTGGTGGCTGCTCGTGACACTCATTTCACCCCTTTCTGTGCCGGTGCCAGAAGCCCAGGAAGCACACATCAAGGCTCGCTTGCCAGCGGGGTGCTGCCAATAAAATGTAGTCACGTGGAATTTGGAATGTGGAAAGGAGGTAGAAGTCATCCTTTCCTCCCCCATAGCAGCAGGTGTGCAGGCTCTGGTGGTCAGCTGGACTCCATACTCCCCCACCAGTCACCAGCCTGGGGACCGTGGGGCTGCAAGGACCTCAGCAGCGATTTCCCAAGTTTCCTGATTTCTTCCATCCTCTGGAAATCAGCTGTGCTAAAGTAGCATGAAAGCCAGTGGTGCAACCCCATCCCCACAACCTTCACCACCTCTAGCCCCTCCAGTGATAAGCACTAACTGCCTATATACAACCATTTTTTGTTTGAAATATCTAGAGTAATTTCTGTTTTCCTATCTGGGGTAGTGTAACATAAGAAGAAATATATATTTGGTCTCTGCCCCCAGTTCCTAACACAAAGCTCCTAAAACCCTTGGAAATTCCTGAATGATGGCAGTGCTAAGAGCATTGTCCTTTGTTAGTTTATCATTTTTCTTTTCTCCTAGGTGTTTTTTCCTTTTTAAACTTTTCTTTTAGGTTAGGGGGTACATATGCACGTTCGTTATATAGCTAAACTTGTGTCATGGGGGTTTGTTGTACAGATTATTTCATCACCCAGGTACCAAGCCTAGTACCCCAATAGTTTTTTCTGCTCCTCTCCCTCCTCCCACCCTCCACCCTCAGGTAGGGCCCAGTGTCTATTGTTTATGAGTTCTCATTATTTTGCTCCCACTTATAAGAACATACAGTATTTGGTTTTCTGTTCCTGTCTTAGTTTGCTGAGGATAATGGCCTCTAGCTCCATCTGTGTTCCGGCAAAAGACATGATCTCGCTGTTTTTTATGGTTGCACATCTTTTGTTCTAACATTTGGTCCTTAAACCTGGTTCCTGATACAGAGCTCCTAAATCCCTTGGAATTTTCTGGGTGATAGAAGCGTCCTTTGTTCTCATGAGGTGACTCTTGGTGGGCTCCTTATTTGGGGACTGGTCACCAAAAAGACCTATGGTTGGAAGCGTTGTGCTGTCAGCCCCATTCCCCATCCTCTGGGGTGGGGAGTGGAGCTGGAGCTCAATCATGCCTACGTGATAAAGCCTCCAGAAAACTCCTTAAAAGACAGGACTTGGAGAGCTTCCGGGTTGGCGAACACATCCATGTTCCAGGAGAGTGGTGCACCCCAACTCCACAAGGACCCTTCCAGACCTCACCCTGTGTATCTCTTCATCTGGCTTCATCATTTGTGTCCTTTAAAATATCCTTTGTAATAAATTAGCAATAGTAAGAAAACTGTTTTCCTGGGTTCCATGAGCTGTTCTAGCAAATGTTCAAACCTGAGGAGGGAGTTGTGGGGACCTCCAATTTACAGCCAGTTGGTCAGATGCATAGGTGATGCTTGGCCTTGCACCTGGGGTCTGACATGGGGATGGTCCTGTGTGACTGAACCCTTAACCTGTGGAGTCTGGTGCTCACTCTGCTTAGGGCTTCTCTGCCTTTTTAGTGTCCTTCTAGAAGGCCTTTCCTTCCTCTTGTCAGCTCAGAAAACTTTTCTTCCACTTCCCTTCTTCTAAACCATCCCTTACATCTACTCCTTTCCAGCCGACCAAGAGCAGAACCACAGCTGGCTCCACTGCCACCATGCTGTCCCACACTGTCTCCTCAGGATGTATTCAGATGTCCAGCCCTCCCCCCAGTCTAGGAGCCCCCCCTTTGAGGAAAGGGATGCTGGCCTAGTCAACTCTTTCCCAGCACCAGGCACAGCATCTGGCACATTCCATCTTTTTCATGGACTCTCCCCAGGAGGCCTGACCTTCCCTCCTCTGAACCGGCGCATTTCTTGTCTGCATCATGTTTGCCCTAATCAGATATCACCTTATTTCCATCTTTTGAAAAATGCTTTATTTCTCTGGCAGGCTTCATCGGAATCACAATTTTCATTCATTTAGTAACTGTTGTTGTTTATTCTATGTATATTTTTGCATGAGGCCTGAGGTGGACTGGGTTCTCCTCCTATGGCAGGGCTTCACTCTCCTCCTCCTCCGCTGGGGGCTTCGCTGTCCCTGGGATAAGAATAACAATGCTAAGGTTTTCATTCTTGAAAGGAGCAATTAAGCTTCTCACCCCCTCCTCATTTTAGATGGGAACTGTGAGGGTCCCGTCATTTACCCAGGGTCCCTGTTGAGGATCTCGTCCTCATTAGATGACTTCTTGTGCAGCTTCCATACGTGATTATTTAATCTTGTGGCACTGAGAAGTTTATACATACCTTTCAGCCAGAGCGGCGGTCGGAATAACAAAAGTCCATCCTAGAAGATAGAAAGGGAAATATTAATTTTGCATGTCCTCTGCTTTCCCTGGCCACAGCAATGAATCCTCCAATGTACCTGACTCTCCCTTTGCGAAGAGCATCTCCTCTGTGGCAGAAATCTGAAAATGCCCCTGGGGAGACACATGCACAAGACAGTGAGTGATGCAGCCGTTTCCCACGTATCTCACAATGTACTTCTCTGGTCTTATTAGGACTAAATGAGTATCTCAGTCCATAATCACAGGGAGAAGAACCACCACAGACCACATACCTGGGGTCTTGAAAATAATTCCATGCATGTGGGACTTTCAGAAGCTCTCCATGTCTCCCCAGAAGGGCCCCACAATATACTGGGGGGACTTTGTATGTGGCTCAGCATGGAGCAGGGGCAGGATGTTCATTCCCACTCATCCCCTTGGCCAAGTGCCCTTGTGCAGTGAACAAACTGCACAACCATGCTGGGCAGAAGCATTTTATATCAGTCCCCTTCGGACTTAGTCTCACAGGCATCATTTGACGGGGGATGGGAGATGAAGTGGTTCTTCCTTTTCTAGATACTTTATGCTATAAGTTGGATCACCTCAAGCAAATGCCTGAGTGCAGCTAGCCAAGTTCTCTATCTCACAGTCTTCATACGGCTGGCTGTCGCTGATGAGTGAGTGAGCTGCGAAATCAGCTTAAAGCACAACATGTTATTTTTGAATTTGAATAAAATAGGAAAAGGCAGAGTGCATTGTGTGACCATGGGGTAAGACACTCTCCCTTTCTCCTTCTCAGTTTTCCTGTCATAAAAGGACAAACTACTAAGTTCTCCGTAGTTAAAATTCTTTTTTGTTGTTTTTTTTATTTGAGACAGTTTGGCTCGTTCCCCAGGCTGGAGTGCAATGGTGCTATCTTGGCTCCCTGCAACCTGCGCCTCCTGGGTTCAAGCAGTTCTCCTGCCTCAGCCTCCCAAGTAGCTGGGATTACACGCCTGCGCCACCACAGCCAGCTAATTTAGTATTTTTAGTAGAGATGGGGTTTCACCATGTTGGTCAGGTTGGTCACGAGCTCCTAACCTCAAGTGATCCCAAAGTGCTGTGATTACAGGCGTGAGCCGTCCTGCCTGGCCTTTCTGGTTAAAATTCTGTGAGGTTTGCGTAAAAGGAATAGAGTGGGGGCGCAAAAAGCAGTAAGATGAGAAAATAGTGTTTCCTCAGTTCTAGGATCCAGGGGAAAAAAAGAAATAAAAGAGAAAATACTGTTTCCTGCCACTTAAGAGGAAGGACTCACATATCCTACCTTCCATCAGCCTTGAAGGAGACAAGTGCCCTCTCTCTCACACCCGGTGGCCTTCCCTTCCCCTTTCCCAGAGCCTCCAAGAAGGCCCCTGGCCTGGCCTGATGCCCACCATCAGCAGCAATAGGCACCAAAACCTTTCTCCTTCCTATCCCTCCCCACCTCCCAAAAGGGCTGGGGACGGCAGGTGTGTCCTTGTTAGTTCCATCCAGCTCAGCTTTGGCTGGGGAGCTAATTTCACTGGAGCCAGGCTAAACATTAGGGTAAGTAAGTATTTGTCCTGTCTTGGGCAGTTTCCTCACTGAAAAATGAGGGCAGAGTACTAAGCCCTCCTCTAATTCTAAAATTCTAATTAAAATGTCGCGAGACTAGTGCTGGTGCATGCGTGTAATCCCAGCTACTCGGGAGGCTGAGGCAGGAGAATCACTTGAACCTGGGAAGTGGAGGTTGCCGTGAGCCGAGATCGCGTCATTGCACTCCAGCCTGGCAACAAGAGGGAAACTCTGTCTCAAAAGAAAAGAAAAAAAAAATCACCAGACTAATATTTACCTTGAGAATCCTTCTTCATCTTCTTGTAATGACTTTCGGTGACAACACATCTGTTTTAGAAGAAAACGCAATTAAGATTATCTATGACAACAACCACCATCTCCAAATCTGTATTGATTCCTTTTATTCATTATAAGTCTCATCTACCTGATGAGGTAACTTTTTTGAAGACAGGAATTGTATGCTGTGTAACACTGCTTTGATTCTTCCATAGTTCAGTCATCCTAGCTATCTTGCGGGGGATTGGTTGTAGGATACCGCCCCCACACCATACCAGAATCTGTGGATGCTCAATCCCTTACATGTAATGGTGTAGTATTTGCTTATAACCAACACACATCCCCCCTATACTTTATTTACTTAGCGACAGGATTGCCCTCTGTTGCTCAGGCTGGAGTGCAGTGTCATCCTCTGTTACTCAGGCTGGAGTGCGGTGTCACGATCACAGCTCACTGTAGCCTCAACCTCCTGGGCTCCAGTGATCCGCCCACCTCAGCCTCTTGAGTAGCTGAGACTACAGGTGCATACTACCACATCTGGCTATTTTTTTTTTTAATTTTTAATAAAGACAAGGTCTCACTATGCTGCCCAGGTTGGCCTCCCAATGTGTTGGGATTACAAGTGTGAGCCACCATGCCTGGCCCCATGTAATTTAAGTCATCACTAATAAAATGTATACATATTGTACAGTGGTGACCGTTGTTATATTGTACTTTCTATTTGTATTTTTATTGGTTTTTTTTTCTTCAAATATTCAGCCTGATCTAGTTGAATCTGAAGATGTGGACCTGCTGATGAAGAGGGCTGACTGTATCTAACTTAGGGTTTTGCATGCAGCTGGCACTTAATACATTTTATTGACTGTTTTAGATAACATTCAACAGATAATTCCTAATAAAAACTCTTAGAAGTAGGAGAAAAAGGAAACCTGAGTCTTTCCTCTGAAGTGGCAGGAAAACCAGCCTGGGCAACATAGCAAGAACTTGTCTCTACAAACACATTTTTTAAATTAGCTGCCTGCCTGTAGTCCCAGCCACTCAGGAAGCTGAGGCAGGAGGATCCCTTAAGCCCAGGAGTTTGATGTTACAGTGAGCTAGATCAAACCATTGCTCTCCAGCCTGGGTGACAACAAGGCCCTGAGAAGGGGAAAAAAAAGGAAAGGAAAAAGGAAAGGGGAAAGGAAGGAAAGAGTAGAAGTATTGGAAAGGAAGAGACAAAACTATCATTATTTGCATATTAAATGATAAATGTTAGCCAAAGAAGCCTAAGAGAATCAACTAAGATTTTACTGGAAGTAATGAGAATTCAATACAGTGGCTATCTACAAAATCAAGAAGTCAGCACACAAACCTCAAATACTTTTCCCATGTACCAGCAATAACTAATTAGAAAATGGAAGAAAGATCCCATTTACAACGGCAATACAAATGTATGAAGTATTTAGGAACAAAAATACAAAGATCTTTTATCTAACAAAAGATGTATAAGATCTATATATGGAAACACTAAAGCTCTTCTGAAAGACATTAACAAGAAATGAATACATGACATGAGATAGCACATTCCTAGAATGTCGTACAGATGTAAATTCTCAAATTAATCCACAAATTTAACGTAATCCTATTCAAATCCCAAGATAGTTTTTGGTGGTGGCTGTTTTTAAGACAGGGCCTCGCTGTGTTGCCCAGGCTAGAGTGCAGTGGTACGACCACAGCTCACTGCATCCTCGACCTCCCAGGCTCAAGCGATCCTCCCACTTCAGCCTCTGAAGTCTCTCATATGGTGTCCAAGAAATGGTGACAAATCTCACAAAGGGACTAGGCTCAGCAGGGCTGGAATATTCAGAGAAGGTGTCAAGAAGAAAGATGGACTTGAGTTGGCTTTTGAGAGATGCATAGGACTCCCACAGGCAGAGTGAAATAAGGGCATTTTAGATGGACAAACACACAGACAAAAGCAGAAATGCGGGTGGTGTGACTGGGGTATGGTGAGGGGCTGCTGTGGCTGGAATGGAGGGCTGCCACAATAATGGAAATGGTAAATGAGGCAAATAAGGTTGGACTGGTGGCATAGCGTCCAGGTTGCCAGCTTTATTAAATCACTCTTCCAATATGCTAGCACTGGCCTGTTGGGAAAAGTAATACATCATGTAATCGAACAAAAGACAGAGGCAAGCTCCAGGAATGGGCACTGTAAACAGGACTTGCCCCAGGGTAGCCAGATGTAGGCTTTAGATAAGTTGATGCAAGCTGAGCATCTCTACTCTGAGGGGGAATGTCTCACATGGTGTCCAAGAAATGGTGACACATCTCACAGAGGGTCTAGGCTCAGGAGGGCTAGAGTATGAGACGTTCCCCCTCGCCTGTGAACTTAAAAATGTGGCCAACAATTTTTGTAAAAGATGGCTACTCTGTAGTGCTTTAACTGGACCTATTTAGACAATGCCTTACACACTGGAGGACGATACTGTGTAAATCTAATAAGTCTACAAGACAATACTTCTGTCTTTTGGCTCTCTCCTTCCTCTCCAGGGTGATGACAACTCCTTGAGGGTGGAGATTATACCTCTCTCATCATTTCAGCAACAAGGAAATAAATTAGTGGCAGAGTAAGGGTGACTTGATGCGTACATCCAATTGTTGACATAGTTTTGGGTGGGAGAAATTTTGCTATTATATCGACTTCTTAAAATAGTCTAGTGGGATTAACTTGGTTTTAATTCACAGAGATCTGGAAGCGAGGATCCTTTAAAAATCCTGAAATATACACTGCAGTAAAAGAACAAAGCATACACCTCAGCCTTAAATGACTGAAGAAGTATGTCAAGTAGCAGCAGGTGGGAAAGTGGCTTTGGTTTTCAGTTTGTGAGCTCTGAATCCACACAAAGACAGGACTGCATTCTGAAAACCTGAATTAATTATTGTCCTTACCACAATGAGGCAGAAAAGTATAATCAAAATAGTTAGTATTCCAGTCAGAATTAATGCCACGATGAGTTTGGTGGTATAGCCATATCCTGGAACTTTTGTGAGCTAAAAAAAAAAACAAAAACAAAAACACCAGAATGAGAGCTAACTATTCACAACCCCAGTAATCCAGGTGAGTAGCTTACAGGTTTTTTATTTTTTTGAAAGAGGGTCTCACTCTGTCACCCAGGCTGGGGTACAGTGGTGCAATCACTGTTCACTAGACTCGACCTCCCTGGGCTCAGGTGATCCTCCCACCTCAGCCTCCCAAGTAGCTGGGACTACAGGCATATGTCATCAACCTAGCTAATTTTGTTATTTTTTGTGGAGACAGGCTTTCACTATGTTGGCCAAGCTGGTCTCAAACTCCTGACTTCAAGTAATCCACCCACCTTGGCCTCCCAAAGTGCTGAGATTACAGGTGTGAGCTACCACCCCCGGCCTACAGTTCATCTTGTGCCCTAATCTATTTCACTCTCTACATGAGCAAAGTGGGAGATCACTGTCATGACCAAAGTTACATGGCCAAGATAAGCTATGGCCTGGGAGTCCCAGATTCTTCTGTGTGGGCACTTTCCTGGGATATGCTAAATGATGGGAAATCTGAGTCTCATGTTTCTGTGTGGTCCTCACCTCAAGCGACTTCTCTTTCTGTTCACTCTGGGCTTCTGTGCTCTCATTAATGTAGTTCTCAGTCTTCCATTGGTCCGTATCCCATTGTATGTTGGATGCCTTTACTTCCTGCTGCCCACTGAGAAGCTTCATCAGGTGGCCTGTCCTGGAGATGAGCTTGGCACAGGTCACTTGCACATGGGCCCCAGAGCAGTCCATCTTCAAGGTCCGGATAACATGAGCAATGAGCCTTCTCACATTGTTGTTGGGGATAAGGGACTGTAGCTGCTGGGTTAGCTGAATTTCCAACTGATCACCTGGGGACGAGAGCAATGGGTAATGGAAGCTTTTGGGCTCGGGGGACAGGTCAGTGCCCACGTTGTTGTATTCCCATTTTGTCTCAGTTTGTTTAACAGTTGGCCCTAAGTTGAATGCAGTCCCAGCGGAATCTGCCTCAGGAGGATGATTGTAGTTTGTGTTTTCAGAGATGGTTCCTTCTGGCATGTTAGTGTTTTCCATAAGAACATTTTCTTCAAAGGCATTTCTTGCCTTTGAAATTGTGTCTTTTGTATTACTGTTTTCTATAAAATGTTCTGAAGGAGCAGATACTTCCAGAAAAGGGTTTTCTTGAGGACTCAGGTCTCCTAAGGATGAAAAAGCCCCTTGTGAAGGGGAACTTATGAGGCTCTTCGCTGCAGAGAATGGAAGCCTGTTTGCGAGCATCAGTCTATTCAGATAACTTTTCTTTCTGACCTTTGGACTCTTTTTGACCTTGTAGACGGCCTTTCCCGCTAACTTCTCAGGCCCCTGCTGTGTGTGAGGCTGTTCCAGCTCCCTTGGGGCTGGACTCCCGAGCCTTTTTTCTTCGGCAGCGTTCTCCACAGATGCCTGGGCACCCTGTTCCCTCCTGATGCTCTGCCTTCCTACCTCTTTGAAGTGCCTTTTCTGGATGCTCCTTGGGCCCATGAGGACTCTATTCACTCTCTGCCGGTTTTGGCCTACAGTTTGAATCTTTGCCAGGCTGTTTCCTGTGGTTGGCAGTTTAATGACTGGTATTAACAGTGATTTCACATCTAGGTTTACCGCTGAGAAATAAGGCAAGATGTAACTTAGTGTACTAACATCACTCTCGTCATTGGTGTCTAGCTGCTCACTCCCAAAGGCTGACAAGTTGATGCCACTGCTGTCTGAGGGCTCCTCCGGCTCAACAATCAGCTCAGTGCTTGTGTAATTCTTCCGGGCTTGTAACACCTTCATGAACGCTTCTTCTGGATTCCCTACAGATGCTTCTTCAGCTGTCAAAAAAGAAGAGACTGCTTTGATCATGAAAAATGATGGGATGGGATGCATCAGTCCATAGCTGTACACCCCAGTCACACAGAGTAGGAGTCAGCAAACATTCGAGTGCCATTCAGAGAGGAGAAACACACACCCAATCCTAAACCTATGAAATGGCAACAACAAAAGGAGAAAATACATCTTTTGAAAACACGGCCACCTACTTGGAACATTCCATAGTGTGACATAGAGTAACTCTGTTTAGGATTATTTCGTTGATTCCCAGAGGCCAATTGCCCAGTGCTCAGTCAAAGCCCAAGGTGGAAGACAAGTGCTTCCCTGATGAGCTGACCTCTCTACAGACTGCTCCGTACCCTGTGCTGTCCTGCCTCAGATGCAGAGAGAGCACAAGGCTCCTGCTCTCCTCGTCCTCGGTGTACCTGTGTTCGTGCTACCATCACAGCTGAATGCAATGAAAGGCGGTCCTCTGAGAGGAGCAGGGTGGAGATGCTAAAGTGGAGGCCCCCCCCATTGCTGATAGATCCTCATCTGGCATGCGCTCCACCCTCCCCATTCTCTGCTCCCACGTATCGTAGCCCCATCACAGAAGATGCGACATGGAAAAACGCACTGTGTCCACCCTAGTTCTTAAATTTGGGCAGGGATTTGGGGTGTATGTTAAGAGTTTTTCAAATTTGCCAGATTGTATGCCTATGTTGTTAAATACACAATGAATCCCTGGTATGATAGCAGTTTCTGGATAAACATTACTTGAGGTCCTAAAATGCAGAAGGGAAAAAGCAACTTTTGTCAGATGCCTACTTTGCTTTCATTTCATCTCTAATATTTTGGATGGGGAATCATCCAAAGCTTCTGACTGCATGAAGGTCAGGTGTGCCAGTGTGCAGCTGGGTTTCTTTTCCAGAATTAAAGTACTTTGGGTGGTGGTGAGGGTCAGAGGAAGAAGTAAAGATTGTGAGAAAGGGGAAGAAACATGGGCTTGGGGAGAACCCAGAATTGGGGCCAGAAGACCTGGCACTAGGCTACAGCACTTAGCACCTCTGATCTTGTTTTTCCTCATCTGTAAAAGGAGGTTAACAAAGCTTTTCTGCCCACTTCTTGGGGAGAAGGGAATAACATAATCGGTAAAAAAAAAAAAAAAAAAAAAAAAAAAAAAAGTTTTGAAAAATAAGCAACACTGACTTTATGTAACCAAGCATTATTAATTATCCACCCCGTATCACTGGTAGATACCTGTATTCAAGCTATCTGGACATGAAAGCAGTCACATTTTAGAAGTCATGAAGTTGATGCTAATAAACCTAATCTACAGAAACACTCTTGAAAGCCCTTGAGCGTTTGTTCTGTGAACAGAAAGGTTTGAGATTCGGAGCAAGTTCAGAGTTGGATGGTCTAAGAATGGAAAAGCCCTCCATTCCATTAGAAGAGCCAGGTAGCAATTTCTGGTTATGGAACCAGAAGCTCTCAGGCTTCAAATAAAACAGCATCACTTGTACTCTTATAAAAGTGTAAAAACAGAAAAACCAAAACCGTATCTACATCTGTCCTATAAGGCAGAGAGTACTTGAGACCTCATGAATTTAAAACCAGCTTACAAACTACATTGCACTATAGGAAGAAATTATCACTGTGGGCAAAGCATCAAGCAGAGAGCACAGTACACAGTGTGTGGATGTTAATGTTATTCCCTAGCCTTCCCATTCCTTTGTCTTGGTCCTTTGTGTATATGGAACAGTTCTATTATTAAATTTTGTAATAGTAACTGAGAACCTGACTCTCAGCAAGGGAGTAGTTCAGAAATTGAGGGAGTTTAACTCTGAATGAGTAAATAAAAATAAAGCAATTATGTCATTAGCTTAAAATTTTATCATCACTAAAAATAAAAAGTTTAAAAACAAATACTTAATGTAACAATTTATCACCATGCAATTTGGACTCACGACAGTGTGTGGTGTTTGTCAGACATGCACTGTTGCAATGCAGCTTGACTGTCTTGCAGACAGCCTCAATGCTGTTTTTAAATTGGCAGAGGCAGCAGGCCATATGGCTAGGTAAGATCCTATAGATGAAAACAGAGAGCAATAAATTAGCGGTAAAGCGGTTACTTGAGTAGGTAAAGGAGGCAGCCAACGCTACCACAGGGGTGGGAAAAAGGTGTCATTGAAGCCTATGGACTGGACAGTTGGGTAGGAACCAGAAGGCCAATAGGAAGGAGGACAAAGGTGCCCAACTGAAGGGTAAGCATGGCAGTGAGTATGGTATGCCTAGAATAAAGATGGTTGGGATTAGAATTGGTGACAGTGATTAATAGTTTAATTCAGAAGTATCTCTTCCCAACTCAAAAGTCTCACTTTGGGCTGAAAGTACAGAGGAAGAAGGTAGACTTTTAAGAAGTCTGAATAAGCCCCCAACTTCTGGAGTCCCTTTCTCAATTCCTGTTGGGAGTGGGAAATATTATAAATTACTCTGGGCATGAAAAATAGCTTAGTTTAACCTGGATTGCGGAGTTAAAAAATAACAAAGATTACATTGGTCAAATCTGGACAATTTGAGCATTCAAAAGAATAACAACAATAAGTTACAACATATTTAATATAAAGAAGAATCCACAAAGAGTGATATTGAAAAAGAAAGAGGGGGAGTTCTTCTTCAATGAAATAATGCAAGCTAGTAAATGTAGAAGGAATGACAGAATTTTTAAAAGTGTCACTTTGCAACCGTCAGTGTAATACAAATTCATTCAGACAAGGATTATCACTGATGCACATTTGGGTGAAAAGACATTTGAGAACAGGATCTTCACTGAACTCAAAGTAACAACCCACAGATTATTTATTAATTACCAAGGGGAAAATTATTTTTTATTTTTATTTTTATTTTGTCACCCAGGCTGAAATACAGTGGCAAAATTATACCTCATTGCAGCCTCAACCCCCCTGGGCTCAAGGGATCCTCCAAATTCAGTCCCCCGAGTAGCTGGGAGTATAGGCTTGCACCACCATGCCCAGCTAATTTTTTTTTTTTTTTTTTTTGTACTTTTGTATTTTCAGTAGTGACAGGGTTTCCCCATGTTGCTCAGGCTGGTGTAGAACTCCTGGGCTCAAGCAATCCTCCCACCTCGGCCTTCCAAAGTGCTGGGATTACAAGTGGGAGCCACTGTACCCAGCAAAATAATTACAATGGAGAGATCTGGAAGATCACCTTAGTCAAGTGATCAAACTTAGTATTACAGGCCATCTGCGGTTACGAGGCAGGAAGGATACATCACCCATGCAGTATTTTTCCCAAAAATGCTTAACTTGAATTTCATCATGAGGAAACAGACAAATCCGGATTGTGGGACAATTTACAAGACAACTATCTTTGACTCTTAAAAAATGCCAATGTCATGAAAGATCAAAGAAAGTAGAGGCATGTTTTAGATTAAAGGAAATGAAGACATGACATCAGTGCCTGATCTTTGATTGGATTCTGTACTTTCATCTTTCTGGCTTGTTTGAATTTTTTTCAATATGTAAATTTGGGCAAAAGAGGTAACCGAGACAATTGATTAATTTATTGTTGTGGCTTATTGGGGGCACTTTCAGAGAGATAAAAACAATCCCTGTAACTGAAGTAAAAGGTTAATCTTAGGCAGTATAGCATGCTCATTAAGAATACAGATTCCATAGCCAGACTATGCTTCAATCTCAGCTCTGCTAATAATGTGAATTTGGGCAAATTGTTTAATCTCTGTTCCTTGGCCTTGTCATTATAATAGTACCTACCTCTAATGAATTTTGAGGATCAAATGAATCAATACCTGAAAAATGCCTGGTGCACAGTGAGTGCTCAATAAGAGTTAACTATAATTATTATGTTGCAGAGGTTATGGGGGGCCTTTTCTGAGTCCTCCAAAAGGATGGCTTTATTGGGGCCATATTGAGACTGTGAAAACAAAAGAGGGTTTCATGGATACAAGAAGTCTATGAGTTGGGGGTACAATGTATAGAGTTTTAGATTAAAACTGCATCCAGTAAGTTGGCCTGACACATCTTTCAAACCTACAGAGGAACAATCACAAGTGACTAGTATTATTCCTTTGGGTCCAGTGGAAGCCTCTGATCTTCATATGCAATGGACCCAGAACCGTAACCCAGCATTTTGTTATATAGCAACCTTACCTCTGCCACAAAGGTGTTTCTTTTGAGGCCGGGTCTCGCTCTGTTACACAGGCTGAGTGCAGTGGTGCAGTCTTGGCTCACTGCAGCCTCTGCCTCCTGTGCTCGTGATCCTCCCACCTCAGCCTCCTGAGTAGCTAGAACTACAGGTGTGTGCCACCACGCCTGGCTAATTTTTGTATATTTTGCAGAAATGGGGTTTCACTATGTTGTCCAGGCTGGTCTCGAACTCCTGGGCTCAAGCAACCCTCTCTCTTTGGCCTCCCAAAGTGCTGGGATTACAGGCATGAGCCCAAAATTTTTGTTATTCTTTTTCTGCCCCCAACTTTTTATTTTAAACATTTTCTTTTTTTCCTTTAAGCCTTAGGATGGCTGGGAAACATTTTCAAGTGGTATAATGAACACCTGTATAACTTTCATCTGGAATCAATAGTTGCTAATACTTTGCCACATTTGCTTTCCGTGTGTGTATGTCTATACATTTTCTGGACAAAACCATTTGAGAGTCAGTTGCAGACATAATGACCCTTCACCATTGAAGACTTCAGTGTGCAGCCCCTAAGAACCAAGGCATTCTCTGACATAACCAGAGGACTATCATCACTCAATGGAACTTCATATTATCATTGTCTACTATGCGGTCCGTATACACATTTTCACAATTGTCCCAATCATAACATGGCTTAAAAAATTCAGAATCCAATCAAACATCAGACATTACACTTAGTACATGATTCTTTAGTCTCCTTCAATCTAGAACTGTTCCCAGGATTGTTTTAAAGTATACTGACAAACCTTTGAGACTGTAAATGACCTGAGGTATACTTGAGAATAATTTTTCAATACACATGAAAGATCATTACACATCAGCCATGACTCAAATGAGCTGGCCTACTTACTTTGTACATAAATGTGTAAACTCCTGAAGACTTCCAATAATGAACTCCCATAAGACAGTTAGTTCAATGTCTTTATGGCCTTGGTGACAAATCATTACAGAGGATGAGAGCATTTTTCCTATCCAATAATGGTCAAGAAAAAAGCAGACAGATCCTCACTATCTTAGAGAACTAAGTGAGAAAGCTAGTCGATGAAGGGGACTTCATCCAGAGAGGAAGGGATCCAGCTGACGGGGAAGATGCTGCAGGAGGCTGAGGAAAGTGAGGCTAGAGCAGTAAAAGAGATCTGACAACCTGGTGAAGGTAAGAAAGTGAACTGACAAAAATGAACGGGGCAGAGTGCTAAATGAAGGGCCCTTTCCATGCTAATCTTGCATAATGCCCTCAACCAGCCCTAGCATAACTGAGTCTCTATTTAGCTTGCCATATTGTGGGGGCTGTCGGCACAACTGAAGTTGCAGTAAATTGTGTAACAAACTCACAACAGGGCCCTGCAGGCATATATATACATATATACACATACATACATACATATATAGATATATATATATATATATATATTTTTTTTTTTTTTTTTTTTAGACAGGGTCTTGCTCTGTCACCCAAGCTGGAGTGCAGTGGTGCCATCTTGGCTCACTGCAACCTCCACCTCCTGGGTTCAAGTGATCCTCCTGACTCAGGTTCCCTAGTAGCTGGGACTACAGGCATGTGCCGCCACACCTGGCTGATGTTTATATATATATATATATATATATAAACTGCAAAGAAGGCCAGGCACGGTGTCTCATGCCTGTAATCTCAGCACTCTGGGAGGTGAGGCAGGAGGATCACTTGAGACCAGGAGTCCAAGACCAGCCTGGGCAACATACTGAGACCTCATTTCTACAAAAAAATAAAAAATAAAAAAGATACATCATATATGCAAATTAACTCAAAATGGATCATAGACCTAAATGTGTATAATTTCTGGGAGAAGACATAGGAGAAAATCTTTTAGACACTGGATTAGACAACAGGTTCTTAAAGATTTCTTAGGTAAGAAACAAAAAATCACAAGCCATTTCAGAAAAAAATGCTAACTTAAAGCTGGTCAAAATTAAAAACTTCTGCTCTTCAGAAAACATTTTTATTTCTTACTTTTTTTTTTAGACAGAGTCCCACTCTGTCGCCCAGGTTAGAGTGCAGTGGTGCAATCTCGGCTCATTGTAACCTCCACCTCTCAAGTTCAAGCACTTCTCGTGCCTCAGCCTCCTGAGTAGCTGGGATTACAGGCATGTGCCACCACACCTGCCTAATTTGTGCATTTTTAGTAGAGATGGCATTTCCACACAACCGGAATACTACTCAGCAATAAAAAGGAGGGAACAGTTGTCCCTCGGTGTCTGCAGGCGATTGGCTCAAGGACCCCCTGCAGATACCAAAGTCCACAGATGCTGAGGTCTTTTTTATGAAATGACATAATGTTTGTATACAGCCTCAGGTATACTCTAAGTACCTAATACAGTGTAAGTGGTATGTACATAATTATACTGTATTTTAAATTTTCTACTGTTTTTATTGTTGTATTGTTGTTTTATATATTTTATTTTTTCCAAATATTCTCCATCCATGGTTCGTTGAATCTATGGATGAGGAACCTGCAGATATGGAGGGCCAGCTGTAGTGACAGGTGCAACAACATGGATGGTAGCATAATCTCAAAAAAAATTCTGCTGAAGGTGGATCTTATCTGTAATCCTAGCACTTTGGGAGGCTGAGGCAGGTGGATCACTTGAGGTCAGGAGTTCGAAACCACCCTGGCCAACATGGCGAAACCTTGTCTCTACTAAAAATACAAAAATTAGCCGGGCGTGGTGGCATGCACCTGTAATCCCAGCTACTCGGAAGGCTGAGGCAGAAGAACCACTCGAACCTGGGAGGTGGAGGTTGCAGTGAGCCTAGGTCATGCCGCTGCACTGCAGCCTGGGTGACAGAGTGAGATTCCGTTTCAAAAAAAAAAAAAAAAAATTAGGCTTTGTGAAAGGAGCCAAACACAAGAGTCTACATGCTATATGATTTCATTTATAAGACATTCTGGAAAAGGCAAAAGTATAGGAACAGAAATCAGATTAGTAGCTAACAGGGGCTGATGGAGGACGGGATTGCCTACAAAGGGACAGGAGGGGCCTTTTTGAGGCATCAGAAATGCTTTATACTGGGAATGTGGTGGTGGTTATGTAACTATACATTTGTCAGACTCATCAAACTGTACACTTAAAAAGCGTGAATGTTACTATATGAAAATTATACCTCAATGAACCTGACTTAAGAAAATAATAAAACAAACCTGAAGAACCAACTAAGTAAAAATAAATCTCGGAAAAAAATAACTTACAGTTTTTCCAGTTCAACAGTCATCATGAGAATGTTCTTAAGTGTTGTAAGTGGGACTAGCGTTGTTCCCATGTCTCTGAAGAAGAAAGCCGAAACATTCATGATATGAACCCCAATAAAAAATTCTGTACTTAACAATTCAATTTTGGCTTCTCTATTAAACAAGCCAGCTCAAGAGTTTATTTGCTGTAGAATTCCAGGGAGCTCTTATTAAAGAAATTAAAGTTGATTTGCATCATCAAATTAATGATACTCAAGACCAGAACCTACACTTTTCTTTTTACCATTATCTTCTCATTTTCATATTGCACTCACCATCTTCTTTACTCTTTTCTTTACTTTTAGAATAATGAACACCTTTTCCCCTTTGCTTTCTTGGTTAAATAATATTCCTCCATGTGTCTACATGTTCCAAATCTATATGGGTTCTTCAATGCTGTTCTCTTCCCCTGCTGGCCATCTTGACCATTATACATCCTCTTAATTTTTTTCTTCGCCAATAACTTTTTTTCAATAACCCAGTTAAAATTTAAATTATGACATTTTAGCCTAAATGCAAAATACTTAAGCTTTGATGAAAAATTTAAAAAGCATAAATCATCTCTTGACTCATGAGAGTACTATAGTACTTACAGATATTTTAATGCTGGCAATTTAAAGAGATACGGATCTTCAACAGTTGTCAGAGGATTGTGATTGAGAATTCTGAAAAATGGAATGGAATTTAAATAACCTGCATTTTCAATGTGTAAAACTGCATGAAAAGTTTACATTCATTTTTTGGTATGGAGCTTGTAGGTAAAAAAGAAAAAAACGTTTCCTGTTTTTACCTAAGAAATCACCATTAGACTCCGTAAAGCACTCTTCCTATGGGAACTACCGAGGTCTCTAGAAGATAAAGGATAGAACGCGGGGAAGAACTACAAGGAAAAAAAAATGGATAGCAAAGAAAAAATATGCCACAGAACTTTTCAGGTCAAAAACCCTAAAAGCGACTATGTTGGTAGGAAGCCCTGACTGTGGAGGAAACAGTATTTCTAGCATCCTCCATAATTCAAGTTGCTCATCATAATTCAAGTTGTTCATCTATTTTTTTTTTCCCTCCAAATTCTTTTGTACAGGTCCAGATAGATGGGCTATGTTTCCTTTCTATTAACTGAGGAGACAGAGATGAAAGGACTGGAGCATGTCATCACTGTCTTAAATGTACTGAAATTCTAACAGCTCTAGCTGAAAAAATGTCCAAAGCAGGCCGTGAAAATAAATTTAAATGAAAAACTCCAAAATGATCTATGCTAGAATCCCAAGGCTGTCAGGGAAAACTGGTTCCATGGAAGAAGGTAGTCAAAGAAATAGGCAGATGACCTAGACCCTCACCCAATATGCACGATGTACTTGGGTAGAAAATAACCTCTTTCCTTTATTCATCTACATAGGTTCGTGAGCCACACATCTCCCCACACCAAGCTCCTCCATACAAGACCTCGGACTGCATCACGTAAATGCTTTTTCAGGGGCAAAATCTAGAGAATCTGAAACGGTGGGCCTTTTTCTTTTTCTTTTTTTTTGAGATGAGGTCTCACTCTGTTGCCCAGGCTGGAGTGCAGTGCAGTGGTGTGATCTTGGCTCACTGCAACCTCCACCTCCTGGAGTCAAGTGATTCTCCTGCCTCAGCCTTCAGAGTAGCTGGGATCATAGATGACCGTCCCCATGCCTGGTTAATTTTTGTATTTTTAGTAGAGACAGGGTTTCACCATGTTGGCCAGGCTGGTCTCGAACTTCTGAGCTCAAGTGATCCACCCACCTTGGCCTCCCAAAGTGCTGAGATTACAGCATGAGCCACCATGCCCAGGTGTGAGCCTGTATCTTAATCAAAGTCCTGAGAATAACCTTGAAGAAGACTCCCTTGCAATGAGGAACAACAGAAGAAGCAAGGGACTTGGAATCTGGCAGACCTGGGTTTGAATTCTGGCTCTGTCACTTTCTGGTGAAGTGACTTGAGTAATGAACATGAGCCTTTCTGGGTAGCGTTTACAGCACAAAGCAATTTGAGGAATAAATGAAAGAGCACATGTCTAGTGCCTAGCAATGCGCTGGACACAGTGCCGGTGCTCAGCCATCATGTCACACCAGCACTGACCGGTGAGCATAAACCCTGGGGATGCCCAGAGCTGGTACAGCCAGGAGCTCCAGAAGCGTGGGATTCTCAGAGGGAAGTGGAGCTCACTGCTCTACAGGTCCTGTTCAAGTTAGAAAGTAAGATACAATGCACACAAAGCCAAATTGTCATCATTCAGCTCCTATTACAGGGGAACTAAGAGCTGCATTGAAAATTACTTGCAAAGCTTGTAAGTGGTTCTGCCACTTATTAGCCATGTGAACCTTAGCAAATTACCTAGCGTCTCTGAGTTTCAACTTCCTCATCTGCAAAATAGAAATAATAACCGCATCGCAAGAGTTGTTGGAAAAATGAAAATGAGGTATCATAGGAGGTAACATGTATGGAGCATTTACCATATGCCAAGCACTGTTCTAAGAACTTCGGACATGTTATCTCACTTGTATAAGTACTTAGGTGCCTACAACATAAACAGCACCTGGTAAATTAAGTATTGAAAAAATGCTATGGGGCAGAGGAAGAAATGCTAAGCCTCTGTGAGAAGAGAAGACAGCTTGTTACACAGGTGAAAAGAACAAGCTGCAGCTGAGAGAAGAAAAGTATAAGAGTTGCTAGGTGTGACAATCTCAAGACTTTTCAACCACTACAAATTTAAACAGCCACCCTAAATCACCCCAAAGGACAGACTCGAGTTGTTCTTTTTGTCTTTAATGTTTGCGCCTCTCCGAATCAGAGAAGAAGCTGCCAGGATTCCAGTACATACCAAAACATGATGACAATAACCTCAACTGTGCAAACTTTTGTGCATCTACTGCTATGTAAAGGAAGCTGATGTCAGTAGACTGGGGGGAACAGTAAGGCATGTTTGTGACCGAAGCTCAATTTGCCATCAGTGTGGCCACACCTACCTCACTAATATTCTAATAGTGGGATAAATAATTCAATAGGGATAAAGCCTGGATTTTCCTCTTATTCTCTCTTAGTGCTTACATTCTTGGCATGATATCGATGTGCCATAGACAAGCCAATATGTGAGTGTACTCTATCTGAATAAATATAGCCTTTCTACATGGCAAAGTCATCCAGTTTCTAAAATTATTGTTAGAACCAATGAAGTGACTAAGAGAATTTTAAAAAATAAGCCATCAGTCTAGACCTGTGTATAGGAATGAAGGAGAAGCACTTTAAAGTCAGGGAAAAAATATAAACATACTTAACATTTAGGATTATCAACCATTGCTGCTTTTCCATAAACCATTTCATTCATGATTTCATCTGTAAGAGATATGATTATTGCCCCCATTCAGTGAGGGACTTTGATAGTTAGCCGCCTGGTCCTTCTTGCTTGGATGCCCTGCAAATAAATGTCCTCCTTTCCCCAATGCAAAACCTCGATATGGTTGTTTGACTTTACTGCGCTTGGGCCAGAAGAATCCAGTTAAGTCCACTAATAAGCTCTTGGCCCGTCTTTGAGATGGATTTCAGATTCAAAATAGACTGACCCTATCACCCTGCTAATTTGGTCAGTCAGTATTTGTCAGTAACATAGAGGCTTCATTCAAGAGGTTTACTGGGTTGTAACTATTGGAACCCAGGGATGATTTCAGGATTTTGTGGGGCCTGAGCCTTATCTAGTAAAAACATTAAAAAAATTATGAATACCAAAATTTCCAGGGGCCCTCCCAGGACCTTGGAAGGGCCTGTGCAAGTGAGAAGCCTGGAAGGTTAGGCTCTATTCAATTCATCATCGATCAACAACAGCTGGGGCCTCTTTTTTTGTTTGTTTTTTACAAACTTGTGTAATGCAGGGAAATATATTGTTTCAACTTACAAACACCACAAAATGGTGTCATATTGGTCATAAAATTACTGGCACCTTCCCTTGGCATCTTGCCTTTGGAAAGAAATGCAGTGGGCCTATATGTCACATATGCCAAATATGACTCTGCAGTGTAGCTTTGTTTACCAGGAAGATTTGACTCCAAAGGAGCCCAGCCCCTAACATACACTTGGTGTGTTGAGACCCTTGTGCCAATCTTTGAAAGTAACTGTGACTTAGTTTGAAGGGTACAGCTCTGTTTATACGAAATGAGTGCTAGTTTCCAATATCAGCTAGCTCTGATTTTTTCATCACCATGAAGCAAATGCCTTTTTCTGTTGTTTAAGATGAACACAGAAACTCAAGATAAGCAAGTTAGTGTCTCCTCAAGTCTTTCTTAACCCAGCCCCCATTCCTGCTTTGTCCTCTCCTTGTCACCCTGCCGTACAGATCCCCACATGGCTCTCATTTGTTTTCCCATCAGCATCCGCTTCCTCCTTGAGGAATGAAAGTCCCCTGGGGACAAAGTCCTCATCTTGGTGTGTCTTTGAGATGGATTTTGTAGCCCCAGCACTTAGTACAGTACCTGGCACAAATGGACATGGCACTCTGAATGTTTTTGAGTGAATTCATTAATTTTTATCAACTGTGATTCCAGTGTTTTCCTGGTCTACATAATTGTAGTGAAGCTGGCTAGATGATGATGATGATGATGATGATGATGATGATGATGATGATTTGAGACAGAGTCTCACTCTGTCCCTCAGGCTGGAGTGCAATGGTGCCATCTCGGCTCACTGCAACCTCCGCCTCCTGGTTTCAAGTGATTCTCCTGCCTCAGCCTCCTGAGTACCTAGGATTACAGTTGCCTGCCACCATGCCCAGCTAATTTTTGTATTTTTAGTAGAGACAGGTTTCACCATGTTGGTCAGGCTGGTCTTGAACTCCTGACCTCAGGTGATCCACCCACCTCAGCAAAGTGCTGGAATTACAGGCATGAGCCACCGCTCCCGGCCACCAGATTTTTATGAGGGACTCCCAGTGGTATAAAGTGCTTAGTAAAGATGGTGAGTTTAAAACATTTGTATTGATGCTACCTAAACCTCTTGGTGGAGGGACCTAATGAGCCGGTTCTCTGGTGTGAGGGCAAAAGAAAAACAGACCTTTAGTGTACTTTTCCTAAGTTATGCATCAGCAAATTAATGAGGACAGAGGGGAGCATGTGCAGAAACTGCTGCTCTAGTCCAGACACATCCTGAATGCCTCCCTCTAACTTGAAATGAACTGTGTGAAACTAGATTTCTGAACCACAAGGCAGGTGGAAAGTCTTTTCTAAAGTCAGATGTAGAGGAGAATCTTCACCTTGAGTCCCCTTCAGGCCACTGAATATACCCACTCTGATTTGATGGGTATGTTATACAGAGAAATCATAGAATTTTTGCAATTATGGTACAAGAGTAGTCAGGAAAGTATATGGAATTAAGATACAGCGATATATTTTCTTTACAAAAGTTTTTTTTTGCACAATAGCTTAACATAAACACCATCTTGGCCAGGCATGGTGGCTCACACCTGTAACCCCAGCACTTTGGGAGGCTGAGGTGGGCGGATCACCTGAGGTCACAGGAGTTCGAGACCAGCCTGGAGGGGAGGTTGGAGTGTAGTGGCACAATCTCGGCTCACTGCAACTTCCACCTCCCGGGTTCAAGCCATTCTCATGCCTCAGCCTCCCGATAGCTAGGATCACAGGCGCCCGCCACCATGACCTGCTGATTTTTGTATTTTTAGTAGAGATGAGGTTTCACCATGTTGGCCAGGCTGGTCTCAAACTCCTGACCTCCAGTGATCCTCCCACCTTGGCCTCCCAAGGTGCTGGGATTACAGGCATGAGCCACCATTCTGGCCCTACAACTTTGGATTTGATTCCTGCTCATATGCAGAGTTTCTAACTGCTTAAATGTCTGCAACACTTAGCTGCAAGGAAGGAAGCTTAACACAAAGTCCTCCAGGGAGCAAAAAACTGCACCACCACGCCCAGCTAATTTTTTTGTATTTATAGTAGGGACAGGGTTTCACTATGTTGGCCAGGCTGGTGTTGAATTCCTGACCTCGGGTGATCCACCCACCTCGGCTCCCAAAGTTCTGGGATTACAGGTCTGAGCCACCCCGCCCAGCAACAAGGCTAATTTGAGGGTCACTTCTTTGATGCCTTTTCTTGCCCATGCTATAGGTCAGAACTAGGACAAGCAGAGGAGGTCATATATAAGCTACGTAAGTCTCTTGGCCTCTTTGTACCTTAGCTTCCCCATTTGAGAAAAATGAATGGATCTTAAGACACGCTTTTCAGAGTTGATAATGGGCTTATACCCAGCTACCCAATAATTGTATGAGTTTTTGTACATAAATAGTTGTTTACATGTATTCATCTTCTATTTCACTTACAACTTATGTAAAAACTGCATTCCGTGCCAGGCCTGAAATGTTCCAAAGCTGAGTTCTGTAATTACATTGCAACTAAGATTTCTAAAAAAAAAAGACACAAGCCAAAGAAAAAAATAATTATTTCAGAACATTTATCATTTGCCATGATTCTAATTTATATAGGATGGAACATAAACTCAATCCTTTCTCTACGCACTAAGGAAATCTCACTGTGGAAGATACTGGCTTATGATTTATACTTTAACACTGCACATGTGGTGCATTAGATACAAAACAGTGAATGCTCAGTAAATACCTGTGTTAAGTGATCTTTATTTCTCTAGAACAGGATTTCACAACTTCAGTGCCATCAACATTTTGGACTATATAACTCTTTGCCATGGGGGTTTGTCTTATACCTTGAAGGATGTTTAGCAGCATCTCTGGCCTTTGCCCACCAGATGCCAGGAGCACACCTACAGTTTTGTCAACCAAAACTGTCTCCGGACATTACCAAATGCCACATGAGTGCAAAATCACACCACCTGAGAACCACTGCTCTCTGATGATTCACTAAGATCTGTGTAATAATTCTCACAATAATCCTTGCTAGAGACAAAAAGGATTTGCAGTATAATTTTAGTAGCTTTCTACTGGTAAAATTTTAATCATATTTCAAGAATAGCAAAAAGGTTTATAATTAAGTTTTATAAAAATTCCAAATGTAATCAAGTTATATTTGTAACTTACATAAACTTCAAAAATGGTAGTGGTTCAAATGTATGTCTTTCAATAGACTGTATTTTATTGCAGGATAAATCTCTAGGAAAAGGAAAACAAAAATATTGCCTTGATTAGTTATTAAATATCGATTGGTATGAATAATAGCAAAAGTTTAGAATAATACTGAATACCTATTTTTCATCTCAACTCTAAACGTTTGGACTTGTATTTGAACTTTCCAGAGCCCCTAACCCTGCCCATACCTCTCCTAGAGTCTCACCTTCATGGTTTTAATAAATATACAACATAATAGACTTTGGAATTAATTTTTCCTGAGAGCAGTAGACTTGATTAGATGCCCTTTTGTAGTGTCATCAAATCTTAGATTATGAGCTCAAAGATTTTATCTCTATATACACAATTTCTAATATTAAAAAAAATAGTCGGGCCGGGTGCGGTGGCTCAGGCCTATAATCCAGCATTTTCGGAGGCTGAGGCTGGCAGATCCTGAGGTCAGGATACCGAGACCATCCTGGCTAACACGGTGAAACCCCGTCTCTACAAAAAAAATAAAAAATTAGCCGGGCCTAGTGGCACGTGCCTGTAGTCCTAGCTGCTCAGGAGGCTGAGGCAAGAGAATGGCATGAACCCAGGAGGCGGACCTTGCAGTGAGCCAAGATTGCACCACTGCACTCCAGCCTGGGCGACAGAGCGAGATTCCGTCTCAAACAAACAAACAAACAAGTCTCACATTTCTACACCTTCTTAGTTTAGGTCTGTTTTCCTAAGCCAGTTCAATATCAGAAGAAATAAAAGACATCCTTTCACATCATTTGAAAGGAAGCTACCCCTTTACCTAATACATAACTTTGAACTAATTCAAATCATATTAATAGAATTAATTTCTATCATATTAATAGAAATTCATTTTTGGTTTTGTATTGCTTTAATATTTCATTAAAAAAATTTCTTCAGTTATACAGTGATGGAGTTTGTCCCTCCCTCTTTACCTGGATGGTGTAACGTTGTCTGGCTGATGTCTCCATCTCTAGTCTCTCCCTTCCTAAACTATCCTGCACACAGTCATCATATAAACTCTCCAGAAGTGGCTTGCAAAGACCAGCATCTCCTGGGAAATTACTGAAGATGCAAATTCTGGGTCCCACTCTAGACCAACTGAATCAGTAACTACGAGGGTGGAGTCCAGAACTGAGTTCTAACGTGCCCTCTCAACGACTGTGATGCAGATCTACCTTACAGCGCTGCTGTGGTAACACGGTTCCCCATGTCGGCTCCTCAGCTTGGCATTGAAAGCCCTAGAAGATCTGGCTCCATTTTCCTACTCTCCCTTCTTGTACTCTACGGGTACTCACGGCATTCCTTGAATACTTTCCTGTGTTTTGCCCTCCCATTTTCCTTTTGCAAGTTTAAGAGTATTTTCCCCAAGATGTCCGTCTGCTGTTACACAATGGCCCTTCAAAGTCCTATTCAAATGGCATTGTTCTAGTAACATCCTCCTGGGTCCAAATTGAAGGCATTTTTTCCTCTTCTATGTTCCAGAAACAATTTATCCCTCCTAGTGCCTACATCCATTTCTTCTTAATGTAGTTATTTTTTATCCCATTTCTTCTGAGCATAAACTCCCTGAAAGCATGGACTAGGTCTTGCTCACCTGCATTGCCCACCATGTTTAAAACTGACACATGGAAATAAAGCAAACTCAAATATTTGTAAAATAAATGAATAGCTGGGGGAGTGAGTAGAAGGAAAATAACTATTTTAAAGGAAATGTTTTATTATTTCATGGTCTCTGTAGCACTTTGGCATCCACCTGAGGGTCTTTACACCCACTTTCCTTAAGCCTTCTATATTTGAAAGAATCTGTTTGCAAAAGAGCATCACTAATGAGCTTAATAAGGATTAATGACATACACACCTCCATGGACAAAGGGTAAGAATCAAGCTTTCATAGCAATGAACATAGTATCTTCTTGTCTCTAAACAGACAGAAATACAGGGATCCCTTTCCGGTAACAGGGCTGGGGCGATCGTTATTTTGTAATCAGTGAAGAGTTAGGGGCATTTCTGATGTGCTTCTTAGTGTAAACATTTCTAGCTCTACCAGTTAACCATCATTTTAAACATCTGTTTTAATATAACAATTCCTGAAATGAAATCCTTAATACCAGTCTATTCTCTTGGTAGCTTAATATTCTTGATAATATTATTGATATAATTCAGCTATTTTTAATATTTAAATGTTAATTTAATTCCGATTAAATTACCAAAAAATTCTGGATTAATGATGTTCAAATGAATGCAGGTGGTCTCCATTTTCTTCTCCTTTAGGCAACCATCTGAAGTTAACTTTAGTTCCTTTCATCCTACTAAACCAACTTTTTGAAATTTTTTTTGGTGAAGGTCAGACAGTAAATATTTTAGGTTTTGTGGGCCACATATGATCTCTCACATATTTCTTTGTTTCTTTTCTTTTTCTTTCACAGTCCCTTTAAAAATGCAAAAACCATTCTTAACTTAATGGGCTATTTAAAAATAGACCACAGATTACATTGGATCTATTGGTTGTAGACTGAATAGAAAAAGAATGATATGTGAACCCTTATAAAACAAGGTTCATATGGGTGTCAGTCACTGCTCAGATTTTCTTACCATGTGAATTTTTTTTGTCTGTATTTTGTCTATATAACTTAAAAACTGAAAATGCACAGGAGGCAGCTAATGCTAGAGATGGGCTGAGACCCTATACAAACTTACAGAATTGCAGAATTTTATTGCTCGAAGAAATCTGAGAAATTATCTAATTTGAACCCCTTATTCATTTTACAGATAATATGACTAAAAACTCATAAATATAATTAACTAACTTACAAATACTGGAGGGATAGCAGGCCTTCAAATGAATCCTTGTGTAATTCAGTCAAGGTATTTTCTCTGAGAATTCTGGAAAATGAAGAAGTTATTTTTAGATTAAAATGCAAACTACAACTATTTGCTACACAGAAGCATCTCCTGCATGTGGAGGAAAGCTGGGTCATGGTCACTTCAAGATGGTGGGATCTGCTCTGCTTTCATTCAAACCTTTTCTTATATTTTCCTTTTTGTGTCCATCTCTCTCCACCACCACCACAAACACACACACACACACACACACACACACACACACACACACACACACACACACACTCTGAAGCACACCCCTTGAAGAGTGGGTTTCTTCCCACCAAATTCTATTATTTCATGCCTCCTCTCTAGATCACAAAATCCCTTTTAGAATCCAACTCTGGGTGGCACCAAGATCAGCAGAACCTCCATTTCCTCCTCTCTTTTCCCAAACCTAATTATGAAAGCCCCACATGGAACCATATCACGGCTGCAAGTGAAGCCATTCAACCTTTTTCCCCCCATCAAAAAAATTGGAGAACTATAATGTGCATAAAGTGCACATAACATAAATGTTGTTTATATTTAATTTAATTTAATTTTTGAGACAGGGTCTCACTCTGTTCCCAGACTGGTCTCAAACTCCTGGCTCAAGTGATCCTCCTGTGTCTGCTTCCCAAAGTGCTGTGACTGCAGACATGAGCCACCTCACCTGGCCAAATATTCAGTTTAATAATTATGAAGCAGATACCCATGTAAACATCGTTACAAAAGATCATTGCTAGCATGCCAGAAGCCCCAGTGTGCCCCTTTCCAATCATATCCCTCTCTCTAACCCTAATAGGTAACCACTATCCTGACCTTTGTAATAATTTTCTTGTTTTTAAAATGTAGTTCTGGCCTGGCGTGGTGGCTCATGCCTGTAATCCCAGCACTCCGGAAAGCCAAGGTGGGTGAATCACCCACGGTCATGAGTTTGAGACCAGCCTGACCAACATGGTGAAACCCTGTCTCTACTAAAAATATAAAAATTAGCTGGGTGTGATGGAGGGCACCTGTAATTCCAGCTACCCAGGAGGGTGAGGCAGGAGAATCGCTTGAACCCGGGAGGTGGAGGTTGCAGTGAGCCAAGATCGCACCATTGCACTCCAGCCTGGGCAACAAGAACAAAATTCCATCTGAAAAAATAAATAAAGCAATTCTCCTGCCTCAGCTTCCCAAGTAGATGGGATTACAGGCACCCACCACCATGCCTGGCTATTTTTTGTATTTTTAGTAGAGACGGGGTTTCGCCCTATCGGCCAGGCTGGTCTCAAACTCCTGACCTCAGGTGATCCGCCTACCTCCCAAGGTGCTGGGATTAAAGGCGTGAGCCACCGCGCCTAGCATATGTTTATTTTTAATTTAGAACTCATCGTGGCTTGTCTATATACATTGAAATAATGATGTGACACACAAACTGTTGTGAAAAATGTCAGTTACTTTGAATGTAAGCATTTTTTCCAAAATCACTTATGTGTCTAAACCAATTCCTTCTACAAATCAGTAAGAAAATGATAAAACAATTCAACAGGAAAATGAACAAAGGCCAGAAAACTCAGAGAAGAAACACAAATGTTCAATAAACATATAAAGATATTAAATTAAATTCATGAGTAATCAGAAAAATTCACATTTAGATGGAATCCCTTTTATTCATCCATAACTTCAGCAAAAAGTTGGAGAATACCCAGCGGTGAAAAGGTGTCGGGAAATGAATGCTGTCATATTCTGCTGACAATAGAGTAAGTTGGCACAAAATTTTTGAAGGCAATTAAAATTTTATATCTACATAGTCTTCACCCCAAGAATTCCATTTCCAGATATCTATGCTACAGGAATACTTGCACATGTTCACAAAGAAGCATGTACAGGGATTTCATTGCAGCAATGCATGTAACAAGAAAACTAAGCATAATCTAAACATTCATCAATGGGGGAATTATTAAATAAACCATGATGCATCCATACTACGGATTATGCAGGAGTTTAAATGAATGGGGTGACCCTCTAAGTACTGGGAAGGAAAGAAATCTAAGGCATATCATGAAGTGAAAGAATCAAGTTGCAAGATGTTACCCTTTATGTGAAGAAAAAATTTTAAAACCACAAATCCATTTTGCTTTATGTAAATATGTATGTAGGTAAATGAGGAAAAGTCTGGAAGCATGTATACTAAATGCAGAGTAGCATTACTTCAGGGATGAGGGAGTAGGGCACAAGGAGAGTTTTTGTTATATCTGTTATTGCATTTTTATACATTAAAAATGGAATCATGGGCTGCGGGTGGTGGCTCATGCCTGTAATAGGAACACCTTAAGAGGCCAAGGTGGGAGGATCACTTGAGCCCAGGAGTTCAAGACCAGCCTAAGCAGCATAGGAAGACCGTCTCTACAAAAAATACAAAATTAGGTGGGTGTGGTGGCATGCACCTGTGGTCCCAGCTACTGGGGAGGCTGAGGTGAGAGGATCACTTGGGCCTGGGAGGTGAAGGCTGCAGTGAGCTGTGATTGTGCCACTGCACTGCAGCCCAGAGGACAAAGTAAGACCCTGTCTCTGAAAAAAAAAAAAAAAAAAAAAAAAGAGAACAAAAAGGAATATAACCATGTACTATTTGTATGATAAAAAATAAATTTAAATTGCCTCTTATTTTAAAGAGAGCCTACCAAATTTAATTTTAAAATAACCATACGATTGCAATCAACAGTGGTTGATTTGGGGCATGGAGGAGAAATATCTTTCCTCAGAGGTACCGACCTCAAAATTCTGGACCAAGAAGGATCTTACAATGCAGTTAGCTTTTTGTCATATTTGGAGAGAATATACTCACAGTTTCTCGGTCCAACTGTATGCTTTCCATACATTTACATCAATGTAAGAAATATAGTTTCCTTGGAAATTTCTGTGAAGAAACACAGTTTATATCCTTGAATAGGTAGGAAAACAATGAACACGATAAGTAAAAGAATCATTGCAACCTTGTTGGGGATATTCAGAAACAGAAAATAACACCTGCTTTCTCATTTCCAGAGCTATCAGCTTCCCAGTTTGCACAATTCATCAAGAAATTATGCGGGGTCACTGGCACAAATGATGAGGCATCTCCTGGAAGCTTAACTTCTTATCCATCCCATCTCTTGGACAGATGATGCCAGTTAATTACTTTGAATGTTAAGTATTTTATCTAAAAGCACTTATGTGTCTAAACAGACTTCTACACATCAGTACCAAAATGGTAAATAATTCCACAGAAATATGGGCAAAAGCTTATCATTATCAACAAATAAGAAGAAAGAAACCCTATGCCAGGTAACACCAAAGCTTTGGCCCAGTGCCCTCGGTTGAAACATCCTAGGCTTTTTCTTTCCACTCCTATTACAACTGATCTGATTTGGCCCCTTCACACTTCACTCCTAGATTTTGCTAGACCTTTCTATTTTGTCTCCCTGAATTAAGCTTTTCCTTTTGGACACTTTACATATGGATTCTAAAACAATCCTCTGCATGTCTACACTTGCACATAACGCAAAAAACAAAATAAAATAATCTTCCTGTTTTGATCATGTAATCTCTCTTGCTTGGAAACTTTCAATGGCTTTCCATACCTCATTGTGTAACTTTCAAACTCCCATAGCTGATAATCAAGGTTGTACAGAATCGTATCTTCATTGCTCCCTCACCTAATTCTTTGTAGCCACATTGGTCTACTAAATTCCAACCATACCTGTAGCCATGCGTTTGCCTAGACTGTACTCCCATTTTTTCTCTATTTAACAAATTATAGCTACTCTTTAAGACCCAAGTAAAGTTTCAGCTTACCCATGTAGCATCTCCACACCTCAAGGATCACAGATTCTGGCAAATTCTAGCACCAATGGTCTGCATTATCTTTTAGTACTTAATTATATATACCTCCCTTTTTATGCCTATTCTCTTTCTTCCCTATCATTTTTTTTTTTTTTTTTTGAGATGGAGTCTTGCTCTGTCGCCCAGGCTGGAGTGCAGTGGTGCAATCTCGGCTCACTGCAAGCTCTGCCTCCCAGGTTCACGCCATTCTCCTGCCTCAGCCTCCCGAGTAGCTGGGACTCCAGGCACCCACCACCATGCCTGGCTAATTTTTTTCTGTATTTTTAGTAGAGATGGGGTTTCACCATGTTAGCCAGGATGGTCTTGATCTCCTGACCTCGTGATCCACCTGCCTCGGCCTCCCAAAGTGCTGGGATTACAGGCGTGAGCCACCACACCCAGCCTCTTCCCCCCTATCATTTTCGTGTTCTGGAGACAGTAGCATACTTGGCCCTGGGTGTGACATAAAACTAGTTCTACATATAGAAAGCTAGGGAAAAAGATGAGTTCTGGACAAAACTAAAGGACTAAATAATCATGTGAACAGCCAACTCTCCTACATATGCTAAGCACTGATGAAGTGTTTCATATATTCACTCACCTAAATTTCACAACAATCCTATGAAATGCTAACTAGCATGATCCCCAGTTTAAAGGTGAGGAAATTGAGTCACAGGCAGAATAACTTGCTCTGGTCACCAAGCTAATAAATAGATCTGGGTTCAAACCCAGGCAGCCTGGCTCCGGAATCAACTCTTAACCACTTAGAGCATCATCACTGAGATCGGGAGAGGGACAGGCTGCTGTAAAGAGGGTGAAGCGAAAATGGGAGGAGAGCAGCGGTTAAGCAATGATGTGATGGGGCTAAATAAAAATGGATACGAAAACGAGCTAAAGACCAGAGTAAAAGGAAAAGACTGGAGAAGGGGCCTAACATTAAAGGAGAATGAGGAGAAGGGAGAGTTGACAAGCAAAGGTGAAAGCAGAAAGTCAGTTGTCCATATGGCTTGGGGAGATAAAGAAGGCCCAGGAAGGCCTCCAGGAAAAGGCTGCCATGTCAGGCAGGACACAGAGGACAATTGAGGAAAAGTGATTCTTACAAGATGGTGAAGGTGCCATTGTGGGTGTTGGGCTCTGGCACAGGCACTTGGCGGAGCCTCTGCTCTGGGTTGAGATCAATACATGACAACATCTCATCTCTGCAGGTACAGAGCTCACATATGTTGGTGCTTGTGGAGGCCTTATGTTCCTCTGGTGCAGCTAAAGCCTTATCTTGGATGTAACTTTCAGACTGCACCAGTGAATCCTGAGTAGGTTCTAGCTCAGTAGGTGGACCTGTGACTTCAGTCAGTTTTCGATGCAGAGTCTGAAGCTGATCTGGATGAGGAGCTGTAGTCTTCTCCAGGGCTGTAGAATGTCCAGTCTCTGTAGTGGGCTCTGGAGTTATGGCAAGCCCTAGGTCTGGAGGCTGAGTTGAGGTCTCCTCCGTGGTTGGAGACGGTTTAACCTCTGTAGTAGGTTTTGTAGTTATGGTAAGCTCCAGGTCCAGAGGTTGAACGGTGGCTTGAGTCAGGTGTGAATGCTGAGCCTGACCCTTGTCTGAAGGTGGAAGTGTCACCTCAGGGTGTCCTGGAGGAGGAGCTGTAGTCATCAGGGCTGTAGAAGGTTCAACCTCTGTCATGGATTTTGGAGTGATGGTAAACCCCAGGTCCAAAGGTTGAACTGTGGCTCGAGTCAGGTGTGAATGCTGAGTCTGAACCTGGTCTGGATGTGGAAGTGTCACCTCAGGATGCTTTGGAGAAACTATAGTCCTCTTCGGAGGTGTAGAATGTCCAACCTCCGTAGTGGGTTCTGGAGTGATAGTGAGTCCCAGGTCCAAAAGTTGAACTGTAACGCTGGGTGACACTGGATGCTGAGCTTGATCCTGACCTGGTGTTGGATTTGTTACCCCTTGATATACTCGAAGTTGGGGTACAACTTTCTTAGGAGGCTGAGTTGGGGTCTCCTTCATGGTTGGAGAAAGTTCAACCTCTGTCATGGATTCTGGAGTGATGGTAAACCCCAGATCCAAAGGTTGAACTGTGGCTTGAGTCAGGTGTGAATGCTCTGGAGGTTGAGCTACAACTACATTAGGGAACTCTGGAGTCTGAGCTGGGGCCTCCTGATGGGTTAGGGAAGACTCACCCTCCTCAGCGGTCTGTGGATGCTCAGCTGCAGCCTCCTGCTGGGTTGGAGAGGGGTTCTCATTATTAATAGGTTCCGGAGATTGAAATAAAGTCTCCTGTTGAACTGCTAAAGGTCCAGCTTCTTCCGATGACTCTGGAAGCAGAGGTGGGCCCCCGTGCTGGATGGCGGGAGGTTCTACATCATTACCTGACCCTGAGAGCTGAGCTGTAGCCTCCTGGTGGACTAGAGAAGTTCCCACCTCTGCACTAGGCTCTGCTGCTATGGTGAGCTGCACGTCTGGAGGCTTCACAGAGACACTGGGTGAATCTAAATGACGAGTTTGATGGTGACCTGGAGGTGAAACTGTGACTTCATGATGTTCTGGAGGCTGACCTGGGGTCTCCTGCTGGGTCGGAGAAGATTCGACCTCCCCAGAAGACTCAGAAGGCTGAACTGGCTGCTGCTGCTCACTGATGGAAAGTTCACGCTCCATAGGAGGAACTGGAGGCTCAATTGGGGCCTCCTGTTGGGTTGCAGAAGGTTCCACCTCCTCTGGAAACCAAATTGGGGCCTCCTGCTGGGCTTGGGAAGATTCTGTCTCATTGGTAGGCTCTGAAGTTATGGTAACCTCCACATCTGCAGGTTTAACTGTAATGTTGGGCGAGTGATAATGAGCTTGATCCTCACCTGGAGGTTGAACGGTCACCTCATGATTCGGTAGAGTTAGACTCTCCATAGAGGACTCTGGAGGCAGAGCTGGGGCCTCCTGCTGCATTGAAGAAGGTTCTTCCTCCTCAGGGAGCTGTGGAAGCTGTGCTGGGGCTTCTTGCTGGAGTGAAGAGGACTGGATGTCTTCAAGGGTCTCTGGATTTTCAGTTTCAGGCTCTAGATGGAATTGAGAAGGTCCAACTTGCTCAGAGGGCCCTGGAGGCTCATCTGACTTCACCCGGAGTTCTGGAGGCAGGCTACTGGGATACGGTGTATCCGTGCTGGAATATTCATGCTGCAAAGTCTGTTTCTGACTCTGAGGTGTGGATAATTGGCGTATAATTCCAATAATCTCAGCAAGGCTCCAACGCTGAGCTGGATCTTTCTTCAGCTTCTTGGGCGAAACAGGGAGCCTTTCCTGTGGACTCAGCTTGTCCTTTAAATCCTGCTGTGAAGCCAAGAACTGCTCTGGCTCCAGGGGCAGCTCTCCAGCTGAATCCCAGGTGTCCAGGAATGGAACCAAATTTTCAGTCGATTCCTGGGGTGGGGCTGGCACCTCTGAGGAAGCAGAGGGCCCCAGGTGATCAAAGTCCCACGGGTCTGCCGGGAAAGTAGGCGCATGGGGAGATTCCCGTGGGAAATGGGAGGAGTGGGAAGACCAGGGCTCAGGCGGCCCCAGGGGGTTAGAGGTCAGCTGGAGCGGGTCCTTGACCCACTCCAGAGGCTGAGCCTCCTTGACTAGTAGCCACAATAGTTGCCACATAAGGAGGGGCCATGGGCCCCAGAAACACAGCCGGGACATGACACACGCTAGTGCCGGGCACTGAGCGGAAGTCATTCTGGCAGCTCCGAGACGCTCGTGCCCCTTATAAGCATGAGTCCCGCCCTGTCTTTATGACACCTTTATTTATGCCACAGATCTGCTCCATGTCACCAGGGCACTCTTATGTCACAATCCCGCCCAAGCACGCCTTCCCATCCTGCCCTGCTGGAACACCCCTCTCCTCCCCTTAGTGAGGAAGGATTTGGGCCTCAGACCCTGGTGGTCCCAGGACTCCAGCGCCTGCTGTGGTGGGGTAGGGAGGGGTAGGGTGGGGTGGGGGCGCAGCAGAGCTTCCCAAGGAAGTCACCGGACCTTGCCTCAGGATATTCAGAAGTGCTAGTTCAGTTCTGGCAGCCTTCCTCCTTTAAGGTGAAATCCGAGAACACTCTTCCTTCCAGGGAGAGCAACTGACCTGCAAAATGGGCGCCAGGATGCACATTACAGTCATTTATTCCAAAGTGTTGCCATTTTCGCTAAACTGTCGCATGTTTGATAATTAATTCACCACCCTATTAGGTAGGGGCTGCCAGGGAATAAGCGAGGACTCCAAATTTTCTGTAGGAGGGGTGTTGGGAGTTGGCAATTCGGTCTGGGAGAGAAGGTTTTAATCCGGGTGAAGAGCCCTTTACACTAGCCTGGGAGGAGGCTGAACTGTCATCCTGCCTTGACTTAACACAGCCATTACCCTAGAAGTTACAGCACTTCTAGGGTCACCTGTGTTCAGAGATCTACCCTGTGTGCACACATGGAGAAGAGGCTTAGGTTGTTAAAGTCAGCATATTAAATAATTTCCTGAAATGCGACTGTAACTAGAACCCAGCTGACTTCCCCCACAGCCGTTCTTACCTATTTTATTACTGTCTGGCATAATTACCAGCATGTAAACTCCAAGAAGGTGCTTCATCTTCTTCCAGTGCCTGGCATAGGCATAGGGTGCATAGTGATGGCTTTAAAATTGAAGGGGGGCCGGGTGTGGTGGCTCACACCCATAATCCCAGAACTTTGGGAGGCTGAGGTGGGGGGATCACTGAGGTCAGAAGTTCGAGACCAGCCTGACCAACATGGTGAAACTCCGTCTCTACTAAAAATACAAAATTAGCCAGGTGTGGTGGTGCATACCTGCAATCCCAGCTACTCAGGAGGCCAAAGCAGGAGAATCGCTTGAACCTGGGAGGCAGAGGCTGCAGTGAGCCGAGATCGCAACATTGCACTTCAGCCTGGGCAACAAGAGAGAAACTCCATCTCAAAAAAATAAAATAAAATAAAATGGAAGAGATTCCAAGATTCACCTCATTTAGGGATGGAGCTATTGTTATAATCAGATTTCTGAAATGAGTGCTGACTTCCTCTCACATTTCACAGGAAGCTAGACTTCTTAAAGCTTGAAGTCTCCTTGGTGGGTTTTATTTAAATTGAATTAAAGTAATTATTTTACAGGGAAAAATTTCAAAACACTTTGCAACTTTGGGGTAAAAGTTAAATAAAACACTGTAGCCCCAAGTTCCCACTGAAATGATACTTTTGCTCCTTTTTTTAAAAAAAATTCCATAAATAGTAAATAATGACTGTTTTGAGATTAATTTAGAAACAATCCCTATTTAGGAGCTTTCATATGCAGTCATGCATTGCTTGCCACGTGAGGAGCTTGAGAAATGTGTCACTAGGTGATTTCACCATTGTGCTAACATCATAGCGTACACTTACACAAACCTAGGTGGTGTAGCCACCATACCTAGGGTACACGGTATGGCTTAGGACTCCTAGGCTACAAACCTGTACTGTATGTTACTGTACTGAATACTAAAGGCAACTGTCACAGAATGGCAGGTATTTGTGTATGTAAACATGGAAAATATATAGTTAAAATACTGTGTAAAACATAAAAATGGGGCCTGGGCACAGTGGCTCATGCCTGTAATCCCAGCACTTTGGGACGCCAAGGTGGGTGGATCACTTGAGCTCAGGAGTTCAAGACCAGCCTGGCCAACATGGTGAAACCCCATCTCTACTAAAAATACAAAAATTAGCTGAGTGTGGTGACGCGTGTCTATAATCCCAGCTACTCAGGAGGCTGAGGTAGGAGAATCACTTGAACCTGGGAGGTGGAGGTTGCAATGAGCTGGGATCATACCACTGCACTCCAGCCTGGACAACAGAGTGAGACTCCATCTCAAAAAAAAAAAAAAAAAAAAAAAAAAAAAAGATAAAAATGGTATACCTATATAGGGATAGCTCCATTATACGCTTACGGAACCACCATCATATATGTGGTCTACTGTTGACCCAAACTTCATTTTGCAGCACATGATTGTAAATGATTGACAGAAAGATCTTCAGCAAAATATTCCACCCAAGATACATGGGAGATATTGAGATCCAAGCAATAAGCCATATTTGAAAGGCATTATAGTTTTCAAAAGCTGTAGCGCAATCATTCTTAAGGCCAGTTACCTTCTCCCCACATCTCTGGGATCCTGTTTGAAGGGAGTTCTAACAAGGCCTGTGTTCGAGCAGCCCAGCATCCCTTACTCCTGGAGCGGGGGGAAGACTAACCCCTCTCCTGTGTCCACAACTGTAGTAATACAATCCTCGGTTCTGCTCTCCAAACTTCAAATAAGGGGTCAGAGCCAAGGGTCAAGACTTTAGGAAAAGCCCCGGAAATACCCTGCACTCAAAAAGCAGTTTCAGAGTTTCACATTTTCCTGAGAATTAAACAAATTATCCTCCAAATTCTGCTGCTTGTTTTGAATTATGGCTATACTGGCTATGTTATCCAACCCTTGAGTTGTTTTTCTTTTTTTTTTTTTTTTTTCCTCGAGAGTGTCTTGCTCTGTCACCCAGGCTGGAATGCAGTGGCATGATCTCGGCTCACTGCAACCTCCGCCTCCTGGGTTCAAGTGGTTTTCATGCCTCAGTTTCCCAAGTAGCTGGGATTACAGGTGCCCACCACCACACCCAGCCAATTTTTGTATTTTTAGTAGAGACAGGGTTTCACCATATTGGCCAGGCTGGTCTTGAACTCCTGACCTCATGATCCACCCACCTCGGCCTCCCAAAGTGCTGGGATTACAGGTGTGAGCCACAGAGCCTGGCCTGTTTGTTTTTTGAGATGGAGTTTCACTCTTGTTGCCCAGGCTGGAGTGCAATGGTGTGATCTTGGCTTACCGGAACCTCCGCTTCCCGGGTCCAAGCGATTCTCCTGCCTCAGCCTCCCGAGTAGCTGGGATTACAGGCATGTGCCACCATTTCTCCATGTTGGTCAGTCTGATCTTGAACTCCTGACCTCAGGTGATCCACCCGCCTCAGCCTCCCAAAGCACTGGCATTACAGGTGTGAGCCACTGTGCCCGGCCCTGTTACCTTTGAGTTTTTATCTCCACACACTTATATTAAACTGTGTAGTTCTTCTTCCCATCTGACATCTACAATCTCTTCACTGGGTCTGTACTCCATAGCTATTTTACCACTTTCTGAAATAAAGTTAGCAAGGATGAATTCAGAATCTTTTTCATTCCAAAACTTCCTGCATATAATGGTAGCAACCCACAATGAGACATTCTTTTAGTTTCTAAAAGTAGAAAATAAGCATTTTCCTGAAAGTTTCCTCATCTCTTCATCATACACCTCGATTTTTGTTTTTCTTTTTTCTTTTCTTTGAGACAGGGTCTCACTCTGTCACCCAGGCTGGAGTACAGTGGCACTATCATAGCTCACTGTAGCCTGGAATTCCTGGGCTGAAGTCATCCTCCTGCTTCAGCCTCCAGAGTAGCAGGTACTATATCACTGTGCCCATCTAATTCTCTTTTTTAGAGACATGGTCCCGCTTTGTTTTCCAGGCTGGTCTCGAACTCCTGGCTTGAAGTGATCCTTCTGTCTTGGCCTCCCAAAATGCTGAGATTTCAAGCGTGAGTCATCATGTCTGGTCTCACAGCTCAGTTTTTAACATATGTATGAAATATCAACTGTGTTTGGTTCAAAGGACTTTATGATCTTACAGATAGGAACTAAGGAATAATAACAAGAAATAAAAAATGTGGAAATAAAAATGTTCAATCATAATATGATTAAAAGGTAAGGCACCAGGTGGGGGGTCGAAGTAAGTTCAAATCCAAAATAGAGACCACTGGGCTAGTACACACTTCACATTAGAAGCACGGCTAGGTGTCTACTCCCTGAGAACCAAAATTCCACCAGATACAATGAACAAAGCTTTAGAGAGAGAAAACATTTGAACATTTTACGGGCAGAAAATGGCCCACATACTCTATAGACAATACAATTTCCTTCAAGGCAAACTAGAACTATAAGGCTTTTGGTCTAAGAAGTGAGTGTGTGCAAGGGATACCTTTGCATACTAGGGAGGGGTAGACAACCCACACATTTAGCTTGGTTATTAAATGTCATTACTCAGACTTGACAGTTGATGACCAAGGAAGTAAGACTTTCACTAGAAGGGCTGCCCAGGTTGGAAAGCTGAGAGCAATCAGGGCCACCTCTTACAAGCAAATAAAGGTCTGTAGTAACTTAATTACAATCTCAGTCTCTAAGCCTTCAGGGTTGTGAAGCAGAAAGGCAACTCTGTTCAGGGACTCTTTGTTAAACACCAGGTTTCCTTTGGGCACAGGCTATGACATTTGTGCCACTGTAGAACTGAATAGGAAATACAAGCAGTGCTATTCAACAGCATGACCACTTCCAAGGCTCACAGCAAAGCAGGTGATTATTGTATAAGAATCATATTTGGCCAATATGTCAGTGCCAGAAATGACAGCTGGAACTGAATTCTCGATTCAAGAAACATAATCTAATAAATTCTTCAGCAGAGTTTATTTATTCAGAGAGAAAACAATCACAACAATAGCATATTTTGTGTGCTTACCTTGTAAGTATAGTTCTGAGTTTTTACACTTGTCATCTCATTTTTTCTTACAATATCCGCAATAAGGTTGATTGGATTACTAACCCCAGTTTGCAGATGAAGATTGCAGCTTAGAGATATTAAATATCTTCAAATCTCTCTGGCCATAAGACCTAAAACTGCATACAAAAATCTAAGAGACAGAGTTAGGACTCAAATCCATGTGTCCAGGGCTTATAATCACTATTCTGTACGATAGGCATGCAATTAAAGAAGACCTGCCTCAAACATTTTCTGTGTGACCTGAGGCAAGTCCTTTTATAGCTATAAACTAGGGACAATATTTGCTGTCATTTTTTCTACAAATGTCACAAAGAACAAATTTGAGCCTGTCGCTGTGAAAGAATTTAGCAAATGAAAGCATCCTACGGAGTGTTTTAGATATCGATATTTTTATCCAATTAACTTTTCAAAATGAGTTTATTTGCTCATTGAAACTGAAGTACTTCAACGACGATTAAGAAAGTTTTACCTAGAAACACAATCAACAGTTTCTGGAATGCATCTGACAAAGCCTTCTGAATAGCAATCTGGGCTATCTTCCCTTTCAAAGGAATGACAACCGTCTTAAATCCAACCCAAACTAATGGATTTAAGATGCCTATCTGAGTGATAATTGCTACATGTTGGTTAAAAAATAAAAATGCATCCACGAATCTTAGCTCATAATCTTCGTGATTAAAGGCAGACAGCACAAGGGTATGGTTGAACGTCTCTGTTATAGGTACATCCTGGCAGGGCCCATTTTTACTGCCTCCATCTAGTTGGGAAGTTCCTGAAGTATAGACGGAGACACAAGCCAAGAACCTGGCACATATCTCACATCACCCAGAGATTTAATTCATCAGTTAAGGCTACACTCCTATGGACCCCATCCTCCTATGCATCAAGGGCTGGAATCACTCACTGAAAAAAAGCTTTGTTGGCTGGACACGGTGGCCCATGCCTGTAATCCCAGCACTTTATGATGCCAAGGCAGGTTGAGGCCAGGAGTTCAAGAACAGCCTAGCCAACGTGGTGAAACCCCATCTCTCCTAAAAATACAAAAATTAGCCGAGTGTGGTGGCACACACCTGTAATCCCAGCTACCTGGGAGTCTGAGGCACAAGAATAGCTTGAACCAGGAGGCGGAGGTTGCAGTGAGCCGAGATCATTCCACTGCACTCCAGCCTGGGTGACAGAGTAAGACTATTTTCAAAAAGAGGCCAGGCACAGTGGCTCATATCTGTAATCCCAGTACTTTGAGAGGCCAAGATGGGCAGATCACTTGAGGTCAGGAGTTTGAGACCAGCCTGAGCAACATGGCGAAACCCTGTCTCTACTAAAAAATTTTTTAAAAATTAAAAATTGGCTGAGTGTGGTGGTGGGCAGGAGGGAGGTGAACTGCTTGAACCTGGGAGGTGGAGGTTGCAGTGAGCCGAGATCACACCGGTGCACTCCAGCCTGGGCGACAGAGCAAGACTCTGTCTCAAAAAAACAAAAAAGGTTTGGTACAGATAATCTGGCTCCTCCCTGGGCATCATCCATGAAAGCCTACTCCCCTCCATTAGCCTACAGCCCTGCCTCTGACTTCAAACCCTAAGCCTGAGGGCCATGAATACTAGAAAAAAATCTCAACGTCAATTATCAATTGAGTACCCTTTCTAGTTATCTCTAGTAGACTCTTGTTCCACTGAAGCCGTTCTATGAGTAAAAAAAAGGCTGAATGGGCCGGGCGCGGTTGCTCATGCCTGTAATCCTAGCACTTTCAGAGGCCGAGGCAGGTGGATCACGAGGTCAGGAGTTTGAGACCGGCCTGACCAACACAGTGAAACCCCATCTCTACTAAAAATACAAAGATTAGCCAGGCATGGTGGTGCATGCCTGTAATCCCAGCTACCCAGGAGTGTCAGGCAGGAGAATCACTTGAACCTGGGAGGTGGAGGTTGCAGTGAGCCGAGATCACACCACTGCACTCCAGCCTGCGCGACAGGGCAAGACTCTGCTTCAAAAAAAAAAAAAGACACAAAACTTTCTGTAAATCTTTACATGATGACTTGGCATGGTGGGTGGCTCATGCTTATAACTCCAGCACCTTGGGATCCTGGGGGAAGAGGATCACTTGAGACCAGGAGTTTGAGACCAGGCAGGACAACACAGCAAGACCCCATCTCCAGAAAAAATAATTAGCCACATGTGGTGGCGCACGCCTGTAGTCCTGGCTACTCAGGAGGCTGAGGTGGGAGGATCCCTTGAGCCCAGCAGTTTGAGGTTGCAATGAGCTATGAGCATGCTACTGCACTCTAGCCTGGGCAACAGAGCAAGACCCTGTCTCTAAAAAATAATAATAAATAGATAAATAAATCTTTAGATAATTTTGTTGGGATAACTGAAGGCTATAAGAGATACATATTTGAAGGACTATTTTAGACGAGATTGGGCGCGTTCAGGGTGGTATGGCTGTAGACTTGAAGGACTATTTTAATACAAAGCAAGTTCTTAACCGAAAACTGGAAAAACATTACTTCCTTCTTCCTCCTACGCTTCTTGGCAGGAAGTACACTGTACAATTTTAAATTTAAAGGTTCTGGCCGGGTGGGGTGGCTCACATTTGTAATCCCAGCACTTTGGGAGGCCAAGGCAGGCAGATCACGAGGTCAGGAGATCGAGACCATCCTGGCCAACATGGTGAAACCCCATCTCTACTAAAAACACAAAAATTAGCTGGGTGTGGTGGTGGGCGCCTGTAATCCCAGCTACTCAGGAGGCTGAGGCAGGAGAATGCCTTGAACCCGGGAGGCAGAGGTTGCAGTGAGCCGAGATCACGCCACTGCACTCCAGCCTGGTGACAGAGCAAGACTCTCTCTCAAAATTAATTAATAAATCAATTTATTAAATAAATTTATTAATTAATACATCAATGTATTAAATCAATTTATTAAATCAATTTATTTATTTATTTAAAGGCTCTGTCAGGTATTGCTTAAGGTAAAAGTCTGTATTGTAAGACAGAAAACCTCTGCCCAGGACTTCAGTAGCTCAGAGAGGGAAAGGCTTGATATGTGTCTGAAAAGACAAGTTTTAGACAGCAAGAAAAAAGAGATCCTTCCCATTTCAACTCCTTACCCTCCTCTACCCCCAATGAAAACAGACCTTCCTTCGCCTTATCCACAGGCTCCTCCACCAAGCCAAGGCCAGACTCCTGCAATCATAGGATGGCAACACCACCTCTAAAGCACAGAACTTCAGGCTTTGCTTTGGAAGTGGCACCATGGTCTCTTCATTTTCCCTTTCTTCAAGGTCAGAAAACTGAAGCTGTTAGGAGTTTTAGTGTTAAGTTCCTTCCGAGGATGTTAATTAGGCTTCAAACTGTTTTGTTCTGAGAAATAAAAACTAAACTCCAGTCATTCAAGCTAACAGTTGAGGTGTTCTATGGCTTCAAAATCAAGTAAGATTTGTAAATGAATTGCTAGGTGCAACCATTACTTATTATATGCCACACAAACAGTGGAGAAAATTATGGACACCACTATCCAAGTGATTGAGATTATTAATTTTAGGTAGCAGGCCAATTCAGACATGTCCACTTATCCTCAATGGCAGGAGGCCTCTCACATCCCCTCCCTGTAACCCAGTTCAATACTTCTGTCTAAAGTCTAGAATTTCAATGTTGAAAGGAGAGCGTGGTTAGTGAGAGAAAATCTACAAAGTTTATCCTGATGATCCTTTCTGACCATCCATTGAAACCAAAGTAGTAATTCACCAGTTCTTGGCATCAGGAGCTGTTTCAGGCAAGGGCCTGATGTGCAACTGCCTTATGTCTGGTGCCAAGAGGAACCTAAAGTCACAAGAGACAGACCCACAAATATCACAGCCTGCCAGAGATTTTATTTTGGATACACCTGAGATTTATCAATACCAACTGTGCAAAAAAAAGAAATTGTTTCAGTCTTCCCATTCAGTAGCTCCTTCTTGAGAACATGACCTGAAGAATAGATAAGATGAACCCACCCATCCCCCACCCCAAGTTACCCCTGCTTAAAGAGGAAATACACATACCTGTATACATTTTACAAGCAACTAAAACAACTAGAGGTTCATCTGCATTTATAAGCTTCTTTGACAATGCAAATATCTACTGAGTGTTAATTCTTGAAATATTTTACACATTTCTGTGAATTTCTTACATCACCAGTTCTTTCTTATATGTCTGTTTCATTTTGTAAGTGTAGAATATGATTATATTCATGAAACTCAAATGATACAAATAGTCAAATTTATTGTATTAGAAATTAATAAGAATAGTAAAGTTAATTCTTTGTTGATTTGTTTATGCACCTTCCTCTGTCACTGGTTTATAAGCTCCATAAGTGCCAGAGGAAAACATATCTTATTCTTTTTTCATTCCCAGAACAAAGCACAGTTCTTGGCATACAATACAGGATAGATGATCTGTTGATTGAGTGAATGAATAAAACAATGAGCAAGTAAAAAATGAAATTACTTTTTCCCACTGAAGAGAAAGATAAACGCTTGTTGGGAAGGAGAAATAAAGACTATTTTTTTTTTTTTTGAGACGGAGTCTCCCTCTGTCGCCCAGGCTGGAGAGCAGTGGCATGCTCTCGGCTCACTGCAAGCTCCGCCTCCCGGGTTCACGCCATTCTCCTGCCTCAGCCTCCAGGGTAGCTGGGACTACAGGCGCCCCCCACCACTGCCGGCTAATTTTTTGTATTTTTAGTAGAGATGGGGTTTCACCGTGTTAGCCAGGATGATCTCCATCTCCTGACATCGGGATCCACCCACCTCAGCCTCCCAAAGTGCTGGGATTACAGGCGTGAGCCACCACGCCTGGCAATGAAGACTAATTTTTAAACGTTGAGTGCTACCACGGAGACCAGCCTGTAACATGAGTCACAGTGGAGACTTTCGGAACATCTAGGAAACTTCAGAAGGGCTCTGAGCCCCTGGGTGGTACAGACAGTTGTCACCTTGGATAACATTGCCACAGTTCTTGCTGGTGACCATTTCCCTTCATTTCACTGAAACAAAAACAAAAACAAAAAACCCTTACAGGTGCCTTAGGCCTTTCCTTGATTTTAAAACATTATTCTCTTTTCTGTATTTATAAAAAGCAAAAAAGACAGCAACTAGGTGTATGTGCTAAAGTAGAAAAGAACACTTAAGGCCAGGAGCAGTGGCTCATGCCTGGAATCCCAGCACTTTGGGAGGCTGAGGTGGGCAGACTGCCTGAGGTCAGGAGTTCGAGACCAGCCTGACCAATATGGTGAAACCCTGTCTCTACTAAAAATACAAAAATTAGCAGGGCGTGGTGGTGGGTACCTATAATCCCAGCTACTTGGGAGGCTGAGACAGGAGAATCTGGGAGGCGGAGATTGCACTGAGCAGAGACCGGGCCATTGCACTCTAGCCTGGGGAACAAGAGTGAAACTCCACCTCAAAAAAACAAAAAATAAAAGGACCCTTAAACTAGATAACAGTGGGGGTCAAGTAGTAACCCAAGGCTCTGAGTTCAGTAAGTAAATAAATCTAATATGAATGCCCTCTCCTCTCACTCATCTATTAACTTGTAGAACATTTCCTTCATTACCGCATCAGCGATGAGCTTTATGCTGTGAAATTCTCAAAATCTAAAGCTTATGAAGTGGTCTCAAGGTCCAAAGCGCACTAAAAACTCATTACTTACAAAATGATGCCAAGTAACTGTTTCATCATCTTTACCATACCTTTACCATATTTGAGTGGCTATGTGAAATGGTCACAGGTTAGAAACACATCATCGTCCAAAAGTTAAATAATATTTCACAGGTAATCACTTCAGTCACAGGAAGTGGAACCAGGATTGAAGAGGGTGTTGAATAAGCTACAAAAGTGGGTATAGTATACCTGGAGTCATTACTAAGCAGAGTTCTCAGATTTGATCAAGGTTAATTCAATGAGAAATGGAATATAGACAATAGGCAACAAGATTAGCAGGAAGCAGTCAGATCAAGTAGCCAATCAGGAATTGAAATCGGTCCTTGAAAATGGAAAGGTGATTGAATTGAGGCATACAATGAGATATCATTCTGTGGCTCTGGGAAAGTAAAATTGGTTGGCATGTTAACATGGAATAGGATTTCTACAAGGCCGCTTAAAGAATGTTTCCATCCTCTGAGAACTGAAGGGAGTTCCAAATAGGCAGTTTGTGACTGATGATGAGCATGTTGATGATAAAGTCTCCTTTATATAACAGCCGGCAGACGACTTGGTCACACCCACACATTTTAAATTCACATAAAGGTAAATATATGGTCAGGCGTGGTGGCCCACACCTGTAGTCTCAGCACTTTGGGAGGCGAAGGCGGGTGGATCATTTGAGGTCAGGAGTTCAAGACCAGTCTGGCCAACATGGTGAAACTCCATCTCTACTAAAATACAAAAATTAGCCAGGCATGGTGGTGCATGCCTGTGGTCCCAGCTACTCAGGAGGCTGAGGCAGGAGAATCGCGTGAACCCGGGAGGTGGAGGTTGCAGTGAGCCAAGATCGCACCACTGCCCTCCAGCCTAGGCAACAGAGACTCCGTCTCAAAAACAAGTAAATATAGCTGGGTATGGTGGCTTGTACCTAGCTACTTAAGAGGCTGAGGCAGGAGGATTGCTTGAGGTCAGGATTTAGAGACCAGCCTGGGCAACACAGGGATACTCTGTCTCTAAAAAAATTTTAAAAAGTACCACCACCATGCCCAGCTAATTTTTTTTGTATTTTTAGTAGAGACGGGGTCTCACCATGTTAGCCAGGCTGGTCTCAAACTCCTCACCTCAGGTGATCCACCCGCTTCAGCCTCCCAAAGTGCTGGGATTACAGGCATGAGCCACAGTGCCCAGCCGAGAACTTGCATTTCTAACAATTCCCAGGTTGTGCTGTTTGGGGAACCATACTTTGAGAAACACTTCCCTATAACCTGATAGGTTATTTCCCCTAAGATCCAGATGAGTAAAAATTAATACACATTAGATGAAATTCCAGAAGTTATCTTCGAACTTTGCTACTCATCGAATGTCATGAAGATATTGGAAAAAAAAGAAAAAAACAAAAAACAACCTTGCTACTCAACAAGGGATTTGCTATTATCACATTTCAGAGAAATTCAGAACCTCAGGCCTAAACCCAGGCCTACTAAATCAGGATCTGCAGTTTCTCACAATCTTCAGGTGATTTCTATGGTCATTAAAGTTTGAAAAGCTGCCTTGAAACAGTCCTTCCTAAAACTGAAGTGGAGGTGCCACAAAAATCATATGGTAAATTGTTTAAAGTAATCCCAAATGCAACTCAAATCTACAGAATCCCAGGTGAAGCTCAGTAATCTGTATTTTTATCCTTCTCCCCAAATAATTCTGATGTGCAGGCAAGTTTGAAAACCACTGCTTTAAAGAAAATGGATACTCCCCTTACCAAGCAGAAAGTAGGATTTTGGAAACTGATGCAAGGGAAGCAAAAAGATGCCTCAGGAGGCACGATTACAACAGGATTGATGCAAACGGAAGCTGAAGCTTAATCAAAGACATTAATATACGCCCACAAAAGAAAATGCTAAGGAAGTCAAGTGGTCTGCATGAATTCTGAAGAAAAATGGATTACCAAAGAACAAAATTTGTCAATGAATTTCCAGCACAGTCTAGGTTAAGGGAGTGAATTTCTTGACTGAATGGCACAGACTCTGTACCACCTGATTGGCTGTTACCTTAATGGAGGAATTATATTACAATGTATAGGTACTTTAACTAGAATGACCTGGCAGTTACTGAGGCAAAATTTTCCGCTCCTTTGTATTCTGTAATACAAGAAGGATCTACATGGATGTTCTGTTCTCTGAACTGTCTGGATGAACCGGTCAACGGCACCCATCATACCTTAGTTTTAAAATCTGCATTGTGGTCATAATCTGTTATTTAATTTCTCATATTTTTAATAAAAACTTTGCCTATATATTTTAGACAGAAATTGCCTTACTTTGCTGAAATTCTGAGAAATCCCAGACAGTTTTCAAGGCTGGGCTCAAATGTCACCTCTACTACCCTTTGCTGTGCCTCCTGGCACTGTGCTTCTGACACTTTGTACGGTCCTCCATGACAGCGTGAGCACAATTATATTACAGGCAATTACTCATGCCCCCCTGGCTCATCTGTTGACTCCTTTAGAGCACAGATCATGTTTTATTTATTGTAGCAACTAAAACAATTATTTGTTCAACCAACGACACCCATAAACAAAACTACCTGCCGAGGGCAGAGATGCAGGGGTAAAGTCATGCCAAGATTAAACCCCAGAAACCACTGTAGATTTTTCAGAGTTGACTCCTACGTTTTCAGACTTCTAGACTTCAAAAAACAACTCTCTATAAAATGTATGTTTCTAGAAGGAAGAAGTGTAACATTGTCCCCCCCCCTTTTTTTTTTTTTTTTTTTTTTGAGCTGGAGTCTTGCTCTGTCGACCAGGCTGGAGTGCAGTGGTGCAATCTTGGCTCCCTGCAACCTCCACCTCCCAGGTTCAAGCCACTCGCCTGCCTCACTTCAAGTAGCTGGGATTACAGGAGCCCACCACCACACCCGGCTAATTTTCATATTTTTAGTAGAGACGGGGTCTCACCATGTTGGCCAGGCTGGTCTCAAATACCTGACCTCAAGTGATCCACCTGCCTAGGCCTCCCAAAGTGCTGGGATTACAGGCGTGAGCCACCATGCCTGGCCTATAGAGTGCTTTCTATTTGCCAGACATTGTGCTAAGCACTTTAAAATGCATTATTTCATTTTATCCTCAGATCAGCTCCATAAAATAGCTACCATTATTACCTCTACATGTATATAGATATATGTATCTATATATACGTATATCTACATACATTGAAAGTCTCACCAGTGTTTTAACTTTTGCTTTCAACCACTATACATATTTTAAAGAGCTTAAGAGGAGAAACAACCGTCTGCGTTTTTAAATTTTCCCAGATACCATTTCTGCTGCTCTTTATCTCTGAAGTTCTAGTATTACCACTGGTATAATTTTCCTTTGGCCTAAAGACCTTCTTTTACTTTTATTTTAGAGCAGAACTTCCACCAACACATTCTCTTAGATTTTCTTCATCCAAAATGTCTTTCTTCTTTTTCTTTTTGCCTTAATTGTTGAAGGGTATTTTTGCTGGATATAGAATTCTGGATTGACATTTCTCTCAGTACTTTAACGATGTTCTGTAGCTACTTGAATCGCTGAAAGGCTTAAAGTTGGGGACCGGCTCTATCACATATACGTTTTATAGAAAGGTTCATTACTTTCATATCTTCATTGTGGACCATAGCCTTTATCATCACAAAATTTTGTCTCATTTATGAGTTTTTAAATTTTGCTTTGAACCTAAACTTTTGTAACTCCTTTCTATTTCCTACAAGGTAGAGTTTATGGCGGACAGCACAGGCAGTTGGAAATATATATCTGGAGTTTAGAAAAGAGGTCTAGGTAGGAAAATGGATCTAGAAGTCATTGATATTTTGGCCGGGCGCGGTGGCTCATGCCTGTAATCCCAGCACTTTGGGAGGTTGAGGCAGGCTGATCACAAGGTCAAGAGATTGAAACCATCCTGGCCAACATGGTGAAACCCCGTCTCTACTAAAAATACAAAAATTAGCTGGGTGTGTTGGCACACACCTGTAGTCCCAGCTACTCGGGAGGCTGAGGGAGGAGAATCACTTGGACTCAGGAGGCAGAGGTTGCAGTGAGCCAAGATCGTGCCACTGCACTCCAGCCTGGTGACAGAGTGAGACTCTGTCTCAAAAAAGTCATTGATATTTTGGTGGTAATTGAGTCAACTGATAATTAGGGAAAAGTTGGGGAAACTAAATGCTGAGGACTATCACATGTAAGAGGGATGTTTGAAGGAGGAATAACTGGTCAAGGAAATCGGGTCATAAGTGGCAACAGGAAATTTAAGAAGGATGTAGTAGCCAAAGGTATCATACATGCATTGTATATGTATGTAGATATGTATCTTTCAATGTATGTAGATATACATCTACATACATACACAATGTATGCATGTAGATATAATATACATTGAAAGTATAGATACATATCTACATACATTGAAAGTGTATATAGATATATACACACATACACACACACATATATACAATTATAAGGAGGGGCTAGAATAAAGAAACCTATATGTTTGCGATACTTTTACATTTTATTTAGAGGTAAAATGCTAACTCTAAGTAGGTAGGTTAGGTATATATTTTGTAATTCCTACAGCAAAAACATAGCACAGATATAACCAAAAGCCAATTAATAAAACATAACACTAAAAAATATTCAGTTAATCCAAAAATAGGCAGAAAAAAGAAACAGAAGAAACCCCCCAAAAAAGAAATAACCAGAAAACAAATAATAAAAAGGAAACCTAAATCCAATCATTATCAATCATATTAAATGTAAATGGTCCAAAACACATTAATTAAAAGACGCTGTCAGATTATATTTAAAAGAAAAACGAAAAAACAAGAAACCATTTGAAAATATAATGATATGGCCAAGTATGGCGGCTCACGCCTATAATCCCAGCGTTTTGGGAGGTTGAGGTGGGCAGGTGGCTTGAGCCCAGGAATTCAAGACCAGCCTGGGCAACATGGCAAAACCCCATCTCTATTTTTACGAATTAAAAAATAAATGAATATCATGGTATCTAGATTAAAAGCGAAAGGGTAGAGAAAGATATGTCATTTTAACACTAGTCAAAAACAGTATTATACTACTAATATAAAACACTAATTTTATATTAATATTAAATAATTTTTTTTTTTTTCCCCCCGAGATGGAGTCTTGCTCTGTTACCCAGGCTAGAGTGCAATGGCATGATCTTGGCTTACTGCAACCTCTGCCTCCCGGCTTCAAGCAATTCTCTGGCCTCAGCCTCCCAAGTACTTGGGATTACAGGCAGCTGCCACCATGCCTGGCTAATTTTTGTATTTTTAGTAGAGACGGGGTTTCACCATCTTAGCCAGGCTGGTCTCGAACTCCCGACCTCAGGTGATTCACCTGCCTCGGCCTTCCAAAGTCCTGGGTTTACAGGCATGAGCCACTGCACCTGGCCTGTTTTTTTTTTTTTTTTTTTTTTTTCTTTTGAGATGGAGTCTTGCTCTGCTTCCCAGGCTGGGGTGCAGTGGCGTGATCTCGGCTCACTGCAAAATCCAACTCCCAGATTCAAGTGATTATCTTGCCTCAACCTTCTGAGTAGCTGGGACTACAGACGTGTGCCACCACACTAGGCTATTTTTCTCTTTTTAGTAGAGATGGGGTTTCACCATGTTGTCCGGTCTGGACTCGAACTCCTGACCTCAGGTGATCCACCCGCCTCGGCCTCCCAAAGTGCTGGGATTACAGGCATGAGCCACCATGTCTGGCCAAATGATGTTTTCTAATATAATGATTATTACCAGAAATAAAGGTTATTTCAGAATGATAAAGGGGTCAAATAATCAAGAGGACAAAACTGTAAATGTTTCTGCATCTAATAACAGTGCCTCAAAATACAGGAAGCATAAACAGACAGAATTTCGAGGAGAAAGAGAACAAACCCATAACAATCGTTGCAGACTTCAACACTCCTTTCTCAGTAATCACTAGAACAAGCAGACAGGAAATCAGCAAGGATACGGAAGACCTTAACACGATCAACCAACTTGACCTAATTATTATTTATGAAACACTTTACCTAACGGCAGCAGAACACATCTTTCCTATTACAAACTGAACATTGACCTAAACAAACAATGTTTCAGGCCATATACAAACCTCTACATTTTTTTTTAATTCATCATAACGAGTATGTTCCCTAACCATAATGGAATTAAATTAGAAACCAACAACAAAGATGTCTGGGAAATCCCTAAATGTTTGAAAATTAAACAATACGTTTTAAAACAAATCATGGGTCAAAGAGTAAGTCATAGTAGAAATTTTACAATATTGTGAACCAAATGAAAATGAAAATAAAACATGTATCACAAATTCTAAGATATGTTTTTAAAAGTGCACAAAGGGGCTGGGCGCAGTGGCTCATGCCTGTAGTCCCATCACTTTGGCAGGCCAAGGCAGATGAATCACCCGAGGTCAGGAGTTCAAGACCAGCCTGGCCAACATGGTGAAACCTCATCTCTACTAAAAATACAAAAATTAGCTGGGCGTGGTGGTGGGTGCCTGTAATCCCAGCTACTTGGGAGGCTGAGGCACGAGAATAATTTCAACCTGGGAGGTGGAGGCTGCAGTGAGCCAAGATCGCACCACTGCACTCCAGCCTGGGCAACAGAGCAAAATTTTGTCTTTAAAAACAAAAACCAAAACAAAAAAACGCATAAAGGAGCACAGTGGTTTAGCCTGGAATCCCAGCACTTTGGGAGGCCAAGGCAGGAGGATTGCTTGAGCAAAAAAATTCAAGACCAGCCTGGGCAGTATAGTGAGAACTCATCTCTATTTAAAAAGAAAGAAAGAAAAATCAAAGAAAATGAGGTATACATGCACAAGAGGATATTATTCAGCCATTTAAAAAGTGAAGTCATCTATAAAGCTTAAGGTTTGGAAAATAAAATCTGTTTGCAGCAACATGGATAGAACTGGAGGACATTATGTTAAGTGAAATAGGCCAAGGGCAGAAAGACAAGTATCACATATTCTCATTCATATATGAGAGATTAAGAAGTTGATTTCATGGAGATAGGCAGTAGAATGATGGTCACCGGGGGCTGGGAAGCGGTAGGGATGAAGACAAGTTGATTCATGGGCATAAAAACTCAGTCAGATAGAAGGAATACGTTTTAGTTTTTATTTGCACGATAGGGTGACTAGAGTCAACAATAACTTAGTGTATATTTTAAAATAGCTAGAACATTTGTTATCTTCCCAATACAAAAAAAAGGATAAACATCTGAGATGATGGATACCCTAATTAACCTGATTTGATCATTACACACTGTATGAATCTATCAAAATATTACATGTACCCTTATAAATATGTACACTCTACCTTAAGGAAACAGTGAAAAAAGAAGGTGTGGAACAACGACCACAACAAAATCAAAGAGGAAAATCTTTGTGAACTTGGGTTTGTCAGGCCAGGAATCAGCAAACCATGGCCAATCCACTACCTGTTTTTCTAATAATCAAAACAATATAATTGATAATTTGTAAATTATGTGAAATTCAAACTGCAGTGTTCATAAAGTTTTATTGGAACAGCTATTATCATTCATTTACATATTGTCTATGACTGCTTTCATTGCTACAATGGCAGAGCTGCAACAGGGACAGCAAGGCTGAAATATTTACTATCTGACCTTTTACAGAAAAAGTCTGGCAAGGTCTGGGTTAGGTAGAGTTGTTAGATGAACACCAAATGTGCAGAAGAAAAAATGTGGTAAATCAGACTTCATCAAAATTTAAAACTTATGCTCTGGGAAAAAGACACTGCTAAGACAATGAAACACAAGGCACAGATGGGGGAAAATGTATGAACATCACACAGCCTAACGAAGCACTTATATCCAAAATACATAAAGAACTCTTACTACCCAACAGTAAGAAATTGGCCAGGCATGGTGGCTCATGCCTGTAATCCCAGCACTTTGGGAGGCCAAGGTAGGCAGATTGCTTGAGCTCAAGAGTTCAAGACCAGCCTGGGCAACATAGCGAAACCCCATCTCTATTAAAAATACAAAAATTAGCCACACACGGTGGCATGCATCTGTGGTCCTAACTACTTCGGAGGCTGAGGTGGTGGGAGGATCACCTTGAACCTGGGGTCGAGGGGAATGACAGGCTGCAGTGAGCCAAGATCATGCCACTGCACTCCAGCGTGGGTGAAAGAACGAGACTCTGTCTAAAAAAATAAAAGAGGCCTGGCGTGGTGGCTCATGCCTGTAATCCCAGCATTTTGGGAGGCCGAGGCAGGAGGATCACAAGCTCAGGAGATCAAGACCATCCTGGCTAACATGGTGAAACCCCGTCTCTACTAAAAATACAAAAAATTAGCTGGGCGTGGTGGCGGGTGCCTGTAGTCCCAGCTACTTGGGAGGCTGAGGCAGGAGAACGGTGTGAACCCGGGAGGGGGAGCTTGCAGTGAGTCAAGATCGCGCCACTGCACTCCAGCCTGGCGACACAGTGAGACTCCATCTCAAATAAATAAATAAATAAATAAAATAAAATAAAATAAAAGAAGAATAACGATAAAGAAAGCAACCCAATTAAACATCTTAAATAAAGATTTTGGTATCTTGGCCAGGCATGGTGGCTCATGCCTGTAATCTCAGCACTTTGGGAGGCCAAGGCAGGCAGATCGCTTGAGCCCAGGATTCGAAATCAGTCTGGGCAACATATCAAAACCCCATCTCTATTAAAAAAAAAAAAAAAAAAAAACTAGCCGGGTGTGGTGGTGCGCACTTGCAATCCCAGTTACTTGGGAGGCCGAGAGGTGGGAGGATAGCTTGAACCCAGAAGGTGGCGGCTGCAGTGAGTGGTGACTGTGCCACTGCTCTCCAGCCTGGGCAACAGAGCAAGACTCTGTCTCAAAAAAAAAAAAAAAAAGATTTTAGTATTTTTCCATAAACAATGATATACAGATGGCAAATCAAAAGATGCACATAAAAAGAGGCTCAGAACCATTAGTCATTAGGGACAAGAAAATTAAAACCAGAAGAAGCTACCACCATATACTTATTAAGGTGGCAAAAAAAAAAAACAAAAAACTTGAGGCCGGGCGCAGTGGCTCACGTCTGTAATCCCAGCACTTTGGGAGGCCGAGGCGGGAGGATCACGAGGTCAGGATATCGAGACCATCCTCGCTAACATGGTGAAACCCCGTCTCTACTAAATATACAAAAATTTAGCCGGGCGTGGTGGTAGGCGCCTGTAGTCCCAGCTACACGGGAGGCTGAGGCAGGAGAATGGCATGAACCCGGGAGGCAGAGCTTGCAGTGAGCCGAGATCGCGCCACTGCACTCCAGCCTGGGTGACAGAGCCAGACTCCATCTCAAAAAAAAAAAAAAAAACCTGACAATATCAAGTGCTAGGGAGGATACAGAGCAACCGGAACTCTTCATACATTTGCAGGTAAGAATGCAAAATGGTACAGCTACTTTGGAAAACAGTTTTGGCAGTTTCTTATAAACATACAACCCAGAAATCATACTCCTAGGTATTTACTCAAGAGAAACAAGAATTGTGTTCAGACAAAAAACATTATGGAAATGTTTACGGCAGCTTTATTCATAGCTGCCACAAACTAGAAATAATTGAAATATTCAACTATTGAACAGATAAATGCACTGTGATACACTCATATAAAGGACTGCTACTCAGCAATAAAGAAACTACTGATACAACAACACAGATGAATCTTAAATACATTATGCACTGTACACGTATAAACTAAAAAATCAAAATACCTTTTTAAAAGTCAAACAGGCTGGGCGCGATGGCTCACACCTGTAATCCCAGCACTATGGGAGGCTGAGGCCCGCGGATTACCTGAGGTCAGGAGTTCAAGACCAGCCTGGCCAACATGGTGAAACCCTGTCTCTACTGAAAATACCAAAAATTAGCCAGGCATAGTGGCGGGCGCCTGTAATCCCAGCCACTCAGGAGACTGAGACAGGAGAATCGCTTGAACCTGGGAAGCGGAGGTTGTGGTGAGCTGAGATCGCGCCACTGCACTCCACCCTGGGCAACAAGAGCGAAACTCTGTCTCAAAACTAAATAAATAAAGTCAAACAGTACGTGAAAAAATAATATGATCAAGAGAGGTTCACTGCAAGAATGTAAGGGTGAATCAATATAAGATCCACTAATATAATTCTATGAATACACACTACTGTAATTAATATGTAGCATGCAGGAGGAAAACTATATGATCATCTTAAAAGATGCTAAGATGTCATTTAACAAAATATAATAGCCATATCTCATTTAAAAAAAAAAACTTAAACAGAAAAAAAATTGAAATAGGTGAATATACTCAACACATTAAAGGTCTCAAACCAACAGTTAACCATTAAATATCTGCAACAGTTCCATTAAATTGGGATAGCATACTAAGATGCCTATCATTATAACTAACATTTGACATTGTTTTGGAGGAGGTGGTAGGGAATGCAATTTTTTTCTTTTTTCTTTATTACCCAGGTTCCCATCAATGGTAAAGGCAATGTAATTTGAAGAGAAAAAGGAGACATAAATATAAGAAAATCAGATGTGTACATGATTCATGTTTGCAGATGACACAACTTTATTCCTAGAATAAAGTTATTCCAATCAAAGCAAAAGCTACAAGAAACAATTAGAAAAAAGAATAGGTGGCTGAATTCAAAATTAATTTTTTAAATTAATGAGTTTTCAACTAGAAGCCCCCTAGCAGAGCAGGTATTTTCATAGACAAATTAAAGATTAAATAAGATATCATGGCATAAGTGAAAATATTTAGCAAATAAATTATACTTCATCCAATTTTGTAAAAAATACATACATATACATGTGCCAGGTGCAGTGGCTCACGCCTATAATCCCAACACTTTGGGAAGCTGAGGCGGGCGGATCGCCTGAGCTCAGGAGTTCGACACCAGCCTGGGCAACACGGTGAAACTCCATCTCTACTAAAAAATACAAAAAATTAGCTGGGTGTGGCAGCGAGCACCTGTAGTCCCAGCTACTCAGGAGGCTGAGGCAGGAGAATCGCTTGAACCCGGGAGGTGGAGGTTGCAGTGAGCCGAGATCGCGCCACTGCACTCCAGCCTGGGTGACAGAAGAGAAAAAAAGTATGTACTTTTTTGCTCAAAAGAAAAAAAGAAGTTATGTATGTATGTACACATGTCCACCCAAAGATGGTTACCTAATGAGAGGAACCAAAATATTAATGTGCTGGGTTTTCTAAATTTTCTACATTACTTTCCTGATAAAGGGAAAAAGCAAAAATAAAATGTAAAGGTTTTTTTCTTTTTTGAGATGAAGTCTCACTCTGTCACCCAGGCTGAAGTGCAGTGGCATGATATCGGCTCACTGCAACCTCCGCCTCCTGAGTTTAAGCGATTCTCCTGCCTCAGCCTCCCAAGTAGCTGGGACTACCGGCGCCTACCACCACGCCCGGCTAATTCTTTGTATTTTTAGTAGAGACGAGGTTTCGCCATGTTGGCCAGGCTGGTCTCGAACTCTCGAGCTCAGGCAATCCACCCGCCTCGGCCTCCCAAAGTGCTGGGATTACAGGTGTGAGCCACCACGCCTGGCCAAAATTTAAAGGTTTTACTAGATTTCCAGAAGCATTATTTATGAAAGTCAAAGCTTTTTTCCTAAACTAATTATCGAAATCACAGACTAAAGAATGTCAAGAGCTCAAAAATGGGGTGAACAAACTATGGCCGGCCACAGCCTGTTTTTGTAAATAAAGTTTTATTGGAACACAGCCACACTCATTTGTTTACTTATTGTCTATGGCTGCTTTCATCCTACAAGGGCCGAGCTGAGCAGCTGTGACATAGCCAGGTGGCCTGCAAAACCTAAAATATTTACTAATTGGTGCCCTAAGAACAAGTTTGCCAATCCCCTGATCATTAGATCATCTAGTCCATCCTATACTGTACAGGTGAGTAAACTGAGGTCCACACAAGAATGACTTCTTTATGGTCCAAACTCAAGTTAAGTAAGAAGCAAGGAAGACTCCATTTCCATGGTACTTTCCACCACTTGGCCAGGAAACTCTCAAAACAGACATCCTGCTGTTTGGGAGGTAAACCTCAGGGTCTCATATCACATCGCAAGTGAGTGTATTTGCCAATACATTGATGAGAAGAGGACTTTGGGCCTAGTCAGTATCCAAGAACACCTGCTAAAGGTCTGAGTAAACCTTAGTAGACTAGAAAAAGTTAATTTAAAAACCACACAGGCCAGGCGCAGTGGCTCACGCCTGTAATCCCAGCACTTTGGGAGGCCCAGGCGGGCGGATTGCCTGAGGTCAGGAGTTTGAGACCAGTCTGGCCAACATGGTGAAACCCTGTCTCTACTAAAAATACAAAAAAATAAGCCGGGTATGGTGGCATGTGACTGTAATCCCACCTACCTGAAAGGCTGAGGCAGGAGAACTGCTTGAACCAGGGAGGTGGAAGTTGCAGTGAGCCGAGATCACACCACTGTATTCCCGCCTGGGTGACAGAGGGAGACTCCATCTCAAAAAACAAACAAACAAACAAAAAACAAACAAGCAAACAAAACACATAAGCACAGACTAGGGAAGGTTTAAAAACAAACAGATGCTGAGAGTATAATCTGGTTCAGTCTTTTAAATAGCACACATTGTAACCCAACAATCCAATCCCACTCCTAGGAACCTACCCTACAGAAACACCAGCTTAAGTGACTAAAGATACATCTCTAGCACATTTAAGACAGCACTGTCTGTAAAAGCAAAAAGGGCTTGAATTCTAGGCAAATAAATATTATCAGCAAATGCAGTTATGTGTTAATAAAGAAGGGAGCACTTCATGCCTTTACCTTACAGAGGGTCCTAACCTTCTGCGCATGTAAATTTGTGACCCTTGCCATAAACAATTTCCACTGTTAGGTTTCTTCCAAGACAGAGAAGATTCACAACTCATGCCATTAAGGCAGTTAAGGACAACCAATATACCTGGAAGACGGTAATCTTCCAAGTTACAGAGGATCAGAAATCCAATGCATTTCACCTGGATAATTCAGACTCGAAAGTTCAAATATTTATCTGAAATTACAGTAAAGCCACTTTAAAACTTTTTATTCTTTGTGCAGCACTTTGAAAGCACAGTACAGTCATAAGGTGGAGAAATGAGTAACTTACTGAATGAGACTTTCAGAAGTGTGTGAAATAGGTTTGATGTCTACAAAAACAGGGAAAACTGCACTTTCTTTCTACTTGTTCTCTTGATTACTGTGAGAAGAGTGTTGAAGTCTACAATATTGTTAAGGATGTGTCTGTTTCTCCTTGGAGTTCTGAGTCCTCATGTATTTTGAGGCTCTGTTATTAAGTTCATAAACCTTTAGGAAGGATCGTTTTTGGATGGGCTAAGATATTATTCGCTATTTTAAATGTTGGACCATCTCTTGAGACAAATATCCAAGCAAGAATTAGAAAGGAAAAAGGATAAGAGAAATTCCACACAGATTAATATATGCATTTCTGAAATACTTTTTAACTTCCATAAATAGAATATACACACAGACCTCAAAAGAGGCACTATGAACATAGTGAAATCGAGCAAGAAGCCATATTTCTAGTAAAACATATAAACTGCACCTAGTTGCCATTTGGTATGAATCACATGGCCAAGCTGTTTCCCAAGTGTGGGAATTACAGAACATATCCATGAGTAGAGAGGAGTCTAAGCATAACTTTCTTAGCAAATCTCAGGGGGGTTCCATAGACAAATAATTTGGCCAGTGACTCCTGCGTAAGAGGTTTTATATAGGAGAACCCAGACACACTAGGACATACTAACATCTCACAATTCAGTTTGCATATCAACATTTACACTTTTATAACACTGAAATTCTCTGAGTTATCAAATTTAATTTCTCAACCAAAAGTCTCTGAATCCTAATCCTTCCTTCCCTTCTGGCCTACATATATGACTCTTAGCTTACTTTTACCAGGACTGTGGCAGATTTTCTAACTATGAGTTAACTGACTGCCTCTTCACCCTACCACCAAGAACAACAAATAATGGAAAGTCATCTCACACATGACCCCAAATCTTATTGCAGAAATGCAATACCATCACATACACAAATAATGCTGGGCCCAGAGTCTCCACAAAGGAGGACCTCACTCAGCCAGACCGCTGGGGCTACCCAAGCTGTGCAGGATTTAGGGCAAATAAAAGGCTAGAAAAGGAGATGTTAGGTAAATTCTCACTGGTCTAACAGAGGCAGACTGACTACAGTGAGTCCAGGAGAACTTTCTGTAATGATATGAAATGCCCCAAATGCTCTACCTTTGTGTGGTGCAATACACGTGGCTACAGAGCACTTGAAATGAATGTATAACAGCTAGTGCCACTGGAGAAACTGAAGTTTTCATTTTACTTAATTTCTTTTTTTAAGAGATGGGTTCTCACTCTGTCACCCAGTCTGGAGTGTGGTGGCACAGTCCATAGCTGACTAGAGCCTCAAACTCCTGGGCTCAAGCAATCCTCCCACCTCAGCCTCCCAAATAGGCAGAACTACAGGCATGCCATCCTATGCCCAACTATTTTAATTCTTTTGTGAAGACAGGGTTTTTACAAAACCCTATTGCTCAGGCTGGTCTTTAACTGATGCCTCAAGTGATTTCCCACCTCAGCTTCCCAAAGTATTGAGACTACAGGTGTGAGCCACCACACCTGGCCTACTTAGTTTTAATTAATTTAACTCTCCACATGTGGCTAGTAGCTACCATACTGGACAGTACAGAGGATGAAAACAACCCACAGGCTTTATTTGACTCAACATTCAGTTCCACAATTACCTGTGCTGCCTACTGCGTTCAAGAGATTTAACCAGGCACTCCAGAGACTGAATGGGACTTTCCCTGCCCAAAGTAGGTTGTAATGAAGGAAGGGCCAGATCATTAAAAGGCCATTTCAGTTCTACCTCTTAACAGATATAGATATAGATAAAGGGGTTAAATAATTAAGAGGATAAAACAATCCTTCCTAAAGGTTTATGGACTTTAGGAAGGAGCCTCAAAATACATAGATGCAGAGCCTCAAAATACATGAAGATTGCTAGAACTTCAAGGAGAAACAGACAAATCCTTCACAATAGCTGTAGACTTCAACACTTCCCTCAGTAATCAACAAAACAAGTAGAAAGTCAGACAGATCTTAATAACACTATCAACAAACTTGACGTAATTGATATTTATGCAATACTCCACCCGACAAGAGCAGAATACAAAATTCTTTTCACGTACATATGGAATATTCACTTAGACTGACAAAATTTTGGGGTGCAAAACAAACCTCTAAAAATGTTTTATAAAATTAAAGTCATACAAAGTATGCTCTCTGAACAAAATGAAATTAAATTAGAAACCAGTAACTCAAAGATACCTAAAAAAAATCCCCAAATATTTGGCTAAAACAATTAATGCACAAGGTCCTGGAGGTTAAGGGGGGTGGGAAACAAAGGAACTTAGCCCCACCTGGGGGTAAAGGGAATGGTGATCAGAGAAGGCAGGCTGGAGAAGCTGATGGATGGGTGACTAGGAGTTGGGTCTGTGAGAACTACAAAGAAATAAGTATTACTAGATCAATTTGAGATGAAGAGAAGAAATAAGGAGTGAACAAGGAAAAGAGAAATAAGGGGGATGTAAAAAGTAAAGTAGAGGTTCCTCTTCAAGACTTTCCTCTCTAATTAAGAATAAATAGTAACTTCTCTTAGAAGCAAAATTTATTCAAAGACCTGTGCTAACATTCTTAAATATCTGCTAGCCATAATAAAGAAATCAATGTACTTTATGTTCTTAGCTCCCACAATTTAGCCTAAATATTTGCCCTGGCACGCTTAGACTGGTCCAAGCAAGCATTAGGTCATAGCCTGTTCCTCTTCCTTATTTAAAAGTGTTTTTACCTTTCTCAACATTCCACAAGTTACTTCCTCCTTCCTTTGTTCCCCTCTAACTTTGCCTCTTTTAAAAAGTTCTAAGTTACTAACCAATCGGGACAAATACAGAATGTGAGGTCCCGTTCCAGCCAAAGGAAACCGGAAACAGCAGTAAGGTAGATGCGTCAGGTTATAAATGACCCTATCTCCTTTGTTGGGTGTACTCTCATGGCAAAACTGCCGGTGAGTGTACCCTTTCTGCAGGAAGTAAAAATGGCCTTACTAAGTAAACTAAATTTATGTTCAAGTGCTGTTTCTTCACGGCACCGGGGAACAAGCATTTCAAACAGGAGATTTAGAAGTCAGTTCATCCTTTACTCCTTTTCTTCTGCTCACCACATCCCAGCCTAACCAATCTACCTCATTAAGGATTCATTCTAATGCCTGAATTATTTTCTGCCAGGTGCTGCGGCTCCTACCTGTAATCCCAGCACTTTGGGAGGCTGAGGCGGGTGGATCACTTGAGGTCAGAAGTTCAAGACCAGCCTGGCCATTTGAACCGAGGAAGAGGTTGCAGTGAGCCAAGGTCATGCCACTGTACTCCAGCCTGGGCGACAGAGTGAGACTCTGTGTCAAAAAAAAAAGAAAAGAAAAGAAATTAAAATTGAATTTGCAATCATCCAGCAAATAATCCTATTTATATACCTAAGAGAAATGAAAATATATGTATAGATAAAAACATGTACACGAATGTGCTCAGCAGCATTATTCATAATAGCCAAAAAGTGGAAACAGTTCAAATGTCCATGAACTTACGAAATGGATAAGCAAAACATGGTCTCTGGGCACACAGGTGTGTGCCTGTAACTCTAGCTACTCTGGAGGCTGGAAGGCTGAGGCAGGAAGCCTGAGCCCAGGAGTTTCAGGTCAGCCTGGGCAACATTGCAAGACCCTGTCTCCATTTAAAAAAAAAAAAAGTGGTATAGCCATACAATGAAGTGTTATTCAAATATAGTACTGATACATGCTAAGATATGCATAAACCTTGAAAACATTAGGCTAAATGACAGAAGCCATACATTATATGATTCCACTTAATAAGAAATGTCCGTAAGAGGCAAATCGACAGCAAATGAACGTAATTACTGGCTGCCAAGGGAGAGCAGGAGGGAGGTGAAGAACAGGGAGTGATGCCATAGGCATGGGCTTCTTTTGCAGGGGCGTAAAAACAAGCTGGAATTAGGTAGTGTTAATGGTTGCACAACTCTGTCAATACACTAAAAAAACACTAAATTGCATACTTTACAAGGGTACATTTTACAGTATGTAAATTATATCTCCATAAAGCTGTTACCTTTTAAAAACTGAATTTTCATAAATATTGCTTGAAAATCATTCTGCAATTTAAAAGATGTTCAATAAATGTTAACTATTACTGTCGCTATTTTTAAAATGTGACAATCTCAAAATAATATTTGAATATAACTATCAAGAAAAACATAAAAATTGTAGATATATACCAGCAGACAAAACAATTGAAACATTATATTTACATGCATTTTAATTCTTTCTATATGGTCACTTTCGATCTTTTAAAGTGCATTTTAATGTATAATTTTTTTTTAAGTTAAGAAACATGCTGCCTCCTGATGCTTATGTTAAAGAACCAAAAGCATGAAAAAAATTAGAGGCCGGGCGTGTTGGCTCAGGCCTGTAATCCCAGCACTTTGGGAAGCCGAGGCAGGTGGATCACGAGGTCAGGAGTTCAAGACCAGCCTGGCCAACACAGTAAAACCCTGTCTCTATTAAAAAGTACAAACATTAGCCGGGTGTGGTGGTGGGCGCCTGTAGTCCCAGCCACTCAGAAGGCTGAGGCAGGAGAATAGCTTGAACCCAGGAGGTGGAGGTTGCAGTGAGCTGAGATTGTGTCACTGCACTCTAGCCTGGGCAACAGAGTGAGACTCCGTCTCAAAAGAAAAAAAAAAATAGAATAATTAGTGTCAGTGTTAAGCTAGTGCTGAGATCATAACCACTGTCAACAGGCACTCAAAGAGAAGGAAGAACAAGGTGCGCAACAGGACTCAAGGAAGATCTCCCAGGAAGAGGGATTCGAGCCTGGCTAAGGAGCAGGAAGGGAAAAGGGCATCAGCTAGGATTTGTTCCTGTGTCACCCAGATTACCACTTGCTCACCATGACTACCACTCTCTCACCCCCATGTCTCCATCATTAAGGGTCTTTAGTCAAAGGGAAGACACAGGGTCTTGAGGACTGAGGAAAGGAGGACCTAACAGAAGAGACCAGAGCTCCTGGTCTTAACATCCCCAGTCCTGTTATATGCATGTTCCAACACAAACTTCCAAACACGCCCATGGGTGAGCAGAACAGAACAGCACGAACTGTATGCAAGACTATTTATCACTGCGTAACTAGGACATGCCTCTCCACTACTCACAAATCATGTTGCCCAACTTTTTCAAAACCATTTTGGCTCTCACTTTAATTCTCATGTTTAATCTCTTGAGGTACTGATACCTGAAAACAGATGTCATTAATTTCCCTTATAATCTTGACCTCCCTATTGTTACTGAAAGTACTACCATTCTTAGGGAGGCATAGGTGATGCATTCCTCTCTCTACATTCTATGTGTCAAGGCCAGAAGAACTCTAAAGTACCTCCTGGACTGATCTTCCATTTAGGACTACAAAACCCACCAGCTATCTTGTCCTTGTAGAGCCTAATCGGGGGCTCTACAAAGGACACTCCAGGTATACCCAACAAAGGAAAATATTTAAATAAAAATTAATGAATGCCTACCTCATCTGCTCCTTCTCCATCTTGACATATCCATCCAATGTAAGTTAACCCCTGCCAAACAAAAATCTGGGAATCACCCATGGCACCTCTTCCCTTTTGCTCACCACATGCAATCAGTCACAAGCCCTCATCACCCCTACTTCCAATAACCAATTCTCTTAAATCTTTCCTGCCAAAGGCTGAGTCCACCATTCAGCTAACTGGTTAGCCTAAATTCACCTCTATTCCCCTTCTCCACACAAGCGGGGTCTGAAAAATACAAATCACGTAAGCCATGTCAATGGCTTCACAATAAAAATTTTAACTTTATATAATCAACAAGGCCATCTGTATGATCTGGCAACTAGCTACCTCTCTGGTCTCATTTCTCACTACTTGTAAAATACACTATACTTTGCTCTGTTCTTTGAGAGTCAAGCACCTTCCATTTCCAGGACCTTAGCATGTCTTCTTTCCTCAATCAGCAGCAAAGCCCCTTCTCACCCACCAATTCCCTCTTATCCTTCAGGTCTCAGCTTACATGTCACTTCCTTCAGAAGACTCACCATCACATCCCCATCACATGCTGCCTAGATATATCCAATATGCACCCTCAGATCACTCTGAACTTTGTTCCTGTAGCACCCACAACAATCATAAATATATCATCATCTATGTAATTACCTGCTTAAATATTAATCTCTCTCTAATCTATATTCCCCATGAGGGCAAGACAAGGATTGTATCTTTCTTAACCACTGGATCCCTAGCATCCCAGCATGTAGCAGGCATTCAATGTAGAGTTAATGAATGAATTAATCAAATCCAAACTCCTCCAGTGAAGGTTTTCAGGTCTCTACAGAGCAACTCCTCCCCCATTTATAGAAGATTATTTGGAAGCTTATTTCCTCACTGTTTTTTATTTTTTCAGACACAGGGTCTCACTTTGTCGCCCATGCTGGAGTTTAGTGGCACAATCATAGCTTACCCAAGCCTTGAACTCCTAGGCTCAACCCATCTTCCTGTCTCAACTTCCTGAGAGCTGGGATTACAGGCTCAAGCTACTGCACCCAGCCATTTCCTCATTTTTAACACTTGCTGGAACTTGTAAGGAATACAGAAACCTTCATTTTTAAGACTCTAGTAAAGAACCTGGACTCTCATGAGCTATTAAGATTATTTTGCAAACTGAGTACTGAAATGCTTCTGGTAACCATCTATTGCTGTAGTCAGCCAGGCTTAAAACTTCAATCACCTATGATGATCCCCCCCGTCATTGCCCCCACACATCACAGTTATTAAGTCCCATTCAATTTACCTCTACATCATTTCTGGAATTATCTCTTTTTCTTCTCACATTACATTTATCATCTGTACCTACAATACTATGTCTTCAACATATCCCATTCCCATGGTGCCACCAAAGCCCTATACCTTTCAACTTGTCTTCTCTGTGTGCCCTGTGCTTTCTGCCTATACTGACCTCTCAGTAGGTCACAATCAAAAGAAAACTGTCTATCAAAATCTTTGCCAACCTTCAAGGTTCATTTCTAACATCACTAAGTGCCAGGCACTGTTCTAAACATTCATCTTTGTCTAAGTTCTTCACTCCCTTCACTCTTTAAACTTCTTGAGGATACAAACTTAGCTTATTCATCTGTTATCTCTTGTGTCTTACACATTTACTTACTCCATAAGTACTTATTATATGACTTTAACACTACCATAAAAGAGTACGTTCACTTCAGAGAACAAAAACAACAATCACAAGGTGGCAGAAAACACTATAGCAACTATATCTACGGTAAATGGGTAACACCCAAATTCCTGATGCCTAAGTTCCTTTCTTCAGAATCCCACAACAAGCACTAAGAATGATTTTCACTACCTACGTTTCTTCTCAGGAAAAAAATGAGAAAGGAATAGATGAAAAAAACACAAGTTCCTACTTCTGCCACTTGACGTCATGTGCAGATTAGGAGAAAAGCCAAGGGGCATTAAATCAAAGGTGTTCAACAAATGAAAGTTTACTCAGCTCTGAAGTAAATTCTGTAAGAATACAATGAAATTATTCCCACATTTCTATCCCATACATCAAGAAATAAGATAATCACTTTAATGGACTATGAAAAGTAAATCAACCAAAGAAATGAATGAAGGCATTAGAAGAACCAAAGCTTTAAGTCACAAGTCAAGAAACCTGTTTTGTTTCAACTTATACCAGTGCTTTGCTAGGTTCTTTGCCTCAGCTTCCCCCAATGCAAAAAAATGGTGATGAGAATAGTTTCATTCATGTTATTTAAAGATAAACAGTCACATTTCAAAGTAGTTTGAGACCTAAAGGTCACGTAGGGTCAGCTCCCTCACTTTAATTAGAAAAATGGTTACATTAGTCCTATAGCTAGTTTTTAGCAGAGAAGGGTTTAGCTGAGAAGACTTGGGTATCCTGGCTGATGTTCCTCCCAACCCACCACTTTATGAAATGATAAAGAGTAGAAAAATGATAGCCGGGTGTTTGGTGCATGCCTGTAGTCCCAGTTACTCCTGAGGCTGAGGCAGGAAGATCACTTGAACCTTGGAAGCAGAGACTGCAATGAGCTGACATCACGCCACTGCACTCCAGCCTGAGTGACAGAACAAGACTCTCAAATATATACATACATACAAACATACATAAAAAGTAAAAAATGACAAACCAATTTGATTGCCACTTTGGCAACATCATCTGTGTATTCTTAATAAATTCAAGTAAGAGTTACTTTTTTCATTTTTATTTTTACTTATTTATTTATTTGAAATGGAGTCTCGCTCTGTCGCCCAGGTTGGAGTGCAGTGGTGCGATCTCGGCTCACTGCAAGCTCCACCTCCTGGGTTCTGGCCATTCTCCTGCCTCAGCCTCCCGAGTAGCTGGGACTACAGGGGACCGCCACCACGCCCGGCTAATTTTTTGTATTTTTAGTAGACACGGTGTTTCACCGTGTTAGCCAGGATGGTCTCAATCTCCTGAACTCGTGATCCACCCACCTCAGCCTCCCAAAGTGCTGGGATTACAGGTATTTTTTTTTTTTTTTGAGACACAGTTTCACTCTGCCACCCAGGATGGAGTGCAGAGCTGAGATTTCAGCTCACTGCAACTCCTGCCTCCCGGGTTCAAGTGATTCTCGTGCTTCAACCTCCCAAGTAGCTGGGATTAAAGGCGTGCACCACCACGCCTGGCTAATTTTTGAATTTTTGGTAGAGATGGGGTTTCACCATGTTGGCCAGGCTGGTCTCCAACTCCTGACCTCAAGTGATCCACCCACCTTGGCCTCCCAAAGTGCTGGGATTACAGACATGAGCCACCAAGCCCGACCAAGAGCAACAATATAGAACATTCCAAAGTATCTAAAAAGCAAAACCTATAAACACACTGGTAATTCATTTTACCATGAGGTCTTCATAAACTCCAAGAGGATAAAATTCCCCAGGAGGGGCTAGGCACAGTGGCTCTCGCCTGTAATCCCAGCACTTCGGTAGGCCAAGGTGGGTGGATTACCTGAGGTCGGGAGTTCTGAGACCAGCCTGGGCCACATGGTGAAACCCCGTCTCTACTAAAAATACAAAAATTAGCCAGGCATGGTGGTGGGCGCCTGTAATCCCAGCTTACTCAGGAGGCTGAGGCAGAAGAATTGCTTGAGCCTGGGAGGTGGAGATTGCAGTGAGCTGAGATCATGCCACTGTACTCTAGCCTGGGCAACAGAGTGAGACTCTGTTTCAAAAAAAAAAAAAGGGCTGGGCACAGTGACTTACACCTGTAATCCCAGCACTGTGGGAGGCCAAGGCGGGTGGATCACCTGAGGTCAGGAGTTCGAGACCAGCCTGAGCAACATGGCAAAACCATGCCTCTACTAAAAGTACAAAAATTAGCCGGGCGTGGTGACAGGCACCTGTAATTCCAGCTACTCAGAAGGCTGAGGCAGCAGAATCGCTTGAACCCGGGAGCCAGAGGTTGCAGTGAGCCAAGATCACACCACTGCACTCCAGCCTGGGCAACAAGAGCAAGACTCGGTCTCCAAAAAAAAAAAAAAATTCCTGAGGGTGAGAAAACTCACTGCAATCAAGACCATCCAAAATTCAAATAAGCGCTTTAGTGTCACTGAACTGCATCCATAGTTTATTTTTACCCAACCCTGATCTGAAACAGACTTCAGGAGACTATTAGACAAAACACAGGTTAGCATAAATTCAACCAGAAATAAAAACATGAAAATAGGGAAACAAAATGAAGCTATTAAAAAGGTACAAGCTTAGCTCTAAATTTCCAGATGTCAATAGGAAAAAAGAAACCTAGTGAACAATTACAGCACCCAGGTAATAAAAACAGACTAAAAGCTTAGACAAACATACAATTATTCTTGGCTGCACATCTTTCTCCCTGAGGTCTTTATAAAGAAGGCATTGCAGAATACAGAGAATATCCTCAACAATATTTCAGTAATCACAATGAAATGTTTTATGAGGTTATTTTTATACTGAACTTCAAGATAAGCCTAGAGTAACAGTTGGGAGAAAAAAAGAAAAAAAAAATTTCGGGGACAGAGAGAAAAAAAGAAAGGAAAAAAAAAAAAACTTAGGAGAGAGAGACCTACATAATGTGGTCCAGGTACCCAGAACACTGCTGATTTAAGAGCACAATTAAGAGAATTTCTGGAAAAAAAATATTATTTTAACAAGTAGTTACTATATAGAAGTTTATAAGCACAGGACCCAGAAAACGAAAAGCAAATTTAGCAAAATGTGGAATGGGTCCAGAAATTAAACAAAATTGCAGGGAAAAAAAAACAACTCTAAGAGGGAAAAACAAAGAATATAAAAGAAAGAAGAGCAAGCACAACTCAGCAAGTACATTACATACATATGATAATTAAATGCTTTTATTTCTACATCTACAATTAAGAATTAAACATTAAGATATTTACGGAAGCATGCAGCTTCCTTCTTAATCCCATAATCAAGGAGATAAAATTTAAATTCCTGTATCTTCCACAGTGATGAAATATCATTGTTTAGTGACATCATATCAAACACAACGTACTGCAGGATTTTCAAAGAAGCAGTTATATGTCCACTGTACCAAGAAAGGAAGATATGTGAAATATTTCACGAAAATTTTTCAAGAAGAGTTTAAAACAAAAAGGGTAAGAGTTTTTAAACCAGACATAAAATCAGTCAACCATAAAAATTAATTTAAAAAACTCTCTCTAAAGTCTCATTTAGCAATATAGTTTACTGTCAAGCATAATACAATGATAAACATACAATTTGCTAAACATTCAACAACACAGAAAAATTAATCATTCTATAGCTAGCATGTACCTACGACACAGAATGGATCACTGTTTCTCCTCTGGGAGGTGGGAAAGAAAAAAAAACAATTGAATTCTTAGTGAAGAAAGGGATTATAATTTCCACAGAACTATCCACTTGTAATTTAAGCAACATCATTTAAAAACAGCTCATTCCAACAGTCTCCTCTACTAAATATTTTCATCAGGGCTGCCTAGACGAAACCTAGCCCACGACTCTATCTTGGGCAAAAGAGTAAAAACAGACCAGCTACTGGAAGGGTGGGGGGAGCCAAAATTCACCAGCTGGGTCAAGTTCCTGAAGAATTAACTAACTACATTCTAGGATTCATTTCTCAGCATCAAAGAACAACTTTTTCTTCTTCTTTTTAAATTAAAGCAATGCCTCCATTCTCATTGTCTGGTCAACTGCTGAAAACCTTTAAAACGCTCAGAAGATCAACAAACACTTGGCTAAAGAAATACCAGCCTTAAGAGTCAACCCGGTGATCTTGCTCAACAAGAACTTTAAAGTATTTATGCTTTACTGGTGGTTTTAGTTTAAATACAATTTTTTTTTTTTTTTTTTTTTTGAGACAGAGTTTCGCTCGTTGCCTAGGCTGGAGTGCAATGGTGCAATCTCAGCTCACCGCAACCTCCGCCTCTCACATTCAAGCGATTCTCCTGCCTCAGCCTCCAGAGCAGCTGGATGTAGAGGCGTGTGCCACCACGCCCAGCTAATTTTGTATTTTTAGTAGAGACGGGGTTTCTCCATGTTGGTCAAACTGGTCTCAAACTCTCAACCTCAAGTGATCCGCCCGCCTCAGCCTCCCAAAGTGCTGGGTGGGATTACAGGAGTGAGCCACCGTGCCCGGCCCTAAATACAATTACAATGTGCAAAAAGAGCATGTACTTCAGAGTACTTTCAGTACCCAAATATGATCTAACGCATGAAAATTCAACTTTTTAAAGTATCAGTTGATTTAATTGCAAGAGGATTCAACTGATCCCAAAATGTTTCCTAAAAGCCATCCTTTGGCTGTTCTTATACACTTCACACCCTTCCAAACCATAAACCATTATGTGAGAAGAATGCTCAGAACTAAGTAGTGAATGAAAGGCCTTAAGGTTTTTCCAAGTCATTAAACTATCCTACAGAATAAGAAAAATTCTCAGGTACTTTTATTTCATTGGTTTGTAACACTTACCTACAACAGTACCAAAACTCAGAAATGTTTTCAATGCAACGTATCCTGAAAACAATAAGCTTATAGTGTCTAGGTGCTTTTCTGTTACTCAAAATAAGTGCATGCAATTTAAAATCCTTTAACTACAGTGTTTATTATACCTCTAAGCACAAAATATTTAACGTTAATCAAGATATTTTTAAAGCGGTGATTTAAACAGCAAAGTTAGTGGGGATAATGCCATGAATATTAGCAAGCTGAATTAAGCTACTAATCCATTTAAAGAAAGATGGGTTACGGAAGAAGCAAGCCTCTGAAGCATTTGCTTTAAATCTAAATACAGAAGTGGACTTGAGCACAGTGAACTAACAAATGATAATAGAACTAGGTCTACAAGGAAGAAATTCAGCAAAAATTATCCATTTCTTCCTTCAAAATAGAAAAAAAAAAAGTTTCATTTCAGATACAATATCCATGCAGATAATATAAACAAAATTGGGAAACCAGAAAATTTACTTTTAAAAATCACAGCTGTCTCAACAACCAAACACTCCAGTGAAAATCTTCATCACCTTTTAATACAGTCAAGGAAACACCAATTCTTCCCACATATTCATCTTTTTCAGCCTTCTCCAGTAAGCCAGCCTCTAGCAAAGAGAAAATGAAAGAAGATCTACTAGTCAATTATCCTGCCCCTCTTTTCCAACTCCTCATGCTCTCTCTCAAATCTGATATTCCTAAGGAGATAAATGCACTTATTTAACATGTATCTTTAAGTGTGTTATAATATAGTACTGCTTTATTTAAGTACATAGATGCTGAATTGGGAGTGACAGGAGTGAAACGTCTCTGTCTCCACCATGCCAATTTGGAGTGCCACCCATAAAAAGCTTATGTAAAATTTTCTCAAACCAACAGATTTAGAAAAACCAGTAAGATGAGGTGGGCGGATCACGAGGTCAGGAGTTCGAGGCCAGCCTGGTCGACATGGTGAAACTCAGTCTCTACTTAAGAAAAGAAAAAAGAAAAAAATTAGCCTGACTTGGTGGCGGGTGGCTGTAATCCCAGCTACTTAGGGAGGCTGAGGCCCGAGAATCACCTGAACCCAGGAGCCAGAGGCTTCAGTGAGCTGAGATCGCACTACTGCACTCCTGCACTCCAGCCTGGGCGACAGAGCGGAACTGTCTCAAAAACAAAACAAAACAAAACAAAAAACAACAACAAAAAAAACAACCCAGTAAGAATTTATTCCAAATACATCAATACATTTAACTCAGCTTAACAAATCTGCTTAAAATGGGCTTTTTTTTTTTTTTAATAGGAAGAGAGTCAGGTTGTGAAAGTAGACTGTGCTTGGAGGCGATGTATTACATATTCTGAAGCATTTTCTAATTGTCAGTCCTTAAAATGTAAGAAAATCTCAAGTGTTAAAATTGAAGACTGGGTGTGCTCTCTGCTGAAAGTTCAATCAAAAGCAACTGTAATTTCCTACAAAGGTAACTAGGTCAACTCAGCATTTGTCCCTGCTTACTGGAAACAACAAAATCTCAACAATCAGGCCATTAACTTATCATGTCCTATATATAGTTTCAAAAGAAATCTAAATTCACTCTTAAAGAGGTACTAGTACAATTTTACACATAAGATGTCTCCTAGTTATTTTTCTTAGTAAGACTTCAAAAGGAAATTACCACCATTTAGACTACAACAACACAACCCTGCAGCAAAAATATCTTCCCCTTCTTCACTAGCATGTATATGCACTCATCTACCCAACATCAGGGAAAAAACAAACGGAACCTAGACACCTATGTACAAAGAATCACATTCTCTCCATAATGGCGATTCATTCATTCTTCCTTGTGCCAACATTTCTCAAGAATGCTATCATGCATGAGGTCTACTCACAGGGGTACATGACGCTGCTCGGGATCAGCTCTGGTCAGTTCTTCCTCTTCAATATCAGACTCCCCTCCTGAACTACTGTCAGTGACATCTGAATCAAATGCCTGTTCACTGCACCTCAAGTTGGCTATGCCACTAGCTGTAAATCTCTCCAATTCTTCTGAAATTGAATTGCTTTTCAGAAAGTTGCTAAGTCCCTCTGAAGTGGTGGTCTCACTGGCAGCTTTTCTCAAGGCAGCTTCAGCCTTTCGAGTCAGCATCAACTGGCTCCGTGGTCTCAAGGATTCCAAGTTTGGCAGTTTGCTCAAAGTCTTCTCCAAAAATCCACCCAGCTGATGTTGTATATGCCTCTCAACCTGCTTGGCTTGCACAACCTGTAAGCGCTTTTGTAATCTGCGGGCACGGCTCTCAATGTCAGCCTGTCGCCGCAGTAAAGCTGTTATCCTTGTGTCAGAATCTAAAGCACTGAAAAGAATGGAAGACAGGGGAGACTTTTTACCCTCCAATTTGACACCCCCCAAGTTAGAGCTGGAGTCTGTACCAGGTGATAACCTACTGCTTCCTTGAAGTGCCGGCTGTTCCATGGAATTGACAGAAGATTTGTTTGCAGTGCTATTATTGCTATACAAAGTTGTGTGTTCTACATCAAGGCTTCTGTGTGGAAGAGTGCAATTGGTCATACCCCCCTTCAAGTCCCCAGATTCAGAGCCTCCCATTTCACCCCCATGAAGAGCAGATGAAGTGAGAGCCCGTTTTCCCCCATTGAGGGAAGTGGAATTGTCATGATCAGAATGTGTTGAACTTTTAGTCAATTTCTTAGCCAACCCATTTACAGGTGCTTGTGGCAGAGCTGTCTGACCACTTGTATTCATGGTTCTAAGATTTTCTAAGGAAAACTCCAAAACTGGCTGTCTCCCCAACAGCTCAGCTCGGAGTTCATAGGACTGAGATAAGAGAGGATGAGATTTAAGGACTGTCTGCTTGCTGAAGACCCCTTGCAACTTCAAAGACTCCTTTGAGGGAACAGATGTTACATCAGAGCAGAGATAAGATGCCACCAGTGGTTGCAGCTTTCCCAAGTCTTCCTTGGTAGGATTATTTCGGAAATCTAAGCTGGGATCCTCTGCAGCAATGGCTTTTCTTTTGGTTCCGTTGGCAGCAATAAGGATGTTGGCGTTGCCGTTATTTTCGGCACTGCCAGGGGACAAGGTAGAGGATGGGGGAGCCAGTTTGAACCGGATATGGTGTGCTTCAGCTGCTGCGTCAGTGAGAGCGGGCGCCATCGCAGCCATTCAGCACAGAGAGACAGGAAGTCCAGCCTCTCCCGATGCCAGCTCCACGGCCCCTTACTGCCTCCCCAGAGAACAGACTAGAAGAGAAAGGAGAAAAGAATATTAGAAATACAAGCACTTTTAAAAACATGTATATTTTTAACAAAAACACTACTTGAGGCTGTTGTCTAAACTGCCTCCAGAAAGAAAACACTCTGGAGCTAACTGTACCACAGTTATTCTAGAGACCCAAATATCTTTCATCTGGGAGAAAGGGGGAGGCAAAATCCCTGCACAAGAGAAGGAAGAATTGCACCCTTCTTCTTGTCATTTGTTACCACAGATTGAAAGGTGCCAAAACACAAGTTCGATTCAGAGAAAATCACAGATTGTTAAAATTAAATCATCTCCATTAAAAAAAAAAATCTCCTTAAGCTTGTTGAAATAAATGGATTTAAAGCAAGACACATCAAACTAAACAATAATTAAACAGAAAAAAATTAGTAAGGAATTCCCGTGTTCACTAAAAAAAGTATGCCAAATATCACAGGTCTGTGCATTTTTCTGGCCAGGGAATCCAGTTTTCATCAGCTTCTCACTTCTCTAGAAGTACAGATTATACTACAAAGCTAACTGTTACCACATCTGTAATACCAACTTGTTTCATCAGTTTTCTTTTCTTTCAGATCAAAGTGGTCATCAATATCTTCTCTACTGGCTTCTTCCTCTCAGCCTAGGAATTTACTCAAGTATCTTCTGCCCTCAGTACAGCCTCTCTCTCATACTTAATTGCCCAAATATCTCTCTTTCCCTTTACCCCAAAACTTCTCTAAGAATAGTATAAATAACTGTCTCTGCACTCTTCACTCTTCCATAATCTGGATTTCACCCCCTACTGCTCTGGCAAAGGTCACCAGTAATCTTATTATCAAATCCAATGGTCAAGTCTCAGTCCCCATTCTATCTGACTTCTCTGAAGCACTGGACAATACCGACCTTCTTCTAATTCTTTCCTGATGTCCTTGTACTATCATCCTCTTCTCTTCCTCCTGGACCCTTAAATGCTGGTGCTGCACAAGGTCCCTTCTGCCCTCTTCTCTCTCAACAACCACTAGTACGGTGAGGTTTCTTAACCGTAAGAAAAACTTCTGAGCTGCACTAATCAAGATTCCTATACCTCTATGTTCCTCAAGCCCCCTGAAGCTCAGAATTCACTTTCTCCTTCCAGCACACTATTCCGCATCCTGTTTCATTACCTTAAGTAATGACACTGCTTTTATTTAGTAACCAAGCTAAAAATCTCAGTCATTTGCCTCTGTTTGATCCCCCTTGATCTATGTGGTCTGGGAGCCAAAGGAAACATACGTAAAGAACTAAGCCAGTTGTTCTTTAAAGTGTGGTCTCTGGACTTCTGGGGATCTCACAGGCTATTTTGGAGGTTCGTGAAATCAAAGGTATTTTCATAGCAATACTAGAATATTATCTGCCTTTTACACTGTGTTGACATTTGCAGAGTACAAAAACAAAGGTGAACAAAACTGCTGGTACATTATTAGCACAAATCAAGGAAGAGGCACCAAACTATACTAATAGTCATTATACTCTCCACTCAGTTTTTCTTTTTTTAAGGGAGTTCCACTTAAGATGTCCTTGATGAACAGCAAAAATTATGAATTATCTTGAGCCTTTAGTGCATTTTTTAAAAATATTCTTTGTGATGAAAGGGAAAGTATGCATAAAGCACTCTGCTGCTTTATGAATTCTCAGGAAAAAGCACAGTACAACTGAGTTGCAAAATGAACTAGAGCTTTGTTCATGGAACACGATTTTTACTTGGCAGAACTACTGACAAACATTATTTGAAACCTGCTTCACTAGCAGACATTTCCTTGCAAATGAACAAAGTGAACCTGTCACTTCAAGGAAGACCACTGACGATATTTGCTGCCAATAATAAAATCTGAATTTTTTAAGCAAAGATTAGTGTTTTTGAAAACTTGTATCAACAATCATGAACTTAAACATTTTCCCAATATTTTATTTGGTGGGTGTGGGTGTGTGTGTGTGTTTAACAGAGTCTCGCTCTGTCGCCATGCTGGAGTGCAGTGGTATGATCTCAGCTCGCTGTAACCTCTGCCTCCTGGGTTCAAGTGATTCTCCTGCCTCAGCCTCCCGTGTAGCTGGGACTACAGGCACACGCCACCACGCCTGGCTAATTTCTGTATTTTTAGTAGAGACAGGGTTTCACCATGTTGGCCAGGATGGTTGCAATCTCCTGAACTCATGATCCTCGGCCTTCCAAAGTGCTGGGATTACAGGCCTAAGCTGCCACATTCGGACTTTCTGAATATTTTAAAAGCCATTTCTGATTTAACAGACTTGTGATGATATTAATGAATGTGAATTTTTGATTGCATATAATGTAATGTGTAACATTTGGAAGATCTGCATAACCCAGTGAACAATAAAATGTCCAGTGAATGTCAGGAAATCATGCATGGGTAAAAAGTTTAAGTGCAAGACAAATCATTTATTTGTTGCTGTTATTTTGAAACAGGGTCTAGCTCTGTCACCCAAGCTAGAGTGCAGTGGCACAATCATGGCTCACTGAAGCCTCAACCTCCTGGGCTCAAGTGATCCTCCTGCATCAGCCTCCCAGTAGCTGGGACAATAGGTGTGTGCCACCATGCCCGGCTAATTTTTTGAATTTTTGTTGAGATGGAATTTCATTTTGTTGCCCAGGCTGCTATCAAACTCCCAGCTTCAGCCTTCCAAACTCCTGGGATTATAGGCATAAGCCGCCATGCCCAGCCTGAATTACTTATTAAATACTTTTTAAATTTCTCAAAGTTCATAAGAAAAACAATTTATTTGCTGTCCTCAACAAATTTTAAGAGTTAAAAAAGGGTCCTGAGACCAAAATGCTTGTGAAATCACTGGACTAAGCAACCCCGTCCCTGCCCCAAATGAGGGCAATCTCCAATTTAATCAAAAATGCTTATCTTTGGAGCAATACCAACACAGGATGGTAGGCCCTACAGGACCACAGTAAGCTTCTTTATAGTATGACAATTTGAATCATTAACATAAAAATACTCAAATAAATGACTGAGAAAACATTATTCATAAAAGCACCAATATACATATGGGTCGAATCTGTCTCATTGCTGTGTGTGTGTGTGTGTGTGTTTTGAGATGTAGTCTCGCTCTGTCGCCCAGGCTGGAGTGCAGTGGCGTGATCTCGGCTCACTGCAACCTCCGCCTCCTGTGTTGGAGTGATTCTCCTGCTTCAGCCTCCCAAGTAGCTGGGACTTCAGGCATGTGTCACCATGCCCAGATAATTTTTGTATTTTTAATGGAGATGGAGTTTCACCACGTTGGCCAAGCTGGTCTCGAACTCCTGACCTCAGGTGATCCGCTTGCCTCAGCATCCCAAAGTGCTAGGATTACAGGTGTGAGCCACTGTGCCTGGCCTCATATAATTATTAACACCAAAAGTTTCTTGTTCCAGGGTTGTATTTTAACCAACACTCTTTATGAACTAGATTTTCAGGGCTTATGGAGTTTTCTCCTGTGGGCTTTCTGGCATATGGCATTCTGTGTGGCACAAATTATTCTATGTTGTCTTTTCCCATTTCTAACTTTAAATATAATACTAATTCCTAATATATTATTAAACATTGTGTTACAGACCAGTTGACAGTACTAATTCCTGTTATTAAACATTGTCTTATAGACCAGTTGACAGCTGGACCAATATAGTTGTTAAAAATATTTTGAGTCACTTTTATAATATGCAAAGGGTTTTTCCCATGGACAAACAAAAATCACTACCAGATAATTCCCATCAATTCAATCTCCTCCCCTTTTGAATGTCAATATGTAGTTGATATGAGCAATGCAAGGAGGCATATTATCAGTGCCAGATGATTAATACAACATGTGAAGAGTAATTGTACCCTACTGCCTGACAGCACTACAGTAAGACTTAGCAAGGGCAGGAAACAGCTTCCCTCTGAGGACCCAGGCAAGGGCACAAATATGCTTTATGACTTACATAAAACTTAGGAAAACCCAGGCTCACTCCAGCACAAATGAAAAAGAGGGTCATAATTAACATCACATCACAGAAGGTGCTTAAGTAGTAAACTTCTCAAAGTTATTCTGAGATTATTCAATTCTTTAAAGCTTACAACTTTAAGAAAAAATGCCGGCTTAAATCCCATCTACTCCAGCTGGGCACAGTGGCTCACGCCTGTAATCCCAGCATTTTGGGAGGCCGAGGCAGGCGTATCACCTGAGGTCAGGAGTTCAAGACCAGCCTGGTCAACATGGTGAAACCCTGTCTCTACTAAAAATACAAAAATCAGCTGAGTGTGGCGGCGAGCGCCTGTAATCCCAGCTACCTGGGAGGCTGAGACATGAGAATCACCTGAACCCAGGCAGCAGAGGTTGCAATTAGCCAAGATTGCACCACTGCACTCCAGCCGGGGCAACAAGAGCAAGACTCCATCTTAAAAAAAAAAAAAATCCCATCTACTCCAAGACTTCTCTGAAATGATGTCTATGAACTTGACATTAACACATACACTTCAAAGACAACAGTTTATTTGATTTGCACTTTCTCCTTGGTCTCAATATCCCCATAGGATACACAGCATAGTGTAGTTACTAAAACAATCATCTAAGTAAGGGGGTGGGGGAGGGGAGAGAGTGCAGAGAACAGGAAAAAGTGACCACTTTTTCAGAAAAAATTCCCATTCCTAATTCCTAAATCTTGAGATTTCTATACCAAAGAAATACCATTTATTGACTTGACATACCTTTATTGACTTGAAATACTATGCTAAGATTCAACATTACTCCCAAAGATATTCATATGTAAGAGGAGCACTGACTCAAGTGAGCAAATCTCAGTTCCCATCCTGGCTCCACCTCCTGTAGGTTACTTAACTATTCTGTTCTTTAAGTCTCCTCATCTACAAGTAACAGAGCCTTCCCGACAAGGATGCTATGATGATGAAATAAGATACTTTCAATTACTTGGCCATGTACCTGGAGCAACCACCCAGTATTATTTGCACTTCTATTACACTGGAAACAAAAAGCAAACATAGAAGGAATGAATTTCCATGGCTTTTTAATGCACAGGAAAAAATGCACCTAGTTTGCAATTAGCTACAATTGCCATAAACCACCACCTAAGTTTAGTACTTTAATCTTTTCCCTGTTATGTCTAGACTTACTTTTAATATTTCATGATGTTGTTTATAATAAAAAGAAAACTGAATGCCAAAAACTCGGTTAAATTATTAAATATCCATACAATGGAATACTGTGCAACCCTAAGTGTGGCAGAGCTATATTTACTAACATGGAAAAGTGCTTGCTTCATTATTAAATGAAAAAAAGTTACAAAACAAAACACAGTATCATCTCAATTTTGCTTTAAAAAGTCATTGGTAAGATTCTTTTGTCTTTTGTTTCTTGGCTTATGTAAAGTCTCCACCATAAACATGTATTACTTCTATAATAAAATGGAGAGAAACAAAAAGAAAACAATGGAAATTCTTAAAGAGCCAATAACTAAGTAAAACAAAATCACAGTAACATTCTTTTTTTTTTTTTTTTTTTTTTAAGAGATGGAGTCTCGCTCTGTCACCCAGGCTGGAAGGCAGTGGCGTGATCTCAGCTCACTGCAAGCTCCACCTCCCGGGTTCACGCCCTTCTCCTGCCTCAGCCTCCCCAGTAGCTGGAACTACAGGCGTCCGCCACCACGCCCGGCTAGTTTTTTGTATTTTTAGTAGAGACAGGGTTTCACCATGTTAGCCAGGATGGTCTCCATCTCCTGACCTCGTGATCTGCCCACCTTGGCCTCCCAAAGTGCTGGGATTACAGGCATGAGCCACCGCGCCTGGCCCATAGTAACATTCTTAAATTTAATATACAGAGCAAAACAATGATTCCTATCCCACTTGACCCCTACAAAATTCAAAAAGCTTCAATCTTCGACAATGTAAAGCAGGGAAAGACTGTCAAATTTAAGCAGTTCTTAGAGAAGCTCAGGGCTAAAGGAAAAAAAAACGAAAAACAAAAAAAGGAAGCAGTTCTACACAAACAGCACAACAGCCTATCTGATAAATCATCTTTCTCCAAAGAATACAAAGCCTTAAAAGCTATAATTAACTGATTAATCCTCATAACAACCTGGGCAGTAGAATTAGGGCTGAGATTATAATTTCTAATTTACCGGTGGGGATAAAGTCAGACTGTACATTCAGAATAAAAATTCAAGCCCCAAATATCCCAATTTTTAGTTCATTCAGTTAGTAAACTATAATCTGACAAATAAATACAGATGGAGCTGCTACACCTGCTGTCACTCACACAAATTGAGATTCTGCAGTAAGCTTGTACAGATAAAAGAAAAGGCTACCTATTCAAGGTCATTTAGCTATAAAAGGTTGGGCTAGATAATCAATAGTTTCTCTCTCAGTTTCAAAGAAGTATTTTAGGGTCTGGAAGATGTTAAATGCACTCAGCAAGCAAATACATTTCGGAAAAACTTCCCAGATGGAGACTCACAACGTATTGCATCATACTGAATATGCAAATGTTTACCAAACTTTTTTAACAAGCACCTTTTTCCATTACATCTATTAATATCAAGCAGAAACATCATTGTGAGAAATACAAGTTGGGATAAAGTTCAAATATGTGACCTCTAGGGTCCCTTCCTATGTTAATTCTATTATTCTAAATCGCACCATCGGTCCAAGGACAAACTTCTACCTAACACAAGTGGCACTTGGGAAGCAAAAATATACTTCTAGGATAGAGTTTCTCAACCTAACCACTAACTGACATCTCACGATGAGTAATCTATCACAGGGGGCTATCCTGGCAGTAGCACGTTTAGCAACATCTCTGTTTTCCACCCACTAGATGCTAGTAGTGCCCTTCTGAAAATTATGACAATCAAAAATGTCTCCAGACATGTCAAATATGGGAGCTGGGGGGTTCAACATCACACCTCCCAACAGAGAACCATATCCTAAAGATTATACACACACATATATATACTCTTTCAAAAGCAAAACGTATCCAGCTGCTTCAAATACTGTAAGTCAGAACTAACTCCACACCCACAAATGAAAACCTCATTTATTCCCAGTCAATTTCCAAGACAAGACTCCAGATACACAAGAATAACCTGGAAGCATCCACCTTGCAAAAATATTTAGCTGCAGAGAACAAAGGGGAAGGAATAGGTCATCCAGGTGGCCAACAAGACAAGTATTACAACCACACTTGCACTGAAAGCAAAAGCAAAAATCAGATGGGGAAGAAAAGTTTGCCCATAATGTGGCTTCTACGAACCTCTTCCTTCACCATTACCTCATTTCTCTACACAAAGGACGGAAAGAAACAGCAGGAAGGATGATTAGGGAAGTGTCCATGAAGTTGCCGCAATTTTAGCTGAGACTTGAAAATTAGCTAAAATGTCATTATGCAAAAGGCTAGGACAAGAGAATGGTAATGTGGCATTCTAGTGAGAGGAAATGGCATAAGAAAAGGCAAGGCTGTGTGGGAAAAGGCGACATTCTGAAGGTTAAAAGAAATGAACAATTTGGGCCGGGCGCAGTGACTCATGCCTATAATCCCAGGACTTTGGGAGGCTGAGGCCGGTGGATCACCTGAGATCAGGAGACCAGCCTGGCCAACATGGCGAAACCCCATCTCTACTAAAATTACCAAAAATTAGCCGGGTGTGGAGGCGCGCACCTGTACTCCCAGCTACTTGGAAGGCTGAGACAGGATAATTGCTTGAACCCAGGAGGCAGAGGTTGCAGTGAGCCGAGATCGGGCCACTGCACTCCAGCTTGGGTAACAAGAGCGAGACTCCATCTTAAAAAAAAAAAAAAAAAAAATTAACAATTTGCTTAAAACACAAAGCACATTTTAATAGAGGAAATAGTAGAATGAAGGTGGAAAGGCAGTTTGAAGCCAGATCCTTAACGGACAGCCTTTAATAGCCTTAATTCAGACTTAAAGACAGTAGAGGGGCCAGGCACAGTGGCTCACGCCTGCAATCCCAGCACTTTGGGAGGCTGAGGCGGGTGGATCACCTGAGGTCAGGAGTTTGAAACCAGCCTGGCCAACGTGGTGAAAACCCGCCTCTAATAAAAATACAAAAAAATTAGCTGGGTGTGGTGGCAGGCACCTATAATCCCAGCTGCTCGGGAAGCTGTGGTAGGAGAATCGCTGGAACCCGAGCGGCAGAGGTTGCAGTGAGCCGAGATCGCACCATTGCACTCCAGCCTGGGTGACAAAAGTGAGACTCCATCTCAAAAAAAGAAATAAATAATAAAAATAAAAATAAAAAAATTAGCCGGGCATGATGGCAGGTGCCTGTAGTCCCAGCTACTAGGGAGGCTGAGGCATGAGAATCACTTGAACCCGGGAGGCAGAGGCTGCAATGAGCTAAGATTGAGCCACTGCATTTCAGCCAGGGCGACAAAGAGAGGCTCTGTCTCAAAAACAAAAACAAACAAATAAAGACAGCAGAGGCCAGGTGCAGCGGCTCAGACATGTAATCCCAGCACTCTGGGAGGCCAAGGCAAAAGGATTGCTTGAGGCCAGGAGTTTGAGACCAGCCTGGTCAACATAGCGAGATCGAGTCTCTGAAAAATAAAAAGTATATACATATATATATACACACACATATATATGTATATGTATATATAAAATAATGACAGCAGAGTATCATTAAACACTTTTTAAATGGGAGTGAAACATCAGACTGTGCTTTAGAGAGATCAGTTGGGTAGGATGGATTGAAAGTAAAAAGGCATCTATAGATGGCAAAGACCAATAAAAAAGCTACCACAATAATCCAGATAGGATGCAATGAGAACTTCAACCATAAAATAATAGTCAAAGTCTCTACCAAAGCTTAAATCCAGAAATGTGAAGGGGCCAGTCTAACAAAAAGGCCAAATATATGACAAAAACATGACGGCTTATAAAGAATGGAAAGAAAGCTCTCTTTTCCTTCATAATTTCATCTCCTTTGTGACGAAATCCTTCTTTTCTCACAAAGCTTTTCAGGTTTGGTATGTCCTCTCTATACTTCTAACACTATCAGTCCAGCCCACGTCCTCATCAGCTCCTGTCTAGATTATCACAACAGCTTCCTGACTAGTGCCTCAGTGCCCCAAACTATCCTTTACCTTTTTATCATCTCACTTTCCTACTCTGAACAAGTTCCTCACACTTTTTTTTTTTTTTGAGACGAAGTCTCGCTCTTGTCCCCCAGGCTGGAGTGCGATGGCGCAATCTCCGCTCACTGCAACCTCCGCCTCCCAGGTTCAAACGATTCTCCTACCACAGCCTCCCGAGCAGCTGGGATTACCGGTGCCTGCCACCACATCCAGCTAATTTTTTTGTAATTTTAGTAGAGACGGGGTTTCACCACGTTGGCCAGGCTGGTTTCGAACTCCTGACCTCAGGTGATCCACCCGCCTCGGCCTCCCAAAGTGCTGGAATTACAGGCATGAGCCACCACACCCAGCCCCTCATACCTTTTTAATGAGTTCAAATTCTTCAAGATGAAACTTAACGTCAGGGCAAGTACATCAATTGATACAGACTCAGAACTCCCCACAGATTCCCAACTCTGTATCTTTGCCTATGTTGCTACCTCTACCTGGAAGGTCCTTCTTCTACTTTTTTTTTTTTTTGTCCCCAAACCTACTAATTTTTCAATACATAGCATCTCCACAAAAACTTCTTAGACTCTTCCAATTCATATCACTTTCTTCCTGCTTGAATTATATAATGCACTTAAAGTCACTGTCATTCAGTTCAAATTATCTGAATTTTCCCTAATTGTTAACTAATTCTATTTCCAAGACAAGCAAAATTCCTTAACAGCACCCTTCTTTAGCGTGCTAACTTTATCGAGAGCTTGGTACATAGCGCTGTAAGCCCTAAATGACTGGACTAGAGAAGTCAAAAAGGCCTCGTGGGGGTTGCCCTCAAGTGTAAGATTTTACTAAGAAGAGAAAAAGGAGGAAACACGAATCAAAAAATTGACACAATCAAAATAATGGGAAAGACGTGGGGCATGATCCACAAAACAACTTGCATGAATCAGGTGGTATATGTACAGCTTCTCAAGAGAAAGAAAGGAAAAGAACAGCTATACAGTGATTTGTGATGAAGTACTGCAAGCTACATTATGGAATGCACTGCAAAGTATTTATTTTACATATAAACAAAAGTAGATTTGTTGTGGAATACAATGGGGAAGGAGAGACAAAATTTTTACTATAAAACAAAGAGATAATGTGTGTCACCCACAAGACCATTATCAATTTCCTTGGCCAACAGGGCTTCTTAACTGAAAAAGCTTTATATTACTAAAGGAATCATTCCTGAGTGCAGGATAGGTTATTACAAATGTTGTTCACTAACATTAATTAGTGTTTTACTATGTCAATCACTATGCTAAGTATCTTACATATATTCTCTTAATCTTCACAATAACAATATAAGGTAAGTACCACTGTCCTCATTTTATAGATGCTCAAAGAAGTTAAGTAATTTGCCCATGATCACACAACTATGAAGTTGCAGGGGCAGGATCCATAATGCTAAAGCCGATGCTTTTAACTACTACACTAGATAGTTTAAGGCTTAAACTGAAACGGTCTTAACTGCCTGACAGTAAATTCTGAATTTTAGTCTTTAGAGGAAAGTCAGTCAAAGAACACCAACTACCTACTGAGTATCTCCAATAAATATTAAAATGCCTAGAGTATTCAAAGCACCACAGTAAGTACATACAAGGATGACAAGCAGCAGTAAAGACAGACACTACTGTGTGATTTGGGGGACGGAGGCAATCCTCATACAGGCTGAGAAGTAGGCGGAGTCAGAAAATGCTTTTCAGAAAAAAGAACATCTAGGCTGAAACCTAAAGAATGAGTAGGAGCTGGGTGCAGTGGCAGGCGCCTGTATTTCCAGTCACTCAGGAGGCAGGAGGATGGCTTCAGGCAAGGAGTTCAAGGCCAGCCTAGGCAACACAGCCCCCATCTAAAAAAGCCACCCAAACAAAAACACTAATTTTTTTTTTTAAATGATGGCCTACCATGGTAGCTCACACTTATAAGCCCAGCACCTTGGGAGGCCAAGGCAGGAGGATCGCCTGAGCCCAGGAGGAGTTTGAGGCTAGCCTAGACAACACACTGAGACCCAGTCTCTAAAAAAATAATAATTAGCTGGGCATAGTGGGAGGGTCACTTGAGCCTGGCGGGTGGAGGTCGCAGTGAGCTGTTATCACGCCACTGCACTCCAGCCTGGGTTACAGAGCAAGATTCTGTCTCAAAACAAGGAAAAGAGGAGAGGGGAGAGGGGAGAGGGGAGGGGAGAGGGGAGAGGAGGTGAGAGAAGAAAAGGAGGGAAAGAAGGAAGGAGGGAGGGAAGGAAGGGAAGGAGTAGGGCTGGGAGAGGTGGCTCACGCCTGTAATTCCAGCACTTTGGGAGGCCAAGGCAGGAAGATCACTTGAGGTCAGGAGTTTGAGACCAGCCTGGCCAACACAGCGAAACCCCGTCTTTGCCTGTAATCCCAGCTATTCAGAAGGCTGAGGTACAAGAATCACCTGAATCTGGGAGGCAGCGGCTGCAGTGAGCTGAGATGGCACCACTGCACTCCAGCGGAGGCGACAGAATGAGACTGTCTCCAAAAAAACAAAAAGAAAGAAATGAGTAGAATTCAGCATTGCCTATACAACTACTTCAAGCATCCCATATTCAAAACCCATTCCCTGCCCCAACACCAAATCCAAAACTTCCTCCTGCTCCTCAACATTGTCTATTTGAGTTAATCATGACCTCAAATCACCAACTTACTTTTTACCATAAATATTTCATTTAAACATCTACTAAATGCCAGATACAAGATAGTAAAATATAAATTAGGTGTGAAGATAGCCTAGCTTGATAAAGTACTGTATTTCACCTGAAGGGGTCAAGGAAGGCTTCTAGAAAAGATGACATACTGACTGAATTTTGAAAGGTGAGGTGGTGCACAGAGGGTGAGGGTTGGCAACACACAGAATGACAGGCACATTCATTCCATCCTTGGTGCCAATGCCCTAGTGCAGAACCTCATTATGTACTATAGTAATTCAGGCAGTAATAATCTCCCAACTATTCTTCCTTCTTCCTGTCTCAGCAAGCCTCTAATCTAGCGTCCACTACCAAAATGATTAGAAAGGGAAGAAAAAAGGAAAGGAGGGGGTAAACCTAAATCTAACCATTTAAAATCTTTCACTGACTCTAGAGTAAGGATGAGTCCAAATTCCCCACACACCATTACCTGTCCCCTTTTTACATTAGACCTCATCTCCAGCCTGTCCTCACTGCAGCCACCTGAAACGTATGTTTCCTGGCTCTTCTATGCCCCTGCACCTTTACTCATGCTACTCTTTCACGGTTCAGCTCAAGGTTACATGCTCTTTCAAGTATTCCCCATTACTCCCAGGTTGAGGTGGGGGCCCTCCCTCTAGGCTCTTACCTGCACCCCCATGACACCCTGGCTATTGCTCATGGTACAATATAAACTCACAATTTTGTCTTGTCTCTTTCTTCCCCAGAGTATGTACTTTCTTTTTTTTTTTTTGAAACAGAGCCTCTCATTGTCACCCGGGCTGGAGTGCAGCGGCACAATATTGGCTCACTGCAACCTCCGCCTCCTGAGTTCAAGCGTTTCTCCTGCCTCAGCCTCCTGAGTAGCTGGGATTACAGGCACCCGCCACCACATCTAGCTAATTTTTTGTCTTTTTTAGTAGAGACAGGGTTTCACCATGTTGGCCTGGCCTGACCTCGTGATTCGCCAGCCTTGGCCTCCCAAAGTGCTGAGATTACAGGCATGAGCCGCCACACCTGGCCAACTATGTACTTCTTAAAAAAGGAGGGTTATAGCTTGTTTTATCTCTGTCCCCTACAAGCAGCACAATGCCTGGCAGACAGCAGACCAACACACGTTAAGCAACCTGAGCATTCTATGCTAAACCCATCAGATGAAGATGCATTAGGACGTTAATGGGGATGTCTGAAGTGATCAACCACCTAACAAGAAGAGGCATCAACTGAACCTAGGATAGGCTTCACCCACTACAAGTTCCAGTTATTTACTTGACCAAGCACCTGTACCCAGACTAGGAAACGTTTTAACTACACTTTTTAAGCTATTACTAAATGTGGTTACACAGCATTATAAAGGTAATAGCCATCAAAATCACAAATGTAATTGCTCAAACTTTTACCCAGCAACTGCACTTCCAGAAATCTATTCAACAGAAATATTCTCATAGGTACTCAAAGATGTATACACAATGCTTTCACTAAATAACTGGAATACAAAAAAAAAACCCTAATTAAAAAGATCAAGCCATATAACAAGTATGATCCCATTAAATATATATATATACACATATATATACACACACACATATATATATACACACATACACATACACACACACACACGCACACACACACACACACACACACGGACAGGCTAGGCCCCATGGCTCATGCCTGTAATACCAGCTACTCTAGAAGTCAAGGTGGGAGGACTGCTTGAGCCCAGGAATTCAAGACCAGCCTAGACAACATAGCAAGATACCATCTCAAGAAAACTTTTTTTTCTGAAGGATGTCTATATATCAAACTATTAATGGTGTTAATCCTACTTCTATGCTAGCACTGAATTCAAATTTCCTACCACCCTTTAGCTGACAAAAGACAGAGGAAAAAAAATCATACTTTTTATCATATCTCTTTCCAACAAGCCCTAATGGTTGGTGTAAGTGCTCCTGAACAATCCTAAAATCAGCGACTTCTGGAAGATTTTAAGAATTCTAAAGGAGGCCGGGCGCGGTGGCTCATGCCTGTAATACCAGCACTTTGGGAGGCCGAGACGGGTGGATCACAAGGTCAGGAGATCGAGACCATCCTGGCTAACACAGTGAAACCCCGTCTCTACTAAAGTGCAAAAAAAAAAAAATTAGCTGAGCATGATGGCGGGCACCTGTAGTTCCAGCTACTCGGGAGGCTGAGGCAGGAGAATGGCATGAACCCAGGAGGCAGAGCTTGCAGTGAGCTGAGATCCCGCCACTGCACCTCCAGCCTGGGGGACAGAGCGAGACTGTGTCTCAAAAAAAAAAAAAAAAAAAAAAAAGAATTCTAAAGGAAACAGGTTATTCTGGGAGGGTCCATGGCCAAATTCCTGAGTTCCCACTGAAACCTACCTTATACCTTTAGAGAAAAGTCAATTAATGACTTTTAAAAGTACATTTTTCCAATGCCAATAAAATGTTAAGTCAATACTAATATCCATTTTTCATTCTCTTGGGAGGCAAGGGGTAAGGAGTAAATCACTAAGTGCAAAAAAATACAGTCCAATTTTTTGGAGACATGCTTAAGGTCTTCAAAGAGCTTCAGTTCTCCATGGTAACATACGGAGAGTTTAATGAAACTTTCCTGACAGTTCAACTTATCAGACTGGTATTTCTTTTTTCTTTTTTTCGACAGAGACGAAGTCTCTCTCTGTCGCCCAGGCTGGAGTGCAGTGGTGCGATCTCGGCTCACTACAACCTCCGCCTCCGGGTTCAAGCAATTCTCCTGCCTCAGCCTCTTGAGTAGCTGGGACTACAGGCATGCGCCACCATGTCCAGCTAATTTTTGCTGTTTTTTTTTTTAGTAGAGACAGGGTTTCACCATGTTAAGCCAGGCTGGTCTCAAACTCCTGACCTCAGGTGATCCGCCTCGGCCTCCCAAGGTGCTGGGATTACAGGCATGAGCCACCACACCCAGCCCAGGCTGGTATTTCTATGAAGTGTCTCTCCTATACTAGAAACCAGAAACTAGCTACAGTACTTAGCTTTGAGCCTCTTTCCCTTCACACCCTCTGGTGGAGGTGCTAACAAACAGTCACAAAGGCCAAATAACAAGCAGCAAGAGGAAAGTCTAGATATGAGTTCTTAGCAATTTTTGGTTTAACATCCTAACAACAAAATTGTTATTCCTCTTTTTTATTCCCTAATACTTACCTTCCAACTGAATTTAACCAAGTCTAACCTTAAGCTCTCCCCTTTTTAAAAAGGAATTAAAAGGTGAGGGACTCCATTAAGTTTGATGTCACTCAAGCAACTTTTTCCAAATAAGAGCAGAATCTGCTGTAATTAAAATTCAGAGTAAGATCTCATTTTGGATTCCTGGTTCAGGTTACAAGAACCAGAGTTTTTAAAATAACATTTAGATAAAACTGCACTCAATCTACCTCCACTTTGCATTTCCTGACCCTCAAAATCTTGGAAAGAAACTTTAATTCTAAAAAAATTACAGCCAGGAAAAAAAAGGGCAAGTTCACAGTCAGCAACAATAAAATACACAGCTAAATAATTTCCTGGTAGAGGGCTTTCAAATGTTAACACTGTGGAAGCAGCTTAAAATCTTGGAAAAGCAAGGCTTGCAGAAAGTAACATTTATTAAACAACTATTTTGCCGCATTGTGCTACTAAATGGGGAAGGTCTACTCTATTTAAAAGGTCTCTTCCACCTTAAAGGGACTCTTTGCATAAAGGTTTAAAATCTTCATATAGAATGTTTGATTTTTTCTTTCAGACTGCCCAAACTCATTTGTTTTTGATTCATAAACATGAGCTGTGTTTTCTACTTTGGTCAAGTCAGTTTCCGCACTCTATTTTAGCTTTACCTCTATTCTACCAAAGACAAGAAAATGCTTAATAAAGAAAAATATATATTGCAGCTCTTTTTGGAGTCCAAGTATTTTGGTAAATCACACCTTTTGGCTTATTTTCTCCTATGTATTTTGTTCTACATCCTAAAAGGCACATGGCTTAAAAAAGAAACAAATAATAGTTACCCCCTGTCATACTAGTCATCTCCTATGACCCACAATCCTCCCCTCAATCTGCAAGTGACACCCAAGGATATCACTTACCTCCTATATCTTCTGATAGCCTTCAAACGCTGGTGAACTCTAGTACAGTGGATATTTGTCTTTTCTAATTCATACTGTCTTCTACAGCCATAGTGTGGTTCAACTGAGTTTTGATCTCACATTTCAGGGAATGGGAAGTACTGATGAGGGAATCTTATCCTGTGTTATAAACTATTGTTCTGCACAACTTTTAGTATGCCCAGAGGTGTATACGCAACTTATCAGCATAGAAATTGTAATTTAAACATACATCTTCAGAAGCAACATGAGAACTAAAAAAGTCTTAAAATAGACTTCCAAGAAACAGTTATGAAGTCCAATTTTAGGAAAAAGACATGATCCAAGTGTTCTTTGCACTGACACAGTAGGCAAGCCAGGTGTCTGGGGCCATTTTACTTAAGAACCTGCCCTGTACTCCTTTCTTAAGGTAAGTAAGTAAAGAGGCACTAAGGTAAAATACGCTTCCCAAGACGTAGACTAATCAAATCACTCAAGGCAGGAACATTTAAAATGAAGAAAGAGTACAACGAAAGCTGCTTTAAAACTCTAAATAAGACAAGCAAGGGGCCAGGCCCCGTGGCTCACGCCTATAATCCTAGCACTTTGGGAGGCTGAGGTGGGTGGATCACCTGAGGTCCGGAGTTCAACACCAGCCTGGCCAACATGGCAAAACCCCATCTATACTAAAAATAGAAAAAAATTAGCCAGGCGTGGTGGTGGGCACCTGTAATGCCAGCTACGCAGGAGGCTGAGGTAGGAGAATCGCTAGAACCCTAGGGGTGGAGGTTGCAGTGAGCCAAGATCGCGCCACTGCACTCCAGCCTGGGCAACAGAGCGAAGATTGTCTCAAAAAAAAAAAAAAAAAAAGACAAGCAAGGTTATATGCTCCCGTTGCTCAACCTACTCAGGAGGCTAAGGCAGGAAGATCACTTGAGCCCCGGAGTTCAGGCACTCTAAACTGTAGCGCACAATGATTACACCCGTGCACGCCAACCTGGGAATCACAGCGAGACCCCGAGACCTCGTCTCTAAAATGAAAAAGAAACAAAATCTCTAAACCACTCAATAAGATTTACTCTGGGGCAATCAACAGACAACCACTTATTCAGTTTACCCTAGTCCCTCCCCTCTAAACTCAAGGAATGGAACGGAGAGGTCCTTTGTTGGGGGGTGGAGAGGGACAATAAAACGTAAAACTATATACATCTATCTAGCAAGAAAGTCGCTTATTTCTGTGTCTTAATGGACTCACCAAGAAGAAAAAAAATAGCCCCTACCCATCTCCCCACAAGCTGAAAAAACATAAAAGGAATACGCATTACTCTTTAAACATGGCGTTTACTATGTTTAGAAAATCCAGTGTGGATTAGTTTGGTGTTTTATAGCACATTTTAAAAATTGCTTGTCTAGGCTAGGCGTAGTGGCTCATGCCTGTAATTCCGGCACTTCTGGGAGGCCGAGGCAGGTGGATCACTTGAGGTCAGGAGTTCGAGACCAGCCGGGCCAACATGGTGAAACCCCCGTCTCTACTAAAAATACAAAACTTAGCTGGGCATGGTGGCACACGCCTGTAGTCCCTGCTACTCAGGCGGCTGAGGCACGAGAATCGCTTGAACCTGGGAGGCGGAGACTGCAATGAGCTGAGATGGCACCACTGCACTCCAGCATGGGCGACAGTTTTTTTGAGACCCTGCCTCAAAAAAAAAAAAAAAATTGCTTGCCTGATATAACAAGGTAACTAAGCTTTACTCGCAAAGGGGCCTAATCAGAACCTCTCAATACTAAAATACCTTCTCAAACAACCACAACACCCCTATGTTTACAGAGTACACAAATCAGGTCATAACGAACAGAACAAACCTAAAACTTCTTATTCACTTTAAAATGCAATTAAAACCTGTGGTCAACTCAATCCTCTACAGAAGACGCAGAGACACTGGTTACAATGTAGCATTACTAGAGATGGAAGAGTAGCCTTAGTGACAGTGAAGAAAAAAGTTTAGTATAGTTACTTCACTTTCTTCTCACCTTGATATGAGTTCACAAGTGAACTAAGGCCTACTCATTTTCTAACTTCCAGAATTTTCCTCAACAGGAAACACTCACGTAACAAAGAGTGCTCTGCAGGTTTAACCAGAGAAATAACATGTGTAGGCAGGAAGAAAGAAAATCAGACAAAAATTTAACATCTCACGTTGGTAAAGCACCAAAGTCAAATACGAATGTTCTGAACGTGGCTTTCAGAAAAGATGCAAGAAAACTTCTAAAATACTTCACTTCAGTAGACTCATACAGATGGAAAGACCGAAAATCCCACCCTACCACAAAGGCTCTAATAATTCTTAACTGATCATTCTTTTAACTGGTCACAATCACAGACACTGGTATATACTCAAAGGAGGTGGCCATCAGTGACAACCATCTTCACCATAATATAGACATTAAGAACCTTTGTAACATTTAATGTTTCCCTCCAAGTAGTTCAAAAAATAAAGTCAATCACCTCAAATTATGAGGTACTAACAAATACACCAAATATGCTAAAGGTCGAAGGAACGGCACACTTTGTTGCATAAACCTAGTGGAAATCCAATTCAGAATTTCATGACTGAAGGTAGTTATTCCACATTTATAATACATTTATATGTAATACATAAATTCCCAAGGGATGAGCATTTTTACCTTGCCTTATTTTTAGAACTACACATCACACTGCACATATCACATGACATGATGTAACTGTTAGCAAAGAAAATGGTCCAAACCATTGACAATGTACATGGTAAATCAGGATCAATGCATACTCAAGAACCACATTTCGTATTTACTTTTAAAAAAAAGTTTCTTAATTCACAATGTTTTTTCAAATTGAAAAAATGTCTAGTAACCTATGTAGAAAAAACCAGAAATGTACTTTGTATTTTATAAAATAGGAGTTTACCCAATTATGGGAAAAACTGATATAAAGAAACAGATAAAGGAATAACATACTTCTAAAACTACAGGATTAAAAGTAAAAATTTTCTAGATCAACACCGAAATGCTAATAAATACACTTAGCATTAGGCACAAAACAATTACTACTCAAAAGTATTCACTGTTGATAGGTTAAAAAAATAGTTTTAACTGACAACGCCTGTAGACAATTGAAATTTTCTAAATTGGTCAGACAGCAGGCTAGAAAAGGAACCAAGTAGAGCCTATAGGAAAGGGGAAAGGGAAAACACACCCACTTAAGCCTTTGTAAATAGTGGTCCTTTAACTGACCCAAAAAGCAGAGAAAACAGAAATTACAGACCATCCTGACAAATGGAAAACATATTCTAACGTACTAGTTTCCATACTTGAAAGGACTTTCAAAACGAAGTTCAGTAGCAATCTATAACTATATCATGATTATGCAAGGCAAAGGTTATGTAATTTTATCGTTTATTTTAAAATGTTCTCCGACTCTAAAACTAAAACAAGTAAAACGTTTTGATCTCTCCAAAGCGAAAAGGAAAGGTTCCTCTGAGCTGCAATTTAAAAATATAAACACATACCCCAAAACAAACAAAAAAACACAATGATTGCTAGCCACGTGACAAAGGAGATGGCAACACCAGGATTGTGAATGGAGGGGAGGGAGGTGAGGATGGAGGAAGAGAGATTTCTCGGAACTTTGGGGACCGCGGGAGTCGGTCTGCCGACCCTAGGAGCACTAAACTCCAGCCCCTACGAGTTGTGCTTCTAACACCCTCAAGTACAGTTTTATTAATAAGTCACAGAAAATGCTCCAGTGACCTCCAGGATAAAGGGGGGTGGGGGGGACCGAGGAAAAGGAAAGAGAGCAATTTAAAGTGGCGCCATCATGTCACCCCTTCTCCCCTAAAGCAATCAGTAAGCAATAGTTAAGTAGCACGTTTCTCTATAAATCCACATTGGGATTCCAACATTGGAAAACGAGGATTTTTAAGTAAGACACGGGAGTAGCGTTGTTTATCGTATGGAAAACAAACTATTCGCTAAGAATCAAAAGACCGTCAGCCGGAAAACAGGCCCCCAAAAAGGCAGTTAAGATTCCAACTCACTTAAAAGCAAATAAATGCCTCTTCCTCTTTACTTTAAAAAAAAAAAAAAAAAAAGTCCGCCTGAGGGAGACTACATCTGAAAACGTAAGTGACCTGAATTTACAGGCAACAAAAATAATAAATGAAACAATCAGAGTTGTGATACAAACCGTGCAACGCGCCAAGATGTGTGTTTCGAGCAGAGAAAGGCCTTTTGCAGTCAAGAGAAGTTCAAGGCGAGAGCCAGAGTTTGTTTGGGGGGTTCTTTTACGGGAATAAATCATGTTCTTCAGGCCGCCTTTTTAAATAGAACGCCAAAGGAAAAGCTGGCGAACGAGGCGGCAGCTGCTGGGGAAGGGCCCCCGCACACCCCCGCCCTTGGGGCGACTCCCAGCCCGGACCCGCAGCAGGGAAGCCCGGAGAGGCCATTTAAAGTTCCGGAGGTTTTTTCTACCCTGCCCTGCCTTTCTAGTTACAACTAACAAAGAGAGAGAAATGGGAGCCACAGGGAGAGCGAGGAGAAGGAGAAAGGGCAGCAGGAGGAGGAGGAGAGGAGCAGCAGCAGCACCTACCACGTGATGGAGGAGCGTAGCCCGGGCGGATTCAGCCCCACAAAATGGGCGCAGTTTGCAAACAGCCCCCCGGCCTGGGCGCCGAGGGCCAGCGGCGGGCGGGGGCGCGCGACGGCGGCTCCGGCCCGGGCCCGCCGCTCTCCTCCCCCCGACGCCCGGAGCCGCCCTGACTTTCTGGGCGGGGGGGGGCGAGGCAGAGGGGGAGGGGAAGGCGGCGGCGGGGAGCGGCTGCTTTTTCTTCTCTTTCGGGCCCTTTCCCGGCCTTGCTCCGCACCGACGGGGCCCGAGCACGGCTGGAGACCGCAGCCCGGCCTGGAGGGCGGGCGGGCGGGGGCAGAGTGAAACCGCCCCCCCGCCCCGCACAAACAAGCACCGCCGTCTGCAGCCCGAACCCGCACCCAGGCCGCCACCCCCGGCCGCCTCTTTCCAGCCGGGGAGCGCGCTTCAGCCGCCCCCCGCGCCGCCGCGGCGAGACGAGTCGGCTTCGCTACGATGCTCGGTTCTCCCGCCGGCTCGGCGAGCGGTGGCGGCGGTGGCGGCGGCACTGGGAAAATGGCGGCCGAGCTCCTTTCCCCTCCCCCCCTTTAATCTGAAGCGGAGGGAGAATGGAGCGAGCGAGCGAGCGGGCGAGCGCCGGGAACACGGGGAGGAGGGACAGCAGCGCCTCCGCCGGCTGCGGCTGCGGCGGCGAAGGGCCGCTCCACCCCGGCGCGCCGCCCCCGCGGGCCGCCAGGAGGCGCGGCCGCCGCCGCCTCAGTCATGGCTCCTCGCCGTGGCCGATGTTTTTGTACCTCCATCTGCGGAGGCCGCGGCGCCCGGCCCCAGCTGCCCCGGACGTGCGGCGACGGCACGCAGCACTGCGGCAGGGGGAAGCCAGCCCTCGCTGCGGCCGAGGTGAGTCTAACCTGAGGCACTGACGCCGTCACATGCCCTCCGTGCTGGGGCCGGCGGTGCGGCTCGCCGGTTGAGGGGCAGGGCGGGCCGGCGCCGCGGAGCGAGAGGACGTGAGCGAGGAACTGTTTGCACTGCATAGTAAAGAGGGTAAGGCCGTCGGCACCACACTATTCCAAGGCTAACCCTGCAGAAAGCTCCCTGACCAGTGAAGCGGCTTCCGCCGCCCGCCCTTTGTCCCTAGCAGCCAGCCTCCGTATACTGCAGCACGGCTGGGCACTAGCCCCAGCACCGCGCTCCGCAGCCACCAGAGTTGGGCGGGGTGGGGGGGGGGGTGCACGTAGTCACTGCGCAGGCCCCAGCCAGGGCCCGCGCCGGGCCAGCCCGGGAAGGGACAGCCGGGAGCCAGAGGGGAAGTGATGGCCCCGCCGGCGCCGGGCCCGCTGGGAACTGTAGTTTTCGTGAAGAAACACGCGTCTTGTTTTGGGTGTCATGGCTTGGCAGATCCGCCAAAACAGGCAAATGGCATTACACAATGAGTATTTATGCTTCCTGCCGCCACCAAAAGGAAGTTCACTGCCATGCTAAAAGTTTAACAAAGAACTCCATAAAGAAACACAAGTCTCACAACAAAGAGCCAACTTCCCACCTCGTTACCAGAGTTGGTTTAAAGTGGTGGCACCTTATCATTTCTCATGACCAGTTTATCAGTACAGAACTTTATATTGTCCCCAAAATAGGACCTTTAAAATAATGGAACCTTTCCTAGACTTAAAGAATTCATAAACATAATGTAATACAAAGTGTCACACAAAGTGTAATTCTACCACCCTTTAAAGTTGCCAAAAGATGAGTGGAGTATCTTGAGATTTAAAAGACTAATCTAGGATTCATCAAAACTAGCTTAAATGACTGAAGAAAAAATCGTTCAAATCATTAAATCATCAAATTCGGCAGATAAGAAGGGTATGTATGCTCTACTACCAAAAAGGAAGACGCAAAATGCTTCACACTTTTTTGTGGCTTACCAGAACCAATATCCGGCATTATACGTCACTTCTGCTTATCAAAAAACACCCTCACAGTCGTTACAGAACGGTTTTAGTCTTCCCACAAAGTTACACTAACTCACCTGCCCCTGCAACATCTGCACCTAGGTTTCTGCGAGTTTCCATTTGTACTCCTAAAATCACACTCTCAAGCATAGTCATAGTTCTCAAATACCAAAGGCAGGCAGTTTGGAGTCATAGGGTCAAATTACACAAAGAATAAACTAATATTTGTATACACATCCAAAAGAGGTCTTTAGTCTTGGATTTTTAATTTACAACCCTGGGGAAAAACTTTGACTTTTTTATTGTACACACATACACACATAAATAGTAATTCCACAAAATACAGTAGAAGGGTATTGGACCAACAGATGGCGAACTAGAGCCCCAATCTGAGGCTTCTGAAATCTAAATTAGCAGAATGAAAAATACCAAATAAGGCAAAGCCCTTTGCAGCGTATACTTAAATATTAAATTCAGACACACCATAACAAAATAATCTTACTGCTGCTCCAAATTTTTAAGACTCAACTGTCAGATTTAATTAGGCAACCAAATAAGCAAGATTATATGAAATATATTTTTCTAATGGATTAGGAGAAAACTGGAAAATGCTCATTTTTAAAACCATGTATTTGGGGGAACTATAAATTCCAGTTTCCCCTTTCTCTCATTGCTTAGTGCAAGAGTCAAGAGTTCACAGGGTTTATGGCACTTAAATCAGTCAACCTGTTGTATATTCTTATCTAAAATCAGACATCTTTCTTATTAGGCATCAACTTTTACTTTTATTTTTTTGACAGGGTCCTGCTCGGTTGCCCAGGCTAGAGTGCAGTGGTGCAATCAAACTCACTGCAGCCTCCCAGGCTCAGGCGATCCTACCTCAGCCTCTTGAGTAGCTGGCACTACAGGCATACGCCACCATGCCCAGCTGTTATTTTTTTCATTCCTTTTTGTTTTGGTAGATACAGAGTCTCCCTATGTTGCCCAGGCTGGTCTCGAACTCCTGGACTCGAGTGCTGGCATTACAGGCATGAGCCACCACACAAAAATCTTATGAAGAGAAATAAATTTTCTTAAATTTCCCCCCAAAAAATAGTGGATGTCCAAAAGGCTGATTGAAAACACCTACATACAAAATAAAACAAACAAACAAACAAAGATTTAAAGAAAAAGGCCTGGTGCAGCAGCTCACTCCTGTAATCCCAGCACTTTGGGAGGGTGAGGTGGGAGGATCACTTGAGCTCCGGAGTTAGAGACCAGCCTGGGCAACAGAGTGAGACCCTATCTCTACAAAAAAAATTTTTAATTAGCCAAGTGTGGTAGCATGTGCTTACAGTCCCAGCTACTCCAGAAGCTGAGGGGATTGCTTGAGCCTGGGAGGTCAAGGCTGCAGTGAGTCATGATCATGCCATTGTAGTCCAACCTGGGCAACAGAGCGAGACCATCTCAAAATGAAAAGTGATAAAAAAATAAAAACACCAACATATTTCAAATCACTCTTGGAATAGTCATGTTGACTCTCCAATATCCACTCTATTCTGATTAGTTTTAACCCATTCTCTTTGCCAATGATTGGTTAGGAATGGCCATGAGATGTGAGTAGAAGCCCCCTGGACAGCCTCCAAAAGAGAACTGTGAGAAAAGGTTCTTCAATCCTAAAAATGATGGAGGAAAAAACAGTCCCTCTTCCTCAGACAGTGACACCTCAAACTGCTACAGTCACCTTTGCAGCAAGCCTGAAGATGCCACCAACATTAAAGGGAATAGAGAGTTGGTCCTTGGTGATAGCATTAAGCCACTGTATCAACCAATCCTGACAATTTGTATGACTTCTGGATTTCCAGCCACATTACAACAATGTAACAATAAACATTTATTAATTGCTTAAGCCAATTTGAGTTAGGTTCCTTATATAATAAATGAAGTCAAAAAACAATGATTGAGTTCTAATGTTTTTTAGTATTTGTATCTTACTTTATGATTACAGTGTTTTATATAACTAATCTTATTATTTCTTCCTCAGAAAAAACATTCCATGGCCAGGCATGGTGGCTCACACCTATAATCCCAGCACTTTGAGAGGCCAATGTGAGAGTATTGCTTGAGCCCAGGAGTTTGAGAACAGCCCAGGGAAAACAGCAAAACTTCATCTCTTCAAAAAATAAATAATAAAAAAATTTAGCCGGGGGTGGTGGCATACACCTGTAGTCCAAGCTACTCAGAGGCTCAGGCAGGAGGATCACTTGAGCCCAGGAGGTCAAGGCTGCAGTGAACCATGATCACGCCACTGCAAACCAGCCTGGGCAACAGAGCAAACACCCTGTCTCCAAAAAAAGAAAAAGAAAGGAAGGGAGGAAGGAAAGAAAGAAAAAAGGAAAAGGTATTCCCTCTTACACACAGCTCTGTACCCATCCATCTTTGTCTGTGTTCTCTCTACCTAGAAAAAGAGGACCATCCCTCATTACCACCATTCCTTGTTAATTCCTCTCTCCAATCCACCTACAACTCATGTTATCCTCTTATATTCCACCACACCACTGTTATCGTCTACTCACTTCACTTGACAATAATGTAGGCTGGGCGTGGTGGCTCATGCCTGTAATCCCAGCACTCCGGAAGGCCAAGGCAGGCAGATCACCTGAGGCCAGGAATTCGAGACCAACCTGGCCAACATGGTGAAACCCCGCCTCTACTAAAAATACAAAAAGTAGCCAAGCATGGTGGTGCACGCCTGTAGTTCCAGCTACTCGGGAGGCTGAGGCATGAGAATCACTTGAGCCCGGAAGGCAGAGGTTGCAGTGAGCCAAGATCACACCACTGCACTCCAGCCTAGGCGACAGAAGGAGACTCTGTCTCAAAAAAAGAACCAATAATGTACAGAGTTGGCACTACATTACCCTTGGTTAAATGCTCTCTGTAATTCCTCTGAGTTTGTTTTCATATACCAGTCTTGCCACCTCAAGCCAGCCTGAAAGCCCTTGCAGGCAGGAACTGTGGTTGTTCTAATTTAAGATCTGTAACTCTCATCTATAGATAATAAACGTATTCCAAAAAGGCACTCTCTACCTTCCCTGCCACAGACCTTCTAAACAAGCCAGAAATTCCTAAACAGAATAATCTCACAAATTCAGTACCTCGTATGTCCAAACTAATCTCAAAAGGACAATGAATAACTTTTTTTGCACTTAAGAAAAAGCAATTATTATATATTAACTCAGGACAAGTTCTAAAGCCTAGGCCATTTAGTTTCAAAAGCACAGGGGCCCATTTTTTTGGTTACTTACCTAGGACCTAGCCCAGGGCCTGGCACAAAAGAGACACATCATAAGAACTGACTGAATAAATGAAAAAGGTAGAGTGTAGTACTTAAGCACACAGGACCTAGGTAGCCCGATTCTAATCCTGCCTCCCTCACTTATTCTTTGTGTTACTTTGGGCAAAGTACGTATTCTGCTCTGTAAAATGGAGATAGTAATACCACCTACCTCTTAAGTTTAACTATTATTATTAGTGAATGAAGCTATTTTCCACAGTTCTAAACTTTAAAGGTTAAAATCTGAGTGAAGCAAAAATCAGCACCTCTTTCCTAATTCAAACTTCAAACACCTATCTACTTAGGACTTGGACCTACTTTAATTAAAAAAAAAAAAAAGCCTGGATGTGGTGACTCACACCTGTAATTCTAGCACTTCGGGAGACCGAAGCAAGTGGATCACCTGAGGCCTGGAGTCTGAGACCAGCCTGGGCAACATGGTGAAACCCTGTCTCAACTAAAAATACAAAAATTAGCCTGGCATTGTGGCACATGCCTGTAGTCCTAGCTACTTGGGAGGCTGAGGCAGGAGAATTGCTTGAACCCTCAAGGTGGAGGATGCAGTGAGCCAAGATCGCACCACTGCACTCCAACCTGAGTGACAGAGCGGGACTCTGTTTCAAAAAAAAAATCCCTGTCTAGACTCTAGCAAACAATGTTTTCATTCATGAACTTAGATAACACTATATATAAAAATACTTTAGATCCCTAAAAACATATTCTGAGAATGATTATTTACAATCATAAATCTAATGCCACATTAAATACTTCAAATACATTTAATTCAACAAAAATCTAGTGAGTACCTATTAAGCTCAAGAATTTATTCTAGATATCACAGAAATGAACCTATGTAAAAACCCATATTAAAATTATAAAAGAAACATCTTTAAGCTGAAACTGAGGCATGTTCTCACATTAATATTTAACCAGCTCAATATTAAATAGAAAGCCAGAGTCAACTAAACCAAAGTTAAGAAATTTAAGTCAAAAAATTTAGGATGTAGAAGGAACATGTTCAGCCGCCACATTTTATTAGTGTGAAAATGAGGCCAACAGAAAGAAGCCAGTTAAGAGATTGCCAAAGCGTCAAAGCTGGAATCAGGGTCTCTCAGTCTTCAATTCTCACTTTTCCCGCTTCTAATTCACCAGTGCTACTCACTTGGTGAACTGGATGTGCAAACATGCTAAAGGCATTAAACCTAAACCATACTACCTATTTCACAGTGTCACAAGTATAAAGATTTAGCCAAATGCAAGTAGAAGAAAATCCTCATACTGATTACAATGACTACAAAGCTCAGAAATCAAGATTTTTTTTCATTAAATGGAGGCCTTAACTGATTCAAAATATCATACAGTATTTTTATGTACTGACTGAATCCAGTAGAAACAAACTTTCAATAAGATTAAACAAAAGCATTTCATAAATGGCAAAGTATTACAAGAATGCATAGCATTCCTTCATTTCAATCCAACCTAACAAGATATTTTCCTCCTCATACTACTGATACAAACTGCAGGATTTACATAAAGATATTATTTTGCCATCTCACCACAGAACTGACCCAATAATTCATACAAAAGAAAAACTAATTATTAGGCAGCCTCCTAATTTAACTGTGTTAGTAATGAGAACAATACTGTTGTAGGTTAAACCTAAATGTACTAGTAAGTCTAGTAATAATTTACTTTAGGATAATTCAGAAGACAACATTAAAGCTCAGCTGAATACAATTATATCACTGAAAGAAACAAGTCAGGTTCTCTCAGGCCATCAGCTATTGTTAAAATCTAACACCCAAGATTGTTGGTCTTCTCCACAGTGGTGGATTTAATAGCAGATACCAGCACTCATTTCTAGTGCAAGCAGTTTAAGCAGGATTTTATACGAACATTTTAATAAAGTTCCTCAATGAGTTTACACACACACACACCCTGATTATTTTGGTGAATTTTAGTTAATTCTAATGTTTTTAACTTCAGAATATTTTAAAATTCTCAAATAACTAGAATGTGTGGTTAACCCTGAACGTTCAATGACCAAACATAGAAGGAGTATTCTAATATACTGATTTTGCAGATTAAGCAATCTACGCAGGACCCAAACTTTTTATCAGATAATAAAGCTGAGTGTCAGAATTTGGCCAAAATGTACCAAGAAACTACCTGAGTTCTTTTCCAAAGGAAACATAAAGGTAAATATGCAGAACTCCAAGGCAGCTGTGAGCAGCCAAGTTGTGGAGGGCCTGACAAAAGTGAGTCAGAAGGGAAAATGTTCAAAGAGAAAAGGAGGCAGCAGGTGTACAAGGCAAAACACACCTTAAAAAATGTCTTTACAGGCTGGGTGCGGTAGCTCATGCCTGTAATCCCAGCACTTTGGGAGGCCAAGGTGGGCAGATCACGAGATCCGGAGATCGAGACCATCCTGGCCAACATGGTGAAACTCCGTCTCTACTAAAAATACAAAAAATTAGCTGGGCATGGTGGGGGGCACCCGTAGTCCCAGCTACTCGGGAGGCTGAGGCAGCAGAATGGCATGAACCTGGGAGGCGGAGCTTGCAGCGAGCGGAGATCACGCCAGTGCACTCCAGCCTGGGCGACAGAGCGAAACTCCATCTCAAAAAATATATATATATATATACATTTTTTTTTTTTACGTCAGTTGCTGATTCTAAGTTATGATGCAACTTGTAAAATCTTGTTCTGATGGCATGGCAAACCTAGGGACTTTGGAAGATGGCAGACCTGTTTCCTCCAATGAAGCAGCATACCATTCTTGGAAAGGGAATTACTTTTTTTTTTTTTTTTGAGACACAGTCTCACTCTGCTGCCCAGGCTGCCAGGCTGGAGTGCATGGCAAAATCTGGGCTCACCGCAACCTCCACCTCCTGGGTTCAAGCGATTCTCCTACCTCAGCTGCCCAAGTAGGTGGGACTACAGGCGCGTACCACCATGCCCGGCTAATCTTTGTATTTTTAGTAGAGACGGAGTTTCGCCATGTTGGTCAGGCTGGTCTCAAAATCCTGACCTCAGGTGATCCGCCCATCTCAGCCTCCCAAAGTACTGGAATTACAGGCGTGAGCCACCACGCCCAGCCTAGAACATTATTTTTAACCCACTAATTCTTGGATTCTTGAACTTGTTTCTATGTACACTCAGGAACATACAGCTACAAACGGGGAGTAACCAAAGCCACTGAATATATGCAGGAGCAACTTTTTTGGAGTATCAATTTAATCAAGGATTATAGTAAAATCAGATGTACTTTTGTTAAAATAAACACAAATATATTACAGGTTGACCATCCCTAATCTGAAAATTCAAAACCCTCCAAAATCTGAAACTTTTTGAGTGCCAACATGACACCTCAAATGGAAAATTCCACACGTGACACCTTTGCTTCTGATGGTTCTCTGAACCATCAGAAACACTGTTTATTTCAAGAACAAAATTATTTTAAATTTTGTATAAAACTGGTCGGTTGTGGTAGCTCATGCCTGTAATCCTAACACTTTGGGAGACCAAGATGGGAGGATCATTTGAGCCCTGGAGTTCAAAACCAGCCTGGGCAACATAGTGAGACCCTATCTCTGAAAAAAAAAAAAAAAAATTAAGTCCAGGTGCAGTGGCTCAGGCCTGTAATCCCAACACTGGAAAGCCATGGCAGGTGAATCACTTGAGCTCTGGAGTTCAAGACCGGCCTGGGCAATGTAGCAAAACCTGTCTCTACCAAAAACACAAAAAATTAGCCAGGCATGGTGGCATGCACCTGTGGTCCCAGCTACACAGGAAGCCAAGGTGGGAGAATCACTTGAGCCTGGAAGGTGGAGGCTCCAGTGAGCAGAGATGGCGCTACTGCACTCCAACCTGGGTAACAGAATCAGACCCCATCTCAAACAAACAAAAAAATTAGCTGGGCTTGGCACCGTGCATCTGTACCAGTTAGTACCAGCTACCTGGGAGGCTGAGGCAGGAGAATGACTTGAGCCCAGGAGTTCTAGGCTGCTGTGAGCTAGGATCACATTACTGCACTCCAGCCTGGGCAACAGTATGAGACGTCATCTCTTAAAGAAAAAGGTAAAAAAAAAGAAATTATCTTCAGGCTATGTGCATAATGTGTATATGAAACATAGAATTTCATGTTTAGATTTGGATCCCATCTCCAAGATAGTACATTATGTACATGCAAACATCCCAAAATCTGAAAAATCTGAAATCCAAAAAACTTCTGGTCCCAAGCATTTCGGATAAGGGATATTCAATGTATACAGAGCAAAAGGCAAAATTCTCACTGTTTCAAGATAGAAAAGGAGTCCTCAGAGAGATATGTCCTGCTTGTAACAAACTGCTCCAAACAGCCCTAGACCCTGAAAAGTACTTTAAGGAAAGATAAAGAGGTACTGGTTTAGACCATTTATAGATAAATATGCATGGCTAAAACCCCTGAATGTAATCCTTCCAGGCAGAAGATAAAACCTGAAATCTAACGTATAAATTGTCATGGGTCCAATATTATAAAAGAGACCATAAGTTACCGAGAACATGACTGGAATTCAGGAAATGCTAAAGGTCCTGTCTTATCTCTGTAACTCATTTACAAAGAAATCATGTATGATTTTCTCAACTGCAATCTTTTTTGTTTCTGAATTAGACTGACAAAAATTATAGAATATAATATTCAATATTTTCCACCATATTCCAAATTCTCACAATCACATTTAGACACAATTTTATCTAATGAAATGTGTCCCAAATGAACCAACTTTAACCAGCATCAGAAAAAATAAAATAACATAGTTAAATGAAACTGTATCTTCTTTGGTATAAGAAGTCCTTCAGGCCAGACGTGGTGGCTCACATCTCTAATACCAGCACTTTGGGAGGCCGAGGCCAGTGGTTTGCTAGAACTCAGGAGTTCGAGACCAGCCTGGGCAACATGGTGAAAACCCGTCTCTACTAAAACACAAAAAATTAGCCAGGCGTGGTGGCATGCACCTGTAGTCCCAGCTACTCGGGAGGCTGAAGCAGGAGAATTGCTTGAACCCGGCGGGAGGTAGAGGTTGCAGTGTCAGTGAGCTGAGATCGCGCCACTGCACTCCAGCCTGAACGACAGAGCAGACTCCGTCTCAAAAAAAAAGAAAGAAATCTTTCAGCACAGAGGGTAGGAAAAAACAACTACTCACACTTCCCAGAATACCTACCGTGGCAATACCAAAATATGACCATGCTTGTTAATATTTGGGCTAGGGCATTAAATGTTTATAACATAACACAAACACTTGTAATCCAAATGTGAATGATTATCTTCAATTTTCAGTAAAATAAGACCCTATAAAAGTCCTACCATTAATATATATTCATTCATAAACATACTGAGTACCAGTGAATGTTAAACACTGTAGAATCTCTAAGGAAAGAATACTCGGTCACTTTATAAGCTATGTGGTAGTCAAGAAAAATCCTTTCTACTCATTGATACGTTAAATGATCAAAAAATCCAAAGCTAAAAAATGATCAGAGAACAATGAAAAAATTTTAGTGGCTTTATGCTTCCAATTCCATTTTCTTCTGGACTCTTTTCTGAAGCTTGCCTAAATCATCCCAGGAATGCTAAAATTGGGTGTTATTTATGGCATAACCAAAATGAAATAACAAAGTAAGTACCCCAAATAAAACTAGGAGAAAAAATCCAGGGAACCAAGCAGGCAGTAAGGATCTAAAGTTCTATACTTGGAACCTCTACCCTGAATGTTAAATAACAGATGTTTTTTAAATAGTTGACTACCAAGTGTGGTGGCATGTGCCTGTAATCCTAGCTACTTGGGAGGCTGAGGTGGAGAGACTACTTGAGCCTAGGAGTTCTAGACTAGTCTGGACAAATAGCAAGACCCTGTCTCACGGGTGGGGGAGCGGGGGAAGGCAACCAAGCTGGGTGTGCCATGTGCCTCTAGTCCCAGCTACTTGGGAGGCTGAGGCAGGAGGAGTGCTTGAAACCATAGGCCACTGTACTCCAGCCTAGGCAACATAGGAAGACCCTATCTCTAAAACAAACATAAACAAAAAGGCCGGGTGTGGTGGCTCACACCTGTAATCCCAGCACTTGAGGAGGCCGAGTTGGGAGGATCACTTGAGGTCAGGAGTTCGAGACCAGCCTGGCCAACATGATAAAATTTTTGTATCTTTAGTCTCTACTAAAAACAAAAATTAGCTGAGTGTGGTAGCAGGGGCCTGTAATCCTAGCTACTTGGGAGGCTGAGGCATAAGAATCATTTGAACCTGGGAAGTGGAGGTTGCAGTGAGCGGAGATCACACCACTGCACTCCAGCCTGGGTAACAGAGCAAGACTCTATCTCAAAAAAACAAACAGTTATATCTTTAATTATTATCTTCATTCAGTAATTAGGCAATTAGAATTTACAATTGCTAAATGAATGTTCAAAGTTCAACCAAAATTAGTCCAAGATGAAGCCAAGAACACATCTCAACTCATTCAATAAAGCCATTATTAATTACTCTGATGCCAAAACCAGACACAGATATCACAAGACAACTACAGACCAATATATCTTATGAATACAGATGTAAAAGTCCTCAACAAAGCAAAATGAATCCAGCAACATATTAAAAGACTTATACACCATTGCTAAGTATGACTTAATCCCAGGGATTCAAGGTTGGCTTAACTTCTGAAAATCAATTAATGTAATACACCATATTAATAAAGGATACAAACCACATGATCATTTGAATAGATGCAGAAAAAGCACTTAACAAAATCCAACATGCTTTCATGATAAAAACACTCAACAAAGTAGAAATTGAAGAAAACATCTTCAATCTAATAAAAAATACCTATGGGGGAAAAAAAGAATACCTACAAAAACCCCATAGCTAAAATCATACTTAATGGAGAAAGCCTGAATGCTTTCTCCCTCAGGTCAAGAACAAAACAAGGATATCCACTCTTACCACTCTGTTTAACACTGCACTGAAGGTTATGGCCAGGGCAAATAGGCAAGAAAAAGAAATAAAAATCACTCAGGCTTAAAAAAAAGAAGGAAAACTACCTTTATTTGCAGATGATATAATCTTGTATATAGAAAATCCTAAGAAAATCCCACAAATAAACTATTAGAGCCAATAAACACATCCAACACAGTTACAGGATACAAGCTCAATATACAAGTAGTAATCGTATTTCTATACACAAGCAATAAGCAATCTGAACATGAAAAGTTTTTAAAAATTCCACTTACAATAGCATCCTCCCCCCAAAAAAAAAGACTTAGAAAGCCAAGCACGATGGCTCACACCTGTAATCCCAGCACTTTGGGAGGCCGAGGCAGGCGGATCACTTGAGGTCAGGAGTTCAAGACTAGCCTAGCCAACGTGGTGAAACCCCGTCTCTACTAAAATACAAAAATTAGTTGGGTGTGGTGGCAGGTGCCTGTAATCCCAGCTACTCAGGAGGCTGAGGCAGTGGAATCACTTGAACCCAGGAGGCGGAGGTTGCAATGAGCCAAGATCGCACCACTGTACTTTAGCCTGGGTGACAGAATGAGACACTGTCTCAAAAAAAAAAAAAAAAAAAAGACTTAGAAATAAATTTAACAAAAGCAGTGACAATCTTATACTCTGAGATATATAAAAATTGCAAAAGAAGTTAAAGAAATCCTAACTAAATGGAAAGGCCAGGTGTGATGGCTCACACCTGTAATCCCAGCACTTTGGTAGACTGAAGTGGGTGGGCTGCTTGAGCGCAGAAGTTCAGGATCAGACTAGGCAACATGGCAAGACCTCATCTCTACAAAAATACAAAAATGAGCTAGATGTGGTGGCATGCACCTGTAATCCTAGCTGCTTGGGGGGCTGAGGAGGGAAGATCACTTGAGCCTAGTAGGTTACAGCTGCAGTGAGCCATGATTTCATTACTGTACTTCACTGCAGCCTAGATGACAGAACAAGACTGTGTCCCCAAAAAAAAAAAAAAAAAAAAGGAAAGACATCCCATGTTCATGGATGAGAATGGATCAGAAGACATAACTCTGTTAAAATGGCAATATTCCCTAAATTGATCTACAGAATCAATGTGATCCCAGCATACCCAAAAGAAATTTGAATAGGAAAAACAAAGTTGGGGGACTCACACTTCCTGATTTGAAAACATAATTCAAAGCTATGGAAATCAAGACAGTGTGGTAGTGGCATAAGGATAAACATACAGATCAATGGAATATAAGTGTGGGTTCAGAAATAAACCTGACAGTCAATTGATTTTTTGACAAAAATGCCAAGACAATTCAGTGGAGGAAAGAATGGTCTTTTTAAGCCAAGTGCTGTAGCTGACACCTGTAATCCCAGCATTTGGGGAGGCTGAGACAGGAGGATTGCTTGAGGCCAGGAGTTTGAGACTAGCCAGGGCAACAAAGCAAGACCCCCATCTCTACAAGAAACAAACAATGGTCTTTTCAACAAACCATGCTGGGACAACTGAATATTCACATGCAGTAGAATGAAGCTGGACCACTATATCTCACACCATACACAAAAATTAATTCTAATTAAATTTAAACATGGATTATAGACCTAAATGTAACAGCTAAAACAATAAAATTCCTAGAAGAAAACAAAGCTAATCTTCATTTCATTTGGTGGCCTGACATCAAAACCACATGCAACAAAGGAAAAAACAAGTAAATTTGGCTTCATCAGAATTATAACATTTTGTACATTAAAGCACACCATCAAGAAATTGAAAACACAACCCATAGATGGGAGAAAATATTTGCAAATCATGTATCTCACAAGGGATTTGTATCTAGTATATTTAAAGAACTCTTACAACTCAACAATAAAAAGAGAATCCAATTTTAAAATGGGCAAAGGCTGAGCATGGTGGCTCACACCAGAAGGAGAGGATCCCTTGAGGCAAGGATTTTGAGACCTGCCAGAGCAATATAGCAAGACCCTGTCTCTACAAAATAAATTAATAATAATAAAAAAAAAATTAGCCAGGCATGGTGGCACACACCTGTAGTCCTAGCTACTCAGGAGCTTGAGGCAGAAGGAATCCTTGAGTCCAGGAGTTTGAAGTTCCAGAAACTATGATTGGGCCAGGTGCGGTGGCTCATGCCTGTAATCCTAGCACTTTGGGAGGCCAAGGCGGGTGGATCATGAGGTCAGGAGTTCAAGACCAACCTGGCCAAGATGGTGAAACCCCATCTCTACTAAAAATACAAAAATTAGAAGGGCGTGGTGGTGGGTGCCTCTAATCCCAGCTACTTGGGAGGCTGAGGCAGAGAATCACTTGAACCCAGGAGGCAGAGATTGCAGTGAGCCAAGATAGTGCCACTGAACTCCAGCCTGGGTGACAGAGCAAGACTCCATCTCCAAAAAAAAAAAAAAAAAAAAGAAAACTACTATTGGCCACTGCACTCTAGCCAGAGTGACAGAGCAAGACCTAGCCTAAAAAACAATAGGTGTATAAAAATAAAATTAAAATGTGCAGAGAATTTAAATAGACATTTCTCCAAAGAATATATATGAATGGCCAATAAGCATATGAAAAGATCTCATCAGGTTGAGCACAGGGGATCAGGCCTGTAATCCCAACACTTTGGGAGGCCAAGGTGCGGGGACTGCTTGAGCTCAGGAGTTTGAGACCAGCCTGGGCAACATGGTAAAACCCCATCTCTACAAAAAATACAAAAAGGCCAGGTACAGTGGCTCATGCCTTTAATCCCAGCACTTCGGGAGGCTGAGGCGGGTGGATCACCTGATGTCAAGAGTTTGAGACCAGCCTGGCCAACATGGTGAAACCCCGTCTCTACTAAAAAGACAAAAATTAGCCAGGTGTGATGGTAGGCACCTGTAATACCAGCTACTGGGGAAGCTGAGGGAGGAGAATCACTTGAACCTAGGAGGCGGAGGTTACAGTGAGCCGAGATCACACCACTGCACTCCAACCTGGGTGAAAGAGCAAAAGTCCGTCTCAAAAAAAAAAAAAGTTTCAAAGATAAAACAAAAATCTTGTTAAAGATAAATACACGAGATGCTAAAGAAATAATCTACTTCTTCAAGTCATGCTATCAATTTGCACCAAAATTTTCATTTCCTATGTGTAGGTGTTGAGGGTCTTGTACCCATGATAAATGACATACCCCTGTTCTGAGCTGACTTTTGTTCCCCAAAAGAGATATATAGTACTCCAAGGGGCTGGGCACAGTGGCACATGCCTGTAATCCCAGCACTTTGGAAGGTCAAGGCCACAGCATCGCTTGAGCTCAGGAATTCAATATCAGCCTGGGCAACATGGCAAGACCCCGTCTCTACTAAAAATATAAAAAAATAGCCAGGTGTGGTAGTGCACACCTGTAGTCCCAGGTACCCGGGAAGCTGAGACGGGAGGATTGCTTGAGCCTGGGGTTTAGGGGGCTGGAGGTTGCAGTGATCCAAGTGCCACTGCACTCCAGCCTGGATGACAGAGGGAGACCCTGTCTCAAAAAAAAAAAAAAAAAAGATACGTAGTACTCCTAACATTCAGCACCTCAGAACGTGATCTTAGAGACAGGATCTTCAGGCCAGGTGGCTTCCCTTCCTCTCCGCGTCAGTCTGTCCCACCTCAGCTCAGCCCACCGGAAACGGAGGGTGCAGGAACCTGGAGGCGGAGGTTGCAGGAAGCCGAGATCCTGCAACTGCACTCCAGCCTGGGCGACACAGCAAGACTCCGTCTCAAAAAAAAAAAAAAAAACCTTACAACAAAATGATGCAGCTCGGGCGCAGTGGCTCACGCCTGTAATCCCAGCACTTTGGGAGGCCGAGTGGGGCGGATCATTTGAGGTCAGGAGTTCGAGACCAGCCTGGCCAACATGGTGAAATCCTATCTCAACTAAAACAAAACCAAAAACTACAGAAATTAGCCAGGCGTGATGGCGCATGCCTGCAGTCTCAGCTGCTTGGGAGGCTGAGGCAGGAGAATTGCTTGAACCCGGGAGTCGGAGGTTGCAGTGAGCCAAGATTGCGCCATTGCACTCCAGCCTGAGTGACAAGAGCAAAACTCCATCTCAAAAAAAAAAGAAAATGCAAAGTCACCTAAGAGACAGTTTAAATACATAAAAAGCTCGATGCCAAATAAAACTGGATGGGTCACTTGATAAGTGGGATTGATAAAAAGCAAGACAGCTGATATTATATAATTCTTATTTGCTTCGATATTTACTGGGGAAGGTAGAGGGGAAAAGCTATCTAAATTACCCTTAATAAGCATACAAATCTCTAATAGTGAATCAAATGCATCATTAAATATACTAAATTCCTCAAACTGATATGTCAGATGTCAGGTAGTCATGAAGACCCAAAATAGTCTCTATGGGTTTTTTGTTGTTGTTTTTTTGAGACAGAGTCTCACTCTGTTGCCCAGGCTGGAGTGCAGTGGCACCATCTCGACTCACTGCAACCTCTGTCTCCCGGGTTCAAGCCATTCTCCCACCTCAGCCTCCCAAGTAGCTGGGATTACAGGCATGTGCCACCACATTTGGCTGATTTTTGTATTTTTAGTAGAGACGGGGTTTCACTATGTTACCCAGGCTGTTCTCAAACTCCTGACCTCAAGTGATCCACCCAACTCGGCCTCCCAAAGTGCTGGGATTTCAGGTGTGAGCCACCACGACCAGCCCCTTCTGTGTTTTAAAGGTATTTAAGTATAAATTATTAAACTGCAGGACAGAACATATTAGCTGACGGTCATATGAGTGACCTTCTCTAAATGCCAGGAGGATAGAATCCACTTTTCCTTTATCAATATTTTCCTTGCTCAACTTCTGGCATATTAGGTACTCAATAAGTATGTGCTGAACCAAAACGAACAAAAAAATGCTGTCATCAAAGTAACTTCCATCTACTCAAGTAGGCTGCAACTTCAAACTGCCCAAACTAGCAAATCTCTAATAAAGATGGGCTCAGCAGACATATCAGCATGAATAACCTTCTGAGGAAAAGACAACATGAATTCTAAAAGTGGAAATCACACCACACCAGTTCACCCAAATTCTCTGAGAAAATAAATATGTGTGGCTGGGTGACGGTGGCTCATGCCTGTAATCCCAGCACTTTGGGAGGCTGAGGCGGGTGGATCATGAGGTCAGGAGATCGAGACCATCCTAGCCAACATGGTGAAACCCCAACTCTACTAAAAATACAAAAATTAGCTGGGTGTGGTGGTGAGCACCTGTAGTCACAGCTACTCGGGAGGCTGAGGCAGGAGAAACGCTTGAACCCGGGAGGCGGAGGTTGTAGTGAGCCGAGATCGCACCACTGCACTCCAGCCTGGGCAACAGAGTGAGACTCTGTCTCAAAAAAAAAAAAAAAAAGAAAAGAAAAGAAATATGTGAATATAATTTATGTGAGCTTTCACAAAACTCTTGATAAGATTCTAAATTAAAGGTTTTTTTTAAAGACCTGAGTGGCCACAGGATGAGAACATTTACTGTAGACTGGACATAACTGAGACACAGAAAATTATAGGTAGATGCTGAGGTACTTCCCCAAATGAAGAAGTAAAAACAGAAGATTGAAAATTTTTTTAGAAATGCTATATTTAACATTTTAATACATTGTACAAAAAATATACAGAGAATTCCCCATTTTGCAGATGGGATGATGAGATTCCTAATAATGAAATACCACATGAGTTGGAACAATAAGGGAACGGAGTGATGGAAAGGGTTTCTAAATATATTAAATGAGAAACATTTGCAAAAACTAAGATTTATATTCAGCTTAGAGAATGCTTTGGCAAGTATAAAAGCCGTCTAAATATGTGAAGGGTTATCTAGCAGAAGACAAACCAGACTTGCTCTAAGCAGTTCCCATGTAGACAAAATTGGGCCCAAAGTGGCAATTCCAGAAGGGCACGCTTCAACTCAAGCTTTCTAACCATCAGACCTAACTAAAAAGGTGGTTCTTACCTTGGATTACCTCTAAGAGCCCACTGAGATATGACAGTTAAAAAATTACATGCGAGGAAATGGCAGGTATGTTACAGCACGGACAAATGAAAAGTAAGGCATTTACAGGAAAAAAAATCTAAGCTATACTTAAAAGACTCATGCCTTCAAGTCAAAAAAGGAATTTTTGAATAATTATAGAATATTCCCTAAAGACAATGTGATGTTCTATGCAAAAAAAAAAAAAAAAAGGAAAGAAAGAAAAAGAAAAGGGAGGGAGGGAGGACCAAATCCTATTAGGAAAAAACTGTGAATCAAGGGTGCCCAATCGTTTGGCTTCCCTGAGCCACACCGGAAGAAGAGCTGTCTTGGGCCACACATAAAATACACTAAAGTAACAATAGCTGACGAGCTAAAAAAGAAAATCTTAAAAGAAATCTCATAATGTTTTAAGAAAGTTTACAGATTTGTGTTGGGCCACATTCAAAGCTGTCCTGGGCCGCATGCAGCCTGTGGGCCATGGGTCGGACAAGCTTGCTGTAAATGGAACATATTTTCTTATCCTTCTACCAAATCACAGTGTAGTTATAACTAAAATGCAGTTCTGAGTAGTTATCATAAATCCAGAAAGGGAAAGCAATGCTGACAAAGATCCTGGAAGGAGGTTTCACTGGAGATTAAATTAAAAAGTCAAGCATCTTCAGCTGAGAAACATGAAAGCAAAGGGGCAATGTGATCAAAATCAGAAAACGTATCAATATGGTAAATACTAATTTATTCACCTTTTATGCTTGAAAAGTATTTCTTTCTATAACAGATAAAAGAAACTTGTGGATTGTGTTACCACAATCTACAAGTTAAAAATAGATTCAAGTGCTTGGATAAATGTATGTATATTAGGTCCATTCAGGTCCTACAGGATAGAAGTGCTATCAGACGTGAGGCCCTAAATTTCTGAGGTTAACATCTTAACAGATAACAATGTTTCACCTGAAAACATCACTTGGTGCCAATTTAGACAGAACAATTGGTTGGACAGACCCCTGACAGACAGACTCAAGGAGGCTGGTTGGTATAGACTTCCTTCCATTCTTTTACCTCAGTATGTATGTGTGTGTAATATATACATACATATTATACTAGAACATACATACATTCCTTATCTTTATACACTTAGAATGCTCCTTATATAGCTCTGCACCCTGAATTTTTCATTTATCATTTACTCAACATCCTAAGACATTAAAAATTCTTTTTTTTTTTTTTTAGACAGAGACTTGCTCTGTCACCAGGCTGGAGTGCAGTGGCACCATCTCAGCTCACTGCAACCTCCAACTCCCTGGTCCAAGCAATTCTCCTGCCTCAGCCTCCTGAGTAGCTGGGATTTCAGGCACGTGCCACCACGCCCAGCTAATTTTTGTATTTTTAGTAGAGATGGGGTTTCACCATGTTGGCCAGGATGGTCTCGATCTCCTGACCTCATAATCCGCCCGCCTCAGCCTCCTGAAGTGCTGGAATTACGGGCATGAGCCACCGCACCCGGCCAGAAAAATTCTTTCAAATACTATTCCATGGTTGTAAATGTCCATCCTTAAATATACCATGATTTATTTTCCTATAAATCTTGCTGCTCATTTAGGTTTATTCTCAATTCTCACTAATATGAATAATGTTACAATGAACACCTTTGTTCACGAATCTTTCTATATATCTTAATTTTTCCCCTTTAGGATAAATTCCTAGATGTGCAATTACTGAATTAAAGAACGTTTTTAATTTTGCCAATATATGTTGCCAAAATATCTTTCAAAAAAACTAGGCCCAATGCACACTCCACTAGCAGTTTCAGAGATTGTCCCCTCACCACCTTCGACAGCACAGTCAACTGTAAATCTGATAGGTTAAAAAAAGAGTATGTCATTTAATCTGCATTCCTTTGATTACTTATCAGGATAAAAATGTTTCTCATATGCTTCTTGGTCATTTGTATTTCTTCCTTATGAACTCTGATCATGTTCTTTGCCAGCAAAACTTTTCTTTCTCTTGGCCGACAAACTTTCTGTGGAAAACCAGTTGAGATGGAATCATTTAAATATCAGCAACTGCAGCTCCCCCTGCTGACAGATAAATTACCACCACCATCAAGTGCCCAGTAAAAAAAAGTGAGCTAGAACCATACGCTTGCCTGTCTTCTGGGCTGCTGCTACAAATACAAATTATACACGGTAATAAAAAAGAAAATACTGTGTATCTAAACTCATACTTAACAGAGCTGTGATGGAGAAGGCAAGGGGGACAAGCGTTTTATTTGTTTTTTGTTGTTGTTGTTGTTGTCGTCGTTGTTTGAGACAGAGTCTCGCTCTGTGGCCCAGGCTGGAGAGCAGTGGCGTGATCTCAGCTCACTGCAAGCTCCGCCTGCCAGGTTCACACCATTCTCCTGCCACAGCCTCCCGAGTAGCTGGGACTACAGGCCCCCAACACCACGCCCGGCTAATTTTTTTTTTTTTTTAATTTTTAGTAGAGACGGGGTTTCACCATGTTAGCCAGGATGGTCTTGATCTCCTGACCTCGTGATGGGCCCGCCTCGGCCTCCCAAAGTGCTAGGATTACAGGCGTGAGCCACCGTGCCCGGCCCAAACGTTTTCTAATGTGCAGGAACTAGGCGGGGTGCAGTGGCTCACACCTGTAATCCCAGTACTTTGTGGAGGCCGAGGTGGGTGGATCACCTGAGGTCAGGAGTTCAAGACCAGCCTGGCCAACACGGTGAAACCCTGTCTCTACTAAAAATATAACAATCAGCCAGGTGTGGTGGCACGTGCCTGTAGTCCCAGATACTCAGGAGGCTGAGGAACGAGGATTGCTTGAACCCGGGAGGTGGAGGTTGCAGTGAGCCGAGACTGCGCCACTGCACTCCAGCCTGGGCAACAGAGTGAGACTCCATTTAAAAAAAAAAAACTAATATGCAAGAACTAATGTCACAAACAATTCTAAAAATCAATTCCCTGCCAAATATACTACCTGGCATATATAAACATCACAGGCCTAAATATTCATTTCCCTATACTTTAACTATGTGAAAACACTCTGAATTACCAAATGACACTGGGTGGTCAGCAAACTAGTTCTCTTTTTCCAAAAGCAAAAACAACAAAAACACTTTTGCCCTTTAGCATTCGAAGAAAGAGTATTAAAAATCTTAATTCTTGGCAATCCTTATTCCAAAGTTGCTTGCACTTATCAGACTGGGACCAATAGATCCAAAGAGTAAGGCCAAGACTGGCAAATGCATGTGACTCTCAGCTTTTCCACTGATACCCTCCTAAAGATGCATGTCCCAAGTCCAGCAATACAGTCTTTAACACTCATTTACTAAGTGCCATCAAGAGCAAGCAGTGATGGCCGGGTATGGTGGCTCACGCCTGTAATGCCAGCACTTTGGGAGGCTGAGGGGGGGTGGATCACCTGAGGTCAGGAGTTCGCGACCAGCCTGACCAACATGGTGACACCCTGTCTCTACTAAAAATACAAAAATTAGCTGGGCGTGGTGGCAGGCACCTGTAATCCCAGCTATTTGGGAGGCTGAGGCAGGAGAATCACTTCAACCTGGGAGGCAGAGGTTGCAGTGAGCCGAGATCGCGCCATTGCGCTCCAGCCTGGGCAACAAAGAGCGAAATTCCGTCTCAAAAAAAAAAAGAAACAAAAACAGCAAGCAGTGAGGATAAAAGACAAGAGCAAGTCCTCACTCTCAAAGAACCTAGAGACTAGCTGGGTTCAAAGTGGAGCAAACCAGCAATCAGTACAATAGAAGTGCTAGGTCTGCATATGCACACTCACATGCACACACACTAACAGTTTCAGAGATTGTCCCCTTACCACCTTTGACAGCACAGTCAACTGCAAATCTGATAGGTAAAAAATAGTATGTCATTTAATCTGCATTCCTTTGATTATTTATCAGAATAAAAATGTTTCTCATATGCTTCTTGGTCATTTGTATTTCTTTATGAACTCTGATCATAAAGTGATAATACCTGGGTCCAGAGGAAGCACTCAGTGTCAGCTACTGTTATTACTATTATCACTACTGTTATTTTGTTTTAAGGCTAATCAAGTGAAGCAGTGGGAGTGGAGAAGGAACAAAGAAATCTGTAACTGGCTGTGATCAATTAATAGTAAACACCAATATACTTGGACCAGCCACTACTATTATTAAAGACTAGGGGGAGTAAGTTTCCAGAACAGGGTAGAGTCCATCTTAAGCAGAGGTAACTGCTTGTGTGAAGACCCAGAGGCAAAGAACAACAGGGTTCACAGAAGGAACTGGGCACAAGCTATCTGTACTACTGCGTACAGGATGCTCAGGAAGAAGTGGAGAGATGATCTGGCAAAACATTTCAACTCTACCTTCAAAGCTAGTTGAGCCATGGTGGAAGAGGGATATGATCATACGCTTGAACACGCATTTTACAAGGATCATGTTGGCAGCGACTTGGAAGAGAGAAAGCAGTCAAGGAGAATGATTACAAGACAACAGAAGGTCATGCAGCCAAAAGGGCGATGAAGGTCTGGACTCAAAAAGGAGAAGTAGGATGACTAGGAAAATATTATGAGCTAGGATCTCAAGAATGTGGTGACTAGAATGACACAAGAAGGAACCCAGAGGCCTCTCAAATCCCTGATTTGAGTGACTGGCTGGGTGACACTACCGCTCACTAAGTAAGATACGAAGATAGGAAGAGGTTGGACTGGGGAAGTGGATAAGATCATTTTAAAATGCCCATAGGATGGCCAGATGCAGTGGCTCACGCCTGTAATCCCAGCACTTTGGGAGGCTGAGGCAGGTGGATCACCTGAGGTCAGGAGTTCGAGCCCAGCCTGGCCAACATGGTGAAACCCCATCTCTACTAAAAATACAAAAACTGGCCGGACGTGGTGGCGCACACCTGTAATCCCAGCTACCCGGAGGCTGAGGCAAGAGAGTCGCTGGAACCTGGGAGGCAGAGGCTGCCGTGAGCCAAGACCGTGCCACTGCACTCCAGCCTGGGGGATAGAGCGAGACTCCGTCTCAATAGTAATAATAATAATAAAAAAATAAAATAAAATGCCCATAGGACATCCAAGTAGAGATGTCCAGGAAGCAACTGTGTATATGGGATTGGAGATCAGAAAACTAGTCAGAGCTGGAAAAACACACATTTGCAAATCATCGGCATATAGACGGCAAGTGAGGCACAAGTTTATCTAAGGCATTCCTCATAAACTGCACAGGGTGAGAGGAAGAAGGGTCAAGGGAAGGCAAATACTAATGTTTTTAGGAGCAAAAGAGGAAAAAAGTCTGCAAAGAAAACCAAGAGTATGGGCCAGACTTGGTGACTCACACACTTTGGGAGGCCGAGGCAGGTGGATCACCTGAGATCAGGAGTTCGAGACCAGCCTGGCCAACATGGTGAAGCCCATCTCTACTAAAACTACAAAAATTAGCCAGATGTGGTGGCGGGCACCTGTAATCCCAGCTACTGGGGAAACTGAGGCAGGAGAATTGCTTGAACACAGGAGACGGAGGTTGCAGTGAGCCGAGATCACGCCACTGCACTCCAGCCTGGGCAAAAGAGCAAGACTCCGGCTCAAAAAAAAAAAAAAAAAAAAGTTTCAAAGATAAAACAAAAATCTTGTTAAAGATAAATACATGAGAAGCTAAATAAATAATCTACTTCTTTAAGTCATGCTATCAATTTGCACCAAAATTTTCATTTCCTATGTGTAGGTGTCGAGGGTCTAGTACCCATGATAAATGATATACACCTGTTCTGAGCTGAATTGTGTTCCCCAAAAGAGATATGTAGTACTCCAGGGGCCTGGGCACAGTGGCGCATTCCTGTAATCCTAGCACTTTGGGAGGCCAAGGCCACAGGATCGCTTGAGCTCAGGAGTTCAATATCAGCCTGGGCAACATGGCAAGACCCCATCTCTACTAAAAATATTTAAAAATAGCCAGATGTGGTAGTGTGCACCTGTAGTCCCAGCTACTCAGGAAGCTGAGGTGGGAGGATTGCTTGAGCCCAGGGGTTAGGGGGCTGGAGGTTGCAGTGATCCAAGTGCCACTGCACTCCAGCCTGAATGACAAAGGGAGACCCTGTCTCAAAAAAAAAAAAAAAAAAAAAAAAGAGATATGTAGTACTCCTAACATTCAGTACCTCAGAATGTGATCTTAGAGACGGGATCTTCAGACCAGGTGCGGTGGCTCACGCCTGCAATCTCAGCACTTTAAGAGGCCGAGGTGGGTGGACCACTTGAGGTCAGGAGTTCGAGACCAGCCTGGCCAATGTGGTGAAACCCCATCTCTACCAAAAATGTAAAAATTAGCTAGGCACGGTGGCGAGCACCTGTAACTCCAGCTACTTGGAAGGCTAAGGCAGAAGAATCACTTGAACCTAGGAGGAGGAGGTTGCAGTGAGCTGAGATCACCCCACTGTACTCCAGCCTGGGCAACAAAGAGAGACTCTGAAAAAAAAAAAAGAGATAGGATCTTCAAAGAGGTCATAAAGTTAAAATGAGGTCATCAGAGAGGACTCTAATCCCAATATGACGTGTCCTTATAAAAAAGGGGAAATTGTGGACACAAAGAAATACACACAGGGAGGCTGGGCGCAGTGGCTCACGCCTGTAATCCCAGCACTTTGGGAGGCTGAGCTGGGCAGATCACTTAAGGTCAGGAGTTTGAGACCAGCCTGGGCAACAAGGTGCAGCCCTGTCTCTACAAAAAATACAAAATTTAGGCTGGGTGCTGTGGCTCATGCCTGTAATCCCAGCACTTTGGGAGGCCGAGGCAGGCAGATCACCTGAGGTCAGGAGTTCAAGACCGGCCTGGGCAACATGGTGAAACCCTGTTTCTACAAAAAATACAAAAAATTACCTGGGCATGGTGACACGTGCCTGTAATCCCAGCTACTTAGGAGGCTAAGGAAGGAGAATCACCTGAACCTGAGAGGCAGAGGTTGCAGTGAACCGATATTATGCCACTGCACTCCAGCCTGGGCAACAGAGAAAGACTCTGTCTAAAAAAACAAAAGAAATGCACACAGGGAGAACTCTACATAAGGACTGGAGTTATGCTGCCACCAGAAGCTAGAAGAGAGGCTTGAAACAGATCCTGTCCCAGTTGCTTCAGAGAAAGCATGCCTCTGCCCTTAGATTTCTAGCCTCCAGAACAGTGAGACAATAAATTTCGGTTATTTAAGCCACTCAGCATAAGTCACTCTGTGGCAGCAGCCTTAGCAAACAGATGTCATAAGAAAATTCGCAGCTCAGGTTTACTAAATACCTACCAGGTGCTGTTCTAAACACTCTGCGTGAATAAACTCATTTAATCCTTATAAAGTCCACTCTAGGATCTAGGTACTATCATTACACCCTTTTTACGGTGTGGACGCCGAGGTTCTAAGAGGTTAATGAGCTTACCCAGTATCACACAGCCAGAGCCCTCTCTCTCACCACTAGTGTATGAGGAGCTATTATTAACAGTAATTACAATAAGAGCTGGCGTGGTGGCTCACGCCTGTAATCCCAGCACTTTGGGAGGCCAAGGCGGGTGGATCACTTGAGGCCAGGAGTTTGAGGCCAGGGGTTTGAGACCAGCCTGGCCAACATAGTGAAACCCCGTCTCTACTAAAAATAGAAAAATAAGCCGGGCATGCTGGCATGCGCCTGTAATCCCAGCTACTTGAGAGGCTGAGGCAGGAGAATTGCTTGAACTCAGGAGACGCAGGTTGCAGTGAGCCGAGATCATGCCACTGAACTCCAGCCTGGGCGACACAGCAAGACTCCATCTCAAAAAAAAAAAAAAATTAGTAATTACAATAAGAACAGTAGTAGTACACTGAGCCAAACACTGACCTATGTCCTTTACAGATATAATACAAAATTCCTCTGAAGTAAGTGTTATTATTTCCAGTATGAAGGAGGAACCTGAATCTCAGAGAGATTAAGAAAATCGCCCAAAGTCACACGGTTAAGAGTGCTGAGATTAGGCCAGGCACGGTGGCTCATGCCTGTAATCCCAGCACTTTGGGAGGCCGAGGCGGGTGGCTCCCCTGAGGTCAGGAGTTTAAGACCAGCCTGGCCAAGCTGGTGAAACCCCATCTCTACTAAAAATAAAAAAAAAATTAGCTGGCCATGGTGACAGGCGCCTGTAATCCCAGCTACTCGGCAGGCTGAGGCAGGAGAATCACTTGAACCCAGGAAGTGGAGGTTGCAGTGAGCCAAGATCACCTGGACAACAAAGCGAGACTCTGTCTCATAAAAAAAAAAAGAAGAAGAAGAAGAATGCTGAGATTATATCTAATTGCTAACTTAAGGGGATATACAATGAAAACCTGTTTTTACTAAAACTTTAAGAACAAGTTAATTTTTTTTTTTCTTTAATGAGACAAGAGACAAGGTCTGGCTCTATCACCCAGGCTGGACTGCAGGGGCGCAATCACAGTTCACTGCAACCTCCACCTCCCAGGCTCGAGCCATCCTCCCACCTCAGCCTCTCAAGTAGCTGCAACTACAGGTGCACACCACCATGCCTGGCTAATTCTCTTTTGTATTTTTAGTAGAGATGGGGTTTTGCCACGTTGCCCAGGCTGTTCTCAAACTCGTGTGCTCCAGCGATCTGCCTGTTCAGCCTCCTAAAGTGCTAGGATTACAGGCGTGAGCCATCGCTTCTGGCCAAGTTAAATTTTTTAATGCCTGACTTTGCAGTTCAATACTAGAAATATACATCTATAAATTCAAAATTCTTGAAGATCCCAAGAGAACACATGTCCTAGATTATGGGCCCTTTTGCATGTGTATCCCCTCAACCACTGTTCAAGAACTATTCTCTCGGCTGGGCACGGTGGCCCACGCCTGTAATCCCAGCACTTTGGGAGGCCCAGTTGGGCGGATCATGAGGTCAGGAGATCGAGACCATCCTGGCTAACACGGTGAAACTCCGTCTCTACTAAAAATACAAAAACTTAGCCGGGCGTGGTGGCGGGCGCCTGTGGTCCCAGCTACTCGGGAGGCTGAGGCAGGAGGATGACATGAACCCAGGAGGCACAGTTTGCAGTGAGCCGAGATTGCGCCACTGCACTCTAGCCTGGGTGACAGAGTGAGACTCCGTCTCAAAAAAACAAAAACAAAAACAAAAAAACTATTCTCTCAGTTAGAACCCTTGCCATTTCTCTGACTTCCAGACACAGAAAGAGAAGAAAAGGAAGGATTGAGATGCTGTTCTTTAAAATTTTTTTTTTTTTTTTTTTTTGAGACAGAGTCTCCCTCTGTCGCCCAGACTGGAGTGCAGTGGCACGATCTCGGCTCACTGTAAACTCCGCCTCCCGGGTTCACGCCATTCTCCTGCCTCAGCCTCCCGAGTAGCTGCGACTACAGGCGCCTGCCACCACGCCCAGCTATTTTTTTGTATTTTTAGTAGAGACGGGGTTTCACCGTGTTAGCCAGGATGGTCTCGATCTCCTGACCTCATGATCCGCCCTCCTCCGCCTCCCAAAGTGCTGGGATTACAGGCGTGAGCCACTGCGCCCAGCTAAAATTTTCGATTTTCTATTTAATTTTTAAAATCTGATACAAACATCAGAAAGTGTAAAAAGATATAATGCAATGAGAAGTCTCCTTCCTACTCTGTCCTCTACCTGAACAATTCCTAGACCTAACAGGTAACCAGTGCCACCATTTTCTTATTTATTCTTCTAAAGGTTTGTGTTGTTGCTGTTGTTTGAGACAGAGTCTCGCTTGGTCAGCCAGGCTGGAGGACAGTGGCGTGATCTCAGCTCACTGCAAGCTCCGTCTCCCGGGCTCAAGCAATTCTCCTGCCTCAGCCTCCCGAGTAGCTGGGATTACAGGTGTGTGCCACCACGCCCCAGCTAGTTTTTATATTTTCAGTAGAGACGCGGTTTCACCATATTGGCCAGGCTGGTCTCAGACTCCTGACCTCAGGTAATCCACCCACCTTGGACTCCCAAAGTGCTGGGATTACACGTGTGAGCCACCATGCCCAGCCCTAAAGATCTTTTTTTTTTTTTTTTTTGCATACATACACCAATGCAAATTATCTTTTTCTCCTGTTTTTTTTTTCCAAAAAACACAAAGGGTATCAAATCATACATACTGTTCTGCATCTTGCTTTCATCACTTAACTGTCTGCCTTGCAGATCTTTCTATATCATATTAAATTATGTTTTAATTCTCTCGTTTTGCTTGTCAAGAACAGTTTTTACTTCATTTCACCATAGTTCAGTCTAGCACACAAGGCATCCAGCAGCCCTAAGAACTACCTGAGACAACTGATGATGGCTCCATGCTACACACTAAAGACCCTGTATCTTTTCTCTCCTCCTCATCTTCATTTCACTCTTTTCTCCAACTCACTCAATTCTCCTTCCTTTCCCTATTCCTCTCCCATCTCACCCACTCCTTAGCCCTAACCCTGACAACTAGACCCTAGTAACATCACTGACATTGCTTAGTCGTGGCTAGAAATATTCAGGCTTTAAAAAGGTACAGACCCCTAACACAGAGAAAAAGGGATAAATAATAATTTCCATGAGAACTTCTAATTAACGAGAGTGCCTTAAATTGAGGAGTTTTGGTCTGGAGTTATTCTTCCTTGTTACTTGCCTCCTCTGGCATTTTCATTTGTGAAGACTGAGTGAGTGTGACGCTATTTTCTATACGCATGGAAACAAGCACATACTCAGTCTAACATTTACGCAATGCCTGACAGAACGACAGAGTTCATTCTACAATAAGATAATTGGAAACAAAATATAAGATCTATATAAAATAAACATTTGGGCTCCAAAATATGCACTTTAATTAACCTATCATTTCTTTTTACTGAAATTAAGTAGCTCCAATCTGAAACTACATCTTAGAAATGTTTTAAGGATATTCACCAATGAAAAAGAGAATAAAGTTCCCTCTCCCCACTTTTATTTTCCAGCCCACAAACTCAATGCTATCCTCCCCGCAAAAAGGACCTTTTCTTCTGACCAGACGAACACTGTAATTTTTAAGGTTTCTAAGTAATAAAAATAGGAAGAAAACATTACCCCCAAAAATTGGTTTACACTTAGAAGATGTTTCGCACTGAGCAAAGGATTGGTAAGGAACATAATATTAAGGCAACCACCTAACTGCATTCTTAAGTAGTAACAGGTGGTAACTCACGATATGGAGCTGATTTCCTTTCTCTATTCCTGCCATGCCAGAGACCTCTAGTAGAACTTCTGAGGTTACTGTATTACAACCCAGGTTCAGAGAGATTTAGAGGTAAAACCTTAAACACTGGAAATATCTTTAAAAGTAGGGCTTTGTGTACCAAATACATTCGTTAAAACCTAGGAAACTATAAAATGAAATCCAATGTATTGATCTCAATCCCCTTGCCTGCTTCCTAAAGAGGACAGAGGCCACCAACACTGGTGCTCAACACTTGCTAAGTCGAAACACTCTTACACAGGTCCTCTGATTCTTAACGGGTTCAGAACTTCTGGTTGCATTCCCCATGCAACCCCTCCAACTCTACAGGGAGAATGCTGGAAAAACTGTGTGTGTCACTTTGGCTTCCTGTATATTAATATAAGCACTCTTATCCAGCAATAGCAGCTGAAACATAAATGAAGATAAGAATTCAGTCTACATGACCTAAGATTTCCCACAAGTCCAGATATTTAGGTTACACACACTGCACTATTGTCTGATTTCTCCTCTGCATCAATCTGGAAGTCCACAGAGCAGATTAGCACCCAACAATCTTAACTAAGCTAGTATCCTACTCTGAAGAAAGGCGAAGCTGGTGGAGGGTTTCCAAGACTCCTTATCCTTCTCTGTCCTTCCTCCCATCCCCTCCTTACGTCTTTTCTGTTTGTTTTTATTTAATTTTATTTTTTTAATGTATTTTTAGTCACAAGAAAATCAAAGAAGCCACCTACTTAAGTCTTAAGCTCTGCCCTTTGCTTAGTCCTAATGGAGAGTTCTTTGGCCATCTATGTACAAGAGATTAGAGGAGCCAAAGAGACTGGAGAACCACATCAATGGGAGCTTTTTCATCTAAAGGTCATCTGTCTACACTGTCCCAATGAGGTTTACCCTGTGAAATAAAACTTGGTGTAAGTGCTACCTGCTGAGAAAAATAGTATGAAATGTCACACAAAGGACTGGGGTGCAGCAGGAGGACTCTGAAAGAGTCATACGTGTAAACCAGCAGGTCTTAGAATGCCCTAATATACTATATGAAGTTTCAGAGTAAACAAATGGTTAATGACACATCTTTTGTAACACATGAATCAGCTACTGATTTGCAAGAGTGGGGCACACCCTAGTACCTATGACTCTAAAGTACCTGTTTGAAAAGTGGACCTAGATGTTTGAATTGCCAACCCATCCTAAGACCGCAACATAATTTTACAACTATGTAAGTTGCCATAATTTAAAGTTAAAAAGATCACTGCCTTTCATTATAATGGAAGTTAATTTGAGAACTTCATTAAAACATTCACACCGATAATCAAAGAACAGTAGAGATACAAAGTAAGATATAGCCAATCAATCCTAGGAAGCAAACACAAGAGGCAAGAGAAATGGCAGGTAAAGGAAGTGAAGAATAGCAAATTCAAAAACTACAATATTCCCAATTCTAACGAAAAATGAATAAAATGAGGCTGGTAATGAAAAAATAACACATCTTACCTTCAGAGGCATCCAAGTAGCATTCATAGTGTCAGGATATAAAGACAATACTCAGAAATGAGCAAGAAGTCTTAGTAATTCCCTCGGTTACCAAGTATAAGCAGGTAGGAAAATCTTTTGTTTCGAGAAGGTATCTGAAAGAGAGGATTTTCATTTAGACTAAAAAATAATCAAGACAATGCAAATAGTTTAAGCTACCTGGGCAGGGATTTTGAAGTACTATTTGCCTCATCGCACTAAAAAAGTATAGAAAATACAGTCCCCTTTAGAAAAGGGCAAATGTGTGTCTCCATATATATGTGTGTAGAAACATACTTTACATAAAAAGAGAAATAAATATGTAACACGTATTTTAGATAATGTAAAATTGCTTATCAAACAATTAGCCAAAATCCCAGAGAGAATAAAGTAATTTTCCAGGGTACTTCATAAACACTAAACGTGATTTGTTAACTAACCGTCTAAAAAAAGACCCTTGCCACATTTAATTATATTTAGTAAAGTAAAACCTCTCTAATCATCCCGACTGTCCCAAGATTATGCTTAAGTTTCAGAGTCAATTCCACATGAAAAGTAAAACCTATTCTTGACTGAAGTACTAGGAACAAATAAAAGACCCTTCTTCCCCAGAGATCGTTAAAAGCAGACCGAGCAACTTAATTTTGAGGGTGGGAGGAAGGTAAATTTGCCTGGAGGCAGGAGGATGGACTAAATGACCTCTGGCAGGATCCTCGTTCCAGTCCTGGGCCTGTATACAATTCCAGCTTAACCAGTTACTGCTTCGCTTAAAATGGAGGCTTGCCCGCGTAGGGACAAAAATAACAGCACCCACTTCTTAAAAATAAATGTCGAAAAGTACCCCTTTTTAAATAAAAATAAAAAATAAACACCTCTGGAGTGGATGTGTTCTTGCTATGCGTTTGTCACTGAGGCTTCGAAGACTTGGCATCACTTTCCTTACCGCTCACCGGATTTTGGGGGAGGAGCGGGGGGCGACAGTTTGACTCTTGACCCAAGTCTCAGGCGGACTTCAGAGCCCCACAGGGGCCCCCAACTCCAGAGCCAGAGGGAGCGGAGAGGCGAGAGCCCGAGATCGCACCTCCCCCCACCGCGGACCCCAGTCCCAAACCTACCCCTCACCTCCCCGCAGTGGGGCGCCTCCTTCTGCCCCATTCCCATTGTTAGGGAGGGCAGAGCGCGGGGTGGGCTCAGGGCAGGGGCGCCCGCGGCCGTTGCCCGGCTCGCTTCAGGAGGGGCGCCCCGCGGGATGCGGCTTCCCCTCCTCTCCGCGTCGGTCCGTCCCACCTCGGCTCGGCCTGGCGCCCCGAGCTCCGCTCCGCGCCCCCGGCCGCGGCCCCGGCCCGCCCCCCGGGCAGCCAGGCCCTCAGGCCACTCGGCCGGCAGCCCGCGGCCCAGGCCTACGAGTGGGCGCTGGGCGGGGGTCCCCGTGCCCCACACACGCGTCCCCTCTCCCCCAGCCCCGCCGCTTCCAGGGCCCTCGGCGGCGCCCGCTCCCCGGGCCCCGCGGCCCCCCGCCTCCCCGCCTCCCAGCCGGGCCGCTCCCTCGAGCTCGTCGGGTCGGGGACACCTCCTCTACCTCACCATCACCCTGGCCCACTCGTGCCCCCACCCCCAGGGGCACCAGTGCCAAAGGCAGCTCCCCCAGCCCCGGACCTACCTGCACGGTTCAACCAAGCCTAGAAGTGGGGGCGGGGAAATCTTCCGCCCTCCTCTGGCGCTCATTGGCCCTTCAGGGGCACATCGTGAGCGACATTGGCTGAGCAATGGTGTCCGTCAGAGCGATGGGGCGGGACAGAAGGGGGAGAGGGATGCTGGTGCCTTGGCGTCTCTGTCTCTGTGTATCTCGTTGTCTCTGTCTCTGTCTCGGCCCTTGGAAACGAGAGGCTTTTGGCTGAGAGGACTAGAAGGGGGCCTGAGGTGGGAGGAATAGGAATAGGAATCCTGACAGAGCGTCACGCCAGTTGGCCACTCTGAACCCCCTACCTAAGTCCCCTTTAGGTTCTCTTCTCCATCACCCCCAACCCCTGCCCCTCACCCCTCGAGGTTCCTTCATCCAGGAAGCGACGTGATGAAAACTCCAGGCCGGAAGGCCATAGGGAGAGATGTTATATATGTATATAAAATATACACATAAAAATGTTTATATATAAACTCAACCAGATATCAGTTCACTAGGGCCTGGAAAGGAAAGGGCACACATCTCACAGACAGGGAAGGACTTGAGATAGAGCCGGTAGCAGAAGGAATCAAAAATCACTCTAAGAGCTGGCAACAGTGGTTACCTCCTGGGAGAGGAACTGAGTGCCTAGGGAACCAGTGGGCGGAAGACTTCCACATCTCGGCATATCATTTGTATCCATTGATTTTTGCACCATTCATCAAGATTCCAATTTAAAGAAAAGGATTTAAATGTTTAAATAAGGTCGCAAAACCAGGGGACAGACAAGATAATTGGGCAGGAAAATTGGCGCAACATGCAGATTTGGGGAGGAATCTTAGCTTTTAATATGTTCAGTTCCCGGTAACAGGGTTTTGTAAAACCCAGTGAAGGTGTCCCAGAGGCAACTGAAGTTATGGAACTTGAGAGAGGGTAGACAATCAGGACTAGAGAAGATGCAGGGTCCTCTGCCTAAAGATAGTGATCTATGACATGCTAAAGGATAAACTCCCAAAGAAGGGTAATAAGACACCCACCGTAAAAGGTAGGAGGACGAAAAAGAAGGTCAGTGAGGTAAAAGAAACAATATTAAAGAGGCATGAAAATTAAGGGAGGAAGGGTCTGTGGAAAATAGAATAATAAAACTATGAGAGAGGCCAGGCACGGTGGCTCACACCTGTAATCCCAGCACTTTGGGAGGCCAAGGCGGGTGGATCACCTGAGGTCAGGAGTTCGAGACCAGCCTGCGCAGCATGGTGAAACCCGATCTCTAATAGAAATGCAAAAAAAAAATTAGCCAAGCGTGGTGGCGCGCCTCTGTAATCCCAGCTACTGGAAAGGCTGAGGTGGGAGAATTGCTTGAACCGGGAGGCGGAGGCTGCAGTGAGCCAAGATCGCGCCACTGCACTCCAGCCTGGGCGACAGAGTGAGACCCTGTTTCAAAAAAAAAAAAAAAAACAAAAACTGTGAGAGCCTCATAGGTCTTACCTCTTTACCTCTTTAGGCTCTGGTAACCATGGGACAATAAGAATGAAAGCCAAGGCCGGGCACGGTGGCTCACGCATGTAATCCCAGCATTTTGGGAGGCCAAGGTGAGCGGATCACAAGGTCAGGAGATCAAGACCATCCTGGCCAACATGGTGAAACCACGGGCATGGTGGCGCATGCCTGTAATCCCAGCTACTCGGGAGGCTGAGGCAGGAGAATTGCTTGAACCAGGGAGTCAGAGGTTCCAGTGAGCCGATATCACGCCACTGCACTCCAGCCTGGACGACAGAGTGAGACTCCGACTCAAAAAAAAAAAACAAAAAAAACCCACCTTTATCGATTAAGAATCTTTTTTCTGAGTTTATTAATTCTATTTAAATCAACCCCAGAAAACACCTCGAACACAGCCTCTCATTTCATATCTAAAATGGGGCAAAAAAAAAATAGTTCCTACCCTTTAGAGTTGTTGTGAAGATTAAATTAGTGAATACATATGATGGATTTTTTTTTTCTTTTTTCTTTTTTTTGAGACATAGTCTCGCTCTGTCTCCCAGGCTGGAGTGCAGTGGCACTATCTCAGCTCACTGCAAGCTCCGCCTTCCGGGTTCACGCCATTCTCCTGCCTCAGCCTCCTGAGTAGCTGGGACTACAGGCGTCCGCCAGCATGCCCGGCTAATTTTTTGTTATTTTTAGTAGATACGGGGTTTCACCGTGTTAGCCAGGATGGTCTCAATCTCCTGACCTCGTGATCCGCCCGACTTGGCCTCCCAAGTGCTGGGATTACAGGCATGAGCCATGGCGCCCGGCCTGTATGATGGATTTTTTAAGAGCCTGACTGGCGGGGTGAGGTGGCTCATGACTGTAATCGCAGCACTTTGAGAGGCTGAGGCAGGTGAATCACTTGAAGCCAGGAGTTCGAGACCAGCCTGGGCAACATGGCGAGACCTCGTCTCTACAAAAACACACACACAAAAATTAGCTGGGCATGATGGTGCATGCCTGTAGTCCCAGCTACTCAGGAGACTGAGGTGAGGGTCACTTGAGCCTGGGAGGCAGAGGTTGCAGTCAGCCGAGATCTCACCACTGCATTTCAGCCTGGGTGACAGTGTAAGAACCTGTCAAAACAACAACAACAACAAAAACAAAACAACAACAACAAAAAAACGCACGAAAAAAACCACATAAGCTCCTTGAGGGCAGAAACTGTCCCCTAGTCTTCTATATTTTATTTCATACAATGTACAGAAGACTAAATGAATAATTGTTAGCTGGTTTTTTTTTTAAAAGGGGATAAGATCAGTTACAATGTCTTTTTCCTCAGTCAATCACATAAGTATCTAAAATGACATTCCAAAGTAAGGACAGGAGTTTAAATCCTGAACTATGGTATCTAAAGTAAACTTGAACTTTCCTTATTTTTAAGAAATTTTGGCCGGGCGCGGTGGCTCACGCCTGTAATCCCAGCACTTTGGGAGGCTGAGGCGGGCAGATCACAAGGTCAAGAGTTCTAGACCATCCTTGCCAACATGGTGAAACCCCATCTCCACTAAAAATACAAAAATTAGCTGGGCGTGGTGGCACGGACCTGTAGTCCTAGCTACTCGGGAGGGTGAGGCAGGAGAACCGCTTGAACCCGGGAGGAGGAGACTGCAGTGAGCCAAGATCACGCCACTGCACTCCAGACTGGCGACAGACTGTCTCAAAAAAAGAAAAGAAAAAGAAAGAAAGAAAAAAGAAAAGAAAAAAATTCCATACATAGAATTCTGTGTGGCATTTTAGAGAAAATCATGGTGACTAGAGACACCAGGTGAAATTTTTTTTTTTTTTGGTGACACAACCCCAGGAGATCCTGTGAACATGTGTCCCTTGACCAGGTGAATTTCAGGAGCTTGCACTAGTCCCAGGTTAGCTGGCACCAGGTTGGCCCTAGTTTGAGTGCCTTCCACATACCAGGTACTGTGCTGGAGAAGTAACATCAAAAAGGAAAATCAAATTTCATCTTCAATAAGCAATCACAATACACTGTGATGAGAGTTAGGGTGAAGGAGGTTCAGGTTACCATGGGCTTATATTAGGAGGGCAAATTCTGTCTTCAAGTCTTTTTGCTTCAACAGTAGCGTTTAGATCTTGTGGGCTGGGCATGGTGGCTCTAGCCTGAAATCCCAGCACTTTGGGAGGGTGAAGTGGGCAGAATGCTTGAGCCCAGGAGTTGCAGATTAGCCTGGCAACACGGCGAAACCCCGTCTCTACAAAAAATACAAAAGTCAGCCAGGCATAGTGGTGCCTGCCTGTAGTTTCAGCTACTTGGGAGGCTGAGGTAGGAGGATCGCTTGACCCCAGGAGTTCAAGGCTGCAGTGAGCTACCATCGAGCCACTTCACTTCAGCCTGGGCCACAGAATAAGACCCTGTCTGAAAAAAAAAATCTTGTGATATAATAACAGCTTGTGCACTCTTCGATAGCTCAGCTGGTAGAGCAGAGGGCTGTAGACTGCATAGATAATAATAACAGTTTGCGTTTTTGAGTCAAAGATGATACCCCAGAATCATTATCGAAAATAATGGTTGATCCATTCACCTGTGCCTGTGACGGTGAGCCACATTGTGACCAATCTGTGAGCAACATGGGTGGGAATGCAGTTTGGGGCCATGGAACTCACTTAACAGGAAGTTCCAATAGCAGTGGATTTACCATGTTGCGGCTGTAGGATCTTGGACAAATATTTAATGACCTCTGTCTCTCAGTTCTCTCAATAATAAAACATCCCTCCGAGAGTTGCTGTAAAGGTTAACATAGGGGGAGTCTTGCAAATAGTAGGTGCTAAGATCCTGTCTTGAAAAAAAAAAAAAAATATATATATATATGTATATATATATGAAGAGATGAGATCTTCAATTGTACAGACTGTCTCCACCCATTCATTTGCATTTCTTTTCCTTTACAATAATACATATCTATGATTTCCTTTCATTCCCACTGTCATCAATTTAGTTAGATTACTGGGCAGAGATCACCAGTGGGGCTAGAGTAAAATGAAAATAAATGTACATTGACTCTAGGTATTCCTAAGTAATAGCACAGTTTACTGTGTTCTCCCTCATAAATCCTGGTAGCTGAATGTTGCCTGCTTTTAGCAGTTACGTTTCTGCTCATCTGACCCTCAATGTTCATTAAGAAAATAGTTATTGAATGGCCAGGCTCACTGGCTCACGCCTGTAATAGATTACAGGCGTGAGCCACCGTACCCAGCCTTGGTTATCATATTTCTAATTTATAATAGTTTTTCTTGTTTTCTTATTGTTCATTTTTTATAGCATCCTGTTCTTATATTATGGATATATATCTTCAGGTCTCGCTGAAGAAATAAAGAGGTGTATGTGTATATATGTGTGTGTGTATTATCTTTATTTTTATTTTTTGAGATGGAATCTTACTCTGTCGCCCAGGCTGTAGTGCAGTGGCGCTTTTGGGAGGCTGAGGTGGAAGGATCACTTAAGGCCAATATTTGGAGACCAGCCAGGGCAACATAACAAGACCCCCATCTCTACAAAAAAAAATAAAAATTAGCTGGCCATGGTGGTGAGTGCCTGTAGTCTCAGCTACTTGGGAGGCTGAGGCAGGAGGATTGCTTGAGCCCAGGAGGTTGAGGGGGAGGTGAGCCATGACTGAGCCACTGCACTCCAGCCTAGGTGACAGAGTGAGACCCCATCTCTAAAAAAAAAAAACAGAGAGAGACAAATAAAATAGTTATTGAGCACCTACTGTATGTCAGGTCCAAGACCCTAAAGATGTAAAGATGAATAAGGTGGTGACCCTGCCTTCCAGTTTCCACAGAGGTGGGGAATATGGATAAAAGCAGACAAAGCCATTGCCATGGGATAAGGGCAGAGAATAGCATGTGCAAATTATAGAAGGTGAGGGATAATATACCACTTTCCAGAAACTGATGGTTCAATGAGGCTAAAGCATGGAGTTCAAGAAAGGAAACCAGATGAGATTAACTGCAATGTGGTTCTCAAACTTAAATGTGCATAAAAACTGGCCTTGTTGACTGGGCACAGTGACTCACACCGGTAATCCAAGCACTTTGGGAGGTAGAGGCGGGCGGATCGCTTGAGGTCAGGAGTTCGAAACTAGCCTGGCCAATGTGGTGAAACCCCGTTTCTTTTTCTTTTTTTTTTTTTTTTTGAGACAGAGTCTTGCTGTCGTCCAGGCTGGAGTGCAGTGGCGTGATCTCGGCTCACTGCAAGCTCCGCCTCCTGGGTTCACGCCATTCTCCTGCCTCAGCCTCCCGAGTAGCTGGGACTACAGGCACCCGCTACCATGCCCGGCTAATTTTTTTGTATTTTTAGTAGAGACGGGGTTTCACCATGTTAGCCAGGATGGTCTCGATCTCCTGACTTCGTGATCCGTCCGCCTTGGCCTCCCAAAGTGTTGGGATTACAGGCGTGAGCCACCGCGCCCGGCCTGAAACCCCATTTCTACTAAAAATGCAAAAATTAGCTGGGTGTGGTGGTGCACACCTATAGTCCCAGCTGCTCAGGAGGTTGAGGCGGGAGAATCACTTCAACCTGGGAGGTGGAGATGGAGTAAGCCAAGATCAAGCCACTGCACTCCAGCCTGGGTGACACAGCGAGACTCTGTCTCCAAAAAACAAACAAACGAACAAAAAACTGGCCTTGTTTACATAGTCTCGCAAGCTCCAAGCCTAGAGATCTTGATGGAGCGGGTCAGAGTGCTGCTGCTCGGAGGGCTACACTCTGAGAACCACCGATGGAGAAGAAGGGCGGGGTCAACTTGCAGAGCTGTGCTGGGAGGTGTGTGCTGCAGCCTTGAGGGGGTGAAGAACCTTTGAGAGGTTTTAAGCCTGCAAGAGATGTGGTCACATTTACATTTTAGAAAAATCACCCTGTGTGCAATATGAAAAATGAAACAGAGAGGGCAAGACTGGAGTCAGGGAGAGCAGTTAGGAGGCTGCTGCAGAAACCCAGGCAAGAAATCATAAAGACCTGAAATAAAACAATGCCAGTGGGGAACGGGGAGGAGAGGCCAAATCCAAGGGGTATTTAGGAGCCAGAATTGAGAGGGTGTGATGAGTGTTGATGGGATACAGGACAGGATCCTGAGATGGCTTGCAGGTCTTCAGCTTTGAGTGACCCATGGAAGCGAAGGAAGATGGGAAGGAGGGTGCCTATCACACAGAGAGAATGAAGGTTTGAGAGGCAAGTGTAGCTTTTGACATTTTGCTTTTGAAATGTCTATGGGACATCAGAAATAATCTCAAAAGACCACAAGTCAGGCAGGGCGTGGTGGCTCACGCTTGTAATTCCAGCACTTTGGGAGGCCGAGGTGGGCAGATCACGAAGTCAGGAGCTCGAGACCAGCCTGGCCAACATGGTGAAACCCCGTCTCTACTAAAAATTCAAAAATTAGCTGGGCATGGTGGCGGGCACCTCTAATCCCAGCTACTTGGGAGGCTGAGGCAGGAGAATCACTTGAACCTGGGAGGCGGAGGTTGCAATGAGCTGGGATCGAGCCATTGCACTCCAGCCTGGGCAACAAGAGTAAAACTCTGCCTAAAAAAAAAAAAAAAACCATGAGTCACTGGTTAACAGCCTGAGCAGCAGAAATCTCACAGATCTGAGTCTGAATCCTATCTAGCCTGGCTCTGAAACTCACAATCTGGAGCTGGGGCTTGGTGCAGTGGCTCAGGCCTGTAATCCCAGCACTGTGGGAGGCTGAGGCAGGTGGATTGCTTGAGGCCAGGAGTTTGAGAGCAGCCTGGCCAACATGGTGAAACCCCATCTCTACTAAAAATACAGTTAGCCAGGCATGATGGTGTGCACCTGTAATCCCAGCTACTTGGGGGGCTGAGGCACGACAATCGCTGGAGCCCAGGAGGCAGACGTTGCAGTGAGCCAAGATTGTGCCACTGCACTCCAGCCTGGGCAACACAGCAACACTGTCTAAAAAAAAAAAAAAAAAAAAAAAAATGCTGGGCGCGGTGGCTTACGTCTGTAATCCCACTTTTAGAGGCTGAGGTGGGAGGATCACCTGAAGCCAGGAGCTCAAGACCAGCCTGGCCAACATGGTAAAACCCGCCATCCCCTCCCTGCCATGCCCCATCTCCCCCAACACTCCCCCACCCTGTCTCTACTAAAAATACAAAAATTAGCTGGGTGTGGTGGCACACACCTATAATCTCAGCTACATGGGAGGCTGAGGCATAAGAATTGCTTGAGCCCGGAAGGTGGAGGTTGCAGTGAGCCAAGATCGCACCACTGCACTCCAGCCTGGGTGACAGAGCAAGACTCTCTCTTAAAAAAAAAAAAAAAAGAATTTTTTTTTTTAAATATAGAGATGGGCTTTCTGTGTTTCCCAGGCTATACTCAAGCTCCTGGGCTCAAGCTATTCTCCTGCCTCTGCCTTCAACCAGCCTCAATCCTCCAATTTTCTTATCTTTTATATTTTTCAACACCTTTTAAATTCTACATTCTGGCCAGCTGCAGTGGCTCATGCCTATAATCCAGCACTTTGAGAGGCTGAGATATGAGACTTGCTTGAGGCCAGGAGTTTGAGGCTTGCAGTAAGCTAGAATGGCGCCACGGCACAGCAGCTTGGGAGACAGAGCAAGACCTTGTCTCAAAAGAAAAAGAATTTAAATACTACATTCTAGGAGATTTCTTCAACCTTCAAATTTTGTATTGAATTTTTAATTTTGGCTTTTATTTATTTTTTTTTTTTTGAGACAGGTTCTCACTCTGTCACCCAGGTTGGGATGCGGTGGCTTGATCTCAGCTCACTGCAACCTCCGCCTCCTGGGTTCAAGTGATTCTCCTGCCTCAGCCTCCTGAGTAGCTGGGATTGCAGGCATGGGCCACCATGCCCAGCTTATTTTTGTATTTTCAGTAGAGATGGGGTTTCACCATATTGGCCAGGCTGGTCTCAAACTCCTGGCCTCAAGTGATCCACACGCCTCAGCCTCCCAAGGTGCTGAGATTACAGGTGTGAGCCACTGCACCCAGCCTTGGCTATCATATTTCTAATTTATGATAGTTTTTCTTGCTTTCTTATTGTTCATTTTTTATAGCATCCTGTTCTTATGTTATGGATATATATCTTCAGGTCTTGCTGAAGAAATAAAGAGGTGTATGTGTATATGTGTGTGTGTATTATTTTTATTTTTATTTTTTGAGACGGAGTCTCACTCTGTTGCCCAGGCTGGAGTGCAGTGGCACAATCCCGGCTGGCGCAACCTCTGCTTCCCAGGTTCAGCTGATCCTCCCACCTCAATCTCCCAAGTAGCTGGGATTACAGGCACCTGTCACCATGCCTGGCTAATTTTTTTTTCTTTTTTCTTTTTTTTTTTTTTTTTTTTTGAGATAGAGTCTCTGTTGCCCAGGATGGAGTGCAGTGGTGTGATCTCGGCTCACTGCAAGCTCCACCTCCTGGGTTCAAGAGATTCTCCTGCCTCAGCCTCCCAAGTAGCTGGGATTACAAGCGTGTGCCACCACACCCAGCTAATTTTTGTATTTTTAGTAGAGATGGGATTTCACCATGTTGTCCAGGCTGATCTCAAACTCCTGACCTCAAATGATCCACCTTCTTCAGCCTGCCAAAGTGCTGGGATTACATGCATGAGCCACCACACCAGCAAAATTTTTGTATTTTTAGTAGAGATAGGGTTTCGCCATATGTGTGTGTGTTTTAAGTTTTTCTGTTTTCGTTTCTCTTGGCATATATACCTAGGAATGGAATTACTGGGTCATATGGGAGCTCTGTGTTAAACACTTGTGTCATATCTAAGAAAACTTGCTAATCCAAAGGCCATAAAGATGTATGTCTATGTTTTCCTCTAAGGCCAACATGGTGAAACACCGTCTCTATTAAAAAAATAAAAAAAACTGGGCTGGGCACGGTGGCTCATGCCTGTAATCCCAGCACTTTGGGAGGCCAAGGTGGGTGGATCACCTGTGGTCAGGAGTTCGAGACCAGCCTGATCAACATGCAGAAACCCTGTCTCTACTAAAAATACAAAAAAATTAGCGGGGCATGGTGGCGCATGCCTGTAATCTCAGCTACTTGGGAGCTGAGGCAGGAGAATCGCTTGAACCCAGGAGGCAGAGGTTGCGGTGAGCCAAGATCGTGCCATTGCACTCCAGCCTGGGCAACAAGAGCAAAACTCGGTCTCAAAAAAAAAAAAAAAAAAAATTAGTTGGGCGTGGTGGCACGCACCTGTAGTCCCAGCTACTCCAGAGGCTGAGGCAGGAGAATGGCTTGAACCCAGGAGGTGGAGGTTGCAGTGAGCTGAGATCATGCCACTGCACTCCAGCCTGGCAAGAGAGCAACAGAGCAAGACTCCATCTAAAAACAAAAAAAAGAGTTTTCTACTTTTCAGTCTAACAAATGTTTTATAAACAAAGGCTTTGTTATATTTTGAGTTAATTTTTATAGATAATATGAGGTGAGGGTTCAACTTCATTCTGTTGTGTGTGGGTATCCAGTTGTCCCAGGACCATTGTTTGAAAAGACTTTTTTTCTACACTTTCTCTCACTGAATTGTCTTGGCATATTTGTTAAAAATCAGTTGACCTTGGCTGGGCGCCATGGTTCACACCTGTAATCCCAGTATTTTGGGAGGCCAAGGCAAGAAGACCATTTGAGCCCAGAAGTTCAAAACCCACCTGGGCAATATAGGCACACTCCATTTCTAAAAATAATAATTAAAAAGATTAGCTGGGCAGGCCAGACATGGTGGCTCACGCCTGTAATCCCAGCACTTTGGGAGGCCAATGCAGGTGGATCACCTGAGGTCGGAAGTTCAAGACCAGCCTGACCAACATGGAGAAACCCCATTTCTGCTAAAAATACAAAATTAGTCTGGCGTGGTGACTCATGCCTGTAATCCCAGCTACTAGGGAGGCTGAGGCAGAAGAATCGCTTGAACCCAGAAGGCGGAGGTTGTGGTGAGCCGAGATTGCGCCATTGCACTCCAGCCTGGGCAACAAGAACGAAACTCTGTCTCAAAAAAAAAAAAAAAAAGATTAGCTGGGTGTGGTGGCACATGCCTGTGGTCCCAGTGACTTAGGAGGCTGAGGCAGGGGGGTCGGGAGATGGAGGCTGCAGTGAGCCTTGATCACTGCACTCCAGCCTGGGTGACAGAGTGAGACCCTGTCTCAAAAAAGAAAAAAAATCAGTTGACCGTAATGTGAGCACTCATTTCTGGACTTTCAATTCTATTCCATTGATCTATATGTCAGTCCTTATGCCAGTGCCCAGGGGCTCAACTACTGGTACTTTGAATTAGATTTTGAATCAAGAAGCATGAGTCTTCCAATTTTGTTCTTATTTTTCAAGATTGTTTTGTCTATTTGAAGTTCCTTACAATTTAATGTGAATTTTAGAATCAGCTTGTCCATTTTTGCAAAAAAGGTAGTTGGGATTTTGATAGAGATTGTGTTGAGTCTGTAGATCAATTTGGGAAGCATTGCTATGTGAAGAGTAGTAAGTCTTTCAATCCATGAACACACAATGTCTTTTCATGTATTTAAGTTTAATTTCTTTCAATAATGTTTTGTAGTTTGCACTTCCTTGGTTAAATTCATTCCTAAGTTTTTTTATGGTGCCATTACAAATGGAATTGTTTTATTAATTTCATTTTTGGATTGTTCATTTCTAGTGTATAGAAATTCAACTGAGCCAGGTGTAGTGGTGCACCACCTGTAGTACCAGCTACTTGGGAGGCTGAGTCAGGAGGATTGCTTGTGGCCATGTTTGAGGCTATAGTGCATTATAATTGTGCCTGTAAATGATCACTGCATTCTAGCCTCGGCAACATAGTGCGGTCTTGTCTCTTAAAAAATAAATAAATAAACAACTGATTTTTGTACATTGATCTTGTATCCTCCAACTTTGCAAAATTAATTTATTACCATTAAGATTTTGTGGCCGGGCACGGTGGCTCATGCCTGTAATCCCAGCACTTTGGGAGGCCAAGGCAGGCAGATCACGAGGTCAGGAGATCGAGACCATCCTGGCTAACACGGTGAAACCCCGTCTCTACTAAAAATACAAAAAATTAGCCAGGCGCGGTGGCAGGCGCCTGTAGTCCCAGCTACTCGGGAGGCTGAGGCAAGAGAATGGTGCGAACCCAGGTGGCGGAGCTTGCAGTGAGCCAAGATAGCGCCACTGCAGTCCGGCCTGGGCAAAAGAGTGAGACTCCGTCTCAAAAAAAAAAAAAAAAAAAGATTTTGCTTTATTTTGTGTTTGGTGTGGATACTTTAGGAACCAAAAGACAAATAAATAAGAAAAAGGTCTAGCACTTTGGTCAAATTTATTCCCAAGTGTGTGTTTGTAAACGATATTGTAAATGAATTTTCTTAGTTTCATTTTCAGCTTGCTAATTGTTACTGTATAGAAATACAATTTATTTATTTATTTATTTACTTTTTTTTTTTTTTTTTTTTGAGACAGTCTCGCTCTGTTACCCAGGCTGGAGTGCAGTGGTGTGATCTCGGCTCACTGCAACCTCTGCCTCCTGGGTTCAAGCGATTCTCTTGCCTCAGTCTCCCGAATAGCTGTGATTACAGGTGCGTGCCACAACCCCCAGCTAATTTTTGTATTTTTAGTAGAGATGGGTTTTCACCATGTTGGTCAGGTTAGTCTCGAACTCCTGACCTCATGATCTGCCCACCTAGGCCTCCCAAAGTGCTGGGATTATAGGCATGAGCCACTGCGCCAAGCCAATTTTTTTTTTTATATATCACTCTTACACCTGCAACTTTGCTGAATTTGTTTACTTGTTCTGACGGTTTTGTGGATTCCTTAGAATTTCCTACATACAAGATCATGTCATATGCAAATACATATGGTTTTATTTCTTCCTTTCTAATTTGTGTGGCTTTTATTTCTTTTTCTTGCTAATTTCCTGGCTAGAAATTTAAGTATAATGTTGAATAGAGGTGGCAAGAGTGAATATCCTTGTCTTCTTCCTGATCTTAGGAGAAAAACTTATAGTCTTTCATCATTAAGTATTACCTGTGGGGCTGGATGCGATGGCTCAAGCCTGTAATCACAGCACTTTGGGAGGCCAAGGCGGGTGGATCATTTGAGGTCAGGTGTTCAAGACCAGCCTGGCCAATATGGTGAAACCCCCATCTATACTAAAAACATCTCTACTAAAAATATAAAAACTTGGCGGGGTGCAGTGGCTCACACCTGTAATCTCACCACTTTGGGAGGCCGAGGCGGGCAGATCACGAGGTCAGGAGATCAAGACCATCCCGGCTAACACAGTGAAACCCATCTCTACTAAAAATACAAAAAAAAAAAAAAAAAAGAAAATTAGCCAGGTGTCGTGGCACATGCCTGTAGTCCCAGCTACTTGGGAGGCTGAGGCAGGAGAATCCCTTGGACCCGGGAGACAGAGGTTGCAGTGAGCTGAGATCACACCACTGCACTCCAGCCTGGGCGACAGAGCAAGACTCCATCTCAAAAAAAAAAAATAAACGAAAATTAGCCAGGCATGGTGGTGCGCACCTGTAGTCCTAGCTACTCAGGAGGCTGAGGAAGGAGAATTGCTTGAACCTGGGAGGCAGAGGTTGCAGTGAGTCGAGAGCATGCCACTGCACTCCAGCCAGGGTGACAGAGTAAGACTCTGTCTCAAAAAAAAAAAAAAAAAAGGGATTTATGGGAAGTAATTAAGGTCAAATGAGGTCATAGAGCTGGGCACTGATCTAATAGAATTAGTGTCTTTATGAGACGAGAACCCAGAGAGCTCCCTAGCTTTCTCTCTGCCACATGAGGCCACTTCAAGAAGGCAAGCCAGGTAATAAAGCCCACGCTGAGGTAGGAGGTGGAACTGAACTCCAGAGATGGGGCTTGGACACCAGACCAAATTGATGACTAGCTGAAACAGGGACAGGGTGAAAGCAGCTTTCCATAAGACACGCTCACCAGTGCGCCATGTCAGCTTACCATTTCCATGGCAGAACCCAGAGTTACCACCCCACCGCCTTTTTTTTGAGACGGAGTCTCACTCTGTCGCCCAGGCTGGAGTGCAGTGGCACAGTCTTGGCTCACTGCAAGCTCCACCTCCCGGGTTCAAGCGATTCTCCTGCCTCAGCCTCCCGAGTAGCTGGGATTACAGGTGCCTGCCACCGCGCCAAACTGATTTTCATATTTTTAGTAGAGACAGTGTTTCACCATCTTGGCCAGGCTGGTCTTGAACTTTTGACCTCATGATCCACCTGCCTTGGCCTCCCAAGGTGCTGGAATTACAGGCATGAGCCACTGTGCTCAGCCTACCACCCCTTTCAATGGCAACAACTTGACAACCCAGAAGTTATCAGCCTTTTTCTAGAAACGTCTGTATAGTCTGCCCCCTAATTTGCATGTAATTAAAGGTCAATGTAAATATGACTGCAGAACTGCCCTGAGCTGCTACTCTGGTCACACTACCTACAGGGTAGCCCTGCTCTGCAAGGAGCAGTCCCTCTGCTGTTGCTGTAGGCCACTGCTTCAATAAAAGTTGGCATCTAGGCCAGGTGCAGTGGGTAATGCCTGTAATCCCAGCACTCTAGGAGGCTGAGGCGGGTGGATCATTTGAGGCCAGGAGTTTGAGACCAGCCTGGTCAAAATGGTGAAACCCCATCTCTACTAAAAATACAAAAAAATTAGTTGGGTGTTTTGGCGCACACCTGCACTCCCAGCTACTCAGGAGGTTGAGGTGGGAGAATCACTTGAACCCAGGAGGCAGAGTCTGCAGTGAGCCACTGCACTCCAGCCTGGGTGACAGAGTGAGACCCTGCCCCGAAAAAAAAAAAAAAGTTGGCCTCTAACACCTTCGGTTTGCCCTTGAATTATTTCCTGGGTGAAGCCAAGAACCCTCTCAGTCTAAGCCCCAGTTTTGTGGCTTACCTGCCCTGCATCAACACCAGAAACTTAACCCTTTGGGAATCTCGATCTTGGACTTTCTAGCCTCTAGAACCATGAGAAAATGATCTGTATTATTAGGCTACCCAGTCTATGATATTCTGTTGTAGCCTGGGGTGACTAAGACATTGAGCCTGTATGACTTGAATTTTGTTACCTGCTTGGCCCCTTGATGGCATTTCAGTTTGTGACTCTTGGTTTACGTGATCACGAAGCCAAAACTGTTTAGGAAGGAAGCAAAATCAAGACAGATTAAAAATAAAAATAAAAAATAAAAGGCTGGGCACCACGGCTCACGCCCTCCCAGCACGTTGGGAGGCAAAGGTGGGCAGATCACTTGAGGTCAGCAGTTCAAGACCAGCCTGGCCAACATGATGAAACCACATCTCTACTAAAACTACAAAAATTAGCCAGGCGTGGTGGTGGGCACCTGTAATCCCAGGTATTTGAGAGGGAGGCAGGAGAATCACTTGAACCTGGGAGGTGGAGGTTGCAGTGAGCCGAGATCACACCACTGCACTCCAGCCTGGGTGACAGAGCAAGACTCTCTCTCAAAAAATAAAATAAAATAAAATAAATAAAATAAAATAAAATAAAGAGCCAAGCACGCTGGCTCACACCTGTAATCCCACACTTCGGGAGAAAGAGGTGGCAGGATTGCTTGAGCCCAGGAGTTTGATACCAGCCTAGGTAACATGGCAAAATCCCATCTCAATTTTAAAAAAAATTTAAAAAAGAATAGTAGGGCTGGGCACGATGGCTCATGCCTGTAATCCCAGCACTTTGGGAGGCCAAGATGGATGGATCACCTGAGGTTGGGAGTTTGCGACCAGCCTGACCAACATGGAGAAACCCCATCTCCACTAAAAATACAATATTAGCAGGTCGTGGTGGCACACACCTGTAATCCCAGCTACTCGGGAGGCTGAGGCAGGAGAATCCCTTGAACCTGGGAGGTGGAGGTTGTGGTGAGCCAAGATCGTGCCATTGCACTCCAGCCTGGGCAACAAGAGTGAAATTCCATCTAAAAAAAAAAGAAAAAAAGAAAAAAAAAAAAGAAAGAAAGAAGGTATTTTACATAAGGATTAAAAAGAAATTAAAACCATTATTTGAAGATAATGGCTTAAACAGAAACTCTGCAAATCCTTAGAATAAGAAAGTTCAGGCCAGGTGTAGTGGCTTGTGCCTGTAATCCCAGTGCATTGGGAGGCTAAGGTCGGAGGATTGCTTGAGCCCAGGAGTTTGAGACAAGCCGGGTCAACATAATGAGATCGCATCTCTACAAAAAATTAAAAAATGAGCCAGGTGTGGCAGTGCATGCCTGTAGTCCTGGCTACTCAGGAGGCTGAGGTGGGAAGGTCACTTGAGCCTGAAGAGTTCAAGGCTACAGTGTTATGATCATGCCACTGCACTGCACTCCAGCCTGGGAGACAGAGCAAGACCCTGAGACCCTGTCTCAAAAAAACAAAATAAAAAACCCTCACTATATTGAACACAACATCAATGTTCAATAGCCATTCCCCTTCTCCTTTTCTAATAAAATTCCACTTTTTTGTGTTCCATCCCAGGACCACGATTTATCTAAACTGGTCATTCTGGGTCAATAAGTTTGGCTAAAAATAAATAATATCGAAATTGGTCACAGGAAATCTATTCTTTTTTTTTTTTCAGACAAAGTCTCACTCTGTCGCCCAGGCTGGAGTGCAGCAGCATGATCTTGGCTCACTGCAACCTCTGCCTCCCGGGTTCAAGCAATTCTCTGCCTCAGCCTCCCAAGTAGCTGGGATTACAGGCGCCTGCCACCACGCCTGGCTAGTTTTTGTATTTTTAGTAGAGATGGGGTTTCACCATCTTGGCCAGGCTGGTCTTGAACTCCTGACCTTGCGTTCTACCCGCCTTGGCCTCCCAAAGTGCTGGGTCTGTCACCCAGGCTGGAGTGCAATGGTGCAATTATGGCTCACTGCAGCCTCAACCTCCCTGGGCTCAGATGATTCTCCCACCTTAGCCTCTCAAGTAGCTGGGATTAAAGGCATATGCCACCATGCCCAGCTAATTTTTCTATTTTTTTTTGTAGAGACAGGGCATCCCTACCTTGCCCAGGCTGGTCTTGAACTCCTGGTTTCAAAGGTTCCTCCTGCTTCAGCCTCCCAAAGCGCTGGGTCTATTATTCCCTTTCGTATTCAAACTTAATTCTGCATTTTCAAGGCCTTGAATTTTCAAGGACAGCTTTTTCTGTCCCTGAACTTAATCTTCAGCTCCTCTCACCTCCTGGGAGGTTGGGGGGTGGGGAAGAAAAGTCCCAACCCTCTAATCCTGCTTTGGTCTTTTGCTGCCAGCCCCCATCCTGAAGCTACCAGTCAATTTGTTTGCATACAAGAAGATATCACTTTGGAGATTCTAAGTGTATACGAGGAAATGAGGTCAAAGACCAAATATATATATTTCACTATATCACACTTCAAACTTTTATTTACTGTTTCCCTTCTCCTACTCTATTATAAACCTTTGAGGGTGGGGACTGTGAATTATTTATCTTTATATTCCCAGTGTCAAGAGTGTTTAGCTATAATGGGAATGAATCTCAAAGTTTCTTGAATAAATGACAAGAAGAATCATAGTTGCATGAACTAAATTCATTATTCTCAGTCCTTGAGGTAAATGAATATATTGATATTATGTCTGCTTACTCTTTTTTTGCGAGAGAGAGAAAGAGGAGGGAGGGAGGGAAGGAAGGAAAAAAGGAAGGAAGGCGAAAAGAGAGAAAGACAGAAAAGAGAGAGAAAAAGAGAGAGAAAGAAGGAAGGGGAGGGAAGGAAGGAAAAGAAGGAGGGAAGAAGGGAAAGGGAGGGAGAGGAAGAAAAGAAAGAAGAAGGAAGGAAAGAAAGAAAGAAAGAAGAAAAGGAGGGAGGAAGGAAGGAAGAAAGGGAAAGAAGGAGGGAGGAAGGGAAATGAAGGAAAGAAAGAGAAAAGAAAGAAGAAAAGGAGGGAGGAAGGAAGGAGGGAGGGAAGGATGGAAGAAAGGGAAAGAAGGAGGGAGGAAGGGACATGAAGAGAATAAAGAAAGAAGAAAAGAAAAAAGAAAAGAAAAGGGAGGGCTCTGCGGGCGGCGGCGGCGCGGGGAGCCGGTTGCAGGCCGAGATGCTGCAGATGGACCTGATCGACGCGACGGGGGACACTCCCGGGGCCGAGGACGACGAGGAGGACGACGACGAGGAGCGCGCGGCCCGGCGGCCGGCAGCGGGGCCGCCCAAGGCCGAGTCCGGCCGGGAGCCGGCGTCCCGCGGCCAGGGCCAGAGCCAAGGCCAGAGCCAGGGCCCGGGCAGCGGGGACACGTACCTGCCCAAGCGGCCCACCACGCTCAACCTCTTTCCGCAGGTGCAGTTGTCTCAGGACACACTGAATAATAATTCTCTGGGCAAAAAGTACAGTTGGCAGGATCGGGTGTCTCGATCATCCTCACCCCCGAAGACAGGGGAGCAGACACCACCGCATGAACACTTTTGCCTGAGCGATGAGCTGCCCCCCCAGAGCAGCCCCGCCCCCACCACAGATCGAGGCACCTCCACCAACAGCCCACGCTGCCGGTAGATGAGCACGTGCAGCTGGAGCTGGTGAGCCTGCGGCCGTGCTTCGGAGACTACAGTGACGAGAGGGACTCGGCCATCGTCTACGACAACTGTGCCTCCGTCTCCTCGCCCTATGAGTCAGCCATCGGAGAGGAATATGAAGAGGCCTCCCGGCCCCAGCCTCCTGCCTGCCTCTCCAAGGACTCCACGCCTGACGAACCCGACGTCCATTTCTCCAAGAAGTTCCTGAACATCTTCATGAGTGGCCGCTCCGGCTCCTCCAGTGCCGAGTCCTTCGGGCTGTTCTCCTGCATCACCAACGGGGAGGAGCAGGAGCAGACCCACCGTACCGGAGCAGGAGCAGACCCACCGGACCATATTCAGGTTTGTGCCTCGACACGAAGACGAACTTGAGCTGGAAGTGGATGACCCTCTGCTAGTGGAGCTCCAGGCTGAAGACTACTGGTACGAGGCCTACAACATGCGCACTGGTGCCCGGGGCATCTTTACTGCCTATTACGCCATCGAGGTCACCAAGGAGCCCGAGCACATGGCAGCCCTGGCTAAAAACAGTGACTGGGTGGACCAATTCCGGGGGAAGTTCCTGGGCTCAGTCCAGGTTCCCTATCACAAGGGCAATGTCGTCCTCTCTGCCGCTGTGCAAAAGATTGCCACCACCCGCCGGCTAACCGTGCACTTTAACCCGCCCTCCAGCTGTGTCCTGGAGATCAGCGTGCGGGGTGTGAAGATAGGTGTCAAGGCCGACGACTCCCAGGAGGCCAAGGGGAATAAATGTAGCCACTTTTTCCAGTTAAAAAACATCTCTTTCCGCGGATATCATCCAAAGAACAACAAGTACTTTGGGTTCATCACCAAGCACCTCGCCGACCACCGGTTTGCCTGCCACGTCTTTGTGTCTGAAGACTCCACCAAAGCCCTGGCAGAGTCCGTGGGGAGAGCATTCCAGCAGTTTCACAAGCAGTTTGTGGAGTACACCTGCCCCACAGAAGATATCTACCTGGAGTAGCCGCGCAGCCCCGCCCTCTGCGTCCCCCGGCCCTCAGGCCAGTGCCAGGACAGCTGGCTGCTGACAGGATGTGGCACTGCTTGAGGAGGGGCACCTGCCACCGCCAGGGGATGAGGAAGTGGGGGCCGCTGGCTCAGGGTAGGGGAGGGTGGGGCAATGGGGAGAGGCAAATGCAGTTTATTGTAATATATGGGATTAGATTCATCTATGGGGGGCAGAGTGGGCTGCCTGGGGATTGGGAGGGACAGGGCTTGGGGAGCAGGTCTCTGGCAGAGAAGGATGTCCGTTCCAGGAGCACACGGCCCTGCCCCATCCTGGGCCATACCTCCCCTGCCAGGGCTCGGGTGCTCTGGCTCCTGCCTTGATGAAGCCCATGTCCTGCCTTGATGAAGCCTGTGCCACCTGCAAGTGCCCACCCTGCCCCTGTCCCAACACCCACCGAAGAGCCCTGAGCTCAGGCTGAGCCCAGCCACCTCCCAAGGACTTTCCAGTGAGGAAATGGCAACACGTGGAAGTGAAGTCCCTGTTCTCAGCTCTGTCATCTGCGGGGCTTCTGGGTGGCTCCTGCCACCGACCTCACTGGCATGCTAGCCTGTGGCAGGCCTAGGACCTCAGCGGGGAGGAGGAGCTGCCGCAAGGCCCTATCCCAGCAGGAGAGGGAGGCTTCCTGACTGACACAGGCTAGCCCCATCTTGGTCCTGTCACCCTGGCCCCAACTATTAAAGTGCCATTTCCTGTCAAAAAAAAAAAAAAAAGAAAAGAAAAGAAAAGGGAGGGAGGGAGGGAGGCAGGAAGGAAGGAAGACAGGGAGGGAGGGAAGGGAGGAAGAAGGGAAAGAAGGAGGGAGGGAGGGAAATAGAAAGAAAGAAGGAAAGAAAAAGAAAGAAAGAAAGAGAAATAAAATAAAAATTAAAAAACCATAAGGTTAAAGTAAACCCTTTTTCTTCATACGGATTAAAACACATGACTTCAAATTACAGCTTTGCTTCTTAATAGCTTGGTGATGTAGGACAAGTTATGTAACCTCTCTGTGCCTCAGTTTCCTCATTTATAAAATAGGGCAATAATAATATCTAGCCCATAAGGCATTGTGAGGATTAAATGTGAAATGCTGATCACAAATACCTAGCAGCCCAATAGATACTCACTGTAATAATTATTATTTTTATAATTTCTGCAAAAGTATGGTGATGATTCTTGGGTTAACCTAAAGGCAGATTTTCTTTTATTTCTTCCTGTTTCTTTTCTTTTCCTTGTTCACTTTAAAGAATTAAAAAGAAAATCGATTCCAGCATTTTGGAATAAAAATTTGCATCAAAAAGAATTTATTCATTTTATTGACATACAAATAAAATGTCATTTGTTTATTCAATAAACGTTTATTAAATGTCTAGTAAATTTCAGACGTCATGCCAGGCACAGGGATGACAATGACAATAAGATGTGGTCTCTGCCCTCAGGGAGCTGATAGTCCAGGAGACTGATAAGTAGACAGGTGATTACATGCAATGTAACAAAGGCTATGATGTCATACAAGAAGACAAGTGGGAGTATGTGATGGGAGTATGGTTTTGACCAGTTCCTCCTCTTAGATTTATCCCTTTTTCTTTGGCTATAAAGCAAAAGAATTGGTCCTATTTTTTTTTAACTTTGCAAATTAAATCATAAATTTTAATAACTTTATAAAGATAAAAGGCAAGCGGTCAGATTCAGTGGCTCACACCTATAATCCCAACACTTTGGGAGGCCGAGGCAGGTGGATAACCTGAGGTCAGGAGTTCAAGACCAGCCTGGCCAACATCGCGAAACCGTGTCTCTACTAAAAATGCAAAAATTAGCTAGGTGTGGTGGCAGGCACCTGTAATCCCAGCTACTCAGGAGGCTGAGGCAGGAGAATCGCTTGAACCTGGGAGGCGGAGTTTGCAGTGAGACGAGATGTCGCCATTGCTCTCCAGCCTGGGCTACAGAGCAAGACTCTGTCTCAAAACAAAACAAAACAAAACAAAACAAAAAGATGAGCAACTTGAATTATGGAGGACACTAGAAATAGTGTTTCCTACAGAATCAGGGCTTCCTACCAACATAGTCACTTCTAGGGTTTTTGACCTGAAAAGTTCTGTGGCATATTTTTTCTTTGCTATCCACTTTTTTGTCCCTATTTTTTTCCCCTCTTTCTCTCCTCTACTTTATCTCCTAGAGATCTAGGTAGTTCCCAAAGGAATAATGCTTTACGGAGTCTAATGCTGATTTATTAGGTAAAAACAGAAAATGATTTTTTTTTACCCACAAGTTCCATACCAAAAAATGAATGTAAACTTCTTATGCAGTTTCACACATTGAAAATGCAGGTTATTTTAATTCCATTGCATTTTTCAGAATTCTCAATCGCAATCCTCTGACAACTGTTGAAGATCCGTATCTCTTTAAATTACTGGCATTAAAATATCTGTAAGTACTATAGTACTCTTGTGAGTCATGAGATGATTTATACTCTTTTAAAATTTTTCATCAAAGATTAAGTATTTTGCATTTAGGCTAAAATGTCATAATTTAAATTTTAACTGAGTTATTGAAAAACATTATTGGCAAAGGAAAAGATGTGTAATGGTCAAGATAGCCAGCAGGGGAAAGAGAACAGTGTTGAAGAACCCATATAGATTTGGAACATGTAGACACATGGAGGAATATTACTTAACCAAGAAAGCAAAGGGGAAAAGGTGTTCATTATTCTAAAAAGGAAGAAAAGAGTAAATAATCAAGATGGGTGAATGCAATATGAAAATGAGAAGTAAGATAATGGTAAAAAAAAAAAACAGTATAAGACCTACTCTTAAATATCATTAATTTGATGATGCAAATCAACTTTAATTTCTTTAATAAGAGCTCTCTGGAATTTTGTGGCAAATAAACTGTTGAACTGGCTTGTTTTATAGGGAAGCCAAAATTGAAGTAATCACATGTCCTTGAATTACCTTTTTAAGTACAGAATTTTTTATTGGGGTTCATATCATGACTGTTTCGGCTTTCTTCTTCAGAGACGTGGGAACAACGCAAGTCCCACTTACAACACTTAAGAACATTCTCATGATGACCGTTGAACTGGAAAAACTGTAAGTTATTTTTTTCTTAGACTTATTTTCACCTTGTTGCATTTTTAGGTTTGTTTTATTATTTTCTTAAGTCAGGTTTATTGAGATATAATTTTCATATACTAACATTCACCCTTTTTAAGTGTACAATTTGATGAGTTTTGACAAATGTATAGTTACATAACCACCACCACATTCCCAATATAAAGCATTTCTGTCGCCTCAAAAAGGTCCCTCGTGTCCCTTTGTAGTCAATCACCTCCTCCCACCGTCACCCCCTGTTAGCTACTAATCTGATTTCCTATAGTTTTGCCTTTTCCAGAATATCTTATAAATGAAATCATATAGCATGTAGCCTCTTGTATTTGACTTCTTTCACTTAGCATAATTTTTTCTTTTTTGAGATGGAGTCTCACTGTTGCCCAGGCTGCAGTGCAGCGGCATGACCTAGACTCACTGCAACCTCCACCTCCCAGGTTCAAGTGATTCTCCTGCCTCAGCCTCCTGAGTAGCTGGGATTACAGGCACATGCCACCACGCCTGGCTAATTTTTGTATTTTTAGTAGAGACGAGGTTTCACCATGTTGGCCAGGCTGGTTTCGAAGTCCCGACCTCAAGTGATCCATCTGCCTTGGCTTCCCAAAGTGCTAGGATTACAGGTGTGAGCCACCTCACCTGGCCTCACTTATCATATTATTTTTTGAAATTATGCTGCCATCCATGTTGCTGCACCCATCACTACAGCTGGCCCTCCATATCTGCAGGTTCCTCATCCATGGATTCAACTAAACATGGATGGAGAATACTTGAAAAAAATGAAATATATAAAATAACTGTAAGACAATAAAAACAGTAGAAAATTTAAAATACAGTATAATTATTTACATACCATTTACACTGTATTAGGTATTTAAAGCATACCTAAGGCTATATACAAACACTATGTCATTTCATAGAAAAGACTTCAGCATCTGTGGACTTTGGTGTTGGCAGGGGCTCCTGGAGCCAATCCCCTGCAGACGCCGAGGGACAACTGTTCACTCCTTTTTATTGCTCAGTAGTATTCCAGTTGTGTGGAAACCCCATCTCTACTAAAAATACACAAATTAGCCAGGTGTGGTGGCACACGCCTGTAATCTCAGCTACTCAGGAGGCTGAGGCACGAGAAGTGCTTGAAGCTGGGAGGTGGAGGTTGCAGAGTCTCCTTTACACTTGCTGTCCTCCCTCCACTGCCGCCTGACACACTCCTCCCCAGCAGTGGCCTCTTCATAGGCAAATTTGAGGAGCACCTTTCAGTTCTTGTCCTGCTTGACTTGGCCCTGATGTTTGAAATTCTTGATGAATCTTTCTTCCGGAAACGCACTCTTTCTATGCTTCCAGGAAATCTTTTTCTTGGTTCTCCAGACAACTTCTTAGACTCCTTGACCAATTCCTTCTTGTTGCCAACAATGGAAACAAACCAGCCCTACCTAAGCAAAGCACATTAAAACTCACTAGAAAGATACAGGGGAGGGGGCGCCCACTAAACCTCTAAAGAGACAGGAGGTGGGGAGCTGTAGGACCAGGTTTGGGAACCTGCAAGAATCAAGACCAGAGCCCCTGAAATAGCAAGAAGCTGGAAGCACAGGAACTGTCAGAGCCGGATGGCTGTCACTGCAGTCAGCGCCTCTGATTGTTTGTTTTTGAGATGGAGTCTCGCTCTGTTGCCCAGGCTGGAGTGCAGTGGCATGATCTCGGCTCACTGCAACCTCCACCTCCCGGGTTCAAGCAATTCTCCTGCCTCAGCCTCCCGAGTAACTGGGACTACAGGAGCCTGCCACCATGCCCGACTAGTTCTTTATATTTTTAATAGAGATGGGGTTTCAACATGTTCGTCTCAAACTCCTGACCCCAGGCGATCCACTTGCCTCGGCCTCCCAAAGTGCTGGGATTACAGGCGTGAGCCACCATGCCTGGCCAGTTTTTGTATATTTAGTAGAGACTGGTTTTGCCATGTTGGCCAGGTTGGTCTCAAACTCCTGACCTCAAGTGATCCATCCACCTCTGCCTCCCAAAGTGCTGGGATTACAGGCATGAACCACTGTGCCCAGCCACCTCTGATAGTTTTCATCGTCCTTGGGCCACTTGCTCCCAAATCACGGTTCCAGACAAAAGCTTACAAGTAGTCCAGCTTTGGCCGGGCTCAGTGTGATGGTTAATACTGAGTGTCAACTTGATTGGATTGAAGGATACAAAGTATTGATCTTGGGTGTGTCCGTGAGGGTGTTCCCAAAGGAGATTAACATTTCAGTCAGCGGGCTGAGAAAGGCAGACCCACCCTTAATCTGGGTGGGCACAAGCTAATCAGCTGCCAGCAAGGCTAGAATATAAGCAGGCAGAAAAATGTGAGAGACTGGCTTAGCCTCCCAGCCAACATCTTTCTCCCATGCTCGATGCTTCCTACCCTCCAACATCGGACTCCAAGTTCTTCAGTTTTGGAACTCAGACTGGCTCTCCTTGCTCCTCAGCCTGCAGACGGCCTATTGTGGGACCTTGTGATCCTGTGAGTTAATACTTAATAAACTCCTGTATATATTCCATTAATTCTGTCCCTCTAGAGAACCCTGACTAATACGCTCAGTGACTCACACCTGTAATCCCAGTACTTTGGGAGGCTCAGGCAGGAGGATGGCTTGAGCCCCAGAGTCTTCTTCTTCTCCTTCTCCTTGTCCTTCTCTTCCCTTCCCCTTTCTCCTCTTCCTCTTCCTCCTCTTCCTCTCCTTCCTCTTCCTCTTCTTCCTCTTGTTTGTTTGAGAAAGGTTCTCCCTCTGTTGCCAAGGCTGGATTGTAGTGGCACAATTGTGACTCACTGCTTCTCAGCCTCCTGAGAGCCCAGGAGTTTGAGGCTGCAGTGAGCTATGATCACACTACCACACTCCTGCCTGGGTGACAGAGCAAGACCCTGTCTCAAAAAACAAACAAAAAACTCTGGTATGATAGAGGTGAATTGTCTGTTTTATCCTGATAATTCTGCTTACTTTAGTCCCGTGGTTCTCAACTGGGCCAATTTTGCTCCCCAAGTGACATTTGGCAATATCTGGGCAGAGGTCAAGGACGCTGCTTAACATCTTTTTTTTTTTTTTTTTTGAGACACAGTTTTGCTCTCGTTGCCCAGGCTGGAGTGAAATGGCACGCTCTCGCCTCACTGCAACCTCTGTCTGCCGGGTTCAAGTGATTCTCCTGCCTCAGCCTCCCGAGTAGCTGGGATTATGGGCATGCACCATCACGCCTGGCTAATTTTGCATTTTTAGTAGAGATGGGGTTTCTCCATGTTGGTCAGGCTGGTCTCAAACTCCCAACCTTAGGTGATCAGTCCGCCTCAGCCTCCCAAAGTGCTGGGATTACAGGTGTGAGCCACCTCACTCGGCCTGCTTAACGTCTTAAAACACACAGGACAGTTCCCCCATAAAAAAAATGATGACCAGCCGAAAATGTCAACAGTATCAAGGTGAAGAAATTGCCATAAAGGCTTGGTAAACAGGGATGGTATGACAACACTATTGATAGGCCACATTAAAATACTTAGGGCCATATCCATTATCCCTGTTTTTATGATTTCTTCTTTGTCCCCATGCAGTTTCAGGGGCAAAATAAGGGAGTAAGTCAAAGGTGGTTCCAAATAGACATCTGGGAATCTTAGGGTGTAATATGGCCCTCATGGAGGCCCTTGCTGAGCTTAGGGCCTGATTCTGGAATCCTAGCATTGCCAAGAGAGGCAGGCTGGCAGGTGAGAAGACAAATAATGGGAGAGCCCACATATGTTGGAATTCATTTGATGGTATCTAAGCTGGGGTGATTGTCCCCACTAGCATTACATGACTATGGATCCAGTTATTTGGAGAAATCCATTTCCTCCACAGGGAATATATACTACATTAGAACCAAAGATGGAATCCTTAGTAAATGGAATCATTTGGCAAAATTCAGTTGTCTGAAATTTTTGCATAAAATTCTCTTTTTTATTTTCATTGAGCCAAATAAATAAAGTATCAGGTATTTACTAGGGTCACCATTCTTTGATTCATTGATTTTTTTTTTTCAGACAGGATCTTGCTCTGTCACCCACATTGGAGTGCAGTGGCATAATCTCAGTTCACTGCAACCTCCACTTCCTGGGCTTAAGTGATTCTCCCGCCTCAGCCTCCCAAGTAGCTGGAAATACAGGCGTGTGCCACCATGCCCGGCTCATTTTTGTATTTTTTGTAGAGATGGGTTTTCATCATGTTTCCCAGGCTGAGTTTTTTTTTTTTTCAAATGTCTTAGGGTTTTCGCTTTATTATTTCCTTGATATCCACAGCAGAAGTTCAGAGGTATAACTTCAACATTAACAGGTGAAAAGTTCTACAATGACTTGTTGCACTCCATCACATTAGAATAATTGAACTATAATTTCCATACAACACAAGAAAACTACAGTATTTAGTGACAACTGAAAGATACCTGATAAATAAATATATCAACTTACTACTCATGAAAAGAATGGAGCTGGTTATTTCAGCTATAAAAGGGCAAAGCAAAAAGACCATTTTCTAGCCATTTGAAAGTTACTCAAAAAATTGATACAATGGAATGGAAAGGAAAACAAAAAAGATTGTAAGCAACTTTAACAATGTTCTTGCATTCTACTGATACACAAACCTCTAGGGTTTCAGTTGACACAATCAAGTTCAACTTGTACTGACAGAAAATATTAAAAACCTTCCTATTGAGTTTTTAATATCAAACAGGGAGGTTAGTAAATTGTTTTCTGATTCTTCTACAAAAAAAAAGTCTAGAAGAGGGACAGGGAATGTAGTATGCACCACTTATTATTATTCTAAGTAATAATTTTTACTTACGAAGTCAACACGAGTGCAAAGGGCTTAGTGATGCATCTTATTCTTTACTTTTGGACAGTAACACCCTCAGATGGTATTTTTATTGGTTTGTTTTATATCCCCCTTTTCCATTTGCCCTTCTGTTTTGAAGTGCTTTTTCTTAAAACTTAAGTTCTTTGCCTCCATTTTCTTATAAACCCAATTTCCTCTTTAGTGCAACTCTACCATTTGAAAGGAACCTTTCTATTGTAATTTACAAGCTGTGAATAACCGCTATGTAATTCTTTCCAAGGATTAATAAACTGAGAGATGATTTGAACCAACAGAGGTAGGGGAAGATTAGAAGGGGGATGCAAGTGGCCACAGATCTTACAGGCGGCCAGCAGAGGGCGCTGCTCCAAGGTGAAGGTCGCACCCTGAGAGGCCATCCTTTTTTGTAGGACCAGACTGGGGTGTAAGGACAGTGCCTCATCCTCACAACGACAGACCCGTGTTCTGGGTGTGGATTTGCCTCCCTTGCCTGCGGGACTTCTGCTAGCACTGCCGTTCCTAGACTTAGACCATGCTAGAATGAGTCCAGGAACCGAGGAGAGGAGATGGGAGTGGCTCTTCCCACTGTGGCCCCTAATAATTCACATGAAGAATTTTTGCTTTCCTTGCCAGGGACCCGGGACTCAGTGGGTCCAGAGGTCCTAGTGCCAAAGGAAGAAATGTGTAGATCAGGAAATACTATTATGGTTTTATTCAACTGGAAGCCGAGGCTGGCCATTTATTGTATTTATTTATTTATCTATCTATTTATTTATTTATTTATTTTGAGACAGAATCTCACTCTTGTTTCCCAGGCTCCCAGGCTCAAGAGATCCTCCTACCTTAGCCTCCTGAGTAGCTGGTACTACAGTCGCATGCCACCTTGCCCAGCTAATTTTTTTTTTCTTTTTTTTTTGAGACGCAGTCTCATTTTGTTGCCCAGGCTAGAGTGCAGTGGCGCGGTCTTGGCTCACTGCAACCTCCACCTCCTGGGTTGAAGCGATTCTCCTGTCTCAGCCTCCGGAGTAACTGGGATTACAGGCATGTGCCACCGCACCTGGCAATTTTTTTTTTTTAGTAGAGGCGGGGTTTCACCATGTTGGCCAGGCTGGTCTCAACTCCTGACCTTGTGATCCGCCTGCCTCAGCCTCCCAAAGCGCTGGGATTGCAGACATAAGCCACCGCGCCTGTTTTTTTTGTTTTGTTTTGTTTTGTTTTGTTTTCTGACAGAATCTCTGTCACTCAGGCTGGAGTGCAGTGGTGCGATCTCAGCTCACTGCAACCTCTGCCTCCTGGGTTCAAGCGATTCTCCTGCCTTAGCCTCCCAAGTAGCTGGGATTATAGGCGCACGCCACTATGCCCAGCTAATTTTTGTATTAGTAGAGGTGGGGTTTCACCATGTTGGCCAGGCTGGTCTCAAACTCCTGACTTCAGGTGATCCACCCACCTCGGCCTCCCAAAGTGCTGGGATTATAGGTGTGAGCCATCAAACCCAGCCCTGCCCAGCTAATTTTTACACTATGGGCAAGTATGCTGCCCAAGAGTGCTCTGGAACTCCTGGGCTCAAGTGATCTTCCTTCCTCGGCCTCCCAATGTGCTTGGATTACAAGCATGAGCCACCTTGCCCAGCCGAAGCTGGCCATTTAAAGTTCCTCATGCTGCTGAATCAATAAGGATGGAAGGCGGCTACTATTATGGGCTAAGTGTTTGTATCCTCCCCAAATTCTTTTTTTTTTTTTTTTGAGATGGAGTTTTGCTCTTGTTGCCCAATCTAGAGTGCAGTGGCGCGATCTCTGCTCACTGCAACCTCCACCTCCCAGGTTCAAGTGATTCTCCTGCCTCAGCCTCCTGAGTTAGCTGGGATTACAGGCATACGCCACCACACCCGGCTAATTTTGTATTTTTAGTAGAGATGGGGTTTCTCCATGTTGGTCAGGCTGGTCTCAAACTCCCGACCTCAGGTGATCTGCTGACCTCAGCCTCCCAAAGTGCTGGGATTACAGGCATGAGCCACCGTGCCCGGCCCCCAAATTGTCTTTTTTTGTTGTTTTTTTGTTTGTTTGTTTGTTTGTTTTGAGACGGAGTCTCGCTCTGTCACCCAGGCTGGAGTGCAGTGGCATGATCTTGGCTCACTGCAAGCTCTGCTTCCCGGGTTCACACCATTCTCCTGCCTCAGCCTCCCAAGTAGCTGGGACTACAGGCGCCCTCCACCACGCCTGGCTAATTTTTTGTATTTTTAGTGGACACGGGGTTTCACCGTGTTAGCCACGATGGTCTCGATCTCCTGACCTTGTGATCTGCCCGCCTCAGCCTCCCAAAGTGCTGGGATTACAGGCATGAGCCACCGCGCCCGGCCTCGGCCCCCAAATTCTTATGTTGAAGCCCTCACCTCCATGTGATGGTATTAGAAGGTGGGGCCTTTGGGACGTAATTAGGCTTACAGTGCCCCACGATGGGATGAGTGTCTTAAAAGAAAAGACCAGGTGGTCTGCCTAGTGACTCACCCCTGAAATCTCAGCACTTTGGGAGGCCAAGGTGGGTGGATCACTTGAGATCAGGCGTTTGAGACCAGCCTGGGCAATATGGTGAAAAGCCATCTCTACTAAAAATACAAAAATTAGCTGGGCGTGGTGGCACAAGTCTGTAATCCCAGCTACTTGGGAGGCTGAGGTGGGAGAATCACTTGAACCCAGGAGGTGGAGGTTGCAGTGAGCCCAGATCATGTCATTGCACTCCAGCCTCCAGCCTGGACAGAGAGAGCATCTGAGAGTCTCTGTCTCAAAACAAAAAGAAAAAGAAAAGAAGAGACCAGAGAGCCTTTCTTCTCTTTGTCCACCAAGTGAAGATATGGCAAGAAGGCAGCCATCTGCAAGCTAGGAAAAGAGCCCTTGCCAGCACCCAATCATGCTATCACCCTGATATGGGACTTCCCAGCCTCCAGAACTGTGAGAAATCAATGTCTGTTGTTTAAGCCACCCAGTATGTAATAGCAGCCTGAGCTAACTAAAACCATCACCGAACTAGCCTCTTTACCTATGATTAGCAAGAGGAAAATGGCTCTGTTACTTAGTAGAGGAAGGAGGCTATGTCTGAAAGCCAAGAATTCACTGGGGACACATCTTAGCAGGCTCTTGACCCTAAGACCTGGTTAATGGAAAAGTAGAGCAACCCAATAAAAACAAGACCACCAAGAAGTCAGGTCTTATGGAATAAAGTATTGAGTGTCCCTATGAGGCACAGAACCCTTCGAAAGGGGATTGGAAGAAGTGGTGGAAGAAGGCGGCTATGATTATCAACTTAGACTTCATGGCCATTTGTAGAAGGAGGCTTCTAACAGCTATGTTTTATGTTAATTGGCTCTTTTCTCTTCTTTTTTCTTTCAACCTTATATTAAGAGCACTGGCAGAAGCTAGCGGTTTTGGTATCCTGTAATTATTAGTTGTATAACCTTGGCCAAGTAACTCAACCTTTCTGTGCCTCAGTTACTCATCTGTAAAACAGGGTAATAAGTCTCAACCTCGTACTTATGTTGTTATAAAGATTTAACACTAGGCTGGGCATGGTGGCTCACACCTGTAATCCCAGCACTTTGGGAGGCCGAGGAGGGTGGATCACCTGAGGTCAGGAGTTCAAGACCAGACTGGCCAACATGGCAAAACCCTGTCTCTACTAAAAATACAAAAAATTAGCTGGGTGTGGTGGCACGTGATTGTAATCCCAGTTACTTGGGAGGCTGAGGCAGGAGAATTGCTTGAACTAAACCTGGGAGGCGGAGGTTGCAGTGAGCCGAGATCATGCCACTGCACTCTAGCCCAGGCAACAGAGTTAGACTCTGTCTCAAAAAAAAAAAAAAAAAATTAACACTTTGAACAAAAAAGAAAAAAATAATAAAATTAAAAAAAGATTTAACAATTGGGCCAGGCATGGTGGCTCATGCCTGTAATACCAGCACTTTGGGAGCCTGAAGAGGGAGGATTACTTGAACCCAGGAGTTCCAGACCAGCCTGGACAACAAAACAAGACTTTGTTTCTACTTAAAAAAAAAAAAAAAAACACCAAAGTCAGGTGTGGTGGTACATACCTGTGAGCCCAGCTACTTGGGAGGCTGAGATGGGAGGATCCCTTGAGCCTTGGAGGTTGAGGCTGCAATGAGCCATGATCATACCACTGCACTCCAGCCTAGGCGACAGAGTGAGGCCCATGTCAAAAAAAAAAAAAAAAATTATCCCCAACATTTAGCAGCTTAAAACAAAAAACATTTATTATATCACACTTTCTGTGGGTCAGGAATCTGGGAGGGACTTAGCTAGGTGGTTCTGCTCAGTTCTCTTGGGATGTTTCAGTCAAGCAATGGCCTGGGGCTGCACTCTTATCTGAAGACTCAATTGGGAGAAAATATGCATTCAAGGTCACTCACTGGTTGTTGGCAGGCTGTAGTTCCTCACTGAATATTGGTTGAAGACTTCATTGGCTTACTACCTGGACTTCTCCATAGACTGCCTGAATGTCCTCCCCACATAGCTAGAGTGAATGAACTAAAAGAGAGAGAGAACACACACAGCCCAGGTAAGAGTTCAGTCTTTCTAAGTCATTATATGAAAAAGATTCTTTTTTTTTTTTTTTGAGATGGAGTCTTGCTCTGTCGCCAGGCTGGAGTGCAGCGGCACAATCCCAGCTCACTGCAACCTCTGCCTCCCGGGTTCAAGTGATTCTCCTGCCTCAGCCTCCCAAGTAGCTGGGATTACAGGCATGTGCCACTATGCCCAGCTAATTTCTGTACTTTTAATAGAGACGGGGTTTCACCATGTTGGCCAGGATGGTCTTGATCTCTTGACCTTGTGATCTGCCTGCCTTGGCCTCCCAAAGTGCTGGGATTACAGGCGCGAGCCACCGCGCCTGGCCGAAAAAGATTCTTGCACACACGTTTATAGTAGCACTATTCACAATTGTAAAAATGTGGAACCAGCCCAAATGCCCATCAATCAATGAGTGGCTAAAGAAACTGTGGTATAGATATACAGTGGAATACTACTCAGTCATAAAAAGGAATGAATTAATGGCATTTGCAGCAACCTGGATGGGATTGGAGACTATTATTCTTTTTTTTTTTTTTTTTTTTTTGAGATAGAGTCTCACTCGGTCACCCAGGCTGGAGTGCAGTTGCGCAATCTTGGCTCACTGCAAGCTCTGCCTCCTGGGTTCACACCATTCTCCTGCCTCAGCCTCCCAAGTAGCTGAGACTACAGGCGCCTGCCACCATGCCCGGGTAATTTTTTTTTTTTTTTTTTTTTTTGTATTTTTAGTAGAGACTGGGTTTCACCATGTTAGCCAGGATGGTCTCGATCTCCTGACCTCGTGATCCACCCGCCTCAGCCTCCCAAAGTGCTGGGATTACAGGCATGAGCCACCGCACCCGGCCTTTTTTTTTTTTTTTTTTTTTTTTTTTTTTTTTTTTTTACTAACCAGGGGTTTAGTATAAATACAACCAGCATAGAAAGACCCAAAACTATACAGAAACCAAAACCAGAATGCCATGTGGTGGAGGCGAAGGGCAGAATTTCTGACCCTTTTGGCTCAGCTGCCCTTCCCCACAAATAAAAACCAACAAACAGGACAAATCAGGACAATAAAGAAGATTCATGCTAAGCTGTGGCAGAGGGGGGAAGGTATGATCGGGTGGGGGTGGGACAAGGAATGGCCATGGAAGATAACTGGGTCAGGTTGGACCCTGGACTGGGAGGGGGAGGGCAAGGCCCATCACCACAACTTAAGCCAACCCTAAGCTGCCCCCAGGTGCCATAGGTCCCTGTCCCAGCAGGGAGGCTGATGGGCCTGGGCCCATGCCCCTCCCCACCTTTGGGGGTCAGATAGTGGCCACCCAGGTCTGCTGGGTTGGGGCCTGACACAGGCTCTGCATGCGCATTCGGGCTGCCTGTGGAGAGAGAATGGAGTCACTGTTTAACCGTGCTACCTGCCTCAGCCCCAGCAGACCACAGGAGGTTGGCCCCAGATTCACTGAGTGCCTGCAGCAGCCGTACAGACACAGCATCCTTGGCCACCTCATGCCCATCCCGGCCATCTAGGATCAGCACAACCCAGATGAGGCCGCTGAAGGGCACCGGATGCCCAGGAATCACCACCTGGTACCAGAAGCGGTGCCGGCCAGCAGGTCCTATGCCCAAACACTTGGTGAGGAACACAGGGCTGCCCAGCTTCATTCGTTGGCATAGCAACTGCAGGGTAGCCCGAGCCCCTTGGGACCCTAACTTGTCCCTTGCCAAGGCCAACTGGCTGCCCTCTGGCTGTGGGGACCGCAAGGAGGGACCCACAAGCTGCTGTCGAAGTCGCTGCTTCAGTTCTGGCTTGAGCCACTCCACAGCCACCTGCTCTCCACAGAGGTGTGACTGCCCTTCCTCCAGGGCCTTTTTGGCCATGGCAGCGGTCCAGTGCGAGCTGAATTTGAGCATAGCGATCTGCCCGGGCGCCGGTCCGGGGCTGGGCAGCAGCCGCGCCTGCTGCAGGCCGGGACCCAGCGGCTGCAGCGCGGGCTGCAGCGCGAGCAGCAGCGCGGTGCGGGTCAGATTCGGCGGCAGGCAGTCAACGCTCAGCTCACACTTCCCGGTGCTGCGGCACACGAGCAGCGGGCAGGACGGCCGCAGCGGGTGGTTGTGCAGCGGGCGATGGCGGCCTGCGCGCCGCGCCGCGAGCTGCAGCGGGCATATGCGAAGCCGCGGTTCAGGCCGCTGAAGGTCATCATCAGGAGGAACTCGTAGAGGCGGCCCACGCGCTGGAACAGCGGGATAAGCTGGTGCTCGTACACTTCCTGAGGCAGCCGCCCAATGAACACCTCTGACCCAGCCGGCGGCGGGCTGCCCACCCAGCCTGGGGGTGGCCCGCCATACTTCCTCTGCCCGTTCACCTGCACCAGGCGATGACTGTCTCCCTGACCCACGCCTCCAGCGCCGCCTTGTTCTCTGGCTTCACCCTCTCACACCACAGCTCACAATCCCGCTTGGACTGCATGGCTCTCTATTCTCTTTTTTTTTTTTTTTTTGAGACGTAGTTTCACTCTTGTTCTCCAGGCTGGAGTGCAATGGCGGGATCTTGGCTCACCGCAACCTCCGCCTCCCGGGTTCAAGCGATTCTCCTGCCTCAGCCTCCCAAGTAGCTGGGATTACAGGCATGCGCCACCATGCCTGGCTAATTTTGTATTTTTAGTAGAGGCGGGGTTTCTCCCTGTTGGTCAGGCTGGTCTCAAACTCCCGACCTCAGGTGATCCACCCACCTCGGCCTCGCATAGTGCTGGGATTACAGGCATGAGCCACCGTGCCCCGTCTATGGAGACTATCACTCTCAGCGAAGTAGCTCAGGAATGGAAAACCAAACATCCTACGTTCTCACTCATAAATGGGAGCTAAGCTAGGAGGATGCAAAGGCATAAGAATGACACAGTGGACTTTGGGGAATCAGGGGGAAAGGATGGGAAGGGGGTGAGGGATAAAAGACTATTAATTGGGTGTAGTCTATATTGCTTGGGTGATGGGTGCACAAAAATTTCACAAATCACCACGAAAGAACTTACTCATGTAACCAAACACCAGCTGTTCCCCAATATCCTATGGAAATAAAAAAATTTTTTTAAAAAAAGAGTTCGGTCTTTCTGTAACCTAATCTTGGAAGTGTATATTATCACTTCTTCCATAGGCTATCAGTCTCCCAGACCAACCCTGCTACAGGGTAGGGGAGACTACATGGGATGTGAATACCAGAAAGTGGGGGCCATTGGGGACTGGCTATTTGGAGGATGGTTACTACAAACTATATTTGTAATTTTTTTTTTCTTGAGATGGAGTCTTGCTCTGTTGCCCAGGCTGGAGTGCAATGGCACGATCTCAGCTCGCTGCAACATCCACCTCCTGCGTTCAAGTGATTCTCCTGCCTCAGCCTCCCGAGTAGCTGGGATTACAGGCACGCACCACCACACCCAGCTAATTTTTTGTATTTTTAGTAGAGCCGGGGTTTCTCCATGTTGGTCAGGCTGGTCTCAAACTCCTGACCTCAGGTGATCTGCCCGCCTCGGCCTCCCAGAGTGCTGGGATTACAGGCCCGAGCCATGGTGCCTGGCTATATTTGTAATTTTTTAACCAGTAAAAAAAAAAAAAAAAGAAGAAGAAGAAGAAAAAGAAACAAGTATGGGAAAATATTAAGATCTGATAAAACTGGGTTATACTTATGCAGGTATTCATTACATTATTCTCCATAACTTTTTAAATGTTTAATAATAAAAGTAAAAATATTTTCCCCTTAAAAATGTGCAGAACATACCTCAAATAATGTTGACAAAGAATCCTAAAGACAATTATTATTATTATTATTTTTTGAGACAGGTTCTTGCTCTGTCGCCCAGGCTGGAGTGCAGTGGTGCCACCTGAGCTCACTGTAAACTCCGTCTCCCGAGTTTAAGCAATTCTCCTGTCTCAGCCTCCTGAGCAGCTGGGACTACAGGCGAGCACCATCATGCCTGGTTAATTTTTATATTTTCAGTAGAGACGGTGTTTCATCATATTGCACAGGCTGGTCTTGAACTCCTGGCCTCAAGTGATCCACCCACCTTGGCCTCCCAAAGTGCTAGCATTACAGGCATGAGCCACTGCGCCGGGCCTCTCAAACTCCTGACCTCAGGTGATCCACCTGCCTCAGCCTCCCAAAGTACTGGCATTACAGGCGTGAGCCACTGCGCCCGGCCGATCTTCCTTCCTTTCTCCCTTCCCCTCTTCTTCTTCTTCTTCTTTTTTAATTAATAGAGATGGGATTTTGCCATGTTGCTTAGGCTGGTTTCAAACTCCTGGGCTCAAGCTATCTGCTCGCTTCAGCTTCCCAAAGTCCTGGGATTAAGGGCGTGAGCCACTGCGCCTGGCCCCAGTAAGGATTTAAAAGCTCAGGAATTATTAGTCAGCTTCCTTTTTTGTTCATCCTGTTGTTTGTTCATTTCAGTCTATTCCCTTTTTATAATTTCCTTCTTCATAAGGACTATTTCTCCTTGTACTTTTGTGAGAATTCCTGTAACTTGTAATCCCAGCTACTTGGGAGGCTGAGGCAGGAGTATCACTTGAACCGGGAGGCGGAGGTTGCAGTGAGCCGAGATCAAGCCATTGCACTCCAGCCTGGGCAACAAGAGCAAAACTCGGTCTCGGAAAAAAAAAAAAAAAAGAAAGAAAAGAAAAGAAAAAAGAAAGGAAGGAAGATCCTCATTGGACAGAGCAAAAAGCAGAATTGATGGCACTGAAAATGAAATCAGCGGGTGATGTACAAGTTCCAGAATGTCTCCTAGAGTAACAAGGAAATCCGGGTATGGTAGTTTATGCCTGTCATCCCAGCACTTTGTGAGGCCAAGGAGGTTAGTTAGCTTGAGCCCAGGAGTTGGAGACCAGCCTGGCCAACATGGTGAAACCCCATCTCTACAGAAAATATAAAAGTTAGCTGGGTTTGGTGGTGGGTACCTGTAGTCCCAGCTACTCTGGAGGCGAAGGAGGGAGGATCACCTGAGTCCCGGGAGGTCAAGGCCACAGTGAGCCTTGATAGAGTTTTGCCACTGCACTCCAGCCTAAGCAACAGTGAGACCCTGTCTCAATAAACAAACAAACAAACAAATAAATAATTGTAGAGCTAGAAGATAAAATGGGGCCCGGTGCAGTGGCTCACGCCTGTAATCCCAGAACTTTGGGAGGCTGAGGCGGGCAGATTACTTGGCCCAGGAGTTTGAGACCAGTCTGCCCAACATGGTGAAACCCCGTCTCTACTAAAAATACAAAAATTAGCCAGGCATGGTGGTGTGTGCCTATAATCCCAGCTACTTGAGAGGCTGAGACAGGAGAATTGATTGAACCCAGGAGGTGGAGGTTGCAGTGAGCTGAGATCACACCACTGCACTCCAGCCTGGGTGACAAAGCCAGACTCTGTCTCAAAAAAAAAAAAAAAAAGGTCGAGCAGAGTGGCTCACGCCTGTAATCCCAGCACTTTGAGAGGCTGAGCCGGGCAGATCACCTGAGGTCAGGAGTTTGAGACCAGCCTGACCAACATGGAGAAACCCCGTCTCTGCCAAAAATACAGTATTAGCAGGTCGTGGTGGCACATGCCTGTAATCCCAGCTACCTGGGAGGCTGAGGCAGGAGAATCGCTTGAACCTGGGAGGTGGAGGTTGCAGTGAGCCGAGATTGTGCCACTGCACTCCAGACTGGGCAAAAAGAGTGAGACTCTGTCTCACAAAAAAAAAAAAAAAAAAAAAAGAGAGAGAGAGACAGGGTTTCACCAGGTTGGCCAGGCTGGTCTTGGACTCCTGACCTCAAGTGATCTGCCCACCTCAGCCTCCCGAAGTGCTGGGATTACTGGTGTGGGCCACTGCATCTGGCTCCCACCATCTCTATTAAAATAAGATAAAATAAACATAAAATAATGAACCGACAAAATAATAATACAATTCATTGTAAGTAAAATGCTATCCTGAGTTCTGTGAGTCATTCTGGATAATTCAAATTCTCTAGAATTACCACCTCAGCTGACTTTTTTTTTTTTTTTTTGTAGAGACCAGGCTGGTTTTGAATTCTTGAGCTCAAGTGATCTGCTTCCCTCAGTCTCCCAAAGTGCTGGAATTACATGTGTGAGCCACCGAGCCTGGCCTACAAATTCTTTATTATACAACACACAGTAGATGCTCAATAAATATTTGCTAAGCAGAAACATACACTCAAAATACCAGAAATTATCAAGGAAGTTGCCAGTTGGTCTCTTGGGTTCTTCCTCCCGACAGGTATACACACCTATTGTAAAGATGAACACGTTAGGCTGTGAGAAACCAATACTGTTAAACATTCCAATCAGGTGACAAACTCCCTGGGCTCTGGTTTATATTACCAAGCACCCTGATGATAACTTGGCTTCCTGTGTGGCTTGTTTATAGAAAAAGAATGCTACCCAGGCTGACGTGAGTTGCATTTCTGAGTTGATTTCTCATTGTAAATTAATAAACTGGCATTCTAGCTACATAGATCAGTCTCTTTGAACTCTTTGTACCTTCCACCATTAGTGTGATTTCTAAGGCTGCAAGCCAGACACTGCCCAAGACCCAGCACTGGACTCTGGTGAGTTCTTCCAGCTGTTGCCACCCCAGGAGCCTCTGGGAGCCCCTGGGAACCATCCAGCTTGCTCTCTGTCTCTACATTTCACGGTGTGGGTTTCAGGGCATTCACAACATTCCTGCAACAGAAGAGTTTTGGGAACACCCCCAGCAGGATGTGGGTGATTTGAATATATGTCAGAGATGTGGTTGTATGTCAGAGATGTGGTTGTAACTGAGAAATCTTAAGCCTAGTGAATTTTATTCCACTTGACTTAAAGAAAGAGCACGTGAAAGAAGGGGATCTGAGGACATCTATGAACAGGGCCCCGAGGGCATGAACTTACTAGTGTTTATCTGACTAGTGTTTATCTGGGCCTGTCTAGTCTGGAGAACCTGACTCTGGTGTACCCAAGCTTTGCAGTGGCTGTAGAGGTTTGCTCTTTTGGAGGGAGAAGATAATTCACTCCTCCAACACCTGAATGAGGGTAGATTAACCCACCTCCTTCAGCTGCAGTTTGGCAAATTTCTCTTCTTTGATTTAATGCTCAACGGACAAACTTCCTTTCTTCTTCTTCTTCTTCTTCTTCTTCTTCTTCTTCTTCTTCTTCTTCTTCTTCTTCTTCTTCCTCTTCTTTTCTTCTTCTCTTCTTCTTCTTCTCCTCCTTCTCCTTCTTCTCCTTCTTCTTCTTTTCTCTTCCTTCTCCTCCTCCTTCCTCCTCCTCCTTCCTCCTCTTCTTCCTCTTCCTCTCCTCCTCCTCTTCCTCCTCCTCTTCCTTCTTCTTCTTCTTTCTTTTTTTTTTTTGTTTTTGAGACAGGGTCTCCGTCACCCAGGCTGGAGTGCAGTGGCACGATCTCGGCTCACTGCAACCTCCACCTCCTAGGCTCAAGCGATCCTCCCACCTCAGTTTCCCATGTGGCTGGGACCACAGGCGTGAGCTACCATGCCCGGCTAATTTTTGTATTTTTGTAGAGACAGGGTCTCTCCATGTTGCTCAGGCTGGTCTTGAACTCCTGAGCTCAAGAGATCCTCCTGTCTCAGGCTCCCAAAGTCCTGGGATTACAAGCATGAGCCACCATGCCCGGCCTCAACAGGCAACCTTCTGATTAATAATTAGACCTCTGTGCCGGCCGTCGTGGCTGATGCCTGTAATTCCAGCACTTTGGAAGGCCAAGGCGGGTGGATCGCTTGAGGTCGGGCGTTTGAGACTAGCCTGGCCAACACGGTGAAACCCCGTCTCTGCTAAAAATACAAAAATTAGCCTGGCATGGTGGCGTATGCCTGTAATCCCAGCTACTTGGGAGGCTGAGGCACGAGAATCGCTTGAACCCGGGAGGCAGAGGTTACAGTGAGCTGTCATATATAATGAAACAGTTTTACTAAACTTAGGAAGCAGTGACTTGGTGTCTCTAGAAATTGCCTAACACACACATTCCAGGATACATTCTCTGTCATCTGGAATCTCCTCCCTTCCACAAACCCACGCTGTCTTAAGCACTATTTTCCTATTTGTTGTTGACCTAATCTAGAAAAAGGCGGCCATCACTCTTTCTCCCCCACTCAGTCCCTCAGTCCCGAAACACCCTTATTCTCCGCACTTGTCACCCCACCCTCTGCTGCCCCCACCGCAGCGCGCAAACGCACACGAGTTTAAAGTTTAGGCTGTGATGCTATCCTCGCCTGCAGATCACAGGACAGATATTCTCGGGGACAACTTTGCGAGGCCATGTGCTCGTCCCCCTTAGGAAGGAAGAGGGAGAAATCCCTGCGGCTCGGTTTTGTTCCAATGGTCTGCTCAGCGAGTGATTCCCGTTTCCCCAAAGGCTGCCCCTGCCCCTCAGCATGAACGGGGACGCGGGTGTGGAGAAGGGGTTAGGGGAGAGAAAGCAAGCAAAAGCCCAGGCTCACTTTTAGAGCCTGGGAACCCTGTCTGCAAAAATGACAGCTAGAGCTTTCTGGCTCCTCTGTTTAATCGTCGGATCATCCCCCGAAGCTCCGGTGGAGAGAAAAAGTAAGATCGGTGTAGTGCGGAGCCCTGGGAGCGGAGCGGGGATCTGGGGAGGGGGCGCCCAGGCCTCAGCCGCCGGCTGACAACCGGGCCACCTTCCGCGAGGCAGCACACGCGTCCACAGGCCCGCGCCTGGCGCAAGCCGAGAACCGCGCGTTGCGGCGCCGCGGGCCCGCGTCAGAGGAAGCCCCGAGACGCGCGCGCTCACGGGCCCTACGCTTCCCCGCCGCCCGGCCGCTCGCGCGCGCCGCCGAGGGCCCCGCCGGCCCTGCCCACCCCAACCTGCCGCGCGCCGTCGTGCCGGCTTCCGGCTCACCGCCCGCGCCGCCGCCGCGCCTCAGCTTCAGCTTCGGCCTCAGTCAGCCGCGGAGGGACGCGGAGCCCGGCGCCGAGCCCTGCGCTTGCGCTTGCCGGGCGGGCATGGACGGGCGAGAGGCGTTCTGCAAGCGCGAAATCGGTGAGCCCGGCCGCCGCGCCGCCGCCCCGCGAGCCTTTTCGAGTCCCGGAGAATCCTGCACGCGAGATCCCAGAGCGCCAGACCCATGCGGGCCGTTTCGCTGTTGCTAAAAACCAACGCCCGGGGACTGGGAGAGGAACTGGGGTTCCCAAACTGTTTTTTGGAAGCAGCGATGAACGGGATAGTGCATGACGTGGACATGCTGGGCGCGGGCATCTGGCTGGTGACCCTGCTGGTGGATCGGGACGGGCTGTACAAGATGAACCGCCTGTACCTCACTCACCCCCGACGGCTTCTTCTTCCAAGTCCACATGTTAGTCCTGGACTCCTCCAGCTGCAATAAACCGTGTCCAGAGTTTAAACCTGGTATTGAAACTGAGCTGAATGACGCTGCATATGTCCTTTATACCACCGTTTGTAACGTGGGTGCCACAGCCCGGGCTGTGGGTCGCCCAGTCTTTTTTTGGGAGGGATGGGGGACAGTATTGTAACATGATTAGGATTTAGACGACAGGTATTATTTCCGCCACTCTGTGATTTAAGCACCGTCAGCCCCACCCCCACGGGTGAGAACGGCAGCTGTTGGCACAAAGCGGGTTGTCAATAAATAGATGTTGACAAATGGAGTGAGCGACCACCAAACACCATTGCCAGAAGGGACTGTACAGAACTGAGTTTAGAAAAGCTGCTTTTTTGGGGGAGTGTGTGGAGGGTTGGTAGCGGGGAATATCCACTCCCACATCTTTTTTTTTTTTTTTTTTTTAGACAGAGTCTCGCTTGTTGCCCAGGCTGGAGTGCAATGGCGCCATCTCAGCTCACTGCAACCTCTGTCCCCCAGGTTCAAGCCATTCTCCTGCCCTCAGCCTCCCAAATAGCTGGGATTACAGGCTGAGCCACTGCGCACGGCCCCACTCCCACATCTTTCTAGGCATGTGCTCTGGGAAATCCTGATACAATGTGATAAGGACCTTTGTTCTGTAATGTGGGCTGGTTACATATTGCTTTCCCTTCCCCACACCCCGTGCTACTTTTTGTATTTTTAGTACAGATGGGGTTTCACCATGTTGGCTAGGCTGGTCTCAAACTCCTGACCTCAAGTAATCTGCCCGCCTCGGCCTCCCGAAGTGCTGGGATTAAAGGCGTGAGCCACTGCACTGGCCTGGTTGGGTTGGTTATCTTCTAAAGGTCGCTAGACTGTTTCCACCTTGCCTGTAGACTAAATATCAGTTTCAACTTGTGCAGCAAGATAGTAGATTGCAGCTTAGGTATTTCTTAAAGGCCTTATATTTTCTGTTTCATGGCATTTAAAAGACGCTATGAATTAATGTTCTGGTTATTTTGTCCAGGCAGCAGGTATATTGTGATGGGCCACATCTACCATAAGAGAGGGCAGCTTCCTACAGCTCTGCGCCAGGTCCTGAGAGGCCACCTCTGTCCAGGGGATGGACTGCTGAGGAGCAGCAGCAGCTATGTGAAAAGGTTTAACCCAAAAAGGGAAGGGCAAATTCAAGGTGCAATTCATACCCAATGCATTTGAAACAACCATCCTGGCATTTCTGGGGCACAAGAGACATCAGCAACAAGACATGAAAGGTCTACCTTCATGTAATGGGTCCTCCTTTAGAAGAGAGCCCAAAGCTACTCTACGAATGACCTGCATAGTTACAACTGTAATCTCGAAGGTGTCACTTTGTTATTTACAAGATGCTTCTTAAATGGGCTGCTCCTGAGCTCAGTGTCAAGGTGATTCAACTGTTGTGCCAGACAGTGATTTACACAGCTCAGATAACTGACCTGTCTAGTTAACAGATCACTGCTTCATGTTTTTAAATATTTTAATTTAATACATTCTTTAGTAGAAATAGTCCACAAAACATTTTCTTCAATTTAAATATACAACTTTTATATCATGTATCAAACCAGATTTTATATTCAAACTATCACATTTTAAATTCTTCACATAACAGTAAGCGCACTAGTCAAAAGACATTTACCTATGAAACGTCATTTAGATCAAACACAAGGGTCAAAGCCCAGGACAAGGATTAAAATTTTACACTTAAAGAGTACCAAGCCAGGCGCGGTGGCTCACACCTGTAGTCCCAGCACTTTGAGAGGCCGAGGCGGGCGGATCACCTGAGGTCGGGAGTTCGAGACCAGGCTGACCAACATGGAAAAACCCTGTCTCTACTAAAAATACAAAAATTAGCCGGGTGTGGTGGCACATGCCTGTAATCCCAGCTGAGGGAGGCTGAGGCAGGAGAATCACTTGAACCCAGGAGGCAGAGGTTGTGGTGAGCCGAGATCGCGCCAGCCTGGGCAACGAGAGCAAAACTCCGTCTCAAAAACAAACAAAGTGTACAAAAGGGCCAGTGTGCGGATGGGTGGATTAAAAAAATAAATTTAAAAAAAGTGCTAAAGGGCTTACTTCAGGCAAAAGTGTTGCTGATGTACCAAAAAGTAAGATATAGTTTATTTTCATGCCTCCCTGCTCCTAATAATGTATGTTTTGTGCTGAACTGGCAGCTATCCCAATGTGAACTGTATTCTGGGTGTATCTGATGTCATTTTTCTATTAAGACCAAGTATAATGTTTGCTTGTAAAGCAATAAATCTTGCCTTGAAATTAGATCTTGGATGCACCTGTTTATTTTTGTTTTGTTTTGTTTTAGCCTTTGAGCCCTAAAGGTTTGAGAAAAAGCCTTTCTCAAATTCATTCCCCAAACCTTGGAACCAATATTAACCAATGACAGCTCACAAGCAAGTGAATTCTAAACATTTTTCAGTTGGTTTTAAAAAGGTTTAATCACTAGCTAAATTAAATATTGATTTTATACCTGAGTCCACAAAGACATGAGAGTATTTTTTCAGAAGATAAGGCTGTACTTCAGTTTATAAGAAGTACGGTGAACAGAGACACCACTAATGCATAGATGAAGATGACTGCCTAAAGAGAGACAGGGGAAGGAATTTCACTGGAGAGAGAGCAGCCTATTTGGCCTCACGGTGATGCACTCAGGAAGGTCAGAATGTGTCCTGATGCTGTCCATGGCACCCAGTAGTAGCACTGTACACATAAAGGACATCCAGGATGGGACGCTAGGGAATCACAGGAGCCAAGAGGCAACAGCCTAACATTACAATACCTGATACTATTATTTGTTCCAATTATGGGGCAGACAGGTAATAAAGAGTTGAGAGGTTCTGAGTGTTCTATGGTAAGCACTACTGAGAGATTTCTAGAGTATTTTCCAAAAATGAGTTTTGTCCAAATTTATTATAAATTTTACTAGAATTGCTTTTTGGGAGTCAGATGCATTATTGCATGATAGAATTATAGCTAATGAAGAGCTTCTGAGCTAGTTTTCTTTAAGATAAAAAAAATTAACTCAGGCATAACTCAGGCCAGTCAAATCAAAGTTGAATTTTTAAATGTCAAAAGGCTAGGCCGGGAGCTGTGACTCACGCCTGTAATCCCAGCACTTTGGGAAACCATGGCGGGAGGATCGCTTGAGCCCAGGAGTTCAAGACCAGCCTAGGCAACATGGCAAAACCCCGTCTCTACTAAAAATACAAAAATTAGCTGGGCATGGTGGTGCATGCCTGTAATCCCAGCTACTGGGGGGCAGGAGGATCGCTTGAACCTAGTAGGCAGAGGTTGCAGTGAGCCGAGATCGTGCCACTGCCCTCCAGCCTGGGCAACAGAGCGAGACTCTGTCTCACACAACAACAAAAAGTATATCTATATGGCTAATTTCTTTAGTTGAATTTGGTTCAAATTGGATCAAGTGGTATAATCTTCTAAGAAAAGTCTTTTAGTGTCTCGCTCCAAGTATCTAGAAGTACCTTAGAATGTTTCAAATTATTAAAAATACTTCTCGGTTGGCTCTTCCCTCCACCTCCTCAAGTACTTCATTATTTTATCCATGGAATATCCCCATTCTCACATTAAGGGCAAGAAATCTGAGACCTATGGTAATAGTTTCTTTTTTTCTTTTCTTTTCTTTTTTTTTTGAGAAGGAGTTTTGCTCTTGTTGCCTAGGCTGGAGTGTAATGGCGTGATGTCAGCTCACCACAACCTTTCCCTCCTGGGTTCAAGCGATTCTCCTGCTCTAGCCTCCCAAGTAGCTGGGATTACAGGCATGCGCCACTTTACCTAGCTAATTTTTTTTTTTTTTTTGTATTTTTAGTAGAGATGGGGTGTCTCCATGTTCCTCAGGCTGGTTTCGAACTCCCAACCTCAGGTGATCCACCTGCCTTGGCCTCCCAAAGTGCTGGGATTATAGGTGTGAGCCACCACGCCCAGCCATATCATGATAGTTTCAATCAGGAAGAGTGAAAGCTGTAATAACCATGTAACTTTGTCTAACTAAGTGTGCAGAGATCTGAAAGGCCACCAGGTTGGCTCTTTAACATAAAGAAGTAGAGTTTGCCTAAAGGAATTAACAGAAATAGGGAAATAACTTTTATTTGCAGATCCCAGGAAGGTAGATTACAAACAACAGCAAATCTTAGTGTCTCTAAATAACACTCTAGGCGATTTGGAATATAAAAAGGTAATTATTTTACTTCAGAAAATATCTCCAAAAGTTCACTTTTTTTTTTGAGACAGAGTCTTGCTGTGTCACCCAGGCTGGAGTGCAGTGGCACAATCTCAGCTCACTACAACCTCTGCCTCCCCAGTTCAAGCCATCCTCCCACCTCAGCCTCCTGAGTAGCTGGGACTACAGGTGTGTGCCACTCGTCCAGCTAAATTGTTGTATTTTTAGTAGAAACAGGGTTTCACCATGTTGGTCAGGCAGGTCTCTAACTCCTGACCTTGTGATCTGCCCGCTTCAGCCTCCCAGAGTGCTGGGATTATAGGCGTGAGCCACCATGCCTAGCCACAATTTTATTTAAACCTCCTGTAGAATTTGGATAGGAGAATAAAAGCTTTACCAATAGGAAAATACTTTTCATGAAATGGTTTCAAGGATTGTGAACTTGGCAGGTGAAGCATAACAGTTATTGAAAATACTTTTAGCCAAGGAAATCTACTGATGCAAATTAAATATATTTACAAGCCCAAGGCTTGTGGTAGAAACATCCTAAGAGTATCACAAGTGTACAGTTTACTGCCTGGATTATTGAAAGCAAAATAGCTGTGTTATATAGATTTTAATAGCAGAAGCTTTCAAAGATTACTCACAGAAAAGCAGCTTTCGGAACTCATTATGTTCTATAAAAATGTATGTTTTTCTTTCTTTTTCATTTTTTTTGAGATGAAGTCTCACTCTTGTCCCCCAGGCTGGAGTGCAATGGCGTGATCACGGCTCACTGCAACCTCCGCCTCCCAGATTCAAGTGATTCTCCTGCCTCAGCCTCCCTAGTAGCTGGGATTTCAGGTGCCTGCCACCATGCCTGGCTAATTTTTGTACTTTTAGTAGAGATAGGGTTTCACCATGTTGGCCAGGTTGGTCTCAAATTCCTGACCTCAGGTGATCCCCCCTGCCTCAGCCTCCCAAAGTGCTGAGGTTACAGGCGTGGGCCACCACACCTGGCCAGGAATGCATGTTTTTCAAAAATTACTTTTGAAAGACTAAAGCTCTATAGTTGATAAAACTATAAAATATCTTTATGTATTTGTATGGTGATAGAAACTGTAAAACACTTTATACCATTAAATACACATGAAATTAATATCTTCCTGGTCTCAGGATTTCCATAAAATTTACCCTTTTTAATTTGGCAATGCTAACAGCTACAGAAGACATATTAACCAACCAACCGTTGCTTCATTAGAAACTGCACCAAATCCAATGTCAAAAACATTACTTTATTTTTCTAGTATGAAATGTCCTATTACGTACAAAAGAATTGCTGTTTAGAATTTGCCGCAATTTGTTGAAAACATAGCAATCTATTGCCTACAGGTAGGAGAGTTCTTGCTGCAACAAATTTTAAATGATTAAGCCCATATATATTTCTATATATATGAATAAATAGTGCAGAAATACTGTGACGTGATGAGATGCAGAATAATTTTATAATTCATTAAAATGTAGAATTCTTGCATCAGCACAGTGCATACAATATGTAACTTTTTTAAAAAAGTAAAAGGACAAAATAATCCATATTTAACTATTTCCATCTTAATATTTTAAGCAAAAATGTTTTCATGTTTTCATATTGAGTGATTAGTCTCTTTAGTTTGTAAACATAGGTTTAAGTGACATCTTCATGTACAAAAAGGAATGGGCTTCATTAGATAAAATTAAGCCAGAATAACCTGTACACCTGAGCCTGTAATAAGAAAGAATTGGGAACTATAGCAACATCTTTCTTTTAAGAAACCAAGGTCTGGGAAAGGTTTTGCATAGCAGGGAAACGTTGAAAGGAAGGAAACTTTTAAAAGCAATAATTAGATAAATTCCAGAAGTTGATAGGACAAAGCTAATATGAGTTAGAATAAAATCTAGTAGAATTTTTGCAAAGCTGCATAATCCAGCTATGGCAGATTTTATAGAAGCTATTACCACAATGCAGTAATACAATGTGTAAGAACATTGAAAGGAAGAACATGCAAAATACATCTTCCTCATTTTCTTCCTACTGCTTACACTACTTTTCCTTACATGGAAGAAACAAACAAACCAACAAGCAAAAAACAAACCCAATCAACAAATAACACAGAGGATGAGATCATCTAACAAAAAATGTCCTTCATAAAATATAAGTAGCTGTCTGTAATTGGTAATTTGCCCGGTATCACAGAATGTACAAATGAAGGCAATCTGTATCTTGTCGCATTACCTTTTTCGTTAGTATGATCAACTGATGCGACAGGATTAGCACCCCTGAAGATTTTTCTCTGACGTGATGACAATTGACTGGGAATGATAAAACGAGGGGCCACTGCTGTCCAGGAGAATTCCAGGTACAATTAGATTCTTTTGCCTTTCATGACCTTGCAGCCCTCCCTCCCCACAGAGGCTTACAGATAATCATTAGCGCACATTCAAAGACATCTCTGTCTGTGGGAGAAAAACTATCTCCATTTATTTTGTTTCACATACATCCATAGTTGAATTTTAATACAAAAAGAAAAATTAGAATCTGACAAATGTTTACAAAGAAGATACCTTCAAATAGATTTTACTCATTTTAACCTGGTGTGGAGTAATTGACAAATTGTACTGTTATATTCAAGGCACCAGAGTCTGTAGTCCAGGACCACTTAGCCCAACCTTTATGCAAGCTTGATTTTAATCTACCATGAACAATAAACTCATTGTTGATTCGCAGTTGTGTGTGTGTGCACATGTGTACATAGCAGCTCCTTTCATAGAAAGAAAAGACATCTAGAGGTTGTCTTGTACTTTTACGTACAGGAATCATTGATAAGATACGGATGGATTATATGTAACCGTGGCTGGATTTTATAAGAAAAAATAATTAGTTGACAAATGAGGGCAGCAATAAAAAAGCATCTTTTTTGCAACAATAAATAAATACAGTCAAAAGTTTTCTTTGAGACTCTAAACCAGCTTCTTCACTGAAGAGCAGACGTGGCATTTCCATGGAGTTATACTTGACCCCACAGTATCATTTTTTCTTGCTTTCTTTTTTCTTTTTTTTTAATAAACAAAATTTTCTCGCTTCTGCCACAATAATAAAACCATTTGATCTTGACAAGATAATGGTGTGGTTGACTTTTCTTTTTTCTTTTTCTTTTCTTCCTTTTTTTGTTTTTGAAACGGAGTTTTGTTCTTGTCACCCAGGCTGGAGTGCAATGGCTCAATCTCGGCTCAATACAACCTCTGCCTCCCGGGTTCCAGTGATTCTCCTGCCTCAGCCTCCCAAGTAGCTGGGATTACAGGCATAGGCCACCATGCACAGCTAATTTTGTATTTTTGGTAGAGACGGGGTTTCTCCATATTGGTCAGGCTGGTCTCGAACTCCCGACCTCAGATGATCCGCCCGCCTTGGCCTCCCAAAGTGCTGGGATTACAGGCGTGAGCCACCGCACCTGGCAACTTTGCTTTTCTCTTGTCCATTGGACAAAATTGGCCAATAATATAATTGGACTGTTATGACTGATAAAAACAAAGTTTAGGTCAAGTCTTGTCAGGATAGCCTCACTAAAAAGATCTGGCTCCTCAATTTAAAATAGTTCAGGCAACAAGATTCTTGTTGTGTTTTATGTTAGGTTAACATGCTGAACTTTAGGAAGCTGTAGACTGCAGCTTGTTGTTGTGAGACCTACAGAGTATAGAAAAAGGGAACAATTGAGCACCTTTCATTTTTGAAAATGATGCTTTATGCGGATGCCAAAGTAAATAAATCTGGGAGAAGCAGCCATGTTCTTTCATTCACCCTTGGCAAGCGAATAGAAAAGAACGATTAAGAAATTTTTAACCTATAATAATAAAACTTTTCACTGTACACTAAGCATAATAGCTCACTGGAAAAAGCCAATATTTAAAATATGTATGTATATATATTTGTCTAATAAAGATTACAACATTTTCAGGCAACTGGACAAATAGAGACATTTACAGAAGCATTACCATTGTGGTGAAAGGTGCGTGTGTGTGTCTATGTGTGTGTTTATTTACACGGATGAGGGGAATATAAAGGGAAAAATTATGCTAAAGCAAAAGAAAAAGCAATTTTAAAATCACATTTTTCTATTAAAGTCCAGAAAGTCTCCCAGTTTCACACAGTTTTATTCACAACTTTTTTTTTTTTTTGAGACGAAGTCTCGCTTTTGTCCCCAGTCTGTAGTGCAAAGGCACAATCTTGGCTCACTGCAACCTCTACTTCCCAGATTCAAGCGATTCTCCTGCCTCAGCCTCCCGAGTAGCTGGGATTACAGGTGTCTGCCACCACACCCGGCTAATTTTTGTACTTTTTGTAGAGACGAGGTTTCACCATGTTGGCCAGGCTGGTCGCAAACTCCTGACCTCAGGTGATCCGCCCGTCTCGGCCTCCCAAAGTGCTGGGATTACAGGTGTGAGCCACCAAGGCTGGCCTCACAACTTTTGTCAGTAAACCAAATTACTGTACAGTTACCAAGACTAAGTCAAAGGACTTTATATTGCAATAGCAGATAAATTTATATTGCAATAGCAGATAAATACAGTATTCTAATAGTTTACAATTTTTAAATACATTGTTTCACGTGGCTGCTAGAATAAATTTTTTACCACTATACATCGTTAACATTAAAAAATTATATTAGCTAACCTGACTTTTTGGGGGGCAATTTTGGATTACGTAATCACAAGGTACAATAAAGCAGTGACCCCAAGATCCAGTTCTGATTCCAGTTAAAAATTTAGACTAAAGATATCACAATCTGTAAGAAAAGAAAGAATATGGATGGTATAAATGATGAATTATAACAAAGTGCAGTAATGAAAACAATGTACAAACAATGCTGGAGATCATAAATTACAATGGGAAAATATGGCAAAGGAAATTCTGGAAACCCATAATAAAATCAAGTTTCAATAACTGGCTAGTTATGTTTCATTCTACCTTAAATCTGGAAAGCAATAGAAATTCCCTAAAAATGCAACAGCAAGTTGTCTTTATACAATTCTTTGCATTGTAATTTTTTTCTTTTTTTCTTTTTTTTTTTTTTTTGATTTGTTTGTTTTGAGACAGGGTCTCACTCTGTAGCCCAGTCTGGAGTGCAGTGGCGCAATCATGGCTCACTGCAGCCTCAACCTCCAGGGCTCAGGTGATCCTCCTACCTCAGCCTCCTGGGTAGCTGGGACTACAGGCACGTGCCACCACGCTCAGCTAATTTTTTGTATTTTTTGTAGAGATGGGGTTTCCCCATGTTGCCCAGGCTGGTCTCAAACTCCTGGGCTCAAGTGAGCTGCCTGCCTTGGCTTCTCAAAGTGTTGAGATCACAGGTGTGAGCCACTGCACACAGCCTAATTTGTTTATTTAAGCAGAATTGAGCAAACGTCTCCATTCAGCTCCCATGTGCTTTACTGAAAATTATGTCAACTTGAGTATATTAAAAAGCTACATAAAATAACCAGGTGGCAAGAAGACATCCTAAGTGGCCCCTACACTATGCGGGCCCAGCCTAGGTCTCCTTTGCTCCTTTACCAAATTCCCTTTGTCTTGCTGCAGGCCCCAGGACCTCCAGGCAACTTCCTCTCCTTCATCAGCAGTTGCCAGCAGTCATCCTCTGGGCTCTGCCAGCAAGTTGGCAGCAGGGTAGGATTCACACCCCTTGGCTTCTACCTCACAGTTACCACCAAAGGCTTTTCCAATTTAAAAAAGCAATTTTAGAAATTGAACCAGAGGAATAACCACCATGTACAAATCAAAAAGCATAGAGGGGCTTATAATGAGAAGTTGTGCACCTCTGTCCTACCTTAACTCCATCTGAAATCCAGGCTCCCTATGATCAATCCCCTTGACCTTTCAGTTCTCTGGGTAGATTTCTTTTCTTTTCTTTTCTTTTCTTTTCTTTCTTTCTTTCTTTCTTTTTTTTTTTTGAGACAGAGTCTTGCTGTTGCCCAGGTTGGAGTGCAGTGGTGGGATCTCAGCTCACTGCAATCTCCTCCTCCTGGGTTCAAATGATTTTCCTGCCTCAGCCTCCCGAGTAGCTGGGATTACAGGTGCCCGCCCTTATGCCCAGCTAATTTTTGTATTTTTAGTAGAGACAAGGTTTTACCATATTGGCCAGGCTGGTCTGGAACTCCTGACCTAACCACCCACCTCAGCCTCCCAAAAGTGCTAGGATTACAGACATGAGCCACCATGCCCGGTCTGGGTAGATTTTTTTCTTTTGAGATGGAGTCTCGCTCTTGTCGCCCAGGCTGAAGTGTAGTGGTGTGATCTCCACTCACTGCAACCTCCGCCTCCCAGGTTCAAGTGATTCTTCTGCCTCAGCCTCCAGAGTAGCTGGGACTTACAGGCGTGCACCACCATGCCTGGCTAATTTTTGTATTATTAGTGGAGATGGGGTTTCACCATGTTGGCCAGCTGGTCTTGAACTCCTGACCTCAGATGATCCACCCGCCTTGGCCTTCCCAAGTGCTGGGATTACAGGCATAAGCCACCGTGCCCAGCCTGGGTAGCTTTCTCATACTGCTATTTCTTGTTTTATCAACTTTCATTTAAGCCCTGTGATGGCAAATGAGAACCAAGCTCACTTAACCATTTTCCCACCTCCCTTTTTGAGTCCAAGTCTTTTTTGTTTTGTTTTGTTTTGTTTTATTTTGTTTTTTTTGTTTTGAGATGGAGTCTTGCTCTGTCACCCAGGCTAGAGTGCAGTGGTGTGATCTCAGCTCACTGCAACCTCCACCTCCTGGGTTCAAGCAATTTTCCACCTCAGCCTCCTGAGTAGCTGGGATTACAGGCGCTCACCACCGCAACCGGCTAATTTTTGTATTTTTAGAAGAGATGAGGTTTCACCATCTTGGCCAGGCTGGTCTCAAACTCCTGACCTCGTGATACACCCGCCTCGGCCTCCCAAAGTGCTGAGATTACAGGTGTGGGCCACTGCACCTGGCTGAGTCCAAGTTTTATTTCCCTATAATTTAAAAATTATATCATTCCATGCTTTGTCTGTAGGCTGATTCTAAAAGTTGAAAACCAATGTCATTATTTTTATTATTATTTTTTTGACACGGAATTTTGCTCTTGTGGCCCGGGCTGGAGTGCAATGGCATGGTTTTGGCTCACTGCAACCTCTGCCTCCTGGGTTCAAGTGATTCTCCTGCCTCAGCCTCCTGAGTAGCTGGGATTACAGGTGCCTGCCACCACACCTAGCTAATTTTTGTATTTTTAGTACAGATGGGGTTTCACCATGTTGGTCAGGCTGGTCTCAACTCCTGAGCTCAGGTGATCCACACGCCTTGGCCTCCCAAAGTGTTGGGATTATAGGCATAAGCCACTGTTCCTGGCCCAATGTCATTATTTACATTATTACGACAATGTAAATATTTTTCTCTATACCACCTAGTCCTTTGCTAATAAGGCATTCTTTTTTTTCTTTTTTTTTTTTTGAGACAGAGTCTCGCTCTGTTGCCTAGGCTGGAGTGCAGTGGCACAATCTTGGCTCACTGCAACCTCCACCTCTCAGGTTTGAGCAATTCACTTGCCTCAGCCTCCCAAGTAGCGAGGATTACAGGCGCCTACCACAATGCCTGGCTAATTTTTGTATTTTTAATAGAGACGAGGTTTCACCATGTTGTCCAGGCTGGTCTTGAACTCCCAACCTCAGGTGACCCACCTCAGCCTCCCAAAGTGCTGGGATTACAAGCGTGAGTCTCTGTGTCTGGCCAACATACTATTGTCTCAATATGCATTTTGCCATACTTTTTAAGCGCATCTCTTCTGCTATCCTGTAGTACAACTTACTCTTGGAAATGATCAAAGCAAACTATATTACCCTGGGGACAAACCCATTGTGATTGGCATCCACGAACAAACTTGGTGTAAAGAAATCATATCTATGACCAAGAGGATTTCTTTCTTATTTGGAGATAAGAGTCTCACTTTGTCACCCTGCCTGGACTGCAGTGACATAAACACGGCTTGCTATAGCCTTGACCTGCCAGGCTCAAGTGATCCTCCTGCCTTAACCCCTTCAAGTAGCTACAGGTGCTCACCACCATGCCCAGCAATTTTTTTTTGTAGAGATGGAGTCTTGCTGTGTTGCCCAGGTAACTTACCTCCTGAGCTCAAGTGATCTGCCTGCCTTTGCCTCCCAAAGTGCTGGGATGACAGTTATGAGCCACTTGTACCCAGCCATAAGAATATTTCTTAAAATCTGACTTAAAATTTTTTTAAAAAATTCTTTTAGGGATAGGGTTTCACCATGTTGGCTAGGCTGGTCTCGAACTCCTGACCTCAGGTGGTCTGCCCCCCTTGGCCTCCCAAAGTGCTTGGATTACAAGTGTGAGCCACTGTGCCCAGCCAAAATCTGACACATTTATAAATTTCTACAATAATTTTAAATACCAAAAATATTCCCAAAACGTTTCATCATGATTATTTTTCTTCCTAAATCTTATAGTCTCTCAGAAAAATAACTTAGCCCACGTTTCCTTTAAAGAGTTTTTAATTTTTTTAATGAAGGGCCAAATTAATTTTATTTTTCCTTCTTTAAAAAAATTCGTCCAGCACAGTGGCTCACACCTGTAATCCCAGCAGTTTGGGAGGCCGAGGGCAGAAGATCACTTGTGTCCAGGAGTTCAAGACCAGCCTGGCCACATGGTGAAACCCCATCTCTACTAAAAATACAAAAATGAGCCAGGTGTGGTGGCGCATGCCTGTAGTGCCAACTACTTGGAAGGCTGAGGTTGGAGGCTCCCTTAAGCCTGAGAGGTGAAGACTTCAGTGAGCTGTGATGGCACCACTGTGCTCCAATGTAGATGACAAAGTGAGACCCTGTCTTAAAACAAAACAAAACAAAACAAAACTTTTTTTTGGAGATAGGGCCTCACTTGATCGCCCCGGCTAGAGTACAGTGGTGCTATCATGGCTCACTGCAGGGTTGACCTCCTGGGGTCAAGCAGTCCCCTGGCCTCAGCCTCGCCAAGTAGCTGAGACTACAGGTGTGCATCACAACACCCAGCAAATTCCTTTTTGTAGAAACAGGGTTTTGCCATGTTGCCCAGGCTGGTCTCAAAATCCTGGCCTCAAGTGATCCACCCACCTCAGCTTTTTAGAATGCTGGGATTACAGGCTGTGAGCCACAACTCTCTTGGCCTATAAATGATAATTTAAGTGAATCTCTGAAGCTACAGTTTTTTGTTTCGAGATGGAGTCTCGCTCTGTCGTGCAGTGGCATGATCTCGGCTCACTGCAACCTCCGCCTTCTGGGTTCAAGTGATTCTCCTCCCTCAGCCTCCCAAGCAGCTGGGATTACAGGTGCCTGCCACCATGCCTGGCTAATTTTTGCATTTTTAGTACAGACGGGGTTTTGCCCTGTTAGCCAGGCTGGTCTCGAACTCCTGACCTCAAGTGATCCTTTCACCTCAGCCTCCCAAAGTGCTGGGATTATAGGCATGAACCATTGCGCCCAGCCTCTGAAGCTATAGTTTTATAGATTCTAAAGCAGAGACTTCATATAGATGTCTATGAAAAGCCAAAAACAAACAAAAAACCCACAGGAAAACCTGATTCCCCACGCCAGAATTTCAAGGATTTGCCTAAAGGTAAGGTCCATCTGTACCTGAAATAAAGTTTGCTATGCCTCTTTTTTTGCAGGGTCACCCAGCCCTATGCACCAATTATACTAGTAACAATCATTACATGAGTACCTCAGGAAGCTTTTAAATATATCACAAATATTTTACCAAATAAACCTGAATGGCCCTGGTTTAATGAATCTGTTTCTCTGTCTATAGACTATCTAGTCTTATAAAGTCAAAAGAGAAGCAATGTGACAAATTATTCAACAGCCCTTCTCTATTTATAGAGAGAGACTGAACTTCTTTGGTTAGAAAGAAAACCTTGAGTTTCATTTCCTAGTTCATATATTTTTATAACATCGTGGGACGGATTTTGGGAAAACCAAGATGGTATAGCGGGTGCACACTTTGATCCTCCCTCTCCCTTCAAGAACATACAGGTGAGAGTAAAATATAAAAAAGAGAAATTGAAAAGACATAGTCATGCTTAAATAAGTTACAACAATCTCAATGGAACAGACACAAAACTGTGAGCAGGACTAAAAGTGCAGGCCTTCTAGACTCCAGATGCAGAAGGAGGAAGTGGTGGCTGAACACTAACAGTAAGAGTTTCTCGGGGGTAAGGGAGGCTAACATGCTGTGTGTGAGGCAGTGATAAGCGCTGGCTCCCTGCTGGAAGTTAAGGGTTGACTGGGCTACACTGGGCTTCAGGAGAGAAGAAAACAAAACTCCTCTCACTCAAAATAAGCTTGCAAAATTCAAATGTTTGAAAATGAAAATGTGTAATATGAAAAAAAGACAACCAGGGCCCATACGGTGGCTCATGCCTATAATCCCAGCACTTTGGGAAGTCGAGGAAGGAGGATCACTTGCTTGAGCCCAGGAGTTTGAGACCAGCCTGGGCAACATGGCAAAACCTTGTCTCTACAAAAAAAACAATGACAACAACAATAACAACAAAAAACACCCCAAAATTAGCCAGAGATGGTGGCATGGCACGCGCCTGTAGTCCCAGCTACTTGGGAGCCTGAGGCGGAAGGACTTACTGATCTGGGTAGGGGGAGGCTGCGATGGGGTGTGATTGCACCATTGCACTCCAGCCTAGGAAAAAGAATAAGGCCCTGCTTCTCAAAAAGCAAAAAAAAAAAAAAAAAAAAAAAAGCCAATAAAATCAATGGTCTAATCTGAATTCACTCCAAATGAAATTATAGAGCAATTTGACAGGCCGGGCACGGTGGCTCACACCTGCAATCCCAGCACTTTCAGAGGCTGAGGAGGGAGGATCACTTGAGGTCAGGAGTTCAAGACCAGCTTGGCTAACATGGTGAAACCCCGTCTCTACTAAAAATACAAAAAAAGCTGGGCATGGTGGCAGGTGCCTGTAATCCCAGATACTCAGGAGGCTGAGGCAGGAGAATTGCTCCAACCCGGGAAGTGGAGATTGCAGTGAGCAGAGGCAGCCCTACGCCCTACAGCCTGGGTAACAGAGCAAGACTCCATTAAAAAAAAAAATTAACCCTATTTAAAAAAAGAGGCAGAAATAAAAATAGGTAGATGTAAAGAAGGAATCACATATATTATAAACTAAAAAGAAAATAAAATGTATTTTTAAAATATGCCAGTACTTATACATATTTGAAACTTCAGCAGAGACGGAGTTTCCTCATGTTGGTCAGGCTGGTCTCGAACTCAAAAGCAAATTACCTTAGCAATAATGTGGTTTTTTTGTTGTTTTTTTTTTTGTTTTTGAGACAGAGTCTTGCTCTGTCGCCCAGGCTGGAATGTGGTGGTGCGATCTCGCCTCACTGCAACCTCTGCCTTTTCGGTTCAAGCGATTCTCTTGCCTGAGTCTCCGGAGTAGCCGGGACTACAGGTGTGCGCCACCACGCCCAGCTAATTTTTGTATTTTTGTAGAGATGGGGTTTCACTATGTCAGCCAGGCTGGTCTTGAACTCCTGGCGCCATGTGATTCACCTCCCTTGGCCTCCCAAAGTGCTGGGATTACAGGCGTGAACCATTGCACCTGGCTCCTTCTTTCCCAAAGTATAATTTTTCTTCCTCATTAGATTGTTTTTGTATAAAATGTGTTTATATATGAACACATGCATTAAAACAATATATACAAGATATATTCTAAAGTTGTTTAAAAATGATTGTCTTTGGGGTTTAGATTTAGAGATCACTTTTATTTGTTGGCTTTGAAGTGCAACTGACCTATTTATTTCCATATAAAGGATATAAACTACACATATTTTCCCACTCTGTACAGAATGTGGAATGGAAACAGTGCATGGCACACCTTAAGTGTTAAATAAACATTTGCTGAGTGAATTGAATGGATACATCATATTATATATACACTAGTCTGTAATTTGGATTTTTTGTTCAAGCACTTGTCATTGGCAATTTCCTCCAAATAATTAAAAAACGAAAAACACCAATCCCACATTATTTTCTTAAAATGGAAGTACATTTTTTGGATATTCCAAAATGTATTCCAGTGGTTCTCAGCCGGAAGTGGTTCTGACACCTCCTAGAGAGTGTTTGGGAATGTATGGGGAGCGGGCAAGGTTATCTTTTTGGTTGTAAAAATGACGAGGCTGGTACTAGCCTTTGGTATCCGGGCCCAGAGATGCTAAACTTCTTCCTACAGTGTGTAAACTGGCTTGTCCAAAAGGCCAAAGCGCTTCTGTTGAGAAACACTGATGACCAATCTCCTCTATGTGGTCCTGTGAGACTGTGAAACACGTATTTGATCTTCCTCCCTGGTTTCTGGCATACAATTCCTAAAACCCTCAGAATCTGCAAAATAAGTCTTTTTTTTATGGTAATGATTGACTGATTAGGCTTTCCTAGAGAGCCTCAGGATTCGGGCTGGTGGTCAGGGCTTTCAGTGCCACTCTCAACCTCTGAGAAAGAGAGAGAGGCTGAAGGTTAAGCTGACCACCAACGGCCAGCGGTGTAATCATTAATGACTCTGTAATGAAGCTTCCATAAAAACCCAAATTGAGGCCGGGCACAGTGGCTCACGCTTGTAATCCCAGCACTTTGGAAGACTGAGGTGGGTGGATTACTTGAGGTCAGGAGTTGGAGGCCAGCCTGACCAACATGGTGAAACACCGTCTGCACTAAAAGTACAAAAAATTATCCAGGCATGGTGGCACACGCCTGTAATCTCAGCAACTCGGGAGGCTGAGTCATGAGAATCGCTTGAACCTAGGAGGCAGGTTCAATGTTTATCTTGTAACTGACTATGTTACTGAATTATAATTTTTTTTTTTGAGACCTAGTCTCATTCTGTCACCCAGGCTGGAGTGCAGTGGCGTGATCTTAGTTCATTGCAACCTCTGCCTCCCAGGTTCAAGCGATTCTCGGGCTTCAGCATCCCGAGTAGCTGGGATTACAGGCATGCACCACCACGTCCGGCTAATTTGTTTGCAATTGTAGAAAAGACAGGGTTTCACCATGTTGCCCAGACTGGTTTGAACTCCTGGCCTCAAGTGATCTGCCCGCCTCGGCCTCCAAAGTACTGGGATTAGAGGTGTGAGCCACTCAGTCCAGACAACATTTATTTCTTTATTCATTTCACCAGTTGGCATGGTTTCCAGACTTTTCTTGATTTATTTTATTTTATTTTTTGAGAAGGAGTCTCACTCTTGCCGCCCAGGCTGGAGTACAATGGCGCAATCTTGGCTCACTGCAACCTCCACCTCAGGGGTTCAAGCGATTCTTCTGCCTCAGCCTCCTCAGTAGCTAGGATTACAGGCACCCGCCACCATGCCCAGGTAATTTTTGTATTTTTAGTAGAATTTAGGAGTTTCCTAAATTCTGGGAGCTTGTCTCCCTGTTCCCCCACCCCGACTAATTTCCCTCGGTCGCTGCCGCTGCCCCGTCCCTTAGGTCGCTCGGGCCGCCCCACTCCGAGATTTTTTTTTCTTTCGCTGGCTCTTTCAGCTTCAGTTTCCCTAGGGGGCGGGAGGGGAATATTTGGGGGCTCTCCTGCCTTCCTCTCCGAGCCGCGGAAGGGGAGACGCAGGGAAGAGGTCCGGCCGGCTTTGGGCTCCAGCCAGGGGTCCGCGGAGACTATGGTCTCCGAAGGCCTTAGACGCGGGGCATTTCGCGAGCTGCGCGTCTCTCTCAACCGCGCCACCAAGCCCGGAGTCCAGCCGCGCCGCGCTGCGCTGCGCCCAGCCCCGGCGCCCCAGGCTCTCCGCCCCCGACTCAGTGCTCCCGCGCTCCCCCTAGCGGCCGCTGCACCACCTCGCCCCGTCCCAGGCTCGTAGCCTGCTCAGCTCACGTGACCGCGCTCCGTTAACGGAAGAAACAAGATAGCGGCTGAAGGCGATCCGCAGTGGGGCCCCAGCCATTCGGATTGAGCCTTCTCCCTCCAGTCGCTTCCGCAGGCCGGGCCCCTCCTGCCCTGCCCCTCTGGCCTCCCCACCCGGCCCCAGCCGCCCCCACTGCGCCCATTGCGCCCGCCCCTTCCCGGCCGCTTTCCCTTCTCCCTCCGCCTCGGCTCCAACATGAGGAGCCGGCGGGGCAGGCCGACCAAGCAGCCCGCGGCTCCCTCTGCGGAGCGCTGCGCCCCGGCCCCGCCGCCGCTGCCGCTGCCCACGTCCGGACCCATCCGGGGTTCCGCTCGCGGCAACGCGGTAGCAGCCGGGGCAGGTGGGCCGCCGCCAGGCTGAGGTGGCGCCCAAGACGCGCCTGAGCTCGCCCAGGATGGGCAGCAGTAGCCGGAGAAAGCCGCCGCCGCCGGCCCCACCCCAGCACCAGCGCCCCGGCCGGGGGGAGGCGGGGGCAGCCACCTGGCCCGGACGGCTGCGGTCCGGAGGGCCGTCAACAAAGTGGTGTAGGAGGACGCCAGTTACTGCACGGAAAGCAGCGTCAGGAGCCATAGTACCTACAGCAGCACTCCAGGTACCCACTCAGCCCAGTTGCTGCAGACTCCTTCCCTACCTTCTCTGCCCTCCCCCTTTGCTCACTCGTGTGCTGTGCATCCTGCTCCGATCTCCCCCCAACCCCGCCGACCCCCAGAGGGGAAATGCGAGGGCACATCAAGTGGCAAAAAACCAGATTTATAGGAGGAAAGAGGCGCATTGTTCAAAATGGAGACTGCATTGTTGCAGTTTGCAGGCCACACTCGCTCTCTCTTCCCGCCTCCCACCAACCTCCTCTTTTTCCTCCTCAGAATTTGTACCAGTGTAGTGTCTCCACCGGGCAAGATTGAAACTTGGGCAAACACATATCCATTGCTTTCATTTTTTCCCCTTGTTTTGGTAGTTTTCTGGAATGAAAGAAGCCTCTTGTTTTGCAAACCTCTTTTCATTTCTATTGTGGTTCCTTTCGGATTTTTATTATATATCTGTTCCTTAAAAGGGAATTAAGGATTTGGACAGATTGTGTGCCACAATCTGTTTTCACACCCCTAGCTGTGGTTTTAAAATTATGTTAAGGAAACGGATCATTTGGGTTAGTAGGGGAACCTTATCTGGTCTTGTGTGTTTGTTTTTATTCTTCGAGTGCTAACGGGCCCGTGCAACAGTTTCTGGTAAATGGCTGATTAAAAAGCAAAGCAGAAAGCCAAACAAGACCCAACCAAATTTGGTAATTCATCTGATTCAAAATTGTTTTGGTTAAATAAAAAATTTACAAGACCGCAGGAACGCGCGTCTTAACTCATTTGATCGCTTTGCCTTGCTTGGGAAATGCAGGTTCGTGTCACCTGTTGCAGATGTGTAGTTGATCATCTAGGCATAATTGCCTAAGATGAACTTTTGGACCAACTTCTAAGTCACACAGCATCAGTATCAGATTTATTACACAACGACTTATTCTTTTCACTCTATTTCTGAGGAAAAAGCCCTCCCGAAATCCGTAACGAATTTCTCCATGGTAACCCCTCTTCTGTTTACACACAGAAAAGTTTCTCTAGGCTGGTGCTGAGATGCATTTTGTTAACCACCCCGCGGCACCGCCCCGCCCCGCCCCGCCCAAAGGCTGCTTTGTATTAAATACGTAGTTGCAGTGTACTAAATTGTGAAATTAACATAACCGAAGCAACAACCGGCAAGACTTGTCCTTTATAATTTTGCAAATCTAGATTAATTAAATTAGAATCTGGTTTTAAAATCATTTTTAAAATAAAGTTTATGAGGAAGTATTTGTGAGGAAAAAGGACCCTTTTTTCTTTGAAGTGAGGTGTGTCATGTCTTAGAGAGACTAGGGTAGTAGAAGTGGTTAAATTGAAAAGTTTCTGTTTTTTAATAAATGCTTAAATACTTATTGGAGAAGTAGGGTAGTATTATATTAAGCCAAATGTAAACCCACGTAGGTTGTCCTAACATAAACTGAAAAAAGGTAATTTCTTTTGCCCGATGGTCAGAATCCTCGCCAGACTTGCCCTGGGAGGCTGGCTGGAGAATGAAGGGAATGAATCAAATGTCAGATATTTATGTCTTATATGTAAAAAGGAGTACATGTAAATTCTTGCCAACTTAATTTTAGTGCTTTTTTTTTTTTTTTTTTTTTTAAAGGAGTCTTGCTCTGTCCCCTAGGCTGGAGTACAATGGCGCAATCTTGGCTCACTGCAACCTTCACCTCCCGGACTCAAGTGATTCTCCTGCCTCAGGCTCCCCAGCAGCTGGGATTACAGGCGCCACCAGCGCGCCTGGCTAATGTTTGTATTTTTAGTAGAGATGGGGTTTCACCATGTTGGCCAGGCTGGTCTTGAACTCCTGACCTCGTGATCCACCTGCCTTGGCTTCCCAAAGTGCTGGGATTACAGGCCTGAGCCAACACACCCGGCCTCTAATTTTTTTCATGTTTTGGTTCTTTAACATAAGCATCAGGAGGCAGCATGTTTCTTAACTTAAAAAAATATATACCTTAAAATGCACTTTAAAAGATCGAAAGTGACCATATAGAAAGAATTAAAATGCGTGTGAATGTTTCAGTTGTTTTGTCTGCTGGTATATATCTACAATTTTTGTGTTTTTCTAGATAGTTATATTCAAATATTATTTTGAGATTGTCACATTTAAAAAATAGTGACAGTAATAGTTAACATTTATTGAACATCTTTTAAATTGCAGAATGATTTTCAAGCAATATTTATGAAAATTCAGTTTTTAAAAGGTAACAGCTTTGTGGAGATATAATTTACATACTGTAAAATGTACCCTTGTAAAGTATGTAATTTAGTGGTTTTTTTTAGTGTATTGACAGAGTTGTGCAACCATTAACACTACCTAATTCCAGCTTGTTTTTAACGCCCCTGCAAAAGAAGCCCATGCCTATGGCGTCACTCCCTGTTCTTCACCTCCCTCCTGCTCTCCCCTGGCAGCCAGTAATTACGTTCATTTGCTGTTGATTTGCCTCTTACGGACATTTCTTATTAAGTGGAATCATATAATGTATGGCTTCTGTCATTTAGCCTAATGTTTTCAAGGTTTATGCATATCTTAGCATGTATCAGTACTATATTTGAATAACAATTGTATGGCTATACCACTTTTTTTTTTTTTTAAATGGAGACAGGGTCTTGCAATGTTGCCCAGGCTGACCTGAAACTCCTGGGCTCAGGCTTCCTGCCTCAGCCTTCCAGCCTCCAGAGTAGCTAGAGTTACAGGCACACACCTGTGTGCCCAGAGACCATGTTTTGCTTATCCATTTCATAAGTTCGTGGACATTTGAACTGTTTCCACTTTTTGGCTATTATGAATAATGCTGCTGAGCACATTCGTGTACATGTTTTTATCTATACATATATTTTCATTTCTCTTAGGTATATAAATAGGATTATTTGCTGGATGATTGCAAATTCAATTTTAATTTCTTTTCTTTTCTTTTTTTTTTTGACACAGAGTCTCACTCTGTCGCCCAGGCTGGAGTACAGTGGCATGACCTTGGCTCACTGCAACCTCTTCCTCGGTTCAAATGGCCAGGCTGGTCTTGAACTTCTGACCTCAAGTGATCCACCCGCCTCGGCCTCCCAAAGTGCTGGGATTACAGGTGTGAGCCGCAGCACCTGGCAGAAAATAATTCAGGCATTAGAATGAATCCTTAATGAGATAGATTGGTTAGGCTGGGATGTGGTGAGTGGGAGAAAAGGAGTCAAGGATGAACTGACTTCTAAATCTCCTGTTTGAAATGCTTGTTCCCCGGTGCCGTGAAGAAACAGCACTTGAACATAAATTTAGTTTACTTAGTAAGGCCATTTTTACTTCCTGCAGAAAGGGTACACTCACCGGCAGTTTTGCCATGAGAGTACACCCAACAAAGGAGATAGGGTCATTTATAACCTGACGCATCTACCTTACTGCTGTTTCCGGTTTCCTTTGGCTGGAACGGGACCTCACATTCTGTATTTGTCCCGATTGGTTAATAACTTAGAACTTTTTAAAAGAGGCAAAGTTAGAGGGGAACAAAGGAAGGAGGAAGTAACTTGTGGAATGTTGAGAAAGGTAAAAACACTTTTAAATAAGGAAGAGGAACAGGCTATGACCTAATGCTTGCTTGGACCAGTCTAAGCGTGCCAGGGCAAATATTTAGGTTAAATTGTGGGAGCTAAGAACATAAAGTACATTGATTTCTTTATTATGGCTAGCAGATATTTAAGAATGTTAGCACAGGTCTTTGAATAAATTTTGCTTCTAAGAGAAGTTACTATTTGTTCTTAATTAGAGAGGAAAGTCTTGAAGAGGAACCTCTACTTTACTTTTTACATCCCCCTTATTTCTCTTTTCCTTGTTCACTCCTTCTTCTCTTCATCTCAAATTGATCTAGTAATACTTATTTCTTTGTAGTTCTCACAGACCCAACTCCTAGTCACCCATCCATCACCTTCTCCAGCCTGCCTTCTCTGATCACCATTCCCTTTACCCCCAGGTGGGGCTGAGTTCCTTTGTTTCCCACCCCCCTTAACCTCCAGGACCTTGTGCATTAATTGTTTTAGCCAAATATTTGGGGATTTTTTTTAGGTATCTTTGAGTTACTGGTTTCTAATTTAATTTCATTTTGTTCAGAGAGCATACTTTGTATGACTTTAATTTTATAAAACATTTTTAGAGGTTTGTTTTGCACCCCAAAATTTTGTCAGTCTAAGTGAATATTCCATATGTACGTGAAAAGAATTTTGTATTCTGCTCTTATTGGGTGGAGTATTGCATAAATATCAATTACGTCGTTTGTTGATAGTGTTATTAAGATCTGTCTGACTTTCTACTTGTTTTGTTGATTACTGAGGGAAGTGTTGAAGTCTACAGCTATTGTGAAGGATTTGTCTGTTTCTCCTTGAAGTTCTAGCAATCTTCATGTATTTTGAGGCTCTGCATCTATGTATTTTGAGGCTCCTTCCTAAAGTCCATAAACCTTTAGGAAGGATTGTTTTATCCTCTTAATTATTTAACCCCTTTATCTATATCTATATCTGTTAAGAGGTGGAACTGAAATGGCCTTTTAATGATCTGGCCCTTCCTTCATTACAACCTACTTTGGGCAGGGAAAGTCCCATTCAGTCTCTGGAGTGCCTGGTTAAATCTCTTGAACTCAGTAGGCAGCACAGGTAATTGTGGAACTGAATGTTGAGTCAAATAAAGCCTGTGGGTTGTTTTCATCCTCTGTACTGTCCAGTATGGTAGCTACTAGCCACATGTGGAGAGTTAAATTAATTAAAACTAAGTAGGCCAGGTGTGGTGGCTAACACCTGTAGTCTCAATACGTTGGGAGGCTGAGGTGGGAAATCACTTGAGGCATCAGTTAAAGACCAGCGTGAGCAACAGGGTTTTGTAAAAACCCTGTCTTCACAAAAGAATTAAAATAGTTGGGCATAGGATGGCATGCCTGTAGTTCTGCCTATTTGGGAGGCTGAGGTGGGAGGATTGCTTGAGCCCAGGAGTTTGAGGCTCTAGTCAGCTATGGACTGTGCCACCACACTCCAGACTGGATGACAGAGTGAGAACCCATCTCTTAAAAAAAAAAATTAAGTAAAATGAAAACTTCAGTTTCTCCAGTGGCACTAGCTGTTATACATTCATTTCAAGTGCTCTGTAGCCACGTGTATTGCACCACACAAATGTAGAGCATTTGGGGCATTTCATATCATTGCAGAAAGTTCTGGACTCACTGTAGTCAGTCTGCCTCTGTTAGACCAGTGAGAATTTACCTAACATCTCCTTTTCTAGCCTTTTATTTGCCCTAAATCCTGCACAGCTTGGGTAGCCCCAGCGGTCTGGCTGAGTGAGGTCCTCCTTTGTGGAGACTCTGGGCCCAGCATTATTTGTGTATGTGATGGTGTTGCATTTCTGCAATAAGATTTGGGGTCATGTGTGAGATGACTTTCCATTATTTGTTGTTCTTGGTGGTAGGGTGAAGAGGCAGTCAGTTAACACATAATTAGAAAATCTGCCACAGTCCTGGTAAAAGTAAGCTAAGAGTCATATATGTAGGCCGGAAGGGAAGGAAGGATTAGGATTCAGAGACTTTTGGTTGAGAAATTAAATTTGATAACTCAGAGAATTTCAGTGTTATAAAAGTGTAAATGTTGATATGCAAACTGAATTGTGAGATGTTAGTATATCCTAGTGTGTCTGGGTTCTCCTATATAAAAACTCTTACGCAGGAGTCACTGGCCAAATTATTTGTCTATGGAACCCCCCTGAGATTTGCTAAGAAAGTTATGCTTAGACTCCTCTCTACTCATGGATATGTTCTGTAATTCCCACACTTGGGAAACGGCTTGGCCATGTGATTCATACCAAATGGCAACATTCAATAGGTGCAGTTTATATGTTTTACTAGAAATATGGCTTCTTGCTCGATTTCACTATGTTCATAGTGCCTCTTTTGAGGTCTGTGTGTATATTCTATTTATGGAAGTTAAAAAGTATTTCAGAAATGCACATATTAATCTGTGTGGAATTTCTCTTATCCTTTTTCCTTTCTAATTCTTGCTTGGATATTTGTCTCAAGAGATGGTCCAACATTTAAAATAGCGAATAATATCTTAGCCCATCCGAAAACAATCCTTCCTAAAGGTTTATGAACTTAATAACAGAGCCTCAAAATACATGAGGACTCATAGAACTCCAAGGAGAAACAGACACATCCTTAACAATATTGTAGACTTCAACACTCTTCTCACAGTAATCAAGAGAACAAGTAGAAAGAAAGTGCAGTTTTCCCTGTTTTTGTAGACATCAAAACTATTTCACACACTTCTGAAAGTCTCATTCAGTAAGTTACTCATTTCTCCACCTTATGACTGTACTGTGCTTTCAAAGTGCTGCGCAAAGAATAAAAAGTTTTAAAGTGGCTTTACTGTAATTTCAGATAAATATTTGAACTTTTGAGTCTGAATTATCCAGGTGAAATGCATTGGATTTCTGATCCTCTGTAACTTGGAAGATTACCGTCTTCCAGGTATATTGGTTGTCCTTAACTGCCTTAATGGCATGAGTTGTGAATCTTCTCTGTCTTGGAAGAAACCTAACAGTGGAAATTATGGCAAGGGTCACAAATTTACTTGTGCAGAAGGTTAGGACCCTCTGTAAGGTAAAGGCATGAAGTGCCCCCTTCTTTATTAACACATAACTGCATTTGCTGATAATATTTATTTGCCTAGAATTCAGGCCCTTTTTGCTTTTACAGACAGTGCTGTCTTAAATGTGCTAGAGATGTATCTTTAGTCACTTAAGCTGGTGTTTCTGTAGGGTAGGTTCCTAGGAGTGGGATTGGATTGTTGGGTTACAATGTGTGCTATTTAAAAGACTGAACCAGATTATACTCTCAGCATCTGTTTGTTTTTAAACCTTCCCTAGTCTGTGCTTATGTGTTTTGTTTGCTTGTTTGTTTTTTGTTTGTTTGTTTTTTGAGATGGAGTCTCCCTCTGTCACCCAGGCGGGAATACAGTGGTGTGATCTCGGCTCACTGCAACCTCCACCTCCCTGGTTCAAGCAGTTCTCCTGCCTCAGCCTTTCAGGTAGGTGGGATTACAGTCACATGCCACCATACCCGGCTTATTTTTTTGTATTTTTAGTAGAGACAGGGTTTCACCATGTTGGCCAGACTGGTCTCAAACTCCTGACCTCAGGCAATCCGCCCGCCTGGGCCTCCCAAAGTGCTGGGATTACAGGCGTGAGCCACTGCGCCTGGCCTGTGTGGTTTTTAAATTAACTTTTTCTAGTCTACTAAGGTTTACTCAGACCTTTAGCAGGTGTTCTTGGATACTGACTAGGCCCAAAGTCCTCTTCTCATCAATGTGTTGGCAAATACACTCACTTGCGATGTGATATGAGACCCTGAGGTTTACCTCCCAAACAGCAGGATGTCTGTTTTGAGAGTTTCCTGGCCAAGTGGTGGAAAGTACCATGGAAATGGAGTCTTCCTTGCTTCTTACTTAACTTGAGTTTGGACCATAAAGAAGTCATTCTTGTGTGGACCTCAGTTTACTCACCTGTACAGTATAGGATGGACTAGATGATCTAATGATCAGGGGATTGGCAAACTTGTTCTTAGGGCACCAATTAGTAAATATTTTAGGTTTTGCAGGCCACCTGGCTATGTCACAGCTGCTCAGCTCGGCCCTTGTAGGATGAAAGCAGCCATAGACAATAAGTAAACAAATGAGTGTGGCTGTGTTCCAATAAAACTTTATTTACAAAAACAGGCTGTGGCCGGCCATAGTTTGTTCACCCCATTTTTGAGCTCTTGACATTCTTTAGTCTGTGATTTCGATAATTAGTTTAGGAAAAAAGCTTTGACTTTCATAAATAATGCTTCTGGAAATCTAGTAAAACCTTTAAATTTTGGCCAGGCGTGGTGGCTCACACCTGTAATCCCAGCACTTTGGGAGGCCGAGGCGGGTGGATTGCCTGAGCTCGAGAGTTCGAGACCAGCCTGGCCAACATGGCAAAACCTCGTCTCTACTAAAAATACAAAAAATTAGCCGGGCGTGGTGGTAGGCGCCGGTAGTCCCAGCTACTTGGGAGGCTGAGGCAGGAGAATCACTTAAACTCAGGAGGCGGAGGTTGCAGTGAGCTGATATCATGCCACTGCACTTCAGCCTGGGTGACAGAGTGAGACTTCATCTCAAAAAAAAAACCTTTACATTTTATTTTTGCTTTTTCCCTTTATCAGGAAAGTAATGTAGAAAATTTAGAAAACCCAGAACATTAATATTTTGGTTCCTCTCATTAGGTAACCATCTTTGGGTGGACATGTGTACATACATACATACTTTTTTTTTTTCTTTTGAGCAAAAAAGTACATACTTTTTCTTTTTTTCTCTTCTGCCACCCAGGCTGGAGTGCAGTGGCGCGATCTCGGCTCACTGCAACCTCCACCTCCCGGGTTCAAGCGATTCTCCTGCCTCAGCCTCCTGAGTAGTTGGGACTACAGGTGCTCGCTGCCACACCCAGCTAATTTTTTGTATTTTTTAGTAGAGATGGAGTTTCACCGTGTTGCCCAGGCTGGTGTCGAACTCCTGAGCTCAGGCGATCCGCCCGCCTCAGCTTCCCAAAGTGTTGGGATTATAGGCGTGAGCCACTGCACCTGGCACATGTATATGTATGTACTTTTTACAAAATTGGATGAAGTATAATTTATTTGCTAAATATTTTCACTTATGCCATGATATCTTATTTAATCTTTAATTTGTCTATGAAAATACCTGCTCTGCTAGGGGACTTCTAGTTGAAAACTCATTAATTTAAAAAATTAATTTTGAATTCAGCCACCTATTTTTCCAATTGTTTCTTGTAGCTTTTGCTTTGATTGGAATAACTTTATTCTAGGAATAAAGTTGTGTTATCTGCAAACATGAATCATGTTCACATCTGATTTTCTTATATTTATATCTCCTTTTTCTCTTCAAATTACATTGCCTTTACCATTGATGGGAACCTGGGTAATAAAGAAAAAAGAAAAAAATTGCATTCCCTACCACCTCCTCCAAAACAATGTCAAATGTTAGTTATAATGATAGGCATCTTAGTATGCTATCCCAATTTAATGGAACTGTTGCAGATATTTAATGGTTAACTGTTGGTTTGAGACCTTTAATGTGTTGAGTATATTCACCTATTTCCATTTGTTTTCTGTTTTTTTTTTTAAATCAGATATGGCTATTATATTTTGTTAAATGACATCTTAGCATCTTTTAAGATGATCATATAGTTTTTGTCCTGCATGCTACATATTAATTACAGTAGTGTATATTCATAGAATTATATTAGTAGATCTTATATTGATTCACCCTTACATTCTTGCAGTGAACCTCTCTTGATCATATTATTTTTTCACGTACTGTTTGACTTTATTTATTTAGTTTTGAGACAGAGTTTCGCTCTTGTTGCCCAGGGTGGAGTGCAGTGGCGCGATCTCAGCTCACCACAACCTCCGCTTCCCAGGTTCAAGCGATTCTCCTGTCTCAGTCTCCTGAGTGGCTGGGATTACAGGCGCCCACCACTACGCCTGGCTAATTTTTGGTATTTTCAGTAGAGACAGGGTTTCACCATGTTGGCCAGGCTGGTCTTGAACTCCTGACCTCAGGTAATCTGCCGGCCTCGGCCTCCCATAGTGCCGGGATTACAGGTGTGAGCCATCGTGCCCAGCCTGTTTGACTTTTAAAAAGGTATTTTAATTTTTTAGTTTATACGTGTACAGTGCATAATGTATTTAAGATTCATCTATGTTGTTGTATCAGTAGTTTCTTTATTGCTGAGTAGCAGTCCCTTATATGAGTGTATCACAGTGCATTTATCTGTTCAATAGTTGAATATTTCAATTATTTCTAGTTTGTGGCAGCTATGAATAAAGCTGCCGTAAACATTTCCATAATGTTTTTTGTCTGAACACAATTCTTGTTTCTCTTGAGTAAATACCTAGGAGTATGATTTCTGGGTTGTATGTTTATAAGAAACTGCCAAAACTGTTTTCCAAAGTAGCTGTACCATTTTGCATTCTTACCTGCAAATGTATGAAGAGTTCCGGTTGCCCTGTATCCTCCCTAGCACTTGATATTGTCAGGTTTTTTTTTTTTTTTTTTTTGAGATGGAGTCTGGCTCTGTCACCCAGGCTGGAGTGCAATGGCGCGATCTCGGCTCACTGCAAGCTCCGCCTCCCGGGTTCACGCCATTCTCCTGCCTCAGCCTCCTGTGTAGCTGGGACTACAGGCGCCCGCCACCACGCCCGGCTAATTTTTTTGTATATTTAGTAGAGACGGGGTTTCACCATGTTAGCGAGGATGGTCTCGATATCCTGACCTCGTGATCCGCCCGCCTCGGCCTCCCAAAGTGCTAGGATTACAGACGTGAGCCACCGCGCCCGGCCTCAAGTTTTTTTTTTTTTTTTGCCACCTTAATAAGTATATGGTGGTAGCTTCTTCTGGTTTTAATTTTCTTGTCCCTAATGACTAATGGTTCTGAGCCTCTTTTTATGTGCATCTTTTGATTTGCCATCTGTATATCATTGTTTATGGAAAAATACTAATATCTTTTTTTTTTTTTTTGAGACAGAGTCTTGCTCTGTTGCCCAGGCTGGAGAGCAGTGGCACAGTCACCACTCACTGCAGCCGCCACCTTCTGGGTTCAAGCCATCCTCCCACCTCTCGGCCTCCCAAGTAACTGGGATTGCAAGTGCGCACCACCACACCTGGCTAGTTTTTTTTTTTTTTTAATAGAGATGGGGTTTTGATATGTTGCCCAGACTGATTTCGAATCCTGGGCTCAAGCGATCTGCCTGCCTCAGCCTCCCAAAGTGCTGAGATTACAGGCATGAGCCACCATGCCTGGCCAAGATACCAAAATCTTTATTTAAGATGTTTAATTGGGTTGCTTTCTTTACTGTTATTCTTCTTTTATTTAATTAATTAATTAATTTATTTATTTGAGATGGAGTCTCACTGTGTCGCCAGGCTGGAGTGCAGTGGCGCGATCTTGGCTCACTGCAAGCTCCCCCTCCCGGGTTCACACCATTCTCCTGCCTCAGCCTCCCAAGTAGCTGGGACTACAGGCACCCGCCACCACGCCCAGCTAATTTTTTGTATTTTTAGTAGAGACGGGGTTTCACCATGTTAGCCAGGATGGTCTTGATCTGCTGACCTCGTGATCCTCCTGCCTCGGCCTCCCAAAGTGCTGGATTACAGGCGTGAACCACCACGCCAGGCCTCTTTTATTTTTTTAGACAGAGTCTCGTTCTTTCACCCACGCTGGAGTGCAGTGGCATGATCTTGGCTCACTGCAGCCTGTCATTCCCCTTGACCCCAGGTTCAAGGTGATCCTCCCACCACCTCAGCCTCCGAAGTAGTTAGGACCACAGATGCATGCCACCATGTGTGGCTAATTTTTGTATTTTTAATAGAGATGGGGTTTCGCTATGTTGCCCAGGCTGGTCTTGAACTCCTGAGCTCAAGCAATCTGCCTACCTTGGCCTCCCAAAGTGCTGGGATTACAGGCATGAGCCACCATGCCTGGCCAATTTCTTACTATTGGGTAGTAAGAGTTCTTTATATATTTTGGATATAAGTGCTTTGTTAGGCTGTGTGATGTTCATACATTTTCTCCCCATCTGTGCCTTGTTGTTCATTGTCTTAGCAGTGTCTTTTTCCCAGAGCATAAGTTTTAAATTTTGATGAAGTCTGATTTACCACATTTTTTCTTTTACACATTTGGTGTTCATCTAACAACTCTACCTAACCCAGACCTTGCCAGACTTTTTCTGTAAAAGGTCAGATAGTAAATATTTCAGCCTTGCTGTCCCTGTTGCCGCTCTGCCATTGTAGCAATGAAAGCAGTCATAGACAATATGTAAATGAATGATAATAGCTGTTCCAATAAAACTTTATGAACACTGCAGTTTGAATTTCACATAATTTACAAATTATCAATTATATTGTTTTGATTATTACAAAAACAGGTAGTGGATTGGCCATGGTTTGCTGATTCCTGGCCTGACAAACCCAAGTTCACAAAGAGTTTCCTCTTTGATTTTGTTGTGGTCGTTGTTCCACACCTTCTTTTTTCACTGTTTCCTTAAGGTAGAGTGTACATATTTATAAGGGTACATGTAATATTTTGATAGATTCATACAGTGTAATGATCAAATCAGGTTAATTAGGGTATCCATCATCTCAGATGTTTATCCTTTTTTTTTGTATTGGGAAGATAACAAATGTTCTAGCTATTTTAAAGTATACACTAAGTTATTGTTGACTCTAGTCACCCTACTGTGCAAACAAAAACTTAAACGTATTCCTTCTATCTGACTGAATTTTTATGCCCATGAATCAACTTGTCTTCATCCCTACCTGCTTCCCAGCCCCCGGTAACCATCATTCTACTGCCTATCTCCATGAAATCCACTTCTTAATCTCTCATATATGAATGAGAATATGTGATACTTGTCTTTCTGCCCTTGGCCTATTTCACTTAACATAATGTCCTCCAGTTCTATCCATCTTGCTGCAAACAGATTTTATTTTCCAAACCTTAAGCTTTATAGATGACTTCACTTTTTAAATGGCTGAATAATATCCTCTTGTGCATATATACCTCATTTTCTTTGATTTTTCTTTCTTTCTTTTTAAATAGAGATGAGTTCTCACTATACTGCCCAGGCTGGTCTTGAATTTTTTTGCTCAAGCAATCCTCCTGCCTTGGCCTCCCAAAGTGCTAGGATTCCAGGCTAAACCACTGTGCTCCTTTATGCGTTTTTTTGTTTTTGTTTTTGTTTTTAAAGACAAAATCTTGCTCTGTTGCCCAGGCTGGAGTGCAGTGGTGCGATCTTGGCTCACTGCAGCCTCCACCTCCCAGGTTGAAATTATTCTCGTGCCTCAGCCTCCCAAGTAGCTGGGATTACAGGCGCCCACCACCACGCCTAGCTAATTTTTGTATTTTTAGTAGAGATGAGGTTTCACCATGTTGGCCAGGCTGGTCTCGAACTCCTGACCTCAGGTGATTCATCTGCCTTGGCCTCCCAAAGTGATGGGACTACAGGCATGAGCCACTGCGCCCAGCCCCTTTGTGCACTTTTAAAAACATATCTTAGAATTTGTGATACATGTTTTATTTTCATTTTCATTTGGTTCACAATATTGTAAAATTTCTACTATGACTTACTCTTTGACCCATGATTTGTTTTAAAACGTACTGTTTAATTTTCAAACATTTAGGGATTTCCCAGACATCTTTGTTGTTGGTTTCTAATTTAATTCCATTATGGTTAGGGAACATACTCGTTATGATGAATTAAAAAAATATGTAGAGGTTTGTATATGGCCTGAAACATTGTTTGTTTAGGTCAATGTTCAGTTTGTAACAGGAAAGATGTGTTCTGCTGCCGTTAGGTAAAGTGTTTCATAAATAATAATTAGGTCAAGTTGGTTGATCGTGTTAAGGTCTTCCCTATCGTTGCTGATTTCCTGTCTGCTTGTTCTAGTGATTACTGAGAAAGGAGTGTTGAAGTCTGCAACGATTGTTATGGGTTTGTTCTCTTTCTCCTCGAAATTCTGTCTGTTTATGCTTCCTGTATTTTGAGGCACTGTTATTAGATGCAGAAACATTTACAGTTTTGTCCTCTTGATTATTTGACCCCTTTGTCATTCTGAAATAACCTTTATTTCTGGTAATAATCATTATATTAAAAACCATTATTTGGCCAGGCATGGTGGCTCATGCCTGTAATCCCAGCACTTTGGGAGGCCGAGGCGGGTGGATCACCTGAGGTCAGGAGTTCGAGTCCAGACCGGACAACATGGTGAAACCCCATCTCTACTAAAAAGAGAAAAATAGCCTAGTGTGGTGGCACACGTCTGTAGTCCCAGCTACTCAGAAGGTTGAGGCAAGATAATCACTTGAATCCAGGAGTTGGATATTGCAGTGAGCCGAGATCACGCCACTGCACCCCAACCTGGGAAGCAGAGCAAGACCCCATCTCAAAAGAAAAAAAAAAAAAAAAAAACCCCAAACAGGCCAGGTGCAGTGGCTCATGCCTGTAAACCCAGCACTTTGGAAGGCTGAGGCAGGTGAATCACCTGAGGTCGGGAGTTCGAGACCAGCCTGGCTAAGATGGTGAAACCCCGTCTCTACTAAAAATACAAAAGTTAGCCAGGCACGGTGGCAGCTGCCTGTAATCCCAAGTACTTGGGAGGCTGAAGCCAGAGAATTGCTTGAAGCCGGGAGGCAGAGGTTGCAGTAAGCCAAGATCATGCCATTGCACTCCAGCCTGGGTAACAGAGCAAGACTCCATCTCGGGGGAAAAAAAAAATTATTTAATATTAATATAAAATTAGTGTTCTATATTAGTAGTATAATACTGTTTTTGACTAGTGTTAAAATGACATCTTTCTCTACCCTTTTGCTTTTAATCTAGATATCATGATATTCATTTATTTCTTAATTTGTAAAAATAGAGATGGGGTTTTGCCATGTTGCCCAGGCTGGTCTTGAATTCCTGGGCTCAAGCCACCTGCCCACCTCAACCTCCCAAAACGCTGGGATTATAGGCGTCAGCCACCATACTTGGCCATATCATTATATTTTCAAATGGTTTCTTGTTTTTTCGTTTTTCTTTTAAATGTAATCTGACAGCGTCTTTTAATTAATGTGTTTTGGACCATTTACATTTAATATGATTGATAATGATTGGATTTAGGTTTCCTTTTTATTATTTGTTTTCTGATTATTTCTTTTTTGGGGGGTTTCTTCTGTTTCTTTTTTCTGCCTATTTTTGGATTAACTGAATTTTTTTAGTGTTATGTTTTATTAATTGGCTTTTGGTTATATCTGTGCTATGTTTTTGCTGTAGGAATTACAAAATATATACCTAACCTACCTACTTAGAGTTAGCATTTTACCTCTAAATAAAATGTAAAAGTATTGCAAACATATAGGTTTCTTTATTCTAGCCCCCCCCTTATAATTGTATGTATGCGTGTGTGTGTGTATGTGTGTATATATCTATATACACTTTCAATGTATGTAGATAGATATGTATCTATACTTTCAATGTATATCTACATGCATACATTGTGTATGTATGTAGACGTATATCTACATACATTGAAAGATATATATCTACATACATATACAATGCATGTATGATACCTTTGACTACTACATCCTTCTTAAATTTCCTGTTGCCACTTATGACCCGATTTCCTTGACCAGTTATTCCTCCTTCAGACATCCCTCTTACATGTGATAGTCCTCAGCATTTAGTTTCCCCAACTTTACCCTAATTAACAGTTGACTCAATTACCACCAAAATATCGATGACTTTTTTGAGACAGAGTCTCACTCTGTCACCAGGCTGGAGTGCAGTGGCACGATCTTGGCTCACTGCAACCTCTGCCTCCTGAGTCCAGGTGATTCTTCTCCCTCAGCCTCCCAAGTAGCTGGGACTACAGGTGTGTGCCAACACACCCAGCTAATTTTTGTATTTTTAGTAGAGATGGGGTTTCACCATGTTGGCCAGGATTGTTTCAATCTCTTGACCTTGTGATCAGCCTGCCTCAACCTCCCAAAGTGCAGGGATTACAGGCATGAGCCACCGCGCCCGGCCAAAATATCAATGACTTCTAGATCCATTTTCCTACCTAGACCTCTTTTCTAAACTCCAGATATATATTTCCAACTGCCTGTGCTGTCCGCGATAAACTCCACATTGTAGGAAATAGAAAGGAGTTATAAAAGTTTAGGTTCAAAGCAAAATTTAAAAACTCATAAATGAGACAAAATTTTGTGATGATAAAGGCTATGGTCCACAATGAAGATATGAAAGTAATGAACCTTTCTATAAAACGTATATGTGATAGAGCCGGTCCCCAACTTTAAGCCTTTCAGCGATTCAAGTAACTACAGAACATCGTTAAAGTACTGAGAGAAATGTCAATCCAGAATTCTATATCCAGCAAAAATACCCTTCAACAATTAAGGCAAAAAGAAAAAGAAGAAAGACATTTTGGATGAAGAAAATCTAAGAGAATGTGTTGGCGGAAGTTCTGCTCTAAAATAAAAGTAAAAGAAGGTCTTTAGGCCAAAGGAAAATGATACCAGTGGTAATACTAGAACTTCAGAGATAAAGAGCAGCAGAAATAGTATCTGGGAAAATTTAAAAACGCAGACGGTTGTTTCTCCTCTTAAGCTCTTTAAAATATGTATAGTGGTTGAAAGCAAAAGTTAAAACACTGGTGAGACTTTCAATGTATGTAGATGTATGTATATATAGATACATATATCTATATACATGTAGAGGTAATAATGGTAGCTATTTTATGGAGCTGATCTGAGGATAAAATGAAATAATGCATTTTAAAGTGCTTAGCACAATGTCTGGCAAATAGAAAGCACTCTATAGGCCAGGCATGGTGGCTCACGCCTGTAATCCCAGCACTTTGGGAGGCCTAGGCAGGTGGATCACTTGAGGTCAGGTATTTGAGACCAGCCTGGCCAACATGGTGAGACCCCGTCTCTACTAAAAATATGAAAATTAGCCGGGTGTGGTGGTGGGCTCCTGTAATCCCAGCTACTTGAAGTGAGGCAGGCGAGTGGCTTGAACCTGGTAGGTGGAGGTTGCAGGGAGCCAAGATTGCACCACTGCACTCCAGCCTGGTCGACTGAGCAAGACTCCAGCTCAAAAAAAAAAAGGGGGGGGGGGACAATGTTACACTTCTTCCTTCTAGAAACATACATTTTATAGAGAGTTGTTTTTTGAAGTCTAGAAGTCTGAAAACGTAGGAGTCAACTCTGAAAAATCTACAGTGGTTTCTGGGGTTTAATCTTGGCATGACTTTACCCCTGCATCTCTGCCCTCGGCAGGTAGTTTTGTTTATGGGTGTCGTTGGTTGAACAAATAATTGTTTTAGTTGCTACAATAAATAAAACATGATCTGTGCTCTAAAGGAGTCAACAGATGAGCCAGGGGGGCATGAGTAATTGCCTGTAATATAATTGTGCTCACGCTGTCATGGAGGACCGTACAAAGTGTCAGAAGCACAGTGCCAGGAGGCACAGCAAAGGGTAGTAGAGGTGACATTTGAGCCAAGCCTTGAAAACTGTCTAGCATTTCTCAGAATTTCAGCAAAGTAAGGCAATTTCTGTCTAAAATATATAGGCAACGTTTTTATTAAAAATACGAGAAATTAATTAAATAACAGATTATGACCACAATGCAGATTTTAAAACTAAGGTATGATGGGTGCCGTTGACCGGTTCATCCAGACAGTTCAGAGAACAGAACATCCATGTAGATCCTTCTTGTATTACAGAATACAAAGGAGCGGAAAATTTTGCCTCAGTAGCTGCCAGGTCATTCTAATTAAAGTACCTATACATTGTAATATAATTCCTCCATTAAGGTAACAACCAATCAGGTGGTACAGAGTCTGTGCCATTCAGTCAAGAAATTCACACCCTTAACCTAGACTGTGCTGGAAATTCATCGACAAATTTTGTTCTTTGGTTCTCCATTTTTCTTCAGAATTCATGCAGACCACTTGACTTCCTTAGCATTTTCTTTTGTGGGCGTATATTAATGTCTTTGGTTAAGCTTCAGCTTCCGTTTGCATCAATCCTGTTGTAATCGTGCCTCCTGAGGCATCTTTTTGCTTCCCTTGCATCAGTTTCCAAAATCCTACTTTCTGCTTGGTAAGGGGAGTATCCATTTTCTTTAAAGCAGTGGTTTTCAAACTTGCCTGCACATCAGAATTATTTGGGGAGAAGGATAAAAATACAGATTACTGAGCTTCACCTGGGATTCTGTAGCTTTGAGTTGCATTTGGGATTACTTTAAACAATTTACCATATGATTTTTGCGGCACCTCCACTTCAGTTTTAGGAAGGACTGTTTCAAGGCAGCTTTTCAAACTTTAATGGCCATAGAAATCACCTGAAGATTGTGAGAAACTGCAGTTCCTAATTTAGTAGGCCTGGGTTTAGGCCTGAGGTTCTGAATTTCTCTGAAACGTGATAATAGCAAATCCCTCATTGAGTAGCAAGGTTGTTTTTTGTTTTTTTCTTTTTTTCCCAATATCTTCATGACATTCGATGAGTAGCAAAGTTCGAAGATAACTTCTGGAATTTCATCTAATGTGTATTAATTTTTACTCATCTGGATCTTAGGGGAAATAACCTATCAGGTTATAGGGAAGTATTTCTCAAAGTATGGTTCCCCAAACAGCACAACCTGGGAATTGTTAGAAATGCAAGTTCTCAGCTGGGCACTGTGGCTCATGCCTGTAATCCCAGCACTTTGGGAGGCTGAAGCGGGTGGATCACCTGAGGTGAGGAGTTTGAGACCAGCCTGGCTAACATGGTGAGACCCCGTCTCTACTAAAAATACAAAAAAAATTAGCTGGGCATGGTGGTGGTACTTTTTAAAATTTTTTTAGAGACAGAGTATCCCTGTGTTGCCCAGGCTGGTCTCTAAATCCTGACCTCAAGCAATTCTCCTGCCTCAGCCTCTTAAGTAGCTAGGTACGAGCCACCATGCCCAGCTATATTGACTTGTTTTTGAGACGGAGTCTCTGTTGCCTAGGCTGGAGGGCAGTGGTGCGATCTTTGGCTCACTGCAACCTCCGCTTCCCGGGTTCACGCGATTCTCCTGCCTCAGCCTCCTGAGTAGCTGGGACCACAGGCATGCACCACCATGCCTGGCTAATTTTTGTATTTTAGTAGAGATGGAGTTTCACCATGTTGGCCAGACTGGTCTTGAACTCCTGACCTCAAATGATCCACCCGCCTTCGCCTCCCAAGGTGCTGAGACTACAGGTGTGGGCCACCACGCCTGACCATATATTTACCTTTATGTGAATTTAAAATGGGTGGGTGTGACCAAGTCGTCTGCCGGCTGTTATATAAAGGAGACTTTATCATCAACATGCTCATCATCAGTCACAAACTGCCTATTTGGAACTCCCTTCAGTTCTCAGAGGATGGAAACATTCTTTAAGCGGCCTTGTAGAAATCCTATTCCATGTTAACATGCCAACCAATTTTACTTTCCCAGAGCCACAGAATGATATCTCATTGTATGCCTCAATTCAATCACCTTTCCATTTTCAAGGACCGATTTCAATTCCTGATTGGCTACTTGATCTGACTGCTTCCTGCTAATCTTGTTGCCTATTGTCTATATATATTCCATTTCTCATTGAATTAACCTTGATCAAATCTGAGAACTCTGCTTAGTAATGACTCCAGGTATACTATACCCACTTTTGTAGCTTATTCAACACCCTCTTCAATCCTGGTTCCACTTCCTGTGACTGAAATGATTACCTGTGAAATATTATTTAACTTTTGGACTGTGATGTGTTTCTAACCTGTGACCATTTCACATAGCCACTCAAATATGGTAAAGGTACGGTAAAGATGATGAAACAGTTACTTGGTATCATTTTGTAAGTAATGAGTTTTTAGTGTACTTTGGACCTTGAGACCACTTCATAAGCTTTAGATTTTGAGAATTTCACAGCATAAAGCTCATCGCTGATGCGGTAATGAAGGAAATGTTCTACAAGTTAATAGATGAGTGAGAGGAGAGGGCATTCATATTAGATTTATTTACTTACTGAACTCAGAGCCTTGGGTTACTACTTGACCCCCACTGTTATCTAGTTTAAGGGTCCTTTTATTTTTTGTTTTTTTGAGGTGGAGTTTCACTCTTGTTCCCCAGGCTAGAGTGCAATGGCCCGGTCTCTGCTCAGTGCAATCTCCGCCTCCCAGATTCTCCTGTCTCAGCCTCCCAAGTAGCTGGGATTATAGGTACCCACCACCACGCCCTGCTAGTTTTTGTATTTTTAGTAGAGACAGGGTTTCACCATATTGGTCAGGCTGGTCTCGAACTCCTGACCTCAGGCAGTCTGCCCACCTCAGCCTCCCAAAGTGCTGGGATTACAGGCATGAGCAACTGCTCCCGGCCTTAAGTGTTCTTTTCTACTTTAGCACATACACCTAGTTCCTGTCTTTTTTGCTTTTTATAAATACAGAAAAGAGAAAAATGTTTTAAAATCAAGGAAAGGCATAAGGCACCTGTGAGGGTTTTTTATTTTTGTTTTTGTTTCAGTGAAATGAAGGGAAATGGTCGCCAGCAAGAACTGTGGCAACGTTATCCAAGGTGACAACTGTCTGTACCACCCAGGGGCTCAGAGCCCTTCTGAAGTGTCCTAGATGTTCCGAAAGTCTCCACTGTGACTCATGGTATAGGCTAGTCTCCGTGGTAGCACTCAACGTTTTAAAATTAGTCTTCATTGCCAGGCATGGTGGCTCATGCCTGTAATCCCAGCACTTTGGGAGGCTGAGGTGGGTGGATCCCGATGTCAGGAGATGGAGATCATCCTGGCTAACACGGTGAAACCCCATCTCTACTAAAAATACAAAAAATTAGCCGGCAGTGGTGGGGGGGCGCCTGTAGTCCCAGCTACTCTGGAGGCTGAGGCAGGAGAATGGCGTGAACCCGGGAGGCGGAGCTTGCAGTGAGCCGAGATCGTGCCACTGCTCTCCAGCCTGGGCGACAGAGGGAGACTCCGTCTCAAAAAAAAAAAAAATAGTCTTCATTTCTCCTTCCCAACAAGCGTTTCTCTTCAGTGGGAAAAAGTAATTTCATTTTTTACTTGCTCATTGTTTTATTCATTCACTCAATCAACAGATCATCTATCCTGTATCATATGCCAAGAACTGTGCTTTGTTCTGGGAATGAAAAAAGAATAGGATATGTTTTCCTCTGGCACTTATGGAGCTTATAAACCAGTGACAGAGGAAGGTGCATAAACAAATCAACAAAGAATTAACTTTACTATTAATTCTTATTAATTTCTAATACAATAAATTTGACTATTTGTATCATTTGAGTTTCATGAATATAATCATGTACTACACTTACAAAATGAGATAGACATATAAGAAAGAACTGGTGATGTAAGAAATTCACAGAAATGTGTAAAATATTTCAAGAATTAACACTCAGTAGATATTTGCATTGTCAAAGAAGCTTATAAATGCAGATGAACCTCTAGTTGTTTTAGTTGCTTGTAAAATGTATAGAGGTATGTGTATTTCCTCTTTAAACAGGGGTAAGTTGGGGCGGGGGATGGGTGGGTTCATCTTATCTATTCTTCAGGTCATGTTCTCAAGAAGGAGCTACTGAATGGGAAGACTGAAACAATTTCTTTTCTTTGCACAGTTGGTATTGATAAATCTCAGGTGTATCCGAAATAAAATCTCTGGTAGGCTGTGATATTTGTGGGTCTGTCTCTTGTGACTTTAGGTTCCTCTTGGCAGCAGACATAAGGCAGTTCCACATCAGGCCCTTGCCTGAAACAGCTCCTGATGCCAAGAACTGGTGAATTATTACTTTGGTTTCAATGGATGGTCAGAAAGGATCATCAGGATAAACTTTGTAGATTTTCTGTCACTAACCACGCTCTCCTTTCAACATTGAAATTCTAGACTTTAGACAGAAGTATTGAACTGGGTTACAGGGAGGGGATGTGAGAGGCCTCCTGCCATTGAGGATAAGTGGACATGTCTGAATTGGCCTGCTACCTAAAATTAATAATCTCAATCACTTGGATGGTGGTGTCCATAATTTTCTCCACTGTTTGTGTGGCACATAATAAAAAATGGTTGCATCTAGCAATTCATTTGCAAATCTTACTTGATTTTGAAGCCATAGAACACCTCAACTGTTAGCTTGAATGACTGGAGTTTAGTTTTTATTTCTCAGAACAAAACAGTTTGAAGCCTAATTAACATCCTCGGAAGGAACTTAACACTAAAACTCCTAACAGCTTCAGTTTTCTGACCTTGAAGAAAGGGAAAATGAAGAGACCATGGTGCCACTTCCGAAGCAAAGCCTGAAGTTCTGTGCTTTAGAGGTGGTGTTGCCATCCTATGATTGCAGGAGTCTGGCCTTGGCTTGGTGGAGGAGCCTGTGGATAAGGCGAAGGAAGGTCTGTTTTCATTGGGGGTAGAGGAGGGTAAGGAGTTGAAATGGGAAGGATCTCTTTTTTCTTGCTGTCTAAAACTTGTCTTTTCAGACACATATCAAGCCTTTCCCTCTCTGAGCTACTGAAGTCCTGGGCAGAGGTTTTCTGTCTTACAATACAGACTTTTACCTTAGGCAATACCTGACAGAGCCTTTAAATAAATAAATAAATAAATAAATAAATAAATAAATTGATTTAATAAATTTTGTTAATAAATCATTTATTAATTAATAAATTTATTAATAAATCGATTTATTAATAAATTTATTAATTTATTTATTAATTAATTTATTAATAGATTTATTAATTAATTTATTTATTTAATTGATTTATTTATTAATTTTGAGAGAGAGTCTTGCTCTGTCACCAGGCTGGAGTGCAGTGGCGTGATCTCGGCTCACTGCAACCTCCGCCTCCGGGGTTCAAGCCTTCTCCTGCCTCAGCCTCCTGAGTAGCTGGGATTACAGGCACCCACCACCACGCCCAGCTAATTTTTGTATTTTTAGTAGAGGTGGGGTTTCACCATGTTGGCCAGGACGGTCTCAATCTCCTGACCTTGTGATCTGCCTGTCTTGGCCTCCCAAAGTGCTGGGATTACAAGTGTGAGCCACCCCACCCAGCCAGAACCTTTAAATTTAAAATTGTACAGTGTACTTCCTGCCAAGAAGCGTAGGAGGAAGAAGGGAGTAATGTTTTTCCAGTTTTCGGTGAAGAACTTGCTTTGTATTAAAATAGTCCTTCAAGTCTACAGCCATACCACCCTGAACGTGCCCAATCTTGTCTAAAATAGTCCTTCAAATATGTATCTCTTATAGCCTTCAGTTATCCCAACAAAATTATCTAAAGATTTATTTATCTATTTATTATTATTTTTTAGAGACAGGGTCTCGCTGTGTTGCCCAGGCTAGAGTGCAGTAGCATGATCATAGCTCATTGCAACCTCAAACTGCTGGGCTCAAGGGATCCTCCCATCTCAGCCTCCTGAGTAGCCAGGACTACAGGCGTGTGCCACCACATATGGCTAATTATTTTTTCTGGAGATGTGGTCTTGCTGTGTTGTCCTGCCTGGTCTCAAACTCCTGGCCTCAAGTGATCCTCTTCCCCCAGGATCCCAAGGTGCTGGAGTTATAGGCATGAGCCACCCACCATGCCAAGTCATCATGTAAAGATTTACAGAAAGTTTTGTGTAAACATTGTCTTTTTTTTTTTTTTTTTTTTGAAGCAGAGTCTTGCCCTGTCATGCAGGCTGGAGTGCAGTGGTGTGATCTCGGCTCACTGCAACGTCCACCTCCCAGGTTCAAGTGATTCTCCTGCCTGACACTCCTGGGTAGCTGGGATTACAGGCATGCACCGCCATGCCTGGCTAATCTTTGTATTTTTAGTAGAGATGGGGTTTCACTGTGTTGGTCAGGCCGGTCTCAAACTCCTGACCTCGTGATCCACCTGCCTCGGCCTCTGAAAGTGCTAGGATTACAGGCATGAGCAACCGCACCCGGCCCATTCAGCCTTTTTTTTTTTTAACTCATAGAAGGGCTTCAGTGGAACAAGAGTCTACTAGAGATAACTGGAAAGGGTACTCAATTGATATTGATTTTGAGATTTTTTTCTAGTATTCATGGCCCTCAGGCTTAGGGTTTGAAGTCAGAGGCAGGGCTGTAGGCTAATGGAGGGGAGTAGGCTTTCATGGATGATGCCCAGGGAGGAGCCAGATTATCTGTACCAAACCTTTTTTGTTTTTTTGAGACAGAGTCTTGCTCTGTCGCCCAGGCTGGAGTGCACCCGTGTGATCTCGGCTCACTGCAACCTCCACCTCCCAGGTTCAAGCAGTTCACCTCCCTCCTGCCCACCACCACACTCAGCCAATTTTTAATTTTTAAAAATTTTTTTAGTAGAGACAGGGTTTCACCATGTTGCTCAGGCTGGTCTCAAACTCCTGACCTCAAGTGATCTGCCCATCTTGGCCTCTCAAAGTACTGGGATTACAGATATGAGCCACTGTGCCTGGCCTCTTTTTGTAAATAGTCTCACTCTGTCACCCAGGCTGGAGTGCAGTGGAATGATCTCGGCTCACTGCAACCTCTGCCTCCCGGTTCAAGCTATTCTTGTGCCTCAGACTCCCAGGTAGCTGGGATTACAGGTGTGTGCCACCACACTCGGCTAATTTTTGTATTTTTAGGAGAGATGGGGTTTCACCACGTTGGCTAGGCTGTTCTTGAACTCCTGGCCTCAACCTCCCTTGGCCTCCTAAAGTGCTGGGATTACAGGCATGGGCCACCGTGTCCAGCCAACAAAGCTTTTTTTCAGTGAGTGATTCCAGCCCTTGATGCATAGGAGGGTGGGGTCCATAGGAGTGTAGTCTTAACTGATGAATTAAATCTCTGGGTGATGTGAGATATGTGCCAGGTTCTTGGCTTGTGTCTCCCTCTAGTACTTCAGGAACTTCCCAACTAGATGGAGGCAGTAAAAATGGGCCCTGCCAGGATGTACCTATAACAGAGACGTTCAACCATACCCTTGTGCTGTCTGCCTTTAATCACGAAGATTATGAGCTAAGATTCGTGGATGCATTTTTATTTTTTAACCAACATATAGCAATTATCACTCAGATAGGCATCTTAAATCCATTAGTTTGGGTTGGATTTAAGACGGTTGTCATTCCTATGAAAGGGAAGATAGCCCAGATTGCTATTCAGAAGGCTTTGTCAGATGCATTCCAGAAACTGTTGATTGTGGTTTTAGGTAAAACTTTCTTAATCGTCGTTGAAGTACTTCAGTTTCAATAAGCAAATAAACTCATTTTGAAAAGTTAATTGGATAAAAATATCGATATCTAAAACACTCCCTAGGATGCTTTCATTTGCTAAATTCTTTCACAGCGACAGGCTCAAATTTGTTCTTTGTGACATTTGTAGAAAAAATGACAGCAAATATTGTCCCTAGTTTATAGCTGTAAAAGGACTTGCCTCAGGTCACACAGAAAATGTTTGAGGCAGGTCTTCTTTAATTGCATGCCTATCATACAGAATAGTGATTATAAGCCCTGGACACATGGATTTGAGTCCTAACTCTGTCTCTTAGATTTTTGTATGCAGTTTTAGGTCTTATAGCCAGAGAGATTTGAAGATATTTAATATCTCTAAGCTGCAATCTTTATCTGCAAACTGGGGTTAGTAATCCAATCAACCTTATGGCAGATATTGTAAGAAAAAATGAGATGACAAGTGTAAAAACTCAGAACTATACTTACAAGGTAAGCAGACAAAATATGCTATTGTCATTGTTTTCTCTCTGAATAAATAAACTCTCTGCTGAAGAATTTATTAGATTATGTTTCTCAAATCGAGAATTCAGTTCCAGCTCTCATTTCTGGCACTGACATTGGCCAAATATGATTCTTATACAATAATCAGCTGCTTTGCTGTGAGCCTTGGAAGTGGTCATGCTGTTGAATGGCATTGCTTGTATTCCCTATTCAGTTCTACAGTGGCACAAATGTCATAGCCTGTGCCCAAAGGAAACCTGGTGTTTAACAAAGAGTCCCTGAACAGAGTTGCCTTTCTGCTTCACAACCCTGAAGGCTTAGAGACTGAGATTCTAATTAAGTTACTACAGACCTTTATTTGCTTGTAAGAGGTGGCCCTGATTGCTCTCAGCTTTCCAACCTGGGCAGCCCTTCTAGTGAAAGTCTTAACTTCCTTGGTCATCAACTGTCAAGTCTGAGTAATGACATTTAATAACCAAGCTAAATGTGTGGGTTGTCTACCCCTCCCTAGTATGCAAAGGTATCCCTTGCACACACTCACTTCTTAGACCAAAAGCCTTATAGTTCTAGTTTGCCTTGAAGGAAATTGTATTGTCTATAGAGTATGTGGGCCATTTTCTGCCCATAAAGTGTTCAAATGTTTTCTCTCTCTAAAGCTTTGTTCATTGTATCTGGTGGAATTTTGGTTCTCAGGGAGTAGACACCTAGCCGTGCTTCTAATGTGAAGTGTCTACTAGCCCAGTGGTCTCTATTTTGGATTTGAACTTACTTCGACCCCCCACCTGGTGCCTTACCTTTTAATCATATTATGATTGAACATTTTTATTTCCACATTTTTTATTTCTTATGTTATTATTCCTTAGTTCCTATCTGTAAGATCATAAAGTCCTTTGAACCAAACACAGTTGATATTTCATACATATGTTAAAAACTGAGCTGTGAGACCAGACGTGATGACTCACGCTTGAAATCTCAGCATTTCGGGAGGCCAAGACAGAAGGATCACTTCAAGCCAGGAGTTCAAGACCAGCCTGGAAAACAAAGCGGGACCATGTCTCTAAAAAAGAGAATTAGCTGGGCACAGTGATGTAGTGCCTCCTACTCTGGAGGCTGAAGCAGGAGGATGACTTGAGCCCAGGAATTCCAGGCTACAGTGAGCTATGATAGTGCCACTGTACTCCAGCCTGGGTGACAGAGTGAGACCCTGTCTCAAAGAAAAGAAAAAGAAAAACAAAAATCGAAGTGTATGATGAGGAGATGAGGAAACTTTTAGGAAAATACTTATTTTCTGCTTTTAGAAACTAAAAGAATGTCTCATTGTGGGTTGCTACCATTATATGCAGGAAGTTTTGGAATGAAAAAGATTCTGAATTCATCCTTGCTAACTTTATTTCAGAAAGTGGTAAAATAGCTATGGAGTACAGACCCAGTGAAGAGATTGTAGATGTCAGATGGGAAGAAGAACTACGCGGTTTAATATAAGTATGTGGAGACAAAAACTCAAAGGTAACAGGGCCAGGCACAGTGGCTCACACCTGTAATGCCAGTGCTTTGGGAGGCTGAGGCGGGTGGATCACCTGAGGTCAGGAGTTCAAGATCAGACTGACCAACATGGAGAAATGGTGGCACATGCCTGTAATCCCAGCTAGTCGGGAGGCTGAGGCAGGAGAACCGCTTGGACCCGGGAAGCGGAAGTTCCGGTAAGCCGAGATCACACCATTGCACTCCAGCCTGGGCAACAAGAGTGAAACTCCATCTCAAAAAACAAACAGGCCAGGCACTGTGGCTCACAGCTGTAATCCCAGCACTTTGGGAGGCCAAGGTGGGTGGATCATGAGGTCAGGAGTTCAAGACCAGCCTGGCCAATATGGTGAAACCCTGTCTCTACTAAAAATACAAAAATTGGCTGGGTGTGGTGGTGGGCACCTGTAATCCCAGCTACTTGGGAAGCTGAGGCATGAAAACCACTTGAACCCAGGAGGCGGAGGTTGCAGTTATCCGAGATCATGCCACTGCATTCCAGCCTGGGTGACAGAGCAAGACACTCTCTCGAGGAAAAAAAAAAAAAAAAGAAAAACAACTGAAGGGTTGGATAACATAGCCAGTATAACCATAATTCAAAACAAGCAGCAGAATTTGGAGGATAATTTGCTTAATTCTCAGGAAAATGTGAAACTCTGAAACTGCTTTTTGAGTGCAGGGTATTTCCGGGGCTTTTCCTAAAGTCTTGACCCTTGGCTCTGACCCCTTATTTGAAGTTTGGAGAGCAGAACTGAGGATTGTATTACTACAGTTGTGGACACGGGAGAGGGGTTAGTCTCCCCCCGCTCCAGGAGTAAGGGATGCTGGGCTGCTCGAACACAGGCCTTGTTAGAACTCCCTTCAAACAGGATCCCAGAGATGTGGGGAGAAGGTAACTGGCCTTAAGAATGATTGCGCTACAGCTTTCGAAAACTATAATACCTTTCAAATATGGCTTATTGCTTGGATCTCACTATCTCCCACGTATCTTGGGTGGAATATTTTGCTGAAGATCTTTCTGTCAATCATTTACAATCGTGCTGCAAAATGAAGTTTGGGTCAACAGTAGACCACATATATGATGGTCGTTCCGTAAGCATATAATGGAGCTATCCCTATATAGGTATACCATTTTTATCTTTTTTTTTTTTTTTGATATGGGGTCTCACTCTGTTGTCCAGGCTGGAGTGCAGTGGTATGATCCCAGCTCATTGCAACCTCCACCTCCCAGGTTCAAGTGATTCTCCTACCTCAGCCTCCTGAGTAGCTGGAATTATAGACATGTGTCACCACACTCAGCTAATTTTTGTATTTTTAGTAGAGATGGGGTTTCACCATGTTGGCCAGACTGGTCTTGAACTCCTGAGCTCAAGTGATCCACCCACCTTGGCGTCCCAAAGTGCTGGGATTACAGGCATGAGCCACTGCGCCCAGGCCCCATTTTTGTCTTTTACACAGTATTTTAACTATATATTTTCCATGTCTACATACACAAATACCTGCCATTCTGTGACAGTTGCCTTTAGTATTCAGTACAGTAACATACAGTACAGGTTTGTAGCCTAGGAGTCCTAAGCCATACCGTGTACCCTAGGTATGGTGGCTACACCACCTAGGTTTGTGTAAGTATACACTGTGATGTTAGCACAATGGTGAAATCACCTAGTGATACATTTCTCAAGCTCCTCACATGGCAAGCAATGCATGACTGCATATGAAAGCTCTTAAATAGGGATTGTTTCTAAATTAATCTCAAAACAGTCATTATTTACTATTTATGGAATTTTTTTTAAAAAGGAGTGAAAGTATCATTTCAGTGGGAACTTAACTTGGGGCTACAGTGTTTTATTTAACTTTTACCCCAAAGTTGCAAAGTGTTTTGAAATTTTTCCCTGTAAAATAATAATTTTAATTCAATTTAAATAAAACCCACCAAGGAGACTTCAAGCTTTAAGAAGTCTAGCTTCCTGTGAAATGTGAGAGGCAGTCAGCACTCATTTCAGAAATCTGATTATAACAATAGCTCCATCCCTAAATGAGGTGAATCTTGGAATCTCTTCCATTTTATTTTATTTTATTTTATTTTATTGAGATGGAGTTTCTCTCTTGTTGCCCAGGCTGAAGTGCAATGTTGCGATCTCGGCTCACTGCAACCTCTGCCTCCCAGGTTCAAGCGATTCTCCTGCTTTGGCCTCCTGAGTAGCTGAGATTGCAGGTATGCACCACCACACCTGGCTAATTTTGTATTTTTAGTAGAGACGGAGTTTCACCATGTTGGTCAGGCTGGTCTTGAGCTTCTGACCTCAGTGATCCCCCCACCTCGTCCTCCCAAAGTTCTGGGATTATGGGTGTGAGCCACCACACCCGGCCCCCCTTCAGTTTTAAAGCCATCACTATGCACCATATGCCTATGCCAGGCACTGGAAGAAGATGAAGCACCTTCTTGGAGTTTACACGCTGGTAATTATGCCAGACAGTAATAAAATAGGTAAGAACGGCTGTGGGGGAAGTCAGCTGGGTTCTAGTTACAGTCGCATTTCAGGAAATTATTTAACATGCTGACTTTAACAACCTAAGCCTCTTCTCCATGTGTGCACACAGGGTAGATCTCTGAACACAGGTGACCCTAGAAGTGCTGTAACGTCTAGGGTAATGGCTGTGTTGAGTCAAGGCAGGATGACAGTTCAGCCTCCTCCCAGGCTAGTGTAAAGGGCTCTTCACTCGGATTGAAACCTTCTCTCCCAGACCGAATTGCCAACTCCCAACACCCCTCCTACAGAAAATTTGGAGTCCTCGCTTATTCCCTGGCAGCCCCTACCTAATAGGGTGGTGAATTAATTATCAAACATGCGACAGTTTAGCGAAAATGGCAACACTTTGGAATAAATGACTGTAATGTGCATCCTGGCCCCCATTTTGCAGGTCAGTTGCTCTCCCTGGAAGGAAGAGTGTTCTCGGATTTCACCTTAAAGGAGGAAGTCTGCCAGAACTGAACTAGCACTTCTGAATATCCTGAGGCGAGGTCCGTCGACTTCCTTGGGAAGCTCTGCCGCGCCCCCACCCCACCCTACCCCACCACAGCAGGCGCTGGAGTCCTGGGACCACCAGGGTCTGAGGCCCAAATCCTTCCTCACTAAGGGGAGGAGAGGGGTGTTCCGGCAGGGCAGGATGGGAAGGCGTGCTTGGGCGGGATTGTGACATAAGAGTGCCCTGGTGACATGGAGCAGATCTGTGGCATAAATAAAGGTGTCATAAAGACAGGGCGGGGCTCACGCTTATAAGGGGCATGAGCGTCTCGGAGCTGCCAGAATGACTTCCGCTCAGTGCCCGGCACTAGCGTGTGTCATGTCCCGGCTGCGTTTCTGGGGCCCGTGGCCCCTCCTTATGTGGCAACTAGTCAAGGAGGCTCAGCCTCTGGAGTGGGTCAAGGACCCGCTCCAGCTGACCTCTAACCCCCTGGGGCCATCTGAGCCCTGGTCTTCCCACTCCTCCCATTTCCCACAGGAATCTCCCCATGAGCCTACTCTCCTGGCAGACCCGTGGGACTTTGATCACCTGGGGCCCTCTGCTTCCTCAGAGATGCCAGCCCCACCCCAGGAATCGACTGAAAATTTGGTTCCATTCCTGGACACCTGGGATTCAGCTGGAGAGCTGCCCCTGGAGCCAGAGCAGTTCTTGGCTTCACAGCAGGATTTAAAGGACAAGCTGAGTCCACAGGAAAGGCTCCCTGTTTCGCCCAAGAAGCTGAAGAAAGATCCAGCTCGGCGTTGGAGCCTTGCTGAGATTATTGGAATTATACGCCAATTATCCACACCTCAGAGTCAGAAACAGAATTTGCAGCATGAATATTCCAGCACGGATACACCGTATCCGGGTAGCCTGCCTCCAGAACTCCGGGTGAAGTCAGATGAGCCTCCAGGGCCCTCTGAGCAAGTTGGACCTTCTCAATTCCATCTAGAGCCTGAAACTGAAAATCCAGAGACCCTTGAAGACATCCAGTCCTCTTCACTCCAGCAAGAAGCCCCAGCACAGCTTCCACAGCTCCCTGAGGAGGAAGAACCTTCTTCAATGCAGCAGGAGGCCCCAGCTCTGCCTCCAGAGTCCTCTATGGAGAGTCTAACTCTACCGAATCATGAGGTGACCGTTCAACCTCCAGGTGAGGATCAAGCTCATTATCACTCGCCCAACATTACAGTTAAACCTGCAGATGTGGAGGTTACCATAACTTCAGAGCCTACCAATGAGACAGAATCTTCCCAAGCCCAGCAGGAGGCCCCAATTCGGTTTCCAGAGGAGGTGGAACCTTCTGCAACCCAACAGGAGGCCCCAATTGAGCCTCCAGTTCCTCCTATGGAGCATGAACTTTCCATCAGTGAGCAGCAGCAGCCAGTTCAGCCTTCTGAGTCTTCTGGGGAGGTCGAATCTTCTCCGACCCAGCAGGAGACCCCAGGTCAGCCTCCAGAACATCATGAAGTCACAGTTTCACCTCCAGGTCACCATCAAACTCATCATTTAGATTCACCCAATGTCTCTGTGAAGCCTCCAGACGTGCAGCTCACCATAGCAGCAGAGCCTAGTGCAGAGGTGGGAACTTCTCTAGTCCACCAGGAGGCTACAGCTCAGCTCTCAGGGTCAGGTAATGATGTAGAACCTCCCGCCATCCAGCACGGGGGCCCACCTCTGCTTCCAGAGTCATCGGAAGAAGCTGGACCTTTAGCAGTTCAACAGGAGGCTTCATTTCAATCTCCGGAACCTATTAATAATGAGAACCCCTCTCCAACCCAGCAGGAGGCTGCAGCTGAGCATCCACAGACCGCTGAGGAGGGTGAGTCTTCCCTAACCCATCAGGAGGCCCCAGCTCAGACTCCAGAGTTCCCTAATGTAGTTGTAGCTCAACCTCCAGAGCATTCACACCTGACTCAAGCCACAGTTCAACCTTTGGATCTGGGGTTTACCATCACTCCAGAATCCATGACAGAGGTTGAACTTTCTCCAACCATGAAGGAGACCCCAACTCAGCCTCCTAAGAAAGTTGTACCCCAACTTCGAGTATATCAAGGGGTAACAAATCCAACACCAGGTCAGGATCAAGCTCAGCATCCAGTGTCACCCAGCGTTACAGTTCAACTTTTGGACCTGGGACTTACCATCACTCCAGAACCCACTACGGAGGTTGGACATTCTACACCCCCGAAGAGGACTATAGTTTCTCCAAAGCATCCTGAGGTGACACTTCCACATCCAGACCAGGTTCAGACTCAGCATTCACACCTGACTCGAGCCACAGTTCAACCTTTGGACCTGGGGTTTACCATCACTCCAAAATCCATGACAGAGGTTGAACCTTCTACAGCCCTGATGACTACAGCTCCTCCTCCAGGACACCCTGAGGTGACACTTCCACCTTCAGACAAGGGTCAGGCTCAGCATTCACACCTGACTCAAGCCACCGTTCAACCTCTGGACCTGGAGCTTACCATAACTACAAAACCTACTACAGAGGTTAAACCGTCTCCAACCACGGAGGAGACCTCAACTCAGCCTCCAGACCTAGGGCTTGCCATAACTCCAGAGCCCACTACAGAGATTGGACATTCTACAGCCCTGGAGAAGACTACAGCTCCTCATCCAGATCAGCTTCAGACTCTGCATCGAAAACTGACTGAAGTCACAGGTCCACCTGCTGAGCTAGAACCTACTCAGGATTCACTGGTGCAGTCTGAAAGTTACATCCAAGATAAGGCTTTAGCTGCACCAGAGGAACACAAGGCCTCCACAAGCACCAACATATGTGAGCTCTGTACCTGCAGAGATGAGATGTTGTCATGTATTGATCTCAACCCAGAGCAGAGGCTCCGCCAAGTGCCTGTGCCAGAGCCCAACACCCACAATGGCACCTTCACCATCTTGTAAGAATCACTTTTCCTCAATTGTCCTCTGTGTCCTGCCTGACATGGCAGCCTTTTCCTGGAGGCCTTCCTGGGCCTTCTTTATCTCCCCAAGCCATATGGACAACTGACTTTCTGCTTTCACCTTTGCTTGTCAACTCTCCCTTCTCCTCATTCTCCTTTAATGTTAGGCCCCTTCTCCAGTCTTTTCCTTTTACTCTGGTCTTTAGCTCGTTTTCGTATCCATTTTTATTTAGCCCCATCACATCATTGCTTAACCGCTGCTCTCCTCCCGTTTTCGCTTCACCCTCTTTACAGCAGCCTGTCCCTCTCCCGATCTCAGTGATGATGCTCTAAGTGGTTAAGAGTTGATTCCGGAGCCAGGCTGCCTGGGTTTGAACCCAGATCTATTTATTAGCTTGGTGACCCAGAGCAAGTGATTCTGCCTGTGACTCAATTTCCTCACCTTTAAACTGAGGATCATGCTAGTTAGCATTTCATAGGATTGTTGTGAAATTTAGGTGAGTGAATATATGAAACACTTCATCAGTGCTTAGCATATGTAGGAGAGATGGCTGTTCACATGATTATTCAGTCCTTTAGTTTTGTCCAGAACTCATCTTTGTCCCTAGCTTTCTATATGTAGAACTAGTTTTATGTCACACCCAGGGCCAAGTATGCTACTGTCTCCAGAACAAGAAAATGATAGGAGGGAAGAGGCTGGGTGTGGTGGCTCACGCCTGTAATCCCAGCACTTTGGGAGGCCGAGGCGGGTGGATCACGAGGTCAGGAGATCAAGACCATCCTGGCTAACATGGTGAAACCCCATCTCTACTAAAAATACAGAAAAAAATTAGCCAGGCATGGTGGTGGGTGCCTGGAGTCCCAGCTACTCGGGAGGCTGAGGCAGGAGAATGGCGTGAACCTGGGAGGCAGAGCTTGCAGTGAGCCGAGATTGCACCACTGCACTCCAGCCTGGGCGACAGAGCAAGACTCCATCTCAAAAAAAAAAAAAAAAAAAAATGATAGGAGGGAAGAAAGAGAATAGGCATAAAAAGGGAGGTATATATAATTAAGTACTAAAAGATAATGCAGACCATTGGTGCTAGAATTTGCCAGAATCTGTGATCCTTGAGGTGTGGAGATGCTACATGGGTAAGCTAAAACTTTACTTGGGTCTTAAAGAGTAGCTATAATTTGTTAAACAGAAGAAAAATGGGAGTACAGTCTAGGCAAACGCATGGCTACAGGTATGGTTGGAATTTAGTAGACCAATGTGGCTACAAAGAATTAGGTGAGGGAGCAATGAAGATACGATTCTGTACAACCTTGATTATCAGCTATAGGAGTTTGAAAGTTACACAATGAGGTATGGAAAGCCATTGAAAGTTTCCAAGCAAGAGAGATTACATGATCAAAACAGGAAGATTATTTTATTTTGTTTTTTGCATTATGTGCAAGTGTAGACATGCAGAGGATTGTTTTAGAATCCATATGTAAAGTGTCCAAAAGGAAAAGCTTAATTCAGGGAGACAAAATAGAAAGGTCTAGCAAAATCTAGGAGTGAAGTGTGAAGGGGCCAAATCAGATCAGTTGTAATAGGAGTGGAAAGAAAAAGCCTAGGATGTTTCAACCGAGGGCACTGGGCCAAAGCTTTGGTGTTACCTGGCATAGGGTTTCTTTCTTCTCATTTGTTGATAATGATAAGCTTTTGCCCATATTTCTGTGGAATTATTTACCATTTTGGTACTGATGTGTAGAAGTCTGTTTAGACACATAAGTGCTTTTAGATAAAATACTTAACATTCAAAGTAATTAACTGGCATCATCTGTCCAAGAGATGGGATGGATAAGAAGTTAAGCTTCCAGGAGATGCCTCATCATTTGTGCCAGTGACCCCGCATAATTTCTTGATGAATTGTGCAAACTGGGAAGCTGATAGCTCTGGAAATGAGAAAGCAGGTGTTATTTTCTGTTTCTGAATATCCCCAACAAGGTTGCAATGATTCTTTTACTTATCGTGTTCATTGTTTTCGTACCTATTCAAGGATATAAACTGTGTTTCTTCACAGAAATTTCCAAGGAAACTATATTTCTTACATTGATGTAAATGTATGGAAAGCATACAGTTGGACCGAGAAACTGTGAGTATATTCTCTCCAAATATGACAAAAAGCTAACTGCATTGTAAGATCCTTCTTGGTCCAGAATTTTGAGGTCGGTACCTCTGAGGAAAGATATTTCTCCTCCATGCCCCAAATCAACCACTGTTGATTGCAATCGTATGGTTATTTTAAAATTAAATTTGGTAGGCTCTCTTTAAAATAAGAGGCAATTTAAATTTATTTTTTATCATACAAATAGTACATGGTTATATTCCTTTTTGTTCTCTTTTTTTTTTTTTTTTTTTTTTTTTCAGAGACAGGGTCTTACTTTGTCCTCTGGGCTGCAGTGCAGTGGCACAATCACAGCTCACTACAGCCTTCACCTCCCAGGCCCAAGTGATCCTCTCACCTCAGCCTCCCCAGTAGCTGGGACCGCAGGTGCATGCCACCACACCCACCTAATTTTGTATTTTTTGTAGAGACAGGGTCTTCCTATGCTGCTTAGGCTGGTCTTGAACTCCTGGGCTCAAGTGATCCTCCTACCTTGGCCTCTTAAGGTGTTCCTATTACAGGCATGAGCCACCACCCGCAGCCCATGATTCCATTTTTAATGTATAAAAATGCAATAACAGATACAACAAAAACTCTCCTTGTGCCCTACTCCCTCATCCCTGAAGTAATGCTACTCTGCATTTAGTATACATGCTTCCAGACTTTTCCTCATTTACCTACATACATATTTACATAAAGCAAAATGGATTTGTGGTTTTAAAATTTTTTCTTCACATAAAGGGTAACATCTTGCAACTTGATTCTTTCACTTCATGATATGCCTTAGATTTCTTTCCTTCCCAGTACTTAGAGGGTCACCCCATTCATTTAAACTCCTGCATAATCCGTAGTATGGATGCATCATGGTTTATTTAATAATTCCCCCATTGATGAATGTTTAGATTATGCTTAGTTTACTTGTTACATGCATTGCTGCAATGAAATCCCTGTACATGCTTCTTTGTGAACATGTGCAAGTATTCCTGTAGCATAGATATCTGGAAATGGAATTCTTGGGGTGAAGACTATGTAGATATAAAATTTTAATTGCCTTCAAAAATTTTGTGCCAACTTACTCTATTGTCAGCAGAATATGACAGCATTCATTTCCCGACACCTTTTCACCGCTGGGTATTCTCCAACTTTTTGCTGAAGTTATGGATGAATAAAAGGGATTCCATCTAAATGTGAATTTTTCTGATTACTCATGAATTTAATTTAATATCTTTATATGTTTATTGAACATTTGTGTTTCTTCTCTGAGTTTTCTGGCCTTTGTTCATTTTCCTGTTGAATTGTTTTATCATTTTCTTACTGATTTATAGAAGGAATTGGTTTAGACACATAAGTGATTTTGAAAAAAATGCTTACATTCAAAGTAACTGAGATTTTTCACAACAGTTTGTGTGTCACATCATTTCAATGTATATAGACAAGCCACGATGAGTTCTAAATTAAAAATAAACATATGCTAGGCGCGGTGGCTCACGCCTTTAATCCCAGCACCTTGGGAGGTAGGCGGATCACCTGAGGTCAGGAGTTTGAGACCAGCCTGGCCGATAGGGCGAAACCCCGTCTCTACTAAAAATACAAAAAATAGCCAGGCATGGTGGTGGGTGCCTGTAATCCCATCTACTTGGGAAGCTGAGGCAGGAGAATTGCTTTATTTATTTTTTCAGATGGAATTTTGTTCTTGTTGCCCAGGCTGGAGTGCAATGGTGTGATCTTGGCTCACTGCAACCTCCACCTCCCGGGTTCAAGCGATTCTCCTGCCTCACCCTCCTGGGTAGCTGGAATTACAGGTGCCCTCCATCACACCCAGCTAATTTTTATATTTTTAGTAGAGACAGGGTTTCACCATGTTGGTCAGGCTGGTCTCAAACTCATGACCGTGGGTGATTCACCCACCTTGGCTTTCCGGAGTGCTGGGATTACAGGCATGAGCCACCACGCCAGGCCAGAACTACATTTTAAAAACAAGAAAATTATTACAAAGGTCAGGATAGTGGTTACCTATTAGGGTTAGAGAGAGGGATATGATTGGAAAGGGGCACACTGGGGCTTCTGGCATGCTAGCAATGATCTTTTGTAACGATGTTTACATGGGTATCTGCTTCATAATTATTAAACTGAATATTTGGCCAGGTGAGGTGGCTCATGTCTGCAGTCACAGCACTTTGGGAAGCAGACACAGGAGGATCACTTGAGCCAGGAGTTTGAGACCAGTCTGGGAACAGAGTGAGACCCTGTCTCAAAAATTAAATTAAATTAAATATAAACAACATTTATGTTATGTGCACTTTATGCACATTATAGTTCTCCAATTTTTTTGATGGGGGGAAAAAGGTTGAATGGCTTCACTTGCAGCCGTGATATGGTTCCATGTGGGGCTTTCATAATTAGGTTTGGGAAAAGAGAGGAGGAAATGGAGGTTCTGCTGATCTTGGTGCCACCCAGAGTTGGATTCTAAAAGGGATTTTGTGATCTAGAGAGGAGGCATGAAATAATAGAATTTGGTGGGAAGAAACCCACTCTTCAAGGGGTGTGCTTGAGTGTGTGTGTGTGTGTGTGTGTGTGTGTGTGTGTGTTTGTGGTGGTGGTGGAGAGAGATGGACACAAAAAGGAAAATATAAGAAAAGGTTTGAATGAAAGCAGAGCAGATCCCACCATCTTGAAGTGACCATGACCCAGCTTTCCTCCACATGCAGGAGATGCTTCTGTGTAGCAAATAGTTGTAGTTTGCATTTTAATCTAAAAATAACTTCTTCATTTTCCAGAATTCTCAGAGAAAATACCTTGACTGAATTACACAAGGATTCATTTGAAGGCCTGCTATCCCTCCAGTATTTGTAAGTTAGTTAATTATATTTATGAGTTTTTAGTCATATTATCTGTAAAATGAATAAGGGGTTCAAATTAGATAATTTCTCAGATTTCTTCGAGCAATAAAATTCTGCAATTCTGTAAGTTTGTATAGGGTCTCAGCCCATCTCTAGCATTAGCTGCCTCCTGTGCATTTTCAGTTTTTAAGTTATATAGACAAAATACAGACAAAAAAATTTCACATGGTAAGAAAATCTGAGCAGTGACTGACACCCATATGAACCTTGTTTTATAAGGGTTCACATATCATTCTTTTTCTATTCAGTCTACAACCAATAGATCCAATGTAATCTGTGGTCTATTTTTAAATAGCCCATTAAGTTAAGAATGGTTTTTGCATTTTTAAAGGGACTGTGAAAGAAAAAGAAAAGAAACAAAGAAATATGTGAGAGATCATATGTGGCCCACAAAACCTAAAATATTTACTGTCTGACCTTCACCAAAAAAAATTTCAAAAAGTTGGTTTAGTAGGATGAAAGGAACTAAAGTTAACTTCAGATGGTTGCCTAAAGGAGAAGAAAATGGAGACCACCTGCATTCATTTGAACATCATTAATCCAGAATTTTTTGGTAATTTAATCGGAATTAAATTAACATTTAAATATTAAAAATAGCTGAATTATATCAATAATATTATCAAGAATATTAAGCTACCAAGAGAATAGACTGGTATTAAGGATTTCATTTCAGGAATTGTTATATTAAAACAGATGTTTAAAATGATGGTTAACTGGTAGAGCTAGAAATGTTTACACTAAGAAGCACATCAGAAATGCCCCTAACTCTTCACTGATTACAAAATAACGATCGCCCCAGCCCTGTTACCGGAAAGGGATCCCTGTATTTCTGTCTGTTTAGAGACAAGAAGATACTATGTTCATTGCTATGAAAGCTTGATTCTTACCCTTTGTCCATGGAGGTGTGTATGTCATTAATCCTTATTAAGCTCATTAGTGATGCTCTTTTGCAAACAGATTCTTTCAAATATAGAAGGCTTAAGGAAAGTGGGTGTAAAGACCCTCAGGTGGATGCCAAAGTGCTACAGAGACCATGAAATAATAAAACATTTCCTTTAAAATAGTTATTTTCCTTCTACTCACTCCCCCAGCTATTCATTTATTTTACAAATATTTGAGTTTGCTTTATTTCCATGTGTCAGTTTTAAACATGGTGGGCAATGCAGGTGAGCAAGACCTAGTCCATGCTTTCAGGGAGTTTATGCTCAGAAGAAATGGGATAAAAAATAACTACATTAAGAAGAAATGGATGTAGGCACTAGGAGGGATAAATTGTTTCTGGAACATAGAAGAGGAAAAAATGCCTTCAATTTGGACCCAGGAGGATGTTACTAGAACAATGCCATTTGAATAGGACTTTGAAGGGCCATTGTGTAACAGCAGACGGACATCTTGGGGAAAATACTCTAAACTTGCAAAAGGAAAATGGGAGGGCAAAACACAGGAAAGTATTCAAGGAATGCCGTGAGTACCCGTAGAGTACAAGAAGGGAGAGTAGGAAAATGGAGCCAGATCTTCTAGGGCTTTCAATGCCAAGCTGAGGAGCCGACATGGGGAACCGTATTACCACAGCAGCGCTGTAAGGTAGATCTGCATCACAGTCGTTGAGAGGGCACGTTAGAACTCAGTTCTGGACTCCACCCTCGTAGTTAACTGATTCAGTTGGTGTAGAGTGGGACCCAGAATTTGCATCTTCAGTAATTTCCCAGGAGATGCTGGTCTTTGCAAGCCACTTCTGGAGAGTTTATATGATGACTGTGTGCAGGATAGTTTAGGAAGGGAGAGACTAGAGATGGAGACATCAGCCAGACAATGTTACACCATCCAGGTAAAGAGGGAGGGACAAACTCCATCACTGTATAACTGAAGAAATTTTTTTTATGAAATATTAAAGCAATACAAAACCAAAAATGAATTTCTATTATGATAGAAATTAATTCTATTAATATGATTTGAATTAGTTCAAAGTTATGTATTAGGTAAAGGGGTAGCTTCCTTTCAAATGATGTGAAAGGATGTCTTTTATTTCTTCTGATATTGAACTGGCTTAGGAAAACAGACCTAAACTAAGAAGGTGTAGAAATGTGAGACTTGTTTGTTTGTTTGTTTGTTTGTTTGAGACGGAATCTCGCTCTGTCGCCCAGGCTGGAGTGCAGTGGTGCAATCTTGGCTCACTGCAAGGTCCGCCTCCTGGGTTCATGCCATTCTCTTGCCTCAGCCTCCTGAGCAGCTAGGACTACAGGCACGTGCCACTAGGCCCGGCTAATTTTTTATTTTTTTTGTAGAGACGGGGTTTCACCGTGTTAGCCAGGATGGTCTCGGTATCCTGACCTCAGGATCTGCCAGCCTCGGCCTCCGAAAATGCTGGATTATAGGCCTGAGCCACCGCACCCGGCCCGACTATTTTTTTTAATATTAGAAATTGTGTATATAGAGATAAAATCTTTGAGCTCATAATCTAAGATTTGATGACACTACAAAAGGGCATCTAATCAAGTCTACTGCTCTCAGGAAAAATTATTTCCAAAGTCTATTATGTTGTATATTTATTAAAACCATGAAGGTGAGACTCTAGGAGAGGTATGGGCAGGGTTAGGGGCTCTGGAAAGTTCAAATACAAGTCCAAACGTTTAGAGTTGAGATGAAAAATAGGTATTCAGTATTATTCTAAACTTTTGCTGTTATTCATACCAATCGATATTTAATAACTAATCAAGGCAATATTTTCGTTTTCCTTTTCCTAGAGATTTATCCTGCAATAAAATACAGTCTATTGAAAGACATACATTTGAACCACTACCATTTTTGAAGTTTATGTAAGTTACAAATATAACTTGATTACATTTGGAATTTTTATAAAAGTTAATTATAAACCTTTTTGCTATTCTTGAAATATGATTAAAATTTTACCAGTAGAAAGCTACTAAAATTATACAGCAAATCCTTTTTGTCTCTAGCAAGGATTATTGTGAGAATTATTACACAGATCTTAGTGAATCATCAGAGAGCAGTGGTTCTCAGGTGGTGTGATTTTGCACTCATGTGGCATTTGGTAATGTCCGGAGACAGTTTTGGTTGACAAAACTGTAGGTGTGCTCCTGGCATCTGGTGGGCAAAGGCCAGAGATGCTGCTAAACATCCTTCAAGGTATAAGACAAACCCCCATGGCAAAGAGTTATATAGTCCAAAATGTTGATGGCACTGAAGTTGTGAAATCCTGTTCTAGAGAAATAAAGATCACTTAACACAGGTATTTACTGAGCATTCACTGTTTTGTATCTAATGCACCACATGTGCAGTGTTAAAGTATAAATCATAAGCCAGTATCTTCCACAGTGAGATTTCCTTAGTGCGTAGAGAAAGGATTGAGGTTATGTTCCATCCTATATGAATTAGAATCATGGCAAATGATAAATGTTCTGAAATAATTATTTTTTTCTTTGGCTTGTGTCTTTTTTTTTTAGAAATCTTAGTTGCAATGTAATTACAGAACTCAGCTTTGGAACATTTCAGGCCTGGCACGGAATGCAGTTTTTACATAAGTTGTAAGTGAAATAGAAGATGAATACATGTAAACAACTATTTATGTACAAAAACTCATACAATTATTGGGTAGCTGGGTATAAGCCCATTATCAACTCTGAAAAGCGTGTCTTAAGATCCATTCATTTTTCTCAAATGGGGAAGCTAAGGTACAAAGAGGCCAAGAGACTTATGTAGCTTATATATGACCTCCTCTGCTTGTCCTAGTTCTGACCTATAGCATGGGCAAGAAAAGGCATCAAAGAAGTGACCCTCAAATTAGCCTTGTTGCTGGGCGGGGTGGCTCAGACCTGTAATCCCAGAACTTTGGGAGCCGAGGTGGGTGGATCACCCGAGGTCAGGAATTCAACACCAGCCTGGCCAACATAGTGAAACCCTGTCCCTACTATAAATACAAAAAAATTAGCTGGGCGTGGTGGTGCAGTTTTTTGCTCCCTGGAGGACTTTGTGTTAAGCTTCCTTCCTTGCAGCTAAGTGTTGCAGACATTTAAGCAGTTAGAAACTCTGCATATGAGCAGGAATCAAATCCAAAGTTGTAGGGCCAGAATGGTGGCTCATGCCTGTAATCCCAGCACCTTGGGAGGCCAAGGTGGGAGGATCACTGGAGGTCAGGAGTTTGAGACCAGCCTGGCCAACATGGTGAAACCTCATCTCTACTAAAAATACAAAAATCAGCAGGTCATGGTGGCGGGCGCCTGTGATCCTAGCTATCGGGAGGCTGAGGCATGAGAATGGCTTGAACCCGGGAAGTGGAAGTTGCAGTGAGCTGAGATTGTGCCACTACACTCCAACCTCCCCTCCAGGCTGGTCTCGAACTCCTGTGACCTCAGGTGATCCGCCCACCTCAGCCTCCCAAAGTGCTGGGGTTACAGGTGTGAGCCACCATGCCTGGCCAAGATGGTGTTTATGTTAAGCTATTGTGCAAAAAAAAAACTTTTGTAAAGAAAATATATCGCTGTATCTTAATTCCATATACTTTCCTGACTACTCTTCTACCATAATTGCAAAAATTCTGTGATTTCTCTGTATAACATACCCATCAAATCAGAGTGGGTATATTCAGTGGCCTGAAGGGGACTCAAGGTGAAGATTCTCCTCTACATCTGACTTTAGAAAAGACTTTCCACCTGCCTTGTGGTTCAGAAATCTAGTTTCACACAGTTCATTTCAAGTTAGAGGGAGGCATTCAGGATGTGTCTGGACTAGAGCAGCAGTTTCTGCACATGCTCCCCTCTGTCCTCATTAATTTGCTGATGCATAACTTAGGAAAAGTACACTAAAGGTCTGTTTTTCTTTTGCCCTCACACCAGAGAACCGGCTCATTAGGTCCCTCCACCAAGAGGTTTAGGTAGCATCAATACAAATGTTTTAAACTCACCATCTTTACTAAGCACTTTATACCACTGGGAGTCCCTCATAAAAATCTGGTGGCCGGGAGCGGTGGCTCATGCCTGTAATTCCAGCACTTTGCTGAGGTGGGTGGATCACCTGAGGTCAGGAGTTCAAGACCAGCCTGACCAACATGGTGAAACCTGTCTCTACTAAAAATACAAAAATTAGCTGGGCATGGTGTCAGGCAACTGTAATCCTAGGTACTCAGGAGGCTGAGGCAGGAGAATCACTTGAAACCAGGAGGCGGAGGTTGCAGTGAGCCGAGATGGCACCATTGCACTCCAGCCTGAGGGACAGAGTGAGACTCTGTCTCAAATCATCATCATCATCATCATCATCATCATCATCATCATCTAGCCAGCTTCACTACAATTATGTAGACCAGGAAAACACTGGAATCACAGTTGATAAAAATTAATGAATTCACTCAAAAACATTCAGAGTGCCATGTCCATTTGTGCCAGGTACTGTACTAAGTGCTGGGGCTACAAAATCCATCTCAAAGACACACCAAGATGAGGACTTTGTCCCCAGGGGACTTTCATTCCTCAAGGAGGAAGCGGATGCTGATGGGAAAACAAATGAGAGCCATGTGGGGATCTGTACGGCAGGGTGACAAGGAGAGGACAAAGCAGGAATGGGGGCTGGGTTAAGAAAGACTTGAGGAGACACTAACTTGCTTATCTTGAGTTTCTGTGTTCATCTTAAACAACAGAAAAAGGCATTTGCTTCATGGTGATGAAAAAATCAGAGCTAGCTGATATTGGAAACTAGCACTCATTTCGTATAAACAGAGCTGTACCCTTCAAACTAAGTCACAGTTACTTTCAAAGATTGGCACAAGGGTCTCAACACACCAAGTGTATGTTAGGGGCTGGGCTCCTTTGGAGTCAAATCTTCCTGGTAAACAAAGCTACACTGCAGAGTCATATTTGGCATATGTGACATATAGGCCCACTGCATTTCTTTCCAAAGGCAAGATGCCAAGGGAAGGTGCCAGTAATTTTATGACCAATATGACACCATTTTGTGGTGTTTGTAAGTTGAAACAATATATTTCCCTGCATTACACAAGTTTGTAAAAAACAAACAAAAAAAGAGGCCCCAGCTGTTGTTGATCGATGATGAATTGAATAGAGCCTAACCTTCCAGGCTTCTCACTTGCACAGGCCCTTCCAAGGTCCTGGGAGGGCCCCTGGAAATTTTGGTATTCATAATTTTTTTAATGTTTTTACTAGATAAGGCTCAGGCCCCACAAAATCCTGAAATCATCCCTGGGTTCCAATAGTTACAACCCAGTAAACCTCTTGAATGAAGCCTCTATGTTACTGACAAATACTGACTGACCAAATTAGCAGGGTGATAGGGTCAGTCTATTTTGAATCTGAAATCCATCTCAAAGACGGGCCAAGAGCTTATTAGTGGACTTAACTGGATTCTTCTGGCCCAAGCGCAGTAAAGTCAAACAACCATATCGAGGTTTTGCATTGGGGAAAGGAGGACATTTATTTGCAGGGCATCCAAGCAAGAAGGACCAGGCGGCTAACTATCAAAGTCCCTCACTGAATGGGGGCAATAATCATATCTCTTACAGATGAAATCATGAATGAAATGGTTTATGGAAAAGCAGCAATGGTTGATAATCCTAAATGTTAAGTATGTTTATATTTTTTCCCTGACTTTAAAGTGCTTCTCCTTCATTCCTATACACAGGTCTAGACTGATGGCTTATTTTTTAAAATTCTCTTAGTCACTTCATTGGTTCTAACAATAATTTTAGAAACTGGATGACTTTGCCATGTAGAAAGGCTATATTTATTCAGATAGAGTACACTCACATATTGGCTTGTCTATGGCACATCGATATCATGCCAAGAATGTAAGCACTAAGAGAGAATAAGAGGAAAATCCAGGCTTTATCCCTATTGAATTATTTATCCCACTATTAGAATATTAGTGAGGTAGGTGTGGCCACACTGATGGCAAATTGAGCTTCGGTCACAAACATGCCTTACTGTTCCCCCCAGTCTACTGACATCAGCTTCCTTTACACAGCAGTAGATGCACAAAAGTTTGCACAGTTGAGGTTATTGTCATCATGTTTTGGTATGTACTGGAATCCTGGCAGCTTCTTCTCTGATTCGGAGAGGCGCAAACATTAAAGACAAAAAGAACAACTCGAGTCTGTCCTTTGGGGTGATTTAGGGTGGCTGTTTAAATTTGTAGTGGTTGAAAAGTCTTGAGATTGTCACACCTAGCAACTCTTATACTTTTCTTCTCTCAGCTGCAGCTTGTTCTTTTCACCTGTGTAACAAGCTGTCTTCTCTTCTCACAGAGGCTTAGCATTTCTTCCTCTGCCCCATAGCATTTTTTCAATACTTAATTTACCAGGTGCTGTTTATGTTGTAGGCACCTAAGTACTTATACAAGTGAGATAACATGTCCGAAGTTCTTAGAACAGTGCTTGGCATATGGTAAATGCTCCATACATGTTACCTCCTATGATACCTCATTTTCATTTTTCCAACAACTCTTGCGATGCGGTTATTATTTCTATTTTGCAGATGAGGAAGTTGAAACTCAGAGACGCTAGGTAATTTGCTAAGGTTCACATGGCTAATAAGTGGCAGAACCACTTACAAGCTTTGCAAGTAATTTTCAATGCAGCTCTTAGTTCCCCTGTAATAGGAGCTGAATGATGACAATTTGGCTTTGTGTGCATTGTATCTTACTTTCTAACTTGAACAGGACCTGTAGAGCAGTGAGCTCCACTTCCCTCTGAGAATCCCACGCTTCTGGAGCTCCTGGCTGTACCAGCTCTGGGCATCCCCAGGGTTTATGCTCACCGGTCAGTGCTGGTGTGACATGATGGCTGAGCACCGGCACTGTGTCCAGCGCATTGCTAGGCACTAGACATGTGCTCTTTCATTTATTCCTCAAATTGCTTTGTGCTGTAAACGCTACCCAGAAAGCCTCATGTTCATTACTCAAGTCACTTCACCAGAAAGTGACAGAGCCAGAATTCAAACCCAGGTCTGCCAGATTCCAGGTCCCTTGCTTCTTCTGTTGTTCCTCATTGCAAGGGAGTCTTCTTCAAGGTTATTCTCAGGACTTTGATTAAGATACAGGCTCACACCTGGGCATGGTGGCTCATGCTGTAATCTCGGCACTTTGGGAGGCCAAGGTGGGTGGATCACTTGAGCTCAGAAGTTCGAGACCAGCCTGGCCAACATGGTGAAACCCTGTCTCTACTAAAAATACAAAAATTAACCAGGCATGGGGACGGTCATCTATGATCCCAGCTACTCTGAAGGCTGAGGCAGGAGAATCACTTGACTCCAGGAGGTGGAGGTTGCAGTGAGCCAAGATCACACCACTGCACTGCACTCCAGCCTGGGCAACAGAGTGAGACCTCATCTCAAAAAAAAAGAAAAAGAAAAAGGCCCACCGTTTCAGATTCTCTAGATTTTGCCCCTGAAAAAGCATTTACGTGATGCAGTCCGAGGTCTTGTATGGAGGAGCTTGGTGTGGGGAGATGTGTGGCTCACGAACCTATGTAGATGAATAAAGGAAAGAGGTTATTTTCTACCCAAGTACATCGTGCATATTGGGTGAGGGTCTAGGTCATCTGCCTATTTCTTTGACTACCTTCTTCCATGGAACCAGTTTTCCCTGACAGCCTTGGGATTCTAGCATAGATCATTTTGGAGTTTTTCATTTAAATTTATTTTCACGGCCTGCTTTGGACATTTTTTCAGCTAGAGCTGTTAGAATTTCAGTACATTTAAGACAGTGATGACATGCTCCAGTCCTTTCATCTCTGTCTCCTCAGTTAATAGAAAGGAAACATAGCCCATCTATCTGGACCTGTACAAAAGAATTTGGAGGGAAAAAAAAAATAGATGAACAACTTGAATTATGATGAGCAACTTGAATTATGGAGGATGCTAGAAATACTGTTTCCTCCACAGTCAGGGCTTCCTACCAACATAGTCGCTTTTAGGGTTTTTGACCTGAAAAGTTCTGTGGCATATTTTTTCTTTGCTATCCATTTTTTTTTCCTTGTAGTTCTTCCCCGCGTTCTATCCTTTATCTTCTAGAGACCTCAGTAGTTCCCATAGGAAGAGTGCTTTACGGAGTCTAATGGTGATTTCTTAGGTAAAAACAGGAAACGTTTTTTTCTTTTTTACCTACAAGCTCCATACCAAAAAATGAATGTAAACTTTTCATGCAGTTTTACACATTGAAAATGCAGGTTATTTAAATTCCATTCCATTTTTCAGAATTCTCAATCACAATCCTCTGACAACTGTTGAAGATCCGTATCTCTTTAAATTGCCAGCATTAAAATATCTGTAAGTACTATAGTACTCTCATGAGTCAAGAGATGATTTATGCTTTTTAAATTTTTCATCAAAGCTTAAGTATTTTGCATTTAGGCTAAAATGTCATAATTTAAATTTTAACTGGGTTATTGAAAAAAAGTTATTGGCGAAGAAAAAAATTAAGAGGATGTATAATGGTCAAGATGGCCAGCAGGGGAAGAGAACAGCATTGAAGAACCCATATAGATTTGGAACATGTAGACACATGGAGGAATATTATTTAACCAAGAAAGCAAAGGGGAAAAGGTGTTCATTATTCTAAAAGTAAAGAAAAGAGTAAAGAAGATGGTGAGTGCAATATGAAAATGAGAAGATAATGGTAAAAAGAAAAGTGTAGGTTCTGGTCTTGAGTATCATTAATTTGATGATGCAAATCAACTTTAATTTCTTTAATAAGAGCTCCCTGGAATTCTACAGCAAATAAACTCTTGAGCTGGCTTGTTTAATAGAGAAGCCAAAATTGAATTGTTAAGTACAGAATTTTTTATTGGGGTTCATATCATGAATTTTCGGCTTTCTTCTTCAGAGACATGGGAACAACGCTAGTCCCACTTACAACACTTAAGAACATTCTCATGATGACTGTTGAACTGGAAAAACTGTAAGTTATTTTTTTCCGAGATTTATTTTTACTTAGTTGGTTCTTCAGGTTTGTTTTATTATTTTCTTAAGTCAGGTTCATTGAGGTATAATTTTCATATAGTAACATTCACGCTTTTTAAGTGTACAGTTTGATGAGTCTGACAAATGTATAGTTACATAACCACCACCACATTCCCAATATAAAGCATTTCTGATGCCTCAAAAAGGCCCCTCCTGTCCCTTTGTAGGCAATCCCGTCCTCCATCAGCCCCTGTTAGCTACTAATCTGATTTCTGTTCCTATACTTTTGCCTTTTCCAGAATGTCTTATAAATGAAATCATATAGCATGTAGACTCTTGTGTTTGGCTCCTTTCACAAAGCCTAATTTTTTTTTTTTTTTTTTTTGAAACGGAATCTCACTCTGTCACCCAGGCTGCAGTGCAGCGGCATGACCTAGGCTCACTGCAACCTCCACCTCCCAGGTTCAAGTGGTTCTTCTGCCTCAGCCTTCCGAGTAGCTGGGATTACAGGTGCATGCCACCACGCCCGGCTAATTTTTGTATTTTTAGTAGAGACAAGGTTTCGCCATGTTGGCCAGGGTGGTTTCGAACTCCTGACCTCAAGTGATCCACCTGCCTCAGCCTCCCAAAGTGCTAGGATTACAGATAAGATCCACCTTCAGCAGAATTTTTTTTGAGATTATGCTACCATCCATGTTGTTGCACCTGTCACTACAGCTGGCCCTCCATATCTGCAGGTTCCTCATCCATAGATTCAACGAACCATGGATGGAGAATATTTGGAAAAAATAAAATATATAAAACAACAATACAACAATAAAAACAGTAGAAAATTTAAAATACAGTATAATTATGTACATACCACTTACACTGTATTAGGTACTTAGAGTATACCTGAGGCTGTATACAAACATTATGTCATTTCATAAAAAAGACCTCAGCATCTGTGGACTTTGGTATCTGCAGGGGGTCCTTGAGCCAATCGCCTGCAGACACCGAGGGACAACTGTTCCCTCCTTTTTATTGCTGAGTAGTATTCCGGTTGTGTGGAAATGCCATCTCTACTAAAAATGCACAAATTAGGCAGGTGTGGTGGCACATGCCTGTAATCCCAGCTACTCAGGAGGCTGAGGCACGAGAAGTGCTTGAACTTGAGAGGTGGAGGTTACAATGAGCCGAGATTGCACCACTGCACTCTAACCTGGGCGACAGAGTGGGACTCTGTCTAAAAAAAAAAGTAAGAAATAAAAATGTTTTCTGAAGAGCAGAAGTTTTTAATTTTGACCAGCTTTAAGTTAGCATTTTTTTCTGAAATGGCTTGTGATTTTTTGTTTCTTACCTAAGAAATCTTTAAGAACCTGTTGTCTAATCCAGTGTCTAAAAGATTTTCTCCTATGTCTTCTCCCAGAAATTATACACATTTAGGTCTATGATCCATTTTGAGTTAATTTGCATATATGATGTATCTTTTTTATTTTTTATTTTTTTGTAGAAATGAGGTCTCAGTATGTTGCCCAGGCTGGTCTTGGACTCCTGGTCTCAAGTGATCCTCCTGCCTCACCTCCCAGAGTGCTGAGATTACAGGCATGAGACACCGTGCCTGGCCTTCTTTGCAGTTTATATATATATATATATATATATAAACATCAGCCAGGTGTGGCGGCACATGCCTGTAGTCCCAGCTACTAGGGAACCTGAGTCAGGAGGATCACTTGAACCCAGGAGGTGGAGGTTGCAGTGAGCCAAGATGGCACCACTGCACTCCAGCTTGGGTGACAGAGCAAGACCCTGTCTAAAAAAAAAAAAAAAAAAAAAAATATATATATATATATATATATATATATATATATATATATATATGTATGTATGTATGTGTATATATGTATATATATGCCTGCAGGGCCCTGTTGTGAGTTTGTTACACAATTTACTGCAACTTCAGTTGTGCCGACAGCCCCCACAATATGGCAAGCTAAATAGAGACTCAGTTATGCTAGGGCTGGTTGAGGGCATTATGCAAGATTAGCATGGAAAGGGCCCTTCATTTAGCACTCTGCCCCGTTCATTTTTGTCAGTTCACTTTCTTACCTTCACCAGGTTGTCAGATCTCTTTTACTGCTCTAGCCTCACTTTCCTCAGCCTCCTGCAGCATCTTCCCCGTCAGCTGGATCCCTTCCTCTCTGGATGAAGTCCCCTTCATCGACTAGCTTTCTCACTTAGTTCTCTAAGATAGTGAGGATCTGTCTGCTTTTTTCTTGACCATTATTGGATAGGAAAAATGCTCTCATCCTCTGTAATGATTTGTCACCAAGGCCATAAAGACATTGAACTAACTGTCTTATGGGAGTTCATTATTGGAAGTCTTCAGGAGTTTACACATTTATGTACAAAGTAAGTAGGCCAGCTCATTTGAGTCATGGCTGATGTGTAATGATCTTTCATGTGTATTGAAAAATTATTCTCAAGTATACCTCAGGTCATTTACAGTCTCAAAGGTTTGTCAGTATACTTTAAAACAATCCTGGGAACAGTTCTAGATTGAAGGAGACTAAAGAATCATGTACTAAGTGTAATGTCTGATGTTTGATTGGATTCTGAATTTTTTAAGCCATGTTATGATTGGGACAATTGTGAAAATGTGTATACGGACCGCATAGTAGACAATGATAATATGAAGTTCCATTGAGTGATGATAGTCCTCTGGTTATGTCAGAGAATGCCTTGGTTCTTAGGGGCTGCACACTGAAGTCTTCAATGGTGAAGGGTCATTATGTCTGCAACTGACTCTCAAATGGTTTTGTCCAGAAAATGTATAGACATACACACACGGAAAGCAAATGTGGCAAAGTATTAGCAACTATTGATTCCAGATGAAAGTTATACAGGTGTTCATTATACCACTTGAAAATGTTTCCCAGCCATCCTAAGGCTTAAAGGAAAAAAAGAAAATGTTTAAAATAAAAAGTTGGGGGCAGAAAAAGAATAACAAAAATTTTGGGCTCATGCTTGTAATCCCAGCACTTTGGGAGGCCAAAGAGAGAGGGTTGCTTGAGCCCAGGAGTTCGAGACCAGCCTGGACAACATAGTGAAACCCCATTTCTGCAAAATATACAAAAATTAGCCAGGCGTGGTGGCACACACCTGTAGTTCTAGCTACTCAGGAGGCTGAGGTGGGAGGATCACGAGCACAGGAGGCAGAGGCTGCAGTGAGCCAAGACTGCACCACTGCACTCAGCCTGTGTAACAGAGCGAGACCCGGCCTCAAAAGAAACACCTTTGTGGCAGAGGTAAGGTTGCTATATAACAAAATGCTGGGTTACGGTTCTGGGTCCATTGCATATGAAGATCAGAGGCTTCCACTGGACCCAAAGGAATAATACTAGTCACTTGTGATTGTTCCTCTGTAGGTTTGAAAGATGTGTCAGGCCAACTTACTGGATGCAGTTTTAATCTAAAACTCTATACATTGTACCCCCAACTCATAGACTTCTTGTATCCATGAAACCCTCTTTTGTTTTCACAGTCTCAATATGGCCCCAATAAAGCCATCCTTTTGGAGGACTCAGAAAAGGCCCCCCATAACCTCTGCAACATAATAATTATAGTTAACTCTTATTGAGCACTCACTGTGCACCAGGCATTTTTCAGGTATTGATTCATTTGATCCTCAAAATTCATTAGAGGTAGGTACTATTATAATGACAAGGCCAAGGAACAGAGATTAAACAATTTGCCCAAATTCACATTATTAGCAGAGCTGAGATTGAAGCATAGTCTGGCTATGGAATCTGTATTCTTAATGAGCATGCTATACTGCCTAAGATTAACCTTTTACTTCAGTTACAGGGATTGTTTTTATCTCTCTGAAAGTGCCCCCAATAAGCCACAACAATAAATTAATCAATTGTCTCGGTTACCTCTTTTGCCCAAATTTACATATTGAAAAAAATTCAAACAAGCCAGAAAGATGAAAGTACAGAATCCAATCAAAGATCAGGCACTGATGTCATGTCTTCATTTCCTTTAATCTAAAACATGCCTCTACTTTCTTTGATCTTTCATGACATTGGCATTTTTTAAGAGTCAAAGATAGTTGTCTTGTAAATTGTCCCACAATCCGGATTTGTCTGTTTCCTCATGATGAAATTCAAGTTAAGCATTTTTGGGAAAAATACTGCATGGGTGATGTATCCTTCCTGCCTCGTAACCGCAGATGGCCTGTAATACTAAGTTTGATCACTTGACTAAGGTGATCTTCCAGATCTCTCCATTGTAATTATTTTGCTGGGTACAGTGGCTCCCACTTGTAATCCCAGCACTTTGGAAGGCCGAGGTGGGAGGATTGCTTGAGCCCAGGAGTTCTACACCAGCCTGAGCAACATGGGGAAACCCTGTCACTACTGAAAATACAAAAGTACAAAAAAAAAAAAAAAAATTAGCTGGGCATGGTGGTGCAAGCCTATACTCCCAGCTACTCGGGGGACTGAATTTGGAGGATCCCTTGAGCCCAGGGGGGTTGAGGCTGCAATGAGGTATAATTTTGCCACTGTATTTCAGCCTGGGTGACAAAATAAAAATAAAAATAAAAAATAATTTTCCCCTTGGTAATTAATAAATAATCTGTGGGTTGTTACTTTGAGTTCAGTGAAGATCCTGTTCTCAAATGTCTTTTCACCCAAATGTGCATCAGTGATAATCCTTGTCTGAATGAATTTGTATTACACTGACGGTTGCAAAGTGACACTTTTAAAAATTCTGTCATTCCTTCTACATTTACTAGCTTGCATTATTTCATTGAAGAAGAACTCCCCCTCTTTCTTTTTCAATATCACTCTTTGTGGATTCTTCTTTATATTAAATATGTTGTAACTTATTGTTGTTATTCTTTTGAATGCTCAAATTGTCCAGATTTGACCAATGTAATCTTTGTTATTTTTTAACTCCGCAATCCAGGTTAAACTAAGCTATTTTTCATGCCCAGAGTAATTTATAATATTTCCCACTCCCAACAGGAATTGAGAAAGGGACTCCAGAAGTTGGGGGCTTATTCAGACTTCTTAAAAGTCTACCTTCTTCCTCTGTACTTTCAGCCCAAAGTGAGACTTTTGAGTTGGGAAGAGATACTTCTGAATTAAACTACTAATCACTGTCACCAATTCTAATCCCAACCATCTTTATTCTAGGCATACCATACTCACTGCCATGCTTACCCTTCAGTTGGGCACCTTTGTCCTCCTTCCTATTGGCCTTCTGGTTCCTACCCAACTGTCCAGTCCATAGGCTTCAATGACACCTTTTTCCCACCCCTGTGGTAGCGTTGGCTGCCTCCTTTACCTACTCAAGTAACCGCTTTACCGCTAATTTATTGCTCTCTGTTTTCATCTATAGGATCTTACCTAGCCATATGGCCTGCTGCCTCTGCCAATTTAAAAACAGCATTGAGGCTGTCTGCAAGACAGTCAAGCTGCATTGCAACAGTGCATGTCTGACAAACACCACACACTGTCGTGAGTCCAAATTGCATGGTGATAAATTGTTACATTAAGTATTTGTTTTTAAACTTTTTATTTTTAGTGATGATAAAATTTTAAGCTAATGACATAATTGCTTTATTTTTATTTACTCATTCAGAGTTAAACTCCCTCAATTTCTGAACTACTCCCTTGCTGAGAGTCAGGTTCTCAGTTACTATTACAAAATTTAATAATAGAACTGTTCCATATACACAAAGGACCAAGACAAAGGAATGGGAAGGCTAGGGAATAACATTAACATCCACACACTGTGTACTGTGCTCTCTGCTTGATGCTTTGCCCACAGTGATAATTTCTTCCTATAGTGCAATGTAGTTTGTAAGCTGGTTTTAAATCCATGAGATCTCAAGTACTCTCTGCCTTATAGGACAGATGTAGATACGGTTTTGGTTTTTCTGTTTTTACACTTTTATAAGAGTACAAGTGATGCTGTTTTATTTGAAGCCTGAGAGCTTCTGGTTCCATAACCAGAAATTGCTACCTGGCTCTTCTAATGGAATGGAGGGCTTTTCCATTCTTAGACCATCCAACTCTGAACTTGCTCCGAATCTCAAACCTTTCTGTTCACAGAACAAACGCTCAAGGGCTTTCAAGAGTGTTTCTGTAGATTAGGTTTATTAGCATCAACTTCATGACTTCTAAAATGTGACTGCTTTCATGTCCAGATAGCTTGAATACAGGTATCTACCAGTGATACGGGGTGGATAATTAATAATGCTTGGTTACATAAAGTCAGTGTTGCTTATTTTTCAAAACTTTTTTTTTTTTTTTTTTTTACCGATTATGTTATTCCCTTCTCCCCAAGAAGTGGGCAGAAAAGCTTTGTTAACCTCCTTTTACAGATGAGGAAAAACAAGATCAGAGGTGCTAAGTGCTGTAGCCTAGTGCCAGGTCTTCTGGCCCCAATTCTGGGTTCTCCCCAAGCCCATGTTTCTTCCCCTTTCTCACAATCTTTACTTCTTCCTCTGACCCTCACCACCACCCAAAGTACTTTAATTCTGGAAAAGAAACCCAGCTGCACACTGGCACACCTGACCTTCATGCAGTCAGAAGCTTTGGATGATTCCCCATCCAAAATATTAGAGATGAAATGAAAGCAAAGTAGGCATCTGACAAAAGTTGCTTTTTCCCTTCTGCATTTTAGGACCTCAAGTAATGTTTATCCAGAAACTGCTATCATACCAGGGATTCATTGTGTATTTAACAACATAGGCATACAATCTGGCAAATTTGAAAAACTCTTAACATACACCCCAAATCCCTGCCCAAATTTAAGAACTAGGGTGGACACAGTGCGTTTTTCCATGTCGCATCTTCTGTGATGGGGCTACGATACGTGGGAGCAGAGAATGGGGAGGGTGGAGCGCATGCCAGATGAGGATCTATCAGCAATGGGGGGGGCCTCCACTTTAGCATCTCCACCCTGCTCCTCTCAGAGGACCGCCTTTCATTGCATTCAGCTGTGATGGTAGCACGAACACAGGTGCACCGAGGACGAGGAGAGCAGGAGCCTTGTGCTCTCTCTGCATCTGAGGCAGGACAGCACAGGGTACGGAGCAGTCTGTAGAGAGGTCAGCTCATCAGGGAAGCACTTGTCTTCCACCTTGGGCTTTGACTGAGCACTGGGCAATTGGCCTCTGGGAATCAACGAAATAATCCTAAACAGAGTTACTCTATGTCACACTATGGAATGTTCCAAGTAGGTGGCCGTGTTTTCAAAAGATGTATTTTCTCCTTTTGTTGTTGCCATTTCATAGGTTTAGGATTGGGTGTGTGTTTCTCCTCTCTGAATGGCACTCGAATGTTTGCTGACTCCTACTCTGTGTGACTGGGGTGTACAGCTATGGACTGATGCATCCCATCCCATCATTTTTCATGATCAAAGCAGTCTCTTCTTTTTTGACAGCTGAAGAAGCATCTGTAGGGAATCCAGAAGAAGCGTTCATGAAGGTGTTACAAGCCCGGAAGAATTACACAAGCACTGAGCTGATTGTTGAGCCGGAGGAGCCCTCAGACAGCAGTGGCATCAACTTGTCAGCCTTTGGGAGTGAGCAGCTAGACACCAATGACGAGAGTGATGTTAGTACACTAAGTTACATCTTGCCTTATTTCTCAGCGGTAAACCTAGATGTGAAATCACTGTTAATACCAGTCATTAAACTGCCAACCACAGGAAACAGCCTGGCAAAGATTGAAACTGTAGGCCAAAACCGGCAGAGAGTGAATAGAGTCCTCATGGGCCCAAGGAGCATCCAGAAAAGGCACTTCAAAGAGGTAGGAAGGCAGAGCATCAGGAGGGAACAGGGTGCCCAGGCATCTGTGGAGAACGCTGCCGAAGAAAAAAGGCTCGGGAGTCCAGCCCCAAGGGAGCTGGAACAGCCTCACACACAGCAGGGGCCTGAGAAGTTAGCGGGAAAGGCCGTCTACAAGGTCAAAAAGAGTCCAAAGGTCAGAAAGAAAAGTTATCTGAATAGACTGATGCTCGCAAACAGGCTTCCATTCTCTGCAGCAAAGAGCCTCATAAGTTCCCCTTCACAAGGGGCTTTTTCATCCTTAGGAGACCTGAGTCCTCAAGAAAACCCTTTTCTGGAAGTATCTGCTCCTTCAGAACATTTTATAGAAAACAGTAATACAAAAGACACAATTTCAAAGGCAAGAAATGCCTTTGAAGAAAATGTTCTTATGGAAAACACTAACATGCCAGAAGGAACCATCTCTGAAAACACAAACTACAATCATCCTCCTGAGGCAGATTCCGCTGGGACTGCATTCAACTTAGGGCCAACTGTTAAACAAACTGAGACAAAATGGGAATACAACAACGTGGGCACTGACCTGTCCCCCGAGCCCAAAAGCTTCCATTACCCATTGCTCTCATCCCCAGGTGATCAGTTGGAAATTCAGCTAACCCAGCAGCTACAGTCCCTTATCCCCAACAACAATGTGAGAAGGCTCATTGCTCATGTTATCCGGACCTTGAAGATGGACTGCTCTGGGGCCCATGTGCAAGTGACCTGTGCCAAGCTCATCTCCAGGACAGGCCACCTGATGAAGCTTCTCAGTGGGCAGCAGGAAGTAAAGGCATCCAACATACAATGGGATACGGACCAATGGAAGACTGAGAACTACATTAATGAGAGCACAGAAGCCCAGAGTGAACAGAAAGAGAAGTCGCTTGAGGTGAGGACCACACAGAAACATGAGACTCAGATTTCCCATCATTTAGCATATCCCAGGAAAGTGCCCACACAGAAGAATCTGGGACTCCCAGGCCATAGCTTATCTTGGCCATGTAACTTTGGTCATGACAGTGATCTCCCACTTTGCTCATGTAGAGAGTGAAATATAGATTAGGGCACAAGATGAACTGTAGGCCGGGGGTGGTAGCTCACGCCTGTAATCTCAGCACTTTGGGAGGCCAAGGTGGGTGGATTACTTGAAGTCAGGAGTTTGAGACCAGCTTGGCCAACATAGTGAAAGCCTGTCTCCACAAAAAATAAAAAAATTAGCTGGGTTGATGACACGTGCCTCTAGTCCCAGCTACTTGGGAGGCTGAGGTGGGAGGATCACCTGAGCCCAGGGAGGTCGAGTCTAGTGAACGGTGATTGCACCACTGTACCCCAGCCTGGGTGATAGAGTGAGACCCTCTTTCAAAAAAATAAAAAAGAACCTGTAAGCTACTCACCTGGAATACTGGGGTTGTGAATAGTTAGCTCTCATTCTGGTGTTTTTGTTTTTTTTTTTTTTTTTTAGCTCACAAAAGAAGTTCCAGGATATGGCTATACCACCAAACTCATCGTGGCATTAATTCTGACTGGAATACTAACTATTTTGATTATACTTTTCTGCCTCATTGTGGTAAGGACAATAATTAATTCAGGTTTTCAGAATGCAGTCCTGTCTTTGTGTGGATTCAGAGCTCACAAACTGAAAACCAAAGCCACTTTCCCACCTGCTGCTACTTGACATACTTCTTCAGTCATTTAAGGCTGAGGTGTATGCTTTGTTCTTTTACTGCAGTGTATATTTCAGGATTTTTAAAGGATCCTCGCTTCCAGATCTCTGTGAATTAAAACCAAGTTAATCCCACTAGACTATTTTAAGAAGTCGATATAATAGCAAAATTTCTCCCACCCAAAACTATGTCAACAATTGGATGTACGCATCAAGTCACCCTTACTCTGCCACTAATTTATTTCCTTGTTGCTGAAATGATGAGAGAGGTATAATCTCCACCCTCAAGGAGTTGTCATCACCCTGGAGAGGAAGGAGAGAGCCAAAAGACAGAAGTATTGTCTTGTAGACTTATTAGATTTACACAGTATCGTCCTCCAGTGTGTAAGGCATTGTCTAAATAGGTCCAGTTAAAGCACTACAGAGTAGCCATCTTTTACAAAAATTGTTGGCCACATTTTTAAGTTCACAGGCGAGGGGGAACGTCTCATACTCTAGCCCTCCTGAGCCTAGACCCTCTGTGAGATGTGTCACCATTTCTTGGACACCATGTGAGACATTCCCCCTCAGAGTAGAGATGCTCAGCTTGCATCAACTTATCTAAAGCCTACATCTGGCTACCCTGGGGCAAGTCCTGTTTACAGTGCCCATTCCTGGAGCTTGCCTCTGTCTTTTGTTCGATTACATGATGTATTACTTTTCCCAACAGGCCAGTGCTAGCATATTGGAAGAGTGATTTAATAAAGCTGGCAACCTGGACGCTATGCCACCAGTCCAACCTTATTTGCCTCATTTACCATTTCCATTATTGTGGCAGCCCTCCATTCCAGCCACAGCAGCCCCTCACCATACCCCAGTCACACCACCCGCATTTCTGCTTTTGTCTGTGTGTTTGTCCATCTAAAATGCCCTTATTTCACTCTGCCTGTGGGAGTCCTATGCATCTCTCAAAAGCCAACTCAAGTCCATCTTTCTTCTTGACACCTTCCCTGAATATTCCAGCCCTGCTGAGCCTAGTCCCTTTGTGAGATTTGTCACCATTTCTTGGACACCATATGAGAGACTTCAGAGGCTGAAGTGGGAGGATCGCTTGAGCCTGGGAGGTCGAGGATGCAGTGAGCTGTGGTCGTACCACTGCACTCTAGCCTGGGCAACACAGCGAGGCCCTGTCTTAAAAACAGCCACCACCAAAAACTATCTTGGGATTTGAATAGGATTATGTTAAATTTGTGGATTAATTTGAGAATTTACATCTGTACGACATTCTAGGAACGTGCTATCTCATGTCATGTATTCATTTCTTGTTAATGTCCTTCAGAAGAGCTTTAGTGTTTCCATATATAGATCTTATACATCTTTTGTTAGATAAAAGATCTTTGTATTTTTGTTCCTAAATACTTCATACATTTGTATTGCCATTGTAAATGGGATCTTTCTTCCATTTTCTAATTAGTTATTGCTGGTACATGGGAAAAGTATTTGAGGTTTGTGTGCTGACTTCTTGATTTTGTAGATAGCCACTGTATTGAATTCTCATTACTTCCAGTAAAATCTTAGTTGATTCTCTTAGGCTTCTTTGGCTAACATTTATCATTTAATATGCAAATAATGATAGTTTTGTCTCTTCCTTTCCAATACTTCTACTCTTTCCTTCCTTTCCCCTTTCCTTTTTCCTTTCCTTTTTTTTCCCCTTCTCAGGGCCTTGTTGTCACCCAGGCTGGAGAGCAATGGTGTGATCTAGCTCACTGTAACATCAAACTCCTGGGCTTAAGGGATCCTCCTGCCTCAGCTTCCTGAGTGGCTGGGACTACAGGCAGGCAGCTAATTTAAAAAATGTGTTTGTAGAGACAAGTTCTTGCTATGTTGCCCAGGCTGGTTTTCCTGCCACTTCAGAGGAAAGACTCAGGTTTCCTTTTTCTCCTACTTCTAAGAGTTTTTATTAGGAATTATCTGTTGAATGTTATCTAAAACAGTCAATAAAATGTATTAAGTGCCAGCTGCATGCAAAACCGTAAGTTAGATACAGTCAGCCCTCTTCATCAGCAGGTCCACATCTTCAGATTCAACTAGATCAGGCTGAATATTTGAAGAAAAAAAAACCAATAAAAATACAAATAGAAAGTACAATATAACAACGGTCACCACTGTACAATATGTATACATTTTATTAGTGATGACTTAAATTACATGGGGCCAGGCATGGTGGCTCACACTTGTAATCCCAACACATTGGGAGGCCAACCTGGGCAGCATAGTGAGACCTTGTCTTTATTAAAAATTAAAAAAAAAAAAAAATAGCCAGATGTGGTAGTATGCACCTGTAGTCTCAGCTACTCAAGAGGCTGAGGTGAGTGGATCACTGGAGCCCAGGAGGTTGAGGCTACAGTGAGCTGTGATCGTGACACCGCACTCCAGCCTGAGCAACAGAGGATGGCACTGCACTCCAGCCTGAGCAACAGAGGGCAATCCTGTCGCTAAGTAAATAAAGTATAGGGGGGATGTGTGTTGGTTATAAGCAAATACTACGCCATTATATGTAAGGGATTGAGCATCCACAGATTCTGGTATGGTGTGGGGGCGGTATCCTACAAACAATCCCCCGCAAGATAGCTAGGATGACTGAACTATGGAAGAATCAAAGCAGTGTTACACAGCATACAATTCCTGTCTTCAAAAAAGTTACCTCATCAGGTAGATGAGACTTATAATGAATAAAAGGAATCAATACAGATTTGGAGATGGTGGTTGTTGTCATAGATAATCTTAATTGCGTTTTCTTCTAAAACAGATGTGTTGTCACCGAAAATCATTACAAGAAGATGAAGAAGGATTCTCAAGGTAAATATTAGTCTGGTGATTTTTTTTTTCTTTTCTTTTGAGACAGAGTTTCCCTCTTGTTGCCAGGCTGGAGTGCAATGACGCGATCTCGGCTCACGGCAACCTCCACTTCCCAGGTTCAAGTGATTCTCCTGCCTCAGCCTCCCGAGTAGCTGGGATTACACGCATGCACCAGCACTAGTCTCGCGACATTTTAATTAGAATTTTAGAATTAGAGGAGGGCTTAGTACTCTGCCCTCATTTTTCAGTGAGGAAACTGCCCAAGACAGGACAAATACTTACTTACCCTAATGTTTAGCCTGGCTCCAGTGAAATTAGCTCCCCAGCCAAAGCTGAGCTGGATGGAAATAACAAGGACACACCTGCTGTCCCCAGCCCTTTCGGGAGGTGGGGAGGGATAGGAAGGAGAAAGGTTTTGGTGCCTATTGCTGCTGATGGTGGGCATCAGGCCAGGCCAGGGGCCTTCTTGGAGGCTCTGGGAAAGGGGAAGGGAAGGCCACCGGGTGTGAGAGAGAGGGCACTTGTCTCCTTCAAGGCTGATGGAAGGTAGGATATGTGAGTCCTTCCTCTTAAGTGGCAGGAAACAGTATTTTCTCTTTTATTTCTTTTTTTCCCCTGGATCCTAGAACTGAGGAAACACTATTTTCTCATCTTACTGCTTTTTGCGCCCCCACTCTATTCCTTTTACGCAAACCTCACAGAATTTTAACCAGAAAGGCCAGGCAGGACGGCTCACGCCTGTAATCACAGCACTTTGGAATCACTTGAGGTTAGGAGCTCGTGACCAACCTGACCAAGATGGTGAAACCCCATCTCTACTAAAAATACTAAATTAGCTGGGTGTGGTGGCGCAGGCGTGTAATCCCAGCTACTTGGGAGGCTGAGGCAGGAGAACTGCTTGAACCCAGGAGGCGCAGGTTGCAGGGAGCCAAGATAGCACCATTGCACTCCAGCCTGGGGAACGAGCCAAACTGTCTCAAATAAAAAAAACAACAAAAAAGAATTTTAACTACGGAGAACTTAGTAGTTTGTCCTTTTATGACAGGAAAACTGAGAAGGAGAAAGGGAGAGTGTCTTACCCCATGGTCACACAGTGCACTCTGCCTTTTCCTATTTTATTCAAATTCAAAAATAACATGTTGTGCTTTAAGCTGATTTCGCAGCTCACTCACTCATCAGCGACAGCCAGCCGTATGAAGACTGTGAGATAGAGAACTTGGCTAGCTGCACTCAGGCATTTGCTTGAGGTGATCCAACTTATAGAATAAAGTATCTAGAAAAGGAAGAACCACTTCATCTCCCACCCCCCGTCAAATGATGCCTGTGAGACTAAGTCCGAAGGGGACTGATATAAAATGCTTCTGCCCAGCATGGTTGTGCAGTTTGTTCACTGCACAAGGGCACTTGGCCAAGGGGATGAGTGGGAATGAACATCCTGCCCCTGCTCCATGCTGAGCCACATACAAAGTCCCCCCAGTATATTGTGGGGCCCTTCTGGGGAGACATGGAGAGCTTCTGAAAGTCCCACATGCATGGAATTATTTTCAAGACCCCAGGTATGTGGTCTGTGGTGGTTCTTCTCACTGTGATTATGGACTGAGATACTCATTTAGTCCTAATAAGACCAGAGAAGTACATTGTGAGATATGTGGGAAACGGCTGCATCACTCACTGTCTTGTGCATGTGTCTCCCCAGGGGCATTTTCAGATTTCTGCCACAGAGGAGATGCTCTTCGCAAAGGGAGAGTCAGGTACATTGGAGGATTCATTGCTGTGGCCAGGGAAAGCAGAGGACATGCAAAATTAATATTTCCCTTTCTATCTTCTAGGATGAACTTTTCTTATTCCGACAGCCGCTCTGGCTGAAAGATATGTATAAACCTCTCAGTGCCACAAGATTAAATAATCACATATGGAAGCTGCACAAGAAGTCATCTAATGAGGACGAGATCCTCAACAGGGACCCTGGGTAAATGACGGGACCCTCACAGTTCCCATCTAAAATGAGGAGGGGGTGAGAAGCTTAATTGCTCCTTTCAAGAATGAAAACCTTGGCATTGTTATTCTTATCCCAGGGACAGCGAAGCCCCCAGCGGAGGAGGAGGAGAGTGAAGCCCTGCCATAGGAGGAGAACCCAGCCCGCCTCAGGCCTCCTGCAAAAACACACAGCATAAACAACGGCCATCATAAAAGCAGGACTGAAGCCAGTGGCCCACGCATCCACAGAGGCAGTGGGCAGAGCAAGCACAGGGCCATCATTTCCTCCCTTGTTTCCCAGTCTAATTAGTCACCCAGACCTGAAAACATATCCTCAGGGGGTGGAGATTTTACAATTACCATTGTTTTTGGTGCCCTCTCCCTTGGTTCATCAAGCACCAGTCATATACCACTTACTTGAACTCCTGCCCACAGGGGACCTCCCGTCTCCTGGCCCCTATCATAGGATCACTGGGCCTACCTGCACTGTGGGGCTAAGCCCTGTCTTTTTCCCAAGCCCTCAAGCACACGCATGAATGTTCATCCAGACTTGGTAGGGGGCTTTTCACCCTTACAAGATGGCAAAAGATTCACATTGCTTTTTTTAAAATTTGTTTTTCTTTTTAAATATCCCAACCGTTGGATAGCAGGGAGGTGCTGGAGGGGTAGGGTCAAGAAGAGTGTATGAGAACAGTAATTTCCCAAGACTGCCCTCTGCGGGACTGTATTTCAGAAAACATACTGGTGGGGCTACCTCTCCATTCACATGTACTGCCCTAGCCTCTCCCCATCCCCGGCTGATGCACTTCCATATCTGCACTGTTCCATAACAGCAGTAGCATGTTGCAGAAGGCGCAAGGATTCCTCCACTCCATCTTCAAAGAAAAAGTCGCTAATAAATCACATTTGGTATGTTAGTGAACGTTAAACACATTAGTGAGCAAAAGAAAATAGGAATGAACAAGAATTGGTCATCTACCTAACTGAACACAAATGAACTCTGGCAGTTCAGTAATAGGAGGTAAAGAACCGCGCTAATTGCAGAACAGCAGCCCCCCTACCTTCCCAGGAGCAGTGTGACTGGGAAGCAGCCCCGTGTGTGTGCTGGTGCAGGTTCTAAGCAAAGTGATATGCCCATCAGTTCTGATGAGTTTGCTGATGCTAGACATATGACGTCTGTTCTCTTGCTGCCTGCCCCAGTTATCTCCCAAAGTTCTTTACTGAGAATGAAAAGCATCTTTCTCTGTGTGGTGACTTCAGTAGGCCAACAAATATTTGAGTTTAAAGCACAAGACTAAACAGTCATAGGCAGAGCAGCGTTACCATTTACAATTTGCATACTTGATGCTAAACCGTGGGTTAGGCATTTTACAGTCATATCATCTAGCCCAGCAAGTCATGGAAGCATAGTTGTTAAAATCATCTGACACTTTTGGAGGCCGAGGTGGGCGGATCACGAGGTCAGGAGATCGAGACCATCCTGGCTAACATGGTGAAACCCTGTCTGCACTAAAAATACAAAAAAATTAGCCGGACGTGGTGGCAGGAGCCTGTAGTCCCAGCTACTCGGGAAGCTGAGGCAGGAGGACGGTGTGAACCTGGAAGGTGGAGCTTGCAGTGAGCTGAGATCACGCCACTGCACTCCAGCCTGGACAAAGAATGAGACTCCATCATCTCAAAAAAAAAAAAAAAAATTATCTGACAGATACGGATACAGGGCTCGAAGAACGTAGGTGACCTGCCCAAAGTGCCCAAAGCCTCACATCCAAAGCGACAAATTAGGGTTTTAAGCTAGCACTGTTAGACTTCAAAGCCTCTTAACCATTCTACTGCCCTGCTGTAGGGCATAGGGAGATGGGGGGATAAGCCATGGTTGCCATCAAAGAGTTAATATAACAATAACATGCGGATGGTGAGGATGATGGCAGCTGCTGTTTATTGGTACCAGCTGTGGTCCAGGTACAGCGCTAAGCACTTTAATTACACTGTTAAGTCATCAGGACAGAAGCTCCCCACACCAGCTCTAATAGGGGTGAGTGTTGGACATAAGCAGGGAGCTGACAAGAAGCCAAGACAAGGCCGGGTGCAGTGACTCATGCTTGTAATCCCAGCACTTTGGGAGGCTGAGGTAGGTGGACCACCTGAGGCAGGAGTTCAAGACCACCCCGGCCAACATGGCAAAACCCTGTCTCTACTAAAAATTACAAAAATTAGCTCGGGGTGGTGATGCATGCCTGTAATCCCAGTTACTCAGGAAGCTGAGGGAGGGAGAATTGCCTGAACCTGGGAGGCGGAGCTTGCAGTGAACTTATAATGGGCCACTGCACACTAGCCTGGGCAACAGAGTGAGATTCCATCTCAAAAAAAAAAAAAAAAGCCAACACTAGAGATCCTTGCACTGCTGGGCTCCCAAAGTCTGGATTCCAAGCACCTCCAGGTTTCTATTTTGGCATATTTACATAATTTCACATTTCGATGCTTATAATTTCTATAACAAGAAAATTTTATGCATCTCAAATGTGTACTTTTTTTTTTCAGACAGGGTCTTGATCTGTCACCCAGGCTGGAGTGCAGTGGTGCATTCATAGCTCACTGCTGCCTCAAGCTCTTGGGCTCCAAAGATCCTCCTACCTCAGCCTCCAGAGCTGGGGGTTTACAGGCACATACCACCATGCCCAGCTACAATTCTTAGTATTCCCAAATGCCACCCCACCTTATTTCTAAAAACTCCCAAAGTAAGATTCTACTTTGCCCAGTTTGTCCTCAATTGAGCAGTTTTGTCTAAGCCCAGAGTTTCTGCTGGGCCAGAGTATGGATGAGCTGTCTCTCCCTGGCTGGTGCCCTGCCCGCCTGTAGCCTGGGAGGGGGAGTAGCGCCCAGGGTCAGGTGGAACAAAACATGACTGCCTAGGGCTGCCTCTGTCTCCATCTCACTGATCGCAAATCACAGCTCAGACAGCCAGCTCTTAAGTGAGACCTGAGTGCCAGAGAGAGGTGGATACAAGGCCAACAGTTACTAAAGGAATGAAAATTGTGATTCCGATGAAGCCTGCCAGAGAAATAAAGCATTTTTTAAAAGATGGAAATAAGGTGATATCTGATTAGGGCAAACATGATGCAGACAAGAAATGCACCGGTTCAGAGGAGGGAAGGTCAGGCCGCCTGGGGAGAGTCCACGAAAAAGATGGAACATGCCAGATGCTGTGCCTGGTGCTGGGAAAGAGTTGACTAGGCCAGCATCCCTTTCCTCAAAGGGGGGGGCTCCTAGACTGGGGGGAGGGCTGGACATCTGAATACATCCTGAGGAGACAGTGTGGGACAGCATGGTGGCAGTGGAGCCAGCCGTGGTTCTGCTCTTGGTCGGCTGGAAAGGAGTAGATGTAAGGGATGGTTTAGAAGAAGGGAAGTGGAAGAAAAGTTTTCTGAGCTGACAAGAGGAAGGAAAGGCCTTCTAGAAGGACACTAAAAAGGCAGAGAAGCCCTAAGCAGAGTGAGCACCAGACTCCACAGGTTAAGGGTTCAGTCACACAGGACCATCCCCATGTCAGACCCCAGGTGCAAGGCCAAGCATCACCTATGCATATGACCAACTGGCTGTAAATTGGAGGTCCCCACAACTCCCTCCTCAGGTTTGAACATTTGCTAGAACAGCTCATGGAACCCAGGAAAACAGTTTTCTTACTATTGCTGATTTATTACAAAGGATATTTTAAAGGACACAAATGATGAAGCCAGATGAAGAGATACACAGGGTGAGGTCTGGAAGGGTCCTTGTGGAGTTGGGGTGCACCACTCTCCTGGAACATGGATGTGTTCGCCAACCCGGAAGCTCTCCAAGTCCTGTCTTTTAAGGAGTTTTCTGGAGGCTTTATCACGTAGGCATGATTGAGCTCCAGCTCCACTCCCCACCCCAGAGGATGGGGAATGGGGCTGACAGCACAACGCTTCCAACCATAGGTCTTTTTGGTGACCAGTCCCCAAATAAGGAGCCCACCAAGAGTCACCTCATGAGAACAAAGGACGCTTCTATCACCCAGAAAATTCCAAGGGATTTAGGAGCTCTGTATCAGGAACCAGGTTTAAGGACCAAATGTTAGAACAAAAGATGTGCAACCATAAAAAACAGCGAGATCATGTCTTTTGCCGGAACACAGATGGAGCTAGAGGCCATTATCCTCAGCAAACTAAGACAGGAACAGAAAACCAAATACTGTATGTTCTTATAAGTGGGAGCAAAATAATGAGAACTCATAAACAATAGACACTGGGCCCTACCTGAGGGTGGAGGGTGGGAGGAGGGAGAGGAGCAGAAAAAACTATTGGGTACTAGGCTTGGTACCTGGGTGATGAAATAATCTGTACAACAAACCCCCATGACACAAGTTTAGCTATATAACGAACATGCATATGTACCCCCTAACCTAAAAGAAAAGTTTAAAAAGGAAAAAACACCTAGGAGAAAAGAAAAATGATAAACTAACAAAGGACAATGCTCTTAGCACTACCATCATTCAGGAATTTTCAAGGGTTTTGGGAGCTTTGTGTTAGGAACTGGGAGCAGAGACCAAATATATATTTCTTCTTATGTTACACTACCCCAGATAGGAAAACAGAAATTGCTCTAGATATTTCAAACAAAAAAGGGTTGTATATAGGCAATTAGTGCTTATCACTGGAGGGACTAGAGGTGGTGAAGGCTGTAGGGATGGGGTTGCACCACTGGCTTTCAGGCTACTTTACCACAGCTGATTTCCAGGGGATGGAAGAAGTCAGGAAACTTGGGAAACTGCTGCTGAGGTCCTTGGCCCCACGGTCCCCAGGCTGGTGACTGGTGGGGGAGTATGGAGTCCAGCTGACCACCAGAGCCTGCACACCTGCTGCTATGGGGGAGGAAAGGATGACTTCTACCTCCTTTCCACATTCCAAATTCCACGTGACTACATTTTATTGGCAGCACCCCGCTGGCAAGCGAGCCTTGATGTGTGCTTCCTGGGCTTCTGGCACCGGCACAGAAAGGGGTGAAATGAGTGTCACGAGCAGCCACCACTCTGCATCACACCTCCACATCCAGGTGTGCTGGAGAGCCCCACTTACAATTGGAGGTGTCCTGGCACACTACCCACTTTTGGTAGGTGTTTGGGTGTCCGAGGCTTTGCAAAAGAAGAAGGCGGGGAGTCTATGGTGGAGTCACATGGTGGAGACCTAGCTAAGTCAGAGGCCTGCAGAGGTGTCACTAGCTGGGCAGCAGGTAACACACAATCATCCTGAGCTGATTGGAGAAACACCTGGGATTGATTCAGAGTTTTTTCTGGAATGTTTTCACTGGAATGAAAGCTGAGCGGTCTGCAGGCCATATAGTATTGGAGAAAACTTAGCCCTCATTGAAAAAGGCTGCCAGAGAAAAGGTATCCACAGGGAAATTCAGGAGTTTTTTTTTTTTTTTTTCTTTTAAGGTGGAGTTTTGCTCTTGTTGCTCAGTCTGGAATGCAATGGCACGATCTCAGCTCACTGCATCCTCTGCCTCCTGGGTTCAAGCAAGTCTCCTGCCTCAGCCTCCCTAGTAGCTGGGGTTACAGGCATGCACCACTATGCCCGGCTAATTTTTGTATTTTTAGTAGAGACGGGGTTTCCCCATGTTGGTCAGGCTGGTCTCAAACTCCTGACCTCAGGTAATCCACCCGCCCTGGCCTCCCAAAGGGCTGAGATTACAGGTGCGAGCTACCACGCCTGGCTTGTTTTGGGTTTTGGGGTTTTTTTGTGTTTTGTTTGTGTGTTTGTTTGTTTTTGGAGACAGTCTCTGTCACCCAGGCTGGAGTGCAGTAGCGTGATCTCGGTTGACTGCAACCTCTGCCTTCCGGGTTCAAGTGATTCTCCTGCCTCAGCCTCCCAAATAGCTGGGATTACAGGCGCCCACCACCATGCCTGGCCAATTTTTTTTTTTTTCTAAAAACAGTTTCAGCATGTTGGCCAGGCTAGTCTTGAACTCCTGACCTCAAGTGATCCGCTCACCTTGGCCTCCCAAAGTGCTGGGATTACAGGCATGAGTCACTGTGCCCCGCCAGGAAATTCAGTTTCTGAAAATACACCTGTGGATCTCTATCTAGCCTTGAACATCCTTGGATGCTGCTTTAAATGAGTGATCCTCAATGCCTCCCTTCTAACTCACACTCCCCTATATCAATCTCCCAGAAAAAGGGACCTCTTTTATTCTTTTTTTTTTTCCAGAGACGGGCCTCACTTTGTTGCCCAGGCTGGTTTTGAACTCCTGGCCTCAAGTGATCCTCCCGCCTTGGTCTCTCAAGGTACTGGGATTACAGGTGGGAGTCCCCGCACCCAGCAAAGCCTGTATTAAACCCTTTTATGCACACTCGGCGGTACTGCAGAAAGGGCAGGGAGGAAGCAGAGGTGCCCTGGCATCTTCAGCTGGAGGTGAGCAGGGCGCTGAGGGTGGGAGAGGCCCGGCGCCTGGGGATGGGAGGCAGGACCGCACCTTCACAGGGACGCTTCCACCCTACCCCGGAGGTCAGGGCCTCTCGCCCAGCTCTGGCTCTGAGGTCCTGGAGGGAGGGAGATGCTGTTGCGACTCAGAAGATTGGGGGAGGGCCACCCCCATTCGAGAAGAGTGAAAATCCTGAGCCTGAAGAAGAACCGGATGGAGCCGAGGCTTTAGAGGATGGCGTTCGAAAGAGGGTTTGGCGCCGCCCTGTGGACCGTTCGGGCTCGCAGGGCCGAAGGCTCCGAAGACTGAGACCTGTGAACCATGGGGAGGCTCCATGCGGATGGGGGCCACAGCCCCCGCCGGAGCCCCCACACTAGCCCTGGACTTCTCCACTGGCTTACGACATGAGAGCTCAATATGCTCCTTATTTAACGCACTGTTGTATCAGGTCCCTGTGGGAGCCACTGGCTCTATAGCCTAATAAAGGAGCCGGTGCACGCACTGGATTGGTGAGCTACCGCCACTGCAACGCGTCCTAATCAACCACCCTAAACAGCGGCTGGAACAAGATTCTCGCAGGCCTGTGCTTGGGCTTGAACGCTGGTCCAGCCACTGCGCTCTGTGGCTCCCTGTAGGCCTGCGGATCAGCCAGGGGGCTCCGTTCCTTTTGGGCGGAGGCTGAAGAAGCAGCAGCTGCACCAGAGAAGGCCCTCTGGGTGAAGGTGGGAGCGCACGGGGCCCGCGGAACCACCTAAGGCGACTTCAGACGTGGGCTCGGAACTGGCAGCCTTTGGTTTCTGCTTCATTCCAAGGCCAGAGCAATCCACGTGGGCAAACCCAAAGCCAGGGGGCAGGAAAGTATCCTCCACCCACAACGAAACCATGGCAAGTGGTGGATGCAGGTACGGCCAATAGTCTATCTATCCCGGTGAGTGAGGAGACCTGCTTTGAGGGTTGCACAACCCGGATCTGATTTTACACTGGTGTCTATCACTATGAAGACTCCACCATGGGTCGCCATCAGGTCAGGGACCCTGACAAGGCAAGAACTGCATCTTCCTCTGCACACAGCTCTGCTCCCTCCCCCGCCATGCCTAACACCAAGCCCAGCCCTGAGGGATGACTCAGGAATATTACTGAGAGCATTTTAGGCCATTCCTTCATTATCCCCATGTGACTTGTTATGAAATATAGACTGACTTCCTGAAGATCAGCACATCGTGCTAAGTATTTGGCTTGTAATCTGTAGAGACTCTGCCATTTGGAGCTGGGATCTGTCCCCAGAGCTGTCAGACACCAAATCCCGTATCTACTGCCACCCAAAGGGACCTCCAGAAGAAAGGGGTTATACAGGGTCAGACACCAAGGCAGGTTAGTGAAATTTCTCTAGAGGCCATTTAAAGCTGGAGTCTCACCACCTGAATTGCCCTCAGAGGAAGGCTGTCTAGGGCACAAACCTGGTCAGGGGTCCACATGGACTTAAGGACAATTTTTTTTTTTTTTTGAGAAACTCTCATTCTGTCATCAAGGCTTGAGTACAGTGGTGTGAACTCAGCTCACTGCAAGTCTCAACCTCCTGGGCTCAGGTGAGTAGCGGGAACCACAGCCTCCCACCTCAGCCTCCCGAGTAGCGGGAACCACAGGCTCATGCCACAATGCCCAATTAATTTTCTTTTAAATTTTTTGTAGAGATGAGGTCTCCCCGTGTTGCTCAGTCTAATCTTGAACTCCTGGACTCAAACGATCCTCCTGCCTCTGCTCCTCAAAGTCCTAGGACTACAGGCGTGAGCCAACGCACCTGGCCTCTTAAGAATAATTTTAAAAACAGTGAGGTTCACCGTCAGAGCCCCTGCTGCTCTACCAAGTCCCTTGGCCCCTCTCAACAGGGCAAAAGCAAGATGAGCCCCAGATGTTCTGCTTAATGACCACCTTTCCCAGGAGACTTTGCTCTTTAAAGGAGAACCACTTAGAGATATGAGCAACCTTAAAGAATGCCACCAGCACTAGTGAATGCCAGACACGGGCCATGTGGGTGGAGAGTATATTTTAGGGCAGTCACTCATGGTAAATTATTTCCACCAGCCCCTAGAAGTGACTATTCAATGTCCAACTATGTCAAGCCCAGGCTAATAAAAGTAGAGGTATGAGGAACCTAGGGTTGTTCTGAAGTGCCTTGATTATGGTATATGTGGAAGATTTTAGAGCTTGTTGTAAAAAGTGATGACCCATGGCCCCCCAGGCTGGGTCTGGGATTGCCTTTGTGGATTACAAGAGGATATTATGCAGCAGTTTTTAAAAATGAGGCAGACTGGGACAATCTATCTCCAAGATGCATAGGTGCTGTTAAGGGAACAAAGCAAGATTTAATAGGGCGTGTATAGTATGCTACTGTGCGCTGTGCGTTATCTGTACAGAACTGTGAGGTCTGATACAGTAGCCACTAGCCACATGTGGCTATTTACATATAAATTTAGGTTGGCCACAGTGGCTCATGCCTGTAATCCTAGCACTTTGGGAGGCCAAGTGGGAGGATAGCTTGAGGCCAATAGTTCAAGAACACCCTGGGCAACATAGTGAAACCCCTTTTCTACAAAAAATTTATTTATTTATTTATTTTTATTTTTTTTGAGACGGGTCTCACTCTGTCACCCAGGCTGGAGTGCAGTGGCGCAGTCTCAGCTTATTACAACATCTGCCTCCTGGGTTCAAGCGATTATCGTGCCTCAGCCTCCAAGTAGCTGGGACTACAGGCACGCACCACCATACCCAGCAAATTTTTGTATTTTTGGTAGAGACAAGGTTTTGCCATGTTGGCCAGGCTGGTCTCGAACTCCTGACCTCAGGTGATCTGCCCGCCTCAGCCTCCCAAAGTGCTGAGATTACAGGCATGAGCCACTGCGCCCAGGCAAAAAATTTAAAATTGTAAAAATCAGCCAAACATGGTGGCATTCATCTGTAGTCCCAGCAACTTAGGAGGCTGAGGTGGGAGGATTTCTTGAGCCCAGGAGGTCAAGGTTGCAGTGACCTATGACTGCACCACTGCACTCCAGCCTGGACAACAGAGTGAGGCCCTGTCTCAAAAAATAAATAAATAGGAGTTTGAGGCCATGTTCACACATCACTGCAGTCCAGTCTGGTAAACAGAGCAAGACGCTGAGTCTTTAAAAAAAAAAAAAAAAATTTTTTTTTTTTTTTTGAGGCGAAGTCTCGCTCTGTGGCCCAGGCGGGAGTGCAGTGGCGCAATCTCGGCTCACTGCAAGCTCCGCCTCCCGGGTTCACGCCATTCTCCTGCCTCAGCCTCCCGAGTAGCTGGGACTACAGGAGCCCGCCATCACGCCCGGCTAATTTTTTTGTATTTTTAGTAGAGACGGGGTTTCACCGTGTTAGCCAGGATGGTCTCGATCTCTTGACCTCGTGATCCGCCCGCCTCGGCCTCCCAAAGTGCTGGGATTACAAGCGTGAGCCACCGCGCCCGGCCAAAAAATTTTTTTTTAAAGTCAGCTCCTAAGACACACTAGCCACATATCAAGTGCTCAACTGCCCCGTGTGGCTAATGGCTACCAAACTGGGCAGCACAGGCAACTGTTTTCATCACTGAAGTTCTGTTGGACAAGAATACCTCTGGAAGCACAACACGAGAAACTGGTAATGGTTGTTGCCTTCGGGGAGGGAAACTGGGAGAGTGCAGGGCTGTATGCCCTTTTGTACCTCTTGAATTTCATATCATGTGTTTGTACTAGGTGTTTACAGATTATTTTAAAAACATACTGGGAATTAGGAATCCCCATATGGAATCACTGCAGTGGGACACTGATTCCCAAAAAATTACTTTGCAATTTCCCTAAAACAAATTAAGCTAATAGCTATCATGATTTCATATTTAATATTTTTTCACAGCTTAGAGTTTTTTTAGCTCCTGTTGCTATCTCTCTGCTCTTATGAGCTCACAGGGTGACAAAGTGAATTAGTAAGTAGCAGGAGAACATTAAAGGAAAAACTCCTGGGCAACAGGGCAAAACGCCGGCTCTACAGAAAATACAAATCATTAGCCAGGCATGGTGGCATGCACCTGTGGTCTTAGCGACTTGGGAGGCTGAGGTGGGAGGATCGCTTGAGCCCGGAAGGCGGTAACTCAATCCCAGCAGAATCCCAGGGAGTGAAGGTGGCTCATCCCAAAGGAAAAACAAGAAGGAAATTCTATTACCAGAAGACAAAGGGATGAAATGAGGGATGGAGAACCAAAGACTGAAGCTACTAGGGTTTGTTTTTATTAATATTTAATTTTTTCAGAGGCGAGGGTCTCACTATGTTGCCCAGGCTGGTCTTGAACTCCTGGCCTCAAGCAATCCTCCTGCCTGAGCCTTCCGAGTTGTTGGGATTACAGATACGAGCCACTGCATCCAACTTTGGTTCTTGTTTGTCTGTTTGGTTTTGTTTTGTTTTTTTGACAGAGTTTTGCTGTGCCACCCAGGCTGGAGTGCAGTGACTCAGCCTCGGCTCACTGCAGCCTTGACCTTCTGGCCTCAAGTGATCCTCCCGCCTCAGCGCCACCCCCCACCGCCCTCCAATATCTGGGACTACAGGTGCGCGTGACCGCGCACAGCTAATTTTTAAATTTTTTGTAGAGATAGGGTTTCGCTATGTGGCTCAGGCTGGTCTCCAACTCCTGGACTAAGCGATCTGCCTGCCTTGGCCACCTCCCAAAGTGTGAGCCACCGCGCCCACCCATTGAACATTGAAGCTAGACTGGGCAAACCCTTAAGCCTAAACCAGTAACAGTTTTTCACAAGTTCATAGATGTTACTGTGGTTAATAACCCACAAATTCATTTAAAAGCATGTGTGTCCGCATAGTAATTTTTGGTCCTTATTTTTATTTTTATTTTTCAGTTAATGGATATTAAAGATACAACTTTATTTTGTTTTTTTTGAGACAGGGTCTCACTCTGTCGCCCAGGCTGGAGTGCAGTGGCATGATCAGAGCTCATTGCAACCTCCACCTCCTGGGTTCAAGAGATTCTCCTCCCTCAGCTTCCTGAGTAGCTGGGATTGCAGGTACATGCAACCACACCTGGCTAATTTTTGTACTTTTTGTAGAGATAGGGTTTTACCATGTTGCTCAGGCTGGTTTTGAACTCCTGAGCTCAAGTGATCCACCTGCCTCGGCCTCCCAAACTGCTGGGATTACACACGTGAGCCACCACACCCGGCCTAAAGATATAATTTCTATCATGAGGAGGTCCAAGAACTATTCTCTTTTTCTTTTTTTAATGTTAGAAAGGGATTCTTAACTGAGTATGTGCTGCAGCAAAGGGAGGGGAAATTAAGCAAGAAGAAAAGGGAGCCAGGAAATAAAGGCCCCAACCCAGGAAGCAGTTAAGCAAAGTTCCAGGATGACCACATGTGACAAGTTTAGGGGATAACTTGAGCAGATGGAGGGCAGAACTTGGAGAGGGCACTGTGGGCCTGGGCGCCACCTGCTCCGCCAGAGCACTGGAAGAGAACGAGGGCACGATAATGGCAGATGGCACTGAAAGAAAAGGAGAGCTGGAGGCACCCTTGGGGGAAGCAGCCATCATCAGAGTGTATTTTATTTTTATTTTATTATATTTTGAGATAGAGTCTCACTCCGTTGCCCAGGCTGGAGTGCAGTGGCATGATCTCGGCCCACTGCAACCTCCACCTCCCAGGTTCAAGTGATTCTCTGCCTCAGCCTCCCAAGTAGCTGAGACTACAGGGGGGCACCACCACACCCGGCTAATTTTTGTATTTTTAGTAGAGATGGGGTTTCTCCATGTTGGCCAGGTTGGTCTTGAACTCCCGACCTCAGGTGATCCGCCCACCTTGGCCTCCCAAAGTGCTGGGATTACAGGCGTGAGCCACCATGCCTGACCTCACAGCACATTATCAAGCTCTGTGGTGAATAATATTTATATAGTCACAATTCTGTAAACACTGTTCATTTTCTACAAATTGTGGCATAACCAAACCTCAAGAATAGACAGGGCTGGGGTGTAAAAGAGCTAAGTCCTTGCCAGGTTTACTAGGAAGGCAACAGACAGTGTCTAAAACTATGAGACAGCTGGGCGCAGTGGCTCACGCCTGTAATCCCAGCACTTTGGGAGGCCAAGGGGGGTGGATCACGTGAGGTCAGGAGTTTGAGATCAGCCTTGACAACATGGTGAAACCCCGCGTCTACTAAAAATATCAAATTAGCTGGGCATGGTGGCAGGTGCCTGTAATCCCAGCTAGTAGGGAGGCTGAGGCAGGAGCATTGCTTGAACCCAGGAGGCGGAGGTTGCAGTGAGCCAAGATGGCACCACTCCAGCCTGGGTGACAGAGCGAGACTGTCTCAAAAAAATAAAAACAATGAGACGTGCAGGAGATGTGGGGAGAAGCACCAGAAGATTCTGCTGAAAGCCTGCTCCCCAGAAGGGTGGGAACAATGGGGACAATGAACTGCTGTTGTTCGTTATGTTTCATCCCCATTCCGTTTCATTTTATTGAATTGTAAACCGTGTGTATAACAACACTTTTTAATCAATTTTTTAAAAAAGAGAGAGTGGAAAGAAACCGCTTCCTACAACAGAACTGAAGAGCACACCAGTGATTCCAGTGTCCAGAGAGGAGGGTGCATTAACACTAGTTTTATTATTTCAATCAGATGCCAAGCAAGAATATATCTGGGGTTCAGACAAGAAAGGCTCTCATTCAAGTGCTTACAAGAGCAATGGAAGGCAAGGACCTGCCCAATTGGCAGGGTGAAAATTAGCCACAACTAGAATAGTAACAACTGTTCATCTTTGAGCACTTACTATAGGCCAGAACTTGCATTAAGGATATCATCTTTTTCTTTTCTTTTTTTTTTTTTTTTTTTTGTTGTTGTTGTTTTGGAACAGAGTCTCACTCTGTCATGTAGGCTGCAGTGCAGTGGCGCAATCTCAGCTCACTGCAACCTCAGCCTCCCAGGTTCAAGCGATTCTTGTGCCTCAGCCTCACAAGTACCTGGGACTACAGGCATGAACCACCATGCCTGGCTAATTTTTGTATCTTTGGTAGAGATGGGGTTTCACCATGTTGGCCAGGCTGGTTTCGAACTCCTGGCCTCAAGTAATCCACCCACCTCAGCCTCCCAAAGTTATGGGATTACAGGCGTGAGCCACTGTGCCCAGCCAAGATATCATGATATTTACTCCTCACATCAACTGACATTAGCCCCTATTTACAATGAGGAACTGAGGCTCAGAGAGGTTTTGGCACTTGCCTGAGGTCACACACTCTGGGCTCTCTGCTTGGGGCTGAGGACCAAGGGGCGTTGTGACTTACTTCTCTTTCCTGAACATCAATAAAATTCAATTTAGAAATTTCTGTCTTCACTGCTATCTCAACGGGCCTGTGAAAAATGCTGACTTGGTGGCAGCTGTCAGCTGTCTTAGCCCCATACTCATTGGGTTGCCCTGGGCCCCACACTGTTTTAAGGAAGTCCCAGCAAACAATATGGGATAGAGATGAGATTCAAACCTAAACAGTCCTGGCTCTAAAACCCACTGAACAAAGCTGAAACTAGAATCAGAAAGAACTAGGTAAGAATCCTACTTCTAGCACTTAATACTTCTGTGGCTGTGGCTCCCCCCCAAGTTACTTAACCTCTTTTTTTTTTTTTTTTTAAGAGATGAAGTCTCGCTCTGTCACCAGGCTGGAGTGCAGTGGCGTGATCTCGGTTCACTGCAACCTCTGCCTCCTGGGTTCAAGCGATTCTCCTGCTTCAGCCTCCCAAGTAGCTGGGACTACAGATGCGCGCTACCACACCCAGCTAATTCTTTGTATTTTTAGTAGAGACAGGGTTTCACCATGTTGGCCAGGATGGTCTGGATCTCTTGATCTCATGATCCACCCACCTCGGCCTCCCAAAGTGCTGGGATTACAGGCGTGAGCCACCGCGCCCGGCCAGTTCTTCCATTTTCCATAAATGTTAATTCCCTTATCCCTCATTTCCTAGGTTAGTCCCGGAGGACAGACTTGAACTTTGAAAACAGAAAGTAACTGCCAAAAGGGATTATTTAGGGCACAGATTCCCCCCTTTCATTATCCTTTAGGTCCTCAGTGGTGAGGGCAGGGGACAGGAGAGGTGGGGTCAAGCCCAAATTCTTGGACCTCATCCTAGAGTGACTGTTTAGGGTTAGTGTGGGGCTTAGGAATCTGCATTTTGGACCTGTCCCCAGGGCATTCTGATGCCTGCAGTTCTCCTGTCTGGCTTTGAATAACGCTGGGTAGTGCTTTAAATCTAAGCTGACAGACCAGTGGGATGTGAACCATCCTTGCAAATGGTTTGAGCCCTTTCTGCACTGGCCTCCAACTTTGCCTTGCTCAGTCTTCAGCTCCCCTTCCATTCTGGCCCTCTCCCCTTCCCCTTTCCTTTTTCACTTCCTTTTATTTTTATTATTATTAAAAACATTTTTTTTGAGACAGGATCTCACTCTGTCGCCCAGGCTGTAGTGCAGTGGCATTATCTTGGCTCACTGCAATCTCCACCTCCCGGGTTCAAGCAATTCTCATACCTCAGCCTCCTTAGTAGCTGGGACTACAGACGCACACCACCACACCTGGCTAATTTTTGTATTTTTAGTAGAGATGGGCTTTCACCATGTTGGCCAGGCAGGTCTCGAACTCCTGACCTCAAGTGATCCACCAGCTTCAGCCACCCAAAGTGCTGGGATTACAGGCATGACCCACCGCACCCAGCCTCCTTTTTCACTTCCCACCTTCCTCCCCACCTCTGGGTGCACCCTTCCCTGAGCTCAGCCTGTATTCCTATCTGCTGGCCACTTACCAGCCAGTCCCTTCAGCTGCAATACCCTTTACTCACCTAGAAAGCTCATATCAAAAGTCGCCTCCTCCAGAATACCTCTCAAGTTCTCCTCTCTGGTCCCTTGGCCCTTTGCAGGTACCTTTTTTCTTGCGCAAGTCACATGATAATGTAAGGGTTTTTTTTTTCCCCCCATCTGGAGCCTGCCTGGTGGGCTCAGGGTCCATTTGTGCAAACATGCATTTCCCTCTCCTCCGCCCCCCTCCTTCATGATCCATGCTTTATGCAGCTTCCCCAAGGCATGCAGAGCAAGCTGAGAAGAGGTAGACAAGCCTGCAGACTTTTCAAAGAAGCAGGGTAGCTTGGGAAGTAAGAGAAGACCAGGAGATAGGGGCTCCTAAAAAGCAGACAAGAGATTACCGGGGGGTTCCCCACACTCCAGCACACAGCCGCTGCACAAAAATGCAGTGGAATTACTGAGGGACATTATGTGCTTGATGGGGGACAGGGAATGCTTGTGCCAAGCCACCAAGGATCATGCTGTGCCAGTTGTATACTATTGTTTTGCCAAGGTGAAAGGATTTCCCTACTAAATCCCTTACTTTCCACTTTGTTTAAAATGAGTTTACCACCGAGAGAATAGTTTGTCTCTATGTCCTTATTTCTAATCTTCCTGCTCAACCATTAACTGCACTAAACTACACTCAGACCCATCTAGTCTAAAATTGAGAAGGGGAGGTTCTCACTCCTGGAGAGAGAATTACTGAAAGGGCGGCCCTCATACAGTCCAGGGCCATACCCCCAAGTGCTGGTTTTATACTTGAAAGCAGACAGTGGGACTTTGACCTTTGCAGAGATAAGAGGGACACCTTCCTACCCAGAGAAGACAAAAGAGCACAGGACGCCCAGGCCGAGGGCAGTGAAGCTTGCTTCCAAGAACTGGCCCGTTCCCCAGCCAACCCCTGTGACCACTTAGGACTGGCATGTAGCAGTACCTCTCCTCATCCACACTCAGGCCCTAGGCTCCCAATTGACCAAAGCCTGCAAGTATAAAGTGTCCAGAGCATGGGTCCCTGCCAACACTCCCTGCCCTGCTCTTCACTACCTGTGGCCACCACTTATGACATTTTGTTCCGAGTTCATCTGAAAGAGAAATGTCACTTTTGCGTTAGAAAGAAGATATACAGGCCAGGTGTGGTGGTTCATGCCTGTAATCCCAGCACTTTGGGAGGCCGAGTCAGGAGGATCGCCTGAGGCCAGGAGTTGGAGACCAGGCTAGGTAACACAGTGAGACCCCTGTCTCTACAAAATAAATAAATTTTTTAAAAAATGAAAAGATTGGCCGGGCGCGGTGGCTCACGCCTGTAATCCCAGCACTTTGGGAGGCCGAGGCGGGTGGATCACCAGGTCAGGAGATCGAGACCATCCTGGCTAACACGGTGAAACCCCATCTCTACTAAAAACGTAAAAAAATTATCCGGGCGTGGTGGCGGGCTCCTGTAGTCCCAGCTACTCGGGAGGCTGAGGCAGGAGAATGGCGTCAACCCAGGAGGCGGAGCTTGCAGTGAGCCGAGATCGCGCCATTGCACTCCAGCCTGGGCGACAGAGCCAGACTCCGTCGCAAAAAAAAAAAAAAAAAAAAATTAGCTGGGCGTGGTGGTGCACGCCTGTAGTCCCAGCTGCGTGGAGGCTGAGGTGGGAGAACCACTTAGTCCGTGAGGTCAAAGCTGTGGTGAGCCGTGATCGTGCCACAGCACTCCAGTCTGGGCAACAGAGTGAGACCCTGTCTCAAAAAAAAAAAACAGAAAGGAAGAAAGAAATCCTCTACACGGGCTAGAAGAGAATAACCAGACCCCTAAGCTTCAAGCCAGGCGGTGCTAATGGGCGAGTTACACACGGGAGAGTGCCCAAGGGGACCTCAAGGCGTTCCCTTGGGATAAAGTGTGGTCAAAACAGCTGTGTTTATCCTGAAAGCGCAACGCGGAGGCTCCAATTTGGGCCCGGGCTCCGCCCCACGGGCTGCACTGCTGCCCTCGGAGAGGCAAAGATAGGGCAGGCGTTATTAGTCCCACTCACAAGGGGGAACTCTTCAGCTGAGGGAGGCGAAGTGACAGCCCCAATGTTGCACAGATGGTTCTGAGGCCAAACGAGGTCAGGAACCCAGAAGCCAGGATCTAGTTTGACGCAGACCTGCGGGAGGCGGGCGGTAAGGGATGCGTTCTCCCTGACACCGGTGCCTTCGCCTCTCTGCGCCCTGCAGGCGCCCCCAGTTCCCCAGCCTCCCAGACCTCGCATCTGCCCCGGGGCTCAGCTCCCAGGGACTTCCGGGAGCAGCTGGCCCCGCCCCAAGGCTCCTTCGGGCTGCGCGATTGGCACCGCGGGCCGGGGGCAGGGCCGGAGCGCCGAGCCAACGTGATGGCGTCAGGGGCCGGGGCGCCGCTTCCTGTTGTCAGTGGCCGAGAGACCGCATCGTCGGCTCGGAGGCTGAGGGGCTGCCGCGGCCGGGATCGCCACTCGCCTCGCTCCTCGCTCAGCTTGGTGAGTTAGGAGGGGGTCAAGATGCGAGGAGGGCGGCGGAGGGGTGGGAGGGCCGAGGCGCGAACGGGCGGTGGGCCTCCCGCTCCCTCCGCGATTCCCAGCCCCTGGTTACCCTGAGACTGCCCGGCTTCAGAGCCCTCAGCCCTGTCCAGCCCGCGCCCGCCCCGCTCCGACCCAGCCTTCCCCCTGCACCGCCGCTGTGGCCCCGTCCCCTCCATCTGTCCAGCCCCCAGCCCGCGGCCGCATCCCCTCACCAGCGGTCTTGCTTAAATGCAGCTTCACTCGTGACCCCACTTTACCCCAGTTCCAACCCCGATCTCGGCCACGTCCCTTCGCCCCGCCCTGACACACCTCATCCTCTCTCCCCACCCCTCTGGTAATCCCGATGCTCCGCGCTCACCTCCCCGAGACCCACCATTCAGGTTTCCCCTTTTCTGGCTCAGCTTTCTTATCCCAGTCACCCGCATCCCCTGTCCCGCTCCCCAAGATCTGCTCATCCCAAACGTTCTACCTCCGCCTTCTCACCTAAGACCCACCCCCAAAGTAGGTGCCCTGTTGAGCTCACCGCTTTCTTCTGGATAACTCCGATCTCAGCCTTATTCCAAGTCTTAACTGTGTCTTCTCGTCCTTAGTCTCCTAGCCCACTGTATACCTTCCTTTGCGTCTCCTGCCGTACTGAGGACAGCCCATCCCTAAGTCTTTGCCAAACTGTCCCGAACTCTTGCTGCCTCCTTTCCTACCACCCTCACCCAATCTTGTTAAAAATGACATCTCCGTGTCCTTTCACCCCCGCTGACCCACCGCAACTCTTCACCCCGACTCTGCGTCCGTTGCTTCCCTCGACCCAACTCCCATTCAACCTGAGAACTTAGTGCAGAGTCGCCTGCCAACTCCACCAGCTGCCCCTCAACAGCCAAATGTAGGTGCTCACTCAGACCCGCAGTTACAGACTGAGCAGCATGATTGGCTGGTGCAGGGGCTCAGGTGGTAAATAAGGGTGGAGGAGCAGTGGGCTCTCCCCAACTCTTGGGTGGGGCCGGGGTTTTTCCTGGCATCTGGTCTCCTGCACCTGTCCTCAGGGATTGTGTTTCTGGCATTCATATTAAATGACTTGTGCTGGCTGCTGGAATGGTAGGTACCATTCAAATATCTGGAAGGTGAAAGATGGCCACTCACTCAGCTCACTTAGCACAGAATGATGGAAGCTGTCACTTCCTTCTGGTTGGTGTTCTCGCCCTGGAGAGCTTCTGGGAAGTTCTGTGTGGTGTTGGCTGTGGTCACAGAATATTGTTCGTGTTCCTTTTCTTGGCACTTGTAAGGGCCTCTCCCTGCCAGAGCTGATGGCAGATCAGTCCTGATGCTGAATTCAGGGGATATGATGGGTGCCAGAGGCAACGTTACCTGTTGTGAAGAGTATAGGTGAGTAGGTCCTGGGGAGGCTGAGGCCTAGGTGGGTACAGAGACTCTTGAATCGCTTTCTTTTCTTATAAGTGCTGGATCATTGACTTTTGGCCATCTGGGTTTCATGAACACAGGGAACCATGTTATCTCAGAGTAGCTGAGGCAGAAGGACATTCCAGAGGCACCCAAGTCCCATGCTCAGCATTTATAGTTTCCTGGGGGCTTTTTGGTACACATTTTCTCTGAATCCTGAGGACCCAGCATCAGATGGGTGGGCCATTTGATTGCAGCTTTTTTCTTTCTTTCTTTCTTTTTTTCGACGGAGTTTACTCTTGTTCCCCAGCCTGGAGTGCAGTGGCATGATCTCGGCTCACCGCAACCTCTGCCTCCCAGGTTCAAGCGATTCTCCTGCCTCAGCCTCCCGAGTAGCTGGGATTACAGGCATACACCACCATGCCCAGCTAGTTTTGTATTTTTAGTAGAGATGGGGTTTTCTCTGTGTTGATCAGGCTGGTCTCCAACTCCCCACCTCAGATGATCCACCCACCTCGGCCTCCCAAAGTGCTGGGATTACAGGCGTGAGCCGCCACGCCCGGCTGATTGCAGTTTTAAAGGGCCCCAAAGAACATTGTCTCTGCTTGCCACTTATAGTCGTATTCCTTTGAAAAGTGAATGCTGTTTACCTTCAATGTCCTCCCATTAATATGCAGTATATTTAAGTTGTTTTCAGCCTTACTGGCAGCTTGGCTTAATGACAGGAGCTCCACAGTTACCCCAGCACTTAAGAGTTGTATACCCCAACTTCCCACAGTGTGTGAAGTGGAGGTACTTGCCCCGTGCCTTGTTTTTATTTTATTAATCAATTCATTCAACAGCTTATTTTTTGAGCACCAGTGTGTGCCAAACGCTGTTCCAGGTACTAGAAATACAATGGTGAATGGGTCAGGCAACGGTCCTGTTTTCATTCATTCAGAGTTTAGTCCTTGTTAGAATCCTCTGGGATATGGGACAAGAATACAGGGAAGCTGGGTGATACTGGATGGAAGGAAGGAGGGAGGAAAGAAAGATAGCTAGTGTTCACTGACTCCACAATTCTGCCCTCATCCACTAGCCCTGAGTCTGGGAATCACAATCTAGAAGTTTCTCACCCTTCATCTGGTATTTAATTGCTTCAAAGCTCCAACCCCCACCACCCCACCCATCACAGAAATCCAGCTTTCCTCAGGTGGACAGAGGTGCGGTTTCCTCAGTCAGCACTCACATGCCTGAAAGATCAGCTGCCTTTCTGAATCAGAGGGTAACTTTGTCATTCTTTTCCAATTGAAAAAACATGACTCATCAATTGGTACAGCAGTTGGATGGCTTAAAGCCAGGCTGTGGCTCTGAACAGCCAGTTACACAATTCGGGCAGTGGAGAGAAGGCCGTGGGGAGTGGCTGAGGAGTCCCTCAAGAGAAGAGGTTGCTGTTCACTGATGGTGGAGTGTTTTGAGAGTGGTGAAACCAGGTTATCCCTTTCTTCTTTTAACGTAAGTCTCATCCAAGTCATTCTCTTTTTTTGCTTCCTTGATCTCTGGAGGAAGTGAAATTGGACATATAGAGAAGGCCAGGCAGTATAATGCAGGAAACCAACCGGAACTGTTCCTTCCTAACTATGTTGGAACATTTAAGAAAGTATAGCTCTGAGACTTTAGGAGCATTGGTAGGACCTGGTCTCAGCTGGTTGGGGCTATAAACCTGATTGGCAGAACTGTTTCTTGTTGGTTTCAGACCTTCTGTGATGAAATGGAGCTTCCGAGTACCTCTAAAGAAGAAGTAATAGTTTGTCTGAATTTGAGCCAAAGACCTGAGGCCTTTTGGTCCAGGGAAAGATGCAGGAGTTGGGATGAAGAAACCAGAGAGTTCTGTCCCTTACCCGAGACCCATTGCTACTGAGCCTCAGTTTTGTCCTCTGTAAAACAGGGATAATCACTCTCTCACGGGATTGCTGTGAGAATTAAATGAGGTTAGAGAGGGACATCAGAGAAGCTTGCTTTCTGCACTCTGGAGAGCTATGTGAAGGCGAATGAATACATAGGGTGGCAGTAGACTTGGTGTGGTTTGGGGCTTCCTAAATGGCACCAGTCACCTTTCCCCTGCTAAGCTTTCACCCGTCATGTTCAAGAGCCCTTTGGTACTGTTGCCCAGCTTTGCCTCACTCCCTTCAGGTAGGTCTCCTTGAAGCCACACCTCTCTTCACTTTGGTTCTTTGTGTCAATGAAGAGCGTTTTGAGGACAGAAAGTGGAACCAGTTCCATAGGATGGTAGATTCAGAATCTGGGCCACCAGGGTGGGTGACGCAGTACTGTCCCCACAGTCAAGAGACACAAAGCCTCCTTCTGATTCCCGCCATGAGTTCTTATGTCACTGACCATCTGAGCCCTGCCTCCCTGAGCATGATGGAACAGATACAGATAGGTGGGGTGCTATGGCTGCCTACAAACAGAGGTGTCCTGCATTGTGGCTGGAACCCCAGAGACTCAGTCCTGTCTTGTGAATTTTCAAGTGGCTCTTCTGCTGGATTTCTCTGAGCTCTTGTCAGTCATTTTGTGGCATTTCTGACTCTGTTTTAGGCCAAGTGACCCTTCTCTTGTCTGGCCCTGTCTCTCTTAGCTTCAGTTTATTATTATTAATTTTTTTTTTTTTTGAGATGGAGTCTCGCTCTGTTGCCCAAGCTGGGGTGCAGTGGCACGATCTTGGCTCACTGCAAGCTCCACCTCCTGGGTCCACGCCATTCTCCTGCCTCAGCCTCCCAAGTAGCTGGGATTACAGGTGCCCGCCCGGCTAATTTTTTGTATTTTTAGTAGAGATGGGGTTTCACCGTGTTAGCCAGGATGGTCTCGATCTCCTGACCTCGTGATCCACCCGCCTCGGCCTCCCAAAGTGCTGGGATTACAGGCGTGAGCCACCGCGCCCAGCCAGCTTCAGTTTATTATTTATTTATTTATTTGAGACATAAATTATTTATTTATTTATTTATTCTTGCTTTGCTGCCCCAGCTGGAGTGCAGTGGCACGATCTCGACTCACTGCAACCTCCGCCTCCTGGGTTCAAGTGGTTCTCCTGCCTCAGCCGGTATGTAGCTGGTAATACCAGTAGCTGGTATTACAGGCATGGGCCACCATGCCTGGCTAACTTTTGTTTTTTTTTAATTAGAGACAGGGTTTCACCATGTTGGCCAGGCTGGTCTCAAACTCCTGACCTCAAGTGATCCTCCTGCCTCGGCCTCCCAAAGTGCTAGGATTACAGGTGTGGGCCACGGCACCTGGCCTATTTTGTTTTCTTAGCATACTGTTACTTTGGCCAGAGCACTCACTTACCAATGGCCTGCTCCTCCCAGTGAATACTCTGTGAATACTCTATCACTCTCAGCTAATTAGTTAATGAGGTCTTAATGGGCCTGGGCTATAATTCAAATTATTGGGTCTAAGTCCTTAGGGTCCCGGCCCTGTAGCTGGTTAAGGGAAGGGCAACTTTGGGGCTTCGGGCTCTCTCTAGAAGGGTGGGCCTGAGGGCCTCAGGCCACTGGAAATTGTGGACTGGGATTGGAGCCCAGGGTTTCGGAGCCAGAGAAGCTGGACGTGGCCTGCTGAGCTGCAAAAGGGTAGCCTTGATGGAGCCTGACCTCAAGACGAGGCCTGTTTCTGGAAGTGACCCTAGATGCAGAGTCACTGCAGCATACAACCCCCTTTTCCTGTCACCCCGTGGCCAGAATGTGGAACTGGTCTCCGGAGGAGGGCTCTGAGAATCCCTGGGTAGCTGGGAGCAGACTATGGTGAAGGGTGAGGCAGTCAGATGGGGCTGTAGTCAGGACTGAGGGCTCTTCTGGCCATCTGCAGCACCCGGCCTGTTACTGGGTCTGCAGGAACCATCCTCCATACATGCCTGCTTCCTCCTAAGGGACCTGACTTAGGGAGGTTGGCTCTGGGTCCTGACTCCCTGTGTCCTGTTTGCCCTCTGCTATCCCCAGAAGCCAGAGATCCAATCAGAGCACCTTCCACCATTTAGGGCCAGCCTGCCTGTCTGCTTTCCAAACCTCATGCTGCTCCAGGGCTGTCCAGGAAACCTTTCCTGCCACACTGGCCTTAATGTTCCCCTGCACCCCCTGTTCCCGGCCCCCAGCAAAAGGGTCTTCCCAGACCACCCCTGGAATCCTAGCTCTGAGGTGATGGCACTGTTGATGAAAAAGCCAAAATCTGTTAAATATTCGAAGAGGTTTATTCTGAGCCAAATGTGAGGGCCATGACCTGTGACATAGTCCTGGGAGGTCCTGAGAACATGTGCCCAAGGTGATTGGGGTACAGCTTGATTTTTATCCAAGTTACAGGCAGAAGTTACAGGCAAAGACATAAATTAATATATGTAAGGTATACATTGGTGGGGACAGGGTAAGGTGGATTAAAAGATTTTCCTGATTGGCAATTGGCTGAAAAAGTTAAACTTTGCCTAAAGAGTTAAAAGTCAGCAGAAGAAAAGCTTGGGGTTAAGATAAGGTGGGTTGTGAAAGCCAAGGTTCATGTAACATAGATGAAGCCTTCAAGAGAATAGATGGTAAATGTCTCTAAGGTGTCAGACTCTTAGTTAAATCTCCTCTAAATCAGGAAAAGGCCTAGAAAGGGAAGGGAATCTCTGCAGGACATAAATTTTCCCAACAAGAGATGGCTTTGCAGGGCCATTCCAAACTATGTCAAAAATATACTTGGGGGTAAGATACTTTGATTTCCTTAGGGCCTATTATCTCCCATGTGATGTTAGACCAGTCAGGTTGGAGTTGGTATCTTAATTGCTGAGAGTCTGTTCTGTCAGTCTTAGGATTCTGTTTTAATGTTAATGCTGGTCAGTTGTGTCTAAGCTCCGAAAGGGAGAGGCTAGGACGAGGCATGGCCCACGCCCCACTTCCTGTCATGGCCTGAACTCAGTTTTCAGTTTTTTTGAAATCCCTTTGGCCAAAGGGGGCCCATTCAGGCAGTTGGGGAGCTTAGAATTTTATTTTTGGTTTACAGCACTCACTCAGGAATTGGGTTTTCCTACGGCTGGGGTTGGCTTCCTCCTGGGGGCTGGTGGTGGAGTCAGGCCGCTTATCAGCCCTGGGACCTCAGGAACTTCCTTGACCTGGGTCAGCTGCCATATCCTTATCTGTCAGGTGGAGACAATAAAACAGCACTCCTAGGGTCCTTAGGAGGAACATAAATTAGGCAATATATGTGAAGAGAACTGAGCCCATTTAACTTTTCTTGGTTTTGTTAACTTCTTTGTGCGGTGATTGTTTGAGAGCTGAGACAGACATCACCTTTCCCGGTGTTCCCCTGATGCTCAGCCAGGAGTTGGCTAGAGATTTGTTTACGTGTGAATGTGCCTGCCTGGCCCAGGTCTGTCCAAGTTGCTGTGGTGGGGCCAAGCCAGTCAGCAGCCCCCTCAGGCTCAGGCTAAAGTCCCCACCCCACCCACCCCACCCCACCCCACCCCACTCCACCCACTCCCAGGAGGAAGCTGGCAGCCCTGAGGGATTTAACCACTCACTGACTTCAGCTCTTCCTGCATACTCATTTAGGTGATGACATTCTTGGTCTGTAGGTTTAGGTGGCCACATCCACTGGGATGACAGATGCCAGGTACAACATATCAGGTACAGGTACATATCAGGCCCCGTGACAGGCATTTTACACATTCTCCATCTGAGAGGTCTGAGCATGCCTACCTGATTAGTGGCAAACTGCGATGAGACGTCATGGTCATCCCAGTTAGACACGTCCCTGTCTGTGCTGCTCAGGCCAGACCCTCGAAGCCCAAATGAAGAGCAGAAGTGTAGCAAGGGAGCCCTCCCCTTTTGAAGCCGTTCCAGTGGTACTTTTTACTGCTGAGCTGGCAGATGTTGGACTGGGACAGGAGTGAGGGATGGGGGCAGGGTGTTGCAGGACCCAGCCCCTGAATGTGATGTGTGAGCCTGTGAGCCCCTGCTTCCTGGTCCCAGTGGGTTCCTGCCACCTTCAGCTGCAGCCTCCCCCTCGAACCTGCAGCTCCGTATCTGAATCAGCCTGTCATTCCCTGCCTACAGGTTTCGATCCTACAGGGCCTTGGCTTTCTGGGCAGCATTTGATGTGAAGCGCCCTTACCACCTACTCCTTGGGGTGGACCCACCCCTGGCACCCAGGACTCCTTGCCTCCCAACGACTAAGCCCCCTGGGCTTTCCTTCCTTGTTTCTTTCCTTCAAATCTATTATCAGTTTTTACTTTTGTGTTCTTCAAAGGCCTTTTTGGTTGCAGTTTGAGTAAGAGAGGCTGACCTCCTGCTGCTTGCTGGGAATGGACTCTGGCTGGGGGGAAGTTCCCTGCCCATTCATCTGGCTGCCATCTGTCTCTTCAGGTGTCATGTGATTCTCTGAGGGAGCAGCTGCATGAGTGGAGATGCTTTCAGTGGAGAATGGACTGGACCCCCAGGCTGCCATCCCGGTAGGTGGGTGAGGGAAGATCAAGGGCGGGGAAGGGCTGCAGGGGACAGTTGTATCATCGGCTTGGCTCACTTCGAAATGAATGGGCACTGTCCTGCAAGAGAGACCAGGTTGAGAAAAAGTTACAGCACAAGCAGGCTCTGAGGAGACCCTGTCTTTTCTAGATCACCTTATTGGTGATAAGATGGAGATTTATGAAAAGCAGTGGGAATTTAAGATCAGTAACCTGAAGACCAAGGATTTCCATTCAGCCCTTCAGCCCTCTGCCCTTAGGCCATGATTTGGTCACAGTCTCAAAGCACTGAATGGGTGGGAAACAGATATTCCCAGGCACTGGTTTGTTGTTTCAGTAATGGAGGTAAATTGGTAACTTACATGTATCTGAACACTTACCATTTTCTAGGATATTCTAAACGTAATTATTTGTGAGCAGTTCACTGGAGCCCCCTAGGACCTTTTCTTGGACAGCCCTTTGCACCCTCCTGGGCTATCTTGGGTACTCCAGATAGAGCTCTCTGTTCTCTTGGAGAGGCAGGAAGTCAGGTAGCTTTGGGGCTGGTCCCTTAGCAGCATCCTGAGATGGCTTTCGGGGAAAAGCCAGGATTTCCTTTCCTCCCCACTGCTGCTTCCCAGCTCAGAGAACTCTCTGCTGGAAAGAAACTGTAGCTCTCAGAGACGTGCCTTTCCCCGTCCTGGCCACAGGAGAGTCCAGCTCCACCTGTTTCCCAGCTGGGTTTCATGCAGAGGCTCTTCCCTCCCCTCTGCACCCCCACTCTCCCACCCCCAGTGCCTGCCGAATCCCACCCCAGGACCCTCCAGAGCTAGGGCAGAAGCCTGGCCAACCCAGCCTTCTAACAACAGCTGCACAAACTGACTCCATGAGGGTATGCCTTTCTTGAGGGTATGCCTTATTTCTCCCTGTATACCCTAACCCAACACCTAGTAGGTGCTCAATTGAACGAAGTATGTATGTACTTTTTAAATATAATATACAAATAACATCTTGCTTTTAAAAGAACATTTAAAATTAGACTATTTCAAGATTAAAAACTTTTGAGCTTCAAAGGATACTATCAAGAAAATGAAAAGACAACCCACAGAATGGGAGAAAATATTTGCAAATCAAATATCTGATAAGGGTCTAGTATCCAGAATGTATAAAGAACACTTATAACTCAACAATAAAAAGACAAATAATCCAGTTATAAAATGGGTAAAGGATTTAAATAGACCCTTCTCCAAAGAAGATACACACATGGCCAATAAAGATGCTCATTATCATTAGACATCAGGAAAATGCACATCGAAACCACAGTGAGATACTACTTCACACCCCCTAGGATGGCTGTAATAAAAAAGGCAATAACTAGTGCTGGCAAAAATGTGGAGAGATTGGAACTCATATATTGCTGGTGGGAATGTAAAATAGTGCAGCCACTTTGGCACACAGTTTGGCAGTTCCTTGATAAGTTAAACATAGGGTTATGTGTACAATTCCACTCTTAGATATATACCCAAGAGAACTAGAAATATCAGTCCACTCAAAAACTTGTACATGGATGTTCATAGCAGCATTATTGATAATAGCAAAAGAGTAGAAACAACCCAAATGTCTATTAACTGATGAATAGATGAATAAAATGTGGTATATCTAGGCAGCGGAATATTTTCTGGCAATAAAAAGGGATGAAGTCCTGATACATGCTACAACATGATGGAAAATATGCTAAGTGAAATAAGTCAGATTCAAAGGGTCATATGCTATATTGATATCTATTCATGTGAGATGTACAAAATATGCAAAGCCACAGAAACAGAAAATAGATTAGTGACTGCATTCACTTCATATTCCCCTTTCTCCCAGCCCCTGGCAATCACTAATATACAGTATTTCTTTTTGGGGTGATGAAAATCGTTTTTGTTTTTTGTTTTGTTTTGTTTTTTTGTTTTGTTTTTTTTTGAGACAGAGTCTCACTCTGCTGCCCAGGCTGGAGTGCAGTGGCACGATCTTGACTCACCACAAACTCCACCTCCCAGGTTCAAGTGATTCTCATGCCTCTGCCTCCCAAGTAGCTGGGATTATGGGCGTGCACCACCATGCCCGGCTAATTTTTGTATTTTTAGTAGAGATGGGGGTTTCACCATGTTGGCCAGGCTGGTCTCGAACTCCTGACCTCAGGTGATCCACTCGTCTTGGCCTCCCGAAGTGCTGGGATTACAGGCGTGAGCCACCATGCCCGGCCAGAAAATCTTCTAAAATTAGGTAGTGGTGATGGTTGCACAATTGTGTGAATATACTAGAAACAATTGAAGTGTATACTTTAAATGGGTGTATTTTATGGTATATGAATTATATCTCATTAAAACCGTTATATTTTTTCAAATTTAACTTTTCAAAGAATGTTAACATTTAGTGTTTTGGCTGAAATCAAAATAAAAGATTAAAATATGTAGCCATAATCCTATCACCCAACAATTCAAACCAGTTTTTCTGTAATCCCTTCCAGTCCTTTTCCAATCACTTATGTGATTTTCACATACTTGTAATTATGCTCAATTTTTACTCTATATTTCCAAAAGACTCTATGTACATTTTGTGGTGTATTCATTTAACAAACATTTATTGAGTATTTCTATGTGCCAGGCACAGTGCCAAGTGTTGACACAAGGATGAATAAAACACTAGTCTTAGTGCCACACTCAGCTCTTTTATATATATGTTTTTTGTTTTGTTTTGTTTTGTTTTTCTGAGATGGAGTCTCACTCTGCCACCCAGGCTGGAATGCAGTGGCACGATTTTGGCTCAGTACAACCTCTGCCTCCCGGGTTTAAGTGATTCTCCTGCCTCAGCCTCCTACGTAGCTGGGATTACAGGCACTCACCACCACACCTGGCTTTTTTTTTTTTTTTTTTTTTTGAGGCGGAGTCTCGCTCTGTTGCCCAGGCTGGAGTGCAGTGGTGCGATCTCGGCTCACTGGAAACTCCGCGTCCCGGGTTCACGCCATTCTCCTGCCTCAGCCTCCCGAGTAGCTGGGACTACAGGCGCTGCCACCACGCTCAGCTATTTTTTTGCATTTTTAGTAGAGATGGGGTTTCAGCCTGTTATCCAGGATGGTCTCGATCTTCTGACCTCGTGATCCACCCACCTCGGCCTCCCAAAGTGCTGGGGTTACAGGCGTGAGCCACCATGCCCGGCCCACACCTGGCTAATTTTTGCATTTTTAGTAGAGACAGGGTTTCATCATGTTTGCCAGGCTGATCTCAAACTCCTGACCTCAAGTGATCCACCTGCCTTGGCCTCCCAAAGTGTTGGGATTACAGGCGTGAGCCACCACACCCAGCCTCTTTTTAGAATTTATCTAGTAGGTTTTCTGGTTTTCACCAGAAACCACTTCCCAAAAAGAAAAGAAAAAAAAAAGGTAGTCCTGTCCTCAGGAGAATCCTCATAGTACTCTAAATCAGAAAGTATTATTTCCGCTTTAACAGATAAGGAAATTGAGGCTCAAAGCGGTTAAGTGGAATGTCTGAGGAGGCCCATCTGGTTACTGACAGCTAGGACTGAGCCTAGTCCTCTGGCTTCCAGGCCTAGGATCTTTCTTTTTTTGAGACAAGGTCTTGCTATGTTGCCCAGGCTGGAGTACAGTGGTGTGATCACAGCTCACTGCAGCCTTGAACTCCTGGACTCAAGCAGCCCTCCTGCCTCTGACCTCCCAAAGTTCTGGGATTACAGGTTTGAGCCACCACGCCCAGCCTAGGATCTTTCTTAAAGTAAACCATGCTCCTGTTCTCCTCATGTTTTTATTGTTCTAAAGCAGTGTGGGTGTTTATTGTTTGTTTGTTTTTGCCTCTTGGCTTATTGATTCTCTACAGAAGCTTGTCCATGTAAAAAAGGTGGGAAGCCCCACCCTTGTCCTAGATGGATTTACCCAAGCTCCCATCACTGCAGCTATGATGGGGCCAATATTTAAACACAAGATTATATGGCTCTAAGTTCACTTAAGTTTGATCTAAAAAACAAAAAGTATCTACACTAAAGGACATATGAAACAACAATAACAGTAATTATCTCTGGGTAGTGTGTGTGATTTTCCTTTTCTTCTCTATGCTTTATCTTTCTTTGCTGTAGTTAACAATGTGCTTAATTTTGCAGAAGGAATCTACAGACACACACATAGATGTGTGTGCATGTGGTTGCACATGTATTTGGCACCAGCTAAAGGATTACACTCTAGGGACTCTCCGTAGGATTTTCCGCTAAAGGCCTGTGTTCTGTGTGGTGCTGCCTAGGTCATCAAGAAGAAGCTGGTGGGATCCGTGAAGGCCTTGCAGAAGCAGTACGTGTCCCTGGACACGGTGGTCACTAGTGAAGACAGAGATGCCAACACCATGTGCAGCGCCCTGGAGGCCGTATTTATCCATGGCCTGCACGCCAAGCACATCCGAGCTGAGGCCGGAGGAAAAAGGAAGAAAAGTGCCCACCAGAAGCCTCTGCCCCAGCCTGTCTTCTGGCCCCTCCTGAAAGCTGTCACCCACAAGTGAGATTTAGCTGGAGAGGTTTTGCTTTGCGGAGGAGCAGCAGAGTATGGGACACTTGGCTTTTCCTCCCCAGCTGTTCAGGAAGCCAACAGAGGTGCCCTGTGTTCTAGCATAGAGAGAGGGTGAGGTAGGGGTTGAAAGTGTCTTCTAGAAAGGCTTATCTCTAGACCAAGCTTCCCAGCCAGTGTGCCAGCAGATCTTGAGACCCTCAGCACTCAGGCCAGAGCCTGTGGCTGCTTTGAGACTGGTCACAAAAAGCAGGTGAGCCACCTTTAGCAGGAACAGCCTTTTTTGCCACACTGGGGCAGAGTTACATAGTTACAACAGAGGTTGTGTGGCCTGCAAAGCCTGAAGAATTTACTATCTGGCCCTTTACAGAAGGGCTGACCCTGCCTTAGATTTGCTGACCCTGCCTTAGATTATTCAAACATCTGAATTGTAAATCTTTTTTTTTTTTTTTCTGGGACGGAGTTTCGCTCTGTCACCCAGGCTGGAGTGCAATGGCGCGATCTCAGTTCACTGGCACCTCTGCCTCCGAGGTTCAAGCAATTCTCCTGCCTCAGCCTCCTGAGTAACTGGGACAACAGGCGCGCACCATCACGCCCAGCTAATTTTTGTATTTTTAGTAGAGAGGGGTTTTGCTATGTTGGTCAGGCTGCTCTCAAACTCCTGACCTTGTGATCTGCCTACCTCCGCCTCCCAAAGTGCTGGGATTATAGGCATGAGCCACCGCGCCCAGCCATTAATGTTATCTCTTAAGGAGGTATGGGGTTATTTTTATTAAAGAGTGGAATCAGGAAAAGCATATGAATATTCACCCTGAGACACTTATCTCTTTGGCCCCTAACGTCTGGGCTTTTGAGCAAGTAGCTGGCACTGTGCCTCTGAGGACTACTAAATGGCACCTTCAGCCCAAAAGAAGCCTTGTCAGTCTCTAATCTTCCTTTCCATGCAGATTGCCACTGCCTTGTCTCACGTTCTTCTTTCCTGGGTGACACTGGCTTTCTATTTGTCCCCCTTATCTCACTCTGTCTTTCCTTGAGTCCATCATCTGGTCAACATTTACTGAGCTGAAGCTCCCTGGAGCTTACTCACTGAGCCTAGTAGAGTGCGGTCTACATTCCCATGGAGGAGATAAACCTGCGCTAGGGACTGTGGTAGCTCAGAGGGGCATGTACATCAGACGGAGGCATTCTGGGACTGAGTTTGGTACACCTGGGGTCTGATCTCCTTATGCAGAACATCTACCCTGCAGTCTGCATGACTGTGGTCAAGTCACTTTTCTAAACAAAAATCTGTAGCCTACAGGCTCCCAGATGCTAGCCTGGAGACTGATTCACTAGGTTGGGGTCCCAGAACTTGTATCCTGCTCAAGTTCCCCAGGGGATTCTGGTGCACAGCTGGGTGTGGGGCCATTACCCCGTGTTGCCTTATTGATTTGATATTTAAGACCCTCTCTTTCCTGGCCTTGCAACCAAACCACCCACTTTTCCGCCACATGCTGTAATTAGAGCGCTCCCCAATCCTCTTACAGGGTTGTTGATTTCCTACCCTTTATGCCTTTTTTCATCAGTCCCTTGTGCCTGAGGGCAGGGACCATGTCTTTACCCTGCATCTTCATTGCTCCAAGGACTTTGCACTTAAGGAGCTCTGACAGCCTGCCTTGGATGAGCAGATGTGTCAGGGGCCCCGTGGTAGTTGGAATGAACATGGAAATTATCTTTCACAATTCCAATCTCAAAAAATATATATATAATGTATAAATATATATAATTTATATTTATATATTTATTATATATAAATATATATATATATTGCCTAGGCTGGAGTGCAGTGGTCCAATCTCCGCTCACTGTGACCTTTGCTTCCCAGGCTCAAGCTATCCTTCCACCTCAACCTCCCGAGTAGCTGGGTAGCTGGGACTACATGTGCAAGCCACCACATCTGGCTATGTTGTTGTTGTAGAGACAGAGTTTCGTCCTGTTGCCCAGGCTGGTCACGAATTCCTGAGCTCAAGTGATCCACCTGCTTTGGCCTCCCAAAGTGCTGGGATTACAGGTGTGAGCCACCACATCTGGCCTAAAACACTATTACCCAATATTTTTTCATGCCTGTATCTATTTGCAGTAGTTATTCGTGGTTCCTGCTAACCAGTGGATAAAAGCACATCTCTGTGATTTGGGGTAGTTTCTTGAAACACGTCTGTTCTCCCTTCCCAGACACATCATCTCCGAGTTGGAGCACCTGACGTTTGTCAACACGGATGTGGGCCGCTGCCGGGCATGGCTGCGGCTGGCCCTGAACGATGGCCTGATGGAGTGCTACCTGAAGCTGCTGCTGCAGGAGCAGGCCCGCTTGCATGAGTACTACCAGCCCACCGCCCTGCTCCGGGATGCTGAGGAGGGCGAGTTCCTCCTTAGCTTCCTGCAGGGCCTCACGTCCTTGTCCTTCGAACTCTCCTACAAGTCTGCCATCTTAAATGAGTGGACGCTCACCCCACTGGCCCTGTCTGGGCTTTGCCCGCTTTCTGAGCTGGACCCTCTCTCTACCTCTGGTGCAGAACTACAGCGGAAGGAATCTCTGGATTCCATTTCCCATTCTTCAGGCTCTGAAGACATCGAAGTCCATCACTCGGGCCATAAGATACGGAGGAACCAGAGGCTGACTGCCTCCTCCCTCAGCCTGGACACGGCCAGTTCATCCCAGCTGTCCTGCAGCCTAAACTCTGATAGCTGCTTACTCCAAGAGAATGGCTCCAAGAGTCCAGACCATTGCGAGGAGCCCATGTCCTGTGACTCAGACCTGGGCACAGCAAATGCTGAGGACTCAGACCGGTCTCTGCAAGAGTGAGTACGCTGCCCCCACTCCTTCCCATCTTCTCTCTTCCCTCCTTTCTTTCCTCTCCTCCTCCCTTTCTTCCCATAGCATGTGATTGTCTGTTACTGAACTCCATTAGTAATTAAAGAAAGCCAAGGGAGTCATCAACTTCTCCAGGGACTGGAGTAGCTGGGAACTGTAGCAGGCAATACAGGCATAGTGGAGAAAGTGGACTTAGAACAGCTTAGAGCTGGTTTGGGCTCCAGCTCTGCCCCGGTGACTTTTAGCAAGTTACTTGGCCGGGTGCGGTGGCTCATGCCTGAAATCCCAGCACTTGGGAGGCTGATACAGGAGGATTGCTTGAGCCCAGCAGTTCGAGGCCAGCCTGGGCAATGTAGCAAGATCCTGCCTCTAAATTAAAAAAAAATAAATAAATAAAACAAAAACTGAAAACAAACAATAACAACAAAAAAACAAGATACTTAGTCTCTACAAGGTACAGTGTAAAATATTGTTGTCTTCATCTAGAAGGAAGGAAACTAATAGGTCAGAGTACATTTAAAACTTCCAACAAATAGATGAAACATAACGCATAAGAGTATGACTTCACAGAATACCTCCTGGGGCACACAGGACCTGAGTGCTGCATGCAGGAGGTGGTGGACAGGTGGGGACAGACAGATGTGTGGAAGAGTATGTGGGGCAGATGAACTAGGCTGAAGAGAGAACTGGGCAGAGCCTTCTTCACACAGCCTTTTAAACATTTTTTTGCAGCTGGGCACGGTGGCTCACGCCTGTAATCCCAGCACCTTGGGAGGCCAAGGCAGGTGGATCACGAGGTCGGGAGATTGAGACCATCCTGACTAACATGGTGAAACCCTGTCTCTACTAAAAATACAAAAAATTAGTTGGGCATGGTGGCGGGCACCTGTAGTCCCAGCTACATGGGCGGCTGAGGCAGGAGAATGGCGTGAACCCGGGAGGTGGAGTTTGCAGTGAGCTGAGACCGCACCACTGCACTCCAGCCTGGGTGATAGAGTAAGACTCTGTCTCAAAAAATAAATAAATAAATAAATAAAATAAAAAATTTGCATAGATAATCTTTTTATGGTTAAAAAAAATCTAAAACATATACAGTGAAAGCCTTTCCCATTCCTGTTCTCCCTCTACCCTGTTCTTTCCTCCCACCCCTAAAACCATAATAATCAATTTCCTGTATATTCTTCCAAATTTCTAAATGCATCTACAACAAATACCAGTATAAAGATTTTCAGCTGGGCGCAGTGGCTCACGCCTGTAATCCCAGCACTTTGGGAGGCCGAGGCGGGTGGATCACAAAGTCAAGAGATCGAGACCTTTCTGGCTAACAGGTGAAACCCCATCTCTACTAAAAATACAAAAAATTAGCCGGGCGTGGTGGCGGGCGCCTGAAGTCCCAGCTACTCAGGAGGCTGAGGCAGGAGAATGGTGTGGACCCGGGAGGCGGAGCTTGCAGTGAGCCAAGATCGTGCCACTGCACTCCAGCCTGGGTGACAGAGTGAGACTCTGTCCCAAAAAAAAAAATAAAAGATTTTTAAAATTTCTTCCTTATTTATTACTTTCTCTCCTACAAAGGCAGTATATACACTGTTCTATATCTTGTTTTGGAGAAGATCTTTTCATTTCAGAGCTTCTTCATTCTTTTATTTTTATTTTTTATAGAGACGGGGGTCTCACTGTGTTGCCCAGGCTGGTCTTGAACTCCTGGGCTCAAGAGATCTTCCTGCCTCAGGCTCCCAAATTGCTGGGGATTACAGGCGTGAGCCACTGCGCCCAGCCTCATTCTTTTTTTTTCTATTGCATATTGTTCTAGTGTATGAATGTACCTTAGTTTACTTAATCAGCTCAGTATTTAATGGGTGCTGGGGCCTGTGTTTTCATAAATAACCTTGTGTATGTGGTCTTTTAGTTCTGCATAGCTATCTCTGTTCCATAAACTCCCAGAAGCAAAATTGCCGAGCAAAAGGATAGACTAATATGGAATGTTCACAGATTATTGCCCATTTACACTCCACCAGGAATGTCCTTGTTTCTTAGCCTTGCCAACTGATGGTATTAGTGAACTTTTGGATATTTGCTCATCTGATAGGTGGAAAATGGGAACTTCTTATTAAAAGCCTCCTTCAGCTGGATCCATGTTGCATCAGTGGAAAAGAAGGTCCCACGTGTTTGGGACCTTCTTTCCACTCACCCTGTGCCCTCGCCTTGGTTCAGGTCCCTCCAGGGTTCTCACCCAGCATGGAAAGAGCACCAGCATTGGGTGGTGTTATGGACTGGGCTTGGAGCAGACCTAGTTTCGAGTCCTGTTCCACCACTTACAAGCCCAGGAAGGTCAGGCACATTGCTTGTTAGTCAAACAATATAGGAGATTGTCTCGTAGGCCCAGAAATGGCTTCTGAGCACATTAGGTGGAGTTTTCAAATGTTAAATGGAGGAATTTAGATAGAATACATTGGGGAGGAACAGTCTCTGCCTCCTGTGACCACTGGGACCATGGCATGACAGGCCTGCAGTGTGACCCGGGCACAGGGCATGACCTAGGTTCACTCACCTGTCTTAGCCCTTCCTGTGTGTCTGCCTCCTCTGCAGACCAGCCAGCCATCCCCTTGTCATATGTCTCGCCTTTATCTCATGTGTCTTGTGATGGAAAATTCCAGCTTAAGGTCACTGAATCAGTGACCATCCTCTCTGTGCAGGAAGTGTTGTCCCGGCTATTATGGGGAAACTGGAGGGGCAAGGGTCAGGATGTATAGACAAATGCCGGACAGTGGTGTGAGTAACTGGCAAATGTAAGACATACAGATGCACAAACACACAGCCAGCACCAGCATTCGTAGAGCTGGGCCTTGAAGTTAGTCCTTGAGCATCCACAGAGACCAGCATTTCTTGAAGTGTATATTTCAAGGATAAAATGTTCTCACCGACACTTAGAGTTCATCAAAGTTATTACATTATTTAAATATTTGTAACTTTAAATTAGACATAAATTCCTTGTGCTTATCATTACACATATAAAATCAAAACATCCACAAATCAAACATAAAGAAAAGCATAAAAGACACAACATTCAAAATGAAATTTATTAATATAAAGCGGTTCTGTTTGGCAGAAACCAAATTGCAGTTGGCCTAGTGAATTGACTGTCCTAAATAGCTTCTTCTGTGTAGATTGGATCTGTATTATAATCATCACTGAGTGGCATAGGTATAGTCTGGAGGGTTTAAGTACTTAGATTTAAGTACTTAGAATGGTCCCTGGCACAGAGGCATCAATAGTGCTCAATTGATGGTATTGTTGTATTTTATTTTATTCAATATTTTATTTATTTTTTGAAACGGACTCTCGCTCTGTCCCCCAGGCTGGAGTGCAGTGGCATGATCTCGGCTCACTGCAACCTCCGCCTCCTGGGTTCAAGCGATTCTCCTGCCTCAGCCTCCCGAGTAGCTGGGATTATAGGGGCCTGCCACCACACCCAGCTAATTTTTGTACTTGTTGTAGAGAAAGGGTTTCACTATGTTGGCCAGGTGAACTCCTGACCTCAGGTGATCCGCCTGGCTCAGCCTCTCAAAGTGCTGGGATTACAGGCATGAGCCACCACGCCCAGCCTGGGTAGACATGTTTTTAATTCTCTTAGTTACATACCTAGGGGTGGAATTGCTGGGTCATATGTAACTCTATGTTTAACTTCTTGAGGAACTACCAAATTGTTTTCTGCAGTAGTTGCATCATTTTACATCCCCACCGCTAATATATACAAGCTTTAATTTCTCTACATCTTTGCCCACCCTTATTATTTTCTGTCTTTTTTATTACAATCAACCCAGTGGGTATAAAGTGGTATTTCATTGTAGTTTTGATTTGCATTTCTCTGATGACTGATGCTGTTGAGTGTCTTTTCATGTGCTTATCAAACATTTGGATATCTTCTTTGGAGAAATGTCTGTTCAGATCGTTTGCCCATTTAAACATTTAGTTATTTGTCTTTTTATTGTTGATTTGTAAGTGTTCTGTATATATTCTGGATAATAGGCCCTTCTGTATAATTTAAAAATATTTCCCCCCATTCTTTGAATTGTCTTTTTACTGTCTTGATAGTATCCTTTAAAACACAAACGTTTTGGCCAGGCACGGTGGCTCACTCCTGTAATCCCATCACTTTGTGAGGCCAAAGCAGGCGGATCACGAGGTCAGGAGATCGAGACCATCCTGGTTAATACGGTGAAACTCCATCTCTACTAAAAAAAAAACAATACAAAAAATTAGCTGGGCGTTGTGGCGGGCGTCTGTAGTCCTAGCTAATCGGGAGTCTGAGGCAGGAGAATGGCATGAACCCGGGAGGCGGAGCTTGCAGTGAGCCAAGATGGCGCCACTGCACTCCAGCCTGGGCGACAGAGTGAGACTCAGTCTCAAATAAAAAAAAAAAAAAACCACACAAACGTTTTTTATGTTTGTTTTTTGAAACAGAGTTTCACTTTGTTGCCCAGGCTGGAGTGCAGTGGTGTGATATCGGCTCACTGCAGCCTCCCCTTCCCGGGTTCAAGTGATTCTCCTGTCTTAGTCCCCCAAGTAGCTGGGATTACAGGTGCGCACCACGACGCCCAACTAATTTTTGTATTTTTATTAGAAACAGGGTTTCACTATGTTGGCCAGGCTGATCTCGAACTCCTGGCCTCAGGTGATCCACCCGCCTTGGCTCCAAAGTGCTGGGATTACAATTTATTTTTTATTGCTTTCTTATGCTGTAGATCTCACATCTAAGAAACCATTGCCTAATCCAAAGACATGAAGTTTATACCTCTCTTTCCTTCTAAGAGTTTTACAGTTTTAGCTCTTACCTTTAGGTCTTTAATCCACTTTGAGTTAATTTTTGTATACAATGTGAGATAGCAGTCCAGCTTTTTTCTTTTGCATGTGATTATCCACTTATCTCAGCACAATTGTTGAAAAGACTATTCCCTCCCCATTAAAATGTGTTGGTGTCTATGTTGAAAATCAGTTACTTTTTTTTTTTTTGAGATGGAGTCTCGCTGTTTCACCCAGGCTGGATTGCAGTGGCACAATCTCGGCTCACTGCAACCTCCACCTTCCAGGTTCAAGCAATTCTCTGCCTTAGCCTCCCGAGTAGCTGGGATTACAGGCGCCTGCCACCAAGCCTGGCTAATTTTTGTATTTTTAGTAGAGACGGGGTTTTACCATCTTGACCATGCTAGTCTTGAACTCGTGATCTTGTGGTTCTACCCACCTCAGCCTCCCAAAGTGCTGGGATTGCAGATGTGAGCCACCACACCCGGCCAAAATCAGTTACTTATACATGTATGGATTGGCCACCTATTCTTGACGATAATGTCTTGAAATGTTGTTTGGGGTTAAGATGGTGCAGAGCTCACTGGAAAGACAATCAGGTAAGCAACTTGAATTCTAAAATCCTCATTTCCATAAGCCCAAATTAAGCAGAGCTTCATGTATCTTCTGGACCCAGTCCAAGCCATCAGGGCAGATGCAGGGAGGCTTTGGGGCCTTAGACAGCTTGTGGCCACCTGAACCAGGCTTTGCCCATGACATGCTCCACTGGTTTTATAAGCAGAAGAGATAGCAAACGGGTTTATTTTCAAAATGGAGCTTGGATCCTCAGAAGAAGCCTCAGGAGAGGGAGGAGCAGTTGCTAGTCAGTGCACATTCCAGAGGGCCCAGGGCATGTTTCTGTGCAGCGTGTATGTGTGAGTGTGGTGTGCACGCACGTGTACCAAGGCAGTAACATTTGCTCCCTGTGGCCCCAGGAAGCAGCATGGGGGAGACAGGGAGTGGCAGTCCCACCATGGAGAGTGAGCAGGGGCACATCTCGTGTGTACTCATATCCACCCTCACACACCTGGTATACAGTGAGCTCCAGCAGCAGTTTCTGGGGATGTGAAGCTTCTCTGTCTCCACATCCAGTCCAGCTCTGAGGGGACCAGCCCTTGCACCTCCCCTTGCTGTCCCAGTGCCTGCACAGGAACAAAGTATGACCTCGCTTAGGAAACCTGCCTAGCCCTCGCTTCTCCTAGTCCCTGCCCCAGTGCACAGAGTCCTGGCATCTCTACTCCCTGTGCTGTGGAGGAGGAGGCTCTGCTGCATACCATGTTTGGGGAAACGATTGCCCACACAACCATGCGTTTGGCTGAGCAAGCTCTCCAGGCCCACAGCTAGCCTGCTCAGAATGCCAGTAAATCCTCATTCATACCAAGTCCTCTTCCTCTGCTGGGGAGCTTTTTCGCCTGAGATCCCAGGCTCCACAAATCACCTGTCCATGCAGTCTGCCTAAATCCTGGCCAGGAAAAACGTGGTGGGAGTGTCAGAGGAGGACTGTGTGAGGAGGAGTGCAGTGGATCATTTAGAGGGTGTGGGTTGTTTTAAATCATAAAACAGCAGTTTTGCATTCTTCCCTCTGCCCCAGTTGCCTTGGGCATTATCGCAGACAACCTGTCACACAGGTTTCTTTGTTTAAAACTTCTAGGGTATTGTTGGAATTCAGCAAAGCCCAGGTAAACTCTGTGCCAACCAACGGACTGAGCCAAGAAACGGAGATCCCCACACCACAGGCCTCGCTCTCCCTCCATGGCCTCAACACCAGCACACACCTGCACTGTGAGGCACCTGCAGAGCCCCTTCCTGCCCAGGCAGCCTCTGGAACTCAAGATGGTGTCCACGTGCAGGAGCCGCGTCCCCAGGCGCCGCGTCCCCAGGCGCCCAGCCCCCTGGACTTACAGCAGCCTGTAGAGAGCACGTCAGGCCAGCAGCCTTCTAGTACTGTCAGCGAGACAGCCAGAGAAGTGGGCCAAGGGAATGGCCTGCAGAAGGCCCAGGCTCATGACGGAGCTGGTCTGAAGCTGGTAGTTTCCTCACCCACCAGTCCGGTGAGTGGTGCAAGCCGTTCAGGGGGCAGCCTTGGGAAATGTCAGCTGACGCAGGGTTTCCCCAGCTAGTGACCCTGAGTGGTCTCTGCCTTTTCCCTGTTAGCCTTCCTCTCCCTGCATAGTGATAGTGTTAATAGCATCATGATGATGGGGCTCATGTTTCTTGGCATGTGAGCTGTAGATATAAGCCCGGCTGTTTCTTGGCATGTGAGCTGTAGATATAAGCCCGGCACTGTGCTGATCACTTCCCGTGTGTATCTCCTGTCATTTTCATGTCACTTTGTGAAGGTTGTTCTCGTCCGACCGCAGTCTCAGCTCTTTAACCACTACCACTCACCAGCATAAGGCCTTGGGCAAGTCACTTCAGCTCTCTGAACCTTCATTTCCTCCTTAGTACTTGTTATTATTAAATTAATATTTTTTGATTTTTGGTTTTTGGTATTTTTTTCAGATGGAGTCTTGCTCTGTTGCCCAGGCTGGAGTGCAGTGGCACAATCACTGCTCACTGCCACCTTCGCCTCCTGGGTTCAAGCAATTCTCCTGCCTCAGCCTCCTGAGTAGCTGGGATTACAGGTGCCCACCTCCATGTCTGGCTAAGTTTTGTATTTTTAGTAGAGATGGGGTTTCATCATGTTGGCCAGGCTGGTCTCGATCTTCTTGCCTGGGCCTCCTGAAGTGCTGGGATTACAGGCATGAGCCGGTGCACTCAGCCTATTAAATTAATATTTTTAGAAAATACTAGGCCTTGAACATACTCACTTTGCAACATGACCCAGGTTTTAGAGCCGTGCTGTCCAATATGGCAGCTACAAGCCACGTGTGGCTGTTGAACACTTAAAATGTGGCAAGTCCAAATGGAGATGTGCCATGTGAAATAAGTGCTGGATTTCAATAACTTAGCATGATAAAAGAATAGAAAATCTCATTTTTATGGATTACAAGTTAAAATGAAAATATTTGGGGGCTGGGCATGGTGGCTCACACCTGTAACCCCAGCGCTTTGGGAGACCAAGAGGGAGGATTGCTTGAGCCCAGGAGTTGGAGACCAACCTGGGTAACAAAGTGAGACCCCATCTGTACAAAAAATAAAAAAATTAGCTGGGCATGGTGGTGTGTGGCTGTACATATAGCATGAGGCTGTAGTTAATTCTTTTCCATTGTTCTGCAGTATTCCATTGTAAAAATATATCGCAACCTATTATCCATTCTCCTGTTAATGGACATTTGGGTTGTTTCCAGGTTTTGACTATTATGAAGAAAGCTGTAGTGAACATTCTCATACATGCTTTTGGAGAACCTCGGTGCTTATTTCTGTGGGTATATATACCTGGGAATGGAATTGCTAGGTCCTTGGGTGGCTTATGTTTAGCTTTAATAGATACCACCACCAAACAGTTTTCTAAAGTGTTTGTGCTAATTTATCCTCATATTGGCAACAAATGAGCATTCTAGTTGCTCTTTATCCTGGCCAATGGTGTTACCAATCTTTTTAATTTTAGCCACTCTGGTAGATGTGTAGTGGTTTTAATTTTCATATCCTTGATGACTAAATGATGATACCTTTTCATTTGCTTATTGGCCAGTCAATCCTCTTTTATAGAATGTCTGTCCAAGTTGTCATTCCGGTCTTAAATTGAGTTGTATGTGTATGTGTTGATTTGTAGGAACTCTTTATATATTACAGATATAAGTCTTTTATTGGACAAAAGTAGTATATTTATCAAGTATCTTTTTCTAGTCTATAGGGCTTGACTTTTAAACCTCCTAATGGTATTTTTATTGAACAGAGGTTCTTTTAATGATGTGCAGTTTATCAGTCTTTTTGTTTATGGTTTGCTTGGTTTTTGTCCCATTTAAGAGATATTCATCTCCCCCAAGGATCTGAAGGTATTTGCCTATATTATCTTCTAGAAGCTTTAGTGATTTATCTTTCACAATTAGGTTTATGATCTTTCTGGGATTAATTTTTGTGTGTGGTGTTAGAAGTCAAACCTCGTATTTTTCCATATGGATATCTGATTGGCCTCACTCTGTTTCTTGAATATGACCATGTAAATCACAAAACTGTCAGTGTGGGTCAGAGTCTTCGAATTTGCTATCCTGAAGATGCTTCAGTACATCCTGAAGATTTACTTCCTGAAAATGAATGCTCTAGGACCCTGAAGGTTGTGACTGTGCACCTGCCAACTCAAGCTGAAGGCTGAAGAGGAAAGCTCTGCAGCCCCTTCCTCAAGCTGGAGGCAGAGTGACGTCTGCTGGGGATGCAGGCTGTGCGCCCCACAGGACTCCAGAGTGGCACTAAGCATGTTGAGTTCACTCCTGCCCATGGTCTAGCTTCTGCTTTGCAGGCTCAGGCATCTTATCTTGCCAGGGCCTCAAAGCTGGTGGGACAGAATAGCATCTTTGTTCAGTAAGCTCTGACCCACCGGCCTCCTTGCAGCTCTGTAGTCCAAGCGAACTCCTTCCAACATCAGGCTTCTTTTAAAAAAAAATTTTTTTTTGAGGCAGAGTCTCACTCTGTCACCCAGGCTGAAGTCCAGTGGTGCAATCTCAGCTCACTGAAACCTCCGTCTCCTAAGTTCAACTGATTCTCATGCCTCAGCCTCCCAAGTAGCTGGGATTACAGATGCCTACCACCATGCCCAGCTAATTTTTGTATTTTTACAAAATTATGGGGTTTCACCATGTTGACCAGGCTGGTCTCAAACTCCTAGCCTCAAGTGATCTGCCCACTTTGGCCTCCCAAAGTGCTGGGATTACAGGCATGAGCCACCGTGCCCGGCCCAGCCTCAGGGTTTTACATTTGCTGTTCCTTCTTTCCCGACTCACTTCATTGTTGTCTCAGCCTTCCCTGACTGGACCCCCGTAGCTCAAAAGCACCATCCCCAGTGACTCTCTGTCCCATTCATCTGGTTGACTTCGCTTATAACACTCATCACTATGTGCAATTACAGTATATTATCTCTTTGTCTCCTTGTTTATTTTCTGTCTTCCTTACTAGAATATTAGCTCTATGATACAGAGCACCAGGCCTGTTCACTTCTGTATTGTCAGCACCAAGCACTGTACCTGGGAGAAAGTAGGCATCGATGAATAGTTCTTGAACTCCCAAGAGACTCTTGAGATGCCAATTCCTAAGTTTATTTTGTTCCCCCATCCTAGCTATAAGGCTGTTTGGAATGGCTCTTTTTCTTGGTATCTCCAGCAAGTACCTGGCCCAGAATCATACAAGATGTGTGAATAAACCATGACCATCCCAATGTCTTTAATATAAAATAACAAAGATAAGTCAAGGGGACTGGAAGGAAGGAGACAAATGTGAAACTTAAGATTATGGACGTTCAGGCGAGGCTTGATAGCTCACGCCTCTAATCCTAGCAATTTGGGAGGCCAAAGTGGGTCATTGAAGTGTACCATCGAGTGGACAGGGTGGTCAGGTTGGTGTGATCATGGCAGGCTCTGCCTCTGTGCCAGCTACAGGGGACTCTGATTGCTGGAAGGTTGCTTAGGGAATGTGACATCTAAGCGCTTGGTGCTGAGTCCGATGTGAGAATCTCGGATCCTGCCCCCGTCCTGTGTCTGTCTCACAGGGAAGTTGTGGATTCATTCACTGCTTATTCAGTAGGTAGTCACCAGGTGCCACTGAATAGCCTGCCAGCTCATGTGGGCCTGCTGGGCTCCTGGCCTGTGGACAGTGCCAGGCTGTGCCCTGCATGTCTGCCCCTGTGGTCCTCATCTTTCTATACTTCTATCAGTTAGCCACGTGCTTTTTATTTGATGTTATTTTGGGGGAGATGTTGGGGTCACTGTCAAGTTTTATAGTGTAGAGACCCATTCAGTCTTTCTTTTAAAAACATTTATTTTTAATTCATTGAACCCAAAGCACCTACTATAAGCCAAGCACCATGTTAGGTCCTAGGGGTAGAGTGATACAACAGGACAGACAAAGGCCCTTTGGGGACAGACATTAAATTAGACAAATGATTATCCGCATCATAATTACACTTGTGCTAAGCACTGGGAAGGAGAGCTGCAGGGAGTAGGGGCCTCTCAAGGGTGACGCATGTCTGGGATCTGGGGGTTGTGAGTTCGTTTCAGTTTAACTCCCAAAAGGCAGTGTGAGTTCTAGGACTTGCTCTTAATCACTGCCCCCATGGACCACCTGCCCATGGTATGTGGTTCCCCTTCCACAGTTATGAGTACAGGCAGTTCCTTTGCCTGGCATAATGAGGACTGGCTGGACAAAGTCTCATCCTTCTGAAAGTGTCCCAGAGACCTTCGTCTCACTCCTCAGCCACACTCCTCTTGGGGATTCAGCTGTTGTATATGGTGTCATGAGCTCTTTAGTAACGCAAGGTGGCATTTCTCTGTCTTGGGTCGCTGGTGGCAGTTGCAGCTCTGGTATAGATCCTTCGTCGGTGATGGTTTCTCTCCACTGTTAAAGGGCAGGGTGCTGGCCAGACATGGACCCTGAGTGAGCAGGTTGTCGGAAGGTGGTGGGAAAAAAGGAGAGAAGGGGGCCGGGTGCAGTGGCTCACGCCTGTAATCCCAGCACTTTGGGAGGCTGAGGCAGGTGGATCACCTGAAGTCGGGAGTTTGAGACCAGCCTGACCAATATGGTGAAACCCCGTCTGTACTAAAAATACAAAAATTAGCCGGGCATGATGGCGTGAGCCTGTTATCCCAGCTACTCAGGAGGCTGAGGTAGGAGAATCACCTGAAACTGGGAGGCAAATGTTGCAGTGAGCCGAGATCACACCACTGTGATCCAGCCTGGGCAACAGGGTAAGACTCCATCTCTAAAAGAAAAAAAGGAGAGAAGAGAGAAACAGTGGTGTTCATGCGTGCACTCTCTCTCACACCCTCTCTCTGCTCCCCACCTGCCTGGGGCCAGGGGCACACAGCCTCAGAGCTCTGTCCAGGCCCATGTGCAGAAGCTCCGAGGAACCTGCATTTCCACTGTTTTTTCCCTGTTGCTTAAGAGAGTAAAAGATGTTCCCTAGTTTCATTTCCTGGCAGCTGTGCTCAATGGACTGTGTCTGAACATTTCCTAGTAGTCTTTTTCCTCAAAGGAGAGAGAAGTCCTCCCCAGTGAACGTCCATAAACTTTTTTTTTTTTTTTTGAGACAGACTCTTGCGCTGTTGCCCAGGTGGGAGTGCAATAGCTCCATCCATCTCGGCTCACTGCAACCTCTGCCTCCAAGGCTCAAGCAATTCTTGTGCCTCAGCCTCCCGAGTAGCTGAGATTACAGGCATGCACCACCATGCCCAGCTAATTTTTGTACTTTTAGTAGAGATGGGGTTTCTCCATGTTGGCCAGGCTGGTCTCAAACTTCTGGCCTCAAGCAATTTTCCTGCCTCGGCCTCCCAAAGTGCTGGGATTACAGGCATGATCCATCACGCCCATTCTGAATGTCCATAATCTTAAAATTTACATTTGTCTCCTTCCTTCCAGTCCACTTGACCCACCTTTGTTATTTTATGTTAAAGACATTGGGATGGTCATGATTTATTCCCTCATCTTGTATGACTCGGGCAGGCACTTGCTGGAGATATCAAGAAAACCATTCCAAACAGCCTTATAGATGCTAGAATGAGGGTAAGCACAGAATATTGTGGGATCCCAGTAGGGGCCCTAACCCAGCTAGGGGGTGGGAAGGGGTGGAGGCTGGGGAAGGGTGAGAGAAGCTTCCAGGCAGAGGCAATGGATGTCTCCTGAGCTGAGTGTTCAGGGACAGTGCCCTCTCCCACCAGGCGCTGGAGATCACACAACTTCCCAGGTATATGTGAGGCTGCCAGGACAGCCACATGGTTGCCAGGGAGCTGTTTCTCCCACCCATTTTCCTCAGGGAGGTCCCCCAGTTCTTGATGACCTAGGCAGGCTTTGCTCAGAATCTAGTGTTGTGGATGGTCCCCAGTGGCTGCCCTGACTGACACATCATCTGTCACTGGCAGGGGGGAAGCACCTGCCAATTCTGAAGGCCCCGTGGAGGAGTCTCTGGGGACCTAGTTCTGTGAGCCACCCCTCAAGTTGCCTGAGTCAGAACTTGCCACCCTTGGCTTGAGGAGTCGTGTAGCATCTGAATGGATCCAACTGTCCAAACCAACCCTTCCCTGTTTACAAAGCAGGGAGTGCAGTCTTGATTCAGGGACTGGAAATAGCAATGTCAGGGTGAGGTTAGTGGCACTGAACAAAACAGTGGGGTTGGTCCCACTGCTTGTGTGACTCATTTCCTCTGTGTACACAGCCACTTAGAGTGGCCCAGCCAGCTTCCTTGCCTCTGCCCTTCCATGTTGAGGCACAGAATGCCAGGGAGGACTTGAAATACTGGAGAAAAGGAACCAGAATCCACTCCCACAAGCCCACTCACCCCAGATGCTCCCCGCAACCCCAACTTCCCCAGCCAGTGAGCAGCTTCAGATTCAAAAGAGAACAACGAAGGGAAGGGGCAGGGCCTGGCTGCCTGGGGTCGCAGGGGCCTGCACAGAAGTGGGCGGCAGAGACAGAGGCGGCCAATGAGGACCCTGAGGCCTGCTCGCCAGGACTCCCTCATCTCAAACCCAAAAGCAGGACTGAGAAACCCTACATGCTGGGACAGCTGAATACCCACATGCAAAATAATAACACCCCTTCCTTACACCTTACACAAAAACTAACTCAAAATGGACCAGAAACCTAAATGTAAGAGCTAAAACTATACAGCTCTTGGCAGAAAACACAGAAGTAAATCTTTGTGATACTGACTTAGGCAATGGTTTTTTAAGATGCAACACCAGAAGCACAAAAACAACAACAAAAATAGATAAACTAGACTTTATCAAAACTAACAACTTATGTGCTCCAGAGGGCACACCATCCGGAAAATGAAAAGACACCTCACAGAATGGGAGAAATTATTTGCAAATCATAAATCTGATAAGGGTCTCGTATTCAGAATATATAAAGCACCTTACAACTTGAATTAGTCCCTAGGGCCACCATAACAAAGTACCATACACAGGGTGGTTTAAAACAACAGACATTGGCTGGGCACGGTCGCTCATGCCTGCAATCCCAGCACTTTGGGAGGCCGAGGCGGGCGGATCATGAGGTCAGGAGATCGAGACCATCCTGGCTAACATGGTGAAACACCGTCTCTACTAAAATACAAAACAAAATTAGCCGGGCGTGGTGGCAGGCACCTGTAGTCCCAGCTACTCAGGAGGCTGAGGCAGGAGAATGGCGTGAACCTGGGAAGCAGAGCTTGCAGTGAGCCAGGATTGTGCCACTGCACTCCAGCCTGGGCGACAGAGCAAGACTCTGTCTCAACAACAATAACAACAACAACAAAACAAAAAACAAAACAGACATTGCTGGGCAGGTGGCTCATGCCTGTGACCTCAGCACTTTGGGAGGCAAGGGTGGGCGGATCACTTGAGTCCAGGAGTTCAAGACCAGCCTGGCCAACATGGTGAAACCCCATCTCTACTAAAAATATAAAAAATTTGCTGGGCATGCTGGTGCATGCCTGTAGTCTCAGCTATTCAGTGGGGCTAAAGCAGGAGGATTGCTTGAGCCTGGGCAGTCAAGGCTGCAATGAGCCCTGATTGCGCCACTGTACTCCAGTCTGGGCAAAGAGCGAGACCCTGCCACAAAACAAAACAAAACAAAATAGGCCAGGCACAGTGGCTCACGCCTGTAATCCCAGCACTTTGGAAGGCTGAGGCAAGTGGGTCACCTGAGGTCAGGAGTTCAAGACCAGCCTGGCCGACAAGGTTTTGTCTCTACTAGAAATACAAAAATTAGCCGGGCATGGTGGCAAGCATCTGTAACCCCAGCTACTCGGGAGGCCGAGGCAGCAGAATTGCTTGAACCTGGGAGGCGGGGGTTGCAGTGAGCTGAGATTGCATCATTGCACTCCAGCCTGGGTGACAGAGTGAGGTTCTGTCTCAAAAACAAAACAAAACTGGTATTTATTCTCTGATCGTTCTGGAGGCTCCTTCTGGAGAATCTAAGGAAGAATCTGTTCCCGCCTTTCTCCTGGGTTTTGGCGTTGCAGGTGCTCGTTTGCATTCCTTGGCTTGTAGACATGTCACTCCGGTCTCCCCTCTGCTGTCACACATGTTCTGCTGTCATACAAGTTCTTCCTCTGTATCTCTGTCTTCACTTGGTGTTCTCCTCTCTTTGTGTATCTTTTCTCCTCCTCTTATAAGGACATCAGTCATACTGGATGAACAGCCCATTCTACTCCAACATGACCTCATCTTAACTAATTACTTCTGCAAAGACTCTATTTCCAAAAAAGGTCACATTCTGAGGTACTGGGGGGTAGGGTTTCAACATGTCCTTTTGTGGGGGGATCACAATTCAACCCACAACACAACTCAGCAACAAAAAGACAGCCCCATTTTAAGACAGACAATGGATTTGAGTAGATTCCAATGGATTTGGATAGATTTCCCAAGGAGAGAAATTGGAACCCTCGTACATTGCTGGTGGGAATATAAAATGGTGCGGCCACTTTGGAAAACAGCTTGGTAGTTCCTCAAGAAGGGAAACAGAGTTACACGTGACCCAGCAAGTCTACTCCTAAGTATATACCCAAGACAATGAAACATGTCTACACAAAAACTTGTGTATAAGTGATCATAGCAGCACTATTCATAATTGACAAAAAGTAGAAACAACCCAAATGTCCATCAGCCGAGGAGTGGATAAGCCAAATGTGGTGGATCGAGACAATGGAATATTATTTGGCAATAAAAAGGAATGAACACTTAAACATGCTTATATAACATGGATGCACCTGGAAAACCTTCCACTAAGAGAAAGAAGCCAGGCACAAAAGGTCACGTGTCGTATGGTTCCATCTATATGAGATGTCCAGAACAGGCAGGTGTGTAGGGACTGAAAGTAGATAAGTAGGTGCCTAGAGCTGAGAGTGGCCAGGGGAAATGGGGATGACGGCTATGGGTACAGGGTTTCCTTTTTGGGTGAGGAAAATTTGCTAAACTTAGATGGTGGTGATGATTGCCCAACTCTGACTAAGCCAAAATGTTTGAATTGGACACTTTATTTATTTATTTTTTTAGAGATGGGGTCTCATTCTGTTGCCTAGGCTGCAACCAGGCTGGAGGGCAGTGGCGTGATCACGGCTCACTGCAGCCTTGACCTCCCTGGCTCAAGCGATTCTCCCGCTTCAGCCTCCTCAGTAGCTGAGACTACAGGTGTGTGCCATCACACCCAGCTAGTTATTTTTTGTAGAAATGGGTTCTCACTGTGTTGCCCAGGTTGGTCTCAAACTCCTGGGCTCAGGTGATCCTCTCACCTCAGCCTCCCAAAGTGCTGGGATTACAGGTGTGAGCCACCATGGCTGGCCGAATTACATACTTTAAGTGGGTTAATTTTATGATATAAGAGCCATATCTAGATAAAGACTTAAAAAAAAAAAAAACTTCAGGCTGGGCACAGTGACTCACACCTGTAATCCCAACACTTTGGGAGGCCGAGGTGGGTGGCTCACCTGAAGTCAGGAGTTCTAGACCAGCCTGGCCAACATGGTGAAACCCCGCCTCTACTAAAAATACAAAAATTAGCTGGGCATGGTGGTGGGCACCTGTAATCCCAGCTACTCGGGAGACTGAGGCAGGAGAATCGCTTGAACCCAGGAGTCAGAGGTTGCAGTGAGCCGAGGTTGCGCGATTGCACTCCAGCCTGGGCAACAGAGCGAGACTCCGTCTCAAAACAAAAAAACTTTAAAACAAACAACTGTTGTCTTCTTTCCCAACAGAAAAACAAGAGCTGGATCTCAGAGGATGACTTCTACCGGCCTTCCCGGGAGCAACCCCTGGAGAGTGCTTCAGACCACCCAATAGCTTCTTACAGGGGGACTCCAGAGTCAAGGCCTGGTCTCCACAGGCATTTTTCTCAAGAACCAAGAAAAAACTGCTCCCTGGGGGCGTTAGACCAAGCGTGTGTACCTTCCCCAGGAAGAAGGCAAGCCCAGGCAGCCCCATCCCAGGGGCATAAGAGCTTCCGGGTGGTACACCGGAGGCAGATGGGTAGGTGACCAGGAGGGTCCCGGGTAGGTCCCATCTGCAGGGACCAGGCCTTTCAGAAGGCAGCTGTGAAGTTCTGTTTTCCATTGCTAAAGGGGTAGTGTGTTCCCACAAGTGTTATAAAACCTCATTCCAGAATGCCATCATAATCATGTTCATTCAGGGAAGCATTTCAGGAAAAGTAGTATATTGTCTCAAAACTGCCTACAGAGGACAAAAATACTGTTTCACCAGTCAAATAGGAAAATATTTTCCCTCAAAACTATGTAATTTATGATTATAGAAAACTCTTGATTCCACCTGTAGCTCAGAGCACATCCGGCCCCATGAAGCCCCAGGTGTTTTAAATGGTCCTTCCAAACGTGTTTACCCTCAGTAGTTGGTTTATGTAACAGCTCTGGGTGGCTTGATCAAATCTGCTATTTGTTTTGTTTGTTTGTTTGTTTTGAGATGGAGTCTCCCTTTGTTGCCCAGGCTGGAGTGCAGTGGCATGATCTCTGCTCACTGCAACCTCAGCCTCCTGGGTTCAAGCAATTCTCCTGTCTCAGCCTCCCAAATAGCTGGGATTACAGGTACCTGCCACCACACCTGGCTAATTTTTTTTTTTTTTTTTTGAGGTGGAGTTTCCCTTTTGTTGCCCAGGCTGGAGTGCAATCATGTGATCTCAGCTCACCACAACCTCCGCCTCCCATGTTCAAGCAATTATTCTGTTTTAGCCACCCGAGTAGTTGGGATTACAGGCATGAGCCACCATGCCTGGCTCATTTTGTATTTTTAGTAGAGACGGGGTTTCTCGAAATTGGTTAGGCTGGTCTCCAACTCCCGACCTCCGGTGATCCACCCGCCTTGGCCTCCTAAAGTGCTGGGATTACAGGCATGAGCCACTGCGCCCGGCCAATTTTTGCATTTTTAATAAAGATGGTGTTTTGCTATGTTGGCCAGGCTGGAGGATCTGCTATTTGTTTAATGTCCTCCAGTGCTTCTTTTTTTTTTTTTTTTTCCTGAGGCAGAGTCTTGCTCTGTCACCCAGGCTGGAGTACAGTGGTATAATCTCAGCTCACTGCAGCCTTTGCCTCCCAGCTCAAGTGCCTCAGTCTCCCCGGGAGCTGGGATTACAGACATGCACTGCCACACCCAGGTGATTCTTGTATTTCCAGTGGACATAGGATTTTGCCATGTTGGCCACGCTGGTCTGAACTCTTGGCCTCATGTGATCCACCCACCTTGGCCTCCCAAAGTGCTGGGATTACAGGTGTGAGCCACCATGCCCGACCTCCCCAGTGCTTTTTACAGCAAGGTCAGCTTGATCTCCACACACTGAAATTCCAGAAAGCCTTAAATAACCATAACCAAATTTTTCAGTAACCCTCATGATGGGTTTCCTCTTCAAAACAAAAAAAGTACTCTCTAGAATTGGTCTCTTTCTCTCCTCATTTTCTGTTTGCAGTGACCCAGCAGAGAATCCTGCCCAGCTCAGGGGGCCTTGCTGTGGGTAGCCCTGGCATGGGTTGTGTGGGTAGAGCCCGGTCTCTGGGCTGGCTTCTGTTAGGTTTGTCTGTCGGCCCGTGTGATGGCTGTGGTCTCTAACCTGCCAGCGAAGCTGTGCTTCAGGTCTAGGCCGTCAGGTTTCTTGAGGGGCAGGGAACCCCCATAGAATAGTGTGAAATCTCCAAGGCTATTCCAGGCTGGCGGAGAGAGAATTGTGTGTCCTTTGGACACCCTGGTTGTTGTCACACCCCAGGCAGCAGGGGGCTTTAGGCAACATGTGATACATAGGCACTCACCTGCTCATTCATTCAGCAAATATTATTGAGGCTCTGTGATGTGCCAGGCACTGTTCTAAGTGCTGGGGACATAGCAGGCAGCAAAGCAGTGTCCCTGTCTTCATGGGATTTAGATTCTAGTAGAGGAGACGGGAAATAAAATTAACAAGTAAGCATAGTGTGTGGTCAGGTGGTAATAAGTGCTATGGAGGACAGTAAATCTCTACCTGTCTACAGAGGTAGAGAGTGGACCACTGCATATAGGATGGCCAGAAAAGCCCTCACCAATAAGGGGATGTTTGAGGAGATGCGAGGGGAGAGAGGGAAGGAGTCATGAGGCAATGTACGTGTTTCAAGCAAGGAGAACAAATGCAAAGACCCTGCGCTGGGGCTGCGCTTGACACATCCAGGGACAGTGGAGACCAGAGTGGCAGGAGAGAGGAGATGGGGGCGTGGCAGTGAGCGATGAGGTCAATCTGACGAGGCCTGTGGGCCACTGGAAGCACTTTGGCTTCAGCTAAGGGAGATGGCAGCCACTGTGGAGTTTTGGGGCAGAGGAACATGCTCTGACTTCCCTTTAAATGGGTCATCATGGCTCCTACGCTGAGGGACTACAGGGGAGAAGGGGAGAAAGACCAGTTAGGAGGTTGTCATCACAAGCCAGGCCAGAGATGACAGTGGGTGGGGTGCAGCTGGGGAGAGGCGGGGATTCCGGATGTGTGGAAGGCAGAGCCAATGGGATTTGCTGATGTAGGCTGCGAAAGAAAGAAAACCTGGGGTAACACCAAGATTTTTAGCCCAGGCATCTGGAAGGATGAATTTTGCTATTTGGTGAGATGAGGACCATTCAGGAGGAAGCAGGCTGGCAGCAGGAATTCATCCTGGACATGTCAGCTGAGATCCTAGTGGACATGTATGGCACAGGTGGATATATGAATGTGGATTTCAAGAACAAGGTCCAGGCTGGTGATAAAAATTGGGAGCTAAAGCCTGAGAGCAGGTAGAGTGGTGAGAAAGTGGCATCTACAGAGAGGAGACAAGGACCCAGGACTGACATCTGGGCACTCTAACGTGAGAAGCCACAGGGAGGACCGAGCCAGAGAGATAGAAGGGTGGGGGCAAGGGCTGAGGAGTGGCCTTGGGGGTTGGCAACGAGGAGGGCATTGACCATCTCAGAAGCAGTGTCAGTAGAATGAGGGGAGAGAAGCCTACTTGGAGCAGGTTCGAGAAGGAATGGGAGCAGGGAAACTAGAGACCAAGAGGTTTTTTGTTTTGTTTGAGACGGAGTCTCACTCCTCTGTCACCCAGGCTGAAGTGCAGTGGAGTGACCTCAGCTCACTGCAATCCCCTGCCTCCCCAGTTCAAGCCATTCTCCTGCCTCAGCCTCCCTAGTAGCTGGGATTACAGGTGCTCACCACACCTGGCTAATTTTTGTATTTTTAGTAGAGACGGGGTTTCACTGTGTTGACCAAGCTGGTCTCAAACTCCTGACCTCAAGTGATCCACCCACCTCAGCCTCCCGAAGTGCTGGGATTACAGGTGTGAGCCACCGCTTCCGGCCAAGATGAACAGTTTTGATGCCTCTTCAAACAGGTTTTCTGTAAAGGGGCCTGAGAAACATGGTGGTCATTAGGGAAGTGCGTGGAGACGAGAGGTGTTTCTAAAGATGGGAGAAATGACAGCGTGCATGTGTGCCGATGGGAGTCACCCCATAGAGAAGGAAGAAAGCGGCGACAAAGGAGAGAAGGACTGCTCCTTGTCCTTGAGTAGCTGGCCAAGGGAGAGACCTCCTGCACAAATGGAGGGTTTGGCCTCACGCAGAAAGAAGCACACTTGGTTCATCCCTGGCAACAGGAGGGAAGGCGTGGGTGTAGGGAACAGGGTGTGTGGAGGGGATCTTTTGGGTGCTCTTATTTTCTCAGTGAAATACAGGACGCAAGAGCAGCAGTGGACGGTGAGAATGGGGATGTTCCCATCCAGCTTTCAGGGTCCCATGTGATAGTGCCCCGTGGCTGGCCTGTGTTCTGGGGACGGTCACTGGCCACAAGCACTGCAGGGCATCAGGCAGCAGAGGCTGCCTTGGGCAGGACAGAGACAGGCCTGCCAACTAATGTGCCCCTTTTTGCCTCTGCCTCCAGGACTGTCCAACCCATTCCGGGGTCTCATGAAGCTGGGCACCGTGGAGCAGCGGGGGGCAATGGGCATCTGGAAGGAGCTCTTCTGCGAGCTCTCCCCGCTGGAGTTCCGCCTCTACCTGAGCAACGAGGAGCACACCTGTGTGGAGAACTGCTCCCTGCTTCGCTGTGAGTCTGTGGGGCCAGCCCATAGTGACGGGCGCTTTGAGCTGGTCTTCTCTGGCAAGAAGCTGGCCCTGCGCGCCTCCTCCCAGGACGAAGCTGAGGACTGGCTGGACCGGGTGCGGGAGGCCCTGCAGAAGGTCCGGCCTCAGCAGGAGGATGAGTGGGTGAACGTGCAGTACCCAGACCAGCCTGAGGAACCCCCGGAGGCGCCCCAGGGCTGCCTCTCTCCCTCAGACCTGCTCTCGGAGCCCGCGGCTCTCCAGGGCACACAGTTTGACTGGTCGTCCGCCCAGGTTCCAGAGCCAGATGCCATCAAGGAGTCCCTGCTGTACTTGTACATGGACAGGACCTGGATGCCCTATATATTTTCTCTGTCCTTGGAGGCTCTGAAATGTTTCCGCATCAGGAACAATGAGAAGATGCTGAGTGACAGCCACGGTGTGGAGACCATCCGGGACATCCTGCCAGACACCAGCCTTGGGGGCCCATCCTTCTTCAAAATCATCACGGCCAAGGCTGTCCTGAAGCTGCAGGCCGGAAACGCCGAGGAAGCCGCCCTGTGGAGGGATCTGGTCCGCAAAGTCCTGGCATCCTACTTGGAGACAGCCGAGGAGGCGGTGACCCTGGGCGGGAGCCTGGATGAAAACTGTCAGGAGGTGCTGAAATTTGCCACCCGGGAGAATGGCTTCCTGCTGCAGTACCTGGTGGCTATCCCCATGGAGAAAGGCCTTGACTCCCAAGGCTGCTTCTGCGCAGGTGCCGACTTGCTCTGCTGCCACCCCCAGCCTGCCAGCCTCACTCCGCCTCCTGCTGGTTCCTGATTTAGGCTCCCCACCCTTCTGCCTCCCCGCAAATGCCCCCATCCTTCCCCTAGGGATGAGGCCACAGATCAGGCTTGCCCTACAGCTTCTGCTCCTCCCCAGCCCCGGCTGGGGCCAGTGCCCTGCTCATAGGCAGTGGGCCCTGCTCACCCGTCCCTCTCCTGCCACCTCCCACTGATGGGCGGCAGGCTGGCTACTCACTGCGCTGCTCAGGGAGTCCCAGCCTGCTTCATTTTCTTCTTGCTCTACTGTCCTGTTCTTTCAGAGCAGGGGCATGGTTTCCTTCCAAATATTTCTGCTGCTTTTATAAGTGTACACCCTTTTTTTAATTACAAAAATGGGCTCGTGCTATTCAGTGCTGTCCAATAGAACTTTCTGTGATGATGAAAATGTCCTAGATCTGTGTGTCCAGTGCCATAGCTGCGAGCCATGTAGTGCTACCAGGTGCTTAAAGTGTGGCTAGTGTGGTTAAGCAACTGAATTTTCCATTTAAATTCATTTACATTTAAAGGGGACACACGGGGCTCTTGGCTGCTGTGTTGAATGCTGGATATATTGTTCCACAACTTGGTTTTTTCCTACACTGCGAATGTTATTCCAAGTCAGTACATCTGCTATGTCTTCCTCATCATCAAATCTAATACCTCTGTGCTGGGCACTGGGCCAGCTGCTTTATTTGGATTATCTCATTTAAGTCTCATAACAACCCTGTAGAGATAGGCGCTACTATTATCATCTCTGTTGATAGGGGAGGAAACTGAAGCACAGAGCTGGTAAGTACCTGGTTGGTGTCTGCTACTGAGCTCACACAGCTAGTAAGTGGCAGAGGCAGAATTTTCCTTTTTTGTTTGTTTGTTTGTTTTAGTAGAGATGGGGTCTCCCCCTGTTGCTCAAGCTAGTCTTGAACTCCTAGGCTCAAGTGATCCTCCTGCTTCAGCCTCCCAAAGTGCTGGGATTACAGATATCAGCAACCATGCCTGGCCAGAGGCAGAAATGGGACCCTGACGGTCAGGCCCCAGAGCCTTTGCTCATAGGCAGGACCCTAGAAGGCATCCCTCTAGGGTCTTATTCAAGGTTGAGTGACATCCACCTGCCCATGTTCCATTGTTAGCTCCTCCCACTCCCCCCACCATCCAGGGGCAGGTGGCATCCCATCACCATGGGACCCTTAGGTGACCTGTGAGGGGGTTGTCCTGCTGCAGAAGGCCAGAGCAAGAAGCTGAGCCTTGGTTTGGGAGCTGTCCTGTTGGCACAGACTGGAGGGAAGCCTGTTTCAAGCGTCTGAAAGGAAGCGGTCTGCGGTTGGCCCCGCGAGGATGGGAGAAGCTAGGCAGAACAGAGCTTCCTGCAGAAAACACCTGCAAGCCTCGCTTGACCTCTCCCCCGCCTGCCCCAGCACTCACACTTTGCTCTTCAGCCTGTGAAGGCCAGGCTCTGAGGGGGCCAGGACTCCAGGGCTTGCAAGAAAGGGTTCCTCGCCTGTGGGTGTGAATGCTGCGGGGGCAACTCTCACCATGGCTGCCACCCACCAGCGGGTGGGACTGTGCCACCGGGGAGTTTGGGTTTCCTTTCTACCCAGCAGGCATGGCTCAGTGGCAGACACCAACCACTGGCATCTGGGTTGTATTTCATCATTTGCAGGGTACTTGCAGAACCTTGTCTCGTTTAAGCTTTGTAATAACCCCACGAAATGGCTGGTAGTAGCTGAATTTTACAGTCACTGAAATGGAACCTTGAAGAAATCAGGTGAAGGTCAGGGTGAGGCAGCTGGTGAGGAGCAGAGCCCGCCCTCTGGTCCCAAGGCCCGGGGAACCTTCTGCCTGCCCCTGGAGGAGTTAGGGCACATGTTCAGGGTTTGAGTCAGGGCCTCTGCTTTTTGCCCAGGGCACATCCCACTCCCATTCCCACTGGCCCCGGCTGTGGAGACACCTCCAACCAAGGGGGCTGAAGCCAGCCCTGCCCCACAGTCCCGAGGCATCAGACACTGTGCACACTCCCCTGCCCCCTGCTGGCTGCCCATCCGCTCCCTGTTGCCAGCCCCGACCCTGGTCCCTGTCCCCCAGCTACTTCACTGCTTGCCACAGCCCCTACTCTGCTGCTTCCATTCTGGGGCCCGAGTGGAGGGGTGGACCTAGAGGAGGCTGGCATTGCCAAGCCAGCAGTGGGGACACCGGACACAGGCAGCAAGGGGTAGTGGAGCAGAACTCAGGCTCTGGAACCAGCCAAACCCAGATCTGAATGCCAGCCATGCCACTTCATCACTATGTGACCAGACAGATTTCCTAACCTCTCTGAGCATCCGTTTCTTCAGCTGTAAAATAATGATAGTTCTTACAGTGTGTTGTTGTAAAGATTAATTAGTAGGGGAGTTCTGAGTGGTGGAAATACGAGTGGTGGTTATTCTTGTGTTTGTGCCTACCTTAAAAAAAAATCAACCAGCAGATCCTTTCCACCACAGCAGCTCCCAAGTTACTAGGAGCTGACTCTGGCCACACCACTCACTCTCCACCCATCTCCCCAGGCTGCTCCCGGCAGATCGGCTTCTCCTTTGTACGACCCAAGCTCTGTGCCTTCTCTGGCCTCTATTACTGTGACATCTGCCACCAAGACGATGCCTCAGTGATTCCGGCCAGGATCATCCACAACTGGGACCTCACCAAGCGCCCGGTAAGTCTTGAGCCCAGCAGCCCAGCTGCTGAGGGACAGAGGGGTGTTCACTCCTCTTTGCTGCTGCTGTTCATCTGTTTAGAGGAGTTTGGCTCCTCTAAACAAGGGAAGCCAGGGTCACTGGTTCAGGCACTGTGACGTTGGGGAGCTAACCAAGAGAAAAGCTTGGTGCCTGTCCACAGACCTGGGCAGGGCTCTATCGGTGGCTGTCTTGGTCCCCAGGAGGAAAGAGTTTGAGGATGGTTTCCTGCAGCTACAAACATAACTGCTTAAGGCACCAGCAGATAAATGATAGATAGATAGATAAAATAGATTTGATAGATTAGATAGATAGATGGATGGTGGATGGTCAGGTAGGTAGGTGGATGAGCAGGTGGCTAGGTGGATGGTTAGGGGGCTGGGCAGGTAGGTAGGTGGATGAGCAGGTGGCTAGGTGGATGGTTAGGTGGATGGATAGGTAGGTAGGTGAATGAGCAGGTGGCTAGGTGGATGGTTAGGGGGCTGGGCAGGTAGGTAGGTGGATGAGCAGGTGGTGGCTAGGTGGATGGTTAGGTGGATGGATAGGTAGGTAGGTGAATGAGCAGGTGGCTAGGTGGATGGTTAGGTGGATGAGCAGGCGGCTAGGTGGATGGTTAGGTGGATGGGTAGGTAGGTAGGTGAATGAGCAGGTGGTGGCTAGGTGGATGGTTAGGTGGATGGATAGGTAGGTAAGTGAATGAGCAGGTGGCTAGGTGGATGGTTAGGTGGATGAGCAGATGGTTAGGTGGATGGGTAGGTAGGTAGGTGGATGAGCAGATGGTTAGGTGGATGGGTAGGTAGGTGAATGAGCAGGTGGTGGCTAGATGGATGGGTGGATGGTTAGGTGGATGGGTGGATGGGCAGGTAGGTAGGTGGATGAATAGGTGGCTAGGTGGATGGTTAGGTGGATGGATAGGTAGGTAGGTGAATGAGCAGGTGGCTAGGTGGATGGGCAGGTAGGTAGGTGGCTGAGCAGGTGGCTAGGTGGATGGTTAGGTGGATGGGTAGGTAGGTAGGTGAATGAGCAGGTGGCTAGGTGGATGGGCAGGTAGGTAGGTGGATGGGTAGGTAGGCTGAGGTGGGTGGATCACGAGGTCAGGAGATCAAGACCATCCTGGCTAACATGGTGAAACCCAGTCTCTACCAAAAATACAATAAAAAAAAAAAAAAAATTACCCGGGCATGGTGGCAGGCGCCTGTAGTCTCAGCTACTTGGGAGGCTGAGGCAGGAGAATGATGTGAACCCAGGAGGCAGAGCTTGCAGTGAGCCAAGATTGCGCAACTGCACTCCAGCCTGGGTGACCGAGTGAGACTCTATCTCAAAAAAAAAAAAAAAAAACAAGAATAATAGTCTCCAATCCCGTCCAGGTTGCTGCAAATGCCACTAATTCATTCCTTTTCATGACTGAGTAGTATTCCACTGTATATCTATACCACAGTTTCTTTAGCCACTCATTGATTGATGGGCATTTGGGCTGGTTCCACATTTTTACAATTGTGAATAGTGCTACTATAAACGTGTGTGCAAGAATCTTGTTCGGCCAGGCGCGGTGGCTCACGCCTGTAATCCCAGCACTTTGGGAGGCCAAGGCGGGAAGATCACAAGGTCAAGAGATCAAGACCATCCTGGCCAACATGGTGAAACCCCGTCTCTATTAAAAGTACAGAAATTAGCTGGGCATAGTGGCACATGCCTGTAATCCCAGCTACTTGGGAGGCTGAGGCAGGAGAATCACTTGAACCCGGGAGGCAGAGGTTGCAGTGAGCTGGGATTGTGCCACTGCACTCCAGCCTGGCGACAGAGCAAGACTCCATCTCAAAAAAAAAAAAAAGAATCTTTTTCATATAATGACTTAGAAAGACTGAACTCTTACCTGGGCTGTGTGTGTTCTCTCTCTCTTTTAGTTCATTCACTCTAGCTATGTGGGGAGGACATTCAGGCAGTCTATGGAGAAGTCCAGGTAGTAAGCCAATGAAGTCTTCAACCAATATTCAGTGAGGAACTACAGCCTGCCAACAACCAGTGAGTGACCTTGAATGCATATTTTCTCCCAATTGAGTCTTCAGATAAGAGTGCAGCCCCAGGCCACTGCTTGACTGAAACATCCCAAGAGAACTGAGCAGAACCACCTAGCTAAGTCCCTCCCAGATTCCTGACCCACAGAAAGTGTGATATAATAAATGTTTTTTGTTTTAAGCTGCTAAATGTTGGGGATAATTTTTTTTTTTTTTTTTTTGACATGGGCCTCACTCTGTCGCCTAGGCTGGAGTGCAGTGGTATGATCATGGCTCATTGCAGCCTCAACCTCCAAGGCTCAAGGGATCCTCCCATCTCAGCCTCCCAAGTAGCTGGGATCACAGGCGTGTACCACCACACCTGACTTTGGTGTGTTTTTTTTTTTTTAAGTAGAAACAAAGTCTTGCTTTGTTGTCCAGGCTGGTCTGGAACTCCTGGGTTCAAGTAATCCTCCCTCTTCAGGCTCCCAAAGTGCTGGTATTACAGGCATGAGCCACCATGCCTGGCCCAATTGTTAAATCTTTTTTTAATTTTATTATTTTTTTCTTTTTTGTTCCAAGTGTTTTTTTTGTTTGTTTGTTTGTTTTTTTTTTTTTTTTTTTGAGACAGAGTCTAACTCTGTTGCCTGGGCTAGAGTGCAGTGGCATGATCTCGGCTCACTGCAACCTCCGCCTCCCAGGTTTAGTTCAAGCAATTCTCCTGCCTCAGCCTCCCGAGTAACTGGGATTACAATCACGTGCCACCACACCCAGCTAATTTTTTGTATTTTTAGTAGAGACAGGGTTTTGCCATGTTGGCCAGTCTGGTCTTGAACTCCTGACCTCAGGTGATCCACCCTCCTCGGCCTCCCAAAGTGCTGGGATTACAGGTGTGAGCCACCATGCCCAGCCTAGTGTTAAATCTTTATAACAACATAAGTACGAGGTTGAGACTTATTACCCTGTTTTACAGATGAGTAACTGAGGCACAGAAAGGTTGAGTTACTTGGCCAAGGTTATACAACTAATAATTACAGGATACCAAAACCGCTAGCTTCTGCCAGTGCTCTTAATATAAGGTTGAAAGAAAAAAGAAGAGAAAAGAGCCAATTAACATAAAACATAGCTGTTAGAAGCCTCCTTCTACAAATGGCCATGAAGTCTAAGTTGATAATCATAGCCGCCTTCTTCCACCACTTCTTCCAATCCCCTTTCGAAGGGTTCTGTGCCTCATAGGGACACTCAATACTTTATTCCATAAGACCTGACTTCTTGGTGGTCTTGTTTTTATTGGGTTGCTCTACTTTTCCATTAACCAGGTCTTAGGGTCAAGAGCCTGCTAAGATGTGTCCCCAGTGAATTCTTGGCTTTCAGACATAGCCTCCTTCCTCTACTAAGTAACAGAGCCATTTTCCTCTTGCTAATCATAGGTAAAGAGGCTAGTTAGGTGATGGTTTTAGTTAGCTCAGGCTGCTATTACATACTGGGTGGCTTAAACAACAGACATTGATTTCTCACAGTTCTGGAGGCTGGGAAGTCCCATATCAGGGTGATAGCACGATTGGGTGCTGGCAAGGGCTCTTTTCCTGGCTTGCAGATGGCTGCCTTCTTGCCATATCTTCACTTGGTGGACAAAGAGAAGAAAGGCTCTCTGGTCTCTTCTTTTTTTTCTCTCTTTTTGTTTTGAGACAGAGACTCTCAGATGCTCTCTCTGTCCAGGCTGGAGGCTGGAGTGCAATGACATGATCTGGGCTCACTGCAACCTCCACCTCCTGGGTTCAAGCGATTCTCCCACCTCAGCCTCCCAAGTAGCTGGGATTACAGACTTGTGCCACCACGCCCAGCTAATTTTTGTATTTTTAGTAGAGATGGCTTTTCACCATATTGCCCAGGCTGGTCTCAAACACCTGATCTCAAGTGATCCACCCACCTTGGCCTCCCAAAGTGCTGAGATTTCAGGGGTGAGTCACTAGGCAGACCACCTGGTCTTTTCTTTTAAGACACTCATCCCATCGTGGGGCACTGTAAGCCTAATTACATCCCAAAGGCCCCACCTTCTAATACCATCACATGGAGGTGAGGGCTTCAACATAAGAATTTGGGGGCCGAGGCCGGGCGCGGTGGCTCACGCCTGTAATCCCAGCACTTTGGGAGGCTGAGGCGGGCAGATCACGAGGTCAGGAGATCGAGACCATCGTGGCTAACACGGTGAAACCCTGTGTCCACTAAAAATACAAAAAATTAGCCAGGCGTGGTGGAGGGCGCCTGTAGTCCCAGCTACTTGGGAGGCTGAGGCGGGAGAATGGCGTGAACCCGGGAAGCAGAGCTTGCAGTGAGCCAAGATCATGCCACTGCACTCCAGCCTGGGTGACAGAGCGAGACTCCGTCTCAAACAAACAAACAAACAAAAAAACAATTTGGGGGCCGGGCGCGGTGGCTCATGCCTGTAATCCCAGCACTTTGGGAGGCTGAGGTCAGCAGATCACCTGAGGTCGGGAGTTTGAGACCAGCCTGACCAACGTGGAGAAACCCCATCTCTACTAAAAATACAAAATTAGCCGGGTGTGGTGGCGTATGCCTGTAATCCCAGCTAACTCAGGAGGCTGAGGCAGGAGAATCACTTGAACCTGGGAGGTGGAGGTTGCAGTGAGCAGAGATCGCGCCACTGCACTCTAGCCTGGGCAACAAGAGCAAAACTCAGTCTCAAAAAAAAAAAAAAGAATTTGGGGAGGATACAAACACTTAGCCCATAATAGTAGCCGCCTTCCATCCTTATTGATTCAGCAGCATGAGGAACTTTAAATGGCCAGCTTCGGCTGGGCAAGGTGGCTCATGCTTGTAATCCAAGCACATTGGGAGGCCGAGGAAGGAAGATCACTTGAGCCCAGGAGTTCCAGAGCACTCTTGGGCAGCATACTTGCCCATAGTGTAAAAATTAGCTGGGCAGGGCTGGGCTTGATGGCTCACACCTATAATCCCAGCACTTTGGGAGGCCGAGGTGGGTGGATCACCTGAAGTCAGGAGTTTGAGACCAGCCTGGCCAACATGGTGAAACCCCACCTGTACTAAAAATACAAAAATTAGCTGGGCATAGTGGTGTGCGCCTATAATCCCAGCTACTTGGGAGGCTAAGGCAGGAGAATCGCTTGAACCCAGGAGGCAGAGGTTGCAGTGAGCTGAGATCGCACCACTGCACTCCAGCCTGGGTGACAGAGATTCTGTCAGAAAACAAAACAAAACAAAACAAAACAAAACAAAACAAACAGGCGCGGTGGCTTATGTCTGCAATCCCAGCGCTTTGGGAGGCTGAGGCAGGCAGATCACAAGGTCAGGAGTTGAGACCAGCCTGGCCAACATGGTGAAACCCCGCCTCTACTAAAAAAAAAAAATTGCCAGGCGCGGTGGCACATGCCTGTAATCCCAGCTACTCCGGAGGCTGAGACAGGAGAATCGCTTCAACCCAGGAGGTGGAGGTTGCAGTGAGCCAAGACCGCGCCACTGCACTCTAGCCTGGGCAACAAAATGAGACTGCGTCTCAAAAAAAAAAAGAAAAAAAAATTAGCTGGGCAAGGTGGCATGCGACTGTAGTACCAGCTACTCAGGAGGCTAAGGTAGGAGGATCTCTTGAGCCTGGGAGCCTGGGAAACAAGAGTGAGATTCTGTCTCTAAATAAATAAATAAATAGATAGATAGATAGATAGATAGATAAATAAATAAATAAATAAATACAATAAATGGCCAGCCTCGGCTTCCAGTTGAATAAAACCATAATAGTATTTCCTGATCTACACATTTCTTCCTTTGGCACTAGGACCTCTGGACCCACTGAGTCCCGGGTCCCTGGCAAGGAAAGCAAAAATTCTTCATGTGAATTATTAGGGGCCACAGTGGGAAGAGCCACTCCCATCTCCTCTCCTCGGTTCCTGGACTCATTCTAGCATGGTCTAAGTCTAGGAACGGCAGTGCTAGCAGAAGTCCCGCAGGCAAGGGAGGCAAATCCACACCCAGAACACGGGTCTGTCGTTGTGAGGATGAGGCACTGTCCTTACACCCCAGTCTGGTCCTACAAAAAAGGATGGCCTCTCAGGGTGCGACCTTCACCTTGGAGCAGCGCCCTCTGCTGGCCGCCTGTAAGATCTGTGGCCACTTGCATCCCCCTTCTAATCTTCCCCTACCTCTGTTGGTTCAAATCATCTCTCAGTTTATTAATCCTTGGAAAGAATTACATAGCGGTTATTCACAGCTTGTAAATTACAATAGAAAGGTTCCTTTCAAATGGTAGAGTTGCACTAAAGAGGAAATTGGGTTTATAAGAAAATGGAGGCAAAGAACTTAAGTTTTAAGAAAAAGCACTTCAAAACAGAAGGGCAAATGGAAAAGGGGGATATAAAACAAACCAATAAAAATACCATCTGAGGGTGTTACTGTCCAAAAGTAAAGAATAAGATGCATCACTAAGCCCTTTGCACTCGTGTTGACTTCGTAAGTAAAAATTATTACTTAGAATAATAATAAGTGGTGCATACTACATTCCCTGTCCCTCTTCTAGACTTTTTTTTTGTAGAAGAATCAGAAAACAATTTACTAACCTCCCTGTTTGATATTAAAAACTCAATAGGAAGGTTTTTAATATTTTCTGTCAGTACAAGTTGAACTTGATTGTGTCAACTGAAACCCTAGAGGTTTGTGTATCAGTAGAATGCAAGAACATTGTTAAAGTTGCTTACAATCTTTTTTGTTTTCCTTTCCATTCCATTGTATCAATTTTTTGAGTAACTTTCAAATGGCTAGAAAATGGTCTTTTTGCTTTGCCCTTTTATAGCTGAAATAACCAGCTCCATTCTTTTCATGAGTAGTAAGTTGATATATTTATTTATCAGGTATCTTTCAGTTGTCACTAAATACTGTAGTTTTCTTGTGTTGTATGGAAATTATAGTTCAATTATTCTAATGTGATGGAGTGCAACAAGTCATTGTAGAACTTTTCACCTGTTAATGTTGAAGTTATACCTCTGAACTTCTGCTGTGGATATCAAGGAAATAATAAAGCGAAAACCCTAAGACATTTGAAAAAAAAAAAAACTCAGCCTGGGAAACATGATGAAAACCCATCTCTACAAAAAATACAAAAATGAGCCGGGCATGGTGGCACACGCCTGTATTTCCAGCTACTTGGGAGGCTGAGGCGGGAGAATCACTTAAGCCCAGGAAGTGGAGGTTGCAGTGAACTGAGATTATGCCACTGCACTCCAATGTGGGTGACAGAGCAAGATCCTGTCTGAAAAAAAAAAATCAATGAATCAAAGAATGGTGACCCTAGTAAATACCTGATACTTTATTTATTTGGCTCAATGAAAATAAAAAAGAGAATTTTATGCAAAAATTTCAGACAACTGAATTTTGCCAAATGATTCCATTTACTAAGGATTCCATCTTTGGTTCTAATGTAGTATATATTCCCTGTGGAGGAAATGGATTTCTCCAAATAACTGGATCCATAGTCATGTAATGCTAGTGGGGACAATCACCCCAGCTTAGATACCATCAAATGAATTCCAACATATGTGGGCTCTCCCATTATTTGTCTTCTCACCTGCCAGCCTGCCTCTCTTGGCAATGCTAGGATTCCAGAATCAGGCCCTAAGCTCAGCAAGGGCCTCCATGAGGGCCATATTACACCCTAAGATTCCCAGATGTCTATTTGGAACCACCTTTGACTTACTCCCTTATTTTGCCCCTGAAACTGCATGGGGACAAAGAAGAAATCATAAAAACAGGGATAATGGATATGGCCCTAAGTATTTTAATGTGGCCTATCAATAGTGTTGTCATACCATCCCTGTTTACCAAGCCTTTATGGCAATTTCTTCACCTTGATACTGTTGACATTTTCGGCTGGTCATCATTTTTTTTATGGGGGAACTGTCCTGTGTGTTTTAAGACGTTAAGCAGGCCGAGTGAGGTGGCTCACACCTGTAATCCCAGCACTTTGGGAGGCTGAGGCGGACTGATCACCTAAGGTTGGGAGTTTGAGACCAGCCTGACCAACATGGAGAAACCCCATCTCTACTAAAAATACAAAATTAGCCAGGCGTGATGGTGCATGCCCATAATCCCAGCTACTCGGGAGGCTGAGGCAGGAGAATCACTTGAACCCGGCAGACAGAGGTTGCAGTGAGGCGAGAGCGTGCCATTTCACTCCAGCCTGGGCAACGAGAGCAAAACTGTGTCTCAAAAAAAAAAAAAAAAAAGATGTTAAGCAGCGTCCTTGACCTCTGCCCAGATATTGCCAAATGTCACTTGGGGAGCAAAATTGGCCCAGTTGAGAACCACGGGACTAAAGTAAGCAGAATTATCAGGATAAAACAGACAATTCACCTCTATCATACCAGAGTTTTTTGTTTGTTTTTCGAGACAGGGTCTTGCTCTGTCACCCAGGCAGGAGTGTGGTAGGTAGTGTGATCATAGCTCACTGCAGCCTCAAACTCCTGGGCTCTCAGGAGGCTGAGAAGCAGTGAGTCACAATTGTGCCACTACAATCCAGCCTTGGCAACAGAGGGAGAACCTTTCTCAAACAAACAAGAGGAAGAAGAGGAAGAGGAAGGAGAGGAAGAGGAGGAAGAGGAAGAGGAGAAAGGGGAAGGGAAGAGAAGGACAAGGAGAAGGAGAAGAAGAAGACTCTGGGGCTCAAGCCATCCTCCTGCCTGAGCCTCCCAAAGTACTGGGATTACAGGTGTGAGTCACTGAGCGTATTAGTCAGGGTTCTCTAGAGGGACAGAATTAATGGAATATATACAGGAGTTTATTAAGTATTAACTCACAGGATCACAAGGTCCCACAATAGGCCGTCTGCAGGCTGAGGAGCAAGGAGAGCCAGTCTGAGTTCCAAAACTGAAGAACTTGGAGTCCGATGTTGGAGGGTAGGAAGCATCGAGCATGGGAGAAAGATGTTGGCTGGGAGGCTAAGCCAGTCTCTCACATTTTTCTGCCTGCTTATATTCTAGCCTTGCTGGCAGCTGATTAGCTTGTGCCCACCCAGATTAAGGGTGGGTCTGCCTTTCTCAGCCCGCTGACTGAAATGTTAATCTCCTTTGGGAACACCCTCACGGACACACCCAAGATCAATACTTTGTATCCTTCAATCCAATCAAGTTGACACTCAGTATTAACCATCACACTGAGCCCGGCCAAAGCTGGACTACTTGTAAGCTTTTGTCTGGAACCGTGATTTGGGAGCAAGTGGCCCAAGGACGATGAAAACTATCAGAGGTGGCTGGGCACAGTGGTTCATGCCTGTAATCCCAGCACTTTGGGAGGCAGAAGTGGATGGATCACTTGAGGTCAGGAGTTTGAGACCAACCTGGCCAACATGGCAAAACCAGTCTCTACTAAATATACAAAAACTGGCCAGGCATGGTGGCTCACGCCTGTAATCCCAGCACTTTGGGAGGCCGAGGCAAGTGGATCGCCTGGGGTCAGGAGTTTGAGACGAACATGTTGAAACCCCATCTCTATTAAAAATATAAAGAACTAGTCGGGCATGGTGGCAGGCTCCTGTAGTCCCAGTTACTCGGGAGGCTGAGGCAGGAGAATTGCTTGAACCCGGGAGGTGGAGGTTGCAGTGAGCCGAGATCATGCCACTGCACTCCAGCCTGGGCAACAGAGCGAGACTCCATCTCAAAAACAAACAATCAGAGGCGCTGACTGCAGTGACAGCCATCCGGCTCTGACAGTTCCTGTGCTTCCAGCTTCTTGCTATTTCAGGGGCTCTGGTCTTGATTCTTGCAGGTTCCCAAACCTGGTCCTACAGCTCCCCACCTCCTGTCTCTTTAGAGGTTTAGTGGGCACCCCCTCCCCTGTATCTTTCTAGTGAGTTTTAATGTGCTTTGCTTAGGTAGGGCTGGTTTGTTTCCATTGTTGGCAGCAAGAAGGAATTGGTCAAGGAGTCTAAGAAGTTGTCTGGAGAACCAAGAAAAAGATTTCCTGGAAGCATAGAAAGAGTGCGTTTCCGGAAGAAAGATTCATCAAGAATTTCAAACATCAGGGCCAAGTCAAGCAGGACAAGAACTGAAAGGTGCTCCTCAAATTTGCCTATGAAGAGGCCACTGCTGGGGAGGAGTGTGTCAGGCGGCAGTGGAGGGAGGACAGCAAGTGTAAAGGAGACTCTGCAACCTCCACCTCCCAGCTTCAAGCACTTCTCGTGCCTCAGCCTCCTGAGTAGCTGAGATTACAGGCGTGTGCCACCACACCTGGCTAATTTGTGTATTTTTAGTAGAGATGGGGTTTCCACACAACTGGAATACTACTGAGCAATAAAAAGGAGTGAACAGTTGTCCCTCGGCGTCTGCAGGGGATTGGCTCCAGGAGCCCCTGCCAACACCAAAGTCCACAGATGCTGAAGTCTTTTCTATGAAATGACATAGTGTTTGTATATAGCCTTAGGTATGCTTTAAATACCTAATACAGTGTAAATGGTATGTAAATAATTATACTGTATTTTAAATTTTCTACTGTTTTTATTGTCTTACAGTTATTTTATATATTTCATTTTTTTCAAGTATTCTCCATCCATGTTTAGTTGAATCCATGGATGAGGAACCTGCAGATATGGAGGGCCAGCTGTAGTGATGGGTGCAGCAACATGGATGGCAGCATAATTTCAAAAAATAATATGATAAGTGAGGCCAGGTGAGGTGGCTCACACCTGTAATCCTAGCACTTTGGGAAGCCAAGGCAGATGGATCACTTGAGGTCGGGACTTCGAAACCAGCCTGGCCAACATGGTGAAACCTCGTCTCTACTAAAAATACAAAAATTAGCCAGGCGTGGTGGCATGTGCCTGTAATCCCAGCTACTCAGGAGGCTGAGGCAGGAGAATCACTTGAACCTGGGAGGTGGAGGTTGCAGTGAGTCTAGGTCATGCCGCTGCACTGCAGCCTGGGCAACAGTGAGACTCCATCTCAAAAAAGAAAAAATTATGCTAAGTGAAAGAAGTCAAATACAAGAGGCTACATGCTATATGATTTCATTTATAAGATATTCTGGAAAAGGCAAAACTATAGGAAATCAGATTAGTAGCTAACAGGGGGTGACGGTGGGAGGAGGTGATTGACTACAAAGGGACACGAGGGACCTTTTTGAGGCGACAGAAATGCTTTATATTGGGAATGTGGTGGTGGTTATGTAACTATACATTTGTCAAAACTCATCAAATTGTACACTTAAAAAGGGTGAATGTTAGTATATGAAAATTATATCTCAATAAACCTGACTTAAGAAAATAATAAAACAAACCTAAAAATGCAACAAGGTGAAAATAAGTCTAAGAAAAAAATAACTTACAGTTTTTCCAGTTCAACGGTCATCATGAGAATGTTCTTAAGTGTTGTAAGTGGGACTTGCGTTGTTCCCACGTCTCTGAAGAAGAAAGCCGAAACAGTCATGATATGAACCCCAATAAAAAATTCTGTACTTAAAAAGGTAATTCAAGGACATGTGATTACTTCAATTTTGGCTTCCCTATAAAACAAGCCAGTTCAACAGTTTATTTGCCACAAAATTCCAGAGAGCTCTTATTAAAGAAATTAAAGTTGATTTGCATCATCAAATTAATGATATTTAAGAGTAGGTCTTATACTGTTTTTTTTTTTTACCATTATCTTACTTCTCATTTTCATATTGCATTCACCCATCTTGATTATTTACTCTTTTCTTCCTTTTTAGAATAATGAACACCTTTTCCCCTTTGCTTTCTTGGTTAAGTAATATTCCTCCATGTGTCTACATGTTCCAAATCTATATGGGTTCTTCAACACTGTTCTCTTTCCCCTGCTGGCTATCTTGACCATTACACATCTTTTCCTTTGCCAATAATGTTTTTCAATAACTCAGTTAAAATTTAAATTATGACATTTTAGCCTAAATGCAAAATACTTAATCTTTGATGAAAAATTTAAAAAGAGTATAAATCATCTCATGACTCACAAGAGTACTATAGTACTTACAGATATTTTAATGCCAGTAATTTAAAGAGATACGGATCTTCAACAGTTGTCAGAGGATTGCGATTGAGAATTCTGAAAAATGCAATGGAATTAAAATAACCTGCATTTTCAATGTGTGAAACTGCATAAGAAGTTTACATTCATTTTTTGGTATGGAACTTGTGGGTAAAAAAAAATCATTTTCTGTTTTTACCTAATAAATCAGCATTAGACTCCGTAAAGCATTATTCCTTTGGGAACTACCTAGATCTCTAGGAGATAAAGTAGAGGAGAGAAAGAGGGGAAAAAAATAGGGACAAAAAAGTGGATAGCAAAGAAAAAATATGCCACAGAACTTTTCAGGTCAAAAACCCTAGAAGTGACTATGTTGGTAGGAAGCCCTGATTCTGTAGGAAACACTATTTCTAGTGTCCTCCATAATTCAAGTTGCTCATCTTTTTGTTTTGTTTTGTTTTGTTTTGTTTTGAGACAGAGTCTTGCTCTGTAGCCCAGGCTGGAGAGCAATGGCGACATCTCGTCTCACTGCAAACTCCGCCTCCCAGGTTCAAGCGATTCTCCTGCCTCAGCCTCCTGAGTAGCTGGGATTACAGGTGCCTGCCACCACACCTAGCTAATTTTTGTATTTTTAGTAGAGACACGGTTTCGCGATGTTGGCCAGGCTGGTCTTGAACTCCTGACCTCAGGTTATCCACCTGCCTCGGCCTCCCAAAGTGTTGGGATTATAGGTGTGAGCCACTGAATCTGACCGCTTGCCTTTTATCTTTATAAAGTTATTAAAATTTATGATTTAATTTGCAAAGTTAAAAAAAAATAGGACCAATTCTTTTGCTTTATAGCCAAAGAAAAAGGGATAAATCTAAGAGGAGGAACTGGTCAAAACCATACTCCCATCACATACTCCCACTTGTCTTCTTGTATGACATCATAGCCTTTGTTACATTGCATGTAATCACCTGTCTACTTATCAGTCTCCTGGACTATCAGCTCCCTGAGGGCAGAGACCACATCTTATTGTCATTGTCATCCCTGTGCCTGGCATGACGTCTGAAATTTACTAGACATTTAATAAACGTTTATTGAATAAACAAATGACATTTTATTTGTATGTCAATAAAATGAATAAATTCTTTTTGATGCAAATTTTTATTCCAAAATGCTGGAATCGATTTTCTTTTTAATTCTTTAAAGTGAACAAGGAAAAGAAAAGAAACAGGAAGAAATAAAAGAAAATCTGCCTTTAGGTTAACCCAAGAATCATCACCATACTTTTGCAGAAATTATAAAAATAATAATTATTACAGTGAGTATCTATTGGGCTGCTAGGTATTTGTGATCAGCATTTCACATTTAATCCTCACAATGCCTTATGGGCTAGATATTATTATTGCCCTATTTTATAAATGAGGAAACTGAGGCACAGAGAGGTTACATAACTTGTCCTACATCACCAAGCTATTAAGAAGCAAAGCTGTAATTTGAAGTCATGTGTTTTAATCCGTATGAAGAAAAAGGGTTTACTTTAACCTTATGGTTTTTTAATTTTTATTTTATTTCTCTTTCTTTCTTTCTTTTTCTTTCCTTCTTTCTTTCTATTTCCCTCCCTCCCTCCTTCTTTCCCTTCTTCCTCCCTTCCCTCCCTCCCTGTCTTCCTTCCTTCCTGCCTCCCTCCCTCCCTCCCTTTTCTTTTCTTTTCTTTTTTTTTTTTTTTGACAGGAAATGGCACTTTAATAGTTGGGGCCAGGGTGACAGGACCAAGATGGGGCTAGCCTGTGTCAGTCAGGAAGCCTCCCTCTCCTGCTGGGATAGGGCCTTGCGGCAGCTCCTCCTCCCCGCTGAGGTCCTAGGCCTGCCACAGGCTAGCATGCCAGTGAGGTCGGTGGCAGGAGCCACCCAGAAGCCCCGCAGATGACAGAGCTGAGAACAGGGACTTCACTTCCACGTGTTGCCATTTCCTCACTGGAAAGTCCTTGGGAGGTGGCTGGGCTCAGCCTGAGCTCAGGGCTCTTCGGTGGGTGTTGGGACAGGGGCAGGGTGGGCACTTGCAGGTGGCACAGGCTTCATCAAGGCAGGACATGGGCTTCATCAAGGCAGGAGCCAGAGCACCCGAGCCCTGGCAGGGGAGGTATGGCCCAGGATGGGGCAGGGCCGTGTGCTCCTGGAACGGACATCCTTCTCTGCCAGAGACCTGCTCCCCAAGCCCTGTCCCTCCCAATCCCCAGGCAGCCCACTCTGCCCCCCATAGATGAATCTAATCCCATATATTACAATAAACTGCATTTGCCTCTCCCCATTGCCCCACCCTCCCCTACCCTGAGCCAGCGGCCCCCACTTCCTCATCCCCTGGCGGTGGCAGGTGCCCCTCCTCAAGCAGTGCCACATCCTGTCAGCAGCCAGCTGTCCTGGCACTGGCCTGAGGGCCGGGGGACGCAGAGGGCGGGGCTGCGCGGCTACTCCAGGTAGATATCTTCTGTGGGGCAGGTGTACTCCACAAACTGCTTGTGAAACTGCTGGAATGCTCTCCCCACGGACTCTGCCAGGGCTTTGGTGGAGTCTTCAGACACAAAGACGTGGCAGGCAAACCGGTGGTCGGCGAGGTGCTTGGTGATGAACCCAAAGTACTTGTTGTTCTTTGGATGATATCCGCGGAAAGAGATGTTTTTTAACTGGAAAAAGTGGCTACATTTATTCCCCTTGGCCTCCTGGGAGTCGTCGGCCTTGACACCTATCTTCACACCCCGCACGCTGATCTCCAGGACACAGCTGGAGGGCGGGTTAAAGTGCACGGTTAGCCGGCGGGTGGTGGCAATCTTTTGCACAGCGGCAGAGAGGACGACATTGCCCTTGTGATAGGGAACCTGGACTGAGCCCAGGAACTTCCCCCGGAATTGGTCCACCCAGTCACTGTTTTTAGCCAGGGCTGCCATGTGCTCGGGCTCCTTGGTGACCTCGATGGCGTAATAGGCAGTAAAGATGCCCCGGGCACCAGTGCGCATGTTGTAGGCCTCGTACCAGTAGTCTTCAGCCTGGAGCTCCACTAGCAGAGGGTCATCCACTTCCAGCTCAAGTTCGTCTTCGTGTCGAGGCACAAACCTGAATATGGTCCGGTGGGTCTGCTCCTGCTCCGGTACGGTGGGTCTGCTCCTGCTCCTCCCCGTTGGTGATGCAGGAGAACAGCCCGAAGGACTCGGCACTGGAGGAGCCGGAGCGGCCACTCATGAAGATGTTCAGGAACTTCTTGGAGAAATGGACGTCGGGTTCGTCAGGCGTGGAGTCCTTGGAGAGGCAGGCAGGAGGCTGGGGCCGGGAGGCCTCTTCATATTCCTCTCCGATGGCTGACTCATAGGGCGAGGAGACGGAGGCACAGTTGTCGTAGACGATGGCCGAGTCCCTCTCGTCACTGTAGTCTCCGAAGCACGGCCGCAGGCTCACCAGCTCCAGCTGCACGTGCTCATCTACCGGCAGCGTGGGCTGTTGGTGGAGGTGCCTCGATCTGTGGTGGGGGCGGGGCTGCTCTGGGGGGGCAGCTCATCGCTCAGGCAAAAGTGTTCATGCGGTGGTGTCTGCTCCCCTGTCTTCGGGGGTGAGGATGATCGAGACACCCGATCCTGCCAACTGTACTTTTTGCCCAGAGAATTATTATTCAGTGTGTCCTGAGACAACTGCACCTGCGGAAAGAGGTTGAGCGTGGTGGGCCGCTTGGGCAGGTACGTGTCCCCGCTGCCCGGGCCCTGGCTCTGGCCTTGGCTCTGGCCCTGGCCGCGGGACGCCGGCTCCCGGCCGGACTCGGCCTTGGGCGGCCCCGCTGCCGGCCGCCGGGCCGCGCGCTCCTCGTCGTCGTCCTCCTCGTCGTCCTCGGCCCCGGGAGTGTCCCCCGTCGCGTCGATCAGGTCCATCTGCAGCATCTCGGCCTGCAACCGGCTCCCCGCGCCGCCGCCGCCCGCAGAGCCCTCCCTTTTCTTTTCTTTTTTCTTTTCTTCTTTCTTTATTCTCTTCATGTCCCTTCCTCCCTCCTTCTTTCCCTTTCTTCCATCCTTCCCTCCCTCCTTCCTTCCTCCCTCCTTTTCTTCTTTCTTTTCTCTTTCTTTCCTTCATTTCCCTTCCTCCCTCCTTCTTTCCCTTTCTTCGTTCCTTCCTCCCTCCTTTTCTTCTTTCTTTCTTTCCTTCCTTCTTCTTTCTTTTCTTCCTCTCCCTCCCTTTCCCTTCTTCCCTCCTTCTTTTCCTTCCTTCCCTCCCCTTCCTTCTTTCTCTCTCTTTTTCTCTCTCTTTTCTGTCTTTCTCTCTTTTCGCCTTCCTTCCTTTTTTCCTTCCTTCCCTCCCTCCCTCCTCTTTCTCTCTCTCGCAAAAAAAGAGTAAGCAGACATAATATCAATATATTCATTTACCTCAAGGACTGAGAATAATGAATTTAGTTCATGCAACTATGATTCTTCTTGTCATTTATTCAAGAAACTTTGAGATTCATTCCCATTATAGCTAAACACTCTTGACACTGGGAATATAAAGATAAATAATTCACAGTCCCCACCCTCAAAGGTTTATAATAGAGTAGGAGAAGGGAAACAGTAAATAAAAGTTTGAAGTGTGATATAGTGAAATATATATATTTGGTCTTTGACCTCATTTCCTCGTATACACTTAGAATCTCCAAAGTGATATCTTCTTGTATGCAAACAAATTGACTGGTAGCTTCAGGATGGGGGCTGGCAGCAAAAGACCAAAGCAGGATTAGAGGGTTGGGACTTTTCTTCCCCACCCCCCAACCTCCCAGGAGGTGAGAGGAGCTGAAGATTAAGTTCAGGGACAGAAAAAGCTGTCCTTGAAAATTCAAGGCCTTGAAAATGCAGAATTAAGTTTGAATACGAAAGGGAATAATAGACCCAGCGCTTTGGGAGGCTGAAGCAGGAGGAACCTTTGAAACCAGGAGTTCAAGACCAGCCTGGGCAAGGTAGGGATGCCCTGTCTCTACAAAAAAAAATAGAAAAATTAGCTGGGCATGGTGGCATATGCCTTTAATCCCAGCTACTTGAGAGGCTAAGGTGGGAGAATCATCTGAGCCCAGGGAGGTTGAGGCTGCAGTGAGCCATAATTGCACCATTGCACTCCAGCCTGGGTGACAGACCCAGCACTTTGGGAGGCCAAGGCGGGTAGAACGCAAGGTCAGGAGTTCAAGACCAGCCTGGCCAAGATGGTGAAACCCCATCTCTACTAAAAATACAAAAACTAGCCAGGCGTGGTGGCAGGCGCCTGTAATCCCAGCTACTTGGGAGGCTGAGGCAGAGAATTGCTTGAACCCGGGAGGCAGAGGTTGCAGTGAGCCAAGATCATGCTGCTGCACTCCAGCCTGGGCGACAGAGTGAGACTTTGTCTGAAAAAAAAAAAAAGAATAGATTTCCTGTGACCAATTTCGATATTATTTATTTTTAGCCAAACTTATTGACCCAGAATGACCAGTTTAGATAAATCGTGGTCCTGGGATGGAACACAAAAAAGTGGAATTTTATTAGAAAAGGAGAAGGGGAATGGCTATTGAACATTGATGTTGTGTTCAATATAGTGAGGGTTTTTTATTTTGTTTTTTTGAGACAGGGTCTCAGGGTCTTGCTCTGTCTCCCAGGCTGGAGTGCAGTGCAGTGGCATGATCATAACACTGTAGCCTTGAACTCTTCAGGCTCAAGTGACCTTCCCACCTCAGCCTCCTGAGTAGCCAGGACTACAGGCATGCACTGCCACACCTGGCTCATTTTTTAATTTTTTGTAGAGATGCGATCTCATTATGTTGACCCGGCTTGTCTCAAACTCCTGGGCTCAAGCAATCCTCCGACCTTAGCCTCCCAATGCACTGGGATTACAGGCACAAGCCACTACACCTGGCCTGAACTTTCTTATTCTAAGGATTTGCAGAGTTTCTGTTTAAGCCATTATCTTCAAATAATGGTTTTAATTTCTTTTTAATCCTTATGTAAAATACCTTCTTTCTTTCTTTTTTTTTTTTCTTTTTTTCTTTTTTTTTTAGATGGAATTTCACTCTTGTTGCCCAGGCTGGAGTGCAATGGCACGATCTTGGCTCACCACAACCTCCACCTCCCAGGTTCAAGGGATTCTCCTGCCTCAGCCTCCCGAGTAGCTGGGATTACAGGTGTGTGCCACCACGACCTGCTAATATTGTATTTTTAGTGGAGATGGGGTTTCTCCATGTTGGTCAGGCTGGTCGCAAACTCCCAACCTCAGGTGATCCATCCATCTTGGCCTCCCAAAGTGCTGGGATTACAGGCATGAGCCATCGTGCCCAGCCCTACTATTCTTTTTTAAATTTTTTTTAAAATTGAGATGGGATTTTGCCATGTTACCTAGGCTGGTATCAAACTCCTGGGCTCAAGCAATCCTGCCACCTCTTTCTCCCGAAGTGTGGGATTACAGGTGTGAGCCAGCGTGCTTGGCTCTTTATTTTATTTTATTTTATTTATTTTATTTTATTTTATTTTTTGAGAGAGAGTCTTGCTCTGTCACCCAGGCTGGAGTGCAGTGGTGTGATCTCGGCTCACTGCAACCTCCACCTCCCAGGTTCAAGTGATTCTCCTGCCTCCCTCTCAAATACCTGGGATTACAGGTGCCCACCACCACGCCTGGCTAATTTTTGTAGTTTTAGTAGAGATGTGGTTTCATCATGTTGGCCAGGCTGGTCTTGAACTGCTGACCTCAAGTGATCTGCCCACCTTTGCCTCCCAACGTGCTGGGAGGGCGTGAGCCGTGGTGCCCAGCCTTTTATTTTTTATTTTTATTTTTAATCTGTCTTGATTTTGCTTCCTTCCTAAACAGTTTTGGCTTCGTGATCACGTAAACCAAGAGTCACAAACTGAAATGCCATCAAGGGGCCAAGCAGGTAACAAAATTCAAGTCATACAGGCTCAATGTCTTAGTCACCCCAGGCTACAACAGAATATCATAGACTGGGTAGCCTAATAATACAGATCATTTTCTCATGGTTCTAGAGGCTAGAAAGTCCAAGATCGAGATTCCCAAAGGGTTAAGTTTCTGGTGTTGATGCAGGGCAGGTAAGCCACAAAACTGGGGCTTAGACTGAGAGGGTTCTTGGCTTCACCCAGGAAATAATTCAAGGGCAAACCGAAGGTGTTAGAGGCCAACTTTTTTTTTTTTTTCGGGGCAGGGTCTCACTCTGTCACCCAGGCTGGAGTGCAGTGGCTCACTGCAGACTCTGCCTCCTGGGTTCAAGTGATTCTCCCACCTCAACCTCCTGAGTAGCTGGGAGTGCAGGTGTGCGCCAAAACACCCAACTAATTTTTTTGTATTTTTAGTAGAGATGGGGTTTCACCATTTTGACCAGGCTGGTCTCAAACTCCTGGCCTCAAATGATCCACCCGCCTCAGCCTCCTAGAGTGCTGGGATTACAGGCATTACCCACTGCACCTGGCCTAGATGCCAACTTTTATTGAAGCAGTGGCCTACAGCAACAGCAGAGGGACTGCTCCTTGCAGAGCAGGGCTACCCTGTAGGTAGTGTGACCAGAGTAGCAGCTCAGGGCAGTTCTGCAGTCATATTTACATTGACCTTTAATTACATGCAAATTAAGGGGCAGACTATACAGACGTTTCTAGAAAAAGGCTGATAACTTCTGGGTTGTCAAGTTGTTGCCATTGAAAGGGGTGGTAGGCTGAGCACAGTGGCTCATGCCTGTAATTCCAGCACCTTGGGAGGCCAAGGCAGGTGGATCATGAGGTCAAAAGTTCAAGACCAGCCTGGCCAAGATGGTGAAACACTGTCTCTACTAAAAATATGAAAATCAGTTTGGCGCGGTGGCAGGCACCTGTAATCCCAGCTACTCGGGAGGCTGAGGCAGGAGAATCGCTTGAACCCGGGAGGTGGAGCTTGCAGTGAGCCAAGACTGTGCCACTGCACTCCAGCCTGGGCGACAGAGTGAGACTCCGTCTCAAAAAAAAGGCGGTGGGGTGGTAACTCTGGGTTCTGCCATGGAAATGGTAAGCTGACATGGCGCACTGGTGAGCGTGTCTTATGGAAAGCTGCTTTCACCCTGTCCCTGTTTCAGCTAGTCATCAATTTGGTCTGGTGTCCAAGCCCCATCTCTGGAGTTCAGTTCCACCTCCTACCTCAGCGTGGGCTTTATTACCTGGCTTGCCTTCTTGAAGTGGCCTCATGTGGCAGAGAGAAAGCTAGGGAGCTCTCTGGGTTCTCGTCTCATAAAGACACTAATTCTATTAGATCAGTGCCCAGCTTTATGACCTCATTTGACCTTAATTACTTCCCATAAATCCCTTTTTTTTTTTTTTTTTGAGACAGAGTCTTACTCTGTCACCCTGGCTGGAGTGCAGTGGCATGCTCTCGACTCACTGCAACCTCTGCCTCCCAGGTTCAAGCAATTCTCCTTCCTCAGCCTCCTGAGTAGCTAGGACTACAGGTGCGCACCACCATGCCTGGCTAATTTTCGTTTATTTTTTTTTTTTGAGATGGAGTCTTGCTCTGTCGCCCAGGCTGGAGTGCAGTGGTGTGATCTCAGCTCACTGCAACCTCTGTCTCCCGGGTCCAAGGGATTCTCCTGCCTCAGCCTCCCAAGTAGCTGGGACTACAGGCGTGTGCCACGACACCTGGCTAATTTTCTTTCTTTTTTTTTTTTTTTGTATTTTTAGTAGAGATGGGTTTCACTGTGTTAGCCGGGATGGTCTTGATCTCCTGACCTCGTGATCTGCCCGCCTCGGCCTCCCAAAGTGGTGAGATTACAGGTGTGAGCCACTGCACCCCGCCAAGTTTTTATATTTTTAGTAGAGATGTTTTTAGTATAGATGGGGGTTTCACCATATTGGCCAGGCTGGTCTTGAACACCTGACCTCAAATGATCCACCCGCCTTGGCCTCCCAAAGTGCTGTGATTACAGGCTTGAGCCATCGCATCCAGCCCCACAGGTAATACTTAATGATGAAAGACTATAAGTTTTTCTCCTAAGATCAGGAAGAAGACAAGGATATTCACTCTTGCCACCTCTATTCAACATTATACTTAAATTTCTAGCCAGGAAATTAGCAAGAAAAAGAAATAAAAGCCACACAAATTAGAAAGGAAGAAATAAAACCATATGTATTTGCATATGACATGATCTTGTATGTAGGAAATTCTAAGGAATCCACAAAACCGTCAGAACAAGTAAACAAATTCAGCAAAGTTGCAGGTGTAAGAGTGATATATAAAAAAAAAAATTGGCTTGGCGCAGTGGCTCATGCCTATAATCCCAGCACTTTGGGAGGCCTAGGTGGGCAGATCATGAGGTCAGGAGTTCGAGACTAACCTGACCAACATGGTGAAAACCCATCTCTACTAAAAATACAAAAATTAGCTGGGGGTTGTGGCACGCACCTGTAATCACAGCTATTCGGGAGACTGAGGCAAGAGAATCGCTTGAACCCAGGAGGCAGAGGTTGCAGTGAGCCGAGATCACACCACTGCACTCCAGCCTGGGTAACAGAGCGAGACTGTCTCAAAAAAAAAAAAAAAAAAAAGTAAATAAATAAATAAATAAATTGTATTTCTATACAGTAACAATTAGCAAGCTGAAAATGAAACTAAGAAAATTCATTTACAATATCGTTTACAAACACACACTTGGGAATAAATTTGACCAAAGTGCTAGACCTTTTTCTTATTTATTTGTCTTTTGGTTCCTAAAGTATCCACACCAAACACAAAATAAAGCAAAATCTTTTTTTTTTTTTTTTTTTGAGACGGAGTCTCACTCTTTTGCCCAGGCCGGACTGCAGTGGCGCTATCTTGGCTCACTGCAAGCTCCGCCACCTGGGTTCGCACCATTCTCTTGCCTCAGCCTCCCGAGTAGCTGGGACTACAGGCGCCTGCCACCGCGCCTGGCTAATTTTTTGTATTTTTAGTAGAGACGGGGTTTCACCGTGTTAGCCAGGATGGTCTCGATCTCCTGACCTCGTGATCTGCCTGCCTTGGCCTCCCAAAGTGCTGGGATTACAGGCATGAGCCACCGTGCCCGGCCACAAAATCTTAATGGTAATAAATTAATTTTGCAAAGTTGGAGGATACAAGATCAATGTACAAAAATCAGTTGTTTATTTATTTATTTTTTAAGAGACAAGACCGCACTATGTTGCCGAGGCTAGAATGCAGTGATCATTTACAGGCACAATTATAATGCACTATAGCCTCAAACATGGCCACAAGCAATCCTCCTGACTCAGCCTCCCAAGTAGCTGGTACTACAGGTGGTGCACCACTACACCTGGCTCAGTTGAATTTCTATACACTAGAAATGAACAATCCAAAAATGAAATTAATAAAACAATTCCATTTGTAATGGCACCATAAAAAAACTTAGGAATGAATTTAACCAAGGAAGTGCAAACTACAAAACATTATTGAAAGAAATTAAACTTAAATACATGAAAAGACATTGTGTGTTCATGGATTGAAAGACTTACTACTCTTCACATAGCAATGCTTCCCAAATTGATCTACAGACTCAACACAATCTCTATCAAAATCCCAACTACCTTTTTTGCAAAAATGGACAAGCTGATTCTAAAATTCACATTAAATTGTAAGGAACTTCAAATAGACAAAACAATCTTGAAAAATAAGAACAAAATTGGAAGACTCATGCTTCTTGATTCAAAATCTAATTCAAAGTACCAGTAGTTGAGCCCCTGGGCACTGGCATAAGGACTGACATATAGATCAATGGAATAGAATTGAAAGTCCAGAAATGAGTGCTCACATTACGGTCAACTGATTTTTTTTCTTTTTTGAGACAGGGTCTCACTCTGTCACCCAGGCTGGAGTGCAGTGATCAAGGCTCACTGCAGCCTCCATCTCCCGACCCCCCTGCCTCAGCCTCCTAAGTCACTGGGACCACAGGCATGTGCCACCACACCCAGCTAATCTTTTTTTTTTTTTTTTTGAGACAGAGTTTCGTTCTTGTTGCCCAGGCTGGAGTGCAATGGCGCAATCTCGGCTCACCACAACCTCCGCCTTCTGGGTTCAAGCGATTCTTCTGCCTCAGCCTCCCTAGTAGCTGGGATTACAGGCATGAGTCACCACGCCAGACTAATTTTGTATTTTTAGCAGAAATGGGGTTTCTCCATGTTGGTCAGGCTGGTCTTGAACTTCCGACCTCAGGTGATCCACCTGCATTGGCCTCCCAAAGTGCTGGGATTACAGGCGTGAGCCACCATGTCTGGCCTGCCCAGCTAATCTTTTTAATTATTATTTTTAGAAATGGAGTGTGCCTATATTGCCCAGGTGGGTTTTGAACTTCTGGGCTCAAATGGTCTTCTTGCCTTGGCCTCCCAAAATACTGGGATTACAGGTGTGAACCATGGCGCCCAGCCAAGGTCAACTGATTTTTAACAAATATGCCAAGACAATTCAGTGAGAGAAAGTGTAGAAAAAAAGTCTTTTCAAACAATGGTCCTGGGACAACTGGATACCCACACACAACAGAATGAAGTTGAACCCTCACCTCATATTATCTATAAAAATTAACTCAAAATATAACAAAGCCTTTGTTTATAAAACATTTGTTAGACTGAAAAGTAGAAAACTCTTTTTTTTGTTTTTAGATGGAGTCTTGCTCTGTTGCTCTCTTGCCAGGCTGGAGTGCAGTGGCATGATCTCAGCTCACTGCAACCTCCACCTCCTGGGTTCAAGCCATTCTCCTGCCTCAGCCTCTGGAGTAGCTGGGACTACAGGTGCGTGCCACCACGCCCAACTAATTTTTTTTTTTTTTTTTTTTTTTTGAGACCGAGTTTTGCTCTTGTTGCCCAGGCTGGAGTGCAATGGCACGATCTTGGCTCACCGCAACCTCTGCCTCCTGGGTTCAAGCGATTCTCCTGCCTCAGCTCCCAAGTAGCTGAGATTACAGGCATGCGCCACCATGCCCCGCTAATTTTTTTGTATTTTTAGTAGAGACAGGGTTTCTGCATGTTGATCAGGCTGGTCTCGAACTCCTGACCACAGGTGATCCACCCACCTTGGCCTCCCAAAGTGCTGGGATTACAGGCATGAGCCACCGTGCCCAGCCCAGTTTTTTTTATTTTTTTAATAGAGACGGTGTTTCACCATGTTGGCCTTAGAGGAAAACATAGACATACATCTTTATGGCCTTTGGATTAGCAAGTTTTCTTAGATATGACACAAGTGTTTAACACAGAGCTCCCATATGACCCAGTAATTCCATTCCTAGGTATATATGCCAAGAGAAACGAAAACAGAAAAACTTAAAACACACACACATATGGCGAAACCCTATCTCTACTAAAAATACAAAAATTTTGCTGGTGTGGTGGCTCATGCATGTAATCCCAGCACTTTGGCAGGCTGAAGAAGGTGGATCATTTGAGGTCAGGAGTTTGAGATCAGCCTGGACAACATGGTGAAATCCCATCTCTACTAAAAATACAAAAATTAGCTGGGTGTGGTGGCACACGCTTGTAATCCCAGCTACTTGGGAGGCTGAGGCAGGAGAATCTCTTGAACCCAGGAGGTGGAGCTTGCAGTGAGCCGAGATCACACCACTGCACTCCATCCTGGGCAACAGAGACTCTATCTCAAAAAAAAAAAAAAAAAAAAAAAAAAAGAAAAAAAAATTAGCCAGGCATGGTGACAGGTGCCTGTAATCCCAGCTACTTGGGAGATTGAGGTGGGAGGATCAGCTGAACCTGGGAAGCAGAGGTTGCGCCAGCCGGGATTGTGCCACTGCACTCCAGCCTGGGCAACAGAGTGAGACTCCGTCTCAAAAAATAAAAATAAAAATAATACACACACACATATACACATACACCTCTTTATTTCTTCAGCGAGACCTGAAGATATATATCCATAACATAAGAACAGGATGCTATAAAAAATGAACAATAAGAAAGCAAGAAAAACTATCATAAATTAGAAATATGATAGCCAAGGCTGGGTGCAGTGGCTCACACCTGTAATCTCAGCACCTTGGGAGGCTGAGGCGTGTGGATCACTTGAGGCCAGGAGTTTGAGACCAGCCTGGCCAATATGGTGAAACCCCATCTCTACTGAAAATACAAAAATAAGCTGGGCATGGTGGCCCATGCCTGCAATCCCAGCTACTCAGGAGGCTGAGGCAGGAGAATCACTTGAACCCAGGAGGCGGAGGTTGCAGTGAGCTGAGATCAAGCCACCGCATCCCAACCTGGGTGACAGAGTGAGAACCTGTCTCAAAAAAAAAAAAATAAATAAAAGCCAAAATTAAAAATTCAATACAAAATTTGAAGGTTGAAGAAATCTCCTAGAATGTAGTATTTAAATTCTTTTTCTTTTGAGACAAGGTCTTGCTCTGTCTCCCAAGCTGCTGTGCCGTGGCGCCATTCTAGCTTACTGCAAGCCTCAAACTCCTGGCCTCAAGCAAGTCTCATATCTCAGCCTCTCAAAGTGCTGGATTATAGGCATGAGCCACTGCAGCTGGCCAGAATGTAGAATTTAAAAGGTGTTGAAAAATATAAAAGATAAGAAAATTGGAGGATTGAGGCTGGTTGAAGGCAGAGGCAGGAGAATAGCTTGAGCCCAGGAGCTTGAGTATAGCCTGGGAAACACAGAAAGCCCATCTCTATATTTAAAAAAAAAAATTCTTTTTTTTTTTTTTTTTTTAAGAGAGAGTCTTGCTCTGTCACCCAGGCTGGAGTGCAGTGGTGCGATCTTGGCTCACTGCAACCTCCACCTTCCGGGCTCAAGCAATTCTTATGCCTCAGCCTCCCATGTAGCTGAGATTATAGGTGTGTGCCACCACACCCAGCTAATTTTTGTATTTTTAGTAGAGACAGGGTGGGGGAGTGTTGGGGGAGATGGGGCATGGCAGGGAGGGGATGGCGGGTTTTACCATGTTGGCCAGGCTGGTCTTGAGCTCCTGGCTTCAGGTGATCCTCCCACCTCAGCCTCTAAAAGTGGGATTACAGACGTAAACCACCGCGCCCAGCATTTTTTTTTTTTTTTTTTTTTTTTTAGACAGTGTTGCTGTGTTGCCCAGGCTGGAGTGCAGTGGCACAATCTTGGCTCACTGCAACGTCTGCCTCCTGGGCTCCAGCGATTGTCGTGCCTCAGCCCCCCAAGTAGCTGGGATTACAGGTGCACACCATCATGCCTGGCTAACTGTATTTTTAGTAGAGATGGGGTTTCACCATGTTGGCCAGGCTGCTCTCAAACTCCTGGCCTCAAGCAATCCACCTGCCTCAGCCTCCCACAGTGCTGGGATTACAGGCCTGAGCCACTGCACCAAGCCCCAGCTCCAGATTGTGAGTTTCAGAGCCAGGCTAGATAGGATTCAGACTCAGATCTGTGAGATTTCTGCTGCTCAGGCTGTTAACCAGTGACTCATGGTTTTTTTTTTTTTTTTAGGCAGAGTTTTACTCTTGTTGCCCAGGCTGGAGTGCAATGGCTCGATCCCAGCTCATTGCAACCTCCGCCTCCCAGGTTCAAGTGATTCTCCTGCCTCAGCCTCCCAAGTAGCTGGGATTAGAGGTGCCCGCCACCATGCCCAGCTAATTTTTGAATTTTTAGTAGAGACGGGGTTTCACCATGTTGGCCAGGCTGGTCTCGAGCTCCTGACTTCGTGATCTGCCCACCTCGGCCTCCCAAAGTGCTGGAATTACAAGCGTGAGCCACCACGCCCTGCCTGACTTGTGGTCTTTTGAGATTATTTCTGATGTCCCATAGACATTTCAAAAGCAAAATGTCAAAAGCTACACTTGCCTCTCAAACCTTCATTCTCTCTGTGTGATAGGCACCCTCCTTCCCATCTTCCTTCGCTTCCATGGGTCACTCAAAGCTGAAGACCTGCAAGCCATCTCAGGATCCTGTCCTGTATCCCATCAACACTCATCACACCCTCTCAATTCTGGCTCCTAAATACCCCTTGGATTTGGCCTCTCCTCCCCGTTCCCCACTGGCATTGTTTTATTTCAGGTCTTTATGATTTCTTGCCTGGGTTTCTGCAGCAGCCTCCTAACTGCTCTCCCTGACTCCAGTCTTGCCCTCTCTGTTTCATTTTTCATATTGCACACAGGGTGATTTTTCTACAATGTAAATGTGACCACATCTCTTGCAGGCTTAAAACCTCTCAAAGGTTCTTCACCCCCTCAAGGCTGCAGCACACACCTCCCAGCACAGCTCTGCAAGTTGACCCCGCCCTTCTTCTCCATCGGTGGTTCTCAGAGTGTAGCCCTCCGAGCAGCAGCACTCTGACCCGCTCCATCAAGATCTCTAGGCTTGGAGCTTGCGAGACTATGTAAACAAGGCCAGTTTTTTGTTCGTTTGTTTGTTTTTTGGAGACAGAGTCTCGCTGTGTCACCCAGGCTGGAGTGCAGTGGCTTGATCTTGGCTTACTCCATCTCCACCTCCCAGGTTGAAGTGATTCTCCCGCCTCAACCTCCTGAGCAGCTGGGACTATAGGTGTGCACCACCACACCCAGCTAATTTTTGCATTTTTAGTAGAAATGGGGTTTCAGGCCGGGCGCGGTGGCTCACGCCTGTAATCCCAACACTTTGGGAGGCCAAGGCGGACGGATCACGAAGTCAGGAGATCGAGACCATCCTGGCTAACATGGTGAAACCCCGTCTCTACTAAAAATACAAAAAAATTAGCCGGGCATGGTAGCGGGTGCCTGTAGTCCCAGCTACTCGGGAGGCTGAGGCAGGAGAATGGCGTGAACCCAGGAGGCGGAGCTTGCAGTGAGCCGAAATCACGCCACTGCACTCCAGCCTGGACGACAGCAAGACTCTGTCTCAAAAAAAAAAAAAAAAGAAAAAGAAACGGGGTTTCACCACATTGGCCAGGCTAGTTTCGAACTCCTGACCTCAAGCGATCCGCCCGCCTCTACCTCCCAAAGTGCTTGGATTACCGGTGTGAGTCACTGTGCCCAGTCAACAAGGCCAGTTTTTATGCACATTTAAGTTTGAGAACCACATTGCAGTTAATCTCATCTGGTTTCCTTTCTTGAACTCCATGCTTTAGCCTCATTGAACCATCAGTTTCTGGAAAGTGGTATATTATCCCTCACCTTCTATAATTTGCACATGCTATTCTCTGCCCTTATCCCATGGCAATGGCTTTGTCTGCTTTTATCCATATTCCCCACCTCTGTGGAAACTGGAAGGCAGGGTCACCACCTTATTCATCTTTACATCTTTAGGGTCTTGGACCTGACATACAGTAGGTGCTCAATAACTATTTTATTTGTCTCTCTCTGTTTTTTTTTTTTTAGAGATGGGGTCTCACTCTGTCACCTAGGCTGGAGTGCAGTGGCTCAGTCATGGCTCACCTCCCCCTCAACCTCCTGGGCTCAAGCAATCCTCCTGCCTCAGCCTCCCAAGTAGCTGAGACTACAGGCACTCACCACCATGGCCAGCTAATTTTTATTTTTTTTTGTAGAGATGGGGGTCTTGTTATGTTGCCCTGGCTGGTCTCCAAATATTGGCCTTAAGTGATCCTTCCACCTCAGCCTCCCAAAAGCGCCACTGCACTACAGCCTGGGCGACAGAGTAAGATTCCATCTCAAAAAATAAAAATAAAGATAATACACACACACATATATACACATACACCTCTTTATTTCTTCAGCGAGACCTGAAGATATATATCCATAATATAAGAACAGGATGCTATAAAAAATGAACAATAAGAAAACAAGAAAAACTATTATAAATTAGAAATATGATAACCAAGGCTGGGTACGGTGGCTCACGCCTGTAATCTATTACAGGCGTGAGCCAGTGAGCCTGGCCATTCAATAACTATTTTCTTAATGAACATTGAGGGTGAGATGAGCAGAAACGTAACTGCTAAAAGCAGGCAACATTCAGCTACCAGGATTTATGAGGGAGAACACAGTAAACTGTGCTATTACTTAGGAATACCTAGAGTCAATGTACATTTATTTTCATTTTACTCTAGCCCCACTGGTGATCTCTGCCCAGTAATCTAACTAAATTGATGACAGTGGGAATGAAAGGAAATCATAGATATGTATTATTGTAAAGGAAAAGAAATGCAAATGAATGGGTGGAGACAGTCTGTACAATTGAAGATCTCATCTCTTCATATATATATACATATATATATATATATATTTTTTTTTTCAAGACAGGATCTTAGCACCTACTATTTGCAAGACTCCCCCTATGTTAACCTTTACAGCAACTCTCGGAGGGATGTTTTATTATTGAGAGAACTGAGAGACAGAGGTCATTAAATATTTGTCCAAGATCCTACAGCCGCAACATGGTAAATCCACTGCTATTGGAACTTCCTGTTAAGTGAGTTCTATGGCCCCAAACTGCATTCCCACCCATGTTGCTCACAGATTGGTCACAATGTGGCTCACCGTCACAGGCACAGGTGAATGGATCAACCATTATTTTCGATAATGATTCTGGGGTATCATCTTTGACTCAAAAACGCAAACTGTTATTATTATCTATGCAGTCTACAGCCCTCTGCTCTACCAGCTGAGCTATCGAAGAGTGCACAAGCTGTTATTATATCACAAGATTTTTTTTTTCAGACAGGGTCTTATTCTGTGGCCCAGGCTGAAGTGAAGTGGCTCGATGGTAGCTCACTGCAGCCTTGAACTCCTGGGGTCAAGCGATCCTCCTACCTCAGCCTCCCAAGTAGCTGAAACTACAGGCAGGCACCACTATGCCTGGCTGACTTTTGTATTTTTTGTAGAGACGGGGTTTCGCCGTGTTGCCAGGCTAATCTGCAACTCCTGGGCTCAAGCATTCTGCCCACTTCACCCTCCCAAAGTGCTGGGATTTCAGGCTAGAGCCACCATGCCCAGCCCACAAGATCTAAACGCTACTGTTGAAGCAAAAAGACTTGAAGACAGAATTTGCCCTCCTAATATAAGCCCATGGTAACCTGAACCTCCTTCACCCTAACTCTCATCACAGTGTATTGTGATTGCTTATTGAAGATGAAATTTGATTTTCCTTTTTGATGTTACTTCTCCAGCACAGTACCTGGTATGTGGAAGGCACTCAAACTAGGGCCAACCTGGTGCCAGCTAACCTGGGACTAGTGCAAGCTCCTGAAATTCACCTGGTCAAGGGACACATGTTCACAGGATCTCCTGGGGTTGTGTCACCAAAAAAAAAAAAAATTTCACCTGGTGTCTCTAGTCACCATGATTTTCTCTAAAATGCCACACAGAATTCTATGTATGGAATTTTTTTCTTTTCTTTTTTCTTTCTTTCTTTTTCTTTTCTTTTTTTGAGACAGTCTGTCGCCAGTCTGGAGTGCAGTGGCGTGATCTTGGCTCACTGCAGTCTCCTCCTCCCGGGTTCAAGCGGTTCTCCTGCCTCACCCTCCCGAGTAGCTAGGACTACAGGTCCGTGCCACCACGCCCAGCTAATTTTTGTATTTTTAGTGGAGATGGGGTTTCACCATGTTGGCAAGGATGGTCTAGAACTCTTGACCTTGTGATCTGCCCGCCTCAGCCTCCCAAAGTGCTGGGATTACAGGCGTGAGCCACCGCGCCCGGCCAAAATTTCTTAAAAATAAGGAAAGTTCAAGTTTACTTTAGATACCATAGTTCAGGATTTAAACTCCTGTCCTTACTTTGGAATGTCATTTTAGATACTTATGTGATTGACTGAGGAAAAAGACATTGTAACTGATCTTATCCCCTTTTAAAAAAAAAACCAGCTAACAATTATTCATTTAGTCTTCTGTACATTGTATGAAATAAAATATAGAAGACTAGGGGACAGTTTCTGCCCTCAAGGAGCTTATGTGGTTTTTTTCGTGCGTTTTTTTGTTGTTGTTGTTTTGTTTTTGTTGTTGTTGTTGTTTTGACAGGTTCTTACACTGTCACCCAGGCTGAAATGCAGTGGTGAGATCTCGGCTGACTGCAACCTCTGCCTCCCAGGCTCAAGTGACCCTCACCTCAGTCTCCTGAGTAGCTGGGACTACAGGCATGCACCATCATGCCCAGCTAATTTTTGTGTGTGTGTTTTTGTAGAGACGAGGTCTCGCCATGTTGCCCAGGCTGGTCTCGAACTCCTGGCTTCAAGTGATTCACCTGCCTCAGCCTCTCAAAGTGCTGCGATTACAGTCATGAGCCACCTCACCCCGCCAGTCAGGCTCTTAAAAAATCCATCATACAGGCCGGGCGCCATGGCTCATGCCTGTAATCCCAGCACTTGGGAGGCCAAGTCGGGCGGATCACGAGGTCAGGAGATTGAGACCATCCTGGCTAACACGGTGAAACCCCGTGTCTACTAAAAATAACAAAAAATTAGCCGGGCATGCTGGCGGACGCCTGTAGTCCCAGCTACTCAGGAGGCTGAGGCAGGAGAGTGGCGTGAACCCGGAAGGCGGAGCTTGCAGTGAGCTGAGATAGTGCCACTGCACTCCAGCCTGGGAGACAGAGCGAGACTATGTCTCAAAAAAAAGAAAAAAGAAAAAAAAAAATCCATCATATGTATTCACTAATTTAATCTTCACAACAACTCTAAAGGGTAGGAACTATTTTTTTTTGCCCCATTTTAGATATGAAATGAGAGGCTGTGTTCGAGGTGTTTTCTGGGGTTGATTTAAATAGAATTAATAAACTCAGAAAAAAGATTCTTAATCGATAAAGGTGGGTTTTTTTTGTTTTTTTTTTTTGAGTCGGAGTCTCACTCTGTCGTCCAGGCTGGAGTGCAGTGGCGTGATATCGGCTCACTGGAACCTCTGACTCCCTGGTTCAAGCAATTCTCCTGCCTCAGCCTCCCGAGTAGCTGGGATTACAGGCATGCGCCACCATGCCCGTGGTTTCACCATGTTGGCCAGGATGGTCTTGATCTCCTGACCTTGTGATCCGCTCACCTTGGCCTCCCAAAATGCTGGGATTACATGCGTGAGCCACCGTGCCCGGCCTTGGCTTTCATTCTTATTGTCCCATGGTTACCAGAGCCTAAAGAGGTAAAGAGGTAAGACCTATGAGGCTCTCACAGTTTTTGTTTTTTTTTTTTTTTGAAACAGGGTCTCACTCTGTCGCCCAGGCTGGAGTGCAGTGGCGCGATCTTGGCTCACTGCAGCCTCCGCCTCCCGGTTCAAGCAATTCTCCCACCTCAGCCTTTCCAGTAGCTGGGATTACAGAGGCGCGCCACCACGCTTGGCTAATTTTTTTTTTTGCATTTCTATTAGAGATCGGGTTTCACCATGCTGCGCAGGCTGGTCTCGAACTCCTGACCTCAGGTGATCCACCCGCCTTGGCCTCCCAAAGTGCTGGGATTACAGGTGTGAGCCACCGTGCCTGGCCTCTCTCATAGTTTTATTATTCTATTTTCCACAGACCCTTCCTCCCTTAATTTTCATGCCTCTTTAATATTGTTTCTTTTACCTCACTGACCTTCTTTTTCGTCCTCCTACCTTTTACGGTGGGTGTCTTATTACCCTTCTTTGGGAGTTTATCCTTTAGCATGTCATAGATCACTATCTTTAGGCAGAGGACCCTGCATCTTCTCTAGTCCTGATTGTCTACCCTCTCTCAAGTTCCATAACTTCAGTTGCCTCTGGGACACCTTCACTGGGTTTTACAAAACCCTGTTACCGGGAACTGAACATATTAAAAGCTAAGATTCCTCCCCAAATCTGCATGTTGCGCCAATTTTCCTGCCCAATTATCTTGTCTGTCCCCTGGTTTTGCGACCTTATTTAAACATTTAAATCCTTTTCTTTAAATTGGAATCTTGATGAATGGTGCAAAAATCAATGGATACAAATGATATGCCGAGATGTGGAAGTCTTCCGCCCACTGGTTCCCTAGGCACTCAGTTCCTCTCCCAGGAGGTAACCACTGTTGCCAGCTCTTAGAGTGATTTTTGATTCCTTCTGCTACCGGCTCTATCTCAAGTCCTTCCCTGTCTGTGAGATGTGTGCCCTTTCCTTTCCAGGCCCTAGTGAACTGATATCTGGTTGAGTTTATATATAAACATTTTTATGTGTATATTTTATATACATATATAACATCTCTCCCTATGGCCTTCCGGCCTGGAGTTTTCATCACGTCGCTTCCTGGATGAAGGAACCTCGAGGGGTGAGGGGCAGGGGTTGGGGGTGATGGAGAAGAGAACCTAAAGGGGACTTAGGTAGGGGGTTCAGAGTGGCCAACTGGCGTGACGCTCTGTCAGGATTCCTATTCCTATTCCTCCCACCTCAGGCCCCCTTCTAGTCCTCTCAGCCAAAAGCCTCTCGTTTCCAAGGGCCGAGACAGAGACAGAGACAACGAGATACACAGAGACAGAGACGCCAAGGCACCAGCATCCCTCTCCCCCTTCTGTCCCGCCCCATCGCTCTGACGGACACCATTGCTCAGCCAATGTCGCTCACGATGTGCCCCTGAAGGGCCAATGAGCGCCAGAGGAGGGCGGAAGATTTCCCCGCCCCCACTTCTAGGCTTGGTTGAACCGTGCAGGTAGGTCCGGGGCTGGGGGAGCTGCCTTTGGCACTGGTGCCCCTGGGGGTGGGGGCACGAGTGGGCCAGGGTGATGGTGAGGTAGAGGAGGTGTCCCCGACCCGACGAGCTCGAGGGAGCGGCCCGGCTGGGAGGCGGGGAGGCGGGGGGCCGCGGGGCCCGGGGAGCGGGCGCCGCCGAGGGCCCTGGAAGCGGCGGGGCTGGGGGAGAGGGGACGCGTGTGTGGGGCACGGGGACCCCCGCCCAGCGCCCACTCGTAGGCCTGGGCCGCGGGCTGCCGGCCGAGTGGCCTGAGGGCCTGGCTGCCCGGGGGGCGGGCCGGGGCCGCGGCCGGGGGCGCGGAGCGGAGCTCGGGGCGCCAGGCCGAGCCGAGGTGGGACGGACCGACGCGGAGAGGAGGGGAAGCCGCATCCCGCGGGGCGCCCCTCCTGAAGCGAGCCGGGCAACGGCCGCGGGCGCCCCTGCCCTGAGCCCACCCCGCGCTCTGCCCTCCCTAACAATGGGAATGGGGCAGAAGGAGGCGCCCCACTGCGGGGAGGTGAGGGGTAGGTTTGGGACTGGGGTCCGCGGTGGGGGGAGGTGCGATCTCGGGCTCTCGCCTCTCCGCTCCCTCTGGCTCTGGAGTTGGGGGCCCCTGTGGGGCTCTGAAGTCCGCCTGAGACTTGGGTCAAGAGTCAAACTGTCGCCCCCCGCTCCTCCCCCAAAATCCGGTGAGCGGTAAGGAAAGTGATGCCAAGTCTTCGAAGCCTCAGTGACAAACGCATAGCAAGAACACATCCACTCCAGAGGTGTTTATTTTTTATTTTTATTTAAAAAGGGGTACTTTTCGACATTTATTTTTAAGAAGTGGGTGCTGTTATTTTTGTCCCTACGCGGGCAAGCCTCCATTTTAAGCGAAGCAGTAACTGGTTAAGCTGGAATTGTATACAGGCCCAGGACTGGAACGAGGATCCTGCCAGAGGTCATTTAGTCCATCCTCCTGCCTCCAGGCAAATTTACCTTCCTCCCACCCTCAAAATTAAGTTGCTCGGTCTGCTTTTAACGATCTCTGGGGAAGAAGGGTCTTTTATTTGTTCCTAGTACTTCAGTCAAGAATAGGTTTTACTTTTCATGTGGAATTGACTCTGAAACTTAAGCATAATCTTGGGACAGTCGGGATGATTAGAGAGGTTTTACTTTACTAAATATAATTAAATGTGGCAAGGGTCTTTTTTTAGACGGTTAGTTAACAAATCACGTTTAGTGTTTATGAAGTACCCTGGAAAATTACTTTATTCTCTCTGGGATTTTGGCTAATTGTTTGATAAGCAATTTTACATTATCTAAAATACGTGTTACATATTTATTTCTCTTTTTATGTAAAGTATGTTTCTACACACATATATATGGAGACACACATTTGCCCTTTTCTAAAGGGGACTGTATTTTCTATACTTTTTTAGTGCGATGAGGCAAATAGTACTTCAAAATCCCTGCCCAGGTAGCTTAAACTATTTGCATTGTCTTGATTATTTTTTAGTCTAAATGAAAATCCTCTCTTTCAGATACCTTCTCGAAACAAAAGATTTTCCTACCTGCTTATACTTGGTAACCGAGGGAATTACTAAGACTTCTTGCTCATTTCTGAGTATTGTCTTTATATCCTGACACTATGAATGCTACTTGGATGCCTCTGAAGGTAAGATGTGTTATTTTTTCATTACCAGCCTCATTTTATTCATTTTTCGTTAGAATTGGGAATATTGTAGTTTTTGAATTTGCTATTCTTCACTTCCTTTACCTGCCATTTCTCTTGCCTCTTGTGTTTGCTTCCTAGGATTGATTGGCTATATCTTACTTTGTATCTCTACTGTTCTTTGATTATCGGTGTGAATGTTTTAATGAAGTTCTCAAATTAACTTCCATTATAATGAAAGGCAGTGATCTTTTTAACTTTAAATTATGGCAACTTACATAGTTGTAAAATTATGTTCCGGTCTTAGGATGGGTTGGCAATTCAAACATCTAGGTCCACTTTTCAAACAGGTACTTTAGAGTCATAGGTACTAGGGTGTGCCCCACTCTTGCAAATCAGTAGCTGATTCATGTGTTACAAAAGATGTGTCATTAACCATTTGTTTACTCTGAAACTTCATATAGTATATTAGGGCATTCTAAGACCTGCTGGTTTACACGTATGACTCTTTCAGAGTCCTCCTGCTGCACCCCAGTCCTTTGTGTGACATTTCATACTATTTTTCTCAGCAGGTAGCACTTACACCAAGTTTTATTTCACAGGGTAAACCTCATTGGGACAGTGTAGACAGATGACCTTTAGATGAAAAAGCTCCCATTGATGTGGTTCTCCAGTCTCTTTGGCTCCTCTAATCTCTTGTACATAGATGGCCAAAGAACTCTCCATTAGGACTAAGCAAAGGGCAGAGCTTAAGACTTAAGTAGGTGGCTTCTTTGATTTTCTTGTGACTAAAAATACATTAAAAAAATAAAATTAAATAAAAACAAACAGAAAAGACGTAAGGAGGGGATGGGAGGAAGGACAGAGAAGGATAAGGAGTCTTGGAAACCCTCCACCAGCTTCGCCTTTCTTCAGAGTAGGATACTAGCTTAGTTAAGATTGTTGGGTGCTAATCTGCTCTGTGGACTTCCAGATTGATGCAGAGGAGAAATCAGACAATAGTGCAGTGTGTGTAACCTAAATATCTGGACTTGTGGGAAATCTTAGGTCATGTAGACTGAATTCTTATCTTCATTTATGTTTCAGCTGCTATTGCTGGATAAGAGTGCTTATATTAATATACAGGAAGCCAAAGTGACACACACAGTTTTTCCAGCATTCTCCCTGTAGAGTTGGAGGGGTTGCATGGGGAATGCAACCAGAAGTTCTGAACCCGTTAAGAATCAGAGGACCTGTGTAAGAGTGTTTCGACTTAGCAAGTGTTGAGCACCAGTGTTGGTGGCCTCTGTCCTCTTTAGGAAGCAGGCAAGGGGATTGAGATCAATACATTGGATTTCATTTTATAGTTTCCTAGGTTTTAACGAATGTATTTGGTACACAAAGCCCTACTTTTAAAGATATTTCCAGTGTTTAAGGTTTTACCTCTAAATCTCTCTGAACCTGGGTTGTAATACAGTAACCTCAGAAGTTCTACTAGAGGTCTCTGGCATGGCAGGAATAGAGAAAGGAAATCAGCTCCATATCGTGAGTTACCACCTGTTACTACTTAAGAATGCAGTTAGGTGGTTGCCTTAATATTATGTTCCTTACCAATCCTTTGCTCAGTGGGAAACATCTTCTAAGTGTAAACCAATTTTTGGGGGTAATGTTTTCTTCCTATTTTTATTACTTAGAAACCTTAAAAATTACAGTGTTCGTCTGGTCAGAAGAAAAGGTCCTTTTTGCGGGGAGGATAGCATTGAGTTTGTGGGCTGGAAAATAAAAGTGGGGAGAGGGAACTTTATTCTCTTTTTCATTGGTGAATATCCTTAAAACATTTCTAAGATGTAGTTTCAGATTGGAGCTACTTAATTTCAGTAAAAAGAAATGATAGGTTAATTAAAGTGCATATTTTGGAGCCCAAATGTTTATTTTATATAGATCTTATATTTTGTTTCCAATTATCTTATTGTAGAATGAACTCTGTCGTTCTGTCAGGCATTGCGTAAATGTTAGACTGAGTATGTGCTTGTTTCCATGCGTATAGAAAATAGCGTCACACTCACTCAGTCTTCACAAATGAAAATGCCAGAGGAGGCAAGTAACAAGGAAGAATAACTCCAGACCAAAACTCCTCAATTTAAGGCACTCTCGTTAATTAGAAGTTCTCATGGAAATTATTATTTATCCCTTTTTCTCTGTGTTAGGGGTCTGTACCTTTTTAAAGCCTGAATATTTCTAGCCACGACTAAGCAATGTCAGTGATGTTACTAGGGTCTAGTTGTCAGGGTTAGGGCTAAGGAGTGGGTGAGATGGGAGAGGAATAGGGAAAGGAAGGAGAATTGAGTGAGTTGGAGAAAAGAGTGAAATGAAGATGAGGAGGATAGAAAAGATACAGGATCTTTAGTGTGTAGCATGGAGCCATCATCAGTTGTCTCAGGTAGTTCTTAGGGCTGCTGGATGCCTTGTGTGCTAGACTGAACTATGGTGAAATGAAGTAAAAACTGTTCTTGACAAGCAAAACGAGAGAATTAAAACATAATTTAATATGATATAGAAAGATCTGCAAGGCAGACAGTTAAGTGATGAAAGCAAGATGCAGAACAGTATGTATGATTTGATACCCTTTGTGTTTTTTGGAAAAAAAAAACAGGAGAAAAAGATAATTTGCATTGGTGTATGTATGCAAAAAAAAAAAAAAAAAGATCTTTAGGGCTGGGCATGGTGGCTCACACGTGTAATCCCAGCACTTTGGGAGTCCAAGGTGGGTGGATTACCTGAGGTCAGGAGTCTGAGACCAGCCTGGCCAATATGGTGAAACCGCGTCTCTACTGAAAATATAAAAACTAGCTGGGGCGTGGTGGCACACACCTGTAATCCCAGCTACTCGGGAGGCTGAGGCAGGAGAATTGCTTGAGCCCGGGAGACGGAGCTTGCAGTGAGCTGAGATCACGCCACTGTCCTCCAGCCTGGCTGACCAAGCGAGACTCTGTCTCAAACAACAGCAACAACACAAACCTTTAGAAGAATAAATAAGAAAATGGTGGCACTGGTTACCTGTTAGGTCTAGGAATTGTTCAGGTAGAGGACAGAGTAGGAAGGAGACTTCTCATTGCATTATATCTTTTTACACTTTCTGATGTTTGTATCAGATTTTAAAAATTAAATAGAAAATCGAAAATTTTAGCTGGGCGCAGTGGCTCACGCCTGTAATCCCAGCACTTTGGGAGGCGGAGGAGGGCGGATCATGAGGTCAGGAGATCAAGACCATCCTGGCTAACACGGTGAAACCCCGTCTCTACTAAAAATACAAAAAAATAGCTGGGCGTGGTGGCAGGCGCCTGTAGTCGCAGCTACTCGGGAGGCTGAAGCAGGAGAATGGCGTGAACCCGGGAGGCGGAGTTTACAGTGAGCCGAGATCGTGCCACTGCACTCCAGTCTGGGCGACAGAGGGAGACTCTGTCTCAAAAAAAAAAAAAAAAAAAAATTTTAAAGAACAGCATCTCAATCCTTCCTTTTCTTCTCTTTCTGTGTCTGGAAGTCAGAGAAATGGCAAGGGTTCTAACTGAGAGAATAGTTTTTTTGTTTTTGTTTTTGTTTTTTTGAGACGGAGTCTCACTCTGTCACCCAGGCTAGAGTGCAGTGGCGCAATCTCGGCTCACTGCAAACTGTGCCTCCTGGGTTCATGTCATCCTCCTGCCTCAGCCTCCCGAGTAGCTGGGACCACAGGCGCCCGCCACCACGCCCGGCTAAGTTTTTGTATTTTTAGTAGAGACGGAGTTTCACCGTGTTAGCCAGGATGGTCTCGATCTCCTGACCTCATGATCCGCCCAACTGGGCCTCCCAAAGTGCTGGGATTACAGGCGTGGGCCACCGTGCCCAGCCGAGAGAATAGTTCTTGAACAGTGGTTGAGGGGATACACATGCAAAAGGGCCCATAATCTAGGACATGTGTTCTCTTGGGATCTTCAAGAATTTTGAATTTATAGATGTATATTTCTAGTATTGAACTGCAAAGTCAGGCATTAAAAAATTTAACTTGGCCAGAAGCGATGGCTCACGCCTGTAATCCTAGCACTTTAGGAGGCTGAACAGGCAGATCGCTGGAGCACACGAGTTTGAGAACAGCCTGGGCAACGTGGCAAAACCCCATCTCTACTAAAAATACAAAAGAAAATTAGCCAGGCATGGTGGTGTGCACCTGTAGTTGCAGCTACTTGAGAGGCTGAGGTGGGAGGATGGCTCGAGCCTGGGAGGTGGAGGTTGCAGTGAACTGTGATTGCGCCCCTGCAGTCCAGCCTGGGTCATAGAGCCAGACCTTGTCTCTTGTCTCATTAAAGAAAAAAAAAAATTAACTTGTTCTTAAAGTTTTAGTAAAAACAGGTTTTCATTGTATATCCCCTTAAGTTAGCAATTAGATATAATCTCAGCATTCTTCTTCTTCTTCTTTTTTTTTTTATGAGACAGAGTCTCGCTTTGTTGTCCAGGTGATCTTGGCTCACTGCAACCTCCACTTCCTGGGTTCAAGTGATTCTCCTGCCTCAGCCTGCCGAGTAGCTGGGATTACAGGCGCCTGTCACCATGGCCAGCTAATTTTTTTTTTATTTTTAGTAGAGATGGGGTTTCACCAGCTTGGCCAGGCTGGTCTTAAACTCCTGACCTCAGGTGAGCCACCCGCCTCGGCCTCCCAAAGTGCTGGGATTACAGGCATGAGCCACCGTGCCTGGCCTAATCTCAGCACTCTTAACCGTGTGACTTTGGGCGATTTTCTTAATCTCTCTGAGATTCAGGTTCCTCCTTCATACTGGAAATAATAACACTTACTTCAGAGGAATTTTGTATTATATCTGTAAAGGACATAGGTCAGTGTTTGGCTCAGTGTACTACTACTGTTCTTATTGTAATTACTAATTTTTTTTTTTTTTTGAGATGGAGTCTTGCTGTGTCGCCCAGGCTGGAGTTCAGTGGCATGATCTCGGCTCACTGCAACCTGCGTCTCCTGAGTTCAAGCAATTCTCCTGCCTCAGCCTCTCAAGTAGCTGGGATTACAGGCGCATGCCAGCATGCCCGGCTTATTTTTCTATTTTTAGTAGAGACGGGGTTTCACTATGTTGGCCAGGCTGGTCTCAAACCCCTGGCCTCAAACTCCTGGCCTCAAGTGATCCACCCGCCTTGGCCTCCCAAAGTGCTGGGATTACAGGCGTGAGCCACCACGCCAGCTCTTATTGTAATTACTGTTAATAATAGCTCCTCATACACTAGTGGTGAGAGAGAGGGCTCTGGCTGTGTGATACTGGGTAAGCTCATTAACCTCTTAGAACCTCGGCGTCCACACCGTAAAAAGGGTGTAATGATAGTACCTAGATCCTAGAGTGGACTTTATAAGGATTAAATGAGTTTATTCACGCAGAGTGTTTAGAACAGCACCTGGTAGGTATTTAGTAAACCTGAGCTGCGAATTTTCTTATGACATCTGTTTGCTAAGGCTGCTGCCACAGAGTGACATATGCTGAGTGGCTTAAATAACAGAAATTTATTGTCTCACTGTTCTGGAGGCTAGAAATCTAAGGGCAGAGGCATGCTTTCTCTGAAGCAACTGGGACAGGATCTGTTTCAAGCCTCTCTTCTAGCTTCTGGTGGCAGCATAACTCCAGTCCTTATGTAGAGTTCTCCCTGTGTGCATTTCTTTTGTTTTTTTAGACAGAGTCTTGCTCTGTTGCCCAGGCTGGAGTGCAGTGGCATAATATCGGTTCACTGCAACCTCTGCCTCTCAGGTTCAGGTGATTCTCCTTCCTTAGCCTCCTAAGTAGCTGGGATTACAGGCACGTGTCACCATGCCCAGGTAATTTTTTGTATTTTTTGTAGAAACAGGGTTTCACCATGTTGCCCAGGCCGGTCTTGAACTCCTGACCTCAGGTGATCTGCCTGCCTCGGCCTCCCAAAGTGCTGGGATTACAGGCATGAGCCACAGCACCCAGCCTAAATTTTGTATTTTTTGTAGAGACAGGGCTGCACCTTGTTGCCCAGGCTGGTCTCAAACTCCTGACCTTAAGTGATCTGCCCAGCTCAGCCTCCCAAAGTGCTGGGATTACAGGTGTGAGCCACTGCGCCCAGCCTCCCTGTGTGTATTTCTTTGTGTCCACAATTTCCCCTTTTTTATAAGGACACGTCATATTGGGATTAGAGTCCTCCCTGATGACCTCATTTTAACTTTATGACCTCTTTGAAGATCCTATCTCTTTTTTTTTTTCAGAGTCTCTCTTTGTTGCCCAGGCTGGAGTACAGTGGGGTGATCTCAGCTCACTGCAACCTCCTCCTCCTAGGTTCAAGTGATTCTTCTGCCTTAGCCTTCCAAGTAGCTGGAGTTACAGGTGCTCGCCACTGTGCCTAGCTAATTTTTACATTTTTGGTAGAGATGGGGTTTCACCACATTGGCCAGGCTGGTCTCGAACTCCTGACCTCAAGTGGTCCACCCACCTCGGCCTCTTAAAGTGCTGAGATTGCAGGCGTGAGCCACCGCACCTGGTCTGAAGATCCCGTCTCTAAGATCACATTCTGAGGTACTGAATGTTAGGAGTACTACATATGTCTTTTTTTTTTTTTTTGAGACAGGGTCTCCCTTTGTCATTCAGGCTGGAGTGCAGTGGCACTTGGATCACTGCAACCTCCAGCCCCCCATCCTCCTGTATACTCTAAATCAGTGGTCCCCAACCTTTTTGGCGCCAGGGACTAGTTTCGTGAAATATAATTTTTCCACAGAGCCGGGGGCCGGAGAGGGGGATCAGGGATAGTTTTGGGATGATTCAGCACATTGCATTTACTGTGCACTTTATTTCTATTATTATTACATTGTAATATATAATGAAATAATTATACAAACTCACTGTAATGTAGAATCAGTGGGAGCCTGAGCTTGTTTTGCTGCAACTAGATGGTTCCATCTGGGGGTGATGGGAGACAGTGACAGATCATCAGGCATTAGATTCTCATAGGAGCACGCAGCGTAGATCCCTCACATGTGCAGTTCACAATAGGGTTCACGCTCCTATGAGAATCTAGTGCTGCAGCTGATCTGACAGGAGATGGAGCTCAGTTGGTAATGTGAGCCATGGGGATGGGACGCGGCTGTAAATACTGATGAGGCTTCTCTCACTCACCTGCTGCTCACCTCCTGCTGTGCAGCCCCATTCCTAACAGGCCCAGTTCTTAACAGTACTGGTCTGCCCCACGGGTTGGGGATGGGGACCCCTGCTTTAAATCACCTCTAGATTACTTATAATGCTGAATACAACATAAATGCTGTATAAATAGTTGTGAAACGCTATTGTTCATGGAATAATGACAAGAAAAAAGTCTGTACATGTTCAGCACAGATGTAGTTTTTTTTTTTTTTTTTTTTCTGAATAATTTCTATCTGTGGTTGGTTGAATCCATGGATATGGAACCCATGGATGTGGAGGGCCAATTCTATAGTAACAAGTCACTGTCTCATTCCTGTCCCTTAACCATTCGGTTCCCCTCCCATAGACAACCTTTTTTTTTTTTTTTTTTTTTTTGAGACAGAGTTTTGCTCTTGTTGCCCAGGCTGGAGTGCAATGGCTCGATCTCGGCTCACTGTGACCCCTGCCTCCTGGGTTCAAGCGATTCTCCTGCCTCAGCCTCCCGAGTAGCTGGGACTACAGGTGTGTGCTACCATGCCCAGCTCATTTTTGTATTTTTAGTAGAGATGGGGTTTCACCATGTTGGCCAGGTTGGTCTCAAACTCCTGACCTCAGGTGATTTGCCCACTTCGGCCTCCCAAAGTTCTGGGATTATAGGCATGAGCCACCGTGCCTGGCTGACAAACATTTTTATTTCTTGTATATCTGTCCAGACATATTTTTTGTATATACTGGCAGCTCTATATACATATATTCCCATTAAAAAACACATTAGTAGTATACTATTCATGTGTAAATATACTTTTTTTTTTTTTGAGACGGAGTTTCACTCTTGTTGCCCAGGCTGGAGTGCAATGGTGCGATCTCGGCTCACTGCAACCTCTGCCTCCCAGGTTCAAGCAATTCTCCTGCTTCAGCCTCCCGAGTAGCTGGGATTACAGGCATGTGCCACCATGCCCGGCTAATTTTGTATTTTTAGTAGAGATGGGTTTCTCCATGTTGGTCAGGCTGGTCTTGAACTCCCGACCTCAGGTGATCCACCCGCCTCGGCCTCCCAAAGTGCTGGGATTACAGGCATGAGCCACTGCGCCCGGCTGTAAATATGCTTTTTGTAGGTTCTCTTAGTTCAGATGTAGGACCAGTCTGATGTTAGGTTCTTAGGTAAGGACCTATATAAAGATAGTATAAAATGGTACCTAATATTACAAAGCTTTTTTAGGAATGGCAAAGGGATAATATGGCAGCTTCCTCCCTGTCAGTTCTGCATTGGTGACTAAGGATCTCAAATTTCTGGATAATCTGGCTTGCTTAGTTACAACGAGAGACCAGAACTTGCTGATAGCATATGAAATCTTCGGGGGAGTTTTGAATGTTTTTCATTTTTTAATCTGATATGATGTAGCAGACATGACATTGACTCACATGCAAGCCCCAAACATGCCGAAGCCGCGGGAGCTCTCTATCGGCCATAGTAGGCTGCTCTGGAGCCGTTGGTTCAGGCAGCTGTTGAGTGGGCCTGGGAGGCACGGAGGGAAAGGGAAGAGGGCCGGCACTGGTTTACTCTCCTAGACATAGTCGTGAAATCTCATGGTCAAAGGAAACCAAGAAGTCATCTCATCCTGCTACTATTTTCCTTCCAGGGTCTCTTCTGCAGGGTCCCCATGAATTGTGGCTGAAGTTGTGCACAAACAAGTATCTCCAGTGACAGGAGTGCCTTCTGAGGCAGCCCATTGCATTTTCATCTGCTGACACTCTGCTGGGCTGACTTCTGTAGTTTTCACCACTGATCTTCAGTCCACCTCACAGAGCTCTATAAAACGCTTGAATCCTCTTTACATCATAGACTTTCAGCTACTTGAAGATAGCCATCAGCCGCTACGTGACTCTTTTCTCCAGGTAAAATCTCCAGTTATAGCAGCTGTTCTTCATATGGCCTAGTGTCTAATGCGTTTGCTCTCCTGGTCATTTTTTGAATTTCTTCAGTTTGCCCATGTCTCAGAGTGTGGGATCCAGCACTGCCCATATAACGTTCCCAGGATGTTCTGACTGATGTAGAGTAAGCCTGGTATCACCCATGTCCTAGGAACTGAGACCCCGTCACTACTGGTGATGCAGCCTAGGATCAAACTGTTCTTTTGGCAGCCACTTCACATTTTTGTGTTAAGGGCTTACTCTTAGCCAAACACAAATTTTGTTTTGTTTTGTTTTTTGTTTTTTCTGAGACAGGTTCTCACTCTCACCTAAGCTGGAGTGCAGTGGCACGATCTCAGCTCACTCCAACTGCTGCCTCCCGGGTTCAAGCAATTCTTTTACCTCAGCCTCCCAAGTAGCTGGGATCACAGGTATGCGTCACCATGCCTGGCTAATTTTTGTATTTTTAGTAGAGATGGGGTTTTCCCAAGTTGGCCTGGCTGGTTTCGAACCCCTGACCTCAAGTCATCTGCCCACCTTGGCTTCCTGAAGTGCTGGGATTACAGGCCTGAGCCACCACACCTGGCTGACAGATTGTTGTTATCATTAATGTCACATGAACTACTGCCAAAGGCGTCTCCCCTTCTTGTGCTTGGAGGGTGTGTTGGATGCCACCTGTGCCCCTCCCTGGAGATGCTTTTGGCCCCACAGCTTCCTCCAGCCAATGTAGCAGTGACTGGGTCTGTGCAGGTTTTGGTCACCTTCACTCAGGTGTGATGGGGTGGTGCCTTTCTTTGGCCCGCCCCAGGTATCTTTTTACTTCTTGGGATGTATTTGATGCTATAGTATGGAATGCTGCAGAGACTTCCGGCACCAACCCCCTGGAGTTGGACTTTATTTCACAGGTTGAGGGCACCATCCTCCACAAGAATCCCCAACTTCAGCCACCAGCTGGCAACAGGTTTGGGGGTCCTCAGCCCACCCTCACTTCTGGCCAGATGGCTACAAATTTGGCAATTTCCACTACCCCCTCAGGTTTGATCACTTATTAGAATGATTCACAGAATTCAGGGACATGCTATGCTTACAACTACAGTTTTATTAATTGATCAATAAAGCAAAAGGATATAAATGAACCAGTCAAAGGGAAAGACACATAGATCTGGGAGGACACCAAACGCAAAGCTTTCATTGTTCTCTCCCCATGGAGTCAGGGGCTGTTAACCTTTCCAGCACATCGATGCGTGACAATGTATAGAGTATTGCCAACCAGGGACGTGCTCCTGAGCTTCAGTATTTGTCATTTTTATTGGGGCTTCCTTGCATAGGCACGATTGATTGAATCATTGGCCATGTGACTCAAACTTTAGCACCCTCATTTCCCCAGAGGTGATCTTGTTAGCATACACTATCTAGGGGCCCACTCTGAGTCACCTTGTTAGCATCAACTTAGAGGTGTGGGCCCACCATGATAACAAAGATACTGCTGACCGGGTGCGGTGGCTCACGCCTGTAATCCCAGCACTTTGGGAGGCCGAGGCGGGCGGGTCACAAGGTCAGGAGATCGAAACCATCCTGGCTAACATGGTGAAACCTTGTCTCTACTGAAAATACAAAAAATTAGCCGGGCGCGGTAGCGGGCGCCTGTAGTCCCAGCTGCTTGGGAGGCTGAGGCAGGAGAATGGCGCGAACCCGAGAGGCGGAGCTTGCAGTGAGTCAAGATCGCGCCACTGCACTCCAGCCTGGCGGACAGAGCCAGACTCCGTCTCAAAAAAAAAAAAAAAAAAAAAAAAAAAAAAGATACTGCTATCACTCTGAAAAGTCCAAGGGTTTAGAGGCTACCTTCTAGAAACTGGGGACAAAGACCAGCCAAATTCATTACTATACAGATGCCCACAGGAATCTCTTGGTGTTCATACCAATGTGACCCAGAAGTATGGGTGGCCTAACACCTGTTGAGTTGTTCTTGAGCAACAGGGAATGGGTACTGAAGGATACTTGTTTCCTCTTTTGTCCTCTGGGTGAACAGTTCTGACAAGCATTTGATATGGCTTCTTAGAATGTCCAACAACGGTGAGCAGTGGTCCCATAGTGGGGGCCCAGCTTGATAACTCGTCCTTCTATTGTCTGTCCCTCCTGCCCTGTTTTACTCCCTCAGCCCCTCATTCCTGCTCTCTGGGATCACTTCCCAAAGAAAGTACCTGCACTTAAGCTTTTGTCTCAAGTTTTGCTTTAGAGGGCTAGCCCTAGAATGCTTTTATTATACTAAACTTTACATGTTTTAAAAAACAATATTTTGGCCAGGAGCAGTGTCTCACGCCTATAATCCTAGCACTTTGGGAGGCTAAGGCAGGCGGATCACCTGAGGTCAGGAGTTCGAGACCAGCCTGTCCAATATGGTGAAACCTTGTCTCTACTAAAAATACAAAAATAAGCAGGGTGTGATGGTGTGCCTATATTCCCAGCTAATCGGGAGGCTGAGACAGGAGAATTGCTTGAACCCAGGAGGTGGAGGTTGCAGTGAGCCGAGGTCACGCCACTGCATTCCAGCCTGGGCTGCAGCGAGACTCCATCTCAAAATAAATAAATAAATTAATTTAAAAAATGTTTTTTTCCCTGACGTGGAAATTAAGTGATTAAAAAATGAGACTAACTTTTTCAGGATATATTCTTGTTGTTAATATGGCGCAGGGCTGTGATGCTTCTGCAAAATGTGAGTTGAGTGTATAGCAGGCCTCCTAACTCTAGAGATGATGTATCCTTCCGTATCGATTGCCTTTGTGAAGTCACACACATAAGCAGGGAGAAGTCGTGAAGATACATAAACAGCTGCGTTTTCCAGGCTCAGATCACTAACATGCTCGTGATTTCTTTCTAGGTCTGATTTTTATGGTTGACAGTAATGACAGAGAGCGGATTGATGAGGCCTGGGAAGTGCTAACTTACTTGTTAGAGGACGATGAGCTCAGAAATGCAGTTTTATTGGTATTTGCCAATAAACAAGTATGTTGTTATTGGCTTTCTGAATGCTGGAACTGAAATTTACTGCCAAATGTCTCACTTGTAAATACAGACATTTAAATGAGATGTCTGCCTCCCTGTCCCAGTACCAACCATAATATCTCCCACCATCTCCTTGCTAGAATGTCTTTTTTTTTATTGAGACAGAGTCTCACTCTGTTGCCCAGGCTGGAGTACAGTGGTGTGATCTCAGCTCACTGTGACCTCCATCTCCCGGGTTCAAGTGATTCTCCTGCCCCAGCCTCCCAAGTAACTGGGATTACAGGCATGCGCCGCCATGCCCACCTAATTTTTGTATTTTTAATAGAGACTGGGTTTCACCATGTTGGCCAGGCTGGTCTCAAACTCCTGACTTCAAGTGATCTGCCCACCTCGACCTCCCAAATTGCTAGGATTACAGGTGTGAGCCACCGAGCATCTACTAAATTCCAGACTTGGTTTTAGGCTTAAACCAAGACAGATAAAGTCCTTGTGTTCTTGGAGTTTACGTTGCTAGGGGGAAGAGAGTCAACCAATAAATAACATGAAATGTGCCAGGTGTGGTGGCTCATGCCTGTACTCCCAACACTTTGGGAGGCTGAAGCGGGGGGAATCACTTGAGCCCAGGAGTTCAAGACCAGCCTGGGCAACATAGTGAAACCCCATCTCTACAAAAAAGTACAAACATTAGCTGGATGTGGTAGCATGCACCTGTGGTCCCAGCTATTCAGGAGGCTGAGGTGGGAGGATCACTTAAGCCTGGAAGTTTGGGGCTGCAGTGAGATGAGATTATTCCATTATGCTCCATCCTGGGCTACAGAGTAAAATAAATAATAATACGTGTCAAATGGTTTTTAAGTGTTGTGGAAGAAGCAAAAGCATAGTAAAGGGGCAGGGCGGGTGTGGGAAAGACTGGGAATGCCTCTCTGATGAGATGACATCTGAGCGGAGACCAGAAGGCCGGGAGGAAGGGAGCCACACAATTCTAGGAACAGCATGGCAGCCAGTGCAGCTGGAACAGAATGAGCAGGGGAGAGAGAGAGGAGATGAGATTGAATCATATAGGGCCTGTTTTGGAGGAGGAAAAGGGCTTGTACATAAATGTAAAAGAGTAAAAGAAATATGGGAGGAAGACCAAGCATAGAACTATCCAGCCTCAGGACTCTGAGCTAAACTAAGCATGAAAAAGAAGGTAGAAAGAACCACGTGGAATTGTACCAGTCTGAGATGACCACCGTCACATTCTGACATCCTTCCACTTTCTCTTCCATGAGTGCATTCATTATGTAATTGTGATCATACTGTTGTGACAATGTTGCATCCTGTTTTATCACTTTAGATTTATCAAAATCATTGTCTCTTGTTATCCAACTCTTTGTAGACCTGATTTTAAACGGTGGATGGATCATCATTTGTACAACCTTTACTCTCACTGTTCAGGTTCAATGTCAGTCCAGAGTTTGCACAGTGAACATATGACTATTAAAGAAAGAAAATGACTCTGGAGGGTGTGTGTGTGTATGTGTGTGTGATTTTTTTGTTTTGTTTTGTTTTGAGACAGGGTCTTACTCTGTCGCCCAGGCTGGAGTGGAGTGGTGCGATCACAGTTCACTGCAGCCTCGAACTCCTGGGCTCAAGTGATCCTTCTTCCTCGGCCTCCCAAGTAGCTGGGACTGCAGGCACGTGCCACCATGCCCAGCTAATTTTTTAATTTTTTTGTAGAGCTGAGATCTTGCTATGTTGCCCAGGCTGGTCTCAAACACCTGTGCTCAAGCTGTCCTCCCACCTCAGCCCCGCAAAGTGCTGGGATTATAGGTATAAGCTACCGTGCTTGGTGCCTCTGTTGTTTTCAATGATGAAAACAGAATGTTCTCATGGTATAAATACGCATACAGTTCAGAATATTCAAGTGAAATATTCTAGTGCTACTATTCATTGTTAAATTTATTCTTTCTCTTTCCAGAGATCCAACTTTCTCTGCCTGTGTAAGCAACTGTATGATTATGTTCTTTCACTTAGTATATCTTGGAAGTCCTTCCATATCAGTACATCTACAGCTACTTTATTTAATTAATTAATTAATTAATTAATTAATTAATTTATTGAGATGGAGTTTCACTCTTATTGTCCAGGCTGGAGTGCAATGGCGCTACCTCGGCTCACCGCAACTTCCGCCTCCTGGGCTCAAGCAATTCTCCTGCCTCAGCCTCCCGAGTAGCTGGGATTACAGGCATGCGCCACCACTCCTGGCTAATTTTGTATTTTTAATAGAGACGGGGTTTCTCCATGTTGATCAGGCTGGTATAGAACTCCCAACCTCAGGTGATCCGACCACCTCGGCCTCTCAAAGTGCTGGGATTACAGGTGTGAGCCACTGTGTCCAGCCTTACTTTGTTCTTTAATGCTGATTTATTCAAATTTAGTTTGAGCTTATTCTGTGCCAAGCACATTTCAAGGCACTTGGGATACATCAGAGGACGAGATAGACCAAGATTCCTGCCCTTGTAAAGCTTGCATTCTAGTTAGGGGAGACAGATAGATAGTCAATAATAAATATACTTAAATAAGTAAATGTCGTGATGTAGTAATGTATGGTGAGTGCCATATTGAAAAGATGGAACAGACCACTTCGTTGAGGTCTCCAGTCCAGGAGGCTTTGTAGACCATAAGGACTCGGACTCGTATCCTGAGAGAGGGGGAGCTGTTGCAGTTTTGATAGAAGAATGATTCAATCTGATTCACCGATGGCTGGGTTGAGAATAGGCTTCACGGGAGCAAGAGCAGAGAAGTAGGGAGGACAGTTAGGAAGTTATTTCAGTCATCCAGGTGAGAAGCGATGTGGTGTCAGATCGCGGCGACAGCTGTGGAGTTAGTAAGTGGTCAGATTCTGGATAAATTTTGATAGTAGAGCCATTAGGAGTTCCTGACAGATTGGCTGTGACATTGAGAGAAAAAAAGTAAGGATAATTTCAAGCTTTTTGGCCTGAGCAACTGGAAGGTTGGAGTTGGCCATCAACAGAGAAGACTGTGGGTTTGGGCACGTTTAACAGGGAAGAGCATATTTCGCTATATGGATACAACAGTATACATTGACTTTTGAATGTTCTTTTTCAAGGATCTCCCTAATACTATGAACGTGGCAGAGATAACGGACGAGCTCGGCCTCCATTCCCTCCGCTACAGAAACTGGCACATTCAGGCTACTTGTGCCACTACTGGACATGGGCTTTACGAAGGCCTGAACTGGCTCGCCAACCAGTTCCAGAACCAGAACTGATCAGAAGGATCTATTCTTTGTGCCTTGTGGCCACATCAGCTAGCCTCTGCTGTGTGCATGTGTACGTGTGTGCTGGGAGTGGAGGCAGCTTTCTCACGGTGCCTTATCCATGCCATAAGAAAAGCAGTGTTACATTTTAAGAAACCCAGTGTTAAGTTTTAAACACCACCTTCCATTTCAGTAGCTTTGATGATCATTTTTGCAATTGATGGAGAAGTCCAGAGGGCTTGCTGGTGCTCGAAGGCCAGAGCGGGCTTCATGGAGGCGAGTTGGAGCGGGGACTGAGTTCAGCTGTTGCAATCCTGGTCTGGCGTCTGGAGTCCTGTTAGTCTTTGGCATCCTTTCGTAAAAAGGAAGGAATTGTCATTCTTTTTTTTTTAAACCATATTTTTACTGTACCTTTTCATGTTTATTTATTTTTTATTAAAAAAATTTTTTTTGAAACAGCCTCCCACTCTGTCGCCCAAGCTGGAGTGCAGTGGTGCGATCTCAGCTCACTGCAACCTCCGTCTCTCGGGCTCAAGCAATCCTCCCACCTCAGCCCCCTGAGTAGCTGAGACTACGGGTGTGCACCACCACACCTGGCTAATTTTTGTATTTTTTGTGGAGACAGGGTCTTGCCATGTTGCCCAGGCTGGTCTGTAACTCCTGAGCTCAAGGGATCCACCCACCTCAGCCTTCCAAAATGCTGGGATTACAGGCATGAGCCACTGCGCTACTGAGAAATCGTCATTCTTTACCACCACTGCTGCAGCTAGCAGCTCACTCTTCAGTGCTTTAAGCAAATGATCCTCAGGAAAGAAAAGGTATTTGCTTATTGCAGGTGCAAAGAGGCTCAGATTGGAACTTTTCCCTGAAGCTGTATTGTAGCCCAGAGTTCCTGATGTAAGATGCTTTATTTAAAGACATCCGTGAGCTTTTTCACTGGCATATCAATACTTCATAACACTAGGAAGGTATCCAGCCTTTTCCTTATGCTAGTTCCTTCCTTTATTTGCCAGATGGGGACCCTGTGGGGAGGTGACCCAGTGTGAGGCCGAAGCTCTTTCCCAGAGCCCCACAGGCCAGTGGAGGGTCGTGTTTGTGCTCTGGGCATCACCGTCTTGGGTCTCGGTCCCCTGCGACTGCAGTTGCTACATCCCTGCTCTGAGATAAATGTTCTTCCCATGAAGCAGACGGTTCACTTTTGGGATGGCGCTGTCCCCAGGTTTGGCTGTCTCAGTCCAGATGATGTTTGGTTAGTTTCCATTCCCAGAACCACAAGCCTTTGAGTTCTGAAAGTTTGTGACAGAATCAAGAGGCTAATTTGGGAGATGTGAGATTCCCAGCCCACCTGGTATTGCCCTCGAGTTAGTGGTAAATTTTGCTATGGAAAATATCTCTTGTCAAGACCAAGCTCCGGCGCATTGCCTCCCTCTTTTGGATGGCCATGACATCTCATGAACCACTTGGAAATGTGTTTTATGTTGTTCTCCAAATATTAATAAAAATATCCCGGAGAGGAGGTTCACTAAGTAGCCTAGAGCTCGTTTGTCCAGACAATTGTTGGCCATATTAGTACCTAAGCACTTCTATTTAAACTTCTTTTTTTTTTTCTTTTTGAGACGGAGTCTTGCTCTATCACCCTGGCTAGAGTACAGTGGCGTGATCTCGGCTCACAGCAACCTCTGCCTCCCGGGTTCAAGCGATTCTCCTGCCTCTGCCTCCTGAGTAGCTGGGACTACAGGCGCCCGCCACCACACCCAGCTAAATTTTGTATTTTTAGTAGAGACAGGGTTTCATCATGTTGGCCAGGCTGGTCTTGAATTCCTGACCTCAAGTGATCCACCTGCCTCGGCCTCCCAAAGTGCTGGGATTATAGGCGTGAGCCACCACGCCTGGCCTATTTAACCTTCTAAAACTACTTTTTCAAGAAATATTTATTCGAATTATAGAAGATTGGCCAGGCACAGTGGCTCATGCCTGTAATCCCAGCGCTTTGGGAGGCCGAGGTGGGAGAGTCGCTTGAGCCCAGAGTTTGAGATCAGCCTGGGCAACATGGCGAGAACCTGTCCCAAATTTAATATAATAAATTTTAAATAAAATAAAATTTTAAAAATAAAATTAAATAAAAAATTATACAGGAGGGCCATGTCAGGTGAATTTTAACTGAAGCAAACCTTATTTATTCATAACAATGAAGTTGATATTACTAGGAAAAAATTTCATTCCATGATAAATGTGTGGTATCATGTTTTTCTTTAAAATATTGAATTTAAAGAATGTTCATTGCAATACTGGCAACTAAGTCCAGATTTGCTTTTTAACCATGGAGTAATTTCTGAGAAATACTTGTTTTATTTTATTTTATTTTATTTTATTTTTTTGAAACAGAGTCTTGCTCTTGTTGCCCAGGCTGGAGTGCAATGGTGTGATCTCTGCCTCCTGGGTGCAAGCGATTCTCCTGCCTCAACCTCCTGAGTAGCTGGGATTACAGGCGCCCTCCACCACGCCCAGCGAATTTTTGTATCTTTAGTAGAGACAGGGTTTCACCACGTTGGCCAGGTTGGTCTTGAACTCCTGACCTCATGATCTGCCTGCCTCAGCCTCCCAAAGTGTTGGGATTACAGGTGTGAGCCACCGCACCCGGCCTCTGAGAAATATTTAGATTGTACGCCTCAAATGGGCAGGGACTGTGTCTTACACTTTTGTATTTATGCTACAGCTTACCTAATACAGTGCCAGGCCTCGTTAAACACTTATTGATTGCTCAGACAATAAAGAACTTGCTTTGGAAGGAGGAGAGGATAGTCATGTGCTTCTGAATGTATTGAACTTCTTGAAATCTCTTTCCCCATCAATTTTAGCAGAGTTTCTATTGAAACTCCTAGGGTGTGTTTATGGAAGACAAACTGAGATGTGCTGTCCCAGCCTTAGGCCCTGGCAGTACGCCTTGCCTTTTCACGGCACACCCACTACAGCCTTTCCCACACTGTGACACTGGAGCTGGTGAGTCAGAGTAAGTATAAGTGGGGAGCACTTTTCAGTACAGTAGTTTTGAGGAAAGACTTGGGTCTCTGAAAGCCATGTTTGCATCCCTGCCATGTCCCTCACTGGCTGCTAGCCTCAGGCCACTGACTCTTAGCCTCTGTATCTCGGAGCCTCAGTTTGCTTAACTGTTAAATGGGGATACTGATACCTGCCTCATAGAGTTAGGAGGATTGTCTCCTACCTTTGAATGTCTTGCTCTGGTGTTTCCCTGGAGATATCTTGTCCAAGTATGAACAGCAGTGCTGGCCACAAACTCATCAGCATTATTATTATTATTTTTATTATTATCATTATTGAGACAGAGTCTCACTCTGTCACCCAGGCTGGAGTGCAGTGGCACAATCTCAGCTCACTGCAACCTCTGCCTCCTGTGTTCAAGCGATTCTCGTGCTTCAGCTGCCCGAGTAGCTGGGATTACAGGTGTGCACCACCACATCTGGCTAATTTTTGTATGAGTAGTAGAGACGGGGATGCACTATGTTGGCCAGGCTGGCCTTGAACTCCTGACCTCAAGCGATCTGCCCGCCTCGGCCTCCCAAAGTGCTGAGATTACAGGCGTGAATCACCGCACCTGGCCACTTTTAAAACATTTCTATCACCCTGAAAAGAAACCCTGCACCCTTTAGCAGTCACTCCTCATTTCCCCCGTCCTCCGCAGCACTGGGCAACCACTAACCACTGACCTACTTCCTGTCTCTAGATCTGGTGGAGATGCTTTTTAAACTTTTTTTTACTACCCTATGGTCCCTGAGGAGCATTACACTGAGAAATTTTCTCCTATTTTGTCTTTCATTCTCCGCATCCTCTTTTGTTCTAGTGCATGGCATGGGAAGCCCTCTCTAGGAGGATGCTGTGGCCACACAAGCACTGGACGAACCACTGGAGTAGGTGACTTCAAAGGTGTCCTGATGTAGTAGCTATTAGACAAACTCCTGCATTTGGCCAGTAATTAGCGTGCTGCTGCACATTGCCACTAGGTGGTGCTGCTGCTCCATCCCAACTAACCCACATGCATCCCTGGCTGGGGTCAGCCTTGGGGTTTCCCAAGTGTAGAGGAATTCATCTCTGTGCCTGTGGTAATGGCTGGACACCAGGAGAGACCCAGAAAACAGGGATATTCCTAGAAGAGAAAGGCAAAATAAGCACTCAGAGCAGAGGACATTTGAGTGTCAATAATGAAGGTGGCAGCAGTAATCATGGCTATCATTTACTAAAAATAGTGGATATTGGCCAGACATGGTGGCTCACACCTGTAATCCCAGCATTTTGGGAGACCAAGGTGGGTGGATCACTTGAGGTCAGCAGTTCGAGACCAGCCCGGCCAACATGGTGAAACTATCTACTAAAAATACAAAAATTAGCCAGGTGTGGTGGTGCACGCCTGTAGTCCCAGCTACTCGGGAGGCTGAGGAAGGAGAATCACTTGAACCTGGGAGGTGGAGGCTGTAGTGAGCTGAGATCGCGTCACTGCATTCCAGCCTGGACGACAGAGCAAGACTGTCTCAAAAAAAAAAAAAGTAGATACTGTGCTAGTCACTTGATACACATCATCTCTGATCTTTGCACTGAGCGAGGCATGTGTATTATGTCTGCATTACAAAAGGGGAAAAATTAAGGTTCAAGAAGATAAAGTCACCAGGCATGGTGGCGCATGCCTGTGATCGCAGGACTTTAAGAGGCTGAGACAGGCGGATTGGTTGAATCCAGGAGTTCAAGACCAGCCTGGGCAACATAGTGAGACCTCATCTCTACAAAAAAATAAAAGTAGCTGGGTGTGGTGGTGTGTGCCTGTAGTCACAGCTCCTCGGGAGGCTGATGTGGAAGGATCACTTGAGCCCGGGGGATAGAGGCTGCAGTGAGATGAGACTGAGCCATTGCACTCAGCCTAGGCAACAGAGTGAGACCCTGTCTCAAAACAAAACAGAAATAACAAAAAATAAGGCGACTTGCTGGAGGCCACATGGCTGTGAGCCAAATACAGGTCTGGGTTATCAGGGCTCACATACTTCTAAGTACACCCTACTGCCTTGGAATCTGCTGAAGACCAAGCCCCTGCCCCCAAGCCATGGCAAAGAAGGAGGGAAGGAAGCAAAGGTGCCCAGTGGGGACAACTCGGGGAGCGGCGAGATGCCCAGGGCCCAGGAAGGCCAAGCAGCATGTGGCAGGGCAGCATCAGGTGACTCCCAAGAAGGAATGAGGAGAGGATGTGAGGAAAGAGCCACAGCACAGAGGCCTGCTGTTAGGTCAGCGGAAACCACGGCCCATGGGACCTGGATCTACCCTTGATGCTAACAATGTTCTTTGGGGAAAAAATCTATAATCACAAAGTTTCTGCAACTGGACTGTAGTCATGGTTGCAGAACTGTATAGATTTACTAGGAACCATCAAATTGTTCACTTACAATGGGTAAATTGTACAGTACATAGGTTATCCCTCAGTAAAGCTGTATGAAATTTATAGTCATGAAACCAATAGTGACAAAGGAGCTGGGTAAGTAGGTCTCAGCTGTTCTGTAGGCACTTTGAGAAGAGGAAGAGTAGCATCTCGGTTTTAATAAAAGAAAGCCTGGCCCATGGCGTCCAGCTTCTGCTTGAATACTTTCAGTGCCCGGGAGCTCAGTATCTCAAAGCAGCCCACTCCGGTTTAAGAGAACTCTAAACCTTAGAATGTTGAAATACATCATTATTATTCTAGTACTGCTGTGAAAAATAAATGTCTTTGTTTTGCCACATAACATTTCTCTGAGAGCTTGAGGACAGTTATTGCATTTTCCCAAGTCATTTTTATCTCAGACAGAATTCCCTGATGACCTGTAGGTTTTTTGTTTTTTTGTCTTGTTTTGTGTGTGTGTGTGTGTGTGTGTGTGTGTGTGTGTGTGTGTGTGTGTGTGTGTGCGCGCGCGTGTGTGTGTGTGCGCGCGTGTGTGTGTGTTTTGGAGATGGAGTCTCTGTCGCCCAGGCTGGAGTGCAGTGGCATGATCTTGGCTCACTGCAGCCTCCACATTCCGAGTTCAAGCAATTCTCCTGCCTCAGCCTCCCAAATAGCTGGGATTACAGGTGTGAGCCACCACACCTGGCTAATTTTTGTATTTTTAGTAGAGATGGAGTTTCACCACATTGGCCAGGCTAGTCTCGAACTCCTGGTTTCAGGTGATCCACCCTCCTCGGCCTCCCAAAGTGCTGAAATTACAGGTGTGAGCCATTGTACTTGGCTCTCCTTGTGTTTTTTACAGGACAAGATTTCCAGCCTCTCCCATTCTCCCATTCTCCTGGTAGCTCTCCAGGAGCTACCCCTTTGATCTGTCCACATCCTTCTTAAAATGTGGGGACCCATGGGGAACCTGAGATTCTGCAGATGCCAGCCCAGTGCTGTGTGGTTAACAATTTGGATCCTAGCATTAAGACCCCGGGTTCAAATCCTTGCTCCGCTGTAGGCCAGCTGTGTGACCATGGTTAAAAACATCTACCTTTCTGAGCTCTAATGTCATCATCTAAGTTATTGTGAGGATTGTACTGACCCACACTTTCTATCTGCCCAATCCCTTGAGGTGGGCTCAACCTGGGTTGGCAATGGTTGGGCAAGGGAGAGCAATCCAAACAGCAAACTGTCACACTGCTGATAAGCCAAGCAGAGACACAGCCACCATTAGGAGAAGGGGCTCTTCCATCTCTGTCAGGCTTTTCTCTCATGGAGCTGTAACCCCTGGCAAAGGAGGTGAGGAACTTGCTGGGGGGAGCACACAAACACCTGCTGATGTGCCTGACTTGGATACCCAGGAAGTTGCTGGCTTTCTCTTCCTTTCCCCAACATTTTTATTTGTTTGTTTGAGGCAGAGTCTCGCTCTGTCACCCAGCCTGGAGTGCAAAGGCATGATCTTGGCTGAGTGCAATGGCATGATCTTGGCTCACTGCAACCTCCGCCTCCTGAGTTCAAGTGATTCTCCTGCCTCAGCCTCCTGAGTATTTGGGACTACAGGCGTGCGCCACCTCACCCGGCTAATTGTTGTATATTTAGTAGAGATGGGGTTTTGTCATGTTGGCCAGGCTGGTCTCGAACTGACCTCAGGGGATCCACCCGCCTCGGCCTCCCAAAGGGTTGGGATTACAGGCATGAGCCACCGCGCCTGGCTGGCATTTTTTTTTTCAACATAGTCTCCTCTTGATCTCATCCTTTGTCCACTGCACAAACCCCTCCCCAAAACGATCCCCAAGGAGGGGGGCTCCCGAACTAGATCAGCCTAGGGTAGGCCTACCCGGTTCAATCTTAGTCGGGTCTATGGTGCCATCTGATTGAAATCTAACTTGACTCTCTTCTCACTGACCTCTTCGGGGTCCCAGGGGTGTAAACATCCTGCAGCCTTCCACCAGCATTGTCTCTTCAATGTTCCCCTCCATTCATGACTCTCCTCACTGTATTTCTACTAACTTAACTCTTACATACAAAACAGGTCTTTCCTTCTTTCTGTACATCAGATATCATTTTGGATCGATACTACACCCAAGGCTGGGTGTGGTGGCTCATGCCTGTAATCCCAGCACTTTGGGAGGCCGAGGCAGGCAGATTACTTGAGGTCAGGAGTTTGAGACCAGCCTGGCCAACATGGTGAAACCCCATCGCTACTAAAAATACAAACTTAGCCAGGCATGGTGGCGCGCGCCTGTAGTCCCAGCTACTTGGGAGGCTGAGAAATGAGAATCACTCGAACCCAGGAGGTGGAGGCTACAGTGAGCCAAGATTTCACCACTGCACTCCAGCCTGGGCAACAGAGGAAGACCTTGTCTCAAAAAAAAAAAAGAAAAAGGAAAAGAAAGCAAACTACACCCCCGGGTACTTACATAAATGAGATCATTTCTGTAAACACAGCGCAGTAGCAGCATCTAGTATAATAAGCACTCAATAAATACGAGCTATTATTGCTGAGGCAATGCATATTGGGGCTCTTTTTCTCCATCCTCTTGTGTAGCCTAAGTTTGCAGCTGTGTTTGGCAGCCGCCTCATACTAATGAAGCACACTGGGCTTGGGATCATTTCAGACCTGCAGATCTCTTTTGCATGAAATGCAATGGGGCCGGGGCTCCCTCTTCTGCATTTGTGCAGCTGCTTTTAAGAACATAATGAATGATTTGCATTTGTCTCTTTTCATTTCATCTAGGCTTTGCCCCATCATCCTAACCTGTTGGCTTCATTTTGAATTTTGGATTTTGTTATTGAATGCATCAGATCTCCCTCCAAGCTTTGCTTCCTATAAATTTGATACCCATGACTCATAAGTCATCATCTGAATCATGATAAAAAATACTGAATAAGGCTGGGCACGGTGGCTTACACCTGTAATCCCAGCACTTTGGGAGGCCAAGGCAGGTGATCACTTGAGGTCAGGAGTTGGAGACCAGCCTGGCCAACATGGTGAAACCCCATCTCTACCCAAAATACAAAAATTAGCCGGGTGTGGTGGCACCCACCTGTAGTCCCAGCTGCCTGGGAGGCTGAGGCATGCAAATTGCTTGACTTTGGAAGGTGGAGGTTATACTGAGCTAAGATGGCACCACTGCACTCCAGCCTGGGTGACAGAGGAAGTCTCTGTCTGTCTCTCTCTCTCTCTCCATGTATATATATAAAATTAGATGGGGACATACCATCAGAAACTTCCCTCCAGCTTGATTCATTTGTGTAACAGTAACAGATATTTACTAAGCACCTATAATGTGCTCTGTAGTGGACACTGTTCCATTCATTAGATGTGGATGTTCAGCCATCTATGTAACTTGGCTAATCATACTTTAAATCTAGCCCTTATTTCTCCATCTTATCCACCAGGAATCCTGAAAGATTCTATCAAATGCTTCGCTAAAATTAAGTATACAATATGCGTAGCAATGCCTTCATGTACCAATCCCTCAGCAATGGAAATAAGGTTAATTTGACTAATTACTCTTAGTAAGCCGCTTTGACCACTGGTAACATCTGCCATCTTTTATAAGCCTATCTGATTGCAGATCAACCTCAGACATACCCATCTGTAGTTTCTGGAATCCACCTTCTCTCTCTCACAAACCTGGGCGACATTTGCTCATCTCTAATTTTTCTCCACCCTTCTCAGCTTCCTGACTTCTCAATATTTACAGTAGGAGTTTGCAATCACACAGTAAAGGTCTTGGATATATTTAGTTGGAGTTAAGAGCGCTGGGCTCCCATAAAGCAGTAGGGCTCTCCTTGAGTTTAGTTTATATATATTTAGTTGGAGTTAAGAGTGTTGGGCTCCCATAAAGCAGAAGGGCTCTCCTTAAGTGCTGCATCATCTGTCTTAGATCCCGATTTCCCCATAATCATGTTTATTATCCTTTCCAGGTTGAAGATTATTCTCTCTTCTAAAGAAAATAGAAGAATATTAGGAGAAAAGACACTTTAAAATGTTCACTCTTCTATTCACATTACATCATCTGTCTTGAATAATGGGTCTATCTCTTTCCTGTTGCTCTGGCCCTGAGAAAAAAATTAGCTTTTTAAGGCTGCTTTTGTTACGTATGCATTTTCTTGTAATCCCGTCATTCTGGGATTTAATAATAATAGTATTAATACCACCTACCATTTGTTGGTTACTTACTGTGTTTTAGGCACTGTGCTAAACGCCTTCCATGTATTCATCTCATTAGTAAACATTTCTGAAACTATTCTTACAATTTGTCCTTTAGTTTTTCTTGTTCTTGTCCTCTTAAAATCTGAGCTTAGCCATGAGCTCTCAGTGAAGCTGCTTGTATTTCTTTAAAAACCCTCTTTGCTTCCTCCAAGTGGAGTGGGTTGTACTTCTGAGGTCAGGACAAACTGGGCACCGGAGGAGTTCAGCCTTCCGAGGCTGCAGGAGGGGTGGGTCCCCTGAGGCGAGCAAGATGATGTAAGGCCTTGACTTGGGGTAACAGACAGCCACAGACGGGAAGAGAGAAGCCAACATTTAACCACGGAAGGATGTGAAGGGCGGAGAGGTGGGTTGAGCACTGGGCCCCGGGTGCGGGGAGTGGGAAAAGGTCCAAAGGTGAAACCTGGGAAGCCTGGGCTTGGGTCTGGAAGTGGAGAGAAGGAAGTCGTTCCAGGGGGAGCTGTGAGCAATGTGAACCCATCATTTCTGTTTTCACCAGCGAGGGTGAGAATTGAGTCCACAGGAGTGGCTCCCTCCTCTGCTTCCTCGACCTGCAGAGGGCTAAGTGGGGCAACGAGCAGGGTGAAACTTTTCAAGATGCTCTGCTCTTAGCAGAATGAGGTGTTCTGACCATTTCCCAAGAGCCAAATTTCCTCATCAGTCCTGAATGTTGCCTCTGTTCTATGATTTGCATTTAAAAAAAAGATACAGTCTCCCCACTGTGTTGTCAAATCTGAAATAAGGGACTGTGTTTCTGCAAAATTCTCTTCCAAGGCCAAGCACAGGGTCAATGTTCAGCAAATATTTGGTGAGTTAATGAATGAAATGAAAGCACTCTCCTTATGCTCCTTGGCTGGGTGATGTGGAGAAGAGTTCCAGAACAATATAATTTAGTTTCTTTCTCCTTTTAACCGACCCTAGAAATTCTCCACAAGGCATATGCAAATACCCCAGACATGTATTTTTCCAGGCGTGTGTTTTATGTGCAAATACTCCTGCATATGTATGATTTTATTTTACTTTTTGAGACAAGGTTCATTGTTCAGGCATTGTCTAATGCACCAGTGCATTGATGCCATCTCGGCTCACTGCAGGCTTGACTTTCCGAGCTCAGGTGGTCCTCCCACCTCAGCCTCCCAAGTAGCTGGGATGACAGGTGCACACCACCATGCCCAGCTAATTTTTTGTATTTTTAGTAGAGGTGGGGTTTCACTATGTTGTCCAGGCTGGTCTTGAACTCCTGGGCTCTAGCAATCTGCCCACCTTGACCTCCTAAAGTGCTGGGATTACAGGCATGAGCTTCTGCTCATATACGTTACTTGTTCATCTCACTGAAGACCCCAAAAGAGACCAGCACCCCAAAGAAGCATGTATTTCTCTTTGGAACCAGAAGCAAACATCCTTCTGTTTGCTTGGGATGCATGGGATGAGCATGCAGTAGGTGTTTAATACTTGTTGACTAATTAGGGGGCATAAATATGTAAAAGTGGTAAATTAGCAAGAAAGAGCTGCAGTGTAGATAATCAAATAACAAAGTTGTCTAGGACAAGAGAATCTATCCCTGAGGGTTCTGTGTAGGAGGAGAGGTGGTGTTGGCTAGTGAGGCAGATCTGCCTTCTAATTAGGCTCCAATCAGGATAATATTGCAATTAGCTCGGGGTATTATAGCAGTTAGCTTCTATTCTTGGAACAAATTCCTGGGAGATTTAAGTTGGGTGGTAAAAGAAGGTTGTCCCAGGAATAAATTTGCTGTGAACCGCTTTGGAGTGACTACTTCATATGTGCCTAATTGAACCGCCAATGTAAACCTGATTGGATTGTTTCCTTCTTTATCAGCGACACTTAAACATGAGCTCAGGAATTTGGACAGCCACTTAACAACAGAACACAGCTCGGGAAATTGCAGATTTCAAATTTCAGAAAAGTCGATGAATTTAGACAACTTGAGTGTCTTCTTTGTGTTAGGGTAGACAGGCTTTGGCCTCCAAGATCTGGCTGACAAGTGCTTGCTGCGGAGACAGGCACTGAAAAGAGTAAAAAATATAATGTCTTCAATTATCTTCCCAGTTATTGAGACACCTAAAAACTCCACCCCAGCCCACCCTGACAGTCTCCTGTAAGGAGCTCGATTTTCTCTGTGTCAACCTGATGACAGACCCAGGAGGATGTTGTGTCTGGGAATGTTTGCTCTTCCTGGCTGGGGTGAGTAGGGCTTGGCAGCAGAGACAGTGCGAACAGAACCAAGCCACGAATCCTGGCTCTCAGTCCATCCAGCCAGCAGCTTTTCGCTTCATCCTTCACCCTCCACACTTCTTCTCTTTCTTCTGCATCAGGAGAGGCAGATGTAGAGCCCAGAGTTTTTTGTCAAAGAGCCTGAGTTGGAATCCTGCCTGGCACCATCGCTGGGGGGTGACTGTGGCTTTCTGAGGCCCAGTTTCGTCATCTGTAAAATGGGCATGATAATATCTGCCCAGATCATTTCAGGAGGTTGGTTGTTGAGAAGGGGTGGTGCCTGTACGACTGCCCTAAGCTTGAAAGGACAGCAACCGGTGCCGGCTTTGTAGTTCACAACCTTTACCTTAATGCTGACCATCACAGGGTCTTGGGACAGGCCCTAGGACCAGCCCCCCCACCCCTGCTGGTGCAGGGCTTCCCTGCAGATGGCGCTGTGGCCTGGAGAATGCAGCCAGCAGTAAATCAGGGCAGCTTGATTAAACATGTCCAAGTCTAGTCAAGCCAGACTAGATGTGGGTGTGTTTGGCACTATAGGTGGATCCAGTCTGGATTTCCTTTACCTGCATGTCCTGGGTGTGTATCCCTCACAAAAGGTCCCCCCCGCCATCACATTCGCACCTCACCAAATTAAGCCACCCAGCCCCCACCTGGCCCCCTGGGAACCACTGCAGCAGGCAGTGTGTTTAATCCCTGTGAAGCATTTTAGCATTAGATGAAGATGACGCCTTGGGCTCCCATCCGCCTGTGACAGAGGCTGCCAGCTCCACTCTTGGAAACACCCTTGTTCTGACTTAGTTTCCCATCCAAGATGAAGGTAGGCAGACTGAAAAAGCCAATGCTAAAAGAAAGAAGACCCCAAGACCCCTCTGTGAAGCTTAGAAGGCAAAGGCCTGTCTTCACAGACCCAGCTAAAGAGCTAGGCTTTGGCGCCGCCACATCCTGTTTGGAATCCAAGCTCCACCGTTTAGCATTTGTGTGACCAGGGGCTTGTTAAGGAAGGCCCCAAGGCTCCCTTCCCTGCGTATAAAAAGAAGAGATGGTACCTGCTTTATAGGATGCAGTGGTGAGGGTTCAATGAGAAGAGGCGTGCAATAGGCTTGGTATAGTGCCTGGCACATGGGGATATTCAAATAGTGGTGACTATTAGATCAGGAGCAGACATTGGGGTAGGAGGTATCAGCCCGGGGAGGAGACGACAAGGAGAGTTAGGGAGGGAAGGACATGCCAGGGAAGAGACGGTGGGCTCTGCAGAGGAAGGCTTCTTGGTACCTCTCGAAAGCTGCTGTGGGAACACACCTTTACTCTGCTGACATTTTCAGGCAGCCGTGCTGGCAGGGATCTGGGCACCTGGCAAAGCGAGCTGACCATCTGGCCGGCTGTTTCTGCAACAAAAAGAGATGGTGTCAAAGGTTTTGGGAGCTGGGCTCCTTTGACCCACAGTTGGCACCGGAGGCCAAAGAAGTCCTCCTGGAGACCGTCACCTCCTCATCAGCAATCTTCCAGCCTGCACACTGCAGCGGCCAGGGAGTGCAGGATTGTCTCCAGGAAGCCAGTGCCAAGGCCAGAGGCCCAGAGCCTGCACTGAGCAAATCGCCAGGGAGTAGTGACAGCCCTTCCTTCCTGGTCAGTGCTCTTGTCCCGTGGGGCTACTGTCTCCTCTGGATCCTATGAAGACTGCTCCCTGCCATGGCCATGATTACCTGTCACAATGCACAGTTAGAAGGGCAGGTTCTGAGGCCAGGCTGCCTGGGTTCATGCATTAGCTGTGTGACCTTGGGCAAGTTACTTAGCCACATTTTGCCTCAGTTTTCTGGACTACAAAATGGAGTTGTGAGAGTTCACCAAGTTCATGCTTATAAGGAGATGGCAGCAGTGCCTGGCATTTAAAAAGTGCCCCACAGGTGTTATCTGGGGCTGTTGTCATCTCTGTGGCCAATTGTGCATCGGTTCCAGGTCTTGGGGTCATGTCTGTGTGCCTGGTGCCCTAGGCGCCCCAATATCTAGTCTCTTTTTCTCCCATTAAAAAATCAATCTCACTTCTCTGTCTCCCTATCTTTCTCCCTTTCATCTTCCCTTTCTTAGCACATTATTTATTCAACAAACACGGATGAAGTGCCTGCCCTGTGCCAGGCGCTGGGGACAGGGAGGATGGGGGGCTACAGAGATGGAATAAACAGTGAGCCCTGCACAGGACCCTCCGAGTGCCCACAGCTAGACAGAACAGCAGTTAGTCCATGCTGATGCAGGATTCATCATCGTCACGGGGGAGCCAGAATCTGGAGACACCCAGGCCCTGAAGACGGAGCCTGCCCAGCCCCCACCGAAAAGAGAGCTGCTATTGGCCTCAGCGTCCAGGAAGAGCCGGGTGATTCAGTGGGATGGAGATCCTCCTTCCCAAGACAAGATGGGGGCAGCAGAGGTGAGATTCTGGCTGGGAGTGAATGGGTCTGCTGGCTGACAGCTTGGCTGTCACATTCGAAAGCTTATCCGTGGACAGTGCCCCTCTGCCCTGCTAATGACAGGGATGCCACTCACAGGTCTCCCCTGGATTGTGCTGAACCAGACATTGCTGCCTTTGCCTAGGCAGGGTAATAGATGTCATGAGGGCTTGGGAAGCTTCGGGGGGAAAGTTAGGCTATCTGCCCACCCCTCAATCATGCCACGCATCCCCAGAGTCACACAGAAATGTTCTTACACACCTATGTGCCTTGGCATGGCTGCTCCCTCTGCCCAGCCTGCCCTCCCCTGGATCGGGCCTTCTCCATCTGAGCGTCCCACATGTCCCCAAGCCTCAGTCCCCAGGAAGCTCTGGTAGCCTGCAGTGCTCCAGGATCACGGGAGTCCCTACCTCCCCCCAGTGGCCCTGATGCCTTGGACATGCTTTTACTACCACACTGTCACATTGGGTGGTCATTATTTGTTTAGGTGTCTGTTCTCCTTACCCTAGACCTTGAGTTCTTGAGGCCAAGAACAGCCAAGTCTCAGCTTTCTCTGCAGGACCGAGCACACAGTGGCACTCTGCAAATGCGTGCTGAAGAATGGATTGTCATTACTGATGTCACCATCCACCCCTGCACAAGTCTTGACACGGAGCAGCCTCCCACCCCTGCTGGAAGCCTGGCTTAAAGTGACCAACCTGCTTTAGTGAAGGGTTGGGGTTTGGAAGGCCCACTGGATACAAGGATCTAGAATGAGGAGGTCTTTTCCTATTGAGGACCAAAGCTCTCAACTCTTTTTTCCTAATAAACTAGGAGAGACCAGTTTGGAATTGTCTCTAAATGTACAGGATGAGTTTGAGTTTAGAGGTAGCGGAGCCTCTTGTTCCCAACTGAAGGCACTCACGAAACCTGAACTGCACCCACTTGGAGGAAAGTGAGATGGGGCTTCCCAGTGAGAACCCAGGGAGATGCCTCAAAGGCTACAGAGGGAACAAACAAACAAGCAATTTAATTTAGATTTTTTAATGCAGAAATGAAGTGTTCTACTTGTTTGCTTTTAAAATGGAGAACAGAGAACATAAAATGACTTCACAAATGAAGGAAGTAATTAGAAAAAATTACTCCAGTTCTATGTGATGGCCAGTAAAGGAAGAGAGAGCACAGAAAAGATAGAACGGGAAGGGCAGATGGGAAGGAAGGAGAGTACGACACAGAGATGATGACGCAAAGAGAGAGAGTGGAGAAGAGATGAACATGGAACCATCCCTCCACACACACACATTTTGATCTTATGGAAAACTTGCTTTGTAAAATTAAAGTTTGTCTTTTGTTGTTTTTATACTATAAGAGAGCGATTTGAATACATTTATTGTTTTCTGACTTCTAGAATAAGAAGTTGCCAGGGAGAAGTCCAATGCCATTCTTAGTCTTGATCTTTTTTTATAATCTTTTATTTTTCTCTGTGGAAAAAAAAAAATTTTTTTTAAAGCATTTTATTTTATTTTATTTTATTTAAAATTTATTTTATTTTATTTTATTTTATTTTTTTATTGATCATTCTTGGGTGTTTCTCGCAGAGGGGGATTTGGCAGGGTCATAGGACAGTAGTGGAGGGAAGGTCAGCAGACAAACAAGTGAACAAAGGTCTCTGGTTTTCCTAGGCAGAGTGTTTGTGTCCCTGGGTACTTGAGATTAGGGAGTGGTGATGACTCTTAACGAGCATGCTGCCTTCAAGCATCTGTTTAACAAAGCACATCTTGCACCGCCCTTAATCCATTTAACCCTGAGTAGACACAGCACATGTTTCAGAGAGCACAGGGTTGGGGGTAAGGTCATAGATCAACAGGATCCCAAGGCAGAAGAATTTTTCTTAGTACAGAACAAAATGAAAAGTCTCCCATATCTACTTCTTTCTACACAGACACAGCAACCTTCCGATTTCTCAATCTTTTCCCCACCTTGCCCCCTTTTCTATTCCACAAAACCGCCATTGTCATCATGGCCCGTTCTCAATGAGCTGTTGTGTACACCTCCTAGACGGGGTGGTGGCCGGGCAGAGGGGCTCCTCACTTCCCAGTGGGGGCGGCCGGGCAGAGGCGCCCCTCACCTCCCGGACGGGGCGGCTGGCCGGGCAGGGGGCTGACCCCCCCACCTCCCTCCCGGACGGGGCGGCTGGCCAGGCGGGGGACTGACCCCCCACCTCCCTCCCAGATGGGGCAGCTGGCCGGGCGGGGGTGCTGAGTCCCCCACCTCCCTCCTGGTCAGGGCGGCTGGCCGGGTGGGGGGCTGACCCCCCACCTCCCTCCCGGACGGGGCGGCTGGCCGGGCGGGGTGCTGACCCCCCCACCTCCCTCCTGGACGGGGCGGCTGGCCGGGCGGGGGGCTGACCCCCCACCTCCCTCCCAGACGGGGTGGCTGGCCGGGCAGAGGGGCTCCTCACTTCCCAGTAGGGGTGGCCGGGCAGAGGCGCCCCTCACCTCCCGGACAGAGCGGCTAGCTGGGCGGGGGGCTGACACCCCACCTCCCTCCCGGACGGGGCAGCTGGCCGGGCGGGGGGCTGACCCCCCACCTCCCTCCCGGATGGGGCGGCTGGCCGGGCGGGGGGCTGACCCCCCACCTCCCTCCCGGACGGGGTGGCTGGCCGGGCAGAGGGGCTCCTCACTTCCCAGTAGGGGTGGCCGGGCAGAGGTGCCCCTCACCTCCCGGACGGGGCAGCTGGCCGGGTGGGGGGCTGACCCCCCCACCTCCCTCCCGGATGGGGCGGCTGGCCGGGCAGAGGGGCTCCTCACTTCCCAGTAGGGGCGGCCGGGCAGAGGCGCCCCTCACCTCCCGGACGGGGCGGCTGGCCGGGCGGGGGGCTGAGCCCCCCACCTCCCTCCCGGACGGGGCGGCTGGCCAGGCGGGGGGCTGACCCCCACCTTCCTCCCGGACGGGGTGGCTGGCCGGGCGGGGGGGCTGACTCCCCCCACCTCCCTCCCGGATGGGGCGGCTGGCCGGGCAGAGGGGCTCCTCACTTCCCAGTAGGGGCGGCCGGGCAGAGGCGCCCCTCACCTCCCGGACGGCGTGGCTGGCCAGGCGGGGGGCTGACCCCCCCACCTCCCTCCCGGACGGGGCAGCTGGCCTGGCGGGGGCTGACCCCCACCTCCCTCCCAGACGGGGTGGCTGCCGGGCGGAGATGCTCCTCACTTCCCAGATGGAGTGGCAGCCGGGTGGAGGGGCTCCTCACTTCTCAGACGGGGCGGCCGGGCAGAGACGCTCTTCACCTCCCAGACGGGGTCGCTGCGGGTCCGAGGCGCTCCTCATTTCTCAGACGGGGCGGCCGGGCAGAGACGCTCTTCACCTCCCAGACGGGGTCGTGGCCGGGCAGAGGTGCTCCCCACATCTCAGACGATGGGCGGCCGGGCAGAGACGCTCCTCACTTCCTAGATGGGATGGCGGCCGGGAAGAGGCACTCCTCACTTCCCAGGTGGGATGGCGGCCGGGCAGAGACGCTCCTCACTTTCCAGACTGGGCAGCCAGGCAGAGGGGCTCCTCACATCCCAGACGACGGGCGGCCAGGCAGAGATGCTCCTCACTTCCCAGACGGGGTGGCAGCCGGGCAGAGGCTGCAATCTCCGCACTTTGGGGGGCCAAGGCAGGCGGCTGGGAGGTGGAGGTTGTAGCGAGCCGAGATCACGCCACTGCACTCCAGCCTGGGCGCCATTGAGCACTGAGTTAACGAGACTCCGTCTGCAATCCCGGCACCTTGGGAGGCCGAGGCTGGCGGATCACTCACGGTTAGGAGCTGGAGACCAGCCCGGCCAACACAGCGAAACCCCGTCTCCACCAAAAAAAATCGAAAACCAGTCAGGCGTGGCAGCGCGCGCCTGCAATCGCAGGCACTGGGCAGGCTGAGGCAGGAGAATCAGGCAGGGAGGCTGCAGTGAGCCGAGATGGCAGCAGCGCAGTCCAGCTTTGGCTCGGCATGAGAGGGAGACCGTGGAAAGGGGAGAGGGAGAGGGAGCCCGTGGAAAGGGGAGAGGGACAGGGAGAGGGAGAGGGAGAGGGAGAGGGAGGCAACACCTGTGGAAAATTTTAAGTTTTTTTTTTTTTTTTTTTTTTTGAGATGGAGTCTCACTCTGTCACCCAGGCTGGAGTCCAGTGGTGCGATCTCTGCTGACTGCAACTTCCGCCTCTCAGGTTCAAGCAATTCTTGTGCCTCAGCCTCCCAAGTAGCTGGGATTACAGGCATGTGCCACCATGGCCAGCTAATTTTTGTATTTTTAACAGAGATGGGGTTTCACCATGTTGGCCAGGCTGGTTTTGAACTCCTGACCTCAAGTGTTCCGCTTGCCTTGGCCTCCCAAACTGCTAGGATTACAGGCATAAGCCACTATGCCTGGCCTAAATTTTAAGATTTTACCTTCATATACATCACTATGAAATTAGCGTGGGCCTTTTTTCATTTATTGTATTGGGTGCACAATGGGCTCGTAAACTCTGCAGATGCAGGTCATTCAGTCCTAGGAAGTGATTTTGTATTATTTCTTTGATAATGGACTCTCCTCCATTTCTTCTACTCCCTATTCCTTTTGCTGGGCCTCCTAGATGGATCTTCTGCTTTTCTATTTTCTCTCTGATTTTCCATACCTTTATTTTTTTTCCTCTTCCAGGTAGATTTCCTTGACCTTATCTTCCAAATCCTCTACTGACTATTTTATTTATGGGATCAAATTTTCAGTACTTTGCACTGTTTTTCTGATTATTCTTTTTTTTAAAAAAAGAGTTTTATTGGAGGTACACTTTACATACTCTAAAATTCACTCATTTTAAGTGTCTAATTCAATGATTTTTAGTAAATTTACAGAGGTCTGTAACCATCACCACAATCCAGTTTAAATTATTCTTTTGTGTATAGTTGTTTGTTTTGGTATCATGGGTGAAATGTCTCCTCTTATCTTTGTGTGTGTGTGTGTGTGTGTGTGTGTGTATGTATGTGTGAGACGGAGTCTCACTCTGTTGCCCAGGCTGGAGTGCAGTGGCGCAACCTTGGCTCACTGCAACCTCCACCTCCCAGGTTCAAGCACTTCTCCTGCCTCAGCCTCCCAAGTAGCTGGGATTACAGGTGCCCGCGACCACGCTCGACTAATTTTTTGTATTTTAGTAGAGATGAGGTTTCACCATGTTGGCCAGGCTGGTCTCGAACTCCTGACCTCAAGTGATCCACCCACCTCAGCCTCCCAAAGTGCTGGGATTATAGGCATGAGCCACTGTGCCCGGCCATCCTCCACCTGTTACAATGCAGCCAAAAGGCCCTCACTAAATGCTGTCCCCTAATTTCAGACTTCCCAGCCTCTGGAACTGTGAACCAAATAAACTTCTATTGTTTATAAATTACCCAACCCCTGGCATTCTGTTATAACAGCAAAAAATGGACCAAGACAAGGTGATATCTATCCTTGCAGATCCCTAAAAAAAGAGTTCCTGGGAGTTGATGGATCTTTAATACCTGCTTGAGGGACAAACCAGATACTCTTTTGAGAGCCCATCTAATTCTGGGATTCTACCCTCAAGTGGGTCGAGGGGCCCAGAGTTTGCAAAGCTAGAGAGCATCAGGACCAGGGACAGACCCAGGTATTGTGAAACCTGAAGCTTATACAATTTTCGGTGCTTTGTATAAGAAAAATAATGCAAAATTATGGATGTCAAATTAGATACAGGGCCTAGGAAGGGGCTCGTGAACTCTGCAGTAGTGGGCCTTGAGCATAAGCTTATTAGCCTCCCAGTAAAGCCTCCTCTGTCTAGGACAGAACCATATTCCTTTGGAGCCAGTAGATGTCAATGTGTTTTCCCCCAACAGACTTGGTCTTCCAGATTCTACATCTCCCTCATGATTTCCCCCACCCCCCAAATTTCTAACTCAGCAAAAGCTTATTGAATGCCCACTGTGTGCAAGGCATTGGGTTGGGCCACTTCATTACCTGCCTCTGTGGCAGGACTGAGATTATCACCCGCCCAGGGAGAAGCACATCTGACTCAAGATGCCCCTGAGTCTGTGCAGGTACCATCAAGGCAGAGGAAGAGTAGGATGGGCACAGAAAACCAGATGGGAAGCAGGGCCACATCTGATCTAAGGACACAGGTGGTCTCCTGAGGACATCAGGCCCCTGTGCTCAGAGGAGAAATCCATGCTGCCCTCTGTCTCACTTCTAAAAGGAATTGTTGCCGCAGAAACTGCACAGAGACCTCAGAAACCTGAGTTGGAGTGGAAGGCTCAGCTGTTTTCCTGCTGCCCCTCTGTCAGACACATCACCCCTCTTGTGGGACTGGAGTCAAATGTCATCACTCAGAGTCAGCAGCCCTGCACTTGGTCTGGAGCCCAGCTGCCAGCCCTGTCCCCACAGTTGTCCCCGGCCCTGTCTGGGCCTTTTTGAGCTGATTGAACTACAGCGTCTAGAAAACTCCAGGCCAATTCTAGGTTCTGTCTACAATCTCTGAGTGTTTTCTTTTCTCTTGGAATGTTTAACCAGCAGAAAAGCACACGCCAGCAGTGGTTTCTGAGGCCCTCTTCACCTTGCCAGATGACCAGGCCTTGCCAGGGACCCACTGGGTCTCTGTCATCTCCCCGAGCTTTTTTCCTCATCTGTAAAACTGAGACGAGAACCCCTATGAAGGGCTAGTTTTATGACTGTGGTCAAGGTCAACCTGGGTCTGGGTGTGGGAAGGGGTTACTGATATCTCACAGTCTATCTTCTGGTCTAGCTGCACAGGTGATAGCCACCGGTCCCCACCAGTTAGATGTAGTGTTGGAGATAATCAGGCAGGTCAGGGCCCTCGGATGCCCCAAATTTGCTTTATGGTTTATGACATTCTCCCTTGGTTTGTACTGACAATGCTGGATGGGAAGGAATAAAAACAGCCAAACTTCTTAAGGTGATTTGCCAGAGAATTTTTATTTGGATACACACTGTACTGAACACAGACCTGAAAATGCATTTTAAAAGGCTTTCTAATGAAGCGAATACAAAACAACTCACACATTAGACAAACCTCTGTGGTACAGCCATACTGGGGAGAGCAGAGGCTTTCTCAGAGAAGGTGGGCCAAGGAAGAGGTGGGGGAGATGTGAGGATGGCCCAAGAAGGTTTAGGGAGGGATGGTTTAGGCTCCCCTCTGAAGTTCACTGTGACCCCTATGTCCACCCAGAGAGCTCAGTGCCCTATCTCTGTTATTTATACTAGTTGCTTCCCAAGCTTCCTGGGCTTTTCTCTAATTCGGGGTGCAATTTAGGGGCCCCACTGATGAACTTTAAAATCCATTGATATTGGGCCAGGTGTGGTAGCTCACACCTGTAACCTCAGCACTTTGGCAGGCAAAGGTGGGAGGATTGCTTGAGGCTAAGAGTTCAAGACCAGCCTGGGCAACATAGTGAGACCCCCATCTCTACAAAAATTTTTAAAATAAATTAGCCAGGCATAGTGGCCTGAGCCTGTAGTCCCAGCTACTTGAGAGGCTGAGGCAGGAGGATCGATTGAGCCCAGGAATTTGAGGCTACAGTGAGCCAAGATTATGCTACTGCACTCCAGCCTGGGCAACAGAGCGAGACCCTGTCTCTAGAAAAGAAAATCCATTGATATTATATGCAAAACTTTATGGGTGTGAAAAAAATCTCATGTGGCCGGGTTTAGAATTCTTTTCTGGGAAGGGGGCCTGAGCTTTTACCTGCTCTCCAGTGGGTTCAGCACCCACCATGGAAACCATCATGGTAGACCATGCTAAGGCAGGAAAAGGTGGGCCAGCACATGATTCCAGCAGGGCCACTGCAAGAGTGGGGAATGCAGACCACCTCCAGTTTCGGGGTGGGCTGGGTACCCAAAGGAAGATGGAGACTCAAGCCCCAGGATGTCGTTTCCCTCACAAGGTCTGTCCCCATGCTACCTGGACAGTAGTCAAGACCCTTCTATGGATGATCCCATTCAAAGCACCTGTTTGGCACCCCTGATGAACCTGGCACTTGTGGGGAACATAAGGAAGGTCAGACATGACCCTTGTCAGCCTGTATGGGCGCTCCTAGTCTAGGGGGCTGGGGAAACAGGCACCCAGAGAAATTACAGGGTGCTGTGGAGTGTGCTACACATGAAGGTAAAATAACCGGGCAGCACGGAGGGAAAAGTTAGCTCAGCTCATTCGGGAAGCTGGAAGCCACCCATGGACCTTAGAGTGAAACACCAGCCACCCATGGGCCTTAGCATGAAACACCAGGCTGTGTGACTTCTGAGGACCTCAGTTTCCTTATTAGTACCATATGGCAGTAACTATTTATGGAGTTGGGAGAGTCACATGAAGTCATGTCCACACAGTGCATCCATGGATTGGACCTTCAAGCGGAATTTGCCTTGTGGAAAGATCTAGAAGGACACCAAAAGCAGCAAGGGCAACATGGATAAGAGGCATGGCTCGGCAGGGCACTTTGTGCCGACTCAGCGATGGGTCCATGCTGTGACTTGGAGAGACTCACTTTTGATGGTCCAGCAGCGTTCAGGTTCAATGACTCAGCAATTCTTGATTCAATGATGTGGTCATTTGAAGATTTGTGGGTACCGGCGATTAAGTAAGCAGAGTGTTTATAAATCTAGGCTGCTGATAATCATAATAATAATCGCTGCTAAAAATGATTGAGAGCTTACTATGTGCCAGGCTGCACATAGCATTTACGGATTAACTCACGGAATCATTAGGTCACGCTAATGGAAGGGACTTGGGTAATCCCTTTGCCAAGGAGCCACCTGTCACCTTTAGTTTCAGTTTATTCCTCCCCCTCCCATTCTTACTCAGGCCTCCCCACCCTTACCTCCCCATAAGTCATGACCCTCTCCTAAAAGTCCTAGAAGTTCAGAGCCAGAAGGGACTTGGGAGATCCCTAGTCCAGTTCCTTTTTTTTTTTTTGAGACAGGTCTCACTCTCTTGTCCAGGCTGGAGTGCAGTGATGGGGTGATCACAGCTCAATGAAGCCTTGACCTCCTGGGCCCAAGTGATCCTCCCACCTCAGCCTTCCAAGTAGCTGGGACTACAGTTGCATGCCACCACACCCAGCTATTTTTTTTTATTTTTATAGAGACAGGATCTCACTATGTTTCCCAGGCTGGTCTCAAATTCCTGGGCTCAAGCAATCCTCCCGCCACGGCCTCCCAAAGTGCTGGGATTACAGGCATGAGCCACCACACCTGGCCTCAGCTCCTCATTTTATACAGGAGGAAATTAAGCCCACAAAAGGAAGGGACTTGCTTTTCTAGAGTACAGAGAAAGGGCCTCTGAGCACCTGTGTAGGTGCTTGGTGAATCCAGCCAGGAGGCCTGATTATCCTTCATTGACTATCCATGTGATCTTGGGTGAGGTTCAGAGTAACAGTCAAGCCAGTGCTCAGCTGGGTGTGTCCACACCTCCCTGGTACTCACATGCACTCCACTCTTCTTCTGGCTCTCAAGTCCCTAGATGACCCAGGCCACCTCGTTTTCCCTCAGGTCAAGCAGCTGAGGTGGGGGTTCAGGCCTCTCCAGGGCTGTAGCTCAGGCCTCAGGAGGTGCAGGAGACACCTGGGAGGTTCAGAGAGGCACAGTAACTTTAGATGTGTGCAGGTGGCCAGAAATAGCCACTGAGCAGTGCTATGGCCCTGCCCAGGCCAGTACCGTGGCCAGCCTGGGAAGCTAAATCTTCAAGACTAGCTTAGTTAGGATTGCAGTCTGGTTTCCCCAAATCCTTCAAACCCAGAGCCATCCCAGGCTGGAGTGCAGTAGCATAATCATAGTAGCCTGAGCTGTCTTCCTCTGTCTAATCCCTTGACTGTATTCCAATGTCTTCAACCCTGAGATAGACTTACTGATGCCCCTGAACTTATACCTTCTCCCCTTCTCTGTCCCTCATGCCTGCCTGGCCCCATCACGGTCCCTTGCCCTTCCCAGTTGAGCCTCAGCTCTTGCCTGGCTTCACAGGGGTCTCCTCCCTGACGCCTGTTCTCACTTCACAGCCACCTGTAAGTCGACCCTGCCTTAATCTTCCACCAGCAGAATTTGTGTGGTAAAATAGATATAACATAAAATTTACCATTTACCTTTTTAATCATTTTTTTGTTTGTTTTTGTTTTTGTTTTTTGTTTTGTTTTTGAGACTGAGTCTCACTCTGCTGCCCGGGCTGCAGTGCAGTGGCACAATTTTGGCTCACTGCAACCTCTGCCTCCTGGGTTTAAGTCATTCTCCTGCCTCAGCCTCCCGAGGAGCTGGGAATACAGGCATGCGCCACCATGCCCGGCTAATTTTGTATTTTTAGTAGAGACGGGGTTTCTCCATGTTGGTCAGGTTGGTCTTGAACTCCCGACCTCAGGTAATTTGCCTGTCTCAGCCTCCCAAAGTGCTGGGATTACAGGCATGAGCCACGGCACCCAGCCGAAACAGGTTTCTTATTCTTTCTAGCAACAGCCCCCTCTGGGTCATCTTCAGGAGGTTTCTGTTCTCTTTAGAACTCGACCTCAAATGGTCCCATCACATCCCAAGTCTCCTTAGCCCAACTGCTGCTGCAGTAACCCAGGAAGTGGGGTGCTGAGATGAAGGTCCACATCAGCAGGTCTAGGGTGGGGCCCCGGAACTGGCATTTCTAACAACTTTCCAGCAGGTGCTGATGCTGCTGGTCTGGGGATCACTGGAGAACCAAGGCTTGAAGGCATCACATTTTATATTTTGCTCTAGGAGGTTTCTGCTTAGTTCTTTCCCTTCCACATTTGCATAAAACAGAAGCCCCGCAACTCAAGATCTTGTTAGGCTCTGGGGAGGAAGACAGGGAAGGGATTCCTTCCCTTCCTCAGTTCCCAGACTCTCTGTCCTGCTCCATCTGGAATATGAGTGTCCCCTGTTCTGTCTCTGCAAACAAGTCAGGGCCTTTGCTGGGGCCAACAGCGGCACAAGAATTAAAGTTCCAAGTTAGCTTTGGATCAGCTTCAATCGACTTTTCACTCTGGAGCTGTTCTAGGTGAGGCATTGGCATTTTATTCAGTGTGTTAAATGGCTGACAGGCGTTGAGTCTGGTGAAAGATTGCCTTGAAATACCTCCCCCAAGGCCTGTGGGAAAAAAACAATGAAAGCCTGGCCTCTCCTCTGGAGCAGAGAGCCTTTCATCCAGGCCCCAGAGCCGTCCACTGAAGCTCTGTCCAAGGTAGCCAGTCACAGGGTCCTCTGCTTCAGAGCTCCCAACTCTGGCTCCCTCTGACCCGCCCCTTTCTCTTTCTCCCAAACTCTAGCTTTGGAGACCTTTGCCTACTGTTAGCCTCTGGTTTTGGCAAACAGTTTCCAACATCTCAGATTTCCCCATTTTGCATACAAATCACTTCCCTTCTGTGGGCCTCAGTTTCCCCATTGTTCAAATTAAAGAAACGATGAGAGCAATGATTTTGTAACCATGTTCCACAGAGCTCGAGGATTTGCTGAAGGCCAAGGTATACCCCGAGTTCGCCACCTCTGCTTTATTAGAGTGGCCTCGTTTGTATTTGATATCTGAAAGTTCTATGTAAACATCTCATTTGGAAGACAAAGTTCTGCTGCGAAAAAGTAGTTTGAAAATCAACAGCCGAGATGATCTTGAACATTTTCCCCTCTGGTTTCATCTTCTATATTCTATAGTTCTTTGACCATTACATCTTTTCCAAGTCCCAGCCTGCATGTGACACCAGTCTTGAATTTTCCTTGAGCTTCTGGAACTCAATGCTCAGGAACACGTGTTTCTTCCATGACAGGGATAGGGCAGTGGCCGGCTGGCTGGGTGGTGACTGCTGCAGCCCTCTGGCCAGTCTAGGAGGGCATGGCACCTCAAGCAGGGTGGAGTGGGGCTGAGTAGGGGAAGGAGGTTGCAGTGGTCACTACGAGCCTTCCCGGGTGTGTTTGTGTGTGTGTTTTCCACTTGGAAGACGCCACCCGCGAAGGAGTAGGAACTCGTTTCACAGTTCCCGTGACAGTCCTGTGTGAAACACCAGTGAACTCCCAGGCCCAGTGGAGGGTGAGAAGGGAGGTCAAGTGGGAGCCACCCACAAGGATGTTTTCTGGCTATCAAATTGGCCTCATGGGCCTGAAGTTGACACGCATCAGCACGATGAATGAGCCTGTAATACCTGATCATCAGGACAGAAGCAAGCGTCCCTGGGATGCTTCTCTGGGAGCCAGAAGGGTGGTAGGAAGAGGGTAAAATATGCTGAGTTGAAAGAGCTGAGGCTGTTTCTTCTGGAGAAGAGCAGGCAGAAGGCTAGGGTGGGTAGATGGGGGACTATCTATTTATCAGGCTCAGGTACACGTATCCTTATTGCAGGAAATGTGATGTACAGGCTTCTGGATTTATGGTGAGGGAGAGGCAGGACTCTAAATCATTTTGCAGACCCTGAAGCCCTGACTGGAGGCTTCTCAGGCTGGAATACATTATGTGGTGGGAGCTCCTCCAGTGATGCACCATCAATTGTGGCACCGTGGCTACTCCAGAGGCACTGGAAATATTAAAAGGGAGGAAGGAAGATGGGAACTGTGCAACGGCATTGTATGTGTAAAGGGAGTGCCCAGGCGCCTGGGGTGAGGGTGAAGCTCCCACTGGAGTTCCCATAGTTTTAGCTGTGCTCTGGCACTTAGCTCTGTAAATCTGCCCAAAGACCCTGACAATGGAGTAGAAAGGGCTTTGCAGTCAGACGAATTTGGGCTTGAATCCTAGCTCTACCGATTGGCAGCTAGATGACCTTGAGCAACTTATTTGAAAACTCCTAAATCTGTTTCCTTAGCTGTAAAGTAGGAATAATACCCAAGGATGTCACTGTTTGTTTTTCATCCACAAGCCAATCTCCCTTTCTCCTTTGATTTTGTTTAGATGAAACATTAGGGAAGAAGGGCCTCTCCTGCAGCTTCAGCAAGATAAACTGCAATTGGTCGGATCTAAGCATAATCATGTCATTTTCTTTTAGCTATTGATTGGTTTAGGAGAGGGCATGTGACCTAATTTTAACCAATGAGATTTTTCTTTCTGATTATGTCAAAGAGTCCTACTGTCATCTTCCTACCATAATGTGGTTGGGTGAGGATGTGATGCTTGGAGCTGTGGCAGCCATTCTGCAACCATGAGGTGATAAGCCTAAGAAAGAAAAGAAAACACAGCAAGGATGGTGATGCAGAAAAATAGAAAGAAGCTGGGTCCTTGAGCATTTTGCTGATCTGTGGAACTGTAATAGGTTCATTGCTCAATGTGCGAGGCAAGTCAATATGCTGAGACACTAGGTTGCAGCAGAGAAAGAAGTTTAATCATAGGGTCGCTGGATGAAGAGAAGGGAAGGAACTTCAAATTTATCTCCCTGAGGAGTTTGGGGCTAGGGTTTTTAAAAGATTTTGGAGTGGGCCAAACTGTGGAGATGGTTGATTGGCTGAAGAGTACAGGGTGAAGTCATGGGACAGGGAGATGAAGAAGCTGAATTCTCTTACTGAGCCCATTCCTCTGTGAAAAACATCCGAAGTGATCCTTAAACAAAAGCCTTATGATTTTTTTTGGAGGGGCTGTTAACAGCTTTATTGAGACATATACTACACATACCATACAATTCACCCACTTAAAGTATTCCTAGTATCTTCACAGAGTTGTGCAAACTTCACTACAACCAATTTTAGAATATTTTCTTCACCTCAAAAAGAAACTCTCTATGCTTTTGCTATCACTCCCCAACCCCCTACATCCCCCAGCTTTAAGCAACTATTAATCCACTTTTTCTCTCTATGGATATACCTATTTTGGGCATTTCACATAAGGAATCTAATATATAGTATTTATGACTGGCTTTTTTAACTTAGCATAGTGTTTTCAAGGTTTATCCATGTTATAGCGTGTATCACTACTTTATTCATTTTTATGGCTGAATATTATTTCATTATATGGATACGCTACATAAAATTTTAGGATTTGGCCAGGTGTGGTGGCTCACACCTGTAATCACAGCACTTTGGGAAGCTGAGGGGGGTGGCTCATTTGATGTCAGGAGTGTGAGACCAGCCTGGCCAACATGGTGAAACCCCGTCTCTACTAAAAATACAAAAATTAGCCAGGTGTGGTGGGGGGCGCCTGTAATCACAGCTACTTGGGACACTGAGTCAGAAGAATTGCTTGAACTCAGGAGGTGGAGGTTGCAGTGAACCGAGATTGTGCCACTGCACTCCAGCCTGGCGACAAGAGTGAAACTCTGTCTCAAAAAAAAAAAAAAAAAAAAAGCTTTAGGATTCTGATGTCAGAGACTCTGTCTATAGGAGCAATGGGGATGCAAACAGTCAGGATCTAGCACTACCCGACCTCTAGCAACAAGGAAATGGGCCAAAGTGCAGCCTGATTAGTGCTGAATTCTAACTATATTTCTGTCCAGAACCTGGCATGCAACCCTTGTCAACCCTCTGGGGGCAGTGTCAGTTGCTGCATGGACTCTGGGATTGTGTGTGTCTCCAGACTTCTTATCTGAGAGTGAAGAATCTTTATTCCATATGACATTGGCAATTGAGTATTCCATTACCTGCACCTAAAGCATTCCTCCCTGTAGTACAGCAATCTCACAGGGTTGTTGTGAGCATTAAATAAGATAACAAATATGCAAAAATTCCAAGCCTAGAACTTGGTTTAGTGTAGGTGTTCAATACATGCTAATTTCTTCCCTCTCCTCTATTTTAATCTCTTAACTTTAGATTTTTTTCTACTCTACCAATCTCACAAGATTGTGCTAAAAAACAAATGAGATCATTGTTATTTATTGCCACAATAATGCTGTATAACAAATAGCCACAAAACCTGAGTGGCATACCACAATAAACATTTCTTTAGCCCACAAACGGGAGACACTGTTAACTTAGGTAACAAAGGGGTGGATGCACAGGCCTGTGAATCTACTAAAAGCCATTGAATTAAATGGGTGAATTTTATGGTATGTGAATTACATCTCAACAAAGCAGCTAAAAAGAAAAAAGGAAGATGATTGCAGAGTAGGGAGAGGAGGGAAGAATTACTAGGTGGTGGTGATACCATCCATTTCCTATAAGGCTGCTGGGGCCCCACCATGCAGGACCATTCACAACCCTGCTTGTTAAGGTTTTCTCTGCCATCCTTGAAAATAATCACTGGTTGCATAACGGACGCTGTGAGGAAAGATTCTGCTGACAGCAATTCACTCTGTGGCTGACTTTGCTGGAGCACAAGCCCCCTATCCCATAGGCCCAGACAGGAGCTGGGATCTCAGTGCATAGAAGGAAGTAGAGGCACCAGATGAGAGGTGGGAGCATCATCCCAGGGCTGCCTCCTTGGCCAGAAGGTGGCATTAAGGGCTTCTGTCCTGCTGTGTATTTGGAGAGGCAGAGGCATGTGGGAAAGGGAGAAAACGTTAGCGTGTAACAGCGACGAAGGGGCTGGAGCATGGGACCTACGGGGAAGGATGAAATGAACCGGGGTTATGAGCTAGAGAAGAGCAGCATGAGGGGCAGCTTCACAACTATCGTCAGGAAACAGTTGGGTTATTAACCCCTGTATTAACCCCTGCAAGGGGGCCATGACAGGCTGCTCTCCAGTCTCTTTGAACTTGAGTCCGTAGGAAGCAAAGTTGCTTTCACAGGAAACTGGCAACTGCCTGCAGCATCTGAGCAAGTGCATAGGTCCCTGGTCCATGTGGACATGAGTTTCCCCTTCCTGTGGAACATTCCCACCCCCACTGAAAAGCAGCCACAGACAGCATGTAAATGAATGGGCATGGCTGTGTTCTAATAACTATTTATAAAAACAGGCCCAGTGAGTGTAGACTCCTGGAGAAGGACAGAACTGGGAGGGCCTCAGAGACCAGTGATTTCTAGTCCTGCCCACATAGTAAAGTCACCTGAGAAACTTTCAAACCCTACTCATATCTGGGCCCCATGTAGAAAGTCAATTTCGTCAACTTTCTGGGGGCCAGACCTGAGCATGGGCATTTATTCAAGTTCCCCAGGTGGTTCTGACATGCAGTCTGGGGTTAAGAGCCACTGCCCCAATCCAATTGCATCATTTTATACATCAGGAAACCCAAGCCCGGAGACAGCCAGCAGGTCTACGTTCTCACAGTCAGTCTGATTTAAGAGACTCCTCCAAAGCGGCAAAGTGCCATTTGGGTCAGATCTCTGACCTGAGCTGCCTCTCGGGGCTGTCATCTTTCTCCCCTCCTGACAGGTGGATTTTCCCATGTAAACTTTAGATCGGCTGATCTAGGAACTAAAATGAAAATGGGGCACCCTGACGGCCCACTGGGGAACAGAGTTTGGGAGGGAACATGGAGGGCAGTTTTTTGTAAAGGTAGGTTTTAGAGAGAAACAACTCAATTTACTAGCTTTGTGTGACATGGGCAGGTTACCTAATCCAAGACTTTGTTTCTCCATTTATAGAATAGGGCTGATCATAATGCCTGCCTTGTGAGGGTGTTGTAAGGATTAGAAGGGATTATCCATGTAAAATGTTTAGCATTGTTCCTGGCACACAACCAGTGCTAATAAACAGCAGCATTTACAATTATTTTTATTTTATCTTGGTATTAGATCCATTGCTGTGGGTGCACTTAGCAAAGTCAGAAGCAGGAATCCAGCTGGAAGGTAGAGGGCAGTCCAGGCATGGGCAATGGCCAAAGAAAGGCCATGAGGTGGGGGTGAGCAAGCTGTGATGAGACCCAGCTCTGGGGACCCATTCAAATGTCACCAAACCTGCCTGTGTCCAGACTGCCACCTGGAACCTGCTCCTCCTCTCCCGCAGCTCCTGAGCTTCTGTTCCGCTGTGGTCAGGGTCTTTACTGCACCCTGCTGGATTGGGGAAACTGCCCCTGGTGAGGGCAGGTGTGCCCTGTGTGTTGGTAGCCTCCAAGGGGCCTTGTACCTTGTGTGGCACACAATAGGCATAGCCAGTCAGGCTGAAAAGGAAGCAGCTTCTAATAAACATTAAAATAAGAGAGGCACAGCAGGGAAAAGCCGTGGCAGGATGGCCAAGGAGCTTCTGTTTGATGCCATGGATGGGAAGCAAGAAGCTGTACTTGGCTGGAGCTCCCCACATACCCCTAAGGGATCCCGTGCTGCTCTGACCCAGGGCCATTTGCTCTGGGAAGAGAGTGCCTTGGTCCTGGGCTGGGACAGGAAGTCTTCCCTGACCATCACTGTCACATCCTTCCATGTGCTCTGGCTGTGGCAGCCCCTCCTCCAGAACTTGCAATCCACCCCCTCCTCACTACTAAGGCCGGGCCCAAGGTGTCTGAGCCCACCGCAGCCACCCTACCTGACACCTGGGCAGCCTTCCCATAGACCAGGGAGCGGGGGAGGAGGGAACAGACCAGTGGGCCTGGAAGGGGACTGGATAGTTGATTTGGGGTCCACCCAATTAGGCTCCAGGTGACTGTAACTGCATTCAGAATCCTGATGCCACCCCACCCAGCTGTACTAACATAGCAGCTTCATGTTCACAGGTGCTTTACTATGACTTGCCTCACTCCAGCTTCTCAAGCCATGCTCTTAACCTCTGATTCCTTTCTCAGGGTTCAGAGCTCTTTTTCAGGTGGGTCACGTGGGGGAAAAGGTTGATTTTTCAGCTGGTGCTGATGTGCCCTAGCCTACCATGCCTGACTGACCCCATTGAGATAAAGGGGACAGAAGACCCCCTGTCTCCTGGCTCCCCAAGACTTGCCTGGAGATTGGGGTGTCATGGGGAATGGCACAGAGAGCACACTAGGTGTTTTTTCTCCAGGCTTGCAAACCCAGCCTGAGGAGGAACCCCATTATCTTAGCTTCAAGGATTGTCCTTCTCCTCCAAGGACCCTCTCCCTGGGCCAGTGTCCCTTCCTCCTTAGTCCCACCAGGGTGGGGAGGCTGCAGAATCCATCTGGAGACAGAGAGCGTGGGATTGATGTGCTGTTTTTAGTTCCGTGGGAGAACTCACAACAAGGGGCTGTAATTTCTCTGCAATTTCCCTCCTTGATGAGGCATCTGTTGGCATGCTGTGAGGAAATTCTCATTGGAGCAGACAGGGCACGTCTATGGAGCCACTTGCATGGGTGTGACAAGGCCTCATCACTGTTTCTGCCTCCCAGAGGTCCTGGGCTTTGCTCTGAATCAGAGGAGCTCTGAATCTGGGGCCTGTCCTCCTTCTCTACCTCTGTCCTCCTCCTCTACCACCTTCTCTGCCTCCCTCTCTGGCTGACTCACGTGTGGCCTCCAGCTGTCTCTGCCATGGGTGGCACCTGCCTGTGCCTCGGTCACCTCTTGTTTCTTGCACTGTCCGAGCCTGATGGTCCCCTCAATGGTGACCTCTGAGCTCCAGCACATCCACAAGCTCAGCTGATACTTTCACCCATACCATGTCCTGGAGCTCCAGGGATGAACAGGGAGCCCCCTCTCCACCCACTCACCCTCAGGTAGCTGAGTGTGTGGGTGGGAGGGAAGGCAAGACACTAACATGAGATGCCTGTGCTCATGGTACAATGCACAGTGGAGTTTGGGAGCTCAAAGAGGGAAACCCTCATCTCTTGGAAGCACAGTGATTGGCAGAGCTGGAGGTCAGACAATTGGAGTTTTGCCCCAGGCCAGCCAAATACACAGGCTATGACATTTGGGGGAAATGATTAGATGTGTGATGGGGAATGTTACACTTACAGGATAGGACATGCTCTCCCATGCAGCAAGTACTTGGCAGGAATGGTTATTTACAATAGGAAGCTCCCAGGCAGTGCACATAATACTATCCTGTTCCTCACTGTCTCCACAGCCACAACCAGGCACTCCCAAGCTGATGTGAGGACACCTTTATCATCCTTGTCCTGGGCATCAAGGTTGCCAGTTATAGTTCTGGTGGCTCAGGGTGCACCAGGGAGCAGGTGATGCTTTGCCTGAGTCTTGACGGGTGGGCAGGGGTTTGCCAGGCAGGTGAGGGGATGGAGTGCAGGGAGTTCCAGGTAGGAGATGGAGGTGGGCATCATATTCAGAAGAATATACATGGTTTGACCTGGCAAGGGCTTGAGGGTAAAAGGGCAGGAGATGTCCTCAAATGCTGGGTGGAGCCAAACCCTGAAGGCCTTGAATGTCACACTGAGAGGTCATGGCTTTTCACCTCCAGGCCTTTGCTCATCAGACTGTGCCCCCTCAGGAGCAGGACAAGCAAGGTGCAAAATTTACGGAGACACTCACTCTCAGCCGCACCAGTGCACGCTGGCACCTGATAATGACTGCCTCCTTATTTTGCATCCTAGGTCCCCTTCGTAGGTCACCCTACACACAGCCCTGCTTAGGAGGGAGGTCACTTTCTATTCATCTTTGAGCTTGGGGCCTGAAACAGTGCCCAACCAGAGTAGAAGAGCAAGAAATGCTTATAGAATTAATGAACAAATGAATGAACAAATGTTGTTCTCTCTGTCTGGAACATGTTTACCTTCCTCTTGGCCAGTCAAGGTGTGTCTTTTTTTTTTTTTCAGCTTACCTCTTCCCTGCAGCCCCTCCAGGCAATGCTGTCCTGAGTCCTCAGCTCTTATGTCGTATACATGTCCTATTTCCCAGCTGGGTGGTGTTCTTCTGTCTGGAAAAGGACATAGACACGGCAGGTGCCCTGTAACATCTGGGTATCATCGAATGTATCCCAGGCCCTTGGGTGGGAAATATCAGCCACTGCTGCTGCTGCTGCTGCTGTGAGTTTTGGTTTCCCTCCCTCCACTTCCTTCCCTCTTCTTCATGGGGCTAGACTCAGAGAAGGCTCCTGGAGGTGGTTGCTCCAAACTGCCCCTCCATAGATACAACGCATTTGCTCAGTTCGAGTTCCTGATTCCCCACTTTGGATGGCTCCCAGCCGGCTGATGCTCATGCAGTCTGGAAGGCTCCAGAGGTCTTCTGATTTGCCCACACCCCCCATCCTCTGGATGGCACTCCTCATCAGGTATGAAACCCATGGGGTCTTGGCTAAAAAAACGAGGTTAAACACGACCACTCCTGGGCTGCAGAAACTCCGCGGATAATCAATGATGTTCCCCAGAAGGGGTCAAGACATTCACATTTTTTTGTCCAGTAGAGAATCTGTTTCAATCAGGAAGCTACTCTTGCTGTCCAGAAAAGTGGGTCAGTCCCCTCCCATGCTCACCTCGTGAGAACAGGGAGGACAGGCACAGGGCATCACGAGGGTAGCATAATTACAGAGTGCCCAGGTCAGGGCGCTGAGCCTGTACATCAAGAAGGAGGCCATGCCCTGGCATCCATCAGAACCTGGCATCCTGCATACTACATCTCAGAGGGCAAAAACCTCCTTGGGAATGCTGTTGCTAAAGAACCAGTGCTCAGGTGAACTTGAAGCAACTGCAGACAGAGAATGAGCAACAAAGGGCTTAGAGACAGTGCCAAACCCCAAACCTCCTGCGCAGCACAAAGACCTTGGGGCCCCCTGAGGAGGTCCAAGCTCCTCCAAATAAGGAACAAACTCCAATTCAATCAGGGAAAGAGCCGGGCATCCTCTTAGCCATTCCTGATAATAGGTTTTTTACTAGCTGTGTGCTTGTTAATTATGCCTGAGTTGCGAGGAAGTTTAAGGCATTGGTAATGAGCTCTGCCATTTACTAGCTCTGTTCCCTCAGGCAAGTTATCTAGCCTTGCTGGACCTTAGTTTCTCCATCTGTAAAACGGAGACAATTCTATCTACCCTCAAAAGGTCTAATGATTCAATAAGTCCTTAGAAAGTCTGGCACATCGTGGATACTATTAAGTATTGCCTGATAAGGATAATCAAAATATTTTCCATATAGTTTAATTACATTGAGCTCTCATTTTGAGTCTGTGAGGGCTAAGTCATTAAAATATCAATCATTTGTACTTTTCATAAAGTCCAAGTTCAAGAACATGTGTAGGTATTACAGCTACCTGAGCCAGGGGGCCGAACCTGACTTCTGAGAGCCAAGATTCTGACGCCCAGGAGGGCAGAACTAGGTAAGCAGCATCCCCTCCTTCCTGGATCCTATTCTTTTAAGGTCCATCCCTGCCAGGTTGGCTTCAAGTCACACAGACACAGCCCACCTTGGCTTTTTCGACCAGGCTGAAGGCAGCCCTAGTGTGTACGGAGTTGGTTCCTTCCGGTGGGTTCGTGGTCTCACCAACTTCAAGAATGGAGCCGCGGACCTTCGCATGAGTGTTACAGCTCTTAAAGATGGCACGGACCCAAAGAGCCAGCAGCAGCAAGATTTATTGTGAAAAGTGAAAGAACAAACCTTCAACAAAGCTTCCACAGCATGGAACAGGGACCCAGGAGGTTGCCTGCTGGCTGAGGTTGGGTGGCCTTAGGGGGTGGCTAGCTTTATTCCCTGATTGTCCCCTCCCATGTTCTGTTTCTGTCCTATCAGAGTGCCCCTTTTTCAATCCTCCCCGCAATTGGCTACTTTTAGAATCCTGCTGATTGGTGCATCTTACAGAGCGTTGATTGGCTCGTTTTACAGAGCGCTGATTGGTGCGTTTTTCTTTTTTGAGATGGAGTCTTGCTCTGTCGCCCAAGCTGCAGTGCAGTGGCGCAATCTCGGCTCACTGCAAGCTCCGCCCACCGGGTTCAGGCCATTCTCCTGCCTCAGCTTCCCAAGTAGCTGGGACTACAGGCGCCCGCCACCACGCCCGGCTAATTTTTTGTATTTTTAGTAGAGACGGGGTTTCACCATGTTAGCCAGGATGGTCTCGATCTCCTGACCTCGTGATCCGCCCGCCTCCGCCTCCCAAAGTGCTGGGATTACAGGCGTGAGCCACCGCGCCCAGCCGATTGGTGCATTTTACAATCCTCTTGTCAGACAGGAAAGTTCCCCAAGTCCCCACTCTACCCAGGAAGTCCAGCTGGCCTCACCTCCAACTAGACTCGGCCATGGGGACCCTGCTTCACCTTTCTGAGTGTCTGCTTCTGTTGGCAATGGCAGAGAAGTTTATCTCCCCTGCTGTGGGGCAGTGGCAAAGTGGAAAGGAGAAAAGTTCAGTATCTGGCAGGAATGTGTTTCTTTAACATTTCTCTGTGCGAGAATGGGAAGAGTGGCACTGGGATGGGTTTTCTGCCATCACTGCTCAGGGCCTAAGAGCCAGGGTGGAATAGCCCCCTTGCCCTGCCGAACTCGTGAAGGTGAGAATACCATAGGCAGCCTTTGGAGGGGAGGGGAGGGAATGAATAGGGTGGTTTGAAGAAAACTGATCTTGGCCCTGCTGACCCTGGCCTGGGCCAGGCAGCTCCCTAAGGGCATTGTATTATAACTGTTGGTAGAGGGGCTGCAAGATTGCGGGAGCATCCCCACAACCGGGTTGTGCCCAGAAAGTGTTCCCGCCCCTGCCCTTGTTTTTTTGAGACTGGGTTTTCTTATGTTGACCAGGCTGGTCTTGAACTCCTGAGTTCAAGCAATCCTCCTGCCTCAGCCTCTCGAGTAGCTGGGACCACAAGCACGCGCCACCACGCCCAGCTTTCCCACCCTCTTCTTCATCATTTTGCTTTCCTGGCCACAGGAGCAGAGGCTTTTGTGCCTGGCATCTCACCCCTTGGCCTTCTTCCAACCCCAGCTCCAGCGGCTGCCCCTCACTGTGCCTTTTCGGCTCAGTCCTTGCACAGGTGCAACCTGGAATGGCAATGGTGGGAGGAGGAAGTGGGAGGCAAGAGGAGGGGGATAGGTGCTTCAGCCTCCTGGCCTTCAGGGAGTCGATTCTGATGTGTACTCCACACCGCTTCAGGCCCACTTAAGAACCACCTCATTAACCCTCCTCACCCCCTGATTGCTTCACATGGTTGCCTCCCCGGTTAACCACCTGCATCCAAGTTGTCTCTGGCCCAGCTTCCTGGGAGCTGCACGCTCAGATCGCACGTGACTGCCATCCCCGTGAAGGTGATTGGCCAAAAGATAGAGTGTGTCCCCAAGCAGGGCCAATCAGAATCCTCCCCTGGGCAAACACGAGCTGCTCACGTGTAGGCACTGCATAGGCTGCAGGTGGTGCCCAGCACGTGGAGGCGGCCGGATCTGGGATGTGAGAGAGAGGGCGAGACCCCTGCGAAAGAAGAGACAAGCAGACGTGAGAGTCTGGGGGAGCGTCTTGGGGTTTTGAGCACGTGAGGCTCTGGTTGCTTCCTTGGGTCTATGAGTCCCAGCTTTCCCAGCCACATGAGGTCTAACTTTCCCGGAGCTGGGGTGAACTGGGTCTGTTACTCAACTGAGAGAGACCAGGCTAAGAGGATGTTTCTGTCTTCCCTCAGGAACGAGGGCTCCCTGAGGGAAGGGACTGGGGCTCCTTCATCTCTATGATCCTAGTGCAGTGTCTGAAGGCATCAGGTACGTCATGATGAATGAACGAGTGAATGAATGAGTGAATGAGTGAGTGAATGAATGAATGAAGAAAGGAGCGAACGAGAGAGTGGGTACATTGTGGATATCTTTTGCTGTTCTTACTCCCTGCCATCACTGGGCCTACCTTCAACAGTCTCTTTTCCTATGAAATAGAAACAAGATTATTAGGCTTTAGATTGTGAAGTATTGCAGAGTAAAAAAACTTGAGTAAATGATTCAGGTCCCTTGTATACGAGAAAAGGTGGGGCAAAGGAAAGATGGAAACCGAAGGCACCTAGTGATGCACACTCCTGATACGTTACTTTAAAAATTTTTGACAACCCCACGGAGTAGGCATTATCCCTGTCTTACAACTGTGTAAACTGAGGCACAGGGTGGTCAAGTACTTTGCCTGAGGTTTTACAGATAGTAATCAGTAGACCCGGGGTTTGATTTAAGCCGTTCTCATAGGTGTTAGGTGGTATCTTGTAGCTTTAATTTGTATTTTCCTAATGTCTAATATTGTTGGGCATCTTCTATGTCCTTATTTGCCATCTTGTTTAGTTCATACTTGTTCAAATTTTTTGTCCATTAAAAAAATTGGTTGTTTACTGGTTGTTTATTGGCTTGCTATTGAGTTTTGAGAGTTTTTTTTTTTAATTTTCTGGATACTAGTCCTTTATCAGATATACGTTTTGCAGATAGTTTCTTTTTTTTTATTCTTTTTTTATTATACTTTAAGTTCTAGGGTACATGTGCACAATGTGCAGGTTTGTTATGTACGTATACATGTGCCATGTTGGTGTGCTGCACCCATTAACTCGTCATTTACATTAGGTATATCTCCTAATGCTATCCATCCCCCCTCCCCTGACCCCATGACAGGCCCTGGTGTGTGATGTTCCCCACCCTGTGTCCAAGTGTTCTCATTGTTCAGTTCCCACCTATGAGTGAGAACATGCTGTGTTTGGTTTTCTGTCCTCGCGATAGTTTGCTGAGAATGATGGTTTCCAACTTCATCCATGTCCCTACAAAGGACATGAACTCATCCTTTTTTATGGCTGCATAGTATTCCATGGTGTATATGTGCCACATTTTCTTAATCCAGTCTATCATTGATGGACATTTGGGTTGGTTCCAAGTATTTGCTATTGTGAATAGTGCCACAATAAACATACGTGTGCATGTGTCTTTATAGTAGCATGATTTATAATCTTTGTGTATATACCCAGTAATGGGATTGCTGGGTCAAATGGTATCTCTAGTTTTTGCAGATAGTTTCTATCAGTCTATAGCCTGTCTTCGTTTTCTTAATGGTATGTCTTGAAGAGCAGAGTTTTTTTTATCTTGATATAGTACAGCTTATCCATTTTTACTTTTATGCTTGGTCCTTTTTGTGCCCTGGACCTGGAATCTAAACCCAGATCTGTGAATGTCAAAGTCCTTCTTCTTATTACATCTCACGTAGTGTTGCCTCAAAGTCTATTCTAAGGCCAGTGCCAGGCACCATGAGAGTCACCCAAGGAGCTTGCTTACAACTGTGGAGAATCTGCTTCTGTGGGCCTGGGTAGACCTGGGAACCTGCATATTTTATAAACTCTCCAGGTGACTGGGTGATCAGCCAGGTGTGGAAGGGGCTCTAATGCAGGGACCCTGGCACCCCTGAGCCTTTAGACCTGGTGGCTTCTTGGCCTCTTTTCTCCTCTCCTCTCCTCTTCTTTTTCTCTCTCTCTCTTTTTTTTTTTTTGGTGGAGTCTTACGCTGTCACCTAGGCTGGAGTGCAGTGGCACAATCTTGGCTCACTACAACCTCCACCTCCTGGGTTCAAATGATTCTCCTGCCTCAGCCTCCCGAGTAGCTGGGATTATAGGTGCGCGCCACCAAGCCTGGCTAATTTTTGTATTTTTAGTAGAGACAGGGTTTCACCATGTTGGCCAGGCTGGTCTCGAACTCCTGACCTCAGGTGATCAACCCGCCTCGGCCTCCCAAAGTGCTGGGATTACAGGCATGAGCCACCGCACCTGGCCTTCTTGGCCTCTTTCTAGCTGCCTCCTGTAAAGTGCTGGTGATGGTGACATTTCTAGGTCTGTTTCTTATGTGTCCCTTCCCCTGCCTTCCTCCCCAGCTCCTTAACACAGTATTTGACATTCAGCAGATGATGAAGACATGCTTTTAAACCAAGCGACCCACTCTCTACCAGTAGAGGGGAGTGGCAACCTCACTCCACAGCTGGCACTAAGCGAGCCAAGTAGAAACCATATAATTACTGACCCTGGTTTAGAGTGCTCTCCTTTAGCTCCTTCCCTCCCCAGCCGTGGGCGGCCACTTAAGCTGGTTGCCTCACCCTCTAGCCCAGCCAGAGGCTTCTGCACCTAGAGAAACTGTTATTTTAAAGTAGCTCCAAGATTGGCTCACGGAGTTGAAAAGGACACTTGTGTAAGTGAACAGCTATGGCAGCCTCCAAATAAAAGAAAACTGGATTAATTTGGAACAGGGGATGGGAGTGGGGAAACGAAGTGTGTTTTGGCTTAGGAGCAAAACAAGCATCTAGAGGTTTAGCAACTTTCTCTGGCATGTCAGATTGTGACATGTCATAGGGCCAGAAGTGAATGCTGTAGGGTGACAAAGATGGTCACCTGCTTTCTCCCAGCCAACTGGGACTTCTTGGGGAACAGAAATGACTTCCTTCCCCCACCCTCAAAGGGAGCAGCAATAAGAAAACTAAGATCTATTGCCAGGGTTTTATATTTTATTTAATCCTTCCAATAACCCATAGGGTCAATATTATTCACATTTTTCACATGGGCAAACTGAGGCTCAAGAGGTTATAAGGATAGCCAGGATATGCTGGAGCCAGGAATAGGAATGTAGCAGAGGCTGAGCCATGTAATAAAGAGGCCTCAAAATACACTGCTTTAAAGAATGTTGACAGTTATTTCTTCCTCATAAAACATCTCCAGGTCAGTAGGAAAGCTCTGCTCCAGGCAGTCACTCAGGGACTCAGGATCCTGCTATCTGTGGCTTCACAGGTTTCTGGAATTGGGGTCAGCAATCTTTTTCTGTAAAGAGCTCGATTGTATTTTAGACCATGCAAGGCACGTGGTCTCTGTCCTGACTACTCAACTCTTGTATTGTGACAGTAGACATAGACAATATGTAAATCAGTGGGCATGGCTGTGTTTTAATAAAACTTTATTTACAAAACAGGCTGGATTTTTGGTTCAAGGGCTGTAGTTTGTTGATCACCATCCTAGGAGGGTGGTTCTCAAAGTATACTCCCAGGGAACTAGCAGTATCAGCGTCATTTGGAAACAGAAGTACAGCTTTTGCGGTGAGTCCCAAGGCCCTACTGAATTAGAAACTCTGGGCTTGGGACCCAGTGATGTGTGTTTTAACAAGTCCTCCAGGTGATTCGTACGCATGCTGCGGTTTAAGCATCATCACTGTTATGGGGTCCTACCTCTCAGCCCTGGCTGCAGCTGAGCATCACCTGGAGAGTTTTAAAAACTCCTAATGCCTGGGCCATATCTCAGGGCCATTACCTTGGACTCTCTAGGGGTGGAACCAGAACTTTTAAAGCTGCCTGCTGATTCCAGAGTATTGCAAAGCACTGGCCTAGAGCGGCGTTATCACTGGTGTGGTCAAAGCTGGCTTGCCACCTGGCTTCCAACCACACCTGCTTCTCCAAGGTGGGGCACCCAGTGCTCCCTGAGATCTGGGTTTTGGTTTTTTCCTTTGTCTTATCCCCCAACCCCCTGGCACCCTGGCTCCTTCCTAGAAACTCTCTATGGGGCTTTGTGATTAGGGAGGACCTCAGTTCAAGTTTGTCAACTAACCGATCTCTGGTTAGGAGTGTTGCAATACGGGGTTGGGGGGATGACCTGTGCGGGTGAAGGAGTGTGGAATGGAAACAAACCAGGAGAGGAAGGAGGGAGGGGACAGAGCAGGAGGAGGACTTGGATGTAGAAGCACCTGGCACAGTGGCATGTCACCAAGATTCAGTGAAGGTCAGTTCCCTTCCCCGCCTTTTCCTCCCCAGCTCCATCCAGCACCTGGTAGGTGCACAGCCTTCTGGAGGGAAGGGAATGCTATAGGGTGACAAAGAGCAGTCCCTGGGTGCTGCCAAGCCTTCCTTTATACAGTGAGCACTTAGCGTTGACAGTGTGCCTGGTAGTACAGTTGTCCCCCAGTATCTGTGGGAGATTTGTTCCAGGACCCCCATGAATACCAAGATTCTCAGGTGCTCAGATCCTTTAATATTCTAAATGCTTTATATGAATTAATGCATTAAATCCTCACGGCAACCCGGAGGGTAGGCACTGTAATTACCTACATTTTACAGATGGGGAGCTGAGGCTTTAAGAAGTTAGGTGACCTGCACATGGTTACACAGGTGGTAAGTGGTTGAGCCAGGAGTCAATTCAGGAAGTTTGGCTCCAGAGCTAAGCTCTGCTGTCTTCTCTTCATAACTGCAACGGTGGCCTTTTTTTTTTTTTTTTTTTTTTTTTTTGAGACGGAGTTTTGCTCTTGTTGCCCAGGCTGGAGTGCAATGGTGCAATCTTGGCTCACCACTACCTCTGCCTCCCGGGTTCAAGCGATTCTCTTGCCTCAGCCTTCCAAATAGCTGAGATTACAGGCATGCGCCACCACGCCTGGCTAATTTTTTTTTTTTTTTTTTTTTTTTTTTTTTTTTTTTAGCAGAGACGAGGTTTCTCTGTGTTGGTCAGGCTGGTCTCGAACTCCCGACCTCAGGTGATCCACCCTCCTTGGCCTCCCAAAGTGCAGGAATTACAGGCATGAGCCAATGCGCCTGGGCCCGTGGTAGTATTTTTATTCCCATTTTACAGATGAAGAAACTGGGGCCATGCAACTTGCTCAAGATCACAGAGCCAGGAGGTGGTGGAGGCAGGACTCAAACCCAGATCTCCCTGCCAGCAAAGCCCTTGGATTTGCCAGCTTGCCCCACAGCCTGCATCAGGTTCCCCTCCCTTCTTCCCTCCATCTGTCCACCCAGCTTATTCTGGGTTTGCACGTGTGGGGCTGACTCATAGGGAGCAGGAGAGCCCATCCTCTGGAGTGAGAAGGCAGATTTTATTTCTGTTCAGAGCATCTTGGGCTGGTGCTGGGAGAGCTGCCAAGCCCAGCTGACACATTTTCTTCTGCCAAGGCTACTGAATGGGTGGGCAGCCCCGGGGGGCTCTAGAGGGCCCCAAGACACCAATTCCTCAGATGTGTCTCAGCACCTAGGGGAAAGATGGGGATACCTGCTTCCTCTGCCTTAACTGCCATCTCTTTCCCTAAGGGAGTTTCCTGGGGCTAAAATTCCAGTTGCTAAAATCTTCCTCATTTCTCTGCTCTGGTCCAAAGCTGAAAGGAACCCCAAGAAGCCATTTGTTCAAGGCTTTTGCTTTTAGGCAATCAAGGTAGTCCTGGTTGTTCCCATTTTACAGATCACAGAAGCCAGCTGTCGTTCTCACTGGCTTGTCCTCCTTCCCATTAGCCCTATGATACTTCCCAAATGTCCTTTTTCCTATCAGATCATTTCTCCTATCAAATGAGCATAAGAATCCCAGGGCACTTGCTAACTTTCTGGATCACCTGTCCACTGCTGTAAAAAATTAGGAAGCAGTCGGTTAGAGCTGGGGCCCTTTACCAGATGCAGTGGCTAATGCCTGTAATCTCAGCACTTTGGGAGGCTGAGGCAGGCGGATCACCTGAGATCAGGAGTTGAAGACCAGCATGGCCAACATGGTGAAACCCCATCTCTACTAAAAATACAAAAATTAGCTGGGCGTGGTGGTGGGCGCCTGTAATCCCAGCTACTCGGGAGGTTGAACCTGGGAGGCAGAGGTTGCAGTGAGCCGAGATTGCACCATTGCCCTCCAGCCTGGGTGACAGAGTGACACTCCATCTAAAAAAAACAAACAAACAAAAAAGAGCTGGGGCCCTTTAACAAGCACTGCAGGTGACTCTCATCATCTGGGATAATGGGAAATACTGGCACACACAGACCTCCCAGTGGGTGCCAGGATTCTCCCCCACTTAAGGTACAAACCCCGACTGACTGTCTTAGCTGTGCCCCAAATTGTTACAATTGCCCCCCGCCTCTTGGATGAGTCTTGTGGGTTTGGCGGCTCATTCCCCTCCAAGCCCAACTCAGGCCATTAGAATGGGGCTGCAGGATGGTGTGGTGTGCCTGCATCCCCCACCCTGCCCACCCCTGCCCCTGGCCAGTCCTGCCTTATCCTCCAGGGGCTGTTCGCTGAGGATCATGGAGACCTTGGCAGTGTCCTCAGATCTATGGCTATCTTAGCCTCACTTCAGCCAGACACGCCAACACTCAGGGCTCCCCATTTGCCAAGGGTCCCTAGCCCATTTGTTTCTGTTCTATGTAAGAAAAGCCAAAAGTCACTGGAGAGGACATTTGTTTCAAGTTGTGGTGGTTTCATAATATGTCTAAAAATTCGTTGAGCCTCCTTCCTGAAGTGGCAGAGCCTAATTTTCCTCTCCTTGAGTGTGGGTGGACTCAGTGACTTCCTTCTAATGCGGAAAGTAGAAACAAGAATATGTGACTTCTGAGACTAGGTCATGAAAGGCACCATGGCTTCCTTCTCTTTCCTGGATTACTCACTGCAAGGGAAAGCCAGCTGCCATGTTGTGAGGACACTCAAGCAACCCAGTGGAGAGATGGTGAGAAACTGAAGCCTCCTGCCAATAGCTAGCAAAGAAACGAGGCCTTTTGCCAAGAGCTGTGGGAATAAGCCATCTTGGAAGCCGAACCACCATCCCCAGTCAAGCCTTCGGAGAACTGCAGCCCAGGCCAATGTTTTGTCTGCAACCTCATTAGAGACCCTAAGCCAGAACCACCCAGCCAAGCTGCTTCTGAATCTCTGATTCACAGAAGCTGTGAGATACTAAACATTTGTTGTCTTAAGCTACTAAGTTGTGGGTCATTTTTTAAATGCAATGATGGGAAACTAATACACAAGTCAGGAGCCACAGGCTTCGTCGACAAGCTGAGTGGGTAGGTGAGAGGACTGAGGCAGGCGTGGTACCCAAAGACCTGGACAGAGAATCAGCATTTGTCAGGATGGAGTGCAGTGCTTGGATGTGTGTCCTTCCATTTACTGTTAGTGCTATTACCCCTGTTGTCCATGTCAGGAAACTGGGGCTCAGATAGGTCAGGTCATGTGACCAAGGTTGCCGAGCTCATCGGTGGCACAGCCAGGATTTGAGCCCAGTCTGTCTGCTCTGGTCCATACTTTCCCACTCTTGATGCTGTCTTGATGATCTCAGTGATTTTTGGGCAAGACCCACCGCTTTTGGGGCTTGCATAGAACTTGAGCCGACTGCATGCATATTGATGAAAAGGTTGAACCTGGTGCTCTCTGGCCCTGGATTCTCTAAGTAAGGTGTGTGAACCCTGCTGTCATAGCCTTTGCCCTGTAGGGTGCCCCAGGGTAGGTCAGCTCTGTCTGCTAAAGATCTAGTGAGCCAAGGATGAGGATGTGACAGCTTGGCTTTGAGAGCCCCTGTGCAAACGTGTAGCTTCCTTCAGCAATACCATCTCCTGATTCTCCCTCACAGACATGTGTGCCCAGGTCTGTTTGCAATGACACCAACATCACCCCTGCCCTTGACCTTGCCCCTCTCTTCACCTCCATCCTGATTCCTGCTCTGTAGCCACACAGATGCCAACAGCTGGCACTTGTCCAAGAAACATGTGCTCAAGGTCAGGTGCAGTGGCTCATGCCTGTAATCCTAGCTTTTTGGGAAGCTGAGGAGGGAGGATTGCTTGAGGCCAGGAGTTCAAGACCAGCCTGGGCAACATGGGGGTCCTTGTCTCTACTAAAAAAAAAAAAAAAAAAAAAAAAAGCTGCGCATAGTGCCATGCCTATAGTCCCGGCTACTTGGGAGGCTGAGGCAGGAGGATTGCTTGACTTAAAGAGATTGAGGCTGCTATGAACCATAATCATGCCACTACACTTCAGCCTGGGTAACAGAGCGAGACCCTGTCTCAAAAAAGAAAAAAAAAAAAAACCAAAAAAAAAACAGAAAAAGAAACGTGCTTGGGGTAATGCATGTTGACTCCATCTTGTCACCCAGAGCTCAGCAGGAGGTACCTTCCTGGGAGAGTCAGATCAGGAGCGCACAGGGCTGGACACAAGCACCTGGGGCAGCCTCGGGAAGCTACTGCTCAGTGGCATCAGAAGATCCTGCCCCTCTCCCAGGGCCTGGGGCATTGCACTTGGCATCTGAAGCCCTTCCTCCTCACCCCCTTCTGCAGGTGGGGGCAGAGCCCACTCTGGGATGCCTCCCTCTCCACAGCTCCATGCTTTGATGGGACACTCCCCTGCCACCTCTCTCCCAACCACAGCTTCTACCATAGCCACGGCCAACAGCCTCCATTAGCCTGTGCTTGCAGGACAGTCGAGGGGCTGCCTGGAGCCTCGGGCAACTCCACCCTCATCCTGCTCCACCCTCTCCCTGAAGAACCTCCACAGGCTCCTTGGTCCTGTTTGTGAGGAACCTGGCCCCTCATCCTGCTATTCAAGGCCCTCCAAGCTCTTTCCTGGGCCCTACACCGCACCATCCCTTTTCACAGCAGCCTCTTCCTAAGTAGTTTGAATTTTGGGTCCCCAGGCCTCCTCGAGCTGAAACCCCATCTGTAGACACCCTGACTCCCCTCCACCCACCTCCCACACTAGAAGTAGAGGAAAGGCGGATGGATGGGGTGTCTGCCCAGCCTGAGGAGCAAGGTGTGGGGACAGGCAGGGAGGGCAGGCCCCAGGATGGACAGATGGACAAGGCATCCGGCTCTCCCTTTTCCTGAATGGCCATGGGAGGAATGAGGTTGCCACCCCATGCCTCTCACAGAGATGCTGTGAGTGTGAATGAGAACAGCTTGTGAGGGGTTCTGACAGGCATAGCCTGGTGCGGAGACCTTTTGTAACCTTCCGGACCTGGCATTGAACCAGAGGACGGATCATGTGACCCATGTTGCTCGGCCCTTTTAGCCTTCCCGGCTCATGGCTCACATCCCAAATACCCTCACGCTCTGCAGGCGCTCTTAACCTGGGGAGGGGCATGGATCTGTTTGAGGGTAGGAGATGCATTGCCTGTGTTAAATCTACAGCTGTATGCACAAATACTTTTTTATTTTTTTCTGGAGTGTTTGCCGCTTTTCAAAGGTTTTGTGAACCATAAAATGGTCTAACTAACTTGGTACCAGCTTTCCAGTCTAGGCCCACCTGGATGTTTACTCCCAGCAAATCTGGTTTCCAAGCTTAAGGGCTGTCAGCATCCATCCTGATGAAGCACTCGCCTCTTCACTTTGAAATTCTAACACCTAACCTGCTTCAGGGAGATCTGAGATCAGATCGGCACAGTGGGTACATCCTCTATCCTTCTCCTCCTAGGCTGACCTCAGTTTCCCTGCATCCAAATGGATCAGTGTCGGGTTACAGCTACACTCCAGGCTACTGGCAATGTTCCCAGTGACAGGTAAATCTCCATCCCATGCAAACATCTTGCATCTGAGCAGCCCCTTTCCAAAGACGTTTTCTTTTGTTTCAAACACGAGGGCTTCTGCCTTGTGCAGGAGTTTTAGTGTGTTTCCCAGAACAGAACTCAGCCTCCTAACCTTAAGTATAAATAGGGTTGTTCACAAGCTAATGACTCTGATCATGGCAAGATGACTTCTATCTTGATCTCACCTAAATTCCTCCTCAATCCGTCTTTAACCTGAGGTCTGAAAGCTGACCACAGCATGTTCACAAAAGCTAAGCAGCAAAGAGAAATGGCTTCCCCAAAGACTGTCCTATCCCAGTACAACTTTGTCTTATTATTATTATTATTTTAGATGGAGTCTCGCTCTGTCACCCAGGCTGGAGTGCAGTGGCGCAATCTCAGCTCATTGCAACCTCCTCCTCCCGGGTTCAAGTAATTCTCCTGTCTCAGCCTCCCGAGTAGCTGGGATTACAGGTACCCACCACCACGCCCTGCTAATTTTTTGTATTTTTAGTAGAGATGGGGTTTCACCATGTTGGCCACACTGGTCTCGAACTCCTGACCTTGCGATCTGCCCGCCTCGGCCTCCCAAAATGCTGGGATTACAGGCATGAGCCACTGCACCCAGCCTTTTTTTTTTCACGTGTAATAAGTTCCTGAAAATGTCTAAGAATATAAATGTATCAAAGTTAGATAATAATCTTACACTATGCAAGAAGGAGGAGAGCCTGGCGGTTAAGAATGTGGATAGTGACCTACCTGCACGGGCATAAATCTGCCACTTCCTAGGTGTGTGGCTGAGACCTCTCTGTGCCTCAGTTTTCTGAAAGACGGAATGATTATAGAAACCACCTTATAGGGTTCTTGTGCAAATTAAGTAATATATATAAAGCGCTCAGAACAGGGTCATATGCACGGAATATGTTAATAATTATTCTATGTTTTAAGGTGGATTCTATACTCAGCTAAAAATAATGACAACTCCCTAATTATATTTTGCTTCTAAGAACATGATCACTTATAATTTATTTCTAAGGCCTTATTTTCTGGCTGAGTGCAGTAGCTCAAGCCTGTAATCTCAGCACTTTGGGAGGCTGAGGTGGGAGGATTGCTTGAGCCCAGAAGTTTGAGACCAGCCTGGGCAAAATAGTGAGACCGCCATCTCTACAAAAAAAAAAAGTAAAAAGTTAGCCAGGTGTGGTGGCACAAGCCTGTAAGTCCCCGCTACTTGGGAGGCTGAGGTAGAAGATCACTGGAACCCAGGAGGTCAAGGCTGTGTAGGCCATGATCATGTCACATCACTCCAGCCTGGGTGACAGTGAGACCCTAAAAAAGAACAACTATTTTACCCCTCACACATGAATCCAGTCAACCAACTTGAGTTAAATGAACACTGGGCTAAAATGAAAACAACTTTCATTTTATTTTTATTTTTAATTAATTAATTAATTAATTTTTTGAGACAGTCTTGCTGTATTGGCCGGGCTGGAGTGCAGTGGCACGATCTCAGCTCACTGCAGCCTCTGTCTCTCAGGTTCAAGAGAATCTCCTGCCTCAGCCTCCCAAGTAACTGAGGCCACAGGTGTGTGCCACCATGCCCAGTTAATTTTTGCATTTTTTAGTAAAAGCCAGATTTTGCCATGTTGGCCCGGCTGGTCTCAAAACTCCTGACCTGAGGTGATCCTCCCGCCTCAGCATCCCAAAGTGCTGGGATTACAGGCATGAGCCACTGCGCCTGGCCTCATTTTAATTTTAATTATATTAACTTTGTGAGACCCTTTCTTGTTTATTACCTAGTACCTACACTTTTAATTTCCCATTTTTGCTCATTTTTACTATCAATAAACACAACAACATATTCAAACAATTGCATCAACAGGCTATACAATATGAGCCAAGTGGAATAGAGATACTTCAAAAATGGGGCTGCTGGCTGGTAGTTTATGTCACCTCATGACATCCCAACATATTTGCCAGTGGATGTGAAAAAGTCCAGATTTGGTGAAGAAAAATCAATTTAGGAATGTCAAAGTCCAAACCTATAACAGTGGTGATGGTTCAAAACCCAAAAATCCTTGAGGCTGGGACGTATGTCTGGGTTCATGTCAATGATCTTGTTGGAAGAGCAATTTGTTACCATGAAGTAGGAGACAGATAGTCTTCACTTTGATAACAGACCCATTCCAAGAGAGCTGGCTATAAAGAAACTATTCATAGTGTGAGTCACATTTTTTTTAAAAATTCCATTATAAAACTAAGACGGTCTTCTAAAGGAAAATGGAGAGCTTTGAAAAGTTTTGGTGGATAGGGCCGGGTCTTTGTCATGCTGGGATTATGGTGAGAGAGATTTGAAAGCACTTTTAGTAATTGCTGTTCCTTCCTGTAGCTGAAGCTTCAAGGGGAGCTTCTTTTCTTTTTTCTTTTTTTTTAAACACAAGTTTCCACTTTTATTAGTTTTATATAATGATGCACCAAGGTTCGTCTTGGGCCTCAGAATTTAGCTAACGTATGTGTTTTCTTTTCTTTCTTTTTTTTTTAATTTTATTATTATTATACTTTAAGTTTTAGGGTACATGTGCACAACGTGCAGGTTTGTTACACATGTATACATGTGCCATGTTGGTGTGCTGCACCCATTAACTCGTCATTTAGCATTAGGTATATCTCCTAATGCTATCCCTCCCCACTCCCCCTACCCCACAACAGTCCCCGGTGTGTGATGTTCCCCTTCCTGCGTCCGTGTGTTCTCATTGTTCAATTCCCACCTGTGAGTGAGAACATGCGGTGTTTGGTTTTTTGTCCTTGCGATAGTTTGCCGAGAATGATGGTTTCCAGCTTCTGGAATTACGGTGGAATTTACGGCAGACTGCCTAAGTTTACAAGGAGCAACAGATACTCCAGGCTACCTCCTCAGTGTGGCCTGATCCCTCCCCCTTTTATTCTCCTAGAGAGTGTCTCACATTATAGCTGATAACACTCACTAATGTCTCCATTTCTTTTTTCTTTTCTTTTCTTTTTTTGAAGACAGGTTTGTTTTGTTGCCTAGGCTGGAGTGCAATGGTGCAGTCATGGCTTATTGCAGCTGTAATCTCACAGGCTCAAATGATCCTCTAGCCTCAGTTTCCCAAGTACTTGGGACTGCAGGCATGAGCCACCAGGCCCAGCTAATTTATTTTTATTTTCATTTTTGTGGAGACAGGGTCCCTCTATGTTGTCCAGGTTGGTCTCCATCTCCTGGGATCAAGCAGTCCTCCTGCCTTGGCCTCCCAAAGTGTTAGGATTACAGGCTTGAGCCCCTGCACCCGGCCTTCAGTTCTTTTTCACCACATTTCGTTGTGTCCTTTTGCGATTGGGGTTTAGATAGCTAGAGGTGGAGTTCTTTACTTTCCTGACAGTTAGGGTTTATGCAGTCTTGGTATGCTCCCTTCTTTGATGGCTACATTCTGGAAGCTGGGGAAGACGCGTGTAAGCCTGAGCAGTATGTCTGGCACCGAAACATCAAGAGAGCCCTGATGCCACCTGAGGCCTTCACATGTTGACGAGATGGCTATGTATACACAAGGGCTCCTGCGGCGGGCGGAGTGGGGGATGCCATCACCAGATAGAACTTCATAAGACAAAACATCAAATTCCTTCCTTCCCCTCTCTTAGTAATGGTCCTCCCTATTTAATCCTGGGATGTGAGTTCTTTTGGTGATGGGGGTTTGCTGAATTGATAGGGAATGGTGCCAGTGGTTATGTCCGAGTGGCATTGAACCATAGAAACATTTCTGAATGTTTCTTCTATTTCTATCCCCTAATCTTTCCATGCCGCTAGGCATGTGAGGCCAACATGGCCTTCTAAGCTTCTACAGTCAGCCTGGCTGCCACTGTCCCTGCATGATTTTGGCGACTCTAAGGAAGTCCCAGAGACCAAGGAGAGTCCAGTCTTGTGGTCCTAGCCAGAAATGAAATTTCACCATTGACTTTGTCATCGTGCTGTGTGCTTCTCCAAACCACAAGGGTTCCTCCTGCTTCCGGGGGCCTCAGCTCTATCCTTGCAGCTCTCGTGAGCCTCAAGTTCTCATGCAGTTTTCAGATTAGGTGGTTCCAGGAACTCACACCTATCTCCTTTCTCCTGTGCCATTGTCAGAGATGACAGCAGATCATGTTCCACAGTGGGAATGGCCAGTTAACATATGCAACGCTTCCCTTTGAAAGCACCTTAAGTGGAGAATTCTAGAAAATAAACCAGGCTGGGCACGATGGCTCATGCCTATAATCCCAGCACTTTGGGAGGCCGAGGTGGGAGGCTCATGAGGTCAGGAGTTTGAGACCAGCCTGACCAACATGGTGAAACCCTGTCTCTACTAAGAATACAAAAATTAGCTGGGCATGGTGGCACACACCTGAAATCCCAGCTACTCAGGAGGCTGAGGCTGGAGAATTGCTAGAACCCGGGAGGCGAAAGTTGCAGTGAGCTGAGATCATACCACTGCACTCCAGTCTGGGTGACAGCAAGACTCCATCTCAAAAAAAAAAAAAAAAAAAAAGAGAAAAAAAAGAAAACTTGCCCACTTTCATCAATCTTGGAAGCTCAGACCTTAGTAAAATTTATTTATTTCAAAGAAGGTGCAATAAAATTGTTCAGTAAAATTTATTTATTTCAAAGAAGGTGCAATAAAATTGTTCAAGCCCACTTGGAAATCCATTGTAAGAGGTGCTGGCATTTTGAAAAATCATTTTGCTGATTGCGAGAGTAATACATGCTCATTGCAAATAATTAAGAAAATACAAAAAGGTACATAGAAATAAAATCTCCCAAGATGTTACCTCTCAGAAATAACCATTATTAGCATTTAATGTGCCACTCCTTTTTCTGTGCACAGCAATTTATAAAATTACATGGTACTTTATCTACAATTTTTCATCTTGCTTTTTTCACCTTAAACAACCAGAACATTCTTCCATGTCATCGTCTACTCTTCAAAAACACCGTTTTAATGACTACATAATATTTCATTGTCTGGTTGTACCAGGATTTATTTAGCCAGTTCTCTATTTGCAGGCGTCTAGGCGGTTTCTTATTTTTCATGATTATAAATGATGCTGCAGTGAATATTCTTGTCCAGGAAATCTTTATCTGGGTTTCTGATAATTTCCTTAGAAGAGATTCCAAGAAGGGAAATTGTGGAGTCTCAATTCTGCTGGGTGTTACCTGGCTCCTATGGATGCTCAGAAAGGCGGAGTGGCTCCTATTACCCTGAGTGGGTAGCATTTCCTGCCGCTAAGGCCTCCTAAAGGCCTAGACCACACAATTTTTATTCCTGTTGGGGAGAGATGGAAAAGGGGCCGCTGAGCCTCCCCAGTCAGATCCCGACTACTCACCTGAACCTGCTCCGTACAAAGCAGAGCATCCCCCTGCAGGACTCATTTCATAATTAACTTAGAGACTAAAGCATATTTAATTAACCATGGAAACCCTCCCAGCCATCTGCCTCTGTTTTTATTTTGAGGAAAATGGCAGATTTTTTTTTTTTTCCTTAACTCCCTCTTTTTGGGGATGGAGCTCATTTCCAGCATCTTGGTTCTTGTATAGAGCTGGGTCCTCTCCCCTGCTGATGGCCACTCCAGAGTGTCAGAGTCAGGGGTTAGCTTGAGGTGGGAGGCTGGGTGAGAGGTTGCACAAGGGCCTGGGCTTGGCCTCTAAGGCCAAGTCCCTGCCTGGGGTGAGCTCAGCCAGGCAAAGGTGGCACCCATGCACTACAGTGTGGACCTTCAAGGACCTAGCCTCAGACTCTTGGCTGCTGTCCTAAACTTACAGGGCTGCAGAGATGGGCAGAGCTCAGAGAAAGAAGCCAACACTCTCATTCCACAGGTGAGGAAACTGAGGCCCAGACAGGCTCCAGGTCAAGCCTGAGCACAGAGATTTTCAGGCCCCTTGTTCGCTTCTTTGTTGTAGCCTCAAAGGATTGGGAACGGCTTTGATTTCACTGCACTCCAAGGTCAGGGGATTTAAACGGAGTTCTGGGGGCTGTAACAGCCCACAATGTTGGAGCACTTTGAAATGTGCAAAACGCGTTCGCAGATCACATCTCGATGAATACTCAACCCAGGCTCCAGAGACTCCGGGGTCACGTGACATGCATATAGTCACACAGCTGGTGAGTGTTGAGGCTGCGATGGAAACGAGAAGTGCTTTGGTCTGAATTCCCAATGTAGCAGAATGGCTTTTGTTCTCACAGTATTCGTCAGAGGCCCTGGACTGGGAACTCATAGTGGAAAGGCCTGAAGGAACATTAGTCCAGTTATTTCTAGTGACATCACCTCCTCCAGGAACCTTTCCTGGGCTATTGCCCCAGGCTGAGTTGGGAGGGAGGGCTGGATCTCCGACCTTTTATCAACCCACACACACCGCAGCATTATACCCTAGGGCGCAATACTTCATGCTATACTCCAGGTTCTAGCAAAGGGTCTGGCTTATACTAGTTGATCAGTAAGTGGTATTGAATTGAATGAGATCAAATGTGGGCGCCGGTGTAATTGCTTCAGCGCCTCACTTTTCCTTCCCTCAGGAGGTCATCTGAGAGCTCTCTCGGGGTGGATGTCACATGTGCTTTGGGATGGTCCCCAAGGGCTGCCATATGGACCCATCTATGTGCCAGGCTGGCCATGTGCCCCGGATCCTGGAGCTGTCAGAAGGGCTGGAGATCTAGCTCACAGACCCCGGCCAGGTAGCATCACCTTTAATAGATGTGTGGCCAGGCCTGGCAGGGGACTGGGGACATCTGCCACCCCGTGCTTTTAGTAAATCATGCCCACCCTCTGAGACTCATTTGCTCCTCTATCAGATGAAGGCAATTTGATTGGACCCTTCCAGCCCTGATGATCCATGTCCTATGACTTTATTTATAATGTCCCCAGGCAGGGGCCAGGAGTGGCAGAGAACCAATCCTCCCTCCCAAATCAGTTTTGGGGGTTAGTCCAGGAAAGCTTTCTGGAAGAGGAGATCTTAGAAATAACTGGACTAATGTTCCATTGGACCTTTCCTCTGTGAGTTCCCACTTCAGGACCTCTGATAGGGACCAGGGCAAAAAGACGGAGAGTCAACTCCAGCCAGAAGTCAGAAAGCTGGAGCTGCTAACCAAGCTAAAATGTATCCTGCATAGAAAAGACAGTAAAGTACCAGGTTTCCTGGAGCCACTTTAATGTTCCTGCCAGGCTGAAAATCTCTCTCCTTTTAAGATATAAAAGATTTGCTCCCTGACACTCATCTTCAATCATTTTCTGTCTCTCTTCAGCCACTACAGCCTGCATTGAAGGCGAGGGAATCCACGGTGATGAATTAGGCATCTGTAGATATTTCTCCAGAGCTGCATCTGTTAAACCCAAAGCAGGTCTTGGCTCCACTGAAATCAAATTCAACATGAAAAGCCCTCAATATGGAGCCCTGGGGCACCCCCAGCCCAGAGCCACGCTGCAGCCTCCCCCTCATCCCCGCTCCGTGGCACATCGCACATCACCTGGGCCACCTATTCTGTAAATTACTGTAAAATTCTAGTAGAGAACTTATCTTTTTTCCTATCAAGAGAATGACCTACAGAATGAAAAAATAATTCAATGGAGGAAGATGAAAGTAAAATGCAGCTTCATTCAGGGAGCTTTTGGGAGAGAAAAATAGAAAATGCCTCTGTCATTTGCTTTTAAAAATCAAGAATGGGGAGCATGTAACTCTCTCCAGTAAATACAACTAGTAATAAAAATGCTCTTTAGTTGCATGCTGTGGCTGGTTCTTGGAGAGAGGCTGAAGGGGAAGGAGGAGGAAGGGGCTCAAGAAGTAGGGCAGGGGGAGAGAAGCAGCCAGAAACAGGTGACTAGAAAGAAGGAAAAAAAAATCAAAACTCCATAAAAGAGAGGGCATGAATGACAGTCGCATGCAAAGCAACACAAAAATACAGACAAAGAGAAGCATGCACACATCACAGCCCAGCCACTTGATAGGAAGAGAGACGGAGATGGGGAGGCTAGAGGAAGAGAAACAGACACAAAGAGGGACATGAGAGGGAGACAGGCGAAGACGGGCTCAGCAAACAATACAGCTATTTAAAAATAACCAACACCACAATCGAGGCTTGTTTTTGTTTTTAAAGAAGCAAACATTATCAGAATTATGTTTTCCCAGCATTACTTTTTAATGTGTTTGCATTCCTGTCCAACTTTGAGAAGCTCAGGCATTCTTAAAAATCCATTCTCCTCATTTGCCACCCAGAGAACTCCTCGTTAACAGTTCCCGGCAAGGAGATCTCACACCTCGTGCTGTAACCTTTTCAGATGATGCCGCTGAAAACCTTAAAGTACTGTTGTGTTTTCACAGCGCTGTTGTGTTTTCACGTGGCACACCTCTCTGTGCAGCTCTATGGGTGCCTTTTGCTCAACCCCATCCCGCCTTTGCAGAGACCACAGATTCAGAATCGAGGATGATCCAGCCAGGGCCAGAGCTGACCATTCCATGCTGCTTGGTGACAAGGTTTGCTGAGCAAATAAGTAATGAAAATAAGATGACAGCGGATGTGTAGAGTGAATGAAAAGAAGGAGTGCCAGGCCCTCCAGCCGCATCATACCCAGTAAAAGCTTCCCAAACCTGCCAAGCGCTCTCGCACCTCGCTGCCAGAAACTCCTCTTTCCTCCCCTGCCTCTGCTGTGGGAAATCCTTCCCACCCATCATTCATCAATCAATTCATTGTATTAAGCATCTCCTCTGGGAATTCTTTTCCAACCCTCCTCCTCCCTGGGGGTTAATCATTCCTTCATTTGGCTTCCTGTCTTGCTACCTCTGCCGTAGGTCTTAGCATATTTCATTAGAGCAAGATTTCTCAACCTTGCACTATTATTTTGGGCCAGATACTGCTTTGTTGGAGGGCAGGGAGGGGCTGTCCTATGCATTGTAGCTTTAGCAGCATCCCTTTCCTCTACCCACTGGATGCCAGCAGCCCCACTCTCCTGGTCATAACTACCAAAACAATCTCCAGCCGTTGCCAAATATCCCTCAAATCACACCCAAAGACACCAAGTGAGAGCAGTTGTTGGGGGTGTCAGCCTCAGAGACAGTGTGGCCTCTGGAGTCTCAGTGTTAGAACAGTGGATGGCATAGAGGAAGCACCTGGATTCTGTAGAAGAAGAATCCAGATGCTTGGACTCTGCCCATGGGAGGGTAGATAATGAACTGGCCAGTTGCACACGAGCCATGTTGATCATTGAAACAGGAGTGTTGGTGCATTAGGTCCAAAAGCAAATCCACCAGTCTATTGAATGATGTGTGGGAGACACAAGGAATAAGAAAGAAAGCATCTCTGTTTAAGGCTTTTGTGATCTAGTTCATCAGAAAAGGCCTGCAGCCACGGGACGCTGATGTAAGAATAACGGGCAGTTTGTAATGAGTTCTGAAGCAGTGCAGGTTCCTCTACATGGGTTTAGGTATTTAGAAAAGGGGAAGCCAGGGTGGGCTACTTTTCCTGTGGAGGGCCGCCTAGGGGGCTCCATGGAACTTGACCAGGGCCTTTAAAGATGGGATGGACTTGAGGTTGGGGGACTCAGCCTCACGTGTGATGGACTCACGTGTGGTGTGGCTTACAGCAGAAAGTGTTTACTCCAAGGGGCAGATCCAGCCAGGCCCATAAGTTGGGTCTTGATGCTAGGAGGCCAAGTCTCTTCAAATATGTCCTGAACAGTCTGCAGCAGGGTCGCCTGGGGTTGCTGGTCATAAATGCAGATTCCTGAACCCCCCAGGCTTAGTGACTTGCTATCCCTGGGGTGGGCCCAGGACCCTATTCTGTATTTTTCACATGCCCCGCCACGCAGCTGATTCTGATGCTCTGTGAAGTTTGCGACCCATTTCCTTGTGGTTGGTGGGGAGTGATTGAACAGTCCTGGTAATAAACTTGGCCTTCCATTGTGTGTAGCCTGTAGGGTTTACTTGGTCCAGCAGAGCAGTTAAGTACACAGGTTGTAGTGCCAGGCTGCCAGGGTGCAAATCTTGTCCTGTCATTTCTAGCTGTGCAACCTTGGGCCAGTCACTTGAAATCTCTGTGCCTCAAACTTTTCATCCATAATATGGGGTTAACAAGTCCCTACCTCACAAGATATTTGGGAAAATTAAATTAAGTCAAACATATAAATGCTTAGCATGGAGCCTGGCAGATAGTAAACACTCACTCATAAATATAAGTCATCACCATCATCATTATTTTAGCATTTGAGGCTTGCTAAGAGTTTGACAAAGCTGAAGTCTCCTTTATTAAAAATGTGGTCTGTCATCCATGGCCCTCCTCTGCTCCCCTCAGCTTGCCTCTAGTTCCTCCAAAACCTGAAGTTTAATTGCCTGAGCCCTTCTCCAGGAGGAAGATGGACCCTGAGGTGCTCTGAGTGGAGGAGCAGTGTTGGGACGAACAAGGGAGTGTCCCTGGCAGCGTCAGGCCCCTCCCAGTCTTTGACTCGGAGAGGAAACACTTCTTGCCTCCCCAGCCCTGGGATGGACATATTGGAGGCCCAGAACATCCTTTTGCCACTACCAGATGGCCGTGCCACTCCTCAGCAAGTCTCTCCCAGAGGGAGGCCTGAGCCAGGGCAGAAAAGAGGGAAGAGCAGAAAACAGCTCCGTCTGTGGCAGATGCCATACCCCAGTCTTCTGGTTTTTTGTTTTGTTTTTATATATTTATTTATTTTTTTGAGACAGGGACTCACTGTGTCTCCCAGGCTGGAGTGCAGTGGCACGAACTCGGCTCACTGCAACTTCTGCCTCCCAGGTTCAAGTGATTCTCTCACCTCAGCCTCTTGAGTAGCTGGGACTACAGACGTGCACCACCATGCCTGGCTAATTTTTGTGTTTTTAGTACAGATAGGGTTTCACCATGTTGTCCAGGCTGGTCTCAAACTCCTGACCTCAAGTGACCCACCCGCCTCGGCCTCCCAAAGTGCTGGGAGTACAGGCATGAGCCACCGCACCCGGCCCATATCCCAGCCTTCTAAGAGTATAATGTGGTGTTCAAAACCTGGCACACATGCCTTCCTTAGAGTCTTACAATGACCCCAGGAAGTGGGTGGGGAGGCCTTGCCCACCCATTTACAAAAATAACAGCTTTTTGGAGATAAAATTTACATACCATAAAATTCATCCTTTTGAAGTATACAATTCAATGGCTTATAGTATATTCACGGAGTTGTGCAGCCGTCTCCTCTAGCCAATTTTAGAACATTTCATCACCCCCTAAAAAGAACATTTTAATCACTCCCATTTCCCCCTCCTTCCAGCCCTTGACAACCACGAATGTCTTCTCTGTCTCTATGGATTTGCCCACTCTGGACATTTCATATACAAATGGATTCATGCAATATGTGGACATTTGTGTCTGGATTCCTTCACTCAGCACAGTGTTTTCAAGGTTCATACATGTCGTACCATGTGTCGGTATTTTTGTTCCTTTTCTTTTTAGTACTTTATTCCTTTTTATGGTTAAGTAATATTCTGTTGTATGGACATATGACATTTTGTTTATCCATGCATCTGTTGATGGACATTTGGGTTGTTTAAACTTTTTGGCTATTATGGATAATGCTGCTATGAACATTCACATACAAGTTTTTATATGGATGTACATTTTCATTTGTCTTGGGTATAAACCTAGGAGTGGAATTGCTGAGTCATAAGGTAACTCTATGTTTAAACTTTTGAGGAATCACCAGATTGATTTCCATGGTGGCTGCACCATTTATAATCTCAAAAAAAGGGCATAAGCATTCCTGTTTTTCCATGTTCTTGCCAATACTTATTACAGGTTGAGCACCCCTAATCCAAAAATCCCAAATCCCAAATGCTCTAAAATCTGAAACTTTTTGAGTGTTGACATGATGCCGTCAGTGGGAAACTCCCATGTGACCGCCTGCAGTCAAAACACCGTCAAAACCTTGTTTTATGCACAAGATTATTTAAAATACTGTGGAAAATCACCTTCAGACTATTTGTATTAGGTGTGTCTGAAACATAAATAAATTTCATGTTTAAACTTGGGTCCCATCCCCAAGATATCTCTTTATATATATGCAAATTTTCCAAAATCTGAAAATTTTTGGTCCCAACATTTCATGTAAGGGGTACTCAACCTGTATCTGTCCTTTTGATTACAGCCATCCTATTGGGTGTGAATTGGTATGTCATTGTAGGTTCACTCCTTATAGATGAGGAAATTAAGGCTCAAGAGGCAAAGCAACTTGGCCAAGTACGCTCAGATAGCCAGGGGCAAAGTCAGAATTCAAACCAGACACATCTCACTTCAACATCCATTTTCTTTTTTTCCTCTTACATCAGGCAGCCCTCCAGCTGAATGATTTTTGTCTGTGCCTGGCCCAGTCCCTGAGTCCAAAGTGGTTCTTAGGATTCACATCGGTTACAGGACCGGGCCATGGTCTGCCCACCTGAAGCTGACCACCTGGTCACTGTTCACTCTCCCAGCCAGTCTGCCGGCCAAAGTCCATTGAACGCCTACTGTGTGCCGAGCTCAGGAGCTGTAAGTAGATTAAGGAAGGCACAGAGCCCACTCTCAGAAATGGACTGATTGCTTTTAATGTGTCTCATCAAATGAAAGATGAAATTTTAGACTCTAGATTTACACGGTGCCAGAAAAGTGCAGAAAGCTGACCTGGGAGGAGAAGTGAAAAAGAAGAATGGCAAGGGACCCCCAGCTGGAGAGTTGAAGGGCGATGGCCTGAGCCAGTTTCAGAAAGATATGGTGCCAATGCTGAGGGCCATGGCCAGGAAGAAGAGGACCACGTTAGAGAGGTAGGTTGGAACTGCTTTCAGGGATGGGGTTTAGCAAGAAACTGAGGAGCAATTAAGAGGGAAAAATAAAGGAGTCAGAAGGAGGAGGGGAGAAAGAACAAGGGCTAATCTGTGTAATTATACAAATATACAGCTTCCATTTAGCAGGCCTCTCTGAGGGGCAGGATCTGTGCTGAGCGCTTTGCATACCCTGCAAGGTACATCGTTAATATTCTTATTTTATAGACAGGAAACTGAGGCTCAGAGATATTAAGTGCTTTCGCCAAGGAATACAGTTGGTAACATTCAATCAGACTTTAAATCCTATTCTCTTAACCACTCGAATGTCTACTGAGTGAGTAACCAAGGGATGCTTATGATGGAACGTGCCGTCAGGGGTGCTGGAAATAGGAACCAGGCTCAGCTTTCCCTCTGGAAGGCTGGTATTTTTGGAAATAGAAATGCTTTGGAGCTAATGGTTTTTCCTGTAATGGTTTCAGCCTGTTTGGGGTTTTCACGCTTCAGTTTACAGTCTGAGCCACTGGTGTGTACTCATTTATTCCTTTTTACAGGAAAAAAAAACCCCAATGAATTTTTAATCAAATTGAGCTTGACTATTTGACCAGTGAATCAGAAAGTCTTCCAAGTCTTAGGAAGGAGGTGGAAGTGAAGATGGAAAATGTATACCCATCTCTCTTCAAGAAGGTAGAGTGAGGGAGGCCCCTCCTGGGGGTTCTGGGACAAAAGGAGTGGAAATTAATCCCACAGGCTGTCTGCAGCAGGATCACCAAGCTCTCTAGGGCATTGCGTCTCTCAGGGGATAGCAGCTGGTCAAGATTCTGCTGGTACATCAAACATTCAGCTGCATGATGATGGTCTAGACCAGGGCAGCACATTTTTCTATAAAGAGCCAGATAATTGTAGGCTTTGCAGGACACCTATGGTCCCCATCACACATTCGTGTCTTCCTCCTTCCCCTTCCTCATTTCCTTCTCTTTCCTCTTCTTCCAGAACCATTTAAAAATGCAAAAAAAAAAAATTAAAAAAATTCTTAGCTGGAGGGCTATACAGAAAACAGACTATGGGTCAGATTTGTCTGATGGCCATAATTGGCCAACCCCTGGTCTAGATATCTTTTGGAAACTAACTTGGATGAATTGCTTAGCTTTCTGGAGCATTATATAATGTATCTATTGAACACCTACTGTACGCATAGCTTCATACCAGTTGCAATAGAAAGGACACAAAGATAAATGAATGAAGAAGCTTTGCTGTAGCTGCTGCGGGTGTAATGTAGGGGAAACAGCAGCAGACCTAGAGCCAGAAGACTTGGATACCAAGCCTACTTCAGTCCCTGAAGAGCCTGCAGAGCCACATCTGTAAATGGGGAAAATAATGCATCCTTTGCCTGATTAAATAAGCTCAGGAGTAAAGTCATTTTGAAAAGCACTACATAATAGGAGCTATATTTAGAGAGTTGAGGTTACACATGCCTATGAATAGTTGACTCACAATATAAAGACTGTATAAAGCTATGATGTCAGAGGTGTTAAGAGAGAAAAGAGATTGACACACTGTCATATAGGACTCCCTATGCCAGGTACTCTCACCTGTGTTAGCCTGTGAGTGATTTAGGCCGTGTACCCCTTAGAATTGGATTTGGCTGCTTCCTACAGGAAGCCCAAAGTAAAAATTGTCTAACCAAGACAAAAGTATAACTCTTAGCCTGGGCAATAAAGTGAGACCTTGTCACTATTTTTAAAAATTTTAAAAATAGCCAGGCATGGTAGTGCACACCTGTGGTCCCAGCTACTCAGTAGGCTGAGGCAGGAAGATGGCCTGAATCCAGGAGTTCAAGGCCACAGTGAGCTTATAATTGTGCCACTGCACTCCAGCCTGGGTGACAGAGTGAGACTCTGTCTCAAAAAAGAAAGAAAGCGAGAAAGAGGGAGAGGGAGAGAGAGAGGGAGGGAGGGGAGGGGGAGGGGAGGGGAGGGGAAGGAAAGGGATGCTCTCATTTGAAGTGGAGGTATGCAGTCCAGAAGGTGGAGAGCATCCCCACAGTGTCAGGAACCCAGGGTCCTTCTCCTTTGCTCCATTATCCTTGCATGTAACTCCCATTCAACAAAGACATCTCATAGGCCAAAATGGCTGCTTGACCTCCAGCCATTACACCTGCATTCCAGGCATGTGAAAGGAGGAAGGAACAAAGAAGAAAGGGCTAAAGGACATATGCTAGGAGCCTTTCACAAAAATGTACTGGAAGCTGGCTCCAAATACTGCTCCTTATATCTAATTTGCTATACTTAGCAACAAAAGAGACTGTGAAAACCAGTCTTTATTGTGGGTGGCCATGTGCCCAGGTAAAACTACAAGGTTCTGTTTTTAAAGAGGAGGATAATCAACCCTGGGATAAGCAACTAGCTATGGCTATCATAGGTAACAAGTTCATAGAAAGACAAAGTCAGGGAAGGCTTTATTAAGAGAGTGAGACAGCATGGCTTGAGGAAATGAGTTGGAGGTCTGGAGGGAGATAGTGGGCAAACTAGTCTAGTCTAGACTACTCTTGTAGAGGAGGTTTCAGGTTTTAATGCTGGAAAAGATACTAATTAAAATAATACTATAACCAGTTGGGTACCCTACCACCTTGGGTGATGCACCACCCCTTGATGACTTTGTGACTCCTCAGAAGCTCCTCCCCTCCTCCCCCTCCTCTTCCCCTTCCTTCAATATGTCACCCACACAGCCTTCTTCTGCCAGGGCTGCCACTTCCCAGGAGGTGGTCCTCAGGTCTTCCTGAGTGGGTCCCTCAATGCAGCTCAAGCCCATCCACCTTCCCCTGCATCTCCCAGTCCTTGGAGAGACTTGTATCTTTGCTGCACTAAACTCTACAAGTGAGGATTGTTTCCTGCTCAGTACTCTCTTTCTCTCAGCTGCAGACACAGGCTGCTGCAGTTCTCTTGACTTGAGACTCTTTGGGAGGTGACTGTTTGGGCCCTAGTTTCTGTGTTCTCCCAGCTCTGCGGGTTGCAGGTCAGGTTCTTCCCTATATCTCTCATTCCAGCTCCATGACGGCATCCGGCCAGTGGAACACCCACAGTTAGCTTGGGGAGATGGAGATGGGGAGGCCCTGGGTCATCCCAGGCCTCACTACTAGCTGAGAAGTCTAAAAATCCCCACCTCCCTCTAATCACCTCGATGAACCTCTAGCCTTCTCTTTGGCGTGGGCTAAGGTGTAATGGGGCAGGGGATGCAGAACCAGTGAGGGACCATTCTCAGCAAGTCCCAACTGGATGGTCTGGCATCTCCCTTCACAGTGTGTGGGCAATTCACACCTGAAGTTCTCAGCCTTGGGACCTCAGAGGATATTCTAAAACAACAGGGCAAGCCCCTGGTGAATGTCCTCTTAAATATATTCCATTTATTGACTTCTAACTATGTGTCAGGCACAACTAACCCACTACCAATGAAGTCTTTACAGGTAAAGAGACTGATGATGGTGGAAAGGCAGGTGAGGACTGGACGATTCCAGAAAGAAGTCATGAGAAATGAGGCCAGGAAAGAGAGGTGGAGGCAGATGGCAGAGGCTTTAGTGCGGGACTGAGAAGCTCTGACCTTCTCCTGTAAGTGCAGGGAACCATCGAAGGATTCTAAGCATATGTGACATGGTCTCAGTTGTGGTTTTGGAAACTTTATCTCCAAGTAGAGTGTGGGAAGGATTGGAAAGAGAGGGCCAGATGTCTTTCCATTAGAGCGTGAGTCCTGGGAAGCAGTGGAGGGGGACTGGGTATGGGGAAAAGAATGAGGAGGAAGAGGAAGGAAGATATAGGGGAAGAGAGGAAGGAGAGGGGACAAGAGAAGGAAAGGGGAAGAAGAAGGGGGAGGAAGAAAGCGAGGAGATTTGATTCCTCTCTTCCTCTCTTTCCTCTCCTCTCCTCTCCTCTTTTTTTCTTTTCTTTTTTTTTTTTTGAGACAGAGTTTCACTCTATAGCCCAGGCTGGAAAGCAATGGTGTGATCTCAGCTCACTGCAACCTCTGCCTCCTGGGTTCAAGCAATTCTCCTGCCTCAGCCTCCTGAGTAGCTGAGACTACAGGCATGCACTACCATACCCAGCTTTTTTTTTTTTATTTTTTTTTTATTTTTCATAGAGACAGGGTTTCACCATTTTGGCCAGGCTGGTCTTGAAATCCTGACCTCAGGTGATCCGCCCACCTTGGCCTCCCAAAGTGCTAAGATTACAGGCATAAGCCACTGCGCCCAGCCTGGTCCCTCTATTTCATTTGCTCAACAGAAACATACAATTTGTGAGCACCCACCACATGTGAGAGGGGCTTGGACAAACAAGGTGGACCATCATGGTCCTTGTGAGAGCTCATAATGTGGAAGGGAAGAGGGAAGAGGATGCCAATTGATGTGTACAGGGTCCTCTGGAGCTGACAAATGGCCTTGACAAATACTATCTCCCTCCATCCCCGCACCTGTTCTGTAAAATAAGCAGGACAGACATGCTTATGCTCATTTCATAAATGAGAGAACTCAGCACTGGTTAACTTACTCAGGGTTCTACAGCTGGGAGAAGGCGGAGCTGGGATTCAAATCCAGTGCTGTTTCTGCTACATCAAGTACACACAGGAAAGGTACTCAGAGCTCAAGGGGAAGGTAGAATTTGGCAGAGTGATTAAGGGCTGGATTCCGGAGTCCGACTGTCTGGCTCCAAAGCCTGTCTCCATCTCGCTGTGTGTGAACCGTAGATGAGTTTCTTAACTCTCTATGCTTTAGCCCCTTCACCTATAACATGTGAAGAATGGTGCCCACCTCCTCGGGTTGCATGAGGCTCACATGAGCTATAGTTCAGGCCTGGCCCAAAGTAAGCACTCTGAAAGGGATTCTGCCATTACCATTACATTTTGAGGTGGGTGGGTACAGGGAGGTGGTCCAGGCAGAAGCAATGAGCCATCTCAAGGGGAAGTGCAGGGACCCAGGCCATTGTCAGGACCTCCTTTCTGGGCCCAGACCCCCTAGATGCCCTGGACCTAGTCTTTTGCTTCCTCTCCTGTATCCTTGCCCATCGTCCTCTTCCTCTCCCTTTCTTTGTTCCATCCATTTTCCCTTTCTTCCCTGCTGATCCTTGCTCAGTTCTGTTGAGCCCTGGAGGCTGAAGACTGTGCTAACACTTCCCCACCACCCCCATGTGACTATGGGCCAAGAACCAGCCTTCCAAATTGCTTTGACATCCACCGAGGAGCATGTTCCAGGAATATCAGCTGTTCAGCAGGTCTGCTAAAGGGCATGGTCAGAGCACCTGGCTTTTCCTGTGGGGAGAGGCTTCTGCAGGCAAACGCCTCTCCCTCCTCACTGCCCCTTATCCTGCTTCCCAGTCTTCATGGTCTCTTTTTTATTAAAGGAGAGGGAGAGAGAGGCTGAGAGAGAGGGAGGGAAATATTAGAAATATTGTCACAACCTGCTCCCCGGCTTCACAGAAGGTAATCAGGAAAGAGACGAGAAGAGAACTGGGCTCTGTGGTTATCACAGCTATTAGTGGGAGATTATTTGTTCATCAGCCTGTAAAAAGTTCCCAGCTTTGGCAAAGGTAATTACCAGCCTAGGTGGCTGGGCCAGGTCGGGACATGGGGGGAGGTGAAGCTGTCATTTCCAATTCACCAGCCTCCATTTGCTGTTTGGTCAAGAGGTTCAAATGAAAAGGTTAATTAAGAATCAGAGGATTTGCTCATCAGGTTAAGTCATGTATACACAGCACAAAGGGCATGTCTATACATGATAACTGCTTTTAAAGAAACCAATTCAATTCAGCATGCATTTGTTGACACACTCACCTCCCCCCACCCCCCAACACACTTACAACCTCTCGGGGTTAGGTGTGTGCTAGCCTCTTTGTTTGTTACAGGGGATATGATAGCCGGTGAGGTATGGGTGCTTGCTTGGGATATATGGCTCCCTCTGCAATGGAGATCAGCCCACAAATGTGGGGGCTCCAGTCAAACTAGCTACTTGCCTACTGTGTGTCCCTTGGGCAAATAACTCTCTATCTTGGAGGAGGTTAGAGTAGATCTGCAATTCCTAGTCATAATAATCTGCGGATTGGGGAAAAGGAGATGCAATAGAACCATTTTGGACAACTTTTAAAAATATACTCCCTACAGGAATTCTGATAGTTGCCCTTCTCCCAATTTCATCCAAGTCTCTTGGTACATGTAGTGGATGCTGTAGAATGTCAACCTGGTCCCTCCTTCAGGATTGAGGTCCTCACTTCTCCAGTTGCAGCTAGGAGTATTGATAGATGATGTCTCTCAGCTAGGTCCCTCTCTAGGAATTGCCTCAGCCAAGGAGAGCCAAGGTCACTTCCTTGGGGCAGCCTGCATCAAACTGTGGATGTGGGGGTGTAAATACCCATTCCTTTTGCTTCAGGACAGGACAACTTAGAAGGCCATCCTAGCTCCAGAACTCCCTGTAGGCTTGGCTGGGACCCTTCATCCCAGCTCAGCTTCTCTCTCTGCCTAATCCCATTTCCTTCCCTCTCCTCCACACCCCCTTCCCTCTCCTCCCCACTCCCCACCCCAAGTTGTTGATGCCAAAAGCAACCTCAATAAATTTCCTGCATGAAAATATCCATTTCAGAGTCTGTTTCCCAGGAAACCCAACCCAAGGCAGCACACACAAAAAATTGAGACTCACCAGATCCAATGATCGGCAGGAGCCGTTCATCCATTCAGCAAACGAGTGTTTGGCACCTATGTTAACTCTAGCCCTAGAAGACGTCCTGGGTGATGAAAGATTCCAAGTGGGCCTCAAAGAGTGGGCAGAGTGTGGAAGGAGGAGGAGAGGCAATGAATTTAGTGGAATCATTGTGTGTTTTGGAGTGCACACATGGAGTGACCAACTAGATGTCTGAAATTATCCTGGAGTGCCGAATTACTAATTCCAGCTCTGGAGTGACCCTATCTGACCTTTAGTGGGTGCAGGATTATTGCCTGTGGAAAATTCTGTCTTGCTTCTGCCATGTGTTATGTCCCAATGGCAACCTGTCCTCACACCCTACCTTTAAAGAGGTGATCTGTCTCCATCTCACAGCCAACATCAACAAGGGAAAGCTCCTACCTCCATGGTATTATTTGCAGCCTTTGTTCTGAACCTATCAATCACTTCACCCTCTTTGAATCTTCTCTGAATTGTCCCTGAGGCCTCAGCTGCCAGCCTCTTGCCCTACCCCCTGACCAGGGCCTTGCAGGCTCTCCTTGACCCTGATGACTGATGTTTCCCTCCCAACCCTCAGCCTTTGACTCCCCACTCATTTATAATCCAGACACATTCTTCATCACATCTGTCTTCTGCCATGCCAGGGGTCTCCCCAGCCCAGCCTGTCCCAGGCTTTACCTCAGCACTGCCCCAGATGGTCAGGTGCTCTGCTGGCCTATAAGCCCTGTGACCTCAGACTGACTGTGTAGTGTTTAGAGGGGGATCTGGAGCTCTAAAAGGAGTTGGGGATTGTGACTATGACTGGGGCACATGACTGAGATGGTCCTCTTATTCTAATAACAGCAGGAAATGCTGTTAGGTCACCTCCTTTCCAGGGTTCTGCATCTTTACTCCCACCTGGCATAGTTTGGCTTCTGGCTTCCAGTCCAGTATCCCCAGGAAACAGGCAGACTTGAGCAGAGCTGAATCCTCAGTGAGGCACTGGAGACTTTGTCTTAAAGGAAATCAGGAAGGAGAGACACAAAATAGAAAACAGCCTGGGAAGAAGGGGTTCTGTCCATGGTTCTGAAAAAACAATCCCAGGAATACTGTGATTACTTGCTGACCTTCCACCTGAGGCTCAGCGCTCAGCTGTACATTGTGAGGAGCCCAAAGGACATGGGATCCCAGTTCCTGCCATAAAAGGTCCTTTAGGCAAGTTGGACACAATAAAACACCTACATGAGAACACACAGGAATAATTCTGAGCAGTCCAAATAATGATGGGTCTCAGAAAACTGCACATAGGAGAGTTCTGGCTGCCTTGATAAAGGGGACCTTGAGGCAAACCCCATTTTAGGCTCTAGGCCCTTTGAAGAAAAAACCACTTTGTAATGAAATGCTCTTTCTTTAGTCACCATACCATTCCCTGCAGTATTTAAAACCTAAAGGTCTTGGATATAAAACTAGTTTATCTAAATGCAGCAGTGCAGCAGTTTAAATTTAGGTGCTAATGCTATGTTTGAAATGTAAGCATACCATTGGCTTTTAGTTATGTCTTTAAAAAAGGATTGGTGAGTCATTTTTGTCTGGGTGCCCCAGCTCCAGGCCATATGGCCACGGTCTCTCAACCCTTGCTTGTCATAGTCACACAGTGCTGACCCTATAAGCAAGAGTCTCCAGAGCCTCACTTTCCAGGGCAGCCTGAGGCCCTGGGACATGTACACAGCAGCGTGTCTGCCACACCCACTGCTGATGGGAGTGCGCTCCCTCCCCAGGCGCTGCTCTGCCCTCAGCATTGTGAGGATCTTAGTATGCAGAGACAACGCATGGCCTCCCTGCTCTGCTCCCAGCAGGTGCCCTCCCTTGCCTTGCATGAGGAAAGGCTGCAACTTTGAGCTCCCTCTTTAGCTAGGGAGCTTCCCTTGCCTCCCCCACTGGGTCTCAGGAGGAAAGAGCTTACGTGCATCTTCATCCAGCCTCCGTATCTTTGTGGAGGTCTTCTCATTCACAGACAAAAGGAACTGCTTTAGGTCTATCTTTGGAATTGGAAAAATTAATATTCATAAGACAAATACCCTGATCCCTGACCAACCTGATGTCTGAGGGGCAGATCACACATCTATTGACCTCAGTTTCTCCTTTAAAACAAGAGGAGCTGACTGGATGATCAAACAGGGTTTCTGCTGATTCATCCTAACAGTCTCTGAATCAGAAGGAGTGGGATGAGTCCTTCTTTACCTTAGATAAATATGTACCCTATCCATCCACCCCACTTCCTGAAGTCTTACCTCCCTGAGAGCCAATACTCAGGGAATTCTGTGTCCATGAGAACACTTCTTTTTTTCCTCTCCTCTGGGACTGTTGCTCTCTATTCCATTTGATTTCCTACCTATGGAACTGGGGTAGAAAACATGGATCCTATAGGAACCCTTCACTTATCTCTCCTGAGACCTTCACTAGAGCCAGCCTCTCTTTTGAGCTCTGCTTTAATTTCTTCTAACTACCAAGAGGAAGGGCAGAGGGCATGTCCTGCTCCACAGCCTCACCACCTTGGGAAGATAAAAAAAGAGAGAGAAGAAAGAGTCAATTTTCACTCTTCCAGACAAATCCCTCATTTCAAAGCCTTCAGGAAAAAACTGGGTGATCCCAGGAGGAGGCTGGCACACAGGGAAGGGTGTGGGAAAAAGACATAAACCTCAATTCAGTGGGTGGTAAAGATTACCCAAGAAGGTTTCTCAGAGAAGCTATCAGAACAGGCATTGAATGAGGATCTGTAGAGATATAGGGAGAAGACAGAGGCATACCTTCTAAAGACAGAAGCAGTAATTGGCAAGTCACTTGTATTTGGGGAGCGGGAGAGTTCCAGTGGGCTCCAGCGGGCTGCGGGAAGAGAGTGAGATGCATTTGGCGAGATGCAGGATTGTGGGGTGGGCAAATGATGAGGGCCTTGCATGCTGGAGTCTATTTTCTGCAATAGGAACAAGAAGGACGTTGATCCTGATGCCGGGTCTCTGTGGGCTGGGTGTTTGTCCTGGGACTCCCAAACTTGGGGAGAATGTAGGACTCAGACATAAGTTTGTGTAAGTGTGTGAACATGCGTGGGAAATGCAATGGATACGGAGTTTCATTTGAGCCATTCTGGCTTGGTCCAAATTTATTTTAATTTGGTCAAGAGTATGAAATCCACATTACTAATCATTGGTAACTCAAGCCGAGGCTCCAGTGACTGTCAGGCTGCGTGATTGCTTCCCTGTGAGGACAAAGGAGAATGAAGCTTACATGCTTGGTAAATATTGGGTTGGGGAAGAGAAATGGATGTTTTTCTTTTCAGTCCATCGATTTTGTTATTCTCAATTGCTGTCCCAGTGGACCCACATGCTCCACACATCCCTGAATATTCTCTCACATCTGGCACGACTTGGGACAGGAGCGGAAATGCTGGGAGGGGTATCTGGAGAAGAGTCTGGAATGCTTCTTGGAGGTTCAGCCACCTTTGAATGTGCAGCAGGACTGCCCCAGCCACTCAGGGCCAGTCATCTCTCACTCTTGCCTCCAGTCCCATTTTCTGCCCTACTTTCCAAATGTGATAGTTGCTTTTAGTAGAAATCCACAAGCATTTGCCTTCAGGGCCTCCAAGAGCTCCCCTTCCAGTCTCCCACTGGCTCCCCCTCCACCTGCAGCAACACAGGAGCCAAACCTGGGATTTACCGCTGCTGCCCCATCTGCATCAGGGGCCAGTCTTGGGACCTGCAGGAAGGGTGGGGAAAGTATGTTGGGCCTGTTGACATAAGTGAGTCACTGTGAGTGGGAGCAGATGACAGGGAGAGTATGACTCAGTGAAGGGAATACAATGTGGGTGAACACAAGGGGTTTGCAAATTTTTACCTGCCCAAGGGAATGTGGAAACTCAGGGGACTTGGAGCAGGCCCAGCTGGTGCTTACTGATGCCATGTTGGCCCAATGGTGCTGCTGTTTTCAGGTTCTCTCTGGGTAACCAATACGTATGGGGTAGTCTTCCTGAACTTGTCTCTTCTGCATTCTTTGGTGCCTCCTTGTATCTTGACCCCTTTAGTCCTTCTTTGCCAGGGAGGGTGGTGAACAGAGGCCTCAAGGAATCCTCAGCCAGTGTCCCAGCTACTGGGTCCACATCCATCAGAGGAGCATGGAGCTGGGACCAGTGTCCTGATCTGAGTTTCAGAACAGAGTCTGCCATAGGGAAGGGCTCTTAAGCATCTGACTTAGTCACTGAACATTGTGATGCTCTGCATAGGTCTCTCTTTTTGGAATATGGGAAGAGGGACAGTATCCTAGATGCTAAGGGCTGCTGCCTTCCTTCTTTGGCCAGCAGCTTGTTAGGAGCAGGAGAGTAAAGTGGTCCAGGCTACACAAGAAAGAAGAGCAGGGGAACGCTGCCACAAGCCTCATGACACTGGCAGCCACCTGCCTCAGGGCCTTTGCACATGCTCTCCCCCTTCCCTTCACGTGGAAGGCTCCTCCCCATACACCTGCATGGCCAGTGTCCTCACTTCCTTTAGATCTTTGTTCAGATGTCACATTTTTGATGAGGCTTCCCTGACCACAGTATTTAAAATGCCACCCTACCCACAGCATTTCCCGTCTTCCTTTCCTGCCTTGTTTTTTCCCCATATGCCTTCTCACCAACTAATATACTGTTACTCATTTACTATGTTTATTTTATACCTCCTCCTATTAGAATGCAGGCTTCATGAGGATAGGCATTCAGTCTGTTTTGTTCATTGCAGTATCTTCAATCCCTAGAACAGTGCCTGGCACAAAGAAGGTTCCCATTAATCTTAGTTGAAGATTTAGTGAATTGACCAAGAATATTCTGAGTGCTAGTAGGAAAGATTATATGCCCAGGCAGGGGTTACCCACTGCAGAGGATGGAGTGGACAAAGAAAGGCTCAGACTGGGATTCAGGGGAGCTGGGTGCAAGCCCCAGCCCTGGCCCTCTCCAGCAGCAAAGTGGAGATAAGCCAGCCCACTCTGCATCCTCTGGGTAATGGAAGTATCATCACTTTGTAAATTATAAAGAGTTGCCTGCATGGCCTTCATCCTGACTCCACTGTGGTGTATGGGCTGACCCTGAGTTGCAGTGTGATCAGATGGGGTTGGGGTTAGTAGAGAAGGTTTTGTGGAGGAAGTGCGTCTTGGGATGGGCTCTAGATATGCAGGGAACCGCACTGGCAAAGGCCCAGAGGAACAAGGAGTTTGGGGTGGGAGACAGGCAGGGCTTCTGTGGAGATTGTTCTGATGCTAATTCAGAGGCACCAGGGACTAGGGAAGCTTCTGCCTTTCGTGGCCACAATTCTCAGGCTAGTTGCCCGGGTGTGAGCTATAGTCTGCTCAAGCCGTGCTTGTTACAGGGAACTGCGACCCACTGCGCTGCCTTGAGTGAAGGAGTGTTGCTGATTGGCAAAGGTGACAAACAGGCAGCCTCAAGGCCGTGGAATGGGCTTTTGGAGGCTGGAGCTGGATGAGCAGGGAGCCCTTCTCCTGGGCCCCGTCAGCCTACTCACTTTTCGTAAGGTCCAACTTAGCGGCCACTGTCTTTTCCCCCTGTTTGGTTTCAGTCTTCATTCCTGACTATGGATTTCTATGTGTCTCAATGTTCTCAAAAGAGAAAGCATTTCTAATGCCCTTGAATCAGCCTATGGATGGGAGAGTCACTTGCTCACCTCTCATCCATCTCCTGTAGCCTAGAGGGGACAAAGTCACATGGTACATGACAGGAGGGCTTCCCTCTTCAGTGCCAGGAGAAAGGAGTATTGATCTAGGAAGGCAGTTGGGCAGGGAAGGCCAAATGGCTAGGACTTAGGCACAAGTCCTAAGACCATCCTGCAGACCAGGGCTCCCAGGGTGGATTCAGGGAGAAAAATAAAAGGGCTGTTTCCACAGTGACCCTGCCTGAACTTTAAGCTGTATCTTATTATTTTTTTAAATTTCTTTTTCTCTTTTCCCCCCTCATTCTTGCTGTCATCTTATAAGCTTTATCTTTGTGGTCTCTTCACTCCAGCCCGACTCACCCACTCACCAGTGCCTACTTCTGCCCATGTCCTCTCCCTGGCCAACTCATTTCCATTGATTCAAATCCTATCCATCCTTCCAAGCTCAGCTCTGCCCCATCTCCTGCCGGGGTACTGCCTTGATCACTCCAGCCCTTCCATCTCCCCTCCTCTCTTCCTGTCATTCTTATGTCTCTTCCTGGTTATTTTCAGCTTCCCTGACCCTTCGTGTAAACTGTCTGGTGATAGATGGCCTTTGTAGGGTCGTCTTGTATTGCCACTTATTTCTGGTAATTTTTCATGCCTTGCTTTCCAGTTGGTCAACAGGACAAACATCACACACCCCGTCAGGTCTTTCCTGGGCACATAAAGATCCTTGTAGACATGCACAGCCATTTGCCTTTGGGGCAAGAAGTCTTTAACCACCATCAGGTCAAATCTGAGAGATGAGGAAACAGAAGTGTAGAGAAGAGGAGTATTTTGCCCCAAATCACATAGTCAAGGTCAGCGTGGAATTCAGGTCTCTTGGCTCTTTACCCAGGCAAGAACTATGAGAAGCAGCTTTGGCTGTGAAGTTGGTACCATAGTGTTGCAAAGTACACCAGAGCCAAGGTGGCCAGTGGCAGTCGGGGAGGTCTCATGCATCAGAGAGTGAGTGGCTGCCCACCTGGGTGGATGCACCCCCTGCCTCCTTGCAGGGTCCCAGAGCCTCATATTCTGCCAGGAGCCATCTGTTCCTTTGGAAACAGCCATTTCCCCCACTCAGTTTCCTCTTTTAAAATGCAAACTCCTAAGAGATGGGCTCAAGGGCACAGGCTGGCAGGGAACTCTGGCTGGGTTCCCCTTGGAAGGAGAGGGGGCGTGGTGGCAGAGGAGCCTTACAACTTCACCGTGGCCACTGCCAAAGTGTGCATTTCCTGATTGGCAGGTGGACCAAATAAAAGCCAGCCCAGGGATCTGGGGAGAATAAATCTCAATGAAATGTTTTTTTATCAGGGTTCTGCTGCTCTACAAGGAAGATGTGCAGGTTAAGCTGGACAAATAGCAGGCTGAGTGCGGCTGGGCTTTTCCCAGTCTCCAGGGAGGACTCAGGATTGAGCTGCAGGGCCTGGTGATCATCCCAGCCTCAAGGCAAGGGCACAGCTGCGATCCTGCTTGATCTCACCCTGCTTTGTCTGCTTCCTGTGGAGAGCTCCCACCTTGAGAGTGGGAAGGAATGTGTGATCATCCCCATTGTACAGAAGGGAAGAGTGAGACCCACAGTGACTAAGTGAGTACAGAGAGAATGAGGAAGCAGAAAAGGAATTGGATTGGGGTCTGGGCTTCTGGTCCAGGCTCCACCCTAACCTGCTGTGTGATTTTGTCCAAACCTTTTATCTTTTCTGGGTTTCTTCACTCGAGTGTGAACTTTGGAACAGATCAGTGACTTCCAGATCGCTTTTCCTAACCACAGTGGGTACATGTTAGCCCTTTCCATGGGCCCGGGCCACTTCCAGGACCCCTATAGGTCCTGCAAATAAGGGTTTGTAATGCAAACCCTTATTCCTTTTCCAGAAAGATCATCAGAACAGAGAACCCTGAGAATTGCCTTGCAGGGATACCCTTGCCTCTGTTCTAATTTATATAACAAATTCCAAAGCCTTTGCACTCAGTGTTTGGGAATGAATGACCTACAGGGCACCTGGGTCACTGTCTTGAGAATCTTTAGCTTTCCTGGGTTCCTCACTGAGGTGCTAAGATGCCAGGATCCTGGGCATCTGAGTGTACCCTGAGGTCTGGTCTCATCCACTGAGGCAGGAGGCAGAGCTGGGCAAGCCTGGGTGTCCAGCCTCCATGCCCCTCACTGATCAGGGGTCACTGTGGCCCCTCACTCTACCTGCCGCACCTTTCCCAGCAGATGGTAGCTGGGAAAGCAAGTCAAATGCCTGTTTCCTCCAGTGGACTTGGGCAGATCATGCTCTGAGCGCTCCCCAGCCCTTTTCCCTGGATCTCTGAGCTGGCTTTCTCCAAATCTCCACCTCCCTTTCTCTGCGTCTCCAGTGAATACTGCCACACAGGGAGCCTGCTTTACCAAGCCTTACTTGGGTCTTGAGATGCTAATAGATCCCCTGGGAATGGCAGGCTGGAGTGGAACCTGGCACGGGGAAGACAGACTGCGCCAGCTCCCACCAGAGCACTGAGCACTGCAGCTCTGGCACCACTGAGACCCCTGATCAAGGTCATTTCTACCTCTAGGTGGACAAGCCAGGCTCAGGGGCACTGCTGGATTGCCCTGTGGGGGCCTCTAGGCAGCACAGAGGGCCTCCCTGCTGAGCTCAGGCTGGGAATTCTTCTTGCCCTAGGCCCAGACCAGCACTGATTTCAGTCTGAATGTGGTGGCTGCAGTGCAGGGCCCACTGTTCTGATGGAACCTAAAGCCAGAGGAAGAAGGAAGAAAATGACCACTGATTAGTACCTGAGGAGGACAGTGACCTCTTCAGGGATCATCTCATTCATTCCTTACCTCCCAACGGCACTGTGCTGCAGGCAGTACTCTTCTATTTACAGGCACAGAGACTGCAACTTGGGGAGGCCAAGCAGTTGGCCCAGGGTCACACAGCCGGCCAGAGGCAGAGCAGGGATTCTGCCAGGCCTATTGCTCTTCCCACTTCACCATATCAGGGGCCTAAACCACAGTAAAGAAAGCCAGGAATTGGAACCCCATTGGTTGGTGGCCCTGTTTCTTCCTTCCTTTGCCTGGGGTGGGTGACGATGCTCTTTCTGCACCACTGCACAACTTGTCATCCCTTCTAAGATCCCAGCCAGGGCAATGCCTACTGTTCAAGAAAGAGAACCCTTATCTCCCACCAGCAGAAATCAATAATTTATGAAATACTGCTTTAGCCAGAGCAGAGAGTGATATATTATAATGCTTCTTAAAATCCAATATTAACAAGTTTTCTAAAGGGTGAAAATATTTGAATTAGGGGAAATGAATGTTTTACAAGCCAGCAGGGGAGCCATCCCCTGAGATGGGCAGGGGGATGGCCGGGGAGGTGGGAGAGCATTGGACTGGGGCTGGGTCAACTGTCCTGAGGCTTTAAGCCAGAAGCCACCATAACTCAAAAGGGATGTGCCCTGGGCAGAGTGGGTGCAGAATCGCATTCCGCAAAGGGTCCCAAAGGGCGTTTATGCTAGATGCCTGCTGGGCAATGGCCAGGGGTGTTGAAGTCTAAGACTACTGTGGTCTTTAAATTCTGCCTATTGGGACCTGCCCCTTTAGAGCAGCTGGTCCTCCAGGCCTTTCTGCCCAGGGGGCTGTAGGCAGGATCACCCTCTGTGCTCAACTGTGTTATTGTTCAGCAAATATTTACTGTCCCCTCCTCACTGGGCAGCTTGAGTGGACTGCCTGATGATCCTACAGACCTTGGCTTGGGCTGATGGAATGTGGAGGGCAGGCATATGACTAAGGGCTCCTCCAAGCAGAGGCCTTGAGTGAGTTCACGTGGAAAGCTGGGGTTCTTGGGCTCCAGTCCTGCACTCTGAGAAGAGGCTGTGCCCCAAGGAAGTCACTGTTCCTCACACCTGGATCTGGGATGAGACACCCATGGGGCCAAGCCAGGAGCAGTCACCACAGCCAACCTGCAGGCTCATGAGCTCATTGGTGTAAGACACTGAGATGTAGAGTTGTTTGTCATAAGGCATCGTCACAGAAAAGTCAGCACACCCTCCCCTCCCCACCACCTCCATGCCCTGTTGGAAAAGCACCTCCTGGCCGCTTATCCAGGCACTTTGTTGTCAAATTCATGCCCTTTGAAGGGTACCTGCTTCCCTGCCAGACATGCTCCCCGCAAGGAGAGCAGAACAAGCTCTCCAACTTCTTCCATTGTGAAAGCCCATTTATAGCATCAAATGTTGTCTCTGCCCCCTAAGGTTCAGTGGCTATATTTTTGTAGCCATTGATTGGGACTAGGTGTGGGGAGGAGCACAGTGAGAATAAGCAACTATGAATCAGTTACCCTTTAAAATTGATTATGCTTTAATGTATATTTTATCCAACAGAACAACAGTTTACAAATATTTGAAAAGCAGTATATGAACATAAAAGGGGTAGTGTTTATTCCCTCACTGCTGCTTACCCCTCAGATTCATGGACTCCTTGCAATCTGAGACTCATAGGGACTGCGGAAAGAGAGTGAATTTTGTTGTGAGATCAATTACTTCCCAGCCACTTCAACTGCCTGGATCTCAGTTTCTTCTTCTGTAAAATAAGCACATCTCTGCTGCAGGGTTTTCCGAAGTATTAAGGCGAGCACAGGAATGGTAATATACATGGCAGACATGGGATATACTCAACAATCACATCTTTTTAATTTTGTCTCTGCTGTTTATTCCACCCTGTGACCTTGGGCCAGATTTGGAGATGACTCTCAGCCTTAGTTCCTTCCTCTGCAAAATGAGGAGCATCATACCTATCTCAGGGGAGACCCAGAGTCCTGAACGAGAATGCACCTGGAGCACAGTCAGTGCTGTAATAATTTTCTCCGTCCTTTCTTCTCTGCCAGCCCCTCCTGTCTTCCATGGCCACATGCAAGGCACAGCTTCTCCAAACAGCCTTCCCAAGGCCCCCACTCCACTCAGGAGTCTCCTTTAGGACAAAGCTCCTCTCCAGAAGTGCATTCGTCACAAGCTAAACACCCAACAGCTGATATCAGTAACAGAGGACCAAATCGCAAATTAATTAAAGATCCTGTTTACTCGCCTGCCTCCACCGTGTCATGTGCTCCTTCAACCTACAGCCCTGCACCTTAATTGAAGAGTGTGCAGCAGTTAGGGACAGCCTGGATTTCTCAGACTTCTGCCAGTTTCACACTTGCTTGCATTACCCGAGACAGGCCGAGCCAGCCTGTCCACACCTGGTGGTTAAAATGTGGCCAGGCTCTCACCTAAGCCACTTGATTAGTCTTCACAGTGGAATTAGAAATAGAATCCCACCAAATCAGGGCAAAACAAGGCAGGAAGAGTATTTGGTGAAAGCAGGGACCACACCTTTTTTAAAATTTTTTTTCCAAGCACCAATCTTGTATTTTTCTTGCCAATAACTAGGCCACAGTGACCTCCTGCTTCAGTCTCCTGGGGCCAGGACATGTACTCCTCACCTCTGAGCCCTTGACTATATCCTCTTGCCTCAGACTTTGCTCTCTGCTCTGAGGACAGTGGCAGGATAGTAATATGAGTAATAGTTAGGACCGGCTGAGCACTCAGTGAGGCACTTAATGGCAGTTCTACATGTGGTGGTGAAGAGCACCAGTTCTGAAAAGAAGACGGGCAAGGCGTGGCAGCTCGTGCTTGTAATCCCAGCATTTTGGGAGGCCAAGGCTGGAGGATTGCTTGAGCTCAGGAGTTTGAGACCAGTCTGGGCAACATGATGAGACCCCCATCTCTGAAAAAAAAAAAAAAAGTAGCCAGGCATGGTGGTATTCGACTGTGGTCCCAGCTACTTGGAAGTCTGAGGTGGGAAGATTGCTTGAACCTGGGAGATCAAGGCTGCAGTGAGCTCTGTTAGCAACACCGTACTCCAGCCTGGGTGACAGAGAGAGACCCAGTTAAAAAAAAAAAAGAGAGAGAGAGAAGATGTACAAATGGCCAAAAAGTACATGCAAAAATGCTCTCAACATCACTAATCATCAGGGAAATGCAAATGAAAACTGCTGTGAGATATCACCTCACACCTGTTAGAATGGCTATTATCAAAAAGATGAAAGATAACAAGTGCTGGAGAGGGTGTGGAGAAAAGTGAACTCAGGTAAACTGTTGGTGGGAATGTAAATTAGTACAGCCATTATGTAAAACAGTATGGAAGTTCCTCAAAAAATTAAAAATAGAACTCTCATATTACCCAGCAACCCCACTACTGGGTATATCCAAAGGAAATCAAATTAGTATTGCAGAGGTATTTACACTACCATATTTATTGAAGCACTGTTCACAATAGCCAAGATATGGAATCAACCCAAACATCTATCCGTGAATGAATGGATAAAGAAAATGTGCCTTATAGACACACTGGAACATTGTACAGCCTTTTAAAAGAAGGAAATCGTGTCATTGGCAACAACATGGATAAACGTTATGTTAAGTGAAATAAACCAGGCACAGAAAGAAAATACTGCATGATCACACTTATATGTGGAATCAAAAAAAGCTAAACTCATAGAAGTAGAGAGTCGAATAGTTGTTACCAGGGACTGGCCAGGGGCGGGGGCCAGGTGCAGAGAGGTTGGGGAGATATTCGTCAAAGAATACAAAATTTCTGTAGATACGAGGAATAAATTCAAGAGATGTATTGTACCACTCGGTGATTATAGTTAATAACCATGTATTGCATTCTTGAAAATTGCTGAAAGTAGATTTTGAGTGTTCTTACCACAAAAAAGGATAAGTATGTAAAGTAATGCATATGTTGATTAGCTTAATTTAGCCATTCCACATTGTATACATATTTCAAACAACATATTTTATGAAGTAAATGCGTACACTCTTTATTTATCTATTAGAAATATAAATTAAGAAAAAAAAAAGAAAAAGCATACCAGTTCTGATTTTGGGTCTGGTCTCTGGCTGTGTGACCCTGAACACGTGACCTAATCTCTCTAAGTCTCAGTTAGGAAACTCATCAGTAAACCAGGGCTCTCACAGCACCAGCTGGCAGGGCTGTCATGGGGACTAAAGGAAGAAATGCTTGTAGAGTGATCGGTGCAGTGACTGGCGCATATGAAGAACCCAGTAAATATTAGACATCATTATATTTTGATAAGATGACTTCTCCCAGTGACCCTGTGGAATAGCTGATCTTATCCCCTGTTACAAGTGAGGAAACACAGACTGGGGAAGTTAAGTAACTTGCCCAAGGTCACACGGCAAATAAGAGGCACCGAGCCCAGCTTTGTGTGCTCACGACCATAGGAAGACACTCTGCAAATGAAGAGATAAATGCCTGCCTGGATGTCCACCACGGAGCCCTATCTGTGTTAGGACATTCTTGCATTTCCATAAAGAAATACCTGAAAAAAAAACAAACAAAAAACCCCAAACAACAAAGTTTAAAAAAAGAAAAAGAAATAGGGAAAAAAGTAAAAAACGAAATACCTGGGGCTGGTTAATCTATAGAGAAAAGAGGCTTAATTGGCTCATGGTTCCACGGGCTGTACAGGAAGGATGGTGCCGGCATCTGCTCAGCTTCTGGGAGGCCTCAGGAAGCTTCCAATCATGGCAGAAGGCAAAGGGGCAGCTGGCATATTACATAGCCAGAGCAGGGGCAAGGGGCAGGGGAGATGCCACACACTTTTAAACAACCAGATCTTGAGAGAACTCAGTCACCATCACAAGGACAGCACCAAGACATTCATGAGGGATCCACTCCCATGACCCAAACACCTCTCAGCAGGCCCCACCTCCAACACTGGGGATTGCATTTCAATATGAGATTTGGAGAGAACAAACATTCAGCCTATAGCACCGTCTCGTGCCTGCTGCCTTAAGTGAGTGGCAGAGAGTGGACTGAGGCCTTGGGGAAAGCAGTGAAGCTGTGAAAAGACTGGGATCAGAGCCACACACCTCAGGGTTGGCGACCTGCTCTGAGCTTCACTGACTTTAGGCCTTTGCAGCCTGAGTTCCCTTGTCTGCACAGTGGGTATGAATGATGCCTACCTGTGGTAAGGATTATGTGAACGCTGGGTGCAAAGCAACACAGCACCATTGTGTAGCAATGTATATGTGGCACATAGTAGATGCTCAAGAAATGTGAACTCCTCTTTCTTCTCCCCTTAAGGTTTTGGAGTTGGGGGTCCCTCAGTCACCCCAACACCACCCAGGCTGCCTCCTACTCTGCTGAAACACCAGCCCATCAATCCTGGGCACTTCTGTGGGGCTTTTGGTCTGTGTTCGGCCATCCTGCAGCACAGGCTTGACTGTGGGTGACACTCTGCCAGCTCTTTTCTAGTTCTCTGGGTGACCTTGGTGAATCACTTCTTTTCTATGGGACTCAGTTTCCCTACCTGCCCATAAGTGGCTTTCCCTGGTTCAAGACCCCAGACAGCACCTCTTGGATAGGCTACATCAGCATCATCTGGAAAAATATTTAAAATGCTGAATCCTTGACCCCACTTTCTGGAGGCTCTGCTTCAGTGGATGGGATGGGCCCTGGGAACCTGTATTTTTAATGTTTGGGAACCATCAGCCTGGTCTCTCAGCTCCCCCGCAGTTCCTGTAGGCTGCTCTTCCAAGTGAGGACCATGCGGCTTGCCTTTGTGTGCTCCCCTCCCTTGAGTGGCACGCTGCACCCCAGCCTGAGCTAGGTGGTCCCAGCAAGGGATTAGGGAATGCCGATGGGAAGGAGGAATGACTTTCCAAGCCAAACAGGAATCTTGCCAGATGCCTCGGGACAATCATAAGCTCCATGGGACCTGTTCCCATTTTCTACTAGTGATGTGGCTCTTGTCAGCTGGGAAAATGCATGCTGATGTGGGTGGATTTCCTTCTCCTTTTGCCCCCAGACCTGCCTCCACACACACGGGTGTGAGCATACACACACACACTAACATTCACACACACACCAAGGAATCTGATCTGAGGGATTGTCCTGGCCTTGGCCTTGTCTGCTCTTTGAAACAGCCGGATGTATGGAAGTTGCTGGGGGGTGGGGTGGGAGGAGGGGGCAGCTTAACTGTCTCATTTGTTTCAGTGGCTGTGGCTTCATCTACCCGCCAGGGGATGTTGGAGGGGGTCTCTTCCAGAGGGTAGTGGTGAAGCCCAGGAGGGTTCCAGGAACTCCCTCCATGGGAAATGCATGCTTTGTTTGTTTGTTTGTTTTGTTTGTTTGTTTTTAGAAGGAGTCTCACTCTGTCGCCCAGGCTGGAGAGCAGTAGCGTGATCTCAGCTCACTGCAACCTCAGCTTCCCAGGTTCAAGCGATTCTCCTGCCTCAGCCTCCCAAGTAGCTGAGACTACAGGCAAGAGCCACCACACCTGGCTAATTTTTGTATTTTTAGTAGAGATGGGGTTTTACCATGTTGGCCAGGCTGGTCTCGAACTCCTGACCTCAAGTGATCTGCCCGCCTCGGCCTCCCGAAGTGCTGAAATTATAGGCCACTGCGCCTGGCCGGTTTTTTTTCGAGATTGGTGGGGATGGATCATCAGAGTGGGCTTTGAAATGAGGCCAGCAGCAAAGAATCAACAAGAAATGAGGATCCACCGTGCCAGGAAAGCTCAGGGAGACTGCAGGAAGAACTGGGTTTTGTTGCTTTTAAATGATTTCATTTGTTAGAACAAAATCTAAAACCTACAAAAGGGTATCCTGTGGAAAGTGTCCTTTTCTTTCCAGACACACAGCCCCACCCCACATTAGCCACCGTTCCACTTTCTCACAGATCCTTTCAGAGACAGCCTGTGTCGATAAATGCATATGTGTGAAAATTACTTTTATTTTCCTGGAACAGGTAACACAGTTACACACCATGCATATACTCTGTGGGTTTTTGTTTGTTTTTTTTTTTTTTTGGCTCCTTGATTTTTTCACTTATCCTGAAGATCTTTCAGCACACAGAGAGAGTTGCAACAGTTTTTATTTATTTATTTATTTAGAGACAGGGTCTCACCCTGTTGCCCAGGCTGGAGTGCAATGGCGCGATATCGGCTCACTGCAATCTCCGCCTCCTGGGCTCACACGATCCTCCTGCTTCAGTTTCCTGAGTAGCTGGGACTACAGGCATGAGCCACCACACCCAGCTAATTTTTGTATATATATATATATGTATATATATATATATATATATGTGTATATATATATATATATGTATGTATATATATATATATATGTGTATATATATATATATATATGTGTATATATATATATATATATATATTTTTTTTTTTGGTAGAGATGGGGTTTTGCCATGTTGCTCAGGTTGGTTTCAAACTCCTGAGCTCAAGCGATCTGTCCACCTCGGCCTCCCAAAGTGCTGGAATTACAGGCGTAAGCCATTGCACCTAGCCTAGTAGCCACAGTTTTTAAACAGTTGCTTGTATTCTATTTTACAGATAATTCATTTAGTCAATTCCTCCCTTAGCCATTTATCTTGTTTTTCAAGAGATGCTTCAATACAACAGCCCTGCATATACACCCTTTTACATTTAATCTGTGGGATAAATAACTAGGAGGAGAATTTCTGGGTCAGAGGGCATATACATGTTTAATTCTGATAGAGCCAACTTACCTTCTTCAGAGATTGTACTAATTTACACTCTCACCAGCAATGTATGAGGATATGTTACTTTGCTGATTTGACAGGTGAAAAAACACTATCCCCTTGTAGCATAATTTGCATTTCTTTTGTGAGTGAGGTTGAACGTTTTTTCATCTGTTTAAAAACCACTAGTTCTTCTTTGTGAACTCTTCTTCTTCTCCTTCTCCTCCTCCTCATTCTCCTCTTCCTTCTCCTCCTCCTCTGCATCCTTCTTCTTCTTCTTCTTTGCTTCTTGTGAGGTTTTTCCTTTTTTTTTTTTTTAAGACAGGGTCTCACTCTATTGCCCAGGCTGGAGTGCAGTGGCATGATCTCAGCACACTGCAACCTCTGCCTCCCAGGCTCAAGCAATCCTCCCACCTCAGCCTCCTGAGTAGCTGGGACTACAGGCAGTGCCACCAAACCTGGCTAATTTTTGTATTTTTTGTAGAGACAGGGTTTTGCCATGTTGCCCAGGCTGGTCTCAGACTCCTAGGCTCAAGCAATCCACCCACCTTGGCCTCCCAAAGTGCTAGGATTATAGGCATGAGCCACCATACCACACTGTGAACTGTTCTTATGGCTCTGGAGCAATCTTTATATATATATATATATATATATATATATATATATAAAACTAAACCCTTTCCCTGTTCAAAGAGATGCCAGTTTGTTGTTTGCTTATGATATTTTTCCCCTGGAGGAAATATGACTTTTATGTAGTCAAATTTGTCAACTTTTTCTTTGTGCCTTCTAGGTTTTGTACCCTATTTTTTAAAGGTCTTTCCATCTCCATTTAATTTTTAAAATCTCTCGGTAGTATTTTTATGACTCATTTATATATTTAAGACTTTAAAGCATCTGAGATTTAGATAAGGTACAATGTTTGGGCAAGTGCTTCGTATGTTTTCAAGTATTTTTTCTTTAATGCCAATTAGTTACGAAATTCAGCCCCATAAAAATTCTTTGGGGCATGCAAATGAGATTGCATTTGCTCTAGTTTTTGGGTAAAGAGAGGCTTTTTTTAGAGCAACTTTGTTTTCCAGATAACTACTGAGTTGTTCAGTTTTTAAAATACGTAATCCATCGCATCCCCAGTGATTTGAAACACAATCTCTACCACATGCCAGATTGGTGTTTCTTTCTGGTTTCATTCTATACTTTTTTTTTCTGTTCCATTGATCTATCTACTCGTGTTGTTTTAATTGCCATTTCTTTATACTGTTTTAAATATCTGGTAGGTCTGGGCCCCCTCACTATTCTTTTTTAGAATATGCCTATTCTTGCTTGGTTATTTTTCTCTATAAACTTTAGAATGGGCTTTACTAATTCCAAAAAGGAAGAACCGGTACAGCTGGTGTGGGTGAGCAGGGGATGCCACCTGCCTCCTCTGGTCCTGGTATGCAGAGTCTAGCAGAAAGAATGATGTCATGCTGCACAGTTACAGGTGGCTCAGGAATGTTCTCCTTTCTCTCCTGCTTAATCAAGGAGGGCTTCGGTGGAAAAGGCAGAGAGGGGAAGAAGAAGCAAGAGAAAAAGGAGAGGTGGAAGAGAATTTTGAAGCAAGGAAGAAGAGGCTTCCTGGCAGAAAGGACTGAAGACACTCTGGGGGAGAAGAGACAGAGAGAGATGAAGCATCAGAAATCAAGGCTGCAGGGAGGGTTCCTTGCGGAGATTGGAAAATGGTGGGTGGGAGAGGAGGTGGAGGCCAGCTGGAAGGCTTGAGCCTAGGCAGGTTGGGGGTGGCCTGGAACTGATGGAAGCTGTGGTTAGAGGGAGTCAGTCTGCCTCTGAGTCATGCGCATAGGACTTCAGTCAGCAAGCTGCCCTGGCTGAGTGGAAGACAGACAGAAATGGAATGAAAGCCAGAAACTCCAACTGTCTTCTCAGGCTGGCCACCAGAGGTGCAGTCTCCTGTTCCTTCTGGTTACAAATGGTCCCTACCTCCCAGGAAACCACAGTGTGGGGTTTTGAATAGACTGCTGTGCATTTACTCATGGAGAGGAGTCGGAAGCTAATTTTGAGAGTGTATGAAGTAGTTTTACATCCTGGGCTACAACAGAAGCATATCCTGGCACAGGGGTGTTGTGGCTGTGTTTCATTAGGAGCTGTAATTCTCCAGACCAAAGAAAGTGGCAGGGAGCTCAGCCCTGGGAACAGTGGGCACAGAGTCAGGGGATGCCCAGGATGGGGGCGATGCTGGCACTGCAGAAGGAAGCTAGGCCTGCAGGAGCCCGAGTTTGGGCCACATTCAGCCTTGTCAGGGTTGCAAGAAAGGGTGGATGATGAGTGCAAGGGCAAAAATGGGCCTGCGGGTTCTCTGTCAAGAGCTTCACTCGCTTCCAGCTAGAGCCCCTGGCAAATGACTTCTCACACCAGGAAGACACCCCTGTGGGAAGACACTCCCAGACCCAGCAGGCCCACGTGCTCCGCAAACGGACCCTGTGCCACAGGTTTTCTCTGCTGCAGTGCCCGGCTTCAGAGCCCCCGTACAGGGTGGCTGGGATGACCTCTTCCCTGTGCCCCCGCTCAAGCTGGCTCCTTCTCTCTGCTGTCTTCTGGGCTGGGCTGACCGGGAAACAGGATCCTGCTTTGCCTGCCCTATTGGCCTAAAAACGTTTCCTTCCTCTGCAATTAGAATCATGGAATATCACCAAATCCAATTCCCTCTGAAATTTCTCCCTGAAATTTCAAAGCTCAGAAAGGGCACCCGAGGGTCCCACAGCCACACGAAGTTATAGGTGTGACCTGCGTCAAAGAACCAAATTTCAACAAGCTGAGTTTAGTAAGTTTAATAATAAGGCCCAATGACACTGTCATCTAATTGACTTTTATTAGGGATTTATGAATCAGGCAGTATTCCGTCTAGGAAATGTCTAGAAAGGTGCTCCACCCCATTGGCAGAACAGTTGTTTGAGATTTGTTGTTGTTGTTGTTTTGCTTTGTTTTGAGACAGGGCCTCACTCTGTCACCCAGGATGAAGTGCAGTGGCACAATTATGCCTCACTACAGCAGCCTCGAACTCCTGGGCTCAGGTGATCCTCCCACCTCAGCCTCCTGAGTAGCTGAGACTATAGGCGCACATCACCATGCCCAGCCAATTTTAACTTTTTTTCTTTTGTAGAGCCAGGGTCTCACTACATTACCTAGGCTAGTCTCAAACTCCTGGCTTCAAGCAATCTTCCTGCCTTGGCTTCTCAACGTGCCGGGATTACAGGCATGAGCCACTGCACCTGGCCAAGGACAGTTGGTTTTTGTATGGTAACTTGAGCAGGAACAAGAAAACAGCATAGTACAAAAAAGAAGATTGGTTAACATTAGGTTACTTCAGGTTGCTTTCCTCGTAAGGGTTAATGCAGAGGAGACTTTCTTCTTCAGCCAACTAAAACTGGCCTGTTTGGGGATTTGGCTACCATCTCTCTCCTGATTTCTTGGAAGGTCAGATCTCATAAGTAAACAACTTAGGTTTCGGTTTGGTCATGTAACCTTAGCATGAGTGACTCCATTTTGGGTTGAGCTATTAGAGCCTAGTGCAGGAGCTTAGTCCAAATCAGTGCCCTCCCATACATTTTATTTAACACCAGAATCCAGGTCATTGGCTTCTAGCCATTGGTCTGTCACCTAGTCTGGGTCTCCTCCTGTGTACCACAGGGCACATTCAGTATCCCACCAGGGTGTGGAAGTCGTCTTCCTTCCAGAGAGTCAGGAAACCTTGCTTTTAATGAGCTCAGGGGCCAGCATCTTGAGGGCCTGTGTTTATTTTCAGTTAGAGCGGATGGAATGTTGTTTGTGGTTTGCTTTTTTAATACAAAATGGGCTGTGGAAATGAAGCTGCCTATACAACTCTGTAGGGAGCTGGCCAGCTTTAGCAGAAAATGTTCTTGCCGGGGACCCGAGACTTAAGCTCTATCTGGAAGTTCCTTCCCTGCTCTTGGCCTCAATTTCCATTCTGTAGATGGAGAAGGTTGGATTGAGGAGTGTCTGAAGGCCCTTCTGGCTCTGACTTGCTTTGCTTTTGTGAAAGGGCTATAAGGCCCTTGTCACCGTCCCCAGCACCACAGTGGAGACGGGGTGAGACCCTCCAAAGTCTTTTCCCACAGATGGAGTTGGCATGATTTGTATGAAGCACTCTCAGGCCTCCCCAGGGGGGCCACTCCTGTGCCTTCTGCTCAGCAGGTCTTCATGGGGTGGGGCTGACAGTCTACTCTCCTGGCACTTCACACACAGCTCATCTTTAGAAGGAAAGTGGCTTTAGACAGTCTCCCTGGGACCCAGCCTGAGGCCACTGTCCAGCAGGGGGAGACAGCCCAGAGATGGAAGCAGCCAGGCGAGCAAAACACTCCTCACCACCAGGCTGGCCCAGCTGGGCTCTTCCTGGCCCAGCGCTGCCCTCCATCGTCCGTGTAGCGGTGGAGCCCCCAGTAAAAGCACTTGCTTTCAAAGTGCCTCAGAGGGAAAAATACAACACTTCACGACATTAGAAACGTGAGAATGGTCACAAGTACATGAAAGCCGTGATGTAAGTCATGAAATAAAAGTCCAAGTTCTATATGTGTTGAAATAGTATTTAAAAAAGAAAAAGCCAGCCAGGCGTGGTGGCTCACACCTGTAATCCCAGCCCTTTGGGAGGCGGAGGCAGGAGGATCGCTTGAACCCAGGAGTTCAAGACCAGCCTGGGCAGCATGTGAGACCCCACCTCTACAACAAAATTTAAAAATCAGCCAGGCGTGGTGGCGTGCACATGTGGTCCCAGCTGTTCAGGAGGTTGAAGTGGGAGAATTGCTTGAGCCTGGGAGTTCCAGGCTGCAGTAAGCCATGATTGTGCCACTGCACTCCAGCCTGGGTGACAGAGTGAAAACTGCCTCATGAAAAAATAAAAAGGAAAAAACCAAATTAGGAAAAACTGTAACCCTGCAGCAGCGTAACACAGGTGACAATGACACTTCTATTACATCACCTGTGACAGACCCCTTATCCTGCATGGATTTTGGTTCATGCCAGTGTGTTGTAGAGTTTCGCATCTGACTCCCTCTCAGTAATCAGCTGGGGATTTTCCTTGGTGTATTAGTTAGTATAAGCCAGGCTGTTGTCACAAACCACCTAACAAAAACTCAGAAGATAGAAGTTGAATTCTCTTTCCTCTAATCAGGTGGATATTTCAAGTCAGTGGGTGACTTCACTCACACAGAAGAACAGGGATCCAGATTCCTTCTGTGGTGTGGCTCTGTTGACCCCTAGTTTAGGTGTCCATGGAGGCATACCCGCTGTCTTAGGGCTTATCTTAGTCCATTCATGCTGCTGTACAAAAATACCTTAGACTGGGTAGCTTATAAACAACAGAAATTTATTGCTCACAGTTCTAGAAGCTGGGAAGTTCAAGATCAAGGTGGCAGCAGATTCGGTGCCTGGTAAGGTCTCACTCTCCGCCTCATAGATGGCACCTTCTTGCTGGTTTTGCATGGTGGAATGGTGGAAGAAGGGAACAAGCTCCCTTGGGCCTCTTTTATAAGGGCATTAATTCCTTAAAAAAGGTGAGTTCTCAGGAGATCATATGGTTTTATAAGTGTTTGACAGTCACTCCTACATGTGCTTTCTTCTCTCTCTTGCCACCGTGTGAAGGTCTTTGCTTCCCCTTCCCCTTTCGCCATGATTGTAAGTTTCCTGAGGCCTCCCCAGCCGTGTGGAACTGTGAGTCAATTAAACCTCTTTCCTTTGTAAATTACCTCGTCTTGGATATTTCTTTATAGCCGTGTGAAAATGGACTAATACATCTGTCCTCTACCTACCATGCCCAGTCCTCTCCAGGATGCCACAAGATGGGTTGGAAGGCCGATTACTGCAATTGTCCAGGAAAGAGCTGACATCTGTACATCACACTCCAAGAGGCAGCAGACACAGGGGTGAAGCCCAAGGGCTCTAGAGCCAGACAGGCCAAGTTCAAATTCCAACTGTACCACTGAACTAGCTGAGAAACATTGGGCGATGCTTTACTCCAACCACCACTCCTAGCCTTTCCTCCCCGGCAGCCCGTGGAGACTCTAAAACACCAACCAAATCATTTCACTCCTCTGGTCTCAACTTTCCAACAGCTTCTCATCACTTCTAGAATAAAATCCAAGTGCCTCCTCAAAGCCTTCCAGGCCTACAGCAGAGGCAGCCAGTGCTCACCAAACTCTACATTCTCCTCTTTGTCCCAGGCTCCCTGCTGTGCCACATTTCTCTGCTTCTTTGCATGGGTGGGGTGATGGTGGATGCGGAGACTTATGCCTTATTCTTGTCAATGGAGTGTGAGTGGAGGTGACATGTGTTAACCCGGGTCGAAGTGGTTGAGAGCAGTGTGCCTTCTCCACACTTTCCCCACATGCCAGCTGGATGGACATCCAGTGAGGACCGTGAGGAAATGGCAGAGTCACACAGTGGGAAGATGCCTGGATCCCCAAGTATGCGAAACAGAACTCCTGTACCTGTCTTGTGACAACACTAACTGAACTACTACACAAGCAAAAATTGATTCTTTATTGTGTCACGTCACTGAAACTTGGGGTTTTTTTTTTTTTTATTACAGCAGCTGGCTTATCCTAACACGAGGCCCTACATCAGTCAACCTCAGTCCAAACCCGTGCCTGCTCACCCTCTCCCTCACTGTGCTCCACCACACCACCTTCTCGTAGCTCCTCAGACTCCAAGCTCATTCCCATCTAGTGCCTTGGCCAGGCCGTGTTCCCTCCTCCTGGAATGCTCTTCCACAAAGCTTTACATGATGTTTTTTCTCAGTTTTGCCAGATTTCTGGTCAAATTTTATCTCCTCAGAGGGAGAAGCCCCGACTCCCCTTTTAGGCAGGCCCACCCTCACCAGGCATCACCTTCCCTGTGCTATTTTTCTCCAGAGCAGTTATCAATGACTTACCAGTCTATCAGAAATATGTCTTTGTTAAAATATTTATTATATAGCTCCTCCCTGTGTCTGTCTATCCTGGTGTCTAGAAGAGTGACTGGCACATAGTAAGTCCTCAATAAATATTCTCTGAGTGGATCAATGATCACTGTTTTCTCTGCATCTTTATCCATTTCTCTCTCCTTTTTCTCCTCTGTAAGTTGAGTGTTGTATGCTGAAGACAAAAGGGGATAATGCAGGTTAGTGTGGAACATCCTGGCACAACAGATGTCTGGGAACTGCAGATTCTGTCCTATGTAGGGATAGCTCCACAAGAAAGCCCAGGCTAGTGTCCATGGGCTGCCTGCACCAGAGCCCAGGAGGGTGGTTTAAGCAGGAAGGTTCTTGTTGCTGCCCTCCCAAGAGAGGGAGTGGGGCTGAGCCAGCTGTGGAGCTTGGGGCTGGCTGCCAGCTGCTGAGGTTGACAGCCACGTGGAACTTCACCGGGGCAGGTAATTGAACTAGTGGAGTGGGCCGACCAAGAGGAGGGGAGCGTTCCCAGCATTGGGGTGATGAGCCATGGAATTGGCATTGGAGTGGCTGTAGTCACAAGTGGAGGGAATTCATCTGCTGGCACATCCAGCCTGCAGGGAGAGGACCCAGGGGCGCCTGCACCTGTGGCCTGGAGGGAGATGGACAGCTTCTGGGGTGCCCTCTGGTTGTTGGAGATGGAGGGCATTGAAGGAGGAGGGGACGGCACATGCGAAGGCATGGAGTTGTGAAATTAGTGCTTGGCAGTTAGAATGGTGAAGTGAGGTAGTGCTGGTGGCCCTAGGATGTAGGTGGAATCAGGACTTGACCCCAGAAAAGCCACATGTGGGGAAAGGGTGAGCGCTGGGCTAGGAGCCAGGAGACCTGACTTTCCACTCCCAGGTCTACTATGATCCATGTATCCTTGAGCTCAAGTGTATCCATGATCCTGCTCAGGTGTTTCACTGCATGACACACAGATGAGGAAACTGAGGCACAGAGAAAGTGATACACAGTTGCATAGTCACTTTCTCTGTGCCTCAGTTACCTCATCTGTCAAACTGATGATAGTTCCCCTCACATGGGGGTGAGGAGAAGAAGAATAAAGAGTGGATGCCTATGCAATTTTCTCCTCACAATGTTTTCAGTTATTATGACTGAGAGGTGGCCAGGAGGAGCTGAGGAATTCCCCTAGGACTTGTGTGTTGGGAGGGCCAAGGGCCAATTGGAAGTGACTGTTGCTGAGAAGAGAGTGGGAGAAAACAGCAGGAGGAAAGCCAATGTGGAGAGGTGGGGGAAGGGAGGAGCTGGAAGCAGTTCCAGCAGGAGACCAAATGTGGGCAGTGGCAGGAGTGTTGATGTTTCCTGGCAGGTGCAGTCCAGTTGCTTTCTATGTCTGCAGTGTGCAAGTGGATTGGGTCCTTGTGCTTGTCCGTGGACCAAGCACAAGCATTCTGGTTGCATCTCCATCTAGGTACACGGTAGGATTGCATCCTCCATGCTTTTGAAGTTCTGCCTGCCCATGTGACTTGCTTTAACAAATGATGTGAGTGGAAGTGGTACATGTCACTTCTGGGTGGAAGGTTGAAAAGCCAGTGCCTGATTCACCTTTGAGGCTGATTCTGTCAGTGTCCCTTGGACCCTCCCTGCTGAATTCTACCTGCCAGTGTCTGCATCTCTGTGCCTGAGGGATTTCTCCAGGCCCAAAAAAGACAGCTCAGCCTACATGCACTACCAGCCAGAAGTGCAGGGGAATTACACATTATCACCTTCATCAGCTCTCAGTCAGTGACTCTGGGGAGTTGAGACACAAATACCCAGGCTCCCTCACTCCATGCTGCAGGTGGGATCACTCTGCAGTATGTGCTCCTCACTCTTTCCCTGGGGTATCCCACGGGATTAAGTTCATTCACCCACAGAGGTAGCTGGCTTCATATGCATCTTGTATTAGCTGCTTTCCCTTCCCAGTTGCACTTTTCTACTTGATACCAGTGTTTCCTGCACCTCCCAAATAAATGATTGCGCTCACACTGTTGTTTCTGGATCAGCCATGTTCCTCTTTCCTGCTGTCATGACAGTCCGTTGGCCAACCAACTGGCAATTTGCCTGGGGGTGGCTACTCTGTCATTCCAGGCCTTGGGGTAAGGATGAGTAAAAGCTGGTGGACTTATCATGGGCAGGTGGCATGAGTCAGAAACCCATTGAAATTTGGGGGCTGCTTGTTACTGCAGCCCAACCTCACCCACCCTGACTGATACAGCCCCTGGCTTCTCACCAAACACCAAAATGATGCATCTAATTTAAGGCATCTTATGAGAAGGAAGGAAGGAAGGAAGGAGGGAAAGGAAGGAAGGAAGGAAGGAGACAGAAGAGACAGAGCACATTTGTGAGTGTGCATGTGTGTGTGCATGTGTGTGTGCACACTGGGGCAGAATGGAAGGGAAGAGAGGGACAAGTTTGAAGGGAAGACTGGGACAGGAAAAGAGGTGCCCAAGAACCCACTGGAGAGGAGACTTAGAAAGGATAAAAGAACAAGAGGCCCAGATAGACAGTGAGAAGAATCCCAGGTCACACAGCAAGTCAGGGGTTGAATTAAGCCTAGGACTTGGGCTTCCCAACTTCCAATCTAGCGCTCTTTCCTCTGAGCTCACTTCCTCCAGAAGGCCCATGGCTGGAATGTCCCTTCTTTCAAGCTCCCTGGGATTGTAGAAAGAAGCACACAGCCCATGGTTCATGGGACCCTAATTACCTCTAGCTACCACCCTGTTCTCACATCTGGATGACAGAGGCACATCTGTATCACACTGGGCTACAGGCTGGCCTCTGAAGGGTCCATGGGAATGAAAGTTAAGGTTCTTTTGCTTGAAAGCAACACAGATAAACTTTAGCCAGCTCAAGCCACAAGAGGGGATGAACTGGAGAGTGTATTAGGCCATTCTTTGTGTTGCTATAAATAAATACCTGAGGCTGAGTAATTTATAAAGAAAAGAGGTTTGGTTGACTTGTGGTTCTTCTGGCTGTACAAACATAGCCCCAGCATCTGTTCAGCTTCTGGGGAGGCCTCAGGGAACTTTCATTCATGGCAGAAAGCAAAGCAGAAGTAGGCACATCATAGGGGAAAAGCAGGAGCAAGAGAGAGAGAGTGGATTGTAGGGTGTGCCACACATTCAAACAACCAGATCTAATGAGCACTCACTCACTATCACAAGGACAATACCAGGCCATGAGCAATCTGCCCCTGTGACCCAAATACCTCTCACCAGACCCCACCTTCAACATTGGAAATTACAATTCAACATGAGATTTGGCAGGGACATATATTCAAACTATATCAGGGAGAGACTATGGCTTTTAGCTAACAACATAGGCCTTGGGAGGAAGAGCAACAGAAGCATCTCTGGAAACCATGGTGCTCTTGTTTGCTCACTGTACAGATAAAACCAATCCACTGAGACAGCAGTACCACAGTAGAGAAAGAGTTTAATAATCACAGGGCTAGTTAAGTGGAAGGATGGGAGTTTATTACTCAAATCAGCCTCCCCAAAAGCTCAAAGGTTAGGGTTTTTCAAAGATAGTTTGGCAGTCAAGGGGCTAGGGAATGGGGGATGCTGATTGGTTGGGCCAGGGATGAAATTACAGAGGGTTGAAACTGTCTTCTTGTGTTGAGTCAGTTCCTGGGTGGAAGTCACAGAAGCAGTTGGATTAGTTCCTTGGTATGAGTTATGGGCCCAGGTGAAGTCAGTCTGTTACTAGAATGCAAAAGTCCGAAAAATATCTCAAAGACCAATCTTTCATTTTTACAATAGTGATGTCATCTATCAGAGCAATTGGGGAATTTACAAATATTGTGATCTCTGGAGCAGTAAATGATCACAGAAATTCAAGCTAGGGAACAATGGCTGGTTATCATTTAGCTACACCTGCATCTTAGCAGAATTCAGGCCTCTCCTATGATCCTAATCTTGTGGACTTTCATTAGTCTTACAAAGGCAGTTTTGTTTTGTTTTGTTTTTTGAGATGACGTTTTGCTCTGTTGCCCAGGCTAGAGTGCAGTGGCACTATCTCGGCTCACTACAACTTCTGCCTCCTGGGTTCAAGTGATTCTTCTGCCTCAGCCTCTGGAGTAGCTAGAATTACAGGCATGCACCACCATGTCCAGCTAATTTTTGTATTTTTAGCAGAGACAAGGTTTCACCATGTTGGCCAGGCTAGTCTGGAACTCCTGACCTCAAGTAATCCATCTGCCTCGGCCTCCCAAAGTGCTGGGATTACAGGCGTGAGCCGCCATACGCAGCCTTACAAAGGCAGTTTTGGTCATCAAGCAAGAAGGGGGTTAGTTTTGGGAAGGGATTGTTATCATCTCTGTTTTAAAGTTAACAAAGGCAGTTAGCTTGTGAAGTTGGAGTCAGTTAGCTTAGATTTCTCTCGCTGATGCACTTTTTGTAAAGGTGGTTTCACCCTGTGCCCATGGACCTTCCTTCCAGGGGTCACCATTTATGCCTCTCACCTGCTATGTGTCTCAGGTTAAAAGTTCACATTCCTAGGAGAAAAGAATCTGACTGGCAAGCTTCAGTCAGATGCTCTTTGGTCCAGTGAGCTAAGCCCCGGGGTTTTAGCTGGGACCCATGGTTGAGGATGGCCAGTTCCTGGAGAATGGGAGAGGGCACTGTGTGTGAGGCAGACAATGGGGAGTCATGTTTGTGAATGGAGTCTTCTGCCAGTGACTCATATCTCCTCTCAGAAGGTCCTCCTCTTCCTTTTTCCAGACAGCAGGGTTTTCTGTCACTTGATTCAATCCTTACTGAGGCTCTAATTGATGTCTCACAGGTACCGGCCTCTGTGGAGGATTCTGAGATGAAGACAGTCCTCACACCCCTGTGAAGACGAGTGAGTTCACCAAGCACAGCCACGCAAGGTTGAGGGGCCTGGAGCCCTGGGAGAGCCTGGCTGTGGGGGGGGGGTCTGTCGCTGCCAGCTCTGCCTCTTGGTCTCTCCACCCAGATGGGAGATGATCAGGACTGACCAAACTGAGCCACCCAACACAGTCTCATGTGGACAGGGAAGGCTTCAGCTTTGCCAAGAATTCCAGAGCTGGATTTTATTGACTCATCATACTTGAGATTATGTCAGTGGAGTCCTTTCTGGAGAGGGAGGCCTGCCCTTTGACCTAGCTGTAGAATTGCCCCAGCATTCCCTTAGCTCAATCCCTCCCCTGACCCCCACCCCCTTGGGACTCTCTGTGGCTGTCTCTAGGCCGAAATATCCTCCCACTGTTCAGGAGGGGCCTGGCCAGAGACTCTGTTGTTATTTTCACTCCTGTTCTTATAACAATCCCTGTGGAAGGAAAGAAAAATGTCACCTAGATAAAGACAAAAAGCATAAAAAAGAAAAAAGAAAAAAAAAGAGTGACATTTGGAAAAGTTTAGACAGGAATGGCCTGGCCGGGGCTGAAATTGGGAGGAGGGAGAAGGTCAGAGGCTGGGGGATTAGGGACATCTGAGGGCTGACTTGGAGACAGGGGACTCTGGGTTTCTCTTTCATAAGGACCAGAGGCTGCTCATATATGCTAAGCACCTTTCATTCATTGTCTCACCAACAACCATAGGAGGCAGTTACTATTATTAACTCAGATGGAAATAGGGAAACTGAGGTTCAGGGAGGTTAAGTAATTTCCCAGGGTCTCATATTCAGCATGGACACCGTCTCATATCTGGCTCTAAATAGTAGCCTCTAAGGCTCATTGGATTGGCACTTGCCTCCCAGGACCCCTGTGGTTATGAGATTCAGAGTCCTGCGATGTCTGAGCTGGTCAAAAGCTTTGAGTAATCTTTAAATAAGCAGCTGTGCCTTGCTAAGAGAATGGGAGGCTCCTGGAGAATAGGGTGGCCAACTAGAAAGAAACTAGCTTGGAAGTAAGAAATGACTGGGTCCCATACCAAGCCTGCCTCTTACTACCATGTTACCTCGAACAACTGACTTTACTTGTGTGAGCCTCAGTTTTCTCCTCTGAAAAATGGACTAATAACATTTACACTGGAGTGTGCTATCCAGTGCAGCTCAGGTGCTCCATAAGTGAAAAGATGGTTCCTACTTTATTGCTTCCTTGGGATCTTCTTCCCCAGCACGTAGGCTTTCAGAGCCTCAGTACCATCTCTGATGACTTTTTTGCCAGGGCTCATCAGATGGGGTAGAACTTTCTGTTCAGGAACCCACAGCGCACACACACACACAAGCCTCCCCTCATCCTGCGTACAGAGCCAGCTTTGCTCGGGCTTCTGGGAAAGGGGAGTATGGGGATTACTTATTGACTCCAGTATCCAAACCACTGGCTGGACAAGAATGCAGCCAGCCTCAGGAATGACTTAAACCAGAGACTCTGGGGCCACCAGGCCTCCCTCCTACTGCCTGGTTCTCTAGGTGTCAGCTCCCTGCTTAGATAGCTTCTCCCGTGCTGCTGGTCCAAGGCCTAATACTCTCAGTCTCATCACAGTAGACAAAACTCCAATTCCAGTTACAACCAACCAACCAACCAATAGGAGAAGACTCCAATTGGCTAGGCTTGAATTACCCATCACCTTCTCAACCAATTACTGAAACTCAGAGGTAGAAAGGTACTATGATTGGTCAGGGCTGGATCAGGTGATCACACCCAGGCCAATAATTGTTCCAAAATGGCCACTTTACATTCAGATCACCTAACTAGAATAGGAATGTACAGTGCTTTGCAGAAAACAGTGGTGAAATTTCATGACTGGCCCGGGCAACTGATATGGTTAGGCTTTGTGTCCCCACCCAAATCTCATCTTGAATTATAATCTCCATAATCCCCACATGTCGAGAGAGAGACCAGGTGGAGATAATTGAATCGTGGGGGCAATTCCCCCATGCTGTTCTCGTGATAGTGAGTGAGCTCTCACAAGATCTGATGGTTTTATAAGGGCCTCTTCCCACTTCGCTTTGGCACTTCTCCTTCCTGCTGCCTTGTGAAGAAGGTGCCTTGCTTCTCCTTCACCTTCCACCATGATTGTAAGTTTGCCAAGGCTTCCCCAGCTGTGCAGAACCGTGAGTCAATTAAACCTCTTTCCTTTATAAATTACCCAGTCTTGGGCAGTTCTTTATAGCAGTATGAAAACAGACTAATACAGCAACATAGTGAGATGTCATCTCTAACAAATTTAATTAATTTTTAAAGCGGTGACACGTCCTAGGCAAATGAATAAATATCTTTTACCTTTCAAATCTCAATTCTCTTTCTTTCTAATCATTCCCATCCAATCCTGGAGCACTACACTACTGATATCTTCATTCTGCCATTTCCTGTCCCCTACCCTGGTGCTTAAATCTCTCCACTCTACCTATTGGGCACAGCTGGCCTGATGAATCAACCCAGCCTGCAGGCCTGATGGGTTTTCAGAGTTCAAGGAAGTTCTTCCTTTTCCAGCCATCTTAAGTGTCTTCCTACCTCTGCCTGCTGTATCAGCAATTTCAGTATTGGTGGTTCATTTTTTAGCTTACTATGACTTGTTCCCATTAAAATGCACATCCCTTTGTGAGTATACACTCACTGTCTGAACAATTATTTATGATTAGTATTAGTGCTTTATCAGCTTTTTTACATTTTGGTAGGGGAAAGGAGGAGAGACTACAGAGGGCTTACTCGTGTTGGAGGGAGGAAGAGAGGCTGTAGAACATGGAAGCCAATTCTCCTGATTCAATGAGTCTGTTTCAGGTAAGTCCAGGTGATTGTCGGGAAGCCATGGCCATTCTTATTTTATCTTGGAGAAGCAGCAGCGTTTTATCTTTTTTCTCTCTTCAAAGTTTAAATTTTCTTACCTAAAATTTTAAATTTTGAGATAATTGGGGAATCCTCTACTCAGTTTCCCATGGTAGCAACTTGCAAACTATAATATTACAACCAAGATATTGATGTTAACACAGTCAGGATACAGAACGTTTCTATCACCATGAGGATCTTCATGTTGCCCTTTTATAGCCATATCTACTTCCCTCCCATCCCTATCTTCTCCTTAACTGATCGCAACCACTGATCTGTTATCCATTTCCATAATGTTGTCATTTCCAGAATGTTATATAAATGGAATCATATGTAACTTTGGGGGATTGGCTTTTCTCACTCAGCATAATTCTCTGGAGATTCATCCAGGTCGTTTTGTGTATCAGTAGTTCTTTCTGAGTGTATTAATCCATTCTCACACTGCTATAAAGCTACTACCTGAGACTGGGTAATTTATAAACAAATGAGGTTTAATTGACTCACAGTTCCACATGGCTGGGGAGGCCTCAGGAAACTTACAATTGTGGCAGAAGGGGAAGCAGGCACATATTACACGGCAGCAGGTGAGAGACAGTGAGCAAGTGCAGGGAAAACTGTCTTATAAAACCATTAGATCTCGTGAGAACTCACTATCGTGAGAGAAGCATAAGGGAAACTGTCCCTGTGATCCAATCACCTCCTACCAGTTCTCTTCCTCAATACCTCGGGATTACAATTTAAGATGAAATTTGGATGGGGACACAAAGCCTAACAGTGTCACTGAGTATTAGATCATGGTAGGATATACCCCAGTTTATTTAATCATTTCTGTGTTGAAGGACAAGTGGATCATTTTCAGTCTGGGGCTAATACAAATAAATAAAGCATCTATAAACATTTATATACAAGTCTTCATTTCTCTGGGATAAATGCCCAGAAGTACAATTGCTGGGTTGTACAGTAGTTGTATGTTTAGTTTTTGAAAGAAACTGCCAAACTGTTTTCCACGGTGCCTGTACCATTTTACATTCCCACCAGCAATGTATGAATGACTCAGTTTCTCTGAATCCTTGTCAGCATTTAGTATTATCACTGTTTTATGTTAGCCATCCTGATAGGTACATAGTGATTCTCATTGTGATTGTAACTTGCATTCCCTTAATGATGAACAATGAGCATCTTTTTATGTGCTATTTGCCATATGATGTCTTCTTTGGTGAAATATGTCTTTATGTCTCTTACCTATTTTCTAATTGGATTGTTCGTTTTCTGACTGCTGAGTTTTGAGTGTTCTTTATATATTCTACATACTAGTTCTTTGTTGGATATATGGTTTGCAAATATTTTTCCCAGTATGTAGCTTTTTTTCATCTTTTTAATGCTTTTTAATGGGCCTTTCACAAAACAGAAGCTTTTGTGATGAAGTCCAATTTATTAATTTTTCCTTTTATGGGTGATGCTTTGGGTGTTGAACCTAAGAACTCTTTGCATAGACCTACATCCTGAAGACTTCCTCCTGTTTTTTCAGAAGTTTTATAGTTTTATGTTCTACATTTAAGTTAATGATCCATTTTGAGTTAATTTTAGTATAAGGTGTAAGACTTAGAGGCTTTTTTTTTTTTAGCACCATTTGTTGAAAAGGCTATTTTCCTCCATTGAATTAGTTTTGTACGTTTGTCAAAAATTAGTTGGGCATATTTGTGTGGGTCTATTTCTGGTTTCTCCATTCTGTTCCATTGATGTATATCTCTCTGCCAATAACATACAGTCTTGTAAGTTATCTTGTATCTTGTATGCCAATAACATTCAGTCTTACTGTAGCTATACAGTGATTACTGTAGCTTGATATGAGATGGACTGATTCCTCCCAATTTATTCTTTTTTTTTCCCAAAATTGCTATTCCTATGGTTTGGATGTTTGTCTCATCTAAATCTCATGTTGAAATTTAATTCTCAATGTTGGAGGTGGGGCCTAATGGGTGTTTTGGTCATAGGGGTGGATCTCTCATGAATAGATTAATGGCCTTCTCTGGAGCGAGTGAGTTCTCATTCAATTAATTCCTGTGAGAGCTGGTTGTTAAAAGAGCCTAGCACACCCTCCTTTTCCTCCTCTCTCTCACAATGCCATCTCTGCACACTCTGGCTCCCTTTTGCCTTCTGCTATGAGCAGAAGTAGCCTGAGGCCCTCGTCAGATGCAGATGCCTAATCTTGAACTTGTAGCCATGAGAATCATGAGCCAAATAAACCATTTTTCTTTAAAAATTACCCAGCCTCTAGTATTTCTTTATAGCAACACAAAACAGACTAAGATAGCTATTCTAGTTCCTTTGTCTTTCCACATAAATTTTAGAGTAATATTGTGTATAGCTACAAAAATTTTTGCAAGATTTTAAAAGGGATTGCATTAAACTCATATATCCTTTTGCGGAGTAAGTCAACATCTTTACTATGTTGAATATTTCAATCCATGAACATAGTACATCTCTCCATTTATTTAGCTGTTCTTTGACTTGTTTCATCTTCTTTTTGTAGTTTTCAGCATACAAATCCTGTAGATTTACACTTAAGTATCTCTTCTTTTTCTTTTTGTAGTTGCACATGGTATTGTATTTTTAATTTTGATATCCAGGTGTTCATTTCTAGTACATAGGAATACAACAGATTTTTGTATGTTTATCTCGTATTCTGTGACCTTGCTGAATTCACTTACTAGTACTAATATTTTGTATATCCCTTGGGAACTTCTACAAAAGCAATCAGGTTATTTTCAAATAGGAACAGTTTTTATTTCTTCCTTTTTAATCTGTATGCCTTTTAATTTCTTGCCTTATTGCACTGGCTAAAACTTTCACAGCACTATGTCATATAAAAGTGGTGACAGCAGACATTTTTGCTTTGTTTTCATCTAAGGCGAAAGCATTCAGTCTTTCACCATTAAGTATAATGTTAGCTGTAGGGTTCTTGTTGATGCTTTTTATCAAGTTTAGAAAGTTCTATTCCAATTTTTCTTTGAATTTTATAATGGATGAGTATTGAATCGTTGTTTAATGGGTGTTGACTTTTCAGCATCAATTGATATAATCATGTTAATGTGGTGGACAACTGGTAAATGGATAAACAAACTGAGCAGCCATTTATACATTGTATGGATGTACCAGTTTATTTATCCATTTACCAGCTGAAGGACATTTGGGGAGTTCCCTGTTTTTGGTGATTATAAACGAAGTCTGTATAAACATTCACAAACAGGTCTTTGCATGTACATGGTTTTCGTTTCCCTTGGGAAACGAAATGCTACTCAAATACCTATGAGTAGCATTGCTAATTTGTATGGTGAGTACATGTTTAACTTTATAAGAAACTGCCAAATTGTTTTCAAAACTGTGTGTCATTTTGCATTACCAAGCAATGTGTGCGAGTTCCAGCTTTGTTCAGCTGGTACTTGATATTGTACCTCAGACTTTCAGAGCCCTTCTTTCTATCTCTGCTGTCTCCCCTTCCTGAGTGCCAGAGAAGAGTGGGTATAGTCACAGTAGCAATTTTCCAGAAGTGGAAGGGCTGGCTCTCATAATTCCCCTGCACACTACGAACTTCAGAACTGCAGTTTTTGGGAAGGTGTGACAAGTGTGTTGAGCAGAATCAGGACAAGGGCCAAGGCAGAAGGAGTAGTGGGGGCACAGGGTTGGCAGTGAAGGGTCCAAGTGGCAGCAGTCCACAGTGGCAGGACCTGGAACACTTCGTCTGCTCAGGGCTCGTTGGTAGTGGGAAAGGATCACTTGGGGCCCAGGAGGGGGTCCTGCTGCCTCAGCACCCTCCCTCTGCCCTCCTAAGGTTTCCAGCCATTTCTAACAGAGGAAACTGCAATCTCTTGAGATTCCTGCAGGCCCCAGGGAGGGGGAGAGTTGCCTGAGAACCAGAGGCCTGGCTTGGGGCCCAGTTATGTGACACCTGAATCTTGGGGAGAGTGGCTGTGGGACCAGGCCCCTGGGGCCTCCTGGGACAGCTGGGAACAGGGAGGGGCAGCTCAGGTTTCATCACTGCTTGGTGTGTGACCTGGGCTCCACCCAGGCAGCAGAATAATGCCAGGCCTTAGCCCCTGCGGTGTAACACCTTTCACCAAGAAATTGCTGTCCTGCTCCTGTTCCACAGGAACTGCTCTGGCCTGGACTTTGGGTCCTGTGGCCTAGAAGTAAAGAGACCAGATCTTAGTCAGGCCTCAGGACAGAAGCTGAGCCAGTCAAATCTGGAGGAGGTGCGTGAGGTGTGTGTGTGTATCTGCGGGGTGGGGAGAGGTGTCATGTGGGGACCAGGAGCTGCCCAATATTCAGTTTCAGTTGATTAGCTATGTGGCCTTGGACAAGTAATTAAGGCCTGGGTTTGCCTGTTTTTGACTTAAAGGTTTGGACTAGATGGGTGATTTCTCAATTGCATTGAATGTCAGCATTACCTGGGACTTGTTTTTATAAACTACAGATCCCTGGGCTCCACCACAAACCTATTGAATCAGCATCTGTGGGCCTGGGGTCCTGGCTTCTGGCTGTGTAACGGGCTCCAGCCGGTTTTTATATGGCCAGTGTGTCACTGATATCTCCAGACCCACTTACCTAAAAGTTCACCAAGTCCAGCAGCCTAGGGCAACCTCTGGTGGAAGACAGAAAGGCAGGTCCAGGAAGGTGGGAGGAGCCAGAGAAGGGGAGCCAATCAGTGGTCAGAAAGATGGGGGGAGGAACCTGAGAAAGGGAGCCAATCAGTGGCCAGGAAGGTGAGAGGAGGAGCCACTCAGTGGCCTGAAAGGAGGAAGAGGAGCCAGAGAGGGAGAACCAATCAGGAAAAGAGGATGCGGCAGGCTGGGATTCTTCTTGCAAGGGAAACTGAAGCTTTAGTCTGGGCAGGCAGCGAGCTGGACTGGTATCAGAGGAAAAGAAGTCTCTACTTTGGCTGCTGCTGTTTGAGTGTGTCTCCCAGCACCATAAGGCAGGTAGAGAGGGCATCACCTTTGTGGTTCAGGAGAAGGGTTAGCACATCCCTTGTCTGTTTGGAGGCTCAAAGTGGGTCTAGGAGAAACTATATCTGCCTAGAGGGAAAACATATCCTGCAAACCCTAAATAGCCATGGGGAATAAATAGCACTTGGGCCCCGGCCATTCCACCCCCTCTGTGTCTGACTCAGCTTGGAGGACAAAAGAGTCCCCATCTGCTGCTTACTGGCTTTGCGTGTGTGAGCAAGTCACTCAACCTTTCTGACTCTGTTGCCTCCTCTGTAAAATGGGAATAATAATTATACCTGCCCTACCCCCACAAGGCATTGCTCTGGGCATCACCTAAGACAAGGGAGGCGATGGTACTCCATCAACTGCAGCATGCTGTGCAATCCATTGGGGCTAGGCGCTACCAGAACCCCAGGGAGGAAGGGATGGATGGACAACCCTCCCTTGCCCCACAGTTGGAGCACTTTGAAAACCACTCGAGTGATTATCTTTTATAAATTGTTAGATGGTCACAGATAATCTTCCCTCTGACAACCCACCTCAGTTTCAGAGGCAACAGGTACTATATGAATTTGGTGTGATCCTTTCACACTTAAAAATTTTTTTTCACATATATGCGTGGGCTCATGGGAAATATATATTGTGTGTCAGCACGTGTGTGTGTATGTGTGGCTTGTTTTACACAGAAGGTGGCACAGTTACATATCACACAGCAAAACGCCTTTTTTAAACTCAAGGTTGTATGTTTGAGATCTAATTAGGTCCTTTCTTTAATCTGCCATGTACTGTTCTACCTTGAGTCTCTCTCACATGGCATCTGTTTTGCCTGATGTTAAAATTGTTATGGCGCTAAATCATGTCTTTTCTTACCCCTGGCACAGCCAGATGGGCTGCCTTTGGTTGCAAGCCCAGCAGAGTCAGAAAGAAACTAAGGCTGTCAAGGAAACCTAAGGGTAGGTCTTCAACTCTGGGCCCAGAAGGAGCGTCACCTCCACCTGGCCTTGTCTGGTTCATCTACAGCCTGCAGGAAGGAGAGACGGGGAGACGGGGAGATGGGAGAAGGAGGGAGAGAGAGAGAGAGAGAAAGTGAATATGAGAACGCTGCCCTGCTCCAAGCTCACCTCGCACCTCTGTCTGGGGAAAGTGGAATGGGAAGAAGCAGGTGGCATCCCCATCATCCCAAGGTGCCCTGCTGCCAAGAAGACCTTGGGTGTCCATTCTTCTAGTGCAGTAGCACCACCACCGCCACCCCCTTCAGGTGAAGGTTGCTAACTTTGAAATCAGGATGGGCTACATAATTTGCAGAGCCCAGTGCACATAAAAATGCAGGGCACTTGTTCAAGAAATATTAAGAATGCATTAGGCCAAAGGCAGACTCCTTCTAAGCATGTGGCTCTGCCTGACTGCACAGGTGGCATTCCCATGAGGCTGGTCCTGCCTGAAACTATCCTCTAGGGGAGTCCTGTTAAGGTGTGGGAGAAAGTGCGCAAAGCTCTGCAAAGGGAAATAGCTGTCATTTTGGAAGCCATCAGGATCTTTTAGTGCAGTCAAGCTGAACCATGGAGGTCATGATGACTAACAGTTCCAGACAGGTTGAAAAGCTCTGATTTGTCCCCTCTAGGGTGGGAACTAAGGACTGGAGAGGCTGCAGAGCCAGCAGATAACTCAGAAGGCCAGGGTGCAAATCCTCCCTCTGTCCCTGAGGAGCTGAATGACCATGAGTTTGTTGCTTAGCTTCTCTGTGCCTCAGTTTCCTTATTAAGATAAGGTGCCCTCTTCATAGGATTGCTTGGAAGATTAACCCTAAAACTATGGAGAAGCTGAGGACATTTCCTGGCATATAATGTTCGATAATCTTGGCTGATGTTAGATATCCTTTCTGTGAGCTTTGGTTTCTTTCCTAGGATAATATAATGGGGAAAGGTAGAGGGTAAAGATGGATCTAGAGTCAGGAGTTCTGGGTTCTCTGCTACTAACCACCTGCTTACCAAGGCAGGTCACTGTCCCCTTAAGAGTCTCACTTCTAAAATTTAAGGGAGGGGGTGAGGTATGACTTTCCTTCCAGCTTTATAATTCTGTTTCCAAGGAATTCCACCTGTTCCTCTCATTGGTTTATCCCAGTGTACCCAGTGTATTAGTCTGCTTTCATGCTGCTGATAAAGAAATACCCGAGACTGGGCAATTTACAAAAGAAAGAGGTTTAATTGGACTTACAGTTCTATGTGGCTGGGGAAGCCTCACAATCATTGTGGAAGGCAAGGAGGAGCAAGTCACATCTTACGTGGATGGTGGCAGACAAACAGAGTGAGCTTATGCAGGCAAACTCCCATGTTTTAAAACCATCAGATCTCATGAGAGTCATTCACTATCATGAGAACAGCACAGGAAAGACCCGCCCCCATAATTCAATCACCTCCCACCGGGTTCCTCCCATGACACGTGGGAATTGTGGGAGTTACAATTCAAGATGAGATTTGGGTGGGGACACAGCCAACCCATATCACCCGGCATTTATTTTCTCTGAGGTTTAAGAAATTTCTCCTCTTATCTGACTGCAAATCTTTCTCATTAGTTAAAGTCCACTTCTTCTCCTGCCCTTTGTGTGAAAACAGCTGGTTGGTGACCCATTTTACAGACTCAGAAACTGAGGCACATTGAGAACCATCTGCTCTCCAGGTGGAACAACCCCAGTCCCTTTAATATGCCCTTGCATTGGCCCTTCACTGCACTGTGACCTCTGCCCACTGCACATCCCAGGAATCTCCACCACTCCTGCATTTAGAGACCCACACAGGTCACTCCTGGCAGCCAGGCACAGAGCTCGGCCCCTCAGATCTGTCTAATACTCTCAGTGCCTGTAGGGAAGCAGATCTTGTTACATATCTTGTTTTCCAGCTAGAGAAGCGGGCTCCTGGAGCCCAGACTGAGGGTGGAGTGAGGTTCCTGTAGGTAACTTGTGAGACCCCCTAATGCTGTGAGGCAGAGCCCCAGACCCTGCAACCCTGTGGGGGTCAGCCTTTCCTGGAGAAAAGCTTTCTCCCAGCACTTACCAAGCCTCTCTCTCTGCAGCTGGCATGAGGGATGTTGCTCCTCTGCCAAACCCACACTCTGGGGTGAACACAGCTCTGGGCATGCCAGCTGCTGCCCTGGCCCCTTTACTGCCACTCAGGAAGACACACGTGAGTGCCATTCAGTGCCAGTGTCCTTGTCAGGGGGCAAGCCTCAAACCTGTCCCCTTCCTACCAGGCCCCTGATCAGCTCCAGCACTAGCACAATGCAGAAACAATATCTATTTGGGGGGATTATTGAATGTCCATCTCCTCCACTAAAATAAACTCTTTGGGTGGTGTGTTGGGGCGGGGGCATGACTTGTTCACGGAAATATGCCCAGAGTCTAACACACTTCCTGGCACAAGGAGGTGCTCAGTACACATTCAATGTGTGAGCACATGGATCTGCTGTGATTTATTTATTTTTTAAACTTTATTTATTTGTATTTTGAGACAGGTTCTCACTCTGCCACCCAGGCAGAAGTGCAGTGGCACAGTCATGGCTCACTGCAGCCTCAACCTCCTGGGCTCAAGAGATCCTCCCACCTCAGCCTCCCAGGTAGCTGAGACCACAGGTGTGTGCCACCACGCCCAGCTAATTTTTGACTTTTTGTAGAGACGGAGCCTAGGCTGGTCTTGAACTCTTGGGCTCAAGTGCTCCTTCTGCCTTGGCCTCCCAAAGTGTTGGGATTACAGGTGTGAGCCACCATGCCTGGCCCCACTGTGATTTATTGAAAGTCAACCTCTGGCCCAGGCATGGTAGCTCATGACTGTAATCCTAGCACTTTGGGAGGCCGAGGTGGGTGGATAACCTGAGGTCAGGAGTTTGAAACCAGCCTGGCCAACATGGTGAAACCCTGTCACCACAAAAAATACAAAAATTAGCTGGGTGTGGTGGTGCACACCTGGAATCTAAGCTACTAGGGAGGCTGAAGCTGGAGAATCACTTGAGCCCGGAGGCGGAGGTTGCAGTGAGCTGAGATTGCATCATTGCACTCCAGCCTGGGCAACAAAGTGAGACTCTGTCTCAAAAAAAAAAAGAGGAAGAAGAAGAAAGTCAGCATCTGGCAGATACTGGCCCTTTACTTTATTAGCAAATTCCTAGAGGCCCATCTTTCACGGGATTACTACACAGGGGTGCTGATTTAGAAAAGTGCAATTTTATGTGTTAGGCTCTGAGGGTTCATTCATGCAGGCAGTGTGTAATGAGCACTCGCTACATGCCAGGCCCTGAGGACAGAGCAGTAAAGGAGCCGATGTACTTGCCTGCATGGAGGTCCCATCCAAGTGAGGAGACAGTTAAAATGCAAACACAGCTGCACGATATTGTCAGGTGATGCTTTGTGCTGAGAAGGATGAAGCGGCAGGGGGGATGGAGAGAGTGGGGTGGGTGGGGTGCTATTTCAGATCGAAGGGTCAGCGAGGTCCTGCAGAAGAGCTTCGATTTAAATGGAAGCCACCACTGAGAACGAATAGGGAGGATTTGGGGCATCCCAGGTGAGGAGTGGGATTCAGAAAGAAGAATTCCTTGATATCCCAGGCTCCTTGGTGAGCCAGTGGGGACACATTCTGCTTGTCATCAAAGTGAATTACAAACTCATCCAGCTCAGAGCCTCTGCCAGAGCCATCTGGGCTGCAGTGGCCTCTTTCAAAGAAAAGAGTTCGCCAACAAGAAAGCGGCACGGCATCCTGATGAGGACTGGGGCTTTAGAGTTCTAGGCAGAAACGTGTTGAAATCCCAGCTCAGGCATGATTGAGGTTCATGTCTTAATCGCTGAGAGCTTTGGTTTCTTTATATGTAGTCGGGAATGATAACAGTGCCTCTCCCAGAGGGTTGTTGTAAGTCTTCAAAGAAACAGCCTGTGTAAAGTGCTGAGCACAGACAAACAGTGGCCTTTACTGCCATTGTCATTCTCTTGGCTCCCAGTGGGGTTCTTTGCTTCTCTTTCATTCATTCCACAATAACTGAGCACCTACTCATTGTCAGGCTCTAGATGCTAGGGTACCCAGAGGAGGAACACCTAAGCTATCCAAAGGTGAGCCAGAGAGTGCACCCATCCAAGAAGCAGGGACCTGGGCATGCATTCCTGCCATTCCAGCTGTGTGAACTTGGCCATGTGGTTTCATCGCCCTGGGCCTCAGCTTTCCCCACTGCAAATAGAGGGCTCAGCTTGCCAATCACTGGGTGATTCTCCTGCTGAGCTCCTGGGCTGAGGCTGGGGCACAACTGTGGAGGGATCATCTGTAGCCCCAGGTGACCTGAGCCTCAGAGAAAGCTAGCCTGCCTGGCCCGAAAGCTCTGCTGGGAGTGGGGTGGGAAGAAGCCCATGTGCTCGGAAATGGGCCAGGGTCAGTGCTGGGGCCTGTCGCCTCCAAGGACCCTCCCACATCAACCAGAGCTCCTCATGGGGAGGCAGAGGGTACAGCCGCTGAACGTGCCTTCCCAGGAGAAGCTTGAAGTGTACTCAGGATCTTGGCAGGCATCGGGGTTCTGAGGGGTCGTAAGAGGGGCCACTAGGGACAGGGCTCCAGAGAGTCCTGATGAAGGTGGAGACAGAGGAAGAGGATATCTAGGAGAAGGGGTTTGTCCTATTTCCTCCCACGTGCCCCTTGCACTTCTAGTGCTGGGAGTCATTCATTATACAGCTGATTTGGGGCCACCACACTTCTTCTTTCCTTGCCCTTCTCCTCCTTTCCTACCTCTCATCCTGGGAGTGCCTTGGACCCTGGGATGACCCATTCTAATTTCTTCTCCTTCCACTTACCTATGCTGGCCGGGTATGGTGGCTCACACGTGTAATCCCAGCACTTTGGGAGGCTGAGGTGGGCAGATCACCTGAGATCAGGAGTTCAAGACCAGCCTGGCCAACATGGCAAAACCCCGTCACTACTAAAAATACAAAAATTAGCCTGGCGTGGTGGCAGGCACCTGTAATCTCAGCTACTTGGGAGGCTGAGGCAGGAGAACTGCTTAAACCTGGGAGGTGGAGGTTGCACTGAGCCAAGATTGTGCCGCTGCACTCCAGCCTGGGTGACAGAGACTCCGTCTCCAAAAAAATCCAAAACCGAAACAACAACAACAACAAAAAAAACAAAAAAAAAAACTTACCTATGCTGTGTACCTGCCTGTCTGTGCTGTGGGAAACTAAGCCCTAAATAATCTAAATAATTCATTTTATTCAAAAAGCTTTTTTTTTTTTTTCCTTAGAGACAGGGTCTTAGTCACCCAGGCTGGAGTGAAGTGGCATGATCATAGGTCACTGCAGCCTCCAACTCCTAAGCTCAACCAATCCTCCTGCCTCGGCCTCCCAAGTAGCTGAAACTAGAGGCAAGTGTTGCCACGCCCAGCTAATTTTTAAAAATTTTTTGTAGGAACTGTTCACCAGGCTGGTCTCAAACTTTTGGCCTCAACCACTCCTCCCACCTTGGTTTTCCAAAGTGCTGGGATTATAGGCATGAGCCACCACACCTGGCCTCAAAAAGCATTTAATGAGTTCTGTTTAAGGGACTCTTTGGGTGTGATATAGTAAACAAAACAAAGAATCCATATCCTTGTGGAGCTTGCATTTCAGAAAGTGAGTGGACAATAGCAGCTTAATGCAGCACTTCTCCAACCTAGAGGTGCATATGGGATCACTTGGGCATCTTGTTAAAATGCACATTCTCATCCAGGAGATCAGGGATGGGCCTGAGATTCCAACAAATGATGCCTAATGTTGCTAGGCCATAGTTTGAGTGGCAAGGGGTTTTATGTGTTATCCCTCTTGAGATAGCAATGACATGTTCGAAGGAATGGCTCTCTAATATGGAACCCTAGGGAGGTGTTGGTGGAGGTGGCTGGGTATTGAGGACACTGGGGACTCTGGACTGGTCTCCTGGGTGGCTGCCTGCCTTTCTATGGAGAAGGCTGGCTCAGCTTTCCAGCCCTGGCTTCTTAGCTCCCCACTGTTCCTCCTCAGCCAGGCTGTGGGTGGGAACATCTGGAAGGGATCCCCCGGAACTGGGGGAATTTCCAGGCAAATGAGGCTCTGTCAACCCAGCCAGGAACATCCGCCCCTGCCATCTGCTCCAGACGTCATTGCAGAGTCTGTGTGAGAGGAACCCGACAGTTTCCAGCTCCTCCAAGGAGCGTCTGTCCGTGTCTCTGGGTCCTGCCCTGGGCATGTGAGGGGCCTGCCTCTGCTACTGCTGGGGGAGTCTGTTGGGGGCCTGAGTTCCCAAGTGCAAGTCCTGTGTTTTATCTGCTGGGAGATGAGGTGTCTCCGAATTCCAAAGATGCCCTGGGGGTCTTCCCTAGGACGATGAAGGAGGGAGAAGCTACCCTGGTTGTTGAGAAGCCTCAGCCCAGAATTTTCTCACCCTCATGAGGCAAATTTGTCCAACACACGCTGTGCTCTGCCCTGTGCAACATCTCAGTAATAAATGCCCAGTTTTGTGCACTGATGGCCTGTGCACCGGAGGCTTTACAGCTTGACCTCACTTGATCTGCATGGAAACTGTGAAACTGCTCTTACTCTTACCTCCATACCGATAAGGATGAAGCAGCTCAGAAAAGTCAGGTTACCTATAGGAAGTAGCAGAGCCAGGATTTGAACCCAAAGTCACTTGATACCAAAGCTCAGTGTTAACTCTTCAGTTACATTGGCTCCTTACATATCCTCTAAGAGCAGGTGCTAGCTAAGAGCAGGACTGGATGGGACTCGTCCAGCTGAAAGTCTTGCCTCTTCAAACTCCAAGACTTCTCCTGGAGCTTCTCCTCCAGCCCTGTGAGAAGCTCCCGGTCCACGGTTTGGGGTGGTTGTGCCCAGCCCTGTTCATCACATGCAGCTGCATAAGACTGGGCAGCCTCTCCCTGTTAATGAGAGCGACGAATGACTCTCATCAAGTCTGGGAGTTACTCAGCACCAGAGACGGGTCTCTGGATGTGACTTCCTTCTTAAGAGCAAATGCAAACAGTGGAATGCCTAATCTCAAAGCAAGAGGCCTGGGTGCTCGCTTGGGAACTCCCAGGGGACTCCTGAGAGCAGCTGGCCCAGTCATGGGATGGTGGGGTGGGACAGCCAGGGCTTGGGGTCTGCTCTCTAAGGGAGCCGAGGCTGCAGCAGCTGTCCTCTCCATCCCCTAGCTCCACCGGGATAATTGACGGGGAGAGTATCACCTGATGTTAAAGCCCAGTGTTTATCCCTCTGTTACGTTTCATTCTCTCTGCCACCATCTCTCAATCCAGCCTCTTAGCATGGGTGCCCCTAGCCCAGGAGCCCTATGCTGAGCTGGCAGGTGGGTTAACAAGTCTTAATGTATAGAACTTGTGCCAACCACAGTGCCGTAGACCCCGCAGGCCTCTGAAGGCCTGCCTGCCTCCCTACCCCTATCATGGGTCAGGCCGGAACTGCAGGACTCAGCAGGCACCATGGTGGCTTGGTCTGTGCCCGTCCTACCCTCTTTGTCTGCTGTGCCCTCAGCTTTAAACCTGAGCCGGGCAGTTGTGACAAGGGAAGAGCGCTCCTTAACCACGATTTGCCAAGAGATGAAGGGCCCCTGAGGAAAGGCTTTTATTTCTGTATTTCAGTTTCACAGCTTGGGGAGATGGGAGATAGCTCATGTTCCCCTGAGGCTGCAAAAGTTCTATGACAGCCAGTCAGTGAGGCTGTTCCTGGTAATGGGAGGACAGACATTGTCATTGAAGGGGCTGTGCCATCTTGCCTCTGGGGGAGGATGAGGCAGCAGCCCAGCTAGGACACGGGGCAGGGGACGGAATCTCAGCATGTCCGAAAGCAGGTCCAGGCAGTAGACTCGCTGTGTGCCCGGACCAGTGAGGCACTTCTCTGGGCCTCAGATCCCAGTGGGAGGAGGGAGGGAATAATGTCAGAAGTACAGAGAGTTGGTGAGAGAAGAGAAGCTGGGGAGATATCTGCAGGATGGAAGGGAGAAGGACAGGGAACTGGGAAGCAGCTAGCAGGCAAGGACTGAACGGGCCATGGTGTGCTGTCCCGGAGGCTGAAGGACCTCTCTCCATTGGCCCCATACTGCTTCCTGCTCCTGCCTCCTGGCACAGATGCCCCTGCTCTGAGAGACTGTGCAGAGAGAGCAGGTGGGTAAACAAGTCCTTATGTGTAGAACTTGTGCCGGCCACAGTGCCATAGACCCCACAGGCCTCCAGAGGCCTGCCTGCCTCCCTGCCCCACCCTACAGTGGGGGCCAATCTGCTTACATCTGTAGGATCCGCCTACCTCAATCCTGTTTCCAGATGGAGGGTATTTCTGGGGGTTGGTAGATTCTGTATCCAGTCACCTGTTATCTTCTTAGTTCTTTGAAACCCAACCTTCACCTTGGTCCCAGTTCCAGTCTTGGGTTTGGATCCCAGCTCTACAGCCGTCTACGTCTACACCTACCTTCTGCCGTGAGCCCCAAGTCCCTCTTTTTTTGAAATGATCATAGTAGTAGTGCCTCTCTCTTAGGGATCTTTGAGGATTAAATGAGATAACTGGAGCTCCCAGCAAAATACCCAGACATAGGGGTTCCATGATGGCTAGATCACTTCTCCCTCACCCCTCTCAATTAGCCTCTTTGGGTTGCGCTTGTTTCCAGAGGCCTGGGCCAGACAGTTAATAGTTAGGGTGTGTGGAGTGACTGCCCACTGCCGCCTTCAGCAGTAAAGGTGAGGGGAGGAACAAGAGCTGTCATTTATTGGACACTTTCAGAGGGCCAGACCATTGGCATGCAAGCATCATCATCCTCACACCAACCCTGTAAGGAGGGTTTTATGAGCCCCTTTTTAGAGATGAGCAGACAGAAGCCCAGGCTTCTTGAATACCCTGCCTGGATCCCATAGCTAGTGAGTGGTGGAGACTGAATTCAGATCAAGCCCCCATTCCCAAGCCGGCTGGGCCCTTGCCACTGTCCCACTCAGTAAGACACAGTGACATTCAGGGACTGGGTGGCCAAAGGCCACCGGTACCAGGTGAAGAGCACCTATTCTGGAGGCAAAGTCCTCAAATTATCAAAGCTAGGGCAGCAAAACATGCTCAGATGAACACAGAAACCCAGAGGGGAACAAGGCAAATTATTCCAGGGACCCAAGACCTGCAGGGATGGAAGACTGGTGGGTGGAGACCCAGGTACAGTAGCACCCACAGGACACGGCACTCCCTGTAGTGCAGGGAAACGCTGGAGAAGCCGGGCCAGCGTGCCCGGGAATGCGGAGGGAGAGGGCCTGTGCTCCTCCTTCTAAGAAACACATGGTTTCCCCAGTCTAATAGTGGCCAAAAGGAAAAACTATGTACTCTACAAAATCCACAGTATACACATGACCCGCCAACATTTCAACATCGTCTCTCCAAGAGATCTCTCCCAGAATCCCGCGAAAGAGCCAGGCAACACGCACACTTGCCCAAGGTCAAAGACACTATTCCAGGTATGAATTTTATGGGTAACCAGATGACACTTGAAGCGGCTCAGAAGTTGGCGTGAGAAAAGTCCCCAGTTGTTATTACTTAGTGCGGCCTGGGAGGAAGAAAGGATTCTTTGTAGAGCAATGAAAAGGACCCAGATAGAGGCAAGCCCCTGCCCTCCTGAGCAGAAATCGTCTTTTCCATCAACAGTTTGTGCTCTGCACCGCCCAGCCTCATTGTTCTGTGGCATTCCGCCGGGGGCAAGAATACATTGGGATGCCTCGCCTTCTCAGCACACCACTGCCTGGATTTCTGTGCAAGGACTTGAATGTAGATTTATCCTAGTCATCATTATTTAGAAATATTTTGACAAAGTAGTTTATTTAAAGGTACTATGAGTCCCCTCCCTGTTTTTTGCTGTTTATCTTTTCTTTTAAATTTTCTCCCAGAAACAGTGTAATCCTCTAACACAGTTTGCATTGTAAGGCCAGGACAACACTGAAATGCAGCGGTGGGGGCCGGGTAGACAAATAGGGCACATATCCCCAAGAGAGGCATAAATCCAGGTGGCCACCAGCACCGAGGGCTCCAAGGCCTGCCATGGCCACAGCCCCTGGGGTATGCTCCTCTCCATCCTCCACCTCCATCTGGGCCAGCACCTGGGCTCTGGTGGTGAGGTGCTAAGACCTCTTTCCACTCCAGAGGGCCAGGGACCAGGATACTCAATAAGGATGTGTTGAGGAGCTGGGGGTATCTGGTGCAGAAGACCAATGAGACCAGTCGAGGAGCGCTGATTCAGGAAACAAAACACCCAAAATGTCAAAGCCAGGACAGCAAGGTGTGAAAGAGACCGTCTCGACCTTGAAGGGTTTACATTTCCAGCTAAGTAGGTGAGACAAGCATTCTGACGTGTTACTGAGGCTGCGGCCTCCATGCAGAAGGCAGTGACAGTGACAGGAAGGTTGTCAGGTTGACTAACATGGGAGAGGGGGTAAAACACACAGCTGCTGCCCTCAGGTGAGTGGCAGCTGGCGGGGGGTGGCGTGATCCCAGCATGGCTGCCTTCCGTTCTCTCCTTTTCAGTGTCACTTGTCACTCCTCCTGTTGAGGGGTGGAATCTGTGCCTCCCCTCTGCTTGAATCAGGGCTTCTCCCTAGTGATTTGCTCAACCTATAAAATGTGGCGGAAGCGATGTTCAGGATTTCTAAGGCAACGTCCTAAGAACCTTGCAGCTTCTGCCTGGAACTCTAGAGACTCTTGGCACCCAGAGACCTCCATGCAGTGAGGAAGCCCAAGGTGGCCACGAGGAGAGACTGTAGGGGGAAGAGGGTGGAGACCTGTCTGGCCCCCCATTCCTGTTCCCAGCCATTTGAGCCATCTGAGCTTCAGCCATAAATATCCAGGGGCAGAGAGGAGCCATTCCCTCTGTGCCTTGTCCAGGTTCCTGATCCACAGAATCGTGAGACATGATAAAAGCAAAGTATTGTTTTAAGGCACTGAGATTGGGGTTATGTGTGCCATACATACATCCACAGATAACCAGAACTGGGTGAGGGGACATATCAGGGCCAGGGACTCTGTTGACCCAACCCTTTCTCCTTGAGACCACACCTGCCCTCTCTGGCCCCAGACTCCTCCACCATGGCCTCCCTAAGTGCTGACACTCCCATCCCTGGGACCAATCCCAATGCCTGGGCACTTCCCCTTTGAACCCCAATTTGAGAGCAGATTTGCTGCTGAGGTTTGGGGGGAACTAGGGGAACCCCGGGACGGGACAAAGATTCTGGGTAACCACCTCTGGGGCAGGTGTGGGGAGACTGGCCGGGGCAAGGAAGTGGCTGCACAGGGGAAGGAGTGAGCCGTGTGCGCATGGATGGGGGAAGGAGTGAGCCGTGTGTGCTCATGGCTGTGTGCCTTCCTCCATGGAAGAGCTCCCTCATGCCTCTCTTCCAGAACTCAGGTCCAGCGTTTCCAGCCACCTGCTGGACTCTCCTCAGAACCTCCCACAGGCCCCCCAAATCCAGCACATCTCAAACCAGAACCTGCTCTAAACCCACCCCCAAGGCAATTCCCTGTCATTCCCTATTTCTGCCGAGGGTGCTGAAGTCACCAGGGCCCATCCAGGTGTGGGCAGCCAACCCTCTAGTGGAGCTGGGGCAGCAATACCTTGCCCACATGGCAGGTGGAGATAGGGGGACCTGTGGGTAGGGACTGAGGTGGGAAGAGTTGTGGCGAAGGAGGTGGGCAGAGCCTGGCCAAGCTCATAGGCAGCCCTAGAATTCCTCCTGGAGAGGTAAGGGGCTTTGGGCTGTGTCCTGGGGGCTGGAGATACCCACAGGAGGCTAACAATAGCTCATCCAGCCTCAGCATCCTCTCTGCCTCTTTGCCACCCCCTTTTGCTCCTGGAGCAGCCATCGGGAAACCCTGCAGCTTCCAGCTCTGCAGGGCCCTCATTCCCCTCCTTCCCCTTCCACTCCACCCATCGCCCGCCCCCACCTCCCCTAAGCCCAGCCTCCTACCACCCCCACACCCATTTGACCCTTTCTCTTCCCCCCTTCCCCTCAAGGCTGCCGACCCGCTGCCCACTGTGGGAGCCAGCTGCCGCCTGTGGCTGGGGACACTGGGAATGGGGCTGGTGCCACTGGGGAACTACACTTTTAATTTGATTTGCATTAACCTAGATTTTAAAACTGATAATCAATTCGGTTATTGAAAAACTTTTAGGCTGGGTGTGGTAGCCTAAAAGGTGGGAGGATTGCTTGAGGCCAGGAGTTTGAGACCAGCCTGGACAACATAGCATGATCTCATTCCTACAAAAAATAAAAAAATGAGCCAGGCATGGTGGTGCACGCATGTAGTCCCAGCTACTTGGGAGGCTGAGGTGGGAGGATCGCTTGAGACCAGGAGTTTGAGTCTGCAGTGAGCCATGATTTTGCCACTGCACTCTAGCCTGGGTGATAGAGCAAGAACCTGTCTCAAACAACAAAAACAAAAACCCTTTTAAATATGTTTGGAACAACTTGGGTATGTGAACCTACCTTTTCGACTGTAAATTTAACAAAATCTAACTGCAGATCTAGCTTATCCAGTGAAATCCTTGTGTGTGAATTAGCGCCCCCATGGTTGCCATATGTATAAAAGAAAGCAAAAAAAAAAAAGAATAACATTCTCATTAATAATTTTTATTGATTACATGTTGAAACGATCATATTTAGGATCTATTGAGCTAATACAATGAGCAAAAATATATCTTAAAATTAATTTCATCTGTTTTCTGTTTACTTTTCAATGTGGCTACTAGAAAATTTAAAATTATATACACGGCTGGAGTTCTGTTTCTATCGGACGGCACTTCTTTAGAGCGTGGATCTGCACTCGATCAACAATTCAGCCCTGCGCCGTCCCTGGCTAACCCTTTCCCACCTCCGCCACTTCCTCAGGCTCAATCGCAGCTGCCTTGGGCTCATGTATGGCTGATACCTGGGTGCTGACCTTGGTATAACACACACGTATTTGCAAATACATGTGTGTATTTGTGTGTCATGTGCACGCCTGTCTCTATCCACATGCTCATGTGTACACATCTGCATCCAGACATTATCCTGTTCTCTGCGTGTGAGCACACTCGGGCCAGCCCTTGCTGGACCAGGTGTGCACAGGCAGCATCTGAATGGGAGCCGGGTGCCAATGGGGAGTTGACATGGGGACAGGGCCTCGGGCATAAAGCCTTGGGGCCAGTCATTCATCCCCAAGGGAGGCTGGAACAGACAGTGTTTCCTTGGCAAGTTGATGAGAATGTCATGTAGGACAGAAACCACAGCCGCCCTGAAATCAAGATCGATGACAGCTGCCTTCCCATCCCTCACTGATAAGGCCCATCATTCTATCACGGGAGAGAAAATTAAATTGGTCTGGCAGAGTTTCCTGTTCCTAAAGCCAGTTTGGTCGCCGCTGTGTAGTGTGTTATACACTTCTGGGTGGCATCTAATCATTTTGTTTATTCATAAATTTCCAAGGTATGGTCTGCAGAGCTAACCACACCACAGGAAATCAGGAGGAGGTACTTGCTCCTCTTCTAAAGATAGGAGGCAGCCTATCCATCCACCATCTGCCCAGCCACCCAGCCACCCAGCCATGTATCCATTCATCCATTGGGTCATACAGTTTTTCAACCTGTATATACAGAGTGCCTCCTCCATGCTGGGCAGCATGTCAAATAGAAAGAACCATGGGATGAGATTAGATTCCAGCACCCACCCCTGGGCAGGTCTCTGGCTTCTCCAGACCTCAGTTTCTCTCTGTTAATGAGGGAGTTGGACCACAGAGCTCAAGGCCCCTCCTAGCTCTGGCACTTCAGGGCCTGGGGCTGATTTTCCAGGCAGAGAGAGAGGCCCCCTCCCAGACTCCAGGGGCTGCTTGGGGTCAAGAAGGGAACCGAAGAGGACCCCAGGACCATGGGCATCACTAACTCCCACGGCTGAGGTCCCGACTGACAGGAATGGGGTGGCCCTGGAATTTAGAGGAAAAGCTCCCTCGTGCCTCCTTTCCAGAACCCCAATTTGAGAGCAGATTTGAGTTGCCTCAAGTGGGCGTTTGTGGGATTGGTTATGTCTCAGAGATCTGGGGGATCAGGCCAATCAGCAGACTCTGAAATTCGTATTTTGGAGGCTGTGTCTTAGAGTCCCCCACCCTCCAGGGCCGGAGGGTCTCTGGAAGCTCTTTCTGGTTCCTCGCCATCTCCATGGCCAGCATCCGTGTTTGGGCAGTTCCCAGGCTCCCTGCCTTCTTATACCAATAAGCATTCACCACTTGTGGACTTGTCCCACACTGCCTCCCCAGCCTCCCTGCCACCCTGGACCTGGCCTCATTTCTGGGTCTGCTTCTCCATGTGCCCATATTGGCTGGGGAGCCCACTCCTGGGCTCTGGCCATCTCATTCAGCTGGCAATCCCAGGTCCCCAGGACCAATGAATTCCAGGCCCTCTCAGAAACCTTTTGCTGCAACCTGGTGATTGGTGGGGAGTAACGGAGCTGTGTTGATCTGGTTACCAAGAGCTCTAAATTACTACCGTCAAAATCAGACACAGCAAAAGCTTGCTCAGATCCCTGTCTGGTAACATCAGTCTTCATAATGAAGGTGCCTGATTGCAGGCTGTCTGGGCTGTCGGTGGGTGGAAGCAGAGGGACAGGGATGGGGAGAGGGGAGAGGCTTTGTTTCTGAGCTTCACGGCTTTGATCTGCCAGCAAAGAGCAATTTCCTCCGACTTCTCGTCCAACATTCAACCCCCTGCCAGCAAACCCACAAACACAACCCGGGAGGATGATGGCATGGGGACCATCTCTGAATTCAGGGAAAGGATGGGAGGAAAAGAAGGTGTTGAGAGTGTCTACACTCACCTCCCCAAAAATCCCTCTCTCCACCTGACCTCCTCGCCTCTGTAATGTAGACCATGAATGGACTCTGTTTCAGTCCTGATATCTGCTGCATCCTCTGAGCCTAGCTCAGGGCCTGGCATAGAGTAGTTCCATACATATTGTTGAACAGATGGATTTCTAGCTCTAGGATCACTCTAAGAAGATTCCTGGGCCAGGCGCGGTGGCTCACACCTGTAATCCCAGCACTTTGGGAGGCCAAGGCAGGCAGATCACGAGGTCAGGAGATTGAGACCATCCTGGCTAAAACGGTAAAACCCTGTCTCTACTAAAAATACAAAAAATTAGCCAGGCATGGTGGCAGGTGCCTGTACTCCCAGCTACTTGGGAGGCTGAGGCAGGAGAATGGTGTGAACCCAGGAGGTGGAGCTTGCAGTGAGCCGAGATTGTGCCACTGTACTCCAGCCTGGGCAACAGAGCAAGACTCAGTCTCAAAAAAAAGAAAGAAAAGAAAAGAAAAAGAAGATTCCTGGTAGTGATCCAAGCAGGAATGGCTGATGGTATCATTTCTTCATTTAATAAACATTTTTAGGCAGCTCTTAGGTTCCTGGCACCATGCCAGGCCAAGGACTGAGATGACTAGAAAATCAAATTGTTCAACAGGAGGCATCGAGCTCCTGCTCCACACCAGGCACTGAGATGAACAGGACAGATATTCCTACCTCTATAGAGCTCACACGTTCCTCTCCATGGGAGACAGACAATAAGCAGGTAAATAGATAAATAAGCAAGATGGTTCTGGATTGTGAAGGCGCTATGAAGGAAATACACAGGATGCTGTGATGAAGAGCAGTTGGGCGGCTTCCTTTGGACAGGGGCAATGCAGGCAGGGCTCTCTAGGACCTGAAGAGTAAAGAGAAAGAGCCAGGAACCAGGAGAGAGCACAGCAAGTGCAAAGGCCCCAGGGCCGGCAACAGCTCCGTAGGTTTGAGGAACTGAAAGGAGGCCAGTGAAGCAGGTGTATAAGATCGAGCGTGAAGTGGTGCTAGCGGAGGTTGGTTAAGTCACTGTCCTCCAGTGGTGATGGCAGACCAGGGAACTATCAGAGCAGAAAGGCCAGTGCTGCCGTGGAAGTGGAATGTGCAGGGAAGCCCGGAACTCAGCCCAGAGGAGGCAACATTGGCGCTGAGACCTAAGACCGCGTGGAATATCTCTTAAGCCCAGCATGGCTTTCCTTCTTGCCATCACTTTGGACATTGCTCCAGGGACTGACTTCCTCTCCCTCCCAGCCAGGAGCAGGGCTCTGGGGCAGTGCCAGCTGGACCCTGCTCCAGCCCAGAGGGACTCCTCCATACGACTTCCCTGCGCTGAAGTTTCTGTCAACCTCTGCTGCTGCTGCAGACAGCTACTGGTTGGCGGTGGCTGGAGTACTCAGGGTAAGCGCTTGTGGCAGATGTTGCTGCGGTGGGGTAATGGCACTAACATGGCGAGTCCCTTTCTTTCATCTCCCTGGTCTCCCTGGACCTTTAACTATCACTGAGCCCAGCATCTAGCAAATAGCCTCATTGCTGTCTTTTATCTAGCTGGCTTCCAACTTGAGACACTCTAAGGGCCTTGCCTGATAGCAGCACCAGAACCATCAGAACTACAGTCCTCAGAGTGGGCTGTTTCAGGCGTTTGAGTAATAATAATAATTATTATTATTGCTATAATAATATATAAAATTATATCTATATATATTTACATAAATTATTATTGATATGATAATTATTGATGTAACAATTATTGATATTTTTGATGTAATAATAATTATTGATGTAATTACTGATATTAATATTGATGTAATAATAATTATTATTGATATAATAACTGCAACATCAGCTCCCTATTTATTAGGGTCTGGGCATGCCAGACACTGTGCTAAAAAGTTTCTATGCATCATTTTATGTAATTCTCACTACCACATTATAAGGCAGGTATTGGTATGAGGCTCGGAGAGGTTAAGTAACTTGGCCAAGGTTTCACAGCAAACAAGTGCTGGAATTGACGTTAGAGCTAGGGCTGTTCAGGTCCACAGACTCCTTCCTCCGTATTCTAGTGGTTCCCGGTGTCGGGCTGACTGCAGTGGAATCAGCAGGGGAACTGTTTGGAAAGTAAGATTTCCATCCTGGCTAACACGGTGAAACCCCGTCTCTACTAAAAATACAAAAAAATTAGCCGGGCGTGGTGGCGGGTGCCTGTAGTCCCAGCTACTTGGGAGGCTGAGGCAGGAGAATGGCGTGAACCCGGGAGGCAGAGCTTGTAGTGAGCTGAGATCGCACCGCTGCACTCCAGCCTGGGTGACAGAGCGAGACCCCATCTCAAAAAAAAAAAAAAAAAAAAAAAAACAGATTTCTGGTCCCTCATCTCAGAAATTTTGATTCCATAGGTTTGAAGTAAGGCCAGGAATCTTGTTTTCCCTGTTTTTGTTTCTTTGTTTCTATTTTAACAGCTTCCCTCATGGGATTCAGATACAGGGCCAGATGTTTTTGGGTACAAGGCCAGGTACATTTACCTCCTGGAAGTCTACACTCATCTTTTGAGAGTAGAATCTACCTCCTGGAAGTATACACTCATCTTTTGAGAGTAGAAGGCAGAGAGAGGAGATGGGCTGGGGGAGGGAGGTCTCCCCAAAGGGCACGTCTGCCTCTCTGACCCTTCCTCTGCCCCAGTGGACAGCAGACGCGAAGTCTGGCCTCTCTCCTTGCAGTGGAGAACAGACGAGTGAAAGGGCTTTCAGGCAACATGGGAGGGGACTAGAGACAGGAGGTCTAAAGTTGAAAGCCAGCCAGGTAGAAGGCATGAGAAAAAGTGAGTTAGATCATCTGTGGGGTCCCTGGTTGAGTGTCCCCAATGTAAAACACTGAAGAACCACCGAGATCGTAGACTAGCATGACTTTCCAATCATTGAATAAATATTTATGAAGCAACAATATGAACCGATACCACCCTGGAAAGGTGTTATAGGGGAGAGAGGAGCATGACACGTTGCCTTTGCCCCAAGCCTCCATCCCAGCACCTGGCATTCCAGTTGGTACATATTAATCCTTCAACGCAATTTTGTCAAATGAGTGAAGATCTTTAATTCTAGTAGGAAGGCAATTCCAATGTCAGGGAACAGCAGAAATCACTCCCGGGACTATGTGAAATTAATTCTTAACACCCGCAACAACCTGGGTGAACCTTGAGGACGTTATGCTAAAGACAAATACAAAAGACAAATACTGTATGATTCCACTTAGATGAGGTACCTAGAGTACTCATATTCATAAAGAAAGAAGTAGAATGGTGGGTGCCAGAGGTTGGGGGAGGGGGGAACGGGGAGTTATTTGCATAGGGTGTAGAGTTTCAGTCTTGCAAGATAAAATGCTTTCTGGAGGCTGGGCGAGGTGGCTCATTCATGTAATCCTAGCACTTTGGGAGACCAAGGTGAGAGGATTGCTTGAGTTCAGGAGTTTGAGACCAGCCTGGGCAACATGGTAAAACCCTGCGTCTACAAAAAATACAAAAAAAGCCTGTAATCCCAGCACTTTGGGAGGCCGAGGTGGGCGGATCACCTACGGTCAGGAGTTCGAGACCAGCCTGGACAACATGGTGAAACCCCATTTCTACTAAAAATACAAAAAAATAGCTGGGTGTGGTGGCACCCGCCTGTAATCCCAGCTACTAGGGAGGCTGAGGCAGGAGAATCGCTTGAACCCAGGAGGAGGAGGTTACAGTGAGCCAAGACCACGCCACTGCACTCCAGCCTGGGTGACAGAGCAAGACTCTGTCTCAAAAAACAAACAAACAAAAACAACAAAAATTGGTTGGGCGTGGTGGCTTGTGCCTATAGTCCCAGCTACTTGGGAGGCTGAGGTGGAAGGATTGCTTGAGCCTAGGAGGTCAAGGCTGCAGCCTGGGCAGTGGAGTAAGACCCTATTTCAAAAAAATACAAAGCGTTCTGGAGGTGGTTGCACAACAATGTGAATGTACTTGATGCTACTGAACTATACGCTTGAAAATGGTTAAGATGGTAAATTGTGTGTTATCCTAATAAATTTTTAAAAATTGTTTAAAAAGGAAGAGGAAAACTAAGTGTTAAATTGTGTGGGGATGGTAGACATTGGTAGTTCCCCAGTATTCATTCTCCCCCCTTTTTACTTACTTATTTTTAGAGATTGCTATGTTACCCAGGCTGATCTCAAACTCCTGGCCTCAAGCAATCCTCCTGCCTCAGCCCCGAAGTAGCTGGGATTGCAGGCATGAGCCACTGTACCCAGCTTTCCCCTTTTAGCTGAGTACATGGCTGCCCAGATTAGACACTACATTTCCCAACATCCTTTGCAGGTAGGTATGGCCATATGGCTAAGTTCTGACCAATGGCTGTAAGTGGTAAGGTCCTGTGAAAGCCTCCAGAACCTTCCTTAAGCGACAGTGTCTGTCTATTCCTCCATTGGCTGCCAGGAGCATGGGTGCTGCCTTTTTGGATCATGAAGTTGGAGTCACACTTGGCAGAGCAATAAGATGTGAGATCCTAAAGTTGACACACCCTATTATCTCTTAATTACCTGCTGGGACGCATGAAAGAGAAACAAACTGTGATCTCCTTCAAGCCACACTATTTTGATTTTCTATTATGTGTACCTAAACATAATCCTAATGAATACAGAGGGGTAGAATGAATGCTACTGGGGTTTCGAGAAACAGAAAGGACCAGGAGGGTTGGAACATTCAAAGAAGGCTGTATGGCTAAGGTTGGCCCTGAGCTGTCCTGATGGATGCTGTGCTGCAAGATGAATGAGGCATGGCCCATGTCTTTGAGGGGCTCAGGGTCTAGTGGGAGAAACACAGGTAGACAAATATCTATAGCCAGGGCCATTGCAATTAGCTGACATATGGGCAGCCCTTGGCATCCATCAGGCTGATTACATGGCTCATATTTATTTTTATGTTATGTTATGTTATGTTATGTTACGTTACGTTACGTTACGTTACGTTACGTTATGTTATTTTTTGAGATGGAGTCTCACTCTGTCACCCAGGCTGGAGTACAGTGGCGCGATCTCTGCTCACTGCAAGCTCCGCCTCCGAGGTTCAAGCAGTTCTCCTGCCTCAGCCTCGTGAGTAGCTGGGACTACAGGAGCCCGCTACCACACCCAGCTAATTTTCTTTATATTTTTAGTAGAGACGGGACTTCACCATGTTAGCCAGATGGTCTCAATCTCCTGACCTTGTGATCTGCCCACCTCAGCCTCCCAAAGTGCTGGGATTACAGGTGTGAGCCACTGTGCCCAGCCTTTATTTTTATTTTTTTGTGACGGAGTTTCACTCTTGTTGCCCAGGCTGGAGTGCAATGGCGCAATCTTGGCTCACTACAACCTCCGTCTCCTGGATTCAAGCAATTCTCCTGCCTCAGCCTCCCAAGTAGCTGGGATTTCAGGCATGTGCCACCACACCCAGCTAATTTTGTATTTTTAGTAGAGATGGGGTTTCCCCATGTTGGTCAGGCTGGTCTCGAACTCCCAACCTCGGGTGATCCGTCTGCCTGGGCCTCCCAAAGTGCTGGGATTACAAGTGTGAGCCACCGCACCAGCTCATGCCTCGGCCACATCACTGGCAGAGTGTCAAGGGACGCAACAGGAAATTCATGCTAAGTTGTCAAGTTCTGGAAAGCTCTGTGCAGGAAGTGATGTTTTTCTGAGCCTTGAAGAAGGCATGATGGGGAGGGGCATTCCAGGGCAGAGGCACACAAGAGGCAACGGCGTGAGGGTAGTCTGGTGAGGCTGGGCCGGCGGTGGCTCACGCCTATAATCTCAGCACTTTGGGAGGCCAAGGCGGGTGGATCACCTGAGGCCGGGAGTTCGAGACCAGCCTGGACAACATGGCAAAACCCCATCTCTACTAAAAATACAAAAATTAGCCAGGCATGGTAGCACGCACTTGTAGTCCCACCTACTCAGGAGGCTGAGGCAGGAGAATCACTTGAACCCAGGAGGCGGACGTTGCAGTGAGCCGAGATTACACCACTGCACTTCAGCCTCGGTGACAGAGTGAGACTCTGTCTCAAAAAGAAAAAGTGTGGTGCGAGAGACCTGGCAAAGCAGAACAGTCCATCCCCGCACAAGCGGTTTGGGCCTTGTTTACAGGAAGCCATCACACGGACCTGAGAGTGTTCTTGATTAAAAGGAGACTATACCTGGGATGATGGATCTTTCAGATACATGATTATTTATTTATTTTTTTTTAAAAGGCCAAATTCTTCCTGGGAAGAAAGAATCAGCAAGGTGCAGAGGAGGCAGGTGAGGTCCTGCCTACATCATTAGAAGTCAATGGCTCCGTCGGCATGGCAGGGGAGAGGTCTGCAAAAAGGCCTTTAAAAAAGAAAAATTGCAAATGGTTTGCAAATGTTTATGGATAGGTCCAGAACCATGAATTTTGACAACTAAAGGATTTCCAGAGAGGCTGAGGGAAAAGCCAGAATTGAGTTAAGCAGCGATTTATAACAGTTTTTATTGGATGGAAGGTCCCCATCTGTACTCAGAGATCTGGGTTACATTAAATCTCACTTCCAATGAGACCTTGTCTTAAATTTAATGGGCAAAAGAGAGGAGTTAGATCAGTGTTTGTATCATTATTTTAACAAGTCTCTGCTTTATGAGAAAAAAAAAATCTGTTTAAGAATAGCAATGGGTAAATTGTCACAGTTCAGTTACCTGTTCCTGAAGAATCGACTCTCCCCTGGCTCAGGCTCTGTGGTGGTAGCTACTTGATTTACAGACAGGTGGCCAGAGAGAAACTAGCCAGCCCCTCTAGGGCACTGTCCCACCTTGCCAATTCCAACCCTGTTTCCAGAACAGAACGTGGGTAGGATGAGGACCAGTGCGAAGGAGAGGGAGGAGGCACGTGTGAGTGAGGGGGCATCTGACTGGGGAGAAGGCCTGTTCTGCAAAGTGGTGGGTATCAACGGCCTTTCGTCCTCCTCCCTTGCCTCTGGGGGAGACTTAGATTCTGCAAAATGCTTTTTTCTTTTTTTTTAAATTAAACTGTTATCACAACTTCCTATGGAGTAGGCAAAGGCATCCACAAAGTGGTATTATCCCGGTTTGCTAGAAAGGTAAGCATCAGACAGGTGATGTGGCTTCCCCAGGTCTAATAGCTGCCAGGCAGTGAAGGAAAGGCCCCAGCACCAGGCAGGGGAAGGTGGGTAACCCAAGGGAAGCCTGGAGTCCATGCAGACATCCCAGCAGAGGCATGGCCGAGGGAAGAAGCCTCTGCTCCCACTCAGGGGGGCTCATGGGAGCGAAGGAGTGGCAGAGACTGAAGTCTGAAGACCTCCGCTCTGCCTTTCTGGCCCCTGTGTCTTTTTCATGCCTGCTCACCCACCCACAGTGCCCTCCTCCCCCCGGGGGGAGGGGCCGCCCCTTCCTCCCAGGGGCTGTGCCCAATACTAAACAATTTCTGCCCAGGTTCCTGTCTCCACAGGCATCCATTGTCATTATTCTTTTTTTAAAAAAATCGGAATGGATTTTATTAAGAGAAAATCAATACACACAACATAACCTGCAGCAGATAAAGCAGATAAGCTTTCAATGCACAGTCTCGGTGCCTTTTCCCAGGTGTTCCTTCCACTCCCTTAGCCAGAAGCGTTTGTCCGTGGGCATCTGATGAGCCACTTCTGGGAAGCCAGCCTCCCTGCTCCTCTTGCCAGCAGCTTTGTTCAGCAGCCCCTTCCCACCTCCCGTCTCGGCTCTGTGCTCCATCCTGGCGGCTAGCCCCAGACCCAGCCAGACCAGCCGCCTATAGACTCACTCTTGTCTTTGGCCTCAGGTCAAGGGCCTCCCCAGCAGGCCAGCCCATTGCCGCCTCCCTCCATCACTACATCAGTGTCACTCCTCCAAGAAGCAGGCACTTGGGGTCAATAGCCTCTGGTCTCCATTCATTCCTGTGTGACCTTGGACCCATTGCGTAACCTCTCTGAGCCTCAGATTCCTCATAGGTAATAATCTAGACAATAACACTCCTTTCCCTGCATTTTGGGACCAAGGAAATTACCTGGTATACGCAGCAGGCCTAATCTGTGCTTGGCACATAGTAAGCACATGGTGGTGTTTAACTTCCTTCTCGGGGTCCACCTGTGTCCCTGCTCCTTCATTCCATCTTTCTGAGCACTGAATTGCCAGAAGGCTTATCCTCAGAACAGAGCAGCCTACCCCTGTCTGCTCTCCTTGGTGTACCAAGTGCAGTGGGCATCAAGCTCCCCATGAAATTCCTTGTGCCGAGTCCCCTTAGGAGGGACAGAGCTGGAATTTGGATGTAATGAGCACTCAGAGCATGCCAATGAGAGACAGGGACCAGAAAGTTAGAGAAGGTGAGGGGGAGAAGGAATGAATAAAGGGAGAAGAAAGAAAGAAATCATGGGGGCAGGAAGGAAAGGAAAAAATCTTTTTTTTTTTTTCTTTCAAGAGACAAGTTCTCACTATGTTGCCCAGGCTGGTCTCCAACTCCTGGGCTCAAGTGATCCTCCCACCTTGGCCTCCCAAAGTGTTAGGATTACAGGCGTGAGCCACCACGCCTGGCCGAGAGGAATCTTTCATTAGCAACAGACATCTTGTTAATTATACAGTGACTGGTACAGAGGAGGGACTCAAGGCCCTTTGTAGTAACAGATGATGGATGGATGGATAGATGGATGGATGGATGGATGGATGGATGGATGGGTATATGGCTAAATGGAGGGAAAGAAGACAGGGAGGAAAGGAAGGAAGAGGGAAGGGGGAGGGAGGGAGAAAAGGTGGAGGTAGTCTGTGTTCTCCCGGTCTGGGCTCCTCTTCCTGTCCAGCTCTGCTCTCCCTTGAGGGGAGATGGGGCTTCCAGGTAAGAGCCGCTCTGAGGAGTCCTGCAGCAAGGACACCTATTTGATTTTGACTCACTGCTTCCCAAACCTCTACCATCATGTAACTTTTTCTTTTTTTAATTAAGAGCACTTACTTTGCATCTTGAAGATACTAAAGTTTTGTACAGTGCAGTTTAAAAATGTTGCTGTGGACTAGAGAATAGAATATTCACACTGGAAGATTGAAAGGGTCATTGAGGTCTCTCTTGAAAACTCCTACTCACCCTTTGAAGCCCACTTCAAATGCCCTTGGCACTGAGTGGTGTTTCCCTACTTTTCCCCCAGGGAAAATTAACCAGTATCTTTATCTGTGCCTCCATGACCCTTATACACCACTTTATTCTGTTTCCTTCACATGGAGTTGGCTGGTTGTGCCCATCCCCGCCAGACAGAAAACTCTTTGAGGGCAGGAATTATGTGCTGCTCAACTGTTTCCCTAGCATCTGGCATGTAATAGGTCCTCAAAACACATTTATCAGCTGAATTAGTCCAAGATCTTTATTTTATAAAGAAGTAAACTAAGACCTAGGCAGCCACCAGGCCTGGCCCCAGGGTTCACCAGCGAAGCTTGGCAGTGGTGTGTGCCAGCCTAGGTTCCAGCTCCCTGACCCTGAGCTGGCTGCCACAATTGCTGGGTTTTCTCTCAGCATTTCTGTTAACAGTCAAGTAAAGAAAGGACTCAGGTGGGGATAAACTGTAGCTAATACCTCACCTTGGTTAAGCAGATGTCAGGGTGGCCATTTCTGTTCCTACATTAACACCACATTTATGTTACTGGCAGCTGCAGGTTTGCTTTAAGGGCTAATAGGCCCTAACTAGGGTCCTGCCCTGAGCCTAGTTGCATAGAGGATTGTGCTTTCTCTTATTCTTCTGTGTCTCTGACTGCTAGTGCCCTAGTGAGGACAGTAAGCGGACTGCTAGTGCCCTAGTGAGGGCAGTAGCCCTCAGTTAAATAAGCTGACTGCTAGTTCCCTAGTGAGGACAGTAGCCCTCAGTTAAATAAGGTAGGTGGAGGGATAGCATCTTAAAGATGAGAGGAGGCCACAGAGAACCTAGTCAGCAAGGAGGCCAGGGCTGACCCCTAAAGGACCCACTTCTCCCAAGTCTTCCTCATGGGCCTTGGGGGAGGGGGAGCCTGGAGCTCTGAACCAACCTGGTGGGGACAGGGTGGGGAAAGCAGATGTAGGGAGCTGGAAGAGGGTCCTGGGGCCCCGAGGGCCAACACCACCCCTAGACCTGCTTCTGCCCACCTGCAGAGCCTTCGCCCCAGCCTGGGTTGGTTCCTAGCATCTATGTCTGTGCCCCCAGTGAGTGTGGCCTTGTCTCTACATGGAGTTCACATGCAGGGTGTGGCTTCTGGGGGACAAGGGCGGAATCTTATATTCGATCAGTTAAACAATTCTGGAGGGGGCATGTTTTGTGTGATGCCTGGAGGGTGGGTGGTGACGGGCACAAAGGTTGTGCCACAGGTAGTTTCCTTTTAGGGCGTTTAGGGTCTTGTGACCCTAGATGTGCCTCTCTACCTTCCCCAGGGCTTAGCAGCTAGGAGGGACCCTGCAGGGGCAGAGTGATCGGTGCCAGCCTGGGGCGGGGCCGTGGGGTGGGCAGCCCCCTTCACAGGCTGTCCATGCACTGGGGTGAGATGGGGCCCAGGGAGGGGTGTGAGGGGAAGGATGATCAGATTTTCCCAATGTGAAGGTGTGGGGCAACAGGGATCCCTATGTTTCTAGAGGAGGGGATGGCAGATGTCACCAGTGCCCTACCCTCGTGCCCTCCACTGAGATGACTCTGAGCTGGGGGTCCCACATGCCTCCCTGAGCTCCTCAATGGGATTAAGGTCCAGTCATCAGGCTTTCCTCCCTCCCCTGCCCCCCTTCCCCACCTCCCTACTGGGACCTCCTGGGATTACCTCCCAAATAAACAACCTGCCCTTGAATCTTTTTCACAGGTCCTGCTTCTGGGGAAACTCAAGACAGTATAAATTGGTGCAATCTATTTGGAGAAAGATTCAGCAATAAGTATCAAAATTATAAATGTACGTGTTCACGGGCCAGCAGCTCCACTTCTGGGAATTTATGCCATAAATATAACCTTTCATATGCCATATGATCTATGAATGAGGTTATTTATGGCAGCACTACTTTTAAGAGCCAAAGATTGAAAACACCTAAATGCCCATTGCTGGGGATGAGTTCGGCAGATCAGGGTTCATTCAACTGGCAGAATATTATGCAATCATTAAAAAGGAATGGAGGGGGCTACTCTTTATGGACTGATTTGGAACAATCTCCAAGATAAATTGCTAAGTGGGTAAAAAAGCAAGGTATAGAAGAGCACGTTTGTATAAAACAAAAAGAATATATAGCCGTAATTGCTTATTTATTGGATCGACGATCTCTGCAAATCTACCAAGAAACTGATAACCTTGGAGCCTGTGGAGAGAGGAATTAGGTGGCTGGGAGTAGGGAAGGGAGGGAGATTTTCAGGATATTTCCTATGCACCTTTTGATTTTTGCATCATGTGCAAGTTTGCATTATCTATTTAAAATGTAGTCTATACAACTCAAAAAAATTATGAAGAATAATCATATACCTGGGTGCCTGCTATAATGATCAGTCCAATTTTAGCTTGTCTTGGGAAAGTTGAACCCATGGCTGGCGGCATTCAACCTTCTCTTTCTCATTTACCACTCCCATAAGGTGGTTCTGCATCATTACTCCAGGGTTTCTAAATAAGGAAAGTAGGCCTGAGTCCAGCCTTCCCCCAAGATGCTGAGAGTCCAAGCCGTCCTTCCCCTATCCCCTACCTGAGACATCAGAAGCTTCTTAAATAGTCCTGACTATTTAAGGGAAGAAGGACAGTTGCAGCCCTTCCTTTCTCGAGTGATTTGAAATGCAGACCACGGTTTTTGGAGAGGAGGAGATGAGGCAGGAGGCTGGAAGAAATGACCTTTTCACATCAGCTCTTCCTGGGTGGGTACCTATATTCCAGGGGCCTGGCGCAGTACCTGGCGCGTTTGTTGGCTGGCTGGCTGAATGTCTTTTTGTCCCAGAATTCCAGGCATGCAGGAACAAGGGGAAAGATGACCCCTCCTTCCAGTTCCTGGGGTCCTAGTCAATAATGGTTGGTGAGCAGAGCTCTGAAGTTGGACACATTCGGGTTAAAATCCCAGCTGTAGCCTCCTTACTGCTGTGAGACCTTAGGTGAATACCTACCCAAGCCTCAGTTTCCTCATCTATGCAATGGGGACAGAGGCCCCCTTTGCAAAGGATTAAATAAGGTTGCATCGGGGTGCTGCACGGTGTGCCCAGCACATAGTAGGCTTTGCTAGGTGTCTGCATATCTCTCCCCCTCCCTTGGCAGAAGGATGACCACTGCCACTGCTGAGACCAGACACTGTCCCCTCCTTGCCACCCTTGACTTGAGGGTGGAAGGAGGACCACCCTCAAGTCAAGGAGGTCCTCCTTCCATCTAACTGAAAACTCTCCGCTGTTACCCAGGCCGGTGCCCTCCTATGCTACTGTCATGCACAAGAGAAAAAGCTCTCAGCTTGTTCCCACTGAGCCTCTTCCAGATCTGAAGCCCCAAGGAAAGTCAAGGTTGAGTCCTGTGGGCCCAACAATGGGCAGCCCCAGGCCCTCTCTCTTTGCTTCCAATCCAGTCTCATCACTTTTCTCCTCTCTGCCCCCTCCTGGGCAGAGCGACTCTTGGTGCAAGGTCAGCTGTGAGCTGTCCAGGATCCCTGGGCACACTCCTGCTCCTTCTCTGCCCCATTTCCTTCCCCTGCACCCAGGGAGTTGGGAAATAGCTCAGATTCCGATGACAAGGAGACTGGGCCCTAGGCAGAGCAGTGGCTGACAAGTTGCATGTTACAATAAATCCCCACAATTAGACCCTGCAAACAACACCACTGCTGTTGCATCCCTAATATACAGCAGGGAGTTGGCTCAGTGTTCCTGGCAACCAATTCTTGAACTAAAAATAGTTGGCTGTGGCTTCACCTTTCTCTCCTCAGCATCCAGTCTCCATAGGTGCCAGGGAGGGAATGACCCTGGTGTCCAGGTCCTGCCCTGGTGCTGGAGGGCAGAGCATCAAGGGTTAACCCAGCCTTCACTAATGTGACTGTCAAGGAATTGCCCACAGGGTAGGGAGTGGGGGTCTTCTGTGGGGGACGGGAGCCGGCCTGAGCTGTTTTAAAGCAAGTAAGGCTTTTTGAGTAGGCAGCCACCTCCTGAGGCCTCCCAATACCACCTCTTCAGCACCCTCTCGCATCCCCACCCGTCCAGCAGCAGCACAAAGGGGCCCGAAGGTGCAGCATTAGGGAATCTAATGGCCTGAGGAATAAGTTCTCACCCATGACTCCTTGGGCCAGTCACATCTCTGGATTTCGGCTTCCTCATCTGCAAACGAAGGATTCAATAAGTTGATCTGTTTCCGTCTAGATCCTCAGGCATGGTGAGCCTCACAATGGCAAGTACTCTGTCCCAAGTATGCTCACATGCGTCAAAGTCTCTGAAATGCTGACACGTGGGTGTGCAACCCCCCTCGCAGAGCGTGGTCAGCACGTACAGAGAAGCAGCCCAGCCCTATGTCAGACCCTCTGCCTTAGAACCACTTGCCAGTAATAAATCACCCACCACCCCTATGAAACAGGTGGTTCATGAAGTCTTGTCCATCAGTCATTCCTTAGTCTAGAAGTCCTTTCCTGGAAGACAGGGGGAAGCATGGAGTCTGGGGTTCCTCCTGGGGCTGTTGGGATATCAAAAGCCTTACCTGGCTTCCCACCATCCCTGTGGAAATCCCCCAAGTGGAAGCCATGGGCCGCCACAGGACGTGGCCCCAGCCCAGCTTTCCAATCTCAGAACGTCATCCCCTGTCCTGGGGTCCTAGGACTCCTCACTGTTCCCCAAACAGATGGAGCACAGTCCCACCTCCCGGCCTTTGCTCACAATGGTGCCTCCACCTGGAATGCTGTTGCCCCTTCTCCCCTCTGTCTCTCTCCCCTCTGTCCCCTACATTTCTATGTTGGTAGAAATCCTGCTCATCTTTTAAAGTACAAATGGACCGGGTGCAGTGGCTCACACCTGTAATCTCAGCACTCTGGGAGGCCGAGGCAGGCGGATCGCAAGGTCAGGAGATTGAGACCATCCTGGCTAACACGGTGAAACCCCATCTCTACTAAAAATACAAAAAATTAGCCAGGTGTGGTGGCGGGTGCCTGTAGTCCCAGCTACTCCGGAGGCTGAGGCAGGAGAATGGCGTGAACCCAGTAGGTGGAGCTTGCAGTGAGCCGAGATGGCGCCACTGTCCTCCAGCCTGGGCGACAGAGCAAGACTCCGTCTCAAAAAAAAAAAAAGAAAGAAAAAAGAAAAAAAAGAAAGTACAAGTGCCACCAACTCTTTAATGAAGTTTTCCCTATCTCGTGGCTAGAATGAGCCCCTCAGTGTCCCTCTTCTAACAGCATTTGAAACGATGTAGTTTTGGAACTAGAAGAATCTTAGGGACCAGGTACAACAGCGTTTCCCAAGATATTTTGACTGTGACTCATCGTAAGAAATCCACTCTGTTGTGACCCAGCACACACACACACACACACAGAGACACACAAGTGCATAAAACACATGTGCATATACATATAGTCCACACTCAACCATAGACACAAATAGACACACGTACACATATATGCAGGTACCTGTGGAAACATGTACACAGAGATGTGCAGCCAAAAGAAGTTTTTTTTTTTTTTTTGTTTGTTTGTTTGTTTGTTTTTGAGACAGGGCCTCACTCTGTCACCCAGGCTGGAGTGCAGTGGCACAATCTCAACTCACTGCAGCCTCAATCTCCTGAACTCAAGCGATCCTCCTGCCTCAGCCTCTCAAGTAGCTTGGACTACAGGCATGCACCACCACAACTGGCTAATTTTTATATTTTTTCAGAGATGGGATTTCACAACATTACCCAGGCTGGTCTTGAACTCCTGAGCTCAAGCGATCTGCCCACCTCGACCTCCCAAACTGCTCTGGGGTTGCGGGCATGAGCCACCGTGTCAGCCCAGTAAGTTTCTTTGTGTAATACTTACCTCTATTGTGTGCCGTGCTCTGATGCAGTTGCTTAAAGTTTTTTTCTTTCTTTGAATTTTGGTTCTGACACTAAATTTATCTCCCCATCCTGTAATGGGTTGCAAACTGCAGTTTGGAAAATACTGAACAAGTTCCACCCCTTATTTGCAGATAGAAGTACCAAGGTCCAGAGGGAGGAAGGGACTGGATCAAGGTCATGCAGCCAGTTGGTGGCCAGACTCGGACCAGAGTCCAGTGTCCTTGATTCACAGCAGCAACCTTTCCTCTGTCACAGAGCCGCTGATGCTATAGCTATTCCTGCAAGGTTGCAGCTCCACAAGTGAAAGGACCTTGTCCCCAGCACCCCCAACCCTGCCCCAAGGGCCTTGTCTATAGTAGGTGCCCAATAAACGGCTCAATTGGACTGACTGCACAATGATGCAAAAGTGGTTGGAAGTCAATGAGGTCTCTGCTGGAGTGAGGGGTTAATACATTCAGCTGCTGCGGCCTGGAGACAAGGTCAGCTTTAGCTCATTAGTGGGGCTGGGCTTTCCCAGGGCTTAGGAATTCTGCAATTCACAGTGGAGCAGAAATCCTGCTGCTGAGCTGAGGGGGAGGGGCAGAGACAGGGAGGAAGGGAGGCTGGAAGAGAGGTGGAGATCGATCAGCAGGGAGGGGACGTTTTGGGGAAGGAAGGTGGTCAGGGTGGCTGTGATGGTGACAGCGGGTGGCAGGATATGACGGGATATGAGGGGGTCTGCAGCTCATTGAAAATCTGAACAAGCTCCAAAGAGGATGGAACTCAGTCTCCCCCCAGCTCCTCCTGTCTTCCTCTGAGAAGTGGCAGGGGAGGTCGGCGAGGCAATGTGCTGATGAGCACAGAGAAATGAGGGGCGGCGGAGATGCAGAAATGAGTAATTTCCACACAGCTCTGCTTAATATCAGAGTCTGCGCTGCTCAGAGATGGCCAAGGAGCCACTTGAGGCCTCTACAGCCCCCTCCTTCCTGCGACACTCCCCCCTTCCACCCATCAGAGCTCAGGACACTCATCTGTTAATGAGACTGGCAGCTGGTTCCCCACACCCATCCTCGGATGGAGCTGGCAGGCACGGACTCCTCAGGGGCTGGGGGTGCTAAGCCATCCCCTGTGGCCGCCCCTCTGCTTCCCAATAAGGGGTGTGATTGGCACAGATCACAGAGAAAGGAGACAAGCAGGGTAGCCTGGCAGGAGCAGAGTCCTGGCCATTGGTTTACTCATTCATTTGGTGAGTATCCATTAAGCTCCTGCTGTGTGCCGGGCCCAGTGTGAGGTGTGCAGGAGTGTAGCTGTGAACAAGACTGTTGAGAATGTAGCAGAGAAAACGGGCTTTAGACCTTGCTTTGAGCAAGGGAGAGGCCCACAGGAGGCACTGGTGAAGGCTTCCTAGAGGGAGTGAGGTTTAAGGCAAAATTTCCAAAGAAGTTGAGGAGCCTCGAGTCCAGGTGAGGAGTTGAGATGGGACGGGTGGCTGAGGAGGCCCCTCATATATGTGGTTTGGTGGGGCCTCCTCAGCCCCGTGTCTGGGCCTCAGCTTTGCAGCATGGGGAGCTCTGTTGTTTCAGTTGCCTTTAATGGGAATTCGACTCACAATAAACAAACCTTCCAAAGACTGAGTCGTACATCAAAATGTCAATTCATTTTTTTTAATGGAAATATATTTGACAAGCTAAACCTTATCAGCAGCCTGCTTCAGGATCAGAAATCCAGAGTGTGAGCCTCAATGCCACATCACACCAACTAGGAAACTCTGGGCAAACCTTTCATCTTCTATGAGCTTCAGTTTCCTCATCTGAAAATAGGATTAATCATAGCACTTACCTAGGGGCATGAGGAGGATAAAGTGAGCTATTATGTGTCAAAGTGCTTCATCTCTATAGAAGGACTATACACAAGCTGGTGAGTTCATAAATTTGCATTTATTTATTTATTTTTATTTATTTACCATTTTGAGACAGGGTCTCACTCTGTCACCCAGGCTGGAGTGCAGTGGCATGATCTTGGCTCACTGCAGCCTTGATCTCTCAGGCTCAAGCAATCCTCTGACCTCAGCCTCCCAAGTAGCTGGGACCACAGATGTGCACCCCCATGACTGGATACTATTTTTTTTTTTTTTTTAAGACAGAGGCTTACCATATTGCCCAGGCTGGTCTGAAACTCCTGTGTTCAAGTGATCTGCCCGCCTCAGCTTCCCAAAGTGCTGGGACTACAGGCATGAGCCACCACGCCCAGCCCACATTTATTTTCTTGGTAGATGATGAATGTGCATGGTACAAATTCCAGAGGTACCAAAGGACATAAGTTGACCAGTGAGTCTCCTCCCTGGTCCTCACCCTGCCTCAATCATTAGCTACCCAGTTCCCCTCTTTGGAAGCAACCCAAATTATCAGTCTTTGTGTATAACTTTTTTTCTAAAGAGACTCTTTCATATTACAATAATAACGTGTGGTATAAAAAAAATCCAAAGGGAATAAAATGAACACCTTTTATTCCTTCCAGGCTCCCACCCCAGAGGTAACTGTGGGGCAGTCTCTCGTTTAAAGGGTAACTATTATTGCTAGTCCTGGATGTACCTCTCAGGGGCAGTCCACTCAGGAGACCAGGTTATAAATGAGAACATGCCAGGAAATAGGAAGAAATGATGTCAGGTTCCCAGGGGATATTTTTATCAACTTAGTGAGAGGTGAAGCCAGCTGGACTTCCTAATTCTAATGGGGACTTGGAGAACTTTTCTGTCTTATAAGAGGTTTGTAAAATGCACCAATCAGTGCTCTGTAAAAATGCACCAATCGGTGCTCTGTAGCTAGCTAGAGGTTTGTAAAATGTACCAATCCATGCTCTGTAAAAATGCACCAATCAGTGCTATGTAGCTAGCTAGAGGTTTGTAAAATGGACCAATCGGCATTCTGTAAAATGGACCAATCAGCAGGACATGGGTGGGGACAAATAAGGGAATAAAAGCTGGTCACCTCCCCCCTGCCCCCAATCCCTCCCCCCCACCAGCCAGTAGTGGCAACCAGCTCGGGTCTCCTTCCACGCTGTGGAAGCTTCCTTCTTTCACTCTTCCGCTCTTCACGATAAATCTTGCTGCTGCTCACTATTTTTGGGTCTGTGCCACCATTAAGAGCTGTAACACTCACCGCGAAGGTCCACAGCTTCATTCTTGAAGTCAGCGACACCACAAACCCACTGGAAGGAAAAAGCTCTGGACACATTAGGGCCAAGGAATGAATGGCCCCTGGTCACTCTAGAAAGATTTACCATCCATCCAGTCCTTCTGGTGGGGCCCTCTACAGGGTGCTGTGGAGAACACAAAGATGAATGAGAGAAGCATGCGTCTTTCATCTTTTATTAGTAGGACAAAGGACTTAGGTCTGTGGATTCATCCAAGTCTGAAAGGGACAGGAGAGGTCCCCTAATTACCTCTCAGCACCACTGCTATTTCACAGACCAGGAAACCGAGATCCAGAAGACATGATGTGCCCAAGGCCACACAGCAAGGGGATGGCTGGGTCAGGTCTGGCAGGCAGATTTGGGGATACAACCCTAAAAAAGGTGGGAGCTGATGCATGAGAGTGGGGGGCCTGGAGTGTGTGACAATCCAGAAGAGAAGGAAGGAAGGGTACTCCAGGCAGAGCTTGAGGAAAAGCCCCAGAGCAGGGGGCTTGGGAGTGCACAGGATTCACTCTGACTCCCAGCAGGAGGACCCGGAGCAAGGCTGGGAAGGAGGGGTGGACAGAGGTTCTGTTCCAGCCAGGGAGAGTCACCGTAGGAATACAGCAGCCAGAGGCTCAGGGCCCCCAGTGCTGTTAAGCTCCAGAGAACATGTTCCTTCTGCAGCCTGCGTGGACGCACCTCTGGAGTCTGCACCACACCACTCCCCCTCTGTATAGTTGGCACGGCTGGAGAGGCATGGCCAGAGCTTCACCTTTGCTGCTTTTCTTCCTTGAGCCTCTCTGCCTCCTGCCTCTTTCACCCCATAACAGCATCCTTCCCGTGAGGGGAGACTCCCAGGTCTCCTCTGTGACACCCCTATCAATAAGTCCTCCACCTGCATTTCCTCCACGGGGATCTATGCTAATTTATTTGGGGTGACTCCCATCCTACCTTCACCCCCTTGCCTTGGGACTGTCCCATCAGGCCCCCTGGGGTGGCCTCCCCATCCCTCCAGTTTGCTGGAATCACAGGCAAGGAAAGCCTCATCATGCACTAGCATTTGCAAACTCAGCTCCCAAGCAGCCTGCAGTCGCCAAGGTCTTAGCGGGAAGCGATGGCCCAAGCCCACTAGTATCTGGATAATTTGAGAAGGTCTTGTTACAGGGACTATTTACAAATATGTGCACAAGGTGGGGAGACCTCAAGGGGACATGCAACATCTTGAGGCCAGTGGGAACTCAGCTGTGACCATTGTTAGGTCCAAAAGAAAAAGGGGAGGGAGGGGTTACCACACCCGGTAGAAGAGCCATGGAGAGAGGCTGCCACGGGAGCCGCAAGGACCTCAGTCAAGGGACACAGCCAGCCCATGGCCAACCCACAGGGAGAGAGTTGGAGGGATAAGTACCCAACCTCACCCTCCTTGCTCCAGCCTGGGCTTCCTATTGGCTGAGCCCAGCCAGAGTGGGAAGGTGACGGAGACCTTAGACAGCCCTGAGCACAGAGCAGATGGGGAGGGTGAAGGGTGGATGTGGAGGGGAATGGGAGATCCTCAGCATAGCCACCTACTTCCTTCACCATGGACTGATGCCCATCCTCCCTCTGTGTCCTCATGAGTTCTACCAGGCTGTATGCAGCTAATGAATCCCCGTCTCCCAGGTAACACCTCCTTTCCCTCCCCTCCTCGCCACATGACTTAGGAGCCCTCTGTGCTCCTCTTGCAGCTGGTCTGCAGGTGGGAACCATAACCTGAGCCATTATCACCCCCTTGCCCCAACCCCAGGGGAACAGAACCATCTAGCCAGGCTCAGACCAGTCCTCTCATGAAGGAGGGACTCGGGAAGGGGTGGGCATGAGGCCTTCCTCTTCTGGAATGAGCTGCTGCTGTGTAGCCAGTGGGCTGATCCCTGGTCAGCACTTCCCTGGCTCAGGCATGCCTGGAAGGTGCTGGCCCCCATCCAGCTGAGCCACTGGGGCCTGGCCAGATGGCAGGCAGCAATGCCAAAGCTGGCTCTGAGCCACAGGCCTGGCTGTGAAAATTGAGCAACGGGTGGCCCAAGGGAGGCAGATGCCCTCAGCCACCTAGGGCAGAGCCCCAGGTGGCCCAGCCCCATCCTGCTGTGGCTCACCAGACTTAGACTGCAGGTCCACTGAGTCTGACAGGGGCCCTGGGGCAGCAGCCATGCCCTGGGAAGGCAATGTGGTACAGAGCCAGGGAGGCTGAGAGCTGGGAGCCTGGGCTCGGCTCTGCGCTGCCCCCACACACATGGTCTTTGGAAAATTGCTTCCTCTTCTGAGCAGAACCTTTCTCCCAAATTGAGATCTCCTACAGAACCCCACTATATAAAACTGGTTGAAACAGAAGTGCACCCCACAGCCCCCTCCCTGGGCTCCCCTTCACCACCCCCTCCCTGCACCCAACCTTCAGCACCAGTCCTAAGGCATCTTTTTGGAATCTTGGGTTCCACAGAAAACGGTTTGGACACCATGGTCTGCGTGCTCCCTGAGTGGTCCCAGGCAGCTCCCACAGGCTGTAAGATTTTTAAATGCATATAAAAATAGGCAAAATGTTATAAACTCCCCATGTACCCATCACTTGGATTCCACAATTAACAACTCACAGCCAATCTTATTTCATCAATATCCTCACCTGCTTCCTCCTTTCCCATAGTATTCAGCGAATTCTGGACATCATGTCATTTCATCTATAAATATTTCAGTCTGTATCTCTAAAAGATAATGACTTATTTTAAATATATAACCACAATGTCATCATTACACCTTTAAAAATTAACAACCATTCCTGAAATCATCAAATATCTAAGCAGAGTTCATATTTCCAATTGTCTGTTTATAGGTTTTTGGTTGTTTTTAAAATCTGTTAAAAGAGTCAGAGTCCAAATGTCCACATAACATATTGCGGCTGGTTGATATGTCTCTTTGGTCTCTCTTTGTCTTGCTCTGGGAGTTAGAAGTGGCCACTGAAGGTCAGGGTGGCCATTTGCATGGGCTTCCTCGGGGGCAGTGAAGACACTCCCAAGAGCCTGGAGGGGAGATTTGTCCTGCCCTGAGCCCTTTGTAAGGCCAGAGGGAAAAGGAGAGGAGGGAAGGAGTGAAGGGCTGGGTGAGGCTGCCGCTGCGTCTTCCCACCAGGAGGCTGCAGCTGCCTGACCGGGGTTGGGTGTGGGGCTGTTCCCATCCAGCACTGGGTGGCCTTGAACCCCAGAAAAGGGGGGTGCCTCACTGTAGTGAGCAGGACTCAGAAGAGGATGGTGCTCAGAGAGTGCGCTGCCCTGGAGGCAGGAGCCTGGGGCCTAAGCCGCTGGTAAAAATGACCATTAACCAAAAACATTTCGTTTGGCATCTGCTGAGATATGACTTTGCCAGAGGCTGGGACTGCAGTGACGACTGGAAAGCAGTCTCTGCCCTCTGGGAGCTTGAAGCACTTGGAATCAGCTAAGCACATACCTTGTGTATTTAACCTCTAGATTTCAATATACCTATCTGTAAAATGGAAAAATAGTACCTCATCTATTAGAGCAGCTGGTTTCTACCAAAGCCGTTTCTAGCTCTAAAGTGGGATTTTATGAAGAGGGAAAAAAGGGACAACCTATACCTATAGTAGAGATGAGGGGAGGGGAGGGTGAGGAACATCCACACTGAAAGCCCAGAGTCTCAAGTCCTGGCTTGCCTGTCTACCAGCTGATGCTCCACCATGGCTATCACCCCAGTGCCTTCCCATGGCCCCAGTGCTCCAGAAATGATGGAGTTCAGGAAATGCAGAGTGGTGGACCCTAGCCTCTTCAGACAGGATGGGTCTGGATCACAACCTCACGGAGGAGCCGCATTTCTGCTGTCCGTGGTGCCACACTGTTGACAAGGCCAGGATTCCTCAACCTCAGCACGTGGATATTTTGGGCCAGATAATTCTGTGTCGTGAGGGCTGTCTTGTGCACTGCAGGATGTTTAGCTGGACCACAGCCTCTACCCACCAAATGCCAGTAGCACTCCTTCAGTTATGACAACCCAAAATGTCTTTGGATATTGTGAAACGTCCCCCCTGGAGAGAGCCACTGGTCTGGGCTGGAGGGATGCAACTTCTCTGTAAAGATAAGTGGATGTGTGCAGGTCCTTTCCACGCTGATCTTCTGGCTGACATCTATGATGTGTTTTCACTTCCAAGACGCCTTCTCATTCGCCCAACTCTTCTTATTTCAAATTCACCTTTAAAAAGTGTTTTTTTGTTTTCTCGTTTGTTTGTTTTTTGAGACAGTGTCTTGCTCTGTCACCCAGGCTGGAGTGCAGTGGCACAATCTCAGCTCACTGCAGCCTCCGCCTCCCGGGTTCACGCCATTCTCCTGCCTCAGCCTCCCAAGTAGCTGGGACTACAGGCGCCCGCCACCACACCCAGCTAATTTTTTGTATTTTTAGTAGAGACGGGGTTTCACCATGTTAGCCAGGATGGTCTCAATCTCTGGACCTCATGATCCGCCTGCCTTGGCCGCCCAAAGTGCTGGGATTACAGGTATAAGCCACTACACCCAGCCAAAAAGTGTTCTTAAAAAAAAAAAAAAGCAACAAACTTCAATGGCCCTCTTGGCCACACTTAATAAATGCAAAATATGGTAATTGTGCCCAGGGTAAGTTCTCTTGCCCTTGAGTGGTACAGAGTCAGACTTGGAGGGAGGAGGAGGAGCCCTCTGTGGCCCTCACCTGTTGTCACTGCCAACCTCTGTCCCATGGCTTGTCTCCACTCCCCCCTTTAGCCCATCCACTGGGGAAAGCAAAAAGGGAAGACTAACCCCAGAGCATCATTTTCCTGGAGCTGGAGCCTCCTATAGGTGATACCCCAGCTCGCCAGAGGGCTAGGCTCAGGTCACCTCTCCATGGTACACTGGAAAATATCTGGAGTGGGAGTTGGGGACGTGAGGATCCGATCCTGTCTGTGCAGAAGCCAGCTGTGTGACCTTGGGCTCAGAGGTACTGACCTCTGAACTCAGCCTTCTCATCGGTAAACTGAGGCTGTTAATACCTCCTTCATGGAGTTATTAAAAGAATTAAATGGGAAAATGTTTGTGAAGGAGCTACATAGTGCAAATTGCAAGACAAATCTTAATTATTATTATTATCTGTTGTTCTAAGTGAGAGAATGAAGAACATCACACCCCTTATCCAAAGGCCTGGAAAACCCACAGCCCCTCCCCTGCAACCCCCCAGCCTCATCCCATCTCCTGTTCCCAGCCGACCAGCCCCCTCCCCTGCCCTATACTTGTTCCTTGGGCTCTGTCTCTAAGCGACCCTCCCGCCTTGAGGAGACCCTCCCTCTTGAGGACATGTGAGACCCTCCCTCTCTCACATGTCCATACCCACTTCCTTCAATACCCAGCTCCCAACCCACCTCTTCCAGAAAAATCTTTCCTCTGACAAAGGGGGTGAGCTCAAAGCCATATCACCTCTTTCCCCAACTGAATTACCTATTGTGACCTCCACAACCCCATGCCAAACTAAGCACAGTGCCAGGCAGATCTAGGTGAATAGTAACAATGACAATGACGATCATTCATAATATTGAATAATAAGAATAGCAAACATTTGAAGCATTTACTATGTGCTAGGCACTGCGCTAAGCACTTTACGTATTTTAATTCCTCTATCAAATGCCGGTTGGCCACATGGGATTAAACACCTGCCTCTGCCTCCAAACCCCAGCACAAGCATCACCTCCTTGGTAGAGTCTTCCCCACTGGTCTCAGGCAGAATTAATATTCCTGCCTCCACACCCGCAGTGCCTGGTCTATTGTTGACCTAATTTCACTAGCTCTTAATTATTTATCAAAGTGGCTGCTTCCCATTCCAGCCTGTGAACATCTTGAGGGCCAGGACCCTGTTATATTTATCTTTATTAGCTTCAGTGTCCAACAGTGACTGGTACCTAGTTGCTCCTCATTAAATGTTTGTTGAATGAATGCACAGATGAATGGAGTAATTAATACAATATCCCCCAATGTTCATGGGATTTTAAAGAGGCCACTTTCCTAGCCTCATGCTTCACAAACATTCCAGACCAGTGCTACTCCAAGCATGATCTACAGACTGGCACCTGTCTGCAAACTGTGTTGCCAGTTTATGACCTGGTAAGTGCAGAAATTGAGCATAAGCATTTAGACTTTTTTTTTTTTTTGGAGTGAGAGTTTTGCTCTTGTCACCCAGGCTGGTGTGCAATGGCGTGATCTCAGCGCACTGCAACCTACGCCTCCTGGGTTCAAGCGATTCTCCTGCCTCAGCCTCCCAAGTAGCTGGGATTACAGGCATGCGCCACCATGCCCGGCTAATTTTATATTTTTAGTAAAGATGGGGTTTCTCCATGTTGGTCAGGCTGGTCTCGAACTCCCAACATCAGGTGATCTGCCTGCCTGGGCCTCCCAAAGTGCTGGGATTATAGGCGTGAGCCATGGCACCCGACCCAAGGCTCATATTTAATCTCCACAACTATTGCTATCATCCTATTTTTCAGGGGGAACTAAGGCTTATTGAAGTTAAGCAACTCCCCAAGGTCCTAGAGAGCAGTGGTAGGGCAGAGGTGGTGACCCAAGCACTTTGATCCACAGCTCATGCCTCAGCCACATCACTTGCAGAGAGTCAAGGGACTCAACAGAAACATTCATGCTAACTTCTCGGGTTCTGGAAAGCTCTATGCAGGAGGTGATGTTTGTCCTGAGCCTTGAAGAAGGCATAATGGGGAGGGGCATTCCAAGGCAGAGGCACACAAGAGGCAACCGCGTGAGGGGAGTCTGGTGAGGTTGGGCCAGGTGCGGTGGCTGGTTTCAAACTCCTGACTTCAGGTGATCCACCCGCCTCAGCCTCCCAAAGTGCTGGGATTACAGGTGTGAGCCACTGCACCTAGCTACATTTTGACATTTTTAAGCCATTAGACAGAATAGTTTTATGTCCATTTGATGTGCCAGTGTTTAAAACAGGGCTTTCATTTTGTCTTTTTTTCTTTCTTTCTTTCTTTTTTTCTTTTTTTTTTTTTGACTGAGTCTCACTCTGTTGCCCAGGCTGGAGTGCTGTGGCAGGATCTGGGTTCACTGCAACCTCCTCCTCCCAGGTTCCAGCGATTCTCCTGCCTCAGCCTCCCAAGTAGCTGGGATTACAGGCTCGTGCCACCACGCGCGGCTAATTTTTGTATTTTTAGTAGGGATAGGGTTTCACCATGTTGGCCAGGCTAGTCTCAAACTCCTGACCTCAAGTGATCCACCTGCCTTGGCCTCCCAAAGTACTGGGATTACAGGCAATGAGCCACCACATCTGGCCTTTTATTGCATTTTTCTAATAATTCATTCCCGCAGTGTTTTGCAATCGCATTGGCCTGTGACAGATTAGAAATTTTAAAATACAGAACCAGTTCTTTGCCACAGTTGTCTGAGAAGTATGGTTCCAGACCAGCAACCTCCCGGGGATGGTTAAGCCAGTGGAACCCCACAGGCAGGAGGTGCTATTCAGCCCTGCCTCCCTGGGTCTCACCCATCATTACATCAAATCTGTCTCTCCTACTGTTGGGAAGGACATGTGATTGTCTTTTATTCCTGTTTGGAATCCTTACATTTCTCCTGTCTTCCAAATCTGGCAGATTAAATGAATGAAAGCTGATTCTGCTGCTGGCTGGACAGGAAGGGGTGAGAAGGCAAGGGAGGGATGGGATGAGAAGAGAGTTTGGAAAAGGCCATGCTGGGAAAAGAATGCTGGAATGGAGTAGGAGCCTATCCTGAGGAGGGTGTGCAGAGGCTGCTCTGGCTGGGGCTGAGGGAAGGAAGGGTGTAGGAGGGAGGGACAGGGCAGACACTAACATCTTCACCAAGCCCAGCAGATGAGAGCCAGGCCCTTGAAGGTGAAAGGAAGTAGTTTCAGGACAAATGAAAGGGGATATTGAACCTTTTTACAGAAGGAATGTTAAACGCCAAACTTTCATAACCCCCCTGAGGCTGCCAAGGCCAAAACTATAAATAAGTAGGTCGAGGAATTAGGCAGAAGCCTCCTCCCCCGACCTGTCCGTCAGCGGGATGTGGTGGGGTGGAGGTTAAGTCAGTGAAATCAACACAGACAGGATGAAATGAGCTATCTGTAGACGCTACTTCAGAAAGCGAGAAGGTCTGACTCCTGGGCAAAAAAGTCAGGAAGAGCAAGACTTGATTGCAGTCCAATCAATGGCATTAGCATATTTAAAGATCATGTCAAGGGGAGGATAATGGGGCTCAGAGAGGCAAAATTTGATGGTGTTTATTAAGCAGAGAGAAACACAGAAGCTGGAGCCGTCTAGTCCTTAGAGAGTGTGCTCCAAGGTGGGACCAGGGAGGGAGCGAGGCCTTGGGTGGGCCTGGGCAAAGCTACCAGAGGACCAACCGGCTTCCTCTCCTCTGATTCCACAGCCTACTGCTGCTGGTGAATTTCTGATCAAGAATTCTGCTCCCCACAAAGAACTGCCTAGAGGGTGGGACCAAGCCGCCCCTCACACTTGAGCATCCAATCCACTCCATCGTGATGATGATGATGATGATAGTATTGGTGACTACAGCTAACCCTCATTAAGCTCTCACTATGTGCCAGGCTCTGTTCCAAGCTCTTTACAAATACCAACTCCTTCAAACTCCCCAACCACCCTCAGAAGTAGCGTTTCTACCCCGATTTTATAGATGAGAAAATTGAGGCATTGTTAAACAACTCTCCAAGTTTATACAGCTTGTAAGTGGAAAAGCCAAGATTCAAACTCAGGCCATCTGACTCCAGAACCTGCACATCAGACTGCCCCGTACTTAACTGTTGTTGGTAACAGTTAGTTGTCCATCTGCTTAGCATGTCCATCCCTTCTGGGGTTGGCTGGGGCAAGTCAGGGCCCAACTCGGCACAGCCAGCTCCAGAGCACTAACCTAATGGGGGTTTTGCAAGACTCGGGACTGTGTGCTTCACCTGGAAAGTGCCAGGTGTGTGGATAAGCCATGTGAGCAGCTGGCTTCCTGGGCAATGCCCCTCCCCACTTCAGTGTCCCAGGCCTCTTTAGGGCCCAGCCCTCCAGGCACTGTGAGCTGGGAATGAGGTGAAGGAGGACTAGGCTTACCCTCTGTGTGCCTCCATTTTCTCACCAGTAAACTGTGTGTGTTGGATCTTACGATCTTCTAAAATAACTCCAGCTCCAAATGAAGGCCAGTGGACCCATGAACACGCTGGCTCTTGCCCAGTGTGCTGAGAAGAGGGCAGGAGGGAGGAGTAGGGTGGGCACGGCAGGGCACAGGGTGCAGGGCAGGTGGGTTCAGTTTAATTTCAAAGCCGACTGCCCGCCGCCCCAGGTGCTCTGGTGTACCCAATAGGGGCTGCATTGGCCAGGCGGCCTAGGCTCTGCGGGTGGAGTGAAGATTTCTCTACCTCCCAGTTTCTCCCTTTTCAGCTCTGGTAGGAGAGAGGAAGAGTGAAGAGGAAGTCAAAAGTTCTGTTCATCTGGAAGGGCTGGGAGTTGCTTCCTGGGATGGGGAGCTCCGAAGCCAATTCAGAAGACGGCCCCGGGGTCTGGCGGGGAGGCCCACCGCTGCCCAGAGGGCTCGGCCGGCCGGGAGGGGGCGCTGTGTCCTCCCCACGCCCTGCCCGCGGGCTCCTAGCAGCGTTCGCCGCGCTGCAACGCAATGCGCGCCCGGCTTTCCCCTGGGCAGCGTTCAGTGCCCGCTTGTCCTGCAGGGCACCGCCGTCTCCCTTTCATCCTGGGGCTCCCAGGTCCAAAGGGTTCCCAGATCCAGCCTCTTGCCTGAACCAAAGTGGCCAGGCACTCAGTTTGTAAGATGAACGAATGAAGGAAAGAAGGAACGAATGAATAAGGGCTCATCTTGCAGAGCGTTCGCGTCTCAGCGCGCACCAGGCACATCAGTGCCAAAGGTGCTGGGGGTCGGGCCCAGCGCCCGGCGCGGCTGGAATGGGGGCGGCGAGGAGCTCCTCCTAGCCAGCCGCAGGGCGGGAACTGCCCAAACGCAGGTCGCAGCCTCACTGGGTTCCGCGGCGGCTCCGCTCAGTAGGGACCGCCCTGTTCCCTAGCCCCCAATAGCCTCGCCCTCATAAATTCACCTGAGCACCCTGGCCCAAGTCACCCCAGATCCCTTGGACTTCCCAGGCCCCGACCTCGGCCGGGCGGGAGGCTGATCCTTTACCGCGGCCCCCTTCCCCCATTCCCGGCTTCTCCCCGGGCTGCGGCGGCCGCCACTGCTGCCAGCGCGCCCCGAGGACTGCCGCAAACCCCGGGCGCAGGGAAAGGGGATCCTGGCGGCGGGACACAGAGAGCGGGCCGGGGGAAGGGGAGGGAACGGAGGAGGCGAGGAGGAGCTGGGAGGGAGCCGAGGGGCGAGGCGCGGAGGAGGGACCGAAGGGGAGCGGAGGGGAGAGGGAGGGGGAGGAAGGGGAGGGGACGAGCTGGGCGAGGGGGCGGGGAGCCGAGGCGAGGAGCGGCGCGGACCGTGGGGGAGGTGGCGGGGGCGAGGCCGGCAAGAGGCGGCCGCGGGCCGGGCTGCGTCGGGAAACGGCGGCCAGACTTCCCCGGGAAGGGGCGAGCGAGAGCCGGGCCGGGCCGGGCCGGGCCGCGGGGCCGGGAAGCGCCGAGCCGGGCATCTCCTCACCAGGCAGCGACCGAGGAGCCCGGCCGCCCACCCCGTGCCGCCCGAGCCCGCAGCCGCCCGCCGGTCCCTCTGGGATGTCCGTAGGACCCGGGCATTCAGGACGGTAGCCGAGCGAGCCCGAGGATGGGACGGCACCCGCAGCTCCGTCTCGTCAAGGTAACAGCCCGCCGGCCATCCCTCGAGCGCTGGCGCCCCCGGCCCCTGGCGGACGCGGGACGGGGCTGGGCTGTGGGTGTGATGGGGGCGGGGGCGCTGGGAGAGCCGTGCTTAGGTCGGGGAAGGCTGGGCTCCGGGGCAGCCTAACTCTCTGGACCTTTGGAGCCAGGGTTGGGTAGGCAGGGGGAGACTCAGGTGAGAAAAGAAATCGTGGCGAAGCCGCCGGGATGTTGGCGGAGGAGGGGGTCCGCCCACCCGGGTAGCCGGCTCCGCGCCAAGAATCGCTCTAGGCTTTGGGGCAGACGCCTAGGGGAGGGGAGGTTCCACCTCCCACGCCCTTCCTGCAGACCTCGGCCCCGGGACTGGAGACTCTGAAGCGGGGTTCCCACCTCGCCCCAGCGCCCCCAAACAGCTCCCCGACTCCGCACGCCCCCGCCCTAGTCCTGGCAGCGCGTCCTGCCCCTTCCCCTCCGCGGCGAGCTGCGAGTCCGGAGAGATGAATGCCGCCCGCGCCTGCGAGCCCTTGATCAATATCGCAGTCTCGGGGGAGGAGACGGTGCCTCTGGCGGCAGTTCCTGTTCCCCGACCGCGGCTGGGAGCGAGACGCTCGCTCTCCGAGCCTGGGCACCCGCGATCCCCGCGCTGTGCGGCCGACCCTGCGACGCGGATCGGGCGCTGGAGTTTAGGAAAGTAGCCAGACCGCACGTACAGCGTCTGCCCGCTGAAGTTCGTGGGCGGTGGGGGTGGCCCGCGGGTTGTGTGAGCCAGGGAAGGGCCGGGAGGCCGGCAGTCCGGCCCGCCGCTCGTGCCAGGCGTCACTTGCAGCCCCAAGCGCTTTCCAGAGCGTTTTGGTCTTGTAGGGTATAGGCGCGCCCGCTGCAGCCGGCCGGAGAGGCGGGTGGGCCTCTGCGCTGCTGCCGGGACACCCCGCTTCGCGCCAGTCTGGGCATCGCCTCACCCGGGGCTCGGGACTCCGCAGGGTCCGCTCCAGCCACAAACATAGACACCAGCTTGACCCGGCTCAGGGCATTCAGAGCGATTACATTCAAGAGACTTCGGTGGATTTGGGGGAGGGGTGCGGATTGGCGGAATTTCATTTTTCCATCAGTTATTAAACCAACTGTACGTATACCAGCTTACCAAGTGGTTTGAGTTAAACCACCAAGATTTTTAAATGTAGCAGCTGCTGCTTCCTTAGTTGAGACGTTACAAGTTACTGAGATTTTTCTCTAATCCTGCCCCTCCCCAAATATTTATAAATTGATTCTTAAAATGATCGAGGGTTGGTCTTACTGAACCCACATCCCCTCCCCCATCCGTTACCTGAGGGCTAGGGATGAACTCACAGATTATTTTCTGGGCGTTCGAGGAGACAGACAGGTGAGGAAGGTAGAAGAAAAACATCCAGAGAGGTCGAGTAGTTGGCACTGAATGGGAATAGTTTCCAAAAGGCTCGCGTGTACCGAAGCCTGGTCTACATGCACAAACCAGTTAGACCAAATTCAGTCTTTTAAATGGATTCAAAGAATTGAACTGCGGGTGTTTTCTTTTTTTTTTTTTTTTTTTTTTTTCAGGTTTACGCGGAAATAGATCAATGTTCTTTTTCTGGCCTTTCATAGAATTGTGTGCAAATCTCTGTTCAGAATGATCATGTTTTCCTTAAAAAAGTCTTTTTATTTCCTTTGTTCCTACTAGATGGTGGGGTGTTTGCCCTTTATGCCTGGCCTAATAAACTCAGTAGGCATTCAATAAATTCCAGATGAATGTGGGGCAGTGAGTGAATGGCCAGCGAATGCTGGTTTCAAACGTTGGTTACAATTAAATAGTTGCTTTTCTTCTTTTATTTATGTAGCATGTACAATTCACTGGGCATTATTCTACCTGCTTTGCAAATATTAAGTCATTTAGTCCTCCTAACAGCCCTAGGAAGTAGGAATTATTCCTGAGACACAGAGAGGCTAAGTAACTGATTCAAGGTCACACAGCCAGTGAGTAGTGAAGTCAGAATTCAAACCCAGACACTCTGATAAAAGGCTTTGTTTTGTTTGCTTTTACCAGAAAATATCCTTTTTTTTTTTTTTTTTTTTCAAGACAGGGTCCCACTCTGTCGCCCAGGTTGGAGTGTAATGGTGTGATCATGGCTCACTGAAGCCTCAACCTCCCTAGGCTCTGGTGATCCTCCCACCCCAGCCTCCAGAATAGCTGGGACCACAGGCATGCACCACCACACCCAGCTAATCTTTGTATTTTTTGTAGAGATGGGGTTTCCCCATATTGCCCTGGCTGGTCTCGAACTCCTGGGCTTAAGCGACCAGCCAGCCTCGGCCTCCCAAAGTGCTAGGATTACAGGCATGAGCCACCATGCCCGGCCATTACCAGAAAATATTCGAAGCCACCTAAATCTCACTCTAGAGCTCAGCCAGATGAGAGCTCAGGTAGTTTTGTCAGCATGAGAGTACAAATCTAGGGGATTTAGGGTTAATCCCAAATCCAGCTCCGTCCCCAACAAGTCAGCCAGTGTTGGGAAAGGGTCCACTCTGGGGCCTATATTGTGGGCCTCACACTATACCAATTACAGAGTCCTGGGGGAAAATGTGTGTGAATGGGGAGAGACAGGGTGTGTGAAAGTGTGTGTGAGTGGGGAGAGACGATGTGTGTACAAGTGGCCATGAGTCAGGAGAAGACAGACAAGACATTGTCTCCATCCCCAGGGAGGGGCAGGGGCCTGAGCACCTCGGAGTCAGCCACACACCCACTGCATCTCCTCGTAGGGAGATGGAGTGTGGCTGTAAACATGGGTCCCAGTGTCTGTGAGGGGTGCAGAAGGCAAGGCCTCTGGATGGATTCTAACAGGAGAGTGAGCTCCCAGGAGGGAGCTGGCTATTGTTATTCTTATATAAGCCAATTTAGCAGCAATAGGCAAAGTTTGAAAACCAGAATGGAAAATGATTGCAACCTCACTCTTTTAATCTGGCTGCTGTATAATTCATTTAAAAAATAACCCCCACAGGTCCCCTTCTCAAGCACCTGTCTGGGCACAGCTGTGGCCATTGGGCAGCCCTCTCCTCAGTGTCACAGCCCAAGTCTGTTTCACGTTACTCCCGAGCCTCTGCAGGAGACTGTCAATGTCTGCATGTTGCCTGTGAGTGAATGGACTTTGCCATCCCTATATCGGTGCATATCTGGGCCATTTCCAAGTTGTTTCTTTGATTAAACGATATAGAGCCAGGTTTTCGAGGGGAGCGTTGGCAAGAGGCATGAGGAACGCGAAACAGTGAGCCCAGGGTGGGCCAGTGGGCTGCTGTGGCGTGCGGGACTGCTGGCCTGGCCACAGACTGGGGGCAAAGACAGGGAGGGGCCAAAAGCCAGGCCAAGCCCCTTGGATTTGAAATGACCAGCCATAGAGAGGAGTGTGTAGATTATGGAAAAGTTGAACACTCACCCAGAGCCAGTGAGGACGAGCTCAAGTGGAAAATCCATTTCTCACCCTCTCTAACATTTGGCTCCTCAAAAGCATCAACCTCCAGGTTCAGCCGCACATAAGGAGTTTGGGGGTCAAGGTGCCACCACCCCAAGTGCCCGTGTGGCCTAGCAGGAAGCAATTAGGTGCCGGGCTGATAATTTCAGCAGCTATTGAAGGGGAAAGACCATCAGGCTGGGAGTCAGTGAACCTGACTCTGATCCCAGCTCTGCCTCCAATCAGCTGTGTGATGACAGGTAGGTCACCTTCCCTCTCTGAGCTACAGTTTATCTGTCTGTAAACAGGGATATTGGACTGGATTCTCTGTTATCTCTCATGTCTCTGTGAAAGGTCTGTGTTTTCAAATACTCCTTAGGGACATGACCTCACATAGAAAGAGGGGGGTGCCACGAACTGGATTCCCAGCACTCCCCCTTCCCAGCTCTGCTCAAGCTGAGGGACCTTGGAACATGGTACTTGGACCTAAGTACTCTCTCCGGGCTTCAGTGTCCCCAGCTATAAAATGGGGGAAATGCCTAACTCAGGAGGTTGACGTAAGGACAAAAGGAATTAATACATGGAAAGTGCCTGGAACAGTGCCTGGCACAGTCTGCTTTCAGAAAAAGCTGCAAGGTGGCTACTCTCAGCAGATATAAGTTAATGCAGGAACAGCAACTAGCAGCTCTTGGACATGCAATATATTATATATTTTTTGCATCTTTTACCCTTCACGGCACTGAGCCTCACAATCCGTTGCACAGAGTAGCTGTTTAACAAATGTTTGTCGACTTCATGGATGAGTTTATTGTTGCTTCTTCCGTTTGGTATTGTACAATTGGAAAGAACCCGTTTCTGTTCCCACCAGATGCAGATGTCATGTCAAAACAGAAGGCTGAGAGATGCTTAAACCACCCTAGCAGAAAAGCCATCTCTGATGCAGAAAGGACTAGAACTCCCCCTTAAGCCCACTGTGGTTATTAAAAAAGAGAAAACAGACAGCCAGTGCAGCACCCCAGTGATCTGGAGAATCCCTTGAGGGTAGAGCCTCAGCTGGTGAAACTCCAGCGCTTTTGCCATGTCTGGAGGAGGGCAGGTCACTAACAGTGATCTGGGCTGTTTCTTCCTCAGTGAAAAGAGGGAGTAGGGTGATCTCTCCCAGCTCTGATTCTACCCTAACCGCTCACGGTATCAACCAAAGAAGGGTGAGCCCATTTTGAACGTAAGGCCAGGTCGAGATTTCAGCTGCAGTTTTAATAGTCAAAGAATGAATTTGTTAACTACAAATCATTCTTGTCTACCTAAATTCAGGGAGGTCCCTGTCAGCAGAGTCCCTAGGAATTTTTTTTTCTTTTTTTTTTTGAGACAGGGTCTCACTCTGTTGCCCAGGCTGGAGTGAGTGGTGTGAACACAGCTCACTGCAGCGTCAACCTTTTGGGCTCAAGTGATCCTCCCACCTCAGCCTCCCGAGTAGCTGGGACTATAGGCGTGCATCACCACACCTAGCTAATTTTAAATTTTTTTGTAGAAACGGTCTTGCCGTATTGCCCAGGCTGGTCTCGAACTCTCAAACTCCTGGGCTCAAGCAATCCTCCCACCTCAGCCTCCCAAAGTGTAGGGTTACAGGCGTGAGCCACCGTGCCCAGCCTTCATCCTTTTAAAATGCTTGTCTTTGGACTTGTTGCTCTAGGCCAGCCGTCCCTTACCCCACCCAGTGTGGCAGTCAACATCTTCTTGTATGGGTGGGAACAGCAGATGAAGCAAATGTGGGCTTGAATCCTTACTCTGCCCTGAAGCTGTGGGCAAGTCACCTCTTCATCTGTCTAAAGCGGGGGAAATAATACCTGCTTTATGGCATAATCATAATGACCATGAGATGCCAGGTGTGAAATTACGCACAGTTGCACAGTGTCTGGCACACAGTAAGTGCATAATAAATATTAGCTATAGTAGTCACTTAATAAATCTTACCAACTTCCTCAGTCTAAGAAAGGCCATCAAAAGGAGAAGTGGTGAGGGGATGCGGGTAGAGGAAGGGTATTTGGCGTATAGAATCTCTTCCTGCCTCAGAGCACTTTTCACAGTCCCTGGGGAAAAGGGATCAGCTACCAGCCATCAGCTGAGCTTGAAGGTCATAGACAGACCTGAACATCTGGGGTATGGAAAAACCTGACAGTAAAAGTAGATATGTAGGGAGGATAATACGAAATGATTCACTCACTGATGCAAACAATCATTTTGAAAATAACTAGCTGGATTCTATTAGACAACAGATTCTTAATCACTTGTTTTCTGAGTATGTGGTATCCGCTTCCACAAAATTGAATGGATGGTAGGAAGGGAGGGAGGCGGACTTCATGAAACGGGCATGTCAGAATCTGGCTTTGGAAGACGGGTTCCCCTTCACATAGAACTGTGGATTCAAATGCTTTAGCCAAACATGTTCTTTGGCAACTGTCCACCCAGCAGCCATAAAACTGTTTCTGGGACAAATGAAGATGTTTGCGGCTGTTCTTTCTGCCCTATAAGCACAGGCAATTTGTCCATCTCACCCGCCTGGCACTGCTGGACCCAGAGAGAAGCCTCAGCGAGGTGCTTTGAGATGGGATTTGTGGGGTGTGCACCTGCCCCCCTCCGCATGTCAGCTGGTTTCCAAGCCCCAGCCAGTCTGGTTGGGAGCCAGTGCGCCTAGGTCAGAGCCCAGAAAAACTGGCTAGACTGGTCCAGTCACTTCGTGGCTGCAGAACCAGGGAGGCAGGGCTTGTTCTAGACTGACCGCTATACTTTAGAGTCTACCCACTGGAGTTTTAAGAGGTAGTGGGGGCTATCAGGAAGCACAGTGAGAACCTTAGTTGAACCTTTGAGTGCTGGGATGTCAGGGGCTTTAGGAGAATTGGGACAATATATTGGTCATCATCCCTGGTCAGTACCAAAACCCACAGAGCTGAAAGGCACCTGCCCGGGGTGAAAGGCTGGGACAAGTGATGGCCGCAGCATTGCCATTTCCAGTGGGGAGTGCCCTCCCTCTGTGATCCATCCATCTCTCCCTCTCTGTTTTCCCAGCCTCTTTGGCAAGGTGTGTGAAGGGCTCATTTCTAGAAAGCCCTTCCTAGCTCAGCAGAGGCCAGAGGTACCAGGCTGGGTGGGGAGCCTGTGCACAGAGACAGGGAAAAGGAGTGTGGCCGGGGGACAAGGGGCTGGGCTGGGTGGGCTGGAAAAGCAAACCGGGTCCAGGAGGGGTTTTACCCTGGGGAAAGGGCTTTAGGAGAGTCGAGGGCCATCTGAGGCACAGTCCTTACAGGTCCAGGCCCCCTGCACTGGGGCCCCAACTGCACTCAGAGCACGGGCCTGGCAGGGTGCCCAAGGGCTCGCTCAGGGTGGATGATTTCACTCTTACAGAAGATGCGGAGACAGACAGACAGACAGTGAGAGAAGCAAAAGGGGAGGGAGAAGAAAAAGACCTGCCTGCCTGCCTTGGTCATTCTTGCTTTTAACTTTCTCCCTAGCATCCAAGAGAGCCTATGCCTGGGTTCTGAGGCCAGCGGTGGCATCTCCTGGAAACTTCCTCTCTGTTTCTCACAAGAATTCCTCCACCCATCCCTATCCTGGTGCCTGGGTGCCCGAAGCCGTCCTCAGCTGTTAGGAGAGCCTTCGGCGCAGAGATGCCCCAGATGAGCTCCCGCCATGATCCCACTCCCTTCCACCACCCCCAGGGCTGCTCCTCCTCCCCAGAAGCAGGGTGCAGAAGGGACAGGATCTGTTGCCTCTGTGGGCCTGCGTGTTTCTCAGTGGGCATTTTTTTCTCTCTCTCTTTCTCTCTCTCTCTCTCTCTCTCTCACACACACACACACACACGCACACACACACACACGCACACACACACACACACGCTGGGACCCTGGCGAGTGAGCTACTTTGCAGTGTTTGTAACACCCGCACCTGCCACCTCCCTCAGAAGCCACTGTGTGGTCACCACCTCTCCTCTGAGCACAGCCAGACCTGTACGGCAGGTGTGCAATGCCACCTCAAGGCCAGGGTTAGAGGCTGACTTCCAGAGGAGCAGCTGGGCACCTGGGGACCACGGGCTTAGCTGGGTGAGTGACTAGCAGGTTAGACAGCCTCCCCGGCATCCCTCAGCTGCCCGTGCCAGGCTGGGAGTCCCAGACTCAGCCAATCCTTCATCTTCCCAGACGGGTAGGGCAAGGCTGGTCCTTGGAGGGAGGCTGGTCCTTGCGTCCTGGGCTTGGTCTTGGTCCAAGCCACGCCCTTCCCCTTCCTCTTTCTGCCAACTCTGCTCCTGTCCCTTGCCTATGCCTCCCAGGTTCTTTTAAGCAGGTACACTGTTTACTGGCCAGGTGTGCCATTTACTGAGCTGCTGTTGCACTAAGGCCCACACAAGTGACCCCATTGAGTCCTCCCATCCCCTTCTAGAGGGGAAAGAACCTGATGCTCCCCTAATCTCTTGCTCCTCACTCCTGGCCCTCTGCCTGAGTCGCACTGTTCTCCTTCCTCCCCTGCCAACCCCTACCCAGCAGAATATACATATATGACACTTCTCTTACAGGAGCTTCTGCCCCCAAGTCTCTCTGTGCCAATCTTCATCTGTCATGTCCACCAAAGTCTTCCTGAACTGGCCCCACCTCCTCCTCCAGGAAGCCCTCCAGTCTAAATCTGTCTCTCACTGGTTGTTCCTTTGTTCTCACCTCATCCCGTCCCCTGGTGTGAGCCTCTAGCTCATCGTGGATCCTGGGCTGTCCCACAACATGGGGTCTTACAGCTGTTTGATGTAGCCCCCCACAGGGGGCTCAAAAACACCTACTAACCAGATTCCACATGGACCCCTGGTGACCCACATCTAACCTGAGCCCTTGTTCCCACCGTAGATTATGAGCTCTGCCTAGACCAGAAAGATTCCCTTACAAAACAAAACAAAACAAAAAAATAACAAAACCTCTGTGTGCCCAGAACTTAGTCCAGAACTGTGCACACAGTAGGTGCACAGTAGATGCTGAACTAAATGGAGGGTCTCTCCCTGCTCCCACTCCCCAATGAACGTCTGTCTGAGTGTGGAAGTGCTATGGCGACAGAAGACACAAGTGGCAAGCCAGAGAGATAGGTCCCTCTCTGCCTCCGCGTGTGGATTTGTGACTCAACGGCTTATCAAGGGCTACGCGGCAGCGCGGCTTAGTAACATTAAAAGATTCCAGCACTGCCCTGTGTTCCGCCTCCGGTCCCCATAGCACTGGGGGCGTTGTCCACGTGCGCGCAAGGGCAGCATGTTGCTTCATGAGCGGTTCTGGACAGGGATGGTGGGAGATGTTGCTAGAGGGAATTGTGGCCCTGGGCTTAGAAACAAAGGGGCAAGAAGGTCTCAGAAGCTGGGGCCTCCAGAGAGCAGGGTCAGGGCACTCTAGCCTCCAAATGGGGACTGGGGAGGCGGCCTTGGTGGCATCCTGGGGTTCCCTCCCTGGTGCTGTCCTGGTTCTGCTGGTCATGAGGCAGGAGTAGCCAGGCAAGGCAGGGGCGCCAAGAGCACTGGCATTCCTGGTACCTTCGTGAGATCCCGTCCGTTGGCATCCCACCCCTCCAGCTCCCTGTGAGTCGGTGTGGGGGTGCAGCCTGGGGCGTCTTTTCTCTCCTGATGGCTGGGGCCTCATGGCCTGACTGTGGAAGCTGCTGCAAGGCTGTGAAATGCAGGGCAGGGGGGCCTAGGAGTGGTGGGGCTCACATGCACCCTGGAGGAAGGACCACTGTCCCTAAAGCTGACAGGGCAGGAGGCCTGGGGTTGGAGCTGACTCTGCCACTTCTTGGATGGGTGACCTTGGGCAAATCACATGACCTCTCTGGACCCTTGTGTCCTCTTTACTGGACCGACCACAATGCAGAATGAAAGAGGAAATGCCTGTGCTGCTGCAAGGGGCCTGCTCCCACCAAAGGTCAGTGAGACCTGCTGTTTTCATGGGTGGGAGTCCCACCCCAGGACTCCCCTCAAAACTAAGCCCAACTATCACTCAAGACCTGCCTCCTCCATGAGGCCTTCCCTGGTGAGCCAGGCATCACACTCTGTCCTCCAGCTAAAGCAGGGCTCTCAAACCAGCTGTGGGGAAGGACCACATGGATTTTTCCAATCCATGGCCAACTGGCATGTGGTCCTGCTGTGTAGCCTGCACCACGTGATTCACCTGGCAAGTCTGACAGCATCTGAATTGGTCTAGACCCTGTTTGACGAGATGAGTCTTGACTGCATGCTCGGATGTCACCGCAGGGATGGATTCACATGAAATGCTTACTCTCCAGTTTTGTACTTCTCAAGTTGTAGACCAGGAACCAATTGTTGGTAGGTTGGCAAACTTGACCAGTCGGACCAGTCCTCACCACCCTTTGAATAGCGCGGGCCTAAAGCCCTCCTTTGGGGCCAGAATTCACTGCCTGGCCCAGATCTCTGGTTCACCCTTCACACAGCCTGCCCCTCCTGCCATGCTTCTTGCACTTGTGTGTCTCCATTGCATGGATGTGAGTGATGTAGTGGCTCTTTCTGGCAGCCAAGGCTGGGCGACGGAAGAAGGAAGAACCCTTGTCCAGGAGGAGGAAACTCTTTGGTTCACTCAGACCCCTTACCCAGTGGCGGGTTCTGAGCAGGCCCGTTCCCCCTCCTTGTCACACTCATCAATCTGCACTTGGTGACAAGGTGAGCTGAGGACCCATGATCAGTGGTCGCAGCCCTTAGTGGGGCAAGGGCAGCCTTGCTCTGTGTGGGTTCCCCAAAGCTCACAGGACTTAGCCCCATGCTGTTCTACCCCTTGTCCCGGCACTCATCCAAGGTAAAGGAATCCCACTTCACTTCTCCAGGGCCTAGGACCTGGCTCTGCCTCCTGCCTCTGAGGTGCCGGCCCTGGGGAGGCTCTGGTGGAGCCTCCGCTGGGTGAGCTCAGCTCGCTGACTCTGGGAAGAGGCTGCTGTTCGAGCTCTTTCTGGGCCGCCTCATTCCTCAACTTTGGCTGCATCAGCAGGCAGACCTTCCTGCATCTCCCGTGCACCCCCTGCAGGAGGAGATCTGGAGGAGCTGACCCAGCAGGGCCAGGACAGAGTGAATCAGGGGAAGGAGTTCCCATCTGCCCAGCTGGCCAGGAAAGGTCGTTTCCACCAGTCCACTGCCTTCAGACTGAGGCCAGGAGGTGGGAGACTGACTGATCCAAGGTCGCACAGGGCATTCACCAAGAAGAGTGCAATCCAGGTCCTCTTCCTGCCTTGAAGGTGCCTCTCTCTTGTAATCCCACACTCTTCCCAAGGTCCCCTCTACAGCCACCTTCCTCCCCTGCCCCGCCCCCATAATGGGCAGGCAGGCAGGCAAGTGTCTTCAAAGCTGGGATGGAGCATTGAAACCCTCCAACCCAGGGCTTCCCAACCTCAGCACTATTGACATTTGGGGCTGGATAATCCTTCACTGTGGGGGCTGGCCTGTGCATTTTAGGATGTTTATCAGCATTCCTGGCCTTTACCCATTAAATGCCAGTCGCACCTCCCCCTTCCTGATTATAGCAACCAAGAATATCTTCAGACATCACCAAACGTCCCCCGGGAGGCAAAATGGCCTCCAGGTGAGAATCTCTGAGCTGGCTGAGTTATCCTCACTTCTGTTGATGCTTCAGAATCACTGGAACGCATTTAAAAAACATGAGGGTCCCTGGGCTCCCCACAGGCCTATTGAACCCCAATTTTGGGGGTGAGGTGTGAGAAATGGGATTTTCTGTCTCCCAGGTCAGGTGTCAAGCACTGTCTGGAAATTCTGATTTTGTCTAAGTCACTGCCTTTACAAGCAAAGAATCAGAGGATGGGGCTGTTGCTTGTTTTATGTCTGGTTAGTCCTTATTTCTGCCCTAAATATCCCTGTTCAGTGGGGTTTGGCGGTCCAGCAGCCCTCTTTAAACTGACCTTTGGCCTTAGAAGGCAGTTGTTTTTCCAGGAAAAACAGCCCCAAAGCCTTTAGCATTTTTTAAATAAAATAGAACCTAATTTCCAGCCACCAGTTTCACTCTTCCTTTCTGGCCCTCTTTAAATCCCTTTTAAAACGCAGCTCCATAAAGGACATCTTTTCTCTGCCGACACCGAAATCCCCCTCACTTTACACTTGTCAGAGAGCGGCTGAGCCGAGAGCACAGCTGATAGTGTCACCTGCGTAGCTGGTGTCTCTGCGGCTGTCCCCACACCTCGGCTGTGCCTCCCACCCACTCAGGGACAGTTTCCCAGTGTCTGGGAGCCACTCACAGCTAACAGCTCCCAGGGGCAGGCACTGGATCAGAACCCTGGGCTGGGCTCCCCTCTTCTGTGAGAGCCAAACAGAGCCCTTCCTGAGTCCCATCCATTGGCAGGGTCCTACTGTTGTCCGCCCCCTCGTTCCCACTGCCAGCTCTGGGGGAGCTGGGCTGCAGCCAGGAGCCAGAGTTTGAAAGGCAAAGGAAACCTGTACCTATGTGTCTTTTGGAGGATCCAGGCTTGTGATGAGGAAGAGGAGGGAAGGGAAGGCAGGCAGGGCAGGAAGGGAAACAGGCTGTGCTCCCCAGGGGCAGGAGCATGGCTCCAATCCCAGTCCCTCCAGTTACTGCAGTCAAAACCCTGGGTAAGTTACTGTCTCCGGGTGCACCAGTCTCTCGTTTGAACAGTGGGGAGATAGTAAAGGCTCTGACTTGCAGGGGTCGAGAAGGATTAAATGAAGAAATTCACAGGGCCTGGCACTGTGCAAGCCTTCCGTAAAGGCTGAAGAAAGAAAGAAGGAAGAAAGAAAGGAAGGAAAGAAGGGAGGGAGGAAAATGGAAGCCAGGGAAGACTGAAAAAAGTAGGGTGGTTAAGACAGGGAGAGAGCAAGATGGGGAGGAGAGAGGCAGGAGGCCGAGAAGGCATGGGCTACAAGAACATATCCATGAGTGAATTTGAGAGCAAATCATACAAAGACGGGGAGCAAGTGAATGCATGAGAGGCAGAAATGAAGGGAAGACAAGGAGGATGGGAGCTACGCTCCGGGCACCCCCTGCCCCCATGCTTAGCAAATCCATATCATTGACCTGGATGTACACTCCATTCCTGTAGGTGACCACTGCTGGCTTCTGGGAAAGAGTGGAGCTGGAAAGTGGGGTACATGCCCTGAGTGGGCAGGGGGCTGGGCAAGGGGCACTTCTGGGAAGAAAAGCCAAGTCAGGAAGGAAGAACGTGCAAAGTTGAGTAACAGAGTGGTGACCATTTGTGCGGCCTGCGCACCTAGCCCCATGCTGTTTTTCCTTTTTCTTTCTTTCTTTTTTTTTTTTTTTTTTTTGAGATGGAGTCTTGCTGTGTCACCCAGGCTGGAGTGCAGTGGCACGATCTCGGCTCACTGCAAGCTCCGCCTCCCGGGTTCATGCCATTCTCCTGCCTCAGCCTCCCGAGGAGCTGGGACTACAGGTGCCCGCCACCACGCCCAGCTAATTTTTTGTATTTTTAGTAGAGACGGGGTTTCACCGTGGTCTCAATCTCCTGACCTCATCATCCGCCCACCTCGGCCTCCCAAAGTGCTGGGATTACAGGCATGAGCCACCACGCCCGGCCCCATGCTGTTTTATATGCACCATATTGTTGAATCTCTCCAGGAGCTTTGGGATGTGAATATTTTATCCCTATCAGCCCCATTTACAGATGGGGAAAATGAGGCTTGGAGAAGTTCGGTGATTCTCCCAAGGTCACACAGGTAGGAGGGGGCAGATAAAAGATTCCAACAAGCATCTCTCCAGCCCCAAGTTTAGAGATTTGAATTTCTACTCTCCTGTACATCCTGGAGCCAGGGCATATTCAGACCTGGAAAGGAATGTAGAGAACACAGTGACCTCCCCATTTTACAGATGAGGTAACTGAGGTGGGGAGGTGACTTCTCTACCATCACGGAGCAAGTTCAGCAGAGTCAGCCCTGTGCTTCCCACCCGAGTGCTTTTTCCTCTAGCACACCCTTCTGGAGTCCAAGGTGCGGGGCTATGGCGGGAGCAAGGAGAGGAGAGGGAGCTCCTGCTGAGCAGGAGGAATAGAGAGGAAAATGAGAAAAAGGAAACAGCCCCCTACAATCTCCTGCTGGGAATCATCATGAGACCCCATGGTCAGAGGGGGCAGAAAGTGAAAACCCATCTGTTCACTTATTCATTCAGTCATTTATTCATTCAACAAACATGCTGGGGCCTGCTCTGTATCGGGCCCCACTGAGGATACAAAAATAGCCAAACACGGGCTGGGCAGGGTGGCTCACGCCTGTAATCCCAGCACTTTGGGAGGCCGAGGTAGGTGGATCATCTGAGGTCAGGAGTTCGAGACCAGCATGGCCAACATGGCGAAACCCCATCTCTAATAAAAATATAAAAATTAGCCAGGTGTGATGGTGGGTGCCTGTAATCCCAGCTACTCAGGAGGCTGAGGCAGGAGAATCTCTTTAACCCAGGAGGTAGAGGTTGCAGTGAGCCAAGATCGCGCCACTGCACTCCAGCCTGGGCGACAAGGCAAGACTCCGTCTCAGAAAAAAAAAAAAAAAAAAAAGCCAAACACAGGCCTTGCCTGCAGGGAGCTTATAACCCAAGCTTATAACAGTACATCTGGAACCTTGGAGGGGCGTGTGTGACTCTGGAGCTGGGGTCTCATGGCCCTTGCTGCCCTGGGGTGGGAGAGGCAGGTGACCCACTATTTCTAGCCCTGCTGCAAGGTTTTCTTAGGGGAGTAGAGGCGTGAAGTAGCAGGGAGGGCGGGCAGGGGCACCCTGAGCCGGGGCCCCAGGGAGAAAGGCCGGGGGCGGGGAACACCCAGGCATCCCCCCTCCCTTAACTGTAGGCAGGAGATTTTCATTTCCATTTTTTCTTCTCTGTACAACAGCAATTTAAGTTAATTAAATGTAACAATAAATTATTTCTCGCCTGCCTGGAATAATCTTTCAGTGCTCACCCACTTTGAGGGGAAGCACTGGCTCTTTGCCTTGAGATGGGGACTGGTTGTGGCTGTCACAGAAAGAGGCTGTGGGAGGAGGCCAGGCCCGAGGCGGGATGGGGAGAAGCCTGGGCAGTCAAGAGGGCTGAGAAAGGACCCCTGGCATCTCTGTCCTCTGTGCCTAGTCTAGTTTTACTCCGGCTGGTCTCCACCTGTGGGGTGGATGAGAAAAAGGTGCCCCATGAGGGTGCCCCTCTGCTGGTACACATCTTGCAAGTCTATCCCCCACTGACCCCTCCACTTGGCACTTCTGTAGCAAGAAATTCTGCAGAAACCACACAATTGCGTGTGGGGCCTGCCCTGCTCTTGTATTCAATTAGTCCGTAACTACAGATATATCCCCCGTAGGTACAGAGACGTTTCTGAAGAGTTGATTGCACCGACGCTTTATTTCTGCAAACCAGATCCCAGTATTTAAATGCAACGGCGGACCCAGCTTTTTACAGAAATCTTCATTTATGACCTCATTTCTTTTTCGCATTTAGATTTTCTTCTCTTGCCTTTGCTTAAAATAGGCTTCACCTGAACACAGTGCAAAGCAAAGCAGAGTCAGAAGGGTCGGATATTGGGATTGTGGAGCCTGCAGGACCCCAGGACCCAGGACCTTGGCCAGCAGATGGAAAGTGTGGGCTGGGGCCCTTGCCTCTGGGGTCACCAGGTACATCTTCGACCTTGGCCACGCTGGAGAGTCAAGGGCTTCTCTGGGCCCCAAGTCAGGGTCCGCCAGAGTCTCCCAGGCCAGGGAAGGCAACAAAGCCTGGTTTCACTCTGACCTGCTGAACCGCCTCCGTGGAACAGGTGACTGTCGGCTGTCTCGCTGGGATGATGAGGGTGACAAGCTGGGATAATTCACTGCTCAGGAACCGGCCATGGTGCTCCAGGCCGACTGGATCCATCTCAACCCAGTGTCTGAGGCCCTCCGCAGGCAGCCTGCCACACCCCTACAAGCTCAGGACCCTCCCCTTGCCGGGAAGGCCCTCTCCCTCCCGCTGACAGCCACATGCACTCTGCCCCGACCTCCAGCTCACCTCCCCCAGGAAGCCTGCCCTCATGGCCACGGTGCTGACCCCATCTGAAACTCCATGGTCCCCCTGCCCTCAGTCTGTGCCTCATCTTGCCATCATCGTGTATGTGTGTGTCTGTCTGTCCTTCCCCATCTCTTCTGAGTTCCTTTCCTTTTTTCCAAATCATGTACTTAGTCCTGGACTCTTTGAATGAAGGATCCCAGACCACCAAGGGGGTTGGAGACACCACTCAATCCAGTGGATTTCAAACCTAAAAAGCAACTTACCTTTTAAATGGAAAAACTCCTTCCCAAAGCAAGGTTTCCTGAGAAGGCAGAAGGACCTGGCGGAAGATGAGGAGAGGCCAGGTCCAGCCTGTGGGGCCTCCCCCAGGGCCCGGAAGGGACATCAGGAAAGCTGCTCCAGGCCAGCCCTCTGCAGTGGAGGTGCATTCTGGGGCCCAGAACAGCCAAGCCGGGCTGATGACCCTGCTGATGCTTGTAGGGACTTTATATTGCAGATGCAGGTCTCCTGGTTCCCCACAAATTGTCCATCTCCCAGTGAAGTGGGTAAGAAAGACCACATTGCCCCCACTTCGCAGATGAAGATGTTGAGTCTCAGAGGAGTCAGGTGACTCACCGAAAGCCACACAGCCAGTGACAGGACTGCCTTGGGGCTCAGCAGAAGGGCGAGGGACCGTGTTGAAGGATGGCTGTCCAGCTGTGGCTCTGCCGAAGGCCAGTGCGGTCCCTGACCCCTGGGGGCTCTGGGGACTCTCCCAAGCTGAGCATCAGTGCTAGCTGTGAAAGGAGAGAGAAAACAGGCTCCATTTTCCCTGTTCCCCAGGAACTTGTAGGAACCAGGCCTGAGATGCCTCAGCTGCCTCCAGGCCACCCCTCCCTCCCTCCAGTGGCCTTCAGGACCCTCCCCAAAAGGTTAATTACCGAATCATCACATCAAAGGAAATTGCACTTTTGTGCCTTAAAGACCAAACTGAGCTTCAACAACACGGTTATTTATGGTCTCTAATAAGCATTTTCTGGGTGTGATTAACCTTTATACCAAAATCACACTGGGAATTGGGATGGCAGCTTCATTCCAGCCCCATTCTGTGCTGGCCCTGGGGGTGGGGGTGTGGGTAGCAGCTGCTGCAGGCTGGAGCAGGCCATGTCAGAACCTGGCCCTCCACCCCCTCCACAGGCTCCTGCACCACCTTCCTCCCCTCTGCCCATCCCTTCTGCCAAGGCGCTGTCTTGACCTGCGCCTGGCCAGCCAGAAGGCACGACTCTCCTCATGGTTCATCTCCTTGAAAGACAGCAGGAGCACCTGCTTACTGAATCCCAGCTCCTAAAAACAGTTATGTGACATTGGGTACATCAGCTACCCCAGACTTAAAATGGGAGCATGATACCTGCCCAGTCTGCTTTCCCTTCCATCCCAGGGACCCACTAGATCTTTGGAAAATCCTTTTACGCGATGCTATAATTGAGCCGCACACACCCTTGGCCTCAGACTTTAACCTTGAAGGTTTGGCTCTTTGGTGAGTGGAGAGATTTGTAGCTCAGCTGCAAGTTTTATTTGGAGCCTTGGGGCTGCCAGGCTGTGCACGGAAGTGAGGCATTAGCCAGTGAGTGAACCTCGTGCTCTGCCAGCTTCAGCTTCAGTGCCGTTTTGATTTTCTCTACTAGTTGGAAGATAGTAAATCACATGAAGTCTTGAAAACTTGGTTCTGAAAGGAGCGCCAGTGGCTGGGACTGGTGATGGAGTGGAGGAGCAAGAGGCATCCGAGAAAGGCCAAAAGCACTTTGGTTTGATTTCAGAGAAGATGACATGTTCAGTTCACCCCATTTACCATATGCTTTGACTGTAGTTCCCACTGTTTCAGGGTGCTAGTTGTTGGTGAGAAGTGGAGGAAGCCAAGAACCCTCCCCAGGAAAATGGTTTTCATCACACACACCAACTGCATTTATTTGCAAATCTTCACACTGCCCGCTCCCCAGGTTAAGAATTCTCCGTGGTTTTTTTTTGGTTTTGTTTTTTGTTGTTTTAGCCCAGCATGGTGGCTCACCCCTGTAATCCCAGCACTTTGGGAGGCCGAGGCGGGCTGATCACTTGAAGTCAGGAGTTTGAGACCAGCCTGGCCAACAGGGTGAAACCTCATCTCTACTGAAAACACAAAACTTAGCCAGGCATGGTGGTGCAGGCCTGTAATCCCAGCTACTTGGGAGGCTGAGGCAGGAGAATTGCTTGAACCCAGGAGACAGAGGTTGCAGTGAGCCGAGATCGCACCACTGCACTCTAGCCTGGGCGACAGAGCAAGACTCTGTCTCAAAAAACAAACAAACAAAAAATTCTCCATTTTAAGGGCAAACAAACAACATCCTTGAAACTTTGGGGGCCTGTTCCTGCCAGTGCAGTAATTGCCTATTGATGGAGATAGAAAACCACAGTGGAGCTTGAAGAGGAGATCAGCGGATGGTGAAGAGGAGATCAGCGGATGGTGGGAGGAAAAATGCAGGAAATCTCTGGACTTTTCATGGAAGTATGATTCAGGAATAAGGCAGAAGCCCTCACAAACCTTCCACAGAGCAAGAGGTGGCACAGGCACAGATTCTGCTACAGAGCAGACCTTTCCGGAGAGGAAAGGTTGGTTTGGGAATTTTAAGAAGCATTTTTCTTTGCATAATGCAACACCAGTCCTCTGTGTTTAGAAAATGGCTGTGTGAACCATCACATTCAAGAGAGGGACACAAGTGTCAGGGTTCTAGGCAGCCAAGGGAAGACTAGCCCTTTGCCTGGCATTTGGCTTCATTTTCTGACGAATCAAGATTTGCTCTGCTCCTCTGTGCACGCCAGGACATTAAGATGCGAGAATAAGAACTTATAGCCTGTATATTTGCCATCTAATTAGTGTCTTGGGTCCTAAGTGCTTTGTGCCGAGGTGGTTCTCGTGCACTTAGGCTGGTCTAAGTGCTCTACTTGTGAGCCTCACGGGCACAGGGTCCAGTGAGTGTACAGAGTGCACTGGGAAAAGGGGTACATTGGAGGGAGAACTGAGCTGCTTTGCTTTGGAGAGTTGGGCAGGTACTACTAAGCAGAGGGGCCCTGGAACTGGCCTCTGAAGAATGCAGAGTTGACCAGGTGACTGGGGGCGGGGGGTGGCACAGACTGCATGGGCAGAGGGTTGCAGACATGAGAAGGATCCCAGATACTGGGAGATAATAAGTAATTGGATGGGAATAGAACGTGATGTGCCTTCAAGGTGGGGGATATGAAAGACCGGAGCACGAAGCACAGCTTAAGGATTAGATGGATAAGTGGAACGTCAGGCAATGGGGCTGATATTGTCAAATAGGATGTCTCCAGTTTCTTTTCTTTCTTTTTTATTTATTTTATTTATTTATTTATTTTGAGATGGAATCTTGCTCTGTTGCCCAGGCTGGAGTGCAATGGCGTGATCTCGGCTCACTGCAACCTCCACCTCCTGGGTTCAAGCAATTCTCCTGCCTCAGCCTCCTGAGTAGCTGGGATTACAGGCACCCCACCATGCCCAGCTAATTTTTGTATTTTTAGTAGAGATGGGGGTTTCACCCTATTGGCCAGGCTGGTCTCAAACTCCCGACCTCAGGTGATCCGCCTGCCTTGGCCTCCCAAAGTGCTGGGATTACAGGCGTGAGCCACTGCACCTGGCCAGTGTCTCCAGTTTCTTTAATTTGCCTGTGGCTGAGCTGGCTCTGGGAGCCCTAGTTTGAGAGAGAGAGTGCGTGTGTGTGTGTGTGTGTGTGTGCGTGCGCGCGCGTGTGTGTGCATGTGTGTGTGTTGGGAGGTGGCGTGGGCAGATGTGGGGTGGGAAACGAGGAGTGATGATTTCTAGTCCCCTTCTAGAAGGGGCCTCTGGCCCTAGCATCTGAACTGCCCCTCTCTGGGGACAGAGCCGAGCCTGGGTCCCTGCTGATTGCTGAGCGGGCAGTGCAGCTTTGTCATGAGGACACTTTGCTTTCTGCTTAGCTGGCAAGAGCCACCGGCTGGCCTGGTGGCCTCCTCCTCTCTCTACTTCTGCATTTTCACTTGGAAAATGAGGGTAAAGATATTTCTCCATCTCTCTGGAGACTGTGAAGTTTAATTACTGATTAATAAAGTGTTGGAAGTTCCTTGAGGCCAGAGAGATGAATGGGTTTGTTATCATCACTCCTGAGTCCCAGGCGCGAGTTGGCTAACCCCAGTGCCATCTTGCTGAGTGTCCCGTGTGCAGAGCACAGGATGGGGGTGTGAGGCTGGGGTTATGCTTCAGAACCTGGAGCTTGGTCCAGGGCAGAGAGACCCCTATGAGAGTATCAACAAGGGAATGGAGTGAACAAAACCACTACAAACTCAGGCACTACCGACTCAGGGGACCATGTGGGTGAGTCATGGGTAGTGGGGACCAGGCTCTGACGAGGAGTGGGCACTCTTCCCCTGGACCTTGGAATGTGGGTGGGAGAGAGGGGAGCAGAGTCTGCCTTCATCATCGGGACAGGACTGGGAGGGAGTGGGTACCGTGAAAGGGGGTGGCCCTGGTGGGGTGGGGTGGGGTGAGATAAGGGAGAACACTCCCGGCAGGTGAACATGGAAAAGGCAGGTCAGTTTGCTTCTAAGGACAGGGAGAAGGTCCTGAGATCTGAAAAGGGTGAGTGGAGAGGAGTCCAGGGAAGAGAGGATGGACACCCCTGGAGGATATGGGGCAGGCAGGGAAGGAGGGATGGAGTCTGGCTTGGGAAGATGGCGCATGAGTGGGGCCCAACTGGAGTGAAGCAAGTGAGGCATTTCCTCAAACCTCAGTAATCGCAATAGATAATTTTTTTTTTTTTTTTTTGAGATGGAGTATTACTCTATCGCCCAGGCTGGAGTGCAGTGGCGCGATCTCGGCTCACTACAACCTCAACCTCCCGGGTTCATGCAATTCTCCTGCCTCAGCCTCCCGAATAGCTGGGATTACAGGTGCCTGCCACCATACCTGGCTAATTTTTGTATTTTTAGTAGAGACAGGGCTTCACCATGTTGGCCAGGCTGGTCTTGAACTGCTGACCTCAAGTGATCTGGCCTCCCAAAGTGCTGGGATTACAGGCATGAGCCACTGCACCCGGCCATGATAGATAATATTTTAATATCATTACTGACTTTTTCCCTTTTTGCCCCAAGCTCCAACATGGCCCAGCACTGTTACTGAGCCTATCTTTCCTTTAAAAAGTTTTTGATATTTTGCTCATCATGGATTTTTTGGCGTTAATCTTTATTTTTAAAAAATAATTATGTTAAAATATTCTGTATCTTGACGACTAAGATTTTCGATGCTCCCTTCACTTTTGCACTCACCACATGGAGTCCCGGCCCCTTGTGAGAAGGCTGCGTGCTGCCTGGGCTGGCCACTGACCTGCTTCTAGCCTACACCCTAGCCTAGCAGCTTTGCTCACCAAGGGACTTGACAAGCCCCTACCTCTCTCCCGATCTTATTTTCCTGCTGTGAAATCCTAAGCTGGCTTCCAGAGCTAAGGGTCTGTGTCTGAGGCTCTGTAGTGAAATTTGCAGTTGGTACAGAAATGGGCTGGGGCTGAGACACCTGGCCATGGGGTTGGGGGCCTCAGAAGGAGCAGACCCCAAGAAGAAACAGCAGAGAAGTGATGAAGAGAGCAGCCTCCCATGAGGCCTCTTGGGCTTCAGGCTCACCACCCTGTCTGGGAACTCTGCTGGTGGCCGGGCATCCAGCTCCCCACAGCCAGAGGGGAGGACCGGTTACAATGCTCCCCTCTCCCTGCCCCTCACTCATGCTTCTTAACCCCTTTTGAATCAAATCCCAGGGAAAACAGCCACCTCTCCTCCAACAACTAAATAAAAACCACTAAGTTCAGATCAGTTAACATATCCTTCTTGAGTGCCTATTGTATGCCAGAAACACAATGTCATTCATTCATTTCTTCAGCAAAATTGAGTGCAATGAGCAAAATCCCTGCCCCCACAGAGCATGCAGGGCTATTTAAAGGACTTCAACATACATACATCATGTAAGCTTAAAGGGGGTGGGACAGTTAGGCCCATTTTTACAGGTGAGGACACTGAGGCACACAGAGGTCAAGTCACCTGCCTGTGGCAACACAGCGTAACGGGGGGCTGGACAGTCGGCCTCTCTCTTGACTCTAACCCTGTCGGGAGGGGGGTAATGCAATGGTTGTGTGGGTGGGTTTAGTTGAAGAAGGGGCAGCCCTCCAGGTATAGGGCCTATGCCACTCCCTTCCTAACTGGGCTAAAATTCTGGAATCAGAGTGACACGGAGCCTTCAGGGAGGTTAAAGGGCAAAGGTCTGCCCTAGAATAGGGTGTCCATCTTTCCAGACACATTTATCCCTTACCTCTCTGTGCCTCAGTTTCCTCGTCTGCAAATAGGCACAGCCACGCCAGCCCCAGGGAAAATTTAGTACCACGGCAGATGTACAAGAGCTTGATAAATGGTGAGGCACAATTTGTGATGACGGATAATTAGGCAGGCGGGGATGAGGGCCCAGGAAACAGTTCACAAAACAAGAGGCCAGCTCTGGAGGAAGGGAGGGAAGTGGGTGCATGCATGGGGATCTGTGGAGCCGTGGTGGTCAGCGGGCCGGTGGGAGGGTGTGTGTGTGTGTGTGTGTGTGCACGTGCACACGTGTATATGGTGGGACACCGTTGGACCATGTTCAGGATCCCATGGGGATGGAGGTGGCTTCCTCTGGCAGCACACAGCCCCTAGGGGTAAAATTCGCCTCTTCCCTAGGAGCCTGGGCTCCTGATCCTGTCAGCTTCCCTGCCAGGCCCCTCCAAGAGCAGGGCAACTCCAGACCCTCCAGGCAGAGAGGACCCAGAAGGAGGAGAGAGGAGATGAGGGGCAGGTGTCTGGGAAGCGACTGGATGTGTGACAGGGTGGGAGGGGAGGCAGGCAGGTGCAGTGTCACCCCTGCAGTTTTCCTGGGTGATGGAGCAACACGCTCATGGCTCATGGCACCTGCCTAATGTGTCCTTCGCCTCCTGTGCCTGCAGGCCCTTCTCCTTCTGGGGCTGAACCCCGTCTCTGCCTCCCTCCAGGACCAGCACTGCGAGAGCCTGTCCCTGGCCAGCAACATCTCAGGTGAGTCCCCTCAACCCCCTCCTGCAAGATTCCTGGTCACCACAATGCCCCCCTACCCCAGGTATCCCAGAGCCTGCACACAGAACCATGCCCTAAGGCAGGATTCACAGAGTCATTTCCTCTCCAGGGCTCCAGGCAATTCTTCACATCTCCACCGAGCGCCATGTTGAGAAGGATCCTGAGGTTGGGTGTAAGGTTGGTGGGGAAGAGCTGCAGTTGGTTAGTAGCACCTGCCGTGGGCACAGGAGTTTGCAGCAAGGATTCTGAGTAGTTATCTTCCCTGCTTTAGGGTGGGCACAGGGGAAGGCATCCCAGCCCTTGCTGCTGAGTTGTGACTCGGGGAGGCATCAAGGGAGGAAGAAAGGCTGCCACAGTCTGTGGCTAAAAATGCCCAGAGTGTAATACTCCATGGTGCTAACCCGTGCCAGGCACTGATCAAGGACTGGAGCTGTATTAACCCAATTTGCACAATGTCCCTCTGAAGTAGGTGCTGTTGCCCCCATTTTACACATAAGAAAACTGAGGCACAGAGAACTAGTAAGTGCCAGAGCCCTGAGTGGAGCACGGGCAGCCCAGCTTCTGGATGTGGTCTCCAGCGCCGTGCTCTGTATCTCTCCAATAGAAAAGACAGCATAGCTGCAAATATTATTAATATCTGTGTCACTTTACCATTTACAGAGTGCTTTTGCGTAATCATCTCATTTCATCCTCACAAGAATGTAAAGCCCAACATTTGTACAGTTGAGGAAACTGAGGCATGGGAGAGTTACATAACCCCCATGGCACCACGCAGCCAGTACATGGCAGTGACTGGGACCCAAATCTAGGTGTTTGGGCTGCCTAGGGCATGTCTTTTAAAACTTTGGGTGTGGTCCTGGGCATGGCTGCTGCTGGGCAAAAATGGAGAGGGTCCCTGCACCTGAGTGTCTTTGGAAGGCTTGTGGACCTTCTATTTAAGTCTTCAAGCCTCTCCTTGATTCACACCAACTCTTTCATGAAGCACCTACTACACAGCAGGCCCCACGCAGGGCACTAGGGGAAACAAGGGGGCTCACAGTCTAGTCTGGGCATCGAATCCACAAATGCATGTGCGATGAGGCAGAGTGCAAGACGCATGCTTGCAAAGAAACAGACGCAAGTGTCTGCAGGGGGGTAGGAGGACTTCATTTCTGAAGGTGGCTCTGTGGGGACAGGAGGCCTCCACATCTCAGGGTAGCTGCTTCCTGGCCAGCTGTTCCTTCACTAGGGGGAGCCTGGGGGCAGAGGAACAAGCCCTGGACTTGGAGAAGGCACACTGGGTCCCTGTGCTGGCTCATAGAAGGTGCCTGGTCATGTCCTGGCTAGGGGTGGGTACTGGTAGCCACAGGGATGAGCATACCCTCAACCCCTCTTGAACCTCACCTTGCCCAAGTGTAGAGGGATAGGGGGGCTGTTACCTACCCCAAGGATCTCTTATGAGATTCAATGCACTAAGTTGTATGGCAATATTTCACAAACTGTAAACTGTAGAGTGTCATGCCAGTACTAGGTTTGGTTTGGTTTGGTTTGGTTTGGTTTGGTTTGGTTTGGTTTGGTTTGGTTTTAGAGATGGGATCTCACTCTATCACCTAGGCTGAAGTGCAGTGGCACAATCATAGTTTAGTGCAGCCTCGATCTTCTGAGCTCAAGGAATCCTCCTCTCTCAGCCTCCTGAGAAGCTAGGACTACGTGCACACCACCACACCTGGCCTAATTTTTAAAATTGTTTTGTAAAGACAGGGTCTCAGTTGCCCAGGCTGGAGTGCAGTGGCACAATCATAGCTCACTGCAGCCCAGATCTGGGCTCAGGTGATCCTCCTGTCTCAGCCTCAGCAGGCTTTTAAAAGGCTTACTGTATAGCTGGAATGAAGGGAAGGTACTTGCCAGTAATTGCTCATAATGATGGAGGGAGCAGGGAGGCTAAGCAGGGGTGGTGCAAATCCAGGGAGGCTTCCTGAAGGAGGAATTTTCAAGGTGAATATTAAGAGACACTGTTAGTATGAACTGGCAGAAGAGAGCCAGTGCTGTGAGCTACAGCAGGAGGTGAGCAAGGACCAGTAGGTGGGTTTGGCGGAAGGACCAGGAAGAAGTGAGGAGGGAGGAGTGGGAAACTGAGAAGGTACTAGGAGCCCAGAGCATCTGGCTGCCAAGTTGGTTAAGCTGTGCTTGGGGAATGGGGAAGTAAGTTCTTGAGCATGAGTCTGGAGTTCTAGGAGAGAGAGATGGGGAGGGAGGAGAGCTGCTCAGAGGCTGGGCCTGAGAGGAAAGGCCCTATCCCCAGCCCCGCCATGCTCTGGGGCCAGGTCAGGCTTTATCAACTTGTTCGTTATGCTCAGGAGGAGAGACATCCCTGAGCCCACGGAGGTGTCACCTGTCCTTGGAGCCAGCAGGCCATGATGAATAGTGTTCATTCCCTAGTGATTTGTACTCTGTGCCCGTGCCCCCAGCCCAGCCTGCCTGGCTGCATGGCACGCGATCCATCACCCTCCACGATGGCCTCTGATAATGGGCCATTTGTCTTCTGACTCGTAGACCTACCCAGACCGATGGGCACTGGTAGAGACAGATGGTGAGGGTGGGGCAGAGGGGCGAGACAGATGGTTGGGCGTCTGGCCGGGGCGGCTGGCACCGAGCCAGGGCCTTTGGGGGGCCTTTCACGTGCCTCATGCCAGGAACTGGGAGAGAGTGGGTCCCCAGGGCTGAGGCCTATCATGTGGCAGACCACAGGCTTGGCGACTCATAAAATCATGGCATGAGTATGACAATGCCAGGAGGTAATAGAATCATTTACTAATGACATCACAGACAAATAGAATCTGAGTTGACGATTACCTGGGGTCATCAGTTCTCATCTCTGGTCTTAAGGTAGTGAATGATAATTAATAATAGCTAGGCCAGGCACGGTGGCTCACGCCTGTAATCTCAGCGCTTTGGGAGGCCGAGGCGGTCGGATCACTTGAGGTCAGGTGTTCGAGACCAGCCTGGCCAACATGGTAAAACCCCATCTCTACTAAAAATAAAAATAAAAAATTAGCTGGGCTTGCTGGTGGGCGCCTATAATCCCAGCTACTCAGGAGGCTGAGGCATGAGAATCACTTGAGCCTCAGAGGCCGAGGTTGCAGTGAGCCCAGATCACGCCACTGCACTCCAATCTGGGTGACAGAGCGAGACTCTGTCTCAAATAATAATAATAATAATAATAATAGCTAATGTTTATTTAGTGTCCACTGTGTGTTGGACGCCATTCCAAGTGCTTTAATCTCATTCAATCATTACAATACTGTAGTCAGGAATATTTTTATCCACATGTTACAGTAGAGGAACCTAAGGCTCAGAGAAGTTAAACGAGTTGCCCAAACACACTAAGCAGTTACTAAGCAGTGGCTGCAAGATATAAACCATGTGGGCCTGACTTCAGATTTTGCCACCAGCACTGCGTTATGTGGACACTCAGAGCCAGGGTGCCCAGGGCCCGGTGTAGTCAGCCGTCTAGGGGTGCAGGGCCACCCCTGCAGTTTTCCGTACCCACACTAGGTTTGCACATGGCCCCATATTCTCCTCCATGCCTCCCGTATGCCTGGCACTGTACTAGCTGCTGGGAAGGCAAAAGTGAAGAGCCCACAGACCCGCAGGACAGGAGGGCCATCTACTTGTCCTGATGGATCACACACCCTACAGAGGCATCTTTCTTCTCTGCCCAGCCAAACAGAAGGCAGCTCAGCCATGAGGTGGCCGAGCAAAGACCAGGTTTCTGCCACCCTCTCCATGCCAGGGGACCCAGGCAGAGGCCATGCCCATTCATCCCACAGCACATTCCTCTGACTGGGCAAGAATGTGTGTTTCACAGGCTGCCCTTGGGCCACCTGGCTGCTCCCCCTCTGGACAGCCTGGGCTGAGTCCCCCTCCTGGGTTTAAGCCAAATAGGGGGAAGGGCTTCCCAGCCTCAGGGCTGCTGCCAAGTGCCCACTTCCAGAAGCCGCTGATGGGAGACCCGACATAACTGGGACAGAGCCAGGTTCCAGCTTCCTCTGAAGTTATCTACCATGGGCGGATCTGCCAAGCACATGTGGACCCTGAGCCTGATGGGAGGTAAACTGTGTAACCTACCTGGGGGGAGAAGCCAGTGCCTGATTGTGCACAGCACTAAATAGGCCACCTTCAAAGGGCTCTTACCTGTTCGCTAAAGCAGCCCTCCCAGGACCCTGACCCCGCAGGGTTTCTTCCCTGGCAGGTGGGAGCCCTCCACACCTCTCCTCTGCTCTCCCTTTGCAGGGATTTGAGGCAGTCTGACCAGAATGCGGGCCCCACGCATTTGTTCTGTGCATGTGTGGGGAAGGAGGAAGATATAGGATATAGGTTTTTGCATTACTTTAGTCCACTTAACTCCAGCAGCTCACCCCCAACCTAAAGGCCTGTGGTGACGAGGGCTGGTGACTGGGTTGGTTCTACTCCCACATCCCCAACCAGGAAAGACCCTGAAGGCATCTACCTGCCCCGTGAATGAGGGAGTGAGCCACAGAGTGATAGGAACGTTGACACCTCAGACACACCAAGCACACACCTGCTCCAGGGGCCCTTGTACTTGCAGTTGCCTCTGCTGAGAACACTTTCCCCGCAGGTTTTCTCCCTCACTTCCTTTAGGTATCTGCTTAAATGGTAGTACTTTAGAAGCCACCACACTAAAAGAGCACCTTTGTCAGCCTTTATCTCTTTGCACTGCTTCGTTTTTCTCCATAGTATTTCTCACTGGTTAACAGAAATGTGTGTGTGTGTTTGCTGCCTCTCCACTAGAATGTAAGCACCATGAGGACAGGGCATTTATTTTATTCATTATTATATCCCAAGCCCCTTGAACATTTCTTAGGTAGTCAGTAAGTAACAGCTGTCTCTTGGTATCTATGGGGGACTGGTTCCAGAACTCCCCATGGATATCAAAATGCACGGATGCCCAAGTCACTGATATAAAATGGAGTAGTATTTGCATATAACCTATGCACATCCTCCTGTATACTTTAAATCATCTCTAGATTATTTCTAATACCTAATACAATGTAAATGTTATATAAATATAAATAGCTGTTATACTATACTGTTTAGGGAATAATTTCAAGAAAAAAGTCTGTACGTGTTCAGTACACTTTTCCCCAAAACCTATGGATATGGAGAAACAATTGTACTTGTTAAATAAAGAGCAAAGTCACTATTCCTTAATTTACCAGGAGAGGCACTGTGGGACAGGGAGCTGTCAGGAGGCGTTGGCACCTAACAGCACCTCTGCCTTTGTGCAGCTGGCTGGTAAATTGGCTTGGCTATTTGCAAGGTTGGATTACTCTGGTCCAAATTCCTCCTCATCCCAGGACTCTGACGGCTGACTAGGAAAATACCTCCACCTGCCAGGAGAGCAGAAGAGGTCAGGCTTTTGTGGCACTGGAACTGGAGGGAGGGGACATTGGCCCAAGAATCAGAAGGTCCTTGAGGTCCTTATAGCCATCAAGCTGAGTGACACAGAAACTGACTTCCTGCCTTCTCCCCTTCCCAGCTAGGGGATGGACACCATCTCTGTCCCCAGCACCTGTGAAATGATCTTTCTCTCTGCCTCCTTCTCCTGACTTTCTGCCTGCCTCTCTCTATTTCTTCCTTAGTGTCTTCTTCTCCATCTTTTTTCCTCTGTCTCCCCACCTCTCTCCTGGCCCACTTGGCCTCCCACCTCCCTCCCTCTCCGCCTGTTTTCTCCTCCTCATTGTAGTCGGGTGGCTTAAATGAGTGGCATGAATTAAGTCGTGCAAAGCGCCTTTCACAGTGCCTGGTTTATATTATAGTAGTGTCCAACAAATGATCCCCCTCCAGTCCTATACACAATTTCCCTTCTGAGGCCTTGTCCTTACAGGATCCCAGGGACCCCCACTCTCCTCCTCCCTGGACTCGGTGTCCGCAGGACGCAGGATGGCGATCTGAAATCCTTGTGGGGATTTCAGACACAGAGACACTAAGGCCCAGAGAGGGCAGGACCCCGAGGCGTTATGGGAAGGCACCGAGCCCACAAGGCAGTCCCAGGCCGGGAAGTCCAGTGGACAGTGCCAACTGGCCAGGAGCGTGGCGCCTGAGGCCCTGTCCTGCTGCCTCCTCCCTGCCCTTGACCTCTAGGTCCCCTCCCTTCTAACTCCACTCCTCCACTCCACGGCTGAGGCCCTTGTGCCTTTGGCCACGCCCCCCCAACCCCCCCAACCCAAGCCCCTGACCCAGCAGGAGCGCTGACCTTTCACTCGGGGATGGGGGAACTTTGTCTCCTCGCCCCTTTTCATTTGGCTTCTCCTCCCCGTTCTTGCAGCCTCTCTCTCCCTTTCTTCCCGTCTCACACAGACTTTCAATTCCTTCCAGGATTTTCTGGGCTCTTAATGTAAAGGTTGCCACTGATGCTGTGTCACCAGCGCCCCCTCTATGCATCCTTAGGAGCTGCGGGGGCCAGGAGGGAGGGGGAGGCGCGGCGCTGCTGGGGAACTGGAGTCGCAGCTCTACGATCGAGGGGCAGCTGCCCAGATCAGGGCCAGCTGTGCAGCTATGGGCAGCACCCTGAGCTGGTATCAAAAGATGAGCATTGAAAATCCACTCCTGTCTCAGTATCTTTGGTTACTGATTGTCTTGGAATAAGCCATTTGACCACTTTGGCCTCAGTTTTCTTATCTGTAAAACAAGAGAGAATTAGCACCCATGGTGGCATAGTAGGTGGCTGGGAACCGTACCACAGAGGAGAGGCAAATGGCTTCTGACCTGCCCACCCCTTGAAGGTCTCCACATCCCTGGCCAGCTGTGGATGGGGTCAGGCCTTTGGTTAGAGCCCTTCAAGCTCCCAGCAGTGGCCGGTGCAGGTCCTGTAGGCCAGAAGACCTATCCTCAGTGGCTGGCCTCTGCCTCGGCTCTGGCCTCGTCCTCGCTGTGGCTGGTGCCCAGTCCTTTCCTGCCCTCCGTGCCTTGTGAAAGCAAGGCGCAAGAAGACTGGCCGGGGAAGGGAAGAAGGAAGGGCAGGGGCCACACTGATGGAGAGGGTGTGTTCCGTGTGTTCATTCCAGACGCTGCCACGTGGAACATTACATTTGAGCCTAGCTCACTAGATACTGTGGATGAACGAGTGAGGAGTGAATGAGCAAGCTACTGAGGAAGGTACAATGGTGCCATTAAATGAGATGGCATATGTCATGTGTGCCTGGCACACAGTCAGCCCTCAACAAACGCTGCTCCCTTCCTGCTGCCCCCTTAACTGTCCCTCACCCCCTGTGACTGACTCACAATGTGGCATAATGGAAAGAGCACTAGATTTAGAGTACAAAATACCTGCCTATGAGTCTTGGTTCTTTCACCCATTGACCCATGACCTTGGAAAAGTCACCTAACTTCCCTGGGCCTCAATTTCTTCATCTGTAAAAAGGAAATAATCACATTGCCAGATGTATGAAGATCAAATGAAATAGATGAAGAGCTTTGAAACAGCAGGGCATGGCCTCTATACGATCCTCCCCTCCCCGCGGCCACATGCCCCCAGCTCTCCCCCCAAGTCCCTGTCCCCGGGCTCAACACTGTCAGCAGGATCCAGGACAGGTTAAAATCCCAGCCTGGCACGCCGTTGCCTTGGATGGCCCTGCTTCCTCACTCCACTGCTTCCACCGCCACTCCGTGATAACATTCACAGAGACTCCGCTGTGGCACAGCACCTGGGCTTGGCCCACTCCAGCCGCCTGGCCCGCAGTCACCTCGTGTCCATTAAGCCCCAATCCAGATTTCTTTCTCTTTCAATTAAGCCACTTGGCCTGAAGGCCTCTGCCCCTTGAGTCCTGATTTGCACAAATGCCCTATGAATAGCTTTGATTAGAAAGAAAAATCAGCATTTGGTACAAGTGCTGCTCGGCACTGCCCTGAGTCCAACAGAGAAAGGGAGCCAATTTAACCCAGTGCTGTTTCCTGAGAGATTGGGGACAAGCTAATTTGGGGAGGAGATGGCAGGCAGCCCCAGCCAGGGCTTGGCAGCTGCTAAGGCCTCGGCCCAGGCCTGAAGAGGCTGCCCCCACCCGCGCTGGTTCATGGTTCCTGGCCCTCCGTGGCTTGTCTGTCCACTCTTGTGCCAATTCTAGGTTATTAACCTGGGGACACTGGGGCTCAAAAGGACTGGTGTGCCAGCCTCACTCAGAGGGAGGCACTAAAAGGCAGAGAAAGAAGGGGCAGCCTCAGGGGGGTGCCAGGACTGTGCCAGCCCCCACCCTTTGGAGGCCATATCCACCCTCCCCTCCTGAAGTGTCACTGGGCCTCAACTCTGCCCCAACATCCTCTCTCTCACGCGTGCTCTCTCTCTCTCCTCCAAAAAGCAAATATTTGGAAGGGGACTTTGACATCTTCTTTCTAGTTCAGATGTTTATATCTCTTTGAGTCACAGACCCCTTTGAGAATCTAATGAAAGCCATGGGCCCATTTCCCCATTAAAATGCATGTATACACCAATATTTTCATTACATTCAGGGTCTCTGCGAACTGTTGAAGTTTCCAGTGGGCTGAGATTAAGAATTTCTGATCTGGTTCAACCACTTGATTTTATTATAGATGAAGACAAGACACTAAGGCCCAGAGAGGGCAAGTGACTTGCCTATGATCTCACAGCAAATTAGTGGCACAGCCCATTCTGAAGCAGTGGGCCCAGACTCCCAGTTCAGTGTCCTTTCCACTCCCCCAGATGGTGTCTCCCTCCCTTTCCTCTCCATAGCTCACTTCTCCGTCAGTCCTGTCCTAGGGCCCTGCACAGAACAAAGTACACACGATGTATGGTCAGTAAGTGTGGTTAACAGGCCAGCCGGAAGAAGGAACAGGCCAGCCGGAAGGAGGGCCAACTTCATTTAGCTGGTTCTTCCCTGCAGGGCCAGGGTAGATGTGGTTTGATTGCAGAGACGTGAGGGGCTAGATCAGTGATTGGATGGGTCTGTTCCAGGGTGTTCATGTGATGTCTCAGAGCTCCAGGCTGTCACCATGCGAGGGACCAAGAGAAGTGTCCTTAGGCTACAGAGCAGGGGACCAGAAGCATGCCCAGGCTTCCTCTAAATGCCAGGACCTTAGCATTTAACCCCACCTCCAGCCATCTCTCTTCCTCCTCTGCTCTGGAACCCATGCTGGCTCCCTAGTACCATAGCATCAGATTCAGATTTCTTCCCCTTGTGTCTTCTTTGCATAGGATGAGCTCATTTCTGCACTGGTCATTGTTGTCATCCTGTCCCTAGTTGGCGTGAGTGGGAACGAGTGGGGAGGTGGGCAGAACTCTGGAATGTCCTCTGCCTGCCTGGGGCCTTGGCCGGATATCTTGCTGTGCCTTACCAGCCGTCTCTGCCCCCAGGACTGCAGTGCAACGCATCCGTGGACCTCATTGGCACCTGCTGGCCCCGCAGCCCTGCGGGGCAGCTAGTGGTTCGGCCCTGCCCTGCCTTTTTCTATGGTGTCCGCTACAATACCACAAGTAAGGAAGAAGTGGAGGGTGGACCATCTGCTGGGAGGTGGGACAGGATGGGGAGAGCTTGGAGGTGGGGGAAGTAAGAATGACGATGACAATAACAGTAATACCTCTTGTGGGGATCGCCCCTGTTTTCCAAAGGTCAGCGCTATATTCTCCCTGGTGCCCTGTGCTCATTACTCGTGATTCTCACAATACCCTTGCAAGACACTATCATGCCTCCTATAACTAAGGCCCCTGGGGCTCAGGGAGGTTAGGGAACTTGCCCCATTGGCAGCTGGTAAGGGGTGAAGCTGGAATTTGCGTCCACGTCTGTCTGGCACTTTCTTCTGCCATTAAACTTCAGGTTAGTCTGTTTGAGCCTACTGTAATACCATGAAGCAGGGCAGGAATCATCAGAGCCCCAGCTGTGTGGATAAGAACCTTGAGTCAAGAGGTTCTGAGGCCTACCCCAGGCCCTCCAGCCAGGAGGCAGGGGACCCAGAGTTTCAGATGCACAGGCACAGGCTCAACTTGCATCCTGGATTTGTAGGTGGAGTGGGGACAGGATGGGGTTGACCCAGGGTCCGTCGGATACTTGATCCTCGTGTAAACACCTGGCTCCCCGGAGGCCCGAAACCCCCAGAGCCGGGCTTTGCAGCTCCCTGCTATTCCGCCTGCCACTCTCAGAATTAATTTGCTCTCCCCTGTCAATGAGTCAGGTCCCTGCTTATCAAGAGAGCAACAGCTGTGGGCCAGGAGCCCTAACCCACCTGAGGGGAGGCTGGGGACCTGATCCCTGCAATTGGGGCCTCCTGTGTGCACCCTTGGGTCCTTGTGGTCTTGCACTCAGAGTCCCAAGAGGGCACAGGGGTGAGCCCAGACACCATGTAGTTTACTCCAAGACTCACTGTGTGACCTCCCAGCACATTGTTGCCCCTCATCTGGCCCTCAGCCCCTCATCTGAGGATGGAGAGGGCTGGATGGCTTGGCTTCTAAGATGTCTTCCAGCTCAAAACTCCCAAATTCCTTCTCCTGCCCCTCTTTCCTCTACCAGATGGATTTGGGGGTTAAGGTTGGGGGCTATAGCAGAGGAGTGAGAAGACCCAGCCAGAGAGTGACTCCCCAGGGAGTGACCTGGGAGGCCAGGGCAGGGCAGGAGGCTGGGGCAGCCAGATCTAGCAGCCTCGTGTGTCTGTACCATGTCCTGGCCATGGGAGGGACTTGGGAGAGGGAGAAGACACACTGGGAGGGGCTTGGGGACCAAGGGGAGGAAGTGCAGAAAGGAAGAAGGGCCTCTTGGCCAGGTCAGTCCAAGGCGTGCACAGTTGGCCAGGCCCCAGTATAGTCAGGCCCATTTTGTAATAAGGAAATTGAGGCACAGAGAGGCTAATAACCTATAGGAGGTCGCAGAGCCTGGAGGCACGGTCACAGCCCAGGGACGATAACTCCCACGATGCTGGGGGCTGAGTCCTTCTGGAGCCCCTAGGAAGGAGGCAGCATCTGCACATCAGAGGAGCTTCCAGGAGGAGGCACCAGTTCCTGTCATGTCCACTTCCAGAGTGATTCTCGTGTCTGGCCCTACCTGCCCCCACTCCCCAGCGCCACTGCCCAGCCTCAGGTTTCAGATCTGAGTTGGTCACTCCTTCACTTGGAATCCACTCTTCTGTGGCCTCCGTGGTCAGGCCCGTGCTGCTGGGTGGGGCCGGCCAGGCTGTCTGTGGTCATGGCCCTGTCGCCTTTTGCAGCCAGCCCTGGCCACCCCCCATGAGTTCCCTCTACTCCCGTTGCAAAGGGTTACTTGACATGCTCCAGATAAACATTTTCAGCCCTCAGTGCCTGGACACACACTTCACTTGCTGGCCCTGCCTGAAGTGGCAGCCAGGAGTCCTAAGTTCTCATTCTAGCTGCATCTGCAGCTGGTTAAGGAGCCCTTGGCACAGACCTTCTGTGGGCCTCAGTTTCTCCACCTGCAGAATGGGTGGGAGGATTGAGTGTGGTGCTCTCTAGGCTCCCCCGCGCTTCCCTCTGTGATCCCAGGAAAGGAGCTGGGGTGATGGCCTCTCGACATGGGGTCAGTCTGTGAGGGCAGGGCTGGAAGACCCCTTTCCAGGTGCCTCCAGCGCCAGATGAGGTGGAGCACGCCTGTGCAGTCAGTCACAAGTGGGTACCCAGAGCTGCACCTCATCATTAAGCACTAATTAATCCATTTACTGATGAGTTGCTGCCAGGACTTCTAGGCCTTCTCCCTAATGCCCTCCCTCCTGCTGCATCTGATCTTCAAAGGGATGGGAAGCATTTCCAAAAATATCCATTTTCCCGTGATTCTTCGGGAGGACTGCTCAGCTCAGCAATTAAAGACAAGGAGGTCGCATCCTCCCTGGCAACGGCTCCCTGCTTGTTGGGCCTGCTTTCTTTCGGATCACCTCCTTTCTCCCCATCAAAGCCTGCTCCCTCTGGGTGACCCAGCCTCTGATGGGACTCCTGACTCTCCCCCACATGTCAAGGGGGGCAAGGGTGTTGAGCAAAGGGGCTCCTCCCACAATATCCACCGGTACCCTTTGATGGGGACAAGGGACACACTCTGAGTCTCACGTAAGGTTATATTAATACAGCTCCAAGACAATAATAATAAAAATAACAGCCAACATCACATGCCGGGTACAGTTCCAAGCACCTTGTGCATGTTAACTAAAAATACTCAACTCTTGATGTAGGAGCCGCTATTCAGATGCTCTCACTTACAGAGGAGGAAGCTGACAGGTTTCGGGATTTGCCCAAGGTCACACAGCTAGTGGAAGGTAGTGCCAGGATTTGACGCTAGGCTGTCTGGGTCCAGGGGCCACGCTCTTAGCACTACTCCATGCTGCCTCTTAACTCAAGAACCACCCCACCCCATCCCACCAGCCCCGGGCCCCTTCCAGCCGGATCTCTGTCCCAAAGCCCCTATCCCTGGAGATATTTCAGAGCAGCCTCTGGTCCCGGGACTTCCCAGCCATGGCAGAGACACTGGGTTCTCCTGGTTCCTCGTCTCACCCTCCCCTCAGACCTCCATGAAAACCCACTGGGTGAGCCTCAGCCCTCAAGTAACTCATCCCTCATTTGGCAATTGGAGAGAATCAGCAGCCTCTTCACCAACTCTGCCCAAGGGCCTGAGGCTCCCTGAGACTGCGGTCCACTGACATGGAAGAGCTTTAAAAATCCATTTAGCCGGATCTCCCACTGGCCAGCTGTAGCTGAGCAGCTCCTCAGCAGGGGGACCAGGGAGGGGAATGGAGGGGAGTAGAGCGAGAGAGGAGGAGAGGCCACATCTACTTTTCAGCCCTGGAGGCCGGGACGGGCTCCCTATCATCACCTTCTTGTCCTGATGCTGCCAGCAGAGGCAGCTCCCAGGCTGGATGGTCCCTTGGGGATCAGCCAGTCCAGCCCCTCCTTTTATAAATGAGAAGGGGTCCCCAGAGGTCAGTCATGCAGCACGGCAGCAGCTCAGCTGGTCCCAGGGCCCCAGCCTCTAGATCCTCACAGGGTTCTGCCGCATGGGGCTCCAGACTCAAGGACTGGGACTCCGGCAGCTTTCCCAGCCCTCTTCCAGCCCCAAGGGCCACTGGGAGCCACAGGAAGGCCTACAGTGAGGGAGGTTCCAGGGGAGATACTCAGGGCTTCATTTCTCTGCCAGGCAGTTCTGCCTGAAGTCAGAGCCAGAATTAACTCAAGGAAGCATGTTTAGAGCTACTGATGCCAGAGCCGGGTACAGGGTGGGGTGGGGCGACCTCTGCCAGCAGAGAAGATGAGATGGAATTTAGAACTCACGCTGTCCCTTCCCAGCTAGGTTTTAGGACCCTGGAGCTCAAGCCTGGTAGGCATGAAGGAGGGTAAGGGGAACACGTTGGGCAGCTCTGCCCATCCCAGGGCCCTAAAGCCAGGCATCAATTCAGCTCACAGGGCCCCTCCCCATCTCCTTAGAAGGTGACAGGTTCTGGGCCACAGTCCAGGCCGGTGGCTGCACAAACCTCCATATGTCCCTGGGCCACTCTCCTGCCTTCTTCCTTGAGTGACATGGGCCAGGCTAGGAGCAGCTGTGACAGACCTGAGTGATGACATCTCCCCACACACGCCTGTCACCTGTCATTTTCTGTCCAAGAGACCTCCATCATGGATGTTCCCCCCACCCACTGACCACGACCTTCCAACACAGGCCCGCTATGGGGAAGTGCCACCATGGGACCTTCCCCAAGATCTGCCCCATGAACTCTGAGCCCCCGTGTGCAGCACAGCCAGTGAGGACCTCCCACGGCAGCCTCTGTGAGATGGCTCTACCACAAGAAGCCCTGTCGTGCCACCTGCCACGCGAGCTGTCACCGCATACCCTTCCACCGTGTCATGCCCAGCCTCGTGAAAATTGACTCATGAGGTCTCACCATTTTTTTGCTGTCTTGCAAGACCCCTGAAAAGGAGATTTCTCAGAAGAGCACCTACCTGTCATCTGCCACCACATAATGACTTGCAAAGGAACAGCCCAGGGAGCTGGTCAAGCCTGTCCACGGGCCAGTCCTGTGGGCATGATCATGCCAGCTTGAGTGGGCAGAGCCGGGGGAGCCACCAACCCCTGCTGGAGGCCAATGGACAGAAAGAGGCAGGAAGATGGGAGTGGTAAGGAAGCCCCTCTCCCCAGCTTCACTACACAACCCCCAGCCAGCAGGTGCCTGTACTGGCCATCTACAGATCCATCTACGCATCCATCTGGGCCAGGACAGTCAGGCAGGGGCCCGGGCTGCCCCGCCATCACTGCCTCTCTCTTCCTTTTCCAGACAATGGCTACCGGGAGTGCCTGGCCAATGGCAGCTGGGCCGCCCGCGTGAATTACTCCGAGTGCCAGGAGATCCTCAATGAGGAGGTGAGGCTGAGCCGAACAAGGCTGCCCATATGGAGGGGGGTCCAGGGTCCCCAGCAGAGTTTTGTGCCTGCTACTTGGAGTCAGGGAGCCAGAGGCTAATGTCAAGGCCCTGCCCTAGTGAAGCTGACTGGGGAGCTGGAGCTGTCAACTTGGAAATGGCCCATGAGCAGGCGCTCTCGAGGGCAGGCTGGACCAATGGGGCACTGGGCAGGCTCTGATGGTCATGAGATGGGTCCTTGTTCCTTCCTTCCTTCTCCCTGTGCTCATCGGGCAGCCGCTTGCACTGGGCATGGGACTGTCCTGGGGGTGCAAAGGGAGACCAGACTCGGTCACAGGAGTCCCACCCTTTTCCACCACACATGCCTGAGAGATACATCCAGCTCCAGCCACAGGGCTGTATGGGAACCAGGGACGGGATGGAGGTAGCAATGCAGTTTGAAAAAGCCCTTGGAAAGCCTTTTAAAATGTTAAATGTTTTTGAACAGATATTGCTTACACAGAACTCAGAAGGTACAAATGGGAATACAATGTCCCCTCCCACCCCGTCCCCAGCCACTGGATTCCCTCCCAGAGGCAACCATTTTGCCAATTTCATAAGTGTCCTTCCAGAGACATTCTCCGCATACACGAGTAATTTTGTATACGTATTCTTTTTTGTTTTTACCTGAATGTTGCATATTATACACACTGTCTACACCTTGCTTTTTTCATATAATCATCTATCTTAGAGATGGTTCCATATCAGTACATAAAGAGCATCTTCATTCTTTTTGCATTTGCATAATATCACAAAATGTACCATAATTTATTTAAACCAGTCTTTATTCTCAGTCTTTAGTTATTACAAACGGTGCTGCAATGAATAATCTTTGAAGGATGATATTTGGCAGAGGCACAAATATATCTATCCTGGAGCTGCTGCTGCCCTCGGTCTCTCCCACCCTGTCTCCTTTTCCACCTGACGCTTTCTCCCTTGGTGCTGAGGAAGACGGGGGTCAAAGGGCAGAAGGGGGGACACCCCAGGCTGTCTGAGGGCTAGGGATTCTGATTGTGGAAGAGAGAGACTGACCAAAGCAGTCCCAAGAATCCCGTCGCCTAAAGATCAGAGCTGGAAGGGACCGTGGAGACTCTCCTTCCCATCTTGAGGTTCCCAGACTTGCCTGGTTATAAGAATCGTCCAGAGGCAGATCTCCTGAGGTCAGGAGTTCAAGACCATCCTGGCCAACATGGTGAAACCCCATCTCTACTAAAAATACAAAATTAGCCGGGTGTGGTGGGATTACACCTGTAATCCCAGCTACACGGGAGGCTGAGGCAGGAGAATCGCTTGAAACCAGGAGGCGGAGGTTGCAGTGAGCCGAGATTGTGCCGCTGCACTCCAGCCTGGGCAAAAAGAGCGAAATTCCATTAAAAAAAAAAAAAAGTGGGGCCAAGTGCGGTGGCTCACGCCTGTAATCCCAGCACTTTGGGAGGACGAGGCGGGCAGATCACGAGGTCAGGAGATCGAGACCATCCTGGCCAACATGGTGAAACCTCATCTCTGCTAAAAATACAAAAATTAGCCGAGCATGGTGGCGCATCCCTGTAATCGCAGCTACTCAGGAGGCTGAGGCAGGAGAATCACTTGAACCAGGGAGGCGGAGGTTGCAGTGAGCCCAGATCGCGCCACAGCACTCCAGCCTGGCGACAGAGCAAGACTCTGTCTCAAAAAAAAAAAAAAAAAATGGAATCTCCCAGAGCACTTGTCCAAATACAGGTCCCAGGGCCACACCCAACACCTAAGAAATCACACTGTCCAAGGAGGACCTGGGAATCTGTGTCTTTCATGAGTGCCCCAGGGGAGCCTTCTGATGGGGCAAAAGTGAGAAACTCTAATCTAGTGCGACCCGTTCACATTACAGATGGGGAGACTGGGGCCCAGAAAAGGGGAATGATTCACACAAGGTCATGTGGCTCTGGGACATTCCTTTTTTTTTTTGAGACAGAGTCTTGCTCTGTCGCCAGGCTGGAGTGCTGTGGCGCGATGTCGGCTCATTGCAACCTCCACCTCCCTGGTTCAAGTGATTCTCCTGCCTCAGCCTCCTGAGTAGCTGCGATTACAGGAATGCACCACCATCCTGGGCTAATTTTTGTATTTTTGGCAGTTAAGTCAGAGCCCGGAACCCAGGGCTTTGGAGCCCAGGCTCTGGAGCACAGGCTCTGCAGCCCAGGCTCTGCTTTGCCCACTGCCAGGTATCTGGCGTGAAACAAAGTTAACGGAGAAAGAATCACTTTCCTTCACCTGTAGCTCCCACCCCGGCCTGGCAAGCTTTGGTTAGCCCCACCCCTGGCTTCCTGGCCTCAAGTCACTGAGCTAATGCGGGGCTCTGCTGTCTCCTTCCGGAAGCTGCGGCTAGGTCAATGCCTAGCTTAAAAGACTCATGAGTTCTTCCACGGTGCTGCTCTGGCAGGGCGAGGGGCTGCCTGGCATCTCAGATCCCACAGGCCAGACCTTTGGGTGGCCCTCAAGGCTGGGGTGGGTTGGTCAGGCTCCCTGATGATCTGATCTGAGCAGGGAAAGCCCTCAGCTTGCTAAGCCCCCACACAGAGAGCCCACCTGGGAAGTCCTGGGATTGGGAGGAGGGCTCCTCCTGGACTGGGGGAAGGAGGTGGGGTTCCAGGTTAGGAGACTTAGTTGGGCCAGAGGAGATGGCCTTGGCCTTGGCTGGTGGGGTGGGAGTGGGCAAGACCGTTCAGGGATGTGGGGAGCCCGTAGCCTGGCACACAGTAGAGGAGGTGGGAGGAAAGGAAACAGGGCTGGTGCTCAGAAGAGCGGGTCAGTGCTGTCAGTGACTCAGGACCACATGCCATTGCAGAGAGGGATGGTGTCCAGGAGGCATAGCTAAGCCATGAGGTCAGGCTGCAGGCCGCACTGTCTGTCCCAGTTTCACGCCCTGCACTCAACCCTCCTGAGGGTCAGCGCGGGGTCTTCGTGGTTCACCTGTCTCTCCTGCTCTAATGTAAGCCCCTTCTTTTCAGTTGGCTGATGGGGACACTCGGCAGCCCCCATTTTCCCCAGCACCCTTCAAAGGCCTAAGGGCAGTAGGTTAGCCACCCTCAGCCTGCCCTGCAACACCCACCCCTGCCAGGACAGGGGTCTCTCCCTCTGTCCACCAGCAGGGTTAGGACAAGGAAGAGGATCGGGAGCCCGGTCTCATCAGCCCCCTCTTTGCATTGCAGTGGGAATAGCACGGACCTTAGGGTTTGGGTTTCGACGGGAACCTGCTGCATGACCTTGAGGAGGCAACTTAACCTCACCAAGTTCCCAAAAATGGTGGCCAGGAATTCAGATCTCTGCCTTCTGGGGATGGAAGGGTGGTGTTGGCCTGTCTTGGCCTATGGGAGACGTTCCATTCACCTGCCGCCCCCTGTCTCTCATCTCCCCTGTGAGGTCAGGGGAGGTTGTAGTGTACACCTGGGGGAGTGACCCGCCCCACCCCCCAGCCCATCTGTGCCTGGCTCTGCCATCTCTTTCCTCTGCAGCCCCTGCTGGCCTGGTGCCTAGCACTCTGGGTAATCGATTAGTTTAATTAGTGAAAATGCCATTCCCTTCTGCCAGCCCCCAGCCTCGCCAGACCCCTCCCAGAACTGCAGAGGAAAGTATCCAATTAATTGAGTGGTAGGTTTCTCAGCTCTGGGCCTGGGCTAAGCCCTAATTAAGCTCCAGCGCCCTGGGGTATCGCAGATAATGGATTCGCAGGAGTCTGCCTGTGAAATGGGACTTGCGAGGGCACCCCAAGGCCAGGCACCCCAGGAGATCTGCCCGCAGCCAGCACCACCAGGGGACAGGCCCCCAACTGTTGCATACATGGCTGGCCGGGGGATGGCACTGAGCCCCCAGCACCACCCCTACACCTGCTGCCTGTATCAGCACCCTCTCCTCCCCCCACCACCTCCCGCTACTACTGTTCACTCCCTTCCCCACCGTCCAGCCTTCCCCCACCCGCCCAACACTTGCACACACTCTATCCCCTTTCCCCACGTTCTGCGGCGCACAGGAGCCTGGGCCTCAGGCACAGCCTGGGAGAGCACACCGTGGTGGGACATGAAACGGATTCTGGGGGTCTGGGTTTGTGGACCAAGGTTCACTGCTCACTGTGTGGGGAGAGGTGAGTGGTGGTTGGACCAGGGCTTCTGAACTGTAAAGGTGCTTTTTCCTAAAACCAAGCTCCGATTCCATAGGCCTGGCGTAGGGCATACATTCCACTTTCCTCAAGATCTCTGCGTGCTCCTCTGTGTGCTGTTGCTGGGCCAGGGGCCACCCTTTGAGGATCAAGGGGCTGGAGTGAGTGCCCACTGCAGGGTAAGAGGAGTAGCTCTGGAAGCCTCGGTGGAGAGGACGTGCCAGAATGGAGTGGGCACCAGTGGGGAGCTTGGAAGGGAGGTCTCATTGCCACCAACCCAGAGAGGCATCAGGACGGATCTGGCACTGCAGCGCCTGGGACGAGGTGGTGTCCTGCAGAGAGTCCAGTCATAGTCAGCCAGGCACAAATTGCTTATTCAATTCAGATCACTGAGGGTACAGCGGAGTGGCCTCTGCCAAGTACCACGCTGTGCCACCCTCCTTAGGGCGGGGTGCCTGCTGGTGTTAGGTCTCCAGACTGGATGGAGATGGAGTGCTGGTCAGGGCCCCAGGGGTAGCTGTGCCCACTTGTCCTTCGGACATCCCAGCTGCTTTGCTGTTATCGTGGCCGTCGGTCGGGGTGTCACTGGCTGTCCCTGGGGGTGCTGCTGACTCTCCTCTCCAGGTATCACTGGCCACCTCTCAGGGTGTTCCTGGGTGCCTCTTAAGGCCTTGCTGTCTCTCTAAATAATGCTGGCCAGAACTCTGGTTGTTATTGGAAATGTCACAGTGTCACTGGCTTCTGTCTGGGTGTCGCAGGATGTATTTGTCTCAGGGTATCAGCAGCCATCCCTCAGGCTGTCTCTCCAGCTGTCTTCTCAGGTTGCATGATGCTGATGTGGCCGATGAGAGACAGGGCTTGAACCCGGCCCAGGCCCGACTGCTCAGGGAGGCACACTGAGACTTTGTCCCCTGGGAATGGTTTGGCCTGATTCTCCCTCAGGCTCTTGGAGGAAAGCCCTCTTGGGCGCTATTGTCCCAGCAGGAGGTCCCCCGAGGCTCCTGGGCCCAAAGTGGCATGAGACCACCCCAGAGAGTGCCTCTGCTTTCAATTCCTGCTTGTCCCCCAAGAAATGTCACAGGGGGCCGGACACGGTGGCTCACGCCTGTAATCCCAGCACTTTGGGAGGCCGAGACAGGTGGATTGCCTGAGCTCAGGAGTTCGAGACCAGCCTGGGCAACATGGCAAAGCCCCATCTCTACCAAAAAATACAAAATATTAGCTGGGCATGGTGGTGCATGCCTGTGATCCCAGCTACTCGGGAGGCTGAGGCAGGAGAATCACTTGAACCCAGGAAGCAGAGGCTGCAGTGAGCCGAGATCCTGCCACTGCACCACTCCAGACTGGGCGACAGAGTGAGACTCCATCCCTCCCCCACCCAAAAAAAGAAATGTCCCTGGGAAACAGGGAAAAGAGGGATTTTAAAGCCAGGCAGACCCAGGTTCCAGATACCGGCTGCGTGGCGTGGCCAATTATTCAGTCTCTTCTACGGAAAGAACTGGGATGAGAGGAGCAGTCTCCAAGGGCATCTGTGGGAAAGAAAAGCAGTAGCGTCTGCAGAGCTCCTGGCACAGTGCTCAGCATACAGCAGGTGCTTAACAGATAACTCCTCCCCACTCCAACCCCAAGGGCCCAGTACGGCCTGACTCGGGAGTGAGGCAGGGGCCCTGGAAGGCAGCACTGAAGGGTCTCCCTGCACACTGCGCTCCTCCCGCCCAGCCTGGGCCTGTGAACAAGGCCGGGGTGTTGTGCCATGCTCAGCTCCACACATGCTGTCATTACCCAGGGACTTCTCAGCATGGATTTGTGGAAAATGTAATAAAAGGATATTAAATACCAGCTCCAGACAACCTGTGATGTGTGCATATCTTCCAGAGCCTCCGGATTGGGGCATCTGCCGCCAGGCGTTCAGAGACCCTCCCCACTTGCACGGGTGATAGGTACCCTCTCCTCACTCCCCTCTCTGTCTCTCTCTCTCCTGCCTTCATTTACACCTCCCTGGATCCCAGTCCTTTGGAGGCTGGAGTTGCTAATGTAATTACCTGCCATGTTCCAGAAAGCCTCTGCCTGGAAACCAGCTCCAAGAACAGAGCTTCTGTAGCAGCCTCTGGAGAGGTTCCCCAATGAGGGTGCTCCTTCAGAAGGGCCTTGGTGGCCGGGCGGAACTGGGCATAGGGTCTTGGCTTCTCCTGGGATGCCTGGTGGATAGGGCTGGACTTGATCTCTGGTTTCAAGTGGGTTCTGTAATTCCAACAGGAAGGCCTATGGAGTAGCTCCTTGGTGGCCAGTAGCTCCTTGGTGGCTCTGAGATGATGAGGGCCGTTGTGGGCTCACTGCTTCTCAGCACTTGCATGTCACCCACCTTTGTGCCTCATGATCATTCAGCCCCACCCTAGAGCCTAGAAACGGGGAGGAAGGGAGGTGCTGCCAGGGACCCCTCCCTTCTCAAAGTCACCTGCTTTTCAACACCCGTCTTTCCTTCCTTCACTCACACACTGCTTTGGAGTTTGACTGCGTGTCAAGCTCTTGGTTTCTAGGCCCTGCTTCTCGGGACCTATAAAAGTGTGGATGGGGGCTGTGCTCTTGGGCAGGAGTCTGCAGAGAGCTGGGCATGGGGACTGACCAGTCCCCTATTATGGGCTGGGGACCTGTTTGCAGCCTTCGTATCTTGCCAATCTACATGTGCAGGCAAGAGGTGGTTTTGGAGTTGCGTGACCTCCAGCGCGTCAGCATAAACTCTGTGCTGTTTTCCTACAAAATAAAGCCCAGATGCCCTTCCCGGCTCCCCCCACGGGGTTGACCTGATGGTTTAAGACGATAACAGATATGAAAATCCTCTGTAAACAGGAAGGCTTCACCACTCTTGGAACTCAAGATTGCTGTAAAGAGGAGGGCAGTGACCTCCATCAGTATATTAAATTCATTAAGAAATAAACCCGGGGAATGTGTTACAGTCCTGGGAGAGGATCCTGCTCACTCTGCACAGATCCCCTTGGGCCAGGGATGGGGAAGGCCCCGGAAAGTGAGTTATGGAGCCTAAGGAGACTTTTCTGTGGATTCTGCTGATTCTGTGGATGCCAGAGCCCAGCAGCTGCCCGGCCCCGCCTCGCTCACAGGAGCAGGCGGCATTGCAGCAGGAGGGATTTAGGGGTGGCTGAGAAGGTGATGACTCAGTTCAGAAATGGGTGGAGAAGAGAAATCCCGGGAGTTTGGTGTCTCTGCAGCTGAGAGGTCCACCTGGTGTTCTGACTGGGTGGCAGCATGGGTAGATGCGAGTGTGAGGGCCCACCTGTGAGCCGGCCACATGTGCTTGTGCATGCAGGGGCGGGGGGTCCATGTGGAGTGGGGAATCCCACGTGATGTGGAGATTCAGTTCGACACAACACGGAGCAGTGAACACAGCATGGGATTCAGGGACAGGCAGAGCCTCAAACTGGATGGCGTTGCTCTGCAGCAAGGCCTGACCCTCAGCAGATGCTCAGGAAGGGGGAGTGGCCCTTGAGATCATGACCCGCTCCATCCCAGCCACCCCTAGGCGATGTCCTCACAGAGCAGCTCCCATCCAGCAGAAGGCTCACCTCTGCCCCTCTCTCCTGCTCCAGAAAAAAAGCAAGGTGCACTACCATGTCGCAGTCATCATCAACTACCTGGGCCACTGTATCTCCCTGGTGGCCCTCCTGGTGGCCTTTGTCCTCTTTCTGCGGCTCAGGTGAGAAGACCCCAGCACTGCCTCCTCCTGTCCCCAGGCCCTAGAGCAGAAGCAGGGTGGAGAAGTGAGAGGAGCAGCTCTAGGTTGGGGTGGGGGTTGCTGGGAGAGGGTGGCAGGGGCTGGCTTATCTGAGAGTCTCAGGTCTCTGGGAACCTCTGGCAGAGCCGCTCTGCCCTCTCCCCAGTAGCTGCTGGAATGGTGGGGAGGGACAAAACTTGTCTTATGTCACCCATACCCAGGCCAGGCTGCACCCATTGGGGTGACCAGGCAGATGGAGCCCTGGAGGTGGGGGCTCCATGGAGTGGTGCCCCAATTCAGGCTCGAAGGTACCTGGGCCCCAGCACTACCGCCAAGGATGCAGGTGGCAGAGCCGGGGATGGGGATGGTTGGGATCAGGAGCCGAGCATCAGGGCTGGAGGCTGGGAGCAGGGCTGACCCCTGTGACTGTCCATCCTGGAATGGCAGGGAGTAGAAGGCACCCCCAGGGGAAGCGGGCATCGCCAGGAATCCAGCTGCCCTGGTCCATGGAGCACAGGCTCCATGGAGTGCCAGGCTCTGCCTGGGGCTTATGTCTGGGTGGGCTGCAGGCAGGAAGGGCTCCATGGGGCATTAGGAGAGCCTGGCTGTCACCTCCCTGTGTGACTTGGCCAGTCAGCCCCACCCTGTGCCTCAGTTTCCTCATCTACACATCTGGGCTGGGGTGATGGAGGTGGCCTACCCCTCATCCTCTCTCTCCTATCGCTCCCATCATCCACCCGCCCTGCTGCACCAGGAGCATCCGGTGCCTGCGAAACATCATCCACTGGAACCTCATCTCCGCCTTCATCCTGCGCAATGCCACCTGGTTCGTGGTCCAGCTAACCATGAGCCCCGAGGTCCACCAGAGCAACGTGGTACGTCCTGGCAGGGGAGCGGGGAGCGGGGAGCAGGTCAGGCCAAGCCCAGGTCAGAGGAGGGGCCCAGGTGGGCCTGCCCTGCAGAGGAGGAGCCCACAGAACAGGAGTGGGATCCTAGGGTGTGCCCTGTCCTGCCCTGGGGAGGCCCAGGCCCAGGGTTTGGTGCCTCCCCTGCCCCCCATCATCATCTCTGGTTGGGGGTGGGGTGGCAGGGCTGGTGCAGGTTGGTGACAGCCGCCTACAACTACTTCCATGTGACCAACTTCTTCTGGATGTTCGGGGAGGGCTGCTACCTGCACACAGCCATCGTGCTCACCTACTCCACCGACCGGCTGCGCAAGTGGATGTTCATCTGCATTGGCTGGGGTGAGCTGGGAAGCCACCTCCGCAGCCTGGGCAGTGGCGGCCGCTGGGCTGCCCTCTCCTCCAGACTCAGGCCAGCGGGCTGGGGGGCCTGAGGGATGGAGGTCGGGTTGGGGCGGTAAGGTGTGCACGATAGCCCTCTGCTCCTCTTGGGGGTGGGCGGCAGTAGAAGCACCTTGAAGGAGGTGTGTGAGTTTGAGATCCACCCTGAGTAACCCCAGACCCCCTGGAACCTGGGCTGCACTGGGGTTCTCCAGGCCCACATCCTCCAGCCCCCGCTGAGGGCTCTGTGACAGCCCATCTCTCCCCCAGGTGTGCCCTTCCCCATCATTGTGGCCTGGGCCATTGGGAAGCTGTACTACGACAATGAGAAGTAAGTCATCTCCTTTCCCTTCCTGACCCCAAGGTTTAGGCTCCCAGCCCAGCTTGGTGACACTCCCCACGGGCATTGGCTATGCTGGCTTTTGCAGAAATGCTGGCCATGCAGAAATCAGGACCATGGTTTCTGCATCTATAAAGGGAGAGATCTGGGGGCTGGACTCATTCAGAGGGTCCCTGCCTGTGCTCTGCCTGGGTGGGGCTGGACAAGCAGGACCCAGCCTCCTTTATCTGCCTTGAGCTTACACAGGAAGCAGGCTGGAGCCAGACTGCCCAGGTTCAGAATCGTGACTCCATCTTTAAATAGCTGTGTGACCTTGGACAGATTACTGCAGTGTGCCTCAGTTTCCTCATCTGTAAAATGGACATGCTACTGCCTCAAAGGGCTGTTGTGGGGTGATATGAGTCCATCTATATTAAGCATTTACAATAGTTCCTGGCACATAGAGTAAATGCTATATAAATGTGTTCTATTAATATTAAGACATCTTAATAAAAGAGTCCATGAATTTAATAGAAGTGGACCTAGATGATCTCAGAGGCTTCTTCCAGCTCTGAAGTTCTTTGGTTCCATATGAAATGGACTCAGATGTTTCCAATCGTGCCTGGAAACTTGATTTCTGCTGCAGTGGAGCTCAACTTTGGCTCACATTAGAATCACCTGGAATGCTTGGAAAAGTACCAATGCCCAGGCTTCACCCTCAGAGAATCAGGTGCAATTGGTCTGGGGTGTGGCCTGGCACCCAGAATTCTTCAAAACTGCCCAGGTGATTCTAATGTGCAGCTCAGATTGAGAACCACTGAGAGAGAGGGGGGCAGAAAAGGTGGACATGGATGGCAGGGGAGCCCCAGGACCTTCTTTGCCAAACAAGTGTTCCCGGGAACCTATCTGACTGACGGACCTGGCGTCCAAGTGGCCTCCACCACAGTGACAAGCCCTCTCCTCCCCCATGGAGGGGAGGGGGCCTGCATGGCTTCATTGGGCTGAAAGAGGAGCCTGGAAGATTATCTTGCGTGTTTATGTGGTTGACTCCCTCCTGACTCCCTCCTGACTCAGGGTGGCTGAGGCCTTGGGAAGCCGAGGCAGGCGGATCACTTGAGGTCAGGAGTTTGAGACCAGCCTGGCTAACATGGTGAAACCCCGTATCTACTAAAAAAAAAAAAACAAAAAACAAAAAACAAAAATTTGCTGGGTGTGGTGGTGCGCACCTGTAGTCCAGCTACTCGGGAAGGCTGAGGCAGGAGAATCTCTTGAACCCAGGAGGCAGAGGTTGCAGTGAGCCAAGATCGTGCCACTGCACTCCAGCCTGGGCAACAGAGTGAGACTCCATGAGTCTCAAAAAACAAAGCAAAACAAAAACTGTTTGGGCTAAAGGAGAAAGCGAGTCTGAGCGGCTCTGAAGCTCCACCTGGTGGTGAGAATTCAACACTGCAACAGAGAGGATCTGGGTGTGAGAAACCAGAAACTAACTTGCAGACCAGAGGCCCGAGGACTGGACCCGGCCCTCAGAAGCTGTGTGTGGCCAGCATGGTGTTTTCTGAAAACTCGATTTTGTAGACAACCTTTAAAAAATCCAAATGTTTCATTTACAAATCTCAATTTCTGGCTTACGAGATCTAGCCACTGGGGGTCTTCATACCCACGAGGACATAAGGGCTTCCAGTTTGTCTGATCCCCACCCACTCCCCAGGCCTCCCTGGAGCTTGCTGGAGGGACACTCGGGAAAATGCAAAGCAATTACCTCCTGCAGCAGGTAGAACCTGTGCAAGTATTCCTCTCAAGGTTGTTCAGGCTGTGACTGGTCAGATTCAGGCTGAGATTGCGAACTGCTGGGTGCCCACTGGGTGACAGGTGTGGTGCCACTCCCACCAGCAGCCCCCCAGAGGGCATGCTGGGCCTCAGCCACTGCCAGGGGACTGTGAGGAGGAGCCGAGGATGCAGCCTCGTGTCGGGCCCATGCCCGTTCCCAGCCACTCAGTCTTTCCCACTGTCTACCTCCTGCCCCGGTGCTTGCTTCCAACTTTGCATCTCATCACAGAAGATACTGTCCGTTCTGCAGATGGGACAATTGAGGCATGGCAGTGGGATCAAGTGACTTGACCTTCTGCCAGGGTTGGAATTGGGACATCTACCTCTTGGCCTCCAGCCCCAGTCCTGTCCTGGCCAAGCACTGTCCCTCCCCATGCCATCGAGGTGGACGCAGATGACCCTTCCTCCCCTTTCCTCTGTGGCCTTCTAGGTGCTGGTTTGGCAAAAGGCCTGGGGTGTACACCGACTATATCTACCAGGGCCCCATGATCCTGGTCCTGCTGGTAAGAACCTGGGTAGGGGCAGGAGACAGGGCCCAGTGGGGAGGGGCAATCAGTGCCAACCGTGGACAGAAAGGACCCCTCTACCTAGAGGTGGGGGCCACCCAAAGAGGGGGCATGGGTCAGAGATGTGCAGGTGCTCATGAGGAGGAGGGAGAACGGCAGGATCACTGAGGCCAGAGCTGAGAAGCCTGGGTCCCAAGCCTCTTGCACACTCCGGCCCGCTGGTGTGCTCAAATTGCAGATCAATTTCATCTTCCTTTTCAACATCGTCCGCATCCTCATGACCAAGCTCCGGGCATCCACCACGTCTGAGACCATTCAGTACAGGTAACCGGGTACCACCTTCCTCAGGCCTCCCCCTGATGAAACCCCTGCTCCCCATGCCTCTCACGTGCCAGAGACCTGCCACTCCCTCCCCCGACCTGGCCCTCTTTGCCGAGCCAGCGGGCAGCCCGTCCTGGGGTGGGCTGTGACTCCGAGCCTCCCCACCCGCCCCACCCCAGGAAGGCTGTGAAAGCCACTCTGGTGCTGCTGCCCCTCCTGGGCATCACCTACATGCTGTTCTTCGTCAATCCCGGGGAGGATGAGGTCTCCCGGGTCGTCTTCATCTACTTCAACTCCTTCCTGGAATCCTTCCAGGTACAGCCCTGGAGGGACACATCAGCACCTCCTTGGGTGGGGATTCTGCCAAGCAGAGGCCTGGAGGGCAGGAGGCCAGGGAGAAGCAAGGGGCAGCCCAGAGGCTGGGTGGGCAACACCTGCAGCCGACCTTTGACGCCTCCTCTCTCCTCCCCAGGGCTTCTTTGTGTCTGTGTTCTACTGTTTCCTCAATAGTGAGGTGAGGACCCGGGGGCCCTGCAGCGGGGCTCAGGGCTGCGAGGCCTGTTGGGACTGGCGATTGTCTAGAGCCTTCTCCTTCCCTCCCAGGGCTGCCTCTCTCCCTCCCTGCTCCTAGGTCCCTAGGGGTATGCTGCTGGGAGCCCCAGGGTGGCCCCTCCCACCTGTCCACTCCCACAGTGACAGCCCCCTCCTTTGCTCTCAGAGGCCGCTGGCACCAGGCTGGAAGCCAGAGCTCCAGTATCTTTGATGAGCCTGTGAAAACCAGGAAGGGCTGAGCCCTGGGCAGGGGACACATGTGGGTTGAGGGCAGGGAGCCTTCATGGCAAAGGGCATATGGTGCCTTCGTGTGGGTTAGAAAAGGGTGCCCCTTCCCCAGGACATTTGAGAAACCTGTTCCAACAAATATGCAAAGCAGCCGTGTTAAGGCTGTGAGTGTCATCCCCTACTGAGGACTTCCATGTACTCAGCTGACCTGCACAGACGCTTACCTGTACAGCTGCTCGTGGCGGCCCAGGGGAGGGAGGGGGTCCTGAGCCACAGGCTCAGATGTCGTGCTCCTCCCTGTGCCCACAGGTCCGTTCTGCCATCCGGAAGAGGTGGCACCGGTGGCAGGACAAGCACTCGATCCGTGCCCGAGTGGCCCGCGCCATGTCCATCCCCACCTCCCCAACCCGTGTCAGCTTTCACAGCATCAAGCAGTCCACAGCAGTCTGAGCTGGCAGGTCATGGAGCAGCCCCCAAAGAGCTGTGGCTGGGGGGATGACGGCCAGGCTCCCTGACCACCCTGCCTGTGGAGGCGACCTGTTAGGTCTCATGCCCACTCCCCCAGGAGCATCTGGCACTGACAGCCCTGGGGGGGGGCCGCTCTCCCCCTGCAGCCGTGCAGGACTCTAGCTCATGAGTGGAAAGTCACCTACAGGACTGGGCCGGGCCCAGGGCCTCTGGCTTCCCTGCCCAATCCTCCCTGGAGAAGGGACATGGGAATGAATAGAAATGGGGCGCTGGACACCTACAGCAGCACGCATGTCCCTCCAAGACTGTCTTCTCCCAGAGCACAAGAAGGCCAGCCCACTGGGGCCTGGGGCTGCCCTCGGCAACCATGGGGAGGCCATTTGCTGCCCCGGGGCATCATGGGCAACTCGTGACAGCCTCTGACTCACCACGATGACGCCTCTGGACCTCGGTGATGCCTTCCGACACCACTGGGAACCAAGGGCCCTCGCTCAGGAACCCTGGAGACAGAAGTCAGGTGTCATCATCAGACGTGCGGCCACAGCACTAGAGTCACCCCCCCAGGCCTCATTGGCACTGTGGCACTGCCACCAGCAATGCCCTGCCTTGCTGCCTTCACCCTGAACATTTACTACCCTGCAGGCCAGGCCAGCTTCCCCTCACTTAACCACCCCACACCAGTCACCTCCTGCTCCTTTTCCTCTTTTGTGAGAAGATGGGGGCTGGAGGGGGCAGAGTGGCCTGTGAGCAAGAGCCAGGGGTGTCCCAGTCCCAGCCTCTGGGGCAGAGCTTGTAGCCCTGGATGGCCTCTGGGGCAGGACCACTAGCTAAGCAAGCCAGGAGAAGACCCCTGCCCAAGTGGCTCTTGGGACAACGTGCTGCTTACACTCCAGGTGTGGACCGGCCGCAGCCCCCACTGACCTGCCCATGTCCAGAGGGACTGGACAGGCAGGGCAGGGCTTTGGGGGGCACTAGAAGATGAGGGTGTCGGCTGTGAGGCGGGTGGCTGGTATAAATAATATTTATCTTTTCAACCAGCATTTGTGAAGACCTGGACTCCACAGGGGGCTGGATGGAGAGGGTGTCTCACAGAGGTGGGGGCTGCTTCCCAGCTTTCAGGGGCTGCTGTGTTGCTGAGAAACCTGACCCCACTCTCACCCCGGCAAGGATGGTGCCAGGAGAGCCCCTGAGGGCCGGGAGAGGGGTGAGGGCAGGAGGGAGGGCTTTGAGGAACAGGTGGGTCTGGCCAGGGCCCCCTTAGTTAGGGACAGCTTGTTGTGAGGAGGTGAATTAGAGGGAGAGGAGGACCACGGTTAGGGATGCAGAGGAGGGACACCATGGGTCAGGGGAAGGAACAAAGGAGACAGGAGTGTGTCCCAGCCCCAGGCAGGAGCTGAGCTGAGGGGTGGGAAGCAGAATTAGGATGCTGGACCACTGGACAGGCTGTGAATGCAGCTGTCTCCACTAGGGCCGCCACAAGAAGCCATCCCTGAGACCCTGAGGTTTCTTGTGCAAACTCGAGGGAAGGGGAGTACAGAGAGGGCAACAGGGAGTGAAGCCAGGCAAGGAAGGCAGGGGAAAGGTGGGGGCTAGAGGGGGACACGGTAGCCTGTGAGCAAGAGACAGGTATGCCCCAGCCCTGGCCAGTGCCGCTCTGAGGTGGGTGGCACACTCAGGCTCCCCTGGCTTGCTGGCTTCAGCGCCCCCAGCTCCGGGCCAGAGCTTGTATAGCCCTGGGTGGCCTCTGGGGCAGGACTGACACTCCAACACTGTTGTGGGTGCCTGGAGCTCCCTTCCGCTGGGGAAGCCCTCCCTCATCCCACCCAACAGGTGAGGGAGCTGGGGTATTTATCCACCATCTCCCATCAGCTGCGGGTTGAGGGCTGCTCCCAGGGGGACATGAACTCTTCTGCATTCCCACATCAGGCTACAGAGGGCCAGAGAGAGTTCTCCGGCACAGTGATGTGCAGGTGGGTGGAAGCCAGTGTGTGCTGCATTGGAGGGGCAGGGGGTGTGAGTGGAACACCAGAACTGGACACAGGGCCCCACTGCAGCCCGGGCCTTGTCTCTGGGTCTCTCTAACCAGGGAGGAGAGCCCCGTGGGTGGGACGTGTGTATACACATGTGCACTTGTGCACCCAGGCGCACACAAGAGCTTGCAGTGTCAGGACACCAGGAACAGACAAAGGTGACACAGTGCCGAAAGCCCCGCAGCTCCTGCTGAGGGAGGGCACTTTTCGTTGGGGAGGGCCTGGGCCCGGGTGTAGCTAAGGATATCCTTGAAGGCCCTATGGGGTACTCTGCTCTGCCAATTCTCCAAGCTCTGTGCCCTGAAGTAGAGAGATGGGGTGGGGGACCCAGGGAGCACCGTGACAGAGGTAGGCTGGAGGCTTCCAGAGCAACGTGGGGGATATTGTGGGGAGTGGGAAGAAGCCTAGTAAAGGGTCCTGGCTGCCTGGAGAGACTAGAAGTGACCTGAGTCTCTAATGGCCACAACGGAGACAGCTTTCCCAGCTCTGCCTCTCACCCAGTGAAGGTGGAGAAGTGAGAAGGCGAGGCTTTCCCGAGACAATGCCAGTGGGGATGGGATGAGGGTCGCACCGCAGGGGTGGAGGAGCTGAGAGGGTGGGGGTGAGGGGAAGACAGGGAAGGGACGGTACAGACCAGGAAGTGTGGATAAGCCCAGCCAGGCCGCACCCCGCTTTCCTGAGTGGGCTTCCTGGCTGCTCTCACTGCCAGACACCTTCTGGGCACCTACTGTGTGCTCAGCACTGTGCTAGGTCTTGGGTGAGAGATGAGCAGCCACCCAGGGGGGACCCCAGGGACCCCAAAAAACACAAAGCTCAGAGCCTCTGGCTCTGGAAGGCCACCAAGAGGACAGCTCCAAGACAAGTCTGGGGGTCATCGGAGAAGCTGGAGGCGGAATCCCTGGGCAGGCAGATGGAGCCTGGGGCTCCCCTCCCATTGAGAGAATCTGAGGGCGAAGGGGCTGCTTCAGGGAACAGCCAGGAACATCTGAGCCTCAGAACCTGCAGCCCAGAGGCCCAGAGTTCTATCATCTCCCATGGCAGACATGCGCTCTGGGCTTCGTCGCAGAGAAGGCAGCCCTGAGACCAGGCATCTGGGCCATTCTGCTCAGGTTCAGCTTGGGGTGGCGAGGCCCCTGTGGGAGTGAGTGGGGTGTGATGAGCCGAAAAACACACATGCGACTACACAAAGTTGGAGGAGCCACTGGGGACCCTCCAAGCTGCAGTGGTGGGGGAAGGTCGCTGGAGGCCCTCCCAGACCCGGAAGACCTCATGCCTGGAAGAATTTCTCTCCACACCATGCCTAAAGGCTGCGGTCCCCTAATGCTACCCCCACCTGAGCCCATTTCTCCTTGACGTCCTCCTTCATGGGCACAGAACAGTAGTGGAGGAAAAGCCCCACTGTTTTTCCAGTTCAGGCCACCCCCTCCCCGTCCCTTAGTGTGACAGCACAGCCCCTGCCCAGAGGTCCTCAGCCTCCCCTCCAGGCCTCCTTCTCTAGCCCCCTGCTACTGATGGCTCAGCTCTCCTGGGACCAGGACTGGGTGGAGAGTCAGATGGGGAAAACCATGTGTTAGCAGATGAGGTGGGTTTGGAATCCATAGAATAATACCTTCATTGTGGGTATTGTAGATTACTTTGCCATCCACAAACATCCTTATAACATTCGTCTTTTTTTTTTTTTTTTTTTTTTTTACATGGGTAAATCTCTGTTCGGGGCTCTCAGCTCTGAAGGCTGTGAGACTCCTGATTTCCCACTTCACATCTCTATATTTCTGTGTGTGTGTCTTTATTTATTTATTTTTATTATACTTTAAGTTCTAGGGTAATCCTCAACTAGCCCACAGAGGTAGTAACCCACCTGTTTTTTAGCCAGGGAAACTGAGGCCTGGCAGCTCCCCTGAGATTGAAGGTCTGGTTCCAAGTCTAAGGCTTTTTTCACCCCTCAGTGAACTGAAGGGGCTTGGGTTCTGGGAGGCCAGAACCAATGAAGAGCTCTGTGGCAAGAGGGCAGCAAGGAGGCCTCAGGGTCTCCGTGATCTGGGACGTGCCCCACGTGAAGATGGGACTTCCCCAAAGATGGCCCCACCAGTGTCCAGCCGCCGAGCAATGAGAGTTCTGTGGATCCAGCATCTCCTTCCCCAGCTTCCTGACATCCTCCACCCCCCAACTCCTTAAAATGATGCTTAATTTCAAACAATGCAGCCGGGGCCACCATCAGCCACAGTGGGCCCCCCTACACCCCAGCCAAGGAGTGTGCTGCTGGCCTCCAGCCCAGGGGTACCTCAGAGCCAGCTCATCCAAACTGCCAACTGACTTCAAACTCAGCTGCCCACACTTGCTTCAAACCAAGGAGAATGCTTTCTACAATTTGCTAACAGCAACACTGATCATTATTGATTGTTTACCGGGCATCAGGTGCTGCTTAGCCCCTCACATGTTTATCTCATTGACTCTTTATACTGCCCTATGAGGCGGGGCTGTTATCCCCATTTAACAGATAAGGCAAATAAAACCCAGAGAGGTTAAGATACCTGCCTGATGGCACCCACGGATGGATGAAAAGCCAGGGAGGCCACACTAGGCCTCCGTGAAGCTTAACCCCTATGCAGTGGGAGTTCTTAGTAAGGCTGTCCTCCCAGCCCCACTGCCCCTTCCAATCCCCTCCCCAGGGAAATCCTTCCATCCCCAGTCTGTGGTCAAACAGCATTCAGAGATGAGCTAGCTGAAGGAATTGGAGCCTGCGGAGCGTGGGCCTCGGGCAGCCCACTCCCCAAATCTGGCCTCCAAGCCAGCTCCACCTGCCAGTCTCCCGTCCCCAGCCCCATCCCAGCTCTACCTCAGAGCATCACCTCCCACCCCTGCCCTCAGCTCACCAACACCTGCAGGTCCTGCTGGCAGACCAGGCTCAAGAGAGGCCTGGGCCATATATATTTATCAAAGCTCTCAGTGGCTTGGGAACACCAATGAGACTATTATTTGGAGATAAGGCCAGAGACCACCCTTGGCTGCCAGATAGCAGCCCTACTGGCTTCTGTCCCTCCAAGGGGTCCTTGACTGATCCCTGCTGCCCAGTCTCATTGCCCATTGGGCCAAGGCAGGTGGAGCAGAAGAAGGGGTGGTGGCCTCTTAGGTGCCTAAGGAGCCCAGGTTGGGGGTACAGCAGGCATCAGCTAGGGTGAGGGGGCATGGGGGCAGCAGCTGGTGGGCCTGCCTGGCTCATCCTCATCACAGGGGAAGGGGGAGGGAGTGGATGGCAATCCACTCTAGAACATGCAGCGGGGAAGCTGCTGGGCAGGGCAGCCAAGGGCAGGTGAGGGGCCAGGTGAACTAGGCCCCTTCCCCACCCTTCCTGAGACCTGCTGCCTGGGGCCTGCTGGCCCTGCTGCCCTGTGTGTTGAAGATAAATGTTCCAGGTGCGCCTAGGTCCTCAAGTAGAAGGCAGAGACACTACCCCAGCCTGCTCTGGGCAGCCACCCCGAGAGCCCAGGCCATAGCTGAGGGGGCAGTAGGGTGGGGGGAGGGAGGGGGAGTTGTGGGGAGCAAAGTCGCAGATACAGGGGGTGCCCTCCAGGAAAGGAGTTGAATCTGGAGTGGGGGTGGGGAGGGTGGCGGGACTGAAGTCTTGGAGCAGGATTTCAGCCTGGCAGTGGGCCATGGCCCCAAGGGGCATCAGACACTCATGTGAGGGCACTGACCAGTGCTCCGAGTGGCCACCAGAGGAATGATTCCAGGGCTGATGGATGGGGGTGGGCACAGGGATGGGGGACCTGGGGAAGCAGTGATCAAACATACCCGCGAAAGCCTTCTGTGAGTGGGGTCCCAGGCAGAGTCTCGGAGGGAATGAGCCTTCTGCGAATTATCTGGGCCCTGGGCAACCAGTCCACAGGTAGATCTGGGAGAAGGGGCAGGAGCAAGCTCTGCTTGAGGTGTCTGTGCAGACCCCCAAATTGGGGCATGTGCTGGTGTGATGGAGTCCAGAAGAACTAAAATGAGACCTGTCCCGAGGAGAGAGCAGCTGGAGGGGACTGGAGTTGCTCCATTTCGTCTGGGCGCTGTGGCTCACACCTGTAATCCCAGCACTTTGGGAGGCCAAGGTGGGTGAATCACTTGAGGTCAGGAGTTCGAGACCAGCCTGGCCAACATGGTGAAACCCTGTCTCTCCTAAAAATACAAAAATTAGCTGGGCATGATGGTGGTGCATGCCTGTAATCCCAGCTACTCAGGAGGCTGAGGCAGGAGAATCACTTGAACCCGGGAGGTGGAGGTTGCAGTGAGCTGAGATTGTACCACTGCACTCCAGCCTGAGGGACAAGAGCGAAATTCCATCTCAAAAAAAAGTCCCATTTCAACCATGTTAGTGCACAATTCAGTGACTTTAAATACACAATGTCGTGCAACTGTCACCACTGAGATAGAAAAAGTTCTGGAACTTCTTCATCACCCCAGATGGAAATCCCATACCCACCAGTCACTCCTCATTCTCCCCTCCCCCAGCCCCTGCCCGCCACGAATCTGCTCTCTGCCTCTGTAGATCTGCCTGTTTTGGCTGTTTCACGTAAGTGGAATTAATCGTACAATATGTGTCCTTTTGTGTCGCTTCTTCATTTAGCATAATGTGTTTCCACTTAGCATAATGTGTTTCCGCTTAGCATAATGTTTTCAAGGTCCATCCACATGGTAGCAGGTATCAAAACGTCATTCCTTCTTATGGCTGAATGCTATTCCCTTGTGTGGAGAGACCGCAGTTTCTCCATTCATCAGTGGATGGACATATGGGTTCTCTCCACCTATTCCAAGTTATCATGAATAGTCCTGCTATGAGCATGCATGTACACGCTTTTGTTTGAAGGCCTGATTTCAATTCTTTGGGATATATATCCAGGAGTATAAGTGCTGGGTCATATGGTAACTCTGTTTAACTTATCTAGGAACCACCAAGCTGTTTCCTGCAGTGGCTGCACAATTTTCCATTCCCACCAGCAGTGTATGAGGGTCCCAACTTCCCTATATCCTTGACAAAGCTTGTGATTGTCTGGGTTTTGTGACAAAGTTGGTGTGCTGGTTCTTGTTTTTTAAAAGATCCATGACTCCCTGTGTGGAGAACAGGGCCCGGAGTGAGGGTCTATGTTGCCCATTCGTTGCTGGGGGGCCAGAAAGGGTTTTACTGTCACAGCCCTCCTGTGGCCTACAGGCGAGCCTCCCTCTCCTAACCACCCTCCTGCCAACCTCCCCTTTGAAATGGGAGCACTCGGAAGGGACAGCTGGCAGCCTCCTCCCCTGGGCTCTGCCTGCTTCTCCTCACACCGGCTGGTGGTTTGTTTGCCAGTCACTTGTATTTGTTCCTGAACATGTTTCTGACAGTTCACTTGCCATTGTAATTACTGTCGTAATCTAACTAAATGTTATATTACTGATGAATCAGAAGTGCACTAACAAGGAGAGATGTTTCTTATGAAAATTCAGTCTAATGCTTTGAAGGATACTTTACAAATGAGTCACCAAAAATATTGGCAAATTAGGTGTGGGTGAGATGAGTGTAAATAACTGGGTGGGAGAGAATTGTCAGAATCTCAGATGGGTTCCACTTGCTGACCACTTCACAGGGCCCTTTAAACTCACCCTCCACTTCAAAGAATCCACAGCTGATGTTGGAGGTGATGTTTCATCCCTGTGGATTTCCCAAGGAAAGCAGCGTGGGACTGCAAGAGATGGACCCGTAATAGAAGGAGAGGCCTTGACAGGCACGGTGGCTCACGCCTGTAATCCCAGCACTTTGGGGGACCAAGGTGGCCGGATCACCTGAGGCCAGGAGTTTGAGACCAGCCTGGCTAACACGGTGAAACCCCATGTCTACTAAAAATACAAAAATTAGCCAGGTATGGTGGTGGGCGCCTATAATCTCAGCTACTTGGGAGGCTGAGGCAGGAGAATCGCTTGAACTTGGGAGGTGGAGGTTGCAGTGAGCCAAGATTGTGCCACTGCACTCCAGCCTGCCTAGGGGACAGAGTGAGACTCCATCTCAAAGAGAAAAGAAGGAGAGTCCTTGAGAAAGATCAGTGATTGGCCAGGCACAGTGGCTTGTGCCTGTAATCTCAGCACCTCGGGAGGCCGAGGTGGGCGATTCACTTAAGGCCAGGAGTTCGAGACCAGCCTGGGCAAAATGGTGAGACACCATCTGTACTAAAATTACAAAAATTAGCTGGGCATGGTGGCACACACCTGTAATCCCAGCTACTCGGGAGGCTGGGTCGGGGGAGAATTGCTTGAAACCAGCAGGTGGAGTTTGCAGTGAGCTGAGATCGTGCCACTGCACTCCAGCCGAGCAACAGAGCAAGACCCTGTCTCAAAAAACAAAACAAAACAAAACAAAACAAAACAAAAAAAAACAGCATGCTTACTCCTTAGAGGTTAAAATTACATGTGTGTTGTGGGGCTGCCCACAATTGTGCCCCCAAATAGGCATGTTGAAGTCCTAAACCCCAGTACCTGTTAATGTGACCTTATTTGGAAGTAGGGTGTTTGCAGACATAATCAAGTTAAGATGGTGTCATTAGGGTGGGCCCTAATCCATTATAACTATGTCTTTATAAAGAAGAGAAGAGACACAGAGACACACAGGGAGAATGTCATGTGACAACCTATGCAGAGACTGGAGTGACAGGCCAGGCCAGTGGGGAGAACATGAGGACAATGGAACCTGGACTGCCAAGCTCCAGCCCCCAAATCCCTCCCTTCTGGTTCCGGAGGCCCCAGGGTTACCCTCCCGCACACTAACTGCTTTGAAAACCTCATTCCTCAAATCCACTCCATCATGGGTGGCCTGAAGAAGCCTGGACAGGAGGTCCTGGGTGACCTGTGAGGGCATACACCACAGAGCTGGGTGCAAACCTGCAGAGCCAAAACCTGGGGCTCCTGGCTTCAAATCCACCTCTCACCAGTATTCAAGTCCTCTTTCCAGCGGAAAGTCTGCCCGGCCTCAGAGTTGCAGCCAGGAGAGTGGCTCAGAATCCAGCACGAAAACATTTGGAAGACATCAAGGTCCATTTAACCAGCACAAGAGCCTCAGCCTTCTTTGCTGTGTCAATGTGGGCTTCTCCAAGCCTCAGTTTTACTTACCCATGAAGTGGGTGTATTAAGGTAACATTAAGTGGCTATAACAAAGAGACCCATGACAAATCAATGCCTTAAGGAAGATCATGTCTCTCTCTTGTAACAGTCCATAGTGCACATCCTGGGCTACTGTTCCACATGGAATCCAGGGACCTGGTTCCCTTCACTTTCTTCCTCTCCATTCCTTCGGACATTGTCCTCCTCGTCATAGACAGACACATCACAGGCCCGTCCTTGTTCTGACTCCTGAGAAAGGGAAAGAGAGGGAGGGTAAACCAGGAGCCCCACAGTCTGTCAGCCTAAGCCCCTGATGTGAAGAGTTCACATTATTTTTGCTTAATTTCTCCTGGTCACCTGTCCGTTCTCAACCGTAAATGGAGTTGGAGGTGAATTCTGGTCATGTGCCTGGTAGAAATGGGGACCGACTTTGAGGGACAGCCTCAGGCTGTGCAGTTATAATGACACCTCCTTGCAACTGTGCAATAGGTACAGCTAGGGTACCTGGCACCTAGTAAGCCCTCGGTAAAAGTGCTCAATGTTACTGAGCTCAGAGCTCCAAGGGACCTTAGAAACTCTCTGGCCCAACGTCCTCATTTCTTTACAGCTAAAGAAACAGGCCTAGAGAGGAGTGACATTGGCCTGTGTTCCCCATGGGTAAGGAGAAAAGTTGGTTCAGAATCCTATCTGGCCTGCAAGCCCCATGCTCACACCTTTTATTTCAAAGTACCTGGTCTAAACCCACTAGGGTCTGGGCAGAGAGCAGGGTCCATATGACCTCTCCCCTGGTCTCCCAGGGTTGGGGGGCATCATTCTAGAGGGACCCTGTGCCCCACAGCAGCGCCCTCGGCTGGGGACCACACAGCTTTATGACTAGGTAGGTGTGGCCCTGGTTTCCAGGACAGGTGGCCAGACTGCTCTGTGACAAAGGGCCACGCCTGCCCCTGGGAGGGGTATTGGGCTGCCGCCCGCAGATGTTGCAGTAGGAACTGAAGAAGATGGCGTGCCTGGGCTTCCTCCTCCCCGTGGGCTTCCTCCTCCTCATCAGCACCGTGGCCTGGGGAAAGTACGGTGTGGCCCACGTGGTGTCGGAGAATTGGAGCAAGGACTACTGTCTCCTGTTCAGCTCCGACTACATCACCCTCCCCCGGGACCTGCACCACGCCCCACTCCTGCCCCTGTATGACGGCACCAAGGCACCCTGGTGCCCGGGTGAGGATTCCCCCCACCAGGCCCAGCTCCGCTCCCCCAGCCAGCGGCCCCTCCGCCAGACCACTGCCATGGTCATGAGGGGTAACTGCAGCTTCCACGCGAAAGGCTGGCTGGCTCAGGGCCAAGGTGCCCACGGGCTGCTCATCGTGAGCCGGGTCAGTGACCAACAGTGCTCAGACACCACCCTGGCACCCCAGGATCCCCGTCAGCCCCTGGCAGACCTCACCATCCCTGTGGCTATGCTCCAGTATGCTGACATGCTGGACATCCTCAGCCACACTCGTGGGGAGGCCGTCGTCCACGTGGCCATGTACGCACCCCCTGAGCCCATCATCGACTACAACATGCTGGTCATCTTCATCCTGGCTGTGGGCACAGTGGCTGCAGGCGGCTACTGGGCTGGCCTGACCGAAGCCAACCGGCTACAGCGGCGCCGTGCCCGAAGAGGAGGGGGGCCTGGTGGTCACCATCAGCCGCAGGAAGCAGCAGCAGCTGAGGGAGCCCAGAAGGAAGATAATGAGGACATCCCAGTGGACTTCACGCCGGCCATGACAGGCGTGGTGGTCACCCTGTCCTGCTCACTCATGCTGCTGCTCTACTTCTTCTATGACCACTTTGTCTATGTCACCATCGGGATCTTTGGCCTGGGTGCTGGCATTGGCCTCTACAGCTGCCTGTCACCCCTGGTGTGCCGCCTGTCCCTGCGACAATACCAGAGGCCTCCGCACAGCCTCTGGGCCTCTCTGCCGCTGCCTCTGCTGCTGCTGGCGAGCCTGTGCACAACCGTGATCATCTTCTGGGTGGCCTACCACAACGAGGATCGCTGGGCGTGGCTCCTGCAGGACACACTGGGCATTTCCTACTGCCTGTTCGTCCTGCACCGTGTGCAGCTGCCCACTCTCAAGAACTGCTCCTCCTTCCTGCTGGCCCTGCTGGCCTTTGATGTCTTCTTTGTCTTCGTCACCCCCTTCTTCACCAAAACCGGTGAGAGCATCATGGCGCAGGTTGCCTTGGGCCCTGCAGAGTCTTCAAGCCACGAGAGGCTGCCCATGGTACTCAAAGTGCCCCAGCTAAGAGTCTCCACCTTGACCCTGTGCAGCCAGCCCTTCTCCATCCTTGGCTTCGGTGACATCGTGGTCCCCGGCTTCCTGGTTGCTTACTGTTGCCGCTTTGATGTGCAAGTCCGCTCCCGTCAGGTCTACTTCGTGGCCTGCACCGTGGCCTATGCTGTGGGCCTGCTGGTCACATTCATGGCCATGGTCCTCATGCAGATGGGCCAACCTGCCTTGCTCTACCTAGTGTCCAGCACCCTGCTCACCAGCCTGGCTGTGGCTGCCTGCCGCCAAGAGCTCAGCCTCTTCTGGACTGGCCAGGGCAGAGCTAAGATGTGTGGGCTCGGCTGTGCCCCTTCGGCTGGCTCTAGGCAGAAGCAGGAGGGCGCAGCAGACGCCCACACAGCCAGCACACTTGAGAGAGGCACCAGCCGAGGAGCAGGGGACTTAGACAGCAACCCTGGAGAAGACACCACTGAGATTGTCACCATATCTGAGAATGAAGCCACCAATCCAGAGGACCACAGTGATAGCTCCAAGGGCTGGAGTGATGCCCACTTGGATCCTAATGAGCTGCCCTTCATCCCCCCTGGGGTCTCGGAGGAGCTGATGCCACTGATGCCAATGGCCATGCTGATCCCACTCATGCCCCTGATGCCCCCGCCCTCAGAGCTGGGCCATGTCCTTGCCCAGGCCCAGGCCCACGAGACTGGCCTGCCCTGGGCGGGACTCCACAAGAGGAAGGGTTTGAAAGTAAGAAAGAGCATGTTGACCCAGGCTCCCTTGTGAACTGGAGGCCCTGGGACACACGCCTCTCAAAGGGCTGGTGGAACACTGCAGAGCAAAGCCATGCATGGCAACAAGAAATCAGGGCATCAAAGAGATTTCATATCTACCCAAGGAGTCTCTCTGTTTGTCGGGAGTGCAAGAGAGCAGCAACCACATAATAAGAGTGTGCAGGGCTCGAAGGGTCCTTAGGAGTGGGCACCACCCCCAAATAATGAAGGGGGGAAACTGAGGCTCCAAGAGGGCCTATGACTTGCACAAGTTCAAGCGGCAAGGTCGGGATTTGCATCCAGGGCTCACTGGGCAGCTACTCCCCTCTGCCTGCTTGCCCAACCCCTTCCCAATCCAGAGTGGCAGCTTCTTAGCCTGGCACACAGCCCCCATCCCATCCCTGCCACCCACCCTAGGCTCATTGCCCATCTTCTCTCCATGCTCAGGTCAAACAGAACTCTTTGTCCTCCCCACCCGCTCTCTCTGCATATGCTGTTCCCTCCAGCTGGGATGCCCTTCCCTCTCCAGACAGAAACACTCCAGCCTGGCTCCCTGACACACTAGAAGATTCCTAAGCATCCTTTACTCCTCAGCTCACATCCATTCTGCAAAACGTCTCTGTTCAAGAATCCCAGGCAGCAGCACCAAGCCCAGCAAGTTCCTGTATGCACCACCCATTCCATCTTCAGGCATTGAGTATGCCCCTACTACGTGCATCGCCATGTGGTGGGCACAGGGAAGGCCTCTGTCTAGCTGGGGGAGGGGGAGGGGGGGGCAGACAAGAAACAAACTTAGAATTGTCTCAAAGAGGTCGGGAGGGGTTGGAGAGGTTGGGGCCAGGGTGGAAGAATTCGGGAGACCAAGGCCTCCCTCACTGACTCTAAGTAATGTTCAAGCCTCTTTGGGTCTCTGTAGTCTCATCTGCAAAATGAGACTTATAATACCATTTCCATCTGGAGGCAGGGGCATGGACAAGATGACCTCCTAAAGACTCTACAGGCTTTTAGGCCATGTAGGGTGCTGATGTGTTGCTTAATCAGAGCAGACAAACTCTGGGGTGAGAAGGCTTCCTGGAGGAGGTGTTTTTGGAGGGGAGGAAAGTGTATCCCAAGAGGCAGTGTGGTTCAGTGGTTAGGGTTCTACAGCCAGGCTGCCTACCACAAATCCCAGCCCTACCACTGACTTGGAGTATCTCACTGAGCAAATGACTTATCCATTCAGTGCCTCTGTTTTCTTGTGTGTGAAATGGGATAAAAGGACCTACCATCTGGTTCTTAGGAAGTTTGAATGAGTTGGCCTATGTCAGGTGATTGGCACAATGCCCTGCCTGTCCGAAGAGCCCCCTGCACGTGAGCTATATTTATATTGCTCCCCTAGTGAAAGCCTCACAGAATCAAACCCAGCTCCTACAAGGCCTTGGGGTCCCAGCCCAACGGCCCTCTTCCACCCCTCCAAACCCCTACCGCCACAAGCACATGCCAGACCCACCACACCCCCTGTGCTTTTTCCTCTTCTTGGAACTCTCTTTCTGCCCCTTCCTTACCACGCCCCGTGAACTTGGCCTGGCTGGCTGCTCCTCTTCGCAGCCTTTCCTAAAGCATCCCTGTCTCAATCACACGACCAGGCACCTTGTTTCTTAGTTTTCCGGTCTTCCCCAGTAGAGGGCCAGCTTTGGAAGGGCAGGAGCCTTGCCCATCTTGTTCATCTGTGTAATTTCAGGGCTCAGAACAGCCCCTGGAGTGTTACAGGTGCTTGATGTATTTGCTGGAGGAATGAACGGATGGATGAATGAATGAATGAATGAGGAGTTGACCAGCCTGAACTGCAGAGGAGGGGATGCTATGAGGGAAGGCCCCACTGCCCAGGCCACCTCACAGGCTTCCTGCAGGACCTTGGTCAGTGTTGACGTGAGACTTGGCAGGCCTGGCTGGGCCCTGGAGTGGGGAGAGAGGCCCAGGGAGGCAGTGCAGGTGGTGGGCCTCTCAAAGCCCCGCTTGCCGGGGAAGAAGTGCAGCCTCTCGGTACACAGCAGCTGAAGGCCCGCTAGACAAGGGAAGCTTGGAGAACCCGGCCAGGCCACTGCGGAGGTGTTGGCAGCCCCTCCCACCGGAGCAGTGGCCATCTGGCCTGGACAGAGGGCCCTCCACAGGCCCTGGCTCAGCCCCAGCCTGGGCAGCCTCCCTGCTGCTGGCCTGCGTCACGGGGCCTGCCGAGGGCAGCTGCACCCTCTGCCAGGCCCGATGGGAAGGGCTGGACAGAGCCGAGGCCTCCTGGGCTCCCCGGCCCCCACATCCCCCAAAGCAGGAGGTCAGGATGAAGGAATTTCTCTTTCCCAGAAATCCAGTCTGAGGGCTCTGAGGATGGAGGCCTGCAGGGAGGCCAATGCCTACCTCCAAGGAGAGGGGATTCAGGGAGGGTCTGGGTCGGGAGGCCTCCCCCTTCCCGGCATCCAGACCTGATGGGGAGGTGAGGGCCCACACGGCCTGGATCTGCTGCCTCCATCCCTCTTCCCCAACCCCCAGCTTGCTGCACTGTGCTTGGGCAGCAGAACTGAGGTGCTCACAGGGTCCCAAGGCCAGGCCTGGGGTGGACAGCAGCCCAGGGTGCAGTGGCATCACAGTGCCCAGGTAGCTCTCAGCTCTGCTTCTCACTGGGAAGTCATCCTAGTCACCTAAGTTTCACCACCCCCTCCCCCTGCTGGTTCCCTAGTGTGGCCACAGCCAGGACTGACCAATGTCGGGGACCTCTATGAAGGACACCCCAGCTCCAGAGCTCCCGAGGGCTCACTGGGGCCCCAGCCAACCGGCCCCGAGGCCCAGCTTCATCCTCACCTTCCTGCAGACCTCACTCCCTCGCAAGCATCTCCCCTGAGACCACTGCCCAGCACCTCCCACCCAGCATGCTCCTGAGGTTCATTCCCAGGGAGCCCAAGCTAAGACACAGGGACAGCTGCCTTCTACGTGTGAACTGGAAGAACTATGTGAGTCCCCCCACACACCCCTACATCCTCCAAGCTCTTCTGCCCTGCTCAGGAAACAAGTATGGAGACGGGGCTGGAGGCAGGTGATGGGCAGGACCTTTCTTCTTCCTCCCAAGAATACTCTGCAGCAACTCTGCCCATTTCACAGATGGGGCTGGGCAAGGACTCTGGGTCTAGAGGCAGCTTGAGGGTTTAGAAAGAGGCACCCAAGCACCGCTGCAGGTCAGAATCACTGCAGCACCTGCCAAAAATCTGGATTCCTGGCCCCACCGATTCCGAGTTGACAGGTCTGGGGTGGGACCAGGCATCAACCATTTTGAGGGACCCCCACCCCCACCCCAGGGTGAACACCTTTAGAGTTTGGCTTCAGCCTCTTGTCTTGGCTGGGCCAGGAGGAGGTGGGGAAGAGGGAGACCAAGGCTTCAAGGTGCCAGGGGCCCAAGGCAGGTCCTGCCTTCCATCCTGACATACACATTCAGCCGGGGGCCCTGCAGGCTCCCCTCCCTGAGCCCTGGGCACACCTGACCACACCCGGAGGCTCAACCTCCACCTTGCTCCCCTGGCCAATCCTGGTCTGGGGCGGGAGAAATTGAAGCAACTTTACCAACCAACAAACTTCACTTACCGCCACACTTCTCAACCCCCACCCCACTCTCTAGCATGTCCTCTGAGGCAGACTTTGTCCTGTTTTGTTCATCATGCACTGGACCTGGCACATAGTAGGTGCTCAATAAAACATCTGTTGAATGAATTCACTGGCTGGATGAATGTCCCCCTTACTAGCTGTGTGACTTTGAGGATGCAGAAGTCTCCTTACCATGAAGTGGGCGTAATAACACCTCCTGCCCCAGGGGTTGTGGTAAGTAATAAGCCATATGGGTGAGGAGCTGAGCCCAGTGCCCGGCACAGAGTCAAGTCTCCTAGATCTTGCCCTGCTGCCCCTGCTGTGCCCTCTGATGGCCCAATGTCCCTGCTCTTGCCCAGAGGCCTCCTCTTACTCTGCCAGTCCTCTTCCCAGAGGGCCAACTCCAGGTGTCCAGACCACGCTGCCACCTGCCAGCAGTGCCCAAAGCTGGAAGCCCCTGCCTGAATGCCAGAGGGACACAAGATACTGCGCATGGGCATATACACACACGCATGCACACACATTTGCATACATACATATACACATGGGCACATATCCATGCTGCACACTTCACACACCCCCACACCCCACACCTGCACACATATACACCCATGTGCACATCCACACACATACACCTGTACTGAACACATGCACATGCCCCTGTGCACACCTGTGCACACCCAACACGTGCACACACACACACACACACACCTCTGGGATCTGACCTGCTGCGTGTGGTTCCCTACAGATCCAGCCTTTCCCCACCAGGCCTTTCCTGGGCTTACAGGAGTGGGGTGCTGATCCCTGGATTTCCCATCCCAAAGGACAGGGTGGTCAAGGTCCCTCCCCGCAGGCCTACCCCTTTCCTGGTGGGACAGATCCCCCTTCGAGACAGAACTCGCTGCCCAGCTGCTCTGAGGAGTGTGGTTCGAGGACAGCCTCCTGGGGGCACCTCAGCTTTCTAGCCCGGCTCACTCGTGCTCTTCAGGGGAGGGGGCACAAAGGGCCGGTTAGTGGCTGAGCAAGACAGGGGCCCAGGCCCTGGCTGTCTCCACCCAGAGTGGTCTTTGCTCTGATCCCATGGGCTGGCAGAGGCAGCACAGGGCTGCATCCCAGGCTGCCGGCTCCCCGTGCTGCAAGCTGCTTCCTCCTGGCTCCACCGCTAACCACCACAGCACCTGCTTCCTGGACAGCCTCACCTGTGATAGGTGAACCCTCAGATGAGACCACGGCAGGAATAGCCTCCTCAAGGCCACCCCCAGGGCCCCAGGTGGGCCAGGCTCAGGGTCGAGCTGTTTTACGCAGGCCAACTGGCATTTCTCTCTGTGACCTTGGTAATCCCAGCACCAGCTTTATGAGGCATGGGCTTGGTTTTCTTTTGTTCATGAGAGGGTTTAGTACTGGAGCTTCTGGATTTCTGGGACAGTGGGGACCAGCAAGGACCTGTGAGATGATCTCATCCACAGATGACGAAAGGAAAGCCCAGAGAGGGCCAGGACCTGCCCAAGGTCACACAGCAATGGGACAGCAGAAACGAAATGCAAGTCTGGTCTCCTGCCTCCCAGCCCAGCAGCCGGGACCAGCTCTCATCCTCAACAGCCCCTCCCTCCACACACCCTGGTCTCTGATTTTGTTCCTCTGAAATCACACCTCCCCCAGGAAAACTCTGGGTCTACCCACTCCTGTGCCCTGGGAGGTATAACCCCACACTCTCCTTGAGAAGTATCTGTGTGTGTTGCTTGATAAAGGTTCAGCATCAATCCGCTTGCCAGCTAGAAGGAGAACACAGCTGGACTTTGAGACCTGGGTTCAAAGCCCCACATTGCTTTCTCTTGTCATGTGATGCTGGACAACAGAAGCCAGCCCTCTGAGCTTCAATTTTCTCATCTGTAAAATGGGCTGCTAAGACTCACCTAATGGTTCGTTGTAAGGATTACATGAAGAGAAGTATGTGTATGAACAGCTAACACTGGCTAAGCACTTACAGCAGGGCAGATAAATGCATTATCTCATTACGTGTGACCCAGGTTTGGGGAAAAACTTTCCAGGACAGCACTTGACATACCCCCAAATGCCGTCTTCCCCAAATGAGCTCCCGGAAGTGGAGTCATCCTCTTCCCTTGGTCTCCCCTGCCCACGCTCACTGGGATGTGGTGTGTGGGTGGGTGCCTGGTGGTAAGCAGGGCACCACCGCAGAGCCAAGAAAAGGTTTCCCAAATTCCCCCCCGTACTGGGTCCTGCAGTTTAACTGAACCACCAACGAACGTTTTGCGCCTTTTTTCCTGCAACCCTGAACCTTGAATGCTCCTGTGCTGCCACCTACTGGCCAGGAAGATAAGAGCAAGCAGGGGCTCATGGAATTTGGGAATAATTATAATCAGTAATGATATTTAAAATATGTTTAATAAACTAGCAGTCAGCAGAGTTCTGAAGCCCCTATTGGGCTCAAGGTTAACGCTTTAGAATCTGGGTTGTTAGAAGGGTGAGGTGCCCTGGAGGAGGTTATTTTGATATTTTATTGAATGAAATAGCCCAAAACAGCATCACTGAATGTCCTTAATGCCTAAAGATGGTCCATGCCCTGACACTTACCCCACCCAATAGAATCAGACCACCATGAATAAGTGTCCTCAGGCCCCCCGGTTCCTGGACTATTTGTACGCAAGATGAGGAGACTCCCCATATGGCCCCTCCCCACCCCCACCCCCAGGTCCAGACCCAGTCCTTGCCCCTGGAACAGGGCCTGGAAGGGAAGCAGACAGCTGGGGCTGCTGCTGAGAGAACCTTGGGCTGCTAAAATCTGAGACGTTCTGAGTTTTTGTTTTTGTTTTGGTTTGGCTTGGTTTGGTTTGTTTTTTTGAGACAGGGTCTTGCTCTGTCACCAAGGCTGATGTGCAGTGGCATGATCACAGCCCACTGCAGCCTCAACCTTCCAGGCTCAGGTGATCCTCCCACCTCAGCCTCCCCAGTAGCTGGAACTACAGGCATGCCACCATGCCTGGCTAATCTTTGTGTATTTTTTGTAGAGATCGGGTTTTGCCATGTTGCCCAGACTGGTTTCCTAGGCTCAAACAATCCTCCCGCCTTGGCCTCCCAAAGTGTTGGGATTACAGGTGTGAGCCACTGAGCCTGACCTGAGACCTTGTTCTGAGAAATGCCTTTAAGTAGTATTCCCCAGGCTCCCAAAGACTTGAAGGGCAGCAAAGATTGGTGGGGTTTGGGGGATTGCAGTGAGGTCTGAATAATGGTGTTGGCAGAGCCTCCAGTGATCATCCAGAACTGAGGACAGAGAGGGAAAGCAGCCTGCCCAAGGTCAGACAGCAGACCCAGTGACAAGCCCAAGGCAACCGAGAATCTGGAAACTAATGCAGAAACCCTTTGTAAACAGGAGATGCTTTCTGGTTTGCCTTTCAGAGGCTGCTTCATGAAGCCCCCAAATTCCCCCATGTACTGGGTCTTCTTAAAGCAGGGGGCCCCTGGGTCCAGACAGAAAAGAACTCTGAGCAAAACCCTCAGTCCCTCGTCCAGCCTGGACCCAGGCTTGGCCCTGCCTGCAGTTCCTGACTTGACCCAGACACTGTAGTGAACTCAGGCAGGAGGGGCCACACCTGAGAACCCTCACCCATCACAGCCCAGGTTCTCTTCCCGGCTATCCCCCGGGACAGCCCCAGAGCATGAGCCAAGGGGGTCTGGTCTCCACCTACCTTGCTTAATCCTTAAAGCCAGTTGTGACACATTGAATAATGTCCTCTCCCAAAAATTTGGAACCTGTGATCATTACCTTCCATGAAAGGGAGCAAAGGAGAAAGGACTTTGCGGAAGTGACTAAGCGAAGGATCCTGAGATGGGGAGATAATCCTCTATCGTCCTAGCGGGCCCTAAACGCAAGCACATGGGCCCTTATGAGAGAGAGAGGGAGAGAGAGAGACAGAGGAGAAGCTGGGCGCAGTGGCTCACGCCTGTAATCCCAGCACTTTGGAGCCCAAGGCAGGTGGATCAATTGAGGTCAGGAGTTTGAGACCAGACTGGCCAACACAGCGAAACCCTGTCTCTATTAAAAACACAAAAATTAGCCAGGCATGGTGGCGGATGTCTGTAATCCCAGCTACTTGGGAGGCTGAGGCAGGAGAGAAAGCTTGAATCCCAGAGGCGGAGGTTGCAGTGAGGGGAGATTGCACCACCGCACTCCGGCCTGGGTGATGGAGTGAGACTCCGTCTCAATAAAAAAAAAAAAAAAGAGAGAGAGAGATTGAGGACTGGGTGCAGTGGCTTATGCTTGTAATCCCAGCACTTTGGGAAGCCGAGGCAAGTGGATCACCTGAGGTCAGGAGTTCGAGACCAGCTTGGACAACATGGTGTAACCCTGTCTCTACTAAAAATACAAAAATTAACCGAGCATGGTGGTGGGTGCCTGTAATCCCAGCTGCTTGGGAGGCTGAGGTAGGATAATTGCTTGAACCCGGAAGGTGGAGGTTGCAGCGAGCCGAGATTGCGCCACTGCACTCCAGCCTGGGCAACAGAGTGATGCTCTGTCTCAAAAAAAAAAAAAAAAAAAAGAGCTAGAGAGAGAGACAGAGGAGAGAGCAGGACTACACACATGGAAGTGGAGAAGGCAATGTGGTGATGGAGACAGATTGGAGTGATGTGGCCACAAGCCAAGGACTGCCAGCAGCCAGCATGAGATGGAAGGGGTAAGGAATGAATTCCCCCTAGAGCTTCCAGAGGGAACACAGCCCTGACCCCTTGATTTCAGCCCAATGATCCTGATTCCAGACTTCTGGCCCCAGAGCTGTGAGAGGGTATATTTCTGTTGTTTGAAGCCATCAGGCGTGTGATTATCTATACAGCAGCCACAGACGCGAATCCACTGTTCAACAGACATCTGTGGCACAGGCTGCCCTTGCGCCCAGAGCTGTGCCTGAGAAGTAAATGGCTCACAGAGCAGACAAGATGAAGACATAACCCAACCACAAAAGCCCCCTAGCCCGCCGGGTATTCTTTCCTGCAGGGGAAAGGTGGGCACAGGGGAGTCAGGGAAAGAGAGGCGAGAACTGGAGTCTTGGTTGCAACAGCCAGTGAGTGTATTCTCAGTTCAAGCCACTGCACTGGGCTCCAGGGACTTCTTTCCACTGTTATTGATTGTACTCTAGAGGAAAATTGGAAAGCACAGGAAAGTAGAAAAAAAAATCCACATTACTATAAACTTTTGTTTTATTTCCATCCAGTCATTTGTTTTCCCCATGCATAAGGGTTTGGTTTTGTTTTTATTTTTTTAATTGTGGTAAAATACACATAACAAAATTTATCAAAGTGTACAGCTCAGCAATATTATTAAATACACTTATAATGTTGTGCAACTAGCACCACCATCCATTTCTAGAACTCTTCATCTTGTCAAACGAAATTCCATACCCACAAACAATAACTCTCATGCCTTCCTCCCCAGCCTCTGGCAACCACCATTCTACTTCCTGTCTCTATGATTTTGATTACCCTAAGTGCCTCATGTAAGTGGAATCACACAGAATTTGTCTTTTTGTGACTGGCTTATTTCATTTAGCATAATGGCCTTAAGGCTTATCCATGTGGCAGCATACTGCAGGATTCCTTTCCTTTTTAAGGATGAGTAACATTCACTGTGTGTATGCACCACATTTTGCCTAGCCATTCATTCCTCTGTTGGTGGACACTTGGGTTACTATAAACATTGGTGTGCAAATATTAGATAGTGCAAAAGTTATTGCGGTTTTTGCCATTACTTTCAATATCTCTGAGGCCCTGTTTTTAATTCTTTGGGTTATATACCCAGAAGTGCAATTTCTGAATCACATGGTAATTCTATGTTCAATTTTTTGTTTATGTATTTATTTATGTATTTATTTATTTATTGGGAATGGGGTCTTGCTGCATTGCTCAGGGTGGTCTCGAACTCCTGGGCTCAAGCAATCCTCCCTCGACCTCCTAAGTAGCGGGGATTACAGGCATGAGCCCCTGGCTTTATGGTGTTTGTTTGTTTTTGTTTGTTTGTTTGTTTGAGACAGGGTCTTGCTCAGTAATCCAGGCTGGAGTGCAGTGGCACGATCACTGCTCACTGTAGCCTCGACTTCCTGGGCTCAAGCAATCCTCCCACTTCAGTCCCCCAAGTAGCTGGAACTACAGGTGCACACCACTATGCATGGCTAATTTTTTTTTTTTTTTTTTTAGTGGAGATGCGGTCTCACTATGTTGCTCAGGCTGGTTGTGAGCTCCTGAGCTTAATCGATCCTCCTGCCTCAGCCTCTCAAAGTGCTGGGATTACAGGTGTAAGCCACGGTGCCCAGCCTCTGTTTAATTTTTTAAGAGATTGCCATACTGTTTCCATAGAGACTATAGCATTTTACATTCCCACCAATAGTGCACACGTGTTCCAATTTCTCTACATCCTCATCAATACTTATTTTCTGGTTTTGGGTTTTTGTTGTTGTTGTTTGTTTGTTTGTTTTGAGACAGTTTCGCTCTTGTCGCCCAGGTTAGAGTACAGTGGCACGATCTCGGCTCATGCAACTTCCACCTCCTGGGTCCAAGCCATTCTCCTGCCTCAGCCTCCCAAGTAGTTGTGGTTACAGGTGTGCACCACCACGCCTGGCTAATTTTTGTGTTTTTAGTAGAGACAAGGTTTCACCATGTTGGCTAGGCTGGTCTCAAACTCCTGACCTCAGGTGATCCATCTCCCTCAGCCTCCCAAAGTGCTGGGATTATAGGCATAAGCCACCATGCCCAGCCAATTTTCTGGGTTTTTTTGGTTTTTTTTTTTAATAGCAGTCTTCTTAATGGATATGAGGTAATATCTCATTATAGTTTCGATTGGCATTTTTCTAATGCGCATTTTTCCATGTGCTTATTGGCCATTTGTCTTTTTAAATGGAGAAATGTCTTTTCAAAACCTTTGTCCATTTTTGAATCAGGTTGTTTGTCTTTTAGTTGTTGAGTTTTAGAAGTTCTCTATATATTCTAAATATTAATCCTTTATCAGATATATAATTTGCAAATATTTTCCTCCATACTGTGGGTTGCCTTTTTACTCTGTTGATAGTGTCTTAGGATTAACAAAATTTTTTTTAACTTTTATGAAGTCTAGTTTTTCTTTTTTATGAAGTCTGTTGTCTGCGCCTTTGGTGTCATATCTAAGAAATCATTGCCAAATTCGATGTTGGTAAGCTTTTGCCTGATGTTTTCTTGTAAGAGTTCCATGCATAGGTTTATTATTTGTTCACTTCAGTCCCAAGATGTCATCTGTCACCCAGGCCATCTGGATCCTTGTTAAAGAAAAGGGCACAACTGTTCTTTGTCATGTCCATCCAGCTGCAGGACTTCTGACACCTCCCTACCATTTGTCAAACCAACCCCAGCTCCTCAGCCTGGTGTTTAAGGCCATCTGCATCCAGCCTTCCCTCCTGACTGGCCTTCCCTCCACTGGCCCCTACACATCCTGTTCACATGGCTCTTCTCACACGCTCACCCTTGCTCCGTGCCTCTGCTCACCTGGGATGAGCTTCTTCCACCTTCCTCTAATTCCTATAAACAAGAATCCACTGAGACAGTCCACATTCCAGGGCCCCTGTGCTGGGCCCTGTCCAAGGTCCTGGAGATGAACATAAACAAGATGTGAGGGTGGCAGGAGAGGGTCATGGATGCATTCTCTTTAAGACTCTTTCGGCTTTGAAGAATAAGAAACTGCTCAAAGTAGCTTAAGCCAAAAGAGAAGCATATTTGGAGGGACACAGGAATTTCTCAGAACAGAAGGGCAAACAGCCCAGTCAGGGCTCATGGGAACTGGGAATTAGAAAGCTTTCTGCCTCGCCGAGCTTCATAATCTCTGGGCCTCCACTTCCTCTCCTCCCCTCCCTGGGCTGGCTGCCTCTGCTCACCCATTTTGCCCTTGTCTCGTCATGCCACTGGCCCCCAACTCCACGTCATTGCCTCTCAGCCCAGGGGTCACCACCAACAGGCAACGGTGTCTATGCAGCCACAATTCAGACTCTCTCGAATCTACCTGGCTTCCACACTCTCTAGGGACCCTATTTGTTTGGCATCCTGTCACTGACTGTGGGTGAGCCCATGGGTCCCTGACTCAGGTGCCCACCCCAGGTCCAATCAGCTGTGGCTGGAGAGGGAGGGTGAGAAAGGCAGGGGCCACTGGATCACAAGGTTGTTCTTCCTGGAGATTGCTTCTCCCGGATCAGAGTCTGAATTTTATCAGGATCCCTGGGTGAATCATGGGCAGATTAAAGTGTAAGAAGCAGGCCGGGTGCAGTGGCTCAGCCCTGTAATCCCAGCACTTTGGGCCAAGGCAGGAGGATCACTTGAGGTCAGGAGTTCGAGACCAGCCTGGATAACGTGGCAAAACCCTGTCTCTACTAAAAATACAAAAATTAGCCAGGAGTGGTGGTGCGTGCCTGTAATCCCAGCTACTCAAAAGGCTGAGGCAGGAGAATCACTTGAACCCAGGAGGCAGAGGTTGTAGTAAGCCGAGATTGTGCCACTGCACTCTACCCTGGGCAACGGAGTGAGACTCTGTCTCAAAAAATAAATAAGTGAAAACAAAAATAATAAAGTGTAAGAAGTGCAGCTGTGGAGCTGCAGTTCTCTGAGAGTGGTCCCTGATCCAGCAGCCTCCGCATCACTGGGCAACTTGTTAGAAATGCAGATTATGGGCCGGGTGCGGTGGCGCATGCCTGTAACCCCAGCACTTCCGGAGGGCGAGGCAGGTGGATCACCTGAGGTCAGGAGTTCAAGACCAGCCTGGCCAACATGGTGAAACCCCATCTCTACTAAAAATACAAAAAATCAGCCTGGCGTGGTGGCGTGTGCCTGTAATCCCAGCTACTCGGGAGGCTGAGGCAGGAGAATCACTTGAACCTGGGCGGCAGAGGTTACAGTGAGCCAAGATCACACCACTGCATTCCAGCCTTGGCAACAGAGTGACACTCTGTCTCAAAAACAAAAGAAACAAACAAAAAAATGCAGATTATGAAGCCCTATCTTAGACCTGCTGAATCTGAAACTCTGGGAGTGGGGCCCAGTCCTTTGTTTTCACAGCCCTCCAGGTGACTCAGATGGGCACCAAAGTTTGAGAACTATTGCCCTAAAGCAGGGATTGGCAAGCTTTTCCTCTAAAGGGCTAGATGGTAAATACTTTAGACTTGGTGGCCTCAACTCTGCTGTCATAGCACCTAAGCAGCCATAACAATAGATAATAAAGAATAGGCACATGTGGCAGGCAGGATTCTCAGGCAAGTCTGGGCCCTTTTTGATTTTTGCTGCCATGTCTTGGCTGACCTCAGTTTCTGGACTTCTGGTTTCTGCTTGACTTGTCCTCAAAGGACCTTTGTTCTCTCATGGATCTAACACTTGCTCTTCTTGTCTTTATTGGGAGCTCACCTCTCCAGTCTGCCCACAGCTCCCACATGGCTGCCTGGTGGCCAGCACAGCTCAGAAGCATGGGTGACGGGTAGGAAGTGTTGTAGGAACGACAGGTTTGTATGCTCACTGTGCGCTAACAAACCCAGTAACTGAGACAGCAGCGTTGACAGGGAGAAAGAGTTTAATCATCGCAGGGCACCAAGTGAGGAGATGGAGACCCTCAAATCCATCTCCCACAGTAGTTTTGGGTGAGGTCTCTAAGGGGATTGTGGAGGGTGAGCTAGTGAAGAACTGGGGTTGTTGACTGGTTGGATCCTATCAAGAATCATGAGTTTCAGTGCCCTGGTTGGTTCCTACCTGCGTTCATGCCCCACGGTTGGTATAACAAATTTCCACAAACCAGGTGGCTTAAGACAACAGACATTTCTTTTCTCCCCATCTGGAGCACAGAAGTCTGAAGTTTAGGTGTGCCCAGCAGGGCTGTACTCCCCATAAAGGCTCTGGGAGGAGTCCTGTGTTTCCTCTCCCCACCTCTGGTGACTTTAGGCACTCCTTGGCTTGTGGCAACATCGCTCCAATTTCCACCTCCACTGATATGTGACCTCCTCCCCACCTTTGCGCATTTCAAATCTCCCCCTGCCTTTCTCTCATGGTGCACTTGTCACTGGATTTAGGGCCTGCCTGGAGATCCAGGATGATGTCATTTTGAGGCTCTTCATTAATTACATCTGCAAAACCCATTTTCAAATAAGGTCACATTCACAGCTTCCTGTGGACATCTATTTGGTGGTTGAGGCACACTATTCAAACCCTTACACCACCCTCCCCATCAAACACACAGGACCAAACTAGGGACAATTGGTGTCTCCACTCCACCTCCATCCTAATCAGAACTACAAAGGACAAGGTTTCTGGACATCCCCATACTACAGCCAGAGCCAGAAGAACATCTGAGAAATCAGGCATGGCCCCTCTTCTCCAGGAACCCATGGCTCAATGGAAGCAGAGCTGCCAAGAGGGGTGCCATATTTGTACCCCACTATGGCAGTGCCTACCCCTGCCCACTAGCTCCTTTCAGGTTCTGGAGCTGTGCCCGGAGGATGAGATAACGCCCACGGGGAGCCGGAGCATCCTGGAGAGCATCCCATCCTGGATGGATGGGTCTTGCAGGGCGCCCAGTGATCCTGACACACACACACAAACTCCCTTCTGCAGCTTCCGTTCTGCTAGTGCAGAAGATTTTACAGTTGCCAGGATGACAATTAGGGAGGGAACGAGCAGCCAAATGGCGCATTCTTGGGCCCCGCAGCCAGCATTCTGTGCTGCCCATCTCAGTGCCAGGAGGATGAGACTTTCCAGAAAGCAAGCTATGTCCAGACAAGATCCATCCTGAACATTAGCTCAGCAACAATCAGGGAAATGAGGAGTAAGCAGGCCTGGCCTGCTGTGCTTCTCTGACAGATGCTGATAAGAATGGTCCAGCTGGGGACTGCTATACATGGGCCCAGGAAACAGAGAAGCAGCTGAGAATTAAGGAGAATTGAGGACAGAGCGTCATGGCAGGAATAAGTAAATAGGTTAGACTTGGGTTATCTTCCCAGATCTGCTACTAATTCGCTGTGCAAGCTTGGAAAGTTTCGAAAAGAACCCCTACCAATCGTCAGAAAAACAAATAATCCAACACGGAAAATGATGGGCAAAGAATTTGAATAGGCATTTTACATAAAAAATACAGATGGTCAAAAAAATATGAAAAAATGTTCAATCTTCCTAGTCATTAAGGAAGTAAAATTTAAAATAACCACAACACTAGTCAAAAAAGTAGTGACATCTGAATTAAGTCCATAGTTTAGTTAATAGCGTTGTTGCAGTGTTAATTTCTTTGTTTTGGTCATTGTGTGTCCACAGTCGGTTCCTGCCAGTGGGTTCGTCGTCTCACCAACTTCCAGAATGAAGCCTCGGACCCTCACAGTGAAGTGTTACAGCTCTTAAAGATAGCACGAACTCAAAGAATAAACGCAAGATTTACTGTGAAAACTGAAAAGCCAAACAATAAATCTTCCACAGCATTGAAGGGGACCCAAGCAGCTTGCCACTGCTGGCTGGGAGAGGTTGTGTTGGGTGGTGGGGATGGGGTTGGCCAGCTTTTATTCCGTTATTTGTCCCCGCCCATGTTCCATTTCTGTCCTATCAGAATGCCCTTTTTTCAATCCTCCCCGCGATTGGCTACTTTTAGGATCCTACTGATTGGTGTGTTTTAGAGAGCGCTGATTGGTACATTTTACAGAGTGCTGATTGGTGTGTTTTAGAGAGCGCTGATTGGTACATTTTACAGAGTGCTGATTGGTGCGTTTTACAGAGTGCTGACTGGTGCATTTTACAATCATCTTGCTAGCTACAGAGTGCTGATTGGTGCATTTTTACAGGGCGCTGATTGGTGCATTTTACAGTCCTCTTGCTAGCTACAGAGTGCTGATTGGTGCATTTTACAATCCTCTTGTAAGACAGAAAAGTTCTCCAAGTCCCCACTCACCTAGAAAGTCCAGCTGGCTTCACCTCTCAATTGTATTGTGGTTAGGTAAGATGCTCACACTAGGAAAAGCTGGAGAAATGGTCTGTGAGAACACTGTATCTTTATAACTTTCTGCAAGCCTAAACTTATTTCAAAATGAAAAGGTAGGCCACGCACAGTAGCTTGCACCTGTAAAAATCCCAGCACTTCAGGAGGACATGGCAAGAGGATTGCTTGAGTCCAGGAGTTCAAGACCCAGCCTGGACAACATAGTGAGACCCCGTCTCTACTAAAAAAGAAAAGAAAAGATAAACAGCAATAACAGAAAACAACAAAGAGAGAAAACTGTTTACCCATCTGATACAAAGTTTTTTGGAGAGCACTTTGGCAGTTTGGATTACCATTTCACTGTGTGTGCCCAGGTTGACCCAGGAATTCCACAACTTGGTATTCACCCTCCCCAAATCCTTGCACTTGTATTCAAAGAGATGTGGCCAAGGGTATTTGTGATAGCCAGGAGCAACCTAAATGACCACCAACAGGGAAAAGTTAAATGATACAGCGTAACTAATCATGAACTACTATGCAGCAGGTAGAAAGAATGCCATATGCTATGTGAGCAAAAATGCAAAGGTTTCCAAAGCAAAAAAGTAAGCTGCAAAACAATATATACGGTATGATCTTATGGATGTAAAGGAAAAGCACAAATAAAGCCATACATCTCTAAATGTATGTATACAAATGTACGTGCCTACCCAAAGTCAGGAAAGATCTCCCCAACATCCCATTAGCCAGAGTTCCCTCGGAGAGGGCAGTGGGACTGGAGATTGGAATAGATAGGACAGGCGGAGGTCATGACGAAGACTCACTTTTTCTGTATTCTTCAAATTTTTAACAATAAGACTTTCATGTATTATTTGTGCAGTGTTTGTTGTTGTTGTTTTGGGTTTGTTTGTTTGTTTTTTTGTTTTTTGAGACAGGGTCTCGCTCTGTCGCCCAGGCTGGAGTGCAGTGGCGCAATCATGGCTCACTGCAGCCTCAATCTCCTGGGCTCAAGTGATCCTCCCACCTCAGCCTCCCGAGTAGCTGGGAGATGCGTGCCACTGCACCCAACTAATTTTTTTTGTAGAGACAGGGTTTCACTGTGTTGTCCAGGTTGTATTTTTTTGTAGAGACGGGGTTTCACTATGTTGTCCAGGTTGATCTCAAACTCCTGAGCTCAAGCAATCTCCCCACCTCAGCCTCCTAAGGTGCTGGGATTACAGGTGTGAGCCACCAACAGGAGCTAACCTTCTCCGGCATGCAGTTTTCTTGTTTTTAAAATAGAGTTGGGGCAGGGCCCCCCAAGAGGCTGCTTCCAGCTCTGACTTTCTCTTTACCATGAAGCTGAGGTTGTGTCCTATTATGCCCTCTTTCCACACTCCCCCTCCCCACTCCGCAGCACACTGGTCCAACCAGCTGGCTTCCCTCTATTCCTCAAATTTTCCAGCTCATTCCTGACGTAGGGCCTTTGTCCTGTGGTCGCCTCCACTGGCAAGCTCTTCCCACAGCCTCAGATAGCTGGCTCCTTCTTACCGTGCATAGCTCAGCTTAAAGTTCACCTCTGCAGGGAGGCCTCCCTGACTGTGCAGAGTAACAACAAGGTGGGAGAGAAGGGCAGAGCTGGATCAGAAAGGGCCTGTGGACTAGAGTGAGGAGTTAGGGGTTCAGCCTCAGGAGGGTTTGAAATGCTCAAGGAGGAGGCTAGGAGATGAGGAGTGGGGCTGGGCTGCCTCTGCACATCATCAAAGCCAACACTCAGTCTAATCCAAATCTTGCTAGAGCATAGAACATAAGGTAGAATGAGTCTTTAAGCAACTGGGGGTCATCTCGAGGTAAACAGAACTCCAAGAGTAACGAAGGCCCAGAGTGAATTTATTTTGAGAGAGTTTCCTGTTGGAGTAGCAGACACTCGGCAGTAGTGTTTTTCTCTCTCCTGGGTGAGACTGCCCTGCCTACATGCACTTAAGGCATAGAGTTTCCTGTTCTTGCCTCTTCTCAGAGCCTTGCATTGAAACTCAAATGTATTCTCAGAAATTTCTCTCCACACAATGACATATCGCCTCTGTGCTTTTACTCTCTTTGTCTTTCTCTTTCTCTCAACCATTGTTTTCCACTCATCCTCTTTTTCCTAAACTTCTTAAGATTGTTGGCCATTTCCCTTTCTCCCTCCCCTCTCTATGTTTCTGTGTGAGATCTGCCATCCTTTAACCATTCCTCTTCCCCGGGGTGGCCGGTTGTAGCTGATCCTGCCCACCCTTTCTTGTGGTCTCAGCCTGGCCACACCTTCCATGGCTGGGCCCCCCTCACCTGCTCACAGCTGGATTCCCCCAGGCTGAACCCCCAGACCAGCTTGCAGGGCTTCCTCTCTCTTCATTCTTCCCACAAGCCTAGCCAAGAGCTTAACACTCACCAGATGCAAATGGTTAAGTGCAACTCGCTTGGGAAGAGGGGGTGTTGTTGGTTCATAACGAACTGCAGAGGGCGAGGGGCAGGGAAAGCTCCAGCCATGACTCAAACCCCATCGGGCATCTCTCCCCTCCTGTTTCTGTTTCTCTTGGGTGGGCTTTCTCTGGAAGGCTAGAACCATGGACACTGCAGAGTGAGGGTTCATTCCTTCCCAGCTTGGCCATCTGAGAGGAGAGGAGCCTCTTCCTCCAGTTCCAACTAGAAAAATCCCAGGGGTCGGCCAAGCTTGGATCACAGGCTCACTTGCACAGCCAGAGGGATGGCCACCATAGTAGAAGACCCTGATCAGAACCACATAGGGGTATTTCTCCTAAAGACAAGGACATCTATGCTCTAGAAAGGGGAAAAGAGTCTCAGGCAGACAAAACAACAGGTGTCCACACTGCCCCATGTTCAGCCTGGGAACCCAAAAGTCTCAATCAATTTCAAAAGCTTATTTTGCCAAGGTTAAGGAAGCACCCATGACAGCCTCAGGAGGCCCTGACGACACATGCCCCAGGTGGTCGGGGCACAGCTTGCTTTTATACATTTTAGGGATACGTGAGACATCAATCAATATGTGTAAAATGTACATTGGTTCTGTCCGGAGAGGTGGGACAACTCGAAGCAGGGAGCCTTCCAGGTCATAGGTAGGTAATAGACAAACAGTTGCATTTTTTGGGGTCTTTGATCAGCCTTTCACCAAATACACAATTTACATATGAGAGGGGATAGAGGAATAGTCCCTTATGCCTTAATGTGGCTCAGTGAATCTGCATTTTTACGTAAACAATAGGGCAGAGGAAGCAACTGGATATGAGTTTGTCTTGGGTGAGCAAAAGAATGACTTTGAGTTCTGTCCTTTGTCCCATACCTGTGAAGATAAGCTATCAATTTACATTGCCAGGGTGAAATTCCACAGAACTGTTTTAGGGTAAAGATCTTGAGGCCCACAAGGAATTTCTTTGCGGACAAATTGTGAGGGGGAGTATGGAGCTTTTTAAAAAAATCTTTGTAGCTATCTTACTTAGGAATTAAATGAGAGGCAGTTTGACTGACACACTTCCTGGCTTGACTTTTCCCTTTGGCTTAGTGATTTGGGGGTCCCGAGACTTAACTTTCCTTTCACAAGCCCACATGGTCTGGTCTTGGTGTGTGTGAAGACAGGCTTCTCGGCAGGCAGGTGAGCCCTTGGGAACACGACCTGCTTCACTTCCCCACCCAGTTGCTGTCTTCAAGAGCAAGTGCTGGCTCCAACAGCCCCTCCTGCAAGGCATTCACTTCTAAGGCACCAGAACCCTTGGAGCTGCCAAGTCTGACTTTTGTCAGCAACAAACCCATCCGGGCGAAAGTCATTTTTTATTTTAAACTGTCAAATCTGGGGGCCGATTGTCTCAGAAATGCATCATTTGAATACAAAAGATGGGCTCACACTTCTCTCCAGGATGCTGCTTCTTGAAGAATCATAGTTATTTTTTAGAGCTAAGACCCTTAGAGGTCTTCTATTCCAACCCCCTCATTCTTACAAACAAGGCAATGGGCATAGAGAGGTTGAGCATTTTGCCCAGTTATACCAGATAGTAAGAAGCAAGGGCAATAAGGGAATCCAAAAGTACTAACTACTTAACTAATCCTAACTACCAGGTAGTTAGTAAGTAGTCGGGCAATAAGGGAATCAACACTAGGGGTTTCCATCTGATATTTGCAAACCAGTTCAGAGAAAAACGTGGTAACAAACAATTCTCCTGGTAAAGTGTGCCTCACTTTTTTTTTACTATTTTTTTTTTATTTTCGTAGAGACAATGTCTCACTATGTTGCCCAGACTGGTCTCAAACTCCTGGGCTCAAGCAATCCTCCCACCTTGGCCTCCCAAAGTGTTGGGATTACAGACGTGAGCCACCACGACCAGCCTCACTTTTTTTTTAAGGCTTCAGATTTAAGCCATAGATACTTTTAAACTATATTAATATTAAATCTTAACTTTTCTCTCTTGTGAATTCATCTATAAAATGCTTCATCCTTCGATGTGATTGATCTTCAGTGGTCATGAATCCCAGCTTTACATTTCTCTGGCCATCACCACTACCTAGGGCATTTCGGGACCTGTAAATAAACACTTCAGGGCACCATGGGAATGACGGCTAAAGGAGTTCTTTGTAAAAGGTTCCCTTCAGCCACTGGTCACTCTACCTGGTTAATCTAGTTTGGAGTTTCACGCTTGTCTTCCTCAAACAGGAATATACCCTTATATTTATAATCGTTCAGTATAATTTTTCTTCTTTAGTTGGTTCTTAATTTTGTTTTCATATTCCAAACCCAAAGTCACCAGCCCTAACTTGCAAGAGAAAGAAGTTACTGTGGATGAACAAGCAAAGCACGTGGGGCCCAAGATGCTATTGTTGGACACAAAAGCCCCTCTGTGGCTTTGGGAGAGCCAATCCCCCATCACACAGCGCAGGAAGAAGGGCACTCACTGTGCTCACGCTCTGTGCAGCCCTCCTGAATTTGTAAACAACCCAAACGTTACACAAACAAGTTGTTGTTTTTCTTAGCTTGCTGGTGTTTTTAACTCAATAAAATGTCAATTAACTTCGTGAGCTTTCCTTTAACTCTATATAATCTTTGCGTTTGGATGGCTGCCAATCAAACGCAAAGATAGATGTTTTCTTTGAATATGGGCCAATTTCCGTGTATGCACCTTGTTGTCAGGATCAGCTAGATTATGGTGTAGTAGCAATGTCGATATCTCAATGGCTTGACAAAAGTTTGGTTTCCGCTCATGCTACGTGTTCTGTGAGATTAGTGGGGAGCTCGGAGTTTCCACAGTTACCAGCAAACGGAGAGAATTCTGGAGGGCCTCGAACAGGCAAGCAAATGATCTAGCCCGGAAGTGATGTTTGTCACTTTCCTTCACATCTCATTGGTCTGAACTAGTCACATGACCCCAGGCAACCCCAGGGGGCCAGGAAATTCGGGCTCCTTGTGCTTGCCAGGAAAGGAGAGTGGCCCTGTTGAAACCGCCTGTGACTGAGACAGTGAAAGAAATTTGACCTAACCAACTCCATCTTGCTTCTAGCCTCCAAGTTGTCCTTGTTCATTCCTGGGCACAGGCTGAACTAACTTTGGGAGGAGATTATTATAGTTTATAGTTTAAAACAAAGACAATAACAGCACTTTCCCAAAAGAAATTTCCTTCTTGCCTGAGGACTAGACTGCCTTTGTAGGACTGACAAATTAGCCACAAGATTAGAAATTATGCTTTAGGAGTCATGCAGCTGAAAGCTACAAGATTCTGACCCTCCTTAAACTGCTCCTAAGATCAGTGTTTGAGACATTTTGCAGACCCTGCACTTGATGGATCAGCTGGCACCACCCAGATCAATTAAATGGCTCATCTGATCTTGTGGCCCCCACCCAGGAACTGACTCAGCACAAGAGGACAGCTTCAATTCCCTATTACTTCATCTCCTACCTAACCAATCAGCACTCCTGACTCACTGGCTTCCGCCCCACCAAGTTGTCCTTAAAAACTCTAATCCACGAAACCTCAGGAAGACTGAATTGAGTAATAATAAAACTCTGGTCTCCCCCACAGCTGGCTCTGGGTGAATTACTCTTTCTCTATTGCAATTCCCCTGTCTTGAGAAATCAGCTCTGTTTAGTCAGCGGGCAAGGTGAACCCAATGGACGGTTACACTGTTGCTCAGCACAGAACTCAGTGTACCCACAACGCTGCACGCCAGAATCCCACCTTCATACCAGGTCCAGGTAACAGCATCTTTGAGGAGAGCCCAGAGCCGAAGCAATTAGTCAAAGGTTTAAGTACCAATTATGAGAGAGGCCCTGGACAGGACTGAGGAATAAGGAATAGGTATTTAAACCAAAGTGATAGAGGCGCTGTAGCATCTAGTGGGTAGAGGCCAGGGGAACTGCTACACATCCTACAACACACAGGACACCCCCACAATAAGACTTACGTGTGGCTGGGCACAGAGACTCATGTGTGCAATCCCAGTGGTTTGGGAGGCCAAGGTGGCAGAATCACTTGAGGTCAGGAGTCTGAGACCAGCCTGGGCAACATAGCAAGAACCTTCTCTACAAAAGTAAAAATAAAAGTTTGGGTGCTGTGATTCACACCTGTAATCCCAGCACTTTGGTAGGCCAAGGCAGGAGAATCACTTGAACTCAGAAGGCCGAGACCAGCTTGGGCAACATGGCAAAACCCTGTCTCTACAAAAAATACAAAAAATTAGCGGGCATCGTAACACAAGCCTGTAGGCCCGGCTACTTGTGGGGCTGAGGCGGGAGGATCGCTTGAGCCTGGGAGGTCAGGCTGCAGTGAGTTGATATCGTACCACTGCACTCCAGCCTGGGTGACAAAGTGAGACCGTGTCTCAAAAAAATATAAAAAATAAAAAAATTAGCCAGGCATGGTGGTGCCCACCTGTAGTTCCAGCTACTCAAGAGGCTGAAACAGGAGGATCACTTTAGCCCGGGAGTTCAAGGCTGCAGTGAGCTATGATCCCGCCACTGCACTCCAGCCTGACCTACAGAGCAAGACCTTGTCTCTAAAAAATTTTTTTTAATTTAAAAAACAAAGATGCATGTGGTCTAAAATTGTGCCATGGTCCAGAAATTCTAGATCAGAGTAATGCAAAGTTCACATTTTGGGGGTCGGGGAAGCAAAACAAAAACAAAAATAAATCCCCAAAACACAACAAGCAAAAACATCTGCCTGGAGTTCCACCCCCGAGTGCTGGATTAGCGACCAGGCCACAGCTGCCCTTGTAAGAGGCACGCAGGAGGCCCATGAGGTGAGCTGCCGCAGGGCCTTGGGCACGGCCAGGGACCGGGTACAGGTTACCACTGGCCTTTACTCTCCAAATGTCAGGAGCACTACCTCCCATCAGTGACAACTAAAAATGTCTCCAGACATTAACAAATGTCCCAGGGGCAAAATCTCCCCAGGTGAGAACTCTCCTCTAATAGAACTTCCAAGTTGGCCCCGCAGGCACTATTTTGGTGCAGAGGAACCCGTCAAGCTTGACTTTAAATCTGGCTCTGCCACTAAATCACCCAGGGCCTTTCCTCTTTGGGCCCCCGTTTCCCTGTCTGTAAAATGAGAGGATTGAACAGGGCAGTCCCTAGAGTCTGTTCAGAAGTTCTGAGACTGGGGCTTGGGTTCTTGCACTTTTCATTTTGTCACTGTTGATGTCATCACACACACACCCACGCACAGAGTGGAGTGAGGATTTTGGCTGCACAGCAGGATGGCCCAGATGATAGGAGGAGGCAGGGGGCGATCACTGGCTGGGAGGATGGCTGGGAAAAGAGGAGGAAGGGGAAAGGCACGCGAGGTCACAAATGCACCAAAAGGCATTTCCTGGCCTAGCCCTGTGCCTCCCTTCTAAAGAGCCATCACAGGACCTAAGGAATAAGAGACAGAGAGGGACTGGTAAAGGATTTTGGGAGGAGAAGCTAAGAGGATAAACAGCAAGCAGTATATACCCAGAAAAGTGCAATGTGCCCAAGAATAGGAGGGAAGTGCGTGGGGTGTGTGTGTGTGGGTGTGTGTGTGTGTTTGTGTGTGTGTGTGCTGTATCCTTGCTGTTGGCAAGAAGAATTGAACAGCTTCAATTCAGTTTGAATCAGCCTGTAGCTTAGGAAAAAGTCATTATCGAGGGATTATTGAGTTTGCTGATCTCTTACCGGCCTCTTGCCTCTTGTTCAGTTGTAATCAAAAGACAGGGGTGGGAGGGGGGAAAGGAAGAGATGCCCCCTGCTCCTTAACATTCACGTTTCCTTCTGGTCCATCTCAGAATGGAATAAAGTTTGACAGTGACCTTGAAAGGGAGTGAGTGTTATTTAATAAAAGGCTGTTCAGTCTAAACAATGATTCAGGACTTTTTGAAAGCCAGAAGAGACAGCCTGAATGCCCTTGTCCATGCTAGGTCCTCTAAAAAGGGTTTATGTATATCTTTTATTTGTCTTAGGTCTGTACCTGTTTCCCACCCCCGACCCCCACCTCCCCCCAACCCCCACTAACTGAACACTTTTCTGGGTTGCTAATAAACTGAGCTCCCAGGCTATGCTATGCTCCACAATAGCACCTGTTTCTCAGAGGTATTTCACCCGGCTGTTCCTTCATCCATCCAGTCTGTCAGCCATTCATCAGCTATTTTCAAAGAACCTACTGTGCATCCAGGGCTGTTGATATGGTTTGGCTTTGTGTCCCCACCCAAATCTCATCTCAAATTGTAATCCTTGTGTGTCGAGGGCAGGACCTGGTGGGAGGTGATTGGATCATGGGGATGGTTTCCCCCATGCTGTTCTCATGATAGTGAGGGCATTCTCACAATAGCTGATGGTTTTTAAAGTGTTTGGCAGTTCCACGGCCAGGCATGGTAGCTCACGCCTGTAATCCCAACACTTTGGGAGGCTGAGGCAGGTGGATCACCTGAGGTCAAGAGTTCGAGACCAGCCTGGCCAACACAGTGAAACTCCATCTCTACTAAAAACACAAAAATTAGCCAGGGGTGGTGACGCATGCCTGTAATCCCAGCTACTCAGGAGGCTGAGGCAGGAGAATCACTTGAATCTGGGAGGTGGAGGTTGCAGTGGGCTGAGATCACGCCACTGCATTCCAGCCTCAGTGACAGAGCAAGACTCTGTCTCAAAAAAAAAAAAAGTGTTTGACAGTTCTCCCTTTGCTGTCTCCTGCCACCATGGAAGACGTGCCTTGCTTCCCCTTTGCCTTTCACCATGGCTTGAGTTTCCTAAGGCCTCTCCAGTCATGCAAACCTGTGAGTCAATTAAACCTCTTTTGTTTATAAATTACCCAGTCCCAGGTAGTATCTTTATAGCAGTGTGAGAATGGACTAATACAACTGTGTTATGGGTGGAGGGTACAATGGTGAGTAAAATACAGGCCAGGCATTCTGAGTCATCACACGAGAGTGGGCATAGGTATGTTCACAGGCGATCACACCCCAGCGTGGTGAGTGTGGTGAGTGGGACACCCACGGCAACTCCTGACCCTAAAAAGGGAGGGGAGGCCTCCATAGAAGGAGCCCCCAAGCTGAGCCTTGAAGGACACAGGGACTACTCAGGCAGAGATAAGAGAATGATCCGGGCTGTGAAAGACATGAAAGAGACTGGTGATTCATTGAACTGTGGAGAGCAAGATGTGTTAGCATAGTAGCCAGCAAAGTGGGGATGGTGAGGACTGAGACCAAGCTGGCCAACCGAGGCCACATCTGCCCTGTCAAGGGGCTCTGCTCTAGGGCTCTGTCCCTCGTTACCAAGCTATGGTCCATTTTAAGGATTTGCAGTGGCCATGTCCCACGAAGTTACCATGAACACTGAATGAATGAAAGCTGAACCGGGGCTCCTAGGGGAAATACAGCATTAGATTCCTGCCGGCCTCTGATAACATCATCATCAATTGATCAATACATAACCTTTTTATGTGCATTTCTGTTTTAAAATATTATTTAATATATGCTGTTCATTCATTAACATCAAAGTCACAGCCAACAGCACTATCATTCATACCTGAATAAAGCTTATCTAACGCACATATTTTCTCTATAAGGCACATCACAGACTTCTTTTTTACTTTTTTCTTTCCTTTAGAAACAGGGTCTCACTTTGTTGCCCAGGCTGAAGTGCAGTGTAGCGATTATAGCTCATTGCAGCCTCAACCTCCTGGGCTCAATAGATCCTCCCATCTCAGCCTCCTGAGTAGCTGGGACTATAAGTGTAAGCCACTACACTCAGTTAATTAAAACATTTTTTTTTGTAGAGACAGGGTCTCACTATGTTGTCCAGGCTAGCCTCTAACTCCTGGCCTCAAGTGATTCTCCTGTCTCGGCCTCCCAAAGCACTGGGATTACAGGTGTAAGCCACCAAGCCTGCCCCAATCGCAGCCTTCTTGAGCATAGAAACACTAGACAGCACTTCAGCACTGCATTGGAGGGCCATTTTAAACAGTGAAATTGGCCGGGCATGGTGGCTCACAGCTGTAATCCAGCACTTTGTGAGGCCGAGGTGGGCAGATCACCTGAGGCCAGGAGTTCGAGACCAACGTGGCCAACATGGTGAAACCCCATCTCTACTAAAAATACAAAAAAAAATAGCCAGGCATGGTGCCGGGCACCTGTAATCCCAGCTACTCAGGAGGTTGACGCAGAAGGATTGCTTGAACCCAGGAGGCGGAGGTTGCAGTGAGCCAAGATTGTGCCATTGCACTCCAGCCTGGGCAACAGAGTGAGATTCCATCAAAAAAAACAAAAACATAACAAAACAAAACAAAAAAAAAACAATGAAATCACCAATAAAAAGTACAAAAGTGAAATGCAAAAAATATGTGGCACTAAATAGACCATGAAAAGGACATTCATTACAGTATGAGAGCTGAACAAGAAGGCAGGGTGTTGCTTTGTTTGAGTTCAGCTGGGAACATGTCTCAGAGTAAGCAAAGTCTTTGCCACCCTGCACATGTCCATGAATAGCCACAAAAGTGCCCTGAGCCTTGATTTGGGGGTTACAAACCCATTTTTAGCAAGTAGAAAGATTAGCAAATATTAGAATTATGAATAATGAGGATCCAAACCATAAATATGAACCCCTAAATTCTCTGTACAGCCAATGACTACTATGTGCATGAGAATATTTTACTAGAATATTTTTACTCTCTCTACAGAGATTTCTCCTCTAATATAGGAGAAAGACATGAGTGAATTTAGGGATATCTATGGGTTGAAGGCTAAAGATATGGGAACTCATATACAGCCACACTACACTACAGCAGTGTCCAAACAGACACTGTGTCAGCCTAGAGACAGCCTGTCAGAGGGTGACTTACAGCTCATTTCCTGATGCGAGGCAAGCCAGACAAGAGCGAAACCTCAGAGCCCCCAGGGTTTCTCTGCTGTGTCAGCTGTCAGCACTAACACTCTCTGCATTCATTCCTATGCGGAGGAGCGTCAGGAAGTCAGTGTGTCTTGGACCCACCAGTTGCAGAGAGAAACGCAGCAGCCCACCCAGCAATGTGTTGAGAGAACAGTCTGGGCAGCCTGATGCTTCAGAATTTCCCAGAACAGAGTGATAAGTAAACTCCTGGAGCTGCTCAGGCCCAGGGATTCTTCTAGGGCAATTGTGTATTTGAAATGCCAGACATTGCGCTGACAGGTTTTATTTACTATTTTAAAGTACATATTAGAAATCATGAGTGTCAACGTATTTTTTTAAAAAAAGAAAAAAGTCGTATTTGAAAGCACAGATAGTTTCCTGTATGGGGAAAAAAGGTATAGAACACAATTCCTTCAGAGTATAATCTCCAAGCTGATCTGCTGAACTCAGCAGGGACTTTCCTTTGTCATTGAAGTGTATAATTTATTGCTTAGAATTTCATTTTTAAAGGACGTATGCTACACACAATAGTTGAAAGTGATCATCTGAAGCTTTGCAGAGGGTATCTAACCCCCAATTTTTGTGGATTTCCCCAGTTATGTTTTAATTTTTTTTTTTTTTTTTTTTGAGACAGATTCTCACTCTGTTGCTCAGGCTGGAGTGCAGTGGCATGATCCTGGCTCACTGCAGCCTCGACCTCCTGGACTCAGGTGATCCTCCCACTTCAGCCTCCTGAGTAGCTGGGACCACCATGCCCCCAAGCCCAGATAAGTCTTGTATTTTTTGCAGAGACAGGGTTTTGCCATGTTGCACAGACTGGTCTCGAACTTCTGAGCTCAAGCTGTCTGCCATCTCAGGCTCCCAAAGTGCTGGGATTACAGGCGTGAGCCACCATGCCAATCTATTTTTTCATTTTTAATTTAAAACATAGACTACTTTTTAGAGCAATTTTAAGTTCACAGCAAAATTGAGCAGAAAGTACAGAAAATCCCCATATACCCTCTGCTCTATACAGCCTCCCGCACTATCGACATCCCCCACCAGAGTGGTACATTTCTTACAATCCATGAACCTACCTTGACATGTCATTATAACCCAAAGTCCGTAGTTTATATTAGGGCTCACTCTTGCTGTTGTATACTCTATAGGTTTTGACAAATATACAATCACATGTATCCACGATTATACTAGCATACAGAACAGTCTCATTGCCCTAAAAATCCCCCGTGCTCTGCCTATCCATCCCTCCCTCCCTGCTAACCCCTGGCAGCCACTGATCTTTTTGCTGCCTCCATAGTTTTGCCTTTTCCAGAATTTCATATCGTTGAATCCTACAGTATGTAGCCTTTTCAGAGTAGTTATCCCCAAATTCTTGAAATCCATATAAATATTTATTTATTTACTTATTTTTTGAGACAGAGTCTTGCTGTCATCCAGGCTGGAGTGCAGGCACGATCTCGGCTCACTCCAACCTCCGCCTCCCGGATTCAAGCGATTCTCCTGCCTCAGCCTCCCAAGTAGCTGGGATTACAGGCATGTACCACCACGCTTCGCTAATTTTTGTATTTTTAGAAGAGACAGGGTTTCACCATGTTCTCAGGCTGGTCTCGAACTCCTGACCTCAGGTGATCCACCCGCCTCGGCCTCCCAAAGTGCTAGGATTACAGGCGTGAGCCACCATGCCTAGCTAGACCAATATAAATTAATAGGCCGGGTGCGGTGGCTCAGCTTGTAATCCCAGGACTTTGGGAGGCCAAGGCGGGCGGCTCATGAGGTCAGGAGATTGAGACCATCCTGGCTAACACGGTGAAACCCTGTCTCTACTAAAAAATACAAAACATTAGCTGGGCGTGGTGGCAGGCACCTGTAGTCCCAGCTACTTGGGAGGCTGAGGCAGGAGAATGGCGTGAACCCAGGAGGCGGAGCTTGCAGTGAGCCGAGATCGCGCCACTGCACTCCAGCCTGGACGACAGAGCAAGACTCCGTCTCAAAAAACCAACCAACAAACTATATATATATATATATATATATATATAAATAACTCACCTGCAAATCACTACATTGTAAGCAACTTGAGATCTTAGTCCTCATTGTATTCACGGTGTACAGGGACACTCAAACACCTGTTGAATGGATGGAAAGATGAATAGCCTGCCTCTCCGATTTCAAAAGAAAAACCAGAACACTAATCTAGTAACAGTGAGTGGTTGTACTTAGTATTTCTTAGAAAAAGAGATGCTAATTCTTTTTATTCCGAATAAAGAACAGCTTGTAAAAAATGAAGCCCAAGCCAGGAACAGTGGCTTACGCCTGTAGTCCCAGCTACTTGGGAGTCTGAGGCAGGAGGATGGCTTGAACCCAGGAGTTCAAGACCAGCCTGGGCAACACAGTGAGAACCTGTCTCCACACACACACACAAATTATCTAGACATGGTGGTGCGCGCTTGTAGTCCCAGCTACTCGGATGGCTGAGTTGGGAGGATCGCTTGAACCCAGAAGATCGAGGCTACAGTGAGGTCTGATCACAGTATTACACTTCAGCCTGGGTGACAGAGTGAGACCCTGTATCTAAATAAAATAAGTATCAATGCCAGATTATAGGTCATGAGATTTGACTAAGATCTTAATATTTTGGTAACTTTTAAATTTCCAATTATATCTTCCATAAAGTAGGATTTCACAACTGATAGCATGGTTTCTGTGAAAGGGATTTCTGCTCACCCTTTTCAAGTTTTGTATTTGGGGCACTCTTCAAATGATCTGTCATTCCCCTATGCCAGGATATCCAGAGTGTCTGCACAAAGCCAAATATGATGAGAAGATGAGCTCATGGATCAGTGATGCCTTGTCCCTATTTCTGGACCCCAGGATCATCCTTGCTTTTTTGACGATAGAGTCATGCTGCTGAGTCATGGGTAACTCAAACCCTCATCTGCAGTTACCTTCTTCTTGCTAGAACCCGGGAAACCTGGACAAGGGGCAGTTGTCACTGGCAGGATAATGGAGGGAAGGGCAGGTGGGAAGGAGGCATCCAGGAAATAGACACACAGAAAGGAACATGTGAGTCTAAACAATAATCAGTGAGAGGTAAGTCCAGGGAAATGAAAGCATGGATCTGCCTCACGTTATATAATTAAGATGTTGAAAATGTCCGCATAAATCAACTCACATTTCATTTGCAACAGGAGAACTGACACTTAGGGGAACCTGGTAATGGTTCATTTTGTAGAGTGAAGTATTTGTCTGTAATGTTAACACTCTCTTTCTAATTTAGCTGTATTTTATATTGATATTTCCCAATATTGGCTTTGAGAGAGGGCTGTCGTGTCTCATCAAAGCACCCTGTTTAGCAGACAATTAGGCAGAACTAATGCATGTTAGTCTGTCTAAATATGCCCTGAATTTGGTGTCTGAATTTACAATAGAAAATAAAGGAATGTTAGTCTTGAAGGCTGTCATCTGTTTCAGTAGAAAATGCCTTTTTATGAAAGTGTTTTCATGAAACTATTTCAAAGAGTAAGCTGCTCATGATAACTGGGAAGAATTACCAAGTATGATGGCCTCTTAGCATTATTGTGGCTGTTCCCCAATGTCCCCTTCTCCTCCTATAGCTGGTATTTAGCTGGACACAAGTCCCTGTAATAAAAATATATTTTCCAGCCTCGCTGGCAACTTTGTGTGGTAATGTCTAAATTCTGGCCAATAGGATGTTAGCAAGGATGTCATATGTGACTTCCAGGAAATGTCCTTAAAGTAAAGTTGTTCTCTTCCTCATCTCTTCCTTCTTTCTGGGGGCTAGAATGCAGATGTGATGACTGGAGCTCAGGCAGCTGTTTTGGACTATGAGGCAGCATGCTAAGGATGGTAGAGAAACCATACAGCTGGATAAGAGCTCCCTGATGGTCTTGGAGCTTCTAAAGCAGCCTTTGACTCCTACTTCTGGACTTCCATGTAAGAGAGAAATAAGAGAAATTGCTGTCCCTTAGCAATCATGGTTGGGCAAGGGAGTAGCAACCGGTGCCCAGGTAACAAACGTGTTCCTCCCTGCTGCACTGTATAATTGCAGCCCTACTTCCTGCTAATGACTAAAGTTAATTATCCCTTCCAAGATGGTAACTTTTCTTTTTGCCTGCTGATGTGTGGACACAAGGAAGCAGAAGGGCTCAGGCAGCAGCCACAGCTGATAGTTCAATAAAACTGTGCTGTGTCCCCTGGTGGAAGTTTTCCCTTTGGGAGACCAGGACCTCTAACCCTGAAGAGCTTAGAGTTGTAATGATGTGGCGGTAAATGCGGCCACTTCAGTTTTCACCCTTGGTTCCCAAACCCATGTATTTTTTCCTGTCGGGGTTTGTTTTCTATCGCTGCTGGAACCAATTAAAGACTGGGATACGTTCTAAGAAATGCTTCATTAGGTGATTTCTTCATGTGAGCGTCATAGAGTGCACTTACACAGCCTAGATGGCACTAGGTACTACTAAATGCCTGGGCTATATGGTATAGCCTTTTGCTCCTAGGCTACAAACCTGTACAGCATGTTACTGTACTGAGTACTGCAGCAATGGTAACACAATAGTAAGTATTTGTGTATCTAAATGTGTCTAAACATAGTAAATGTATAGTAAAAGCAGTATAAAATAGTATAAACGCAGCGGCTCATGCCAGTAATCCCAGCACTTTGGGAGGCCCAGCCAGGAAGATCACTTGAGCCCAGGAGTTCGAGATCAGCCTAGGCAACACAGCGAGACCTTGTCTCTACAAAAAATCAAAAATTAGCCAGGTATGGTGGCATGCACCTGCAATCCCAGCTACCCAGGAGGCTGAGGTAGGAGGATTGCTTGAGCCCAGGAGTTCAAGGTTTCAGTGAGCCATGATTGCACCACTGCACTCTACCCTGGCAGACAGAGTGAGACTCTATCTCAAAAAATAAAATAAAATAAAAAGTTGAAAAACAGTACCTCTATTTAGGACACTTACCATGAATGGAACTTGTAGGACTGGAAGTTGCTCTGGGTGAGTCAGTGAGTGAGTGGTGAGTGAATGTAAAGGCCTAGGACATCACTGTACACTACTGTTGACTTTTTTTTTTTTTGAGATGGAATTTCACTCTTCTTGCCCAGGCTGGAGTGCAATGGCAGGATCTTGGCTCACCGCAACCTCCGCCTCCCGGGTTCAAGAGATTCTCCTACTTCAGCCTCCCAAGTAGCTGGGATTACAGGCATGCACCACCACACCCAGCTAATTTTTTGTATTTTTAGTAGAGATTGGGTTTCTCCATGGTGGTCAGGCTGGTCTTGAACTCCTGACCTCAGGTGACCCACCCGCCTCAGCCTCCCAAAGTGCTGGGATTACAGGTGTGAGCCACAGCTCCCAGCCTGCTATCAACTTTATAAACACTGTACATTTAGTCCACACTAAAGTTATTAAAATTATTTTTCTTCAACAATAAATTAAACTTAGCACACTGTAACCTGTTTTGCTTTATAAACTCTTAAATTTTTAAGCCTTTTTGACTTTTGTAGTAACGTTTAGCTTAAAACACAAATACGTTTTCAGCTGTACAAAAATTCTTTCTTTATGTCCTTATCCTATAAGCTTTTTTCTATTTTGTTTTTTTTTACTTGTTACACTTTTCTTGGTAAAAACTAAGACATCAACACACATATTAGCCTAGTCCTACAAAGGGTCAAGGTCATCAGTATCACCACCATCTTCTACCTCCCCATCTTGTCCCACTGGAAGGTCTTCAGGGGCAGTAACATGCATGAAGCCGTCATCTCCTATTATAACAATGCCTTCTTTTGGAATCCCTCATGAAGGCCCTGCCTGAGGCTGTTTCACAGTTAACTTTTTTTTTTTAATAAGTAGAAGAAGTACACTCTAGAATAATAATAAAAAATATAGTATAGTAAGTACCCAAACCAGTAACACAGTCGTTTATTATCATTATCCAATTTTTTTTTTCAGATGGAGTCTCACTCTGTTGCCCAGGCTGGAGTGCAATGGCGCGATCTCCACTCACTGCAACCTCCACCTCCTACGTTCAAGTGATTCTCCTGCCTCAGCCTCCTGAGTAGCTGCAATTGCAGGTTCCCGCTACCATGCCCAGCTAATTTTTGTATTTTTAGTAGAAACAGGGTTTCACCATGTTGGCCAGGGTGGTCTCAAACTCCTGACCTCAGGTGATCCACCCACCTTGGCCTCCCAGAGTGCTGGGATTACAGGTATGAGCCATTGCACCCAGCCATCATTATCCAATATTATGTACTGTACATAATTGTATGTGCTAGACTTTTATACAACAGCCAGCAAGTAGGTTTGTGTACCGGCATCATCACAAACACGGGAGTAATGTATTGTGCTACAACATCATCACCGCTATGAAGTCACTAGGCAGTAGGGATTTTTCAGCTCCAGTGTAATCTTATGGGACTGCCGTCATAAATGCAGTCCATTGTGGTTGTCTGGTGTATGGCTGTGCTACAAACTCAGTGGCTTAAAACAATGCAAATATATCATCTTAGAGTTCTGTAGGTCAGAAGTCCAACAAAGACCTCACTAGGCTAAAATCAAGGTGTCAACAGGGAGGCTCTAGCAGAGGATCCTGCATCCTTTGTAAAGAATTTTTACCCTTGTAAAGAATTGATGGTTCGGCTGTGCCTTCCAAGCTGTGCTTGACCAATTCTCTCAGGGTAGCCGCTTCTAGATGGAGAAGCCTATGATATAACCAGTGGATCCCGTGGCTGTGGGTTCACTCCCACCCCTCCCCTGCTTCACCTCTTCCAGTTTCTAGAGTAGGTGGACTCCTTAGCACTTGGCCTCTTCCTCATCTTCAAAGCCAGCAGCATCATGGCCGGGTGCTGTGGCTCACGCCTGTAATCCCAGCACTTTGGGAGACTGAGGCTGGTGGATCACTTGAGGCCAGGAGTTTCAGACCAGCCTGGCCAACATGGCAAAACCCTGTCTCTACTAAAAGTACAAAAAATAAAAATAAAATAAAATTAGCTGGGCGTGGTGGCACATGCCTGTGATCCCAGCTACTCGGGAGGCTGAGGCAGGAGAATCGCTTGAACCCAGGAGATGGAGGTTGCAGTGAGCTGAGATGTCGCTACTGCACTCCAGCCTGGGTGACAGAGTGAGACCCTGTCTCAAAAAAAAAAAAAAAAAGCCAGCAACGTTACATCCCTCTGATCCTTCTTCCATGTCACATCTCTCACTCTTACTGCAGCCGGGAAATTATTTCCACTTTTAAGGACTCTTGTGACTATACTGGGCTCACCTGGATAATCGGGGATCCACCCGTCATCTCAAGGTCCCTACTTTTCATCACATTTGCAAAGTTCCTTTTGCTATGTACACTAACACATTCACAGGTCCCACATGGTGAAACCCCGTTTCTACTAAAAACACAAAAATTAGTCAGGTGTGGTGGTGTGCACCTGCAGTCCCAGCTACTGGGGAGGCTGAGGCAGGAGAATTCCTTGAGCCCAGGAGGCGGAGGCTGTGGTGAGCCGAGATTGTGCCACTGCACTCCAGCCTGGGCAACAGAGCGAGACCCCATCTCAAAACAAACAAACAAACACACAAACACAAACAAACAAACAAAAAACACATTCACAGGTCCCAGGGACTTGGGCATGAACTTCTTTAGGGCCGTTTTTCTACCACAAGGCTGTAAAAAGGTCTTTGATTCAAGGTCTGTCCTGCATCCTGGAGTACGTCTCCTACCCTTCTAAAGAATTGATGGTTCAGGTGTGCCTTCCAAACTCAGGGCAGCTGCTTCTAGATGGAGAAGCCTATGATATAACTAGTGGATCCTGTGGCTGTGGGTTCAGTCCCACCCCTCCCCTGCTGTAAAGCGTTCCCTTGGTCTCATGTGATGCTATGTGGGACCCTGTACTGGAGAATCAAACACACTGTAAGCCCTCAGATGAGGATACTGGCTTAGGCACCGAAGGCAGGAAAGGCAAATCCATACTCAGATCATGGGTCTACTCCTGTCAGAACAAATTACTGGGCCTTATGTGTGGAGGGACCCCAACAAAGTCAACCTGCCGGTTCGTCTTTTTGAGAAATGGTCCATTCTGAAGACTTAGCACTGGTCTCTGTTGCGGGAGGTTGGACATTTGGTGGCAGCGGTAGCCTTGGTACATGGGACCCATCCTGCACATAGCATCCATTTCTGTCACCACTGCTGCTTCATTCGTATGTCCATCAGGTCAGCATTGGGACGGCCCATGGCAGAGGCCAACTGGCATCCCCCACTCTCTTCCTCTTGTCTACTTGGTTGTCCACTGTCTCTTCCATAGTAGGTCATCTCTAGTGGGCATTAACATGTGGCACAAAGATCAAGCTTTGTGCGCTCTTTTTTTTTTTTTTTTTTTTCTGGAGATAGAGTCTTGCTCTGTCGCCCAGGCTGGAGTGCAGTGATGCGATCTTGGCTCACTGCAACCTCTGCCTCCCAGGTTCAAACCATTTTCCTGCCTCAGCCTCCCAAGTAGCTGGGATTATAGGCACGGGCCACCACACCCAGCTAATTTTTGTATTTTTACTAGATACGAGGTTTCACCATGTTGGCCAGGCTGTTCTCGAACTCCTGACCTCAGGTGATCCACCTGCCTCGGCCTCCCAAAGTGCTGGGATTACAGGTACCAGCCACCAGGCCTGGCCCTTTGTGTACTCTTGCCTATGTCATCCACATGCCTCTGCCCAGATCTCCTTGTCTCCAGTCTTCTAATTGTTCTCTTTCCACATCTATGATCAGCTGGCCAGGCCATTCACCACTACCCAAAAGTTTGTACATATTCTCACCTTGAGCTCTGCTCTGTCCATACAAAATGGGTGAACAGCTACACCACCCAAATCCCTGCCCATTAGGAGGGTTTTGCCTTGCCACTCTCTTTCAAGGCCACCCTTGAGTGAGATTGTAGTACATTTCCTGTCGTTTTCAGCCTAAACCCACATACCAAGCCAAGCTATTCACAAACCAAACTTGCTCTTTCCTCTTCCATCAGCTGGTCAGAAGGGACCCCTCCTATAACGTTAGGAGTGTGTGGAGGGAGGGTGCTGGTGCAACTTCGGTGGGTGGCTTGGGGTCTGAACAGACTGCACGTGCAGCTTGCTTGTGGCCCAGGTCCTGTCCCTGCTCAATCCCAGATGTACAACTTCCATCTAACAATGGATTGTTGCTGGGCTTGCCTAACCTTATAATTTAACTCATCTGATGTAACCCAGTTAATGCAGGGCAGTTCCAGGTGCAAGATCACTTGGTATCCCACCATCAGGTGCTCCATTTCTACCAGGGCACAGCAGCGTGCCAGGAGTTGTTTTGCCAAAGGCATATGATCCTCCACTGCAGATGGCATGGCCTTGCTCCAGAACCCTGGGAGCCTGCACTGTGACTCTCCCACTGGGGCATGCCACAAGCTCTACACAGCATCTTCTTCATCATCATGCCTTTTGTACTATAGAGTCTGCTGGGTTGATGGCTCAATCGCAAGGCTACTTACACTGCTGCCTGGACCTACTGCAGAGCCCTTTCCTGTTCTGGGCCCCAGTTCAAGCTGACAGCCTTTGAGGTTAGCTGGTTATTATTGTTCAAGTGGTATTCCCAGGTGTGGAATATGCTATCTCCAGAAGCCAAAGAGAATGTCTAAGTTTTGTGCTTCCTTCTTCATGGTGGGAAATACGAGATGCAATCATTTGATTTTGACTTTGGATGGACTGTCCTGCATGCTCTTGTCCACAGGACCCCTAAAATTGTTCCCGGTGTGCAGGCTCCTAAATATCTGTAGTATTCATCTCCCACCCTCTGGAGTGTGTGTAACCTACCAATGCCTTTAACATGCTAGCCACTTTTTGCTCCTTTGGCCCGTTTAGCAGGATGTCATTCACATAACAGATCAAGGCCATGTTCTGCAAAATGTCCAGATGGCCCAGATCTCTTTGTATCATTCAGGGTCCAAAACAGGGACAGAAGCCACAGAGTAATTTGAACAGGAAAAGTTTAAGATAAAGAAGCAGTGATTCCAACAGAGGAGGAATTATAAGGGTGCTGGTGAGCAGTGCACAGAGGTAGTCGGGGCATCAGGAGCCTGCTTGCATTGAGGCAGAGTAAGGACTGAAGTGTGCCATATCTGTATTAGGGGGGCCCCAGGAAGCGACCCTGCATTATACAGGTGAGCCTGTGCTGGAAGGTGGATGCACAGGAGGAGTCGGTGTGTCAGGAGCTTGATCCCTAGCAGAGCAGTGTAAATCCTGGGTGCATGTAACCTCATTGGGAGAGCCACAGTGAGCTGGGCACCTAGCTGGGGCCAATGCTGTGAGCTCACCAAGGACCCCACACTCTGCGTATGGAGCTGGGGCAGAGGCCCTCTCTCCTGTGCCTCTGGCAACCATACAGTAGAGGCAAGAAGAAGCCAAACCCAAGCATGACAGAAACAGCAAGAAAAGCCTTTTCTTTTCTTTTTCTTTTTTCTTTTTCTTTTTTTTTTTTTTTGAGATGGAGTCTCACTCTATTGCCCAGGCTGGAGTGCAGTGGTGTGATCTTGGCTCACTGCAAGCTCCACCTCCTGGATTCAAGTGATTCTCCTGCCTCAGCCTCCTGAGTAGCTGGGATTACAGGTGCATGCCACCACACCCAGCTAATTTTTGTATTTTTAGTAGAGACAAGGTTTCACCATGTTGGCCAGGCAGGTCTTGAACTCCTGACTTCAGGTGATCCACCTGCCTCAGCCTCCCAAAGTGCTAGGATTACAGGCATGAGCCACCACACCCAGCTGGAAAGCCTTTTCTTTCTGCTTTGTCGCTCTAGGGCATCTACAACAAAGCTTAACCTGATGCTCACCACAAGGGAGAAATGCTTAAAGTGTCTAGCTCCATTATCACAAAGCAGGTAATGCAGGGTGATTTGGAGATGAGAGTCAATACATTGAAAAACTGGCACAGACCAGACTGTGACAGACGGTGGAAAAGTTAATGTATGGGGGGGAGTTGTAAATGTATACTGTTGTCCATTCCATGTGAATGTGGACTACTTTGAATCCTCTTTTCAGATAGGGAGAGAAAAGAATGAATTCTCTAACAATGGCCACACACTATGTGTCTGAAACTGTTCATCTATTCTAGCAAAGATACTGTATCTGGCATGGTAGGTGCAATGGCAGCTACTACTCCATTTACTTTGCAGTAGTCTAGTGTCATTCCATAGAATCCCTCTTCTCCTACATGAACCATACTAGAGACATGAAGGTAACTATTACCCTTGCATCCTTCAGTTCCCCAAGGGTGGCATTAACCTTCTCAACTCTTTCATCCCGGGATGCAATATTGTTTCTGATTTATTATGTTGACCTGGGTTGGAAGGGGACTGCTTGGAGGCAACTACTATAGCTCTTACTCCACAAGCCAGCTCAGTGTGTATATAGGAGAGGATCACACACACTCCAAGAATTCATCCTTGGTTTCTTTTGATGGTGCAGGTTGAGCAGTCCTGTTTTCAGTCTCCCATCTCTCTTTGCCCTCAGGGACTCTGTGCTCTATTACCCACTTCCACAACTCTCTGTAGATCAGGCTCCTGGGCTGTCACTCCACCTGTAGATCACATCCGGGTCAAATATTTCTATCTCGATTTTTCATGTGGGAGATAATGACTGGATGGGGTCCGTGGACCCAGTGGACTCACTGTCAGCCAGACCTTGGCCGGGACTCCATTTATTACCAGGTCTCCAAATACTTCCTCTCTAATGAAGGCCGTGATGATACTTCAGGCCTCTGGTTATCAATGCCAGCTCAGACACTGTGTCTTACAGTTCTCAGAATATTTGGGTATTCCTCTTTTCCCATTTGCCATGGTGCTGCACAGTCCTTCTTAATGAGGAGCCAGGCTTCCTTTCAATCAATTGGTTCTGGATCTGAAAACTACCTCAGGTCTGAAAACTGGGCAACGTGTGACTTTTTACTGGGGTGTCTGCCTTAGCTTCCTGATCATTCATCATGATTTATTCTAATGGTGCAGGTTGAGCAGTACCCTTTTGGGTCTCCCATCTCTTTTTGTTTTTTTCTTTGTTTGTTTTTGTTTTTTTGTGAGACAGAGTCTTGCTCTGTCACCCAGGCTAGATTGCAGTGGCACAAGCTCGGCTCACTGCAACCTCCGCCTCCCAGGTTCAAATGATTCTCCTGCCTCAGCCTCCTGAGTAGCTGGCCCTTCAGGTGCCCCCCACCACGCCCGGCTAATTTTTGTATTTTTGGTAGAGATGGGGTTTCACCATATTGACTAGGCTGGTCTCAAACTCCTGACCTTGTGATCTGCCCACCTCAGCCTCCCAAAGTGCTGGTATTACAGGCATGAGCCACCGCGCCTGGCCTGGTCTCCCATCTCTTTTGCCCCCATGGACTCTGTGCTCTATCACCCACTTCCATAACTCTCTGTAGACCAGGCTCCTGGGCTGCCACTCCAACCTGGCCAGTTACTACAATCAGTGCACTTGCCTGGCTTCTGATGGTGCCCCAGTTGTGCCTCCTCAGATAGTGGAAGGAATCACAAGAAGACTCCTGAAAGTATACTCACATAGGGCTTTCATAAAACTAAAGAAAATAATATAGCAGGATAAAGGCAAACACCAGAGCTGTCCGACATCCAGGCACATCTTCCTTTCAGGTACATAGGATGTACTTGATCTTAGGATGATAAACCACCAAGATACATGCAAAATGCCTTGGTCTCAGGGAAGTCACAATCTCATCTAAGATGGTTTTTAATATCCCTCTGGTCACATAGCCAAAACCAGCTTGCATGATCAGGCTCAACTAAGATAATCTAACAGAAACCAGGTGAAAATAATCAATCTGTACATTTTCACTTAACAATGGTGACAAGTTGGTACAGAATATCTGTAGTAATTTTTGGACTCAGTACAGAACTACACTAATCAATGGTTTGCAAATTCCATTCTGGATGGATCAAGACTCAGCACTATGGCTTCAGGATCCCCTGGAGATAAGCACAAGGTTGCAGCCAGGAAAAATGACCCCCATACCTACACAGATAGTTAAGGGCCAAACCACCTCTGTTGTTTTGGGTCCCATCATTCTCTCTGCTATCAGTAGGCCTTATTCTATAAGAACTTCTTCAATCCAGTATTGGCCTACAGAGACAGCTAAGTCTACATTTCATTTATTTATTTATTTATTTACTTACTTACTTACTTACTTACTTACTTACTTACTTACTTACTTATGACACAGGTTCTTGCTCTTTCCCCCAGGCTGGAGTGCAGTAGGTGTGATCTTGGCTCATTGCAGCCTTGAACTTCCAGGCCCTGCCTCAGCCTCCCAAGTGGCTGGGACTACAGGTGTGCGCCACCAAGCCTGGTTAATTTTTGCATTTTTTTGCAGAAACGGGGTTTTGCCACATTGCCCAGGTTGGTCTCTCACTCCTGGGCTCTAGTTATCCTTCTGCCTTGGCCTCCCAAAGTGTTGAGATTACAGGTGTGAGCCACCCTACCCGGTCTGAATTTTTTATTGATGCTGGTGTCCCCTCTCATCAGTACATTCTGATGTCCTCAGAATGGTTGTCCTCTGCGCCTCCCTATGGAACATTATCATCAGGTGGGTTTTCTGGACTTTTTGCAGTGTGTCTACTCCAGCAGGTTACTGCCCTTCCCCTTGTGACACCTTCCTCTACTGTCCACCAGGGCAATGATGGCATTTCTACCCCATTTACTACGGGCTTTATTTTTTATTTTTATTTATATATTTATTTTTTTTTGAGATGGAGTCTCACTCTGTTGTCCAGGCTGTAGTGCAGTGGCACGATCTCAGCTCACTGCAATCTCCGCCTCCCAGGTTCAAGCAGTCCTTCTGCCTCAGTCCCCCAGTAGCTGGGATTACAGGCATTCGCCACCATGCCCGCCTTGTTTTTGTGTTTTTTTTTTTTTTAGTAGAGACAGGGTTTCACCACGTTGGCCAGGCTGGTCTCAAACTCCTGACTTCAGGTGATCCACCTGCCTCAGCCTCCCAAAGTGCTGGGATTACAGATGTGAGCCACTGCACCCAGCAGGCCTTTATTTTTTTCATGCTTCTAAGAGTGAGTTCATAGAATCTCTGGGAGCCTTTGCTAGGATGTTAAATTGTGTATTATGGGATAGAATGCTCCCAAGTCAACACAGTCTCCCTCATCCAATCTCATGTTCTGGCCACCTTGATCAAGCACCCTCAGCATTCAGTCCCACATGTCCTTCCCAGCTTCTTGCTGGTGTATGCTGGTTAGGTCTTGCAGCTACTTTGGGGTATAATCCCTTTTCTCCTTTATTAGACCCATCATGTCCCTGAGTTATACTGTGACTTAGCCCTAGTTTACATTTCATGGCCAGGAGGGGAGGTGGGTTCCTTGCTGACTGTGGGAAAAAGCCTTGGCATTTTCGAGTAGGAGCCAGGGAAGGGCACTTCTGCAGGCTCAGAGCATTCAAGAGAATCTGGAAATCCAAGATTTTCAGGGGCATCAACTCAGATGTCCCTGTTTCACATGTCAGGGACCCATCCCTTCCCAACAAGGGCTCTGACCTTGATATAGCAGGCCTACCTTGCTTGGAAGCTGCATTCGTCCTTTCTCATGCTGCTAATAAAGACATACCAAAGACTGGGTAATTTATAAACGAAAAGGGTTTAATTGACTCACAGTTCAGCATGTCTGGGGAAGTGTTAGGAAACTTACAATCATGGCAGAAGAGAAAGCAAACCATCCTTTCTCACGTGGTGACAGGAAGAGCAAAGCGGGGTAAGCCCCTTACAAAACCACCAGATCTCATGAGAACTCACTATCACGAGAACACCATGGAGGTAACTGCCCCCATGATTCAATTACCTCCCACCAGGTCCCTCCCACGACATGTGGGGATTATGGGAACTCCAACTCAAGATGAGATTTGGGTGGGGACACAGCCAAACCATATCAGAAGCTTAACCTTCTTTGGAGCATGATTATTCAGTTGAACTTAAGTTCAGTAGTCACCCAGTTATGCTGTCCTCAGCTACTATTTTCCATATGTTTCTCAAATATCTGATATATCACACTGGCTAGTGCACTTTCTTCCACCAGCATACCATCTCAATTTACCACTTTAACAATTGGACTGCCACTTTGTGTCAGGGACTATCTGTGCTCCAACTACTACAAGTGATAAGGTCCTCACTGACAGCCAGGGAACAAGTGATCCAGCTCTAAAACTCACCTTATCATCTGCTTTCCTAGACCACTCCTAACAACCAACTATTCTGGGTTGAGTTCTCCAAGAGGCAGAGAGTTCAGGATACAGAATGTTGTTTTGTTTTTGTTGTTGTTGCTGTTGTTGTTTGTGTGTGTGTTTGGGCTTTTTTGAGATGGAGTCTCACTCTGTCGCCCAGGTTGAAGTGCAATGGCATGATCTCAGCTCCCTGCAACCTCCACCTCCTGGGTTTAAGTGATTCCCCTGCCTCCACCTCCTGAGTAGCTGGGACTACAATTGTGCGCAACCACACCCAGCTAATTTTTGTGTTTTTCGTAGAAACGGGGTTTTACCATGTTGGCTAGGCTGCTCCCAAACTCTGACCTCAAGTGATCCACCTACCTCTGCCTCCCAAAGTGCTGGGATTACAGGCGTGAGCCACCACACCCAGCCCAGAATGTTTATTAGAATGCACAATTAATACCAGAGGCAGTGGGGAAGGAAGGAGGACTGAGCAGAGGAGGAAGTTGAGTTGTGATTCAACCCAACAACTGCCTGGCTGGCATGGGGAGCTCTGGAGTTAAAAAGGGCCATCAGACTTTCCCAGTGTGGGGCCAACATGACTGGGTCTTTATACCCCCACCTCTGTCAGTCACTCAACGTGGTCTCCCTGCAACAAGGTGACTCTTGCAGCCAAGACAATCCCTGAAGGGACAGAGGGCTGAAGCCTGTCTGCCAACAGCACTCCCAGTGGCTGGAACAAGTCCTTCCCTATAGGGGAATCTGGGCAGCACACCTCCATCTCCATGTCCATCACATACGATATCACAGACATTTAAATATTTTGATAACTGTACATAAGAGTTTCCTTTATAATCTTATAGATCTTATTTTATGCATTTGAAAATATTCTTCTGAGACAGGGCTTTTATCATATTGCCATAGGGTGTCACGACATAAAAAAGGTTAAATACTCTCTGATTCAGAAGTATCCAATGATGACTTCTCTCTCATGCATTTAATTGAAAATCTGGTTTTTCTCCTTCTCTGCTAGTTCTCTACCTCTCTCCCCACCTCCCACATCATAGCCTATTCACATATGTCTGAATCTCATGATAGACAAGTTCAGGTTCTTTTCCCAGGTTCTTTTTACCACACCCCCCCAACCCCACATAAAAAGTATATATGGCACAGCCTAGGTTCCACCCAAATCCTTTCTCCTCTTCCTGGGCCCACAACTCTCCTACATACATTGGTATACGTTGCGCTTAGGGATGGCCATGTGACTAAGTTCTAACAGTGGAACATGATCAGATGCCACTTCCAGCCTCTAAGACAGCCAGTGTGTTTCCTCCATAAGCTCCTTCTCTTCCTCCCAACTGGAGACTCTAAATGATGACCCTGCCTCAAGCAAGCAAACAACAAGTCCCTCAGGGGTGGTGTAGGCTGCAAATGGAAGGAGCTTGAGTCCCAAACCTTCCACGGAGAAGGCTGGCTACGAACCCGGATCACTCACCCAAGACTGCTCGAAGAGTTGGTTTGAACCATTATGTTTTGGGGTCTATTTATTACAACAGTTTAGCTTGCTTTGTGAATAGATTTAGTGGCAGAGCCTCCAAATTCTATAGATATATTGATCTCAGTCCTAACCGCATCTGGAACACCATTAAATAAAGGAATTGCAAACCCAGAGAAGGTAGTGAATTTGTCTAAGGTCATACAAGATGGCTAGGATCAGGACCCAACTCTCCAGTTTTCCTTCTTCTCTGCTATTCTGCCTTCTGTGATCCTACATAAGTGGGCATGATTGTGTAACATATGCGGCCATGAGATTTCTCTTTCAGCAAGAGAAAGGGACAGGAAGAAAGAGAGGGAATGCATTTTCTTGGCCTGAATTAGTGTGAGCCATTAGTTACTAACATTGACTAAATTATCTGGAATGAACATTCAACTCTACATCACATATAGTTAAAATGACAGATCTGCTTAAGATTGTTTCTAGCATACATTATTTCAATTTAGGCAAATGTGACCATTCAGTGTGAGGGGACCATAGCGTCATTAGGTCCCTGTCAGTTCTCAATTATACTGTTATCTTAGAGGGCGGAAAATGTGAAATTTGAATGTAGACGAGTGTTGATTTGACTGCTACAGTTTATTTTACGTATAGAAATAAAATAATGTGTAGCAAAAGCATTATTACAAAGATGATAATGAAATAACTAGTATTTATAATAGTATAATAGTATAGTATTTATAATAGTATGATAGTTTAATGACTATTTGTCAGACGTTGTGTAAGAAACTTTATACACACACACACCTCATTTAATTCCTGTATCAATCAGGATACAGGACGCTGTGGTAACAACTCTTCAAATCTCGGTGGCTTGCACAACAAATGCTTATTTCTTTTTTTTTTTTGACACCAAGTCTTGCTCTGTAACAGGCTGGAGTGCAGTGGTGCAATCTCGGCTCACTGCAACCTCTGCCTCCTGGGTTCAAGCGATTCTCCTGCCTCAGCCTCTCGAGTAGCTGGGAACACAGGCACGCGCCACCACGTCTGGCTAATTTTTGTGATTTTAGTAGAGATGGGATTTCACCATGTTGCTCAGGCTGGCCTTGAACTCCTGACCTCAAGCGATCCACCCACCTCAGCCTCCCAAAGTGCTGGGATTACAGGCATGAGTCACTGTGCCCAGCCCCAAATGTTTATTTCTTGCTCATGTGACATGTACTTCCTCGAGTTTTTCCATCCTGAGATCTAAGCTGAAGGAACAGCTCTCTGGAGCCACGCCATTCTGGTGGCGGAAAGGAAGAGTAAAAGTGGTAGAACCTTGCAATGCCTCTTGAAGCGCCTGTTTGGAATGTCTACATCATGTAACTGGTAATGGACAAGTATGTATAATCCCCACACCAAAAAAAGGGGACACTATTGGGGACAATAACCACATTTCAATGCTGCAAGACGGATATTGACTCCACCCCCTTCCCACTTTCAGAAAGAAGAGTAATTTTGCTGAACTCCTTCTAGAAACTGGAAATGTCCCTTCCAGTTGGGGTGATTAGGGAAGGCTTTGGTAAAATTTGAGCTAGAGTTTGAAGGTTAGGTAGACTACTGGTGGGTGAAGAAAGAACAAGGACCTTTGTAGGCAAAGGAAAACCTCAGAATTACAGAGGTGGAAAAAGAGTTCTAGTCAAGCCACTTCAGCTGGCTACAGAGTAGGTGGGAAAGAAAATGGGAGGACAAGGGCTCAGATGATGGGGGGTCAGGGCATTGGGGGGACACTTGAAAGCTAAACTAAGGGGTTGAACTTCATTTAGGAGGCGGTTAGAAGCTTTTACATATTTTTGAGCAAGAGATTGCCATAATTAAAATGATCTGGGCCAGGCGTGGTGGCTCACACCTGTAATCCCAGCACTTTGGGAGGCTGAGGAGCTTGGGTCACCTGAGGTCAGGAGATCGAGACCAGCCTGGCCAACATGGTGAAATCCCGTCCTACTAAAAATACAAAAATTAGCCGGGAGTGGTGGCACATGCCTGTAATCCCAGTAGCTGGGAGGCTGAGACAGGAAAATCGCTTGAACCCGGGAAACAGAGGTTGCAGTGAGCCGAGATCGTGCCACTGCACTCCAGCCTGGGCAACAGAGCGAGACTCCATCTCAAAAAAACAAAACAAACAAACACAAAAAAACAAAAATAAATAAATAAATAAATAAAATGATCACTTCTGAATACTGATCTAACTAGGGGTTGCAGGGTGGGCTGATATAGGGAGAAACTGGAGAGCAAGGAGATCACTAAGGTCCCTACATGTCCAGAACCAAGATAGAGGTCTTGAACTAGGATGGTGGCAGTTAGAACAACAACAACAAAAAGTCAATTCCAGGCTGAGTGCAGTGGCTCATGCCTGTAATCCCAACGCTTTGGGAGGCTGAGGTGGGAGTTAGAAAGCAGCCTGGGCAACATTGCAAGACCTCCTCTCTAAAAAAAAAAAAAAAAAAAAAAAAAAGTTAGCCAGGTCTGGTGGTGCCCACCTGTAGTCCCAGCAACTCAGAAGGCTGAGGTGGGAAGATTGCTCGAGCCCCAGGAGTTCAAGCTTGCCGTGAGCTACGATTGTGTTGTGCCACTGCACTCCAGCCTGAGCAAGACCTTGTCTCCAAAAAAAGGTCAATTCCACTGACTTTTCTAAGGTGTACACCATCAAGGGGCAGCTCCATCTCCAGGCCATTGGCTCATGAGACATTCTGTAGTCAGAAGGCTAGGGCAGATTGCTTTGAGCAAGCCCCCATGGTGGTTCTCACTCCTACTTCTTTGGGTATATGCCCCTCTGTTTAAAAATAAAGTTAATATAGATGTAAAAAAAAAAAGAAGAAAAAGGTCAGTTCCAGAAACTATGTGAATAAAGCATTTTATTTGCTTTTTCTATTAATCTATAACATATGTTGATTTTTTAAAAAGAATATAAGAGCTATGCAAATTGGAGCTTCAAGACAACTTCCCATCTCCCTAGGAGGAGATGGCTGCCCTAAACCCCCCTACATAGAAATCATCCCACTGCTTGGGCTTAAACTTGATGTTGGGGAAATGAAAAATCCAAGCTAAGGCCGAAGCCTGGGGCCTGGGTGACCAGCAGAATGAGGACCACTGGTCAGTTTCAGGCTGAGGTGCGTCTTTCAGGGGACAATCTCTAGCTGGCCCTTAAACATTCAGACTTCAAGCTCTACTTACAGCATAAAGGTGTTTCAAAAGACGTGATACAAATAACTGCAAATGTTCTGCGATGTGTTAAAGTACTGTTTGAAATTCGTCTAAGATTTTTTTTCTAACGTAACGGTTAGATACATCATAGATTCACGTTTTTTTTTTTTTTTTTAAAGTACAGTTCTACTGTATTGTAACTGAGTTGGCTTGCTTTAAGCCGATTTGTTAAGGAAAGGATTCACCTTGGTCAGTAACAAAAAAGGTGGGAAAAAAGCAAGGAGAAAGGAAGCAGCCTGGGGGAAAGAGACCTTAGCCAGGGGTGCGGTTTCGGGACTACGAAGGGTCGGGGCGGACGGACTCGAGGGCCGGCCACGTGGAAGGCCGCTCAGGACCTCTGTAGGAGAGGACACCGCCCCAGGCTGACTGAAAGTAAAGGGCAGCGGACCCAGCGGCGGAGCCACTGGCCTTGCCCCGACCCCGCATGGCCCGAAGGAGGACACCCATCCCACCAACGAGACAAAGACTCCAACTACAGGAGGCGGAAAGAGCGCGTGCGCCACGGAACGCGCGTGCGCGCTGCGGTCAGCGCCGCGGCCTGAGGCGTAGCGGGAGGGGGACCGCGAAAGGGCAGCGCCGAGAGGAACGAGCCGGGAGACGCCGGACGGCCGAGCGGCAGGGCGCTCGCGCGCGCCCACTGGTGGCCGGAGGAGAAGGCTCCCGCGGAGGCCGCGCTGCCCGCCCCCTCCCCTGGGGAGGCTCGCGCTCCCGCTGCTCGCGCCTGCGCCGCCCGCCGGCCTCAGGAACGCGCCCTCTTCGCCGGCGCGCGCCCTCGCAGTCACCGCCACCCACCAGCTCCGGCACCAACAGCAGCGCCGCTGCCACCGCCCACCTCCTGCCGCCGCCACCACAGCCACCTTCTCCAACTCCGCTGTCCTCTCCCGTCCTCGCCTCTGTCGACTATCAGGTAAGCGCCGCGGCTCTGAAATCTGCCTCGCCGTCCGCCTCTGTGCACCCCTGCGCCGCCGCCCCTCGCCTTCCCTCTCCGCAGACTGGGGCTTCGTGCGCCGGGCATCGGTCGGGGCCACCGCAGGGCCCCTCCCTGCCTCCCCTGCTCGGGGGCTGGGGCCAGGGCGGCCTGGAAAGGGACCTGAGCAAGGGATGCACGCACGCGTGAGTGTGCGCGTGTGTGTGTGCTGGAGGGTCTTCACCACCCGCTTCGCGCAGATCCCAGGTGGAGGCTGTGCCGGCAGGGTGGGGCGCGGCGGCGGTGACTTGGGGGAGGGGGCTGCCCTTCACTCTCGACTGCTGCCTTTTGCCGCAATGGGCGTGTGTGTGTGTGTGTGTGTGTGTGTGTGTGTGTGTGGAGGGGTCCGATAACGACCCCCGAAACCGAATCTGAAATCCGCTGTCCCTGCCGCTGTTCGCCATCAGCTCTAAGGAAGACGTGGATCGGGTTCTAGAAAAGATGACTCCCTGCACGCCCCTCCCTGCACCTCCAGAGCAGTGATTCCGACAGGGCCTTCACTGCCCCTGATTTTAGGCGGGGGCCGGCCCCCTCCTCTTTTCCTCCTTCAGAAACCCGTAGGGGACATTTGGGGGCTGGGAGAAATCGAGGAGATGGGGAGGGGTCCACGCGCTGTCACTTTAGTTGCCCTTCCCCCTGCGCACGCCTGGCACAGAGACGCGAGCAACGCCGTGCCTGAGAACAGTGCGCGGATCCCACTGTGCACGCTCGCAAAGGCAGGGTTCACCTGGCCTGGCGATGTGGACGGACTCGGCGGCCGCTGGTCCCCGTTCGCGGGCACGCACAGCCGCAGCCATGCACGGATGGGCGCGGGGCTGCAGGTGCATCTCGGGGCGGATTTCTTTCTCAGCGCTCGGAGCGCAGGGCGCCCGGCGTGTGCGCTCCCTGCCGGAGGCGCGGGGCTGGCGCGCAGGGCTCGCCCCTCACTGCGGCAGTGGGTGTGGACCCTGGTGAGCGAGGACGGGGGAGGATAGGCTGTGCCTCCTCCCACTCCCGCCCCCACCCCCCCTTTTTTTCCCCCTCGGAACGCGAGGTGCCATCTTTTTTCGGCGTGTCACGTCTTTACGGTGCCATGCCAAACCGGGTGGCCGGGCTTCGTAGGACAGGGCGGGGCCTGGCATTAAAGGGAGGGGGACAATCAGCGCTGAAATCTTGGCGTTTTGCTGCTGCGGGCGTGAGCACTGGGGGCGTTCGCCCAGCACCTTCTTCGGGGGCTCTTTGCTTTGTCTGTAGAGGTTACGTGATCTGCGCTCCCAGCCCTGGTTTCTGGCTTTTATTCTGAGGGTGTTTAGCCAACCTCCCCCCTACGCCCATGCGCCTCTCTTTCCTTTTTCGCTCCTCATTTCCGAGCCCATTGTTGGATCTCGAGGCTTGCTGGGGTCGATGAACTCGAGTCAACCTCCCGACCCCCGGCACGCATGGAACGGGCGTGACCGCGCGCAGCCTCGTCTCGGAGTCTGCCGGCGCCGGGAAGCTTCTGAAGGGATAGGATTCGAGTCTCCGTGCGCGCTGCGGGCGGCGGCAGAGGGATCTCGCCCCTCCCTACACCCCAAGTGTCCTGAGGGCCACGCCACACCAGGTTGCCCAGCGAGGGACGCTGGCTACCCATCCGGGGATGGGTGGGGAGCCCTGGCGGGGCCTCTCCGGCTTTACGCCCTGTTGCTTCGCCTGGCCGGAGAATGTGAGGAAGGGGCATAAGGTTACTGGTGCTTCGGCCACACCCATCTTTCTGAGCCCACGGGACTGGGCGCAGAGGGGGGATTGCCATGGAAACCACAGGCGTCCGGAGAGGGGATCTTGGGGCTGGCCTCACCCCTTCGCTGCGGAGATTGGGGACCCTGGGGTAGGGGGAGCCGCGCCCAGTCGGCCTCCTGGAGGACACGGGAGGAAGCCTCGAACCCCCGCGCCTGAGGCTGTTTCTGATTGGCCCCTGGAGGCCGCAGACACGCAGATAGGCGGCCCTGGGTGTATTTTTATTAATATTATGTCCGTACTGATTAATATTATTTATCTTAAATAAATTTCACCCGTGTCCAAGTTCACCGCGCCCCCAAAACCGAGTCTGAGGCGGCAGGGGGAACTCCTGGCCAACGAATCCGAGCCTCGCCCTCCTGTGATGAACCTGGTACGCACGGTTTTCTGGTTAATTCTATTGCTGAAAACTGGTGCGGGGGGCGCACTTCTGAGACGGAAGAGCATCTAGGAGCTGAATCCTCCGCGCGGGTCGCCCAGGTTGATCTGAATATCTGGGGAATGGCTTGGCTGCCCGCCCGGGACCAGGCCGACCCTCCTTGACGGTGGCGTAGAGGGCTGGAGCCTGGGTACTGCGAGGCTCCTCGCATGGCTGGGCCCGCCGCGAGGGGTTGCAGAGCGGCTCAGGGATCGATTCAAGCATCGTCTCTCCTCCCTCGCCCCCAGACAGAGCTGGGCGCGGGGTTCCCCTTCCAGATGGAGCGAGGGTCTCGGGGTGGCCCCGGAAAAGGGGAGCCCGCGGCCACGGCTACGTATTGCCATCTCGGGAGCAGAGATGTCGCCTCCTGCCTTTGGAGGAAACGGAGCCCTGTAGGGATGAGCGCATTTAGCCCAATGCTGGGAACAAAGCGCACTCCGCGCTTCTGCGATTTCGCTCCATTTTGAAATGTGTTAGCGCTTTGGTGGGGCCGCTGCGGTGGGCAAGGCCGGGGGCGCTGTTAATGGAGGAACCTCAGGGGGACGGTCCTTCGTAGGAAACTCTATCCTGGCTCTGCGCGCGCTTTAAGGAAATGGCTTCGCTCCAGGACCTCGAGGCATGCAGCTTTTGCGCGGATGACGGTGGGGTGCTGAACCAGCCGGTGCGCCTCTGGAAATGTCTGGGCACGGATCGTGGGGCCATCGACGACTCCTCCCCATTCCCAGCAGGCGGGAGCTCTTACATTCCGAGCGAGTGACCCCTCTCACCCTCTGGCTCTCACACACCTGTAACTCCAAACCTCCGTCTCAGAATGGTCCAGGCTGGAAGGGATGATGGGGGCTCCGACAGCGACTGCCTAGCTCACCCCTCTGCGTGCTCAGGCTCCAGGCTCAGCAGGACCAATTTGAGTTCTATCTGATCCCCCTCGGCCCCTTAACTGACCCATCCTACAGGAGACAAGGAAATGTCTTTCCTACCGCGGTTGATTCTGGGGTGTCATTTTGTGTTTTGTGATGGCTGCTTATATTTACTGTATAAGCATTGTTTATTTTCCATCTCCAAATCCTCCCTCTACATAAACAAATTAATGGATAAACAGATAAGTGTATCCCCCGCCCCCACCCCTGCTACGCAGGTCCGGAGTGACTCTTGAAGCTCATACATTCCTTGGCCAAGTTTGCTTCTCTAACAGATGTTTATATAGCAATAACCTGGCTTGGCTCTTGGGTTCACCTTTGGACGATTTGGGGAAGGGGCTTGTTGGCTTTGCTGGTTTTTGGATGAGTGACAGTCCATGACTGTTCCTGCTGGAAGGGGGTGACTTTTAAGTGGTTTCTAATATCAGGCATTGCTCCTCCGACAGGAACAAAAGAAATGGATACTGCCCATAAATTGTTAGAAAACTTAGAATCGCTTTGATTGAGGAAAGGTTAGATTTATTCCGGTTGGAAAAAGTGGCCTTTCTATTAAACGTGCCCTTTGACCCTCATGCCCTTGGAGGTCGGTGCCAGCCTGGAGATGGGATAAGATTGTGGTTTTCCTTCTGCCTTTTTAACATCTGTTGTTACAGTCCATTTGTTGAAAATTTAAAGAAACTGTTTTATTCCACTTTCCCTCAGCATTTATGTGTGTGGTTTCAGTAGCTCTGTGGCTATATGTACGAACACGTGTTATTTTTCCAATTGGACATGTGATAATTTTCCAACTGGACCTTGCCTTCTATTGATGTATTTATTTAGCATCTTCCTTACTCCCTCCTTGAAAAAGAATCACTCAAAAACAAATAAAAACAGCCGTAGGGGCCTAATACAGTGCTAGACATACAAGAGGTATTCGGTCCATACCAAATGGATTTTATCCATGAAGGATAAATGGGGAAATACAGTGGGAAGCGGGTGGGAAACTGCGTTTGACGCTGCTCTTTCCTCCACCACCACTTTCCTCATCACCGTGTTCAGAGACCCCCAAAGCCCCCTCACACTCCCAGAAACACCCCCCTGGCCACTCCTAACTTGCCATGCCCAGGAGTTAGGTGCTTCCACTAGTGACATGGAGCTGGCGTTTGGGGGGCACCTCGGCAGGTGACGGGAAGAGAAGACCCCAGCCTCACCAGCTGGGCTGCAGCAGGGAGAGGAGTCCTCATGTTCCAGCAGGGACTCTCAGCTGTTTTCCTGTAAAACCATGGTTCTCAACTGGGGGCCACTGAGATGTCTAGAGAGATGTTTTTGTTTTCACAACTCGGGGAGGGTGCTACTGACATCTTGTGGGTAGAGGCCAGGAATGCTGTTAAACATCCTACAAGGCACAGGACAGTCTCCTACATCAAAATATGACCCAGCCCCAATGTCACCACTGCTGGGGTTGACACTGGCACCGCTATCTTAATTACATTCATTGAATGTCTTTTAGGAGGCCCTATTCTAAGTGCTTGCTAAGATTATCTCATTTAATCCTCACAACACTTCCGCTATGTAGCAGGTGCTGTTATTATCTCCGTGATGGGGAAACTGAAGCACAGAGAGGGTTAGTAACTTGCTAAAGGTCACAGAGCCAGTGGGTGGTGGAGCTGGGCCTGACACTAGTTCCCTCCCCTCTCAGCCACATGTGGGTTTACTTGGCCATTGTGGACTAGTCTGGGAACCCAGATATGATCTATAACATTGACCCAGTAGAATATTGATTCCAAAACCACTGTCTCACAAATGAATTTTTACAAGAGTCTGTAATCGGAGCATGACCCAGAATAAGGTTAGGGAAATGTGGAGTTAAAGCTCTCAATTTCTTATCTGGCCCCGACACAGAGAGCAAGGCATTTCACTCTACATTGGTGCTCTGTTTATAAAACAAAGAGCAAATATCTCTTCCTAAGGTCCTTAAACCTCTTCCCCCAATCCAGGGTTTCTGGGCTGCTCTGCCATATGACGGGGCAGCTGGTTTGATTGACCCAGGGAAGGGTGGAAATCAAGACTGGGGGATCAAGACGTAGATTCAGTGTGGCCAAGGTCAAGTCTCTGAGGTTTAGGGACATCAGATCCCCAGCTTAGGTTCTGTACCTCAGCAAGGTGAAAGCGTTGGTGCCCACTGATGAGGCCAGCTCTGAGACTGTGGGTGTGGGTTGAGTTGGGTGGGCATAGGCAAGTCCTCTTGTAAGAATCTTTTGGCAAAGATGGGCCTGGGAGGCTTTTCTCACTTCCTGGGGCCCAGGCTTTGCAATAAGTATTCCATTATACTGTGGTACCTTGGGGCTACCTGAGAATCCTCTGTCTCGCCCCTGTTGCCTTGCCAAAGAGGTTGCTGTCCAAGAATTCCTTTCCTGTCTCCAGGTGCCATGCTCCTCCTGCCACCTCTGCCAGGTTCCCTGCCTGCCCAGATGGCTCCCAACTGAGTGTGAGGAGGAATTTGAGGCTGGCCCAGAACAGGTTTTGAGCTTTCTGGGTTCTCCAGTTAGGAAACTTTCTGTAAGCATGCAGATAGAATGGGCTTCAGCAAAATACAAACTCGAACAACTTCCAGGTATAGTCCCTTAATTTTCTTTGCTTTTTTCATATTTCATCAGGCTCCATGCTGAGCCCAATCAGGGACCCGATAGAAATCCAAACACCATGTCAGCGAGTCCCCAAGAAATGCATTTTGTGCCAAGGCTATTCAAGGAAGGTTTGGGAGCAGCTCAAGGGCAGACACTGTTACCCTCCCCCAGGTCCCCAGTGCAGGGCAGTGTTCTGCATGTGGAGGCAGTTTGGCGTAATGGTTAAGGAGGTAGGCTCTGATCGGGCCTCCTGGGCACAAGTCCCAGCTCCCTGCTCACTGTGAGACCTAAGCCATGTTGTTTAGCTGCTTGGAGAGTTTTTTGTCATCCACAACTTGGAGTATGATGGTACCTGTCTCACGGGTTGCCATGGGGTTCAAACAAGCTAACCCGGTACTCACTAGGGCCAAGCACATAGTAACTGCTCAGTAAATGGCATCATCGGCAGTGTCCTGTGGATAAGTGCTTGTGATTGGCTGAATGACCAGAGGGGTCTAAAGATCCTGGTGATGGAATCAGTTGTACAGATAAATTGTTACACTGAGTAGGGATCAAGATAGGAAAAGTCGGCAACTACCCAGCTCCTCTGCACCAAACTGGGCAGAAGTGGATCCTCTGAAAATTGCACACACCCATGTTTAAATGTACACACAGAACTCTTGCCACAGTCAAGCGGAGATTTGTCATCTGCTGTCCCTGCCTCATCTTCTTCCTGAAATCCACTCCATGCCAGGAATAAACTGCATGCTCTCCACCAGCCCAAACCAACCTGCCTTCCCTCCAGCCATCCCGGGCAGGGTGACCTGGCTTAGTACATCGGGTTCAGAGATCTTTCCAGTTTACTCGTTGAATAAAAAGTGAGGGCTGATCAAGAAAGTAATGGCAGTCAGGGAAGGCGAAGGAGGTAAAGAAGAGATTTTACAAATGAAGTAATTCAACAGAGTGCTGACATTGGTAAACTGGCAAACAGATTTCAGGGTGGTTGGTTGAGAGTAGAGTAGAAAAGGATTAAATAAAGCAGACTTGTGGTGTACTGAATCTTAGGAATTCCATGTATCCAATAAGTATAGTCATTTATGAATTAATAAATTAGGCCTAAGAAGCCTTCTTATCGCTTAAATCAAGACTGAGTAACAATATATCAGTTTTAAAAAGTCATTATATCAGAAAATCATTTAAATGATACACATAGATTTCCAAGATTTTACTTTAACCGAAACTATATAAATGTGAATTCGTTCACCCATCTTTTGACACAGGGCTCAGGTCTTCTCTTGGTGTCTGGATCAGCCAGTTGAAATTTCTTGTCTGTTTTGCCTATGCCACATTAATAATGCACTGTCTGGGTCCTCCGATTTCAGTTTGGATTTTGGGTTTACATTGTGGAGTCATCTGAATGCAGAATCCTTCAGGGATTTTACTTTTTTTTTTTTTTTCATGGTCTTTACCATCCCATTTGATAGTAAATATTACTCACCTTTATGAAGTCTTTCCAAAACATTCAACTAAATTTTCTTAAAATCATTGAATGATTTGAAGAGCTTATTCCTCAGCACTTTTACTCCATCAGCTTGCACCTTATTTTTTAATCTTTTTTTGAGACGGAGTCTCGCTCTATCGCCCAGGCTTAAGTGCAATGGCACAATCTTGGCTCACTGCGACCTCCACCTCCTGGGTTCAAGCAATTCTGCCTCAGCCTCCGCCGTAGCCAGGACTACAGGTACACACCATAATGCTCGGCTGATTTTTGTATTTTTGTAGAGATGGGGTATCGCCATGTTGGCCAGGCTGGTCCCGAACTTCTGACCCAAGTGATCCACCCACCTCAGCCTCCCAAGGTGCTGGGATTACAGGCGTGAGCCACCGCGCCCAGCCAGCTTGCACCTTATTTAGGGTATGTGATTATTATAGCAAGTCTGGTGTACATACAAGATTTTGAATGGGCACAGATGACCTTTAGTAAGTGCTTGGCTGTGATAAGAGGCAGTCCTGACTGCAGATCAGGCTGTGTGGACCCCAGCCTTGCATGTTTACAGACCTTCATGTCTTATTCTTACAGGGTATCAGAAGAACACCTACTGGGGAAACTTATAAATTAGTAAAAGGTGGGCGTTCTCCCCGCCCATCTTCTGTCTGTCTGCCAGGACTAGCACAGCACTTTGAAGTCATTCACATAGAATCCCAACTTAAGAGGGTAAAATCCTCCTCAACAGACTGAAAATAAGTTTAAATTCCCTTTGCTATATTAACTCCCCTGAGGAAAGAGTCTTAGATCAATGTCCAACACTAAAAACAGTTTTAAATCAGCAAGTGAGAATTAAATCTGAAGCCATTGATAATAATGTTTCATTCATTCCTCTCCTTTGGCCCCGTCCACCCTACTGCTAAATCCAGGCATCAAAGAGAAGAGGGACATAATTATCTCTAGTCCCAGCTGCTGGTTTTCCTTCCAGCCTATGGCCCAGTTTTCTGTTTTACTGAGAAGGCTGGTGATGTTGTCTTGGGATCTAAGTCTGCAGTTTCACCACAAAAAGTCCAGGGATGCACTTTCATGCTTGTGTCCTCCTCCCTGGGATAGCAAGGATATTAGAAGACCCCTGGCTCTGTAATTGCTTGTCATGTGCTCTACAGACGACGCCACAGAATGCCAAGAACGAAGTGCTGGGAAGGACCAATTCATGGAACCGTGGGACGGTGCTCCTCCCCCAGCGTAAAGGACAGCTCCTCCTCCTGAATTGGAGCCAGCGTTCTAAATCATGTGTCAACAGAGTTGTCCTGGATCGGATCCAGTTCTGCCATTGATTTGCAGGTCATTTCAGTGGTGCCTGTTTCCAGTTGTTCTTAATTGAACAGTGGCACCAAACTATTGTCTTGCCTCATCCCCCTCCCATGGCCTGTCCCCGAAAAAGAGACTTCTTGGGTAATTAATCAGGGCAACATCAGGCAGTCTGGGCGCGGTGGCTCACGCCTGTAATCCCAGCACTTTGGGAGGCCGAGGCGGGCAGATCATGAGGTTAGGAGATTGAGACCATCCTGGCTTTGTGAAACCCCGTCTCTACTAAAAATACAAAAAATTAGCCGGGCGTGGTGGCGGGCGCCTGTAGTCCCAGCTACTCGAGAGGCTGAGGCAGGGGAATGGCATGAACCCGGGAGGTGGAGGTTGCAGTAAGCCGAGATCGCACCACTGCACTCTAGCCTGGGCGACAGAGCTAGACTTCTTCTCAAAAAAAAAAAAAAAAAAAAGGAATCTCTTTGGTTTTATATATATATATATAATATATTATATATAATATTAATATATATAATATATTATATATAATATATTATATATAATATTAATATATAATATATTATATATAATATATTATATATAATATTAATATATAATATATTATATATAATATATTATATATATTTTATATATTAAATATATTATATATATTTTATATATTATATATAATATTTTATATATTATATATAATATATTATATATATTATATATAATATTTTATATATATTTATATATTATATATAATATATTATATATATTTATATATTATATATAATATATTATATATATTATATATAATATTTTATATATATTTATATATTATATATAATATATTATATATATTAATATATAATATATTATATATATTTTTATATTATATATAATATATTATATTTATTTTTATATTATATATATTTTATATTATATATAATATATTATATATATTTTTATATTATATATATTTTTATATTATATATAATATATTATATATTATTTTATATATTATATATATTTTATATATATTATATATATTTTATATTATATATATAATATATATTATAAATATATTATATATTATATATAATATACATTATATATATTTTATATATATTATATATATATTTTATATATTTTATATATTATATATATATTTTATATATATTATATATTATATATTTTTTATATATATTATATATTATATATATTTTATTTATATATTTTATATATATTGTATATATTTTATATATATTATATATTTTTTATATATATTGTATATATTTTATATATATTATATATATTTTATATATATTATATATATATACACATATATATATATAAATGAGGCCAGGCTCGGTGGCTCACACTTGTAATCCCAGCACTGTGGGAGGATCACTTGAAGCCAGGAGTCTGAGACTAGCCTGGGCAACAAAGCAAGACCCTGTCTCTACAAAAGGAAACTGTAAAAATTAGCTGGGCATGATGGCATGTGTCTGTAGCCCTAGCTACTTGGGAGGCTGAAGCAGGAGGATCGCTTGAGCCCAGGAGTTCAAGGCTACAGTGAGCTATGATTGTCCCATAGCACTCCAGCCTGGGTAACACAGCAAGGCCCTGTCTCTAAACTTTTTTTTTTTAATTCTATTTATATTTACATGTATTTAAATGTGAATATTCACTACCTATTTGTTGCATGCCTGCATTTTTTATACTGGGCTTGCCGAAAACCCGAACAGCTTTCTACTTTGACAATGTATCAGAATTTAAATCAGCAATATGTTAATAAGCCAAGCAAAGGTTATATATGCAAATAAAACTGTTGTCTATAACCTCCTGTTACACTGGGGCACAGCAAAAGTCATGGTGTAGTCGCATGTGAACCTGTCCCTTTCATAGCTGCTCATTGCCAGGAAACATCAGGAATAGCCATTTGGAAGAGTCACCAGCCCTCCCACCATCCGTTTTCTGTCTTGTCTTTTCCCTATGAGCAGGGGAAATTCCACGCTGGCCCCAATCCCCAGTGCAGCGGCTCAGCCTCTGCCTCTGCTGCTGGTCCCCATGAGGCCAGCTTAGAAACGGAGGATTTTGCAGAACATCCCTAAATCCGCTTGAATAATGGAGTGATCATTCATAAACTCACCTGAACCTTATTAAAACCTATTTAATATTTTTCCTGGATAATCCTATAGGGATAACTTGCCTCCTGGGCTTCTCTCCACCGGGTTCAGTTCTTCCTTTAGTGGTGAAGTTCCTCCCTTCTTAGCATCTCAACTGTGCCTGAGAAAAGGCCAGTGGCGGCTGCACTCTGTTCCCTGTGGAGTGTTAATAAAGACTGAATAAATTGAAATAAATCCCTTTCAATGTCACTAAAGTGCTATAAATAATCATGAACCAATGTTCGATGGCTGATGAGAAATGCAAGAAAAAATTTTTAATCAGTAGGATTCATGTTATAAGTTGACAATCTGGGCCAAGTTAAAAAAAATAAAAATAAAAAGACTTTTAAAAAGATCTTATCGTTTGTTACCAGCAAGACTGAATTGCAGAAGCAAGCCACTCCCTCATTTGTGGGCCCCTGTTATCACTGGCTGCTTAGGGTTGCCAAGCCCTGAATTCATTTGTCAACTAAGAGATTTTTGGCCAAGATTAAGATTTCCCATGCCTCCATATTTCCATCTGAGAAATGGAGATTATACTGTCTTCCCCCTCAGAATGGATGATAATGTGGTCTCTCTTCTGTTCGCATAGTCATAGAACTGAAATAAAACAACTTAAGAGAATTCCTTTGAGCTTCTCAGAAGTGCTGCAGGGCTGGGGGATGCCTCCCAGGAGCCGCAGTCAGGTGCTGATCTGAAGTCTTTGGTGGGCTGACTTTAGCCTGACCTGAAATAGTATAGCTGCTGCCACCTGGCTCCCTTAGCGTCAGTCAGACGGTGCAGCTGGTTCCTAGGGGTGAGGGCTGAGCCAGCAGGGTCCGTTCCCAGGAGGGATGCATGGGTGGCCACAGCCCAGCCTGCACTGATCTTGTCTGTCCCCTTCTTTGGAAGGAAAGAGCCCCAAACCAGGGTGCAAGACAGTGGGTGGGGGTGCCTTGAGCATGACCTCAAGTGATTTCCAGCCCCTGCCAGTGCTGACTTCTCTGGGGAAGGGCTGGGACTTCCTTCTGGGCTCAAGTCATGACCCTTGGATGGAATTTCCTGGGAGCTTTTCTGTTTTTTCTGGAGTTTTCAGTTTTTTCCTAACCAGACAGGGACTTGGTACAGAATCTCATATTCTAATTATGCCTAGGAGCAGCCTCTCCCCACCACTCACAGTGTTTAGCATGTGACAGGAATCGATTAAGGCATGAGTGATTAAATTAAAGCCAGGCGTTGACTTGGATGGTGTAATATTCTGACAACTGTTTGGTGTCAAAGGCATGGGGCAGGCGCGTTAATTGAACTGCTTGCATCTGGCATTTGAATTGAGCCAGAGCGGGGCTGAAGTCAGTTTGCCTTCACCCTGTGAATGGAGGGTTTCTCCGGAGCGTGGATGGTGGGAGGTATTTCAGGATGTATGCATAACCCCCACCCTGACAATGGCCCATCTCTTCTCCAGCGTGGCCAGGTTTGAGTGCCAGTCCTGGGTGTCCAGTGGCCCCATAGCCTTGCGTTTTAGTAAAATGCTGCCCCCATTACCACCTGGTCTGTGCACTTCGGTCACTGGAATTTGCCATCTTCCAGTCCCGAATGTGGCAAACCATGGAGCCTTAAGCTCTTCTCCCTCCACATCCTGGAACAGACCCGCCAGTTTCTTCCAGGCATTGCCTCAGTTTGCCCCTCTCTTTCCAGTCACACTCTCACCAGTGATAAAATGATTTTAGACCTTATCATCTCACCCTCGGATCCTTATGGAAGCAATAATGAGTTGTTCCCTGTTTCAATTCCAAAATTCATATCCAATCCATTTTGCATGCCATTGCCAAATTCTTCCCAGAGCAACCCCGTCACCTGCCCTGGCCCTCTCCAAGTGTGGTCCTGCCATGGGCATCGCCTGCTAAGCCAAGCTGGCCTCGAGCTGCCTGCCCGGGTTCCCACACCTTGGCTCACCTCCCTGCCCAGTCCTGCCTCCCGCTTCCTGCCAGCCTGCCCTGTGGCTCCTTCATAGATGCCGTGCTCTTTCTGCCCCTTGCTCACCCATGGCAGCCTTGCCCCTCTCTCCCTGCCCCACCCCCTATTTAAATCGCCCTGACCTTCCTCAGTGTCCATCCTCCCTGAAGCTTTCCCCAGCCTTGGCACTCAAGGTCCAGAGGCTACACGTTTCCTCTCACCTGTGGCAGCGCCGTGCTCCCCAGTGCCTCACAGTTTCCTTCTTGCCCCCGCTTCCTGTGTAGGACTCATCTGCCCATAGGTTGCACGTCCTGTGAAGGCAAGGACTGTGTCTTATGTGACTTTCCTTCTCCAGTCACAGAGCTGGGCACATAGATAGGTCAAAACCCTCTTTATTAACACAGTTGGATGTTGAGAAATCAAACAGGCCAATGTCAAATGAGCTCTCCTTATTTAAATCAAGTCAGTTCTCCACCTCCTAGCACTCAGTTCCAGTACTCTACATACATGGAAATAATAAAAAACACATTTCCTTTGAAACATTCTATAACCGTTCCTTTGCCCTACTTCAGACCAACTTAACGCACTCCCCATTGGTCCAAATGAGTTTTGCTATACGAAGATGCCGATAATAATAGCAGCAGTGGATTATTCTGCTAAAACCATTGCCTCGTTAATCCTCAGTCCTGAGGTGGGGATTATTATCCTCATTTTGCAGAGAAGCAAACTGAGGCTCAGAGATTCCACAGCTGGGGAGGGAGCCAGCTCATCCCTCTGTCCAGGCCCAAGCTCTCTCCCACTTGCCTTCCTGCCTCTGCAACCTCAGAGCATCCCCCATCTGGTTCTACTGCCTGTGCTAGTCGTGCAGGAGCCAAAAGACATGTCTTTAGTGCTAAGGACTGGAGAAGCCATGCCCTCCAGCCTCTGTGAATGGGTCATATGTAACATGAGCCTGGAGAAATTATTTGAAACCGAAGGCAAGCGTCTAAACCAGGCTGCTGCTTCATGGCGCCGGTGACGGCAGAACCAAATTTAGTGCTGTGGGCAGGTCCACACTTATCAAATAGAGAAGCTCATTTTTCTTCCGGCTCACATCAAGCATGAAAAATGTTCACACATACCCCACACACACACACATGCTTTCCGGAGGGGTCCATGTGGCTAGAGGCTGGAAGATGTGGATGAGAGGAGCCTGGCAGGTAAGCCCAGGGAAGATGACATTCAGCTTCCCAGACAGCATCTACAGGGAGAAATTTAATTAAAAGTGGGGCGGTTTCCCTGAGCAAGGCAGACAAAGTCAGCCCTCTACTGTTAAGAAAAAGGGTCACAGTGAGAGGGGAGGTGAGGAGACTGAGTCTGTATTTTCTAGTCTGTTGGGCTACACTACCTGATCCCCCTTCCTCAAAAATCCACTTTACTTTCACCATGTCTACACCAATGTGGTTCACACTCTGGGACCAGGAAAAGGGGGAGTGATGGGGAACAGAGAAGGGAGGAGCTAACACAGCTGAGGCTGGGGTTATGCATATCGAATTACTTAGAATTTGCAACCTCACAGGGTACTTTCATGGCGTTGAAATACACTTCCCACAGCCACCCTCCCTCTAACTAAAAGCAAGAGTCATTTCTCAGTTCTGGTCTTGCCTCTCACGTTCTCCTCCACATTTAAAAAAATCCACCAGCTACAAAGTGAAGATACCATATGTGATATCCCACCCTAGTTTCTGTTTTATCAGGGTTTGGAGCAGGTGGAGCAGGCAGAGGGATCATTTCAGCCTATAAATTGTATTAAGGGTGAGTACTGAGTCATTCTTAAAGAAAAGTTTTAGAAGCATCCAAAACTGAAGGGTGGAGCCACCTGGAGACAGTATCATCAGTCCTGGCCCTGAGCATGGCCTGCATAGGCCCCTGTGGATCCCAGCGGGAGCTGCAGAGTGCGGGCACCTTGGCACACAGCCCTGAGTGCAAAATTAGGAACTGGGCAGAGGGCATCTCTGTCGCCATTGGGCAGCCCAGGGCACACTGGTCATAGCCTTAGACCACGAACACCCTGTGCCCGGGGGACAGATGCAACCAGTGTTCCCTGGGCTGCCCATTGGCAACAGAGAGATCGACACCTGGACCCCATGTCACGGGGACTCCACTACTAAGGCTCCTAAGACTGCCACCTTCCAGTGGGATAAGCCCTGCCTCCTACTGGGCCCACAATGTGCAGAGAACACTTGGGACTACCTGGCTTTCTGGATACACAAATATTGATCCAATCTGGACTAATTAGAAGGTCAGTCCCAATAAAAAATCGAATCAGCTGGGCGTGATGGCTCACTCCTATAATCCCAGCACTTTGGGAGGCCGAGATGGGCAGATCATTTGAAGCCAGAAGTTCAAGACCAGCCTGGGCAACATAGCAAAACCCTGTCTCTACTAAAAATACAAATAATTAGGCTGGGTGTGGCAGCTCATGCCTGTAATCCCAACACTTTGGGAGGCTGAGGCAGGTGGTCACCTGAGGTCAGGAGTTTGAGACCAGCCTGGCCAACAGGGTGAAACCCCGTGTCTACTAAAAACATAAAAATTAGCCAAGCATGATGGCATGTGCCTATAATCCTGGCTACTAGGGAGGCTGAGACAGGAGAGAATCACTTGAATCCAGGAGGTGGTTGCAGTGAGCCGAGATGGTGCCACTGCACTCCAGCCTGGTTGACAGAGTCTCAAAAAAAAAAAAAAAAAAAAAAAAAAGCCATGCCTGGTGGTGCACTACGTGTAATCTCAGCTATTTGGGAGGCTGAGGCACAAGAATCACTTGAACCTGGGAGGCAGTGGTTGCAGTGAGCTGAGATCGTGCCACTGCACTCCAGCCTGGGCGACAGAGTGAGTGAGACTCCATTTCAAAAAAATAATAAATCTGAGTCACTTTAATATTGTTATTTGGATGTCAACCTCTAGGTGTTTGAGACAGGAGAGTGATATGGGGGCACTGGAAACACACAGGCACGGGGTGTCCTCACACTTGGGTAGCCCACACGATGTGATTTCAGGGTGCTGGGAGGTCCCCCCACTCCCCAAATTACTAAGTGGATAGTACTTTACAGTTTATATGATCTCATTTGATTCTTAACATGAGCCTGTGAGTGAAAAATTCCTTCCCCTCTTCTACAGATTAGGACGTTGAGATTCAGGGAGGTTCAGAGGGATTCAGGGAAGTCAAGTGGCACCTGGAGTCCCGTGGCTAATTTGAGGCTGGTAGGGGATTCGAACCCAGGATTTGTGCTTCTTACGCCTGGGCTTCTGCTCCCTGGGGCATGGTCTTCCCCCTAGCTTTCCCATTCACTGCTTTAGCCTAGGGGTCCTACCCTTTATTAAACTGCCAGTGCCTCACTGCTTTTCTCCCCCAAAGACAAAAAAAAAGTGTTTTTGCTTTTGTTTTGTTTTTCATGGGCAGAGACCTGGAATTTCAGCTTGAGAATTTGTGCCATATGATAAATAAATCAACAGATGGCTTTTTCCTTAAAAAAAAAAAAAAAACTAAGATGTATTTGCAGTGAGGCATAATTTGTACCAAAAAGTGCTCACCACACTGTAGTCATGGGGGCAGGAGGCAGCCGCGGGTGAAGGGAGAAATCTTGGAGTCCAAGCAGCCCCCTTCTGGTCTGAACTGGGGAGCTGGGGGTGCTGCCGGCCCTGCCAGGTTCTCCTAGGAGGCGGCAGCTCATATGGCTGTGGGAGGAGGCAGAGGGAGGCTCATATGCACCCACATTTCCAGGGATCTAGAAGACAGAAGGAAGAAAACCACCATCATGTTAAAGCAGACAGTTAGGTAACACATCCTGTAATACAAGTTATTTTTTCCACATCTAAAGGCTAAAAATAGTTAGAATTTAAAGATAATTGGTAAATGAGTTTCTATCCTTCTAGTTTCACATCAAATGGAATCATGCTGCCTTCACATCACTAGTGCCCGTTATTTGTGTTTAATTTCCACAATGTTGTCTAATTCCACTCTTTGGGCTTCCCCAGGGATCCAGCCTCCCTCACTCGCCCATCACAGGGAGATGCTTTATTCATCTTTGTGTCTTCTGTGCCGGGCATAGCGCATGGCACAGAATAAGCACTCAGTAATTGATTCACGAGTGAATAAATGGATGAGTGGGTAAGTTCAATATCGACTACAAAAACCCTAAGGCCACACTGGTGAGTGGCTGCGCCTGTAGTCCCAGCTGCTGGGGAATCTGAGGCAGGAGGGTCTCTTGAGCCCAGGAGTTTGAAACTAGCCTGGGCGATATAGCGAGCACCTGTCTCAAATGACAAAAACAGGGCCAGGTGCAGTGGCTCACGCCTGGAATCCCAGCACTTTAGGAGGCCAAGATGGGAGGATCACTTGAGGCCAGGAGTCCGAGACCAGCCTGGGCAACATAGGGAGACCCTGTCTCTACAAAAAATTTTTTAAAAATTAGCTGGGCATGGCGGTGTGCGCTTGTAGTCCCAGCTACTCAGGAGGCTGAGGCAGGAGGATCACTTGAGCCCAGGAAATTGAGGCTGCAGCGAGCCATGATGGCGCCACTGCACTGCAGCCTGGGCGTCAGAACGAGACCTGCTCTCAAAAAACAAACAAACAACAACAAAAAAGGCCTTTCTTAAAGAGACTTGAGAACAGAAAGGGGAACAGATACATAACTTACATATTTATTTGTTCATCTTTCCACCTTCCTGGAGGGTGGAGGGGAACAGGTCTGCATTTGGAGTTTTGAATGCTAAAAGTGGGAATACATGTACTGTTTCCCATGATCTGTTCAAAAGTTAAGCCAAATGCCTTAGATTCTCCTGAAAACTGGAATGCCACTGTAAACTATAAGCCCCACTTCAAAGATAAAAGATCTTGATGAACAGGGTTGGGTCTGTGGACTGGGCCTCTCCCCACCACACAAGGAAGGGTGGTGCCAGTTGAAGGAAAATCACTTAAATCCTTGCTGTCTCCTAATAGGTGTGGTCCCAGGTAGGGCTGTCAGAATTAGCAAATTAAAACACAGGGCATCTGTGAAAATTAGAATTTCAGATAACAACAAATAATTGGCATAGGCTGCATAATGTCCCTCAAAGATATCAGGTCCTAATCTCCAGAACCTGTAAATGTGATCTTATTTGGAAAAGGGGTTTTTGCAGATGTGGTTAAATTAAGGATTTTGAGATGGGGGGATTATCCTGTATTATCTAGGTAGGTCCTAAATGCAGTCACACTCATCCTTGTAAGAGGAAGGAAGAGGGAGATGGAAAACACAGAAGAGAAGACAATGTGGTGATGGAGGCAGAGACTGGAGTGAGGTGGCCACAAGCCAAGGACTGCTGGCAGCTACCAGCAGCCAGAAAAGGCCAGGAACCAATTCTCTCTTGGAGCTCCAGAGGGAATGTGGCCCTGCTGACACCTTAGCTTCAACCTAGTGATCCTGATTTTGGACTTTGGCCTTCAGAAGTGTGAGGGAATGAATATCTGTTGTTTTAAGCCACCAAGTTTGTGGTCATTTCCTACAGCAGCCACAGGAATCAAAAACAGTAAGTATGCCCCATGCAGTGTTTGTGACACACACCAAAAATATTACTTGTTGTTCACCTGAAATTCAAATTTAACTGGGTCTCCTGTATTTTATTTGGCCAACCTAGTTCCCAGGCCCAAAGAAAGAGGCTTTTGAAATTTGCAAGAAAGCTGGTTGGAGCTGTCAGAAAGTGGACTTTGTAAACACAGTACCACCGAACCAATTTGAACTGTACTACCTCTAGACAAAAGAGAGGGCAGTCAGACAGTTGTTCATGATTTCTTCTTTCAACAGTCATTTGAGCACTTACTACAAAACGGAAGCTATGTGTAAGGGTGGAGGCATTAGCTGTTAATCAGGACCTCCAGGCTAAGTTTCTGTATTAGTCCGTTTTCACGCTGCTGATAAAGACATACCCAAGACTGGGGAATTTACAAAAGAAAGAGGTTTAATTGGACTTACAGTTCCAAGTGGCTGGGGAAGCCTCACAATCATGGCAGAAGGCAAGGAGGAGCAAGCCACATCTTACATGGATGGCAGCAGACAGAGAGGGAGAGAGAGCTTGTGCAGGGGAGCTCCTCTTTTTAAAACCATCAGATCTCGTTAGACTTATTCACTATCAAGAGAACAGCACAGAAAAGACCTGCCCCCATGATTCAGTTACTTCCCACCAGATCCCTCCCACAACATGTGGGAATTCAAGATGAGATTTGTTACCATATCAGTTACCAACCCTTCCAGATAAATCATGTGAAATATCGCCATTAACAGAGTGAGCTCAGGTGGTTCTTCAGTGCATTTCTGATACCTGAACCTTCCCTGGGAATTTCACAGACCATCAGGCTCTCCACCCTTTGATGGCAGGATAGCAGGGCCCAGGTTCTGCAGGAGGAGATGTTACCACAGGCCTGAAAGGGAGGGAGGGGCAGATGCTACAGGAAGATGCTAGCTCTGGATTCGCTGGAGGAGCTTTCAAGGGAAGTAGATACACACTGTCTCCATCATTTTATGTCCATCACACTCTAAAATGCTTTGGACAAGAAGCAAATGTTAAAGACAAATGTGGCCCATTTTCCTGTACAAAGAGGGCTGCTCCCATGCCAGGCTATTGGCACTGGTGGGCATGTGGCTTCTCTGCTGCCCTGGCGGGGGGGTTCTCTCGCTCACCGTTGGCTCTCTGACACGTGGAGAGACCACCACCCTTGGGCTTTCGTGATGCTCACAGAATCCACACTGTTGGAGCTTTAAGGAGCCTGGATCAACTGGAACAGGCAGGGAGTATTAGGACAGCCCAGCATTGCCCCAAAATATCCAGGCCTGATAAAAGAGAAAAACAGGTAGCTCACAGGAAAAGGATAAAAAAAGGAGGAGGGATTTAACATGAAAAGGTGCTTGATCTCCCTCATAATAAAAAGACTGCTGATTCCATCCAGGCAAGTGACAGAAAAAAAATAAAATTTAATTTAAAAAGACTGCTGATAAAACCACAGCGAGAGGCTGCTGCTCAGGGATCTGAGGGTGTGGGCAGCCAGGCTGCCACGCATCATGGGTCGGAGAGGAAGACCACACCCCTGGAGCAGAGGGCGGCTGATCTGTCAGATGCCCTTTGACAGCACCGCAGCTTCCAAGAAGTAACCCTTTCTATGTGAGCAGAGGCATCCATGGGGGGACACACTGGTGAATCATCTGTTATGTAGAAGTTTGGAAAACATCAGGATGGAACTGGTGAAATAAGTGTGGCCTCTGACGGAATGGAGCGGTCCGTCTGCGCTGCTGCGGGTGCCCCTCAGATCCTGTGGGTCAGTGAGAAAAGCAGTGAGGAACAAGGCGGGTACTGTGTACTGTCCTCTGCGTGCAAGGAAGGCCAGCGCATGCAACAGAGTCCACACAGACACAGCCTAACTCTGGAAGGAAGAATGAGAATGCAGTTTCAGTGGTGGCCTCTGGTGGGGAGAAACTGGGTGAAGGGAGATGTCATTTCCATTTCTCTACTATTAATTTTGTATTACCATGCTTAAATGTTACTTTTTACCTTTTTTCTTTTTTGAGACAGGGTCTCTCTCTGTTGCCCAGGCAGGAGTGCAGTGGTACAATCATGGTTCACTGCAGCCTCAACCTCCCAGGCTCAAGCAATCCTCCCACCTCAGCCTCCTGAGTAGCTGGGACTATAGGCACGCATACCACCATGCCCAGCTATTTTTTTTAATCAAGATGGAGTTTTTCTATGTTGCCCAGGCTGGTCTCAAACTCCTGGACTCAAGCAATCCTCCTGCCTCAGCCTCCCAAAGGGCTGAGATTAAAACGTGAGTCACCCTGCCCAGCCAATTGCTTTTTAAAAAAGATTAAATGCATGTATATGCTCAGGCATCAGCACACTTGGAAAGGATGAGAATATCCGGAAGAAGGGTTCTTTTAAAAGGCTCCTCAAGTGATGCTGGCAGGCATGACGAATGTCCCTGGTCACAAAACCTCTGATCTGGCCTAACCCTGTCATGTTAGAGACTGGAGTGCGTGTGTGTGCGCGCAAAGTGTGGGGGGATGGGGGTGAGTGTGTGTGGTGTGTAAGCATGAGTGTGTATGTGTGTGTGTGGTGTGGGGGTGTGTGCTGTGTGGGTGTGTGTGAGTCTGTGTGTGTTGTGTGTGTGTGAAGTATGTGGTGTGTATGTGTGACGTGAGGTGTGTGTGGTGTGTGAGTTGTGTATGGTGTGTGCATGAGCATGTGTGTGGGCATGTGATGTGTGTGTGGTGTGTGAGCATGTGTGAGTGTGTATGTTTGAGCATGTGTGGTGCGTTGTGATATGTGTGTGGTGTGTGAGCGTGTGTGTGTGATGTGTCTGTGTGTGGTGTGTGTGAGCATGTGTGTTGTGTGTGTGGTGCATGTGTGCGGCATGTGAGCGTGTGTGTGCATTGTGTCTGTGAGCATGTGTGAGTGTGTGTGTGTTCAGCATATATAAGGCATGTAACTGAACACAGCACTTTAGAGGGCTCTCCTGGAGTCAGAGGGGGTGGGTAGGAGGAGAAGGGAGGTGGGCTAGTGTGCTGAAGTGTCTACTCCTTGTCATAGTCTGTGACAACCCAGACTAGCCCATGAGCCACCCTGTTCCCTGCATTTCCAATGAGACCTCGGTGGACATGTTCCCTGAGGTGAGGCTGACTGATGTCATTTGACGATCTTGATGCCAAATCCTTTTATATCAAAAACAACCAGAACACTCTCTTTTCTCTTAGTGCTTTCACCCAGATGACCACATTTCATCTTCCCAGCCACTCTGGGCCAGGTGGCACTGCTGGTTTGAAAGGGAGGTCTCCCCTGGAGTAACTTCCGTGGGCGGATTCACACCCTGCCCACAGTCCTGTCCCAGTCAGCCCACCATGGTGGTCTCCGGTTCCTCCAGAATTCCCGCTTTTCGGCTCATCCCCACATTCCCGGAGGGACTGAGAGCGCAGCCCCAGGGCCCTGCTCTTTGGGGGCCGTCTCCACACCCAGAGAAGCAGCAAGGCATTCCTAGGTTTCTCTTTCAGATGCAGAACTTCAGTATTCAGAGATGTTCCCACCGGTCCTCAGAGGGCTCAGTTCAGCTTTAATGACTGCGCTGTTGCGTGTGCTCTGCAGAGGGTGGGTGGCCCAGCATGGCTGACTGCAGTTTTCCTGACATGGAGCCCGAGCCTGCCCCGCTGTTTATTAATTAAGGATCACTCTGCTTGCAGAACCCTGAACTCCCCAGAACTGTGAGGTGGGAGAACCCCGAGAGGCCACCTGGCCCCACTTCCCACCTGCTGCCCAAACCCCCTCTCTGCCTTCCTGACAGTCACCCCAACTCCCAGTGATCCCCATCAACCATCTGACAAGGGGACTGAGAGGGAAGAGAAAGGAGGGGCCCAAAGAGGAAGGTAAAACTGTCGGGAACAGCCCCCAAATGTGTGACATCCTTCAGTGGAGTCGCCCACTTTCCCTTTTCTCCTCCCTGCAGGACCTCCCTTCTCCCCAGTCCTCCCCAACTTCTGAGGTTACTTTGAGAAAAGTCTGCAGAGAGGTGCCAGCATCACAAGGTGTTAAGGACCACGAGTTTGGCATTTTAACAGATGCCAGAGCCACTTGAGAAATGTGGTAACTAAGCCCAGAGAGGTACAGTTAACCTCCCCAGAGTCACACAGCAGGTTCATGGCAAAGCTGGACTAGCACAGGTGTCCTTCCCCCGCAGATCCCCTTCTGTGCCCCACATCACCTCCCTCCAGTGTCTGGGCCACCTGGAGATGGGCCTCAGACTCACCCGGCCAGAGGTGCCATCTCATGGGAGAGGTTTGGCCAGGAAGCATCGATATTTGAGATCCCAAGAAATGAAGACTTGGCCTGTCAGATGACAGACTTCGGTCATGGGGACACGTGATCTGTTTTACACATGCGTCCCCTCAGCAGCAGCTTTCCAGAACATTCCCACTTTCTTCTGTAGTGAGAAGAACTCTTTCCCTGCAGCCTCCTGCCCAACTCCTCCTTCAGTGTCTTTGCTTCAGTGTCTTTGATAAACCATTCTGCTTTGCAGAGTGCGAGCTCTGCCTTGCAGGGTTCGCATCTGCCTGTGCTGAGTAACCAATGCTAAGGTCGAGTGGTCAGTCACCTCTCATAAGAGCTAGGGTTGTCTCATGCTGATGACTAGGACTTGCCCTCAAGGAGAAAAATAAATCAAAACAAAAGCAAAAACAGCAAACATGCATCTCTCAAAGAAGGCTCTGAGTCCAGGTAAATTTCCTTCCACTGAAGCAGCCAGGCTGAATTCGAATTATCTTTGCCCCTGCTTAAAAACTAATGCAAATTTTCCTAGAGAATATCCACTAATTCCTGGAGGGGGCATGGACATTCCTGATGCCCATGAGAGGACCATTTGCTCTTCCCTCAGTGTGCTAAATAACAGAAGCGACATTTGTTGCTGGAAAGTATCAGTGAAGTTAATAAGGTTTTTCTTGCCCAGGGTGAGGGAACAGTTCCCAATGGCAAATGCTGTATGGGAAGGGGCTGTAGAACTGCCAGCCCCTTTGGTCCATCCATAAAGTGAACTCTGTGGATCCTGGAGGATTTCAGCGTCTTTTTTTTTTTTTTTTTTTTTTTTAAGACAGAGCCTTGCTGTCACCCAGGCTGGAATGCAGTGGCACGATCTCAGTTCACTGCAACCTCCGCCTCCCGGGTTCAGGCGATTCTCATGTCTCAGCCTCCTGAGCAGCAAGACTACAGGTGTGCACCACCATGCCCGACTAATTTTTGTATTATTAGTAGAGACGGGGGTTTCACTCTGTTGGCCAGGCTGGTCTCAAACTTCTGACCTCAGGTGATCCACCCGCCTCAGCCTCCCAAAGTGCTGGGATTACAGGCATGAGCCACCATGCCCAGCCAGCATCTTTCATTTTTCTGTCTGCTTTGGCCCTTTCCTCTCTCACTGTCTTCCTTTTCCATTTCCAAAGTCAGTCCATCTCACTATTAGCACAAAAACTGCTAGAGCGCTTGTCATTGGTCATCTCTCCCTGCACCTGGCTGGTCTGTTCTTGGCCACTGAAGCGTTTCCCCCAGCTGTTGCTTTAATCATTTTATTGTTACTATGCCTTACTTAAGAAATGGATATGAGATGCATTTACCTGTCTCTTCCTGCCACTCTGCAGAGCCAGTAAGAGGTGGTGGGAAGGGCCCAGGCTTTGGAGGAGGGCTGGCTGGGGTTGGATCTTGGCTGCCCCCTACTAGCTGTGTGACCTTGGGTAAGTAGCTGGACCTCTCTGAGCCTGGTTCGGAATCATAGCACCTCTCTTTCAGGGCTGCTGTAAGGAATAGCAGTGGTGTGTATAAAGCAGAGCGCACAGCCAGCAACTGGCCCCTAGCCACACTGCTGAGCACCTACTGTGATAAGCTGCCATTGTGGTGTGTGAAGCAAAGGGGAAACATGCCTGCTGTAGTGAGCTTCCTGTAGGGCAGGTTGTAGAACCAGAGGTGGGTTCCAAGGTTACAAAGGGACTCTTAGTGTATTAGTCTGTTCTCACATTACTATAAAGACCTACCTGAGACTGGATCATTTATAAAGAAAAGAGGTTTAATTGGCTCACACTGGCTGGGTGTGGTGGCTCACGCCTGTAATCCCAGCATTTTGGGAGGCCAAGGCCGGCGGATCACTTGAGGTCAGGAATTTGAGACCAGCCTGGCCAACATGGTGAAACCCTGTCTCTTCTAAAATAAAATACAAAAATTAGCTGGCCATGGTGGTGTGCGCCTGGAATCCCAGCTACTCAGGAGGCTGAGGTGGAAGAATTGCTTGAGCCCGGGAGGTGGAAGTTGCAGTGAGCCAAGATCGCCCCACTGCACTCTAGCCTGGGCAGCAGACTGAGACTCTGTCTCAATAAAAAAAAAAAAAAGAAAAAGAAAAGAAAAAGAACTGCAAGAAATAAATTATTGTTTATGAGCTATATGGTCTGTGGTACCTTGTTGTGGGACTGGGAGTCTTGGCGTCTCCCTGACCCTGCCTGTTGCTGCAGCGCCGCTCAGCCCTGCCTGCTCCCTACCTGCCTCCCCTCAGCCTCTCCTGCCTCCACCAGGCCCCTGGTGCCTCCTCTAGAGACAGTCCTCCTGGGACCGATTGTGTTCTCACTTACACGAGGCATCCAGGACTACAGATAACCAGAGGAAGGGGCGCCCACCCGCCTGCCCTCCTCCCTGGCATCCTCACGCTGCAGAGGTCAGAGCCTCATCCCAGCCCCTTACCTGCCCCTACCCTGTGGAGAACCGTGGTCAGTTCGCCAGGCCGGATCCATGAACGGCCTTGTGGAAGATGGTGAGCTCACACCCAGAGCTGGCTCCGATGACCCTGTCTCCTTTACATGTTTCTACCTTCCCCTCCCTACCTTCCCCCACTGCTGGGCGCAGAGTGGAGGCAGGTGAGGTTTAAAGCTCAGAAGGGCTTAAAGGGGTTGGGGCGCAGTGGCTCATGCCTGTAATCCCAGCACTTTGGGAGGCCAAGGCAGAGGATCACTTGAGCCCAGGAGTTCGAGACCAACCTGAGCAACATAGTGAGACCGCGTCTCTACAAAAAATAAAATAAATAAAATTAGCTTTGCAGGGTGGCATGCACCTGCAGTCCCTGCTACTCAGAAGGCTGAGGTGGGAGGATCACTTGTGCCCAGGAGTTTGAGGCTGCAGTGAGCTATGCTGGCACCACAGCACTCCAGCCTGAGTAACAGAATGAGATCCTGTCTCAAAACAAACAAACAAACAAACAAAAGAAGGCTTAAAGGGAGCTCCAGGTGGGCTTGGCAGCACAAAGCTATGAAGTTCTATCTTAGACACAAGCTCTGTTACTGGGCCTTTGCAGGCTGGCCTGGGTACCTGGCTGCCATAGACAGGGAACCTTCCAGATGAGCTGCAGGCGTGGAGCACAGGAGCCAGGGTGCTCTTCCTGGGCTCTGTCCACAGGCAGTACGTACACAGGCTTTGTACACGTCCGGCGGCTCTGGTGCCTATTTTTGTTTGTGTTTTTCTTTTGTTTGGGGGGATGGATTTGGTTTCCCCGAGCCCTCTGTCCTCCTGTCACCTGGCTGGTGCTCGGCAATGTTGACCAGCTGCCTGGCTGGAGTTGGCAGTGGCTAAGGCTGTGACAGCTAACATGTTCCTGAGTCCTCTCATTTCTTCACCATAATGCCCTGTTGAGTTTGCAGATACTGTCTCTGTTTTTATCTCCCGGGGAAACTGAGGCTCAGAGTGGCTAGGCCACCTTCCCATGGTCCCTCAGCTCATGAGGGCCACACAGGGCATTGCAGTGGCCTTCTCCTCAGCCTTGACCCTCCGGCCCCAGCATTGCTGCCTCAAGGGGTCTCCTCTCCTGAGCCGTGCACCTTCTGCCTGGCAGCTCCAACTCTGTGGCTGTGTTCAGTGGCTCAGCACTGCCCCTTGACCCTCCCTGGCCTTCTGCGGATGCCAGACTGGAGCACTCTGACAAGGTCTGGGGTGGTTGCATGGGTCCTGTGACCTCTATACACCTCCCAGTGCCTGGGAATCCTGCAGATACACCCTCCTTAGCCATCCCTAACCATAGAGGACATTTCTGAGGTCCCCGAGAGAGTGGGGCACCTCTGCAGGATCCAACTGCCGGGCCCAGGAAGGATAGCAGCAGCATGGGGGGTTCCATTAGCCACAAACTCACGGCATGGAACCTTCACCCACCTCGCCCCTCATCTGCTGTTTAGCACCTGGCACGCCGTGTATACTTACTGATTATTACATTTTAATGGCAAATTATAGTGGCAAACGTATGCATCTTTGCACAATTGTTGTACAGCATGATGATCAAGTCATTAATAGTAAAGAATAAATGTGAAAGTGAGAAAAATCTGACTGCCAAAGTTTTTACTCCTTCCTTCCCTCCCCAGACTTTTAAATGAAAGTTTAGGGATAATCCCTTAGTTGTCCTGCTAGTCGGACTTGCAATTAAAAGAATTGGGCCAAGAACCCTTCTACACTTCTCCTTTTAGGTTTGGGTGTAAATTCGGGGTATTTCTCACTGATGAAAGCCTGGTGCAGGGCAGACCGTGGGAAGCTTTCATTTCCGGAATGGACCATCAACATCCCTTGGAGAAGAATTCTCTTCTCCAGACCCAGACCTGGTGTCCTGGCACCCATTGGGCAAGTGGGTCCTAGAAGACAAACCTGGTCAGAGCCTGGAGGTTGCTTAGCATTCCCCATGCACACTAGCAGCTCGGAGAGCTCAGGAAGCCGCAGCCCCTCCTTGCCTCACCAGCCTGGGTCAGGACAGCATCCCCTGGAAGACACACAGGGCCTGGCCTCTGGTTACCCAGCCTGGAGGGAAAGCTCAATCGAGCATCATGTCACCCGGTGCCCCCATGCAGGGTGGCACTGGTGAGACCCCCAAGCCAATGATACCGCCTCACAGGAGTGCAGGCCCATTGTGGCCAGATCATCTTGACTTTTCAAGATAAATCAGAAATCGTATTTCCATGAGATATCCCTATTTGCAAGTGATGGTGACTAAATTAGAAGTTTTTGAATATTGTAGCATGTTCCTAGGCTGTTTGTCTGGTTTAAACTCTATCTGGAGGAATTCAAGCTAGACTTCAGGAATAACTTCTTGAGGCAAGGATTTTGAGACCTTAGGGAAAGAAGGACGTCTTGGGGGTATTCTGACTGTTGTCCTCCTGGAAGGGAAGAACAGAGAACTAGAAGACTGCCCTTAGCGAAGTTCAAAGCACCTAAGCCCGGGACCCTCAGCAAGTGTTCTTGAGTCACAGATTCTCCCTGAGGCGCCTCTTTCTGGCTCCATAGAATGGCTGATTCTGTAACTCGGTGAGTTTGCTTTTTTTTTTTTCTCCGTCAGCCAGGCTGGAGTGCAGTGCAGCTGGAGTGCCGTGGAGCGATCACTGCAACCTCTGTCTCCCAGGTTCAAGCGATTCTCCTTCCTCAGCCTCCCAAGTAGCTGGGATTACAAGCATGCACCACCACACCTGGCTAATGTTTGTGTTTTTAATAGAGACGGCCCAAAGTGCTAGGATTACAGGCATGAGCCACCGCGGCCAGCCATAACTCTGTGACTCTTGTTACAAAGGCCTTATATTTTGCTCTTTGAGGGTGGTTTTGGTTTGATGCCTGTTGGTTGCCATCTTTTAACTAGGGATGTTTTATCAAAATGCCCAGCCAAAGTGTCCAAACAAATTATACCTTAAAGTTTGAAAATGTGTGGCACTTCTAATTGAATGCCTGTTGTGCCAGGCACTGGGCTGCTGAGGAACTGAGTCCCATCCCTGCAGGCTAGCTAGAGAACACACACACACACACACACAGAGTGGTCTTACAAGTCAGTTTTATATTCTACCTATATGCAATAAAGGTATTATTATGTTGAGGTGACTTGATATAAAAATTTTTCTTAAAGGAGAGGATGCCTAAAACAGGCATTACCTGAAACCTCCTCTCTCCAGCATTGGTTGTCTTCTTTCATGACTCAGGGTTTTCACTGAGAATGGGATGGAAATGTGGTCTAAAGATAGGGCCAATGTTGGGACTGGATCCCCTCTGGGAAGTCAGACCAGGCTCGGGCAGGTCCTTGAAGCCATCAGGAAAAGCCTCTGGAGCCAGAAACAAAACAAAAAAAAAAATGGTGTTAACTAAACTCAGTCTCAAATCCTGAATTGGACTCAAGTCAAGCAAAATAATTAAAGGAGTTAGCAAAGGGCAAGTCAGAGAGACCGAGCAACACCAATGTCTTCCGGGAGCCCTGTGGCGAGTGACAGAGCCTGGACTCTGGAGTAGAACTCATCTTGTGTCTTCTTCTGCCACTCGTTAGCTGGGTGACCTTGAGCCAAGCCCCTTAACCTCTTGGACCCTATGTTCTTATCTCTAAGTAGGGGCTGGTAATATCTTCCCCTTTGAGGAATGCCCTCTAAGGGGTGTTGTGAAGATTCGGTAAGGTGGCAGGGGTAGGACTCCTGGCCAGAAACAGGCACATAATAAATGCTAAGTCTCTCCTTCTCTCCACCTGCTGGATGCTGTAGATACTAAGGATTTTGATGTGAATGAGACAAAACCCCTGCCTTCCAGGAGCCTTTGAGAATCAGAGAATTAGACCCATTTCCAGAACAAGGGGATGCAGGGTCTGGATAAAGTTTTGGGGATCAATAGAGCAGAGGGCTCCCAGAGGATCCCATAGGGTTGACTCCTAACTCAAGGGCATGAGACAACCCCCAGGAAGGGCACCCTGGAAGGGGTCCGGCTGTCCCTGATTTACTTGTGGGCACTGGGGGAATGCCTGGAGCCATCCAGCCCTCAGGGCTCTGTGTGATTCTGGGTTCCTCCCGTAAAAAATAATCAGATTCTTTCACGTTAATGTCTTTCTCCACCTCATTGCACATCATGCAGCTATTCATTGACTCAGCAAGTATCAGCTTTGCATGCGACCTTGGCCTACCCACTTTAGCTTTTAGTAATAGCTCCCTTCTTGAATAATACAACCAGTGGGGAAACAGAACCTAACTCTTACCTCTGGGAGGCTTATTTGCTTTGAGAACATATGTCCTGCAGTTTTGTTCATATGGCAGTGAAGTTTCGTGCACACACTCTAGAGCCAGGCAGCCTGGGTTCAAAGCGCAGCTCTGCCAGGTCCTAACTGCATGAATTTGGGCAAGTCACTCAACCTCTCCATGCCTGAGTTTCCTCATCTGTAAGATTGGAGCAATGGTACCTGCTTTTTAGGGTTGAGAAGAGAATTAAATGAATTAAGATGGGTAAAGTGCTTAGAGTGGAGCTTTGCAAGTAGTAAGTGCTATGTAAGTGTTTGATTTAAAATGAAAGACCCTTAAATACATTCTTTGTTCATTTCACAAGCCCTTCATTTCACAACCTTACATTTCACAACCAAGCTCTGTCTCCCCTGGAATCCAGCCATAACTCTGCTCACAAGTGTGAGACAGGCCCCAGCAGAGCTGCATGAAGAGGAGAGAAGGCAGCCCCCCAGACAACCAACCCCCTGTCCAAGATGGCAAAACCAGAACACAGCCTCTGTACCACCCCAGCAGGTGTTCAGAATCTGCAATCTCCAAAGCCCACTTCAATTTTAAGTGTAGAGCCACGTGCGCTTTAAGTCACCTGTCACTCTGGAGGCTCTTTTGCTCAGTTCCTCACCATTAGCAGGGATGACAGGGAGTGCAGGGGGGTGGCACTTAATCTACACCAGATTTTTCCCTCCTGTATCTTCCGAGCTGCTTGGATCTTGGTGCTGAATTAGGTTGGACTTTGTCTTGTGGGGAAGGGAGGACTATAGACCCTCAACGTAAGCAATGGTCAGACTATTCTAAGAAAACTCGCCGAATTAAAGCATGAGGTAAATTTAGTTCTGACTTCTGTCCACCCCACTGCTACTGTCCCTTTTTATCCCATGATCCCTTGCTTTTCTTTTCCTCCTCTCTCCCTATCTCTTGTGTTTGACGCATGATAGGAATTCAGAAATATATGTTTGTGGATTTGTTTATTCATGTAGCAAACCATTTCTTGAGTGCCTACCATGGGCCAGGTAGAATGGGCGGCCCCGGGCTGCAGTGGTTTCTTCAGCCCCTCTCCTGGGTTTGCACTGTGCAAGACGGTTTGTGATGGGTCCTCCCATCGAGGACCACACTCTTCTTTCTCTGTGCCCCTTGGTCCTCAGTCTCTGACCCCACTTCAAAGGCAGCATTCACTCAGGGAAGCTCCCATACAATGCTAGTCAGAGTAAAAGTTTGGACAAATTGCCAGGAAGCAGCTTGTCAGTATGCATAAACAGCCTTTAAAATATTACTACTCTTTGACCCAGAATTTCACTTCTAGGAATCTGTCCTAAGGAAGTAGTCACATGCAAAAGATTTATGTACCAAGATGTTCATCAAAGTGTTGTTTATAACAGGAAGTCTCAGAAGCTGGCTAAATATCCAACCTCTGGAAATGGTTAGATAGAATAGCATGTAGCCATTAGAAAATTATGTCTATGGGGTTTAAAATGTCATGGGAAAACACTTCTGACATAAAAGAGCATGAGAACTGTATATTTAACATAATCTTAACTATGTTTTAGAATGCACAGGAAAAAAGAAATGTACAAACATATTCATAGTGATGTCTCTGGTGGTAGGATTATGATCAGTAAGTACTTCTGTCTCTTCATATTTTCCTGTATTTGATAATACATGCATATGTTGTTTTTAAAATAAGAAAAATTTTAAGTTTAAAATTGGAGCTGAAAAGTGTTTTTAGGTCAGGCGAGGTGGCTCACACCTGTAATAGCACCACTTTGGGAGGCTGAGGCAGTCAGATCACTTGAGCCCAGGAGTTCGAGACCAGCCTGGCCAACATGGTGAAACCCCATCTCTACTAAAAATAAAAAAATTAGCCATGTGTGGTGGCGCACATCTGTAATCCCAGCTACTTGGGAGGCTGAGGCATGAGAATTGCTTGAACCCAGGAGGTGGAGGTTGCAGTGAGCCAAGATCGTGCCACTGCACTCTAGTCTGGGCAACAGAGTAAGACTCTATGTCAAAGAAAAAAAAAAAAAAGAGAAAAGTCTTTTTAAACAGGAGCAGACGTAACTAAATATAATCCTTACTAAGCTGTCGGTCAAATTTTTATTTATATATTTATTTTATTCATTTATTATTTTTAGACAGGGTCTCACTCTGTTGCCCAGGCTGGAGTACAGTGGCGTGATCATGGCTCTCTTCAAACTTGACCTCCTGGGCTCAAGTGATCCTCCCATCTTAGCCTCCCAAGTAGATGGGACCACAGATGCATACCACCACACCTGGCTAATTTTTTTTATTTTTTATTTTTAGAGATGGTGTTTACTATGTTGCCCAGGCTGGTCTCAAACTCCTGGGCTCAAGCTATCCTCCTACCTTGGCCTCCCGAAGTGCTGGGGTTACCAGCATGAGCCACTGTACCCAGCCCTCAAATTTTTAAAAATCTATAAGAGACATTATTGGACAATTAGAGAAATTCACATATGGACTTATAATAGTATCAGAGTGTGTGGTGTGATGGTTCCGGAGGGAATGGACTTTTTCTTTGGAGACAGGCTTTTCTATGCCCACCCTTTTATCTTGCTAACTTATCATCATCCAGGTTCCAGCAGAAACATTACTTCCCCCAGGAAATTTCTTAAGGGTGCAGTATCATGATGTCTGCAGCAAATTCTCAAATAGCTCAGGAAAAAAGTACGTGTGTGGTATGAGTGTGTGTATGTGTGTGTGTATATATATATATACACATATATATATACACACACACACACATACATACATGTATTTTTATATAATTATATATGCAGAGAGTGCAAATGTTGCCAAGTTAAAGATTGGTGAGTCTAGGTGAAGGGAATATGGTATTTATTGTATTATTTGTGCAACTTTTCTTAAGTTTGAAAATTTTCAAAACAAAAAATTGGAGGAAGAAGGCATGCCAGTCTACCCCAAGCCCTCCACTGGAATGCTGAAAATCTAAACAATGTGATTTGGCAATTTCATTTCTTTTCTGTTGTGGGCCAGTAGTCCTTAGATGTTGGGGAAGGGGGTAGTCGCTGAGGTGTGGTTGACTTAGGATGGAAGAAGCAGAAGTCAAGACTCCCAGGGTCAAGGTGGTTTGCTCTGCTGACCCAAGTGTGGGAGGCCCAGAGTCAGCGTTTCAGGTGTGCTAATTCAGCATGGTTCTATTCACGGCCAAAGTCCACCCTGGGCACCTCTCTGGCAGCAATCTTGGGCGACTCTACTAAGGCCAGGCCTCCATGACCCTATGTCTGGATCCCATATCTCCACCTCTCCCACTGTCTCAGGAACGGTGCTTAGCTTTTTCTTTTCCCTCTCCTGTCTTCTTTGCCAGCATGTAGAAAGTTTAAATAATTCCCCTCTTTACAACAAAACAAAACATACCCCCTTCAGTCAACCACCCTAGCTCTCTTCTCCTTTTTCCAGCCAGATTTTTTTAAAAGCATCCTAGGCCAGGCGCGGTGACTCACGCCTGTAATTCCAGCACTTTGGGAGGCCAAGGTGGGTGGATCACAAGGTCAGGAGATCGAGACCATCCTGGCTAACATGGTGAAACCCCATCTCTACTAAAAATACAAAAAAGTAGCCGGGCGTGGTGGCAGGTGCCTGTAGTCCCAGCTACTCGGGAGGCTGAGGCAGGAGAATGGCGTGAACCTGGTAGGCGGAGGTTGCAGTGAGCCGAGATGGCGCCACTACACTCCAGCCTGGGTGACAGAGTGAGACTCCGTCTCAGAAAAGAAAAAAAAGCATCCTCAGCACTTTGGCGATTCCATCTCCTCCCAACATGTCCCTGTTACTGGAATCCAGCCAGGACTCAGCCCCGATCTTTCTACTCTAACCAGTTGTCTCAGTTAACAAGGACAGGTTTATGCTGCAGTGACAAACAAGATCCCAAATTCTTGTGGCTTCACACATCTGGCACCACCTCATCTTCCAGCCTTAGGAGTCATCTTTTAGTTCCTTGAAAACTCTTTACAGTTTTCTGTTGGGGCCTTGTCATATACTATTCCCCTGGAATGTTCTTTCCTATCCCCTCCCTTTCACCTTGCTAACTTGTGCCCATCCTTCAGGTCTCAGCAGAAACATCACTTCCTTGGGGAAGTTTTCTCCAACACCCACACTACACAGGTGTCCCATCTACACTCCTATGACTTTGTGGTACTTGTCTCACTTGATTTTCCACTGCCTTCCCCACAAGGCACCTTCACAAGGGCAAGGACCGTACCACTGTACCTATGTCACTCATTGCTGTGGTCACCTGCACTCTGGCTGCCTACCTTAACTACACATTAGAATCACCTGAGGAGCTTTTAAAGCCACAATGCAAGACTCCACCCTAGGCCAATTGGATCCAAATCCCTGGGGTAGGGCCAGACATCAGTGGAGATATATATACATATATATATATTTTTTGTTTGTTTGTTTGTTTGTTTTTTGAGACAGAGTTTTGCTCTGTCACCCAGGCTGGAGTGCAGTGGCGCGATCTCGGCTCACTGCAAGCTCCGCCTCTCGGGTTCACACCATTCTCCTGCCTCAGCCTCCTGAGTGGCTGGAACTACAAGTGCTCGCCACCACGCCCGGCTAATTTTTTTGTGTTTTTAGTAGAGACGGGGTTTCACCATGTTAGCCAGGATGGTCTCGATCTCCTGACCTCATGATCTGCCTGCCTCATCAGCCTACCAGAGTGCTGGGATTACAGGCATGAGCCACTGCACCTGGCCATCAGTGGATATATTTTTAAAGCACTGCAGAGAATTCTGTTGCATCAGCTTGAGAACCACTGATCTGCCTTGTGCTTCACATTTAAAACTTTTTTTTAATGAATAAATAAACCCCAAAAAATTAATCTCCCTAAGCCTCCCTAGAAGATAGGATGGTAAGGATATTTTCCTAGGTAAAAATATGTTAATTTCATATTTCATGAAATTTCATGTTTCATTTCAATCAAGCTCTGTCATACACCTTACATGGGGCAAGCCCAGTGCCTGGGCAGGGTGTAATTATACTCATTACACAGGCAAGGAAAAGTCACATTAGGTGATGGAGCACAAATAGGCAGTTAATGGTTTCAGGGCTAGTTAGGATATGTTTGTCTTTCAATTGCAAGTAATAGAAGCCCAAAGAAATTGGTTATTCATATAATATAATTGATTGGTCCCAAATTTGAAAAATTCAGGAATAGACCCAGCTTAGATACAGCTGGATCCAGTCACTCAAATAATGTCACAAAGAACCCTTTGACAGGAATGTACCCTGTGTTGACTCTACTTTGCTCTGAGTAGTCTTTCCCCAGGTGATGATAAAAATGGCCGTCATCGCCAGGCTTGTGTCCTGTTTAGTAGGAATATACAAGAAGAGCTCAGTAAATGCTGGCCCCACCACTAAGCAAAAACAAAACTTTTGTTGTTGTTATTGTTGTTTTAAATAACAGCTTAGACCTTTCTTCTTTCCATGTTATTCTCTTTCATCTGTAATCCAGTTTTCTACTTCTGAAGTATAGAATGTTCTGATGATTTATTCTTCATTACCCACAACTTGCACATGTTTATTTAAAAATGCCAGGATTGCCTGGCCATTGTGTGCTGTTAACCTTTGTTTGCTGTTAGTGGATCCCTGAAGTTCAGGCTCCCAGGGGAGCAGATAATGGGTATCCAGTTCCTGCAATATCCACCCTCTGGCAAGCCAAGTTCCTTCCTGGGTAAGGTTTTGCCTACCTGCATTCCTAGGGAAGTTTCTGGGCCTGACCACCAAGCCAGCTCTGAGAAGGGGTGCATAAGCCCCACCATGCTTTGGCTCTGTCCCTATAGAATATTTTATGTTGTTATTGAAAACTAAAGGAAGATGGGTGCGGTGGCTCATGCCTGTAATCCCAGCACTTTGGGAGGCCAAGACAGATTGATCACTTGATGCCAGGAGTTCAAGACCAGCCTGGCCAACATGGTGAAACCTTGTCTCTACAAAAACAAAACAAAACAAAAATTAGCCAGGTATGGTGGCATGCACCTGTGGTACCAGCTACTCAAGAGGCTGAGGCACAAGAATCTCTTGAACCTGGGAGGTAGAGGTTGCAGTGAGCCAAGATCGCACTACTGCATTCCAGCCTGGGTGACAGAGCAAGACTCTGTCTCCAAAAAAAGAAAAAGAAAAGGAAAGCTAAAGGAGAGAGACTAAAATGATATCAGGTCCTGGAGAACAAACAGACATGATTTTGCTTCATGGCAGGACAGCCGGAAGAAGTGGGATTATATCCTCACATTACAAATAAGAAAACTGAGACTCAGAATGGTTAAGTCACTTGTCCCAGGCCACACAGCCAGTAAATTACAGAAACAGAATTTGAACCCAAATCTTCCAGCTCCAAAGCTTGTGTTCTTTTCACTACCTCCTGCTTAATTTTTTAATTTCTAAGATTAGACCCTTCATCTATCCATGACACCTGCCTGTCATCCCCCGAAAAAAGGTGAACGCCATTCAGAAATTTTTCTAGCCTGAGCTCACTCCCAGTTCACTTATTTTTGCTTTGTCATGGCTGCCCAGTCCCCACTTGTAGACCAGGAATAGGTCATGGCTGCTGGGACTACACGCTGTCGCTGCTGCAAGGGCCGGCCTCTGTTTCCGGAGCTGAGCGGGGTCCAGACCTGCCAGGAGCACCATCTTCTGTGGGTCCTGCCTGGATGTCACATCCCGGCCCCAAGAAGTCACTGCAAACCTTCATATTATTGAGCTTCACATCCTAGAATTTGCTGTCACTGTGGCTGCTGCATGAAGTTGTCCTAAGAGAAACGGGCATTGTCATTAACAGGGAAATTGATGGTCTGGGGGAAAAGTCATCCTCATTCTCTTGCAGATCTATGGGTGATTGAGACTGGCTGATGTTGAAGGGGTTTCTCAGCCATCGTGTGCCATGTTATGGAACAGTGGTGTAGCCAGCCATTTGACACCCAGCGCTGACCTTTGTTTAACAACCTCACCTATATATGACAAAATGATTGTCAGAAATAATCCTGTAATGAAATGACTGTAATAATGGCCAGAAAAGAAATGCAGATAGTAAAATGTTTCTCTTGTTGAACTCTGTACATATAATTGCACCAGGATTTTTTTCAAATAAAAAGTAAATATTATACTACAAAAAAGGGAAAAAGCACAAGCATTTATTAAATAGCTTTCTATATCTTTCTGAGTTTTGATCCTTTGATTGCAGACTGACGTAATATTTTATGTAAATCATTGCTTGGTTACTAAGTGAACTTTAAGAAAAGTGAGACGTCTGCAGAAGTTGCCCGTAATTTAGCAGCTACTGTATTGTACCATTGATGTACGGCTTTATTTTCTTGATTAATTATTTAAACAATATAATTCACAATTTTAAAATAATAAATTTCCACTTAAAATGGTATTTAAACTCAGCAAAATATATCATCTATGAGTAAAATTTGTATTTACCAAGCAAAAATATTACAGTTTGTGGTTCACATGCTGTCTCACTGTTTTAAATTTTAAATACAAAAACTCCAAGTAGGCTGGGTGTGGTGGCTCACACCTGTAATCCCAGTACTTTGGGAGGCTGAGGCAGGCATATCACTTGAGTTCAGGAGTTCAAGATTTGCCTGGGCAACATAGTGAGATCCTGTCTCTACTGAAAACAATTAGCTGGGTGTGGTGGCACATGCCTGCAGTCCCAGCTACTCAGGAGGCTGAGATAGAAGGATCACTTGAACCCTGGGGGACAGAGGTTGCAGTGAGGCAAGATTGCACCACTGCACTCCAGCCTGGGTGACAGATTGAGACCCTGTCTCAAAAAAAGAAAAAAAAAGAAAAAAGAAACACAAAAACTCCAAGTGGTTGCACAGAATGACAGGACTGAAGTAACTTAGCTCCAATTTCTGTCTTCATAATCGCTGTCCTACCATTGTCTGTGCTTAGAATCTACTTGCTTAATGCAGGAACATGTGTTCTCACAGAGATGGAAAATGCAAATGGCACCAGAAGTAAGCTGGAAATTCTGAACCATTAAGAATTTACTCTCTGCCAGGCACTGTGGCTCACGCCTGTAATCCCAGGACTTTGGGAGGCTGAGGCAGGCAGATCATCTGAGGTCAGGAGTTCAAGACCAGCCTGGCCAACATGGTGAAACTTCGTCTCTACAAAAATACAAAAATTAGCCAGGCATGATGGTGGGTGCCTGTAATCCCAGCTACTCGGGAGGCTGAGGCAGGAGAATCGCTTAAACCTGAGAGGTGGAGGTTGCAGTGAGCCGAGATCTATCTGCACCATTGCACTTCAGCCTGGGAGACAGAGTAAGACTCCATCTCAAAAAAAAAAAAAAAAAAAAAAAAGGACTTACTCTCAAAATAAATACGTGTGGCTGACTCCACATATGGTAGGGCCAACTGTATAACTAGAAGTTCTCCAAATAACTTCTGTGGAGGAAAAAAAAGTTTATTAAAGGATAACTTTTTTAAAGTGCTAACTGGAACCTTACTAACACTGAGATCGCACCAATTGTTTATAACTTAGACAGGGCTGGGCGCAGTGGCTCATGCCTATAATCCCAACACTTTGGGAGGCCGAGGCAGGTGGATCACTTGATGTCAGGAGTTCGAGACCAGCCTAACCAACATGATGAAACCCCATCTCTACTAAAAATACAAAAATTAGCCAGGCATGGTGGTACACGCCTGTAATCCCAGCTACTGGGGAGGGTGAGGCAGGAGAATCTCTTGAACCCAGGAGGCAGAGATTGCAGTGGGCCAAGATCGCGCCATTGCACTCTAGCCCCAGCAACAAGAGTGAAACTCTGTTTCAAAAAAACAAACAAACAAAAAAAACCTCTTAGACCAGAAAAATATTTTTTAAGGGAGGAGTATTTTATCACTGGCATTGTTTAGGATTGCAGGCATATGATGCTAATAAAAAGCAGATTAACTATTAGTTGGTTTTATTACTGTTTTTGAACTCTCTCTCTCCCTTTTTTTTTTTTTTTTTTTTTGAGACAGAGTCTCTCTCTCTGTCACCCAGGCTGGAGTGCAGTGACTGCAGTCTCAGCTCACTACATCCTCTGCCTCCTCAGTTCAAGTGATTCTCGTGCCTCAGCCTCCCGAGTAGCTGGGATTACAGGGCACCACACCAGGCTAAGTTTTTGTATTTTTAGTAGAGACAGGGTTTCACCATGTTGCCCAGGCTGGTCTCAAACTCCTGGCCTCAAGCGATCTGCCCATCTTGACCTCCCAAAGTGTTGGGATTACAGGCGTGAGCCACCGTGCCTAGCCCTGTTTTTGAACTCTCTAGAGACAGTCCAGCCCCTTATTACTTGTCCTGAGGCAGCTGCTCCCTTCACCTGGCCCCCCGCATTGTGTTCCGGACCCTTGTCCTGGTGGTGCTGAAGAATATCTCTGTCGATCCTTTGGGGACTGGGGAAACTGAGGCCCAGTGCCACGCGATGCCATTTGTTCAGGGAAGATTAGGTCATCTGCTAGGTCCCCAGTCACTTGACCTTCTTCCCAGACAGGAAGAAGCTGCTCTGGGTCTCTCAGTGCTCCACGTGTCTTTGCACATTGAAATGTTTTCTGATTTTTTTTTTTTTTTTTGCTGTTACATTGTTTTAAAAAATAACAAGCAATAAAATGTTACATTTGAGAAGGTTGAAATGAGAATTGATTTGAGTTAAATTCTAGCAGATTTTTCTTAGAAGAATGATATCATCATCTCCAGCTACCTGCAATTGATCTACTCTGAATTAAGAAAGAGACTTCCATTTGTTGTTTATGTTTTGCACTCTTGATGTGTTTCTTTAAATTATGGTCATGGGCCAGGTGTAGGAGCTCACACCTGTAATCCCAGCACCTTGGGACTCTGAGGAGGGAGGATCACTGGAGGCCAGGAGTTCGAGACCTCGTCTCTACAGTAAATTTTAAAAATTAGCCAGGCATGGTAGCATTCACCTGTAGTCTTAGCTACTTGGGAGGCTGAGATGGGAGGATTGCTTGAGCCAGAACTTTGAGGCTACAGTGAGTTATTTTCACGCCACTGCCCTCTAGCCTGGCTGACAGAGCAAGACCTGCCTCAAAAAAATAAGTAAAAAATAAATTAAATTTCAATCATTAGCAGTCGTTAGGATATTTAAATACAGTATGTTGAATCAAAGTTACGCATGTGTGTATTTTTTTTTCCAGAGAGTTGTTTATCGTGTGGGTTTTAATTTAACTTTAAAAAAATGTTGGCTGGACAGTTGCCCAAATGATATCATCAGCCATTTGGTTGAGAACGTATGTCCTGCGGGCTCCTCTGTCACTGGAGTTTTGCTAGCTGACAGCCACTGGCTAGTTAGAGACTGCAGTCAGCACAGATGCAGGCGTGGACTTGCGCAGGTAACCATGTCAATGCAAAGCCATCACTTCTTAAAAATTCTGAACCCTGCTGTCTGAGATGGTGGTGCAGCCGATAGAACTCTGCTCTAGGAGGCAGTAGCTAATTCCATGTCTTCTTTGCCCTTGACTAGCTGAGTGACTTTGCACACGGGGCTTGCCTCTCTGTTGCCTTGTCTGCAAAGTGGAATCATCTTTTCCTTGCTAGACAGAAGGTGGACCCTGGACCTATGGCCTTTTTGAGTTTCCCCCCCCTCTTAGAAGGACCTCTGATCCTACTGAGTTTAATACCCACGGGTTAATAATTGGGAAAAGCAAAGGAAGCGCTTCTGTTTAGATAATTATATGCATGTTTTTGTCTTTTTCTGGCTGGAAAGATATCCAAGCCACTGGGAAGGTCCGTGGCTACCCAGGGTAGCCCTCTCTGGGGAAGGCTGCTATATCCAAGAGCCCCTCACGAGAATTTGAAAATCGACCATGGTAGGGCCTGCTGACTTTTGACAGCTAATGGTGTGCTGAGAATTGTCCCTCCAAAGATGCCTTTCCATTCCCTCGGGAGAGTCTGGGCAGCCCCTACTGGGGGCTGGGATGCTGGCTCTTCCCTCAGCCTCCACCCCAACTGCTCTCTTCCCTCCTCCCCTCCCTAGCCCCCTAATTTCTCTCACAAGGCTTTGTTCTGCAGCAACCTTTCCTAATGCAGTCCTGGCCACGGCCTCTTCGCAGCTTCATTACATAACCTTCCGTGGACTCCTGGTCCAAGGATCACCCCAGAAAGCCAGTCAGAGGTAGGCACGCAGCTGGGGTCCATTTACTTACCTTCCCCACCCCCTCGGAACTCAGAGGTGGTGCAGGAATTTGGACTCCAAGAATTAACAGCTCCACCACCATCACCAGAGCCAAAACTTCAGGATGCATGCGCTTCATCTGCTGCTTATTTCCAGCTGAGAGCCAGTGGTGCCATGGTTCCTTAGGGAGCCGGTCCCCTGATGCTGGCTCCTGGCCCCAAATCTCTCTGATCCGGGCTCCTCCAGAATGTCTTGTCTCCACCATCGCCTTTGACCAATGGTGTCCCTTTGCCTGGTAATGTCACCTTTGCCTGATGATGGCCCTGTCACTCCTCTCTTTAGCACAGAGGAGGCCGTTTCATCCCTTCAAGCCTGCCCTCCCTTCAAGTCTTAACTCAAGTTCACCTTCTCCGCAGAGCCTTCTCCAATCTTCTTGACTACGTCTCCTCTCAGCTCCAGCAACCTCTGTCTCTGGCACTGATTCCTTACTTAGCTAAGAGAATCACAGACACTTGGGGCTCAGGACAATCTGCTTTCTCTCTTCTTACCCATGGCCTTGGACCATGTGTACCTCTTTGTCTCCACTCCCAAACCCAACCCCCAGAGGGCAGAGAGCATGTTGTCTGTCCCTTTGCTCAGCATGAAGCCATGCGTGTGGTAGATAGGCAGAGTTCCATAACTTGTGTTGACCAAGGGGTCGCTTTGCTCTGAAATTACCCCTGTGTCCTTCAGTATTTGCACAGATAGCTTCCTGGCCAGACCAAATATATCCAAGGGCATGGTCCACCTCTGCTTCTGTTTCCAGGTCCCTGGTGGGGGTTAGTTCATGCCTTCCTCATAATCTGCCCACTGGCCTGGTCCTCAAGGTCTTCCCAACTGCTCAGCCAGAGTTGAGAAAATGAGTCGCTCCATCCTGTTTGTGTCATTCTCTCCTTCCTGGCCCACTCTCCTGCCCACAGGTATCCAGGGGCTGCCTGTAGCATTAGAGGACATACGTGCACATGCGTGGGCACGGGACACTCACGTAGCCTCCAAGCACAGCATCAATAATGCATTCTGTGCTTTATAGCATGGAAAGCTGCTCTAAACTTGATTACACAGTGGACATGTCTGAAGCAGCTCCCAAATCCACCCCTGAGTTTGCTGGAATTGGCGAGCCTATCACTTGGGAGTCTAGTTTTCTCTGTTCGTTAGTAATAGATGCTTCCTGTGGCCCCAGCTTGGCAATTTTGATTTAAAGTGATCTTAACTGAAGAGACTAATGGACGGGTCTGAATTTGTGCCTTTTAAGCACAAAGTATTGCTCTTAATTAACTGGATTCTATCCTTTGAGCAGGCAGAGGCCTTCCCCCAATGGCGTCATTAACGATCCACATCTGGACATCTTCCAAAGCCTTCTTCTGTTTCAGGCCAACCGCAGGTGTGTTCCTGAACACCCAGGAGGCTATGAGAGCCACATATGCCTCCCAAATACACACAGCGTGCATGCCCGGGGACATACAGCAGTGTGCAAAGTCCCATTCCATCTCTCTCCACCTGGGAGAGGATGGTTCTTCTGTCTGATTCATGGCTCAAAGTGGTAAAGGAGCTCCCCACTCCCCGTCCCATGCCTACTCAGAGTCTGCAAATATGTATGCGATATGAGAGCTCGTCAGTTAGCTGTCTTCAGTGTGGCGCACATTTGAGGAGTCTGACTCCCCTCCAGCACAGGCCAATGTGCACTGCTCTCCTATCTTTGTGCCCCCACCGTTGCACTGTGCAGAGGTTGGAGCCATAGAAGTACCGGAGCTGTGAAAGGAGAGGCCCCCTCTCACCTCTGCCCTGGTCTCCATCCCCACTTTCTCTAGGAAGCTAGTAGGTGCTGACAGGGGAGAGAAGGGAGGGGAGGGGTCCAGAAACAGTGGCTCATGCCTGCAATCCTAGCACTTTGGGAGGCTGAGGCAGGAGGATCATTTGAGGCCAGGAGTTTGAGACCAGCCTGGGCAATGTAGCAAGACCCTATCTCTACAAAAAGAAAAAATGTAATTAGCTGGGTGTGGTGGTGGGCACCTGTAGTCCTAGCTACTTGGGAGGATGAGGTGGGAGGATTGCTTGAGCCCCAGAGTTTGAGGTTACAGTAAGCTGTGATTGCACCACTGCACTCCAGCCTGGGCAACAGAGCTGAGACCCTATCTCAAAAAAAGAAAAAAAAAAGAAAGGAGAGAGAGAGAAAGAAAAGAAAAGAAAAAAAAAAAAGAAGGGAAGGGAAAGCCCAGAAGAGTGTGGGGAGAGGAGGCGGCCATCATTCTGGGGCCCTCAGTGTGCACAACCAGATAACACATGTTCTGTGGGCTTTTGTACCATTTTGCTTGAGCATAAAGAAAGGAAGGCTGCCCCTAAATGGAAAGCACTCTGGAGGCAAACAAATCTGACTCCAATCCTGGCCCTGCCACTTTCCCAGCTGAGGACTTAGACAAGCACCCTAGCCTCTTGGACATTCTCAGAGCCATCTGCTGCAAGTGGGTGCTGCCATGCCCACCTTACTGGGCAGGCTTGGGGGACCAAGGGTGATAAATGGCTCAGTCTTTCATGATGCGGCCACAAAGCAGGTGCGCCATCCAGGTCCATTTCATTCCTTCCTTTCCCCCAAATCAAGTTGTCATTAAAGTACTAGTCCACATTAATGAAATCAACTGTATTAGTTTTCTATTTGCTGCTATAACAAATCATCAGAAATTTAGTGGCTTAAACCAACACAAATGTATTACCTTACAGTTCTGGAGGCCAGAAGCCCTCCATAGGTGTCACTGGGCTGAAATCAAGGTTTTGGCAAGGTTGCGGTCCTTTCTGGAGGGTCCAGAGGAGAATCCATTTTCTTCCTTTTTCCAGCTTCTAAAGGTTTCATGCATTCCTTGGCTCATGATCTTCTATAGCTATAGTCAGAAAAATTTTCCATCAATCATCTTCAAAGCCAGCAATGGCGGGATGAGTCCTCACATCACCTTGCTCTGACACCAGTTCTCTGCCTCCCTCTTCCACATGTCAGGACCCTCGTGATTACTTTGGGCTCACTCTGATAATCTGGGATGATCTCTCTATTTTAGAGTCAGCTGACTGGGAACCTTAATTCCATCTACAGCCCCAATTCCTCTTTGCCATGTATAGTAACATATTCACAGGTTCTGGGGATTAGGACGAGCCTGTCTCTGAAAGGCTACTTTACATGAAAATTCATTTTTTTAATTAAGATTTTTTTTTCCTCTTGAGACAAGGTCTCACTCTATGGTTCAGGCTGGAGTGCAGTGGTATGATCACAGCTCACTGCAGCCTCGACGTCTCTGGGCTCAGGTGATTCTCCCACCTCAGCTTCCCTAGTAGCTGGAACTACAGGGGTGAGCCCCCATGCCCAGCTAATTTTTTTTTTTTTTTTTTTGAGACAGAGTCTCACTCAGTCACCCAGGCTGGTGTGCAGTGGTGCAATCTCAGCTCACAGCAACCTCCGCCTCCTGGGTTCAAGTGATTCTTGTGCCTCAGCCTCCCAAGGAGCTGGGACTACAGGTGTGCACCACCATGCCCGACTAATTTTTGTATTTTTAGTAAAGATGGGGTTTCACCATGTTGGCCAGGCTGGTCTCAAACTCCTGATCTCAAGTGATCCACCAACCTCAGCCTCTCAAAGTGCTGGGATTACAGGTGTGAGCCACCATGCCCGGCCCCAGCTAATTTTTAAATATTTTTTTTGTAGAGATGGGGTTTTACCATTTTGTCTAGGCTGGTCTTGAACTCCTGGGCTCAAGCAAACCTCCCACCTTGGTCTCCCAAAGTGCTGGGATTACAGGCATGAGCCATTGCACTTGGCCTTAAGAGAAGATTTAATAATTAATACTTTACAACAAGATCTGGAAGAGGTGGGATGAGTAACTAAATGAGGATACAAGTAACCCGGGTCATATTTGCTAATACCCTTGGTCACATTGAACTTGATATCTTATCAGATTTTCCTAATCAGCTCCTTTAGCAGCAGTGTTGCAGCATCTTATCTCATTTTGTTTTTTGTTTTCTTGCCTAGCGCATGCCTGTAAATCACTGGATTGAGGTGTTTAGATGTTTGTTGTCCTTTGGATGCTTCTTATAAATCCATATTTCATGGCTCCCTGGAAAGTGCTATGCAAATGATAAGCTGCAAGGATGGAAAGGAAATTGCAATGCTCCTGAATTGTAAATGGGCTTTTACGAGGAGGTTTCTAATTACTCGCTCTTTCTCTTGAACTGAGGAGTTGAAAGTGTAGGTGGCAGATCCATAACAGATAATCATGTGTGTGATGTGACTTCAGCCTGAGCGTCGAGGACCAAGTCACAGAGCAGGAACAGCCACTCTCCAGTGTCCTTGGGGCTACGTCTGAGGAGAACCTGGGATTTCATATATGACCTGCACTGGCTGGGGGGCTCTCTTGACGTAACGTGTTCCCTCTGAGCATGTTACAGATTCTGACATTCTTACGTTCCTTCTGTGGAGAGACGTGTACTTAGTGACCTAACTCACTTTAGCATATTTTTGCTCATCGTTTGTGTAGCTTGAAGGAATCAGATAATTACCCCCTCCCCCCTACTTTCGGAAGCACAAATGCAATGCCCTAGAATTGTACTGGGGACTCAAAGAGAAAAGAGAGTAGTAAAATCTATTAAAGGGGACAAAGACAGCCTATATACTACAAGCTTTCTATTTTTATGGCAGAGAATGCCATTTTCTAAGTAAACAGAGAACTGCATTTGACCTGCAATATCAAATGCATGGATTTGATGCTTTGGAAAGCAACTGTTTTCTGCGTTAATCTGGGTGTCTTCCGTGAAATGTCCTCCTGCCTTTGGCTTAAACACTAGCTTTATCTACAGCCATTCCATCCTGAACCTGCCCAATCTTGTCTGAATCCTGGCTTCACCACTGACAAGCTGTGTGTCCTTGGGCAAGTTACTTCACCTGTCTGTGCTTCAGAGTCCTCATCTGTGAGTTGGGGAATCTGGACAGAATCTACCCCATAGGGCGTAGTGAGGATTTGTTGAATTATCCCAAGTGACTACACAGAGTAAGCACTCAAATGATGTCATCGTTGTCATGATTGCTGTTACCAGAGCCTAGAGTTCATTCTGATAATCGAGTCTGTGGCCCATCCAGCCCAGGTAAGGAATAGTTGGAGGAGTTGGGCATGTTCAGCTTGAAGAGGAGACGACAGGGGATATGGGATAGTTGAATCTGTGAAGGGCCCCCTGGGATGAAGAACTGGCATGTTCTGTGTGGCTCCAGGGCACTGAGCAGGACCCATTTGCCAAAGCCTCAGGGACACAGTTTCTAGCTATAGACAGAAAAATTTTCTGTCACTCAGAGGATGAAAATAGAATGAGCCCCCTTAAGAGGTAATGAGCTCCCTGTCATTGGAAGGATTCCAGAAGAGCTAGGTAACCACTTTAGGTGCTATCAAGGGGCTTTTTTCTTTAAAGTCCTTTCCAAAAGCTTCTGAGATTGCATAAACAATAGGAAGCCACCTTGGTGCTTTAACACAAACTCTCCCCAGTGATGAGGTTTGAGCCAAAGCCAGATTGGCAAGCAGAGAGGAGACTTCTGTACAAGGAGTTCCTCGGGTCAATTGCTTTTTCCTTGTTCTAGCCAGCCAGAGGGCTCCTGTTGGAAAACAGGAGACCGGAGAGGCTGAGGCCTGACCAAACCAGCCTCTGCAGGCCAGCTGGGAGGCCACAACTCCCACCTACGGGAAAACTGAAGGGCATCTCTATTTTTAGATTAGCAAAAGAAAATAAATTTAAGTTTGAGCCTCCTTTGCAACTTTTAAAAGACATCTTTATTGAGATGATCATTCACATTCTATAAAATTCCCCCACTTCGAGTTACAATTCAGTGGTTTTAGTCTTCCTTGATGATTTTGATGGTCTTTTCTTAAGGCTCTTGGAAGACCCAGAAGCCTCTCAGACACAGGTGGGTGTGGAGGGCATAGCACAGAGGCAGACTTCTCATTTCCTGGGTCTCCCCTTTAATGACTCTCAGAGACCCCTCCTTCCCCCTGCCCCTGGCTTCTACCCCAGGGGTGTAGAGTTTTGCCATTTTCCAAGCAGAACTTCATTTCCTCTTCTGTGTCTACACTCTTTGTGCTTCTTTCTTGCCAGCTTTTTCTCCTTTGCCCGCCCTTCCTTCCTTCCTTCCCTCCCTCCCTCCTTCCCTCCTTCCCTCCTTCCCTCCTTCCCTCCTTCCCCCCTTCCACCCTTCCCCCCTTCCCCCCTTCCCTCCTTCCTTCCTTCCTTCCTGCCTTCCTTCCTTCCTTCCTTCCTTCCTTCCTGGTATGTGACTAATTTCTGTTTCAGGACATAAATGTTGTCCAGGCTGTTATTTGGTCTTTCTGTTGGATAATGGACATTTGGCATTGAGAGAGGCTGCTTTTTCTGAAATCATGTTCTTGGGGCCCAGAACCTAGGTGTGTGCTTCTGACTTTGTTTTCTTCCTGATCCAAATTCTGATATGTCCATTTAAATTGATCTAGACCCACAGGGCACTGTGGGACAGATCCTCAGTGGAACGTGACTCTGTAACGAGAGCATTTTGTTTTGTCAAAATGAGAACATATTATTGCCTTTCATCTGATTGTAAACATAATACATGTTTATAAAACAGTATAATGAGACAAAAATGTAGACACTAATAAGGGAAAATCTCCCTAATTGTATTTCTCTTCACAGAGAAAGCCCTTGTTGGGCATATATACTCTAGTTTGTTTATTTGTTTGACTACACATATATGTATTCTTTTCTTATGTATAAAAATTCTGAACATGCACATTTCTGCAACTACTGTTTTCACTTGATGATGCATGGACCTCTCTAGACCAGCATGTACGTTTCTTCCTCCTTACAAAGCAGTTGGCTTCGCCCAGGGTGCACCAGGACACGGTTTTGGCTCTGTCCCCAGAGTGTCACGGGACCAGGGGATGATCTCACAGGGTCTGCCATCTGCCCTGCCTGGCCGGAGGCTGCATCGAGAGGGCCAAGGGGCACCACGTGTCGTGGGTACTGTCAAACAAGAGCCTTCAGAGCCTTCCACAGTCTTTCTTTTGCTTCCCAGCATTGCTTCCCCGCTGGTGGACTCTGAATCTAGAACTAGCTCCAGGCGCCTCTCCAAATTCAGACGGGGGCTGGGGCACTATTATAATGCAAATCTAGGCAAAGCCCTCCCAATACCAGGATCCAGAATGGGGTGGGGCCCTTTGCCCTGAAAAGCTGTTTAGTTTGAAAATACAAACAGGAGACAGAAAGGTTTGGCTAAATTAATGGATAAAGTTTTAACGATGGTAACCATAGTAGGGTTCATCGACAGCCAGCGATGGTTCTGAACACTTGACATGTATTAACTCACCTAATCCCCACATTTTACAGACAATGCAAAGGAGGCTCTGGGAGGTTGAGTGACTTGCCCCAAAGTCGCACAGCTCCTAAGTGAAGGATTCGGAGTGGACTCCAGGCAGCCTGGTCTGACTCCCTGCACTGCGCTGTGCTTATCTCTGGCCCCAATGCCGCCATGCAGAAGTGTCTGGGGGCACTTTGTCTCTGTCAGACAGAATTCGGAGATGTGTATGCTTGCCCTGGTATGGCACTTCTCCTTTTTTGAGACAGAATCTCACTCTGTCACCCTGGCTGGAGTGCAGTGGCATGATCTCAGCTCACTGCAACCTCCGCCTCCCAGGTTCAAGCAATTCTTGTGCCTCAGCCTCCCGAGTAGCTGGGATTACAGGTGTGCACCATTGTACCTAGCAAAATTTTTGTACTTTTAGTAAAGATGTTGTTTTGCTGTGTTGGCCAAGCTGATCTCGAACTTTTGGCCTCAAGTGATCTGCCTACCTCAGCCTCCCAAAGTGCTGGGATTACAGGCATGAGCCACCATGCCCGGCAGTGTGGCACTTCTTACATGTGTTCAGCGGACACTGTTTATCTTCTGTCCCTCCAAGACGGTGCTGAGCTCAGGTGGTTCATTACTGGCAGACAACTGCTGATTTCCAACAGAATTGCCATCCTCTTCTCCCCTCCGACTTTCAGAGTGTGACCTCAGACTCAAAAATTAGAAGTGAAAACATCTTAAAAACTATCACCTTTTCTTCCTAATCCTCCTCTCCCCTCCCTGTCTTCCTTGTTGTCCCCATCTAATGAACTATCATGGCAAAAAGAGCCCATTTCTGGTCATTTTCTGTGGCCTTTCAAACTCCCACCTACCCCATTGCTCCTGGGTGCATTACCCGAAAGCTGAGACTTCAGTGCAGAAAGTGCCAGGCCCTCTGTCCCCCCAGATCGCCTTCCTTGTCTTCCCTGTGCTTGCCTGTCACATTGTGTGGGTTCCAGCGCTGGAAGGAATGAGGAACAGATTCTCTGGTTCTCCTTTTGAAGTTTACCTTCGCTCCACCACTTCTGAGACCTACCCGGAAGTTGCCCCTTGTTTCTCTCCTCTCCAGGGCTGCCCCAGAGCTGCCTCTCACCTCTTCCTGCTGTCACCCCACCACCATCAGGGCAGAAGTTGGGACAAAGCCTCTCCTACTGGCTCCTGCTTTTCTCCCTTAGGTCCAGCCTCCTCTTCTCCATCTTCAGGAGTCTCCTTCTCCACTCACACGTCATGACTTCAGCACCTTGCATCAGTCCAGAACATGACTGCTTGTTCAAGTGCCACCTTTCTCATGCATTTTTTTTCTAGTGACAATCACAGCCACCCTGTGGGGCAGGAGTGTCATCATCCCCATGTTTCAAATGAAGAATTGCAGTTCAGAGAGGGCAAGTGACTGGCCCAGCCTCAACAGCTAGCCAGTGGACCCCACCAGGGCTTCTGACTCCAGTCCGGGTTCCCTTTCCACCCAAATCCATGGAGGGAGCTGAGCCGAGAACAGGTGTCCTTCAGGAAGACGTGAAGCCAAAGCCTCCACCTCCAAACCCAGGGGCCCAGGGAGTCCAGGCACCCATCCACTCACAAGGCTGGATGTGGTGCATTCCAGGAGAGGGGTTGGGGGCGAGTGGCCTCTCTGTGCACCCGTGGGGATAGATGTGCAAGTGGCATCGCCACATCATGAGTCCTGGCTTCATGGGTGAGCTCCAGGTCCAACGAGAAGCCAAGCAGGGGGCCCTTCAAGCTCAGCTTTGGGCGCGGGTCGGGGTACAGGGTAGAGCGGGCCTCCCCAGCCCCTGCCGTGAGGCCAAGGCAGTGCATCATTCGCAGCGTACATTCAGAAACCACAGCCTAGGAGCTGATCATCATTCCGGTTTACAGCTGATGGAAGAGCAGGTGCTTCCGAGAACCCACAGTGCTCTTTGGCCAGTGACCCAAGGGTGCCTCTGAGAGGCCTCGCAGCACCCGGAGGTGCTGCTGAGGCAACGCCCTGACTGTAAGGAGGACCATTCATCCTCAGAGAGTGGCCGTGATGCTGCTGCGACAGTCCCACCATCCCTCCCGACTCTCACTCCCAACAGACTTCCCACTGTAAAGCTGAACTCTGCAGCAAATCACCTCTCACCAGACTCTCTCCCGCTGAACTCTCCAGCAAATCACCTCTCGCCAGACTCTCTCCTCACTCTCTCTGGGTCCACTAGAGGTTCCTCAGCCTCTCTTTGCCTTGGTTTTCCCAGCTGTAAAATGGAGCAAAGAGGGCCTATGTACCCACAAAGGTGCGGTTGGAGCGACTCCTCCTACATTAGGGCCTCAAGTGGGGCTTCATGATTGGTTGGTGGAGGTCTCCAAACCCACCCAGTGCCACCGAAGGCTGGGACTGCAGATGCAATGCCACAGGTGTTGTTCCTCAGCCTGGGCAGCTGCACATCATGTGTAAAATGGGGATAATAAGATAATAACAGCCCCTTGCACCTATGTGGCTGTGAGGATTAAACAAGATAAATGTGTAACAGTGCCTGGCTATAGAAATATTTACTCTTGTTATTAAGGGAAGAATATGTGTGGCTAAAAAGGGATCGAAGATGTAAAAGCCAATCCCTCCCCCTCTAGCATATTTAAGGGTAATGTTGAGTTGGTTTGTGGACCATTTGCTGCCTGTTAGAGCTGGAAGGTAGGGACCCCCTCTCAACAGCGATGCTACAAATTATACCCATTGGAGGTCAACCAAAAGACAAAGCTTACTGGCTGGACATGGTGGCTCACACCTGTAATCCTAGCACTTTGGGAGGCCAAGGCAGGCGGATCACTTGAGATCAGGAGTTCGAGACCAGCCTGGCCAACATGGTGAAACCCCATCCCTACTAAAAATACAAAAATTAGCTCGGCGTGGTGGTGCACACCTGTAATCCCAGCTACTCAGGAGGCTGAGGCAGGAGAATCACTAGAACCCAGGAGGTGAAGGTTGCAGTGAGCCGAGATCGCACCACTGTACTCAAACCGAGGCAACACAGGGAGACGCAATCTCAAAAAAAAGAAAAAAAGGCAAAGCTTGTTAATACCAGCATATTGTTAAGGGAATAAAGTAGGCTGCAGAACAACTGGTGTAATATGGTGCCATGTAGGGAAAATTACATGTGTGCATAGGCGAGGGGTCTGCAAGGTTGTGCCCTAAGATGTTAGAGTGGTTCCTTTGCTTTTCTCTTTTATAATTTTGTATTTGACTTTTAAATAAGGACCATAAATCACTTTTATAAAATACATTCTCTCCAGCCCCTACTACTCGTTTAAAGAATAAGAGTGGTTTGCCCAAGAAAGACAGTTTTTTTTGCTCTGGTTTTCTTGATTCTGGCATCAGAGGAAACTCCTTCTCATCCACTTGGGGCTCTGGGTTCAGGGGATTCATTTCAGGCAGATTAAAGTGGTGACCAGGGGCATTCGTGGACACAGGGAGGGACAGGAGCACCATCAGTTTGTCTCACACAACCACTGTCATCCTCACTGAAGGCTGTTGCCTGATCAAAAACAGTATTGGGCCAGGCACGGTGGCTCACACCTGTAATACCACCACTTTGGGAGGCTGAGGTGAGTGGATCACTTGGGGTCAGGAGTTCGAGATCAACCTGGCCAACATGGTGAAACCTTGTCTCTACTAAAAGTTCAAAAATTAGCCAGGCGTGGTGGTGGGTGCCTGTAGTCCCAGCTACTTGGGAGGCTGAGGCAGGAGAATTGCTTGAACCCGAGAGGTAGAGGTTGCAGTGAGCCGAGATGGCACCACCACACTCCAGCCTGGGCGACCGAGGGGGACTCTGTCTTAAAAAAAAAAAAAAAAAAATATATATATATATATATATATATATATATATATATATATGTCAAAAATGGGGTAGTTTTTAGATCTATAGTAGTTCTAAAAACAAAGGCCATCCAAGCATGACAGATTTACAAGCACTATTGGCTATTCCAGTAGTTACAATGGAGGAGAGAAGCTTTTAGTTAAACAAACAACACAACAAACCCAGAAACCTTAGGTCAAAACCAAAATTGTCCTCTCAGACACAATCTGGGAATTTTCTCATGACAGTGGGCATTAGCCAACTGACATCAGCAGCAACCATCCGTGTGCACACAGTGGCACCACCTCCTCCCAAAAAGCAGCCTTCATCTATGCCCTCATACAATCGTTGATTATTCTCTTTGGATTGAGGCCCGGAATTATTTCAGTTTCTTCTTGCCAGCATGAGTCTTTCCTTTCTGTATGCTCCTTATCTTCTCTCTTTAATTTGGCAGTTCTGCTTGAAATCTGGGTCTTTCATTAGTAGTAGTTCAATTTGGTTCCAGAACATTCTGTGGTGTGATGCAATGTGACCAGAGCTCACACTTCAGAGCTCTTCGAGGGCCAGTCTTACTGAGCACCTCCCAGTGGCTGCCTGTGTGCTGGGCGCCACTTGTGGTGGGCAGGAGAGAGGAGGGGACACAAAAGGAGACACAGCTCCTTCTTAGAAGCTCAAAGTTGGGGACCAGCTGCCACAGAGTATGTTTAGCATCTGAGACACCAAGATCCAGCGTCACAAGGGTGTTTATTAAGCCTCCTCATCTCTTTCTTTTTCTTTTTTTTTTTTTCCTCAGGCAGTCTTACTCTGTCACCCAGGCTGGAGTGCAGTGGCATGATCTCGGCTCACTGCATGCAACCACCACCTCCCGGGTTTAAGCGATTCTCCTGCCTCAGCCTCCCCAGTAGCTGGGATTACAGGCGCCCACCACCGCACCCAGCTAATTTTTGTGTTTTTAGTAGAGACAGGGTTTCACCATGTTGGTCAGGCTGGTCTCGAACTCCTGACCTCAGATGATTCACCCACCTCGGCCTCCCAGTGTGCTGGGATTACAGGCGTGAGCCACCGCGCCTGGCCTTGCTGTTGCTTCATCTATAGTATGTTTGACTTGATGACCTCCAGTTACCTTAGACAGAGGTTCTCATCTAAGCTCCAACTTTCCATTTCCTTTGTCCTCGTCTTTCCCCTTAACCCCTCCACATTTCTCTCAAAATCACCCCACTTCTAAAAAATACTGTTTATTTTTCTTTTAAATTTCAAATTATCTATACTCATTGAAATAAATCAAAATAGCATAGAATAAGCGAAAAAAATGGATCCCACCCTTCCCCACTCCCATTCCCTAGGGCTAACCATAGTTAACCATTTAATGACTAGGTTTTTTGTTGTTGTTATTTTTTATTTATTTATTTTGAGACAGAGTCTTACTCTGTCACCCAGGCTGGAGTGCAGTGGTGTGATCTCGGCTCACTGCAACCTCTGCCTCCCAGGTTCAAGCAATTCTCCTGCCTCTGCCTCCTGAGTAGCTGGGATTACAGGTGCCTGCCACCACACCTGGCTAATTTTTGTACTTTTGGTAGAGACAGGGTTTCTCAATGTTAGCCAGGCTGGTCTCGAACTCCTGGCCTCAAGTGATCTGCCCACCTTGGCCTTCCAAAATACTGGGATTAAGGCATGAGCCACCAAACCCAGCCCTCCTGGGCTCTCTTTTCCTTTAGTTGCACTCGCTCCCTGCTCCTGGAGTAGAGGGATTTCTGAGAGACTGTGGGCTCCAGCCTTCACCTAGGCCCAGGACTAGGATGCCTGCCCTAACATTTATCTTTATACCTTAAAGCAAAACAGCTGGACCATAAGCATTCAAGAACAAACTGTGAATAAGGAGAAAGTTCTCCCAGGAAACAAGAGCTTTAGTTCTGTTGGGCCAGCCCTTATATTCCTTAGCTGTTACCAGTCACTGCTTGATTTAATCTCGGCTATCACTTGGCCTGACAGGTCTGCTGCTGGTGCCAGGATGTCTGGGTTTTGAAGCCTGGCTCCATTACATACTTCCTGTGTGACCTTGGGCAACTTACTCAACCTGTCTGTTCCTCAGTTTCCCCAGCTGTATTATGTCAGCATAATAGTTTGTTGTGTGAATTAAATGAGGCAATAACTGGAAATGCTTCAAACATGGTTCCTATCATGAGAAATCCTGCTTTCCGCCTAAATGTGCTGGAAAATTCCTGGTGGTGCAGAACAGGAGACCAGAGCAAAGGAAAGACAGGGTGCAGAAGCCAAAAATTACCTTGGAGAACAAAGCGCGTGTTAAGGTTATTTTTGGATTCTAGGTTTATCTCTGCTTGGTCTTCAGTTACCTGCAAGAGATCCATTTAGGGGATTTTTGTTTGTTTTTAACAATAGCTTTATTGAGATATAATTCATATGCCATAAAAGTCACTCTTTTAAAATGTTTCCGGTATATTCACAAGGCTGTGCAGCCTTCCCTGTCCTTGATTCCAGTCTGAGTTTTTAACTGAAGGGGTAAGGAGGACCACGCTTTCCCCAGACCAGAACCGCGGGCCAGGGGGCGATTCCGCTGAGTCACCGCGGGCGCCTGGTGTGCGGCGGCGGAGCCCGGGACCTTCCTTGGCTGCCCCCTAGCGAGGGCCGCAGCGCAGCCTGAGACACCCGCCGGGGCCGCTCCACGGCCGTCGGATTTAGACTGGAAGCTCAGTCCAGGTCCCCAGCTTGATGCGCCCGCGGTGTAGGAGACCAGCCCGACTCGGGCTTCCCCTGAGCCCCTGGACTCTTGACTCCAGCAGGGCCTGGGTAATGAACGTCAGCTCCCCTTTCCCAAAGGGGTTGCTCTGTTGGGAAGGCACCCATTTGATACAGTAGCATAGAGATGGGTTTTAGCATCAAAATATCAGAATTCAAGCCTTGCTCTCTGCTTACTAGCTGTGTGACCCTAAAAAGGTTTCTGAACGTCTCTGAGCTTCAGTTTCCTCATCATTCCTTCTCACGGGGTGGTTGTGAGCATTACAGAGATCCTCTCTGTGAAGCCCCTGTGAGTGGCTCATCCTGAGGGCTGAAATAAACATGTTATTAATAATCCAAAACTGGCAAGGGGTGTTGACTGGTCCCCCTCCCTTGCCCAAGGAGCTTTCTAGAACCTGAGTTATCATTACCAAACTGTACTGCCTTGAGTAAGAAAGTTAGAAGGAATGGGAAGGATGGTGGCAGGTGGAGGAAGGCGGATTGGTCATCACCTCCTTGCAGCAAGAAACAACCCCAGATCGTGGGAAACCTACAGACCTGCTAGACAGACTAGGAGCAAAAGCTGGGGCTTTAAGAATCCCCAGGGAGGTTCTCCTGAGAGAGTAGCCAGTTGGATTTTGTAAGCAGAGATTTGGTTGGGGAGGAGGTGACGACGTAGGGAGCAGAGGGGCAAAGCTATCGGGAATCCTGCCTTGAGGGCAGGGATGTGTGTTGGGGGGAATTGGGTCACTGGGGCTCGGTGGCCTTGGGCAAGTTTCTACCTCTCAGGTCCTTTACCTACCTAGGGTCTCCATCCTGCCCACCTCACAGGTTACAGTGAGCCTGGATGCACTGTCATGGGCAGGTGCCCAGGAAAATGGCAGACATGTTCCAAACAGCACGCAGCATTCCCCAGTGATGCCCAGGGTCACCTTGGAGGTGGGCGAGATGCCTGGGGTTTCTCGTCCACCCCACAACACCTCAGGGGACAGCCAAAGCTGTCCCTTCAGGTAAGCTGCACAGAAGATGTGAACTCTGCTGCGAAGACTCTATTCTTTGGGAGCAAAAGGGACCCAGGGTCTCACCTGCACATCCCTGTCCCTGAGGGCCTAGGGGTTCTTGGAGGCCCAGCCTTGGCAAAATGAGGAAGAAGGTGAAGGTTGTCTGGGCCCCTGCCAGGCTCCTTCCTCGGCCACGCACTCCCCTTCCTGCACACACACCCTTCTCCCTCCACCCCATCTCCATTGTTGTCAGAAAAGTCACAATAAAAAGGTCCATATTGTCTAGTTCCCATACTTTTAATTTTTAAAATTTTATTTATTTATTTATTTTTTGAGACAGAGTCTTACTCTGTCACCCAGGCTGGAGTTCAGTGGCATGATCTAGGCTCACTGCAACCTCTCCCTCCTGGGTTCAAGTGATTCTCATGCCTCAGCCTCCCGAGTAGCTGAGATTACAGATATGTGCCACCATGCCCAGCTAATTTTTGTATTTTTAGTAGAGATGGGGTTTCACCATGTTGGCCAGGCTGGTCTCGAACTCCTGGCCTCAAGTGATCTGCCTGCCTGAGCCTCCCGAAGTGCTGGGATTTCAGGTGTGAGCCACCGCACTCGGCTCCACACTTTTCACTTATTAAAAGACTGTGGTGTCCATCAATGGATGAATGAATAAACCAATGTGGACTATCCCTCCCATTACCCAAGGAATGAAGCACGGAGCCGTGCCAAGATCTGGATTCACAGTGAAAGAAGCCAGTCACCAAAAGCCACGTGCTGTGTGACTTCCCTTATACGAAATATCCAGAAGAGATACATCCATGGTGACAGAAAGTAGATGAGCAGCTGGGGACTGGCGAAGGGGAGAAGGGGGAGCAGCTGTCTATGAGGTCCAGCCTTTCTTCTGGGTTTGGTGAGAATGTTTTGGAACTAGATAGAGGTGATAGTTGTACAACATTGTGAATGTACTAAATGCCACTGAATCATTCATTTTAAATCATTCTTTACGTTGCATGAATTTTAAGTCAATCAAAAACAGTTGTTTGAAAAGAGAAAAGCCTATGGGTAGCGGCAGCAGTGATTGGATTCATGATTCGATTCCATGGCTCATCCCTCCCCTGCCTCACCCCCTCGCCCTCTGACGTCTTCTTCTTTTACTCTGAACTGTTATCTTTGTTCTCATCTCTCTCTCTCTGTCTCTCAACCCTGCAGACACTTTTCCCTTTCTTTGTCTGCCCCCACCCTCCAGATTTCCGTGTCTCCAGTGTCTCCCTACGAGGCATGAATTGAGGCTGGGAGGGTGTGATTCTGAAGAAGGCACCAACAGTGACTCAGCTAGCCCCTTCCCCCACCCCGCCCCCCGGGCCTCAATTTAGCTAAAAAACCACAGGGACGGACTCAGGAGGCAATACCTTTCCAAGGGTCCCTAAAAAATGTCCCATTTTAGTGTCCAGGTTTCACTCAACTTTAGTGCCTCCCCTAAAATGTGTTCCTTACCTCCCACCCCACTGCATCTAAGTCACTGCCTGAGAAAACAGGATTGAGGAAAGGAGAAAGGAAGAGAGAGAGAGAGGAGGAGAGAGAGAGACAGGGAGGAAGGCTGATGGATTTAGAAAAGAAGAAAACAAGTGGTCTGAGGAAAACAGCCTTGGTGTGTTTATTTTCCTGTCTGTGTATCGCTTCTCGGCCTTTCGGCTAAGATCAAGTGTATTTTCCTGTCTGTGTGTCTCGCTTAGATTACAGGGATCTGTGGGTGATGACACGTCTGGTCCAGGCTGCGTAGTCACCTCAAGGGCATGCTTATTTATGTGTTTTTCAGTTCACTATCTTTGCATGGGAGTCCCAGGCCAAGAGGCACAGCTGCGCCATTTGTCTGTTGGTTTAGATATCCTTTATCCAGTTCTTCCAGAGAAATCATCCTGCCCTTCTGGAGGAGGTGGGCAGCAGGGGTCAGAGATGGGAGGGAAAGGAAGGAGCCAGGTCCTTGGCTAGGATGCCAGGGTCCCCTGCCTCTCACCTGGCCTGGGCTGGAGGCCTCCTGCTGTCCTGTCACTGATCACTACCCCGCCCCAGGCTCCTGAGTTAGAAGACACAGGCTAAAGTAGAGTATTTCTTCATTGAAAAACCCATACAAAATAAAGGTTCATAAGAAATAAAAATTTAGACCGGGTGCTGTGGCTCACACCTGTGATCCCAGCACTTTGGGAGGCCAAGGCAGGTGGATCGCTTGAGCCCTGGAGTTCATGACCAGCCTGGGCAACATAGTGAAACCCCATCTCTACAAAAAATACAAAAAATTAGCCAGGCAAGGTGGTGCATACCTGTGGTCCCAGCTTCTCAGCCTATGGACCCACATAGAATACAATGTCAGCATAAGAAGGGAGCCCTGGGGTCACCAAATGGTTTGGGCAGCAAAGAACCTGAAGGTTGAGAGAAGTGGCTTGGTCACCCAGCTGTTGGATGTGAGACCTGGCCACTGCTTCTTCCATACCCTAGACCTGCACCCTGACATCTCAGATAAAAAGTTGGGGGATGTTTTATGGTCCAGGATGAAGGAACGGGCAGTAAGGGGCAGCGGAGCATCACTTTGCATTTCTGTCTGCCTCGTACTGGCTGTGTGACCTGGGGCAGGTAACTTCCCAGACTCCTGGGAATCATAACACCTATGATGATGCTGCTGATGATGATGATGATGATGATGACACCTACCTCAAGGATTGCCCTGAAGGGTCACAGAGATGCCTGCAAGGCACCTGCATGGAGCAAGCACCCCTTCTCTGGCAGGTGCTGGGTGAGCACTACCTGCTGCCAGGCCCTGGGGCTATGGCACTGCGTGACCCTGCAAGTCCTACCTGGCGAAGCTGTCGTTCTTGTGCTCAGTCAGTGTTGGTTGTAAGACTGAGAAGAGTCACTTCATTTTGCTCTCCAGGGACATCTTTCTGGGTCCTATTTTCTGCCTATGTCAAGTAGCACCTCAAGGATGCTCCTGAAAATGGGCTTGTCTTTCTTAACATGGCTGGTAGGTCCCAAAGCATTAGCATGGGGCAGCTGACCTAGCCCAGCCAATGCAGTGCAGTGACTCTTGCAACCGAGTCTAATCAGAAGGTCCATGAACCTACGAGCATTTCCTGTCCCGGGATCAGGGTGGAGGCTGAGCCTCCCTGCTTAGAGATTTTTCCCATGCATTCCACTTTTTTCCCCAAAAGAAAATATTGACCCTTGAGAGGCACACAGTTTATTTATTTTGCATAGTAAATAGTAGCCTGTATTTTAAGGATGAGTTGATTTCTGCATCAGCCCCTGTAGGTCATCAGCCTTCTATTGATGCATCTGACTCTCTCTAGCCCTGCAGGGATGGTGGAGGGGGAGGGGAAGGAGGGATCTTTATTGGAAACCAGGGCAGTGAGACTCATTGCCCTGTCATCTGCTCTGTGGTGCTGAATGAGGCAGCCCAACAGTGAAACACCCTGAGCGAGCATCCCCAGCCTCCAAAACAGTGGCGCATTGCCCTGAGTCCTGGGAATGACCTTTGATTCTCCTGCTCCTGACTTGGAACCCATGGAAACCTCTAGAAGCAGCTGAGGAAAACCCAACATGAAAAGCAGAACTCCACACTGAGAATATAGGAGGTGATCAGAACATACAATGATTCTTGCTAAGACTGATTCACAGTTTTTCTTTTTTTTTTGATCGAAGAAATACTGGAGAAGCCTAAAGAAGGAGTCTAAAAACTCTGGCACGTGGGCCAAAACTGTCCTTGAGCTAAGAATGATTTTCACATTTTTAAGTGGTTGAAAAATTAAATAAAATAAGATGATGTTTTGTGACACATGAAAGCTATGTGAAATTCAAATTCTAATATCTATAAATAGTGTTTTATCAGAACACAGTCATGCTCATTTACTTATCCTCGATGGCTGCTTTCCCGCTACAATTACGTTGAGCAGTTACAACAGAGACCACGTGGCCCACAAAGCCTTACAATATTTACTATCTGGCCCTTTCCAGAAAAAAATGTGCAGACTCTTGACCTTGACCTCAGCAATTTGGGAGGCCGAGGCAGGCGGATCGCTTGAGCTCTGGAGTTCATGACCAGCCTGGGCAACATAGTAAGACTCCATCTCTACAAAAAATACAAAACATTAGCCAGGCATGGTGGTGCACACCTGTGGTCCTAGCCACTCGGGAGACTGAGGTGGGAGGATCGCCTGAGCCCAGGAAGTCGAGGCTGCAGTGAGCTGTGATGGCGCCACTGCACCTCAGCCTGGGCGACAGAGCAAGACCTTGTCTCCAAATAAATAAATAATGCAAAGTAAAATAAATCAAATCATATAAAAAGGAATCAATTTAAAATTATAATGAAAGCTGGCCGGGCGTGGTGGCTCACGCCTGTAATCCCAGCACTTTGGGAGGCTGAGGTGGGTGGATCACGAGGCCAGGAGATCGAGACCATCTTGGCTAACACGGTGAAACCCCGTCTCTACTAAAAATAAAAAAAAAAAATTAGCCGGGCACAGTGGCGGGCTCCTGTAGTCCCAGCTACTCGGGAGGCTGAGGCAGGAGAATGTCTTGAACCCGGGAGGTGGAGCTTGCAGTGAGCCGAGATCGTGCCACTGCAGTCCAGCCTGGGTGAAAGAGCGAGACTCCGCCTCAAAAAAACAAAAACAAAAACAAAAAAAAATTATAATGAAAGCCAAGGGGCATAGTAGAACAAATTTTCTAGAGCTCATTAAGTCAAATGAGTCACGAGTTAGTAAAACGCAGTCAGGGGGAAGAGAGGGCAGGATTCTTTGAAGCAGCGGCTCTCCTAAAAACAACCCACCCTTGTCCAGCTGCCTTCCCTCCTGAGGGTGTTCCCTTTGACTGTGTGACCCCCACCCCCTATTTCCCAACCATCCAAGCCCACCTCTAGCATAATACGAGCTTTTAATCCCTCTCCCTGACCCCAACCCGATTTTGAAGCCCAGCCTAGTATTTTCTCAAATACACTTCTTGGCTCCATTCCTTCCTTTCCATCACCTCTGCCTTTTCACTGCATGCTTGGACCACTGCAGTCAGCTCCCTACGAACAGTTGCTCCCTACCCATCCAATCGGCCCCGCCTGCTGCTGCCAAATTCACCGAGGGCACCTCTGTGGTGCTGCCTGTGGACAAAGTCCAAGCCAGCCACCTCACCCACCTACAGGTGAGTGGGGAGCAGCCAGCGTGTCCAGTGGTTTACCCCATCGCCACAGACTTGGTGATGTGTCGATGTGCAGAGAAGGGGTGTTGGCAGCCACAACACAAGCAACCCCGCCCCACGTGAGATCTAAGATGGGCGTGCTGGGAGCCACCTCTGAGAATCCAACAGAAGGCAGAGGGGAGAACGGCTCACACGGCACAAACACTCCTTCCTTTTTTTTTTTACTTTTTTTTTTCTTTTTCCTTTTTGAAAGGAGTCTCACTCTATTGCCCAGGCAGGAGTGCAGTGGTGCAATCTCAGCTCACTGCAACCTCCGCCTCCTAGGTTCAAGCGATTCTCCAGCCTCAGCTTCCCAAGTAGCTGGGATTACAGGTACGCTCCACCATGCCCGGCTAATTTTTGTGTTTTTTGTAGAGACGGGGTTTCCCTATGTTGGCCAGGCTGGTCTTGAGCTCCTGACCTCAGGTGATCTGCCTGCCTTGGCCTCCCAAAGTGCTGGGATTACAGGTGTGAGCCATGGGGCCTAGCCTCCTTCCATTTAAATGTATGCCTAATTTGCCCATTGAGAACGGCTGAGACGCATTTTAAGTGGCCAGGGTCTACTTAGAGTTAGTGCTCATGACCAGGCCCAGGTCAAGCCTGGCTGGCCAGATGGTGCCTTTGACCTGCTCTGTCTCTGTGCAAAGGAATGAGCTGAAGGATGGGGGTGCAGTGTGTGGGCAGTGGGCTGGGGCTGGCAGGACTCAGTGACTAAGGGAAGAGAACTTTCCTCACTACCAGCCTGTCTTTTCAGGGCACCGTGGGGGGCTTTGGGACTTGGTGATGAACACAGCACAGAGAGCTGTCCAGCATGCGGCTCCCTGGCTTCTTACACTTCCCAGGCTCCTTCAGAGGCTCTCTCCAAAGGGAGCTGCTCTCTCTAGAACCCACGAATTTAGAATATAGGCAACCACTGCATTGGGGACCACTGACCTCAAACATAGAGACCAGAGCAAATGGGGCTCATCACGTGAAACTCATCTTGAACTCTAGCAGCTTCTTTTATATATATATATATATATATATATATATATATATATATATATAATTATTATACTTTAAGTTCTAGGGTACATGTGCACAACATGCAGGTTTGTTACATATGTATACATGTGCCATGTTGGTGTGCTGCACCCATTAATTCATCATTTACATTAGGTATATCTCCTAATGCTATCCCTCCCCACTACCCCCACCCCACAACAGGCCCCAGTGTGTGATGTTCCCCTTCCTGTGTCCAAGTGTTCTCATTGTTCAGTTCCCACCTATGAGTGAGAACATGCTGTGTTTGGTTTTTTTGTCCTTGCGATAGTTTGCTGAGAATGATGGTTTCCAGCTTCATCCATGTCCCTACAAAGGACATGAACTCATCCTTTTTTATGGCTGCATAGTATTCCATGGTGTATATGTGCCACATTTTCTTAATCCAGTCTATCATTGTTGGACATTTGGGTTGGTTCCAAGTCTTTGCTATTGTGAATAGTGCTGCAATAAACATATGTGTGCATGTGTCTTTATAACAGCATGATTTATATTCCTTTGGTTATATACCCAGTAATGGAATGGCTGGGTCAAATGGTATTTCTAGTTCTAGATCCCTGAGGAATCGCCACACTGTCTTCCACAATGGTTGAACTAGTTTACAGTCCCACCAACAGTGTAAAAGGGTTCCTATTTCTCCACATCCTCTCCAGCAGCTGTTGTTTCCTGACTTTTTAATGATCGCCATTCTAACTGGTGTGAGATGGTATCTCATGGTGGTTTTGATTTGCATTTCTCTGATGGCCAGTGATGATGAGCATTTCTTCACATGTCTGTTGGCGAACTCTAGCAGCTTCTTTTCACAAGTTCATGGAGAGAGGTTTCCCACTGAGGGAATCACATCTGTCTGATCAAAAGAGGCTTGGGAAATGGCTCTCCTGTTCATTCCCTGGAAACCTCTGATGGAACCACTGCCACTGTGGCAGCCCCAGCACTGGCACCCCAGCCATGATTGGTGCCCCAGCCACATCTCTGCTGTGAGCCCCAGAGCCCTGGTTAATTAATCATCCACGTGTTGATGGGGAGAGGCCCATTCACAAAAGCGACATAAAGCCCAGGGAGACGTAGCCATGGCAAGAAGGGTGTGGGACTACATTCCGCCCCCAACTGAGAGATTCAGAAACCAGAAAAAAATGGAAAAACATACTGTGCTCTTGGGTGGGAAAACTAAATATCAAGAAGGGAGCAATTTTTATAGTTTTGGCCTATAATACAATTCCAGCCAAAATCCCAATGGAACTTTGAGAATTTGCAGGAAAAAAAAATTTCTAAAGTACATCTGGAAGACAAACTTACAAGAAGGTCAAATAATTTTGAAAAAGAAAATGATATCTAAGCCCACCTAGAAAATAAGACTTGAGATCCAAAGCTAAATCAGGAGGCTCTAGCAAAATTGACAGATAAGCAGGACAGAGTGCATGGTGCATTCACCTGGGGAAGAGGGCAGATTGGTCTACAAATAGGCCTGGGTCCACTGACTTTAGCTGTTATATTTGGGGAGAAACTTTTCAACCTCACTCCATCTTAAACCTAAAAATATTCCAGATGAATTAATAAATATAAAAAATTAGACCACTAAAAATGTAGAAGAAAATGGATGATCTTTCTATACCATAGAGCAATGGAATAAATCACAAAGGAAAACAGATTTGACTATATAAAACTTAAACCCTGCCCATCAAAAACCATCAGAAACCAAAATAAAAGGCAACCAACTGGAGAAGATAGTTGCCACAAATATGATCAAGGGTTAATGTTATTCATAAATTAAGAGCCCACACAAGTCATTAGAATAAGCACTGAGACCTGAACAGACAAGCAAAAAGAATGAGAGTGGGTCAGCGCGGCGGCTCATGCCTGTAATCCCAGCACTTTGGAAGGCTGAAGCAGGCGGATCACTTGATCCCAGGAGTTCCAACACCAGCCTGAGCAACATGGTGAAACCCTGCCTCTACAAAAGTCATAAATATTAGCCGGGTGTGATGGCACACGCCTGTAGTCCCAGCTACTCAGGAGGCTGAGGTGGGTGGATCACTTGAGCCCAGGAGGTAGAGTCTGCAGTGAGCCAAGATCACACCACTGCACTCCAGCTGGAGCAACAGAGTGAGACCCTGACTTAAAAGAAAAAAAAAAAAAAGAGGAGAAAAATGCTGATCTCACTAGTAATTAAAACATCAGGCCAGGCGCAGTGGCTCACACCTTTAATCCCAGCACTCTGGGAGGCTGAGGCAGGCAGATCACTTGAGATCAGGAGTTCTAGACCAGCTTGGCCAACATGGTGAAATCCCGTCTCTACAAAAAATACAAAAATTCGCCAGGGGTGGTGGCACATGCCTGTGATCCCAGCTACTCGGGAGGCTGAGACAGGAGAATTGCTTGAACACGGGAGGCAGAGGTTGCAGTAAGCTGAGATCGTACCATTCCAGTCCAGCCTGGGCGACAGAGCGAGACTCTGTCCCAGAAAAAATTAAAACATCACATATTTAAACAACACTAGGATATCATTTTAAAAAACATTAATAGACTGTTTTTTAGAGCACTTTTAGGTTCACAGGGAAACTGAGTGGAAGGTACAGAGACTTCCTGTATGTTCCCTGCCCTCCACGTACAGCCTCCCCCACTGCCAACGTCCTGCACCAGAGTGGTACACTTGTTACAACCAATGAATCCTCATTAACATATCATTATCACCCAAGTTCATAGTTTACATTAGTAAAACATCATCTTTCATCTATAAGCACAAAAATTTTTTGGCATTTATTTAGGTGTATGATTAACTCAGTGTTGACAAGACTCACACTTCATACCCACTTGCACCGCATCTGAGAAGCAATTGGTGTCTACAGCCGCAACACCCTCAACAAGCCCGATCTTGTTTGAAAAGCAATTGGTGATGCTTCTCAAAATTCTATGGACAAAGTCAGCCGGGCATGGTGGCTCATGCCTGTAATCCCTAAACTTTGGGAGGCCGAGGCAGGCAGATCACCTGAGGTCTGGTGAAACCCTGTCTCTACTAAAAATGCAAAAATTACCCAGGCATGGTGGCTGGGGCCTGTAATCCCAGCTACTCGGGAGGCTGAGGCAGGAGAATCGCTTGAAGCAAGGAGGCGGAGGTTTCAGTGAGCCAAGATTGCACCACTGCACTCCAGCCTGGGTGACAAGAGTGAAACTCCATCTAAAAAAAAAAAAAAAATTATGGACAAAGTTTTTCAAAAAGATATTTAATGCAACTTTATTTGTAATATTGGAACATCTGAGGCCATTTCAGTGCTAACTATTAGGGGATGGTTAGGAAAATATGGTACATATGTGGAAAGGAACATTTGGTAGTTACTGCCCCTGATGTTTACAAAGGCTTTTAGTGACCAACAAATGCTCATGCTATAATCTTATGTGAAAAAAGCAAGTAGCATAATTGCAACTATATTTTTAATGCATAGAATAAAAGGCTAGAAGGAAATATCACAGATCCTTGACATACATTCCCAAACCTTTGTAAATCCGCGGATTCATGAAAACAGACACGTTTGCACAAGTGCCTGATCTTTTCTGTTATACATTCGTTAGAAGTCAAGCCCTGGTGCCACAAAGTATCTGCCTTTTCAAATGTGATCAAAATGTTCTCTTTTGCTTCAAGGCCATTTTTCACGAAGCAGTGGCATTTTTGCCTCTTCATCAGAGTCACCGTGTGCCCTGGAGGACTGAGAACAGCAGAGTCGTTTTAGGATGGGACAGGGCAGCCAGGAGGATTGGGCTCACTCCCTACTAAGTGCCTCACTCCCGTACAGCCCCCATAGAGGAAGAGGGGTTCAAATTTATTCCTCAGCCAGATGGCATGTGCCGCCTGTCCTGGAATTTCACATCACTTATGATGGACCAAAATTCCAAAAGCTGAATCCATGATTGTCAAAGTCTGGTATGGCAGGATGTCAACAGTAATCGTTTCTGGGCAGAGGGATGATTTTCTCTTCCCATCTTGCTTTGTATAAATACATTTTCTATAATAAGATTGTATTACTTTTCTCATCAAGAAATAGCAAAGTACTGTTTTACTCAAAATATGAATAGAGCCAGGCATGGTGGCAGCTTATGCCTGTAATCCCAACACTTTGAGAGGCGGATATGGGAGGATCACTTTAGCCCAGAAGTTTGAGACCAGCCTGGGCAACATAGCGAGACCCCCCCGTCCCCACTCCCCAAAAGAAAACCCACAAAGCATTTATCCTGGATTATTCACAGGGGCCAAAAAAAAAAAAATTCAGGCCTCCTATAGCCATGAGCTACAAATATGAAAATATGCAAATGTGTAAGAAAAGCCAGCACATCCGATTTTTACTTTTACTTTCACACCTCTGTCCACCATGTTCCAAGAGAAGAAACTTGGTCATTGAAAGGAATAGATCAAATCCAAAGAACAAAACCACTGTGCTCGTTAAACTTCTTAGTGTTCACAAAGCTTTAGCTGCAGGTTGAATGGGGCAACCCGAATTGGCTGGCTCACCTGGGCTGCAGGGAGCAGAGATCGCGACACTGCACTCCAGCCTGGGTAACAAAGCAAGACTCTATCTCAAAAAGAAAAAAGTTCATAAATTCAAAGTTATGAATTATTTTTAAAATAATAATAATTCACAATAAAGATGAGGACAAAGTGTGAGTAAATGGTGGTTTCTATCCAGCTCTGTTGAGCTGAAGTGGCATCTCCCTGCTGGGGCTTCTGGGGAAGAAGGGTGTGTGTTGCTCTTCAGATCCCAAGCCTCATGCCCCTACTGGGCCCTGTGGGGTGCTTCTCAGCCCACCAGGAGAGCCACCGTTGGAACGCACACGTGGGGGACCTGGTGGGTGCCGGTGTGGTGAATGGGGGCCACAGCCTGACTCCAGGAAGCCAGCAAACTCGGAGCTGGAGGAGTCAGGACACCCCCGATGAGTCAAGAGTTGGTTTTGCTGCCTGTTGACATCTGATTGAACCATCTCTTCACTTCTCCGTGCCTCACTTTCCTTACCAGACAGGCTCTGCTGATGCTGTCCCTCTCCTGTTCAGTCGTGCCCTCACCGTTAAAGAGAAAGAGCAAACTGCTAGGCAGCAGCATTGATTTTTTTAATGAAGTGGAAAGAGAGCTGGGAATAACAAGTCAGGCCCACCTCACCTGCCTCACCTGGTGGGTTTATTTGTTTTGTTTTTTTTTTGTTTTGTTTTGAGACAGAGTTTCACCCTGTCACCCAGGCTGGAGTGCAGTGGTGTAATCTCAGCTCAGTGCAACCTCCACCTGCCAGGTTCAGTTGATTCTCCTGCCTCAGCCTCCCCAGTAGCTGGGATTACAGGCACCTGCCACATGCCTGGCTAATTATTATATTTTTAGTAGAGATGGGGTTTTACCATGTTGGCCAGGCTGGTCTCGATCACCTGACCTCAGGTGATCCACCCACCTCGGCCTCCCAAAGTGCTGGGATCACAGGCGTGAGCCACCATGCCTGGCCGTCACCTGGTGGTGTTGAATATGAACTGCTGCGGTGTTGGTAAATTAAGCAAGCAGATAGACGTAAATAACGCTTGGGCAGGAATATGGAGCACGGGATGAGGATGGGTGGCCAACTGTTAGAGAGGGTAGCTGGGAGGCTGAGATCTGCCTGCCATGAACTGGGAGGAGAGGCTCCTCTCTCTCTTCACCCCCACTCTGCCCCCCAACACTCCTCGGAACTTATCCTCTCCTCTTCTTTCCCCAGGTGAGCTTTGAACCAGGATGGCTGAGCCCCGCCAGGAGTTCGAAGTGATGGAAGATCACGCTGGGACGTACGGGTTGGGGGACAGGAAAGATCAGGGGGGCTACACCATGCTCCAAGACCAAGAGGGTGACACGGACGCTGGCCTGAAAGGTTAGTGGACAGCCATGCACAGCAGGCCCAGATCACTGCAAGCCAAGGGGTGGCGGGAACAGTTTGCATCCAGAATTGCAAAGAAATTTTAAATACATTGTCTTAGACTGTCAGTAAAGTAAAGCCTCATTAATTTGAGTGGGCCAAGATAACTCAAGCAGTGAGATAATGGCCAGACACAGTGGCTCACGCCTGTAATCCCAGCACTTTGGAAGGCCCAGGCAGGAGGATCCCTTGAGGCCAGGAATTTGAGACCGGCCTGGGCAACATAGCAAGACCCCGTCTCTAAAATAATTTAAAAATTAGCCAGGTGTTGTGGTGCACGTCTATAGTCCTAGCTACTCAGGATGCTGAGGCAGAAGGATCACTTGAGCCCAGGAGTTCAAGGTTGCAGTAAGCTGTGATTATAAAACTGCACTCCAGCCTGAGCAACAGAGCAAGACCCTGTCAAAAAAAAAAGAAAAGAAAAAAGAAAGAAAGAAATTTACCTTGAGTTACCCACATGAGTGAATGTAGGGACAGAGATTTTAGGGCCTTAACAATCTCTCAAATACAGGGTACTTTTTGAGGCATTAGCCACACCTGTTAGCTTATAAATCAGTGGTATTGATTAGCATGTAAAATATGTGACTTTAAACATTGCTTTTTATCTCTTACTTAGATCAGGCCTGAGTGACCTCTCTTTAGCAAGAGTTGGTTAGCCCTGGGATTCTTACTGTAGCCACATTAATAAACAACATTGACTTCTAAACATTCTATAATACCATCTTTTGGCCAAATTGACTTCGCCTCTTCCTCTCTCTTTCCAAATGAAATGTGTTTCATTTCACTGTCAGACCACATGGTTGGGGACCCCACAGAGCACACAGCCCTCCCTCTGCCTTCCCATGCTGGCCCTTCACCCACTGCTGGAGTGCCAGGTTGGTCCAAGGGTTGGACCAAGTTGTCTGAGGTTGTCTCAAGGTTGGTCCAGGCTGTCTCCGTGCTGGGTTGTGCTACAAGGAGCCCTTCTTTCCATGGGTGTGGCTGGCAGTGAGTGCTCACAGCAACAGCCCACGGTGCAGCCCGAGGGCAGGATGGACTCAGTCCCTGTCTCCATACCCATTTCTAAGGAGGCAAAATGGCAAACACTCTACTTTTCTCTTTTAATGCTAAAAATAAGAAAACACCTTGCAGCCCAGGGTATGGGTAGTGCATGGAAGCCGTGGAGTTCCGAGGTGGGAAGTGACCTCTGCTGGATATGTCTATTCAGGAAGATTGCTGGAGTGGGTGGGGTCTCTGGGAGGTCCCCTGAGTGTGGGAAGCTGGGACCACCAGCTTTCTCGCACAGGGAGTGGCCATCCCAGCTTGGAGAGGTTCCAGGACTGGTTGGGAGGCACGTTTCAGATTTCTATCTGTTGAATCAGCGAAGATATTGGATTATGAGGAATTTGGGAATTAGGAAAGTGGGTGCAGGTGGGTTGGGGGTAGGTGAAGGAAGACATGGGCGTATTGGGGGAGCGGGGGCTGCTCAGAGGTGTTCCAGAAGCTCTGGGTGAGGAGGTGAGAGGGACCGGGGAATGCAGCTCGGCCCAGCCTCCCTACCTGAGGTCAGCCATCACGTGGTGATGGCAAGATGGAAATGTGCTTTCTGACTGCTCCAGCCAGTGCTGCCAGATTCAGCTCCCCAGGGAGGGCACCTGAGAGGCTCCAAGCCAGGAGATCTGTTTTCTCCTTTGTTTTTTTTTGTTTGTTTTGTTTTGTTTTAATTATACTTTAAGTTCTAGGGTACATGTGCACAACGTGCAGGTTTGTTACATATGTATACATGTGCCATGTTGGTGTGCTGCACCCATCAACTTGTCATTTACATTAGGTATATCTCCTAATGCTATCCCTCCCCCCTCCCCCCACCCCCTGTTTTCTCCTTTGAATCCTTCTTAGAGGCCGGGCGCGGTGGCTCACGCCTGTAATCCCAGCACTTTGGGAGGCTGCGGCGGGAGGATCGCTTGAGCCCAGGAGTTCCAGACCAGCCTGGGTAACATAGTGAGACCTCGTCTCTACAGATAATAATTTTAAAAATTATCCGGGCATAGTGGCATGCACCTATAGTCCCAGCTACTCAAGAGGCAGAGGCAGGAGGATCACTTGAGCCCAGGAGGCGGAGGGTGCCGTGAGCCAAGATCCCACCACTGCACTCCAGCCTGGGCGACAGAGACCCCCATGTCAAATAATAATAATAATAAATAAATCCTTCTCAGTCCCTTCCTCACTGTGTCCCCCTCCACTGAATTTTTCCACCTCCTCTCCCACTTCCCCCACTCCCGCTTTCCCTCTCCTTCTCTCCCCACTCCATCTTTTTCTTTCTCTGCTGTTTCTCATCCCTTCCTCCTCTCCATCCCGCAACACTGCCTACCCTGTCCCTGCCCCACCCTGGTGCTCAGGATGTGTGAAGTGAGGGGTGGTAGCCCCCAAGACCTCAACCCCGAAGGTTAGCCTGTTGAAACCACTTTCTCCCAGCTGCCCCCCTGGCAGTTGGTGCTGCTGGGGGAAACTGGGATTGGGGGCCAGATTTTGCCTCTTTTCCTGACAAAGAGAGATGAAGAGTTCTCTCACCAGGTGCCTGGGACTGGGGTGTGGGTGTCCCAGCCTATCCCAGCGCATCTGTTCTGCATCATGATTAATAGTGCTGCTTTCAGCCGGGCGTGGTGGCTCACACCTGTAATCCCAGCACTTTGGGAGGCTAAGGTGGGCAGATCACGAGGTCAGGAGTTCGAGACCAGCCTGGCCAACATGGTGAAACCTCGTCTCTACTAAAAATACAAATATTAACCAGGTGTGGTGGTGGGCGCCTGTAGTCCCAGCTACTTGGGAGGCTGAGGCAGGAGAATCACTTGAATCTGGGAAGCAGAGGTTGCAGTGAGCCAAGATCGTGCCACTGCACTCCAGCCTGGGTGACAGAGCGAGACTCCGTCCTAAAAAAAAAGAAGGAGTTTTGCTCTGTCGCCCAGGCTGGAGTGTAGTGGCACCATCTCGGCTCACCGCAACCTGCGCCTCCCGGGTGCAAGCGATTCTCCTGCCTCAGCCTCCCAAGTAGCTAGGATTACAGGTGCCTACCACCACGCCCGGCCAGTTTTTGTATTTTTAGAAGAGACGGGGTTTCACCCTGTTGGCCAGGCTCGTCTGGGACTCCTGACCTCAGGTAATCCGCCCACCTCAGCCTCCCAAAGTGCTGGGATTGCAGGCATGAGCCACCGTGCCCAGTCAACTCCTTCTCAAAAAAGAAAATAGTACTGCTTTCTCTTTCAAGTGTCCTGATTTGGGTGATAGTAAATGCCACTCTACTTATAAGGGATCTACCTCAGAATGCTAATTGGGACATTTTTGTAGCACTCTACTGTTGGCAGCAGGTGATGCTCACAACAGCCCGTGAGGGTGGATGACGTCCGCTTCACAGATGACAAAGGAGCCTCATGCTCAGACCGTGGGCTGCCAGAGCAGGTCCATGGCTGCAGCCCCACATGGACCATATTTCCCCCTTGTCACTCTTTCCACTAAGCCCCCTTGGAACTTCAGTTATTAAACTCTCTTGGGTGGAATCCAAGTTAGAATCACAACATGTGCCTCATATGGATTGTGCCAGTGAAAAATGACATTCTATTTAGAGGCAGGGCAGCCTGGCTTAGAGTCAGTTTAAAATATGTATTATGCTGCAACAAATGTACCATGATCCTGTAAGATGTTCACAACAAGGGAACTGGATGTGGGGTATACTGTCTGTACTAACTTCACAAGTTTTCTGTAAATCTAAAACTGTTCCAAAATAACAAGTTCGTTTAAAATTAACTCCAGGAGACCAGGTACGGTAGCTAATGCCTATAATCCCAGCACTTCGGAAGGCTGAGGCAGGTGGATTGCTTGAGCCCAGGAGTTTGAGACGAGCCTGGGCAACATGGTGAAATCCTGTCTCTAAAAAAAATCACAAAAATTAGCCAGGTGTGGTGGCGCATTCCTGTAGTCCCAGCTACTTGCGGGGCTGAGGTGGGAGAATCATCTGAGCCCAGGAGTTTGGGGCTGCAGTGAGCTGTGATTGTACCACTGCACTCCAACCTGGGCAACAGAGCAAGACCCTGTCTCAAAAAACAAAAATGAAATAAAGTCCAGGAAAGAAGTAGGTTTTACCACTCTTATTTTCTGAAGAGAAAACTAAATTTAATGTGTAAAGTGAGGACAAGTTCACCAAGTTAGTGTTTGAGTTGCCTAAAATATGTTTGCTAAAACTATTCAAAGCTTTCACATAAAACATGATCAGAAGTTCTATGCCAAAACATATGTGTGTGTATATATATATATGCACTATATATACTGTATATAAAAATGCAAAATCTAAATTGCCAACCTTTTTGAAATTGCTCTGAAAGGAAAGCATTTCAAGATAATTTGCTTACCCAAAGAATATACTTTCCAAGAAAGCAAGTAATACTTAAGGTGTTCATAATCCTCATCAAATTAATTCTTGCTACTGAAAGCTTACAAGGAGCTGTTTTGATGTCGGGTGTGACAGGTTTGACTTGGCAGAAGGTGTCACTTTACTAACAACATTTTAAATAAGTGACAGAAGACAAGAAACTACACGTTAAATGCCAGAACAAAGAGTGTCTAAGTGGATGCTAAGAGTTGAAATATGGCTGAATACCTGCCCAAGAGAGCTGAAAAGTAGATGAAAGTTGGTTACCTATAAACTAGTGCACCCTAATGAATTAAAAGGTGTTGATGAGTTGACTTGTTATGCCTTCCAGATAAGACATGCAAATGGGGCTTCTTCCTCCTTCACTACTTCCAAGGGATTTAACAAGGAGACCAATGCAAATGATAAGGACTGTAGGGCTCAAGCTGGGGACAGATTGGGGAAAGGGGGACCATCATGCCCATATAGATGTCCCTGTGCCCTGGCAGTCAAGGCTGCTGAAAAATAACAAAACCCAGAAGTCTGCGTGATGCTGCCTCACCATTTGTCCAAAGCCTTCTTGCGGCAGTTTGCAGGCTTTTGCAAAAGCTCCAGGACCAAGGAGCTATGTTCATGCTGGAAGCTTGTTCAGGATTAGCTGTTCTTTGTGGGATGGGCGCAGCCAGGGCCAGGTGTCCAGGGACAGTGTTTTAACAAAGGGCGTGAGGTGTCTGATCTCACAGTGGAACTTCACTTGCCTTTTTTTCATCTTCTCATTCTGCTTCATGCACAGAACCAGCCCCATCCTGAAACTGACTCTAAATTACTCCCGCCCCAGGTGGAGTGCCTTTCTCGGAGTTCAACAGAGCCTTCCTGTCGCCCAAGGGACAACTCCACTGAATGCCCAAGCCACACCCAAAACCTAACAAGTAAAAACCAAATTCTGTGCTCCCCCATCCTGGGCCATTCCTGGTTTCTCTACTGCTGTTGGTGGTACCACCATCAGCTTGTCCATCATGACCCTGGCCAGTTCCTCCCACAACCCTCCACAGCACCCAGGGACCTCACCTCCTTTCCATCCGACACAGATTTCGTCACCACAAACCTTGGTTTTGCAACAGCAGCCATGAGACCTTTACACCCTCCGCCCTTCATCCTGTCCCCCACTGAGGCCCCAGAGCCATTCCTTAAAGCAGCGCGCCACAAACTATGACCCACAAGCCAATTCTGGTACCCAGCCTGTTTTGCACAGCCAGTGAACTGACAATGATCTTTTCATACAGCCAGAAAAACAAAACAAAACAAAAAACAAACAAAAAAAAAAACCCACCATTCTGAGCATGTGACTTCCATGTTCAAGATGTCTCATGTTCAGAAAGGCCCCTGGAAAAGGAGGAAGGGGAGCTGGGCACAAAGGGAGACTCTCTCAGCTGAGCTCCTCCCATCCAGACATTTTCCTGGACTTCCTATCCAATGACTTCCCTTAGCTTCTTATCAGCCACCCCTGTCTGCCCAGGAGGCTGGAAGATGTGGCCTTTTAACTGGGCACAGCTCTGTCCTCTATCATATCAGGGCTCTGTTCCCAAGGAGGGTAGAGAGAGTGGACACCAGGTGGACCCTCAGCAGTCTGTGCCACAGAGGGAGTGTTTGCAATTTCCAGACTAAAAGTCCCCATGTGCTTGACGGGGTATGTGACTACAACATGATGCTTGACTTTTCCTCATACGACCAGAGCCACTTTGTCCATCTGGTACAATGTCAGCTATCTGCTGGGGGCCCTCCAGGATTCCCAGTCAATTCCATATCTGCATCACCACCATTGGCACTAAATAAAATAAAATACTCAAGTTCCTGCTGGTGAGCATGAGCAGTGCTACACTGGGCCCTTCAACCAAGGTGACATGATAATGACTGAAAATAATCACTGCCACTTATTGGGGGTGTCTCATCTGCCAGGCATGGTACAAAGTGCTTTAAATAAGCATTCAACAATTTCATGCTGACAGAAGCCCTGTGAGCCAGTGGAGCTACTACTATGCCCATTATACAGGGGAGAAAACTGAGGCAGAGAGAGGTTAGGTAATTCGCTCAGCCTCACACAACCAATAGGTGGTGGAGCCAGGATTTGGGACCCATCTGCCTGACTCTCTAGAGGCTCTATCTTCCAGTCTTCCAGAGTTGAGTCTAAGGCATGAATAGGACAATTAGACAGCAGAGGAAACCCATTCAGCCACCATGTGCATGAAGAGTAAGGAATTTCTGTCATACAGAGGGGAGTGAATTCACTGAGCTGAGAGCTGAGGAACCATTGATCTGATGGCTGAGACACCACTGGGAAGACTGGAGAGGCTTTTCTGGGCATGCAGTGCCAGGCACAGGAGGAGCTGAGGGAAGATGACTAAGAGGTACTGGCAAAGAATTCAGAAATTCTGATGGAAGCTTTACATGTTACCATCACATCCATCCATCTATCCACCCATCCATCCACCCATATCTTCCTCCCTCCACCCAATCATGCATACATCCAGTCATCTATACACCACCCACCCACCCATCCATCCATCCATCCATCCCTTCATCCATCCCATCATCCATCCAATTATACATACATCCAATCATATATCTGTACATAATCCATTCTTCCCTCGGTTCATCCATCCATCCATTCATCCATCCATCCACCCATCCCTTCCTTCATCCTTCCTATCATCCATCCAATCATACATATATCCAATCATACATCTGCACATCACCAGCTCATCCATCTATCCATTTATCCATCCATCCTTCCTTCCATCCATCATTCATCCATCATACATACATCTAACCATACATCTCTACATCATTCTTCCATCGATTCATCCAATTATCCATCATACATTCATCTAACCATACATCTCTACATCATTCATTCTTCCATCGATTCATCCAATTATCCATCATTCCTTCCTCCATCCATCCCATTATCCATTTGATCATACATATATCATCTATACATCATCCATTCATCCATCCATCCATCCATCCACCCATATCTTCATCCAATCAATCATACATACATCGAATCATCTATACATCACCCATCCATCCATCCATCCATCCATTCATCTATCCACCCATCCATCCATCCATCCATCCATCCATGTAACCATCCAGTCATATATCCAATTACACATCCACCCAGTCATACATTCATACATGCATCTAATCATTCAATTATACATACACACATCCATATAATTATACATCCAATTATACCTCCATCCAATTATACATTCATACACCCACCTAATAAATTATTAATTCATATATCCATCCATATAATTATACATCAATTATACATCCATCTAATCATTCAGTAATTCACCCATCCATGCAGTCATCTATCCAATAATACATTCATCCAGTCATCCATCCATCCATCCACCCATTCATCCATCCGTCCGTCCATCCACCCATCATGGTTTGAGCCATGATTTACCACGATGGTCCCCTGTGGACAGCCCAGGTGGGGCAGAACTGAAGGGAAGCCCAGGGCTGCCCCCATAAACATTTGCCTCCTTTACATCGATGAGAACTAGATCCACATGTATAAATCCTCATGATTTGAAGGTGCTTTTACCAACATTCACTCGTGGGATTCTCCCAGGAGCTCTAGGAGGAGGCAGGTAGAGTTGAGGTCATCTCATGCATTTTACAGATGAGGAAACGGAGGCCCTGAGAGGCAGGTCCAAGGCCACCTGACCAGAAAGAAGTGGAACTGGGACTTGAACCCAGCCATCTTGCCCCTTGGTCCCATGCTCTCTAGCCTGTAACTCCTGCTTCCTGGTGGGGCATCTCCAGGAGGACCCTATCGGCTGGCCATGGGCCTGCCCTGGAGTCTTTTGCTCTGTGTGGCCATCCTTCCTCCCTCAGGAGAGTGTGTGCTCCCAGAGCACAGGCTGTATCTTCTGAGCATTTTGTCCCTTCCCAGTACCTAGCACTCAGCTCTGTATACATCGGGCTCTCAAGAAGTCTCAACCTTCCAGAGTGTAAGGCCTTGACCTGCTCAGCCCTGGATACTGCATGATGCATTGATAAGCCCCTAAAATAACCAGGGCAGATTGACTCCCAGTGGCCAAAGTGCCACAGGGAAGGGACAATTCAGCCCTTCTAGGAGGAGGAGGAGGTAGTTTTCTCATTTCTATTAAGCCAACAAAAGCTGCCTTACTAAGGACATTCTTGGTGGAGGGCGTGACTGTCAACCACTGTGATCATTTGGGCCTCTCTTGCCCAGGCTTCCCATTCTGAAAGGACAGTTTTATTGTAGGTACCCATGGCTGCCATTTCAAATGTAACTCACAGCTTGTCCATCAGTCCTTGGAGGTCTTTCTATGAAAGGAGCTTGGTGGCGTCCAAACACCACCCAATGTCCACTTAGAAGTAAGCACCGTGTCTGCCCTGAGCTGACTCCTTTTCCAAGGAAGGGGTTGGATCGCTGAGTGTTTTTCCAGGTGTCTACTTGTTGTTAATTAATAGCAATGACAAAGCAGAAGGTTCATGCGCAGCTCGGCTTTCTGGTATTTGCTGCCCGTTGACCAATGGAAGATAAACCTTTGCCTCAGGTGGCACCACTAGCTGGTTAAGAGGCACTTTCTCCTTTCACCCAGGAGCAAACGCACATCACCTGTGTCCTCATCTGATGGCCCTGGTGTGGGGCACAGTCGTGTTGGCAGGGAGGGAGGTGGGGTTGGTCCCCTTTGTGGGTTTGTTGCGAGGCCGTGTTCCAGCTGTTTCCACGGGGAGCGATTTTCGGCTCCACAGGACACTGCTCCCCAGTTCCTCCTGAGACCAAAAGGGGGCGCTGGGGAGAGGCCACCGTTCTGAGGGCTCACTGTGTGTGTTCCAGAATCTCCCCTGCAGACCCCCACTGAGGACGGATCTGAGGAACCGGGCTCTGAAACCTCTGATGCTAAGAGCACTCCAACAGCGGAAGGTGGGCCCCCCTTTAGACGCCCCCTCCATGCCTCCAGCCTGTGCTTAGCCGTGCTTTGAGCCTCCCTCCTGGCTGCATCTGCTGCTCCCCCTGGCTGAGAGATGTGCTCACTCCTTCGGTGCTTTGCAGGACAGCGTGGTGGGAGCTGAGCCTTGCGTCGATGCCTTGCTTGCTGGTGCTGAGTGTGGGCACCTTCATCCCGTGTGTGCTCTGGAGGCAGCCACCCTTGGACAGTCCCGCACACAGCTCCACAAAGCCCTGCTCCATACGACTGTCCTCCCACACCCCCTTCAAAAGCCCCCTCCTCTCTCTTTCTTCAGGGGCCAGTAGGTCCCAGAGCAGCCATTTGGCTGAGGGAAGGGGCAGGTCAGTGGACATCTGATCTTGGTTTAGTATCCTTCATTTTGGGGGCTCTGGGTGTGGCCTGGGCCTCTGGACTTTGGCCACGGTGTTTGTTCCAGCCCTTCTCCTAACCTGTCCTTTCCAGACACTCAGCATCTAGGTTATTAGCACCTCACATACTTTCTGACATGCTCCTCAGTCCTGATTTTGACCATCTTCTCTTGCTTCCCATCTGTGTCAGTCAAGACTGCATTTGGCTGTAAGAAACAGAAACCCCAACTAACTGTGGCATTTACATGAAGAGGTTTACTTTTCTCACATAATCAGATGTCTGGACTTGGCCAGCACCTCAAGGGTCATTGATGCTCTCCTGTCTTTATTTTCTGTCATCTTTAGTGGTTGGATTGTTGCCTCATGGTTACAAAGTGGCTGCTACACTTCCAGGCATCACATCTGCCTTTGTAGCAGGAACAAGTTGCAAAGTAAAGTGGCCAAAAGGGCCCTGAAACTAAATGTGTCCCCTTAGGAAAGCAGGAGTTTTCTTGCAAGTGGCAATCTTCTGCTTATGTCTCATTGGCCAGAGCTGGGTCTTACGGCCACCCCTTGCTGCAAGCAAGGCTGGGACATTGAGCATTTTGCCTTCCAACCTCTTTAGCAGAATAAACCAAGGGGGAAGAACGTTAATAATGGCTTTTGAGTCACTAGTTGGCAGTATCTGCCCCTCTATCTTTCCATCCTCCCCATGGAGTTTCAAGGTTCCTTTCTCAGTACTTCTTCAGGCTCTGCATGTTCATTTGGATCTTGTGTCTTGGGGTGAAAAACTGGCCCAAGTGTCTCCCCAAGCATCCACCTTTGGATTAATTTGGAAAATGGCTGTCAAGTGCCCGCCTCTTGCTTGGTATAATGCTACAGCTTTAGAGGACGCAGCAGGCATGGGCCTTGCCGCTGAGGTTCTTAGCCTCATGAGAATATCCAGATCAGATTCTCATGGCTCCTTCTTAGAGCCAGTGACGCAAGACACTTCCTGCTCATCTTGTTGGGACGGTTTTACAAGTTGCCTGCCATCCTGAGAAAGTCTACAAAACGATGCCAGACCTCATGCCAGCTTCCCAAGCCTTGACTCTCAGTGCTCCCTCAACAGGATTCTGGAAGAATCTCCCAAACAAGTCTCAATGCCCTCTGGACCCTGTGCAGGCGTGAGACTCAAGAGCATTGGCTCCCACCCCTGATGGAGGGAACGCTGCTGGGGCTGGGATCTTGCCTGGTTGCTCCGCCTGCACCCAAGACAACCATAATTAAAATGTCCTTCATTGAACTTGGAAAGCCTTCAAAGCTGACAACTCCTTACGTGTACCCGGAAAGGCCTGGGAGTGTGCCAGGGCATTGCTCGGGAGGGACGCTGATTTGGAAGCATTTACCTGATGAGAGACTGACAGCAGCTCCTGGTAGCCGAGCTTTCCCTCCTGCCTCTGCTGTGAAGATGGACCCATCCGACAGTCAAATGCCTGACTCTGGACAGGAGCAGACCTATTTATTGCCATGCAAGGGACTCTGCACTTTTGAATTGTGGGTCATGGGCTTGGATTTAGGGGTTAGAGCTGGGAGAAGTCTTGGAAGTCACCTAGAGATGACACTGCCATTTTGCAGATGAGGAAACCGTCCAATCAAAAGGGACCAAGGACTTGCCCAAAGCCTCACAGCAAAACCATAGGCCCCCGCACTAACCCCGGAGTCCCTGTGCTGTCTTAAGGATCAAATAGTTGTAAGCAATCATCTGGTTTTCAGTATTTCTTCTTTTAAAATGCCTGGGGCCATGCCCAGCAGTCTGTTTCACTGCAGCGTTTACACAGGGCTGCCGGGCTTTCCTGGTGGATGAGCTGGGCGGTTCATGAGCCAGAACCACTCAGCAGCATGTCAGTGTGCTTCCTGGGGAGCTGGTAGCAGGGGCTCCGGGCCCTGCTTCAGGGCTGCTTTCTGGCATATGGCTGATCCCCTCCTCACTCCTCCTCCCTGCATTGCTCCTGCGCAAGAAGCAAAGGTGAGGGGCTGGGTATGGCTCGTCCTGGCCCCTCTAAGGTGGATCTCGGTGGTTTCTAGATGTGACAGCACCCTTAGTGGATGAGGGAGCTCCCGGCGAGCAGGCTGCCGCGCAGCCCCACACGGAGATCCCAGAAGGAACCACAGGTGAGGGTGAGCCCCAGAGACCCCCAGGCAGTCAAGGCCCTGCTGGGTGCCCCAGCTGACCTGTGACAGAAGTGAGGGAGCTTTGCGTGTTTATCCTCCTGTGGGGCAGGAACATGGGTGGATTCTGGCTCCTGGGAATCTTGGGTTGTGAGTAGCTCGATGCCTTGGTGCCCAGTTACCTCCCTGGCTGCCTGCCAGCCTCTCAGAGCATTTAGGGCCTTCTGGACTTCTAGATGCTCCTCATCTTGCCTCAGTTAGCGCGTCAGTTCCAGAGACTTCTCTGCAGGGTTTTCTGGGGCAGGTGGTGGCAGACCCGTGCCTTCTTGACACCTGAGGTCAGTCCACCCTCCTGCTCAGACTGCCCAGCACAGGGTCACCTCCCAAGGGGTGGACCCCAAGATCACCTGAGCGCACAGAGGGTGCAGATGACTGGACCACACCTTTTGGTGATCTTAATGAGGTGGTCCCAGAGGAGCTCAGACATGCAATCTAGCATCCAGTTCTGGGACTCTGTCTCCTTTTCAAACGTATTCATGTAGAACAGGCATGACGAGAATGCCTTGTCAACATGGGTGATGGGGAATCAATCAGACAGGGCGCCGGGCTCAAGGCTGCAGTCACCCAAGAGTGGCTCAGCCCACCAGGCCCTAGGAAACGCCTGCACAGCCTGGAGCTCCTGGAGTCATTTCCTTCATGTCTTCTTCACTGCACTTACGTAAAGATGCCAGCCATTGGTTTGGTGATTTGGAGGGTGCCCAGTTGCCCAACAAGAAATGCAGAAGAGGCCTAGCCAGGATTTCACCAGCAGTGGAGAGTAGAGAAGATGTGGCCAGAAAAGAGTTTCCTTTCCCTCCTAAAGATGGTACTCCCTGCAGCTACTGGGGAAGCCTGCAGCGTTCTCTAGGGCTCTGTGTGTTGAGAGCAGCCCCACCCTGGCCCCTTCTGAGTGTATTTCTGCTTTGTGACTTGATCCGTGAAGTCCCCTGAGATGGGCAGAGGGGATGTCCTCGAACCTGGGGCAGAGCCTCATCCTTGAATGTGAAGGACGTTTGAAGACTGTGGCATGATCATGATCACAGGATGAGATCACAGGGAACTTGAGTTTCTCTCCTCCTCTCCCTTCACAGTTATTTCACTGAGGGAAATCCCTCCCCTGCCCAGAATGAAAACTCTAGCCAACTCTTGACTTTTCCATCACTCCAAAGTAGTTGAAAGTACATTAGTCTCCACAGTGGCAAAACAGTGTGCAAAAGCTAAATAATTAGAACAGCCAGTCCCCATGTGACAGTCAAAGCTTCTAACTCCATTCAAAGTTGCAGCCATTCCCCTCAGGGGCTGGCGGGGAGGGGAGGGGTAAGAGAAACAGGAAAGTTCTTACTGAGTTGGTCCTGGTGTGAGCTGCGTCACACTCCCTGCAGAGGTTTCAAGGAGACTCTCTCTCTCTCTGTCTCCATGGGGACCTTATTTGAATTCTTCTAGACTCTTACCCCAGCCTGCCATCTCCAGCTATCCTCCCCTGAAGAGCCCTTCTGCTGCGCTGGATGCTGGTGGCCATGTCATCTCCTCGGCCCCGTGGGAGTCTGAAGATCTGGCTGCAGCCTCACCTCTGAGGTCCTGCTGGTTGCCACCTCTTAAACATGATCTGAGGCTCCCATGCACTCTGACCTGTGCCCACATGGGGCCCACGGGAAACACGCTGGCAAGCAAACTGTGGGTGTGCAGACGGTTCTCAGGGCTGCAGCACCTGTCCTTTGCTCTGCCCCCAAAGCAAGGCCAGCCCATCTTCCATCCTCTAGTGTTCCTTGGTGGGGCCCTGACCACAGTCCACCAGGTCCCTAACCAGAGGGGACACACACCAGGTGTCCTCAATGTATTGCCTTGAAACAGTTGTGCTGGGACTGTGATGGGGGGTGGCCATGTAGCCACTCCCACCACCCCCAAGCCACTCTCTCCAAGGAAATCCTCCTAAAGATCCCTTTACATCCTCCATGTGGTGGGGAGGTTCTAGAGTTGGGTGCATGTGTCTTCAGCTACTGACAATGCAGACCTTAGTTGGCACCTCGCTCTGGCCTATCCTGTTTGCTGTTCTTGGCGCTCCAGTGAAACTCCCCATGGGCCATCCAGTTGGGGTGCAGTGTGGCCACCCCCTTGCAGGATCCTGCCTTGCTGGAGAGCACAGGGCCCTCCTGGCTCTTGTAAAACACTCCCCAGGGTACAGAGAGGCCAGCAGTGATGTGAGGCCCAACCTCCCTCCATGGTGTTCCCAAGCAGCTCCCTTTCTGGGGTCAAGGGGTTGCAAAGACAGCGCAGCCTCCAATTTCTGACTCAAGCCAGGCCTGGCTATCGCAGCTCTGCACTGTGTGTGACAGCAAGGCAACTCACCCAGTGCCGTGGCAGTGACGGTGTCTGAGGAAGCCTCCTCACACCCTCTGTCTCAAGGACTCTGGCATTTAGCTGGACTTGCTGTAGCTCTGAGCCTTTCTGCCATTGCCATCACCTTGTCAGAAACTCAGGCCGAATCTGCACTCAGAGTTGTGCCCAGGCAGTTGAGCCAACACTCGCTCAGCGATATTGTCACATGACAAGGCACTGTCACCACTGGGCGTCGTGGGCAGCGCAGTGTCGGCTGGATGGACCCGGAGGGTGTCTGTGTCATGCTAGTGCTAGTGATGGGAGCCCCGTGAGCCCATTGCCCACCCTCCCATCTCCTCAGCAGCTGCCTGGGGACAGCCAATGGCCTGGGTGTTTCTGAGGCTACCACATGGCTGCCAGGAAACTCGAGAACCTTTCTCTCCCTTGCCTACACTCTTCACACAGGCCTGTGCTGGCCAGCGGTGGGGATCCGGCATTCCTATCTTAGGTGCAGAGAGTGACTGACTCATTGCAGGCCTGGGAGATAAGACTGATGGCCCAGCCAGCAAGATGTATGGATTTCTCAGAGGCAGTGGCCTCTGTCATTGTCCTCAGGAAATGCTGGTGATTCTGGTGGCCTGAGGTCAATGCATGTCAACGTGGCCAACTTGCCTTATAAACTTTTTTTCTGGACAATTGCGTGCACTGTCCTATAAGTGTCCTGTTGTTTATGATGCAGAAATAGGTGTTTTTAAAGCCTATTGATTTTGGTACTATTAATGTGGTCAGGAACTTTCTCAGTCTTTCTTGTTTGGGGTGAGCTGTGGCTTCCTAAACAGGAACCCAAGACACCCCCAAAAGCTGCTCACCAGCACTGCCAGCCTCCCTGTTACCAAGTAGCACCCGTTCAGGACATTCTGCGAAAGGCATTTGCCCAGAAGTTGGGAGGAAGGAAATGTAACATTTTGGGGCACCTACCATATGCCAGGCACCAGGCTAAACGTGTTCACACAAATTCTCTTACTAACCCTCACCATCCTTCTACAAGACAAACTAGTATCTTCATCTTGGGGTTCAAGATGAGGAAATGGAGGCTCAGAGAGGTTGAATGAATGCCAGTGCCTGGATATGAACCCCATCTGCCTGACTCCGCAACCCAGGCAAAGTCTTGCCTTGAACTTCCCAGCAGCCACTGCTTAGACACAGCCTCCACGACCATGGCTCAGCAGCAAATTGCTTCTCTGACCTCACTCAGCCTGTGTGTCCTTGTTGAGTGAGGCATTCAGGACCCTGGTCGCAAAGTGGAGAAAGTCTTTCCTACTAGGTCATAGCTACACCTGCATGTGGGTGCTGTGCCTTTTGTTTAGTGAACTTTTATCACCAGCATCCTCAGCAATGACATTTGCAGAGAAGCCAGAGCTGAGGCGCCTTGGTATTCCTGGGATGTGACTTTCCTGAATGTTTTAGGGAAAATGCCCGAAGATACAAAGAGCTTGGTTTCTAGTAAACAATAACTGTCTCGCTTTTACCCCCCTTCATTTGCTGACACATACACCAGCTGAAGAAGCAGGCATTGGAGACACCCCCAGCCTGGAAGACGAAGCTGCTGGTCACGTGACCCAAGGTCAGTGAACTGGAATTGCCTGCCGTGACTTGGGGGTTGGGGGGAGTGACATGGGGTGGGCTCTGCCCTGAAAAGATCATTTGGACCTGAGCTCTAATTCACAAGTCCAGGAGATTTTAGGGAGTTGGTTCTTATCAAAGGTTGGCTACTCAGATATAGAAAGAGCCCTAGTGGTTTTTTTCTATTACCATTTCTGGGTAATTCCTAAGGCATTTAGTGATCTGAAAGATGCTAGCCTTGTCCAGCCTGGGAGTTGAGAATGAATGTCTTAACAGAAACTCTAGGCCGGGCGCGGTGGCTCACGCCTCTAATCCCAGCACTTTGGGAGACCCAGGTGGGCAGATCACCTGAGGTCAGGAGTTTGAGACCAGCCTGGCCAACATGTGAAATCCTGTCTCACTCCAAATAAAAAAATTAGCCGAGTGTGGTGGTGGGTGCCTATAATCCCAGCTACTCAGGAGGCTGAGGCAGGACAATCGCTCGAACCCAGGAGGTGGACGTTGCAGTGAGCCGAGATCGCATCATTGCACTCCAGCCTGGGCAACAAAAGCAAAACTCCGTCTCAAAAAAAAAAACGAAACTCAAATATGTGTGACAGGCGATTCTCACTGCAGGCTGCCCTGTGGCCGATCCAGGAGCAAGGCCTTAACCATGTCATCCCCAAGTGATTGCTTGTAAACTTTCTTCTGTGCAGCCTTCAACCCTTATTATGATTTTCTTCTCAGGAACCAAACTGCTGTATTCAAGAAAGGCAGCTTTGTGTAATCATTTATCATAAATATCTTAAGAAAAATCCTAGAGATTCCTAATTTTAGGAAATGGGAGACCTGTGGTACTGATATAATGTGGGCTGGGCTTGTTTTCTGTCATTTGCTAGATAAATGAACTTGAGAGCCTACTGTAAAATTTGGAAGCTTCTAGATTGCAGAAGGGCTGGAAAGACACTGTTCTTTTCTCCCGAGTGATGGGATCTGTCCAGTATTTAGAGCTGCCTCTGAGGCCATCTGATTCTAGGAGACTCTGCCTCGTTGAGGATATTTTGAGGCCTAACTACACATTCCTTCCCCCAGAGAGGTCACAGCCTATAGCAGGCTGATGTTTCTCATGTCACATGGCACAGAAAGGCACATTTTCGTTCTCAGGCTAACAAAGAGCTTCAAAAACTATTAGAAGGGACAGTGGCTATAAGAGAAGAACCTCAGTCAATGTGTGAAATTAACTAGGAACCTGGCTCCTGTTTCTTTTAGGTCATGTTTTTCAGCTTAGGTAAAACTAGAGGCTTTGATAAAGCATGACCTCTAGAAATCATTGCTTTTCATAAATGGAAGTGGGTTTGAGTTTTTTCTACCGATTGTTAGTGCAGGTGATGTCTACATGCCCCCAGAACATATTCCATGCAACAAAAAAAGCCCAGGTCACCATCTTTGCTGGGAACTTGACTTTTGTGCTCACTGAATTTTAAGCTTTCTGACAGCAGCCTGGAATCATGGAGGGATAAAGTACCTATTAGTAAGATGGAAAAAGGTGTTTCAGGTTGGAGCTGCAGTCTGTTGAGAGTAAGCTATGGGAAGGCCTGTATACGAGGGGTGGACTTTTCTTCTGTAAGTGTCCAGAGACCAGGCCTCCTGAAGAGGGCATGGGGGCTTAACTTACCTGGACTACTGTGTTTACAATACTCATTTATCTTGAACTCCTCCTAACCCCTGAGAATTGCTACATTTAGTATTTGCTGAGTACTTCCTAGCATCCTAGGGAATCAATAGAACATTCTCCCAACCAGGCTGGGTGCGGTGGCTCATGTCTGTAATCCCAGCACTTTGGGAGGCCAAGGTAGGCAGATCCCTTGAGGCCAGGAGTGCAAGACTAGCCTGGCTGACATGGTGAAACCCCATCTTTACTAAAAATACAAAAGTTAGCTAGGCATGGTGGTACACACCTGTAATCCCAGCTACATGGGAGGAGTAGGAGGCAGGAGAATTGTTACGGAGGCAGGAGAATTGTTACTGAGGCAGGAGAATTGCTTGAAACTGGGAGGTGGAGGTTGCTGTGAGCCGAGATCATGCCACTGCACTCCAGCCTGGGCGACAGAGTGAGTGAGACTCTGTCTCAAAAAGAAAAAACAAAAGAACATTCTCCTAACCTGGCTTCTTCCTCCAGGGGTGTAATTAATCATGTCAGTTTCCTCATTGATATACACACACACACACACACACACACACACACACACTACAATCCTGTATCCATTACTTTTCAAGGTACGTTTACTATTTACATTTGGGGTCCTTGTCTCTTTTTTAATAGTGTTTCTTAAAGTCTTGTATTATATCAGAGTACAGTAACATCCCAGTCAAGAGCACTCTAGTAAGCTCTAGGAGGAAAGCGACTTCTGGAAGGCAGTGGAGACCTGTCCTGTTGGGGCAGCATAGGGGCAGCCCCTGCCTCTGGTCAGTTCTGGCGCTCAGGCTCAGGGTTGCCTCTGGGCTGTTCTTCCCAGAGACTGACCAAGGGCTCCCATAAGGCACCTGCAGAGCCTGTGAGAAGCTGAAGTCAATGTTTTCCTGACACCAGTTGATCTGTGCAGGATCCATTGATTTAACCACCTGCTGTGTGGCATGCACTGTGGTCGATGCCAGGAACAGGAATTGGAGGGGCCCATGAGCATGGCCAGTATCACAGGCTGGAGGTGCTGCTGCGCTCTGACCGGGCCTCTTGGGGATGAGCCCATGTCAACCACCTTGCCTCCGATGGGGTCGGGCCCACAGGTTACCTTTGTGTGTCCATGACCACACCTTCCTCCCCGACCTCATCCAAATCTCTTTCTTTTCCAAGCCCCTGAATCCTTCAGGGCTGCAGGTTTTGTTTAAAGCAGAGCTGGTGAGTTGCATAGGTTGTTGCGTTGGGACTAGATGGGGTGTTCAAAGAGTTGGGAGTTAAAAAACATAAAGGGTATTTATTAGGACAACCAAGGAGTGTAATTCTCCTGTTCTTAATATGCGGCCAGGTTAATGAATGTCACGTGAATGAACCAGAAAAAAATGAAGTGTGCCCTTGATCAGCTGGGTTGGTGTGCAGCAAGCTGTGTGATCAGGGGACAGCAGTGGTCCTGAGGGCCATCACTGTCTGCCGTGCAGAGCCCTTCCTCCCACGGGGGCCTACCTCACCTGTGCCAAGGGCTTGTCTGTGGTCAGTGACCTGGATAGATCTGAATGGGGCTTCTTTTTCGAGGAGTCTTATGGCAGGTCTCTCAGTAAAGACTCCATTCTTGATGATCACACATTTTGGATTTTCCAAATCTGTCAGAGAATGGGCTTGAGGCGGGGTTTGTGGGCACTAGTTTCACTGGTTTCATTTACCAAAAAGGGGAGCAGAAGTCAAGTATGGTGGCTCATCCCTGTAATCCCAGAGGCAAGAGAATTGCTTGAGCCCAGGAGTTCGAGACCAGCCTGGGCAACATAAGGAGACCCCGTCTCTACAAAAATGAAAAATAACATTTTAGTCAGACGTGGTGGCATGCATCTGTGGTCCCAGCTGCTTGGGAGGGTGAGATGGGAGGGTTGTTTGTGCCCTGGAGTTAAAGTTGCAATGAGCTGTGATTGCACCACTGCACTCTAGCCTGGGTGACAGAACGAGACCCTGTCTCAAAAAAAAAAAGAAAGAAAAAAAGGAAAAAAAAAACTCATGCCTGTAATCCCAGCACTTTGGGGACCAGGGTGGGCAGATCACGAGGTCAGGAGATCAAGACTATCCTGGCCAACATGGTGAAACCCCGTTTCTACTAAAAATACAAAAATTAGCCAGGTGTGGTGGCACGTGCCTGTAATCCCAGTTACTCGGGAGGCTGAGGCAGGAGAATCGCTTGAACCAGGGAGTCAGAGGTTGCAGTGAGCTGAGATCGCGCCACTGTACTCCAGCCTGGGCGACAGAGTGAGACTCTGTCTCAAACCAAAAAAAAAGGGCGGGGGGCAGGGGCAGGAGAACAGTGAGAGGTAGGGAGAGGAAAGGGGATTCTCGCTACACCCAAACCAGGTACCATCTAGAGGCTAGAATCTTTGGGAGGCTCAAATTCCCTAGAAAGCAGGAGAAGCTTCTGTAGCCCTCCCGCTTTCCCAGTAGATTAAGCCCAGGGCGGCTCCAGATGTGTGACATGCTCTGTGCCCAACCAGAGCCCATCATAGGCAGAGGAATAACACCCACACCAGAAGGGCCCTCGGAGGTCACCACGTCCAAGAACCCTCTTTACAGATGAGGAAACTGAGGCCCAGAGAGGGGAGAGCCACCTAGCGAGCTGGTGGCGGCTAGACCAGGAGAGCTGTCATTCCAAGCAAGCAAAGGCAACGAGATGAGCCCAGAGCTGTGCTCCCATCTCTTTGTTAGGGGGCCTGGGATGCCCTCTCATTGTCATTTTGTCCAGGATGATGCTCCCTCTCTTAAGCGATTAATGCGCCCTTGCTAACCTTTTGCTATCGCTGCCTCTTCAAACCAGAGGAGTTGAGAGTTCCGGGCCGGCAGAGGAAGGCGCCTGAAAGGCCCCTGGACAATGAGATTAGTGCCCACGTCCAGCCTGGACCCTGCGGAGAGGCCTCTGGGGTCTCTGGGCCGTGCCTCGGGGAGAAAGAGCCAGAAGCTCCCGTCCCGCTGACCGCGAGCCTTCCTCAGCACCATCCCGTTTGCCCAGCGCCTCCTCCAACAGGAGGCCCTCAGGAGCCCTCCCTGGAGTGGGGACAAAAAGGCGGGGACTGGGCCGAGAAGGGTCCGGCCTTTCCGAAGCCCGCCACCACTGCGTATCTCCACACAGAGCCTGAAAGTGGTAAGGTGGTCCAGGAAGGCTTCCTCCGAGAGCCAGGCCCCCCAGGTCTGAGCCACCAGCTCATGTCCGGCATGCCTGGGGCTCCCCTTCTGCCTGAGGGCCCCAGAGAGGCCACACGCCAACCTTTGGGGACAGGACCTGAGGACACAGAGGGCGGCCGCCACGCCCCTGAGCTGCTCGAGCACCAGCTTCTAGGAGACCTGCACCAGGAGGGGCCGCCGCTGAAGGGGGCAGGGGGCAAAGAGAGGCCGGGGAGCAAGGAGGAGGTGGATGAAGACCGCGACGTCGATGAGTCCTCCCCCCAAGACTCCCCTCCCTCCAAGGCCTCCCCAGCCCAAGATGGGCGGCCTCCCCAGACAGCCGCCAGAGAAGCCACCAGCATCCCAGGCTTCCCAGCGAAGGGTGCCATCCACCTCCCTGTGGATTTCCTCTCCAAAGTTTCCACAGAGATCCCAGCTTCAGAGCCCGACGGGCCCAGTGCAGGGCGGGCCAAAGGGCAGGATGCCCCCCTGGAGTTCACGTTTCACGTGGAAATCACACCCAACGTGCAGAAGGAGCAGGCGCACTCGGAGGAGCATTTGGGAAGGGCTGCATTTCCAGGGGCCCCTGGAGAGGGGCCAGAGGCCCGGGGCCCCTCTTTGGGAGAGGACACAAAAGAGGCTGACCTTCCAGAGTCCTCTGAAAAGCAGCCTGCTGCTGCTCCGCGGGGGAAGCCCGTCAGCCGGGTCCCTCAACTCAAAGGTCTGTGTCTTGAGCTTCTTCGCTCCTTCCCTGGGGACCTCCCAGGCCTCCCAGGCTGCGGGCACTGCCACTGAGCTTCCGGGCCTCCGGACTCCTGCTGCTTCTGACGTTCCTAGGACGCCACTAAATCGACACCTGGGTGCAGCTGCTCCACTCCCTCGGCCTCCTCCCATGCTCAGGCTGTGGCCGCACGCGCCCCTCACGCTTGCCCGCCACTCTGCATGTCACCAGCACCCCCGCCCCGTGCTCCCCACCTTGTTTGACTCTCTGGCCACTTGATTTGTCCACAACGGCCCATCAGCCCACAGGAGGTTGGTGGGTGCCTTCCACCGACAGGATGACGGGTGCCCTCATGGTGTCTAGAACTCTCCAACCCTCCCATGTAGGCATAAGCAGCCCCACTTTGCAGATGAGGAAACGGAGGCTCAGAGAAGTACAGTAACTTGCCGAAGGCCAATGAGTAGTAAGTGACAGAGCCAGGTTTGGGATCCAGGTAGGTTGTCTCTGAAAGACACGCCTGTCCTGCATCCCACAACGCCTCCCAGGAGGTGCTGGAGTGTGGACGCCTAACACAGAGATGTGCAGGGCACACACAGCAGGCGACACACACAGCATCCAGAGGTGGCCCAGAGCTCATGCTGTGCCTTTGGCCCAGTGCCCTGCCCCCACCCACTCTGCCTTGTGGCAGGAAGACAAGGAGCAGACACAAGATCTCCCTGGTCCACATGCCGCCACCTCCCTCTGCAGAGGACAAGGGGATCCTCATGCTGGCATTGGAGGGGGTTGAGCAGGGCCCACCTTGAGCCCTCAGGAGCACGACCACAGCAGCCCTGCAGGGAGGGATTGGTGGGAGGAGAATCCCAAGTATCAGGGAGAGGAGAGTTGGTGTCCCACAGGAGACCTCATAGCCACAAGGCGAGCTTGTTCATAAATTTGGGACCCTTAGCATTTCACAGTTATTTGCAGAGCCCAGAAATGGATGTTACTGAAGCTCACAGTTGCAAGCATCTGTTAAATTTTTATTAGATTTTACTTTTAGAGAAAACTTTGAAATGCTATAAAGAAGCCTGTGTTTAAAAGTTAAGACAGAGGCTGGGGGCGATGGCTCACGCCTGTAATCTCAGCACTGTGGGAGGCCAAGGCAGGTGGATCATTTGAGGTTAGGAGTTCGAGACCAGCCTGGCCAACATGGTGAGACCCTGTCTCTACTAAAATTACAAAAAATTAGCTGGGCATGGTGGCGGGCACCTGTAGTCTCAGCTACTGGGGAGGCTGAAGCAGGATAAGTGCTTGAACCCAGGAGGCAGAGGTTACAGTGAGCCAAGATCACACCACTGTACCCTAAGCCTGGGCGACAGAGTGAGACTCTGTCTCAAAAAATAAAATAAAATAAAGTTAAGAGAGAAAAAAATATATCCTATATCCTTTGTTAAATTCCAAAACAGTAGGGGACAAATAACTGACTTGACAGGTTACTACAATATTTCCTGAAATGATGTTTTCTTGAATACTGGCCTACTAGAGGTTCATAGGTGTGTTTGGATTAAAAAAGAGTTCCATGGCCCAGTGACTGGGGGAAAAAAATAAAAGACTAAACTAAGTTAAACAGGCTTTTCTGCTGCAGGACTTGTCAGAGCCTTTAATGTACTAATGGCCATTGTGACCCTCTGAGAAGGTCACAGAGTGGGTTTCCCAAACTTACTTGATTCTACCTGCTAACATTTCCTGGAGGAAGTTTGGGAAATGCCGATTTAGCAGATTCTTTTGTTGTGCCATGGATGGTGCTGGTTGATGTGGGCAAAACAAAGAACACGTGAGTCAGATCCGCCTGGGGCTCTTACTAAAGTGCAGGTTCCCAGGTGCCACTTTAGGCTTACAGACCCAGTTGTGGGGTAAGCCTGGGAGTCTTTTAGCAGGTGATTCTGCCACATAGTATAGTTGGAAAACCTCTGGGCATACTCATTGCTGGTCCCTCTAGAAATCCAGGTGACAATAGCCAATGAGAAGCTCCAAGAGACCCAGTTGTCCATGGGGTAGAGGGAATGTGATATTGAAACCAAAGAAGAAAATCTATGATCAGTTTTCAGCAGTGACTGTCAAGAGAAGGAGAAGGGTGAGTTAGCGCTGATGCTGGCCGACAGGTCAGCGGGTTGGTTTCACCAAGGAGTGTGATGAAGGCTGATGTTGTCTGTGGGAATGTGTGATGGTAACTGGTTTGTAGCTAATTTGGGGAAGCAGTGAGAATTCGTGCCCTTTGAAGACCAGCAAGTGGCAAGAAACCCACCAGGCCTGGCTCAGGGTTGGGCTGGGCTTGGCTCATCTCAGAGCAGCTGGGGCTGGTGGCCAAAGCCGCCATTAGTGAGGGGCAGGCCCTGGGGGTACAACCAGCAACTAGGGGACAAAGACAACCCTGCCAGCCTCTCCTATTCTGGAGGCGTGTGACCAGAAATGGAGATGGGGTGGTCAGCATAAGATGGCCAGGAAGGTAGGAATCAGGACTGCTGGCAATCTAGCCACATGGGCAGGGGAGCCGGGTGGTTCCAGGCAGTTTCCAAGGCCAAGAGGGTGAGCAGGCACCTCACAGGGAATCAGGGCCAAGCCTGGCTGCAGTGTGGAGACAATGCACCCACCCCCATCCTTGGATCTTGCAGGAGGCTGGGTCCTCACTGAGTTACCAACATCCATGGCCCTGAGGCTTTTAAAACACCCATCCATGGAGTGGGGCTGGTCCCAGTGGGGTGAGGCTGACCCTGGCAGAAACAGGGCAGGAGCCTGTGGGTTAGGGAGACTGCACCTTCCTTAGATAGCCTCCATGCCATCATGTCCCCGTGACAGTTTCTGCTGCGTCCCCTCTGCATGGTCCCACCCTCGGCCAGCCTGCTGCCCCCTCTTGCCAGGTTGCTCTAATCAATGACCCCAGTGTGCTGTGTTGATACTAACAATGCGAGGCCTAGCAGATTTAAGGGAAAAGAGAACCAACTGGGTTTCCACCAGACCCAACTAAACAAACATGGACCTATCCCAGAGAAATCCAGCTTCACCACAGCTGGCTTTCTGTGAACGGTGAAAATGGAGTGTGACAAGCATTCTTATTTTATATTTTATCAGCTCGCATGGTCAGTAAAAGCAAAGACGGGACTGGAAGCGATGACAAAAAAGCCAAGGTAAGCTGACGATGCCACGGAGCTCTGCAGCTGGTCAAGTTTACAGAGAAGCTGTGCTTTATGTCTGATTCATTCTCATATATAATGTGGGGAGTATTTGTCACTAAAGTACAGCTGTCATTTAAAGTGCTTTGTATTTTGGGGCAGGCTTTTAAAAAGTCCAGCATTTATTAGTTTTGATACTTACCCCAGGGAAGAGCAGTTGGCAGGTTCATGAAGTCATGCTCCTAATTCCAGCTTTCTTAGTGTACTTTCAGTGAGACCCTGACAGTAAATGAAGGTGTGTTTGAAAACCAACCCCAGGACAGTAAATGAAGGTGTGTTTGAAAACCAACCCCAGGACAGTAAATGAAGGTGTGTTTGAAAACCAGCCCTAGGACAGTAAATGAAGCCATCTTCTCACTGCATAGACTGCACCCAGATCTTTGCCCATCCTTCTCAGTATTTCACTTCACCCATTGTTTACTGTCTCAATGACTGGGGAAATGTCTGGGGAAATGCTCCCGTAATTGCACAGTGGCGTTTTTCCTGGAAAATCCCACCATGGCTCTAGATAAGACCTATTTTTCTTAAAGGTATCTAAAATTTCTAGCATAAATTCTGTCTGAAACACCTGAATTTTAATCAGTACTGGAGCCCGGAGGGCATCTCCAGTTGCCACATAGCTCTGAGCATTCAGTGGTGTGTTGAGGGCTGCTCCCGGAAGTGCCTGCAGAGTCAGGGCTCCCCAGCCTCATCTAGTGAGGCAGTGGAAGGGCCTGTGGGGATTTGGAGAGCTGGCCTGGGTCTCTGAAGTGATAGTGACAGCTGCTTGTCAATCACGGTGCATTTAGTGCCGGGGGCAGGGGGCAGGGAATACCAGCCTCATGCATGCATGCATTCATTTGTTCCTTCCTTCATTCATTCATTCAGTACACATGGGTACAACATCCCTGCCCTGGAGTTGCCCAGAGTCTAGGGAGGGGAAAGATCTATTACCCTGGACCTCGGCCAGTTGGGGAGTGCTGCTGGTGGAGAGGGGCCGTGTGCAGCGAGGGAAGGAGGAGTCGTCAATACCCCCACCCCAGCTTTGCTTTCTTGTCATCAGCCCCAGGGCCCCAGCCTGTGTCCCTCCTCTCCCATTGCTACTTCATCTCCTGGGTCCTCCTTACCAAGCCTGACCACACAGAGGGCCTTGGCCGCTTCCATGGGGAATTGGAAAGCAATAAGATAGCATCCCCTAGAAGCCCAGTGAAGTCTGGGTCAGGACCCTTCTCTGAGCTCTGACTCGCTCTTGGAAACACTTCGAGGCTTAGCCTCCCCACTTTGTTTCCTGAGAGTGTGACCTGTTCCCCTCCAAACACCCCCTTCTCCTCCAGGGCCATGCCCACCCGTCAAAATCCCCCACGGGCAGGATGAACTGTGGGTGTCAGTCACCATCTATCCTGCATCCTGGTTCCAGGGCCCCCCCCCAGCCCCGCCTCCATAGGGACAGGCGTGCAGACACCCGTCCCTGGCTGCTTCCTCTTGTGGAATGGGTTCAAAAGTAAGCAGTGTTGTTTACACTGACAAACTGAAAAAAAAAGAAAAAGAGATAACATTGGAGGCTGGGCACAGTGGCTCATGCCTGTAATCCCAGCACTTTGGGAGGCTAAGGTGGGAGGATGTCCCCAGCCCAAGAGTTCTAGACCAGCCTGGGCAACATAGCAAGACCCCATCTCAAAAAAAAATTTAATTGGCCAGGCAGAGGTGGGAGGATCACTTGAGCCCAAAGGGTGGAGGCTGCAGTGAGCCGTGATGGCACCACTGCACTCCAGCCAGGGCAACAGAGGGAGACCCTGTCTCTAAAACAAATAAACAAACAAACAAAAGAGTTAACATTGGCCAGATTAGGATTCACCAGATAGTGTTAATATTAGTTTGATTTGAGACTTTAATCAGAAAGCACATGTGTGGTGGGGGTGGGTGTAACCTAAGTCAGGTAGAATCTTTCCAACTTGGGGGGGCACACTCCTGATTGTAGCCATATGAGTCTGTCAGTGTGGTGGAAGAGGCCATGGGTTAATGGGCAGGTAAAAAAGCACCTTGCCTGGAATTGAGTAGAAAGTAAGGCCCTTCAGACCCCGTGACACACTTGGGGACATTTTCTTGAGTAACATCCTAAGATTCATGTACCTTGATGATCTCCATCAACTTACTCATGTGAAGCACCTTTAAACCACTGGTCTCCAAACTCAGGGGCACAGTAACATCTAACAGGCTGGAGAAAGAACGTACTAGAACTTCCATTCCTTTTTCATGTCCTCTTCTAAAAGCTTTGTCAGGGCCAGGCGCGGTGGCTCACGCCTGTAATCCTAGCACTTTGGGAGGCCGAGACTTTGGGATCATGAGGTCAGGAGATCGAGACCATCCTGGCTAACACAGTGAAACCCCATCTGTACTAAAAATACAAAAAAACGAGCCGGGCGTGGTGGTGGGCGCCTGTAGTCCCAGCTACTCGGGAGGCTGAGGCAGGAGAATGGCGTGAACCCAGGAGGTGGAGCTTGCAGTGAGCCGAGATTGCACCACTGCAGTCCAGCCTGGGCGACAGAGCAAGACTCCGTCTCAAAAAAGAAAAAGAAAAAGAAAAAGAACTATGATTGGGGAGGATGGTCACTTTCCTGTTCTTACTGATCAGAAGGGATATTAAGGGTACCTGATTCAAACAGCCTGGAGATCACTGCTTTCAACCATTACCTGCCTTATTTATTTTTAGTTACTGTCCTTTTTTCAGTTTGTTTCCTTCCTCCATGTGCTGACTTTTATTTTGATTTTAGTTATGTTTATGTTTAAGACATCCACACGTTCCTCTGCTAAAACCTTGAAAAATAGGCCTTGCCTTAGCCCCAAACACCCCACTCCTGGTAGCTCAGACCCTCTGATCCAACCCTCCAGCCCTGCCGTGTGCCCAGAGCCACCTTCCTCTCCTAAATACGTCTCTTCTGTCACTCCCCGAACTGGCAGTTCTGGAGCAAAGGAGATGAAACTCAAGGTAAGGAAACCACCTTTGAAAAGAACCAGGCTGCTCTGCTGTGGTTTGCAAATGTGGGGTTTGTTTGTTTGTTTGTTTTTTAGCCTCAAAGACCTTTCTTCAAATGAGCTCTGGCATAGAAGCACCATGTAAAATAGTTAGAATTCTGGGCAAAGGGGAAAAGAGAGCTGGGGGCCATCCCTCTCAGCACCCCACAGGCTCTCATAGCAGCAGCCCCTAAGACACCTGGTGGGACCTTGGTTTTGAAATCGCTACTCTAAGGCTGGGCACGGTGGCTCACACCTGTAATCCTAGCTCTTTAGGAGGCCGAGGAGGGTGGATCACCTGAGATCAGGAGTTCGAGACCAGCCTGGCTAACATGACAAAACCCTGTCTCTACTAAAAATACAAAAATTAGCCGGGCGTGGTGGTATGCACCTGTAATCGCAGCTACTCGGGAGGCTGAGGCACAAGGATTGCTTGAACCCCAGAGGCAGAGGTTGTAGTTAGCTCCAGCTTGGGCGACAGAGCAAGACCCTGTCGCAAAAATTTTTTAAAAAACAAACCCAAAATTGCTACTCTTATTGGGTTCCTTTGCCCATTCCTGATTTTGGCAAGAGAAATGCTTCCAGATTGCCCTGATCTGGGTAGGACAGCATCACGCCATAGCAACACTGCCCCGTGAGCTCACTGTCCCCTCAACTAGCTTGTGGTCCTTGGTTAATGTCAGTTTCTTTTTTGAGTTTGTGTTATGCCTAAGGGTCATCTGCTGGGTAACGGAACCCAGGGACTGCCCTAGTCCCTAGACTGTGCCATGCCTGACTCTGCCAGCTTTGTCAGTGATGCTGGTGCTCGCCTCCTCGGGTGCTCACCTGCTCTGAGCACACCCAAGGAGTTCTTGAGGCCTTAGGGTTGTTTGCGAGAGAATGAAAGAACACGACCTAGCTCTCTTTAGCATCCTTGGTCAGGTTCAACACTGCCTCCAGGGGCCTCTGGTGGAGCCAACCACCATCAGCCAAATAAATCCATAATTAGAGTCAGAAAATGGATGTCTGCATATGCATAGTGCACTAATGTCCTGCCGATGATTGACATGGAGTGGAGAGTGACTTGATCATTGCTGTAAGCTCTGCTGGCCTTGGCACAACTCATGCTGATAACTAATGCACACAGTTCCTCTGGGAGGAAATGTCCTCAGGGAACTTGGAGTTTGGGTGGGGATGTGGGTTTGTGTGCCCAGCAAGCCCTTGTGGTTGTAGCAGACACTAGTGGCATCTAGGAGGCAAAGGGTCACCCTAGTCTTAGCCACGTTTTGAGTCAAGGTGGCGGAGTGGGGCTGGTGTTGACTCTTGGTGGCAGTAACTTTTCCCAATGGTGAAAAACCCCTCTATCATGTTTCATTTACAGGGGGCCGATGGTAAAACGAAGATCGCCACACCGCGGGGAGCAGCCCCTCCAGGCCAGAAGGGCCAGGCCAACGCCACCAGGATTCCAGCAAAAACCCCGCCCGCTCCAAAGACACCACCCAGCTCTGGTAAGAAGAATGTTTTCTTGAATCTTAGAGGAAGCTGAAGCTCTCAGAGGTACAGCCTTCATTTTAGGAGGCCTTAGGCCACTGAGAATGAACAACCCCTGGCAGCTGGTCAGCAGCTTGCAGTTTACCTAAGCACTGGATTCTTCATTGCCTTCTCAGTCCTTTTGATTTCTGAGGCAAATGTTGAATCCCTACCTTTTTTTTTTTTTTTTTTTTTTTTTTTTGAGACAGAGTTTCGCTTTTGTTATCCAGGCTGGAGTGCAGTGGTGTGATCTCAGCTCACTGCATCCTCCACCTCCCAGGTTCAAGCGATTCTCCTACCTCAGCCTCCCTAGTAGCTGGGATTACAGGCACCTGCCACTATGCCTGGCTAATTTTTTGTATTTTTAGTAGAGACAGGGTTTCACCATGTTGGCCAGGCTGGTCTCGAACTCCTGACCTCAGGTAATCCACCTGCCTCGGCCTCCCAAAGTGCTGGGATTACAGGCATGAGCCACCACTCCCGGCCTGAATCCTCACTTTTTATCAATGAAGAAATTGAGGCTGATTCTGCAGCATGATAAAAAAAAATACAGAAAAAGGAAAAAGAAAGAAATCGAGCCTCTGAGAGTTTGCTTGACTGAGTCTAACCAGCTCATTTTAAACCCGAGGAAAATGCAGTCACATGACTACTAAGTGGCAGCTCTCGGAGCCTCTCTGCCCCCAAGTCCAGGGTTCCATAGAGGCAGCCCCAGCATGGCGTGTTTTCAGTCCCCAAATGAGACTCTGGAGACAGAGCAGCAGCCTGGACAAGTCACAATGGGTGACGTCACTCAGGGCTCAACCCCTGGGCAGCTTAACTTGCTAGGGACGTTAGGAGTCTGCTGCAAAACCTGAGGGTCTTAGCTGAGCAGTCACAGACTGGGCCCGTTGCCCTGGGCTCCTGTGAGTAAAACCCAGTCAATTTTGAGTACCCAGTAAGGCATCCATTGAGTTATTTTGCAGCCAGGGGTGCTATTAAGAACAGTCGCGGCTGGGCGTGGTGGCTCATGCCTGTAATCCCAACACTTTGGTAGGCCAAGGTGGGCGGATCACCTGAGGTCAGGAGTTCGAGACCAGCTTGGCCAACATGGCAAAACCCCGTCTCTGATAAAAATACAAAATAATTAGCTGGGCGTGGTGGCGGGCGCCTGTAATCCCAGCTTCTCAGGAGGGTGAGGAAGGAGAATCACTTGAACCCAGGAGGCAGAGGTTGCAGTGAGCTGAGATCGCACCGTTGCACTCCAGCCTGGATGACAAAAGTGAGATTCCTTCTCAAAAAAAAAAAAAAAAACAGTCGTCCTCTTTGGGGATTAGGGACAGCCTGCCTGCCTGCCCGAGCACTTCTCTCTTCCATTGCCCCAGTGAAGTATTCCAGGCCCCTGGGTTTAGACTCTGCACCATGTAGGGGTGTCTGACCTGCACTTGCTCCTTGGTGGCACGGGCAGCCTATGGCACTTGCTGTGGGCTGTGGCCAAAGCCTGGCCTGGATCTTGGATCTTGGTGACTCTGCTTCTCCCTGGCCTGAGGGAGCTGCCCAGAGCCTGCCCACCACCTGCTGCGTGTCTTTGCGGTGGCATTTCTCGCACACATGCCGTGCGGTGGCACCCCCAAGGATGGCCATTCACTAAGGCCCATTGTTTTTGTCTTTTCGCTTCGTGTTTTCTGGCCTGGTGTTTTTCTCATATACATGTGATCCAGGGATAATTCCCAGAATTTTGACAGGATTTTAAGTAGCGTTTGGATCCTGCTGTTTTTTTTCACTTAACATCGGGCCAGTTGACTCACACTCTGTTTTTTGTTGTTGTTTTTTTGAGACGGAGTCTCACTGTGTCACCCAGGCTGAAGTGCAGTGGCACAATCTTGGCATACTGCAACCTCTGCTTCCCAAATTCAAGCAGTTTTCCTGCCTCAGCCTCCTGAGTAGCTGGGACTACAGGCACAGGCCACCACGCCCTGCTAATTTTTGTATTTTTAGTAAAGACAGGGTTTCACCATTTTGGCCAGCCTAGTCTCGAACTCCTGACCTCAAGTGATCCGCCCACCTCGGCCTCCCAAAGTGCTGGGATTACAGGGGACTCACACTTTGTAACAACCTGAAACAAGGTGATGCATTTCCCTTTGGGTCTTACCTGCTCTTTGGTGGCTGCCTGCAGGTGGAGAGACCCTCCCCCTTGGGCCCCTCGACCTTGTTTCAGAATGGGGCCCCTGCTGGGCCAGCTGTGGGTGCCTGCCACGTGAAGGACTCATTAAGGCCCTGTTTAAGCCTGATGATAATAAGGCTTTCGTGTATTTTTCTCTTTAAGCGACCAAGCAAGTCCAGAGAAGACCACCCCCTGCAGGGCCCAGATCTGAGAGAGGTACTCGGGAGCCTACTTCGCTGGGAGCAGCCTCCCTTTGCGTGTGTGGCCATTCACTGGCTTGTGTTTCTAGAGCCGGGAGGACCCTTTTCTGCAGTGCAGGGTTCACACAGGGTTCGCAGCCTGAAGATGGAGCAGTCCGAATTCTCTTCCCTGTGCAGTTTGCGCAGCTGTGTTTGTCTGATGGGCTTTCTAATCCTGTGTGCTCTCCTTGACTTCAGGGACAATGGCATTACAGGCATGAGCCACCATGCCTGGCTGTCTCCCTATGTTTCAGATGAAGACATAGGCTTAAGGAGGTCAGGTGACTTGCCCACGACCACTCTGTAAGTAAGAGGCATGAAAAGTATTTGGAGCCACCACCACCAAGCCCACTGGTCACCCTGGGTCTCTGAAGTCAGGGAGGCAGGAGGATGGGAAGTCTGAGGAGGCAGAGAGGCTGAGCCTGGAGGCCCTGGAGGCCGAGGCCCCATCTGTTGTTTCCTTATGTGGAAAATAAGAGGCTTCATTTGTCCTATTGCCACAGAGCGTACTACTTCAGGAACATCCAAGACATGGAAATCCGCAGGGCACGGTGGCTCACGTCTATAATCCCGACATTTTGGGAGGTTGAGGTGGGAGAATCGCTTGAGGCCAGAAGTTCAAGACCAGCCTGAGCAACATAGTCAGACCCCGTCTCTATAAAAAACATTATTTTAAAAAAAGACATGGAAGTCAAATTCTAAAAACTGGTGCTGGCTGGGTGCGGTGGCTCATGCCTATAATCCCAGCACTTTGGGAGGCCGAGGCGGGTGGATCACCTGAGGTCAGGAGTTCAAGACCAGCCTGGCCAACATGGTAAAACCTCTACTAAAGAAATCTTTACTGAAAATACAAAAATCCAGTCTCTACTAAAAATACAAAAATTAGCCAGGCGTGGTGCTGCACACCTGTAATATCAGCTACTCGGGAGGCTGAGGCAGGAGACTCGCTTGATCCCATGAGGCGGAGGTTGCAGTGAGCCGAGATCACGCCATTGCACTCCAGCCTGGGCGTCAGAATAAGACTCCGTCTCAAAAAAAAAAAACCACAAAAAAACAAAACAACAACAAAAGAAAACTAGTGCTTATTCGTCACTGGCCAAGCTGCCCATTGGCTACATGGGTGCTTCAAAGAGCTGCCCTTCTCCAGGTCTGGGCAGCAGGTATGTGTTACAGCAAATGCCTGGGGCAGCGGCAGGGGCATTGCTGCGAGAAGCTTCTGGACTTGCAGGAAAGCTAAGTTCTCAGACTGCAGGGGAGCTAAGCACACCTTGGCACAGGGTGAGGCCTGCGGTTCTCAGACTTCAGTCTTTGTGGAGCTTGAGAAAAATGAGGCTTTGCAGGTCCCACCCCTAGAGATTCTGCTCTATCCACTGTTGAAGGGGATTGAGAAATTTGCATTTTGCAACTCCCACTTTCCTCCTTGAAAGCTCCGGAGATTCTGACGCAGGGTTCCGTGGGCCACACTTTGGAAAACACAGACCCATGAGACAGAATAGCAGAGTGTTGAAGTGTAACGGGGGCCTGGGAAGTGCAGTAACAGAAGCAAGTTTGAGGGTAAAGGACACCCAGAGGAGGGAGGGACAGCATCTGCATGGAGAGGAGAGGAGACCCCCCAGCAGCTTCCAGGGTGTTGGAAGGGTGCACTAGTAACTGCTATGCATGGCAGGTGGGGAACTGTACGGCAGGGCACAGCAGCATGAAGCGGTATGGCTCGTGTGGACAGCTAGGGACAGGCAGGCGTGGAGCAGGCATCCTGTTCTGAAGCCCAAATCCCACAGAGGAGCCAAGGAGCTGGCAGGAGCCCTGAACTAGCCGAACAGCTGAACATTCACCCTGTGGGGAAAGGGTCAGAAGCGTCCAGGCTTGAGGGCACAGCTGGGTCTCGTCACTGCATCACCCTTATTTAGGATAAAGGCCCTGAAGAATTGTATTAGAGGTTGGCAAAGCATTATCTACCACCTCCTGGAGCCACGCTGGCCGCAGGGATTATAATTATTTCCATTTTCAAATTAAGGCCTCTGAGCTCAGAGAGGGGAAGTTACTTGTCTGAGGCCACACAGCTTGTTGGAGCCCATCTCTTGACCCAAAGACTGTGGAGCCGAGTTGGCCACCTCTCTGGGAGCGGGTATTGGATGGTGGTTGATGGTTTTCCATTGCTTTCCTGGGAAAGGGGTGTCTCTGTCCCTAAGCAAAAAGGCAGGGAGGAAGAGATGCTTCCCCAGGGCAGCCGTCTGCTGTAGCTGCGCTTCCAACCTGGCTTCCACCTGCCTAACCCAGTGGTGAGCCTGGGAATGGACCCGCGGGACAGGCAGCCCCCAGGGCCTTTTCTGACCCCACCCACTCGAGTCCTGGCTTCACTCCCTTCCTTCCTTCCCAGGTGAACCTCCAAAATCAGGGGATCGCAGCGGCTACAGCAGCCCCGGCTCCCCAGGCACTCCCGGCAGCCGCTCCCGCACCCCGTCCCTTCCAACCCCACCCACCCGGGAGCCCAAGAAGGTGGCGGTGGTCCGTACTCCACCCAAGTCGCCGTCTTCTGCCAAGAGCCGCCTGCAGACAGCCCCCGTGCCCATGCCAGACCTGAAGAACGTCAAGTCCAAGATCGGCTCCACTGAGAACCTGAAGCACCAGCCGGGAGGCGGGAAGGTGAGAGTGGCTGGCTGCGCGTGGAGGTGTGGGGGGCTGCGCCTGGAGGGGTAGGGCCGTGCCTGGAAGGGTAGGGCTGCGCCTGGAGGTGCGCGGTTGAGCGTGGAGTCGTGGGACTGTGCATGGAGGTGTGGGGCTCCCCACACCTGAGCACCCCCGCATAACACCCCAGTCCCCTCTGGACCCTCTTCAAGGAAGTTCAGTTCTTTATTGGTCTCTCCACTACACTGTGAGTGCCCTCCTCAGGCGAGAGAACGTTCTGGCTCTTCTCTTGCCCCTTCAGCCCCTGTTAATCGGACAGAGATGGCAGGGCTGTGTCTCCACGGCCGGAGGCTCTCATAGTCAGGGCACCCACAGCGGTTCCCCACCTGCCTTCTGGGCAGAACACACTGCCACCCATAGGTGAGCATCTCCACTCGTGGGCCATCTGCTTAGGTTGGGTTCCTCTGGATTCTGGGGAGATTGGGGGTTCTGTTTTGATCAGCTGATTCTTCTGGGAGCAAGTGGGTGCTCGCGAGCTCTCCAGCTTCCTAAAGGTGGAGAAGCACAGACTTCGGGGGCCTGGCCTGGATCCCTTTTCCCATTCCTGTCCCTGTGCCCCTCGTCTGGGTGCGTTAGGGCTGACATACAAAGCACCACAGTGAAAGAACAGCAGTATGCCTCCTCACTAGCCAGGTGTGGGCGGGTGGGTTTCTTCCAAGGCCTATCTGTGGCCGTGGGTAGCCACCTCTGTCCTGCGCCGCTGCAGTCTTCCCTCTGTGTGTGCTCCTGGTAGCTCTGCGCATGCTCATCTTCTTATAAGAACACCATGGCAGCTGGGCATAGTGGCTCACGCCTATAATCCCAGCACTTCGGGAGGCTGAGGCAGGCAGATCACGAGGTCAGGAGTTCGAGACCAACCTGACCAACAGGGTGAAACCTCATCTCTACTAAAAATACAAAAATACCTGGGCATGGTGGTGGTGCGCGCCTATAATCCCAGCTACTCAGGAGGCTGAGGCAGGAGAATCGCTTAAACCCAGGAGGCAGAGGTTGCAGTGAGCCGAGATAGTGCCACTGCACTCCAGTCTGAGCAACAGAGCGAGACTCTGTCTCAAAACAAAATAAAACAAACAAAAAAAACCCACCATGGCTTAGGGCCCAGCCTGATGACCTCATTTTTCACTTAATCACCTCTCTAAAGGCCCTGTCTCCAAATAGAGTCACATTCTAAGGTACGGGGGTGTTGGGGAGGGGGGTTAGGGCTTCAACATGTGAATTTGCGGGGACCACAATTCAGCCCAGGACCCCGCTCCCGCCACCCAGCACTGGGGAGCTGGGGAAGGGTGAAGAGGAGGCTGGGGGTGAGAAGGACCACAGCTCACTCTGAGGCTGCAGATGTGCTGGGCCTTCTGGGCACTGGGCCTCGGGGAGCTAGGGGGCTTTCTGGAACCCTGGGCCTGCGTGTCAGCTTGCCTCCCCCACGCAGGCGCTCTCCACACCATTGAAGTTCTTATCACTTGGGCCTGAGCCTGGGGCATGTGGACGGAGGGTGGCCACCAGTGCACATGGGCACCTTGCCTCAAACCCTGCCACCTCCCCCCACCCAGGATCCCCCCTGCCCCCGAACAAGCTTGTGAGTGCAGTGTCACATCCCATCGGGATGGAAATGGACGGTCGGGTTAAAAGGGACGCATGTGTAGACCCTGCCTCTGTGCATCAAGCCTCTTTTGAGAGTCCCTGCGTGCCAGGCGGTGCACAGAGGTGGAGAAGACTCAGCTGTGCCCCAGAGCACCTCCTCTCATCGAGGAAAGGACAGACCGTGGCTCCCCTGTGGCTGTGGGGACAAGGGCAGAGCTCCCTGGAACACAGGAGGGAGGGAAGGAAGAGAGCATCTCAGAATCTCCCTCCTGATGGCAAACGATCCGGGTTAAATTAAGGTCCGGCCTTTCCCTGCTCAGGCATGTGGAGCTTGTAGTGGAAGAGGCTCTCTGGACCCTCATCCACCACAATGGCCTGGTTAGAGACCTTGGGGAAATAACTCACAGGTGACCCGGGGCCTCTGTCCTGTACCGCAGCTGAGGGAAACTGTCCTGCGCTTCCACTGGGGACAATGCGCTCCCTCGTCTCCAGACTTTCCAGTCCTCATTCGGTTCTCGAAAGTCGCCTCCAGAAGCCCCATCTTGGGACCACCGTGACCTTCATTCTCCAAGGTGCCTGGCCTTGGTGCTGCCCAAGACCCCAGAGGGGCCCTCACTGGCCTTTCCTGCCTTTTCTCCCATTGCCCACCCATGCACCCCCATCCTGCTCCAGCACCCAGACTGCCATCCAGGATCTCCTCAAGTCACATAACAAGCAGCACCCACAAGGTGCTCCCTTCCCCCTAGCCTGAATCTGCTGTTCCCCGTCTGGGGTTCCCCGCCCATGCACCTCTGGGGGCCCCTGCGTTCTGCCATGCCCTGCCCTGTGTCCCATGGTGGGGAATGTCCTTCTCTCCTTATCTCTTCCCTTCCCTTAAATCCAAGTTCAGTTGCCATCTCCTCCAGGAAGTCTTCCTGGATTCCCCTCTCTCTTCTTAAAGCCCCTGTAAACTCTGACCACACTGAGCATGTGTCTGCTGCTCCCTAGTCTGGGCCATGAGTGAGGGTGGAGGCCGAGTCTCACGCATTTTTGCAGCCCCCACAAGACTGTGCAGGTGGCCAGCCCTCATTGAATGCGGGGTTAATTTAACTCAGCCTCTGTGTGAGTGGATGATTCAGGTTGCCAGAGACAGAACCCTCAGCTTAGCATGGGAAGTAGCTTCCCTGTTGACCCTGAGTTCATCTGAGGTTGGCTTGGAAGGTGTGGGCACCATTTGGCCCAGTTCTTACAGCTCTGAAGAGAGCAGCAGGAATGGGGCTGAGCAGGGAAGACAACTTTCCATTGAAGGCCCCTTTCAGGGCCAGAACTGTCCCTCCCACCCTGCAGCTGCCCTGCCTCTGCCCATGAGGGGTGAGAGTCAGGCGACCTCATGCCAAGTGTAGAAAGGGGCAGATGGGGCCCCAGGTTATGACGTCACCACGCTGGGTGGAGGCAGCACGTCCAAATCTACTAAAGGGTTAAAGGAGAAAGAGTGACTTGACTTTTCTTGAGATATTTTGGGGGAAGAAGTGTGGAAAAGTGGCAGAGGACACAGTCACAGCCTCCCTTAAATGCCAGGAAAGCCTAGAAAAATTGTCTGAAACTAAACCTCAGCCATAACAAAGACCAACACATGAATCTCCAGGAAAAAAGAAAAAGAAAAATGTCATACAGGGTCCATGCACAAGAGCCTTTAAAATGACCCGCTGAAGGGTGTCAGGCCTCCTCCTCCTGGACTGGCCTGAAGGCTCCACGAGCTTTTGCTGAGACCTTTGGGTCCCTGTGGCCTCATGTAGTACCCAGTATGCAGTAAGTGCTCAATAAATGTTTGGCTACAAAAGAGGCAAAGCTGGCGGAGTCTGAAGAATCCCTCAACCGTGCCGGAACATGCTCACACCGAAGGGAAAAGAGCAGGAGCCAAGTCACGTTTGGGAACCTGCAGAGGCTGAAAACTGCCGCAGATTGCTGCAAATCATTGGGGGAAAAACGGAAAACGTCTGTTTTCCCCTTTGTGCTTTTCTCTGTTTTCTTCTTTGTGCTTTTCTCTGTTTTCAGGATTTGCTACAGTGAACATATATTGCTTTGGGGCCCCAAATGGAATTATTTTGAAAGGAAAATGCAGATAATCAGGTGGCCGCACTGGAGCACCAGCTGGGTAGGGGTAGAGATTGCAGGGAAGGAGGAGGAGCTGGGTGGGGTGCCAGGCAGGAAGAGCCCGTAGGCCCCGCCGATCTTGTGGGAGTCGTGGGTGGCAGTGTTCCCTCCAGACTGTAAAAGGGAGCACCTGGCGGGAAGAGGGAATTCTTTTAAACATCATTCTAGTGCCCGAGCCTCCTGGACCTGTTGTCGTCTTGAGGTGGGCCTCCCCTGGGTGACTCTAGTGTGCAGCCTGGCTGAGACTCAGTGGCCCTGGGTTCTTACTGCTGACACCTACCCTCAACCTCAACCACTGCGGCCTCCTGTGCACCCTGATCCAGTGACTCATTTTCCACTTTCAGTCCCAGCTCTATCCCTATTTGCAGTTTCCAAGTGTCTGGCTCCTCAGTCAGCTCAGACCCAGCCAGGCCAGCCCCTGGTTCCCACATCCCCTTTGCCAAGCTCATCCCCGCCCTGTTTGGCCTGCGGGAGTGGGAGTGTGTCCAGACACAGAGACAAAGGACCAGCTTTTAAAACATTTTGTTGGGGCCAGGTGTGGTGGCTCACACCTAATCCCAACACTTGGGGAGGCCAAGGCAGAAGGATCACTTGAGTCCAGGAGTTCAAGACCAGCCTGGGCAACATAGGGAGACCCTGTCTCTACAAATTTTTTTTTAATTAGCTGGGCCTGTTGGCACTCTCCTGTAGTTCCAGCTACTCCAGAGGCTGAGGTGGGAGGACTGCTTGAGCCTGGGAGGTCAGGGCTGCAATGAGCCATGTTCACACCACTGAACGCCAGCCTGGGCGAGACCCTGTATCAAAAAAGTAAAGTAAAATGAATCCTGTACATTATATTAAGGTGCCCCAAATTGTACTTAGAAGGATTTCATAGTTTTAAATACTCTTGTTATTTAAAAAATTAAATGACTGCAGCATATAAATTAGGTTCTTAATGGAGGGGAAAAAGAGTACAAGAAAAGAAATAAGAATCTAGAAACAAAGATAAGAGCAGAAATAAACCAGAAAACACAACCTTGCACTCCTAACTTGAAAAAAAAATGAAGAAAACACAACCAGTAAAACAACATATAACAGCATCAAAAGCTGGCTCCTGGCTGGGCGCGGTGGTGCATGCCTGTAATCCCAACACTTTGGGAGGCCGATGCTGGAGGATCACTTGAGACCAGGAGTTCAAGGTTGCAGTAAGCTATGATCATACCACTACACCCTAGCCTGGGCAACACAGTGAGACTGAGACTCTATTAAAAAAAAATGCTGGTTCCTTCCTTATTTCATTCCTTTATTCATTCATTCAGACAACATTTATGGGGCACTTCTGAGCACCAGGCTCTGTGCTAAGAGCTTTTGCCCCCAGGGTCCGGGCCAGGGGACAGGGGCAGGTGAGCAGAGAAACAGGGCCAGTCACAGCAGCAGGAGGAATGTAGGATGGAGAGCTTGGCCAGGCAAGGACATGCAGGGGGAGCAGCCTGCACAAGTCAGCAAGCCAGAGAAGACAGGCAGACCCTTGTTTGGGACCTGTTCAGTGGCCTTTGAAAGGACAGCCCCCACCCGGAGTGCTGGGTGCAGGAGCTGAAGGAGGATAGTGGAACACTGCAACGTGGAGCTCTTCAGAGCAAAAGCAAAAGAAACAACTGGAGGCAGCTGGGGCAGCAGAGGGTGTGTGTTCAGCACTAAGGGGTGTGAAGCTTGAGCGCTAGGAGAGTTCACACTGGCAGAAGAGAGGTTGGGGCAGCTGCAAGCCACTGGACATCGCCCGGCAGGACAGAGGGTGGTGGACGGTGGCCCCGAAGAGAGGCTCAGTTCAGCTGGCAGTGGCCGTGGGAGTGCTGAAGCAGGCAGGCTGTCGGCATCTGCTGGGGACGGTTAAGCAGGGGTGAGGGCCCAGCCTCAGCAGCCCTTCTTGGGAGGTCGCTGGGAAACATAGAGGAGAGCTGAAGAAGCAGGGAGTCCCAGGGTCCATGCAGGGCGAGAGAGAAGTTGCTCATGTGGGGCCCAGGCTGCAGGATCAGGAGAACTGGGGACCCTGTGACTGCCAGCGGGGAGAAGGGGGTGTGCAGGATCATGGCCAGGGAAGGGCCCAGGGGCCCAAGCATGGGGGGGCCTGGTTGGCTCTGAGAAGATGGAGCTAAAGTCACTTTCTCGGAGGATGTCCAGGCCAATAGTTGGGATGTGAAGACCTGAAGCAGCACAGAGCCTGGAAGCCCAGGATGGACAGAAACCTACCTGAGCAGTGGGGCTTTGAAAGCCTTGGGCTGGGGCGGGGCGGGTGGGGTGCAATATTCAAGATGGCCACAAGATGGCGATAGAATGCTGTAACTTTCTTGGTTCTGGGCCGCAGCCTGGGTGGCTGCTTCCTTCCCTGTGTGTATTGATTTGTTTCTCTTTTTTGAGACAGGGTCTTGCTGGGTTGCCCAGGCTGGAGTGCAGTGGTGCGATCATAGCTCACTGCAGCCTTGAAGTCCTGAGCTCAAGAGATCCTTCCACCTCAGCCTCCTGAGTAGTTGGGACCACAGGCTTGCACCACAGTGCCCAGCTAATTTCTTATATTTTTTGTAGAGATGGGGTTTCACTGTGTTGCCCAGGATGGTCTTGAACTCCTGGGCTCAAGTGATCCTCCTGCCTCAGCCTCCCAAATTGCTGGGATTACAGGTGTGAGCCACCATGCCCGACCTTCTCTTTTTAAGGGCGTGTGTGTGTGTGTGTGTGTGGGCGCACTCTCGTCTTCACCTTCCCCCAGCCTTGCTCTGTCTCTACCCAGTCACCTCTGCCCATCTCTCCGATCTGTTTCTCTCTCCTTTTACCCCTCTTTCCTCCCTCCTCATACACCACTGACCATTATAGAGAACTGAGTATTCTAAAAATACATTTTATTTATTTATTTTGAGACAGAGTCTCACTCTGTCACCTAGGCTGGAGTGCAGTGGTGCAATCTCGGCTCACTGCAACCTCCGCCTCCCAGGTTGAAGCAACTCTCCTGCCTCAGCCTCCCTAGTAGCTGGGATTACAAGCACACACCACCATGCCTAGCAAATTTTTATATTTTTAGTAGAGGAGGGGTGTCACCATGTTTGCCAAGCTGGTCTCAAACTCCTGGCCTCAGGTGATCTGCCTACCTTGGTCTCCCAAAGTGCTGGGATTACAGGTGTGAGCCACCACGCCTGCCCTTAAAAATACATTATATTTAATAGCAAAGCCCCAGTTGTCACTTTAAAAAGCATCTATGTAGAACATTTATGTGGAATAAATACAGTGAATTTGTACGTGGAATCGTTTGCCTCTCCTCGATCAGGGCCAGGGATGCAGGTGAGCTTGGGCTGAGATGTCAGACCCCACAGTAAGTGGGGGGCAGAGCCAGGCTGGGACCCTCCTCTGAGACAGCTCTGTAACTCTGAGACCCTCCGGGCATCTTTTCCTGTACCTCAGTGCTTCTGAAAAATCTTGTGTAAATCAAATCATTTTAAAGGAGCTTGGGTTCATCACTGTTTAAAGGACAGTGTAAATAATTCTGAAGGTGACTCTACCCTGTTATTTTATCTCTTCTTTGGCCAGCTGACTTAACAGGACATAGACAGGTTTTCCTGTGTCAGTTCCTAAGCTGATCACCTTGGACTTGAAGAGGAGGCTTGTGTGGGCATCCAGTGCCCACCCCGGGTTAAACTCCCAGCAGAGTATTGCACTGGGCCTGCTGAGCCTGGTGAGGCAAAGCGCAGCACAGCGAGCACCAGGCAGTGCTGGAGACAGGCCAAGCCTGGGCCAGCCTGGGAGCCAACTGTGAGGCACGGACGGAGCTGTGGGGCTGTGGGGCTGCAGGCTTGGGGCCAGGGAGGGAGGGCTGGGCTCTTTGGAACAGCCTTAAGAGAACTGAACCCAAACAAAACCAGATCAAGGTCTAGTGAGAGCTTAGGGCTGCTTTGGGTGCTCCAGGAAATTGATTAAACCAAGTGGACACACACCCCCAGCCCCACCTCACCACAGCCTCTCCTTCAGGGTCAAACTCTGACCACAGACATTTCTCCCCTGACTAGGAGTTCCCTGGATCAAAATTGGGAGCTTGCAACACATTGTTCTCTCCCTTGATGGTTTTTGTCAGTGTCTATCCAGAGCTGAAGTGTAATATATACGTTACTGTAGCTGAGAAATTAAATTTCAGGATTCTGATTTCATAATGACAACCATTCCTCTTTTCTCTCCCTTCTGTAAATCTAAGATTCTATAAACGGTGTTGACTTAATGTAACAATTGGCAGTAGTTCAGGTCTGCTTTGTAAATACCCTTGTGTCTATTGTAAAATCTCACAAAGGCTTGTTGCCTTTTTTGTGGGGTTAGAACAAGAAAAAGCCACATGGAAAAAAAATTTCTTTTTTGTTTTTTTGTTTGCTTGTTTTTTTGAGACAGAGTTTCGCTCTGTTGCCCAGGCTGGAGTGCAGTGGTGCGATCTCCGCCCACTGCAAGCTCCACCTCCCGGGTTCATGCTATTCTCCTGTCTCAGCCTCCCAAGTAGCTGGGACTGCAGGTGCCCGCCACCACACCTGGCTAATTTTTTTGTATTTTTAGTAGAGACGGGGTTTCACCGTGTTAGCCAGGATGGTCTCAATCTCCTGACCTCGTCATCTGCCTGCCTCAGCCTCCCAAAGTGCTGAGATTACAGGCGTGAGCCACCGCGCCCGGCCAGAAAAAAACATTTCTAAGTATGTGGCAGATACTGAGTTATTGCTTAACGTCCTTTGATTCATTCGTTTAATTTCTTTTATGGATTAGTACAGAAAACAAAGTTCTCTTCCTTGAAAAACTGGTAAGTTTTCTTTGTCAGATAAGGAGAGTTACATAACCCATGACATTTCCCTTTTTGCCTCGGCTTCCAGGAAGCTCAAAGTTAAATGTAATGATCACTCTTGTAATTATCAGTGTTGATGCCCTTCCCTTCTTCTAATGTTACTCTTTACATTTTCCTGCTTTATTATTGTGTGTGTTTTCTAATTCTAAGCTGCTCCCACTCCTTTCTGAAAGCAGGCAAATCTTCTAAGCCTTATCCACTGAAAAGTTATGAATAAAAAATGATCGTCAAGCCTACAGGTGCTGAGGCTACTCCAGAGGCTGAGGCCAGAGGACCACTTGAGCCCAGGAATTTGAGACCTGGGCTGGGCAGCATAGCAAGACTCTATCTCCATTAAAACTATTTTTTTTTATTTAAAAAATAATCCGCAAAGAAGGAGTTTATGTGGGATTCCTTAAAATCGGAGGGTGGCATGAATTGATTCAAAGACTTGTGCAGAGGGTGACAGTGACTCCTTGAGAAGCAGTATGAGAAAGCCTGTCCCACCTCCTTCCGCAGCTCCAGCCTGGGCTGAGGCACTGTCACAGTGTCTCCTTGCTGGCAGGAGAGAATTTCAACATTCACCAAAAAGTAGTATTGTTTTTATTAGGTTTATGAGGCTGTAGCCTTGAGGACAGCCCAGGACAACTTTGTTGTCACATAGATAGCCTGTGGCTACAAACTCTGAGATCTAGATTCTTCTGTGGCTGCTTCTGACCTGAGAAAGTTGCGGAACCTCAGTGAGCCTCACATGGCCTCCTTGTCCTTAATGTGGGGACGGTGGGCAAGAAAGGTGATGTGGCACTAGAGATTTATCCATCTCTAAAGGAGGAGTGGATTGTACATGGAAACACCAGAGAAGGAATTACAAAGGAAGAATGTGAGTATCTAAAAATGTAGGTCCGGCGCGCCTGTGTTGATTGCAGGGCTCTTCACAATAGCCAAGACTTGGAAGCAACCCAAGTGTGCATCAGCAGACAAATGGATAGAGAAAATGTGGTGCATATACACAATGGAGTACTATTCAGCCATGAAAAAGAATGAGAATCTGTCATTTGAAACAACATGGATGGAACTGGAGGACATTATGTTAAGTGAAATAAGCCAGACAGAAGGACAGACTTCACATGTTCTCACACATTTGTGGGAGCTAAAAATTAAACTCATGGAGATAGAGAGTAGAAGGATGGTTACCAGAGGCTGAGGAGGGTGGAGGCGAGTAGGGAGAAAGTAGGGATGGTTAATGGGTACAAAAACGTAGTTAGCATGAATAGATCTAGTATTGGATAGCACAGCAGGGTGACGACAGTCAACAGTAATTTATAGTACATTTAAAAACAACTAAAAGAGTGTAATTGGACTGGCTAACACGGTGAAACCCCATCTCTACTAAAAATACAAAAATTAGCTGGGCATGGTGGCTCACGCCTGTAATCCCAGCACTTTGGGAGGCCGAGGCAGGCCGATCACGAGGTCAGGAGATCGAGACCATCCTGGCTAACATGGTGAAACCCCGTCTCTACTACAAATACAAAAAAAAGAAAAAATTAGCCCGGCGTGGTGGCTGGCGTCTGTAGTCCCAGCTACTCGGGAGGCTGAGGCAGGAGAATGGCGTGAACCCGGGAGGCGGAGCTTGCAGTGAGCCGAGATCGCGCCACTGCACTCCAGCCTGGGCGACAAGGCAAGGTTCTATCTCAAAAAAATAAAAATAAAATAAAATAAAATAATAAAATAAAATAAAAATAAAATAAAACAAAATAAAATAAATAAAATAAAATGTATAATTGGAATGTTTATAACACAAGAAATGATAAATGCTTGAGGTGATAGATACCCCATTCACCGTGATGTGATTATTGCACAATGTATGTCTGTATCTAAATATCTCATGTACCCCACAAGTATATACACCTACTATGTACCCATATAAATTTAAAATTAAAAAATTATAAAACAAAAATAAATAAGTAAATTAAAATGTAGGCTGGACACCGTGGTTCACGCCTGTAATCCCAGTGCTTTGTGAGGCTGAGGTGAGAGAATCACTTGAGCCCAGGAGTTTGAGACCGGACTGGGTGACATAGCGAGACCCCATCATCACAAAGAATTTTTAAAAATTAGCTGGGCGTGGTAGCACATACCGGTAGTTCCAGCTACTTGGGAGACCGAGGCAGGAGGATTGCTTGAGCCCAGGAGTTTAAGGCTGCAGTGAGCTACGATGGCGCCACTGCATTCCAGCCTGGGTGACAGAGTGAGACCTTGTCTCTATTTTAAAAATAATAAAAAGAATAAATAAAAATAAATTAAAATGTAAATATGTGCATGTTAGAAAAAATACACCCATCAGCAAAAAGGGGGTAAAGGAGCGATTTCAGTCATAATTGGAGAGATGCAGAATAAGCCAGCAATGCAGTTTCTTTTATTTTGGTCAAAAAAAATAAGCAAAACAATGTTGTAAACACCCAGTGCTGGCAGCAATGTGGTGAGGCTGGCTCTCTCACCGGGGCTCACAGGGAAAACTCATGCAACCCTTTTAGAAAGCCATGTGGAGAGTTGTACCGAGAGGTTTTAGAATATTTATAACTTTGACCCAGAAATTCTATTCTAGGACTCTGTGTTATGAAAATAACCCATCATATGGAAAAAGCTCCTTTCAGAAAGAGGTTCATGGGAGGCTGTTTGTATTTTTTTTTTTCTTTGCATCAAATCCAGCTCCTGCAGGACTGTTTGTATTATTGAAGTACAAAGTGGAATCAATACAAATGTTGGATAGCAGGGGAACAATATTCACAAAATGGAATGGGACATATTATTAAACATAGTGCTTCTGATGACCGTAGACCATAGACAATGCTTAGGATATGATATCACTTCTTTTGTTGTTTTTTGTATTTTGAGACGAAGTCTCATTCTGTCACCCAGGCTGGAGTTCAGTGGCGCCATCTCAGCTCACTGCAACCTCCATCTCCCGGGTTCAAGCTATTCTCCTTCCTCAACCTCCCGAGTAGCTGGGTTGCGCACCACCATGCCTGGCTAACTTTTGTATTTTTAGTACAGATGGGGTTTCACCACGTTGGCCAGGCTGCTCTTGAACTCCTGACGTCAGGTGATCCACCAGCCTTGACCTCCCAAAGTGCTAGGATTACAGGAGCCACTGCACCCAGCCTAGGATATGATATCACTTCTTAGAGCAAGATACAAAATTGCATGTGCACAATAATTCTACCAAGTATAGGTATACAGGGGTAGTTATATATAAATGAGACTTCAAGGAAATACAACAAAATGCAATCGTGATTGTGTTAGGGTGGTAAGAAAACGGTTTTTGCTTTGATGAGCTCTGTTTTTTAAAATCGTTATATTTTCTAATAGAAATACATAGTCTTTTGAAGGAACATAAAAGATTATGAAGAAATGAGTTAGATATTGATTCCTATTGAAGATTCAGACAAGTAAAATTAAGGGGGAAAAAAACGGGATGAACCAGAAGTCAGGCTGGAGTTCCAACCCCAGACCCGACAGCCCAGGCTGATGGGGCCTCCAGGGCAGTGGTTTCCACCCAGCATTCTCAAAAGAGCCACTGAGGTCTCAGTGCCATTTTCAAGATTTCGGAAGCGGCCTGGGCACGGCTGGTCCTTCACTGGGATCACCACTTGGCAATTATTTACACCTGAGACGAATAAAAACCAGAGTGCTGAGATTACAGGCATGGTGGCTCACGCTTGTAATCCCAGCACTTTGGGAAGCCGAGGTGGGCTGATTGCTTGAGCCCAGGAGTTTCAAACTATCCTGGACAACATAGCATGACCTCGTCTCTACAAAAAATACAAAAAATTTGCCAGGTGTGGTGGCATGTGCCTGTGGTCCCAGCTACTTGGGAGGCTGAAGTAGGAGAATCCCCTGAGCCCTGGGAAGTCGAGGCTGCACTGAGCGGTGATGGTGTCACTGCACTCCAGCCTGGGTGACAAAGTGAGACCCTATCTCACAAAGAAAAAAAAACAAAACAAAAATCCCAAAGCACACTGTTTCCACTGTTTCCAGAGTTCCTGAGGGGAAAGGTCACCGGGTGAGGAAGACATTCTCACTGATCTGGCAGAGAAAATGTCCAGTTTTTCCAACTCCCTAAACCATGGTTTTCTATTTCATAGTTCTTAGGCAAATTGGTAAAAATCATTTCTCATCAAAACGCTGATATTTTCACACCTCCCTGGTGTCTGCAGAAAGAACCTTCCAGAAATGCAATCGTGGGAGACCCATCCAGGCCACCCCTGCTTATGGAAGAGCTGAGAAAAAGCCCCACGGGAGCATTTGCTCAGCTTCCGTTACGCACCTAGTGGCATTGTGGGTGGGAGAGGGCTGGTGGGTGGATGGAAGGAGAAGGCACAGCCCCCCCTTGCAGGGACAGAGCCCTCGTACAGAAGGGACACCCCACATTTGTCTTCCCCGCAAAGCGGCCTGTGTCCTGCCTGCGGGGTCAGGGCTTCTCAAACCTGGCTGTGTGTCAGAATCACCAGGGGAACTTTTCAAAACTAGAGAGACTGAAGCCAGACTCCTAGATTCTAATTCTAGGTCAGGGCTAGGGTCTGAGATTGTAAAAATCCACAGGTGATTCTGATGCCCGGCAGGCTTGAGAACAGCCGCAGGGAGTTCTCTGGGAATGTGCCGGTGGGTCTAGCCAGGTGTGAGTGGAGATGCCGGGGAACTTCCTATTACTCCCTCGTCAGTGTGGCCAAACACATTTTTCACTTGACCTCAGGCTGGTGAACGCTCCCCTCTGGGGTTCAGGCCTCACGATGCCATCCTTTTGTGAAGTGAGGACCTGCAATCCCAGCTTCGTAAAGCCCGCTGGAAATCACTAACACTTCTGGGATGCCTTCAGAGCAGCCCTCTGTCCCTTCAGCTCCCCTGGGGTGTGACTCGACCTCCCGTCACTCCCCAGACTGCCTCTGCCAAGTCCGAAAGTGGAGGCATCCTTGCGAGCAAGCAGGCGGGTCCAGGGTGGCGCATGTCACTCATCGAAAGTGGAGGCGTCCTTGCAAGCAAGCAGGCGGGTCCAGGGTGGCGTGTCACTCATCCTTTTTTCTGGCTACCAAAGGTGCAGATAATTAATAAGAAGCTGGATCTTAGCAACGTCCAGTCCAAGTGTGGCTCAAAGGATAATATCAAACACGTCCCGGGAGGCGGCAGTGTGAGTACCTTCACACGTCCCATGCGCCGTGCTGTGGCTTGAATTATTAGGAAGTGGTGTGAGTGCGTACACTTGCGAGACACTGCATAGAATAAATCCTTCTTGGGCTCTCAGGATCTGGCTGCGACCTCTGGGTGAATGTAGCCCGGCTCCCCACATTCCCCCACACGGTCCACTGTTCCCAGAAGCCCCTTCCTCATATTCTAGGAGGGGGTGTCCCAGCATTTCTGGGTCCCCCAGCCTGCGCAGGCTGTGTGGACAGAATAGGGCAGATGACGGACCCTCTCTCCGGACCCTGCCTGGGAAGCTGACAATACCCATCAAAGTCTCCTTCCACTCATGCCCAGCCCTGTCCCCAGGAGCCCCATAGCCCATTGGAAGTTGGGCTGAAGGTGGTGGCACCTGAGACTGGGCTGCCGCCTCCTCCCCCGACACCTGGGCAGGTTGACGTTGAGTGGCTCCACTGTGGACAGGTGACCCATTTGTTCTGATGAGTGGACACCAAGGTCTTATTGTCCTGCTCAGCTGCTGCTCCTACACGTTCAAGGCAGGAGCCGATTCCTAAGCCTCCAGCTTATGCTTAGCCTGCGCCACCCTCTGGCAGAGACTCCAGATGCAAAGAGCCAAACCAAAGTGCGACAGGTCCCTCTGCCCAGCATTGAGGTGTGGCAGAGAAATGCTGCTTTTGGCCCTTTTAGATTTGGCTGCCTCTGGCCAGGAGTGGTGGCTCGTGCCTGTAATTCCAGCACTTTGGGAGACTAAGGCGGGAGGTTCGCTTGAGCCCAGGAGTTCAAGACCAGCCTGGGCAACAATGAGACCCCTGTGTCTACAAAAAAAATTAAAATTAGCCAGGTGTGGTGGCACGCACCTATAGTCCCAGCTACTTGGGAGGCTGAGGTGGGAGGATTGCCTGAGTCCGGGAGGCGGAAGTTGCAAGGAGCCATGATCGCGCCACTGCACTTCAACCTAGGCAACAGAGTGAGACTTTGTCTCAAAAAACAATAATATAATAATTTTAAAATAAATAGATTTGGCTTCCTCTAAATGTCCCCGGGGACTCCGTGCGTCTTCTGTGGAGTGTCTCCCTGAGATTCGGGACTCAGATCCTCAAGTGCAACTGACCCACCCGATAAGCTGAGGCTTCATCATCCCCTGGCCGGTCTATGTCCACTGGGCACCCGAGGCTCCTCTCCCACCAGCTCTCTTGGTCAGCTGAAAGCAAACTGTTAACACCCTGGGGAGCTGGACGTATGAGACCCTTGGGGTGGGAGGCGTTGATTTTTGAGAGCAATCACCTGGCCCTGGCTGGCAGTACCAGGACACTGCTGTGGCTCCAGGGCGGGCTGTCTCCAGAAAATGCCTGGCCTGAGGCAGCCACCCGCATCCAGCCCAGAGGGTTTATTCTTGTAATGTGCTGCTGCTTCCTGCCCTGAGCACCTGGATCCCGGCTTCTGCCCTGAGGCCCCTTGAGTCCCACAGGTGGCAAGCGCTTGCCCTGCGGCTGCTGCATGGGGCTAACTAATGCTTCCTCACCAGTGTCTGCTAAGTGTCTCCTCTGTCTTCCACGCCCTGCTCTCCTGTCCCCCCAGTTTGTCTGCTGTGAGGGGACAGAAGAGGTGTGTGCCGCCCCCACCCCTGCCCGGGCCCTTGTTCCTGGGATTGCTGTTTTCAGCTGTTTGAGCTTTGATCCTGGTTCTCTGGCTTCCTCAAAGTGAGCTCGGCCAGAGGAGGAAGGCCATGTGCTTTCTGGTTGAAGTCAAGTCTGGTGCCCTGGTGGAGGCTGTGCTGCTGAGGCGGAGCTGGGGAGAGAGTGCACAGGGGCTGCTTGGCCAACCCCTCTGGGTAGCTGATGCCCAAAGACGCTGCAGTGCCCAGGACATCTGGGACCTCCCTGGAGCCCGCCTGTGTGTCCCGCGCTGTGCTCATCTGCGGGCTAGCCTGTGACCCACGCTGTGCTTGTCTGCGGGCTAGCCTGTGACCCGCGCTGTGCTTGTCTGTGGTCTAGCCTGTGACCTGGCAGAGAGCCACCAGATGTCCCGGGCTGAGCACCGCCCTCTGAGCACCTTCACAGGAAGCCCTTCTCCTGGTGAGAAGAGATGCCAGCCCCTGGCATCTGGGGGCACTGGATCCCTGGCCTGAGCCCTAGCCTCTCCCCAGCCTGGGGGCCCCTTCCCAGCAGGCTGGCCCTGCTCCTTCTCTACCTGGGATCCTTCTGCCTCCTGGCTGGACCCTGGAAGCTCTGCAGGGCCTGCTGTCCCCCTCCCTGGCCTCCAGGTATCCTGACCACCGGCCCTGGCTCCCACTGCCATCCACTCCTCTCCTTTCTGGCCGTTCCCTGGTCCCTGTCCCAGCCCCCCTCCCCCTCTCACGAGTTACCTCACCCAGGCCAGAGGGAAGAGGGAAGGAGGCCCTGGTCATACCAGCACATCCTCCCACCTCCCTCGGCCCTGGTCCACCCCCTCGGTGCCGGCCTCAGAGCACAGCTCTCTCCAAGTCAGGCCGCACGCCATCCATCCTCCCTGTCCCCCAACGTCCTTGCCACAGATCATGTCCGCCCTGACACACATGGGCCTCAGCAATCTCTGCCCCAGTTAACTCCCCATCCATAAAGAGCACATGCCAGCTGACACCAAAATAATTCGGGATGGTTCCAGTTTAGACCTAAGTGGAAGGAGAAACCACCACCCGCCCTGCACCTTGTTTTTTGGTGACCTTGATAAACCATCTTCAGCCATGAAGCCAGCTGTCTCCCAGGAAGCTCCAGGGCAGGGCTTCCTCGGGAGCTGACTGATAGGTGGGAGGTGGCTGCCCCCTTGCACCCTCAGGTGACCCCACACAAGGCCACTGCTGGAGGCCCTGGGGACTCCAGGAATGTCAGTCAGTGACCCGTCCCCCAGGCCCCACACAGCCATGGCTTCATAGAGGCCTGCCTCCAGGGGACCTGTGTGTCTGCCACTGTGGAGTCCCTACAGCGTGCCCCCCACAGGGGAGCTGGTTCTTTGACTGAGATCAGCTGGCAGCTCAGGGCCATCATTCCCAGAGGGAGCGGTGCCCTGGAGGCCACAGGCCTCCTCATGTGTGTCTGCGTCCGCTCGAGCTTACTGAGACACTAAATCTGTTGGTTTCTGCTGTGCCACCTACCCACCCTGCTGGTGTTGCTTTGTTCCTGTTGCAAAAGACAGGAATGTCCAGGACACTGAGTGTGCAGGTGCCTGCTGGTTCTCACGTCCGAGCTGCTGAACTCCGCTGGGTCCTGCTTACTTATGGTCTTTGCTCTAGTGCTTTCCAGGGTCCGTGGAAGCTTTTCCTGGAATAAAGCCCACCCATCGACCCTCACAGCGCCTCCCCTCTTTGAGGCCCAGCAGATACCCCACTCCTGCCTTTCCAGCAAGATTTTTCAGATGCTGTGCATACTCATCATATTGATCACTTTTTTCTTCATGTCTGATTGTGATCTGTCAATTTCATGTCAGGAAAGGGAGTGACATTTTTACACTTAAGCGTTTGCTGAGCAAATGTCTGGGTCTTGCACAATGACAATGGGTCCCTGTTTTTCCCAGAGGCTCTTTTGTTCTGCAGGGATTGAAGACACTCCAATCCCACAGTCCCCAGCTCCCCTGGGGCAGGGTTGGCAGAATTTCAACAACACATTTTTCCACCCTGACTAGGGTGTGCTCCTCATGGCAGCTGGGAACCACTGTCCAATTAGGGCCTGGGCTTACACAGCTGCTTCTCATTGAGTTACACCCTTAATAAAATAATCCCATTTTATCCTTTTTGTCTCTCTGCCTTCCTCTCTCTCTGCCTTTCCTCTTCTCTCTCCTCCTCTCTCATCTCCAGGTGCAAATAGTCTACAAACCAGTTGACCTGAGCAAGGTGACCTCCAAGTGTGGCTCATTAGGCAACATCCATCATAAACCAGGTAGCCCTGTGGAAGGTGAGGGTTGGGACGGGAAGGTGCAGGGGGTGGAGGAGTCCTGGTGAGGCTGGAACTGCTCCAGACTTCAGAAGGGGCTGGAAAGGATATTTTAGGTAGACCTACATCAAGGAAAGTGTTGAGTGTGAAACTTGCGGGAGCCCAGGAGGCGTGGTGGCTCCAGCTCGCTCCTGCCCAGGCCATGCTGCCCAAGACAAGGTGAGGCGGGAGTGAAGTGAAATAAGGCAGGCACAGAAAGAAAGCACATATTCTCGGCCGGGCGCTGTGGCTCACGCCTGTAATTCCAGCACTTTGGGAGGCCAAGGCGGGCAGATCACGAGGTCAGGAGACCGAGACCATAATGGCTAACACTGTGAAACCCCATCTCTACTAAAAATACAAAAAATTAGCCGGGCGTGGTGGCGGGCGCCTGTAGTCCCAGCTACTCCGGAGGCTGAGGCAGGAAAATGGCGTGAACCCGGGAGGCGGAGCTTGCAGTGAGCAGAGTGAGCGGAGATCGTGCCACTGCACTCCAGCCTGGGCGACAGAGCGAGACTCCATCTCAAAAAAAAAAAAAAAAAAAAAAAAGTACATGTTCTCGCTTCTTTGTGGGATCCAGGAGATAGAGAATAGAAGGATGGTTACCAGAGGCTGGGAAGGGTAGTGAGGGGATGGTGGGGGGATGGTCAATGGGTACAAAAAAAATAGAATAAGACCTAGTATTTGATAGTGCAACAGGGTGACTATAGTCAATAATAATTTAATTGTACATTTAAAAATAACTAAAAGATAGCCGGGTGCAGTGGCTTACGTCTGTAATCCCAGCACTTTGGGAGGCTGAGGTGGGCGTTTGAGACCAGCCTGGCCAACATGGTGAAACCCCATCTCTACTAAAAATACAAAAATTAGCCAGGCATGGTGGCGGGCGCCTGTAATCCCAGCTACTCAGGAGGCTGAGGCAGGAGAATCACTTGAACCTGGGAGGCAGAGGTTGCAGTGAGCCGAGATCTTGCCACTGCACTCCAGCCTGGGTGACAGTGAAACTCCATCTCAAAAATAAAAATAAAAATACGGCTGGGCACGGTGGCTCACGCCTGTAATCCCAGCACTTTGGGAGGCCGAGGCGAGCGGATCACAAGGTCAGGAGATATAGACCATCCTGGCTAACACGGTGAAACCCGGTCTGTACTAAAAATACAAAAAATTAGCCAGGCGTGGTGGCAGGTGCCTATAGTCCCAGCTACTCACAAGGCTGAGGCAGGAGAATGGCATGAACCTGGGAGGCGGAGCTTGCAGTGAGCCGAGATTGCGCCACTGCACTCCAGCCTGGGTGAGAGAGTGAGACTCCGTCTCAAAAAAAAAAAAAAAACACAACAAAAACCTAAAAGAATATAAATGGATTGTTTGTAACACAAAGGACAAATGTTTGAGGGGATGGATACACCATTTTCCATGATGTGATTATTATACATTGTGTGTCTGTATCAAAACATCTCATGAACCCCATAAATATATACACCTATGTACCCACAAAAATTAAAAAAATATATTTTTTAAGGTGAAGAGGGAGGCGAGATGCTGGCCTTAACCCCTAACCCGTTGTTCTCCCTGCAAGCTGTCCACAGGGCCTCTCAGACTCGAGGTTCAGCTATATGGATGCATGAGCTTGGTCCCCAGCCAACATGGGAGACACTTCACCATCGACAGCAGCTACAGCACAGGAACCCTGGGTCACTGCCATGTCCCCTCTGTGACTTTGTTTAAACAGAAAATGATGCTCTGGGCCGGCTGTGGTGGCCCACGCCTATAATCCCAGCACCTTGGGAGGTGGAGGTGGGCAGATTGCCTGAGCTCAGGAGTTGGAGATCAGCCTGGCCAACATGGCGAAACCCCATGTCTACTAAAAATACAAAAACTAGCCAGGCATGGTGGCGCATGCCTGTAATCCCAGCTACTTGGGAGACTGAAGCAGGAGAATCACTTGAACCCAGGAGGCAGAGGCTGAGTGAGCCAAGATCGTGCCAATGCACTCCAGCTTGGGTGAGGGAGTGAGACTCCGTCTCAAAAAAAAAAAAAAGAAAGAAAAAGAAAAGAAAGTGATCCTACTGGAACCATGCTTACTCCCCTCCCCACCTCACACTGTGTAGAAATCAGTGCTGTCGGCCGGGCGCGGTGGCTCATGCCTGTAATCGCAGCGCTTTGGGAGGCCAAGGCAGGCGGATCACGAGGTCAGGAGATCAAGACCATCCTGGCTAACACAGTGAAACCCCGTCTCTACTAAAAATACAAAAAATTAGCCGGGCATGGTGGCGGGCACCTGTAGTCCCAACTACTTGGGAGGCTGAGGCAGGAGAATGGCATGAACCTGGGAGGCGGAGCTTGCAGTGAGCCAAGATCGCGCCACTGCATACCAGCCTGGGTGACAGAGTGAGACTCAGCAAAAAAAAAAAAAAGAAAGAAAGAAAGAAAGAAATCAGTGCTGTCTATACTTCTTTCTGCAGTGATGGAAATATTCTGTATCTGTGCTGTCCAGTATAGTAGCCACTAGCTACATGTGGCACTTGAAACATGGCTGGTGCAGTTGAGGAAGAGTGGCTGCCATATCGGATGACACAGCTATAGATTCTGTCACCCCACCCCGAGAGTCCAGAGCGGGGACTTCTGCCTTAGGCCCTATTCAGGGCTGGTTTTTACTTGAACCCTTACTGTGGGAAGAGAAGGCCATGAGAAGTTCAGTCTAGAATGTGACTCCTTATTTTCTGGCTCCCTTGGACACTTTGTGGGATTTAGTCTCCCTGTGGAAAGTATTCCACAAGTGGTGCCACTACCCCAGCTGTGAGAGCAGCTGGGAGCTGCTTTTGTCATCTTTCCCTGGAAAGTCCTGTGGGCTGTCTCTTCCTCATGCCTTGTCCCATGCTTGGGCATGGTGTCAAGCGTCAGGAGGGAGAAAGGGTCCTTATTTATTTATTTAGAGAGGGAGCCTCCTTCTGTTCCCAGGCTGGAGTGCAGTGGTGCGATCTCGGCTCACTGCAACCTCCGCCTCCTGGGTTCAAGTGATTCTCCTGCCTCAGCCTCCTGAGTAGCTGAGATTACAGGCACATGCCAACATGCCCGGCTAATTTTTTTTTTTTTTTTTTTTTTGAGATGGAGTTTTACTCTTGTTGCCCAGGCTGGAGTATAATGGCACAATCTCGGCTCACTGCAACCTCCACCTCCCGGATTCAAGCAATTCTCCTGTCTCAGCTTCCCAAGTAGCTGGGATTACAGGTGCCCGCCACCATGCTCAGCTAATTTTTCTATTTTTTTTTAGTAGAGACGAGGTTTCACCATGTTGGTCAGACTGGTCTCAAACTCCTGACCTCAGGTGATCCACCTGCCTCGGCCTCCCAAAGTGCTAGGATTACAGGCATGAGCCACCACGCCTGGCCTGAAAGGGTTCTTATTTAGTGTGCATTTTGACATTCAATTTAATTCCAAGGTCTTGTGGGGTCATGGTTTACAGGATGTTGATATAGAAAAGACTTCACTTAATGGGCCGGGCACAGTGGCTCATGCCTATAATCCCAGCACTTTGGGAGGCCGAGGCAGGCAGATCAGGAGGTCAGGAGATTGAGACCATCCTGGCTAACACAGTGAAACCCCATCTCTACTGAAAATACAAAAAATTAGCCGGGCGTGGTGGCAGGCACCTGTAGTCCCAGCCACTCGGTTGGCTGAGGCAGGAGAATGGCATGAACCCAGGAGGCGGAGCTTGCAGTGAGCAGAGACCATGCCACTGCGCTCCAGCCTGGGCGACAGAGCAAGACTCTGTCTCAAGAAAAAAAAAAAAAAAAAAAGACTTTACTTACTGGAAGCCAACCAATGTATATTTAGAATAATTTTTCCTGGGCTGAGCTGTCATTTACCTTTGCAGTATCTCAAGAAGAAGAGTTTACAGTGTAAATATTTGATGCACACTTTGATTAGATAGATGAAGCAAACTATTTTCAAGAGCTTTGCAAGGACTTACTTGTATCCAAACACCATTCTAAAGGAGTCTTACCTACTTCTAAAGGCTGGTCTCTACTTGGAACCACTTGCTTGGCCCTTGTTCAATTCCTGCTGCAAACCTGGAAGTCCTGTCATTGTCTTCTTCCCTCCAGAGCAGTGGCACCCAATCTAATTTTTGCTGTGCCCCAGCAGCCCCTGGCACTTTGCCCTGTAGACTGCAGACCTCATGTAATGTATGTTAAGTCCACAGAACCACAGAAGATGATGGCAAGATGCTCTTGTGTGTGTTGTGTTCTAGGAGGTGGCCAGGTGGAAGTAAAATCTGAGAAGCTTGACTTCAAGGACAGAGTCCAGTCGAAGATTGGGTCCCTGGACAATATCACCCATGTCCCTGGCGGAGGAAATAAAAAGGTAAAGGGGGTAGGGCGGGTTGGATGCTGCCCTTGAGTATATGGACATTAATCAAGTTGAGTGGACAAAGGCTGGTCCAGTTCCCAGAGGAGGAAAACAGAGTCTTCTGTGTTGACTGGCTGGATGTGGGCCCTCAGCAGCATCCAGTGGGTCTCGACTGCCTGTCTCAATCACCTGGAGCTTTAGCACGTTTCACACCTGGGCCCCAACCTGGAGAGGCTGACCAATGGGTCTCAGGGGCAGCTCGGTTGCTGGAGTTTTTGTTTTTATTTATTTTTATGTGTTTAAGGCAGGGTCTCTGTATTAGTCCATTCTCACACTGCTAATAAAGACATACCCAAGACTGGGTAATTTATAAAGGAAAGAGGTTTAATGGACTCACAGTTCCACATGGTTGGGGAGGCCTCAAAATCATGGCAGAAGGCAAAGGAGAAGCAAAGGCATGTCTTACATGGCGACGGGCAAGAGAGCGTGTGCAGGGGAACTCCCATTTATAAAACCATCAGACCTCATGAGATTTATTCAGTATCATGAGAACAGCATGGGAAAGACCTGCCCCCATGATTCAGTTACCTCCCACTGGGTCCCTCCCATGACACATGGAATTATGGGAGCTACAATTCAAGATGAGATTTGGGTGGGGACACAGCCAAACCATATCAGTCTCCCTCTGTCATCCAGGCTGGAGTGCACTGGCATGATCTCGGCTCACTGCAGCCTCTACCTCCCTGGGTCAGGTGATCTTCCCACCTCAGCCTCCCAGGTAGCTGGAACTACAGGTACCTGCCACTATGCCTGGCTAAATATTTTGTATTTCCTGTGGAGACGAGGTTTTGCCGCGTTGCCCAGGCTGGTCTTGAACTCCTGAGGTCAAGCAACATGCCCACCTCGGCCTCCCAAGGTGCTGGGATTACAGGTGTGAACCACAGTGCTCGGCCTAAGTCACTGCAGTTTTTAAAGCTCCCAGGTGATTCTTCAGTGCAGTCAAAAGTGAGAACTGGCTGGGTGCGGTGGCTCATGCCTGTAATCCCAGCACCTTGGGAGGCCAAGGTGGGCAGATGGCTTGAGGTCAGGAGTTCAAGACCAGCCTGGCCAACATGGTAAAACCCCATCTCTACTAAAAATACAAAAGTTAGCTGGGTGTGGTGGTGCGTGCCTGTAATCCCAGCTACTTGGGAGGCTGAGGCATGAGAATTGCTTGAACCCGGGGGACAGAGGTTGTAGTGAGCCGAGATCGTGCCACTGCACTCCAGCCTGGGCAACAGAGTGAGATTCCATCTCAAAAAAAAAAAAAAAAAAAAAGCGAGAACCACTGTCCTAGGCCCTGATGTTTGCAGGCAACTAAAAAAGGAAGTGGACATCCCCAGTCAGCTGTGGCGCACCAAGAACAAGTCATGGGAACATAACCTAATTTTCTAAATGGATTACTAGGCACTTAGAGCAAAACAATGATGCTGAAATCCTGATTTCAGCAAAGCCTCTGCCTGCCTGTCTTGGAAGTATCCACATGAGGCTGCTGGGGCCTTGGTGTCCCCAGCAGTTTCTAGTCTCTAGGTCTTGCTGTGGGTGTCTGTGCAGTGAGGGTGTGTGTGGCGCTGGATGAGCTCTGTCTAGGCCTGGCACAGGATGCAGTCTGGTAGCTGCTGCTTCTCTTCTGCAGAAGCGCAGCCAAGCACCCTCTGGGGTTTCAGGCCCACACCCAGCCTGAAGTTCTGGGAGTGGCTCACTTTCCAACCTTCAGGGTCTCCCAGCAGCTGACTGGGGAGTGGTGGAGGGAAAAGGGATTGTATTAGTCCGTTTTCACGCCGCTGATGAAGACATACCCGATACTGGGCAGTCTAAAAGATAGAGGTCTGATGGACTCACAGTTCCACGTGACTGGGGAGGCCTGACAATCATGGTGGAAGGTGAAAGGCTTGTCTCACACGGTGGCAGACAAGAGAAAAGAGCTTGTGCAGGGGAACTCCCCTTTATAAAACCATCAGATCTCGGGAGACTTATTCACTATCATGAGAACAGCACGGGAAAGACCCTTCTCTATGATTCAATTACCTCCCACCAGGTCCCTCCCACAACATGTAGGAATTGTGGGAACTACAATTCAAGATGACATTTGGGTGGGGACACAGCCAAACCATATCAGGGGTGTCCCAGAAAGGGTATAGGATCTGAGACCCAAGTCAGCATGAGAAAGTATGCTTCTCATGGTGGCCCAGTTGGGTGGAAGTGGCAGCCAGGCCGTCTTTCCACCAGGCCACTCAAGTAGCAGCTGAGAGACCCCTGCCCTGGCCAGTCCCCGCCCTCCCCTCTTGCCACTGCATCTGGTTCTGAACAGATGGGCACCCTCATCTTGTATTTGTGATAAATGTCTAACAATGTAGTTTTGTGAGAAGGGTTTGCTGATACAGCCTTGCTGCAGATGCTGCGAACTGTGGCCTGGGAGAGACCTTACCTCCAGACACGCCCTGAGGCAGGGGAGGGCACTGGCCCGTAGCTGGCCGAGAGCTCTCAGGTTGCGTGACTCAGGACACAGGGATACTTTTCAGTGGCTGGGTCGCTATCCAAAGTGAGAAAACAAGGAGGGACCAGGAGGCTGTCCGCCTCAAGAGATGTGGGGGCCAGGTCCAGTTATCTGGGGAAGCAGTAAGCTTCTCTGCTGTTTCTACCCCCCAGGCCTCCCCTGGTCTAAGGCAGGGCCTCCCAGCCTCGGGGCACTTTAAAGATATCTGGGCCTGGCCCCATCCCCACAGTCTGACTGAGTGGGTCTGGATAGGGCCTGGGCATTGGTGATTTCCTGGGTGAAAGGAGGCCCCTCACAGTCTCTGGAAGCTTCTCTGTGTTAGGAAAAGTTCTGGGCTTGACTCTGCTTGGAAAGTCAAGATCCGCAAATCCTCTCAGCCTCAGTTTCTCCTTCAGCAAGATGAAATGGAAATGCTGTACCTACGTCCCGGGGTGGTTGTGAGACCCAAAAAAGACAATGTTCTAGAAGGTTCCTGGTGCGTTGCAGTCCTCTAAGAACCTGAGTTAGAGCCACGCTGAGTCTCAGCTTCTTGGCTCCTTCTGTTTCAAACTCGTCCATGTGATAGCTCAGGAAGGGTAGGCAGGGCCCTGTCCCCTACTCAGAAAACACCATCCTGGTCCTGGGGATCCCCGCAGCATTAGTCCCCTGTTTTCCCAGTGTATTGAGAAAAATTGCTAACAAGCAGTGGGGCACACCACCAGCCTCCTGGGTTCCTTTCAGTTTGGGGATTTTTGGACATTCCCAGGAATGTCTTTAAAAACACTTCAAAAAACATTAACATAAGTATTTTTATCAAAGCCTGTATTAAATGGTCTTTCAAGAAAATACAGTAACAGGTCAGGCATGGTGGCTCATGCCTGTAACCCCAGCACTTTGGGAGGCCAAGGCAGGCAGATCACCTGAAATCAGGAGTTCAAGACCAACCTGGCCGACACAGCCAAATCCCATCTCTACAAAAAATACAAAAATTAGCTGGGTGTGGTGGCACGCACCTGTAGTCCCAGCTACTTGGGAGGCCGAGGCAGGAGAATTGCTTGATCCCAGAGGCGGAGGTTGCAGTGAGCCAAGATCGTGCCACTGCACTCCAGCGTGGGTGACAAGGTGAATCTTTGTCTCAAAAAAAAAAAAAAAGATAAAATACAGTATACAGTAATAGAGAACAATCCTTTTTTCAAAGTAGTGACCCCAAATGAACAAAATATGCATCTAGCTTAAATGGGAGCCTGGTTTTCTCTACGCCCATTCAAGCCCCCTGCAATAGGGGCCCTTCACCCCGCATCCATGGACTCCTAAAATTATATGGAAAATGGCTGTGTGTGAGTGTGGATGGACATGTGCACACATATTTTTAGCTTTACCAGATGCTCAAAGAGCCTAGGACCCAAAAAGGGCTGAGAATGACCGTGTCGGCCACTTCAGGGTCATCAGGAATTGCTGTGCACTGCTCACTTCTCCAGTGAACACTTTCTGCTTCTGTGTTTCCTGGTATCCTTTGGGACTCCTGGCTAGGTCATGTGTTTCTCTACTTTCAAAAGGGCTTCAGCCAGGCACGATGGCATGAGCCTGTAGTCCCAGCTGCTCTGGAGGTTAAGGTGGGAAGATTGCTTGAGCCCAGGAATTTGAGGCCAGCCTGGGCAAGTAGATAGGTAGATGATTGATAGATAGATAGATAAATAGATGGATAGATAAGTCGCTAGACAGTCATCCATCCACCCATCCACACATAAAAAGGCCTTTGTCACGTCATGTTTTGTGGCCCACCTGCCAGTGTTGCCCACAGTTGCTGCCCCTCCAAACTCATCAGTCACTGGCAAACAGGAGGAATGTGTGGCTCATGTCTGGGCATCAGTGGCTGTGGGAGACATCCTTGATCTTCTCCAGCTTCTCCTTCCACATCTTCCTTTGCAATCTGGCAATATCTATTAAAATAAAATGTGCATGCCTTTTGACCTAAGAGCTTCACTTCTAGGACCCACTTACACGTGTGTGACATGATGTTCATACGGGTTTATTTATCTGAGGTTGTTCATACACACCATTGCCTGTAATCACTAAAGGCGGGAGCAGCCTACACATCCATCCACAGAGGAGTAGATGCCTTTTGGTACATCCGTGGTGACGGAATACTAAGCAGCCTGTGTATCTATACACTCACACGTGTTTGTTTATGTGTGGAATATCTCTGGAGGGTACACAAGAAACTTAAAATGATCACTGTCTCTGGGGAGGGTACCTGGGTGCCTGGGAGGCAGGTCAGGGAAGGAGTGGGCACAGGTATTACCAATTGGAAGACAATAAAAACAATAGCTCCTGGCCAGGCGCAGTGGCTCACGCCTGTAATGGCAGCACTCTGAGAGGCTGAGGCGGGCAGATTGCTTGCGTCCAGGAGTTCGAGACCAGCCTGGGCAACATAGCAAAACCCCGTTTCTATTAAAAATACAAAAAATTAGCCAGGTGTGGTGGCATGCACCTGTAATCCCAGCTACTCGGGAGGCTGAGGTGAGAGAATCACCTGAGCCCGGGAGGTCAAGGCTGCAGTGAGGTGAGATTGTGCCACCGCACTCTAGCCTGGGCGATAGAGCATGACCCTGTCTCAAAAACAAACAAAAAACAGTCCCTGGCACTCTCGGCCAGGCCTGGCAGGGCAGTTGGCAGGGCTGGTCTTTCTCTGGCACTTCATCTCACCCTCCCTCCCTTCCTCTTCTTGCAGATTGAAACCCACAAGCTGACCTTCCGCGAGAACGCCAAAGCCAAGACAGACCACGGGGCGGAGATCGTGTACAAGTCGCCAGTGGTGTCTGGGGACACGTCTCCACGGCATCTCAGCAATGTCTCCTCCACCGGCAGCATCGACATGGTAGACTCGCCCCAGCTCGCCACGCTAGCTGACGAGGTGTCTGCCTCCCTGGCCAAGCAGGGTTTGTGATCAGGCCCCTGGGGCGGTCAATAATCGTGGAGAGGAGAGAATGAGAGAGTGTGGAAAAAAAAAAGAATAATGACCCGGCCCCCGCCCTCTGCCCCCAGCTGCTCCTCGCAGTTCGGTTAATTGGTTAATCACTTAACCTGCTTTTGTCGCTCGGCTTTGGCTCGGGACTTCAAAATCAGTGATGGGAATAAGAGCAAATTTCATCTTTCCAAATTGATGGGTGGGCTAGTAATAAAATATTTTTAAAAAAAACATTCAAAAACATGGCCACATCCAACATTTCCTCAGGCAATTCCTTTTGATTCTTTTTTCTTCCCCCCTCCATGTAGAAGAGGGAGAAGGAGAGGCTCTGAAAGCTGCTTCTGGGGGATTTCAAGGGACTGGGGGTGTCAACCACCTCTGGCCCCGTTGTGGGGGTGTCACAGAGGCAGTGGCAGCAACAAAGGATTTGAAACTTGGTGTGTTCGTGGAGCCACAGGCAGACGATGTCAACCTTGTGTGAGTGTGACGGGGGTTGGGGTGGGGCGGGAGGCCACGGGGGAGGCCGAGGCAGGGGCTGGGCAGAGGGGCGAGGAAGCACAAGAAGTGGGAGTGGGAGAGGAAGCCACGTGCTGGAGAGTAGACATCCCCCTCCTTGCCGCTGGGAGAGCCAAGGCCTATGCCACCTGCAGTGTCTGAGCGGCCGCCTGTCCTTGGTGGCCGGGGGTGGGGGCCTGCTGTGGGTCAGTGTGCCACCCTCTGCAGGGCAGCCTGTGGGAGAAGGGACAGCGGGTAAAAAGAGAAGGCAAGCTGGCAGGAGGGTGGCACTTCATGGATGACCTCCTTAGAAAAGACTGACCTTGATGTCTTGAGAGCGCTGGCCTCTTCCTCCCTCCCTGCAGGGTAGGGGGCCTGAGTTGAGGGGCTTCCCTCTGCTCCACAGAAACCCTGTTTTATTGAGTTCTGAAGGTTGGAACTGCTGCCATGATTTTGGCCACTTCGCAGACCTGGGACTTTAGGGTTAACCAGTTCTCTTTGTAAGGACTTGTGCCTCTTGGGAGACGTCCACCCGTTTCCAAGCCTGGGCCACCGGCATCTCTGGAGTGTGTGGGGGTCTGGGAGGCGGGTCCCGAGCCCCCCGTCCTTCCCACAGCCACTGCAGTCACCCCTGTCTGCCCCGCTGTACTGTTGTCTGCCGTGAGAGCCCAATCACTGCCTATACCCCTCATCACGTCACAATGTCCCGAATTCCCAGCCTCACCACCCCTTCTCAGTAATGACCCTGGTTGGTTGCAGGAGGTACCTACTCCATACTGAGGGTGAAATTAAGGGAAGGCAAAGTCCAGGCACAAGAGTGGGACCCCAGCCTCTCACTCTCAGTTCCACTCATCCAACTGGGACCCTCACCACGAATCTCATGATCTGATTCGGTTCCCTGTCTCCTCCTCCCGTCACAGATGTGAGCCAGGGCACTGCTCAGCTGTGACCCTAGGTGTTTCTGCCTTGTTGACATGGAGAGAGCCCTTTCCCCTGAGAAGGCCTGGCCCCTTCCTGTGCTGAGCCCACAGCAGCAGGCTGGGTGTCTTGGTTGTCAGTGGTGGCACCAGGATGGAAGGGCAAGGCACCCAGGGCAGGCCCACAGTCCCGCTGTCCCCCACTTGCACCCTAGCTTGTAGCTGCCAACCTCCCAGACAGCCCAGCCCGCTGCTCAGCTCCACATGCATAGTATCAGCCCTCCACACCCGACAAAGGGGAACACACCCCCTTGGAAATGGTTCTTTCCCCCCAGTCCCAGCTGGAAGCCATGCTGTCTGTTCTGCTGGAGCAGCTGAACATATACATAGATGTTGCCCTGCCCTCCCCATCTGCACCCTGTTGAGTTGTAGTTGGATTTGTCTGTTTATGCTTGGATTCACCAGAGTGACTATGATAGTGAAAAGAAAAAAAAAAAAAAAAAAAAGGACGCATGTATCTTGAAATGCTTGTAAAGAGGTTTCTAACCCACCCTCACGAGGTGTCTCTCACCCCCACACTGGGACTCGTGTGGCCTGTGTGGTGCCACCCTGCTGGGGCCTCCCAAGTTTTGAAAGGCTTTCCTCAGCATCTGGGACCCAACAACAGAGACCAGATTCTAGCAGCTAAGGAGGCCATTCAGCTGTGAGGAAGGCCTGAAGCACAGGATTAGGACTGAAGCGATGATCTCCCCTTCCCTACTTCCTCCTGGGGCTCCCTGTGTCAGGGCACAGACTAGGTCTTGTGGCTGGTCTGGCTTGCGGCGTGAGGATGGTTCTCTCTGGTCATAGCCCGAAGTCTCACGGCAGTCCCAAAGGAGGCTTACAACTCCTGCATCACAAGAAAAAGGAAGCCAGTGCCAGCTGGGGGGATCTGCAGCTCCCAGAAGCTCCGTGAGCCTCAGCCCACCCCTCAGACTGGGTTCCTCTCCAAGCTTGCCCTCTGGAGGGGCAGCGCAGCCTCCCACCAAGGGCCCTGCGACCACAGCAGGGATTGGGATGAATTGCCTGTCCTGGATCTGCTCTAGAGGCCCAAGCTGCCTGCCTGAGGAAGGATGACTTGACAAGTCAGGAGACACTGTTCCCAAAGCCTTGACCAGAGCACCTCAGCCCGCTGACCTTGCACAAACTCCATCTGCTGCCATGAGAAAAGGGAAGCCGCCTTTGCAAAACATTGCTGCCTAAAGAAACTCGGCAGCCTCAGGCCCAATTCTGCCACTTCTGGTTTGGGTATAGTTAAAGGCAACCCTGAGGGACTTGGCAGTAGAAATCCAGGGCCTCCCCTGGGGCTGGCAGCTTCGTGTGCAGCTAGAGCTTTCCCTGCAAGGAAGTCTCTGGGCCCAGAACTCTCCACCAAGAGCCTCCCTGCCGTTCGCTGAGTCCCAGCAATTCTAAGTTGAAGGGATCTGAGAAGGAGAAGGAAATGTGGGGTAGATTTGGTGGTGGTTAGAGATATGCCCCCCTCATTACTGCCAACAGTTTTGGCCGCATTTCTTCATGCACCTTGGTTCCTCTTCCTGAAGTTCTTGTGCCCTGCTCTTCAGCACCATGGGCCTTATACGGAAGGCTCTGGGATCTCCCCCTTGTGGGGCAGGCTCTTGGGGCCAGCCTAAGATCATGGTTTAGGGTGATCAGTGCTGGCAGATAAATTGAAAAGGCACGCTGGCTTGTGATCTTAAATGAGGACAATCCCCCCAGGGCTGGGCACTCCTCCCCTCCCCTCACTTCTCCCACCTGCAGAGCCAGTGTCCTTGGGTGGGCTAGATAGGATATACTGTATGCCGGCTCCTTCAAGCTGTTGACTCACTTTATCAATAGTTCCATTTAAATTGACTTCAGTGGTGAGACTGTATCCTGTTTGCTATTGCTTGTTGTGCTATGGGGGGAGGGGGGAGGAATGTGTAAGATAGTTAACATGGGCAAAGGGAGATCTTGGGGTGCAGCACTTAAACTGCCTTGTAACCCTTTTCATGATTTCAACCACATTTGCTAGAGGGAGGGAGCAGCCACGGGGTTAGAGGCCCTTGGGGTTTCTCTTTTCCACTGACAGGCTTTCCCAGGCAGCTGGCTAGTTCCCCATTCCCTCCCCAGCCAGGTGCAGGCGTAGGAATATGGACATCTGGTTGCTTTGGCCTGCTGCCCTCTTTCAGGGGTCCTAAGCCCACAATCATGCCTCCCTAAGACCCTGGCATCCTTCCCTCTAAGCCATTGGCACCTCTGTGCCGCCTCTCACAGTGGCTCCAGACACACAGCCTGTGCTTCTGGAGCTGAGATCACTCGCTTCACCCTCATCTTTGTTCTCCAAGTAAAGCCACGAGGTCGGGGCGAGGGCAGAGGTGATCACCTGCGTGTCCCATCTACAGACCTGCGGCTTCATAAAACTTCTGATTTCTCTTCAGCTTTGAAAAGGGTTACCCTGGGCACTGGCCTAGAGTCTCACCTCCTAATAGACTTAGCCCCATGAGTTTGCCATGTTGAGCAGGACAATTTCTGGCACTTGCAATTCCCATGATTTCTTCGGTAATTCTGAGGGTGGGGGGAGGGACATGAAATCATCTTAGCTTAGCTTTCTGTCTGTGAATGTCTATATAGTGTATTGTGTGTTTTAACAAATGATTTACACTGACTGTTGCTGTAAAAGTGAATTTGGAAATAAAGTTATTACTCTGATTAAATAAGGTCTCCATTCATGGATTCTAAGGACAAGAAAGTGATATAGAATGTCTATTTTTTAAGTTCTTTCCCACCCACCCTTAGATAATTTAGCTCAGAACAGGAAATGACAGTATTAATAAAAGCTGGACATCAGGATTAACAGCTCTCTCTGGGGCCCTGAAGGTGAGAGTTCTCAGACTTGCTCATTTGCAGTTGCTTCTTTGTGATGCTGGCAAACCATCCTAGTCCCATTCAAAGGGCAATACAAAGCCTTGTGGCTGACCTCACGATGCAGCACTCAGTTTGCAAGACCGGCACCAGTGTATGCAAACCTGAGAAGGTTGGGGATGAGGATATGGGATCTTTCATCCCTAGAAATTTAGTCCAGAGGCCTGAGGCTGGAGCAGAACATCAAGCCAATCAGCTTAATGAATGGCTTAGATTCCTGCTAGGTTTGCAGAGCTGCCTTCTTTCCTTTGGTACCTTATTATAGATTGAGGAGTATTTCTGCTAAACCAAGATAGGGATAACCAGATAGCGTCTTCATAGCAATGCCACAAAGGAAAACAAAAACAAAACAGTAATCCATCATATTATTCCTTAGTAACTATGCCAAGGTCATGATACTGAATCCTTAGATTGTTTCAAAATACTACTTTTCTTTGCTCTTCCTGATGTGTTTGCCACCGCAGGCAGATGTTTAAGTAAAACAGATTTTAACTGCAGCTACAAAAGCAGCAACAGGCCAGCAAAAGAGAAGTGCTATCTCAGAGAGCATGGCTTTCAGAGCCACAAGAGACAGCCTCACTGGCTGTTTCAGCTTGACTGCCATGCAAAGAAGAGAGCAGAGGGAGAACCAGCCCCACCCACTTATTCATCTTGTACAAAAAAAAGCACCTACCAGCCTAGGCTACATAGTGAGACACTATCTCCACAAAAAACCCACGAAAACTAGCTGGGTATGGTGGCACATGCCTACAGTCCCAGCTACTGGTAAGGCTGTGGTGGGAGGATCTCTTGAGGCCAGGAAGGAGATCCAGGCTGCAGTGAGCCAAGATTGCACCACTGCACTCCAGTCTGGACAATCGAGCAAGATCCCATCTCAAACAATAAAAAAAAAAAGCATGTAACCTCCTCAGAAGAAAGATGTTATAATCTCAGGCAGCAGGCAAGAACCAATCCAGGCTCTAAGCAAATCATGTATCTCACTGACCCCACCAAACCTCAGAAAAATTTAACGGTGAGAAGCAAAATCTCCTTTAAAGAGCAACTTAGAACAGATAGAAAATATCATACAGCTGACTTCACTAGAGAGAAAGTGCATCAACTGCTTTCACTCAACAAAAAGAAAAAAGAGATCAATGCAGATCCCCTCTCCTCCTGGCAGCCCTTACCCTCAGTGAAAAGCCACCACCATTCTCTCTCTGGTGGCCATCAGATCAACCTGCGGCATTCCCACAAGACAGAATGGAGATTTTCCAAGGTATAGAGCAAGTCAGAGTACCCCAAAGAACGGCAGCAGAGAGCCAGCTCCGAAACTGCCAACACTACCATGCATACACAGTTCATTCAGTAAGTCAAGAAAGGCCTGGTACACAGCATTCTGTAACTTTTTTTTTTTATTTTTTTCAATTTTTCCTTCTTTTTTTTTTTAAGCACTAGTCTGTGCTTTGCGAACAGAATCAAGACATTAACAAAGATCAGCTTCTCTGAAGAAAAGCATTTCTATAGAACAAAGACAGCTACATGTTTCGCTGCCATTACACAGCTCCAAAGCAGGAAAAGAAAATATTTACAAAATACAAGGGTTTTTTTTTTCATTTTTTGTTTTTGTTTTTTTTTCAATGCTAAAAGGGTTATTCAGAATTTTCAACCTTATAAATAGAAGAAGCACTTTATGCATAGGGATATGGTGCATTATTGTATTTTTTTTTAAAGAAACAATGACAAACCCTTTAACTTGCAAACAGAAAAAAAAATCACTAATGTTGAAAATTGTGAAAAAACCCCAACCATTAAGCAGTTGTCTACTATTTTTATACGATTACAAAATGGCCAAAAAAAAAGAGTCTTCTCCCCCCTCCCCCTTTTTGGTGATGTGATCATACAGGAGACAGGCACAAGGTTAACAGAGAAGGGTGAAGGGGGAACAATGGGAACCACAGCTAGGACCAGACAATGTTCCACAGGCAAGGGGAGCGTGAAAGACCAAGAGTGGAACTAACACCGACAGGGATCTGGATGTGAAGGAAACATGGCAAAGTGAATCAGAGGGAAAAAAAAAAAAAAAAAAATCACACAGGGAGATGGCTGCTCACTTCCCACAACCCCCAGTTTGCAGGGGAGTGGGAATAGAGGTTAAGTAGTCCTAACCCTACCTTCAAAGATCAGGATAGGTGGTAAAAACATTCCAAGTGGAAGGACGGGTTGTGGGTGTGTACATGGCATGGGAGAGCAGACAGGGAAGGGTACCAAGGGGCATGAGGAGGGGAACCTGAGCAGCCACAGCCAGGTTACTGCAGTGAAAGAGTCAAAACAGAGAAGACCAAATGCAGATGAAACAAAAAATCAGTCTCTAAGTTCTGGGTGAGAAAGGAAAGGTGTTCTGCCAGCTGAGCACTCGGGGAGAGCAGCTGGCAGTTATGGCAGAGAGGCTCTGGTGGGGATGTTCCAGCACGAAAAACCAAGGGGACCCAGCCAGGGGGGCCACAGCGGAGCCAAGCCACAGATGGGAGGGGAGGGGGTAAGAGTCCAGAGCACCCTGCCCCATTCCACCCTAGCTCAAGAAGGCCATGCTAAACTGTAGCCCTCTGCCCGCCAGGCTGTTCTGCCCTGCCCACAGGTGTGAGGGAGGGGGTGGTCATCTAAGATCGGTAAGTCCAGTGATTCAACAGTGCAGAGGGTGTGCCAGGACCAGGCCGGCAGGGTCTCATCCTGAACTTCTGTTTGCCAACGGGAGGAAGTGCTCAGGTGTGTGACAAGAAAACATGGAAACAAAAACAAAACAAAAATTAAAACAAGAAAAAAAATACCAAAGTAGGATCTAAATTCTTTAAGTTCACTAAAAACTGTGAAAATTTCCGGCATATGATGTTTGAATATCAAACGCAGAGATTTCTGAAGCTTTAATGCCAATAGTTAGTGAGTCTGTTTAGATGGCTGTCTCCCGCTCATCTGTGAGTCGGGCGCTGAGCTGTGGCTGCTGCCACCAGATGCCGACTCTTGAGGGGGACAGTGGGAGGCGAGGTGGGCGCTGCCTCTGTCTCCCGGCCAGTCTTGCTGCCTGAGGTGCGTCGAGTGCAGCGGGCTGCTCGCTCCTGTGCATCCAGCTGGTCCTCACACTCTGCCTGGGGACTGTGCGCCAGGGGGAAGGTCCGCCGCTCCCAGGGCTGGACCGACTGTAGGCAGACAAGTTGCTCTTTGAGGACCCAGTCCCAGCCAGCCTGCTTCCTGCTCCAAGGCCCTGCCACAAACCTTGTGGCCTGGAGCCTAGGACCAGTCTATCTAGTGTTCCTGGGACAGTCTGGGAACACCCCTCCTAGGGTATACCCAGACAACTGTATTGATCATTTAGCAATGATCAATACAGTTCCACTGAACGTTGAGATCAATTTAAGTGCAGCCCTTTGTCCCTTCAAAAGGGGGAGGGGATGGCTAGGTCCCTCTTCAGCAGATGCTGTCCCTTCCTGGTTCCATCCCCCAACCATGCCAACCCCACCCAAAGGCTGCATCCCTTACCTGTTCATCCAGCCCCAGCTCTGGTGTGGAACAACGGGTATCCTCACTGGCTAAGTGTCGCGGAGTGTCCCGAGCCACAGGGGTGAGGGGTGCTGAGTGCAGTTCCGGGCTAATGGGGCTCCTAGGGGACTGACCATGGGAGTATTCTGACAAAGAGTGGCTACTGCTGACATCAGGGGAGGCAGGCTGGGGGGTGGAGGGGTTGGCACTGCCCAGCTGGGGGGTTGTCCGGCCGTCTGATGACCTGTAGGACCTGCACACCAAGGAATGCAAATCTGAGTGCCTGGGAAATGTTTACTTATGGGGGTAGAGGGCATGAAAAAAGCATCCCCACTGGAGGAGTTGAGGCAAACAAAGACCAACAGATTTTCCTTAGGATCCAGCAACTCCCATTTCTTCCCACTATTCTCTGGAGGGGTAGGTATACAACATTTACCATCCCAAGAAAAAAGCATAGCTGAACAATGCCAGGTGAGTCCATAGCAAAGTGCCTAGTGAATTCAGGAGGTTAGGGAGATTCGTGTAGACTTTGAAAACTGTAGTCAAAGAAAAAAAAGTAAAAGTAAGAGCTCCCAAAACTTTCTACTTGAGAATCCCGAGGGTTTCTGCCACTGTTAACAATAAATGGAGACAGGGTAGTGATGGACGTTAAGGGGGGGCAGTTTCTTCAAGTGGCATCACAAAGCCACTGTCCAAAGGAAGGTTAACTTGTAGTGAGGCCTTCCAAGCTCCCCGGGTTGAATCACCATGACCCCCCAACTGTCTTCCAAATGCCACAGATCATGGGAATTCAGAATTAAATAGTGACTTCTCAGCAAGGATCTAGCACTTGGCTCCTTATATCTCCACTAGTTCCATATATCTCCACTAGTTCCAACAAACACCAAGGAAATTCTGAGCTCTTTGCCACTGCCAGTAGATGAGTATGATGAGCAACCAAGAGGCAGTAGCAATTCCATGGACTCAAGTAGGGCCCAAACTCCCTGTCCACCCTCTCTCCACAGGCCCTGGGGACCCAAGCCTGCCCCATCACCTGCTGCCCCGCCGCTGGGGTGGCACACTCGTGGTCCACAGCCACCGTGCCCTCTCCATCTCCTCACATTTGGCATGCAGGGCGGCGAAGGCTGCGTCGGATAGGTCCTCAATCTGCAATAGAGCAGCTTCATCGATCCCCTCTTTTCTCCAGGAGTTAAGAACCAGTCCCACCCCATTCTAGGTTCTTCCCGGTCACGACAGGAATACAAGGAGCTTGCACTTGACACCCACAAGTCTTCAGGCCATTTAGGGTGTGTGCACTCATATGTATGTGTGCATGTGTACACACGTGTTCTTCTAACAGAAGAACCAGGCCATTACCTCCTCATTCTCCTCATCAGGACTCCCCTTCAGAGACTGAAGATCAACCTCCCGCCAGCTGCAAAACCAAGAACAGACAATCATGAGATGGCAAGCAGGCTAAAACTGGGGGCAGGGTCAAAGTGTCCATGCAAGGATGAGAATCCTGCACCTGTGGGTGACACTGCTCTCTGCCGGGTAGGCTCTGCCCTATCACAGCTCAGTCTCCCTACCCTGTCAAGGCCTGTGAAATTGGCCACCTACTCAAATGCCCAAGAAGGCCAGAAATGAGAGAAGCGGCCTAGGGTAAGGCTGAGGCTGAGAGACTGTGACAAACACAAGAAAAGAAACCTGTTTAAAGGGGACCACCACTGTTCAGGACCAGCTGATTGCTCCCATATGGAAATGCATACCCAGGGTTGCCTAATCTTCTGTTTGGCAACAAAAGCTGGAAACAAAGATTTTTATGTGAAATCCTGCTTTGATGTTGACAACAAATTCAGTATTTTAAAACATACTGTACGTGTTGACAAAACCGGTCTCTAGACCAGTAAGTGAATGGCCTACCAGGCTGTGACTGCTGGTTCATTTGGTGTATTCCTATAATGGAATGAGAGAGAACTATATACAGAAATAATTTCGTTCTTATCAGATAAGAATTTCTCTTAATGAGAAGACAGAACCAAAGACTAGGGCCCAACTCTTGGTCAGAAGAGAAGAGGGAAAAAGGGCAATAGCAGGAAGAATGGTGAGAGGAGCCAACTATTCTGAGCTTCTACCTTGGCGTAAGGATTTCCTTGTATTGCAGTTTCTCTACGCGAGTTGTTGCAGCAACAGACATTGGGATGACAATGTTGTTAATATCGAATGAGCTCTCTCCCCTTCTCCTCCTTACTGGCTGCTGCTGTAAGATAAAAATTAAGTTTAAAAGGAAGGTACAATTTTACAGACATCAAATCATTCATCTAAGACTTAAAGCAGGATCACCAATAACCAAGCATCTGGGTCCTTGGGTTGAAGCTGAGTAATGACCATAGCAGCTGCTCCCACCTAGGAGTCAGTCTCCAACAGCAAAAAACCTCGCGGAGAAATACCAGGTGGTCATGAGGAGTTATTCCCATTCATAAGTCCCACTGGTCACCCTCTTCCTTCAAGGGCTCATGCGTAAATTTCATAGGGGTGGGTACCTGGGATCTTAACTGTTGGGGTTCCTACTCTATATACACCTCTATTAACCTCCTCTCCTTTTACAATCTTTATTTCCTTCCTTTATCCCCGTTTATGACTTAAGACTCATAGTGGCCCCTCCCCTAAAAGCAATGCTTGAAAGCTTATGCTGAAAGAGGCCCAAAGGATAGGCCCATCTCAATACATCATCTAACCTTGGTTGTCATGAATGCACCACCTTCTCAAAGATCTGAACTCTTCAGCTAAATCTGCACCCACCATCTGCCCAGTCTTTACATGATTTCCCCTCTTTTGATGATTCTTGGGGAAAGAGCTGAGAGCTTTCTAGCTGTATCAAAGGAGATGAATGGAGGGAAACTAAAGAGGAGAACCTGACTATACCTCACATTCCTGGTGAAAGGAAATTTGCTTCTATAGGAAGTAGTTGAGAAGACCAAACTCTTGGAAAAATAAGACTTCCAAGGATCGAATATCAGAGGCAGAGGTAAGCATCTACAGTAGCTGGGAGACTAGGGAACTAAATGGCTTAGTCTCTTGGATGGAGGAAGAAGTCTACTAGCTGCTGCTGCCCAGATAGTTAATACCCTATCCTGAAACAGAGACTAGCAACTGAGCTGTGAGAGGCCAGAAGGAAACAGTGGCATAACAAACATGCTGCCATGGCAACAAAACAGCTGGAAAACACCTAAGAGGCTGCATTTACACCTAAACCACCAAGTGTGGTCAGTCCACAGGGAAGAGGTTGGAGGAGTAAGAAGTCCCCTATAAGTAACCCCTCTATCCTCTGTTCCTGAACAGTGAGATACCATTTATTCATCCTATCATCTTAGGACATTCTCAGAGAATGTTAAAAGTCAGCCTTTCCTGGGCCAGAGTTTCAGTCACTGTCATTTATAACTTCAGATGACCACAATGCCCTTTTCACTTCAATTTCTTTCTCTATCAAATCAAATGACTGCCATTGACCTCAGAAATTTAGGATATCTGGTTAACCAAAATGGTTAAACAGACTTTTGGGGATCTTGCCTGAGTTCTGTAGCTGAGGATTAGTGATCTCATACCCAGAGACCTCTGCCACTGCCAGATCTGTGCTGAAATTATACATCCCACTACAAGAAATGCATCTTAAGAAAGCCTCAAGAGAGACAGCCTTCCCGGTATCTTGGTCAAGAATAAATGTGAAACTGCTGGCAGAAACAGGTATACACTTTCCCTGAAACTTCTTGGGCTTGTTGTTAGTACCTTCGAGAAAAAGATACTGGAGCAGGTTGTGGGATGGTTCAACGGGCTCTGTATCTCATCCTCTGCCTAGACACACCCCCTATTCTGTTAGCTACTCATTAGGTCTAAATTAACTACTATCTCCTATTTAGAGCCAGAGATAGAGAGCAGGTGATGAGAATAAAACTGGTTCCCAAACTTGGTTGTATATCAGAAGCAACATTAAGGAGTATTTAAAAAAAAAAAAAAAGGTTCTAGGACTCCCCCCGCTCTTTTATAAAATCAGAATTTTGTTTGTTTGTTTGTTTAAGAGATGAGGTCTCACTATGTTGCCCAGGCTGGACTCAATCTCCTGGGCTGAAGAGATCTTCCTGAGTAGCTGGAGCTACAGGCATGCAATATCACAGCCAGCAACAAATCAGATCTTTAGAAGTGTCTGGTTGGTTGGTTTTGTTTTTTAAAGCTGCTGAGGCGATTCTGATGCAGCTACTGGCTTTTGGGAAGCACTGACAAAAACACTCGCTCTCCTCCCTACCTTTCTCCAGTGTCCTCTGGCTTCTTTACTTGATTTCAAGGAGAGCTGGCCCTTTGTATCCATGGGTTCAACCAATTGTGGATTGAAAATATTTGGGGGGAAAAAATTGTGTCTGTACTGAAAAGGTACAGATTTTTCTTTTCATTATTCTCTAAACAATACAGCATACTATTTTTATAGCATTTACATTGCATTAGGTATTATCAGTAATCTGGAGATGATTTAAAGTATATGGGATTTAAAGCATACACACAGGTTATATGCAAATACTATGCCATTTTATATTAGGGACATGAGCAACAATAGCTTTTGCTATCTATGGGAGGTCCTGGAACCAATCCACACTGCAGATACTGCAGATACTGAGAGCCTGCTGTTATCTGGCCTATCTTCTTTCTTTTTTTTTTTTTTGAGACGAAGTCTTGTTGCGACGCCCAGGCTTGAGTGCACTGGCTTGATCTCCGCTCACTGGAACCTCCGCTTCCCAGTTCAAGTGATTCTCCTGCCTCAGAGTAGCTGGAACTACAGGCACATGCCACCACACCCAGTTAATTTTTGTATTTTTAGTAGGGATAGGGTTTCACCTTATTGGCCAGGATGGTCTCGAACTCCTGACCTCAAGTGATCCACCCGCCTCAGCCGCCTCCCCAAGTGCTGGGATTATAGGTGTGAGCCACTGCGCCTGGCCTACTTATTTTACATAAATCCAGAGTCTTTGAAAAAACTTGGCAATGAGCGAGCCTCAGGGGTTAGCATAGTGCTATACACAAAATTTTTACTCAATAAATGGTAAAAATTTCAAGTGATCCAGGCCTAAGTTAACATTCTCCAGACACAGAAATATTGAAGTGCTCACCAAGTCCTGAATCTCTTGAGTTCAGATTTTCTATCAGAATTAGTTTAGACTCTTTTTTATAAATACTTTGGATATCTGAAACCCTTTGCTGCTGCATAACTGAGTATGTGAGGGACACTACACACCTATTTAGATAAAATTTGTGGGTTACGGGGGTAAAGAAAGTTGAAGAGCAAAGAGACCATTTGGAAAAGATTGATTTGTAACAGCAAAGAGAGAACAATGTGAATTCCTACCTGATCACAGGAGCCTAGTGAGTCCATTTTATGAGCTTGGAAGTTTCCTGATCTAGGCTCTGAAGGAACTTCCTAAGTTGCCTCTGCAATACCCTCACCCAGGCTTAGCCTGTGTAGTGTAATGGTAAAAGAGCTGGCTCTACAGTCAGGCTGCCTGAGTTTGAATCATAATTATAACCCTCACAAGTCGCCTTGACAGTTTTCATGCATATAAAATGAAATCCACAGTACCAACCTACATCTCAAAAGGCATTATAACATGTAACACATGTAAATCACTGATCACTGGCATGTAGTAAGTGTTCAATAAACATTACAGTTGTAGACTTTTACATTTACCATTACATTACATTGTAATTATTATACAAAAAGGACCCTTTGAGCAGGTCCATAGCAGCTACAGGTATGTATGTTCCAAGAGGGCACACTTGAGGAATTAAAATATTAGAATGAAATTAAAGGAAATGTGTCTGGAGTAGCTGTGCAAACTGCTTCCAGATGGAGTGTGGTATCGTAAAATCTGGTGTGTGCATGCCAAATGTCTTGCCATGGGGGCCTGCTGGATCTGTAATTCTGCTCTGTATACCTAAAAAGCATGGACTCTGCCTTCTCCCTTCCCTTCTCTTCTGGTACCCTCATGCCTACTGTTTATTCTCAGTACTTCACCTCCACTCACCCAGAGAGTAAAACCAAGGAAATCAAACACTGCTTCCAACACCCATGGGAATCTCCCCTCTACCCACCCCTCCTCTCTTGTTCACTTCTTGGGCCAACAGGATTAGGGCCACGGAACTGTTGAGTCCTGTGTGAAACTTAGTCCAACAGATCTTGAATAGTCACAGATCACCTTAAGAGTTTGTCCCTGCATCAAGCTTTCTATGGATGGCTCAGCATAAATCCATCTCTGCTATGAAAAACAACTCAAGAAAAACAACAGAAGGTCAAGTACCATGACTTTGACTTAAAAATGGTACAGACATACATACATATGTCATGATGAGCTGAGATCCTATAAATGCCCTGGGCTTTATAACCCACCCTCACACTGTCCTCTGGAGCCACTTGAGTGAGCTGTGACCTGCAGAGGGGGTGTCCAGCCAACCCCACACAGGTACTTACCGATGTGCTGGCTGTAACCTGTGAGCTAGAGCTGGCGGGTGCAGGGGAATCTGAGGAGGTGGAGAGCTGTCGCACCAAGGGACTGTGTGGAGGATGGTGGGTGGCTGCCAAGTAGCTCGAACTGCTCATGTCTGTGTGATGCTTCAACACTGCAGAAGTCAACAGAAAAGAGAGAAATACATGGCTATCTTAACCAGCGTTACTTCTAACACAAGCTTGGAATGGCAGCAATACATACTAAAGGCAAAAATGTTTTCTATGCCTAGAGGATAAAAAGGTGAAGCACACTAGCTGTGGGAAGTAGGGGCAGGGCAGAGGTTGCTGTAGCAGTTAAGAAGTGACCTCCATTTAGAAGCGGTAGCGTCCCTCTACTCTGCTTTCCTAGAAAGTCAAGGACAAAGCTGGGGGCAATTAAGAGAAGCCTAGGCTGCCCCAGAAAGCCCTGAGCAGGTGCAGTTGCAGGTAGAGGTGCCATGGGCCTGGCCCTACCTTCACTTCTCTCAGATGAATGGTCTCGCAATCTCATTTTGCTGTGGTTTGGGTCATGCACGGGTGGTGGTGGGTTGAGCAAGCGCTCTGCTTTTGGCGCTGTCACTCGCTCCACCATGGGCACGGCCCCCACATCGTCTAAGTGCTGCCTGTGGGTCCTGTCAGGCCGGGTTTGGTGATGGGACAGCTCTGAAGAGGGGAACAGAAAAAGAGCTGTGAAATATGTCCTCTCAAATATTTTCTTATTCGAGTTCCAAGCTCTCGAGTTCTCTCTAGGCCAACGCCGTATACCCAGGGCAGCAGGACAGTCCTTCAGGACTGAAGTTTCTAGTAATTTGCACAATGGCTAGGATAGGCACAGGGGGCCCAGAACCAGAGAAACATGTCACCAGGATACAGAAGACACCTGCCCGTAGATGAACTCAATGCCATGCCATTGCTGGCTGTTCACTGAGCATTTGGGTCTTGCTCCAAGATCCATGGTGTCTAGAATAGCTCCCAAAGTCCATCTGAGAGCATCCAAGACAAGCAGAAGCAGTCACTGTGAGCTGAATTTGTTATCGGTCAACTGCCTCTCCCAACCCCAACATGCATGCAAACTACAAATTTGAGAATATAAAAGGAATGAAAAGTCACTGATACTCTGGGGGACTTCCCGGCTCCCTGACACTTACTGGCTGTTGTTAGGAAGGAGCTGACCAATTTGTGCCTGTCCTTACGAGCTGGATCTGGCAGACTGCCCGGCATGGGTGCTCTGTGCTTAAGCGATAACTTTTTGGGAGGTTTGATTTTGTCAAAAGGCTTGTTCTGCCACTGAGATTTCAGCATGCTCTGGAAATGCAGGCTTGTGGGAACATCTGCAAGAAACATAAAATGCTACAGGTTAGTCCAAACACCTGGCCTCTCTAGTGTTCAAGACCTACACTCCACCCTCCTTTTATTTGCCCAGTGGCCTGACACTTGGCAGGGCAAGTGCTGTCATATGGAAGATCTGTTTATGTGAACATTACTGAAGGTCATTCTTCTATTTGCAAGCAGGTCACTTTAGCTTTTTACTTTCAAGTCCCAAAGGGAAACAAAACAAAACAAGACACCTTTTTGGTTTGGTTGATGGAGTTTTTGTTCTTGTATCCTTGTTTGTTGAATTTACTGGTTTGAAAACATCCTGTTTCTATTCTAGAGATTTAAAAACATATTTAAGCCTACTTCTTTTCTATCAATATAAAGTTAATCAGGATGCAATTATTCAACAATATTCATTATCTATGTTATCAGGCACTGTACTGAGTACTACATACTCTCTCCAAATAAGAACTACATACCATTCTCTCCTTCCTTCCTCTGTGGCTCCGCCAATTCCCATCATGAGATTATCGGGGATTTTTAGCTGACTGGTTAATGTTCAATATCACAAATCAACATCTTTTGGACTGAATTTTTTATGCTGTTTCTTATCTTTCCATTTTCTTAGATTTTTCCCAAGAATATATCCTTGAGCGAGAATTTCTAGATTTAAACCATTTTCCTCTCAAACATTTAAAGCTATTCAATTCTTCCGTGTATTCTAATATCCAGTGCTATATTTAAGAGGGAATCGGATTCTTTCTTACTTGTAGGTGGTCTGGTTTTTGCCTTTTAAGCTTTTGCAAAAAACAACAACAAACTTGTGGTATTACACTGACTCTACAGATCAATTTGGGGACAACTTCCATGTGTTCCACCACCAATACTGAATCTTTCAATCGACTGACATGGTATCTCTCTCTCCATCTATTTACGTTTGTCTTGATTTTCTCTTGACAGTGTTTAGTTATTGTTGACATACCGGTCTTAAATACAATTTGTTAAGTTTATTCCTAAGAATTAATGTTTTCTGATGGGCAGAAGTTGGAAGAGTTTGCGGGGTTCAGAAGAAGACAGGAAGATGAGGGAAAGTCTGGAACTTCTTAGAGATTTGTTAAATGGTTTTGACCAAAATACGGATAGAAATACGGGCAGTGAAGGCCAGGCTGACAAAAGTCTCAGATGGAAATGATTAAAGATAGTACCTTTTAAAATTTCAACTTCAGTTCTTCATTACTAGTATACAGAAGTACAATAAACTGCTATATAATGACCTTGTAGCCTGTGAAACTACTTCGTTATAGACTTTTTCTTGTTTATTCAGTAGGATTTTCTATAGACGTAAGTACGTCATCTACAAATGGAGACTGTTTTACCTTTTCTTTCCAATCTGTATTCCTTTTTTACTTCTTGCCTATTACTCTGACTGGAACCTCTGGTGCTGATGTATAACTTTTAGATTTTCCTTTTTATGTTTTCAATATTCTGACATTTCACCACCATGGATAGCGGTGTGAGTCTGTTTTCAAGCTTCTGCAAAGCTTTCCAGGGATATTCAAATCTAAAAGCCAGCACATTTTTCCTCACCTCCCAGTTCCTCCTGGGAATCGGTAACCACTTGGGGCATGCTCAGGAGTTCCCGCCAGAGTCCCTATCCACTGCTTCAGAATAGAATGAAACACCACTACTTCAAGGAAGAAGGCTCTGGTGGGGTGAGAGGACAGGAAAGGAAAATCTAACCTAGCTATTCCAAAATGAGTCCAAATTTATCACCCAGACAAATGCCCAGGTCCTATCACTACTCCTTCTGCCCTTTAATTCTGGGTCAAAAACCTCCTGTAATCAGTTCCCACCTCACAGCAACTTACTCCTGGCATGTGCTTTGGGCTATCTTTCTATTTATTTCTTCACAGTTATCTTGTCTTTATCCATCTTTCAAAAATAATTACAAATTCCAGTCACTGATAGCATGTCTTCTAGAACTATTAGAAATTTATTGTGTGTGTGTGTGTGTGTGTGTGTGTGTGTGTGTGTGTGTGTGTGTGTATATATTTTTTTTTTTGAGACGGAGTCTTGCTGTTGCCCAGGCTGGAGTGCAGTGGCACCATCTTGGCTCACTGCAAGCTCCGCTTCCCGGGTTCATGCCATTCTCCTGCCTCAGCCTCCTGAGTAGGTAGGACTACAGGCACCCGCCACCTCGCCCGGCTAGTTTTCTGTATTTTCAGTAGAGACGGGGTTTCACCATGTTAGCCAGGATGGTCTCGATCTCTTGACCTCGTGATCCACCTGCCTCGGCCTCCCAAAGTGCTGGGATTACAGGCGTGAGCCACTGCACCCGGCCTGTTTAATATATTTTCTAAAAGCTTATGGGGTTTTGGCTCCCAAAGAGCACAGAGGATATGCTCAATCTGAACTGGGGATAAGAAGGCAGGGAAGAGACATCTAAATTAACATTACTGAACCCATTATTATCTGCCAGGCACTGTGTGTTTATCATCATGCGTGTGCCGCTTAATCTTTGTAACAGTTCCATGAGGCAAACACAATTATGCTTATTTTAAAGATAGGGAACAGGTGCAGAAAGGTACATTAACTATGTCCAAGGTTACATAGTTTAACGAGTAACAACCAACTTTCAAACTCAAGATTATACAACCCTAAAGCCCATACTCTTAGACAATATACCTTGAGGCTACTCACTGATCCAGAGGATGGAGAGGATTCTGTAGTAAAGTCAATTATTTCTCAAATTTCTCCCAAGAAATAGACAGTACAAAATATTTTCCAAGCCAGTTCTGCAGAGTAAAAGAAATTTAGCCACTCCTGCCTATGGTATAGATGATGAATTTCATGACACTGAATGTTATGCCTTCGAAGACTGAATGTTAGGCCTTCCAGGACTGGAATAAAAATCTGAGTTGGGGAAAAAAAAAAAAAAAGCTAATATTCTCAGGGATGATATTTTTCCCAGTGGGTAAGCAGCCTCAGCTTCATGATTGCTGGGCTTTATGACAGTGAAACAAATTAGGAAAACTATTAAAGTTTTAATGAAAACAAACATTTGCTACCTGTCCAAGTGTAAAAACACAGTCTCTGAGGACAGTGCTGTCTTCTCAAACATTTTTCATAATCACTCTTTTCCACATTTAAAAACTCAGCTATACCAAATCCTAGGAAATAAAGCATTGTCTAGAAGCATTCGGCCCTGTAGAACAATCTGAAAGCTGGGCTGAGCTGGAATGTATAAAAGAGGCTCAAGAAAGGAGACGAGGTCACTTCTGCCCATCCCACAATACCCCTTTGTCAGCAGAAGAGTTACTCCCACTTGGCAAAGGCTGTGTATATTTTGTATATATACGTAATGGAACTCCAAAAAGCATAGATTTTATTTTTTCCTTTTATTTTCCCCCATCGTTCTCCCAAATCTGAAAATGAAGCCAGGAAAAAAAAAGGGACAGGGATATGAGAGACCTGGTTATAGTGAAAACAGCAATGACTAGAAACAAGTAGGCCTGGATTCAGGTCCTGGTTCTATCTCGAGTAGAAGGAGAAAGCAAGAACAAATCATTCAGCTGGGCTTTAGTTCCACCTGTGAAATGAGGCAGTGGGGCTAGATCAGGGCTGGCAACATTCTAGCATTCATTCTCTAACCCTCCTGTTGTACTGGAGGTACAAACACAGCTGTCTTTCCTGTTGTACTGGAGACCTCAGATTCTTCCCAAACAATACATTAAATAACTCCAGACAGTTACTGTCAATTCATTTGAATAGGCACAAGAAAGGACATCTATTTGTTACTGCTAGATTATATGACTGCTATGAGTCTCTCAACTCTAAAATGTTTAGTCAATGACTCTTCAACTGGAACTCCACTCCTAAACCCTTCCCCTCAACTAAATGCTCTAAGTGCAAGTTGGCACATTGTAGAACCCAAGTCATGGAACACTACCTTGTACTCTCCAGTTGACGTATTAAGCGGAATCAAGAGCAATTCCTCTTTAAACCCAGTATAAACAGTTTAAGGAACTCCAGCTGCTAGGCTTTGTTAGAAGTTTGCTGTGTTGCCTTTTAATTGCTTCCATGTTAAGAGTGAACAGGAACCCAGTTAGATCCCCCAGTCAGTAAAAAAAAAAAAAAAAAAAAAAAAAAAAAAAAAAAAAAGATATCTTAGGAATTGCTGGTTGAGTTCATATACTAACTAGTAAGTGATAATACCTAGGTTTTGTGAAGAGTTAAAAATCTAAAATAGACTGGATACGGGACCTGAAAGTAAGCAAAAAAAGGGATATGAAATGGAAGAGAACACACCAGAGATCCACTCAGCTAGAGGTCTCCTACATTCCATACCCACATAGGTAAACTGCTATTTTCAGAGAAGAGGGTGCTGATCCTTATCAGGTAAATAACAGGAAAATAAGATGAATTACTAATGTCATCCTTAAGTTACTGTTTCCTCAAACAAAATGAAAGATGAATGAGAAGACCCTGACTTCAGGATGACTAGGGTCTGACATTCCATGATTCACCTGGCTGTCTGGCTCCTTACTTTCCCCCATTTTCTCAGGCGCACTTTTTCCGGGTGTTTTGTAATGCTCACTTCTTCCTCCTGCTGGGAAGTTGCTGTAGCCTCATGTGCAGGGTTTGGCAAGCTCTCTCAAAATACCACAGATCTTCAAGGCCAGCAGGTGGTGCTCTTATTAAGCCCCTTTTACAAAGTTAACAAGCTTTTCTCCAAGGTTATATATCCTCTACATTTCCAACTAAGGATTAACTGGATTTGATTACTTGAGGTGATAAAACAAAGCCCCCTTCCTGCTGGAATACTAACAGGTTATTATACCCTAGTCTCTCCACCTTCCACAGCCAGGCGTAGAGTTGGCTATAACACAGTCCCTCAATTTCTATCACCCACACACACTTAATGAGAGGGGCTGAGGTACAGTCAAGGTGCGAGGCACAACTCCAGGATGAAAAGCAGCAGTTGGTTGTTCTCATTCTAACAAACTACACAAACTGGTTAGGAAACAGCACTAAAACTACTTAAAAAAAAATCTGTCCTATGGGGCCAGAAAACAGCTAAGTATCACATTCAAACAATTTTCTGCCTTTATGTCTGGTATAAATGTAACTATATGGAATTAATGAGTCAAAATCATTTTTAACCTTGTTATGAAAAAAAAAAAGTTGGGAATCCTGCCACTTTAAAACATCTTCTAGAGAAGAGGTTGTAAGGGTGGCCCAGTAGTAAAATCTACCACACAAATGTTTGACCTACACAGTAGTATGCTAAGCTGCTAGCCTTCACTGTTACTTACTGCTATACAATGATGTACAGGGAATCCCAATACTTCAGGGGGTGTGTTATTTACACAGGATATTATGTGAATGGTGCCCTTTGGAGTTGGCTATCTCTGCAACCATGGGAATCTTCTGATTTCCAAATGGACTGCATTCTGAATGTGGCAGTTGTTTGGGTCAAAGCAAAATTATTCCAACAGGAATAATATTAGACATGGTAATCAGGTCTTCAGGTCAACCAACTGAGGTGTAATTAATCTACAGGCAAATACAGTAGTTAATAGAGCCTACATGTAAAAAAAAAAAAATATATATATATATATATATATATCTCTCCACAGTCTCATAAGGAGAATTTAATGACCAACTGCTTCGTCCAAACCCCAGGGCCATAGCTAGAAGCTCTTCGTATGTGTGTGAGACATAGACAGAAAAACAAATAGGATTACACGCAGGAAAATAAAAATCATAAAGACCAGAAAAGGGGGAGTGTTCCCTATCTTTCTTTCCATTCCCCCTCATTGCTGCCTGTAGCTGCTCTGAATGATGGTGTGGGAGGTGTAAGGTATGCGGCAGGGCAGCATTCATGTCAGATCTATAGTGTCCTGCAGTCAGCAGGACAGAAAATGTTCAAGGGAAATGGAACCTCTTAGTAGAGATGCTGAATGATGGAACAGGAGCTGAGAGACACACAGTCTGCATATATCTGAGGGTGGGGGAGGTTATTTGCAACTGTATGTGGTAATGCTGTTGACAAAGAAATGACTGTTGTGTTTAGCAGGTGATATCCAATGAGTGTGCTTAAGTGTCCGGGCTTCCTGTCCTTCTCCAAGTATGAGACTATACAATTCAACACAGTAATTCAGAGAGTAACCCAACAAACATTCCTAAGTCTTCCTAGTGGCGCTGTCTGTAGCCAGAATCCCAAAAAGGGTAAAAATCTGACTCCTCTTAATAATCTGTCTGGAAAGGAACTTGAAATATAGTAAAAGGAAGGACAGGCATCAGATAATCTGGGTCTGAACTGTGAAGGCATTCAAACCCATTAGCCATTTAGTTTTAGATAAGCCACAACTTTACCAAGCCTGTTCCTTGAGCACTAACACTGAAGTAACACCTTACAAAATTTCTGGGCCGGGCATGGTGGCTCATGCCTATAATCCCAGCACTTTAGGAAGCCAAGATGGGTAGATCGCTTGAGCCCAAGAGTTTGACACCAGCATGGGCAACATGGGGAAACCTCTTCTCTACTAAAAATGCAAAAAAATTAGCCAGGCATGGTGGTGTGCACCTGTAGTCCCAGCTACCCACTGAAGTGGGAGAATCACCTGATCCTGGGAGGCCGATGCTGCAATGAGCCAAAAACCACACCACTGCATTCTAGCCTGAGTGACAGAGTGAGGCTCTGTCAAAAAAAAAAAAAAAAAAAAAAAAAAAAAAAGCCAGGTGCGGTGGCTCACACTTGTAATCCCAGCACTTTGGGAGGCCAAGATGGGTGGATCACGAGGTCAGGAGTTCGAGACCCTCCTGGCCAATATGGTGAAACCCCCATCTCTACTAAAAGTACAAAAATTAGCCGGGTGTGGTGGCGCGTGCCTGTAGTCCCAGCTACTCAGGAGGCTGAGGCAGGAGAATTGCTTGAACTTGGGAGGCGGAGGTTGCAGTGACCCGAGATTGCACGACTGCACTCCAGCCTGGGTGACAGAGCAAAACTGTCTCAAAAAAAAAAAAGTAAAAAAAAAAGAATTTTGAAAGCAGCATATGAGGCAAACATGAGAAGAGTACTACAAACTTTAAAATGCTATACAAATAGTAACTGCAGTTACATGGGCTATATAAATCCAATGGCAAGGGAAGGTAAAAGTCAGTGACTCTGGAATCTGAAGCACAGAGGAAAATGTTTTAGTGTTTTCCACTCATTGTGTTCAAGTTTATTTATTGCTCCACCAGCTCCTGACTATCCATGTGTTCCAGGTTTTCTGTTTCCTTTCTCTTACAAGAAATCACATGGCCACAGGAATATTACACCACATCCTTATCACAGCTAGGGGGTTTTGGTAACAAAAGCCAAAAATCCGGGTATCTACTGGATTTAAGTGGCCAGAAATGCAATCATTTGAAGAACAGATGCAGAACAGGGGATTATAGTTATCTAATGTTTGATCAACTGTCAATTAGAAGGATTCTCTCTAGGACAAGGGTTAGCAATGATTGTTTTTATAAATAAACTTTTGTTGCAACACAATCAGGTTCATTTGTTCACATATTGTCTATGGCTGCTTTTGTGCTACAATGACAGGGTTGAGCAGTTGTGACATGAACTGACATCAATTATATGGCCTGCAAAGCCTAAGGTATTTACCATATGGCCCTTGAAGAAAAAGTTCAGGCCGGGCTTGGTGGTTTACACCTGTAATCCCAGCACTTTGAGAGGCCAAGATGGGTGGATCACTTGAGCTCAGTTCAAAACCAGCCTGGGCAATATAGCAAGACCCCATCTTTGTAGGGGGCGGGAGGCGGGGAAGCAGGTTGTGGTGGTGCACACTTGTAGTCCCAGATACTTAGAAGGCTGAAGTGGGAGGATCGTTTAGAGCCCAGGAAGTCAAGGTTGCAGTGAGCTGTGATCACTCCACTGAACTCCAGCTTAGGGCACCGAGCAAGACCCTGTATCTAAAAAATAAAAATTAAAAAAAACAAACAAACAAACTTACAGACTACCTGGGAGATATTATGAAGAACAGCATGGAGCCCTTATCCTCAGGGAGATTACATCCTATCCCTTCCCCACCCCCCCACCCCCCGCCGCCAAGACAGGGTCTCACTACCGTTCCCCAGGCTGCAGTGCATTGGCTCAATCATGGCTCACTGCGGCCAAGACTTCCTGGGCTCAGCTGATCCTCCCACCTCAGCCTGCTGAGTAGCTGGGACGACAGGCGTGTGCCACCACGCCCAGTTAATTCTTGTATTTTTAGTAGAGATAGGGTTTTGCCATGTTGCCCAGGCTGGTCTCAAACTTCTGACCTCAGATGATGAACCCGCCACGGCCTCCAAAAGTGCCGGGATTACAGGTGTGAGCCACTGTGCCTGGTCCCTAAAATTTAGGTAACAGAAAGCAAATACACAAACAGCCATAACATAATTCATTAACATATTGATAAAACACAATAGGGTAGGTGCAGTGGCTCCTGACTGTAATCCCAGCACTTTAGGGAGGCCGAGGCGGGTGGATCACCTGAGGTCAGCAGTTGGAGACCAGCCTGGCCAACATGGTAAAACCCCATCTCTACTAAAAATACAAAAAAATTAGCCAGGCGTGGTGGCATACGACTGTAGTCCCAGCTACTTGGGAGGCTGGGACAAAACTGCTTGAACCCAGGAGGTGGGGGCTGCAGTGAGCCAACATCACACCACTGCACTACAGCCTGGGCAACAAAAGCGAGACTCTGTCTCAAAACAAAACAACAACAACAACAACAAAAACCCACCAGTGATTTGAGAGGAAATTCCTACCTTCTGTAGGCTGGGCACAGATCATGCATGAGATTACGTGAAAATTCAATGAAACCAATCCAGATTATGAAAGCGCTGGCTTCCATCTAGAATAGTGGTTTCAAAATGTTTTTGCTCATGCACCCCCACTTGATATGTGATTTTTAAAAAATCATAATTTCAGATAGTTGTAAAGATTATATTTGAATACTACATAATGCTTTAAAAACATTTTTATCAAAACTTTGGCATGTAAATATATTTAGCTTCATTAATTGAAAAAAAAAACTTCTTTTAAACTTATTTAGCTAATCAGACTTTAGATATTAACTCAGTATTTATTCTAAGACAGACAAGGAATAGGACCATGTAACTGAGCTCAGACCCATCCCAGCCACTTGAAGAGTTAGAGGGAAATCTCTTAGTTGCAATCTTTTAGTGGTACCCTCTGGTTTGGTAGATCTGTTGCAGTCTTTTTGGAGAATTCTAAAAGAAGACTTGGTTGATAGAACTCCTGAGTTATCTCTATTTTATTTTTAAAATTCAAAACTTTTTTGCTTAATATCTGGGAGATTCTCCTTCAGGTGCTGAGAACTCTTAGAAATGATCTCTTTATTTGTTGTCCCCACCATCCAAGACCTTTTTTTTTTTTTTGAGACAGTCTTGCTCTGTCGCCCGAGCTGGAGTGCAGTGGCGTGATCTTGACTCACTGCAATCTCTGGCCTCCAGGTTCAAGCGATTCTCCTCCCAAATAACTGGGATTACAGACATGTACCACCACGCCCCGCTAATTTTTGTATTTTTATAGAGATGGGGTTTCACCGTGTTGGCCAGGCTGGTCTCGAACTCCTGATCTCATGATCCGCCCGTCTTGGCCTCCCAAAGTGCTGGGATTACAAGCGTGAGCCACCGCACCTGGTCTTGAACTCCTGACCTCAAGTGATCTGCCTGCCTTGGTCTCCCAAAGTGACAGGATTAAAGACGTGGGCCACGACACCCAGCCTCAAGATTTTTACACTCTGGGGCAAGACCCATAGTGGGACTCAATATGGCCAAAAGGAATGCTCTTCTTTTGTCAAGTGGGAGAGGTACAGGTATGGGAAGGGAGGTGGGAAAGGAGGGCTGTCAGACACAGAGATTTAACAGGGAGGCAAACTTTAGAAAGACAGTACAAGCTAACAACGAAGATTTGTGCTTTTCTACACCCTGCAAAGCTGTCACGTTACCACATAAATGCCAGTATGAAGATATTCTCCTAGAACACTGCCGTCCATCCTACATTATATCATGGCATGCACAGACAAAACTTTTTTTTTTTTTTTTTTGAGACAGAGTCTTGCTCTGTTATCCAGGCTAGAGTGCAATGGTGCAATCTTGGCTCACTGCAACCTCTGCCTCCCAGGTTCAAGCAATTCTCCTGCCTTAGCCTCCCAAGTAGCTGGGATTACAGACAGGCACAACCACAACTGGCTAATTTTTTATATTTAGTAGAGACGGTGGTTTCACCATGTTGGTCAGGCTGGTCTAGAACTCCTGACCTCAGGTGATCCGTCCACCTCAGCCTCCCAAAGTGCTGGGATTACAGGCGTGACCCACCACGCCTGGCCCAGACAAAACATTTTTAAAGATATACTAAGCATATTTTGGACCAGATTACTGTGGCTAGAGGCAACTGAGCCCAGATCCCTCCTAGCTACTTGAAGAGTTAGAAGGAAATCTCATATTAAGTTGCAACCTTTTAGTGGCACCTTCTGGTTTGGTGGATCTGTTGCAGTCTTTTTGCAAAATTCTAAGAGAAGACTTGGTTGACGAAAGTTGTACCTTGAAAGTATCTGAGTTGTAACTGCACCTTGGCTGATTTTCTTTCACCTAGAAGTCTCTCAAGTCTCCTTCATTAGACTTTCTAGTCTGTGGTCTTTCTTACCATCTGGAAATGCTAGAACAGGGTGAACACAAGAGTCCAACTGGGAAAGACGTTCCAACAGAGGGGCTTCATAGTGAATTTCGGGAGGCATGGTGTTGATGCTGCCTGAACCACACAGTGCGCAGGAGGGATTCACATCACAGCCAAGGCGGATTGTGCTGTTCCGGTGAACCTGTGAAAAAAGCCAAACAAAACTGACAATTCAGCATCTGATAAAAAGCCAGCTCCCCATTTGTTATCCCCATTTGTTATTGAGAAGTTAGCTCCCCATTTGTTATTGAGACCTTTCTAGATACTTGTGTGACACTACTAAAAGGATGTTTGATTAGTTTGTTAAAAGATTTCCATTTGTCTAACACACTGACCTTCAAAGTGGGTAAGGAAACTTGCTTCCTTTTCATTGATGAAATCTAACTACTTGAAGCTCTAAGTGCTTACCTAGGTATCAAACTTCTGACAGTTTAAAAAGATACTAAAACTGTGCTTTCTGAGAACACTTTATAAAATCTGCATGCTTTCACGACCTTGATGGTCCGCTAAGATGAACAGTTGGTTCTTGATTCCCAGGTAGGACATTACTTGCTTTCTTCAGCAAATTTATCCACCTAGGAGCCTTCAATTACCAACCACACCTCTTCTCTTCTTTTCACACCTCTTCTTCAAAAGACTTTCAGGTGGTCTCAAGCCAGGTGGCAAGCTTCCCTGAAGCTTGTAACTTAAAAGTAACTTATTAACTACTCTTTAACCTGGCCTAAAATCCACTGTTACAAAGCTCATACCTAAGTAATAAAATAACATTTTGTACAGCAAATGCTCACTTTCATAGTCTTCATGTTAGATTAATTCCAAAGGGATAGAAATTATTTCCACTGAACTTCCTTTGTGCACATGTGGGCAGAATAATTGAAAACCTCTCCAGGTAAGTCCAAAGTTAAATATGAACTAATTTAAGTCTTCAAAAGATTGAATTCTGTAAAAAAACTGAACATCTACAATTTTATACTTTGAGCAAACTTCAGGTCATGCTGAATGCAGGATCCCTACATTCTAGTGTTAGGATGAACAAGTCTGGCATTTGCCAAAGCCTAACTCATAAAGTCACCTGGACACACAGCCCCAGAAAAAGAAACTTGCATGTTGAATGGCACTATCAGAAGGCATCCTAGGAGCAAGCTCAGTAGTAGAACAAAGACAAAAAGCATCAAAACTCTACTAGCAGAAACTCTAACATTTACTAGAGCTCCATTTATTTTCAGCAGAGACATCTCGAAAGCCTTTTATGGATTTGTGTTAAGAGAAAGATATACATAAGAACAATGTGGTCTTTATCAACATTCCCCCGACATTCTATTGCAACCACATAGAGAGGTGGCACGCAAATAAGGTCTTTTAAAGGTTAGACTGGGCAAATCACACAGAACTAGAAGCCACTGAAAGGGAGTGATACCAACTAGGCATGCTACTTTTGTGTAGACAATATTAACTGGTATTGTTTTGGGGAAAAAAAAAATCCCTGTATCTATGTAATCAGAGCTGGCTTTCTGGAGACGATGACATTTTGAGGTAAAGAGAAATGAGTAGGTAGAGATGAAAATGAGATCACACAGTGGGTGAGTGGGAGGATTTAGGAAAATTGGTTAGGATCCAAAAATTACACTGAAACTTTCAATATTCAAAAGAGATTATCTCACTCCAGTAGGTACAGCAAATAAAAAATAAAAAGAGAGAGACTAGAAACCAACCCATGACATCAACTAGCTCTCCATATGGGACATTTAACAACACTACATTTTATGGCTAGAGTGTATCACTTAAGTCAAAGTCAATATTGGGAGGCCAAGGCGGGTGGATCACTTGAGGTCAGGAGTTTGAGACTAGCCTGGCCAACATGGTGAAACCCCGACTCTACTGAAAATAGAAACGTCAGCTGTGTGTGGTGGTGGGAGCCTGTAATCTCAGCTACTCAGGAGGCTGAGGCAGAAGAATCGCTTGAATCTGGGAGGCAGAGGTTGCAGTGAGCTGAGATCACACCACTGCACTCCAGCCTGGGCGACAGAATGAGACTAAGTCCAAAGACAAGCAAACAAACAAAAAAACAAAACAACAACAATAAAAAAAATTCAATAGATGTGGTTAGGCGTGGTGGCTCGCAACTGTAATCCCAAAACTTTGAGGTAGGAGAGAGGATTGCTTGAAGCCAGGAGTCTGAGACTAGCCTGGGCAACACAGTAAGACTCTATCTCTTAAAATAAAATTTAAAATTAAAAAAAAAAAAAAAAATTTAGCCCAGCATGGTATTGCATGCCTTTAGTCCCAGCTACTCAAGAGGCTGAGGGAGAAGAATCGCTAAAGCCCAGGAGTTCAGGTTATAATGAGCCATGATTGCACCACTGCACTGCAGCCTGGGAAAAAGAGTAAGATCCTGTCTCAAAAAAATTAAAAAAAAAAAAAAAAAAAGGCTGCGCATGGTGGCTCACGCCTGTAATCCCAGTACTTTGGGAGGCCAAGGTGGGTGGATAACCTGAGGTCAGGAGTTCGAGACCAGCCTGGCCAACATGGTGAAACCCCGTCTCTACTAAAAATACAAAAAACTGGGCATGGTGGTGGGCACCTGTAATCCCAGCTACTGGAGAGGCTGGTAAGAGAATCACTTGAACCTGGGAGGCAGAGGTTGCAGTGAGCTGAGATTGCACCACTGCACTCCAGCCTGGGGAACAAGAGCAAAACTCCGTCTCCAAAAAAATTTAAAAATTTAAAAAAATAAAATAAAATAAAGGATAGAAATTCTACTTATAACTTGACAAAAGGGTAATGTGCACACATGTAACTTAAACAGTAATCTCACTTTTAAATTAAAAACTGTAAAGTACTAATAGAACCCGAGGAGTATATAAAAATATATTTAATACTTATTATTTATTTTTTTTTGAGACAGAGTCTTGCTCTGTCACCCAGGCTGGAGTGCAGTGGCGCGAGTCTGCCTTCCAGGTTCACGCCATTCTCCTGCCTCAGCCTCCCAAGTAGCTGGGACTACAGGCGCCCACCACCACACCCAGCTAATATTTTTGTATTTTTTTAGTAGAGACAGGGTTTCACCATTGTTAGCCAGGATGGTCTCGATCTCCTGACCTCGTGATCTGCCCGCCTCGGCCTCCCAAATGATGGGATTATAGGCATGAGCCACCGCACCTGGCCAAAAATATATTTAATACTTATTAAAGGATACATTTTGGAAAATTTTTGAAAGAAAACTTGAATTCATACCCATGTTGCACAAATCCACACCAAGAATCTACCCTGCAGACAAACTTAAGTGTACACACGCACACGCTCTTCCACTGAAACAAGATGCCAAATCATCTGCATGAATTCATTTAAGTTAAAAAACAACAAGAACACACACGATATTGTGTTTTACAATAAGAAAACAAATTTTTAAAAATATCACAACAGATGGTGTGCACGTGTAGCCCTAGCTATTTGGGAGGCTGAGGCGGCTCACTTCAGCCCAGGAGTGAGGAGCTATAGTGATCATGTCCACTGTACTCCAGGCCTGGGAGACAGAGTGAGTCAGTCTCTTAAAAGAAAAAAAAAAAACAAGGATCTCCTGGGCTCAAGAGATTCTTCTGCCTTAGCCTACCAAGTAGCTGGGATTGCAGGCGTGCACCACCACACCCAGCTAATTTTTTGTATTTTTAGTAGAGACGGGATTTCACCACGTTGGCCAGGCTGGTCTCAAACTCCTGACCTCAGATGATCCACCCATATCAGCTTCCCAAAGTGCTGCGATTATAGGCGTGAGCCATCGCGACCGGTCCCAGTCATGAAATCCTATTGGCAGAATCCAACCACTTCATACCACCTCAACTACACTCAATCTAGTCCAAGTCACTATCTTTTCTCAAATGGGTTTCTTCAAGCCTCCTAACTGATCCTCCTCCTACTGGCTCTTACTTCCAAATCAATCAACACAGTAATCAGTGTAAATCTTGTTTTAAAATCTCAATCACATCATACCAACCTCATAATCTTCCAAATGACTTCTCATCTCACGAGGAATAGAAACCAAACTTCTTGCATGGTTCCCACAAGGTCCTATAGTATTTGTCGCCTCTATCCCCTCTCTCTGACTTCACCTCATTTTTTTGTTACTCTCCTAGCTGACACTACCAGTTACTCTGATTTCCTTGCTATATTTCTCCAAGATAGCAGGCAACCTTCCAGATCACAGGCCTCTGCACTTGGCTCTTCAACCACTAATTCCATGGTCATTCTCTCACATCGTGTCTTTTTCTTTAAATGTCAGTATTCAAAGTAACTTTTTTTTTTTTTTTTTTTTTGAGATGGAGTCTCGCTGTCGCCCAGGCTGGAGTGCAGTGGTGGGATCTCAGCTCACTGCAAGCTCCGCCTCCTAGCTTCATGCCATTCTCCTGTCTCAGCCTCCCGAGTAGCTGGGACTATAGGCGCCCGCCACAACACCTGGCTAATGTTTGTATTTTTAGTAGAGACGGGGTTTCACGGTGTTAGCCAGGATGGTCTCGATCTCCTGACCTCGTGATCCGCCTGCCTCAGCTTCCCAAAGTGCTGGGATTACAGACGTGAGCCACCGTGTCCGGCCCAAAGTAAGTTTTATTTAGAAATACAAGTGAAAGGCCAGGAGCGGTGGCTCACGCCTGTATTCCCAGCACTTTGGGAGGCCAAGGCAGGTGGATCACCTGAGGTTAGGAGTTCAAGACCAGCCTGACCAACATGGTGAAACCTCGTCTCTACCAAAAATACAAAAAATTAGCCGGGCATGGTGGCGGGCGCCTGTAATCCCAGCTACTCGGGAGGCTGAGGCAGAAGAATCGCTTGAACCCAGGAGGCAGACGTTGCAGTGAGCTGAGATCGCACCACTGCACTCCAGCCTGGGCGACAAGAGCAAAACTCCCTCTCAAAAAAAAAAAAAAGTGAAAAAAGATTATATTCTTGACTGTAACAACAAAAAATGCCCTGGAATAAGTTTAACAAGAAATTTAAGCACAAAGCTTAAAGATATTGATATTCTACAAATTAATGCAGAATCTTAATAGACTTGAGGGGGGAGGGGAGACAAGGCAAAGGGGATTTAAACAAATAATCTAAAAGATACAACTGAAAGAATGTAAGGAACCATTCCCCAAAATTTCTGATAAGCAAAAATACAGGGGAGTGATCTGGCCTATTACATGTTTTATAGTTACAGTAATTAAAATAATCTGCCCTCGGTTAAGAAACAGAAAATTTAAATAAAAACAAAAATTGACCAAAGTATATATGACAGTTCATTGTTTAACTAAAATAATACTTTTAAATCAGTTTAAAAAAACAAAAGGAGATATTACTTTTTCAACAAATGAATCAGGAAAACCAAGAGGTCATACAGAAGAAAACGGCTGCATTTCTGCCTCACACCAAAATTAATTCTAAATAAAGATTTATTCATTTTCATTTTATTTTATTTTTTTGATACAGAGTCTTGCTCTGTTGCCCAGGCTAAAGTGCAATGGTGCGATCTCGGCTCACTGCAACCTCCATCTCCGGGTTCAAGTGATTCTCCTGCCTTAGCCTCCCAAGTAGGTGGGATTACAGGCACCCGCCACCAAGCCTGGCTAATTTTTGTATTTTTAGTAGAGACGGGGTTTCGCCATGCTGGTAAGGTTGGTCTCAAACCCCTGACCTCAGGTAATCCACCCACCTTGGCCTCCCAAAGTGCTGGAATAACAAGTGTGAGCCACCGTGCCTGGCCCCAAATAAAGATTTAAATATAAAAACAAATATTATACTCAAATCTAAAAAAAAAAAATTGTGAAGCAATATATAGTGGTTAACAGTATGAGCTGTGGAGTCAGACTGCCTGGGTTTGAACCTTGACTCCGCCACTTACTAGCTGTGTGGCCTTAGACAAGTTACTGTGTCTTCATCTTTACTAACAGGAGAGTACCTGATAGAGTTGTTTTAAAGATAAATAACTCACAACAGTATCTGGCTCTCGACTCTTAATCACTTTTGTAAAACCGTAAGTATAGCTACTGATAGAACATTTACCATCAAACTTGATAGAACATTTACCATTAAAGATCTTGATTTCAAAATTCTAGCTTCTTAACACTGTATAATATGATCATTGATAAGTCACATGACATCCTTAAATTTTCTCACTTGTTAAAAAGGACTGATAATACCAATTTCATGGGATTGTAGGAAAGATCAAATGATTCTGTAACTGTTAAAACATTACACAAATGTTAGCTAAATTAGTATACCGCATGATTTCTCAACAGCTGGCACTTCTTTGTTGTGGGGCACAGTCCTGTGCACTGTAGATATCTAGCAGCATCTCTGTCCTCATGGTACATGTGCCTCCCTACTCCCCCAATTTGTGAAAATGAGTAATTACTACAGATATTGCCAAATGTCTCCTGTGAGGACAAAATCACTGAGAACCATGAGGTTCAAATTACGGTCATCCCTTCTAGAAAAATTCAAAGCACAGGCTCCCATTAAATATTAGTGGTGAGTCACAGTAAACATAAGACTCAGTAAAAAAGGAAAACAAAAAAAATAAAAATTAATAGTAAGAACAAAGCTCTCAAAGACTATTGTCAAGAACAAGCCTGAAGAGAGCTTCCCCTACCAAAGATAAGATAACGTTAGCATCATAAAGAAAAGACTACAATGGCTTGAAATACCTCAAATATGTTTCAATCAATGACTCACAGCCCCTTCATGAAAAACTTCAGTGACTGTCCTTAGAGGATAGTAGAAAACTAATTTGTTATTTTGAAAATTGGTAAATAAAAAAAACCAACAAATCATGCTTTCTTCTGTACAAACTGTACCTCAGGGTAAACAAATAGTTGAAAAGGACAATTTTCCCTTTATAAACATATTCTATCTAGCTAATAAAAGAAAAACAGAAATGATACAAGTAGAATATCACCATTCTTCAGCTTCCACTTTAACAATGGGTCCAGGCAATGATCACCAGTGGTTGATAACAAACAGTTTAGTCATTACGTGTCTTCTGATACAAGCATAAGGCGGCCACCTTGTGTTTTCTCACAAAACTAAAACTGGACTTATTCACGTTTCTACTAGTTTTCAAGAAACACAAGGGACAGAAAAACATCACTGTTTTTTAAATGCACTAAAAATAAGATGGATTAATAAATGGAAGGATGATTGTATGCTAAAACGTTAGTGGTAGAACCTAGGGAGTAGCTAGCTACATAGGTGTTCACTGTAAAATTCATTCAACTTCGTATCTGAATAATTTCATAATAAAATTTGGAAAAGAAAACAGTGACACCACAGGACTTCTGCTTCTAGCAGAGTAATAGTGATCAGATTTACCTTTCAGTCATAAACCAGAAAACTGGACAACAGGCAGTATAACACTGAGAAATAAATGGGGTGGTCTCTAAGACTGCCCTGGTTTTCCGCCTGGAAGTACATTCTAGACTGCAGGGCAGGGAGAGGATCTGAAGCAGAGTATAATAGCTTCACTGAGTTGAGGAAGCAAATTCTCACTAGATCAGAATTCAGAGACTAAGGAAACTGAAAATTGCAAGGCAAAATTCTTGAGAGGAGGAAGCTTTACAGAAAAAAGAGCCCCAGAAATCTTCATAAGATCCCCCTGAGTGTTTGCTAAATATTAAAAGGTGCATGTAAAGGGTGAAAGTATCAGGCCAGGCAAGAGCAACTAGGCAGCTGTGAGCTGAAATGGTTTCCACAGCTAACACAAGCCTGAGAGGCTTTTAAACTGTGACCAGCCAAAGTTGCATAGAGAATTCAAGACAGAAGATCCTGCTTTAGTTGTGGAGCCAGACTACTAAGGTGGCCAACTCCTCACCTGACCTAACAAATGACAAGGAACTTACCTGCCAGCAAAACAAAGCCTCTTTAAAGGAAGATGGCACAATCCACATGCTACAAGCAGGGAAAATTATTAATTGGATTTTCAGCTTAAAACATAAATAAAACATTGTTAGATATGCCAAGAGGCAAGAAAATACTACTATAGGGATAAAATTTTTAAAAGAAAGTAGGCTGTGGGAAACTAAGGTATCGGATAAATGAAGTTTTCTCAACAAATAAATCACCTAGTATGGATAGCTTGTATCAAACCAACACTCTCACTAATTGGAAAAGCCAGATTTAAAACACACACACACACACACACACACACACACACACACACACACACTCTCTCTCTCTCTCTCTCTCTCTCAAAACATAAGAAAAATGCTGACATAATGACAATATTGAAAGCTAAGATTCCAGAGAGGAAAAGAACCTGGCCAACATGGCGAAAACCCATCTCTACTAAAAACACAAAAATTAGCTAGGCATGGTGGCACGTGTCTGTAATCTCAGCTACTTGCTGAGGCAGGAGAATCGCTTGAACCTGGGAGATGGAGGTTTCAGTGAGCCAAGGATGTGCCACTGCACTCCAGCCTGGGCAACAGAGCGAGACTCCATCTCGGAAAAAAAAAAAAGAAAGAAAGAAAAAAAAAAGAGCAGAGCTTTTGGTACTCTTGTAGGGCTGAATGGATAACACTAGAGACTTGAAATGTCAAATTATCAATAAAAAGAGGACAGGGAACTAAGCATGACACACTTCCAAGTACCACCCTCCCAAAGAAAACGCTGAAGTTGTGAATGGTAGGAGGCTACAAAGCTAAGTGGAAAGTCTCTGAAAAGGACAGAGATGTTTCTGGCAGTCTCGTGAGGAGACTAGAATTAGATCTCAGGATATGCTAAGAGGAAAGGAGGCTGGGCGCAGTGGCTCACACCTGTAATCCCAGCACTTTGGGAGGCTGACGTGGGCAGATCACCTAAGGTCAGGAGTTCGAAACCAGCTTGGCCAACATGGTGAAACCCCGTCTCTACTAAAAATACAAAAATTAGCTGGGCATGGTAGCATGCTCCTGTAGTCCCAGCTACTTGGAAGGCTGAGGCAGGAAGGAGAATCATATGAAGGCTCTGACTCCAAAAAAATAAAAAAAAGAGAGAGAGAGAGAGAGAAAAGGAAACTGATCAACACATGTTCTCAGCTGGAACTGAGAGAGAGAAACAGATTGTTATCTTTTTGAGACAGAGTCTAGCTCTGCTGCCCAGACTGGAGTGCAGTAGCTTGATCTTGACTCACTGCAACCTCTGCCTCCCAGATTCAAACCATTCTCCTGCCTCAGCCACCTGTGTAGCTGCCACCACAGCTGGCTTTTTTTTTTTTTTTTTTTTTTTTTGAGATGAAGAGATTGCACCACTGCACTCCAGCCTGGCGACAGAGCGAGACTCCATCTTGGGGGAGGGGAGGGGGACAAAAAAACAAACAACAACAACAAAAAATCAGCCTGTGCAACACAGTGAGACCTGCATCTCAATAAAATAATAAGAGATAAAATACTTGATACACGAAGAAATTCCCACGTTCCCTTAATTAATACTGCAATGCTATCAATTCTCTTTGAAGGAATTCCCAAGAAATACTCAATTTAATACTTATGAAGGAATTAATACCAAAGTAAAACTCTATTCACCATTTTCTGTTAATCATAGCATATTCGTCCAAAACACTAAAAGAATTCTTTTGGCTCAAGGACAGGTTATAATCATTTGCTTTTGCTTTGCATTTGATATTCGTTATCTAACTCATCCACTGTTAACATGTGGAAAGATTTTCATAGGTTTGGCAACTCTACCACAATCAAGCATATCCCACAACTGGCTCTTGAAGATCCATCAGAGTGAAAAAACAAAACATGTAAGCTTCTATTTTATCTCAGTCTTTCAAAATTTATTTTGTATGTGTTTTATAATGTATATATAAAACACCGTCATAACAGTTTAGAGGTAACTGTTCCAAGCACAGAGTGATTTCTGAGTATTCTTTTAGTAGCTTTATGTCCTAAGGTACAATTTTCTACATGGCACGCTTGCTCCTTTCCAAATGTCTAACTAGTATGAAAAAGTTGGTTGGGCCTCCAAGGTCTATTGCACTCTGTCAAGGAAGAACGTATCAAATTATTAACTTTTAATACTGACTCATATTCTAGTTCATTAGTCCTCAACCATGGTGTCATGAAACTGGATTTAAATAGGTGGAATAAAAACTAGGAGGCCTAGAATCATATATTAACACCTTTATTTACCCTGATGTCTACAGGAAACCTGGTCATAGCCATGAGAGAATGCCCTGTACAAAAATGCCACTCTTCAAGTGTGATACAATGGGAAGAAGAGGAGGACTACTCGGAATTCTATGGAAGCCAGCTTTAAAATTTGGCCCAGAGCAATCCCCCCTATGACAACAAGGACTACAAAATTCTAAAATGATGCCAGTACATTGCCAATTTGTTAGGAAATTGCTACTTTTTAAAAAATTGAAAAGAAATGCTATTAAGGGCAATAAAAATTTCAAGGGTATGTTAGTAATAAATGTAGCCATTACCTATTCTACTGGTTATTAGTACAAAAAAACCCAGCCTTTTCAACCATTCATTTCCAAACACTGATGGTTTCCACTGCCAGACTATACACAAGTTTCTAATGGTCCACAGTAAATTGAGAATGAGAACAATGCAGTAAATTATTAATAAAACTACATTCTTTTCTTTTTTAAAAAAATACTATTTGTCTTATGGTTTAATTATAAACATAATTTTACTTAAAAAATAAAAAGCAACCTTATTTGAAAATTGGCTGGTACCAATTTTATTTTAATAACTTTATTGATCTGAAATCTTAGTATGTTTAGATTAAGTTATAAACACCTACTTCACTTAGGCACTGGGCCAGGAAAAGAACATAATGGCATATAAGAACTTTCCACTGGAGTGCTTCTTCATTCACTTAGATAATTACTAACATCCACCATACTAGACCCCTAAAGTGATGAAACACACAATAAATAGCAATATAGGCTATTCAGTAATTACAACTAGTAATTCCATCATTTTATAATAAAATTATGATTTAGGAAGTACTCCGTGTTCTCCATGAGCTTTACTCTGATATTCACTTACCACACCCTAGTGGTTATTCCTTAGATTACATTTAAAATATTCCAAATTCAGAGTTGTAGAGGCCTTAGACTATTATCTCCTCCAGGATTACTACTGTTAGTCTGTCTTTCCACCTCCAGTCTCTTGTGCCAATCCATCCCAAACATAATAGTTACAGATTGGCCGGGCGCGGTGGCTCACGCCTGTAATCCCAGCACTTTGGGAGGCCGAGGCGGATGGATCAGCTGAAGTCAGGAGTTCGAGACCAGCCTGGCCAACATGGTAAAACCTTGTCTCTACTAAAAATACAAATATTAGCCAGGCGTCGTCGTGGGTGCCTGTGATCCCAGCTACTCAGGAGGCTGAGGCAGGAAAATTGCTTGAACCCGGGAGGCGGAGGCTGCAGTGAGCTGAGATTGTGCCATTGCACTCCAGCCTGGGTGACAGATCGAGACTCCGACTCAAAAACAAAACAAAACAAAAAAAAACATGTTACAGCAGATTTACCTCCCCCAAAATAGCTTACAACACTTCTCTGCTCAAAAATTTAAAACTTATAGACTGAAACCTAAATCATCAGTTTGGGCATTCAAGGCTTCCTATTTATTTACTGATAGATCTCATTTCTCTTTATTCCCAACGAGTTTAACTTACTGAACACTTTGTTTTAGTCATTGATTTTAAGAAGTACAAGTGATATGACAACAGCTTTTATTTATTTATTTATTTATTTATTTTTAAAGATGGACTCTCGCTCTTTCACCAGGCTGGAGTGCTGTGGCAAGATCTCAGCTCACTGCAACCTCTTGACTTCTTGGTTCAAGCGATTCCCCTGTCCCAGCCTCTCGAGTAGCTGGGATTACAGGCACGTGCCACCACACCCAGCTAATTTTTGTATTTTTAGTAGAGATGGGGTTTCATCATGTTGGCCAGGGTGGTCTTGATCTCCTGACCTCATGATCTGCCCCACCTTGGCCTCCCAAAGTGCTGGGATTACAGGCATGAGCCACCGTGCCTGGCCAGCCTTTTTAAGGGCAAAAGAGTTACTGCACTAAACGTGCATCTCAATTTTAAGATATATTCCAGCCATAATTCAACTAAGCTGACAGCCCTTTAAAAACACAGTAATTGGGCTGGGTGTGGTGGCTCACGCCTGTAATCCCAGCACTTTGGGAGGCCGAGGCGGTGGATCACTTGAGGTCAGGAGTTCGAGACCAGTCTGGCCAACACGGTGAAACCTCATCTCTACTAAAAATACAAAAAATAGCTGGGCGTGGTGGCGTATGCCTGTAACCCCAGCTACTCGGGAGAATGAGGCAGGAGAACCGCTTGAACCCGGGAGGAGGAGGTTGCAGTGAGCCGAGATCGCGCCACTGCACTCCAGCCTGAGCAACAGAGCAAGACTCCATCTCAAAGAAAAAACAAAACAAAAAAAAACCTCAATGAGTTCCCTCAAGTATGTTTTATTTGGTTCTGGAATGCAGTAGAGATCATTTAAGATGCAGGTAAGGAAAAAATATTAATCACTTGCTTTGTGTGTTCTGTACTCTGTACTCACAATAACTGTGAACTCACTGTCATGTAACAATATTAGAACATAATTTACCTGTTAACTTCTTTGCTGTCATTAGAAAGTAAGCTCCATGAAGATAAGGGCTTTGTTTTCCTTACCAATGCAACCTGGCTGCCCTGAATAATACGGTGGGCATTCAAAAATGCTGTTGAATAAATCTGTCTGGAAAACCGAGCAATTCAAGATGACAGAAGACAAGATGCTTGCTCATCAGCAAATACCACTGAGGTCATGTCATGAGTGAGGAGCCATGTGAGACACAGAAAGCAACCTAGACAGAAGGAATGGGGTGTGTCTCTAACTCTGGAAGAACTCTAGCTTTCTGCTAGATCTAGTACATGGTATATTTCCCAAAGTCAACTAATTTCTCTGTCTTATTTTTCATGCAGCTTACTTTTGTGTCAGGATGATTCTGTTTTAGAAAGTGGCATTGGAACAAAAGGATATTTAGTTTTATGCCTATCTCTTGCCTAAGCTACCTTTTATAATTTTATATGTACATTCAAAACTACATTCGTTCTTAAGCATGGATCAGAAGAAGCTTGGCTACTTCACATATTAAAAAACAAAATCCAGGAGGCCACCACATACTTCAGAAAATTTTTATACGACTCCTGATGTCATGCCATAGTGGCTGGTAAACTGCCAAAACAGAGGAAGGGTGCTTTATTTTCATGAGGTGGCGGTTTTTTTTTTTTTTTAATGTAAAAGCATTCTGTGTTAAATTCATCAAGGAATTGACAAAAAGCTATTTTCCTACACTTGACAGTAATATACTGTTTTCTGACATTCCTGTTATCAACTCCTCTGAAAATCTTTTAGAGATATATGACTATTACTAAAAAAAACAAAAAACAAAAAAAAAAAAAACTGAGAGACTGAAATGTCAATATGAAAACCCTGCCAAATACCTTATTCTTATCTATTTCTGCTATTTTGATATTTCAGGTAGAGTCCGAGGAATAGACAGGAAGAAATGGTATCGCCTGACAGTCAATTCTACAATTCTTTTCTTTAAAGAGAACATGGCAAACTTACACAGTACAACTGCATACTAGAATAAAACAAGGAAAGTACTGAAAATTCACCATGCAAATACTAATTGTTCCAGCAATTCTCTCATCTCCCTTATTTGTCATTAGCAAATATGTTGCTAGTGGCTCTCTTAAGAAAAATTCCCATTCTCTGCTCTCTTTTACAGCAACATTCTTTGAAAATGTTATCTACAATGGTTCCCTCAATTCCTTCTGTGGCCTTCTCTCCTGAAACCACTCCAACCATGCTTTAATTCACCTTTCTCCCTCTACCAAAACTGCTCACCAATGTCTGCAACAACCCCACCCCACTAAATTCAATGGTCTCAATTCTCAGCCTTCATCTTACTGATCCTGTCTGTAACAACTGACACAGACAATCCCTCCTCCTCCTCCTCCCTCTCCAAAACACTTTCTCCCCTTGCCTTTCACATACCACACTCTCTTGGTTTTTCTTCTACTTTATTCGTCACTCCCTTCCCAATCCTTTCCTCATCTTTCACAGGAATGAGGAGGAATACCTAAGCTCTGGAATACATCAAAGGGCTAATCCATATACCTCTTCTTTATCTGAGCTCTCCAGCACTCTCTATTCCCTTCTCTATTGCATTTCTCTCTCCAGGATTTTTTTTTAATTAATTTATTCTTTATTATTATTATACTTTAAGTTTTAGGGTACATGTGCACAACGTGCAGGTTAGTTACATATGTATACATGTTTTTTTTTTTGTTTTTTTGTTTTTTTAAAAGACAGAGCCTCACTCACTCTGTCATCCAGGCTGGAGTGCAGTGGCACAACCATGGTTCACTGCAGCGTCGACCTGGTGGGCTCAAATGATCCTCCTGCCTCAGCCTCCTGAGCAAATGGACTACAGACGCTCGCCACCACAGCAGGCTTTTTTTTTTTTTTTTAAAGATATGGGGTCTCACTATGTTGCCCAGACTGGTCTCAAACTCCTGAACGCAAGTGATCCTCCTTCCTCAGCCTCCCAAAGTGCCAGGATTACAGGTATGAGCCACTGTGCCTAGCCTCTCTCCAAGATTTAATGCTATAGGACACACTGCAGAGTTCATTAATTATTTTCTTTCTCTAACAACTAGAATATTTCATAGGGTAAGCACTTTTGTCTGTTTTGTTTAGTGTTGTATACCCAGTGACTAGACAGATTTAGCTCGTTGCAGGAAGCCAATAAATATTTGTTGAAAGAATGAATGAACAACAACAAAAGTGGTAACAATAACAGCCACTTTGTACGAGGAACTTATCAACCAGACATCCCAATAAGCATGTTACATATATTTCATTTAACCCTCAAACAACCCTATGAGATCTCTGAGGCTTTGGAGAGGAGTGGAAGTCAGGGTGGTTAACATGCACCAAATTACCAAACTACTAAGTGGTAGTACCATGATTCAAACCCAAGTTTATCATCTTCAAAGATAATGCTCTTAATTCCTGCACAGTACCAATTTTACTGGAATATTATTATCTCATTAGTTTTGGAATAAAGGCAACTGCTATTTGAAGAGTCAGCAATCTAAAATTCCCTACAGTTGTGAATTAATCTCCATTTCCTTTGTGAAGACAAACTTTTTTTTAGTAATATCAATTTAAAAACTTTAGTGAAGATTCCTTTTTTTCTCAGGCAGGGTCTCACTCTGTCACCCAAGCTTAAGTACAGTGGCACAAATACAGCTCAAAGCAGCCTCAACCTTATGGGTTCAAGCAATCCTGCCTCAGCCTCCTGAGTAGCTGGGACTACAGGTGTGCACCACCATGCTTAATTTTTAAATACTTTGTAGAGATGAAGGTCTCACTATATTTTCCAGGCTGGTATTCAATTCCTAGGCTCAAGCGATCCTCCCGCCTTGGCCTCCCAAAGTGTTGGGATTACAGGCATGAGCCACTGCACATGGCCAAGATTCTTTTTTAGGGCAAAGGATTCTATATTGCCATTTTCAGTGATAACAGTGAAGGTGAGAGGGTGCACTATTCTCCTTCAAAGTGTTAAGGGCAGTACTTAAACTTTCAATCTCTCCCATTTCTATTAAAAAGCTCAAGACAGTGGTTTTCAAAACTAGCTGCAGAGTCGCCTAGGAGCTTTGTGTTTTCTGAAAACAAGATTCCAACATCCAACTCCAGAGCAAACAGGGCCCAGGAACCTAGTATTTTATAAAGCTCCCCAGAAGACCTTGGTGGTTAGCCAAGTTTAGAAAACACCAAAGTTGGCAAGAGACTAACTCTATCTGAGCATCTGGCTCACTGCTTGACAATGACCAACTCTCATTTGTACCGACCTTCTTGGAAAGAGGAACGATGCTGTTGGGTCGAACAAGCCTCCGCTTCTTACAGCTCAGTACAGGACGTGTCCGGGCTGCCACACAGGTGCCATCAGATGATGAAGAGACGAGATTCAGTCGTTGCTTCTTATGTAATTGTTCCTCAGCATCAGAGCTGTCACCTGGAATGTGGTCTGCCAAGACAGGCTGAAGACTATACAAGGGGAAGGAAGAGTATTCTCAGAACACACAAAGAAACAAAATAAATAAACAACAAGAAAACACAAAGAAACAAAGCCTCTTATACTGGTTCAACCTCTATTTGCTAATGTTCAGACACAAAGAAGCATTCTAGAGCAGAAGCATGTCTCCTCTTGATGTCTGTTAATCTACCTGTGTGTGCTTATGTGTAAGGTTCTTGGTGCACATTAACTACATCATGTCTGAAAGATAAAAAAGTCAGTAAATAAACTCAAGTTCTAGTGATTGAGTTCTCCTCTACATCAAACACATGAGTAAATAAAGTCTAGAGAACTAGAGTTGGTTAGAAAATGATGAATTTTGCAAATGTTAATGGGCTTCCTTAGAATCAGTTCTATGAAACCTGAATTTTAAGGGTGTTGTACACATCATTCACTTGTACAGAATCTCCCTGAATCTTTTGTTTTCTCCCTTGAATCTTCATAAACACAGATTTACAAACATAGCCCTTGGAGATCTAATCTGTCCTAAGCAGAGGAGGTTAATATAAACACTTCTGAGGAATTCCTGCAAGATTAAAACAGTAATAATTCACAGTAACTGTAGTGTCTTTTATTTTACTCCATGCCCACTCCATTTTAGTAGGTAAAAGGAAAATATACAATTAATTAAAATGCACTGCTTCATTATACAGTGAAGATTAAAAATGTTACTAAGTGATAAGGCTTCCGCTTCTTTAAACCAGGGTCAGTCCTGGCTAAAGAGAACTAAGAGCTCCAAAACACCTTTACAAGTCTACTAAGTGTAGGAAGTAGAAGAGCTAAAACTTACGTGTTAATAACTCCATTGACAGGTCTGAGTGCTCCACATGATTTGGTAGACAGTGACTCTGAAATATGACCAATAATAGGGGCACCATGGTTTTCCAATGGCTGAGAAACAGACTCAATCTGATTAAGAAAAAGGAAAAAAAAAAATTAACATGTACCCAAGCGCACCCCTGCCTGAAAAGCACCACCACTTCATTTGCACAAAGCACCTAAAACTTCTGATGATCAATTTGAAAAACACAACTTGAATGACTGAGGAAAAAGAAAATAAGAGAATCAGTGGTCAGGTATGGCGGCTCGCAACTATAATTGCAGCACTTTGGGAGGCCAAGGCAGGAGGATCACTTGAGACCAGGAGTTTTGAGACCAGCCTGGGCAACACAGCGAGACCTCATCTCTAATTAAAAAGAGAGAGAGAGAGGTTGACAGAGAGAAGGAGAATATGATATTAGCTTTTGCTTTGGGGGGAAGAGGGATGAGGAATCCAAATGTACAGACTAAAAGTAAGTACCTATTGACAGGAAAATGACCTCAATAATTCTATGGAACAGAAGCTTAGCAAAACAATTACACAGTAACATAAGCTTTCAACTAATGATCAAGAAGGATATACTAACATCAGTATCAAGATGACTAAGAGGAAATTTAAATGTAGTTAATATCTGCTTAACTCTAACAGGGTATGCTAGAAGCTTGTTTTCTAAAAACTATGCTTTGTTTAAAAATATACACACAGGCCGGGGATGGTGGCTCATGACTGTAACCCCAGTATTTTGAGAGGCAAAGGTAGGAGGATCTCTTGAGCCCAGGGGTTCAAGACCAGCCTGGGCAACATGACAAAACCCCATCTCTACAACCAAAAAATACAAAATTAGCCGGGCATGGTGGTGTGTGCATGTAGTCCCAGCTACTCAGGAGGCTGAGGTGGGAGGAGGATCACCTGAGCCGGGAAGCAGAGGCTGCAGTGAGCCATGATCATGCCACTGCACTCCAGCCTGGGTGACAGAGTGAGACCCTGTCTCAATGAATAAATAAATAAATAAACACACACACACATTTTTCCCTGACAGAAAACAAAGTTAATAAAATCTCAATGAATCTAATTATCTGATGCTATCAGATACTAACTATTGTCTTTAGAGTATTCAAATCAAATATGTTTAGAATATAAAATGAAATAACAGATGAGAAAGAATAGAAAAAGTGTGATTTGCAGTATTCAAAACAAATTATATATTTACTAGGCTCAAAAGGGATAGGAACAGTATGAATGCCAGTCATATAGCACCTCTGAGGTATAGGCAATAAAGCAACAGATGCAGCTATCCCTCAGTTCTAGCAATTGTTGAACCATCCCAGAAAGGCTAGGGTCTTTGACTCCTTACTTTATTTTTTTGAGATGAAGTCTCGCTATCCCGCCCAACCTGGAGTGCAGTGGCATGACAGCAGCTCACCGTAGCCTCCACCTCCCTGGTTCAAGCGATTCTCCTGCTTTGGCCTCCTGAGTAGCCGGGATTACAGGCACACACTACCATGCCCATGTAATTTTTGTATTTTTAGTAGAGATGGGGTTTCACCATGTTGGCCAGGCTGTTCTTGAACTTCTGACCTCAACTGATCTGCCCTCCTCGGCCTCCCAAAATGCTGGGATTACAGGCGTGTGAGCCACCACACCTAACCTGTCTCCTTACACTTGAACTGACTCTGGGGCACGCTGAAGTTCTCTTTCCTATAAAAGCTTTCAAGGTAAATATTCCTATAAATGCTTCCTACAAATGCTTTCAAGGTAAATATTTTGAGGCTGAAATTCTACTTTTCAGTACTGATTTCTTTTGTCTTTATACCCCCAAGGATAAAACACCAAAGGACTGAACCTGAAAGTAGTCCTAGACAAGCATCAAAAAGAACAGATTGAGGCTGGGTGTGGTGGCTCATGCCTGTAATCCCAGCACTTTGGGAGGCTGAAGCAGGCAGATCACCTGAGGTCAGGAGTTCGAGACCAACCTGGCCAACATGGTAAAATCCCATTTCTACTAAAAATACAAAATTAGTTGGGCATGGTGGCGCCTGTCTGTAATCCCAGCTCCTCCGGGAGGCTGAGGCACAAGAATCACTTGAACCCAGAAGTGGAGGTTGCCGTGAGCCAAATCACGCCACTGCACTGCAGCGTGGGAAAGAGAGAGACAGAGACTGTCTCCAAAACAAAACAAAAAACAAACAAACAAAAAAAAACAGATTGGGAAGATAATCTAAAAATTTTAATACAAATTATCCTAAAATACAGATCAAACTATATACACAGACAAGTCATATAAGTATGCTACAATGAGTGAACACCGAGAAAAGGCTGTCTTTTTTGTTGGATATCCTGTACATCTACTAAGATATCACAAACATCTTGAACAATTGTCAATGCTATCAAAAATTACAGTAAATCTGGCATAGACACATTGCCTTAAGCTCCATGCAGATTTCCCTTGGAAAGCAACACGGTATTAAGCAGCAAGAGCTATAAGGATATTCCTATCTTCTGACAAAATATTCTAACCAATTTTTTAAAATCTACCCTAAAGGAGTAACTCAACAAACACACCCCCAAAAATCTTATTCACAAAGGTGGTCACTGCAATGATATCTATCAATAATCTAAATGTTATAAGCATTATAACTATAGTTATCAATTGTGGTACACCAAATCAAAATATTAAAAAGAATCATAAAGGATATTTCTTCTCTTATGCAAGAAGAGATTTCAAGAGAAAAAAATAGTTTAATACAGTTGTAGTGACTAAAAATATACATACACAGATAACAACAAGACAAAGAGTGTTACAGTTGTAAAACTACTCTGAAATTTTCTTTACATTTTAGGTAATAGTTTTATATTAAAAAGAAACCCCCATAAAACCAAATACCCTCCTGAATGCTAGTAAGGATTTACTACACAGGGGAAACCTCAAAAAGGCTAAACAAATATGGTATGACAAAGAACAAGAAAAATCAAAATAATTTAAGATTCAGGTTGGTATTAACTAACAGATGTATAACTTCAGGCATGTTATAGGTATTCTAGATTTCAGAAGTTCTGGTTTAGATGAAAAAGTTTCCTTTCAACAGAAAAATGCTGTTTAAAAATGCTGTTTGTTTTTATTTCGGCATTAAATTATGGCAGTGATTTGATTTATATATGGTATATATAATTTATATGGTATATTTGATTTATATATGGTATATATAATTTATATGGTAGTGCCTTCACGTGTTCTAGAAGGTACTACGTTTAAGTAACGGGTTGACTGACTCTCCATTTGATTAAGTTTTTCTGGTAGGGATTATGAGATTTAACTGCAAGAACACTTGTCAAGATAAAATGTTGCCATTCTCTAACAAAGTCTCATTTCAAAACATTTATCTTTCTTATACAAAGTCTAAAGAAGAATATGTCAAGTAAAATCACCAGTAATGTCACGATCCATATAGCTAACTACTACTGCTATAACAGCCTGTCTTGTTTCTCATGTCTGCAGGTGTATATATTTAAATGCTACTCAGCTTTAACATGAATGTTATTGATTTTCTTATAGAAACCTGAATCTTCCTGGAGTAATTCAGCCCCCAAATCAAAATTGAAGTCAACAGGCAACACATTATTAACATGGAAATGTTGTCAAGAACATAGAGGTATACAGAGATCAAGAGCATAAACATCAGAAAGGGACAGTGGCTGGCCTGCATTCCCAGCCACAAAAAAGGAAGCACTGGATACTCAGGAAGGATCTACTTAAGATCTTGGGAAATTCTGTAATCAAGCTAGTATCCAACAGCAGGCATTTGGACATGTCCTGCAACCCATCATCAATGCAAAGAGCTTAAAATATTAATCCCAATCACAGTGTTCCATTTGGAAAAAGAAAAACATAACACACAAACACATGTAATTTCACCTAGCTCCTTAAATGCAGGCACTCTCCCTTGAGAAAAAAATGAACATTTCCTATCCTGCAGTCTAAAAGGCTGCAAATGCAGAGGATAGAGAAACATTAACAAACACTTAAGAAATATTAAATCCGCATACTAATTTCAGCTTATTACTACTGCAGTGGTTTACATCATTAGTGTTTTTAGAAAACTAAAGCATGACTGAGATATCTGCTATCCAATAGGCAAATGCAAAAAGGATGAAAGAACTTAAGACTCTCCTACCTAGAAAATAAGGATTATCATTGAAGCTTCCGTTTGAATTTTATTTGATGTTGAGATGAACTCAGGGTTTATGCATCCCACAACCAGAAAGAAAAGAGTAGAAAAGCTAAAGTGGTAGACAGAGTGCCTCTGTAATCCCCTCCTCTCCAAAGCAGGGCCCTAGGGGATTATCTTTTGGAGTAATCTTACAGTTAAAGGTAGCAAGGAGGGTTGCTGAATTGTTTTTCCCCCCCGATTGAAAGGGCCAGGTGTACAGCATAAAATTACTAACATAGCAATGAGATTCAAATTTGTTATTCACATAAAGCAGGCATCTGATTCATTACTCCACTCTGGGCCAGATCAAGTATGCGTGACAAAGAGGCCTTGAATGAAAAGCTAAGACTAAATAGTTTTTACGGGGGTGGTTTTTTCTAGGGTCTAAGAACCAATGTCTACTAGATTTGTTTTACCAAAAAGTAGAGAGGGTTAAGGGGTAAAAACAGAGAGCCACACACTTAAAAGCACACAATAAAATTTAACTCTACCTGCAAATATGTATTTTTACTTTATTCAATTAATGCCATGTCACACCTGCTTGCAATGTCATTTTTTAAATGTATCACATTCATTTGGCTAGAAAAGTCAACAGTTCAGTTTTGGTTAGTTATTCCCTTTCTGACAAACATTAAAATGGAAAGAAAATGCTAACTGGGTGACAGGAATTTAACTTATTCCTGGGTTAAAATAGTTTTTGACTTTGTATGATTGATTTCATGTCTCAAGCCCACCCCACCCCCATTTTAATGATACTGAGCATAGTTTCACTTAAATTCACCAAAATATTGCTGGCCTATAAATAGTATACTAGCCATTTCCATTAGCTAGCACCATGGCCATAAAATTGTACTAAACAAGAAGTGGAATGTTCTGAAAATTCCATTTTCACTAAGTTATTGCCTAGGCTTTAATTTCTGCCTATGTGGGGCTATGTGCCTCACTTTCCGGCTTCTGCAGGTTGAGGATAAAAGAAAATCTATATAATTACATGAGAACAATTTTGAACTCATTTTTTTAAAGTTTTGATTAGCATAATGCTGTTACTAATCCAATGGTTCCTAAACCTAAGATTTATGTTTACCAACACTTGAAAATAACTATCCAGAATTTAAAGAAATATAGCAAATGCAAAAATGCATCTTAAATTCTTATTGTTGAACTTATTTATCCATAGCCCAATTTATTATAAAAGACCTAACTTGTCAGTGTTTTCTAACACTGTGGGTCAAATATTTCTTGGCCAATATCTGTCCCTTTACCTTCTATCCCAAAACCCTTATCAGGCCAATGAACCACTCACTGTCCCTAGTGACTGCAAAACTTCAAAGAAAGGAAGAGTATTCCTACTTACACCAATGGAATGAAGATGTATCTTGGACTGTGTAAAAAGAAACAGCAATAGCTTACATTTTTAGCATGCCTTTCTTCTGAGAAAGCATTAGCTCTTCACTTAATAGTACACTTGTTTTTCTCATCACTTCTGTAAAGTAGGATGAGCAAGGAAAGGGTAAAGGAGCAGGATCATTTTACAAACAGAAACTAACACACAAATAACGTGTTACTTGTTAATTGCCATAGAAGCAATGTTTTTGGCTAAACAAAACCCTCCTTAACGTCAAATCTAGTATTTTAAAAAATATTTATCCAAGAAGGAGATTTTAAAAAATATATACATGTGTCTGCTCATCGGTGCAAAAAAATACAGTTAAGATAACCCAAAACGTACTGAAATTGCTAACCTACAGGAGGTTGAGTGAGAAAAGGATATAAAGAAGAATGTATAGCTTTTTTAGAACCACAGTAATGTTTCCCATACAAAAATAAAAATTAACAATGCGGGGTGGGGAAAACAGGGAAGGCTAGAATTGAATATTGTAGTAACAAATGAACCTAACTGTATTACAAAACAACATAACCATACTGAAAGATTTGGTGGAAGGAAATAACTAACCTACGTAACTTCAGAAAACTGTATTTTGACTGCATAACAGTTAACATACTGTACAAAAATATTGTACTCTAGTTAGCAAATGTGTTTTTCACAGGGGTACTAGATGACAACTGTGAGACTATACGGGTACTAGGATTAAACGAGTATCAATAAGGAAGGGGGAAGGCTGCTGTGTTGAACTGGTATGAACTTACGGTTTTTTATATATATATACAGGTTAAGTAGATACAGAAATATAGACGTGTGTGTATGCACGTGTGAGCATAGATACATATGTTTCCTTGCTTTGCCTTTTGAGACATCCTAGAAGCAGTGACACTTACGAAGTAACAATGAGCACAACTAGTACTCAGATTTTAGTTCCTAATAAAAGGAACCTGAGCTGAAGTAGGCAAAATACAAGAGGAACCTGGAACATCTAGCAGTAGAAAGTATTTCAAAATATAAGCGGTACATGCTAAAAGGACACAGGAGCCAATCTGAAAGAGCGCCCAATACCCAAAGTTGAGATAACTGGAGCAACTGTATAAACCGTAATAGGTTATAATCTATTAAATAAAATAAATATCCATGGGTCCATCCTGATATTCACAACCAAGTGAATGAATGAGTAAATAAATGAGGGGGGAAGACACCTACCTCTTCCTAACAGAATTCCATTTAACACAGGTAGGAAGTAGAACCACCACCCTTTAGTAAACAACACAGCAATAATTGCTGTAGGAAAAAGTCATCAGTGAACAATAAAATTATGAGTAAAAATATAATGAGCAACAGAATATTTACATAGTGTCTCCCTATAAGACAGTCATTTATTCCAGCCGGGGCAAAATGGCAAAACCTTGTCACTACAAAAAACACAAAAATGTGCCAGGCATGGTGGCACATGCCTGTGATCCCAGCTACTTGGGAGGCTGAGAGATGGGAGGATAGCTGAGCCAGGGAGGTGAAGGCTGGAGTGGTGACTGCGACACTGCACTCCAGCCTGGGTGACAAAGTGAGACCCTATCTCTAAATAAATAAATAAATAAATAAATATTGTCAGTTATTACAAAGCGAAAAATGCTAATTTTACAGAGGAGAAACCTGTCAGGCACCACCTTAACCAAGGGAACAAACCTATCATCACTATTAGAAAGACAAGTCAAAATCATGAAACCCCTGTGGTGTAGAGAAGGGTACAGTATCTTCTGTGGCATTCCTGTAAAACAATGCGTAACCTCTAATAATGAGAAAACACCAATTTGTGGAACGCTATACAAAATAACTGACCAGAAATCTTGTATCCAAGTAATGAAAGACAAAAACCGAGAACTCTCACATATTGAAGGACATTTAGAGACGCAAAAACTAAAAGCAATGATAGATTCTGGACAACAGAAAGGACATTAATAAGAAAACTAATAATACAGAAATTCAAATAAAGTATGTCTATTACTTTGTATAAGTTCAATGTTAATTTCAATGTTAATTTCGTGGTTCTGATAATTAACGATTATTGTGACAAGATGTGTTAAGATTAGAGAAAGCTCCGTACGGAGACTCTGTACTACTATTTCAACACACACACTCTCTCTCTTTCTGACACAATCTCGCTCTGTTGACCAGGCTGGAATGCAGTGGCACAATCTTGGCTCATTGCAACCTCTGCCTCCTGGGTTCAAGTGATTCTTGTGCCTCAGCCTCCCGAGTAGCTGGGATTACAGGCGCACGCCACCACACCTGGCTAATTTTTGTATTTTTAGTAAAGACGGGGTGTCACCATGTTGGCCAGGCTGGTCTCAAATTTCTGTCCTCAGGTGATCTGCCCACCTCTGCCTCCCAAAGTGCTGGGATTTTAGGTCACCGTGTCCAGCCTAAAATCATATTTTAAAAGAATGAAGAAAAAACGTATCTAGCATTAATAAAACAAACTTCATTCATACATAAATCTGTACAGTCTACAGGTTCCTATCAGTTACAGTACTCACTTAAGATAAATACAGAATCCATTCTGAATTGGCCGAAATATCCAACACTCCATCACAGAAAAGTATTTGCAGTTACCTGATAATGCCAGGCTCTTTCAAGCCTATGCTGCATTACACATTACTCCCTACACCATGCTTCAGCAAGTCCATAAGACTCAGAAAAAAGTCCATCCTTCCCTAGGAAACTACCTTTACTGACTCCCTCCAGCACTCCCATTTTATGCTTGTTGGAAGAACAAGAAGCACTCAAGAAAAGATAGATACCTGGTTCTACTTAGTCTTTCAGACACAAAGTGCAGTCTGGAACAATGACAATTAGCTTTTACTAACTTTCATTATCTATCAAACATTGTTAAAAGCAAATTATAAATTTTAAATTAACTTTGTAAGAAGGCTGGAAATCAGGTAGTAGGAGGAGAGTGTGACTCCTCCAATTTGGTTCTTGTTTTTAAAAATTGTTTTGGCTACTGGCCAGGTGCAGTGGCTCACGCCTGTAATCCCAGCACTTTGGGAGGCCAAGGCAGGCAGATCACTTGAGGTCAGGAGTTCGAGACTAGCCTGGCCAACATGGTGAAACCCCCGTCTCCACTAAAAATACAAAAACTAGCTGGGTGTGGTGGCACACGCCTGTAATCCCAGCTACTCGGGAGGCTGAGGCAGAAGAATCACTTGAACCCAGGAGGTGGAGGTTGCAGTGAGCCCAGATCACACCACAGAACTCCAGCCTGAGTGACAGGGAGAGAATTCATCTCAAAAAAAAAAAAAAAAAAAAATTGTTTTGGCTCTTGAAAATACTTAATGTTTCCATACATACTTGAAAATCAATGTTCAATTGTTACCAAAAACAACACAACATAAACCAAAAAATCTTGCTGGAATTTTTCACTGGGTTTGCACTGAATCTGTGTGTCTAACATTGACTCTTCTAACACATAAATATAGCATACATCTCCGTTCACTTATGTAATCTTTTTCAGAAGTTTTATGGTTTCAGCAATAAAGTCATTAACGTCTTTTGTTAGATTTATTCCTAAGTATTTTATGTTTCTTGATACTACCGCAAATGGAACTGTTTCTCTGGGTTATTTTTCAGTTGTTTGCTCTAATAAATAAAAATAGAATTGACTTTTATATATTGACCCCGTATCTGGAGACCTTGGCTAAATCTCTAATTCTCACAGGTTTAGGGAATTCCATGGGGTTTCTAAGTATCATATCTTCAAATACAAGCAGTTTTGCCCTACCTTTTCCAATTTCCACACCTTTAATTGCTTTTTTCTTGCAGTATTGCATTAGCCAAGACAGAGTACAATGTTTTTGTTTGTTTGAGGCAGGGTCTCACTCTGTCGCCCAGGCTCAAGTACAGTAGCGTGATCTCAGCTCAGTGCAACCTCCACCACCTGGGCTCAAGCAATTCTCCCACCTCAGCTTCCAGAGTAGTGAGGACTACAGGTGCACGCCCCCACACCAGGCTCATTTTTGTATTTTTTTGTAGAGATGGGGTTTCGTCAGGTTGCCGGAGCTGGTCTTGAACTCTGAGGCTCAAGCGACCAGCCCACCTTGGCCTCCCAGAGTGCTGGGATTACAGGCATGAACCACTGTGCCCAGCTTACAATATTTTTAGGATATATTTTTTTCCTAATTGTAGGCCAACAAAAAAAGCACTTTCACCAAGTAGTGTGATGTTAGGCGTTAGGTTTTTTTCCTAATTTTTAAACAGCATCACAGCTCAGGAATAAGGTCTTCACCTTTGATTTTCACGATTTTTACTACAATGTTGTGATTCTCATGGTTATTATTCTTGAAGTTTCATGATTTTTTAATTTTATTTTTGAGACGGAGTCTCACTCTGTTGCCCAGGCTGCAGTGCAGTGCCATGATCTCGGCTCACTGCAACCTCTGTCTCCTGAGTTCAAGCGATTCTCCTGCTTCAGCCTCCCGAGTAGCTGGGATTACAGGTGTCTGCCACCACGCCTGGATAATTTTTGTATTTTTAGTAGAGATAGGGTTTCACCATGTTGGCCAGACTGGTCTCAAACTTCTGACCTCAGGTGATCCACCCACCTCGGCCTCCCAAAGTACTGGGATTACAGGCATGAGCCACCGTGCTCGGCCTAAAGATTCATACATTTGTAAACTGACTGTTTAAATTCAAAAATCCAGTCATTAAGTTCCTCAATTTTTTTCCATCTTTTTTTTCTTTTTCCTCATGACTAAGAATCATATTCTCATGTTTATTCATATGTATGGTAATTTTCTATTATATACAGACAATGTATGCAATACATTATAGAGACTCTGAATTTAGTTAGCTTTTCCTAAAGAGTGTTGATTTTTGTTCTAGCAGGCATACTACTACTACCTGGTTACCTTCATTTTGTGGAGCTAGTTTTGTTTTTATAAAACCATAGTGGAGTCTATTTTGGTTCCCTCCTTAATCTTATGGTGAATGCCTTCGTCCTGGGAGACATTCTTTAACTCTTTAAGTGTGAGCCTTTATTGGTTTCAATCAAAGCCCTCAGGTTTTTGCCAAGTCTAGTTGGAATTCGAACTCCAAATTCTGCCTTCCCTGCATTAGGCAATGATGATCTTCTCTGCTCAGCTCTTTCAGCCTTCCAATTATTGCTTTCCACTATGCCCTATAAAATCTTCCCTAAACATGTGCAGGTCAGGGGTGAGCACAAAGATCTGAAAGGGGCTCAAATAGATTGTGGGCCTATGCCCCTCCCCATCTCCCATAGCTCCCTCTTTGCCACTATTCCCCTCCTTCAATTTCTACCTACTTGGCAGCCCTGAACTCCATCCTCTGATAATATACAAGCCCATGAAGTGGTGACTATTGAATTCTAGAAGCTCTGGGGCACATGGACTGAGAATGCTCTCATCTCTTCCTGGCAATACTTTCTGCCTGAAATTTTGCTGACATTGTTGAGTAATTTACCTAGTAATATGCACAGGTTCCAAGCTTGCCCTTCTTTGCTCATTACTTTTTCTTAAGCAGGGGAAAGCAGGCTTCTATTTATTGAAGAGAGAGAATGAGAAGGTGGGGAAGATAAAAGGCATGTTTCAGAACACTAGAGAACAACTCTCAACCGCTTTTTACATGCTCTCTTTCCAAGGGCACAACCTCTTTGTTCAAAAGGAGTCTTAAATTTCACAGAAGCATTTATCTGTACACACATGACTTATCGGCAGCTACCAAGCTAGAGGCCCGTTAAGTTTTCTCTCCCTCAGCTAGCCTTACACCTTTAAAACTGCCTTTGAGTCAGAAGTCAGAATGAAGAGGTTAAAATAAAAAAAGAGGCATTTTTCTAGGCATTCTTCCTTAGGTCTTCCCTTTCTCTAACCCACTACTCTGTGGTATAAAAACAGTACCCACTTCCCTAACCCAGAAAATATTCCTTGATTTGCTCCATGACTCAAAAAAGGTTCACCCATGAATTCAGTCTCCAGTTCTTTTGCTCATAGGTTGGGTCCTTTTAGAACAACTTAGTTCAATAATATCTGTACTGTATTCAAGACCCAAGCAGATATATACTGGTTCTGTCAATAAACAATCATCCTGTTTGGAAATAAAGCAAAAAGACTATGTATCCTTGCAGTGTACCACTGGGACATTACCTAACAAGCCCACCCAGGAAACATCTGACTCTCCATAAATTATTTAACTTTGTTTTACCTACTATCTATAATTGATTAGGGCCCAGAAGTCTTACTGGATGTTTATTTTAGAACGCTGACAAGTTAAAGTTGGTTTGCATCTTGTTGAAAACAATGTCCAAAGTTACAGCTTTATTGTTCTATAGGATATTAATAACTTTTGTATGCTACTGAGTAATCATATTCCTGCATTCTTCCTTTTTATCTGGTATTAAAATACTGTTAACAGTTTGGCCACCATCATGATTCCCTTGTTATTCAGTAAATCACTATATATTTAGGAATTATGTCTAGGCTGGTGCAGTGGTTCACACCTGTAATCCCAGCAGTTTTGGAGGCCAAGGCCAGCGGATCGCTTGTGCTGAGGAGTTTGAGACCAGCCTGGGCAACTTGGTAAAACCCCATCTCTACAAACAATACAAAAATTAGCCAGACATGGTGGCACATGCCTGTAGTCCCAGCTACTTGGGAAGCTGAGGTGGGAGGATCACTTGAACCTGGGAGGTAGAGGCTGCAGTGAGCCAAGGTCGCACCACTGCACTCCAGCCTGGGTGACAGAATAAGACCCTGTCTAAAAAGATGGAAAGAAAGAGAGAAAAAGAAGAGAGAGGGGAGAGAGAGACAGAGAGAGAGAGAAAGAAAAAGAAAAGAATTATATCTAATGTTTTGAAACTATATTTTGACAATTCTAAAGACGCTGATTTTTTTGTTAATTCCAGCTGAGTTTCAGAAATGAGAATAAAAAAATTAAACATAACAGAAAATACCTCTGACATTATTATTTTTAAACTACAAGTCTTCAAATATATTTTTGGGTAATAAACAAGCGCAGTCCAGCAGTTTGAGGCTGAAGTGAGCTATGATTGTGCGATTACACTCCAGCCTGGGTGACAGAGCAAGAGCCTGTCTTAAAAAAAAAAAAAAAAAAAAAAAAGGAATAAATACACCTACCTCCATTTGCGGAAAAAATTAACAAAATGGAAAACAGGCTGGTTACATGTGGGTATGAAAACCTACAGTTGCCCTCTGTCCCGGGCAACCTAATTTTTTTTTTTAAGCAAAACTGAGAAAAGTCACTTTCCTAAAATTTAAAACAAAACAAAACAAAAAAACCTGGGGAACAAACAAGCAAAGTTAAATACTGCCTTCTTATACAGAAAAACTTTGCCTGGCAATTGACATACGCACAGCTTTGCAAATATTTGGCATTTAAAAAATTTAAGTCAATAGCTTTTAAGAAACATATGCTCTGCGCCCATTCTACTAATAATAAACAATGGAAATGTATTGTCCCTGCTCCCCCCACCCCACCCCCCAACCCCTGTCTTCTCTAATACTTTCTGAACGCTTTTCAGAAAGCATGGATATATTCATAAAGGGTAGATAATTCACGAAAACAGGGAAGGGGTAATCTCTCCTTGACAAAATAGTGACAGTGTATACTTAGTTGTTTTCATTATTTATTTTACTCAATCCAAAAAGCATTCTATTGCACAATGTTGAAACTAGTATGGCCAACACAAAGGGAAAGATGGTCTTGACCTTCAAGAATCTTACAATTTAATACACACACAGGAATCTTACAATTTAACACACAAGTAAATGAATGAAGGGTAGGGAAAGGACCAAGCTCCTAAAGAGTGTGTGTGTACAAGTGAATCTGTATAAACTGTCTCACAATCACTGTGGATTTTTTAAGACAATGAGGATTAGTAACACAATGGAGGACTGTTATGCCCTGTCCTTCAGAAGTGCTGAGGTAAGAGAAAACATGACTACAGGGAGATTACTCAAAAAAGTTTGGAATCCCTAAATTCTATATACAAATATATAAGTATCTACACAGAACTTACTCCCCTATCACATATGCCTCATGTTTCATGTTTCCTGTACCCATACCACCAATTTATCTATGTTTCCTTTCTCACTTAACAATTTTTACCCTGATTAGACCATTCACTAAAAGTTTCATTAATAACTTAAAAAAGATCTGTAAACAGCATGCAATGAACTTATATTATAGACATAAATAGTGGCAAAACTTGGCATTTCTGCTCTTTAATTTATTCAAAACTACTTTCCAGTTAAGAACTATCAATCTTCTAGTGTCTTCACATTTATCTCTAGCAACAGTGGCTGGCTTTCAAAATTAGGTGAGAGATCTTTCCAAGATCTAAACATCTCCGATATCTGCCTCAGAGAAAATTTAGTTTCCACCACATCATGAGTTCCTGCTAACAATGATTAAAATAAATAAAAGAACTATAAGGTTGGTTTATTTGCAGATACAAGAACAGCTTGCTTAACTCACCATTTAAAAAGCCATCACTTCATACTAGCTTTATTATCTGAAGCATAATCAAAATAATAAACTACTGTTGTGGGACTTTGGAATTTCTAATTAAGTTATGGAGACTTAAATCAAGAAATATGAATATCCATAAAACCCAGTAACCTTTTAGGCAAAGTAAAAAAGTGAAAAGAACAAGTGCTCTTGGAATTCAGAAAGAAAATTAACTATGGTATTGAGAGACACCAGGAAAGAGAAGGAATCACAGTAGAGCTAGGATACAGAAAGAAACAGAAAATGACAGTTTAATGCTCATTATAGAATAACAGTGAGTCACCCACAGAGACCATTTTCAATGTTCTTGTGAATTTAACCTCTAGTCTAACCTTTTAATGAAAAGGCTATAATATATTAGAGTGGCCCAGAAAAGTGACCTTATGTCTCAGGTGTCAGAGCCACACCCAGGTCTCCTGATTCCCAATGATACTCCCTAAAGCCTTACTTGCTCTGGCTGTAGTGTCTTGAGAATTGGAGCTGCTTTTAATCCTATGGTCAGCTACACAGCTGCAGGAGGGGCCCTAGATTCCCTATTCAGGAATTCAGATCTTAAAACGCCAAAAGTGATAGAAGTAGATATAGTTCCCCTCCTTCAGCCAATGCAAGGATCCTAGTTACAGAGAAAAAATGGTGTGCCAAGACAACACCCTTAATTCTCACGCATTTCCCCCTTTCTATCTTTTATACTTACCAATTTATCAGTCCCATGATCTGTCTTCACCTCAGAACTAAGCGGAAGAAATAAGTCTGTTGTATGCTCTGGGGGAGGTACCTCCCCAAGAACTATCAACCCCTGCAGGATAGAGAGGAGAAAAATAGCATAAGTGAGCAGTATAAATTTCAAATTTAATTTAGGAGTTAAGTCTCAAAAGGACTGTTGGTGTACTAGAGGCCCCCTCTTCCTTACCCTATGGTTCAGAAACAAACTACAGCAGCAGCAGCTTTGTTTTCCCAAAGAGCTATTTCAACAAGCAGCAGACCCAGGCTCCCCTCTCTGCCACTTGACTGCTCTGACCTACATGGCTCATCAGCCATTTAGCATCTTTATTCATATCTTTCAGATATGAAATCTTTACCAGATTATGGCATTTATACCATATTACTAGACTCCACTAGATTAACAGCAGCAATGCAGTTTTTGTAGCCAACAAATGCAGTTTATGACTTACTAAGCTGAAAATGCTACTATTCTTAATCATGTACTCCACCAACTATACCCGCACAAACAAAACTGAATGAAACAAATGTGGAACAGTCCCCTACAATTTATGAGAAACCAAGAGCTTCTTAAAAGCTGGCCCAAAGGAACCTGCTTTTTTCATAAGCATAAATATTACTTCAGATTAAGTTCCTGCTTGACAATTTCAAATTCAGACCTTTGGAAATTCATTCCAGGAAACAATTTACATAAAAAGAAATTAAAAATGAACCCACAAGTCCTCCCCATTGTACGTATAAAGAGCCAGGATGGGTAAAGGCAGAAGGTATCTTATTATCAAAAAAACAAAATACTACATATGAATCCCACCATGTATACCAGAAGAGGTGACAAAAATAAGGCTATGACACTATATAACCGAAAGACTGGGATGCAAGTGATCAGGGTTCCCAATCTCTTTCCCTGGTCTAAAAAATAGAGATCTAACTAGATTAAGAAGGTCTTAATGGAAATTTAATATCAGAATCACCTGGGGAACCTTATCAAACTATACTGGCTTAGGTCCAACATCTACTCAGTACCTCTGGGGGTGGGGCCAGGTAGTCTACCTTTTTATGGGGGAAGGGAGGCAGGACATGGTGGGTACATGGAGGTGGATGTCTCTCTCCTCCCCAACCCCACTATGTTACCGAGGCTGATCTCAAACTCCTGGGCTCCAGCAATCCTCCCACCTCAGCCTCTGGAGTAGCTGGGATGACAGGTGCCTACCACCATGCCCAGAGGTGGATATTCTACTATTCTTTAAAAGCTCCCCTGGTTAAGTCCTAAACTCGTAAAGTTGAAAAACACTAGACTTGATTAGTTTGGGCTCAAAGAACATCCTAAAGTATAGATTTGGGGGACTAGGGATTGTGACTATTAGTCTTAGCTCTCTAGGCCATACGACAGACTCTTACGAGCCACTAAACCAGATGATCCATCCCTGGGGTCCTTGTAACTAAAAAACCAATATGAAATACGAGCTGCAGAAAAGGGGAAAACATTAAGAAAGAAAAATGGAATTTTATTTCAGTTTTTTAAAAAGAAGTATGTATCTCTTTTTCTCTTGAAGCAAAAGAAGCACTGCCTCCCTATTCTGGAATATGACTACACTTAGCCCGTATCAAAAATGAATTGGAGGGTCCCGGCATGGCGGCTCACACCTGTAATCCCAGCACTTTGGGAAGCTGAGGCGGGTGGATCACCTGAGGTCGTCAGGAGTTCAAGCTCAGCCTGGCCAACATGGTGAAACCCCATCTCTACTAAAAATACAAAAATTGCCCAGGCGTCGTGGCACATGCCCGTAGTCCCAGCTACTTGGAAGGCTGAAGAAGGAGAATCGCTTGAACTCAGGAGGCAGAGGTTGCAATGAGCCAAGATCACACCATTGCACACCAGCCTGGGCGACAGACCAAGGCTCTATCTCCAACAACAACAACAACAACAACAACAAAAATGAACTGGAGGCTGGGTGTGGTAGATCACACCTGTAATCCTAGCACTTGGGGAGGCTGAGGTTAGGAGTGCGAGACCAGCCTGGCCAACACAGTGAAACACCGTCTCCAGTAAAAATACAAAAAATAGCTGGGCGTGGTGGCGAGCCCCTGTAATCCCAGCTACTTGGGAGGCTGAGGCAGGAGAATCGCTTGAACCTGGGAGGTGTAGGTTGCAGTGAGCCAAGACTGTGCCATTGCACTCCAGTCTGGGCAACAAGAGCGAAACTCCACCTCAAAATTAAAAAAATTAAAAAAATTAAAAAAAAAAAAGAATTGGAGTCTCCTCAGAAACAAGAGAAAGGCCATTAACTAGTAAGCAAGAAACATTAACCCTAGCCTTTAAAATGAGGTTTCTCTGGTTAAAAAACTTCTGCTTCAAAATATTTTCTTCCCTAAATCAAAAGCATAAAATATACCTTACAAACTTTATCACATCCAAGTAAAAACTATTTGCAAAAGACAGCTATCTTGTACACCACTGCCTTCTCAAAACATTGTATTCAACAGATATTCCCTACTTAAGGGCCCAAACTGTCTTCCTGCTTCCTGTACAAAGCATGCCAAAAATCATTTTATTATTCAAATTTTCCCATAACCGGTTCCTAAGAACTTTTTTAAAGATCAATTTCCAACTACTTTCCCCAAATATTTGTTAGTGTTATACCAATCTCATCATTTCCTAGACAAATGTTTCAATGAATGTGAAGCTGTTGCTGCTGCTGGAGGTAAGGGTTATTAGTCAGTAGAAGGTTAAAAAAAACTGAATTAAAGGTTAAAACATGAGCTGTTCATCTTTATTTATACTGATTTTTATATTTTATCAGTCCAAATTGTCGTTCATCCTTCCAAAGAGATTTTCAACAAGTCCCACCTCCTTCCAAGAAAATGTCCCGGGTTAATGAGTTCCTACTTGCTTTATCCACACTGCCAGACCTCCTAAAGCACAGTGATTGTATCTTACTTTCTGTGTATTTGAATCTCATTTCCAGAGCATTCATAATCTTATGCCACATTATTTATTTCACTTATTATTGCCTCAGTTTCTTGTTTGTTGAGACAGGGTCAAGCTCTGTCACCTGTGCTGGAGTGCAGTGGTGTGGTCACGAATCACTGTAACCTCCCCCTCCCGGGCTCAAGTGATCCTCCCACCTCAACCCCATAAATAGCTGGGATAACAGGTGCATGCCACCACATACAGCTAATTTTTGTATTTTTTTTGGTAGAGATGGGGTTTCACCAAGTTGCTCAGGCTGGTCTCGAACTCTTGGACTCAAGTAATGCACTTGCCTCAAACTCCCAAAGTGCTGGGATAACAGGTGCAAGCCACCACACCCAGCTAATTGTTCTATTTTTTTGGTAGAGATGGACTTTCACCATGTTGCCAAGGCTCGTCTCAAACTCCTAGACTCAAGCAATCCACCTGCCTCGGCCTCTCAAAGTGCTGGGATTACATGTGCAAGCCGCTGCACCCAGCCTTTAATTGTTAACTAATGTTAGTTTATTGAAGATGTGGACAAAATACAAATATATTTAAATGCCCCATGTCCCTTAGCAGAGTCATACACCAAGAAAATAAATGCATAGCAAATATTTGTTGAGTTGTACAATTTTTTTCCTAACAGGAAAATATTAACTTTATCATAATTATAGCCAGAAGATAAATAAATCTAACAATTAGATATAAAATTACTCCTTCAATTTTTCTTTTTCAGTTATATGAAAGTAAGGACACAGTCAGTATTTTCCAAAGGGAAGAATTTTTCCTTAAACTACAGAATAATTTCTAAATACAACGCTCAGATAGATTATGAAGACATCTTCTCCTAAGAGAGTATAATAAAACTTGGTAGGGACCATCTATTCATCGACATAATTTTATAGACCCACAGAGGATGTAGGTCAAAGCTTATGTCTCTACAGGCCAATACATGGCAGAACTGGGGCAAAAGTCTGCATCTAACTAATATTTCATTCCTCTTTTGTTCAGTTAATTCAATCATTTATCCGCTCATCAGCATTTGTTAGGTACTAAGGACACAAGAAAAAATGAGAGACCTATCCCTCTCCCCTAACCCATCCTTCAAAGTGCTTATTACGTTCTAACACTGCGGCAAAGAAAAACAATGTAAATAGGTAAATGTTATGTACTACATTAGAAGGTATTAAATGCTAGAGAGAACAAAATATAGGATAGTGAGGGGATTAAGAAGTGGAAATGGTGGGGTTGGTCGTGACGGCTCATGCCTGTAATTCCAGCACTTTGGGAAGCCAATGCAGGAGGACTGCTTGAGGCCAGGAGTTCAGGACCAGCCTGGGCGACGTGGCAAAACCCTGTCTCCACAAAAACAATAATAATAAAAATTAGCCTGGTGTAATATCACACCTGTAGTTCCAGATATTCAGGAGGATCACTTAAACCCAGGAGAGAGAGAGAGATACAAGTGGGAGGGGGTACTACAGGCACATACCACCACGCCTGGCTAGTTTTTTGTATTTTTAGTAGAGAAGGGGTTTCGCCATGTTGCCAAGGCTGGTTGCAAACTCTTGGGGCCAAGAGATCTACCCGCCCTGGCCTCCCAAAGTGCCGGGTTGCAGGCATGAGCCACTGTGCCCCTGCTTGAATGTTTATTTGAAGACAGAATCAACCAGCTATGCCAATGTGCTTACAAGATAGGAGGGAAAAGAGTCAGAGACACTGCCAAGGTTTCTAGCTTCCACAACCAGAAGAATGGAATTCTTCTTCATTTGTTCAGAGGACATTTGAATACACATTAGTTTTAATTAAACCTATTTTTGAAAATATGTGCTCAAGTGTTACACTGAAGCAACCAACAATCATCCATACACTGTCCATTGCCCCCAAGATATGTAAGTTCACTACGGCATTCAAAACCAAACACTGGATCCTCTAATTTAATACTGTACCTCACACCAAAAAGGATGAAAACAGCTAAAAAGAGGCTGAGCAAATAAAAAGCATCCAAGTAGGTAAGAGTCATTCATGCAGGTAGCATCTATTGAGTGGCTACCACATGCAAGGTAGTGTGAAAACACAGTAATAAAATAAAAACAGATTCTGCCATAAGGAGCTTATGTTCATCCAGCCTTGAACAGACAAAGAGACAAAGTATTATGACAGTACTATAACAGAAGTTGAGAGAAGGTGATGTCAGAGCAGAAAAGAGCCTAACTGAAGAGACTGATGAAAGTGAGGCTTTACAGAGGAGGTCTACATAATTACTTAACATTCCCCGAAATATATTTAATATATTTTGAGCTATATTTATTCATTAACTATACACTTAATGACTTTGCCCTTTTCTGTATACAATGTTTCATATGCCACAATAACATTTATTTCGGATAAAGTTTACTCATGTTTAATAACCATGAAAAGAAAGGTTAGCATTAGCTGAGAAAACTTCATAATGTTCTACTCCACACCTGTCATGGCTACCCCAACATGGGCTTCCCTAACATTCCAGGTTTAAACTGGGTCAGTGTTGAATAGCTGTGCCATTAGCCTGGTGGCAATAAACTTAGGGCTGCTGTACTATGAAATAGCAACCAGTAGAAGCCGAAGAAAAAGGTCAAGAGTCTTCTTTTCCTTCACCATGTCCCGAGTCAGAGCCAGGATCATGCTTAGGCTGCACAGGCCTAGAAAACTCCAAGAGTGAAGCAAGCTTCTGCTTTACACAAGGACCAAAGGAACTGGAATGGGTCACAGTTACATGCAGCCTTAATACCTCCTAAGTGACTCCTCTGTGGATGAACCCTCTATTAACTGTATTTGCAATACAGCTAACAGGCAATTTCACATATTTCCTTACATCACTCTATCAGGTCAATCTTCCCTATGCATCTCAAGACAAACCAGTGACCCCACTGCAGACCAGTTCCACAAGAATCACCCTGGGCTACCTGGAAAAGATAAGTTGTCTAAAGTGCTTTAAAAAACCCTATTAAGATGAGAACTTCAACAGCTTTACGAAAATTTTGAAGAGAAAGGTGTTATAAGCTTCTGCAGTTCCCATTCAACTCCTTCCCTATTCAAAAGTTTCAATGCTCTTCCACCTCCCATCCTCAATAACATTTCCATCCTCAGCTACAGCTGTGTAATCTCAAAGAGTAGTCAGAAGAGGAGATTTTAAAAAACAACGTAAGAGTCAAGCCAGTGTTTCTGGGAGGCCAAGGCAAGGAGGATCACTTGAGGTCAAGAGCTTGAGACCAGCCTGGACAACACAGCGAGACCCCATCCTTTAAAAAAAAAGCCCTTTAACAATTAGCTAAGCATGGTGGGACTTGCCTATGGTCCCAGCTACTTGTACTTGCAAGGCTAGGGTTGGAGGATAGCTTGAGCCCAGGAGTTTCAGGTTACAGAGAACTATGATCTGGCCATTGCACCTCAGCCTGGGCAACAGAGCAAGACCCTGCCTCTTAAAAACTGCTTAGTCCCTATTCTTTCCCCTCATTTACCAGGTGTGAAATTTCAATAAACATGTTTCAGTGAAATGATGAAAAGGACACAACAGCAAAGTATGTTAGAAAAAAAAAATGCTTTGGAATCAGATAAAAAGTCCTGAGTTTAAATTTAGCTCTGCCTTTTACAAGCCTCTGAAGATTTATTCTGATCATTAAACGAACATACATGAGTAAACCTTTAATTAGTATACACTCAAGGTACATATATTGTTTTCGTTTCTCCTTCTAAAGCATGGAAGAGTTTCTTTTTAAAAAACAAGCTGACAAACTATGAAAATTAAAAGAGTACAACAGCATGCAGAAGTAGTACAGAGGAGTTCCTAGAAGTTATATTCTTTCTCCAGAGAGCAATATTATTCCCAAAAGGGACTCTACTCACTTCACAGCTTGGAAGGTAATACCTACCTTCTGACAGAACAGAAACTGGTGTCTGGATCCTAGAATCACCTAGCAGTAGTCACAAATACTTTTTTTTTTTTTTTTGGTAATACGCCACTTAAATAAAATTAATGTTAATAAGCAACAAAGTAAATCCTTAAAAAGAAAAGCCCCACCATCCCTCCAATCTCCCACCCGAAGACAAATTATAACTCAACAGCCTATCACCAAGATTCAGCCTATCACCTAGGTTCATCTCAAAAAAAAAAAAAAAAAAAAAAAGACCTGTGCAACCCAGGAAGCACTGGGAAATCTTGGTGCAGCATGGAAAATATGAACACCAACCCACTTAACCAAAACACATAGGAAAAACTTTCTTCCATTTCAGTAACTAAAAAAAAAACCCAAGCACTTAAAGTGATTACTAACTTGAGCAACAGCTCTGCACTCACTTGGATGTGTAACCATGAACAAACTACTTGACTGCTCTGATCTTCCATTGTTTATCTTGAAAATCGCGAATGAGAGTAAAATGCTTAGCACAGTGCCTGACATATCACAAGTGCTCAAAAACTTCTATTAATTATAGTGTTACATAAAGACTAAATGCATGTGAATATATCATTGGGGGAAAATTCCATGGCTTGTTAGAGCAAGTTGAATATTGTCTCTTCCAAATTTATGTTCACCCAGAACCTGTGAATATGACCTTGTTTAGAAAAAGGGTCTTTGCAGATGTAATCAAGTTATGAAGAGCCATTTAGTGTGGGCTCTAAATTCAATATGACTGGTGTCCTCCTAACATGGAAATCTACACAGATGCAAAGAGAAAGATGGTCATATGAAGATGGAGGCAGCAACTGCAGTGATGTAGCTACAGGCCAAGAACACCAAGGACTAGCACAATATCAGAAGCTGGAAAAAGACAAGGAAGGATTCTTCCCTAAAGCCTCCATAGAGACCATGGCCCTTTTGACACCATAATTTCAGACTTCTGGCCTCCAGAACGGTGAGAGAACACATTTCTGATTTTTTAAGCCATCCCATTTGTGATAGTTTGTTATGGCAGTCTAGGAAACTAATCCATTTGTTGAAAAAGAAATGTATAAATACGACACGTAAAGCTGTGAATTTTCTTGATGCATTACTTATTGGAACTATCAACCTAGTTTTATTCTTCCTATCGGAACTCTGAGAAGTAAAAGATTATCTATGATGTTGTATTTTACAGACCAAGAATCTGAAGCTCAGAAATGTTAAGTGACTTTTCTTCTCAAGGTTCATGTAAGCAGCTGGTAGCAAAGCCACGACTAGAAACAAAAATTTACCAAGTCCAAGTATGGTGCTTAATACAATACGCTTTGAATGATGAAACTCTTGGATAATCAACATACATTCATGTGCCAAATAGCATTATGGTCAATGACAGACCACATATACAATGATGGTCTTATAAGATTTTAATACAGCTGAAGAATACCTGTTTTAGCACAAAGCACTACTCCTGTGTTTGTGGTGATGCTGGTGTAAAGAAACCTACAGTGCTGCTATTAGAAGTATACCACATACAATTATGTACACTAAGAATATAATAGTTGATAATAAAAGCTATGTTACTGTTAAAAACATTTATTTATTATGATAATAAAAAGTGTTATGTATTTACTATACTATACTTTTAATCGTTATTTTAGAGAGTACTTCTACTCATTAAAAGAAGTGAACTATGAAACAGCCTCCGGCAGGTCCTTCTGTTGGCACTGTCACAGGCAATGAAAGCTCCGTGTGTGATGTTGGCCCTGAAAACCTAACAGTGTAACAAGATGTGAAGGTGGAAGACAGTAATACCGACAAACCTGACCCCATGTGGGCCTACGTTCATGTGTGTGTTTGTGTCTTAGTTTTTAGCAAAACAGTTTAAAAAATAAAACTTTCATTTTAAAATGGAAAGTTTTAAAGATAGAAAAAAGCTTGTAGAATAAGGTGTGAAGAAAATATTTTTGTACAATTACAATGTGTGTTTTAGGCTAAGTGTTATTACAAAAGAGTCAAAAAGTTTTAAAAACTTAAAAGTTTATAAAGCAAAAAGTTATAGTAAGCTAAGGTTAATTTATTATTGAAAAAAACATTTAAAATAAATGTAGTGTAGCCTCGGTGTACAGTATTTATAAAGTTTATAGTAGTGTACAGTCATGTCCCAGGCTTTTCAATTTCAGTGACCCTTCACCCACCGACTCACCCAGAGCAACTTCCAGTCCTGCAAGCTCCATTCATGGTAAGTGCCCTATACAGATGTACCATTTTTATCTTTTCTACTACATTTTTACTGTATTTTTTCTATGTTTAGGTATGTTTAAATACATAAATCTTTACCACTAATTGCCTACAGTATTCAGTATAGTAGCATGATGTACTGGTTTATACCCTAGGAGCAATAGGCTATATACCATATTGTCTAAGTGAATAGCAGGCCATACCACCTCAGCTTGTATGTATTAAGTATGTATATATGTAAGTATGTATGTATGTATGTATGTACATATATGAGACAGAGACTCGCTCTGCTTTGCCCAGGCTGGAGTGCAGTGTCGTGATCTCAGCTCACTGCACCCTGTCTCCCAGGTTCAAGTGATTCTCCTGTCTCAGCCTCCCGAGTAGCTGGGATTACAGGCACCCGCCACCACACCTGGCTAATTTTTTTGTATTTTTCATAGAGACAGGGGTTTCACCATGTTGGCCAGGCTAGTCTCGAACTCCTCACCTCAGGTGACCCACCCACCTTGGACTCCCATGCCTCGGCCTCCCAAAGTGCTGAGATTACAGGCGTGAGCCACTGCGCACGGCCCTCAGCTTGAATTTAAGTGCACTTTATGATGTTCACACACCAATGAAATCACCTAACAACACATTTCTCAGTTTCCCTTTCGTTAAGCAATGTGTGATGGTATACACAAAACTCCAGATTATTTTCCAGATATTTAGAAATACTTTTCAGATATTTTGATATTTTGAAAGTTTCTGAAAACTGCTCTGTCATTACTTCTGAGTGATGAGCTGAAGAATAAAGCATGAACCAAATGAGGTGAGTATCTTCTTATACACAGCTAGTGAGACTATAAACTGACACTGCCAAAATACTTCTCTAAAGTATGCATTAAGAACATAAAAGAGCATTCATACCTTTGACTGAGATAAAGATATTTATCATGGCATACTTAATTTAAATAACAAACGTAACTTAAATAGTCAACAAAGAAAGCCAATAGCATGCAGCCATTAAAAATGTTTTCCAAAAACCAACTGGGAAATATTCAGGGCACATATATAACATGACTGTATTTGAACAAATTACTTATGTGCTAGGAAAATGTACCATAATGTTGGTAGCAAGATAATTTTGGGCTGTTGGGTTGTTTTTTTTGGGGGGGGGGGGGGGGGGGGGGAGGGTGGCTGTCTTCTATACTTCTATGTAATTTCAAAGTTTCCTGAGAATTGATACACAGTATTTCATCAATTCTAAGAGGTACTCTCCCCACGTCAACAACTTTTAAATCAAGATGCATTTTACAATTTCTGTTATGCCCTAGTTTAACTGAAATAATTTCTTTGTCGTACTTAAAACAATGGTACATCTTACAATCAATAGCATCTTAAGTTGTATGAAATGTAGCAGTTTTATAACAAGGAACTAAGATGATATAACATATACACATATATAAACCCACATATATATTTATGAATGTATATAAAAAGATGAAGCAACACTTATGACTACTACTGTACTAATCTCAGTTGTTACTAAGAGACTCTAGTTCTCAAATATAGAAATTCCCACTTAACTACTGGCTATAAAAACCTAGAAACAGACACTGAAGAGGTGTCTCTGATAGAGAAAGACTGTGTTTTTCTCCTCAGTACAGGCATATCCAGTCACCTCCTAGTTATTCTTAGTCATCATTCCAGTTCAAGTTCTACAAATCTCACTTTAAAATTTCCTTTGTGAAGACTTGGGAAAGCAAAATATGCACCAAATCTAGAATGTTTATTAGTTTTGTTCCAGCTGATTTTTAAATAAGTAAATCAGGATTTAATTTGTACTCTACCCTAAGGGAACAAACTAGTAAGAATAAAAAAGTGAGCCCTCTGGACTGTGTCCTCAATTAAAGTATGCTCTATTGAACTTTTAGGGGGAGGGGGAATATATATATATGTATGTATCTCCAATCTGGAAAGAAGCTATAAGTCCGCAGTGACATTTTTAGAATAAAAGTTTAAATGATTAGACAGCCCACAGAACTTTCACTTCAAACCCTGATCATTCTGTTCATTTTATCAGTTGATCAACCTTCAACTTTTGGCCTACTAATTTAATGGATACTGTTCACAGGAAAGCCATTTTCTTAAGGCTTTGACTAGTACTAAGGTCAAAAAAGCATTTTGACCCTTATTTTTAGTAGCAATAGACTTTTTCTAGACATGGGTCTACATAAAGATAGAGCTCAGCCACACCAAGCTAATATAAAAAATACTTTGCAAGAATGTAAGCTTCATGAAGGTAGGATTTTTGAGAACACTGCTGAGACACAGTAAGCACTTAAAATAATGGTACATCTTACCATCAGTAGCATCTTAAGTTCTATGAAATGTGGCAGTTTTATAACAAGGAACTAACAAATATAAATCTAACAAATATGACAGTTAACATCAATGGCTTGCTTGCATTATTCAGTCTGTTTTCCTTGTTTCCTGTTAGCTCAGATACCCACAGTTTTGTTCTAAATACACGTTCAATTAAACATTATATTCTAATAGTGTTTTCCTTTTTATGAGACAGGTCTTTCTTAGTTGTCCAGGCTGGAGTGTGATGGCACAATCTTGGCTCACTGCAACCTCCACTTCATGGGCTCAAGCGATACTCCCACTTCAGCCTCCTAAGTAGCTGGGACTACAGGCACATGCTATCATGCTCAACTAATTTTTGTAATTTTTGTAAAGACAAGGTCTCACTATGTTGCCCAGGCTGGTCTCGAACTCCTGAGCTCAAATGATCCTCCTGCCTTGGCCTCCCAAAGTGCTGGGATCACAAGAGTGAGCCACCACGTGCAGCCACATCAGGTTCTTAAATTAAACCACTATATCAGGTCATTAAACCATTTACTTTGCAATAGTTAAGAAGAGGGTTATGGGGGTTATGTGGTGGGAGGGGATGTGAGAAAAGCGATATTGATAGTTTTCGGCAGCATTTAAAAACATCAGATACTTATCCCTTACCTTATTAGCACGTATCTGTTTGTAAATGTCTGTTTGCTGACGAATTCGATATTCCAAGTCAGAAACATGAGCCTGAAGCCAGTTCCAGCGGCTGACAATAGCTGCCCGGTCTGCAGCCCATTTCCATTCTGACCTGCGTCTCCTAAAAGGAAATAAACTGAGTGAAATCCAAGAGTAGCAGTAATATCTATACCAGATTGCGGGGTGGGGAGTGGAATTTAACTTTTAAAGGCCCTTGCAGAGACTAACTCTAGTGTCAAGAAAAACCCAAGAGAGAGACAGACACCTCCCGCTCGTCAGGATGCACATGGATATAAACTTCCAAATAGGTATTTCCCAAATTAAGTGGAACTGCGTTCTAGCATCCTGATCCTGTGGCACACAGTTTCTCTGAAATCCCATTAATTTCTCTGGGACAATAAAACTATTGTCCATGCCAAAATAAAACATACATTAAGAATAATCTATACAGGAAATCCAACTGACACTAAGAATTATTAAAACTAATAAAGAATTCAGCAAAAGTGTTCAGTAAAGAATATTTAAAAACTAATAAAGTAGAAAATATTCATTAAGTACCATTCATAACACCAACAAGACTAATGATATATTAAATATCTTTACAGAGAAAATAACGCCTGAAAGCATGAAGATCTATACAAATGGTAGGACACATTTTTTTAGGATGGCGATTCTCATGAACATCTATAAATTCAAAGAAATTCCAATCAAATTGCCTACAGTATTTTTAATGAAAGCTGAGAAACAGATCCAAAAGTTCACATGGAATAAAGGACCAACAGCAAGAAATTTGCAAGAAGGCATGATGCAAATACACATTACCAGATAGCCAGATTTGCTGCAAAACTACAGAGAGCCTCAAAACGTAGAACTAGATACATAAAAGATAACGGGAAATTTTTAAAAAATCAGATCAGTGCAGAAACGATCAAACTACTCAATAAATAGTACTAAACTGGCCAGTTCTTTAAAGGAAAAAGTAAAATTAGTTCCCTTCTTCATGATATAATTACAAAATTTTGGCATTTCAAATTGCTAAATATGAACAGCCAAACTTAAAAGAACATCTTCGGGACTTAGAGCAGGGAGCATTTCTTAGATAATACACAAAGATTTCACCTACTTTTCAACATACAATAGAAAATCTAATAAAGTTAAAAGGCAAACTACATTTTGGTGGAAGATATCTAACACATATAACTGACGATTAAACATCAGAATATGTAACAGAAATCTCAGAAATAGGATAAAAGAAAAAAAGACAATCTTAACAGAAATAGGAAATTCACATAAAAGGCAAATAATAAATATATAAAAATGTGTCATCTCGTTAAAATTTGGTTAAAATATAAATATTAGGTAAAACATTAAGATGCTGTTTGAAATCTGGATGGGAAAATGCACAGTCTGATAAAGCCAACAGGTGGTGAGAAATGGAAAAGAGCAATTAATATACTGCTGGTAACAGTTAAAATTGGAACCACCATTTTTGAAAAATAATTTGAAAATACTTAGCGAGGTGTAAAATGTGCATACCCAACCATCATGATACTGTATTTTTTTTTTTTTTTTTCTGAGAGGCAGGGTCTCACATTCTATCATTGAGGCTGGATTATGGTGGTGCAATCACAGCTCACTGTAACCTAGAGTTCCTTTGCTTAAGCTATCCTCCCACCTCAGTCTCCCAAGTAGCTAGGATCAGGAGCATACTACATACCTGGCTTTTTTTTCTTTCTTTCTTTCTTTTTTTTTTTTTTTTTTTTTTGAGATGGAGTTTCTTTCACTCTGGTTGCCCAGGCTGGAGTGCAATGGCGCAATCTCGGCTCACCACCAACCTTCGCCTCCCCAGGTTCAAGCGATTCTCCTGCCTCAGCCTCCCGAGCAGCTGGGATTACATGCATGCGCCACCACGCCCGGCTAATTTTGTATTTTTAGTAGAGACGGGGTTTCTCCATGTTGGTCAGGCTGGTCTCAAACTCCCAACCTCAGGGGATCCGCCCACCTCGACCTCCCAAAGTGCTGGGATTACAGGCATGAGCCACTGCACCCAGCCCTGACTAACTTTTTTTTGAGACGGAGTCTTGCTCTGTCGCCCGGGCTGGAGTCCAGTGGCATGATCTCGGCTCACTGCAAGCTCCGCCTCCTGGGTTTACGCCATTCTCCTGCCTCAGCCTCCCGAGTAACTGGGACTACAGGCGCCCACCACCACGCCTGGCTAATTTTTGTATTTTTAGTAGAGACGGGGTTTCACTGTGTTAGCCAGGATGGTCTCGATCTCCTGACCTCATGATCCACCCACCTCGGCCTCCCAAAGTGCTGGGATTACAGGCGTGAGCCACTGAGCCTAGCCCCACTGGCTAATTTTTAATAAAAAATGTTGTGGAGATGGGGTCTTGCTATGGTGTCCAGGTTGTTCTCAAACTCCTGACCTTTAGCCTCCCAAAGACACGAGCCACTATGCCCAGCCATGAAATTCTGTTTCTGAGAACATAAACTACACATTCCTCTGCATAAGGAAACAGGTTCACTGGAGGAGAGTCTGTAATAGATAAAAACTAATTATATTCTAATTCTGCTGAAATTGGTAAATAAACTATAATTTATTCATTTAATAGTTCTATAGTAATAAAAATAAAATTAACGACATCTGTATGTATCAACATGATTAAATCTAAGAACACAATGTTGAATGAAACAACTACAAAAAAACTAAACAAGATTAAGTACACACAAGTAGTGAAGGAATTTGATGAAATACTATCTAGCAATTTATTTACTGTATGTATCAACATGACCTAATCTCAAAAATGGGGAATGCAAAAGCTGCACAAAAATAAACAAATAAACATTCATAAGGATTGTTACCAATACAGATAACTGAGGAATATATTTTAAAATGCCTAAAACTGACATACAACAAATTTACAATCAAGCTCCTCATTATCTCTGGAAAGGGGATGGAGAAGTTGGATTTTAGCTCTACCTATAATGTTTGACTTCTCATGTAAAAAAACAAAGATGGAAATGTGACAACATTAACATTGTTTAAATATTACACTGGGGATACATGGTGTCTACTATATTCTGTAATCTAAATATTTCATAATCTACCACAAAACTATTTTCCCAGAAAGCAGCAGCAGTCACACAGCCCTCAGCCCCACTTCCCATCAGGATACACACACTCACTGCTAAAACTTATGACTATAGGTGAACTTGAACACAGTCTCCCATAGGGGCAAAATACAAAATGTCAAAAATAAAAAAGAACAAATCTGACCACGACAGAGTAAGACATGAATTAATACTTAATCATACCATAATAATTAAGACCAAGGGTAGTAATGGTATTTTAACTTTTGTATGGACCAAACATAAACCATTCAAACCAACCACTGTGATAATTATCAATTATGTCTCTTCTTTTAGAAAGAAAACATTTTACAGTTCCCTAATTTTGATGGAACCACTTCAAGATAAAAAGATACTTTTAAAGTACAGTTATCTGCTTCAATGTTGGCTGCAGGTCTAGCTCTACCCTAAATCCAGGAAATGATCTCAAGAGATCAATAAGAAACTAGGGATCATTCTTGAACAAGAAAAATGCCCCCTACCCACAAAGAGACAAAACTAGTTAACCCTCGTATTTTATTCCCACCTTTCCTTACTCTTCAAGGCTTACCACCTTTCTATCCTGCAAAATCTTTTGGATTTATAGATTCCTTTCATTCCTAAAACTACCACCACACCAGGTCCCCATCTATCACCATTGGGCAATCCCAACAGCCTCCTTAGCTGCTCTTCCCAACACCAGTCAATCATACTACTTTTCCTCAATCAACTCCCCTCACACCTTTTTCATCCTGGCATTCTAATGTTTAAGGAACCATGCAGCTCCTTTGAAAATACAAAAGGAAAAGAAAATTACTTAAAACATTTTAGTTCGCATGAACTTTGATAAATACACTTTTTCTTGGATATTAATGAAAGTCTTATGTCCCCTACACAGGTATTTACCTAAATAACAATACAAAGCGAGCCTCCTGATAATATGTTTTGGATAATATGGTTAATAAACTAATTAAAGAAAGGCAAGACAGCACTAAGGAATACTAACAATTCCCAATTTATGAACAAGTTTCATTTTACAAGTCTATCTGTGATATGATGGTTTAGAACTCGAAGTGATTTCCAGGAGAAAGTTGTTACAACATTATTCTTCCATAATGCTGCTCAAACTCTGATCATCTCCAATGAAAAATGGAAAACCACAACTCAAGCGTCCAAAAAGTATCTTGTGTTCAAAATACCAGCAACATGAGCAGAAAGCTAAACTGTTATTAAGCGTGAGAGGTGTACAGTTAACAAGTCTGGATAAGATATGAAGATGTTACCATACTCCAGTGGCAGAGCAGAGCACCACTAAACAGTAACACAAGAATAAGAGCTTCACATCTTTTGTTCCTTAACAAAAACAAGCTATATAAACTCAGCTTATCAGAGGTAAAGATAGACTTCCTCCTCAATATTCGAAGTGTAAATTTATCACTCTGACAATTTACAGCTCAAAACAAGGGACACACATTGAACATTAGGGACATGTTTAATGTTATACCATACAGACTTCAGGAAAGAACACAGGACTAAGGTTGCAGAATAATACTTTAAATACAATGAGGACTTGGTTTCTAATATAGTCATTATCAATAATGAAGAAAATCACGTGGATTCTAACACTGATGAGTCAACTCATTCCTGATGCTTGTTTCTGTGCTTAGTGAAATAACTGTTTTAACTATGTGTCTGAGTAGGACACTAGAATGCCTTAGAACGTTTGATTTTACTGTGTGCTTTATCCTAGTCCATACAAAAACATGTACTATATATACCGTAGTTATCACCTGAGTGGGAATTCTTTTCAACTCGTATTTTGCTCCTTGCTTTTATAAACTTTTTATTGGTAAAAATGGCTTTGTCTCCATGTGCTATACAAAAATTCATTAAAATGTTACATGATGAATTACTTTTTGGTTACCTAAATGCAGTATCAATATTTGCTTTTGTGACACCACATGAATAGCACATCTTAATGTTAACCAGCTATGTGCTAGTATTGGTTTACCTAAGAAATATTTGTTGTATATAAATATTTCATTAGCTATGAACTTGTACTTTAATCGTTCTTTTTACACAGTTAGACTATTACCACAGAGAATTGAGAATGCTCTGTTGACTCTAAGAACATAGATCTTTCCTGTGTTTGTTTCACACTGCTTTTGAGCTAGGTAGTGAGTACCTGTGAGTGGTTTTTTGTTGTTTTCTTCATGTGACTCAACAATTTTAAGACTTCTCATTGGTGAAATCTATGGTGAAACCCCATCTCTACTAAAAATAAAAAAAATTAGCCAGACGTGGTCGCGCACGCCTGTAATCCCAGCTACATAGGAGGCTGAGGCAGGAGAACTGCTTGAACCCAGGAGGTGACGGAGGCTGCCGTGGGCCAAGACCACACGCCACTGCCCTTCAGCCTGTGCAACAGAGTGAGACTCCCTCTCCAAAAAAAAAAAAAAAAAAAGCGCCCTCTATAAACGCACTGAAACCATACAGTAAAAGTAATTAATTTTTTTCCTTGCAAATTCAGGGTTCAGCTTACATGTTGGCTAAAAATTAATTTTTGTTTTTAGTTCTTTAAAGTTATTAATAGTCAATGGGTTTAAAAGGGATTATCAATAGATCAACTCTTTTGTATTTATTAGATAAGTAGCACCAAAAGCTAGACATTGAACCACATGGAACACCACATGTTGACTACCAGGCCTAGTGCCTCTAATTAAGTCACCTAATTCTATTCTAAGATGGGAAATTTGTATGTCAATCCAGTAGAACAGGGCTGGTGGATTATGCTTCTCTTCCCTGATGTATTAACATAAATTTTTTTAAATCTCATTAAGGCAACAAACATACCAGAAAAACCCGAATGGTGGTAATTTCAACTTTGATTCTGATTTCAGTCCCATCTCGATTCTTTCCTTTTAATGAAACAAAGGTTCTATTAGCCAACTAAAGTAAAATGACTGTTCACAGCGAGCTACACAGTGCTACATTCACACTGGTAGATAAATTGACAAAGGATTATGTGCTACTTCCAAGTGTGCAGGAAATCCTGAGACATCTAAGTTCTGAAATCTCCAGGTTATTTAGATAACTTTTAAAAACCAAAAGATTCAAATAAAACTGAGATCATCCCAGAGCGTAAAATTGCCAGATTAACAGTTTTCAGGGTAAGAGTTAGGGTCACTGTGGGGCAGGAATGAGAAATCTTGAAATTGCTGAGTCACATGAAAAAAACAAAAACAAAAAACCACTCACAAGTACTCACTACCTAGCTCAAAAGCAGTGTGAAACAGAGGGAAGATCAGGAGACAAGTTCTCACTTTTACTTAATGTGATCCTAAACATATAAATTGACCTCTGCAAATAAGAACAACATCTGCTTCACAAAGTTGTGATAGCCATACAATGATGTAATCCTAACTGCAACCTAAAATGTATGTATTAGATAAGAATAACAATTTAGTCAGCCGGGCATGGTGGCTCAGGCCTGTAATCCCAGCACTTTGGGAGGCCGAGGCAGGCAGATCACAAGATAAGGAGTCTGAGATCAGCCTGACTAACATAGTGAAACCCCGTCTCTACTAAAAATACAAAAAAAAAAAATTAGCCAGGCTTAGTAGCACGCGCCTGTAATCCCAGCTACTCAGGAGGCTGAGGCAGGAGAATCGCTTGAACCCGGGAGGCAGAGGTTACAGTGAGTCGAGATCGTGCCACTGCACTCTAGCCTGGGGGACAGAGCAAGACTCTGTCTACAAAAAAAAAAAAAAAGAAATAACAATTTAGTCATTATAACCATGGATTTAAATTCCATATCAAAAAGGTACAAAAAAGGAAGAAAAACAGAATAAGATTAAAGAAAAACCTCTCAGATAAATTCAGGAAACAAGTGTTTTCAGTTAGCAACAAGCCATATTCTGAGAGTTTCATGAGCTTTGAACTTTAGAGTCATCTAAAAGTTCCACTCTAAACAGAAAAATCAAAGTAGTCTATTAGAATAGACATTGCATTATCAGTGACATTACCACCAAATTTAAAAAGATGGAGGGGATAAAGCACAAGGAGAAAAGAAGAGAACCAAACTGTCCAGAGTTAAATATCCCACATTTTAGTTGTAAAGTAAAACCCAGGAAAAAACTCGGACACATACTTCGTCTTAACCCATTCTCATCTGTCACATGACCTAGGTTGTGTCAGCTTTCTACAGATATCTGTAGTAATTGGAACAAATGTACCAGAGCCAATACTTTTTTTTTTTTTTGAGATGGAATCTCACTCTGTCACCCAGGCTGGAGTGCAGAGGCACAATCTCAGCTTACTGCAACCTCTGCCTCTCCGGTTCAAGTGATTCTCCTGCCTCAGCCTCCTGAGTAGCTGGGATTACAGGTGCCTGTCACCATGCCTGGCTAATTTTTGTGTTTTTAGTAGAGACGGGGTTTTGCCATGTTGGCCAGGCTGGTCTCGAACTCCTGACCTCAAATGATCCGCCTGCCTCAGCCTCCCAAAGTGCTGCAGTTACAGGTGTGAGCCACAGCACCCAGCCCCAGAGCCAATTCTGCCTAAACTGCCAATTCATCCTGACAGACCCTTGAAATTGAACACGGCACTTTTGTCTTACTGCTCCAACTAGATTACCTCTAATATTTAAATGAAATTTGTGTAGTTTTAGTGGTTTATTTCAGCCAAGCATTTAGCCCACCATGAACTCACTCTATCCTTCTTCCTTCCATTTAACAAATATTTAAGCAACTATTAGTTACCAAGAATTAGACTAGGTTAGGGATGCAAAAACAAGAACTGTGGCTAAAGTTTACAATTTAATGGGGCAGATAGATGTTAATAATCAAATAATCATATAAAATATACGATAAGAGATCCTAACTATGTCAGATTTAGACTGGGGGATCTAGAAAGACTTGTGATATAAATATTTAAACAGACCTCCAAAGCATAAAATAGGACTTGGATGCACAAACTGGTAGGGCTTGGGGATGTGGAGCAGAAGACACTAGGTGGAACTGTGGTGTGTCACAAAGAAACAACATGTACACAATGGTTATGTGGTTAGAGCTCCAACAGTGAACAACGAAAAGAATTCATTCAACCTGACAATGGACACAGGTAGGCAGGGCCAGGTCACACAGAACCTGGCAAACCATGTTAATCTTATAAAACAATATAAGCAATCCTCATCTTTCCTCATGCTCTTTTATTTATCTCAGACCCTGTTTGAATGAAAATTTACAAATACAAGCTAAAAGATAATAAACTCCCAAAAAACCATCAACCAATTTCAACTATCAACTTTTGGCGAATCCTACCTCATCTATAACATCTATCTCCCATCCCTATGAATTATTTTTAAGCCAATTCCCAACATCACATCATCACCTCTAAATATTTCGGTATGTTTCTAAAACGTAAGGTCTTTTAAGAATATATACCAGTATATTTTATAATCTAAAAAACAATAATTCCTTTATGTTAAATATCCAGTTACTGGTTAAATTTCCTGGATTGTCTCAGTTTTCTCCAAATCAGAGTCAAATAAGATCCACACAATTCATTTACTTAATACATCGCAAGCTCATAACACGCTCCTCCTCATTTTCTTTCCTCACAATTTGTGGAAGAGACAGCACTATCTGTCCTTTAGAATTTCCTCCATTGTGGATTTTACTGACTGTGCCTTTAACACAAAGCCCATACTTCTAAACTTGATAATTTGACACCTCTAGGCTGGCCGTGCTGGCTCATGCCTGTAATCTCAGCACTTTGGGAGGCTGAGGTGGGTAGAGCATTTGAGGTCAGGAGTTCAAGACCAGCCTGACCAACATGGTGAAACACTGTCTCTACTAAAAATACAAAAAAATTGGCCAGGCGTGGTGGCCTGGGCCTGTAGTTCCAGCTACACGGGAGGCTGAGGCAGGAGAATTGCTTGAACCCAGGAGGCAGAGGTTGCAGTGAGCCAAGATCACGCCACTGCACTCTAGCCTGGGCGACAGAGTGAGACTCTGTCTCAAAAATAAACAAACAAACAACCTTTAGTAGTTTGATACATTTCATTTTCTGTAGGTCAGCTGATAAATTTTTTTTGTACATTAAATTTTTACATGTTTAAGATTGAGATATGTTTTAAAATACACTCAATCTTTTAAAAATCATTTAAGGTACTTTAAACTCCTTTCGATACCCGTCAGTCAGATTTTTCATCAAACATGGTAAACATATACATATTATATACTCTGCCTAGCACAATAAAAGAAATGTAATTGTTTGTCATACCCTATGCAAATTTCCAACCGGAAAATACCCAGAAGCATCTTCTAACACTAAAACCCACGTCTCTCCAGGAAAGTTTTTCCTTGTGCATCGTACCTCACAATTCACTCTTTGTCCTCTTCAAGCTTAGTTGGATCCTCTTATTTTGTTATTTGTATGTGCTATTATTTCCAAGTCATGTCATATATATAACTGGTCTCCAACTAGATTATCCATGCCTCCTTATGGGAACTACCATGTGTTTTAACTGTAAGACAATTTTTAATGATGTCTGCACACACGTAGTTTACAAGTAAATTTGCAAAAAATATAAACAATATGAGAGTTTTAGCTGATGCCTTATCCTGTTTAATTCTCAAATGTTTATATTTTAAAAACACTTAACTAAAGTATTCTAATGGAGGAAAAAATGGCATGACAAAGAAGTATGGAAATGGCTTACAGTTCTTGACTGGCTGTAGGACTGAACATGGAATTTTGAGCATGAAGATTTTGAGCAAAATACTATGCTACTTACTGTGTCTTTTTTCTTTTTTCTTTTTTTTTTAGACAAAGTTTTGTTCTTATCGCCTAGGCTGGAGTGCAATGAATGGTGCGATCTCGGCTCACTGCAACCTCCGCTTCCCAGGTTCAAGCGATTCTCCTGCCTCAGCCTCCCAAGTAGCTGGGAGCCTCCCAAGTAGCTCCCAAGTGCCCGTCACCACGCCTCGCTAATTTTTCGTATTTTTAGTAGAAACAAGGTTTCACTTGGACAGGCTGGTCTCAAACTCCTGACCTCAGGTGATCCACCCACCTCGGCTTCCCAAAGTGCTGGAATTACAGGCGTGAGCAACCTCACATGGTCTACTGTGTCTTTTTTAGAGAATAAGACTGTTATGTTTCAAGAATAAAGCAAATGACAAATAGTGAAAGGCTCTCAGTTATTCAAAGTACTGCCATTCCAGAGCAGCTCCTCCAGAGTGAATTAATTTTCTGTCTACTTTTCTTCCTTTCAAAAGTTAAACTGAGGTTAGAATGTTCAAATTCTATATGTGATACTAATTTCTCTTTCAAAGAGATTGCTTGAGGCCGGGCATGGTGGCTCAGGCCTGTAATCCCAGCACTTTGGGAGGCTGAGGCGGGCAGATGACTTGAGGTCAGGAGTTCAAGACCAGCCTGACCAACATGGTGAAACCCCGTCTCTACTAAAAATATGAAAATTAGTAGGGAATGGTGGTGGGTGCCTGTAATTCCAGCTACTTGGGAGGCTGAGGCAGAAGAATTACTTGAACCCTAGAGACAGAGGCTGCAGTGAGTGAGATCACGTCATTGCACTCCAGCCTGGGTGACAAGAGTAAAACCCTGTCTCAAAAAAACAAAAACAAAAACAAAAAAACCCAAAATGATCACTTGAGCTCAGGACTTCGAGACCAGCCTGGGCAACAGGTGAAACCCCATGTCTCTACAAAAAAATACAAAAATTAGCCGGGAATGGTGTTCGAGACCAGCCTGGGCAACAGGTGAAACCCCATGTCTCTACAAAAAAATACAAAAATTAGCCGGGAATGGTGGTGCAAGCCTAAGGTCCCAGCTACTCAGTAGGCTGAGGAGGGAGGATCGCTTGAGCCTGGGAGGTCAAGGCTGCAGTGAGTCGAGACTGCACCACTGTACTCCAGCCTGGGAAGCACAGCAAGACCTTGAGAGACACACACACACACACACACACACACACACACACACACACCCACCCACACACACACACACCCAGAAGGGTGAAGGAGCAGAAAAGTACAGTGTATTGAGGCAGGGTCCCCCTTTCATCCCTACTACCCCAGTCCCACATATTCCACAGGGAGAACTTGCCTCCGGCTATCTCTAGAAGAATGAGAGAATTTTAACACTAAATCCAACAGAAAAACATCTTCTTTCTCACTTTGAAAATACGGTTTATTGGAAAAGAGTATGGTGTCTGGAGTCAGAGAACACTGAGTTCCAAATCCTGGCCCCACCACTTAGCTAGCTATTATCATTGAGCCCCCAGTCAGCTACTGAGAAATCAAAAAAGTTCCAACGCACAATCTCCAGGAATAATGCTCCAACTTTAGTAAGTGTAAGAATTGCCTGAGAGAGTTAAGTCTCACGTACCTTTATGAAGAAAAAGCCTCTTAGTTATTATGTAAGATATCTATGAGACCATACTTTTTTTGTTTTGTTTTGTTTTTGAGATGGAGTCTCGCTCTTTCGCCCAGGCTGGAGTACAGTGGCACGATCTCAGCTCACTGCAACCTCTGCCTCACGGGTTCAAGCGATTCTCCTGCCTCAGCCTCCCGAGTAGCTGGGATTACAGGCATCCACCACCACGCCTGGCTAATTTTTGTATTTTTAGTAGAGACGGGGTTTCACCATGTTGGCCAGGCTGGTCTCAAACTCCTGACCTCAGGTGATCTACCCACCTCGGTCTCCCAAAGTGCTGGGAATACAGGTGTGAGCCAATGCACCCAGCTGAGACCATATTTTCAGAAATAGTCCTTAAAGACACTGAGGTTTAGCAACAGAACCCATCTTCAAGAAAATGAGTTGAACCAAAAATTAATTTGTTAATAAACTTACCAGTTCTTAAAAATAAATGTGGTAAAAAGGAATTGAGGTGATATGGAAACAAAACAAACAACAAAGTGAATAAATAGAAGAAACCCTGGTACAGGCAAGGTGGTGTAGACTCTATTCTTTCTCCCAGCTCATCCCTGTTCTAAGCACAATTATAAATCCTGCAAATAACACAAGAGGCAATCAAAGGAAAACTCTGAAAGATAGAAAAGGGAAGGCAAACTAGTTAAGGGCCCCAGGACTAAAGGAACAACACAGTGACAAAAGCATCTAATAAACACTATCCAACCAAAAGAAGGTAACCCAAGTTTGGCATTTCCTGGCTTCCAAGAGAGCAACAAAGAGCATCTCAGACAGGATCATTCCCTGCCTCCATATAAGGGAAGTATTTCCTTCAATACCAGGGAAGCACTGCAGCAACAGCAAGGGGGATGGATCAGGAGGTCTGCTAATAATAGGAAGCCAGAGGAAACGTTATTGCCCCATTTCTCAATTTCTTTTTACGGCAAATACTCATTATGTCTAATTTGTCTCTTCTCACTGTTTCTTTAACACAGGGTTTCAACCCACTATTGCACCAAAGCTGCTGGTCAAGGTCACCAATGACCTCCACTGTACTAAATCCAATTTCCACATTTCAGTCCTTACCACCCTTGATCCATCAGCAGTATCCAACAAAGGTGATTACTCCCTCCTTCAAATACTTTCTCCACTTCTCTTTCAAGACATACTAACCTGGCTTTTCTATTGTCTTTTTGAATTCCTTGTAAGACTGCATATGCGAAATCACTAAATCTTCTTTCCTACACCTCCTTCCTAGGTGATCTTACCCAAACTCACGGCTTTAAGTATCCAACTATGTTTCTGACTCCCAAATTCCTACCTCGAGCTGAAATCGCTCCCCTCAACTCCAGATTCCTGTTTCTACCTGCCTACTCAACACTTCTATTTGAATGTCTAAAAAGTGTCTCAAACTTTACATGATCAAAATGAAGTTGATACTTTCCCCTCCCCAACTCCTATATGCCATCCCAAACCTGCTTCAACTAGATGGATCTGTTCAGGTCAAAAACCTCCATGTAATCCTTAATTTCAACCCCCTACCACCTCTATCTCTCTCATAAACACACTCAATTGGCAAATCTTATTGGCACTGTCTTCAAATATATCCAGTATTCAGCCACTTCTTGCCACTTCATTGTTAGTACTTTGGTTGAATCTTTCTAGATGAGTCCAAGAGCCTCTAAGTGGGCTTCTAGCTCTCACCCTTGACCACTTTCAGGATATTATCATGAACATAGCAGCCAGCCTAATATTGTATAAAAGGATAAGTTCGATCATGTCACTCCTCTACCCAAAACCTAGCCTAGTTGTTTACCATCTCTAAAAACCCAAGTCCTGACAACGACCCTGTAAGGCCTCAAACAGAGAGCCTCTATCACCCAATCCCTGCTACCTCTCTGGCCTCATCTCCTGTTCTCCTCCTGGCTCATTCCATTCCAGTCACCGCTGTTTGCTGAACATGTTAGGCAAGCTGTCACCCACAGGACCTTTTATTTGCTATTCCTAAAGCAGATATCCTCACTTTCTTCAGGTCATTTCCTTACATGACACTTTATTAAGGCTTTCCCTTAACTGTCCTATAAAATTGCAACCCCTCTCCAAATACCCCCTACACACCTTTCTTTCCCGCTTCCTGGCTTTATTAATAGAACCTTCATGAAAATTATTTTTAATTATCTATCTTTCTTACTGTCTGCTTCCCCCACTAGAATCATATCCGGAAAACAGAGATTTTTGTCTTGTTCACCATAATATCTCTGGGTGCTTGGAACAATGCCTAGCAAATGGCAGGTACTCAAATATTTGTTCAAAGGGAAGGAAGGAAGCAGGAAGAGAGAGGGAATGAGGATAACAGGTTGGAACTATGATCCTAACTTTTCCTTACAAAAGATTAAAACCAAAGTAATTCCAGACTGAAGCTAACCCCTTTTCTCATCTGGTGCTAACAGACCTCATAAAACTAACTCTGGCCTCCTCATAAAACTAACTCTGGCCTCTAATGCTGAAAGCGAGTCAAGCAATTATAGTCCACACTCTTAGTCCAAGTATACACAAACCAGGGAAAATAAAGCTATATTACAAAGTGAAAACTACCAACAAGATATTTGAGAGCTTTTCTTTTTTTGGAGATAGGATCTTGCACTGTCACCCGGGCTGAAGGGCTGTGATGCAATCATAGCTCACTACAGCCTCAATCACCTGAGCTCAAGCAACCACTCTCACCTCAGTCTCTGCAGTAGCTGGGACCTCAGATGTGCACCACCACGCCCAGCTAATTTTTTTTTTCATAGAAATGGAGCCTTACGATGTTGCCCAGGCTGGTGTCAAACTCCTAGGCTCAGGTGATTCTCCTGCCTCAGCCTTTCAAAATGTTGGGATTACAGGCGTGAGCCACTGCACCCAGTCTAATCCCAACCATACACAACTTGAATGGAAACTTGCTGAGGGTACTATAGATGTTCCAGAGTAAAAACGTTTCCGCTTTTACACATGGTAAAATACAAAATTCTCACATCTCAATTTCTATGCTTTTGCAAACCACTTACTAACAGAATCGTGAATTATATGATACATGTAAGACAGTTAAGTTTTATTGGCAGATTTCGATTCTGCCACATCAAATTGAAAAATATTCTGTCATGTTCATCATTATATATTATATAAATTTGCCTCCCTCAAAACCCACCACCCCACCAAAAAAAAACCCTTAAGAAATAATTTTTAATGACATAGACCTCAAAGGTCGAGCTAGTTTTCAGTTAAAGAATGACTGAGGGCACAAAGGTGGACATTTTTACCATCCTAAAAATTGGAAGATATCACTCCCAGGGTTGCTGTGTGATTTCAATGACATAACATTTTTAAAGTCTAGCATTCCATTATAAGTGCTCAGTAAATGGGAAGTTGCTGCTGCTCTTACAAGCTTCTGACTACCATACCTGGTTGAACTAACTCAGTTACCACAAGGTACTCTATGCCCTTACATCTAATGACAAATATTTGTTTTGAAAAACGTATACTCCTTAAACACACTTGAGAAACAGGAACCGGAGACCCAAGTACATTTTGTTCTGAATCGAGTTCCAGCATGCACAGCAAAGTGCATGTAGAGGGGTGAGAGGGTGACTAGGGAGACTGCTTCAGTGGGAGATTATTCTGCAGTAGTGCCTCAACTGTAGAACAGTGATGATGATAAACTCATCCTAAATTTAGGACTACTGACAGGAACAAGTGACTACAGTAACTGTTCATCTTAAGTCGTAAAAAGCTTTCTGGCAATACTCGTCTTCAAAAAAACCTAGCATGTAGGAAAAATCTTTTATGTGTTTGAATAAGGGTAATATAGTTAAAGCTAAAGGCTTAGATTTTTAACTGGTCTAATGAGAGAAAGCACAGTGGTCATATAATAAGAAGGTTTATGTTTTACTTCATTTTACTAGTGTTTCCTCATGAGAATTAAGTAACAGAAATTATAGGAATCACAAATGAAGTGCTTACTCCATGCAAAACACTGGTCTGGCACATTACAGATATTAATTCACGAAATCCTCATTAAAACCCTGTCAAGTGGGTATTATGATCATCACTGCCCCATTTTTATAATAAGGAAACTAAGACAATAAGGCTAAGTAACTTGTCTAAGGTCACACCACTAACAAGCAGAGCCAAGACTTGACATAGGTGCTCTGGGCCAGAGTTTTTGTTAACAGTTGGAATATACAAATTTACAAGTATTACTGCCAAATCAATTTTCTCAAAAATAAGTCAAAGTGGAGGAAGGGGGGAGATGACCCTCTGAATTCACTAAGGTTCTGTGAAAAGATGCTGAAACAAATAAAAAGAGTATTTGATTGTCAAATATATGCTATTTAGAAATACTAATGGAAAAGAATACTGTGGGCAAGAAAAGAATCACAAGTATTTGTGCTGAGTTCTGAAAGAAGGAGAGAAATAAGGTTGGGGTGGGAGGTGGGGAAAGCAGGTCAAGCATGGAATAGAGCATGAATAAAAATGCACAGTCAGAAAAGTAAAAAGCTATGTCCTAGATACAAAGCAGTAGTAATAGGTAGAAATAGTGTTACAAAAACAGCAGTGTCACTAGGTATCAGGCACTCAATGCATAACTAAAGAGAACATAAAAATAATTAAAACTATAGTGAAACAAATAACAAGAACATGTCATATTCTTGGTTGTGGTAACTACCTATCATAATTGTAGTTTTTTTCCCTTAAATTATTAAGTTGGAGCAGTTATTTTACGTCTGATGCATTTCTTAAGCGGTTTTAAAGAAGGGCATAGAATATGTGATGATAAATTTGACACAATAATTTGAGTTCATGTGAATGAGTGTTCAAACGTTGCCAAGAAAACACTGAAAGATAATTTTTAAAGATGGAGTTTCGCTCTGTCGTCCAGGCTGGAGTGCAATGGCGTGATCTCGGCTTACTGCAACCTCCGCCTCCCGGGTTCGAGCCATTCTCCTGCCTCAGCCTCGCAGGTAGCTAGGACTACAGGCACGTGCTGCCAAGCCCAGCTGATTTTTTATATTTTTAGTAGAGATAGGGTTTCACCATGTTGGCCAGGCTGGTCTCAAACTCCTGACCTCAGATGATCCCCCTGCCTCCACCTCCCAAAGTGCTGGGATTACAGGCATGATCCACCGTGCCCAACCGAAAGAGAATATTAAGGAAGACTCTGCCCAACCAATTATTAAAATTGTCATTATACAACAAGTATAATCAATAGATACGGATGGTATTTGAACTAGACTAGACAAAGAGATCAGCAGACCACAAAATACAACATATACATCCAAGTATACATGGCAACGTAATATGCAAAGATGACATCTCAATTCTCAGAGGAAAGAACGTTGTATTTAATTACTGATATTGATATAACCAACTACACATTTGGGAAGAAAGGAGAGGGAATTCCTATCTTACACTACACACAAAAATAAATCTAAAGTGTGTTAAAGACTTTAGCATAATCACTGCATTGGGAGGCATTCTTAAATAACAGAAGAAAAGCAGAAACTAGAAAAGTTTATTTTTTGGAAAATTAATTAAAAATTCTCATGCTCTCTGATCCACTTTTCAAGATTCGATCCCACAGAAACGAGAGCACCAATACAATAATGTTTACTATCAAGGTAACTGAAAGCAATTGTATTTCCCAAAGAATGGCTGAGTATATTATTGTACACCTCTATAGGGAGTGTTATATAATCATTAAGAATGAAGACAGGCATGGTGGCTCACACCTATAATCCCAGGGCTTTGGGAGCCCAAGGCGGGTGGATTGCCTGAGGTCAGGAGTTCAAGACCAGCCTGACCAACATGGTGAAACCCCATCTCTACTAAAAAATAAAAAAATTAGCCAGGCATGGTGGGGTGCACCTGTAGTCCTAGCTACTCAGGAGGCTGAGGTAAGAAAATCGCTTGAACCCAGGAGGTGAAGGTTGCAGTGAGCCAAGATCAAGTCATTGCACTCCAGCCTGGGTGAAAAGAGTGAAACTCTGTCTCAAAAAAAAAAAAAAAAAAAAGAATCCAGACCGGGAGTGGTGGCTCACGCTTGTAATCCCAGCCCTTTGGGAGGCTGAGGCGAGCGGATCACCTGAGGTAAGGAATTCGAGACCAGCGTGGCCAACATGGTGAAACCCCATCTCTACTAAAAATACAAAAATTAGCCGGGCATGGTGGTGCGTGCCTGTAGTATCAGCTACTCAGGAGGCTGAGGTGGGAGAATCGCTTGAACCCGGGAGGCAGAGGTTGTAGTGAGCCAAGATCACACTACTGCATTCCATCCTGGGTGAGAGTGAGACATTGTCTCCAAAAAAACAAAACAAAACAAAAGTAAACTGGGCAGATAATTTTTTTTTTTTTTTTTTTTTTTTTGAGATGGAGTGTCACTCTTGTTGCCCAGGCTGGAGTGCAATGGCACAATCTCGGCTCACTACAACCTCCGCCTCCCAAGTTCAAGTGATTCTCCTGCCTTAGCCTCTCGAGTAGGTGGGATTACAGGCATGCACCATCACGCCGGGCTAATTTTGTATTTTTGGTAGAGACAGGGTTTCTCCATGTTGGTCAGGGTGGTCTTGAACTCCCGACCTCAGGTGACCCGCCCACCTTGGCCTCCCAAAGTGTTGGGATTGCAGGCGTGAGCCACCACGCCCGGCCGGGACAGATAATTTTAGACATCAGTTTAAGTGGGAAGAAGACTACAAAGAATACAAAGAAACTAGCAATGCCTGAAGACATTTTTTGTTGTCACAACTGGGGGTGGGGGGATGGTACTTGGTAGAGGCCAGAGATGCCGCTAACCATACTACAACACAGGACAGTTTCCTACAAGAAAATGTCAGTAGAGCTGACACTAAGAAACCTTGCTGTATATGAACCACTGATAAGAATAAAATCTTAGCTTTCCAAGGTCAATCTTTCCTTTTAGCCCCATCATGGCCCCACGTGTTTGCAGGTTCTTTGGCTAAGCCACCAAATAGCTGTTATGGTCTGTTAACAATCAAATGAATGGCAAGGGAGAAGTTTAAGCCATGACCCAACATTCAAAAAATAATGGAAAAGAATACAACAGAAAACTAATTAAGAGTATGCAGCATGCAGAGTATGTGGGGAAAGTAATTTTTGTTAAAGTTAGGCATATGCAAGCCTTTGTGTCTCTCAAATTTACCTGTAGGTATAAGTGGGGCAAACTGTTTATCGCACGGTAGATCATGCTCAAAGAAAGTCATTCAAGATACTCCTCAGTTCTCTCATCCAAAAAACTCATGAGTTGGACTAAAAAAAAAACCAAAAAAACCTACGAGGCACTTTCTTTATAAAATGTTAATGAATTTATGATCATCTGCATGAAGTCTACCCTGTATTTACAGATGTAACCTACATGGGAGGGGGTACAGTCCTTATAGGTAGACACCTGAAAGGCTCAATTCATTTTAGATGTTTCAAGAAAATTCCTTAGTCAATAACATTCACATAGACTTTGTAAGATCTTGATTAAGCCATGAGGCCAAATCTAAATCTAAATCACTCACTCAGAAAGTGCCAAAAACCTTAAAACCAAAAGAAACATTAGAGATTATCTATCTCTAAGCATCTCAATTTTTAAATGAGTAAAATGAGCCCAAAATGGGGCCCAAAGGATTAAATGATTTGCCCAGAGTCATAAACCAAGTCAGACTGTCAAACCGTTAAAGCAAACTGATAAGAAAAAGATGCTCAGGGCCAGGCATGTTGGCTCACGCCTGTAATCCCAGCACAATGGGAGGCCGAGTAGGGCAGATCACAAGGTCAGGAGTTCTAGACCAGCATGGCCAATACGGTGAAACCCCGTCTCTACTAAAAATACAAAAATTAGCTGGGCATGGTGGCAGGCGCCTGTTGTCCCAGCTACTCGGGAGGCTGAGGCAGGAGAATCGCTTGAACCCAGGAGGCGGAGGTTGCAGTGAGCCAAGATCGCGCCATTGCACTCCAGCCTGGGCAACAGCGAGACTCCCTCTCAAACAAAAACAAAAACAAAAAAACTAAAACATCTAACTGAATCAGGCTGCTTAAGTATCAAAATAATCTTAAATATCTGAAGAGGAAGAAGGATAAAGATTCCCTAACATGCGGAACTAAAACTAGAAAAACTTTATTCTAATGTTCTTAGACTACTATCAAATTCTCCCTAGGACTTCTACATTGCTGATAACAGCTTACAATATTTTTCCCAGTTTAGTTAAGACCACATGTCAGTATTTTATTACAATCTTTTAAGCAAGAAAGAAGGTCTCTGATATACTAATTTAAAGACATATACACTCTTGATAGAGCTATATTAGGAAATGGCAATGGCTAATTCGTAAACTAGATTTTTAAAAAATGACAATATCTTGTTTAAAGTTATTAGACTATGACAGTCATCTGAGTGGGGAAGTAACTAGTTCCCCAGCAGAAGCCTTAATCCCATTAAGGTTTATCAGACAAGTGTATAACAGAAATGTTCATTTCTTCTCAGAAGGAGGTTATGAATTATATCACACAGATTCTGTTTAGATGAGGTTTAGAACAATTTTTCTTTTTAACAGTTTCTCCTTTTGATTTAGACACTCTCTAAAGATCTGTCCAGATTTAGGTCCATTTCACTGAAATTTTGTACTAAAGTCCACAAATTTTTTTCATTTTTTCTTTTGCAAACAGGTATTTTTGTAAACCCAAAAATTTTATTTATTTATTTATTTTGAGATGGAGTTTCGCTCTTGTCATGCAGGCAGGAGTGCAATGCACAATCTTGGCTCACTGCAACCTCCACCTCCTGAGTTCAAGCGTTTCTCCTGCCTCAGCCTCCCGTGTAGCCGGGATTACATGCGCCTGCCACCACACCCAGCTAATTTTTTTATTTTTAGTAGAGATGGGGTTTTGCCATGTTGGCCAGGCTGGTCTCACACTGCTGACCTCAGGTGATCCACCCATCTCAGCCTCCCATAGTACTGGGACTACAGACGTGAGCCACCGTGTCCAGCCTGTAAAGCAAGAATTTTTAAAGAGCAAAAAGAAAGTGCAGATTTTGTCTCCTTACTACAGATGAGAAAATAGTATAAAGCTATCGAGAGTGTCAACAGTTCTATATTACCCCCGTCCCCACCCCCACTGTACTGCTCCTGAAAGCTAAACAGAAATCCCAAGGAAAGTATACATTCAAGGAATGAAGATAACTTTAGATATGTATTACATGATGCATATATGGGTTTTCAGCGAACTATATGTGATTTCAAACTAAATTAAAAACAAGGCTTTACTATGACATTATGAATGAAAAACAGTTTATTTATAGGATACTTTGACTCTACTCAAAAAGTATGCTTAAACAATCCAACAACTTTAGGAAAGCCAACAGACAAATCTTTGCAATCAGGCAGAAATACTAAGGCATTTAAAAAACATACCCAGACCGCTTTTAACATTTACCCCAGAGATCTCTAGGCTCATCACAGAGGGTAACCACAAAATGCTTAAGCTGCATACAGACATCAGGCAAATGCCACATAACTGCTGGACAGTAAGTTATCACCACAGTAGTTACCAATGTGACAAAGCAGAGGATAAGGAGCATTCAGAGTTGGAAACTACGGTGGAAACGTTTCCATTTATGGCACATTTTCTGATTGGTTTTATAACTCATGTTACTAACTATAGAATCATAGACGAGAAGAATCCCCGGAACCAAGCCTCTTATAAATAAGTCAACTGACCTGAAAAACTTACGACGGAGTGAAAACTAGACCCAACTTCAAACTGAGATAGGATTTTATACTTCACAAAAATTAAAGTTAGTAATTTAGATTTTATTAGAAATAGCTCAGCACGTAAAGTCCTCAAAGGAAACAGACATACAGTCAAAAAAAACCATTACTGCGGGGCGCAGTGGCTCACGCCTGTAATCCCAGCACTTTGGGAGGCCAAGGCAGGCGGATCACGAGGTCAGAGGATCAAGACCATCCTGGCTAACACGGTGAAACCCCGTCTCTACTAAAAACACAAAAAATTAGCCGGGCATGGTGGTGCGTGCCTGTACTCCCATCTACTAGGCATGCTGAGGCAGGAGAATGGTGTGAACTCGGGACACGGAGCTTGCAGTGAGCCGAGATGGCACCAATGCACTCCAGCCTGGGCAACAGAGCGCGACTCCGTCTCAAAAAACAAAAACCAACAACAACAACAAAACATTATTAAGCTATAATAATGTTTTCTATCAAGACACAAAATATTAAAAGTAGATCAGGAAGGAATAAGTCAATTCATTATCAACCCTGTGACTCTTCTGTCCAGCCTCTTCCAGAGGTTCCCTTTACTTTTAAGTGCAATGCAATCTTTAACCTTAACTCTAAAAACTCATTTAGAGTCCTCCAATTTCTTATCAGTTTTCCAATACAGCTCAAGAACTTTTCCAAAAGTGAATAAAAGTTGCATTACTTTTCCCTTTCACAGCTTGTTGGCAGGGAATTATTTTAAATGTACAACAAAAATCTATAAATCTGTAGCTTCCAAAAGAGTGTTTGAAAATATATTTTAAATGGCAAAATAATCCCAGTAATCAACAGTAATACTGAAGTAATGTTTGAAAATTACATTTTTAGAAAGTATAAAGTTACATTTATTACAAGTGAAGAAAAAAATTTATATGAGGGAATGTTTTTAAAAAGGGTTACAAATTCTTTGACACTTCTCCCAATGAGAGGCAGATTTCTGTCAATTCCCCCTCAAATCTGAGGGAGCTTGTGACCACTTTGGTCAACAGAATATGGTGGATGTGGTACTAGATGACTTTCCAGGACAGGTTATAAATGGGTATGCAGCTTCAACTGAGCACAGAGACGTCATGTTAAGAGATATTATAACCCTGAGAATCCCATGCTGAACAGCCATGTGCACACAGTACTTGACGAAGCAACCCAGCCAAGCAAAGCTTTCTAGCCATTCCTTAAAAGCTGCCAGACTTATGGGTGAAGAAACTATCTCACAAATTTGTGTATTGACTCTCCTTCCAGTAACGTAAATTCCAAGAGAGTAGGAATTCGTCTTTGTTTTATTCACTGATGTATCCACACCATTTTAATAGTTTCCTTTTATGTATGCAGTAAGCATTCAATAAACGTCTGTTAAATAGATATTAGTGATGGTGGCAGTGGCAGGTGGAGAAGGGGATATCCTATTCATGAACAGTTCACAGCAGTAACCATGTGCATGCCTCGCAAAGCATCCAAAGATTTTCAGAGTCTATCTAATTCCAATGAAAAGCCCAGGCTTTTAAAAGGGTATTTTACAAAGACTGATGGATCTGACTAAAGAAATTTAAAACTTCTATCATTCAAAAACCATAAAAATTAAAACATAAATAAATAAAAAGCTAGGGAAAACAATTTGCATTTTAATTATGCTTTTAAAATGCAAAAAAACCCTTTCAAATAACTCAAAAAGACACAAAGATTTACAGATTTCTTTATATAAAAAAGTGACAAATAAATACAAAAGAAATACACTACTAAATCAACCAAATAAAATAATCCAAGAATGTCTTTTTTGTTTATTAAATTGGAAATTCTTTAAAAACTACTATCTGTTAGGCTTCAGAACACTGCTGACAAAACAGCAGTTTCATTCTGGAGAACATAACATTTCTCAAAAGCCTTAAAATTGTCATTATCCCATGACCACCCCCCCCCAACCCCCACCCCAGAAAAAGTCCACATCTAGAAATTTAACCTAAGGTAATAATCTGTGATATGAAGCAAGCTTTATGCACAATGTTTTTAAACTCTTAGATAAAAGAGCACTAACTGAGGGTCATGTTCCCGACGTTAGTTTTATTTGCTTGTAGTTGGGTTTTCTTCGGCCTTCACAAGTGTGTCAAAAAAATTCAGTAAGTTGCCAGCATTTTAAAATCTATTGCACACAAACACAAGATCTGCCAGCACTGGGTCTGCAAGCCTTTTAATGACTATTAGCTAAACAGTAGCCAATCCCTTCAGATGTGGCACATGATACACAGTTCAAAATCATCCCTAATCTGAAAGCTTGGTTCATTTACATTAGATGCTTTATCTTCTAAAGTTATCTCAGTTGGAAGCCCTACACTAGAGATCAAACTTTAGGCATGCAGGGCTTGCTAAACGCTGATTGGTGGGCCCCACCCCCAGAGTTTCCAACTCAGGACATCTGAAATGGGGTCCCAGAACTTACATTTCTAGCAGATTTCTAGGTGATGGTCCAAAGACTACACTTTGATGGTCTAGAGACCACATTTTGATGAAGTTTCCTTGCTGAAGCCAGAGAGAAGCCTAGCATCCTTTGAATTACACAATTACAGGATACTTAAACAATATTGGAGATTCCATTAATGGGGGAGGGAGGCAAGGAAGAGTAGAAAAGCCGACGGATAAACAACCAATAGTCAGTGCACTGCTTCCCTCTATCAGGGCAGGTGGAAAACCATTGCCCTACACTAAATTTAAGAACAATCCTAGATTAAGTTGCTAGTCCAAATTTTCTATTCTACATTCTTTCTCATGGGTCTTATCCATTTCTCAAGGTTTAATGACCTCTTCTACACTTCATGGATAAAATAACAGGGGTAAACAAAAATTGTGGTAAAAGATCCCACGTAGCTCCAATATTTTATGACTAACAAATGTGTATCACCAGCCTTAATATTTTCTACTTAGTGATTTGGAACTTAGTGATTTGGAGCCTGACAGCCTGAGCAGGAAGGTGAAAACATTGACAGTAGGCAAGTTTAGAGGAAGAGCTAGTTTTAGACGAAAGATTGGAATTTGTACAAGTTGAATTTTAGATGATGAAGTGTAGTGGTTAAAATTCAGGACTCTGGGCCGGGTGTGGTGGCTCACGCCTGTATCCCCAGCGCTTTGGGAGGCCGAGGTGGGCAGCTCTCTTGAGGTCAGGAGTTTGAGAGCAGCCTGGCCAACATGGTGAAACCAGCTGCTTTCTCCAGCTGGATCCTATACATAGCAGCTTTTGCTGAATGCTTCCTTTGTTCCGGGCACTGTGCTACAACATTACATGACTTTTCATCATTTCATCATTATAACAACTCTATGAAACGGTGCCTACTATCCCCATACTACAGATGGAGAAAAAGAGGTCATTTGTCAAGGGGTTAGGTCATTTGTCAGAGAAGCAAGCACAGGTAAAATCTACATCTGTATACGGGTAATCTGGCTCCAGAGTCCTCAATTTTCTTTTTCTTTTTTTTTTTTGAGATGGGGAGTCTCGCTCAGTTGCCCAGGCGCAATCTTGGTTCACTGCAACCTCCGCTTCCCAGGTTCAAGTGATCTCGTACCTCAGCCTCCCGAGTAGCTGGAATTACAGGTGCACGCCACCACGTCCAGCAAATTTTTGTATTTTTAGTAGAGACGAGGTTTCACCATGTTGGCCAGGCTGCTCTCAAACTCCTGACCTCAAGAGAGCTGCCCACCTCGGCCTCCCAAAGTGCTGGGGATACAGGCGTGAGCCACCACACCCGGCCCAGAGTCCTGAATTTTAACCACTACACTTCATCATCTAAAATTCAACTTGTACAAATTCCAATCTTTCGTCTAAAACTAGCTCTTCCTCTAAACTTGCCTACTGTCAATGTTTTCACCTTCCTGCTCAGGCTGTCAGGCTCCAAATCACTAAGTTCCTACCATAATTAAGTCCTTCTACATTTCACATCTGTCTTTTTCTTTTTATTTCAATTGACCTAAATGTCCTTATTCACCCTTCACCTGGCCTCTAAAATGCCTAGTATTTCTGCTTCTAGTCTTACACCCAACGGTGCTCCTCACTCATTGCCTATGGGTCAAAGGCCAGCTTATTTAATATCAAATTCAATCTAAGACCTTACCTACCTCTTGGATCCATTTCTGTGGTTCCACAAACAGATTAAAAATTATACTTAAAACACACCAACACACATGCAGAGCTTTATTTCTGAAGAAGAGAGAGGGGTGGAAAGGAAAAAACTTAAGAAACAATGTTCAATCTGAAAGTATCACTTCTAAGTGGAAGGCTACAAGGGATAATTAATAGCTACCAAAACTGAACACTGAAACATCACATCCCTCTTTCATGGAGCCATGTAAGTTAAAAAAGAATCTTAAACTGTTGAGGTATACCAACATAGACAAAATCTGAATGCCAAAGTGAGTTTCACTCTAGGATCAGGTTATCTGGCAGCTCCTGAAACAGGACAGTTTCAGGAACCCTGTACAAACCTCAGTGAAATGAAATAACTTCAAGCTGTTTGTTACAGGGGACTCTTGTGTCTTTTAGTCTAAGTAAAAGCAGCACAATTTTCTACAATATATTTATATAAGCTGTGCATTTCCATGAAAGAAAAGAGGTCTACTGTGGATATATACTTGGTATGAAATTATGTCAGAAACAAGTGGGAGCGAGGGGCAAGTCAACATGCTGTCACTAAATAAAAGACAGACCCCCAGAAATGACCTCAACAATCAAAGAAAACATGATAGTGTAAGTTAACATGATTAATTTTTTAAATTAATAGACTATATTTTAAAGTAATTTGAGGTTTAATGAACTGAGTAGACAGCAGAGTACCCATATACACTCCCTTCCATTTCCTTTGCACATTTATTATACTTAATGAGCCAATACTTGCATATTCTTATTAACCAAAGTCCATTTACATCAAGGTTCGCTTTGTTTTGAATTTTGACAAATGTAAAACATGTACTTACCACGAAATTTTACAATATGCAATACCAAAAAATACAGCTAGATTCAAAGAGAGAATGTTTCAGCATCTCATTATCTTTATCACAGTAACATAAACTGAACTCCGATCTTCTCCCCTGCTCCCACCTAGTTTTCCCAGTCTTCCCATCTCAGTAAAGAGCAATACCTTCCATCCACTTGCTCAGACCAAAAATTCCTTCCTCTTTTATAACCCATACATCCAGCCCATCAGCAAATCCTACCTGCTCTAACTTCAGAATATATCCAGAATTGAACCTTAATTCTCACACTTTACCACCACCACTGGAACCCAAGACACCATTCTCTCACTAGGTTATTATAGTAGCCCCCTAACTCTTTTTTTTTTTTTTTGCTTCTGTCCACAAACTAATCAGATCATGTCACTCCTCTACTCAAAGCAGGAACTGGCATTCTACCTTAGAGCAAGAGCTACAATCCTCACAACAGGCCTACTAGGTTCCACACAACCTGTCTCCACCTACCTCAGTTCCCTTTTCTGTCTATGACTTCACCTCCTGTGTCCTCTTCACCACTTGCTGTTGAAGCTACACTGGCTTGCTTGCCGGATTACTCCAGGCAGTCTCTGTCCTTAAAGTTTTGGCACTGGCTGTTCTTTTTGTCCAAAATATCTTCCACAAATGCTCACACAGCTGACTTCACATCCTGACACAAATATCACTTTCATAGTTAGGCCTTTTTCCCTGATGACCCTATTTATCACTGCATTGTTTTCCCCCGTACTCCTTATCCCTCTTACCTGCTTTATCTTTTTCTGCATAGCATTTGCTGCAACCAAATATATATTCTGTTATTTTATTGGCCCCCCACCCCACTAGAAAATAAATGCAGCAACTGAGGTTTCTGGCCTTAAAAAGCACTTAGTAATTATTTGTTGAATGAATAAACTATGGTGTACAGATTCTCCTCAACTTACAATGGGGGTTTTGTCCCAATAAACCCATCATAATTTGAAAATATCATAAGATGAAAATGCATTTAATGCATCTAACCTACTGAACATCAAAGCTTAGCTGGGCCTACCTTAACGTGCTCAGAACACATACATTATCCTACAGTTGGGCAAAATCATCTAACACAAAGCCTATTTTATAACAAAGCATGAATAACTCATTTACTGAAGACTGTACTGAAAGTGAAAACAACGGCTGTGGGTACTCAAAGTACAGTTTCCAGTTTTCACACGATAATAAAGTTGAAAAACCATAATTTGAACTACAGTAAGTTGGGGACCATCTGTCAAGGTTCCTAAAGGTGACATACAGGTGCTAGCAACTACAGTCTAAAAAAATAAAGCCCCAATTCTCAACAAATCAGTAACTGATTCTGGAAACACAGAAGTTCCTTTGACTCTCTTAAAGGCTTCAAGCCCCTCTATCAGAAAAAAATGTCTACAGTTTGAGGAGACTAGCCTGCTGCCTTCGGGATGTCCCCATCTATTTTCTAGCCACTAACACAGCCACAAAGCATACCACACTTAGGAACAGATCTATGGGTAGGACACAAGCATATTTAGGCTGCTATCATAAAGATAAAGATGCATTCAGCCATAAATACTTAAACAAGTATTCATACTGGAAATATGAAACACTTTTAATCATATTCCTAACAAAAGTACCACGAGATTAACTGGCTGAGAAATAATGGGGGTGGTCTCCTATCGACTACAAAAGTGGGTTAGAAACTGAAGTAATCTAACCTCATCAAGCAAGTAAAGCTTCACTTTACTGCACTTTGCAGATGCTGTTTTAAAAAAAAAACAAATTCAATGTTTATGGCAGCCCTGCATCAAGCAAGTCTATCAGCGTCATTCTTCCAACAGCGTGCACTCACTTCATGTCCATGTGACACATTTGGGTAATTCTCACAATATTTCAAATGTTTTCATTATCTGTTATGATGATCTGTGATCAGTGATCTCTGACACTGCCATTGTAACTTCTGGAGGTACCACGAACCGTGCCCATAAAAGATGGAAAACTTAACTGATAAAAATGTGTGTTCTCACTACTCCACTGAATGGCCATTCCCCTGTCTCTCTCCCTCTCCTCGTTTCCCTATTCCCTGAAACACAACAATATTGAAATTAGGCCAATTAGTAACTCCTCAATGGCCTTTAAGTGTTCAAGTGGAAGAGTCTACAGCTCTCGCTTTAAATCAAAAGCTAGAAATAGACACTTGCGGATGTTTTCTGGTAAAATAGCTGAAAGAAAAGAATTTTTTTTAGAGAGGGGGCGCAGTGGCTCATGCCCGTAATCCCAACTCTTTGGGAGGCGGAGGCAGGCGGATCACCCGAGGTCAAGAGTTTGAGACGAGCCTGGCCAACATGGCGAAACCCCATCTCTACTAAAAATACAAAAAATTATGTGGGTGTGGCATTGCGTACTTGTAGTCCCAGCTACTCAGGAGGCTGAGGCAGGAGAATCACTTGAGCCCGGGAGGCAGAGGTTGCAGTGAGCCAAGATCGTGCCACCACACTCCAGCCTGGGCGGCAGAGCGAGACTCCATCTCAAAAAAGAAAAAGAATATATATTTTTTAAAAGCTAGAAGTGATTAAGCTTCTGAGAAAGGTATGTTGAAAGCCAACATAGGCTGAAAGTAAGGCCTCTTGCACCAGTTAGCAAACTTGTAAATGCAAAAGTTCTTGGAGAAAATTTAAAAAGTGCTACTCCAGTGAACACACAAATCGTAAGCAAGAGAAGCAGCTTTATTGCTGATATGGACAAAGTTTTAGTGGTCTGTATAGATCAAACCAGCCACAACATTCCATTAAACTGAAAGCCTAATCCAGAACAAGACCCTAATCCTCTTCAATTCCATGAAGACTGAGAGAGGTGAGGAAGCTGCAGAAGCAAAGTTTGAAGCTGACGGAGGCTGGTTTACGAAGTTTAAGGAAATAAGCCATCTCCAATAACCTAAAAGTGCAAGGTGAAGCAACAAGTGCTGATGGAGAAGCTGTGGCAAGTTATCCAGAAGATCTAGCTAAGATCATCGATGAAGATGGCTCCATTAAACAACATGTCAGCAATGTAGAAAAAACAGCATTCTATTAGAAGACACAATCCAAAACTTTTGTGGCTAGAGAGGAGAAAGGAGAAATCCTGGCTTCAAAGAGAGGAGAATGCTTGACTTCAAAGCTTCAAAGGACAGCCTCTCTTGTTAGGAGCTAATGCAGCTGGTGATTTTAAGGTGAAGGCCAATGCTCCTTGACCATTCTGAAAATCTAAGGCCCTTAAGAATTACACTACATCAGCCAGGTGCAGTGGCTCATGCCTGTAATCCCAGCACTCTGGGAGGCCAAGGAGGGAGAACTGCTTGAGCCCAGTAGTTGGAGACCAGCCTGGGCAACACGGCAAGACCCCGTCTCTATAAAATAAAATAAAAACAAATTATGCTACATTTACTCTGCCTATGCTCTATAAATGAAACAACAAAGCCAGGATGTCAGCACATCTGTTGACAGCATGGTTTACTGAATATTTTAAGTCCACTATTGAGACCTCATGCTCAGAAAGATTCCTTTCAAAATACTGCTGCTCACTGACAATGCACCATTGCCCGAGAGGTCTGAAAGAGATGTACAAGGATATAAATCCTGTTATCATGCCTGTTAACACAACATCCATTGTGCAGCCCACAGATCAAGCAATAATTTCCACTTCTAAGCCTTATAATTTAAAAAATACATTCTGTAAGGCTATAGCTGCCATAGATGGTGATTCTTCTGATGAATCTGGGCAAAGTAAATTGAAAATTATTCTGGAAAGGATTCACCATTCTATTGAGTCACTCATGATTCATGGGAGGAGTTCAAAATATCAACCCCAACAGGAGTTTGGAAGAAGTTGACTCTGACTCTCATGGATAATCGAGAGGTTCAAGACATTGCTCGAAAAAGTAACTGCAGATGTGAAAGACACAGCAAGATAACCAGAATTAGAAATAGAGCCTGAAGATGTGACTGAACTGCAATCTCGTGATAAAACTGAAACAGATGCAGAGTTAAGTTGACTCTGACTCTCATGGATAACTGAGAGGTTCAAGACATAGGTCGAAAAAGTAACTGCAGATGTGGAAGAAACAGCAAGATAACTAGAATTAGAAATCGAGAATTAGAAGGAAAGAAAGGGAAGGAAAAAAAGGGAAGGGAAGGGAAGGGAGGGGAGGGAGGGAGGGAGGGAGGAGGGAGGGAGGGAGGGAAAGAAATTGCCACAGCTTCCCTAACCTTCAGCAGCCACTACCCTGGCTAGTCAGCAGCCATCAACATGGAGATAAGACCTTCCACCAGCAAAAAAGATTATGACTCACTTCATGAAGGCTCAGGTGATCGCTGGTATTTCTTTTAGCAATAAATATTTTAAAATTAAGGTAGTCCACTATTTATTATGACACAAGCCTACCGCATACTTAACAGACTACAGTATAGTGTAAATGTAACTTTTATATGCAATAGGAAACAGAAAAAGCCCATGTCTCTCACTTTAGTGTGATATTCACTTTATTGCAATACTGTGGTCATCTGGAAATGAATCTGTAATATCTCTGAGGTATGGCTGTATTTTCATACAAATAAAGGCACTCCCCCTAAATCTAGAGTCTAGATCCCAAATACATCTGTCCATATAGGGGGTACCACTCCCAAGACCAAATGGGTGTATGGCTCCTATCTCCAGCTGTACCAAATCATATATACAGTGTAATATCTGGTTACTCTTTATTCAGGACAGCTACATTCAAAGGAAACATAAAATGGGCAGAATAAGGACTCCTTGCGCATTAACAAAACAAAGCCAACTCTTATGTCAGAGTACCCTTTTGATCAATTAGCGTGATTATGTTCAGTAGTAACAGATTCTACCATCATTGTTGTCCATTTCATTTCCATTCTCAAGCTTTAAAACCCCAAAAGGACAGAAAGAGATACTACAGGCTAGTATTAGTAATACTAAAAATAGTTACCTCTTATTGAAACCTGAAGGGCCTGGTACTTGACATATATCATTTTCTAATCTTTATATGAACTCAATAAAGCAAATATTGTTATTTCAACACTATTACATATTAGAGACTGAGCAATCTGGGCAAAGTCACACAGCTTATCAGTACCAGTAGGAATTCAAACTCAGGTCTGACTCAACAGTCTGCATTCTTAAATATACCTCAATAAAGCTGTTGAAAAAGTAAAAGTCGGCCGGGCACAGTGTAATCCCAGCACTTTGGGAGGCCGAGTCAGGCGGATCACCTGAGGTCAGGAGTTCGAGACCAGCCTGGCCAACGTGGTGAAATCTGGTCTCTACTAAAAATACAAAAATTAGCTGGGCATGGTGATGGGCGCCTGTAATCCCAGCTACTCGGGAAGCTGAGACAGAAGAATCACTCGAACCCAGGAGGCAGAGGTTGCAGTGAGTCGAGATCGCGCCATTGCACTCCAGCCTGGGTGACAAGAGTAACTACGTCTCAAACAAAAAAGTGAAAGTCTCCATCTTTCCACTAGACCACACTGCTTTTCTCAATCAATCTTTATGACAAACATGTAAGGCATATTGGGTTCTGGATAATATGTCAAGGAGATATACTATTTTGGAATATTTTGGCAAATAAAGGGGGGCTTTAAAACATGAAATTTTTTTTTCTTAATAAGAACTGTCATCTATTTCCCCAACTTCATTATTAAATGAGTTTTAGGCCTAGGTCTTCCAGAACAGTTTCCTCCAAAACATACAGTGTAGTATCTGGTTACTCTTTATGTGTGCGTAAGAAATGTCACTGTGACAAATGTTATAAAGAAAAAATTTGATTACCCTAAAAACAAATACATAAACAGCCTGCATGTTTAGCTCCTAAAGTAGGAAAGAATAATGTGAAAATGTTTCTGGCTGTACCACTCAACAAAAATTTGCCCGCCAATAAGGAATCCTTTCTTCAAAAATTGGTCATGATCATTAGCCAAACTGTAACCAGTAACATCCAGCTGGATTATGGAGCTAATAAAGAACAACAGAGGGGATCCACAGGAAATTCAACAGGTAATTTACAACTGGCTCTCTCATCAGACTGGCAGACTGGGTCTAATCCGAGGTCAGATGACATGGGGGATTATGGAAGCCAATAACAATCATATTTAAATAAATGTCCTTTACAGAACACCACCACTTTCCTCATAAAAAGTTCAAAGGACTATTTTCACCCCTCACAATTACAGTAAGGATAAGAAGCCCAAGCACAGCTTGAAGCAGCAAAATTTTCTGAAAAGGAATTGAATTCTGTGTTCTCTTCAGGATCTTCCTTTCCCAATAATGGGGGCATTAAATTTCACTTATAAATCAAACTGAAAGGGAAAAAAAGAACAATAAAAAATGAGCTGGAAAACCTACATTCATCATCTTCAAAACAACATCAAGTTAGAAACAGTTTTAAAGCAATGTTACAACTCCTTTAGAATCTGGCAGGTTTTCTGGTTTTTACCAGATCCCGCTCAGGCAACAACAAAAAAAGAAACAGTTTTAAACAGTTTTATGGGCGTGGTGGCTCACACCTGCAATCCCAACACTTTGGGAGGCCAAGGCGGACAGATTGCTTTTCAGCACAAGAGTCTGAGACCAGCCTGGGCAACATGGTAAAATTTTGCCTCTATAAAAAAATACCAAAAAATGCCAGGCTTGGTGGTGGCACACTCCTGTAGTCCCAGCTACTTGGGAGGCTGAGGTGGGAGGACTGCTTGAGCCCAGGACAGCAAGGGTGCAGTGAGCCGAGATTGCACCAATGCACTCCAGCCTGGGCAACAGAGCCAGACCCTGTCTCAAAAAAAAAAAGAGTTAAATGCTGATGACTGAATAGAACACAATTCTCTGTAAATTCTTCAATGTGATAAAGCATTTCCTACACCAGTTACCAGTGGCAGCACCTAATAAGACTTGAGAGCAACTTAATACTTCACCCTCATGTATGAATTTAAAATAGAACATCACAATAACTACGAAGATACCCAAACACCCCTTCCCTAATTTTTTTTTTTTTTGGTACAAACAAAGTCTCGCTATATTGCCCAGGTGGATCTCAAACTCCTGGGCTCAAGTGATGCTCCTGCCTGGGCTTTCCAAAGTGCTGGGGTTACAAGCGTGAACCACTGTGCCTGGTCGCTTCCCTAATTCTTAACATGTCCCACAAAAGATTCTGCTTGATCTTGGCCCCCGCTATATCATCACTATCTCTAGTAAACAGACTCAAAGCCTCTGCTTTCTCTGTGGCTCTAGCTACACTGGCAGAGACCAAAGGAGAGTTCAATGATAGGCCCTCTCACAGAACCTTGTGCCTTACCATACTTGTCAGTTACAATTTTATTCACTTGATTCAAGCATTTTTTGGATGCCTCATATGTTTCAAGGTACCTTTGTTACAGCAGTGAACAAGGCAAAGCCCCTAACAGGAGGAAATTCACATTCCAGAGGTAAGAAGAGAATTAAAAAGCCAAAAAAAAGTGTGTGTATGCATATATGTGTGCATAAGAAATGTCACTGTGACAAGTGTTATAAAGAAAAAAAGACAGTAAGAGGACAGAGAGTGAAGTTGTCCTTGTACAGTTGACAGTCAATAACACCTCTTTTAACAGTAGTGGAGACCTGAACAGGGTGAAGAACAGAGCCAAGCTGACAGGAGATCTGGATTAAAGCTTTCCAGGCAGAAGGAATCGAAAATAGGCAGGAATATACTTAGCTTGTTGAGCAAGGCAAACAGTATGGCTGGAGCACAGAGAGCCAAAAGAGAGGTGATAAAGACAACACCAATGAGGTAAATAAAAGCAGGCAGAACTTGGATCCTCTAGAGCCTGCAGCTCACGATACGGAGTTTGAATTTTAGTCTACGTGTGACAGGAAGCCTTTGAAGAAATTTGAGGAGGGACACGGATGTGTTATCGACACACTATAAATGACCAGTAACTTCAGAAGCAAGGAGGCCAACTGGGAGGCTGCGAAGGTTGTCCAGGCAAAGGATGATAATAGCTTAGACTAGGGTGATGGTAGCAGTCAAATGAGGAATGTTATTTATTTTCAGAATGTAATCTGAAGGTGGAGCCAAGATTTGCCAATGGAATAGAATGTAGAGATGAAAAGAAAAAAAATCTATTCATCTCTGCATCCCCTCAGAGAATGTACCTGACCACCATGAAAGCAAGGGCCATGTTTGTCCTATTCAGGTCCTTGAACAAAGGAACAGTGCAGTATGTTCTAGTTGAATTAATAAATGACCTGCTTCTTTCCCTACAGAATCACAATATTGGCATTTATTTTGGCTGGCAAATACTGGTACGATGTCAAGCATGGAAATTAAGCACCTTAGGAGAAGAAAAGGGAGTTAAATAAAAAAGAGATCCATGTTTCACTGAACTTGCAAATTCAACTCAAAGCACCACCTGTCTGAAAATGGAACGTATATATATATAAAAAAACTGCTCATTAAGGAAAATAAATCACAGTATCTGAGCAACAGTGCTTTGTCGTGAGTTACAAGATTGGCTACACCATCTGACAGGATTACTTAAATTGACAAAGACCTGCCTCACCAAACACAGCTAGAGGTCCTTGGGTCCTTGTGGTACTGGTATCAGGAATCTGATAAATCAGTCATACAGAGTGTGGAGTGTTTTTAAAACACAGACAAAATATATTTAGCAAGCAAAGTCTGTTAAAGGGAAGATTGGAGATCACTTTAAAAATAATTCAAAGCCTACTCTAAGTATTTGCAAAATTGTAAGATTATATTTCTGTGCTTTTGAATAAGATTCAGATTGGACAGTCTCAACTCTCCCTTGTGGGAGAGGGTAGGGGTGGGGGTGGACCTGTTTTCTACTAAGAAATTTAAAGGACTCTCCAAAAACAGAACTTAGGGCAGTACTCCTTAATAGTGACCATACATTAGAATCATCTAGGGAGGGCTGGGCACAGTGGCTCACACCTGTAATTCTAGCACTTTGGGAGGCTGACACAGGCAGATCATTTGAGCCCAGGACATCAAGATCAGCCTGGGCAACATGGTGAAATCCCATCTCTACTAAAAATACAAAAATTAGCCAGGTATGGTGGCATGTGGCATGTGCCTGTAGTCCCAGATGCTCAGGAGGCTGAGACGGGAGAATCACTTGTGCCCAGAAAGGTAGAGGGTGCAGTGAGCTGAGATGGTGCCATTGAACTCAAGCCTGGGCAAAAGAATGAGATCCTGTCTCCAAAAAAAAAAAAAAAAAAAAAAAGGAATCAACTAGGGAGGCTTTTAAAACATGAATGCTGGAGACCCACACCAGATAAATTAAATCAAAATTTAATCGGGGGTGGGTCCTGGGATTTTCCCTTTAAGTGTTTCCCACGTGATCTGAATGTGCAGCCCAAGTTGAGAATCACCAATTTACAGCAATAAAGTTTAAAGTAGAGGATTTAAATAAAAGTCTTTTAAAGAAACAACACTTTCAGAAGTCAACAAACTTGAGCCTTCATGTTAACACGTGGGGGTCACAGTGGGCATTTTGGAGCACAGATAAAAGGACCTGCTTTGGAATTGTAAAAGGTTGTTTCATACATACTCAAACAGTTCAGGAAAGGATAGAACGAAAACAAAAACAAGAAACCTTGATTAACCCCACCACATTCCTTCCCAAGGGCTTGAATTTTTTAACCGAACACTACAATAGCAACAAACCTAGACAGTCAGTTCAAGACGGCTTCTCCCTGTAGTGCTGCCTTAGAACTCTACAGAACAGCAGTTACTGCTGCACAGCTAAATACATCTCCAGCCAAGGAAATCTAGACATAGAAGATAGAAAATAACATCCCAGTTTGTCCCTCCTCTTTCCCCTCCCTCATCACATATCAACAGCTAACTTTGAACACATCTGTGGTTCACTGTACCACTTACAGGGGTACAGAGGAATGAAATTACCAGTCCTCACTGTAAAATAAACACATTTCTTTAAGAAATTCTATAAAGCACAAGAGTAAAGCAAAACCTTAGTAAACTGACAAATGTTCCCATTCTCCCAGCACATGAAGAAGACTGCCACAGTCTTTTTCAATTACACTTTGAAACCCTCTGCCCTGGTTTTCAAGCACAAGCTGATCTTCACCTCATTACAGATACTCAAACTGCCACCTGTCTTATTTTTAAATATCAGAGAAGTGACAAAATTCTATCTATGATCAAGGATGTATTATAAAAGAGAAGAAATTTTGTCTGGTTTTTACATTTATTTAAGTCCCTTCTACAATGAATAAAAATGGTTGTTCAAATCAATGGGTGAATGGGAATACAAATAAAATATGGGTAGCATTTTAAGGCATAGTATTAAGGCTAACATGATTTCCATCTAACATCCAGTTTCTGAAAATCTGAAATCAGAACACAGGACCTTTTCATTTCAAATTTACATTAAAGTTCAGCTCACTGATTAAGCATTTCCCTCAATAAAATTACATTTGTCATACCTTAATTGTGCAAAAGCTGCAAACTGGTAAAAAACTTGAATGCCATGGCATGATTATTCAAAAATAACTGGTACACCCTATGCCTGAAACCTGAGTGCCTACTGTGAACCTGCCAAAATGATTACAATGACAACCCATCATCTTCATCACATGAATTACTGCAATGTGAACAGTATTCTGCTGAGCACTATACAGTAATCAAAAGACAAGCTCCACATCCTCAAGAAGCTTATAAATTTGACTGAGGAGATACAGCTGATAGGCAAGATAGCAATAAAACATATAATAAGGGCCTAAATCATGCAGTACAAACTAAGTTTTGAATACCAGTTCCCAGCTTGCAGTCTCAGACAGAGAGAGCAACACCACCACCACCACCCTTGGCAAGCCAAGTAAGTAAAAAGTAAAATGAGTAGGCTAGGCACGGCGGCTCATGCCTGTAATCCCAGCACTTTGGGAGGCCGAGGCAGGTGGATCACAAACTCAAGAGATTGAGACCATCCTGGACAACATGGTGAAACTCTGTCTCTACTAAAAATACAAAAATTAACTGGGCATGACGGCGCGTGCCTGTAATCCCAACTACTCGGGAGGCTGAGGTAGGAGAATCACTTGAACCTGGAAGGCAGAGGTTGCAGTGAGTCAAGATCGTGCCATTGCACTCCTGCCTGGGCCAAAACAGCAAAACTCCATCTCAAAAAAAAAAAAAGTAAAATGAGTATACAGGAGTCCTAAAAACTTGAGAAACCAAAGGAAGCAATTCATTTGGTCAAGAGAAAGGTCAGGGCAGTTTCAACCTTCCCATTTATTTAGCTGTGTGACTTTCAACAATTTACCCAACCCTTTAAAGGAAGATAGTACCTACTAATTACCATGAGAACCAAATGAGATAGTGTATATAATGCGCTTTGCACAATGCCTGGCACATAGTCTCAAATACTGCCTATTATCATTACTGTTAGAAACAGTAAAATCCTAGTGTTGGCAGGGGCCTTTCAATAATCCAATTTTCCAGTCGAATAGTTCTCAGGGTGTAGTTACCATCAGCATCATTTGGGAAATTGTTAGAAGCCCATACTCTAAGGCTCCACTCCAGACCCACTGAATCATAAATTATCAAATCTGCGCCCAGTAATCTGTGTTTTAACAGCACTCCAGGTGATTGTGATGACCATTAATGTTAGAGAACTGCTGCCCTAATTAAACCCTCTAATTTTACATACAAAGAACATGGAGGCCAGGTTCAGTGGCTCTTGCCTGCAATCCCGACATTTTGGGAGGCCGAGGTGTGAGAACCACTTGAGTCCAGGAGTTTGAGACCACGTAATATAGTGAGACCCTGTCTCTGAAAAGAATACAAGAATTAGCTAGGCATGGTGGCATGTGCCTGTAGCCCTAGCTGCTCGGGAGGCTGAGGCAGAAGGATCACTTGAGCCTGGGAGGTCGAGGCTGCAGTGAGCCATCATCATACCACTGGACTTCCAGCTTGGGCGACACAGCAAGACCGTGCCTCAAAAAAAACAAAAGTAAGCAGATGGAAACCTGAAGAGATAAAATGACCTGCTCAAAACCACAATCATGGAGACTATTTGTTTAGGGTCCATTATATGCCAAGTACCAGGGTGACCACTTTTTACATTTTTAACATCAGGTCCTCACAACAGCCCAGCTGGGCCCCAATTAACAGAAGAAAAACTGAGGTTCAGGTGTGAGATGGATGGAGTAATTTGTCAAAGGCTGCTCAATTTTTAATGGGCAAAATTAACATTCAAATCCAAGTTGTATGTGATCCCAAACCCTTACTGAAACCAGGACCACTGAGTGTTCTGAGGGAACGATACCAAGAACACGCCCAGACTTCCCCACCCAAGGGCATCGTTCTTTTCATTCTATCATACCACCTTAGCTGCAATGATTTTACCATGAAACATAACCAGAAATTAGCACTTTAAAGCAACTCTCAGAAGACAGGTGGTAAACGATTCTTCACTCCAACTAGAAAGGAAAAAATGACAACATACTATGAAAAAAGCTATGAGGCAGGAAAAAGCACATGTCAAGGCATGGAGATACGGATATAGACTAGGTAATTTTGCAACCACATAAGTGAAAGAAAATTTGCTATCCAATCTTCCTGTTCTCTACTCCCAAGAGCCTAGTGCTTTTGTATAGTTTTCAGCTCAGTAAAGTGGCTCCAGATTTATAAAAGCTCAATGACAATAACAAGGTATCTTTATTACAAAATAGTTGTTAAAAGTTTGATTCGAAAAATTTTAAGGAAACCTTTCAGGTAACTGAAAGTGGAGGGTAGGCGCGCCACTCATGAAGGAGTTTTTTAACCAAAGAAATGATATGATACATTTTTAAATGACCACTTCAGTTGCAATATAAAATAACAGATTTTGGAGGAAAATGTCAATACAAGGATATCAATTATCAATTATTAGGTTACTATATTGGTTCAAGGAGAGATGATGGTGGCTGTGGAGATGAGTGAAATCAACAGATCCAAGATATATTTTAGAGAGTATTGTAGAAGACTAGGAATGGGAGTGACCAGACAGGAATGAAGACTTCTAGACTTACTGCACACTGTCATGAGGTAGGATGGGGATGGAAGGGTACAGTGGAATAAGCTGGGTTTTAGCAGAAGGAATCAAGAGCCCCATTACAAACACATTAAATGGCCTGGCGTGGTGGCTCACGCCTGTACTCCCAGCACTTTGGGAGGCTGAGGTGGGCGGATCACCTGAGGTCAGGAGTTTGAGACCAGCCTGACCAACATTGAGAAACCTTGTCTCTACTAAAAATACAAAACTAGCTGAGCGTGGTGGCAGGTGCCTGTAATCCCAGCTACTTGGGAGGCTGAGGTGGGAGAATCGCTTGGACCCTGGAGGTGGAAGTTGCAGTGAGCTGAGATCGCGCCACTGCACTACAGCCTGGGCAACAAGAACAAAACTCCATCTCAAAAAATAAAAAATAAATAAAAATAAACACATTAAACGTTTATAATGTATTTACAAGACTAACAATCAGATAAAGTCTGAACTTCAGAAAAGAGATAGAGCTGACCTGAAAATATAAATTACGAACTATTGTTATATGGATGTTACTTAAAAGACGAGGAGGCCAGGCGTGGTGGCTCATGCCTGTAATCCCAGCACTTTGGGAGGCCGAGGCAAGTGGATCACTTGAGGTCAGGAGTTCAAGACCAGCCTGGCCAACATGGTGAAACCCCACCTCTACCAAAAAAAACATACAAAAATTAATCGAGCACGGTGGCATGCACCTGTCAGCCCAGCTACTCAGGAGGCTGAGGCAGGAGAATCACTTCAATCTGGAAGGCGGAAGCTGCAGTGAGCTAAGATGGTGCCACTGCACTCCAGCCTGGGCAACAGAGTGAGACTCGGTCTCCAAAAAAAAAAAGGGCAGAAGATGGGGCAGGAAGAATAGAGATAGGAGAGAGGAGGATGCTGAGAACTAAACCCTGAGGTACTTTTAGTATTCAAAGTCTAAGGGGGTCTGGAAATCTTGTAGAGACCAGTAGGGGTTGGAGTATGACATCTTCCAATGATGAATTCTCGTTGCTGTCCCCTTATGGGTCTGGGTCTACCTGATAGTCTCTTCTGGAAGTCGGTATCACTTGTGCTTAATTTCTACTCTTTTGTGCCCTCTATACAGCCTCTACTACAAATCTTTTTTGAAGAAGCACCGGGAGAAATAACTTGGGGGAAAAAAAAAAGCCTATCTTTTAGAAATAGATTCTGAAATATTTACAGATGAAATAATATGTTGTACAGAATTGGCTTCAAAATAGTCCAAGTAAGGGGTGGTCTAGATAAAAAAAAAAAAAAAAAGAACAGCTCTGAGTAGATGCCTGTTACAGTTGGGCAATGCACACATGGGAAGGTTCACTGCACTGGTCTCTCTGAATATTTCACAATAAAACATAAAACATAGTATGGAAGGTTGGCAAACACAAGTCCATGAGAAACCTCTCCATCTTACCCAGATTAACGAGAGATACAACCAAGGATCCACAGGTTTGATGCAGACATTCCAAAAGATTCAATTATACCAAGACTTTAAAGGTGACAGATTTTTTTTCCCCTCAACTATACTTTTTTTTTTTTTTTTTTTTTTTGAGACAGAGTCTCAACTCTGTTGCCCAGACTGGAGTACGGAGCCATAATCATGGCTCATTTCAGCCTTGACTTTACTGGCTCAAGCGAGCCTCCCAAGTAGCTGGGACTACAGGCATGCCCCACCATGCCTGGCATTTTTTTTTTTTCTTTTGGTAGCGACAGGGGTCTGCTATGTTGCCCAGGCTGGTCTCAACCTCCTGGGCTCAAGCCTCAGCCTCCCAAAGTGCTGGATTATAGGTGTGAGCCACTGCACCTGGCCTATATTGTTATCTTAAAATGTCTCAGTGACCCAACAATTTGCCAAAGAGCATGTAGAGCAAACTAGGCTCTATTCAGCATTTCCATTTCTTAATGTACCTATTTGATTTCAATAAAATTTCATCATTTTGAAGATCTCTCCCATTAGCTTGGGAAACTACAGAAACATGCACATAACTACTCAGAAGGTATCAAGTGTTCCTACACTAGTTTAAAAAAATCATTCAACACCCACATAAATTCTGATATGCACTAGGCTGAACAGCTGTTAACCACTGAGAAGCTGGGCACTGCATGCTCTCCCTGGGTCAAAACTCTATATGCTAATCAAACAGGGTCATGTATTTGGGAAAATAATAATCCATGGTAAAAGTCACAAAAATACCTTAATTTTAAAATGAGAATTCCTAATCTATACATTCTTTAAAAAATCTAGGGTATATAGGTTGATGTACCTTCCTTGATCAAAACTCTTACTTCTCTGAAGCCTGTCAGAGTATTTTAACCACAAGGCTTGGATTAGGTTTCATTTTACATATGCATGCACATGTTCACATACCCATAATCACCCTTCTTAGTAGTATATAGAGACGAACCATATCGTTACCCTCTTCTGCTCAAATAAATGTCTTCCCCTACAAATGCTAAGGAGTAAAATGATCCAGAAAAAGTAGAAATTTGGCATAATCAGCACTGACTTCCTCAACGGTAACATACATGACATAAACACATTAGGTAGACTGGATGCCCAAAGGCCAATCCAACCTCATGTCTTCCTGGCATTTCTCAGGCCTTTCTCGTCACCCACCCCACCTAGGTTCCACGTTTCCAGAAAAGTTCCATGAAGATTCAGGAAAAAACAAAAAGGGAGGAAAACTCATTTTATTAAATTTGCATCGCGTCCTTCTTCCCAGGGTTCAAAATTAAATAAAACCAAAAGAAGAAAACCAGAAAGACAAAAGCACTTTTGTCCAAGGTGGCAAAACACAAGGGCAATTTAACTGCCATTATGAACCAACTTATACTAAAATAGTATTTCCTGGAATGTGTATAAATTAAAAAACAAAACAAAATGTTCATGGTTACTTTTACTTTCAGGGTTGGGAACTGAGTCCCACAAACAGCAGCTAAACCTCAAAAAAATTGTTAATTCCCTAATTATTTCCAGATTAAAACACTTCTCTTGAACACGTGTTTCTGCTGTTCTTTGGGGTGAGTGTAGGGCACAGCTGGAGTACAGTATAACACAGAAATAGCAAGTGCACTAAGAGCATCAAACCCTTCCCCCCAAAATTGTTTATCTCTTCCAGACTCCTATTCACACTTATTCCCCTGGCTTAATTTTAATTCTGCCTCTTGGCCCTCTTACCTTGTCCCTTTCTACCCTACTCACTTACTCTCTATTCATCCTCATTCTCTGAAATGATAGTCAAAATAATACTTCATGCTAAAGCATTTTCTTAAATATGTCCAGATATTCCAACTTGTTATGATCTCCCACTTCTTTAAGCCAGAAGCTATTACTACTTTTAGAGTGCATACCTATTTCTGCCCCATATTTATCACATACAACTTACGTATGATTTAGTTAGCATCCTCAGACTTAGAAAATGATTCTCGGAGCCCAGCAAAAATCCTTACTATAGCAGCCAATCAATATCTATTGAAAAATACATGTACCCCCTCGATACAATTGTCATAAAAGTTTCCAGTGTGCACTTAATTTGATAATGTCACTTCCATCTTTCTGTTTTGAAAACTGTTTCGCTGGGCGCAGTAGCTCATGCCTGTAACCCCAGCACTTTGGGAGGCCAAGGCAGGCGGATCACAAGGTCAGGAGATCAAGACCACGGCGAAACCCCGTCTCTACTAAAAAAAAATACAAAAAATTGGCCAGGCGTGGTGGCGGGCGCCTGTAGTCCCAGCTACTCAGGAGGCTGAGGCAGGAGAATGGCGTGAACCCAGGAGGTGGAGCTTGCAGTGAGCCAAAATCATGCCACTGCACTCAGGTCTGGGCGACACAGCGAGACTGTCTCAAAAAAAAAAAAAAAAAAAAAAAAGAAAATTGTTTCATAAGAATGACTCATCCTTCAAAGGAAAAATTCAGATGAAAAGGTGTCTGCACTATGTAGTGTGTTAAAATTTGTTCTCAAGCCTCTCCAGCTACCCTCAGGAGTGAACAGTGGCAAACTGCAGCTTAGGCTAGTGAAGTGATCTGCCCTACACCAGTCAAGTTAGCCAAGAATAGAAGCCACATTTCCTGACTCCTGCCTTGACTCCTGATCTCTTTCCACACATGCAAATACAAGTTCAGCATCCCAAACCCAAGATCCAAAAAGTTCCCAAAATAGGAAACTTTCTGAGTGTCAACATGACACTCAAAGGTAATGTTTATTGAAGCATTTTGGGTTTCCAGATTTGGGATGTTCAACTGGTAAGTACAGCTGACCCTCTGTATTCATGGATTCAATCAATCAAACGGCAAAAATATTTAAAAATCAATGTCTGTACTGAATATGTACAGACTTTTTCTTCTCATTATTCCCTAAGCAATACAGTGTAACAACTATTTACATAGCATTTACACTATATTAGGTGTTAAAAGTAATCTAGAGATGACAAAGCATACAGGAGGATGTGCATAGGTTATACACAAATACTATCCCATCTTATATCAGGGATTTGAGCACTGTCAGATTTGGTATCCACGGAAGTTCGTGGAACAAGTCATCCAAGAATACTGAGGGATAACTGTATAATGCAAAGATTCCAAAATCCAAAACACCTCTGGTCCCAAACATTTCAGATCAGAGAGACTCCACCTGTAATGGCTTTCAGTTCTGTAAATCAACAGCACATCTAGTTGTGTGAATACATATGTGGCTAAGGTTCAAAGTACTTTAAAAGTATTAAGTCCAAGACAAAGATGAGATAGTATTCCTCACCTGATCCAAGGGTCACACCTGACAGCAAAAACTGGAGTCAAAGGATCATCACTGTAACCCATCAACATAGGTACAGTTCACAATATTAGGAGAAGTCATGAAGTAACATATATACAGGACACACATAAATTTCACCTCTAACCAGGAATCCTGTGATAGAATTCATTAAACCTATTCTCACTCAGCTACCCCCAGTGGCTTATGAATCAATCCTAAAGGCATCAGACGCAAGACTATTACCATTACAAATTTCTAATCTGCTAAGAAGTCTTGAGTTTTAAGGAAGAAACTAATGCCAATTCATTAAAAAGGAAGGCAGAAAAATGGAAAACCAGAAGTCTTTTATTGCTGCTCTATCCCCATAATCTAAAACAATACCTAGGACATCACAGGAAACCAATGTCTATTTACTAATGTCTATTTACCTCTTAGCCTTTATTAAAGTGAACTCATAGTATTGACATTATTTTCTCATCCTCACAGGGCATTTGACCACATTTTGGAACCAAGTCTAAAATCTTTCATAGGCCAAAAAAAAAAAAAAAAAAAAAGTATATATGACTAACATGCTTTAAATACCACGACAAATATAATTAAATACTTGCTCTCACTGAATTCAAAATTTTTAGTTCCCTCAAGGTGAAGTTACTTATTTTCCATTTTCCATTATTTCTCTCTAACATCAATTTCTCCACCAGATTTCCTCCACCTGTGCCACTACTCACCCATCTAAATGTGCACATGTGTACTCAAGCATTCAATGAATTGCTTATTATGTACTACTCAGCACGAAGAAGCAGAGGAAACCCAGCCTTTGGAGTGATATGAACCTGACTCTACTTCTTGCTTTTAACCAATTACTAAGCCTTGTGACCTCGGGAAGTCAATCATTATGTCTAGTACTCCTGTTGCCTAACTGTAACAATGTGAAGGATTATTATGTACATAAAAGCATAATACCAAAAATAGGCACTAACTGATTGTTAGTTTCCTTCCCTCTCCTACAACAGCACCCTGACTTTGGAAACTAACCCTCCACGAACTGAAATGAAAGCATTCTCAGAATATACTGTCCTTAAAAAAAGAGGAAGGAATGAAGGGAAAGAAAAGAGAAGAAAAAGGAGAGAGGGAAGGGAAAAGGCAAAAATTTTTAAAAATACTTTTGGTCCTGGTTTACAAGCCACCACAATAATTCAAGTAAATTAGCATAATCCAGAGAGACAAAAACTTTTTCTATTTTTTACTACACCAAAAAAGCTCATAATAAAATTTCAAAGTATTTAATAATAAATGAAAGTAATCCCTTCCCTTCCTCCATCCCAACCCATCCCATCCCTCAGAAATAATCACTGTTAGCACTCTGGTGTGCACATATACACATACACATACATACATATATATTTTTGCTGCCAAAATTTTACTGCAGATATCTGGAAAATAAAGAGTAGCATAAAGAAGAAAAATATGTAATCTATACAACCGGAAAAAATTTTAAGCCGCAAATAAGTTTCCACAACTAAATTTACATTGTAAAACACATGATGGGGAAAAAAAAGGTCTTTACAATAAATATGGTACAAGGACAACTGAATATCCACTATCCACAGGCAAAATAAAATTGGATTCCTACCTCACACCATACAGAAAACTAACTTAAAGTGGATCAAAGCCCTACTTAAATGTAAGCACTGAAACTATAAAACTCCTGGAAAAAAGCATAGGAGTAAATTCTTCATGAACTTGGGTTAGGCAATGATTTCTTATGCTGTGACACAAAAAGCAAAAGAAACAAAAAAAAAAACATAAATTGGACTATATCAAAATTTAAAACTTCTGTAAATAATACTCAAGAAAATGAGAATACAATCCACAGAATGGAAGAAAATATCTGAAAATCATCTATTTGACAAGACACTGGTCTCCAGAATACATACAAAAAACACAATTCAACAATTTTTAAAAACCAAATAACTTTAGAAATGAGCAAAGGATCTCCAAAGAAGATATACAAATGACCAATTAAGCACCTGAAATGATTATCAGCATCATTAGCCATTAGAGAAATTAAAATCAAAACCACAATGAGATACCACTTCACATTGACTAGCATGGCTATAATTAAAAAGACAATTAGAAGTATTGGCAAGAATGTGGAGAGAATGGAACCCACAAATATCGCTCATGGTAATACAAAATGGTAATATAAAATGGAAAACAGGCAGTTCCTCAAAAAGTTAAACACAGGGCTACTTTATGTGTTAAATGCTGAGGATGCATAAAGGATCAGAAATTCAGATAAAGCATTCCCAGAACAGTGATTGATCCTGTTTAAAAAAAAAAAAAAAAAAAAAGACAATGTACTCAACAATTAACTAAAGTACTTGTATTTCTCTTTACAAAACTAAGTTATGTAAGAACTAAACATTTTAAATTGAAAATTGTTTATCTGGTTCTTTGAACTGAAAATCCTTTTATATTCCCACCTGTGAGTGTACACAACAAGGTGAAGCAAATGCATTAAACCCAGTAGGTCTCAGGACAGGAAGCATTTACACTCAGAGGCTATCCCACAGAGCAAAATCCACACTGAAGACTAAATCATTTCACAGAACCCTAGATTTAGATAAACTTGGAGACAGGAGAGCAGCTGAAGAGCCCTTCTCTTTCCTCAAGGTTGCCTACACATCTAAATCAACTTCACTGGGGGAGCATACGGGCCGCTTACGGGTCTAAGACAAATAAATTCTTCTATGCAATACTTTACATTTATTTACAAACGGTCTATCTTACACTAAGCTCAAAATATTCCACTGAGCTACTGTAGAAAATCTGGGTGCGAAATAAGAAAAGACAATCAGAGAGTGTATACTCATAAAAGGAATTAAAAAGAACAAAATGCCCAAGAATACAGTATCCTCACAAAAAATACCCTAAATGAATCTAGTAAAAATTTGGCAACCCATATTCTGGAAAGATATTCTTTACAAGTTAACCTGTATGTCTTATGCAACTTCCAAAGTCCCAAAGAAAGTAATACAAAATTAAGTGGTTTTGAGATACTAGTCAGCTTTTTCGGAAAGAGGGTTAGAGAGGACTTACTTACTTCCTTGTATTATGAAACAAAAAATGCTCTGATGAATTAAAAGGGTAGTTTCTTTCTTTATTTCTCTTTTTTTCAGACAAGTCTCACTCTGCGTGCCCAGGCTGGAGTGCAGTAGCATGACCTTGGCTCACTGCAACCTCCACCTACCAGGTTCAAGCGATTCTCCAGCCTCAGCCTCCCGAGCAGCTGGGATTACAGGTGTGTGCCATCACACCTGGCTAATTTTTTTGTATTTTAGTAGAGCCAAGGTTTCACTATATTGGTAAAAGGGTAGTTTCCAAAAATAAAAACATGTACAAGGAAATTTAAAATTCTCCTGTTAGTGTCTGGAAGGATGAAGAATTTCTACTATTTTAGGTTGAGAAAGAAAGCTAAAGGCAAAAGATCAACAGACAAAAATTTAAACAATTTATAATTTCTAACTTATCCAAGTTTGACTCCAATATTTTTACCAAAGGATAAATATCTCTGCTTCAAAGAATCATAAAAACATTACAACAGCCTGGCACAGTGGCTCATGCCTGTAATCACAGCACTTTGGGAGGCCAAGGCAGGAGGACTGCTTGAGTCCAGGAGTTTGAGACCAGCCTGGGCAACAGAGCAAAACCCCATCTCTACAAAGAAAAAAAAAAATTTTAATAAGGGGGGCATAAGGGTGCACTCCTGTGGTCCCAGCTACTTGTGAGGACCACTTGAGTCCTGGAGGTTGAAGCTGCAGCGAGCTATGACTATGCCACTGCACTCTAGCCTGGGCAACAGAGCAAGACTGCAGACTGTATCAAAACAAAACATTGCAACATATGAGAATGTTCAACTTCACTAATACTTTCCCAATGCAAATTTAAGTAAAGATAGTATTTTTTATTTATCAGTTTAGCAAATATTTTTAAAGGATCCTCCATGCTAATTGGAGTGTGGTTAAACAAAAAACCTGTTTGTTACACTGCTGGTATGACTACAACTGGGAACCTTTTGGAAAGCAACCTAACAAGATATATCTGTAGTCTTCTGAATTGTTCACACTCTCTTTTATTCTTAGATTCATACAATATAAATAAATACAAAAAGCAAAGCCTATGTGCACAAACAGCAAGCATCAGAAAGTCCATGAAAAGAATAGTACAAGTATATAGTAAAGGAATTAACTTATACTTTGCTTTTCATACTATGTTCAATCCAATAGATTTCTAAATATGGCAAGTTTCTAAACATCCAACTCCTTAAGTACACTGTAAAGACATTTATGCACACAGCTAAAATATACTCAAACTAAGAAGTCCTCAAAGGCCGTAAGATACACTAAAAATATAATACCTCCCAGTGAAATAAAGGGAAAAGCAGAAGTCAGGTGAGAATATTTACATATATGTACCCATTCAGCAGTTCTGTAGAAGTCATTATCTTCTTTGGGAGGCCGAGGCAGGTGGATCACCTGAAGTCAGGAGTTCAAGACCAGCCTGGCCAACATGGTGAAACCCCGTCTCTACTAAATACACCAAAATTAGCCAGGTGTGGTGGCAGGCGCCTATAATCCCAGCTACTCAGAAAGCTGAGGCAGGAAAATCGCTTGAATCCGCGAGGCAGAGGTTGCAGTGAGCTGAGATCGTGCCATTGTGCTCCAGCCTGGGCAACAAGAGCAAAACTTCGTCTCAAAAAAAAAAAATGAATAAATAAAAAGGCCGGGCACAGTGGCTCATGCCTGTAATCCCAGACTTTGGGAGGCCGAGACGGGTAGATCACAAGGTCAGGAGATTGAGGCCATCCTGGCTAACACGGTGAAACCCTGTCTCTAGTAAAAATACAAAAAATTAGCCGGGCGTTGTGGCGGGCGCCTGTAGTCCCAGCTACTCGGGAGGCTGAGGCAGGAGAATGGCGTGAACCCGGGAGGCAGAGCTTGCAGTGAGCCGAGATCACGCCACTGCACTCCAGCCTGGGCGACAGAGTGAGACTCCGTCTCAAAAAAAAAAAAAAAAAAAAAAAAGAAGTTGTTATCTTCCCAGTAGAAGAGATGAGAAAATTTGAGGTCCAGATTGGTTGAGTGATATCCGAGGACCACAGAGCTAGTAAAATTATGGAGCTAGAACTTGAAGTCTGATTCCAAATCACATGTTTCCTATGCTACCCCAAACAAAGGGAATATTTTCTACAGTGGCATTACAACAGACCAAGTAACAGCAGAGGTAAAACAAGTTTCACATGTCTGTGGCTCTTTGTTTTTTACAAGTTTTTATTACTTTGTCATGGGGGGGAAAACGAAAAATTATAATTAGGTCAAGGAAAGATATAACTATACTACTACTATCATTCTGAAGGAAGGGAAGGTATACCTTCTAAGTCCTGCATAGTTTCAAAATTCCCATTACTTGCAAGACCAGGTGAGACTGCACACTTCTAGACTTTCTATTGTGTGCCAAAACTCTAGGGATAATCAAAAAATGTTTGTTGAATGAACGCTAATTTAAAATAGAAAAAGAAATTCCAGATTTCCTCCTCAGTACAAGAGGCCTGCAACAACAAACTTCTGAAATACCAGCAGTCTACTAATTGCATATTCAAATTTAAACCACAGAAAGTTGAATCAACTCTGCCAATTTCTGGGACTCTCTAAATGAACTCTTAATACAAAAATACATACTCAGGCTCAGCATTTTTTCTAATCATTTACAAAAGTAAAAGGACATCAGGACAAGTTCTGGTGAAATTTTATAAACAGCCATGAATTGCAGCTGTAGACTGCCAGATACATAACCTGTATATGACAGGGGGTACCACGTGGAAATTAGAGACATCCCCCTTCACCAAAAAGATTATATCCAGGGGATACTACATAATAAAAAAAAAATCTGAAAAATGGAATGGGATTAAGATCCTTTAGAATAGGCTAGTAGTGATGATTTTGCTTTTACAGTCCCCTCCTCACAAACGAATGATGATGACACTGCCCTTAGCTTTCTATGGGCAAAGACAGTATTAACCTTCCCAGGCCAAACTTACAACTACACCTTTTCCACACAAAATGGAAGGCATTTCTAACTCCCCAGATTACCTCACATTCGTTGGATGCCACACAATAGATGATAAAGTATCAAGATATATATTAATTTTTAAAAGTTCACCAGGAGTTGGATATTCTAAACTGGGTTTCTGATTCTTAACAGTGAGAATGAAGTCAAGCTCCTCATTTGGTGGTTAGAGGAGAGGATCTGGCCACAAATAATTCTTTTAGGATTGACAGACAAGTACTATGTAAGTTCTATCATCTCATCCAAAAACTTGCTTCTTATATTCTGCTTTTAACCCGATCTACACAATGAAAAGCCACGGAGACTAGTTTTGCTTGAAAGCAAAGGACTTTTCTAATATGACTTCAGAGCATGCCATGCTTTAAAGTCCATGTTCAACCACTTACTATCATTTTCCAACTCACTCTCTACGGGCCCATCCCATATTTTAACTACAGGTATACCTCCTGGCCCTTTCTATTTCATAAACTTCTTTGGAAGACAAATCTACTGATTTATGCAATAAACTTTCTACCTCTACTTAACCAATTTGATAATTTAATAGCTGGAGATAATTCTAAATTCCCCAAACCTTAATCAAGAATTTTGGAAAAAAAGAGCTATCTAGAACAGTTATCTTCCTGAAAACACTGTTGTGCTAAACTGAAACACAGCCTTTTCTCAAAAGCTAAGCAGCTACTTGGGTCTACATTTTAATGCACTAAATAATTTTATAAGATCATGTTTGAAACCAAAAATCCCAAAAAGGATTGTCAAGCTAGGTCAGCTTACAAAACCCCTTCTGTTATGAACTAGGAAATCAAACAACAAAACATAAGCTCTAAGAAATGAGCATGGAGGTGCTCCATCCATACTAGCTTTTCCTTGTTTTTTTCTTGAGAGGAGTGACTCTCTGTCACCCAGGCTGGAGTGTAGTGATGCAATCCTGGTTCACTCCAACCTCCACCTCCTGAGTTCAAGGGATTCTCCTGCCTCGGCCTCCCGAGTAGCTGGGATTACAGGCGTCGACCATGACACTCAGCTATTTTTTGTATTTTTAGTAGAGACAGGGTTTCACCATGTTGGCTAGGCTGGTCTCAAATTCCTGACCTCAAGTGATCCTCCCACCTTGGCCCCCTCAAAGTGCTGGGATTACAGGTGTGAGCCACCGCGCCAGCCCATACTAGCTTTTCTGAAGCCTCTTTACTCATTCTTTTGTTCTCTACTCTAGCAGCTAAAGACATCTCCTAAAGAAACAACTAGTGTGCCTCCATACAACCCCTCAGTAAGCACTCGGTATTGAGACTAAACTGTGAAAAGCACTAAAATAAATGCATCATTCATCTATGACCTTCTGAGAATACCACCACCTCATATTTGAATAGACGTCTAGTTTTCATGAGAACTTTCACGCATTCATTTGATCCTCTTTAAAAACACAGGAAACAGGGCAAGCCATCTTATCAGCTCTATTTACAGAGAGGGAAATCAATTTGAAAAGGTTACATAGCTTAATCAAGGTCACAAAGTGACTGACTGGCCAAGCTGGTACTCAGTCTTATGATAGTCCAGGGCTCTTTCCTCTACACTGATCCTAAATTGAAAAAAAAAATTTTTTTTGGACTGCTCCTGCAAGGTAGGGCTACCCCATGGGCAGAGAGTAGCTGAAAAATTCTGTATGTGTCTATCACAAGAAGTTGACAGGCCTAAAAGGTTTCACATTTAGATGTTTCTTTTTTTGAAAAAGGTGAAGATCTGGCTGGGCACAGTGGTGCACATCCTTAGGTAGTTCCAGCTACACAGGAGGCTGAGGCAGAAGAACTGCTTGAGCCCAGCCTGAGCAACCAGTGAGACTCCATCACTAAAAATAAGTAAATAAATAAATCACATAAAAAATAAAAAATTTTAAAAGGGGGTAAAGAGCCAATGAATTGACTAAGAAATGTGTTGTTTCAAATCAGAATGACCTTGAAAAGCCATAGTACTTGCATGCAAAAATATGATCCGATTTAAAAAGTGAATATGCTTAAAATACAACAGAAAAATCAACCAATGTATGTATTTCGTATTACTGGTTTAAAATTTCTGAATATGCTGTAAAGAGAAGGAGGTGAAAAACGTCAACCAGACTGGGGTGGTGGCTCATGCCTGTAATCCCAGCACTTTGGAAGGCCAAGGTGGGTGGATCACTTGAGTTCAGGAGTTCACGACCAGTGTGGGCAAGGTGGCAAGATCCTGTCTCTACAAAAATACAAAAATTAGCCAGACGTGGTAGCATGCGCCTGTAGTGCCAGCTACTCGGGAGGCTGAGATAGAAGAATAGCTTGAGACTAGGAGGCAGAGGGTGTAGTGGGCAGAGATCATACCACTAACCCCTCCAGCCTGGGTGACAGAGTGAGACTCTTTTAAAAAAAAAAAAAAAAAAAAGAGAGCGAGAGAGAAAGAGGCAGAGAGACAGAAAGATCTCAACTGATAAGATACTACATAATCACATTATCTCTTGCTTGACCAACTTAACAAATATTTCAAAATGTTTATAAAAATCAAAATGGGTCAGCATTGGAAGAAGTTGTAAGTAAAATTTAGGTGTTCTCCACATGAGGCAACTGCTGTTAATAGAAGACTATATGACGGTATTTTCTCGAAGTTTGGTACAAAGATCAAAAATAGAATCACAGGCAAAACTCTTGAAAGGCCTAGGAATCTGAATTAAGTACTAGGTTGTTGATGAATATAAAATTTAAAGATGTGTATTTAGGGTAGAAATAACCTTGACCTTGGTAGCTGTGGAACTTGTGTGGTTACTTGCTCTGGGCCCTGGTTTTCCCAATGGTAAAACAGAGGAGATAGGGACACAAACGTCCTACTTCATAGAAAAGTTATAAGACTTTAAAGGCGATGGTTTATAAAAAGTAATTAGCACACAGTTTTGACACACACTAAACAATAATTAGCTACTATGGTGGAAATTTTATTTCTATTTAACACTTCTGACATCAGCAAATAGTGTACCAAACAGACATGCTTTACATAGTTACATGATTCTTCTCAACAACCGCTCCCCCAAAAGAAAGCAGTTTTTAAGAGGGTCACTCTCATGATTTGAAGAGAACTGGGAGAGGAGGAACATAAATCAGTTCTGTCACATTTTAAGGATTAGAATTTAAACATTAAAAACAATTTTAATATGTTCACATATATAACTATCACCTGGTTGGACCATGACAAAAACCCACCCCTAACCATAAACAAGGGTAACTTATCATTTATCAAAAACAGGAAACGTTCCTATCTCTCAAGATCGGCGCTCTGAACTAATTATTTAACATAAGGTCTTTTTTACGAGTTCACATGCTGAATGGCTTATAATTAAAAGCCTCTTCTAACTCAAATCACCATCCTCCTTCACTTACCTTTTTTTTTTTTTTTTTTTTTTTTTTTTGAGATGGGAGTCTCCCTCTGTCGCCCAGGCTGAAGTATAGTGGCACAATCTCAGATCACTGCAACCTCTACCTCCCGGGTTCAATTGATTCTCCTGCCTCAGCCTCCTGAACAGCTGGGTACAAGCACCCACCATGCCTTGCTAAATTTTTTTTGTATTTTTAGTAGCGACAGGGTTTAACCATGTTGGCCAGGCTGGTCTGGAACGCCTGATCTCAAGTAATCTGCCCACCTCGGTTTCCCAAAGTGCTGGGATTACAGGCATGAACCACCGTACCTGGCCTGTTGCTTACACTTAAAAAAAAAAAAAAAAAAATTCCTCCCCTCTCCCTAGACTCCTAACCTAATCAAGTTACCAAATTCAAAAAATTATTTTATCTCATCCATTCTTGCCTCTTTTTTTCTTTTTTTTTTTTTTTTGAGACGGAGTCTCGCTCTATAGCCCAGGCTGGAGTGCAGTGGCGTGATCTTGGCTCACTGCAAGCTCCGCCTCCCGGGTTCATGCCATTCTCCTGCCTCAGCCTCCCAAGTAGCCGGGACTGCAGGCGCCCACCACTGCGCCCGGCTGTTTTTTTGTATTTTTAGTAGAGACGGGGTTTCACGTTGTTAGCCAGGATGGTCTCGATCTCCTGACCTTGTGATCCGCCCGTCTCGGCCTCCCAAAGTGCTGGGATTACAGGCGTAAACCACTGCGCCCAGACTGCCTCTTTTTTTCTACTAGGGCTATCACAATTCTGGCCTTCATTTCATTTGACAGGAAGGCATGGGTTTATACCCTAACCAGAACAACAACGAACAGGATTTCTGCCTCCACTCCTCTAATCCAGGGGTTGGCAAACTTTTTCTGTAAAGGGCCAGATGGCAAATATTTAGGCTTTGCAGGCCACACAGTCTCCGTCTCAACTACACAACTCTTGCCATTATAGTACTAAAGCAGCCACAGACAATATTCAAGTGAATGAGTATGACTGTGTTCCAACAAAACTTTACTTACAAAAACTTGCCTTAGACTGCATTTGGCGTACAGGGCATAGTCTGTTGATTGTGCTAATCCAACCAACTAATATCAACTTTCCTAAATTCCATCACAGATCATGTGATTTCTGATTTAAAAGTCACTTTCCTTGGCTGGGCACAGTGGCTCACGCCTGTAATGCCAGCACTTTGGGAGGCCACACGGGTGGATCACGAGGTCAGGAGATCGAGACCATCCTGGCTAATAGTAGAGACGATGAAACCCCGTCTCTACTAAAAATACAAAAAAAAAAAAAATTAGCCGGGTGTGGTGGCGGGTGCCTATAATCCCAGCTACTCGGGAGGCTGAGGCAGGAGAATGGTGTGAATCCAGGAGGTGGAGCTTGCAGTGAGCTGAGATCGCACCACTGCACTCCAGCCTGGGCACCAGTGCAAGACTCCATCTCAAAAAATAAAAATAAAAAAAAAATAAAAGTCACTTTCCTTACCAAAAAAAAAAAAAAATAGAACTTAACATTCCTTGGCCTGATACTCAAAGGCTTCCTCCATGAGTATAATCTTCATTATCCTTGGTCATTTCCTTTTTCCCATACTAGATTCCAAATTGTATTCCATGATTGTGGCTGCTTATACTGCTCTAATTCCAAACCTTTGCTCAATCTGTATACAGAATGTCCTTCCTTCTTTCCCTCTAAACACCTACATCTCCCTTGCTTCCCACACTACCACCTAGAACTAAAATCCATCTATCCTCTAAGAAGTCTCCTTCCCTTTACCCAGAAATTCTTCTTCAGCAGAACTTCTATGGCACTTAATCTGTATCTTTTCTGACAATGATTGCTTTGTATCTTTTACCACAGTGAATTATATCTTAGATCCCCTAAGCCTGTGGGCAGAATTTATTTACAAGTCATCTCTGTATTTCCCACAGCACTTTACAATCAAGAGATAAAAAAACAGGTATTGTTTCAAAGAAAATATTCCTACAACTAAATTCCTTTACATAACATAGCACTGTTAATAAGACCAAGACACACTTATTCTGTATTAAAATGTTACCTAAAAACTAATGACACTGGCTCAACAAATTAAGCCTTCAAAAATTAGTCTCCATCTTATTACCCAGAGGGCAGCATGGCAAAGTGGGAAAAGGAAAAAAGGACAAGACTGACATCCTGATTCTGCCATTGTTGTTAAATTTCTGCTTCCTTATCTTGTGAAACAGATGTTACCACTGCCTACCTGGGAAAACTAGGAATAACGACTACAGTAAATTATTATGCATTATGGCTTTTATAAACAGAAATTTAAGAACAGCTAAGTTAACTGCAAGATCCCTATTCTGTCAAAAAAAAAAAAAACGAGTATCTTGTGTTCAGCATTATGAATATAAAGAATAAAGACATGAGCAGTCTCATAACATAGACAAGTTCAGTCTACTGTAGATCCTTTCACAGAGAAGTAATACAACATACTGAGTGCTAACCTTCCAGCTATTTCTAAAAAGATGGAAGTCCAAGGTTATTTCTAAATTATTTTAAGCATAAAGCTAAATATTTAAGAATGAGTTATAACTAAGTTTCTACCAAATTAAAACAACGATGCTTACAACAGCTTACAGGGCTCCTGATCTCACCTTCTACCACTCATTCTATACCTGGATCACCATGCATGCTCCTGCCACCCTGGGCTTACTGATGAAAATCCAACAAACCGGGCTCAGTCCCATCTTAGGGCCTTTGCAAGTGTTCTCTACACCTTGAATGCTCTTCCTCAAGATCTTCACAGGTCTTGCTCACACACTTCATACAGATCTCGTTCAAACTGTCACCTCCTCAGAGAGGCTTTCCCTGACCACCCTACTTAATATAGACATCTCTCTCCCATAACCATCACTTTCAATCTCCTTAGGCTCTTTCCTTTTTATATCTCTTTATAGCACTTGTTAACTAGCCTTCGGTCATTATTTACTTATCTGTCTTCCCTAGTAGGATAAAACTCCCTGAAAACTGTAATATCTTATTGGCTGCTGTACTCCTTGTAACTAAAATCATGCCTGGAACACACTGAGTACTTGATACATATTAATTTTTAAATTGATGAATAACATTTGTGAGTGACGAGGAATATTCATCATTGCAACTTACATAATTTCTTAAACCAGCTGCTTACAATTAAATCTAGCATGTTGAGGCTACTCCTAGAACAGGGGTTCTTAATTTGGGGCTTTAGGGAATCATTAATACCCATGTTTCTGGAAGGAAAATCTACAGCTTTTCTTTAAATAGTCCCTAATCTGAAAAACATCCTAGACCAGTGATTTATGACTCTGGCTACATCATGGAATCTCCTGGTGAATTTTAAACATACAGACGCTTGGATCCCATCCCAGAGGGTGTATTTTTTCTCATCTGTGGTACAACCACAGGACTTCTAAAAAATTACCCAGGTGATTCTAGTGTATAGCAAAAGTTGAGAACCATGCAATTTGAACACAACAAATGTTAACTGGGTGAGAGTCCTCAAAGGTACTTACAGTGGGAAGAAAACAAAAATTGAAAACTATGAATTTTGAGGGAATTGGCATTGCTGGCAAACAGATCAATACACAAGTTCCTGAGTAATTCTGTATCATAAAAACATTTTAAACAAAAACTAGTAGCTCTACCTCCACTTAAATACTAACCTGAAATTGAGATGTTAGAGCTTACTCCCAGAACACAAATAACACCTTTCACTTAAAACAACGTATTTCAGACATTCACTTCTTAATAACTTACTTATAAAAACCTAAAACTATCAAGAAAACAACAGAATACTTTTTGAAGACGAATCAGCTATATTACAACTATGAAGCTCTTTGTAGTTTTATTCCTAAAAATGCCTTTGAAGCAACACATTTCCACCAATTAATGTCCTCATTTAGCCTCAACTGTTACACAGGATGACAGGCCCTGAATTTAGGTGAAACTAATACTGACAATAGACACAAAGGGGGGGGGGAATTTCAGAGATTTATTTAGATCATGCCAAAAGGGTTTGAAAAGAGCAGGTGTCAGACTGACACAAGGTGGTAAATTGTTTTCTTTTTGAAGTCAAACAAGCAAACATTGAGTAATAAGCCAATTCACTGATACCAACCGAGGGTTTCATCAGTTACTGGTTTTTATACCTTCATCCAAGTAGCCCTTTTAAAAAAGGGATTAGCAAGATAGAGAGCAAAACAACAAAATGTTAAGTATTTGTAAAATAAATAAATCCAGATGCTTAAATCCACAGTGATAAATAATTTTAAATTATTCCTGGATACTTAGAATCACGATGAAACTCATTCCATCTATCCCTTTCTTTCTTTATTCTTGGCTGTATGGAGATACCTGCTGACACAACAGAAGCACCAGGTCATGAGCACATCTGACATAAAACATTACAAACTTAAAGCAGTATTTTTTAAAATCTAAAGGGCTTAGGGAAGAAAGCCATGCTCCTAGCTATGAAGCCTCTGTGGCTTGACTTCCTGGTCATATCACAAGGATTTTTTTCAAAAGTATTATTCAGTTCCCTTGTTGAGTAAGTTAATTTACTAAGAAAGTGCAAACAAAGACATACATGCAGGTACGCAGCTCATCAACGCATTTTAGTTGTGGGGAAAGATCAGGCTTAGGAGACACGAATAATTATAAAACGATTAGAGTTGGAAGAGCCCTCTTTAAATTTCCCTTCTAGAAAGATGGGCACAAGGAAATATTTAGCTATGTCATTTTACTCGGTAAAATAGTACACTCTTATTAGTAACTTTATCTTTTATCAAAAGCCTGTGGAAATAAATGTTCTGGGATTAACTAGTAAATATATAAATAAAGCCACAGAAACATATTCCCAAAATGTGGGCTGGAAATGAAAACAGAACAGCATGGGATACAAAACCCCACTGGCTGTTTACAAAATGTTTCGTGTACATGACTTTTATGTAATTGGAACAGAACACTAGTATAGGAAATGAAGACTACATGGAAGGGCTGGCTACTTGGAGGTGACGGAGTTAAAGATTTCATGAACCATCAAAAGACCAGGTCATTTATACACTAGATTATAAAACCAGAAAAAGTCTGAGTCCCCTCATTCCATTACATTTGAAGAAATGAGAAGCACCAAAAAAACAAAGTATCAATACAAAGAAGAGAGAGAAACTAAGACAATCTGACCCTGAAGGAATCGCGATGTGGAGGGAAAACCCAGCCCTAGGAGTTAATTGTCTAAGTCAGGTAAGAAAAGAGCGAAAAAGTTGAACAGCACAACAGACTATTTCATGAACACCAGATGCCTCGATATGTAAGGGCTTTAAATAAAGAGAAAACACTCTCCTCATGAGCTGCTGCTTCAGTGCCTAGTTCTTCACTCAACTACACCCCCCTCTAAATCAGATGCAGCATTTTGAAATCGACCTCACTCCCTTAACCACACTTAATTTTTGGAGTAGAGGTTAATGAACACACCAGGATAAAACGATGTCTAGTTTGGCAGGAGTGGGAGTACAAAAGTAAGGGGAAAAAGACAAGAAAGAACAAAGCCCTGGTTCGCACACCTCTCTCCACCCCAGCTAAGCTGTGGAAAGCTGACTGGCATATCCACATGCTTAAATTATACGTTACTGGCAATGAGGGAAGTGGGGAAATGCTAACATTCTGATTTGTCCCTTGACAAATGAGGGAGGATATTCCCCCCTCAGGGTTGCACTTTAAGAATTTCTACTTGCAATGCTCACTGCAGCCTCGACCTCCCAGGCTCAAGTGATCCTCCCATCTCAGCTTCCCGAGTAGCTGGGACTATAGGTGTGAACCACAACATCTAGCTCATTTCTTGTGGTTTATTGTACAGATGGGCGTCACCACGTTGCCCAGGCTGGTCTCGAACTCCTTGAGCTCAAGTGATCCCCCTGCCTCAGCATCCCAAAGCACTGGGATTACAGGCCTAAGCCACCGTGCCCAGGCTCTCACCACAATTATAAAAAGAGAGAGAATGAAGGGAAGGGTAGAATTTCCTCTTTAAAAGTGGTCTGACTCACCAAACCATCTTCACTGCAAAGCCTTAAACAGTACCAGAATACAGGAAAAGGATATTGTATGCTTTTCTTAGAGATGGGACAAAGAAATGAGAGGGTGTGGTGGGGGGAAGGAGTAAACAATCAGAGCAGAAGTAACCCATATTATACATGGTTTATATGATGCCATCTCCAGGTTTAATCTTTCCCTTTTATTATTTTATGATTATTTTAATGGAGATGGGGTCTTGCTATGTTGACCACACTGGCCTCAAAGTCCTGGCCTCCTAAAGTACTGGGATTACAAGGTATAAGCCACCACGAGCAGCCTAATCTCTCAATTTTAGTTTCCTTACCATAAAACAGACACAATGCTTACTATACAATTAAAATATGCTATAAAATAGTAAGTGAAATAACTATACTAAAGGCATTCAGAAAAGTTGATGGTAGCATCCTTTCCCCCTCAAAGATAGGTACAGGAGGCCCTAATCCAATAGTTCTCAGCCAGGGATTTTTTTTTTTTTTTTTTTTTTTGAGATGGAGTCTTACTCTATTGCCCAGGCTGTAGTGTTGCCATCTCGGCTCACAGCAACCTCCACCTCCCGGGTTCAAGCGATTCTCCTGCCTCAACTTCCCAAGTAGCTGGGACTACAGGCGTGTGTGACCATGCCCAGCTAATTTTTCTATTTTTAGTAGAGACAGGATTTCGCCATGTTGGCCAGGCTGGTCTCGAACTCCTGGCCTCAAATGATTCGCCCACCTCGGCCTCCCAAAGTGCTAAGATTACAGGTGTGAACCGCTGCTCCCAGCCTTGGGGATTATTTTGACCTTACCCCAACCCCCAAAAGGGCACATATAATAAAGCCTGGAAAAATTTTGTTGTCTCAACTAGGGTGAGGGATGGTCCTACTGGCATTTAGAGGGTAGAGGCCAGAGACGCCATCAGACATCCTTACAGTGCACAGAATAGCTTCCCATGACAAATAATTATTAGGCCCAAAAGGTTAATGGTGACTCTGTTAAGAAAACCTGCCTAAAAAACATTCATTTTTGGAAAAACCACATAAACACAGAAGAGGAGCATAACACTCTAGTTCCTACAGTCTATTAAAAAAAAAAAAAACTATTTAAAAGATATTACAGGCTAAGTGCAGTGGCTCACACCTATAATACCAACACTTTGGGAGGCTGACACAGGAGGATTACTTAAGCCCAGGAGTCTTCGGCTGTAGTAAGCTATGATCACGCCACTGTACCCCAACCTGGGTGATAGAGTGAAACCCTACCTCTCAAAAGAAAACATAGTCTAAGAACAATCCTTTCTTGTGATAGCTATTACTCAAATGACAAAAGCTGGGGGGAATACCTTGTAAATATCAGGAAAAAACTTCTCCTCCTAAGTAGTTTAACAATATGCAGATAGCCGGGCACAGTGGCTCACACTTGTAATCCCAACACTTTTGGGAGGCCAAGGTGGGCGGATCACCTGAGGTCAAAAGTTCAAGACCAGCCTGACCAACATGGTGAAACCCCATCTCTATTAGAAATACAAAATTAGCCGGGCATGGTAGTTCATGCCTGTAATCCCAGCCACTTGGAAGGCTGAGGCAAGAGAATCCCTTGAACCCAGGAGGCAGAGGTTGCAGTGAGCCGAGATGGCACCACTGTACTCCAGCCTGGGCGACAGACCGAGATTCTGTCTCAAAAAAACATTAACAAAGAATACTCCAGATCATCCAGAAAGTCAGTATCTGATAGTGTTTATATGGAGAACTCCTGCACTGGAATGTAAACTCCTAACTCTAGATCCATCTCTTCTCAGGTCTTCCTATCACCTCAGCCTACAGCAGTCAATCCTTCCCTCTAACCACTCCCTCCTCCTAAGATTTCAGCATTTAATGCCTGTACCATGTATCTAATACTTAGTACACAATGCCTAATTCTTGTTTTTTAATTTTTATTTAAAATACTAAAACGAAACAGAGACGGGGTCTCGCTATGATGCCTATTCTGGTCTAGAACTCCCGGGCTCAAGGGATCCTCCCAAGGAGCTCGGCCCACAAAGTCTAATTCTAATGCTTCCTCTTTTACTTGAAAGTGGAGGGGAAGGCTGGGAGCAGTGGCTCACACCTGAAATCCCAGCTACTCAGGAGGCTGAGGCAGGAGAATCGCTTGAACCAGGGAGGTGGAGGTTGCACTGAGCTGAGATCACACCACTGTACTCCAGCCTGGGTGACAGAGTGAGACTCTATCTCCAAAAAAAAAAAAAAAAAAAAAAAAAATCAGTCACATAAATTACTCATTGAAGACAGGAACCAAGTTTTCAATTCTTCTTAAGTGTTTTCATCATTCCTGATCTAACCACCAGAGAAGTGTTTCCTTGCCCTTTGGTGGCAAGGTTAATCTTGGTGATAAATGATCCTGAAAGGCTAGTCTCCAAATAATTAGAACCTTGAAAATGTTTATATTTTTCTCTGCTCGGAAAATTCTGGAACCCCTTTTCTAGGACTGCCACAAGGACACTTTTGACTATCCTCAATGATGACACATTTTAGTTTCCATTCAGATTACCAACTATGGTAACTCCCCTGATCACTGTTTAAGTACTACTTATTAAAGGAACAAACATTAAGCTATTGCTCTTGGAAAGCCAGCCTGCTAGGAAACACCCAAGAGCAATTCTGTACCTTATCCTTCCCTAAATTAGTCAGCCAATCTTACCATTCAAGGGTGAAATTAAAGGCATTTATCTCATCTAGTAATACCATCAGTAAACCATGGAAGCTTAAATAATCTAACATTGCTTTGGACATTACGGAAATGACAACCTCAGCACCTAATCAAATGTAAAACCAAATATATACATATCATGTCAATGTCTTGAATGTACAATTACCTTGAAAATTTCAAAGTCACCTCACATTTCTCAACTCTTGGACCTGAGACCTGCTTACTATCAAGTTATCATTGAGAACAAATTAAGAATTCTCAATTGAGAGGTCACCTGTTGCACTAAGCAAACCGCCTGCAAATACTAAATTAGCTTTTCTACTTACACTATCAAGTCAAATTACTTCTGGTAATGCTTGAGCGTATTTGCATGAGATCAATTTCGTATACAGTTGGGCAGAAGCAAAATGAGTCTTAAGCAAGCTTCATTCTGTTTTCATCTTACAAAGACTGGCCTGTCCTCCCAGCCTTTTGAATAAGGATCTTGAAAAATTCACTATGCACAGGGTGTGCCCAAAGAATACTTGCTGGGAGAGTGCCAATTTAAAAAGAAAAACATTTTCGCCCAGTTGGAAATCTAGAGAAAGAATAGTTGTAGCAATTCAGCTGAAAACTCTCAAGACCTGAAGAAAATTTTAGAAAAACCCCAGATCTTTTTGTTATTGGAGTAAAATTCTATGAAAGGCAACTAAATGAATCAATGAAGTATTCAACTATGCTAATTTTATGCACCTAAAAAGCAGTAACTGAAATTCTGCCTTTGACATTTGACAGTGCAAAAAGCACTAAGTACCTTATTTGTTCTACATAAATGAACTTTATAATCTGCAATAGTTTTTAAATCAACTGTTTCTGGGAAATAATGAAAGCATTTTATTTTGCTTTTTAAAAAAGCACAAGAATAACAAAACTTCTTTATTGTTTTGCTTTTTGGGAGGAGGGGTTGGGGGAATTGGGATAAATTTTTGTTTTCCATTAGAGACTTTTTTTTTTTTTGAGACAGTCTCGCTCAGTCGCCCAGCTGGAGTGCGGTGGCACAATCGATCTCGGCTCACTGCAACATCTGCCTCCCAGGTTTAAGTGATTCTTGCACCTCAGCCTTCCAAGTAACTGGGATTACGGGCATGTGCCACCATGCCCAGCTAATTTTTTTATTTTTTGTTTTGTTTGTTTTTGAGACTGAGTCTCGCTCTATCGCCCAGGCTGGAGTGCAGTGGAGCAATCTCAGCTCACTGTAACCTCCACCACCTGGGTTCAAGTGATTCTCCTGCCTCAGCGTCCCGAGTAGCTGGGATTACAGGCGCCCGCCACCACACCCGGTTCATTTTTGTATTTTTAGTAGAGACGAGGTTTCACCATGTTGGCAAGGCTGGTCTCAAACTCCTGACCTCAAGTGATCTGCCTGCCTTGGCCTCACAAAGTGCTGGGATTACAGGCATGAGCCACCACACCCGGCCAAGAGACTTATTTCTGAAGCATAACACTCCAGCAATAGCTTGATTAAGCTAAAAAGATACCCATCTGTTACAGGCCTTTGTCTTCAGTCTCTCACTACAACACCCACCCCTTTCCAGGTCCACTCAGAACCTTACGCTCAGATTTTTTTTTCACTGCAATAAGTGAACACAACAAAAAATTACAGTTACTACAGGGACACACTGGTCCCAGGTTGCCTCATGAGAAAAGCATGTGAGTAGGCCTGCTGGAGCTTTGCACTAACTCTATGGACCCTGTGGAAACTGCATGCAATGCAGGCTACATGGAGGGTCACCGGGCTGCTCACTATACCTCAGCAAAGCAAAAGGCCTTCCTATGCCTATGACAACAGCCTTTCCCATCACAGCCTGGTCCCACCACAAAACAACAAGCAATATTCTTCCAAAAAGTACAGTCCTAATTATAAAAGTGAGGAACTCGAGCCTAGGTAGACAAAATGTAACAATTCTTAACAGTTGTCCAGAATTCTTTCTACTCTATTACTCCCCTTTTAGTACTAATACCACAAATGCTAAGAAAAATAACCTCTAGTTCATCCTTCAAGTTTTCTGGTACTTGCCCAATCAATAAAAATAACATGTGAAATGTTAATCACAAACCACCTACTCAGACACTGAAATGACACAAATACAGACTAAGTAGATGAAAACCAATCAGGATAGTCCTCAACTATTCTTTCAATATCCTTTCAAGTTCTATGGTAACTAGATTTACCAGCAAGAGTTTTCTTGAGGAAAATACTAAACACAAAGCACATGCTGTAAGACAATTCACCTGTAAGCACAAGGTAAGAATAATGGAGAAAGAACACAAAATACCTTCATATCTCAAAAGAGCTCCTTTTCCAGCAACTGGGGAAATAGTTGTTTGGGGCTTTTCCACATAAGATATAAATCATCCCTTTCGAATGTCAAAAATGTTTAATTTAGCCATTTGATGGGGAAAAACCTTTAATAGTTCACTTCTCTAGAGTGTTTATTACAGTAAAGGAAAACTATTTAAACTTCCCACCATCCCTCCTGGTCAATGCTGGTGTCCACCCACGTACTGTGTGGTCAGAGAGCTGTCTAAAGGAGTTACAGCAAACAGCAAAGCTATGTGCCTTCAGGTTGCTCCATTTCTCAAAATAGAATCTTTTTTCTGCCCTCTCCCTATCAGTTCCAGGAGTTATCTTCTATTCAGAACACAGAACATGTATGACCACAAGCAAATTATTTAACATATCTATGGTCTTGGGTCTCAACTGTAAAACAGGGTATCATCATCATATGGAAGATTTAAAGACAACAAACCTAAACTACCTAACATACAGAAAGGTGTGATCAATAAATACTAATTCCTTTCTTTTCTTCCTTTTTAAAAAAAAATAACTTCAACCACTTCCTAGATGTTAGTCTGCCCTAGCAAAATGGCCCTCCTCTACCCATCCAACTTTTTTTAAGACAAGGTCTCACTCTGCTGCTCACGCTGGAGTGCGGTGGTGCAATCTCAACTCACTGCAACCTCTACCTCCCAGGCTCAAAGCAATCCTCCTACCTCAGCCTCCCATGTAAGCCGGGACTATAGGCGCATGCCACCACGCCTGGCTACTTTTTTTTGTAGAGAAGGGGTTTCGCCATGTTACCCAGGCTGCTCTAGAACTCCTGGGCTCAAGAGATCTGCCCGCCTTGGCCTCCCCAAGTGCTGGAATTACAGGAGAGAGGCACCACGCCCATATAACCCATCCAACTTCTACTCCACAAAAGAAAATGAGTAATTTTCTTTTACTCATATTGTAGGCTTAAGGATGTATCTGGTTAAGATACATATGGCCATTACACCTTTCCTCAAAAAATACGTATTACCAAATTAATGTATAATAGTCTTCTGAATATAAACATAAACGCCATATTTTACATGATGGTTGGTAGACCTCTTTTCATCAACCAAATCCAATGAGCAATTTGATTCTGTTTACACTAAAAAAGCTAGTGCTTATGCCCAGGAGATAGGTAAAGAGCCTAGATTATTATCTTGATCTCTTATTAGCTGTTTGACATTAAGTTACTTAAACTTTCCATTCTGCAGTTTGAGTCTGTAAAATTATCTATCTCATTGTACTGTTGCAGGATTACATAAATTAATTTGTAAAAAGCTCTTTATAACTAAAGAGCTAAAAACAATTCAACAAATGTAGGCTATTATTTCTCTACCAGAATGTCTCAACTCTGTTGTCTGCTTAGGCAAAGTTGGTTAAAAACGTTGTTCCCGGCAGGGCACAGTGGCTCACACCTGTAATCCCAGCACTTTGGGAGGCCGAGGTGGGCTGATCATGAGGTCAGGAGATCGAGACCATCCTGGCTAACATGATGAAACCCCACCTCCACTAAAAAAAAAAAAAAAAACACAAAAAATTAGCCGGGTGTGGTGGCAGACGCCTGCAGTCCCAGCTACTTGGGAGGCTGAGGCAGGAGAATGGCGTGAACCTGGAAGTTGGAGCTTGCAGTGAGCCCAGGTCATGCCACTGCACTCCAGCCCGGGCGACAGAGCGAGACTCTGTCTCAAAAAAAAAAAAAAAAACTTTGTTTCCTAGCTCACCCAATCAGTTCGGTCAAAATCCTCCTGGGTTCTCAGGTTTAAGACTAATTCAGCCCCAAAGGCCCTAAACTCTGCCACCCTGTTTCTTCCCAGGATACATCTCTCATTAAGTACCTGAGAAACAAACCGGAAACAGCAATTAAAGGGAGAGCAAGGAAATGGCACTACATATACAAGGGTGTTCAATTCCCTGGCACATGCCCTCTATTCTATTAGGCCTAAGTAAAACAACTTATAAGAACATGATTTTAAATGAACTATGACACCTCTCTCTAGTTGCCATTCCCCAATCTCCCCATTTCCCCCGCCCCCAAAACAATTTTCTCTACAATTCCTCTTACCTGAGTTCTGAATATAATCTACATGATTACTACAATGTTACTAAATAGGCTGCTAGAGCAAACCACAACATTCACAATTTAATAGCAAATTTTCAGTATATTCTGTTTGCACAGCAGACCCTACAACTTTCATCAGGCTTAAAATAATTTCAAAGCAATTTTGTCTACCATGGTACAAGAAACCTTTCTTCACACTTATAGAAATATAAAATCAAACAGGACACAGTTGCCACAAAGCCTTAACTAATGAGAATCAAAACTGGTAAGATTTATTCTTATGTTTACTATATACTAAACCCCCTTGGTTTCAAATCTATATAAACTCAATGTTTTCTTTACATTGGATATGTAAGCATAATTTTCCCAGATGCACAATAGAAAACTGGAGAAAGATAATTCACTGGTAATCATGAAAGGACATGACCTTAGGCATGAATTTCTACCCAGCTTGCAAAATAATCTAGTCTACTTTGGTCCATGTTTAGGGAGGTGGGGAAATAAAGTACCATCCATTTATAACAGAATGTGGACCCATGCTTTCCCTTTTCTAGTTAAAACTATTTGTTTTATCACACTGACAGAGCCTAATCGGGGGCTCTACAAAGGACACTCCAGGTATACCCAACAAAGGAAAATATTTAAATAAAAATTAATGAATGCCTACCTCATCTGCTCCTTCTCCATCTTGACATATCCATCCAATGTAGTTACCCCTGCCAAACAAAAATCTGGGAATCACCCATGGCACCTCTTCCCTTTTGCTCACCACATGCAATCAGTCACAAGCCCTCATCACCCCTACTTCCAATAACCAATTCTCTTAAATCTTTCCTGCCAAAGGCTGAGTCCACCATTCAGCTAACTGGTTAGCCTAAATTCACCTCTATTCCCCTTCTCCACACAAGCGGGGTCTGAAAAATACAAATCACGTAAGCCATGTCAATGGCTTCACAATAAAAATTTTAACTTTATATAATCAACAAGGCCATCTGTATGATCTGGCAACTAGCTACCTCTCTGGTCTCATTTCTCACTACTTGTAAAATACACTATACTTTGCTCTGTTCTTTGAGAGTCAAGCACCTTCCATTTCCAGGACCTTAGCATGTGTTCTTTCCTCAATCAGCAGCAAAGCCCCTTCTCACCCACCAATTCCCTCTTATCCTTCAGGTCTCAGCTTACATGTCACTTCCTTCAGAAGACTCACCATCACATCCCCATCACATGCTGCCTAGATATATCCAATATGCACCCTCAGATCACTCTGAACTTTGTTCCTGTAGCACCCACAACAATCATAAATATATCATCATCTATGTAATTACCTGCTTAAATATTAATCTCTCTCTAATCTATATTCCCCATGAGGGCAAGACAAGGATTGTATCTTTCTTAACCACTGGATCCCTAGCATCCCAGCATGTAGCAGGCATTCAGTGTAGAGTTAATGAATGAATTAATCAAATCCAAACTCCTCCAGTGAAGGTTTTCAGGTCTCTACAGAGCAACTCCTCCCCCCATTTATAGAAGATTATTTGGAAGCTTATTTCCTCACTGTTTTTTATTTTTTCAGAGACAGGGTCTCACTTTGTCGCCCATGCTGGAGTTTAGTGGCACAATCATAGCTTACCCAAGCCTTGAACTCCTAGGCTCAACCCATCTTCCTGTCTCAACTTCCTGAGAGCTGGGATTACAGGTTCAAGCTACTGCACCCAGCCATTTCCTCATTTTTAACACTTGCTGGAACTTGTAAGGAATACAGAAACCTTCATTTTTAAGACTCTAGTAAAGAACCTGGACTCTCATGAGCTATTAAGATTATTTTGCAAACTGAGTACTGAAATGCTTCTGGTAACCATCTATTGCTGTAGTCAGCCAGGCTTAAAACTTCAATCACCTATGATGATCCCTCCCGTCATTGCCCCCACACATCACAGTTATTAAGTCCCATTCAATTTACCTCTACATCATTTCTGGAATTATCTCTTTTTCTTCTCACATTACATTTATCATCTGTACCTATAATACTATGTCTTCAACATATCCCATTCCCATGGTGCCACCAAAGCCCTATACCTTTCAACTTGTCTTCTCTGTGTGCCCTGTGCTTTCTGCCTATACTGACCTCTCAGTAGGTCACAATCAAAAGAAAACTGTCTATCAAAATCTTTGCCAACCTTCAAGGTTCATTTCTAACATCACTAAGTGCCAGGCACTGTTCTAAACATTCATCTTTGTCTAAGTTCTTCACTCCCTTCACTCTTTAAACTTCTTGAGGATACAAACTTAGCTTATTCATCTGTTATCTCTTGTGTCTTACACATTTACTTACTCCATAAGTACTTATTATATGACTTTAACACTACCATAAAAGAGTACGTTCACTTCAGAGAACAAAAACAACAATCACAAGGTGGCAGAAAACACTATAGCAACTATATCTACGGTAAATGGGTAACACCCAAATTCCTGATGCCTAAGTTCCTTTCTTCAGAATCCCACAACAAGCACTAAGAATGATTTTCACTACCTACGTTTCTTCTCAGGAAAAAAATGAGAAAGGAATAGATGAAAAAAACACAAGTTCCTACTTCTGCCACTTGACGTCATGTGCAGATTAGGAGAAAAGCCAAGGGGCATTAAATCAAAGGTGTTCAACAAATGAAAGTTTACTCAGCTCTGAAGTAAATTCTGTAAGAATACAATGAAATTATTCCCACATTTCTATCCCATACATCAAGAAATAAGATAATCACTTTAATGGACTATGAAAAGTAAATCAACCAAAGAAATGAATGAAGGCATTAGAAGAACCAAAGCTTTAAGTCACAAGTCAAGAAACCTGTTTTGTTTCAACTTATACCAGTGCTTTGCTAGGTTCTTTGCCTCAGCTTCCCCCAATGCAAAAAAATGGTGATGAGAATAGTTTCATTCATGTTATTTAAAGATAAACAGTCACATTTCAAAGTAGTTTGAGACCTAAAGGTCACGTAGGGTCAGCTCCCTCACTTTAATTAGAAAAATGGTTACATTAGTCCTATAGCTAGTTTTTAGCAGAGAAGGGTTTAGCTGAGAAGACTTGGGTATCCTGGCTGATGTTCCTCCCAACCCACCACTTTATGAAATGATAAAGAGTAGAAAAATGATAGCCGGGTGTTTGGTGCATGCCTGTAGTCCCAGTTACTCCTGAGGCTGAGGCAGGAAGATCACTTGAACCTTGGAAGCAGAGACTGCAATGAGCTGACATCACGCCACTGCACTCCAGCCTGAGTGACAGAACAAGACTCTCAAATATATACATACATACAAACATACATAAAAAGTAAAAAATGACAAACCAATTTGATTGCCACTTTGGCAACATCATCTGTGTATTCTTAATAAATTCAAGTAAGAGTTACTTTTTTCATTTTTATTTTTACTTATTTATTTATTTGAAATGGAGTCTCGCTCTGTCGCCCAGGTTGGAGTACAGTGGTGCGATCTCGGCTCACTGCAAGCTCCACCTCCTGGGTTCTGGCCATTCTCCTGCCTCAGCCTCCCGAGTAGCTGGGACTACAGGGGACCGCCACCACGCCCGGCTAATTTTTTGTATTTTTAGTAGACACGGTGTTTCACCATGTTAGCCAGGATGGTCTCAATCTCCTGAACTCGTGATCCACCCACCTCAGCCTCCCAAAGTGCTGGGATTACAGGTATTTTTTTTTTTTTTTGAGACACAGTTTCACTCTGCCACCCAGGATGGAGTGCAGAGCTGAGATTTCAGCTCACTGCAACTCCTGCCTCCCGGGTTCAAGTGATTCTCGTGCTTCAACCTCCCAAGTAGCTGGGATTAAAGGCGTGCACCACCACGCCTGGCTAATTTTTGAATTTTTGGTAGAGATGGGGTTTCACCATGTTGGCCAGGCTGGTCTCCAACTCCTGACCTCAAGTGATCCACCCACCTTGGCCTCCCAAAGTGCTGGGATTACAGACATGAGCCACCAAGCCCGACCAAGAGCAACAATATAGAACATTCCAAAGTATCTAAAAAGCAAAACCTATAAACACACTAGTAATTCATTTTACCATGAGGTCTTCATAAACTCCAAGAGGATAAAATTCCCCAGGAGGGGCTAGGCACAGTGGCTCTCGCCTGTAATCCCAGCACTTCGGTAGGCCAAGGTGGGTGGATTACCTGAGGTCGGGAGTTCTGAGACCAGCCTGGGCCACATGGTGAAACCCCGTCTCTACTAAAAATACAAAAATTAGCCAGGCATGGTGGTGGGCGCCTGTAATCCCAGCTTACTCAGGAGGCTGAGGCAGAAGAATTGCTTGAGCCTGGGAGGTGGAGATTGCAGTGAGCCGAGATCATGCCACTGTATTCTAGCCTGGGCGACAGAGTGAGACTCTGTTTCAAAAAAAAAAAAAAAAGGGCTGGGCACAGTGACTTACACCTGTAATCCCAGCACTGTGGGAGGCCAAGGCGGGTGGATCACCTGAGGTCAGGAGTTCGAGACCAGCCTGAGCAACATGGCAAAACCCTGCCTCTACTAAAAGTACAAAAATTAGCCGGGCGTGGTGACAGGCACCTGTAATTCCAGCTACTCAGAAGGCTGAGGCAGCAGAATCGCTTGAACCCGGGAGCCAGAGGTTGCAGTGAGCCAAGATCGCGCCACTGCACTCCAGCCTGGGCAACAAGAGCAAGACTCGGTCTCCAAAAAAAAAAAAAAATTCCTGAGGGTGAGAAAACTCACTGCAATCAAGACCATCCAAAATTCAAATAAGCGCTTTAGTGTTACTGAACTGCATCCATAGTTTATTTTTACCCAACCCTGATCTGAAACAGACTTCAGGAGACTATTAGACAAAACACAGGTTAGCATAAATTCAACCAGAAATAAAAACATGAAAATAGGGAAACAAAATGAAGCTATTAAAAAGGTACAAGCTTAGCTCTAAATTTCCAGATGTCAATAGGAAAAAAGAAACCTAGTGAACAATTACAGCACCCAGGTAATAAAAACAGACTAAAAGCTTAGACAAACATACAATTATTCTTGGCTGCACATCTTTCTCCCTGAGGTCTTTATAAAGAAGGCATTGCAGAATACAGAGAATATCCTCAACAATATTTCAGTAATCACAATGAAATGTTTTATGAGGTTATTTTTATACTGAACTTCAAGATAAGCCTAGAGTAACAGTTGGGAGAAAAAAAAGAAAAAAAAAAAATTTCGGGGACAGAGAGAAAAAAAGAAAGGAAAAAAAAAAAACTTAGGAGAGAGAGACCTACATAATGTGGTCCAGGTACCCAGAACACTGCTGATTTAAGAGCACAATTAAGAGAATTTCTGGAAAAAAAATATTATTTTAACAAGTAGTTACTATATAGAAGTTTATAAGCACAGGACCCAGAAAACGAAAAGCAAATTTAGCAAAATGTGGAATGGGTCCAGAAATTAAACAAAATTGCAGGGAAAAAAAAACAACTCTAAGAGGGAAAAACAAAGAATATAAAAGAAAGAAGAGCAAGCACAACTCAGCAAGTACATTACATACATATGATAATTAAATGCTTTTATTTCTACATCTACAATTAAGAATTAAACATTAAGATATTTACGGAAGCATGCAGCTTCCTTCTTAATCCCATAATCAAGGAGATAAAATTTAAATTCCTGTATCTTCCACAGTGATGAAATATCATTGTTTAGTGACATCATATCAAACACAACGTACTGCAGGATTTTCAAAGAAGCAGTTATATGTCCACTGTACCAAGAAAGGAAGATATGTGAAATATTTCACAAAAATTTTCCAAGAAGAGTTTAAAACAAAAAGGGTAAGAGTTTTTAAACCAGACATAAAATCAGTCAACCATAAAAATTAATTTAAAAAACTCTCTCTAAAGTCTCATTTAGCAATATAGTTTACTGTCAAGCATAATACAATGATAAACATACAATTTGCTAAACATTCAACAACATAGAAAAATTAATCATTCTATAGCTAGCATGTACCTACGACACAGAATGGATCACTGTTTCTCCTCTGGGAGGTGGGAAAGAAAAAAAACAATTGAATTCTTAGTGAAGAAAGGGATTATAATTTCCACAGAACTCTCCACTTGTAATTTAAGCAACATCATTTAAAAACAGCTCATTCCAACAGTCTCCTCTACTAAATATTTTCATCAGGGCTGCCTAGACGAAACCTAGCCCACCGCTCTATCTTGGGCAAAAGAGTAAAAACAGACCAGCTACTGGAAGGGTGGGGGGAGCCAAAATTCACCAGCTGGGTCAAGTTCCTGAAGAATTAACTAACTACATTCTAGGATTCATTTCTCAGCATCAAAGAACAACTTTTTCTTCTTCTTTTTAAATTAAAGCAATGCCTCCATTCTCATTGTCTGGTCAACTGCTGAAAACCTTTAAAACACTCAGAAGTTCAACAAACACTTGGCTAAATAAATACCAGCCTTAAGAGTCAACCCAGTGATCTTGCTCAACAAGAACTTTAAAGTATTTATGCTTTACTGGTGGTTTTAGTTTAAATACAATTTTTTTTTTTTTTTTTTTTTTTTGAGACAGAGTTTCGCTCGTTGCCTAGGCTGGAGTGCAATGGTGCGATCTCAGCTCACCGCAACCTCCGCCTCTCACGTTCAAGCGATTCTCCTGCCTCAGCCTCCAGAGCAGCTGGATGTAGAGGCGTGTGCCACCACGCCCAGCTAATTTTGTATTTTTAGTAGAGACGGGGTTTCTCCATGTTGGTCAAACTGGTCTCAAACTCTCAACCTCAAGTGATCCGCCCGCCTCAGCCTCCCAAAGTGCTGGGTGGGATTACAGGAGTGAGCCACCGTGCCCGGCCCTAAATACAATTACAATGTGCAAAAAGAGCATGTACTTCAGAGTACTTTCAGTACCCAAATATGATCTAACGCATGAAAATTCAACTTTTTAAAGTATCAGTTGATTTAATTGCAAGAGGATTCAACTGATCCCAAAATGTTTCCTAAAAGCCATCCTTTGGCTGTTCTTATACACTTCACACCCTTCCAAACCATAAACCATTATGTGAGAAGAATGCTCAGAACTAAGTAGTGAATGAAAGGCCTTAAGGTTTTTCCAAGTCATTAAACTATCCTACAGAATAAGAAAAATTCTCAGGTACTTTTATTTCATTGGTTTGTAACACTTACCTACAACAGTACCAAAACTCAGAAATGTTTTCAATGCAACGTATCCTGAAAACAATAAGCTTATAGTGTCTAGGTGCTTTTCTGTTACTCAAAATAAGTGCATGCAATTTAAAATCCTTTAACTACAGTGTTTATTATACCTCTAAGCACAAAATATTTAACGTTAACCAAGATATTTTTAAAGCGGTGATTTAAACAGCAAAGTTAGTGGGGATAATGCCATGAATATTAGCAAGCTGAATTAAGCTACTAATCCATTTAAAGAAAGATGGGTCACGGAAGAAGCAAGCCTCTGAAGCATTTGCTTTAAATCTAAATACAGAAGTGGACTTGAGCACAGTGAACTAACAAATGATAATAGAACTAGGTCTACAAGGAAGAAATTCAGCAAAAATTATCCATTTCTTCCTTCAAAATAGAAAAAAAAAAAGTTTCATTTCAGATACAATATCCATACAGATAATATAAACAAAATTGGGAAACCAGAAAATTTACTTTTAAAAATCACAGCTGTCTCAACAACCAAACACTCCAGTGAAAATCTTCATCACCTTTTAATACAGTCAAGGAAACACCAATTCTTCCCACATATTCATCTTTTTCAGCCTTCTCTAGTAAGCCAGCCTCTAGCAAAGAGAAAATGAAAGAAGATCTACTAGTCAATTATCCTGCCCCTCTTTTCCAACTCCTCATGCTCTCTCTCAAATCTGATATTCCTAAGGAGATAAATGCACTTATTTAACATGTATCTTTAAGTATGTTATAATATAGTACTGCTTTATTTAAGTACATAGATGCTGAATTGGGAGTGACAGGAGTGAAACGTCTCTGTCTCCACCATGCCAATTTGGAGTGCCACCCATAAAAAGCTTATGTAAAATTTTCTCAAACCAACAGATTTAGAAAAACCAGTAAGATGAGGTGGGCGGATCACGAGGTCAGGAGTTCGAGGCCAGCCTGGTCGACATGGTGAAACTCAGTCTCTACTTAAGAAAAGAAAAAAGAAAAAAATTAGCCTGACTGGGTGGCGGGTGGCTGTAATCCCAGCTACTTAGGGAGGCTGAGGCCCGAGAATCACCTGAACCCGGGAGCCAGAGGCTTCAGTGAGCTGAGATCGCACTACTGCACTCCTGCACTCCAGCCTGGGCGACAGAGCGGAACTGTCTCAAAAACAAAACAAAACAAAACAAAAAACAACAACAAAAAAAACAACCCAGTAAGAATTTATTCCAAATACATCAATACATTTAACTCAGCTTAACAAATCTGCTTAAAATGGGCTTTTTTTTTTTTTAATAGGAAGAGAGTCAGGTTGTGAAAGTAGACTGTGCTTGGAGGCGATGTATTACATATTCTGAAGCATTTTCTAATTGTCAGTCCTTAAAATGTAAGAAAATCTCAAGTGTTAAAATTGAAGACTGGGTGTGCTCTCTGCTGAAAGTTCAATCAAAAGCAACTGTAATTTCCTACAAAGGTAACTAGGTCAACTCAGCATTTGTCCCTGCTTACTGGAAACAACAAAATCTCAACAATCAGGCCATTAACTTATCATGTCCTATATATAGTTTCAAAAGAAATCTAAATTCACTCTTAAAGAGGTACTAGTACAATTTTACACATAAGATGTCTCCTAGTTATTTTTCTTAGTAAGACTTCAAAAGGAAATTACCACCATTTAGACTACAACAACACAACCCTGCAGCAAAAATATCTTCCCCTTCTTCACTAGCATGTATATGCACTCATCTACCCAACATCAGGGAAAAAACAAACGGAACCTAGACACCTATGTACAAAGAATCACATTCTCTCCATAATGGCGATTCATTCATTCTTCCTTGTGCCAACATTTCTCAAGAATGCTATCATGCATGAGGTCTACTCACAGGGGTACATGACGCTGCTCGGGATCAGCTCTGGTCAGTTCTTCCTCTTCAATATCAGACTCCCCTCCTGAACTACTGTCAGTGACATCTGAATCAAATGCCTGTTCACTGCACCTCAAGTTGGCTATGCCACTAGCTGTAAATCTCTCCAATTCTTCTGAAATTGAATTGCTTTTCAGAAAGTTGCTAAGTCCCTCTGAAGTGGTGGTCTCACTGGCAGCTTTTCTCAAGGCAGCTTCAGCCTTTCGAGTCAGCATCAACTGGCTCCGTGGTCTCAAGGATTCCAAGTTTGGCAGTTTGCTCAAAGTCTTCTCCAAAAATCCACCCAGCTGATGTTGTATGTGCCTCTCAACCTGCTTGGCTTGCACAACCTGTAAGCGCTTTTGTAATCTGCGGGCACGGCTCTCAATGTCAGCCTGTCGCCGCAGTAAAGCTGTTATCCTTGTGTCAGAATCTAAAGCACTGAAAAGAATGGAAGACAGGGGAGACTTTTTACCCTCCAATTTGACACCCCCCAAGTTAGAGCTGGAGTCTGTACCAGGTGATAACCTACTGCTTCCTTGAAGTGCCGGCTGTTCCATGGAATTGACAGAAGATTTGTTTGCAGTGCTATTATTGCTATACAAAGTTGTGTGTTCTACATCAAGGCTTCTGTGTGGAAGAGTGCAATTGGTCATACCCCCCTTCAAGTCCCCAGATTCAGAGCCTCCCATTTCACCCCCATGAAGAGCAGATGAAGTGAGAGCCCGTTTTCCCCCATTGAGGGAAGTGGAATTGTCATGATCAGAATGTGTTGAACTTTTAGTCAATTTCTTAGCCAACCCATTTACAGGTGCTTGTGGCAGAGCTGTCTGACCACTTGTATTCATGGTTCTAAGATTTTCTAAGGAAAACTCCAAAACTGGCTGTCTCCCCAACAGCTCAGCTCGGAGTTCATAGGACTGAGATAAGAGAGGATGAGATTTAAGGACTGTCTGCTTGCTGAAGACCCCTTGCAACTTCAAAGACTCCTTTGAGGGAACAGATGTTACATCAGAGCAGAGATAAGACGCCACCAGTGGTTGCAGCTTTCCCAAGTCTTCCTTGGTAGGATTATTTCGGAAATCTAGGCTGGGATCCTCTGCAGCAATGGCTTTTCTTTTGGTTCCGTTGGCAGCAATAAGGATGTTGGCGTTGCCGTTATTTTCGGCACTGCCAGGGGACAAGGTAGAGGATGGGGGAGCCAGTTTGAACCGGATATGGTGTGCTTCAGCTGCTGCGTCAGTGAGAGCGGGCGCCATCGCAGCCATTCAGCACAGAGAGACAGGAAGTCCAGCCTCTCCCGATGCCGAGGCCGAGGCCGAGGCCAGCTCCACGGCCCCTTACTGCCTCCCCAGAGAACAGACTAGAAGAGAAAGGAGAAAAGAATATTAGAAATACAAGCACTTTTAAAAACATGTATATTTTTAACAAAAACACTACTTGAGGCTGTTGTCTAAACTGCCTCCAGAAAGAAAACACTCTGGAGCTAACTGTACCACAGTTATTCTAGAGACCCAAATATCTTTCATCTGGGAGAAAGGGGGAGGCAAAATCCCTGCACAAGAGAAGGAAGAATTGCACCCTTCTTCTTGTCATTTGTTACCACAGATTGAAAGGTGCCAAAACACAAGTTCGATTCAGAGAAAATCACAGATTGTTAAAATTAAATCATCTCCATTAAAAAAAAAAATCTCCTTAAGCTTGTTGAAATAAATGGATTTAAAGCAAGACACATCAAACTAAACAATAATTAAACAGAAAAAAATTAGTAAGGAATTCCCGTGTTCACTAAAAAAAGTATGCCAAATATCACAGGTCTGTGCATTTTTCTGGCCAGGGAATCCAGTTTTCATCAGCTTCTCACTTCTCTAGAAGTACAGATTATACTACAAAGCTAACTGTTACCACATCTGTAATACCAACTTGTTTCATCAGTTTTCTTTTCTTTCAGATCAAAGTGGTCATCAATATCTTCTCTACTGGCTTCTTCCTCTCAGCCTAGGAATTTACTCAAGTATCTTCTGCCCTCAGTACAGCCTCTCTCTCATACTTAATTGCCCAAATATCTCTCTTTCCCTTTACCCCAAAACTTCTCTAAGAATAGTATAAATAACTGTCTCTGCACTCTTCACTCTTCCATAATCTGGATTTCACCCCCTACTGCTCTGGCAAAGGTCACCAGTAATCTTATTATCAAATCCAATGGTCAAGTCTCAGTCCCCATTCTATCTGACTTCTCTGAAGCACTGGACAATACCGACCTTCTTCTAATTCTTTCCTGATGTCCTTGTACTATCATCCTCTTCTCTTCCTCCTGGACCCTTAAATGCTGGTGCTGCACAAGGTCCCTTCTGCCCTCTTCTCTCTCAACAACCACTAGTACGGTGAGGTTTCTTAACCGTAAGAAAAACTTCTGAGCTGCACTAATCAAGATTCCTATACCTCTATGTTCCTCAAGCCCCCTGAAGCTCAGAATTCACTTTCTCCTTCCAGCACACTATTCCGCATCCTGTTTCATTACCTTAAGTAATGACACTGCTTTTATTTAGTAACCAAGCTAAAAATCTCAGTCATTTGCCTCTGTTTGATCCCCCTTGATCTATGTGGTCTGGGAGCCAAAGGAAACATACGTAAAGAACTAAGCCAGTTGTTCTTTAAAGTGTGGTCTCTGGACTTCTGGGGATCTCACAGGCTATTTTGGAGGTTCGTGAAATCAAAGGTATTTTCATAGCAATACTAGAATATTATCTGCCTTTTACACTGTGTTGACATTTGCAGAGTACAAAAACAAAGGTGAACAAAACTGCTGGTACATTATTAGCACAAATCAAGGAAGAGGCACCAAACTATACTAATAGTCATTATACTCTCCACTCAGTTTTTCTTTTTTTAAGGGAGTTCCACTTAAGATGTCCTTGATGAACAGCAAAAATTATGAATTATCTTGAGCCTTTAGTGCATTTTTTAAAAATATTCTTTGTGATGAAAGGGAAAGTATGCATAAAGCACTCTGCTGCTTTATGAATTCTCAGGAAAAAGCACAGTACAACTGAGTTGCAAAATGAACTAGAGCTTTGTTCATGGAACACGATTTTTACTTGGCAGAACTACTGACAAACATTATTTGAAACCTGCTTCACTAGCAGACATTTCCTTGCAAATGAACAAAGTGAACCTGTCACTTCAAGGAAGACCACTGACGATATTTGCTGCCAATAATAAAATCTGAATTTTTTAAGCAAAGATTAGTGTTTTTGAAAACTTGTATCAACAATCATGAACTTAAACATTTTCCCAATATTTTATTTGGTGGGTGTGGGTGTGTGTGTGTGTGTTTAACAGAGTCTCGCTCTGTCGCCATGCTGGAGTGCAGTGGTATGATCTCAGCTCGCTGTAACCTCTGCCTCCTGGGTTCAAGTGATTCTCCTGCCTCAGCCTCCCGTGTAGCTGGGACTACAGGCACACGCCACCACGCCTGGCTAATTTCTGTATTTTTAGTAGAGACATGGTTTCACCATGTTGGCCAGGATGGTTGCAATCTCCTGAACTCATGATCCTCGGCCTTCCAAAGTGCTGGGATTACAGGCCTAAGCTGCCACATTCGGACTTTCTGAATATTTTAAAAGCCATTTCTGATTTAACAGACTTGTGATGATATTAATGAATGTGAATTTTTGATTGCATATAATGTAATGTGTAACATTTGGAAGATCTGCATAACCCAGTGAACAATAAAATGTCCAGTGAATGTCAGGAAATCATGCATGGGTAAAAAGTTTAAGTGCAAGACAAATCATTTATTTGTTGCTGTTATTTTGAAACAGGGTCTAGCTCTGTCACCCAAGCTAGAGTGCAGTGGCACAATCATGGCTCACTGAAGCCTCAACCTCCTGGCTCAAGTGATCCTCCTGCATCAGCCTCCCAGTAGCTGGGACTATAGGTGTGTGCCACCATGCCCGGCTAATTTTTTGAATTTTTGTTGAGATGGAATTTCATTTTGTTGCCCAGGCTGCTATCAAACTCCCAGCTTCAGCCTTCCAAACTCCTGGGATTATAGGCATAAGCCGCCATGCCCAGCCTGAATTACTTATTAAATATTTTTTAAATTTCTCAAAGTTCATAAGAAAAACAATTTATTTGCTGTCCTCAACAAATTTTAAGAGTTAAAAAAGGGTCCTGAGACCAAAATGCTTGTGAAATCACTGGACTAAGCAACCCCGTCCCTGCCCCAAATGAGGGCAATCTCCAATTTAATCAAAAATGCTTATCTTTGGAGCAATACCAACACAGGATGGTAGGCCCTACAGGACCACAGTAAGCTTCTTTATAGTATGACAATTTGAATCATTAACATAAAAATACTCAAATAAATGACTGAGAAAACATTATTCATAAAAGCACCAATATACATATGGGTCGAATCTGTCTCATTGCTGTGTGTGTGTGTGTGTGTGTGTGTGTTTTGAGATGTAGTCTCGCTCTGTCGCCCAGGCTGGAGTGCAGTGGCGTGATCTCGGCTCACTGCAACCTCCGCCTCCTGTGTTGGAGTGATTCTCCTGCTTCAGCCTCCCAAGTAGCTGGGACTTCAGGCATGTGTCACCATGCCCAGATAATTTTTGTATTTTTAATGGAGATGGAGTTTCACCATGTTGGCCAAGCTGGTCTCGAACTCCTGACCTCAGGTGATCCGCTTGCCTCAGCATCCCAAAGTGCTAGGATTACAGGTGTGAGCCACTGTGCCTGGCCTCATATAATTATTAACACCAAAAGTTTCTTGTTCCAGGGTTGTATTTTAACCAACACTCTTTATGAACTAGATTTTCAGGGCTTATGGAGTTTTCTCCTGTGGGCTTTCTGGCATATGGCATTCTGTGTGGCACAAATTATTCTATGTTGTCTTTTCCCATTTCTAACTTTAAATATAATACTAATTCCTAATATATTATTAAACATTGTGTTACAGACCAGTTGACAGTACTAATTCCTGTTATTAAACATTGTCTTATAGACCAGTTGACAGCTGGACCAATATAGTTGTTAAAAATATTTTGAGTCACTTTTATAATATGCAAAGGGTTTTTCCCATGGACAAACAAAAATCACTACCAGATAATTCCCATCAATTCAATCTCCTCCCCTTTTGAATGTCAATATGTAGTTGATATGAGCAATGCAAGGAGGCATATTATCAGTGCCAGATGATTAATACAACATGTGAAGAGTAATTGTACCCTACTGCCTGACAGCACTACAGTAAGACTTAGCAAGGGCAGGAAACAGCTTCCCTCTGAGGACCCAGGCAAGGGCACAAATATGCTTTATGACTTACATAAAACTTAGGAAAACCCAGGCTCACTCCAGCACAAATGAAAAAGAGGGTCATAATTAACATCACATCACAGAAGGTGCTTAAGTAGTAAACTTCTCAAAGTTATTCTGAGATTATTCAATTCTTTAAAGCTTACAACTTTAAGAAAAAATGCCGGCTTAAATCCCATCTACTCCAGCTGGGCACAGTGGCTCACGCCTGTAATCCCAGCATTTTGGGAGGCCGAGGCAGGCGTATCACCTGAGGTCAGGAGTTCAAGACCAGCCTGGTCAACATGGTGAAACCCTGTCTCTACTAAAAATACAAAAATCAGCTGAGTGTGGCGGCGAGCGCCTGTAATCCCAGCTACCTGGGAGGCTGAGACATGAGAATCACCTGAACCCAGGCAGCAGAGGTTGCAATTAGCCAAGATTGCACCACTGCACTCCAGCCGGGGCAACAAGAGCAAGACTCCATCTTAAAAAAAAAAAAAATCCCATCTACTCCAAGACTTCTCTGAAATGATGTCTATGAACTTGACATTAACACATACACTTCAAAGACAACAGTTTATTTGATTTGCACTTTCTCCTTGGTCTCAATATCCCCATAGGATACACAGCATAGTGTAGTTACTAAAACAATCATCTAAGTAAGGGGGTGGGGGAGGGGAGAGAGTGCAGAGAACAGGAAAAAGTGACCACTTTTTCAGAAAAAATTCCCATTCCTAATTCCTAAATCTTGAGATTTCTATACCAAAGAAATACCATTTATTGACTTGACATACCTTTATTGACTTGAAATACTATGCTAAGATTCAACATTACTCCCAAAGATATTCATATGTAAGAGGAGCACTGACTCAAGTGAGCAAATCTCAGTTCCCATCCTGGCTCCACCTCCTGTAGGTTACTTAACTATTCTGTTCTTTAAGTCTCCTCATCTACAAGTAACAGAGCCTTCCCGACAAGGATGCTATGATGATGAAATAAGATACTTTCAATTACTTGGCCATGTACCTGGAGCAACCACCCAGTATTATTTGCACTTCTATTACACTGGAAACAAAAAGCAAACATAGAAGGAATGAATTTCCATGGCTTTTTAATGCACAGGAAAAAATGCACCTAGTTTGCAATTAGCTACAATTGCCATAAACCACCACCTAAGTTTAGTACTTTAATCTTTTCCCTGTTATGTCTAGACTTACTTTTAATATTTCATGATGTTGTTTATAATAAAAAGAAAACTGAATGCCAAAAACTCGGTTAAATTATTAAATATCCATACAATGGAATACTGTGCAACCCTAAGTGTGGCAGAGCTATATTTACTAACATGGAAAAGTGCTTGCTTCATTATTAAATGAAAAAAAGTTACAAAACAAAACACAGTATCATCTCAATTTTGCTTTAAAAAGTCATTGGTAAGATTCTTTTGTCTTTTGTTTCTTGGCTTATGTAAAGTCTCCACCATAAACATGTATTACTTCTATAATAAAATGGAGAGAAACAAAAAGAAAACAATGGAAATTCTTAAAGAGCCAATAACTAAGTAAAACAAGATCACAGTAACATTCTTTTTTTTTTTTTTTTTTAAGAGATGGAGTCTCGCTCTGTCACCCAGGCTGGAAGGCAGTGGCGTGATCTCAGCTCACTGCAAGCTCCACCTCCCGGGTTCACGCCATTCTCCTGCCTCAGCCTCCCCAGTAGCTGGAACTACAGGCGTCCGCCACCACGCCCGGCTAGTTTTTTGTATTTTTAGTAGAGACAGGGTTTCACCATGTTAGCCAGGATGGTCTCCATCTCCTGACCTCGTGATCTGCCCACCTTGGCCTCCCAAAGTGCTGGGATTACAGGCATGAGCCACCGCGCCTGGCCCATAGTAACATTCTTAAATTTAATATACAGAGCAAAACAATGATTCCTATCCCACTTGACCCCTACAAAATTTAAAAAGCTTCAATCTTCGACAATGTAAAGCAGGGAAAGACTGTCAAATTTAAGCAGTTCTTAGAGAAGCTCAGGGCTAAAGGAAAAAAAAACGAAAAACAAAAAAAGGAAGCAGTTCTACACAAACAGCACAACAGCCTATCTGATAAATCATCTTTCTCCAAAGAATACAAAGCCTTAAAAGCTATAATTAACTGATTAATCCTCATAACAACCTGGGCAGTAGAATTAGGGCTGAGACTATAATTTCTAATTTACCGGTGGGGATAAAGTCAGACTGTACATTCAGAATAAAAATTCAAGCCCCAAATATCCCAATTTTTAGTTCATTCAGTTTGTAAACTATAATCTGACAAATAAATACAGATGGAGCTGCTACACCTGCTGTCACTCACGCAAATTGAGATTCTGCAGTAAGCTTGTACAGATAAAAGAAAAGGCTACCTATTCAAGGTCATTTAGCTATAAAAGGTTGGGCTAGATAATCAATAGTTTCTCTCTCAGTTTCAAAGAAGTATTTTAGGGTCTGGAAGATGTTAAATGCACTCAGCAAGCAAATACATTTCGGAAAAACTTCCCAGATGGAGACTCACAACGTATTGCATCATACTGAATATGCAAATGTTTACCAAACTTTTTTAACAAGCACCTTTTTCCATTACATCTATTAATATCAAGCAGAAACATCATTGTGAGAAATACAAGTTGGGATAAAGTTCAAATATGTGACCTCTAGGGTCCCTTCCTATGTTAATTCTATTATTCTAAATCGCACCATCGGTCCAAGGACAAACTTCTACCTAACACAAGTGGCACTTGGGAAGCAAAAATATACTTCTAGGATAGAGTTTCTCAACCTAACCACTAACTGACATCTCACGATGAGTAATCTATCACAGGGGGCTATCCTGGCAGTAGCATGTTTAGCAACATCTCTGTTTTCCACCCACTAGATGCTAGTAGTGCCCTTCTGAAAATTATGACAATCAAAAATGTCTCCAGACATGTCAAATATGGGAGCTGGGGGGTTCAACAACACACCTCCCAACAGAGAACCATATCCTAAAGATTATACACACACATATATATACTCTTTCAAAAGCAAAACGTACCCAGCTGCTTCAAATACTGTAAGTCAGAACTAATTCCACACCCACAAATGAAAACCTCATTTATTCCCAGTCAATTTCCAAGACAAGACTCCAGATACACAAGAATAACCTGGAAGCATCCACCTTGCAAAAATATTTAGCTGCAGAGAACAAAGGGGAAGGAATAGGTCTTCCAGGTGGCCAACAAGACAAGTATTACAACCACACTTGCACTGAAAGCAAAAGCAAAAATCAGATGGGGAAGAAAAGTTTGCCCATAATGTGGCTTCTACGAACCTCTTCCTTCACCATTACCTCATTTCTCTACACAAAGGACGGAAAGAAACAGCAGGAAGGATGATTAGGGAAGTGTCCATGAAGTTGCCGCAATTTTAGCTGAGACTTGAAAATTAGCTAAAATGTCATTATGCAAAAGGCTAGGACAAGAGAATGGTAATGTGGCATTCTAGTGAGAGGAAATGGCATAAGAAAAGGCAAGGCTGTGTGGGAAAAGGCGACATTCTGAAGGTTAAAAGAAATGAACAATTTGGGCCGGGCGCAGTGACTCATGCCTATAATCCCAGGACTTTGGGAGGCTGAGGCGGGTGGATCACCTGAGATCAGGAGACCAGCCTGGCCAACATGGCGAAACCCCATCTCTACTAAAATTACCAAAAATTAGCCGGGTGTGGAGGCGCGCACCTGTACTCCCAGCTACTTGGAAGGCTGAGACAGGATAATTGCTTGAACCCAGGAGGGAGAGGTTGCAGTGAGCCGAGATCGGGCCACTGCACTCCAGCTTGGGTAACAAGAGCGAGACTCCATCTTAAAAAAAAAAAAAATAATTAACAATTTGCTTAAAACACAAAGCACATTTTAATAGAGGAAATAGTAGAATGAAGGTGGAAAGGCAGTTTGAAGCCAGATCCTTAACGGACAGCCTTTAATAGCCTTAATTCAGACTTAAAGACAGTAGAGGGGCCAGGCACAGTGGCTCACGCCTGCAATCCCCGCACTTTGGGAGGCTGAGGCGGGTGGATCACCTGAGGTCAGGAGTTTGAAACCAGCCTGGCCAACGTGGTGAAAACCCGCCTCTAATAAATATACAAAAAAATTAGCTGGGTGTGGTGGCGGGCACCTATAATCCCAGCTGCTCGGGAAGCTGTGGTAGGAGAATCGCTGGAACCCGAGCGGCAGAGGTTGCAGTGAGTCGAGATCGCACCATTGCACTCCAGCCTGGGTGACAAAAGTGAGACTCCATCTCAAAAAAAGAAATAAATAATAAAAATAAAAATAAAAAAATTAGCCGGGCATGATGGCAGGTGCCTGTAGTCCCAGCTACTAGGGAGGCTGAGGCATGAGAATCACTTGAACCCGGGAGGCAGAGGCTGCAATGAGCTAAGATAGCCACTGCATTTCAGCCAGGGCGACAAAGAGAGGCTCTGTCTCAAAAACAAAAACAAACAAATAAAGACAGCAGAGGCCAGGTGCAGCGGCTCAGACATGTAATCCCAGCACTCTGGGAGGCCAAGGCAAAAGGATTGCTTGAGGCCAGGAGTTTGAGACCAGCCTGGTCAACACAGCGAGATCGAGTCTCTGAAAAATAAAAAGTATATACATATATATATACACACACATATATACGTATATGTATATATAAAATAATGACAGCAGAGTATCATTAAACACTTTTTAAATGGGAGTGAAACATCAGACTGTGCTTTAGAGAGATCAGTTGGGTAGGATGGATTGAAAGTAAGTAAAAAGGCATCTACAGATGGCAAAGACCAATAAAAAAGCTACCACAATAATCCAGATAGGATGCAATGAGAACTTCAACCAGAAAATAATAGTCAAAGTCTCTACCAAAGCTTAAATCCAAAAATGTGAAGGGGCCAGTCTAACAAAAAGGCCAAATATATGACAAAAACATGATGGCTTATAAAGAATGGAAAGAAAGCTCTCTTTTCCTTCATAATTTCATCTCCTTTGTGACGAAATCCTTCTTTTCTCACAAAGCTTTTCAGGTTTGGTATGTCCTCTCTATACTTCTAACACTATCAGTCCAGCCCACGTCCTCATCAGCTCCTGTCTAGATTATCACAACAGCTTCCTGACTAGTGCCTCAGTGCCCCAAACTATCCTTTACCTTTTTATCATCTCACTTTCCTACTCTGAACAAGTTCCTCACACTTTTTTTTTTTTTTTGAGACGAAGTCTCGCTCTTGTCCCCCAGGCTGGAGTGCGATGGCGCAATCTCCGCTCACTGCAACCTCCGCCTCCCAGGTTCAAACAATTCGCCTACCACAGCCTCCCGAGCAGCTGGGATTACCGGTGCCTGCCACCACATCCAGCTAATTTTTTTGTAATTTTAGTAGAGACCGGGTTTCACCACGTTGGCCAGGCTGGTTTCAAACTCCTGACCTCAGGTGATCCACCCGCCTCGGCCTCCCAAAGTGCTGGAATTACAGGCATGAGCCACCACACCCAGCCCCTCATACCTTTTTAATGAGTTCAAATTCTTCAAGATGAAACTTAACGTCAGGGCAAGTACATCAATTGATACAGACCCAGAACTCCCCACAGATTCCCAACTCTGTATCTTTGCCTATGTTGCTACCTCTACCTGGAAGGTCCTTCTTCTACTTTTTTTTTTTTTGTCCCCAAACTTACTAATTTTTCAATACATAGCATCTCCACAAAAACTTCTTAGACTCTTCCAATTCATATCACTTTCTTCCTGCTTGAATTGTATAATGCACTTAAAGTCACTGTCATTCAGTTCAAATTATCTGAATTTTCCCTAATTGTTAACTAATTCTATTTCCAAGACAAGCAAAATTCCTTAACAGCACCCTTCTTTAGCGTGCTAACTTTATCGAGAGCTTGGTACATAGTAAGCGCCGTAAGCCCTAAATGACTGGACTAGAGAAGTCAAAAAGGCCTCGTGGGGGTTGCCCTCAAGTGTAAGATTTTACTAAGAAGAGAAAAAGGAGGAAACACAAATCAAAAAATTGACACAATCAAAATAATGGGAAAGACGTGGGGCATGATCCACAAAACAACTTGCATGAATCAGGTGGTATATGTACAGCTTCTCAAGAGAAAGAAAGGAAAAGAACAGCTATACAGTGATTTGTGATGAAGTACTGCAAGCTACATTATGGAATGCACTGCAAAGTATTTATTTTACATATAAACAAAAGTAGATTTGTTGTGGAATACAATGGGGAAGGAGAGACAAAATTTTTACTATAAAACAAAGAGATAATGTGTGTCACCCACAAGACCATTATCAATTTCCTTGGCCAACAGGGCTTCTTAACTGAAAAAGCTTTATATTACTAAAGGAATCATTCCTGAGTGCAGGATAGGTTATTACAAATGTTGTTCACTAACATTAATTAGTGTTTTACTATGTCAATCACTATGCTAAGTATCTTACATATATTCTCTTAATCTTCACAATAACAATATAAGGTAAGTACCACTGTCCTCATTTTATAGATGCTCAAAGAAATTAAGTAATTTGCCCATGATCACACAACTATGAAGTTGCAGGGGCAGGATCCATAATGCTAAAGCCGATGCTTTTAACTACTACACTAGATAGTTTAAGGCTTAAACTGAAACGGTCTTAACTGCCTGACAGTAAATTCTGAATTTTAGTCTTTAGAGGAAAGTCAGTCAAAGAACACCAACTACCTACTGAGTATCTCCAATAAATATTAAAATGCCTAGAGTATTCAAAGCACCACAGTAAGTACATACAAGGATGACAAGCAGCAGTAAAGACAGACACTACTGTGTGATTTGGGGGACGGAGGCAATCCTCATACAGGCTGAGAAGTAGGCGGAGTCAGAAAATGCTTTTCAGAAAAAAGAACATCTAGGCTGAAACCTAAAGAATGAGGAGGAGCTGGGTGCAGTGGCAGGCGCCTGTATTTCCAGTTACTCAGGAGGCAGGAGGATGGCTTCAGGCAAGGAGTTCAAGGCCAGCCTAGGCAACATAGCCCCCATCTAAAAAAGCCACCCAAACAAAAACACTAATTTTTTTTTTTTTAAATGATGGCCTACCATGGTAGCTCACACTTATAAGCCCAGCACCTTGGGAGGTCAAGGCAGGAGGATCGCCTGAGCCCAGGAGGAGTTTGAGGCTAGCCTAGACAACACACTGAGACCCAGTCTCTAAAAAAATAATAATTAGCTGGGCATAGTGGGAGGGTCACTTGAGCCTGGCGGGTGGAGGTGGCAGTGAGCTGTTATCACGCCACTGCACTCCAGCCTGGGTTACAGAGCAAGATTCTGTCTCAAAAGAAGGAAAAGGAGAGGGGAGAGGGGAGAGGAGGTGAGAGAAGAAAAGGAGGGAAAGAAGGAGGGAGGGAAGGAAGGGAAGGAGTAGGGCCGGGAGAGGTGGCTCACGCCTGTAATTCCAGCACTTTGGGAGGCCAAGGCAGGAAGATCACTTGAGGTCAGGAGTTTGAGACCAGCCTGGCCAACACAGCGAAACCCCGTCTTTGCCTGTAATCCCAGCTATTCAGAAGGCTGAGGTACAAGAATCACCTGAATCTGGGAGGCAGCGGCTGCAGTGAGCTGAGATGGCACCACTGCACTCCAGCGGAGGCGACAGAATGAGACTGTCTCCAAAAAAACAAAAAGAAAGAAATGAGTAGAATTCAGCATTGCCTATACAACTACTTCAAGCATCCCATATTCAAAACCCATTCCCTGCCCCAACACCAAATCCAAAACTTCCTCCTGCTCCTCAACATTGTCTATTTGAGTTAATCATGACCTCAAATCACCAACTTACTTTTTACCATAAATATTTCATTTAAACATCTACTAAATGCCAGATACAAGATAGTAAAATATAAATTAGGTGTGAAGGTAGCCTAGCTTGATAAAGTACTGTATTTCACCTGAAGGGGTCAAGGAAGGCTTCTAGAAAAGATGACATACTGACTGAATTTTGAAAGGTGAGGTGGTACACAGAGGGTGAGGGTTGGCAACACACAGAATGACAGGCACATTCATTCCATCCTTGGTGCCAATGCCCTAGTGCAGAACCTCATTATGTACTATAGTAATTCAGGCAGTAATAATCTCCCAACTATTCTTCCTTCTTCCTGTCTCAGCAAGCCTCTAATCTAGCGTCCACTACCAAAATGATTAGAAAGGGAAGAAAAAAGGAAAGGAGGGGGTAAACCTAAATCTAACCATTTAAAATCTTTCACTGACTCTAGAGTAAGGATGAGTCCAAATTCCCCACACACCATTACCTGTCCCCTTTTTACATTAGACCTCATCTCCAGCCTGTCCTCACTGCAGCCACCTGAAACGTATGTTTCCTGGCTCTTCTATGCCCCTGCACCTTTACTCATGCTACTCTTTCACGGTTCAGCTCAAGGTTACATGCTCTTTCAAGTATTCCCCATTACTCCCAGGTTGAGGTGGGGGCCCTCCCTCTAGGCTCTTACCTGCACCCCCATGACACCCTGGCTATTGCTCATGGTACAATATAAACTCACAATTTTGTCTTGTCTCTTTCTTCCCCAGAGTATGTACTTTTTTTTTTTTTTTTTTTGAAACAGAGCCTCTCATTGTCACCCGGGCTGGAGTGCAGCGGCACAATATTGGCTCACTGCAACCTCCGCCTCCTGAGTTCAAGCGTTTCTCCTGCCTCAGCCTCCTGAGTAGCTGGGATTACAGGCACCCGCCACCACATCTAGCTAATTTTTTGTCTTTTTTAGTAGAGACAGGGTTTCACCATGTTGGCCTGGCCTGACCTGACCTCGTGATTCGCCAGCCTCGGCCTCCCAAAGTGCTGAGATTACAGGCATGAGCCGCCACGCCTGGCCAACTATGTACTTCTTAAAAAAGGAGGGTTATAGCTTGTTTTATCTCTGTCCCCTACAAGCAGCACAATGCCTGGCAGACAGCAGACCAACACACGTTAAGCAACCTGAGCATTCTATGCTAAACCCATCAGATGAAGATCCATTAGGACGTTAATGGGGATGTCTGAAGTGATCAACCACCTAACAAGAAGAGGCATCAACTGAACCTAGGATAGGCTTCACCCACTACAAGTTCCAGTCATTTACTTGACCAAGCACCTGTACCCAGACTAGGAAACGTTTTAACTACACTTTTTAAGCTATTACTAAATGTGGTTACACAGCATTATAAAGGTAATAGCCATCAAAATCACAAATGTAATTGCTCAAACTTTTACCCAGCAACTGCACTTCTAGAAATCTATTCAACAGAAATATTCTCATAGGTACTCAAAGATGTATACACAATGCTTTCACTAAATAACTGGAATACAAAAAAAAAACCCTAATTAAAAAGATCAAGCCATATAACAAGTATGATCCCATTAAATATATATATATATACACATATATATACACACACATATATATATACACACATACACATACACATACACACACACACACACACGGACAGGCTAGGCCCCATGGCTCATGCCTGTAATACCAGCTACTCTAGAAATCAAGGTGGGAGGACTGCTTGAGCCCAGGAATTCAAGACCAGCCTAGACAACATAGCAAGATACCATCTCAAGAAAACTTTTTTTTCTGAAGGATGTCTATATATCAAACTATTTAATGGTGTTTATCCTACTTCTATGCTAGCACTGAATTCAAATTTCCTACCAGTCTTTAGCTGACAAAAGACAGAGGAAAAAAAATCATACTTTTTATCATATCTCTTTCCAACAAGCCCTAATGGTTGATGTAAGTGCTCCTGAACAATCCTAAAATCAGCGACTTCTGGAAGATTTTAAGAATTCTAAAGGAGGCCGGGCGCGGTGGCTCATGCCTGTAATACCAGCACTTTGGGAGGCCGAGACGGGTGGATCACAAGGTCAGGAGATCGAGACCATCCTGGCTAACACAGTGAAACCCCGTCTCTACTAAAGTGCAAAAAAAAAAAAATTAGCTGAGCATGATGGCGGGCACCTGTAGTTCCAGCTACTCGGGAGGCTGAGGCAGGAGAATGGCATGAACCCAGGAGGCAGAGCTTGCAGTGAGCTGAGATCCCGCCACTGCACCTCCAGCCTGGGGGACAGAGCGAGACTGTGTCTCAAAAAAAAAAAAAAAAAAAAAAAAAAAAGAATTCTAAAGGAAACAGGTTATTCTGGGAGGGTCCATGGCCAAATTCCTGAGTTCCCACTGAAACCTACCTTATACCTTTAGAGAAAAGTCAATTAATGACTTTTAAAAGTACATTTTTCCAATGCCAATAAAATGTTAAGTCAATACTAATATCCATTTTTCATTCTCTTGGGAGGCAAGGGGTAAGGAGTAAATCACTAAGTGCAAAAAAATACAGTCCAATTTTTTGGAGACATGCTTAAGGTCTTCAAAGAGCTTCAGTTCTCCATGGTAACATACGGAGAGTTTAATGAAACTTTCCTGACAGTTCAACTTATCAGACTGGTATTTCTTTTTTCTTTTTTTTGAGACGAAGTCTCTCTCTGTCGCCCAGGCTGGAGTGCAGTGGTGCGATCTCGGCTCACTACAACCTCCGCCTCCAGGTTCAAGCAATTCTCCTGCCTCAGCCTCTTGAGTAGCTGGGACTACAGGCATGCGCCACCATGTCCAGCTAATTTTTGCTGTTTTTTTTTTTTTTAGTAGAGACAGGGTTTCACCATGTTAAGCCAGGCTGGTCTCAAACTCCTGACCTCAGGTGATCCGCCTCGGCCTCCCAAGGTGCTGGGATTACAGGTATGAGCCACCACACCCAGCCCAGGCTGGTATTTCTATGAAGTGTCTCTTCTATACTAGAAACCAGAAACTAGCTACAGTACTTAGCTTTGAGCCTCTTTCCCTTCACACCCTCTGGTGGAGGTGCTAACAAACAGTCACAAAGGCCAAATAACAAGCAGCAAGAGGAAAGTCTAGATATGAGTTCTTAGCAATTTTTGGTTTAACATCCTAACAACAAAATTGTTATTCCTCTTTTTTATTCCCTAATACTTACCTTCCAACTGAATTTAACCAAGTCTAACCTTAAGCTCTCCCCTTTTTAAAAACGAATTAAAAGGTGAGGGACTCCATTAAGTTTCATGTCACTCAAGCAACTTTTTCCAAATAAGAGCAGAATCTGCTGTAATTAAAATTCAGAGTAAGATCTCATTTTGGATTCCTGGTTCAGGTTACAAGAACCAGAGTTTTTAAAATAACATTTAGATAAAACTGCACTCAATCTACCTCCACTTTCCATTTCCTGACCCTCAAAATCTTGGAAAGAAACTTTAATTCTAAAAAAATTACAGCCAGGAAAAAAAAGGGCAAGTTCACAGTCAGCAACAATAAAATACACAGCTAAATAATTTCCTGGTAGAGGGCTTTCAAACGTTAACACTGTGGAAGCAGCTTAAAATCTTGGAAAAGCAAGACTTGCAGAAAGTAACATTTATTAAACAACTATTTTGCCGCATTGTGCTACTAAATGGGGAAGGTCTACTCTATTTAAAAGGTCTCTTCCACCTTAAAGGGACTCTTTGCATAAAGGTTTAAAATCTTCATATAAAATGTTTGATTTTTTCTTTCAGACTGCCCAAACTCATTTGTTTTTGATTCATAAACATGAGCTGTGTTTTCTACTTTGGTCAAGTCAGTTTCCGCACTCTATTTTAGCTTTACCTTTATTCTACCAAAGACAAGAAAATGCTTAATAAAGAAAAATATATATTGCAGCTCTTTTTGGAGTCCAGGTATTTTGGTAAATCACACCTTTTGGCTTATTTTCTCCTATGTATTTTGTTCTACATCCTAAAAGGCACATGGCTTAAAAAAGAAACAAATAATAGTTACCCCCTGCCATACTAGTCATCTCCTATGACCCATAATCCTCCCCTCAATCTGCAAGTGACACCCAAGGATATCACTTACCTCCTATATCTTCTGATAGCCTTCAAACGCTGGTGAACTCTAGTACAGTGGATATTTGTCTTTTCTAATTCATACTGTCTTCTACAGCCATAGTGTGGTTCAACTGAGTTTTGATCTCACATTTCAGGGAATGGGAAGTACTGATGAGGGAATCTTATCCTGTGTTATAAACTATTGTTCTGCACAACTTTTAGTATGCCCAGAGGTGTATACGCAACTTATCAGCATAGAAACTGTAATTTAAACATACATCTTCAGAAGCAACATGAGAACTAAAAAAGTCTTAAAATAGACTTCCAAGAAACAGTTATGAAGTCCAATTTTAGGAAAAAGACATGATCCAAGTGTTCTTTGCACTGACACAGTAGGCAAGCCAGGTGTCTGGGGCCATTTTACTTAAGAACCTGCCCTGTACTCCTTTCTTAAGGTAAGTAAGTAAAGAGGCACTAAGGTAAAATACGCTTCCCAAGACGTAGACTAATCAAATCACTCAAGGCAGGAACATTTAAAATGAAGAAAGAGTACAACGAAAGCTGCTTTAAAACTCTAAATAAGACAAGCAAGGGGCCAGGCCCGATGGCTCACGCCTATAATCCTAGCACTTTGGGAGGCTGAGGTGGGTGGATCACCTGAGGTCCGGAGTTCAACACCAGCCTGGCCAACATGGCAAAACCCCATCTATACTAAAAATAGAAAAAAATTAGCCAGGCATGGTGGTGGGCACCTGTAATGCCAGCTACTCAGGAGGCTGAGGTAGGAGAATCGCTAGAACCCTAGGGGTGGAGGTTGCAGTGAGCCAAGATCGCACCACTGCACTCCAGCCTGGGCAACAGAGCGAAGATTGTCTCAAAAAAAAAAAAAAAAAAAAAAAGACAAGCAAGGTTATATGCTCCCGTTGCTCAACCTACTCAGGAGGCTAAGGCAGGAAGATCACTTGAGCCCCGGAGTTCAGGCACTCTAAACTGTAGCGCACAATGATTACATCTGTGCACGCCAACCTGGGAATCACAGCGAGACCCCTAGACCTCGTCTCTAAAATGAAAAAGAAACAAAATCTCTAAACCACTCAATAAGATTTACTCTGGGGCAATCAACAGACAACCACTTATTCAGTTTACCCTAGTCCCTCCCCTCTAAACTCAAGGAATGGAACGGAGAGGTCCTTTGTTGGGGGGTGGAGAGGGACAATAAAACGTAAAACTATATACATCTATCTAGCAAGAAAGTCGCTTATTTCTGTGTCTTAATGGACTCACCAAGAAGAAAAAAATAGCCCCTACCCATCTCCCCACAAGCTGAAAAAACATAAAAGGAATACGCATTACTCTTTAAACATGGCATTTACTATGTTTAGAAAATCCAGTGTGGATTAGTTTGGTGTTTTATAGCACATTTTAAAAACTGCTTGTCTAGGCTAGGCGTAGTGGCTCATGCCTGTAATTCCGGCACTTCTGGGAGGCCGAGGCAGGTGGATCACTTGAGGTCAGGAGTTCGAGACCAGCCTGGCCAACATGGTGAAACCCCCGTCTCTACTAAAAATACAAAACTTAGCTGGGCATGGTGGCACACGCCTGTAGTCCCAATGGCACATGCCTGTAGTCCCTGCTACTCAGGCGGCTGAGGCACGAGAATCGCTTGAACCTGCGAGGCGGAGACTGCAATGAGCTGAGATGGCACCACTGCACTCCAGCATGGGCGACAGAACGAGACCCTGCCTCAAAAAAAAAAAAAAAAAAAAATTGCTTGCCTGATATAACAAGGTAACTAAGCTTTACTCGCAAAGGGGCCTAATCAGAACCTCTCAATACTAAAATACCTTCTCAAACAACCACAACACCCCTATGTTTACAGAGTACACAAATCAGGTCATAACGAACAGAACAAACCTAAAACTTCTTATTCACTTTAAAATGCAATTAAAACCTGTGGTCAACTCAATCCTCTACAGAAGACGCAGAGACACTGGTTACAATGTAGCATTACTAGAGATGGAAGAGTAGCCTTACAGTGAAGAAAAAAGTTTAGTATAGTTACTTCACTTTCTTCTCACCTTGATATGAGTTCACAAGTGAACTAAGGCCTACTCATTTTCTAACTTCCAGAATTTTCCTCAACAGGAAACACTCACGTAACAAAGAGTGCTCTGCAGGTTTAACCAGAGAAATAACATGTGTAGGCAGGAAGAAAGAAAATCAGACAAAAATTTAACATCTCACGTTGGTAAAGCACCAAAGTCAAATACGAATGTTCTGAACGTGGCTTTCAGAAAAGATGCAAGAAAACTTCTAAAATACTTCACTTCAGTAGACTCATATAGACGGAAAGACCGAAAATCCCACCCTACCACAAAGGCTCTAATAATTCTTAACTGATCATTCTTTTAACTGGTCACAATCACAGACACTGGTATATACTCAAATGAGGTAGCCATCAGTGACAACCATCTTCACCATAATATAGACATTAAGAACCTTTGTAACATTTAATGTTTCCCTCCAAGTAGTTCAAAAAATAAAAAGTCAATCACCTCAAATTATGAGGTACTAACAAATACACCAAATATGCTGAAGGTCGAAGGAACGGCACACTTTGTTGCATAAACCTAGTGGAAATCCAATTCAGAATTTCATGACTGAAGGTAGTTATTCCACATTTATAATACATTTTTTAAATTCCCAAGGGATGAGCATTTTTACCTTGCCTTATTTTTAGAACTACACATCACACTGCACATATCACATGACATGATGTAACTGTTAGCAAAGAAAATGGTCCAAACCATTGACAATGTACATGGTAAATCAGGATCAATGCATACTCAAGAACCACATTTCGTACTTACTTTAAAAAAAAAGTTTCTTAATTCACAATGTTTTTTCAAATTGAAAAAATGTCTAGTAACCTATGTAGAAAAAACCAGAAATGTACTTTGTATTTTATAAAATAGGAGTTTACCCAGTTACGGGAAAAACTGATATAAAGAAACAGATAAAGGAATAACATACTTCTAAAACTACAGGATTAAAAGTAAAAATTTTCTAGATCAACACCGAAATGCTAATAAATACACTTAGTATTAGGCACAAAACAATTACTACTCAAAAGTATTCACTGTTGATAGGTTAAAAAAATAGTTTTAACTGACAACGCCTGTAGACAATTGAAATTTTCTAAATTGGTCAGACAGCATGCTAGAAAAGGAACCAAGTAGAGCCTATAGGAAAGGGGAAAGGGAAAACACACCCACTTAAGCCTTTGTAAATAGTGGTCCTTTAACTGACCCAAAAAGCAGAGAAAACAGAAATTACAGACCATCCTGACAAATGGAAAACATATTCTAACGTACTAGTTTCCATACTTGAAAGGACTTTCAAAACGAAGTTCAGTAGCAATCTATAACTATATCATGATTATGCAAGGCAAAGATTATGTAATTTTATCGTTTATTTTAAAATGTTCTCCGACTCAATCTAAAACAAGTAAAACGTTTTGATCTCTCCAAAGCGAAAAGGAAAGGTTCCTCTGAGCTGCAATTTAAAAATATAAACACACACCCCAAAACAAACAAAAAAAACACAATGATTGCCAGCCACGTGACAAAGGAGATGGCAACACCAGGATTGTGAATGGAGGGGAGGGAGGCGAGGCTGGAGGGAGAGAGATTTCTCGGAACTTTGGGGACCGCGGGAGTCGGTCTGCCGACCCTAGGAGCACTAAACTCCAGCCCCTACGAGTTGTGCTTCTAACACCCTCAAGTACAGTTTTATTAATAAGTCACAGAAAATGCTCCAGTGACCTCCAGGATAAAGGGGGGTGGGGGGGACCGAGGAAAAGGAAAGAGAGCAATTTAAAGTGGCGCCATCATGTCACCCCTTCTCCCCTAAAGCAATCAGTAAGCAATAGTTAAGTAGCACGTTTCTCTATAAACCCACATTGGGATTCCAACATTGGAAAACGAGGATTTTTAAGTAAGACACAGGAGTAGCGTTGTTTATCGTATGGAAAACAAACTATTTGCTAAGAATCAAAAGACCGTCAGCCGGAAAACAGGCCCCCAAAAAGGCAGTTAAGATTCCAACTCACTTAAAAGCAAATAAATGCCTCTTCCTCTTTACTTTAAAAAAAAAAAAAAAAAAAAAGTCCGCCTGAGGGAGACTACATCTGAAAACGTAAGTGACCTGAATTTACAGGCAACAAAAATAATAAATGAAACAATCAGAGTTGTGATACAAACCGTGCAACGCGCCAAGATGTGTGTTTCGAGCAGAGAAAGGCCTTTTGCAGTCAAGAGAAGTTCAAGGCGAGAGCCAGAGTTTGTTTGGGGGGTTCTTTTACGGGAATAAATCATGTTCTTCAGGCCGCCTTTTTAAATAGAACGCCAAAGGAAAAGCTGGCGAACGAGGCGGCAGCTGCTGGGGAAGGGCCCCCGCACACCCCCGCCCTTGGGGCGACTCCCAGCCCGGACCCGCAGCAGGGAAGCCCGGAGAGGCCATTTAAAGTTCCGGGGGTTTTTTCTACCCTGCCCTGCCTTTCTAGTTACAACTAACAAAGAGAGAGAGAAATGGGAGCCACAGGGAGAGCGAGGAGAAGGAGAAAGGGCAGCAGGAGGAGGAGGAGAGGAGCAGCAGCAGCACCTACCACGTGATGGAGGAGCGTAGCCCGGGCGGATTCAGCCCCACAAAATGGGCGCAGTTTGCAAACAGCCCCCCGGCCTGGGCGCCGAGGGCCAGCGGCGGGCGGGGGCGCGCGACGGCGGCTCCGGCCCGGGCCCGCCGCTCTCCTCCCCCCGACGCCCGGAGCCGCCCTGACTTTCCGGGCGGGGGGGCGAGGCAGAGGGGGAGGGGAAGGCGGCGGCGGGGAGCGGCTGCTTTTTCTTCTCTTTCGGGCCCTTTCCCGGCCTTGCTCCGCACCGACGGGGCCCGAGCACGGCTGGAGACCGCAGCCCGGCCGGGAGGGCGGGCGGGCGGGCGGGTGGGGGCAGAGAGTGAAACCGCCCCCCCGCCCCGCACAAACAAGCACCGCCGTCTGCAGCCCGAACCCGCACCCAGGCCGCCACCCCCGGCCGCCTCTTTCCAGCCGGGGAGCGCGCTTCAGCCGCCCCCCGCGCCGCCGCGGCGAGACGAGTCGGCTTCGCTACGGTGCTCGGTTCTCCCGCCGGCTCGGCGAGCGGTGGCGGCGGTGGCGGCGGCACTGGGAAAATGGCGGCCGAGCTCCTTTTCCCTCCCCCCCTTTAATCTGAAGCGGAGGGAGAATGGAGCGAGCGAGCGAGCGGGCGAGCGCCGGGGACACGGGGAGGAGGGACAGCAGCGCCTCCGCCGGCTGCGGCTGCGGCGGCGAAGGGCCGCTCCACCCCGGCGCGCCGCCAGGGGGCGCCCGCCGCGCCGCCCCCGCGGGCCGCCAGGAGGCGCGGCCGCCGCCGCCTCAGTCATGGCTCCTCGCCGTGGCCGATGTTTTTGTACCTCCATCTGCGGAGGCCGCGTCGCCCGGCCCCAGCTGCCCTGGACGTGCGGCGACGGCACGCAGCACTGCGGCAGGGGGAAGCCAGCCCTCGCTGCGGCCGAGGTGAGTCTAACCTGAGGCACTGACGCCGTCACATGCCCTCCGTGCTGGGGCCGGCGGTGCGGCTCGCCGGTTGAGGGGCAGGGCGGGCCGGCGCCGCGGAGCGAGAGGACGTGAGCGAGGAACTGTTTGCACTGTGTAGTAAAGAGGGTAAGGCCGTCGGCACCACACTATTCCAGGGCTAACCCTGCAGAAAGCTCCCTGACCAGTGAAGCGGCTTCCGCCGCCCGCCCTTTGTCCCTAGCAGCCAGCCTCCGTATACTGCAGCACGGCTGGGCACTAGCCCCAGCACCGCGCTCCGCAGCCACCAGAGTTGGGCGGGGTGGGGGGGGGGGTGCACGTAGTCACTGCGCAGGCCCCAGCCAGGGCCCGCGCCGGGCCAGCCCGGGAAGGGACAGCCGGGAGCCAGAGGGGAAGTGATGGCCCCGCCGGCGCCGGGCCCGCTGGGAACTGTAGTTTTCGTGAAGAAACACGCGTCTTGTTTTGGGTGTCATGGCTTGGCAGATCCGCCAAAACAGGCAAATGGCATTACACAATGAGTATTTATGCTTCCTGCCGCCACCAAAAGGAAGTTCACTGCCATGCTAAAAGTTTAACAAAGAACTCCATAAAGAAACACAAGTCTCACAACAAAAAGCCAACTTCCCACCTCGTTACCAGAGTTGGTTTAAAGTGGTGGCACCTTATCATTTCTCATGACCAGTTTATCAGTACAGAACTTTATATTGTCCCCAAAATAGGACCTTTAAAATAATGGAACCTTTCCTAGACTTAAAGAATTCATAAACATAATGTAATACAAAGTGTCACACAAAGTGTAATTCTACCACCCTTTAAAGTTGCCAAAAGATGAGTGGAGTATCTTGAGATTTAAAAGACTAATCTAGGATTCATCAAAACTAGCTTAAATGACTGAAGAAAAAATCGTTCAAATCATTAAATCATCAAATTCGGCAGATAAGAAGGGTATGTATGCTCTACTACCAAAAAGGAAGACGCAAAATGCTTCACACTTTTTTGTGGCTTACCAGAACCAATATCCGGCATTATACGTCACTTCTGCTTATCAAAAAACACCCTCACAGTCGTTACAGAACGGTTTTAGTCTTCCCACAAAGTTACACTAACTCACCTGCCCCTGCAACATCTGCACCTAGGTTTCTGCGAGTTTCCATTTGTACTCCTAAAATCACACTCTCAAGCATAGTCATAGTTCTCAAATACCAAAGGCAGGCAGTTTGGAGTCATAGGGTCAAATTACACAAAGAATAAACTAATATTTGTATACACATCCAAAAGAGGTCTTTAGTCTTGGATTTTTAATTTACAACCCTGGGGAAAAACTTTGACTTTTTTATTGTACACACATACACACATAAATAGTAATTCCACAAAATACAGTAGAAGGGTATTGGACCAACAGATGGCGAACTAGAGCCCCAATCTGAGGCTTCTGAAATCTAAATTAGCAGAATGAAAAATACCAAATAAGGCAAAGCCCTTTGCAGCGTATACTTAAATATTAAATTCAGACACACCATAACAAAATAATCTTACTGCTGCTCCAAATTTTTAAGACTCAACTGTCAGATTTAATTAGGCAACCAAATAAGCAAGATTATATGAAATATATTTTTCTAATGGATTAGGAGAAAACTGGAAAATGCTCATTTTTAAAACCATGTATTTGGGGGAACTATAAATGCCAGTTTCCCCTTTCTCTCATTGCTTAGTGCAAGAGTCAAGAGTTCACAGGGTTTATGGCACTTAAATCAGTCAACCTGTTGTATATTCTTATCTAAAATCAGACATCTTTCTTATTAGGCATCAACTTTTACTTTTATTTTTTTGACAGGGTCCTGCTCGGTTGCCCAGGCTAGAGTGCAGTGGTGCAATCAAACTCACTGCAGCCTCCCAGGCTCAGGTGATCTTACCTCAGCCTCTTGAGTAGCTGGCACTACAGGCATATGCCACCATGCCCAGCTGTTATTTTTTTCATTCCTTTTTGTTTTGGTAGATACAGAGTCTCCCTATGTTGCCCAGGCTGGTCTCGAACTCCTGGACTCGAGTGCTGGCATTACAGGCATGAGCCACCACACAAAAATCTTATGAAGAGAAATAAATTTTCTTAAATTTCCCCCCCAAAAATAGTGGATGTCCAAAAGGCTGATTGAAAACACCTACATACAAAATAAAACAAACAAACAAAAAAAGATTTAAAGAAAAAGGCCTGGTGCAGCAGCTCACTCCTGTAATCCCAGCACTTTGGGAGGGTGAGGTGGGAGGATCACTTGAGCTCTGGAGTTAGAGACCAGCCTGGGCAACAGAGTGAGACCCTATCTCTACAAAAAAAATTTTTAATTAGCCAAGTGTGGTAGCATGTGCTTACAGTCCCAGCTACTCCAGAAGCTGAGGGGATTGCTTGAGCCTGGGAGGTCAAGGCTGCAGTGAGTCATGATCATGCCATTGTAGTCCAACCTGGGCAACAGAGCGAGACCATCTCAAAATGAAAAGTGATAAAAAAATTAAAACACCAACATATTTCAAATCACTCTTGGAATAGTCATGTTGACTCTCCAATATCCACTCTATTCTGATTAGTTTTAACCCATTCTCTTTGCCAATGATTGGTTAGGAATGGCCATGAGATGTGAGTAGAAGCCCCCTGGACAGCCTCCAAAAGAGAACTGTGAGAAAAGGATCTTCAATCCTAAAAATGATGGAGGAAAAAACAGTCCCTCTTCCTCAGACAGTGACACCTCAAACTGCTACAGTCACCTTTGCAGCAAGCCTGAAGATGCCACCAACATCAAAGGGAATAGAGAGTTGGTCCTTGGTGATAGCATTAAGCCACTGTATCAACCAATCCTGACAATTTGTATGACTTCTGGATTTCCAGCCACATTACAACAATGTAACAATAAACATTTATTAATTGCTTAAGCCAATTTGAGTTAGGTTCCTTATATAATAAATGAAGTCAAAAAACAATAATTGAGTTCTAATGTTTTTTAGTATCTGTATCTTACTTTATGATTACAGTATTTTATATAACTAATCTTATTATTTCTTCCTCAGAAAAGACATTCCATGGCCAGGCATGGTGGCTCACACCTATAATCCCAGCACTTTGAGAGGCCAATGTGAGAGTATTGCTTGAGCCCAGGAGTTTGAGAACAGCCCAGGGAAAACAGCAAAACTTCATCTCTTCAAAAAATAAATAATAAAAAAATTTAGCCGGGGGTGGTGGCATACACCTGTAGTCCAAGCTACTCAGAGGCTCAGGCAGGAGGATCACTTGAGCCCAGGAGGTCAAGGCTGCAGTGAACCATGATCACGCCACTGCAGACCAGCCTGGGCAACAGAGCAACACCCTGTCTCCAAAAAAAGAAAAAGAAAGGAAGGGAGGAAGGAAAGAAAGAAAAAAGGAAAAGGTATTCCCTCTTACACACAGCTCTGTACCCATCCATCTTTGTCTGTGTTCTCTCTACCTAGAAAAAGAGGACCATCCCTCATTACCACCATTCCTTGTTAATTCCTCTCTCCAGTCCACCTACAACTCATGTTATCCTCTTATATTCCACCACACCACTGTTATCGTCTACTCACTTCACTTGACAATAATGTAGGCTGGGAGTGGTGGCTCATGCCTGTAATCCCAGCACTCCGGAAGGCCAAGGCAGGCAGATCACCTGAGGCCAGGAATTCGAGACCAGCCTGGCCAACATGGTGAAACCCTGCCTCTACTAAAAATACAAAAAGTAGCCAAGCATGGTGGTGCACGCCTGTAGTTCCAGCTACTCAGGAGGCTGAGGCATGAGAATCACTTGAGCCCAGAAGGCAGAGGTTGCAGTGAGCCAAGATCACACCACTGCACTCCAGCCTAGGCGACAGAAGGAGACTCTGTCTCAAAAAAAGAACCAATAATGTACAGAGTTGGCACTACATTACCCTTGGTTAAATGCTCTCTGTAATTCCTCTGAGTTTGTTTTCATATACCAGTCTTGCCACCTCAAGCCAGCCTGAAAGCCTTTGCAGGCAGGAACTGTGGTTGTTCTAATTTAAGATCTGTAACTCTCATCTATAGATAATAAACGTATTCCAAAAAGGCACTCTCTACCTTCCCTGCCACAGACCTTCTAAACAAGCCAGAAATTCCTAAACAGAATAATCTCACAAATTCAGTACCTCGTATGTCCAAACTAATCTCAAAAGGACAATGAATAACTTTTTTTGCACTTAAGAAAAAGCAATTATTATATATTAACTCAGGACAAGTCCTAAAGCCTAGGCCATTTAGTTTCAAAAGCACAGGGGCCCATTTTTTTGGTTACTTACCTAGGACCTAGCCCAGGGCCTGGCACAAAAGAGACACATCATAAGAACTGACTGAATAAATGAAAAAGGTAGAGTGTAGTACTTAAGCACACAGGACCTAGGTAGCCCGATTCTAATCCTGCCTCCCTCACTTATTCTTTGTGTTACTTTGGGCAAAGTACATATTCTGCTCTGTAAAACGGAGATAGTAATACCACCTACCTCTTAAGTTTAACTATTATTATTAGTGAATGAAGCTATTTTCCACAGTTCTAAACTTTAAAGGTTAAAATCTGAGTGAAGCAAAAATCAGCACCTCTTTCCTAATTCAAACTTCAAACACCTATCTACTTAGGACTTGGACCTACTTTAATTTAAAAAAAAAAAAAAAAGCCTGGATGTGGTGACTCACACCTGTAATTCTAGCACTTTGGGAGACCGAAGCAAGTGGATCACGTGAGGCCTGGAGTCTGAGACCAGCCTGGGCAACATGGTGAAACCCTGTCTCAACTAAAAATACAAAAATTAGCCTGGCATTGTGGCGCATGCCTATAGTCCTAGCTACTTGGGAGGCTGAGGCAGGAGAATCGCTTGAACCCACAAGGTGGAGGATGCAGTGAGCCAAGATCGCACCACTGCACTCCAACCTGAGTGACAGAGCGGGACTCTGTTTCAAAAAAAAAATCCGTGTCTAGACTCTAGCAAACAATGTTTTCATTCATGAACTTAGATAACACTATATATAAAAATACTTTTAGCTCCCTAAAAACATATTCTGAGAATGATTATTTACAATCATAAATCGAATGCCACATTAAATACTTCAAATACATTTAATTCAACAAAAATCTAGTGAGTACCTATTAAGCTCAAGAATTTATTCTAGATATCACAGAAATGAACACATAAACCTATGTAAAAACCCATATTAAAATTATAAAAGAAACATCTTTAAGCTGAAACTGAGGCATGTTCTCACATTAATATTTAACCAGCTAAATATTAAATAGAAAGCCAGAGTCAACTAAACCAAAGTTAAGAAATTTAAGTCAAAAAATTTAGGATGTAGAAGGAATATGTTCAGCCGCCACATTTTATTAGTGTGAAAATGAGACCAACAGAAAGAAGCCAGTTAAGAGATTGCCAAAGCGTCAAAGCTGGAATCAGGGTCTCTCAGTCTTCAATTCTCACTTTTCCCGCTTCTAATTCACCAGTGCTACTCACTTGGTGAACTGGATGTGCAAACATGCTAAAGGCATTAAACCTAAACCATACTACCTATTTCACAGTGTCACAAGTATAAAGATTTAGCCAAATGCAGGTAGAAGAAAATCCTCATACTGATTACAATGACTACAAAGCTCAGAAATCAAGATTTTTTTTCATTAAATGGAGGCCTTAACTGATTCAAAATATCATACAGTATTTTTATGTACTGACTGAATCCAGTAGAAACAAACTTTCAGTAAGATTAAACAAAAGCATTTCATAAATGGCAAAGTATTACAAGAATGCATAGCATTCCTTCATTTCAATCCAACCTAACAAGATATTTTCCTCCTCATACTACTGATACAAACTGCAGGATTTACATAAAGATATTATTTTGCCATCTCACCACAGAACTGACCCAATAATTCACACAAAACTAATTATTAGGCAGCCTCCTAATTTAACTGTTAGTAATGAGAACAATACTGTTGTAGGTTAAACCTAAATGTACTAGTAAGTCTAGAAATAATTTACTTTAGGATAATTCAGAAGACAACATTAAAGCTCAGCTGAATACACTTATATCACTGAAAGAAACAAGTCAGGTTCTCTCAGGCCATCAGCTATTGTTAAAATCTAACACCCAAGACTGTTGGTCTTCTCCACAGTGGTGGATTTAATAGCAGCTACAAGCACTCATTTCTAGTGCAAGCAGTTTAAGCAGGATTTTATACGAACATTTTAATAAAGTTCCTCAATGAGTTTACACACACACACACACACACACACACACCCTGATTATTTTGGTGAATTTTAGTTAATTCTAATGTTTTTAACTTTAGAATATTTTAAAATTCTCAAATAACTAGAATGTGTGGTTAACCCTGAACGTTCAATGACCAAACATAGAAGGAGTATTCTAATATACTGATTTTGCAGATTAAGCAATCTACGCAGGACCCAAACTTTTTATCAGATAATAAAGCTGAGTGTCAGAATTTGGCCAAAATGTACCAAGAAACTACCTGAGTTCTTTTCCAAAGGAAACATAAAGGTAAATATGCAGAACTCCAAGGCAGCTGTGAGCAGCCAAGTTGTGGAGGGCCTGACAAAAGTGAGTCAGAAGGAAAAATGTTCAAAGAGAAAAGGAGGCAGCAGGTGTACAAGGCAAAACACACCTTAAAAAATGTCTTTACAGGCTGGGTGCGGTAGCTCATGCCTGTAATCCCAGCACTTTGGGAGGCCAAGGTGGGCAGATCACGAGATCCGGAGATCGAGACCATCCTGGCCAACATGGTGAAACTCCGTCTCTACTAAAATACAAAAAATTAGCTGGGCATGGTGGGGGGCACCCGTAGTCCCAGCTACTCGGGAGGCTGAGGCAGCAGAATGGCATGAACCTGGGAGGCGGAGCTTGCAGCGAGCGGAGATTGCGCCACTGTACTCCAGCCTGGGCGACAGAGCGAAACTCCGTCTCAAAATATATATATATATATTTTATATATATATATTATATATATATTTTATATATATTTTATATATATTTATATATATATTTATATATATATTCATATATATTATATATATTTATATATATATTTATATATATATTCATATATATTATATATATTTATATATATATTTATATATATTTATATATATATTCATATATATTATATATATTTATATATATATTTATATATATTTATATATATTTATATATATATTTATATATATTAATATATATATATTTATATATATTTATATATATTAATATATATTAATATATATATATTTATATATATTTATATATATTTATATATATATTCATATATATTTATATATTTATATATATATTCATATATATTCATATATTATATATATTTTATATATATTATATATATTTTATATATATTATATATATATTTTATATATATTATATATATATTTTATATATATTATATATATATTTTATATATATTATATATATATTTTATATATATTATATATATATTTTATATATATTATATATATATTTTATATATATTATATATATATTTTATATATATTATATATATATTTTATATATATTATATATATTTTATATATATATAATATATATTTTTTTTTTACGTCAGTTGCTGATTCTAAGTTATGATGCAACTTGTAAAATCTTGTTCTGATGGCATGGCAAACCTAGGGACTTTGGAAGATGGCAGACCTGTTTCCTCCAATGAAGCAGCATACCATTCTTGGAAAGGGAATTACTTTTTTTTTTTTGAGACACAGTCTCACTCTGCTGCCCAGGCTGCCAGGCTGGAGTGCATGGCAAAATCTGGGCTCACCGCAACCTCCACCTCCTGGGTTCAAGCGATTCTCCTACCTCAGCTGCCCAAGTAGGTGGGACTACAGGCGCGTACCACCATGCCCGGCTAATCTTTGTATTTTTAGTAGAGACGGGGTTTCGCCATGTTGGTCAGGCTGGTCTCAAAATCCTGACCTCAGGTGATCCGCCCATCTCAGCCTCCCAAAGTACTGGGATTACAGGCGTGAGCCACCACGCCCAGCCTAGAACATTATTTTTAACCCACTAATTCTTGGATTCTTGAACTTGTTTCTATGTACACTCAGGAACATACAGCTACAAACGGGGAGTAACCAAAGCCACTGAATATATGCAGGAGCAACTTTTTTGGAGTATCAATTTAATCAAGGATTATAGTAAAATCAGATGTACTTTTGTTAAAATAAACACAAATATATTACAGGTTGACCATCCCTAATCTGAAAATTCAAAACCCTCCAAAATCTGAAACTTTTTGAGTGCCAACATGACACCTCAAATGGAAAATTCCACACGTGACACCTTTGCTTCTGATGGTTCTCTGAACCATCAGAAACACTGTTTATTTCAAGAACAAAATTATTTTAAATTTTGTATAAAACTGGTCGGTTGTGGTAGCTCATGCCTGTAATCCTAACACTTTGGGAGACCAAGATGGGAGGATCATTTGAGCCCTGGAGTTCAAAACCAGCCTGGGCAACATAGTGAGACCCTATCTCTGGAAAAAAAAAAAAAAATTAAGTCCAGGTGCAGTGGCTCAGGCCTGTAATCCCAACACTGGAAAGCCATGGCAGGTGAATCACTTGAGCTCTGGAGTTCAAGACCAGCCTGGGCAATGTAGCAAAACCTGTCTCTACCAAAAACACAAAAAATTAGCCAGGCATGGTGGCATGCACCTGTGGTCCCAGCTACACAAGAAGCCAAGGTGGGAGAATCACTTGAGCCTGGAAGGTGGAGGCTACAGTGAGCAGAGATGGCGCTACTGCACTCCAACCTGGGTAAAAGAATCAGACCCCATCTCAAACAAACAAAAAAATTAGCTGGGCTTGGCACCGTGCATCTGTACCAGTTAGTACCAGCTACCTGGGAGGCTGAGGCAGGAGAATGACTTGAGCCCAGGAGTTCTAGGCTGCTGTGAGCTAGGATCACATTACTGCACTCCAGCCTGGGCAACAGTATGAGACGTCATCTCTTAAAGAAAAAGGTAAAAAAAAGAAATTATCTTCAGGCTATGTGCATAATGTGTATATGAAACATAGAATTTCATGTTTAGATTTGGATCCCATCTCCAAGATAGTACATTATGTACATGCAAACATCCCAAAATCTGAAAAATCTGAAATCCAAAAAACTTCTGGTCCCAAGCATTTCGGATAAGGGATATTCAATGTATACAGAGCAAAAGGCAAAATTCTCACTGTTTCAAGATAGAAAAGGAGTCCTCAGAGAGATATGTCCTGCTTGTAACAAACTGCTCCAAACAGCCCTAGACCCTGAAAAGTACTTTAAGGAAAGATAAAGAGGTACTGGTTTAGACCATTTATAGATAAATATGCATGGCTAAAACCCCTGAATGTAATCCTTCCAGGCAGAAGATAAAACCTGAAATCTAACGTATAAATTGTCATGGGTCCAATATTATAAAAGAGACCATAAGTTACCGAGAACATGACTGGAATTCAGGAAATGCTAAAGGTCCTGTCTTATCTCTGTAACTCATTTACAAAGAAATCATGTATGATTTTCTCAACTGCAATCTTTTTTGTTTCTGAATTAGACTGACAAAAATTATAGAATATAATATTCAATATTTTCCACCATATTCCAAATTCTCACAATCACATTTAGACACAATTTTATCTAATGAAATGTGTCCCAAATGAACCAACTTTAACCAGCATCAGAAAAAATAAAATAAAATAGTTAAATGAAACTGTATCTTCTTTGGTATAAGAAGTCCTTCAGGCCAGACATGGTGGCTCACATCTCTAATACTAGCACTTTGGGAGGCCGAGGCCAGTGGTTTGCTAGAACTCAGGAGTCCGAGACCAGCCTGGGCAACATGGTGAAAACCCGTCTCTACTAAAACACAAAAAATTAGCCAGGCGTGGTGGCATGCGCCTGTAGTCCCAGCTACTCGGGAGGCTGAAGCAGGAGAATTGCTTGAACCCGGCGGGAGGTAGAGGTTGCAGTGTCAGTGAGCTGAGATCGCGCCACTGCACTCCAGCCTGAACGACAGAGCAGACTCCGTCTCAAAAAAAAAGAAAGAAATCCTTCAGCACAGAGGGTAGGAAAAAACAACTACTCACACTTCCCAGAATACCTACCGTGGCAATACCAAAATATGACCATGCTTGTTAATATTTGGGCTAGGGCATTAAATGTTTATAACATAACACAAACACTTGTAATCCAAATGTGAATGATTATCTTCAATTTTCAGTAAAATAAGACCCTATAAAAGCCCTACCATTAATATATATTCATTCATAAACATACTGAGTACCAGTGAATGTTAAACACTGTAGAATCTCTAAGGAAAGAATACTCGGTCACTTTATAAGCTATGTGGTAGTCAAGAAAAATCCTTTCTACTCATTGATACGTTAAATGATCAAAAAATCCAAAGCTAAAAAATGATCAGAGAACAATGAAAAAATTTTAGTGGCTTTATGCTTCCAATTCCATTTGCTTCTGGACTCTTTTCTGAAGCTTGCCTAAATCATCCCAGGAATGCTAAAATTGGGTGTTATTTATGGCATAACCAAAATGAAGTAACAAAGTAAGTATCCCAAATAAAACTAGGAGAAAAAATCCAGGGAACCAAGCAGGCAGTAAGGATCTAAAGTTCTATACTTGGAACCTCTACCCTGAATGTTAAATAATAGATGTTTTTTAAACAGTTGACTACCAAGTGTGGTGGCATGTGCCTGTAATCCTAGCTACTTGGGAGGCTGAGGTGGAGAGACTACTTGAGCCTAGGAGTTCTAGACTAGTCTGGACAAATAGCAAGACCCTGTCTCACGGGTGGGGGAGCGGGGGGAAGGCAACCAAGCTGGGTGTGCCATGTGCCTCTAGTCCCAGCTACTTGGGAGGCTGAGGCAGGAGGAGTGCTTGAAACCATAGGCCACTGTACTCCAGCCTAGGCAACATAGGAAGACCCTATCTCTAAAACAAACATAAACAAAAAGGCCAGGTGTGGTGGCTCACACCTGTAATCCCAGCACTTGAGGAGGCCAAGTTGGGAAGATCACTTGAGGTCAGGAGTTCGAGACCAGCCTGGCCAACATGATAAAATTTTTGTATCTTTAGTCTCTACTAAAAACAAAAATTAGCTGAGTGTGGTGGCAGGGGCCTGTAATCCTAGCTACTTGGGAAGCTGAGGCATAAGAATCATTTGAACCTGGGAAGTGGAGGTTGCAGTGAGCAGAGATGACACCACTGCACTCCAGCCTGGGTAACAGAGCAAGACTCTATCTCAAAAAAACAAACAGTTATATCTTTAATTATTATCTTCATTCAGTAATTAGGCAATTAGAATTTACAATTGCTAAATGAATGTTCAAAGTTCAACCAAAATTAGTCCAAGATGAAACCAAGAACACATCTCAACTCATTCAATAAAGCCATTATTACTCTGATGCCAAAACCAGACACAGATATCACAAGACAACTACAGACCAACATATCTTATGAATACAGATGTAAAAGTCCTCAACAAAGCAAAATGAATCCAGCAACATATAAAAAGGCTTATACACCATTGCTAAGTATGACTTAATCCCAGGGATTCAAGGTTGGCTTAACTTCTGAAAATCAATTAATGTAATACACCATATTAATAAAGGATACAAACCACATGATCATTTGAATAGATGCAGAAAAAGCACTTAACAAAATCCAACATGCTTTCATGATAAAAACACTCAACAAAGTAGAAATTGAAGAAAACATCTTCAATCTAATAAAAAATACCTATGGGGGAAAAAAAGAATACCTACAAAAACCCCATAGCTAAAATCATACTTAATGGAGAAAGCCTGAATGCTTTCTCCCTCAGGTCAAGAACAAAACAAGGATATCCACTCTTACCACTCTGTTTAACACTGCACTGAAGGTTATGGCCAGGGCAAATAGGCAAGAAAAAGAAATAAAAATCACTCAGGCTTAAAAAAAAGAAGGAAAACTACCTTTATTTGCAGATGATATAATCTTGTATATAGAAAATCCTAAGAAAATCCCACAAATAAACTATTAGAGCCAATAAACACATCCAACACAGTTACAGGATACAAGCTCAATATACAAGTAGTAATCGTATTTCTATACACAAGCAATAAGCAATCTGAACATGAAAAGTTTTTAAAAATTCCACTTACAATAGCATCCCCCCCAAAAAAAAAAAGACTTAGAAAGCCAAGCACGATGGCTCACATCTGTAATCCCAGCACTTTAGGAGGCCGAGGCAGGCAGATCACTTGAGGTCAGGAGTTCAAGACTAGCCTAGCCAACGTGGTGAAACCCCGTCTCTACTAAAATACAAAAATTAGTTGGGTGTGGTGGCAGGTGCCTGTAATCCCAGCTACTCAGGAGGCTGAGGCAGTGGAATCACTTGAACCCAGGAGGCAGAGGTTGCAATGAGCCAAGATCGCACCACTGCACTTTAGCCTGGGTGACAGAATGAGACACTGTCTCAAAAAAAAAAAAAAAAAGACTTAGAAATAAATTTAACAAAAGCAGTGACAATCTTATACTCTGAGATATATAAAAATTGCAAAAGAAGTTAAAGAAATCCTAACTAAATGGAAAGGCCAGGTGTGATGGCTCACACCTGTAATCCCAGCACTTTGGTAGACTGAAGTGGGTGGGCTGCTTGAGCGCAGTTCAGGATCAGACTAGGCAACATGGCAAGAACTCATCTCTACAAAAATACAAAAATGAGCTAGATGTGGTGGCATGCACCTGTAATCCTAGCTGCTTGGGGGGCTGAGGAGGGAAGATCACTTGAGCCTAGTAGGTTACAGCTGCAGTGAGCCATGATTGCATTACTGTACTTCACTGCAGCCTGGATGACAGAACAAGACTGTGTCCCCCCCAAAAAAAAAGGAAAGACATCCCATGTTCATGGATGAGAATGGATCAGAAGATATAACTCTGTTAAAATGGCAATATTCCCTAAATTGATCTACAGAATCAATGTGATCCCTGCATACCCAAAAGAAATTTGAATAGGAAAAACAAAGTTGGGGGACTCACACTTCCTGATTTGAAAACATAATTCAAAGCTATGGAAATCAAGACAGTGTGGTAGTGGCATAAGGATAAACATACAGATCAATAGAATATAAGTGTGGGTTCAGAAATAAACCTTTACACTGACAGTCAATTGATTTTTTGACAAAAATGCCAAGACAATTCAGTGGAGGAAAGAATGGTCTTTTTAAGCCAAGTGCTGTAGCTGACACCTGTAATCCCAGCATTTGGGGAGGCTGAGACAGGAGGATTGCTTGAGGCCAGGAGTTTGAGACTAGCCAGGGCAACAAAGCAAGAACGCCATCTCTAGAAGAAACAAACAATGGTCTTTTCAACAAACCATGCTGGGACAACTGAATATTCACATGCAGTAGAATGAAGCTGGACCACTATATCTCACACCATACACAAAAATTAATTCTAATTAAATTTAAACATGGATTATAGACCTAAATGTAACAGCTAAAACAATAAAATTCCTAGAAGAAAACAAAGCTAATCTTCATTTCATTTGGTGGCCTGACATCAAAACCACATGCAACAAAGGAAAAAACAAGTAAATTTGGCTTCATCAGAATTATAACATTTTGTACATTAAAGGACACCATCAAGAAATTGAAAACACAACCCATAGATGGGAGAAAATATTTGCAAATCATGTATCTCACAAGGGATTTGTATCTAGTATATTTAAAGAACTCTTACAACTCAACAATAAAAAGAGAATCCAATTTTAAAATGGGCAAAGGCTGAGCATGGTGGCTCACACCAGAAGGAGAGGATCCCTTGAGGCAAGGATTTTGAGACCTGCCAGAGCAATATAGCAAGACCCTGTCTCTACAAAATAAATTAATAATAATAATAAAAAAAACCAATTAGCCAGGCATGGTGGCACACACCTGTAGTCCTAGCTACTCAGGAGCTTGAGGCAGAAGGAACCCTTGAGTCCAAGAGTTTGAGGTTCCAGAAGCTATGATTGGGCCGGGTGCGGTGGCTCACGCCTGTAATCCTAGCACTTTGGGAGGCCAAGGCGGGTGGATCATGAGGTCAGGAGTTCAAGACCAACCTGGCCAAGATGGTGAAACCCCATCTCTACTAAAAATACAAAAATTAGCTGGGCGTGGTGGTAGGTGCCTCTAATCCCAGCTACTTGGGAGGCTGAGGCAGAGAATCACTTGAACCCAGGAGGCAGAGATTGCAGTGAGCCAAGATAGTGCCACTGAACTCCAGCCTGGGTGACAGAGCAAGACTCCATCTCAGAAAAAAAAAAAAAGAAAAGAAAACTACGATTGGCCACTGCACTCTAGCCAGAGTGACAGAGCAAGACCTAGCCTAAAAAACAATAGGTGTATAAAAATAAAATTAAAATGTGCAGAGAATTTAAATAGACATTTCTCCAAAGAAGATATATGAATGGCCAATAAGCACATGAAAAGATCTCATCAGGTTGAGCACAGGAGATGAGGCCTGTAATCCCAACACTTTGGGAGGCCAAGGTGCGGGGACTGCTTGAGCTCAGGAGTTTGAGACCAGCCTGGGCAACATGGTAAAACCCCATCTCTACAAAAAATACAAAAAGGCCAGGTACAGTGGCTCATGCCTTTAATCCCAGCACTTTGGGAGGCTGAGGCGGGTGGATCACCTGATGTCAAGAGTTTGAGACCAGCCTGGCCAACATGGTGAAACCCCGTCTCTACTAAAAAGGCAAAAATTAGCCAGGTGTGATGGTAGGCGCCTGTAATACCAGCTACTGGGGAAGCTGAGGCAGGAGAATCACTTGGACCTAGGAGGCGGAGGTTACAGTGAGCCGAGATCACACCACTGCACTCCAACCTGGGTGAAAGAGCAAAAGTCCGTCTCAAAAAAAAAAAAAAGTTTCAAAGATAAAACAAAAATCTTGTTAAAGATAAATACACGAGATGCTAAAGAAATAATCTACTTCTTTAAGTCATGCTATCAATTTGCACCAAAATTTTCATTTCCTATGTGTAGGTGTTGAGGGTCTTGTACCCATGATAAATGACATACACCTGTTCTGGGCTGACTTTTGTTCCCCAAAAGAGATATATAGTACTCCAAGGGGCTGGGCACAGTGGCACATGCCTGTAATCCCAGCACTTTGGAAGGTCAAGGCCACAGCATCGCTTGAGCTCAGGAATTCAATATCAGCCTGGGCAACATGGCAAGACCCCGTCTCTACTAAAAATATAAAAAAATAGCCAGGTGTGGTAGTGCACACCTGTAGTCCCAGGTACCCGGGAAGCTGAGACGGGAGGATTGCTTGAGCCTGGGGTTTAGGGGGCTGGAGGTTGCAGTGATCCAAGTGCCACTGCACTCCAGCCTGGGTGACAGAGTGAGACCCTGTCTCAAAAAAAAAAAAAAAAAAAAAGATATGTAGTACTCCTAATATTCAGCACCTCAGAACGTGATCTTAGAGACAGGATCTTCAGGCCAGGCGGCTTCCCTTCCTCTCCACGTCAGTCTGTCCCACCTCAGCTCAGCCCACCGGAGACGGAGGGTGCAGGAACCTTGAGGCGGAGGTTGCAGGAAGCCGAGATCCTGCAACTGCACTCCAGCCTGGGCGATACAGCAAGACTCCGTCTCGAAGAAAAAAAAAAAACCTTACAACAAAATGATGCAGGCCGGGCGCAGTGGCTCACGCCTGTAATCCCAGCACTTTGGGAGGCCGAGTGGGGCGGATCATTTGAGGTCAGGAGTTCGAGACCAGCCTGGCCAACATGGTGAAATCCTATCTCAACTAAAAAAAAACCAAAAACTACAGAAATTAGCCAGGCGTGATGGCGCATGCCTGCAGTCTCAGCTGCTTGGGAGGCTGAGGCAGGAGAATTGCTTGAACCCGGGAGTCGGAGGTTGCAGTGAGCCAAGACTGCGCCATTGCACTCCAGCCTGAGTGACAAGAGCAAAACTCCATCTCAAAAAAAAAAAGAAAATGCAAAGTCACCTAAGAGACAGTTTAAATATATAAAAAGCTCGATGCCAAATAAAACTGGATGGGTCACTTGATAAGTGGGATTGATAAAAAGCAAGACAGCTGATATTATATAATTCTTATTTGCTTCAATATTTACTGGGGAAGGTAGAGGGGAAAAGCTATCTAAATTACTCTTAATAAGCATACAAATCTCTAATAGTGAATCAAATGCATCATTAAATATACTAAATTCCTCAAACTGATATGTCAGATGTCAGGTAGTCATGAAGACCCAAAATAGTCTCTATGGGTTTTTTGTTGTTGTTTTTTTGAGACAGAGTCTCACTCTGTTGCCCAGGCTGGAGTGCAGTGGCACCATCTCGACTCACTGCAACCTCTGTCTCCCAGGTTCAAGCCATTCTCCCACCTCAGCCTCCCAGGTAGCTGGGATTACAGGCATGTGCCACCACATTTGGCTGATTTTTGTATTTTTAGTAGAGACAGGGTTTCACTATGTTACCCAGGCTGTTCTCAAACTCCTGACCTCAAGTGATCCACCCAACTCGGCCTCCCAAAGTGCTGGGATTTCAGGTGTGAGCCACCACGACCAGCCCCTTCTCTGTGTTTTAAAGGCATTTAAGTATAAATTATTAAACTGCAGGACAGAACATATTAGCTGACGGTCATATGAGTGACCTTCTCTAAATGCCAGGAGGATAGAATCCACTTTTCCTTTATCAATATTTTCCTTGCTCAACTTCTGGCATATTAGGTACTCAATAAGTATGTGCTGAACCAAAACGAACAAAAAAATGCTGTCATCAAAGTAACTTCCATCTACTCAAGTAGGCTGCAACTTCAAACTGCCCAAACTAGCAAATCTCTAATAAAGATGGGCTCAGAAGACATATCGGCATGAATAACCTTCTGAGGAAAAGACAACATGGATTCTAAAAGTGGAAATCACACCACACCAGTTCACCCAAATTCTCTGAGAAAATAAATATGTGTGGCTGGGTGACAGTGGCTCATGCCTGTAATCCCAGCACTGTGGGAGGCTGAGGCGGGTGGATCATGAGGTCAGGAGATCGAGACCATCCTAGCCAACATGGTGAAACCCCAACTCTACTAAAAATACAAAAATTAGCTGGGTGTGGTGGTGAGCACCTGTAGTCATAGCTACTCGGGAGGCTGAGGCAGGAGAAATGCTTGAACCCGGGAGGCGGAGGTTGTAGTGAGCCGAGATTGCACCACTACACTCCAGCCTGGGCAACAGAGTGAGACTCTGTCTCAAAAAAAAAAAAAAAAGAAAGAAAAGAAAATAAATATGTGAATATAATTTATGTGAGCTTTCACAAAACTCTTGATAAGATTCTAAATTAAAGTTTTTTTTTAAAGACCTGAGTGGCCACAGGATGAGAACATTTACTGTAGACTGGACATAACTGAGACACAGAAAATTATAGGTAGATGCTGAGGTACTTCCCCAAATGAAGAAGTAAAAACAGAAGATTGAAAATTTTTTTAGAAATGCTATATTTAACATTTTAATATATTGTACAAAAAATATACAGAGAATTCCCCATTTTGCAGATGGGATGATGAGATTCCTAATAATGAAATACCACACGAGTTGGAAAAATAAGGGAACGGAGTGATGGAAAGGGTTTCTAAATATATTAAATGAGAAACATTTGCAAAAACTAAGATTTATATTCAGCTTAGAGAATGCTTTGGCAAGTATAAAAGCTGTCTAAATATGTGAAGGGTTATCTAGCAGAAGACAAACCAGACTTGCTCTAAGCAGTTCCTGTGTAGACAAAATTGGGCCCAAAGTGGCAATTCCAGAAGGGCACGCTTCAACTCAAGCTTTCTAACCATCAGACCTAACTAAAAAGGTGGTTCTTACCTTGGATTACCTCTAAGAGCCCACTGAGATATGAGAGTTAAAAAATTACATGCGAGGAAATGGCAGGTATGTTACAGCACGGACAAATGAAAAGTAAGGCATTTACAGGAAAAAAAATCTAAGCTATACTTAAAAGACTCATGCCTTCAAGTCAAAAAAGGAATTTTTGAATAATTATAGAATATTCCCTAAAGACAATGTGATGTTCTATGCAAAAAAAAAAAAAAAGGAAAGAAAGAAAAAGAAAAGGGAGGGAGGGAGGACCAAATCCTATTAGGAAAAAACTGTAAATCAAGGGTGCCCAATCGTTTGGCTTCCCTGAGCCACACCGGAAGAAGAGCTGTCTTGGGCCACACATAAAATACACTAAAGTAACAATAGCTGACGAGCTAAAAAAGAAAATCTTAAAAGAAATCTCATAATGTTTTAAGAAAGTTTACAGATTTGTGTTGGGCCACATTCAAAGCTGTCCTGGGCCGCATGTAGCCTGTGGGCCATGGGTCGGACAAGCTTGCTGTAAATGGAACATATTTTCTTATCCTTCTACCAAATCACAGTGTAGTTATAACTAAAATGCAGTTCTGAGTAGTTATCATAAATCCAGAAAGGGAAAGCAATGCTGACAAAGATCCTGGAAGGAGGTTTCACTGGAGATTAAATTAAAAAGTCAAGCATCTTCAGTTGAGAAACATGAAAGCAAAGGGGCAATGTGATCAAAATCAGAAAACATATCAATATGGTAAATACTAATTTATTCACCTTTTATGCTTGAAAAGTATTTCTTTCTATAACAGATAAAAGAAACTTGTGGATTGTGTTACCACAATCTACAAGTTAAAAATAGATTCAAGTGCTTGGATAAATGTATGTATATTAGGTCCATTCAGGTCCTACAGGATAGAAGTGCTATCAGACGTGAGGCCCTAAATTTCTGAGGTTAACATCTTAACAGATAACAATGTTTCACCTGAAAACATCACTTGGTGCCAATTTAGAGAGAACAATTGGTTGGATGGACCCCTGACAGACAGACTCAAGGAGGCTGGTTGGTATAGACTTCCTTCCACTCTTTTACCTCAGTATGTACGTGTGTGTAATATATACATACATATTATACTAGAACATATATACATTCCTTATCTTTATACACTTAGAATGCTCCTTATATAGCTCTGCACCCTGAATTTTTCATTTATCTTTTACTCAACATCCTAAGACATTAAAAATTCTTTTTTTTTTTTTTTAGACAGAGACTTGCTCTGTCACCAGGCTGGAGTGCAGTGGCACCATCTCAGCTCACTGCAACCTCCAACTCCCTGGTCCAAGCAATTCTCCTGCCTCAGCCTCCTGAGTAGCTGGGATTTTAGGCACATGCCACCACGCCCAGCTAATTTTTGTATTTTTAGTAGAGATGGGGTTTCACCATGTTGGCCAGGATGGTCTCGATCTCCTGACCTCATAATCCGCCCGCCTCGGCCTCCTGAAGTGCTGGAATTACGGGCATGAGCCACCGCACCCGGCCAGAAAAATTCTTTCAAATACTATTCCATGGTTGTAAATGTCCATCCTTAAATATACCATGATTTATTTTCCTATAAATCTTGCTGCTCATTTAGGTTTATTCTCAATTCTCACTAATATGAATAATGTTACAATGAACACCTTTGTTCACGAATCTTTCTATATATCTTAATTTTTCCCCCTTAGGATAAATTCCTAGATGTGCAATTACTGAATTAAAGAACGTTTTTAATTTTGCCAATATATGTTGCCAAAATATCTTTCAAAAAAACTAGGCCCAATGCACACTCCACTAGCAGTTTCAGAGATTGTCCCCTCACCACCTTCGACAGCACAGTCAACTGTAAATCTGATAGGTTAAAAAAAGAGTATGTCATTTAATCTGCATTCCTTTGATTACTTATCAGGATAAAAATGTTTCTCATATGCTTCTTGGTCATTTGTATTTCTTCCTTATGAACTCTGATCATGTTCTTTGCCAGCAAAACTTTTCTTTCTCTTGGCCGACAAACTTTCTGTGGAAAACCAGTTGAGATGGAATCATTTAAATATCAGCAACTGCAGCTCCCCCTGCTGACCAATAAATTACCACCACCATCAAGTGCCCAGTAAAAAAAAGTGAGCTAGAACCATACGCTTGCCTGTCTTCTGGGCTGCTGCTACAAATACAAATTATACACGGTAATAAAAAAGAAAATACTGTGTATCTAAACTCATACTTAACAGAGCTGTGATGGAGAAGGCAAGGGGGACAAGCGTTTTATTTGTTTTTTGTTGTTGTTGTTGTTGTTGTCGTTGTTTGAGACAGAGTCTCGCTCTGTGGCCCAGGCTGGAGAGCAGTGGCGTGATCTCAGCTCACTGCAAGCTCCGCCTGCCAGGTTCACACCATTCTCCTGCCACAGCCTCCCGAGTAGCTGGGACTACAGGCACCCAACACCACGCCCGGCTAATTTTTTTTTTTTTTTTTTTTTTTTTTAGTAGAGACGGGGTTTCACCATGTTAGCCAGGATGGTCTTGATCTCCTGACCTTGTGATGGGCCCGCCTTGGCCTCCCAAAGTGCTGGGATTACAGGCGTGAGCCACCGTGCCCGGCCCAAACGTTTTCTAATGTGCAGGAACTAGGCGGGGTGCAGTGGCTCACACCTGTAATCCCAGTACTTTGTGGAGGCCGAGGTGGGTGGATCACCTGAGGTCAGGAGTTCAAGACCAGCCTGGCCAACATGGTGAAACCCTGTCTCTACTAAAAATATAACAATCAGCCGGGTGTGGTGGCACATGCCTGTAGTCCCAGATACTCAGGAGGCTGAGGAACGAGGATTGCTTGAACCCGGGAGGTGGAGGTTGCAGTGAGCCGAGACTGCGCCACTGCACTCCAGCCTGGGCAACAGAGTGAGACTCCATCTAAAAAAAAAAAAAAACTAATATGCAAGAACTAATGTCACAAACAATTCTAAAAATCAATTCCCTGCCAAATATACTACCTGGCATATATAAACATCACAGGCCTAAATATTCATTTCCCTATACTTTAACTATGTGAAAACACTCTAAATTACCAAATGACACTGGGTGGTCAGCAAACTAGTTCTCTTTTTCCAAAAGCAAAAACAACAAAAACACTTTTGCCCTTTAGCATTCAAAGAAAGAGTATTAAAAATCTTAATTCTTGGCAATCCTTATTCCAAAGTTGCTTGCACTTATCTGACTGGGACCAATAGATCCAAAGAGTAAGGCCAAGACTGGCAAATGCATGTGACTCTCAGCTTTTCCACTGATACCCTCCTAAAGATGCATGTCCCAAGTCCAGCAATACAGTCTTTAACACTCATTTACTAAGTGCCATCAAGAGCAAGCAGTGATGGCCGGGTATGGTGGCTCACGCCTGTAATGCCAGCACTTTGGGAGGCTGAGGGGGGTGGATCACCTGAGGTCAGGAGTTCACGACCAGCCTGACCAACATGGTGACACCCTGTCTCTACTAAAAATACAAAAATTAGCTGGGCGTGGTGGCAGGCACCTGTAATCCCAGCTATTTGGGAGGCTGAGGCAGGAGAATCACTTCAACCTGGGAGGCAGAGGTTGCAGTGAGCCGAGATCGCGCCATTGCGCTCCAGCCTGGGCAACAAAGAGCGAAATTCCGTCTCAAAAAAAAAAAAGAAACAAAAACAGCAAGCAGTGAGGATAAAAGACAAGAGCAAGTCCTCACTCTCAAAGAACCTAGAGACTAGCTGGGTTCAAAGTGGAGCAAACCAGCAATCAGTACAATAGAAGTGCTAGGTCTGCATATGCACACTCACATGCACACACACTAACAGTTTCAGAGATTGTCCCCTTACCACCTTTGACAGCACAGTCAACTGCAAATCTGATAGGTAAAAAATAGTATGTCATTTAATCTGCATTCCTTTGATTATTTATCAGAATAAAAATGTTTCTCATATGCTTCTTGGTCATTTGTATTTCTTTATGAACTCTGATCATAAAGTGATAATACCTGGGTCCAGAGGAAGCACTCAGTGTCAGCTACTGTTATTACTATTATCACTACTGTTATTTTGTTTTAAGGCTAATCAAGTGAAGCAGTGGGAGTGGAGAAGGAACAAAGAAATCTGTAACTGGCTGTGATCAATTAATAGTAAACACCAATATACTTGGACCAGCCACTACTATTATTAAAGACTAGGGGGAGTAAGTTTCCAGAACAGGGTAGAGTCCATCTTAAGCAGAGGTAACTGCTTGTGTGAAGACCCAGAGGCAAAGAACAACAGGGTTCACAGAAGGAACTGGGCACAAGCTATCTGTACTACTGCGTACAGGATGCTCAGGAAGAAGTGGAGAGATGATCTGGCAAAACATTTCAACTCTACCTTCAAAGCTAGTTGAGCCATGGTGGAAGAGGGATATGATCATACGCTTGAACACGCATTTTACAAGGATCATGTTGGCAGCGACTTGGAAGAGAGAAAGCAGTCAAGGAGAATGATTACAAGACAACAGAAGGTCATGCAGCCAAAAGGGCGATGAAGGTCTGGACTCAAAAAGGAGAAGTAGGATGACTAGGAAAATATTATGAGCTAGGATCTCAAGAATGTGGTGACTAGAATGACACAAGAAGGAACCCAGAGGCCTCTCAAATCCCTGATTTGAGTGACTGGCTGGGTGACACTACCGCTCACTAAGTAAGATACGAAGATAGGAAGAGGTTGGACTGGGGAAGTGGATAAGATCATTTTAAAATGCCCATAGGATGGCCAGATGCAGTGGCTCACGCCTGTAATCCCAGCACTTTGGGAGGCTGAGGCAGGTGGATCACCTGAGGTCAGGAGTTCGAGCCCAGCCTGGCCAACATGGTGAAACCCCATCTCTACTAAAAATACCAAAACTGGCCGGACGTGGTGGCGCACACCTGTAATCCCAGCTACCCGGAGGCTGAGGCAAGAGAGTCGCTGGAACCTGGGAGGCAGAGGCTGCCGTGAGCCAAGACCGTGCCACTGCACTCCAGCCTGGGGGATAGAGCGAGACTCCGTCTCAATAGTAATAATAATAATAAAAAAATAAAATAAAATGCCCATAGGACATCCAAGTAGAGATGTCCAGGAAGCAACTGTGTATATGGGATTGGAGATCAGAAAACTAGTCAGAGCTGGAAAAACACACATTTGCAAATCATCGGCATATAGACGGCAAGTGAGGCACAAGTTTATCTAAGGCATTCCTCATAAACTGCACAGGGTGAGAGGAAGAAGGGTCAAGGGAAGGCAAATACTAATGTTTTTAGGAGCAAAAGAGGAAAAAAGTCTGCAAAGAAAACCAAGAGTATGGGCCAGACTTGGTGACTCACACACTTTGGGAGGCCGAGGCAGGTGGATCACCTGAGATCAGGAGTTCGAGACCAGCCTGGCCAACATGGTGAAGCCCATCTCTACTAAAACTACAAAAATTAGCCAGATGTGGTGGCGGGCACCTGTAATCCCAGCTACTGGGGAAACTGAGGCAGGAGAATTGCTTGAACACAGGAGACAGAGGTTGCAGTGAGCCGAGATCACGCCACTGCACTCCAGCCTGGGCAAAAGAGCAAGACTCCGGCTCAAAAAAAAAAAAAAAAAAAAGTTTCAAAGATAAAACAAAAATCTTGTTAAAGATAAATACATGAGAAGCTAAATAAATAATCTACTTCTTTAAGTCATGCTATCAATTTGCACCAAAATTTTCATTTCCTATGTGTAGGTGTCGAGGGTCTAGTACCCATGATAAATGATATACACCTGTTCTGAGCTGAATTGTGTTCCCCAAAAGAGATATGTAGTACTCCAGGGGCCTGGGCACAGTGGCGCATTCCTGTAATCCTAGCACTTTGGGAGGCCAAGGCCACAGGATCGCTTGAGCTCAGGAGTTCAATATCAGCCTGGGCAACATGGCAAGACCCCATCTCTACTAAAAATATTTAAAAATAGCCAGATGTGGTAGTGTGCACCTGTAGTCCCAGCTACTCAGGAAGCTGAGGTGGGAGGATTGCTTGAGCCCAGGGGTTAGGGGGCTGGAGGTTGCAGTGATCCAAGTGCCACTGCACTCCAGCCTGAATGACAAAGGGAGACCCTGTCTCAAAAAAAAAAAAAAAAAAAAAAAAAAAGAGATATGTAGTATTCCTAACATTCAGTACCTCAGAATGTGATCTTAGAGACGGGATCTTCAGACCAGGTGCGGTGGCTCACGCCTGCAATCTCAGCACTTTAAGAGGCCGAGGTGGGTGGACCACTTGAGGTCAGGAGTTCGAGACCAGCCTGGCCAATGTGGTGAAACCCCATCTCTACCAAAAATGTAAAAATTAGCTAGGCACGGTGGCGAGCACCTGTAACTCCAGCTACTTGGAAGGCTAAGGCAGAAGAATCACTTGAACCTAGGAGGAGGAGGTTGCAGTGAGCTGAGATCACCCCACTGTACTCCAGCCTGGGCAACAAAGAGAGACTCTGAAAAAAAAAAAAGAGATAGGATCTTCAAAGAGGTCATAAAGTTAAAATGAGGTCATCAGAGAGGACTCTAATCCCAATATGACGTGTCCTTATAAAAAAGGGGAAATTGTGGACACAAAGAAATACACACAGGGAGGCTGGGCGCAGTGGCTCACGCCTGTAATCCCAGCACTTTGGGAGGCTGAGCTGGGCAGATCACTTAAGGTCAGGAGTTTGAGACCAGCCTGGGCAACAAGGTGCAGCCCTGTCTCTACAAAAAATACAAAATTTAGGCTGGGTGCTGTGGCTCATGCCTGTAATCCCAGCACTTTGGGAGGCCAAGGCAGGCAGATCACCTGAGGTCAGGAGTTCAAGACCGGCCTGGGCAACATGGTGAAACCCTGTTTCTACAAAAAATACAAAAAATTACCTGGGCATGGTGACACGTGCCTGTAATCCCAGCTACTTAGGAGGCTAAGGAAGGAGAATCACCTGAACCTGAGAGGCAGAGGTTGCAGTGAACCGATATTATGCCACTGCACTCCAGCCTGGGCAACAGAGCAAGACTCTGTCTAAAAAAACAAAAGAAATACACACAGGGAGAACTCTACATAAGGACTGGAGTTATGCTGCCACCAGAAGCTAGAAGAGAGGCTTGAAACAGATCCTGTCCCAGTTGCTTCAGAGAAAGCATGCCTCTGCCCTTAGATTTCTAGCCTCCAGAACAGTGAGACAATAAATTTCTGTTATTTAAGCCACTCAGCATATGTCACTCTGTGGCAGCAGCCTTAGCAAACAGATGTCATAAGAAAATTCGCAGCTCAGGTTTACTAAGTACCTACCAGGTGCTGTTCTAAGCACTCTGCGTGAATAAACTCATTTAATCCTTATAAAGTCCACTCTAGGATCTAGGTACTATCATTATACCCTTTTTACGGTGTGGACACTGAGGTTCTAAGAGGTTAATGAGCTTACCCAGTATCACATAGCCAGAGCCCTCTCTCTCACCACTAGTGTATGAGGAGCTATTATTAACAGTAATTACAATAAGAGCTGGCGTGGTGGCTCACGCCTGTAATCCCAGCACTTTGGGAGGCCAAGGCGGGTGGATCACTTGAGGCCAGGAGTTTGAGACCAGCCTGGCCAACATAGTGAAACCCCATCTCTACTAAAAATAGAAAAATAAGCCGGGCATGCTGGCATGCGCCTGTAATCCCAGCTACTTGAGAGGCTGAGGCAGGAGAATTGCTTGAACTCAGGAGACGCAGGTTGCAGTGAGCCGAGATCGTGCCACTGAACTCCAGCCTGGGCGACACAGCAAGACTCCATCTCAAAAAAAAAAAAAATTAGTAATTACAATAAGAACAGTAGTAGTCCACTGAGCCAAACACTGCCCTATGTCCTTTACAGATATAATACAAAAGTCCTCTGAAGTAAGTGTTATTATTTCCAGTATGAAGGAGGAACCTGAATCTCAGAGAGATTAAGAAAATCGCCCAAAGTCACACGGTTAAGAGTGCTGAGATTAGGCCGGGCACGGTGGCTCATGCCTGTAATCCCAGCACTTTGGGAGGCCGAGGCGGGTGGCTCACCTGAGGTCAGGAGTTTAAGACCAGCCTGGCCAAGCTGGTGAAACCCCATCTCTACTAAAAATAAAAAAAAAATTAGCTGGCCATGGTGACAGGCGCCTGTAATCCCAGCTACTCGGGAGGCTGAGGCAGGAGAATCACTGGAACCCAGGAAGTGGAGGTTGCAGTGAGCCAAGATCACCTGGACAACAAAGCGAGACTCTTGTCTCATTAAAAAAAAAAAAAAGAAGAAGAAGAAGAAGAATGCTCAGATTATATCTAATTGCTAACTTAAGGGGATATACAATGAAAACCTGTTTTTACTAAAACTTTAAGAACAAGTTAATTTTTTTTTTCTTTAATGAGACAAGAGACAAGGTCTGGCTCTATCACCCAGGCTGGACTGCAGGGGCGCAATCACAGTTCACTGCAACCTCCACCTCCCAGGCTCGAGCCATCCTCCCACCTCAGCCTCTCAAGTAGCTGCAACTACAGGTGCACACCACCATGCCTGGCTAATTCTCTTTTGTATTTTTAGTAGAGATGGGGTTTTGCCACGTTGCCCAGGCTGTTCTCAAACTCGTGTGCTCCAGCAATCTGCCTGTTCAGCCTCCTAAAGTGCTAGGATTACAGGTGAGAGCCATCGCGTCTGGCCAAGTTAAATTTTTTAATGCCTGACTTTGCAGTTCAATACTAGAAATATACATCTATAAATTCAAAATTCTTGAAGATCCCAAGAGAACACATGTCCTAGATTATGGGCCCTTTTGCATGTGTATCCCCTCAACCACTGTTCAAGAACTATTCTCTCGGCTGGGTACGGTGGCCCACGCCTGTAATCCCAGCACTTTGGGAGGCCGAGTTGGGCGGATCATGAGGTCAGGAGATCGAGACCATCCTGGCTAACACGGTGAAACTCCGTCTCTACTAAAAATACAAAAAATTAGCCGGGCGTGGTGGCGGACGCCCGTGGTCCCAGCTACTCGGGAGGCTGAGGCAGGAGAATGACATGAACCCAGGAGGCACAGTTTGCAGTGAGCCGAGATTGCGCCACTGCACTCTAGCCTGGGTGACAGAGTGAGACTCTGTCTCAAAAAAACAAAAACAAAAACAAAAAAACTATTCTCTCAGTTAGAACCCTTGCCATTTCTCTGACTTCCAGACACAGAAAGAGAAGAAAAGGAAGGAGATGCTGTTCTTTAAAATTTTTTTTTTTTTTTTTTTTTTGAGACGGAGTCTCCCTCTGTCGCCCAGACTGGAGTGCAGTGGCACGATCTCGGCTCACTGTAAACTCCGCCTCCCGGGTTCACGCCATTCTCCTGCCTCAGCCTCCCGAGTAGCTGCGACTACAGGCGCCTGCCACCACGCCCAGCTATTTTTTTGTATTTTTAGTAGAGACGGGGTTTCACCGTGTTAGCCAGGATGGTCTCGATCTCCTGACCTCATGATCCGCCCTCCTCGGCCTCCCAAAGTGCTGGGATTACAGGCGTGAGCCACTGCGCCCAGCTAAAATTTTCAATTTTCTATTTAATTTTTAAAATCTGATACAAACATCAGAAAGTGTAAAAAGATATAATGCAATGAGAAGTCTCCTTCCTACTCTGTCCTCTACCTGAACAATTCCTAGACCTAACAGGTAACCAGTGCCACCATTTTCTTATTTATTCTTCTAAAGGTTTGTGTTGTTGCTGTTGTTTGAGACAGAGTCTCGCTTGGTCAGCCAGGCTGGAGGACAGTGGCGTGATCTCAGCTCACTGCAAGCTCCGTCTCCCGGGCTCAAGCAATTCTCCTGCCTCAGCCTCCCGAGTAGCTGGGATTACAGGTGTGTGCCACCACGCCCCAGCTAGTTTTTATATTTTCAGTAGAGACGGGGTTTCACCATATTGGCCAGGCTGGTCTCAGACTCCTGACCTCAGGTAATCCACCCACCTTGGACTCCCAAAGTGCTGGGATTACACGTGTGAACCACCACGCCCAGCCCTAAAGATCTTTTTTTTTTTTTTTTTGCATACATACACCAATGCAAATTATCTTTTTCTCCTGTTTTTTTTTTCCAAAAAACACAAAGGGTATCAAATCATACATACTGTTCTACATCTTGCTTTCATCACTTAACTGTCTGCCTTGCAGATCTTTCTATATCATATTAAATTATGTTTTAATTCTCTCGTTTTGCTTGTCAAGAACAGTTTTTACTTCATTTCACCATAGTTCAGTCTAGCACACAAGGCATCCAGCAGCCCTAAGAACTACCTGAGACAACTGATGATGGCTCCATGCTACACACTAAAGATCCTGTATCTTTTCTATCCTCCTCATCTTCATTTCACTCTTTTCTCCAACTCACTCAATTCTCCTTCCTTTCCCTATTCCTCTCCTATCTCACCCACTCCTTAGCCCTAACCCTGACAACTAGACCCTAGTAACATCACTGACATTGCTTAGTCGTGGCTAGAAATATTCAGGCTTTAAAAAGGTACAGACCCCTAACACAGAGAAAAAGGGATAAATAATAATTTCCATGAGAACTTCTAATTAATGAGAGTGCCTTAAATTGAGGAGTTTTGGTTTGGAGTTATTCTTCCTTGTTACTTGCCTCCTCTGGCATTTTCATTTGTGAAGACTGCGTGAGTGTGACGCTATTTTCTATACGCATGGAAACAAGCACATACTCAGTCTAACATTTACGCAATGCCTGACAGAACGACAGAGTTCATTCTACAATAAGATAATTGGAAACAAAATATAAGATCTATATAAAATAAACATTTGGGCTCCAAAATATGCACTTTAATTAACCTATCATTTCTTTTTACTGAAATTAAGTAGCTCCAATCTGAAACTACATCTTAGAAATGTTTTAAGGATATTCACCAATGAAAAAGAGAATAAAGTTCCCTCTCCCCACTTTTATTTTCCAGCCCACAAACTCAATGCTATCCTCCCCGCAAAAAGGACCTTTTTTTCTGACCAGACGAACACTGTAATTTTTAAGGTTTCTAAGTAATAAAAATAGGAAGAAAACATTACCCCCAAAAATTGGTTTACACTTAGAAGATGTTTCCCACTGAGCAAAGGATTGGTAAGGAACATAATATTAAGGCAACCACCTAACTGCATTCTTAAGTAGTAACAGGTGGTAACTCACGATATGGAGCTGATTTCCTTTCTCTATTCCTGCCATGCCAGAGACCTCTAGTAGAACTTCTGAGGTTACTGTATTACAACCCAGGTTCAGAGAGATTTAGAGGTAAAACCTTAAACACTGGAAATATCTTTAAAAGTAGGGCTTTGTGTACCAAATACATTCGTTAAAACCTAGGAAACTATAAAATGAAATCCAATGTATTGATCTCAATCCCCTTGCCTGCTTCCTAAAGAGGACAGAGGCCACCAACACTGGTGCTCAACACTTGCTAAGTCGAAACACTCTTACACAGGTCCTCTGATTCTTAACGGGTTCAGAACTTCTGGTTGCATTCCCCATGCAACCCCTCCAACTCTACAGGGAGAATGCTGGAAAAACTGTGTCACTTTGGCTTCCTGTATATTAATATAAGCACTCTTATCCAGCAATAGCAGCTGAAACATAAATGAAGATGAGAATTCAGTCTACATGACCTAAGATTTCCCACAAGTCCAGATATTTAGGTTACACACACTGCACTATTGTCTGATTTCTCCTCTGCATCAATCTGGAAGTCCACAGAGCAGATTAGCACCCAACGATCTTAACTAAGCTAGTATCCTACTCTGAAGAAAGGCGAAGCTGGTGGAGGGTTTCCAAGACTCCTTATCCTTCTCTGTCCTTCCTCCTATCCCCTCCTTACGTCTTTTCTGTTTGTTTTTATTTAATTTTATTTTTTTCATATATTTTTAGTCACAAGAAAATCAAAGAAGCCACCTACTTAAGTCTTAAGCTCTGCCCTTTGCTTAGTCCTAATGGAGAGTTCTTTGGCCATCTATGTACAAGAGATTAGAGGAGCCAAAGAGACTGGAGAACCACATCAATGGGAGCTTTTTCATCTAAAGGTCATCTGTCTACACTGTCCCAATGAGGTTTACCCTGTGAAATAAAACTTGGTGTAAGTGCTACCTGCTGAGAAAAATAGTATGAAATGTCACACAAAGGACTGGGGTGCAGCAGGAGGACTCTGAAAGAGTCATACGTGTAAACCAGCAGGTCTTAGAATGCCCTAATATACTATATGAAGTTTCAGAGTAAACAAATGGTTAATGACACATCTTTTGTAACACATGAATCAGCTACTGATTTGCAAGAGTGGGGCACACCCTAGTACCTATGACTCTAAAGTACCTGTTTGAAAAGTGGACCTAGATGTTTGAATTGCCAACCCATCCTAAGACCGGAACATAATTTTACAACTATGTAAGTTGCCATAATTTAAAGTTAAAAAGATCACTGTCTTTCATTATAATGGAAGTTAATTTGAGAACTTCATTAAAACATTCACACCGATAATCAAAGAACAGTAGAGATACAAAGTAAGATATAGCCAATCAATCCTAGGAAGCAAACACAAGAGGCAAGAGAAATGGCAGGTAAAGGAAGTGAAGAATAGCAAATTCAAAAACTACAATATTCCCAATTCTAAAGAAAAATGAATAAAATGAGGCTGGTAATGAAAAAATAACACATCTTACCTTCAGAGGCATCCAAGTAGCATTCATAGTGTCAGGATATAAAGACAATACTCAGAAATGAGCAAGAAGTCTTAGTAATTCCCTCGGTTACCAAGTATAAGCAGGTAGGAAAATCTTTTGTTTCGAGAAGGTATCTGAAAGAGAGGATTTTCATTTAGACTAAAAAATAATCAAGACGATGCAAATAGTTTAAGCTACCTGGGCAGGGATTTTGAAGTACTATTTGCCTCATCGCACTAAAAAAGTATAGAAAATACAGTCCCCTTTAGAAAAGGGCAAATGTGTGTCTCCATATATATGTGTGTAGAAACATACTTTACATAAAAAGAGAAATAAATATGTAACACGTATTTTAGATAATGTAAAATTGCTTATCAAACAATTAGCCAAAATCCCAGAGAGAATAAAGTAATTTTCCAGGGTACTTCATAAACACTAAACGTGATTTGTTAACTAACCGTCTAAAAAAAGACCCTTGCCACATTTAATTATATTTAGTAAAGTAAAACCTCTCTAATCATCCCGACTGTCCCAAGATTATGCTTAAGTTTCAGAGTCAATTCCACATGAAAAGTAAAACCTATTCTTGACTGAAGTACTAGAAACAAATAAAAGACCCTTCTTCCCCAGAGATCGTTAAAAGCAGACCGAGCAACTTAATTTTGAGGGTGGGAGGAAGGTAAATTTGCCTGGAGGCAGGAGGATGGACTAAATGACCTCTGGCAGGATCCTCGTTCAAGTCCTGGGCCTGTATACAATTCCAGCTTAACCAGTTACTGCTTCGCTTAAAATGGAGGCTTGCCCGCGTAGGGACAAAAATAACAGCACCCACTTCTTAAAAATAAATGTCGAAAAGTACCCCTTTTTAAATAAAAATAAAAAATAAACACCTCTGGAGTGGATGTGTTCTTGCTATGCGTTTGTCACTGAGGCTTCGAAGACTTGGCATCACTTTCCTTACCGCTCACCGGATTTTGGGGGAGGAGCGGGGGGCGACAGTTTGACTCTTGACCCAAGTCTCAGGCGGACTTCAGAGCCCCACAGGGGCCCCCAACTCCAGAGCCAGAGGGAGCGGAGAGGCGAGAGCCCGAGATCGCACCTCCCCCCACCGCGGACCCCAGTCCCAAACCTACCCCTCACCTCCCCGCAGTGGGGCGCCTCCTTCTGCCCCATTCCCATTGTTAGGGAGGGCAGAGCGCGGGGTGGGCTCAGGGCAGGGGCGCCCGCGGCCGTTGCCCGGCTCGCTTCAGGAGGGGCGCCCCGCGGGATGCGGCTTCCCCTCCTCTCCGCGTCGGTCCGTCCCACCTCGGCTCGGCCTGGCGCCCCGAGCTCCGCTCCGCGCCCCTGGCCGCGGCCCCGGCCCGCCCCCCGGGCAGCCAGGCCCTCAGGCCACTCGGTCGGCAGCCCGCGGCCCAGGCCTACGAGTGGGCGCTGGGCGGGGGTCCCCGTGCCCCACACACGCGTCCCCTCTCCCCCAGCCCCGCCGCTTCCAGGGCCCTCGGCGGCGCCCGCTCCCCGGGCCCCGCGGCCCCCCGCCTCCCAGCCGGGCCGCTCCCTCGAGCTCGTCGGGTCGGGGACACCTCCTCTACCTCACCATCACCCTGGCCCACTCGTGCCCCCACCCCCAGGGGCACCAGTGCCAAAGGCAGCTCCCCCAGCCCCGGACCTACCTGCACGGTTCAACCAAGCCTAGAAGTGGGGGCGGGGAATCTTCCGCCCTCCTCTGGCGCTCATTGGCCCTTCAGGGGCACATCGTGAGCGACATTGGCTGAGCAATGGTGTCCGTCAGAGCGATGGGGCGGGACAGAAGGGGGAGAGGGATGCTGGTGCCTTGGCGTCTCTGTCTCTGTGTATCTCGTTGTCTCTGTCTCTGTCTCGGCCCTTGGAAACGAGAGGCTTTTGGCTGAGAGGACTAGAAGGGGGCCTGAGGTGGGAGGAATAGGAATAGGAATCCTGACAGAGCGTCACGCCAGTTGGCCACTCTGAACCCCCTACCTAAGTCCCCTTTAGGTTCTCTTCTCCATCACCCCCAACCCCTGCCCCTCACCCCTCGAGGTTCCTTCATCCAGGAAGCGACGTGATGAAAACTCCAGGCCGGAAGGCCATAGGGAGAGATGTTATATATGTATATAAAATATACACATAAAAATGTTTATATATAAACTCAACCAGATATGAGTTCACTAGGGCCTGGAAAGGAAAGGGCACACATCTCACAGACAGGGAAGGACTTGAGATAGAGCCGGTAGAAGAAGGAATCAAAAATCACTCTAAGAGCTGGCAACAGTGGTTACCTCCTGGGAGAGGAACTGAGTGCCTAGGGAACCAGTGGGCGGAAGACTTCCATATCTCGGCATATCATTTGTATCCATTGATTTTTGCACCATTCATCAAGATTCCAATTTAAAGAAAAGGATTTAAATGTTTAAATAAGGTCGCAAAACCAGGGGACAGACAAGATAATTGGGCAGGAAAATTGGCGCAACATGCAGATTTGGGGAGGAATCTTAGCTTTTAATATGTTCAGTTCCCGGTAACAGGGTTTTGTAAAACCCAGTGAAGGTGTCCCAGAGGCAACTGAAGTTATGGAACTTGAGAGAGGGTAGACAATCAGGACTAGAGAAGATGCAGGGTCCTCTGCCTAAAGATAGTGATCTATGACATGCTAAAGGATAAACTCCCAAAGAAGGGTAATAAGACACCCACAGTAAAAGGTAGGAGGACGAAAAAGGTCAGTGAGGTAAAAGAAACAATATTAAAGAGGCATGAAAATTAAGGGAGGAAGGGTCTGTGGAAAATAGAATAATAAAACTATGAGAGAGGCCAGGCACGGTGGCTCACACCTGTAATCCCAGCACTTTGGGAGGCCAAGGCGGGTGGATCACCTGAGGTCAGGAGTTCGAGACCAGCCTGCGCAGCATGGTGAAACCCGATCTCTAATAGAAATGCAAAAAAAAAATTAGCCAAGCGTGATGGCGCGCCTCTGTAATCCCAGCTACTGGAAAGGCTGAGGTGGGAGAATTGCTTGAACCGGGAGGCGGAGGCTGCAGTGAGCCAAGATCGCGCCACTGCACTCCAGCCTGGGCGACAGAGTGAGACCCTGTTTCAAAAAAAAAAAAAAAAAAAAAAAACTGTGAGAGCCTCATAGGTCTTACCTCTTTACCTCTTTAGGCTCTGGTAACCATGGGACAATAAGAATGAAAGCCAAGGCCGGGCACGGTGGCTCACGCCTGTAATCCCAGCATTTTGGGAGGCCAAGGTGGGCGGATCACAAGATCAGGAGATCAAGACCATCCTGGCCAACATGGTGAAACCACGGGCATGGTGGCGCATGCCTGTAATCCCAGCTACTCGGGAGGCTGAGGCAGGAGAATTGCTTGAACCAGGGAGTCAGAGGTTCCAGTGAGCCGATATCACGCCACTGCACTCCAGCCTGGACGACAGAGTGAGACTCCGACTCAAAAAAAAAAAACAAAAAAAACCCACCTTTATCGATTAAGAATCTTTTTTCTGAGTTTATTAATTCTATTTAAATCAACCCCAGAAAACACCTTCAACACAGCCTCTCATTTCATATCTGTAAAACGGGGCAAAAAAAAATAGTTCCTACCCTTGAGAGTTGTTGTGAAGATTAAATTAGTGAATACATATGATGGATTTTTTTTTCTTTTTTCTTTTTTTTGAGACACAGTCTCGCTCTGTCTCCCAGGCTGGAGTGCAGTGGCACTATCTCAGCTCACTGCAAGCTCCGCCTTCCGGGTTCACGCCACTCTCCTGCCTCAGCCTCCTGAGTAGCTGGGACTACAGGCGTCCGCCAGCATGCCCGACTAATTTTTTGTTATTTTTAGTAGATACGGGGTTTCACCGTGTTGGCCAGGATGGTCTCAATCTCCTGACCTCGTGATCCGCCCGACTTGGCCTCCCAAGTGCTGGGATTACAGGCATGAACCATGGCGCCCGGCCTGTATGATGGATTTTTTAAGAGCCTGACTGGCGGGGTGAGGTGGCTCATGACTGTAATCGCAGCACTTTGAGAGGCTGAGGCAGGTGAATCACTTGAAGCCAGGAGTTCGAGACCAGCCTGGGCAACATGGCAAGACCTCGTCTCTACAAAAACACACACACAAAAATTAGCTGGGCATGATGGTGCATGCCTGTAGTCCCAGCTACTCAGGAGACTGAGGTGAGGGTCACTTGAGCCTGGGAGGCAGAGGTTGCAGTCAGCCGAGATCTCACCACTGCATTTCAGCCTGGGTGACAGTGTAAGAACCTGTCAAAACAAACAAAAAAAAACAACAACAACAACAAAAAAAAAAAAAACGCACGAAAAAAACCACATAAGCTCCTTGAGGGCAGAAACTGTCCCCTAGTCTTCTATATTTTATTTCACACAATGTACAGAAGACTAAATGAATAATTGTTAGCTGGTTTTTTTTTTAAAAGGGGATAAGATCAGTTACAATGTCTTTTTCCTCAGTCAATCACATAACTATCTAAAATGACATTCCAAAGTAAGGACAGGAGTTTAAATCCTGAACTATGGTATCTAAAGTAAACTTGAACTTTCCTTATTTTTAAAAAATTTAGGCCGGGCGCGGTGGCTCACGCCTGTAATCCCAGCACTTTGGGAGGCTGAGGCGGGCAGATCACAAGGTCAAGAGATCTAGACCATCCTTGCCAACATGGTGAAACCCCATCTCCACTAAAAATACAAAAATTAGCTGGGTGTGGTGGCACGGACCTGTAGTCCTAGCTACTCGGGAGGCTGAGGCAGGAGAACCGCTTGAACCCGGGAGGAGGAGACTGCAGTGAGCCGAGATCACGCCACTGCACTCCAGACTGGCGACAGACTGTCTCAAAAGAAAAAAAGAAAAGAAAAAGAAAGAAAGAAAAAAGAAAAGAAAAAATTCCATACATAGAATTCTGTGTGGCACTTTAGAGAAAATCATGGTGACTAGAGACACCAGGTGAAATTTTTTTTTTTTTTTTTTTTTTTTTTTTTTTGGTGACACAACCCCAGGAGATCCTGTGAACATGTGTCCCTTGACCAGGTGAATTTCAGGAGCTTGCACTAGTCCCAGGTTAGCTGGCACCAGGTTGGCCCTAGTTTGAGTGCCTTCCACATACCAGGTACTGTGCTGGAGAAGTAACATCAAAAAGGAAAATCAAATTTCATCTTCAATAAGTAATCACAATACACTGTGATGAGAGTTAGGGTGAAGGAGGTTCAGGGTACCACGGGCTTATATTAGGAGGGCAAATTCTGTCTTCAAGTCTTTTTGCTTCAACAGTAGCGTTTAGATCTTGTGGGCTGGGCATGGTGGCTCTAGCCTGAAATCCCAGCACTTTGGGAGGGTGAAGTGGGCAGACTGCTTGAGCCCAGGAGTTGCAGATTAGCCTGGCAACATGGCGAAACCCCGTCTCTACAAAAAATACAAAAGTCAGCCAGGCATAGTGGTGCCTGCCTGTAGTTTCAGCTACTTGGGAGGCTGAGGTAGGAGGATCGCTTGACCCCAGGAGTTCAAGGCTGCAGTGAGCTACCATCGAGCCACTTCACTTCAGCCTGGGCCGCAGAATAAGACCCTGTCTGAAAAAAAAAATCTTGTGATATAATAACAGCTTGTGCACTCTTCGATAGCTCAGCTGGTAGAGCAGAGGGCTGTAGACTGCATAGATAATAATAACAGTCTGCGTTTTTGAGTCAAAGATGATACCCCAGAATCATTATCGAAAATAATGGTTGATCCATTCACCTGTGCCTATGACTGTGAGCCACATTGTGACCAATCTGTGAGCAACATGGGTGGGAATGCAGTTTGGGGCCATGGAACTCACTTAACAGGAAGTTCCAATAGCAGTGGATTTACCATGTTGCGGCTGTAGGATCTTGGACAAATATTTAATGACCTCTGTCTCTCAGTTCTCTCAATAATAAAACATCCCTCCGAGAGTTGCTGTAAAGGTTAACATAGGGGGAGTCTTGCAAATAGTAGGTGCTAAGATCCTGTCTTGAAAAAAAAAAATATATATATATATATATATATATATATATATATGAAGAGATGAGATCTTCAATTGTACAGACTGTCCCCGTACCCATTCATTTGCATTTCTTTTCCTTTACAATAATACATATCTATGATTTCTTTTCATTCCCACTGTCATCAATTTAGTTAGATTACTGGGCAGAGATCACCAGTGGGGCTAGAGTAAAATGAAAATAAATGTACATTGACTCTAGGTATTCCTAAGTAATAGCACAGTTTACTGTGTTCTCCCTCATAAATCCTGGTAGCTGAATGTTGCCTGCTTTTAGCAGTTACGTTTCTGCTCATCTCACCCTCAATGTTCATTAAGAAAATAGTTATTGAATGGCCAGGCTCACTGGCTCACGCCTGTAATAGATTACAGGCGTGAGCCACCGCACCCAGCCTTGGTTATCATATTTCTAATTTATAATCGTTTTTCTTGTTTTCTTATTGTTCATTTTTTATAGCATCCTGTTCTTATATTATGGATATATATCTTCAGGTCTCGCTGAAGAAATAAAGAGGTGTATGTGTATATATGTGTGTGTGTATTATCTTTATTTTTATTTTTTGAGATGGAATCTTACTCTGTCGCCCAGGCTGTAGTGCAGTGGCGCTTTTGGGAGGCTGAGGTGGAAGGATCACTTAAGGCTAATATTTGGAGACCAGCCAGGGCAACATAACAAGACCCCCATCTCTACAAAAAAATTAAAAATTAGCTGGCCATGGTGGTGAGTGCCTGTAGTCTCAGCTACTTGGGAGGCTGAGGCAGGAGGATTGCTTGAGCCCAGGAGGTTGAGGGGGGAGGTGAGCCATGATTGAGCCACTGCACTCCAGCCTAGGTGACAGAGTGAGACCCCATCTCTAAAAAAAAAAGAGAGAGAGAGAGAAATAAAGTAGTTATTGAGCACCTACTGTATGTCAGGTCCAAGACCCTAAAGATGTAAAGATGAATAAGGTGGTGACCCTGCCTTCCAGTTTCCACAGAGGTGGGGAATATGGATAAAAGCAGACAAAGCCATTGCCATGGGATAAGGGCAGAGAATAGCATGTGCAAATTATAGAAGGTGAGGGATAATATACCACTTTCCAGAAACTGATGGTTCAATGAGGCTAAAGCATGGAGTTCAAGAAAGGAAACCAGATGAGATTAACTGCAATGTGGTTCTCAAACTTAAATGTGCATAAAAACTGGCCTTGTTGGCTGGGCACAGTGACTCACACCGGTAATCCAAGCACTTTGGGAGGTCGAGGCGGGCGGATCGCTTGAGGTCAGGAGTTCGAAACTAGCCTGGCCAATGTGGTGAAACCCCATTTCTTTTTTTTTTCTTTTTCTTTTTTTTTTTTGTTTTTGAGACAGAGTCTCGCTGTCGTCCAGGCTGGAGTGCAGTGGCGTGATCTCGGCTCACTGCAAGCTCCGCCTCCTGGGTTCACGCCATTCTCCTGCCTCAGCCTCCCGAGTAGCTGGGACTACAGGCACCCGCTACCATGCCCGGCTAATTTTTTTGTATTTTTAGTAGAGACGGGGTTTCACCATGTTAGCCAGGATGGTCTCGATCTCCTGACTTCGTGATCCGTCCGCCTTGGCCTCCCAAAGTGCTGGGATTACAGGCGTGAGCCACCGCGCCCGGCCTGAAACCCCATTTCTACTAAAAATGCAAAAATTAGCTGGGTGTGGTGGTGCACACCTATAGTCCCAGCTGCTCAGGAGGTTGAGGCGGGAGAATCACTTCAACCTGGGAGGTGGAGATGGAGTAAGCCAAGATCAAGCCACTGCACTCCAGCCTGGGTGACACAGCGAGACTCTGTCTCCAAAAAACAAACAAACGAACAAAAAACTGGCCTTGTTTACACAGTCTCGCAAGCTCCAAGCCTAGAGATCTTGATGGAGCAGGTCAGAGTGCTGCTGCTCGGAGGGCTACACTCTGAGAACCACCGATGGAGAAGAAGGGCGGGGTCAACTTGCAGAGCTGTGCTGGGAGGTGTGTGCTACAGCCTTGAGGGGGTGAAGAACCTTTGAGAGGTTTTAAGCCTGCAAGAGATGTGGTCACATTTACATTTTAGAAAAATCACCCTGTGTGCAATATGAAAAATGAAACAGAGAGGGCAAGACTGGAGTCAGGGAGAGCAGTTAGGAGGCTGCTGCAGAAACCCAGGCAAGAAATCATAAAGACCTGAAATAAAACAATGCCAGTGGGGAACGGGGAGGAGAGGCCAAATCCAAGGGGTATTTAGGAGCCAGAATTGAGAGGGTGTGATGAGTGTTGATGGGATACAGGACAGGATCCTGAGATGGCTTGCAGGTCTTCAGCTTTGAGTGACCCATGGAAGCGAAGGAAGATGGGAAGGAGGGTGCCTATCACACAGAGAGAATGAAGGTTTGAGAGGCAAGTGTAGCTTTTGACATTTTGCTTTTGAAATGTCTATGGGACATCAGAAATAATCTCAAAAGACCACAAGTCAGGCAGGGCGTGGTGGCTCACGCTTGTAATTCCAGCACTTTGGGAGGCCGAGGTGGGCAGATCACGAAGTCAGGAGCTCGAGACCAGCCTGGCCAACATGGTGAAACCCCGTCTCTACTAAAAATTCAAAAATTAGCTGGGCATGGTGGCGGGCACCTCTAATCCCAGCTACTTGGGAGGCTGAGGCAGGAGAATCACTTGAACCTGGGAGGCGGAGGTTGCAATGAGCTGGGATCGAGCCATTGCACTCCAGCCTGGGCAACAAGAGTAAAACTCTGCCTAAAAAAAAAAAAAAAACCATGAGTCACTGGTTAACAGCCTGAGCAGCAGAAATCTCACAGATCTGAGTCTGAATCCTATCTAGCCTGGCTCTGAAACTCACAATCTGGAGCTGGGGCTTGGTGCAGTGGCTCAGGCCTGTAATCCCAGCACTGTGGGAGGCTGAGGCAGGTGGATTGCTTGAGGCCAGGAGTTTGAGAGCAGCCTGGCCAACATGGTGAAACCCCATCTCTACTAAAAATACAGTTAGCCAGGCATGATGGTGTGCACCTGTAATCCCAGCTACTTGGAGGGCTGAGGCACGACAATCGCTGGAGCCCAGGAGGCAGACGTTGCAGTGAGCCGAGATTGTGCCACTGCACTCCAGCCTGGGCAACACAGCAACACTGTCTAAAAAAAAAAAAAAAAAATGCTGGGCGCGGTGGCTTATGTCTGTAATCCCACTTTTAGAGGCTGAGGTGGGAGGATCACCTGAAGCCAGGAGCTCAAGACCAGCCTGGCCAACATGGTAAAACCCGCCATCCCCTCCCTGCCATGCCCCATCTCCCCCAACACTCCCCCACCCTGTCTCTACTAAAAATACAAAAATTAGCCGGGTGTGGTGGCACACACCTATAATCTCAGCTACATGGGAGGCTGAGGCATAAGAATTGCTTGAGCCCGGAAGGTGGAGGTTGCAGTGAGCCAAGATCGCACCACTGCACTCCAGCCTGGGTGACAGAGCAAGACTCTCTCTTAAAAAAAAAAAAAAAAAAAAAAAGAATTTTTTTTTTTAAATATAGAGATGGGCTTTCTGTGTTTCCCAGGCTATACTCAAGCTCCTGGGCTCAAGCTATTCTCCTGCCTCTGCCTTCAACCAGCCTCAATCCTCCAATTTTCTTATTTTTTATATTTTTCAACACCTTTTAAATTCTACATTCTGGCCAGCTGCAGTGGCTCATGCCTATAATCCAGCACTTTGAGAGGTTGAGATATGAGACTTGCTTGAGGCCAGGAGTTTGAGCTTGCAGTAAGCTAGAAAGGAAACCAGATGAGATTAACTGCAATGTGGTTCTCAAACTTAAATGTGCATAAAAACTGGCCTTGTTGACTGGGCACAGTGACTCACACCGGTAATCCAAGCACTTTGGGAGGTCGAGGCGGGCGGATCGCTTGAGGTCCGCTGCGCCACGGCACAGCAGCTTGGGAGACAGAGCAAGACCTTGTCTCAAAAGAAAAAGAATTTAAATACTACATTCTAGGAGATTTCTTCAACCTTCAAATTTTGTATTGAATTTTTAATTTTGGCTTTTATTTATTTATTTATTTATTTTGAGACAGGTTCTCACTCTGTCACCCAAGTTGGAATGCGGTGGCTTGATCTCAGCTCACTGCAACCTCCGCCTCCTGGGTTCAAGTGATTCTCCTGCCTCAGCCTCCTGAGTAGCTGGGATTGCAGGCGTGGGCCACCACGCCCAGCTTATTTTTGTATTTTCAGTAGAGACGGGGTTTCACCATACTGGCCAGGTTGGTCTCAAACTCCTGGCCTCAAGTGATCCACACGCCTCAGCCTCCCAAGGTGCTGAGATTACAGGTGTGAGCCACTGCACCCAGCCTTGGTTATCATATTTCTAATTTATGATAGTTTTTCTTGCTTTCTTATTGTTCATTTTTTATAGCATCCTGTTCTTATGTTATGGATATATATCTTCAGGTCTCGCTGAAGAAATAAAGAGGTGTATGTGTATATGTGTGTGTGTATTATTTTTATTTTTATTTTTTGAGACGGAGTCTCACTCTGTTGCCCAGGCTGGAGTGCAGTGGCACAATCCCAGCTGGCTGCAACCTCTGCTTCCCAGGTTCAACTGATCCTCCCACCTCAATCTCCCAAGTAGCTGGGATTACAGGCACCTGTCACCATGCCCGGCTAATTTTTCTTTCTTCCTTTTTTTTTTTTTTTTGAGATAGAGTCTCTGTTGCCCAGGACGGAGTGCAGTGGTGTGATCTCGGCTCACTGCAAGCTCCACCTCCTGGGTTCAAGAGATTCTCCTGCCTCAGCCTCCCAAGTAGCTGGGATTACAAGCGTGTGCCACCACACCCAGCTAATTTTTGTATTTTTAGTAGAGATGGGGTTTCACCATGTTGTCCAGGCTGATCTCAAACTCCTGACCTCAAATGATCCACCTTCTTCAGCCCGCCAAAGTGCTGGGATTACATGCATGAGCCACCACACCAGCAAAATTTTTGTATTTTTAGTAGAGATAGGGTTTCGCCATATGTGTGTGTGTTTTAAGTTTTTCTGTTTTCATTTCTCTTGGCATATATACCTAGGAATGGAATTACTGGGTCATATGGGAGCTCTGTGTTAAACACTTGTGTCATATCTAAGAAAACTTGCTAATCCAAAGGCCATAAAGATGTATGTCTATGTTTTCCTCTAAGGCCAACATGGTGAAACACTGTCTCTATTAAAAAAATAAAAAAAACTGGGCCAGGCATGGTTGCTCATGCCTGTAATCCCAGCACTTTGGGAGGCCAAGGTGGGTGGATCACCTGTGGTCGGGAGTTTGAGGCCAGCCTGATCAACATGCAGAAACCCCGTCTCTACTAAAAATACAAAAAAATTAGCGGGGCATGGTGGCGCATGCCTGTAATCTCAGCTACTTGGGAGCTGAGGCAGGAGAATCGCTTGAAAGCAGGAGGCAGAGGTTGCGGTGAGCCAAGATCATGCCATTGCACTCCAGCCTGGGCAACAAGAGCAAAACTCGGTCTCAAAAAAAAAAAAAAAAAAAATTAGTTGGGCGTGGTGGCGCGCACCTGTAGTCCCAGCTACTCCAGAGGCTGAGGCAGGAGAATGGCTTGAACCCAGGAGGTGGAGGTTGCAGTGAGCTGAGATCATGCCACTGCACTCCAGCCTGGCAACAGAGCAACAGAGCAAGACTCCATCTAAAAACAAAAAAAAGAGTTTTCTACTTTTCAGTCTAACAAATGTTTTATAAACAAAGGCTTTGTTATATTTTGAGTTAATTTTTATAGATAATATGAGGTGAGGTTTCAACTTCATTCTATTGTGTGTGGGTATCCAGTTGTCCCAGGACCATTGTTTGAAAAGACTTTTTTTTCTACACTTTCTCTCATTGAATTGTCTTGGCATATTTGTTAAAAATCAGTTGACCTTGGCTGGGCACCATGGTTCACACCTGTAATCCCAGTATTTTGGGAGGCCAAGGCAAGAAGACCATTTGAGCCCAGAAGTTCAAAACCCGCCTGGGCAATATAGGCACACTCCATTTCTAAAAATAATTATTAAAAAGATTAGCTGGGCAGGCCAGACATGGTGGCTCACGCCTGTAATCCCAGCACTTTGGGAGGCCAATGCAGGTGGATCACCTGAGGTCAGAAGTTCGAGACCAGCTGACCAACATGGAGAAACCCCATTTCTGCTAAAAATACAAAATTAGTCTGGCGTGGTGACTCATGCCTGTAATCCCAGCTACTAGGGAGGCTGAGGCAGAAGAATCGCTTGAACCCAGAAGGCGGAGGTTGTGGTGAGCCGAGATTGCGCCATTGCACTCCAGCCTGGGCAACAAGAACGAAACTCTGTCTCAAAAAAAAAAAAAAAAAAAAGATTAGCTGGGTGTGGTGGCACATGCCTGTGGTCCCAGTGACTTAGGAGGCTGAGGCAGGGGGATTGGGAGACGGAGGCTGCAGTGAGCCTTGATCACTGCACTCCAGCCTGGGTGACAGAGTGAGACCCTGTCTCAAAAAAGAAAAAAAATCAGTTGACTGTAATGTGAGCACTCATTTCTGGACTTTCAATTCTATTCCATTGATCTATATGTCAGTCCTTATGCCAGTGCCCAGGGGCTCAACTACTGGTACTTTGAATTAGATTTTGAATCAAGAAGCGTGAGTCTTCCAATTTTGTCCTTATTTTTCAAGATTGTTTTGTCTATTTGAAGTTCCTTACAATTTAATGTGAATTTTAGAATCAGCTTGTCCATTTTTGCAAAAAAGGTAGTTGGGATTTTGATAGAGATTGTGTTGAGTCTGTAGATCAATTTGGGAAGCATTGCTATATGAAGAGTAGTAAGTCTTTCAATCCATGAACACACAATGTCTTTTCATGTATTTAAGTTTAATTTCTTTCAATAATGTTTTGTAGTTTGCACTTCCTTGGTTAAATTCATTCCTAAGTTTTTTTATGGTGCCATTACAAATGGAATTGTTTTATTAATTTCATTTTTGGATTGTTCATTTCTAGTGTATAGAAATTCAACTGAGCCAGGTGTAGTGGTGCACCACCTGTAGTACCAGCTACTTGGGAGGCTGAGTCAGGAGGATTGCTTGTGGCCATGTTTGAGGCTATAGTGCATTATAATTGTGCCTGTAAATGATCACTGCATTCTAGCCTCGGCAACATAGTGCGATCTTGTCTCTTAAAAAATAAATAAATAAACAACTGATTTTTGTACATTGATCTTGTATCCTCCAACTTTGCAAAATTAAGTTATTACTATTAAGATTTTGTGGCCGGGCACGGTGGCTCATGCCTGTAATCCCAGCACTTTGGGAGGCCGAGGCGGGCAGATCACGAGGTCAGGAGATCGAGACCATCTTGGCTAACACGGTGAAACCCCATCTCTACTAAAAATACAAAAAATTAGCCAGGCGCGGTGGCAGGCGCCTGTAGTCCCAGCTACTCAGGAGGCTGAGGCAGGAGAATGGTGTGAACCCGGGTGGCGGAGCTTGCAGTGAGCCAAGATAGCGCCACTGCAGTCCGGCCTGGGCAAAAGAGTGAGACTCCGTCTCAAAAAAAAAAAAAAAAAAAAAAAAAAAGATTTTGCTTTATTTTGTGTTTGGTGTGGATACTTTAGGAACCAAAAGATAAATAAATAAGAAAAAGGTCTAGCACTTTGGTCAAATTTATTCCCAAGTGTGTGTTTGTAAACGATATTGTAAATGAATTTTCTTAGTTTCATTTTCAGCTTGCTAATTGTTACTGTATAGAAATACAATTTATTTATTTATTTACTTTTTTTTTTTTTTTGAGACAGTCTCGCTCTGTTACCCAGGCTGGAGTGCAGTGGTGTGATCTCGGCTTACTGCAACCTCTGCCTCCTGGGTTCAAGCGATTCTCTTGCCTCAGTCTCCCGAATAGCTGTGATTACAGGTGCGTGCCACAACCCCCAGCTAATTTTTGTATTTTTAGTAGAGATGGGTTTTCACCATGTTGGTCAGGTTAGTCTCGAACTCCTGACCTCATGATCTGCCCACCTAGGCCTCCCAAAGTGCTGGGATTATAGGCATGAGCCACTGCGCCAGGCCAATTTTTTTTATATCACTCTTACACCTGCAACTTTGCTGAATTTGTTTACTTGTTCTGACGGTTTTGTGGATTCCTTAGAATTTCCTACATACAAGATCATGTCATATGCAAATACATATGGTTTTATTTCTTCCTTTCTAATTTGTGTGGCTTTTATTTCTTTTTCTTGCTAATTTCCTGGCTAGAAATTTAAGTATAATGTTGAATAGAGGTGGCAAGAGTGAATATCCTTGTCTTCTTCCTGATCTTAGGAGAAAAACTTATAGTCTTTCATCATTAAGTATTACCTGTGGGGCTGGATGCGATGGCTCAAGCCTGTAATCACAGCACTTTGGGAGGCCAAGGCGGGTGGATCATTTGAGGTCAGGTGTTCAAGATCAGCCTGGCCAATATGGTGAAACCCGCATCTATACTAAAAACATCCCTACTAAAAATATAAAAACTTGGCGGGGTGCAGTGGCTCACACCTGTAATCTCACCACTTTGGGAGGCCGAGGCGGGCAGATCACGAGGTCAGGAGATCAAGACCATCCTGGCTAACACAGTGAAACCCCATCTCTACTAAAAATACAAAAAAAAAAAAAAAAAAGAAAATTAGCCAGGTGTCGTGGCACACGCCTGTAGTCCCAGCTACTTGGGAGGCTGAGGCAGGAGAATCGCTTGAACCCGGGAGACAGAGGTTGCAGTGAGCCGAGATCACACCACTGCACTCCAGCCTGGGCAACAGAGCAAGACTCCATCTCAAAAAAATAAAATAAACGAAAATTAGCCAGGTATAGTGGTGCGCACCTATAGTCCTAGCTACTCAGGAGGCTGAGGAAGGAGAATTGCTTGAACCTGGGAGGCAGAGGTTGCAGTGAGTCAAGATCATGCCACTGCACTCCAGCCAGGGTGACAGAGTAAGACTCTATCTCAAAAAAAAAAAAAAAAAAAAGGGATTTGTGGGAAGTAATTAAGGTCAAATGAGGTCATAAAGCTGGGCACTGATCTAATAGAATTAGTGTTTTTATGAGACGAGAACCCAGAGAGCTCCCTAGCTTTCTCTCTGCCATATGAGGCCACTTCAAGAAGGCAAGCCAGGTAATAAAGCCCACGCTGAGGTAGGAGGTGGAACCGGACTCCAGAGATGGGGCTTGGACACCAGACCAAATTGATGACTAGCTGAAACAGGGACAGGGTGAAAGCAGCTTTCCATAAGACACGCTCACCAGTGCGCCATGTCAGCTTACCATTTCCATGGCAGAACCCAGAGTTACCACCCCACCGCCTTTTTTTGAGACAGAGTCTCACTCTGTCGCCCAGGCTGGAGTGCAGTGGCACAGTCTTGGCTCACTGCAAGCTCCACCCCCCAGGTTCAAGCGATTCTCCTGCCTCAGCCTCCCGAGTAGCTGGGATTACAGGTGCCTGCCACCTCGCCAAACTGATTTTCGTATTTTAAGTAGAGACAGTGTTTCACCATCTTGGCCAGGCTGGTCTTGAACTTTTGACCTCATGATCCACCTGCCTTGGCCTCCCAAAGTGCTGGAATTACAGGCATGAGCCACTGTGCTCAGCCTACCACCCCTTTCAATGGCAACAACTTGACAACCCAGAAGTTATCAGCCTTTTTCTAGAAACGTCTGTATAGTCTGCCCCTTAATTTGCATGTAATTAAAGGTCAATGTAAATATGACTGCAGAACTGCCCTGAGCTGCTACTCTGGTCACACTACCTACAGGGTAGCCCTGCTCCGCAAGGAGCAGTCCCTCTGCTGTTGCTATAGGCCACTGCTTCAATAAAAGTTGGCATCTAGGCCAGGTGCAGTGGGTAATGCCTGTAATCCCAGCACTCTAGGAGGCTGAGGTGGGTGGATCATTTGAGGCCAGGAGTTTGAGACCAGCCTGGTCAACATGGTGAAACCCCATCTCTACTAAAAATACAAAAAAATTAGTTGGGTGTTTTGGCGCACACCTGCACTCCCAGCTACTCAGGAGGTTGAGGCGGGAGAATCACTTGAACCCAGGAGGCAGAGTCTGCAGTGAGCCACTGCACTCCAGCCTGGGTGACAGAGTGAGACCCTGCCCCAAAAAAAAAAAAAAAGTTGGCCTCTAACACCTTCGGTTTGCCCTTGAATTATTTCCTGGGTGAAGCCAAGAACCCTCTTAGTCTAAGCCCCAGTTTTGTGGCTTACCTGCCCTGCATCAACACCAGAAACTTAACCCTTTGGGAATCTCGATCTTGGACTTTCTAGCCTCTAGAACCATGAGAAAATGATCTGTATTATTAGGCTACCCAGTCTATGATATTCTGTTGTAGCCTGGGGTGACTAAGACATTGAGCCTGTATGACTGGAATTTTGTTACCTGCTTGGCCCCTTGATGGCATTTCAGTTTGTGACTCTTGGTTTACATGATCACAAAGCCAAAACTGTTTAGGAAGGAAGCAAAATCAAGACAGATTAAAAATAAAAATAAAAAATAAAAGGCTGGGCACCGTGGCTCACGCCCTCCCAGCACGTTGGGAGGCAAAGGTGAGCAGATCACCTGAGGTCAGCAGTTCAAGACCAGCCTGGCCAACATGATGAAACCACATCTCTACTAAAACGACAAAAATTAGCCAGGCGTGGTGGTGGGCACCTGTAATCCCAGGTATTCGAGAGGGAGGCAGGAGAATCGCTTGAACCTGGGAGGTGGAGGTTGCAGTGAGCCGAGATCACACCACTGCACTCCAGCCTGGGTGACAGAGCAAGACTCTCTCTCAAAAAATAAAATAAAATAAAATAAAATAAAGAGATGAGCACGCTGGCTCACACCTGTAATCCCACACTTCGGGAGAAAGAGGTGGCAGGATTGCTTGAGCCCAGGAGTTTGAGACCAGCCTAGGTAACAGGGCAAAATCCCATCTCAATTTTAAAAAAATTTTAAAAAAGAATAACAGGGCTGGGCACGATGGCTCATGCCTGTAATCCCAGCACTTTGGGAGGCCAAGATGGATGGATCACCTGAGGTTGGGAGTTTGCGACCAGCCTGACCAACATGGGGAAACCCCATCTCCACTAAAAATACAATATTAGCAGGTCGTGGTGGCACATACCTGTAATCCCAGCTACTCGGGAGGCTGAGGCAGGAGAATCGCTTGAACCTGGGAGGTGGAGGTTGTGGTGAGCCAAGATCATGCCATTGCACTCCAGCCTGGGCAACAAGAGCGAAATTCCATCTAAAAAAAAAAAAAAAAAAAAGGAAGGAAGAAATAAGGTATTTTACATAAGGATTAAAAAGAAATTAAAACGATTATTTGAAGATAATGGCTTAAACAGAAACTCTGCAAATCCTTAGAATAAGAAAGTTCAGGCCAGGTGTAGTGGCTTGTGCCTGTAATCCCAGTGCATTGGGAGGCTAAGGTCGGAGGATTGCTTGAGCCCAGGAGTTTGAGACAAGCCGGGTCAACATAATGAGATCGCATCTCTACAAAAAATTGAAAAATGAGCCAGGTGTGGCAGTGCATGCCTGTAGTCCTGGCTACTCAGGAGGCTGAGGTGGGAAGGTCACTTGAGCCTGAAGAGTTCAAGGCTACAGTGTTATGACCATGCCACTGCACTGCACTCCAGCCTGGGAGACAGACCAAGACCCTGAGACCCTGTCTCAAAAAACAAAATAAAAAACCGTCACTATATTGAACACAACATCAATGTTCAATAGCCATTCCCCTTCTCCTTTTCTAATAAAATTCCACTTTTTTGTGTTCCATCCCAGGACCACGATTTATCTAAACTGGTCATTCTGGGTCAATAAGTTTGGCTAAAAATAAATAATATCGAAATTGGTCACAGGAAATCTATTCTTTTTTTTTTTTTTTTTTTTTTTCAGACGAAGTCTCCCTCTGTCGCCCAGGCTGGAGTGCAGCAGCATGATCTTGGCTCACTGCAACCTCTGCCTCCCGGGTTCAAGCAATTCTCTGCCTCAGCCTCCCAAGTAGCTAGGATTACAGGCGCCTACCACCACGCCTGGCTAGTTTTTGTATTTTTAGTAGAGATGGGGTTTCACCATCTTGGCCAGGCTGGTCTTGAACTCCTGACCTTGCGTTCTACCCGCCTTGGCCTCCCAAAGTGCTGGGTCTGTCACCCAGGCTGGAGTGCAATGGTGCAATCATGGCTCACTGCAGCCTCAACCTCCCTGGGCTCAGATGATTCTCCCACCTTAGCCTCTCAAGTAGCTGGGATTAAAGGCATATGCCACCATGCCCAGCTAATTTTTCTATTTTTTTTGTAGAGACAGGGCATCCCTACCTTGCCCAGGCTGGTCTTGAACTCCTGGTTTCAAAGGTTCCTCCTGCTTCAGCCTCCCAAAGCGCTGGGTCTATTATTCCCTTTCATATTCAAACTTAATTCTGCATTTTCAAGGCCTTGAATTTTCAAGGACAGCTTTTTCTGTCCCTGAACTTAATCTTCAGCTCCTCTCACCTCCTGGGAGGTTGGGGGGTGGGGAAGAAAAGTCCCAACCCTCTAATCCTCCTTTGGTCTTTTGCTGCCAGCCCCCATCCTGAAGCTACCAGTCAATTTGTTTGCATACAAGAAGATATCACTTTGGAGATTCTAAGTGTATACGAGGAAATGAGGTCAAAGACCAAATATATATATTTCACTATATCACACTTCAAACTTTTGTTTACTGTTTCCCTTCTCCTACTCTATTATAAACCTTTGAGGGTGGGGACTGTGAGTTATTTATCTTTATGTTCCCAGTGTCAAGAGTGTTTAGCTATAATGGGAATGAATCTCAAAGTTTCTTGAATAAATGACAAGAAGAATCATAGTTGCATGAACTAAATTCATTATTCTCAGTCCTTGAGGTAAATGAATATATTGATATTATGTCTGCTTACTCTTTTTTTGCGAGAGAGAGAAAGAGGAGGGAGGGAGGGAAGGAAGGAAAAAAGGAAGGAAGGCGAAAAGAGAGAAAGACAGAAAAGAGAGAGAAAGAGAGAAAGAAGGAAGGGGAGGGAAGGAAGGAAAAGAAGGAGGGAAGAAGGGAAAGGGAGGGAGAGGAAGAAAAGAAAGAAGAAGGAAGGAAAGAAAGAAAGAAGAAAAGGAGGGAGGAAGGAACGAAGAAAGGGAAAGAAGGAGGGAGGAAGGGAAATGAAGGAAAGAAAGAAAAAAGAAAGAAGAAAAGGAGGGAGGAAGGAAGGAGGGAAGGAAGGATGGAAGAAAGGGAAAGAAGGAGGGAGGAAGGGACATGAAGAGAATAAAGAAAGAAGAAAAGAAAAGAAAAAAGAAAAGAAAAGGGAGGGCTCTGCGGGCGGCGGCGGCGCGGGGAGCCGGTTGCAGGCCGAGATGCTGCAGATGGACCTGATCGACGCGACGGGGGACACTCCCGGGGCCGAGGGCGACGAGGAGGACGACGACGAGGAGGACGACGACGAGGAGCGCGCGGCCGGGCGGCCGGGAGCGGGGCCGCCCAAGGCCGAGTCCGGCCAGGAGCCGGCGTCCCGCGGCCAGGGCCAGAGCCAAGGCCAGAGCCAGGGCCCGGGCAGCGGGGACACGTACCGGCCCAAGCGGCCCACCACGCTCAACCTCTTTCCGCAGGTGCAGTTGTCTCAGGACACACTGAATAATAATTCTCTGGGCAAAAAGTACAGTTGGCAGGATCGGGTGTCTCGATCATCCTCACCCCCGAAGACAGGGGAGCAGACACCACCGCATGAACACATTTGCCTGAGCGATGAGCTGCCCCCCCAGAGCAGCCCCGCCCCCACCACAGATCGAGGCACCTCCACCAACAGCCCACGCTGCTGGTAGATGAGCACGCGCAGCTGGAGCTGGTGAGCCTGCGGCCGTGCTTCGGAGACTACAGTGACGAGAGTGACTCGGCCATCGTCTACGACAACTGTGCCTCCGTCTCCTCGCCCTATGAGTCAGCCATCGGAGAGGAATATGAAGAGGCCTCCCGGCCCCAGCCTCCTGCCTGCCTCTCCAAGGACTCCACGCCTGACGAACCCGACGTCCATTTCTCCAAGAAGTTCCTGAACATCTTCATGAGTGGCCGCTCCGGCTCCTCCAGTGCCGAGTCCTTCGGGCTGTTCTCCTGCATCACCAACGGGGAGGAGCAGGAGCAGACCCACCGGACCATATTCAGGTTTGTGCCTCGACACGAAGACGAACTTGAGCTGGAAGTGGATGACCCTCTGCTAGTGGAGCTCCAGGCTGAAGACTACTGGTACGAGGCCTACAACATGCGCACTGGTGCCCGGGGCATCTTTACTGCCTATTACGCCATCGAGGTCACCAAGGAGCCCGAGCACATGGCAGCCCTGGCTAAAAACAGTGACTGGGTGGACCAGTTCCGGGGGAAGTTCCTGGGCTCAGTCCAGGTTCCCTATCACAAGGGCAATGTCGTCCTCTCTGCCGCTATGCAAAAGATTGCCACCACCCGCCGGCTAACCGTGCACTTTAACCCGCCCTCCAGCTGTGTCCTGGAGATCAGCGTGCGGGGTGTGAAGATAGGTGTCAAGGCCGACGACTCCCAGGAGGCCAAGGGGAATAAATGTAGCCACTTTTTCCAGTTAAAAAACATCTCTTTCCGCGGATATCATCCAAAGAATAACAAGTACTTTGGGTTCATCACCAAGCACCTCGCCGACCACCGGTTTGCCTGCCACGTCTTTGTGTCTGAAGACTCCACCAAAGCCCTGGCAGAGTCCGTGGGGAGAGCATTCCAGCAGTTTCACAAGCAGTTTGTGGAGTACACCTGCCCCACAGAAGATATCTACCTGGAGTAGCCGCGCAGCCCCGCCCTCTGCGTCCCCCGGCCCTCAGGCCAGTGCCAGGACAGCTGGCTGCTGACAGGATGTGGCACTGCTTGAGGAGGGGCACCTGCCACCGCCAGGGGATGAGGAAGTGGGAGCCGCTGGCTCAGGGTAGGGGAGGGTGGGGCAATGGGGTGAGGCAAATGCAGTTTATTGTAATGTATGGGATTAGATTCATCTATGGAGGGCAGAGTGGGCTGCCTGGGGATTGGGAGGGACAGGGCTTGGGGAGCAGGTCTCTGGCAGAGAAGGATGTCCGTTCCAGAAGCACACGGCCCTGCCCCATCCTGGGCCATACCTCCCCTGCCAGGGCTCGGGTGCTCTGGCTCCTGCCTTGATGAAGCCCATGTCCTGCCTTGATGAAGCCTGTGCCACCTGCAAGTGCCCGCCCTGCCCCTGTCCCAACACCCACCGAAGAGCCCTGAGCTCAGGCTGAGCCCAGCCACCTCCCAAGGACTTTCCAGTGAAGAAATGGCAACACGTGGAAGTGAAGTCCCTGTTCTCAGCTCTGTCATCTGCGGGGCTTCTGGGTGGCTCCTGCCACCGACCTCACTGGCATGCTAGCCTGTGGCAGGCCTAGGACCTCAGCGGGGAGGAGGAGCTGCCGCAAGGCCCTATCCCAGCGGGAGAGGGAGGCTTCCTGACTGACACAGGCTAGCCCCATCTTGGTCCTGTCACCCTGGCCCCAACTATTAAAGTGCCATTTCCTGTCAAAAAAAAAAAAGAAAGAAAAGGGAGGGAGGGAGGGAGGCAGGAAGGAAGGAAGAGAGGGAGGGAGGGAAGGGAGGAAGAAGGGAAAGAAGGAGGGAGGGAGGGAAATAGAAAGAAAGAAGGAAAGAAAAAGAAAGAAAGAAAGAGAAATAAAATAAAAATTAAAAAACCATAAGGTTAAAGTAAACCCTTTTTCTTCATACAGATTAAAACACATGACTTCAAATTACAGCTTTGCTTCTTAATAGCTTGGTGATGTAGGACAAGTTATGTAACCTCTCTGCGCCTCAGTTTCCTCATTTATAAAATAGGGCAATAATAATATCTAGCCCATAAGGCATTGTGAAGATTAAATGTGAAATGCGGATCACAAATACCTAGCAGCCCAATAGATACTCACTGTAATAATTGTTATTTTTATAATTTCTGCAAAAGTATGGTGATGATTCTTGGGTTAACCTAAAGGCAGATTTTCTTTTATTTCTTCCTGTTTCTTTTCTTTTCCTTGTTCACTTTAAAGAATTAAAAAGAAAATCGATTCCAGCATTTTGGAATAAAAATTTGCATCAAAAAGAATTTATTCATTTTATTGACATACAAATAAAATGTCATTTGTTTATTCAATAAACGTTTATTAAATGTCTAGTAAATTTCAGATGTCATGCCAGGCACAGGGATGACAATGACAATAAGATGTGGTCTCTGCCCTCAGGGAGCTGATAGTCCAGGAGACTGACAAGTAGACAGGTGATTACATGCAATGTAACAAAGGCTATGATGTCATACAAGAAGACAAGTGGGAGTATGTGATGGGAGCATGGTTTTGACCAGTTCCTCCTCTTAGATTTATCCCTTTTTCTTCGGCTATAAAGCAAAAGAATTGGTCCTATTTTTTTTTTCTTAACTTTGCAAATTAAATCATAAATTTTAATAACTTTATAAAGATAAAAGGCAAGCGGTCAGATTCAGTGGCTCACACCTATAATCCCAACACTTTGGGAGGCCGAGGCAGATGGATAACCTGAGGTCAGGAGTTCGAGACCAGCCTGGCCAACATCACGAAACCGTGTCTCTACTAAAAATACAAAAATTAGCTAGGTGTGGTGGCAGGCACCTGTAATTCCAGCTACTCAGGAGGCTGAGGCAGGAGAATCGCTTGAACCTGGGAGGCGGAGTTTGCAGTGAGACGAGATGTCGCCATTGCTCTCCAGCCTGGGCTACAGAGCAAGACTCTGTCTCAAAACAAAACAAAACAAAACAAAACAAAACAAAACAAAAAGATGAGCAACTTGAATTATGGAGGACACTAGAAATAGTGTTTCCTACAGAATCAGGGCTTCCTACCAACATAGTCACTTCTAGGGTTTTTGACCTGAAAAGTTCTGTGGCATATTTTTTCTTTGCTATCCACTTTTTTTCCCCTACTTTTTTCCCCTCTTTCTCTCCTCTACTTTATCTCCTAGAGATCTAGGTAGTTCCCAAAGGAATAATGCTTTACGGAGTCTAATGCTGATTTATTAGGTAAAAACAGAAAATGATTTTTTTTTACCCACAAGTTCCATACCAAAAAATGAATGTAAACTTCTTATGCAGTTTCACACATAGAAAATGCAGGTTATTTTAATTCCATTGCATTTTTCAGAATTCTCAATCGCAATCCTCTGACAACTGTTGAAGATCCATATCTCTTTAAATTACTGGCATTAAAATATCTGTAAGTACAATAGTACTCTTGTGAGTCATGAGATGATTTATACTCTTTTTAAATTTTTCATCAAAGATTAAGTATTTTGCATTTAGGCTAAAATGTCATAATTTAAATTTTAACTGAGTTATTGAAAAACATTATTGGCAAAGGAAAGGATGTGTAATGGTCAAGATAGCCAGCAGGGGAAAGAGAACAGTGTTGAAGAACCCATATAGATTTGGAACATGTAGACACATGGAGGAATATTACTTAACCAAGAAAGCAAAGGGGAAAAGGTGTTCATTATTCTAAAAAGGAAGAAAAGAGTGAATAATCAAGATGGGTGAATGCAATATGAAAATGAGAAGTAAGATAATGGTAAAAAAAAAAACAGTGTAAGACCTACTCTTAAATATCATTAATTTGATGATGCAAATCAACTTTAATTTCTTTAATAAGAGCTCTCTGGAATTTTGCGGCAAATAAACTGTTGAACTGGCTTGTTTTATAGGGAAGCCAAAATTGAAGTAATCACACGTCCTTGAATTATCTTTTTAAGTACAGAATTTTTTATTGGGGTTCATATCATGACTGTTTCGGCTTTCTTCTTCAGAGATGTGGGAACAACGCAAGTCCCACTTACAACACTTAAGAACATTCTCATGATGACCGTTGAACTGGAAAAACTGTAAGTTATTTTTTTCTTAGACTTATTTTCACCTTGTTGCGTTTTTAGGTTTGTTTTATTATTTTCTTAAGTCAGGTTTATTGAGATATAATTTTCATATACTAACATTCACCCTTTTTAAGTGTACAATTTGATGAGTTTTGACAAATGTATAGTTACATAACCACCACCACATTCCCAATATAAAGCATTTCTGTCGCCTCAAAAAGGTCCCTCGTGTCCCTTTGTAGTCAATCACCTCCTCCCACCGTCACCCCCTGTTAGCCACTAATCTGATTTCCTATAGTTTTGCCTTTTCCAGAATATCTTATAAATGAAATCATATAGCATGTAGCCTCTTGTATTTGACTTCTTTCACTTAGCATAATTTTTTCTTTTTTGAGATGGAGTCTCACTGTTGCCCAGGCTGCAGTGCAGCGGCATGACCTAGACTCACTGCAACCTCCACCTCCCAGGTTCAAGTGATTCTCCTGCCTCAGCCTCCTGAGTAGCTGGGATTACAGGCACATGCCACCACGCCTGGCTAATTTTTGTATTTTTAGTAGAGACGAGATTTCACCATGTTGGCCAGGCTGGTTTTGAAGTCCTGACCTCAAGTGATCCGCCTGCCTTGGCTTCCCAAAGTGCTAGGATTACAGGTGTGAGCCACCTCACCTGGCCTCACTTATCATATTATTTTTTGAAATTATGCTGCCATCCATGTTGCTGCACCCATCACTACAGCTGGCCCTCCATATCTGCAGGTTCCTCATCCATGGATTCAACTAAACATGGATGGAGAATACTTGAAAAAAATGAAATATATAAAATAACTGTAAGACAATAAAAACAGTAGAAAATTTAAAATACAGTATAATTATTTACATACCATTTACACTGTATTAGGTATTTAAAGTATACCTGAGGCTATATACAAACATTATGTCATTTCATAGAAAAGACTTCAGCACCTGTGGACTTTGGTGTTGGCAGGGGGTCCTGGAGCCAATCCCCTGCAGACGCCGAGGGACAACTGTTCACTCCTTTTTATTGCTCAGTAGTATTCCAGTTGTGTGGAAACCCCATCTCTACTAAAAATACACAAATTAGCCAGGTGTGGTGGCACACGCCTGTAATCTCAGCTACTCAGGAGGCTGAGGCACGAGAAGTGCTTGAAGCTGGGAGGTGGAGGTTGCAGAGTCTCCTTTACACTTGCTGTCCTCCCTCCACTGCCGCCTGACACACTCCTCCCCAGCAGTGGCCTCTTCATAGGCAAATTTGAGGAGCACCTTTCAGTTCTTGTCCTGCTTGACTTGGCCCTGATGTTTGAAATTCTTGATGAATCTTTCTTCCGGAAACGCACTCTTTCTATGCTTCCAGGAAATCTTTTTCTTGGTTCTCCAGACAACTTCTTAGACTCCTTGACCAATTCCTTCTTGTTGCCAACAATGGAAACAAACCAGCCCTACCTAAGCAAAGCACATTAAAACTCACTAGAAAGATACAGGGGAGGGGGCGCCCACTAAACCTCTAAAGAGACAGGAGGTGGGGAGCTGTAGGACCAGGTTTGGGAACCTGCAAGACTCAAGACCAGAGCCCCTGAAATAGCAAGAAGCTGGAAGCACAGGAACTGTCAGAGCCGGATGGCTGTCACTGCAGTCAGCGCCTCTGATTGTTTGTTTTTGAGATGGAGTCTCGCTCTGTTGCCCAGGCTGGAGTGCAGTGGCATGATCTCGGCTCACTGCAACCTCCACCTCCCGGGTTCAAGCAATTCTCCTGCCTCAGCCTCCCAAGTAACTGGGACTACAGGAGCCTGCCACCATGCCCGACTAGTTCTTTATATTTTTAATAGAGACGGGGTTTCAACATGTTCGTCTCAAACTCCTGACCCCAGGCGATCCACTTGCCTCGGCCTCCCAAAGTGCTGGGATTACAGGCGTGAGCCACCATGCCTGGCCAGTTTTTGTACATTTAGTAGAGACTGGTTTTGCCATGTTGGCCAGGTTGGTCTCAAACTCCTGACCTCAAGTGATCCATCCACCTCCGCCTCCCAAAGTGCTGGGATTACAGGCATGAACCACTGTGCCCAGCCACCTCTGATAGTTTTCATCATCCTTGGGCCACTGGCTCCCAAATCACGGTTCCAGACAAAAGTTTACAAGTAGTCCAGCTTTGGCCGGGCTCAGTGTGATGGTAAATACTGAGTGTCAACTTGATTGGATTGAAGGATACAAAGTATTGATCTTGGGTGTGTCCGTGAGGGTGTTCCCAAAGGAGATTAACATTTGAGTCAGCGGGCTGAGAAAGGCAGACCCACCCTTAATCTGGTTAGGCACAAGCTAATCAGCTGCCAGCAAGGCTAGAATATAAGCAGGCAGAAAAATGTGAGAGACTGGCTTAGCCTCCCAGCCAACATCTTTCTCCCATGCTCGATGCTTCCTACCCTCCAACATCGGACTCCAAGTTCTTCAGTTTTGGAACTCAGACTGGCTCTCCTTGCTCCTCAGCCTGCAGATGGCCTATTGTGGGACCTTGTGATCCTGTGAGTTAATACTTAATAAACTCCTGTATGTATTCCATTAATTCTGTCCCTCTAGAGAACCCTGACTAATACGCTCAGTGACTCACACCTGTAATCCCAGTACTTTGGGAGGCTCAGGCAGGAGGATGGCTTGAGCCCCAGAGTCTTCTTCTTCTCCTTCTCCTTGTCCTTCTCTTCCCTTCCCCTTTCTCCTCTTCCTCTTCCTCCTCTTCCTCTCCTTCCTCTTCCTCTTCTTCCTCTTGTTTGTTTGAGAAAGCTTCTCACTCTGTTGCCAAGGCTGGATTGTAGTGGCACAATTGTGACTCACTGCTCCTCAGCCTCCTGAGAGCCCAGGAGTTTGAGGCTGCAGTGAGCTATGATCACACTACCTACCACACTCCTGCCTGGGTGACAGAGCAAGACCCTGTCTCGAAAAACAAACAAAAAACTCTGGTATGATAGAGGTGAATTGTCTGTTTTATCCTGATAATTCTGCTTACTTTAGTCCCGTGGTTCTCAACTGGGCCAATTTTGCTCCCCAAGTGACATTTGGCAATATCTGGGCAGAGGTCAAGGACGCTGCTTAACATCTTTTTTTTTTTTTTTTGAGACACAGTTTTGCTCTTGTTGCCCAGGCTGGAGTGAAATGGCTCGCTTTTGCCTCACTGCAACCCCTGTCTGCCGGGTTCAAGCGATTCTCCTGCCTCAGCCTCCCGAGTAGCTGGGATTATGGGCATGCACCATCAAGCCTGGCTAATTTTGTATTTTTAGTAGAGATGGGGTTTCTCCATGTTGGTCAGGCTGGTCTCAAACTCCCAACCTTAGGTGATCAGCCCGCCTCAGCCTCCCAAAGTGCTGGGATTACAGGTGTGAGCCACCTCACCCGGCCTGCTTAACGTCTTAAAACACACAGGACAGTTCCCCCATAAAAAAATGATGACCAGCCGAAAATGTCAACAGTATCAAGGTGAAGAAATTGCCATAAAGGCTTGGTAAACAGGGATGGTATGACGACACTATTGATAGGCCACATTAAAATACTTAGGGCCATATCCATTATCCCTGTTTTTATGATTTCTTCTTTGTCCCCATGCAGTTTCAGGGGCAAAATAAGGGAGTAAGTCAAAGGTGGTTCCAAATAGACATCTGGGAATCTTAGGGTGTAATATGGCCCTCATGGAGGCCCTTGCTGAGCTTAGGGCCTGATTCTGGAATCCTAGCATTGCCAAGAGAGGCAGGCTGGCAGGTGAGAAGACAAATAATGGGAGAGCCCACATATGTTGGAATTCATTTGATGGTATCTAAGCTGGGGTGATTGTCCCCACTAGCATTACATGACTATGGATCCAGTTATTTGGAGAAATCCATTTCCTCCACAGGGAATATATACTACATTAGAACCAAAGATGGAATCCTTAGTAAATGGAATCATTTGGCAAAATTCAGTTGTCTGAAATTTTTGCATAAAATTCTCTTTTTTATTTTCATTGAGCCAAATAAATAAAGTATCAGGTATTTACTAGGGTCACCATTCTTTGATTCATTGATTTTTTTTCTTCAGACAGGATCTTGCTCTGTCACCCACGTTGGAGTGCAGTGGCATAATCTCAGTTCACTGCAACCTCCACTTCCTGGGCTTAAGTGATTCTCCCGCCTCAGCCTCCCAAGTAGCTGGAAATACAGGCGTGTGCCACCATGCCCGGCTAATTTTTGTATTTTTTGTAGAGATGGGTTTTCATCATGTTTCCCAGGCTGGGTTTTTTTTTTTTTTTCAAATGTCTTAGGGTTTTCGCTTTATTATTTCCTTGATATCCACAGCAGAAGTTCAGAGGTATAACTTCAACATTAACAGGTGAAAAGTTCTACAATGACTTGTTGCACTCCATCACATTAGAATAATTGAACTATAATTTCCATACAACACAAGAAAACTACAGTATTTAGTGACAACTGAAAGATACCTGATAAATAAATATATCAACTTACTACTCATGAAAAGAATGGAGCTGGTTATTTCAGCTATAAAAGGGCAAAGCAAAAAGACCATTTTCTAGCCATTTGAAAGTTACTCAAAAAATTGATACAATGGAATGGAAAGGAAAACAAAAAAGATTGTAAGCAACTTTAACAATGTTCTTGCATTCTACTGATACACAAACCTCTAGGGTTTCAGTTGACACAATCAAGTTCAACTTGTACTGACAGAAAATATTAAAAACCTTCCTGTTGAGTTTTTAATATCAAACAGGGAGGTTAGTAAATTGTTTTCTGATTCTTCTACAAAAAAAAAAAGTCTAGAAGAGGGACAGGGAATGTAGTGTGCACCACTTATTATTATTCTAAGTAATAATTTTTACTTACGAAGTCAACACGAGTGCAAAGGGCTTAGTGATGCATCTTATTCTTTACTTTTGGACAGTAACACCCTCAGATGGTATTTTTATTGGTTTGTTTTATATCCCCCTTTTCCATTTGCCCTTCTGTTTTGAAGTGCTTTTTCTTAAAACTTAAGTTCTTTGCCTCCATTTTCTTATAAACCCAATTTCCTCTTTAGTGCAACTCTACCATTTGAAAGGAACCTTTCTATTGTAATTTACAAGCTGTGAATAACCGCTATGTAATTCTTTCCAAGGATTAATAAACTGAGAGATGATTTGAACCAACAGAGGTAGGGGAAGATTAGAAGGGGGATGCAAGTGGCCACAGATCTTAGAGGCGGCCAGGAGAGGGCGCTGCTCCAAGGTGAAGGTCGCACCCTGAGAGGCCATCCTTTTTTGTAGGACCAGACTGGGGTGTAAGGACAGTGCCTCATCCTCACAACGACAGACCCGTGTTCTGGGTGTGGATTTGCCTCCCTTGCCTGAGGGACTTCTGCTAGCACTGCCGTTCCTACACTTAGACCATGCTAGAATGAGTCCAGGAACCGAGGAGAGGAGATGGGAGTGGCTCTTCCCACTGTGGCCCCTAATAATTCACATGAAGAATTTTTGCTTTCCTTGCCAGGGACCCGGGACTCAGTGGGTCCAGAGGTCCTAGTGCCAAAGGAAGAAATGTGTAGATCAGGAAATACTATTATGGTTTTATTCAACTGGAAGCCGAGGCTGGCCATTTATTGTATTTATTTATTTATCTATCTGTCTATCTATCTATTTATTTATTTATTTTGAGACAGAATCTCACTCTTGTTTCCCAGGCTCCCAGGCTCAAGAGATCCTCCTACCTTAGCCTCCTGAGTAGGTGGTACTACAGTCGCATGCCACCTTGCCCAGCTAATTTTTTTTTTCTTTTTTTTTTTTTTTGAGACGCAGTCTCATTTTGTTGCCCAGGCTAGAGTGCAGTGGCGCGGTCTTGGCTCACTGCAACCTCCACCTCCTGGGTTGAAGCGATTCTCCTGTCTCAGCCTCCGGAGTAGCTGGGATTACAGGCATGTGCCACCGCGCCTGGCAATTTTTTTTTTTAGTAGAGGCGGGGTTTCACCATGTTGGCCAGGCTGGTCTCAACTCCTGACCTTGTGATCCACCTGCCTCAGCCTCCCAAAGCACTGGGATTGCAGACATAAGCCACCGCGCCTGTTTTTTTTGTTTTGTTTTGTTTTGTTTTCTGACAGAATCTCTGTCACCCAGGCTGGAGTGCAGTGGTGCGATCTCAGCTCACTGCAACCTCTGCCTCCTGGGTTCAAGCAATTCTCCTGCCTTAGCCTCCCAAGTAGCTGGGATTATAGGTGCACGCCACTATGCCCAGCTAATTTTTGTATTTTTAGTAGAGGTGGGGTTTCACCATGTTGGCCAGGCTGGTCTCAAACTCCTGACTTCAGGTGATCCACCCACCTCGGCCTCCCAAAGTGCTGGGATTATAGGTGTGAGCCATCAAGCCCAGCCCTGCCCAGCTAAATTTTTACACTATTGGCAAGTATGCTGCCCAAGAGTGCTCTGGAACTCCTGGGCTCAAGTGATCTTCCTTCCTCGGCCTCCCAATGTGCTTGGATTATAAGCATGAGCCACCTTGCCCAGCCAAAGCTGGCCATTTAAAGTTCCTCATGCTGCTGAATCAATAAGGATGGAAGGCGGCTACTATTATGGGCTAAGTGTTTGTATCCTCCCCAAATTCTTTTTTTTTTTTTTTTGAGATGGAGTTTTGCTCTTGTTGCCCAGGCTAGAGTGCAGCGGCGCGATCTCTGCTCACTGCAACCTCCACCTCCCAGGTTCAAGTGATTCTCCTGCCTCAGCCTCCTGAGTTAGCTGGGATTACAGGCATACACCACCACACCCGGCTAATTTTGTATTTTTAGTAGAGATGGGGTTTCTCCATGTTGGTCAGGCTGGTCTCAAACTCGCGACCTCAGGTGATCTGCTGACCTCAGCCTCCCAAAGTGCTGGGATTACAGGCATGAGCCACCGCGCCCAGCCCCCAAATTGTTTTTTTGCTTGTTTGTTTTTTTGAGACGGAGTCTCGCTCTGTCACCCAGGCTGGAGTGCAGTGGCATGATCTTGGCTCACTGCAAGCTCTGCTTCCCGGGTTCACGCCATTCTCCTGCCTCAGCCTCCCAAGTAGCTGGGACTACAGGCGCCCGCCACCACGCCTGGCTAATTTTTTGTATTTTTAGTGGACACGGGGTTTCACTGTGTTAGCCACGATGGTCTCGATCTCCTGACCTCGTGATCTGCCCGCCTCAGACTCCCAAAGTGCTGGGATTACAGGCATGAGCCACCGCGCCCGGCCTCGGCCCCCAAATTCTTATGTTGAAGCCCTCACCTCTATGTGATGGTATTAGAAGGTGGGGCCTTTGGGACGTAATTAGGCTTACAGTGCCCCACGATGGGATGAGTGTCTTAAAAGAAAAGACCAGGTGGTCTGCCTAGTGACTCACCCCTGAAATCTCAGCACTTTGGGAGGCCAAGGTGGATGGATCACTTGAGATCAGGCGTTTGAGACCAGCCTGGGCAATATGGTGCCATCTCTACTAAAAATACAAAAATTAGCTGGGCGTGGTGGCGGAAGTCTGTAATCCCAGCTACTTGGGAGGCTGAGGTGGGAGAATCGCTTGAACCCAGGAGGTGGAGGTTGCAGTGAGCCCAGATCACGTCATTGCACTCCAGCCTCCGGCCTGGACAGAGAGAGCATCTGAGAGTCTCTGTCTCAAAACAAAAAGAAAAAAAAAAAGAAGAGACCAGAGAGCCTTTCTTCTCTTTGTCCACCAAGTGAAGATATGGCAAGAAGGCAGCCATCTGCAAGCTAGGAAAAGAGCCCTTACCAGCACCCAATCGTGCTATCACCCTGATATGGGACTTCCCAGCCTCCAGAACTGTGAGAAATCAATGTCTGTTGTTTAAGCCACCCAGTATGTAATAGCAGCCTGAATTAACTAAACCATCACCGAACTAGCCTCTTTACCTATGATTAGCAAGAGGAAAATGGCTCTGTTACTTAGTAGAGGAAGGAGGCTATGTCTGAAAGCCAAAAATTCACTGGGGACACGTCTTAGCAGGCTCTTGACCCTAAGACCTGGTTAATGGAAAAGTAGAGCAACCCAATAAAAACAAGACCACCAAGAAGTCAGGTCTTATGGAATAAAGTATTGAGTGTCCCTATGAGGCACAGAACCCTTCGAAAGGGGATTGGAAGAAGTGGTGGAAGAAGGCGGCTATGATTATCAACTTAGACTTCATGGCCATTTGTAGAAGGAGGCTTCTACCAGCTATGTTTTATGTTAATTGGCTCTTTTCTCTTCTTTTTTCTTTCAACCTTATATTAAGAGCACTGGCAGAAGCTAGCGGTTTTGGTATCCTGTAATTATTAGTTGTATAACCTTGGCCAAGTAACTCAACCTTTCTGTGCCTCAGTTACTCATCTGTAAAACAGGGTAATAAGTCTCAACCTCGTACTTATGGTGTTATAAAGATTTAACACTAGGCTGGGCATGGTGGCTCACACCTGTAATCCCAGCACTTTGGGAGGCGGAGGAGGGTGGATCACCTGAGGTCAGGAGTTCAAGACCAGACTGGCCAACATGGCAAAACCCTGTCTCTACTAAAAATACAAAAAATTAGCTGGGTGTGGTGGCACGTGATTGTAATCCCAGTTACTCGGGAGGCTGAGGCAGGAGAATTGCTTGAACTAAACCTGGGAGGCGGAGGTTGCAGTGAGCCGAGATCATGCCACTGCACTCTAGCCCAGGCAACAGAGTTAGACTCTGTCTCAAAAAAAAAAAAAAAAAAAAAAATTAACACTTTGAACAAAAAAGTAAAAAATAATAAAATTAAAAAAAGATTTAACAATTGGGCCAGGCATGGTGGCTCATGCCTGTAATACCAGCACTTTGGGAGCCTGAAGAGGGAGGATTACTTGAACCCAGGAGTTCCAGACCAGCCTGGACAACAAAGCAAGACTTTGTTTCTACTTAAAAAAAAAAAAAAACACCAAAGTCAGGTGTGGTGGTACACACCTGTGATCCCAGCTACTTGGGAGGCTGAGATGGGAGGATCCCTTGAGCCTTGGAGGTTGAGGCTGCAATGAGCCATGATCATACCACTGCACTCCAGCCTAGGCGACAGAGTGAGGCCCATGTCAAAAAAAAAAAATTATCCCCAACATTTAGCAGCTTAAAACAAAAAACATTTATTATATCACACTTTCTGTGGGTCAGGAATCTGGGAGGGACTTAGCTGGGTGGTTCTGCTCAGTTCTCTTGGGATGTTTCAGTCAAGCAGTGGCCTGGGGCTGCACTCTTATCTGAAGACTCAATTGGGAGAAAATATGCATTCAAGGTCACTCACTGGTTGTTGGCAGGCTGTAGTTCCTCACTGAATATTGGTTGAAGACTTCATTGGCTTACTACCTGGACTTCTCCATAGACTGCTTGAATGTCCTCCCCACATAGCTAGAGTGAATGAACTAAAAGAGAGAGAGAACACACACAGCCCAGGTAAGAGTTCAGTCTTTCTAAGTCATTTTATGAAAAAGATTCTTTTTTTGGGGGAGGGGATGGAGTCTTGCTCTGTCGCCAGGCTGGAGTGCAGCGGCACGATCCCAGCTCACTGCAACCTCTGCCTCCCGGGTTCAAGTGATTCTCCTGCCTCAGCCTCCCAAGTAGCTGGGATTACAGGCGTGTGCCACTATGCCCAGCTAATTTCTGTACTTTTAATAGAGACGGGGTTTCACCATGTTGGCCAGGATGGTCTTGATCTCTTGACCTTGTGATCTGCCTGCCTTGGCCTCCCAAAGTGCTGGGATTACAGGCGTGAGCCACTGCACCTGGCCAAAAAAGATTCTTGCACACACGTTTATAGTAGCACTATTCACAGTTGTAAAAATGTGGAACCAGCCCAAATGCCCATCAATCAATCAGTGGCTAAAGAAACTGTGGTATAGATATACAGTGGAATACTACTCAGTCATAAAAAGGAATGAATTAATGGCATTTGCAGCAACCTGGATGGGATTGGAGACTATTATTCTTGTTTTTGTTTTTTTTTTTTTTTTTTGAGATAGAGTCTCACTCGGTCACCCAGGCTGGAGTGCAGTTGCGCAATCTTGGCTCACTGCAAGCTCTGCCTCCTGGGTTCACACCATTCTCCTGCCTCAGCCTCCCAAGTAGCTGAGACTACAGGTGCCTGCCACCATGCCCGGGTAATTTTTTTTTTTTTTTTGTATTTTTAGTAGAGACCGGGTTTCACCATGTTAGCCAGGATGGTCTCGATCTCCTGACCTTGTGATCCACCCGCCTCAGCCTCCCAAAGTGCTGGGATTACAGGCGTGAGCCACCGCACCCGGCATTTTTTTTTTTTTTTACTAACCAGGGGTTTAATATAAATACAACCAGCATAGAAAGACCCAAAACTATACAGAAACCAAAACCAGAATGCCATGTGGTGGAGGCAAAGGGCAGAATTTCTGACCCCTTTGGCTCAGCTGCCCTTCCCCACAAATAAAAACCAACAAACAGGACAAATCAGGACAATAAAGAAGATTCATGCTAAGCTGTGGCCGAGGGGGGAAGGTATGATCGGGTGGGGGTGGGACAAGGAATGGCCATGGAAGATAACTGGGTCAGGTTGGACCCTGGGCTGGGAGGGGGAGGGCAAGGCCCATCACCACAACTTAAGCTAAACCTAAGCTGCCCCCAGGTGCCATAGGTCCCTGTCCCAGCAGGGAGGCTGATGGGCCTGGGCCCATGCCCCTCCCCACCTTTGGGGGTCAGATAGTGGCCACCCAGGTCTGCTGGGTTGGGGCCTGACACAGGCTCTGCATGCGCATTCGGGCTGCCTGTGGAGAGAGAATGGAGTCACTGTTTAACCGTGCTACCTGCCTCAGCCCCAGCAGACCACAGGAGGTTGGCCCCAGATTCACTGAGTGCCTGCAGCAGCCGTACAGACACAGCATCCTTGGCCACCTCATGCCCATCCCGGCCATCTAGGATCAGCACAACCCAGATGAGGCCGCTGAAGGGCACCCGATGCCCAGGAATCACCACCTGGTACCAGAAGCGGTGCCAGCCAGCAGGTCCTATGCCCAAACACTTGGTGAGGAACACAGGGCTGCCCAGCTTCATTCGTTGGCACAGCAACTGCAGAGTAGCCCGAGCCCTTGGGACCCTAACTTGTCCCTTGCCAAGGCCAACTGGCTGCCCTCTGGCTGTGGGGACCGCAAGGAGGGACCCACAAGCTGCTGGCGAAGTCGCTGCTTCAGTTCTGGCTTGAGCCACTCCACAGCCACCTGCTCTCCACAGAGGTGTGACTGCCCTTCCTCCGGGGCCTTTTTGGCCATGGCAGCGGTCCAGTGCGAGCTGAATTTGAGCATAGCGATCTGCCCGGGCGCCGGTCCGGGGCTGGGCAGCAGCCGCGCCTGCTGCAGGCCGGGACCCAGCGGCTGCAGCGCGGGCTGCAGCGCGAGCAGCAGCGCGGTACGGGTCAGATTCGGCGGCAGGCAGTCAACGCTCAGCTCACACTTCCCGGTGCTGCGGCACACGAGCAGCGGGCAGGACGGCCGCAGCGGGTGGTTGTGCAGCGGGCGATGGCGGCCTGCGCGCCGCGCCGCGAGCTGCAGCGGGCATATGCGAAGCCGCGGTTCAGGCCGCTGAAGGTCATCATCAGGCGGAACTCGTAGAGGCGGCCCACGCGCTGGAACAGCGGGATAAGCTGATGCTCGTACACTTCCTGAGGCAGCCGCCCGATGAACACCTCTGACCCAGGCGGCGGCGGGCTGCCCACCCAGCCTGGAGGTGGCCCGCCATACTTCCTCTGCCCGTTCACCTGCACCAGGCGACGCCTGTCTCCCTGACCCACGCCTCCAGCGCCGCCTTGTTCTCTGGCTTCACCCTCTCACACCACAGCTCACAATCCCGCTTGGACTGCATGGCTCTCTGTTCTCTTTTTTTTTTGAGACGTAGTTTCACTCTTGTTCTCCAGGCTGGAGTGCAATGGCGGGATCTTGGCTCACCGCAACCTCCGCCTCCCGGGTTCAAGCGATTCTCCTGCCTCAGCCTCCCAAGTAGCTGGGATTACAGGCATGCGCCACCATGCCGGGCTAATTTTGTATTTTTAGTAGAGACGGGGTTTCTCCCTGTTGGTCAGGCTGGTCTCAAACTCCCGACCTCAGGTGATCCACCCACCTCGGCCTGGCATAGTGCTGGGATTACAGGCATGAGCCACCGTGCCCCGTCTATGGAGACTATCACTCTCAGCGAAGTAACTCAGGAATGGAAAACCAAACATCGTACGTTCTCACTCATAAATGGGAGCTAAGCTAGGAGGATGCAAAGGCATAAGAATGACACAGTGGACTTTGGGGAATCAGGGGGAAAGGATGGGAAGGGGGTGAGGGATAAAAGACTATTAATTGGGTGTAGTCTATATTGCTTGGGTGATGGGTGCACAAAAATTTCACAAATCACCACGAAAGAACTTACTCATGTAACCAAACACCAGCTGTTCCCCAATATCCTATGGAAATAAAAATTTTTTTTTTTAAGAAAAAGAGTTCGGTCTTTCTGTAACCTAATCTTGGAAGTGTATATTATCACTTCTTCCATAGGCTATCAGTCTCCCAGACCAACCCTGCTACAGGGTAGGGGAGACTACATGGGATGTGAATACCAGAAAGTGGGGGCCATTGGGGACTGGCTATTTGGAGGATGGTTACTACAAACTATATTTGTATTTTTTTTTTTCTTGAGATGGAGTCTTGCTCTGTTGCCCAGGCTGGAGTGCAATGGCACAATCTCAGCTCGCTGCAACATCCACCTCCTGCGTTCAAGTGATTCTCCTGCCTCAGCCTCCCAAGTAGCTGGGATTACAGGCACGCATCACCACACCCAGCTAATTTTTTGTATTTTTAGTAGAGCCGGGGTTTCTCCATGTTGGTCAGGCTGGTCTCAAACTCCTGACCTCAGGTGATCTGCCCGCCTTGGCCTCCCAGAGTGCTGGGATTACAGGCCCGAGCCATGGTGCCTGGCTATATTTGTAATTTTTTAACTACTAAAAAAAAAAAAAAAGAAGAAGAAGAAGAAGAAGAAAAAGAAACAAGTATGGGAAAATATTAAGATCTGATAAAACTGGGTTATACTTATGCAGGTATTCATTACATTATTCTCCATAACTTTTTAAATGTTTAATAATAAAAGTAAAAATATTTTCCCCTTAAAAATGTGCAGAGCATACCTCAAATAATGTTGACAAAGAATCCTAAAGACAATTATTATTATTATTATTTTTTGAGACAGGTTCTTGCTCTGTCGCCCAGGCTGGAGTGCAGTGGTGCCACCTGAGCTCACTGTAAACTCCGTCTCCCGAGTTTAAGCAATTCTCCTGTCTCAGCCTCGTGAGCAGCTGGGACTACAGGCGAGCACCATCATGCCTGGTTAATTTTTATATTTTCAGTAGAGACGGGGTTTCATCATATTGCACAGGCTGGACTTGAACTCCTGGCCTCAAGTGATCCACCCACCTTGGCCTCCCAAAGTGCTAGCATTACAGGCATGAGCCACTGTGCCGGGCCTCTCAAACTCCTGACCTCAGGTGATCCACCTGCCTTGGCCTCCCAAAGTACTGGCATTACAGGCGTGAGCCACTGCGCCCGGCCGATCTTCCTTCCTTTCTCCCTTCCCCTCTTCTTCTTCTTCTTCTTCTTTTTTAATTAATAGAGATGGGATTTTGCCATGTTGCTTAGGCTGGTTTCAAACTCCTGGGCTCAAGCTATCTGCTCGCTTCAGCTTCCCAAAGTCCTGGGATTAAGGGCGTGAGCCACTGCGCCTGGCCCCAGTAAGGATTTAAAAGCTCAGGAATTATTAGTCAGCTTCCTTTTTTGTTCATCCTGTTGGTTTTGTTCATTTCAGTCTATCCCCTTTTTATAATTTCCTTCTTCATAAGGACTATTTCTCCTTGTACTTTTGTGAGAATTCCTGTAACTTGTAATCCCAGCTACTCGGGCGGCTGAGGCAGGAGAATCACTTGAACCGGGAGGCGGAGGTTGCGGTGAGCTGAGATCAAGCCATTGCACTCCAGCCTGGGCAAGAAGAGCAAAACTCGGTCTCGGAAAAAAAAAAAAAAGAAAGAAAAGAAAAGAAAAAAGAAAGGAAGGAAGATCCTCATTGGACAGAGCAAAAAGCAGAATTGATGGCACTGAAAATGAAATCAGCGGCTGATGTACAAGTTCCAGAATGTCTCCTAGAGTAACAAGGAAATCCGGGTGTGGTAGTTTATGCCTGTCATCCCAGCACTTTGTGAGGCCAAGGAGGTTAGTTAGCTTGAGCCCAGGAGTTGGAGACCAGCCTGGCCAACATGGTGAAACCCCATCTCTACAGAAAATATAAAAGTTAGCTGGGTTTGGTGGTGGGTACCTGTAGTCCCAGCTACTCTGGAGGCGAAGGAGGGAGGATCACCTGAGTCCCGGGAGGTCAAGGCCACAGTGAGCCTTGATAGAGTTTTGCCACTGCACTCCAGCCTAAGCAACAGTGAGACCCTGTCTCAATAAACAAACAAACAAACAAATAAATAATTGTAGAGCTAGAAGATAAAATGGGGCCCGGTGCAGTGGCTCACGCCTGTAATCCCAGAACTTTGAGAGGCTGAGGCGGGCAGATTACTTGGCCCAGGAGTTTGAGACCAGTCTGCCCAACATGGTGAAACCCCGTCTCTACTAAAAATACAAAAATTAGCCAGGCATGGTGGTGTGTGCCTATAATCCCAGCTACTTGAGAGGCTGAGACAGGAGAATTGATTGAACCCAGGAGGTGGAGGTTGCAGTGAGCTGAGATCACACCACTGCACTCCAGCCTGGGTGACAAAGCCAGACTCTGTCTCAAAAAAAAAAAAAAAAAAAAAGGCCGAGCAGAGTGGCTCACGCCTGTAATCCCAGCACTTTGAGAGGCTGAGCCAGGCAGATCACCTGAGGTCGGGAGTTTGAGACCAGCCTGACCAACATGGAGAAACCCCGTCTCTGCCAAAAATACAGTATTAGCAGGTTGTGGTGGCACATGCCTGTAATCCCAGCTACCTGGGAGGCTGAGGCAGGAGAATCGCTTGAACCTGGGAGGTGGAGGTTGCAGTGAGCCGAGATTGTGCCACTGCACTCCAGACTGGGCAACAAGAGTGAGACTCTGTCTCAAAAAGAAAAAAAAAAGAGAGAGAGAGACAGGGTTTCACCAGGTTGGCCAGGCTGGTCTTGGACTCCTGACCTCAAGTGATCTGCCTGCCTCAGCCTCCCAAAGTGCTGGGATTACTGGTGTGGGCCACTGCAACTGGCTCCCACCATCTCTATTAAAATAAGATAAAATAAACATAAAATAATGAACCGACAAAATAATAATACAATTCATTGTAAGTAAAATGCTATCCTGAGTTCTGTGAGTCATTCTGGATAATTCAAATTCTCTAGAATTACCACCTCAGCTGACTTTTTTTTTTTTTTTTTGTAGAGACCAGGCTGGTTTTGAATTCTTGAGCTCAAGTGATCTGCTTCCGTCAGTCTCCCAAAGTGCTGGAATTACATGTGTGAGCCACCGAGCCTGGCCTACAAATTCTTTACTATACAACACACAGCAGATGCTCAATAAATATTTGCTAAGCAGAAACATACATTCAAAATACCAGAAATTATCAAGGAAGTTGCCAGTTGGTCTCTTGGGTTCTTCCTCCCGACAGGTATACACACCTATTGTAAAGATGAACACGTTAGGCTGTGAGAAACCAATACTGTTAAACATTCCAATCAGGTGACAAACTCCCTGGGCTCTGGTTTATATTACCAAGCACCCTGATGATAACTTGGCTTCCTGTGTGGCTTGTTTATAGAAAAAGAATGCTACCCAGGCTGACGTGAGTTGCATTTCTGAGTTGATTTCTCATTGTAAATTAATAAACTGGCATTCTGGCTACATAGATCAGTCTCTTTGAACTCTTTGTACCTTCCACCATTAGTGTGATTTCTAAGGCTGCAAGCCAGACACTGCCCAAGACCCAGCACTGGACTCTGGTGAGTTCTTCCAGCTGTTGCCACCCCAGGAGCCTCTGGGAGCCCCTGGGAACCATCCAGCTTGCTCTTTGTCTCTACATTTCACGGTGTGGGTTTCAGGGCATTCACAACATTCCTGCAACAGAAGAGTTTTGGGAACACCCCCAGCAGGATGTGGGTGATTTGAATGTATGTCAGAGATGTGGCTGTATGTCAGAGATGTGGTTGTAACTGAGAAATCTTAAGCCTAGTGAATTTTATTCCACTTGACTTAAAGAAAGAGCACATGAAAGAAGGGGATCTGAGGACATCTATGAACAGGGCCCTGAGGGCATGAACTTGCTAGTGTTTATCTGACTAGTGTTTATCTGGGCCTGTCTAGTCTGGAGAACCTGACTCTGGTGTACCCAAGCTTGCTTTGCAGTGGCTGTAGAGGTTTGCTCTTTTGGAGGGAGAAGATAATTCACTCCTCCAACACCTGAATGAGGGTAGATTAACCCACCTCCTTCAGCTGCAGTTTGGCAAATTTCTCTTCTTTGATTTAATGCTCAACGGACAAACTTCCTTTCTTCTTCTTCTTCTTCTTCTTCTTCTTCTTCTTCTTCTTCTTCTTCTTCTTCTTTTCTTCTCCTCCTCTTCTCCTTCTTCTCCTCCTTCTCCTCCTTCTTTTCTCTTCCTTCTCCTCCTCCTTCCTCCTCCTCCTCTTCCTACTCTTCTTCCTCCTCCTCTTCCTCCACCGCCTCCTCCTCCTCTTCCTTCTTCTTCTTCTTTTTTTTTTTTTTTTTTGGTTTTGAGACAGGGTCTCTGTCACCCAGGCTGGAGTGCAGTGGCACAATCTCGGCTCACTGCAACCTCCACCTCCTAGGCTCAAGCGATCCTCCCACCTCAGCTTCCCATGTGGCTGGGACCACAGGCGTGAGCTACCATGCCCGGCTAATTTTTGTATTTTTTGTAGAGACAGGGTCTCTCCATGTTGCTCAGGCTGGTCTTGAACTCCTGAGCTCAGGAGATCCTCCTGTCTCAGGCTCCCAAAGTCCTGGGATTACAGGCATGAGCCACCATGCCCGGCCTCAACAGGCAACCTTCTGATTAATAATTAGACCTCTGTGCCGGCCGTCGTGGCTGATGCCTGTAATTCCAGCACTTTGGAAGGCCAAGGCGGGTGGATAGCTTGAGGTCGGGCGTTTGAGACCAGCCTGGCCAACACGGTGAAACCCCGTCTCTGCTAAAAATACAAAAATTAGCCTGGCATGGTGGCGTATGCCTGTAATCCCAGCTACTTGGGAGGCTGAGGCACGAGAATCGCTTGAACCCGGGAGGCAGAGGTTACAGTGAGCTGTCATATATAATGAAACAGTTTTACTAAACTTAGGAAGCAGTGACTTGGTGTCTCTAGAAATTGCCTAACATACACATTCCAGGATACATTCTCTGTCATCTGGAATCTCCTCCCTTCCACAAACCCACGCTGTCTTAAGCACTATTTTCCTATTTGTTGTTGACCTAATCTAGAAAAAAGCGGCCATCACTCTTTCTCCCCCACTCAGTCCCTCAGTCCCGAAACACCCTTATTCTCCGCACTTGTCACCCCACCCTCTGCTGCCCCCACCGCAGCGAGCAAACGCACACGAGTTTAAAGTTTAGGCTGTGATGCTATCCTCGCCTGCAGATCACAGGAGAGACATTCTCGGGGACAACTTTGCGAGGCCATGTGCTCGTCCCCCTTAGGAAGGAAGAGGGAGAAATCCCTGCGGCTCGGTTTTGTTCCAATGGTCTGCTCAGCGAGTGATTCCCGTTTCCCCAAAGGCTGCCCCTCAGCATGAACGGGGACGCGGGTGTGGAGAAGGGGTTAGGGGAGAGAAAGCAAGCAAAAGCCCAGGCTCACTTTTAGAGCCTGGGAACCCTGTCTGCAAAAATGACAGCTAGAGCTTTCTGGCTCCTCTGTTTAATCGTCGGATCATCCCCCGAAGCTCCGGTGGAGAGAAAAAGTAAGATCGGTGTAGTGCGGAGCCCTGGGAGCGGAGCGGGGATCTGGGGAGGGGGCGCCCAGGCCTCAGCCGCCGGCTGACAACCGGGCCACCTTCCGCGAGGCAGCACACGCGCCCACAGGCCCGCGCCTGGCGCAAGCCGAGAACCGCGCGTTGCGGCGCCGCGGGCCCGCGTCGGAGGAAGCCCCGAGACGCGCGCGCTCACGGGCCCTACGCTTCCCCGCCGCCCGGCCGCTCGCGCGCGCCGCCGAGGGCCCCGCCGGCCCTGCCCACCCCAACCTGCCGCGCGCCGTCGTGCCGGCTTCCGGCTCACCGCCCGCGCCGCCGCCGCGCCTCAGCTTCAGCTTCGGCCTCAGTCAGCCGCGGAGGGACGCGGAGCCCGGCGCCGAGCCCTGCGCTTGCGCTTGCCGGGCGGGCATGGACGGGCGAGAGGCGTTCTGCAAGCGCGAAATCGGTGAGCCCGGCCGCCGCGCCGCCGCCCCGCGAGCCTTTTCGAGTCCCGGAGAATCCTGCACACGAGATCCCAGGGCGCCCGACCCATGCGGGCCGTTTCGCTGTTGCTAAAAACCAACGCCCAGGGACTGGGAGAGGAACTGGGGTTCCCAAACTGTTTTTTGGAAGCAGCGATGAACGGGATAGTGCATGACGTGGACATGCTGGGCGCGGGCATCTGGCTGGTGACCCTGCTGGTGGATCGGGACGGGCTGTACAAGATGAACCGCCTGTACCTCACTCACCCCCGACGGCTTCTTCTTCCAAGTCCACATGTTAGTCCTGGACTCCTCCAGCTGCAATAAACCGTGTCCAGAGTTTAAACCTGGTATTGAAACTGAGCTGAATGACGCTGCATATGTCCTTTATACCACCGTTTGTAACGTGGGTGCCACAGCCCGGGCTGTGGGTCGCCCAGTCTTTTTTTGGGAGGGATGGGGGACAGTATTGTAACATGATTAGGATTTAGACGACAGGTATTATTTCCGCCACTCTGTGATTTAAGCACCGTCAGCCCCACCCCCACGGGTGAGAACGGCAGCTGTTGGCACAAAGCGGGTTGTCAATAAATAGATGTTGACAAATGGAGTGAGCGACCACCAAACACCATTGCCAGAAGGGACTGTACAGAACTGAGTTTAGAAAAGCTGCTTTTTTGGGGGAGTGTGTGGAGGGTTGGTAGCGGGGAATATCCACTCCCACATCTTTTTTTTTTTTTTTTTTTTAGACAGAGTCTCGCTTGTTGCCCAGGCTGGAGTGCAATGGCGCCATCTCAGCTCACTGCAACCTCTGTCCCCCAGGTTCAAGCCATTCTCCTGCCCTCAGCCTCCCAAATAGCTGGGATTACAGGCTGAGCCACTGCGCACGGCCCCACTCCCACATCTTTCTAGGCATGTGCTCTGGGAAATCCTGATACAATGTGATAAGGACCTTTGTTCTGTAATGTGGGCTGGTTACATATTGCTTTCCCTTCCCCACACCCCGTGCTACTTTTTGTATTTTTAGTACAGATGGGGTTTCACCATGTTGGCTAGGCTGGTCTCAAACTCCTGACCTCAAGTAATCTGCCCGCCTCGGCCTCCCGAAGTGCTGGGATTAAAGGCGTGAGCCACTGCACTGGCCTGGTTGGGTTGGTTATCTTCTAAAGGTCGCTAGACTGTTTCCACCTTGCCTGTAGACTAAATATCAGTTTCAACTTGTGCAGCAAGATAGTAGATTGCAGCTTAGGTATTTCTTAAAGGCCTTATATTTTCTGTTTCATGGCATTTAAAAGACGCTATGAATTAATGTTCTGGTTATTTTGTCCAGGCAGCAGGTATATTGTGATGGGCCACATCTACCATAAGAGAGGGCAGCTTCCTACAGCTCTGCGCCAGGTCCTGAGAGGCCACCTCTGTCCAGGGGATGGACTGCTGAGGAGCAGCAGCAGCTATGTGAAAAGGTTTAACCCAAAAAGGGAAGGGCAAATTCAAGGTGCAATTCATACCCAATGCATTTGAAACAACCATCCTGGCATTTCTGGGGCACAAGAGACATCAGCAACAAGACATGAAAGGTCTACCTTCATGTAATGGGTCCTCCTTTAGAAGAGAGCCCAAAGCTACTCTACGAATGACCTGCATAGTTACAACTGTAATCTCGAAGGTGTCACTTTGTTATTTACAAGATGCTTCTTAAATGGGCTGCTCCTGAGCTCAGTGTCAAGGTGATTCAACTGTTGTGCCAGACAGTGATTTACACAGCTCAGATAACTGACCTGTCTAGTTAACAGATCACTGCTTCATGTTTTTAAATATTTTAATTTAATACATTCTTTAGTAGAAATAGTCCACAAAACATTTTCTTCAATTTAAATATACAACTTTTATATCATGTATCAAACCAGATTTTATATTCAAACTATCACATTTTAAATTCTTCACATAACAGTAAGCGCACTAGTCAAAAGACATTTACCTATGAAACGTCATTTAGATCAAACACAAGGGTCAAAGCCCAGGACAAGGATTAAAATTTTACACTTAAAGAGTACCAAGCCAGGCGCGGTGGCTCACACCTGTAGTCCCAGCACTTTGAGAGGCCGAGGCGGGCGGATCACCTGAGGTCGGGAGTTCGAGACCAGGCTGACCAACATGGAAAAACCCTGTCTCTACTAAAAATACAAAAATTAGCCGGGTGTGGTGGCACATGCCTGTAATCCCAGCTGAGGGAGGCTGAGGCAGGAGAATCACTTGAACCCAGGAGGCAGAGGTTGTGGTGAGCTGAGATCGCGCCAGCCTGGGCAACGAGAGCAAAACTCCGTCTCAAAAACAAACAAAGTGTACAAAAGGGCCAGTGTGCGGATGGGTGGATTAAAAAAATAAATTTAAAAAAAGTGCTAAAGGGCTTACTTCAGGCAAAAGTGTTGCTGATGTACCAAAAAGTAAGATATAGTTTATTTTCATGCCTCCCTGCTCCTAATAATGTATGTTTTGTGCTGAACTGGCAGCTATCCCAATGTGAACTGTATTCTGGGTGTATCTGATGTCATTTTTCTATTAAGACCAAGTATAATGTTTGCTTGTAAAGCAATAAATCTTGCCTTGAAATTAGATCTTGGATGCACCTGTTTATTTTTGTTTTGTTTTGTTTTAGCCTTTGAGCCCTAAAGGTTTGAGAAAAAGCCTTTCTCAAATTCATTCCCCAAACCTTGGAACCAATATTAACCAATGACAGCTCACAAGCAAGTGAATTCTAAACATTTTTCAGTTGGTTTTAAAAAGGTTTAATCACTAGCTAAATTAAATATTGATTTTATACCTGAGTCCACAAAGACATGAGAGTATTTTTTCAGAAGATAAGGCTGTACTTCAGTTTATAAGAAGTACGGTGAACAGAGACACCACTAATGCATAGATGAAGATGACTGCCTAAAGAGAGACAGGGGAAGGAATTTCACTGGAGAGAGAGCAGCCTATTTGGCCTCACGGTGATGCACTCAGGAAGGTCAGAATGTGTCCTGATGCTGTCCATGGCACCCAGTAGTAGCACTGTACACATAAAGGACATCCAGGATGGGACGCTAGGGAATCACAGGAGCCAAGAGGCAACAGCCTAACATTACAATACCTGATACTATTATTTGTTCCAATTATGGGGCAGACAGGTAATAAAGAGTTGAGAGGTTCTGAGTGTTCTATGGTAAGCACTACTGAGAGATTTCTAGAGTATTTTCCAAAAATGAGTTTTGTCCAAATTTATTATAAATTTTACTAGAATTGCTTTTTGGGAGTCAGATGCATTATTGCATGATAGAATTATAGCTAATGAAGAGCTTCTGAGCTAGTTTTCTTTAAGATAAAAAAAATTAACTCAGGCATAACTCAGGCCAGTCAAATCAAAGTTGAATTTTTAAATGTCAAAAGGCTAGGCCGGGAGCTGTGACTCACGCCTGTAATCCCAGCACTTTGGGAAACCATGGCGGGAGGATCGCTTGAGCCCAGGAGTTCAAGACCAGCCTAGGCAACATGGCAAAACCCCGTCTCTACTAAAAATACAAAAATTAGCTGGGCATGGTGGTGCATGCCTGTAATCCCAGCTACTGGGGGGCAGGAGGATCGCTTGAACCTAGTAGGCAGAGGTTGCAGTGAGCCGAGATCGTGCCACTGCCCTCCAGCCTGTGCAACAGAGCGAGACTCTGTCTCAAACAACAACAAAAAGTATATCTATATGGCTAATTTCTTTAGTTGAATTTGGTTCAAATTGGATCAAGTGGTATAATCTTCTAAGAAAAGTCTTTTAGTGTCTCGCTCCAAGTATCTAGAAATACCTTAGAATGTTTCAAATTATTAAAAATACTTCTCGGTTGGCTCTTCCCTCCACCTCCTCAAGTACTTCATTATTTTATCCATGGAATATCCCCATTCTCACGTTAAGGGCAAGAAATCTGAGACCTATGGTAATAGTTTCTTTTTTTTCTTTTCTTTTCTTTTTTTTTTTTGAAAAGGAGTTTCGCTCTTGTTGCCTAGGCTGGAGTGTAATGGCGTGATGTCAGCTCACCGCAACCTTTCCCTCCTGGGTTCAAGCGATTCTCCTGCTCTAGCCTCCCAAGTAGCTGGGATTACAGGCATGCGCCACTTTACCTAGCTAATTTTTTTTTTTTTTTTTGGTATTTTTAGTAGAGATGGGGTTTCTCCATGTTCGTCAGGCTGGTTTCGAACTCCCAACCTCAGGTGATCCACCTGCCTTGGCCTCCCAAAGTGCTGGGATTATAGGTGTGAGCCACCACGCCCAGCCATATCATGATAGTTTCAATCAGGAAGAGTGAAAGCTGTAATAACCATGTAACTTTGTCTAACTAAGTGTGCAGAGATCTGAAAGGCCACCAGGTTGGCTCTTTAACATAAAGAAGTAGAGTTTGCCTAAAGGAATTAACAGAAATAGGGAAATAACTTTTATTTGCAGATCCCAGGAAGGTAGATTACAAACAACAGCAAATCTTAGTGTCTCTAAATAACACTCTAGGCCATTTGGAATATAAAAAGGTAATTATTTTACTTCAGAAAATGTCTCCAAAAGTTCACTTTTTTTTTGAGACAGAGTCTTGCTGTGTCACCCCGGCTGGAGTGCAGTGGCACAATCTCAGCTCACTACAACCTCTGCCTCCCCAGTTCAAGCCATCCTCCCACCTCAGCCTCCTGAGTAGCTGGGACTACAGGTGTGTGCCACTCGTCCAGCTAAATTGTTGTATTTTTAGTAGAAACAGGGTTTCACCATGTTGGTCAGGCAGGTCTCTAACTCCTGACCTTGTGATCTGCCCGCTTCAGCCTCCCAGAGTGCTGGGATTATAGGCGTGAGCCACCATGCCCAGCCACAATTTTATTTAAACCTCCTGTAGAATTTGGATAGGAGAATAAAAGCTTTACCAATAGGAAAATACTTTCCATGAAATGGTTTCAAGGATTGTGAACTTGGCAGGTGAAGCATAACAGTTATTGAAAATACTTTTAGCCAAGGAAATCTACTGATGCAAATTAAATATATTTACAAGCCCAAGGCCTGTGGTAGAAACATCCTAAGAGTACCACAAATGTACAGTTTACTGCCTGGATTATTGAAAGCAAAATAGCTGTGTTATATAGATTTTAATAGCAGAAGCTTTCAAAGATTACTCACAGAAAAGCAGCTTTCGGAACTCATTATGTTCTATAAAAATGTATGTTTTTCTTTCTTTTTTATTTTTTTTGAGATGAAGTCTCACTCTTGTCCCCCAGGCTGGAGTGCAATGGCGTGATCACGGCTCACTGCAACCTCCGCCTCCCAGGTTCAAGTGATTCTCCTGCCTCAGCCTCCCTAGTAGCTGGGATTTCAGGTGCCTGCCACCATGCCTGGCTAATTTTTGTACTTTTAGTAGAGATGGGGTTTCACCGTGTTGGCCAGGTTGGTCTCAAATTCCTGACCTCAGGTGATCCCCCCTGCCTCGGCCTCCCAAAGTGCTGGGGTTACAGGCGTGGGCCACCACACCTGGCCAGGAATGTATGTTTTTCAAAAATTACTTTTGAAAGACTAAAGCCCTATAGTTGATAAAACTATAAAATGTCTTTATGTATTTGTATGGTGATAGATACTGTAAAACACTTTATACCATTAAATACACATGAAATTAATATCTTCCTGGTCTCAGGATTTCCATAAAATTTACCCTTTTTAATTTGGCAATGCTAACAGCTACAGAAGACATATTAACCAACCAACCGTTGCTTCATTAGAAACTGCACCAAATCCAATGTCAAAAACATTACTTTATTTTTCTAGTATGAAATGTCCTATTACGTACAAAAGAATTGCTGTTTAGAATTTGCCGCAATTTGTTGAAAACATAGCAATCTATTGTCTACAGGTAGGAGAGTTCTTGCTGCAACAAATTTTAAATGATTAAGCCCATATATATTTCTATATATATGAATAAATAGTGCAGAAATACTGTGACGTGATGAGATGCAGAATAATTTTATAATTCATTAAAATGTAGAATTCTTGCATCAGCACAGTGCATACAATATGTAACTTTTTTTAAAAAGTAAAAGGACAAAATAATCCATATTTAACTATTTCCATCTTAATATTTTAAGCAAAAATGTTTTCATGTTTTCATATTGAGTGATTAGTCTCTTTAGTTTGTAAACATAGGTTTAAGTGACATCTTCATGTACAAAAAGGAATGGGCTTCATTAGATAAAATTAAGTCAGAATAACCTGTACACCTGAGCCTGTAATAAAAAGAATTGGGAACTGTAGCAACATCTTTCTTTTAAGAAACCAAGGTCTGGGAAAGGTTTTGCATAGCAGGGAAACGTTGAAAGGAAGGAAACTTTTAAAAGCAATAATTAGATAAATTCCAGAAGTTGATAGGACAAAGCTAATATGAGTTAGAACAAAATCTAGTAGAATTTTTGCAAAGCTGCATAATCCAGCTATGGCAGATTTTATAGAAGCTATTACCACAATGCAGTAATACAATGTGTAAGAACATTGAAAGGAAGAACATGCAAAATACATCTTCCTCATTTTCTTCCTACTGCTTACACTACTTTTCCTTACATGGAAGAAACAAACAAACCAACAAGCAAAAAACAAACCCAATCAACAAATAACACAGAGGATGAGATCATCTAACAAAAGATGTCTTTCATAAAATATAAGTAGCTGTCTGTAATTGGTAATTTGCCCGGTATCACAGAATGTACAGATGAAGGCAATGTGTATCTTGTCGCATGACCTTTTTCGTTAGTATGATCAACTGATGCGACAGGATTAGCACCCCTGAAGATTTTTCTCTGACGTGATGACAATTGACTGGGAATGATAAAACGAGGGGCCACTGCTGTCCAGGAGAATTCCAGGTACAATTAGATTCTTTTGCCTTTCATGACCTTGCAGCCCTCCCTCCCCACAGAGGCTTACAGATAATCATTAGCGCACATTCAAAGACACCTCTGTCTGTGGGAGAAAAACTATCTCCATTTATTTTGTTTCACATACATCCATAGTTGAATTTTAATACAAAAAGAAAAATTAGAATCTGACAAATGTTTACAAAGAAGATACCTTCAAATAGATTTTACTCATTTTAACCTGGTGTGGAGTAATTGACAAATTGTACTGTTATATTCAAGGCACCAGAGTCTGTAGTCCAGGACCACTTAGCCCAACCTTTATGCAAGCTTGATTTTAATCTACCATGAACAATAAACTCATTGTTGATTCGCAGTTGTGTGTGTGTGCACATGTGTACATAGCAGCTCCTTTCATAGAAAGAAAAGACATCTAGAGGTTGTCTTGTACTTTTACGTACAGGAATCATTGATAAGATACGGATGGATTATATGTAACCGTGGCTGGATTTTATAAGAAAAAATAATTAGTTGACAAATGAGGGCAGCAATAAAAAAGCATCTTTTTTGCAACAATAAATAAATACAGTCAAAAGTTTTCTTTGAGACTCTAAACCAGCTTCTTCACTGAAGAGCAGACGTGGCATTTCCATGGAGTTATACTTGACCCCACAGTATCATTTTGTCTTGCTTTTTCTTTTTTTTAATAAACAAAATTTTCTCGCTTCTGCCACAATAATAAAACCACTTGATCTTGACAAGATAATGGTGTCGTTGACTTTTCTTTTTTCTTTTTCTTTTCTTCCTTTTTTTGTTTTTGAAACGGAGTTTTGTTCTTGTCACCCAGGCTGGAGTGCAATGGCTCAATCTCGGCTCAATACAACCTCTGCCTCCCGGGTTCCAGTGATTCTCCTGCCTCAGCCTCCCAAGTAGCTGGGATTACAGGCATAGGCCACCATGCACAGCTAATTTTGTATTTTTGGTAGAGACGGGGTTTCTCCATATTGGTCAGGCTGGTCTCGAACTCCCGACCTCAGATGATCCGCCTGCCTTGGCCTCCCAAAGTGCTGGGATTACAGGCGTGAGCCACCGCACCTGGCAACTTTGCTTTTTTCTTGTCCATTGGACAAAATTGGCCAATAATATAATTGGACTGTTATGACCAATAAAAACAAAGTTTAGGTCAAGTCTTGTCAGGATAGCCTCACTAAAAAGATCTGGCTCTTTAATTTAAAATAGTTCAGGCAACAAGATTCTTGCTGTGTTTTATGTTAGGTTAACATGCTGAACTTTAGGAAGCTGTAGACTGCAGTTTGTTGTTGTGAGACCTACAGAGTATAGAAAAAGGGAACAATTGAGCACCTTTCATTTTTGAAAATGATGCTTTATGCGGATGCCAAAGTAAATAAATCTGGGAGAAGCAGCCATGTTCTTTCATTCACCCTTGGCAAGCGAATAGAAAGGAACGATTAAGAAATTTTTAACCTATAATAATAAAACTTTTCACTGTACACTAAGCATAATAGCTCACTGGAAAAAGCCAATATTTAAAATATGTATGTATATATATTTGTCTAATAAAGATTACAACATTTTCAGGCAACTGGACAAATAGAGACATTTACAGAAGCATTACCATTGTGGTGAAAGGTGTGTGTGTGTGTGTATGTGTGTGTTTATTTACACGGATGAGGGGAATATAAAGGGAAAAATTATGCTAAAACAAAAGAAAAAGCAATTTTAAAATCACATTTTTCTATTAAAGTCCAGAAAATCTCCCAGTTTCACACAGTTTTATTCACTTTTTTTTGAGACGAAGTCTCGCTTTTGTCCCCAGGCTGTAGTGCAAAGGCGCAATCTTGGCTCACTGCAACCTCTACCTCCCAGATTCAAGCGATTCTCCTGCCTCAGCCTCCCGAGGAGCTGGGATTACAGGTGCCTGCCACCACGCCCGGCTAATTTTTGTACTTTTTGTAGAGACGAGGTTTCACCATGTTGGTCAGGCTGGTCGCAAACTCCTGACCTCAGGTGATCCGCCTGCCTCGGCCTCCCAAAGTGCTGGGATTACAGGTGTGAGCCACCAAGGCTGGCCTCACAACTTTTGTCAGTAAACCAAATTACTGTACAGTTACCAGGACTAAGTCAAAGGACTTTATATTGCAATAGCAGATAAATTTATATTGCAATAGCAGATAAATACAGTATTCCAATAGTTTACAATTTTTAAATACATTGTTTCAAACGTGGCTGCTAGAATAAATTTTTTACCACTATACATCGTTAACATTAAAAAATTATATTAGCTAACCTGACTTTTTGGGGGGCAATTTTGGATTACGTAATCACAAGGTACAATAAAACAGTGACCCCAACATCCAGTTCTGATTCCAGTTAAAAATTTAGACTAAAGATATCACAATCTGTAAGAAAAGAAAGAATATGGAAGGTATAAATGATGAATTATAACAAACTGCAGTAATGAAAACAATGTGCAAACAATGCTGGAGATCATAAATTACAAGGGGAAAATATGGCAAAGGAAATTCTGGAAACCCATAATAAAATCAAGTTTCAATAACTGGCTAGTTATGTTTCATTCTACCTTAAATCTGGAAAGCAATAGAAATTCCCTAAAAATGCAACAGCAAGTTGTCTTTACACAATTCTTTGCATTGTAATTTTTTTCTTTTTTTCTTTTTTTTTTTTTTTTTGATTTGTTTGTTTTGAGACAGGGTCTCACTCTGTAGCCCAGTCTGGAGTGCAGTGGCGCAATCATGGCTCACTGCAGCCTCAACCTCCAGGGCTCAGGTGATCCTCCTACCTCAGCCTCCTGGGTAGCTGGGACTACAGGCACGTGCCACCATGCTCAGCTAATTTTTTGTATTCTTTGTAGAGATGGGGTTTCCCCATGTTGCCCAGGCTGGTCTCAAACTCCTGGGCTCAAGTGAGCTGCCTGCCTTGGCTTCTCAAAGTGTTGAGATCACAGGTGAGAGCCACTGCACACAGCCTAATTTGTTTATTTAAGCAGAATTGAGCAAACGTCTCCATTCAGCTCCCATGTGCTTTACTGAAAATTATGTCAACTTGAGTATATTAAAAAGCTACATAAAATAACCAGGTGGCAAGAAGACATCCTAAGTGGCCCCTACACTATGCGGGCCCAGCCTAGGTCTCCTTTGCTCCTTTACCAAATTCCCTTTGTCTTGCCACAGGCCCCAGGACCTCCAGGCAACTTCCTCTCCTTCATCAGCAGTTGCCAGCAGTCATCCTCTGGGCTCTGCCAGCAAGTTGGCAGCAGGGTAGGATTCACACCCCTTGGCTTCTACCTCACAGTTACCACCAAAGGCTTTTCCAATTTAAAAAAGCAATTTTAGAAATTGAACCAGAGGAATAACCACCATGTACAAATCAAAAAGCATAGAGGGGCTTATAATGAGAAGTTGTGCTCCTCCGTCCTACCTTAACTCCATCTGAAATCCAGGCTCCCTATGATCAATCCCCTTGACCTTTCAGTTCTCTGGGTAGATTTCTTTTCTTTTCTTTCTTTCTTTTTTTTTTTTTTTTTTTTTTTTTGAGACAGAGTCTTGCTGTTGCCCAGGTTGGAGTGCAGTGGTGGGATCTCAGCTCACTGCAACCTCCTCCTCCTGGGTTCAAATGATTTTCCTGCCTCAGCCTCCCGAGTAGCTGGGATTACAGGTGCCCACCCTTACGCCCAGCTAATTTTTGTATTTTTAGTAGAGACAAGGTTTTACCATATTGGCCAGGCTGGTCTGGAACTCCTGACCTAACCGCCCACCTCAGCCTCCCAAAAGTGCTAGGATTACAGACATGAGCCACCATGCCCAGTCTGGGTAGATTTTTTTCTTTTGAGATGGAGTCTTGCTCTTGTCGCCCAGGCTGAAGTGATCTCCACTCACTGCAACCTCCGCCTCCCACGTTCAAGTGATTCTTCTGCCTCAGCCTCCAGAGTAGCTGGGACTTACAGGCATGCACCACCATGCCTGGCTAATTTTTGTATTATTAGTGGAGATGGGGTTTCACCATGTTGGCCAGCTGGTCTCGAACTCCTGACCTCAGATGATCCACCCGCCTTGGCCTTCCCAAGTGCTGGGATTACAGGCATAAGCCACCGTGCCCAGCCTGGGTAGCTTTCTTATACTGCTATTTCTTGTTTTATCAACTTTCATTTAAGCCCTGTGATGGCAAATGAGAACCAAGCTCACTTAACCATTTTCCCACCTCCCTTTTTGAGTCCAAGTCTTTTTTGTTTTGTTTTGTTTTGTTTTATTTTGTTTTTTTGTTTTGAGATGGAGTCTTGCTCTGTCACCCAGGCTAGAGTGCAGTGGTGTGATCTCAGCTCACTGCAACCTCCACCTCCTGGGTTCAAGCGATTTTCCACCTCAGCCTCCTGAGTAGCTGGGATTACAGGTGCTCACCACTGCGACCGGCTAATTTTTGTATTTTTAGTAGAGATGAGGTTTCACTATCTTGGCCAGGCTGGTCTCAAACTCCTGACCTCGTGATACACCCGCCTCGGCCTCCCAAAGTGCTGAGATTACAGGTGTGGGCCACCGCACCTGGCTGAGTCCAAGTTTTATTTCCCTATAATTTAAAAATTATATCATTCCATGCTTTGTCTGTAGGCTGATTCTAAAAGTTGAAAACCAATGTCATTATTTTTATTATTTTTATTTTTATTTTTTTGACATGGAATTTTGCTCTTGTGGCCCAGGCTGGAGTGCAATGGCATGGTTTTGGATCACTGCAACCTCTGCCTCCTGGGTTCAAGTGATTCTCCTGCCTCAGCCTCCTGAGTAGCTGGGATTACAGGTGCCTGCCACCACGCCTAGCTAATTTTTGTATTTTTAGTACAGATGGGGTTTCACCATGTTGGTCAGGCTGGTCTCGAACTCCTGAGCTCAGGTGATCCACACGCCTTGGCCTCCCAAAGTGTTGGGATTATAGGCATAAGCCACTGTTCCTGGCCCAATGTCATTATTTACATTATTACGACAATGTAAATATTTTTCTCTATACCACCTAGTCCTTTGCTAATAAGGCATTCTTTTTTTTCTTTTTTTTTTTTTGAGACAGAGTCGTGCTCTGTCGCCTAGGCTGGAGTGCAGTGGCACAATCTTGGCTCACTGCAACCTCCACATCTCAGGTTTGAGCAATTCACTTGCCTCAGCCTCCCAAGTAGCGAGGATTACAGGCGCCTACCACAATGCCTGGCTAATTTTTGTATTTTTAATAGAGACGAGGTTTCGCCATGTTGTCCAGGCTGGTCTTGCACTCCCGACCTCAGGTGATCCATCCACCTTGGCCCTCCAAAGTGCTGGGATTACAGGCGTGAGCCACCGCACCTGGCCTTTTTTTTCTTTCTTTCTTTCTTTCTTTCTTTTTTTTTTTTTTTGAGACAGGGTCTTGTTGTGTCGTCCAGGCTGGAGTGTAGTTGCATGAACATGGCTCACTGCAGCATCTGTCTCCTGGGCTTAATCCCCCCACCTGAGCCTCTGGAGTAGCTGGGATCATGGGTGCACATCACCATGCCTGGCTAATTTTTGTATTTTGTAAAGATGGGGTTTCCTCATGTTGCCCGGGCTGGTCTAGAATTCCTGGGCTCAAGCATCCTCCTGCCTCAGCCTCTCAATGTGTTGGGATTACAGGCATGAACCACCATTCCCGGCCAACAGGCCCTCTTACACAACTTTTTGTTTTTAGTGGTGTTTCTCATTGCCTTCCATTTTTATCCCTGACATTCTTTGGCTTAATCATAGCCTTATGCTTTTCTGTCTTAAGCAAATTATCTAATGCATGAGTCATTTTCTTGCCCTACTGACCCTCTGGGGAGTGCTCCATTCTCCTGCTAGGATTTGGACTGCTTACCACACAGCCTGCTGTACAAATGTCACCTTGAGTCAGAGTAATTCTCATTGCTTTCCTGAACCTCTTGTTTTCTGAACCCAAATAAATAAAAATTTCTGGCCAGGCGCGGTGGCTCATATCTGTAATCCCAGCACTTTGGGAGGCCAGGGCAGGTGGATCACTTGCCTTGAGACCAGCTTGGCCAACATGGCAAAACCGCATCTCTACTAAAGACACAAAAATTAGCCAGGTGTGGTGGCAGGCGCCTGTAATCCCAGCTACTTGGGAGGCTGAGGCAGGAGAATCGCTTGAACGCGGGAAGCAGAGGTTGCAGTGAGGTAAGATTGCACCACTGCACTCCAGCCTGGGCAACAGAGTGAGACTCTGTCTCAAAAACACAAAACAACAGAAAAATTTCTAGCCCAGTGCAGTGGCTCATGGCTGTAATCCCAGCACTTTGGGAGGCCAAGGTTGGCGGGAGGATCGCTTGAGCTCAGTTCAAGACTAGCTTGGGTCGTATAGCAAGACCCCGTCCCTAATTAAAAATATATATTATTAAAAAGAAAAAAATTTGTTTCCTTATTTTTGATAGCACACTTTTTTTTTTTTTTTTTTCTGAGCAGAGTCTCACTCTGACACCCAGGCTGGAGTGCAGTGGTGTGATCTTGGCTCACTGCAGCCTCTGCCTCCCTGTTTCAAGTGATTCTCATGCCTCAGCCTCCTGTGTGGCTGGGACTACAGGCATGCGCCACTATGCCAGCCTAATTTTTGTATTTTTAGTAGGGATGAGGTTTTGCCATGTTGGCCAGGATGGTCTCGAAATGCTGACCTCAAATGTTCCATCCGTCTTTGCCTTCCAAAGTGCTAGGATTACAGGCATAAGCCATTTCGTGCCTGGCCAATAGCACATGCTTTTAAAAAATACCTGCCAAGAAAGGGTACCCTGAGTCCTTACATGACTGAAAATGTATTTATTCTGACTTTACTTGACTGTTTGGCTGCACATACTTCTAGGTTGAAAATCATTTTTTCTTAAACTTCTTTTAGATTTATTCTTCCATAATCTTCTAGCACTAAAAGTTGTAGCAGAAAAATCTGACACCAATCTAATTCTTGTTTTATAGATTGTCTGTTTTATCTAAAAGTTTCTTTTATTCTTAATGTTTGGAAATTTTATAGTGATGTATGTAGGAGTGAGTCTTTTTCCATTTGTCCACCTGGTTTATAATGTTTATCAACTGACCCCTTGCTCCCCCCACCCCTCATAGAGTGCAGGGGCTTTAATTTATTCACTGCTAAATTCCCTGTATCTGGCACACATCAGGTTCTCAATAGTCATTTGCTGAGTGAATGAATTTATTCTGCTAGAATTTAAAGTCCTGTGACTCGCATCAGCTCAGAAAATTTTTCTTTTATTCTTGTCTTTTTTTTTTTGAGACAGGGTCTCAATCTGTCATTCAGGCTGGAGAGCGGTGGTGTAATCACAGCTCACTGCAGCCTTGAACTCCTGGGCACAAGTGATCACAGCTCACTGCAGCCTTGAACTTCTGGGCACAAGTGATCTTCCTGTCATAGCCTCCTGAGTAGCTAGGACTACGGGTGCACGCCACTATGCCTGGTTAATTTTTAAAATTTTTGTAGAGACATGGTCTTGTTATGTTGGCAAGGTTGGGAATTTTTTTTTCTTCTTTTGTGAGAGTCTCACTGTCACCCAGGCTGGAGTGCAGTGGTATGATCTTGGCACACTGCAACCTCTGCCTCCTGAGTTCAAGCAATTCTCATGCCTCAGCCACCTGAGTAGCTGGGATTACAGATGTGCATCACCACACCTGGCTAATTTTTGTATTTTTAGTAGAGATGGGGTTTTGCCATGTTGGCCAGGCTGGTCTCAAACTCCTGACCTCAGGTGATCCACCCGCCTCGGCCTCCCAAAGTGCTGGAATTACAGGCATGAGCCATCATGCCTAGCCTAGTTTTACAGATTTTGTAGTTTCTTGTTTTTGGTCTATATCCTGCTGCCTACTTTTCTTGCTTCCTTGCCTATATATATATTCATTTATTTTTTAATCCCTTTGCTGAGAATAAAAATTGGATACTTTAGCTGGGCTTGTCCTTCAGTTTTTTTGTTTTTGTTTTTGTTTTTTTTGAGACGGAGTCTCACTCTGTCTCCCAGGCTGTAGTGCAGTGGCGCAATCTCGGCTCACTGCAAGCTCTGTCTCCCGGGTTCATGCCATTCTTCTGCCTCAGCCTCCCGAGTAGCTGGGACTACAGGCGTCTGCCACCACGCCCGCCTAATGTTTTGTTATTTTTAGTAGAGACGGGGTTTTACCGTGTTAGCCAGGATGGTCTCGATCTCCTGACTTCATGATCTGCCCCACTCGGCCTCCCAAAGTGCTGGGAATACAGGCGTGATCCACCGCACCTGGCCTCAGTTTTTTTTTTTTTTTTTAAACAGGCAAGTTCTTGCTGTGTCACCCAGGCTGGGGTGGAGTGGCTCGATCATAGTTCACTGCAGCCTCAAACTCCTGTACTCAAGTGATTCTCCTGCCTCAGCCTCCCAAGTAGCTGGGACTATAGGCACTCATCACCAAGCCTGGTTAATTTTTTTTTTTTTGGTAGTAGAGACAAGGTCTCATATTGTGGCCCAGGCTGGTCTTGAACTCCTGGCTTCAAGCTGTTCTCCCCACTCGGCTTCCCAAAGTACTGGGATTACAGGCATAAGTCACCTTGCCTGGCCTTTCACTTTTATTTTAGGTAAACTGCTTTTAAAATACCCTCTTAGAAACCATCTTCCTTGCTACAGAAGAGAGAAAGCACCCCATGGCTTTTCCTCAAAGGAAGATCACTGCGGGGGCTGGGCGCGGTGGCTCATGCCTGTTATCCCAGCATTTTGGGAGGCCGAAGCGAGCGGATCACCTGAGGTCAGGAGTTTGAGACCATCCTGGCCAACATAGTGAAACCTCGTCTCTACTAAAACTACAAAAATTAGTCGGGTGTGATGGCACGTGCCTGTAGTCCCAACTACACGGGAGGCTGAGGCAGGAGAATCGCTTGAACCTGGGAGGCAGAGGTTGTATTGAGGTGAGATCACACCACTGCACTCCAGCCTGGCAACACGGTGAAACTCCATCTCAAAAAAATAAAATAAAATAACCGAGTATGCACAATTCAACTGTAATAGATACTATCAATTCACCCTCCAAAGTGACCATACCAATTTATACCCCCACCAGCCTTGCTAAAAGTATTCTAAGATATTAATTTTATGGTTAATAAAATATCCACTGAGACTTCTGAAAAAACTTCAAATTCAACTCATGTGTACCCATAGGTTCCTTAATAACACCATAATAATCTGGTGCATCATTAGGGTCTACTGGTTCAAGGAAAGGCCGGGCCATCTTATGGGCCTATAATGAAAAAGTAGGCATTCTTATTGTCAGTGAAAACACTAATTCCATTTAAGATTCCCAGTTGAGTCACTACATCAATGAACCCAAAAGTCAGTTTTAAATGCGATACATGAAATACTTTATATTAGGTGATTTCTGCTCTAGTAATAAGTTACCTAAGATGAGCTTCCTCTGCAATAATGGTACTCCAAGCCTGGTCGGAAGACCTTGGTGTGGTGAAGGGGTGGGTTGCCCCTCCACACCTGTGGGTGTTTCTCGTTAAGTGGAACGAGAGACATGGAAAAGAAAAAGACACAGAGACAAAGTATAGAGAAAGAAATAAGGGGGCCCAGAGTACCTGCGTTCAGCATATGGAGGATGCTGCCGGCCTCTGAGTTCCCTTCGTATTTATTGATCATTCTTGGGTGTTTCTCGGAGAGGGGGATGTGTCAGGGTCATAGGATAATAGTGGAGAGAAGGTCAGCAGATAAACATGTGAACAAAGGTCTCTGCATCATAGACAAGGTAAAGAATTAAGTGCTGTGCTTTAGATACACATACACATAAACATCTCAATGCCTTACAAAGCAGTATTGCTGCCCGCGTGTCCCACCTCCACCCCTAAGGCAGTTTTTCCCTATCTCAGTAGATGGAACATACAATCGGGTTTTATACCGAGACATTCCATTGCCCAGGGACGGGCAGGAGACAGATGCCTTCCTCTTGTCTCAACTGCAAAGAGGCATTCCTTCCTCTTATACTAATCCTCCTCAGCACAGAACCTTTAAGGGTGTCAGGCTGGGGGACGGTCAGGTCTTTCCCTTCCCACGAGGCCATATTTCAGACTATCACATGGGGAGAAACCTTGGACAATACCTGGCTTTCCTAGGCAGAGGTCCCTGCGGCCTTCCGCAGTGTTTGTGTCCCTGGGTACTTAAGATTAGGGAGTGGTGATGACTCTTAAGGAGCATGCTGCCTTCAAGCATCTGTTTAACCAAGCACATCTTGCACAGCCCTTAATTCATTTAACCCTGAGCTGACACAGCACATGTCTCAGAGAGCATGGGGTTGGGGGTAAGGTTATAAATTAACAGCATCTCAAGGCAGAAGAATTTTTCTTAGTACAGAACAAAATGGAGTCTCCTATGTCTACTTCTTTCTACACAGACACAGTAACAATCTGATCTCTCTTTCTTTTCCCCACAGTGTCGGGGGTGGAACACAAGCTTAAAAGTCACAAAATCAGTATTCTGGGCCCTACATGATGAGCTGTCACTGAGTGATGCTGGCATTGCAACTGCTTCTGTAAACAGGTGGGATGGGTTCAAAGTGTGGAATCATTACCACAGCTGATTAATGATGAGGTGGCAGAGATGTGATGTTAGATAACATTCAACCACACATTGAGACTACGATTCCCTTTTTAGTTTCTTCAATTCTTGTGATTATGATAAAAATAGGAGAAAGTTTCAATCCAATGCACTATATCCTTTTATTTCCCCCCATTGTTTTGAGACAGGGTCTCGCTCTGTCATCCAGGCTGGAGTGGAGTGGCACGATCATAGCTCACTGTAGCCTCCTGTGCTCAAGTGATCCTCTCACCTCAGCATCCCGAGTAGCTGGATAAACAAGTGTGTGCCAATATGCCCAGCTAATTTTTTATTTTTATTTTTTGTAGAGATGGGGTCTCACTTTGTCGCCCAGATTGGTCTCTAACTAATTGACTCAAGTGATCCTCCTGCCTTGGCCTCCCAAAGTGCTGGGATTATAGGTGTGAGCAACCACACTGGCCTTCTATGTCTTCAATACATCTGTATCACTTGCTAATCCTGCAAACCATTCCTATCCTGGTTTTCTTTTCTTTCCTTTTTTTTTTTTTTTTTGAGACAGAGTCTCGCACTGTCACCCAAGCTGGAGTGCCATGGCTCGATCTTGGCTCACTGCAACCTCTGCTTCCTGTGTTCAAGTGATTCTCCTGCCTCAGCCTCCCTAGTAGCTGGGATTACAGGCTCACGCCACCACACCTGACTAGTTTTTTGTATTTTTAGTAGAGACGGGGTTTCACCATGTTGGCCAGTCTGGTCTCAAACTCCTGACCTCATGATTTGCCCACCTCAGCCCCCCAAAGTGCTGGGATTACAGGTGTGAGCCCCCGTACCCAGCCCCCTTTCTGTCTTTCATAAGGAAAATAATAACTATAATCTAATCATACTGTTTCTCAATCCATGGGAGTGAGAGGAAGTTTCTTTAAAAATAAAATGTATAAAGAAGTGAGTCATGTTAGATTATCTGAGTGTGAGATAAGCTGAGGTGGTGTGGGGATATGGGAAAGCTCATGACACTGGTATGTGGAGGACTGAAGTGTGTCAAGCCCTTCACTAGACTAGCTGAGACTGAGTAAATAATCACTCTAAGATTGGAAACTTGAAATCCTAACACTGGAAACTTGAAATCCTAGAAATGCTTCCAAAATTATGCCGGCTGATTTCATTTTCAAATGCTGCACACAGAGGGGCTCTCATCTGTAAGGAACGGAGCACCCTCTTCAACTCCTCATCATCCTTCTCTGTTAGTGGTGTGAGCACTGTCATGGCATCCTCTGTTGACTGGCACTGTGGACAGACATACTCATCAATGAGCTCTGCCTCACTCTGCAAGATGCCAATGCAGCACCCATGGTACCAATTCTGACACCGATCATGGCCAATAAAAAATCTGCAAGATCCGAAATGGAAATGTGAGTTCAAAACAGATGGGATGATGTTACTTATAATAAAGCATGCACCTGAAAATTTGCTCAACCCTGGGATATAAAATAGTTTTAGTATTATGGTTTTAATGCTTTCAAGATCAACATTCCAGTACATTAATTTAGTATTTTTGATGTTAAGAACAAGCAGTAAAAAAATTTATAAGAACACTGTAATTTTGGAGAACCAGTTTAAAGATAAATATGAAACATTCAATTGATTTTAAAGCTGAAAACAAGTCACAAATCTTTCAACTAGTACTGTACCATATGGGAGTTCAAAATCCTATAAGGTAATAACAGAGTCTCAAAGCTTATACCCAAATTAGTGTTTTTCTAACCTATAAGAAAGCACCATTTCAAACACTGATAAAGTCCAAACAAGTCAAGATATTTTAATCTCATTAATTTCTATGTTACATATTGAAGAATCAAATTTACCATTAAACCACATTTTCCCCAATGTGTCTCAAACATTCACTATGAAGCAAGATAAATTTTGAAGGGTAGGTAAAAAGGGAAAAAGAGAAAAAAAAATGAAAAGGAATTTGTAATGTAAGTGTATAACAAATGTAGAAAAAATCTCCTTTTTATTTTAAAGTAAATAAGTAACCAGTCAGAGCAATTTGGCTTCCTAAATTATTAAATGTGATGCTCTTATTAGAACTCACTGTGACTGCAGGTGTTCTGCAGATACAGTACAATTCCTCACTGCTGCCCTCTTGTGCCCATTTACAATCATTACAGATGTACACATCCATTTTCTTAGCCTCCTTTTCTGCGATGCCAACACATTCTCCATAATAGCAGTTAGTACAAAGATCACAGCCAATATAGAACCTAAAAGTATTCACAGTGAAAATGACAATGTAATTGTCGTTTTGAGCTGCATGGTACTTAAATCTGTCTTCCCTGCCTTGCTTCATTTTTTTACAGGATAACTTCCTGCTATGAGTCAGCTAAACATTCCTGAATCCAACCATTCTACCCCTGGCAAACTCCAGTATCTGATGCTCTATCACATGTGGAAACAAAGTCATTCACATCGGTTTCAACAAGTACACTGCTTAGTGAAATATGGATCTTTAAAAACATACTGGAATTTGAAAAAATAAACCACACACTGATGGTAATGTCTTCCTCTGAATGAATGTGTGTAAAACTGTAACAGGCACAAAAACCAAAGCCAAAGAATCAAAGACTTACATCTGTCAAACCTATTCCACAGAAGCCATTTCAATATCAGGGCTATTTCTTAGATAGGTTTAAAAATGTACCTCACAATTTAAATTTGAAAACAAAGCAAAGCGCAAACACCAAGTAGAACTTACACTACACGGACCATGCAGGTCAGCCAGGTGTAGAAGATAAACGGTCAAAATATGCTATGAAAAAGAAAACTAAGAAAGGTACACAGAGCAATTCAATCTCTACCAGGTTTTCTGAATAAACATTGGAATTTAATCGAATTAAAAATAGTTTCTCATAATGGAATATGGCATGGGTGAGTTTTTCAGTTAATATAATGTTTGTGACAATGTGGGCAGTGGCCTGGCTAATTAACGGGTAGGGAACGTGGAAGGAGCTGCTTCAGTTCAACATCTGGGACATGGTATGGGGAACAATGCAAGGATAGTTATCCAGAATCTGTCTACACTGCTTGGCAGGGTCTACACTGCTTGGCAAGGCGGAGCTGTGTAAGTGTGTGATTGTGGAGTGCACAGTGGCCTCTGTAATAAAAGACGTAATGACAAAAGAAAAAGTAAATGTAACAAACGCTTATACAGCGTGTCTACAAGTGTTGATAGGCACAGTGTAGGAACATCATGTCAAAGTCATAGTGAGAATTACCATGAATCACAGGGAACCAGGCTGGCCTTGCTGATACCATTGGCACTCCTAGCTCTACCAAGGCATTTCTTGGTAGATTCACCTAGAGGAATGGAAGTCGTCCTCAAGCTTCAAATTGACCTGCTTCATGAATGTGAAGGAATAATATATGGTTATGTAGTTTATCCTGTTACCACTAACTTTTTTCTTTTTTCTTTTGTCTCGCTGTATAACCCAGGCTGCAGGGCAGGGGCAGGATCACGGTCCCTGCAGCCTGGACCTCCCAGGCTCACACGATCCTCCCACCTCAGCCTCCCGAGTAGCTGGGACTACAGACGTGCACCACCAGGCCCGGCTTCTTTTTTTTTTTTTTTTTTTGACGGAGCCTTGCTCTGTCTCCCAGGCTGGAGTACAGTGGCATGATCTCGGCTCACTGCAACCTCTGTCTCCTGGCTTCAAGCAATTCTCTTGCCTCAGCTTCCCAAGTGGCTGGGATTACAGGTGTGTGCCACCACATCTGGCTAATTTTTGCATTTTTGGTTGTGCCACGTTGGCCAGGCTGGTCTCAAACTCCTGACTTCAGGCGATCCACCTGCCTTGGCCTCCCAAAGTCCTGAGATTACAGGTATGAGCCACAGGGCCCAGCCTCTTTTCATATTTTTTTTAAAAAGTTTTAATGAGCAGTGAGGACGACCAGAGGTCACTTTCGTCACCATCTTGGTTTTGGTCGGCTTCTTTACTGCATCTTGTTTTTTCTTTTTTTTTTTTTTTTGAGACTGGGTCTCACTCTGTCACCCAGGTTAGAGTGCAGTGGCACAATCTCGGCTCAGTGTACCCTGCACCTCCCAGGCTCAAGTGATCCTCCCACCTCAGCCTCCCAAGTACCTAGGACCACAGGCACATGCCACCAAGCTCAGCTAATTTTTTGTATTTTTGTTAGAGACAGGGTTTCACCATGTTGGCCAGGCTGGCCTTGAACTCCTGACCTCAGGTGACCCACCTCAGCCTCCCAAAGTGCTGGGATTACAAGCTTGAGTCTCTGTGTCTGGCCAACATACTATTGTCTCAATATGCATTTTGCCATACTTTTTAAGCGCATCTCTTCTGCTACCCTGTAGTACAACTTACTCTTGGAAATGATCAAAGCAAACTATATTACCCTAGGGACAAACCCATTGTGATTGGCATCCACGAACAAACTTGGTGTAAAGAAATCATATCTATGACCAAGAGGATTTCTTTCTCATTTGGAGATAAGAGTCTCACTTTGTCACCCTGCCTGGACTGCAGTGACATAAACACGGCTTGCTATAGCCTTGACCTGCCAGGCTCAAGTGATCCTCCTGCCTTAACCCCTTCAAGTAGCTACAGGTGCTCACCACCATGCCCAGCTACTTTTTTTTTTGTAGAGATGGAGTCTTGCTGTGTTGCCCAGGTAACTTACCTCCTGAGCTCAAGTGATCTGCCTGCCTTTGCCTCCCAAAGTGCTGGGATGACAGTTACGAGCCACTTGTACCCAGCCATAAGAATATTTCTTAAAATCTGACTTAAATTTTTTTTAAAAAAATTCTTTTAGAGATAGGGTTTCACCATGTTGGCTAGGCTGGTCTCAAACTCCTGACCTCAGGTGGTCTGCCCACCTTGGCCTCCCAAAGTGCTTGGATTATAAGTGTGAGCCACTGTGCCCAGCCAAAATCTGACACATTTATAAATTTCTACAATAATTTTAAATACCAAAAACATTCCCAAAACATTTCATCATGATTATTTTTCTTCCTAAATCTTATAGTCTCTCAGAAAAATAACTTAGCCCACGTTTCCTTTAAAGAGTTTTTAATTTTTTTAATGAAGGGCCAAATTAATTTTATTTTTCCTTCTTTAAAAAAATTCATCCAGCACAGTGGCTCACACCTGTAATCCCAGCAGTTTGGGAGGCTGAGGGCGGAAGATCACTTGCATCCAGGAGCTCAAGACCAGCCTGGCCACATGGTGAAACCCCATCTCTACTAAAAATATAAAAATGAGCCAGGTGTGGTGGCGCATGCCTGTAGTGCCAACTACTTGGAAGGCTGAGGTTGGAGGCTCCCTTAAGCCTGAGAGGTGAAGACTTCAGTGAGCTGTGACGGCACCACTGTGCTCCAATGTAGATGACAAAGTGAGACCCTGTCTTAAAACAAAACAAAACAAAACTTTTTTTTGGAGACAAGGCCTCACTTGATCGCCCCGGCTAGAGTACAGTGGTGCTATCATGGCTCACTGCAGGGTCGACCTCCTGGGGTCAAGCAGTCCCCTGGCCTCAGCCTCGCCAAGTAGCTGAGACTACAGGTGTGCATCACAACACCCAGCAAATTCCTTTTTGTAGAAACAGGGTTTTGCCATGTTGCCCAGGCTGGTCTCAAAATCCTGGCCTCAAGTGATCCACCCACCTCAGCCTTTTAGAATGCTGGGATTACAGGCTGTGAGCCACAACTCTCTTGGCCTATAAATGATAATTTAAGTGAATCTCTGAAGCTACAGTTTTTTGTTTCGAGATGGAGTCTCGCTCTGTCATGCAGTGGCATGATCTCGGCTCACTGCAACCTCCGCCTTCTGGGTTCAAGTGATTCTCCTCCCTCAGCCTCCCAAGCAGCTGGGATTACAGGTGCCTGCCACCATGCCTGGCTAATTTTTGCATTTTTAGTACAGACGGGGTTTCGCCCTGTTAGCCAGGCTGGTCTCGAACTCCTGACCTCAAGTGATCCTTTCACCTCAGCCTCCCAAAGTGCTGGGATTATAGGCATGAACCATTGCGCCCAGCCTCTGAAGCTATAGTTTTATAGATTCTAAAGCAGAGACTTCATATAGATGTCTATGAAAAGCCAAAAACAAACAAAAAACCCACAGGAAAACCTGATTCCCCACGCCAAAATTTCAAGGATTTGCCTAAAGGTAAGGTCCATCTGTACCTGAAATAAAGTTTGCTGTGCCTCTTTTTTTGCAGGGTCACCCAGCCCTATGCACCAATTATACTAGTAACAATCATTACATGAGTACCTCAGGAAGCTTTTAAATATATCACAAATATTTTACCAAATAAACCTGAATGGCCCTGGTTTAATGAATCTGTTTCTCTGTCTATAGACTATCTAGTCTTATAAAGTCAAAAGAGAAGCAATGTGACAAATTATTCAACAGCCCTTCTCTATTTATAGAGAGAGACTGAACTTCTTCTTTGGTTAGAAAGAAAACCTTGAGTTTCAGTTCCTAGTTCATATATTTTTATAACATCGTGGGATGGATTTTGGGAAAACCAAGATGGTATAGCAGGTGCACACTTTGATCCTCCCTCTCCCTTCAAGAACATACAAGTGAGAGTAAAATATAAAAAAGAGAAATTGAAAAGACATAGTCATGCTTAAATAAGTTACAACAATCTCAATGGAACAGACACAAAACTGTGAGCAGGACTAAAACTGCAGGCCTTCTAGACTCCAGATGCAGAAGGAGGAAGTGGTGGCTGAACACTAACAGTAAGAGTTTCTCGGGGGTAAGGGAGGCTAACACGCTGTGTGTGAGGCAGTGATAAGCGCTGGCTCCCTGCTGGAAGTTAAGGGTTGACTGGGCTACACTGGGCTTCAGGAGAGAAGAAAACAAAACTCCTCTCACTCAAAATAAGCTTGCAAAATTCAAATGTTTGAAAATGAAAATGTGTAACATGAAAAAAAGACAACCAGGGCCCATACGGTGGCTCATGCCTATAATCCCAGCACTTTGGGAAGTCGAGGAAGGAGGATCACTTGCTTGAGCCCAGGAGTTTGAGACCAGCCTGGGCAACATGGCAAAACCTTGTCTCTACAAAAAAACAATGACAACAACAATAACAACAAAAAACACCCCAAAATTAGCCAGAGATGGTGGCATGGCACGCGCCTGTAGTCCCAGCTACTTGGGAGCCTGAGGCGGAAGGACTTACTGATCTGGGTAGGGGGAGGCTGCGATGGGGTGTGATTGCACCACTGCACTCTAGGAAAAAGAATAAGGCCCTGCTTCTCAAAAAGCAAAAAAAAAAAAAAAAGGCCAATAAAATCAATGGTCTAATCTCAATTCACTCCAAATGAAATTATAGAGCAATTTGACAGGCCGGGCACGGTGGCTTACACCTGTAATCCCAGCACTTTGAGAGGCTGAGGAGGGAGGATCACTTGAGGTCAGGAGTTCAAGACCAGCTTGGCTAACATGGTGAAACCCCATCTCTACTAAAAATACAAAAAAAGCTGGGCATGGTGGCAGGTGCCTGTAATCCCAGATACTCAGGAGGCTGAGGCAGGAGAATTGCTCCAACCCGGGAAGCGGAGATTGCAGTGAGCAGAGGCAGCCCTACGCCCTCCAGCCTGGGCAACAGAGCAAGACTCCATTAAAAAAAAAAACCCTATTTAAAAAAAGAGGCAGAAATAAAAATAGGTAGATGTAAAGAAGGAATCACATATCTTATAAACTAAAAAGAAAATAAAATGTATTTTTAAAATATGCCAGTACTTATACATATTTGAAACTTCAACAGAGACGGAGTTTCCTCATGTTGGTCAGGCTGGTCTCAAACTCAAAAGCAAATTACCTTAGCAATAATGTGTGCTTTTTTTTTTTTTTTTTTTTTTGAGACAGAGTCTTGCTCTGTCGCCCAGGCTGGAATGTGGTGGCGCGATCTCGCCTCACTGCAACCTCTGCCTTTTTGGTTCAAGCGATTCTCTTGCCTGAGTCTCCGGAGTAGCCAGGACTACAGGTGTGCGCCACCACGCCCAGCTAATTTTTGTATTTTTGTAGAGATGGGGTTTCACTATGTCAGCCAGGCTGGTCTTGAACTCCTGGCGCCATGTGATTCACCTCCCTTGGCCTCCCAAAGTGCTGGGATTACAGGCGTGAACCATTGCACCCAGCTCCTTCTTTCCCAAAGTATAATTTTTCTTCCACATTAGATTGTTTTTGTATAAAATGTGTTTATATATGAACACATGCATTAAAACAATATATACAAGATATATTCTAAAGTTGTTTAAAAATGGTTGTCTTTGGGGTTTAGATTTAGAGATCACTTTTATTTGTTGGCTTTGAAGTGCAACTGACCTATTTATTTACATATAAAGGATATAAACTACAAATATTTTCCCACTCTGTACAGAATGTGGAATGGAAACAGTGCATGGCACACCTTAAGTGTTAAATAAACATTTGCTGAGTGAATTGAATGGATACATCATACTATATATATACTAGTCTGTAATTTGGATTTTTTGTTCAAGCACTTGTCATTGGCAATTTCCTCCAAATAATTAAAAAACGAAAAACACCAATCCCACATTATTTTCTTAAAAATGGAAGTACATTTTTTGGATATTCCAAAATGTATTCCAGTGGTTCTCAGCCGGAAGTGGTTCTGACACCTCCTGGAGAGTGTTTGGGAATGTATGGGGAGCGGGCAAGGTTATCTTTTTGGTTGTAAAAATGATGAGGCTGGTACTAGCCTTTGGTATCCGGGCCCAGAGATGCTAAACTTCTTCCTACAGTGTGTAAACTGGCTTGTCCAAAAGGCCAAAGCGCTTCTGTTGAGAAACACTGATGACCAATCTCCTCTATGTGGTCCTGTGAGACTGTGAAACACGTATTTGATCTTCCTCCCTGGTTCCTGGCATACAATTCCTAAAACCCTCAGAATCTGCAAAATAAGTCTTTTTTTTATGCTAATGATTGACTGATTAGGCTTTCCTAGAGAGCCTCAGGATTGGGGCTGGTGGTCAGGGCTTTCAGTGCCACTTTCAACCTCTGAGAAAGAGAGAGAGGCTGAAGGTTAAGCTGACCACCAACGGCCAGCGGTGTAATCATTAATGACTCTGTAATGAAGCTTCCATAAAAACCCAAATTGAGGCCGGGCACAGTGGCTCACGCTTGTAATCCCAGCACTTTGGAAGACTGAGGTGGGTGGATTACTTGAGGTCAGGAGTTGGAGGCCAGCCTGACCAACATGGTGAAACACCGTCTGCACTAAAAGTACAAAAACTTATCCAGGCATGGTGGCACACGCCTGTAATCTCAGCAACTCGGGAGGCTGAGTCATGAGAATCGCTTGAACCTAGGAGGCAGGTTCAATGTTTATCTTGTAACTGACTATGTTACTGAATTATAATTTTTTTTTTTTTTGAGACCTAGTCTCATTCTGTCACCCAGGCTGGAGTGCAGTGGCGTGATCTTAGTTCATTGCAACCTCTGCCTCCCAGGTTCAAGCGATTCTCGGGCTTCAGCATCCCGAGTAGCTGGGATTACAGGCATGCACCACCACGTCCGGCTAATTTGTTTGCAATTGTAGAAAAGACACGGTTTCACCATGTTGCCCAGACTGGTTTGAACTCCTGGCCTCAAGTGATCTGCCCACCTCGGCCTCCAAAGTACTGGGATTAGAGGTGTGAGCCACTCAGTCCAGACAACATTTATTTCTTTATTCATTTCACCAGTTGGCATGGTTTCCAGACTTTTCTTGATTTATTTTATTTTATTTTTCGAGAAGGAGTCTCACTCTTGCAGCCCAGGGTGGAGTACAATGGCGCAATCTTGGCTCACTGCAACCTCCACCTCAGGGGTTCAAGCGATTCTTCTGCCTCAGCCTCCTCAGTAGCTAGGATTACAGGCACCCGCCACCATGCCCAGGTAATTTTTGTATTTTTAGTAGAATTTAGGAGTTTCCTAAATTCTGGGGGCTTGTCTCCCTGTTCCCCCACCCCGACTAATTTCCCTCGGTCGCTGCCGCTGCCCCGTCCCTTAGGTCGCTCGGGCCGCCCCACTCCGAGACTTTTTTTTCTTTCGCTGGCTCTTTCAGCTTCAGTTTCCCTAGGGGGCGGGAGGGGAATATTTGGGGGCTCTCCTGCCTTCCTCTCCGAGCCGCGGAAGGGGAGACGCAGGGAGGAGATCCGGCCGGCTTTGGGCTCCAGCCAGGGGTCCGCGGAGACTATGGTCTCCGAAGGCCTTAGACGCGGGGCATTTCGCGAGCTGCGCGTCTCTCTCAACCGCGCCACCGCGCCCGGAGTCCAGCCGCGCTGCGCTGCGCCCAGCCCCGGCGCCCCAGGCTCTCCGCCCCCGACTCAATGCTCCCGCGCTCCCCCTAGCGGCCGCTGCGCCACCTCGCCCCGTCCCAGGCTTGTAGGCTGCTCAGCTCACGTGACCGCGCTCCGTTAACGGAAGAAACAAGATGGCGGCTGGAGGTGATCCGCAGTGGGGCCCCAGCCATTCGGATTGAGCCTTCTCCCTCCAACCGCTTCCGCAGGCCGGGCCCCTCCTGCCCTGCCCCTCTGGCCTCCCCACCCGGTCCCGGCCGCCCCAGGCTCTCCGCCCCCGACTCAATGCTCCCGCGCTCCCCCTAGCGGCCGCTGCGCCACTTCGCCCCGTCCCAGGCTCGTAGGCTGCTCAGCTCACGTGACCGCGCTCCGGTAACGGAAGAAACAAGATGGCGGCTGAAGGCGATCCGCAGTGGGGCCCCAGCCATTCGGATTGAGACTTCTCCCTCCAACCGCTTCCGCAGGCCGGGCCCCTCCTGCCCTGCCCTTCTGGCCTCCCCACCCGGCGCCGGCCGCCCCCACTGCGCCCATTGCGCCCGCCCCTTCCCGGCCGCTTTCCCTTCTCCCTCCGCCTCGGCTCCAACATGAGGGGCCGGCGGGGCAGGCCGACCAATCAGCCCGCGGCTCCCTCTGCGGAGCGCTGCGCCCCAGCCCCGCCGCCGCTGCCGCTGCCCACGTCCGGACCCGTCCGGGGTTCCGCTCGCGGCAACGCGGTAGCAGCCGGGGCAGGTGGGCCGCCGCCAGGCTGAGGTGGCGCCCAAGACGCGCCTGAGCTCGCCCAGGATGGGCAGCAGTAGCCGGAGAAAGCCGCCGGCCCCACCCCAGCACCAGCGCCCCGGCCGGGGGGAAGCGGGGGCAGCCACCTGGCCCGGACGGCTGCGGTCCGGAGGGCCGTCAACAAAGTGGTGTAGGAGGACGCCAGTTACTGCACGGAAAGCAGCGTCAGGAGCCATAGTACCTACAGCAGCACTCCAGGTACCCACTCAGCCCAGTTGCTGCAGACTCCTTCCCCACCTTCTCTGCCCTCCCCCTTTGCTCACTCGTGTGCTGTGCATCCTGCTCCGATCTCCCCCCAACCCCGCCGACCCCCAGAGGGGAAATGCGAGGGCACATCAAGTGGCAAAAAACCAGATTTATAGGAGGAAAGAGGCGCGTTGTTCAAAATGGAGACTGCATTGTTGCAGTTTGCAGGCCACACTCGCTCTCTCTTCCCGCCTCCCGCCAACCTCCTCTTTTTCCTCCTCAGAATTTGTACCGGTGTGGTGTCTCCACCGGGCAAGATTGAAACTTGGGCAAACACATATCCATTGCTTTCATTTTTTCCCCTTGTTTTGGTAGTTTTCTGGAATGAAAGAAGCCTCTTGTTTTGCAAACCTCTTTTCATTTCTAATGTGGTTCCTTTCAGATTTTTATTATATATCTGTTCCTTAAAAGGGAATTAAGGATTTGGACAGATTGTGTGCCACAATCTGTTTTCACACCCCTAGCTGTGGTTTTAAAATTATGTTAAGGAAACGGATCATTTGGGTTAGTAGGGGAACCTTATCTGGTCTTGTGTGTTTGTTTTTATTCTTCGAGTGCTAACGAGCCCGTGCAACAGTTTCTGGTAAATGGCTGATTAAAAAGCAAAGCAGAAAGCCAAACAAGACCCAACCAAATTTGGTAATTCATCTGATTCAAAATTGTTTTGGTTAAATCAAAAATTTACAAGACCGCAGGAACGCGCGTCTTGACTCATTTGATCGCTTTGCCTTGCTTGGGAAATGCAGGTTCGTGTCACCTGTTGCAGAAGATGTGTAGTTGATCATCTAGGCATAATTGCCTAAGATGAACTTTTGGCCCAATTTCTAAGTCACACAGCGTCAGTATCAGATTTATTACACAACGACTTATTCTTTTCACTCTATTTCTGAGGAAAAAGCCCTCCCGAAATCCGTAATGAATTTCTCCATGGTAACCCCTCTTCTGTTTACACACAGAAAAGTTTCTCTAGGCTGGTGCTGAGATGCATTTTGTTAACCACCCCGCCCCGCCCAAAGGCTGCTTTGTATTAAATACGTAGTTGCAGTGTACTAAATTGTGAAATTAACATAACCGAAGCAACAACCGGCAAGACTTGTCCTTTATAATTTTGCAAATCTAGATTAATTAAATTAGAATCTGGTTTTAAAATCATTTTAAAAATAAAGTTTATGAGGAAGTATTTGTGAGGAAAAAGGACCCTTTTTTCCTTGAAGTGAGGTGTGTCATGTCTTTCTCAGAGAGACTAGGGTAGTAGAAGTGGTTAAATTGAAAAGTTTCTGTTTTTTAATAAATGCTTAAATACTTATTGGAGAAGTAGGGTAGTATTATATTAAGCCAAATGTAAACCCACGTAGGTTGTCCTAACATAAACTGAAAAAAGGTAATTTCTTTTGCCCGATGGTCAGAATCCTCGCCAGACTTGCCCTGGGAGGCTGGCTGGAGAATGAAGGGAATGAATCAAATGTCAGATATTTATGTCTTATATGTAAAAAGGAGTACATGTAAATTCTTGCCAACTTAATTTTAGTGCTTTTTTTTTTTTTTTTAAGGAGTCTTGCTGTGTCGCCTAGGCTGGAGTGCAATGGCGCAATCTTGGCTCACTGCAACCTTCACCTCCCGGACTCAAGTGATTCTCCTGCCTCAGGCTCCCCAGCAGCTGGGATTACAGGCGCCCACCAGCGCGCCTGGCTAATGTTTGTATTTTTAGTAGAGATGGGGTTTTACCATGTTGGCCAGGCTGCTCTCGAACTCCTGACCTCATGATCCGCCCACCTCAGCTTCCCAAAGTGCTGGGACTAAAGGCGTGAGCCACCGTGCCTGGCCTAGCACATCTTTTATAGTAATAATTTTTACCTTAAGAAATCACATGTTGGTCTTTGTACCCAGAGCCGGTAATTGAAACATGGAGACTGGATTGCATACACCCCTGGAGGAAGTTTTTTCTGGTTAGACAGAGCTGAGACATTTTGGCAGGGCAGTTCAGCTAACTTTAAGTCGTATTTGAAGGCCTAGCAAATAATATTTAGGATTGATGGCTGTGCATATGCTGACTTAAATTACAATTTGTAGCTAGGTGTTCTTTAAAAAAATGTGTTTACTTTTGATACTTTTGTGACATTTTGTTTTTCTTTTTTTGAGAAGGAGTTTTGCTTTTGGTGCCCAGGCTGGAGTGCAATGGTAGAATCTCGATCTTGGCTCAATGCAACCTCTGCCTCCCAAGTTCAAGCAATTCTCCTGCCTCAGCCTCCCAAGTAGCTGAGATTACAGGCATGCACCACCACGCCTGGCTAATTTTGTATTTTTAGTAGAGACGGGGTTTCTCCACGTTGGTCAGGCTGGTCTCAAACTCCCGACCTCAGGCGATACGTCTGCCTCAGCCTCCCAAGGTGCTGGGCCTACAAGCGTGAGCCACCATGCCCGGCCTGACATTTTGTTTTTCTTAATGACACCTGTAGCCTACTGTGTGTCTACTTGTCCTATCCTTATATGAGATTATTAACTCTGTAGAGATAGGTATTTAGCTTATTCCCTCTGCAGCTCCTGTAAGTGTTTTGCACATAGCAAGTGCTCATCAAAGATTGGTTGGATAAATTATTGTTAGTAGATGAGAACTTGTAGTACATGAAGTTTCGATAATTCTACAGTGGATGTCATAACCCCTAAATATTTTGGATTTAGGAAACTAAAAATTGTCCTAATTGGTTTTTTGTTGTTGTTGTTCTTTTCTAATTGGATTTTGATGGACAATTTGATCAGTGAATGTCTCGCTCTGTTGCCCAGGGTGGAGTGCAATGGCACGCACGATCTTGGCTCACCGCAACCTCCACCTCCCGGGTTCAAGCAATTCTCCTGCCTCAGCCTCCTGAGTAGTTGGGACTACAGGTGCACGCTGCCACGCCCAGCTAATTTTTTGTATCTTAGTAGAGATGGGGTTTCACCGTGTTGCCCACGCTGTTCTTGAACTCCTGAACTCAGGCAATCCGCCCGCCTCAGCCTCCCAAAGTGCTAGGATTACAGGCATGAGCCGCCTGGCCCAGTGAATGTTTTTCATTGCAAGAGTTACTTTGTTTTTGAGTTGCTATTTCATATTGCTTGCCAGGCATTTTCCTTTATTGGCTGTGATGTTAATTTGGATGTTTTACCTTTTGCAACGCATTATTTCTTAAGATTATGGTAAAATGGATGTGAGTTTTTTTTTTCCTTATTTCTTCTAAAAACAAAATGGAGTACATGTGCAAATGGTGGCACATGCCTGTAATCCCAGCTACTCGGGAGGCTGAGGCAGGAGAATCGCTTGGACCCGGGAAGCAGAGGTTCCAGTAAGCCAAGATCACACCATTGCACTCCATCCTGGGCAACAAGAGTGAAACTCCATCTCAAAAAACAAACAGGCCAGGCGCTGTGGCTCACACCTGTAATCCCAGCACTTTGGGAGGCCGAGGTGGGTGGATCATGAGGTCAGGAGTTCAAGACCAGCCTGGCCAATATGGTGAAACCCTGTCTCTACTAAAAATACAAAAATTGGCTGGGTGTGGTGGTGGGCACCTGTAATCCCAGCTACTTGGGAAACTGAGGCATGAAAACCACTTGAACCCAGGAGGCGGAGGTTGCAGTGAGCCGAGATCATGCCACTGCATTCCAGCCTGGGTGACAGAGCAAGACACTCTCTCGAGGAAAAAAAAAAAAAAAACAACTCAAGGGTTGGATAACATTGCCAGTATAACCATAATTCAAAACAAGCAGCAGAATTTGGAGGATAATTTGTTTAATTCTCAGGAAAATGTGAAACTCTGAAACTGCTTTTTGAGTGCAGGGTATTTCCGGGGCTTTTCCTAAAGTCTTGACCCTTGGCTCTGACCCCTTATTTGAAGTTTGGAGAGCAGAACCGAGGATTGTATTACTACAGTTGTGGACACAGGAGAGGGGTTAGTCTTCCCCCCGCTCCAGGAGTAAGGGATGCTGGGCTGCTCGAACACAGGCCTTGTTAGAACTCCCTTCAAACAGGATCCCAGAGATATGGGGAGAAGGTAACTGGCCTTAAGAATGATTGCGCTACAGCTTTTGAAAACTATAATGCCTTTCAAATATGGCTTATTGCTTGGATCTCAATATCTCCCACATATCTTGGGTGGAATATTTTGCTGAAGATCTTTCTGTCAATCATTTACAATCATGTGCTGCAAAATGAAGTTTGGGTCAACAGTAGACCACATATATGATGGTGGTTCCGTAAGCGTATAATGGAGCTATCCCTATATAGGTATACCATTTTTATCTTTTTTTTTTTTTTTTTTTTTTTTTGAGATGGAGTCTCACTCTTTTGTCCAGGCTGGAGTGCAGTGGTATGATCCCAGCTCATTGCAACCTCCACCTCCCAGGTTCAAGTGATTCTCCTACCTCAGCCTCCTGAGTAGCTGGGATTATAGACACGCGTCACCACACTCAGCTAATTTTTGTATTTTTAGTAGAGATGGGGTTTCACCATGTTGGCCAGGCTGGTCTTGAACTCCTGAGCTCAAGTGATCCACCCACCTTGGCGTCCCAAAGTGCTGGGATTACAGGCATGAGCCACTGCGCCCAGGCCCCATTTTTATCTTTTACACAGTATTTTAACTATATATTTTCCATGTTTACATACACAAATACCTGCCATTCTGTGACAGTTGCCTTTAGTATTCAGTACAGTAACATACATTACAGGTTTGTAGCCTAGGAGTCCTAAGCCATACCGTGTACCCTAGGTATGGTGGCTACACCACCTAGGTTTGTGTAAGTATACGCTATGATGTTAGCACAATGGTGAAATCACCTAGTGACACATTTCTCAAGCTCCTCACGTGGCAAGCAATGCATGACTGCATATGAAAGCTCTTAAATAGGGATTGTTTCTAAATTAATCTCAAAACAGTCATTATTTACTATTTATGGAATTTTTTTTAAAAAAAGGAGCAAAAGTATCATTTCAGTGGGAACTTAACTTGGGGCTACAGTGTTTTATTTAACTTTTACCCCAAAGTTGCAAAGTGTTTTGAAATTTTTCCCTGTAAAATAATTATTTTAATTCAATTTAAATAAAACCCACCAAGGAGACTTCAAGCTTTAAGAAGTCTAGCTTCCTGTGAAATGTGAGAGGAAGTCAGCACTCATTTCAGAAATCTGATTATAACAATAGCTCCATCCCTAAATGAGGTGAATCTTGGAATCTCTTCCATTTTATTTTATTTTATTTTTTTGAGATGGAGTTTCTCTCTTGTTGCCCAGGCTGAAGTGCAATGTTGCGATCTTGGCTCACTGCAACCTCTGCCTGCCAGGTTCAAGCGATTCTCCTGCTTTGGCCTCCTGAGTAGCTGGGATTGCAGGTATGCACCACCACACCTGGCTAATTTTGTATTTTTAGTAGAGACGGAGTTTCACCATGTTGGTCAGGCTGGTCTCGAACTTCTGACCTCAGTGATCCCCCCACCTCGGCCTCCCAAAGTTCTGGGATTATGGGTGTGAGCCACCACACCCGGCCCCCCTTCAATTTTAAAGCCATCACTATGCACCCTATGCCTATGCCAGGCACTGGAAGAAGATGAAGCACCTTCTTGGAGTTTACATGCTGGTAATTATGCCAGACAGTAATAAAATAGGTAAGAACGGCTGTGGGGGGAAGTCAGCTGGGTTCTAGTTACAGTCACATTTCAGGAAATTATTTAACATGCTGACTTTAACAACCTAAGCCTCTTCTCCATGTGTGCACACAGGGTAGATCTCTGAACACAGGTGACCCTAGAAGTGCTGTAACTTCTAGGGTAATGGCTGTGTTGAGTCAAGGCAGGATGACAGTTCAGCCTCCTCACAGGCTAGTGCAAAGGGCTCTTCACTCGGATTAAAACCTTCTCTCCCAGACCAAATTGCCAACTCCCAACACCCCTCCTACAGAAAATTTGGAGTCCTCGCTTATTCCCTGGCAGCCCCTACCTAATAGGGTGGTGAATTAATTATCAAACATGTGACAGTTTAGCGAAAATGGCAACACTTTGGAATAAATGACTGTAATGTGCATCCTGGTGCCCATTTTGCAGGTCAGTTGCTCTCCCTGGAAGGAAGAGTGTTCTCGGATTTCACCTTAAAGGAGGAAGGCTGCCAGAACTGAACTAGCACTTCTGAATATCCTGAGGCGAGGTCCGGTGACTTCCTTGGGAAGCTCTGCCGCGCCCCCACCCCACCCTACCCCTCCCTACCCCACCACAGCAGGCGCTGGAGTCCTGGGACCACCAGGGTCTGAGGCCCAAGTCCTTCCTCACTAAGGGGAGGAGAGGGGTGTTCCGGCAGGGCAGGATGGGAAGGCGTGCTTGGGCGGGATTGTGACATAAGAGTGCCCTGGTGACATAGAGCAGATCTGTGGCATAAATAAAGGTGTCATAAAGACAGGGCGGGACTCACGCTTATAAGGGGCACGAGCGTCTCGGAGCTGCCAGAATGACTTCCGCTCAGTGCCCGGCACTAGCGTGTGTCATGTCCCGGCTGCGTTTCTGGGGCCCATGGCCCCTCCTTTTGTGGCAACTATTGTGGCTACTTGTCAAGGAGGCTCAGCCTCTGGAGTGGGTCAAGGACCCGCTCCAGCTGACCTCTAACCCCCTGGGGCCGCCTGAGCCCTGGTCTTCCCACTCCTCCCATTTCCCACGGGAATCTCCCCATGTGCCTACTCTCCCGGCAGACCCGTGGGACTTCGATCACCTGGGGCCCTCTGCTTCCTCAGAGATGCCAGCCCCACCCCAGGAATCGACTGAAAATTTGGTTCCATTCCTGGACACCTGGGATTCAGCTGGAGAGCTGCCCCTGGAGCCAGAGCAGTTCTTGGCTTCACAGCAGGATTTAAAGGACAAGCTGAGTCCACAGGAAAGGCTCCCTGTTTCGCCCAAGAAGCTGAAGAAAGATCCAGCTCGGCGTTGGAGCCTTGCTGAGATTATTGGAATTATACGCCAATTATCCACACCTCAGAGTCAGAAACAGAACTTGCAGCATGAATATTCCAGCACGGATACACCGTATCCGGGTAGCCTGCCTCCAGAACTCCGGGTGAAGTCAGATGAGCCTCCAGGGCCCTCTGAGCAAGTTGGACCTTCTCAATTCCATCTAGAGCCTGAAACTGAAAATCCAGAGACCCTTGAAGACATCCAGTCCTCTTCACTCCAGCAAGAAGCCCCAGCACAGCTTCCACAGCTCCCTGAGGAGGAAGAACCTTCTTCAATGCAGCAGGAGGCCCCAGCTCTGCCTCCAGAGTCCTCTATGGAGAGTCTAACTCTACCAAATCATGAGGTGACCGTTCAACCTCCAGGTGAGGATCAAGCTCATTATCACTCGCCCAACATTACAGTTAAACCTGCAGATGTGGAGGTTACCATAACTTCAGAGCCTACCAATGAGACAGAATCTTCCCAAGCCCAGCAGGAGGCCCCAATTCGGTTTCCAGAGGAGGTGGAACCTTCTGCAACCCAACAGGAGGCCCCAATTGAGCCTCCAGTTCCTCCTATGGAGCGTGAACTTTCCATCAGTGAGCAGCAGCAGCCAGTTCAGCCTTCTGAGTCTTCTGGGGAGGTCGAATCTTCTCCGACCCAGCAGGAGACCCCAGGTCAGCCTCCAGAACATCATGAAGTCACAGTTTCACCTCCAGGTCACCATCAAACTCATCATTTAGATTCACCCAATGTCTCTGTGAAGCCTCCAGACGTGCAGCTCACCATAGCAGCAGAGCCTAGTGCAGAGGTGGGAACTTCTCTAGTCCACCAGGAGGCTACAGCTCAGCTCTCAGGGTCAGGTAATGATGTAGAACCTCCCGCCATCCAGCACGGGGGCCCACCTCTGCTTCCAGAGTCATCGGAAGAAGCTGGACCTTTAGCAGTTCAACAGGAGACTTCATTTCAATCTCCGGAACCTATTAATAATGAGAACCCCTCTCCAACCCAGCAGGAGGCTGCAGCTGAGCATCCACAGACCGCTGAGGAGGGTGAGTCTTCCCTAACCCATCAGGAGGCCCCAGCTCAGACTCCAGAGTTCCCTAATGTAGTTGTAGCTCAACCTCCAGAGCATTCACACCTGACTCAAGCCACAGTTCAACCTTTGGATCTGGGGTTTACCATCACTCCAGAATCCATGACAGAGGTTGAACTTTCTCCAACCATGAAGGAGACCCCAACTCAGCCTCCTAAGAAAGTTGTACCCCAACTTCGAGTATATCAAGGGGTAACAAATCCAACACCAGGTCAGGATCAAGCTCAGCATCCAGTGTCACCCAGCGTTACAGTTCAACTTTTGGACCTGGGACTTACCATCACTCCAGAACCCACTACGGAGGTTGGACATTCTACACCCCCGAAGAGGACTATAGTTTCTCCAAAGCATCCTGAGGTGACACTTCCACATCCAGACCAGGTTCAGACTCAGCATTCACACCTGACTCGAGCCACAGTTCAACCTTTGGACCTGGGGTTTACCATCACTCCAAAATCCATGACAGAAGTTGAACCTTCTACAGCCCTGATGACTACAGCTCCTCCTCCAGGACACCCTGAGGTGACACTTCCACCTTCAGACAAGGGTCAGGCTCAGCATTCACACCTGACTCAAGCCACCGTTCAACCTCTGGACCTGGAGCTTACCATAACTACAAAACCTACTACAGAGGTTAAACCGTCTCCAACCACGGAGGAGACCTCAACTCAGCCTCCAGACCTAGGGCTTGCCATAACTCCAGAGCCCACTACAGAGATTGGACATTCTACAGCCCTGGAGAAGACTACAGCTCCTCATCCAGATCAGCTTCAGACTCTGCATCAAAAACTGACTGAAGTCACAGGTCCACCTACTGAGCTAGAACCTACTCAGGATTCACTGGTGCAGTCTGAAAGTTACATCCAAGATAAGGCTTTAGCTGCACCAGAGGAACACAAGGCCTCCACAAGCACCAACATATGTGAGCTCTGTACCTGCGGAGATGAGATGTTGTCATGTATTGATCTCAACCCAGAGCAGAGGCTCCGCCAAGTGCCTGTGCCAGAGCCCAACACCCACAATGGCACCTTCACCATCTTGTAAGAATCACTTTTCCTCAATTGTCCTCTGTGTCCTGCCTGACATGGCAGCCTTTTCCTGGAGGCCTTCCTGGGCCTTCTTTATCTCCCCAAGCCATATGGACAACTGACTTTCTGCTTTCACCTTTGCTTGTCAACTCTCCCTTCTCCTCATTCTCTTTTAATGTTAGGCCCCTTCTCCAGTCTTTTCCTTTTACTCTGGTCTTTAGCTCGTTTTCGTATCCATTTTTATTTAGCCCCATCACATCATTGCTTAACCGCTGCTCTCCTCCCATTTTCGCTTCACCCTCTTTACAGCAGCCTGTCCCTCTCCCGATCTCAGTGATGATGCTCTAAGTGGTTAAGAGTTGATTCCGGAGCCAGGCTGCCTGGGTTTGAACCCAGATCTATTTATTAGCTTGGTGACCCAGAGCAAGTGATTCTGCCTGTGACTCAATTTCCTCACCTTTAAACTGAGGATCATGCTAGTTAGCATTTCATAGGATTGTTGTGAAATTTAGGTGAGTGAATATATGAAACACTTCATCAGTGCTTAGCATATGTAGGAGAGATGGCTGTTCACATGATTATTCAGTCCTTTAGTTTTGTCCAGAACTCATCTTTGTCCCTAGCTTTCTATATGTAGAACTAGTTTTATGTCACACCCAGGGCCAAGTATGCTACTGTCTCCAGAACACGAAAATGATAGGAGGGAAGAGGCTGGGTGTGGTGGCTCACGCCTGTAATCCCAGCACTTTGGGAGGCCGAGGCGGGTGGATCACGAGGTCAGGAGATCAAGACCATCCTGGCTAACATGGTGAAACCCCATCTCTACTAAAAATACAGAAAAAAATTAGCCAGGCATGGTGGTGGGTGCCTGGAGTCCCAGCTACTCGGGAGGCTGAGGCAGGAGAATGGCGTGAACCTGGGAGGCAGAGCTTGCAGTGAGCCGAGATTGCACCACTGCACTCCAGCCTGGGCGACAGAGCAAGACTCCATCTCAAAAAAAAAAAAAAAAAAAATGATAGGAGGGAAGAAAGAGAATAGGCATAAAAAGGGAGGTATATATAATTAAGTACTAAAAGATAATGCAGACCATTGGTGCTAGAATTTGCCAGAATCTGTGATCCTTGAGGTGTGGAGATGCTACATGGGTAAGCTAAAACTTTACTTGGGTCTTAAAGAGTAGCTATAATTTGTTAAACAGAAGAAAAATGGGAGTACAGTCTAGGCAAACGCATGGCTACAGGTATGGTTGGAATTTAGTAGACCAATGTGGCTACAAAGAATTAGGTGAGGGAGCAATGAAGATACGATTCTGTACAACCTTGATTATCAGCTATAGGAGTTTGAAAGTTACACAATGAGGTATGGAAAGCCATTGAAAGTTTCCAAGCAAGAGAGATTACATGATCAAAACAGGAAGATTATTTTATTTTGTTTTTTGCATTATGTGCAAGTGTAGACATGCAGAGGATTGTTTTAGAATCCATATGTAAAGTGTCCAAAAGGAAAAGCTTAATTCAGGGAGACAAAATAGAAAGGTCTAGCAAAATCTAGGAGTGAAGTGTGAAGGGGCCAAATCAGATCAGTTGTAATAGGAGTGGAAAGAAAAAGCCTAGGATGTTTCAACCGAGGGCACTGGGCCAAAGCTTTGGTGTTACCTGGCATAGGGTTTCTTTCTTCTCATTTGTTGATAATGATAAGCTTTTGCCCATATTTCTGTGGAATTATTTACCATTTTGGTACTGATGTGTAGAAGTCTGTTTAGACACATAAGTGCTTTTAGATAAAATACTTAACATTCAAAGTAATTAACTGGCATCATCTGTCCAAGAGATGGGATGGATAAGAAGTTAAGCTTCCAGGAGATGCCTCATCATTTGTGCCAGTGACCCCGCATAATTTCTTGATGAATTGTGCAAACTGGGAAGCTGATAGCTCTGGAAATGAGAAAGCAGGTGTTATTTTCTGTTTCTGAATATCCCCAACAAGGTTGCAATGATTCTTTTACTTATCGTGTTCATTGTTTTCATACCTATTCAAGGATATAAACTGTGTTTCTTCACAGAAATTTCCAAGGAAACTATATTTCTTACATTGATGTAAATGTATGGAAAGCATACAGTTGGACCGAGAAACTGTGAGTATATTCTCTCCAAATATGACAAAAAGCTAACTGCATTGTAAGATCCTTCTTGGTCCAGAATTTTGAGGTCGGTACCTCTGAGGAAAGATATTTCTCCTCCATGCCCCAAATCAACCACTGTTGATTGCAATCGTATGGTTATTTTAAAATTAAATTTGGTAGGCTCTCTTTAAAATAAGAGGCAATTTAAATTTATTTTTTATCATACAAATAGTACATGGTTATATTCCTTTTTGTTCTCTTTTTTTTTTTTTTTTTTTTTTTTTTTTTTCAGAGACAGGGTCTTACTTTGTCCTCTGGGCTGCAGTGCAGTGGCACAATCACAGCTCACTACAGCCTTCACCTCCCAGGCCCAAGTGATCCTCTCACCTCAGCCTCCCCAGTAGCTGGGACCGCAGGTGCATGCCACCACACCCACCTAATTTTGTATTTTTTGTAGAGACAGGGTCTTCCTATGCTGCTTAGGCTGGTCTTGAACTCCTGGGCTCAAGTGATCCTCCCACCTTGGCCTCTTAAGGTGTTCCTATTACAGGCATGAGCCACCACCCGCAGCCCATGATTCCATTTTTAATGTATAAAAATGCAATAACAGATACAACAAAAACTCTCCTTGTGCCCTACTCCCTCATCCCTGAAGTAATGCTACTCTGCATTTAGTATACATGCTTCCAGACTTTTCCTCATTTACCTACATACATATTTACATAAAGCAAAATGGATTTGTGGTTTTAAAATTTTTTCTTCACATAAAGGGTAACATCTTGCAACTTGATTCTTTCACTTCATGATATGCCTTAGATTTCTTTCCTTCCCAGTACTTAGAGGGTCACCCCATTCATTTAAACTCCTGCATAATCCGTAGTATGGATGCATCATGGTTTATTTAATAATTCCCCCATTGATGAATGTTTAGATTATGCTTAGTTTACTTGTTACATGCATTGCTGCAATGAAATCCCTGTACATGCTTCTTTGTGAACATGTGCAAGTATTCCTGTAGCATAGATATCTGGAAATGGAATTCTTGGGGTGAAGACTATGTAGATATAAAATTTTAATTGCCTTCAAAAATTTTGTGCCAACTTACTCTATTGTCAGCAGAATATGACAGCATTCATTTCCCGACACCTTTTCACCGCTGGGTATTCTCCAACTTTTTGCTGAAGTTATGGATGAATAAAAGGGATTCCATCTAAATGTGAATTTTTCTGATTACTCATGAATTTAATTTAATATCTTTATATGTTTATTGAACATTTGTGTTTCTTCTCTGAGTTTTCTGGCCTTTGTTCATTTTCCTGTTGAATTGTTTTATCATTTTCTTACTGATTTATAGAAGGAATTGGTTTAGACACATAAGTGATTTTGAAAAAAATGCTTACATTCAAAGTAACTGAGATTTTTCACAACAGTTTGTGTGTCACATCATTATTTCAATGTATATAGACAAGCCACGATGAGTTCTAAATTAAAAATAAACATATGCTAGGCGCGGTGGCTCACGCCTTTAATCCCAGCACCTTGGGAGGTAGGCGGATCACCTGAGGTCAGGAGTTTGAGACCAGCCTGGCCGATAGGGCGAAACCCCGTCTCTACTAAAAATACAAAAAATAGCCAGGCATGGTGGTGGGTGCCTGTAATCCCATCTACTTGGGAAGCTGAGGCAGGAGAATTGCTTTATTTATTTTTTCAGATGGAATTTTGTTCTTGTTGCCCAGGCTGGAGTGCAATGGTGCGATCTTGGCTCACTGCAACCTCCACCTCCCGGGTTCAAGCGATTCTCCTGCCTCACCCTCCTGGGTAGCTGGAATTACAGGTGCCCTCCATCACACCCAGCTAATTTTTATATTTTTAGTAGAGACAGGGTTTCACCATGTTGGTCAGGCTGGTCTCAAACTCATGACCGTGGGTGATTCACCCACCTTGGCTTTCCGGAGTGCTGGGATTACAGGCATGAGCCACCACGCCAGGCCAGAACTACATTTTAAAAACAAGAAAATTATTACAAAGGTCAGGATAGTGGTTACCTATTAGGGTTAGAGAGAGGGATATGATTGGAAAGGGGCACACTGGGGCTTCTGGCATGCTAGCAATGATCTTTTGTAACGATGTTTACATGGGTATCTGCTTCATAATTATTAAACTGAATATTTGGCCAGGTGAGGTGGCTCATGTCTGCAGTCACAGCACTTTGGGAAGCAGACACAGGAGGATCACTTGAGCCAGGAGTTTGAGACCAGTCTGGGAACAGAGTGAGACCCTGTCTCAAAAATTAAATTAAATTAAATATAAACAACATTTATGTTATGTGCACTTTATGCACATTATAGTTCTCCAATTTTTTTGATGGGGGGAAAAAGGTTGAATGGCTTCACTTGCAGCCGTGATATGGTTCCATGTGGGGCTTTCATAATTAGGTTTGGGAAAAGAGAGGAGGAAATGGAGGTTCTGCTGATCTTGGTGCCACCCAGAGTTGGATTCTAAAAGGGATTTTGTGATCTAGAGAGGAGGCATGAAATAATAGAATTTGGTGGGAAGAAACCCACTCTTCAAGGGGTGTGCTTGAGTGTGTGTGTGTGTGTGTGTGTGTGTGTGTGTGTGTGTTTGTGGTGGTGGTGGAGAGAGATGGACACAAAAAGGAAAATATAAGAAAAGGTTTGAATGAAAGCAGAGCAGATCCCACCATCTTGAAGTGACCATGACCCAGCTTTCCTCCACATGCAGGAGATGCTTCTGTGTAGCAAATAGTTGTAGTTTGCATTTTAATCTAAAAATAACTTCTTCATTTTCCAGAATTCTCAGAGAAAATACCTTGACTGAATTACACAAGGATTCATTTGAAGGCCTGCTATCCCTCCAGTATTTGTAAGTTAGTTAATTATATTTATGAGTTTTTAGTCATATTATCTGTAAAATGAATAAGGGGTTCAAATTAGATAATTTCTCAGATTTCTTCGAGCAATAAAATTCTGCAATTCTGTAAGTTTGTATAGGGTCTCAGCCCATCTCTAGCATTAGCTGCCTCCTGTGCATTTTCAGTTTTTAAGTTATATAGACAAAATACAGACAAAAAAATTTCACATGGTAAGAAAATCTGAGCAGTGACTGACACCCATATGAACCTTGTTTTATAAGGGTTCACATATCATTCTTTTTCTATTCAGTCTACAACCAATAGATCCAATGTAATCTGTGGTCTATTTTTAAATAGCCCATTAAGTTAAGAATGGTTTTTGCATTTTTAAAGGGACTGTGAAAGAAAAAGAAAAGAAACAAAGAAATATGCGAGAGATCATATGTGGCCCACAAAACCTAAAATATTTACTGTCTGACCTTCACCAAAAAAAATTTCAAAAAGTTGGTTTAGTAGGATGAAAGGAACTAAAGTTAACTTCAGATGGTTGCCTAAAGGAGAAGAAAATGGAGACCACCTGCATTCATTTGAACATCATTAATCCAGAATTTTTTGGTAATTTAATCGGAATTAAATTAACATTTAAATATTAAAAATAGCTGAATTATATCAATAATATTATCAAGAATATTAAGCTACCAAGAGAATAGACTGGTATTAAGGATTTCATTTCAGGAATTGTTATATTAAAACAGATGTTTAAAATGATGGTTAACTGGTAGAGCTAGAAATGTTTACACTAAGAAGCACATCAGAAATGCCCCTAACTCTTCACTGATTACAAAATAACGATCGCCCCAGCCCTGTTACCGGAAAGGGATCCCTGTATTTCTGTCTGTTTAGAGACAAGAAGATACTATGTTCATTGCTATGAAAGCTTGATTCTTACCCTTTGTCCATGGAGGTGTGTATGTCATTAATCCTTATTAAGCTCATTAGTGATGCTCTTTTGCAAACAGATTCTTTCAAATATAGAAGGCTTAAGGAAAGTGGGTGTAAAGACCCTCAGGTGGATGCCAAAGTGCTACAGAGACCATGAAATAATAAAACATTTCCTTTAAAATAGTTATTTTCCTTCTACTCACTCCCCCAGCTATTCATTTATTTTACAAATATTTGAGTTTGCTTTATTTCCATGTGTCAGTTTTAAACATGGTGGGCAATGCAGGTGAGCAAGACCTAGTCCATGCTTTCAGGGAGTTTATGCTCAGAAGAAATGGGATAAAAAATAACTACATTAAGAAGAAATGGATGTAGGCACTAGGAGGGATAAATTGTTTCTGGAACATAGAAGAGGAAAAAATGCCTTCAATTTGGACCCAGGAGGATGTTACTAGAACAATGCCATTTGAATAGGACTTTGAAGGGCCATTGTGTAACAGCAGACGGACATCTTGGGGAAAATACTCTAAACTTGCAAAAGGAAAATGGGAGGGCAAAACACAGGAAAGTATTCAAGGAATGCCGTGAGTACCCGTAGAGTACAAGAAGGGAGAGTAGGAAAATGGAGCCAGATCTTCTAGGGCTTTCAATGCCAAGCTGAGGAGCCGACATGGGGAACCGTATTACCACAGCAGCGCTGTAAGGTAGATCTGCATCACAGTCGTTGAGAGGGCACGTTAGAACTCAGTTCTGGACTCCACCCTCGTAGTTAACTGATTCAGTTGGTCTAGAGTGGGACCAAGAATTTGCATCTTCAGTAATTTCCCAGGAGATGCTGGTCTTTGCAAGCCACTTCTGGAGAGTTTATATGATGACTGTGTGCAGGATAGTTTAGGAAGGGAGAGACTAGAGATGGAGACATCAGCCAGACAATGTTACACCATCCAGGTAAAGAGGGAGGGACAAACTCCATCACTGTATAACTGAAGAAATTTTTTTTATGAAATATTAAAGCAATACAAAACCAAAAATGAATTTCTATTAATATGATAGAAATTAATTCTATTAATATGATTTGAATTAGTTCAAAGTTATGTATTAGGTAAAGGGGTAGCTTCCTTTCAAATGATGTGAAAGGATGTCTTTTATTTCTTCTGATATTGAACTGGCTTAGGAAAACAGACCTAAACTAAGAAGGTGTAGAAATGTGAGACTTGTTTGTTTGTTTGTTTGTTTGTTTGAGACGGAATCTCGCTCTGTCGCCCAGGCTGGAGTGCAGTGGTGCAATCTTGGCTCACTGCAAGGTCCGCCTCCTGGGTTCATGCCATTCTCTTGCCTCAGCCTCCTGAGCAGCTAGGACTACAGGCACGTGCCACTAGGCCCGGCTAATTTTTTATTTTTTTTGTAGAGACGGGGTTTCACCGTGTTAGCCAGGATGGTCTCGGTATCCTGACCTCAGGATCTGCCAGCCTCGGCCTCCGAAAATGCTGGATTATAGGCCTGAGCCACCGCACCCGGCCCGACTATTTTTTTTAATATTAGAAATTGTGTATATAGAGATAAAATCTTTGAGCTCATAATCTAAGATTTGATGACACTACAAAAGGGCATCTAATCAAGTCTACTGCTCTCAGGAAAAATTATTTCCAAAGTCTATTATGTTGTATATTTATTAAAACCATGAAGGTGAGACTCTAGGAGAGGTATGGGCAGGGTTAGGGGCTCTGGAAAGTTCAAATACAAGTCCAAACGTTTAGAGTTGAGATGAAAAATAGGTATTCAGTATTATTCTAAACTTTTGCTGTTATTCATACCAATCGATATTTAATAACTAATCAAGGCAATATTTTCGTTTTCCTTTTCCTAGAGATTTATCCTGCAATAAAATACAGTCTATTGAAAGACATACATTTGAACCACTACCATTTTTGAAGTTTATGTAAGTTACAAATATAACTTGATTACATTTGGAATTTTTATAAAAGTTAATTATAAACCTTTTTGCTATTCTTGAAATATGATTAAAATTTTACCAGTAGAAAGCTACTAAAATTATACAGCAAATCCTTTTTGTCTCTAGCAAGGATTATTGTGAGAATTATTACACAGATCTTAGTGAATCATCAGAGAGCAGTGGTTCTCAGGTGGTGTGATTTTGCACTCATGTGGCATTTGGTAATGTCCGGAGACAGTTTTGGTTGACAAAACTGTAGGTGTGCTCCTGGCATCTGGTGGGCAAAGGCCAGAGATGCTGCTAAACATCCTTCAAGGTATAAGACAAACCCCCATGGCAAAGAGTTATATAGTCCAAAATGTTGATGGCACTGAAGTTGTGAAATCCTGTTCTAGAGAAATAAAGATCACTTAACACAGGTATTTACTGAGCATTCACTGTTTTGTATCTAATGCACCACATGTGCAGTGTTAAAGTATAAATCATAAGCCAGTATCTTCCACAGTGAGATTTCCTTAGTGCGTAGAGAAAGGATTGAGGTTATGTTCCATCCTATATGAATTAGAATCATGGCAAATGATAAATGTTCTGAAATAATTATTTTTTTCTTTGGCTTGTGTCTTTTTTTTTTAGAAATCTTAGTTGCAATGTAATTACAGAACTCAGCTTTGGAACATTTCAGGCCTGGCACGGAATGCAGTTTTTACATAAGTTGTAAGTGAAATAGAAGATGAATACATGTAAACAACTATTTATGTACAAAAACTCATACAATTATTGGGTAGCTGGGTATAAGCCCATTATCAACTCTGAAAAGCGTGTCTTAAGATCCATTCATTTTTCTCAAATGGGGAAGCTAAGGTACAAAGAGGCCAAGAGACTTATGTAGCTTATATATGACCTCCTCTGCTTGTCCTAGTTCTGACCTATAGCATGGGCAAGAAAAGGCATCAAAGAAGTGACCCTCAAATTAGCCTTGTTGCTGGGCGGGGTGGCTCAGACCTGTAATCCCAGAACTTTGGGAGCCAAGGTGGGTGGATCACCCGAGGTCAGGAATTCAACACCAGCCTGGCCAACATAGTGAAACCCTGTCCCTACTATAAATACAAAAAAATTAGCTGGGCGTGGTGGTGCAGTTTTTTGCTCCCTGGAGGACTTTGTGTTAAGCTTCCTTCCTTGCAGCTAAGTGTTGCAGACATTTAAGCAGTTAGAAACTCTGCATATGAGCAGGAATCAAATCCAAAGTTGTAGGGCCAGAATGGTGGCTCATGCCTGTAATCCCAGCACCTTGGGAGGCCAAGGTGGGAGGATCACTGGAGGTCAGGAGTTTGAGACCAGCCTGGCCAACATGGTGAAACCTCATCTCTACTAAAAATACAAAAATCAGCAGGTCATGGTGGCGGGCGCCTGTGATCCTAGCTATCGGGAGGCTGAGGCATGAGAATGGCTTGAACCCGGGAAGTGGAAGTTGCAGTGAGCTGAGATTGTGCCACTACACTCCAACCTCCCCTCCAGGCTGGTCTCGAACTCCTGTGACCTCAGGTGATCCGCCCACCTCAGCCTCCCAAAGTGCTGGGGTTACAGGTGTGAGCCACCATGCCTGGCCAAGATGGTGTTTATGTTAAGCTATTGTGCAAAAAAAAACTTTTGTAAAGAAAATATATCGCTGTATCTTAATTCCATATACTTTCCTGACTACTCTTCTACCATAATTGCAAAAATTCTATGATTTCTCTGTATAACATACCCATCAAATCAGAGTGGGTATATTCAGTGGCCTGAAGGGGACTCAAGGTGAAGATTCTCCTCTACATCTGACTTTAGAAAAGACTTTCCACCTGCCTTGTGGTTCAGAAATCTAGTTTCACACAGTTCATTTCAAGTTAGAGGGAGGCATTCAGGATGTGTCTGGACTAGAGCAGCAGTTTCTGCACATGCTCCCCTCTGTCCTCATTAATTTGCTGATGCATAACTTAGGAAAAGTACACTAAAGGTCTGTTTTTCTTTTGCCCTCACACCAGAGAACCGGCTCATTAGGTCCCTCCACCAAGAGGTTTAGGTAGCATCAATACAAATGTTTTAAACTCACCATCTTTACTAAGCACTTTATACCACTGGGAGTCCCTCATAAAAATCTGGTGGCCGGGAGCGGTGGCTCATGCCTGTAATTCCAGCACTTTGCTGAGGTGGGTGGATCACCTGAGGTCAGGAGTTCAAGACCAGCCTGACCAACATGGTGAAACCTGTCTCTACTAAAAATACAAAAATTAGCTGGGCATGGTGGCAGGCAACTGTAATCCTAGGTACTCAGGAGGCTGAGGCAGGAGAATCACTTGAAACCAGGAGGCGGAGGTTGCAGTGAGCCGAGATGGCACCATTGCACTCCAGCCTGAGGGACAGAGTGAGACTCTGTCTCAAATCATCATCATCATCATCATCATCATCATCATCTAGCCAGCTTCACTACAATTATGTAGACCAGGAAAACACTGGAATCACAGTTGATAAAAATTAATGAATTCACTCAAAAACATTCAGAGTGCCATGTCCATTTGTGCCAGGTACTGTACTAAGTGCTGGGGCTACAAAATCCATCTCAAAGACACACCAAGATGAGGACTTTGTCCCCAGGGGACTTTCATTCCTCAAGGAGGAAGCGGATGCTGATGGGAAAACAAATGAGAGCCATGTGGGGATCTGTACGGCAGGGTGACAAGGAGAGGACAAAGCAGGAATGGGGGCTGGGTTAAGAAAGACTTGAGGAGACACTAACTTGCTTATCTTGAGTTTCTGTGTTCATCTTAAACAACAGAAAAAGGCATTTGCTTCATGGTGATGAAAAAATCAGAGCTAGCTGATATTGGAAACTAGCACTCATTTCGTATAAACAGAGCTGTACCCTTCAAACTAAGTCACAGTTACTTTCAAAGATTGGCACAAGGGTCTCAACACACCAAGTGTATGTTAGGGGCTGGGCTCCTTTGGAGTCAAATCTTCCTGGTAAACAAAGCTACACTGCAGAGTCATATTTGGCATATGTGACATATAGGCCCACTGCATTTCTTTCCAAAGGCAAGATGCCAAGGGAAGGTGCCAGTAATTTTATGACCAATATGACACCATTTTGTGGTGTTTGTAAGTTGAAACAATATATTTCCCTGCATTACACAAGTTTGTAAAAAACAAACAAAAAAAGAGGCCCCAGCTGTTGTTGATCGATGATGAATTGAATAGAGCCTAACCTTCCAGGCTTCTCACTTGCACAGGCCCTTCCAAGGTCCTGGGAGGGCCCCTGGAAATTTTGGTATTCATAATTTTTTTAATGTTTTTACTAGATAAGGCTCAGGCCCCACAAAATCATCCCTGAAATCATCCCTGGGTTCCAATAGTTACAACCCAGTAAACCTCTTGAATGAAGCCTCTATGTTACTGACAAATACTGACTGACCAAATTAGCAGGGTGATAGGGTCAGTCTATTTTGAATCTGAAATCCATCTCAAAGACGGGCCAAGAGCTTATTAGTGGACTTAACTGGATTCTTTTGGCCCAAGCGCAGTAAAGTCAAACAACCATATCGAGGTTTTGCATTGGGGAAAGGAGGACATTTATTTGCAGGGCATCCAAGCAAGAAGGACCAGGCGGCTAACTATCAAAGTCCCTCACTGAATGGGGGCAATAATATCTCTTACAGATGAAATCATGAATGAAATGGTTTATGGAAAAGCAGCAATGGTTGATAATCCTAAATGTTAAGTATGTTTATATTTTTTCCCTGACTTTAAAGTGCTTCTCCTTCATTCCTATACACAGGTCTAGACTGATGGCTTATTTTTTAAAATTCTCTTAGTCACTTCATTGGTTCTAACAATAATTTTAGAAACTGGATGACTTTGCCATGTAGAAAGGCTATATTTATTCAGATAGAGTACACTCACATATTGGCTTGTCTATGGCACATCGATATCATGCCAAGAATGTAAGCACTAAGAGAGAATAAGAGGAGAATCCAGGCTTTATCCCTATTGAATTATTTATCCCACTATTAGAATATTAGTGAGGTAGGTGTGGCCACATTGATGGCAAATTGAGCTTCGGTCACAAACATGCCTTACTGTTCCCCCCAGTCTACTGACATCAGCTTCCTTTACATAGCAGTAGATGCACAAAAGTTTGCACAGTTGAGGTTATTGTCATCATGTTTTGGTATGTACTGGAATCCTGGCAGCTTCTTCTCTGATTCGGAGAGGCGCAAACATTAAAGACAAAAAGAACAACTCGAGTCTGTCCTTTGGGGTGATTTAGGGTGGCTGTTTAAATTTGTAGTGGTTGAAAAGTCTTGAGATTGTCACACCTAGCAACTCTTATACTTTTCTTCTCTCAGCTGCAGCTTGTTCTTTTCACCTGTGTAACAAGCTGTCTTCTCTTCTCACAGAGGCTTAGCATTTCTTCCTCTGCCCCATAGCATTTTTTCAATACTTAATTTACCAGGTGCTGTTTATGTTGTAGGCACCTAAGTACTTATACAAGTGAGATAACATGTCCGAAGTTCTTAGAACAGTGCTTGGCATATGGTAAATGCTCCATACATGTTACCTCCTATGATACCTCATTTTCATTTTTCCAACAACTCTTGCGATGCGGTTATTATTTCTATTTTGCAGATGAGGAAGTTGAAACTCAGAGACGCTAGGTAATTTGCTAAGGTTCACATGGCTAATAAGTGGCAGAACCACTTACAAGCTTTGCAAGTAATTTTCAATGCAGCTCTTAGTTCCCCTGTAATAGGAGCTGAATGATGACAATTTGGCTTTGTGTGCATTGTATCTTACTTTCTAACTTGAACAGGACCTGTAGAGCAGTGAGCTCCACTTCCCTCTGAGAATCCCACGCTTCTGGAGCTCCTGGCTGTACCAGCTCTGGGCATCCCCAGGGTTTATGCTCACCGGTCAGTGCTGGTGTGACATGATGGCTGAGCACCGGCACTGTGTCCAGCGCATTGCTAGGCACTAGACATGTGCTCTTTCATTTATTCCTCAAATTGCTTTGTGCTGTAAACGCTACCCAGAAAGGCTCATGTTCATTACTCAAGTCACTTCACCAGAAAGTGACAGAGCCAGAATTCAAACCCAGGTCTGCCAGATTCCAGGTCCCTTGCTTCTTCTGTTGTTCCTCATTGCAAGGGAGTCTTCTTCAAGGTTATTCTCAGGACTTTGATTAAGATACAGGCTCACACCTGGGCATGGTGGCTCATGCTGTAATCTCAGCACTTTGGGAGGCCAAGGTGGGTGGATCACTTGAGCTCAGAAGTTCGAGACCAGCCTGGCCAACATGGTGAAACCCTGTCTCTACTAAAAATACAAAAATTAACCAGGCATGGGGACGGTCATCTATGATCCCAGCTACTCTGAAGGCTGAGGCAGGAGAATCACTTGACTCCAGGAGGTGGAGGTTGCAGTGAGCCAAGATCACACCACTGCACTGCACTCCAGCCTGGGCAACAGAGTGAGACCTCACCTCAAAAAAAAGAAAAAGAAAAAGGCCCACCGTTTCAGATTCTCTAGATTTTGCCCCTGAAAAAGCATTTACGTGATGCAGTCCGAGGTCTTGTATGGAGGAGCTTGGTGTGGGGAGATGTGTGGCTCACGAACCTATGTAGATGAATAAAGGAAAGAGGTTATTTTCTACCCAAGTACATCGTGCATATTGGGTGAGGGTCTAGGTCATCTGCCTATTTCTTTGACTACCTTCTTCCATGGAACCAGTTTTCCCTGACAGCCTTGGGATTCTAGCATAGATCATTTTGGAGTTTTTCATTTAAATTTATTTTCACGGCCTGCTTTGGACATTTTTTCAGCTAGAGCTGTTAGAATTTCAGTACATTTAAGACAGTGATGACATGCTCCAGTCCTTTCATCTCTGTCTCCTCAGTTAATAGAAAGGAAACATAGCCCATCTATCTGGACCTGTACAAAAGAATTTGGAGGGGAAAAAAAAATAGATGAACAACTTGAATTATGATGAGCAACTTGAATTATGGAGGATGCTAGAAATACTGTTTCCTCCACAGTCAGGGCTTCCTACCAACATAGTCGCTTTTAGGGTTTTTGACCTGAAAAGTTCTGTGGCATATTTTTTTCTTTGCTATCCATTTTTTTTTCCTTGTAGTTCTTCCCCGCGTTCTATCCTTTATCTTCTAGAGACCTCGGTAGTTCCCATAGGAAGAGTGCTTTACGGAGTCTAATGGTGATTTCTTAGGTAAAAACAGGAAACGTTTTTTTCTTTTTTACCTACAAGCTCCATACCAAAAAATGAATGTAAACTTTTCATGCAGTTTTACACATTGAAAATGCAGGTTATTTAAATTCCATTCCATTTTTCAGAATTCTCAATCACAATCCTCTGACAACTGTTGAAGATCCGTATCTCTTTAAATTGCCAGCATTAAAATATCTGTAAGTACTATAGTACTCTCATGAGTCAAGAGATGATTTATGCTTTTTAAATTTTTCATCAAAGCTTAAGTATTTTGCATTTAGGCTAAAATGTCATAATTTAAATTTTAACTGGGTTATTGAAAAAAAGTTATTGGCGAAGAAAAAAATTAAGAGGATGTATAATGGTCAAGATGGCCAGCAGGGGAAGAGAACAGCATTGAAGAACCCATATAGATTTGGAACATGTAGACACATGGAGGAATATTATTTAACCAAGAAAGCAAAGGGGAAAAGGTGTTCATTATTCTAAAAGTAAAGAAAAGAGTAAAGAAGATGGTGAGTGCAATATGAAAATGAGAAGATAATGGTAAAAAGAAAAGTGTAGGTTCTGGTCTTGAGTATCATTAATTTGATGATGCAAATCAACTTTAATTTCTTTAATAAGAGCTCCCTGGAATTCTACAGCAAATAAACTCTTGAGCTGGCTTGTTTAATAGAGAAGCCAAAATTGAATTGTTAAGTACAGAATTTTTTATTGGGGTTCATATCATGAATTTTCGGCTTTCTTCTTCAGAGACATGGGAACAACGCTAGTCCCACTTACAACACTTAAGAACATTCTCATGATGACTGTTGAACTGGAAAAACTGTAAGTTATTTTTTTCCGAGATTTATTTTTACTTAGTTGGTTCTTCAGGTTTGTTTTATTATTTTCTTAAGTCAGGTTCATTGAGGTATAATTTTCATATAGTAACATTCACGCTTTTTAAGTGTACAGTTTGATGAGTCTGACAAATGTATAGTTACATAACCACCACCACATTCCCAATATAAAGCATTTCTGATGCCTCAAAAAGGCCCCTCCTGTCCCTTTGTAGGCAATCCCGTCCTCCATCAGCCCCTGTTAGCTACTAATCTGATTTCTGTTCCTATACTTTTGCCTTTTCCAGAATGTCTTATAAATGAAATCATATAGCATGTAGACTCTTGTGTTTGGCTCCTTTCACAAAGCCTAATTTTTTTTTTTTTTTTTTTGAAACGGAATCTCACTCTGTCACCCAGGCTGCAGTGCAGCGGCATGACCTAGGCTCACTGCAACCTCCACCTCCCAGGTTCAAGTGGTTCTTCTGCCTCAGCCTTCCGAGTAGCTGGGATTACAGGTGCATGCCACCACGCCCGGCTAATTTTTGTATTTTTAGTAGAGACAAGGTTTCGCCATGTTGGCCAGGGTGGTTTCGAACTCCTGACCTCAAGTGATCCACCTGCCTCAGCCTCCCAAAGTGCTAGGATTACAGATAAGATCCACCTTCAGCAGAATTTTTTTTGAGATTATGCTACCATCCATGTTGTTGCACCTGTCACTACAGCTGGCCCTCCATATCTGCAGGTTCCTCATCCATAGATTCAACGAACCATGGATGGAGAATATTTGGAAAAAATAAAATATATAAAACAACAATACAACAATAAAAACAGTAGAAAATTTAAAATACAGTATAATTATGTACATACCACTTACACTGTATTAGGTACTTAGAGTATACCTGAGGCTGTATACAAACATTATGTCATTTCATAAAAAAGACCTCAGCATCTGTGGACTTTGGTATCTGCAGGGGGTCCTTGAGCCAATCGCCTGCAGACACCGAGGGACAACTGTTCCCTCCTTTTTATTGCTGAGTAGTATTCCGGTTGTGTGGAAATGCCATCTCTACTAAAAATGCACAAATTAGGCAGGTGTGGTGGCACATGCCTGTAATCCCAGCTACTCAGGAGGCTGAGGCACGAGAAGTGCTTGAACTTGAGAGGTGGAGGTTGCAATGAGCCGAGATTGCACCACTGCACTCTAACCTGGGCGACAGAGTGGGACTCTGTCTAAAAAAAAAAGTAAGAAATAAAAATGTTTTCTGAAGAGCAGAAGTTTTTAATTTTGACCAGCTTTAAGTTAGCATTTTTTTCTGAAATGGCTTGTGATTTTTTGTTTCTTACCTAAGAAATCTTTAAGAACCTGTTGTCTAATCCAGTGTCTAAAAGATTTTCTCCTATGTCTTCTCCCAGAAATTATACACATTTAGGTCTATGATCCATTTTGAGTTAATTTGCATATATGATGTATCTTTTTTATTTTTTATTTTTTTGTAGAAATGAGGTCTCAGTATGTTGCCCAGGCTGGTCTTGGACTCCTGGTCTCAAGTGATCCTCCTGCCTCACCTCCCAGAGTGCTGAGATTACAGGCATGAGACACCGTGCCTGGCCTTCTTTGCAGTTTATATATATATATATATATATAAACATCAGCCAGGTGTGGCGGCACATGCCTGTAGTCCCAGCTACTAGGGAACCTGAGTCAGGAGGATCACTTGAACCCAGGAGGTGGAGGTTGCAGTGAGCCAAGATGGCACCACTGCACTCCAGCTTGGGTGACAGAGCAAGACCCTGTCTAAAAAAAAAAAATATATATATATATATATATATATATGTATGTATGTGTATATATATGCCTGCAGGGCCCTATTGTGAGTTTGTTACACAATTTACTGCAACTTCAATTGTGCCGACAGCCCCCACAATATGGCAAGCTAAATAGAGACTCAGTTATGCTAGGGCTGGTTGAGGGCATTATGCAAGATTAGCATGGAAAGGGCCCTTCATTTAGCACTCTGCCCCGTTCATTTTTGTCAGTTCACTTTCTTACCTTCACCAGGTTGTCAGATCTCTTTTACTGCTCTAGCCTCACTTTCTTCAGCCTCCTGCAGCATCTTCCCCGTCAGCTGGATCCCTTCCTCTCTGGATGAAGTCCCCTTCATCGACTAGCTTTCTCACTTAGTTCTCTAAGATAGTGAGGATCTGTCTGCTTTTTTCTTGACCATTATTGGATAGGAAAAATGCTCTCATCCTCTGTAATGATTTGTCACCAAGGCCATAAAGACATTGAACTAACTGTCTTATGGGAGTTCATTATTGGAAGTCTTCAGGAGTTTACACATTTATGTACAAAGTAAGTAGGCCAGCTCATTTGAGTCATGGCTGATGTGTAATGATCTTTCATGTGTATTGAAAAATTATTCTCAAGTATACCTCAGGTCATTTACAGTCTCAAAGGTTTGTCAGTATACTTTAAAACAATCCTGGGAACAGTTCTAGATTGAAGGAGACTAAAGAATCATGTACTAAGTGTAATGTCTGATGTTTGATTGGATTCTGAATTTTTTAAGCCATGTTATGATTGGGACAATTGTGAAAATGTGTATACGGACCGCATAGTAGACAATGATAATATGAAGTTCCATTGAGTGATGATAGTCCTCTGGTTATGTCAGAGAATGCCTTGGTTCTTAGGGGCTGCACACTGAAGTCTTCAATGGTGAAGGGTCATTATGTCTGCAACTGACTCTCAAATGGTTTTGTCCAGAAAATGTATAGACATACACACACGGAAAGCAAATGTGGCAAAGTATTAGCAACTATTGATTCCAGATGAAAGTTATACAGGTGTTCATTATACCACTTGAAAATGTTTCCCAGCCATCCTAAGGCTTAAAGGAAAAAAAGAAAATGTTTAAAATAAAAAGTTGGGGGCAGAAAAAGAATAACAAAAATTTTGGGCTCATGCCTGTAATCCCAGCACTTTGGGAGGCCAAAGAGAGAGGGTTGCTTGAGCCCAGGAGTTCGAGACCAGCCTGGACAACATAGTGAAACCCCATTTCTGCAAAATATACAAAAATTAGCCAGGCGTGGTGGCACACACCTGTAGTTCTAGCTACTCAGGAGGCTAAGGTGGGAGGATCACGAGCACAGGAGGCAGAGGCTGCAGTGAGCCAAGACTGCACCACTGCACTCAGCCTGTGTAACAGAGCGAGACCCGGCCTCAAAAGAAACACCTTTGTGGCAGAGGTAAGGTTGCTATATAACAAAATGCTGGGTTACGGTTCTGGGTCCATTGCATATGAAGATCAGAGGCTTCCACTGGACCCAAAGGAATAATACTAGTCACTTGTGATTGTTCCTCTGTAGGTTTGAAAGATGTGTCAGGCCAACTTACTGGATGCAGTTTTAATCTAAAACTCTATACATTGTACCCCCAACTCATAGACTTCTTGTATCCATGAAACCCTCTTTTGTTTTCACAGTCTCAATATGGCCCCAATAAAGCCATCCTTTTGGAGGACTCAGAAAAGGCCCCCCATAACCTCTGCAACATAATAATTATAGTTAACTCTTATTGAGCACTCACTGTGCACCAGGCATTTTTCAGGTATTGATTCATTTGATCCTCAAAATTCATTAGAGGTAGGTACTATTATAATGACAAGGCCAAGGAACAGAGATTAAACAATTTGCCCAAATTCACATTATTAGCAGAGCTGAGATTGAAGCATAGTCTGGCTATGGAATCTGTATTCTTAATGAGCATGCTATACTGCCTAAGATTAACCTTTTACTTCAGTTACAGGGATTGTTTTTATCTCTCTGAAAGTGCCCCCAATAAGCCACAACAATAAATTAATCAATTGTCTCGGTTACCTCTTTTGCCCAAATTTACGTATTGAAAAAAATTCAAACAAGCCAGAAAGATGAAAGTACAGAATCCAATCAAAGATCAGGCACTGATGTCATGTCTTCATTTCCTTTAATCTAAAACATGCCTCTACTTTCTTTGATCTTTCATGACATTGGCATTTTTTAAGAGTCAAAGATAGTTGTCTTGTAAATTGTCCCACAATCCGGATTTGTCTGTTTCCTCATGATGAAATTCAAGTTAAGCATTTTTGGGAAAAATACTGCATGGGTGATGTATCCTTCCTGCTTCGTAACCGCAGATGGCCTGTAATACTAAGTTTGATCACTTGACTAAGGTGATCTTCCAGATCTCTCCATTGTAATTATTTTGCTGGGTACAGTGGCTCCCACTTGTAATCCCAGCACTTTGGAAGGCCGAGGTGGGAGGATTGCTTGAGCCCAGGAGTTCTACACCAGCCTGAGCAACATGGGGAAACCCTGTCACTACTGAAAATACAAAAGTACAAAAAAAAAAAAAAAAAAATTAGCTGGGCATGGTGGTGCAAGCCTATACTCCCAGCTACTCGGGGGACTGAATTTGGAGGATCCCTTGAGCCCAGGGGGGTTGAGGCTGCAATGAGGTATAATTTTGCCACTGTATTTCAGCCTGGGTGACAAAATAAAAATAAAAATAAAAAATAATTTTCCCCTTGGTAATTAATAAATAATCTGTGGGTTGTTACTTTGAGTTCAGTGAAGATCCTGTTCTCAAATGTCTTTTCACCCAAATGTGCATCAGTGATAATCCTTGTCTGAATGAATTTGTATTACACTGACGGTTGCAAAGTGACACTTTTAAAAATTCTGTCATTCCTTCTACATTTACTAGCTTGCATTATTTCATTGAAGAAGAACTCCCCCTCTTTCTTTTTCAATATCACTCTTTGTGGATTCTTCTTTATATTAAATATGTTGTAACTTATTGTTGTTATTCTTTTGAATGCTCAAATTGTCCAGATTTGACCAATGTAATCTTTGTTATTTTTTAACTCCGCAATCCAGGTTAAACTAAGCTATTTTTCATGCCCAGAGTAATTTATAATATTTCCCACTCCCAACAGGAATTGAGAAAGGGACTCCAGAAGTTGGGGGCTTATTCAGACTACTTAAAAGTCTACCTTCTTCCTCTGTACTTTCAGCCCAAAGTGAGACTTTTGAGTTGGGAAGAGATACTTCTGAATTAAACTACTAATCACTGTCACCAATTCTAATCCCAACCATCTTTATTCTAGGCATACCATACTCACTGCCATGCTTACCCTTCAGTTGGGCACCTTTGTCCTCCTTCCTATTGGCCTTCTGGTTCCTACCCAACTGTCCAGTCCATAGGCTTCAATGACACCTTTTTCCCACCCCTGTGGTAGCGTTGGCTGCCTCCTTTACCTACTCAAGTAACCGCTTTACCGCTAATTTATTGCTCTCTGTTTTCATCTATAGGATCTTACCTAGCCATATGGCCTGCTGCCTCTGCCAATTTAAAAACAGCATTGAGGCTGTCTGCAAGACAGTCAAGCTGCATTGCAACAGTGCATGTCTGACAAACACCACACACTGTCGTGAGTCCAAATTGCATGGTGATAAATTGTTACATTAAGTATTTGTTTTTAAACTTTTTATTTTTAGTGATGATAAAATTTTAAGCTAATGACATAATTGCTTTATTTTTATTTACTCATTCAGAGTTAAACTCCCTCAATTTCTGAACTACTCCCTTGCTGAGAGTCAGGTTCTCAGTTACTATTACAAAATTTAATAATAGAACTGTTCCATATACACAAAGGACCAAGACAAAGGAATGGGAAGGCTAGGGAATAACATTAACATCCACACACTGTGTACTGTGCTCTCTGCTTGATGCTTTGCCCACAGTGATAATTTCTTCCTATAGTGCAATGTAGTTTGTAAGCTGGTTTTAAATCCATGAGATCTCAAGTACTCTCTGCCTTATAGGACAGATGTAGATACGGTTTTGGTTTTTCTGTTTTTACACTTTTATAAGAGTACAAGTGATGCTGTTTTATTTGAAGCCTGAGAGCTTCTGGTTCTATAACCAGAAATTGCTACCTGGCTCTTCTAATGGAATGGAGGGCTTTTCCATTCTTAGACCATCCAACTCTGAACTTGCTCCGAATCTCAAACCTTTCTGTTCACAGAACAAACGCTCAAGGGCTTTCAAGAGTGTTTCTGTAGATTAGGTTTATTAGCATCAACTTCATGACTTCTAAAATGTGACTGCTTTCATGTCCAGATAGCTTGAATACAGGTATCTACCAGTGATACGGGGTGGATAATTAATAATGCTTGGTTACATAAAGTCAGTGTTGCTTATTTTTCAAAACTTTTTTTTTTTTTTTTTTTTTTTACCGATTATGTTATTCCCTTCTCCCCAAGAAGTGGGCAGAAAAGCTTTGTTAACCTCCTTTTACAGATGAGGAAAAACAAGATCAGAGGTGCTAAGTGCTGTAGCCTAGTGCCAGGTCTTCTGGCCCCAATTCTGGGTTCTCCCCAAGCCCATGTTTCTTCCCCTTTCTCACAATCTTTACTTCTTCCTCTGACCCTCACCACCACCCAAAGTACTTTAATTCTGGAAAAGAAACCCAGCTGCACACTGGCACACCTGACCTTCATGCAGTCAGAAGCTTTGGATGATTCCCCATCCAAAATATTAGAGATGAAATGAAAGCAAAGTAGGCATCTGACAAAAGTTGCTTTTTCCCTTCTGCATTTTAGGACCTCAAGTAATGTTTATCCAGAAACTGCTATCATACCAGGGATTCATTGTGTATTTAACAACATAGGCATACAATCTGGCAAATTTGAAAAACTCTTAACATACACCCCAAATCCCTGCCCAAATTTAAGAACTAGGGTGGACACAGTGCGTTTTTCCATGTCACATCTTCTGTGATGGGGCTACGATACGTGGGAGCAGAGAATGGGGAGGGTGGAGCGCATGCCAGATGAGGATCTATCAGCAATGGGGGGGGCCTCCACTTTAGCATCTCCACCCTGCTCCTCTCAGAGGACCGCCTTTCATTGCATTCAGCTGTGATGGTAGCACGAACACAGGTGCACCGAGGACGAGGAGAGCAGGAGCCTTGTGCTCTCTCTGCATCTGAGGCAGGACAGCACAGGGTACGGAGCAGTCTGTAGAGAGGTCAGCTCATCAGGGAAGCACTTGTCTTCCACCTTGGGCTTTGACTGAGCACTGGGCAATTGGCCTCTGGGAATCAACGAAATAATCCTAAACAGAGTTACTCTATGTCACACTATGGAATGTTCCAAGTAGGTGGCCGTGTTTTCAAAAGATGTATTTTCTCCTTTTGTTGTTGCCATTTCATAGGTTTAGGATTGGGTGTGTGTTTCTCCTCTCTGAATGGCACTCGAATGTTTGCTGACTCCTACTCTGTGTGACTGGGGTGTACAGCTATGGACTGATGCATCCCATCCCATCATTTTTCATGATCAAAGCAGTCTCTTCTTTTTTGACAGCTGAAGAAGCATCTGTAGGGAATCCAGAAGAAGCGTTCATGAAGGTGTTACAAGCCCGGAAGAATTACACAAGCACTGAGCTGATTGTTGAGCCGGAGGAGCCCTCAGACAGCAGTGGCATCAACTTGTCAGCCTTTGGGAGTGAGCAGCTAGACACCAATGACGAGAGTGATGTTAGTACACTAAGTTACATCTTGCCTTATTTCTCAGCGGTAAACCTAGATGTGAAATCACTGTTAATACCAGTCATTAAACTGCCAACCACAGGAAACAGCCTGGCAAAGATTCAAACTGTAGGCCAAAACCGGCAGAGAGTGAATAGAGTCCTCATGGGCCCAAGGAGCATCCAGAAAAGGCACTTCAAAGAGGTAGGAAGGCAGAGCATCAGGAGGGAACAGGGTGCCCAGGCATCTGTGGAGAACGCTGCCGAAGAAAAAAGGCTCGGGAGTCCAGCCCCAAGGGAGCTGGAACAGCCTCACACACAGCAGGGGCCTGAGAAGTTAGCGGGAAAGGCCGTCTACAAGGTCAAAAAGAGTCCAAAGGTCAGAAAGAAAAGTTATCTGAATAGACTGATGCTCGCAAACAGGCTTCCATTCTCTGCAGCGAAGAGCCTCATAAGTTCCCCTTCACAAGGGGCTTTTTCATCCTTAGGAGACCTGAGTCCTCAAGAAAACCCTTTTCTGGAAGTATCTGCTCCTTCAGAACATTTTATAGAAAACAGTAATACAAAAGACACAATTTCAAAGGCAAGAAATGCCTTTGAAGAAAATGTTTTTATGGAAAACACTAACATGCCAGAAGGAACCATCTCTGAAAACACAAACTACAATCATCCTCCTGAGGCAGATTCCGCTGGGACTGCATTCAACTTAGGGCCAACTGTTAAACAAACTGAGACAAAATGGGAATACAACAACGTGGGCACTGACCTGTCCCCCGAGCCCAAAAGCTTCCATTACCCATTGCTCTCGTCCCCAGGTGATCAGTTGGAAATTCAGCTAACCCAGCAGCTACAGTCCCTTATCCCCAACAACAATGTGAGAAGGCTCATTGCTCATGTTATCCGGACCTTGAAGATGGACTGCTCTGGGGCCCATGTGCAAGTGACCTGTGCCAAGCTCATCTCCAGGACAGGCCACCTGATGAAGCTTCTCAGTGGGCAGCAGGAAGTAAAGGCATCCAACATACAATGGGATACGGACCAATGGAAGACTGAGAACTACATTAATGAGAGCACAGAAGCCCAGAGTGAACAGAAAGAGAAGTCGCTTGAGGTGAGGACCACACAGAAACATGAGACTCAGATTTCCCATCATTTAGCATATCCCAGGAAAGTGCCCACACAGAAGAATCTGGGACTCCCAGGCCATAGCTTATCTTGGCCATGTAACTTTGGTCATGACAGTGATCTCCCACTTTGCTCATGTAGAGAGTGAAATAGATTAGGGCACAAGATGAACTGTAGGCCGGGGGTGGTAGCTCACACCTGTAATCTCAGCACTTTGGGAGGCCAAGGTGGGTGGATTACTTGAAGTCAGGAGTTTGAGACCAGCTTGGCCAACATAGTGAAAGCCTGTCTCCACAAAAAATAACAAAATTAGCTAGGTTGATGACATATGCCTGTAGTCCCAGCTACTTGGGAGGCTGAGGTGGGAGGATCACCTGAGCCCAGGGAGGTCGAGTCTAGTGAACAGTGATTGCACCACTGTACCCCAGCCTGGGTGACAGAGTGAGACCCTCTTTCAAAAAAATAAAAAAGAACCTGTAAGCTACTCACCTGGAATACTGGGGTTGTGAATAGTTAGCTCTCATTCTGGTGTTTTTGTTTTTTTTTTTTTTTTTAGCTCACAAAAGAAGTTCCAGGATATGGCTATACCACCAAACTCATCGTGGCATTAATTCTGACTGGAATACTAACTATTTTGATTATACTTTTCTGCCTCATTGTGGTAAGGACAATAATTAATTCAGGTTTTCAGAATGCAGTCCTGTCTTTGTGTGGATTCAGAGCTCACAAACTGAAAACCAAAGCCACTTTCCCACCTGCTGCTACTTGACATACTTCTTCAGTCATTTAAGGCTGAGGTGTATGCTTTGTTCTTTTACTGCAGTGTATATTTCAGGATTTTTAAAGGATCCTCGCTTCCAGATCTCTGTGAATTAAAACCAAGTTAATCCCACTAGACTATTTTAAGAAGTCGATATAATAGCAAAATTTCTCCCACCCAAAACTATGTCAACAATTGGATGTACGCATCAAGTCACCCTTACTCTGCCACTAATTTATTTCCTTGTTGCTGAAATGATGAGAGAGGTATAATCTCCACCCTCAAGGAGTTGTCATCACCCTGGAGAGGAAGGAGAGAGCCAAAAGACAGAAGTATTGTCTTGTAGACTTATTAGATTTACACAGTATCGTCCTCCAGTGTGTAAGGCATTGTCTAAATAGGTCCAGTTAAAGCACTACAGAGTAGCCATCTTTTACAAAAATTGTTGGCCACATTTTTAAGTTCACAGGCGAGGGGGAACGTCTCATACTCTAGCCCTCCTGAGCCTAGACCCTCTGTGAGATGTGTCACCATTTCTTGGACACCATGTGAGACATTCCCCCTCAGAGTAGAGATGCTCAGCTTGCATCAACTTATCTAAAGCCTACATCTGGCTACCCTGGGGCAAGTCCTGTTTACAGTGCCCATTCCTGGAGCTTGCCTCTGTCTTTTGTTCGATTACATGATGTATTACTTTTCCCAACAGGCCAGTGCTAGCATATTGGAAGAGTGATTTAATAAAGCTGGCAACCTGGACGCTATGCCACCAGTCCAACCTTATTTGCCTCATTTACCATTTCCATTATTGTGGCAGCCCTCCATTCCAGCCACAGCAGCCCCTCACCATACCCCAGTCACACCACCCGCATTTCTGCTTTTGTCTGTGTGTTTGTCCATCTAAAATGCCCTTATTTCACTCTGCCTGTGGGAGTCCTATGCATCTCTCAAAAGCCAACTCAAGTCCATCTTTCTTCTTGACACCTTCCCTGAATATTCCAGCCCTGCTGAGCCTAGTCCCTTTGTGAGATTTGTCACCATTTCTTGGACACCATATGAGAGACTTCAGAGGCTGAAGTGGGAGGATCGCTTGAGCCTGGGAGGTCGAGGATGCAGTGAGCTGTGGTCGTACCACTGCACTCTAGCCTGGGCAACACAGCGAGGCCCTGTCTTAAAAACAGCCACCACCAAAAACTATCTTGGGATATGAATAGGATTACGTTAAATTTGTGGATTAATTTGAGAATTTACATCTGTACGACATTCTAGGAACGTGCTATCTCATGTCATGTATTCATTTCTTGTTAATGTCTTTCAGAAGAGCTTTAGTGTTTCCATATATAGATCTTATACATCTTTTGTTAGATAAAAGATCTTTGTATTTTTGTTCCTAAATACTTCATACATTTGTATTGCCGTTGTAAATGGGATCTTTCTTCCATTTTCTAATTAGTTATTGCTGGTACATGGGAAAAGTATTTGAGGTTTGTGTGCTGACTTCTTGATTTTGTAGATAGCCACTGTATTGAATTCTCATTACTTCCAGTAAAATCTTAGTTGATTCTCTTAGGCTTCTTTGGCTAACATTTATCATTTAATATGCAAATAATGATAGTTTTGTCTCTTCCTTTCCAATACTTCTACTCTTTCCTTCCTTTCCCCTTTCCTTTTTCCTTTCCTTTTTTTTCCCCTTCTCAGGGCCTTGTTGTCACCCAGGCTGGAGAGCAATGGTTTGATCTAGCTCACTGTAACATCAAACTCCTGGGCTTAAGGGATCCTCCTGCCTCAGCTTCCTGAGTGGCTGGGACTACAGGCAGGCAGCTAATTTAAAAAATGTGTTTGTAGAGACAAGTTCTTGCTATGTTGCCCAGGCTGGTTTTCCTGCCACTTCAGAGGAAAGACTCAGGTTTCCTTTTTCTCCTACTTCTAAGAGTTTTTATTAGGAATTATCTGTTGAATGTTATCTAAAACAGTCAATAAAATGTATTAAGTGCCAGCTGCATGCAAAACCCTAAGTTAGATATAGTCAGCCCTCTTCATCAGCAGGTCCACATCTTCAGATTCAACTAGATCAGGCTGAATATTTGAAGAAAAAAAAACCAATAAAAATACAAATAGAAAGTACAATATAACAACGGTCACCACTGTACAATATGTATACATTTTATTAGTGATGACTTAAATTACATGGGGCCAGGCATGGTGGCTCACACTTGTAATCCCAACACATTGGGAGGCCAACCTGGGCAGCATAGTGAGACCTTGTCTTTATTAAAAATTAAAAAAAAAAAAATAGCCAGATGTGGTAGTATGCACCTGTAGTCTCAGCTACTCAAGAGGCTGAGGTGGGTGGATCACTGGAGCCCAGGAGGTTGAGGCTACAGTGAGCTGTGATCGTGACACCGCACTCCAGCCTGAGTAACAGAGGATGGCACTGCACTCCAGCCTGAGCAACAGAGGGCAATCCTGTCGCTAAGTAAATAAAGTATAGGGGGGATGTGTGTTGGTTATAAGCAAATACTACACCATTATATGTAAGGGATTGAGCATCCACAGATTCTGGTATGGTGTGGGGGCGGTATCCTACAACCAATCCCCCGCAAGATAGCTAGGATGACTGAACTATGGAAGAATCAAAGCAGTGTTACACAGCATACAATTCCTGTCTTCAAAAAAGTTACCTCATCAGGTAGATGAGACTTATAATGAATAAAAGGAATCAATACAGATTTGGAGATGGTGGTTGTTGTCATAGATAATCTTAATTGCGTTTTCTTCTAAAACAGATGTGTTGTCACCGAAAATCATTACAAGAAGATGAAGAAGGATTCTCAAGGTAAATATTAGTCTGGTGATTTTTTTTTTCTTTTCTTTTGAGACAGAGTTTCCCTCTTGTTGCCAGGCTGGAGTGCAATGACGCGATCTCGGCTCACGGCAACCTCCACTTCCCAGGTTCAAGTGATTCTCCTGCCTCAGCCTCCCGAGTAGCTGGGATTACACGCATGCACCAGCACTAGTCTCGCGACATTTTAATTAGAATTTTAGAATTAGAGGAGGGCTTAGTACTCTGCCCTCATTTTTCAGTGAGGAAACTGCCCAAGACAGGACAAATACTTACTTACCCTAATGTTTAGCCTGGCTCCAGTGAAATTAGCTCCCCAGCCAAAGCTGAGCTGGATGGAACTAACAAGGACACACCTGCTGTCCCCAGCCCTTTTGGGAGGTGGGGAGGGATAGGAAGGAGAAAGGTTTTGGTGCCTATTGCTGCTGATGGTGGGCATCAGGCCAGGCCAGGGGCCTTCTTGGAGGCTCTGGGAAAGGGGAAGGGAAGGCCACCGGGTGTGAGAGAGAGGGCACTTGTCTCCTTCAAGGCTGATGGAAGGTAGGATATGTGAGTCCTTCCTCTTAAGTGGCAGGAAACAGTATTTTCTCTTTTATTTCTTTTTTTCCCCTGGATCCTAGAACTGAGGAAACACTATTTTCTCATCTTACTGCTTTTTGCGCCCCCACTCTATTCCTTTTACGCAAACCTCACAGAATTTTAACCAGAAAGGCCAGGCAGGACGGCTCACGCCTGTAATCACAGCACTTTGGGATCACTTGAGGTTAGGAGCTCGTGACCAACCTGACCAACATGGTGAAACCCCATCTCTACTAAAAATACTAAATTAGCTGGCTGTGGTGGCGCAGGCGTGTAATCCCAGCTACTTGGGAGGCTGAGGCAGGAGAACTGCTTGAACCCAGGAGGCGCAGGTTGCAGGGAGCCAAGATAGCACCATTGCACTCCAGCCTGGGGAACGAGCCAAACTGTCTCAAATAAAAAAAACAACAAAAAAGAATTTTAACTACGGAGAACTTAGTAGTTTGTCCTTTTATGACAGGAAAACTGAGAAGGAGAAAGGGAGAGTGTCTTACCCCATGGTCACACAGTGCACTCTGCCTTTTCCTATTTTATTCAAATTCAAAAATAACATGTTGTGCTTTAAGCTGATTTCGCAGCTCACTCACTCATCAGCGACAGCCAGCCGTATGAAGACTGTGAGATAGAGAACTTGGCTAGCTGCACTCAGGCATTTGCTTGAGGTGATCCAACTTATAGAATAAAGTATCTAGAAAAGGAAGAACCACTTCATCTCCCACCCCCCGTCAAATGATGCCTGTGAGACTAAGTCCGAAGGGGACTGATATAAAATGCTTCTGCCCAGCATGGTTGTGCAGTTTGTTCACTGCACAAGGGCACTTGGCCAAGGGGATGAGTGGGAATGAACATCCTGCCCCTGCTCCATGCTGAGCCACATACAAAGTCCCCCCAGTATATTGTGGGGCCCTTCTGGGGAGACATGGAGAGCTTCTGAAAGTCCCACATGCATGGAATTATTTTCAAGACCCCAGGTATGTGGTCTGTGGTGGTTCTTCTCGCTGTGATTATGGACTGAGATACTCATTTAGTCCTAATAAGACCAGAGAAGTACATTGTGAGATACGTGGGAAACGGCTGCATCACTCACTGTCTTGTGCATGTGTCTCCCCAGGGGCATTTTCAGATTTCTGCCACAGAGGAGATGCTCTTCGCAAAGGGAGAGTCAGGTACATTGGAGGATTCATTGCTGTGGCCAGGGAAAGCAGAGGACATGCAAAATTAATACTTCCCTTTCTATCTTCAAGGATGAACTTTTCTTATTCCGACAGCCGCTCTGGCTGAAAGATACGTATAAACCTCTCAGTGCCACAAGATTAAATAATCACATATGGAAGCTGCACAAGAAGTCATCTAATGAGGACGAGATCCTCAACAGGGACCCTGGGTAAATGACGGGACCCTCACAGTTCCCATCTAAAATGAGGAGGGGGTGAGAAGCTTAATTGCTCCTTTCAAGAATGAAAACCTTGGCATTGTTATTCTTATCCCAGGGACAGCGAAGCCCCCAGCGGAGGAGGAGAGTGAAGCCCTGCCATAGGAGGAGAACCCAGCCCACCTCAGGCCTCCTGCAAAAACACACAGCATAAACAACGGCCATCATAAAAGCAGGACTGAAGCCAGTGGCCCACGCATCCACAGAGGCAGTGGGCAGAGCAAGCACAGGGCCATCATTTCCTCCCTTGTTTCCCAGTCTAATTAGTCACCCAGACCTGAAAACATATCCTCAGGGGGTGGAGATTTTACAATTACCATTGTTTCTGGTGCCCTCTCCCTTGGTTCATCAAGCACCAGTCATATACCACATACTTGAACTCCTGCCCACAGGGGACCTCCCGTCTCCTGGCCCCTATCATAGGATCACTGGGCCTACCTGCACTGTGGGGCCAAGCCCTGTCTTTTTCCCAAGCCCTCAAGCACACGCATGAATGTTCATCCAGACTTGGTAGGGGGCTTTTCACCCTTACAAGATGGCAAAAGATTCACATTGCTTTTTTTAAAATTTGTTTTTCTTCTTAAAAATCCCAACCGTTGGATAGCAGGGAGGTGCTGGAGGGGTAGGGTCAAGAAGAGTGTATGAGAACAGTAATTTCCCAAGACTGCCCTCTGCGGGACTGTATTTCAGAAAACATACTGGTGGGGCTACCTCTCCATTCACATGTACTGCCCTAGCCTCTCCCCATCCCCGGCTGATGCACATCCATACCTGCACTGTTCCATAACAGCAGTAGCATGTTGCAGAAGGCGCAAGGATTCCTCCACTCCATCTTCAAAGAAAAAGTCGCTAATAAATCACATTTGGTATGTTAGTGAACGTTAAACATGTTAGTGAGCAAAAGAAAATAGGAATGAACAAGAATTGATCATCTACCTAACTGAACACAAATGAACTCTGGCAGTTCAGTAATAGGAGGTAAAGAACCGCGCTAATTGCAGAACAGCAGCCCCCCTACCTTCCCAGGAGCAGTGTGACTGGGAAGCAGCCCCGTGTGTGTGCTGGTGCAGGTTCTAAGCAAAGTGATATGCCCATCAGTTCTGATGAGTTTGCTGATGCTAGACATATGACGTCTGTTCTCTTGCTGCCTGCCCCAGTTATCTCCCAAAGTTCTTTACTGAGAATGAAAAGCATCTTTCTCTGTGTGGTGACTTCAGTAGGCCAACAAATATTTGAGTTTAAAGCACAAGACTAAACAGTCATAGGCAGAGCAGCGCTACCATTTACAATTTGCATACTTGATGCTAAACCGTGGGTTAGGCATTTTACAGTCATATCATCTAGCCCAGCAAGTCATGGAAGCGTAGTTGTTAAAATCATCTGACACTTTTGGAGGCCGAGGTGGGCGGATCACGAGGTCAGGAGATCGAGACCATCCTGGCTAACATGGTGAAACCCTGTCTGCACTAAAAATACAAAAAAATTAGCCGGACGTGGTGGCAGGAGCCTGTAGTCCCAGCTACTCGGGAAGCTGAGGCAGGAGGACGGTGTGAACCTGGAAGGTGGAGCTTGCAGTGAGCCGAGATCACGCCACTGCACTCCAGCCTGGACAAAGAATGAGACTCCATCATCTCAAAAAAAAAAAAAATCATCTGACAGATAAGGATACAGGGCTCGAAGAACGTAGGTGACCTGCCCAAAGTGCCCAAAGCCTCACATCCAAAGCGACAAATTAGGGTTTTAAGCTAGCACTGTTAGACTTCAAAGCCTCTTAACCATTCTACTGCCCTGCTGTAGGGCATAGGGAGATGGGGGGATAAGCCATGGTTGCCATCAAAGAGTTAATATAACAATAACATGCGGATGGTGAGGATGATGGCAGCTGCTGTTTATTGGTACCAGCTGTGGTCCAGGTACAGCGCTAAGCACTTTAATTACACTGTTAAGTCATCAGGACAGAAGCTCCCCACACCAGCTCTAATAGGGGTGAGTGTTGGACATAAGCAGGGAGCTGACAAGAAGCCAAGACAAGGCTGGGTGCAGTGACTCATGCTTGTAATCCCAGCACTTTGGGAGGCTGAGGTAGGTGGACCACCTGAGGCAGGAGTTCAAGACCACCCCGGCCAACATGGCAAAACCCTGTCTCTACTAAAAATTACAAAAATTAGCTCGGGGTGGTGATGCATGCCTGTAATCCCAGTTACTCAGGAAGCTGAGGGAGGGAGAATTGCCTGAACCTGGGAGGCGGAGCTTGCAGTGAGCTTATAATGGGCCACTGCACACTAGCCTGGGCAACAGAGTGAGATTCCATCTCAAAAAAAAAAAAAAGCCAACACTAGAGATCCTTGCACTGCTGGGCTCCCAAAGTCTGGATTCCAAGCACCTCCAGGTTTCTATTTTGGCATATTTACATAATTTCACATTTCGATGCTTATAATTTCTATAACAAAATTTTATGCATCTCAAATGTGTACTTTTTTTTTTCAGACAGGGTCTTGATCTGTCACCCAGGCTGGAGTGCAGTGGTGCATTCATAGCTCACTGCTGCCTCAAGCTCTTGGGCTCCAAAGATCCTCCTACCTCAGCCTCCAGAGCTGGGGGTCTACAGGCACGTACCACCATGCCCAGCTACAATTCTTAGTATTCCCAAATGCCACCCCACCTTATTTCTAAAAACTCCCAAAGTAAGATTCTACTTTGCCCAGTTTGTCCTCAATTGAGCAGTTTTGTCTAAGCCCAGAGTTTCTGCTGGGCCAGAGTATGGATGAGCTGTCTCTCCCTGGCTGGTGCCCTGCCCGCCTGTAGCCTGGGAGGGGGAGTAGCGCCCAGGGTCAGGTGGAACAAAACATGACTGCCTAGGGCTGCCTCTGTCTCCATCTCACTGATCGCAAATCACAGCTCAGACAGCCAGCTCTTACGTGAGACCTGAGTGCCAGAGAGAGGTGGATACAAGGCCAACAGTTACTAAAGGAATGAAAATTGTGATTCCGATGAAGCCTGCCAGAGAAATAAAGCATTTTTTAAAAGATGGAAATAAGGTGATATCTGATTAGGGCAAACATGATGCAGACAAGAAATGCACCGGTTCAGAGGAGGGAAGGTCAGGCCGCCTGGGGAGAGTCCACGAAAAAGATGGAACATGCCAGATGCTGTGCCTGGTGCTGGGAAAGAGTTGACTAGGCCAGCATCCCTTTCCTCAAAGGGGGGGGCTCCTAGACTGAGGGGAGGGCTGGACATCTGAATACATCCTGAGGAGACTGTGTGGGACAGCATGGTGGCAGTGGAGCCAGCCGTGGTTCTGCTCTTGGTCGGCTGGAAAGGAGTAGATGTAAGGGATGGTTTAGAAGAAGGGAAGTGGAAGAAAAGTTTTCTGAGCTGACAAGAGGAAGGAAAGGCCTTCTAGAAGGACACTAAAAAGGCAGAGAAGCCCTAAGCAGAGTGAGCACCAGACTCCACAGGTTAAGGGTTCAGTCACACAAGACCATCCCCATGTCAGACCCCAGGTGCAAGGCCAAGCATCACCTATGCATATGACCAACTGGCTGTAAATTGGAGGTCCCCACAACTCCCTCCTCAGGTTTGAACATTTGCTAGAACAGCTCATGGAACCCAGGAAAACAGTTTTCTTACTATTGCTGATTTATTACAAAGGATATTTTAAAGGACACAAATGATGAAGCCAGATGAAGAGATACACAGGGTGAGGTCTGGAAGGGTCCTTGTGGAGTTGGGGTGCACCACTCTCCTGGAACATGGATGTGTTCGCCAACCCGGAAGCTCTCCAAGTCCTGTCTTTTAAGGAGTTTTCTGGAGGCTTTATCACGTAGGCATGATTGAGCTCCAGCTCCACTCCCCACCCCAGAGGATGGGGAATGGGGCTGACAGCACAACGCTTCTAACCATAGGTCTTTTTGGTGACCAGTCCCCAAATAAGGAGCCCACCAAGAGTCACCTCATGAGAACAAAGGACGCTTCTATCACCCAGAAAATTCCAAGGGATTTAGGAGCTCTGTATCAGGAACCAGGTTTAAGGACCAAATGTTAGAACAAAAGATGTGCAACCATAAAAAACAGCGAGATCATGTCTTTTGCCGGAACACAGATGGAGCTAGAGGCCATTATCCTCAGCAAACTAAGACAGGAACAGAAAACCAAATACTGTATGTTCTTATAAGTGGGAGCAAAATAATGAGAACTCATAAACAATAGACACTGGGCCCTACCTGAGGGTGGAGGGTGGGAGGAGGGAGAGGAGCAGAAAAAACTATTGGGTACTAGGCTTGGTACCTGGGTGATGAAATAATCTGTACAACAAACCCCCATGACACAAGTTTAGCTATATAACGAACGTGCATATGTACCCCCTAACCTAAAAGAAAAGTTTAAAAAGGAAAAAACACCTAGGAGAAAAGAAAAATGATAAACTAACAAAGGACAATGCTCTTAGCACTACCATCATTCAGGAATTTTCAAGGGTTTTGGGAGCTTTGTGTTAGGAACTGGGGGCAGAGACCAAATATATATTTCTTCTTATGTTACACTACCCCAGATAGGAAAACAGAAATTACTCTAGATATTTCAAACAAAAAAGGGTTGTATATAGGCAATTAGTGCTTATCACTGGAGGGACTAGAGGTGGTGAAGGTTGTAGGGATGGGGTTGCACCACTGGCTTTCAGGCTACTTTACCACAGCTGATTTCCAGGGGATGGAAGAAGTCAGGAAACTTGGGAAACTGCTGCTGAGGTCCTTGGCCCCACGGTCCCCAGGCTGGTGACTGGTGGGGGAGTATGGAGTCCAGCTGACCACCAGAGCCTGCACACCTGCTGCTATGGGGGAGGAGAGGATGACTTCTACCTCCTTTCCACATTCCAAATTCCACGTGACTACATTTTATTGGCAGCACCCCGCTGGCAAGCGAGCCTTGATGTGTGCTTCCTGGGCTTCTGGCACCGGCACAGAAAGGGGTGAAATGAGTGTCACGAGCAGCCACCACTCTGCATCACACCTCCACATCCAGGTGTGCTGGAGAGCCCCACTTACACTTGGAGGTGTCCTGGCACACTACCCACTTTTGGTAGGTGTTTGGGTGTCCGAGGCTTTGCAAAAGAAGAAGGCGGGGAGTCTATGGTGGAGTCACATGGTGGAGACCTAGCTAAGTCAGAGGCCTGGAGAGGTGTCACTAGCTGGGCAGCAGGTAACACACAATCATCCTGAGCTGATTGGAGAAACACCTGGGATTGATTCAGAGTTTTTTCTGGAATGTTTTCACTGGAATGAAAGCTGAGCGGTCTGCAGGCCATATAGTATTGGAGAAAACTTAGCCCTCATTGAAAAAGGCTGCCAGAGAAAAGGTATCCACAGGGAAATTCAGGAGTTTTGTTTGTTTTTTCTTTTTTTTTCTTTTTCTTTTAAGGTGGAGTTTTGCTCTTGTTGCTCAGTCTGGAATGCAATGGCACGATCTCAGCTCACTGCATCCTCTGCCTCCTGGGTTCAAGCAAGTCTCCTGCCTCAGCCTCCCTAGTAGCTGGGGTTACAGGCATGCACCACTATGCCCGGCTAATTTTTGTATTTTTAGTAGAGACGGGGTTTCCCCATGTTGGTCAGGCTGGTCTCAAACTCCTGACCTCAGGTAATCCACCCGCCCTGGCCTCCCAAAGGGCTGAGATTACAGGTGCGAGCTACCACGCCTGGCTTGTTTTGGGTTTTGGGGTTTTTTTGTGTTTTGTTTGTGTGTTTGTTTGTTTTTGGAGACAGTCTCTGTCACCCAGGCTGGAGTGCAGTAGCGTGATCTCGGTTGACTGCAACCTCTGCCTTCCGGGTTCAAGTGATTCTCCTGCCTCAGCCTCCCGAATAGCTGGGATTACAGGCGCCCACCACCATGCCTGGCCAATTTTTTTTTTTTTCTAAAAACAGTTTCAGCATGTTGGCCAGGCTAGTCTTGAACTCCTGACCTCAAGTGATCCGCTCACCTTGGCCTCCCAAAGTGCTGGGATTACAGGCATGAGTCACTGTGCCCCGCCAGGAAATTCAGTTTCTGAAAATACACCTGTGGATCTCTAGCCTTGAACATCCTTGGATGCTGCTTTAAATGACTGATCCTCAATGCCTCCCTTCTAACTCACACTCCCCTATATCAATCTCCCAGAAAAAGGGACCTCTTTTATTCTTTTTTTTTTTTTTTTTTTTTCCAGAGACGGGCCTCACTTTGTTGCCCAGGCTGGTTTTGAACTCCTGGCCTCAAGTGATCCTCCCGCCTTGGTCTCTCAAGGTACTGGGATTACAGGTGGGAGTCCCCGCACCCAGCAAAGCCTGTATTAAACCCTTTTATGCACACTCGGCGGTACTGCAGAAAGGGCAGGGAGGAAGCAGAGGTGCCCTGGCATCTTCAGCTGGAGGTGAGCAGGGCGCTGAGGGTGGGAGAGGCCCGGCGCCTGGGGATGGGAGGCAGGACCGCACCTTCACAGGGACGCTTCCACCCTACCCCGGAGGTCAGGGCCTCTCGCCCAGCTCTGGCTCTGAGGTCCTGGAGGGAGGGAGATGCTGTTGCGACTCAGAAGATTGGGGGAGGGCCACCCCCATTCGAGAAGAGTGAAAATCCTGAGCCTGAAGAAGAACCGGATAGAGCCGAGGCTTTAGAGGATGGCGTTCGAAAGAGGGTTTGGCGCCGCCCTGTGGACTGTTCGGGCTCGCAGGGCCGAAGGCTCCGAAGACTGAGACCTGTGAACCATGGGGAGGCTCCATGCGGATGGGGGCCACAGCCCCCGCCGGAGCCCCCACACTAGCCCTGGACTTCTCCACTGGCTTACGACATGAGAGCTCAATATGCTCCTTATTTAAAGCACTGTTGTATCAGGTCCCTGTGGGAGCCACTGGCTCTATAGCCTAATAAAGGAGCCGGTGCACGCACTGGATTGGTGAGCTACCGCCACTGCAACGCGTCCTAATCAACCACCCTAAACAGCGGCTGGAACAAGATTCTCGCAGGCCTGTGCTTGGGCTTGAACGCTGGTCCAGCCACTGCGCTCTGTGGCTCCCTGTAGGCCTGCGGATCAGCCAGGGGGCTCCGTTTCTTTTGGGCGGAGGCTGAAGAAGCAGCGGCTGCACCAGAGAAGGCCCTCTGGGTGAAGGTGGGAGCGCACGGGGCCCGCGGAACCACCTAAGGCGACTTCAGACGTGGGCTCGGAACTGGCAGCCTTTGGTTTCTGCTTCATTCCAAGGCCAGAGCAATCCACGTGGGCAAACCCAAAGCCAGGGGGCAGGAAAGTATCCTCCACCCACAACGAAACCATGGCAAGTGGTGGATGCAGGTACGGCCAATAGTCTATCTATCCCGGTGAGTGAGGAGACCTGCTTTGAGGGTTGCACAACCTGGATCTGATTTTACACTGGTGTCTGTCACTATGAAGACTCCACCATGGGTCGCCATCAGGTCAGGGACCCTGACAAGGCAAGAACTGCATCTTCCTCTGCACACAGCTCTGCTCCCTTCCCCGCCATGCCTAACACCAAGCCCAGCCCTGAGGGATGACTCAGGAATATTACTGAGAGCATTTTAGGCCATTCCTTCATTATCCCCATGTGACTTGTTATGAAATATAGACTGACTTCCTGAAGATCAGCACATAGTGCTAAGTATTTGGCTTGTAATCTGTAGAGACTCTGCCATTTGGAGCTGGGATCTGTCCCCAGAGCTGTCAGACACCAAATCCCGTATCTACTGCCACCCAAAGGGACCTCCAGAAGAAAGGGGTTATACAGGGTCAGACACCAAGGCAGGTTAGTGAAATTTCTCTAGAGGCCATTTAAAGCTGGAGTCTCACCACCTGAATTGCCCTCAGAGGAAGGCTGTCTAGGGCACAAACCTGGTCAGGGGTCCACATGGACTTAAGGACAATTTTTTTTTTTTTGAGAAACTCTCATTCTGTCATCAAGGCTTGAGTACAGTGGTGTGAACTCAGCTCACTGCAAGTCTCAACCTCCTGGGCTCAGGTGAGTAGCGGGAACCACAGCCTCCCACCTCAGCCTCCCGAGTAGCGGGAACCACAGGCTCATGCCACAATGCCCAATTAATTTTCTTTTAAATTTTTTGTAGAAATGAGGTCTCCCCGTGTTGCTCAGTCTAATCTTGAACTCCTGGACTCAAACGATCCTCCTGCCTCTGCTCCTCAAAGTCCTAGGACTACAGGCGTGAGCCAACGCACCTGGCCTCTTAAGAATAATTTTAAAAACAATGAGGTTCACCGTCAGAGCCCCTGCTGCTCTACCAAGTCCCTTGGCCCCTCTCAACAGGGCAAAATCAAGATGAGCCCCAGATGTTCTGCTTAATGACCACCTTTCCCAGGAGACTTTGCTCTTTAAAGGAGAACCACTTAGAGATATGAGCAACCTTAAAGAATGCCACCAGCACTAGTGAATGCCAGACACGGGCCACGTGGGTGGAGAGTATATTTTAGGGCAGTCACTCATGGTAAATTATTTCCACCAGCCCCTAGAAGTGACTATTCAATGTCCAACTATGTCAAGCCCAGGCTAATAAAAGTAGAGGTATGAGGAACCTAGGGTTGTTCTGAAGTGCCTTGATTATGGTATATGTGGAAGATTTTAGAGCTTGTTGTAAAAAGTGATGACCCATGGCCCCCCAGGCTGGGTCTGGGATTGCCTTTGTGGATTACAAGAGGATATTACGCAGCAGTTTTTAAAAATGAGGCAGACTGGGACAATCTATCTCCAAGATGCATAGGTGCTGTTAGGGGAACAAAGCAAGATTTAATAGGGCGTGTATAGTATGCTACTGTGCGCTGTGCGTTATCTGTACAGAACTGTGAGGTCTGATACAGTAGCCACTAGCCACATGTGGCTATTTACATATAAATTTAGGTTGGCCACAGTGGCTCATGCCTGTAATCCTAGCACTTTGGGAGGCCAAGTGGGAGGATAGCTTGAGGCCAATAGTTCAAGAACACCCTGGGCAACATAGTGAAACCCCTTTTCTACAAAAAATTTATTTATTTATTTATTTTTATTTTTTTTGAGACGGGTCTCACTCTGTCACCCAGGCTGGAGTGCAGTGGCGCAGTCTCAGCTTATTACAACATCTGCCTCCTGGGTTCAAGCGATTATCGTGCCTCAGCCTCCAAGTAGCTGGGACTACAGGCACGCACCACCATACCCAGCAAATTTTTGTATTTTTGGTAGAGACAAGGTTTTGCCATGTTGGCCAGGCTGGTCTCGAACTCCTGACCTCAGGTGATCTGCCCGCCTCAGCCTCCCAAAGTGCTGAGATTACAGGCATGAGCCACTGCGCCCAGGCAAAAAATTTAAAATTGTAAAAATCAGCCAAACATGGTGGCATTCATCTGTAGTCCCAGCAATTTAGGAGGCTGAGGTGGGAGGATTTCTTGAGCCCAGGAGGTCAAGGTTGCAGTGACCTATGACTGCACCACTGCACTCCAGCCTGGACAACAGAGTGAGGCCCTGTCTCAAAAAATAAATAAATAGGAGTTTGAGGCCATGTTCACACATCACTGCAGTCCAGTCTGGTAAACAGAGCAAGACGGTGAGTCTTTAAAAAAAAAAAAAAAATTTTTTTTTTTTTTTTTTTTTGAGGCGAAGTCTCGCTCTGTGGCCCAGGCGGGAGTGCAGTGGCGCAATCTCGGCTCACTGCAAGCTCCGCCTCCCGGGTTCACGCCATTCTCCTGCCTCAGCCTCCCGAGTAGCTGGGACTACAGGAGCCCGCCATCACGCCCGGCTAATTTTTTTGTATTTTTAGTAGAGACGGGGTTTCACCGTGTTAGCCAGGATGGTCTCGATCTCTTGACCTCGTGATCCGCCCGCCTCGGCCTCCCAAAGTGCTGGGATTACAAGCGTGAGCCACCGCGCCCGGCCAAAAAATTTTTTTTTAAAGTCAGCTCCTAAGACACACTAGCCACATATCAAGTGCTCAACTGCCCCGTGTGGCTAATGGCTACCAAACTGGGCAGCACAGGCAACTGTTTTCATCACTGAAGTTCTGTTGGACAAGAATACCTCTGGAAGCACAACACGAGAAACTGGTAATGGTTGTTGCCTTCGGGGAGGGAAACTGGGAGAGTGCAGGGCTGTATGCCCTTTTGTACCTCTTGAATTTCATATCATGTGTTTGTACTAGGTGTTTACAGATTATTTTAAAAACATACTGGGAATTAGGAATCCCCATATGGAATCACTGCAGTGGGACACTGATTCCCAAAAAATTACTTTGCAATTTCCCTAAAACAAATTAAGCTAATAGCTATCATGATTTCATATTTAATATTTTTTCACAGCTTAGAGTTTTTTTAGCTCCTGTTGCTATCTCTCTGCTCTTATGAGCTCACAGGGTGACAAAGTGAATTAGTAAGTAGCAGGAGAACATTAAAGGAAAAACTCCTGGGCAACAGGGCAAAACGCCGGCTCTACAGAAAATACAAATCATTAGCCAGGCATGGTGGCATGCACCTGTGGTCTTAGCGACTTGGGAGGCTGAGGTGGGAGGATCGCTTGAGCCCGGAAGGCGGTAACTCAATCCCAGCAGAATCCCAGGGAGTGAAGGTGGCTCATCCCAAAGGAAAAACAAGAAGGAAATTCTATTACCAGAAGACAAAGGGATGAAATGAGGGATGGAGAATCAAAGACTGAAGCTACTAGGGTTTGTTTTTATTAATATTTAATTTTTTCAGAGGCGAGGGTCTCACTATGTTGCCCAGGCTGGTCTTGAACTCCTGGCCTCAAGCAATCCTCCTGCCTGAGCCTTCCGAGTTGTTGGGATTACAGATACGAGCCACTGCATCCAACTTTGGTTCTTGTTTGTCTGTTTGGTTTTGTTTTGTTTTTTTGACAGTTTTGCTGTGCCACCCAGGCTGGAGTGCAGTGACTCAGCCTCGGCTCACTGCAGCCTTGACCTTCTGGCCTCAAGTGATCCTCCCGCCTCAGCGCCACCCCCCACCGCCCTCCAATATCTGGGACTACAGGTGCGCGTGACCGCGCACAGCTAATTTTTAAATTTTTTGTAGAGATAGGGTTTTGCTATGTGGCTCAGGCTGGTCTCCAACTCCTGGACTAAGCGATCTGCCTGCCTTGGCCACCTCCCAAAGTGTGAGCCACCGCGCCCACCCATTGAACATTGAAGCTAGACTGGGCAAACCCTTAAGCCTAAACCAGTAACAGTTTTTCACAGGTTCATAGATGTTACTGTGGTTAATAACCCACAAATTCATTTAAAAGCATGTGTGTCCGCATAGTAATTTTTGGTCCTTATTTTTATTTTTATTTTTCAGTTAATGGATATTAAAGATACAACTTTATTTTGTTTTTTTTGAGACAGGGTCTCACTCTGTCGCCCAGGCTGGAGTGCAGTGGCATGATCAGAGCTCATTGCAACCTCCACCTCCTGGGTTCAAGAGATTCTCCTCCCTCAGCTTCCTGAGTAGCTGGGATTGCAGGTACATGCAACCACACCTGGCTAATTTTTGTACTTTTTGTAGAGATAGGGTTTTACCATGTTGCTCAGGCTGGTTTTGAACTCCTGAGCTCAAGTGATCCACCTGCCTCGGCCTCCCAAACTGCTGGGATTACACACGTGAGCCACCACACCCGGCCTAAAGATATAATTTCTATCATGAGGAGGTCCAAGAACTACTCTCTTTTTCTTTTTTTAATGTTAGAAAGGGATTCTTAACTGAGTATGTGCTGCAGCAAAGGGAGGGGAAATTAAGCAAGAAGAGAAGGGAGCCAGGAAATAAAGGCCCCAACCCAGGAAGCAGTTAAGCAAAGTTCCAGGATGACCACATGTGACAAGTTTAGGGGATAACTTGAGCAGATGGAGGGCAGAACTTGGAGAGGGCACTGTGGGCCTGGGCGCCACCTGCTCCGCCAGAGCACTGGAAGAGAACGAGGGCACGATAATGGCAGATGGCACTGAAAGAAAAGGAGAGCTGGAGGCACCCTTGGGGGAAGCAGCCATCATCAGAGTGTATTTTATTTTTATTTTATTATATTTTGAGATAGAGTCTCACTCCGTTGCCCAGGCTGGAGTGCAGTGGCATGATCTCGGCCCACTGCAACCTCCACCTCCCAGGTTCAAGTGATTCTCTGCCTCAGCCTCCCAAGTAGCTGAGACTACAGGGGGGCACCACCACACCCGGCTAATTTTTGTATTTTTAGTAGAGATGGGGTTTCTCCATGTTGGCCAGGTTGGTCTTGAACTCCCGACCTCAGGTGATCCGCCCACCTTGGCCTCCCAAAGTGCTGGGATTACAGGCGTGAGCCACCATGCCTGACCTCACAGCACATTATCAAGCTCTGTGGTGAATAATATTTATATAGTCACAATTCTGTAAACACTGTTCATTTTCTACAAATTGTGGCATAACCAAACCTCAAGAATAGACAGGGCTGGGGTGTAAAAGAGCTAAGTCCTTGCCAGGTTTACTAGGAAGGCAACAGACAGTGTCTAAAACTATGAGACAGCTGGGCGCAGTGGCTCACGCCTGTAATCCCAGCACTTTGGGAGGCCAAGGGGGGTGGATCACGTGAGGTCAGGAGTTTGAGATCAGCCTTGACAACATGGTGAAACCCCGCGTCTACTAAAAATATCAAATTAGCTGGGCATGGTGGCAGGTGCCTGTAATCCCAGCTAGTAGGGAGGCTGAGGCAGGAGCATTGCTTGAACCCAGGAGGCGGAGGTTGCAGTGAGCCAAGATGGCACCACTCCAGCCTGGGTGACAGAGCGAGACTGTCTCAAAAAAATAAAAACAATGAGACGTGCAGGAGATGTGGGGAGAAGCACCAGAAGATTCTGCTGAAAGCCTGCTCCCCAGAAGGGTGGGAACAATGGGGACAATGAACTGCTGTTGTTCGTTATGTTTCATCCCCATTCCGTTTCATTTTATTGAATTGTAAACCGTGTGTATAACAACACTTTTTAATCAATTTTTTAAAAAAGAGAGAGTGGAAAGAAACCGCTTCCTACAACAGAACTGAAGAGCACACCAGTGATTCCAGTGTCCAGAGAGGAGGGTGCATTAACACTAGTTTTATTATTTCAATCAGATGCCGAGCAAGAATATATCTGGGGTTCAGACAAGAAAGGCTCTCATTCAAGTGCTTACAAGAGCAATGGAAGGCAAGGACCTGCCCAATTGGCAGGGTGAAAATTAGCCACAACTAGAATAGTAACAACTGTTCATCTTTGAGCACTTACTATAGGCCAGAACTTGCATTAAGGATATCATCTTTTTCTTTTCTTTTTTTTTTTTTTTTTTTTTTGTTGTTGTTGTTTTGGAACAGAGTCTCACTCTGTCATGTAGGCTGCAGTGCAGTGGCGCAATCTCAGCTCACTGCAACCTCAGCCTCCCAGGTTCAAGCGATTCTTGTGCCTCAGCCTCACAAGTACCTGGGACTACAGGCATGAACCACCATGCCTGGCTAATTTTTGTATCTTTGGTAGAGATGGGGTTTCACCATGTTGGCCAGGCTGGTTTCGAACTCCTGGCCTCAAGTAATCCACCCACCTCAGCCTCCCAAAGTTATGGGATTACAGGCGTGAGCCACTGTGCCCAGCCAGGATATCATGATATTTACTCCTCACATCAACTGACATTAGCCCCTATTTACAATGAGGAACTGAGGCTCAGAGAGGTTTTGGCACTTGCCTGAGGTCACACACTCTGGGCTCTCTGCTTGGGGCTGAGGACCAAGGGGCATTGTGACTTACTTCTCTTTCCTGAACATCAATAAAATTCAATTTAGAAATTTCTGTCTTCACTGCTATCTCAACGGGCCTGTGAAAAATGCTGACTTGGTGGCAGCTGTCAGCTGTCTTAGCCCCATACTCATTGGGTTGCCCTGGGCCCCACACTGTTTTAAGGAAGTCCCAGCAAACAATATGGGATAGAGATGAGATTCAAACCTAAACAGTCCTGGCTCTAAAACCCACTGAACAAAGCTGAAACTAGAATCAGAAAGAACTAGGTAAGAATCCTACTTCTAGCACTTAATACTTCTGTGGCTGTGGCTCCCCCCCAAGTTACTTAACCTCTTTTTTTTTTTTTTTTTAAGAGATGAAGTCTCGCTCTGTCACCAGGCTGGAGTGCAGTGGCGTGATCTCGGTTCACTGCAACCTCTGCCTCCTGGGTTCAAGCGATTCTCCTGCTTCAGCCTCCCAAGTAGCTGGGACTACAGATGCGCGCTACCACACCCAGCTAATTCTTTGTATTTTTAGTAGAGACAGGGTTTCACCATGTTGGCCAGGATGGTCTGGATCTCTTGATCTCATGATCCACCCACCTCGGCCTCCCAAAGTGCTGGGATTACAGGCGTGAGCCACCGCGCCCGGCCAGTTCTTCCATTTTCCATAAATGTTAATTCCCTTATCCCTCATCTCCTAGGTTAGTCCCGGAGGACAGACTTGAACTTTGAAAACAGAAAGTAACTGCCAAAAGGGATTATTTAGGGCACAGATTCCCCCCTTTCATTATCCTTTAGGTCCTCAGTGGTGAGGGCAGGGGACAGGAGAGGTGGGGTCAAGCCCAAATTCTTGGACCTCATCCTAGAGTGACTGTTTAGGGTTAGTGTGGGGCTTAGGAATCTGCATTTTGGACCTGTCCCCAGGGCATTCTGATGCCTGCAGTTCTCCTGTCTGGCTTTGAATAACGCTGGGTAGTGCTTTAAATCTAAGCTGACAGACCAGTGGGATGTGAACCATCCTTGCAAATGGTTTGAGCCCTTTCTGCACTGGCCTCCAACTTTGCCTTGCTCAGTCTTCAGCTCCCCTTCCATTCTGGCCCTCTCCCCTTCCCCTTTCCTTTTTCACTTCCTTTTATTTTTATTATTATTAAAAACATTTTTTTTGAGACAGGATCTCATTCTGTCGCCCAGGCTGTAGTGCAGTGGCATTATCTTGGCTCACTGCAATCTCCACCTCCCGGGTTCAAGCAATTCTCATACCTCAGCCTCCTTAGTAGCTGGGACTACAGACGCACACCACCACACCTGGCTAATTTTTGTATTTTTAGTAGAGATGGGCTTTCACCATGTTGGCCAGGCAGGTCTCGAACTCCTGACCTCAAGTGATCCACCAGCTTCAGCCACCCAAAGTGCTGGGATTACAGGCATGACCCACCGCACCCAGCCTCCTTTTTCACTTCCCACCTTCCTCCCCACCTCTGGGTGCACCCTTCCCTGAGCTCAGCCTGTATTCCTATCTGCTGGCCACTTACCAGCCAGTCCCTTCAGCTGCAATACCCTTTACTCACCTAGAAAGCTCATATCAAAAGTTGCCTCCTCCAGAATACCTCTCAAGTTCTCCTCTCTGGTCCCTTGGCCCTTTGCAGGTACCTTTTTTCTTGCGCAAGTCACATGATAATGTAAGGGTTTTTTTTTTCCCCCCATCTGGAGCCTGCCTGGTGGGCTCAGGGTCCATTTGTGCAAACATGCATTTCCCTCTCCTCCGCCCCCCTCCTTCATGATCCATGCTTTATGCAGCTTCCCCAAGGCATGCAGAGCAAGCTGAGAAGAGGTAGACAAGCCTGCAGACTTTTCAAAGAAGCAGGGTAGCTTGGGAAGTAAGAGAAGACCAGGAGATAGGGGCTCCTAAAAAGCAGACAAGAGATTACCGGGGGGTTCCCCACACTCCAGCACACAGCCGCTGCACAAAAATGCAGTGGAATTACTGAGGGACATTATGTGCTTGATGGGGGACAGGGAATGCTTGTGCCAAGCCACCAAGGATCATGCTGTGCCAGTTGTATACTATTGTTTTGCCAAGGTGAAAGGATTTCCCTACTAAATCCCTTACTTTCCACTTTGTTTAAAATGAGTTTACCACCGAGAGAATAGTTTGTCTCTATGTCCTTATTTCTAATCTTCCTGCTCAACCATTAACTGCACTAAACTACACTCAGACCCATCTAGTCTAAAATTGAGAAGGGGAGGTTCTCACTCCTGGAGAGAGAATTACTGAAAGGGCGGCCCTCATACAGTCCAGGGCCATACCCCCAAGTGCTGGTTTTATACTTGAAAGCAGACAGTGGGACTTTGACCTTTGCAGAGATAAGAGGGACACCTTCCTACCCAGAGAAGACAAAAGAGCACAGGACGCCCAGGCCGAGGGCAGTGAAGCTTGCTTCCAAGAACTGGCCCGTTCCCCAGCCAACCCCTGTGACCACTTAGGACTGGCATGTAGCAGTACCTCTCCTCATCCACACTCAGGCCCTAGGCTCCCAATTGACCAAAGCCTGCAAGTATAAAGTGTCCAGAGCATGGGTCCCTGCCAACACTCCCTGCCCTGCTCTTCACTACCTGTGGCCACCACTTATGACATTTTGTTCCGAGTTCATCTGAAAGAGAAATGTCACTTTTGCGTTAGAAAGAAGATATACAGGCCAGGTGTGGTGGTTCATGCCTGTAATCCCAGCACTTTGGGAGGCCGAGTCAGGAGGATCGCCTGAGGCCAGGAGTTGGAGACCAGGCTAGGTAACACAGTGAGACCCCTGTCTCTACAAAATAAATAAATTTTTTAAAAAATGAAAAGATTGGCCGGGCGCGGTGGCTCACGCCTGTAATCCCAGCACTTTGGGAGGCCGAGGCGGGTGGATCACCAGGTCAGGAGATCGAGACCATCCTGGCTAACACGGTGAAACCCCATCTCTACTAAAAACGTAAAAAAATTATCCGGGCGTGGTGGCGGGCTCCTGTAGTCCCAGCTACTCGGGAGGCTGAGGCAGGAGAATGGCGTCAACCCAGGAGGCGGAGCTTGCAGTGAGCCGAGATCGCGCCATTGCACTCCAGCCTGGGCGACAGAGCCAGACTCCGTCGCAAAAAAAAAAAAAAAAGAAAAAATTAGCTGGGCGTGGTGGTGCACGCCTGTAGTCCCAGCTGCGTGGAGGCTGAGGTGGGAGAACCACTTAGTCCGTGAGGTCAAAGCTGTGGTGAGCCGTGATCGTGCCACAGCACTCCAGTCTGGGCAACAGAGTGAGACCCTGTCTCAAAAAAAAAAAAACAGAAAGGAAGAAAGAAATCCTCTACACGGGCTAGAAGAGAATAACCAGACCCCTAAGCTTCAAGCCAGGCGGTGCTAATGGGCGAGTTACACACGGGAGAGTGCCCAAGGGGACCTCAAGGCGTTCCCTTGGGATAAAGTGTGGTCAAAACAGCTGTGTTTATCCTGAAAGCGCAACGCGGAGGCTCCAATTTGGGCCCGGGCTCCGCCCCACGGGCTGCACTGCTGCCCTCGGAGAGGCAAAGATAGGGCAGGCGTTATTAGTCCCACTCACAAGGGGGAACTCTTCAGCTGAGGGAGGCGAAGTGACAGCCCCAATGTTGCACAGATGGTTCTGAGGCCAAACGAGGTCAGGAACCCAGAAGCCAGGATCTAGTTTGACGCAGACCTGCGGGAGGCGGGCGGTAAGGGATGCGTTCTCCCTGACACCGGTGCCTTCGCCTCTCTGCGCCCTGCAGGCGCCCCCAGTTCCCCAGCCTCCCAGACCTCGCATCTGCCCCGGGGCTCAGCTCCCAGGGACTTCCGGGAGCAGCTGGCCCCGCCCCAAGGCTCCTTCGGGCTGCGCGATTGGCACCGCGGGCCGGGGGCAGGGCCGGAGCGCCGAGCCAACGTGATGGCGTCAGGGGCCGGGGCGCCGCTTCCTGTTGTCAGTGGCCGAGAGACCGCATCGTCGGCTCGGAGGCTGAGGGGCTGCCGCGGCCGGGATCGCCACTCGCCTCGCTCCTCGCTCAGCTTGGTGAGTTAGGAGGGGGTCAAGATGCGAGGAGGGCGGCGGAGGGGTGGGAGGGCCGAGGCGCGAACGGGCGGTGGGCCTCCCGCTCCCTCCGCGATTCCCAGCCCCTGGTTACCCTGAGACTGCCCGGCTTCAGAGCCCTCAGCCCTGTCCAGCCCGCGCCCGCCCCGCTCCGACCCAGCCTTCCCCCTGCACCGCCGCTGTGGCCCCGTCCCCTCCATCTGTCCAGCCCCCAGCCCGCGGCCGCATCCCCTCACCAGCGGTCTTGCTTAAATGCAGCTTCACTCGTGACCCCACTTTACCCCAGTTCCAACCCCGATCTCGGCCACGTCCCTTCGCCCCGCCCTGACACACCTCATCCTCTCTCCCCACCCCTCTGGTAATCCCGATGCTCCGCGCTCACCTCCCCGAGACCCACCATTCAGGTTTCCCCTTTTCTGGCTCAGCTTTCTTATCCCAGTCACCCCCATCCCCTGTCCCGCTCCCCAAGATCTGCTCATCCCAAACGTTCTACCTCCGCCTTCTCACCTAAGACCCACCCCCAAAGTAGGTGCCCTGTTGAGCTCACCGCTTTCTTCTGGATAACTCCGATCTCAGCCTTATTCCAAGTCTTAACTGTGTCTTCTCGTCCTTAGTCTCCTAGCCCACTGTATACCTTCCTTTGCGTCTCCTGCCGTACTGAGGACAGCCCATCCCTAAGTCTTTGCCAAACTGTCCCGAACTCTTGCTGCCTCCTTTCCTACCACCCTCACCCAATCTTGTTAAAAATGACATCTCCGTGTCCTTTCACCCCCGCTGACCCACCGCAACTCTTCACCCCGACTCTGCGTCCGTTGCTTCCCTCGACCCAACTCCCATTCAACCTGAGAACTTAGTGCAGAGTCGCCTGCCAACTCCACCAGCTGCCCCTCAACAGCCAAATGTAGGTGCTCACTCAGACCCGCAGTTACAGACTGAGCAGCATGATTGGCTGGTGCAGGGGCTCAGGTGGTAAATAAGGGTGGAGGAGCAGTGGGCTCTCCCCAACTCTTGGGTGGGGCCGGGGTTTTTCCTGGCATCTGGTCTCCTGCACCTGTCCTCAGGGATTGTGTTTCTGGCATTCATATTAAATGACTTGTGCTGGCTGCTGGAATGGTAGGTACCATTCAAATATCTGGAAGGTGAGAGATGGCCACTCACTCAGCTCACTTAGCACAGAATGATGGAAGCTGTCACTTCCTTCTGGTTGGTGTTCTCGCCCTGGAGAGCTTCTGGGAAGTTCTGTGTGGTGTTGGCTGTGGTCACAGAATATTGTTCGTGTTCCTTTTCTTGGCACTTGTAAGGGCCTCTCCCTGCCAGAGCTGATGGCAGATCAGTCCTGATGCTGAATTCAGGGGATATGATGGGTGCCAGAGGCAACGTTACCTGTTGTGAAGAGTATAGGTGAGTAGGTCCTGGGGAGGCTGAGGCCTAGGTGGGTACAGAGACTCTTGAATCGCTTTCTTTTCTTATAAGTGCTGGATCATTGACTTTTGGCCATCTGGGTTTCATGAACACAGGGAACCATGTTATCTCAGAGTAGCTGAGGCAGAAGGACATTCCAGAGGCACCCAAGTCCCATGCTCAGCATTTATAGTTTCCTGGGGGCTTTTTGGTACACATTTTCTCTGAATCCTGAGGACCCGGCATCAGATGGGTGGGCCATTTGATTGCAGCTTTTTTCTTTCTTTCTTTCTTTTTTTCGACGGAGTTTACTCTTGTTCCCCAGCCTGGAGTGCAGTGGCATGATCTCGGCTCACCGCAACCTCTGCCTCCCAGGTTCAAGCGATTCTCCTGCCTCAGCCTCCCGAGTAGCTGGGATTACAGGCATACACCACCATGCCCAGCTAGTTTTGTATTTTTAGTAGAGATGGGGTTTTCTCTGTGTTGATCAGGCTGGTCTCCAACTCCCCACCTCAGATGATCCACCCACCTCGGCCTCCCAAAGTGCTGGGATTACAGGCGTGAGCCGCCGCGCCCGGCTGATTGCAGTTTTAAAGGGCCCCAAAGAACATTGTCTCTGCTTGCCACTTATAGTCGTATTCCTTTGAAAAGTGAATGCTGTTTACCTTCAATGTCCTCCCATTAATATGCAGTATATTTAAGTTGTTTTCAGCCTTACTGGCAGCTTGGCTTAATGACAGGAGCTCCACAGTTACCCCAGCACTTAAGAGTTGTATACCCCAACTTCCCACAGTGTGTGAAGTGGAGGTACTTGCCCCGTGCCTTGTTTTTATTTTATTAATCAATTCATTCAACAGCTTATTTTTTGAGCACCAGTGTGTGCCAAACGCTGTTCCAGGTACTAGAAATACAATGGTGAATGGGTCAGGCAACGGTCCTGTTTTCATTCATTCAGAGTTTAGTCCTTGTTAGAATCCTCTGGGATATGGGACAATAATACAGGGAAGCTGGGTGATACTGGATGGAAGGAAGGAGGGAGGAAAGAAAGATAGCTAGTGTTCACTGACTCCACAATTCTGCCCTCATCCACTAGCCCTGAGTCTGGGAATCACAAGCTAGAAGTTTCTCACCCTTCATCTGGTATTTAATTGCTTCAAAGCTCCAACCCCCACCACCCCACCCATCACAGAAATCCAGCTTTCCTCAGGTGGACAGAGGTGCGGTTTCCTCAGTCAGCACTCACATGCCTGAAAGATCAGCTGCCTTTCTGAATCAGAGGGTAACTTTGTCATTCTTTTCCAATTGAAAAAACATGACTCATCAATTGGTACAGCAGTTGGATGGCTTAAAGCCAGGCTGTGGCTCTGAACAGCCAGTTACACAATTCGGGCAGTGGAGAGAAGGCCGTGGGGAGTGGCTGAGGAGTCCCTCAAGAGAAGAGGTTGCTGTTCACTGATGGTGGAGTGTTTTGAGAGTGGTGAAACCAGGTTATCCCTTTCTTCTTTTAACGTAAGTCTCATCCAAGTCATTCTCTTTTTTTGCTTCCTTGATCTCTGGAGGAAGTGAAATTGGACATATAGAGAAGGCCAGGCAGTATAATGCAGGAAACCAACCGGAACTGTTCCTTCCTAACTATGTTGGAACATTTAAGAAAGTATAGCTCTGAGACTTTAGGAGCATTGGTAGGACCTGGTCTCAGCTGGTTGGGGCTATAAACCTGATTGGCAGAACTGTTTCTTGTTGGTTTCAGACCTTCTGTGATGAAATGGAGCTTCCGAGTACCTCTAAAGAAGAAGTAATAGTTTGTCTGAATTTGAGCCAAAGACCTGAGGCCTTTTGGTCCAGGGAAAGATGCAGGAGTTGGGATGAAGAAACCAGAGAGTTCTGTCCCTTACCCGAGACCCATTGCTACTGAGCCTCAGTTTTGTCCTCTGTAAAACAGGGATAATCACTCTCTCACGGGATTGCTGTGAGAATTAAATGAGGTTAGAGAGGGACATCAGAGAAGCTTGCTTTCTGCACTCTGGAGAGCTATGTGAAGGCGAATGAATACATAGGGTGGCAGTAGACTTGGTGTGGTTTGGGGCTTCCTAAATGGCACCAGTCACCTTTCCCCTGCTAAGCTTTCACCCGTCATGTTCAAGAGCCCTTTGGTACTGTTGCCCAGCTTTGCCTCACTCCCTTCAGGTAGGTCTCCTTGAAGCCACACCTCTCTTCACTTTGGTTCTTTGTGTCAATGAAGAGCGTTTTGAGGACAGAAAGTGGAACCAGTTCCATAGGATGGTAGATTCAGAATCTGGGCCACCAGGGTGGGTGACGCAGTACTGTCCCCACAGTCAAGAGACACAAAGCCTCCTTCTGATTCCCGCCATGAGTTCTTATGTCACTGACCATCTGAGCCCTGCCTCCCTGAGCATGATGGAACAGATACAGATAGGTGGGGTGCTATGGCTGCCTACAAACAGAGGTGTCCTGCATTGTGGCTGGAACCCCAGAGACTCAGTCCTGTCTTGTGAATTTTCAAGTGGCTCTTCTGCTGGATTTCTCTGAGCTCTTGTCAGTCATTTTGTGGCATTTCTGACTCTGTTTTAGGCCAAGTGACCCTTCTCTTGTCTGGCCCTGTCTCTCTTAGCTTCAGTTTATTATTATTAATTTTTTTTTTTTTTGAGATGGAGTCTCGCTCTGTTGCCCAAGCTGGGGTGCAGTGGCACGATCTTGGCTCACTGCAAGCTCCACCTCCTGGGTCCACGCCATTCTCCTGCCTCAGCCTCCCAAGTAGCTGGGATTACAGGTGCCCGCCCGGCTAATTTTTTGTATTTTTAGTAGAGATGGGGTTTCACCGTGTTAGCCAGGATGGTCTCGATCTCCTGACCTCGTGATCCACCCGCCTCGGCCTCCCAAAGTGCTGGGATTACAGGCGTGAGCCACCGCGCCCAGCCAGCTTCAGTTTATTATTTATTTATTTATTTGAGACATAAATTATTTATTTATTTATTTATTCTTGCTTTGCTGCCCCAGCTGGAGTGCAGTGGCACGATCTCGACTCACTGCAACCTCCGCCTCCTGGGTTCAAGTGGTTCTCCTGCCTCAGCCGGTATGTAGCTGGTAATACCAGTAGCTGGTATTACAGGCATGGGCCACCATGCCTGGCTAACTTTTGTTTTTTTTTAATTAGAGACAGGGTTTCACCATGTTGGCCAGGCTGGTCTCAAACTCCTGACCTCAAGTGATCCTCCTGCCTCGGCCTCCCAAAGTGCTAGGATTACAGGTGTGGGCCACGGCACCTGGCCTATTTTGTTTTCTTAGCATACTGTTACTTTGGCCAGAGCACTCACTTACCAATGGCCTGCTCCTCCCAGTGAATACTCTGTGAATACTCTATCACTCTCAGCTAATTAGTTAATGAGGTCTTAATGGGCCTGGGCTATAATTCAAATTATTGGGTCTAAGTCCTTAGGGTCCCGGCCCTGTAGCTGGTTAAGGGAAGGGCAACTTTGGGGCTTCGGGCTCTCTCTAGAAGGGTGGGCCTGAGGGCCTCAGGCCACTGGAAATTGTGGACTGGGATTGGAGCCCAGGGTTTCGGAGCCAGAGAAGCTGGACGTGGCCTGCTGAGCTGCAAAAGGGTAGCCTTGATGGAGCCTGACCTCAAGACGAGGCCTGTTTCTGGAAGTGACCCTAGATGCAGAGTCACTGCAGCATACAACCCCCTTTTCCTGTCACCCCGTGGCCAGAATGTGGAACTGGTCTCCGGAGGAGGGCTCTGAGAATCCCTGGGTAGCTGGGAGCAGACTATGGTGAAGGGTGAGGCAGTCAGATGGGGCTGTAGTCAGGACTGAGGGCTCTTCTGGCCATCTGCAGCACCCGGCCTGTTACTGGGTCTGCAGGAACCATCCTCCATACATGCCTGCTTCCTCCTAAGGGACCTGACTTAGGGAGGTTGGCTCTGGGTCCTGACTCCCTGTGTCCTGTTTGCCCTCTGCTATCCCCAGAAGCCAGAGATCCAATCAGAGCACCTTCCACCATTTAGGGCCAGCCTGCCTGTCTGCTTTCCAAACCTCATGCTGCTCCAGGGCTGTCCAGGAAACCTTTCCTGCCACACTGGCCTTAATGTTCCCCTGCACCCCCTGTTCCCGGCCCCCAGCAAAAGGGTCTTCCCAGACCACCCCTGGAATCCTAGCTCTGAGGTGATGGCACTGTTGATGAAAAAGCCAAAATCTGTTAAATATTCGAAGAGGTTTATTCTGAGCCAAATGTGAGGGCCATGACCTGTGACATAGTCCTGGGAGGTCCTGAGAACATGTGCCCAAGGTGATTGGGGTACAGCTTGATTTTTATCCAAGTTACAGGCAGAAGTTACAGGCAAAGACATAAATTAATATATGTAAGGTATACATTGGTGGGGACAGGGTAAGGTGGATTAAAAGATTTTCCTGATTGGCAATTGGCTGAAAAAGTTAAACTTTGCCTAAAGAGTTAAAAGTCAGCAGAAGAAAAGCTTGGGGTTAAGATAAGGTGGGTTGTGAAAGCCAAGGTTCATGTAACATAGATGAAGCCTTCAAGAGAATAGATGGTAAATGTCTCTAAGGTGTCAGACTCTTAGTTAAATCTCCTCTAAATCAGGAAAAGGCCTAGAAAGGGAAGGGAATCTCTGCAGGACATAAATTTTCCCAACAAGAGATGGCTTTGCAGGGCCATTCCAAACTATGTCAAAAATATACTTGGGGGTAAGATACTTTGATTTCCTTAGGGCCTATTATCTCCCATGTGATGTTAGACCAGTCAGGTTGGAGTTGGTATCTTAATTGCTGAGAGTCTGTTCTGTCAGTCTTAGGATTCTGTTTTAATGTTAATGCTGGTCAGTTGTGTCTAAGCTCCGAAAGGGAGAGGCTAGGACGAGGCATGGCCCACGCCCCACTTCCTGTCATGGCCTGAACTCAGTTTTCAGTTTTTTTGAAATCCCTTTGGCCAAAGGGGGCCCATTCAGGCAGTTGGGGAGCTTAGAATTTTATTTTTGGTTTACAGCACTCACTCAGGAATTGGGTTTTCCTACGGCTGGGGTTGGCTTCCTCCTGGGGGCTGGTGGTGGAGTCAGGCCGCTTATCAGCCCTGGGACCTCAGGAACTTCCTTGACCTGGGTCAGCTGCCATATCCTTATCTGTCAGGTGGAGACAATAAAACAGCACTCCTAGGGTCCTTAGGAGGAACATAAATTAGGCAATATATGTGAAGAGAACTGAGCCCATTTAACTTTTCTTGGTTTTGTTAACTTCTTTGTGCGGTGATTGTTTGAGAGCTGAGACAGACATCACCTTTCCCGGTGTTCCCCTGATGCTCAGCCAGGAGTTGGCTAGAGATTTGTTTACGTGTGAATGTGCCTGCCTGGCCCAGGTCTGTCCAAGTTGCTGTGGTGGGGCCAAGCCAGTCAGCAGCCCCCTCAGGCTCAGGCTAAAGTCCCCACCCCACCCACCCCACCCCACCCCACCCCACCCCACTCCACCCACTCCCAGGAGGAAGCTGGCAGCCCTGAGGGATTTAACCACTCACTGACTTCAACTCTTCCTGCATACTCATTTAGGTGATGACATTCTTGGTCTGTAGGTTTAGGTGGCCACATCCACTGGGATGACAGATGCCAGGTACAACATATCAGGTACAGGTACATATCAGGCCCCGTGACAGGCATTTTACACATTCTCCATCTGAGAGGTCTGAGCATGCCTACCTGATTAGTGGCAAACTGCGATGAGACGTCATGGTCATCCCAGTTAGACACGTCCCTGTCTGTGCTGCTCAGGCCAGACCCTCGAAGCCCAAATGAAGAGCAGAAGTGTAGCAAGGGAGCCCTCCCCTTTTGAAGCCGTTCCAGTGGTACTTTTTACTGCTGAGCTGGCAGATGTTGGACTGGGACAGGAGTGAGGGATGGGGGCAGGGTGTTGCAGGACCCAGCCCCTGAATGTGATGTGTGAGCCTGTGAGCCCCTGCTTCCTGGTCCCAGTGGGTTCCTGCCACCTTCAGCTGCAGCCTCCCCCTCGAACCTGCAGCTCCGTATCTGAATCAGCCTGTCATTCCCTGCCTACAGGTTTCGATCCTACAGGGCCTTGGCTTTCTGGGCAGCATTTGATGTGAAGCGCCCTTACCACCTACTCCTTGGGGTGGACCCACCCCTGGCACCCAGGACTCCTTGCCTCCCAACGACTAAGCCCCCTGGGCTTTCCTTCCTTGTTTCTTTCCTTCAAATCTATTATCAGTTTTTACTTTTGTGTTCTTCAAAGGCCTTTTTGGTTGCAGTTTGAGTAAGAGAGGCTGACCTCCTGCTGCTTGCTGGGAATGGACTCTGGCTGGGGGGAAGTTCCCTGCCCATTCATCTGGCTGCCATCTGTCTCTTCAGGTGTCATGTGATTCTCTGAGGGAGCAGCTGCATGAGTGGAGATGCTTTCAGTGGAGAATGGACTGGACCCCCAGGCTGCCATCCCGGTAGGTGGGTGAGGGAAGATCAAGGGCGGGGAAGGGCTGCAGGGGACAGTTGTATCATCGGCTTGGCTCACTTCGAAATGAATGGGCACTGTCCTGCAAGAGAGACCAGGTTGAGAAAAAGTTACAGCACAAGCAGGCTCTGAGGAGACCCTGTCTTTTCTAGATCACCTTATTGGTGATAAGATGGAGATTTATGAAAAGCAGTGGGAATTTAAGATCAGTAACCTGAAGACCAAGGATTTCCATTCAGCCCTTCAGCCCTCTGCCCTTAGGCCATGATTTGGTCACAGTCTCAAAGCACTGAATGGGTGGGAAACAGATATTCCCAGGCACTGGTTTGTTGTTTCAGTAATGGAGGTAAATTGGTAACTTACATGTATCTGAACACTTACCATTTTCTAGGATATTCTAAACGTAATTATTTGTGAGCAGTTCACTGGAGCCCCCTAGGACCTTTTCTTGGACAGCCCTTTGCACCCTCCTGGGCTATCTTGGGTACTCCAGATAGAGCTCTCTGTTCTCTTGGAGAGGCAGGAAGTCAGGTAGCTTTGGGGCTGGTCCCTTAGCAGCATCCTGAGATGGCTTTCGGGGAAAAGCCAGGATTTCCTTTCCTCCCCACTGCTGCTTCCCAGCTCAGAGAACTCTCTGCTGGAAAGAAACTGTAGCTCTCAGAGACGTGCCTTTCCCCGTCCTGGCCACAGGAGAGTCCAGCTCCACCTGTTTCCCAGCTGGGTTTCATGCAGAGGCTCTTCCCTCCCCTCTGCACCCCCACTCTCCCACCCCCAGTGCCTGCCGAATCCCACCCCAGGACCCTCCAGAGCTAGGGCAGAAGCCTGGCCAACCCAGCCTTCTAACAACAGCTGCACAAACTGACTCCATGAGGGTATGCCTTTCTTGAGGGTATGCCTTATTTCTCCCTGTATACCCTAACCCAACACCTAGTAGGTGCTCAATTGAACGAAGTATGTATGTACTTTTTAAATATAATATACAAATAACATCTTGCTTTTAAAAGAACATTTAAAATTAGACTATTTCAAGATTAAAAACTTTTGAGCTTCAAAGGATACTATCAAGAAAATGAAAAGACAACCCACAGAATGGGAGAAAATATTTGCAAATCAAATATCTGATAAGGGTCTAGTATCCAGAATGTATAAAGAACACTTATAACTCAACAATAAAAAGACAAATAATCCAGTTATAAAATGGGTAAAGGATTTAAATAGACCCTTCTCCAAAGAAGATACACACATGGCCAATAAAGATGCTCATTATCATTAGACATCAGGAAAATGCACATCGAAACCACAGTGAGATACTACTTCACACCCCCTAGGATGGCTGTAATAAAAAAGGCAATAACTAGTGCTGGCAAAAATGTGGAGAGATTGGAACTCATATATTGCTGGTGGGAATGTAAAATAGTGCAGCCACTTTGGCACACAGTTTGGCAGTTCCTTGATAAGTTAAACATAGGGTTATGTGTACAATTCCACTCTTAGATATATACCCAAGAGAACTAGAAATATCAGTCCACTCAAAAACTTGTACATGGATGTTCATAGCAGCATTATTGATAATAGCAAAAGAGTAGAAACAACCCAAATGTCTATTAACTGATGAATAGATGAATAAAATGTGGTATATCTAGGCAGCGGAATATTTTCTGGCAATAAAAAGGGATGAAGTCCTGATACATGCTACAACATGATGGAAAATATGCTAAGTGAAATAAGTCAGATTCAAAGGGTCATATGCTATATTGATATCTATTCATGTGAGATGTACAAAATATGCAAAGCCACAGAAACAGAAAATAGATTAGTGACTGCATTCACTTCATATTCCCCTTTCTCCCAGCCCCTGGCAATCACTAATATACAGTATTTCTTTTTGGGGTGATGAAAATCGTTTTTGTTTTTTTTTTTGTTTTGTTTTTTTGTTTTGTTTTTTTTTTGAGACAGAGTCTCACTCTGCTGCCCAGGCTGGAGTGCAGTGGCACGATCTTGACTCACCACAAACTCCACCTCCCAGGTTCAAGTGATTCTCATGCCTCTGCCTCCCAAGTAGCTGGGATTATGGGCGTGCACCACCATGCCCGGCTAATTTTTGTATTTTTAGTAGAGATGGGGGTTTCACCATGTTGGCCAGGCTGGTCTCGAACTCCTGACCTCAGGTGATCCACTCGTCTTGGCCTCCCGAAGTGCTGGGATTACAGGCGTGAGCCACCATGCCCGGCCAGAAAATCTTCTAAAATTAGGTAGTGGTGATGGTTGCACAATTGTGTGAATATACTAGAAACAATTGAAGTGTATACTTTAAATGGGTGTATTTTATGGTATATGAATTATATCTCATTAAAACCGTTATATTTTTTCAAATTTAACTTTTCAAAGAATGTTAACATTTAGTGTTTTGGCTGAAATCAAAATAAAAGATTAAAATATGTAGCCATAATCCTATCACCCAACAATTCAAACCAGTTTTTCTGTAATCCCTTCCAGTCCTTTTCCAATCACTTATGTGATTTTCACATACTTATAATTATGCTCAATTTTTACTCTATATTTCCAAAAGACTCTATGTACATTTTGTGGTGTATTCATTTAACAAACATTTATTGAGTATTTCTATGTGCCAGGCACAGTGCCAAGTGTTGACACAAGGATGAATAAAACACTAGTCTTAGTGCCACACTCAGCTCTTTTATATATATGTTTTTTGTTTTGTTTTGTTTTTCTGAGATGGAGTCTCACTCTGCCACCCAGGCTGGAATGCAGTGGCACGATTTTGGCTCAGTACAACCTCTGCCTCCCGGGTTTAAGTGATTCTCCTGCCTCAGCCTCCTACGTAGCTGGGATTACAGGCACTCACCACCACACCTGGCTATTTTTTTTTTTTTTTTGAGGCGGAGTCTCGCTCTGTTGCCCAGGCTGGAGTGCAGTGGCGCGATCTCGGCTCACTGGAAACTCCGCCTCCCGGGTTCACGCCATTCTCCTGCCTCAGCCTCCCGAGTAGCTGGGACTACAGGCGCTGCCACCACGCCCAGCTATTTTTTTGCATTTTTAGTAGAGATGGGGTTTCAGCCTGTTATCCAGGATGGTCTCGATCTTCTGACCTCGTGATCCACCCACCTCGGCCTCCCAAAGTGCTGGGGTTACAGGCGTGAGCCACCATGCCCGGCCCACACCTGGCTAATTTTTGCATTTTTAGTAGAGACAGGGTTTCATCATGTTTGCCAGGCTGATCTCAAACTCCTGACCTCAAGTGATCCACCTGCCTTGGCCTCCCAAAGTGTTGGGATTACAGGCGTGAGCCACCACACCCAGCCTCTTTTTAGAATTTATCTAGTAGGTTTTCTGGTTTTCACCAGAAACCACTTCCCAAAAAGAAAAGAAAAAAAAAAGGTAGTCCTGTCCTCAGGAGAATCCTCATAGTACTCTAAATCAGAAAGTATTATTTCCACTTTAACAGATAAGGAAATTGAGGCTCAAAGCGGTTAAGTGGAATGTCTGAGGAGGCCCATCTGGTTACTGACAGCTAGGACTGAGCCTAGTCCTCTGGCTTCCAGGCCTAGGATCTTTCTTTTTTTTGAGATAAGGTCTTGCTATGTTGCCCAGGCTGGAGTACAGTGGTGTGATCACAGCTCACTGCAGCCTTGAACTCCTGGACTCAAGCAGCCCTCCTGCCTCTGACCTCCCAAAGTTCTGGGATTACAGGTTTGAGCCACCACGCCCAGCCTAGGATCTTTCTTAAAGTAAACCATGCTCCTATTCTCCTCATGTTTTTATTGTTCTAAAGCAGTGTGGGTGTTTATTGTTTGTTTGTTTTTGCCTCTTGGCTTATTGATTCTCTACAGAAGCTTGTCCATGTAAAAAAGGTGGGAAGCCCCACCCTTGTCCTAGATGGATTTACCCAAGCTCCCATCACTGCAGCTATGATGGGGCCAATATTTAAACACAAGATTATATGGCTCTAAGTTCACTTAAGTTTGATCTAAAAAACAAAAAGTATCTACACTAAAGGACATATGAAACAACAATAACAGTAATTATCTCTGGGTAGTGTGTGTGATTTTCCTTTTCTTCTCTATGCTTTATCTTTCTTTGCTGTAGTTAACAATGTGCTTAATTTTGCAGAAGGAATCTACAGACACACACATAGATGTGTGTGCATGTGGTTGCACATGTATTTGGCACCAGCTAAAGGATTACACTCTAGGGACTCTCCGTAGGATTTTCCGCTAAAGGCCTGTGTTCTGTGTGGTGCTGCCTAGGTCATCAAGAAGAAGCTGGTGGGATCCGTGAAGGCCTTGCAGAAGCAGTACGTGTCCCTGGACACGGTGGTCACTAGTGAAGACAGAGATGCCAACACCATGTGCAGCGCCCTGGAGGCCGTATTTATCCATGGCCTGCACGCCAAGCACATCCGAGCTGAGGCCGGAGGAAAAAGGAAGAAAAGTGCCCACCAGAAGCCTCTGCCCCAGCCTGTCTTCTGGCCCCTCCTGAAAGCTGTCACCCACAAGTGAGATTTAGCTGGAGAGGTTTTGCTTTGCGGAGGAGCAGCAGAGTATGGGACACTTGGCTTTTCCTCCCCAGCTGTTCAGGAAGCCAACAGAGGTGCCCTGTGTTCTAGCATAGAGAGAGGGTGAGGTAGGGGTTGAAAGTGTCTTCTAGAAAGGCTTATCTCTAGACCAAGCTTCCCAGCCAGTGTGCCAGCAGATCTTGAGACCCTCAGCACTCAGGCCAGAGCCTGTGGCTGCTTTGAGACTGGTCACAAAAAGCAGGTGAGCCACCTTTAGCAGGAACAGCCTTTTTTGCCACACTGGGGCAGAGTTACATAGTTACAACAGAGGTTGTGTGGCCTGCAAAGCCTGAAGAATTTACTATCTGGCCCTTTACAGAAGGGCTGACCCTGCCTTAGATTTGCTGACCCTGCCTTAGATTATTCAAACATCTGAATTGTAAATCTTTTTTTTTTTTTTTCTGGGACGGAGTTTCGCTCTGTCACCCAGGCTGGAGTGCAATGGCGCGATCTCAGTTCACTGGCACCTCTGCCTCCCAGGTTCAAGCAATTCTCCTGCCTCAGCCTCCTGAGTAACTGGGACAACAGGCGTGCACCATCACGCCCAGCTAATTTTTGTATTTTTAGTAGAGAGGGGTTTTGCTATGTTGGTCAGGCTGCTCTCAAACTCCTGACCTTGTGATCTGCCTACCTCCGCCTCCCAAAGTGCTGGGATTATAGGCATGAGCCACCGCGCCCAGCCATTAATGTTATCTCTTAAGGAGGTATGGGGTTATTTTTATTAAAGAGTGGAATCAGGAAAAGCATATGAATATTCACCCTGAGACACTTATCTCTTTGGCCCCTAACTGTCTGGGCTTTTGAGCAAGTAGCTGGCACTGTGCCTCTGAGGACTACTAAATGGCACCTTCAGCCCAAAAGAAGCCTTGTCAGTCTCTAATCTTCCTTTCCATGCAGATTGCCACTGCCTTGTCTCACGTTCTTCTTTCCTGGGTGACACTGGCTTTCTATTTGTCCCCCTTATCTCACTCTGTCTTTCCTTGAGTCCATCATCTGGTCAACATTTACTGAGCTGAAGCTCCCTGGAGCTTACTCACTGAGCCTAGTAGAGTGCGGTCTACATTCCCATGGAGGAGATAAACCTGCGCTAGGGACTGTGGTAGCTCAGAGGGGCATGTACATCAGACGGAGGCATTCTGGGACTGAGTTTGGTACACCTGGGGTCTGATCTCCTTATGCAGAACATCTACCCTGCAGTCTGCATGACTGTGGTCAAGTCACTTTTCTAAACAAAAATCTGTAGCCTACAGGCTCCCAGATGCTAGCCTGGAGACTGATTCACTAGGTTGGGGTCCCAGAACTTGTATCCTGCTCAAGTTCCCCAGGGGATTCTGGTGCACAGCTGGGTGTGGGGCCATTACCCCGTGTTGCCTTATTGATTTGATATTTAAGACCCTCTCTTTCCTGGCCTTGCAACCAAACCACCCACTTTTCCGCCACATGCTGTAATTAGAGCGCTCCCCAATCCTCTTACAGGGTTGTTGATTTCCTACCCTTTATGCCTTTTTTCATCAGTCCCTTGTGCCTGAGGGCAGGGACCATGTCTTTACCCTGCATCTTCATTGCTCCAAGGACTTTGCACTTAAGGAGCTCTGACAGCCTGCCTTGGATGAGCAGATGTGTCAGGGGCCCCGTGGTAGTTGGAATGAACATGGAAATTATCTTTCACAATTCCAATCTCAAAAAATATATATATAATGTATAAATATATATAATTTATATTTATATATTTATTATATATAAATATATATATATATTGCCTAGGCTGGAGTGCAGTGGTCCAATCTCCGCTCACTGTGACCTTTGCTTCCCAGGCTCAAGCTATCCTTCCACCTCAACCTCCCGAGTAGCTGGGTAGCTGGGACTACATGTGCAAGCCACCACATCTGGCTATGTTGTTGTTGTAGAGACAGAGTTTCGTCCTGTTGCCCAGGCTGGTCACGAATTCCTGAGCTCAAGTGATCCACCTGCTTTGGCCTCCCAAAGTGCTGGGATTACAGGTGTGAGCCACCACATCTGGCCTAAAACACTATTACCCAATATTTTTTCATGCCTGTATCTATTTGCAGTAGTTATTCGTGGTTCCTGCTAACCAGTGGATAAAAGCACATCTCTGTGATTTGGGGTAGTTTCTTGAAACACGTCTGTTCTCCCTTCCCAGACACATCATCTCCGAGTTGGAGCACCTGACGTTTGTCAACACGGATGTGGGCCGCTGCCGGGCATGGCTGCGGCTGGCCCTGAACGATGGCCTGATGGAGTGCTACCTGAAGCTGCTGCTGCAGGAGCAGGCCCGCTTGCATGAGTACTACCAGCCCACCGCCTTGCTCCGGGATGCTGAGGAGGGCGAGTTCCTCCTTAGCTTCCTGCAGGGCCTCACGTCCTTGTCCTTCGAACTCTCCTACAAGTCTGCCATCTTAAATGAGTGGACGCTCACCCCACTGGCCCTGTCTGGGCTTTGCCCGCTTTCTGAGCTGGACCCTCTCTCTACCTCTGGTGCAGAACTACAGCGGAAGGAATCTCTGGATTCCATTTCCCATTCTTCAGGCTCTGAAGACATCGAAGTCCATCACTCGGGCCATAAGATACGGAGGAACCAGAGGCTGACTGCCTCCTCCCTCAGCCTGGACACGGCCAGTTCATCCCAGCTGTCCTGCAGCCTAAACTCTGATAGCTGCTTACTCCAAGAGAATGGCTCCAAGAGTCCAGACCATTGCGAGGAGCCCATGTCCTGTGACTCAGACCTGGGCACAGCAAATGCTGAGGACTCAGACCGGTCTCTGCAAGAGTGAGTACGCTGCCCCCACTCCTTCCCATCTTCTCTCTTCCCTCCTTTCTTTCCTCTCCTCCTCCCTTTCTTCCCATAGCATGTGATTGTCTGTTACTGAACTCCATTAGTAATTAAAGAAAGCCAAGGGAGTCATCAACTTCTCCAGGGACTGGAGTAGCTGGGAACTGTAGCAGGCAATACAGGCATAGTGGAGAAAGTGGACTTAGAACAGCTTAGAGCTGGTTTGGGCTCCAGCTCTGCCCCGGTGACTTTTAGCAAGTTACTTGGCCGGGTGCGGTGGCTCATGCCTGAAATCCCAGCACTTGGGAGGCTGATACAGGAGGATTGCTTGAGCCCAGCAGTTCGAGGCCAGCCTGGGCAATGTAGCAAGATCCTGCCTCTAAATTAAAAAAAAATAAATAAATAAAACAAAAACTGAAAACAAACAATAACAACAAAAAAACAAGATACTTAGTCTCTACAAGGTACAGTGTAAAATATTGTTGTCTTCATCTAGAAGGAAGGAAACTAATAGGTCAGAGTACATTTAAAACTTCCAACAAATAGATGAAACATAACGCATAAGAGTATGACTTCACAGAATACCTCCTGGGGCACACAGGACCTGAGTGCTGCATGCAGGAGGTGGTGGACAGGTGGGGACAGACAGATGTGTGGAAGAGTATGTGGGGCAGATGAACTAGGCTGAAGAGAGAACTGGGCAGAGCCTTCTTCACACAGCCTTTTAAACATTTTTTTGCAGCTGGGCACGGTGGCTCACGCCTGTAATCCCAGCACCTTGGGAGGCCAAGGCAGGTGGATCACGAGGTCGGGAGATTGAGACCATCCTGACTAACATGGTGAAACCCTGTCTCTACTAAAAATACAAAAAATTAGTTGGGCATGGTGGCGGGCACCTGTAGTCCCAGCTACATGGGCGGCTGAGGCAGGAGAATGGCGTGAACCCGGGAGGTGGAGTTTGCAGTGAGCTGAGACCGCACCACTGCACTCCAGCCTGGGTGATAGAGTAAGACTCTGTCTCAAAAAATAAATAAATAAATAAATAAAATAAAAAATTTGCATAGATAATCTTTTTATGGTTAAAAAAAATCTAAAACATATACAGTGAAAGCCTTTCCCATTCCTGTTCTCCCTCTACCCTGTTCTTTCCTCCCACCCCTAAAACCATAATAATCAATTTCCTGTATATTCTTCCAAATTTCTAAATGCATCTACAACAAATACCAGTATAAAGATTTTCAGCTGGGCGCAGTGGCTCACGCCTGTAATCCCAGCACTTTGGGAGGCCGAGGCGGGTGGATCACAAAGTCAAGAGATCGAGACCTTTCTGGCTAACAGGTGAAACCCCATCTCTACTAAAAATACAAAAAATTAGCCGGGCGTGGTGGCGGGCGCCTGAAGTCCCAGCTACTCAGGAGGCTGAGGCAGGAGAATGGTGTGGACCCGGGAGGCGGAGCTTGCAGTGAGCCAAGATCGTGCCACTGCACTCCAGCCTGGGTGACAGAGTGAGACTCTGTCCCAAAAAAAAAAATAAAAGATTTTTAAAATTTCTTCCTTATTTATTACTTTCTCTCCTACAAAGGCAGTATATACACTGTTCTATATCTTGTTTTGGAGAAGATCTTTTCATTTCAGAGCTTCTTCATTCTTTTATTTTTATTTTTTATAGAGACGGGGGTCTCACTGTGTTGCCCAGGCTGGTCTTGAACTCCTGGGCTCAAGAGATCTTCCTGCCTCAGGCTCCCAAATTGCTGGGGATTACAGGCGTGAGCCACTGCGCCCAGCCTCATTCTTTTTTTTTCTATTGCATATTGTTCTAGTGTATGAATGTACCTTAGTTTACTTAATCAGCTCAGTATTTAATGGGTGCTGGGGCCTGTGTTTTCATAAATAACCTTGTGTATGTGGTCTTTTAGTTCTGCGTAGCTATCTCTGTTCCATAAACTCCCAGAAGCAAAATTGCCGAGCAAAAGGATAGACTAATATGGAATGTTCACAGATTATTGCCCATTTACACTCCACCAGGAATGTCCTTGTTTCTTAGCCTTGCCAACTGATGGTATTAGTGAACTTTTGGATATTTGCTCATCTGATAGGTGGAAAATGGGAACTTCTTATTAAAAGCCTCCTTCAGCTGGATCCATGTTGCATCAGTGGAAAAGAAGGTCCCACGTGTTTGGGACCTTCTTTCCACTCACCCTGTGCCCTCGCCTTGGTTCAGGTCCCTCCAGGGTTCTCACCCAGCATGGAAAGAGCACCAGCATTGGGTGGTGTTATGGACTGGGCTTGGAGCAGACCTAGTTTCGAGTCCTGTTCCACCACTTACAAGCCCAGGAAGGTCAGGCACATTGCTTGTTAGTCAAACAATATAGGAGATTGTCTCGTAGGCCCAGAAATGGCTTCTGAGCACATTAGGTGGAGTTTTCAAATGTTAAATGGAGGAATTTAGATAGAATACATTGGGGAGGAACAGTCTCTGCCTCCTGTGACCACTGGGACCATGGCATGACAGGCCTGCAGTGTGACCCGGGCACAGGGCATGACCTAGGTTCACTCACCTGTCTTAGCCCTTCCTGTGTGTCTGCCTCCTCTGCAGACCAGCCAGCCATCCCCTTGTCATATGTCTCGCCTTTATCTCATGTGTCTTGTGATGGAAAATTCCAGCTTAAGGTCACTGAATCAGTGACCATCCTCTCTGTGCAGGAAGTGTTGTCCCGGCTATTATGGGGAAACTGGAGGGGCAAGGGTCAGGATGTATAGACAAATGCCGGACAGTGGTGTGAGTAACTGGCAAATGTAAGACATACAGATGCACAAACACACAGCCAGCACCAGCATTCGTAGAGCTGGGCCTTGAAGTTAGTCCTTGAGCATCCACAGAGACCAGCATTTCTTGAAGTGTATATTTCAAGGATAAAATGTTCTCACCGACACTTAGAGTTCATCAAAGTTATTACATTATTTAAATATTTGTAACTTTAAATTAGACATAAATTCCTTGTGCTTATCATTACACATATAAAATCAAAACATCCACAAATCAAACATAAAGAAAAGCATAAAAGACACAACATTCAAAATGAAATTTATTAATATAAAGCGGTTCTGTTTGGCAGAAACCAAATTGCAGTTGGCCTAGTGAATTGACTGTCCTAAATAGCTTCTTCTGTGTAGATTGGATCTGTATTATAATCATCACTGAGTGGCATAGGTATAGTCTGGAGGGTTTAAGTACTTAGATTTAAGTACTTAGAATGGTCCCTGGCACAGAGGCATCAATAGTGCTCAATTGATGGTATTGTTGTATTTTATTTTATTCAATATTTTATTTATTTTTTGAAACGGACTCTCGCTCTGTCCCCCAGGCTGGAGTGCAGTGGCATGATCTCGGCTCACTGCAACCTCCGCCTCCTGGGTTCAAGCGATTCTCCTGCCTCAGCCTCCCGAGTAGCTGGGATTATAGGGGCCTGCCACCACACCCAGCTAATTTTTGTACTTGTTGTAGAGAAAGGGTTTCACTATGTTGGCCAGGTGAACTCCTGACCTCAGGTGATCCGCCTGGCTCAGCCTCTCAAAGTGCTGGGATTACAGGCATGAGCCACCACGCCCAGCCTGGGTAGACATGTTTTTAATTCTCTTAGTTACATACCTAGGGGTGGAATTGCTGGGTCATATGTAACTCTATGTTTAACTTCTTGAGGAACTACCAAATTGTTTTCTGCAGTAGTTGCATCATTTTACATCCCCACCGCTAATATATACAAGCTTTAATTTCTCTACATCTTTGCCCACCCTTATTATTTTCTGTCTTTTTTATTACAATCAACCCAGTGGGTATAAAGTGGTATTTCATTGTAGTTTTGATTTGCATTTCTCTGATGACTGATGCTGTTGAGTGTCTTTTCATGTGCTTATCAAACATTTGGATATCTTCTTTGGAGAAATGTCTGTTCAGATCGTTTGCCCATTTAAACATTTAGTTATTTGTCTTTTTATTGTTGATTTGTAAGTGTTCTGTATATATTCTGGATAATAGGCCCTTCTGTATAATTTAAAAATATTTCCCCCCATTCTTTGAATTGTCTTTTTACTGTCTTGATAGTATCCTTTAAAACACAAACGTTCTGGCCAGGCACGGTGGCTCACTCCTGTAATCCCATCACTTTGTGAGGCCAAAGCAGGCGGATCACGAGGTCAGGAGATCGAGACCATCCTGGTTAATACGGTGAAATTCCATCTCTACTAAAAAAAAAACAATACAAAAAATTAGCTGGGCGTTGTGGCGGGCGTCTGTAGTCCTAGCTAATCGGGAGTCTGAGGCAGGAGAATGGCATGAACCCGGGAGGCGGAGCTTGCAGTGAGCCAAGATGGCGCCACTGCACTCCAGCCTGGGCGACAGAGTGAGACTCAGTCTCAAATAAAAAAAAAAAAAAACCACACAAACGTTTTTTATGTTTGTTTTTTGAAACAGAGTTTCACTTTGTTGCCCAGGCTGGAGTGCAGTGGTGTGATATCGGCTCACTGCAGCCTCCCCTTCCCGGGTTCAAGTGATTCTCCTGTCTTAGTCCCCCAAGTAGCTGGGATTACAGGTGCGCACCACGACGCCCAACTAATTTTTGTATTTTTATTAGAAACAGGGTTTCACTATGTTGGCCAGGCTGATCTCGAACTCCTGGCCTCAGGTGATCCACCCGCCTTGGCTCCAAAGTGCTGGGATTACAATTTATTTTTTATTGCTTTCTTATGCTGTAGATCTCACATCTAAGAAACCATTGCCTAATCCAAAGACATGAAGTTTATACCTCTCTTTCCTTCTAAGAGTTTTACAGTTTTAGCTCTTACCTTTAGGTCTTTAATCCACTTTGAGTTAATTTTTGTATACAATGTGAGATAGCAGTCCAGCTTTTTTCTTTTGCATGTGATTATCCACTTATCTCAGCACAATTGTTGAAAAGACTATTCCCTCCCCATTAAAATGTGTTGGTGTCTATGTTGAAAATCAGTTACTTTTTTTTTTTTTTGAGATGGAGTCTCGCTGTTTCACCCAGGCTGGATTGCAGTGGCACAATCTCGGCTCACTGCAACCTCCACCTTCCAGGTTCAAGCAATTCTCTGCCTTAGCCTCCCGAGTAGCTGGGATTACAGGCGCCTGCCACCAAGCCTGGCTAATTTTTGTATTTTTAGTAGAGACGGGGTTTTACCATCTTGACCATGCTAGTCTTGAACTCGTGATCTTGTGGTTCTACCCACCTCAGCCTCCCAAAGTGCTGGGATTGCAGATGTGAGCCACCACACCCGGCCAAAATCAGTTACTTATACATGTATGGATTGGCCACCTATTCTTGACGATAATGTCTTGAAATGTTGTTTGGGGTTAAGATGGTGCAGAGCTCACTGGAAAGACAATCAGGTAAGCAACTTGAATTCTAAAATCCTCATTTCCATAAGCCCAAATTAAGCAGAGCTTCATGTATCTTCTGGACCCAGTCCAAGCCATCAGGGCAGATGCAGGGAGGCTTTGGGGCCTTAGACAGCTTGTGGCCACCTGAACCAGGCTTTGCCCATGACATGCTCCACTGGTTTTATAAGCAGAAGAGATAGCAAACGGGTTTATTTTCAAAATGGAGCTTGGATCCTCAGAAGAAGCCTCAGGAGAGGGAGGAGCAGTTGCTAGTCAGTGCACATTCCAGAGGGCCCAGGGCATGTTTCTGTGCAGCGTGTATGTGTGAGTGTGGTGTGCACGCACGTGTACCAAGGCAGTAACATTTGCTCCCTGTGGCCCCAGGAAGCAGCATGGGGGAGACAGGGAGTGGCAGTCCCACCATGGAGAGTGAGCAGGGGCACATCTCGTGTGTACTCATATCCACCCTCACACACCTGGTATACAGTGAGCTCCAGCAGCAGTTTCTGGGGATGTGAAGCTTCTCTGTCTCCACATCCAGTCCAGCTCTGAGGGGACCAGCCCTTGCACCTCCCCTTGCTGTCCCAGTGCCTGCACAGGAACAAAGTATGACCTCGCTTAGGAAACCTGCCTAGCCCTCGCTTCTCCTAGTCCCTGCCCCAGTGCACAGAGTCCTGGCATCTCTACTCCCTGTGCTGTGGAGGAGGAGGCTCTGCTGCATACCATGTTTGGGGAAACGATTGCCCACACAACCATGCGTTTGGCTGAGCAAGCTCTCCAGGCCCACAGCTAGCCTGCTCAGAATGCCAGTAAATCCTCATTCATACCAAGTCCTCTTCCTCTGCTGGGGAGCTTTTTCGCCTGAGATCCCAGGCTCCACAAATCACCTGTCCACGCAGTCTGCCTAAATCCTGGCCAGGAAAAACGTGGTGGGAGTGTCAGAGGAGGACTGTGTGAGGAGGAGTGCAGTGGATCATTTAGAGGGTGTGGGTTGTTTTAAATCATAAAACAGCAGTTTTGCATTCTTCCCTCTGCCCCAGTTGCCTTGGGCATTATCGCAGACAACCTGTCACACAGGTTTCTTTGTTTAAAACTTCTAGGGTATTGTTGGAATTCAGCAAAGCCCAGGTAAACTCTGTGCCAACCAACGGACTGAGCCAAGAAACGGAGATCCCCACACCACAGGCCTCGCTCTCCCTCCATGGCCTCAACACCAGCACACACCTGCACTGTGAGGCACCTGCAGAGCCCCTTCCTGCCCAGGCAGCCTCTGGAACTCAAGATGGTGTCCACGTGCAGGAGCCGCGTCCCCAGGCGCCGCGTCCCCAGGCGCCCAGCCCCCTGGACTTACAGCAGCCTGTAGAGAGCACGTCAGGCCAGCAGCCTTCTAGTACTGTCAGCGAGACAGCCAGAGAAGTGGGCCAAGGGAATGGCCTGCAGAAGGCCCAGGCTCATGACGGAGCTGGTCTGAAGCTGGTAGTTTCCTCACCCACCAGTCCGGTGAGTGGTGCAAGCCGTTCAGGGGGCAGCCTTGGGAAATGTCAGCTGACGCAGGGTTTCCCCAGCTAGTGACCCTGAGTGGTCTCTGCCTTTTCCCTGTTAGCCTTCCTCTCCCTGCATAGTGATAGTGTTAATAGCATCATGATGATGGGGCTCATGTTTCTTGGCATGTGAGCTGTAGATATAAGCCCGGCTGTTTCTTGGCATGTGAGCTGTAGATATAAGCCCGGCACTGTGCTGATCACTTCCCGTGTGTATCTCCTGTCATTTTCATGTCACTTTGTGAAGGTTGTTCTCGTCCGACCGCAGTCTCAGCTCTTTAACCACTACCACTCACCAGCATAAGGCCTTGGGCAAGTCACTTCAGCTCTCTGAACCTTCATTTCCTCCTTAGTACTTGTTATTATTAAATTAATATTTTTTGATTTTTGGTTTTTGGTATTTTTTTCAGATGGAGTCTTGCTCTGTTGCCCAGGCTGGAGTGCAGTGGCACAATCACTGCTCACTGCCACCTTCGCCTCCTGGGTTCAAGCAATTCTCCTGCCTCAGCCTCCTGAGTAGCTGGGATTACAGGTGCCCACCTCCATGTCTGGCTAAGTTTTGTATTTTTAGTAGAGATGGGGTTTCATCATGTTGGCCAGGCTGGTCTCGATCTTCTTGCCTGGGCCTCCTGAAGTGCTGGGATTACAGGCATGAGCCGGTGCACTCAGCCTATTAAATTAATATTTTTAGAAAATACTAGGCCTTGAACATACTCACTTTGCAACATGACCCAGGTTTTAGAGCCGTGCTGTCCAATATGGCAGCTACAAGCCACGTGTGGCTGTTGAACACTTAAAATGTGGCAAGTCCAAATGGAGATGTGCCATGTGAAATAAGTGCTGGATTTCAATAACTTAGCATGATAAAAGAATAGAAAATCTCATTTTTATGGATTACAAGTTAAAATGAAAATATTTGGGGGCTGGGCATGGTGGCTCACACCTGTAACCCCAGCGCTTTGGGAGACCAAGAGGGAGGATTGCTTGAGCCCAGGAGTTGGAGACCAACCTGGGTAACAAAGTGAGACCCCATCTGTACAAAAAATAAAAAAATTAGCTGGGCATGGTGGTGTGTGGCTGTACATATAGCATGAGGCTGTAGTTAATTCTTTTCCATTGTTCTGCAGTATTCCATTGTAAAAATATATCGCAACCTATTATCCATTCTCCTGTTAATGGACATTTGGGTTGTTTCCAGGTTTTGACTATTATGAAGAAAGCTGTAGTGAACATTCTCATACATGCTTTTGGAGAACCTCGGTGCTTATTTCTGTGGGTATATATACCTGGGAATGGAATTGCTAGGTCCTTGGGTGGCTTATGTTTAGCTTTAATAGATACCACCACCAAACAGTTTTCTAAAGTGTTTGTGCTAATTTATCCTCATATTGGCAACAAATGAGCATTCTAGTTGCTCTTTATCCTGGCCAATGGTGTTACCAATCTTTTTAATTTTAGCCACTCTGGTAGATGTGTAGTGGTTTTAATTTTCATATCCTTGATGACTAAATGATGATACCTTTTCATTTGCTTATTGGCCAGTCAATCCTCTTTTATAGAATGTCTGTCCAAGTTGTCATTCCGGTCTTAAATTGAGTTGTATGTGTATGTGTTGATTTGTAGGAACTCTTTATATATTACAGATATAAGTCTTTTATTGGACAAAAGTAGTATATTTATCAAGTATCTTTTTCTAGTCTATAGGGCTTGACTTTTAAACCTCCTAATGGTATTTTTATTGAACAGAGGTTCTTTTAATGATGTGCAGTTTATCAGTCTTTTTGTTTATGGTTTGCTTGGTTTTTGTCCCATTTAAGAGATATTCATCTCCCCCAAGGATCTGAAGGTATTTGCCTATATTATCTTCTAGAAGCTTTAGTGATTTATCTTTCACAATTAGGTTTATGATCTTTCTGGGATTAATTTTTGTGTGTGGTGTTAGAAGTCAAACCTCGTATTTTTCCATATGGATATCTGATTGGCCTCACTCTGTTTCTTGAATATGACCATGTAAATCACAAAACTGTCAGTGTGGGTCAGAGTCTTCGAATTTGCTATCCTGAAGATGCTTCAGTACATCCTGAAGATTTACTTCCTGAAAATGAATGCTCTAGGACCCTGAAGGTTGTGACTGTGCACCTGCCAACTCAAGCTGAAGGCTGAAGAGGAAAGCTCTGCAGCCCCTTCCTCAAGCTGGAGGCAGAGTGACGTCTGCTGGGGATGCAGGCTGTGCGCCCCACAGGACTCCAGAGTGGCACTAAGCATGTTGAGTTCACTCCTGCCCATGGTCTAGCTTCTGCTTTGCAGGCTCAGGCATCTTATCTTGCCAGGGCCTCAAAGCTGGTGGGACAGAATAGCATCTTTGTTCAGTAAGCTCTGACCCACCGGCCTCCTTGCAGCTCTGTAGTCCAAGCGAACTCCTTCCAACATCAGGCTTCTTTTAAAAAAAAATTTTTTTTTGAGGCAGAGTCTCACTCTGTCACCCAGGCTGAAGTCCAGTGGTGCAATCTCAGCTCACTGAAACCTCCGTCTCCTAAGTTCAACTGATTCTCATGCCTCAGCCTCCCAAGTAGCTGGGATTACAGATGCCTACCACCATGCCCAGCTAATTTTTGTATTTTTACAAAATTATGGGGTTTCACCATGTTGACCAGGCTGGTCTCAAACTCCTAGCCTCAAGTGATCTGCCCACTTTGGCCTCCCAAAGTGCTGGGATTACAGGCATGAGCCACCGTGCCCGGCCCAGCCTCAGGGTTTTACATTTGCTGTGCCTTCTTTCCCGACTCACTTCATTGTTGTCTCAGCCTTCCCTGACTGGACCCCCGTAGCTCAAAAGCACCATCCCCAGTGACTCTCTGTCCCATTCATCTGGTTGACTTCGCTTATAACACTCATCACTATGTGCAATTACAGTATATTATCTCTTTGTCTCCTTGTTTATTTTCTGTCTTCCTTACTAGAATATTAGCTCTATGATACAGAGCACCAGGCCTGTTCACTTCTGTATTGTCAGCACCAAGCACTGTACCTGGGAGAAAGTAGGCATCGATGAATAGTTCTTGAACTCCCAAGAGACTCTTGAGATGCCAATTCCTAAGTTTATTTTGTTCCCCCATCCTAGCTATAAGGCTGTTTGGAATGGCTCTTTTTCTTGGTATCTCCAGCAAGTACCTGGCCCAGAATCATACAAGATGTGTGAATAAACCATGACCATCCCAATGTCTTTAATATAAAATAACAAAGATAAGTCAAGGGGACTGGAAGGAAGGAGACAAATGTGAAACTTAAGATTATGGACGTTCAGGCGAGGCTTGATAGCTCACGCCTCTAATCCTAGCAATTTGGGAGGCCAAAGTGGGTCATTGAAGTGTACCATCGAGTGGACAGGGTGGTCAGGTTGGTGTGATCATGGCAGGCTCTGCCTCTGTGCCAGCTACAGGGGACTCTGATTGCTGGAAGGTTGCTTAGGGAATGTGACATCTAAGCGCTTGGTGCTGAGTCCGATGTGAGAATCTCGGATCCTGCCCCCGTCCTGTGTCTGTCTCACAGGGAAGTTGTGGATTCATTCACTGCTTATTCAGTAGGTAGTCACCAGGTGCCACTGAATAGCCTGCCAGCTCATGTGGGCCTGCTGGGCTCCTGGCCTGTGGACAGTGCCAGGCTGTGCCCTGCATGTCTGCCCCTGTGGTCCTCATCTTTCTATACTTCTATCAGTTAGCCACGTGCTTTTTATTTGATGTTATTTTGGGGGAGATGTTGGGGTCACTGTCAAGTTTTATAGTGTAGAGACCCATTCAGTCTTTCTTTTAAAAACATTTATTTTTAATTCATTGAACCCAAAGCACCTACTATAAGCCAAGCACCATGTTAGGTCCTAGGGGTAGAGTGATACAACAGGACAGACAAAGGCCCTTTGGGGACAGACATTAAATTAGACAAATGATTATCCGCATCATAATTACACTTGTGCTAAGCACTGGGAAGGAGAGCTGCAGGGAGTAGGGGCCTCTCAAGGGTGACGCATGTCTGGGATCTGGGGGTTGTGAGTTCGTTTCAGTTTAACTCCCAAAAGGCAGTGTGAGTTCTAGGACTTGCTCTTAATCACTGCCCCCATGGACCACCTGCCCATGGTATGTGGTTCCCCTTCCACAGTTATGAGTACAGGCAGTTCCTTTGCCTGGCATAATGAGGACTGGCTGGACAAAGTCTCATCCTTCTGAAAGTGTCCCAGAGACCTTCGTCTCACTCCTCAGCCACACTCCTCTTGGGGATTCAGCTGTTGTATATGGTGTCATGAGCTCTTTAGTAACGCAAGGTGGCATTTCTCTGTCTTGGGTCGCTGGTGGCAGTTGCAGCTCTGGTATAGATCCTTCGTCGGTGATGGTTTCTCTCCACTGTTAAAGGGCAGGGTGCTGGCCAGACATGGACCCTGAGTGAGCAGGTTGTCGGAAGGTGGTGGGAAAAAAGGAGAGAAGGGGGCCGGGTGCAGTGGCTCACGCCTGTAATCCCAGCACTTTGGGAGGCTGAGGCAGGTGGATCACCTGAAGTCGGGAGTTTGAGACCAGCCTGACCAATATGGTGAAACCCCGTCTGTACTAAAAATACAAAAATTAGCCGGGCATGATGGCGTGAGCCTGTTATCCCAGCTACTCAGGAGGCTGAGGTAGGAGAATCACCTGAAACTGGGAGGCAAATGTTGCAGTGAGCCGAGATCACACCACTGTGATCCAGCCTGGGCAACAGGGTAAGACTCCATCTCTAAAAGAAAAAAAGGAGAGAAGAGAGAAACAGTGGTGTTCATGCGTGCACTCTCTCTCACACCCTCTCTCTGCTCCCCACCTGCCTGGGGCCAGGGGCACACAGCCTCAGAGCTCTGTCCAGGCCCATGTGCAGAAGCTCCGAGGAACCTGCATTTCCACTGTTTTTTCCCTGTTGCTTAAGAGAGTAAAAGATGTTCCCTAGTTTCATTTCCTGGCAGCTGTGCTCAATGGACTGTGTCTGAACATTTCCTAGTAGTCTTTTTCCTCAAAGGAGAGAGAAGTCCTCCCCAGTGAATGTCCATAAACTTTTTTTTTTTTTTTTGAGACAGACTCTTGCGCTGTTGCCCAGGTGGGAGTGCAATAGCTCCATCCATCTCGGCTCACTGCAACCTCTGCCTCCAAGGCTCAAGCAATTCTTGTGCCTCAGCCTCCCGAGTAGCTGAGATTACAGGCATGCACCACCATGCCCAGCTAATTTTTGTACTTTTAGTAGAGATGGGGTTTCTCCATGTTGGCCAGGCTGGTCTCAAACTTCTGGCCTCAAGCAATTTTCCTGCCTCGGCCTCCCAAAGTGCTGGGATTACAGGCATGATCCATCACGCCCATTCTGAATGTCCATAATCTTAAAATTTACATTTGTCTCCTTCCTTCCAGTCCACTTGACCCACCTTTGTTATTTTATGTTAAAGACATTGGGATGGTCATGATTTATTCCCTCATCTTGTATGACTCGGGCAGGCACTTGCTGGAGATATCAAGAAAACCATTCCAAACAGCCTTATAGATGCTAGAATGAGGGTAAGCACAGAATATTGTGGGATCCCAGTAGGGGCCCTAACCCAGCTAGGGGGTGGGAAGGGGTGGAGGCTGGGGAAGGGTGAGAGAAGCTTCCAGGCAGAGGCAATGGATGTCTCCTGAGCTGAGTGTTCAGGGACAGTGCCCTCTCCCACCAGGCGCTGGAGATCACACAACTTCCCAGGTATATGTGAGGCTGCCAGGACAGCCACATGGTTGCCAGGGAGCTGTTTCTCCCACCCATTTTCCTCAGGGAGGTCCCCCAGTTCTTGATGACCTAGGCAGGCTTTGCTCAGAATCTAGTGTTGTGGATGGTCCCCAGTGGCTGCCCTGACTGACACATCATCTGTCACTGGCAGGGGGGAAGCACCTGCCAATTCTGAAGGCCCCGTGGAGGAGTCTCTGGGGACCTAGTTCTGTGAGCCACCCCTCAAGTTGCCTGAGTCAGAACTTGCCACCCTTGGCTTGAGGAGTCGTGTAGCATCTGAATGGATCCAACTGTCCAAACCAACCCTTCCCTGTTTACAAAGCAGGGAGTGCAGTCTTGATTCAGGGACTGGAAATAGCGATGTCAGGGTGAGGTTAGTGGCACTTAACAAAACAGTGGGGTTGGTCCCACTGCTTGTGTGACTCATTTCCTCTGTGTACACAGCCACTTAGAGTGGCCCAGCCAGCTTCCTTGCCTCTGCCCTTCCATGTTGAGGCACAGAATGCCAGGGAGGACTTGAAATACTGGAGAAAAGGAACCAGAATCCACTCCCACAAGCCCACTCACCCCAGATGCTCCCCGCAACCCCATCTTCCCCAGCCAGTGAGCAGCTTCAGATTCAAAAGAGAACAACGAAGGGAAGGGGCAGGGCCTGGCTGCCTGGGGTCGCAGGGGCCTGCACAGAAGTGGGCGGCAGAGACAGAGGCGGCCAATGAGGACCCTGAGGCCTGCTCGCCAGGACTCCCTCATCTCAAACCCAAAAGCAGGACTGAGAAACCCTACCTGCTGGGACAGCTGAATACCCACATGCAAAATAATAACACCCCTTCCTTACACCTTACACAAAAACTAACTCAAAATGGACCAGAAACCTAAATGTAAGAGCTAAAACTATACAGCTCTTGGCAGAAAACACAGAAGTAAATCTTTGTGATACTGACTTAGGCAATGGTTTTTTAAGATGCAACACCAGAAGCACAAAAACAACAACAAAAATAGATAAACTAGACTTTATCAAAACTAACAACTTATGTGCTCCAGAGGGCACACCATCCGGAAAATGAAAAGACACCTCACAGAATGGGAGAAATTATTTGCAAATCATAAATCTGATAAGGGTCTCGTATTCAGAATATATAAAGCACCTTACAACTTGAATTAGTCCCTAGGGCCACCATAACAAAGTACCATACACAGGGTGGTTTAAAACAACAGACATTGGCTGGGCATGGTCGCTCATGCCTGCAATCCCAGCACTTTGGGAGGCCGAGGCGGGCGGATCATGAGGTCAGGAGATCGAGACCATCCTGGCTAACATGGTGAAACACCGTCTCTACTAAAATACAAAACAAAATTAGCCGGGCGTGGTGGCAGGCACCTGTAGTCCCAGCTACTCAGGAGGCTGAGGCAGGAGAATGGCGTGAACCTGGGAAGCAGAGCTTGCAGTGAGCCAGGATTGTGCCACTGCACTCCAGCCTGGGCGACAGAGCAAGACTCTGTCTCAACAACAATAACAACAACAACAAAACAAAAAACAAAAACAGACATTGCTGGGCAGGTGGCTCATGCCTGTGACCTCAGCACTTTGGGAGGCAAGGGTGGGCGGATCACTTGAGTCCAGGAGTTCAAGACCAGCCTGGCCAACATGGTGAAACCCCATCTCTACTAAAAATATAAAAAATTTGCTGGGCATGCTGGTGCATGCCTGTAGTCTCAGCTATTCAGTGGGGCTAAAGCAGGAGGATTGCTTGAGCCTGGGCAGTCAAGGCTGCAATGAGCCCTGATTGCGCCACTGTACTCCAGTCTGGGCAAAGAGCGAGACCCTGCCACAAAACAAAACAAAACAAAATAGGCCAGGCACAGTGGCTCACGCCTGTAATCCCAGCACTTTGGAAGGCTGAGGCAAGTGGGTCACCTGAGGTCAGGAGTTCAAGACCAGCCTGGCCGACAAGGTTTTGTCTCTACTAGAAATACAAAAATTAGCCGGGCATGGTGGCAAGCATCTGTAACCCCAGCTACTCGGGAGGCCGAGGCAGCAGAATTGCTTGAACTTGGGAGGCGGGGGTTGCAGTGAGCTGAGATTGCATCACTGCACTCCAGCCTGGGTGACAGAGTGAGGTTCTGTCTCAAAAACAAAACAAAACTGGTATTTATTCTCTGATCGTTCTGGAGGCTCCTTCTGGAGAATCTAAGGAAGAATCTGTTCCCGCCTTTCTCCTGGGTTTTGGCGTTGCAGGTGCTCGTTTGCATTCCTTGGCTTGTAGACATGTCACTCCGGTCTCCCCTCTGCTGTCACACATGTTCTGCTGTCATACAAGTTCTTCCTCTGTATCTCTGTCTTCACTTGGTGTTCTCCTCTCTTTGTGTATCTTTTCTCCTCCTCTTATAAGGACATCAGTCATACTGGATGAACAGCCCATTCTACTCCAACATGACCTCATCTTAACTAATTACTTCTGCAAAGACTCTATTTCCAAAAAAGGTCACATTCTGAGGTACTGGGGGGTAGGGTTTCAACATGTCCTTTTGTGGGGGGATCACAATTCAACCCACAACACAACTCAGCAACAAAAAGACAGCCCCATTTTAAGACAGACAATGGATTTGAGTAGATTCCAATGGATTTGGATAGATTTCCCAAGGAGAGAAATTGGAACCCTCGTACATTGCTGGTGGGAATATAAAATGGTGCGGCCACTTTGGAAAACAGCTTGGTAGTTCCTCAAGAAGGGAAACAGAGTTACACGTGACCCAGCAAGTCTACTCCTAAGTATATACCCAAGACAATGAAACATGTCTACACAAAAACTTGTGTATAAGTGATCATAGCAGCACTATTCATAATTGACAAAAAGTAGAAACAACCCAAATGTCCATCAGCCGAGGAGTGGATAAGCCAAATGTGGTGGATCGAGACAATGGAATATTATTTGGCAATAAAAAGGAATGAACACTTAAACATGCTTATATAACATGGATGCACCTGGAAAACCTTCCACTAAGAGAAAGAAGCCAGGCACAAAAGGTCACGTGTCGTATGGTTCCATCTATATGAGATGTCCAGAACAGGCAGGTGTGTAGGGACTGAAAGTAGATAAGTAGGTGCCTAGAGCTGAGAGTGGCCAGGGGAAATGGGGATGACGGCTAATGGGTACAGGGTTTCCTTTTTGGGTGAGGAAAATTTGCTAAACTTAGATGGTGGTGATGATTGCCCAACTCTGACTAAGCCAAAATGTTTGAATTGGACACTTTATTTATTTATTTTTTTAGAGATGGGGTCTCATTCTGTTGCCTAGGCTGCAACCAGGCTGGAGGGCAGTGGCGTGATCACGGCTCACTGCAGCCTTGACCTCCCTGGCTCAAGCAATTCTCCCGCTTCAGCCTCCTCAGTAGCTGAGACTACAGGTGTGTGCCATCACACCCAGCTAGTTATTTTTTGTAGAAATGGGTTCTCACTGTGTTGCTCAGGTTGGTCTCAAACTCCTGGGCTCAGGTGATCCTCTCACCTCAGCCTCCCAAAGTGCTGGGATTACAGGTGTGAGCCACCATGGCTGGCCGAATTACATACTTTAAGTGGGTTACTTTTATGATATAAGAGCCATATCTAGATAAAGACTTAAAAAAAAAAAAAACTTCAGGCTGGGCACAGTGACTCACACCTGTAATCCCAACACTTTGGGAGGCCGAGGTGGGTGGCTCACCTGAAGTCAGGAGTTCTAGACCAGCCTGGCCAACATGGTGAAACCCCGCCTCTACTAAAAATACAAAAATTAGCTGGGCATGGTGGTGGGCACCTGTAATCCCAGCTACTCGGGAGACTGAGGCAGGAGAATCGCTTGAACCCAGGAGTCAGAGGTTGCAGTGAGCCGAGGTTGCGCGATTGCACTCCAGCCTGGGCAACAGAGCGAGACTCCGTCTCAAAACAAAAAAACTTTAAAACAAACAACTGTTGTCTTCTTTCCCAACAGAAAAACAAGAGCTGGATCTCAGAGGATGACTTCTACCGGCCTTCCCGGGAGCAACCCCTGGAGAGTGCTTCAGACCACCCAATAGCTTCTTACAGGGGGACTCCAGAGTCAAGGCCTGGTCTCCACAGGCATTTTTCTCAAGAACCAAGAAAAAACTGCTCCCTGGGGGCGTTAGACCAAGCGTGTGTACCTTCCCCAGGAAGAAGGCAAGCCCAGGCAGCCCCATCCCAGGGGCATAAGAGCTTCCGGGTGGTACACCGGAGGCAGATGGGTAGGTGACCAGGAGGGTCCCAGGTAGGTCCCATCTGCAGGGACCAGGACTTTCAGAAGGTAGCTGTGAAGTTCTGTTTTCCATTGCTAAAGGGGTAGTGTGTTCCCACAAGTGTTATAAAACCTCATTCCAGAATGCCATCATAATCATGTTCATTCAGGGAAGCATTTCAGGAAAAGTAGTATATTGTCTCAAAACTGCCTACAGAGGACAAAAATACTGTTTCACCAGTCAAATAGGAAAATATTTTCCCTCAAAACTGTGTAATTTATGATTATAGAAAACTCTTGATTCCACCTGTAGCTCAGAGCACATCCGGCCCCATGAAGCCCCAGGTGTTTTAAATGGTCCTTCCAAACGTGTTTACCCTCAGTAGTTGGTTTATGTAACAGCTCTGGGTGGCTTGATCAAATCTGCTATTTGTTTTGTTTGTTTGTTTGTTTTGAGATGGAGTCTCCCTTTGTTGCCCAGGCTGGAGTGCAGTGGCATGATCTCTGCTCACTGCAACCTCAGCCTCCTGGGTTCAAGCAATTCTCCTGTCTCAGCCTCCCAAATAGCTGGGATTACAGGTACCTGCCACCACACCTGGCTAATTTTTTTTTTTTTTTTGAGGTGGAGTTTCCCTTTTGTTGCCCAGGCTGGAGTGCAATCATGTGATCTCAGCTCACCACAACCTCCGCCTGCCATGTTCAAGCAATTCTTCTGCTTTAGCCACCCGAGTAGTTGGGATTACAGGCATGAGCCACCATGCCTGGCTCATTTTGTATTTTTAGTAGAGACGGGGTTTCTCGAAATTGGTTAGGCTGGTCTCCAACTCCCGACCTCCAGTGATCCACCCGCCTTGGCCTCCTAAAGTGCTGGGATTACAGGCATGAGCCACTGCGCCCGGCCAATTTTTGCATTTTTAATAAAGATGGTGTTTTGCTATGTTGGCCAGGCTGGAGGATCTGCTATTTGTTTAATGTCCTCCAGTGCTTCTTTTTTTTTTTTTTTTTCCTGAGGCAGAGTCTTGCTCTGTCACCCAGGCTGGAGTACAGTGGTATAATCTCAGCTCACTGCAGCCTTTGCCTCCCAGCTCAAGTGCCTCAGTCTCCCCGGGAGCTGGGATTACAGACATGCACTGCCACACCCAGGTGATTCTTGTATTTCCAGTGGACATAGGATTTTGCCATGTTGGCCATGCTGGTCTGAACTCTTGGCCTCATGTGATCCACCCACCTTGGCCTCCCAAAGTGCTGGGATTACAGGTGTGAGCCACCATGCCCGACCTCCCCAGTGCTTTTTACAGCAAGGTCAGCTTGATCTCCACACACTGAAATTCCAGAAAGCCTTAAATAACCATAACCAAATTTTTCAGTAACCCTCATGATGGGTTTCCTCTTCAAAACAAACAAAAAAAGTACTCTCTAGAATTGGTCTCTTTCTCTCCTCATTTTCTGTTTGCAGTGACCCAGCAGAGAATCCTGCCCAGCTCAGGGGGCCTTGCTGTGGGTAGCCCTGGCATGGGTTGTGTGGGTAGAGCCCGGTCTCTGGGCTGGCTTCTGTTAGGTTTGTCTGTCGGCCCGTGTGATGGCTGTGGTCTCTAACCTGCCAGCGAAGCTGTGCTTCAGGTCTAGGCCGTCAGGTTTCTTGAGGGGCAGGGAACCCCCATAGAATAGTGTGAAATCTCCAAGGCTATTCCAGGCTGGCGGAGAGAGAATTGTGTGTCCTTTGGACACCCTGGTTGTTGTCACACCCCAGGCAGCAGGGGGCTTTAGGCAACATGTGATACATAGGCACTCACCTGCTCATTCATTCAGCAAATATTATTGAGGCTCTGTGATGTGCCAGGCACTGTTCTAAGTGCTGGGGACATAGCAGGCAGCAAAGCAGTGTCCCTGTCTTCATGGGATTTAGATTCTAGTAGAGGAGACGGGAAATAAAATTAACAAGTAAGCATAGTGTGTGGTCAGGTGGTAATAAGTGCTATGGAGGACAGTAAATCTCTACCTGTCTACAGAGGTAGAGAGTGGACCACTGCATATAGGATGGCCAGAAAAGCCGTCACCAATAAGGGGATGTTTGAGGAGATGCGAGGGGAGAGAGGGAAGGAGTCATGAGGCAATGTACGTGTTTCAAGCAAGGAGAACAAATGCAAAGACCCTGCGCTGGGGCTGCGCTTGACACATCCAGGGACAGTGGAGACCAGAGTGGCAGGAGAGAGGAGATGGGGGCGTGGCAGTGAGCGATGAGGTCAATCTGATGAGGCCTGTGGGCCACTGGAAGCACTTTGGCTTCAGCTAAGGGAGATGGCAGCCACTGTGGAGTTTTGGGGCAGAGGAACATGCTCTGACTTCCCTTTAAATGGGTCATCATGGCTCCTACGCTGAGGGACTACAGGGGAGAAGGGGAGAAAGACCAGTTAGGAGGTTGTCATCACAAGCCAGGCCAGAGATGACAGTGGGTGGGGTGCAGCTGGGGAGAGGCGGGGATTCCGGATGTGTGGAAGGCAGAGCCAATGGGATTTGCTGATGTAGGCTGCGAAAGAAAGAAAACCTGGGGTAACACCAAGATTTTTAGCCCAGGCATCTGGAAGGATGAATTTTGCTATTTGGTGAGATGAGGACCATTCAGGAGGAAGCAGGCTGGCAGCAGGAATTCATCCTGGACATGTCAGCTGAGATCCTAGTGGACATGTATGGCACAGGTGGATATATGAATGTGGATTTCAAGAACAAGGTCCAGGCTGGCGATAAAAATTGGGAGCTAAAGCCTGAGAGCAGGTAGAGTGGTGAGAAAGTGGCATCTACAGAGAGGAGACAAGGACCCAGGACTGACATCTGGGCACTCTAACGTGAGAAGCCACAGGGAGGACCGAGCCAGAGAGATAGAAGGGTGGGGGCAAGGGCTGAGGAGTGGCCTTGGGGGTTGGCAACGAGGAGGGCATTGACCATCTCAGAAGCAGTGTCAGTAGAATGAGGGGAGAGAAGCCTACTTGGAGCAGGTTTGAGAAGGAATGGGAGCAGGGAAACTAGAGACCAAGAGGTTTTTTGTTTTGTTTGAGACGGAGTCTCACTCCTCTGTCACCCAGGCTGAAGTGCAGTGGAGTGACCTCAGCTCACTGCAATCCCCTGCCTCCCCAGTTCAAGCCATTCTCCTGCCTCAGCCTCCCTAGTAGCTGGGATTACAGGTGCTCACCACACCTGGCTAATTTTTGTATTTTTAGTAGAGACGGGGTTTCACTGTGTTGACCAAGCTGGTCTCAAACTCCTGACCTCAAGTGATCCACCCACCTCAGCCTCCCGAAGTGCTGGGATTACAGGTGTGAGCCACCGCTTCCGGCCAAGATGAACAGTTTTGATGCCTCTTCAAACAGGTTTTCTGTAAAGGGGCCTGAGAAACATGGTGGTCATTAGGGAAGTGCGTGGAGACGAGAGGTGTTTCTAAAGATGGGAGAAATGACAGCGTGCATGTGTGCCGATGGGAGTCACCCCATAGAGAAGGAAGAAAGCGGCGACAAAGGAGAGAAGGACTGCTCCTTGTCCTTGAGTAGCTGGCCAAGGGAGAGACCTCCTGCACAAATGGAGGGTTTGGCCTCACGCAGAAAGAAGCACACTTGGTCATCCCTGGCAACAGGAGGGAAGGCGTGGGTGTAGGGAACAGGGTGTGTGGAGGGGATCTTTTGGGTGCTCTTATTTTCTCAGTGAAATACAGGACGCAAGAGCAGCAGTGGACGGTGAGAATGGGGATGTTCCCATCCAGCTTTCAGGGTCCCATGTGATAGTGCCCCGTGGCTGGCCTGTGTTCTGGGGACGGTCACTGGCCACAAGCACTGCAGGGCATCAGGCAGCAGAGGCTGCCTTGGGCAGGACAGAGACAGGCCTGCCAACTAATGTGCCCCTTTTTGCCTCTGCCTCCAGGACTGTCCAACCCATTCCGGGGTCTCATGAAGCTGGGCACCGTGGAGCGGCGGGGGGCAATGGGCATCTGGAAGGAGCTCTTCTGCGAGCTCTCCCCGCTGGAGTTCCGCCTCTACCTGAGCAACGAGGAGCACACCTGTGTGGAGAACTGCTCCCTGCTTCGCTGTGAGTCTGTGGGGCCAGCCCATAGTGACGGGCGCTTTGAGCTGGTCTTCTCTGGCAAGAAGCTGGCCCTGCGCGCCTCCTCCCAGGACGAAGCTGAGGACTGGCTGGACCGGGTGCAGGAGGCCCTGCAGAAGGTCCGGCCTCAGCAGGAGGATGAGTGGGTGAACGTGCAGTACCCAGACCAGCCTGAGGAACCCCCGGAGGCGCCCCAGGGCTGCCTCTCTCCCTCAGACCTGCTCTCGGAGCCCGCGGCCCTCCAGGGCACACAGTTTGACTGGTCGTCCGCCCAGGTTCCAGAGCCAGATGCCATCAAGGAGTCCCTGCTGTACTTGTACATGGACAGGACCTGGATGCCCTATATATTTTCTCTGTCCTTGGAGGCTCTGAAATGTTTCCGCATCAGGAACAATGAGAAGATGCTGAGTGACAGCCACGGTGTGGAGACCATCCGGGACATCCTGCCAGACACCAGCCTTGGGGGCCCATCCTTCTTCAAAATCATCACGGCCAAGGCTGTCCTGAAGCTGCAGGCCGGAAACGCCGAGGAAGCCGCCCTGTGGAGGGATCTGGTCCGCAAAGTCCTGGCATCCTACTTGGAGACAGCCGAGGAGGCGGTGACCCTGGGCGGGAGCCTGGATGAAAACTGTCAGGAGGTGCTGAAATTTGCCACCCGGGAGAATGGCTTCCTGCTGCAGTACCTGGTGGCTATCCCCATGGAGAAAGGCCTTGACTCCCAAGGCTGCTTCTGCGCAGGTGCCGACTTGCTCTGCTGCCACCCCCAGCCTGCCAGCCTCACTCCGCCTCCTGCTGGTTCCTGATTTAGGCTCCCCACCCTTCTGCCTCCCCGCAAATGCCCCCATCCTTCCCCTAGGGATGAGGCCACAGATCAGGCTTGCCCTACAGCTTCTGCTCCTCCCCAGCCCCGGCTGGGGCCAGTGCCCTGCTCATAGGCAGTGGGCCCTGCTCACCCGTCCCTCTCCTGCCACCTCCCACTGATGGGCGGCAGGCTGGCTACTCACTGCGCTGCTCAGGGAGTCCCAGCCTGCTTCATTTTCTTCTTGCTCTACTGTCCTGTTCTTTCAGAGCAGGGGCATGGTTTCCTTCCAAATATTTCTGCTGCTTTTATAAGTGTACACCCTTTTTTTAATTACAAAAATGGGCTCGTGCTATTCAGTGCTGTCCAATAGAACTTTCTGTGATGATGAAAATGTCCTAGATCTGTGTGTCCAGTGCCATAGCTGCGAGCCATGTAGTGCTACCAGGTGCTTAAAGTGTGGCTAGTGTGGTTAAGCAACTGAATTTTCCATTTAAATTCATTTACATTTAAAGGGGACACACGGGGCTCTTGGCTGCTGTGTTGAATGCTGGATATATTGTTCCACAACTTGGTTTTTTCCTACACTGCGAATGTTATTCCAAGTCAGTACATCTGCTATGTCTTCCTCATCATCAAATCTAATACTTCTGTGCTGGGCACTGGGCCAGCTGCTTTATTTGGATTATCTCATTTAAGTCTCATAACAACCCTGTAGAGATAGGCGCTACTATTATCATCTCTGTTGATAGGGGAGGAAACTGAAGCACAGAGCTGGTAAGTACCTGGTTGGTGTCTGCTACTGAGCTCACACAGCTAGTAAGTGGCAGAGGCAGAATTTTCCTTTTTTGTTTGTTTGTTTGTTTTAGTAGAGATGGGGTCTCCCCCTGTTGCTCAAGCTAGTCTTGAACTCCTAGGCTCAAGTGATCCTCCTGCTTCAGCCTCCCAAAGTGCTGGGATTACAGATATCAGCAACCATGCCTGGCCAGAGGCAGAAATGGGACCCTGACGGTCAGGCCCCAGAGCCTTTGCTCATAGGCAGGACCCTAGAAGGCATCCCTCTAGGGTCTTATTCAAGGTTGAGTGACATCCACCTGCCCATGTTCCATTGTTAGCTCCTCCCACTCCCCCCACCATCCAGGGGCAGGTGGCATCCCATCACCATGGGACCCTTAGGTGACCTGTGAGGGGGTTGTCCTGCTGCAGAAGGCCAGAGCAAGAAGCTGAGCCTTGGTTTGGGAGCTGTCCTGTTGGCACAGACTGGAGGGAAGCCTGTTTCAAGCGTCTGAAAGGAAGCGGTCTGCGGTTGGCCCCGCGAGGATGGGAGAAGCTAGGCAGAACAGAGCTTCCTGCAGAAAACACCTGCAAGCCTCGCTTGACCTCTCCCCCGCCTGCCCCAGCACTCACACTTTGCTCTTCAGCCTGTGAAGGCCAGGCTCTGAGGGGGCCAGGACTCCAGGGCTTGCAAGAAAGGGTTCCTCGCCTGTGGGTGTGAATGCTGCGGGGGCAACTCTCACCATGGCTGCCACCCACCAGCGGGTGGGACTGTGCCACCGGGGAGTTTGGGTTTCCTTTCTACCCAGCAGGCATGGCTCAGTGGCAGACACCAACCACTGGCATCTGGGTTGTATTTCATCATTTGCAGGGTACTTGCAGAACCTTGTCTCATTTAAGCTTTGTAATAACCCCACGAAATGGCTGGTAGTAGCTGAATTTTACAGTCACTGAAATGGAACCTTGAAGAAATCAGGTGAAGGTCAGGGTGAGGCAGCTGGTGAGGAGCAGAGCCCGCCCTCTGGTCCCAAGGCCCGGGGAACCTTCTGCCTGCCCCTGGAGGAGTTAGGGCACATGTTCAGGGTTTGAGTCAGGGCCTCTGCTTTTTGCCCAGGGCACATCCCACTCCCATTCCCACTGGCCCCGGCTGTGGAGACACCTCCAACCAAGGGGGCTGAAGCCAGCCCTGCCCCACAGTCCCGAGGCATCAGACACTGTGCACACTCCCCTGCCCCCTGCTGGCTGCCCATCCGCTCCCTGTTGCCAGCCCCGACCCTGGTCCCTGTCCCCCAGCTACTTCGCTGCTTGCCACAGCCCCTACTCTGCTGCTTCCATTCTGGGGCCCGAGTGGAGGGGTGGACCTAGAGGAGGCTGGCATTGCCAAGCCAGCAGTGGGGACACCGGACACAGGCAGCAAGGGGTAGTGGAGCAGAACTCAGGCTCTGGAACCAGCCAAACCCAGATCTGAATGCCAGCCATGCCACTTCATCACTATGTGACCAGACAGATTTCCTAACCTCTCTGAGCATCCATTTCTTCAGCTGTAAAATAATGATAGTTCTTACAGTGTGTTGTTGTAAAGATTAATTAGTAGGGGAGTTCTGAGTGGTGGAAATACGAGTGGTGGTTATTCTTGTGTTTGTGCCTACCTTAAAAAAAAATCAACCAGCAGATCCTTTCCACCACAGCAGCTCCCAAGTTACTAGGAGCTGACTCTGGCCACACCACTCACTCTCCACCCATCTCCCCAGGCTGCTCCCGGCAGATCGGCTTCTCCTTTGTACGACCCAAGCTCTGTGCCTTCTCTGGCCTCTATTACTGTGACATCTGCCACCAAGACGATGCCTCAGTGATTCCGGCCAGGATCATCCACAACTGGGACCTCACCAAGCGCCCGGTAAGTCTCGAGCCCAGCAGCCCAGCTGCTGAGGGACAGAGGGGTGTTCACTCCTCTTTGCTGCTGCTGTTCATCTGTTTAGAGGAGTTTGGCTCCTCTAAACAAGGGAAGCCAGGGTCACTGGTTCAGGCACTGTGACGTTGGGGAGCTAACCAAGAGAAAAGCTTGGTGCCTGTCCACAGACCTGGGCAGGGCTCTATCGGTGGCTGTCTTGGTCCCCAGGAGGAAAGAGTTTGAGGATGGTTTCCTGCAGCTACAAACATAACTGCTTAAGGCACCAGCAGATAAATGATAGATAGATAGATAAAATAGATTTGATAGATTAGATAGATAGATGGATGGTGGATGGTCAGGTAGGTAGGTGGATGAGCAGGTGGCTAGGTGGATGGTTAGGGGGCTGGGCAGGTAGGTAGGTGGATGAGCAGGTGGCTAGGTGGATAGTTAGGTGGATGGATAGGTAGGTAGGTGAATGAGCAGGTGGCTAGGTGGATGGTTAGGGGGCTGGGCAGGTAGGTAGGTGGATGAGCAGGTGGTGGCTAGGTGGATGGTTAGGTGGATGGATAGGTAGGTAGGTGAATGAGCAGGTGGCTAGGTGGATGGTTAGGGGGCTGGGCAGGTAGGTAGGTGGATGAGCAGGTGGTGGCTAGGTGGATGGTTAGGTGGATGGATAGGTAGGTAGGTGAATGAGCAGGTGGCTAGGTGGATGGTTAGGTGGATGAGCAGGCGGCTAGGTGGATGGTTAGGTGGATGGGTAGGTAGGTAGGTGAATGAGCAGGTGGTGGCTAGGTGGATGGTTAGGTGGATGGATAGGTAGGTAGGTGAATGAGCAGGTGGCTAGGTGGATGGTTAGGTGGATGAGCAGATGGTTAGGTGGATGGGTAGGTAGGTAGGTGGATGAGCAGATGGTTAGGTGGATGGGTAGGTAGGTGAATGAGCAGGTGGTGGCTAGGTGGATGGGTGGATGGGTAGGTGGATGGGTGGATGGGCAGGTAGGTAGGTGGATGAATAGGTGGCTAGGTGGATGGTTAGGTGGATGGATAGGTAGGTAGGTGAATGAGCAGGTGGCTAGGTGGATGGGCAGGTAGGTAGGTGGCTGAGCAGGTGGCTAGGTGGATGGTTAGGTGGATGGGTAGGTAGGTAGGTGAATGAGCAGGTGGCTAGGTGGATGGGCAGGTAGGTAGGTGGATGGGTAGGTAGGTAGGTGAATGAGCAGGTGGCTAGGTGGATGGGCAGGTAGGTAGGTGGATGAGCAGGTGGCTAGGTGGATGGTTAGGTGGATGGGTAGGTAGGTAGGTGAATGAGCAGGTGGCTAGGTGGATGGGTTGGTGGATGGATGGATGGGTAGGTGGTTGGGTAGATTGGTGAATGGGTGGATAGGTAGGTAGATGGGTGCCTAGATAGGCAGATGGGTAAATGGTTAGGTGGATGAGTGGATGGCTTGGTGGGTAGGTGGATGGGTAGGTAGATGGGTAGATGGGTGGGTGAATGGGCAGATGGCTAGATGGGTAGATGGTTAGGTGAATGGGTAGATGGGTGGGTGAATGGGCAGATGGCTAGATGGGTAGATGGTTAGGTGAATGGGTAGATGGGTAGGTAGATGGGTAGATGGGTGGACGGTGGGTAGATGGCTGGGTGGATGGGTGAATAGGTAGGTGGATGGGTAGATGGGCTGGCCAGCGAGCTGGCTATACCTTGGAGCAGTCATCCTAGCCTTTGCCAACCCTATGAGGCCCAGGTGACTGCACTCCCCTGTAGGCCCTACATGGGCTTATTTATTTCATGTTTTTGAAAAGCACTTTTTCTGTGACTTCCCCCATTATTAAGATAATACATGGTTATTGTTTAACATTTTAAAGTTACAGAAAAACCCAAAGACCAATCAAAATTCTGTGTCATAACCAAGAGATCGCCATTATTAACATTTCGGGGTATACCCTTTTCTGTGCATTTATTGACATATGCATCTATTTTTTATAAAGTTGGGATCACACAGGACTCATACTGCTTTATAAGAAGCTTGGTTCACTTAATATTATGCCTTGGGTACTTTTTATGTTCACCAAATGCTTTTGAATAAGATGTATCTTAAAGTCTTTCAGGATTTTCCTTTTCTCCAGCTGAACTTAGCCACTTTCCTACCTGTGTTACCATGAGCAAATTAGCTTCAGTTTCCTCATCTGTAAAAGGAGTGTCTGTGTCGGGGTTGTTGGGAGGGCAGGTGTGGCAGTGTGTGCCTGTCAGTAAGAACAGTGTCCTTTCCCTCCCTGGGGCCTGTCACACCTCCTGCCTATATTCACCCACCCATCCACCCATCTACCTAATTCACTTGGTTAGTGTCTGCCTCAAGGGGTGCAAATTTGGTTTTCTTCCAAGGGCACAGATTTCTACTAAGACAGACACAGAAACACAAGGAAGAAGCTGTTTGCTCCTCTAGAGAGCCAGGGCCTGCCAGCTATGTAGTCCTGATGTGTGGATGTGTCTTCATCATAGTGCAGGGTGATTCTCTCAGTCAGTTCTACCTCAACCTCCAACTCCCTGGGGCGGGGAAACCCCGCAGAAGTTGGCTTCATTTTGATTTTTTTGTTGTTTGCCTTGTCCCCGCCCTCGCTCTCAGTGTTAAATACTTAACTAACTACATAGAGGAAATTAAGCCTCAAAATCACCAAAAATGCAAAGAACCCTTTGATCATAAAACACGTTAACTATTTACAGGACCCTGATACTTCCATTGAGCCATCTCCTTATTCACTGCCCTCATCCTTGTGCCACTTCCTTTTCTAACTAGAAAAGTACAGTCCTAGCTGGGCACAGCAGCTCATGCCTGTAATCCCAGCACTTTGGGAGGCTGAGGTGGGCGGATCACCTGAGGTCGGGAGTTGAGACCAGCCTGACCAACGTGGAGAAACCCTGTCTCTACTAAAAAATACAAAAATTAGCTGGGCGTGGTGGCGCATGTTTGTAATCCAGCTAATCCGGAGGCTGAGGTAGGAGGATCTCTTGAACCTGGGAGGCGGATGTTGTGGTGAGCTGAGATTGCGCCATTGCACTCCAGCCTGGACAACAAGAGCGAAACCCCACCTCAAAAAAAAAAAAAAAAGAAAGAAAAGTACAATCATTTTCTAGGCATATCTGAGATCAGAAAATCCTCAGCTCGCTCTCCCTCTCAAAGATTGCTGGCCTAGGAAAGACAGGGAAATTCAAGATAGAAAGTAGGGGGCCCACGGGTTTGGGGCCTTATTGTTCGCCGTTGCTGTTCTGGCTGACCCACTGGTGCTGAGGCCTGGCTGACCCACTGGTGCTGAGGCCTGGCTGGCACTGGCAGGATGTCAGCCCAGGAGTGGGGCTTCTTTCTGTCTCCTCCATTCCTGCAGGATAGGAACAGTCGCTGGGGAGCACAAAGCCCCTGCCCATCTGCAGTGTTTGGCAGTGTTCAGCGCACATTCCTGTGTGTTATTTCACTGGAGCCTCACCCAAGGCCTGGGGCCAAGTCATGGGAAGAGCTGAGTTAGGACGAGAACAGCAGCTTGACCCAAGTCACCAGGAGTTTGCCATTGGGCTGTCCCTAGGCTGGGGGGCTGGTACCTCAGGGCCCCAGGCTTTGGGAAAAGAAGAGGTTGTCCATTGCTGGGGGAGGTGAGAGATGCTGGTGGAGCTGGGAGACAAGAGGTCAGAGGCCCCCTCAGCCCCCAAATACAGGGGCAGGTCTCCTGAGGGCCAGTTTAGTCCCCCAACCCTCAAGGGGAGAACAGGGCCATACCAGGCACTCACACAGCAGCTGATAGCAGCTCACATTTACTGGGGATGTGCCACCTGCCAGGCCCTATGCCAGGAGCTCTCCTGGAATACCTCTTTTAATCTGAATTCAAAATAATCCCATGAAAAAGAAGCTCCAATCCTGGGCTGACATCCTGCCGAGTGCCGGGCCAAAGCACTAAAGCAGCAGCAGCGAACGAAAAGGCCCCTAACCCATGAGCCTTAATTGCTCTCATTTTCCCCATTTTACAGATGAGGAAACTGAGTCACAGAGAGAGATAAGTTTCACCAATTCATACAGGTATAAAGTGGTGGAGGCAGGATTCAATTCCATTCTGACTCCGAAGCCAGACTTTTTTTCCCCTACGCAATTTATCAGAATTTGAAAAGGTTGCTGGATATGACAGTCAAATAAATCAATTTCATTTCTATATATCAGCAAACAAATTACTATTTTAAAAGATAATCACTTATAATAGTATCAAAAACAAAGCCACCAGAAATAAAATATGTAACGAGAGGACTAGTTAAGATGTTAAAGATCTGAGCCAGGCCAAAGCCAGACTTCTAATCACTGTGCACTTGTCGGCTGTGGAGACAACAGCTCCTCCATCCTTATGATGCAGCGAGACCACTGCAGGGGAGGGGGCTTCTGATTAGTGCAGCAGCCTGGTGTTCAGAGATGACACTTCAGCTCAAACCTGGCAGGTTCTGCAGGCAGGTTGTATAAGCTACGTTAGCCCCTCTAAGCCTCCGTTTCCTCATCTAGAAAACGGGGACAGGGACACCCTCCCTAACGGGTTGTTCTGAGAATGACGGGAGGATGTGGTCAAGTTCCTGACCCAGTGTTTTGCAAATAGTAGGCGCTCGATTATTGGCATTGGTATTAGGATCAGGGCCAAGGGTAGAACCTTCAACACCCTGTCAGCCAGGAGAGACTGAGATGGATCACTCAGCTGCACACGGAGTCCCGGTGTTGCTACTGGTGTGAGCCGAGGGAGCCCAAGGAAGCCTGTTGGTGAGCTGTGTCTGATCTGTAGCTTCCTGTGGCTGGAGCCTGACTCAGCCCATCACCTGGTTCCTGAGTCAGGGCACAGAAGGGAGTGCCTGTTTCCTTTAGTTGGGGGAAATAGGGGCTGGGAGGACAGGAAAGAGTGGGAAGGATCTGTGAGGCCCAGAGGGAGGGGGCTTTATCAGAGCAGTCCGTCCCTCATCTCAGCATGATTGGGGAGGGGGCAGTGACCCTTGCCATTAGAGGGAGAGTGGGTTTGGGAGTCAGATAAACTGGGTTCAGAGCTTGACTGTACCATTTACAAGCTGGGTGACCCTAGCCAAATCTCTTCATCTCCTTGAGCCTCAGTTTCCCCATCTGTAAAATGAAGATAGCCCCTCAGGTAAGTGAGCAGGTCATGTGGCACCTGGCCAAGCAGTGCTCACTGAACAGCCATTCCTTCCCATCCCCAATGCCTGGTGGTACCCCCAGATCTGCAGGCAGGCCCTGAAGTTTCTGACACAGATCCGGGCCCAGCCCCTCATCAACCTGCAGATGGTGAACGCGTCTCTGTACGAGCATGTGGAGCGGATGCACCTCATTGGGAGGAGCCGGGAGCAGCTGAAGCTCCTGGGGGATTACCTGGGCCTGTGCCGGAGTGGCGCCCTGAAGGAGCTCAGCAAGAGGTGAGCAACCTCTACGTGTATGCGTGTGAGTGCACGTACACACACACATGCATTCACACACATACTTATATGCACATGTACACACAGACACACATACACATGTGCACACATACCCACACACATAAATTTACACACAAATGCATAGACATCCACACCCATGCACATGTGCACAAATGTACACACATGCAGGCACTCGTGCACACACACACAGGGGCAGTGCCCAGGGCAAGGCGTCCACCTGGAGGAAACCTGGGCAGAGATCTTCCCATTGGGCCTGGGAAATGATCACATCTTTTGGGGGTGATTTTGGGGTTTTGTTCATGTATCTATTTGTTCACTCAAAAACATGGACTGAGAACATACTAAGCACTGCACACCTGGCGAGGCATGTGGGCTCCAACACTGAGCAGGGCAGAGCCAGGGCCGACCCGCCGGAAGTCTCTGGCCTGGCAGGGAAGACAAGTGGGAAAGCCAGCAACTCCATCCGGGGGTGAGGGTGAGAGGGAGACAGGTGGGAAAGCCAGCAACTCCATCCGGGGCTGAGGGTGAGAGGGAGACAGGTGGGAAAGCCAGCAACTCCATCTGGGGGTGAGGGTGAGAGGCAGGACGTCCTGGAACCACAGAGGCTTGACATCCAGCCCAGATCAGAGGAGGACAAAGCAGGAAGGACTTCCTGGAGGAAGTGACTTATAAGGTGAGACTTGAAAAATTAGGAAGAATCAGAAAGGAGAAGCAAAGGGGGAAAGAGCATTCTAGACAGAAGGAATGGCACGCACAGGCCATGAACGAAGGCACCGTTGGTGGAAAGCCCAGGGAGAACTTTGGCTACAGTGAGGAGGGAAGTGGGGAGTGTGGCGAGAGGCAGGCGAGGGCCAGATGTTCCCGTCTCTTCCCTGTACCAGCCAGTCGTCTGGCCCATGCCAGCCTCCCTCCTGAAATTCTCCAAAGAAGACGTGATCCGGGCGGGGCCCTCAGGATGCCCTTCAGGAAGCTTCTCTTACCCAGGGCCTGGGGCCTTTGGTGCTCAGGAATGGGATGTGATGCTGGGCTTCAACAGGGACTTAGGCCTCTCCATGCCTGTCATAAACACTTCCTAGTCCTCAGGTCACGCCCAGGCTGCAGTCTTTCCAGGGCTGTACTCTCCCAGCACCCTCAGGAGGGCAGACCTCAGGCGGAGAAGCCTGCCGGTGCCTACTGCCCAGAATGGGCTTCAAATCCACCTCTGCTGGGTTTCTGGGGGCAGGGACCAGTTCACAAGCCCCTCCAGGTTCCCCCGTCTGGCCTTCCCTCCCCACAGGGCTGGCCCAGAGAGCGTCTCTCTGAAGACTGCCTCCTCCATCCTGGCTGCAGTGCTCCCAGAGCCGGGCCTCCTCAGAGCCAGGGTGTGCCTCGAGCAGGTCCCCAGGGGCTCTCAAGGGGTACTGCAGGGGGCTCTCCCCTAGGCAGAGAGGAGAATTTGGCCCCACAGCTGCCAGCTGAGCCTTGGTCTCCTCTGTAGGGCCTGGAAGAACAGAAAGCCTTCCAGGGACCACCATGTGGGACCCTAGACCCTAGAAGACTTCACCCCAGGAGGCTCTGCCCATCCCAAGCATCACGGGTGACTGGGTCTCCACCTCTTGGCAAGCGCTGACTCACTCCCTACCTCTGAGAGTCCATGACCCAGGGCTCCAGAGAGACTATCCTCCTGCCCACCTAACCAGGTGGCGAAATCTCTGGGGTCAGGTGGGGCCTTATCACCCTCCTTGGTCAAGGAGCCAGGTACCTGCACAGGCATGCAGACCTGTGTAGACCAGATGCCTGTGGGGTGGGTTGTGGACCCCAGCCCCATTCACCCATCCCCACCCTGCTGAGAGAGTTTGTTCATCGGCTTTACAGACCTGTCTCTGTGGGCACCAGGGGCAGCCCTGTCTCTCTCTCCCTGACCCTCCTGCTCCATCCCTGGGCAGCAGTGCTGTACTCCTGCTATGCGCTCAGCCTGCTTCCCATGCCTGTGGAAGTCCCATGGAAACAGCATGGGGCAGGGGAAAGAGTGTGGGAGGCCCTCACCCACTGTGAGTCAGGAAAGTTGCTTCACTTCTCCGGGTCCAGCTTTCCCGTCTATGGGCCAGTGATTCCTCTGTTCCTGTGGCCTCCTGAGCAGTGGTGAGGGCTGCATGAGGGACCCAGAGTCTGGGCCACAGATGGCCCTGGGTCAGCATCGTGTGTGCCCTGAGGGCACCTGATCCAGCCTTGGCAGGGGCCAGAGGAGCTCCCAGAGGAGATGGCATCTGAGCTGAGGGCATGCAGAGATATTTTCCTTTTTCCTTCTAAAACGTTTTTCTTCTTTACAAAGGTCAATCTTCCAAGAGAGGAAAATTTATGAAAGGGAATAAAGCAGACCATTCAATCAGCCCTTCTCAGAGCCCACCACCACCTGCTTCTGCACCTCACTCCATCCACACACACATGTTGCCACACCAGTGGCATTGTGTGTCTGTTGAACTGGGGCTTAGAAAAATGAGAAAAGAGTAGAAAGGGCAGGGGAGAACCTGGCTTTCCTGGCTAAGAGACCGGTAGCAAGAGGCTGGCAGGAGCACAGCTCACTGACACCCTTGAGGGGCTCTGGGCAGCTGGGCTTCAGGTGCAGGGCCCAGAACTCAAAGGGCCCTCGAGGCCTTTGGATTTGATCTGCCACCTGTGGGGAACCATTGAAGGGTTTTGAGCACAGGGCTGTCACTTCCGGTCAGTGGCTTAGAAAAGACCACTCTGAAAAGACCAGGTGCGGTGGCTCATGCCTGTAATCCCAGCACTTTGGGAGGCCAAGGCGGGTGGATCACCTACGGTCAGGATTTTGAGACCAGCCTGGCCAACATAGCGAAACCCCGTCTCTACTAAAAGTACAAAATTAGCCGGGCGTAGTGGCAGGCACCTGTAATCCCAGCTACTAGGGAGGCTGAGGCAGGAGAATCACTTGAACCCAGGAGGCGGAGGTTGCAGTGAGCCAAGATCACGCCACTGCACTCCAGGCTGGGAGACAGAGTGAGACTCTGTCTCAAAAACACAAAACACACAAACAGACCATTCTGGCCCCAGTGGAGTGCAGTTGGTGAAGGGGAGAGCCCTGGGTGGCAGCTGGTGTTAGTAATTAGCCCAGGGAGCTGGGCCTGGACCGAGTCAGCCAGAGGGAAGGTTGAGAGGAGAGGGCTGAGGCATGGGAAGGTCTTGGATGTCAGGGAGTCAGGGAGGAGCTGTCCTGCACTAGTGGCAGCTGCCTGGCCGGGTTCTCTCCGGCAGACCTGGGACATGTCTCCAAGGGCCAGAGAAGCCCCTGACAGTGTCCTCTCCAGCCCTTGGGAGGAAGCCATCACAGAAATGCCCCACACCCTGTCCACCCACCAGACCTCATTGTCCCTCCCGACAGCCGGGGAGGGGTGGGCAGAGGAGGAGCCAGGGCTCAGGAGACAGGTGGCACCCAGGCCCCCCACCCATGTCCCCCGGATCTTCCAGCCCTTGCCTGGCCCTTTTCCTTCCCCATCACTTCATTGGTTCCAGGAGCTAAGATTCGACCTTTCCCCTCATCTTCTTCTCTCCCGGAGAGCCGTCCAGATTCTTCTGGTCTCTTTTCCAGGTAGCCAGCCTCACGCCAGAGGACAAAGAGGGTTCTCCTCATTGTGTGGGTGGAGAAACTGAGGCCCCAAGTAGGCCTGACTGTGCCCCAGTGCATGAGAGTTTCTCTCCTGGAGGCCAGGAGGAGAAGTGGCCTCTCACCCCTGGGTCAGCGCCCTCTTCCCTCTGGCCTTGACTGAGCACTGCGGAGAAGCCACTTCCAAGTCCTTGCTGAGAGGGTGACAGGCCCAGGGCACAGGGGCTCCCAGGGCTTCCACGACTGTGGTCAGAGGACAGATGGCAAAGCTAATTCTCCATCCAGATCAGCCCACCCTCCTGCCAGCTGAAGGCCAACCTGTGTCCCCCCAGCCCGCTGTGTCCCATGTTTTCTTGGTGACAAATGGCAGCTTCCCTTCCTAGAGTGCAGGAAGTTTACTGGGGACACCAGCATGGTAAACTGAGGGGCCAGTTGGCATCTTGGCCTGTGTGGCTGCTTGGTGAGACTCACCCTCTCCACCCCGTATTGGGCTCCCCTGGACCACAGCTAAGCCACCAGCTGGGACAAGGCCAAGCCCCCATTCCAGATGCTCCATAGTTTGCACCCCGGAGGCCCAGACCCAGGGCTGGCACCATCCTGTCCCCAGATGTCTGGGGCATCCTGGGGCAGGTTCCCAAGCATCCTCTGACTTGGAGTAACCTCCCACCCCCAGTACCCATGTAAACACACACAGCCAGGCCAGGCAGGTTTTGCACTAAGGGACTTTCTGCAGGTGTTTCCTCCCCATCAGGATGGGGCCTGCTGGATCCCTCCCATTGGTGTGGTAGAAACTAGAGCTGCGTTGGCGGCTGAGCCCTTGTTCTCTGCTCCCCCGGCCACCTCTGAAATGGGATCTGCTGTGCTTAGGACATGTCTCAGTTGCTTTCGTGTAGCACTGAAACCAGACACTTGAATGTCTGTCCCTCGGCCAAACCAGGGGCCACAGGAGGGCAGAGGCCATATCCTGTGCATTGCTGTCCCCAGCACTGTCCCTGGTATGTAATGGTGGCAATAATGACAACAGCCTGCATCTCTAGGCATTTGCCAGGTGGACAGGGGTGCAGGCTCTGGAGCCAGGCCCCTGTGTTCAAACTCCAGCTCTCCCACCTACTAGCTGTGTGACCTCAGGCAAGTGATTTAACCTCTCTGTTTCCTCTTCTCAGAGTTGGGATTGTGATAGTACCAGCCTCACAGAATTATTGTGAGGATCAAATGAATGAATGCGTATGAAGCTCTTAGCCCAGTTCCTGGTCCCAGGTGTCTGCACCCATCCTCCTTCTCATGATTAATTACGTGTTTACTGTGAGCTTGGCACCAAGCCAAATGCTTTAAGTAAGTTACTTAATCCAGACAACTCCATTTCCCAGAGAGGGAAACCCAAGGTTCAGAGAGGTTAAGTAACGTGCCCAAGGTCCCACCAGCTAGTTAGTTACTTTGAAGACCAGGCCCCAAGCCCAAGCAGGCCGAATTACACTCCTAGCCCCTGCCCCGCCCAGGCGGGGGATGTCTGCCTGGTGAGCAGCGCCAGGGGAGTGTAAACAAACAACACAGGCTGGCCTGGGTTCTGGAAACCTTTCTAAAGAATCGCTTGTGTTTTGTTTAAAGGCTCAACCACAGGAATTATCTCTTGGAGTCTCCGCATAGGTTCAGTGTTGCTGACCTCCAGCAGGTGAGAGTGTCATGCTTCCCCCGCCCAGACCTCTAGAGAGACTTCATTCCCAGAGAAGTCAGCAAGGAAGATGGAAGAGGGGGTGTCTGTAGTTTACTGAAGAAGACAGCAGTCTGTAGCTTTTCTGCAGCTCAGGGTGGGTTGCCCTGCTGCCCCAGCTTCCTGGGCAGGGATGGATACCCCCAGCACCCCTGGAATAAACAAGCACTCCAGCAACCCCAGGATCACAGGGAAGAGAGTTTGGAATACTCCTTTCCCCAACGGGAGGGTACAGTGAATTTGGGTCTCATCTATAAATCCCATTAGCCCCCAGTGACCTCAGTGCCCACGGGCTGGACGCTGGCATTGCTCAGCCTGATTCAGGGAGGTTTTCTTTTCTTGCCCGTGTGGAAACTGGGGGTAGAAGTTCTCCAGGCAGGGTGCCATGGCACCTCAGTGCAGCTGCTTGAAAGGCCTGGGGCCTCAGTTTACCAGCCCTCCGCAGATCGCAGACGGGGTGTATGAAGGGTTCCTACTTGCCCTCCGCAGATCGCAGACGGGGTGTATGAAGGATTCCTCAAGGCCCTGATTGAATTTGCCTCCCAGCATGTCTACCACTGCGACCTGTGCACCCAGCGCGGCTTCATCTGCCAGATCTGCCAGCACCATGACATCATCTTCCCCTTTGAGTTTGACACCACAGTCAGGTATGAGGGACACCCAGCCAGCCGCCTTCCAGCCCCACCCTTCGCCACACCCACAGCCTGGCCCAAGCACGCAGGGCAGCAGGCTTCGCTCTGTGGGCAGGAACGTATTGAACATCCAGTTTGTGCTGTGCCAAGGGGTGGTGCAGTTGTTGGGGCAGCCCATGCTCTGGGCAGTCATGGCCAGCTCCAGTCCAGCTCAGGGGATAAGACAAGCTTTCCCAGGACTCCTCTGCCTCTATGGAACCATCTCTCTTCCTAAAGAAGAGGTGGCTGCCGGCTCTCTGAGTGGAGCCTCCTGGCACCTCAGTGTATGCATGGGTTGAGGAGGGTTGTATGAGTTACCACCCTGCACTGTTGGCATGAGACCAGGCACAAAGTGGCACCTGGTGGGTGGTACCTGCCACTGCCACTGTGTCTGTTGCTGAAATGATCACTCTTGTTCCCAGTTATTGCTCATTATCCGCAACCTCTCAATGGAAAAATTTGTCCAGACCTTCCTGCAACCCATGTGGGAGCAGAAAACTGAACTGGGAACATTAGTTCTTTTTCTGTCGGTGTCCACTGGCCGGGATTCAGCCCTGAATGGGCCTGGGGCTGAGTTTTTAAAATTATACCATCTTGGCCGGGCGTGGTGGCTCACGCCTGTAATCCCAGAACTTTGGGAGGCCAAGGCAGGTGGATCACTTGAGGTCAGGAGTTCAAGACCAGCCTGGCCAACATGGTGAAACCCCGTCTCCACTAAAAACACAAAAGTAAGCCAGGTGTGGTGGTGGGCACCTGTAATCCCAGCTACTTGGGAGGCTGAGGCAGGGGAATCACTTGAATTCGGGAGGCAGAGGTTGCAGTGAGCCGAGATCGTGCCACTGCACTCCAGCCTGGGCAACAGAGCAAGACTCTGAAAAATAAATAAATAAAATAAGTAAAAAAAATTTTTTTTCTTTTTGAGATGGAGTCTCGCTCTGTTGCCCAGGCTGGAGTGCAATGGCGCAGTCTCGGCTCACTGCAAGCTCTGCCTCCCGGGTTCACGCCATTCTCCTGCCTCAGCCTCCCCAGCAGCTGGGGCTACAGGCGCACACCGCCACGCCCGGCTAATTTTTGTATTTTTAGTAGAGGCGGGGTTTCACTGTGTTAGCCAGGATGGTCTCCACCTCCTGACCTTGTGACCCGCCCGCCTCGGCCTCCCAGAGTGCTGGGATTAAAGGCGTGAGCCACTGCGCCTGGCCGTAAATATTTTTTAAATATAGGCAAGAGATCTTTAATGAATCTCAAGCAGCATTTATTAAAAATGCAATAGGACAGAGAATATCAGTGTGCATTGTGTGACGTATGGGTAAGCACTGTTTCGAGACTCTCCTGTTCCAGAACGGAGAGGCACGGTGTGCGTGCGTGGGTTACATAGTACATCACAGCTGTATCGTGGGTTCTGGTCAAAAGGGCTGGCCAGTGTGGCCACAGGGCAACCTCCAGCCCAGCCGGCACCAGCAGGCCTACTGCTCTCTCCCCAGGTGTGCCGAGTGCAAGACCGTCTTCCACCAGAGCTGCCAGGCTGTGGTGAAGAAGGGCTGCCCCCGCTGTGCCCGCCGGCGCAAGTACCAGGAACAGAACATTTTTGCCTGATGCCCATCTGCTGACCCCGCTCTGAAAGCCGGGGGTGAGTGTGGCTCAGCCATCCCGGCTGGGTTTGCCATCAGCCCAGGATACTCACCGTGTCACAGCTGTGTCCCCTTGTCAGGAAGACCCTCAGATGTGACCAGAGCACCGGCCTCCCAGAGAAAGCCCAGAAAGTCCCCGTGGTGTCCCCTGGCCCTCCCCCTACCCCTCTGCTGCAGGAGGCGTGGCCACCACCAGATGCTCCCTGTCTTGGGGTAGACAGGGCCTTTTACTCACCAGGCCCTGGCTCACCAGCGTCCCGGCACCTCCGTTAGGGCTGCCCAAACACTGTGGAAAGGGTACTTGGGGAGCATTTTCAATTCCACATTCCTGATTAAAAGGTCTAGTTTTTTAAGGTGGGTTTTTCCCATTCATATTTCAACAGAAAGTATTTTTTTATTCTTGACCCTACGTGAGTCACCCATGAAATCCAGACATTCTCACCCCCAGCAGATGCACAGGAGCCGCTCAGGCCTGGCTTAGAGGCAGCGAGTGGCTGGTGGGCAGGCCACTGCTGGGACAGGGCCTGTGGGCCCACCCAGTGCCTTTCCTTGGCCCTCACTGCCAGTGCCAAACTGCCCCTCAGCAGGGCAGGGCCAGTCCTGGCGACCCCGGTTCCTCTGTGTCCTCTTTACTCCCCACCCCAGTGCGTCTCGCCTGCTGAGCCCACCGCTTTCTCAGCGTCAGAGCCCCTAGCTCTTCTCTAGCCTGGGGCCTTGGCCCCATTAGGAGGAGAAATGACTGGAAACCAGCACTGTCAGCACTTTGAGCCCTCCTCGGTTTATGGAGGGTCGCCGTCTTGCCCACCCCCAATCCCCGTGCCCTCCTCACCCCTCTACAGACAGGGGCGCTGCTGCAGATGCTCCAGGCCCACCTTGGTGGGTGCCTGGGGTCACACTCTCTGCCTGACTGACCCCTGCCAGGGCACAGATAGGCAGGACCCCAGAGAGGGCAGGCAGCCGCGCCCTGCACTGTGGAGAAGTGACCTGGTCCTAAGCTGTGCAGGGCATGCGGGGGAACTGCCCTGTGGATGCAGCCACCACCTCACAAAGCCATGAATTCCCAAAGCATCACTGAACTTGCCAGCCAGGACACTGGAGACTGAAGAACTTCCCCGGAGCAGGACTGCCTTTGAAGGGGCCTTGGGGCTGGGGTGGGAGCCTGGAATTGTCTTCAAAGTGATGGTCAGACCCTCCAAGCTTCAGGGAAATGTGGGTTTGCTGGTCTCTCTGTCGCCTTCCCCCACCTCTCCTGGACCTAGCAGGCCCTCAGTCCTAGCTGTCTTACCTGCGCTCAGCTTGGAGTCAGGCCTCAGGTGGAGAGCCACATGTCACTGTCAGAGATGAGCCCACCCCCACCCTTCCCTGGGGGCGATTAGCTGCTGAGTCACCCACCCAGCCTTGGAGCTGGATGCCTGTGCAGCAGAACAGAGGCAACGGTGGCAGGGAGGTGGAGGCTGCGCACAGCTTCTCCCGGTCATGGCACACACCTGTGCCCAGACGCCAATGCCTCCTAAGCCAGGAGCTGGGTTATGCACCGCCATGGCCCACATTAACGCTCCACCACAAGCCCAGCCTAGTCAGAGCCCTCATTGCCCCATCCCTGAGTGGGCAGGAGCCTGGCCTGGGGAGGGCTTGGGCCTGTGAGGATTCTCCCCGAAGGTGCCCTCGGAGGCAGCAGGTTTGAGGCCCTGGGGGGCCCGTTCCCCAGAAGCTGCCAGTGCTTTCAGATGCATTGACTCTTCCCGCCTCCCCTCCCTCAGAAAGGTAGTGCCCACACTATTTTTAAAATGTTATTTTATGCAATACGCTGTTCCTAGTGAGCAGGGCTCTGGCCCTGAGGAGTCTTTGCAATGTATTGAAGGAATTGCTGCCGTGTGAGTTTTGAATGATTTTGCAGTAAAGACCTAATCTTTCTCATCACTGGTCTGGCTTCTGAATTCTAACACTGCCACTGCCAGGGGGGAGACCACCAGCCATCCGTTACCATCTGTCCGGGTCCCCTACCCTCATGTTAGTCCCTGGCACAGGGGAAGGCTTGGGAGGTCCGTGGCAAACACTTGTAGGCAGAGGGCTTGCATGCCAGGAGTGGGCAGGGAGAAGAGAGTAAGAAAACCACCTTGCCAAGCCCAGCAGTCAGGCTCTCCCTGGGGTAGGATCTCAGGGTCTCTGGGAAGGTGTACCCACACTTGTATAACAACTCAAGCTGATCCCACGCCGGTGGCTTCTTTTCCTGTGACTTAAATGTCAAAACACAGACCCTTGACACTGGATCATGTGAAACCTCAGGATACAGGGGACATTTCTCAGAGGAGAAATAAAGGAGAGATGGGGCTCAGGAAAGAAGGGTTATTTAAGTGGAGCCCCCGATTCAGGGCTCATGGTTTTAGGGCTCAAAATGACTTTTACTTGGCTGCTGACCTTCCTCAGAAGTTCCAGGAGAAGCCCAGGGGACCCCTCCAAGGCGAGGCCCACACCACTGTCCATTTTAAGAACAGGAGCAGGAAACAGACTTAATTCTCAGGGAAATCAGGTTGCAGTAAAATGGGATGGAAACAGACAACATTCAGGTCTGAGATTTCCCGTCCTTAAAGGCCCCTTTCAGATTACAAGGTGGCACCCTCTGCCAATCTAGGTGCCCCAGCTTCCCCCAAGGGCTTCACCTCCCTCCAGGACAGTAGATGGTAGGCCCGGAGAAGAGAAGAGAAACTGGGAGAGGGAGGCCCAGAGGAGGGCCACAGCACGTGACCTGGTGCTGCCCTGCTGGTGGGTTCAGGCCCTCTCCAGCCTCAGCAAAGTGCCCCTGAGGCCACTTGTTTCCCCTTCTCCCCTCCCCTTTTTTTTTTTTTTTTGGATACAGTCTCACTCCAATGCCCAGGCTGGAGTGCAGTGGCGTGATCTTGGCTCACTGCAACCTCCACTTCCCGGGTTCAAGCAATTCTCCTGCCTCAGCCTCCTGAGTAGCTGAGACTTCCCCTTCTCCTCTTCTCTCTGAAGGAGGACAGGTGGTTTGGAGATTCCAATCCAAACCCCAAGAGCTTATCATATAATATAAGTAGTCATAATAGCTGATGTAGCCCGGCATGGTGGCTCACACCTGTAATCCCAGCATTTTGGGAGGCCGAGGAGGTTGGATCATCTGAGGTCAGGAGTTCAAGACCAGCCTGGCCAACATGGTGAAACCCCATCTCTACAAAAATACAAAAATTAACTGGGCATGATGGCGGGTGCCTGTAATCCCAGCTACTCAGGAAGCTGAGGCAGGAGAACCACTTGAACCCGGAGGCAGAGGTTGCAGTGAGCCAAGATTGTGCCACTGCACTTCGGCCTGGGAGACAGAGTGAGACTCTGTCTTAAAAAAAATAGCTGATATATTGTGTGCGCTGGGCATGTGGTAAGCACTGCTTAGTGGACCTCATTTAATCTTCCCAATAATCCAGTGAAGTGGGTGTTACTATCCCATTGACAGGAAAGAAATCTGAGCTGCAGAGATAAGGCAGATCTCCCAAGGCCTACCAGCCGCCAAGCAGCAGAGTGGGGCATCATACCTGCCTGACCCCACGCAAAGACCATCACCACTGCCAGCCATTGCCTGGCTGTGCTGCAGGTGGAGAGGGACCTAAAAGGTAGGGAGGGAGAGAAGATTCCTCCAGCCACGATTTTCTTTTTTTCTTTTTTGGTTGTTGTTTTTTTGAGACGGAGTCTTGCTCTGTCGCCCAGGCTGAAGTGCAGTGGCACGATCGTGGCTCACTGCAGTCTCCGCCTCCTGGGTTCACACCATTCTCCTGCCTCAGCCTCCGGAGTAGCTGGGACTACAGGCTCCCGCCACCACACCCGGCTAATGTTTTATATTTTTAGTAGAGACGGGGTTTCACCGTGTTAGCCAGGGTTTCTTGATCTCCTGACCTCATGATCCGCCCGCCTCGGCCTCCCAAAGTGCTGGGATTATAGGCGTGAACCACCGTGCCCGGCACCAGCCACTATTTTCTAAGCATGTCGGGCACCAAAGACCAATGCTGAGTTCTGCTGTGTGCCCACCCTGGAGGGTCCCAAGGTGCCACCAAGGCTCAGACACACAGATTCTCAGAGGAAGTGTAGACTCACAGGTGGGCAATGCCTAGCAGAGGCAAAGATATAGAGGTAAGGGAGTTCCTCTGAATCTGGGTGGCCAGATTCAGCTTCCCACCCAACCCTGGGTCCCCAGGAGGTGGTGTCAAGAGAGGCCATGGCCTGGGATGCGGGCCCTTCTTCCTCCCAGAACACTGGCCTGAATCAGCCAGCTCTTGGCACACACAGCCAGGTCCACAGGCACAACTGTTCCTTGGGGCCCCTGAGGGCAGGGGGTGTGCTGGGGCTGTGGCTTGTAATGTCTGGACTGAGTGCAGGCTCAGATCAGGGCGAGGCTGCTTGTCCAGAGAGGCAGAAAATTCCCAAACAGAAGACCCCCAAGGCGGAGGGCCCTGGGGCTGGACTCCTGGAGGTTGTTCTGAGCTTACCCTGTGGACGGATTGGAGGGTGGCCCTCCTTCCCCACAAGGATCAAGAGGGGGTGGGGGACGGTGGGAGGGCAATCTGGCCAGGCGAAGCTGCGGGGGAGGCTCCCGCCCTCCCCAGTCCCACCATCTCAGCCCCGCAGCCTCTTTCTCCGTGGAGAAAGCCAGGTGTGGCCCAGGATCCCGGGAAGTGCAGGGGAGGGGGTGGCGTCTTCGCTCCTCAGGCGCTGGCCCGGCCCAGAGGGGACAGGAAGCCAGGACACCGGGGATTGTCTCTCGCAACCGCAGCCCAGCCCCAGTCCGGGAGGAAGTTCTGCCCGGCGCTCTCCGCCGGTGCCTCCCTGGTTATATTGTTGAACAGGAAACCCGGCAGCGCGGGAGCCGCACAGTCGAGGAGGGAGCGCGGGACGCCGAGCCCACGCGCGCCTGCCGGGGCAAGTGGAGGCGAAGCCGGCGAGCGGACGCCCCGAGGTGCCCGGGCAGGCAGGGTCGGGAGTGGGGCGCCGAGCGGGGGTTGGGGGTGGGAAGTGGGGTGGGGGTGGGGAAAGGGCAGGGTTGGGGAGGGAAGGGTGCGGCAGGTGGCGGGTCCGCACCCGGGAGCTCCGCGCGCCTGCTCCCCTTGTCTCCGCGCTGGGGCGGGAGCTGCGCGGGCCGCATCCCACGGGGAGGAGAAGGTAGGCGAAGGGCTGCCCTCCATCTGGGGGCTGGAGGGGAGCAGGCCCAGGCCCCCAGCGCCGACCCAGGCGTTGACGCCGCTGTAGCTTGAGTCGCCTGGGCAGTGGACGCAGGGGACCTCCTGGCGACTGGTGCGCTGTCGCGCTCCAGGGATCCTCCCGGCTTCCCCAATCCCTCCCCTTCTCTGCTTTTCCCCAGGGTCGGGGAAGGAACCGAGGCCCGGTCCCCTTCTTATCCAGCCCGAGACATTGAGCTCCGGTGGGTGTCCCTGCGCTGGGAGTCCCGCTCGGAGTTTTTCCAGGCCCGGCCGGGCTGCTCCGGGAAAGGCCCTGGTGAGGGAATAGGTGGGCCCGGAGCGGGCGGATTTGCAATCCGGTTGGAAGGGCTCGCAGTGGGTGATTCAGGGTGCAAATGACCTCCCCGGGAACAGGAACGTCCGCACGAGACAACTAGCCCCAGCCCGGCATTCCCAGAGCCGCGCACGAGAGGGACGCAGGGACTCCCGGACAGCAAATCCCGGGGGGTGGGGGGTGGGGGGTGGGGGGTGGGAGGGCGGTGAATAGAGGGGGAAGGCGGAGCGGGGGCGGTCCCATCCTCCTTGGGCTCCGCTCGCGACCTGCCAGTGCCCCGTCAGACGCAGCAGTCCCGGCTCCAGGTGCCGGCCTTCTGCTCTGGGCCTCGTCCCAATGCCCCCCAAGGTCCCCAGCAGAGGCATTCAGGCTCCTCCTCTCCCCACCCAGACACGGCTGCTTTGGGTATCGGTGACAGCACTCCTGAGCGTCCCTGTCCCTCTTCGCTCTGCTTGCCAGCTCCTGTTCCGCGCAGCCTCTCCGGCCTCGCCCCTGGAAACCCCGCCCAGGGCGATGGTAGGGGCCTAACCTGCAGCCACCGCCGGCTCCGCCCACCCAGCCCATGGGCTCCCTGAGGCCCGCCCAGCCGACGTGAGTGCGCTGCGGGGTCCAAGGGGAGGGGGCGCCGGGGGAGTGTCCTGCTTGGGGTTTGTTGGCTCAGCACCGGGCAGCTCGATGACCCCGCCTCCGGGGCCCAGTGTGCTTAGTGACTCAGTTTACACCCTTTCCTCGTCGAGGAACGCTTGACAAAGTGGCGGAGGAGCCCTGCTGGGGCCCCCGTTGGAACCTGCTCCTCTGCCTCGGCAAGCGGCGGTCTCCTGGCCCCGGGTCCGGGCCACCTTAGGGGGCAGGAAGAGGTGTGGTCAGTGTGGGAGTTTGGAGGGGCCATGCACTTCCGGAGAAAACCACCGACTCATGGCTTTGGTGGAGGGGCGCAGACAGATTTAGTTAGGCTCTCCCCCATCCCTGACACCCCAAAGCCCGGGCGGGAGCGGGGCTTATGACCACCACTCCGGAGAGCTTTGGGTGGCCCTGCTCTGGGACTCCGCACTTATAGTCACTGTCTCAGAGTGCATTCTCCAGGAGCCACTCGTGGGGACACTGTAGGGGTCACAGGGCAGGTGGGCAGGCCACAGGGGCAGGGCCTTTCTCGGGGGCGGCGTGAGAGCTGGAGAGCAGGGGGCGGTGCGGGCCGGGCTGGGCGGTGCGGGCCGGGCTGGGCGGGCCGGGCTCGGGCTCACGTCTGCGGTGATGCAGCTGCGGAAGGAAAGAGAAACCGAGAGAACCGGTTCCCCCGCATTGGCAGCGGAGGCCTCTACATCAAGGCCCTCTACATCGGGCCCGCTTAGGGGCAGGGACAGCCCCCAGGTAGAGCTGTTCGCTGGGCCCCCTACAGAGCCCACATTCCAACTCTGACCAGGGGGTCGGGGCGCAAGCTCCTGGAGGGAGGCAGTGCTACGAGACCCTCTGCGGATTCTCTGCGGGCGGGAGGCTTCCAGGCGGGACAGAGCCGGGGAGCGGCAGTAAATGGGGTGTTCTTCCTACCTGACTGACGGAAAACTAAGGCGCAGTCAACTATTAAGCAAGCGTGGTGTCGACCTTAGAGCGGGCAATCACCCCTCGTTTTAAAGCCAAGGCTTCCCTCGCAGTCGATTTGGACCAAGACTACCCACAATCTCCCCACCGCAGGACTGAAGCGAGGCTCAAATCTTAGAATCAACCCCACAGAACGAAGGGCTGTCCTAATTCCAGCACTGAGTGTAAGAATGGAAGCCTTACATGTGATTTTATGCAAGTTCCCATTTTAGAGATGGGAAAACTGAGGCCCGAAGGCGAACGGCGAGTGCAGGATCGGGACTCGAACCCAAGTCTGTCCCCGAGTGCGGGGCTATTCCAGGCTCGGTGGTCTTGACCTCCGCGGCCCTCCTTCTTGTTGCCCGCAGGAAAACGCCGCGGCCGCGATGGCGGCGGACGTGGTGGGGGACGTGTACGTGCTGGTGGAGCACCCCTTCGAGTACACCGGCAAGGACGGGCGCCGCGTGGCCATCCGGCCGAATGAGCGCTACCGGCTGCTGCGGCGCAGCACCGAGCACTGGTGGCACGTGCGGCGTGAGCCCGGCGGCCGCCCCTTCTACCTGCCTGCGCAGTACGTGCGCGAGCTGCCCGCGCTGGGCAACCCTGCCGCCGCCGCGCCGCCAGGTCCCCACCCGAGCCCCGCGGCCCCTGAGCCGCTCGCCTACGACTACCGGTTTGTGAGCGCGGCGGCGACTGCGGGCCCCGACGGCGCCCCCGAGGAGTCCGGAGGCCGAGCCAGCTCCCTGTGCGGCCCTGCGCAACGCGGCGCCGCGACCCAGCGCAGCAGCCTGGCGCCCGGCCTGCCAGCCTGCCTGTACCTGCGGCCCGCGGCGCCCGTGCGGCCCGCGCAGTCCCTGAACGACCTGGCCTGCGCCGCCGTCTCGCCTCCCGCCGGCCTCCTAGGAAGCAGCGGCAGCTTCAAGGCCTGCAGCGTGGCTGGCTCCTGGGTGTGCCCGCGGCCTCTGGCGCGCAGCGACTCAGAGAACGTCTACGAGGTCATCCAGGACTTGCACGTCCCGCCGCGGGAGGAGAGCGCAGAGCAGGTACCTCCCCGGGCGCTGGGGCGCGGAGGCGGGTGGCGCGCTAGGGACCGCGCCCGCACGGAGCCGGGGCGCAAGGAGACCCGCTCCGCTCAGCGTCGGGCACGACGCCCACCTCTGTCCGAAGACTTCGGATGAGCTCCCTCTCCCCAACCGCGAAACGTGAGGGGTGCACGCCCGCAGTCCCTCATCAGCAATTCCCAAGCTCCAAAGCTCCCTGGAAGCCCAGAGGCTTTTCGTAATCCAATTGGTGGCAAAATTGCGCTTGAACTGATGTGAGGCTGCTGATGGTCTTTATTTATCGCACTTGTGTGAATATTCATGTCTCGCTGCAGAAATGCAAATGAGCTCGATGGTCGGCTGCTGCCCCAAGCCCTGCTGGGAGGTTATATAACCTACTGCAGGTGTGTGCCCCATATTATCTTTCCAAGTCCCAGCTGTTCTGTATTCCGAAGCGCATCTGGGCACGGAACGGGGGATTGCGGGCCTGCCCCGGCCCAACCGACTTGCCCGTCTCCCAGGAGTCTGGGGTCAGATGAGAGGGTGGATGTGAAAGTCAGGCGTCTGCTTCCCTTTGAGGGTGCTTCCAGCATTTCAGTTCCTTTTTTAAAAGAACTCTTGATGGGTTTGTTTCAGAAAGACGTCCGGTTAAGTGAGGTTGTTTTTTTCCCCCTCTTCAGAGTCCAGTTGTGTTCATCTGGGAAATCGAAAATAGAGCACGTTTTAAAAACAGGTCTTACATCCTCAGAACACTCTGGGCGACCCTGACATTTTGAACTTTAGGAACTTTTCAGAGAGGGGCAGCCTGAGGGGAAAAAAAGATGCTCAGAACCGTTCTGCCTTCTGCCACCGGCCGTGTGATGATCTAGGGGCAGTTCTTTTCCTCTCTTAGGGTCTCGGTTTGTTCTTTAGCCCAAAGGGAGGGGTTGGACAGATGACCTCTGATCCTCGGGAGCCTCTGATTTCTTTCGCTGTACCTGATGTCATTGCCATGAACACTGATGCCCACTATGTGCCAGGACTGAGTCCGGGATACCCAGACGAAGGAGACACGCCTCCGTAGGCCCGCTGCTGGGTGTTCCCTCCGCCCGACTCGTTACAATGCAGAGCTCAGGTTTTGAGACTGGGGAAAGGGGAACTGGATTCTGCTGGGTCACCTGCCAGCTGCTGACAGCCACTTAACTTACACGCGAGGACGCTCCCCCAGGCCCAGCGTCCTCTGGTGTAAGCACAATACTTAAGGATTAGGGTTGTGAGCCTTAAACGAGGTAAGGCTTCGAAGCGCTTGGCAGCAGCAGGGGGTCCACCCAGGCTGTCTGGGTAGTCCTGGTTTGGCTTCCCTGGGTCTCCGCCGCCTTCACTCGGGCTTCTGCAGCGGTAGCCCGCCACCTTGTGGCCAGGTTGGGGAACGGCACCCGGCGGGCGGGGCTGGGCACTGCCACGGGTTCCTGTCTCGCGCCCCTGCCAGCAGGCCAGGCAGCTTCTCTGGGATGGGTGGTTGGATCCCAGCGCTCTTCCCCCACCAGCGCCCCTCCGGTTCCTGCGCAGGTTCCCGGTGGCACACTTCTGGGCCTCTCCACATTCTCTGTCCTAGTGACGGTGGGAGGGTGCCTGCCCATCTGAGCGGAGCCCCTGGAGGTGGGGGAATGGCCTTGCTCTTTGAACCTCGCATCTGGCCCAGGGTCTGGCTCAAACAGAGCGCACAGAGAATGTGTGTTGAGGAGCACAGAGGTGCAGCAGCCCTTTACCTATGAGCCAGGGCTCTGTAGGTCTGCAAGGGCTAACACCCCAGGCCCCAGGACCAAAGAGGAAGGAGACTGCCCAGGTCCTGACATCTCCTGAGAAGACAGATCACCCCGGCTGCCAGGGCGCCTGCTAGGTGGCCCCTCTGCCCATCCTTCCTCCAGCTCCCAGCAGGTTCCCAGTTGCAGTGGCATATGGAGGGAGGGGCACCGATGATAGGGGTAGGGGACTTACCCAGGGGGGGAATCTAGGACATTGGCCGGAGACAGGCAGCTCCCTAGCCCCACTTGTGGCCGTAATTCACTATGTGACCTCCACAAGTCGCTTTGCATCTCTGGTCCTGTTTCCTCCCCTGTGCGATGGGTGCAATAATACCACGTTCCCTGCCACAGAGCTTTATTCAAGAGGCAGCTGTGGGTCTCCCTGGCACTCCACCCCCAACAAAGTCCAGGGTAGGGAGTTGGCCCTGCCCCCCGCAAGGGAACCCCATCCCTGCTCTTAGTTGTCCCAGGCAGAGTTTCCCCACCATGATCCTCCAGGCCCATTCACTCCTTCATTAGGCATGAACTAGCTGAATACCTGCCAAGCCCTGGTGAGCCTTCGGATCTAGAGAGGACTGAGGCACAGCCACGATCCTGGGGGACTCACCCTCTTGGATAGGAGGCCAGCAAGAGAAGACATGGGGCCGGGGCTCAGAGTGGAGCATAGGGTTGAGAGTGGGTGCCCACCCGGGCAGGGCCTCGTGGGCCCTTGCCAGGAATGTGCACGTTATCCTGCAGCCGCTGTGAGGCTTTTAGCAGAGACAGGAATGGGATTGAGAAAAAAATCCCTGTGGCCAGGGCTTCAAGAATGGCTGAAGCTCTTGGTGGTTTCGTGGGCATGTGGTGGAAACAGAGGTTTGCGAGATGGATGGGCAGGGTCTGGGGGCCGAGGGAGGTGGGAGGGAAATCAGGTTGAGTTCTAGATTCCCAGCTGGCACTCGTGGGCAGACAGTGGTGCTGCTTCCTGAGGGGGGGATGACTTGGGGAGGAGCAGGGTGGAAAAAAGATGGGGCCCACCTGGATTTAGGTGCCAAAGGGAAGAGAAGCATGAGAGTGCTGGCTCAGAGGCCAAGAAGTGTCCAGAAGAAGGACGCACAGGAAGGTCATGTGAGAGAAAGGCCGTATAACACTTACCCTAAGTGACCACTAGACGCTCAGCTGGTCAGGGGGCTGCTGAAGGCAGAGGGCGGTGGTCAGTAGTGAAGTGAGGGTGCGAATTGAGCGTGTGGACAATAGGCAGAAGGAGAGAGACACAGTGTGGCCAGAGGGGGTGTAGGGTCATGGATGGAACCATCCCCAGGCTCAGGTGGGTGGGCAGGAGATGGGGAGGCTAAAGATGGGGAGAAGGTTGTTGCTGAGAAGGGATCTCAGAAGAAAGTGGGTGCAGAACAGAGGGGGCAGGATGTGGGGATGGCATGGCACGGGGGCACTGGGGAGTGTGTGGGGATGCCCTTCTGTCAGGCAGCAGCTCAGGGCTTAGGGCAGGCTACCAGGCAGGGCCAGGGACTCCCAGAACAGAGGAGCTCCTGCCATGGATGGTGTTTTACAGCCTTGTCACTCCCCATGCACTCTAATCGCACATATTGAATACTTGGTGTGGGCTGGTCACCGTGCTGGACACTGGGGACAAAGTATGGTAAGACGCAGTCCCAAAGGGGCTAACAGTCCCGTGGGCTCTTGCTGAAAGGTTTGTAACCCAGGGTTAAGCTCCCAGCAGCTTGGAAGGCAGGCGTAGGCACCTCCATTTGCCCTGAGTACAAACAGAGGTTCAGAGAGGTTTAGTGACAGGACGAAGCTCACACGGCCAGGAAGTGGCTGTGTTCAGGACAGTTCCAGGCCCCCTGACCCCAAGCCCCACCCTGGCCAGCAGGTTCAGTTTCAGCCTGGTGGCCTTTAGGGTTGGCCACCCTGTTCCCCTCAACAAGAACAGTACAAGCTGAAGGCAGGCACGTGCTCCTTCTTCTGAGCGTCCTGCGTGCCCAGCCCTGTTGTGGAAGAGTTGATGTCCCAGGAGAGGGACATCTCCTGTTCTTTTGCTGCCCAGGAGAGGGCAGAAGCAAACCCTTCTGAGAGGGGAGAGAGGGAGACAGGGGAGGTAAGCAGGGATGACTCCTCCTCTCCCACAAAGAGGCCACTCAGGGAGCTCTGGGAAGCCAGGCCAAAGCCAGTGCAATAAAGGGGCCTCTGAGACTCTTCCCTTGGCTGTGGTCCTGACTCTGGGATTTCAGGGTGCGGTCACCATCCCCGCCCAGAGGTGGGAAGGCCCAGGCAGGTGGAGCTGGCCTGGAGCCCGCCCCTGCTGCTGGGGCATTGGCCGCTGGGAGGGAAGTTCCAGCCGGGCTGCTGCACCTTCTTATACAAGCAGCCCCGGAGGCGCCGCACCTGAGCAGGCAGCCCCGACTGGAAGGAGCCCGGGGCCCTCATTCCTTCTCCTCCACTGGGAACTGAGTGAGTCCTCGCCCCTGGGGGACTAGGGGGTGGCCACAGCAGTTTCCCCACTCTCTCCCCTCCCTTTCCCGAATCCTAAAACCCATCTGGGGGCCCCTCCCCTCTGGATCCAGGCCCAGCACCCACTTCCTAGGACAAACTCCAAGGGCAGCCCGAGGCCACTGTGACTGAGAGAAAGGAACTGGCCTTGGGACAGACCCTCCTGTCCCCCTTCGGGGCCAGCTAGGGGGACTTTGGCAAGGGGTGTTGGTAACAGCAGGAAGCTGAGGCCAAGTTGAAGGGACTCTAGCTAGCCCCTTGCTCGTACTCCCTCCTCCAGCACCCCCCACCCCCAACCCCCAGGTGGGGCAGCCACCCTGGGGTGGCCCTGCTGGTTTCTTTACACCTGACCCAGTTCCCTCCCGGTGACTCACCTGCAGCCCCAGGCTGTCCCAGGAGCCCCTCTGCCTGCCTAGGACCTGACTTAGGAGAGAGCAGCTTCTTGGATCTCCCTCCCACCCTCACCCCACATTGCTGTCCACCCAGAGATCTCCCTGCCCACCCCCCGCACCCCCCGGCTCTCCTGCAGGCCCCATGATCTCTTCAGGTCTCGCTGGAGCCTATGCCTTGCTCTCACCTCTTAGTCCTTGTCTCTCTTCAGCGCCCAGGGGCCTGTGATGGGCCCCAGGACAAGCCCACCTGCCCCCTCACTTTCTTCCCAGGCCTCAGCAGTTGACCTCACTCTAGACCTGTTTTTTTGTAATGTTTATTTCAATGGTTTTGCGGAGCAGGTGGTGTTTGGTTACGTGAATGAGTTCTTTAGTGGCTATTTCTGAGATTTTGGTGCACCCGTCACCCGACTGGTGTGCACCGTACCCATTGTGTAGTCTTTTATCCCTCACCCCCCTCCCACCCTTCCCCTACTCCCAAGTCCCCAAAGTCCATTATATCATTCTTAGGCCTTTGCATCCTCATAGCTTAGCTCCCATAGACCTGTTTTCTCTGCCCTTCTTAGAGCTGACTGCGTCCAGTACAGGGAGGGGTGGGCATCAGTACTGAATGCCAGCCTGGATGGGTGGTCAGTGCCAGGCCCTGGGGAATGGGAAAGTCCATGATCATGACCAGGGCGTAGCTGATGATCAGGGATGTGGTCGAGTCCCCATGCCTGAATGTTAGGGAGATTGGGAGCTGGATCTGTGCCGGGGAGTGAGAGGTCAGTGGCTGTTGGTTCATATTGAAGGGGAAACAGGGCTGCCAGGACTAGGGCTCTGGGGCACAGGGGCAGAGGTGCTCTTGCTAAAATTTGGGAAGCTCTGTTTCCAGATTGCAGAAGGATTCTGGTGTTGAGGGAACTTCCAGAGCTGTTGCCTGAGCCGGGTGAGGCCTGCAGGACCCTTCTGTCCAGCTGAGGCTGCTGTGAGTGCCCACCCTGCCTCCTTGCCCTCTCCTGGCTGGGGGTCCCCTGTGAGGCATGAAAGGAGGGGGGCAGGGGCCCCTGCCCAGGCCTCCGTGTCTGTCTAGGGACTGGGCCAGAGAGAGGAAGCAGAGGTAGCAGAAGGGCCTGCCTGCAGAATCATCCCAGCCTCCCCCTTCCTTTCTCCTCCTTGGCCCAGTTAAATGTGTAAATTACTATTCCCTCCCTATAAAAATAGCTTAACTCCATTACAAATATTTGAATAATAGGAGGAAATCTCAATCGAATGACTGTGAGCATGTTGGTTTCTTCCCATTTATTCTGCCTTCTTATGCGTATGCCTTGGGCAGTTCCCGTAGAGACATCACAGTGTAATGACGATTGTGCCTTCTGCTTTTTCATTTACCATATTCACCTAGTCAGTGAATGTCAGCCGCTGTACTGGGGGCTAGGGAGCAATGAAAAATAAAGGATGGTTCTTGCCCTCAGGTAGCTTACTGTCCAGGAGAAATTGAACAGCAGATCCAGTTATGATATTGTATGGCATGGCAGTTATGGTATGGAAGATATGATATGATATGATATGTCTGCAGAGAGCTGTGGGGGGCATGTTGGAGGAGCTGCCCTCCCAGAATCTTGTTGGCAAGAGGGAAATCCAGGAGTGCTTCCTGGAGGAGGAAGGTGTTGGCAGAGTTGAATTCGAAAGGTTTCTACAGTTCCCGCTCATGAAACCCTCTGGACCGGGTGCCTTTTTCAGTGGCAGATTTTTTTTCTCATCAGTGGTAATTAGTTTATTTAAGTTTCCACTCACCTTCTAGTTAATTTTGGCCATTTTATATTTTACTAGGAAAGCATTCATTTTCTCCAGATGTGTAAACTCTCCACTTTTAAAATTTATTATGAATTTCTTTGTGACCAAGTAAATGATTTTGCTAACTTTTTCACAGACATATAAGAAAAATGTGTATTTTCTTTTTTTATTTTTATTTTTATTTTATTTTTTTGAGATGTTGCCCAGGCTGGAGTGCAGTGGCGTGGTCTTGGCTCACCGCAACCTCCACCTCCTGGGTTCAAGTGATTCTCCTGCCTCAGCCTCCTGAGTAGCTGGGATTACAGGTGTGTGCCACCACACCGGGCTAATTTTTGTATTTTTAGTACAGAGGTGATTTTGCCATGTTGGCCAGGCTGGTCTGGAACTCCTGACCTCAAGTGATCCACCCACCTCAGCCTCCCAAAGTCCTGGGATTACAGGTGTGAGCCACCACGCCTGGCCGGAAAAATGCATATTTTCTATTTAAGGGATATAAGGTACTATCTGCATCAAATCATGTTTATTGATTGTATTATTCAAACTTTCATTTCCTTTGTATCCTTTGCTTGGGGGCAGGGGTCTTTTACTCTAATTCTGATAGAGATGTGTTATGTTAAACCTTCCTCTCAAATTTTCTCTATAAGGCTCTTCTGGGGCTTTTCCTAGTTTTTGCTTTTTATATTTAACTACGATGCTGTCAGGAGGATGCAGATTTCGAGTGTTCTTTCGTTACAAATTGTGCTTTTCTATCATTACGTGGTGTCCCTCTTTATCCTATTCTAGTGCTTAACCTTAAATTTCACCCTTCTATTGTTTATATGACCACTCCTTATTTTACTTTATCTTTTTTTGTACTTGCTTAGCATTCTTTTATTTCCTACTATTATCATTTTTTGAAACTACTAATTTCTTGTATATGTCACATCACTGTTTTGTTTTGTTTGAGACAGGGTCTCCCTCTGTTGCCCAGGCTGGAGTGCAGTGGTGTGATCATGGCTCTCTGCAGCCTCAGCCTCCCTGGCTGAGGCAATTCTCCTGCCTCAACACCTTGAGAACCTGGGACCACAGGCCTGCGTGCCACCATGCCCAGCTAATTTTTTTTTTTTTTTTTGGTATTTTTTGTAGTGATGGGGTTTCTTCGTGTTGCCCGCCACCACTGTATTTTTATTATTTTCATGGATTTTTGTTTGTTTTTTGAGATGGAGTCTCGCTCTGTCACTGAGGCTGGTGTGCAGTGGTGCGATCTTGGCTCACTGCAACCTCCGCCTGCCAGGTTCAACTGATTCTCCTGCCCCAACCTCCTGATTAACTGGGATTACAGGCACACGCCACCACATCCAACTAATTTTTATATTTTTAGTAGAGACAGGTTTTCACCACATTGGTCAGGCTGGTCTCAAACTCCTGACCTCAAGTGATCCACCTGCCTCACCCTCCCAAAGTACTGGGATTACAGGTGTGAGCCACTGTGCCCAGCCTATCACTGTATTTTTAAACCCAAGCTGACTCTTTGTCTTTTAGTGGGAGAATTCAATCTGTTCACATTTCATTTAACAATTGATCTACTGTACTTGATTTGATTACCTTTGGCTTATTTTACATTTATTGGTTTATCTTGCAGTTTTTTTCCCTCTGATCTGGTTATCGATTTCATTTTTCTTCCTGTTACACTTTCCATTTCATTATTGGCAGCTGTCCCTTCTCTGGGGTTCCTAATCAAACACATATTCTTTAGCACATGCCTTGATGGGGATTCTTTTCTCAGCACCCTCATCTGGAGCTTACAGAACCTGTCACTCTGTAGACTCCGGTCTTTTCTCAGCTTAGGAACATCTATTTGTTGCTTGATTTGATTATTGTTTCTTTATTTTTTATTTTTTTGAGACAGGGTCTACTGTGCCACCCAGGCTGGAGTGCTATGGCACAATCACGGCTCACTGCAGCCTCGACCTCCTGGGTTCAAGTGATCCTCCCACCTCAGTCTCCTGAGAAGCTGGGAATACAGGCGCACACCACCAAGCCCAGCTAATTTTGTTTGTATTTTATGGAGAGACAAGGTTTCACCATGTTACCCAGGCTGGTCTTAAATTTCTGGGCTCAAGCAATCTGCCTGCCTTGGCCTCCCAAAGTTCTGGGATTACAGGCATGAGCCACTGCGCCCGGACTGTTGCTCGATTATTGTTTCTTTTACCTTTTCTTTCCTTTGCATGTGAGCGCTCCCAACTGGTTCCCCCCCAGTTTATCTTTGGTCTCTTTATTTCATTCTTGTTGTACTTTTGCTCTGAGGTTTGATGTTTCTTCTTGACCTTCCAGGCTGCAAATTTGAATCTCAAGAGTGAATTTCTTCTCCTTCAACTAGTACAATGACATATTTTAAGTTCTAAAAATCAGTCTTTTTTTTTTTTTTTTTTTGAGATGGAGTCTTGCTCTGTCGCCCAGGCTGGAGTGCAGTGGCATGATCTCGGCTGACTGCAAGCTCCGCTTCCTGGGTTCACGCCATTCTGCCTCAGCCTCCTGAGTAGCTGGGACTACAGGCGCCCCCCAACACGCCCGGCTAATTTTTTGTATTTTTAGTAGAGACGGGGTTTCACCGTGTTAGCCAGGATGGTCTCAATCTCCTGACCTCATGATCCGCCCGCCTCGTCCTCCCAAAGTGCTGGGATTACAGGCGTGAGCCACTGCGCCCGGCCAAAATCAGTCCTTCTTTAAAACTCTGCTTGATTTGAGTCTCCTTAAGAGTTTGTATTCAAGTTGTAATTGCATTCTCCAGCCCCTCTATTTTGCCAATAGCCTTGAATTTATTTTACTAGATAGTATTTTTACAGGTTTTTTTTTTAAATCAAAGCAATATTTTAAAGTCTATAGTAAAAATGTCACATGTACACCGTTTCCCTGCTCTGTTCTCCATCAACTCAAAAGTCACCACTTTCATTCATTCTTTCTTCATTCTTCCAAAGTTTCTGAGTACAAACTAGTATAATTATGTATCTGATTACTTAATTGTCTCTCTCAAGCAACACCGTCCTATGTGTAAAACAAGGTAAAAAACAAAACAAAACCAAACCTTGTTTACTTTTTATTTCTTTGACAACGTATCTTGGAGATTGTACCTAGAGAGGTTCTGTCTCCTTCCCTACAACTACAAATAATCCATTTTACCAGTCTCCTGTTGACAGGCATTTGGAATATTTCCCATTTTTTGCTGTTACAACAATGTCATAATGAATACTCTTATATATGTACAGGTAGAAGTAGGAAAAATTCCAGAAGTGGGATTTTGGGGTCAAAAGGTAAATATTAGATATTTGATGAGTATGTCCCATGAGGCGTATACCAATGTGCCCTCACCAACACAAATTAGTGTTTGGTCCCCAAAGCCTTGCCAACTGACTGTTGTCAAACTTTTGTTTTCTGCCAACCTGACCATAAAATGTATTATCTTAAGGTACTTTAAATTTGCATTTCTCTTTCCAGTAAGATTATCTGTTCATATATTTAAGGGCTGTTTGTTCCCCCCCTTTTTTTTCTGTGAATGGTCTATTTATATCCTTTGCCTGTTTCTGTATTGGGTTGTTGGGCTTTTTTCTTACTGAGTTCTAGTAGCTTTTTCTATACTAGGGAAAATAATCCTTTGTCTATTATTACATGAGTTGTAATTCCCTCCCCCACCCTGAGTTGTCTTTTGACTCTGCTAATAGCATTATTTTGCCACACAAGTTTTCTTAAAATATACTTAATGTAGTCCAATGTATCCCTCATTTATTTTATGGCTTTTATATTTTGCATCTTTGTTACAAAGTCATATATATATATATATATATATATATATATACACACACACATACAGCATATTTAAGTCTTTTATATATATACACACACAGCATAGTATATATTGTATATATTTATATGTACATACAACATATTGAAGTCTTTTATCTATATAAAGAGACACATATATAAAATATATAGGCTTATATATATGTATTTACATACAGCATATTAGATTTTGTTTTCTTCTTTGATTGTATTTATGGCTTCGTTTTTAAAAACTTAAATCTTTAATCCTTTGAGGGTTATTGTGCATGGACAGAGTGAGATGTGGACCCTCCCTTACTTATATACTTGTTTATTTATGTTTATCTCTGGATGGGCAGCCAGTTGTCCTGTGACCTTTCACTGACAAGTTTGTCTTTCCCCATGACCTGTGATGGCATCTTTAGTGCGTCCTGGGTCCCAGCTGTGCTGGGGTCTGGTAGCGGCAGCTGGTTTAGTGTGTCCTGGGTCCCAGCTGTGCTGGGGTCTGGTAACGGCGGCTGGTTTAGTGTGTCCCGGGTCCCGGCTGTGCGGGGGTCTGGTGGTGGCAGCTGGTTTGGTGGTTCTCTCTGTTCCCCCTGCTGAGCTGTCACAGAGTGAGTTTATATGACTTTGCTCCCCAGAGCTGGGGTCGAGCTGCAGGAGCACCCACTTGGTGGGGGGCCCTAGAGTGGAGAAGAGATGGTGGTCTCTGCCAGTGGGCCTGTGGGCATGGGGCATCTGTGATGTCAAAACACCAGCAGGAATTCTCCCTGTCTCTTTGGTGCCCTGGCCTTACGGGTAGAGACTACCTGGCCCACCTGTTTGGCCCTCCTCAGCTCCTGGGCGCAAGGGTACAAAAGCCACCCTGCCTTCTCGCCAGGGTCCCATGATGGGCCAGCCTGCCCCAAGGTTCCCCTGGGAGCCTCCACCTCAGACACAGCCTCTCACCTGTGCCAGCCAGGTCCCACCCACCCACTGTCCCAGCCTCTGCTTGACTCAGGCAGTAGCAGGTCGCAGTTGGCAGCAGAGGGGAAACAGGGCGTGTTTAAGTGGCCTTATTCCCAGAATCCTGGCTCCAGAGCTGTGTCTGAAAGGGAGAGGAACTACTTTGTAACACTTCGGGGGCGGGGGGAGCTGGAAGGGCAAGTCTGTTTCCAGGTGAGAAATAATGAACAACTTTTTTTTCTTTTCTTTTTTGAGACAGGGTCTCGCTCTGTCACCCAGGCTGGAGTGCAGTGGTGCAATCACGGCTCACTGCAGCCTCAACCTCCTGGGCTCAAGCAGTCCTCCCGCTTCGTCCTCCCAAATAGCTGAGACCACACGCTTATATGGTAGTGACAGTGAGGATGAAGAATAGTAAAAACGTTTAAGGGATTTTTTTTTTTTTTTTTACTTTTTATTATGAAAATGTCCAAATAGGCTGCGCCTGGTGGCTCACACCTATAATCTTAGCACTTTGGGAGGCCGAAGCAGGAGGACTGCTTGAACTCAGGAGTTCAAGACCAGCCTGAAAAACGCAGTGAGACCTCACCTCTATATTAAAAATAAGTAAATAAATTTAAAACTAAAAAAAAAAGAAAATGTCCAACATGAAGAAAAGTAAAAAAAAATTTTTTTTTTTTTTTTTGAGACAGAGTCTCGCTTTGTCGCCCAGGCTGGAGCGCAGTGGCACGATCTCCGCTCCCGAGTTCACGCTATTCTCCTGCCTCAGCCTCCCAAGTAGCTGGGACCATAGGCGCCTGACACTGTGCCCGGCTAATTTTTTATATTTTTAGTAGAGACGGGGTTTCACCGTGTTAGCCATGATTGTCTCGATCTCCTGACCTTGTGATCCACCCGCCTTGGCCTCCCAAAGTGCTGGGATTACAGGCGTGAGCCACCGCACCCGGCCAAAATTTTTTTTTTTTTTGAGACAGAATCTTGCTCTGTCATCCAGGCTGGAGGGCTGTGGCACAATCTCAGCTCACTGCAATCTCTACCTTCCAGGTTCAAGCGATTCTCATGTCTCAGCCTCCCGAGTAGCAAGTGCCACCACACCTGGCTAATTTTTGTATTTTTAGTAGAGACGGAGTTTCACCATGTTGGCCAGGCTGGTCTCGAACTCCTGATCTCAAATGATCCACCTACCTCTGCCTCCCAAGGTGCTGGGATTACAGCTGTGAGCCACCATGCCCAGACAAAAAGAATTTTTTTTTTTTTTTTTTGGATACTGAGTCTTGCTCTGTCGCCCAGCCTGGAGTGCAATGGCACAATCTTGTCTTATTGCAACCTCTGCCTCCCGGGTTCAAGTGATACTCCTGCCTTACCCTCCCAAGTAGCTGGGATTACAGGCATATGCCACCATGCCCCACTAATTTTTGTATTTTTAGTAGAGGAGGGGTTTCGCCATGTTGGTCAGGCTGGTCTTGAAAGTCTGACCTCAGGTGATCTGCCTGCCTCGGCCTCCCAAAGTGCTGGGATTACAGGCATAAGCCACCACGCCCAGCCAAAAATAATTTTTGTGTTTTTTTTGAGACAGAGTTTAGCTTTTGTTGCCCAGGCTGGAGTGCAATAGCTCAATCTCGGCTCACCACAACCTCCGCCTCCTGGGTTCAAGTGATTCTCTGCCTCAGCCTCCCAAGTAGCTGGGATTACAAGCATGGGCCACCATGCCCAGCTAATTTTCTTGTATTTTTAGTAGAGATGGGGTTTCTCCATGTTGGTCAGGCTGGTCTCAAACTCTCGACCTCAGGTGATCCGCCTGCCCCAGCCTCCCAAAATACTGGGATTACAGGCATGAGCCACCGCGCCCGGCCAATAATATTTTTAAGAAATGAATACAGGCCGGGCGCAGTGGCTCACGCCTGTAATCCCAGGACATTGAGAGGCTGAGGCGGGTGAATCACAAGGTCAGGAGTTTGAGACCAGCCTGGCCAAGATTGTGAAACCCTGTCTCTACTAAAAATACAAAAAATTAGCTGAGTGTGGTGGTGGGCGCCTGTAATCCCAGCTACTCAGGAGGCAGAGGCAGAGAATTGCTTGAACCTGGGAGGCAGAGGTTGCAGTGAGTCAAGATTGCGCCACCATACTCCAGCCTGGGCGACAGAGCTAGACTCCATCTCAAAAAAAAATTTAAAAAAGAATACAGTTACTTATTGCCTAGATTTAACAATAGCAAGGAGCCAACTCCTTGCTGGCTGCTCTACTAGAAAAAAAAAAAAAGAGAGAGAAAAGAGAAAAAACAATATTTGCCATGTTTATTTTTATTTATTTATTGCTGATGAATTATAAATTCTAGACATCATATTTCACCCCTAAAAACTTCAGCATGAGGCTGGGCGCGGTGGCTCACGCCTGTAATCCCAGCACTTTGGGAGGCTGAGGTGGGCGGATCACGAGGTCAGGAGATTGAGACCATCCTGGCTAACACGGTGAAACCCCGTCTCTACTAAAAAAAAAAAAAATACAAAAAAATTAGCTGGGCGTGGTGGCGTGCGCCTGTAGTCCCAGCTACTCGGGAAGCTGAGGCAGGAGAATGGCGTGAACCCGGGAGGCGGAGCCTGCAGTAAGCCGAGATCATGCCACTGCACTCCAGCCTGGGCGACAGAGCCAGACTCCGTCTCAAAACAAAAAACAAACAAAAAAAAAAAAACAAAAACTTCAGCATGCATCTCTGAAAAGTAAACACCCTACCATTATTATATCTGAGAAAATTAACAATAATTCCTTAGTGTCATCTATGACCTAAGCCATCGTCAGATTTCTGCCTTATCCTAAAACATCTCTCTCACAGCTGGTTTGTTTGGTTCAGGATCCCGTCCAAGTCCATGCCTTGTATCTGGCTGTCTCTTCAATCTCCCTTGAAGAGCCCTACCCTTTCTTTCTGCCTGGACATTGACTCATTGCCCTGCCTGCAAGGTGTCTGTTTGCTTCCTTGCAGCAGTGTTTCCGTCTTCCTCTAACCTTGGTGTTACCTGAGAACTGGTAGGCAGGTCTGCAAGGCTTAGGCTGGTCGGATCAACGGGGCTGAGCGTCAGATGAGGCAAAGCCAGCAGGAGGCAAGGATGGTTCTACCTTGAGTGACAGAGGTAGATGTCACTCAGATGCTAAGATCGGGGAAGGAGGAGGGAGAGGACAAATTTGATTTGGGGCACACGGTTTTCGACATGTACAAAGGACATCCAGATGGCAATGGGCTATGTGAGCCTGGAGACTGTGCTGCGAGTTGTTGATCTACAGCCGGTGGGGCTGGGCTCTCCCAAGGCGGTGGAGTGAGAAGCCAGGTGAGACACCAAGCATGAGGCCGTGGCAGAGGAGGTGGAGCCTGGGGCCCAATTGCTGAGCAGTAGCAAAGAAAAAGAAGGAAAACTAGGAGGCCTGGCGTGAGGAAGCCCAAGAAGGAGAGGATTTTAAAGAGCAAACACTGGAGAGAAGTCAGGCCAGAGGAGGACCAGATCTATCATCAAGGAAGTGGTAGAAGGCCTCTAAGCAGTGGGCTGATTGTCTAAGTGAGGGAACAGAGAAGTTGGCTTAAAAAGGAGGAAGGGAAAAAGGAATTAGTTGTTAAAAGGAGATGCAGAGCTGGGTCCAGGGAACAAAACTTTTTTTTTTTTTTTTTTTTGAGATGGACTCTCTCTCTGTCACCCAGGCTAGAGAGCAATGGTGTGATCTCTACTCACTGCAACCTCTGGGGTTCAAGTGGTTCTCCTGCTTTAGCCTCCCAAGCAGCTGGGACTACAGGCAACCGCCACCACGCCTGACTATTTTTTTTTTTTTTTTTTTGGTATTTTTAGTAGAGATGGGGTTTCACCATGTTGGCCAGGCTGGTCTTGAACTCCTGACCTCAAGCGATCCACCTGCCTCAGCCTCCCAAAGTGCTGGGATTTCAGGCGTGAGCCACTGTGCCCAGTCAACATTTTCTTTTTAAGATGGAGAGACCAACTGGGTGCAGTGGCTCAGGCCTGTAATCCCAGCACTTTGGGAGGCTGAGGTGGGAGGATTTCTTGAGCTCAGGAGATCAAGACCAGCCTGGGCAACATAGTCAGACCCTGTCTCTAAAAAAAAAAAAAAAAAAAATTAGCTGGGCGTGGTGGTGTGGGCCTGTACTGCCAGCTAGCCAGCTACCTGGGAGGCTGAGGCAGAAGGATTGCTTGAGTCCAAGAAGTCAAAGCTGCAGTGAACTGTGATCGTGCCACTGCCCTCCAGCCTGGGTGACAGAGCAAGACGCTGTCTAAAAAAAAAAAAACAACAACATGGAGAGGCCTTGAGTTTGTTGAAATGAGAAAGGGACAAAGGTAGTCAGAAGGGAAGGGTTGGAAATTTGAGGTGAGGCCACTTCCGAGCAAGCGGGAGGCTATGGGGTCCTTCAGGACCGGGCTGAGGAGGTTGGCTTGGACGGCAGGCCCCTGTGCCTTCCACTGGGGGAGGGGGAAGGAATGGTGGGTGCAAACACAGATACGTTTGAGGGGGAGGGCAGAAGGTGATCATTCCTTGGTCTCATTTTCCCACCTCCCTAGTCTGGCTCATCCCTACAGCCTTCGCTGGCTGGGAGGTTCCCTCATGGACCATTTCTTTTTTTTTTTGAGATAGAGTCTCGCTCTGTCACCCAGGCTGGAGTGCAGTGGTGCGATCTTGGTTCACTGTAACCTCTGCCTCCCAGGTTCAAGCAATTCTCTTGCCTCAGTCTCCCGAGTAGCTGGAATTACAGGCGCACGCCACCACGCCCAGCTAATTTTTATATTTTTAGTAGAGACAAGGTTTCGCTATGTTGGCCAGGCTGGTCTGAAACTCCTGACCTCAAGTGATCCTCCTACCTCGGCCTTACAAAGTGCTGGGATTACAGGCCTGAGCCACTGCACCCAGCCCCTCATGGACCATTTCTGATCCCTCCTGGCCCCAGCAGCCCTGCTGGGTGTCTGCCAGCCTTACTTAGAGCACAAGCGTTGTGAGCCCTGAGGATGCCCCACCCCAGCTCCCACCCCGCCCTGGAGGAGCAGGCCAGGCAAGCAGCCCCATGAGGTCACCCAGAGGCTGGGGACAGAGTCCAGAGCCGAGGGCACCGAATCGAAACCGGAAGTCAGAAAAGCAGAAGTGCAGGCCTGCTTTCCCCCAATCCCCATGGGTGTGGGAACCCAAGGCCCGCTCGGTTCTTTCATAGAACCAGCCCTGTGACGGAGTAGGGTTGACAGCTCTGTTCTACACATGAAGAAACTGAGGCCCAGAAATTCAAGCAGCTGCTCAGTGAGAAGCTGAAGTAGAGTCTAGACAAGAGTCCAAGTCTCTGGTCTCCGGCTCCACTCTTTTTCCCTCTGAATCAATGGAAGCTTCTGCCCCAAGCCCAAGAAAAGGGTCTCACCTGAAACCGTTACATTTGGAATCTCACCCCACATCCATGCAATAAGATTACACTGAGTCAGCCGGGCTGCTCATGCCTGTAATCCCAGCATTTTGGGAGACCAAGGCGGCGGATCACTTGAGGTCAGGAGTTTGAGACCAGCCTGGCCAACACGATGAAACCCCATCTCTACTAAAAGTACAAAAATTAGCTGGGCATGGTAGCAGGCACCTGTAATCCTAGCTACTCAGGAAGCTGAGGCAGGAGAATCACTTGAGCCTGGGAGGCAGAGATTGCAGTGAGCTGAGATCGAGCCACTGCACCCCAGCCTGGGTGACAGAGTGAGACTCCATTAAAAAAAAAAAAAAAAAAAAAGATTATACTGAGCTGTGGTGCCACACCTGGGAGGCACAGTCAAATCACCCAAGGAGGCTTAAAATTAAACACTTTCCCCAGGTCCTGGCCCAAACCACTTCCATCAGAATCTCAGAGGGCTGAGCTAGGCACAGTTCCCCAAAGCCTACTGAGGCCTGAGGCCCAGGATCCTGTGGGGTCACCCCCAGCTCCTCCGATCATGCCCCTGGACATGTAGCTCTGGGCCAGGCCGGGATGGTTAAAGGGAGACCCAGTTTCTGTCCTGGAGAACATGTGTTTGGGGGAGGGACCTGTTGTGTGGACATGACTGAGCTCCTTGAGGCAAAGATCACCATTCCTTCTGGCTCTCCCTCCACCTGGCTTGGGTGGCACAGAGCAGACTCACTGAGTCAACAAAGGACACCATGTCCCCTCGCCAGCCCCTGAGCCAGTTCCTGGGCCAAGTCCTGGTTTAGAGGCGTTCATTTTGCCTCTAGCCCCAGAGGACTGGGTCTTCCTAGTGCACCTGCTCCTGCCCCAGCACTTCCTATGAGGGTTTGGGAGGGAAGAGTGAGGTCAGAGTGGGGAAAGGAGGGGTGTTGTGCAGCTGGTTTGTTCTAGAACCTCTCCTGACCCTCCCCCTTGTGCCTCTCAGAGGCATGAGGGTGTGGTGGAGGGAGGTGGACCCCTCTGGGGAGCCACTGTGGTCATCACCTCCTCTCACTGGGGGGAGGGAATCTGAGACAGGGCCTGAGAGCCAACTTCTGTGGCCAAGAGCAGGCAGGAACTGTGTGAGTTTGTTCACTCCCTATAGTTTGGGGCTGGAGCCCCCTGGGAAACCCCCATCATGGGGGCCCAGCTTCCTACTGGGGAAGAGAAGCAGGTGAGATGCCAGGTGAGTTGCTGGCTGCCCATTCTGCAGTCCCAGCCCTGACACTGACACTCCTGGCCCCTGCCATAGGGAGTCCCTGCCCCCCATTCTACCTGCAGGGCAGTGCTGAGGGCCTGAGTTCCACACCTGTCCTCTTCTCTCCCCTCTCCACCCAGCTCCTCCCTGGTGGCTCAGAGTTTCTGGCCTCTCTGGAATTTACAGAGGCTATTCCTGTCTCTGAGGCCTGGTTGCATATCCCTTGGTGACCTGTCATATGCACGCACACGTGTGTTGTATGTGTGTGTGTGTGTGTGTGTGTGAGTCCGCATGCCTGGCCTCAGGGTGGGGACAGAGAGATGGGTCAGGTGTGTGATAAGCATGAGGCCTCCAGCCTTCTGTGATTCCTGCTGTCCTCCACCCTGATAGCGAGGAGGGGATTAGTCTACCCCTGGGGTCTGGGCTTCTGAGTCAGGTACAGGGGATGGGACACTGGTATGAGAGCTTTTGTGGGCAGAGCAGGGCATGGGGCCCAGTCTTGCTCCTAGTGTGATCTCTACAAGTGTCTCGTGCCCCACATTCACACTGTGCCTGGCTCTGCTTGGGGTCCTTGTCCCCAGCCCACAGTGGGTACAGGAGAAGAGGGGCTGAGAGACATGGCAGGGGAGAAAAAGAGAGCCAGGGTGGGGGCCGGAGGAGGAAGAATGGGCCTAGAGTGGGAGGGTGGGGGTCAGAGCCTGACCAGGAAAGGAGGCGGCCTTCAGCAGGGGTGGGCTTGTGGGCTTAGTGCTGCCTGGCCCTTAAGCCTGGGGAGGAAGCACTTCTAAGGGAGGAGGGAAGACAAGATGGACCCATGGGCTCAGAGGAGGGGCTGTAACTTTTTACTCAGAGCATGTGTCCACTGTGCGTGGCTGGGGTCTGTCACCTCCACATGAGGGGGTGAAGGGAAGAGAGGCCAGGAAGAAGATTTAACCTTCCTCCTGGAAGAAGCTGGTGCCTGGCCCTCTTCTCTGGGTCCTTAGAGAGGAGGGGACAGGCACGGGCACACTTGTACACGTATGTGGACACGCAAGTGGGAGTGGGCGCATGTGGGCATGCAGGCGTGGGAGGGCATATGCATCTTGGTGACCGAGTCTGGAGAAGACAGATCCAGGTGGTCAGGCGGGCAGATAGTGATGTGGTCAGAATCCTTCCTGTCCTCCTCGGGGCTGGCACAGTCCAGATGCCAGCTCCCTGTGATATCACATCTGCCCAGACCCCTTCCTCTTTGGGAACCCTTCCCCTCCCCCCCACAAGCTTCCTCTTTCCCATCACGCCCTCCCTGGGCCTAGAGGGAGTGGACAACCACTCATTGTCCTGTTTCCGCCCCAGGAGCCACTCCAGGCCAGCCCAGTCCCCCAGCACTCAGCGCCCCCTCTGCCCGCCCTGTCTGTGCAAGCGCGCCCCTCCCCCACAGGCTCAGCCGTGATTCTCTCTGTGCAGTTCATGCTGTGGCTGGGTCTGGCTGTGATCTTCCCCTGTGCAGCCCACACCATGGCTATGTCTGGGCCTCAGATGCGGCTCACTGGTCATTAGAGCACTGAGTGGGGCAGCCAGCAGTGTTTCTAGAAGCATAAAAATACCCTCAACCTGAGGCCCCTCCACCCCACCCGCCCCAACTCAGGCAGCACTTCCGCAGCCCTGACAGGAAATGGGCTGGAGTCTCAGCCTCCCGCCATCTCGGCAACTTCTTGTTTCCCTGTTGCCCTGTGCCAGCACTGGGGTAGTGCCCCTGGGCTCCACCCCCAAAACCTTCCCAGGGCTCTGTCCCGGCAGTTCAGAGGGGCCAGGATGGTGGACATAATCGCCAAAGTGACCAGGAGGCAGAGTCGAGCCTTGCGGGCACAGGTAGGGGATGCTGGGGTCAAGGGGTGCCCGGTGGGCCTCTACCACAAGCCCTGTTAGGAGCTGGGTGAGCTGGGGCTTAGAGCAGTGAGCCTCTTGGAAGTTGGGGCTCATACTTCCTTTTCTCTTTCCTTCTCGGAGGCCCTGCCCATCCAAGAGGTGGTCAGCTTGAAGCAAGAGTGGCAGGGCTGCCACCTGCTTGTGGACAGGGGAGGGAACTGGAGATAAGGGGTGAACCACTGTAAGGAAGTGCCAGGGGGCTGGGCAGCCTGGAGCCTGAGAGCCGGGTCCCTCTTGGCTCCTCCTCTGGCCTGAGGTGGGAAGGTCACTTCTTGTCTCTAGGATGCGACCCAAGAGCCATTGATCCCGTAGTCAGGCCCCTGCTTATGAGCTGCATCTGGGTCTTGTCTGGGCCTCCATGAACAGGAGCAAGGAGGAGGGTAGGGGTGGCAGGCGCTGCTGTAACTCCTTGAAGGCCAGAGGATGTGGAGGGCGTGAATGCACCTGGCCCCAGGAGCTGGTTAGAACCCAGCTGAGGCTCTGCCAGGAGAGGAGAGCATCTCTATCTCAGCACTGTGCAGGGTCTGCCGAGAGTTCTAGAGTTTGAAGGGGCCTGAAGGACACTGCAGTTCAACACCCACCACAGGACTGTGGCTTCCCTAACAGGGAGTAGACTCTGCTCAGTCACCTCCAGTGAGGGCCCCTCACTACCTCCAGAAGCAGCCTGTGTCTCTGGCAGCCCTAGTCCTCAGAATGCTTCCTTCAGAGGAATGCTGCTGTGCCCCTGCAGCATGATACCCCATCTTCTCTTCCTTGTGACAGCCCTGTCATGCTGGGGACCTAAACTTCTACCTCCGAAATCTCCTCTGTACCTGCTGGGGACATTCCTTCGTGTGAGGACCCCATCAGCCTCACTGGCCTGGGACTCCTCGTGGACCCAGAGCCATGGCCCACAGCCTGCCAAGTAGAAATTCCTGCTCCAAAGAGCCTGCTCCTTATCAGCTCATCCACCCCTGGTGGAGCCTTTCAACTCCTGCCCCAGTGCGTTCAGCTGGGAGGATGGGAGGTGTGTCTGGTTCCTCTGCCTTCCTCTCCCCGCTGCTTCCATCCTGCCCTCCCCAGGAATCTCCTGGTTTCTGTGGCTCCAACCCTCCTCCTCAGAAAGCTCAAGCTCATTCCGGGCTCTTCTGTCATGTCAGGCATGTTTGTTGCTGAAACTGGGCATGGGTTAGACTTGTGTACACAAGCAGTTTGTGGCAGACCTGCTATGTGCTTCAGGGCATTGGCCCAGCTGCTGGGGGGCAAATGGAATCAGCTACATTATCCTTAGTCTTGCTCTCAAGAAAATCCTGCCTTTTGGGGCAGAGGAGGTGGGCAGATGGTTGGACAACTGGCTGCCCACCAAGGCAGAACGCCATTGGGCCTCAACAGAGCAGTGAGCAGAGTGCCAGCAGGTTTGACCTCTCCCTGGAGAGGCTTGTCAGCTGAGCACCGTGAGAGAGCAGGATTTGGGTAGGCAGAGAACCAGAGAAGGGAATTCCAGGCTGAGGGAATGGCTGGAGAAAACGCATCGAGGTGGGAGGATGCCTCTTCTGTTGGGGGCCAGTGAGAGGCCTGTTGTGGTTGGACTACAGGATGCCACATCAGAGCTATGGTGGGGGTAGAGAAAGGACAAGTGGGGTGGAGGGTCCCCTCTCAGCCACACAGCAGCCTGGAGGAAGGGGAGAGGAGAGAAGAACTGATGGGCTGGGATCCCCAGCTCTCCCTGTCCCCCAGGCGCCTGGGGACTGCCACCTTGTCTAAAACTGTAACATCCTCTTCTTTGACAGTGTTTTCATTTCTTGCTTAGCAGTGATCAGCACTGACATGCTGTCCATTTACTCATCACCCCCACCATTTACACACAGGTGCACTTGAGTGCCAGCTCTGCCAGGGAGGGATTTGTGTCCCTTTCTTCCCTGCTGTATTCCCCGTGCCTCAAACAGTGCCTGGCACAGAGCAGGTGAATCTTTGTTGGGTAAACAAATGTTCTTCTTTTCCTTCTTCTTTTCATTGTTTTGGTTTGGTTTGCTTTTTTGGCATCGGTTTGGTGAAAAATGAATTTTTTTTTTTTTTGGCATCTGCCTAAGGCTCAGGGAGAGACCACCCTGAACAGGTGCTTCCTCTTTCGAGGAGTTTACAGCTTAGTGATGGTGTCACAGTCAGCAGAGGAACTTCTGTGAATTTTTAAAAGTTTTGTAGTACAACATTTTGAGGCTGCAGGAAAGTTCAAAGAAAACAAAACAAAAACAAACCCCTATAATCACAGTGCTCAGAAGGGACCTCTGTTAGCATTTTGGAAAGTTTCCGAAAACACGAAATTGAAATGTGGAAATCTGCTTTCCCCCGAAGTATTGTGTATGCTTAGAAAATAGTAGTAATTGGCCAGGTGCGGTGGCTCACGCCTGTAATCCCAGCACTTTGGGAGGCCCTGGTGGGCGGATCACCTGAGGTCAGGAGTTCGAGACCAGCCTGGCCAACAGGGCAAAACCCCATCTCTACTGAAATACAAAAATTAGCCAGGCGTGGTGGTGCGTGCCTGCAATGCCAGCTACTTAGGAGGCTGAGGCATGAGAATCGCTTGAACCCAGGAGGCGGAGGTTGCAGTGAACCGAGATCACACCATTCCACTCCAGTCTGGACGACAGAGCGAGACTCCATCTCAAAAAAAAAAGAAAAAAGAAAAAGAAAAAAAAAGAAAAGAAAATAGTAGTAATCTCCGTATGCCATGCTGCTGCCTGGGGTTTGAGAATGTAGTCATCTGTCCCTCTGTGGGGCCGAGGGTGCTGGGCTGAATGTGGGGGCACGGGGATGGGGGGAATCTCAGGAAAAGGCTGGAACCTGGCACCTCAGCTGAATCCTGAAGAAGGAATTGGAGTCAGCCAGGCAAAAAAAGGGGTGGAGATGGGCCTGGGCAGGCTGCAGATGAGCCTAGGCCTGGAGGAAACACAGCAGGGAAGGTGGGGACCTCTAGCAACTGGTGCTACTGGAGCTTAAAGTTCAAGGCAAGGGGCAAGGAGTGGCAGGAAGTAATAGTGGAAGCACAGGCTGGTGAGGGACGGTCTCTTGTGCCTGGTTAAGGGCTTAGACTTTGCCCTGCAGCCAGCACGGAGCTCTGAGGTGTGAATCAGGAGAGCCTCTGTTCCGGGAGGCTTACGCATGGCTAGGTTTATGTTCTATGTGATTGAACCCCCAGCTGCCCTCACTCTCCTTTGGGGTGGAGTAAAACAATTCACCTCTCTTTGCCCCTCCATACTCCAGCCCATCTGGTTGTCCTGTCTCCCTCTCTTGTCTGGAATTGGTTCTGACACCTGCAAACTTCACCTTGGAAAGTTCAGTCCCCAAATCCAGACAGGGTACTGATTCCAATCCCAGAGCTTTCTGGGCTGGGAGTGGGGTGGGGTGGGAGCTCTCAGTGGAGCTGTAAGAATGCAGCTTGAATCCAGGAGGTGGTGGTTGCAGTGAGCCAAGATTGCGCCACTGCACTCCAGCCTGGGTGACAGAGCTAGACCCCATCTCAAAAAAAAAGAATGCGGCAGGGCCCTGAATGGGCACCATAAACAGGGGCATGCCCCAGACCACTTCTCAGTTCCTGCCCAACCTCTGACTTGCCTCTGTGAGTGCACAGTTGTGAGAACTGGGTTATCGATGTTTTATTATTATTGATAAATATAATTAATGTAATTGACCCACCCGTCTGGGGCACTAAATACTTTACAAAGTACTTTCAAGAGCATTTCCTCATTCACTCTTCACTACAATTTCCGGAATGGACAGAGCAGACATTTTACACCCAGGAAACTGAGGCAGAGAGGTAGTGTGACTTTCTGAAGGTCGCCGAAGGGGCTAAAGCTCGAGAAGAGGCCACTTCTAACAGGCACCTCCCCTTTCAAGGAGTTTACGGCTTAGTGATGGTGTCACAGTGAGCAGAAGAACTTACGTGATTTTTAAAATGCTTTGTGTACAAAATTTTGAGGCTGCAGAAAAGTTTAAAGAAAATAAAGCAAAAACAAACCCCTATAATCGCACTGCCCAGAGGGGACCTCTGTTACCATTTTGGAAGGTTTCTGAAAACACAAAATTCCTCCTTTCTCCTCCCGCAGGTGGACGACCCCCCGGAGCCCGTGTACGCGAACATAGAGAGGCAGCCCCGGGCCACTTCACCGGGCGCCGCTGCAGCCCCCCTTCCCAGCCCCGTGTGGGAGACGCACACGGACGCGGGCACCGGGCGCCCCTACTACTACAACCCAGACACGGGAGTTACCACCTGGGAGTCGCCCTTTGAGGCTGCCGAGGGTGCCGCCAGCCCAGCCACCTCCCCTGCCTCGGTGGACAGCCACGTGAGCCTTGAGACCGAGTGGGGCCAGTACTGGGATGAGGAGAGCCGCAGGGTGTTCTTCTACAACCCGCTGACGGGCGAGACGGCCTGGGAGGACGAGGCCGAGAACGAGCCCGAGGAGGAGTTGGAGATGCAGCCGGGCCTGAGCCCTGGCAGCCCAGGGGACCCGCGGGTGAGGGGCAGGGCCAGAGTGGGCGGTTCTACCTCTGAGCGCCTCTGATCCCGCCTCCTGCTCCCAGAGGCCCAGGGACACACGGGTGAGGGGGTGGTGATGGGTGGGCGGGGCTACCTCTGAGAGCCTTTGACCCCTTCTCCTGCTCCCACAGACCCAGGGACCCCAGGGTGAAGGGCGGGGCTGGAGTGGGCGGGGCTACCTCTGAGCACCTTTGACCCCACCTCCTGCTCCCACAGACCTAAGGACCAGAGGGTGAGGGGTGGGGCAGGATGGGTGGGGCTACCTCTAAGCGCTTCTGACCCCGCCTCCTGTTTCTACAGACCCAGGGATCAGAAGGTGAGGGGCAGGGCTGGAGTGGGCGGGGCTACCTCTGACGCCTTCTGCTCCCACAGCCCCAGGGACCAGAGGGTGAGGTGCGGAGCTACCTCTGAGCGCTTCTGACCCCGCCTCCTGCTCCCACAGCCTCAGGGCCCAGAAGGCAAGGGGGTGGGCCTGGTCCAAAACGGCAGGGCCAGCAGGCAGTACTGGCACTCAGAGCCTCTGACTCCACCTTCTGTTCCCCGCAGCCCCCCACTCCCGAGACGGACTACCCCGAGTCGCTGACCAGTTACCCCGAGGAGGACTATTCTCCCGTGGGCTCTTTCGGTGAGCCCGGCCCTACCTCTCCCTTGACCACACCCCCCGGCTGGTCTTGTCATGTCAGCCAGGACAAGCAGATGCTCTACACCAACCACTTCACCCAGGAGCAGGTAGGGGCAGGGGGCAGATGGACCCGGACAGCCTCAGAGTCCTCCCCACAACCTTCCTCACTAATAGGTCGCCTCAGTGCTCTAAACCGCAGCTCCCACACAGAGCCTAAACCAGCCAAACACAGTCACCTGCACCTGCCCCTCCAGACTCCCTGGTGCTGTCTTGGAACCTGGTTAGAGGGAAACTTTTCCTCCCCTCTCATAAGCTGGGCTGGAGGCCCTGACCGTTCCTCTCCCCACAGTGGGTGAGGCTGGAGGACCCCCACGGGAAGCCATACTTCTACAATCCAGAGGACTCCTCTGTTCGATGGGAGCTGCCCCAGGTAACAACCTGAGGAAAGAGGGGTGTTGGGGAGAGAGGAAGAGATCACATACGACTGTGTCTTTCTCCCCAGGTCCCTGTCCCTGCCCCTCGAAGCATCCATAAATCCAGCCAGGATGGTGACACCCCAGCCCAGGCCAGCCCTCCAGAGGAGAAGGTAGGGGAGGAGCCATTGAGGTCCTGGCAAGACCACCACAGAAGCAGTGGGGGGCTTCTGGAGTTCCTGGGAGGAGGGACTTGGTGGGATCTATCTGTCTCCCCCATAGGTCCCAGCAGAGCTGGATGAGGTTGGGAGCTGGGAGGAAGTCTCTCCTGCCACAGCTGCTGTGAGGGTAGGCATCACCCCCTACCCCCAGCCAGGTGGTGGTGCTGGCGAGGAGGGTTCAGTGGAGACACGGGCCCAGACCATAGAGAGTGGCAGCTGAGCAGGTGACCAGCCTCTACTCCCCATAGCTCACCCCTTAACTACACACTCTTGCGCCTGCTCTCTCTTCTCTCTCTTAGACCAAGACCTTGGACAAGGCAGGTGTGCTCCATCGCACCAAGACGGCAGACAAGGGAAAGCGGCTCCGGTGAGAGCCCATCTACACTCAGGCCGGGGCAGGGTGGGCCTTGGTGACGATGTTCACTGAGCACTTCCTGTATGCCAGGTTCTTATTAATCCTCACAACAACTTCGTGAGTGGTCCTCTGTGGACCCTGAGACACTGTGAGATAAAGTGACTTGCTCAAGGTCCCTCGGCTGCTAGGTGTTAGAGTCGGGATTCCAGCCCTCATAATGGGGTGCCCTAGCCTGTGTTCCTAAGCTCTGACTTGTTCCTGGGGTAGGAGGGGCCCTCAGCCCAGGACCAAATCTAAGTCCTGCCACCCCCACTTCCCCACTCCCACCTAGGAAGAAGCACTGGAGTGCCTCCTGGACTGTGCTGGAGGGTGGCGTCCTGACATTCTTCAAGGACTCAAAGACCTCGGCTGCAGGCGGCCTGGTAAGGCCAGGCCCTCAGGGCAGGGACCACCCCGTCTGCTTTTTTTTTATTTTTCTTTTTATTTTTTTTGAGACGGAGTCTCGCTCTGTCACCCAGGCTGGAGTGTAGTGGTGTAATCTCGGCTCACTGCGACCTCTGCCTCCTGAGTGCTCCTGCCTCAGCCTCTCGAGTAGCTAGGACTACAGGCATGTGCCACCATGTGTGGCTAATTTTTGTGTTTTTAGTAGAGATAGGGTTTTACTATGTTGGCCAGACTGGTCTTGGACTCTTGACCTCAGGTGATCCGCCCACCTCGACCTCCTCAAGTGCTGAGATTACAGGCGTGAGCCACTGTGCCCAGCCCCCATCTGCTCTATCTAATCTGGCTTGGAGATGACCAGGTCTGAGAGAGTGGTCCATGAGTGTCAGAGGAGCTGGGCCTTGGCAGGAAGGGGGTGATACTGGCAAATTCACTCCAAGACAAGTAGTTTTAGCCCACTGGAGATGGGGAACAGTCTTGAGGGTGGCCAGCTCCAGCCTGGAGGGCAGGGGGGCTGGGGGTGGGCACACCTGCTTGCAAGGATGCAGACTGCACTCCTTTCCTGTCCTCCCCTGGGTGGGTGGGCAGCAGTGGACATGCCAGCCAGCAGGCTCCATGGTTAAGAAGCATCAGGGTCTCTGGGTTCAGGAACACTTGGGGCTCTTTTCCCCAGAGTTGTTTCCTGGCCATGCCAGTGACCCCATCCTATTCCTAGGGTCAGAGTGCCACAGCAGACACATCTGAACTGAGGGCTCCCTGTGACCTTCCTCCCTCTCCCACAGAGGCAGCCTTCCAAGTTTTCCACCCCTGAGTACACAGTGGAGCTGAGGGGGGCCAGTCTCTCCTGGGCCCCCAAAGACAAATCCAGTAGGAAGAATGTGCTGGAGGTGAGTGGCGGGGTTGGGGAGAAGGAGGGAAGGGGCTTAGTGATGCCTGCCAGCCCTCTGACAACTATTGACCTGGAAATGACCTGGGGGTTTTTGACCCTTAATTCCCTATGAGCCAACACTGAGTGCAGCTTTTGGCTGTATTAACAGAGGTAGGAACCCAGAGCCAGAGAGGTGATATTGGTGCAGTTGTTGGCAGTGCTGTGGGACCCTTACTGTAGGCAAGCCCCAAGAAGGAGGACCTGGGAAGAATTGGGGCTACCATTCTCAGGGCTCAAGGCCAACGCTGCACCCCCGCCCCAGGGGACCTGTCCTTTGTTTCTAACATCACATATTCTGCAGTTCCCTCTCCAGGAGCTGAGTTAATAATAATCCTTGCCCTGGAGGGTGGTGAGGAGTAGGGCCTCCGGGAGAGGAAATTCTCATGACTAGAATGGCAGCCCTCGTCCCAGCCTGAGAGAGACAGGAGGCTCCCTGTCCCTGGCTGCTTACTGTGACAGGCCTGGTTGGGAAACCTCTTTCTCCCCAGGTCCCTTTCCCTGCCCCTGAGCCAGAGCCCCATTTCCGACTGGACCGCATCCCCACTGAATAAACTGGGGCAGTGGAGAAGACTACCATGCTACCCCCGCAGGAAGGGAGAGAAGACCCAGAAAGGGTACTCCCAATGCCACACCCTTCATTGTCCATGTGTTGTCTTGTTTTTAAACTACTCTTACCCTGACCTCAGTCCCTAGAAGGTTTGAGGCAGATCACAACAGAAACACACGTGGTGAACTGTCAAATTAACTGAAAAGCCAGGACCATGAAAAACAAGTAAGAGATGGGACTCAAGATGGAGAGGAATTAGGGGGCAGATGATGTATGGGTGCTAAGGTGGTGGTTACTGAAGAAAATTTAGCTCCGACTTTCCTGCTAGGTGAGGTGAAAAGAGAAGGGCTATCAGGTGCATGTCTCTTTGTTGTTGAACAAATAATAAAACCCACCCAGATGTTGAGGGAATCAAAGCTTTTTCCTAACCCTTCACTCTTAAATTTCTTGTATGTAGCTCCATGAACATGGGATCTAGAAGCACATGCCAGGTACCCTGCAAAACAGCTCCAGGAAGGTTTAATTCAGGATCCGGGACTGCTTCAGGTAGCATCATTATGATGAAGGCCAAGAGCATGACCTCATGTCTAAGCTCAGAAAAAACAGTTCTGCAAGGAACCTGAGAGTGTAGTTTCCTGATTATTCACCAAGCTCCATTCAGTTCTAGAGCCAGGATATCTACAAAGCAAAGTTGGAAAACTGGTTTCATCTCATGAGCTACTCTGATGAGTAGGTCTGGAGTCTTGTGGGGTTTTGTTTTTGTTTTTATTTTTTGTTTTTGTTTTTAGAGACAAGGTCTTGCTCTGTTGCCCAGGCTGAAGTGCAGTGGCACGGTCATAGCTCACTGAAACCACAAGCCCCTGGGCTCAAGCGATCTTCCCACCTAAGGCTTCCGAGTAGCTAGGACTACAGGCGCGTTCCATCACATCTGGCTAATTTTAGTTTTTATAGAGATGGGGGCTCACTATGTTGCCCAGGCAGGTCTCAAACTCATGGCCTCAAGTGATCCTCCAGCCTTGGCCTCCCAAAGGGTTGAGATTACAGGTGTGAGCCACTGTGCCTAGCCTGGAGCCTTCTTGAGAAGAATTCTGAAGGCTTCTCTGGGCTTGGCAGGATAGAGTTCTGTGATCAACTAACAATATCTGCTATGGTGTTAAATTGAGGAGGGACATCACTATTATTATTATGATGATTATGATTATTATCCAGAGTCTCACTCTGTTGCCCAGGCTGAAGTGCAGTGGTGCAATCTTGGCTCACTGCAACCTCTGCCTCTCGGATTCAAGTGATTCTCCTGCCTCAGCGTCCCGAGTAGCTGGGACTACAGGCGCCTGCCACCATACCGGCTAATTTTTTTGTATTTAGTAAAGACAGGGTTTTACCATGTTGGCCAGGATGGTCTCAATCTACTGGCCTCAGGTGATTTACCTGCCTTGGCCTCCCAAAGTGCTGGGATTACAGGTGTGAGCCACCATGCCTGGTCTGAGACATCACCTGTGCTAGTCATGTTTCTCCCCTGACTTTGAGGGATAGGTATATCCTTCAAACAGTTCTCAATGAAGATCATCACTGATGGACTTTTGATGAAAGTTTCAGAATAGGGCTTTTTGAGTTGTCTTTGCTGGCAAGGACTGGAAGGCAGGTGCTGCTCAGGCCAGTGGGAAGGTGGGCAGGCCTGAATGGAAATCACAAGCCCCTGCCTCCTGGTTGACTGCCATCCTCCCTCCATGCAGGGCGGCCTGTAGGCAGCTCCAAGGTTTTCCTCAAGAGACAGCCCCAAATTTTATATCATTGAGGATGGATGGCTTTGTTGGGCCCAGGAAATTTTCACAGCAGGTCTTTCTAGTCACCCCGAGTTACAGAAAACTTCAGCAACAGTCCGCCAAAAGCTGCTAGCATTTGCCTGTGCAGTCAGCAGGATAAATGTTTTGTTTATTTGTTTGTTCTTAGAGATAGGGTCTTACTGTGTTGCCCAGGCTGGAGTGCAGTGGCTTGATCGTAGCTCACTGCAGCTTCCAACTCCTGGACTGAAGTGATGCTGTCACTTCAGCCTCCCGAGTAGCTGGAAGTACAGGTGCACACTAGCATGTCTGGCTAATTTTTAAAAATTTTTCTAGATATAGGGTCTCACTATATTGCCCAGGATTGAACTCCTGGTCTCAAGGACTCCTCCCACCTTGCCCTTTCAAAGCACTAGGATTATGGGCATGAGCCGTTGTGCCTGGCTGGGGGTGAATATTTTGTGAAATACATTGCTATGTAATGATACAGCTTTGCCCTCTATATGAAACTTGCAAATATGAACTGATTATGTTTTGAGAGAGCTGCCAAAAATCATGGCTGTTGTTTTAGAAGTGTTGTCAAGCCATTCTCTGGGATAATCTTGAGCAGGGCTCTTGTCTGCTTTGATTAGAGTGAGGCTGTGTTATCTGCCTCTTGAAGGTTCTCTGTCCTTTGCAGGGGAGGGCTAGGGGATGGGATATGCCATTTTCTTTTCTTTTCTTTGAGACAGAGTGTTGCTCTGTTGCCCTGGCTGGAGTGCAGTGGCGCGATCTCAGCTCACTGCAATCTCTGCCTCCCGGGTTCAAGCGATTCTCCTGCCTCAGCCTCCCGAGTAGCTGGGACTACAGGTGCGTGCCACCAGGCCTAGCTAATTTTTTGCATTTTTAGTAGTGGCAGGGTTTCACTGTGTTAGCCAGAATGGTCTCCATCTCCTGACCTCATGATCCACCCGCCTCACCCTCCCAAAGTGCTGGGATTACAGGCATGAGCCACTGCGCCCAGCCTCATTTCATTTTAAAAAGCAGTTTAAATAGTCTTCAAGTATAAGTTTAAAAGGACAGCCAAAGATAGTCCATTCCAATTCTAGAAGTTGTGTCCTGGGGTCTGAGACACTTTCTGTTGTCTCTGACTCTCGCTGAACCGAAAGGGCAGGGTTGGTGTGAGCTGTTGCCGCCAAACATTCACATTAACCTGGAACACTGGGTCCTCAGAGCCAGAGGCTGATAAGGAATCCAACTAAGCTGCCATCCAACTCAGAAAGGGCTTTGAGCGTCAGTCCTATGGTGGCAAGTTTCCCTCTGGTGTTCTGTTTAATTTATGCTTCATGATGAAGCGGGCTAACAGAAGACGTGTTGCCCAGGCTGGAGTGTGGGAGGTGGTGGGGACTCCTGGCTGCAGAAGGTGGGACAACGTTTCTGAGTCCTCAGTGTGTGTATGGGGAGGGGCAAGGGGAGACCTTTCTTTCCCTGGGATCAGCCATGATCAGCTTTCAAATCCTCCCTATATTCACTGTTGCTTCTAGTAGACAGGGGTCTCAACATAGGAAGTTTTTGGGTTGTTTTGTGTTTTTTTTTTTTTTTTGAGATGGAGTCTTGCTCTGTCGCCCAGGCTGAAGTGCAGTGGCATGATCTCGGCTCACGGTAACCGCCGCCTCCTGGGTTCAAGCAATTCTTCTGCCTCAGCCTCCCAAGTAGCTGGGATTACAGGAGCCCGCCACCATGCCTGGCTAATTTTTGTATTTTTAGTAGAGATGGGGTTTCACCATGTTGGCCAGGCTGGTCTCGAACTCCTGACCTCATGATCTGCCCGCCTCGGCCTCCCAAAAGTGCTGGGATTACAGGTATGAGCCACCGTGCCTGGCCTCACATAGGAAGTTTCTTTCACTTAGTTTGCAGGCCAGTGCTCTGCATGAGGCCTGCCATGTTCTGTGGCTTGCAGGGAGGCAGGATGGGGGAGGGAAAGTGTACCAGACAATTGAGCCATGCAGCTCTGTGCTCATCACTCACTAGCTGTGTGCCCATGAGGAAGCAGCTAAAACTTGCTGAGCCTCAGTTTGCTCATCTGTAACACAGAGATGCTGTCAGCCGCTGCTTTACGTGAGGCAGATCCAAGACTTGGCCTGGGGTGAGGCCCTTGCTCCATTAAGCTCTGAGTGCCTGGGGTCAGGGACAGGTCACCTCTATCTCTGTACCTACCCCCAACTAGGGCCAACCCCCAGGGCAGACCCAGGGTACCAGAGATGACCCACTGACTTGTGTCCCTCCAGCTACGGAGCCGAGATGGCTCCGAGTACCTGATCCAGCACGACTCGGAGGCCATCATCAGCACCTGGCATAAGGCCATTGCTCAGGGCATCCAGGAGCTGGTAAGCAGAGCCCAGGGCCTCTAGGGGCAGTGGGGAGGGGGTGGCCATTATGAGTGGGGCCCTCTGCTCAGGCTCAGGGAGCTCTAAGGTACCAGTGGGTAATGCAAATGCAGTCCCCACTAATGGCTAGGATGGCAGGGTAGGCGGCTGAAGAAACTGCCTTCTGTAAGTCTGTGAATCCAGCCCTGGAGTTGGCCCTGCAGGAAGACTCTCCAGGTGAGGGTAGGGCACATTCTAAAGGAAGTTCCCATTTCACGGGAGGCAGAAGGCCAAATAAACACTCTGCAAGCCAACCAATGGCAGGCTGAAACTAGCAGATAAAATTTTAAAGGATTGATTTCAATAGTCGACCATTTTTTTAAGGCTCAAAACACCAATTGCATAAGTAGAGCTAGGACAGGGGCCCTCTGACAACTACTGACCTGGAAATGACCTGGGGCTTTTTGACCCTTAATTCCCTATGAGCCAACACTGAATGCAGCTTTTGGCTGTATTAATAGAGGTAGGAATCCAGAGCCAGAGAGGTGATATTGGTGCAGTTGTTGGCAGTGCTCCGGCCACAGCTGGAGGTGCAGGCTCAGAACAGGGAGCCACGTATTGAGGAATGTTGACGTAGTTAGAGGAGCTGAGGAAAATAGAGAAAGAAGGCACCAGGTGGGTAGGAGTCCCCAGGATAGGAAGGGGTGTGGGAGAACAGGATGACTGTCTCTGCACCTTAAGGGCTCCATGCAGCTAAGGGAGGTGAATGTTCTCAGGCTCACTGGTGGAGGTAAGGAGAGTTAACCTGGTTAAGGGAAGAGAGGACTCTTCGCTGAGGGTCTCCAGGCCATGCCTGTTGGGAGTGCATTTCGGGTCCCTTGCCCCATCCTGGAAGGACCCGCAGCTGGCTCAAGGCCCCGCCTCTCTGAGGCTATGGGAATCCAGTCCGCAGAGCTGCCCCCAGAGGAGAGCGAGAGCAGCAGAGTGGACTTCGGGTCGAGTGAGCGCTTGGGAAGCTGGCAGGAGAAAGAGGAGGACGCGCGACCGAATGCAGGTGTGCGCAAGGCAGGATGGGGTGGGGGCTCCAGGAGGCCTCTCCTGGGGAGTGACGGTTGCTGGGGCCTGCCTGGCCTGCCCTGGCGCTGCCTCCTGACTCAGTCCTGCCTTTCCCCGCGGCAGCCGCGCCCGCCCTGGGCCCCGGGGGCCTGGAGAGCGACTTGAGCAAGGTCCGGCACAAGCTCCGCAAGTTCCTCCAGAGGCGGCCCACACTGCAGTCGCTGCGGGAGAAGGGCTACATCAAAGGTACCCGAGGCCTGCGGGGGGCGGGGACCCGGGACCGGGACGGGGCGCAGGCTGGGCAGGAGCTGATGAGCCTCTGCCCTAGACCAGGTGTTCGGCTGCTCGCTGGCCGCGCTGTGTGAGCGCGAGAGGAGCCGGGTGCCACGCTTCGTGCAGCAGTGCATCCGCGCCGTCGAGGCCCGCGGTACGTGCGCTGCGGGGGTGAGGGCGGCAGGCATTGGGGTGCCCGCAGGCCTCCTGCCAGGACCGCAGGCTGGAGACCCCTGGATGGACGCAGGGTCCAGGGGGAAAGTACGGGAGGCCCCGAGTGGGAGTCATAGCAGGGACCCGTAGCCCCACCCTATCCCCATCCCTGAACCCGGGATCAGCGCCTCCCTCTGGCCCAGGGCTGGACATCGACGGGCTGTACCGCATCAGTGGAAACCTGGCCACCATCCAGAAGCTACGCTATAAGGTGGACCACGGTGAGGCCCGTCCCCAACCCCTGCCCCAGGGCCTGAAGGCGCAAGGGGTACTGATTTCCCTTCCGTCCTCCTCCCTTCCTCCGCCACAGATGAGCGCCTTGACCTGGATGACGGGCGCTGGGAGGACGTCCACGTTATCACCGGAGCCCTGAAGCTCTTCTTTCGGGAGCTGCCCGAGCCCCTCTTCCCCTTCTCGCACTTCCGCCAGTTCATTGCGGCCATCAGTGAGCACCTGGGGCAGGTGGGGCGGATGGGGTAGGGGCGTGGCGGGGCACTCCTTTAGCAGGCTCCCCTCGCCCAGCCGATACCCCCTACCTCCCGTTCCGACTCCCTCCCTCTAAACCTTCCCTCACCCAGAGTTGCAGGACCAGGCCCGGCGCAGCCGCTGTGTGCGTGACTTGGTGCGCTCGCTGCCCGCACCCAACCACGACACTCTGCGGATGCTCTTCCAGCATCTCTGCCGGTGAGCCGGACGGCCCGCGCGGGAAGGGGGAGGCAGGTCCCGGCTGAAGCCCCCAGCGCCTCCCCGCAGTTCGGAGCCCTGAACCCGCCCACCCCTGCCACAGGGTGATCGAGCACGGCGAGCAGAACCGCATGTCGGTGCAGAGCGTGGCCATTGTGTTCGGGCCCACGCTGCTGCGGCCCGAGGTAGAAGAGACCAGCATGCCCATGACCATGGTGTTCCAGAACCAGGTGGTGGAGCTCATCCTGCAGCAGTGCGCGGACATCTTCCCGCCGCACTGACTGCTGGCCTGTGACTGGGGCGGCGGCCGCGGTCCTGCCACACAAGCTGGGCGGCGGAGGCCACGCAGCCGGGCCTTCTTCTCTCTGGGACCCTCCGCCAGCGCATAGCCGCAGGCCGGTGTGACTTCTGCACCCTCGGTTCTGAGGGTACGGTGACCCCTAGTGGGCAGTTTGCAAAATGTGATTCCTTCCTCCCAACTCCCCATCCCCCCCTCCCGTCCCCGTCACGTCCTGTTTGGGGGTTAATTAGGTTTTTTCTCTGTTGCATCGTGCCTACTGTGCGTGTGCGATAGCGTGTGTGGGGGTGAGAGTTTGTTTTCTGGAATGGTAGGTGCTGGGAGGAGGAGTTTGATGGAGGGCTTCCTGGCTGCTTCTGGCCCTCACCTCGTGGAGGCCTTCACAGAGACCCTGTGGGCCCTGGCCCTGTGCTGGCACTGTGCCAGTCATGAAGCAGCTGTGATCACTTCCCCACTGTGGAAACAGGACTGACCCAGCCTTCAGCGTGGGCTGCTGAAGCTATCCTCCTCAGGCCTCAGGGATGACCTCCTGCCTGAGCCTCTCACAGGCTGGCTGTGGGCCAGTTTCATCTGCTTTCCTGTTGGGGGTCCCGGGCCTCTGCTGTCCCTGACCCACTGGTGTTCTGTGCAAGGCTTCTTCCCATTCACCAAGTGCACACCTTGCATCTGCCGCTCGGCATGCACCAGTTCCACACACCATCCCATTTTACAGACAAGGACGCTGAGGCCTGCAGCAGCAGTGTGACTTGCTCAAGGTCCAGTGAGTGACCTCATTCCCCAGAAAAGGCTCCTCCCACATCAGAGTACAGCCTGGGTAGGGGGAAAATCAGTTCTTTCAGCTACCACCCATCCAACCTTTGGGCCTATGCGAAAAGAAAGGAACTAAGCTGGGTGTGTTCTGTCTGGACCTGGGGAGGCCCCTGAAGGCAAAAAGGGAAACTGTCCCAGCTGTTCTGTCCTAGGGGAGGGGGACATAGCCCTAGCAGGAGCTCCCAGCCCCTCTTGGCACTCTGACACACAAGTACGCCCATCTGGGGCCCGCTTTGCCATGAAGAGCTGGGCAGGCCTGCAGGGTGTGGGGAAGGAGGACACAACCTCAAGAAAGGAAGCGTGAACCCCAGGGAACAGCGGGTCCCTTCCCTCCTCAGACACAAGCCACCTCAGCTTGTGGCTCTTGGCCCCCAGCCCCACCAACCCACCTGTTCATTTATTCAACAGACAATGACAGCTGATATTTATTGGACATTTGCACCATGCCAAGCATTCGGCTTGGATTATCCCATTTGTTTCTCACAGCCGGTATTTATTGTCTGCTCTTCTGTGCCAGGTGCTGTGCTCTGGGCAGGGGCACTGCATGGGCTGCCTGCCCTGGTGGAGCTTGTGGTCTGATGGGTGAGGCTGACCCAAGCCCACCCCATTGCCAACAGGGCCAGGGCAAGAGTACACACAGGGGCCTCATACCATATGTCTAAATATTTAAAAGTTATCAATCAAGCTAACAACTGTTAAATAAAATATGTTCTATTCTCCTACTTTGACAAATGTGTCTTGATAATGACCTGGAAGGCCAGGTTCTAATTTAAACTGCTTTGACTTTTCCAAGTTCCATGCCCAAATGTGGTGGCCGGAGAAGGGCAGGCCCTGGACTCAGCCTTCCCTTTCATCTTCCCTCCCACAGAGCCCTCCTCCCCCAAGCAGAGGCTCACGGGCACATATGTGGACATCGTAGTCCATGTGTGCAAACTGCCCATACCCCCTGCAGCCAGCCGCCACTTGGCTACCCCACTGGTGACGTAGTCCACCCTTGAGGGAGTGGGCTTGGAGCTATTTGGGCAGGGCATGCTGGGGCCCCATGTATCAGAAGCATGTTCTAAAGGGAAGGTCCAGGCTTCAAGAGGGCTCCCCAGATTCCTCATCCTGTGGGGAGAGCCACAGACACAGGAGCCTTCTCCTGCAAGAGGACCCATGGCAGGGACCCCTCTCATTTGATCCAAGGGTGAAACTAGATAGACAGTAAGCAGATAATTACTTGGTTATCACATTTGTACAAGAGCTAGCAGAAGTGTAGAGTGCTCGGAAGGTGTGTCATGGGGTGTGAATGTTGCCCAGGGACCTGAGATGCTTCTGCAGAAGCCACATTTGAGAGAAGCAATAAAGAATGAAGAGGAGTCGAGCAGGGGAGGGGTTAAGGGAAGGGTGCTAGTCAGTGGGAGTGGCATGTGTAAAGGCTCTGGGGCAGGAAAGCTTGTGGGGAGAACAAAATCTGAGAGAAGACCATTGTAACTGGAGCCCAGAAAACCAGGGAGCATGAGTATGAGGTGAGGCTGGAGAGCTGTAAGGGACAGAGCATGTGGGGCCTTAAGGCCAAGGACATTGGGTCCCCAAGACAAGGAGCTGAAAGGCAGGGAGATCTTGGAAAGGTGTCCGCTCACCATCTCCTTCACCACCCCAGGCTTCTGACCCTGCCAAGGCCTCAGTGGGCAAATAATACAGCAGCAGGCACAGAGGTCCTAGAATTATCACATTTTTGTCATGAAGGGGAGCTTCAGAAATCACCTACCACCAATGAGGAAACCTCTAGAGAGAACATCATAAGTCACCTGCAGCCACATGGCAGGTTGGTGGCAGAACCTGGCCCAGAGCTTCATTTGCACAGTCTAGGGACCTACCGTGCCCCTCACCAGAAGTCCGAGGCTCAGTCATACGTCCCCAGCCCTGAGCACATGCATGATGAGCACTGTAGGTGTGCATCGAATAGGTTTGGGACGAATTGGATTGTTCTCAAACACAAAGAATGTAGGAGTGGTGTCTTCCCTCTTGAAGCTCCGTCTGGATGGGGAGAGCTATAAAAAGGAGCGACAGTGGCACAGCTAATAAGGGCTGCCACGGGGATCTCTCTCCAAGCCCACTGCGTCTCAGCAGATGCCCTTAAGTCCTCCTGCAGCCTATAGTCTGCCCCTGAAGCTACTCTCAGAAAGGCCATGGTGCCCACTTGGTTGCTAAGTCTGGGGACGTGCCCAATCCTGTGCAAGTAAACACATGGACTGTCTGCTGTCCTTCTTGAGACATGGACTGTCTGTTCCTTTGCCTGCAGCAACATGGGGTTTCCTTTTTTCTTTTTCTTTCTTTCTTTTTTTTTTTTTGTTTGAGACAAGGTCTCACTCTGTTGCCCAGGCTGGAGTGCAATGGTGCGATCATAGCTCACTGCAGCCTCAACCTCCCAGGCTCAAACCATCCTCTTGCCTCAGCCTCTCAAGCAGCTGGAACCACAGGCACACACCACCATGCCTGACTTTTTGTAGAGATGGGATCTCACGGTGTTACTCAGGCTGGTCTCAAACTCCTGGCCTCCAGTGATCCTCCTGCCTCAGCCTCCCAAAGCACTGAGATTGCAGTATGAGTCACTGTGCCTGGCTTACATGAGTCTTCTCTACCACTCCACCCCTCCCTTCTCAGCTCCCTGTGTGCTCTGCTTGCCCTATACATGGTGATGCCCCCACTCCCAGATTGTGCCCTTGGCCCGCTGCTCTCTCCCTTCCACCATCCGTCATCCATTCCACCCTGCAGACTCAGCCACCAAGCCTGCACTGGTGTCACCCAAATCTCTAGCACCAGCTTGGAGTGCTCTCTCACGAGTCATGTGCAAAATCTACCTGCTCAGGAGACACTTCCATGTGGATGGCTGCCAGACACCCAAAGTGCAACCCATCTGCAACAAAGCTCAAACCACCCCTGCTCCCTGTCTCTGAGCATGGCAGCCCCAGTCCCCAGAGTCCCAATCTTCCACTCCTAAATATGTCCCATCCTCCATCAGTCTCCCTCATCTGGGTGATCACAGCAGCCTCTGAATGGGTGCTCTCCTCCCCATTTAATCCTCCACCCAGCAGCCACCCCTCCCACCTATGCATACCAGCTGTGCCCACGCTGCCCCGGGACACTCCAGGCTGCTTCTTGCCTCGATACTTTTGGGCCAACAGTCTTCCTGCCTCCTTCCCTTTCCCCTGGCCAGTTCCTCCTCCTCCTCCACCAAGCCTCAGCTCACACCTGCCCCCTACACCCTCCTCAGATCTCACGCGTGTGTCTCTCTCATCACACTTAGCTCACTGGATATGATTGTGCTTCCGTGGCCAGGCCTTCCCACTGGGCTGTGGGCTCGCAGAAGTTTGCAAGTTTCATCCAGGTCATAGCCTGCATCATTACCTCATTCCTTTTAATTGTATTTATTGTATTTATTTATTTATTTATTTTTGAGACAGAGTCTCACTCTGTCACCCAGGCTGGAGTGCAGTGGTGCAATCTTAGTTCACTGCAACCTCCACCTCCCAAGCTCAAGCAATCTTTCCATCTCAGCCTCCCAAGTAGCTGGGACTATAGGCGTGTACCACCACACTTAACTTTTGTATTGTTTGTAGAGACAAGGTCTTACCATGTTGCCCAGGCTGGTCCCATACTGCTGAGCGCAAACAATCCTCCGGCCTCTGCCTCTCAAAGTGCTGAGATTAGAGGCATGAGCCACCACACCTGGCCCTCATTCTTTTTTATTGTCAAGTAACGTTCCATTGTATGGATATATCACATTTTGTTTATCCATGTGTCAATTGATGGACATTTGGGTTGTTTCCACTTTTTTTTTTTTTTTTTTTTTTTTCCTGAGACAGAAAAAAAAAAACTCTGTCTCCCAGGCTGTCTCCCAGGCTGGGAGACAGACTTCTCACTCCCAGACTTCTCACTCTGTCTCCCAGGCTGAAGTGCAGTGGCATGATCTTGGCTCACTGCAACCTCCACCTACCAGGTTCAAGCAATTATCTGCCTCAGCCTCCCGAGTAGCTGGGATTACAGGCACCCGCCACCACACCCGACTAATTTTTTTTTTTTTTTTTTTGTATTTTTGGTATTGACGGGGTTTCACCATCGTGGCCAGGCTGGTCTTGAACTCCTGACTCCGTGATCCACCTGCCTTGGCCTTCCAAAGTGCTGGGATTACAGATGTGAGCCACTGCACCCAGCCGGGTTTTTTCCACTTTTTGGCTAATATGAATAATGCTGCCATGAACACTCGCGTACAAGCTTTTCTGTGGACATATCATTTCGGTCAGCTAGGGCTACCATAACAAAATACCATAGACTGGGTGGCTAAAACAACAGAAGATTTATTTCTCACAGTTTTGGAGGCTGGAAGTTCGAGTAAGGGGCCGGTACAGTCAGGTTCTGATAAGGGCTCTCTTCCCGGCTTGCGGACAGCCACCTTCTCACTATGTCCTTATGTGGCACAAAGAGAGCAAGCTCCAGTCACTTCCATTTATTACAAGGACACTAATCTCACCTTTATGGTCTCACATGAACCTAATCACCTGCCAAAGGCCCCACCTCGATGCCATCACATTGAGGGTTAGGGCTTCAACATATTAATGGGGTGGGAGGCACAAACACTCAGTCTATGACTCATGTTTTATTAATTATTTTCCAGGAGTTTGCTGGATTAAATTGCTGGAATAAAAGGTAACTCTACCTTTAACCTTTTGAGGAACCATCAAATTGTTTTCTATAGCTGCACAATCTCCCACCAGCTGTGTTTGAGGGTTTCTGTTCCCTCTCGCCTTCTGCAACAATTGTTTTGGGTCTTCATTCCCTCCAACCCCTGGCCCTCCCGGCCTTCCCTCTCTCAACAGGTGACCCACCTCCACCTCCCGGAATGGTGGACACACTTAACATCCCACCACAAAGCTCAGCCCTCCCTCACCACGGCCTCGCTGGCCTCCTTTCCTCGGTACCTCAGATCAGACATTTCTCCAGGGTACAGCTCATCTGTTTTTTCAGGAAATATCCATGATCACTGGCCCCTCTTCTTGCTATTTAGCTGCTGTCTCAGGTTGAATGTCCCAGGAAACACAGACGTTGGCAGGGGGCTTGCTGGGCGTGATCTCGGGACCAATGCCTGAGGGGTGGAGCCAGCAGGAGTGGCTGAGGGAGAAGCTGAGCTGGGGCACAGCCCCGTCTAAGGCCTCAGCCACCCCATGGGAAGCCCTGGAGCTGGGACAGCCTCAGTCTTGTGTCCCATTATGGCCTGGGGGCCAGGCCACTGGATATGGGCTGCCTTGTAAGGTGGGAGAAGGGAGGGCATGGATTTGGGCAGAGCAGCTCTCTTCAGCCCAGGACACATCCTGGAGAGAGGCTCAGATGAGTGCTATTGGCTGCTCACCCTCCCTGTCCTTTGGGAAATCCTCGCTCAGTCCTGGAGGAGGGCATCTGAGCAGCACCCATGGTATCCACTGCATCTACTGGCCACTTCCCCTTGCCACGGGAACATCCTGAAGTGCCTCTCTCTGAAACCCCCTACAACCCCACGTCTCTCTGCAGCTGCCACCATCTTCCTCCTCCTCCTCCCAAACTTCTCAGAAGTCATCTACACTCAGGGTATCCATCCGCTTCTCTTGTTCGCTTCTCAACCCCACCCCCCGCCCACATCACACCACTGAGTTTCTTCCCCTAAACTCACTGATGATTTCCCATTGATAGCTGCTGGATATTTGGGGGTCTGTGTATGAATTGCCTTTTTAGTGGCACCCTATCCTCTGCTGACCACCCCATTCTTGGAAATGTTCCCTTTCTCTTGGCTTGCACATTCCCCTCATTTTCCTCCCACCTCGGGCCATGTGTCTCATACTCTGCTGCACAGCCAATACAAGCAGAGTCCTTGGGGTCCACCCCTCCTCTACTGTCCTCCCTCCCTGGATGAGACTGTCTACACCCACAGCATCAGCGACTCACTGATCCATAGTACCTGGCCTGACTGCTCTCTAAGCTCCCAATCCTGGTGTCCTCTGACAACCTGACATCTGCTCTGGGACGGTCCTCAGCCCAAGACTGGATTTGTGATTTTCCCCAAACCTTGTACTCCTCCAGGGTTTTACCTGTCCCAGGCAAAGGCTCCATCATCCCCCGAGTCAGGTGAGCCAGAAACCTGGGAATGTGGCCTGCTCCCTCCATCTCATCTGTCTCTCCTGCCTCCATGCCCGATCTGTGTCCGTTAGTCCTTCCTGTCTGATCCACCCCTCTCCATCACTAGGGCCCCTTCCTGGTCTAAGGGGTTAATATCTCCGGCCTGGACCCTGCAGCAGCTCCCAGCCCCCTTCCCCATCCCGCATCCTCATTGCCCCCACTGCATCCAGCCTCATTTCAAAACACATGTCTGATTAAATTATCACCCTGCCTAAAAACCTTTCCTCTCATCTAAGGAAAAGACCAAGCTTCAGCATGGCCTGCCTTCTCTCGTGAACCAGTGTGAGGCAGTGGCTCAGAGCATGGGCTCTGGAGTCAGGCTCCCTGGATTCTAATGTGAGCTCCACATTGCCCTTGCCAGATGGTTCTGGATAACTGACTCATTCCTTTGTGCCCCAGTTTTTTCACCTGGAGAATGGGGATGCAATAGCAGCATGTGGTTGTGAAGATGCCGTGAGACGATACTCACAAGGCTCTGAGAACACAGTCTGGCTGCAGTGAATGCTTGCTGGGTCCTGTGCCTTACATGCTCTTTGGTTTCTGGACTGCAGCTACACTGGCCTCCCATCGATTTCACAAATGTTTCACACTCCCTTCTGCCCCAGGACCTTTGCATGTGCTGTGTTCTCTTTGTAGTTCTCTTCTCCCTTTACTTAGTCATCTTTTAGCACTGTGCTCAGGTAACTTCCTTGGGCGGCTCCTTCCAATGCCCACCTAGGTCAGCGTTGTTTGTTACACACCATCAAAGACCCATATGCTTCTCTTATCTAAATTTGTCATTTTACACTCATATATCATGATTGTTTATTGCTGTCTGGATCTCCCCACCATGATACTATAAGCCCAGAATGGTGGGGACTCTCGTTGCTCACCATCGTATGCACAATGCCTGGCACATAAAAGGTGTTTAAGAGGCCAGGTGCAGTGGCTCAGGCCTGTAATCCCAGCACTTTGGGAGGCCGAGGCAGGCGGATCACGAGGTCAGGAGATCGAGACCACCCTGGCTAACACGGTGAAACCCTGTCTCTACTAAAAATACAAAAAATTAGCTGGGCATGGTGGCAGGCGCCTGTAGTTCTAGCTACTCGGGAGGCTGAAGCAGGAGAATGGCGTGAACCCAGGAGGTGGAGCTTGCAGTGAGCCGAGATCGCACCACTGCACTCCACCCTGGGCGGCAGAGCAAGACTCCGTCAAAAAAAAAAAAAAAAAGGTGTTTAAAAGATACCCATTAATGAGCTGATACATGAAAAGGAAGACAGCTGGAGTTCAATCCCTAGCTCTGCCATTTCCTATAAAGTGATCTTGGGCAAGTGGTTCACTTCAGTGTGCTCATCTGTAAAGTTAGGAATTCACGCCTACCTCCGAAACTTCTCACCATTATAAAATGACATGTGCAACACGCACGGCCCAGCACCTGGTGGTGGAACATTTGCACCTGGAACATTTGCAAAGTCTTGATAGTCTTTGTTCCTCAGGCCCAAGGATAGTCCTGGGTCCTGGGGTGAGACAGCCTCTGTGGTGGGACAAGACGTGGAAGGGCTGTAGAGGAGCCCCTGGGGTGCAGCCAGATCGCCTGGTGGACAGTAGAGCACATTGAGCCAGGGACTCTTTGGTTTTCAGAGCACTGGAGCCGTCCTTTTTCAAGTCTTCAGTCCAGCAGTGTTGTAGGGAAAGGTACTTTTGTCTGGCTTGGGCAAGAGCATCAGAAGCAGATGACTGTCTCCTCAGGCCAGTACAGGAGGGGACCCACTGGTATCAACAAGAGAGGCCCTGCCGGGTAGAACTGGAGCTGTGAGTGAGGTACAACCCCCTGTGTCCTCCAAGAGTGGATATTCTTGTTTCGTTGCCAGTCTCAGAGCAGGGCTTGGTATATTAAGAGAGATGGCAAATGTCATTCCAGAAGAAAGGGCCAGCCCATGAAGGGCTCTGTGCCCTGCTGGGAGAATGGACTTCATCCTTTATGGCCCAATGGGTGCCACTAGGTGATGACCAGGTGGACAATATGGCCAGGGATGCTTTTCCCTTTTTATAAACTTTTTATTTTGAAAGAATTATTGACTTACAAGAAGTTACATAAATAGTACAGACAGGCCTGGTGCAGCCAGCACCTGGCTTCCCCTGGTGGTGCCGTGTTACATAACCATTGTGCCTTATCAAAACCAGGAAAGCGATGTAACTAACTATAGACCTTGCTTGATTTCACCATTCTTTGCATGCACTCATTTTTGTTTGTCTTTGTGTATAATTCCATGACATTTTATCACATGCATAGATTCATGTATAGCCAGCACTGCAGCAAACAAGATACAGAATGTTCCATCATCTCAAAAGAAACTCCTTATGCTTCCCTTTCCACTGACATCCTCCCGCTCCTTCCCTAATCCCTGGCAACCTTGTCTTTATCTATCTCTATAATTTGCTTCTTTTGAGAATGTTAATGGATGGAAATATACAGTATGCAACCTTGCAAGACTGGCTTTTTGCACTCTGCATAATGCCCTTAGGATCCATTCAAGTCATTGTTGGGTATCAATAGTTCATTACTTGTTACTCCTGAGTGGTATCCTACAAATATGCTTTTAAAGAGATTTTCCCAGCTGTGGCTGAAGGAGGGAGGGAGGGGACCAATTAGGAAGCTGCTGGTGTTCAAGGAAATATCACAAGACTTCTGTCCTGGCCCAGGCCCCACACCACCTCTCTGCAGCCTGGAATTGACCCTAGAAGTGTTCAGGCTGGACCTCACTTCAGACCAGGGTTGAAGCGTGAGGGCTTGGGAGTCTTGAAGCTGAACTGCCAGTAGGGGACGCCAGAGGCCTTTTGCCCAAGGGGCGATTCCGAGGCGGGAACAGCAGGGAGTGTTAGAGGGAGTTTTGGGCTGCTATGCATGGGGCCAAGAGAATCCTGAAGGCTTCGCCCTCTCTTGACCCCAGCCCCCATGTTTCCGGCCAATCCTGAGTTTTGAGGCTGGGGGATGAGGCTGATGACATGTAGTCGAGGAGAAGGTGAGGTGAGGCTTGGACCAGGAAGAGGCAGTCTGGGGTCAGGCAGAGGGAGGTCCCTGTGGGCCTGGGGTTCCCCATCAGAGGGCGGATCTGGGCTCAGGCCACCGGGCCGGGCATTGGCACCTCTGCTTCGCCCATCCTTCCCATCCTCAGCAACCAAGGATTCTCCCAAGAGAATCCCTCTCCCAAGAGAAGTCTCCCCAGACCCTGGAGTGTGTGCTAGCCCCTCTTTGCTCCCACGCTCTATACCTGGCTCTTGCCTCCCTGCAAGATGCCTTTCCAGATGCCCCACCGCCCCCCACTCAGTGCCTTACCCAGCATGCTGTGGGCTGCGTGGATCCCGCACTTGTGCAGGGCGCAGAGTGGGTGCTTACTGAGCTCTGGCACCTGTTAAGTGCTGAGGAGCCAGGAAGAGGTGCCCTGTCCCCAGTATCCGAGGGACCTTGGCATTCAGCCGCCTCTGACTCCTGTCTGCTTGGTGGAACATTCCTGAGCAGCAGGTACTCTCCTCAAAACCCACATGGGTCCTCCATGCCCTTCAGAGCTCAGCTCGCTCTCCCTGTGCGATCTTTGCCCCATCCTTGGCTGCTTGTCCTCTGGCTGACTCTCTCCGCTCTCACGCCAATGCCCAGCCTCCCGGGATGCCTCTGCTGTCCGTGCAAGCCCTGTGGGTCTCGCCGCCACGCCCTCGCCCCCATTCTCTGCCTCCTGCCCCACCACCACGAAGCCTTCCCCAGGGCCTTGCACATATCAGGCTTAAAAAATGTGAGCCCCCATCCTCTGTGCCCCCACAATGCATGGGCATGTGGACTTCGTAATAGAATCTCCTTCATGTGGCCTGGTCTCGTCACTGGCACACAACACACCTGTCACCTCCAGAGGCTTCTCATTCATTTCTGATCACCCAGAGCCTGGCACACAGAAGGGGTCAAGTGAAGTTAGATTGAATAAATGCATGAATGTGCCAGTTGTCATATCTTTGAAGCCTCCTCCTGTGACTGGTTGCCCCTCTGATTGCTCCTTGGTGGTTTTCCTTGTGGGCACTCGTTCCTCTGTGGCCTGTAGATGCTGGCAGGCCGCCCTCTCCTCTGCTCAGCTCACTCTGCCCCCTCCCTAGGCAAGCTCACCCATCCAGCCAGCTGTAACTGCTGCCCTTCTGCTGCCAGGCCCCAAATCCATTCCACAGCGTGGAGCCCTGAGCCCCAGGCATACCTCCCACCACTTCCTCTTTATTTGCTTGTCTTTATCTGTCCTTCCCCCTGTCTGTCTTTCCCACAAACGTTAAGCTCCATTACAGCAGGAATTTTGTCTGTCTGATGGACAGCTGCATGCCTGGTGCCAGCACATGTTCGGTAAATATGAATGAATGAATGAACGAATGAATGAATGAATGAATCTCCCTCTGAGGTCCTGTAAACACTTCCAATTCAACGTATCCCAGATTGATTTTGTCATCTCCTCTCTCCCCGTAATTTCCTTCTCCTGTCTTTGCTACCTCTCTCCTCCCAGTCCCCCAGTTTAGAAATCCCAGTGTTGGCTGGGCACGGTGGCTCACGCCTGTAATCCCAGCACTTTGGGAGGCCGAGGCAGGTGGATCATGAGGTCAGGAGATCGAGACCATCCTGGCTAACACGATGAAACCCCGTCTCCACTAAAAATACAAAAAATTAGCCGGGAGTGGTGGCGGGCGCCTGTAGTCCCAGCTACTCAGGAGGTTGAGGCAGGAGAATGGTGTGAACCTGGGAGGTGGAGCTTGCAGTGAGCGGAGATCGTGCCACTGCACTCCAGCCTGGGCGACAGAGTGAGACTCCAACTCAAAAAAAAAAAAAAAAGAAAAAAAAAGAAATCCCAGTGTCACTTAACACATCAACCCATCAACCAGTCACTGCTTTCCCAGGTTCTATCTCCAGTCTTTCCCACCCCACCCCACCCCAGCCCCTGGCTCACTCCTGGCTTAGACCCTCCCCATTTGCCACCTGGATCTCCTCAACTGCTCCTCCCTCGGGCTCCCCTCCTCCGCCTTTGTTTCTGTGCTCATTGCCACTTGATTTCTCTAAAACACCACTCTTATTATGTCAACCCCTGCTTAACAACCTCATTGCATCCACGTCCCATACAGTTGTGTTTCCCTAAGTGGAGGACTCACAAAGTGAGTGGCATATGGCATGATTCTAGGAGGACCCCCATACCATGTGCCAAAGGTGCACTGCAGTGATCTTTAGTAGTTGCAAAATGAGGAACTTGTTTCTTCTCTAACTCTGTCCAGCCTTTTGAGTACACCAAGGAGAGTCTCCCTGTCATCCTTCACATCTGTTTTTCTCTTGCTAATCTCTCGTTTTTGCAGGGATCAGGATCCCAGCCACAGCCACCAGCAGCAAGATATCAAGCTAGAATGGAAAGATAACATGGTCTTAATTTTATTTATTTTACAGTTACCTACTATATGTGACATGTGATATTGGGTCTTTAGTTATGGTAGTAATGTTCCATAAAATAAATTTATTTGGGAGACAATATTGCAAATTGCATATCTATCAAAGAAATAACATCCCAAATATATCAAGAACTCTTGGCGGGGTGCGGTGGCTCAGCACTTTGGGAGGCTGAGGCCGATGGATCACTTGAGGCCAGGAGTTCGAGACTAGGCTGGCCAACATGGCAAAACCTGTCTCTACTAAAAATGCAAAAATTAGCTGGGCATGGTGGTGTACGCCTGTAATTCCAGCTACTCAGGAAGCTGAGGCACGAGAATCACTTGAGCCCAGGAGGCGAAGGTTGCAGTGAGCCAAGATTGCACCACCGTACTCCAGCCTGGGTGACAGAGTGAAACCCTGTCTCAAAAAAAAAAAAAAAACCTCTTACTTATCAATTTAAAAAATCAATAGAAATAAAAATGGGCAAAGGCCTTAAAACTTAACAAAAGAGGATATGTGAGTGGCCAATAAACATGAAAAGTGATCAATTTCATTAGTCTCAGAGATATGCAAAACCACAGCATGATATCACTATACACCCAAAGGGCTAAAGCGAAAAAGACAGTATCGAATGTTGGCAGGGGTGTGGAACAATTGGAAGTCTGATTCACTTCTAGTGAAGATATAAACTGTAACAACTACTTTGGAAACTGGCCATATCTACTGAAGCTAAACATATCTACACTACCCTATGACCCAGGAATTCAATGCCTAGGTATAATTCCAGCAGAAATGAGTACATGGCATTTACCAAAGTCATGCACAAGCATGTTCATAGCAGCTTTATTCATCACAGCCAAAAATGAAAAATAACCTGTATGTTCATCAGTAGAATGGGTAACGTGGTATATTCACATAATAGAATTCTGTATCAAGTGAAAATGAATTAAGCCACACAAATGCTGAGCAAAGGAAGCCAGGCACAAAAAAGAGCAGTTGTTATGGTTCCATTTATATAAAACTCAAAAGCAGGTAAAATTAATCTATGCTGTTAAAGCTTGGAGAGTGGTTACCCTGTGGAGTTGTTCATTGGAGGGGGCTGCTGAAGACTCATAATATTTTGTTTTTGACCTGGGTGAAAAATGACTGTGTTCTTACACAAATGAAAAGTGATTGATTTGTGTACTCTTTCATATGTACATTATGCATCAATAAAAAGTTATTTAAAATTTTTTTTGAGACAGAGTCTCTGTGGCCCAGGCTGGAGTGCAGTGGTGCTATCACAGCTCACTGAAGCCTTGACCTCCTGAGTTCAGGCGATCCTCGACCTCCTGAGCTCAGGTGATCCTCCTGGCTCAGCCTCCTATGTAGCTGGGACCAGAGGTGCACATCACCACACCCGGCAAATTATTTGATTCTGTGTAGAAACAGGAGCCTCACTTTGTTGCCCAGGCTGGTCTTGAACTCCTGGCCTCAAGTGATCCTCCCGCCTCGGCCTCCCAAATTTCTGGGTTTGCCACGGTGGTAAGCCACCGTGATCAACCAAAATTACTTAAATTTTGGGTTTTTGTTTGTTTGCTTTTTGTTTTTTAATGTGAAACATTTAAAGACAAACATTAAGAAAATGATGCCGGGTGCAGTGGCTCACGCCTGTAATCTCAGCACTCTGGAAGGCCAAGGCAGGCGGATCATCCAAGGTCAGGAGTTCAAGACCAGGCTGCCCAACATGGAGAAACCCTGTCTCTATTAAAAATACAAAAAAAATAGCCAGGCGTGGTGGCAGGTGCCTATAATCCCAGCTACTTGGGAGGTTGAGGCAGGAGAATCGCTTGAAACAGCAAGGCGGAGGTTGCCTTGAGCCGAGATTGCGTCACTGCACTCCAGCCTGGAGCAACAAGAATGAAACTGCATCTCAAAACAAAAAAAAAGAAAGAAAGAAAATGAAAGTTCTAGGCTCTGACAGCTTTAACTTGAAGGTACAGTGCAAATAGCAGGTATTTGGAGGAACTTTGCCTTGGATCAAGTCCAAATTGCCATGCCTGGCTTAGAGGTCCTGCATCATACTATAAAGGCGGTTCCGCATGGTAGTTCAGAGCACAGATTTGGGAAACGGGAGCTTAAAAACAAAGAACACAGATTTGTGAAGTTGACAAACTTGACTTTGAATCTGAGCTGTGCCACTGGCTGTGGCACTCTAAGCAAGTTACCCAGCCTCTCTGAGCATCAGCTTCCTTACCTATAAATCACCTTAGAGGATGATGGACTTGCTAAGTGGGATGAAGAGGCCCAGCACTAAACACACTGGGTGAGTGGGATAGCTGCCTGCTGCTCCCTGAACCAGCCCTGCTGTTTCACACACACCTCCTTGCACCCCCAGGTGTTTGCACATGCCATTCCTCTGTAATGCCTTTCCACCTGGCGATCACACTGCTCATCCTTCCATGTCTAGCTCAAGCACCTCGTCCCATGTGATGCCAGCCCCAGATGGGGGCTGCATCACTCTTTCTGCATCATTCCACCCGTGACATGTGCACGTCCGATGCTAATTATATCCTATTTGGGCTATTTATATGGTTTGCTATTCCTGTAGCTGTTGGCACCGTACTCGGCTCCTAGGAGGAGGCTTTCAGTACCTCCTTACTAGACAAATGAAAGAATGGACAACTCGTCAAATGATTCTAATTTCCCTGCAGCTTCCTGGCAGGGAGGGCCTGGTTCCTTTTGCGTGCTCATAAGAACATCAGATGTGCAGCCCTGTGTTAGGGACCTTATCCATCTTATGGAGAACTGGCACCACAAGATGTGTTGTGGGTGAGTGGTTATCACCATGACGTCAGCCTCAAAGGTTAGGGATGTCCCCAAGTCATTCCAGTTCCCTTTAGCACCCTATATGGATAGGTCACCCATAAGAGCACCTCCAACTTCTACTTCATTGCAGAAGGGTAACAGGTTCCCTAAGCCAGGCACTTGCTGCATAAGAAAGGGATGCTTTTATTTTTTTTGAGATGGAGTCTTGTTCTGTCACCATGGCTGGAGTGTAGTGGTGCCATCTCGGCTCACTGAAACCTCCAGTTTCCAGGTTCAAGCCATTCTCCTGCCTCAGCCTCCCGAACAGTTGGGACCACAGGTGCGCACCACCACACCCAGCAATTTTTGTATTTTTAGTAGAGATGGGGTTTCATCATATTGGCCAGGCTGGTCTTGAACTCCTGACCTCAAGTGATTCGCCCGCCTTGGCCTCCCAAAGTGCTGGGATTACAGGCTTGAGCCACCACACTCAGCGCTTTATTTTAAACTTTTATAAGTAATCAGCAGGTGCAGGGGGAAGAAAGGGGCATCTTGTTTTGATATGACTTTGCGTGTGACTGAGTTCACAGTTCCCTTTGTGGTTTGATAAATTGGGCCATATTCCTTCAACAAGAAAATTGCCATAGAACCCCTTTGAAACCTGTGCTGCCCTCCAAGATCTGGCGAGACAATGAGCATCTTACTTCACCCCACTCCCCTGCACTCCTTGCTCTCCCCAAATATGCAGGCACTTACACAGCCCCTGGCTGTGGCCATGCCCGTCCCTCAGCCCCACCTTTTGCACTGGTGGAAGTCAACCCACAGGTACAGTTACCATCAAGTGCTGGCCTTGTGCTGGTCAGAATAAGATGGAAACGGCAAGAACCCTGTCTTCTTATCTCCCACGCGGAGTCAGATACAGAGAGAAATTCACAGTACAGGACGGTGTGTGTCGTGGGGGAGGGGCATGGGGCCTGAGGGAGGCCAGAGATTTGGAGACAGGGGTAGGGAAGGCTTCCTGGAGGAGGTTGACGTTTTGATTTCTGGTGAGTTTGCTCTGTCCCACTAGAATGTGAGCTGCATGAGGGCAGGGCCCTTCATCTTGTCCTCAGCTGTTTCCCCAATTATGAATGCTCAGGAGCATGGTGAACATACAGTAGCTGTTTAATCAACAACTGCAAAGGAATCGGGCAATTACTGAGCTAGCTTGGGAGGGCTCCGTGAAAGCTGGCCCTTCTGAAGGCATTCTAGGATGGAGGTCCTTGGTGAGCAGAGGCCTGGCATGGGGAACCAGCAGGATGTGTGAGGGGGATGGGATGCAGTTGGAGTAGACAGGCAGAGGATGGAGTGCCCAGCAGGCAGGGCAGGGCCGGGCAGTGGGAGCCCTCACCCTCCCTCACCCCCTTCCTATTCTGAGACCCCACTGCCCCTGGCTCTTTGTGTACACTTCCTACACACCCTAAATCCCGCCTCGTGTGACACAAGTTCATTTATCAGCACTTATTTAGCACTTACTGTGTGTCAGGTGTGGTGCCAGGGCAAAACACCTACCATGTGCAGCATGAGGCAGTTTCCAGAGTGATTTTCCATCCAGTACCAGCATCCCTAGAGAAAGGGATCCATCCATCCACACATCCCTTTATTCGTGCAATCGTTGACAGGCAGGGAACACAGCAGGTACAAAGGTCCTGGGTGGGACAGTGCTCAGGCACTGGAGGAGGAGAGGAAGGTGGTCGGTGTCTATGGAGAATGGGAATGTTTGATGGGGGTGAAGTGGGAAGTGGAAGGTTTGAGGTAGGAGCCAGCAGCCAGACTGGGAAAGGCTTGTAGACATCTGGATTAATTCTGCAGTGAGATGCAAATCCACAGAAAGCCTCTACAAAGGTGAGGGATGCATTCTGGTTGACATTTTAACAAGATCATGGGGCCAAGCTAGAGTTAGAGGATGCAGAAAGACTGGCATTAGCTTAGGGTCTATGTAGGAGGTAAAACTGTGGAACCAACTGCGGAAGCCATTGTTTCTCTTCCAAACCGCTTTCTCCCCATCATTTCAGAAAATGGTACTACTAGAACCCTATTGCCCCAGCCAGAAATTTCTAATTTCTGCATCCCTTCTCTCTTTCACCTCTTACATTCGATCAGCTCTGACAGTGTCCGGCAAGAAAGTGGAACAGCTTCCAGGCAGTGCCACGCGTGCATTTCAGGTTAATGTGCACCATCAGGCAGCCTGGCTATGAGATGGGCTCAGCAACTTCGGCTTCCCTGGTGCAGCCGGGGGAAAAGTGCACAGTTGGCTTTGCCACAGTGAGGTTCTGCCAGCTGAAGACGACAAGGGGAGCAAGAAACAAGAGCTGGGGCTGTTGCAAGACAATAATCAACATGGTAGACCAGGGACCCCAAGGTGGAAAAGGAGGGAAAGAAGTGGGGGGGATGGCCGGAGAGAAAGTAGAACTTTAGAAGGAACCTGCCCCAGAGAAAGAGAACTGGAAGGATAAGAGGTGTGGTCAGGGTAAAAATTCAGGGATGGTGCTGTGAGAAAAGAGGACAAGGTGTAGGATGTGACGGTGGGAGTGGACAGCTGGGTGCAGTGGAGAAAGTAATGTCTGGAGGCGAGGAGGTCAGGATGCAGACGAGGCACCGTGTGGATGTTAGAGTCATTTTGAATGAGGCTGGGTGGACCACAGGCAGTGAGCCAGGAGCTAAAGGTGCCCCAGCGAGGGGGAGTGGCTGGGAGGTGGTGGGCACCAGCACTGGCAGGGGCATGGGTGGTTGGTGTGTTCAGAGGAGCCGAGAGGCTGGGCGAGGTGGCTTACACCTGTAATCCAGGCACTTTGAGAGGCGGAGGTGGAAAGATCACTTGAGGCAGAAGTTCAAGACCAGCCTTAGCAACATAGTAAGACCCCCGTCTCTACACATAGTTTAAAAATTAGCTGTAGGCCAGGCGTGGTGGCTCCCGCCTGTAAACCCAGCACTTTGGGAGGCTGAGGCGGGCGAATCACGAGATTAGGAGATCGGGACCATCCTGGCTAACACAGTGAAACCCTGTCTCTACTAAGAATACAAAAATTAGCCAGGCATGGTGACACACGCCTGTAGTCCCAGCTACTCGGGAGGCTGAGGCAGGAGAATCGCTTGAACCCGGGAGGTGGAGGTTGCAGTGAGCCAAGATTGTACCATTGCACGGCAGCCTGGGCGACACGGCGAGACTCCACCTCAAGAAAAAAATTAGGTGAGTCTGGTGGCATGTGCCTGTAGTCCTAGCTATGCAGGAGGCTGAGGTAGGAGGATTGCTTGAGCCCAGGAGTTCAAGGCTGCAGTGAGCTTTGATCACCCCACTGCACTCCAGCCTGGGTGACAGAACAACACCCTTCCTCTAAAAAAAAAAAAAAAAAAAAAAAAAAAGCAGCAGCAGCCAAGGGTTGAATGAAGAAGGGTTTGGAATTGGCCTACCTCCACGTCCTGGCAATGAGGTGCTTCCTCTGAACAGGGCTGCTGGGACGCTTCCCCCCAGGGCCAGGAGTGAGAGGTGGGGGTAAGATAAGGATGTGGGGATGGTGGGAGGATAACACTGGAGGGAGGGAGGGTCCCAAGGAGAGTGCAAAGTTAACTAGCTGTTAGCAGAGGCTAGCTTTTCTAGGACGGCCTTTAACCCCTAAACTGCTCAAATTGAGTTTTGCCTAGGTCTTTCCAGGCCAACAACACTAGTCTCCCCCAGTTCACTCCCTTCCTCTACACTCTGGGGCAGAGCCAGGTGTAAACAGCTGAAAGGCACAGGGGGCAGGCCCCATCCCTTCAGCTCTGCTCCTTTGTAGATAATCTCTGCAGGCACCAGAGAGGTGCCACCTAACAGCACAGAAACTGCTCTTCGACCGTCAGGAGGGTTGGGGGAGCCTGGGGCTCTGTATTAGCCACCAGGACCCCCTCATTCTCTGCTCTGTTTGAAGAGAAAGCAGGTGCCTCCCAGAGGGCCACTGCTACCTTGTCTGTGTGTGCAGGTGGGGCCTGTTTAACGTCAGCATTTCCTTTGTCCTGATAGGCTCAGCATGAGATTCCTACCTTCTGAGCAGGAAATGGGAAGACATTGGCCGTGCGATCCATCATCTTGGCTTTTTCTTTTCCTTTCCTGTCCTTTCTTTCCTTTCTTTCTTTCTTTCTTTCATCAGGTGATCTCAGTGGACGCTCTGAACAGCTCATTGTCCATTCTCCAGCGCTGGGCAGGAGCGGGGATAGACCCTGGGATAAAGGGGATGAGGCCTGGTCCTGAAACTCCGGGATTTCAACAAGTGATCAGTGGGCCAGAGCTGGAATTGGAGTACAAACAGGGAGGGAGTATGGGGTCTCTAAGGAAGCTCATGGGTTTGGTGTCTTCATGGAGTCTGGGCCAGGGGCAACAGGAAGCCTGGATTTGTCTTTCCAGATGGAGGGACTCGCCTAGTGGCCCTGTGACAACTGAGAAAGGCAACACTCCCAGCAATCCCCATCTGAGCATTAGCAACGTATTAGGTCACCCTTTCCAGTGACCTCACCACACCCCTGATGGGTAGGCAGTGCCACAGCTTCCATTTCACAGAGGAGAGAGCAGTGCCCAGTCTACAGCTGGTTTTGGCCCCACAGTAGTGGGCACGTTATGCATCCATTCACTTATGCATTTAGGGAATGTTTATTAAGCACCTGTTATGTGCTAGGCACTGTTGTAGGCATTGAGGATGCAGCAGATTACAATGCAAAGAAACCTCCCTGCCTTCATGGAGCTCACACTCTAATGGGGAGAGAGCTAAATAGTAAAAAGAGCTGACGTGGTTTAACATCACAGACCACCAGGCGCAGTGGCTCTCGCCTGTAATCCCAGCACTTTGGGAGGCTGAGGCAAGAGGATCACTTGAGCTCGGAAGTTCAAGACCAGCCTGGGTAACATAGTGAGACACCCCCCAATCTCTACAAAAAAAATTTAAAAAATTAGCTGGATATGGTTACATACACCTGTAGTCCCAGCAACTCCGGAGGCTGAGATGGGAGGATCGCTTGAGCCCAGGAGTTCCAGGCTGCAGTGAGCTGTGATCCTGCTACTGCACTCTAGCCTGGGTAACAGAACAAGACCCTGTCTCAAAAGAAATATAAATAGGCCAGGCACAGTGGCTCACCCCTATAACCCCAGCACTTTGGGAGGCCAAGGTGGGCAGATCACTTGAAGTCAGGAGTTCAAGACCAGCCTGGCCAATGTAGCAAAACCCCATCTCTCAAAAGTACAAAAATTAGCCAGTCGTGGTGGTGCACACCTGTAATCCCAGCTACTCAGGAGGCTGAGGCAGGAGAATTGCTTGAACCCAGGAGGCAGGGGTTGCAGTGAGCCGAGATCGTACCACTGCACTCCAGCCTGGGCAACAGAGCGAGACTGTCTCAAAAAACAAAAACGAAAACAACAACAAAAAGAAAAATCAATCAATAAATAATATAAATAAATAAATAAATGTCTTCCTAAAATGAAATATCTAAAGATACTGACTAAAATAGAAATACAACTCCCATGTAACTGCCAAACCCACAAAATAAATAAATAAGATGACTCCACAAATGCTGACCGCCCTGAGGGAGTCTGAGGGCTTATAAAAAGCAAAGGGTTTGGGATTGAAGAGCCAGAGAGACCCAGGAGAAAAGGTCTTGTGCCGGCTTTGAGGAGAAAAGACACAGACTTCAGTTTCTTTTTTTTTTTTTTTTTTTTTTTGAGACGAAGTCTCACTGTTACCCAGGCTGGAGTAGAATGGCGTGATCTTGGCTCACTGCAATCTCCACCTCCCAGGTTCAAGTGATTCTCCTACCTCAGCCTCCCAAGTAGCTGGGATTACAGGCACACGCTACCACACCCAGCTGGTTTTTGTATTTTTAGTTGAGATGGGGTTTCGACATGTTGGCCAGGCTGGTCTCAAACTCCTGACCTCAAGTGATCTGCCCACCTCGGCCTCCCAAAGTGCTGGGATTACAGGAGTGAGCACTGTGCCTGGCCAGACTTCAGTTCTTGACGGGAGGAGTGCCAGATAATTTGCAGACATTTAGAACCGCCAAACAGCTAGGAGTGGTGGCATCAGAAGGTGAACGTGGGGTGTCTGATGACAAAGTCTACACACTAGGACTCCACACGCTGCCAGGCTGCAGGGAAAGAGAGGAGACGGTCTCTGCTAAGGCGGTGGATGTGTGGATGGGGATGGAACAGAGAGGAGACATGCTAGGAAGGTCAAAGTGTTGTCCTATCTGGCGTGGACACCCCAGCTTGCGCAGGCAGAGGCTGGGGAACTGCTGGGTTGGAAGGGGGGCTCTGTGGGCTGGAGAAGCACATGCTCAGGAGGCCCCTTCTCCCCTGCTGGGGGCCTGAATCAGTCCCTGGGGCCAGGGAGAAGGGAGAAGGAGGGTCCTGCATTCAGTGAGCCGGGCGGAGTTTTGCAAGGAGCTGGCAAGAGAGCACTGGGGATGCCGCTGCCCAGATTGTAGCCACCACAGCCCTTGGGAAGTGAAACTTGTTCAAGGCCAGCTTTCTCATTTGTTTGAGGTTGACGTTCAGTGGCTCTCCTGTTCAGGGAGGCAGACAGAGGCCTGGTGGCCCCAGCCCAGGGCCTGAAACACACTGAAACTTGCGTGGGGGATGTGGGAGAAAGGAGGCCTCCCAGATGACCCCCGCTCCCAGTGGGGATTCCCAGTTGGGTAAGGGGGAGGGCCGTGAACTCCCAGGGCCTGAATTCACTGGGTCCTTCTCCTTTAACACCATACCCAGGGGGTAGGGGTGGGGGTGGGGCAGGGACTCTGGACTGGCTTTTGGTAGCCGCTCCACCAGCAAAGATTTTTGTGACTTTCATAGGTCACTTCCCTCCTGAGTACTCAGTTTTCTCATCCACCAAATGTCAGGTCAGGCGATCTTGAAGGTCCTCTGCTCTCTCAGCATCACCAGAAAGATTATTCACCTCAAACTCTTTCTCTTAGCTCCCAAAAACGGTCGGCTGGCTGGACGAATGCCCAGGAGGTGTTCTTAAAGATGAGGGTAGGGTCAGCCCGGATCCACCATGACCTCAGTCTGGGCTTCACCGCAGCTACACCTACCACCTCCCAACTTGCTCCATTCACGAGCAATATGGGGAGAGAATGTGGGTGGCTTGGGGTGGGCTCAGGCCTCCTTCATTTTTTTTTTTTTTTGAGACGGAGTCTCACTCTGTCGCCCAGGCTGGAGTGCAATGTCACAATCTTGGCTCACTGGAACCTCTGCCTCCCAGGTTCAAGTGATTCTCCTGTCTCAGCCTCCAGAGTAGCTGGGATTACAGGCACGTGCCACCATACCCGGCTAATTTTTGTATTTTTAGTAGAGACGGAGTTTCACCATGTTGGCCAGGCTGGTCTCAAACTCCTGACCTCAAGTGATCCTCCCGCCTTGGCCTCCCAAAATATTGGGATTACAGGCATGAGCCACCACGCCTGGCTGGGGGTATCATTATTATGCCCCTTTATGGATGCGGGAACTGAGGCACAGAAGGGCTAGGTAACCAACCCAAGGTCACACAGCTGAAAAGTGGCCAAACCAAGGCTAGGGCCTGGGGAGCTGGAGCCCTGAGTCTGGGCTTAGTCACTTGAGATTTCTTGTCTCCCAACAACTGCCTGTAAGTGGTAGGCATTGGCTCTGTGACCCAGGAGGGGAAAGGTCGTTTGCCAAGAAGGATGATGTCTTTGGCTGTAGTGGACAAGGAGAGCTTCCCAGAGGAAGGACAGGAGAGGGAGTGGGACAGACAGGGTAGGCAGAGCCTTGTGTGCAGCCCCGTGAGGAAGACAGGAACTCGGGCTTAGACCCACTGGCTTGTTTCCGGCTGTGACTTGACCTCTCTGAGCCCGGGCTGCTCTGTAAAATGGGTATAACACAGACCCACAGTTTCTTACTTAAAACCTTGGGGCCAGATGTGCTTTGGAATTCAGAATTCTTTAGATTTTAGAAACAATTTGGTGCGCGTATAGAATGGCACCCTCAGGGTACCTGGGACCGCATTCTTGTAATCAAACATGTACTTTTCTTTTTTTTTTTTTTTTTCCATCAGCAAACATGTAAGTATTCACGTGCAGCCAGATAAGTGAAACTGCAACTTAATCTCAGGTTGGTTCAGGTCAGATTTCACCATCGTGTAAGCTCGGTTTTCAGGCATTTGGGGATTCTGGAATTGAGGAGAGGAGAACGTGGTTCCTTAGGAGATCAGGCCTGAGAATCCCCGCACAGAGAGAGAGGGCGCTTCCTCCGCAGGCTTCCCTGCCTCCTGGGGGCCAGGGAGGAGACCAGCTTGTTGGAAGCGGAGACGTCTAAGGAGTTTCCAAATAGGAAAACCAGCGGCTGCGGGCCTCAGGACGTGGCCGGGCGAGCCGCAGCCTCATCCCGCGAGCGGGCGTTCCTGAGCTGCCTGCACCGTGAGTCACCCGGGCGGCCGCGGGCAGCGCGCAGGAATGCGGCCTGGCCAATCGGCGGGGAGCGGGTGGGCGGCGGGCGGGCGAGGGCACCTCCGGGCTGAGCCGCTGCGCGTGACTCAGCAGGGACCCCCTGCGCGGGCGAGCCGGCTGCTGCCCTGCGGGGGACCCACCCGCTGGGACCTTGGTAGGGGATATGGGAAGAAACTGTACACCTTCCATTTGTATTTATTTGTATTTCTTCCTTTTACGTTTAAATTTATTTTCAAATAGGTAGTACCTTTATATGCTTTAAAAATGTAAAGGGGCCGGGAGCGGTGCCTCACACGCCTGTAACCCCGGCACGTTGGGAGGCTGAGGCAGGAGGATTGCCTGAGACCAGGAGTTGGAGGGCAGTCTGGGCAACAGAGGGAGACCCCCCCGTCTCGACAAATAAAATAAAATAAAGATATAAAGATCTGGAAGAGATATTTGTACACCCATGTTCATAGCAGCATTATTCACATTGGACAAAAGGTGGAAGCAACCCAAATATCTATGGAGAGATGAATGGATAAACAAAATGTGGCCCACACATATATTATTCAGCCTTAAAAGGGAAGGCGCTTCTGTCACATGCTACAACATGGGTGAACCTTGAGGACATTGTGCTCCGTGAAATCAGCTTGTCACAGAAACTACGAATACTGTGTGATTCCACTATATGAGGTGTCTGGAGCAGGCTTCTTCACAGAGAAACGGGGGTGCCAGGAACCTAGGGAGAGGGGAAGTGGAGTTCTTTTACGGGTACAGAGTTTCAGTTTCGCAAGATGAAAAGAGCTCTGGAAATGGATGGTGGTGATGGTTGTACCAAAAGGCGAATGTACTTAGCACCACTCAACTGTACACTTAAAAAATAGCTAAGATGGTAAACTTTGTTATGTGTGTTTTACCAAAATTAAAAAGAAAAAATTTAAAGGTACAAAAGTCACTCTCCCAGTCCTGGCCTGCAAGCCATCCACTTCCTTCACCCAAAACACCTAGTCTCACAAGTTTTCGTGTATCCTTCCAGAGCGTCTGTGCAAATCCATATAGGCATGTGTAAGTATAAACATATAAATATAAATCTGCATAATAGTCTATATATACACACCTGCTCCTCTTTAAAAAAAAAACAGTGGGGCTGGGCACGGTGGCTCACACCTGTAATCCCAGCACTTTGGGAGGCCGAGGCAGGCGGATCACTTGAGGTTAGGAGTTCGAGACCAGCCTGGCCAACATGGCAAAACCCTGTCTCTACTAAAAAATACAAAAAAATTAGCCGGGCGTGGTGGCAGGTGCCTGTAGTCCCAGCTATTCAGGAGGCTCAGGCAGGAGAATGGCATGAACCCGGGAGGCGGAGCTTGCAGTGAGCAGATAGCGCCACTGCACTCCAGCATGGGTGACAGAGTAAGACTCTGTCTCACAAAAAAAAAAAAAAAGAAAAAGAAAAATTAGCCGGGCGTGGTGGCAGGCACCGATAATCTCAGCTACTCCGGAGGCTGAGGCAGGAGAATCGCTTGAACTGGGAGGTGGAGGTTGCAGTGAGCCGAGATTGTGCCACTTCACTCCAGCCTGGGCAGAAGAGCGAAACTCCATCACAAAAAAACCAAAACCAAACAAACAAAAAAACACCAAAAACAAACAAACAAACAAACAAAAACCAATGGTAGCGTATTCTGTGCTTTGTTTTTCCATTTAAAAATACACCTTGGAGGCCAGGCGTGGTGGCTCACACCTGTAATCCTAACACTTTGGAAGGCCGAAACAGGTGGATCACCTGAGGTCAGGAGTTCGAGACCAGCCTGACAAACATGTTGAAACCCCGTCTCTACTAAAAATACAAAAGTTAGCTGGGCATGGTGGCAGATGCCTGTAATCCCAGCTACTGGGGAGGCTAAGGCAGGATAATTGCTGCTTGAACCTGGGAGGCAGAGGTTGCAGTAAGCAGAGTTCATGCCACTGCACTCCAGCCTGGGTGACAGAGCAACACTCTGTCTCAAAAAAAAAAAAAAAAAATCTTGGAGACCTTTCTAAACCAGTACCTAACAAGCTTCCTTATTTTTTAACAACTTCATTGAGATATGATATAATTTACATAAAACACATCCATTGTAAATGTACTATTCAACAGTTTTTTTTTAAATGTATAGAGTTGGGCAGCTATCACCACAAGCCAGTTTTATAACATTGCCATCATCCCCCAAAGTCCTGTTGGATCCATCTGCAGTGAATCCTCACAGCCATCCCAGCTCCAGCAATGACAGATTTGCTTTCTCTACAGATTTGTGTTTTCTGGAAATTTCATATAAATGGAAGCACACAATATGTGGTCTTCTGTGTCTAGCTTCTTTCACTGAGCATAATATTTTTGAAGTTCATCTATGTCATAGCTCATTTAAGAAGTTTGTTCCTTTTTTGTTTTTTGTTTTTTTGATACCAAGTCTCACTCTGTCGCCAAGGCTGGAGTGCAGTGGTGCGATCTCGGCTCACTGTAACCTCCACCTCCCAGGTTCAATCGATTCTTGTGCCTTAGCCTCCTGAGTAGTTGGGACAACAGGCGTGTGCCACCACTCCCGGCTAATTTTTGTATTTTTAGTAGAGATGGTGTTTCACCATGTTGGCCAGGCTAGTCTCAAACTCCTGGCCTCAGGTGATTCACCTGCCTTGACCTCCCGAAGTGCTGAGATTATGAATGTGAGCCACTGCGCTTGGCCAGTTTGTTCCTTTTTATTGCTGAGTAGTATTACACTGAATGGATATTTCACATTTTGTTTATCCAGTTACCAGCTTTTGCATATTTGGATGATTTACAGGGTTTTTAAAATGTACAATGCTGCTATGAGCATTCAGGTCTTTGTGTGGTCACATTTTTACTTCTCTTGGGTAGTTTCTGTTTAACTTTTTAAGCAACTGCCAAGCTGTTTTCCAAAGTGGCTGCATCATGTTACATTCCCAACAGCAATGTATGAGGCTTCCACTTTCTCCACATTCTCCACCACACTTATTATCTGTCTTTTTGATTATAGCCAACCTGGTGGGTTTGAAATGGTATCTCATTGTGGTTTTAATTTGCATTTTTCTAATAACAAGTTGAAATTGAACATTTTTGTGTGCTTATTAACCATTCTTTTTTATTATTGTTAGGAGAGAGAGGGTTTTCCTCTGTCACCCAGGCTGGAGTGCAGTGGCACAATCACAGCTCACTGCAGCCTTGAGCTCCTGAGCCCAAAAGATCCTCCTGCCTCAGCCTCCTGAGTAGCTGGGACTATAGATACACACCACTATATCGGCTAATTTTTTTTTTTTTTTTTTGTAGAGATGGGGTTTTGCTATGTTGATCAGGCTGGTCTCGAACTCCTGGCCTCAAGCGATCCTCCTGCCTCGGCTCCTGAAGTGCTGGGATTACAGGCATGTGCCACAATATCCTGAGCCATGCCAGCCCATATATTTTCTTTGAAAAAAATGTCTATTAGAGTCTTTCATCTTTTTTTTTTTTTTTTGCAGCGGGAGTTTTGTGGTGGCGGTGGGGGGAGTCTTGCTCTGTTGCCCAGGCTGGAGGGTAGTGGCACAACCTTGACTCACCGCAACCTCTGCCACCTGGGTTCAAGCGATTCTCCTGCATCAGCCTCCTAAGTAGCTGGGATTACAGGTGCCTGCCAGCACACCTGGCTAGTTTTTGTAATTTTAGTAGAGACGGGGGTTCACCATGTTGCCCAGGCTGGTCTCGAACTCCTAGCCTCAAGCAATCCACTTGTCTCGGCCTCCCAAAGTGCTGGGATTACAGACATGAGCCACCACGCCTGGCTTGTTTTGTCCATCTTTACATTTAGTTGTTTTGTCTTCTTATTATCGAGTTATAAGACATCATTTTAAAAAATAGGTCAGTCATAGTTGATTGTATGCATGGGACGTCATTTGTTTAACTTGTTTCCTATTGATATCTCTTAAATTTTTCGTTTTATACATATTTTTATAATGGGCATAATATATTAATGCAATAGTTTATGTTCCTGACATAAATAAGCAAATACAATTGGAATACGTCCTCAAGTTAGTTTGCTGAGAGGGGATCATTAAGGCCTGGTGACCCCTGACCTGAGCCTTCCTCCCCCTCCCCCCTCTCCCCGCCTGCCCCACCCCGTCCATCAGGCCCTTTCTAGCAATCTCCAGGTTTGTAGAAACCTTGTTAAAAGCCCTCTTTCCTGGCAGCCTCTGACCTCCAAAAAGTCTGATTGGGATCCCCTAACTGATGAGGGAGGCTGAGGCTGAGGGAGTCCACCCAGGGTAACATCGGCACGGTCTGAATCGCAGTGCTTTCTGGAATGACCCAGAGGCCACCCCTTCCTTAATTTGGGAAGCTCCAGGCTAGAGGACATGATGAGTGTTCATGCTGAGGTTCTCCTGAGTCCAGCAGCGTGAGGCGAGCTCAGAGCCCAGGAGTGTGGTTCGGGATGGTGCTGCCCTCAGCCACCGTGCTGCGTCCTGACCCCCCGCCCATTCATCTGCCCAGCCTGTCAATGTGGACTCACACACACCTGGTGTCACCTCAGAGCAATCCAAAGTAAAAGACCCTGCTGGTCCATGTCTCCCCTCCTGGTGGTTCCTTCATCTCCATTATCTTCTTCTTCGTCATCCTCATTGTCACCACGTACTGCAGACATGTCCCATGCCTGTAAGTGACATCTGGGATACTGTTTAATCCTCCAACAAATGCTACGAGCTGGAGCTTATTAGTTCTCTATTGCAGAAGAGAAAACTGAGGCTCCGGGAGGCTATGGGACTTCTCTGTCCCATCTTAGCAACAGAGGTGGAATCCACAGTCCACACCTTTGACTGGGACATGGCCCTACCCACCCTTCAGGGGCTGAGAACTGGCGCAGACTCAGCCTTCAGCTGATTTTCACCTGATTCTTAGCAGACATCTTGGAAAAACCTCCTGGTGACATAATAAGAGCAGTGTGGCTCCAGGGTCGGGGAGGAATTTAGGGGGTGAGAATTGGGGGTGCCCCCCCTTGCCCTGAGCCAGGGCAGCTGCAGAGAAAGTACTATTCAGGGCAGGGCAGGAATGGACCCTGGAGAGCCTGAGGGTCTCACAGGGAGAGCAAGCTGTCTACCCCCAGCACAGCCCCCGTCTATCCTGGGGCTCAGCAGGCAGAGGGGAGAGGGCAGGTTCAGCCCAGAGAAGAGGGACTGTCACAGGTACCAAGCTTGTCTACTTTGGCAGGAGAAAGCTAAGGTCTATAATCACACTTTCTGTTTTCACTTTTCTTCCATTTCTGAGTAAGCATTTCTATTGGAAAACTCCAGACTTGTCTGAGCTCAACGAAAGGAAAAGGGATCTGTGGGCACCCAGAGCAGGCCAGGGGTGGGGGTGGGGAGCCGGGCCCCTGAGTGGGTAGTATGCATTTCCAGGGGCCCAGATCTGATGATCCCATCCTTGGCCCCACAAATTCAATCCATGCCCCTTAGCTTGGCATTCGAGGCCTTTCCTTCATCTGGCTTCAGCCCCTGCTTCTCTCTGGTTTACATCCAGGTTTCTGCTCACATTGTTCCCTGTGCCCACAATGCCCTTTCCTCCCATCCTAAGAGATCCAATGCCCAAACTCTGGTCATCCTTCAAGGCCCAGCCCAGATGCCTCCTCCTCCATGAAGCCTTCCTTGACCCCCTCAGCTGGACATGACATCTCCCTCTTCTGAATTCCCACAGCCTTTGGTTCATACTTCTCTGAGGGCGTATTCCATTCTCCCACCAGCAGCAGGCCTTGGTTGTGACCCTACCCAGCATCCTTCCTCCTTCTGATCAAAACACTCCAATATTCCATGAGAAATATCTGTCGCCCACCTTCAGACATGTGGTCCAGAAGAAGCTGATTCCACTCCCAGGATCCAGAGAGGCTCATGAGGCCCAGGCCTCGAAGTCGGAGTAGCCCATCTTTTCTCCTACCCCCTCCACTCCTGAACCCCGTGCTTGCTATGGGATCAGTTCAGGTATGGGGCTGTGACTCAGTCACAGCCAGAGCTATATCAGGGCTTTTTTTCTCTTTTTTTCTTTCTCTTTTTCTTTCTTTCTTTCTCTCTCTTTCTTTCTTTCCTTCTTTCTTTCTTTCTTCTTTCTTTCTTTCCTTCTTTCTCTCTCTTTCTTTCTCTTTCTTTCCTTCTTTCTTTCTTTCTTCTTTCTTTCTCTCTCTTTCTTCTTTCTTTCTCTTTCTTTCTTTCCTTCTTTCTTTCTTTCTCTTTCTTTCTTCTTTCTCTTTCTTTCTTCTTTCTTTCTCCTTCTTTCTTCTTTCTCTTTCTTTCTGTCTTTCTTTCTTTCTTTTTTTAATTAATTTATTATTATTATACTTTAAGTTTTAGGGTACATGTGCACAATGTGCAGGTTAGTTACCTATGTATACATGTGCCATGCTGGTTCATTCGTTCTTTCTTTCTTTCTTTGTTTCTTTCTTTCTTTCTTTGTTTCCTTCTTTCTTTCCCTTTTTTTTTTTTTTTGTTTTGTTGTTGTTTTTTGAGACAGAGTCACCCTCTGTCGCCCAGGCTGGAGTACAGTGGTGTGATCTCACTGCAACCTCCGCCTCCCAGGTTCAAGTGATTTTCCTGCCTCAGCCTCCTGGGTAGCTGGGATTACAGGCGCATGCCACCACACCCAGCTAATTTTTGTATTTTTAATAGAGACAGGGTTTTACCATGTTGGCCAGGCTGGTCTCAAACTCCTGACCTCAAGTGATCCGCCCACCTCAGCCTCTCAAAGTGCTGGGATTACAGACGTGAGCCACTGCGCCCAGCCTCTCTATAGATCTTACTCTGGCCCTGGGTTCACGTCACTTGCAAGTGAAAAATCCCTGACTGCTGTTTGTTCCTTTGCTCTGTTTCTCTGCAGCCAATGTCCTACTTGGGCCTGCAGGATGGAGGCTTCTGGAAGTCAGGTGCCATGATCTCTTGCCTTTGTGCTCCCACAGCACCAAGCACAGGGCCAGCCACACAGAAAGTTTCCACGAGGGTTTGCAGAACCGTCTGTGGGAGGAGTGAACACGCTGGCTGTCCTGGCCCTCCCCACCCCAACCAGGAGCCCATCTCGGGCCTGGGACTCTCCACCTTCTCCCCAGACCTGACCTGGCAGTGGACAGCCCAGACTGGAGCTTCCTGCCTGCCACACTGGCTCTCCAGTCAGCAGAGGCCAGAAAGTGGTGATTTCCTGTATTGCAGGATCAGATGGCAGAATCGCAAGAGCTCCGCATCCCCAGGGACTCATCTGAAAGACAATGTGAAGCAAAGACAATGTGAGGCGTGGGGAGACTTCCAGGCACTTGGTTGCATCTGGGGAGGGGCCAGTGGTGTCTGAGCTTTAGCTTCTGGAAGCCGGCTGCTGGGGGTGGAGACAGAGGGGCTGTGCCAGAGAGGGAACAGCTCTAGAAACCAGCAACAGGGAGAAGTTTGATGCAGGGCAGAGGGGAACCTGGGATGGGAGGCTGGGCAAGGGTCTCCTGCTCCCCAGGGGGCTGATGAAGACCCTTGGTGTTCTCCCACCTGCCTCTGGGAGCTTGTGGTGTTTTTGTTGTTGTCTTTTGGTGTTTTGTTTTGTTTTGAGACTGGACTGAGTCTCACTTTGTCGCCCAGGCTGGAATGCAGTGGTGCAATCTTGGCTCACTAAAACCTCCACCTCCCAGGTTCAAGTGATTCTCCTGCCTCAGCCTCCTGAGTAGCTGGGATTATAGCACCCGCCGCCATGCCCAGCTAATTTTTACATTTTTAGTAGAGATGGGGTTTCACCATATTGGCCAGGCTGGTCTCGAACTCCTGACCTCAAGTGATCCGCCCACCTTGGCCTCCCAAAGTGCTGGGATTACAGATGTGAGCCACTGCGCCCAGCTGGGAACTTGTGTTTTAGAAAGTCCTTCAGTTCCATCCTTACTCTGGAGCACTGTAAAGTTTATAAAACAAAATGTCTGAGAGCACCACCTTGTCAGTAACCAACTGAGTGGAACCCTACTCTATCTAGTGCCCTGTTGTGGTGTATTGGTCAGGAGAGGCTATAGTGTGCTGAGGTAAACATTGACCTCCAAATCTTAGCGGCTTCTTGATGCAACAAAGGTGTATTTTTCTCGTTCACACAAAACTGCTGCAGGTTGGGTAACTGTCCAGGTTAGCTGTCCCTTGTACAGGCTACTTCCTTCTAGTGGCTCTACCATTTCACACCATGGCCTCCGTGGTTGCCACTAAAGGCCAAGAGAGAACAGGAGGGTTGGACAGCAGCACTTCAGTGTTTCGGTCCAGAAATGACACCTGTCACTTCCATTCACAGCCTGTTGGTCAGAGTTTGTCTCATGACCCCACCCTGACTGCACGGAAGGCTGGGAAGTTGGAGGAGGACATGAGTAGTCAATGAGCATTGAGTGCCTCTGCCATGCTGGGTATCCCAGGGGAAGAGGAGACAGAGGCACAGAGGACTGGAGGACTTTGAGGCTGGATATCTAGGTTCAAACCCAAGCTCTTCTAGAATGACTAGAAGCTATGTGACCTTGGGAAAATTACTAAATGTCTCTGAGTCTTGCTTTTCTCCTGTGCCAAATGGGGATAAAATAAGAGTTCCTACCTCACGAGGTTGTTGGGAAGATAAATCAGACCATGCTTATAAAAAGAGCTAGTGGTGCCCAGCACAAGGTTGGCATTTGTATTAGTCTGCTTTCACGCTGCTAATAAAGACATATCCAAGACTGGGTAATTTATAAAGAAAAAGAGGTTTAATGGACTCACAATTCTACGTGGCTGGGGAGGCCTCACAATCATGATGGAAGGCAAAAGGCATGTCTTACATGGTGGCAGGCAAAAAGAGAATGAGGGAAGCAAGTGAAAGGGGTTTCCCCTTGTACAACCATCAGATCTCATGAGACTTATTCACTGTCATTTGAACAGTATGGGAGAAACCGCCCCCGTGATTCAATGATCTCCCACCGGGTCCCTCCCGAAACACGTGGGAATTATGGAAGCTACAATTCAAAATGAGATTTGGTTGGGGACACAGCCAAACCATATCAGCATTTAATAAGTAAGTGGACACTATTTGATTAGTCTGTTTAGAAAAAGTTGAAGATGCTCAACATATGACTGAAAAATAGAGCTAATTGAAAAATATAGCCAAAGCCTCCCTTTCAATAGCTGGCTCCCTTGTCTGCCCCTGCCCAGGGTCCCCTTGCTCTCCTTCCCTCCCCTCTGCAAGGACTTATAAGGATCCCCCAGTCAACCACTCCCCTGTGTGCGAGAAGATCTGCCCTCTCCCCCAGGGTGCATGTATCTGAAGTCTTAGTGTTGGGTACACGCATCTGAAGTCTTGGTGTTGATCGTGGGGAGAAAACCTTGGTGCTCTGTTGAAGAATACCAAACATTAGCAAGCAGATGAGAGAGGGGCACATATGTTCTCCAAACAGTGCTTCTACTTGTGTTTATGGCAGACAGGGTGCCCAGAGAATGGAAGATGCTGAGATCCTTGAAAAGTGTCTTGGAGGAGGTCAGGTTTAGGCAAGCGACTAGAAGGAGGGGGACCCCAGGTGGCTGAGGGAGGAGGGAGGGGCTGGAAAAGAGCCTGTAACAACCTCAGCAATGGAGGAGACAGTAAGAAACCATGCTGGTGATGGAGTGGGAGATAACTCTTCACATCCAGAGAGCTCTGCACAGTTTAAAAGTAAGGCCACCTGACTGGTGAAAACTCAACAGAGCTCAGTGGCAGGGACAGCAACATCTGAACTCTCCTTTCCAGTGTTGCTGTCACTGGGAAGCAGTTGCCGAGCCAGGGACCACATTTCCCAGGCCCCCTTGGCCCCATGCCACGTTCTTGCCAATGGAATTGGAGCAGAAGTAACGTGTGTCACTTCCAGGCCAAGGCTTTTGAGGAGTGGTTATGCCTTTCATGGGGTCTCTTTCCCCTCCTATTAAATGAGTGTAGAAGATGATAGTTAGACCAGGGGGTAGTAGGGCCTCAAAATGGAAAAATCCTGGTCTCTAAATCACTGCATGGGGGAAGGTCACTTGCAAACCAAGAACATCTGCAATGAACTGGTAAATAAGTGGGAAATAAAATATATTTGGGGGTTTATTTGTTGTAGCAACTAGCATTGTCTTGAAGCATGGTGAGTACGTCTTTCTTTGAAGGGGCTTCTGGGGCACTGTGAGGGGTACGGAGGGATGAAAGCCCCCTTTGGCACTGCCACTGCTCCTCCCCCAGTGGTCCTCTTGCTTCACAAGGGGGAAGCTCTCTTGCTCTCCTTCCTTCCTTCTCCACCCACATTCTTCCCAACAAGACAGGGACAGGACCCAGCATGGGTGGAGTTTTGGACATCCAGTTTTCTATTTCTTAAGAATCCTTCCTCAGAGCATGAGTTGGAAGTTTTGGCACTTTTGAGAGATGTGACCAGCTGACTCCATAACTGGGTGGGGCAACATGGGAAAACGGGATGGAGAGACCACCAAGGGAGGCAGTCAATGGAAGGGAGCGGAAAGGAAAGCCAGGCCAGGAGCTTGGATGTGATTTTTTTTTTTTTTTTTGAGACGGAGTCTCACACTGTTGCCCAGGCGGGAATCCAGTGGTACAATCTCCACTCACTGCAATATCCGCCTCCCCAGTTTAAGCGATTCTCCTGCCTCAGCCTCCCAAGTAGCTGGGATTACAGGCACCTGCCACCACGACCAGCTAATTTTTGTATTTTTAGTAGAGACAGGGTTTCGCCAGGGTTGGCCAGGCTGGTCTCGAACTACCGACCTCAACTGATCCACCCATCTTGGCCTTCCAAATTGCTGGGATTACAGGTGTGAGCTACTGCGTCTGTCCTGGCTATGATATTTTGAGTAGAGGGAAGTCCAGGTGTTTCAGACCCCATCTCCTCCCTGCAGGCTGAGCCAGCTAAGCAAGGATCAGGGGCCATTGTGGCTTCTCCTGGAGAGGGGAGAGTATACCACCTGTACCACTGAGGCCAGCTCATCTGTCCCCAGAGGACCATGCTCATCTCAGGCCATGGTGGCAACAGCCCCCACAGAGGGGTGGCTGCATGATGCAGCTCAGAAGGCTTGGGGGAACAGGAACACCTTCCCAAGGCTCCTTGGCATTGTCCTGCCTTCACCTCCCAGGACAGTGTTGAGGAAGAACATTCCTTCTTAGTAACAGGGCAGAGAAAGGAAGACAGTCTTCCCCGAAGTGCTATGCATCCGACTTCCCCCCATCACATGGCCACCTTTCTTTTCCACCCTCCCAGATCTTGCACAGCCATCTGCAAATAAGTGGTGTTCCTCCACCCCACTTCCCCACACCTAGGATAACCTGATGGACTGTCTTTTCTGGTGCTCACCTCTGCTGCTGTCAATAGAAAATGAAATTTTAAAAATTTCCTGGCCGGACGCGGTGGCTCATGCCTGTAATCACAGCACTTTGGAAGGCAGAGGCAGGGGGCTCACCTGAGGTCCAACCTGCCCAAAATGGCGAAACCCTGTCTCTAATAAAAATTTAAAAAATTAGCCGGGTGTGGTGGTGGGCACCTGTAATCCTAGCTACTCGGGAGGCTGAGGCAGGAGAATCGCTTGAACCTGGGAGGTGGAGATTGCAGTGAGCCATGAGCCGAGATCGTGCCACCGCACTCCAACCCGGGCGACGAGCAAAACTCCATCTCAAAAAAAAAAAAAAAAAAAAAAAAAATTCCTGCTGGGCACAGTGGCTCATGCCTATAATCCCAGCACATTGGGAGGTGGAGGCAGGAGGATCGCTTGGACCCAGGAGTTTGAGACCAGCCTAGGCAACATAGCAAGACCTCATCTTTACAAAAAACTTAAATTTTTTTTTTTTTTTTTTTTGAGACGGAGCCTCGCTCTTTCGCCCAGGCTCTTTCGCCCAGGCCGGAGTGCAGTGGCGCTATCTCGGCTCACTGCAAGCTCTGCCTCCCGGGTTCACGACATTCGCCTGCCTCAGCCTCCAGAGTAGCTGGGACTACAGGCACCCGCCACCACGCCCAGCTAATTCTTGTATTTTTAGAAGAGACGGGGTTTCACCATGTTAGCCAGGATGGTCTCGATCTTCTGACCTCATGATCCGCCCACCTTGGCCTCCCAAAGTGCTGGGATTACAGGCGTGAGCCACTGCACCCAGCCAAAAATAATGTTTTTAAAATTCCATCTTTAATAGCTCTTTTTAAAACCATGAAATACTTAGGAATACATTTCACAAAACATATGTAAGACCTTTACATTGAAGATTACAAAATATTATTGAGAGAAATTCAAGACCTAAATAAATGTTCATGGATTGGAAGACTCAATATTGCTGGGATGACTATTCTTTCCAAAATGATCTCTAGATTCAACTCAATTTCAGTCATAATTCTAGTAGACTGTTGTCAAAATTGAATGTGTTGATTCTGTGGACACATGAAGGGGAACATCACATTTTGGGGACTGTTGTGGGGTGGGGGGAGGGGGGAGGGATAGCATTAGGAGATATACCTAATGCTAAATAATGAGTTAATGGGTGCAGCACACCAGCGTGGCACATGTATACATATGTAACTAACCTGCACATTGTGCACATGTACCCTAAAACTTAAAGTATAATAATAATAAAATTTTTAAAAAAATTTGAACGTGTTGATTCTAAAATTTTTATGGAAATGCAAAGGACCTAGAATATCCAAACCGCCTTGAAAACAAACAAAAGTAGAGGATTTATCCCGTCTGACTTCATGACTTTTATGACTATTTTTTTTTTTTTTTTTGAGATAGGGTCTTGCTCTGTCACCCAAACAGGAGTGCAGTGGTGCAACGATAGCTCACGGCAGCCTGGACCTCCCAGACTCAAGCAATCCTCCTGCCTGAGCCTCCTGAGTAGCTAGGATTACAGGTTCACACGACACCTAGCTAATTGTTAAAATTTTTGTAGAGATGGGATCTCCCTATGTTGCATAGGCTGGTCTTGAACTCCTAGCCTTAAGCCATCCTCCCACCTCAGTCTCCCAAAACACTAGGATTACAGGTGTGAGCCACTGTGCCCAGCCTTCATGACTTATTAATTATAAAGCTATAGTAATCAGAACATCGTGGTAGTAACATACGGTTAAACAAATAGATAAATGGAATGAAGACCTCAGAAATAGACCCACAATTAAACAGTCATTTGATTATTGTATAAAGTCATCAAAGCAGTCCAATGTAAAGTCTATTTCACAAATGGTGCCAGAACAATTGAATACCCATATGGAAAAAAAAAAACTTTTTTTTTTGAGACAGGGTCTCACTCTGTCACCCAGGTTGGAGTGCAGTGGCGTGATCTCAGCTCACTGCAGCCTCTACCTCCCAGACTCAAGCAATTCTCCCACCTAAGCCTTTTGAGTAGATGGGACCACAGGCACTCACCAGCACACCTGGCTAATTTTTGTATTTTTTGAAGAGACAGGGTTTTGCCATGTTGCTCAGGCTTGTCTCGAACTCCTGGGATCAAGCTGCTGCAGCCTCCCAAAGTGCTAGGATTACAGGCGTGAGCCACTGTGCCCGGCCTGGAAAAATATAAACTTCAACCCCTCCTCCCTCACACTATTCATAAAAATTGATTTTAAATAGATCATAGAAATCAATCAAAAGCTAAAATTATTTTTTGGGTTAAAATGTTAAAATTTCTAGAAGTAAACAGGAGAATATCTTTGGGACTGGGGAATAGGTAAGGTATCTTAAAATAGATCACAGAAAGCAATTTTTTTTAAGATTGATAAATTGACTTAATCAAAATTAAAAATTTCTGTTCATCAAAAGACACTATTAAAAAAATTATATGCAAGCCTCAGGGAGAAAATATTTGCAAAACATATCTGACAATGGATTTATATGCAGAATATATAAAGGATACCTACAACTCAATAATAAAAAGATAAATACCTCAATTTTTAAAATAGGCAAAATATTTGAATAGACACTTCACAAAAGAAGACACAGATGGCCAAGAAACACATGAAAAAGTGCTCAACATCATTAGTCATCAAGACAATATAAAATAAAAGCATAATGAGACACCAACATACACCCACCAGGAAAGCTAAAATTAAAGATTGACAACATCAAATGTTGGCAAGGATGTAGAACAACTGGAACTCTCATACATTATTAGTGAGAATGTAAAATGATGCAACCACCTTGGGTAAAAAGCTGGTAGTTTCTTATAAAATGAAACCTATCTATGACCCAGCAATTTCATGTTTAGGTATTTACCTAGGAGAACTGAAAGCATATGTCACAGAAAGACTCATAAAAGAATTTTCACAGCCGCTTTATTCATAATTGCTAAAAACTAGAAACAGCTCCAGTGACTATCAACAGACGAACAAATAATTCTTCTGTTATAATCGCCTAATACAATATCACTGAGCAACAAAGGATATTAACTACCAATATGCGCAACAACAACATGGATGAATCTCCCACTGCTAGCTGTGAAACTAGCTAGATCCAAAAGAGTATTTACAACTGGGATTCATATTGTAAGTCCTAAAATAGGCGAGAACTAATCTATGGTGACAAAAATAACAATGACTGAGAAGTTGCATGAGGGGACTTCCTCAGGTGATGATAATGTTCTTGATATCTTTTTTTTTTTTTTTTTTGAGACAGAGTTTCGTTCTTGTTGCCCAGGCTGGAGTGCAATGGCCCGATCTCGGCTCACTGCAACCTCTGCCTCCCAGGTTCAAGCAATTATCCTACCTCAGCCTCCCGAGTAGCTGGGATTACAGGCATGTGCCACCACACCCGGCTAATTTTGTATTTTTAGTAGAGAAGGGGTTTCTCCATGTTGGTCAGGCTGGTCTCGAACTTCCGACCTCAAGTGATCCACCCACCTCGGGTGGCTCATGCCTGTAATCCCTGCTGTTGATATCTTGATAGGGGTTTGAGTGACACAGGTACAGGCATTTGTCAAAACTCACCTTAAACTCACTCATATTTAAGATCTGTGCATTTCCTGTATGTAAATTTTACCTAAAAAAGGCAAACAAATATTGAACTCTAGTTAATTATATTCATCCTGAAGTGTTTAGGGGTAAAATATACTGATGTCTGCAACTTTCTTTGAAATGATTCAAAAAATAAATAAAAAGGCGGAAGGATGGGTGGATGGGTGGGTAGACGGATGGGTGGATGGAATGATGGACGGACAGATGGACAGATGGACAGATGGATAGATGGAGAGAGAGATGTACAGATATGTGATTAAGCAAATAGAGTAAAATGTTAATTGTAGAATCTATGTGGTAGTTATATGAATGCCCACTGTATAATTCTTTCCAGTTTTCTGTCTGTTTGAAATTTTTCATAATAAAATGTTTTGGAAAAAAGGCAAATCAATTCTTGGGCAGCACAGTCTGGACCATTTTTTTCTCGTCTTAAGAGACCACTGGGTTGGGCGCAGTGGCTCACGCCTGTAATCCCAGCACTTTGGGAGACCAAGGTGGGCAGATCACGAGGTCAGGAGTTCGAGACCAGCCTGACCAATATGGTGAAACCCCGTCTCTACTAAAAATACAAAAAAAAAAAAAAAAAAATTAGCTGGGCAAGGTGACGCGCACCTGTAATCCCAGCTACTCGGGAGGCTGAGGCAGGAGAATCACTTGAACCTGGGAGGCAGAGGTTGCAGTGAGCCAAGATCGTGCCACTGCACCTCCAGCCTGGGCAACACAGCGAGACTCTGTCTCAAAAAAAAAAAAAAAAAAGCAAAACAAAACAAAAAAACAACAAACGAACAACAACAAAAAAAACAAAGCACTGAAACTACCCCATCAGGCCTGCATCCTTGTTCACTGGAAGAAGCCACCATTGATCCACCATTACCAGACACTCATCCCAGGCTGCCCAAGCCTTCTTCTCATCTTCCCAAGCCCTCCCGCTGAGCTCTCTGGAACTCCCACTCTACCCTACTCTCAACCTCTTCTGGAACTCCCACTCTACCCTACTCTCAACCTCTTCTGGAACTCCCACTCTACCCTACTCTCAACCTCTTCTGGAAGTTTCCCCCTACTTCCTGGCCCTAATGGAAACCAAGCAAGTCCCTGAGATATACTTCCTCCTGGCTCAGAGGAAGCTATTGTTTCTCTCCTATTCCAAGATCCTCAGAGCCAGGAGGTGAGAGGGACATGTGTTTTTCTTACTCCCCACTACTCTTTCCAAGTCCTTTCTCTTCCTTCCTCCTTCAAAAACCCTAGTTCTGGCCAGGCGCAGTGGCTCACACCTGTAATCCCAACACTTTGGGAGGCACAGGCGGGTGGATCACTTGAGGTCAGGAGTTTGAGACTGCCGGCCAACATGGTGAAACCCCCATCTCTGCTAAAAATACAAAAATTAGCCGGGCAGGGTGGCGCACACCTGTAATCTTAGCTACTCGGGAGGTTGAGGGACGAGAATTGCTTGAACCCGGGAGTCGGAGGTTTCAGTGAGCCGAGATCATGCCACAGCTCACCAGGCAGCCTGGGTGACAGAGCGGGACTCTGTCTCAAAAAAACAAAAATAAAAACAAAAAAACCCTAGTTCCTTTGAAGTGCACACTAACTGGCTAAACCACTCTGTACCTCTCCCCAGTGCATCCATCTGTCTCCTGCCCAACCTCCTTGTTCATTGTGGACTTTAGCTCCGGGCACTGTCTCCACTCCAGCCCTGTCAACATTCTTGTGACCTCACCATCCACATGTGTGAACTTCAATACCCTGGCTTCTCAGTCACTTGAACTGCTCACCTCCAAAGACCTTTTGCTCCACTCCAACTCTGCCACCCGCTTGCATAGCGCACTCTAGACCTTGTCCCACCTCCAACATCCTGATTTCAGGATCCCACACTTAGACACCATCACCCACCCCTCTGGCCCTCTGGCTCTCATTCCCCACTGCACCAGTGTTCTGAGTGTGAGGAGAGCTGCAATTCCGCCACCCCACCACTTTTCCTCCACAATCCTTCTCTTGTTCTCTTCTTCCCATCAAAATGCCCTACCTTCTTGCTTGCTTTACTTTTCTCTGTAGCGTTAGCCACCTTCTAACATCGATAAAACTGACTTATTCATTTTATTAGTTGACACTCTCCACCCAATAGAATGTGTGCTCCAGGAAGATAGCGGATTTTGTCCGTTTATTTGCTGCTATAGTCTCAGTGTCTAGAGCAGTGCCGTGGCATGCAGTAGGTGCTTAATAAATGCTTGTTGAAGGAAAGAGTGAGAGAGGGAAGGCAGGAAGGCAGGCAGGCAGGAAAGCAGGAAGGCAGGCAGGCAGGCAGGCAGGAGGGAAAGCAGGAAGGCCACCTTTATTTAAAAAACAGAACCTGTCCCTCCTCAGGTATGTCCTTTCCTTCCCACCTCTCCATCAGTGCCATGCTCTCCTCCTTGTGACAATTGGAAGCGTATCCCTGCTCCTCTCCAAGGCCATTTGCTCCACAAGTGCAGTAGACGCTGTCTCCTCTCACCTCCTTAAGAACTGATTGGACTCGTAAGACATTCTCCCTCCTCTGCCATCACCAGCCTCTGTCTCTGAATTAGATCCTTTCAGCTGGGTGTGGTGGATCATGCCTGTAATCCCAGCACTTTGGGAGGCCGAGGCAGGTGGATTATTTCAGCTCAGGAGTTCCAGACCAGCTTGGCCAACATGGTGAAACCTTGTCTCTACTAAAAAATACAAAAAAATAAAAAATAAAAATAAAATAAAAATGAGCCGGGCGTGGTGAAGCACGCCTGTAATGCCAGTTACCTGGGAAGCTGAGGCAGGAGAATTGCTTGAGCCTGGGAGGCGGAGGTTTCAGTGAGCTGAGATTGCACCACTGCACTCCAGCCTGGGTGATAGAGTGAAACCCCGTCAAAAAAAAAAAAAGAGATTTCATTTGCCTCTACTATCTTCCATCTTTTAAAATTCCTCTCCTGACGCATGTGCACATGCAACTACTGTGCCATTGCTTTGCTCCCTCTGCCTCAATTTCCATTCATTATTATCATTATTTATTTATTTATTTATTACTCTGTCTCCCAGGCTGCAGTGCAGTGGCATGATCTCAGTTCACTGCAACCTCTGCCTCCCGGGTTCAAGCAGTTCTCCTGCCTCAGCCTCCTGAGTAGCTGGGACTACAGGTGCGCGCCACCACCCCTGGCTAATTTTTGTTTGTTTGTTTGTTTGTTTGTTTTGTTTTGTTTTTTTAGTAGAGATGGGGTTTCACCATGTTGGCCAGGCTGGTGTCAAACTGCTGACCTCGTGATCTGCCCACCTTGGCCTCCCAAAGTGCTGGGATTACAGGCGTGAGCCACCGTGCCCAGCCCCCATTCATTCTTCCACCCACTTCAACAGCCATCTCGGCCCAGGAAAATCACGTGCTAGGACGACACAGAGAGGCATAAAGAGCCTGAATACCCAGTGATGCCAAGGAAATACAGAACTAGCCCAGGACTACCTACTTCCAGGCTTCTATTTTGTGTAAGTGAAATAAGTTCTATCTCATTTAAGCCATTGCTATTTGGGGTTTGCTCTTACGTCAACTGAATCTTCAGTGATAGATCTTATCGCTCCTACTAGGCTGAAAGCAATTGAGGGCAATGGCTGTATTTATTTTCTTCAAGTGCTTTTAAGAACATAGGTTCTAAGTAAATGCTTGTTGGGGTGAATGAGATCTTGAAAATTAGCCAGACGCATCACCCTAGAAGACGGAGGACCCACGCTGAGCACCAGCCTAAGGTTAGTGGCCAGGATTCCTTTGTTCTGTGGATAAGTGTGGTCACGTGTGGGATGGGGAAGCCAAGGGGAAACACACTGAGGAGGGAAGAGGAAGCGAGAGGTGGAGTTAATGAGTCATGCTTGGTCTCCTCCTGGGTGTGAGGAGGCTGATGAGCCTTATTGGTCAGGGGGTGCAACTGGAGTTCCATCCCTAGGTTTCTTTTCTTACAGTTTTATTGAGATTATAATTCACATACCATACAATTCACCCATCTACAGTGTACAATTCGGCTGGGCATGGTGGCTCATGCCTGTAATCCCAGCACTTTGGGAGGCCGAGGTGGGTGGATCACTTGAGCTCAGGAGTTCAAGACCAGCCTGGCCAATATGGTGAAACCCCATCTCTACTAAAAATACAAAAATTAGCTGGGCGTGGTGGGGGGCACCTGTAGTCCCAGCTACTCGGGAAGGTGAGGCAGGAGAATCGCTTGAACCCAGGAGGCGGAGGTTGCAGTGAGCCGAGATTGTGCCGCTGCACTCCAGCCTGGGCGACAGAGCGAGACTCTATCTCAAAAAAAAAAACCATTTAAAACATTAGCCTGGTGTGGTGGCACATGCCTGTAGCCCCAGCTACTTGGGAGACTGAGGTGGGAGAATTAATTGCTTGAGCCTAGGAGGTTGAAGCTGCAGTGAGTCATGATCACCCCACTGCACTCCAACCTGGGCAATAGAACAAGATCTCCCCCACAAAAAATTAAAATTAAATCAAAAATAAAATAATAAGGTGTACAATTTAATGATTTTTAGTATATTCACAGAGTTGGGCAACCATTGCTACAATCAGTTTTAGAACATTTTTATCACCTGAAAATGAAACCCCATACCGGTTAGCAGTCATCCCCCACTTCCCCAACCCTCATTTTAATCCTAAGCAATCATTAATCTACTTTACATCTCTATGGATTTTTACTCCTTCTGAATATTTCAAATAAATGGGATTATACAGTACATGGCCTTTTGTGCCTGACTTCTTTCACTCAGCATGCTGTTTTCAAGGTTAACCCAGGTCGTAGCATGCATCAAAACTTCATTCCTTTGCAAGATTAAAATAATAGCCTTGTATAGATATATCACATGTTATTCATCCATTCATCAGTTGATGGGCATTTGGGTTGTTTCCACCTTCTTTGGCTATTATGAATAATACTGCTATGAACATTCACATGCAAGTGTTCTTGTGTCTGTATATTTGTAGTTATCTTGGGTAGGTACATAACTTGGAGCGGAATTGCTGGATCATACAACTCTGTGCTTAACCTTTTGAGGAGCTGCCAGTCTGTTTCCCAAAGCAGTTGCACTGTTCTATATTCCTATCATCATGTTTTCTCCCCCACATCCTTGCCAACAATTGTTATTGCCTGTTTTGGTCTTTTTAATCTCAGCCATCCTAGTAGGTGTGAAATGATATTTCATTATGGTTTTAATTTACATTTCCTTGATGGCTAATAATAGTGAGCATCTTTTCACATGTTTATTGGCCCTTTGCATGTCTTCTTTGGGGAAATGTCTATTTAGATCCTTTACTCATTTTTAAATCAGGTTATTTTTTATTTAGTTGTAAGAGTTCTTTATATATCAGACCCTTATCAGATACATGATTTGTAAATATTTTCTCCTAGTCTGTGGATTGCCTTTCACTTTCTTGATGGTGTCCTTTGAAGCACTTAAGTTTTCAATTTTGATGAAGTCTATCTTATCTGTTTGTTGTCACTGTTGCTTGTGCTTTTATTATCATATCTAACAAACCATTGCCTAATCCAAGGTCATAAAGTTTAACCCCATGTTTTCTTCTAAAGAGTTTTATAGTTTTAGGTCTTTCATCCACTTGTAACTTTTTTTAATATAATGTGAGGTAGACAGGCAACTTAATTTTTTTGTGTTTGTGGCTATTTAGTTATTCCAACACCATTTCTTGAAATTCTTTCCCCATTGAATTGTTTTGGCATCCATGCCAAAAATTAGCTGATCATAAAGGTGAGAGTATTTCCGAATTCTTGATTCTATTTCACTGATCAATATGTCTATCCTTATGCCAGTATCATACTGTCTAGATTACTGTAGCTTTGTAGTAAGTTTTGAAATTGGCAAGTGTGAGTTCTTCAATTTTGTTCTTCTTTTTCAAAATTGTTTTGCCTATTCTGGATCCCTTGAATCTTCATATGAATTTCATAATCAGTTTATTGATTCCTGGAAAGAGGCGAGCTGAGATTTTGATATGGACTACATTGAATGTATAGATACATTTTGGAAGTATTGTCATCTTAACAACATTAAGTCTTCCAATCCACAAATATGGGATGTCTTTGCATTTATTTAGATCTTCTTTAATTTCTATCAACAACGTTTTGTATTTTTCAAAAGTATAAGGTTTGTACCTTTTTATTAAATTTGTTCCTAAGTACTTTATTATTTTTGATGTTCCTACAAATAGGATCATTTTTAAATTTCATTTTCAGATTATTCAATGCAAGTGTATAGATATACAATGATTTTTTTATCCTACAACTTTGCTGAACTTGCTTATTAGTTCTAATAGTTTTTTTAAAATGGATTTTCTATATAAAAGACCATGTCATTTGAGAATATTGACAGTTTTACTTATTCCTTTCCAATCTGGATGCCTTTTATTGCCTTTTCTTCCCTAATTGCCCTGGCTAGAACCTTCAGTACAATGGTGAATAGAAGCAGCAAGAGTGAATATCCTTGTTTTGTTCCTGATCTTAGGGGAAAAGCATCCAGTCTTTCACTATTAAATATGATGCTAACTGTGAGTTTTTTGTCTATGCCCTTTATCAAACTGAGTTCTTTACTAGTCTTAGTTTGTTGATTATTTTTATCATAAATGGGTGTTGGATTTTGTTAAATGCTTTTTCTGTGTGGATTGATATATGATGTTTGTGTTTTATTCTATTGACACAATGTATTACGTTCACTTTTTTTATTCAACCAACTTTGCATTCCTAAAATAAATCCCACTCTGTCATGGCGTATAATCCTTTGATATGCTGTTGGAATTGGTGGTTGGCATTTTGTTTTTATTTTTATATTTTAAATTTTTCTTATTTTTAAAAAAATTTCAATAGCTTTTACGGTACAAGTGTTTCAATAGCTTTTATGGTACAAGTGGTTACATGGATGACTTCTATAGTAGTGAATTCTGAGATTTTAGTGTACCCATCACTAAGTGTACACTAGTGTACAGCCAGGTAGTGTACGCTAGTGTACAGCCAGGTAGTGTACGCTAGTGTGCAGCCAGGTAGTGTACGCTAGTGTGCAGCCAGGTAGTGTACGCTAGTGTGCAGCCAGGTAGTGTACGCTAGTGTGCAGCCAGGTAGTGTACACTGTACCCAATATGTAGTCTTTTATCCCTCACCCTCCTCCCAATCTCTGCCTCCCGAGTTCCCAAGGTCCATTATATCATTTTGTATGTCTTTGCATCCTCATAGCTTAGCTCCCACTTATAAATGAGAACCTGAATTACTGAATTACTTCCTGAATTACTTCACTTAGAATAATGGCCTCCAGCTCCATCCAAATGACTGTAAAACATATTACTTTGTTCCTTTTTATGGAGCAAAAAATATTAGTACTTTTTAGTAGTAGTATTCCATTGTGTATATATACCACATTTTCTTTATCCACTCATTGGTCGATAAGCACTTAGGCTGGTTCCATATGTTTGCAACTGTGAATCGTGCTGCTATAAACAGGCATATGTATGTGTCTTTTTCATACAATGATTTCTTTTCCTTTGGGTAGATAACCAGTAGTGGGATTGCTGGATCAAAAGGTAGATCTACTTTTAGTTCTTTAAGGAATCTCCATACTGTTCTCTATAGAAGTTGTACTAATTACATTCCCACCAGCAATGTAAAAGTGTTCCCTTTTCATCACATCCACACCAATATCTTTTGTTTTTTGACTTTTTAATTATGACCATTCTTGCTGGAGTAAAGTGGTACCTTATTGTGGTTTTAATTTGCATTTCCCACTGATGTTGAGCATTTTTTCACATGTTCGTTGGCCGTTTGTATATCTTCTTTTGAGAAATGTCTATTCATGTCCATTGACCAATTTTTGATGGAATTATTTGATTTTTTTTCTTGCTGATTTGAGTTCCTTGTTGATTCTGGATATTAGTCCTTTGTTGGATGCACAGTTTGCAAATATTTCCCCCATTCTGTGGGTTGTCTGTTCACTGTGCTGATTATTTCCTTTGCTGTGTAGAAGCTTTTTAGTTTAATTAGGTTCCATTTATTTATTTTTGTTTTTGTTGCATTTGCTTTTGGAGTCTTAGTCACGAATTCTTTGCCTAGGCCAACGTCTAGCAGAGTTTTTCCAATGTTATCTTCTAAAATTTTTATAGTTTTAGGTCTCAGATTTAAGTCTTTGATCCATCTTGAGTTGATTTTTGTATAAGGTGAGAGATGAGGATCCAGTTTCATTATTCTACATGTGGCTTGCCAGTTTTCCCAGCACTATTTATTGAATAGGGTGTCCTTTCCCCAGTTTGTGTTTTTGTATGCTTTGTTGAAGATCAGTTGGCTTTATTTAGTTTTATGTCTGGGTTCTCTATCTGTTCCATTGGTCTAAGTGCCTATTTTTATACCAGTACTATGCTGTTTTGGTAACTATAACCTTGTAGTATAATTTGAAGTCCAGTAATGTGATGCTTCCAGATTGTTTTTGCTTAGCATTGCTTTAGCTATTTGGGCTCTTTTTTGGTTCCATATGAATTTTAGGATTGTTTTTTCTAGTTCTGTGAAAAATGATGATGATGTTTTGATGGGAATTACACTGAATCTGTAGATTGCTTTGGGTAGTATGGACATTTTCACAATACTGATTCTTCCCATCCATGAGCATAAGATGTGTTTCCATTTGTGTCATCTGTGATTTCTTTCAGCAATGTTCTGTAGTTTTCCATGTAGAGATCTTTCACCTCCTTGGTTAAGTCTGTTCCTAGGTATTGTATTTTATTTATTTATTTATTTATTGCAGCTGTTGAAAAAGGGATTGATTTCTTGATTTGATTCTCAGCTTGGTTGTTGTTAGTGTATAGCAGTGCTACTAATTTGTGCACATTGATTCTGTAACCTGAGACTTTACTGAATTCATTTATCAGATCTAAGAGCCTTTTCGATGAGTCTTTAGGGTTTTCTAGGTATACGATCATATCACCAAAAAACAGGGATAGTTTGACTTTCTCTTTTCCAATTTGGACGCCCTTTGTTTCTCTTGCCTGATCGCTCTGGCTAGGACTTCCAGTATAAATTTTTCTTATTTTTAATTTGACAAAGCCTCATTCTGTACCAGAGAATGCATCTATATTCATAATATGTATTGGTCTGTAGTTTTCTCTTTTTTGTGTTATCTTTGCCTGGTTTTGGTATCAGGCCTCAAAGAATGAGTTGGGAAGTGCCTAAGTTTCTTTTTGACTAAACTGTTGGTCAAACTTATATCTTGATATTTACAACACTCAGGAAAAGCCAAGGCCCTGCAAAGTTTATCTGGTATTCTCAAGTGGAACATACATCACCATCAACTGGGCACTGTTCAAAGCAAATTCCTGGTTCCTGGGCTCCGGAGACTCTGATTTGGAAAGTCTGCAGCAGGGCTGGGTACTCTCTATTTCCTTTTTTTTTTTTTTTTTTTTTTTTGAGACGGAGCCTCACTCTGTCGTCCAGACTGGAGTGCAATGGCACAATCTTGGCTCACCGCAATCTCCACCTCCCAGGTTCAAGCGATTCTTCTGCCTCAGCCTCCTGAGTATCACCATGCCCAGCTAATTTTTGTATTTTTAATAGAGATGGGGTTTTGCTGTGTTGGCTGGGCTGGTCTCAAACTCCTGACCTCAGATGATCCACCCACCTCAGCCTCCCAAAGTGCTGGGATTATAGGCGTGAGCCACCATGACCGGCCAGTACTCTCTAACAAGCACCCCTAAGAGATTCTCAGATGAGCACCCTCTCATTTCCCTTTAAGAAACATTGATAGAGTTGCCCAAGCTGTCCCAGCTAAGCAGCCAAAGAGGATGGGCTAGAAAAGTGATGTTTCTTCACCCAGGAGTCTGAGCTTTTAGCGCGTTCGTGTCCATAATGAATATCTAAGGCGGAAGTTAGAGTATGCATTATTTCCCAAAATTATTTGTCCACAAAAATCTCTTATCTTTTGGATAAGCACCTCATAGGATTGATGTTTCACAGCATATACTTTGGGAAGCACTGACCCAGAATTATGCAAATGTCCCTTTGGAATCTCATGGGGCTTTTTTTCTAAGCACTAACGCACTGTGGCTTGAAGCTGCTTTTGTATGTGTCGCCATCAGTCAGATGTTTGCCGGGGCCTCCATTAGGATTAGCTGATTTAGGCGCTTGCCTCGAGAGCAAAATTTCAGGAGGTGCCAAAACTCCATAATCAAGAAAAATTATTATTTGGAGGCTGGGTCAACAAGATAGCGCATTGGCAGCCAGTGGAATAAGGAAGGGATACAATGGTGTAGCGTAGGGGGTGCTTAACACTCACCATGAGTGGAACCGAGAGCCGGGGTCTATCTCGGTGGGGCAGCAGGGCAGTCAGGCCAGGCATCTGGTCTGTGTCTCCTGTAGAAACTGCTCCAAAGGAGGGGCAGCCCTCTCTCACCTCTTGACTCCCATCCCAGGCACAATACATGGAACACAGGATTATTCAACTCCCTTAGAGCCAGAGATGATGCCAAGTTGACTTACCTCCCAGCTCCTGCTCAAGTATCTAACCCACTGAGCACAAGGAGACTCAGTCAATGCCTGTGGGCAGACAAGGGGCTGGATCTCATCTGGAAAGCATCCCTGGTCTTTGTGTGGGTGCCTTGCTTTGGATGTGCTCCCAAATCTGTCTCGGGGGGAGGGAGGCTGGGTGCCAAAGAGTTTCTGGAAAAAGTCTGTCCTTTTCCGAATACCCTTCCTCTCTGTGTCCAACAGAACTTGACCTCAAATGTGCAAGTTCTAACATTCAAAAGAGTTGGGTTTGGGCCTGATTGGGCTAGTGCTAGATGTTTGTGATTTATGCAATCACTGGGGTCTGATTAAGCTCCACAGCTGGGAGGCCTTCAGCCATGACTTTGGGGAAAAAAAAAGAAAAGAAAAAAACACAAAACTCTGAAAGCCAAGAGTAGGAACAGCTTCCTGGGCCCACCCTTCAGGCTGGTTCCAGGACACTCCCTTACTCCACCACTACCCACTCATGTATCTCATTAAAAGGGCTTTATAGGTCTGTCTCTTCTTTGGAATTTCCATTTCTTCTTTATTCCAAGAACTATAAAAGCCTCGTCAATTAATTGCTAACCACAGGAATCAGAACAGGGTTCCCTTTAACTAAGTGTGCAAAAGAGTTATTACAGAGGCCACGCTGATCTGCTCAAAAGAGGAAATGTTTTCTCTTAGACGACATCTAACTGAAGATAAGCCTCCAGCTGACTATAGAAGATTACTCTCTATGCAACAAAAAGCTGGTTCCCCACGGCCTCTACTTGTCAACACCTCATAAATTTACTTTGAGTTGCTTCATAAGCTCAAAAGTACAGTGATATCTTCTGGGAATTAAGCTTTGTAATAACTTGATTGTGTTAAACAAATAAACTTCAGAAGGCAGGGCAAGCTAGACCCCAGGGAAGCTACCCGGATGTGTGGCCTTGAGGGTTGCTGGAAGGCAGGTTCTTAGGGACTGTGTCCCTAGCTCTAGGATGCTGGCCCTCAAACAAATGTCATTTCACAGAGCAGGACCTGAGACCTAGGGTGAGAGAGGGGGTGATTGGTCCATGTTCACACAGTGGCAAAGCTGGGGTTAGGATCTGGGTGTTGTTGCCAGATCCTCTCTCTTTCCCTACCGACCCCCAGGATCCAGCACTTCCACTCTGCTCCCCACCCTCCTAGGAGGGCAGGAAAGAATCTGACAAGACTGGGCGCAGTGGCTCACACCTATAATCCCGGCACTTTGAGGGGCCAAGATGGGAGGATCACTTGAGGCCAGGAGTTCAAGACCAGCCTTGTCAACATAGCGAGACCCCATCTCTATTAAAAAAAATAGAAAAAAAAGGAAAGACTCTTACAGCTGCCCAATGGAACATGTGTAGGAATGAGAGTCAGCCATTTTCTCTCCTCAATCAGTCTCTGCATTTTAAGTCATTTACCTTTATTGTGCTATGAAAGTCTTTGGGTTGTGTCAAATGGATTTCAGGCAGGGAGGGAGCAACTGATGAGAAGTTAGGAGGCTGCTGAAGTCATACCTGGAGTAAAACAGAAGTTCTCACCCCAGACTGCACAGTAGAATCACTGGGGGTAATTTTTTTCCGTGTGTGTGTGTGTGTGTGTGTGTATGTGTGTGTGAAGCACCTGTCTGCTGTTGAAAGGGGGGTCTTTTTTTTTTTTTTTTTTTTTTTTTGAGACGGAGTCTCACTCTGTCGCCCAGGCTGGAGTGCAGTGGCATGATCTCGGCTGACTGCAAGCTCCGCCTCCTGGGTTCATGCCATTCTCCTGCCTCAGCCTCCCGAGTAGCTGGGACTACAGGTGCCCGCCACCACACCTGGCTAATTTTTTTGTATTTTTAGTAGAGATGGGATTTCACCGTGTTCGCCAGGATGGTCTCAATCTCCTGACTTCGTGATCCACCCACTTCGGCCTCCCAAAGTGCTGAGATTACAGGCATGAGCCACCACGCCCGGCCGAAAGGGGGGTCATTTTTAAAATCCCAAATGTGCAGACCACATCCCAGACCAATTACATATAAATCTCTGAGGGGGAGCCCCAGACTTCAGGCTGGAGGGCAGTGGCACTATCATAGCTCACTGCAGCCTTGACTTCCTGGGCTTAAGAGATCCTCCCATCTTAGCCTCCCGAGTAGCTAGGACTACAGGCACAAGCCACCACACCTGGCTAATTTGTTGTTGCTTTTTTTTTTTGAGATGGGGTCTCACTATCTTGCCCAGTCTCAGGATTTCTTAAAGCTCCCTAGTGATTCCAACAAGCAGCCAAGTTCCAGAACCATGGAGTAAAACCATTCTAGATCAGGCACGGTGGCTCTTGCCTGTAATTCCAGCACTTTGGGAGGCCAAGGCGGGCAGATCAGGAGGTCAGGAGGTCAGGAGATCAAGACCAGCCTAGCCAACATGCTGAAACCCCCTTCTCTACTAAAAACACAAAAATTAGCCGGGTGTGGTGGCGTGTGCCTGTAGTCCTAGCTACTTGGGAGGCTGAGGCAGGAGAATCGCTTGAACCCGGGAGGCAGAGGTTGCAGTGAGCCAAGATCACTCCACTGCACTCCAGCCTGGGCAACAGAGTGAGACTCCATCTCAAACAAACAAACAAACAAACAAACAAACAAACAAAAAATTTCTAAACCAGATGAAGCCAAAAAGGGGTGGGACAGTTGCGGTTGTGGTGATGAATGCCCAACATTTATGTGGACAAAGCTGTGTGATCTTGGGCAAATCACTTAATCTCTTGGGGTCTCTCTTTCCTCATCTGTAAAGTGAAGATGATTCTATAACCTTCCTCATAGGGTTATTATAGGGTTGAATGGGACAATGCTTGTAAGTCCTTGGCACAGTGCCTGGCACACAGAAAACACCCAGGAACTTTAGGTTTTGCCTATTATTTTAGAGTTTACAGTGATGTTTTCTATGCAGTATCTCGAAATTATACCTTACCTCCTCAATTATAGGGGTGCACATTTTTGCATTTTAACATCTTTAAAAGTGTAATGCATAGACAGTGTCTTATATTCAGCGACATGACCCTCACCTGCGCTAAGCACTGTTCTAAGGGTTTTATGTTAATTACCTCCTTTAACTCTCACAATATCCCTAGAGAAGAGGATGATTATATCCATCCCCATTTAAGAGATTGGTAAACTGAGGCCCAGAGTGACGTGCCTTGTCTGTGTTCCCATAGTCAGTGGCAGAACAGGGATTAACCTTGGGTCGGGCTCTAGAGTCTGTGCTCCTGACCACTCTGCTATATAGCAGCTCATGGAAACTGAAAGGCAGGTGAGGTGAGCAGAGTCATCCAGCTGGGATTTGAATCCATGACACCAAAACCACCATGCTTGTTCCCTGTCCTGCTTCTGACTGGAGGCCGATTCCCAGCTGCAGCTGGGGGAGAAGTCCACATGTGGCTGTCAGTGTGTCTGCACAGAGGGGCAGCTGAGACCTAGGGTGAGAAAGAGGGTGATTTGTCCATATTCACACAGTGGCAAAGCTGGGGTTAGGATCTGGGTGTAGATGCCAGAGCCTGTCTCTCTTTCCCTACCCACCCCCAGGGTCTAGCCCCTCTGCTCTGCTCCCCACCCTCCTAGGAAGGCAGGAAAGAATCTGAGAAGGCTGGGCACAGTGGCTTACAACTATAATCCCAGCACTTTGAGAGACCAAGATGGGAGGATTGCTTGATTTACCTACCCTGCCTGGTCTGCCTGGCTGGTGCCCCCTTTCCTTCTCTCCCCTCTTCCTGTGCTAGCCACGTCTCCTCTCTCGCCGACCTCCATAGGCAACCACTAGGGTATATTCTCTGGCCCATCTGACATGATATTAGCCAGTGTCAACGGCAGGGATGAATTCTTTCCTACCATCCCAAGGCACATCGGGCCCCCCGCCTCACACGTGTTCTGCTCACCATGCATCCGCCTGTACGATGGATCCTGGGCCCTCGCCCTCACCATCCCAGCACAAGAGGGAGTCTCATCATAGCGGCTCCTATCCCTTCAGTGCGTACTCTGCCCCACCCGGCATTCTGCTAATTGTTGCATGTGCACGCCTCAGTTTCCCCACAGCTGCCCCATGAGCCCGGTGGAATGATTACCCCCACTTTGAAGGTAACAAGCCTGAGGGACTCAGGCTGAGCAGCTTGCTGAGATGGAACATGAACCCAGGTCCGTGTGACTTCCACACCTGTCTTCCAGGAAATATTTGTGGAATCCATCATTTTATTACATTACAATATTAATCCATACAATAATGGGTTCAACAAATATTTCCTGGGTTCCTCTCGTGGGCTGGCTGAGCTGGGCATAGCATGGTGAGCAGAGCAGGGTGAGTCTTAGCCTTCAGGGAACTTAGAACCCACTGGGCCAATGGACTCGATTTGAAGACTCACACCCGGATGCGGTGCATCTTCAGATGCAGAGGGCCGTGGAAGAGGCCAGCGGGAGGCTGGAGCCGGCAGGAACCGTGGAGCCTGTTTCAGCAGAGTGGCAGGAAGTGAGGAAGCAAGGCCTGGAGAAGGAACCAGCCTACCTTCAGGAGTCAAGGGGGCAGGACTTTGCTGGTATGGGGAGGGCCTCGAGCAAGCGTCCAGCCACGCCCCCTCCACCCCTACTGGGAGAGCCACAGGATGCCCCAAGAGCAAGAGAGCAGGCAGAGCCCTGACAGGATCCAAGTCGAGTCATTAAGAGACTCTCCGCCTGGGTGGATCCACTGTCAGTCTCAGCACCCACCAGCTCCCATCCTCCTCTGGCAAAGGAGAGGTCATCCCCCAGGTCCATGGCTGACGGGGCAGAGGACCGTATTTGTCATCCAGCTCCAGCTCAGATTCTTAGGAAATAACAAAGTAACAAGAGATCAGAGAGGTCTAACTCAGTCAGAGGCGCTGGAAGATTTTAATCAAAAACAGCACAGAAGTTAAAACCTTAACCCAAACCATCCCTGCCAGATAAATTCAGTCTCTCCTGGAAGTTCTTTATAAAGGGTTCTCCATGCACTGCACAGTACACAGTCATCAGTTTCTGTGCTTAAATAATGCTCATGAGCTGTGAATCCTTCTTCACCCTAAGCCTAAATCTTCTTTACTGGAATCTAACATGAATACCAGCTTCTCACTATATTTCTATTTGTGAGATAATATATATTTGAAGATGGTAAATTGTTTTCCAATACAAACTTAAAAATTATACCAGTCACAGTGGCTCATGTCTGTAATCCTAGCACTTTGGGAGGCTGAGGCAGGAGGATGGCTTGAGGCCAGGAGTTTGAGACCAGCCTGGGCAACATGGCAAAACCCCTTCTCTACTAAAAGTTTTAAAAATTAAAAAATCCGGGCATGGTGGCACACACCTGTAGTCCCATCTACTCAGGAGACTGAGGTGGGAGGATCGCTTGAGCCCAAGAGGTCAAGGCTGCAGTGAGCTATGATCGGGCCATTACACTCCAGCCTGGGAAACAGAATGAGACCCTGTCTCAAACAAACAAACAAACAACTTAAAAATTTTGTGGCTCACACCTACAATCCAGCACTTTCGGGGGCCAAGGCAGGTGGATCATTTGAGGTTAGGAGTTCCAGACCAGCCTGGCCAACATGGTAAAACCCTGTCTCTACTAAAAATACAAAAAAAATTACCTGGCCATGGTGGTGTGCACCTGTAATCACAGCTAATGAGTAGACTGAGGCAGGAGAATCGCTTGAACCCAGGAGGCCAAGGTTACAGTGAGCCGAGATCACACTACTCCACTCCAGCCGGGGTGACAGAGTGAGACTCTTGTCTCAAAAAAAAAAAAAAAAAAAAGTAAAAATTAAAGATGACCCTAGAGCTTTGATGTAAAATGGCAGGGTTATCTTAAGCCACTTTGCTCCTTTGGTTCTGTTGGCACTGAGACAGCCAGTGAGGAGGAGCAGGGGCACAGGAAGGAGGGTACAACTGCAGCAGAGCCACGGAGACAGGGACCAGGTCCCACCCCAGCCTTAAGCAGGGCAAAGACAGGAGACCAGATGCCCAGGGACCCCTGTGAACCACCCGTCAGCACATCCCAGAAAGGTCCTGAGGACTCCAGAGTCACTCCAGTCCTTCTCACCTACCTTGTCACAAGAACCATCACACACACACACATACATACATACTGACTGGCATGAACATTTTGGAGTGTCAGATGTAACAGTGCCAACTGAGGGTAGGCTTGACAGATCTAAATGCTTGTCCCAACTCTGCCCTTTCTAGCTGTGTGACCTTGGACATGTACCTAACCTCTCTGATGGTTGGTATCCTCTCTGGGAGAATGGGGTGAAGAATCACACACAAGACAACCCTCATGGGGTAGTTGTGAGGACCGATGGAGTCATGGAGCCAAAGTGGCTTGTGAACTGGACTAACACGATGTATTAGATTCATGGTTGCCTTAGGTCTGACCCTGAGCAGGAGTCCAAGAGGGACAGGCAGGAGAGGAGAAAGAAGTGAAAGGTGTGGCAGCCCTGGAAATGTCCCTAAGCCCCAAAGCTAGGCACCTTGCTGCTGTTGGGGTCTCTGCCAGGGTCTGAGGTGAACATACATGGTGAAGACAGTCGGGGGTTATCTGGGTCAGGTCCTGGACCTGACACTTTTCATGGGATCATCTCAAAAGAGCACGAGGGCCGGACACGGTGGCTCATGTCTGTAATCCCAGCACTTCGGGAGGCCAAGCAGCAGGAGCCTCACTTGGGGTCAGGAGTTCAAGACTAGCCTGGCCAACATGGTGAAACCCCATCTCTACTAAAAATACAAAATTTAGCCAGGCATGGTGGCATGTCCCTGTAGTCTCAGCTACTCGGGAGCCTGAGGTAGGAGAATCGCTTAAACTTGGGAGGTGGAGGTTGCAGTGAGCCAAGATCATGCCATGCACTCCAGCCTGGAGCGACAGAGGGAGACTACGTCTCAAAACAAAACAAAACAAAACAAAACAAAACAAAACAAAAGCACCAGGAGGCAAGCATTGTGGTTCTCCCATTCTACAGAAGAGGAAACTGGGGCTTGGGGAGGTTCAGTTTTTAGGCTGGGCTGGCAATCCCCTGGGTGCTAATGGCCATGCTGCATGGCTGTGTAGGGGGTACATGGCTTCTGCAGGACAGGAAAGCATTAGAAGCTTCCCCCACGGGGCCAAATTCTCCATTAGACACAGGAGGCACACTGACACTTTTGGGGCCCCGTGAAAATGTTGGTGGTGGTGGTTTTTTTTTGAGACAGGATCTCATTTTGTCACCCAGGCTGGAGTGGAGCAGTGCAATTGCAGCTCGGTGCACTCTCCAACACCCCGGGCTCCGGTGATCCTCCCACCTCAGGCTCCCGAGTCTGGGACTACAGGAGTGTGCCACCACACCTGGCTAAGTTTTGCATTTTCTTATAGAGATGGGGTTTTGCCATGTTGCCCAGGCTGGTCTTGAATTCCTGGGCTCAAGCAATCCACCCGCCTCGGCCTCCCAAAGTGCTGGAATTACAGGCCTGGCTGAAAATGTTTTAATTTTATTTTATAATCAGAAGAAATGTTGAACAAAATAATAATCAATAGATAATCATGAATCCAGCTTGGGTTATATTCATCTTTATACCAACACAGTTGTATAATATACTTTGTAATATTTTTCTGTGGAGGAAGGGACCCATGAATGCAAAAGGCAGATGTGGCCCTGGTGCCCCAGGGCTCTGTCTCGACACGGGAGAGAAAAGTCAGGAGCTCCTTCTCCCTCTCCCCACCTCACTGCTTCCTCCCAGCCCCTGGTCTGGCTCAGCAATGCCAGGCCAGACCAAGTCTGTCCAACTGAGCCAAAGCCAAAGCCCCAAGGGCAGCCCAGGTCACCCCGGCTTAGCCTGTGGAGCCCCCACCCCACACCCTGTCCCAGGTTCTTCTCCCAGAGCCCCCTGCCATCCCAGCATCCTTGCAGCCCAGAGCTGAGGAAGGGAGTGTTCCGATTCCTGGCAATGCCCAGCTTCCTGTTTTTCTCCAAGTGGATGAGGTCAGGCTGCTGGAAAGGGACATGGGGGCCATTTGTGGGCCAATAGATCCCAGCCGTGTGGATGGACTCAGTGGCTGGGGGAGGAGTGGGGGAGCTGCACTGGGCCCCTGGGCCCCCTACTATCCACCCAGAGGGCCCTCTCTTCCTGATACCCCTGCAGACTCCAGCAGATCCCCACACACCTCTGCAAGGTCTCCTTGTTCTCTCTGACCTCCTGAGCTTCAATTTGCTCATCTGTGACACAGTGAGGGGGCTTCTGCAAGTGCCTGCCTACCTGCTCTGGGGACCTAGGCCAGACTGAGAGTGGGGTGGGAAGGGCTCTGCCAGCCACCGAGCAGTGAGGCTGGTGACGGGAGCTGCAGGAATCACAACTGCGCCCGTTTACCGCACCCCCGCCCTGTGCCAGGCCCTCCCCCTGTGCAGTTTCAGCTTCACATGGCCTTATGAGGATGGACTTCTTATTTCTATTTTGTGACTGAGGAAAATGAGGCTAAATGCCTCACCTATGATCACAGGGATAGGAAATGACCGATATCAGGCCTGTGCCCACACCACAGCCACCTCCCTCCTCACACTGCTGCTGTGGACAGTGCTGTCTCAGAACCTGGTGAATATAGGTTTCCCTCTGGTGGGAGGATCATAGGATCCTGACCCGAGTACATGAGATGTTACTACATGGGGAAGATAAGACGCTTCACCAGACGGGGCCAAAAGACACCAGGGATTACATCTGTAATCCCAGCGACTGGGGAGGCTGAGGTGGGAGGATCACTTGAGGCCAGGAGTTCAAGGCTTCAGTGAGCTATGATCACACCACTACCCTCCTGCCTGGGTGACAGAGCAAGACCCTGACTCTTTTTTATTTTATTTTATTTTATTTTATTTTATTTTATTTTATTTAAACGGAGTCTCACTCTGTCGCCCAGGCTGCTGGAGTGCAGTGATACAATCTCGGCTCACTGCAACCTCTGCCTCCCAGGTTCAAGTGATTCTCCTGCCTCAGCCTCCCGAGTAGCTGGGACTACAGGCCTGCGCTACCACACCCGGCTAATTTTTTTATTTTAGTAGAGACAGGGTTTCACCATGTTGGCCAGGCTGGTTTCAAACTCCTGACCTCAAGTGATCTGCCCACCTTGGCTTCTCAAAGTGCTGTGATTACAGGCGTGAGCCACCATGCCCAGCCATGACACTGACTCTTAAGAAAAAAAAAGAGCCAACTCACAGCCTTCAGCCTCCCCCCGCCCCCCCAACACGCGCACACACACACACACACACACACACACACACAACCCACCGTCCATTCAACACGATTCATTGCACACCTCGGGATGTCTTTTGAGAATTCTGCACCCTTCTGGGGTGGCAGAGTCAAACTATTCAAGTTCAAATTCTAGCTCTGCCAGTTACCAGCTCCAAGGCTTTGGGCAAGTTTCATAACCCACTTTGCCTCAGCCTCCACCGTAGAGTGGGGATAATAACAGCTCTGACCTCCTAGGAATTAAGGCATGCATTAATCAATCATGTCAGATGTCATCATCAGCATCCTCTCCTCCTCCTCCCTCTCAACCCCTCTTGCCTGACTTGGCCTCTCTCTTTTCTTCCACTTGCCTCTGCCCTCTTCTCTCTCCTGTGAACTCCTTCCTCATCCCTTCCAGGCCCTTTCCTGAGATGGAGAGCGGCCACCCAGAAAAAGGAGACTCAGGCCAGGAGTACACGAGGCCATGGCCAAGGGAGGATCCATGTGGAGGAGGCACCCACGAGAGGGGGCAGGGCCCCACCCTGCAAAGGGCCCAAGTAAACCGCTCAGCCTCCTTTCCCGCTGAGCCCTCTGGGGTCTGAAAGCAGGGCCTAAGGGTCATTCTCATGCTCACTCTAAGCCCAAGGACTCAGACCCAGCAGACAGAGATCCAAAAGGGAGAACAATAGGCAGCTGAGCCACACAGAAGCTGGCTTTTCATCTGGATGACCTTGAGCATGAACAAGAAATGATGGGGAATGGAGCCTCCCCTGTGCAGCAGAAAGCAAGCCTAGGTCAGCCCGCCCTTAAGCTCAGTGACTTTTGGGATATAGGAAAATAACACAAGAGTTCAATGCCTGATACGTGAGTAGGCGCTCAAGAAATACTTGAGCAGATGGAGCACCATGGGCAGATGGAGCGTGGCTGCAGTGATGCGTCACCGTGGGCAGATGGAGTGTGGCTGCAGTGATGCCTCACCATGGGCAGATGGAGTGTGGCTGCAGTGATGTCTCACCGTGGGCAGATGGAGTGTGGCTGCAGTGAATGAATAAATGACTCCACATGGGGGTAAGATGTTGGAGATGGGAGCAGACAAGGAGTGCTAACAGCCACATTGGCCACACTGAATGTGGACCAAGATGGTAGCTCCCAGGGTAATACCTGCAGCTAACCCTGGCAGAGCACTGCTCTAAATACCTTGCCCATGGTGACTGATTACTTCACCTAAAACCCCTTATGATGGTTCTATTATCATCACCCCTGTTTTACAGACAAGGAAACTGAGGCATAGAGACATCAAGAAGCTGGTCCAAGGTTACAGAAACCCAGGCGCTCTGGCCCAGAGGCCATGCTGTTAACCCCTGTGCTCCCCTGCTCTCAATTTTGTTCTGAAGAGGGAATATCCTGAGCTTTCAGCTCATGTGCTTATCTCTCGGTTCAGATACCATGCTTTTGGCTTTCCTGGAGTTTTCTCAGTGTACGTGCTCTACCTGGGCCTCTGTCCGTGGTCTGTTTCTGCTGTTGTTTTACTGCTGTCATCTGCCTTCTCAGCAGATCCATGCTGTTGGCTACCTGGGCTCAAAATCAAAACAATGTCAGCAGTTAGGGGAGAGATGGTGGTGGTTTGCACCAAGATGGAGGTGTTGAAGACAGAGAAAGGGAATGGTTGGGCTCTGTTTTGGAAGTAACAGGGAAAGGACTGCCTGATAGTTTGGATCCATGGGGTGAGAATAATAATGACACCCACCTCACCACAAATTAAAGAATAGAATGCATGGAAAATGGGTGATAGAATGATACAAAGTAGGTGACGTAGCATGTGACCGCCATGACTGGTTCTATAAAGCAAAGAAGCCAGGCATGGTGGTGCACACCTATAATCCCAGCACTTTGGGAAGCTGAGGCAGGAAGATCACTTGAGCCCAGGAGTTTGAGACCAGCCTGGGCAACATAGTGAGACCCCGACTCTACAAAAAAATCAAAAAATTAGCTGGGCATGGTGATGCACACCTGTAGTCCCAGCTACTCGGGAGGCTGAGGTGGGAGGATCCCCTGAACTCAGGAGTTTGAGGCTGCAGTGAGCCATGATGGCACCACTGCACTCCAGCCTGGGCAACAGAGGGAGAACCTGTCTAAAAAAAAAAAAAAAAGCAAAAGAAACAGGTGAGAGAAAGGAGAGATAGCCATGAAGAGGATGCAGGTTGAGCAAGCCCTGGGCTTGTTCCTATTGCTGGGAGCTTTCTGCCACACCACATTTGTGCAAGATCCCAGCTGAAACTCCCAGCCAGGTGCTCTTGCTGTGGGTACTTGGGCCAGCCCTGCAAACGCCTATTATCTGGACATAATTATCAACAGTGCTTCTGTGGCAGATGCTGGGAAGTGCCACCCAAATCCTTGGCTATTGGCAATGGGAAGACGCCTTCAGCTGTCAGCCTTCTTTGAAGACTGTCTCAACTGAGAACAGCCTCGCCCAAGGTCATACCTCCTTCCAGAGGTAGCCAGTATCCAGTGACTTATCAACATAATGGTATGAAGGCCAGGCCTCCTCACTCCAACTGGAGATGAAGCTGAAGGACCATTTCAGCTGAAGGTGCCCTGTGGGATTGGCTGAGGCCTTCGTTGAGACTCCATCACATCCCAACATCTCCCTCTGCTCAATCTTGCTTTGGTCCCTTCCTTTTCACAGGTGTTGATCCTCACGGCCTCCTAATCAACTTTCTGCACACTAATCTCCATTTCAGAATCCGCTTCCTGGGGAACTCAACCGGCAACCATCACTTTTACTCCCAAAAGGTGTCCCAGTTAGGATAATAAGTTATACCATCACCCTAGCTCTATGAGACCTACCAAGTCACAGTATTTGTTACTACTCACTGTAATTACTTATTTAATGACACTAGACTAGGAGCTGGAGGAGGCAGGAAATGTGTAGGTTTCATTCCCAATCATGCAGAACCCAGGGCCTGTCACAGCAGGTGCTCAATAAACATTTGTTGAATGGATGAATAAACCACCTTATCTAAGCATTTAGAGACCAGGGCAGCTCCAGGGAGAGGAGGAGGAGGAGGAAGCTATGAGCAGTGAAAACAAAGCAAGCAGCTGCCAGACAGGTGTGTCCACACCTCCATCCCAATCAACTGCCCTTGCTTGTAGCTCCCCCTTGGTGGGCCTGGCATATGGGGAGGGCTCAGTCAGGCTCCTTCATTCGTTCATGTAATATCTATTGAGCCCTTCCCATGTGCCAAGCCCAGTGCAGGAGGCTGGTGTCCAGAGGTGAATCCAACCCAGGCCTCCATCCTCCAGGACCTCACAGATTAGAAGGGGAGGCACATGTGCGAACAACAATTATGACATAGTATGAGAAGTCAACAGTATGCCAAGGCTACCCTTGATTTTTATTTTAGCAAGATTTCACCTGCACTAATAGTGGGTGGAGGGAGGAAATGGGATCCCTGGATTTGTCTGCAACCTCAGGAGTGGTTCCAACCCCAAGTTGGTAAGAATCCCACCCCTGCTGGTGTTCTCTGGCTCCCGCCTCCTGCTCCTGATTCCTTCTTCTCCTCCCTTCTACTGAAATTCATCAGTCCTGCAGCCCAGGCCAGGCTCACAGTGCCTTCCAAGGTGGCAACCACCTAATCATATTAATAAAAATGGCTGTGGGGCCAGTTGTTCCCTCCTATGTAAAGTTCATGTTTTAGAGATGGCTTTCTAGAGATCATGGCCTTGGTTTTGTTGCCTACTCCAGACCAAGTGGGCAGACAGCTTGATGCTGGGTGGGAAGAGAACCTGACTTGTAGACTTGCCCAACCTCTGCTCAGCAGGCAGGCAGCCACTCACCCAAGTGGGTGAGATTCCCAGGAATCTCAGCTCAGTTCCTGGAGGAAATCTGGAGCCAGTTTGGGGAGCTGGCAGTGCCCAGGAGAGCTGGCAGGCCCAGCCACCTCTCTACCCACCCTCCTCACCTCCCATTCTCATCTCCTGTTAGTCAGAAGGGGCCTTGGCTGCCACAGGAAGCTCACCCACAAAGCAGAATTCCAGGAACTCCAGGCTGAGCAGACTCCTGGCTGCTTTCTCAGTTCCTTTTTGCTTCTTAAAGGTCTCTGGTGCCAGAGCTCAGCCCCCTGACCTTCCAGGCAGAACCCTGGCTGGTTGTCTCTGCACTGCTCCCTCCCTCCCCCACAATTACACTTCTCCCTTCTTGGGGCTTCTGAGGCTCCTAGAAGGTCACCGCTGGAAAGGACCGTATAGATAGCAAAAGAGGAAGCTGCGAGGCCCTAAGGAGAGCCTCTATCTAACCGCTCCCACCTGCCAGAGTCCCCAGCCTCCACAAGTGTAGTCATTAATTGGGCCCCAAGTGGTGTGGGCCACTCTTTTGTCCCTGGACCCTTTCTGTAGGTGATGACATAAAAAGATTTAACTGCCTTAAAAAAGGGTAGTGGGGGTGGGTGCCAGTAACTCATCACATAGCCCAGGATATGAAGGGAAAAAGCAGAGCCCGCCATCTGCAAATTATATACCAATTATACAATGGGGTAGTATGCAGTCTTTGCAAGGAATAAGGCAGCTCTATATGTACTACGTGGACCTCTAGTGCACAGGGGATACAGAAGTTTCTAGAAGAATGAAGGTATACCTGGAGGGGCTGCTAACTCAAGCGTCTGAGTGCCAAGTAATGGGAACATTGAGTGGAGGAGACTCCAGGCAAGAGTTTGTCCTGTAATTAGGATGACGCAGCAGGCTTGGGCAAGTGTATATAAGTGCCATTTGGGAGCAGGATCACTTTATCCCCTTTCCACTCCCCCACTGCCACTCCTCTCCCTCGAGCCACAGAGAAGAGCCCTAGGTAGGATGGACTGTGTCCTGCCTTCTTGCAAAATGTCTATCCATTTATTTCTTCACTTATTTCTTCAGCAAAGACGTTTGAAGACCTGCTGCAGACACTGATGGCACAAATGTAATCAAGATAGATGTGGTGTCTGTCCTCATGGGGTGCACACAGTCTGATGGAGACAATTAATGCCATGTAGTGTGGGATAAAGTGTCAGGTGAGCAGAGAAAAAAAGAAGGTTCTAAGGGAGCACAGATGATGCCCCATCAGTGAGAGCTGGGTACAAGGGAGAAAGTCGAGTCCTGCCTAACCTAGGGGATGACAATGGGTTGGTCAAATGACAGTACCTCAGGCTCAGAGAGGTTAATTATCACCAAGATCACATATCTAATAAGTGATAGTCACCAACTCAACTGCCCATCTGTATAGACTGACTGGGTTGGAATCTTGACTTTGCCATTTTCTTTTCTTTTTATTTTTTTTTTGAGACAGAGTCACCCAGGCTGGAGTGCAATGGTGTCATCTTGGTTCACTGCAACCTCTCCCTCCCAGGTTCAAGAGATTCTCCCACCTCAGCCTCCCAAGTAGCTGTGATTACAGGCACGCACCACCGAGCCTGGCTAATTTTTGTATTAGTAGAGACAGGGTTTCACCATGTTGCCCAGGCTGGTATTGAACTCCTGGCCTCAAGTGATCCGCCCATCTCGGCCTTCCAAAGTGCTGGGATTACAGGCATGAGCCACCATGCCCAGCCACCATTTTCTTTTTTGATTTATTTTATTTTAAATTTTTTGTAGAGACAAGGTCTCACTCTATTGCCCAGGCTGGTCTTGAACTCCTGGGCTCAAGCAATCCTCTCGCCTTGGCCTCCCAAAGTGTTGGGATAACAGGTGCGAGGCACCATGTCTGGCTGACTTTGCCACTTTCTAGCTTAGTGCCCTTGGGTAAATACTCTGTACCTCAATTTCCTCATTTGCAAAATGGGGATATAAGAAAACCTGCCTCACTGGGCTCCTTGGAAAAAGTAAATGCATTAGTACAGCTATTCTCAAAGTGTGGTCCTGGGACCCCCTGGAAGTCCCCAGGACTCTTTCAGGGGGTCCATGAGGTCAAAACTATTTCCATAGTAATTCTAAGACATTATTTACCTTTAGTGCTCTTTTGTGGAGTTTTCCAAAGACCACGTGATATAGGACATCACAACTGATTGAATGGAGATCTATGAATGCCGCTGTCTTCCGTTAAGCTAGATTAAAGGGATTTGCAAAATATAAAACAATGCCACTGTCTTCAGTAATTATTTTTTATTTTTCTAAATAGTTATTTTCAAAAAGAATGTTTATATTCATATGTAATGGGTTATTAGTATTTTTAGTGAAGGCATTTTTTAAAATTTATGAGTTTTAATTTCCAGTACTGTAAATATCAATAAAAATTCCAGCGGTGCACTGGAGTCTGCTTGCACTGGCTTGGGAAAGTTGACTGTACATATCTCTTCCCATTTCACATTCAGTGATGTTAGGTTGGTATCTTGAAATCGGCCATGGTGGGCCAGGCATGGTGGCTCACGCCTGTAATCCCAGCACTTTGGGAGGCCGAGGCGGGTGGATCACCTGAGGTCTGGGGTTCAAGATGCCTGTAGTTCCAGCTACTCAGAAGCCTGAGGCAGGAGAATCTCTTGAACCCAGGAGGCAGAGGTTGCAGTGAGCCAAGATTGCACCACTGCACTCGAGCCTGGGCGACAGAACAAGATTCCGTCTCAAAAAAAAAAAAAAAAAAAAACAAAAAAACAAAAAAGAAAGAAAGAAAAAGAAATTGGCCATGGTGGAAGTATTTACACTATGGAAATTGGTAAGTGCTACAAATTAGGACTTTTCAGCAGAGAACCAATTGTTAAACATGTACCATCACACCATCGGATATCATCTATAAAAACAAAAGCTCTTTGGAGTCCTCAAAAAAATTTATGAACAAGCCAAAAAGCTTGAGAACCACTGAGCTGGTACTTATAAAAATGTTTAAGTCAGGCCAGGCAAGGTGGCTCATGCCTGTAATCCCAGCCCTTTGGGAGGCTGAGGCAGGCAGATCACGAGGTCAGGAGTTCAAGACCAGCCTGGCCAACATGGTGAAACCCCACCTCTACTAAAAATACAAAAAATTAGCTGGGCATGGTGGCAGGTGCCTGTAATCCCAGCTACTCGGAAGCCTGAGGCAGGAGAATCGCTTGAACCCAAGAGGCGGAGGTTGCAGTGAGCCAAGACTGTGCCACAGCACTCCAGGCTGGGCAACGGAGCAAGATTCCATCTCAAAAAAAAAAAAAAAAAGTTTAAGTCAGGTCCTGGTACATGGTAGTTCCTCAGTCATTAATTGAGAGCTCCACTAGATTTCAAAACTCAAGGACTTGCCCTGTAATGGATGGCCTTACTTTTTGTTGTCTCTTATTTCTCAGGCTCCCAGGTGCTCCTTCAGTTGCCTTGGAGCCCTGCGTGCTCCCACCTACTCCCTCTCCATTCAGCTGTGGTCCCTCTTACTGCCCACCTCAAAGGTACTCTGCCCAGGGCCCAGAGGCATCACCTACTCTCCGACCCGTGCCGCAGAGAAAGCCAACAACCACAGCTAGAGACTTACTACCACCTACTTGACCTAAAGAACACATTTGTGAAATGCCCCTTGTTTACCTTTCCAACCACCGAGCTAATTGTTTGTGTCTTTAGCTAACAAGTTGTGGGTGATTACAGCCCCACTTGTGGTTGTGGGCACTGTTCAGAAGCTTCTGGCTTTGAGATCTCCTCGAAGGCTTACTTGGGCTTGGTTGTTTCATCATATTATATTTTTAGAGAATTACAGGGCAAGCCTCAGCCAGATTACGAAAATCTGACTAAGGGTGTTGCATCAAGGTCCCCAGCAGGAGCATCTCCAACCCCCTCCAGAGCCAGCAATGACAAAGAGAGCGGGGCCTTTGGGGGATTCAAAGTGAAAGAGATCTTCTAAGAGAATGCAAATTGGTGACAGTTCATGAAAGCAAAACAAAGCGCCCGGCGCGGTGGCTCACGCCTGTAATCCCAACACTTTGGGAGCCCAAGGCGGACGGATAACAAGGTTAGGAGTTCGAGACTAGCCTGGTCAACATGGCGAAACCCCATCTCTACTAAAAATACAAAAATTAGCAAGGCTTGGTAGCACGCACCTATAATCCCAGCTACTCGGGAGTCTCAGGCAGGAGAATCACTTGAACCTGGGAGACAGAGGTTGTGGTGAGCCGAGATCACGCCACTGCACTCCAGCCTGGTGGCAGAGCGAGACTCCATCTCAAAAAAAAAAAAAAAAAAAACCACAAAGCAAAATTTTCATGACCAGGAACTCCAGGAAATCTAAGTATAAGAATCACCAAATAAGTAGTAAACAATAATAAATGATAAGCAAATCAGCTGCCTAGGAAGAATTATGGAGGTGAGAATGTTTCAACATGAAAGATGAGTGAAGATACAAAAATAAACATAAAATACAATGTAACGAGCCTAGCCTTTTCTCCTTGCTTTGTTTAATTTGATGATTTCCTAACCTCACTCATTTGACTATCACCTTTGTGGGTTTTTTCCACATCTGAATTCCACCTATGTTATTAATTTACTTAACATTCTTCTCTATATTGACCCTTTTTTTTTTACTTAAATTATTTTGAGGCTGGGCACGGTGGTTCATGCCTGTAATCCCAGCACTTTGGGAGGCTGAGGTGGGAGGATTGCTTGAATCCAGTTGTTGGAGACCAGCCTGGGCAACATAGTGAGACCCTGTCTCTACAAAAAATAAACAAAATTAGTCAGGCATGGTGGTGCATGCCTGTAGTCCCAGCTACTCGGGAGGCTGAGATGGGAGGATTGTTTGAGCCCAGGAAGTTGAGGCTGCAGTGAGGCATGATGGTGCCACTGCACTCCAGCCTGGGTGACAGAGCGAGACTCCATCTCAAAATAAATAAATAAATAAATAAATAAAAAATAAAATAAAATAAAATAAAAAATAAGTTTAAAAAATTATTTTGAAAGGAACCTGCATATTTTAAAGGGAACCTTCATATTTTGACTATAGATGGAAAATCAATAACATTTGCTATATAGAAATAAATCCAGTAACAACCAAACATTGTTATTCAACTCTAGCTAGGCTCTGTGGCCTGTCATACACTCTAAACCTAAGGCCAGCACTTTCTGTCTTAAAGAAATTTACAAGTGTCAGAGAGAGATACATTAAAGACATATCGGCACTCAGCGAGGTGCGGTGGCTCATGCCTGTAATCCCAGTAATTTGGGAGGCCGAGGCCGGTGGATCACTTGAGGTCAGGAGTTCGAGACCAGCCTGGCCAAAATGGTGAAACCCCATCTCTACCAAAAATACAAAAATTAGCTGGGCTTGGTGGCACACACACCTGTAATCCCAGCTATTCGGGAGGTAGAGGCAGGAGAATCACTTGAACCCGGGAAGGTGGAGGTTGTAGTGAGCCGAGATTGCACCACTGCACTCCAGCCTGGACAACAGAGCGAGACTCAGTCTCAAAAAAAAAAAAAAAAAAAAAAGACACATTGGCACCAAAGTGAGACTTTCTACTTGACTTAATTAGAAGGATTGAAAGTGTGACCCACTTCTAGGAGTTAATCTTATGGCTATTCTCCACTACAGAATGGCAGCTCCGTGATGCAGGGACTCCATCTATTGTGTTCACTGCTCTGCCTCTGGTGCCTAGACCTGACCTGGTGCATAGTAGGTGTTCAGAAAATATTTGTTGAACGCATGGATTAACTAATATGCAAAATGAAATACGTATAAGGGTATTTATTGAAACATTCTTATAATGGTTGGAAATGGTTGGAAACAAGTCTATCAACAGTGAACTGGGTAAATTATATACCAGTCATACAGTTGAGTAGCATGAGTCTTTATAAAAGAAGGAGGCAGTTCTATATGTATAATGTGGAACCCACTGATAAGTGAGATAGGCAAGGTACAGGGCAGTTGTGGATAGTATGCTTCCATTAACTTTTTAGAAAGAGGCTATAGGAATGTATCATTTGCACATGCTGAAGTACATCTGGAAAAATACACAAGGAACTGGTAAGAATGATTGCTTCGTCTACTGCCATACCACCCTGAACACGCCCGATCTCGTCTGATCTTGGAAGCTAAGCAGGGTCAGGCCTGGTTGGTACCTGGATGGGAGAATGGTTGCTTCAAAAGAGCCTGGGGGCCAAGCACAGTGGCTCATGCCTGTAATCCCAGCACTCTGGGAGGCCGAGATGGGTGGATCACCAGAAGTCAGGAGTTCAAGACCAGCATGGCCAACACGGTGAAACCCCATCTCTACTAAAAATACAAAAATTAGCTGGGCCTGGTGGTGGATGCCTGTAATCTCAGCTACTTGGGAGGCTGAGGCAGGAGAAGCACTTGAACCCGGGAGGCAGAGGTTGCAGTGAGCCAAGATTGAGCCACTGCACTCCAGCCTGGGCAACAGAGCAAGACTCCATCTCAAAAAAAAAAAAAAAAAAAGAAAGAAAGAAAAGAAAAGAAAAAGAAAAAAAGAGCCTGGGGCCAGAGGTGGGAGAAGCATGCTCTTTTGGAATTTGTACAAACTGCATGCATCAATTATTCAAGAAATAGACAAATCTAAAAAAGAATTAGAGAATAACTAGCTCAGCATGAGATCCAATGTTTCTTAGAGCTGTGGGCCACCACACATCATCTAGTGCACCCCTGGGGAACCACATGCCTCCCTTTGGGGAACTGTGATTTATAGTAAAGCTCTGTCCAGATGGCATGGATTGCGTGAAAGCATTCTTGTCTCTACAGACAGACATCTGCTCTAATCTCTGCATCTTAACACCTGGGTTTTCCCTCTACCTAATTTAAGCATCCTTTATCTGAATCGGGTGAAATATATCTTGGTCCTGATCAAGACTTCTTGTGATTAGCACAAGGAGTCACGTAATCCTTGACTGACATTTCCGGCATCCTCTCTAGCCCATGAAGTCACTCATCTCCTTCCACAGCTTTCCCAGGTGAGATTCCCTTTCTCAGAAAACAGGAGTAGCTCTCTCTACTCATGTAGGCTACAGACCTTCTTTACTGTTTCCATGTGTTACACAATCCCTAATGAGCATAAGCTTTATGTAATAAATGTAATAACATTTTTTTTTTTCGAGATGGAGTCTCACTCTGTCGCCCAGGCTGGAGTGTAGTAGCGTGTGATCTCGGCTCACTGCAACCTCCGCCTCCCGGGTTCAAGCGATTCTCCTGCCTCAGCCTCCCAAGCAGCTGGGATTACAGGTGCATGCCACCATGCCCAGCTAATTTTGTATTTTTAGTAGAGACGGGGTTTCACCATGTTGGCCAGGCTGGTCTCCAACTCCAGACCTCAAGTGATCCACCTGCCTCGGCCACCCAAAGTGCTGGGATTACAGGCATAAGCCACTGCACCCAGCTAAGATATTATTTTATACCAATTCTATTAGCTGTTAGTATGCACGGCTAATCCACCCTAGGAGAATGCATACTTCTGGAGGGCAGTAATGCCTTTTTTCATGTTTATATCTTTCACGCTTCTACTGAAGGGTTGAAACTGAACATGAGACATATTTGGAGGCAACAGTGGGGGAGTAAGGTTAGATACTAAGATGGAACAGGCTTCTGAAGTGGTCAACAAGGAGCCACAGAAGGTTCTATTTGTATTTTTTATTTTCTGAGACAGAGTCTTGCTCTGTCACCCAGGCTGGAGTGCAGTGGCACGATCTTGGCTCACTGCAACCTCTGCCTCCCAGGTTCAAGCAATTCTCCCGCCTCAGCCTCCCAGGTAGCTAGGATTACAGGCGCCCACCAACACGCCTGGATAATTTTTGTATTTTTAGCAGAGATGGGGTTTCACCATGTTGGCCAGACTGGTCTCAAACTCCTGACCTCAAGTGATCTGCCCGCCTCAGCCTCCCAAAGTGCTGGGATTACAGGGGTGAACCACTGTGCCCAGCCCACAGGAGGTTCTTGATCTGAAGAATGGTTTTGGAGCCACTTCAGGTCAACATACATTTACTAAATACCAACTCACCATTTGGCGATTACAAGCTGCCATCAAGGTGCATACTGTCTGTTAAGAGAGATAAGGTAGGCAGATACATAGCTGGGCTAAGCGGTGCTTGGAGAGGAGGCGTTTCATCAGGAACTTGATGGATGGGTATGATTTGACAGGCAGAGGCAGAGGGGTGCATTTCAGTCCACAGGGCAGCCTTGGGTCAGGATGTACAGACAGGTGGTTTGGGTCAATGGTAAGTAGTACAGAGGGTGCCCACGGGAAGCTGTGAAAAGTAAGACCAAAAGAGGTGAGTTGGGGCTAGACTGTGAGGCCCTTGTGAGCCAGATAACAAGCTTGTACTTCATCAGTAGGCAATGGGGAGCCATTGCAAGTTTTGGGCAAGGGAGTGACAGACAGTGTAGGAGAGATTGGAATATAAATGACAGGAAGCAAGAGGAAAGGCTGACATACTACAAGGGCATCATCAGAAAGGGGAGACAAAGGGAAGCCACAGACACAGAGGTATCATGGAGAGAGAATCAACATGCTTGGCATGAGACAGCAGGAAGAGGCGGGTGACGGAGACTCCCGGGGTTGGCGGTGAGGTCATTAACAGAGAGGGGTGGCCAAGGAACAGGTTTGGGGAACAGTGCAAAGCTGGAGATGCCAGATGGCTAGAAGGTGGAAATACTCTATGGGCCCCTGGAAACTCTGGTTTGGAGCCCAGGATCATGGTCAGAACTGAAGGTGTTAATCTGGCAGTCAACAGCAAAGAGAGGACAATTGAGAGAGCCAGGGCAGCCCAGATACACTATGTCCAAAGCCGGCGCTCCTCTTCTTCCTCCAGAATCCTCTCTTCTCCTGTGGCTCCCAACCTCTGCAGCCTCATCCCAGGCTCGCCCTCCCCACCCATGTCCACATCCTGTCATCATACTTATTTTCTCAGTACTGATTCTCTCCATATTTTGCTCATCTCTCCTGCTTCCCATCCTCCTGCCACTGAGAGTCCAGTTTCCATCATTTCTCACCTGGTTCACTGCAAAACCCCACAACTGGCCTCTGGGTCTGCAGCCTGCACTCTTCACCACTGCAATCAGAGAAAGATTTCTAAATTCCATTCTAGCAATGTTATTTGTCTTTTCTCCAACCCACTCTACTAAGAGTTGCCTACAAGGCCCTCCTCCACAATCCAGGTTGCAGACTGCAAGGCCAGCTGCATCTCCCTCCCAGTTCCTTGCATCCAGACCCAGTTCCTCAAACATGCCTTGACTGTCCCCTGTCGCCATGCCCTTGTACATGTTATTCCTTCTGCCTGAATGCTCTTCCCACCTCATTCACCCGGCTTACTGCTAGTGTAGCTGGCAGCAACCAATTCAAGTATCACCTCCTCCAGGAAGCCTTCTTTGATCTATTCTATGAGTTCTTACCTCACCCAGGGATTCCTTCTACCCTCCACATCTATCGTTACCATGTCCATCTCCCCTGTTGAGTCCAGGCCTCATGACTCATTCATCTCTCTCCGGCATCAGGGCCTAGTCAAGTGCCTGGCACCAAATAGGTGCTCAACTACTGTTTGTTGAATGATTCAATACAGCCAGTAGTGGATGAGGACTCCAAGGGAGAGAGTGTAGAGAAATGAGGGGCTTAGGCCTGAAACTTGGAGGGTCTCAATTTTTAAGAATTGGAGAGGGAGGCCAGGTGCAGTGGCTCATGCCTGTAATCCCAACACTTTGGGAGGCCAAGGCGGGCAGATCACTTGAGGTCAGGAGTTCGGGATCAGCCTGGCCAACATGGAGAAACCCCGTCTCTACTAAAAATACAAAAATCAGCCAGGCGTGGTGGCTGACGTGTGTAATCCCAGCTACTCAGGAGGCTGAGGCAGGAGAATCGCTTGACCTGGGAGGTGGAGGTTGCAGTGAGCTGAGAATGCACCACTGCACTCCAGCCTGTGTGACACAGTGAGACTCTGCCTCAAAAAAAAAAAGAATGGGAGAGGGAAACAGACAAAAAACACAGTATCTCAGAAACCCCGGAAAGAGGATTGGCAAAAAAAAATGCTCGTGATTGCTGTGAATACTTTCCCCTTTTTAACTGCCTTCATCTTTTAGGTTGCAGCTGAGTCCCTTCAGGAAGCCTTCTCTGAGCCTCTTCCACTAAGTTAGTCCCCATTTATCCTCTCCCATCCCATACCTGCGCTGGTCCCGGGCTGTGTGCTCCCCCATCCAGCCCTCACCTGCTCTGCTCTGCATTGCAAGTGACTGACCCCTCTAGGCTCCCAGGCCAGTAAGAGGCTCTGGCAGGAAACCCAAAGGTAGAAGGAAAGGAGAATCCAGGGATTTCTCCCCATCCTTCTCAGTCTTAGTGGTATCTGTGGAAGTGGTTGTGTCTTCTCTATGGTTTCAACTTCTTCCAAGTGACCCCAGTCCCAGCCTTTGATTACACTGCCCCAGTCCAGTCCCTCCAACCCAGGGGTCACAGCTGGATTCCTGGTTACTTCCCCCATTGTCTGAAGAACTTCTCCATCCTTTCATCCCCTATGTAACCAATTTCCTGCATTCAATTCTATGTTTATTCTGTTTAAAAACTCAGAGGCCAGGCGAGGTGGCTCACACCTGTAATCCCAGCACTTTGGGAGGACGAGGCAGGTGGATCACCTGAGGTCAAGAGTTCAAGACGAGCCTGGCCAACATGGTGAAACCCCGTCTCTACTAAAAATACAAAAAAATTAGCCGAGTGTGGTGGCAGGCGCCTGTAATCCCAGCTACTCAGGAGGCTGAGACAGGAGAATTGCTTGAACCCGGGAGGTGGAGGTTGCAGTGAGTCAAGATCATGCCACTGCACTCCAGCATGGGTGACAGAGTGAGACTTCATCTCAAAAATAAATAAATAAATAAAATAAAAATAAAAATTCAGAATGAGGCTGGGCTTAGAGGCTCATGCCTGTAATCCCAGTGCTTTGGGAGGCCAAGGCGGGAGAATTGTTTGAGGCCAGGAGATCAAGATCAGCCTGGGCAACACAGGGAGACCCCTACCTCTATCAAAATTTAAAAAAAAACAAACCCTCAAAATGGGTCCTGTTTTCCTGGCTGGATCCTACCTGACATGATACAGTCTCCCCATCTTCTTGCCACACTTGCAGTGGCTTAAGTCCTCATCTGTTGGTACCTGTTCAAGGAAGCTCCCTAAGGGCAGGGACTGGTCTGGAGGTTCCATGCTTCCTACCCAGAGCCTGACACAGAGGAGCTCAGTGCATCACATTTGTGGCTGGCTGCAGATAAGAAACTGAGACAAGGTCATCTACTAGGAGGCAGTTCATGGAGAGAAGGGCTGGTGAGCAGAAACCAGGCTGTAAGGAGCACACTTGAGTTGGAGATGAAGCAGACTTTCAAGAAGTTTGGGAGTGAAGGGGGAAAGAAGGCCAGGCTAACAGTGCAGGGGAAAGCCAGGACTAGCAAGGTTTTGTTTGTTTGTTGTTTTTAGGGTGTCCTTGGCTTGACCTCATTTGTAGGTTGAAAGGAAGAAGCGAAAGGAGGGAGATATTGAAGGGCAGGAGATGCTGGGACATTGGGAGTGGAATGACAGGACCTATGCAATCTCTTAGGAAGATTCAATTCACCAGAAGGCTTGAGGATAGTGTGGAGAGGAGACTAGAGGTAAGCAGGTGAGTCTGGAGGGGAAAATCTCCAAATCAGGAAGTGAGAAGAATTTGTGTCAAGCCAGGGCACCCTAAGAAGGCTCCAAAGTTGGGAGAGGAGGCTAGATCTCTGGAAGGTATGCCCAGGACCTGTTCTTGTAAGGTCATCTTTGCCCAGTACCCTCCAGAGACCCCTACCAGCCCTCACCTCCATTCTTTGCTGAAATTGGCACTCCTCTCCCCATCACCCACATCGCCATGGCCCCTCCTCTTCTCCAGCAGCTCTGTGGTTTGTGGTGCCCCCTGCCATCTCCCTATGTGGGGTTGGTTTGGTGGGCAGCAGGCACAGGCCAGAACCAGCACACAGTGGTGTGCCAGCAGGTGTTTAACAACCAACTCAGGATGGGTAGCCCTGATTTATACTGTTTGCCAACTTCCATGGTATAAATACTCCCAACATGTTCAATTTCAAGCTACCAATATGAGATCACTGATCACAAAATAGCTAGAGAGAATGGATCACACTTTGCCTGCATCCATTTATCCATTTCCTCTCCTGCCTCCCTGGCCTCTCCATAGACCTCAGCTAACAGCAGCAGTAGGGCAGGTCCAAGCTGGGGAGGGCAGCAACAGCACTGTGGCTGCAACTTCAGGCAGTCCCGACAGGGAAAGGAAAACTGCTCTCCTCCAGGAACATCCACCCTACAGTCCCCAGTCATCTCTTATCTCAGCCTCACACCTGAATTCTCAAGTGTAACTTCAGAATCTCACAGTAATTTGGGGCCTGAAATCCACAGACATTCAGATGACTCATCAGCCACTTTCTCACTGGACATGGCTCAGTACCATAAACCATGCTGACTAAGGCAATAAAAACCAGAATATAATTTCCTTTCTTCCAAGGCAAACAGAAAAGGAAAAATGATCCAAGGATAGCATTCCTTCACTGATTTACTCACTCTTCAGCACTCTCCTAGAGAACTGATGGGCAATTGGCTCCCTGAAGCCTGAAGTCTCTCTGCAGAGTCCGGCATGCAGGAGGGCAGGGGCTCTGAAGTCAGACATGGTTTGAATCCGGGGTCTCCTGTTACAGCAAAGTAACACTGGGAAAGTTACTTCTGTCTGAGCTTCAGTTTGCTCATCAGTGAAATGGGGACAGTAATACTACCTATTCAATGGGGTCAGACTGTAGGGGTTTTCAACCGGGGGCAATTTTGCTTCCTTGGTGACATCTAGCAATGTCCAGAGACATTTATTGTCACATTGGGTGGATGAGAGAGTGCTATAGGTATGCAGTAGACAGAGGCCAGGAAAGCTTTTAAACATCCTGCAATGCACAAGACAGCCCTGATGTGGTTTGGCTGTGGCCCCACCCAAATCTCACATTGAGGCCAGGCGCAGTGGCTCATGCCTGTAATTCCAGCACTTTGGGAGGTTGAGGTGGGTGGATCACTTGAGTTCAAGACCTGCCTGGCTGACATAGCAAAACCCCATCTCTACTAAAAATATAAAAATTAGCCGGGCATGGTGGTGCACACCTATAGTCCCAGCTACTCAGGAGGCTGAGGCACAAGAATCACTTGAACCCAAGAGGAGGAGGATGCAGTGAGCTGAGGTCGCGCCACTGCACTCCAGCCTGGGTGACACAGGGAGACTCCATCTCAAAAAAGAAAAAAAAAAAATCTCATCTTGTAGCTCCCACAATTCCGTGTTGTGCGAGGGACCCAGTGGGAGATAATTGAATCGCTGGGGCAGTTTCTCCCATACTGTTCTCATGGTAGTGCGTAAGTCTCATGAAATCTGATGTTTTTGTAAGGGGTTTCCCCTTTCGCTTGGCTCTCATCATTCTCTCTTGTCTGCTGTCATGTAAGACATGCCTTTTGCCTTCTGCCATGATTGTGAGGCCTCCCCAGCCACATGGAACTGTGACTCCATTACACCTCTTTCCTTTATAAATTACTCCGTCTCAGCTATGTCTTTATCAGCAGCGTGAAAACAGACGAATACAAGCCCCGTCCCCCAACAATGAATTATCCAACCCCAAATGTCTATAGTGCCAGGCTGAGAAACCCTGGCCTAGAGGGAACATTCAGTGAGGTTATGCACATGAAGTACTCTAAGCCTGTCTGGCTTACTTTTTGTAAAGTATCAGAAAACAAGCTGCGATTCTTTCGGAATAGCACAGTCTTACGCTATTTCCAGACCTGAAATGGATGGGATGTGAAAACCCTTGAGTACTGAGAACCTAGTTCACTGCTCCAGGTGTGAGTCATCCTGTAAATGTCAATTTCTTGTATTTAAAGCAGAGCTAAGGCTGCACAAGTGACTCAAGGCCAGAAGCTTTTCCAGGTTGTCTCGACTTAAGCTTGGAGGAAGTAATCTCGTCCCGAAGCTCTCCTTCCAGAGGGTGCAAGCATTTCAAGACTCAAGAGACACCACACTGCACACTCTGGGTGGGTGTATTGTTTCTCACCTCACCCACACACAGTGGGGCTTGGAAAGACCTCAGAAAAGTAGCTGAAACGGAGAGGACTTGCTTATCCCGAATATCTTCCTTACCAGTGTTTAGTGGTTTGCTCCTCCCCTGCAACCTGATGTGACATTCCTTCTCCAGAGTTACAGTTTTGAGTCAACACAGTTCACTGTCTCTGATTAATACACATTAGTGTTCAGGGACGGACTTAAAGACAGATCATCTTGATGGGGTAGGTGGGAGTGTACAGGGGACCCAGGACCAGAGGTGTCAAGGGAACCTGGGCCAAGTACAGAGACACTGGGTGTTTTAAAGAAGGAATAGTGAAAGAGAGAGAAGGCAAAGGCAAGCCAGGGAGCGTCTGCAGACTCTGGAGGTGTGCCCACATCTTTCCTGAGAAGTGGTGTGCCCAGAGGCAAACAGGTGGTGGGAGAGGCAATAAGGGCATCCAAGATTGCCGATACCAACCTGTACATCTGGCCAAGCTCTGCCTCTCCCTGAGTCACTGAAATGCAAAACCCTATGGGTGGAAAGAGATTTGGGGGCCACCAGTCCAGCTTCTTTCTTGTCTGCCATCTCCCAGCTAGTCAGTGGCAGAGCCAGGGTGGGCGCCAGAGACTGTTTGGCTCTAAAGCACGGACTCTACAGGAGCCACAACCTCAAATGCTCCGGGGCCAGACAGGTGACATAAGGTTAGATGGTTGGGTGGCGGGAACTGTAAGGAACCGCAGGTTCTGCTCTAAGGCATTCAAATTCAAATTTAAAAAAATATTGGGCCAGCCAAACAAAGCATATTTCTGGCCTGGGTGAGTGAATGAGGCCCTCAGGTTGTGAGTTTTTGACCACTGCCTAAATAAATGGTCTTCCCTATTCCCCAGCAGAGATGACTGTCTGCCACAGATATCCAGAAAGAAGAGTTCAGCTTCGGACTGTCTGCAAAGTAGTCTCAAACAGATGGTGGTCTTTGCTCAAACACTTTCAGAGATGGGACGTTCCTTACTTTTCAAGACAGCCTTGGGTGGGGCCTGCCTATCCCCGGACTAGAGCCACTCACCACACCTACCATGGACCCTTCATGGAAGTGGGATGCCCAGGGTAGGAGTACATCTTTTATTTTGCAATAAAAAAAAAAAGTTTGGATTTTTTTTTTAAAGGACTGCCTCACTCTGTTACCCAGGCTGGAGTGCAGTGGCACGATCACGGCTCACTGTAACCTCAGACTCTCAGCCTCCCCTCTAGCTGGGACTGCAAGTGCAAACTACCACGCCTGGCTATTCTTTTATTTTTTTGCAGGGACGAGGTCCTTGCTATATTGCCCAGGATGTTCTCCAACTCCTGGCCTCAAGCGATCCTCCTGCCTTTGCCTCCCAAAAGCGCTGGGATTACAGGAGTGAGCCACCGTGCCTGGCCTGGAATTTATTACAAATAAAATACAAGCTCAGTGTGGAAACACTAGATAATACAGAGGGGCAAAAGTTAGAAAAAATTTCTATACCTTCCCTACTCCCCACCCCCGACCCCCATTCAGAAAGAAGCACTGTTGACACTTCAATGCATATTCTGAACTCCAGGTCCTTTCTTTGCCTACATCAAGCTCTCATCCTCTTGCCGGCTCTGTGGTCTGCAAACCCAGAGAGCAGATGCTTTGCTCAGCGCTCGTACCACGCCACGCACCCACATGCTCTCTTTGTACCTGGGTTTCAACCCACAGGTCGGGCCCCTGTAAGCCCTTGGCTCCCCAAGCTTCTCGAGGGCAGGCACTGTAACCTTCTTTACTCATTCCAGGGATTCTACAGGCCCAGGCACACGGTAAGAGCTCAATAAAAACGTCTCTACCCCCACCACCTCCCGCCTCAGCCGCCACTGCTTGGCAGCAGAGAGGAAGCAGAACGCGCGCTACCCACGAGGGAGAGCGCCTCGCTGTCTCCAAGGTAACCGAAGTCAGTGGCAGGGAGTGCCCACGCATGCGCACACTCGCCCTTCCTTCCCGTAACCTCGAGAACGCAGCTGGTAAGACCGCCAGAAGCCGAGGGCGCATGTGTGGTTCCACGAACACCCTAGTCGCCTCCGCCTTCTGTCAGTCCGCCCGCCCAGCGATCTCCCTTCTACAAACATCGTCCGGAAATAGTGCCCATTTCTGGAAACCGGGCCTCGTTAACCAATCGTTGCTAGGGAGCGGGAAGACGGGCTTGCCGGAACGACCGTCTCATTGGCTGGCCTAGGGGAGTGGGCGGGGCCACGGGTCGCGGTGCGGCCAAAGAAAGGAGGCGCGAAGCGAGGCAAAGTTACAGCCTCCGGGGGAGGCGTGGCCCCGGGGGCGGCCGAGAAGGCGAGGGGGCGGAGCCCGGGACCGGGGCGGGGCGACCACGGGCCGGGAGCTCAGCGGTCGGCGGCCGGCGGCGGGAGATCGCGGGCGAGCGGAGCGCAACACTCGCTTGGTTGGGGAGATCGGCGCTTGGCCGGTAGGTGACGGGGCGGGACCCTGGGGCCCGGTGCGAGGCGACCAGGGAGCGGCTGGGATGGATCGCCTCTCAGCCCCGGGCTGGGCTGCGGCCTGGCCCCTCGCCCCGGAGCAGTGGGGTCGGCGGCCAGGCCAGCGCAGTCCGACGTACCCCGTCCAACCCACTCGCGGCGGTCCGCGGGCGCGCCCTCGCACGCGCTGCCGGCGCCGCGCTCGCCCCGGGCCTCCAGGCCGCGCACTCCTGCCGGCCACACGCTGGCTCCGAGCGCGCGCAGGGGCCCCCTGCTTCCCCTTCACCTAGTGCCCCGCGCCGCCGCCAGGCCCGCCCGCCTGCTCTGCGCCCCAGTGCCCCCAGGATGGAGCTCGCCTGGCGCGGGGCGGACGTGTCTCCTGCAGGAGTGCGCCCTGGCATCTGCCCTGGCGTGAAACCCTCCTGGCCTTTCATGGGAAGTTCTCAGGTCACACCTCAAGGCGGAGAGCAGGAGCTAAGCCTGTCCTCAGCATGCAGCGGGGGCAGTGCTGGCCTCCCGCAGCATCCTCCCTCCGCCCTCGGACCCCAGTCCTCCTCTGTAATTCTTCTGGGCTCTCGAACTCGGGACTTTATCTGTCGGTTCAAATATAACATTCCCATCTTGGAAACCCATCGTGGCCCTGGCATCTTGCAGCCACTGGGCACCAGGCAGAGAGGGGCCACTTGTACGTACGTTTCCCACCTGCCCGGGAGCCTCCTTAGTGCTGGGTAGCTTCAGAAAAAGTGTTTCCTTCCTAGTCGAGGTTAAAAAAGTTGCTCTCGGCCCTAAAGGGTGGACTGGAGGTATGAATGAGGGAGAGGATAAGTGGTGAAAAGGTACATACATCAGCAAAGTAAATGGTAAAATTACTTTTGATCGCTGGAGACAATGAACACCAATGACTTAATTAAGGACTTTAAAAGCACATGAAATTAAATGATTAGAGTGAGGTCATGATATAAAATAGGAGTCTGGAGTTTATTCCGAGAAAAATGTTGGAAACCCCTTGACTAGAAACATGGTCTTTCTGAAAGATTAGAAGGAGACAGTATCTTAACATTAGTGATGTGTTTTTTACTTAGTGTCTTCATACCTGTGAGCTCCGTTTTCCTTCAGATGGCTGTGTGGTAAGACAGATTGTAGTGTCTTGTTTTATGGGCGAGGCACCTGAGGCAGGTGTGTATGAGGGAGTGGGGGTGGTATATATCTTGCCTGATGCCTCATAGCTGGGACTAAGGATGGGTCTTCCCCAGCATCCTAGATCAGGACCACATTATAGAACTGAGATGCAGAAAGGAGGGAGAAGTTTTTGGTGTGGTTTTTATGCTCTTAATGTGAGAGGACACTTAAAAAGTGCTTGCCTTACTTTGGTTGTGTTTGGATTTACTCTTGGTGTTTTTTAAGTGATATCAATCAGTTTCTTTGGAGCGATGCCAGACCTCTGAATTTTTCAGACACCTTTCGGACATCCTTATTTATTTTGAAGGGTGTGGAGAACTTCTCAGAAGATCTCAAAATAAAAGTAATCGTCTCTGACTCTAATTTTAGAGATAAGTACCCAGGTATATGTACCAGCTCTTTGTGAAATCAGACAGCAAGACGCTGCCAAGCTTCAGGCCATCTTCTGAGTGTTTTCTGATTATAAGAAGCAGTTCTGAAGGGGGTTTTTTGTCATTGGTATTGTCTGTTAAGAGTTTGTGGGAGCGGCACCACAGAGACCCTGCCAAATCAGTCTCCCTCTATTAAACAAAAATGTCTGGTTGGGCTGTTTCGCCTCAACAGATGAAGGTTTGGTTCCTCATTTTGGTTCTCCTGTTGAACACTGACTCCTTTGTGATCTGCCTGGAATATGTGTATATCATTTACTGCTGAGAAGATGGCTTGCGCTGATTGGTTGTCCAGCCCTTGGCAACTGTTGTGATTTTTTTTTTTTTTTTTTTTTTTTTTGGTGATTGATAACAGTTCATCCCTGGCTAGGGTCTGGTGAGAGATCTGCGGAGATGTGAAAGAGATGAAAGCTTTATCCAGGGTTGTTTTCTTCGTTGTTGGCACCCTCTGAACAGTGTTGTATCACTTTGGCCTGTGAAGGCACTTTTAACTTCCTATTTTTTTTCCTGTCTCAACGGACAGCACATGGGCTTTCCTAACAAGCCTGCCTGCCTCGATGAAGAGCTGACAGATTCATATTGGTTGGTTTGACAGATGTTCTTTCTGGGGGGAAAGTTCAGAAATCTTAAAAGCAAAGTCAGTCCTAAGTAAAAAGTCTAAGTCAGCCCGATACGCATAAAGGCAGCGTACTTCTACTGATGGCTTCCATCATCTCAAGGTTGTTTTTTTTTTTTTCCTGGCAAAAGGTTAAAATGCAACTAAAATTCTGCTTTCGTGATTAATAAGTCACTACCGCAGTTGTGTCTGATGCTTCCTGTTTGCCCCATTTTAGTATTTCAGTTAAACTGGAAACATCTGAGCATTATGGGCATTATTGATGGCACCAGTGCGAAATTGGTGGGCCGGGGACAATTCCATGTCAGTGGATTTAGGGAGCTCTAAGGATGTCAGCCCCTCTGGTCTCCACACACCAGGATTCCCTAGTAAGGGAACAGAATGGGGCTGAGCATCTGCAAGAGCTGGGTGGGCATTCAAAGTGATGCATGTGTGAAGGTTTTGCATTTACTCGGTGATGCTGGCTAAAATGCTGAAAGTAGTAGCCCAGAAAGGGAAGGCCAGATGTAGGGCAAATTGTAGAGGAGCATTTCTGTTGAGCTGAGCAGGACATTGAAGTATGAGATGTTTTTGTTCTGGGCTTATGACTGCCTGAATGACAATGCAGAAAAAGTCATTTTTCTCCAGTGGCCGGTGTGCTCTTCGTATTCTAGTTTAGAGGAGCCTCTTCCCTTCTTGCTTTTCTACATGTCTTAATCCCTCAGCTCCCTGATAGAAATCCCTTGAAATCATGTGGCATCAAGAATAATTTTATGGCCAGTCTTTGTATTTTCACACAATACTCATGTGAAGAAGGGCAGGGACAAAGATCAGAAAAGTGAAGCCTCATAAGGAGAAATAGACAGGATTGCTCAGAATCTAAACCCCCTTTTCTTGATATCTAGGTCACTGCTTTTTCTACTAACTTGTTCATGAAATGATAAGGATTTTCTTCCCCCAAACATGTCAATTTTGAATATAACGAAACCAGGGTAGCAGCTTTATGTGTTTATTGTACCAATCAATTATTAATTGATATTGATTGTTAATTAATAAAAGGCCAAAAGATGAATAGTCTGCTGCCTGGACAGGTGTGCTTGTGCCCATTTTCCAGATGTAGAAACAAAGGCAGAGAGCCCGTGATTTGTCCAGAGCAACAGAACAGGTCCTTGGTGTGTCCGTGTCACATGTGGTGGCTGAGGCTGTCAGGTCAGAGAGACCTGGGTCAGGTCGAGGTCTGCCACGGCCTGCCTGTGTGCCCGCAAGCAAATCACTTCACTTCTCTAATCATCAGGTGCCTCATCTGTGAATGGGATCAGAAATACTTCATGGGGCTGTTTTGAGTAGAAAATGAGAGGAGATATGTAAAGTGCTGAGCCCAGTGCCCAGCACAGAACATAGAGGCTGTAACTGTTGTTGTTGTTGTTCTTGTTGGTGGTGTTTGGTGGTGGTAGTAATAGTAGTAGTAGTAGTAGTAATAGTAGCAGTAGTAGTTGCCAATTACTGCATTGTGACTAAACCTGTTTTCTGTAAGATGATGTCAAGAAGGGTCAGACTGCCTGACAGGCCAGAGTCATTTTCTCAGTAGGACCTTTAGGGGGACAGTTCTTCAGTCTAAAAGCTTCAGCTCTAGGGTTCTCCCTGTCTTACACTATGTACTGCCCTCACCATACTCCAAATGAGGCTACAGAGGTCCAGGCTCTGCCCAGATGACAATCCTAACTCTGAGCTGGAGACACAGCTAGGCCTGTCTAGGGGCTTCCTGTGTCCCACATGTGATCAAGTAGGTTCCTGCATTAATCCTGGAGGTGAGGAAAGGGAAAATACTGTATGGCATGTAGATCAGCAAGGACTTGTTCTTTGGGGGAACAGGAGGGAACATTTGGTTCTGTGGGATGAGGTTCCCACTACCACATGGCATCCCCAGCTCACCACCCTTTCCCCCTCGTAAAGATGTCTTTGTCAGCTTCTCTCTGAGACTCTGTCTCGGGGCCCAGGATCTGCAGTCAAGGACTTGCAGATTTCCCTTTAAATCTCACAAGAAGCCTGGAATGGTGACATGCGTTTCTTTAGTCCCAGCTACTTGAGAGGCTGAGGCGGGAGGATCATTTGAGCCCAGGAGGTCAAGTAGCTATGGGCAACATAGCGAGACCCCATCTCTTGAAAGAAAAACGTTTGTTTTAATCTCACAAGGGAAAAAAAAAGTTTCATATTATATTTTAAAGTCTTTTTTCACCTTAATACAAAACAAAAATATAGGCTCTCACCAGGCTGCTGTTCCCTTTAAATAACATTTTGTTATTCTCTTGGGGAAGCTGGCTTGATGGCCGAAGAGTCATTTCTAAAGTGAAGCTAGTTTTTAGAAAAAATAGATCACCGGATGTCAAGCCTCATGTGGAGCTCAGTTCAGATGAAAATGAAACCAGCAGGCCTGGCGTGGCAGCTCTGCACTTGACTTCAGGCTGGAGGTGAGAGGCAGAGTGTGCCTGGACCTTGCTCCATAACTGGTTGGCCCCACAGAGTGCATTTGATAGGTGCCTTAGTCATTTTCCAAGCAGCTTTGCTTAGGTGAGCAGAGCACTTTCTCTGGAAGGTGAGTCACCCATGCAGGGGTGTAGGTGACAGGCGATTTATTCCCCAGCACAGTTGCAGAGAAAGTCCTGAGCAGACCTTTGTGAGGAGCCCTCTGCCACAAATCAGCCTCATCCCGGCCCCAGGGCTATGGAGGCAGGGGGAAGGAGGTAAACAGGAGGCTTCTGGGGCCAGTGGGCTGACAGCAGAGGGGGGATCGTGGACGGGGCACAGAGCCCAGATCAGCAGTGTCACTGACTCCTAAGTCCAGCCACCCTGAGGGTGGAAAATGGCCTGCTTCCAGTGACAGTCAGCAAAGAAGCAGGAGGGGAGCTTTGGCCCTGGGGAGCTGGGAAATCCCTTGGCAGAGAGCAGAGAGACAAGCCCTATTTTGGTGTGAAAAACCTTTTAGGAACGCTTTTCCACCTGCCTCCTTTTCAGCCACCTGAGTTGGAGGCTCTGCAGAGCTCTAGCGATTGTAAAGGCTAGATTAAACCCTGGATTTCAGAAAGCTTTAGGAATCCCAAGCCTGCCACCATCTCAGTTGTCTACACTTCTAGGACCAGGATTTGTACCAAGAAAGAAGCATCAGGGGGGACTCCTGAGCCATCCCTCCCTCCCAGGTTCTGGTTACTACAGCTTCTCCTGACGCTCTTTCTGCTAAAGCCACTATCAGGTGTCCATTAACGCAGAGATTTTCTTCAGACACTGTTCTGGACTAGTGCAGTTGGTGTTGAACTTGACCGATTATGGTCAGGGACATCTATAAGCAATGTCCAGGACCAACTACAAGGAGGGCTTGACTTTAATGAAGCTGCAGCTCTTGCAAATAATCTCGTTCCCTGTCTCTGGCAGACTACCAACCCAGCCCCTGTACCCATACTCCATCAATCTGGACCAACCAGCAGTCACCTCCTGCTGGCATGGCTAAATAACCTTAACCTCACTGTCCAGAAAGAGCTGTTAGGATTATAGCCTGGACATGATCATTCACATTTTTTGCAGTGAGAAAATGCAGAAGAGAAAATGGTGGCCCAAGAAAGCCAAGTGGGTTGCCCAAGGCCACACAGCTAGTTAATGGCAGAGCCTGAACTATAAAACCCAGACTCTTCACTGTACTCTGCTGCCAGGGAACGAAGGAACTAATCCTGAAGCAGGATTTTTTTTTTTTTTAAACTAGCTTCTCCTTTTATTCCCCTACCCCAACCCTATCACTCTCAGCCTTTCTGCAAGCTCTGCCAGGCCTGGGAAGGGTGGAGCCACAGCAGCTGCTGCCCTGGGTCTAAGAAAAAGTAAACAGAAAGCTATTTGTTGGACGCTGTCTTATACCATGAGGTTCATGTAATCAAAAGGAGGTCAAGGTTGATAAGAAAATACAATTACCAGGAAGTCTCAAAGGTTGCCCACACCTTCAGGGCACTTTCCTACCTAGCCAAGCAGTATCTCACCTAGAGTGGGTATTTAGTAACTTTCAATGATTTATTACAGGGGTCCAAACCTACAGTGCACGAATCTCTTCTGCATCTTTCTTCTGTGCAGGAGGTGCATGCATACTCTGGGTGTTATCCTAGGTGATCTGCCTGGCTCCTCTCAGTGAGAGGCTCTTCCTTGTGGGTGAAGCATGATGTCATGATGTCATATCTGGATGGTGGCCCCTGTAAGTGCAAAGAATTATTGTAGCCAAAATCTACCACCCACCTTCTACTGACATTAAAGTTTCCTTTTACTGGGCCAGAATTAAAAGGTAGGTGTTTCTGGTCCATACTAGGGATAGCCAGGAGGGTTGGGAGGAAAAGGAGGCTTAGCTAGCCTCCAATGAGGATGTGGTTGCCAGTTAAGATTATAAATGGAGGCTGGGCACGGTGGCTCGTGCCTGTAATCCCAGTGCTTTGGGAGGCTGAGGCGGGCGGATCACAAGGTCAGGAGATTGAGACCATCCTGGCCAACATGGTGAAACCCCGTCTCTACTAAAAATACAAAAAAATTAGCTGGGCATGGTGGCACATGCCTGTAATCCCAGCTACTCGAGAGGCTGGGGTAGGAGAATCACTTGAACCTGGGAGGTGGAGGTTGCAGTGAGCCAAGATCCACCATTGCACTCCAGCCTGGGCGACAAGAGCGAAACTCTGTCTCAGAAAAAAAAAAAAAAGATGGACTCCTTTGGCCAAGGGAGTTGATTGGACCCACCAGACTCCTTGAGTCCTGCCCAACAGTCTCCACTGGCAGATGCTGTGCCTGGAGAGGCAGGAATAGCTTTGTATAGATCAATGTGAAGGACAGAGTCCTGCACCACCTCCCTCTAGCATGTATTAGATACTTGCAAATATATGCAAATCCGAGCCCAGATGGGTGTTGTCCAGTTCAGAAGGGTTATCTTCTCAAGCAATTAGAAGTAATTGGGTCTCTAGGTCAGCATTTAGGAAAGGGGATGGCAGGAGTGTCTCCACAGCCATCTTTCAGGACACCTGCTTGCTGGGGTGCAGTTAGAATACAGCCACCAAGCTGTGACTCCCTCCCTTCCAGCCTGCCAGGTGATTGGACAGTGTGGACACGTGTCCCTGTCCAGCCAGGCTCTCAGAGCCTGTGGCACTCATTTATTCCTCAGAAGTGTGTCTGTCCTTTCACTCAGGAACATTTGCCAAGTGTGTCAAATGGGCCATGTCTGCTAGGTGCTAGAAAACCAAACACAATTGAGGCACCACCCTGGAGGACCTCACCAAGACAGGGGTAAGCTGGGTACGAAGGCAGACACCTCACAGGTCAACCCCGGTGCTGGTCGGGAGCCATGACTATAGGAGCTGGAGGGAGCGAGGAGGCCACCATGCGCAGCCCAGTGGCCCTCCTTTTCCAGCCTGAGCCAGCACTGTCAGGCGTAGAGCGTCTCGGATTCTGCAGGTGCCTGGGTGGGAACACCTTGGTATTTCTCTCACCCTGGGGTCTTGTACCACTTGTCAGCTTGGAGCGGGAGCTTGGTAACAATTGGGCAACTTCAGCACTCTGGGGGAAAGAGGTGCATTTTCAGAAGCGTAGGGACAGTCAGGAGAAATATGCTCAAATGTTGCTTGGGCACAGTGGCTCATGCCTGTAATCCCAGTGACTTGGGAGGCTAAGGCAGGAGGATTGCCTTTTAGGCCAAGAACTGGAGACCAGCCTGGACAACATAGTGAGATCCACCTCCAAAAAAAAATTTTTTTAAACTAGCTGGGCATTGCCAGGCGCAGTGGCTCACACCTGTAATCCCAGCACTTTGGGAGGCCAAGACAGGCAGACCACTTGAGGCCAGGAGGTCAAGACCAGCCTGGCCAACATGGTGAAACCCGTCTCTACTAAAAATACAAAAATTAGCCAGGTGTGTTGGTGGGCACTTGTAATCCCAGCTACTCGGGAGGCTGAGGCACAAGAATCACTTGAACCTGGGAGGCAGAGGTTGCAATGAGCCATGATTGCACCACTGCACCCCAGCCTGGGCGACAGAGCAAGACTCTTTCAAAAAAAAAAAATTAGCTGGGCATGGTGGTGCTTACCTGTAGTCCAGCTACTTCAGAGGCTGAGGTGGGATGATCACTTGAGCTCAGGAGTTCGAGGCTGTAGTAAGCTATGGTTGTACCACTGCATTCCAGCCTGGGTGACAGAACAAGTCCTCTTCTCAAAAAAGAAAATATAGTTCAAAGTAGAATCAGACAGTGAGTAGCCAGCTAATAAACACATAACTGACCACCTCCCACCCCTCCAAGTGGGAATTGGGAGGGCAGTGACCACACTGGCACATCCCACAGGCTTGGTGCCACTAGAGAGTTGTAGGCAGGTAGATCAAGGCAGTGCTTCTAGGTAACTGGGTTCAGCATTCCAAGAAGGCCTTTCAAGGGTTTCAACAGAGAAGGCTCTTGGTCATCCTCATATTCCCGCTGGCCAGCACGGTGCCTGAAACATGGTAGCCACTGGTTAAATATTTGCTGTTGAGTGAAAGTACAAGACTTGAATCCAAACTCCTCCTGCTAAGCCCTGCTGGCCTCGGGGAGGACGAGAGAGCCGTGGGCTGTTTCATGATTTACCCTCTTTTACCAAAGAACCCTGTGAGATCCTCTGAGAATATTCCTCATCATGCCCCATGTCCCAAGCCCTTTTTTCCCTTCCCAAGGGAGGACAAGAATATGACCCCTCATTATAAAGGGACCCCTCTGCCACTCATGTCCTCAAGCTGGTTACTTGGTCCAGCTTGTCAAAGAGCATGTGGGGCAGCATCTGAAATGAGGCCAGGGTCAAGGTTGCCCCGCGGCAGGGCGGAGCTGGACCTGTGCCTCCTTCCATGCATTGGAAGCCTTCTGTGGAAAGCTGAGTTCTTTGGGTTTCTTGTTTATTCTGAAGTTCCTCAAACTAGTTCCTCAATTTCAGAACCAGTCACCAGTGACTACAATGAACTTGAATTCTCCTATACAGGGAGCCTGAGCCTGTCTTTCTTCATCTTTTCTGAACACAGGTAGACGCTGCTTGAAGCCACTCCCACCTCTGAAAACCAGATTTCTAAACCCAGAAAGGAGCGGTGGGTGGTTGTATTTCAGCGAGATTGACCGTAGCCTAGGGAACTTCTTGCTCAGAATCCACCCCGAAAGGTTAAATAAGGAGAGTTGTTTTTCACAACCAAAATGCTGCTTGTAACGATGATCTCAAAGCTTGGCAAGATCACAAAGTACGTTTTGAGTCATCAAAGAAACTGGCTGTTTCACATGATTTTAGTGTCAAGGGCAATTATGGCCATCTAATCTTTGGAAATTGGTCATGTTAAGTGGCATACAGGGCAACCCCCACTTAATCAGAATATTCAGTTACACAAAATACCCTAAGTTGCAGATTTCGATGACACTTGAAATTTTTTTAATTAATTAATTAATTTTTTCTAAAATTTTTTGAGACAGAGTCTCACTCTGTTGCCTAGGTTGGAGTACAGTGGCACAATCTCGGCTCGCTGCAACCTCCACCTCCCAGGTTCAAGCGATTCTTGTGCCTCAGCCTCCCGAGTAGCTGGGATTACAGGCACCCACCACCACACCCAGCTAATTTTTGTATTTTTAGTGGAGGCAGCGTTTTGCCATGTTGGCCAGGCTGGTCTCGATCTCACAACCTCAGGCAGTCCGCCCGCCTGGGCCTCCCAATGTGCTAGGATTACAGGTGTGAGCCACCACTCCCGGCCTGAAAATTTTTTTATACAATATACATTAAACATTCCTTGTTGCTTATTGTATAAAATTAAGTACACGTGTGACAGGTTTTTATCTCAATACTACCTTGCCCCACATATTCTCCTGCATATTGGGTCTTTGTGGATCCATGATGCCCCCTGTGGCATCTTTTCTATTTGCTGTTGGCTCTCCTTGTGCAAAGGATTTGAAGGTTGAATTGAAAATACCATTGTAATACTTCTCTTTTAAAGCTTATAAAATGCCCTGTATCAGGGCCTGGGGGCAAAAGTACTGATGAAATTTATGAAGATAGCAAATGATGCTCAAGTCTTTGTTATAAAAAGAATGGTAAATAGGTTCAAGAAGCCTGCAGCCAGGCTTTGTAAAGTGAATGGCAAATTTGCATTTGTCATAGAATTTCTCCTTGGAATGGGCCTGGCTATGTCAGGCCTGGGTGGGCTGAGGAACACAGGCCCACCACAAGTCCAGCTTGGAGTCTTTCTTCCCTGTTGTCATTTTAAAGTTGCTTTTTCCAGAACATAGGCTGGCTGTAGTTCATGCTTCCTAATTAAGGTGCTTCCTCCCAGGCCAGTCCCTGAATTTCTCACTAACCTTTGACTTGTGACAGCTTCTGCATCTCGGTCCCAATTTTTAAAGCTTAGATCATTTGGGAGTAGAAAGAGTGTCATGGTTAAGAGTATGGGCTTTGACATAAAAGTCTCTTGTGCAAATCCTGCCGCTGCCACTTCACTGCTGCGTGGCCTTGGGCAAATTACTTGGCCTACTGAGGCCCAGTTTCTTCCTCCTTGTAGAGGGATAACATTAGTGCCTTGCTCACAGAGTTGTGAGGATTCAAGAAAAAAAATGCATGCATTACCTAATACATGGCAGATAATAATAGCTGCCATTATTATTCATTTGTATGATTACCAACAACCAGCATGTAGTTATGTGTATGCAAATAGCAGATTGTTGTAACACTCAAAGATGACCACAGGACAACTAATTTCAGCTTTAGCTGCCAAGGAATTGTGGGTCCCAGTTCATCACGCAGAGCTGAGGCACTGCCAGTGGACACAGAAGCCAGATGGGGTGTGCAGGATGCTCTTCAAAGAACATCTTTGTGGGTTCTTGCTGACCACTCTGTCCCTCTGCTTTCAGGATTCTCCTCCTCCTGCTTTGACCACATCTGTTCCAGACTTTCTGTCTGATGCTAGGGCTGCTGGCTAGAAGCTGTGGGAGGTAGGCTTCAGCGCCTTATAGCAGCAACTTTGAAGCAACTTAACACTTATAGACCATGACTCACATCTGTAATCCCAGCACTTTGGGAGGCTGAGGTGGGCAGATCACTTGAGGCCAGGAGTTCGAGATCAGCCTGGCCAAGATGGCACAATCCCGTTTCTACAAAAAGATAAATAAGTGAAATTAGCCATGCGTGGTGGTGCATGCCTGTAATCCCAGCCACTTGGGTGGCTGAGGCACAAGAATCGCTTGAATTCGGGAGGTGGAGGTTGCAGTGAGCCGAGATCACGCCACTGCACTCCAGCCTGGGTGACAGCAAGACTCTGTCTCACAAAAAAAAAAAAAAAAAAAAAACGGCCGGGCGCTGTGGCTCACGCCTGTAATCCCAGCACTTTGGGAGGCCGAGGCAGGTGGATCACGAGGTCAGGAGATCGAGACCATCCTGGCTAACATGGTGAAATCCTGTCTCTACTAAAAATACAAAAAATTAGCTGAGCGTGGTGGCGGGTGCCTGTAGTCCCAGCTACCCAGGAGGCTGAGGCTGGAGAATGGTGTGAACCCGGCAGGCAGAGCTTGCAGTGAGCCAAGATTGCGTCACTGCACTCCAGCCTGGGCGACAGAGCAAGACTCCGTCTCAAAAAATAAAAAAAATAAAAAAACATAAAACCAAAAAAAATCTTACACTTCCAGTCATACAAAGGTCTGACTGCTCATCTTGTAGCGGCTTCCATCTCACTGGAGGTTCCACTGATGTTTCCAGAGTGCCCACTGCATGCCAGGCACTGTGCTATGTAATTTAAACTTTGTTCCTTGCATTGAGTCACCGTGTAAAATTCTATCATGTAGGTTTGAGGATCCCTATATTACAGATAAGACTCCTGAGTCTCAGATTATGTGACCTGCCCATGGTCACACACCAGAGTATTGAGAAACTAAGATTCAAACTCAGATCTTCTGACTCCAAGGCCATCCTGTCATGTAGCTGAATGGCCATTCCTCAGGATTAGTAAGTAATATGTTGGAAGAAATTACCTCTGAGGGTCTTTCTGATCCTAAGAGCATTTTGATTCCTTTATGATTTATTTATCCATCTACCCATTTTTTCCCCATCTAGACTGTAAGCATGTTGAAAGCAAGGATAGCATCATCACAGCAAATAAATAATACAATGTTTGGAAACCACCTATCTGATGCTGTCTACTTCTCTGACACATAGAAACAGGAGAAAAGAGATAACCCATTAACAAAAGAGTCACCCAGAAATTCCAATCCCAGGAGCTTACCACCTAGAATTCCTTCTACATGTACACATAAATGTGAATAAGGGTAGAGTTTTTTCCATTATTACGTATAAGTGAAAAATTGGAAACAAAGTTTCCAGGTGGGAAAATGATGGTACATCTGTACCTTCCAATCTTATGAAGCCTTAAAAAGAATGAATTAGAGGTCAACCATGGTGGCTCACACCTGTAATCCCAGTACTTTGGGAGGCCAAGGCGGGTGGATTGTTTGAGGTCAGGAGTTCAAGACCAGCCTGACCAACATGGTGAAACCCCGTCTCTACTAAAAATACAAAAATTAGCCAGACATGGTGGCTGACGCCTGTAATCCCAGCTACTCGGAAGGCTGAGGCAGGAGGATCACTTGAACTCAGGAGACGGAGGTTGCAGTGAGCCAAGAATGGGCTGCTGCGCTCCAGCCTGGGCGACAGAGCGAGACTCCGTCTCAAAAAAAAAAAAAAAAGAAAAGAAAAGAAAAGAAATTAATCTAAATGTGCTGAGATGGAATAGTATTCATAGTATCTTAAGTGAAAGATACAATTTGTATGACATTACATGTGTATAATCCATGTTTCTTTTAAAAATAGTCCCAAACTAGGCCAGGCGTGGTGGCTCACGCCTGTAATCCCGGCACTTTGGGAGGCCGAGGCGGCTGGATCACGAGGTCAGGAGATCAAGACCATCCTAGCTAACACGGTGAAACCCCGTCTCTACTAAAAATACAAAAAAAAAAAAAAGTCCCGAACTATATGTTTATATATGTATAGTAATTGGAACTAGAAGGATTTACATGAAACTTAAGTGTTTTTTATGTTGCAGAGAGGATGGGACGGTGCCGGGATTTTTTTTCTATATACAGTTTTGTTTTGTTTACATTTTTACAATGAACAATTATTTTGGTATTGGAAAAAAATTTTTGAGATGGAGTCTCACTCTGTTGCCCAAGCTGGGGTGCAGTGGTGCAATCTCGGCTCATTACAACCTCTACCTCCTGGGCTCAAGTGATTCTCCTGCCTTAGCCTCCAAAGTAGCTGGGATTACAGGTGCCCACCACCACACCCAGCTAATTTTTGTATTTTTAGTAGAGACGAGATTTCCCCATGTTGGCCAGGCTGGTCTTGAACTCCTGACCTCAAGTGATCCACCCACCTCGGCCTCCCAAGGTGATGGGATTACAGGCATGAGCCACTGCACCTGGCCTGAAAAAAAATTTTTAAGCAAGGTTAAAGATCATATATAAGAAAGGCAGGAGAGGCTAGCTAGGAAAACTGTCCTCCCTTGGGTTTCCCAGACTAGGACTAACCCTGCGATTCCCACCCCTTTGCGCAAGCAGTGGAGGAACAGCTGGTTTTTTTCTCCCTGGTCCACTTCTGCTGTTTTTCACTCTGGGGGGCCACTCGTGCCCAGGGGCATCTGGTTCATCCAGCACTAGCACGGGCCTGTAACCACGCATGCATTTGCCATTCGATAAATCAAAGCAGGAAACAGTCCCCATCTTCTGAGCACCTTCCTATTTCTTGAGTCACAACTGATAAAACTCTCAGTCCTCAGCAGAGAACAAGGGAGGGAATGAAATGAAAACCAAAACCAGGAAGGACAAGCTTGCCCATCTCCAGCCTTCTGTTTTAGCGGCCCAGCTGCCAGAACTCAGTGAGCAGAACAGAAGAGCCACAGACTTTCTGGTGAAGTTTCCTGCCCGCACATGGGTTTGTGCTTGCATGTGTGTGCATGTGTGCGTACAGGGTTGGAGAAACCAGCTCATCACATACTTATAAAGCCCCAATCTCAAGTGTGGACCTAATGCTTCCTAAATTCTCATCCCATGCCAAGAGATTCTTTTTTAGTTGTTTTCATGATTAAAAAGTAATACTTGGCCGGGCACAGTGGCTCATGCCTGTAATCGCAGCACTTTGGGAGGCCAAGGCAGGCAGATCACTTGAGGTCAGGAGTTTGAGACTAGCCTGGCCAATATGGTGAAACCCGGTCTCTACTAAAAATAGAAAAATTAGCCGGGTGTGGTGGCAGGCGCCTGTAATCCCAGCTGCTCAGGAGGCTGAGGCAGGAGAATTTCTTGAACCCAAGAGGTGGAAGTTGCAGTAAGCCAAGATCGCACCATTGCACTCCAGCCTGGGCAATAGAGTGAGACTCCATCTCATAAAAATAATAACAATAATAAAAATAAATAAAAGTAATACCTACAGAGAAAATCAATAGAGGGAGATACAAGAAACTGTTAACGGGGATCCCCTTATAGGAATGGAGGGAAGGACTCATGCTTTTCAATGGCACCCCTTCTGTATTTTTTTTTTTTAACCACTTAGAAACATTATCTGTTAAAAATGAGAACCAAGGTCGGGCGCAGTGGCTCATGCCTGTAATCCCAGCACTCTGGGAGGCTGAAGCAGGTGCATCTCATGAGCTCAAGAGTTCAAGACCAGCCTGGGCACCATGGCAAAACCCTGTCTCTACCAAAAATACAAAAAATTAGCCAAGCGTGGTGGCACGCACCTGTCCCAGCTACTCGGGAGACTGAAATGGGAGGATCACTTAAGCCTGGGAGGCAGAGGTTACAGTGAGCTGAGATCGTGTCACTGCAGTCCAGCCAAGGTGACAGAGTGAGACTACATCTCAAAAAAAAAGAGAACTGAGAAAACTAATACGTGCTCACTGAAAAAGTGGAAAAATTAGAAATGTATAAAAAGAAATATTAAATCATCCATAAGCACACCACCGAAAGAGAACCATTGCTATATGTCCTAGGTATCTGTATTTTTATAAATATCATTGCAATATACCGACACATGTATATAGGGTCGTATTTTAGATATACTTCTGTATCCTCTTTCTACTAATTTAATATCCCATTTTTCCATATTGTTAAAATGATTTATAAACATTTTTAATGGATGTTCCATGATTTATTTAATAATTATCCTTCCCCTGTAATTAGACTTTTTTGTTCCAGTTTTTTACTGTTATAGAAATACTGTGAACTTTTTTTTTTTCTTGAGATGGAGTTTCGCTCTTGTTGCCCAGGCTCGAATGCAATGGCATGATCTTAGCTCACTGCAACCTCCGCCTCCCAGGTTCAAGCGATTCTCCTGCCTCAGTCTCTTGAGTAGCTGGGATTACAGGCATGTGCCACCATGCCTGGCTAATTTTGTATTTTTAGTAGAGACGGGGTTTCTCCGTGTTGGTCAGGCTGGTCTCAAACTCCTGACCTCAGGTGATCCGCCTGCCTGGGCCTCCCAAAGTGTTGGGATTACAGGCGTGAGCCATGGCACCCGGCTTTTTTTTGTTTGTTTGAAACAGGATCTCATTCTGTTGTCCAGGCTGGAGTGCAGTGGCGTAATCATGGCTCACTGCAACCTTGAACTCCTAGACTAAAGCAATCCTTCCACCTCAGCCTCCTGAGTAGCTAGAACTACGGGCACGTGTGACTATGCTGAGCTAAGTTTTGTATTTTTTTGTAAAGATGGGGTCTCACTATATTGCCCAGGCTGGTCTCAAACTCCTGGACTCAAGCAATCCTCCTGCCTTGGCCTCCCAAAGTGCTGGTATTACAGGCATAAGCCACCATGCTCAGCCCTAAACATTTTTGATTATGCTTTTTTCTGTTTTTTTTTTAATTTGTTCCCTACTTAGATTGCAATTCTGTGAGTTGTGCACACAAAAAGTGGGTATCTTCACTTGCTATGATGCTTTATTGTTCCCAGAGTTCCTTCATCTACATTGTTTCATTGAATGAGTAAAAGGGAGTAGGGGTGTCAGGACCAGGAGGAGGATGAGGATAGAGGAGACAAGGTGCTGTGGGCAGGCAGAAAAGGAGGCTGTTGTACAGTGGAGCTGATAGGAGGGACTTCCTGGGTAGAGGCTGAGCCTTGCCTTTGAAGGACAAGCAGGATGTATGGGGTGGCCCACACAACAGTACGGCACACATGGGACCTGGAGAGTTGAGTAGCCAAGGGGCTGTAGACAGATCAGACTGGCCAAAGCCAAACCCTATGTTTGGGGAAACAATGGCCAAAAAGATTATGGACCACAGAGTTGAGACTGAGCCCATAAGCAGTGCAGAGCCAGCAGATGTCTTTGAGCTTGAGGTTGTCTTAAGTACACGATGTTTCAAGATTAGCTCAGCACCAGGGTGGGAGGTCAGAGAGAAGCTGGAAGTGGGTAAGACCAATGCCAATAGAATAGATGCGAGGGAATTGCCCTAAACATCTGAAGGGGCCTTATAGACAGTAGTTTCTGCACGGCTAGGGCTGGCCAGCCATCATCAGGCATGTGGTGGTAATTGCAGGACAGTCAGAAACTTTACCCCATAAATTGTATTTACCCTGCAGTTTGACCTGTGGGATTGGCAGCAAGACTGAGTTTTGTTTTTTTGAGATGGAGTCTCGCTCTGTTGCCCAGGCTGGAGTGCAGTGGCGCAATCTCGGCTCACTGCAACCTCCACCTCTAGGTTCAAGCAATTCTCTCATCTCAGCCTCCTGAGTAGCTGGGATTACAGGCACGCGCCACCATGCCTGGCTAATTTTTGTATTTTTAGTAGAGACGGGGTTTCACTATGTTGGCCAGGCTGGTCTTGAACTCCTGACCTCAACTGATCCACCTGCCTCGGCCTCCGAAAGTGCTGGGATTACAGGCGTGAGCCACCATGCCTGGCCGAGACTGAGTTTTTGAGGGCATGTCAGATTTGTTTCTTTTTAATAATTGATCTGTAAGATTTTAATGATTAATGTACCTTCACATTTCATATCCTCCTTAATGGGAAAGGCTTATTCAGAAATTACTCTCCTGGGAAGCAGGCCTCAAGCAGGCCAATGAGTCCAGTTTTGAGGTTCCTCCAGCTGCGTTTCACTCACAGTGCCTGAGTGCAGGCCCCAGTAAGGCCCCTTCCTCCTTCCTCAGACATCTGTTGCTATGTCCCAGGGATCACATGGCCATTCTCCTTCTCCGCCTGAGGGAGAGAGTGAAGCAAGCCTTTCAGAAGCCTGTCACTTGTCAGATTGTTAGCCCAGGCCAGGGTGGGGGTTCTGTACCAATGGCAGGATTTTCTTTTCTTTTTTTTTTTTTTCTTTTCATAAAGACACAGTCTTGTTATGTTATACAAGCTGATCTCAAACTCCCAGGCTCAAGTGATCCTCTTGCCTCAGCCTCCCAAAATGCTGGGATTATAGGAATGAGGCACTGTGCCTGGCCAGTGCCATCTGCCCCTACTCTGCGGCTTCTGCCATCTGGAACTTTACCCCCAGAGTCTGGGAGGAATGTGGAATTATACCCCGCTCACTCATCTGAGAATTTAAACCCTGGGGGTATATGAGGATCAAGCGTGTGTCCATGGTCTGATACCTGAACTTCACCTGCAGCCTCCTCTCCTGGGACTGCCTGACTTATGCTTTACTCACCGACAACTTCAAGCTGCTGGTGATTGCTGCATTGACTCACCTCTGTGCCTTACGTTTTGCCATCCCCTCTCCCCAGAACACCATCTCCTTTTTCTTGGGCAGGTCTTGCTCACTGCTTCAGACTCAGCTCAGGCATCACCTCCTGGGTTGGACTAGGTGTCGCTCTGTGTTCCCGTCACATCTGTTGTGTGTCTATCTCTGTCCTTGCATCCCTGTATTGTACTGAACTCTTCTGACTTCTTGTCTGTTTCCCCCAGTAGACTGTAAGATCCTCAAAGGACAGTGTCTTCTTCCTCAGTGTACTGCCAGCACTCAGCACAGGGCCCAACACCCAGCAGACCTAGTACATGCCCAGGAACTGCCACGAATAAGATCCTTGCTCTGCAGCTAGACAGGACACTCTGGGGCCAAGACCTTACTCAACATAAAGCCTCAGCCTGCCTCCAATCATTGGATTTGGAGGCTCTTTATCGGGTGCCTAGAAGTGATTATATCTTTTTGTCTTAAGTATTTTGTCTGATACGAATATTACTTCTTTGTGGTTAATATTGGCCTGGCACATCTCTTTCTATGTCTTTATTTCCAACCTTTCTGGATAATTTTGTTTTGTTTCTTTTAGTCAGCATCTAGCTGGATCTTTTAAAATCCTATCTGGTTTGCTGTTTTGTAATCTACTCACATGTACTGTGGTTAATGACACGCTAATATTTTGCCTTATTTCTGCCATCTTGTGTTTTTATTTTATATTTATTGTCCTTTTTGCTTCTTTTTTCCTCCTTGCTTTGCGTTGTATCAGATTGACAGCATTTTCTATTTTTCCTTCTTTATTCTTCTGGTCTGAATTGTATTTCTATTATTTTAGTCATTACTCTTAAATCAACATACATACTAACTGTAATTTTTTCTAATAAAATTTAAAAGTTGTTGTACATAAAGTCCCCAAAAAGGCAAGGATCATATTACTTTTTACCCATTGAACAACCCATTTCACCCATCTTCCTTATTATTGGTGTCTAGATTTTCATGTTTTAAAATGATTTAAACTGGCCAGACATGGTGGCTCATGCCTGTAATCCCAGCACTTTAGGAGGCCAAGGCAGGCGGATCACCTGAGGTCAGGAGTTCGAGACCAGCCTGGCCAACATGGGGAAATCCCATCTCTACTAAAAATACAAAAATTAGCCAGGTGTGGTGGCACATGCCTGTAATCCCAGCTACTCAGGAGGCTGAGGCAGGAGAATCACTTGAACCAGAAGGCTGAGGTTGCAGTGAGCCAAGATTGTGCCACTGCACTCTAGCCTGGGCGACAGAGCAAGACTCCGTCTCAAAAAAAAAAAAAAAAAAAGATTTAAACCAATTTTTCATATTCAACTGTTAATTAAATTGATCAACATATTGTTTGAGTTCCTGTGCCTACCATTGTTTCTTTTTTCTGTTTACTTTTTTCTTTGCAAAGCACATCTTCAGTGGTTCTTTCAGTGAAGGCAGTGCCACCTTACCTAGAACTCCTGTTTGTGTATGTGTTTGATTGTTTCAAGAAAATGAAACAACCTGTTAAAACCATCAAGTTAAGTCATAACACATAACATAACAGGATTTAGTGGCGTAACTGAACTAAAAGTCTGACAAATTGATGGCTGATTCAGCCCTGACTGACAAGACCCCTCATCAGTAAGGGATCTTCGTCTGCTTCCTGTCTACCTGGGCTAAGGAATTATTACCAACAGTAGATGGGCAGATGCTAGGGGTAGTAATATCCACATGGGTAGTAATACTGCTCAGTTTCTGGATGTTCTAGATGGCTCTGCCAACCAGATTTTATTCTAGGAAGGAACTGGAGATCCTTGGGTCCTAAGAGAATGGGCCAAGAGTGTCCTGGCTTGAGCCCTAACTCCATGTTGGATGTTCTAACTGTATAAATTGAGCCTCATTTATTCCTGTAGGTAATGTACCTCTCTAAGCCTTAATTTCTTCATCTGTAAAATTGGAGATAATATTGCCAACCTTGCAGGGTTGGTGTGGAATGCATCAACAAGGCAGATAGAGTTCCTGGCACAGTGCCCCATACACAGAAGACATTTATGGACGGTAGTGGCTATTACATTCCCTGGCACTTGGGAGACACTCATTGAATATTTATAGAGTGGATGCAGAAGCCTACCATAAAAGGCTTCATTGAGTAGATAGGCCTTAAAGGATAGGTGAGATCTGGGCAGACATTGATAAGGGAGGAAGGCAAGCAGCCACTCCCTATGGGAGGAACAGGGTGGGCAGAAGAAGAGAATCAGAGGCTTGCCCAGTGCTGCCCTGCTCAGGCAAGTGAAGGAATCAGTCTGGAACAAACTGGGGGAAGGGCTGTAGGAAGGGCAGAAAGGGTAGAAAGGGGAGTCAGGGTGAGCATGTATGGGGACTTCTGAGTCTGCCTCGCCAGATGGCTGTTTTGCCAGGCCAGCTTGCTCTGCCTGATACTTGCCCTTGGTTCCCTCTTTTTTTTCCCCCTCCTTTTCTTTCTTTCTTTCTTTATTTTTCCTTTTGAGATGGGGTCTTGCTCTGTTGCCCAGACTGGAGTGCGGTGGTGCAGTCATGGCTCATTGCAGCCTCAACCTCCCAGGCTCAAGCAACCCTCCTGCTTCAGGCTCCCAAGTAACTAGGACTACAGACGTGTGCCACCATGCCTGGCTAATTTTTTAATTTTTTGTAGAGATGAAGTCTCACTATGTTGCCCAGGCTGGTGTCAAACTGCTGGTCTCAAGTGATCCTCCTGCCTCGGCCTCCCAAAGTGCTGAGATTACAGGCGTGAGCCACCGCACCCAGCCCAGCCCCTCACTTTGAGTAGGCAGAGGTTTGCCTATTGTGGCCTGGTGGCCAGGCAAGCTGAAGACTTAAAAGAGGAAGTCGGGAGAAGATTGGTTTTCAACCAATATCTTATTAAGGAAGTTGAGTCATTCTACTTCTGCTATTTATCCCCTCTGGGCATTCAGAGAAGGACAAGTTTTTACTTCCAGATGAAATAGTCATGAGAGGGATTTGCCTTGGCCCCTTGTAGACATTTTCAAGCTGGCCCTGTAAGACAGAGTTTTATTTCCCTTTCGTGTATGGAGAATCAAGGCTCCAAGCATTGCATGAACTAGGTAAGGCTCAAGATACCTTGGCTGTATGGTGCTGAAACAGAGAAGCCCCATCTTCTCAGTGATGGCTTTTAGTAGCCTGGTGACAGACAAGGGAATGAACATTCATTTAGCCTCTTCTGTTGGCCAGGCAACCCGATTGGCATTTCATGTACTCGTCTTCATTCGGTCTTCAAAACAGCTCTGAAGGAGCTAAGAGAAGAAACTCAGAGAAAGTTAAGTGGCTAGCTCAAGGTTTAGATGTCGGCTTAGGAGGCAGCAGTCTAGGTTCAACCCTACCTCTGCAACCTGCAACTGCGTAACTTTTGGTGTGCTACTAAACTTCCCTAAGCCATATCTTCATGTCTGAAAATGAGATGACAGTAGGTACTTTGTAAGTATCGACAGTTAGTATTCTGAGTTGGAGTTGTCCAGCCCTCAAAGAATCCTGACAGATGGGCTACATTCTCAGAACTAGAAGGAACCTCAAAAGATTTCCTAGCCGCTGGTTTCCAAACTCTTTTCTTGGAGAACTAGGGATTTTGTAGAGGTCCTCGGTGGATGAAGGGACACTGAGCATGTGGAGCTCCTTCAGCCAGGGCAGCGGGTTCAAATGTGAGTTACATGCCAGTTGCATGCATCTGGTTCTTTTAGTTATTGGGAGATGAGGTATGATTTCATTTGACAAAAATGGTCCCACTGCTCTTCTTAAAAAAAAAAAAAATTGTTAAGGCTAGAACCCATAACTTCTGGTTCCCAGTCTGGAATTTTTACTATGTTGTACTTGCTAAAACAGGGAACTGAAATATGATATATTCTAAAAAGGTTATCATCTTTGAAGATTAACATTTAAAACATTGTTTTTGTATCTTCCAGTGAATCAAAAATTTGTTTACTGTAAACCCCATTCCTGCCCCAGAATCCTAGGAACAGAAATTTTACTGTCAGAGAAAACACCACTCTCATCACCTCAGAACAGCACTGTCCAATAGAACTTTCTGCAATGCTGGACATGTTCTCTGTCTGCACTGTTGAGTATGGTAGCTAGTGTAACAAGGAGATGATTTTAAAATTTTACCTCATTTTAATTAAATGTAAATAGCCACATGTTGCTAGTGGCTACCATTTTGGACAGTGTCGCCTTGAGTACAGAGCAGGGGTCAGGTGGCAGTCTCTGGCCCTTTGGCATCAGAATCATCCAGAGAACTTGTCAAAAGTACAGATTCTGGGCCTAATGCCCAGTGACTGGTTCAGCAGGACTAGGAGGAATGCATTTAAAGAACTTATCTGGTTATTCTAATCTGTGGTCAGATTGGAAACTGCTGCATTGGAGAGCTTTTCCTCAGAGTGGAAGAATAGAGCCAGAATCAGGCATTTAGCCCGGCCCTGATTTTCTAGGGAGACTAGAGGAACCTTCTGGGGAATGGCAGATCCTTGGAGAATCTGTTGAAAGCTATGGACCAAGTCTTCCCTGGAAAAATGCAAATTACATTTTTCTCCCTGAATCCATCCTTGAACCTAGATTAAGAACTCCTCATACAGCTGTGCCCAGAGGTTGATCTGGTACCGTCCAGATCATTCCTATCCCCCAGGCTTCTCCAGGAGGTCACTGAGGCATCACAGAAGAAAGAACCAACAGTGTCTGTGCATCAGGCCTCAAAGAATATGGAGTGAATTCTGCTCCTTTCCTTTCCTCTTCTGATTTCTTGGGCTTATGGGTGAGCCATGTGGGTTTGGCTGTTGCCACTGCTCGTGTCCTCAACTCTTATGCAGAGAGTAGAGGGCCCAATGCCTTTGGGACATGAATAAGCTGAGGAGAGTGTCTAGGCTGAGGAATGAATCAGGAGTTTGACTTGCCTTCAAAGGCAGAGACATAACTGGCTCCCACTTCGTCCTCCCCACATGCTGCAGGAGGGAGAAGGGGCAAAGTGTTAGGGCCATGAGCTGGGGTGACAGCCAGAGACCAAAGTCCAGAGCTGGGAAGGCCCCCTAGCCAGTAGTCCTGGACTTAGTACAGAACCATGATTTTTGTACACCAGAGTCCAGATAGAATTAGGAAAGGAGGGAGGGAGCAAGTGCATCCGTATGTGTGTGTGTGTCTGTGTGTGCGTGTGTGTCTGTGTGGGAGGTTGTGTTTGGGGAGAGCCACTGTCAGGCCAAAGTGTCCCAAGAATAGCCTCTTGAACTTGGAGGCTGTCAGTGAGGGTCTGAGTCATGGTGATGTGGCACAGAAAAGCCAGCCACAGGAGGAGCTTTACAGCTCCCAGGCCATGATTTGTGCCCCTGAGAGGTGAGGGTCAGCCTGTTTTCCCCATGTCCTTCACAAGTTCAGCTGCCATCTGCTGGGTCAGCTTCTCAACAGCCTTCTTGTTACTGTCTGCCTGCCAGGCTGTTGGATGAGTCATCGGGGAGCTGCAAAGGAGTCTCTGAGCGTGGCTGCCTCAGCCTCAGCTTCCACTTCTCTGGGAAGAGGGGAGCCTGGTGTGGTCACAGAGGGGCGCTGGACAGCTGCCTACCTAACACCAATATGAAAGGACAACTCTGGGACTCGGGATGCCCTGCACCCCCTCTGGAGGAGTTCTAGCTCAGGATGACCTATCCAGAAGCCTCCATTGGGCCATGCCAGGCGGAGACAGGCTATCAGAGCCCCCACACAGCCAGATCTCTAATAGCCACGTGCCCTCAGAGCAGCAACTGCACCACCTGGCCTCCTTTTTCTCATTCATCAGGCAGGACTCTCTCTTCCTCCTCAGCATTCGGGATCATCCTGTCTCCAAAGGTTATGGAAAAGCAATCTTTGTCCTTTGAGTCCCTCGTTCAGCCAGCGTCAGTTGCGTGGTCTGTGGCCCCTGTGCTATACACTGGGGAGGCACTGTGTGCAGGGCCCCACCTCTTCCCTCAGGAGCCTGTTGACCAGGGAGGACCTTAGTGTGCCCTCCTGCATTTGCCTGTAACCCAGGAGCTTGGGGAGTGGGCATCATAGCCTAAAGAACCTAGGGTCTGGATCCTGGCCATGTCCTGTCACACGTGGGTTGGGCGACCTTGGGCAAGTCTCCACTGAATTAGGCCTCAGCTTCTTCAAATAGAAATGAGGAGGTCACGCTCACATCGAGCTCCCTGTGAGCATTCCCTACTGCTGTTAGGTTTGGAGACTTTTTGGTCTGTTCTTAAGATCTCATTTCCCCTGGTAAAGAGGCTGAGAACAGTGGGATCGGCTCTGGGCTTAGGTCAGTTTCTTTTCTGGAGGTAGAGTGGGGTGGGGAGGTGTGAGGTGGGATGAAAGTACAATTACAAGAAGCATAGCCAGCCTTGAAGGGCTTTTGCCTAACTGGATGTCAGAACACCCCTTAGACTTTTTTTTTCTTTTAGAGACAGGGTCTTATTCTGTCACTCAGGCTGGAGAATGCAATGGTGCAATCTCAGCTCACTGCAGCCTCAACCTCCTGGGCTCAAGCATTCCTCCCACCGCAGCCTCTAGAGTAGCTGGGACTACAGGCCAGCTACCCCAGCTAATTTTTTGTATTTTTTTGTAGAGACAGGGTTCCACCATGTTGCCCAGGCTGATCTTGAACTCCTGGGCTCAAGTGATCCTCCTGCCTCAGCCTCCCAAAGTGGTGGGATTACAGGCATGGGCCACCATGTCTGGCCCCCTCCGACTTCTTAAGATCCTCAGGTAACAGTGAGGCCACCCATTCAGCCTCCTCAGCATCTGGCGTTTGGTACCAAATCCAGGCATCCTTGCAGGAAGCTGGAGCTGCTCTAAGTTCAGAGCTAGGAGACCCTTAAAGACAGAGATGCAAGGAACTAATCAATAGTGAACAACAAACCCCACCACACCTGCCAGCCAAGCTGGCAGAGCCTTTCATAGCCATCGAGGTGGGAAGACCAGTGAGGCAGATTCAGAAGGAGGAATGCTTCAACCTAGTACCTCAGCTTCCCACCATCTCATTCAGTCCTCAGGCCTCACAGGGCAAAAGGCCAGAGGCCTTAGAGTTCAGCTTCAGATGGTGTACCTGTCTGCCCCAGAAGCAGAGAAGTGATCCAGGGTTCACAGAGTTATAGCAAGGAAGATGATTTCTGCTGGTAGCAGCTTTAAGACAAACCTACCATCAGAGAGCAGTTATTAAAAATCTGTCTGCATTTGGGACCTTCTCAGGCTGTTTCTAAAGCAAGTCATGTCTGAGAGGGGCCCTGCCCTTTAAAAACTCCCAGCCTTTAAAAAGGTTTCCAAATGGTAACAGTCTCAAATCAGTGCTCTTCTCTTCTTTGCCAATTCCAGTCTGCAGGCTGTTGGCACAGATTGTTGGCAACTATGGGTTGCTCTTCTTTGCAGCTTCCTAGGGCTGGGCAAGACAGAACCCAGAGAGACGTGAATTCTTATGCTTTATTCTTTATTTCTAGAGGTATAGGTTCGTGTTAGGGCCTTGAATATAAATTCTACTCCTGATGTTGCCTGAATGAAAAATGATACCTAGAAGTTTTCAGCCAATGAGTTTGGACATTAGAGGAGGAAGCATGTTAGTTCCTTCTGGAGAGCCACAAACAGACGCATTGGGCAAGGAACCACGTGCTGAGCACCATTTGCATGCTGAGTTTTAGACTTTGTAGGACACACACACACACACACAGATATCTACCTCCTACTAGGGAACAGAATAGAACCTTGCTTCTCTCCACTTGGAGAAAAGTCGCTGTGGATGGTGTGTGCCAACAGGTCCTCTCCAAAGGCTTATGTGGGGTCAGTGAGGCCATGGTTTTAGAGTCTGGGATTCACCACTCTGTCCTGGGGAAACAAAGTTTGCCATAAAACAACAGAAAAAGATTGAGCCATCATAAAGGCAAGAAAGAGCCAACCCAGACATTTGTGCCACAGCTCTCCTAGAGGGAGTGGGCTGGCATCCTTGCTGGACACAGTGAAGGAGGCTGTTTATGTTGTGGTACTGGGAGGACCGGGGGCCTGTGCCATGTGGAACATGTGTAGATGTTGAGAGGTGGACTCTGTTACCATTGAGGATGTTTGGAGGATGAGTATGTGTGGCAGAGGCACACATAAACAGGCAGAGACCCTTTGCCCCTGCCTTTCTCCCCCAACCCAAGGCTGACCTGTGTTCTCCCAGGTCTGGGATTCTAAGTGACCTGCTCTGTGTTTGGTCTCTCTCAGGGTGAGCACAAGCCTGGGAGATGGCAGTGATGGAAATGGCCTGCCCAGGTGCCCCTGGTTCAGCAGTGGGGCAGCAGAAGGAACTCCCCAAAGCCAAGGAGAAGACGCCGCCACTGGGGAAGAAACAGAGCTCTGTCTACAAGCTTGAGGCCGTGGAGAAGAGCCCTGTGTTCTGCGGAAAGTGGGAGATCCTGAATGACGTGATTACCAAGGGCACAGCCAAGGAAGGCTCCGAGGCAGGGCCAGCTGCCATCTCTATCATCGCCCAGGCTGAATGTAGGGGCCTGGGGTTGTTGTGGGCACGGGGCAGGTGGGTGGGCCTGCAGGTGGGTAGCTGGGCCCAGGGGTTCCCTATGGAGGAGAGAGGTCCGTGTCACCGCTAGATAAGATTCTCATGAGACACAACCAGAGGTATGCCAAGAATCGTGGAAAGTGGGGTTGTAAAAGTGCACAGATGGTGGATGTGGCAAGGGGAGGCTGTGCCCATCATGACTGGAGCAGGGGAAGAGAGGTAACAGACGAGCACTCGGGACTCTGCAGAATCATCAAGCAGGCCATCAACCTTCTGCTGTGACCTTGAGCAGCCCCAGTGTCTGGAGAGGCTCCAGACAGGAAAGGCCAGGTCTCCTGGAAAGCCCCACTGGGGCCTGTAGGGCCTTCACCATCTTCCACCTAGAGTGGCCCCACCCCCAGGAATGAGCACCGTGCTCTTGAGCCTGCTGGGCCAGTCCTGGGGCGGCAGGCCGCTGCACGGTGAGGCCTAGTCTGGTCCTTTCTTCTTCTACTCATGATACCTTATGATGACTAGTAATGGTGGCTTCCCTTGGAGACAGAAACTCCCACGAGGCCTGGGTAGGGCCGGGAGTCCTCTCTCTCCAACGCCTTCCCTCAACCCGGGAGGCTTCTTGGGGTGGAACCTGGAGAGCTGGACAGCCGTGCTGGCATTTCTCCACACGCATACATCCTGCCCTCGTCTCCCACTTCCTACTGGTTGGTTTTTGAGGAGAGATGAGAGAATAAAAACTAAAATACAGAGAGTGACATAATTGTTTTAAAAAAATACACATATATCCACACTTATATGTACACACATATATAAATACCTAATAGCTGTTTTTCCTATGAGCCAGGCACTGTGTTGAGCGTTTTCTGTAGATCATCTCACTTCAGCTTCATAGGAAGTGAGGCGGGCGCCCTATGATCCCCATAATATAGGCATGGCTATTTCAGAGCAGGTGGCTGAGGCCGTGGTCTGCTCTTGACCAGTAAGCTGAGAAGCTGGGGAGAGACAGTGCAGGAAGGAGGCATTGGTGGGGAGGTGACTGCCAGACAGGGGTTGTCTGGAAAGGAGGGGAAGGAGAGGCGCCAGAGGGGATCTCTGTAAAATGTCTCTCCCCTAAGTGCTAAATTCCTATTTTTTCTCCTCTCTGCTAATCTAACTCCTTTTGCTTTAGGTGAGAATAGCCAAGAGTTCAGCCCCACCTTTTCAGAACGCATTTTCATCGCTGGGTCCAAACAGTACAGGTAAGCAGGGGAGACAAGCCTGAGTGGGAAGGTGGGGACTGGACCCAGCGCCCTCGTCCCCAGCACTTGCCTGGGCCACTCCTGCTGACCCCGGGCTCCCTCCCTCAGCACCTGTGGTTCAGCTCCTGGAACTCACCCAGGCTTTCCTGGCTGAGCCGCTCTCTCAGCCAAATAAGCTTTTCAAAGGCTTTTCACAGCTTGTGGCTGACTGCCTCTGGGCCACATCAACTTGACATTTTATTTTTATTCTCCTCAGAGTCCTTAATGCACCCCCTCGTTTCCCATCAACAGGGAGGGTGCTGGGAACAGAAGCTGCTTCCCACTCTTGCGTGACCGTGAGCGCAAGCCGGGTTGGTGGGGGGGGCCTTCCACTGTCCTCTATGGGAGAAACCTGCTGGTGCCTTTTCTCCTGGGAGATGCACCGAGTAGGGATGCGGGCGGTAGAAAAGGAGGGGACAGATAGACTTGGTGGCCCGGTAGAAAGGAAGCCAGGGTGGGGCTGAGTCTGTTCCCAGGCTCTGCATTCCCCCACAGATGATTTTTTGAAACAAGAGTTCAAGTGCTGGGCGCGATGGCTCTCACCTATAATCCCAGCACTTTCTGAGGCCGAGGCAGGTGGATCACGAGGTCAGGAGATCGAGACCATCCTGGCCAACATGGTGAAACCCCGTCTCTGCTAAAAATACAAAAATTACCTGGGCATGGTAGCGCATGCCTATAACCTCAGCTACTCAGGAGGCTGAGGCAGGAGAATCGCTTGAATCCAGGAGTCGGAGGTTGCAGTGAGCTGAGATTGTGCCACTGCACTCCAGCCTGGTGACAGAGTGAGATTCTGTCTCAAAAAAAAAAAACAAGAGTTCAAGCTAGAAACAGCTCCTTCCCCTATCACCAGGCAGGTTTTGTATCATTGGAGTTTGGAACCTGCTAGTGATAAGATTGTGGGGAGGGCAGCTGGCTGCCTTGGAACCAAGAAATGCTCAGTTTGGTGGGATTCCTTCTGCTGTCCTGGGTGCCTTTTGGCCCAGGGTAGGAGCCTCTGATAGACACACTTCTTTCAGCTGTCCAAGAGAAGCCTGTAGGCCTCCAGTGGTCCCCAGGACTGCCATGAGTCTGCCTTCTCCGTGGGGGCAGAAGATGAGGCCAAGGGAGGGTGGCTGAGGCCATGATCTGCTCCACAGCTATTCTGCAGCAACCCATCTGTTGCCGGGTCCTTTAATACTTGGCAGGGATCCCGGTCCAGTTAGAGCCATGGCAGTGATGAGCCCCGAGGCCAGCAGAGAAGGGGCAGGCTCCCCAGTACCAGGCAGCAGCCCAGGCTGTCCACCTTCAACAGCAGCCAGGGACCCCCAGGAACTGTGAGAATGGAGGTGACCAGCCTTACCTGTTCCTCCATCCGGAGGCAACACAAACAAGCTCTGCTCAGTCAGAGCTGAGAGGCCTGCCATGAGCGTGGCCCCCTCCTAGGAACTCTCCAGGGGCAGCTCACCTTGGAGAGCAGTGAGCGAACCGTGTCTGCTCCCCTGACTCTCCCAAAGAAGTGCTGAGTCTATACCCCATCACCATAGTAACAAGCACAGCTTCTTGGCAGCTTGCCTTGGGGCCAGACACTGAGCTGGGCTTTTTAAATGAACTAAATTATTGAAACTTCATTTCCACCCTGTATGGCAGAAAATACCAAACCCATTTTATAAGTGAGATAAGTGAGAAAACAGGTTCCTTGGGATTTAGAAACTTTGCCGCGTTCACACAAGTAATGGCAACCTGGGATTTGACCTTGGATCTGCAGGAGTCCAGATACAAGTGTCTGGACCATTCCATCTTCCTGCCTCCTCATGCTCAATATGCAAATCTGTCCCTTTTTTGACAGCCAGTCCGAGAGTCTTGATCAGATCCCCAACAATGTGGCCCATGCTACAGAGGGCAAAATGGCCCGTGTGTGTTGGAAGGGAAAGCGTCGCAGCAAAGCCCGGAAGAAACGGAAGAAGAAGAGCTCAAAGTCCCTGGCTCATGCAGGAGTGGCCTTGGCCAAACCCCTCCCCAGGACCCCTGAGCAGGAGAGCTGCACCATCCCAGTGCAGGTGAGACCCTCCACCCACTGCCCAGACCCCGGGTTCATGGGGCCTTGAAATTGGAGCCTGTCCCTGGGCCCTGGCCCCTGGCCCTCTGTGCTGATAGCTGTGTTTCCCCCCACAGGAGGATGAGTCTCCACTTGGCGCCCCATATGTTAGAAACACCCTGCAGTTCACCAAGCCTCTGAAGGAACCAGGCCTTGGGCAACTCTGTTTTAAGCAGCTTGGCGAGGGCCTACGGCCGGCTCTGCCTCGATCAGAACTCCACAAACTGATCAGCCCCTTGCAATGTCTGAACCACGTGTGGAAACTGCACCACCCCCAGGACGGAGGCCCCCTGCCCCTGCCCACGCACCCCTTCCCCTATAGCAGACTGCCTCATCCCTTCCCATTCCACCCTCTCCAGCCCTGGAAACCTCACCCTCTGGAGTCCTTCCTGGGCAAACTGGCCTGTGTAAACAGCCAGCAACCCTTGCCTGACCCACACCTGAGCAAACTGGCCTGTGTAGACAGTCCAAAGCCCCTGCCTGGCCCACACCTGGAGCCCAGCTGCCTGTCTCGTGGTGCCCATGAGAAGTTTTCTGTGGAGGAATACCTAGTGCATGCTCTGCAAGGCAGCGTGAGCTCAGGCCAGGCCCACAGCCTGACCAGCCTGGCCAAGACCTGGGTAGCAAGGGGCTCCAGATCCCGGGAGCCCAGCCCCAAAACTGAGGACAACGAGGGTGTCCTGCTCACTGAGGTAACTAATCCCCCAGCACCTGTATATGTCCCTCTACCAGCAACCTGGGGGATGCTTTTCTCTCTTTATCAGAGTCATTCTTGCCTGTGGTGACAAATCAAACGGTAGGACAGTGCTCATTGTGGATGAAAAGTATCATCTCTTATTCCGCCAATCTCACTTCTCACAGCCTTTTTAGTGTGTTCTGTTCTGAGTTCTTCTGGTTGGTCACCTCCTGCTTGCTGAATGTGGGCACTGCATGAATAGTACACATGCTGAGGACAAGGGGAATCAGCCAGGAGCTACTGGAGATGTTATCATGGCCCCCAGAGACGGAAGATGAGGATGGGACCTGTTTTCACCACCCACCTCCATCCCTTTTTCCTCTTGTTCACTTCCCAAATAATTTTATAACTTTAAATGATTTTATCAAACTTTGATATCCGGGTTTTATTCCATCCATCCACTTTTTTTTTTTTTTTTTTAATAAATGTGTTTTTTGAGACAGAGTCTCACTCTGTCACCCAGGCTGGAGTGCAGTCGTACAATCATAGCTCACTACAGCCTCCATCTCCTGGGTTCAAGCAATCGTCCTGCCTCAGCCCCCTAAGTAGCTGGGACTACAAGCGTGTACCACCACGCCCAGCTATATTTTTTTTAATAGAGATGAGGTCTTGCTATGTTGCCCAGGCTGGTCTCAAACTCCTGGGCTAAAGCAGTCCTCACACATTGGCCTCCAAAAGTGCTCGGATTATAGGTGTGAGCCACTGCACTGTCTTATTCCATCCACTTTTTAGTTTTTTATTTTTTTTGTTTTGTTTTGTTTTGAGACAGAGTCTTACTCTGTCGCCCAGGCTGGAGCGTAGTGGCACTATAACAGCTCACTGCAACCTCCCCCTTCCAAGTTCAAGTGATTCTCCCACCTCAGCCTCCTGAGTAGCTGAGACTACAGGTGTGCACTACCATGCCTGGCTAATTTTGTGTTTTTTGGTAGAGACAGGGTTTCACCATGTTGGCCAGGGTGGTCTCAAACTCCTGACCTCAAGTGATCCACCCACCTTGGCCTCCCAAAGTGCTGGGATTACAGGCGTGAGCCACCATGCCTGGCCCCTCCATCCACTTTTAACATCATCCTTGACCCCCGCCCCTCTTCACTGTTCCTCCCTTCCCTCCACCTTCTAGCTCCTGAGTTTTGTTTTTTCATTGTCAAGGTGATTGGCAGTTCTGTTTCTGTCTCACCATCACAAGTCTGGGATGTTTCTCATCACGAGGATCAGTGGCCGCAGCCCATGAACCCTTCCCTCGCCTTCACCTCATTCCTCTGCCCCCTCTCTGGTGCTGCCTGGCTCAGATCCCTGCCTTCGCCCCAGGGCTGCCTGGTTGTGAGGGCTCAGCTCAGCAGCCCTGGCAAGGTCACCAGCTGGAGAGTCTTCCTCACTGTAGCCCTGTAGCCCTCTGCTGCCCTGGCCACTGAAACTGTCCTCTCTCTCCTGCCAACCCCAGAAACTCAAGCCAGTGGATTATGAGTACCGAGAAGAAGTCCACTGGGCCACGCACCAGCCCCGCCTGGGCAGAGGCTCCTTCGGAGAGGTGCACAGGATGGAGGACAAGCAGACTGGCTTCCAGTGCGCTGTCAAAAAGGTACACCAGGGCTCAGGGGCTGAGTGAAGAGGGAAGCCAGGAAGGGGGCCTGGTGTGTTCCCTCTGCTTTCTGTCAAGGACAGTCGCAGGGTGGCCGTGGGTCTGACTTGTGAACAGAACTTGGCTATCACTAGCCACCTGAGGTCGGCTGGAACTGGAAGGGAGCAGCCTGTCACGTGTCCTGGCCTGGCTGCTGCCCCTGGCATGTGTGTATGTGAGAGGCAGTGTGAGAGGACGCACGTGGCCTCGGTGTCTCAATACAGCCAGGGCCTGAGGGGCAAGTCCCAACGTGGAAGATGGTTGGAGCGTCATGAAATTCACACTGAGGTAAAACCCCTGAACCACATAGGAGGCCGCCCCTGACCTGGGCCAGATGATGGGAAAGCAGTAGCCTCCACCTGTGGGGCGCTTCCAGGAGGAAGCCAGCCTCAGTGGGAGTGGGCAGATCTGCCAGAGTCAGAGCTGTGCCCCCTGTTGGCCAGGTGTGCCACAGTCCTGCAAGACAGACATGATGGGGACATGAAGCTTGGCAAGACAGGAAGTCACTGGCCGGGTGGCAGAGCCCTGATTCAGACCAGGTCTGTCTGACCTGAGAGTTCGGCTTTCAACCACTCTTCAGGAAGAAGAGGAAAGAAGATAGACTTGTTGTCCTAGAGTTTTGAGTAGAGACAGAAGACAGGAATCACCCCTCCCACCCCTTCATCTCACTGATGTTAGAAGTGGAGAGCAGAGAGGACGGTGTGGCATGCTGGGCCTGGAGCTGAGGCCTCCTCCTGTCAGATCACACTGTCCAGGCCCAGAGGGAGCATCGGTGGCGGCTGCAGACCCACAGACCTTACGGGTGTCGGTCCTTCTCCCCGTCACCAACCTTTCCCCCACCCCCAACTCTCAGATCATCTTGATTGGAAGCCACCTTGTCCCCAGTCAAAGCTCTCGGCCTCAAAGCCAGCACCAGGACCTAAGGCGCATTTCTGTGGACCATCCCCTTGGCCCTCTGGGCAGGGTGAAGTAAGCTCCGAGATAAACCTTGTTTCGAGTGGCTTATGTCAGAGACACTCCAATCCCCGAAAGAAAAGCAACAAGTACAGGTAGAGCATCCGCAATCTGAAAACCCAAAATCTGAAGTGCTCCAAAATCCAAAACTTTTGGAGCACCAACCTGACACAGGAAATGCTCACTGTAGCCAGAGCACAAAAGCCTGGCACACGCTGGCCCCATTCAGAGCAGACGCTGCCACCACCGTCCGGGGTGCCTGTTGGCCTTAAGGGGAGAGGAGACAGCTGGGATGTGAATAAACCCGGCTTCCCTGGTGTGTACTTGGGCTGGATGGTGAGACCAGTGAGGGGACTATCTGCAGGTACCATCCCAAACTTCAGACACACTGTGTCGAATACGAAAACTCCGCCCTCACCACCCCTGACTGGCAACACGTGCTGAGTGCATGCTGAGTTCTTGCCGAGTTCTTGCCAGTGTGGATCATCGTCTTCCACTGGGGGAGGCCAAGGCCACGTGCCTGACCTGCTCAGCTGCAATTCCCCTCCCCAGGCTACCAGAGAAGGCTCAGCTGTCCCTCTTGAGAGGTGGTGGGAGGAGAGTGTGAGAGTGTGAAGAGATGCGCACCCAGCGCTGGGAGCTTAGTCACTGGGCTTCTCAGCTGTTCCCCTGCTGAGGGCCTTAAGAGTCCTCCCAGGCAACAAGGTAAACAACCCTAATATAGTGGAAGAGGATAAATACTCCATGTCTCGCCCCTCCCATCCACTGCAAGGCAGTTGGAAAAGCTCCAAGCACAAGGCATGGACTTCTGAGCACCAGAGCTGCAGCTCAAGCCCACCAGAGCTGCCACTCACAGAACCACTTCCTTCCCACCCCGGAGAATGCAGTGGGGATGGCTCTTTGGCAGCCCGCACAGCTGCCATTGGTTGGGCAGACAGCCCCTGCTTTCCCTCAAGGCAGTGGTGTCCTTTAGGGTTTTCAGCTGGAAGAGCAGGAGAAACAGTTCCCTAATTAGGAGATGGGGACCGGGAGGTGGATCAGGCATCAGAGATCAGGCCGCACATCGGATCAGAGCAAGTCTGTGCCCCCCTGATGCTCCTTGGGGAGAATCCAGTGTGTAAGGTGTCACGTGGCAGTGCCAGCACTCCCTTCATCCTCGTGATCTAGATGCTGATTGGCCATAGGTCCAGGGTTTGATGCAGTTGTTTTTATTTTTAAGGTTTTGTTTGATCTTTTTTCTTTTCTTTCTTTTTTTTTTTTTTGAGACAGGATCTCACTCTGTTGTCCAGGCTGGTATGCAGTGGCATGATCACAGCTCACTGCAGCCTCAGCCCCACAGACCCAAACAGCGCTGTTGCCTCAGCTTCCCACGTAGCTGGGACTTTAGGCACGCACCACCACACCCAGCTAATTTTTTATTTTTTGTAGAAACAGGATCTCACTATGTTGCCCAGGCTGGACTCAAACTCCTGGGCAACCTCCCAAAGTGCTGGGATTACAGGTTTGAGCCACTGTGCCCCACCAGGATCCCATTTTAATAGAAGAAACAACTACTTGTTTATACACGCATAAAAAGTCCAGGCTGGGTACAGTGGCTCACGCTTGTAATCCCAGTACTTTGGGAGGCTGAGGTGGGAGGATTGCTTGAGGCCAAGAGGTGGAGACCAGCCTGGGCAACATAGCGAGATTGCATGTCTACAAAAAAGTAAAAAATAGAAATAAAAAAGAAATTTTAAAAGTCTAAAAAGATTTCTGTCAAAGGGCAGTTACCTCTGAGAATAGGACTGGGGAATGGAGACTTTTGCTTTTTTTGGTATCATTTGCATTATTTTATAATGAGCCTATATTTGTTTGCAATTAAAAGTAAGATCAGGGCCGAGCACAGTGGCTCACACCTGTAATCCCAGCACTTTGGGAGGCTGAGGCAGGTGGATCACAAGGTCAGGAGTTCAAGACCAGCCTCTGGCCAAGATGGTGAAACCCCATCTCTACTAAAAATACAAATATTAGCCAGGTGTGGTGGCAGGCGCCTGTAATCCCAGCTACTCGGGAGGCTGAGGCAGAGAATTGCTTGAACCTGGGAGGCGGAGGTTGCAGTGAGCCAAGATCATGCCACAGCACTCCAGCCTGGGTGACAGAGCAAGACTCAGTCTCAAAAAAAAAAAAAAAAAAGAAGTAAGATCAGGCCGGGCCTGTGGCTCATGCCTGTAATCCCAGCACTTTGGGAGGCCAAGGGTGATGGATCACAAGGTCAGGAGATCTGGCCAACACAGTGAAACCCCATCTCTACTAAAAATACAAAAATTAGCCAGGTGTGGTGGTGGGTGCCTGTAGTCCCAGGTACTTGGGAGGCCGAGGCAGAATTGCTTGAACCCAGGAGGCAGAGGTTGCAGTGAGCCGAGATTGTGCGACTGCACTCCAGCCTGGCAACAGAGTGAGACTCTGCCTCAAAAAAAAAAAAAAAAAGGAAAGAAAGATCAGGCGATGCGGCACTTATGCCTATAATCCTAGCACTTCTTTGTAGAGACCCCATCTCTACAAAGAAAAAAAAATTAGCCAGGCATGGTGGCATATACCTGTGGTCCTAGCTACTCGGGAGACTGAGGTGGGAGGATCGCTTGAGCCCAGGAAGTAGAGGCTGCAGTGAGCCAAGATCGTACCACTGCACTCCAGCCTGGACAACAGAGTGAGACCCTGTCCCCCAACCCCACAAGAAATGGGATCCTACTCTAGGGACTATTCTGTACCATGTTGTTTTCATGCAATAATATGACAGATTTCCTTATCGGCATATATACAACTCTTTTATGCTTTTTAACGGCCATGTAGAAGTTCTTATCCTAGTCAGTGGATGGATTGATAGGATCCATGAATTCTAGGAAATTTATTCAAAAGAGTGTTTGTCGGCCAGGCGCAGTAGCTCACGCCTGTCATCCCAGCACTTTGGAAGGCCAAAGCGGGCAGATCACTTGAGGTCAGGAGTTCGAGACCAGCCTGGCCAACATGGTGAAACCCCGTCTCTACCAAAAATATAAAAAATTAGCTGGGTGTGGTAGCGCATGCCTGTAATACTAACTACTCGGGAGGCTGAGGCAGGAGAATCACTTGAACCTGGGAGGCAGAGGTTGCAGTGAGCCAAGATCACACCACTGCACTCCAGCCTGGGCAACAGAATGAGACTCCGTCTCAAAAATAAAAGAATACCAAAGAAGGCCGGGTGTGGTGGCTCACGCCTGTAATCCCAGCACTTTGAGAGGCCGAGGTGGGTGGATCACCTGAGGTCGGGAGTTCGAGACCAGCCTGACCAACATGGAGAAACCCTGTCTCTATTAAAAATACAAAAAGTTAGCCGGGCGTGGTGGCGCATGCCTGTAATCTCAGCTACTCAGGAGGCTGAAGCAGGAGAATGGCTTGAACCCAGGAGGCGGAGGTTGCGGTGAGCCAAGATCATGCCACTGCACTCCAGCCTGGGCGACAGAGCAAGACTCTGTCTCAAAAAAAAAAAAAAAAAAAAAAGTGTTTCTGTGTTGCATGTATGGGCAATCACACATTTTTAAAGAATAATTCATATCATTTCCCAGATCCTCACAGGGGTCTATAGCCCAAAAAGGGTTAAGAATCACTCCTTTTAGAACATCTGGCTCAAGTGTGGAGTTCTGGGAGCTTTGCTTTGGTTCTGCTGCTGATCTGGGATAATGTGGCGCTGGCCAAGTCAACCCAGCTGTCACCAAACACCTGCTCTGTGCCAGACAATGTGCAGGGGCTGGGGACAGAGATGTGAAATCCACAGGCCTGACCTGAAGGAACCCGAGTTGTAATGGGGGATAGACATTTATATTGGGGTAAAGGTGAGCAGCCTCCGGTCCTGGACACGTGTTTAGAAGGAAAATAGCACAAGGATCAGAGGAAAATACCTCGATAGAGGTGAGAAAATAAGGCGGGACCCTCTAATATTCACTGGACATCTGTGCACAGTACTGTGGTAGTCCCTTTCACATAGTTTACATTCCTGGAATCTTCAAAAGAACTTATAGAATTGCTCTCACGCCTTTTTTTATTGATGGAATAAAACAGATAAGAATACCAAAGAAGAGGCTGGGTGCGGTGGCTCACGTCTGTAATCCCAGCACTTTGGGAGGCCAAGGCGGGCAGATCATGAGGTCAGGAGAGCGAGACCATCCTGGCTAACACGGTGAAACCCCGTATCTACTAAAAATACCAAAAAATTAGCCAGGCATGATGGCGCCACCAGCTACTCGGGAGGCCGAGGCAGGAGAATCGCTTGAACCTGGGAGGCAGAGGTTGCAGTGAGCCAAGATCATGCCACTGCACTCCAGCCTGGGCGACAGAATGAGACTCTGTCTCAAAAAAAAAAAGAATACCAAAGAAGGCTGGGTGTGGTGGCTCACGCCTGTAATCCCAGCACTTTGAGAGGCCGAGGCAGGTGAATCACCTGAGGTCGGGAGTTCGAGACCAGCCTGACCAACATGGAGAAACCCCATCTCTATTAAAAATACAAAAAGCCGGGCATGGTGGCGCATGCCTGTAATCTCAGCTACTTAGGAGGCTGAAGCAGGAGAATCGCTTGAACCCAGGAGGCGGAGGTTGCGGTGAGCCGAGATCACGCCATTGCACTCCAGCCTGGGCAACAAGAGCGAAACTCCATTTCAAAAAAAAGAATACAAGAAAACAAGAGGGAAGTTCAAGGAGGAAAAAGTGATCCCCAGTGTCCAGCGTGCAGGCAATTGAGGGGAAGGAAGTGGCTTCTGTATCAGGCAGTAGGCTCATTGCTGACAGTGCTTCCACCTGGGGATGCTCAGTCCTAAATGTATTTTAAAACATTAGCATGGATGCCAGGCACAGTGGCTCACACTTGTAATCTCAACATGTTGGAGGCCGAGGTGGGAGAATCACTTGAGCCTAGGAGTTCAAGACTAGCCTGGGCAATATGGCGAAACCCCATCTCTACAAAAAATACAAAAATTAGCTGGGCATGGCACCTATAGTCTCAGCTACTTGGGAGGCTGAGATGGGAGGATCGCTTGAGCCCGGGAAGGTCGAGGCTGCAGTGAGCTGTGATTGTGCCACTGCACTCCAGCCTGGCCAACCAAGGGAGACCTTGTCTCAAAAAAAAAAAAAAAAGTTCAGCATGGAAAGGCCTTCAGGAGGCAGAGTAGCTGGCAGCTCTGGAGTCAGGCTTGCCCGAGTAAAAGCCCTGCTGTGATCTCTTATACCCAGTGACCCTGGGCAAATTACTTGCCCAGGCTTCAGCTTCTTCATCTATAAAATGGGGATAATGATCCCACCAGCTTACAGGCTATTGTAAGATCTGAATAACTAATGCTTAGAAAGGGCTTTACCGGTGCCTGGGAAATGATAAGTGGGCATTAGATCTTAGTTCTCATGAATATCCTCATCGCAGTCCAGCCCCCTCATTTTATGGATGAGGAACGCGGAAGTTCAGAGAGGAGGGGTGGCCAGACGGGCAGCCAGCTTGGCCTGGAAGGCTGGGCTGCTTTCTCCTCTGGCACCGACTTCTAAAGCACCTTGTATTTTGAAGTATCTCCTCCCACCTCTTTGGTCTGGGTGGTTGGAAATATTTTTAGCATGGACGGGACACTCTAAGAGGACTTACAGATTTCTGCAAAGTTAAAGCCAAGTTTCCCCAACTCTTTTGGATCACAGCCCTGTTAATATCTCAGTCATTGTTTCAGGGCAACCCAGGCCAAAACAAATACCCAACAGTTCTGTTTATGAAGCAATGAGGTCGAATAATAAGTCTTTATCCTAACAACTTAGTAGCCATTTGAAAAGCGTGACATAAGTTGAAAGAAAAAGGGTCCTTCCATTTCCAAACCGCCAGATTATTAACGGGATGTATGCCTTGTTGCACATCTCAACCCCTGAAATCAGATAGGACACCACCACCTTCATATCCCACATTTTCTCCTTGAAGTACTTTTAATCACAGTGACCTGCAAAAACATAGCTTCATAGAGATACATTATCAAAGGGAATGTCACGTGCGTGATCGTACTTTGAAGCTGAACTGTCTCGAGCGAGTAGTTCACGCGGTGTCCTGCAGATACTGCGGTGGCCGTTTCCCTCAAATGTCAGATATCCATTTGGCGCCCTTCTGAGTTATCTGCAGTGCCCCGGGGTGCCTCAGCTCAGTTTGGGGGTGGTTAGGCTGAAGACATTTGCTAACAAGTCCTGTTGTTGAATTAGTTCCAACTCAGGTTCAGAGGCTTTTTAGAGCTGGAAACACTGGCAGAGTCAAAGTTCATGGGAGGTGATTAACCAAACCAGATATTAGGGAACCAGAAGGGCGACATTTTCCACTGATAGGCAAAAGTCCAAAAACCCCACAGTGTCGGAGCTGTTTGCCAAGTCAGCAAGTCTGTGGAGATCGCTTCCAAGCTGGTTCTGTTACTGCCAGCGCCCCCTGGCGATGCTACTCAAGGCTTACTTGAGAACCATCAGCAGCCAGGAAGGAGGACAAGTCTATTAAGGGGGGAGGGGGGAGGAATAGCATTAGGAGATATACCTAATGCTAAATGACAAGTTAATGGGTGCAGCACACCAACATGGCACATGTATACATATGTAACAACCCTGCACATTGTGCACATGTACCCTAAAACTTAAAGTATAATAATAAATAAAATTAAAAAAAAAAAAAAGAAGAAGCCTAAGAGGCCGTGCGCAGTGGCTCACGCCTGTAATCCCAGCACTTTGGGAGGCTGAGGTGGGCGGATCATGAGGCCAGGAGTTCAAGACCAGCCTGGTCAACGTGGTGAAACCCTGTCTCTACTAAAAATACAAAAATTAGCTGGGTGTGGTGGCACGTGCCTGTAATCCCAGCTACTCAGGAGGCTGAGGCACAAGAATCGCTTGAACCCAGGAGGCAGAGGTTGCAGTTAGCTGAGATATCACACCACTGCACTCCAGCCTGGTGACAGAGCGAGACTCTGTCTCAAAAAAAAAAAAAAAAAAAAAAAGAAGTCTAAGAGGCCGTGCGCAGTGGCTCACGCCTGTAATCCCAGCACTTTGGGAGGCCAAGGTAGGCGGATCACCTGAGGTCAGGAGTTTAAGACCAGCCTGACCAACATGGTGAAACCCTGCCTCTACTAAAAATATGAAAAATTAGCTGTGCATAGTGGCAGGTGCCTGTAATCCCAGCTACTGGGGAGGCTGAGGCAGGAGAATTGCTTGAACCCAGGAGGCGGAGGTTGTAATTAGCTGAGATTGCGCCACTGCACTCCAGCCTGGGCGACACAGCGAGAGTCTGTCTCAAAAAAAAAAAAAAAGGTCTAAGTGTCAGTCTAAGTATCAGCTTCTCTGATGTGAGCTGGAGGAACTGGGGAGCTAGCACTTCCTGAGTGCCCACTGGTTGCCAGGCCTGGTGTCAGTTACCATCCTTCCAAATCCTTGCTCTACCCAGGAGCAGATACCACCGTCCCTGCTGTTTCCATGTGGAAATAAGTGGATGGGAAGTCTGCTGCCTTGTTTTAAAAGGCGGAGCCAGGATCTAAGCCCAAGATGTTTATATCCAAGGCCTATTTCCTCCCACCAAGTTGCTGGTCCCTGCAGAAAGGAGTGGATGATCCCGGACCTGCCATTTGGCAGTGGGAGTGGCCTTGGCCAAACCCCTCCTCAGAAGCCTCCTTAAGTTCCCAGATGCTGGGAGACAGCTGCAAACAGAATAAACACTGCTCTGTCTATGTGGATGTTTTAGTCCTCCGGGAAAGAAAAGTGTTGAGGCTGGGCATGGTGGCTCACGCCTGTAATCCTAGCACTTCGGGAGGCCGACGCAGGCAAATCACAAGGTTAGGAGTTTGAGACCAGCCTGGCCAGCATGGTGAAACCCCGTCTCTACTAAAAAATACAAAAATTATCCAGGCCTGGTGGCGCACACTTGTAGTCCCAGCTACTCGGGAGGCTGAGGCAGGAGAATCGCTTGAACCCGGGAGGCAGAGGTTGCAATGAATAGAGATCACGTCACTGTACTCCAGCCTGGGCGACAGAGCGAGACCTCTGTCTCAAAAGAAAAGAAAAGAAAAAAAAATGCACCCGATGGAGTCCAAATCTTGGTTCTTGACAGTCAGATAAGTCAAAAACCCAGCTTCTGAGAGTAGACATGGATGTTGGTAAGCAAAAGGTCCCACATCCTAGAAATTGCCCAGACATTTAGCTGGAGGAAAAAATGTTCTGCGTTTGGCAGATTTGAGGGCGGACAGCATGCCAGCAGCCAGGATGACGAATGTGGGGTTTTTTTTGTTTTTTTTTTTTTGAGATGGAGTCTCACTCTGTCGCCAGACTGGAGCGCAGTGGTGCGACCTCGGCTTATTGCGACCTTGGCTCATTGCAACCTCTGACTCCCAGGTTCAAGTGATTCTCCTGCCTCAGCCTCCCAAGTAGCTGGGATTACAGCCACGTGCCACCACACCCAGCTAATTTTTGTATTTTTAGTAGAGACAGGGTTTCGCCATGTTGGCCAGGATGGTCTTGATCTCCCGACCTCGATCTCCTTGATCCACCCGCCTCAGCCTCCCAAAGTGCTGAGATTACAGCCATGAGCCACCGTGCCCGGCTGGAATGTAGTGTTTTGTTTTGTTTTTTTAATTTTTTTTTTTTGAGACGGAGTCTCACTCTGTTGCCCAGGCTGGAGTGCACTGGCGCAATCTCAGCTCACTGCAAGCTCCGCCTCCTGGGTTCACACCATTCTCCTGCCTCAGCCTCCCGAGTAGCTGGGACTACAGGCGCCCGCCACCACGCCCAGCTAATTTTTTTGTATTTTTTAGTAGAGACGGGCTTTCACTGTGTTAGCCAGGATGGTCTCGCTCTCCTAACCTCGTGATCCACCCGCCTCGGCCTCCCAAAGTGCTGGGATTATAGGCATGAGCCACCGCGCCCGGTGCGGATGTAGTTTTTATGTGGCTGTTTTTGCACACAGGCAGCACTCCAGAACTTTAATTAAGTACAAGAAGTTGCTCCTGATACCAAGGGCACGGGATACACAATTTAGCCTCTGAGGGTCCAGCAGGCCCCCCAGGCCCCTGCATCACCACTGGAAACAGCAGCAGCCTCTGTGTGTGGAGCACTAGGGTGCTGACAGGATGCCAGGGACCCAGCTCTGGTCCCCTCTCCCTGTCTTAACAGCTGCCTCTGGGCCCTTGCAGGTGCGGCTGGAAGTATTTCGGGCAGAGGAGCTGATGGCATGTGCAGGATTGACCTCACCCAGAATTGTCCCTTTGTATGGAGCTGTGAGAGAAGGGCCTTGGGTCAACATCTTCATGGAGCTGCTGGAAGGTAAGGAGCCAGGTCCCACTCTTTCTCCAAATTCAGGGCCAAGAGTTCCCCCCTGAGTCTTGCCCAAGTTGGCCTTGGTCACTGATCTATCCATTGTTAACCTCTTGACCCTGTGACCCTGCTTTCCACTGCCTGCCCTGTGCTCTTGCCCTTGGCTGGCATGGAGGCTCGGGCAAGTCCCATGTATAGCCTGGCCTTTGGTCTCCTAGGTGGCTCCCTGGGCCAGCTGGTCAAGGAGCAGGGCTGTCTCCCAGAGGACCGGGCCCTGTACTACCTGGGCCAGGCCCTGGAGGGTCTGGAATACCTCCACTCACGAAGGATTCTGCATGGGGACGTCAAAGGTAAGGCCCAGGCCCCACGGCCCTGATCCCCAGCAGGCACTTCTCTCACACCATCCTGTCTGATCTCCTCTCAGTTCTGGGCTAGCCTGGTCATCTCCAGTAGCAGGCCCTGAGTCAGGCTGACAGGACTGTGCCTGTAGGAAGGGGAATGATGTTCTCCAACCCCTTAGCCAAGCACTGTAGTTTCTGGTAGATGGTGGCCACAGAGAACCGAAGGTCAAGCTCCCACCCACTGGTGACCCCTGGTACGGGGTCGGCGCAGGCGAGCAGAGTGGCAGCGTTCCCGAGTAAACCCTGCTCCTGTCCCTTTGCCCTCAGAGATCCTGCCTACCTCTAGCCTGAATTGATATCCTCCTCCCTTCCTCCACGATTAATGAAACTAATCAGAAGCAGCAGCTGCCACGTAGGGTCAGCCAGAAAATTACGTCACTGGAGGGCAGGCCAAACCGAGCCAGGGTGGGCTGGGACCCGGCATGACTCACCTGTTCCTCTTCCTCCCCGGGGCGGCCTGGCAGCTGACAACGTGCTCCTGTCCAGCGATGGGAGCCATGCAGCCCTCTGTGACTTTGGCCATGCTGTGTGTCTTCAACCTGATGGCCTGGGGAAGTCCTTGCTCACAGGTAAGGCCCCCCACCAACTGCCGTGCTCCCCAAAGCATTCATTCGCCAAATGCCTTCCATGCTTTCCAGAATGGGAATTGAGGTGTGAACACTTAGGTCCACCTGTGTGTTTAAGCCCCGCAACCAGCCTGGATGATTATCAGGGGTTTCTTTGTTACGCGTAAATGTGATAATAGATGTCAGGTGCTCATTGTCGATGCTCCTGTACACAGGGAAGAGAAGGGAAAGGCTGGTTGACTCTCCGTAGGTCCCAGGCCTTCTGCCTTGGAGGCCCCGTGGCTCCCACCTCTTGTCTGGCCTTTGCAGGGGAGTGCACTGCCAGCCTGTGACCCCAGCTCTCCTGCGCCTCTGAGCACGGTTGGCTGGAAGCACAGTGGGCAGGCTGACCAAGGGGCCTGGGCTCTAAAGTCAGTGAAATATCTTTCTTTAACTCCTCTGATTATTGAAATAATCCATGCCCACTGTGAAGTAGAGTTAAGCATATAAAAGAGGCAGAGAACAGAATTTTCACCATGCCTCTTACCCAGAGAGAGAATCACAAATTTTTTTGTTGTTTTCGTTGAGACAGAGTCTCACTCTGTCACCCAGGCTGGAATGCAGTGGCACAATCTCAGCTCACTGCAACCTCCGTCTCCCGGGTTCAAGTAATTCTCCTGCCTCAGCCTCCTGAGTAGCTGGGATTACAGGCGCCTTCCACCATGCCCAGCTAATTTTTGTATTTTTAGTAGAGACGGGGTTTTGCCATATTGGCCAGGCCAGTCTCAAACTCCAGACCTTAGGTGATCCGCCCCACTCAGCCTCCCAAAGTGCTGGAATTACAGGCATGAGTCTCCGTGCCCGGCCGAATCATGAATATTTTAAATAACTCCTTCCAGGCTGTTGTTTTCCCTGTGCCTAGTTAGGGCCATTATAACACAATTTTGTGCCCTGCGTTTTTCATGTATAGCATTAAGGATAAAATGATTTCATTTTGACCAACGGAAAAAGAATCTTTGGAAGTATATGATTGTGTGTTGTTAAAGGACTATGTTGGCAATTCTGAAGATGTAAATTGAATGTGGACACTTGACCTCCACCCGTGTTGTTTTAAGCCCTTTTAAAATAACTGTAGTGGGCTTTTTCTTGTTACAAAAAAAAAATGTATCTTTTCTGATTTTTTTTAACTTTTATTTTTTAGAGACAGAGTCTTGCTCTGTCACCCAGGCTGGAGTGCAGTAGCTCACTCATAGCTCACTGCAGCCTCAAGCTCCTTGGTTCAAGCGATCCTCCCACCTCAGCCTCCTGAGTAGCTGGGACCACAGGCATGTACCACCATGTCCGGCTCAATTTTTATGTTTTTTGTAGATACACATGGGGTCTCAGTATGTTGCCCAGGCTGGTCTTAAATTCCTGGATTTAAGCATTCCTCCCACCTCAGTCTCCCAAAGTGCTGGGATTACAGGCATGAGCCACTGCCTGACCCTATTTTCTAATATCTTTTGAAGAAAGTAGAGCTAAGCAAAAATTACAAATACAAATCACCAGGAAAAAAACCACTGTTCACATCTGCCATCTATCCTTTCAGTCTTTTACGCATATAAGTTTTCTATTATAATTTTTAAATTTCACTTACTAGTATTTCTTACTAGTAAGAAGTATTACTTACTAGTATTACTTACTAGCCTTCTACAACCTAATTTGTAATGTCTAGCCCCTGCCCCATTTTTAAAAAACACTTTAAGGGTTTGGTCCAAAGGGCAGAGTCCACATCATGGATGCTCTGTTACTTTGTACAAGTTCCCAGCAGAGTCCCCGCCTAGCTCCTCCCTACAAGTCTGACTTGGAGACTTTATTTCTATATTTAAAGTATTTTAACATGGCCGGGCACAGTGGCTCATGCCTGTAATCTCAGCAGTTTGGGAGGCCGAGGTGGGTGGATCACCTGAGGTCAGGAGTTCAAGACCAGCCTGGCCAACGTGGGTGAAACCCCATCTCTACAAAAATATAAAAATTAGCTGGGCATGGTGGCTCATGCCTGTAATTCCAGCTACTCGGGAGGCTGAGGCAGGAGAATCTCTTGAACCCGGGAAGTGGAGGTTGCAGTGAGCCAAGATCGTGCCATTGTACTCCAGCCTAGGTGACAGAGCAAGACTCCATCTCAAAAAACTAAAAAGATAATAAAATAAAAAGTACTTTAACAGTGACAAATGTAAGATACCCCAGGGATTAACCAGGGTGGCCATTGCCTAGGCTCCTGCCCATCAGCATTCCAGGTGACTTTATGTCTCATCCCCCTTCTCAGGGGACTACATCCCTGGCACAGAGACCCACATGGCTCCGGAGGTGGTGCTGGGCAGGCGCTGCGACGCCAAGGTGGACGTCTGGAGCAGCTGCTGTATGATGCTGCACATGCTCAACGGCTGCCACCCCTGGACTCAGTTCTTCCGAGGGCCGCTCTGCCTCAAGGTCGGTGACGGCACCCGGCATGGCCAACAGGGGGAGCTGCAGGGCCCTGGGGCCCAGGCCGCAGGCTTGAGGGGCTGCTCTGCGGTGGCAGATGGAGCAAGGGGAGGCCTGGTCATCCATGTGGGATCCTAATTCAAATACTTGCCACCCAAATCTGGGGGTACAAGGGGAGATCCAGCTGCGGAGGCTCACCAAGTTCATGGCAGGTGAGAACTCTCTTCTGTCCATACCCTGGGCCCCATCCACCTGCCTCCTAACAGGCCGGGCCTGGAGGCTGTGGGCGTCTTGCTGCCTGGCTCTGGCCTGTTTTACTGGCTCCATTTGTCCCTTTCCTGGGAAAAGTGCCCTCACTGTAGCCCAGACCCCTCCATTCCTTGTGGTGGACCCCAGCACAGCGGGAACAGGGGCCGGCGGGAGTTGCGCAAAGAGCAATAACAGCCGGGTATCAGGAAATGAGGGAAGGCAGGCCTCACCTGTTGTTTTTTGCCCCCCAGATTGCCAGCGAGCCTCCGCCTGTGAGGGAGATCCCACCCTCCTGCGCCCCTCTCACAGCCCAGGCCATCCAAGAGGGGCTGAGGAAAGAGCCCATCCACCGCGTGTCTGCAGCAGAGCTGGGAGGGAAGGTGAACCGGGCACTACAGCAAGGTAAGAAGAGCCCCACGCTGGCTGACCCGGGAGGCAGAAAACAGAGGTGGACAGAGGAGGCAGGTGGGCGCAGGTCCAGAGCAAGGCACCCCTCAGAGCCTTAGCTTCCCCCTCTGGATTATGGGGGTGCAGCAGCCTCAGGGTTGTTGGGAGATTGCGACAGTGCCACGCCTTGACGCAGAGGCAGCGCTCAGGAGATGGGAAAGAGAAAACTCACACGCAAACTCGAAGTGCTTTTTCCATTCTCCCACTCAACTACAATCAACCCAGAAGACTCCTGTGACCACATGTGTGGGGATTTCCACCCCACCAAGCCAGCAATCAGTTCTGCAGCAGACACTAGCTTGGTGTCTTCTAATTCAGTTCTGTTTCAACACTATCTACCTGGAGGTAGCGTCAGATGCCACAGCAGGAGGGCTCGATCCCCAAGACTGCATCCCCTACCCATGCCAGTCTCAGGCCCACGTGTTTACCTGTGCTTCTGACCAACTGGCTATAAGTCAGGGACCCCATGACCCCCTCCTTGGGATCAATTAATTTGCTGGAGTGGCTCACAGAACTCAGAGAAACACTTCCTTACATTTACCAGTTTATTAGAAAGGATATTACAAAGGATACAAATGAAGAGATGCATAGGGCAAGGTGTGTGGGAGGGAGCACAGAGCTTCCAGGGCTTGGCACCCTCCAGGAACCTCCATGTGCCCAGCTACCAGAAGTTCTCTGAAGCCGGTCTTCTTGGGTTTTTGTGTAGGCTTCATTACGTAGGCATGATTGGATAAATCACTGGCCATTGGCGAACAGCTTAACCTTTAGCCCCCTTCCCTCCCAGTACGTGGGATGATGGGATGAAAGTCCCAACCCTCTAATCCTGCCTATGTCTCTCTGATGACCAGCCCCCATCCTGAAGCTACCTAGGGGCTGCCAGCCTTCAGTCAATCCATTAGTACACAGAAAGAGATCATTTTGGAGAGTAAGGCTTTTAGGAGTTCTGTGCCAGAAATGGGGTTAAAGATAAAATATATGTTTACTAGTATCACAAGGGTTATGATGTATAGAGGGGGCTCAAACTCACTAGGAATCCAAGAATACAAAATAAAGACAGGCCGGGAGCAGTGGCTCACACCTGTAATCCCAGCACTTTGGGAGGCTGGGGCAGGAGGATCGCTTGAGGCCAGGAGTTCAAGATCAGCCTGGGCAACATAGCAAGACCCTTTCTCTGCAAAAAAAATTTAAAAATTAGCCAGGCATGGTGGCACATGCGTGTAGTCCTAGCTACTCAGGAGGTGAGAGGATTGTTTGAGCCTGGAAGGTCGAGGCTGCAGTGAGCCATGATTGTACCACTGCACTCCAGCCTGGGCAACAGAGACCCTGACTCAAAAAATAAATAAATAAATAAAGCCAGGTAACACTCAAGAGCCATTTGACTGGAAAAAAGCAGAAAGTTGGTGGGATGTAGGGCTGTTGGGACCCCTCAGGTGCTGCTGATGGGCATGTGGACAAGGCTACCCACTCTGGGGGGCACCTGGCTGCACTCAGGCAGACGTCTGCAGACCGAGACCAAGGACTTCTACCCCTGGGTGCACTGACAAAGGAATGCCAGCAGATCCATATGGGGACATGCCTGAGGACGCGCACTATAGCTTCCTTTGTGGGAGGGGAGTAGGGTACGATGGGGTCCCTCACTGGGAGGACAGAGACACAAAAGGGGATGCCGCGTGGAGCACCAAGCAGTTAAAGCAACTCGGTGTTCACAGAGCAGCATGGATGGATCCTAAAGCCATGGTGCCGAGTGAAGAGAGAACCCGACACAGAATGGGACCCAGAACATAGTGCCTGTTGGGTAAACTAAAAATTGATCAATAGCCAGGTATGGTGGCGCACATCTGTAGTCCCAGCCACTCAGAAGATTGAGGTGGAAGGATCGCTTGAGCCCAGAAGTTGGAGTCCAGCCTGGGCAACATGATGAGACCTCATCTCTTTAAAAAAATAAAAATAAAAAAAATTGATAAATAAAACAACGCACATTTTGCAAGGACACAACCAAATCAAAAATGACACATCAAACATAATAGAATGTCACCTGAGGGATGGGCACAAAAAGGCTGTGATTATAGGAATGAAAATGAAATAAAGAAAACCAGAGAGATCTTGCACCTCACCAAAGACAGCTGGTAGTTATAAGGATGAGGGTGGTCCCAGGGCTGAACTCGCCCCATGCCAGAACAAACGGTGCCTGGGGAAGTACTGACTGAGGATGGGGTAGGAGAGATGGTGGGTCCAGGATGCCACTTTGCCTGGGAGCTCTTGAGTTGGTGTAGCCCCAGGGCTGTTTTCAATCTTCTCTTTCTTGTTAACAAAGTCCTCTGGAGCTGATTCTGTAGTTTTTGAATTTGCTACTGATACCTAGAAGAAAAACAGAATCAAAGACAGAAATCCAGTCCTATCCCTGTCATATTGGGACCATTTTATTGAGGAAGTCTCCTGTGGAGACCACCATGCTGCCCTCTGGAGCCACCTCCCATGGTGGCCCGGGGCAGTGTCCTCCCCTTTGTTTGCCTGTAGCCCTTCTGCACTCAGGAGAGGCTGCTCCTGCCTGGACCGCTGTCTGTGCACAGAACGCTTCCCCTCACCATTGTACTCTCTGTTTTCTAGTGGGAGGTCTGAAGAGCCCTTGGAGGGGAGAATATAAAGAACCAAGACATCCACCGCCAAATCAAGCCAATTATCACCAGACCCTCCATGCTCAGCCGAGAGAGCTTTCGCCAAGGGCCCCAGGGCCCCGGCCAGCTGAGGAGACAACAGGCAGAGCCCCTAAGCTCCAGCCTCCTCTCCCACCAGAGCCCCCAGAGCCAAACAAGTCTCCTCCCTTGACTTTGAGCAAGGAGGAGTCTGGGATGTGGGAACCCTTACCTCTGTCCTCCCTGGAGCCAGCCCCTGCCAGAAACCCCAGCTCACCAGAGCGGAAAGCAACCTTCCCGGAGCAGGAACTGCAGCAGCTGGAAATAGGTACGGGCAGCCGTGGCTGCAGTGGGGCCCTGAGCACTGGCCCTGGGCCACCCGCGGAGGCCGGTGTTTCTCTTTACCTGCGGTGTGGGCTTTCTTCCAGCCCCTTCCCCAGCAGCTCAGCTTCTACCGACTGCAGGAAGAACCCCTGAAAACACAGCCAGCCTCCTCCCAGTCTTTCACAGCCATCTTCCACTTTTCCCTGCAGAATTATTCCTCAACAGCCTGTCCCAGCCATTTTCTCTGGAGGAGCAGGAGCAAATTCTCTCGTGCCTCAGCATCGACAGCCTCTCCCTGTCGGATGACAGTGAGAAGGTGAGTCGGTTATGGCCCCGGAGCCATGGCTCCAGGGGTGTGGTTCTCCCGGCCCTGGCACAGAGCAAGTAGCTTTGCGTCCAGCTAATGAATGGACACTGTGCAAGTAGTGGGTAAAGGGAGGGTGATGGGGGTCACCCCTTCCTTCTGGTGGGGGTCCTCACTAGGTTGGGGGAGGTGGTCATGGTACAGAGTCAGAGAAACCATGGGAATCTACCCTTCTGGGATTAGGGAATGTGTTTTGCCACCAGAGATAATGGGGAGGCAGGCCTTGGTCCCCCATGGAGGCAACCCTTACCCTCCTCCAGCTGAGGGCATGAGCAGTGCCCCTTTTCCCCAAATGAGACCCAAGCCGGAGATGGATCCCGGAGCCCAGGGCCCTGAGTCCGTACCCAATCCTGTTGTTTCAGAACCCATCAAAGGCCTCTCAAAGCTCGCGGGACACCCTGAGCTCAGGTGTACACTCCTGGAGCAGCCAGGCCGAGGCTCGAAGCTCCAGCTGGAACATGGTGCTGGCCCGGGGGCGGCCCACCGACACCCCAAGCTATTTCAATGGTACAGTCCAATTCCCACCTGCTCAGCAGTCCCCGTGGCAGCTGATCTGCCTGGAGCTAGACAGCCATTGAGGGATTTTGTCTCCCCTCCCCTGGCACAGTGGGAGGGAGGAAGGCGCCTGGTCCCAGAGCTGGAGGTTCCTGGCCAGTAAGTTGGGTTTCAAGCAAAGGTCCCGATCACCCACGAGCCTTTCCTGATGGGGCAGTGAGGGACCATTATCCCCTCATTGGCAGTTGATGGAGTCCCAGAAGGTTCCCCTAGCTTGGGGAGGAGAGCAGTCTCTTGACCTGGAGTCAGGAAAATGAGCAATTAATCTCTTCTAAAGGGAAAAGGAACAGGACCCATGAGTATTTTAATCAAAAACTCAGCAAAAGGAATCCCCCTCTGGGATTTGAGATCAGATGAGAAAGACAACATAAAATTCCTTCGTTTTCAAGCTTGATTGCATAGGTTATGATGTGGCTTTGCTATAACAAGGGCATCATCAGCTCGGAGTTCCCTGGCCCTCTCCAGGGCAAGTGTGACTCATGGCATCAGGGCCCCATGGCTGGCCAAAGGCCACTTCAACTCAGGGAACAATCTAAATTGCCCATAATCTAATTTAAGAATCCTTGTGTTCAGTTCCTTTCTGCTTTGCATCCAAGTTGAAATACTACTTCCCCATAGGAGCCAGCCCCAGCTCTTAGCAATGCACAGGCCAAATCCCAGGTGCCAACGGCCAGGAAGAACTAGCAGGTGTATATAATATGAGGGCTGTTCCAGCCTGATTTTTTTTTTTCTTATAAAATGCAGCGTTGTGACCGGGTGTGGTGGCCCACACCTGTAATCCCAGCACTTAGGGAGGCCAAGGCAGGTGGATTACATGAGGTCAGGGGTTCAAGACCAGCCTGGCCAACATGGTGAAACCCCATCTCTACTAAAAATACAAAAATTAGCTGGGTATAGTGGCGCATGCCTGTAATCCCAGCTACTTGAGAGGCTGAGGCAGGAGAATCATTTGAACCCGGGAGGTAAAGGTTGCAGTGAGCTGAGATCACGCCACTGCACTCCAGCCAGGGAGACACAGTGAGACTCTGTCTCAAAAACAAAAAAAATGCAGCTGTGCTTAGACCAGCCTAAATTTTATCTCTGCTGCTCCATCACAGCCAGACCTGCTCCCCCCTACATAGGGCAGAGTGACTTTTAACAAAAACGTTCCCCCAGCCCCTGCCAGGACCCTGGTCCTTGGGGAGCCAGCAGCCGCTCTCCTGACTATCACCTTGTCCACTTTCTAGGTGTGAAAGTCCAAATACAGTCTCTTAATGGTGAACACCTGCACATCCGGGAGTTCCACCGGGTCAAAGTGGGAGACATCGCCACTGGCATCAGCAGCCAGGTAAGGGGGGCAAGTACACTCTGACGGGCAGAGTCCCAGAGGCCAGTGCAGCTGGCCCCACCCTCCAGGAGGAAAGCTTTCAAAGAAGTAGAATGGCACTCTAGGGAATACTTGGTATTGGCCTTCAACATCCCCCAGGACCTCAAAGCATTCCCCAGGGCCTCAAAGCAAGGCTGGCAGTGGTGACGAAGAGGTCCTCCAGACCTACACTTGGGCCGGGTGGGATTCTCTGAGTCCCGTGGAATGACAGACAGGCAGTGCCCTTAGGGCTGCCGGTCTGGCTGGAGGGAGATGTCTTTACCTTTCTACATGGCTTGAGCCCTATGCCATGATCTCAGCCCACTGGTTTGCTCCACCCTTAGATCCCAGCTGCAGCCTTCAGCTTGGTGACCAAAGACGGGCAGCCTGTTCGCTACGACATGGAGGTGCCAGACTCGGGCATCGACCTGCAGTGCACACTGGCCCCTGATGGCAGCTTCGCCTGGAGCTGGAGGGTCAAGCATGGCCAGCTGGAGAACAGGCCCTAACCCTGCCCTCCACCGCCGGCTCCACACTGCCGGAAGCAGCCTTCCTGCTCGGTGCACGATGCTGCCCTGAAACAGAGGCTCAGCCGCTCCCAGGGATCTGCCAGCCCCCGGCTCAGCAGTGGGACCAGGGCCTGGCAGCAGCAAGGTGGGGGCAAGCAGAATGCCTCCCAGGATTTCACACCTGAGTCCTGCCCCACCCTGCTGAGAAAACACTCCGCCACGTGAAGAGACAGAGGAGGACGGCAGGAGTTACCTCGGGAAACAAACAGGATCTTCTCTGCCCTGCTCCAGTCGAGTTGGCCTGACCCGCTTGGATCAGTGACCATTTGCTGGCAGACAGGGGAGAGCAGCTTCCAGCCTGGGTCAGAAGGGGTGGGCAAGCGCCTCGGCCCCTCACCCTCCAGGCTGGTGTGAGAGTGTCAAGTGTGTAAGGGCCCACACTCAGGTTCAGTGCAGAACCAGGTCAGCAGGTATGCCCGCCCGTAGGTTAAGGGGACCCTCTAAACCCCTTGCCTGGCCTCACCTGGCCAGCTCACCCCTTTTGGGTGTAGGGGAAAAGAATGTCTGACCCTGGGAAGGCTCCCTGGTAGAATACACCACACTTTTCAGGTTGTTGCAGCACAGGTCCTGAGTTGACCTCTGGTTCAGCCAAGGACCAAAGAAGGTGTGTAAGTGAAGTGGTTCTCAGTCCCCAGACATGTGCCCCTTTGCTGCTGGCTACCACTCTTCCCCAGAGCAGCAGGCCCCGAGCCCCTTCAGGCCCAGCACTGCCCCAGACTCGCTGGCACTCAGTTCCCTCATCTGTAAAGGTGAAGGGTGATGCAGGATATGCCTGACAGGAACAGTCTGTGGATGGACATGATCAGTGCTAAGGAAAGCAGCAGACAGAGACGCTCCAGCGCCCCAGCCCCACTATCAGTGTCCAGCGTGCTGGTTCCCCAGAGCACAGCTCAGCATCACACTGACACTCACCCTGCCCTGCCCCTGGCCAGAGGGTACTGCCGACGGCACTTTGCACTCTGATGACCTCAAAGCACTTTCATGGCTGCCCTCTGGCAGGGCAGGGCAGTGACTCTGTAGGAGCATAGCAAGCCAGGAGATGGGGTGAAGGGACACAGTCTTGAGCTGTCCACATGCATGTGACTCCTCAAACCTCTTCCAGATTTCTCTAAGAATAGCACCCCCTTCCCCATTGCCCCAGCTTAGCCTCTTCTCCCAGGGGAGCTACTCAGGACTCACGTAGCATTAAATCAGCTGTGAATCGTCAGGGGGTGTCTGCTAGCCTCAACCTCCTGGGGCAGGGGACGCCGAGACTCCTTGGGAGAAGCTCATTCCCACATCTTGCCAAGACAGCCTTTGTCCAGCTGTCCACATTGAGCCAGACTGCTCCCGGGGAGAGAGCCCCGGCCCCCAGCACATAAAGAACTGCAGCCTTGGTACTGCAGAGTCTGGGTTGTAGAGAACTCTTTGTAAGCAATAAAGTTCGGGGTGATGACAAATGTTTCCAGGCCATCGGTGTCCTCTCTCTTGCCTGCCGGCCTGCTGAACCTCACGACCCTAACAACTGCCTCTCTTTGCCTTCTTGCTGAGATCTTTTCAAGTCCCCCTTGTTTTGGACAAGGACTGTTTCAGCCCTTGAGTGGGGCTGCTTTCCCACCACTCCTCCCAGTGGCTGCTTCTAGTCCCAACTCTGGGCTAGTCATTCAGACCAGTTAGGCAAGATGCCTTGCCCGGTGGCATCAGGGAAGTCCCTCGCCAAAATATGCCAGGCTGAGGGGTGGAGGAGGAGGACAGCAAAGCCTGCATGCTTTGTGCCACTGCCCAAGCCAGGCAGCCCCCTACCACCAGAAGGGAAATAGGGATGGGTTCTGGGCCCTGACCAGCCAGGGATGCTGGATGCACACCACAGGCCCTCCACCCTCCCCTCCTGTCCTTGAGGCCTGGACTCTTAACCCTTTCCGCTGCCTCCTGAGCCCTGCATGGGGCCAGGGATGCCTTTGTGGGCTGAGTTCCTCGGTCACGGAGCTGGGGCACACGGGTGCTGAGTTCCTCGGTCACGGAGCTGGGGCACACGGGGTGCTGAGTTCCTCGGTCACGGAGCTGGGGCACACGGGGTGCTGAGTTCCTCGGTCACGGAGCTGGGGCACACGGGGTGCTGAGTTCCTCGGTCACGGAGCTGGGGCACACGGGGTGCCTTATCGAATCTGGCTCCACACTCCCTGTGTGCACAAGTGTGTGTGCGAGCGGCTTGGTTTGGTTTAGCCGGTTCTTGGAAGGGCCCTGGGACCACGAAAAGGGCGGCAGCCCTGAGCCCCTGGCGTGCAGAGCGGGTGCAAGTCCGGTCCAGCACAGCCAGGCTTACCTGCCGCCTGCTTCTCGCTCTAGGCCCGCTGCGGAAGCGCGAGCCCCACCCCCGAGGTCTTCGGAGAGGAAGGAGTTCTGGCTTCGGGCCCGCAGCCTTCGGAGGACACCTCACTCGGGCCGTCCCGCGTCCGCCCGCCCGAAACGTAAATGCGGCTCCCTGCCTGTGGGGTCGCGGCGGGGACGTCACAGAGGCGGCGACATCACAGGCACCGGCGCCTCTAATATTTCCAGCGCCCACCAGTCCCTCAGCCAAAGAGCACACTGGAGGCGGAGAGGCAGCATCCACCAGCCCGCTCCCCGCCTCCAGGACAGAGCCTCGGTCTGCATGGGGGTGACAGGTGGGAGCGGCCGAGCGCCCGGGGGCGAGGGTTGGGGCAGGCGGGGAAAGCGAAAGTAAGAGGGGGAGGGGCGCGAAGGGGGCGGTCAGGAATCCGCCCAGGGCCGGTTCCCCTGCTCCCAAACCCCCGGAACCTGAAAGGCAGGTCGACCCGCCGCCAAAGCCCACCCGCTGCCCCTGACTACGGCTCCCAGCCTCAGCCCCTGCGCGGTGCACACCCGTGTGCTCTCACGGACACGCATGCGCGCCTTGGAGTAGGGACTGCAGAGTCAGTGGTTCTTGAAGGGGTTCTGAGACCACAGAAGGAGCAATGGCCTTGTGCACAGGAAACGACTCATGAATTATCCTGAACTGCAGATCCAAAAAATCACATCCAGTTGTCCCTCCTTGATGCTTGAGGCTTTGCAGGGAGGAGCGGCAGTCTTCAGCAGATTTTTATGGAGCGCTTCGTTGATGCCTTGTACTCTTCTCTGAACCAATGAGCAAAGATGTTTGCCCCCAGTGCCCTGTGTCTCCCCTTCCCATAGGGGCGTCAGATCCCCCACTGAAATGGTGGCTTTCTTTTGGGGATCCTCTCTCCCAGAAGGGCATGGGCCAGCATTAAAAATGGTCAAAAATTAGGTGGGCATGATGGCTCAACGCCTGCAATCCCAACACTTCGGGAGGCAGAGGTGGGAGGATCACATGAGGCCAGGAGTTCAAGACCAGCCTAGGCAACATAGCGAGACTTTGTCCTCTACGGGAAATGTTTAAAATTAGACAGGTGTGGCGGCATGAGCCTGTAGTCCCAGCTACTTGGGAGGCTGAGCTGGGAGGCTCACTGGAGCCCAGGAGTTGCAGTGAGCTATGATGCTGCCACTCCAGCCTGGGCCACAGAGCAAGACCCTGTCAAAAAAAAAAAAAAATTAACCAGAGGTCAGGTGCAGTGGCTCACGCCTGTAAGGTAAAACGTAGATTAGACAGCCAGGTCTGTCATGGAGAGGATTACACTGATTATTTGAACTGGGCTTTCAGGCATGAGTAGGACTTTGCCAGAAGAAGGCTTTCCAGGTATAAGAAATAGCATTTGCAAAGGCACTGGGTGCAGAAAGGCCTGCCGTACTCTGGGGGTAGCTTCGGCTTAGGGTGAGGGACAGGAAGCTGGATGCCAAGAGATGAAAAATGAAGGTAGAGATCAGACCAAGAGGCCACATGGAGTCTGGGGGTAACCGGAGACAAGTGAGATGTAGCAGGCTCACTCTGAGGTCATTGAAAATCCAGGTTGGAGGGGGACATAGTTGCAGTGGTCCCACTGGAAGACTAAAGAGATTTAAGACAGTGCAGTGAGTAGCATCCCAGAGTTTGGAGCCAGCCAGACCTGCCTTTGGGTCGTGTGCTGCTCTTAATAGCTGTGTGACCTCATACACGTTTCCTCATCTGTGAGAGGAGAGCCGTGGCCAACTGGGCATAGGGTAGGTATGAAGACTGAATGTGCAAAGCACTCAGCACCAAGTGCCAAAGGGTAGGAAGTCATGGGTGTGTGTTGGCTCTAGTACTGGGAGATGAGGACAGCATCAGGAGTAGGAGGGCAGGAGCTGCGGAGTGAGGAGGAGTCACAAATGACCCAGGTTTCTCATTTGGGTGAAAGGATGAAGGATGAATAGGGCGAGGAGAGTGGGGTATGGAGAGATGACAGACTAGAAAGGGAGACAGGGGTCAGACAGGCAGAACCGTGGCAGCCACACTTAAGAGTCTGGACATACGAGGTATGAATTTGAGGTAAGAAATTAGGCCAGGCATGGTGGCTCACGCCTGTAATCCCAACACTTTGGGAGGCCAAGATGGGAAGATCGCTTGAGCTCAGGAGTTTGAGACCAGCCTGGGCAACATAGCGAGACCTCATCTCCTTTTTTTTTTTTTTTTTTTTTTTGAGACACAGTCTTGCTCTGTCACCCAGGCTGGAGTGCAATGGCACCATCTCGGCTCACTGCAACGTCTGCCTCCCGGGCCGAAGCCATCCTCCCTATCAAAACCTAACAAAGACATTACAAGAAAAGAAAATTGTACACCGATATCCCTCATGAATATGCATGTGAAAATTCTGAAAAAAAGCCAATCAGATTCAACAACATAGAAAAAGGGTAATATATCACAACCAAATGAGGTTTATCCCAGTAACGCAAGGCTGATTTAACATTTTAAAAAATAAATTTATAGCTGGGCATGGTGGCTCACACCTATAATCTAGCACTTTGGGAGGCCAAGGCAGGTGGATAGCTTGAGCCCAGGAGTTCAAGACCAGCCTGGGCAATATAACAAGACCCATCTCTACAAAAAATATAAAAATTAGCTGGGGGTGGCGGTGAACACGTGTAGTCCCAGCTACTCCAGAGGTGAGGTGGGAGGATCACTTGAGACAGGGAGGTTGAGGTTGCTGAAATTGCGCCACTGAACTCCAGCCTGGGCAACAGAGTGAGACCCTGTCTCAAAAAAAAACAAAGTATTTTACCATAAACAGAATATAAAAATATAAAAGAATTATCACCCAAATAATATAAAATTACTCATATGTTAATGTATTATAACGTATGTTATGTATAACATATATAATATCATATTAAAGAAAAACCATATGATCATCTCAATAAATGCAGAAAAAGCATTAGGCAAAATCCAGCATCCATTCCTAATTAAAACTAAGCAATCTAAGAGAGGAAACTTCACAAAGATGCCCAAGCTAATGAAAGGCATCATGAAGAAACCTACAGCTAGCATCATCCTTAATGGTGAAAGGCTAAACACTTTCCCCTAAGCTCAGAACGAAGCGAGGATGTACACACGCACTCCTACTCAACATTGTATGGAGATTGTCCCCAGTGCAATTAGGCAAGTAAAGGAAATAAGAGGAACCAGATTGGGAAGGAAGAAGTAAAAGTGTCTTGACTCACACACATTATTGTCTATGTAGAAAATCCGATAGAATCTAAAAGAAAAAAAAAAGCTATGAGAACAAATAAGATTTTAGTATAGTTGCAGGATACAAAAGATGGATATATTTCTGTGTACTAGCAACAAACCACTGGAAATTGAAATTATTTCGGCCAGGCACGGTGGCTCATGCCTGTAATCCCAGCACTTTGGGAGGCCGAGGCAGGCAGATCATTTGAGGGCAGGAGTTTGAGATCAGCCTGGCCAAAATGGTGAAACCCCATCTCTACTAAAAATACAAAAAGTGAGCTGGGCGTCGTGGCGCATGCCTATAATCCCAGCTGCTCAGGAGGCTGAGTCAGGAGAATCGCTTGATCTCAGGAGGCGGAGGTTACAGTGAGCCGAGATCACACCACTGCACTCCAGCGTGGGTGACAGAGTGAGACCCTGCCTCAAAAAAAAATTATTTCAATTATTTCATATACTGCAGAATATCACTTGAATCCCTAATAGAACATTCTCAAGTCAGGCAACAAGGTCCCAAGCTGAGTCAATGTCTGACTTTTTCTCCCAGCCCCCAGTGCTGTTAAGAGGCTCACACAACAGTAATTTCTTCTCCTGTCCATACCCAGCTGCCGTTTATGGAGGGGTTGAGGCTGTGGGTGTTGATTAAACTGCCCAGGGAAATTCTGTAAAGGGAGCAAAGGCCCTGAGGTCAGAAGCCTGGGGGAACAGCAGGACCTGGGACAGGGGGAGTTGGAGAGGGAGAAGAGAGACACGTGAGGAAGCCAGGGAAGCATAGTGGTCAAGGAGGTGGAGGGTTCTGAAGAGATCATTGAGCCGGCCACTCTGCTGATACATCCTCCAAGACCAGGCTGAAGCAGATGGTCCCAATCCCAGGACCAGCCATGCAAGGACCCCTCCCTCCAGCCACTACATCTCTAGGAAGAGACCGCAGTACATTCTCATCCTTCCAGTATGATCCTGGGAGCGATTCTTCCCAGCCAGAGCCAGGGCTGTCACTTCCTGCCATACCCCAGGCTGATGGGGACCCACCTTGCATGATGGCAGGGTTGTCATGATGGCCCCACCATCAACCCCTATGCATGGCCCTGGGTAGCAGAGAACAGGGCAGCCTGGTGCTTCCCACCCCCACAGGGTGAAGAAACAGCTTCTGCAGTAAAAGATACAAGCCTCCAGGGAGGGGTTTGGGGTTGCAGACGTTCCCAAGGAGTCAGTCTCCCCTGCAGAGGGTGATCTGAGCTCATAAATCGTCAGATAGGTGCTAGCACCACCTCAGATCACACACCTGGGGTGCAGGCCTTGGCCTGGAGTCAGTGATGGATGACCCAGAGACGGGAGAGGAAGCCGGCAGAGGAGCAGGAATGGGGAGATGGGGGAGGTTCACATGGGGCGTTATTGGGACTCCACGCAGTTACAGGGTTCTGGGAGTAGCCGGTGGGGGCAGGGAGTTAAGAGTTTCCTGAGTCAAGCCTGCATTCAAGTCATCACTTCAGCTATGATCAGCTGGGGGACCTTGGGCAAATGGACCTGTCCTAATTTTTTGTGTTGAATCAGTGAGATAAAGCAGGTAAAGTGACCAGGCTATGGAAGCGCTCTGTCATGTTCGGGGTACTGTTAGCAGTCACGGTTTTGGGGGATGGAGATGGAACCGGGAGCCTCCGAGGAGGCAAGGCACAGACGGAGAGTGGAGGGAGCAGGACTGGAGGATAGGAATGGCGACCGGCTCGGGAACAAGGAGAGCGGGACAGGACGGTGAGGGGGAATAGCAGCCGGGAAGAGAGAAAAGAAGGGCAGGAAGAGGTGGCTGGCTCCGGAATCCCTCCGGGACTGTCCTCTACCCTGCAGCTCCCTGCCCTCATCTCCTTTCCCGTCAGGTACCCATGGATTTCCATGCTGCGGCAAAGGGTCAGTGGAGGTTGCAGAGATGCGGTGAGAACCATCCTCAATCAACGTAGGGCCTCCCCCGAGCCCTCCAGGACCTCCGACCTCACCCCCAGCCTAGGATCCCCCAGCCTAGGATCTCCCTCCCTTCTGCCATTTCCAAAACCTCCCCGGGGCCAGTGTCCAGGCCAAAAGGCTGGGGAGGGTGTGGGGCGTCTATCCTCCCACTTCTGTTTATGCCCTCAGCCCCTGGCATGAGAGGAAGACTGAGGGGTGGTGGGGCACACCCAGGGACAGGATAGGACCCGACCCCTCAGAGCTGCCTGGCTTGCTGAGGACAGAGCTGCTCAAGGCGGGGGTGGGCAGGCACTTGAAGAAAGAGTGGGCAGGTGGGTGGGAGGACATTGCTCTGGGGCTCCCCTGCTGGGGACTAGTGTTCTGGGCACTAATCCTCGAAGTGAGTTGCCCCAGCTCACCTGCAATGCTTGATAAAAATGAGATTCCTGGGCCTTACCTCCAACCAACTGGATTCCTCTTTGGGGGTGGGGCATGAGTTGGCAAGGAGCTTCCTAAACTCACTAAAGTTTCAGAATACAACTGCAGACTTCCTGGTGGCAGTGGAGTGGGACAGCAGGGGAATGGATGAGCTGGTGGCGGGGTGGTCGGGGGGAGGTGCATCGTGCCAGCTTCTGTTACAAGGCAGAGGGCTTTGAGGGCCCCAGAAACCCCCTTCCCACTGAAGCCACCACCCACCCCACAGATCTCCATCACCCACTCTGTCTTCTTCTGTCTTAGAGATGACTTAAGTCAACACCAGATACAAGAGGAACAGGAGGTAAAAATGGGAGTGTCCTCTTACAGGGAGGTGGTAGGCAAGCGGCAGGGCTCTTCCCTAAGTCCCCACCAGCCCCTACCCTTGACAATCCTGGGACCCTAGTACCAGGCCGGTGTGGGTACACCCACACACACCCCCCCTCACCAGGCAGGTCTCTGAGAGGAGGCAGGCATGGGGTTAGGGGGCGGGGGGAAGAGAGCAGGACCCAGGGCAGGGGTGGGGCAGGGACTCAGTGCCAGGGAGGGCCTCAGGGGCAGGACCTCCCGCTCCTGCCTCCTCAGCTTTGAGTTGAAACATTTCAGCTGGAGGCAGACATGCTAGAGCAGAAGCCTCAACTCAAAGTGGACCTGGACCCGGACCCAGACCCAGACCCAGACCCAGACCCAGAACTGGAGATCGGACAGGTGCCGGCTTTACTGGAGTCAGAGCTATACCCAGCCCTCAAGCTTGAAGCTGAGCTGGACACGGAAGCCAACTCGAACAAGGAGTCTGACTTCGAAGAACTCATGCAGCTGGTATGCAAGGTAGAGTCCGTCCACTCCAACATGGGGCTGCCCAAGCCACAGATCTTCAGACCGTGGAGTCTGAATTCAAACTGCCGGAGTTTCACGGAGAAGAACCACGTGTCTGCCTGCCATCACTCCATCAGTGCGCAGACCTCCAAGCACCTCTTCTGGGCAAACAAGCTCATCCAGGCCTCAGAGCACAGCCTGCAGCGGGCCATCAACATGCAGCTCAACAATGACAGCACAGGCCAGCCCATCAGATCCCCGCTCCGGGAGGCCATCCCCACCAACGCCCTGTGCTCCAAGGAGCAGCTCCAGATCCCTGATGCCCACTCAGCTCCTCCAGCCACAAGCTCCCAGGCGCCAAGCCCCCTCCTGTCCTCAGATCTCCCGCCACCCATTGACCTGACAGAGCTAATCACCTTTGCATCTTCCCTGGCCATGGCCTCCTCCAGCAGGATGGACCTGCCCAGTTTGGAACACATGATGAAAACTCCACCCCAGGAGGCTCTGGAGCCTTCCACAGAGCCCCTCCTGACCACTGTGGAGGAGCGAGAGCCAGAAAATCACTCAGAGACCCTGCCAGAGAAACCACGCGTAGCCAGAGCACCACTGAAATCTTGGAGTCAGGAAGACAAGAACTTCGCTCAATCTTACTTTGACTTCAGCAAGCCGGGGATCAAGAGGGCCACCATCAAAGGGCAAATGCAGCTTCTCCAGCCACCAGCCACGTCCCCTCTGCTGCAGGGAGGCAAGGAAGAGTGAGTGAGGCCAGCCCCGCAGCTCCCATAGAGGGGCTGTGCTAGAACGTGGCAGGGGTCCTCACACAGCCGGGTAGGGGTGGGGAACAGTGGAATGAGGGCCTGGGAGCAGGATGTGGTGGGCTGTGACGCCTCCACCTCAGTGACCTCATAAAGGCTGTTGGAACGAGGTTCCAGTGGACTGAGGCGCAGAGCCAAGGCGAGGGCTGGAGGGGGCCTGGGGACCAAGGAGGGTGGGCAAAGGGGCCTGGGTTCAAAATGGGAAGGACCACACTGGCATTAGGCGGCTTTCCACCCTGGGGGTCGGGCCTCACCAAGGTTGGGAATGCTCAGGCTGGGGTCTGCCCTGTTGAAAGCCTGTTGGCCCCAACCCTGGGGCCCAGGACACTTTTCTTGAGGGGAGAATGAGGGTGCAGGGCTCTCCAGTACACCTTGCTTTCTGGTAGTGAATGGACACAGAATGTAACCTCAGCTGCCCAGACGGGGGCAGCAGCAGAAGACCCCTTACCCCCAGCGACCTCTTCAGAGGGGCCTCTGGGCTCACCCCTCTCCTTCAACCACCCTCTGGGGCCCAAGTGACTCTCTTTTGTGTTGCAGCTCAGTGCCGCCAGGAAAAGAGAAAGAGAATCCATTATTGGTGAAAATCCATTTTAAGCTGTCAGCCCCAACAATCCCAGAGAAATGACTAGACAGAACCAATAAAGCCTCCAGTGCTGGCCGTCGGCTCAGACTTTTGTGCAAATGCCCCTGGGCCAGGGAGCCCTCCTGGCTGCTGTGTCCTCGTCTGTTTTTTAGGGATGCCACCCCATTTTTTAGCTGCCCCGGCTCCACCTGCCCCCAGAGGGCAATGCCACCCTTGTCCTGGCCACCCATCTCTCACCTGCCCACTCCCCAGGGTCAATTCCCTTCACTCCCTCCTGGCCAGCCCTCTAGGCCAGCAGAAAGACTTGTGGCTGGTCTTGGGGAGACCTCGGTGTCCTGTGAGGCTTCCATTTCTTAGACTGTGAAATGAGGCTTCCTCTTGGCCTGAGGCCAGGGACGTGTTGGGATCATCTGAGGAGATGGCCTTGTGGGCGTGGACTGGGCAGGTGAGAAAGTGGGTCTCAGGGGGTTCTTCCTGCGCTCTTCATGGGGAATAGCTGGCATGGGGAAGGGATGGTGTCCAGGAGCTTGAAGGGGAGGAAAATGAGGCCGAAGAACTGGTCCTCCAGGGGGTCACAGGCTGGAGCTAGATGTACCTCCAAATGCAGGAGAGCCATAGATCACCCAGACATGTGCACACAGACACCACCAGCTGCCCGGCACATCACACATACAGCACCCACACACAGAGGAAGCAGCACATGCCACACATGCCCATGTACACATGTGCCTGTGACAGTCACATGTACCAAACATGCACACAAAGCCAGGCATGATGTCTCACGGCTGTAATCCCAGCACTTTGGGAGGCAGAGGTCAGCAGATCACTTGAGGTCAGGAGTTCGAGACCAGTCTGGCTAACATGGTGAAACTCCATCTCTACTAAAAATACAAAAATTAGTTGGGCGTGGTGACATGCGTCTGTAGTCCCAGCTACTGGGGAGGCTGAGGCAGGAGGATCTCTGGAGTCCGGGAGGCAGAGGTTACAGTGAGCTGCGATTGCACCATTGCACTCCAGCCTGGGCAACAGAGCAAGACTCTCAAAGAAGAAAAAAAAAACACACATGCACACAAATGCACACTCCTCCCACCCAGGGTTTGGCCTTGGAGGCCCAGAAGGCAGGCAGTATAGACTGGCTTCTGGGAGAGTAGAGATGGCAGCAAAGGAAGGAAGGGGATTCGGAGTATGCGGATGGACAGGGATGTGGACAGGGAAGCCTGGGGGAGGGAGAATGGGAGGCCACGCCATGGCCTGGCCTCAGGTTCCCTGCTAAGCAAAAGCCCAGCCTTGTGGATCTTCAAGAGCCTGCCCAGCTTTCGAAGGGGCCAAGGAGAGAGATGCCCAGGGCCTGGAGGGTGGGATTAGGAAGGGGTGAGCAGTTCAGAATGGGCCAGGGCCAGCAGGAGAAGTGGGAAGGAGACTGGAAGGAGGGACAAGGAGGAGCTGCAGAGGTAGGTGTCTTGGGGGCAGTGGGGGACTGAGCCAGAAGCATCACTGGACTCTCAGGACTCATCTTTCCTCAGGTTTTTTTTAAATTAATAGACTTTATTTTTTAGAGCAGTTTTAGGTTTGCAGCAAAACTGAGTGGAAAGTACAAAGAGTTCCCATGTACCCCTGTCCCCACCCACATACAACCTCCCCCACCATGGACATCCTGCAGTGGTACATTTGTTACAACTGATACACCTACACTGACTCATCATCATCACCAAAAGTCCACAGTTCACATTGGGGTTCACTATTGGTGTTCTACATTCTATAGGGGTTTGTTGTTGTTTTTGAGATGGAGTTGTGCCCTGTCACCCAGGCTGGAGTGCAATGGCGTGATCTCAGCTCACTGCAACCTCTGTTCACCTCCTGGGTTCGAGCGATTCTCCTGCCTCAGCCTCCCAAGTAGCTGGGACTACAGGCACCTGCCACCATGCCCGTCTAATTTTTGTATTTTTGTAGAGACGGGGTTTCACCATGTTGGCCAGGCTGGTCTTGAACTCCTGACTCTAGGTGATCCACCCGCCTTGGCCTCCCAAAGTGCTGGGATTACAGACGCGAGCCACCACACCTGGCCTGTTCTATGGGTTTTGATTGTAGTATGATACAGAGTCGTTTCATTGCCCTAAAAATTCTGTGCTCTACCTGGCCCCTCCAACTCCTGTCAACAACTGGTCCTTTTACTGTTGCCACAGTTTTGCTTTTTCCCAAATGATTTGGAATCATACGGTGTGCAGTTTGTTTGGGTTAGCTTCTTTCACCTGGTAATACATGTTTAATGTTCCTCCTGTCTTTTCCTGGCTTGATAGCGCATTTATTTTTAGTGGTGAATACTATTCCATTGTCTGGGTGTATCACTGTTTATTTATCCATTCACCTACTGAAGGACATCTGGGTTGCCGCCAAGTTTTGGCAATTATGAATAAAGCTGCCATAAACATCCATGTGCAGGTTTTTGTGTGGATATGAGTTTTCAAAACATTTGGATAAATACCAAGGAGCACGATAGCTGGACCATGTGATAAGGGTGCATTTAGTTTTGTAAGAAACTGCCAAACTGTCTTCCAGATTGGCTGCACCATTTTGCATTCCCACCAGCAATTAATCAGTTCCTATTGTTCCACATCCTCACCAGCATCTGGTGGTGGTGGTAGTGTTTTGGATTTTGGTATCTGAATAGGTGCATAATAGTATCTCATTGTTTTAATTTGCAATTTGCTGATAACATATGATGTTGAACATTTTTTCATATGCTTACTTTCATTTGTATACATTCTTTGGTGAGGTGCTTGTTTAGATTAGATTTTTTTTTTTTTTTTTTTTTTTTTTTTTTTTTAGACAAGGCTTCATTCTGTCACCCAGGCAGAGTGCAGTGGCTCGATCATGGCTAATTGCAGCCTTGAACTCCTGGGCTCAAGTGATCCTCCTGTCTCAGCTTCCCAAAAAGCTGGGACTAAAGGTGTGCACCACCATGCCTGGCTAAGCTTTTTATTTTTTGTAGAGATGGGATCTTTCTATGTTGCCCAGGCTGATCTCAAACTCCTGGCCTCAAGTGATCCTCCCACCTCAGCTTCCCAAAGTGCTGGGATTAAAGATGTAAGCCACCACACTTGGCTTTTGCCCATTTTTTTTTTAAATCGGGCTGTTCATTTTCTTACTGTTGAGGGGTTTTATTTTTTTGTTTTTTGAGACAAGTTCTTTCTCCATCACCCAGGCTGGAGTACAATGGTGCCATCATGGCTCACTGCAGCCTTGAACTTCTAGGCTCAAGCAATCCTCCCTCCTCGGCCATCCAAAGTGCCGGGATTACAGTCCTGAGCACCATGCCTGGCCTTACTGTTGAGTTTTAGGAGTAATTTGCAGAGGGCAGAAGACCAAGAGATCTGAGTCATCACAGAAAACAAACAGGTGACCAGGGCTGGAGGAGGGTCCTTTTCCCTCACCCAAGGTGGGGGGAATCACTGCCCTACCCCTTTCCCCAGAATCCCCTGCATAGAGGGCTGTGGTACAGCTTCCTATGGAGGATCCTGGGAGGAGGTGGAACTGTATACCCATAGGCCTGGTCCCAGGTCCCCTGGAGTCTGAGTACCTGAGTGGGCTGGGTCCCTCTGCCCTCTCTCCTTCCTGCCTCTGAGGCCTCCACAGCACCCTCAAAGGCTGCTCACATGAGATCCAGCAAAGGAGCAGCCTGGCAGGATGCAGAAAGGGAGGCTGCAGCTGCATACTGCCTGGCTGACCCAGATGGAGCCAGCAGCAGCCATGGCCACAAAGGCTGAACACACCATGAGGAGGGCAAGAGAAACCCAGGGCCTTGTGAAGCTGCCCATCCAGCCGAGTCAGGTCCAGATGCTGGGTCTCAGAGGTGAAGGCAGGGACCGGAGGCCAGGCCTTGGGTGCTGGGTTTGGGGTAAGGCCTGGCTAGCCCTGGCATTTCTATGCAACAGATGCAAAGACCTTTCCAACCTCTTTCTTTCTCCTGGGGCAGCTTGACAGGCAAGACACCCCAGCAGCTGGCAGGTGAGGGCCCCAGGACTGGGAGTAGAGAAGAAAATTAGGGGGTGCTCAGGGAAGAACTACAAAGGATTGCCTGCCCTGAAGCTGGGGTCACTGCAAGAAGCCAGTGTTTGCAACCATCCCTCCATGCTTGTCTGATTTGCTCATCTCTACAACCCTAGGGCTCACAGTCTTGTGTGTGTGTGTGTGTGTGTGTGTGTGTGTGTGGAGGAAAGGAAAAGAAAACTCAGTGGATTGGTAGATAGGTGAATGCAGGTATTTAGATGGATGGATAGATGGATGATGAACAGGATGGAAAAGAAGGGAGAAGGTAAAGAAGGAGAAAAAATGGGGGGAAAAATCTGAGTTCCCCTGCCTCATGGGGTCTAGGACCATAGGGGTAAAGGCAAAAGAAACTACAGCCTCAGTGCTCCCCCAAACAACATGTACTGATATTGGCAAGGGCTCCTCAAAGCAGAATCACTTTATTCATCATCAACAATGTTCAGTGCCTACTACATGCCAGGCACCCGCAGGGCTCCAAGGCACTGTAGCTTCAGAGCCAGACTGCCAGATGTGACCTTGGACATGAGTTTTGAATGTTTTTCAAACATGAGTTTTGGACATGAGGACTGGATGGGCACATAACATGTACCAACACACAACAGCCACTGCTACTCTTTATATTAAAAGTTATAGGCCAGGTGTGGAGGTTGATGTCTATAATCCCAACAGTTTGGGAGGCCAAGGTGGGAGGATTACTTGAGCCCAGGACTTTGAGACCAGCCTGAGTAACATGGCGAAGCCCCATCTCTACAACAAATTAAACAATTAGCCAGGCGTGGTGGCACGTACCTGTGATCCCAGCTACTCAGAAGGCTGAGGCGAGAGGATCGTTTGAGCCTTGGGAGGTTGAGGCTGCAGTGAGCCGAGATCTCGCCACTGCACTCCAGCCTGGGCAAAGAGTGAGACTCTGTCTCAAAAATAAATAAATAAATAAATAAATAAATAAAAATTTAAAACACCCAGGAGGGAGTTGGAATGAGCCAAGTCGTCAGTTCCACCTGAGTTAGAGTGGACAGCTCTCAGGGTTCTTGTGTGGGTGGTTCGTCTTGCCACCTGTCCCCTCTACCCTCAGCCTTCCAGGATATCTTCAAACTCTTCAGCTCCAGCCCAACAGGCACCGTGGACATGCGCAGCATGAAAGTTGCCCTGGGCAATGTGGGTATCCAGCTGAGTCCACAGGAGACGTTCGAGGTTCTGCGGCAGGCAGACTTGGATGGTGGGTGCCCCAACCCTGTCTTCTTGTCCCCTCCCACATCCAGGCATTCTTTTAAAGAATGCCTCCCCTTCCCACAAAATCCTGGCCTGGTCCTATTTTAAAGTTCCCTCTTCCAGGAAGCCTGCCCTGACCAACACACCTATCTCATGGCCTGTAAACGTTGCTGCTGTGTTCATCCTAATCCTGATTTGGGAACCCCCAAGGCATGGGCCGTTTCTCCCCCATTGAAACTGGGGTCTGCCCTTGGCTAGAGGCAGGACTAGATTCTCTAACACCTGGAACTGCCAGCAGGCATGTGCAAGGCAGGCCTTCTGCAGGGGGGCAGGCACCCACAGCACCCCCTCTCCTCTCTCCCCAGGTGATGGAATCGTAAGCTTCATTGACTTCCTGGGTGTCTTTGATGACAACCACCGCTTGGCTCAGTGCATGGGTGAGGGGCAAGGCTGGTGGAGGAGGGGTGGGCCTGGCCTAGGGGGTGCCCCCTCCTCACCCTCCTTCACCTTTTTTGCCCCCAAGCCGGGTGAGGAACAGCCAGCTCTGTACCCCCAGGGACTGCAGACCCTGTTCTTGGAAATGCTGTTCAAGCTGCTGGGCCAGGGCTTTGTGCCCTCCAAGTTGGCACGGGGGGTGATGAGGTGGGCACAACCATACCAGCTCCTGGGCCCACAATGGGAGGAGCAAACCCTGCCCCGTGCAGGGACCCCTGATGTTCCTGCCCTAGAGACGGGAGCCCTGAATTCTGGGTCTGTTTCCTGGGTCCCAAGTCGCCCCAGGACAAAGACAAAGCAGTGGCTTCCGGCCCTGCTTTGGCTTCCGCACCTGTGAGACAGAGAGGGCTGGGAGTGTCTGAGGCGGCCGCCCCGCCTCTCTTTTCCAAGCTACTACTTCAAGAAGCAGCGGGCTCTGCGGCTCAGCCCAGGCTGCGGGGGTTGGGGGGCGCTCCCACGCGGGCCTCGCCTTCTGCCATGCGGCGCGCATCAGCGACCTCTCCAACTAGGAGCTGGCGCGCTCGCTGCACAAACTGCACGAAGTAGGTGCGTCCCCGACGGGGCGGGGGGCGCCGGGACCCGCGGGAGGGACCTCTCCCGGCCACTTACAACCCCCGCCCTCGCCTCCGACCCCCAGGACCCGTTCTGAGGACCGTCTCCTCCTCTACCTCCTCCCAGGCACCCGCCCCAGGTGCGCGCAGCCCGTACTCTCAGATTCCTAACCTGGAGGGGTTGGCGCTCCCGGAACGCAGGACACGAAGCCCAGCCCCGGGCCCCGGCTTCCGCCTGATCCAGCCCTACTAGCCCGGCCGCCCCAAGATCCCGCCCAGCCCGGGGCGTGTCTCGGCCTAGGTGAGAGCCGGCGGGCGGGGGAGGGACACGCAGTGAGGGGCGGGACAAGTGCGCGGAGGCGGGACAGACAGATGGGGCGACACTGGCTGGTGGAGGGGAGGGGCAGGCGAGGAGCGGGGGCAGGCCCGGAAGAAATGGGGACCCGGCAGGCGGTGACGGAGGCGGCACGCGCGGAGATGTAAAGCGAGATCACTTATGGCGTCACTAAGTACTGGGTAGGGTGAAAGGAAAAGGGGCCAGATGCCCAGGTGGGAGGCAGGACTGGCGCAAATGGGGCGGGGCAGCCGGAAGGAGAACTGCTGCGGGGCTGGCCCGGCGTGTCTAACCCCAGCTGCCCGCTCGCCCCTGCGCTCGCCCCCTCCGGCCTCCCGCAGGGATACTGGGCCAGCCACGAGAGCCTCCGCCCCCTCGAAGCGGGCTCCCTCGCCGCCAACTCTAGTGAAGAAGCAGCCCTTCTCCCCGGCGCCCGCTGGTTTGCAGAGGCCTGCTATGAAGAGCTTGTGCAAGTAAAGCGTTTGCTGAGCGGAAACAGGCTGCGGGTGGCTGCGGCAGGCACGGAGCCGACGCGGATCTTTTGCAAACATCTTTATTAATCTCGTATAAAAATAAGGTCCATGGACGGTCCTCGGGGCTGGGGCTTGCGGGGGCGAGGTGCACTTTATAAGTTACAGGCCAGGCTCCTGCTGAGGCTAAGTATGGCTATTTGGACGGGGCTTTAGGGTGGGTGCTGCAAGCAGCATTTGGGGGAAGGGGCGGGCGATGCTGCCCTCTGTGGCCAAGAGGAGGATGCACCAGCCCGTTTGAGGCGGGCCACAGCGGAGGAGGGGCTGCCCGGCCAGCCGAGCTGAGGACCACCTTCCTTGAGCCTCAGCCTGTCCACGGCCCCACACCCCTGCAGAATCCACCTGCAGAAATAGCGGCTACAGCGAGAGGTCGGAGGTGACCTGCAGTGGGGGGCCCGGGGGACGCCGACGGGCACTGCGGCGGCCTGTGTCTGCGCGGATGTAGGGCTGGTTCCGCAGATCTGGCAGCCGAAGGAGACACATTTACCATTCAGGAGTCCGCCCAGAGCTGGGAGCATGGCTCCAGGGCACAAAGCTTAGCCTCCTAAGGACTCAGATTGTGTGCACATGGCAGGGGTACCGTTTATGTTTGCCAGACCCCTCCACCCCACAAATCACATCCCAGCCATCCACTGGCCCAGGAGAAGGCAGCATGCCTCAGTTCCCCCAAGGGTCCCAGGGGCTGTGGGCAGCGTGGTATCAGAGGCCAGGTCATCTGGGTACCTGAGGGGCTAGAGGGGCATCTCTTCTCCCAGGCTGGCCTCACAGAGGAGCCGGGATGTCCGCTTGCCGGTGCGGGCCGTGAAGGGCACCGTCTTGATCACTGAGTGGGGGTGGGGCAGGTGAAGGGGAGTAGAGAAAGGAAAAAGGAAAGAAAAACAGAAAAGGTAGCAAGAAGCAGTGTGGCAGCCAGTCCCCCAGAGGGTAGGGGATTGGGTCAGAAGAAAGCACAGAAGGACAGACTGAGGATAAGACCAAGGCCTGGCCAAGCCCTTACCTGTGATGATGTCTTCAATGGCCCCGTCACGGTCGCTCTCATAAATGAGTGGCTCCTTCTGCTGCCTCCGTTTCAGCTCAGAGATGAGGTCCATCTGTGGCCGCCGGGCCTTTGGCGGTGACTAGGGGGAATTTATAGCTCCAGCTCCAGGATGCCTCCCCATCACCAAAACCCTGGAATATCTGCCTGGTCCCCCACAGCAAGGACAGCTGGCTTGAGCAGAAAGAACCCTTTCCCATCCCAGGCTCCTGGGGCAGGGTCAGTCTGTAACAGTGAGGGTGTGGGGGTGGCACCAGAGGGTGATGAGATGCCATGCATCCCTGCAGCCCAGTACCAAGCCCAGGAGCAGTTGCCTACCTTGGGTGCTGGGGGCTCCCCTTTGCCCGGGGTATCAGCGCCTGCCTCCTGGGCAGCGGCTTCTTTTTTCCACTGTTCCACCTCCTGCTCAGCTTTCTGTGGGCCAAGGCAGTCTCCATGAGGGTGGCCCTCCCTACTGCCCTACCCACCCCCTAAACAGAAGCGGCCCCACCCCTCCGCTGCCCAGTGGAAAGGCTTCAGTGCCCTACAGGGCTCCCAGCCTGCCCCAGACCCGAATACCTTGTAGGCCTTAATGAAGCGGCTAAAGAGGGAGAAGAACAGGCCTGGGGATGTGGTCTTGGGGTTCTCTCCGAAGTACTCCACCACAGACTCAAAGGCCTCCTGTGGGCACAGCCTGTCAGCCCCCCAGCTTAGACCTCTCACAGCCTGTACCCCTCAGGACACTGGCCACCTGATCTGAGCTCCTCCCAGGCAGGGTGGCCCCTCATTCCTGCTGCATCCCCCCAAGGGGTCCCAGCTATGGCCACACCCCTCCAGGCTGTGCTATCTAGTGCTCCTACATGCCCCACCTCCAGGTGAGGCCAGCCCTGGCGCACCTGAGCCGTCTTGCTGTCTGCCAGCAGCTTGTCCATGGTGGGCGAGTTGGCCCTCAGGAACTCCTTGAGCACCATGCAGTCATCCTGCCGCACAAACTCTCTCTGTGTCAACTCTAGGCCTCGCTGCAGGGAGCGCACGTCCGCCAGGACACTGTCCAGGGACACTGGGCCAGGGATGGGGCAGTATCAGGTCAGTGAATCGGAGAGGCAGCCCTCCCACCAATTATATACTGTGGCCCCCTAGCTTTCTCCCAACCTACCCCAGCCCACGGCCCCTCCCCGCACCCGAGGATCTGTGTGTCTCCTACCTGAGCCCGCCTTGTCCAGGAAGTGCAGGTCGCTGTGGAAGCCTGTGAGTTGCGGGTACTTCTCAGCAATGACCTTCACCAGGTAGTGCAGCAGCGTCTGCTTGCGATCAGTCGACTTCATCTCCAACAGCTGCACAAGGACCCATTGTAAGCCACAGGCCACCAGCCAGTCCCCAGCCCCAGTCCCCAAGCCAGGGGCCCCTCCTCACCGCATCCAGGCTCTGGAGCCGGAAGCCATAGGCTGCCCCACGCTTGCTACTGTTCATGTAGTTGCCAAAGGCCAGGACAATCTGGGAGAGGCAGGAGAAAGGCTCAGCAGAATGCCAGAGCTGAGGACACCGCTTAAGCATATTGCACAAGGAGGAGAAGAGGTGGCAAGGAGCAGGCCCCACACACTCAGCCCCTACTGTACTCCTGCACAGGCCCCTCAGATCCACAGCACATGTACATGTGTGTACACACAGGTCTCACACATGTGCACGGTTAACACCATGGGCACACCAAATTTTGTCCTCTGCTAGTCCAACCCACAACTTGTTGCCAGCATCCCCTCCTAGTCTGTGTGGTCACTGCCTTTCCACCAGCCATTTCTACTGGTTCCCGGGCCCTCCACTGAGCAGGTGAGGTTGCTCACAGAGCAACGCTAAAGGGGACTGAGCCCTCCGGCAGGGTCCCAGGTGAGCTGCTACAGACACGGCTGCTGTACCCCTTCCCACTCGCCACCACCCTTAGATTTGTCCTTCTCAGCATGTACATGAGAAGTGGGAATATTATCTTTGTTGCATTGCAGGTGAGCAGGGCCTGGGTCTCCCTCTCACACTATCCAGAACAGGCAAGGGTGGGCCCCACCTCCTGGCCCCTCACCTCCAGGATCTGGCGGAGTTTGTCAGAGGACTTGATGGACATTGAGGCTGCAATGATGGCATTCAGTTGCTGGGGGTGGGATGGGGGAGGTAAGATAAGTTGGAGCCTCCTCCATCTGGAGGCTCAAGTACTCCCAGTTTCCCTGCTGCAGCCCAGGCTGGGAGTTGCCTCCTGCCCATCCCCTCCCAAGTCACACCACCCTGCCCGCTCCGCCCACACCGGCATGAGCAGCTGGGCTGTGTCCGGGAAGTTGCCCAGGAAGGTGAGTGTGGTCATGCGCTCCGGCAGGCGCGGGATGCGGCTGAAGCATAGCATGAAGCGGTCCTCCTCTGACAGCTCCTCCATTGGCCGCTGCTCCCGCTCAAAGCGGGTGATGAGGCTGCGCTCATACTCTGTGGGCAGGAAGCGCATCAGCAGCTCCAGGAAGTCCAGGCCCAGAGCCTGCAGGTCGTAGCTGTGAGAGGGAGGAGAGGGGAGACTGGGCATCATCCATACCCACCAGTCCCTGGGAGCAGGGCTACCCCTGCCTTGATTGAATAAATGAATTTCAGTATTTTCTATTTGCCAACAGCTTCAGAGAGCAAGAGGTAGGAATCCAGAGAAACTGGGAACTGGGAATCCAGAGAAACTGGGAACTGGGAAGCCAGGGTCCCCATTGTACATCAGCGGCGGACGCCCAGCTGTAAATCCCACAGCCTGGGTACTCACAGCTAGGCAAAGAGGCAGGGAGGAAGTGGGACATCCTAATTTAGGCATGGACTGAGTTTTCTCCACCTTAAAATGGCGACAAGTTTCCTGGACCAGGGTTGGTATGAAGCTTGATGAAAGAGCTCACCATTGAGGCTCTTTTACTAGGATCTGCCTGACAACCCCAGCCTAGCAAAGGGGCCAGACTGCCCACAAACCCAGGACAGGGACACTCACGCCTCAATGGCTTGGCAGATGCGCTCGGCCCCCAGGTTGCCCTTCCTCAGGGTGATGGCCAAGTTCTTGGCCCGGTTGGCCTCAATGAGTGTCGCCTTGCTGGGGGCCTTCTGGGCTGCCTTACTCTTGAGAGCGCTGAGGTCCAGGCTGGGGCCTTGGGACTTGGTCTTGAACTGTTCCTCAAAATCACTCATGTCTAGCTCCTGAAGGTACAGGGTGAGGAGGCGGAGCTGGGTGGGGCTGGGGTCTGGCACTCTCCTGGCTGAGCACAGTGCTAGAGCCATCCATCTGGCCCTGACCAGGCCACCAGCAGAGAACCAGTAACCCAGCCTGACCACAGGCCCTGATGGGAGGCACAGGGGAAGCACAGGAGGAGGAGGGCCGCCTAACCCGGGGGACCCAGACTTGGGGCCACAAGAGCTAAAGGAAGAGCTGAACTGGCCAGCGGTAAAAAGGAGAAAGGAAAAGACATTCCAGGCAGAGGAAACAGAATGGAACAATGGCCTAGAGGCAAGAGAATACATCCTTTTGGAAAACTGGAAGAATCAGGAGGGCTGAAGCCTTGGCTGCCTGTGGGAAAGTGGAAGGAAAGAGGCCTGGAGGCAGAAGAAGTGGGGTGAGGGGATGCACCCCTCTGCAGGGATGGAGGGGAAGGCGTTTGGGAAAGCAGGATTCTGCCTGTTAGAGGTATTGGTCCAGTCTGGCTTAATGCCCATCCCTGGGCCTCCCCCTCCTCATCTGTGAAATGGCTTGGAGAAAATGACTACCCCCAGGGCCCAGCCTGATCCAGGCAACTCCCCTCTTCCTCCGGTGCCCACATGCGGAGCCAGGCAGGGCCACTCACCTGCAGCACCTTCTCATCATTGAGCTCTGTGAAGACAGTGCCGGTGATCTGGCTGGGTTTCAGTGCCACCCAGTTCAAGAGTGGCATTCGGAACTTAGTCTGGATGGGCTTCTTGGCCTTCACTCCTGGGACGGGGGTTTGGGGGCAGTGGTGAGCACTGGGGGTACTGGAGGGAACCTGGGCCCAGGGAGGGCTGATGGGGCAGCCAGGAGGCAGCAGGAGGCCCCCAGGCAGAGGACCCTGGAGGACACTGAGGCCCAGGCCCCTCCCTCCATCTCCCCCCAGCCCCGGGCCCAAGGTGGTCCACTCCACTCACCTGGGCCCAATTCTGGGTCGCGTCTTCCTAGGGCATCAGGAGGACCTCCGGGAGGCGGCGGCGGCGGCGGAGGAGGCACCGGCCCGTCAGTGCCCGGAGGTGGTGGCGGTGGCGGGGGTGGGGGCGGCAGGTCTCCGGGCAGCGGCGGCGCAGGCGGGGGCTCCGGGCTGCCAGGGAGAGGCGGGGCCTGTGGGGGCGCAGAGGGCGGGGCTTCCTGCGGGAAGGGGAGGCCGGGCAGTGGGGGCGGCGGCGGCGGCGCTGCTCCGGGAGCCGGCTCTGCTGCAGGTGCGAGATCTGAGCCAGCGAGGGCGCGGCGTGGGGGAGGCGCGAGTCAGCTCCTTGGCTTGGGTGGGCCCCTCTCCGCCTCTCCGCTCTACGCATGCGCTCCTACCTGAGCCGAGCCTACAATCCAAACCTCCCTCGCCCAACTCTGCCCGCCACAGATGCCCCTGGGCTCCCCCCTCCAGACCCTGCCCCGCATCCCCGCCAGCCTGAAGCTCCTGCGCACCTGGGCTGGGGGAGCCGGTTGGCACCCCCGGAGTCGGAGCATCACCGCCGCTCGGAGTTGCCACAGCGACGGGGAGGATCTCGATGGAGACAGCATCCCCCGGCCCCCGCAGGATACGGATTAAACCCTTCTCCTCCAGCTCCTCCACCTTCAGCTCCAGGGCCGAGGGCCGCGTCGGGGCAGCGGGAGGCGCTTTCTCAGGCTCTGGGGGACGCCTGGAGGTGCCCATGGCGGTCGATTCGCTGAAGCGCTCCTACGAACCCCACGGGAGGGGTCAGTGCCCACCAGCAGGCTCCTTGGCACAAAGCCCCCATCCTCTTCCCGGGGTGGAGGGAGATGTCAAGGCTAGAAGCCTCAGCTGGCCTGTTCTTGGGCGCCTGGCCTACCACCCGCCCCAGCCTCACCCGCAGGGTCTCCAACTCCTTGCGCGCCTGGCTTAGCTGTTTTTCCAGTTCTGCAATCTTGGCCATGGATTCGTTCTCCGCGTCTCGAAGCCGCTCTGTCAGCTGTAGCACCAGCACATGGTGAGCCCCGACCCGCAGCCCGGCACTGGCACCGCCGGTGAGGGGGCGGCATCAGGCATGCCTGCCTGGAAGACTGGGGGAGGCTCCCAGATCCGCTCAGCCCAGGTGCCAAGGGTGGGCCGAGCCTGGCACTCGAACCCAAGCAAATAAGGAGAGGAAACCAAGGTACCAGTGATGCGGGAGGTGGAGGGAGAGGAGGAGACTGAGCTGGGAGGGGCCTCAGGCACCCATTTCAGTTCACCTGGGGTCTGAGCCTGGGTAGAGGAGGGGCCTGTCAGTGAGGGTGCTCACCCACACTCATTGAGAAAGACACCCAACAGATTCAGGCTTTGGATTCAGGCCAGGCTCTGGGGCCAGGCAGGCAGCACCTCCAATGCACAACTACAACACTGTCTGCTGCCCAGTGCCCATGCTTGCGTGGCCCTGTGGCCCGTGTGCCCTGTGGGCCTATGATGTGCTGGGCTGGGGTCAGGACCCACTCTCACCAGCGCCACTTGCTCCTGCAGTTCCTCCATGTGCTCCAGCACAGCGTTCTTGGTCTCTGTGTCCTCCAGCAGCGCCCCCACATCAAAAATATTGTCCAGGTATGCCTGGATCTGCACCTGCAGCTTGTCACTCTCGGTGAGCCGAAGCCTCTGTCCCCCAGATGGAAGGAGTGGGGTGAGGCCTGGTGTGTGTGTGTGGGGGGGGGGAGTCTTTCCAAACCACCCCCCTGCCACCACTGCCATCCAGAGGAAGGGGCCTGAGCCCTAGCCTACTTTTTCTTTATTTTTTAAGATATAATTCACAAATCATAAAATCCATTTAAAGTGTACAATTCAGTCATTCTTAGTATAGCCACAAGGTTGTGCAACCATCACCATTATCTAATTCCAGAACATTGTCATCAGCCCAAAAAGAAACCCCATAGGCGTCAGCAGTCACTTGCCATTCTCTCCTCCCCCAGTCCCTGGCAACCACTGATCTACTTTCCATCTTTATGGATTTACCCATTCTGGACATTTCATATAAAGCAATCATAGATAGCTGGGCGAGGTGGCTCATGCCTGTAATCCCAGCACTGTGGGAGGCTGAGACAGACGGATCACCTAAGGTCAGGAGTTCAAGACCAACCTGGCCAACGTGGTGAAACCCCCGTCTCTACCAAAAATACAAAAATTAACCGAGTGTGGTGGTGGGCGCCTATAATCCCAACTACTGGGGAGGCTGGAAAATCACTTGAACCCAGGAGGCAGAGGTTGCAGTGAGCCAAGATCGTGTCACTGCACTCTAGCCTGGGCAACAGAGCAAGACTCCGTCTTAAAAAAAAAAAAAAAAAGCAATCATAGAGTACGTGACCTTTTGTGTCTGGCTTCTTTCACTTAGCATGTTTTCAAGGCTCACCCATGTTGTACCATGTGTCAATACTTCATTCCTTCTTGTGGCTGAATAATATTCCATTGCACAGGTAGACCCCCCCACCAGCCTGCTCTCTACCTTTTGTTAATCCTGGCTTTCAAAAATCCAACCCCGAAAGCCCCGCTCCTCCAGGAAACCTCTCAAAGGAAGCAGAGAAGGAGCTACAGCTTCTCTGCTCAGCCTGGGCCAGGAAGCACCAAGCAGCTCTGCCCACCTTCCCCAGGGCAGGGAACTCCTCCATGTCCTGGGCCCATCCAGCATGAGCCAACTCCTGCTTCTACCCTGTATCTCTGGGTTCCCCGTTATATGCTGGAGTCAGAGCACCTGTCTGAGGCTGGTGCTCCCAGAGCCAGACTCTGGGCCACCTTGACCTGTTCTGGTGCCTGCAAAAACAGTTCCATAGACTGGGGGCCTGGTATGTGCCAGGCACTGGTCTATGCATTTAGAGTCAAGATTATCTTCTATGATTCTCCTATTTGACAGATGGCAAAACTGACACTGAGAGAGAGGAAGAGGCCTATCCAAGGTCACATGGCAGGAAATGGCAGAGCCAGGATTTAAACCCAGGTCTGCCTGACCCCAGCACTCATGCTGCTAACCACTCAGCCATACTCTGCCATGGGCAGGCAGTTCAGTCTGGGGGGCAGTACAGGGCTTACCTCCAAGTACAGGTCCAGGCCCAAGTGGGTGAACTCATATTGCAGGAAGACACGGAAGTTCATGTTCTCCACCGAATGTACCACAATGTTGATGAACTGCATGCAGGCCACCTGGGAGCCAGGGACATGGGGAGATCTATGATCCTCTAGGTGGGGTTGCTCAATGCCTTCCACCTCCACTTACCCCAAGCCTCCCTCCTTCTCCACAGTTCTCACTCCACTAACTCCCAGCCTTGGCCTGCCCAACATTTCACCTCCATGTTCCCTCAATCCAGCCCCCTGCCAACATCCACCCTTCCCCTACTGACCACTCAGTCCTTACGCTTTGCGGGGGCAGAGCCCATTGCCCAGCATCCAGGACCCTAGCTGCTCCCTGCACCCAAGAGGGCCTGGCCCAGGCCTCAGGCTGCTGGGCTCCTGAGCTCACCATGAAGTCAATGTTGCTGTCCTCATTCCGGAAATATTCCATCAGCTTTTCAAAGCGGTGCTGCTCCCCACACACCTGGGTAAGGGGAATGGCTCTCACTGAGGCCCAGTGACACACGTCCTAAGCTACCTTCTGGCTGCCACACCTGTGCTTCAACAGGCTCCTCTCCAGTTAATTCTAAGTTGAGCCACGTCACTCTTCTGCTCAAAACCTCCACTCCCTCTCAATCTCCCACTCTCCCTCACTTTTTCCACTCTGGCTACACTGGCATCCTGGCACATTCCCACCCCAGGGCCTTTGCACTTACTGTTCCAACTCCCTGGAGTGCCCTCACTACCACACCAAGTCCCTTGCTTCCTTCACAGCTTTGCTGAAATCTCACTTGCTCAGTGAGGCCTTCCCTGACCACCCTGCAACCAATTCCCCCTCCCTCTGCAACATTGCTGGCTTTTTTCTCACAGCATTTATCATTTCCTAACATACTATGTAATTTGCTTGTTTATTATATCATTTCTGTCTTTCCCTATATGGTTTCCTTTGTTCACTGATGTGCCCAAGTGCCCTGTTCCTGACACATAGTAGGCACTCAATAAATATTCATTAAAGGAATGAATGAATGAAGATATCTTGTCTTATGCATCTTATGCAGCCCCACACATCTACTTGCAAGCCTGTTAGCCAGAGTCCGCAACTCCTGGAGGTATGAACCAAGGCTAGTTTGGATCTGGCAAGGCTGAGTCAGAGGTTCAGCAGGTCCCTGTAGTTGTCCCTACCCCCACCCAGGTGGTGCCCTTACCTGACCCTGTACCTTCCATTCAGAACTTCCCCATCCCAGATTGCTGAGCCAGTGATGTGGCTCAACTTCAACTTTTGGGCATTCCCCAAATGCCCACCCAATGTCCCCAGCTGCCTCCAGCAAAGGCCACAACTGCCAACAACAAGACTCCAAGCAACACCATAGGGGGAAATGCATGTTTGGGTGAGGGACTCCGGTACCTCCTTGAAGTTGTCAAAGGCTGCAAGGATGATGTCATGTCCTCCCCGCACCAAGCACACGGCCGCCAGCAGCTCCAGCACCAGAGCCTTGGTTCTGGAGAGAGAAGGGGCAGGTTGTCCCTTGAGAACAGTCAGGACCCGCAGCAAGGGTGGGCACAGGCCTGGCTAGGAGGAGCATAGTGGGTGCAGAATGAGCCTCTGAGACCTGGAGGACAGAGTAAGCAAGGGGCTAAGTAGGAGAAGACTCTAGATACGGAGAAAGGTTTGGGGCCTGGACCTCACCTGGGGTTCTTGTTGTTGAGGCTCAGAGCAATCTCATTGACACAGGCTGGGTGGTTCATGACAAGGCTGAAGCCAGACTGGGGAGAGAGGAGAGGTCAGTGTCTCCAGGAAGGGCCCCCCAGGACTTCAGGCACCCCAGCAGAGTCAGTGCCGCGCCACGCGGATCTTTAACTGCCCTCGAGTTTAGGAAGTTCTTCGTATCCAACCGCAACTTCTGTGGCCACCAAAACCTGGCCTTGTTTCTCTCTTTTTTTTTTTTCAAGACGGAGTTTCCCTCTGTCACCCAGGCTGGAGCGCAGTGGCGCCATCTCAGCTCACCGCAGCCTCTGCCTCCCGGGTTCAAGTGATTCTCCTGACTCAGCTTCCCATGTAGCTGGGATTACAGGCACCTACCACCACACTCAGCTGATTTTTTTTTGTATTTTTTCAGTAGAGTTGGGGTTTCGCCATATTGGCCAGGCTGGTCTCAAACTCCTGACCTCAGGTGATCTGCCCACCTTGGCCTCCCAAAGTGCTGGGATTACAGATATGAGCCACCACGCCTGGCCTCTCTTTATTTATTTTTTATTTTTTTATTTTCATAGAGATGGGGTTTCAGTATGTTGCCCAGGCTGATCTCGAATTCCTGGGTTCAAGCAATCCTCCCGCTTCGGCCTCCCAGAGTGCTGGGATTATAGGCATGAGCCACTGTTCCTGGCCTCTTTTTTAAAACCTCTGTGTTTCCAAAAGCCAGCGTCAGGCACCTTGGAAACCGTGAAGCTGGCTTAAAGGCGGGCTAAGTAAAGGAGGACCCGGCTTCACCCATCAGCCCTCCAAATGAATCGACCCGAGGCTGTTCTCCCCTGGCCCTCTGGCCAGCCCTTCTTGGTAGGTGAGCCCAGTCCCTATGTGAGGCTCCTTCATGCCCCAGCTATGGGCAGGGGTACTCAGAGAACCTGACAGAGGCAGCAAAAACATGGGCTTCCCCTCAAGACTCATCAGCCTTAAAAGCCTGAGCCAACAGCCCAGATGCGCAAGTTCCCCAGCACAGCACAGGGTAAAGGGACAGTGGATCCCAGAGCCTCGGCGGCTTGTGTAGCCCCCAGTGAGGACAGGCTGGGCTCCCTAGTCGCCAGTCCCACGCCCCCCGGCTGACCTGGTAGTTCATGATGGCGCGTAGGCACATAATACAGACGTGGACATCGTCCTTCTGGCTGACGATGCGGGAATTCCGCAGGGCCTTCCTGCTGTGGGCTGGGGTCAGCCTGGGCGGGGTGTGGAGGAGGCAGCAGGAGTCAGAGTGAGCCCCAGCTTCCTGTTTCCCCACCACTCAGCCTCTGGGGTAAGAGGAGGCACATCTGGAACCTGACGGCACCACATCCCATCTACCCAACCAAAGAGGCTGGCTGAGGGCAGGCAGGCTTCCTCAGTCCTTAGACCTGGGGTCTGGCATGCTTGGAGGAGGAGGGACACGGAAGCAAAGACACTTCCCAGGGACTTGGTAGGGTGAGGGTCTATAGAAGGAAGAGACACGGGAAGGATCACCACAAGGTGGCGCTCATGGCCACTTGGGCTCATCTTCCAATGTGAGACGCAGATCTGAATTCACACTGCCAGGGTTCAGGCGCATCCCAGCTCACCATTTACTGGACGAGTCACTTAATCTCCCTGTCCCTCACTTTCCTCGCTTCTAGAATAGGAATGCTAATAATAGTAGCTTCCTGTCAGGGTTGTTGGGACTATGGAATAGGCTTAGAACAGTGCCTGGCACATAGTAAGTGCTACATGACTGTACTCCCTTATTCTTTGCTAACAAATGTGTGATGTTTTCATTGTTGCAGAACTGCTGACCGGGACTTCCACATGTCCGTCTCCCTGACGATTCTATCACATTCCCAGTAATACCAGGAGGCCCCGCCTTCACCCTCTCCTGCCACATCACCCTTTCTTGTCATTGTGCTAATATGCCAGAGTTTTTGTTCATGCTGTTCCTTCTGCCTGGAATGCTCTTCCCTGTTCCCATGGCTGCCTGTAAAGCCTGTATCTGTCTGTAAGACACAGTTCCAGTGTCACCTTTTCTGGGAAGCCTTCCTGATGTCCCAAGTGGTGGCCACCTCCCTACTCAGAGCTCCCAATTTAGCTCACACTAAATTGTCCCCCACTTAGACTGTGGGCCCCTGAGGGCAGGGTGACCTGTCTCCTGGGCACCTGCCATACACCTAATACATACTAAGTGTTAAAAAAAAATGTTTGCTGAATGCATAATTGCATGAATGGACAAATAACATATTGTGAAAGTTTGAGGCTTAATATGCAATCAATCCTCTAGACCCAAAGCAGGAAGCTAGGGATTCACAAGATGCTCTAGGGTCAATCTACTGCCTGCTTCCTGCCTCCCAGCAAGATGCCCGTGTTAGGATGGAGGAACCCAGCCACAGCACTGAACCCAGGGACATCAGTTGAATACCTCATCCTAACCCACCACCACCCTGGGAGGGAGTCAGCCAGGCATGCACCTGCCCCTAGATGGCTACGTACCGGGGAGAAGGGGGACACCTGGAGGCCGCATGGGAGAAAACAGGGGATTAGATGCATACAAGAGGGGTCCCACCAACCCAGAAACTCCCTTCTTATCCCAGACCCATCCAGACTCCAACTTCTAGGTGCCCACCCCTGATGGCTTTTTCTTTTCTTTTTTTTTTTTTTTTTTTTTTTGAGACAGGGTCTCACTCTGTCACCCAGGCTGCAGTGCAGTGGTGCGATCTCAGCTCACTGCATCCTCCATTCCCTGGGCTCCAGTGATTCTCCCACCTCAGCTTCCTGAGTAGCTAGGATTACAGGCGTGCGCCACCACACCCAGCTAATTTTTGTATTTTAGTAGAGATGGGGTTTCACCATGTTAGCCAGGCTGGTCTCAAACTCATGTCCTCAAATGATCTGCCCACCTCAGTCTCCCAAAGTGCTGGGATTACAGGCATGAGCCACAGCACCCAGCCCCACCCCTGATGGCTTCTTAACATACTGGTGTCCCAAACTCTGTATGAGTCCCTTACTCGGACCCCTAATGTGTGGCTACCCCTCTCGCCAACCCCAAGGGCCCGGGGTGGGCTGGCTAGATGCAGCAGTGTGGGGGCTGAATTCTCTGTTCTCCCACCACCCCACTTTGTGGCCCACATACTTGATGGTCAGGTGGCGGCTTTTGGGCACGGAGGAGGGTGGACCCTTGCTGAGGTCTTCCACAGACTGCTCCAGGGGCTTGTTTTTCTCTGAGTTGGAAGCCCCGTTGTCTGTGCTCTCCATGTCATACCTGGGGACAGGATGCAATGGGGCTGGAGGCCAACACTGCAGGGGCCACTTAAGAGGGGGCAGAGGAAACGCAAGGAGAGACAGACCTGCAGGTGAGACTAAGGAGCAGGAGGAGGAGGCTGTGTTCTTGGCACTGTGCTGAACATAGTGGTGGAAGAGAGGCCACCCCTCCCTGTCGGGGGCAGGCCTTCTGGAAGGAGCATCGCTCAAGGCCAAATGGAGGGTTCCAGGGTAGGCTCGGGCTGCCTGGCTTGAAATTGGCCAGGGGAGTGGGTGAGATGCAGGGAGACGGGGATCAAAGCTCTGAGGAGCGGCATGAGGGCTGGGAGCAGGGGGCTTACGTGACAGAGCACTGGGCAAAGGCCAGGTACTCGAGCAGCACATCCAGGCCACGGTTCTCTTCATTGAGGAACTCCTGCACCCACCTGTGGGCACAGGGCTCCCTGAGCTCCAGCCAGAAAGGAGGTCCTGCCTCAGATGGGCACAGAACAGGGACAGCAAGGACCCCTGGGGTGCCCTTTCAACCCCCAAAGACCCAATGATACCAAAGGATTCTGGGAGACTCAGGTGGGTCCCACAGCCCAGCCATGCCTCAAGGTGCCAGTCAGAGCATGGGCAGGAAGGGGAGGGGAAGCTGTCCTGGACACCTCCAGGAGGTGGTCCACAAGCACAGCCTTGTGCAGGGGGCAGGGGGAGTAGGAAAGGGAAGCTCCAGGAGCTGCCTGGAAGCAGAGCCTTCCTAGGCCCAGAAAGGAAGATCTGAGCCCTCACTCACCCAATGTGGTTGGTCCTCAGGGAGGTCTCCAGCTCCCGTAGCACCTGCGTGGACTCCTGAACTCGCCTCTTAAACTGGGGACCGAGAACAGGGAAGGCTGGGGGTGAAGCCCGGCCTCCCACAGGCCCACCAAGTCCTGAGGCAGCAGGCAGCAGCACCCACCCTCCTCCAACTGGCACAAGTGGCCTTTCATGCTCAGCCTCCCCCACCACCTCCACACACCTGCCCAGCAGAATAAGAACTCACAGGCTACGTGTGCTCCCCCATACATAGACAAGCAGGGGTACACACACCCCCGATACATGGGCACACAAGGTATACACATGCACACACACAGGCAGGGTGTGCACGTGCACACACACACACAGCACATGAACATCCATATACATGCACTCTAAATACAGACATAGAATATCCACACATCCATACATGGACACACACACACACACATTCTCTCTCTCTCCTAGATATGGACTCAATGGTACATACACACATCCATAAGTGGACAAAGTACACACATAGTATACACACACACCTATGTATGGACATATGGGCTGCACATGTGTATACACACAGTATAAGTACACAGAATGTGTCCATGTAAGCACACACAGGATGTACAGAGGAATGTTTAAAGTGCACACCCAGGGCACTCTCAGTCCCCTATAAATACACAGACACACAAACACACACACACACACACTCATACATGCACCCACACACGCACATAGAAAAGTCTGTACACACAGTTACTCCAGCTGCCCAGAGCTTGGAAAATGTGGGGGAAAGGGACAGAGTAAAGAGGGGAGACATCTACCCCCAGGTTGGACATCCAATCAGCTGCTACCTTTCGGCTGACCCCACCAGTATCCACATAGCTCTTCAGCTTCTGGATGTAGGCTGCGGGGGGATTCTTGACTTGAAACCGCTCCTGGGGAGATGGAATGGGGTATACAGAAAACCAGCCAGAGCTACCCCAGGGCAAATGACCAGTTCTCGTCCCAGTGTCCCATTCTCAGCTCTGATCTGAGGTCCCAGGCTTTCTTAAGACGCCTCTGAAATACCAAAGGTATAAACCCAAACAGTCCACCAAGCCACTTTCTTTTTTTTTCTTTTCTTTTATCTTTCTCTTTTCTTGCCCTGTGGCCCAGGCTGGAGTGCTGTGGCACGAACATAGTTCACTGCAGCCTCCTACTCCCGGGCTCAAGCGATCCTCCTACCTCAGCCTCCCAGGTAGCTGGGACTACGGGTGTGCACCACCACGCCCAGCTAGCATCGGGCCACTTTAAAGACCCCTGGCCTAGGCCTAGCCTGCCCTTCCTGTATGGGCTCCCAGGCCACAGCCCTGACACAGCTTTGGGGTGGACTATGCAGGGGTCAGTCCTGCCGTAGGCCCCGCCCTGGGGTGGGAAGGAACTCAGTCTAGCCGGCAGGTGGTGCCCTCCCTGGACCAGAGCTGGGATACGGCGGGGAAGGACGGCTGGAGGTGCCTCGTGAAGGGGACCCAGCACCTGGGTAGGACTTGGACCCAGCCGCCCTGCACGTCTGCGTTGGCAGGAACCTGCGTGCTCCTCTCCTGTGCTCAGTGATGCAATTCCTAATCCCCCCGCCCCACTGCAGGCTCCAGCGGCCACTCACACAAAGAGGCAGGGACCACGGCAAAGACCCCTCCCCAGAGGGGCCCCCACCCTTCCAACCCAAACCCCTCAGATTCACCGAGCCACCCCTCAGACTTTCACTTCTTCCAGCCCTTTGAGCCCCCAACCTCTGAGATGTCAGGCTGAGCTGCTCCAAGGGGACCCCTACCAGAGACTCCAGGGGCAGCTCTCCACCCTCTTCCCACTTCCCAGCCCTTACCCCTGGACTGCTGCCCAGCCGGCTCAGGCCATCTGCTTCATTAACAGGAGGCAAAGGCCCAGCCTTGGCTCCCAGGGGAGGCTCTCAGCTCCCAACTCCCCACCCCCAGCCTCTGCAGCCTCCCTCCTTCACAGAATCCCTGCGGCAGCCGAGCCCCACCCAGCCCAGCGCTGGGAGAGGGTCGGCCCATGGCCGACCGCAGCCCTTGAAGCTGGAGGGGTGGGGACAGCTGAGTGACCCGTGAGTCCAGGCACCTGGACGGAGCACCAAAGCAGGGGTCCAAAGTGGCTGGCCTTGGGGAGTTGCTGGTCAACTGCAGCTCCTCTGGACCCAAGGCAAAAGGGCAGGAATTCCCGCCCCTTCCTCCCTCCCTCCCATGGGGTCAGGTGAAGATGTCCAACCCCAGGGTCGCCCTCTCCCTTCCCCAGTCCAGAGAGGTTTCTCAGGAAGCTCAGCAGGAGGACAGTGACAGTGCGAGGCCCCAGCTGCCCCAGCCTGAACCAGCTCTGCCAGCTCCTCCGAAGCTGACCCAGCCCTGCTAGTGACTCACAAGGTCTTTTGGGGAGTTCAAGAGAAAGGGATCTGGGAGTCCTGCAGACCCCAGCACCCTCCCCAGGTGCTACATTGGCCACTGAGCAGAGTCTTGGCCCTATGGGCAGTATGGCGGTGCCCCTCTCCCCATAGCCCCAGCCTGGTCAGGGTGGGGTACTGACAGTGGGAGGGAAGGGGTGGCTGGGCAGTGCTGGCACCTACCTGATCACAGATGAGCTCCCACTTCTTCTCATTGTCATACTGGCTCAGCAGCTGGACCTTGTCCGGGGGCAAGTTCATGCAGTTCTGGGGACAGGGAGGACAAAGACCCCTGAGCCTGAGGCCCCAACAAGGGGAGAGGGGAGAATGGGCATTTGGGGGAAACCCACTTGGCTCCCTAGGAGGTGCATCACCCCCATGAATCCTCTGACCCTAGGAGATATGTAATGTTATCCAGTGAGAAGGCCAAGGCCAAGAGAGACAGAGCACCTTTCCCGGGGCACACCAGCTAGAAGGGACAGCAGGATTTGAATTCGAGTCTGCCTGCGCTGTGTCACCCCCCACACCGCCTCCCTGGCCTGCCTGGTGTGCAGGCAGGTGCGTGGGTTGTCAGCCTACCTCTCTGGAGACCTGAGACACTTCTGGGCCTCAGTTTTCCTGTTGGGGCATCATCTCTTCCCCCATTCTGGTGGGAAGCTAACAGGGGAGCCATCACCAGTCAAGCCAAAATGTGGCCAGTGGCCAGTGGCCAGTGTCCCACCTCCACGTGCCACCAGATCCCACGTGTACACAGACCAGGCCCAGGGCACCAGTGCCTCACGAACACCAGGAAACCTCTTGCAAGGAGAGTGGACAGCAGCCTTCTCCTCATCCCTCTCCAGCCCCCTCCCACTTGGAGGAGAAGGCTGAGAAAGGAAAGAGAGGGCTGGGGGAGCTGAGGGCGGCCATGTCAGCAGGCAGGGAGTTCCAGATCACAGCTGCAGGGGTGGGGAGATTTGCGGGGAAGGTCACTCGGCCACAGCACTGGGGAGAAGAGCCAGTGCCCTGGGTCTGTGGTGCAGGCCGCCCAGCTGGGACTCCCCCAGGAGCTGAGAAAGGTCAACAGAGCTCTGCCTGGGTCCTCCTCCCCTGGCCACAGACGACAAGGGTACGGTGCCCCTGCCACCACGGAGCAGGTTAGGGCCAGCCCAGGGCTGCAGAATCAACCAGGTGTCAATAGCACCAGGGGCTTTCTGGACCCCCAGACTTGGCTTGTCTCCCTGACAGACCAAAAGATGAGGCCAGTTCCCTTCAATTTAGTAAACCCCAGGTTATTGAGAGCCTTCTAGATGTCTGGCCCAAAAAGACAGTTCCTGCCCTCAAGGAGATCTGAGTTGAGTAAGAGTCTCCATCGGGGATGTGGGAGACCCTGAGGGGCTCATCAGCCATGGTGGTTCACGCTCCACACCCTCAGTCATGTGGCTCTGAGGAGAGGCCACAGCTGGAGCAGTCAGAGGGCCACACCCACCTGAGGCTCCACAGCCAGCTTCCTCTCCAGGGTGCTGGGCCTAGTTCTGGGGCTCCAGCCAGACCTTACCCCCAAAATCACTGCCTTGGGTCAGGCCCAGACAACAGGAAGCTGGGTGCGCTCAGCCTCCATTGCCTAAGCTTTCCGGCCAGGCCCTGCTGGAGAGGTGAAACTGCCCCTCCGCCAGGCCCCCCGCCCCCAGCGGCTGAAGGGGGTGGAATACGTCATTCCTCTCCCCTATTGCGAAAGTGAGCCTGGATTGAGGAAACCACCGCTGTCTCATCAGCCGCCCTCCCCCAGCCCTCCAAGGGCCAGGACAGCTCCTGCTACCACAGGGGCAGGGGGTGGGGGGAACCGCCCAGGAGTACAAAGGAGGCGAGGTCATTCTCTGTCTCTCTGTCCCTGTCCATCTGTCTGTCTCTCTCTCTGATCCGTCTTGCTGATGATGTCTCTCAGTCACCCCCACCCCACAGGGACAAAGGGTGGGGCAGGGCTAAGGTGGGAGCAAGGTGGAGAAAAGGGACAAAGAGGAGAGACAGGGCCAGCAGTGCCAGGGAAACTGGAGCCGTGGCCGGCACAAAAGACGGAGATGGTGGCCAGGGAGTAAGGGGATGGCTGAGCCCAGCACAGAGCCACAGAGGGGACAGCTGCTTCCCGACATGAATCCTCCCAGGCCCTCACCCACCCAGGGAACTTTATGGTTCTGGAATGGCCCCAGCGGCATTTCTAGAGGCAGTAACTAGTCATAATGACATCCCCAACAGTCAGGTGGCCAGCTCCGCCAGAATGCCTACTGTGCAAGGCACTGCTCCGAACCCTGCGCGCCGACGACTGCCTTCCACCCTCGCTGCCGTCACTGGCACCGTTAACATTCCCACCTCACAGGTGCAGGCACAGATTAGTTTAGTGACCTGCCCAAGGTTACGAAGCCAGTAAGAGGAGAGCTGGGCTGGCTTTGAGCCTGGAGCTGACTCTGAGCCACCACCTGGGTCCACTCCCCCAGGACAGCCCCCTGGTTGTTACTGACGAGGGGAGGCCTCTGCTGGGGCCTGGAGCACCTGTCTGAACAGTGGTGGAGGGCAGGGTGCCCATGCCCCTTCCCCACCTGGGCCTTCTCAGGCCCCCAGGCCCACATGCCAGCCTGCCAGACAGGCTAAATTTAGGCTCAGAAATCAGAAATAGCTCTGACAGCGCCGAACACTAATTAGCAGCTGCTCCTCAGCTGTGGCTGTGCCCACCGAGGAGCCAGGCACTCCAGGGAGTAGGAGAGGGGCCATCAGATGCCACTCACTCGGGGTGGAGTGAGGCCACCCTGAAAACAGGAACAGACCCCCAGACCAGGGCCTTCAGCAAGGCAGCAGCACCATGGGATGGGGGGCTGGGGGACACACGGAGAGTTGGCTGACAGTGCTCAAGTAGGAGGGGAGGGGCTGGCAGTCCAGGTGGGCGGGATACCTGCCTCCTGAGTGGGGCAGGGAGGGACAGCTATGAGCTGCCACATGGAGGACCTGGAGCTGGCTTCAAAAGACCCAGGCTCTGGGCCCAACTAGCCCTACAGCTTCTTTGCCCCCTTGGACCTCAGCTTCCTCCTCCATAAAATGGGCGCACTCCCTCACCGGAGCCTCACACTCACGGAGCTCCTGGAACACTCAGTGAGAAGTTGAGTTTGGATTTAACAAAGCTCTTCAGTGGCCTAACACTATGAAGAAGCACTCCACAGAGACAGAAGAGGTGGAGGGGCAGGGGTCCATGGAAGACCCCAGGGTAGGGGATGGTAGGGTGAGCAGAAGTTTGTGAAAACATCCAGAAACACAGACTTGTCTCCAAGGCTTTGGCCAAACCTTAACTAGCCTTAGCCTACTTTCCCTGCTGCTTTTAGTGCTTCGGGCCAGATGAGGAAAGAGACAGGATTCATCTTTTAGGGTGTGGCCGAGAAAAGGAACTGATTCCCCACATCTTTCTATTAGAATGTGTGGGGACCATTCTCCTCCCTCCCTGCCCTGAGTGTGAGAGGGGACCCCCAGCATCTGCTCACCTAAGACCAGCCCCCAAAAGACACTGCTAAGAGCCCTTCCCCCACCTCCCCCACACCAGTGCTGACTTCTGAGACAGTGTCCCAGGAGGCTGAAGGGGCTGCGTCCACATCTGGACACAGCCACACCCTAGGGTTTCACTTTCAGTTTGAGCGGAGCCTACATCTCAGTCCACCTGCCCATCTCTCCCTATGGCCTAGCCCTTTAAGCCCCAGGGTACCCCTGAACTTGGACATCAATCCCAGTCTCAGGCCAGCCCCACAGGCTTTCCTCAGCCGGATGGGCCCAGAAGCTGAGCCTGTCCCCCAGCCCCCACTCCCCCATCCATCTCCCTGCCACCTGCCCACCTCTATATGGTCTCAACCTTAGTTGTAGTGTTCTCGGCACATATCCAAACACAATCAGTTTTACCTACTTTTTTAAACTTTGGCATATAGATTTTCTGGAGCTCTTATAAGCAATTCCAGGCTTACAGGAGATCTGTGAGGAGACCCAGCCCCAGGATCAGGTGCTGAGGACCCAAAGAGCTAACAGCTTCTCCCATCAGAGTTCAAGGGTCCCCACAGCTGGGACAAGGGCAAGCAGGGTGGAAGCCACTACCTATATCATCCAGGCTGGTAGGAGGAAAACAACACCGACAACAGTAACAATAACAAACGCTCCCCAGACACTTTTTTTCAACTCAGAATTAATCTCTCAATCCCCAAACACTGGGTGCTAGGTGCCGTTCTAAGCGCTTTACATCAAAACTCATTTAAACCTCAACAAGCCTACAAAATAGATACTGTTATAATCCCTATTTCACAAATGGGAAACTGAGACTCAAGGAGGTTAAGGTGCTTGCCCAGGGTGGCCTCGGTGGCAAGCTAGCAAGGAAGACCCAGCTTCCTCCAAAGAAGGAGCAGCCGGGGAATGGGAAATGTGGGTCCTGGCCCCCAGGGGTCTTCTGCAGACAGCCTGGCCCAGATCCCCCATCTGAGGAACCAGGAACAGCCAGCCCCACTTCCTGCCACCCAGCGCCCCACGCTTCCTGTTGTTGCCCACACAGAGCTCTTACTCACTGGGGAACCCCCCCCCCCCCCCGGCAGCACACCCTCTCTCAGGGGGAAGTGGAGGCCTCCCCTCCCCCTCCCATGTGCACACTGCTACCGTTAGCACCACCGCTGCCCCACCCTCCAGGAGAGGTGGGCCCTCCCTCCAGCGGTTTCCGGCCACCAGGCAGTTTTCGGTCCGGGCCCCACTGCTGGTGACCTGCATAACGGTGGGGAGGTTGCCTGGCCCTCACTAACTAAGGATCTGGGGCTCCTGGGGAGTGCACAGTAACCTTGGGTGCTCTTGGTAGTGGAGGAGGAGGGAGGGGAGAGGCAGGGTCTGGGCTCCCTCTGCTAAATGGGCCCTGAGATGGAGAGGACCAGATCAGCTCCAGCTTTATCCCCTTTCTCACAGTGGAGGGGGGTTACTGAGCATCTGCTCTGTGTCAGGCACTGTGCGAAGTCCTCTATTTCACCCTCTCGACAATCCTAGGAGGCCAGCAGATGCCATTACTATTCTCTTTTTACAGGTGAGGGAAACTACAGCTCAGAGAAGTTAAGTAACTTGTCCAGGGCCATGCAGGTAGTGACAAAAATGAATCTCAACCCCCAAACATCATGACCCCAAAGCTCAGGAAACGTCCCTGCCTTTCCCATAAGTAATCCCTGTCCCCTCAAAGGCCACCCAAGCCACCTTCCAGGGCTCCATGTCCCCAGGAAAAAGGCAGAGGTAGCCCTGAGAGCACCTGCTCCTGCCCGTCTCACCCAGCTCTCTGCCAATCAGCCCCAGATGTCACTGTGAATCATGCCCACCACATCCGTGGCTTTCCAGGGTTAGTATGTGCCAGCCCTGCCTGCTGGGAATGTCACCCCTCCCCTCTGCCCAGCCCAACATCAGACCACATGGCCGCATCCCCCCTGAGATCCTCTGTCCTGCAAATGGCAGGCATAAGGCCTGAGCCACCTCATGGCTCCATGTCCCCACACTTCATCTGCCCTGTCCCGGAGGTGGGAGTGGCCAGGGGGCAGCGCCTCAGTTGCAGTCCCTTCTGCCCTTTACTGCCAGCCCCAGAAGGGAAGGGCCCCAGCTGCAAGCAGGACTCCAGGCCCACACACCCAACATGGGGCCATCCTGACCTCCCCACACAGCCTGGCCAGGCACCCAGGCCTCTGGGCACAAGCCAAGAGCACCCATCAGGCAAATTCCTCTCCACTGCTACTGGATGCCAGCCAGCATGGCTCTTGGCCTCACGTACACCACCCCTGACACCTTCCCTTGATCCCTCTGCCCCAAGGTTACGGGATTCTCCCTGCCCGGCAGATCAGGGGTGTCCCAGGCCCAGGTGTAAGCGTGGCTCTTCTGGCAGGCCTGGAAAGGTCGCCTTGTCATCCCAGTCCCTGACCCTGCATGCCTCCCAGGGGAAGGCATGAAGGGGCTGGAAGACACCCAGCCTTGGGCATGGGCGTAGGAGAGGCGAGAGCTTGGCGCCCCGCTGGCTGGTGTTCCCACCATCGCAGCAGGCCCGTGGGGCTGGGCAGCCATCACTCCTCTGCTGTTGCTAAGGCAGCAGCCGGAAACCCTGGCTCAACCTGCTCTTTCTCTCCACCCCCATTTTAAGCAGGGGGCACCCCCTTCTTCCACAGCTTTCTTGGAAAGGTAGCCCCCCACCACCCACCCTTGCATGGGAGAAGGGCTCCCTGCACCTCCTGTCTGGCTGTAAGTGGGGACACCCCTCACCCACAAGAGAGGTCCTACAGCCAGGAGAGGAAGGAGAGTTTGGGGTATCAGGATCCTATGCCCCACCAGGGACAAAAGGGGAAGGAAGAGGTTCCCTGGGGCCGCTGGACTACATCCCTGAGGGCAGGACTGTGCTTCTCCCATTGAGACTGGGGACCACTGATGGCGGTGGGCCCCTCCCCTCAGCAATCTAAGGTTCTTCTCCTCTTAGACACTGACCGAGGACAGGACTCAGCTCTGGCCATGGTGGTTCGGGTGGGGGTTCACATAGCGACCAACTCTGCGATACACACTGCCAGACCTGAGGGTTGAACCAACTCTTTAGCCCTGGGCAGCCTCAGGCAGAGGTCAAGGTTGTCACCCTGGGGCAAGCCTCATGCCCCAGCTGGTGGGGAATGAGAGGAACCAGGGTCTTAGCCAAGTGTCCTTAGATTGGGTTTAACCTGCCCACAACAGGATATAAGACAGGCTGAGCCACCCCGGGAAGAAGGTATAAACACACTGGGGTTCCTGGGCACCTGGTAGGGGGTAAGCCCTGGTGGGTGCTGCTACCCTAAATTTCTGCTAGGCACCTCCGCTTTCTCCACCAGCACACCCTCTCTGACCCACCTGTGGGTGTCCCCCCTCCACATCCTGGTACTCAGGGACTCCCAGTGGCATTTACTGTCAGACTCAGCCAATCAGTTACAGCCACAAATCCAAGCAGGGCAAACAAGTCCTACACACACATCAGAACCTCACCATTTGACTTGTGGATTTTCCCCTGGTCTGAATTATTCACAGGGCTCCTCCCCATCAGCGTGCTAAACAGAAGATTGGGGTCAGGACCTCACCCCAAGAGCCCACACCCGCGACCATAGACACACACTTGGCGGAAAGACAGACCCATGTCCCTCCAACCAGGTTGGCAGGGGTCCAAGGACCCACCACCAATGCAGGCTCTCCAGATGGCCCCCAGAGACTGTGTCTCCTCGTTCTCCCCCCTCCCCCATCTGCTCAGCTCAGCTCAGCTTTGTGAAGTCCTATGCTTGGGGAGCGGGGAGCAGGGCAGGTGGAGAGATGGAGAAGTCAGGGGCCAGCCTGGTGTGAGGCGTCCCTCAGCGTCCCTGCCCTCCTCTAATCAAGCAAGGTGTCTTCACAAGGATGGATCCCTTGCCACCCCATAGCTCCTCCAAACTCCCCCCAGCCTTCTCTTGGGAGAGGACAGAAGCCAACATATTCAGGAACTGTTAGGAGGCGACCCTTTGGGGCCATGCTGAGGATCTAGCACGTATGGCCTAATGACCAGCCAGGCGAGGGGAAATGATGTCAAGGAGATGGAGGGCCACCAACTGAGCCAGCACCCTCTGCGGCCTGTGTCTCCGTTGAGCCCCCACCCTCAGACCTGCAGGGACTGGGAAATGCATCTGGGAGAAGGCACAGCCTCATTTGCCTGTCACCCAGCGTCCAGCAAGGGAAGGCTGACAGCAGGCAGGCCACCAGGCAATTAGAGGAGGGAGCCAGGGCCAGGGCGTCGGGGGTGGGGAGAGTGAGAGTGAGCAGCTCTTCCTCTCCCTACTTCTGCCTTATGCAGGGTCTTGGAAACCCCTGAGTCTGCTCTGGAGCCCCCACCCCACTGAACATGTTGACTGTTTCCAGGCTCGGCCTGAGCTGATGGTTCCCTCCCAGAGACCTATTCCCCAGCGACCCCGCTCCAATTCCCCAGGTAGGCACAGAGGAGGGTGGTTCCAGATTTTGCTCCACCCCTAGCCTGGGCGACCCACCCGTCCTGACCCCACCCTCCCTCATCTTACTCCCTTCAGTGGCTTGGAAAGGATGCCCCAAGATAAAGACCCACAGGCACCCTGGCTCTGACATATGGCGGGGTAGAAACACAGATACCTCCTGGCCATGATCCGACAACCCCATTCCCCGCAGCCCAGGCGCCCAACAAATCAGGACCCAACACCTCCAGCAGGTCTCCCGCTCCCGGGAGGTTGTAACCCTTTCATCTTTGACTCTAGACACAGAAAGGCAGATGCCCCAGACCCGCGCCCGGTGGCTGGGCCTGCGTGCAGTGGGGAAGGGGGCGACCCGGGACCCCTGTGCGGCCCCGCTCCCAACTTCTTCACAGAACATACTTGTTTAGACCTTTAGACCCAGCTGGGGTGGAGGTGTCTTAGGGAGGGAGACTGGGCGATAACTGAAGAAAGTTTTGGGGGGAGAGTGCTAAGTCACTCTGAAAAAAAGGCCACTGTCGCTCCCACCTCCTGGAAGGGGCAGCTGCCGGACCGGGGATCTCCAAGCGGCACCTGAGTCCCCGGGGGCGGGGACGCGCGCCCAGCCCCTGCCGCGCCCCTGCCGCCCCCCGCCCGCGCCCGACCCGCCTCCGGGTCGCACTCACCAGGGCGCGGTTGAACCTCTCCTCCAGCTCTCCGGCCGCGGGCATCGGCTGCTTGGGAGGCGCGGGCTGCTTGGGGGGCGGCGCGGCGGGGCCCGCGGGCTGCTCGGCGCTGCCGGCCGCGTTGCCCATGGTGGTCCCCACCCAGCCGGCCAGGCGCCTCCAGCCTCGGAAATCCAGCTTTCCGGGGGACGGGGACGAGGCTCCCGGCCCGGGCGGGGGCGAGGGGGCAGCGGCTGGCGGCGGCGGCGGGGGTCTCGGCGGCGGGGGGCGCTCGGCTCAGCGGCGCGCAGGGGCCGGAGCGCGGCGTCCCATCGGGGCGGCCCCGTCCGTGGGACCGGGCGGCGAGCTGCAGGGTTGGGGGAGGAAGTCAGGCTGCAGGCCGCCGGGGCCAGAGGGCTGGGCCGGGGGCAGGAAGCTGCGGCGCTGGCTCCCCCCTCGGCGATTTTCGAACTTCTGCTGTCGCTCCCCGTGCGCGCAAACCGCAGTTCGCCGCCGCCGCCGGGCACCCAGCCCCAGGGGGGCGGGCTGGAGGGAGGGGGCGGGCGCTGGCCGGGGGACCCCCGCAACCATGGCGGGCGGGGAGTGGGCTGCCGAGCCGCTTCACCTGCCGCAGAGGGGGCGGCCGGCGCCGCTTCACCTGCCGGAGCGGGAGGCCACCGAGGCGAGGCCGAGGCGGCGGCGCGCTCGGCGGCGCCTCCGGGTCCTAGAACCGCATCCTCCCGCTCGCCTCGGGCGAGGGATTGGCCGGGTCTGGGTGAAGGGGGTCACGCCCTGGGGATCGGAGGGGCACATCTTCTCCGCACCGAGGATCTCAGCGACTGCGAGCACGGCTCGGAGACCCACGGTGGTGCAGCGTTGGCGCGCCAGGGCTGCGTTCCCGTCTCGGGTCCCGGACTGAGAAGGTGGGAACCCCCTTCCAGGCCCCCCACCTTTTATTTCTCTCCTCCCCTGCTTAGCCCAGAGACGAGCTGAGGACCAGGGGGAGCCATCTCCAAACAGGAACTCCTAAACAGGGTGGGGGGCGCGGACGCTGGCCAGTGGAGACCCCCGCCACCTGTCCCACCTCGACCAACCGTGCGCCTGTGCAGGGCACCCCTACAGGTTTTAGAATGGGGGCACCTATGGAATATTGCAGGCTGCGAGAAGCTGGGCCCGCCAAGGTGGTCCCAAGGAGGAGTGGGGGGTTGCGGAAAGGAGGATGAGAGCCAGCCACAAGGCTGGAAAAGGAGCGGGCACCGCAGAGGAGGGAAAAAGAATCTTGACACTGTCACCACCAGGGATCTAGAGGGGCCTCTCACCTTGGAGAATAACAATCTCTGATGTCTGCTAATTACAGAAATACTTTCAGAGCTCTTTCATTCATCCTGACAATGGCCAGAGAAGGTAGGTATTGGTAGCCTTATTTTAGAGATGAGGAAACTGAGGCTGAGAGTAGGTGAGTAAGCTGTTCAAGGGCACTCAGCTAACAAAGGACAGAAGCAAGCCTCCTCACTGTCTACCTCCAAAACCTACACTGGCTTGGAGTTGCTGTCCTGGCCCTCCGTTGCCCATCTCATGTAGGATGGGAGAGTATGGGGGGCTGGGGTCCCATCTATAGCCTGAATTTGAGACTTTCAGTTGCTCCTCTCATTCCCCATTTAATTTGTGGGGATCCCCAACTGACCCCTCCCTACACTTCCAGGGCACTGAGGAGGGAGGGCCCACTGAAGGAGCCCCGAATTATCTCTAGGCCAGGTCAGGAGCCATTAGTGTCCCCTCCCCTGACAGCATCCTCCTCCTTCTGCCCTCACATTCAGAGCCACTGACAAGACTTTAAGCAAGAGACGGAAAGTTAACATCTAATCCGGAGGAAGACCCTGGAAGGAGCCAGCCTCTTCCCCCAGGCTGACCTGGTTTAAGCCTTTCTTTTGCCAAGGTCACCAGCACCCCAGATGGGTGAGAGATGTGATCACTGGTTTCGTGGCCTGACCAAGGACCTCCAAGGTGAGTCAAAGCAGGATTCTCCTTGGGCATGCAGGGGAAATGATCCATTCCCTGCACACTGCCATATTCTCCCTCTCAGACAGACCAGAGCCTTGCCCTTGGGTCCTTGCCCTTGAGATTAGCTAGGACCTCCTCCTCTTCTTCTCCTTCTTTCTTCTTCTTCTTGTCTCTATAAGATAACTGTTGTGGAAGACTTTTTTTTCTTTTAAGACGGAGTCTCTCGCTGTTGCCCAGGCTGGAGTGCAGTGGCTCGGTCTCAGCTCACTGCAACCTCCACCTCCCAGGTCCAAGCAATCATCCAGTCTCAGCCTCCTCAGTAGCTGGGACCACAGGTGCGCGCCACCACACCCAGCTCATGTTTGTATTTTTAGTAGAGACGGGGTTTTGCTATGTTGACCAAGCTGGTCTCGAACTCCTGACCTCAAGTGATCCGCCTGCCTCGGCCTCCCAAAGTGCTGGGATTACAGGCATGAGGCACCCCGTCCAGCCTGGAAGACTTTTTTTTTTAATGAATAAAAACACATTTTTTTAAAGAATGGATTCCCTGATTCCTCAATGGCTGTCTCTTTCAATTGAACAATAAACCTTTACTTAGCACCAGCTACATGCCCATCACTGTGCTTGGTCCTGCAGATTCTGTGGCAGATGAGAAATGCCTCGGTCCTTGGGCTGCTTGCAGCCTAGCGAGGGACAGACTTTTAACCTCTCTAGGAGAGTGGCTGCTTCAAGTCATCCTATGGGACCAGCTGTTCATGCTTCCTCTTGCCCAGAACTACTTCTGTGAGAGGAAAAGAGAAGGGTAGGAGCGTGCCCTGCAGCTGGAAACCCAAGCCAGGCGGGGAGCCACGAATGCAGTAGTTACCAGACTGTATCTTCAATCCTGGGGGCTTCTCAAGCCATTGCCAGCCACTCTTCACCCAAGGCCTGGTGGAATAAAGCTGGGCTAAGTAACACCTCTTCTGTGGAAAATTATTGTTTCTGCAAGCCTATATTCATTCTCTCTCTCTCTCTCTCTCTCTCTCTCTCATGCTGATCAGAACTGTGAGTTACAAAAAAAAATGAGAAGATGGAATCAATTATTACGTAGTAAATTTCATTGGCTTGGCAGGAGGTATCTTTCCCATCTTGGCCCACAGAGGAGGAAATCCTAGAAGGGATGACTGAAGCTTGGGACTAACACATTGGTGAATCTGTGCTACCCCCTGCTGGCCACAGACGGTATGACAGCCAAGATAGGGCAAGGCTTCGAGGGGCGATGGATGGATTCACCGCAGCGGCGACATTTCTGGACTGTTGTCACCTTCAGTGCAGTCACTGGGGATATTCAGAACCCAGGTGATTGCTAAGGTTTCCCCAGGGATCTCTTCTCTCCCCTTCACCATTACTCAGTAGGAGCCTCCTTAAAAACGGAAAACGAGAGGCCGGGCGCGGTGGCTCACGCCTGTAATCCCAGCACTTTGGGAGGCCGAGGCGGGTGGATCACGAGGTCAGGAGATCGAGACCATCCTGGCTAACACAACCCCGTCTCTACTTAAAATACTAAAAATTAGCCGGGCGTGGTGGCACGCGCCTGTAGTCCCAGCTACTCAGGAGGCTGAGGCAGGAGAATCGCTTGAACCCGGGAGGCGGAGGAGGTTGCAGTGAGCTGAGATGGTGCCACTGCACTCCAGCCTGGCCGACTGAGACTCCATCTCCAAAAAAAAAAAAAAAAAAAAAAAAGGAAAAAGGGGCCGGGCGCGGTGGCTCACGCCTATAATCCTAGCACTTTGGGAGACCAAGGCGGGCAGATCACGAGGTCAGGAATTCGAGACTAGTGTGGCCAACATGGTGAAACCCCATCTCTACTAAAAATACAAAAAATTAGCCGGGTGTGGTGGCGCATGCCTGTAATCCTAGCTACTCGGGAGGCCGAGGCAGGAGAATCGCTTGAACCCAGGAGGCCGAGGTTGCAGTGAGCCGAGATCACGCCATTGCACTCCAGCCTGGGCGACAGAGCAAGACTCCATCTTGAGGGGAAAAAAAAAAAAAAGAAAAAGGGGCCAGGCACCTGTAATCCCAGCACTTTGGGAGGCTGAGGAGGGAAGATCGCTAAAACCCAGGAGTTCAAGACCAGCCTGGGCAACATGGTGAGACCCCATCTCTACAAAAAATACAAAAAACAAAAACAAAAACAAAAAACAGCTGGGCATGATGGTGCGCACCTGTAGTCCCAGCTACTCGGGAGGCTGAGGTGGGAGGATTGTTTGAGCCTGAGAGGTCAAGGCTGCAGTGAGCCAAGATCGCATCACTGCACTCCAGCCTGGGTAACAGAGCAAGACCCTGCCTCAAAAAAAAAAAAAAAATAAGGAAAAAGGTTATTACACAGTTCAAAAGAGAAACAAAGTGCAAAAGCATGTGCAAAGAAAGTAAAGTCCCTCCTGGCCAAGTGCGATGGCTCATGCCTGTAATCTCAACACCCTGGGAGGCTGAAGTGGGTGGATCATTTGAGGTCTGGAGTTTGAGACCAGCCTGGCCAACATGGTGAAACCCCGTCTCTACTAAAAATATAAGAATTAGCTTGGCGTAGTGGCAGGTGCCTGTAATCCCAGGTACTCGGGAGGCTGAGGCAGGAGAATTACTTGAACTTGGGAGGCGGAGGGTGCCGCGAGCCAAGATCACGCCAGTGCACTCTAGCCTCGGCAACAGAGCAAGACTCTATCTCGAAGGAAGGAAGGAAGGAAGGAAGGAAGGAAGGAAGGAAGGAAGGAAGGAAGGAAGGAAGGGGAAAGAAAGGAAAGATTGCTTGCCAATCAGCCTCCTTGTTGCCCTGTTGCCCATTCCCTCCCCAGAGGCAACCACTCTTAACAGTTTTTTTTTAGACAGAGTCTCACTCTGTTGCCCAGGCGGCTGGAGTGCAGTGGTGTGATCTCAGCTCACTGCGACCTCCGCTTCCCGGATTCAAGCAATTCTCCTGCCTCAGCCTCCTGAGTAGCTGGGACTACAGGTGTGCACCACCACGTTCAGCTAATTTTTGTATTTTTAGTAGAGACGGGGTTTCACCATGTTGGCCAGGCTGGTCTTGAACTCCTGACCTCAAGTGATCCACTCGCCTTGGCCTCCCAAAGTGCTGGGATTACAGGTGTGAGCCACCGCGCCTGGCCTCTTAACAGTTCTAATGTATCTTTGCAGAGATATTTGGAGCATATGCTGTGTGTATGTGCGTCTGTGTGTGACACAAATGATAGCACACGCTCTACACTGCTCAGCACCTGCTATTTTCATGTCATAATATACCTGCCTGTAGATAGTCAACATCATTTTCCATCATATGGTGTGTCACAATTTATTTACCATTCCCCTCCTAGTGGATATTTATGTATGTCCGCCTTTTATTACTACAAACAATGCTAATTACAGGAAATATCTTGGTACATATATTTGCAGACATATGTGTGTGTAAAATACATTTATAAGTATGGCAATTCTGGGTCAAAGATTATGTGCTCTTAAATGTTTTATAGGTTTTCACAGAATTGCCCTCCAAAAATTTTGTACCAATTTACAATCCCCAACAACGGATGAGATCACCTGTTTCCCCAAATCCTCACAAACAGGTTAATATCAGGCCTTTTGATCTTAGGTGATGACTCTTTAAAAGTCCTGCTCACAGAGCAGTTGATGATCTGTCTTTTTCTTTGGGCAGCGGGTTTCTCCAAGGAAGGGACTGTGTCTTTCTCATACCTACATCCCCAGTGAAGGACTTGACATCATCCTTGGGAGTTACTCAAGAAGTGTCTGCTAAATATTGAGTGAAAGAAACAGAGCTGCATTTTGGCAGGCCGGGACGGAGAGGGTAAAAGGTTAGGTTTGAACAGGAGGCCTGCTTTTTTTTTTTTTTTGAGACGGAGTCTCACTCTGTTGCCCAGGCTGGAGTGCAGTGGCGCGATCTCAGCTCACTGCAACCTCTGAGGAGGACTGCTCTTTAGGGCCACTTTCTCTTCCAGACCCTGGTCAAGCCTCTGCCCCAAATCCAAAAGACTTCCTCTTGCAGGAGCCTCCCAGGTTGCAAGGTCTGAGGTTGAAGGCCCAGAACTCCCAGTGCAGCTTTCACCCAGCTCTGCTGCATTCCAGGGATGGGCCCCATCATCCCCAAGCTGCCTGAGAACTGGAAACAAACTAGGTGTCCAGCTTTAGGGGATCAGTTAAACCACTGTCCTATAGAACTTTCTGCAATGATGAAAATGTTCTCTATCTGCCCTGTCCAATATGGCAGCCACTGGCCACTCGTAGCTACCGAGTATTCAAGCTGTAGCTAGTTCAACTAAGGAAATAAATAAATGTTACTTAATTTTAATTAATTTCCATTTAAGTAGCCATGTGTGGCTACTATATTTGACAGTGAAGGGTTCAGTAAATTATGATATAGCCCCACAATGGAAAACTATGCAGCTGTAAAAAAAAATAATAAGGATGCCAAGAAAAATGGAAAGATCTTCAGGATATATTTTGAAACAAAAATGTGGTACAGGCTGGGTGCAGTGGCTCACGCCAATAATCCCAGCACTTTGGGAGGCCAAGGTGAGAGCCGAGGCAGGAGGATCACTTGAGTCCAGGGGTTCAAGACCAGCCTGGTCAACATAATGAGACTTCCGTCTCTACAGAAAGTGAAAAAAAAAAAAAAAAAAGACAGCATGGTGGTATATGAATTTAGTCCTATCTACTCAGGAAGCTGAGGTGGGAGGATTGCTTGAGCCGGGGAAGTTGAGGCTGCAGTAAGCTGTGATTGTGCCACCACACTCCAGCCTGTGTGACAGAGCAAGACCCCATCTAAAAAAAAAAAAAAGGCCAGGCACGATGGCTCACACCTGTAATCCCAGCACTTTGGGAGGCCAAGGACCGTGGATCACCTGAGGTTGGGAGCTCAAGACCAGCCTGACCAACATAGAGAAACCTCATCTCTACTAAAAACACAAAATTAGCCGGGTGTGGTGGCACATGCCTATAATCCCAGCTACTCAGAAGACTGAGGCAGAAGAATCACTTGAACCCAGGAGGCGGAGGTTGCGGTGAGCCAAGATAGTGCCATTGCACTTCAGCCTGGGCAACAAGAGTGAAACTCCGTCTCAAAAAAAAAAATGTGGTTCAGAACAGTATACATAGTATGTCATCTTTTTTGAAAGAAAGGCAGGTAGGCCGGGCGCAGTGGCTCACGCCTGTAATCCCAGCACTTTGGGAGGCCGAGGCGGGCGGATCACGAGGTCAGGAGATCGAGACCATCCTGGCTAACGCGGTGAAACCCTGTCTCTACTAAAAATACAAAAAATTAGCCGGGCATAGGTGGTGCACTCCTGTAGTCCCAGCTACTCGGGAGGCTGAGGCAGGAGAATGGCGTAAAACCCGGGAGGCTGAGCTTGCAGTGAGCCAAGATCGCGCCACTGTACTTCAGCCTGGGAGACAGAGCGAGATTCCGTCTCAAAAAATAAAAAAAAAAAAAAAAGAAAGGCAGGTAGAGGAGGCTGGGTGTGGTGGCTCATGCCTGTAATACCAGCACTTTGGGAGGCCAAGGGGAACAGATCACTTGCAGAAATGTGAGACCGGCCTGGACAACATAGTGAAACCCCATCTCTACACAAAATACAAAAATTAGTTGGACGTGGTAGTGCGCACCTGTAGTCCCAGCTACTCAGGAGGCTAAAGTGGGAGGGTTGCTTGAGCTGGGGAAGTCAAGGCTGCAGTGAGCCAAGATTGCACCACTGCACTCCAGCAGGGGTGACAGAGTGAGACAGCAGGAGTGACAGAGTGAGACCCTGTCTCAAAAAAAAAAGAGCTTTGCACAGTGGTAGTATCATAGCCAATGAATGAAAGGGAGGTGGAAATAAAAATAAATGTTTATATTTGCTTGAATTTGCATAGGGAAAGTAATAACAGTGGGTGACCTATAGGGAGCTGGGGAATCCTGTTGGGGGGGTAGGCAAGGACAGGGTGGGAACAGAACTTTCCAGTGAATTTCTTTATATTTCATTTTGGTTGTTGAAACATGTACATATATTATCTATTCAAAAAGTTAAATTAAGGTCAGGTGCAGTGGCTCATGCCCGTAATCCCAGTACTTTGGGAGGTTGAGGTAGGAGGATCACTTTACCCCAGGAGTTGGAGACCAGCCTGGGCAATATAGTGAGACCTCCTTTCTACAAAAAGTTTACAAATTAGCCATAAGCCAGGTGCGGTGGCTCACACCTGTAATCCCAGCACTTTGGGAGGCGGAGGCAGGCAGATCACTTGAGGTCAGGAGTCCGAGACCAGCCTGGCCAACATGGTGAAACCTCATCTCTACTAAAACTACAAAAATTAGCTGGGAATGGCAGCAGGTGCCTATAATCCCAACTACTTGGGAGGCTGAGACAGGAGAATCGCTTGAGCCCGGGAGGCAGAGGCTACAGTGAGTCAAGATCACGCCACTACACTACACTCCAGCCTCGGCAACAGAGCAAGACTCCGTCTCAAAAAAAAAAAAAAAAAATTAGCCATATACGGTGACACGTTCCTGTAGTCCCAGCTACTTGGGAGGCTGAGATGGGAAAGTCACTTGAGCCAGGGAAGTTGAGGCTGCAGAGAGCCAAGATCGCGCCACTGCACTCCTGCCTGTGTGACACAGTGAGACTATGTCTCAAAAAAATGAAAAGGTGGCTGGGCACAAGGCTCACACCTGTAATCCCAGCACTTTGGGAGACTGAGGCAGGCAGATCACTTGAGGCCATGAGTTCGAGACCAGACTGGCTAACATGGTGAAACCCCATCTCTACTAAAAATACAAAAATTATCTGGGTGTGGCAGTGTGTGCCTGTAGTCCCAGCTACTAGAGAGGCTGAGGCAGAAGAATCACTTGAACCCGGGAGGCAGAGGTTGCAGCGAGCCGAAATTGTACTACTGCACTCCAGCCTGGGTGGCAAAGCGAGACTCCGTCTCAAAAAAAAAAAAAAGTAAATTAAAATTAAAGCAAATTGCTTGCTATTTAACCATGAGGGCTGCTGTCTCCCTCTTCTTGGCAACTCGTGATAGTCACTATGTTATCCTTTCTTTTTTTTTTTTTTTTTTTTTTTTTTTTGAGACAAAGCCTTGTTCTGTCGCCCAGACTGGAGTGCAGTGGTGCGATCTCAGCTCACTGCAACCTCCGCCTCCTGGGTTAAAGCAATTCTTCTGCCTCAGCCTCCTGAGTAGCTGGGATTACAGGTGCATGCCACCATGCCCGGCTAATTTTTGTATTTTTTTAGTAGAGACGGGGTTTCACCATATTGGCCAGGCTGGTCTCGAACTCCTGACCTTGTGATCTGCCCACCTCAGCCTCCCAAAGTGCTGGGATTACAGGTGTGAGCCACTGCACCCAACCCAACGCTATCCTTTCTATGTAACTCACTAGAGGACAGCCCCAGGGAGTGGACCAGCGAAGACCGCATGAGCCATACCCCAGTGACACAGGCTCCCAAACCCGGCCATGCATCACAATCAGAATTTGGGGGGAGTACGGTCAGGGATTTGTGTCTTTTAAAGTCCTCCAGGTAATTCAGTCAGTTACTGAGCTGTCCTTGTCAATGCTTCCCAGTGAAGAGAGTACAGGCTACATGTCCCAGGTACATATCCCTTCCCTTTAGACAGCAGTCATCACTGACGTCTTCTGAGTACCAGTGCTGTGCCAGACACTGAGGCATTCTACGTGTTACTGTAAGGCAAACAGCATCCCGGCAGGGCAGGCCTCGCCGATGTGCTCACTGAGCTCGGTGTCCTCTGGAGTGACTGACTTATTCAATGTCATATTGCTGGTAAATGTCAGAACTAGGATCTGAATCCAGTCATAAACTCCCTGAGCCTCTGTTTTCTTCTCTGAAAAAAGAAAATGGTGACACGATTTTATTGAATTGTTTTGAATGTTCAATACAATTTTATGTAAAGCACTTAGCAGAGACTTTTATTTCCAGCAATAAGGTGGACTATATATATTCAGAAAAACTCTTGTGTACAAAACAGCTAGAAATGCTAGATAAAAAATTAAAAAAAAATGTATATGGGTCTCCTTCCTTCCTTCCTTTCCTTCTTTCCTTCTTTGCTTCCTTCCTTCCCTCCCTCTCTCCCTCTCCTTCCTTCTCTCTTTCTCTCTCTTTCTTTCTCTCTCTTTCTCTCTTCCTCTCTTTCTCTCTCTCTCTCTCTCTGTTTCTCTGTTTCTCTCTTTCTTTCTCTTGCTGTGTTGCCCAGGCTGGAGTGCAGTGTTGTGATCTTGGCTCACTGCAGCCTCCATCTCCTGGCTTCAAGCAATTCTCTTGCCTCAGCCTCTTGAGCCTTGAGTAGCTGGGACTACAGGTGCACATCACCATCCCTGGCTAATTTTTATATTTTTAGTACAGACGGGTTTTCACCATGTTGGCCAGGCTGGTCTCAAACTCCTGACCTCAACTGATCCACCCACCTCGGCCTCCCAAAGTGTTGGGATTACAGGCGTGAGCCACTGCGCCCAGACATGTGTGTTATTTTCAATGCAAGGCTAAGCCAGCAAGAAAACAAGACTCCACAAAGGCACAAATCCAGAAAGGAACAAGACAAAGCCTGGGGCCTCATAAAGAGGAGGAAATTAAATCAGAGATAATGTACCCTTCAAAAAAGTCAAGAGTGAACCAGGCGTGGTGGCTCAAGCCTGTAATTCCAGCACTTTGAGAGGCTGAGGCAGAAGGATCGCTTGAGTCCAAGAGTTCAAGAACAGCCTGGGCAACATGGTGAGACACCATCTCTACAAAAAATACTTAAAATTAGCCAGGCATGGTGGTACACACCTGTAGTCCCAGCTACTCAGGAGGCTGAGGTGGGAGGATCACATGAGCCCAGGAGACAGAGGCTGGAGTGAGCCAAGATCATGCCGCGACACTCCAGCCTGGGTGACAGAGCAAGACCCTGTCTCAAAAAAAAATTTTAAAAAGAAAGAAAGAAAAAGTCAAGGGTGCCCAAAAGGTGATATCCTTCGATAGTAATGGAAAAAACATCTACCCAGCAGAGAGAGATTCTAGGGATACTTGCTTACCTCAATCTATCAATAAGATATATCCATTCTAGGCCAGGCACAGTGGCTCACGCCTCTAATCCCAGCACTTTGGGAGGCTGAGATGGGCAGATCACAAGGTCAGGAGATCAAGATTACAGGCGCATGCCACCATGCCCAGCTAATTTTTGTATCTTTTTAGTAGGAGAGATCGAGACCATCCTGGCTAACATGGTGAAACCCCGCCTCTACTAAAAATACAAAACAATTAGCCGGTCATAGTGGCGGGCACCTGTAGTCCCAGCTACTCGGGAGGCCGAGGCAGGAGAAAGGCTTGAACCCGGGAGGCTGAGCTTGCAGTAAGCTGAGATCGCGCCACTGCACTCCAGCCTGGGCAACAGAGCGAGACTCCATCTCAAAAAAAAAAAAAAAGATATATCCATTCTACAGTTGTATGTACCTAATAACATAGCTTCAAAAATCATAAAACAGAAATACTGGTAAAAATAGGCCGGGCTCAATGGCTCATGCCTGTAATCCCAGCACTTTGGGAGGCCCAGGGGGGCGGATCACAAGGTCAGGAGATTGAGACCATCCTGACTAACACGGTGAAACCCCGTCTCTACTAAAAATACAAAAAATTAGCCGAGCGTGGTGGCGGGCGCCTGTAGTCCCAGCTACTCGGGAGGCTGAGGCAGGAGAATGGCGTGAACCCGGGAGGCAGAGCTTGCAGTGAGCCGAGATCGCACCACTGCCCTCCAGCCTGGGCAGCAGAGCGAGACTCTGTCTCAAAAAAAAAAAAAAAAAAGAAAGAAATACTGGGAAAAATAGACAAATCTACCAATGGAAGATTTAAATCACCTCCCTCTGGAATTGGTACATCAAGCAGACAAAAAATTCAGTAAGGATTTAAAAGATTTGAGCCATGCAATCAGCAAGCATAATCTAACAGAATATTTTAAATACTCCAGTTCAAACAATTGGTGAACACACTGTTACTTTCAGACACACACGGACTATTTACAAAAATGACCACATATCAGATCATAAAGCAAGTAGTCTCCATCAACTCAAAATATCATACAGACCACATTTTCTAACAGCAATAGAATTAAATTAGAAATCAATAATTTTTAAAAATAAACAACCCCATGCATTTTTAAATGTCAAAATGCACTGGGCGCAGTGGCTCACGCCTGTAATCCCAGCACTTTGGGAGGCCAAAGAGGGTGGATCATGAGGTCAGTAGTTCGAGATCAGCCTGGCCAAGATAGTGAAACCTCATCTCTACTAAAAATACAAAAATTAGCCAAGCATGATGGCAGGTGCCTGTAATCCTGCTACTTGGGAGGCTGAGGCAGGAGAATCGCTTGAACCCGAGAGACGGAGGTTGCAGAGAGCCAAGATCGTGCCACTGCACACCAACCCAGGTGACAGTGTAAGACTCCGTCTCAAAAAAAAGTCAAAATGCACTTCTAAATAATTCATGGGGCTGGACACAGTGGCTAATGCTCGTAATCCCAGCACTTTCAGAGGCTGAGGTAGGAGACTCGCTTGAGCGCAGGAGTTTGAGACCAGCCTGGGCAACATAGTGAGACCCTGTCTGTATAAAAAAAATTAAAAATAAAAATAGCCTGGCATGGTGGCGCACACCTGTAGTTCCAGCTACTCGGGAAACAGAGGTAGGAGGATTGCTTGAGCCCAGGAGTTAAAGGCTGCAGTGATTCATGATCAAACCACTGCACTCCAGCCTGGACCACAGAGATCCTGTCTCAAAATAAATAAATTAATTAATGAATTAATTAAAAATTTGTGGCTTGAAGAACTCCTAACAGAAATTAGAAAATATCTACAACAGAACATCAAAAATACCTTGTATAGCCCGAGCGCTATGGCTCATGCCTGTAATCCCAGCACTTTGGGAGCCTGAGACGGGCGGATCACCGGAGGTCAGGAGTTTGAGACCAGCCTGGCCAACATGGTGAAACCCTGTCTCTACTAAAAATACAAAAATTAGCCAGCCATGTTGGCGGGCACCTATGGTCCCAGCTACTCAGGAGACTGAGGCAGAAGAATCGCCTGAACCTAGGAGGTGGAGTTTGCAGTGAGCTGAGATCATGCCACTGCACTCCAGTCTGGGCGACAGAACAAGACTCCATCTCAAAAACAAACCAAAAAAGCCATGTATAAAGTTCTTAGCACATAGTGCCCTAAAAATGGAAGTGAAGATGAGGGTGATGAATATGCAGCAATTGCTTGGAGGGAAGGTATCTGCAGGACAAACTTGGCAATAGTCAGTTCTGAGGTCAAAGGAGGAGGGGTAAAGACTAAAGGACTGGCCAGTTGTGGTGGCTCACATCTGTAATCCCAGCACTTTGGGAGTCTGAGGTGGGAGGACGGCTTGAGTCCAGGAGTTAGAGACCAGCCTGAGCAACGTAGCAAGACCTTGTCTCTACTAAAAATTAAAAAAAAAATTAGCTAGGCATGGTAGCACAAACCCAAAGTCTCAGCTACTCAGGAGGCCAAGGCAGGAGGATTACTTGAGCCTAGGAGTACGAGGACAGCCTGAGCAACACAGTGAAACCCCGTCTCTACAAAGTGTTTAAAAAGGCCTGGCGCGGTGGCTCATGCCCATAATCCCAACACTTTGGGAAGCCGAGGCAGGCAGATCATGAGGTCAGGAGTTCAAGACCAGACTAACCAATATGGTGAAACCCCATCTCTACTAAAAATACAAAAATTAGCCAGCTGTGGTGCTGTGCACCTGTAGTCACAGCTACTTGGGAGGCTGAGGCAGGAGAATCGCTTTAACCCGAGAGGCGGAGGTTGCAGTGAGCCAAGATCGCGCCACTGCACTCCAGCCTGGGTGACAGAGTGACACTCCATCTCAAAAAAAAAAAAAAAAAAGTTTAAAAATTAGCCAGGTGTAGTGGTGCACACCTGTAGTCCCAGCTACTGAGGAGGCTAAGGCAGGAGGATTGCTTGAGCCAGGCAAGTAGAGGGTGAAGTGAGCTATGATTGTGCCACTGCACTGCCTGGCCAACAGAGCCAGACCCTGTCTCAAAAAAACACAAAAATTCAAGGGCTGAGTTTGAGGATGATCACTGAGTCTGGGAAGAGAGAATCCAAAGGATGAGATACAAACAGCAACCCTGTGAACTGGAGATTATTCTAGTTTCATTTTACATTAGTGGCCACTGAGGCTGCTAATGATGAAGTAACTCAAGTCACCCACTTATAAAGTGGCAGAGCCAGGATTCAAACCCAGGTTAGCCATCTTGCTTTTCATGGTGCCTCTGAGGGGACAGCTGAGGGAGGCCAGGAGGAGTTTCTTGGTTAACAACAAATGTTTATATTTTTACTTATTTTATTTATTTATTTATTTGAGATGGAGTGTCTCAAAAAAAATTTTTATTTATTTATTTTTTGTTTGTATTTTTAGTAGAGACGGGATTTCACCGTGTTAGCCAGGATGGTCTCAATCTCCTGACCTTGTGATCCACCCGCCTTGGCCTCCCAAAGTGCTGGGATTACAGGTGTGAGCCACTGCGCCTGGTCTATTTATTTATTTTGAGGCAGAGTCTTGCTCCATTGCCCCGGCTGGAGTGCAGTGACAAAATCATGGCTCACTACAGACTCCACCTCCTGGGCTTAGGCAATCCTCCTACCACAGCCTCCTGAGTTGCTGGGACTACAGGCGTGCACCACCACGCGCAGCTAATTTTTTTTTTTTTTTAATTATTTGTAGAAACAGATTCTCCCTGTGCTGCCTAGGCTGGTCTCCAACTCCTGGGCCTCAAGTGGTCCTCCCACCTCAGCCTCCAAAGTGCTAGGATTACAGACATGAGCCACTACACTTAGCCTCCAAATCTTAATCTTAGATTAAGTGTCTTAATCTTCTAAACGATCTGCCAAGGAGACATTTGGTCACTTCTCACACTCTGGCTGTGTCTGACTGACCTGAGAGGCTACAAACGACAGCTGTCACCTTTACTGGTCTGTCAGTCTGTCTGAAACAGCTCTGACAACCCAGCCAGAAGAGGAAAATGTAGTCATTTCTTTCAAGGCCCTAAGTCTTACAAAAAGTAGGGCAGATGGGGACCGGCTGCAGTGGCTCCTGCCTGTAATCCTACTGCTTTGGGAGCCCAAGGCGGGAGAATCACTTGAGCCCAGGAGTTCAAGACGAGCCTGGGCAACATAGTGAGACCCTGTCTCTATAGAAACTAAAAAATTAGCAAGACATGGTGGTGTGTGCCTGTTGTCCCAGCTACTCAAGAGGCTGAGGTGGAAGATCGCTTGAGCCTAGGAGCTCAAGGCTGCAGTCAGCCGTGATCACACCACTGCACTCCAGCCTGGGTGACAGAGTGAGACATTGTCTCAAAAAATAAACAGGCTAGGTGCGGTGACTCATGCCTGTAATCCCAGCATTTTGGGAGGCTGAGGCAGGTGGATCATTTGAGGTCAGTAGTTCAAGACCAGCCTGGCCAAAATAGTGAAACCCCACCTCTACTAAAAATAAAAAATTAGCCAGAAGTGGTGGCAGGTGCCTATAATCCCAGCTACTCGGGAGGCTGAGGCAGGTGAATCACTGGAACCAGGGAGGTGGAGGTTGCAGTGAGCCAAGATCATGCCACTGTGCTCCAGCCTGGGCGACAGAGCGAGACTCCGTCTCAAAAAAAAAAAAAAAAAAAAAAAAAAAAAAGCAAACAAACAAACTAGGGCAGGTGAGGTCCCATCCAATCTGCAGCCAAATAGACTGGGACTCACAGCTGCCCAGAGCTGCTGAGCTAAGAGGAGAGAGTGGACTAAGGGGGCCCCCTAGAAAACCTAGGTCCGTTCTTGGGGCTAGGGGAGCACAGCCTGGCATCTGGTACACAGTAGGTGTTTAATGAATGCTAACAGAAGGAACAATTGTCGAAGACCCGCTGAACACCAGGCACTGGGCCTGTGAAAGGGTCTTGTTAGTTTCATCCTTGTGGCAATACATTTAGGTTGGTGTTACTAGTCCCATTATTTCATTAAGATGCGGAGACTGGGGTGCTGAGAGGCTTAGTGACATATCCAAGGTCAAGAAAATGGCAGAGTCCTACCCAGAGCAATCAGACAAGAGAAAGAAATAAAGGACATCCAGGCCGAGCGCAGTGGCTCACACCTGTAATCCCAGCATTTTGGGAGGCCGAGGCGGGCGGATCACGAGGTCAGGAGATCGAGACCATCCTGGTGAACACGGTGAAACCCCATCTCTACTAAAAATACTATATATATATATATATATATATACACACACACACGTATATATATGTATGTGTATATATGTATGTGTATATATATACACGTGTATATATATGTATGTATATATATACATGTGTATATATATATACATGTGTATATATATATATTAGCTGGGCGTGGTGGCAGGCGCCTGTAGTCCCAGCTACTCGGGAGGCTGAGGCAGGAGAATGGCATGAACCCGGCCGGGGGGGAGCTTGCAGTGAGCCGAGATCGCGCCACTGCACTCCAGCCTGGGAGACAGCAAGACCCCATCTCAAAAAAAAAAAAAAAGAAATAAAAGGCATCCATATTGGTAAAGAGAAAGTCAAACCGTCGCTGTTCACCAATCATATGGTCATATACCTAGAAAAACTCTAAAGATTCATCCATAAAGCTCCCAGATTTGATAAACAAATTTAGGAAAGTTTCAGGATACAAAATCAATCTGCACAAATCAGTAGCACTGCTGTATATCAACAATGACCAAACTGAGAATCAAGAATCTAACCTTTTTTACAATAGCTGCAAAAAATAATAATAAAATACTTAGGAATATACCTAACCAAGGAGGTGAAAGACCTCCATAAGGAAAACTACAAAACACTGCTGAAATAAATCATAGACACAAACAAATGAAAACACATCCCATGCTCATGGATGGGTAGAATCAATATTGTGAAAATGACCATACTGCCAAAAGAAATCCAAAACTCTAAGGCAATTCCCATCAAAATACCATCATCATTCTTCACAGAACTAGAAAAGACAATCCTAAAATTCATGTGGGGCTGGGCACGGTGGCTAACACCTGTAATCCCAGCACTTTGGGAGGCGGAGGCGGGCAGATCACGAGGTCAAGAGATTGAGACCATCCTGGCCAACACGGTGAAACCCTGTCTCTACTAAAAATGCAAAAATTAGCCGGGCATGGTGGCACGTGCCTGTAGTCCCAGCTACTCAGGAGTCTGAGGTAGGAGAATCACTTGAACCTGGGAGGCAGAGGTTGCAGTGAGCCGAGATTGTGCCACTGCACACCAGCCTGGTGACAGAAAAAAAAATCCATCTGAAAAAAAAATGCACATGGAACCAAAAAAGAGCCTGCATAGCCAAAGCAATGCTAATCAAAAAGAACCAATCCGGAGGCATCACATTACCTAACTTCAGACTATATTATAAGGCCATAGTCACCAAAACAGCATGGTACTTGTATAAAAACAGGCACATAGACCAATGGAACAGAATAGAAGACCCAGAAATAAATCCAAATACTTACAGCCAACTGATCTTTAACAACTCAAACAAAAACATAAAGTGGGGAAAAGACACCTTATTCAACAAATGGTGGCTGGGATAATTGGCAAGCCACATGTAGAAGAATGAAACTGGATTCTTATCTCTCACCTTACACAAAAATCAGCTCAAGATGGATCAAACACTTAAATCTAAGACTTGAAACCATAAAAATTCTAGAAGATAACATTTGAAAAACCCTTCTAAACACTGGCTTCAGCAAAGACATCATGACCAAGAACCCAAAGGCAAATGCAACAAAAACAAAGATAAATAGACGGGACTTAATTAAACTAAAAAGCTTCTGCACAGCAAAAGAAATAATCAGCAGAGTAAATAGACAACCCACAGAGTGGCAGAAAATCTTCACAAACTATGCATCTGACAAAGGACTAATATCCAAAATCTGCAAGGAACTCAAACAAATCAGCAAGAAAAAAAAAAAAAAACAAACAATCCCATCAAAAAGTGGGCTAAGGACATGAATAGATAGACAATTCTCAAAAGAGTATATACAAATGGCCGACAAACATATGAAAAAATGTTCAGCATCACTAGTTATCAGGGAAATGCAAATCAGAACCACAGTGCGATACCACCTTACTCCTGCAAGAATGGCCATAATTTAAAAATCAAAAAATAATAGATGTAGGCATGGATGTAGTAAAAAGAGAACACTTTTATGATGCTGGTGGGAATGTAAACTAGTATAACCACTATGGAAAGCAGTATGGAGATTTCTTTTTTTTTTTTTTTTTTTTTTTGAGATGGAGTCTTGAACTGTCACCCAGGCTGGAGTGCAGTGGCACAATCTCAGCTCACTGCAAGCTCCGCCTCCCAGGTTCATGCCATTCTCCTGCCTCAGCCTCCCAAGTAACTGGGACTACAGGCGCCTGCCACCATGCCTGGCTAATTTTTTGTATTTTTAGTAAAGATGGGGTTTCACCGTGTTAGCCAGGATGGTCTCGATCTCCTGACCTTGTGATCTGCCCACCTGGGCCTCCCAAAGTACTGGGATTATAGGCATGAGCCACCGCACCGGGCCAGGAGATTCCTTAAAGAACTAAAAGTAGATCTACCATTTGATCCAGCAATCCCACTACTGGGTATCTACCCAGAAGAAAAGAAGTCATTATATGAAAAAGAGACTTGCAGACTCATGTTTATAGCAGCACAATTCACAATTGCACAATTGCAAAAATATGGAACTAGCCCAAATGCCCATCAATCAATGAGTGGGTAAAGAAAATGTCATATATACAGGCTCATGCCTGTAATCCCAGCACTTTTGGAGGCCAAGGAGGGCGGATCACCTGAGGTCAGGAGTTCGAGGTCAGCCTGACCAACATGGAGAAACCCCATCTCTACTAAAAATACAAAATTAGCTGGGCGTGGTGGCACATGCCTGTAATCCCAGCTACTCAGGAGGTTGAGGCAGGAGAATCACTTGAACCCAGGAGGCAGAGGTTGCTGTGAACTGAGATTGTGTCATTGCACTCTAGCCTGGGCAACAAGAGCGAAACTCTGTCTCAAAAAAAAAAAAAGAGAGAAACAAAATCATGGCCTTTGCAGCAACCTGGATAGAATTGGAGACCATTATTCTAAGTGAAGTAACTCAGGAATGGAAAATCAAACATATGTTCTCACGTATAAGAGAACACAAAGGCATAAGAATGCACAATGGACTTTGGGGACTCTAGGGGAAGATTGGGAGCGGGGGCGAGGGATTAAAGACTACACACTGGGTACAGTGTACAAGCTTGGGTGGTGGATGCACCAAAATCTCAGAAATCACCACTGAAGAACGTATCCATGTAACCAAACACCACCTGCTCCCCAAAAGCCTATTGAAATAATTTCTAAAAGGAACGGGCTGGGCGCAGTGGCTCACGCCTGTAATCCCAGCACTTTGGGAGGCCGAGGTGGGTGGATCAACTGAGGTCAGGAGTTTGAGATGAGCCTGGCCAACATGGTGAAACCTCGTCTCTACTAAAAATACAAAAATTAGCTGGGCGTGGTGGCAGGTGCCTGTAATCCCAGCTACTTGGGAGGCTGAGGCAGGGGAATCACTTGAACCCAGGAGGCAGAGGTTGCAGTGAGCCGAGATTGTGCCACTGCACTCCAGCCTGGGTGACACAGTGAGACTCCACCTAAAAAAACAAAAACAAAAACAAAACAAAATAGGCCAGGCACCGTGGCTCACACCTGTAATCCCAGCACTTTGGGAGGCCAAGGCGGGAGGATCACGAGGTGAGGAGATCGAGACCATTCTGGCTAACATGGTGAAACCCTGTCTATACTAAAAATACAAAAACAAAATTAGCCGGGCATGGTGGCGGGTACCTGTAGTCCCAGCTACTCGGGAGGCTGAGGCGGGAGAATGGCGTGAACCCAGGAGGCGGAGCTTGCAGTGAGCCGAGATTGTGCCACTGCACTCCAGCCTGGGTGACAGAGCGAGAGTCCGTCTCAAAAAAAAAAAAAAAGAAAAAGAAAAAACAGGAAACAATAACTGGGGGGAAAAAAGAAAAAGAAAATGGCAAAGCCGAGACAATAACCCAGAAATTGGGATCCAGCTTTCTCCACTGTTTCCCTTGTACCAGGGACAGCCAGTTTCCAAAGGTCTCCCTCCCAACAGCCAGCCAACATGTAGGTCCCTGTGATGAAAGCCAAGAGCAAGGCCAAGCCTTAGGCAAGCCCTGAACCTCTTTGCTCATTATTGCATAACTTTTTTTTTTTTTTCCGAGACAGAGTCTCACTGTGTCACCCAGGCTGGAATGCAATGACCCAATCTCGGCTCACTGCAACCTCCGCCTCCCAGGTTCAAATGATTCTCCTACCTCAGTCTCCCAAGTAGCTGGAATTACGGGCACGCGCCACCACACCGAGCTAATTTTTGTATTTTTAGTAGAGACTGGGTTTTGCCATGTTGACCAGGCTGGTCTTGAACTCCTGACCTCAAGTAATCCTCCCGCCTCAGCCTCCCAAAGTGCTGGGATTATAGGCATGAGCCACTGCACCTGGCCATTATTCCATAAATATTGATGGAGAGCCAACTGCATGCCCAGTGCCGAGGGATAGAGAAGAATTAGACCCCAACCTGCCTAAAAAGAGCTCACAGACTGGGAAAGGAGTATGAGGGGAGATCTGTTTGCCCTAGGGGCTGCTGAGGAAGAAACACTAAGCCCAGATCCATTCCTGACATAATTCTGCCTGGACATCCACTGAGTCAGGGTCAGAGACTCAGGGCTGCCCTCCTGGGTTGTTGAAGGAGAGGCAAAGTTGAAACCACTAGAAGGTGGAGCTCTCCAGGGGAAAGACCAATTCCAGGCACCCCATCTGAGGACAAAAGCTGAGAGAACATCTTCACTGGGGTGTGGGGAGTATACAAGAAATACCAGGACCAGGCCGGGTGTGGTGGCTCACGCCTGTAATCCCAGCACTTTGGGAGGCCAAGGCGGCTAGATCAGCTGAGGTCAGGAGTTCTGGAGACCAGCTTGGCCAACATGGTGAAACTCTGTCTCTACTAAAAATACAATAATAAGCTGGGCGTGGTGGTGGGCGCCTGTAATCCCAGCTACCTGGGAGGCTCAGGCAAGAGGATCACTTGAATCCGGGAGGCGGAGGTCACGGTGAGCCGAGATCATGCCACTGCACTCCAGCCTGGGCGATAGAGTGAGACTCAGTCTCAAAAAAAAAAAAAAGAAAGAAAAGAAAGGAAAAAAAGATCAGGACCTGCAGAATTTTCCTGACAAGCCACCACCTGCAAAGCTGGCTCCACAGTGGATCCACCTCTGTACCTCCCAGAGCAACCGGCATTCTGTCATTTTTGATGAAGGAGATGGGCGGAGACTGGGGCAGCCAAGCGCGGCCTTCTGTGGTTTTAGGGAGAAGGGCGGGTGAGCCAGTCCGTTGCCCTGAGAAGAGGTCAAGAGGATGAAGACTATGAAAGCGACTGAGTTGGGCAATTAGGGGTCCCTAGTGGCCTTCAAAAAGAATGCTTTCAACAGCAGCTGCTGAAATTTCAAGGGCAAGTTCGGTAGCGGGAGGGGAAGAGGGAGAGAGAGAATGCAGAGCCTAAGCCAGCCATCAGCAGAGTGAAGACACACACATAATTCATGATGTCCTTCTTAACTTGTTTTGAAAATCTGATTTTTTTGACAGACAACTCAGGGGTTAATCAACCTCAGAGGTTCAGAAGTTCCATGAATCCCTTAAAGTGGAGAGAACTCCACCCAAACAATATAATATTGCTTATATTTGCACCAGGGAGACATAGCCTGAATCTATCCATAAGGAAATACCAGACAAACCTCAAATAAGGTGCATTCGATTAAAAGGAAAAATGTGTGGGGGAGTCCTACTCTGAAAAAATGTCATGAAAGATGAAAAAGATGAGGAATTGCCCCAGATTAAAGAAGCCTAGGCTGCCACGGTGGCTCACACCTGTAATCCCAACACTTTGGGAGGCTGAGATGGGCAGATGGCCTGAAGCCAGAAATTCGAGACCAGCCTGGCCAATATGCCAAAACCCCGTCTCTACTAAAAGTACAAAAATTAGCTGGGTGTGGTGGCATGCACCTGTAATCCCAGCTACTCGGGTGGCTGAGGCAGGAGAATCACTTGAACCCAGTTGAGCTGAGATCGCACCACTGCACTCCAGCCTGGGCAATAAGAGCAAAACTCAGTCTCAAAAAATAAAAAAAAATAAAAAATAAAGAAGCCTAAATATCTGGGTGTGGTGGCTCATGCCTGAAATCCCAGCACTTTGGGGGCTGAGGCAGGAGGATTGCTTGAGCCCAGGAGTTCAAGACCAGCCTGAGCAACATAGGGAGACCCCTGTCTCTACAAAAAATAGAAAAATGGCTGGGCGTGGTGGCTCATGCCTGTAATCTCAGTATTTTGGGAGGCCGAGGTGGGCAGATCACGAGGTCAGGAGATCGAGACCATCATGGCCAACACGATGAAACCCCATCTCTACTAAAAATACAAAAATTAGCTGGGCATGGTGGCAAGTGCCTGTAATCCCAGCTACTCCAGAGGCTGAGGCAGGAGAATCGCTTGAACCCAAGAGGCGGAGGTTGCAGTGAGCCAAGATCGCGCCACTGCACTCCAGCCTGGCGACAGAGCAAGAGTCCGTCTCAAAAAAAAAAAAAAAAAGAAGAAGAAGAAAAATGGCCGGACACAGTGGTTCACGCCTGTAATCCCAGCACTTTGGGAGGCCGAGGTGGGTAGATCAGCCTGGGCAACGTAGTGAGACCTCATTTCTTTTTTTTCTTTTTCTTTTTTTTTTTTTTTTTTGAGACGGAATCACGCTCTGTCACCCAGGCTGGAGTTCAGTTGCGCGATCTCAGCTCACTGCAAGCTCCACCTCCCGGGTTCATGCTATTCTCCTGCCTCAGCCTTCTGAGTAGCTAGGACTACAGGCGCCTGCCTAATTGTTTGTATTTTTAGTGGAGACGGGGTTTCACTATGTTAGCCAGGATGGTCTCGATCTTCTGACCTCGTGATCTGCCTGCCTCGGCCTCCCACAGTGCTGGGATTACAGGCGTGAGCCACCGCACCTGGCCTAGACCTCATTTCTAAAAGAAGAAAAGAAATACTAGTCAGGTGTGCTGGCACACTGTAGTCCCAGCTACTCAGGAGGCTGAGGTGAGAGGATCTGTTGAGGCCAGGAAGTATAGGCTGCAGTGAGCCAATATCACGCCACTGCACTCCAGGCTGGGTGACACAGTGAGACATTGTCTCAAAAAAAAAAAAAAAAAAAAAGGAGAAGAGGAAGCCAATTAAATGCAATGTGTGATCCTGATCTGGATCTTATACTACAGGGAAAAAATATTCTAAAGGATCCTTATTGATAAAAATTGGAATATAGACAGTAAATTATTGTATTGATGTTAAATTTCACTGAACTGTGGTGATGCAAGAAAATATCCTTGTTCTTAGGTAATACCCACTGAAGTATTTGGGGGCAAAGGGGCATGATGGCTGCCACTTTCAGTTCAGTTAATATACCAAAAAAAACTATGCTTTTATTGTTTTTTTGTTTTTTGTTTTTTGAGACAAGGCCACGCTCTGTCACCCAGGCTGGAGTGCAGTGGCACAATCATGGCTCACTGCAGCCTCAATCTCGCTGGCTCAAGCGACCCTCCCACCTCAGCCTTTTGAGTAGCTGGGACTACAGTTACACATTACCACAGCTGGCTAATTTTGTTTATTTTTTTGCAGAGACGGGGTCTCACTATGTTGCCCAGGCTGGTCTCAAACTTCTGGGCTTAAGTGATTATCCTGCCTTGGCTTCCCAAAGTACCGGGATTACAGGCATGGGCCACTGCTGCTGGCCTAAAACTATGTTGTTTTGTTAATTTTTTATTTTTCATTTTCTTGTCCCCCACGTTCAACCAATTAAAACTATGTTTTTATCTACTGTATATACAAAGAGAGAAAGAAAGCAAATGGGGCAAAATTTTATCAACTGATAAATCTAGGTAAGGGATGAAGAATCTTTGTATCATTCTTGAAGCTCTTCTGTAAGCTTTAAAGTATTTCCAAATTAAAAAAAAATAATAATAATAACTACCCAAACCAGGAACCTCCCTAAAGTGAGTGGCCTTCATCCTACTCTTTTTCCCCCAGCCCTGGCCCTCGGTTAGTGTCCTGGGTGAACAGGGTAGTGTTAGGGGCGCAGGTGGAGGCCAGAAGGGCAGAGGCCCTCCGCTTCGGAACATTCCTCGGCTCGCAACATTTTCTGATCTGACAGCTGGGGAGGCCACAGAACCAGGCCAGGAGTGACTCACCCGCGGGGCTCCCAGGGCGGTGGAGGAGCCCTGCCCCGCAGAGAGGGCCCCAGCCGGCAGGTGCCGCTGTTGAGCCAGCTCTGGCAGAACCTGGCTGAGGCTCAGCCGGGCCCTGGAGCTGGTCAGCCCATGGTTTTCTTCCAGAACCCAGCCCACCAGGGTCTGTGAGCAGCCTCACTCCTCTTTGCCTCCATCTGGCCTCGGGCTCCCAGGCCCTCAACTTCCCCGCATTCCCGTCGCCATCACGGAAGCCCCAAGGCAACTCCTTGGGATAATGCCAAGTGGAGGAGGGAGGAGTGCAGGAAGAGGCTTCAATCCTTGGCCCTAAAATCTAAGCTGCAAATTAATCCTACCCCTCTCCTCCACCCCATCTCCCTCTCCTCCTCCTCCTCCTCCTCCTCCTCCTCCTCCTCCTCCTCCTCCTCCTCCTCCTCCGGCTTTCAAAACAAACACACACCTCCCCAGCCCATCCCCCTGCCTGGGCCTTTTTCTGGGGGTTGTGGGTCCTAGACTCCAGTTCCTTCTGCTGGATCCAGAGCTCAGGGTAGAGCTGGAGAAGGGGTAACAGGGTGCTGGGGAGCAGCGCAGACAATGCCCTGTGACATTATTTCTTCCTTGTCTAGAAAGGAGTTGCTCTCACAGCCCCTTAGTCATAGGGGCTGGGGAGGGGGAGTCATTCCCTGCCTGGGCTAGTGGAGCTGGCCCTTTACCCTAGGCTTTCCCCTGACCTACTCAAACTCAGGACGAAAGAGGCCTAGAGAGGTCATTTTGTCCATCCCCTGGCTCCAGGAAAGACCATAACTGTGCATAGGTCTCCCGATCCTACATGCGTTCACTAATTCCTTCAACAGCCCTTCACTGTGCACCCGCTATGTGCGAGTACCAGGAGCTTTACCTAATGCTTAAAGCACCTTAAATCCTCACTAGGACCATCAGAGATGGGTACTATTACTCTAAATTTGTCCAAAGATTCAGTTCAATCCAGGCCTTCTCTGTGACTCCTTCCAGCCCGTGCAGTGGAATTCATCTCATTCGGCTTTGGGGCCCCCAGTGCACCTCGAATAATATCCCAGTTACTGTATTTGTGTCATCGGCTTCCAGTAATTTGTCTTCGTGGGACCCCCTCTACCACTACCAGATGGCGCCAGACCACAGCAATAGAGACAGTAAAGCCTGGAGGTTCTGCACTAGCCCTCACTATGTGGCCTTGAAGTTCCCTAACTTTAAGTTCAGTTTCCCATCTGTAAAACAGGGTTAACAGCAATACCTTCCTCATGGAGTTGATATGTAGGTAAAAAAAGAAGATGATATAAAGGCCTGACTTGGTGGCTCATGCCTGTAATCCCAGCCATTTGGGATGTCAAGGCTGGCAGATTGCTTGAGGTCAGGAGTTCGAGACCAGCCTGGTCAATATCGTGAAACCCTATCTACTAGAAACACAAAAATTAGCCAGGCATGGTGGCATGCACCTGTAATCCCAGCTCTTGGGAGGCTGAGGCATGACAATCACTTGAACCCAGGAGGCGGAGGTTGCAGTGAGCCGAGATCATACCAGTGCACTCCAGCTTGGGCAACAGAGCAAGACTCTGTCTCCAAAAAAAAAAAAAAAAAAAAAAAATGCATGTAAAATGCTTAGCACAATAAATTTAACTTAAAACAGGGAAGTTGGGCTGGGAGAGGTGGCTCACCCCTGTAATCTCAGCACTTTGGGAGGCTGAGGAGGGCAGATCACCTGAGGTCAGGAGTTCCAGACCAGCCTGACCAACATGGAGAAACCCCGTCTCTACAAAAAATACAAAATTAGCCAGGTGTGGTGGCGCATGCCTGTAATCCCAGCTACTGGGGAGGCTGAGGCAAGAGAATCCCTTGAACCTGGAAGGCAGAGGTTGTGGTGAGCCAAGATCATGCCATTGCACTCCAGCCTGGGCAACAAGAGCGAAATTCCATCTCAAAACAAAACAAAACAAAACAAAACAGGGAAGTCCATCTCCACTAGAATGGCTAAAATGAAAAAAGCAGTCAACACCAAGTGTGGGCCAAGTACGTGGAGCAAAGGAATTCTCATACTGAACTGGTGAGGGTGGAAAACTATTTAGCATTTTCTGTTAAAATTGAATATATTTATATAGTATGACCCAGCAACTCCAATCCTAGATATAAACTCAAGAGGAATGCATGCACATGTGTACCAAAAGACATGTAAAATAATTTTCATAGAAGCACTAATCATACATAATAACCCCAAACTGGAAGCAACTCAAATGTCCAGCAGCAGCAGAATGAATGAAGGCACTTTAGTATATTAATTCAATGGAATACTATACAGCAATGAAAAAGAATGAACAGCTACTACTCATAACAACATGGATAAATCTCACAGATATAATGTTGAAGGAAAGAAACTGACCACCAAAGGGGTACATATAGCATGTTTATTTTCATAGAAAATTCCAAAACAGCCAACTAATCTATGTTAGGGGTCAGGATGGAGGTTACCTTGGGGAACAGTTATTAAAAACAGGACTTGGGGCTGGGCACAGTGGCTTATGCCTGTAATCCCAGCACTTTGGGAGGCCAAGGCAGGCAGACCACCTGAGGTTAAGAGTTCGAGTCCAGCCTGGCCAACATGGTGAAACCCTGTCTCTACTAAAAACACAAAAATGAGCTGGGCGTGGTGGTGCATGCCTGTAGTCCCAGCTACTCAGGAGGCTGAGGCAGGAGAATCTCTTAAACCTGGGAGGCAGAGGTTATAGTGAGCTGAGAGCCGAGATCGTGCGATTGCAATCCAGCCTGGGTGACAGAGCTAGACTCTGTCTCAAAAACAACAACAACAACAAAAAAAAAACAAAACAGGGCTTGGCTGGTTCTGAGTACAGACAGAGTTGTTTCTCTTTTTCTTTGTTTCTTTTGTGAGATGAGGTCTCACTCTGTTGCCCAGGCTGGAGTGCTATTGTGAGACCTCAGCTCACTGCAGCCTTCGCCTCCCAGGCTCAAGCAATCCTCCCACCTCAGCCTCCCAAGCAGCTGGGACCACAGGCACATGCCACTGTACCCGGCTAATTTTTTGTGTTTTCGGTAGAGACAGGGTTTCACCATGTTGCCCAGGCTGGTCTCAAACTCCTGGGCTCAAGTGATCTGCCTACCTTGGTCCCCGAAAAGTGATGGGACTACAGGCATGAGCCACCATTCCTGGCCAGTTGTGTCTTCATTGGGTGTGGTTACATAGGTGTGTTGACTATGAAAATTCATTAAGCTGTACACTTACTATTTATCTACTTTTTTTGTACAAATGTTGTATACTTCCATAAGAAAATTACCCTTAATATAAAAAAAGACAAAGAACAAAGACAAATGAATGGAGCTACATGTATCACATAAATAAGTCATTTTTTTTTTTTTGAGACGGAGTCTCCCTTTGTCACCCAGGCTGACGTGCGGTGGCGTGATCTTGGCTCACTGCAACCTCTGCCTCCCGGGTTCAAGCAATCCTCCTGTTTCAGCCTCCTTCAGACTACAGGCACGTGCCACCATGCCCGGCTAATTTTTGTATTTTTAGTAGAGATGGGGTTTCTCCATGTTGGCCAGGCTGGTCTCTAACTCCTGACCTCAGGTGGTCCACCCTCCTCAGCCTCCCAAAGTGCTGGGATTACAGGCGTGAGCCACTGTGCTCCGCCCACATAAATAAGTCTTAAAACGTTTTAAGTAAGCAGCAAGTTATAAGATTTTGGTAGTATGATTCATAAAAATTTTTAAAGTGCTTAAGACTACATATTATTTAAGTATACATACCTAGGTAGTAGAAATAAAAGACATGCAGTGGGCCAGGTGCGGTGGCTCACACCTGTAATCCACGAGGCAGGTGTTCACCTGAGGCCAGGAGTGCGAGACTAGCCTGGCCAACATGGTGAAACCCCACCTCTACTAAATATACAAAAATTAGCCAGGCATGGTGGCGAGCACCCATAATCCCAGCTACTCGGGAGGCTGAGGCAGGAGAATTATTTGAATCCGGGAGGCGGAGATTCACATGAGCAGAGATTGCGCCACTGCACTCCAGCCTGGGTGACAGAGTGAGACTTCGTCTCAAAAAAAAAAAAAAAAATGCAGAGGAGTGATAACACTGAATGCATAACAGAGATTTTCCTTCAGTGGGAGAGAAGGGACTGAGATATGCACAAAGGAAAAAGTTTCAAAAGTTTTTCTAGGCTGGGAGTGGTGACTTGCCTATAATCCTAGCATTTTGGGAGGCTGAGGTAGGAGGATCACTTGAAGTCAGGAGTTTGACTCCAGCCTGGACAACATAGTGACACCCCATCTCTACAAAAAATTTAAAAATTGGCTGGGCGTGGTGGCTCACGCCTGTAATCCCAGCACTTTGGGAGGCCAAGGCGGGCAGATCACGAGGTCAGGAAACCGAGACCATAATGGCTAACACTGTGAAACCCCGTCTCTACTAAAAATACAAAAAATTAGCCGGGCGTGGTGGCGGGCGCCTGTAATCCCAGCTACTCAGGAGGCTGAGGCAGGAGAATGGCACGAACCCGAGGGGCGGAGGTTGTAGTGAGCTGAGATCACGCCAGCCTGGGCAACAGAGTGAGGCTCTGTCTCAAAAAAAAAAAAAAAAAAAAAAATTTAAAAATTAACCAGGCTTGATAGTGTGTACCTGTAGTCCTAGCTACTCAGGAGGCTGACACTGGAGGATTGCTTGAGCTCAGGAGTCGGAGGTTGCACTGAGCTGTGATCAAGCCACTTCACTTCAGTCTGGACAACAGAGTGAGACTCTGTCTCTAAAAGTTAAAAAAATAATAAGAGGCCGGGTGCTGTGGCTCATGCCTGTAATCCCAGCAGTTTGGGAGGCCGAGGCAGGCGGATCACAGGTCAGGAGATCGAGACCATTCTGGCTAACACGGTGAAATCCCATCTCTACTAAAAATACAAAAAATTAGCCGGATGTGGTGGCAGGTGCCTGTAGTCCCAGCTACTCAGGAGGCTGAGGCAGGAGAATGGCGAGAACCCAGGAGGCGGAGGTTGCAATGAGCCGAGATCACGCCACTGCACTCCAGCCTGGGTGACAGAGCGAGACTCCATCTCAAAAAAAATAATAATAATAATAAGTATTTCTAGCTTTCTTTCTTTTTTCTTTTTTTTGAGACAAAGTCTCACTCTGTCATCCAAGCTGGAGTGCAGTGGCGCGATCTCAGCTCACTGCAGCCTCTGCCTCCCCAGTTCAAGCGATTCTCCTTTCTCAGCCTCCCAAGTAGCTGGGACTACAGGCACATGCCATCACGCCCGGCTAATTTTTGTGTTTTTAGTAGAGACGGGGTTTCACCATGTTGGCCAGGACGGTCTTGACCTCCTGACCTCATGATCTGCCCACCTCGGCCTCCCAAAATCCTGGGATTACAGGGGTGAGCCACCACACTCAGCCGCTTTATGTCTTAAGCGGGATGTTCTTATCATGGGTGTTCATTTTATTATTCTGAATACTTTATATTTTTCTGATTGACATAGTTAAAAGAACTCCTCAGTAAAAGAAAGAGGGAGAGAGAGAAAAAAAGAAAAGAAGAGAAGAGAAAAGAAAAGAAAAAAGAAAAGGAGGAAGGGAGGAAATTGTGTCCTATTTATCTTTGTCTTTCCAGCGCCAACCCAGTGCTGGCCCTCAATAAGTGCTTAGGGAATGAAAGATCACTCGATCACTTGGCCAGTAAAGCATCAGAACCATGGTTTGATGCCAGACCCTCCTATGCCAAATCCCAAGTCCAGGCCATTCCCTACTTTTCTGCAAATAGGGGGTGACTGGAGAGGGGTAGCAATAGTAGAGACCCCAACCTGACTCAGCACTATCTGTATCTGAACTGAATTACAGAATTACTGAATTACAGGGCACAGTGAAAGAACAAAACTTCGTTAATCAGAACTCTGCAAATTCAGGGCCGGGCGCAGTGGCTCATGCCTGTAATCCCAGCACTTTGGGAGGCTGAGGCAGGTGGATCACTTGAGGTCAGGAGTTCAAGACCAGCCTGGCCAACATGGCAAAACCCCGTCTCTACTAAAAATACAAAAATTAGCCAGGCATGGTGATGGTTATCTGTAATCCCAGCTACTCAGGAGAATCACTTGCACCCAAGAGGCAGAGGTTGCAGTGAGCTGAGATTGCGCCACCACACTCCAGCCTGGGTGACAGAGTGAGACCCTGTCTAAAAAAAAAAATAAAAACTGCAAATTTAGAATCGGGTGACCCCAAATTTCTATGGATAAATACTGCTCAAATCTTCTTGTTTTTTTGTTTGTTTGTTTGTTTGTTTTGTTTTGTTTTGAGACAGAGTCTCGCTCTGTCACCAGGCGGGAGTGCGGTGGCGTGATTTTGGCTCACTGCAACCTCCGACTCCCAGGTTCAAGCGATTCTCCTGCCTCAGCCTCCTGAGTAGCTGGGATAACAGCCATGCACCCCCACACCCAGCTAATTTTTGTATTTTCAGTAGAGATGGAGTTTCTCCATGTTGGCCAGGATGGTCTCGATCTCCTGACGTCATGAACCACCCACCTCGGCCTCCCAAAGTGCTGGGATTGCAGGTGTGAACAACCACGCCCAGCCAAATCTTCTAATAATTTGATCTTTATTGGAAACCTGTTCAGATTTGCCTATGTGATAGATGTAGCTCAACCCATTGGGCTCTTTTATATCACTGCATTGTCCTTTTCATGGGAAGACGGGGCTCTCTAAGCCAAGGTCTGGCCCAAACAGCTTGTGGCATTGCTTTGAACAGTGCAAAAAAATCAACAAACAGCCTTCAGCACATTAAGTCTGCGTGCAGAGATGCCACTAATTGCAGACACGTTTTATCTGTTTATTAGGCCTCATGTGGAATGCAGCCTCTGAGAAAAGCACTTCTCACCACTCAAAACCTACCGAAGCATGCCCAGCCCTGAGAGGGGCTTCTAGGAATGCAAAACGAGCTGTCTCTGCAGCCACGAGCAGAGCTAACTGCATAATAAGCACACTGGAGGGGATTCACAGGCTTTGAGGATTGTTTTGAAGGAAGAGAAATAGGTCCTACTTCTGTGGGAGACTGATTATTCCTTTAACTCCAATCAGAGCTGATAGTTTGAAGGGTAGTGAATGACGCTGGCGGTGGTTGAAGCTGCAAGAAGCCCATCTGGTTACCCCATCATCGCACACCTGCCCGCACAGCAGATTTCTCACCCTGACTGATATGCATTCAAGCAAGGTCTCTACTAGGCCACACTGATGAAGGCAGAGGTGTTACTGTACTGAATGGTAATAAAATGACAATTCTCTTTAAAAATGCTCTCGTTCACACTTTGCACTCAGACTGTCTTGCTACCAGCAACTCCCTCACCAGGCAGGCTGAAATCAGTTACTCATTCGCTCATGTATCAATTTAATATTTAACAAAAAGCCATTTGTGCCAGCCACTGTGTTAGCCACTGGGGTGACAATGACCAAGAGGTTCCCTACCCTCAGGATCTTGGAGTCAGGCTAACAGATCATTAGGATTCTGTGTGATTAGGACAATGATAGAGGGAAATACGGAAGGCAGGGCCCAGAGGAGAGTGGGGCTAGCTACTTACCTGTCCCAGCCCCTCCCCGACAGGTACCCAGCTTACCAGCCATGCCAACGCCTGCCTCCCAAACTCACTCCCCCGGGTCTTTACCTTGCCTTTCTGTTGGTGACGCCTCTTCCTACGCCTACCTGTCTCCAAACTGCTGCTCCTCCCCCAGGATTCAGGTCAAAATGATAGGCCCCAAATTCAGAAGGGCAGTTCATCTAGAAGGATGAAATCAGGCTGGGCATGGTGGCTCACGACTGTCATCTCAGCACTTTGGGAGTCTGAGGCTGGTGGATCACCTGAAGTCAGGAGTTCAAGACCAGCCTGGCCAACATGATGTCTACTAAAAATATATATATATGGCTGGACGGGGTGGCTCACGCCTGTAATCCCAGCACTTTGGGAGGCTGAGGCACGCGGATCACCTGAGGTCAAGAGTTTGAGACCAGCCTGGCGAAACCCTGTCTCTACTAAAAATATAAAAGTTAGCAGGGTGTGGTGGTACACACCAGTAGTCCCAGCTACTCGGGAGGCTGAGGAAGGAGAATTGTTTGAACCCGGGAGGCAGAGGTTGCAGTGAGCTGAGATGACGCCACTGCACTCCAGCTTAGGCAACAGAGTGAGACTCCATCGCAAAAAAAAAAAAAAAATCCTGGGCATGGTGGCTCATGCCTGTAATCCCAGCACTTTGGGAGGCTGAGGCAGGAGGATCACCTGAGGTCGGGAGTTCGAGACCAGCCTGACCAACATGGAGAAACCCCGTCTCTACTAAAAACACAAAAATACAAAATTAGCCAGGCATGGTGGTGCATGCCTGTAATCCCAGCTACTCAGGAGGCTGAAGCAGAGGAATCACTTGAACCTGGGAGGCGGAGGTTGCAGTGAGCCGAGATTTGTGCCATTGCACTCCAGCCTGGGCAAAAAGAGCAAAACTCCGTCTCAAAAAAATAAAGAAAAAAAGAAGAAGGATGCAATCAGGGAGGAAAACCCTGGGGACTGTTTTGAGGAGGGCGGGGTAGTATTTTTAATGTTTTATTTCCTAAGCAAGAGGTTCATTCTATTATTCTATATGTGCCTTTCTGTGTCTGAAATATTTCATCATTATATATTTCCAAAAGAGATTCCATTCAAGCTACACTTCCATCTTTAGACCTACCTTCTGCTATGTTTCCTTGTCAAGAATCAAGCTCGAAATTCCCTGTCAGTCAAAAGCAACTTCATGTTTCTAAAGATGCATGGAAATGATTGTCACCAAGCTAGGATCCCAATTACCTCTAGGAGGGAGAGTGCAATTAGAGAGCAGAGTAATGCTGGGGCTTCAACAATCACCACAATGTTGCAACTTTTTTTCTTCCTACACACGGCATTAAATGCTTCCCACACAGCATTAAGAGTTGATAGTTCTTAAACCGGGTGATGGGTACATAGGTGTTTTAGTAGAGACAGGATTTCGCTGGGCAACATGGCAAAACCCCATCAATATTTTAGCCATAAATATAAAATATTATATAAAATATTGTATAATATTTTACGGCCGTGTGTGTGTGTGTGTGTGTGTGTGTGTGTATATATATATATTTTTTTTTTTGAGACGGAGTTTCGCTCTTGTTGCCCAGGCTGGAGTGTAATGCCGCCATCTCGGCTCACTGCAACCTCCATTTCCCAGGTTCAAGTGATTCTCCTGCCTCAGCCTCCCTAGTAGCTAGGATTACAGGCATGCGCCACCACATCCAGCTAATTTTGTATTTTTAGTAGAGACAGGTTTCACCATTTTGGTCAGGCTGGTCTTGAACTCCGGACCTCAGGTGATCCACCCACCTCGGCCTCCCAAAGCGTGGGGATTACAGGCTTGAGCCACCGCACCCAGCTTAAAATATTGTATAATATTTTATGGCTAAAATATCATATAATAAATTAAACATTTGAAAAGTAACTCTGGGCCGAGAGGGGTGGTTCACGCCTGTAATCTCAGCACTTTGGGAGGCCAAGGCAGGTAGATCACTTGAGGTCAGGAGTTCAAGACCAGCCTGGCCAACATGGTGAAACCCTGTCTCTAGTAAAAATATAAAAAATTAGCTGGATGTGGTGGCGTGTGCCTGTAGTCCCAGATACTGGGGAGGCTGAGGCAGGAGAATCGCTTGAATCCAGGAGACAGAGGTTGCAAGATCGCACCACTGCATTCCAGCCTGGGCGACAGAGCTGGACTCCATCTCAAAAAATTAAAAAATACAAATACAAATACAAAAATTAGCCAGGTGTTGTAGTGCAGGCCTGTAATCCGAGCTACTTCAGAGGCTGAGGCAGGAAAATTGCTTGAACCTGGGAGGCAGAGGTTGCAGTGAGCCAAGATAGTGCCACTGAACTCCAGCCTGGGTGACAGAGCAAAATTCCATCTAAAAAAAAAGAAAGAAAGAAAAAGAGGGGAGGAGGAGGGAAGAAGGAAGGGAGAAAGGGAGAAGGGGTTGGGCACAGCGGCTCACACCTGTAATCTCAGCACCTTGGGAAGCCAAGGCAGGAGAATCAATTGAGGCCAGAAGTTTGAGATCAGCCTGGGCAACATAGGAAGACCACATCTCTACGAAAAAATAAAGGGAAGATAGAAGAAAAAAGGAAGATGGAAGGTAGCAGTTAATGCAGTTGATAAGGAAGAGCAAAGAGGTGGCTCTCTGCTAAGCATGGAGGGAACATTAAGGTTTGACATGCTGGTGTAGAGCAGAGGGCAGCAACAGAAACATGAGGCTGTGTCTTTTTTTTTTTTTTTGAGACGTAGTCTCGCTCTTTCGCCCAGGCTGGAGTGCAGCGGCGCAATCTCGGCTCACTGCAACCTCCACCTCCCCAGTTCCAGCAATTCTCCTGCCTCAGCCTCCCAAGTAGCTGGGACTACAGGCTCCCACCACCACGCCTGGCTAATTTTTGTATTTTTAGTAGAAACGGGGTTTCACCATATTGGCCAGGCTAGTCTCAAACTCCTGACCTTGTGATCCACCTGCCTGGGCCTCCCAAAGTGCTGGGATTACAGGCGTGAGCCACCGCGCCCAGCCGAGGCTGTGTCTTGATGTAATGAGCAACGTGGGGTGGCTGAGCTGGATGCTGCAGCTGGGCTGCCTGGGCTCAACTCCTGGTGTGACCTTTTTTTTTTTTTTTTTTTAGAGACGAGGTCTCACTATGTTGCTCAGGCTGGTCTCCAACTCCAGAACTCAAGTGATTCTCCCACCTAGCCTCCCAAAGTGCTAAGATTACAAGTATGAGCTGCCACACCCAGCCCGGATGTGACCTCTTATTAACGATGTGACTTTGGACACCTTACTTCAATTTCTTTATCCTGCAAAATGTTTATGGGGATCAAATAAGATGAACTACTGACTGGGTAATTTATTTTAAAAAAAAGAGATTTATTTGGCTTATGGTTCTGGAGGGCAAGAAGTCCAAGATCAAGGGGCCCTGTCTGGTGAGGGCCTCCTTGCTGCATCATGACATGACAGAAGCCATGACATGGTGGAAGTATGCAAGACAGAGAAAGGAAATCTGCCAAACTTATCCTTTTATCAGGACCCAATCCCACAACTAACACACTTCCTCGATAACGGCATTGATCCATTCACGAGGGCAGAGCCCTCATGACCTAATCCCCTCTTAAACGTCTCAATTCTTTTTTTTTTTTTTTGGAGACAGAGTCTCTCTGGCGCCAGGCTGGAGTGCAGCAGTGCAACCTGCGCTCACTGCAATCTCCGCCTCCCGGGTTCAAGCAATTCTCCTGCCTCAGCCTCCTGAGTAGGTGGGACTACAGGCATGTACCAACACGCACAGCTAATTTTTGTATTTTTAGTGGAGATGGGGTTTCACCACGTTGGTCAGGCTGGTCTGGAACTCCTGACCTCAGGTGATCTGCCCGCCTCGGCCTTCCAAAATGCTGGGATTACAGGCATGAGCCACCACGCCTGGCCAAATGTCTCACTTCTTAATGTTGTCACAATGGGCCAGGCATGGTGGCTCACGCCTGTAATCCCAGCACTTTGGGAGGCCAAGGCGGGCAGATCACCTGAGGTCAGGAGTTCCAGACCAGCCTGACCAACGTGGTGAAACCCCATCTCCACTAAAAATACAAAAATTAGCTGTGCGTGTTAGTACATGCCTGTAATTCCAGCTACTTGGAAGGCTGAGACAGGAGAATTGCTTGAACCCGGGAGGCGGAGGTTGCCGTGAGCTGAGATTGTGGCATTGCACTCCAGCCTGGGTGACAAGAGCAAAACTCTATCTAAAAAAAAAAAAAATTGTCACAATGGTAATTAAATCCTAACACTTGTTTTGGAGGTGACATTCAAGCCATACCACAATGGTTGGCATTGAGCAAGTGCTGGATATTGTTATTGCTTGTGTTATTACTTATAAGTCACATGACCCTAAACAAGTAATTTCAGATCTCCAAAAGACAGTCTTCCCACTTGTGAAATGGATCTCACCATATCACCCAAATAAACTCATATGGCCTGGGCGTGGTGGCTGATGCCTGTAATCCCAGCACTTTGGGAGGCCAAGGTGGGCAGATCACGAGGTCAGGAGATCAAGACCAACCTGGCTAACACGGTGAAACCCCGTCTCTACTAAAAATACAAAAAATTAGCTGGGCATTGTGGCATGCACCTGTATTCCCAGCTACTTGGGAGGCTGAGGCAGGAGAATCGCTTGAACCCGGGAGGTGAAGGTTGCAGTGAGCCAAGATGGCGCCACTGCACTCACCTGGGAGACAGAATGAGACTCCGTCTCAAAAAATAATAATAATAAATAAAAAATAAACTCATATTAATGAAAGCACTTTGAATATTCCAAAGTGCTTTGTAAATGAGAGTTATTGTTTAAAAATAAAACTACTGGCCAGGCATGGTGGCTCACATCTGTAAAGCACTTTGGGAGGGCAAGGCGGTAGGATCACCTGAGGTCAGGAGTTTGAGACCAGCCTGGCCAACATGGTGAAACCCTGTCTCTACTAAAAATACAAAAATTAGCTGGGTGTGATGGTGTGTGCCTGTAATCCTACCTACTGGGGAGGCTGAGGCAGGAGAATCACTTGAACCCAGGAGGTGGAGGTTGTAGTGAGCTGAGATCATGCCATTGCACTCCAGCCTGGGAGACAAGAGTGAAACGCCATCTCAAAAAAATAATAATAATAATTAATTAATTAATTAAAATAAAACAAATAAAATAAATAAATAAAACTTCCAGCCTGGGCAACATGGTGAAACCCTGCCTCTACCAAAAATACAAAAATGAGCCAGGTGTCATGGCACGTGCTTGTGGTCCCAGCTACTCAGGAGGCTGAGATGGGAGGATTGCTGGAGCCCAGAAAATCGAGGCTGCAGTGAGCTGATCACACCACTGCACTCCAGCCTAGGTGACAGAGTGAGACCCTGTCTCAAAAAAGAAAACTTCATATGAAAAGATCAGAAGAGAGTGTAAGCTCCATAAGGGTAGTGACTGTGTCCATCGAGCTCACTGGGATATCCCCAGCATGCACAGCGTGGATACCCAGTGCTATGAATTGAATTACGCGCCCCAGACAAAAAAGATATGTTAAAGTCCCAACTCCTAGTATCTTTGAATGCAACCTTATATGGAAACAGTCTTTACAGAGGTAATCAAGTTAAAATGAGGTTATTAGGGTGGGCCCTAATGACTGGTGTCTTTATAAAAAGGAGAAATTTAGTCCGGGCGCGGTGGCTTACGCCTGTAATCCCAGCAGTTTGGGAGGCCGAGGTGGGCTAATCACCTGAGGTTGGGAGTTCAAGACCAGCCTGACCAACATGGAGAAACCCTGTCTCTACTAAAAATACAAAAAATTAGCCGGGCGTGGTGGCTCATGCCTGTAATTCCAGCTACTCAGGAGGCTGAGGTAGGAGAATCGCTTGAACCTGGGAGTCAGAGGTTGCGATGAGCTGAGATTGTGCCATTGCACTCCATCCTGGGCGACAAGAGTGAAACTCCATCTCAAAAAAAAAAGGGAAAATTTGGACACAGAGACACACATGCATAGAGGGAAGATGGACATGTGAAAAAAAGGAATTGAAGCCATGCATTTACAAGTCAAGGAATGCCAAAACTTGCCAGCAAACCACTAGAAGCTAAAAATAGGCAAGGAAGGCCAGGTGCCGTGGCTCATGCCTGTAATCCCAGCTCTTTGACAAGCCAAGGTGGGAGGATTACTGGGGGCCAGGAGTTTGAGACCAGCCTGGGCATTATAGCAATATCCCGTCTCTATACATAAAAGTAAATAAAGAGGCAAGGAAGGATCTTTCTCCCACTGGTTTTAAAGAAAGTGTGGCCCTACCAACACCTTGATTTAAGACTTCTGTCCTCCAAAACTGAAACAATACACTTCCATTGTTCTAAACCACTCGGGGGTACTTTATTATAGCAACTTAGGAAACAAATACACCCAGTCAATATCTGTTGAATGAACAAATGGTGCTGCTTGTGTTCCTGACGAGTCATGGCATCTTTTCACCAGGAGAGAGGGATGTGTGTGTCCAGGCAGGACAATGGAAAGGTGCCTCGCCTGCTCTGCAGAAGGTACAGAGTGGCAGTGAGCCAGGTAAGGCAGGACCTTCTTTTTTTTCTTTTTTTTTTTTTTTTTGAGATGGAGTCTCGCTCTGTGGCCCAGGCTGGAGTGCAGTGGTGCAATCTCAGCTCACTGCAGCCTCTGCCTCCCCAGTTCAAGTGATTCTCCTTCCTCAGCCTCCTGAGTAGCTGGGACTACAGGCACCCACCACCATGTCCGGCTAATTTTTTTGTATTTTTAGTAGAGATGGGGTTTTACCGTGTTAGCGAGGATGGTCTCGATCTCCTGACCTTGTGATATGCCCGCCTCGGCCTCCCAAAGTGCTGGGATTACAGGCATGAGCCACCGTGCCCGGCCAGGACTTTTTTTTTTGAGAAGGAGTCTCGCTTTGTTGTCCAGGCTGGAGTGCAATGGCATGATCTCAGCTCACTGCAACCTCCACCTCCCAGGTTCAAGTGATTCTCCTGCCTCAGCCTCTCAAGTAGCTGAGATTACAGGCGTGCACCACCATGCCTGGCCAATTTTTGTATTTTTAGTAGAGATGAGGTTTCACCATACTGGCCAGGCTGATCTCAAACTCCTGATCTCAAGTGATCCACCTGCCTCAGCCTCCCAAAGTGCTGGAATTACAGGCATGAGCCACTGCACCTGGCCAAAGTCAGGATTTGAACCTGGGCTATCCAACACCAGTCTGTGCTCTCAATCTCTGCACTTGCCAAGACCTCAGAGTAACTCAGCTAGCTCTAGAGAACCCTCCCTGTCCTGGCCTCCAAGTGGCCTTCTTCTTCCCCACCTCTGCTCTGAGTGAAGCAGAAGAAATGGGGCTGGGATAATCAAGAAGATACTAAGGAGGAAGCAAGGATAGCATTTGATTCTGAAACTTCTGGGGAGCTCATACACAGCACTTGCCCCCATGTGTGCCACCAGCAGGAGGCCTGGAGTAAACCCCAGTGCGGAGGCCCCCTCGTCTGGATAGGACAGAAGTCATCATGTGCACACACACACACACACGCACACACACACACGCACACACACACACGCACACACACCCCGGTGCAGGGCGTTGTGCTGTTGTGGCAAAAAAGCAACAGTTCCTTGCTAGGCAGAATTTCAGAATCTGATTGCTGGAGGAGCACTTGGCATGTTTTCTGGTCTGACCTCCTGCCCTTTCACAGGCACCCTGGCACATCCACTGATGGGAGCCAGGAGTCTCTGGGGACAGCCTGACCCCTAGATGAGTGGTGGAAATTCCTCCTTCCCTTTAACTTGAGCTCTGCCCATTTCCTGGTCGGCCCTCTAAAGCTCCCCTGCCTGGTATCTAAACCCTGGAGGTCGTGCCATCTTGGAATCCTCCTAGGGATGTGGGCAGGTGCAAGGCACTCCACACTTGGGACTCCTGGTCAGGGCAAGCCGGGCAGAGAAAACCTCTGCAGCTCTCTGAACTCTGGTTCTCAGCCCTGGGTGTACCTGAGCATCCCCCAGGGAGCCTCAAAAATCCCAGAACAATTAAATCAGAAATTCTGGGCCGGGTGCGGTGGCTCATGCCTGTAATCCCAAGACTTTGGGAGGCCGAGGTGGGCAGATCACTTGAGGTCAGGAGCTGGAAACCAGCCTGGCCAACATGGTGAAATCCCGTCTCTACTAAAAATATAAAAAATTACCCAGGCGTGGTGGTGGGCGCCTGTAGTCCCAGCTACTCAGGAGGCTGAGGCAGGAGAATGGCATGAACCCGGGAGGTGGAGCTTGCAGTGAGCCAAGATCACGCCACTGCACTCCAGCCTGGGAGACAGAGCGAGACTCCATCTCAAAAAAAAAAAAAAAAAAAAAAGAAAGAAAAAGAAAAAAAAAGAAATTCTGGGCATGGAACCCAGGCACTGGAACTGTGAAAACTTTCTCAGGTAATTCCAGTGGGAAGTAACATTGAGAAGCAATGATTTCTTGAACATAGGAGTTCTGCAAAGGGAGGGAAGCTGGACTCTGGCAAGATGGAAAGCAGCAGGAAGGCAGTCATAGGGAAAGGCTTCCAAAAAAGTAGAAGGTCTGGTACAGATAGGAGTTTAAAAAAATAAATAGGCTGGATGCAGTGGCTCATGCCTGTAATCCCAGCACTGTGGGAAGCTGAGGCGGGTAGATCACCTGAGGTCAAGAGTTCAAGACCAGCCTGGTCGGCATGGTGAAAGCCCGTCTCTACTAAAAATACAAAAATTAGCCAGGCGTAGTGGCACGAGCATCTAGCCCCAGCTACTCAGGAGGCTGAGAAGCAGAAAAATTGCTTGAACCCGGGAGGCAGAGGTTGCAGTGAGCTGAGATCGTGCCACTGCACTCCAGCCTGGGTGACCGAGCAAGACTCCATCTCAAATAATAATAATAATAATAAATAATTTTAAAAAATGGAAAAGTAGAATGGTGGTATTCGGGGGCTAGGAGAACGTGGGAAATGATGAGTTATTGTTTAGTGTGTATAGAGTCTTAGTTGAGAAGATGAAGAGAGATGAATGATGGCAAGGTTACAGAACAATTTGAATGTATTTAATGCCACTGAATTGTACACTTCATTTTTTTATTTTTTTTTTTTTTGAGACGGAGTCTCACTCTGTCGCCCAGGCTGGAGTGCAGTGGCGTGATCTCAGCTCACTGCAACCTTCACCCCCCGGGTTCAAGCCATTCTCCTGTCTCAGCCTCCCAAGTAGCTGGGACTACAGGCGCCCGCCACCACGCCCAGCTAATTTTTTGTGTTTTTAGTAGAGACGGGGTTTCACCGTGTTAGCCAGGATGGTCTCGATCTCCTGACCTCGTGATCCACCCACCTTGGCCTCCCAAAGTGCTGGGATTTACAGGCGTGAGCCACCATGCCTGGGGTGAACTGTACACTTGAAAATGACTGGCTGGGCGCGGTGGCTCACGCCTGTAATCCCAGCACTTTGGGAGGCCAAGGTGGGTGGATCACGAGGTCAGGAGATCGAGACCATCCTGGCTAACACGGTGAAACCCCGTCTCTACTAAAAACACAAAAAATTAGCTGGGCGTGGTGGCGGGCGCCTGTAGTCCCAGCTACTTGGGAGGCTGAGACAGGAGAATGGCTTGAACCCGGGGGGTGAAGGTTGCAGAGAGCTGAGATCACGCCACTGCACTCCAGCCTGGGCGACAGAGTGAGACTCTGTGTCAAAAAACAAACAAACAAAAAGGATTAAAATCGGCTGAGAGCGGTGGCTCACGCCTGCAATCCTAACAGTTTGGAAGGCCAAGGTGGGCGGATCACTTGAGGTCAGGAGTTTGAGACCAGCCTGTCCAACATGGTGAAACATTAGCCGGGCATGGTGGTGCATGCCTATAGTCCCACCTATTTGGGAGTCGGAGGTGAGAGAATTGCTTGAACCAGGGAGGTGGAGGTTGCAGTGAGCCAAGATCGTGCCATTGCACTCTAGCCTGGGCAATAGAGCAAGACTGTCTCAAAAAATATATATTAACAAAATGGTTAAAATGGCAAATTTTATGTAATGTATATATAATGTATATTTCCAACAATAAAAGAAAAATAAAAGAGAGAGTCATAGATTTAGGCAGATATTTAATCCAGCCTAAAGCTAGGATGTTGAATTAGCTAACGTCTAGGAGTATCTCGCATGTCTCTTTCCAACACATCTATATCTGTGTCTATATCTGCACATCTGTCTGTCCACCCAACTAATCTTTTTTTTTTTTTTTTTTTGAGACAGGGTCTCAGTCTGTCGCCCAGGCTAGAGTGCAGTGCCACGATCACAGCTCACTGCAGCCTCAACCTCCTGGGCTCAAGTGATCGTCCCACCTCAGCCTCCAGGTGTGCACCACCACACCCGGATAATTTTTGTATTTTTAGTAGAGATGGGCTTTCACCATGTTGGCCAGGCTGGTCTCACTCCTGACCTCAAGTGATCCACCTGCCTCGTCCTCCCAAAGTGCTGGGCTTATAGGTGTGAGCCACTGTGCCCAGTCCATTTGTTTTTGTTTGTTTTTCACTTTTAGTAGAGATGGGATCTCCTTTTGTTGCCCAAGCTAGTCTAGAACTCCTGACCTCAAGCGATCCCTCTGCCTCGGCCTCTCAAAGTGCTGGAATTACAGGTGTGAGCCACCATGCCCGGCCTGTATAGCCATTTGGAAAAATTAAGACTACAACAATAATTTTTTTTGTGTGTGTGTGTGTGTGTGAGAGAGAGAGAGAGAGAGAGAGAGAGAGTCTAGCTCTGTTGCCCAGTCTGGAGTGCAGTGGTGCCATCTCAACTCACTGCAACCTCCAGCTCCTGGGTTCAAGCCTCCTGCCTCAGCCTCCTGAGTAGCTGGGATTACAGGCGCCTGACACCACGCCCAGCTAATTCTTGTATTTTTAGTAGAGACGGGGTTTCACCATCTTGGCCAGGCTGGTCTCGAACTCCTGACCTCGTGATCCACCTGCCTCGGCCTCCCAAAGTGCTGGGATTACAGGCATGAGCCACCATGCCCAGCCTAAAACAATTTTTTTTTTTTTTGAGATGGAGTCTCACTCTGTTGCCCAGGCTGAAGTGCAGTGGTGCAATCTCGGCTCACTGCAACCTCCGCCTCCTGAGTTCACGCCACTCTCCTGACTCAGCCTCCTGAGTAGCTGGGACTACAGGCGCCCGCCACCACACCCGGCTAATTTTTTTTTTGTATTTTTAGTGGAGACGGGTTTCACCATGTTAGCCAGGATGGTCTCGATCTTCTGACATCGTGATCTGCCCGCCTCAGCCTCCCAAAGTGCTGGAATTACAGGCGTGAGCCACCGCGCCTGGCCTACAACAATAATTTTTAAAAATCCGCTAGAATCTGGAGCTCAGGGAAAGAAGGGAGAAGAGGGAGCAGGGGATTGCTGCCCGGGGAGGCCAGGGAAGCCAGGGTTGTTCAAGAGAGAGCCTGGGAGGAGGGGTATAGACCTGTGGCAACAAACACAACTAATGTGAATTACAAGTGAGGACAGTGGGACCAGGGGCCCAGAGAAAAAAGATCCTCTTTCTCAGAGGCTCAAGAGGGAAACAGCTGGCTGGTGCTGAGAAGCAAAGGCATGGAGGTCAAGCCCTTAAGGATGCGGGGCCTGGGGACTCCGTGGTCCTCAGGCTGGGAACTTGCCAGCCCGGCAGCTACAGGGCTCGGCTCAAGGTACGGGCCACGAGGGAGCCTGTCCAGGTCCTCAAACTGTGGCAAAGCAGTCACCACATGGCTGACTGAGGCTCACGTGGGTCACAATGTCCATCTCATGACTTAGTCTCCTTGAGCACGTCCTCCTGGAGGCATCAGGTAAGGAGAGGGACCCGTCATGGATGCCCTGAGGCAGGACACAGCAGGTGCCTTGAGGGCTCGTCTGGGGTTTTCCATCTTAAACGGGGTCTAGAGGGGGCTTCTGGGGCAGGTGGTCTCTGGAATGTCCATGCTCACAAGCCGCCGGGACACAGTGGCCAACTGGGTGTCAGCTGTGCAGCCTGTCCCCCTGACAGGCCAGGCCTGAGCAGTCCCCTCCTTTCTCTGGCTCCACAAAAGACTTCCTGTTTGAGGGGCAAGGGTGGAGGTTCAGCCATGAAAATATGGATAAATACAGTTTGAAGGGACCCAGGGAGGAACAATAAAATCTCCTTATTTGAGGGGGAAGAAAAACAATGCTTCCCACACATCCACTTGCCTGAAGGGCTCAGGGTCCAGGGCCCCCTCCCAGCCCCCACGAAGGCTGTCCTCAGCCTGGCACAGTGGCTCACGCCTGTAATCCCAGCACTTTGGGAGGCCAAGGCCGGTGGATCACCTGAGGTCAGGAGTTCAAGACCAGCCTGACCAACAAGGTAAAAACCCGTTTCTACTAAAAATACAAAAATTAGCCAGGCGTGGTGGCGGGCGCCTGTAGTCCCAGCTACTCAGGAGACTAAGACAGGAGAATTGCTTAAACCCAGGAGGCAGAAATTGCAGTGAGTCGAGATCACGCCACTGCACTCCAGCCTGGGCAACGGAGGGAGACTCTGTCTCAATTTAAAAAAAAAAAAAAAAAGGCCAGGCGTGGTGGCTCATGCCTGTAATCCCAGCACTTTGGGAGGCTGAGGCAGGTGGATCACGAGGTCAGGAGATCGAGACCATCCTGGCTAACATGGTGAAATCCCGTCTCTATTAAAAATACAAAAAATTAGCCAGGCCTGGTGGTGGGTGCCTGTGGTTCCAGCTACTTGGGAGGCCAAGGCAGGAGAATGGCGTGAACCTGGGAGGCAGAGGTTGCGGTGAGCCGAGATTGCACCACTGCACTCCAGCCTGGGTGACACAGCGAGACTCCATCTCAAAAAAAAAAAAAAGAAAGAAAGAAAGAAAGAAAAAGCTGTCCTCCTAGAAAGGCTGGTAGAGAGGGCAGAGAGGAAACCTGCTCCCAAAGTTAAGGGAGGGAGGGCCGGGCGCGGTGGCTCATGATCGAGATCATCCTGGCCAACACGGTGAAACCCCGTCTCTACTAAAAATACAAAAATTAGCTGGGCGTGATGGCCTGTGCCTGTAATCTCAGCTACTCGGGAGGCCAAGGCAGGAGAATTGCTTGAACCAGGGAGTAGCAGGGAGTAGGAGGTTGCAGTGAGCCAAGATCGCGCCACTGCACTCCAGCCTGGCAACAGAGCGAGACTCTGTCTCAAAAAAAAAAAAGAAAAAAGTTAAGGGAGGGAGACAGTGAGAACTCCCAAGAACCACCTTGTAATAGAGCTACTCATGATTACACAATGTCCTGGAAGTCATAAAATGTATGGCTGCTTCCATCTGAGCACACCTCCCACACAGCTGGCACTTGGCTAAGCCTTTAATTTACTTTATCTCTTTGAAGATAGGAGACTAAGGTGGTCAAGGGCTCAAACTACAATCAGAGAACCGGCTAAGGCTCCAGTATGGCAGGAATTGTGTGGCCTTGGGCAAGTTTCTCAACCTCTCTGAGCTCAAGTTTCTTCATCTCCTGTGTCTTACCCTAAACCCCACAGTATTAATCACACTGTCCCCTGGCTCCACCTTCACTGCCTGGACTCACAGGGAGGAGGCAGGAGATCAACGGGGTGGTTGGCCAGGCAGCATTGTTCCAGGTAGAAGCCCCCTGGCCAGGGATGGGTCCTGGAGGATGCAGGATCCTAAACTGGCCTGAGGCCACCTCCCAACCCTTTGAACAAATGAAGAAAAAGAGCCCCTGAGTGAGAAGCAGAACTGGGATGGATAACAGGGCTCAGGACTCCTGGTCCAGTGCTCCCTCTACAGCAGCACCCTCGGGGAGTCTGTGTGTTTCAGGTACAGACACCAAGAGACCAGAGAGTTTTCCCCTCGTGGCTCTACCACCAGAATATCCAGAATGAGTAAACCCATAGAAACAGAAAGCAGATTGGTGGCTGCCAGACTAGAGAAGGACGGAATGCGGAGTAAATGCTAAATGGGTACAGGGTTTCCTTTCGGAGTGATAATGTTTGAAACTAGAAGTGGCAGTTGCACACATCATGAATATGTACTAAATGCCACTGGGTTGTTCACGTTTTTGTTTTTGTTTTTTGTTTTTTTTTTGAGACGGAGTCTTGCTCTGTCGCCAGGCTGGAGGGCAGTGGCGCGATCTTGGCTCACTGCAACCTCCACCGCCTGGGTTCAAGCGATTCTCCTGCCTCAGCCTCCTGAGTAGCTGGGACTACAGGCGCGCGCCACCCATACCCAGCTAATTTTTTGTATTTTTAGTGGAGACAGGGTTTCACCACATTGGCCAGGATGATCTCCATCCCCCGACCTCACGATCCACCCGCCTTGGCCTCCCAAAGTGCTGGGATTACAGACATGAGCCACTGAGCCCAGCCTTTTTTTTTTTTTTTTTTTTTTTTTGAGGCAAGGTCTCACTGTCACCCAGGATGGAGTGCAGTGACACAATCACAGCTCACTGCATCCTTGACCTTCTGGGTTTAAGCAATCCTTCCACCTCAGCTTCCTGAGTAGCTGGGACTACAGATATGCACCAACACACCTGAATGTTTTGTTTGGTTTTTTTTTTTTTTTTTTTTGGTAGAGACAGGGTCTCATCATGTTGCGCAGGCTGGTCTCGAACTCGGGCTCAAGCAATCTTCCCACCTGGGCCTCTCAAAGTGCTGGGATTACACATGTGAGCCACCATGCCCTGGCCTTATTCACCTTTTTTCTTTTCTTTTCTTTTCTTTTTTGAAAAGGAGTCTCGCTGTCGCCCAGGCTGGAGTACAGTGGTGCGATCTCGGCTCACTGCAACCTCCGCCTCCTGGGTTCAAGAGATTCTCCTGCCTCAGCCTCCCAAGAAGCTGGGATTATAGGCGCATGCCGCCACGCTCAAGTAATTTTTTTTCTTTTTTCTTTTTTTTTGTTTTTTTGAGACGGAGTCTCACTCTGCTGCCCACTGCAACCTCCACCTCCTGGGTTCAAGTGATTCTCCTGCCTCAGCCTCCTGAGTAGCTGGGATTACAGGTGCACGCCACCACGCCCGGCTAATTTTTGTATTTTTAGTAGAGACGGGGTTTCACTATGTTGGTCATGCTGGTCTCAAACTACTGACCTCATGATCCACTTGCTTTGGCCTCCCAAAGTGCTGGGATTACAGGCGTGAGCCAGCGTGCCTGACTTAATTTTTATATTTTTTAGTAGAGATGGGGTTTCACCCTGTTGGCCAGGCTGGTCTCGAACTCCTGACCTCAGGTAATCTGCCCACCTCAGCCTCCCAAAGTGCTGGGATTACAGGCATGAGCCACCCACACCTGCCCTTTGTTCACTTTTAAAGGGGTGATTTCGTGGCATGTAAATTTCACTTCAAGAATGAAAAATAGGCTGGGTGCGGTGGCTCACGCCTTTAATCCTGGCACTTTGGGAGGCCGAGGTGGACAGATCACCTGAGGTCAGGAGTTTTTTTTTTTTTTTTTTTTTTTTTGAGACGGAGTCTGGCTCTGTTGCACAGGCTGGAGTGCAGTGGCGCGATCTTGGCTCACTGCAAGCTCCGCCTCCCAGGTTCATGCCATTCTCCTGCCTCAGCCTCCCGGTAGCTGGGACTACAGGTGCCCGCCAGCACACCCGGTTATTTTTTTGTATTTTCAGTAGAGACAGTGTTTCACAGTGTTAGCCAGGATGGTCTCGATCTCCTGACCTCGTGATCCGCCCACCTCAGCCTCCCAAAGTGCTGGGATTACAGGCGTGAGCCACTGCGCCTGGCCAGGAGTTTTTGAGACCAGCCTGGCCAACAGGGTGAAACTCTGTCTCTACTAAAAATACAAAAACTAGCTGGGCATGGTGGCAGGCACCTGTAATCCCAGCTACATTGGAGGCTGAGGCAGGAGAATTGCTTGAACCTGGGAGGCGGAGGTTGCAGTGAGCTGAGATTGCGCCATTGCACTCCAGCCTGGGCAACAAGAGTGAAACTGCGTCTCAAAAACCAAAACAACAAACAAAAAAAGAATGAAAAATAAGCTGGGCATGGTGGCTCATGCCTATAATCCCAGCACTTTGGGAGGCTGAGATGGGCAGATCACCTGAGGTCAGGAGTTTTTGAGACCAGCCTGGCCAACAGGGTGTAAACCCGTCTCTACTAAAAATACAAAAATAAGCTGGGCGTCGTGGCAGGCGCCCGTAATCCCAGCTACTCGGGAGGCTGAGGCAGGAGAATTGCTTGAACCTTGGGGGGCAGAGGTTGCAGTGAGCTGAGATCGCACCACTGCACTCCAGCCTGAGCAACAGTGAGACTCTGTCTCAAAAAAAAAAAAAAGAAAAAAGAAAAAGAATGGTACCAGTAGCTAAGAGTGGACAAGTGCTAAAGAGGTAGGGGTGGTAACAGGAGGGGCTGAGGGCTGGGAGAGGGGAAGACTTGGCAGAAACAGGTAAGGTTTAGGTGGTGGAAAGGTTTGAGGGCAGGTCCCAGGCTGCAGGTGAAGGTAGTCTGGAGGAAGCTGACGTTGATCCCTTGGCCAGGAGGGGAGAAGCAGAAGGAGCGGGATTCAAGGAAGGCCCTTGCAGCCTCTGGGCTGTTTGCTTCCTCTCTGACTGGAAGGTCCTGGTTAGGGGGTAGGGCCTGCATCCTTTGAGCTGTTTCACTTTCAAAGTGGCATCACAGGTGGATGGTTCTTTTAAAAACCCTGGCACCAATGGAATGAAATGGAACACGTAGGCAGCAGGAAGATTCGCCGCCGCCCACACCAGGGAAGTGAGGCTGGCACTGGGCTGCATGTGTGCCACCTCCAGGCGGCCAGGAGACTCCCCAGGGCAGAGAGGGCCTGCCCAGCACCCATGGCAGCTTCAGCACTTGCAGAGGGCAGCACCCCCTGGGGCCTGGGGTGGGGGAAGGGATTGGGTGAGCACCATGGGCTCCTTTGTCAGACCCAGGAAGGAGAGTGGGGGCAGCTACCGGAAGTAGGGGGATGAGAAGCTCCCTCCGGAATGTATGCCCCCCTCTCCCCTCCCCTCTCCTCCCCTCCCCACATGCACAGCCCCTGCACATGCTCAGTGTGCCCATGAATTGGGTTGGTTGGGGGAGGGCACTGACTGGCACCCCCACTTAAAGGGCCAGTGCCACACTTGCCTGTTCCCAACAAGGGCAATGGGACCTGGCCACCTTTCCCCCCAGTACCGTTACTTCCCTTTGGACCCCCTCCCCCACTCCCTGGCAGCTTCTTCCTGCCCCAGCCCACCAATCTCTGCCTACCCCTCCCCCTCATTCCCTGACCCTATTGCAGGCAGGGTCTGTCCACTGGGCACAGGAGTTTCCACCTGGGGTCGGGCAGTTCCTGCTGGGGAAGAAAGAGGGATCCTAAGACAGGCTGGGCAGGGGTGGTGGGAGGCTTCAACAGTCACTCCCATGAAACATATGTTCTCTGCGCTTCCCTCCCCCGGCCCAGTTGACCAAGAGGGTCCCAGAAAGCACAGGGCGTGAGGGCAGCTGTGGAAAGGCCCAGGGAGGCTGTGTCCAAGCCCAACTTCCCCAGCTAGGGCGTGTGATGTGGGGGTGGGGGTGTCTTGTAAACTGGAGCTTCCACCATTGCAGTAGGCAGAGTGGAGGCCCAGGCTTCAAGACCAAGCAGCAGGTGTGGGAACAACTGGAAGCAGCGAAGGGGGCGGGGCACCGAGGGACCCAGGCCTGGCTCCCACCCACAGCTGAGCCGGTTCTCTCCAGTGCTAAGCCCCAGCTCTGGCCCCAGGACGATCTCCTCCCTGCACACCCCTTACCCAGGAATCAGGGAGCCAGACAGGGGGAGGGGCAGACAGGGACCCTTTTCACGGACCCCTCCCATTTGGGTTCAGGCCCTCCCACACTCCCGGCTAGCATCCTCTCCTTTGTTCTCTTCTTGCCCCACCCGCCCTCCAGTGGGGTGAGGTGGGGGTGCGGGAATTAACCCACCGAGGTGCTGCCCTATTTGCGCCCTTCAGCCTTTTATGTGTAAGGGGGATGTTGGAGGAGCAGCTGGCAGCTTCCCTGCCTCCAGGCTCCTCAGCTTCTGGGCCAAGAAAGGCCAAACTCTTCACCTGCCCCTCCCTGGCATAACCAGCCCACAATGAGCCCCCAGCACCCTCACCCACACCCCTCCCCCGACACTCCAGCAGCCCTCTGGAATCTTCTCTCACCTCCTAGACACACACACACAGAGGCACCTCCGGGTAAACAACCTTTGTCCACCTTTGTCCCGGGCCTCCTCTCTCCCTTGGGCTCCATGCTGAGGAATGCAGCTGGGAGGCTGCCAGCAAATGCCAAGGGGCCTGTGGGTCCCAGGCTAGCACCCCACAGCACCCCACAGGGGCAGGCAGGCCTCCAGAGGCTCTCCTGGAATCCAAAAAGCCACTTCCTCGCTAAGCCTCCAGTTTCCCGTCTGCAAAGTGGCGATGATCATTCCTGCTGCCCTTCCTGACTGAGCTGTCTGAGGACCCAGGGTTCCAGGGGCAGGTCTCCCAGGATGGGATTTTGCTTTCTCTTGAAACCCATGCGTTCCTAGAATCTGTTCTGTGTTTCATTGTAGGAGGCTCTGGCCAGGCCTGGGTGTGGCAGGATAGAAATGAAAGTTGTCCTGGCAACACACAAGATTTCATCAACATTTCCATCCCCAGCAGCTCCTGGGCCAAGCCTCATCTTGCCCAATGTGGCCTGTCAAGATGAGGGCCTGGAAGAGAAGCCAGACTGGGCAGCCAGGCCTCTGCCCCTCCCCTTGCCTGGTGGCACAGCCAGCACTGGCTCACTGGTGAGTTGACTAATTTCCTCCGCCACCATTAGTTGTCCATGTTTATTGCTGCCTGACACCCAACACCAGTCTGCAAGGGCACCAGGAGGGGATGGAAGAGACAGGGTGTCTGGGGAAGGGTGGGTCTGAGTGCGAGGGGGTGGGTGAGCTTGTCTCAGAGCCTGACGCTGGCTGGTGGTATCTGCGTTACCCAGGCTGACCCAGCTCTCTCTGATGCAGACAGGCGAGGGCCTCACACACTTCAGAGAATTCACACCCACATGATGAGGCTGAGAGGAACAGGACGGACAGACACATGGCAGGCACCAGGAGAGCCAAGCTGCTCTGCTCTGCTCTGCTGGGGATCCATGTGCTGTCCCCCTCTGTCTCTTGACTTTATTTTCCATCAGGAGAGCGCCTCCCTTAGTACCCTTGGGAGGTAAGGGACAAACACAAACACATGATGACTAACCTCAGGCCCAACACCCTGCAGAGAGGGGTGAGGGTTGGGGGCTGTCAAGAACAAGGAGGCACAAGGCACCCAGCACCCATCTAGTCCAGCCTTTAAACTGTGGGGAGAATACAGGGAGCTCAGGAGCAAACTCTGAAGGAACCCCTGGGCCTGGGTCTTCTCCAAAAACCCCCGTTCTCTCCTCCAGGGAAAGCTCACAACTCCTCACAGCGATCTGCTATCTTGAGCGTCAGTTTCTGGCCGAAACTGGGGGCTCCTGACTGAACTCCCTCCCACCTAGAAAACCTTCTGTGCAGTCTGATTGCTCCAACACCCACAGAGCAGGATTCAGGTATCCTGGAGACCTTGGGAGGTCCCCATCCAGAGGTCTGCTGTCCTGCCAGGCTTGGGGCAGCAGGGACTGGGACCCCACTCAGACCTCTCTGGGGCAAATGTTTTGGTTCTCACAACAGCCCTAGTGAAATCAATCCTAGATACTCCCATTTGGTCCCACCAAGGCCATTTAATTTCTCTGTAAAGGGTAAGATGACACAAAAGAGCCAACTATGGAAATGGTGAGGTGGGAGTCTGAACCGATTTAGCTGTTCTCAGGGCGCACAGGGTGTTGACGGTGGTTTTCATCTGCCACCTGCCTCCTTGAGACCCAGCTGGCCTGAGTGTGCACGAAATGGGACCTTCTCCTTGGGTCCACCAGGCTGGGAGGCACCCCTAGGTACCCGGCTCCTCATCACAGCGGCAGCCCTCTCGGTTCCACATCTGGTTCTCCTGACGAAGCCGCTGGTTTTCGGTCCGGAGCCTCTGGACCTCGGCAGCCAGCTCCTCCACCTGGCGGCAGGACTGCTGGCCGGTGCACGCCTGCAGCTGCTGCAGCCTCCTAGTCTCCTCCTCCGCCTGCGACAGCCGCTTCTCCAGCTCCAGGTAGTCTCGCACCAGCTCCTGCTTGCTGCGGCCCTGCAGGCTCTCGGTGTGGAAGCGCTCGTAAGTCTCAGAGAAGTCCTTCCGCTGGAACTCACCGTGTGCTCGGCCCCGCCCATCACTGTCCCCGGCCTCACTCTCCCCACTGGAACCTGGGTGGGAGATCCCATGGGGCACATCCAAGTTGGGCTCCTCCGGGTCTCTGTCATTCATCAGGAACTGGGTGGTGTTGTAGGGGGCCACGGGCTGGCCTTTGGCGAACATCTCTTCGCGGACCCGGGAGGCCCTCTGGCTCTGCCTCTCATCCCGCTGTTGTTTCTCAGCCCAGCTCAGCTCCAGGTAGGGTCGCCAGTGCCTTTTGCGCTTCGATGGCCGCCGACGGTGTTTCTTCCGGGCCAGCACAGCCTCCGCTGAGCAGCCCCCTGGGCTCTGGGTCCGGGGACTCCTACTGTTCCAGCCCAGGCCACCGACAGCCCCAGCAAGATCTTCATCCTCTGAGTGGCTCTCCATCCGCGGTGTCAGGGGCAGGGAACCACCAGAGTCATGACGCTCAGGGGGTGTTTGGGGGCTCCCCGGGGCACCAGAGGTCTAAAGAGAGGGAGGAGGAAGAAGGATGGATCAGACAGCCTGTCCTTGGAGGTGGAACCTTTCCCTCTCTACCTAGCCTGAAGCCTACTTTCCCACACTCAGCTAACTTGGTCACTCTTAGCCCCTCAACCTTTTGCAACCATTTGTTTACAAAGAGACCTGTCTACTGTCTGTCCCCCAACCTTCCCCAAGTAAACTCATGGTGAGAGCAGGAATTTTGCCTGTGTGTTTCACTCTGTAATTTCAATGCCTAGAATAATACCTGGCACTGAGTAGGAGTTCCATAAATACTGTCCAAATGAGTAAAGTAGGAGAAGAAGAAAACTGGGATAGAAGATGGATCTTGATGCATTTGCTTGATCAGAAGCCCAAATGGCACCGGCTCTTCCCTCTTCCCAGAAAACCTGACTTTCAAACACCACTGGCTTCATGGGCAGGTGACCTGTGAAGTCCCACAGAGGCCCCACACCTGGCTTCATGCTGTCCTTGTCTTAAACATGTTATTCAAAAAAAAAAAAAACCTTATTTTTATTTTATTTCATTTTTTGAGATGGAGTCTCGCTCTGTCACCCAGGCTAGAGTGCAGTGGTGCAATCTCGGCTCACTGTAACCTCTGCCTCCGGAATTCTCCAGCCTCAGCCTCCCACGTAGCTGGTTGCACGTGCCACCACGCCTGGCTAATTTTTTGTATTTTTAGTAGAGACAGGGTTTCACCATGTTGGCCAGCCTAGTCTCAAACTCCTGACCTCAGGTGATCCACCCGCCTCAGCCTCCCAAAGTGCTGAGATTACAGGTGTGAGCCACCGCGCAAGGCCTAAAATAAGTTTTTTTAGGCTCAGCATGGTGGCTCAGGCCTGTAATCCCAGCACTTTGGGAGGCCGAGGTGGGCGGATCACCTGAGGTCAGGAGTTCGAGACTAGGATGGCCAACATGGTGAAACCCTATGTCTACGAAAAATACAAAAATAAGCCAGGCGTGGTGGCACGTGCCTGTGATCCCAGCTATGCAGGAGGCTGAGGCTGGAGAATGTGGGCGGCGGAAGTTGCAGTGAGCCAAGATTACACCACTGCACTCCAGCCTGGGTGACAGAACGAGACTCCATCTCAAAAACAAACAAACAGGCCGGGCGAGGTGGCTCACACCTGTAATCCCAGCACTTTGGGAGGCCAAGATGGGTGAATCACGAGGTCAGGAGATCAAGACTATCCTAGTTAATGTGGTGAAACCCCATCTCTACTAAAAATACAAAAAAATTAGCCGGGTGTGATGGCGGGCGCCTGTAGTCCCAGCTAGTCGGGACACGGAGCTTGCAGTGAGCTGAGATCGCGCCACTGCGCTTCAGCCTGGGCGACAGAGTGAGACTCCATCTCGAAACAAACAAACAAACAAACAAAAAAGACTCTTATTTTTAGAGACAGGGTCTTACTCTGTTGCCCAGGCAAGAATGCAGTGAGGTGCAATAATAACTCCCTGCAGCCTCAAACTCCTGGACTCAAGCAAGCAATCCTCTTGCCTTAGCCTCTCAAGTAACTGGATCTACAGGCATGCACCACCACACCTGGCCACTGTCTTTAACTTTTTAATAATTTTTGAATAAGGTGCCCTTTTGCACTGGGCCCCACAAATTATGCAGCTGATCCTGCTTCCAGCTATTTGCATGGCTTTTTTTTCATCTTTTTGTGTGTGTGTGTGTGAGTCTCACTCTGTTGCCCAGGCTGGAGTGCAGTGTTGCCATCTCGGCTCACTGCAACCTCCGCCTCCCGGGTTCAAGCGATTCTCCTGCCTCAGCCTCCTGAGTAGCTGGGACTACAGGTGTGTACCACCATGCCAGGCTAATTTTAGTATTTTTAGTACAGATGGGGTTTCACCATGTTGGCCAGGCTGGTGTGGAACTCCTGACCTCAAGTAATCTGCCCACCTTGGCCTCCCAAAGTGCTGGGATTATAGGCATGAGCCACTGCACCTGGGCTTTTTTTTTTTTTTTTTTTTTTGAGACAGAGTCTTGCTCTGTCACCCAGGCTGGAGTGCAGTGGCCTGACCTCAGCTCACTGCAACCTCCACCTCCCAGGTTCAAGCGATTCTCCTGCCTCAGCCTCCAGAGTAGCTGGGAATCACAGGTGCCCACTACCATGCCCAGCTAATTTTTTGTATTTTTAGTAGAGATGGGGTTTCACCATGTTGGCCAGGCTGGTCTCAAACTCCTGACATCAAGTGATCCACCCGCCTCGGCCTCCCAAAGTACTGGGATTACAGGCGTGAGCCACCACTGCCAGCTACCTTTTTTCATCTTTTAGAGCTTAGTTCCAATGTCACTTCCTTAGGGAGCCCCTCCTTGACCACCCTACCTAAAGTAGACTCCCCCATCTCGCCTCCCTAGTGATTCTATCACGTCACACAGTTAGCACATAGCATTTAGCATATGGCCATTTAACATCTGTCTTCCTCATGTGAGAACGCATCTCGTCTGTCTGTCCAAGTCACCACTATATTCCTATGCACAGCACAAGGGCAGTGCTCAGTAAATATCTGTTAAGTGGACTAAAGATTATAGGATAGGGAGATCCAAAAGATATTGGGAAATAAGACTTACGGCCGGGTGTAGTGGCTCACGCTGGTAATCCTAGCACTTTGGGAGGCCAAGGAGGGTGGATTGCTCAAGCCCAGGAGTTCAAGACCAGCCTGGGCAACATGGCGAAACCCCATCTCTACCAAAAATTACAAAAAATTAGCCAGGCATGGTGGTGAGCACCTGTAATCCCAGCTACTCGGGAGGCTGAAGTGGGAGGATCACTTGAGTCCAGAAGGTTGAGGCTGCAGTGAGCTGTGATCGCGCCACTGTGCTCCAGCCTGAGTGACAGAGCTGGAGTCTCCAAAAAAAAAAAAAAAAAAAAAAAAGACTCCCCTTCTCTATCCTTCTGGCATAAAGAAGATGCAGCGGGCCAGGCGTGGTGGCTCACGCCTGTAATCCCAGCACTTTGGGAGGCCAAGGCAGGTAGATCACCTGAGTTCAGGAGTTTGAGACCAGCCTGACCAACATGGCCAAACCCCATCTCTACTAAAAATACAAAAAAATTGGCCGGGCGTGGTGGCACGTACCTGTAATCCCAGCTACTTGGGAGGCTGAGGTAGGAGAATCGCTTGAACCTGGGAGGCGGAGGTTGCAGTGAGGCGAGATCATGCCACTGCACTCCAGCCTGGGCAACAGAGTAAGACTCTGGCTCAAAAAATAAAATAAAATAATTAAATTAAATTAAATTAAATTAAATTAAAAATAAAATAAAATAAAATGATGGAACATATTTATTCCAGGCAGAAGTTGGTAGGTGGTATCACTCTCCAATATGAATGGCAGGAAAGAGATCCTCTCCAAAGAGAGGGAGGGTCAGCCTCCAGTCTGCAGTGAGAGAGTTCCAGAACTTATCTAAGAGGTATAAAGGCTGTCAAGAGAGTGTATGTTCAGGGCATCTGTTTATCTCTGTTGTGGGAAGGGTGGGAGTACTGGGTGTGGGAGATGGGAAATGAATTGCTCTAAGTTTGTGGTTTGGGCAATTTCTAATAATAACCACTACCACTGGTATGTTGTTGAATAATATGCAACGCAGTTCAGAGACATGTGAGCATGGTCCATGCACACAGGGTGTGTACTGAGGAATGTGGTGTATGCGCGGCCCTTAAGAGCCAGGCATATGTCATGTGTGTTTTGCAGACCCTGAAGAGAATTTCAGGGAAAAGGAGGTATGTCAGGGTGTGTATGTGTGTGGGGTATGTATGTATGTGGAGTTTGTTGTGTTACTTCACCTGCAGGGAGATCACGAAATAAAAGCAATAGCCCTTGTTTCCACCAGTGGCTTGGGCCAAATGAGACAGAGCTGTTGCCCCAGCTGGGAGAGGCAAGGCCACTGGGATGCCAAGGCATGGTGGCTTGTTGGTGTGCACAATCAGTCACATGCTCCCAGCCCTCAGTAGAAGTACCCTATTGATCCTCCACCCTCACCCAAGCGAGCCCAGCCCCCAGCCCTACCTGCTGTCTCCCTCCTGAAGACTTGGCCCTCTACCACCATGACCACTACTGTAGATACACTGTGTGACCTGGCTGAACATTGCAGCCCTGACACGTCATGAATTCCGAATTCAGTCAATCCAGAAAACACGGAATAGGCTAGGCAGGGTGGGTCAGAAGCTCTCTGACCCCTGTCCTAAGCCCCCTGCTCATCTACAGGGAGTCGTGGACTAAAGAAGAATGGGTAAGGGCAGGTAGTGAGAGAACACGGGCTGAACAAGCATGGGTTCCTGTTGCCAGGTTGGGAAGTGCCATCCTCTGAGGGCCTGATATGATCTTTCTCTCTCCTCTTTCGTGGGTTATATCCTACCCCCACCTCCATTACAAATTATTATTATTTTTGAGAAAGTCTGACTTTGTCACCCAGGCTGGAGTGCAGTGGCGTGATCTCAGCTCAGTGCAACCTCTGCCTCCTGGGTTCAAGTGATTATCATGCCTCAGCCTCCCAAGCAGCTGGGATTACAGGCATGCACCACCACGCCGGGCTAATTTCAGGTTTTTTTGGTTTTTTGGTTTTTTTTTGAGACGGAGTCTCGCTCTGTTGCCCAGGCTGGAGTGCAGGGGCATGATCTCAGTTCACTGCAAACTCCGCCTCCCAGTTTCAAGCGATTCTCCTGCCTCAGCCTCCCAACTAGCTGGGATTATAGAAATGTGCCACCACGCCTGGCTAATTTTGTATTTTTAGTAGAGATGGGGTTTCTCCATGTTGGTCAGGCTGGTCTCGAACTCCTGACCTCAGGTGATCCGCCCACCTCGGCCTCCCAAAGTGCTGGGATTACAGGTGTGAGCCACTGCACCCACCTTCCAGCATTTTTTTTTTTTTTTTTGAGAGAGTTTTGTTCTTGTTGCCCAAGCTGGAGTGCAATGGCGCAATCTCAGCTCACTGCAACTTCTGCCTCATGGGTTCAAGTGATTCTCCTGCTTCAGCCTCCTGAGTCGCTGGGATTACAGCCGCCTGTCATTACGCCCATCTAATTTTTGTATTTTTAGTAGAGACAGAGTTTCACCATGTTGGCCAGGCTGGTCTTGAACTCTTGACCTCAGGTGATCCACCCACCTCAGCCTCCAAAAGTGCTAGGATTACAGGCATGAGCCACTGCGCCTGGCCTGTTTTTGTTTTTGTTTCTTTTTTGAGATGGAGTATCACTCTGTCGCCCAGGCTAAAGTGCAGTGGTGTGATCTCAGCTCACTGCAACCTCTGCATCCTGGGTTCAAGTGATTCTGGTGCATCAGCCTCCTGAGTAGCTGGTATTACAGGCAGGTGCCACCATGCCCAGCTAATTTTTGTATTTTTAGTAGAGATGAGGTTTCACCATGTTGGCCAGGCTGGTCTTGAACTTCTGGTCTCAAGTGAATTGCCTGCCTGGGTCCATTCCAAATTATGAACCAAAAACTCTTCTTCCTGCTTCAGACTTGGTTCTTAGCCTGGACAAAATGTAAACATTCAACCCAGTCCCTCCATGCCCTCTTGGACTTGAGGTCAAGGCAATGTTCTGTTGTCAGAAGGCCCTAAGTTTAAACCCTGGGTCTGTTGCTTGTAGACAGCATGATTCTGGAACAGGTATTTCAGGTCTCAGAACCTTAGCTTCTGGGAATTGGAAATAATTCCTACCTGAAAGGGTTACTAGGATTTTTTTTTTTTTTTTTGAGACGGAGTCTCGCTCTGACGCCCAGGCTGGAGTGCAATTGCGAGATCTTGGCTCACTGCAACCTCCACCCCTGGGTTCAAGCGATTCTCCTGCCTCAACCTCCCAAGTAGCTGGGATCACAGGCATGCGCCACCACTATGCCAGGCTAATTTTGCATTTTCAGTACAGCCAGGGTTTTGCCATGTTGGTCAGGCTGGTCTCGAACTCCTGACCTCACGTGATCCACCCACCTAGGCCTCCCAAAGTGCTGGTATTACAGGTGTGAGCCACCGCACCCGGCCAGTTACTAAGATTTCATAAGCTAGCATAGACTGGGATTCCGGCCTATTGCCTAGTGCATAGTACGGACTCGTCAAAATACTGGTTTTCCAAATCTACCAACACATCTGGGACAAGAAGTTTGGATCTCAGCTGTGGGACCCATGCTCGTGGTGCTCGGGTGGGCAGGAGGGCAGGGACTTACCTTGGCCTCCTCCAGGGCCACTGGTGACTCTGCATTACAGGCGGTCTGGTTCGGAGTGGCCATCATCTTCCGTTTCAAATCTTTCAGCAGACGCCTGGAACTAGTGACACCTGCTTTGAACAACAACAGAAACCTAAATCCTGAAGGAACGTTCTCAGGAATACTCTGGCTGCCCAGAATTGTTTGCCCAGGCAGTGGCAGCCATTTTGTACCCCAGCCCTTCATACCCTTATTCTCAAATGCAGGCCCCGAAGGCTGCCTCCACCGCTGGTTTTCACACCTCCAGCCAGCAAGGGGCCAAATGGGATTCAGGGGCCGTCTTCTCTGTCCTGCTCCTCGGGTCCCTCACCAGGACTCATGTCCTGTACTGTCCTCCTGGAAGTCACCGAGGTCCAGGTTGGCAGCCAGGAAGCCAGGTGTAAGTTTTGCTTCCCCAACCACCAAAGGGGCAAAGGAGGACTGCCTGGGGAGGCTGGGAGTGCAGCGGCGCTGCTGCTGCCACAGGAGAACATGGAGCAAGCTCACGAGTCCTTCCCCACTGTCTCCAGTGGCCCCAATCTTGATGCAGCCCTGCACCCCCAACCTTCTCCCCAAGCTGGGCTCCAAAGGCCAGAAGCACAGCTGGGACCTGGGCCAGCCTAGTGCTGAGGACTTTTCCTCTAAGGTCCTGGCCTACCTCCCTCCTTCCTCTCAGAAAGGGAAACAGGAGAAAGGGGAAAGAGGTCTTTGCACTACATGCAGCTGGGAGGGAAACCCAACTAGGATAAGGATGGATTTCTTGGAAGAGGGGAGATAGTCATGGAAAGAGGTTTTGCAAAGGTGGAACTGACCTATTCGCTGTCAAGGGCTATGCACACCACTACATCTGTGTGCCTTTCTGTGCGACTGCCTGTCGGTGCAATTCCCAACGCCTGAGCCCTACCTCTTGCTGCAGTTGCAGCAGCTCTGGTCAAGCCGCTCAGGCCACTAAGATGGGGGGGAGGAGAGAGCCTGACCGCGCGGTGCCTGCTGGGGATTGTAGTTCTTCTAGCCTGAAAAGCGATCCAAGGGCCTGTAACGTCAACAGCCACACCCGAGACTCCAAAACCCATCTACCCTTGCGCGGGGGCAGACCGCGCGCGCATCGCTGCCTTCTTTGATTGGTCAAGCCTTCTGCCAATATTCTCGCTTTTTTGGCAACGATTAGCTGTGAGGAGGCACAACTGGACCCGCCTTCTCCGAACTCAATCAAAGAGTTCATTGATGGCGTTAATCTTTACGGGGCAGAAAATAGATCCGGCTAAGATGGGCGGGGCAGTAGGCGCGGAGGGATCCTTGGCCTTTGAGGAAGGCGACGAGAAGCTCGGCGGCCATCGCCGCCATTTTGGGCTGGGAGGAGGCAGCGGAGGGACTCGCTGCGCAGTGAGAGCACCCCGTGGGGGGTGGTCCGGGCGCGGGGAGAGGCCGGGCCGAGTGGGCTGCCTGAAGTGGCGGCGCCGGGAGACGGCGGGAAGTGGGACCGGGGGCCAGGGAGGGTGAAGGTTGGAGTCTCCCCGGCCGAGCCCGGTCCTCAAACCGTCCCGGCAGCCCCGCAGCCTCGCCTCTCACAGAGTGCGGGGTTCTTCGGTAATTACCGCGTGTTTCCCGAGACCCCAGAAGGGGAGAGGCTGGTGAAACGGTTTCCCTCTGCCGTCCTTCCACAGGGGCGCGGATCCTGAGGCCGAGCTCTGCCAGCTTCCCTCCCCACCCCCATTCGGCCTGGGTATGGCGGCGAGGCCCCGCACAGAGGGACTCCCACTTCGACTGGAGAGGTGGGGGCGACGCCAGATTCCAGAGGCTGGCGCCGCGGGGGAGGGCGGAGGTCGCAGGTCTGGCCACAAGTCGGCGTGGCAGTCAGCTGGAGGCTCCGAGAGCGGAGATCCCAGTGCACCCACCTTACCTCGCTTACACCAAAGTGCCATCTCCCCGCCCGGGTTGCGAAAAACCACGGCCCTCTTAAACTATTGTAGCAACCACTAATTCCCCCTGGGAGCAGCTAGAGAGGGGCACGTGGAAACCTTCACGACCTCGGTGCCTGAAGGTCTCTGAGGCTCTTGCCCTCAAGATCTCTCCCATTCAGCCCCGATTCTCCGGACAACCTGACCTAGCATGTCGCCAGCCTCTTGGTGAAACGCCTAAAGTGTGCTGCCCCACTTCTCTTGAAAGTTTACACCGAAGGGATGAGGTTTTGCCCTTTACAGGGTTGGGGCACAAAGTCGGAGTCGCTGCGGCTCCGAAGTAGAAATGGAGTTGCCCATTTCGTATGCTTCATCAACATCTGCTTGCATTTTGAAATCCTAGTCTTAACTTTTACAAAACTTTTAGAGAAATGGCTGCCCTCCTAGAGGGAAAAACGAACTACAGTAATTCCAATTCCAATGTAATCTTTGTAAGACTACAAAATCTTTCCAGCTTAAAGATTTTTCTTTTCCCACAGACTAAACAAAATCAGAGTATTTTGTGTTCTACTGGTGCATTGTTACTAGGTAACCTCTATTTTTTGAAATTCCAAGTAATTGAAGGATCACTTTTGTAGATCCTAAATGCTACCAAAAAAGAAACTGCAGTTTTTATCTACTTCATATGTATAGCGTTTAAGAGATGAGGAGACCTGCTTTGAAAGAATAAACTCTTAACCTTACATTATAGCTGTAGCAGCTTCTTAAAGATTGAAGTTTGATGTGAAGTTCTTTTATTGAATTGCAGGTTAAACCATCTTACTTCCTACTGCTTGAAATCTAAATCCAGAGAGATTTGTGGCTCAAGGATATCTTCAAATAAAAGTTTTATTGCTAAAATGTCAGTTAAAATTATGCCTAGGTAGGTGCTGAAGTAGGAGAGGCTTTGACGTAGCAGGGTGACTGGCAGTGAATTTTGTGGGTACCTTGTGATGAGTCTCATTATCAGTTACAAATGGTCAAAACATGTCTAAGCCTTCAGCCTTACTAAAAGTTTAACAGAACTTGGCCTGGCGCGGTGGCTCACACCTGTAATCCCAGCCCTCTGGGAGGTGGAGGCGGGTGGCTCACCTGAGGTCAGGAGTTTGAGACCAACCTGGCCAACATGGTGAAGCCCCTTCTCTACTAAAAATACAAAATTAGCCGGGTGTGGTGTTGCGTGCCTGTAATCCCAGCTACTCGGGAGGCTGAGGCAGGAGAATTGCTTGAACCGGGGAGGCAGAGTTTGCCATGAGCCTCTCACCGTTGCACTCCAGCCTGGGTGACAGAGTAAGACTCTGTCTCAAAAAAAAAAAAAAAAGTTTTCCAGAACTGAAGTTCTGCTCCTCCTATTAATAATTTTTCTTCAGTTGGAGTGACAACTCCATAGCATTAACTTTTTTCCCTCTGCTCCCCAGATGTCTTACAACTGGATTACAAAATAGGATCATCATTGACTAGGGTCCTCAATCCAAAGGTGGAACCACTTACTCCTAACTGAAGCTTCAGTACACTTGATGCCTACTGTGGGTTGATTTTTTACCTACATATGACATGTTGGCTCTACACTGATCAAGAGATGTGAGTTTAAAAAAGCTAACTAACTTGGTAGGACTTAAGGCTTTTAAAGATGGTCTTTGTGGGTCTTCTGTCAAGAATTTAATGGGGGAGGATCCTAGACACTTGGGATTCATTCTCCATTATGAAGTAATCTAGTGAAATTTTTGGATGCTAGTGAGTGGCAAATACTGTACCAGCAGCAGAAATTTGTTACTCATTTGTAAATGAAACTTACTATCCTTAAGGTTGACCCACAAGCTTTTCCATTCTTTGCTAAGAAAAATTGGGAATAGGCCGGGCACAGTGGCTCACGCCTGTAATCCCAGCACTTTGGGAGGCCAAGGTGGGCAGATCACGAGGTCAAGAGATTGAGACCGTCCTGGCAGACATGGTGAAACCCCATCTCTACTAAAAATACAAAAATTAGCTGAGTGTGGTGGTGCGCACCTGTAGTCACAGCTACTTGGGAGGCTGAGGCAGGAGAATTGCTTGAACCCCGGGGCTGGAGGTTGCAGTGAGCCGAGATCGTGCCACTGCACTCCAGCCTGGGTGACAGAGCGAGATTCTGTCTCAAAAAAAAAAAAGAAAAGAAAAAGTGGGAATAAAACCAGCTTATTAGTGGCCTCCTGGTTATCTAAGGAAAACACAGGACTGTAGGACTGAAAATTAGGAACTCCGAGCTCTGTTTCTGTGTGTGCTGCCCTTGACTTGGCCAGAGGCCAAATACTGATAATGAGGCCAAACTGGTCATTTTGCTGCTTAGTCTATTGTTCATCTACTGTTCAACCAGACTTTCAACTTCCTTTTCAGCTCTCCCCTCTCAGATGAGTTGCATTATGCTTTTATGACAAATTCTACAAACTCTATATTCATTTGAAAATGGTATCAGCACTGTCTCCCTCATAAATACCTAGAGGAGTAACTAGTCTTAAGTCGCTATGTAAACACCTACTCCTTGTAACTTTGTTATATGAGAACTTCACAAGGAATGCTTCAAAGATCATTGGGGCAGTTGGAAAGCCTGCCTTACCACAGTGTGGCCTTAGTTGTCCATAGCATCACAAAAGAGCCATCCAAGTAGGCTGAATGAGGATCAATCTCTCAGGGCGCCCACTGGTTGTGGCTGTGAAGTCCTGGACACTCATTTTGCCTGATGGCCAAATCCTAGGGACCAGTGACTATGTGTGAGTAGGATTCGTTGACAGGTAGGAGGGTTTTTTTTGTTTTTTTTTTCCTGCTGCTTGTATAATTGCAGAAAAGGAGTGATTCTTTACAGTAATTCCCCCTCTTCGGGATGAAGATGCTTGCTTCTGTTTGGTTTCCACAGTTAAATCAATTTTTTTTCCTTTTCTTTTGAGATGGTATCTTGCTCTTTGCCCAGGCTGGAGTGCAGTGGCGCGATTTCGCCCACTGCAACCTCCACCTCCCAGGTTTAAGCAATTCTCCTGCCTCAGCCTCCCACGTAGCTAGGATTACAGGCACTCACCACCATGCCTGGCTAATTTTTGCATTTTATTTTTTTCTGGAATGGAGTTTCACCTGGTTGCCAAGGCTGGAGCGCGATGGCGTGATCTTGGCTCACCACAACCTCTGCCTCCTGGGTTCAAGCGATTCTCCTGCCTCAGCCTCCCGAGGAGCTGGGACTATAGGCATGCACCACCGTGCACGGCTAGTTTTGTATTTTTAGTAGAGACGGGGTTTCTCCATGTTGGTCAGGCTGGTCTTGAACTCCCAACCTCAGGTGATCCTCCCGCCTCGGCCTCCCAAAGTGCTGGGATTACAGTCAATGAGCCACTGTGCCTGGCCTGTATTTGTATTTTTAGTAGAGACAGGGTTTTACCATGTTGGCCAGGCTGGTCTCCAACTCCTGACCTCAGGTGGTCCGCCCACCTCGGCCTCCCAGTGTGCTAGGATTGCAGGCGTGAGCCATGGTGCCTGGCCAGTTAATCAATTTTTTATGCTCCTGTGTTTAGGCCCCAACATCCTGTTCTTGATCTTTTTTGGCAAAAATTTGGCCAAAGATTGAAATTTTGCCTCCTGGACCATATATTTTGCAAAGTATGACTTTTATCCTTTGGTCAGCAGTTCCCATGGCGTTTAGGGCCTGAATTTGACATTCTTTTTTTTTTTTTCTTTTTGAGATGGAGTCTAGCTCTGTTGCCCAGGCTGGAGTGCAGTGGCACGATATCGGCTTGCCGCAACCTCTGCCTCCCGGGTTCAAGCAATTCTCCCTGCCTCAGCCTCCCAAATATCTGGGATTACAGGCGCCCACCACCACACCTGGCTAATTTTTGTAGTTTTGTTTGTTTGTTTGTTTTTGAGAGAGTCTCACTCTGTCACCAGACTGGAGTGCAGTGGCACAGTCTCGGCTCACTGCAACCTCTGCCTCCTGGGTTCAAGCGATTCTCCTGCCTCAGCTTCCCAAGTAGCTGGGACTACAGGTGGGCACCACCATGCCTAGCTAATTTTTTTAATGTATTTTTAGTAGAGACGGAGTTTTACCATATTGGCCAGGATGGTCTCGATCTCTTGACCTTGTGATGCGCCTGCCTCGGCCTCCCAAAGTGCTGGGATTACAGGCGTGAGCCACCGTGCCTGGCCAATTTTTGTAGTTTTAGTAGAGACGGGGTTTCACCATGTTGGCCAGGCTGGTCTCCAACTCCTGACCTCAGGTGATCTGCCCACCTCGGCCTCCCAAAGTGCTGGGATTACAGGCATGAGCCACCGTACCTGGCAACATTCTCTTTTTTTAAAAAAATAACTTTTTATTTCTAGCCTCAACCATTTACACTTTGCTTGAGAAAGAATAATAAAGTGGAATTGTTATTCCAGTGATGTTGTGCAAATGTGAGAAATAGTACTTCCCCCAAAAAAACAAACCTCGAAACCCCACAAACTCAAGTGTACTTAAGTACTTAACGTTCAAGTACTTTTTAACTATAACCAACTTTTCCACCACACTGTTGTGAATATTTGTTGCTAGCTGTTATGGGTATAAGTGATCAAGGGAAGAACTGATGCATTACCTAATGCTTGACTAAATATAGCCAGCCCTTAAGTAGGTAGAGTATTTGGTTGTGGGTTTTGTTGTTTAAGTCTGTGGAGTCCCTCTTTGGTTTCTTTAACTTTTGCAGTCGTTAGGACAGAGTATATTTATTTACATTTCTCCAAGCAAAGTCTTGCTCTGTTGCCCAGGCTGGAGTACGGCGGCGCGATCTCGGCTCACTACAACCTCTGCCTCCCAGGTTCAAGCAATTGTCCCGCCTCAGCCTCCCGAGTAGCTAGCTGGGATTACAGATACCCGCCATGATGCCTGGCTTATTTTTGTATTTTTAATAGAGACGAGATTTTGCCATGTTGGCCAGGCTGGTTTCGAACTTTTGACCTCAAGTGATCCATCTGCCTTGGCCTCCCAAAGTGCTGGGATTACAGGCGTGAGCCACCATGCCTGGCCTAAATTTACTTTTTAATAGAGACGAGGCTGGTTATGTTGCCTGTGTTGGTAACTATGTTGCCTAGGCTAGTCTCAAGTGCCTGAGCTCAAGTGACCCTCCTGCCTTGGCTTCCCAAAGTGTTAGGATTACAGGCATGAAGCCACTGCGCCTGGCCTGTCTAATCTTTATTATGCTTCCCCTCTTTAGAGATACTTAGTCTGTTTTTCAGAACTAAACCAATCTGGAACTCCCTGGCTCTCTCTCCTAAAACTCTGAAGTCTAAAGGACCCTGTCTCCTGAGGGCTCTAAGAAAAGCTGTCCAGCTAGCTGTGTCAGTTTGAGAAGCAGTTTTTCCTGATTGAATACCTAGGCCCCAGTAGGAAAAAGGGAGCAAACTGAAATTGCTAATTTGTAAGCCTGGTCTTTTGAGCAGCTCAGTTAAAATGCTTGACAGAGGACTTAAGTGAAAGGCTAGAGTGGGCTTGGGGTTCATTTATCATCAAAGCCCCCTGTTCAATGTAGGTAAATCAGCGGGGTGTGTTGGTATCCACCTTTAGTCCCAGCTACTCAGGAACCTGAGGTGGGAGGATCACTCAAGCCCAGGAATTTGAGGCTGCAGTGAGATATGATAGCGCCACTGCAGTCTAGCTTGGGCAACTGAGGGAGACCCCAGCTTTTTTTTTTTTTTTCAACTTTTTTTTTTTTTTGAGACAGGGTTTCACTATGTTACCCAGGCTGGTCTCAAACTACTGAGCTCAAGGATTCTGCCCACCTTGGCCTTCCAAAGTGCTAGGGTTACAGGTGTGAGTCACCGGGCCTGCTGAAAAGTTTTTTTTTTTTTTTTTTTTTTTTTGAGACAGAGTCTTATTCTGCCGCCTAGGCTGGAGTGCAGTGTGGCGTGATGTTGGCTCACTGCAACCTTTGCCTCCCAGATTCAAGTGATTCTCCTGCCTCAGCCTCCCAAGTAGCTGGGATTACAGGCACCCACCACCATGCCCAGCTAATTTTTGTTTTTTTTGTTGTTGTTGTTGTTTTTGTTTTTGAGACGGAGTCTTGCTCTGTTTCCCAGGCTGGAGTGCAGTGGTGTGATCTCGGCTCACTGCAAGCCCTGCCTTCTGGGTTCATGCCATTCTCCTGTCTTAGCCTCCCGAGTAGCTGGGACTAAAGGCGCCCGCCACCACACCCAGCTAATTTTTTGTATTTTTAGTAGAGACAGGGTTTCACCGTGTTAGCCAGGATGGTCTCGATCTCCTGACCTCGTGATCCACCCGCCTTGGCCTCCCAAAGTGCTGGGATTACAGGCGTGAGCCACCGCACCTGGCCAATTTTTGTATTTTTAGTAGAGACAGGGTTTCACCATGTTGGCCAGGCTGGTCTGGAACTCTTGACCTCAGGTGATCTGCCTGCCTCGGCCTCCCAAAGTGCTGGGATTACAGGCGTGAACCACTGCGCCCGGCCTTTTTTTTTTTTTGAGGCTGAGTTTCACTCCTGTTGCCCAGGCTGGAGCACAATGGGGCGATCTCGGCTCACTGCAAACTCCGCATCCCGGGTTCATGCCATTCTCCTGCCTCAGCCTCTCAAGTAGCTGGGACTACAGGCACCCGCCACCATGCTCGGCTAATTTTGTATTTTGTATTTTTAGTAGAGATGAGGTTTCTCCATATTGGTCAGGCTGGTCTCTTAACTCCGGATCTCAAGAAATCCACCCACCTCAGCCTCCCAAAGTGCTGAGATTATAGGCATGAACCACCACGCCCGGCCCAACCTTTTTTTTTTAAATTAAAATATAGGTAACTAATTCTTCTCTCTGCCAGGAGAGCAATATGCTAGTTAAATGTTTCAATAGAAAGTGTAGAAATAGGAGGCCGGGTGTGGTGGCTCACACCCATCATCCCAGCACTTTGGGAGGCCGAGGCAGGTGGATCACGAGGTCAGGAGATCGAGATCATCCTGGCTAACACGGTGAAACCCCGTCTCTACTAAAAATACAAAAAAAAATTAGCTGAGCGTGGTGGCGGGTGCCTGTAGTCCCAGCTACTTGAGAGGCTGAGGCAGGAGAATGGCATGAACCTGAGAGGCGGAACTTGCAGTGAGCCGAGATTGTGCCACTGCACTCCAGCCTGGGCGACAGAGCAAGACTCCATTCCCCCGCCAAAAAAAAAAAAAGAAAAGTGTAGGAATAGGCTGGGCTTGGTGGCTCACAACTGTAATTTTGGGAGGCCGAGGAGGGCGCATTGCTTGAGCCCAGGAGTTTGAGACCAGCCTGTGCAACAGGGTGAAACCCTGTCTCTCCAAAAAAAAAAGAAAGAAAGAAAAAAACAGCCAGGCGTGGTGGCAAGTACCAGCTACTCAGGAGGCTGCAGTGGGAGGATCGCTTTAGCCTGGGAAGTGGAGGTTGCCATAAGTCCAGATCGCGACACTGCACTCCAGCCTAGGCAACAGAGCAAGACCCATCTCAAAAAAAAAAAAAAAAAAAAAAAAGCCAGGCGCGGTGGCTTATGCCTATATTCCCAACACTTTGGGAGGCTGAGAGGGGCGGATCACTTGAGGTCAGGAGTTCGAGACCAGCCTGGCAACCATGGCAAGACCCCGTCTCTACTAAAAGTAGAAAAATTAGCCAGTCGCAGTGGCGTGCACCTGTAATCCCAGCTACTCGGGAGGCTGAGGCAGGAGAATCGGTTGAACTCGGGAGGCTGAGGCAGGAGAATCGGTTGAACCCAGGAGGCTGAGGTTGCAGTGAGCTGAAATCATGCTACTGCACTCCAGCCTGGCGACAGAGTGAGACTCCGTCTCAAAAAAAAAAAAAGTATAGAAAGTGTTAATACAAAACTGAAATTTTGAATAAACCTCATCATTGTGAGAATATAAATGCAAAAAAAAAGGTAAAATGCTAGTGCCTTTGAAAGCAAAATTCAGACATACTTGCATAGCTTAAGGTAAATTGATGTATGAGAGTTATTTATAATTAGATATTTGTGTATATATATATTTTTGAGACAGTTTCGCTCCTCTTGCCTAGGCTGGAGTGCAATGGCGCGATCTCCTCTCACTGCAACCTCCACCTCCCGGGTTCAAATGATTCTCCTGCCTCAGCCTCCTGAGTAGCTGGGATTACAGGCATGCACCACCACACCCGGCTAATTTTTGTATTTTTAGTAGAGACGGGGCTTCTGTATGTTGGTCAGGCTGGTCTCTAACTCCCGACCTCAGGTGATCTGCCCACCTCAGCCTCCCAAAGTGCTGGGATTACAGGCATGAGCCACTGTGCCCAGCCTAGATATTTGTATATTTGAAGACTGGACTGAATTTGTCTTCTAAAACATACTTTTTCTGATGATAAATGCATTTATAGTCTTTCTAAGATTCATTTTCTAAATATCATTTTTCTAATAGTAGGGGAAATAAGATTTTCATAGATGAATCCCTCTTTAAGAAGAGGGTCTGGGCTGGGCGCGGTGGCTCATGCCTGTAATCCCAGCACTTTGGGAGGCCGAGGCGGGCGGATCACCTGAGGTCGTGAGTTCGAGAGCACCCTGACCAACATGGAGAAACTATGTCTCTACTAAAAATACAAAATTAGCTGGGTGTGGTGGCACATGCCTGTAATCCCAGCTACTAGGGAGGCTGAGGCAGGAGAATCGCTTGAACCTGGGAGGCAGAGGTTGCGGTGAGCCGAGATTGCGCCATTGCACTCCAGCCTGGGCAACAAGAGCAAAACTCCGTCTCAAAAAAAAAAAAAAAAGAAAAAGGGTCTTATGTCAGAGATAATCACTGCTGCACCTTACAGTTCAGTCAAAATGAGGCTTCAGCTCTGCACTGTAAAGCCAGAGGGCACTGTTGCTGCCTTTCCAAGCAGCTGTTTTTCTGGGGCTGCTGCATGACGTCATAGCAGAAGAAAAAAACACGAAGAAAACTATTTCAAAATAAATGTTTAATATAATTTTTAGACCAAAGAAAAACTCAATCATACATTGTCTCCAGTGGACCATATGTGCCAGAACAGGACCAACTCAGTCCAGCTTTGAAGGCCCTGATTCAGTCCTACTGGTATAATCTCCCTTGATTTATTGATTTGTGTATGCTTCTTATGCAATACAAGGTGCATTTTACTCTTGAAGTCCCTATCACCTCCACCATCGCCATTTAACTGCAAAAGCATGCTTCCTAATGGGAGGGTTTTCTTCCCCCTTCCCTGCAGAGGTTCTGAACCTTCAAGGAGTTTGACAATCTTATGAATCTCTTGAACCTTCTCCCCAGAAAAATGTACATACAAGTCTACAAATAATTTCATGGGGTTCATGGACCCCAAGGCCCACAATGGTTTCTAAGGCCCCAAATTAAGGAACCTCTGTGCTAGTGATTTGAGCAACGCAACTGCCCTCAGAAGACACTGACACAGGGCAGGTGAAGGACTGGGTTAACCAAAGTGACAGGAGGGAATCTCTTAATTTATATTTTTATTTTGGGGCAAAATTTAGTTCTCAGGGCCTCCCTACGTTTAAGAGCAGAACTACTCAAGAACCTAAGCAGCTATCAGCATAGTTTAAGCGATTTAGAATAGGGCTGTGCAAGGGAATGTACAGGGTTCCTCATTCAGCTGAGGACCTCATTTAGCTCCTTAACTGGAAGCTTTACATTTGATCTGCAGTGAGGGGACATTTCTAATTTTAGTTTGACCCACATGGAAAGGTGGATAGCTTTTTTTTTGGTTTTGGTATAGAGAGCATGTAGAATTGGACAATTAGGTAAATCCTTGGAATCCCCCAAACAGCCATTTGCTTTATAAATCCAGTATATCTTACCTCTGAACGTCTTAAAGAGCTGCCTCACAAATTAATCTAACCATTGCTTGCACTAAGAAGTTTGCCAAAAGCCTCTTCCAGCCTTACTGGGGGGAAGGAAGAGATTACTGAAAACCAACTTGTAGGAATGAAATGAGGCTGTCAGTTGTCTAACCTAACAAACTGCCAAATTAGGTTTACATTTTTTATTAGACTTTTGAATGGCCGAGGCAGAGTTAAATTTAAAATTTTGGATTGTAGCCACTTTCCACTCGCCTAAACACTCAATACCGGTTTGTTTATTTTTCCAGCATCAAGAAAGAAAACCAAGGCACTAGAAAGCAAGCACACTTAAGTATTGAAGATAATTACATCTTAAATTTTGCCTGAACTGTATATTGTAGCATACTTAAACCCATTCAAGGAAAAAATTGGCAAATTGAAAATTCTCCCATTAAAGATTGATATTTTTGTAAACTGACAAATTTAACGATTTCGGTACCCCTCCCCAAAAATGCAATCACATAAAATATATCAATACTATTTTGAATTAGCTCTAGAAATCACACTGAAACTATGTTACGTTTACAAATATTAAATTTATTATAACTAAAATGAATTTAATTGTTCTCAGATTTGGCCACCTTATAGCTCCGTTTAAGGAGGGGATTTGTTAAAAACAAAAATGCATTATAACTTGGTCAAATTACTTTCACATTAAGGAAAAAAACTTCTAAAAAGAAAAACAAGAAAAGCAACTCTTCAGTTTCACATAATTAAAAGAACAGGAGAAAGCACGCAAGCTACATATAGCTAAATTTACGAAACCAACCAAAGCCAGGGGGATTTCTCTTCTGATTATGTGTCATAAAAAGGTCCACTGTCTTATATACACATGTATATAATGTTACATTCCATCACTGTAAAAAGTCCCCTTTGCCCCCTCCCCCAAAAAAGTTTCAGTCTAGTCTCCAAACTTGGAAAGCGGCGCTCGCTCCTGCTGCCGGTGCAGTTCGTTCTCGGTCAGCAGCTGGAGGTTCTCGGCGCGCAGCCGGTCCAGCTCCAGCTCCAGCTCCCGCACACGCGCGTCGTCGCCACCCAGCCGCTTGCTCTCCAGCCGCAGCCGGTTGTTCTCGTCCTCCATGCGCGAGAGGCACTTCTCCAGTTCCAGGTACTCCTTGATGAGCTCCTGCTTGCTCATGTTCTGCAGGCTCTCCGTGTGGTACCGCTCGTACGTCTCCGAGAAGTCCCGCTGCAGAAACTCGCTGCCGTCCCCTCCCATCCCATCGCTGCCCCCATCCTCCTCACCCCCTTCTTCCATGAAGTCGTCATCGCTGGTGTCGTCGGATTTGGCGGCGGCCCGCTTGGAGTACAGGCCGGTTTTGAGATCCGGCTCCTCCTGGTCGTGATCATCCATGAGGAACTGCGTGGTGTTATAGGGCGCGACCGGCTGGCCCTTGGCGAACATCTCGGCTCGGATCCTTGAAGCTCGAAGGCTCTGTTTCTCGTCGAACTTTTTCTTCTCTTCCCAGGTCAGCTTGTAGTACGGTTTCCAATGCCGCTTCTTCTTGGACGGGCGTCTCCTATGTTTTTTCTTCCCCAGCTGTCTCTGCTGCTGTCCCCACTCCTCTTCGCCCCCTGCGGCAGGAGCCCCCAACTTACTGGCCTCGGAGTCATGACAAGGCTGGGCGAGCAGCTCGGCCTCGGGCGTCGGTTCCACTTCTGCCGGCGGCGGGAAGTCGCCGCCAGCGGACGAGTCGTCCCCATTCTGGCCCTTCTCGCCCTCTCTCAGGCAGCTAGATTCTGGACAGGCCTGGGTCTGCAAGGGAGGTGGTTGGGACTCCAGGCTCCCTTCCCCCTCCGGCCCCGGACGGCCACCCAACTGGGGGAACGCTCTCGATTGCCACCTACTGTCCTCCTCGGGCACCCGCTCCTCCGCGCCTGGAGGGCGCTCAGGGTTCAGCTCTTCCTGGACAGCAGCAGCACCTGTACAGTTGCTAGTTGGAGGCTGGTGTTGATATTCTGACAAGAATGGCTCGGCCATGGCTAGTAGAGTCCTCGAAGTTTAAGAAATTTTGGCTAGTAAGTCCTTAAGGAAAAAAATGGGTTTTTCTTAAAAAAAAAAAAAAAAAAAAAAGTCCAACAGAGTCCTCTTCAGTTTGTAATTCCTGCAGTGACGCCTTTAGCTAGTCCTTCTATCAGCAAACTCCAACTGCAATCTGGGGAGCTCAAGTCAGTAAAGGGTTAAGCGCCCACAGTGCGGCCAGCTAGCGGGTCCAAGGGGGTGCAGCGGCAGGAACAGTACGTAATGGGCGGAGGTGGGCCTCAAACCTCCAAGCGGAGCACCCCAATAAAGGAGTTGGTGAGCAAGGTGATGAGGGTAAGTCCAGTGCGTGAAACCCAGCCCCGAAGGGGTTAAAACTACCGATGACGCTGCCTCCGAGGGGCCAGATCCACAAAGGGTTAAATCCCCTGCCGCAGAGCCCACAAGGGGTTAAAGTCCCGGCGCCACCTCCTCCCACTTCCACGGGTGTCGCTTCCACCCAAGCTCCCAGTTCCCTAGGCCCGGCCGTAGCCTCAGCAGAGGACAGACAAACTCATCTCCCCTTTGGCTCGATGCTCTGCTCTGCTCAGTTCTCCTCCGCCTCCTCCTCTTTTCCTCCCTCCCTCCTCCCCCTTCCCACAGCTCCTCTTCCGCGTCCTCCCCCGACTTTCCCTCCCAACCTGCCTCTCCACCTGCCAACTTCCAACTGCTGTCTCCCAGTCCTCTGCGCCCCTTTTATATACAGGCTTGTTCGCCCCGCCCGTGCGCATGCGTAACGGAGTTCCCTTTGCGGGGCGCCGGGAGTCGTAGTTCTTTTCTTTCGGGCCCGCCGCCCTCGCGCGCCGTGCGACGTAGCCAATCCCGGGACGCGTTGGGGGCGTCTCCCTGGCCGACACCTTCCATCTCTTAGACCTCGCTAAAGAAACGCGAGCGGCCATTGGTGAAAAATCACACGACTCGCTGAGGAAGGACGGCCAATCGCAGAGAAGATGGGGCGGGTTCTGGACCGTACCATTCTGTTTCAGGAATACGAGAAGATTCGATGGCCTATGAGAGTCCACACAGAATATTTTTATGAAAAGGTGCGTTATAAAGGCTATTATCGTATTTTGTTCTCAGCGGAAGGGTTCCGAAGGTTATGAACCTTTATTAACTAACGCAAGAATGGTTTATTCCTAAAAAGTAGTCCCTAAAATGTAAAAGAATTAAATCCTATAAAGAGAGACGTCGGCCCACGGCTGCTAACTCGCGAGTCTTAAGATTATAGAAATGGCTTCAAAGCGGGTGGTGAGTGCCTGAGACTGACACTTGCGGAAGGATATGCGAGCACATTTTGTAAAGAACGAAAAGCGCATGAAGAAGTAAACAAATGAAGAATAAAAAGTGCCGCCTTAAAGGGACAGTGTGACTGCGTTTAGCGCCGCAGGCTCGCACTAGGCCTCGGAAGACGAAAAGGCGGGTTCGAGTCCCGGTGACGCCGACTCCCGGACTGAACTCGGTACCCTTAGCGGAAGGTGGCGGGGTCCCACCCCCAGCCTGGTCTCAGAAAGCCGCCCCCGCCCCAGGGGCAAATGCAAACTGGTGATTCGCGACCAAGGCTCTTCCCTGGGCCGAGATCGGAAAGCTGGGGCCGGGGGCGGGCGGGGGAGTGGAGGGGGAAGCGGGGGAAGGCCTTGCCCCCACGCCTCAGCTTCTGTCGAAGAAAATGGCCTCCTGGGGCCGATTTGGTCTTTTCACTTCCGAGCGAGATCATTTCCTGAGCCGGGACAGAGGAGGTCCGGGACAGCCATGAGGCTGTTTGTTGGGAAGAGTTCGGAATGATTAATGAGTTGAAATCATCAGCCCTGGCTATCCGAGAGGGAAGCAGGTCTCTCACCCGCAGAGGCCCTTCCTCATCAGTGGGCGCTGGGCAAGACTGGGAGGGAAGCATGGAGGAGGCCTTGCTCCGAAACTTGCGGCAGGGGATTCTGGCGCAGGGCTGGGGGGGCCGATTCCCCCGGGGGCTTAGTTTCTCAGAGAGAAATTATCTAGACCCAAGCCCCCAGCCCTCCATAAACAGGGACTGAGAGGACCCAGAGAACCCTCCATACCAGTCACTGAGGCCTAAAATCTTGGCGCCCTTTCCACTTCTCCTTCGCCACACACCCAGTGACCCTTTCTTCTTATTGCTTCCTTAATAGCATCCCTGACATTCCAGCACGTTTGCACTGTGCACCTTTTACGCACAGAACCATGTGACCTCACCACAGCCTGGCAAGTTAGACACGATAGGAATGAGTGTCTCCATTTTACAGATAAGACATCTCTAAGACACTGGAAAATAAGTGACTTGTCCAAGGTCACATGACAACCATGGGGCAGTTCTGGCTAGAGCGCTGGTCTTTGTGACCCCCCCCATGCCAGTTTTTTTTTTCTGTCACAAACACAAAACCCATTTTTTCTTAAAATCGGGGAAAACTCTGGATTTCGTTCTTTTTATTCCCAACAACTTCAACCTTATTCAGCCCCTATATCATTTGGCAAACAGGAGGGTACAAAGAGGGGTGGGATGCCATTCTTGCCTTCAAGTTGCTCCTGGACTGTGGAGAGGCCATCAGACCACAGCCAGCCTAAATGGCAAGTGAGGGAAATCCCGGTGGGAGCTGATGAGCCGAGTGCATGGGAGCTGGGAATTATGGACAAGCGTCAGGAGCAAGTGACTTCCTGGCTGGCTCTGAAGGATGAAGAGCTTTCACGCAAAGTGGCACGAAGAGGGGCATTTTAGGAAGACCAAGCATCATGTGCCAGGAAAGGGCTAGTCTGGGACTTCGGTGGCTCTGGGCAGTGTGAGATATCGGGGGTGGGGGCCAGTGGTGATGGGCATGGCCAATGTAGATGCCTCTAAGGGGAGCCGCAAGCACGCGGGCCTCTGGGCACAGCTATATGTTCTGAAAATGAACACCTTCGTTTGTTTTCTCTGGGCTTCCAAGAATTCGGGTCCACCTGAAAAGTTCCCCACTCCGTGTGGCTTCATCCCTTAGGAGGCTTCCTGAGAGCAACAGCTGCCCCTCAGAGCGCTCCTGGAGGAAAAAGGGATTTTGCAGAGAACTTGGTTATCACAGAGAGTTATCCCAGAGACCTCCAAATTGTTACCCCATCTTCAGACTCCAGAGGATTCTGGGGTACCCCCAGTCAGGGCATTTGGAAGGCACTGCTGAGCCTAGCCTCAGTGTCCTGGACTGGGCTCCACTGTATGGTTTCATGTGTTCTACTGGGGGAGAGGTGGACTGACGAATAGGTTGTGGAATTCTAGAATTCTGTCAAGGGGCCAGGCAACCTTACTGTTAGCTGGGTTCTAACCCTTTGCCAGGCATTTAACATGCCCCATCACTGGTAAACCCCAGGACTGCCTTATGAAAAAGAGATCAACTCTATTTCACAAAAGAGGCCACCCAAGCCCAGAGCAGTTAAGAATCTTCCCCAAGGGGGCCGGGCGCGGTGGCTCACGCCTGTAATCCTAGCACTTTGGGAGGCCGAGGCGGGCGGATCACGAGGTCAGGAGATCGAGACCACCCTGGCTAACATGGTGAAACCCCATCTCTACTAAAAATACAAAAAATTAGCCGGGCATGGTGGCGCCCGCCTGTAGTCCCAGCTACTTCCGGGAGGCTGAGGCAGGAGAATTGCTTGAACCTGGGAGGCAGAGGTTGCAATGAGCCGAGGTCGCGCCACTGCACTCCAGCCTGACAACAAAGCGAGACTCGGTCTCAAAAAAAAAAATCTTGCCCAAGTTCCACAGCTACTGTGCAAGTGGTGGAGCTGGCTTCAGCTCCAGGCCTGCATCCCCCACCAAGGTGGCCCTGCTGTTGTCTGTCCTGCTTGCTGCAGTCCAGCCTTATCACAGGGGCTATTCAGCCTGTGCTTGTGACCCTGGGCTGAGCCGTGCAGGTGCAGAGCGCACCGTCTAGCCTCAGGGATGCCTTCCCGGCTTTGAGAGGACTGACGACTAAAGAGTGACTGTGGCTTCCAGTGGGGCCAATGATGGCGAAGCCTGAGACGGTGGTCGAGACTAGAGGCTGACAGGGAACTCAGGAGTTTAAGGATCTCAGCCAGGGGCCTTCAGAACTGCCTCTTCCTTACCCAGGGGTAGGAAGGTCCTAGGGCCCAGGTGGTGGCAGCGGCGGGGGACTCCGGTAGGGACCCTGGCCAGTGGACTTGGAGGCGCTGGCACCAGGCGGCGCTCAGAGCGGCCAGTTTCGCCATTGAATACAGGCCGGACCGAGGCTTGAGCCAAGACGGCCCACGGACGACAGGGCTTGTGCTGACAGAGGGAGGCCAAGGCTTCTGGCCCGTGCCCCCGAAGGCGACTGCACGCGGGCGCTCGGCCCACCCCGACAGGGGCTTCCAGGCGCGCAGGGCCCTGCTCCCTACTCAGGGCGGGGCGAGGACGAGGCTCTCGCTGGGCCTTGGCCTCCCAGAAAATCCCCTGGGAAGGCCCAGGCCCGGAGGTCAAGGTGGGGCACCGGGAACTGAGGCAGCTGAGGAGGGGGCAGCGGACATTTCTGGGGCCGGGGGCTCGGAACCCCATCTCTACGCCCGGGGCGCGGAGCTGGAGCAGCTGCGGTCCGCTTTGGGCGGGGGCCAAACCAGCTCCTCGGCCCCGCCCAGCCGTGCTCCGCTCCTCCCCGCCACCCCCAGCTCGCTCGGACCCCGCGTCCCCGACGGGGCGGCAGGCAGGGCCGCGCCCTCGGCCCCCCGCATTGGCCCCGCCTTCCCAAGGGCGCCCCGCTCCCAGCCCGAGCCACCGTTGGTTCCCTCCCTCTCCCCTCCACACAGAGGCCTGTTTTCCCTTCGCTTGCCCGGGGAGGAGGGAAAATATTCCCCATTCAGAAACACCAACCGCTGGCTTCTTTCAGGGCCATCAGGGGGGCATTGGGTGGGGAGCAGGAAAGGGACTTGTGCCTCGCTCGCGCCGGGCCCCGCTCCCCGCTCCCTCCGTAGGGGACCAGACAGCAGAAGATTATGGTTTTCTTTTATTTAGTGAAACATTCGTTTGTAAGTGAATCTTCAATGAAGACGTCCCGAGTGTGTGTGGGGGCGGAGGGGGCCGGCAGGGGAGGAAAGCGAGAAAACTGCGCTCATCCCCCTCCCCCGGAGCCTGCTCACTCCTCCCAACTGGTCCGGGCCTCCTGGCCTCCCTCCCTCGGCCTCCCAGCCAATCATTCTTCCAGGCCCCGGCCCAAGTCCCAACTTGCTCAAGAGCTGAACCTCCTTGGGGAGAAGCAGGGGTGGGAAGAGTCAGGTGACCCAGAGACTGGGGAGGGCAGGGGCTGAGACCCGATAGCCCCGCCCCCGAGTCACGGCCAACCCAGCACCGGGGACGTGTACCACAACAGCAACCTCCCAGGGGAGCCTGGGGTGGTTGCGGGGAGGGAACGAAGCGTCCCTGTGAAGCTGCAGGGAGGGGTGGGGTCTTATTTGCCCCCCGCGCTGCTTTAGGGGAGGAGGTGCGAAGGCAAACACTGACAGGAGGGGGAATTTTGAATGCTGTTCTTCTAAACCCTAGGAAGGCTCAGGGCACAGCAAGATAGTCTCAGTTGGCTGCAGAGACCCCTCCACTGACAGTCACCTCTTTTGGGTCCGAAACATTCGGAAGAGCCACTGGACGACGAAGGGCCACAGGAGGAAGAAGAGCAGCGCGGGCCCCGGGAGCCCAAGGGGCCATGGCCGAGCACTGGGCCTGGGCTGCGGCCTCTGCAGCCAAGAGGGAGGGAGTCAGAGGCCAGTCCAGGCCTCAGCACAGCCTCCCTAGGAAACTGCTTCCAATTCAGTGAAAGATTGGAAAGACCCTGCCCCTAAGTCTGCACCACTAGAAGGGAAGTGGCCCCCAGGTGGTCCTGACAGGTTGAATGCCAACTCCCTCCCACATCTTCCTCCCCAGGGCAATCCCAGTATCAAGAGAGGCTGGAGGGGCTGCGGGTAGAGGGAGCAGCTTCCATGCCATCTTCTCTGGGCCACAAAGCAATGACCCTTGGTATGACCTGAAGACCTGTGTTGTTAAGGATGTGCCACATATGTCAAATGAGGACCCTGGGTACCTAGATTTTAGTTTCCAAGTATCATTCTCCACTAAAAAGGAGCCAAGGCTCCTTGGAGAAGTGGCTGATTCCAGGCCTGGGGCAGGGAAGGTGGGAGTGAATGTGGGGCGCCTTGTACCAGGAAAGCAAGGTCGCTTTTAAAGATTCATCAGGTCGTGTTATAAGAACATAAGATCCGGTATGAAAGGGTCTTGAATGGCCAAAGTTGTGACTGTCTGAGCATCAAAAAGAATGACTGTGGCAGACCGGGTGGGGTGGCTCACGCCTGTCATCCCAGCACTTTGGGAGACCGAGGCAGGTGGTCACGAGGTCAGGAGTTCAAGACCAGCGTGGCCAAGATGGTGAAACCCCGTCTCTACTAAAAATACAAAAAAAATTAGCCGGGCATGGTGGTGGGCGCCTGTAATCCCAGCTACTCGGGAGGCTGAGGCAGAGAATTGCTTGAACCCGGGGAGGCGGAGGTTGCAGTGAGCCGAGTTCACGCCACTGCACTCCAGTCTGACCGACAGAGTGAGACTGCATCTCAAAAAAAAAAAAAAAAGGAATTACTGTGGCTCCTGGGAATACTGAATCTGTGAAATCCATAAGCCCACAGTGATACTCAAGAGAAAACTGGAATTTTGTCACCATTTAGGTGGCTTTTAAATTAATTTCTTTCTTTTTCTTTCTTTCTTTTTTTTTTTTTTTTTTTTGAGGAGTCTTGCTCTGTCTCCCAGGCTAGAGTGCAATGGCGTGATCTCGGCTCAGTGCAACCTCCGCCTCCCGGGTTCAAGCGATTCTCCCGCATCAGCCTCCTGAGTAGCTGGGATTACAGAAACCTGCCACCATGCCTAGCTAATTTTTGTATTTTTAGAAGACACAGGGTTTCACCATGTTGGTCAGGCTGGTCTCGAACTCCTGACCTCGGGTGATCCACCCACCTCAGCCTCCCAAAGTGCTGGGATTACAGGCGTGAGCCACCGTGCCCAGCCCAAATGTTTAACGTGACTCTAATCTAGTGTTTAGATCTAACCCCCAGTTCACAGGAAATGTGTATCGAGGAACCACCCATGAGGATGTAATTAGACCCAAAAGGTGGAACATTCTACAGGACACCAGCCCAGACTGGTCAGCAAGTCAATAGCAAGGAGAAGGACTGGGCTAGATTAAAAGAGAATTGAAAGGGGAACAGATGCAATGTGTGGTCCTAGCCTGGAAAAACAGAGCAGCTGGAAAAGGCGGTTTCAGGATAACTGGAGAAACTGGAATTTAGATTGGATATTTGATGATATTAAGAAATTAATAATTGTGTGTTATAAAATGTTTGGGCTAGGTAGAATGTTCTTATTTTGAGAGATGTGGTTTTTTGTTTGTTTTTGAGACGGAGTCTTGCTCTATAGCTCAGGCTGGAGTGCAATGGCACCATCTCAGCTCACTGCAACCTCTGCCTGCCAGTTTCAAGTGATTCTCCTGCCTCAGCCTCCTGAGTAGCTGGGATTACAGGTGCCTGCCACCTCGCCCAGCTAAGTTTTGTATTTTTAGTAGAGACGAGGTTTTGCCATGTTGGCCAGGCTGGTCTGGAACTCCTGACCTCAGGTGATCCACACGCCTTGGCCTCCGAAAGTGCTAGGATTACAGGCGTGAGCCACCACGCCCAGCCTATTTTGAGAATATGAACCCAACTCTTTCGAGGTGGAACATCATGATGTTTAGAATCTTTTTTTTTTTGAGGCAGGATCTTCCTATGTTGCCTAGGCTGGTCTCGAACTCCCAGGCTCAAGAGATCCTCCCTCCTCAGCCTCCCAAAGTGCTGGGATTACAGGTGTGAGCCACTACGCTGGCCTGTAATCTACTTTAAAATCTTCAACATTTAAAAGTAGTAAATGGTAGGAAAAAAAGAAAAGGGGGCCAGGCGTGGTGGCTCACACCTGTAATCCCAGCACTTTGGGAGGCTGAGGCAGGTGGATTACGAGGTCAAGAGATTGATACCATCCTGGGGACCATGGTGAAACCCCGTCTCTACTAAAAATACAAAAAGTATCTGGGCATGGTGGTGCTGCCTGTAGTCCCAGCTACCCCGGAGGCTGAGGCAGGAGAATCACTTGAACCCGGGAGGCGGAGGTTGCAGTGAGCCGAGATCATGCCACTGTACTTCAGCCTGGGCGACAGAGCAAGACTCTATCTCAAAAACAAAAAACAAAACAAAACAAAAAAACAGAAAAAAAGAAAAGAAAGAAAGCCCTGTTGAGGGGGAGGGGCAGTGTTGAAAAGTTAGCCATCGTGGATCTGAGGAAATCCTGCCGCTGTGGGCTCACACCTGCTGTGCTGAGTGGGTTAGGGGTCACCCCAGAGATGCCTCACATCTGGGAACCCAGCCCTCTCTGCCCCCACCACCTCAGGCTTTTCAAGAACAGACCCACTCAGAGTTAATGGTGGGTATCAGCTTTGCAGGGAGACAGAATAGGGGCCACTGCCAACTCCATCGCTTAATGTTAATATTAACAGCAATAGTAGCAACAGAACCGACTGGAGAAGGATGTGTGGTGGGCACCACGGAAGCACCAACATGCATGGTTGAATCCTCACAGTAGCTCAGAGAGGCTCTCCCAGGCTGTGTGCCCTCAGGCAAATTAGCCCCTTGGAGCTTTAGTTTCCCTCTCTAAAAGGGAGGTGAAAAGAAACTCTATCTCATAGGGCTGTTGTGTGGATTCAGTGGGAAGATGCCCATGAGTGTTTGGCACCCAGCGGGGCTCCAGCAATGGCAGCTGTTATTTAGTTTGCAGGAGCCCAGGATCCCAAGTGTCAGAGGCAAGCAGAGCTAGGAGTTGAGGAGAGGGATGCAAGGGCTGAACCATTTGGGGCAAATCCTAATTCTGGGAATGGAAGTCCTGACTGAGGGGCAATAGGGACCCGCATCCTCAATGCCCAGAGCAGACACATCATGGCCCTTCCCACACGGGATTAGTCCTGAGGCTTAGCTTCTCTCCAGGCAGAGGGAGGGGAGAACGGCAAAGGGCCCCACCCACTGTGCCTTCAGAGTGGAAGCATGTCAGCCCTCTCCACCCTCACCCCCACCTCCTGCCTGTAGCAGGAGCCATGCCATTCTCTGGAGAGAGATGTGGGCAGGTGGAGGCGTGAGGACAAAAACAAAAGTGGCTGGAAGAGGAGCCCAGAATAAAGACCCGATTCTGCCATCATCTTGTCCTATGGGGTGGGGGACTCTACCTGCTCAGGGGGCCGGGGCATGCTCTCCAGGCTCTGCACCCTCGCCTGCACCTCCTGCATGCTCTCCTGTAGTGCTCGAACTGTCCCCAGCAGCCACACGTCCAACTCCTGGGGCCCCGGCGGGCTGCCCCGCAACCCCTCTGAGGAGCACAGACACACAGGGAAGGGGGCTCAGGAGGCAATTCAGCTCTGGGCAGGGTGGGGGCAGGCTGGGGCAAGCCCAGGAAAGTGTAGGAGTGGAACCCAATCCCTGTACCAAGCGTGATTCTTGCAAAGTCCATCTATGTAGCTGAGTAATGGGCTGCTATGGGTTTAATCCCAGCATGGCCGCTTATGACACAGATCAAGTCATTACCTTTTTTTTTTTTTTTTTTTTTTTAGACAGTCTTGCTCTGTCGCCCAGGCTGGAGTGCAGTGGCACAATGACCTTGGCTCACTGCAACCTCCGCCTCCTGGATTCAAGCGATTCTCCTGCCTCAGCCTCCCGAATACCTGGGATTATAGGTGCCCACCACACCCGGCTAATATTTGTATTTTTAATAGAGACAGGGTTTTACCATGTTGGCCAGGCTGGTCTCAAACTCCTGACCTCAGGTGATCTGCCTGCCTTGGCCTCCCAAAGTGCTGGGATTACAGGCGTGAGCCATCGTGCCCGGCCAAAGTATTAACTTCTCTGGGCATCATTTTGTCTTCTAAAAATTAGGAGAAGATGTCATTTCTCTCACAGGGCTGCTTGCTCAGAGGAAAAAAGGAGAAACTTTTCAAAATGTCCATACAGGACCTGACACACAACAGGAGTTCTAGAAGGGAAGAGGGCAGAACTCATTGTCTTCTGAGATTTCCAAACGGGGGAGTCCAGAGAATATGGATGACTTCCCAAGGCTGTGCAGCTGTAGGTGGGAGAACTGGGCTAGGACTCCCATCCCGCTGGCATTACTCAGCACCTGCAGAGGGTGCAGACTCCTGGGTGCCCTTTGGGGAGAGGAGGGAGGGCGGGGACTTTGCCCATCCAGGCAGGTATCTGGCTGGTTGGCAGCCCTTCCTGGACAGAGGCTTCTCGCTCAGTGCCCAGCAATGGACTTTCAACTCTGCCCTAGGAAGGCAGCCAAGAGAAAGCCTGGGGTGCCAGGACCACGGGAAAGGGCAGAAGTGGGTGAGAGGTTGGGTAGGAGCTCACCTTTCTCTGTGGGGGGCACGGGGCTGTTCCTGGGATCACGCTTTCCTCCAGATGCTGCCCGCTGCTCTGTCCAAACCTGCTGAGATGAGTCAGAGAGCTGAGGGTGGGAGTGGGAGCACAGTGGGGTGGGAAAAGGGGGGAATGGGGACTGGGCTCACCAGCTCAGGCTCCAGCTGCTCCAGGGAATCACAGAAAACCTCGGAGTCCAGGTCCCTGGGTGAATGGGACTCTGTGGAGGGGTTGGTAGAGTTACTGCCCAGAGGGAAGCTGTGGAGGGAGAGCAGGAGTATGCACTGGGCAGAAGCACCTGTTTAGGAGACACTAGAGATACGAGGCACTAGAGATATTAACACCTGAGGCACAGATGGGCGCCAGAAGCAAGGCCCTGGAACAGGAATCCTAGACCCCGGTCCCCACCTTTGGGAGCACAGGAAGTCTCAGTGTCTGTGGAGGGCACAGCGTGGCATCCAGCCTTCTCCCCTCCAGCCCTCCCCCAGCCTGAGTTTGGTCCACCCCTCCTGCTCAAGCACTAACCTGGGCTTGGGGATGCCGGTTCCTTGGGGAGGCAGGGAGGCTCTGAAACAGCCCCAACATCTCCATTCACAACCTGCTCTTTCCAACCTGCCAAGACACAGCACCCAGAGGTGGGCCTGGGGAGAGGCTGGCACCTCCCAGTGTGATCAAGCCCCTACTCGGGATGAGCCGTGGATGCTGCCTGGGATCCACCTCTCGGGGGCTTGGGGGTCCTAACAGGGATGTCCCCTGGAGCCCTCTGCCCCCAGCCCACCTCAGCCTAGACCTAAGACGGTTCACTCAGCACTTTTGGAGCTCCCAGCTTGGGAGTCTGACCTGTGACCCTTCTCAGGAAGGTCTCTGGGGGCCTCGGCATGTCAGGGATCACCTGGTACAGGGGCTCGAAGTAACCAAACATGTCCTCTGCCACCTCACCCAGGGGCACTGTGTCGATCACCTGTAGGGGAGGGGGTCTGTTGGGGACAGAGTGGCCTCCTGTCCCTTCCACCCTGCTCCTGCCCTGTCACACACCTCCACCCTGTGCCCAGTCAGGGGCCAAAGATAGGCAGGGCTGGGGGTAACATGAAGGTGGTGATTCCCATGAGGGGGTCCATGTGTAGGAAACGTAGTGGGGGTCAGAACTGGAAGGGTGAGGCCACCTGGCCAGGAGCCTGGGGACAGAGAACCTGCAGCCCTTACCTTCTGTGCCACCAGTTTCATTTCAGTGATGTAGGCAGACATGGCCTCCTCCCTGCTCATCTTGCCCAGACTGTTCCAGGCGTCCCTGGGGGCAGAGGGCTGTGAGAGGGCTGCTTGACAGCTGAGGCTTGTTTGCCCAGCCAGCAGGGAGCTCACCACTTATATCGTCCAATGGGGTCCCAGAACCCGGGCCGGGGGACCAGGCAGGGCCCCATGGTGGCCTGCTTGTAGTAACTGTAGAATCGCAGCATCTCTTCATAGGAGGGGCGGTAAGAGCCTGGGCAGAGAGTTGGGAAGCCAGGGCAAAGCATCACTCCCAGTTCCAAGGGGCGGAGGGGCGGGAGAACCCCGCTTGGAAAGGGCAGAAGTGGGGATGGGTCCCACCCAGGGCATCTGGACTAGGATAGGAAGCGGAGGGAACCCCCAGGACAGCCCAGGCAGGGGCTTGTCTGCAAAAACTGCAGTGATCAGGACCATTCTTTCTTCAGAGTCAGACCCCAGGCGTCCTGAATGCGAGTCCAAATGCGAGTCCCCGCAGCCTCACCGTTCTTGGGCAGGTTCTGGATGACGCTCACTGCAGCCTGGAACTGTTTCTGGCAGTCGGGCTCTGGGCTTTCTTTCTCGGTGCCCATGCTGCTGCGAGCCCTGGGGCCCTACTTTTGAGCGACTCTGCAAGAAGCAGCCTTCGTGTGAGGGGGCCTCCAGGGTCCCCCCGGCACCATAAGCCAAGGATTCACTTCTCAGAGGGGCAAACTAAGCTCTTTAGAGGCCTCAGACACCCTGGGAGGTCAGAAGTTGTGGTTGAGGAGCCTCCTTTTCCTACCTCAAGGCAGTGTTGTGGGGTCAGGGTCGCCAGGTGGCGAGGCAGGTGGCGAGGCAGGTGGCGAGGGCCTCAGTGCTAGATGTGTCCGTCCCCAGATGCGCCTCCTTTAGGTGCACATCTCCAACTCCCGAACAGGTGGAGAAGCAAGAGAGGAGGAGTCAGGGCGGGGCGAACAGTCTCCCACCCTGGCCGCCTGCACCTTGGCCCAGCCTGTGCCCCGCGGCGCCCACTGCCAGGACACCTGGTTCCTCTCTCGCCACCACCCCGCGGCTTCCTACTGACCCCGGGGTCCAGCAAGGCCGGGATGGCGACGCAGATCGAGGGGGGGGATTTAGGCCAATGAGAGAGCCTGTTTCACATTCGGCTTACCTACCTCAACCATTCAGCACGGCCCTTTCAAGATCATGCAAATAGTTTCTCAGAGCCTTTCCCAATCAGGCGGGGCTTAATCGAAGGGTCGGACTTCCCAGCCCGGGATGGCCAAGGCGGGCGGCAGCGCCCCCTGGTGCACATAGTGAAAGGTCGTGGCGTCCTAGCGCCCCCTGGTGGAAATCCGCATCTGTTCGCTGATATCCAGGCCTGGCCGATCCGAGGCAACCCACTCAGCTCTCTAGACACTTAGGCACTGGGGATTTAAAAAAGTCATGTCCTGTGGTCAGGTGTTCTAGAGGAAGGACATCACAGCTCAGTTTTGGAAGATGGTCGGGCACGGTGGCTTATGCCTGTAATCCCAGAACTTTGGGAGGCCAAGGCGGGCGGATCACCTGAGGTCAGGAGTTCGAGACCAGCCGGGCCAACATAGTGAAACCCCGTCTCTACTAAAAATACACAAATTAGCCGGGCGTGGTGGCGCGCGCCTGTAATCCCAGCTACACGGGAGGCTGAGGCAGGAGAATCGCTTGAACCCGGGAGGTGGAGATTGCAGTGAGCCAAGATTGCCCCACTGCACTCCAGCCTGGGCGACAGTGAGACTCCATCTCAAAAAAAAAAAAAAAAAAAAAAAGAGTACGCAAAATGGACATCGCAGAATGATGGTTACCAGAGGCTGGGAAGGGTACTGGGGAGGGGGGGAAATGGGTACAAAATACAGTTAGAATGAATGAGATCCGGTGTTCGGTAGCACAATACAACGATTATAGTTACCAATAATTTATTGTATCTTTTTATTTTGTTTATTTTATTTTATTTATTTATTTTTTTGAGACGGAGTCTCGCTCTCTCCCGGGCTGGAGTGCAGTGGCGTGATCTCAGCTCACTGCAAGCTCCGCCTCCCGGGTTCACGCCATTCTCCTGCCTCAGCCTCCCGAGCAACTGGGATTACAGGCGCCCGCCACCACGCCCAGCTAATTTTTTGTATTTTTTAGTAGAGACGGGGTTTCACCATATTAGCCAGGATGGTCTCGATCTCCTGACCTCGTGATCCGCCGACCTCGGCCTCCCAAAGTGCTGGGATTACAGGCGTGAGCCACCGCGCCCGGCCTATTGTATCTTTTTAAATTAATTATTTTAAAAACAATTTTTGTAGAGGCAGAAGTCTCATTATGTTGCCCAGGCTGATCTTCAATACCTGGACTCAAGTGATCATCCCACCTGTGCCTCCCAAAGTGCTGGGATTACAGGCGTGAGCCACCGCATCCGGCCAATTTATTGTATATTTCAAAATAACTGGGCGGAAAGTGGTGGCTCAGGCCTGTAGTCCCAACACTTTGGGAGGCCAAGGCAAGAGAATTGCTTTGAGGCTGCAGTGAGCTATGATCATGCCACTGCACTCCACCCTGGGCAACCAAGTAGTGAGACCTTGTCTCTAATAAACAAATAAAATACAAATACAAATAACTAAAAGCGGAATTGGAATGTTCCTAATACAAAGGAATGATAAATGCTTGAGGTGATGGTTACTTCAATTACCTTGATTTGATCATTACACATTTTATACCTGTATCAAAACATTACATGCCTCTCCATAATTCTCTGCAACTATTAAGTATCCATAACAATTAAAAGAAATGTAGACTTAGCCTATCCAACAACAAGAATAACAAAAGGGTAAACCAGGAGAATAAGGAAGGTTGTTTCTGGAGGAAGGAACGGCAGGATCAAAAGCACAAAGGCGAAGACGATAATCAAGAAGAAAATTCAGGACCCCAGAGTGGCGTAGGGACCCAAGCCAGTGTGCAGAATCTCTGGGCCTGGGAGATCTGAGAATGGGGTAGAGCAGGGCAAGTAGGTGGCAAATCCAGGCCCTGAGCACTAGCCTCTCTGTAGGATGCCACGCCGCTGGCCGCCGCAAAGTGGCGGTGTGCGCCCATGTCTCTGCCGGACCCAGGCCACCGGCTGCAGAAACGCTGCCACCTGGACGTCCCCCACTTCGCGCACGCACTCTGGTGCTTGCATATAAATAGTAAGTGCACACCCGACTCGGCCACCAGAACCTGCACACGGATGCCCACCCACGGGTTGACGTCGCGGACAACTACACCGCGGGTGCCGGGCTGGGGTGCCGGCCTGTCCGAGCCTCGAACCCAGAACCAGTTGCTGGGGACTCCAGGCTCGGCTCCGCCTCACGCTCCCCAGGTCCGTCAGCTCCGAGACTGTGGCTCTCCGAGGGGGCAGCACTTGGCCTGGCACAGGGAGGTTAATCCTATGACGTCACTGCCAACCTCCCCACCCCCGTGCCCATCCCTTCGGGTTCACGCTGCCCCGAGCGGCTCAGCTCCCCGGGTTCTGCCGTCGCTCCCGGCCCTGCGTCCCGTCCCGGCTCCGGTTCCCTGCTGAGGCCTGCGGCGCGACGGGGACGCGGAAGGGAAGGAGGAAGGGGTCCTGCGTCAGCCTCGAGTCAGGGCCCCCGGGAAGGAGAGGGTGTCTGTGCCAGAGGATGGCCCTCGTCCCCGGTGCCGGCTCCCACCCCCAGCCCCGCAGCATGGGGGCTCTAGTCACCCTTGCGGCCAAGATCAGAGGCTCGCCCGGACTAAGGGGAGACGGACTCACGAGCAGGGGCGAGCGCTGAGGCTCCGGGCTTCCAGGCCACCGCCTGGCCCCGCCCCCGCACCGCCCCGGCCCCGCCCCCGCACCGCCCCGGCCCCGCCCCCTTCCCTTCCCGCCCCGCCCCGCCCCACCTCCTGCTGCCTCCTCCGACTCCCTCCCGCGCCGCTAAGTTTCTTCGCTCGCCGCCTCGCTCAGAGCCGGGGCCGGGCCAGAGCGGCGCCCCGCTGCCCTGTACCCGCGTGCAGACCCCGGGCCCGGCCCCGGCCCCCCGCCAAGCCATGCTGTGCGGCCGCTGGAGGCGCTGCCGCCGCCCGCCCGAGGAGCCCCCGGTGGCCGCCCAGGTCGCAGCCCAAGTCGCGGCGCCGGTCGCTCTCCCGTCCCCGCCGACCCCCTCCGATGGCGGCACCAAGAGGCCCGGGCTGCGGGCGCTGAAGAAGATGGGTCAGTGACGGGCAGGGGGCGGTGGGGTGGGCGCGGACCGTTCCCAGAGGCCCAGTCTGGGGCGCTCCAGGGAGCAGTTCGTGGACTCCCCAGGCTGCACGGGGCTGGGAGGCTATGGCTAGGGGCGGAGGGCCAGCTCCCTCCAGCCGGGGGTCGCACCTGGGGTCATCCGAGGGTCCCGGGGCGAGCCGGGCGCCCAGGGTGTTCTTTGCTTCCCACCAGGGGGCGCTCGCGGGGCGTCTGGAGCGCGAATTCGGGCACGGGGCGCTGGTGGGGTCTCCAGGGAGAATGGAGTGGGAGAGGGAGGCTTGGGGTGTCCCTCGTCCGGCTCCCCAGCAGTATCTAGGTTCTGCCAGGGTGTCTCGGGGTCTTGGCAGCCCTTAGGAAGGATGCGAGTTTGCGGTTGGCCTCCGCAGAAGAGGCTGGCCTCCGCAGCAGCCCTCCAACCCACGGCCCCACAGAGGCGGCCACAGCCACACTGCTCTGGCAGGACTGGTCTAACAGCCTACGTCCGAAAGCCAAGGCTCTCACCTCAGATTTGGGGAAGTCAGTCGTGGAGAAGGAATGTAACTGTGGCTCATTGGAACATCACAGAGGCAGCTGGCACTGGGTGGGTTACACAGGTGGTGTCTTGCAATCTTCCTCGACTTCCTAGGTGGGAGGTGAATCCTCATTTCACAAGTGAGGAAACTGACTCAGAGACGGCAAGGAATTTGCCTGTGACCACACAGCCAACAAAGGGCAAAGTGTGACTGGCACCCTGGTGGTGCCCCACCACATGGGCCCTGGTACCCTCTCAGAGTCTGGGAAAAGTGGGACCCGCAGGGCGGTGGAGGGCTTGAATGAGAGGGTGTGTGTGAGAGTGTTGTCTGACGTGGAAAGGACCGCGCCACTGAAGTGCTGCGTTGGACCTGCCATTGGTAGAATAGTCAGTGATGGAGAGGCTAGGTGTGGAACTCCGGAACAGAAGGACAAGGCTGCCAGGGACCCCGTGTAGAACTTGGGGCAGAATTCAGGGGTCCTGATTGCCAGTTTTGCCTTCTTGTTACCTTCACTCATTCCACCTGAGTGCTGACTATGTCTGGGCGCTGTGCCTGGCACTCTGGTTAGTGAGACATAGGACACCATCTCTACCCTGCCATCCATTCAACTGTGCATGCATTGGACAAGCACTTATGCAGTGCCCATGGTATGGTACTATGGTACAAGCACTTGTGGAGTGCCTATGGTATGCTCCACCCTGGGGCTCTTGCATTAGAGAGCTGAGGTTCCAGCAGGGAGATCAGACAGTGAAACAAAGGAACAGGACCTTGGGGGTGGGGAAACAGGGGGCAGCACATGAGGGGCTGGGGAGCCAGCAGGCCCTGGCTGGCCCCAGCTGAGGAAGATGGGAGTGGCAAAGGGGAGAGGCTGGGGGTGGGAGGAGCTCCTCCAGGCCCTCCCTGGAGAGTCATGGACTTTATCTGGAGGGCATCAGGAGCCCCAGAAAGGGCTTGGGCAGGAGTGAGTGTGGAGAGTGGGGGGCAGGTTGGACGAAGGCAGGGGCGAAACAGGGAGACCCAAGGAGGGAGGCTGAGGAGTTAGTTGGGCAAGGGGTGGGGACCGGACTTGGGGGACACCCAGGATGGACCCCAGAACTCCCAGGAGATAGACTGGGCTGGACTCTGTGATCGACAAGTGTCATTCTCTGGGCTAAGAAATGGTGTGGTTTGGGGATGGCTGAGGGCAGCCCTGGGAGTCAGCCCTGGCAGGGTCATGGGTGCCGTGGAAGGGCTGAGGGGAGGCCCCGTGCCCATTGGCCTCTTCATCCCACACGTTTGCTGAGCGCCATTAGTGGGCCAGGGTGCTGTGCCAGGGGCTGGGGCTACAGAGATGAGTAGCACGGAGCTTTGCCCTCAGGGAGTGCACAGTTTAGTGGGCAGAGTCACATGCAGACAAATAATTACAGCTGAGCCCAGGCCTCGGTACTCATCAGCTGAGTAAGGCTGCATGGGAGCTCTGGGCACCTCATCAAGGTGACACTCTCGGGAACTACATAGATATCAGAATGTCATCTAGGTCACCCTCATTCCTCACCACTGCCCTGTCCTGCTGAGTGACTGCAGAGAGAGGAATGTTGAGTCCGAGTCTGTTGGGAATGTCCCTTCCCCAGGCCATAGGGAGTCCAGGGACAGGGTGGAGAAGGAAACCCAGTCTTGGGGCCCAGCCCCTTGGGCCATCAGAGGCCAAGGCCTAGGCCTGTCACCCAGGTAGCCTCCCCCGCCTCGCTCTGCCCCTGCCATCACCACACCCCTTAGCCTAACAGAGAATAGATTTTATATCAAATCAGGTCAAGGGACTAGGGCAGGGAGTGGCTCAGAGGGGCCTGAGGAAGGAAAATCCTTTAGGGCCACACTAGGGAGACCCAGATGAGCGGGGAAGGAGGAAGAAAACACCCCCACAGTGAGTGGGAGTCCTTTGTCCCCCCTCCAGTCCCCTGCTCCTGGGCTGGGCTGCTGACTTGCAGGGAATCATTGAAGAGAGAGGAGCGCTAGAGCCCAGTGAGCACCCGCCATGCGCGAGGCACTGTGCTGAGCTTGCATCAGACCTGATCCTGCTTAATCCTCAGGCATCCCTGTGCGGGAGGTGCTGTCCTCATGTCACATTACAGACGGGAAGCTCAAGGCGGAGGGGTGAAATCACCGCCCAAGGCCACATGCCTGCCTGCTGCCAGAGCCTAGTTTTCCATGATGGCTCCCAGTGAATACTTTTTGTTGTTGCTGTTGTTGTTAGTTGTTTATGAGACAGGGTCTCATTCTGTCACCCAGGCTGGAGTGCAGTGGCATGATCATGGCTCACTGCAACCTCAAATTCCTGACCTCAAATGATCCTCCCACCTCAGTCTCCCAAGTAGCTGGGACTCAGGAGACTGGGAGACTGGGTACCACCACATCCAGCTAATTTTGTTTCTGTTTTTGGTAGAGTTGGGGTCTCACTGTGTTGTCCAGGCTGCTCTTGAACTCCTGGGCTAAAAGAATCCTCCTGCCTTGGATTCCCAAAGTGCTGGGATTACAGGTGTAAGCCACCATTCTTGGCTAGCCTGATGAATACTAATGAACAATTTTGTCACTGTCCCAGGCGCTTTTCGCATATTATCTCATTTAATGCTCACACTAATATGAGGTAGGTGGTACCAGTAGCCTTCTCTTACAGATGACGAAACTAAGACTCAGAGAGATTTGGTAACTTGCCTAGGGTTCAAAGCTGGGAAGTAGCTGAGAGAAAATTTGAACCCAGGCAGTGTGGCCCAGAGTCCGTGCTTGTCACACAGTGACTGATAGAGAAGCTGATACCTGCAGGGGGCCTCCTGGCTGCTCCTCTCCCATGGGGGCCCTGCCAGCCCCCAGGAGTGTCCTCACAGGGCTGCCAAATAAAATACAGAACACCCGGTTAAGTTTGGAATTCCGCTAAACGCGCAATATGGAATGTATTTATACTAAAAAATTATTTTTTATCTGAATTTCACATTTAACGGGTGTCCTGGATTTTCTCTGGCCGCCCTGTGTCCCCAGAGCCCTGTGTGTGCCTGTGCCCTGATGCTCCGCCCCTGCCCCTCATCCTCCCCATGGGCGGAGGCCTGAGTGGGCAGAATCCTGCCCCCTTGCCTCCCCGGCCTACACACACTACCAAGTGCCCCTGAGCGAGAGGGCTCGGCCCATGGCCTGCCTGGGATGTCTTCCGCAGGGTGAGTGGGACTGCTGTGGGTGACTTGGCAGGTGAGGGTCTTCAGAACAACCCCCAGCCCTGGCAGGTGCCTGGCCTGGGTGGTGGGTAAGCTGGGTGGCCCTCCAGTCTAAGCAGGGGCATGCCAGGTGGGACTAGGGGGCTGGCTCTGCCAGGCCCTGTGGTCCCCCTCACATCTTTCCCTGTCCCCTACCCTGACTTCCACACCCAACCAGGTTTCATGCCTGTTCTGGCCCCAGAGAAAAGGGTGCTGCCACCCCCCCTTGCTGTGTCCGGCCCGGGGCCAAGGGAAGCACCGCCTGCCTTTCCTGACTTCGTTGATTCTCCAAGGAATGTTATGGACTCTGGCACCGAGCCCCCGCCAGGCTCCAGCCCTGGGTGTGGCAGCCAGCTAGGTCACGGGGGACATGCTTGGTGCCTGAGGTGTGGAGGCTGCCTGCTGGCTAAAGGATTAGGGTGGGAGGGTCTTTGGGACCCCTCGCCACTGTGTGTCCTCTCCTAGAGCCTCACAGCCCCGGCCACCTGGAAACGCTCTTTCTCTACTCCCTGCTCGGCCTTGGCCACAGCTGCTGGCTGTAGCAGTTCCCTGCATGACTCGCATTCCTGTGGAGCCCTGTGTGCACCTCCCGAGTGCGAGCCGCCTATTTCCCCCTGGCTGGCCCACCTTCCACCCTCTCCACCCATGAACCCTGTACACACACACACTCACACGCACACACTCACATTCACTCACACTCATACACACAGTCTCACGCACACACACACTCCCCACCTATGCACACACCCCACACACACCCTGCCCTGCCTGCATGCCACCCCTCCGGGACACGCCTGGACAGAACTCCCACCCTCCCTGCCAGCTGCCCTGGCGCCTGTCTCCACCGCACAGCCTCTATATCCATCCCTGCCTGGGGGCGACCTGCACTATCTTCAGCACACAGGGCTTGTCCTCTCTGAGCTCAGTGGTGCACCTGTGAAAAGGGTGGGATTTGGGGCCCCTTCCAGCTCTGACATGAGGTAGTTTCTGGTCCCTGGTCTTGGCTACCCTTACAGAACTGCTCAGGCCCCAGACCATCCACGCCCCAAACCTCCCGGGCTGCAGGTGGAAGTTGAGAAACTGGGCCTGCCCTTTCCTCAGCACGCCTGACCCCTCTCTGGAGGCTGAGATAAGCGGGCAGCTTGGGAAGGTGTCTGAGCCCCAGCTGACAACACTGAACTGGGCAGGAGGTGCCGCTGTCCTGGTCTGGGGAAGGTACCCCCTGGAGGCCATGGGACTAAGGGGACAGATGGATCAGAACACGTGGGTGCCTCTTTCCACCCGGGGCACTGACTCACTTCCCCAGAGCCCTGCCTCAGTTTCCTTCTTTGTGATCATTTACTGAGCACCCACTATGGGCCAGGCCTAAACCAGGTTCCATGTGCTTGTGCCTGTTGTGGCCACACACAGCCCTTTGGGGTCAGACTCCCCCAACTTCCACCACATTTCAGCCCCACCGGGTGCCAACCTGGCTGTCTGCCTCTTTAACAGCATTTTTGAGATATTCATTCACATACCTTATAATTTATCCATTGAAAGTACACAGTGCAGAGCACTTTGGGAGGCAGAGGCTGTTGAATCACTTGAGGCCAGGAGTTTGAGACCAGCCTGGGCATCATAGTGTGACCCCAACTCTACAAAAAAACTTAAAAATTATTCAGGCCTGGTAGTGCAAGTCTGTAGTCCCAGCTCCTCGGGAGGCTGAGGTAGGTGGATTGTTTGAGCCCAAGAGTTTGAGGCTGCTGCAGTGAGCCATTATTGTGCCACTGCACCCCAGCCTGGCTACAGAGCAAGACCCTGTCTCAGAAAAAAAAAAAAGTATACAATGGTTTCCAGCATATTATATCATTAAACTTTAAAAATTATGGTAAAATAGGCCGGGTGCTGTGGCTCACGCCTGTAATCCTAGCACTTTGGGAGGCCGAGGCGAGTGGATCACTTGAGGTCAGGAGTTCGAGACCAGCCTGGCCAACATGGTGAAACCCCATCTCTACTAAAAATACAACAATTAGCCGGAAATCACTTGAACCCGGGAGGTGAGGGTTGCAGTGAGCTGAGATCGTGCCACTGCACTCCAGCCTGGGCAACAGAATGAGATGCTGTCTCAAAAATATATATATATATATATAGGCTGGGCGCAGTGGCTCATGCCTGTAATCCCAGCACTTTGGGAGGCTGAGGTGGGCGGATCATGAGGTCAGGATATCAAGACCATCCTGGCTAACACGGTGAAACCCCGTCTCTACTAAAAAATACAAAAATAATTAGCCAGGTGTGGTGGCGGGCACCTGCAGTCCTAGCTACTCAGGAGGCTGAGGCAGGAGAATGGCGTGAACCCAGGAGGTGGAGCTTGCAGTGAGCCAAGTTCATGCCACTGCACTCCAGCCTGGGCAACAGAGCGAGACTCCATCTCAAAAAAAAAAAAAATATGGTAAAATATATATAATGAAATTGGCCATTGCAACCATTTTTAAGTGGTTAATTCACTGGCATTAATTACATTCACACTGTTGTGCAACTATTACTCTTGCCTATTTCCAAAACTTTTTCATCATCCAAACAGAAACTAACCATCAAGCAATAACTCTCCATTACCTCCCCATTCCAGCCCCTGGTACCCTCCCAGCTACTTTCTGTCTCTATGAACTTGCCGCTCTGGGTACCTCACATGGGTGGAATCACATAGTATTTGTCGTTTGGGGTCTGGCTTCTTTCACTTAGCATGATGTTTTCAAGGTTCATCCATGTTGTAGCGTGCATCAGATTTCACTCCTTTACATGGCTGAATACTATTCCATTGTATCGATAAACCATATTTTGCTTATGCACTCATCTGTCTCATATGTTTTTTGTTTGTTTTGTTTTGTTTTGTTTTTTTGAGACGGAGTCTCGCCCTGTCGCCCAGGCTGGAGTATAGTGGCACAATCTCAGCTCGCTGCAACCTCTGCCTTCCGGGTTCAAGCATTCTCCTGCCTTAGCCTCCCTAGTAGCTGAGATTACAGGCGTGGGCCACCATGCTCGGCTAATGTTTTCTATTTTTAGTAGAGACGGGGTTTCACCATGTTGGTCAGGGTGGTCTCGAACTCCTGACCTCAAATGATCTGCCTGCCTCGGCCTCCCAAAGTGCTGGGATTACAGGTGTGAGCCACCATGCCCAGCTAATGTTTTATGTTTTTAGTAGAGACAGGGTTTCACCATGTTGGTTAGGCTGGTCTCGAACTCCTTGCCTCAAATGATCCACATGCCTCAGCCTCCCAAAGTGCTGGGATTGCAGGTGTGAGCCACCATGCCTGGCTGATGTTTTATATTTTAAATAGAAACAGGGTTTCACCATGTTGGTCAGGCTGGTCTCGAACTCCTGACCTCAAATGATCTGCCTGCTTCGGCCTTCCAAAGTACTGGGATTACAGGTGTGAGCCACCATGCCCAGCTAATGTTTTTTATTTTTTGTAGAGACAGGGTTTCACCATGTTGGTCAGGCTGGTCTCGAACTCCTGACCTCAAATGACCCACCTGCCTTGGCCTCCCAAAGTGCTGGGATTACAGGCTCATCTGTTGATGAGCACTCAGGTTGTTTCCACCTTTTGGCTTTCATTTGCCCTCATTTTCACTGCTATTATTTTGTGATTGTCTCCACCCACTCAGTCACTGGCCCAGCAGCTGCAGGATCAAGGCAGAGACGGTTCAAGTAGATACAAATCCCACAGGAACAGTAGGAGGTGGGCGGCTTGTGCACCTGCTCAGAGCAGGTAGGAACAAGGTCAAGGCGACATCTGTGGGTTTGGGCCTGGCAGGACCTATAAATGTCTACTGGGTGGCTGGATGGAGAGCCACGGTCCTCGCAGCATCACTGCCCTGGCCCTGAGCCCTCCCTCTGACCTTGCCTCCTTACCTCTGTTGGTCCTGCCCTTCCTGCTGGACACCCCAGTCCTCTCACTGCCCCAGGGTTCAGAAGCACGAGCAGTGGGGAAACAGAAGCACCCAACCAGGGACTCAGCACCTGGCCCCGCCTGGGACTGCACCCTCCTTCTGTTTGGCTTTTCCATTGGGTGTGTGTTTGGGGGGCAGTGCCAGTTTGCGGGGCAGCCTGGAATGTCACCCCTTCCCCCAACAGGTTCCTGGGGAGCTGAGGGTAAGGGGCCAGAAATAGGGGCCCCCTCCACTGGGAGCCTGCCCAAGTGGGGGCCCAGTCAGGCATTCAGGCTGCCTGTGTTGATGGCCTGTTTGCAGAAGGCTCTGGACAGAGCAGGCCCCGGTGACTCACCCCCATTTCCGGCCTTAGTCACTCATCTCCCCCACACCCATGGGCTTGGCATCAGAGAGGGCTGGCCTAGGTAGAGGAGGCAGCCCCAGCTGCAGAGCCTGGTTGTCATGGCAATGAGCAGTCCCCTTTCCCATGGCCAAGGGGGTGTAGGAGGATGTGCCTAAGTGTAGTGGCACTGCAGGCTCCCCTCTGCCCTCACCCTGTCATTGCTCAGGATGGGACCATTTAGAGGCTACCTGGACCTGGTGGGTGGGGGGGTCTGGTGAGCCCCTCGGCCTGGCACGTGCCGTGTACGCCCAGCTCTTTGTCTGGAAAGAGGAGGGTTCCACTTTCCCCTTCCTGACCAGGGGGTACCGAGTGGGCATTCACTCAGAGGGCCACAGTCTAGACCCTGAGGGACCCTCTGGAGCTGTTAGGGCCACAGGCTGGCCCCAGAGGGGTCATGGCCTCTTAAGGAGGTGGATTTCTCCTCTTGCCCCTGAGACCCTGATTTTCAGTCATGGTCAAAGTGGGTTTTAAAAATACAGATGCCCAGGCCCCATCCCACACCAGCTGGGTGAGATGCCCTGGGCTGTGGTGTCTGCAGCCTCCCCTGGGTAATTCCGATGCACAGCTAAGGTTGAGAAACCCTGACCTGCGAGGCCTCTGCCCTGAACTCTGGACAAATGGGACAGAGCTGGGGATAGAATTCACTTAGTCCCCCCATCTGTCCGTCTACCTGTCTGCCCCTTCAGTCAACACTAGCTGGTATCCTGGCTCTGGGATGAGCACTGTGGTGAGGAGATAAGACCTCATTCCGCCCTCAGATTTATTAAAGTATATAGGTGGGTTTTGTGTTTTATTTTAATTAAAGCAAAAAGTGCTGTTAGTGGTCAGAGAGGGAGAAAGTCCACTTGAGGACAAATCAAGGAAGGCTTCCTGGAGGAGGTGATATCTGAACTGGTCCTTCAAGGACTCAGATAGGAGGAAGAGAAGGGAGAAGGATCCTACAAAAGGGTCCAAGAGAGGGTGAGAGGAGATGGTCCAGAGATATAGACTCAATTCCTTAGGTCAGAATTTGCAATTGGGCAAGCCAGGGCCTTGGGGTCACAAAGCCAAACCCAGTATTAGGGGCTTGTCGAAATAAAGGGAGGAAGAGAGGCCCTCTGTCTTACTTCTTTTGGCCCACACAGGGGTTATTGGTTTTTATTTTTTTTCAATTTGATTTCGTTGTCAACATTAGAATATCTGGAGGCTTCACACACAGATCTATATTCCGGTTCTCTGGAAACTCTGGGCCCTCATTCACTCCGGGCTGTGCCCCACCTCCAAAGGCCATGGACTCTCCGTTTACCCAGTTCCCACCTCCTCTATTGTTCTCTGACTCAAAAATGTTTGGTTGTGACTCTCGTTGAGGCATTGTAGAGCAGGGTGTGGCACTGTTTGGGCTGGGTATCACGTGTTCCAGGGGGCCAGAGCCAGGAGAGGGCCGAACCTCTCCGGGGCACAGTGTCGGTCACGCTGTAGAAACCTCTGAATTTTGGATTTTGCAGCAGGTATGATTGTGGTCTCCATTTTATGGATGGAGAACATGAGGCTTAGTGACAGGTTAGTGCCACTGGGGCCATGTATTAAATAACTGGGAAGTGACAGCGTTGAGACTTACTCCCCAGACTTCTGAATTTAGAAGCACTAGAAGAGCCCTGCAGTGCAGGGCCAAAGGTCAGAGGCGCTGGACTCCGACCTCCAGAGCCCAAAGTGGCTTCTACCAGTATGGAATTCTGACAACTTAAGCTTCCCTGAGCCTCAGTTTCCTTGTCTGTGAGTACATGAGCAGGGCCTGCACACAGGAGATGCTTTTATTTATTTATTTTTTAGAGACAGAGTCTCACTCTGTTGCCCAAGCTGGAGTGCAGTGGCGCAATCTTGGCTCACTGCAACCTCTGCCTCCCGGATTCAAGTGATTCTCATGCCTCAGCCTCCCATGCCTGGAGATCAGCTGGGCAGGGCTGATCCTGGAGTCCTTGGCCTGTGACCCTGGAGCCAGGGTGGCCTCTGCTGTCCTCCTTGTCTTTGGGAAAGCAGAGGCAAGGTGCTTCGGTTACAGCAAGAGAGATCTAGGTTAGATGGTGAGACCTTCCTGATGGCTACGGTTTCACATCAAGGGAAAAAGGCTGTTGGTGGCAAATTCTGGACTTGAAGGCTGGAAGCCATGTGGTGGGGGATAGTGGCAGAAAAGGCAACTTTTTTTTTGTTGTTAAGACGCAGTCTCACTCTGTCGCTTAGGCTGCAGTGCAGTGGCACGATCTTGGCTCATGGCAACCTCAGCCTCCCGAGTAGCTGGGATTACAAGCATGTGCCACCACACCCAGCTAATTTTGTATTTTTAGTAGAGGTGGGGTTGCACCATGTTGGCCAGGCTGGTCTCGAACTCCCGACCTCAAGTGATCCACCCACCTCGGCCTCCCAAGTGCTGAGATTACAGGCGTGAGCCACCGCACCCTGCCAGAAAGGGCAACCTTTAGTGAGGCCTGAGTCCCAGACATTGTCCGAGGGCAGTTCCACACAGGGACTGCAGAGGCCGCTGCTTGGAAGGAAGGAGGGAGATGGGGTACGGGTTGGGGGTTGGGGGGCGCTTAGGGCTCCAAAGCCTAAAGCCAAACCCAGTGCAGGAGGCTTCTTACAATCGGGGAGGAGGGGAGTCCTGCGAGGGGGAGGGAAGCTTACTGTGGGGCGAAGGCCTGGGTTTGGAGAGGCTGGAGGAAGGGGCAGCAGGTCCTAGCGGGGGAGGGCAGGGGAGCCTCTGGGCAGGGACGGCCTGACGCCCCGGGTCCTCCCGCCCCGGCAGGCCTGACGGAGGACGAGGACGTGCGCGCCATGCTGCGGGGCTCCCGGCTCCGCAAGATCCGCTCGCGCACGTGGCACAAGGAGCGGCTGTACCGGCTGCAGGAGGACGGCCTGAGTGTGTGGTTCCAGCGGCGCATCCCGCGTGCGCCATCGCAGCACATCTGTGAGAGGCCGGGGAGCGCCGGGCGGACAGGGAGGTGGGGACAGGCCCGGTCCTCCGCCCTGACCCGGCCCTCCTCTCAGTCTTCGTGCAGCACATCGAGGCGGTCCGCGAGGGCCACCAGTCCGAGGGCCTGCGGCGCTTCGGGGGCGCCTTCGCGCCGGCGCGCTGCCTCACCATCGCCTTCAAGGGCCGCCGCAAGAACCTGGACCTGGCGGCGCCCACGGCTGAGGAAGCGCAGCGCTGGGTGCGCGGTCTGACCAAGCTCCGCGCGCGCCTGGACGCCATGAGCCAGCGCGAGCGGCTAGACCAATATCCTGCCGGGGCTGGGAGGGAGGGCCCCATCCTTGGAGAGCCCCCACGCCCAGGGAAGGCAGGGCCCCTGTCCTGAGGGCGCACGGTCTGGGTCGGAGCCCTTGGTCTTCGAAACTGAGGGTGGGGACACGCGCCCTGGCTAGGCCCAAGCTCCCACCTCAGGGAGGCCTGAGGCCTTCTGAGGGTGAAGACAGGGCCTCCTGTCTTTGGTAAGCCCCAGTCCTGCGGAGGAGACACTGCTACCGTGCTCGGGGAGTGCACAGGCCAAGGGGAAAGTACAGCCCCTAAACTGGGGATCCCCCAGACCCAGGTGGGCGTGACTTACCAGCCAGTTACCTGAGGGCTGGGGGCAGCCTGGCGTGTTGCTGTTATTTCCTGAGCACCCACACCTGGATCCACTCCTATCTGCACCGGGCTGACTCCAACCAGGACAGCAAGATGAGTTTCAAGGAGATCAAGAGCCTGCTGAGAATGGTCAACGTGGACATGAACGACATGTACGCCTACCTCCTCTTCAAGGTGGGCTTCCACCCTGAACCCCAGCCCCTGGCTCTGCCATCACTTTGACCTCTGCCTGCCCCCAGCCATCTGAATCATCAGCTCCCCTGCCCTCTCCACCTGCAGCTTTTTTGGAGCGAGCAGCCTTTCCCTGCACAAAGGCAACATCTGGGGTTAGTTAGCCTTTTGCCTCCCCTGAGGCCACTGGGCCAGGAAGGGAGTGGGGAGCCGGGGCCCAGAATTTTCCTCATCCTCAGTTCCTACCCCTCCAAAGTGAGCAGCAAAGCTGTTTTCATTTCCCTGAGTCTGCAGGGCACCTTTTGCACGTGGGGGCACAGGCAGGAGCCAGCCTACAGGCGTGCATGTGCACAGATACACGTGTGCACCCTTCTCCACGCAGACCCTCCACTGTGGCACGTGTTGGCACCTCATGCATGGGAGCACAGGGGCACACAGGAGTGGGCTCTGCAGCTATGGCCCAGCTGGAGCCCATGGCAGACCTCTGTGTGCATGTGGACGGTGGGACCCACCTGTGACCCCGAAAGACAGGAGAGCCCATGGCAGCTGGACCCCTGGGCCACAGCTTCACAGGGATGCTCCATGAATTCTCATTGACTTGTTCAATGACCCTGGGTATGAATATGTGCATGTCAGGATAGTAACGTGTCCACCTAGGGGAGTGTGAGGGCCCAAGGGCCCTGTCTTGGCCCAGGGTCACCATTTTTCCTTCCACATCTTGATTCTTGGGGTAGGTCATGGTGCAGAGGGGCAGGCACTGAACCAGAGAGACCTTTAAAGTCCAGCCCTGCCGGCCGGGCTCAGTGGCTCACCCCTGTCATCCCAGCACTTTGGGAGGCCTAGGCGGGAGGATTGCTTGAAGCCAGGAGTTTGAGATCAGCTTGGGCAACATAGCAAGACCCCATCTCTACAAAAATACAAAAATTAGCCAGGTGCAGTGGTGCACACCAGTGGTCCCAGCTGTCCAGCTATTTGGAAGGCTGAGGTGGGAGGATCACTTGGGATTACGCGTTGGAAGCTGCAGTGAGCTATGATCATGCCACTGCGCTCCAGCCTGGGTAACAGAGCAAGACCAAACAAACAAACAAACCTAAAAAACAAACCAAAAAATCCTGCCCTGTAATTTACCAGCTGTGTGAGCTAGAGTCACAAGTCTTACTCCGTTTTTCCACCTGTGAAATGGGGACCATTGCCTTCTCAGATGTGGTAGATGACAGATGGGTCAAAGGGGCCAGGTTTCCTGGAGTGTCTGCCTCCTCTGAGCTTCTCCTGCTGCTCCCCAGGAGTGTGACCACTCCAACAACGACCGTCTAGAGGGGGCTGAGATCGAGGAGTTCCTGCGGCAGCTGCTGAAACGGCCGGAGCTGGAGGAGATCTTCCATCAGTACTCGGGCGAGGACCGCGTGCTGAGTGCCCCCGAGCTGCTGGAGTTCCTGGAGGACCAGGGCGAGGAGGGCGCCACACTGGCCCGCGCCCAGCAGCTCATTCAGACCTATGAGCTCAACGAGACAGGTGGGGGGGGCGGTGGCACGGCCAGGTCGTGGCCCCTGAAAGGGCTGTGTTCCCAGCTAAGCGGGTTCTGCTGCGGGCTGGCGTGGGCATCATCTCGGGCAGGTTACCTCGCCTCCTCCAGACTCAGCTTCCACATGTGTAAAATGGCACAACAGTTTGTCTTCCTCCCAGGGTCTGGTTGAAGGTTAAGTGGCATGACTTACGTGGAGTCTAGTCAGTAGATTGTCTAGTCATTATTCCTAAGTTGAGTGGGCCTTGGGGGCATTGGAAGCTGGACATGGGGGATCCCCATGTGGCCTGATGCCCTCTCCTGCCACCCCTGCAGCCAAGCAGCATGAGCTGATGACACTGGATGGCTTCATGATGTACCTGTTGTCGCCGGAGGGGGCTGCCTTGGACAACACCCACACGTGTGTGTTCCAGGACATGAACCAGCCCCTCGCCCACTACTTCATCTCTTCCTCCCACAACACCTATCTGACTGACTCCCAGATCGGGGGGCCCAGCAGCACCGAGGCCTACGTTAGGTACTGTAGCAGGGGGTGAATGTTTCTGGGAGCCCCACCTGGGGAGAGACATGGGCTGGCTTCCTGGGGCCTTCCTGGCCCAGCCTGCCTGCTGCCCTGCTCTGTGGCACCCTGGCAACACCTTGCCCGTCCACCTATCTGTCCACGCACAGGGCCTTTGCCCAGGGATGCCGCTGCGTGGAGCTGGACTGCTGGGAGGGGCCAGGAGGGGAGCCCGTCATCTATCATGGCCATACCCTCACCTCCAAGATTCTCTTCCGGGACGTGGTCCAAGCCGTGCGCGACCATGCCTTCACGGTGAGCCCCTGGGATGCCCAGCCCCAGCCCCACAGCCTTCCCAATGACCTCCGTCCGCACTCACATGCCAGCTGCCCTCTGTCCTTCCAGAGGAAACCCTTGCCCAGAGAATCATTCATTCACCAAGTGCTGCTGGGATAAGTGGCCAATGGGGTGGCATAAAGCTGAATGAGATGCCACCCTCATATTTGGGAAATATGTTCCCTCTCTCATATTTGGGAAATGTCCTAAGAATCACAGAGTTTCCAGAAGAAAACCTTTGGGGGAGGGAAGGACATTTTAATCATGACTTCCAAAGAATAAATAAGCTATAAGAGAAGCTTACCAGTGGCATCTGCATAAACACTGCAACTTTGGTCACAGTGTGCAAATCTTCCCATCAGCAAATGATGGGAGGAGAGTTTTCACATCACTGACATGGTCAATGTCATTCACATGTAAAAAGCATTTATGGGACCAGGTGCGGTGGCTCACACCCGTATTCCCAGCACTCTGGGAGGCTGACGCGAGGATCACTTGAGGCCAGGAATTCCAGACCAGCCTGAGCAAATAGCTACATCCTGTCTCAACAAAAATAAAAATTAGCTGAGTGTGGGGGCATGTGCCTGTAGGCTGAGTTACTCAGGAGGCTGAGGTGGGAGGATCACTTGAGCCCAGGACTGGAGAACACAGGGAGACTGACTGCGCCACTGCACTTCAGCCTGGGTGATGGAGAGAGACCAAAGCATAAACAACAACAACAAAAAATCGGCCGGGCGTGGTGGCTCACACCTGTAATCCCAGCACTTTGGGAGGCTGAGGTGGGCAGATCACCTGAGGTCAGGAGTTTGAGACCAGCCTGGCCAACATGGTGAAACCTCATCTCTACTAAAAATACAAAAATTAGCCGGGTGTGGTGGCGGGCGCCTGTAATCCCAGCTACTTAGGAGGCTGAGGCAGGGAGAATCGCTTGAACCCGGGAGATGGAGTTGTAGTGAGCTGAGATTGCACCACTGTGCTCCAGCATGGGCGACAGAGCAACACTACATCTCAAAGAAAAAAAAAATCATTCCTGCAGCCGCCCTCAGCCTCCTGGACAGTCTGCTGCTTCCCTGGGTTCTCCAGAGCCCTGCCTTTGCCTGCCTGTCCTGAAGGGTCTGGGAGCCAGATGTTGGGAGATACTGGCAGAGGGAGGGGAGTGGCTCTGAGCTGCTGCCCTTCCACCTACAGCTGTCCCCTTACCCTGTCATCCTATCCCTGGAGAACCACTGCGGGCTGGAGCAGCAGGCTGCCATGGCCCACCACCTCTGCACCATCCTGGGGGACATGCTGGTGACACAGGCGCTGGACTCCCCAAATCCCGAGGAGCTGCCATCCCCAGAGGTGACGCCCCCCAGCCCCTAGCCTGGGTGGAGGGAAGTCTGGTGGGAGTCCGCCTCCCCGCACTGCTCGTGCCACCTCTGTGGCTCAGGACCCCTCACCTCTTGCTGCCTTAACTTTTCTCTGTTCCTCCGTTCATCTGAGGTCTGCCATCCCCTGGTCTTGTCCTTCTGCTGCCCTCTGGCTCTCCATTCTTGACTAGACCCCCCCACACACACACCCTCCTCTGTAACCTGGCTTTGCCCTGCTGGCCCTGTGTCCCTGCCCGTAGAGTCCTGCAGGCTCTGCCATTCCCACCTGCAAGGCCCCGCTTGACGCTTTCTCCACCTGGAAGTCCCTTCTCGGCCATCCACACTTGCCAAGCGTCACCTGCTTAGAATTCAACTCAACTTCAGCCGCCTCTTCCTGTGGCCTTATCCACCTCCCCAACTCTCGGGCCTGAGGCGGCCTCCTGCTCTCCCCCAGACACTAGAGCGCGTCCTCGGCTCTCTCCAGACATTTATCCTGTCGGGCTCCTTGAGAAAACTCTCCTCCTACTTCCAATCCCCAACATGCAGGCAGGGTTGACTCACCCTCGTGTGTGTGTGAGATGTGATTTTTGTTATTACTGTGAAAATCACACCCATATGGTAAAAGAAAACTGAGCTGTACTAAGGGACGCGATGAACAGTGCTCCCCTCCCTCCACTGACCTGTCCTCTTTCACAAGAAGTAACCATCTCTAACTTTCTTGCGTGTCCTTCAAGAATTTCCCCACACACATTACCTGTGTACATATGTGTACTGTCTTCTCTTTTAAATGGTACCAGAAAAGGACATGCGATTCCAGGTTGTAGCCTCACTTCTTCCACGTAAGATCTTCTTTGAAGAGGGCCCCTTTCCTTTCAGTCCTGAGCTGTCACGTGCATTGTGGTGGCTGCTGTGTATATTCTGATGTTGAGGGACCTTATTAAGCATCCCTTCCTGATGGCCTCCTAGGCCATTCTCCATTCTTTCCTATCAGAAACATCACTCATCTCTGTGTCTCCTTTCCTGCCTCCCACCCCTAGCCAGCCCCTCACAAGGCGGTGGTTGAATAACTGACTGACTGGCTGCCACAGGGGCGAGAAGGCCTAATCCTTCATCCTCCACGTTGGCCCCCACAGCAGCTAAAGGGCCGGGTCCTGGTGAAGGGAAAGAAGCTGCCCGCTGCTCGGAGCGAGGATGGCCGGGCTCTGTCAGATCGGGAGGAGGAGGAGGAGGAGGATGACGAGGAGGAAGAAGAGGAGGTGGAGGCTGCAGTGCAGAGGCGGCTGGTGAGAGCTGGGATGGGTGGGGTGGGGAAGCGGGGGAAGGTGGGAGGACGGGTGTGGGAAGCGGGGGCCAGCTGAGCCCCGCTGAGCCTGGTCTCCTAGGCCAAGCAGATCTCCCCGGAGCTGTCGGCCCTGGCTGTGTACTGCCACGCCACCCGCCTGCGGACCCTGCACCCTGCCCCCAACGCCCTGCAACCCTGCCAGGTCAGCTCCCTCAGCGAGCGCAAAGCCAAGAAACTCATTCGGGAGGCAGGTAGGAGCTGGGGCACTGGGTGTCTGGGGGTGAGAGGGTGAGAGACCTCTTGAAGGGAGTCTGGAAAGGAGTTGAGGGGGCTTTGGGGGACAGTAAAGAGCTCAAGAGGACCCCAAAGAGGGGCTGGGCTGAGGGAATGAGGGCCCCGCACATGCCAGGGTGGATGGAGGGGAGTGGCACGCTGAGGGCGGCCTGCTGTCGGCCTTCAGAGCCCTGTGGTGGGGCCGGCCATAGAGGGTGATGGGTCAGGCTGGGCTGGGGGCTGGGGGAGCCCAGCAGCTGCTGCGACACTGGGGAGGAATTCCTGGGGCAGGTGATGCTGAGAGGACACATCACCTGGAGGACTAGGAAGCAGCCAGGTGAAGAGGGGAGAGCGCTTTCCAGACAGGAGGAACAGGTTGTTGAAGGCCTGGGGGCTTGGCCTGGAGGAGAATTCCGGGAACCACGGTGGAGCTGGAGGGCTGTGGGCATTCAGTGTACTTGGTTGGAACTTTGTCAGGAGCGGGGAATTGGGGGCTGGGGATGCGGGGCCAGGCTGTGTGGCTGGAGGGGTCCCTGCAGCCTCCTCAGTGAGCTCCCCTCTCACTCTAGGTCAGAAGAGAGTGAGGAGCAGGGGCAGGGCGACCTGGGGACGGGCTTGGGCTCTGTTCCCTGGAGGTTACAGGCCGGGGCTTTGGGTGAGGGACCCCCGGAGTCTGTCACAGTCTCACCCCAACTCTGCCCCAGGGAACAGCTTTGTCAGGCACAATGCCCGCCAGCTGACCCGCGTGTACCCGCTGGGGCTGCGGATGAACTCAGCCAACTACAGTCCCCAGGAGATGTGGAACTCGGGCTGTCAGCTGGGTAAGTGGGGGCCACAGGAATGGGAGCAGGCGGGGTGCCACAGTGTGGGGGAGGCCTCAGCAGTGAGGGGCCCACACAGCCTTCCAGACAGTGGAAACACGCATTTTGTTGATTATTTTTAAAGTTGCCAGCAATGTAGGTGGGAAAATCAAATCAGGCTCGTTTGTTCTTGACAGTGTACAGGTCTTGCATTTTTATCATGGTAGAAATTAAAACCTCCACTCCCATGTCCCCCGGACACACACAACCCCCACACACCTGGCAGTCCCACTAAGTCAACACTGACAAGGGTGGGCTCTGGGGGACGCTGAGCCCCACCGAAGGAGGGCTGTATCGTCTCCTTGGGGTAAGGATGGAAACCCCGGGCTTCCTCAGACCCCTGGCTCTGACCCAAGCCTGGCCCTGAGGGTGGGGGCTTTTTCAGTACCTCCCACCCCAGTCTTGAGGGATCCCAGGGCAGAAGTACAGGTGACAGTGGGGGCTGGGTCCATGACCCCCTCCCCTAAAGTCATGGTGGGGGCAGAGCAGCACTAAGCAGACAGTGGGACCCCAGGCCCTTTGTAGAGAGGAATGCAGTCCCCTGAAACTGAGTAGTGAGCACAGGGCCGCTAAGAGCCCCTGCTCTGACCCTGCTGTGTCCACAGTGGCCTTGAACTTCCAGACGCCAGGCTACGAGATGGACCTCAATGCCGGGCGCTTCCTAGTCAATGGGCAGTGTGGCTATGTCCTAAAACCTGCCTGCCTGCGGCAACCTGACTCGACCTTTGACCCTGAGTACCCGGGACCTCCCAGAACCACTCTCAGCATCCAGGTCAGCAGGCTGGAACGGGCCCCAATGTGGGGTCAGACTGGTTCTGGAAAGGCTCTTTGTGAGGTGGGGGAGGCAAGGGAGGCTGGGGACATGTTGGAAGTGAGGGTGGTGTGAGCTTGAGGCCCATGAGGGGATGGCCAAGGTGGGCGTGGGCCCCAGCCACTCCCTCCCTCACCCACAGGTGCTGACTGCACAGCAGCTGCCCAAGCTGAATGCCGAGAAGCCACACTCCATTGTGGACCCCCTGGTGCGCGTTGAGATCCATGGGGTGCCCGCAGACTGTGCCCGGCAGGAGACTGACTACGTGCTCAACAATGGTGGGCAGCCACTGGTGGAAGTGGGGTTGGGGGAGACTGCAGAGAGCGAAGGGTGGTGCAGGGTGGGTCCTGGGGCCCCTGGGCTCTGACTGCCATCCTTGTGCCCTAGGCTTCAACCCCCGCTGGGGGCAGACCCTGCAGTTCCAGCTGCGGGCTCCGGAGCTGGCACTGGTCCGGTTTGTGGTGGAAGATTATGACGCCACCTCCCCCAATGACTTTGTGGGCCAGTTTACACTGCCTCTTAGCAGCCTAAAGCAAGGTTGGTGGAGGCTGGTGGGGATGGAGAGGGATGTGGGTCCAGGTCCTGCAAACCCTGTTCACCTTTGTGCCTCGAATTTCCTGCCCTGAAGCAGGCCCGGGCTGAGCCAGACCCCCAGGGTGCACAGAGGACCTGAGGCCTGGCTGTCCTCCCTACAGGGTACCGCCACATACACCTGCTTTCCAAGGACGGGGCCTCACTGTCACCAGCCACGCTCTTCATCCAAATCCGCATCCAGCGCTCCTGAGGGCCCAGCTCACTCGCCTTGGGGTTCTGCGAGTGCCAGTCCATATCCCCTGCAGAGCCCTCTCCTCCTCTGGAGTCAGGTGGTGGGAGTACCAGCCCCCCAGCCCACCCACTTGGCCCACTCAGCCCATTCACCAGGCGCTGGTCTCACCTGGGTGCTGAGGGCTGCCTGGGCCCCTCCTGAAGAACAGAAAGGTGTTCATGTGACTTCAGTGAGCTCCAACCCTGGGGCCCTGAGATGGCCCCAGCTCCTCTTGTCCTGAGCCCACCCCTCATTGTGACTTATGAGGAGCAAGCCTGTTGCTGCCAGGAGACTTGGGGAGCAGGACACTTGTGGGCCCTCAGTTCCCCTCTGTCCTCCCGTGGGCCATCCCAGCCTCCTTCCCCCAGAGGAGCGCAGTCACTCCACTTGGCCCCAACCCCGAGCTTAGCCCCTAAGCCCTCCTTTACCCCAGGCCTTCCTGGACTCCTCCCTCCAGCTCCGGAACCTGAGCTCCCCTTCCCTTCTCAAAGCAAGAAGGGAGCGCTGAGGCATGAAGCCCTGGGGAAACTGGCAGTAGGTTTTGGTTTTTATTTTTTGAGACAGGGTCTCACTCCGTCCCCCAGGTTGGAGTGCAATGTTGCAATCATGGCTCACTGCAGCTTTGAACTCCCAGGCTCAAGCGATCCTCCCATCTCAGCCTCCTGAGTAGCTGGGACTACAGGCACAGGCCACCAAACCTGGCTAATGTTTAAATTTTATGTAGAGATGGCGGGGGGGGCAGGGGTCTCCCTATGTTGCCCAGGCTGGTCTCGAGCTCCTGACCTCAAGTGATCCTCCTGCCCCAGCATTCCAAAGTGCTGGGATTACAGGTGTGAGCCACTGCCCGGCCTGGCCGTAGGTTTGTAACTGTTTCATAGAAGAGCCCTGGAGAAGACAGTAGAATGAGCCTATCTAGTTTAAAAAATAAAGAAGCACGTTGATTTCACCACCGCCACTCCCTGAGCACCTCTATGCTGCCACCCCCACAGGCCCATGAGGAGGGACAGGGCTGGATGAGTTCCTTGGGCCTCTCCCCTCAACAGGGCATGGACTTGTCTAAGACAGCCAGCGGGTGGCAGCAGGAGATGCCACAGCTCTAAATAGCCCGATCCCTGCTCCTGGCTTAAAGCTGCTGCGAGTATCACAAGACTGTCTGAGGATGCCAATTCAGAAGGTCAGCGCCTCCCCACAACACACACACACACACACACACTCACACATACACAGAGGGGCCTTGAATGAGGAGGAGACAGGAGTCTGAGGGACCCTCAGACTGCCACTCTCCAGGCTTGGCTGGGCTCAAGGCCCCTGTCTGCTCAGTAGGGCAAATCCCAAGGACACGGGCTTCCCTTCCTCCAGCCAGCCAGCCTTTTACACAAAGGCTGGAAACGCTGCTTGGGCTGCCTCTATAGAAATGCTGGGAGAGCGCACTGGACACTAGGCGACAGAATCTGGAGAAAATCCTGCACCCGCCCCTGCCAGCAGGGTGAAATGTGGAGGCCTGGTGTTTTAGGTTCTGCCAGCCAACAGTGCCGGCACTGGACAAGGGCAGAACTTGACATTAGTCCCCAGAGGGTGGCCTGGAACTGGGCTGGGATAGGTCTTGAACTGGCCCCAAGCCCCACAGAAACCAAAACACAGGGCTGGGGCAGACTCCACCTTCTAGCAACTCCAAGAACTAATGCAGAAAGTGGCAGTGTCCCCGGCTCCTTCATGTTGGGAGTGGCGTTTGGCTGTGGTTAATTTGTGTGTCTGAAAGAGGATAATCAGAATCAAAAGGGCCCAGAAGGAATGGGCCGGGCCAGGCAGCCCGGGCATCTGGCACTCAGGGCTGTCAGAGGGTCAGGCTGCCAAACTGCAGCCTCAGGATGGGAGGCACAGTGAGGCTAAGTCCAGTTTTAGCAAATGAAGAGCTATTAGCATTGCCCACCCCCTGCAGAGCCAGGTCTGGCCAGGGGCTGGCTGGGGGGTCTGGGTCAGGTGAGCACCAGACCCAGGGCTGAGTGCCCATCCTGCTTGGCTTCTCTGGTACCAAGAGGAAGGGGTGAAGGCTAGGATGAGGGCCCAATACTGAGAAGGCTGCCTTGAAAGGGCAAGAGTCTTTTTTTTTTTTTTTTTTTGAGACAAAGTCTTGCTCGTCCCCCAGGATGGAGTGCGATGGCGTGATCTCGGCTCACTGCAACCTCTGCCTCCCGGGTTCAAGCGATTCTCTTGCCTCAGCCTCCGGAGTAGCTGGGATTACAGGCACCTGCCACCACACCCAGCTAATTTTTGTATTTTTAGTAGAGACGGGGTTTCGCCATGTTGGCCAGGCTGGTCTCGAACTCCGACCTCAGGTGATCCACCCGCCTTGACCTCCCAAAGTGCTGGGATTACAGGCGTGAGCCACTGCACCCAGCCAAAAGGGCAAGAGTCTTTAAGGAAGTGAACTGGGAAGCAGAAGCAAGGGAGAAATCACAGGGTTTTTTTGTTTGTTTGTTTGTTTGAGATGGAGTCTCGCTCTGTCGCCTAGGCTAGAGTGCAGTGGCACGACCTTGGCTCACTGCAAGCTCCGCCTCCCGGGTTCACACCATTCTCCTGCCTCAGCCTCCCAAGTAGCTGGGACTACAGGCGCCCACCACCACGCCCGGCTAATTTTTTTGTTTTTAGTAGAGACGGGGTTTCATAGTGTTAGCCAGGATGGTCTTGATCTCCTGACCTCATGATCCACCCGCCTTGCCCTCCCAAAGTGCTGGGATTACAGGCGTGAGCCACCATGCCCAGCCTGAAATCACAGCTTTTTACCCCGGAGGCCCATGGGTAGAAACAACACATAGGGCTATGTTCTCTCAGCCCAAAGCTAAGGGCAGGAAAAAGGCATGGGCCATAGGAGCCTGAGTGACTTGGTTTGGGACAGGAGGGTTGGGGGGCTTTAGAGGGGTCAAGCAGGTCCTGTGTCCTCTCAGCTTCCCTGGAAAGGGGCTTGGAGGCACTAGTCATGGACCTGAAAGGATCAGGGAGTCAGGGAATGGGTAAGTTCCAGAGGATGAGAAGAGGGGGAATGGGAAGTCTTAAACACAGCTACTGGGGCCCAGCAACTTGCCATGTTAAAATGCACCCCTAGTGACTCAAAGAACCACCCGGCCAGTGGTGCAGGAGGAGAGATGTGGCACCTGGGCACAGTGGGAAGGCACGGGGCCTGCACCTCCACCAGAGGAGCCACTGCTGACCTGGACCAAGGGGGCTGCTCTGTGCCCAGCTAGGGAAGCCTGGGCCGGCTCCTGTGCTGAGGTGCTCAGGTGCTGGCTGAGAGCCCAGTTGCTGCTCTAACTTGGAGTGAACCTGGGTCAATAGCAGCTCATCTCTGGCGGGTGGGAAGGGTCTGACAACACCAAGTTTGCCCTGGAAGAAGGGCAGCCTTAAAGGAAGGCCTTTGGAAGCTGGCCTGGTGCTGTGGGCTTGAGGGACTTTGTGGCCAAGCCCTGTCGTCCTGGCTCCAGCCTAGGCTCCAGCACTCCATTTCTTCCACTGCCACCTGCTGACCAGGAATACCAGGACAGAAGGTTTTGTTCAGCTGCTTTCTTTATTAGAAACAAGTGAGATGTATTGAGCAGAACAACAATGCATTTGGTATTTCCTCCCCGACCCTGGAAATGGATGCCCCCCAACAGCCCAAAGAAAAGCCAAGACAAAAAGGTGAAGCTCCCCCGTCCCTGTTCCCAGACATGGCACCTGCCTGCCAGCCAGTCAGTATTTTTTAATTTAATGGAATGAAATTGTCCTAAACAGCCTCCCTAGGTGTAGTCGGCTTGCGGGCCCGCCTTCATTTTGCAGCAGAGTAAAACTGAAGCCTCAGGCCTCCCCTGGTTCTGGGGAAGGTGGGCCAGGCCATCAGAAGGTTGCCTCACAGGTGGGTAGGCACTGACAGGAGGGACACTCCTGCTCCCTCCCCTGACCTAACATCTGGTTCCCCTCCCTCTCCTAGAGTGCAGCTCCATGCAGTTGTCCAAGGCCTTTGGGCCCTTAGGTTGGTTAAATGCTGGTCGTCTTTGGGGAAAGAATTCAGGACCACAGGGACTCCCCTAGGCTTCTGAGAGCCAGCAAGTAGGGGGGCGACGGCAGTTAGACGGGAGTTGTGGGGAAGGCCTGACATTTTCCATAAACCTGGTGTTAAAGTAGCTGGGTGTGGGCTGGCCTTCAAGTAAGACAGAAGCCTCTTCAGAAATAGGCATGTGTGGGGAAACGAGCCCTATACAGGCCTCGATCTGGAATGGAGGCCTCCTACTCAGCTCTCTCCCTACACACAGACTGGAGTCCGTGGTCAAATGCAGAGTCAATCCAAAGGCAGGAGGTAAAGGTTGTCTTTGAAACATGGCAGCTGGGAGGACTGGGTGGCAGAGGGTGGGGGCCAGGCCCAGGGAGGCCTTCCAACAGCAGTTGCTCGAGGAGGGTTAGCGTGAAGGCCTCAGGGTCCTTCCTTTGCTTGGTTTGAGGCAGCCATGGCGCTACCACACTGCAGGGCTCCTGTGGGGAGGCCCTGACCCCCAGGATGGTGCTCTCTGAGCTGAAGTCCCAGAAGGGGTTGAATGAAGAATGCAGGGACTACTGGGACAAAAATCAGACGAGCAGCAAGCAGCCCACAAGCCAAACCCTGCACACCTGGGCAGGGTTCTCACCGCGACATAAAGCAGAGTCCGAGGAGCCGGGCACCGGTTTCAGTGAGGAAGATGCTGGGGCCTTTGCCAGGAGATCTGTTTCTTCCAGAACAGCCACTGGGGCCTCACCGTTTCCATTCCATGACCTGGGTCAACCGAAACAGAGCTCACTCCAGAGATCCACACAGCCCAAATCTCAGAGGCAGCTCAAGCTGGGACCTGGCCCAGAACAGATCAAGACTAGGACAGGGAGCCTTTCCAAGTTCCAGGTTCCCCCAAGGTAGGAAAGACTTGGGCACTTTGTCCTCTGATATCCTCAAAGGTCTGGACAGGGTGAGCCACTCTGGGGCTTGAGGCACTGTGCAACTGTTGTCTGTGGGGCTGCAAAGCAAGCCCCTGCCTCTCCGACTCCTCCCACCTGTGGAATGCAGTGCGCATCTTGCTAAGAACAGCAGCTTCTTTGGTCTCAGTTTCTTGGAGTCGAGTCAAACGTCAGTCACGATTGCTGGGGCCTGCAATTTGCAGCGCAGGAACAATGGGAAAAGGGAGGGCCCTGCAGGCCTCTGATGAAAATCCACCTTAGTGGAGTTGCTGGCTCTAGCAGCAGTCTGCAGAGCGGGCAGCATTCCCACGGGTGGCACGGCCCCCATCCCAAGCATACGATGTCTTCTGGTTTTGGAAACTGCAGAATTAGCCTCTGACAAACCACACCAAAACCCACAGCCTGCAACAAGCCCCTGCTGGCCTGTAGAAAGTGGCTTCGGTGAGTGGCACAGGGCTGAGCCTGGCCTCCTGGCTAAGGCTTCATTCCTGTATGAGCAGAGAGGTGACGGCAGCAAGGAAACCCCGCACACCACACGTCATGCTACCTCCTTCCCACCACTTGCTTCTCTCTAGAGCAAAAATTACATCCAAGCCTGGAAGTGAGTCCCTGACAATTCCACAGCCCAATTTTGCCCGGTCACTTGGCTGAACACCACTCCAGAATGCCTACATCGACAGCCATGTGACCAGAGGCTTGATTACGTTTTGGGAAACTGGCAGCACTGACAACCATCACTACCACAAAAATCCACAAAACAGCATCAGCGAAAATCAGACTCAGACAATGGAGATGGGAAACCACTTCTGTTGCCAAGTCCAGATCTGCCTCTAATCACTTCTTGCTACCACTTGCAGGCTGTATCTTGGAAAGGGGTACAACAAGAAATGGCTAATGGGTTGGAAGGCACAGGCCAGGGGCTGGTGGCTGAAAGGGTCTGGGTATTGGCCCCAAGCCACTCCTGCCTAGCCACCCCAGGGACATCAGGGTGCTGGCTCTTTGCTCTAAGATGAGCTAAGCAGGGCTTACACTGATAATGGTCTCCAGAGGTCCCTGATGTTACAAGGAGGTCCAAGGGCCTCTTCAAACTGCATCATCCCAGGCAGTGGAAAAGCAAAATCTCACAGGGGACTCATCCCTATAAGGTTGGCAACAACTGGCTAAAGAGCCCTTTTAAATCAGTTGGCAGGATGACTTCCTACAGGGAGCAGGCCAAGGGGATGGAAGAAAGGACTCAATGAGGTCTGCTTCTGCGGACCGTCCATTGCTTTGTCTCAGAATGCAGGCAGGTCTGGCCCTGCAGGAAAGTCCCTGCCCAGGGTCAGCCCCAGCCAAGAGCTCCACGTGCCATCCCATGAGATCTGAGCCTGTTCCATCTTCCCTTCCTTCTCAAAGCCAGTCATCCCAGCTGATTCAGAAGGGGAGCTGGATGAGGTTCTCCAGATCCTCTTTTTCCCCATGATAAGCCAATGTCTCCTCTGGAGGAAACCATGAACTGTGCCAACGCGTCTGTCTGCCACTGTCCTCGGGTCCTCATTCTGAGGAATGATCTGGATTCAGCTTTTCATTAAAGACCAAACATCCTTGTACATTTGGAACATGAAAGATATTTAAAATATTTATATATATATAATATATATATATACTTTTATTATTCACCCGTTAACTCCATTATATGCCAATCACGAGCTAGTTTTCAGCAGTTACATTCCCTTGATCACGGCTGCATGAGGATGTAATTAACTGGAAAACACGGAGACCAGAGACACGACCGGAGGTGACATCACGCAGCCCACGTCACGCAGCCCACGCCATCGCAATACAGTTGTCAAGTTCGCTGGCGGTTTGGTAAAGCCGGTTCAGTTCTGCTCCCTTTACCAGGGATTCTCACGTGTGTGAAAATTGGACCAACAGTGGTGGGGTTCCGTTTCCTGGTTCGAATTTTCAGTGGCTTTATCCAGAATCGCACTGGTGACTGGTTATTGTAGCACCAGTCCAACCTAGGAAAGCCAACAGGGAGAGGCAGAGCTGAGTTGACAGTGGCCCAAAGACTCTCCCACACCCCCTATCCCTGAAGTTCCGAGTGGCTGGGCCCGGGTCCACCGCCTGTGCTGTGGGAGCAGACTCACACCCAGCCGGCCCCACACTCAACCTCCACACCAGGGTTCACACGTCCATCAGACCTCCCAGGGAAAACTGGCCCACGCTCCAGCTCACCCCTATGTCCCCTGTGGCACTGGGGGAGGAAGAGCTAAGAAAGTGTCATGCCAGAAGAGGGCAGCAGCTCGGGAGAGGAAACCTCCTCAGAGTTCCCCCAGCCCTACCCTCCTGGCAAACCGTGGGCAACTCAACTTCCATGGTTCCCTCAAGTGGGAAGGCCTCATTGGAGATGATTTTTGTGCTACTGTGTGGCTCTGTCCCCTCTGCCATCCTCACACCAGTTGCTGAGAGAGGAATGCTGACCTGCTGGTCTGGCCAGCAGAGGGAGGGCATTTTCAAAGGTTCAACTCGAGGTAACAAGGACCCAGACTGCGGCTGTCTCCTCAACCCATGGCCCGGTTTCTGCTGGAGACATGGACACCCTGGGCCGGGCGGCCTGGACTCTGGCTGTGCGTCGCCTACCTTCTCTGCCCCCATGCTGGGGCATTTCCAATTGTAAAGGTAATACTGCAGGTTGCCGTCCCCTATGCCAAACTTGAGCTTCTCCAGGAAGGTTTTGTTCTCCATGAGATCCAGTGCATTGAACACATCAAACCCTTTCTGCAAAGCAGCAGGGACAAACAAGAACAGGTGAGGACAGGTGGAGACAGCCTCCTTCCTACCCCTTTGCTGCCATTTCAAAGCTGTCCTGTGGGCAGCCACAAGAACAAGGTTCCCTCAGAAGCTCCGCTGCTTCCACGTTAATCCCCGCTCTCCGGGTGGTTCTCAGGACACTCTGAGCGCCCCCTCCAGCCTGGCCTCTGCCCAGTGTCCCTCGGAGTGTACACATATGTACTCAGTGTCCAGGCCGGGGCTCTTGCTATTCCTGGTTATGCCTCCCTGAAACTCTAGTAATTTCCACAGTCCTCTCTGGAGTCCAAACCCTGAGCCCGTTCCTCTGAGAAGCTGGCTCTGGTCAGCTACGTGGGGTTTGTGTTGCTTCCTTACTCCATGGATGCCTCAACTCTCAGGCCCTCAGTGCACCTCATGTTGTATGACACCTGCTGTGTTGCTTGGAGAGTGTGAAGATGCTTCCTAAACCTCACCAACTGGAGCAGAAGCTCTCACAGGGCAGGGACCAGATTGCCCACAGCAAGCTGGGCTGGGCTGGGCACAGGTTACCAGAACCCACAGCAAAGCACTGACAGACGGGCTCGCCACCCGCTGCTGGCAGTTGGACACTCCAATGACTCACCACGACAGACAGCAATCACCCCTTTCCCACGCTGGGAAAGCTGTGAGGAGAACCCCTGTCCTCCCAGGGAAGGCCTGGCTATTCAGGCTCCTTGGTGGCGCCTCCTGTGAGAACGAAACTCACTGAAATGAATCAGGAGGAGTTCAATGCCTTCACTTCGGATGCTCCTTGTTCCCTCCAAGTTTTGAGTTTCTGGCTAAAAACTGCGGGAACCCTGCCTAAGCAGAACAGATGAGGAGGACTCAGAGCCTCCAGCCCATGGGAGGCTGCGTCCCAGGAGCTGTGCTCACCATGGCTCCACTGCCCCTTCCCCGCACATCTCCAGAGACCCCCGGTCTGCTCCTCACCATTTTGGCGAGGACAAGGGCGTCGCTCATGAGGTCTAGAAGAGGGGTCTGGGTGTGAACGTTGTAGAAAGAATAAGCAGCTTTGAGACTCTTGTGGGTTGGATGGTTCATGATGGTGGAGGGCAGCGTATAAAAGCTCAGGAAATCTGTCACCTCTCCATTTGCATTCTGAAGGGAAGGCAATAAAGAGGCAATGTCAAGCATGCACAGTGGCACTGCGGCCCGGGAACAAAATGTTTCTCTCACTCCACCTTCAGGCAGCTCTGCCCCTCTAGATAAATGGGTGGAAACTGCAACAGGACATGTGGGGAGGAGGAGGGACATTGGCTCAGGGCACTTGAGGACAGAGCCGTGATCGTGGGCTGAACCTGCCAGACCTCTTTCCCAGCATGGGCACCGCCAGGGACCTCTTCTTGCAGCTCACATGCCCCCAGACTGTGTCTCCTATGTCTGGTCAGCACTGGGTTAAGCTGGGACAGGCAGGGAATTGCAGGCTTTCCTGAAGGATTAAGCGGGGCTCAGTTCTCTCTATTTTGTGTTATCAAAGTGGGGCAGAGGGGGAGAAGGGCTCAAGCCAGATCCAGAGGTATCTTTTCAGCAAATTCAAGCACCAACTCCCTGTTTTTAGGGAAGACCAAACACGGATGGTCAAGGAAGTCTAAGGTGCCAACACTCGAGCCCTGGGAACCCGGCCACTCAGGGGGGTGCCTCTCTGGGAACGCATTAGAGACCTGGAACACCACTCCCTGACTCACCTCCACCACGAAAGTGTCGATGATATTCTCCTGGGGGTAGAACCAGTGCTCCACCTCCTCCTGGGTCATGACGGGCGTAAGGTGAAATTGCTTCAAGTACCTGGTGAGGAGCTGGTGCACTACTGGAATGTCCTTTGTTTCCATTGGTCGCAGCCCAGCTGTCTTGGGAGTCTGGAGGCAAGACAGAAGAGATGGAGTGAGATGAGCTGATCACCCTGGATCTATCCATGGCAAGGACAGATCAGGCCCTCAAGAGAGAATCCCTGGTCATTCGGCGGCTCCCTGCACCCCCGTGCATATCTCCTCAGGCACAGGGCCTGCCTCTTCCATATCTTGTGGCCCTTTCCCTCCTAGTCCAGGCAGACTCAGACTGCTACATCAATCAACCATCTACATGGCCCCAGGCTGACTCCCTAAGAAAACACAACACTTCATGCTCCACCCTTGTTTCAAACTCCCCACCCCAGAGGACAAGACTTTCTACCCTTGGGCCAGGTTGGCCTTTCTAGCTGTACCTTCTGCCCACGCAGCCCAGCAGTCCTCACAGGCTTCTCACTGAACTGTGACTGATGCCATCCCACACTCACTGCTCTTTCTCTGCTAGACTTAGAGCACTTCGCGGACAGACCCCAGGGCCCAGCCAGGGTCTGCCCACCCAGACACCATTACACCAGTACTTCCCAGAGAGACACGGCTGTGGGTTAAATTCAGAAGAAAAGCAGCATACTCCCAGGATTTTATCCCCAGTCAGCGTCCCACCCGGCAGCTGCTTTTGCTAGAAAAATGCTTCAGTGGAATGAAACCATGTGATCCTGTGGAGCAAATACCGGGGCTGGTAGAACATCCCCAGAGGCTCAGATACACAAAGGTGGGCTTGGGGCAATCTGCAAACAGGGTGGTGTCACAGTTTACAGGCCTCAGTCAGTGCCTGACACAATGCTTCCCAGTGCAGGAATTGCTTTTAAAACTTCAATTCTAGAACCTCCAGCCTCTAAAATTCCTTGCTAAATCCTCGTCTCTTTAGGGGAACGCTCAATGACCTCATTCTACATGGCAGCTCCCACAATGATACCTCAAATCCTGGACTGAAAACATAGCCATGCTGGGGTTTCCACCCAGACATGGGTGAGACATTCTTCTGCTGCTGCAGCACTCTAAGAATGCTCTCTGCCTGCCTGCCCACCGGCCTAGAACGCAAGGCAGATCTGTCATGAGAACAGAAGGGAGAAGACACATACCACAGTCCCCCAAGCCTGTGCTTTTGGCAGTGTCTAACGGTACTGCAGCAGTCTCTCAAGATGGGACACTAATGACCACAGTCACTAGGTGGATTAGCCTGATTTCAGAGTGATCAATCCTGTTTAGAGGCTGAGGAGTCCAGGCAGGCAGCCTCATGTCAGCAGGAACGCAGTAACTGTGTGGACTGATGGCCAATAGGAAGAAGCACTCCGAGGAAAGAGAAGAGATTTTTTCTTTCTTTCCTTTTTTTTTTTTTTTTTTTTGAGACGGAGTCTTGCTCTGTCGCCAGGCTGGAGTCCAATGGTGCGATCTCGGCTCGCTGCAACCTCTGCCTCCCAGGTTCAAGCGACTCTCCTGCCTCAGCTTCCCAAGTAGCTGGGATTACAGGCACATACCACACCCAGCTAATTTTTGTGTTTTTAGTAGAGACGGGGTTTCACCATGTTGGCAGGATGGTCTCAATCTCTTGACCTCGTGATCCACCCGCCTTGTCCTGCCAAAGTGCTGGGATTACAGGCGTGAGCCACCACCCGGCCTGAGAAGGGATTTTAAGAATCCCTACTGGGATGGGCACAGTGGCTCACGCCTGTAATCCCAGCACTCTGAGAGGCTGAGGTGGGTGGATCACTTGAGCCCAGGAATTCAGATGAGCCTGGGCAACATGGCAAAATCCTTTTTTTGTTGTTGTTGTTGTTTTTGAGATGGAGTCTCGCTCTGTCGGCCAGGCTGGAGTGCAATGGCGCTATCTCAGCTCACTGCAAGCTCCGCCTCCTGGGTTCACGCCATTCTCCTGCCTCAGCCCCCCGAGTAGCTGGGACTACAGGTGCCCACCACCACGCCCAGCTAATTTTTTTTTGTATTTTTAGTAGAGACGGGGTTTCACCATGTTAGCCAGGATGGTCTCGATCTCCTGACCTCGTGATCCACCTGCCTAGGCCTCCCAAAGTGCTGGGATTACAGGTGTGTGAGCCACCGCGCCCGGCCTTCTTTTTTTTTTTTTTTTTGAGACGGAGTCTTGCTCTGTTGCCTAGGCTGGAGTGCAGTGGTGCGATCTTGGCTCACTGCAAGCTCCGCCTCCCAGGTTCATGCCATTCTCCTGCCTCAGCCTCCCAAGTAGCTGGGACTACAGGTGCCCGCCATGCCACGACCAGCTAATTTTTTGTATTTTTACTAGAGATGGGGTTTCACCATGTTGGCCAGGATGGTCTCAATCTCGTGACCTCGTGATCTGCCTGCCTTGGCCTCCCAAAGTGCTGGGATTACAGGCGTGAGCCACCACGCCCGGCCTTCTTTTTTTTATTTTGAGACGGATTCTTGCTCTGTCGCCTAGGCTGGAGTGCAATGGCGTGATCTTGGCTCACTGCAAGCTCCACCTCCCGGGTTCATGCCATTCTCCTGCCTCAGCCTCCCAAGTAGCTGGGACTACAGGCGCCCGCCACACCACGACTGGCTAATTTTTTGTATTTTTACTAGAGACGGGGTTTCACCGTGTTAGCCAGGATGGTCTCGATCTCCTGACCTCGTGATCTGCCCACCTCAGCCTCCCAAAGTGCTGGGATTACAGGCATGAGCCACTGCGCCTGGCAGCAAAACCCCGTTTCTATAAAAACAAAAATTGGCCGGGCATGGCGGCACACGCCTGTAGTCCCAGCTACTTGGGAGGCTGAGGTGGGAGAATCACTTGAGTCTGGGAGGTCGAGGCTGCAGTGAGCTGTGACTGTGCCACTGCACTCCAGCCTGGGCAACAGAATGAGACCCTGTCTCAAAAAAAAAAAAAGAATCCCTACCTGAAGCCAGCCACAGTTGGAGCATTTGTTTCTTTGGGAAACTAGGAAAACTGAGACCCAGAACAGAAAAGCAGCTCACTTTAAGGTTGCCCAGTCCTTCAGCCAAATCTGGGTGGGGAAATTGGGATTAGAAATCAGGGATCCCTCACAAGCTCAGGTCACCCTTTACCTGACCCGGCAGAGGGGTGTCACAGACCCTGTAGTGCATCTGCGCTGGGCTTTGGAACGCGCTGCCGTGTGTATGAAGGTTCACTAAGTGGATTCATCATTCTATTTATGCTTTACTTAGGCTAAAATTACAGAGAATAGGTGTTCTCTGAGCCTTTCAACAGATGGCAGAGAAGCTAGTCCAGGCACAGACTCAGAGGAACTGAGAAAGTTAAACTAAAATAAAATCCTGCTTCAGATAACAGAAATAGAAAGTCCAGGAAATCTGAAGACTATGGGCTGGTTCGCTTTTCCGGTAGGAGAAAGCTCCCTCTCCACCCAGAGCCCTTCTCTCCTGCTGTCAGCCAGGCTCTCCTTGCCCTCTCTCTGCCCCCTGCCCACCACCCGGGGCAGCACTGGCCTCTGGCAGTCGGTAGAGCTTCATGGTGCGCTGCATGGTCATATTTCTGCTCAGGTGGGAGAACTTCACTTCAATCAGCTTCCGTGGGTTTAGGGACCGATGCCAATACCTGTGGGGACACAAATGTCCTGTCCTCAGGGTTCTGGCCAATCCCTATTACAAGGACAATGGCAGGGAGACCCCAGCTGGCCAGCAGGTGGCGTGAGAGACACATCAGGTGCCTCCGGAGTCAGTGGTGTCACCCTGCTCTCCAGCCTCCCCCTCCCCACAGTGAGTGCTGCCAAAGCTCCTCCTGGATTTTCTTTCTCCCTATTTTTCTTGCTCAATTTCAAAAACTATTCCTTTGCTACAGCGGTTGTCTGGGGAGACCAATCCTCACTCCTAGAATCAAGTCAACGGAAAAGGACTGTAGTCATGCCCAGAAGATGATGGCAGAGGCACTCACCCTCCTCCCTCCTCCCCTTCTGCTTTCACACCTGGTGTTTTTACTTTTAAAGTTCTCTAGGGAGAGATTATTCAATTGTTTTAAACAACTTTCTAAGGCAGAGGTTGCCCTTAGATCACATAGCTGACTTGCTCTACTTGGTGCACACAATATTGAAAACAATTTGAGCCAACCATTTAAAACTTTAGGACATTTCCCATAAAAATCCAGATTTGGGCTCATCCCTAAAAACAAAAACAAATCACCAGTACCGCCCCCCACCATCTCCAAATGGCAGCAGCCAGCAGACACCAAGAGCCCTCCAGACAAGGCAGGGACTTGCCAGTCTGCCATCCCTACAACCCTCCCGCCCTCTCCATGCTCCCCATCTGGCTCCTGCAGGCACCAAGTGCCCGCCTTACCAGATACGCCAGAGGTGGGATGCTAAGGGCAGAGCTGTGACTCACAGTGGCACATGCTCCTCAACTACAGTGCAGACACCCGTATTTTTGGGGCCTTACAGGAAGACAGTTTTACCTGCAGGTGCCAACGGGCTTTGGTAGTACCACCCCGGCAGTGTAAACTGCTTGGAAGATGCCCTCCAGGTGAACCCGCCTGGTGATCTCTCGGATCAGGACTGGAGCCACCCTCTTGGAACGCAGCTTCTTGTGGACACACAGGAAGTTGATCTCTACCATCTTCTTCTCTCTAAGAGGGGGAAAAATCCAGGTGACAAGGTTTTTAACAGGGAAGGGAATGGTGATCCCATCAAGCACGTGCAGCCACACCTAGAAGGACCAGGTCTGCAGCACGGGTGTACTTTTAGCTGCCACCTGCACTCAGTACTGGGACTCCCCACCACACTCCACCAGGCAAGGAGCCTGCCTCACTTCAACAGAATCTATTTCCAAAGGAAGGTGGGACCCAAGCAAACACCTTTATTTGAAGGCACCAACAGCATCTCCCTGATGAGTCCCTAGGAGTTGGCTGGGGAATCCCACCTTTAGCATGCAGGGAAGCAGCACAGGGAACCCACGGGGCAGGTCAAGGCAATTCTAGGGTTTCAAGGGTTCTGATTCCCTCAAGAACACAGCTGGTAAGCCCTGAAGACTGTGGCAGGCAGACGGTTTCAACACTTCCAGGGAAAATGAAGAGCAGAGATCACAGGCCCCAAGGACTATCTGAATCTGGGTCACACTGGCTCTGGCCCATTTCTGCTGCTGTTCAAGTGCTTCCATGTGTGACTGGTACAGGCGTTCAAAAATGAGCCTCTGATTAGCCAGGTGTGGTGGTGCATGCCTGTAATCCCAGCTACTTGGGAGGCTGAGGCAGGAGAATCGTTTGAACCCTGGAGGTGGAGCTTGCAGTGAACCAAGATCGCACCACTGCACTCCAGCCCGGGCAACAGAGTGAGACTAAAAAAAGCCTCTGGCCAGGCACAATGGCTCATGTCTATAATCCCAGCACTCTTGGGAGGCAGAGGTGAGTGGATCACTTGAGCTCAGGAGTTTGAGACTAGCGTGGGCAACATAGCAAGACCTTGCCTCTATAAAATGTAAAAAATAATAAACAAAAACAAAAACAAGCCTCTGCTGAGCAGGCACACCAGGCCTCAGGGTGGGCTCCTTCCAACCTGGGCCACAAACAAGGGAGCTGTCTGGGACTCTGAGCAGAACAGGTAGTTCCTAGGATGAATCTGCAGTCCCCGCACCTGGGCATCCTCCCTTCCTGAGACCTTCCCTCTTCCTTTCATGGGGCACATTGTGCAGCCTTTTTCTCCTCCCTCCCAGACCAAGCAGGATGGCGGTGTTGTGGGGGGTGGGGGTAGGTGCAGGTGCTTACGTGTCATAGATATGGATGTTTGCTGGGATGGCGCTAATGAACCCAACCAATTTCCGACTTGAGACCACTCGAACCCCACAGTGCCACTGGGGGAGCCAGCCGGGTGGCCGGAGAGCCCTGGAAAAGAGAGGCTGGGGTGGTTGTGCTGCTTGCCGGCAGGCTGGACAAGCCGCTTGGGCTCCACAGCCAAGTTTGGTTCGGACCTGGTGCTACCACCTCCCTGAGGGTTAATAGCTGGATTCTCTTTAGGGCCAAGCCCTCCTGGACACACAGAATCGAGCCATCACCATTTCTGGCTGCTCATCCCATTTGGCCTAGTTACTCATCCAACCCAAGGTTATCATACTGAGGATTTCATGCCTGATCCAATTTCTGTGTGTTCACTTTGACAGCTTGAACCAAGGTACTGGCATCTTTGGTTCGGAGGCCAGTGGGTCCCATGGTTGAGAGCTGATTGTGGCAACCCTGGAGCTCTGGTATCCCGTCTCCCTCTTTCTGGTACAAATTCTTCCTTCCCTTTCAGGTAGTCCCTCTCCATTTTGGCCCATGCCTCTCTCTTCCTGGACATTAAACATGGCCTGGGCAGGTGGATGGCTCAGCCAGGCAAGGCTATACAACTGAGCATGCTCAGGAACTAGATAGAAAATGTGCCTTCTTTTCTTTCAGTCTTAGTAGGTCTCATGCCCCTTCCTTTCTTATATAAAGTCACCAGACAATGAATACCTCTTCCCTGGGTACCAGCTCTACGAAGGTCTCCCTCACCCAGTCAGTTGTCTTAAACAAGGCTGCAATTCTAAGTGCTAATGAAAGCAAGTGTCCTTCAGATGCAGGAACTCAAAAATGACACACTAATTTGCCATTCAAAGGTTGGCCCCTGGCAGGGATGAAAACTCTGGTGCCCTCTGGTGGATCTGCTCTATGCCTTCCTCTCAAGAACCTCAAGAAAGCCCCTACAACTTACCACAAAAGAAACTCCGGGGAATAATCAAATCGGAACATGTTGTCATCATCTTCCACATAGTTCTCATTCAGGAGTGTGTACAGTTCTTTTAGCTGTAAAGAAATAAGCAGCTCACTTGAAGGTATTCTGCCAGGTAATAGACCAACTCCAATACCCTGGGGCTGTAGGCTTTTCAGAAGGATGAAGCAAACTACCAAAAACGACGTGGAGTCTCACAAATCCTTCTGCCCCCTGGCATGGTAGGAACTCTTGGAGCAAACACCCTAGTTATAGTAGAAAACTGAGCCATCATGTGGTAGAGTGGCAGACCGAGAATGCCACCTAACTAACCAACTACTTCATCACTCTGCGCCATCAACAATGGAGAGCCACTGGTCTCAACTTCTGTGAAGTGCTATAGAGGGACGACTCTCGAAGCTAGTCAAGGAATTACCACGGAGAGTCACTGCTGTTTCCCACCTTGTCTGATTTTTTACCATCTGGCCCAAACAAAGGCCTTTTTTCCTTTCTTTTCAAGATAGAGTCTCACTCTGTTACCCAGGCTGGAGTGCACTGGTGTGATCATGGCTCACTGCAGCCTCCAACTCCTGGTTTCAAGCGATCCTCCTACTTCAGCATCCTGGGTAGCTGAGACTACTGGGGCATACTACCATGTCCGGCTAATTATTAAATTTTTTTCTTTTGTAGTGGGGGCAGTCTCACTATATTGACCCGACTGATTGATTTTGAACTCCTGGGCTCAATCGATCTTCCCACCTTGTTGGAACTCCCAAATTGTTGGAACTACAGGTGTGAGCCACCACACCCAGCCACAAAGGCCTTTTTCTGCCTTCTCAGCTATCTCCATCTGCTGGCCCAACTTTGGTATTAAAAAATTCTGTTGGCCCGGTGTGGTGGCTCAAGCCTGTATTCCCAGCACTTTGGGAGGCTGAGGTGGGCAGATCACCTGAGGTCAGAAGTTTAAGACCAGCCTGGCCAATGTGGTGAAACCCTGTCTCTACTAAAAAATAAAAAAATTAGCCTGGCGTGGTGACAGACACCTGTAATCCCAGCCACTGGGGAGGCTGAGGCAGGAGAATTGCTTGAACACAGGAGGTGGAGGTTGCAGTGAGCCGAGATTGTGCCATTGCACTCCAGTCTGAGCAACAGAGCAAGACTCCATCTCAAAAAAAAAAAAGACTGGGCGCAGTGGCTCATGCCTGTAATCCCAGCACTTTGGGAGGCCGAGACGGGTGGATCATGAGGTCAGGAGTTCGAGACCAGACTGGCCAACACAGTGAAACCCCATCTCTACTAAAAATACAAAAATTATCCACGCGTGGTGACAGATGGTTGTAATCTCAGCTACTTGGGAGGCTGAGGCAGGAGAATCACTTGAACCTGGAAGGTGGAGGTTGGGGTAAGCCAAGATCGCGCCACTGCACTCCAGCCTGGGCAACAGAACCAGACTCTGTCTCAAAAAAAAGCCAGGCCTAGTGGCTCATTGCCTGTAATCCCAGCACTTTGGGAGGCCAAGATGGGCGGATCACCTGAGGTCAGGAGTTCGAAACCAGCCTGGCCAACATGGTGAAACACCATCTCTTCTAAAAATATAAAAATTATCTGGGTGTGGTGGCACTCACCTGTAATCCCAGTTACTCGGGAGGCTGAGGCAGGAGAATCGCTTGAACCCAGGAGGCAGAGACTGCAGTGAACTGAGATGGTGTCACTGCACTCCAGCCTGGGCAACAGAGCGAGACTCCATCTCAAAAAAAAAAAAAATTCTGTTGACATTTTTTTTTTTTTTTTTTTTTGAGACAAAGAGTCTCTCACTGTCACCTGGGCTGGAGTGCAATGGTGAGATCTCAGTTCACTACAACATCCCCCTCCCAGGTTCACGAGATTCTCCTGCCTCAGCCTCCCGAGTAGCTGGGATACAGGCGTACACCACCACACCTGGCTAATTTTTTGTATTTTTAGTAGAAATGGGGTTTCATTATGTTGGTCAGACTGGTCTCGAACTCCTGACCTCATGATCCGCCTGCCTCAGCCTCCCAAAACGGTGGGATTACAGGCGTGAGCCACCACGCCCGGCGACATTTTCATCATTCTTTATAAGGGAAATAAATCCCTCAGGTCAAAACGAGGGGCTCTGGGTGGTCGGGGTGGAAAGGGGAGGACAGGGCCTCATTTAGCAGCCCCAGCTGCTCCAGTCAGGAGACAGACTAGAAAGAAAATAAGGAAATGAATGAACAAAAAAGAATAAATGAAAAACAGGTATCCATATCAGGGACCTACAGAGGTTAACTTCCAACCTGCCAGAAAAGCTAAGAGCTATTTATATGGAGTCTTGGCCATGCCCCAGGAAGTTACAGACGGGAGTCTGTTCAGACCTCCTTGGCTCAGCTCTCTAGGGCTTGAGTAAACGTGGTCTAGGTGAGACTGCAGGGCTTACTGTGAAAGTGTCTCCTACCCGCAGGTGTAACCTTCTGAGGGCCCACTCACCACACCACGATCGCCCAGGTCCAAAGCATCCCAGGTGAAGCCCTGGGGCAGGGTGTAGGGCTCCTGGCGGATATTGTCCTTGTCAGGCTCCACGGGGCCATGGGTGTTCACCACTTCGCCTGAAAGAAGAGCACAGCTGTGAGCCTCACCCTTTGCCCCCTCGGGGCAGTAAAGGGCTCAGTTCAAAACTCAACCAGAGCAAATTCCTCCTGTCCCTAGGAGCCCTCTATCTGAAGAACATTCTGTGCTTGGCAACTGCAAACCATCTTTCCAGCTACCCTTAGCCCCTAACTGAGGGCCAATTCATGGCAAAACCTCAGGACAATCACTGGGATCCAAGGTGGTTCGTGTTTTGGAAATCCATTTAAATCTCCCTTGGGTCACTGAATGACAAACATTTATCTTCAGTAATTTGGCTTCCTGCCTCCTGGTTGGTGTAAAGAGTGCTGTCAGGGCCCTGGCTCAGGCCCATTAGTCTGGATGGGTTTGTAAGGAGTCACAACAAGGCTGCTTTTGTGTCAACAGCAACAACAATGTACTGGGCCCATTTCTGAACCAGATGATGGCTTCTAGGCGCCAGGCTCAATCGTGGCCCTGCCAGCCTTGGCTTTCAGCAGCCTGAGCCAGTTAACTGCTACTGCCAACTCAGGCCCTCAGTGTTTAGAGTCCTGCAAGTGCCTTTGGGCTGAATCACCAAGTCTACACAGTGCTGCCGGGAAGTCACCCTGACACAACATCCCCTCCCTGAGCAGGATAGGCCCCTCCTCTGTGGGAGCATGTGGGGAGTGCTCCAAAGACACAGCCCTCATTCCTATCCAGAGCTCAATCGGACTCATAAATGCTGAGAGATTCACCACTGAATTCTGGCCCTTGGGATGATTTCGGTTCTACAATGGGCTCACTCATGTTTACACTGGGAAGAATGCAATGTTTAGTGCATTTTGGAAAATGGAGTCTTCAAAAGGGACCAACCCAGTAACAGTGTTCCTAGCAAAGGGCTCTGTATAGACTAGGCACTCAATTCATGCTTTTACTGACTTTCAGACTCCTGATCCCAAATATTTTCTTTTTTTTTTCTTTTCTTTTCTTTTTTTTTTTTTTTTTTGAGACAGTCTCATTCTGTCACCCAGGTTGGAGTACAGTGGTGCGATCTTGGCTCACTGCAACCTTCACCTCCCTGGTTCAAGCAATTCTCCTGCCTCAGCCTCCTGAGTGGCTGGAATTACAGGTGTCCGCCACCACGCTGGCTAATTTTGGTGTGTGTTTTTTTTTTTTTTAGTAGAGATGGAGTTTCACCATGTTGGCCAGGCTGGTTTCAAACCCCTGGCCTCAAGTGATCCACCCGCCTTGGCCTCCCAAAGTCCAAACATTTCATTCTAACATGTAACAGGAAGCTCTAGACCTTCCCAGAATGATAATCTGTGGGGCAAGTGTGGTGGAAAGGGCTGCATCAGGCTGCAGCACACGACACCACCGCTGGCACTGATCATCTCACCCTCTTCCATCAGACACATTACTGAGCACCAACCGTGCACCAGTGACTCAGTGACCATGCCAGCCCCTAGTGTACAGCAGGAAAAAGGACCAAGTCCCTGTCCTCATGAGACATACCATCTTCTGGGGAAATAGTAAATAAATGAGTCATTATCCACGTGCTGCAGGTCAGGATCTGGAAAGTGCAGGGACACACACCAGGGAAGCAGCCTGCTCTGTTGGTAATCAGGCTTCCCAACAGGTTTGCTTGGGAGAGAGGTCATAGTTTTCTTCCCTAGTTAGGAAACTCATGACCGGTGAGATGGGGTCTTGCTCTGTTGCCCAGGCTGGAATGCAGTGGCATAACCTTGGTTCACTACAGCCTCGACCTCCTAGGCCCAAACAATCCTCCCATCTCAGCCTCTCGAGTGGTTGGGACTATAGGCATGCGCCACTACGCCTGGCTAATTTTATTTTTCATAGAGATGAGGTCTCACTGTTGCCCAGGCTGGTCTCAAACTCCCAGACTCAAGTGATCCTCCTGCCTTGGCCTCCCAAAATGCTGGGATTATAGCATGAGCCACGGCGCCCAGCCAAAACCCACCATTTGATTATTCATAAAGTAGCTCTTGTGAATTTGTTTAAGTCAATCCGCTTCCAACTGACAGCTATGTATATTAAAAAAACATTTTTGAGCCTAAAAAACTAAGGGCCAGACCCTCTAGTCTTATCTAGGTGCTAATTTCCCAACTTGTATTGAATTTATACCTTTTCCTATACACTTCAGAACCTTCTTTTTTTCCCCCTGAATTATTTCCATGGCCAAGAATACTGATTGTCTTCCCTACTGTACTAAAATAACCTCAAGGCTAAATCTTCTCATTTAGGCTGGCTACTAGGTCCTACACGCAACAGGCACTTCCATTCACTCACTCCTTCACCAAGTGTTCACTGAATCCTAGAATGTGCCAGTTCTGTGGCAGGGGCTGGCGAATGAAACAGACACAGGTTCTCACCATCATGGACACCAAAGAGATGAGCAAGGATGCACATGCCACCCGGCATGGTGAGGGCCAGTAAGAATGAAGTACAGGGTGCTATGGGACGTACGTGTGTGTGTGTGTGTGTGTGTGTGTGTGTGTGTGTGTGTGTGTGTGTAAAGACCTCTCAGAGGAAATATCTAACGACAAGACCTCAAGGATAATTAGGAATCAGCCAGGCTGCAGGTGGACTATGTGGGGCAGGGTGGGTGTGAAAAAGTAGAGCTACAGGAAACACTGAAAAGGGAGCAGCCACTTTTACTAGACTCCCACTGTGGAGTGCCCTCGATGCCAAGAAGCAGCCCAAGGCTCCTGTGCTGTCCTTGGTGTGGTGCCAGCATCATGGCCTCTGCTTGTCCTGCTCTGTGGGGAGCAGCCTGCCTTCTCCCTTACAATGGCCTTTGAGTACCTCCTGCTGAGCAGGGGTGGAAGGCTGCTCTGCAGAGCACAGCAAGAATGCAGCTGATTCTCTCAAGGCCAATATGAACCAATAAATGACTAAGGATGACACTTCGAACTTGCTTTAAAAGAATCTGGAAGTTTAAAGAAAACCCTGAGCTTTCAATGGGTTTCTTTCTGCACACTCTTCCCTCAAAATTCTCTCCATGACATCAAACATCAAAGACCCAAAACTAAGCAATGCGGTGCAACTGTGAAGGACTTCGGAGAAATGAGAATGTCTGAGATGCGGAAAACATTAAACCAAACAAAGGCCAAGGAGAGGAAAAAGAGAGGGGAAGCTTCTCTCTGGGACCCATGGAAACCAGGTGAGTGCACATCCTCCCTTTGATAGTGACTTTTTAAAACAGAGTGGCCACACTGCATTCCACTGACCAAAGACAGAAAAGGATACTGCTTCCATTGACATAAGTGGGAAAGGGGTGACTTTAAAAAGAAGAATGATATGATCTGAAGTGGGGGATCAAAAGTTCATCTGCAGCTCTTACAGTTGTTATACAGACGAAAACACTTCTGCTAAGAAGGCCTTTCATTTTTATTTATTTATTTTTTAATCTTTGAGACAGGGACTCGCTTTGTCACCCAGGCTAGAGTGCAGTGGCATGATCATGGCTCACTACAGCCTCGACCTCCAGGACTCAAACAATCCTCCCACCTCAGTCTCCTGAGAAACTGGGACCACAGGCATGTGCTACCATGTCTGGCTAATTTTTAAATTTTTTTGTAGAGACGAGGTCTTTCCCTGTTGTCCAGGCTGGTCTTGAGCTGCTGGGCTCAAGCAATCCTCCTGCCTTGGCCTCCCAAAGTGCTGGGATTACAGGCATTGAGCCACCACACCCGGCCTAAGAGGGCCTTTCCATGGTAAACCTAGGATAATTTTAAGCTTCTAAAGAATTGCAGGTCTCAGTCAGGTGCAGTGGCTCACGCCTATAATCCCAGCACTTTGGGAGGCTAAGACAGGAGGACAGCTTGAGCCTAGGAGTTTGAGACCAGCCTGGTCAACATAGTGAAACCATGTCTCCACAAAAAATTTAAAAATTAGCCAGGCATGTGGCAGGCACCTGTAGTCCCAGCTACTCAGGAGGCTAAGGTGGGAGGATTGCTTGAGCCCAGAAGATCAAGGCTGCAGTGAGCCATGATCATACCACTGCACTCCAGCCTGGGCAGCAGAGCGAGATCCTGTCTCAAGAAAATAAAAGAGAGGGCCAGGTGCGGTAGCTCATGCCTGTAATCCTAGCACTTTGGGAGGCCAAGGCACGTGGATCACGAGGTCAGGAGTTCAAGACCAGCCTGGCCAAGATGGTGAAACCCTGTCTCTACTAAAAATACAAAAATTAGCCGGGCGTGGTGGTGGGCGCCTGTAATCCCAACTACTCGGGAGGCTGAGGCAGAGAATTGCTTGAACCTGGGAGGCAGAGGTTGCAGTGAGCCGAGATCATGCCACTGCACTCCAGCCTGGGCGACAGAGTGAGACTCTGTCTCATAAATAGATAAATAAATAAGAGAGACGTGTAGGTTTCTTTAGTGGAATACCAACTAATTAAAACTCTCCCAAGAAGGTGGAGAGTACTGTAAAAACACAGTGCAGCTGATATGCACGAGATTTATAATCATTAGTCCTCCAATTAAGTGAAAAAAAAATTAGGGCAAGAAGCTGTAGGTACCACCACCCCTGAGAAAACTCAGAACTAGGGTGACGCCTCAGCCATGCAGGCTAACATGCCTGCCAAGGTGGCACTTTTTACAGGCTGACACAAACAAAGGAATCTAACTGGGGCTTGACTGACCCTGGACCTCAAAGGCAGACTAGTCAGATGCTCAGGGTGACTGCTCTTCCATGGAGTCCGACACCACACACTGCACAGAAGGCAAAGCCAGAAGAAATAAAACCAGACCTTGTTCCTCCTTCCTCAAAGTGTCAGGGCCCGTATGAGCAACTGTGTGGTTTTCTCTTGAGCTTTCTGAGAACTAAACTGAAGCACTTTCTACATTTACAGGTGAAAGGAAAACAAAGTATTGCTGGGCTGAAGAGGAACAGAAGCAAATTAATCCCAAGCTGCCTCTTTTTTTTTTTTAATTCATTTTTGAGATGCATTCTTGCTCTGCTGCCCAGGCTGGAGTGCAGTGGTGCGATCTCAGCTCACTGCAACCTCTGTCTCCTAGGTTCAAGTGATTCTCCCACCTCAGACTCTCAAGTAGCTGGGATCACAGGCTCGTGCCACCAGCCCAGCTAGTTTTTGTATTTTTAATAGAGACGAGGTTTTACCATGTTGGCCAGGCTGGTCTCGAACTCCTAACCTCAGGTCATCCGCCTGCCTCGGCCTCCCAAAGTGCTGGGATTACAGGCGTGAGCCACTGCGCCCAGCCTCAATCTGCCTCTTTCCCAAGTGCCACTATCTGTGAAGAATGTAGCAAGGTTACTCATTTGCAAATTCCTCAGGAAAAATAAAATCAAACCAAAACTCCAAAATGCCATCTGAAAACAGAGCCAAGATACATGGCAGCCACCACACAACACCTCATCAGGGATTTCATTCAGAGGTGAGATGTGTGGCTCTCTGCATCTTTCCTGCTCCTCAGCGAGAAACTGGTCACTGGGACCCTACCCTGTGGCCCAAAGCCTTGCTGGAGGGCTTAGGCAGTGGGCCTGGGACCTGGCCGATGAGGGCAGCCAAACACACACAGTGATGGGGGAATCAGCACCCCTCTTGTCCACCTGGGCAGTGCTCTGCTCTCCCTCACCTGTGGGGATGCACTTCCTCAGCTTGCTTCCATTGTGACCAAGCTTCTAAGAACTGTATCCGCTCTAGAGCAGAGCTTCTCAAACTTTCAAAGTGGACAGAAATCCTCTGGCAGTTCTGATTCTGCAGCTTTGGGGTGGGGCCCGACAAAATGCATTTCTACTAGCAATTAGGCAATGCCCATCCTGCAGGTCTGCAGGCCTCATGGATTAGCTGCTCCCAACCTCTGCAGCAAACAAATCTCCTTGGGCACAGCTGCCTTCCTCCCCTCACCAGTCTTTGGCCCTACCCTGTCTGGCCCTGCCCCACCCTCCTCCTCTGCACCAAACATACTAGTGAAGTCTCATTGTGTTTCTGGAGGGGAGCAGTAATGTGGACAAGCTGAAAGTCATTTACATTTGGTGTTGGAATATGTTTTTTTCAACATACTTACTTTCCCAGTCACAAAGAAAACAGGAACTAGGCCACCAATGGGTCCAGAATCATGTTACAACCACTTCAGAAACTTTGTCAGCTGAGTCCTGAAGTCAGCCATCAAGGTTGGCTTGGCTCAGTCTTGGCAGGCACGTCTAACAGGATCCAGTCCCTTCCAGAATCCTTTTAGATATTCTGCCTATTCCACCCCTTTAGCAGTTCATTATAACTTTTTTAAGGGGTGCTAATGAAATCTATATATGGTATTCCTGTTGTTGAACCATCACTGCTAAGCAAAATCTCAAACCACTTTGCATTTAGTAAGCATGCATTGGCTAGGCGACAAAGGGGAAGAGGCTGGGGACTTGCCCATTCCAGGAATAAACATGTGCCCAGACAAACAAGACAAACTCTCTATAAACCTAAGTGGAAAAAAGACCTCTCGGCAGACATTCCCACTCTTCATGTGCCAATAGTTTGTTTTTTGGTTTTTTTTGGGTTTTTTGGTTTGTTCGTTTTTTGAGTTGGGGGTCTCACTCCTGTCGCATAGGCTGGAGTGCGGTGGCGTGATCTCAGCTCACTGCCGCCTTGACCTCCCAGGTTCAAGTGATCTTCCCACCTCAGCCTCCTGAGTAGCTGGGACTACAGGTGCATGTCACTATGCGTGGCTTTTTTTTTTTTTTTTTTTTTTTTTACTTTTTGTGGAAACAAGGTCTCACTATGTTGCCCAGGCTGGTCTCAAACTTTTGGGCTCAAACAATCCTCCCGCCTCGGCCTCCCAAAGTGCTGAGATTATAGGTGTGAGCCAGTGCTGTTGGCAAGAATCATTATTTGTTCTCAAGGTGTGCTGCTATAAAATGGTAAGGTCTCTGAATGATAGTCTTTATGCTGCATTTTTAAAAACCACCCTCTGAAAACAACTACCAAGGAACTCCAGGACTCTACTGCCCTCCCTACAGTAATTCAGCATGAAACCCTCATGAAGGCACAGCTGAGGCAGATCCCTCGCCCCTGACCTGGCAAAGAAAGCAAGCATGTACATACCCAGCTTGGGGACGGGCTGCGTATCCCAGAACTGGTAGCTTCGCTTGCTAGCCTCCTCCATGGTTTTGGCAGGTCCCTGACCCACTGAGAACAGCTCAATGGCCTTCTGTATTTCCTGGATCCTCTCTGCTGGCAAAGAGTTCATCTGGACAAGACAAAGTTGGGGAGAGAAAAGGCCCATTATGTTAGTAAGACTTTTGATTAATTATGAGTTCAAGAGTTAAGGGGAGCTCGGTGCAGTGGCTCATGCCTGTAATCCCAACACTTTGGGAGGCCAAGGCGGGCGGATCACTTGAGGTCAGGAGTTTGAGACCCACCTGACCAACATGGTGAAACCCTGTCTCTACTAAAAATACAAAAATTAGCCAGGTGTGGTGGCGGGCACCTGTAATCCCAGCTATTTTGGGAGGCTGAGGCAGGAGAATCACTTGAACCTGGGAGGCGGAGGATGCAGTGAACCAAGATGGCGCCATTGCACTCCAGCCCGGGCGACAAAGCTAGACTCCGTCTAAAAAAAAAAAAAAAAAAAAAAGAGTGCTGGGCGCAGTGGCTCATGCCTGTAATCCCAGCACTTTGGGAGGCCGAGGGAGGTGGATTGCCTGAGCTCAGGAGTTCAAGACCAGCCTGGGCAACACGGTGAAACCCTGTCTCTACTAAAATACAAAAAATTAGCCAGGCATGGCGGCGTGTCCCTGTAATCCCAGCTACTCAGGAGGCTGAGACACAAGAATTGCTTGAACCTGGGAGGCAGATGTTGCAGTAAGCTAAGATCACACCACTGCACTCCAGCCTGGGTGACACAGCAAGAATCCATCTCAAAAAAAAAAAAAAAAAAAAAGAGTTAAAGGGCACAATTCAAAGAAGGGGTTTGGTTCCTCTGTCCTAATCCCAGAGGTCATTACAACCAGAGAAAAAGTGGTTGACAATGAGCTATATGATGGGTGGGTGCTGCCCGCAGGGTTTCTCCCCTTATTAGTCTTATGTTGTTTGATGGCAAAAGTAATACATGCTCAATGTAAATTTCAAACAATGCAGAAATGTGTAAGACACATAGAAAGTAAACACCCAACAATCCCATCCCCCAAATATAATCTTTGTGATCAATAGTCTTCACTTGGGAAGGTGAGAAGAGGCAAATGTAATTCCAGACTTTTTTGCATGCAAGTTCCAAATGCACACACACTTTTCAAAAACTAAAATTGGATCATATAATATTATCGTACAAACTGCTCTTTAAAGACTGTCTTAGAGACCTTTCCAGGTGAAAACACATGGACCTACCCATTCTACCAACTAAGTCCACTGTATGTATGGACCACAGTATATTTAGCCAGCCCCCTACTCATGGGCATTTTGGTGATTTTGTTCTTCAGTAATACAACAATGTTGCAGTGAATTTCTTTTTTTTTTTGAGACAGGGTCTCGCTCTGTTGCCCAGGCTGGAGTGCAGTGGCACAATCATGGCTTACTGCGGCTTCAACCTCATGGGCTGAAGGGATTCTCCCACTTCAGCCTCTTGAGTAGCTGGGACTATAGGCGTGTGCCACCAGGCCCAGGTAATTTTTTTGTTTTTTTTTTGTCGAGACGGGGTCTCACTCTGTTGCCTGGGCTGGCCTCGAACTCCTGGGCTCAAGTGACCTGCCCAACTCAGCCTCCCAAAATGCTGGGATTACAGGCCACCACACCCAGCATAAATTTTCTTATGCATCTATTTTTACCCACTGGGATATATATTTCTGTAGGATGAAGTTAAGAAAGAGGCCTGCTGGGTCAAAAGGTATGCACTTTTGAAATGATTTATCATCAATTTGCTCTCTAAAAAGAGACTATCAGTAATCCAACGAACAGTGTATGAGAGTAGCTCCTGACCCTCACCATTAGATTTACCAAGCCTCAGCTGAGCTTGGTGGCTCACACCTGTAATCCCAGCACTTTGGGAGGCTGAGGCGGGAGGACTGCTTAAGCCCAGGAGTTCAAGGCCAGCCTGGGCAATATAGTGAGACCCCTGTCCCTATTAAAAAAAAAAAAAGTGGCCGGGCGCGGTGGCTCACGCCTGTAATCCTAGCACTTTGGGAGGTTGAGGCGGGTGGATCACGAGGTCAGGAGATCGAGACCATCCTGGCTAACACAGTGAAACCCCATCCCTACTAAAAATACAAAAAATTAGCCGGTGTGGTCACGGGCGCCTGTAGTCCCAGCTACTCGGGAGGCTGAGGCAGGAGAATGGCGTGAACCCAGGAGGCGGAGCTGGCAGTGAGCCGAGACTGCGCCACTGCACTCTAGCCTGGGCGACAGAGCGAGACTCTGTCTCGCAAAAAAAAAAAAAGTTTACCAAGCCTTAATCTATGCCAATCTAAGAGAAAAAATTATCGCTTTAATGGTCATTTCTTCCATTATGACTTTAACCATCTTATTATTTACTGATTAAACATTTTTTCTTTCTGAACTGCCTATTCATTCAATTATTTTAAACTAATACATATGTTGCAAATATTTTCCCAGATTATTGTTTATCTTTTGACTTCTACAAAGTTTTAAATTTGTCAATTTCTGTTTTATGGCTTCTGGGTCCTATGTCAGACTTAGGTTAATAAAACTACATACATTTTCTTCTAATATTTTTATTTAGTTTTCTGTTTTTCACTTAGATTATAAAGGAAAGAAAGAATATAAACCAATATGTTCATATTGCTTAGGCCTGGGAGGTGGCATTTTAATTTTCTTCCCCTTGCAGTTTATTAAATAAATTCTCGGCCATGTGTGATGGCTCACTCCTGTAATCTCAGCAATTTAGGAGGCCATGGCAGGCAGATCTCTTGAGCCTGAGTTAGAGATCAACCTGAGTAATGCAGGGAGACCCCATGTCTACAAATAATAAAAAAATTAGCTGGGTGTCGTGGTGCACACCTGTAGTCCCGGCTACTCGGGAGGCTGAGGTGGGAAGATTGCTTGAGCCCAGGAGGTTGAGGCTGCGGTCAGCCATGTTCGTACTTCTGCACTCCAACCTGAATGACAGAGTCTCAAAAATAAATTAAATGAATAAAAAGGGAAGACCCCCACCTACCTTGTAGGGATGGTGATGGTTTGGAGCTAATTTAAATGAAGTGCAACATGGTATTAAATAATGATGGTATTTTTTTCATAGCGGGTTTTATATTGGAAATAGTAAAAAAATTACTTGAAGTCATATCTCAATAAGGTAGCAGATTCAAGCTGAGGCATAACATTTGAGGCATACAGCAAAGTGTGGGTATATTGGAATGAGTATGGATTTTTGCGAGGCTTATAAACTGTTTCAGAGGCAGTTCCTTTTTTTAAATTTTTTTAAAATTTTTTTTTTTTTTTTTTTTTGAGACAAAGTCTCACCCTGTCGCCCAGGCTGAAGTGCAATGGCGTGATCTCGGCTCACTGCAACCTCTGCCGCCTGGGTTCAAGTGATTCTCCTGTCTCAGCGTCCGGAGTAGCTGAGATTACAGGTGCGTGCCACCACGCCCGGCTAATTTTTTTTTGTATCTTCAGTAGAGGCAGGGTTTCACCATGTTGGCCAGGCTGGTCTCAAATTCCTGACCTCGTGATCCACCCGCCTTGGCCTCCCAAAGTGCTGAGATTACAAGCGTGAGCCACCATGCCTGGCCACTTAATTTTTATTTTTTGAGACAGAGTCTCACTCTGTTGCCCAGGCTGGAGTGCAGTGGCGTGATCTCAGCTCACTTCAACCTCTGCCTCCTGGGTTCAAGCGATTCTCCTGCCTTGTCCTCCCAAGTAGCTGGGATTACAGGCGCCTGCCACCATGCCCAACTAATTTTTTATATTTTTAGCAGAGACAGGGTTTTACCATGTTGGCCAGGGTGGTCTTGAACTCCTGACCTCAGGTGATCCACCTGCCTTGGCCTCCCAAAGTGCTGGGATTACAGGCATAAACCACCGCCCCTGGTCTCAGAGGCAGTTTTAAAAGGTGAATTATGAATATGTTTGAGTTGTCCCCCTGCCTCTGTCAGCCTACTTTGAAGAAGACAACACTTACCTGCAATTGTTTTATTTTGTAATGTTGTTTTATTTAAGAAACAAAACAATCCTTACCCATATCTCTGGGTTTCATGCCAGTGCATCACTCTCAGGTTGTAAGCCTTAGGCCAGTGGTTCTCATGGAGTAGAACTCAGAAAGACTCTGTGGGACTCATGGCTTTCATTATAATGACTATGGCATTAAGAGAATGTTTGCAAATATATAAAGGTCTTAAGAAGAAGTCTTTGGCTGAATGCAGTGGCTCACGCTTGTAATCCCAGCACTTTGGGAGGCTAGGACAGGAGGATTGCTTGAGCCCAGGAGTTCAAGACCCAGCTTGGGTAACATAGTGAGACTCCATCTTTACAAAAAATTAAAAAAAAAAAAAAAAAAACTGGACAAGTGTGGTGGCATGCACCTGCAGTCCCAGCTACTTGGGAGGCTGAGGTGGGAGGATCACTTGAGCCCAGGAGTGGAGGCTGCAGTGAGCTATAATCATGAACTACACTCTAGCCTGGGCAACAGAGTAAGACTCTGTCTCAAAAAGAAAGGGGGGGCCTTTCATTGTCAGAGCGGTGGGGACTTAAGACAGAGAACCACTGCTCTAGGCGCCAGGGGCTGTCACACATAGCTCCCCAGGGCACTGGCACAGCAGCACATGCAGTATGCACCTGTCCATTCTGATGGGCACCATGCTTGGGAGTCAGTGTCTGACCTGCTGTGTCTTTTAGGGTACTAAGAGCAGTTTCATCACCTAGGTCTAGGGCAGCAGAGGACAGCACTGGGATCCAACTCTTCCATCTTGAAGTAATACCAGTGGAGAATGTCAATCCAAGTTGATCCTATACATTCACCTCAAAACTCTCTCATGTGAAAAAGTGACTCAGTCACAAAAAACAGAACCTCCTTGTTACCTTCACAGGCTGATCCTGGGCTGAATCTGTCTCACTGCCTTTTTCTTTCTTCTTTTTTTGTTTCTTTTTCTTCTTTTTGGCTCCAGTGTCATTGGCTGGACTCAAACCACTGTAACAAAAAGTAAATACTAATGCAGGGTTTAAAAAAAATCTGTTTTGTGCTACCCCTGACAAAGAGCTTTCTGTGGAGCCAGACCTTCCTTAATCAAGCCTGTTGGCTTCAGAAGCAGGCTGAAGAACCCAGGTCCAGAAAGGGCATTTGGAGGACACCAGCACTCCTCCTGACTCACGCCCCCTCGGCTTTCAGGGAGGGAGTGCTGGGCAAGGGATGTCCTATTTGTGTGAAAGGGCCTTTTCCGTTCTTGCTTTTATGTTGCTTATTTTCTTTATATTGCCAGGGTAATGGCACCAAAGACGAATGATAATTGTTAACAAGGCATTCATACCACAATACTTCCTTGAACTCTGAATGTAAAAGGATGACAGCCAAAATGCAGTGGTGGGCTTTCTGGAATGCTTTGCCCTTCCTTCCTCCACCTCCCAAATGTATTAGGTTTCATGATTTTCCCCAGCTGGATCTGGAGCACAAGACAGTACGAAAAGGGAGTGAGGGATGAGGAAAAAGGCACATTAACATTGCCACAATCTGTGTCCAAAATGGTCAATCATGAGAAATGCCCAAATCAGCCAGGCGTGGTAGCTCACACCTGTAATCCCAACACTTTGGGAGGCCAAGGCAGGTGGATCACTTGAGGTCAGGAGTTTAAGGCCAGACTGGCCAACATGGCAAAACCCTGTTTCTACTAAATATATAAACATTAGCTGGGGCCTGGTGGCACATGCCTGTAGTCCCAGCTACTCAGGAGGACGAGGCAGGAGAACTGCTTGAACCCGGGAGGTGGAGGTTGCAGTGAGTTGAGATCACGTCATTGCACTCCAGCCTGTATGACAGAGACAGACCTTGTCTCAAAAAAAGGAAAAGGCAGCTATGCGCGGTGGCTCACACCTGTAATCTCAGCACTTTGGGAGGCCGAGGCGGGCAGATCATGAGGTCAGGAGATCAAGACCATCCTGGCTAACATGTTGAAACCCCATCTCTACTAAAAATACAAAAAAATTAGCCGGGCATGGTGGCGGGCACCTGTAGTCCCAGCTACTCGGTAGGCTGAGGCAGGAGAATGGTGTGAACCTGGGAGGTGGAGCTTGCAGTGACCCGAGATCATGCCACTGCATTTCAACCTGGGTGGCAAAGCGAGACTCTGTCTCAAAAAAAAAAAAGGAAAAGGCTGGGCGTGGTGGCTCACACCTGTAATCTCAGCACTTTGGGAGGCCAAGGCAGGCGGATCACCTGAGGTGCAGAGTTCGAGACCAGCCTGACCAACATGGAGAAAGCCCGTCTCCATTAAAAATACAAAATAAGCTGGGCATGGTGGCGCATGCCTATAATCCCAGCTACTTGGGAGGCTAAGGCAGGAGAATCGCTTGAACCCAGGAGGCGGAGGTTGTTGTGAGCCGAGATCGTGCCACGGCACTCCAGCCTGGGAAACAAGAGCGAAACTCCGTCTCAAAAAAAAAAAGGGAAAAAAAAAAAGAAATGCCTAAATCAGATCTGCAGGATTGAGGACAACTGTCGGCAAGCTCAGACTGAGGGATCACCACTGGCAAAACCCAGCATTAGGAATCTTGGGAAACTAAAACAACAACAGCACCCAGTTACTCCTGCCATGGAGAGATTACAAGAAACATGTGGCCGGGTGCAGTGGCTCACACCTGTAATCCCAGTACTTTGGGAGGCCGAGGCGGGCGGATCACTAGTTCAGGAGATTGAGACCATTCTGGCTAAATGGTAAAACACCGTCTCTACTAAAAATACAAAAAATTAGCCAGGCGTGGTGGCAGGCGCCTATAGTCCCAGCTACTTGGGAGGCTGAGGTAGGAGAATGGCGTGAACCTGGGAGGCGGAGCTTCCAGTGAGCCGAGATTGCGCCACTGCACTCCAGCCTGGGCGACAGAGCGAGACTCCGTCTCAAAAAATAAAAAATAAAAAAAAAAAAGAAACATGTCTGTGTGTATGCACGTGTGCATGTGTGCATGTGATCAAGGGGACTTCCTTGTGCTGCTTTCCCCTACATGACACACCCAATGAATGAAGCAAAAAGTTTCTTAGCCTCATTAATGTTTTATTAAATTAAAAAATAGAGACGGGGTCTCCCTATGTTACCCAGGCTGGTCTCAAACTCTAGGTTTGAGTGATCCTGCTGCCTTGAACTCCCAAAGTGCTGGGATTACAGGTGTGAGCCACCATGCTCGGCCTCTTAGCCACACTGAAAAGTCAAAATTGGCTGGGCGCGGTGGCTTATGCCTGTAATCCCAGCACTTTGGGAAGCCGCGGCGGACAGATCGTGAGGTCAGGAGTTCGAGACCAGCCTGACCCACATGGTGAAACCCCGTCTCTACTAAAAATACAAAATTAGCCAGGCGTGGAGGCATGCGCCTGTAATCCCAGCTACTTGGGAGGCTGAGGCAGGAGAATTGCTTGAACCCGGGAGGTAGTGGTTGCAGTGAGCCAATATCATGCCATTGCACTCCAGCTCTGGGCGACAGAGCAAGACTCCATCTTGGGGGGGAAAAAAAAAAAGAAAAAGAAAAGAAAAGAAAAAAAGAAAAGTCAAAATTAGGAGTCCAACCTGAGTACAGTGAATCCTAATCTGTAGAATCAGCTAAACGCAGAGGTAATTTTAACTGTATATTTTAGATAATCAATTTTCAAATAATTGAAAGGTCCGGCATGGTGGGTCATGCCTGTAATCCCAACACTTTGGGAGGCCGAGGCAGGCGGATCACTTGAGCTCAGGAGTTTGAGACCAGCCTGGGCAACATGGCGAAACCCCGTCTCTAACACAAATCCAAAAATTAGCCAGGTGTGGTAGTGCACACTTGTAGTCCCAACTACTTGGGAGGCTGAGTTGAGAGGTTGGCTTGAAGCCTGGGAGGAGGAGCCTGCAGTGAGCTAAAATCGCACAACTATACTCCAGCCTGGGCAATACAGCCAGACACTGTCTCAAAACAAACAAACAAACAAACAAACAAACAAACAAACACCAAAACCCCCAAGAATTAAAACAATATAAAATACAATTTTCCATTAACATTATGTTAAATACAATTTATAATTCAGAAAGACTTCAGGGTCTCAAAATGCCTTGGAGTTATTATGAATATTACTATCATCTCACAGACAGATACTGTGTATATATATATATACAGGGAGAAAGTGATCTGAAATCACATGCTGCCAATTCTCTTCACAGAATGTCTTCAGATTCTCCTATCTCTTCCTGTTCCTGGGAGGAACGCTCACATCCAGACTTCATGACCTTACCCTTGGACTTAAGTTACCTCCAGCCTTTTCTGGATCTCTTTGCCTTCACAATCTTTCTGCATCACCTGAACTCTATATAGCTGTGGGACTCACCTCTGTGAAAATGGCTTTCCATGTGTCCCCGCCATGCTTGAAATCCTAGAGTAACAGCGGCTTCTTAACTTGGAAGCTATCAAGCCCAATTTTTCCCTAGGCCTATCACCCTCATTTCCCACTTACGCTGTCCACTCTTGCCTCCCACAGCTTCCATCTGGCCGGGCCTCTCAGTGCCCCTGATGCAGAAAGACTATGACAGGGAGAGATCCAGTTAAGTCTGAAGGTTCCTTTAGTCCAAGCATAAGGTCATGAAGTCTAGATGCAAGTACACCTACTTGGTATGATATTAATGAGACCCAGAAGGCATTAACTTGGAAGGAAGACTGAGAACATTCAAAGGGGAAATAAGGTAACTTCCTTAAAACCAGATGCTCAGCAAAACCCCCAAGGCCATGGCAAAGAACAGAAACCATAAAGTCATTTATGGCCTAAAGATAACTTCTTCTTCTTAGTAACTCAATTTTGTTATTGCACACAGGACCATCTGCAGCCTAGGACAACTCTGTGGTTTTCCTACTCCAGATATTTTCACTTCAGTCTCAGGATTATGTGAAGCATTATAAGATTTAAAAACTGGCTCATAGGCCGGGTGCGGTGGCTCACGCCTGTAATCCCAGCACTTTGGGAGGTCAAGGCAGGTGGATCACCTGAGGTCGGGAGTTCGAGACCAGCCTGACCAATAAGGAGAAACCCTGTCTCTACTAAAAATACAAAATTAGCCGGGCGTGGTGGCACATGCCTGTAATCCCAGCTACTCGGGAGGCTGAGGCAGGAGAATCACTTGAACCTGGGAGGTGAAGATTGTGGTAAGCCAAGATTGCACCACTGTACTACAGCCTGGGCAAGAAGAGCAAAACTCCATCTCAAAAAACAAACAAACAAGACCTGGCTGATATTAGGAGACAAAGCAGTGTCCCATTGTTGGATACAATTTATAATATAAATTCTTATTCATAACAGCTTATGGAACAAATTATGGTAATATGAATTACCGTAAGAATAACTTTTTATAATTCTACAAAAGAAAGAATCAAAAAGGTAAGGTGAAGAACTGCTGTAGATTAACCAACTGGATACTTACTAAACATAATTTCACACAGGGAAAATAATTACTTCTTCCAACTTTAAAAGTCTTTACAAATATGCAAAATCACTGTAAAAACTACCTTCCTGCCTTTGTTCTTGCTATTTAGCGGAGATACTTCCATGTAGCTATCACCTCATGAACCCAATTTTTGTGGAAGGATCTTGGGCTGAACTCTTGTTCTGCTTTATGCATTGCCAATACAAGTATCTAGAAATCTCCAAGACCGAAACTAAAATCAGAGAGCAAATTTCATTTTCTTTATATTGGCTTGAATTTGTACAAGCAGCCAGTTACTGAGCAAAAATCCTGTTTCAACTTGTACATCAAGCACATGGCTGAAGAACACAGGGAAGTTGTTTTTTCTTTTCTTTTTTTTTTTTTTTGAGACAGAGTTTTACTCTTGTTGCCCAGGCTGGAGTGCAATGGCACGATCTCAGCTCACTGCAGCCTCCGCCTCCTAGGTTCAAGGGATTCTCCTGCCTCAGCCTCCCAAGTAGTTGGGATTATAAGCACGTGCCATCACACCCAGCTAATTTTTGTATTTTTAGTAGAGACAGGGTCTCACCAAGTTGGTCAGTCTGGTCTCAAACTCCTGACCTCAGGTGATTCACCTGCCTCAGCTTCCCAAAGTACTAGGATTACAGGCATGAGCCATCGTGCCCGGCCACTTTTTTTTTTTTTTCTTTAATGAGTCATTTTCACTGAGCTACCAAGTATTGAGCCCCATCCGTGAGGACACATTATGAGTACACATAGTCTTACAGTCAACACCCCCAAACAGAAGACAACCAATTCAGCAAAACCAGACTTCCAAGGAGCCCACTCCAGTCAGCTTTCATGGTAATTATAATAATTTTAATTATTCATAGGGAACCAAGCTCAGAGGCCTTGAGAGTAGAACTTCAAAAAGCATCCTAGCAAGCCAACGCCACTTCACAGAAGAATGGCCTCAACTTGGACTAAGGGAAAACAAAACTAGAGGACCCCACAGAAGCCAGGCTAATCCTTCTCCAGGAATCTGGCATTATTTTTTGTTTGTTTCTTGATTCATGTTTTTTGTTTTTGAGATGGAGTCTCGCTCTGTCGCCCAGGCTGGAGTGCAATGGCACAATCTTGGCTCACTGCAGCCTCGTCATCGCAGGTTCCAGTGATTCTTCTGCCTCAGCCTCCTGGGTAGCTGGGAATACAGGCACATACCACCATACCCAGCTAATTTTTGTATTTTTAGTAGAGATGAGGTCTCACCATGTTGGTCAGGCTGGTCTTGAACTCCTGACTTCAGGTGATCTGCCTGCCTCGGCCGCTCAAAGTGCTAGGATTACAGGCGTGAGCCGCCGTGCCTGGCCTCTTTTTTGTTTGTTTGTTTTGAGACGGAGTCTTGCTCTGTTGCCAGCCTGGAGTGCAGTGCCGTGTTCTCAGCTCACTGCAACCTCCGCCTCCTGGGTTCAGCAATTCTCCTGCCTCAGCCTCTTGAGTAGCTGGGACCACCACCATGCCCAGCTAATTTTTTGTACTTCTAGTAGAGACGGGGTTTCACCATGTTGGCCAGGCTGGTCTCAAACTCCTGACCTCATGATCTGCCAGCCTCGGCCTCCCAAAGTGCTGGGATTACAGGCGTGAGCCACCGCGCCCAGCCATTTTTTTTTTTTTAAGACAAGAGTCTCGCTCTGTTGCCCAGCCTCTAGTGCAGTGGTGTGATCTCGGCTCACTGCAACCTCCACCTCCCAGGTTCAAGCAAATTCTCACACCTCGGCCTCCTGAGTAGCTGGGATTACAGGCGCCCACCATCAGGCCCAGCTAATTTTTATATTTTTAGTAGAGACGGGGTTTCACCATGTTGGCCAGTCTGGTCTTGGACTCCTGACCTCAAGTGATCCACTCACCTCAGCCTCCCAACGTGCTAGGATTACAGGCGTGAGCCACCGCACCTGGCTGTTTGTTCATTTTTGAGACAGGGTCTTGCTCTGTCACCCAGGCTGGAGTGCAGTGGCACGATCATGGCTCACTGCAGCCTCCAACTCCTGGCTCAAGCAATCCTCCTGCTTCAGCATCCTGAGTAATTGGGGCTACAGGTGTGCACCACCATGCCTGGCTAATTTTAGGCTGGGCTCAAACTCCTGGGCTCAAGCAATCCTCCTGCCTTGGCCTCCCAAAGTGCTGGGATTATGGGAATGAGCCACCGTGCCTGGCTGGCATCCTTTTTAAAGGGATTTGAAGTCCACACCCACTGGGTGGGAATCCTAGGGCATGCTGTGATTCGGCACACTGAAACAGAAATCTCTCACAGATCTAAGCTGCCAGTCACCTTATTTCAAACTGAGATTGGCCAGAACCAGAATCTTAGAATACAGCAAACCAAAGTCCAACTTGTTTCACTTGGTTCCAAAATAAAGAGTAGAGAATTAAGTAAAGTTTGCCTTGGTGCAGCGACAGAAGTGCCTCCTCCCCCAGAAGGCAGATGGCAGTTCATACAAAAATTGTGAGACTTACATTCTAAAGTTGTTCAACTCAAGAAGTCATCAATGACCAACCTAGCAAATACAGGGTGAATTAGAATAAAAGATCCAGGAACAGAGCAGAAAAGCAATCAAGAAATGTCATCTCGGCCGGGCGCGATGGCTCACGCCTGTAATACCAGCACTTTGGGAGGCCGAGGTGGGCAGATCACGAGGTCAGGAGATCGCGACCATCCTGGCTAACATGGTGAAACCCCGTCTCTACTAAAAAACAATACAAAAAAATTAGCTGGGCGTGGTGGTGGGCGCCTGTAGTCCCAGCTACTCGGGAGGCTGAGGCAGGAGAATGGCGTGAACCCAGGAGGCGGAGCTTGCAGTGAGCGGAGATCCAGCCACTGCACTCCGGCCTGGGCGACTGAGCGAGACTATCTCAAAAAAAAAGAAAAGTCATCTTTTAACGAAGACCAAAATGTTACAAGTTCAAAGATGTAAGACATCCTAAGGATGCTCCTGTATAAATTCAGACCTTGGGAAGGAGATGGAAAACGAACTTCAGTACTTATTTCTAGAAATAGAGCGCAATGCTGGGTATGTGAGTGGGTGGGAGGTAAGGGTAAGCTGGCAGATGAACGGCAGGAGAAGAGGAACTTCTAGACAACAGGAGCAGCGAGGGTCCATATGTGGGCCTCCTCTCAGTCTTACTGGATGATGCAATCCGCTCAAAACTGCATGCCTGGGAAGAAAAAGCTCTATCGTAGGGGAGGGTAAGCTGAGCTTCCAACACTGGAATCTCAGAACCATCTGGCTTAACTTGTTGTTTACAGATGAGGAAACTAAGGCCCAGAGATGTGAGGCAAATTGGTTATCAACCAACCAACTAGCATCTAGGGAGGAGCCATCAATCTCTAAAGACTTGGCTTGGGGCCATTTCCCCCCAAAGGCTATGGCTTCGTTCCCTATAAGAATTGATTTGAGAATCCTCCAAAGCCAAGAGAATATTGTTTCCTCACACTGGGCTATAGAACACAGCTTTGGTGTTTGAGAGGAGCAAGCATTAGAAGTAATGAGGAAAGTGAGCCATGTTTTATCCAGAAAGTCAGCTCTGACTATTCTAGTTCTCTGATGTCTGCCTGTTTTAAAACTATAATCTCCTAAAACACTTAATATATAATAATATATTGCTTTCTTGGCTTCCCAATGACATTAACAATTTCCTAAGAATAGGGACTACATCTTTTTTTTTTGAGACAGAGTCTTGCTCTGTTGCCCAGGCTGGAGTGCAGTGGCGTGATCTTGGCTCACTGCAACCTCCGCCTCCTGGGTTCAAGCGATTCTCTTCCTCAGCCTCCTGAGAAGCTGGGATTTCAGGCATGTGCCACCATGCCCGGCTAATTTTTGTATTTTTAGTAGAGACAGGGTTTCACCATGTTGGCCAGGCTGGTCTCGAACTCCTGGCCTCAAGTGATCTGCCTCAGCCTCCTACAGTGCTGGGATTACGGGTGTGAGCCACCGCCCCCGGCCAGACTACATCTTATACAGCTGTTTCCCACAGTGCCTCTAGTTGTGCTGAGCACACAGTTAACAGTTCAACAATTATATGCTTGACTGATGCTTTACAGGCATAATAGACTAAAATAAGACCTTGAAAAGCTAGAGCCCAAAAGAGGGTCAGCAAAACATCTTCAGTTCTGTTTGCACAGGACAGCTGTGTTGATATTCTATGAGAGCAATGGAAATGCTGTGCTCTTGAGCTACTGATTGGGATTTTAAATTATCAACTTTTTTTTATTAAAAAAAATAGGCCAGGCGCGGTGGCTCACGCCTGTAATCCCAGCACTTTGGGAGGCCGAGGCGGGTGGATCACGAGGTCAGGAGATCGAGACCATCCTGGCTAACATGGTGAAACCCCGTCTCTACTAAAAATGCAAAAAATTAGCCAGGCATCGTGGCGGGCGCCTGTAGTCCCAGCTACTCGGGAGGCTGAGGCAGGAGAATGGAGTGAACCCGGGAGGCGGAGCTTGCAGTGAGCTGAGATCGCGCCACTGCACTCCAGCCTGGGCAACAGAGAGAGACTCTGTCTCAAAAAAAAAAAAAAAAAAAAAAAAATAGGCCAGGTGCGGTGGCTCACACCTGTAATCCCAGCACTTTGGGAGACCAAGGTGGGTGGATCAGCTGAGGTCAGGAGTTTCAGATCAGCCTGGCCAACATGGCGAAACCCCATCTCTACTAAAAAAATAGAAAAATTAGCCAGGTGTGGTGGTGGTACACGCCTGTAATCCCAGCTACTTGGGAGGCTGAGGCAGAAGAATCGCTTGAACCCGGGAGGGGGAAGTTGCAGTGAGCTGAGATCACACCACTGCACTCCAGCCTGAGTGAGATTCCATCTCAAATAAAAAAATACTGAGTTTTTTTTTTTTTTTTTAAGACAGTTTCTTACTCTGTTACCCAGGCTGGAGTGCAGTGGCACAATCATGGCTCACTGCAGCCTCAACCTCCCAGGTTCAAGTGATTATCTCACCTCAGCCTCCTGAGTAGCTGGGACTACAGGCGTATGCCACCATACCTGGCTAATTTTTATATGTTTTGTAGAGACAGAGTTTCTCTATGTTGCCCAGGCTGGTCTTGAATTCCTGGACTCAAGCTATCCACCTGCCTCAACTTCCCAAAATGCTAGGATTACAGATGTGAGCTACCACGTCCAGCCCTAATTTTCTTATTCATTGTCTTCTCTCTCCTTAGGCTCTGTCCTACTCCTTGAGAAGTTAAAACAGGTCCAGCGAGGTGTGGTGGTGTGAACTTGTAGTCCCAGCTACTCCGGAAGCTGAGGCGGGAGGATCTTTTGAGCCCAGGAGTCTCACGATGTAGTAGTGCCCCACGACCACGCTTGTGAATAGCCACTGTACTCCATCCTGGGTGACAAAGTGAGACCCCATCTCTAACAAGTAAATAAAGCACAAACAAAAAAGCTCTACTGTAACTACTTCTAATGGTTTCAATGTCTTAAACACAGACCACAGGTTTACAACATAAGAAAAAAAAAGTTTGGGAAATAAAATTCACAAATTTGGCCACTTTTCTTTTTCACTGTAGCTCTCAGATCTCATGGCCACTTGCTTTTTACTTTTATTTTTCAAAGGCTAGTCAAGTGAAGCAATGGGAGTGGAAAAGGAACAAAGAAATCTATAACTGGTTATGACAAATTAGTCGTGAACACCACTGCACTTGGACCAGCCACCACTTGTTTTCTACCTCTGAAAAAAAAAGACAGGAGTTAGAGATCAGCCTGGGCAACATAGTGAGATCTTGTCTCTACACACACAGACAAAAAAATTAGCCTGTAGTCCCAGTCACTCGGGAGGCTGAAGTAGGAGGACTGCACCATGGCACTACGATCTGGGTGACAGAGTGAAACCTTGTCTCAAATAAAAAATGAATTTTTTGGGCAGAAATTCAAATTTTCCAGAGAAACTTATTAAAATAAACTCTAACCTCTAATATCCTTTTGATTCTACTTTTAGACATCAGGAAATCCTTTTGCAAATCAATTAACTCTTGAAGTATGGTAAGTTCACTAATAATCCTATTAGTACTCAGAAAGACCAAAGAGAGGTGAATGAAATGGCAAAGATGCCTAGAAGGAAATGACATGGCATGAATCAGTATCAGCTGTCTAGTCTCTGTACTTCTGTGGCTAAGGATCACTCAGTGCAATACCCCCAACTCCGCATGTTCCCACCAATTAGTTATATCAAAAACTGCTTGTGAATCCCAAATGATCACTTTAGTACTGCCATCAGGGTACCCTGGGGCTGGGCACAGTGGCTCATGCCTGTAATCCCAGCACTTTGGGAGGCCAAGGCGGGCAGATCACCTAAGGTCTGGAGCTCGAGACAAGCCTGGCCAACATAGCAAAACCCTTCTCTACTAAAAAATACAAAAATTGGCCAGGCGCGGTGGCTCACGCCTGTAATTCCAGCTCTTAGGGAGGCCGAGGCGGGCGGATCATGAGGTCAGGAGATCGAGATCATCCTGGCTAATATGGTGAAACCCCGTCTCTACTAAAAATACAAAAAATTAGCCGGGCGTGGTGACGGGCGACTATAGTCCCAGCTACCCAGGAGGCTGAGGCAGGAGAATGGCGTGAGCCCGGGAGACGGAGCCTGCAGTGAGCCAAGACCGCGCCACTGTACTCCAGCCTGGGCGACAGAGTGAGACTCTGTCTCAAAAATAAAAAATAAAAATTAGCTGGGCATGGTGGCAGGTGCCTGTAATCCCAGCTACTTGAGAGGCTGAGGCAAGAGAATCGTTTGAACCCAGGAGGCAGAGGTTGCAGTGAGCCGAGATTACGCCACTGCACTCCAGCCTGGGTGAAAGAGCGAGACTCCATCTCACAAAAAAAATAAATAAATAAATAAAAATAAAAAAAAGTACCCTGGGAGGTCTGTGAAGAGAACAGCAGGTTATAAAAAGGGATTACAAAAGACCACTTTTGCTGCCACCCTCGGCCCTTCCTGGGATAGTAAGCCAGAGTACTGAGGGTGAACAAGCCAATTCTTGTCATGGATGATAAGTGCTTTTTAGAGGTCACAAAAGCTCTGGTATACTAAACTCCTTAAAACCGGAATGAAACAAATGTGTATATTCCACACTGAGTTTGTTTGGCGAGTTAGACTTTGACTTTGCAACTCCAAGGTAAAATCAAATGCTGTTCAGAGACCATTATCAAGAATATGTTGAGCAGTGGCTCAGCTGGCAGAAATCTCACCCACTAGAATGACTTTTTTTTTTTTTTTGAGATGGAGTCTCACTGTTGCCAGGCTGGAGTGCAGTGGTGCGATTAGAATGACTTCTGAAAAAAATATTTGTCTATCATGGAGAGACAAACTGGGTCCCAAGTTTGGGAACATCCATAGGCTGTTAAATGGAGCCAAAGATAGGATTCACACTGCTGCAGACTCAAGATGCAGAACTCAATTCAGCAGGGGAAAGAAATCTAGCAAGTTCAGAATGGATCCTCTGAGATGTCAAAGAGACCAGTGGAGATGCAAATCTCAAGCCTCACTATAAAAACTAAAGTCTGGCTGGGCGCAGTGGTGGCTCATGCCTGTAATCCCAGCACTTTGGGAGGCTGAGGTGGGCAGATCACGAGATTAGGAGTTCCAAGACCAGCCTGGCCAAGATGGTGAAACCCCATCTCAACTAAAAATACAAAAATCAGCTGGGCATGGTGGCATGTGCCTGTAGTCCCAGCTATCCAGGAGGCTGAGGCAGGAGAATCACTGGAACCTGGGAGGTGGAGGTTGTGGTGAGCCAAGATCACGCCACTGCACTCCAGCCTGGGCAACAGAGCGAGACTCTGTCTCAAAAATAAATAAATAAATAAATAAATAATAAAAAATAAAGTCTGGCCAGGCATGGTGGCTCACGCCTGTAATCCCAGCACTTTGGGAGGACAAGGCGGATGGATCACGAGGTCAGGAGTTCAAGACCAGCCTGGCCAAGATGGTGAAACCCCGTCTCTACTAAAACTACAAAAGTTAGTTAGGCACGGTGGCAGGCACCTGCAATCCCAGCTACTTAGGAGGCTGACACAGGAGAGTCGCTTGAACCTGGGTGGCAGCGGTTGCAGTGAGCCGAGATCACGCCACTGCACTCTAGCCTGGGCGACAGAGTGAGACTCTGTCTCAAAAAAACCCAAAAAAACAAAAAACTAAAGTCCAGGCATGGTGGCTCACACCTGTAATAATCCCAGCACTTTGGGAGGCCAAGGCAGGTGGATTGCTTGAGGCCAGGAGTTCGAGACCAGCCTGACCAACATGGCAAAACCGTGTCTCTATTAAAAATACAGAAATTAGCCGGGAATGGTGGTGCACACCTGTGATCCCAGCTATTTGGGAGGTTAAGACACAAGAATTGCTTGAACCTGTAAGGCAGAGGTTGTAGTGAGCTAAGATCGTGCCACTGTACTCCAGCCTGGGCGACAGAGTGAGACTCTGTCTCAAAAAAAGAAACAAACAAAAATCGCTAAAGTCTTCATAAGTGAAATCATGGAGGATATAATCCACGTAAAGGGCTTAGCACAATGCCCACTACGTAGTAATAATAGGAACATTTACTAAACACTTAACCATAGTGACTCCTCAGTTGTCTCTCAAGAGAGCAGCTCTAGAAAGTTGTTGTTCTGTTTATTTTTTGAGATGGAGGCTCTCTCCGTCTCCCAGACTGAAGTGCAATGGCACCATCTGGGCTCACTGCAACCTCTGCCTCCCGGGTTCAAGTGATTCTCTTGTCTCAGCCTCCCATGTAGCTGGGACTACAGGTGTGTGCCACCACGCCCAGCTAATTTTTGTATTTTTAGTAGAGATGGGGTTTTGCCATGTTGGCCCGGCTGGTCTCGAACTCCTGACCTCAAATGATCTGCCCACTTCAGCCTCTCAAAGTGCTGGGACATTTTTGAGGCAAATACTGAGCCTATGGAGGAATTCCGGTTTAGTATTTTTGGCGCTCTCAATAGAGAACACCATATTTTTGTCCCTTAAATGTAACAATCACAAGGACATCTTCTTTGAGGAACTGGAAGAGAGGCCTGAAGGGTAGAGATTTCAGATAAAAAGGTGAAGAGAAAGAGTTAAAGAAGCATCCTCCTGAAGTTACTAAATGTATGGCTCATAAATCTATGGGCTCTATAGGGAAAGGGTTAACTGCCAACTTAGTAAAGCTGGGGAATTTTAGCGTGAGCATATTAGTTGAACAATGTGAAAAATCAGCAAAACTGCTTTGCCATGAGCAGCGAGTCCCTGAAATAGGCTCTCATTTACTTTCCATTTCTTCTGCTTTCCAGTCTCTTCTCTTTGAAGCAGCTCTTGATTAGTTTCTTTTTAATTGCCATTTAATTGGGAAACAAAATTAGAACACTTATTTGATATCAGTGATGAGGTTTCTCTTTCCATTCTGCTTTGATCTAGTTTTGAAAAACCAAAAGTTGAAGGGAGAAATTAAAAAGGAACTAAAAAGATTTCTTATTTCCAAGAGCTAGCTGCAGCTATAAGCCATCAAATAAACAGGGAAAGAACGACTCTTGGAGAAGCTGAAGAAAAAAACAAAAACAAGTAAGGCTAGCTTTATGGAATTTATTTTCAGAAAGACTTTTCTCTCCTCCTAAGTTTTCATAAGGGATAGTATCTCACAACCAGGAAATGAGGAGAACTTATAAAGAATCCATGTTAACCTGTCCCAAGGAGTAAGAGAGCAGGATGGAGATGAGACACCTCTTGTCAGAGGGCTCTTAACCCATGCTTACCAGGATCTCAATGACACTGAAGACACTGCAAAATAAATTCTGAAAGATTCCTAGAACACAATAGTCTAAAAGTTCTTTTTTGCTCCAAAACACTCAGACAAACTTCACTTATTACCCCCAAATTAAAATCTGCCAACTGATAAGATTTATTCTTTGGCAATACTTCTTGGAAAGACTCTCATTTAAAAAAAAAAAAAATCAAATTAAACCATATAGATGACTCACGAACTACAGGGGGATGCTGCGTAAAGGTTATCTTATCTGACTCTCCTCTCAATTGTTCAGGATAATTACTCTAGGCACGTAACTGGGGGAAATTGAGTGCAGTAAAAAAACAAACAAAACCAGCTGGATGCAGGAGCTTATGCCCACAATCCCAGCAGTTTGGGAGGCCAAGGTGGCAGCATCACTTGAGGCCAGCAGTTTGAGACCAGCCTGAGCTAAATAGTGAGACCCCATCTCTACAGAAACTTTTTAAAAAGAAAATTAGCCAGGGATGATGGTGCATGTCTACAGTCCTAGCTACTTGGGAGGCTGAGGTGGGAGGATCGCTTGAGCCCAGGTCAAAGGCTGCAGTAAGCCATGATCACACCACTGTACTATAGCCTGGACGACAGAGCGAGGCCCTGTTTCCAAAGTAATAACAATAATTTTAAAATTAAATTAAAAAATTTTTAAATAGAAAAACTGAAGAGACGCACCCATACACACTGCATATGTATGCATGCATACCTATATGTATACATGAAGGGTTTGGGTTTTTTTCTTTTTATTTATAGAGATGGGGTCTCACCATGTTGCCCAGGCTGGTCTCGAACTCCTGAGCTCAAGTGATTTTTCTGCCTCAGCCTCCCAAAGTGCTGAGATTACAGGCATGAGCCACTACACACAACCACATGAAGTTTTATATTCACCAAATGTTTATGCTGATTTAATTACGGAGGAAACACAAGACCAGAAAAGTCAAGAACTAAATTCATATACAAAGAGACATAAGTAACTAATACAACTGGCCGGGCGTGGTGGCTCACACCTGTAATCCTAGCACTTTCGGAGGCCAAGGCAGGTGGATTGCCTGAGCTCAGGAGTTCAAGACCAGCCTGTGCAACATGGTGAAACCCCGTCTCTACTAAAATATGAAAAATTAGCCGGGTGTGGCAGTGTGCTCCTGTAGTCCCAGCTACTCAGGAGGCTGAGGCAGGAGAATTTCTTGAACCCGGGAGGCAGAGGTTGCAGTGAGCCAAGATCGCGCCACAGCACTCCAGCCCGGGCAAAAGAATCCAGTACATGAATTTAGCTCATTTTATTAGCATAGAGTACTATGCTAATACTTTCAGGACTTTAGTTCCTGAAAAAAAGGGGCAGGAGGCTGGGTGTGGTGGCTCATGCTTACAATCCCAGCACTTTGGGAGGCTAAGGCAGGAGGATCACTTGAACCCAGGAGTTTGAGACTAGTCTGGGCAACATAGCGAGACACAGTCTCTTTAAAAAAAAAAAAAAGGCCCAGGAGAATAAGGGTTAGCTTGAACTATCATTCACCTTTATTATATATTACACATTTTAGACTCTCTAGCATTGAAAGGAAAACTTCTCTGTCAATTTTTACATGATTTTTGAGAACATTTTAAATAATATTAAGACAAAAAACATTTCAAGAAGCAAAACACAGTGGAAAGCACACAACAGTGGAAAGCTCCACAGCAAATTGGAGCTTCCTGGTTTCTGTAGGTATTTCTTTTCTTTTCTTTTTTTTTTTGAGACAGAGTCTGGCTCTGTCGCTCAGGCTGGAGTGCAATGGCGCAATCTCAGCTCACTGCAAGCTCCGCCTCACAGGGTCACACCATTCTCTTGCCTCAGCCTCCCGAGTAGCTGGCACTACAGGCACGCGCCACCACACCCAGCTAATTTTTTGTATTTTTATTAGAGATGGGGTTTCACTGTGTTAGCCAGGATGGTCTCGATCTCCTGACCTCATGATCCCACCCGCCTTAGCCTCCCAAAGTGCTGGGATTACAGGTGTGAGCCACCATGCCCTGCCTCTGTAGGTATTTCATAAAAACTGTAGTGAGGCTTACAATGAGAATTATTTGGGGAGAGAAAATGTGTATGTAAGAAAAATCTGACATCCTCTCACTTGGTGAGGGGAGATGAAACTCCACTAATACTGGGCTAGGCACTTTAATATCTGCCATTCATTCATACAGCAAATACTCATTAATGCCCACTAAGTGCTAGGCATTTCGAAGACACAATCCTGTTTACATGCACCTTACTGTCAGATGAGACAGGTACCAGACACATTAAGAAAAATTACTAAACATGTAGTTATATTTATTGTTATTATAACTATTGTTACGATAAAAGATACAATACAGTATGTGATAAGAGCAGAGGGGCAAGCTGGGAGGTTAGGGACGATCTGAAGAAAGAGGAGGAGGGAGGAAAAGGAGTGCATTCCAGATGTTATCTCATTAATCCCTACAACTCTGAGTTAAGTACCTTTCCCAAGGTCACAGGACTGTTAAGTGTCAGAGCCAAGCTTTGAGATGAGATTTTGAGATCACAGGCTTGCTCTCTCGCCCAGGCTGGAGTGCACTGGAGAGATCTCAGCTCAGTGCAACCTCTGCCTCCTGTTTTCAAGTGATTCTCCTGCCTCAGCCTCCCGAGTAGCTAGGATTACAGGCGCCTGCCATCATGCCCAGCTAATTTTTGTATTTTTAGTAGAGATGAGGTTTCACTATGCTGGCCAGGCTGGTCTCAAACTCCTGACCACAAGCGATCCGCCCACCTCAGCCTCCCAAAGTGCTGGGATTACAGATGTGCGCCACCGCGCCTGGCCTCAGACCAGATTTAAATTATTCCAAAGTCCATGCTTTTCTACTGTGCCGTGCTGCATTTTCCCACATTGCTGCTTCTCCCCAAAACCATTTCCTCTTAAAGTTCATGGAAAAATGTTGACTCTACCCCAGATTCTTAGTGCCAGAATTAGACTCTCTCCTCCAGACTAGGCGCTTGGTTTTTCACCTGCTACCTCCAAACTCATTTTCACAGATCTTTAGATTTGGGATGCTAAAAAATATAATTTTTTCACCCAGACCATAACCATGCACAGAAACACCACTGCAAACTGTCAAAGTTTTTAAGGTTATCACTTACTTCTACTACAAATAAAATAATTGTATTTATTTATTTTTTTGAGATGGAGTCTCGCTCTGTTGCCAAGCTGGTGTGCAGTGGCGCGATCTCAGCTCACTGCAACCTCCGCCTCCCGGGTTCGAGCGATTCTCCTGCCTCAGCCTCCCGAGTAGCTGGGACTACAGGTATGCACCACCATGCCCAGCTAATTTTTCTATTTTTAATAGAGACAGGGTTTCACCATGTTAGCCAGGATGGTCTCAATCTCTTGACCTCGTGATCCACCCGCCTCGGCCTCCCAGAGTGATGGGATTACAGGCATGAGCCACTGTGTGCCACTTTTTTTTCTGAGACAGGGTTTTGCTCTATTGCCCAGGCTGGAGTGCAGTGGTGCAATCTCAACTCACTGCAGCCTCCACCTCCCAGGTTCAAGTGATTCTCCTGCCTCAGTCTCCGGAGTAGCTGGGACTATAGGCGTATGCCACCATGCCCAGCTAAATTTTGTATTTTTAGTGGAGACGGGGTTTCACCATGTTGGCCAGGCTGTTCTCGAACTCCTGACCTCAAGTGATCCACCTGCCTCGGCCTCCCAAAGTGCTGGGATTACAGGTGTGAGCTACCACGCCAGGCCAATAAAATAACTTTCTGGCACACAGTTTTGAAAAGTGATTCACAGATTATAGGGCACAAACCTAAGGACATTGGTCAGGACAACAGTTAAGAAGATAAAAATAAAAGCAACTACAAAAAGAGCAAAGAAAATGCCACACTTTCACTTCTGGAATGACTTTCACATTCACCAACTCTCATTTGTGATTCAGATCTCTACTCAGGAGAGCTTCACTTTCCCTTCTTCCTGTTCCTACTTCCTCTTTCTCAGCTCTTCCATTTTTAGGAATATCAAACTTCAAAACAAGACTTTTATTACATTAGATCTGTTGTGAGTTACAGCAACAGAACAGTCTTATAAAAACTAAATTTGGCAAGCTTCCTATTCCTCTACTTTCTTCCTGTGATTTTTTTTTTTTTTTTTTTTTTTTGAGTCGGAGTCTTGCTCTGTCGCCCAGGCTGGAGTGCAGTGGCGTGATCTCAGCTCACTGCAAGCTCTGCCTCCTGGGTTCATGCCATTCTCTTGCCTCAACCTCCCGAGTAGTTGGGACTACAGGCGCCCGCCACCACGCCCGGCTAAATTTTTTGTATTTTTAGTAGAGACGGGATTTCACAGTGTTAGCCAGGATGGTCTCGATCTCCTGACCTCGTGATCTGCCTCCCAAAGTACTGGGATTACAGGCGTGAGCCACCATGCCCGGCCCTTCCTGTGATTTTTAATGCCGGCTGAAGAACATAAAAGCTAGATCTTTTAACCTAAGATTTACCACAAGCAGATTATAAACCACTTAAATACAGTCATGCTTCACTGAACGTCAGGGATATGTGCTGGGAAATGCATGGTTAGGTGATTTTTGTCTTGCCGACATTATAGGGTGTACTTACACAAACCTAGATGGTATAGCCTACTAAATGCCTAGGCTATACGGTGTACATTACAGTAACATGCTATACAGGTTTGTAGCCTAGGAGCAATAGGCTGCTGCATGTTACTGAGTACTGCAGGCAACTATAATACAATGGTAAGTATTTGTGTATCTAAGCATACCTAAACATAGAAAGGATACAATAAAAATATGTACTATAATCTCGTGGGACCATCTCTTCTACGCAGTCCTTGGTCTTTATACCTTTATATCTGCACTACCACCAATACTGCGAATAACAAGCTGGCTATGAAAATCAGACTACCTCAGACTCAGCAAGTTATACACCCAAAAATCTCTCACGACTTTCAGTTTAAAAATATATCTACAAATATAGACAGGAAGATGGGGAGAGACAGCGTGAGTGCCAGTGCCAGGCACTAACCATGTGAAGAAAGATGAATAAGCTGTGGCTTACAGAAGTAAAAACTAATTTGGGAAAAGAATTCAACATTCAAATGCCTGGTACGTTTCTTCATTCCTAGGAACAATTAGTAACTAATGGCAAGACCCTAAAGTACAGGATAGGCAGTATGGAGCCCGAGGATTCCAAATACCCTCCAAGAAACAACATCGCTCATTTCTTGAAGCCTGGGGCTGCTCTGCAAAGGTAACAAGGCAAAGATGTTCGAAGACTTAATTATATTAATATATTGTTCAGGATACTTATGGATTATCTGGAGCAATGGAAACTATGTAAATCAAAGCATTACCATACCGTTAATTACATTGGTTTATAAGGTGAGTTTATATTTTGGGATTCTCTGGTAGTGATATTTTACAATATAATTATATATACAGTTTGTATAGTCTGATGAGTTTCCTCACTGAGGGTGAACTGCTGCGAAATGTTTTATGATTCGTTTATTGCTAGTCACGTTGTTCAAACAACACGTCTATAAGTAACGTTCCCTTTGAACTGTGCTGTTACTAGACTGTCCTGTGTTGTACCATCGAAAACCATCGTCCAACATGCTCTTTTCCCAGGAATGGCCTGAAGCACACGAGTGGAACATTGCATAGAACTTTTATATAATAAAAGTACTGAACGTCTCCGGCCCTTAATATCCAGAGCACCCACCCTTGGTAAATGACAAAGGCAATAACCAATCGCCAGGCAGGATCCTAGTGACTTAGCCAATAAGAACATGAGGGTGGGGCTAGACTAAGCTCCCGGTGACTTCCCCGCACCCCAGAGACCCAGGTTGTGGGAGGCTGGACGGGAATTGGACTCCGAGGATTTCGTTACCCCCGGTTGTAGCTGTTGTCCTCCTCATTCTCGCAATCGCTGCAGTGCTCATGGCCGTTCCCGTTCCCTTCCATCATCTGCGGCAGCGGAGGTGCCGGCGGCTTCACTGCTGTCTCACTCTCGTCCGCCATCTTGAGTTGCGAGAGCAGGGCTCCGCGCCCCGCTACATGGGGGGTTCCTATTGGACAAGGGGAATTTGCGCTGCATTCTGGGTTTTGTAGTTTTTCTGGCGAAGCGAGCTGCCACTAGGAGCGACTCTTTCCCAGGAAACTGACTACAATACCCGGGAATCACGAGGGACGGCTCCGGTCGGATTAAGAGGCGGGGCCACTAATACCCGGAAGCCTAGGCATTCGGCCACGCTTTGAGGAAAGAAGGGGCTCAAGGTTGGTGGGACCGACCCTTGGGAACCGGGCGGCCTCCTGGCATGCTGGGAGTTGTAGTTCGATGCTGGTTTAGGGTTTCAGGCGTGGAAGTTCTAAAATCCGAGGTTTGATTTCAGTCTGCCCTTGACAGTGCCTGGGCCGCTGGGAGCCGTTATTGGCTGCCGTTAAGGACCGTTACTTTTCCCGGGTAAGTGAAAGGGCCTGAGGCCCGCGGGTGCTACCTGCCTGGAGCCGGAATGCCCCAGGCCTTCTTGGAGTGGGCTTTTCCGCAAGAAGCCGAGTTGACTCCTGGCCGCCTTCCTCACTCGGGAGTCTGGGCAACCTGCGGTCATTGGCAGTTCAAGGTCTCATGAGAGGCAGTGGATTTTTTTGTGCGAAGCACTGACCCTAAGCCAGGAGACCACACTGCTAGGGAGGCAGGGCTCGCCGCCTCATCTTGGCCTCCAGGTACTTATCTTCGCCAAGCTCTTTCGCGCACACGTGGTCCCTTTAATTCCCCACAAGAATTTTCCACAACGACCCTTTTTTTCTTTTCTTTTCTTTCTTTCTTTTTTTTTTTTTTTTAAATACGGCCGCCTTCTGTCGCCCAGGTTGGAGCGCAATGGCTCAAGATCACAGCTCACTGCAATCAAGGTATCCTCCCACCTCAGCCTCCCAAGTACCTAGGACTACAGGCATGAGCCACCACACCCGGCTAATTTTTATATTTTTTGTAGAGACGAGGGTCTCGCCTTGTTGCCCAGGCTGGCCTCGAACTCCTGGCCTCTAAGGATCTTCCTACCCCAACCCCGCAAAATGCTGGGATTACAGACGTGAGCCACGGCACCCAGCCCACATCAACTCTTTCTTTAGTAAGTGCCAGACTCTGTAGTAAGGCCTTTCGTACATTATCTCATTTAATCCTCTCAACAAGTCTACAATATAGGTCCTATTATTATTATTCAACCTTTGTTTTGTTTTGTTTTGTTTTGTTTTGAGACGGAGTCTCTCTCTGACTCCCAGGCTGGAGTGCAGTGGTGCGATCTCGGCTCACTGCAACCTTCGCCTCCCGGGTTCAAGCGATTCTCTTGCCTCGGCCTCCTGAGTAGCTGGGATTAAAGGCGCACGCCACCACACCTGGCTAATTTTTGTATTTTTAGTAGAGACGGGGTTTCACCATGTTGGTCAGGCTGGTCTCGAACTCCTGACCTCGTGATCTGCCCATTTCGGCCTCCCAAAGTGCTGGGATTAGAGGTGTGAGCCACCGTACCTGGCCATATTGACCTTTTTGACAGATGAAAAACTGTGGCCCTGAGAGGTTGGTAAATTGCACAGTCACATAGCTGGTTAAGTGGCAAATCGGTATACAAATCCAGATCTGTGTGCCCCAGGCCCTCTGAATTCTTTGCCACCATAAAAGTCCCATTTTCTGATACACTATTCACTCAAGGAAATCAGTTACTAAAAGGTAACTGTGACTCCAGTGCATATTCTATATCAGGGGAAAAAAGGTAACTGCCACATTTTAATCTGTTTTTAACCTTGATTGAATGTTTCAGTCCCTGAGTCTCACTCTTTTGATTGAGTAATCTCACCTAAGCGCCCAAAGACATGGTTCCCATTCTTGGAAATTTCCTATTCGGGTTGAGTGTGGTGGGTGATGAGAGGACTAATTCTTACCATCAGAGTGCTCCATGGCCAAAAAGGGAAATGATCTTTGCCTTTGGGAAAGATCTCAACATGGGAAGAATGGCAGGGCGGGAAGAAACAGTTCCCATCTGACTCAGGGAAAGAAAACACAAATAAAACACAGAACTAAATATAGTCAACTCTGTTTCTTTCTTTTTTTTTCTGAGACGGAGTCTCGCTCTCTTGCTCTGTCACCCAGGCTGGAGTGCAGTGGCGCGATTTTGGCTCACTGCAAGCTCTGCCTCCCGGGTTCACGCCATTCTCCTACCTCAGCCTTCCAAGTAGCTGGGACTACAGGTGCCCGCCACCTCACCTGGCTAATTTTTTGTATTTTTAGTAGAGAGGGGGTTTCACCGTGTTAGCCAGGATGGTCTCGATCTCCTGACCTCGTGATCTGCCCGCCTCGGCCTCCCAAAATGCTGGGATTACAGGCGTGAGCCACCGCGCCTGGCCGACTCAACTCTGTTTTTATATCAGTGGCATAAGCATAAGTAATTATGATCCAAAGCAGCAGATAATCCTCAGTCATTTATATTTGACTTTGGAAGGCAGTCAAAGATGACCACTCAGTCTGAGAGCTGTCACCACACTCAGCTCTCCGGGGTCTAAGACTGCTGTTCAACGCGATTGCCCTATTTGCAGCTGCAGGGAAGTGGGGGTCAGAGGTAAGAAGAAGAATAATAAAGCCAGGCCAGGCGCTGGGGCTCATGCCAGTAATCCCAGCACTTTGGGAAGCCGAGGTGGGTGGATCACCTGAGGTCAGGAGTTCGAGACCAGCCTGGCCAACGTGGCGAAACCCCGTCTCTACTGAAAATACAAAAAAATTAGCTGGGCTTAGTGGTGGGCGCCTATAATCCCAGCTACTTGGGAGGCTGAGACGCGAGAATCTTTTGAACCTGGGAGGCGGAGGTTGCAGTAAGCCAAGGTTCTGCCACTGCACTCCAGCCTGGGTGACAAAGTGGGACTCTGTCTCAAAAAAAATAAAAAGTAGGCTGGGCGTGGTGGCTCATGCCTGTAATCCCAGCACTTTGGGATTACAATAATAAAATAAAAGATAAAAAGATACTGTGTGTGTTATTTTTATTTATTATTATTTTTTAGATTGAGTCTCGCTCTGTTGCCTACGCTGGAGTGCAGTGGCGCAATCTCAGCTTGCTGCAACCTCTGCCTCCTGGATTCAAGTGATCCTGCCACCTTAGCCTCCCTGGTAGCTGGGACTACAGGTGCGCACCCCCATGCCTGGCTAATTTTTGTACTTACAGTAGAGATGGGGTTTCACCACGTTGGCCAGGCTGGTCTTAAACTCCTGACCTCAGGTAATCCACCTGCCTTGGCCTCCCAAAGTGCTGGAATTACAGGTGTGAGCCACCATGCCCAGCCTTTTTTTTTTTTTTTTTTTTTTTGAGACAGAATCTCACTGTCACCCAAGTTGGAGTGCAGTGGCACAATCTCGACTCATTGCAACCTCTGCCTTCCAGGTTTAAGCGATTGTCCTGCCTCAGCCTCCCAAGTAGCTGGGATTACAGGTGCCTGCCACCACGCCCAGCTAATTTTTGTACTTTTAGTAGAGACAGGGTTTCACCATGTTGGCCAGGCTGGTCTCGAACTCCTGACCTCAGGTGATCCGCCCACCTCGCTCTCCCAAAGTGCTGAGATTACAGGTGTGAGACACTGCACCTGGCCTGAATTATTTTTTTATTTTTTATTTTTTTGAGATGGAGTCGCACTCTGTTGCCCAGGCTGGAGTGCAGTGGCACTATCTCGGCTCACTGCAACCTCTGCCTCCTGGATTCAAGGAGTTCTCCTGCCTCAACCTCCCGAGTAGCTGGGATTACAGGCACATACTGCCATGCCCAGCTAATTTTTTGTATTTTAGTAGAGACGGGGTTTCACCGTGTTGCCCAGGCTGGTCTCCAACTCCTGAGCTCAGGCAATCCACCTGCCTCGGCCGCCCAAAGTGCTGGGATTACAGGCATGAGCCACTGCGCCCAGCCGAGAGCTTTCCACTTTGAAACAATTTTGGTTTGTGAAAAGCTGGCCTGGTTCTGCCTTATGGAGTTATGCAGAAATATAGCAGGGTGAGGTGGCTCATGCCTGTAATCCCAACACTTTGGGAGGCTGAGATGGGTGGATCACTTGAGCCCAGGAGTGTGAGACCCGCCTGGGCAACATAGAGAGACCCCGTCTCTAAAAAAAATACAAAAATTAGCGTGGCATTGTGGCATGCACCTATGGTTCTAGCTACTTGGGAGGCTGAGGTGGGAGGATCGCTGGAACCCAGGATCATGCCACTGCACTCCAGCCCGGACAACATGGCAAGGCCCCGTCTCTATATAAAAAGGAAAAAAGGGCCAGGCGCAGTGGCTCACGCCTGTAATCCCAGCACTTTGGGAGGCCAAGGCGGGCAGATCATGAGGTCAGGGGATCGAGACCATCCTGGCTAACATGGTGAAACCCTGTCTACTGAAAATACAAAAAATTAGCCAGACGTGGTGGCGGGCGTCTGTAGTCCCAGCTACTTGGTAGGCTGAGGCAGGAGAACGGTGTAAACCAGGGAGGCGGAGCTTGCAGTGAGCGGAGATCACCCCACCGCACTCCAGCCTGGGCGACAGAGCGAGGCTCTGTCTCAAAGGAAAAAGGGCCAGGCACGGTGGCTCATGCCTATAATCCCAGCACTTTGGGAGGCCAAGGCAGGCGGATCACCTGAGGTCAGGAGTTTGAGACCAGCCTGGCCAACATGGTGAAACCCCATCTCTACTAAAAATACAACATTTAGCTGGTCACAGTGGTGGACGCCTGTAATCCCAGCTACTCGGGAGGCTGAGGCAGGGAGAATTGCTTGAACCCGGGAAGTGGAGGTTGCCGTGAGCCGAGATCGCACCATTGCACTCCAGCCTGGGCGACAGAGCCAGACTCCGTCTCAAAAAAAAAAAAAAAAAAAAAAGAGTGCAGGCAGAGTGTGACTCCCTGGGTTCTAAATCCTGGCTCTGCCTCTGACTTAATGAATGACCTTAGGCAAGTCACTTAACCTCTGAGCTTTGATGTCATTATCTGTAAAATAAGACTTACACAGAGAGCCCTAAAAGTGTCTAGGACAGAATTAATACCCACTTAATTATTATTTCCCTTCCCAGGAAGTCAGCATTACTACTATGATAACCAAAGAAAAGCTTTCTTCATGATGTCCATCACAGATCAAGGCCTTTGCTGTACTTCCAGCATGTCAGAGATAACCTTCTTTTTTTTTTTTTTTTGAGACGGAGCTTTGCTCTTGTTGCCTAGGCTGGAGTGCAATGGTGCGATCTCTCCTCACTGCAACCTCTGCCTCCTGAGTTCAAGCGATTCTCCTGCCTCAGCCTCCTGAGTAGCTGGGATTACAGGTGCGAGCCACCATGCCTGGCTAATTTTTTGTATTTTTAGTAGAGAAGGGGTTTCACCATGTTGGCCAGGCTAGTCTCAAACTCCTGACCTCAGGTGATCCCCCACCTTGGCCTCCCAAAGTGCTGGGAGTACAGGTGTGAGCCACTGTGCCCGGCCAGAGATAACCTTTCTTCTGGTGGACCTACGAAGCCATGAGATAGATTGTGATTCATTTATTCCAACCTCGGGAACACTGATGACTTGTCAGCCTCTATGGCAGGAACTGGAGACTCAGGGGTAGAACAGTTCTAGCACAGTGCCTAAGAAAGTGGGGAGCACAGGCTGTCCAGAGGCAGGAGCCTTAACCCGGGGCAGGAGATCCTGGGGGGACATGATGGCTTAGCTGAATGTTCATCAGGACAGTAAACAAACTGGGGTGGATCTTCTAGGTAGAAAGTCCAGGTGCCTGAGACTTGGGTGCTTTTGAGGTATGGCAATGAGAATGATATGACTTAGGACTGGAGCTTAGAAAGTGAGGAGTGTGTGCCTGTGGTTGCAGCTATTCAGTGGGAGGCTGAGATGGGAGGATCACTTGAGCCTGGGAGGCAGAGGTCGCAGTGAGCCAAGATCATGCCACTGCACTAACCTGGGTAACAGAGTGAGACCCTGTCTCAAAAATAAATAAATAAATAAATAAATAAACGTACAGAAAATAAATTTAAAACCAGGAGCCAAAGGAGTCATCTCTGATGGACTCAGGGTTGTTCATCAAACAAAATGAGAAGCAGAACTGTATTCCAGGCATCATGCTAAATGCTAAGGACACAGAGGTGACTGAGATGCAGACCACTCCCAGGATGAAATGAGATTGTGTAAGTAGCTACATCCAGCTCAAAGTTTCTTATTGCCATCCTGAATCATGAAAGACATATATTTGAGCTGAAAAAGCCCTTGATGGCATCACATGGAAACTCCAAAGCCCAAGTTTCATTATGGAGGAGGTGCCTGGGTTGAAGGCCCTGTAGCAGCCCTTCACCCTTTCCTATGGGATCTTCCTGGGGCAGAAGTGCAGCTGCTTTTGGCAAATTGGACCACAAGGATACCTCCTTGGAAGACAAGGCTCTCACTTGTACATGAATAGTTATAATACTGTAAGGCAGTATCTGAGAAAAGTAGGGTCATCTGGAGGGTTTCCTAACACTGTGTCCCAGGAAGATCCAGATAATTCGGGGGGACAGGCCAGGCCTGTTCCTATCCCTGTCTTGGCCAGCCATGATTACTGGTGGGAGTCTGGGTATCCCTTGGATGTGTCAGGAGTAGGGAAAAGGGTGAGAACCACGGGATTAGGTTAGCTATACATTGTTTGATCAAGGAAGGGAATTGAGCCATTAAATCTGGCTCTATAAAATAGAATTAGATTTGTTCTGTATGGCCCCACGGTTTAAAACTAGGAGAGATACTGCCTAAGAAAGAACTTTCTAACTGCCAAGACTGGACTTGAAAAAATAACAACTGTCAGCCAGGTGTGGTGGCTCACACCTGTAATCCCAGCACTTTGGGAGGCTGAGGCAGGCAAATCGCCTGAGGTCGGGAGTTCGAGACCAGCATGGCCAGCATGGTGAAACCCCATCTCTACTAAAAATGTAAAAATTAGCCGGGCATGGTGGCAGGCACCTGTAATCCCAGCTACTAGGGAAGCTGAGGCAGGAGAATCACTTGAACCCGGGAGGCGGAGGTTGCAGTGAGCTGAGGTCACGCCATTGTACTCCAGCCTAGGTAACAGAGCCAGACTCTGTCTCAAAAAAAATAAATAAATAAAACTGTCTTGAGTGGCAGTGAGTTCCCCAACATGGGACATGTACGTGTATACATGGCAGAGATAATGTGGAAGAGATTCAAATACTGGCAGGGTGTTTGGACCAAATGGCCCTTTTGGACACAAGATGGAATCCTATTTATTGGGTGATAGCAGTAGGTCTCCTTGACTGTTGAAGTCAGGAAGAAAGCTTTCAGGGACTCAGGTGATCTGAGAAAGATGTTAAATTACTTAATTCCTCAATATACTGAATCCCTACTGTGCAGGGCACTGGGTATTGTAGTAGTAGATAAGCAAGATTCCTACCTTAAAGGAAGTAGAGAATAGAGATACAGTTTAAGGAAAGGGAAGGGAGACAGGGTAGGTGTTAATTAAAAACTTCTGCTGGTGAGGCACGGTGGCTCATGTCTATAATCCCAGCACTTTGGGAGGCCGAGGTGGGCGGATCACCTGAGGTCAGGAGTTCGAGACCAGCCTGGCTAACATGCCAAACCCCATCTCTACTAAAAATACAAAAATTAGCCAGATGTGCTGGGCATGGTGGCTGACGCCTGTAATCCTAGCACTTTGGGAGGCCAAGGTGGGTGGATCACCTAGGTCAGGAGTTCCAGACCAGCCTGGCCAACGTGGTGAAACCCCATCTCTACTAAAAATACAAAATTAGCCGAGTGTGGTGGTACATGCCTGTAATCCTAGCTACTTGGGAGGCTGAGGCAGGAGAATCGCTTGAACCCGGGAGGTAGAGGTTGCGATGAGCCGAGATCATGCCACTGCACTCCAGCCTGGGTAACAAGAGCAAAACTCCATCTCAAAAGCAAAACAAATTAGCTGGATGTGGTGGTGCACACCTCTAGTCCCAGCTACTTGGGAAGCTGTGGCAGGAGAATCGCTTGAACCTGGGAGGCAGAGGCTGCAGTGAGCCAAGATCCCACCACTGCACCCCAGCCTGGGCAATAGAGCGAAACTCTGTCTCAAAAAACAAACAAACAAACAAAAAACCAACCAAACAAAAAAAAAACAAAAACAAAAACAACTTCCTGCTATATGTGAGGCATAACTAGATAACTAGATTTTTTTTTTTTTTTTAACTGGAGACAGAGTCTTGCTGTAGTCTCCCAGGCTGGAGTGCAGTGACCGGATCTTGGGCTCACTGCAACCTCCACCTCCCGGGTTCAAGCAATTCTCCTGCCTCAGCCTCCCGTGTAGCTGGGATTACAGGCATTCACCACCACGCCCGGCTAATTTTGTATTTTTAGTAGAGACGGGATTTTGCCATGTTGGCCAGGCTGGTCTCAAACTCCTGACCTCAGGTGATCCACCCGCCTTGGCCTCCCAAAGTGCTGGGATTACAGGCGTGAGCCACAGCGCCCGGCCTAGATGCTTTATTTTTTTTGAGGCAAGGTCTCGTTTTGTTGCCCAGGCTGGAGTGCAGTGGTACCATCATGGCTCTCTGCAGCCTTGACCTCCTGGGCTCAAGCCATCCTCCTGCCTCAGCCTCCCGAGTAGCTGAGACCACAGTGTCACCATGCCTGGCTAGTTTTTTTTGTTTGTTTGTTTTGTTTTTTTTGTAGAGATCGGGGGTTAGTCTCACTCTTGTTTAGGCTGGTCTCTAACTCCTGGGCTCAAGTGATCCTCCCAAAGTGCTGAGATTACAGGTGTGAGCCACCGTGCCCGGCTTTTATGTATTCTTTCAACAACGCTGCACGGCTGCGATTATCCCCACTTTGAGAGGAGACAGGATGAGAGGCTGAGTGGCTTGCTAGGCTTGTATGGACAGGATGCGGGCTCTGCAATCACATGACTTTGTATGAGAGGGCAAATGGATTAACCGCTAAACATAGTTTCCTGTTGTGTAAAATGGGGATGATGATAGTATCCAACCTGCGGACTGTGCGGGCAGAGATAATCCCACAAAGTGCTCTTAGGACCTGGCAGGTGGAAAGTGCTCATGATCACCACTGCCAAGGCTGCACAAGTAGTGAGTGGCCGAGCTTTATATCCGAAGTTTGGACCCTGCAGTTTTGCCCCTCTCTCTCCCTCTCCTTCCCGGCTCCGGGGAAAGGAAAAGTTATGGCTCCGGGTCGGGGGTTGGGGGGGACCTCTGTGCCGTGCTTCGGGGCCGAGCTCTCCCTGCCCGCCTCTCCCGCGTCCGCCCACCCAACCTCTCCCGCGTCCGCCCGCCCAACCTCTCCCGCGTCCGCCCGCCCGCCCAACCTCTCCCGCGTCCGCCCGCCCGCCCAACCTCTCCCGGCCCCGCCCGCCCAACCTCTCCCGGCCCCGCCCGCCCAACCTCTCCCGGCCCCGCCCGCCCAACCTCTCCCGGCCCCGCCCGCCCAACCTCTCCCGGCCCCGCCCGCCCGCCCGCCCAACCTCTCCCGGCCCCGCCCGCCCGCCCGCCCAACCTCTCCCGGCCCCGCCCGCCCAACCTCTCCCGGCCCCGCCTGCTGGCCGGACGTCCGGTCCGCAGGCGCGCGCTCCCAAGGTCCCGCCTCGCCTGCTGAGCCGGCCTGTAAGCGCTGCGGAGATTGGGCTAGAGGCGGAGGCCTGGGCCAGGTCGGAGGCGCTGGGTACGTAGCGCGCCGCGCGGGCCGGTGGGAGCCGGCCGGGCCCCGGGGAGGGGGCGGGCCCTGGCCGCGGCTGCTACGCGGGGCTGCCACCGCCCCGGGCGCCCCAATTTCGCGGCCTAGTGGGACGTACGGGCCTCTTTTCAAAGCCTGAGTTACGATGTATTGAGCGCGTCGTATGCGGCCAGCACTAAGGCAAGTGCTTTTATATCCACGGCCCATTGTCTTGACAGCAACCCTACCAAGCAAGGTGTTATTTCCTCTGTTTTACGGCTGAGGACGCGCAGGAAGGTTTACAGCTAGAAAGGACTGGAGATTGTGGATTCAAACTCAGGATCAGACCAAAGCCACTGCCCTTTAGAACTTTGCGGGCCGATTGATTCTTGAATCTAGCTTCTGCCACTTCAGTTGTGTGACCCTGGGGTATCTTTCCGATCCCAAGTTTGCTCATCTGAAAAATGGGAATAAAGCTACAGTATCTGTCCCATAGGGTGGGTATAAAGTGCTTTACTGTTGAGCTGAGTGATCATCTCCGATTTTCAGACCCCTCTCCTCCGCTTCCCTCTCCCCTGGGAGGCCAGACAGTTAAGGTTTTAGTGAAGGCCCCCGGGACTGGGGCGGCGTGGATCTCACGCCCATCAACTAGTGAGGGAGGCCATCCGGCCACCTGTCTCTTCCTTCCCCAGCTCCGCAAAGGAGGCGTTGGCATTTCAGGTGTTTGCTTACAGAGTTTTCAAAGATTTTTCACTCTCCCTTAGTTGTGGGGAAATGATTCAAACTACCCGAGTGAACTTTGACATTAAGTCTCAATTCTAACGGTGAGGAAATGGAAGCCTTTGAATATGTTTTATGTGTTAAACGTGTTTGTTTTTGCAGGAGGGAGAGTGCTCATTTTACCTGAATAAATCAAGATTGAGTTGGTGTGGCACAGTGCTGGCATAGGCCTGGGGAAAGAGGTGAAATGCTAGAGATCTGGTAGATGGATAGAAAGTGGACAGACGGGTTCGGGTGGTTTTTGTCTCAGCAGGGCCCTAAATTCCCACCAAATCCTCTTCTGTCTGTCTTCACCAAGGTCTGAATCTGTCCCCTTGGTAAATAACCTTTAAAGGGTCTCCGAGCCCCTCTTGGTGCCTGTACCTTAAGGAGAGAAGAAGAGGGCTGATAGCTGAAGGCAGGCAAGCCACGAGCTTAGCTTTGTTTTGAAAATTACCCGCTGGGCCGGGCACGGTGGCTCACGCCTGTAATCCCAGCGCTTTGGTAGGTTGAGGAGGGTGGATCACCCGAGGTTAGGAGTTCGAGACCAGCCTGGTCAACATGGTGAAACCCCCGTGTCAACTAAAAATGCAAAAAAATTAGCCGGACATGGTGGTGCATGCCTGTAGTCCCAGCTACTCGGGAGGCTGAGGCAGAAAAATCGCTTGAACCCGGGAGGCTGAGGTTGCAGTGAGCCGAGATCGTGCCACTGCACTGCAGCCTGGGCAACAGAGTGAGACTCCTTCTCGAAAAAAAGAAAGAAAGAAAGAAAAAATTACCTGCTGGGAGGCCGAGCGCGGTGGCTCACGCCTGGTAATCCTAGTATTTTGGGAGGCTGAGGCAGGCAGATCACCTGAGGTCAGGAGTTTGAGACCAGCGTGGTCAACATGGTGAAACTCCATCTCTAATAAAAATACAAAAAAATTAGCTGGGTGTGGTGGCGGGTGCCTGCAATCCCAGCTACTCAGGAGGTCGAGGCAGGAGAATCACTTCAACTCAGGAAGCAGAGGTTGCAGTGAGCTGAGATCGTGCCACTGCACTCCAGCCTGGGTGACAAGAGCAAGACTCTGTTTCAAAAAAAAAAAAAAAATGGAAAAGGAAAAGAAAATTACCTGCTGGCACAGTTTTAGATTGATAGCTTTAGATTGAAACTTTCACATTTTTATTTTGAAGATTACAGAGGATAAAAGTTCTGGTTAATTGTGAATGTTGATATTTTAAAATAAAGCTGTTAAAATCCTCATTTAAACCTGCAGTGAAGTCTAAATATGTACCATTTGATTTGATTTCCCTCATCTTTTGAAAAAAAAAAAAAGAACCACTTTTTATTTAACCGTCAAAATTTCAAATCGTTCTTTTTTTCCTTTTTTTTTTTCCGAGATGGGATCTTGCTCTGTTGCTCAAGCTGGAGTGCAGTGGCAGTCACTGGTTACTGCACCCTTGACCTGCTGAGCTCAATCCTCCCACCTTAGCCACCAAAGTAACTAAGAGTACAGGTGTCTGTCACCACATATGGCTGATTTTTCTTTTTCTTTTTAGTAGAGACGAGGTCTTGCTATGTTGCCCTGGCTGACTCCTGGTCTCAAGTGATCCTGGCATCTCAGCCTCCAAAAGTGCTGGGATTAGAGATGTGAGCCACCATGCTTGGCCCTTTTTCCTTCTTGAACTCATATTTCCACTTTGTTTCCTCACAGAAGTTTTTTCTAATGTAATAGTTTTTTTTTTTTGAGACAGGGTCTCTGTCACCCAGGCTGTAGTGCAGTGGCGGGATCACAGCTCACTGCAGCCTTGACCTCTTGGGCTCAAGCAATACTCCCACCTTAGCTTCCCCAGTAGCTGGGACTGCAGGCTTTCGCCACCATGCTCAGCCAATTTTTTTTTTCCAAATGAAAGCAAGATTATTAGGAAAATAATGGAATAAAGAATGGCTACACCATAGGCAGAACAGCCCTGAGGGCTGCTGGTTGGCTATTTTTATGGTTCTTTCTTTGTTTTTGAGACAGAGTCTGTCTCACTCTGTCACCCAGGCTGGAGTGCAGTGGCGCAGTCTTGGCTCACTGCAGCCTCTACCTCCTAGGTTCAAATGCTTCTCAAGCCTCAGCCTCCTGAGTAGCTGGGATTACAGGTGCATGCCACCACGCCTGGCTAATTTTTGTTTTGTTTTTCTTTGAGATGGAGTCTCTGTCACCCAGGCTGGAGTGCAGTGGCACGATCTCGGCTTACTGCAACCTCTGCCTCCCGGTTTCAAGCGATTCTTCTGCCTCAGCCTCCTGAATAGCTGGGACTATGGGCATGTACCACCATGCCTGGCTATTTTTGTATTTTTAGTAGAGACGGGGTTTCACCATATTGGCCAGGCAGGTCTCAAACTCCTGACCTCGTGATCCGCCCTCCTCGGCCTCCCAAAGTGCTGGGATTACTGGCATGAGCCACCACACCTGGCCTAATTTTTGTATTATTAGTAGAGATGGGCTTTCGCCATATTGGCCAGGCAGGCTGGTCTCAAACTCCTGGCCTCAAGTGATCTGCCTCCCAGAGTGCTGGGATTCCAGCTAATTTTTTTTTTTTTTCATTTTTTTGTAGAGACAGAGTCTCACTGTGTTGCCCAGGCTGGTCTTGAACTCCTGGGCTCAAGTGATCCTCCTGCCTTGATTTCCCAAGGTGCTGGGATTATACCCATGAGACACTGTGCCTGACCATGTAGTAATACATTTTATGCCTGAAAGCCTTTGGTTTATCATCATATTTCTCTGCAACAAAAATACATACAAAATTAAAACTTTTTAAAAATTGTGTTATCATGAGTATTAAATGTTTCTTTTGGATTGAGTTGTCACAATTATAAAATACACAATTGATAAAAACAACGTTAACAAAGTTTTATTTGAGTATTTCTCTTAATAAGCTAATTGGGCCGGGCGTGGTGGCTTATGCTTGTAGTCTCAACATTTTGGGAGGCCAAAGCAGGCAGATTACTTGAGCTCAGGTGTTTGAGACTAGCCAGGGGCCAGGCGCGGTGGCTCACGCCTGTAATCCCAGCACTTTGGGAGGCCAAGGTGGGTGGATCACAAGGTCACGAGTTCAAGACCAGCCTGACCAACATGGCGAAACCCCGTCTGTACTAAAGATACAAAAATTAGCTGGGTGTGGTGGCGTGCACCTGTAATCCCAGCTACTGGGGAGGCTGAGGCAGGAGAATCTTTGAACCGGGAGCCGGAGGTTGCAGTGAGCCAAGATCGTGCCACTGCATTCCAGCCTGGGCAACAGGGTGAGACTCCATCTCAAAAAAAAAAAAAAAGAGACTAGCCAGGGCAACACAGCAAAACCTCATCTCTACAAAAAATTTTTAAAAATTAGCCGGGCATGTTGGTGCATGCCTGTAGTCCCAGCTACTTGGGAGGCTGAAGTGGCAGGATCACCTGAGCCCAGGAGGGTTGAAACTTCACTGAGCTGTGATCACACCACTGCATTCCAGCCTAGACAACGGAGTGAGACTCTGCCTTGAAAAAAATAAGCTGGGTGGAGCTTTTTAAACCTCATGTATCTATCCATGTTTATTTGTATATTTATTAGAGTGAGCAGAGTGCTTTTTTTTTCTTTGGCTGTAACCATTGAAAAAGTTTCTTCATGTAAATTAAATACACAGGAGTTGAAGGCTTTTTTTTTTTTCAGCAATATCACTCAGTTCTTTGAACACCTTCTGAATTATGGGCCGAAAAATCACATTCAATTATTAATAATCTGTGAGTCCACAGTTGTTTTAGGTCCTCCTTTAACTTTCTTGAAGGCCAAGGTTTAGAAACCACCTGACTCATGCAAGGATTTGTTCCTTAGTCACTGTAGGCAGTCACTTTCTTAGCATGAATACTGACCTTTTGAATTGCCCTTTCTGGTGCCCAGGGGATTTTCACCCTGTGGGACCATGCACCTCACCTCAGTATGATTAACATGGGTGGATGGTTATGCCTTTCTCTGAAACATGGGAGATGGGTGAGTGTGAAGGAGGACCTGGGTAGGAGAGCCAGTGGGAATTGAGTTGGAAATTTATGACCCTGAAACTCTACCTTTGTGCCTCTCAGAAAATCTTCATGCATCACCTAAGTGTTCTCATTCTCCTGTGTGTAGGCCACCTGGCACTACCGTGGGCAAACATAGAGCTGCCTTTTTTATTTTTTTATTTTTTTTTTTTTGTGATGGAATCTCACTCTGTCGCCCAGGCTGGAATGCAATGGCACGATCTCGGCTCACTGCAACCTCCACCTCCCAGGTTTAAGCGATTCTTCTTCCTCAGCCTCCCGAGTAGCTGGGACTACAGGCATGCACCACCACGCCTGGCTAATTTTTGTATTTTTAGTAGAGATGGGGTTTCACCATATTGGCCAGGCTGGTCTCAAATTCCTGACCTCGTGATCAGCCCTGCTTGGCCTCCCAAAGTGCTGGGATTACAGGCAGGCGTGAGCCACCGTGCCCAGCCAGAACTTCTTTTAACTTCCATTTCCTCACTTTGAGAAAGTGCTGCTCTTACACTCTAGTTCCGCCTGCTGGGAAACTCACCTTCCTAGGCACTCTCTCCCACATTTTCCTCATCTTTTAGCCCAATATATTGTCAGTCCAGGAATGTGGAGGTGGGAAGTAATGTGGAAAGGTTTTGTGATTCTCATTTTAAAATAGTTGATGTTGACAGGCACAGTGGCTCACGCCTGTAATCCTAGCACTTTGGGAGGCCGAGGCAAGCGGATCCACTTGAGGTCGGGAGTTTGAAACCAGCCTGGCCAACGTGGTGAAATCCCGTCTCTACTAAAAATACAAAAAAAATTAGCTGGGCGTGGTGGCAGGCACCTGTAATCCAGCTACTCGGGAGGCTGAGGCAGGAGAATCGCTTTAACCCAGGAGGTAGAGGTTGCAGTAAGCCAAAGCCGCACCATTGCATTCCAGCCTGGGCAACAGAGCAAGGCTCCGTCTCAAAAACAAAAACAAAAACAAAAAAAGTTAATGTTGAGTTCCAGCTTGCCCATGAGCTGAATATTTTGCTGCATGGTTTATGTATTAATTCAACAAGTATCTTTTTTTTTTTTTTTTGAGACAGAGTCTTGCTCTGTTGCTCAGGCTGGAGCGCAGTGGTGCGATCTCTGCTCACTGCAACCTCCCCCTCCCGGGTTCAAGTGATTCTCCTTCCTCAGCTTCCCAAGTAGCTGGGACTACAGGCACACGCCACCACGCCCGGCTAACTTTTGTATTTTTAATAGAGACAGGGTTTCACCATATTGGCCAGGATGGTCTTGAACTCCTGACCTCAAGTGATCCATCTGCCTCGGCCTCCCAAAGTACTGGGATTACAGATGTGAGCCACTGTGCCTGGCTAACAAGTATCTTTTAAGGGCCTACTTGTCAGGCCCTGTTTTGGGCACCTTGGATACAGCATTACCCAGATTTGGAGAGAGGCAGATTGCAAGATATCAACACAAAGCCAAGTAATGTGTTGGGTGGTGACACTGCAAGATATCAACACAAAGCCAAGTAATGTGTTGGGTGGTGACACGTTGGTCAGCGCTGTGAAGAAAAGGAGGCTACAGGATAAAGCAGGGGTGCTGTTTTATATATTTGGGGACAGTTTCTCTGTAAGGTCCCCAGTTCCCCTGCTTTCTCTCCATGTCCTGACCAGGCTGTGATCCAGCTAGCTGCAGGGTTGAATCCAAACTGGGTCCTTGAACATTCCCAGGCACCTAGATACCTAGATAAAAGTGCCTGTAGATATCTAGATACCTAGATAAAGGTGCCTATAGATATCTAGATACCTAGATAAAGGTGCCTATAGATATCTAGATACCTAGATAAAGGTATCTATGTTGTTGCCCAAAATACTGAAAGAAACTGGCCCTGGCCCTGAGCCAAATTCCTTAAACCTTCATATAAACTCCATGCCCTGACCCTCTTGCTGTCGACATACCTAGGTAGAACACCTCATTTCTCTCGCTGTCCATTGAGAGTAGTGGTGCAGCCCACTCTGTAAGGAAGTTCCCCTAATGAATGTTTATAAATGCTTTGGACTGATCACCCTTGCGTTTAGTGGTTCTTTCTTTAGAATTCCAACCGGCCTTGTCTTGGGACAGTTTAGGGCATTCCCTTGTGGGAACTCTTCTGCCACAGCTTTTATTTATTTATTTATTTATTTATTGATGGAGTCTCTCTCTGTCTCCCAGGCTAGAGTGCAATGGCGCGATCTCGGCTCACTGCAACCTCTGCCTTCTAGGTTCAAGTGATTGTCCTGCCTCAGCCTCCTGAGTAGCTGGGACTACAGGCACGTGCCACCACACCTGGCTAATTTTTGTATTTTTAGTAGAGACAGGATTTTACTGTGTTGGCCAGGCTGGTCCCGAACTCCTGACCTCAGGTGACCCGCCTGCCTCAGCCTCTGAAAGTGTTGGGATTACAGGCGTCAGCCACCGCACCCAGCCGCTTGCCACAGCTTTTAAGGTGATTCCAGCCAGTTCCAGACGGGGGTTGGGTTCAGCGGGACAGGACCTGACAGTCTCTGATGGGGGGACGATTGGGCAGAGAAGGGAGTGAATGGGGCAGCCCTCTGGGGAAGAGCCTTGTCTGGGACTGTGGGGACATTGGGACACAGGCCTGAGGGCAGTGATGTAGGGGGGAGTGGTTGGAGATGCTGGGAGGACATAGATGGCCTCTTTCATGAGGCTTCTGTAGGACTCTCCATGGACTTGGCTTGTATCCACTGAGATGGGAACTGTTAGACGGCTATAAGCAGAGGCCTGACATGATCTGACTTGCATTTCAAAGGATCACACTAGCTGCTTTGTTAGGAGCAAACAAAGTTTGTTCCTAACTTTGGAGCAAAGGTGCAGCAGGAAATGGCTCAGAGGCTGCTGCAGGGGTTCAGCAGCGACATGGTGGCGCTCATGCACCGGGCGCTCCTTGTGGGCTGTGCAGGTGGGAGGTAGCGCTGGCCGGGCACTGCGGGTTGGATGAAGGGTGTGAGAGAGGCCAGGAGGACTCCGAGGCTTTTGGCCTATACAAGTGGAAGGAGGGAGGAGGGAGGTACTGTTTAGGGAAATGGAGTTATGAGAAAAACCCAGAATTGTATAGAAAAACATTCCCCCAAATCCGGAGGGAGCTGAGAGACCAAAGAATGATTCGAACAAGTCCAGCTTGGTGAGTAGGTGAGCGTATTAGGACTTAAATGGAGGGCACTCCTCGGTGGCAGCAGGACAGCTCTGGGCATCCGTGCCGCCTCCCGTCTCCAGGCTGCCTTTAAGCTAATTTTCTGGCTCTTTGCCTCCTGTGTGTGTGATGAGACTATTTTCCTTGGTATGTGCCCAGCTATGCCCTAGGATGTTTGGGTTCTCAGGGACACGTGCTCCTCAGCTGGGCACCATGGCCTTGGCTTACCGCCCAGCCTGCAGGGTTCAAATGGCGGACATACATACACCCGTAAGTAACCCATCACACTACAAATGGAGTAGACTGCAGTGGCTGTGACATGTCACACACTGAATTGGGGAAGATGAGGTGACTGTGACCTATGTTGTCACCTCATTTAATCCTGACACGACCCCATGAGTAGTCATTACAAATCTTTTTTTTTTTTTTTTGGAGACAGAGTCTCACTCTGTCACCCAGGCTGGAGTGCAGTGGTGCGATCTCAGCTCACTGCAACCTCTGCCTCCCAGGTTCAAGCGCAAATCCTATTTTATACTCAAGGAAAGAGAAGCTCAGGATGCTGAATTAAATTGCCTACAGCCATACAGCTAGTTAAGGGACAGAGCTAATCCCAACCAAGGTCCCTTTGACTCTGAGCCCTCTGAGAATGTGCAGTCCCTGTGATCCTTTTTTTGCATAAATGGCAACAAAGTAGTCCAGTCCAAACAGCCTCCCTGCTCATTCATGAAAGCTGGAGTGATGGTTTGTGCTTGGAGAGTGCTCAAGTAGAGAAGAGAGACCTGTCCCCTCCCTGCCCTTGGTGTTGGCAAAGGGAGCAGGGAGGAGGCAGAGGGAGGCAGACGCCAGCCCCTTTCCTTGTGGCTCTCTCCAGGTAACTGGCAGCCTGGAGGAGGTGGCGGCTTAATGGGCCTAGCCCACGAAGAGAACTTGGACTTGAAGGTTTAAACAGCAACCTCTCACCAATAATGAAAGATTAGGAGTGGGGAAGCCGTATATAAAAATAGCACTTAATAGTTAACTGGAAAACTATATTTTTGCAACCACTGGTTCCTCGAGAAATAATTGGGTCCCAAGGCAGGAAATGAGTCGTTTTCATGAATGATTATATTGATCATTGGTGCAAAACAGATACACCCCCTTAGGAAAGCAATTCTGTCTGGCTAGTCAGGCGGCCCCAGTGTGAAATCCTGAGAGGCGGCAAGGGGAGGAGGACAGGGGCTGCAAGCCGAGGGAGCCAGGTCCTGGCCTGGCACACACAGGGGCGGGGCTGTTGAATGGGAGATGAGAAGGAACAGAATTTGCCTCCAACATAAGTCCTGAGCTCTCCCAAGGGAAGAAGGTGACAGAGTGAGACCCTGTCTCAAAGAAGAAAAAAAAAGTCACATGAACAGAAATAAAAGTCGAAAGCATGACGAGTCCAAAGGAGGGAAAGTAAAGGGAGTGGTGAGAGATGGCAGGGGCATCATTTGGGTTGGGGGATTGGATGAGGCTCCTCCAAGGGGATGTGACTTGCTCCCATGCTGCTTCAGGTCCTGGGTCAGACAATGATGTGCCTGTCACTCTTTTTTTTTTAAGTCAGGTCTTGTTCTGCACCCAGGCTGGAGTGCAATGGTACAGTCATGGCTCACTGCAGCCTCCAACTCCTGGGCTCAAGCAGTCCTCCCATCTCAGCCTCTCAAGTAGCTGAGACTACAGACATATGCCATCATGCCCAGCTATTTTTTTTTTTTTTAAGAGACAGGATCTCGCTTTGTTGCCTCAGGCTGGCCTCTAACTCCTGGGCTCAAGTGATCCTCCCACCTTGGCCTCCCAAAGTGCTGCGATTGCAGGCGTGAGCCACCATGCACGGCCCCCCATTGCTCTTGATACCCTTACCCACTTACCACCACCACACTTACTGGTACTGTGAGTTTATTGTTTTACCCCTCTCCTGCTCCCCCCACCACCCCTTCTCGTGCCTGGTGTCTGATTGGTTGACACAGTCAGTACAGGGTGACTGAAGGGTAGTTAGCCCTGAGGTGAGTCTGGCAGAGAGAACACTAGCACAGAGGCTTTGGGGTCGAAAAGAGCCCGCATGTGGCTGGGCACAGTGGCTCACGCCTGTAATCCCAGCACTTTGGGAGGCTGAGGCAGGCAGATCACGAGGTCAGGAGATTGAGACCATCCTGGCTAACATGGTGAAACCCCGTCTCTACTAAAAATACAAAAAATTAGCTGGGCATGATGGCAGGCGCCTGTAGCCTCACCTGCTTGGGAGGCTGAGGCAGCAGAATGGTGTGAACCCGGGAGGCAGAGCTTGCAGTGAGCCGAGATCACACCACTGCACTCCAGCCTGGGCAACAGAGTGAGACTCTGTCTCAAAAAAAAAAAAAAAGCTCTTGAAGCTTGGCGTGGTGGTTCACGCCTATAATCCCAGTACTTTGGGAGGCTGAGGTGGGTGGATCACCTGAGGTCAGGAGTTCGAGACCAGCCATGGCCAACCTGGCGAAACCCCATGTCTACTAAAAATACAAAAATTAGCTGGGCATGGTGACGGCTGCATGTAATCCCAACTACTTGGGAGTCTGAGGCAGGAGAATCGCTTGAACCTGAGAGGCGGAGGTTGCAGTGAGCTGAGATGCGCCATTGCACTCCAGCCTGGGCAACGACAAGAGTGAAATTCCATCTCAAAAAAAAAAAAAAGTTCTTTCTAGATTTTCTATTTCAAAGCTTCAGCTGAGTGGCTGACATTTTGTTTGTTTGTTTTGTTTGTTTGTTTTTACAACTGAACCCTGTCCTTTTTGTGACCCAGAGGGAAATCACCAGCCTCAGAGAGATTGAGGAGAAATTATTATTTTTTTAATAGAGAGAGAGCCTTGCTGTATTGCCCAGGCTGGCCTCGAACTCCTGGTCTCAAGCAATCCTCCTGCCTCAACCTCCCAAAGCACTGGGATTACAGGCGTGAACACCGTGCGTGGCCTAGAAATGATTGTTAAATAGTTGAATAATGTAGCTAGGTCTCTCCATTTGGATGATGACTCCGTGGTGGATAGTTTCCTCTCTCCACCTCTGGCTTTCCGGGGTGAGAATGAGCAGTGGCAGATTTCAATTTCTAGGTTGGTCCCCTGCTGCCCCAAGCCAGGCGCCAACTCAGCCACATCCAAGCAGCTGCCTCCCCTGTCATTTGGTGTGTCCTCACGGGAGGCAAACTCATTTCAGTGGAAGCTCAAGCAAAGTGTAATTAGGACAGTAAATCTGCTGCTTAACAGCAACAAAGAAAGTCCTATGGCAGATTTTACAGTCCTGGAGAAGTGATTTGAGGCTGAAGGAAGGGTGGGAGAGACCTGGCCTTTGATTTAATTGCTTCCAGCCTGGGAACAAAGTCCAAGACATGGTAACCTCATTTACTCCAGAAAATGCACCATGACTCTTTAAAAGTTTATGGTGTGATAGTCTGAGGTTGGAGGAATAGGGACATGATTTCATGAAAGTCTTTTTTTTTTTTCCTTTCTATGCCTTGCAGTGGAACTGTAACTCCTACTTTTCACCCTGCATCACTATCCTCACTTCCATTTTTGGGATATTTACCATTTATCAAGCAACATACCATGGACTGCAGATGCATTTTCTTTTTCTTTTTTTTTTTTTTCTCTGAGACGGAGTCTCGCTCTGTCACCCAGGCTGGGGTGCAGGGGCGCAATCTCCACTCACTGCAACCTCCGCCTCCTGGGTTCAAGCGATTCTCCTGCCTCAGCCTCCCGAGTAGCTGGGACTGCAGGTGCCCGCCACCAGGCCTGGCTAATTTTTTGTATTTTTAGTAGAGACGAGGTTTTACCGTGTTAGCCAGGATGGTCTCGATCTCCTGACCTCATGATCTGCCTGCCTCGGCCTCCCAAAGTGCTGGGATTACAAGCGTGAGCCACTACGCCCAGCCAAGGCAGTCCTATGATCCTAAACCTCATTTTATGGATGAGAAAACTGAGGTTCAGGGAGGCAAGTGGCTTGCCCGGGGTTGCAGCACATGTGAATGGAGGAGCTGGGTGTGAAGAAGCCATGCCCCAACCTTTGTGCCGTGCTGCCGCTGCTTGGTCTGAGGACGCCACAAACCATGACGCCAGCTCAAAGTCACACCACCAGCATCGCCCAGCCTCCTGGCCTTTCCCTCACATTCCTTCGTGGCAAGAGTGGTACTTTTCTAAACCTCGGGCTTAGTGGCTGCCGAGCCACTGCTTGCGGCTCAGTTCCCCATCTGGGCCAAGAGGATTGTGCGTCTCCATCTATATCAGCTACCCAGGCAGTCCTAGTGCTGGTGTTCAAGGGGAAGTGATCCATGGGACCTTCTGTGGGGAGGAGGCCTTGGGGCAAAAGAGGGCCCAGGCACCTGGACTCTATTTGTAGTCTCTCTTGCAACTTCCGTGGATGGCTGCAGGCAGGCCATTTCTTTCCTTTGAGCCTCAGTCTCCTAGACTAGAAAGTAAAGGCCAGGGGGACCAGTGGGCATCTGAAGAGTGCTGTGAGTCCACCACAGAGAGACAGGTGTCTCCTTCCTCTAGGAAGTTGGCCTCCGAGGGGATCCTGCCTCGTCCAGGAAGCATGCTGCCTAACAGCACCTGACCTTGCCCTGCCTGTTCAGCTTTTGATTGCTGAATTTACAGTGTTTGTTTGCTTTTTTTTTTTTTTTTTTTTAGAAGGAATCTGGCTCTGTCACCCAGGCTGGAGTGCAGTGGTGGAATCTCAGCTTACTGCAACCTCCACCTCCCAGGTTCAAGCGATCCTCCTGCCACAGCCTTCTGAGTAACTGGAATTCTAGGTGCACGCCACCACGCCCAGCTAATTTTTGTATTTTTAGTAGAGATGGGGTTTCACCATGTTGGCCAGGCTGGTCTCAAACTCCTGACCTCAGGTGATCCACCCACCTTGGCCTCCCAAAGTGCTGGGATTACAGGTGTGAGCCACCACTTCTGGCCACATTTGCCTTCTTTGCGAGTGTTTTTAAAATACTGGAGGCCTTTCCTGGAGGGTTTCTCCTCTCCAGATGGCCCCAGAGCACCCCAAGCTCAGGGCATGTCCCTCCCCAGCCAAGCTGTCTCCCTTTACTTCCTTTGCCTCCTCTCTCCCAATTATTTTGGCCCAAACTGATCAGTCCCGCTGGCCTCTCCCAGGCAGGTCCTTCTGGCACTCCTCTGGTGGACCGCCCCCATCGGCCACACTTGCCCTGCTCTCCAGTGATTCTGTGGCTCCTGGCTCCGTAGTCTCGCGGACAGCTCTCTTTCCTGGGAAGATGTTTCTGGTGGGCCTGACAGGGGGCATTGCCTCAGGCAAGAGCTCAGTGATCCAGGTGTTCCAGCAGCTGGGCTGTGCGGTGATTGACGTGGACGTGATGGCCCGGCACGGTGAGTTGGAGGGGCAGGTTGGGGGGCCGTGCACAGCAGCTCCCTGTGCTTCCGGCCTTCTGCCATGCCTCCTTTTTTTATAAGTCTCAGAGGAGGGGAAGGCTCCTGTTGACCCTGGTCTGACTTCTGTCTCTGCCCCATGCTTGCCTTCTCTGCTCTTTTATTTTCTCTTTTTAGAAACCCCCCAGCTGTACCCCATTACCAGCACAAGGGATCCTGTACACTCTGCTCTTTTCCTTCACTGCTTTCTCTACCCTCATTTTGCTTTTGCTCCACCTGAAAGAAGCACCCGAGTTCCCCCATCATTTTGCCCCTGGTCACTGAGGTCCTCTGACTGGCCCTGAGGCTTCAGGGAGTGACCCAGCTTCTTCCTCCTGCCACAGTCGTGCAGCCAGGATACCCTGCCCACCGGCGCATCGTAGAGGTCTTCGGCACTGAGGTCTTGCTGGAGAACGGCGACATAAATCGCAAGGTCCTGGGGGACCTGATCTTTAACCAGCCTGACCGGCGGCAGCTGCTCAACGCCATCACCCACCCCGAGATCCGCAAGCAGATGATGAAGGAGACGTTCAAGTACTTCCTCCGGGGTAAGTGCCGGGGCCTGGGGCAGGGTTGGGGGCAACACCCTCTCCTTCCAGGGCCAGGGCCCTTCTCTGCAGAAAGTTTGGCCAGGGTAGGGGAGCTGGTTATCCCAGCTGATGAGTTCATACTGCTTACTGGCATCCGCTCCACGCAAAGCCCCGTACCAGCCCCAGAGGAAAGAAGCACGTTCCCTCAGCTCTTAAGGAGGCTGACAGTTTAATGAGAAGAGACACATGAGGCTTTCGAGCCATGAGCCCAGGAAGTAAGTTGGTTTTTCTAGTAGGGATGGGAGTAATAAGAGCTGGTGAATAATGGAGCCATAAATCTGAGTTCAAATCCCAACCCTGACTTTCTAGCTGTGTGACTTCATTGAGTGATCTCACCCTCAGCTCATTTTTTCATCTGTGCAGCGGGGATAATAATCCAACATGAGGCTGGGCACAGTGGCTCATGCCTGTAATCCCAGCACTTTGGGAGGCCGAGGCAGGCAGATCACTTGAGGTCAGGAGTTTGAGACCAGCCTGGCCAACATGGTGAAACCCCGTCCCTACTAAAAATACAAAATTTAGCTGGGCATGGTGGTGTGCACCTGTAATCCCAGCTACTCGGGAGGTTGAGGCGGGAGAATCGCTTTAACCTGGGAGGTGGAGGTTGCAGTGAACTGAGATTGCACCCTATACTCAGACTGTCTAGGCAACAGAGCAAGACTCCGTCTCAAAAAAAAGAAAAAATCCAACGTGAGCATGTTAGGAAGACTGAGGGTCCAGGTCAGTGACTGTCAGTTAATCACACATGTAAACTGCAGTCAGGGGCAGGTTTGGTTCTGGCTGAGCCATTTGGGAAAGCAAGTTTGTAGACTGGAAATTGGGAAGGGACCAAGATGGCCAGGGTGGGTAGGGGAAGGGGAGTATTTGAAATCAGGGGCCTGGGGCCAGTTGGCAAGAACCTTCTTCCAAGCTATATGCCATGGTTCAAGCCCTGTTCTTTTTTATTTTATTTTATTTTATTTTTAGAGATGGGGTCTCACTATGCTGGCCAAAGTGGTCTCAAACTCCTGGCCTCAAGCATTCCTCCCACCTTGTCCTCCCAAAGTGCTGGGATTACAGGCATGAGCTGCCACACCTGGCCTAAGCCATGTTCTTCAGGACAGCATTGCACAGGGGTGGCCTGATGCTTACTTTCCAGGTTGGGGTCAGTCACCAGAAGTGGGAGGGAGAACAGAGGGCGGTGGCTTGGGATCTGGCAAGAGGCTGGCCTAGGGCTGCTGGAGATTTGCATGCCAGCCTTTGGCACATGTGGCCTCCAGCCTGGGCCTCCGAGTTGAAGGCCTGGTTGCCTGTCACCCCACTCTCAGTCACTACACTGAGACTCTCCTTCCACGAGGGTATAGGGGAGCCTTTTTTTTTTTGAGATGGAGTCTCGCTCTGTCACCCAGGCTGGAGTGCAGTGGAGTGATCTCGGCTCACTGCAACCTCCCTTCCCAGGTTCAAGCGATTCTTCTGCCCTCAGCCTCCCGAGTAGCTGGGACTACAGGAACATGCCACCAAACCTGGCTAACTTTTGTATTTTTAGTAGAGATCAGGTTTCACTATATTGGCCAGGCTGGTCTCAAACTCCCGACCTCATGATATGCCTGCCTCGCCCTCCCAAAATGCTGGGATTACAAGCGTGAGCCACTGTGCCTGGCTGGGGGAGCCTTTTACACTGTGACCATGGCCAAGCCCCTTATTCTGTCATGCCTTGAGTGAGCAACCTCCCCCCACCCTCATCCCCCTGTGGCCAATACCTCCCTCCAAAAGAGAGATGACTCTACAGACATCCATGATGCTGACCCCAACCCCCTCCTGTCCGGGCTGGAGCTGGCTCCCGCATCTTCCCTGCTGAACCAGCGTGTGCACTCCGTCTCAGCACCACGCCACAGGCCTCCTCCCTGCCTCCCTCAAGAAGAGTCCTCCCTCTGGACTCTTTATGCTGCCTCCTATGTTGTGCCAGTGTCCTTCCCGTCCCCCACCCAGAGTGAAGTCATTTGCCTTTCATTCCTGCCCTTTCTGCATTCTCTCCCATGCCAGTTACCGGTGTATCTGCAGGGCTTCGAGGCGGCAGTGGCTCTCCCCTTCTGAAATTAAACATCGGATAATGTCACCAGCTCCAAAGCTCTTTCACTGTGTCATCCACCCAGCCTCCCGCCTCCCCAACCACCACCACTTAAATAAAAGCCAGAGAGCCCTTTTGAGCTCGATAAGGTGAAAAATGGGGACGACAGCTGTGGCTTCCACAGTCCCAGTTTTTCCCTGATGAGTATAACAAATACAACTGTCAAAGTTGGTATAATCAAACGTCAGATAAGATCACCAGCTGTTGGGGACTTGTCTGTGTAGGCAGATGGATGTCTTAATAGAGTCAGGATGGTTTGCAGAGCTTATCAGACAGGAGGGATGTGACAGCTGAATAGCCCTTTGCTGGTGAACCAAATAGCTGACCACGTACTCCCCAGAGGGGCCGGAGAAAGGACAGCAAGGGGAGAGGAAGTGATGGGAGCTGAACAGGAAAGGGAGATAAGAGGCCCGGAGAGGATCTAGTCTTGGCTTCTGCTCCAAGTTAGGGAGGCACACCACACTGTTGGCCTCCCCCTGCAACAGTAACTATCATTTTGGGGCACCTAGCGAGGGACTGGTGAAGGAATAGTACTGCATGGTTCACATATATTCAAGGCTCATTTCATCTTTACCATCATCCTGTGAAGTAGGTATTCTTTTTACTCATTTATACAGATGAGGTTTACACAAAAGGGGGCCCAAGGTCACATGGTGGGGAAGTGGGGGGGCTACCAACCAAGGTGTGTCATCAGAGCCCATGGTTTTAACCCCCTTGTTCAATTGTGGGCTTCTCTTGGGCTTCCTGAGCAGCAGGTCTTGGGGAACAGGAAACCAAGCAGCTGAGATTGCCACCCCCCCACCGCCATTGTCCCTGCATCACTTTGAGTGCAAGTTTCCCGTGACACCCCTGGAATTGGTGTGATGTGTGTCTGGTTCTGTGCTTGGAAGTGTTTTGAGTGGGATGCTCCAGGGGTACAGTCTCCTGCCCCAGCCAGGCCAGGGGTCTCTGGGCAGAGAAGCATTTTCCTGTCTCTTACCCTTCTTGCTCTCCTGGAGCCCTCCCAGTTTTGTACACATGCACAGGGGTCACTGACCTAAAAAGAACGAGGAGCGTGTAGCCCACAGCAGCCTACGGATGTGCTCACTCACAGTGGGTGGGGGTGCTGCCCTTGACTGGCCTTGGCTTGTGGTGGGAGGTCCAGCCAGTGCCTTTTACACTGCAGGAGTGTAATACAGTTTTAGGCATAACTGCCCCCTCTGCCTCCAGATCCAGGCCTTACCCTGGCTGTAGGTCTGCCTCTGATGGGAGAAGCAGCTTCTTTCTGCTGCTGCGGCCCCCACGTGAGCCTCTCACGGAGAGTTGGTAGAGACAGCCCACCTTGGCTGTTGTCAGCAGGGCTGGGCCTGCACATGGCTCTTTGGGAAGAACCTATCTTTTGGGTGTTTTGTTTGTTTGTTTGTTTCTGAGAAATAACAACTTGAGATTTAAGATCAAGGTGAACTAAACCCTTAGTGCCTGCCCTGATCACCTCCTTGCCTCACACGGCCTGAGGCCTCTGCTTCAGCCCGCACAGTAGAGCCTCCCTCTCCCTGTGCTGTGGTGGTTCTCATTCGTGGAATCCTCACCTTCACCTTCTCATTTTCAAGTATCAAAAGACCTGCCCCCCACTTTTCAAGGCCAGCACAAGTGCCAGCCCTTCTACAAGGTCTTCCCTGATCAGCTATCCAGAAATGATTTTCTGCAGCCTTCTGTTCTGCACAGCATTGGAACCGGCCAGTGTGCAGGGTATGTGTGTCCTTGGAAGGCCTGCCCCTCTGCTGGGCGCTCTGGACGGTGGGGCCCAGCATATCATCAGTCCTCGGTGTGTGCTTGCAGAATTGAACTTGGGGGATTTCCAACCTCTCCCCAGGATACCGCTACGTGATTCTGGATATCCCCCTGCTGTTTGAGACCAAGAAGTTGCTCAAGTACATGAAGCACACCGTGGTAGTATACTGGTGAGTGTGTAGCATGCCCTGGCTGGAAGGGAGGACCATGGGGGTATCTGGGAAACAGCCCACATCATTTTGCACTTTGCCCTTTCCCCACGGGGCGGCCAAGAGGCATGGGGGTTTGGGCAGCAGTGCTCAGGGTCTGTAGAAACCAACCTTTGTGCCTGACGCGGATAGTCCTGGGGGCAGGTGTGGGAAGGGACAGCCCGCGGGCTTCTCTAGTGTTTGGGGAGCGCTCCCCCTGCTGACCATTGCAGGCACTTCAGCCCAGATGCCTGGCCTCGCCATGGGCCACTGTTACTCAGTGGCTCCTTCTTCCTCCTGTAGCACCTTTATTACTTTGCACAGTTTACCTCTCAGTGGGAGGTGGTCAGGACAAGTGTTGATATTCCTATTACTGAAGATAAAATTAAAGAGGGGGCAGTTACAGAATGTGTCCAGGGTCACCCTTTGGCAACACCTGTTACGAACAGAAGGTTTCGTGGAAGGGACTGTCAGCCCAGCTAAGGAAGGCGCTTTGTTCTCAGAATTCCCCAGGACATGGAGCCAACCAGAATCCAGGTTTGACAAACAGGAGGATCAACCTGTGGGGGAAAATGAGTCCCTGTCCCAGTGGGGTGAGAGTAGATGAGTCCGCAGGGTATCTCTGCTACCCAGAAGCTTCCCGGATGCCACCCACAAGTACAGCAGACACATAGGTGGGCACTTGGCTCTGCTGGTATTTTGGGCATAGGTTGGCCCTCAAGGGCCTAAGGCATTGGAGGCTCCCAGCACGCTGGAGGCGGAGCCTGGAGTGCTCAGTGCCCTGAAAATCCCCCTGCCTTTCCCCCTGGGTCCCCATGGGCTGTCGTTGAAAGCCCAGTCTGAATCCCTTGAGCCCAATGCAGGGACGCAGGCATCCTCTCAGCTCCCGCACTGGGCCGTGCTGCCTTATGTGAGTAAACCTGCAGCCTCTTTGGGTTCTTCATTCCCTGTTTGTGAGGCTGTTAACTAAGGTCAGGCAAACCCCACAAAGACCTGGAATTCTCTTTGCCTTAGTAGCACGATTGGAGCTTTGTACTTAGGGATAAAAACATTTTTTTTAAAGGATCTTAGAGGCCAGGTGCAGTGGCTCACGCCTGTAATCCCAGCACTTTGGGAGGCCGAGGTGGGTGGATTACCTGAGGTCAGGAGTTCGAGACCAGCCTGGCCAACATGGTGAAACCCCATCTCTACTAAAAATATAAAAACTAGCCGGGTGTTGTGGCGGGCACCTGTAATCTCAGCTGCTTGGGAGGCTGAGGCCAGAGAATCGCTTGAACCCAGGAGGTGGAAGTTGCAGTGAGCAGAGATTGCACCATTGCACTCCAGCCTGGGTGACAAGAGTGAGCAAAACTCCATCTCAAAAAAAAGGGTGGGTGCAGTGGCTCGTGCCTATAATCCCAGCACTTTGGAAGGCCGAGGCAGGTGGATCACCTGAGGTCAGGAGTTCGAGAGCGGCGTGACCAACATGGAGAAACCCCATCTCTACTAAAAATACAAAAATTAGCCAGGCATGGTGGTGCATGCCTGTAATCCCAGCTACTTGGGAGGCTGAGGCAGGAGAATCGCTTGAACCCAGGAGGCAGAGGTTGCAATGAGCCAAGATCGTACCATTGCACTCCAGCCTGGGCAACAAGAATGAAACTCCGTCTCAAAAAAAAAAAAAAGGCCGGGCATGGTGGCTCATGCCTGTAATCCCAGCACTTTGAGAGGCCGAGGTGGGCGGATCATGAGGTCAGAAGATCGCGACCATCCTGGCTAACACGGTTAAACCCTGTCTCTACTAAAAATACAAAAAAAATTAGCTGGGCATGATGGTGGGTGCCTGTAGTCCCAGCTACTCGGGAGGCTGAGACAGGAGAATGGTGTGAACCTGGGAGGCGGAGCTTGGAGTGAGCTGAGATCGCACCACTGCACTCCAGCCTGGGCGACAGAGCGAGACTCCATCTCAAAAAAAAAAAAGGATCTTAGAGTGTAGATGAGAAGACAGCAGGGGCCGACACCTGCATGTGCATTCGCCAGATGACCCTGCGCCCACCTCTGGCCATTTGTCCTTCCTGTGCTTTGCTTTTTTTTTTTTTTTTTTAATTGAGATGGAGTCTCACTCTGTCACCCAAGGTGGAGTACAGTGGCGCGATCTCAGCTCACTGCAACCTCTGCCTCCCAGGTTCAAGTGATTCTCCTGCCTCAGCCTCCTGATTAGCTGGGATTACAGGCGCACGCCACCATGCCCGGCTAAGTTTTGTATTTTTAGTAGAGACAGGGTTTCACCATGTTGGTCAGGCTGGTCTTGAACTCCTGACCTCGTGATCTACCTGTCTCGGCCTCCCAAAGTGCTGGGATTACAGGCATGAGCCACTGCGCCTGGCCCTTCCTGTGCTGTTCTTTGAGGTTGGTCTGTTTGCCGAGAGCAGAGGTGGCCATGGGTTTTGGTGGGTGAGTGGGGCTTTGTTGACTGTGTGTGCTCTCCAGGAGACCTTCAGCCCCACTCACCGGCCAGAGGAGCCTTTGCCAGAGTCCTGGGTGCCACTCATGCCCTGCTTTCAGTGGGTGTGGGTGTATAACTCTTGAGAGATGCCAGAGAGGTGGTGATGCTTTTCACCAAAGGGATCTAAGCTTTACAAAAATAAGGACTCCCTTGTGGATTTCTTTAACTGAAAGACTACCCCTGGTGCATTTGAAATTACTTAGGACATCTCCTGAAGTGTGATTATACCAAAACATGATTTCATGCTGGTTTCTTTTTTTTGAGACAGGGTGTCACTTTGTCATTCAGGCTAGAGTGCAGTGGCACAATCACAGCTTACTATAGCCTCAAACTCCTGGGCTCAAGCAGTCTTCCCACCTCAGCCTCTTGAGTAGCTGGGATTGCAGGCATGCAGCATCACATCTGACTACTTTTTTTATTTTTTGTAGAGATTGGGTCTTGCTGTGTGGCCCAGGCTGGTCTCAAGCTCCTGGGCTCAATGATCCTCCTCCTCAGCCTACCAAAGTGCTGGGATTATAGGCATGAGCCACTGTGCCCAGCCAATTTCATGTTTTTGAAAAATTTGTCAATTGTGGAATAAGTGGGTAAAAATCCTATTACCACAAATTGTACCAAGTCTTAGACTAACTAGAATGGGACCATTTCTGAGCCCCAAGAAGGGCTGTCGGAGGTGCTGCCCCACATCCAGGAGGCTCTGTGGTCTGGGCCACACCTTCAGGAGGATGTGCACCTACTGGGAGCCCCAGGCCATCTCTATTCTCACACTAGATTCTCCCACCCACAGATATGTGATCTCCCTGATGAAGGCTGGATTTAGTCCTTGTTCTCAGCGAGGTGGGTATTGGCCCCACAATGGCCACAGTACACTGACCCCGTAACAGAGGACATCTATAGCTCGTATAATTCATTTTCATGGCAAGTGGCTGCGTTTGTTTTTGGCCTCACTTGGTCTGCTTCCCAGAATCCCTAAGAAGGGACCAAACTTCCAAGGTGGGAGGATCACTTAAGCCCAGGAGTTTGAGACCAGTGTAGGCAACATAGCAAGACCTCGTCTCTATATTTATTTAAAAATAAAAAAGCCAGGCGCGGTGGCTCACACCTGTAATCCAGCACTTTGGGAGGCCGAGGCGGGCAGATCACAAGGTCAGGAGATCAAGACCATCCTGGCTAACATGGTGAAACCCCATCTCTACTAAAAATCAAAAAATTAGCCAGGTGTGGTGGCGGGCGCCTATAGTCCCAGTTACTCGGGAGGCTGAGGCAGGAGAATGGCGTGAACCTGGGAGGCGGAGGTTGCAGTGAGCCGAGATCGCACCACTGCGCTCCAGCCTAGGTGAAAGAGCAAGACTCCATCTCAAAAAAAGAAAAAAAGAAAAAAAAAAAGTCCAGGCGCGGTGGCTTATGCCTGTAATCCCAGCACTTTGGGAGGCCAAGGTGGGTGGATCACCTGAGGTCAGGAGTTCAAGACCAGCCTGGCCAACATGGTGAAATCCCGTCTCTACTAAAAATACAAAAATTAGCTGGGCATGGTGTTGCACGCCTGTAATCCCAACTACTTGGGAGGCTCAGGCAGGAAGACCTCTTGATCCCAAGAGGCAGAGGCTACAGTGAGCAGAGATTGTGCCACTGCACTCCAGCCTGGGCAAGCGAGACTCCGTCTCAAAAAAAAAAAAAAAATACAAAAATTAGCTGAGCTTGGTGGCGCACGCCGGTAATCCCAGCTACTCAGGAGGCTGAGGCAGGAGAATCATTTGAACCTGGAGGGTAGAGGTTGCAGTGAGCCAAGATCACGCCACTGCACTCCAGCCTGGGCGACAGAGCGAGACTGTCTCAGGAAAAAAAAAAAAAAAAAAAAGAAGGAACCAAAATGTAGTGATCAAACCCTTCCATTTTATAACTGGGAAAACTCAGGCCTCGTGACAAGGCAGAAAGACCCCAAATGGTAGAAAACAGCTGCTGCAACCCCTTGTGCTCTTGTCCTCACTGAGGGTCTGAAGTAGCTCTTAGAGCTAGAGGGGTGTTAGAGGTAACCCCGCTCCAGAGGACTGACTGTAGCCCAAGGCAAGAGAGGGAGTTTCCTGAGGAAGGACCCAGATGGTGACCTCAGGGTGGGTGAAGGAGGTATTCTTTGAATTTCTCTTGGAGTTGGGAGACTTGATATTGTCCGACCTAATCTGCAGTGCTGAATCCTGTCCCACAACTAAGGGGGACCAATTCTCATGTCCTTGATCCTCTTTGAAGCACCTTGGGCTTGTCTGTCCCACATCATCAGTGGCATTAAGCACAAGAGATACCATCTTAGCACAATCCTTTTACTCTAAATGTTCAGGGGAGGGGTGTAGCAGCAAGGAGAGGGGGTCTCTGTGATGGCCCAAGGAGATATTTTTGATACTGAAGGCCCAGGCCCCCAGGGGAACTGCAGGAAGCGTCTAGCTCATAGGCATAGGCCTTTCAGTAAAGGTCACCCATCCAGGGATCCAGGATGTAGCTGGTTCCAGGTGATGAAATCTTCCCACCTTATGACTGGGGAATGTCAGGTCTAGTAGCAAAGCAAAGAGACCCCAGATGGCAAAAAAAAAAAAAAAAAAAAAAAGAGCTGTGGCCAAAGTTCCCCCCTTGTTTGTATTAAGGGACTTCCGTAGCCCATAGAGCTCTGGGTTCCTCACAGTGAGTGGAGTGGGGTGGGAGGCAGCCAGTGAGCTTCCAAGCCTCCCTCCCTGGCTGTGGGACCCTAAGTAGCCCAGAGCAGGGTAGGGTTGGAGGGAAGATCCAGTCCCCATGCTCTCTGTTTCAGGCTGGGCCTGGCAGGGCTGCCTATCCCTGTAACTTGGGGTGAGAGGGAGGCAGGACCTACAGTGCCCTTTTGCCCTATCCTTAGTGACCGGGACACACAGCTGGCACGGCTGATGCGGCGGAACAGCCTGAACCGCAAGGACGCAGAGGCCCGCATCAATGCCCAGCTGCCCCTGACAGACAAGGCCCGCATGGCCCGCCATGTCCTAGACAACTCGGGCGAGTGGAGTGTCACCAAACGCCAGGTCATCCTCTTGCACGCCGAGCTGGAGCGCTCCCTGGAGTACCTGCCGCTGAGGCTTGGGGTCCTCACAGGGCTCGCTGCCATTGCCAGCCTCCTCTACCTGCTCACCCGCTACCTTCTGCCTTACGCCTAGTGGGGCACTCAAGGCAGGGAGCCCCAGGCCTCCATCTATCTCCTTGGAGGCTGAAGCCAGGTAACACATCCTGTTTCCTCTCAGCCCCCTCCACACACACACACACACACACACACACACACACACACACACACACACACACACACACACACACACACGGACTCTCCGAATCAGGGCTGGGCCTCTGTGCCAGGCCATCCCGTCTTTGGAGTGTATCCTATTTGAGGTCAAGAAATAGCCTGCTGTCCTTCCCACCTTCCCCGAGCAGCACCTACAGAACAGCAACCGTGATGGTGTGTGAAAGCAACAGTCAGAGACTGCTATACATTTCTGTGGGTGGGGGTAGGGAATACTGGCTCTGTGGCCCTCCTCAGAGCTGGGAGGCCAAGGGTTCACTGGGCTTGAATCCTCTCTAAGCACCTACCCCATTATGGCCTAAACCTCCTCAGTGGACCACGGGAAATCATGTTGGACCAAGGGTTTCCATGTTCAAACAGAGTCAACAAGGCCCTCCCCTAGGTTGAGATATTTTTGATACTGAAGGCCCAGGCCCCCCAGTATGGCTTGCTGCCAGCAAGCAGCAAGGATTCTCTCGTGGGTAACGCTGTAGCCAGGCAGGACCAGCCTCTTCTGGGAGACCCCTCTCACCACGTAGGGTTTGTGTAGTGCTCCCACATCCTGCTTATTGCCTGCCACCCCTACTTCTCGCCTGGACCTCTTGGTATTCCGTGTACACCATCCTTGCTGTTTCTTGCCTCTGTGCCTTCAACCTGCTGCTCCTGGCCTGGGATACCTTTTATTTTCTTTATTTCTTCTTCCTTTTTTTTTTTTTTTTTTTTTAACCTACAACTAGCTCTCAGTTCAGGCACTGTCTAAAGCCCCAGGCTGGGTTAGGTGGTCTAGGATACCAACTCCCCCTCAACATTTTACCTTAATCCAACAGTACAGTAATTAGCCGAAACTTGCCTGGTTTTTCCTACTAGACTGTAAGCCCTCTAGGGACAGGGACAGTGTCTTATTCATCTCTGTGTTCTTAGTGCAGAGCCTGGCCCGCTGTTGGTGTTTAATAAAGTGTGTTGATCTGAAATGCCCCAGACCAACCAAGATTCCCAGACTTGGCTTCTTCCCACACTGGGCTGGAGTCCTCCCGGAGCTCAGGGGGAGGTGAGGGCCCCAGAAGGTACACTTGCCATCAGGCTTCTCCCTGGGTCCCAGGAGGACTGCAGCCAGGCCCGAGGCACCTTTGTGGGAGGTGGGTAGAGGGCTGAGGCAGCGTCACACCTTCTTGCCCCGCCTCCCCATCTGCCTTCCCCAACCCAATTAGACCAGCGCAGACATAAGCCTTCCCTGCCAGGGCCTGCAGACTTGCTGATGTGTTGATCCTGCAGCCAGAAGCCTATTAAGGCTAGAAATGAGTGTGACGGATGCAAATGCTGTGGTGGCCATACTTAGTGCCCCCTTTCCCAGAGCCGCTTGTGCTGAGTCTAGCTCATTAACTTGCTGCAAACCCCTAAGGGGCAAAGAAGGGCCGGGTAAGGCAGTGGTGGGCTGCCGGGTGGGTGGCCAGGCAGGATGAGGGTAGCAGGAGCCTGCCACTTCCTCGGTTTGGTGCGATCCGCCAGGACGGGGAAAGGAGAGGGAAGGTATGGACCCCCACAGTGCCCTATCACCCCAATAATTGAGGAAATGGCACTTCCTAGTATCGGCAGCATGCCAGGCACTGCTGGATGTGTAAGACCCTATAGTTAACATAACACTGATTATTTCCATCCCAGGCTCAGAAAGATGGATTTGGTCCAGGTTGCAGAGCCAGGCTTCTGAACTCTCTCCTGTGCCCTGAGCCTCTCGTCAGGAGGAGCTGGAGCCTGGGGTTGGGTTGGGCCTTGGGCTCGCATTCTGGCTCCGCTTGCCATGTGACCTCCTGCCTTTAGTTTCTACTCATACATCGTTAGGCTTCATAGTGGAGGACACTGAAAACCCTTAGCAAACTGTAAAGTTCCAGAGAATTAACTTCTTCCCTGACCCAGTGAGCTGGGTTTGAAGCAGGAATGTCAGAGCATGGCAGGTGTGGAGAAACCTCGAATTCAGCCCTGCCCTGCCCGGGCCTCGCCAAAGCTCCCTCTCCAGCTCCTCTTGCCTCCCTGCCCCAGGATCCCCTTCCCGGCCTTGGGGGTCCAAGGCGGCCTTAAAAGAAGGACTACTTTCTCCGAAGGGGACTTGAAGTTGAGGCCGCTCAGCAACTGCAGAGGTCGGGCCTCCGGGACCCAGGCCCGCGCCCGAGCCGGCGGCCTGCCGTTCGGCCGGCAGGTGGCAGCACCCTCCCGGGCTGGGCCGGGCCTCCGCGGCGGGCGCTCGCCGAGCGGCCTAATCTTCCTCCTCCCAGGCCGCGGGCGGTCTCAGACTCCTGCCGAGCAGCTGCCGCGGGAGCGCGGGCCAGGTGGGCGCGGAGGCTCTGCCTGACCCTGAGCGCTAACTCAAAAGGTGCGTTGTTCGCCCACGTCCTCTGAGCCTGGGCTGCGGGCCCTGGGTGCCAAAGGGCGTGTCCCCTGCCCACCCACCGCGACGGCGACGGGACCCTGCAGCCTCCGCGTTCCGTTCCCTCACTTTGGGCCTTAGCACCCGGCGCGGAGCAATAAGACACCAGCGAGGGTGAAGACGCACACGCCTTCTGGGCGGGGGACGAAGGGCGCAGGCAGGCCTCTAAAACACCCCCACCCCCAGGCCCGACTGGCCCGAGGGTCATTCGCAGTTTCACAGTTTACAAAGCACGTTCCAGTTATCCCCTTGAAATCTCCCAGCTGTGTGAGGGAGACAGGTCCAGAATTTTACAGAGGCTCAGAGGTTGAGCCAAGGGGCCTAAGTAGCCAACAGGTATAACCACCAAGCTTCTTGACTCCCAGTACAGTGCTCCTCCGGCTATCTGCACTGTCCCCATTATACACTTTGGCTCTTTAGTAATTGACAACTCTTCTTCAAATGTTCATTCTCTCTCTCTCCTCATGGGGGGCAGGGCAGAGGCAGGGAAAAGTTTAGGACCTTCCATGATGAGCCTCCATGGCTAGAAATTGAATGGGAGCAGGATAGGCGCGCTGCTGAGCGCCCCTAGTTCTCACCAAGGCACTTTAGGTCAGAAGGAAACAGTCTCAGAGCAGGAGGGGGAATGCGATGGCAGTGATGACTTCAGGCCATGGGGGCATATAGGAGTGGGCAGGGAGACCCCCGGACATGGTGGGAGAGAAGGAGCAAAAGGAAGGAGGTGATGTGGTGCTATAGGTTGCTTTCCTGCTCCTTCCAGGAGAGACATGGCTGGTGGTTCCTCATCCCACCTGCAGAGCTGAGGCTGCACCCAGCTGGGACCCAAACCGCCTCTCTTTGCTCCCCACCTTCCCCTCCGCTCCCAGTCACTTAGATTCCAATACAATTTCCAGCTAACCAGCATGTCGATAGAACAAGTCGGGCGGCCGGATTGCTGGCCAATTACAGGAAATCATTCTGCTCCACAGCTCAGCGCTCAGGAAGGGAGAGGGAGGGAGGGAATTCAAGGGAGCAGGCGCCCAGCTTGCAGGCTGGGAACGGGCTTCAGGCAGAAGGCTGGGAGTGCTGCAGCCCCCCACCCCTCAGGGGTGGGGGGTGAGGAGGCTCCTGGGGGCAGGCCAGCCCTAGGCTCATCCTCTGCCTCATGCGGAGCTCTGGATCCAACTTCTGTGTGATGGGGAGATTGGTGCCCCAAGCCGCTAAGAGAGACAGAGCTGGGAGTTGAGTGTGGTTGAGAGTCCGGAAAGCGAGGCATCTTAGTGTCATAAGGGATAGAAGCCGAGATAGCAGGACCACCCTCTCCCAGAGCCCTATGCACCAAGGAGTGGGCATCTGAGGGCCTGGAGGCTAGGGTCCACACAAGCAAGATGTGTGCTCTAACAGCCCGCTGTGGGCCAAGGGGTACCTAGGAGGACAGGGGAAGGGGTTGACAGGGAGGGGGGAGGAAAGGGGCCACAGCCCACAGCTGAGTGAACTAGCAGCAGCCTCATCTGGTGAAGGAGTAAGTCTTCCACCCCGGAAGGTGGGGCACAGAAATGTGGGAAAGGCCAAGGGCCCCCTCCCTCACCTTCCCAGCTCCTCTGCCTCAGCTCCTGCCTCTGGCCCTCAAGAAAATTTCACTCAGATGAAAGGACCCCGGCTCCCCTCCTCTTTCCTTGGATCTGAATCTACCTCTGCCTTCTATGCCGACCTGGATGCCTCTTTGCCAGCCCCACCTCCTCCCATCACATCTCTCCCAGAACTGTTCCTGTGCCCCAGGCTGCCCTACCCGGCTGACCAGAGATGCTCTGCCTGTCGCACAGTGGTGAGCTCTTCTTCCCAGCCCTTCCCCTCTACCCTCAAAGGACTGGAAGATTCTTGAGGAAGAGAAACTTCCCTGTGGGCTAACTTCACCCAGTGAATGACTATTGTTGCTGTTTGTCTTGAACCCCAAAAAAGGCAACTGTGACCCAATGATCTCCTCCTCTGCTCCAAGCTGTGGCCACCTCCCAGGACCCCTGTCCAACCCCCCAGGATCTCACTGCTCTTCTCCCAATTCCAAGCCCTCCCCTTCAGACCCCTCCAAGGTTGGGTCCTGGGATGGATTCACTGGCAGCTCTTTTGCCAACCCAAGAGTAAAGGGGTGGACAGACATGGAAGAGGAGACTGGCTTTGGAGCCCAGTGCACCCAGCACCCAGTGGCGCTCAGGAAAGACCTGAGTGATTGCACCGAACAACAAGGTCATCTTCAAAGTTTGTTTGGAGAGGTGCATAGGGAGAACAGGGTCAGCGCCCCGCGACGCCTCCTTCCCCGGGTTCTCTAGCCTAGTACACAGGCTCGCACTCCGAGGTGGAGGTGTTGGGGTTGGCCCTGTGTGTGACCCCCGCTTGGCACACGGTGGCCACCCCTCCGCTCAGCTGAGCTGAATTAAAGCCGCGGCTCCCGGGCTCCTAGCGCCGCCTCTGCCATCCCACCCTCGGGCGCTGCCTCCCGCGGGCCGGGCGCCCGGTGCTCGGCGATCCGGAAGAGGGCGCCCGCCCGGCCCACGTCCGCCGTGTCCCCGCCCGGCGCGCCGCGCTCGCCAGCCCGCGGGCTCCGCGCCATCGATCGGGCCGCAGGGACCCGGGCGAGCCGCCTCCCCACCCCTCGCTTTTCGCTTTTAATTGAAGTTTGTTTGAGCAGAGCGCGGAGCGGGCAAAGGCAGAAACCAAATATTTAGTTGCTGCAAATTGGCACCTCCAGATCAATTACCCGGCTAGTGTCAGGACCCGCTCCGCCCCCCGCGCCCCGCAGAATCTCAACGCCACGCTGCCCCCGCCCGGGCCGCCCGCGCCGCCCTCGCCGCCCTCGCCGCCCTCGCCGCCCTCCTCCATTCCACTGCACGTTTTTCATCAGCTCCAGCCATACATCACCCGTGGCCGCGAGGGAACAGATTTTCAATGGGAAAAGTTCCCCGGGAGGGTCCTTGTTGCTGATTCCCGCCGCGCCCTGCGCTGTCTGGCCCCTGCCCCCACCTGGCTTGTCTGACGGAGACAGCAGATGGGTGGAGCGAGCTCAAAGCAAGGACTTGGGGTCAGGAAGACCAGGCCCCGTCGTAGGAACTCCCCTTACCCGCTGGGTGACCTTGGGGAAGTTACTTATGCTCCCTGAGCCTCGGAGTCCCCCATAACATGGGGGCTCAACCTTCACCTTGTGGGGTCAACAGCATGGAGGGACAGCACCCTGCCCAGGGCTGGCACACAGTGACTTTCCACAGATATTAGTTCTCACCCTGCTAGGGGTTAAAATAGGCTCTAGAATGAAATGAGAGACAGTGAGTTCGAGGCGACTCAACCAAGCCACTGAAAAATACCAAAGGGAAAGCAGCAGACAGCCAGCATCCCCAGAGTCTCTGGCAGGGCCTGGACAGGCCCCAGGACCCTGGTCAAGCTCCATCAGGGAAAGTCCTGACCCCCAGCCCAAGTGCATCTGGGCACAACCAAAAGAGAAGCCGCTTTTCCAGTACCAGGGGTGGAGAGTGAGAGAGCCATGATCCCAAGGCCGCAGCCAGGCAAGGAGGCTGGAGGGATCTGAAAAAGGTCACCAAGGGCTCCTGACCCTTGCCAAGCTGAGTACCAGGAGGCCAGCCTTGTGGCAGGGGGGAATCAGGACAGCTGGGCTGTAGTTGAGGCTTTGCCTTCTCCTGGCTACATGTTGCTAGTCAAGTACTTAACTTCAGTTTTCCCATGTGTAAAATGCGGCTGACACCCTCTACCTCCCGAGAGCATTTGTGAGGAGCAAATGAAGTATGGGAGAGGGGAGGAAACTCACAACCAGCATGAAGAAGATGGGGCCAAGTTTGTGTGGGAGTCTCCTTTCCCATGCTCAACACTGCTCCCATCCCAAGAGCCCCCGAGGGAACTGGAGTCAAATGCCTAGCCTGGCATTTTTAAATGTCTGCTCTGCCAGAGTGACAGGGCCTCTGGGTGGGAGGAGAGGTTAGGGGAAGACTGTGAGCCTCAGGCTTAGTGCTTTGAGAGCCCTTTTTAAAGAATGAGGCTCCTCCTCTGCCAGCACTACCCCCCAGCTGTCCCACCCCCAGGGTCTCAGTGCAGGAGTCAGCCCCACCTGGAGGAAAGTTATTTTCCCATCAAATCCTGAATCCAGGTGGAAAGGCAAGGTTGATATGGAATCCAGAGCCTCAGTTCCCTGCCAATGGGAAGCAAACTCACTCCTTGATTTTCCCACCTGTGAAATGGGACCACAGCCAGTAATTATGAGGTGCTATTTGAACTGGTGGGTAATCTCTTTTATTATTATTTATTTATGTATGTATTTATTTTGAGGCAGAGTCTTGCCCTGTCACCAGGCTGGAGTGCAGTGGTGCGATCTCGGCTCACTGCAACCTCTGCCTCCTGGGTTCAAGCGATTCCCCTGCCTCAGCCTCCAGAATAGCTGGGACTACAGGTGTGCGCCACCACGCCCGGCTAATTTTTTGTATTTTAGTAGAAACAGGGTTTCACCATGTTGGCCAAGATAGTCTTGATCTCCTGACCTCGTGATCTGCCCGCCTCGACCTCCCAAAATGCTGGGATTACAGATGTGAGCCACTGTGCCCGGCCTTTTATTATTTTTTTTATTTTTTTAGAGACAGGGTTTCACTCTAGCCCAAACGAGAGTGCAGCAGAGCCATCATAGCTCACTGTAACCTTGAACTTCTAGGCCCAGGTGACTCTCCCGAATAGCTAGGATTACAGATGTGCACCACCATGCGTGGCTAATTTTTTTCTTTTTTTTTTTTTTAGAGACAGGGTCTTACCATGTTGCCCAGGCTGGTTTCAAACTCCTGGCCTCAAGTGATGCTCCCGCCTCGGCCTCCCAAAATGCTGGGATTACAGGCATGAGTCACCACACCCAGCCTGGGGTGACCTCTAGAGGCTGCTGAATCCATTGCCCTGCCTTCTACACTCACTCTTACCCACTCCACCCCTACCTGCAATAGGATTATCTCTGCTGGCGAAACAACCAGCCTCTTTGGAGATGGCAGCCCACCATTTGTCAAGCCAGGAAGACCTTCTGACAGTCTACCTTAAATCTCTCTTTGGTACCCTCAGGGAAAATTGAAAGAACGAACAGCAAAAAGATAAATGCGTATGGATAGGCAATGCCACACTATTTTTTAAAAATACCCGCAAAGAGTGTGGGAGAGCAGGAATTACCTTCAGACACAATGCTCTTTACACTAAACATCTTGGCGAAAAATATAGCTATGTAATTCTTTTTTCTCCTTGGCAAAGAGAAAGGCTGAGGCTGGGCAGAAAGGCAGAGGGACCCGAAAATATAAATCAATATGTGACTTTAATATATGTGCTTTCGGTGTCTGTGTGTGCTGGGGGATTATTAGTAACCTTGATTCCAGCTCAGTGTCCATGCGAGGCGGGGAGATGTGCGGCCCCCAGGGAGGAGAAGAGAAATTAGGAAGCCAAATTCTTCTCCTGATTGACACCTGGGTAAACATTATCCTGGCAGAAAGGGAAGAAAAAAAGATCAATGCTGGGTATTTTTATCACGTTCCAGGGACAGACGGGGGGGAAATTAAAGAAACAGTCCCCTAGAATCACTGAATATGCCCATCTTCAAGGAGTAGCTAGATAAGGCGGAATCCAGGTGGAGGAGTATGGGTGGGAGAGAAATGGGCATGTCCCAGGGAGCAGTGGCCATTGCTTCTTCTACCCTGATGTGTGTGAGTGGCAGCAGGTACAAAGGAGCCATGGCTTTAGTTGCAGGGTGAAGGCAGCAGCTTTGACGGGGAATCGTAGGCCAGAGTCTAACTCAAATCAGACTTCGGCTTCAACAGAGGCCCAAGAGGCATTTGTCTTAATGGGATTTGTCAGGGGGCTGTTTCTAGTGGAAGATTCCTGGAGTGTGGGGAGGGGGCAGTGGCTGCAGGAGGGGCTGGGGGTAGTGAGTGATCCAGTGTGGGTCAATGCCCATGGGGAAGCAGGGACATCTCTCTGGATTGTCTCAGATCTAGAGTCAGGAAAACCTGGGCCTCCACCCCTTCCTGGCTATATGACCTTGACCAAGTCATCTGACCTCATAGAGTCTCACCTTCCCTGTCTGTAAAATAGAGGCAGGTGGCCCCCACCCCACTGGTCTCAGAGTTTTTAAAAGAGATTATACAAAACACTGGACAGGGCTGAGGGGCTACTGCTATCTGGGGAGCCCTGCCCACTAGAAATATACTGTAAGCCACATATACACTTAAAAAATTTTTTTTAAACTAATTTGTTTAAGAGACAAGGTCTCCCTCTGTGGCCCAGGCTGCAGTGCAGTGGCACAATCATAGCTTATTACAGCCTCAACCTCCTGGGCTCAAACAATCCTCTCACCTTAGCCTCCTGAGCACCTGGCTAGTTTGGGGGGATTTTTTGCTTGTTTATTTGTTTGTATTTTTTGTAGAGATGTGGCTCTCACTATGTTGCCCGGACTGGTTTCAAATTCCTGGCCTCAAGTGATCCTCCCACCTCAGTCTCCCAAAGTGTTGAGATTACAGGAATGAGCCCCTGCACCCAGCCCATATATGTACTGTTAAATGTTCTTTTGTTGTTGTTGTTGTTGTTGTTGACGGAGTTTCGCTCTTGTTGCCCAGGCTGGAGTGCAACGGCGCAATTTCGGCTCACTGGAACCTCCGCCTCCCAGGTTCAAGTGATTCTCCTGCCTCAGCTTCCCGAGTAGCTGGGATTACAGGCATGCACCACCACGCCTGGCTAATTTTCTATTTTTAGTAGAGATGGGGTTTCTTCATGTTGGTCAGGCTGGTCTCAAACTCCTGACCTCAGGTGATCCACCCACCTCGGCCTCCCAAAATGCTGAGATTACAGGTGTGAGCCACTGTGCCCGGCCTCAAATAATATTTTTAAACTTAACCCAATATATCTAAAATATCATTTCAGCATGTGGCACTAGCCACATTCCAGGTGCCCTGAAGCCACATGTGGCGGGAGCTACCGCACTGGGCCAGCACAGATCTGGAATGAGAAGCCCACAGGATAGGAGCTTCTGCCCCGACCCCTGCCCCCTCTCCGTGATAGTGAGGAGGGACCTCTGGAGGCAGAAGGTGAAGTGAGCCCCTGAGAAATACAAGGCAGAGCCCCCCTTTTGCTGGGGGTGGGAGCAACTTTCTGGCCTCTGAGGCATTATGGTGCCCCAGCAGGGGCTCTCTGGGGGAGGCAGACTAATGGCCACTTTGCCAGGATAGGGGCCGGGCTGGGGCAGACACTGAGCTCTCCTTTCCAGAGTCCCCTGGCAACTAGATCAGCTGGTTTGGAGGGAAGAGCCTGACAGCTGGGCTTGGGAACTTCTCATTCCCAGTCAGTGCCTAGTCTTCTGGCTGTAGTATCTAAGGTAAGGCCCCTCTTGGAGCTGCACCATCACTCAAATGGGAATAGCTGTGATCAACCCTGCTTTAAAGGCTGTAAAAAGGTTTCTTATACAAAGACAGTATGCTTGTAAGCCATGAACGTGCGCGAGGAAAAGAGAAAGTGAGGAGGGAGGGAGGGAGCCCCTTTTGAGGCCACCCCTCCCTTGGTTGGCTATTGCTGGCTGTGCTCCCAGAGTCTGCAGGGGCCCTCCAACTTCAGTAGGAGGCTGGAGAAAGAGGGTAGGACGGGCGGCCCAGAAAGGGTGTGATTTTCTGAGAGCCACACAGCACATCCAGCAGTGGGTGAGCTGGACACGCTGGGGTGGGGCCAGGATACCCAGGCCCTCCTTCTCAGCTGCTCTAGGCACGAGGGTTTGTGGGAAGGAGTGGACAGGGCTATTTCAGGGCAATGCAAAGGCAGCCGAGTGCTGGCTGGGAGGCCCTCGTTGGTCTAGTCTGACATTTTCTGCTGATGCTGGGAGCCAGGGAAGGGGACCTGGAAACCTGAATCTCACACCTGGGCCAGCTGATCTTGTGCCCAAGTGGTCCCAGCCCCTACTTCCCACTGGTCTTCCCTGTCCTAGCTGCACAATTGCCCTGCCTGGGGAGGAGTGTGGAGAGAAGCACCAGGCTACCCCAGGACCAAGACCCCAGCCCACCTGCCAGGTCCCGAGAGCCACAGTGAGCCCTCAGTTATATCTTTTTTTTTTTTTGAGTTTCACTCTTTCCAGTCTGGAGTGAAGTGGCACAATCTTGGCTCACTGCAACCTCCGCCCCCCGAATTCAAGCGATTCTCCTGCCTCAGCCTCCGGAGAAGCTGGATTATAGTCAAACCACCATACCCGGCTAATTTTTGTATTTTTAGTAGAGACGGGGTTTTGCCATGTTGGCCAGGCTGGTCTTGAACTCCTGACCTCAGGTGATCAACCTGCCTCAGCCTCCCAAAGTGCTAGGATTACACTTTGAGGTGCCCAGCCCCTCAGTTATTTCTTTTGCAGGCTGCAACTAAGGGATAGATCTGGGATTTAACTTTATTTATTTATTTATTTTAGACAGGATCTCCCTCAGTCACCCAGGCTGGAGTGCAGTGGCACAAACATGGCTCATGGCAGCCTCAACATCCTGGGCTCAAGAGATCCTTCCACCTCAGCCTCCCAAGTAGCTGGGACCCTAGGCACGCAACACCACATCCAGCTAATTTTTTGTATTTTTGGTAGAGACCAGATTTTGCCACGTTACCCAGGCTGGTCTCAAACTCCTGGGCTCAAATGATCTGCCTGCATCGGCCTCCCAAAGTGCTGGGATTATAGGTGTGAGCCACCTGTCCCAGCCTCTTCTTTTACTTATTTATGTATTTATTTTTACACAGGGTCTTGCTCTGTCACCCAGAATGGAGTACAGTGGCATGGTCATAGCTCACTGCAGTCTACAACTGCTGGACTCAAGTGATCCTCCCTCCTCAGCCTCGCAAGTAACTAGGACTACAGGTGCATGCACATGTAGTGCATTAGCACAGCGAGCTAATTTTTTTTCTTTTTTTGTGCAGATGGGGCTTCTCAATGTTGCCCAGGCTGACCTTGGACTCCTGGCCTCAAGTAATTCTCCCACCTCTGCCTCCCAAAGTGTTGTGATGACAGGTGTGAACCACTGCACTTGGCCTTTCTTTTTTTTTTGAAACGGAGTTTTGCTCTTGTTGCCCAGGCTGGAGTGCAATGGCACAATCTCGGCTCACTACAACCTCCCCCCTCCCAGGTTCAAGCGATCCTCCTGCCTCAGCCTCCTGAGTAGCTGGGATTACAGGCATGCACCACCATGCTTGCCTACTTTTGTATTTTTTAGTAGAGACAGGGTTTCTCCATGTTGGTCAGGCTGGTCTCGAACTCCCAACCTCAAGTGATCCGCCTGCCTTGGCCTCCCAAAATGCTGGGATTACAGGCATGAACCACCGCGCCCGGCCTTTCTTTCTTTCTTCTTCTTCTTTTTTTTTTTTTTTTTTTTTTTTGAGATAGAGTCTTACTCTGTTGCCCAGGCTAGAGTGCAGTGGCATAATCTTGGCTCACCACAACCTCCACCTCCCAGGTTCAAGCGATTCTCCTGCCTCGGCCTCCCGAGTAGCTGGGACTACAGGCATGTGCCACCATGCACGGCTAATTTTTGTATTTTTAGTAGAGACAGGGTTTTGCTATGTTGGCCAGGCTGGTCTTGAACTCCTGACCTCGTGATCTGCCTGCCTCAGCCTCCCAAAGTGCTGGGATGACAGGTGTGAGTCACCACACCTGCCATTTCTTTCTTCTTGTTTCAGGTTTCTTCCTTCTTGGTTCCATCCTACAAAGAACTGTTTCCATAGACATCCTCTCTGTACAGCTACTTTCAGCCTATTCTTCCCAGTTAGAGACTTACAGTGATTCCTAGTGTCTACCAAATTCCCTTTCAAACTCCTTGGTTTGGGATTCCAAGAGCCCTTCACCATCAAGCTCTTTCCACCTGACACAAACAGTAACCTTGTTTCTGGCCCAACTTGCTGTGCCAACTGGCCCTGCCTAAGGCTGTCCAGCCTCTCTGCCTTTGCCTGGGCCGTTTCTCCTCCTGCAACATCCTTCTTCCTCTCCACACCCAATTCTGCTGATTGAAATCCATCCATTCTGAAAGACCTGGCTCAAATGCCACCTCTTCTGGGAGGAATCCTTGCCAGGTAGCCTCATCAGAAATGCTTGCCCTCCTCTGATCCATCTCCCGTAGCCCCTTGCATGTCCCAGGCCCTGGATCTTTCTCTCTCACAGCCTCAGACTCCCGGTAAGCCTCTGGAAATGGAAGCCCCTGGAGGGCAGAGCTATCCCGGCTGTCCATGAGTCCTCTCGGAATCCATTTCCCACCATTGCACTTCCTGCCCTGCTCGCTCCCCACCCCAAGGTAACACCAAGGTCGGATGTGAGAAAAAAATAGATGAAACAAGATTTTGCACATCACATTGTAAAACCCCGCTCAGGCGCTCCCCTCCTCCCAATATTCTTACTGGACTCCCACCTACCCTTGGCTCTGGTCCCTCTGGCTCCTCCCCATCCACCCAGTCCAGACGTCCAAGCCTGAGCAGCTCACCTGGAGAGACACTGTGTCTCTGTCTCCATCTCTTAATCTGGGTCTCTGTCTGTGCTGCCAGTAGACCTCTGGCCTCCCCCATCAGACTGGGATCACTGAGAATGTGAGGACCTACCTTTTTTTGTCTTTGTCTCCTTTTCCCATCCCATTCAGTGGAGGATTTCAAAAAGCTTTGGAGACACACTTAACAAGATAAAAAATGAGAGAGGAAGCTGGAGATGGGAGAGGTCCTGCTTCCTCCTCCCCCAGCCTCGGTCTCTGGCACCTTGCCAAGGTCACCTTTCAGAGCAACCCATCACAGGCCTTTGTCAGGATCATTCATCCTCCTTTCCAGCGCCCTCCTCCCTTGCCAACCCACCAGGCTCTGTTGCCACTCCAGGCCCTGCCGCCACTCCAGGCCCTGCCAGCCCCAGCTCACCTTACCAGTCCCTCACGCTCCAACTCTCTCCCTCTCCCCCCCATCTGCAACCACAGCACATCACAGCTGTCTGATTAGCTCAATTGATTAATTAAGCTCTAATGAGAGCCGTGACTCACCCCTACAGCTGCTGACCAGGAGGCCAGCCGTGCCCAGAAGGCCACTGAGGCTGCAGACGTGGTCTTATGAGGGCCCAGGGGCAGGCAGCTCAGTGGTTGGTGCCACTGAGCCATTTGCAGGGCACAAAGCTTGCCCATGGCTAGGTCTCTCCAAGAGCCTCCATGGTGAGGGGTGGGCAGAGGGGTTGCTCCCTCAACCAATCAGTGAGTTCCAGGATCTGGCACCAACTCTGCTGAAGTCAGGGAGGGCAGAGCAGATATTGATTGGCTGAGAGGTGCAGGGAGGGGAGTAGATCCCTTCAGAGTCCCACCTTGACTCCTGGGGCTTAGCGTGCCCCAGGCCCAGAGGATAGTGAGCGTGGGGAAGCTGGGCACTGGCCAGAGGAACCAGACTTAGCCCTGCCAGCAGCCACCAACCCTGTGGTTTCTTTGCTCTGTCGCCCAGGCTGGAGTGCAATGCTGCAATCTTGGCTTACTGCAACCTCCATCTCCCAGGTTCAAGCGATCCTCCTGCCTCAGCCTCCCGAGTAGCTGGGATTACAGGCACGCACCACCATGCCCAGCTGGTTTTTATTTTTAGTAGAGACGGGGTTTCACCATGTTGGCCAGGCTGGTCTCGAACTCATGACCTCAGGTGATCCACCTGCCTCAGCCTCCCAAAGTGCTAGGATTACAGGTGTGAACCACTGCACCCGGCCAAACCCTATGGTTTCTTCCATCCCCACAACTCCCAGCCATGTGGTGAGAAAACGCCTCCATCCAGCTGCTGGCTTCCAATCTCGAATAGCCACAAGGACTCTGCAGAGCAAGTCCTCGATTCCCATTCCTCCCACCTCCGGCCTCCCTCACCACCCCGACCACCGACCCACCCCGCCCCCAGACTCTGTCCCTTGTCTGGGATAGGGGACAAATGCCCTCCATTAGCAACAATCATTGGCTGGGCACAATGGGTCACTCCTGTAATTCCAGCACTTAATCACGCCTTAATCCTCAACCTTGGGAGGCTGAGGTGGGAGGATCACTTGAGGCCAGTAGTTTGAGACCAGCCCAGGCAACATAGCAAGACCCCTGTCTCTACACAAAATTTTAAGAAAGAAAATTAGCCAGGTAAGGTTGCTCACGTTTGTAATCCCAGCTACTGGGGAAGCTGAGGGAGGAGGATTGCTTGAGCCCAGGAGTTCGAGGCTGCAGTGAGCTGTGATTACACCACTGCACTCCAGCCTTGACAAGGGTAGAATCTTGTCTCAAAAAAAAAACAAAAAGCGATCATCAGTTAAGTGGGATTTTCCATCTTACAGACACCTCCATGTTCGTTCTTCCCCAGAATCTCACGAGGCAAACTGAGCCAGGAGTTCATTCTAGAGATGAGGAAACTGAGACCTCAACTTGCCCAAGATCACACCCGGGCGTTTCCTGCTTCCCAGCCTTTGCATTTGTCTTGAGTCACGCACTTCTCTTCAGCTTTGAGACGTCAGCTTAGAGGTCACTTCAGCCAGGATGCCCCGTCCCCCAGCTGCAGGTGAGGGCCCCCTCTTGTTGTGTTAACTTGCTCACCTCTGCCACGGGCCTGTGAGCACAGCTGCTGCTCCGTCTATACCTCCCGATTGCGGGAGGATCCTGCTCAGGGCCTCACAGGCAGTAGGGACATAAAGAATATTTAGAGTGGAGGAAAGAAAGGGAGGAGGGAAGAAATGAATGAGCCACACATGGCAGATAGTCTGAGCCCCCAGTCAAATGCTGAGAGGAAGGACATGGTGGAGGACCAAGCAGGGCTGCCCAGTCTGGGCAAGTCAGCTGTTGATGTGCAGGGAGCCCCTGCTGCACAGCCCGCTGGCCCAGAGATCATGCAGGTAGTCACTTCCCCTCCCCGCTGCAGAGAGGTTAGGGTGGGACCAGGAAATCCTGGGAGATGGTGGAGGAAGATGGGCAGAGCAGGAGAGAGTGGGGAGGGCCTGGGAGTCAGGAAACCTGAAGTGGAGATTAAAGCAGTGGCTGGGTCAGGCACAGTGGCTCACACCTGTGATCCCAGCACTTTGGGAGGCTGAGGCAGGTGGATCACCTGAGATCAGGAGTTTGAGACAAGCCTGGTCAACATGGTGGAACCCCGTCTCTACTAAAAATACAAAAATTAGCTGGGTGTGGTGGCATGCGCCTGTAATTCCAACTACTTGGGAGGCTGAGGCAGGAGAATCGCTTGAACCCGGGAAGCAGAGGTTGCAGTGAGCTGAGATTGTGCCACTGCACTCCATCCTGGGCGACAGAGCAAAATTCTGTCAAAAAAAAAAACAAAAAAAAACAGTGGCTGGAGAGTCTGAGACCTGGGTTGGAGTCCTGGCTTTGCTTGACCTGTCTGGGTGACTGTGGGCATGTGGCCTCCCCAGTCTGGCCTGTGAACCGAGAAAGTCTGATGGCATGGGCTCTGGGCCTGTTCTCCTATTGAAGTCTGGGAGTTCTGTAGCCCCAAGAGACATCTGTTACTAGAGGGAGGGAGTGAAATGGAGATGGACAGTAGGAGGGGGTTGCAACACCTATTACCAGCGGTGGGAGGGGTAATCACAGCCGGGAGCCTCTGGGCCCCACAAGGAGTCTCCACCACTCCCCCCAGCTCCTCTTCTGTCGCTGCCCCTCAGATTCAATTACCAGCTCAGCTTTCAAATCGGGCTCCAGCCAGTAACTTTACTGGAGAAAATTATTATGTGATTATTTCAACCTTGCTCCAAACGCTGTTTTAATTGGATCTGGGAAAAGGTGATTTGGGCATCAGAGGAGCCACGCGGGGGCGGGAGCAGCATAGGAATGTCAGGCAGGGGAGCCCCACCTGCCCATGAGGTTCGAAAGGCAGACAGGACTGCTTCCCAGCCCCCTACCTCTCCCCAGGCCCCCCACGTTCATCGTAGATGGAGGGTAAGCCTCAGCTGGAAAGAGAAAATGGGTGTGGGGGGAAAGGCTTCCCAGGCAAGTGGGTTGTGGAGGGGGTTGGAGGGGGTTGGAGGGAACAGGTTCCTAGCAGCCTGCCCAAAGCAGCCTTTAGCCACTTAGAAAACTACTTTCCTGCCAATTTCCTTCCCTCCTCTGCCCCCAGTCCCAGCCCACCTGGAATAGACTTTTGCTCAAACACTAGCCCAAGGAAGCAGAGTTGGAAAGAACATTTGATTTTCCAGGATCCAGGAGGGCCTTTGAAAGGGATTTGGATTTATCTGCTCCTGGGATCACCCTTTCTCCCTGCTAGACAGATGACTGGTGTTTGAACATATGCTAACCTTTCTGAGCTTTGGTTTTCCCATCTGTCAAAGAGAGGGTCCTAGGTGACCCCCAAGACCCCTCCCAGGAACGAAGGAAGCCATTTGCACTGGTTCTCCCTGTGCTCTGGCTCTCCATGAGGCTAGAGAAGTCCAGCACCAACTCTTTGGTGGCCAATTCTGCAGGGGCTTGTAGGCGCTGAGCCTTGTAGAGCCCATCTGCCTGGCAGCTAAGGATGTCCCTCCTCACCCCAAGCCAGAGCTCAGCCAGGTGCCAGGAGCGAGAGTGGGCCTGGGATTGGGGCAGGAGGAGAGGGGAGGGGTGTGCTGAAAGGTTGAGGGGCCAGGAGGAAGGACGCATCTTCATGGTCTTGAGGTCTGGCTTTCTCAGGGCTCTCTGTAACTCCTTTTCTCCACACCTTAACAAACGCCATGTCAACACTTCTTAAAAAATTGTTTATTTTGTTTAGAAATGAGGTCTTGCTCTGTTACCCAGGCTCGGGTGCACTGCAGCCTCTACCTCCTGGGTTCAAGCAATTCTCCTGCCTCAGCCTCCTGAGAAGCTGAAACTACAGGTGCACAGCACCATGCCTGGCTAATATTTTAAATTTTTTGTAGAAATGGGGTCTTACTATGTTGCCCAGGCTAGTCTTGACCTCCTGAGCTCAAGTGATCCTCCCACCTTAGCCTTCCAAAATGCTGGGATTACAAGTATAAGCCACAGTGCCCAGCCAATGCTTTTTAAATATTTCTTATTTTTTTAGAGATAGGGTCTTGCTCTGTCACCCAGGCTGGAGTGCAGGAGCCCAGTCATTGCTCACTGTAACTTCAAACTCCTGGGCGTAAGTGATCCTCCTGCCTCAGTCAACACTTTTTTAAAAAAATCGCTTAGGTGGCTCATGCCTGTAATCTCAGCACTTTGGGAGGCTGAGGCTGATGGATCACTTGTTCCCAGGAGTTTGAGACCAGCTTGGGCAGTGTTAGGAGACCTAGTCTCTACAAAAAGTTAAAACATTTAAAAATTTAGCTGGGTGGCTGGGCGCGGTGGCTCATGCTTGTGATCCCAGCACCTTGGGAGGCCGAGGCAGGCAGATCACGAGGTCAGGAGTTCGAGACCAGCCTGGCCAATATGGTGAAACCCCGTCTCTACTAAAAATACAAAAATTAGCCGGGTGTGGTGGCGCGTGCCTGTAGTCCCAGCTACTCAGGAGGCTGAGGCAGGAGAATTGCTTGAACCCAGGAGGCAAAGGTTGCAGTGAGCCGAGATCTCACCACTGCACTCCATCCTAGGTGACAGAGCAAGACTCCATCTCAAAAAAAAAAAAAAACGAAAAAAAAATTTAGCTGGGTACAGCCATGCCTATAGTCTCAGCTACTCAGGAGGCTAAAGTAGGAGAATTGCTTGAGCCTGGGAGGTCAAGGCTGCAATGAGCTGTGATGGCACCACTACACTCCAGCATGGGCAACAGACTGAGAATATATATATATATATATATAAAATGCCTTAAAGGTGCCATTTTGGAGAATGTACTACTCACAGCAGGAATGTGTCTCCCCCACCACCCCTCCCCCCCACCCAAGACATGGGCACTGGGACTGCAGGGAAGACTGGCCAGACCCCAGCCCCAGCACCCACCCGCCATCAACAAGCATCACTGGGCATGGGTGAAGGGACAGTGAGGCAGGCGCAAAGAGGACAGAAGGTGTTGGTTCAATTCATTTGCCAGGTATTGAGCACCTATTGGGTTTGAGGCACAGGGCCAGTGCCACCTCCAGGAGAATAACAATCTGGTTTGGGAGACAGGACACTCTCTTCTTAGAAATCATCTAAAACTCTGAGACAGCAGGAGAGATGGTTCAGAAATGAGGCCGTGAGCACTCAGGAGCCAGTCAATCTCAATAGAACGAAGCCCAGGCAGACTTCCTGGAGGAGGCAGTTTCAAGGAGGTCTCAGTGTGGTTTGGCTGAGAGGAGGTTGGTGGGTATTCTGAAGGACCAAACAGCAGAAATGCCCAGGGAGAAAGGGAAGCGGTGAGAGAGGAAGGAAGGTAGCTGTGAGATGCTTGCCTCTGTGCCTCCAACATCCCCTAATGCGGGAAATTATAATTTCCATTTTACAGACAGGTTCAGACCTTTGTCAGGGTCACACGCAGCCAGGAGGGGACTGAAAGCAAGCTCTGCCGGTGCCCTAACCCTGTCCTTTCTCCAGCTTCACCTTGCCTCTCCCAGAGCCAGCCGGCCTCATGCTGAGGCACCAGCAGGCAGATGCAGAGGGCTCAGCTGGGAATGAGAAGGCCAGTTCCCGAGAATTTCTGGGATCCACAAATAAGATCTGAGACAAACAGGACCCCGGCCCTTCAGGCGAGTGCCTGCCTGGAGATGGGGGTTTCAAAGGTGTGGATCACGGGGGAAAATTGTATTGTCAAAGAAGAAAACCAGTGCTGCCATCCCTCCTTCACTCATTAATTTCTGGGGAAGTATTAGCTGTCAGCAAGCAGCAGCCCTCCAATTCGAATTACAGAATTTGAATTCTTAATTTCTCCTAATCCATCAGTGAGCTGCCTTCCTGGGCTAATATTAGCAGCATTGGTGAAGCTTGTAACAGTCATTGATGTCTCCAGTCCTCTGAAAAAGCCCTAATCAACAGAGCTGGGCCTGGGGCATGGGCCCCCTAGAGGCAGGGACTCCGATCCCCACTCCCCAGCTGCCCCCAGTCTCCAGGAAGAGAGTGCAGAGTTTTACAAAGGTCCCTGGAGAGACGACAGAGAGAGAGAGAGAGACAGAGAGAGAGAGAGAGCGCGCGCAAAGGAGAGGTGGGGAAGATGGAATCAGAGCCTGTGAGAGGCTTGGAACCAGGAAGAGAGGGAGAAAGGGGCTCAGGGAAAGACAAAATTAGTAAGACCAAAAGAGGTGGAGGCAGAGTGATGGAGAGACTGAGCCAGAGGCCCAAAGAGATGGATGGAGCCCGAGCTGGAGAGGAGGAAAGGAGCCTTTCAGAACGTAGAGCCAAAGCAACCCTCATGCAGACTCTGTGCAGGGAAAAAACACAGGAAAGCAAAACCAAAACCCTCCTGTGACTCCCAGGGTGTCATGGAAAGTGTGGTGTTCCACAGATTACATGGCCCCCATATCACTGGGCCCACCAGTTCACATTGCCTCTAGTTCTGGATCAGGCACCTTGTCTCAAATCACAGCTCAAAGACCTCCTCCGTCAGAAGGCTCTCTTGCTTTCTGTCCACCAGCACCATCTCTCTCTCTCTCTTTTTTTTTTTTGAGATGGAGTCTCATTCTGTCGCCCAGGCTGGAGGGCAGTGGCGTGGTCTCAGCTCACTGCAACCTCCGCCTCACGGGATCAAGCGATTCCTGTGTCTCAGCCTCCTGAGTAGCTGGGACTACAGGTGCGCGCCACCAAACTCAGCTAATTTTTGTATTCTTAGGTAGAGAAGCGGTTTCGCCATGTTGGCCAGGCTGGTCTCAAACTCCTGGCCTCAAATGATCCACCCGCCGCCTCAGCTTCCCTAAGTGCTGGGATTACAGGCATGAGCCACCGCACCCGGCCCACCAACACCATCTTTTCACTGTTGGGCAGTGAGACTCTCTCCTGGTCAGCCACCCAGGTCCTGAAGACACTCTGTGCTGCTGCGTCTGTCTCCACGCAGGTGGGAAGAACGTGGGAGGCAAGCCGAACACTATTTGTGCACTTCTTTTTATTTATTAATTTTTTTGAGACGGCCTCTCACTCTTTTGCCCAGGCCAGAGTGTAGTGGCACGATCTCAACTCACCGCAACCTCCATCTCCCGGGTTCAAGCAATTCTCCTGCCTTGGCCTCCTGAGTAGCTGAGATTACAGGCATCTGCCACCAGGCCTGGCTAATTTTTTTGTATTTTTAGTAGAGATGGGGTTTCTCCATGTTGGCTCGAACTCTTGATCTCAGGTGATCTGCCCACCTCAGCCTCCCAATATATGTCCACTTCTTATTTAATCTCTTCGACAGGGCTAAGAGGTACAGACTTTTTTTTTTTTTTTTTTTTTTTTTTGAGACGGAGTGTAGCTTTGTCACCCAGGCTGGCGTGTAGTGGCCCGATCTCGGCTCACTACAACCTCCACCTCCCCGGTTCAAGTGATTCTCTTGCCTCAGCCTCTCAGCCTCCCGAGTAGCTGGGATTACAGGCGTGTGCCACCACAAGCGGCTAATTTTTGGTGAGACAGGGTTTCACCATGTTGGCCAGGCTGGTCTTGAACTTCTGACCTCAAGTGATCCACCCACCTCAGCCTCCCAAAGTGCTGGGATTACAGGTGTAAGCCACTGCACCCAGCTGGTACAAACTGTTATTACCCCCATTTAACACATAAGGAAACACACCTTAAGTCACTTGCCCAAAGTCATGGGGCAATGACATAGTGATTTTGGGATTTGAATCCCAGTAGGCTGACTCCAAAGCAAAGCACTTAACATCACGTTGGAGAATCTTGGGAAACCCCCGGGAGTTGTATATGGTGCAGTCCCCATCCTTGTTGAACTACCAAAGGTTGAAGGCCATGCCAGTTCTGCCCCATGACTTCCTCACATGACTCCAGTTCCATCAGCCAATCTTCTTACTAACATCCAGATAGCCTCGGACCCTCTGCCCACATCCAGCCGACCCTGTCCCTCCCACCTGCCTTTCCATCTCTCTGAATCCAGGCCTTCACCTGGGGAGGCCCAGCTCAAGTCAGGCTTTCAGCTGGAAGCTTTTCCCTGCCTGCATCCCTAGCTCCATGGCCTGTCCCTCTCTGACCCAGTCTTTGTCCTTTCTGTGGATTTCCTGCCTCCTCAGCAAGTTCTGAGCCTCTCCATGCACAGCCAGGTGCCCTCTGAAGTCCTAGGACCCAGCTTTGCCCAGGCGTGTGCTCAGTAAATATTTGTGGACTTATCAACTGATTGATTGGCGAAGTGAAGACAGGAGACCTGGGACAAAGATGCCTGAGAACTCAGCAGTGTCCCTCTCAGCCTGGGCCCTGGGGAGGTGCTGGGGAGCCTGACACACACAGGTGGGGACTCCAGGCCCCAGCAGGTGTGAATGGCCAGGTGTTGGCACTCCCAGCTGCCTGCGGGTGACCCTGTCTCCCCAGGGTGGGAGGATTTGGGGATGTGTTGGGGGAGAGGGAACTTGGGAAGTGAGTGCTTCAGGCTGCTCTGAAGTTCCCCTGGCCCCCAGGCTCTGCCCAGGCACCTAGGGCGGGAGGCAGACTCTAGGGTCTTCTCCAAGTTGAGATGTCTCTCCCCACTCCCTTTGCTGCTCCTGCTCCTCCCCTAGTCCCCACTGGAGAAGCTGGGCCTGACAGAACTATTTTGGGCCAAACCTCTGAATTATGCATGGTCTGGCCAGTAAGCTGGCTCTTCCTGACCAGTGGCAGTGGGGGTTGGGGAGTAGAGTGATGGCTGCATTTCTCTTCCCGTGTAAGTGTCTGAGTTTGTGCAGGTGCCAGGCAGAGTGTGATGGGGTGGCATACATATGTTTGTGTAGACTTTGTGACTCAGGAATTGTGAATGTGCATGGGTCCACAAGTAGGAGCTATGGGGTCCCAGAGACTTTTTCCTTCTCTCTGAGGCTCCAGGATGGTGGGCCTCTGGGCTCAGTACCTTGTGGTTCCCAAATTTGTGTGTCTGGGCAGGATGGGCACAGGATGACTTAAGTCATCATCCTATTTCCATCCTGTCCCTGCCTTGCCTGCCCATGGGATCCTCAGGAGCTAGATGGACAGAAAAGAAATATCAACCTATCAGGGCCAGATCCAGGAGAGGGGAAAGAGAAGCCATTAACTGCCTGAAAATATTAGGTTGGTGCAAAAGTTATTGCAGTTTTTGTCATTGAAACTAATAGCAAATTACTTTTGCACCAGCCTAATAATAGCAGTTATGACCACTACGAGTTGAGGACCTCCTCTGGGTTTAGGTATTTTACATGTATTAATTGAGTTAAATGTCACAACACTTCTATATGCTAGGTACTTTCAGACCCATTTTATTGATAAGGAAATGAAGGGTCAGAAAGACTAAGTAACTTGTTCAAGAGTGCACAACATGGAACTAATAGAATCAAGATTTTTTTTTTCTTTCTTTTTTTTTTTTTTTTTGAGACAGTCTCACTCTTGTTACCCAGGCTGGAGTGCAGTGGTGCAATCTTGGCTCACTGCTAACTCTACCTCCCGGGCTCAAGTAATTCTACTCCTCAGCCTCCTGAGTAGCTGGGATTACAGGCATGCGCCACCATGCCCAGCTAACTTTTGTATTTTTAGTAGAGACGGGGTTTCACCATGTTGGGCCAGGCTGGTCTCGAACTCCTGACCTCAGGTGATCCACCCACTTTGGCCTCCTAAATTGCTGGGATTACAGACATGAGCCACCGTGCCCAGCCTAGAATCAAGATATAAATAACTAAGAAAATAAGGCAAGCCATATCCTGGGAGAAAATATTTGCAATACATATATCTGACAAAGAACTTGTATCCAGCAAACTCTTACAATTCAATAGGAAGAAGACAAACAACCCCTTGTAAAAGGGTCAAAAGAAGGATAGAATGGCCAATATGTGCATGAAAAAAATTCAGTATTATTCGTTATCAGGGAAATGCAAATTAAAACCACAATTACATACACTGCACAGCCATTGGAAGACTGACCATGGTAAGTGTTGATGAGCTTGTGGAGCAACTGGAACTCTCACATGCTGATAATGGAAATGTACAATGGTGCAACTACTTCAGAAAACAGTTTGTCAGTTTCTTGAAAAGTTAAGTATACAATAACCACAAGATTCGGTTATCCTACTCTCAGGTGTTTAACCAAGAAAAGTGAAAATATATGTTTACTGAAAGACTTGTGTGTACACACATGCTCATGGTAGCTTCATTCACAGCAACTGAAACCCTGGAAACAAGACAAATGTCCATCAGCAAGTGGCCAGATTGTTGTATGTGCAAACAATGGGATACTTCTGAGCAACAAAAAGAATAAAGTACCACCATAAAAACAAGGATGAATCTCATCAACATTCTGCTCAGTTAAAGCAGCCAGAAACCAAGAGTACATATTACATAATTCCATTTATATGAAAATCCAGAAAAGACAAATCTAATCTATAGTGACAGAAAGTGGATCAGTGGTTGCCGGGGGCTGGGGGAAGGGTGGGGAACTACGGGGAAGAGGCACGGGGGAGCTTTTTGGGATGATGCAAATGCCCTATATCTTCATTGTAGTGGTAGTTATATGTGTCTATACATTTGTCAAAACTCATCAAACTGAACACTTAAAATGTGTACACTTTATTGTATGTAAATTATACTTCAATAAAGTTGAAAAAAGAAACCAAGCAAGCTGAGCTGAACTCCACATTTGTAACTGTTACGCCCTGTGTGTCTCAAGGTAGTGGGAAGGGAGTCTTGGGCACCTGGGGCCCCTTTGAAGAAGAGAAAGCTTTACCATACATACAGGCAAGGCAACAAAGAGAGAGAGAGATGTCAAAGAAGAGAAAGGGTTGTGGTTCTTTGGAATTGACTACCCACCCCCAGTGGGAAGGAAGCATCCAGCTCCCCTCTGCCTTACTGGCCCCCACCACCCCAGGCTCTGTATGGCTTTCCCTCTAACCTGAGGGACTGACCACCCCTGGAAGTGTCTAGCCTCCTGCTGGGACACCTCCCTGACCCCTCCTAAAGGCGACGCCTTACAGCTTCCTCAACAGCATCATCCTGACTGGCAGATCAGGAACTCCTAGGGAGTCAAAGTTTTGTTTCCCTCCACGAGGCCAAGCCTACCCTTGCTCATCCTCCTGGGAGCCTCTCCCGCTCATCACCCAGGGGACTAATATGGGCCTTGAGTGCAGCATGGGCACACTGCTCTAGGACAGGTTACCAAGCTTACCCACCCAGGGACCCTAAGGGTGTCCAGGAGGGGCTGGCTGGCCAGGCAGAAGGCCAGTGTGCTGGTGCTCCTGGCCCTTGGTCTCACTTGCTGCTGTCAATCATTGATGAATGCCTGTTAAGTGCTCGGCTTTGAGTTAAGCCCTATGCCTATGTTTCCTCTGTTAACCCTCCAGGCAGAGGCTCAACGAGGTCAGAGCTCTTCGTGCCATCATTTCACAGGTGAGGATGCTGAGGCACAGAGAAGGTAAGTAAAGTCACACAGCTGGCAGGTGGAAGGGAAGCTGACAGTAGCCAGTGCTGTTCATTTCCCAGCAATTCTTGCACCAGCTTCCCTTGAATCCCTTGGAGGGTTTTCTTAACAGTTCAGATTCCTGAGTCTGTGCTTTGTCCTTATCTCCTCTAGGCTCTCAGGGATCCATACCCTGTAGTCCCAGCTAAAGGATAAGCCCTGCCCCCTGCAGGGACCTCTGGGCTGCGGCTCCCCTGGGCCAGCCCCAGTACTGAGCACTGGGCTCCGAGTGGATGGGTACAGTGCCAGTGCATCTGACTGAGTAGCGTGGGCAGGACTGAACTTGGTCAGGATCATCCAGGGTTGGGGGACCAGCAGGGAAATGAGATCTACAAATAGCAGCAAATTGTTCATTGATTTCCATCCTGTTCAGAGGAGGCCTGGGACCAGCAAGAACAGGATTGGTTTTGAACTAAAGTGGGAAGGGCAGCTTAGTTTAGGGCAGGCAGGCAAAGTCAGGAAGCAGGATACCCAGGGCCCTGCGCCTCACGTAGGTACGAGGTCCTTGGCTGTGTCCTGTGGAAATGGTACCCCTCCTCTATCCACCTCTGGGGATGCACATTCCTGGAAGATGGCCCCCAGCTCCACCTGGTATGACCTGCAAGTTAGGAAGGGCTGGGAAAATGCAAAAGTAAAAGGTTCCACTGCCAAAATTGCCTGCTTTTCTAAAATGGCCCATATTTCAAACATCTTGCCCTATCTCTCCCTTAAGCATACACAACCAATCATACCATATGCTCATATGTGGGGATCAGAAAAGAATCTTCATGCCTTAAAAGAGCATTTGAGGCCAGGCGCGATGACTCACGCATGTAATCCCAGCACTTTGGGAGGCTGAGGCAGGTGGATCATTTGAGGTCAGCAGTTCGAGACCAGCCTGACTAACATCGTGAAACCCCGTCACTACTAGAAATGTAAAATTAACCAGGCATGGTGGTGCATGCTTAGTCCCAGCTACTCAGGAGGCTGAGGCAGGAGAATCTCCTGAACCCAGGAGGCGGAGGCTGCAGTGAGCCAAGATTGCGCCACTGCACTCTAGCCTGGGCGACGAAGGGAGACTCCATCTCAAAACAATAAAACGTAAAAATAAAATAAAAGGGCATTTGAGAGGTCCCCTAACCACCACTCCTCCTCAGCTTCTTCCATATCCTGCCTGCTCCCTTGGCTCCTGCGAGTTGGTTCTGTTGCCCGTGTTCCCACCATCCCCTCTCTGTGCCTTTGCACGGGCTGTTCCCTCTGCCTGGAATGACTTCCCTCTTCTCCATGAAGCCGTGTCCCAGGAGTCCTGAAGACCCAGACTAACTCCTGCCTCCTGCTGAAGGCTTCCAAGCTGTCTGAAGCCTCCTGAGTTCTTCCTTCCTTAAACTCCTGTGGTTTATACCAAGCAACCTCACTCCTGCTATCTTTGAGCGTGTGTGTGTGTGTGTGTGTATCTACACGTAGAGGCTCAATGAATGCTGCACTCCTGTGATTTCTTGGACAACAGTCCCATCTCCTCCACTGGGTAGAAAGGACCCATCCATCAGGAGCCACATCTTATCCATCTCCCTTGTCACCACCCCTGCAGGAAACAGCAGAGCAGGCAGCTGCTGCCTGGTCAGCATTAGACTCCGAGCCTCAGAGACGCCGGCAGCCGGGAGGAACCACTGGGACATCTTGTCTCCTTCCCACCAACTCAGAACGTTCTCATGACAGAGGACAGTCCTTGCATCACTCTACGAGTTTCCACCGTATCGTCTGGAGGTGGCCAGTGGAAGCGGGGTGGGTATCTTGACGTTTGGCCTGCCTTCCATCTCCCCCATCTCCAACTTACTCAGCTCCCCAAGCCCTTTGTGCTTCCCACATTCGCCCTCTGTCTTGAGCCAGCAGCCCTGAGCAGCCTTCCAGCTCCTGAGCCCCGCCGGCTTCAGCCGGTGATGTGAGTCCAGCACCCGAGCAGACGGTGACTCTCCCTGGGTTCCCAAAGTGGGGCTAGAGAGCAGATAAAGGACCCAGAATCCAGAAGTCATTGCCACTGGGCTCAGCCTTGTTTCAGCTCCAGACAAGTCCAGGGGGCCTATGGTGGTGCCCACGAGAGGACGAAGAGAGCCCAGAGATCCCCCCTCAGGGCAGCCAGAGACAGCTTCCTTCCTCAGATAAAGAACTGAGTCTCCTCATTGAATGATGGGGAAACTGAGGCCTGGGGAAGGGACATGACTTGACCATGGCAAGTCAGAGTCAGTCCAGGAGCCGATTTCTCCTTGGGCATATGGAATCTCCTGGGCCTGGCTCCAAGGTTGGCAGCAGGCAGGGATTACAGTTAGCACATGCAGATCCCCGGGTGGGCCCCACAGAGCACAAGGGTGGACAGACAGCCTCCTAACCCGGGAGGCCGGGGCCAGGCCACAGCTTCCAGAGACAGAGTGATTTCCTGCCACTCGGTCCCTGGGCCCAGAGCAGCTGCTCCTTCGTCTAATGAATGGCCCTGGTCCTCAGTCCCTGATGAAGGGGGATCAGGAGCTGTTGCTCTGCTTGAGTCTCCAAGTCTCTGTGGAGCTTTCCATCAAGCAAGGGCAGCCAGGAGGGGTCAGGAGGGGCCGAGGCAGCAGGCAGGGCCGACATGCTGAGAACTGCACCCCCTTCCCGCCTCTCAGCCTCCTTTCTGCCCTGGCCATTCCTTCCTTCCTTCCTTCCTTCCTTCCTTCCTTCCTTCCTTCCTTCCTTCCTTCCTTTCTTTCTTTTTGAGATGGAGTTTTGCTCTTGTCCCCCAGGCTGGAGTGCAATGGCACGATCTCAGATCACTGCAACCTCCACCTCCCAGGTTCAAGCAATTCTCCAGCCTCAGCCTCCTGAGTAGCTGAGATTACAGGCATACGCCACCACACCCAGCTAATTTTTGTGTTTTTAGTAGAGACAGGGTTTTACCACGTTGGCCAGGCTGGTCTCAAACTCCTGACCTCAAGTGATCCTCCCACTTCGGCCTCCCAAAGTGCTGGGATTACAGGCATGAGCCACTGTGCCTGACCTGCCCTGGCCATTTCTTAACTCCTTGTTCCCTCCTCCCCTTGCTCCCAGCCTCTGCCCTTCTGGGCCTCCTCTGCCTCCCCTCTCTCCTCCTTCCTCTGCAGTGAAGAAAATTCTTCCCATCCCAACTCTAGTGCAGCTGGGCAGTACTGGCTGTTAGGAGTCAACAGGGCCTGGTGAGAAGGAGAGGGACAGGTCTAGACACCCAGCAGCTTCACCACTGGCCAACTGGACAAGTCCTAGGAGCTGGAGGAAGTTCAGATTAGTTCCAGCCAGTGCCAGGGAAATCTAGCTGTAGCCAGCAGCCATCTGAAGAGTTGCTGGTGACACACAAGGGTCCAGCAGGAAGTGACATGATGATCAGTGATTGGGGGATCCTTGTTGGATAGATGGGCAGTGGAGAGTGGTTACGGACAGGTAATTTGGGGTGGTCCATTAGGGTAGGTCTGTAGTGAAGGTCATTATTGGATGTTGATTGTAGCGATCTCGGTGATGGGTGGTCATGACAGGCAGTTGGTTCTGGTTGTGCATCCATAGTACTGTTGGGCCATCAAGCTGATCAGTGGATGGTTGGGGAGACATTAGACAGTTGGCTGGGCCTGGGCCATCAGTGTTAGGAGGCTGGGTTGGGTCAGTGGGTGGTCAGTACTTTGGTGGATGATCAGTCTTGGCTAGGCAGTGTTAAGAGGTTGATTTTGGGTCGTCAGTGTTTGGAGGCTGGGATAAGGGGGTCAGTCCCCACATCTCTAAGGCATGACACCCCCTCTCCCACTCTGAATGGGGCCTGAAGGGCTCAAGCAGCTCTGAGCTCAGCCCCAGGTTCCCTGCCCTCATGTCTTCCTCTAGGCCCAGGCTATCCTCCTTGCTCAGCCAAAGTAAAGCTGTCCGGAGGCAGAGGTGGAGGCTTGGTCTCCTGGGATCCTGGCAGGCTGGAAGGCAGGGCCAGGTCGCTAGAAGTGCTACATGGGACATGGGGGATGGAGTGGGCAAGAAGCTGAAGTACTTAGGGATGCAGCAAAGCTCCGCAGTGGGGATGGGGCCTGAGAGGCCAGGATGCTCATTGATTAATCGATTCCCATTATTGATGCTGCTTGGAGAAGTTTTGAAAGACGGAGCTGAGGGAGAGGATAGGGTTCTCTTGGAGAAAGCCATGGCACAGCCTGGCCACTCAGAATACAAATGAGATTGCCTGCTCATCCGCCAGGCCCTTCACAGCTGCCCCCTGCAGTGCTGGTGGGAGCTGGGGGCCTGCACCCGGGCATGCGGTGAGCTGCAGATATGGGAGTAACCCAGCACTGGGCAAGCAGCAGAGTTGCAGGCAGATGAGCGGGAGCATTGGGTTTCCATGGGACAGTCACAGGGAGATGGATTTTGGCTTCCTCTGAGGATAGTTTCTCCAAAAGCAGGTCATTCTCCATAAGAGAGAGCTTCCCTACTTCAAGAGGCAGTGTGTCCCAGCAGAGCCTAGAAGATCCCCCCTCTCAAGAAAGATGGCCTTTGAGGCACCCCTCTCCCCCAGCCCTGCCACTATATTGTTGTGAGGGTCCCATTGGTGGTGTGAGTGGTGGGAAAGGGTCATACCCTGCCAAGGGCTTATGGATGCTCACCACGAAGTGACAGAGGGTAGCTGCTCTGACGACCATTGCTAAGGGTCCAGGCAGAGGGAAGGGGGCCACTTGGTCAGAGCTGAACCCATCTGATAGCACATCACTGCAAGGAAAGTCTCATGGGTCCCCAGGCAGGAGCTGGGAAGGGACAGGGTAACTCATTGCTGTGAGATGGGGATGGGGTGGGAGTGGGGTGGATGTTTCAGGATGGAGCCAATGCTGGAGCTGCTGTGACCATTAGATCACAGGGGTAGAGGCTGGAGGGGGCCTCTGATGGGGGAGACACAATCTCAGCCTTAGGTGAATGTCCACTCTGATGGAGGAGACTCAATCCCTGTCCTTGAAGCTCCAGTGTGATAAGAGTCCTCGCTTTGGGAAGCCCTCAAATCTAAAGTGGGAGGAAGTACCTGCCTTGAGAGTGTCCATTGCTTGGAGGAAAACAAGAGGTAAGCTGTCCTGATTGGAGCAGATGTGCCAGTGAGACAGGACCTGAGATGAGAGGCAGGAATGTGGAGGCCAGCACAGCCCCAAGTCTGCAGCTGTGATGGACTGAGACCCAGGCCTACTGACTTCCTGATCCAACTTCCCAGGGCTGACCTAAATTCACTCCCACTGACTGTGACACAGCCTGCCCCACCTTCCATGTGTGCTGCTCTGGGCTCCCCTAGGCTCCTGTTAAATTACTGGAGATACTCAACCCAGCAAAAGGCCAGGGCTGCTGCTCCCTGGCAGACAGGTGGAGCTCTCCAGGTGGGCCTCCCCTCTACTGTGCACACACCACGCACACCATGGCCTTCTCCAGCTGGGGCTGGCCTTGTCTACATCACCACCCTTCACCCAAGCACCCATCCACAGGAAGTCTCCAGGGGGACTTAGGCCCAGAAGATGAACAACTCCTTCTGTATCAGGCCTGGATTCTCTGCGTAGTTGTGTCAACAACTTGCTGTGTGAATTTAGACAAGTCTATCTCCCTCTGTCCCTCTGGACAATGAATGGGTTGGACCCAATGGCCTCCCAGGTCCCTGCAAGCCCTGACCGTCTCTGAGCAGGAGTGATTGACAGCAGTCTCTGCTTGAGGCTCTGCCATTTAGCAACACGTGACTTCAGACAATGATTTAGCCTCCTGGAGCTTCAGTTTCCTGTAAAATGGGCACAAGAAAAAAAAAATAATGTTCACAAGAGCTGAACCTGCCTCCTGGGACTGTTGGGAAGATTCAGTGAGACAACGCCAGTAAAGTGCTTGATACAGTGCCTGGCAAATAGTACGTGCTTGATAAATGCCACTTATGGCCTCTGTCATGATTATTTTCCTCCTTTGTAGCCCCTCTCTGGACTCCACTCCCCCTTCTCTAGGCATCTATGCTGCAGCTGGCCTTCTGCCCAATTCTTGTCCCATTGGATCAGCTCCCACACAGCCTACCACTGCATTTCTGTAAGTACCACCTTCCCCCAGCCCCGCTTCCCAGGGACAAGGCTGCACAGCCCCATCCCTATACCTCGTAACCACTGAGAGGGCCCTCCCATCTCAGCCCCCCTCTCCTGCAATTATGTAGAGCAAACAAGAGCAGCTGATGGGGAAGGAGTTGCTATTAGCTTAACCTTTCGGGACTGGAGCTGCTGGGATGAGATGGGGAGGCCACAGGGAGGGGGCTTCTGAAGCAGGTGGAGCTGGGGGAGGGAGGCAGAGGAAAGGAGGTGGAGGGGGCTGCTCACTATGAGCTACTAATGGGTAGGATGCGGGCCCAGAAAAAGCAAGAAAAGGAACAGAATGAAAGGAAGTCATAAAAGTGGAATTAAGGAGACTAGAACAAAAAAATGGAAGAAGTGGGAGACAGAGGACAGGCTGGGAAAACACAGCTCCAGATAGCTGTGCAGAGAGCTCCTTGTCCTGTTCGTCATACCACCCAGCCCCTTGCACCCAGTAAGGTGGGATGTGAAAAGCATTAGAAAGGCTTACTCTGCTTGACACTGTAGAGAATCACAGAATGAAGATTACCTGAGCTGCAAGAGACCTCCGAGCTCTCAGACACCACCTGACCCAGCTCTCTCATTTTACAGATGGAGAAACCAAGGCCTAGAGAGAGCTTTGCCTTTCCCAAGTCTCAGTGAATGTTGGCGGGAACTGGGTGAACATTCAGGCCCCTGACTCGGGACCCTGAACTCCTCCCCCTACACCATCTCCCATCCATCTATCCATGAATCCATCCATCTGTCCCTCCAACCGCTCGGGGAATATGAGCTCTCACTTAGCCAGAGCTGGGTGGCCTAGTGAGGTCCCCAGCTGGGAGGAACTCAGATCCGGTGAGAGTGACTCACGGAAATAAGGAAACGACACACAGGAGTTCCCACCAGCTACCACACACAATAGCTTTCCTCGGGAAATTTATTTATTTATGTATTTATTTATTTTGAGATGGAGTCTTGCTCTGTCGCCCAGGCTGGAGTGCACTGGCACTATCTTGGCTCACCGCAACCTCTGCCTCTGGGGTTCAAGCGACTTTCCTGCCTCCACCTCCACCTCCCCCTCCCGAGTAGCTGGGACTACAGGGGTGCACCACCACTCCTGGCTACTTTTGTATTTTTCATAGAGACGGGGTTTCACCATGTTGGCCAGGCTGGTCTTGACCTCCTGACCTCAGGTGATCCGCCCTTCTTGGCCTCCCAAAGTTCTGGGATTACAGGCATGAGCCACCGTGCCTGGCTGGTAAATTTATTATTATTAAAGTGTGTTGATATCTGCAGTGAACAAATATCTCCTTCTGTGTGAATCAGGAAGGCTTCAGGGAGGAGTTGACTTTGATCTGGGGCTTAAAGGATGAACTGGAGGAAACTGAGCATTGCAGTTTTCCCAACAGAGCCAAGATAAGGTGCTGGGAGAAGCTGGGGGTCAGAGGGGGCTCTGACTGTCTCTCCCATTCCCCTTCACTTTGAGTTCTGGGAGGGAGGATGAACCAGGTGTGCAAGGGGGTGGAGAGGGACCTTTTCTTCTTGGGGTAGAAGGGGTGATAGGTAAGTTTGGTCTTGTGCAGTTGCTCAGGCGCTGCAGAGGGGGTAGCTTAGAGTGGTCAGGTACCGAAAGGAGGTTCCTGCCTATCTTTCTTCCCCCATGTCTCTCTGTTTCTCTCATCCCCTGCTCAAGTGGGCTAGCCAAGAGAGGGGACAAGTGGGACTCTGAGATCTTCGGGAGGCCTGGGTGAGAGCCCCTTGGCCTGACCTCCACTGGGCCAACCACCAGGACTCACTGTACCGCTTCACCCCCCATCCCACTCAGGGTGCTGAGGGAGGCAACGAGGATGGTGACAGTTGGGGGGGAAGGCCCGACTCATACTTAGCCCACAGCCTCGGCGAGACGGCAAGGAATATTTTTAGGAGCTCATTAAACAGGGAAGAAAGAAAAGGAAGGGAAGGAAGGAAGATGAGGATTATGCATTATTTTTCATCCAAGTGACAGCTCTGAGCATCTCCACTGGAACTGTCATGCAAAAGAAATGGCATGTCTAATATTATTACGGAACCAGTGTGAGTGCGTGTGTGTGTGCGTGCGTGTGTGCCACCAATGTGCGACTCTGTGGGGTGGGGGCCCACGGGTGAGCCCATGCGGGTGGCACTGGGTGAGGGTGCTTGTGTGTGAAGCTGCGTATGAGCACCAGGAAGCTGGGACTGTGACTGTGGGAGAAACTGCGAAACTGTGTGCAATGGGCCGTGCAGACCGCGTCCAACTCTGTGTAATTGGGTGTATGTAACTCTGGGTGCGTGAGACATCACTGGAAAGCCTGGGGGGGGGGGGGTGCACAGTCACAGGTGAGGGAGCAGCCAGCATGCGTGGCTATAGGGGGTGCACAAATAGGAGGTGGAGAGTAGGTGCAAAGGGGCTTCCGGCCCAACCCCCAAGAGGCAGTGGGGAAATGAGAGTGGGCAAAGGGGGACACTGGGCCCACCTGTCCTTGTCCTGAAGGAGAGCAGTGGCCAGAGGTCCCCCTTCCCACTCCCACACACTGTCCCCTCATCTGCCCTGGCTGACTGTGGGGTGGCAAGGGCACGGTCCCACTGATGTGAGTTCAAAGTTCTCTTCAGTTGAGCTCGATTTGGTAGTAGCTTCATGAAGATGATCACATTGAATTTCCAGAACACACTGGTAAGGTAGGTAACTATTACTATTCCCATTTGATGAGCAAACTGTGCTTGAGAGTCCAGTTCAAAACTTCACTGATATCATGGAAGCCAGTAGGAAGCAAAGTTGAGGTCTGTGTTTATTTTGTGTAATTTAATTAATTTTTGAGACAGGGTTTTGCTTTGCTGCCTAGACTGGAGTGCAGTGGCTCAATGATGGCTCACTGCAGTCTGGACCTCCTGGGCTCAGCAATCCCTCTTCCCCCAGTATCTGGGACTACAAGTGTGCAACACCATGTCCATATAATTTTTTTTTTTTTTTGAGACAGAGTCTTGCTCTGTTGCCCAGGCTGGAATGCAATGGCGCGATCCCGGCTCACTGCAACCTCACTTCCTGTGTTCAAGCGATTCTCGTGCCTCAGCTTCCCGAGTCGCTGAGATTACACGTGTGCATCACCACACTCGGCTAATTTTTGTATTTATTTTTTGTAGAGACGGGGTTTCACCATGTTGGCAAGGCTGGTCTCGAACTCCTAACCTCAAGCAATCCGCCAGGCTTGGCCTCCTAAAGTGCTGGGACTACAGGCACCCGTCTCCGCGTTCTGCAGCACAGCTGAGATTTGCATCTGAGTCTCCAGGTGGCTTCTCAGGGTTGGCAGAACTGAGCACAGGAAAGGAGGTTAGTGAGGGAGGCTGGGGGGTTGGGAGCCTTCCCAGGGGTTCTGTGGGGCGGGTCTAGGGGGCCTTTCTAGATGGCAGGTGCCAGTGCGTGGGAAAGAGAAGCCGAGGGCCCTGGACAGCTGTGGGGACGGGCCGGCGCTGACCAGCCCAGCGCGTTGAGATTCGCTTCTGTCAGCGTCAAACTGCAGCGCAGGCCCTGCCGACTCGGTAACTAAAGCCAGCCTCGTAAGTGGCTAATTGATTTCTGTTCTCTGATTAAATGTGCAGCACTTTACATGGCAGCAGAAGGAGGTCAGCGCTTCCCCCACTTCTCCAGCGCCGCGTGCGGAGAAGACAAAGAAATTGATTTTCCAATCGATGCTCTGAGCAATGATTAAATGTTCTCTGCACAGCGGGCCTAATGAGTCCCCAAGGGGCGTGCCGGCCCTTTAATTAGAGACTCCCACGGGGGCCTGGGATGGGGGCTGCCCTGGAGTGAGGGGGTCCAGCCAGGGAGGAGGCCCCATCCCCAGGGATCGGTGGCCTGGGCCTCTGAGAGATACTGTTTGGGGGCCCCTGGGCGTAGAGACCCAGCGGAGGGGTCCCTAGGCAGGGGGATCCCACAGAGTAGCTCCCGGGCTGAGAGGTCCCTTGGAGGGGCCCCTGAGCTGGGCCCTCGAGGAAGAACCTGGGCTACAAGGATGGAGGCTGGAGGCCCCCGAGTGAATGCACAGATTCACCCACGTGAGCATGAGCCAGGCATGCACCCCCTCCCGCCCCACCCAACCAGAGGACAGACGCAGGCCAGGGCCTCCCTGTCCTCTGCCTCCCAGCATCCAGGCAGCCAGCAGTCCTTTCCGTCAGTTCAGCTCCCCCATCTACCGCGGCGGCGGCGGCGGAGACCCAGACAGGAAATGAATCCCCTCTAAGCGGCTGCTGCGTTCTCCTCACCCAGCTGCCCCATTGGAGAAGCCGACTGAAGACTTTAGAAATTCAAATGAGGCTCTCGGGGGAGAGCGAGTCTTAAACATTCCCCTGCGCAGGCGGCTTTATTGAAGGAATAAACTATATTTGCAAAGTAAGATATTGAGGCTGTCAGTTTCTCTTAGGGATATAATGAGATCCTGGGAGGGAGAGAGGCCGGCAGGATGGAGCTCCCAAGGGCGGGAGCCCCAGCCAGGAGGTGGAGTGAGCTGCCCCACCGGGCCAGACAGAGCCCCGCCCCACTGCTACCAGCGCCACTAGGAGCCTAACATCCCCCTCAATCCACCATCCCACCTCCCCTGTCAGAGCTCCTAAGGGATGGAGGCCTGTGTGGAGGCAGGAAGATAGAATGGCTCTGCCAAGCCCTGGAAACCCCAAGACAGTGGAGCCCCTAGAAGTCTCCAGCTCAACTTACCCACCAGCTCTGCCCCATGGAGAGAGCTCTGCTCAGGAGACAGGAAGAGAGAGCAGGGGTGGAGCTGAGACTCTGATGTGGGGCTGTGGCTGAGTCTAGGCTCTCCTAATTTTTTTTTTTTTTTTTTTTTTTTTTTTGAGACGGAGTCTTGCTCTGTCACCAGGCTGGAGTGCAGCGGCGCGATCTTGGCTCACTGCAATCTCTGCCTCCCAGATTCAAGCGATTCTCCTGCCTTAGCCTCCCGAGTAGCTGGGATTATAGGCGCGTGCCACCACACCTAGTTAATTTTTGTATTTTTAGTAGACACGGGGTTTCACCATGTTGGCCAGGACCTCGTGATCCACCCATCTCAGCCTCCCAAAGTGCTGGGATTACAGGCTGAGCCACCGTGCCCGGCCAATTTTTAATTTTTTAAAATAGAGATGTGTTCTTGCTATGTTGGCCAGGCTGATCTCAAACTCCCGGGCTCAAGCAATCTTCCCACCTCAGCCTCCCAAAGTGCTGGGATTACAGGTGTGAGCCACAGTGCCTGGCCAAGGCTCTGCTATTTTGTGAGCTGTATGACCTTGGGCACATTATTCAACCTCTCCGTGATTCTGCTATCTCATCTCTAAAATATTAGTACCTACCTCATGATTGTTGGAAGGATTAAATGATTTATTACATGGAAGGTGCTTAGCATGTACCTATTTTATGGGTGATGCTCAATAAATATCTTTTATTAAAGAGTTGGGGGCAGGAGACAGGCATGGTAACTTACACCTGTAATCCCAGCAATTTGGGAGGCTGAGGTGGGAAGATCGCTTGAGCCCAGGAGTTTGATACCAGCCTGAGTAACCAGCAAGACCCCATCTCTACAAAAACTTAAAACATTAGCTAGGCATGGTGGTGTGTGCCTACAGTCCTAGCTACTTGGGATGTTGAGGTGGATTGATCACCTGAGCCCAAGAGTTCAAGGCTACAGTGAGCTATCATCATGCCACTGCACTCCAGCCTGGGTGACAGAGCGAGACCCTGTCTCTAAAAAAAAAAAAAAAAAAAGGAGTTGGTGGGGAGACATAGAGGAAGGTAGTAACCAGTCAACCTCCCCTCCATCCAGGAGTTCCTATCCAACTCTGACCATCCCAGAGTACTGAAACAAGAAAAGTTCCCTTGTCTCCCTCACAAGGAGTGACAGGGGGATTGGCAGTGCCCCGCACCGCTACTCAAACCTCTAGGGGAACATACAGATGGGCTTAGACCCCATGGCAGTGTCTAGGGGTGAATGCTTACAGTTCCTGAAGCCCTAGTGGGCATGTGTTACCATGTGCTCTTTTAGTTTTGCCGTCTATAGACAACTTGTGTTAACCAGCTCAATTAGACCCTCTACCTTGTCACAAGGACAGAGGGCTTTCTGTATCCTGGGGTTCTTGCCTTGGTGTACCAGAAGAATCAGATCATGCATGGGTTTGGAGAATGAGTGCAAGGTTTTATTGAGTGGAAGTAGCCCTCAGCAGATGGGGGAGCCAGAAGGGGGATGGTTTTCCCCCGCGGTTGTGCCACTTTCCTCTGACTTCCCAGCCAAATTCTGCCTCAGCCAAACTCTGCTAGTTCAGCTGGTCGATGGCCTGCCATCATGCCAGGGACTATCGGTACATTCCTCTCAACATCCAGCCGCCCGCGTGCTCCTCCTCTGACATGCTCCTCTTGATGTCCAGCCATTTGTGGGTGCCTGCTAGAATTTCGGGGATTTTATAGGCAGAGGATGGGGCATGGCAGGCCAGGGTGGTCTTGGGAAATGCAACATTTGGACAGGAATGCCTATCCTCACCTAGATCCATGGGGGTGGAGCCCTAGTCAGGAACCATGCCCTCCTCTACCCAGCACTTTCCTTACCCGCCTCCGTATCATTTAAAGGGACCATGCTCTTCCCTTCCCAGCACTTTCCTTCTGTATCAGTACCACTACCACCTCTACCATTACTACTATCACCACTACCACCACCACCACCATCACCACAACCAATACCACCACCTCCATCACCACAACCAATACCACCACCTCCATTGCCACAACCAATACCACCTCCGTTGCCACAGCCATTACCACCACCACCACCACAACCAGTACCACCACCTCCACCGCCACAACCAATACCACCACCTCCATCGCCACAACCAATACCACCACCACCACCACCACAACCAATACCACCACCACCACCACCACAACCAATACCACCACCACCGCCACAACCAATACGACCACCCCCATCGCCACAACCAATACGACCACCCCCATCGCCACAACCAATACCACCACCTCCATTGCCACTGCCAATACCACCACCACCACCACCACCACCACCATCATCATCATGACTCAGATTAGAGCCAGACACATAGCTTTGAGATAGGAGAAATGGTGCAGAGGATTCAGAGGGAGTGGAACGGGGTGGGATGAGTCCCAGAAGGTTTCTTCGGGGAGGGGGCCTGTGGACAATACAGAGCCTGGGCACAATTCTTACTCTCTCTTCCCTTTTTCACTAACTGCTAGTGGGTTAAGGTAGAGCTACTCTTTTTTTTTTTTTTTTTTTTGGCAGGAAACTAAGGTCTGAGACTGGTAAAGGACAAGGAGAGCAAGATGACTGGATCCCCAAGCTCACCACCTCAGAGCTCAGATGGGGAGGAGATAGTAGAGGAATGCCAGCCCCGCCACCCCACCTCAGTGCCAGTCAGAGCTGCCGCAGCATGGTGCTCAGGCTAAGGGAGGCCCACAGCCAAATCTGGGAGAGGAGGTGTCAGGTTTAATGGGCTGGCCAGGGCTGGCCTGTCTGTCACTCTCACTCTGAGGCTGGAGGGGAGATTGGAGTTGACAGTGTGCAGGGGCAGAAGGACAGCAGATTGAGAGCCTGCCCCAGGAACCTGAGGAGGTCTGGCTCTGGGCCTCTGTCATGGCTGTGAGCCTCTGCAATGCGCTGGTGGTCCTTCTAACCTTCTCAGTGAGACCCCCAGCCCTTGGTGATGAGAAGGCTGCTGAGACCTAGGAGTGCAGATGAAATGGCCAGGCTCTGCTTCTAACTGCTGCATGACCTTAGGCAAATTACCTGACCTCTCTGGATCTCCATTTCCCCTACCGTGAAATGTGGGTGGCATCATGATGGCACAGAGAAGAAAGGTGGACTAGAAGTTAAAGGACCCAGGTTTTAAATACATCTCCATAGGCCAGGCGAGGTGGCTCACATCTGTAATCCCAGCATTTTGGGAGGCCGAGGTGGGTGGATCACTTGAAGTCAGGAGTTCGGGACCACCCTGGCCAACATGGTGAAACCTCGTCTCTACTAAAAATACAAAAATTAGCCAGGCATGGTGGCAGGCACCTGTAATCCAAGCTACTCTGGAGGCTGAGGCAGGAGAATCACTTGAACCCAGAAGGTGGAGGTTGCAGTGAGCTGAGCTGAGATCGTTCCATTGTATTCCAGCCTGGGTGACAGAGTAAGACTCTCTCTCTCAAAAAAAAAAAAAAACAAACAAAAAAAAACAGAAAAAAACCTCTCCATGCCTCTGACCAGTTCATTTGATATTTGGTCTTAGTGTCCTTATCTGCAAAAGGAGATAGTAAACTCAGGGCATTGCTGTGAAAAGGAGGTGAGCACCATGGGCCTGGCACATAGCTGGCCCTCAGAGATTCACTGAAATGGAGCCCTCTTCTAGCTCTTAAAATCTGAGCATGGGATTTTGAGATAAACTCCCAACACCATCACCACCTCCACCATCTCTACCACCACCATCACCTCCATGGCTACCATCATTATCATCACCACCACTACCACCTCCATCGCCACCACCATCACAATTACCACCTCCATTATCTACCTCCACCATCACCTCCATCATCACCACCAATACCATCATTACCAACATCACCTCCATCACTATCACCACCACCACCACAACCATCTCCATCACCTCCATCACTACCACCAGCTCTACTACCTCCATCACCACCACCATCACCACCACCTCCATCACCTCCATCACTACCACCAGCTCTACTACCTCCATCACCTCCATCGCTACCACCATCTCTACCACCACCACCACAATTACCACCTCTATTATCTACCTCCACCGTCACCTGCATCATCACCACCAATACCATCATTACCAATAGCACCTCCATCACTACCACCACCACCACCTCCTCCATCACCACCACCACCTCCTCCATCACCACCACCAATATCATTACCACCACCACCACTTCCATCACACCACTGTTACCACCACCATTCCATAACCACCAGACCCACAATATGCTTTTATAAACTTGAAAGCCAGAGAAAGAAGAAACAGTGAAGAAAGGGGCTGTTTCTCTGGAGTGTTCAGGTGGTTCAGGTGGCAAAGCCAGGCCTCTTCACCCTCTTCCCCTTAAATAAGAGGCTTCCCATAGAGCAGAACAGAATCAGATGCCTGGGAAGACAGCATAAAACATAGATTAATGGCACATGGAATGCTGGGTCCTCCTGCACTCCCCATACCCACTAAGCTTCCTTTCCTTGCCTGTGAGGAGAGATGCAGCATATATCACTGGCAAAGGGGCAGGGAAAGGTACTAGCACTGGTCGAGGCCCTACTGTGTACCAGGCACCTTCTTTGGTGACGTATATACTTAAAAAGTCAATGGTACCCTGGTGATGGGTATTACTTACTGCATTTCACAGAAAAGTAAATAAACTGTGACTCAGAGATGAAGCAATTTGCCTAAGGTCACCTGGCCAGCGAGTGTCCAAGCTGAGATTCAGTTTCACATTCGTACATCCCCCCATTACCAGATGGCCTGATTGTTAGGAAAAGCCAAACTGCCAAGGCAGGAGAGGGATGGGAAGATGTTGATCCTGGAACGAGAGAAGAATTCTGGGTGATTTCCAAGTGTTCCACTGGAAGAGCCCAATGTCTGGGTCCCCAGGCTGGGCACTCTGACACTGCTCTCTGGCCCCTTGGGGGAATCACATTTTGTTGTGCGTTTGTTTGGTTTTGATCAACTCTAAACACTATGTAAGCAAGAACCTTGTCTGGCTTTCTCACTGGCTCCCAGGACGCGGCTCAGGACCTGGCACTCGGATGAGCAATGGTTGTTGAGTAAATACATGAATGAACCCGTGAAAGCATGAATCAATCAGGACGTCAAAACCTGGACGGAAAGCTGCACCGCTGATTAAAAAAACAGGAAAACAGCAGTCAGTGCAACTTTCCCTGCTTTGTATTATGATTCCTTTTTTGCCTTACTGATTTTATAGAAATGATTGTTCTCAGATTGCAGAGCACAAACTGGCTGATTGATGCCCCGGAACTAATACCGTGAGACAGACCCGAGGCGAGAAGGACGATTATTTAACACAGCACCCAGGGGCATGGGATGTGGGGTCATCATTCTTGTGCATGGTAAAGCAGACGAAATAAAGTTTATGCCCAAAACACACTGGGTTCTTCATAGTGGCTTCATTCCCCAACCCCCTCCTCAAGCACCCTGTCTCATTCACAAGTTCCTTCCCTGTCTAGCAGGTCCTGGGTGCCTGGGAGCAGAGAGTTGGCCCATTCTCCCCAAGTCCAGCTTCAAGGTCCAGGGACCTGGGCAAGGTGTGGTTAACACTGCCCACCTTTTGGGGAGGGGGCCAGTGGCTCCCCTGCTCTCTACTGTGACACCGGGAGGCAAGGGCAGCCAGGCCTATCCCTGGTTTCATCTGGGCCCCTGTGGGTGATGAGATGGGCAGTGATGGGTGAGCTGGCAGCCAGGCTGGAGTGGCATGGCCAGCTGCCCTGGGGACTGTCTTCCCTGCTTGTCACCACTCCTGGCTGCCCAAGCAGCAAAGCCACAGTGACAAGATCCAGAGGGGAAAGGCTCCAGCTGGGGGTGGTGCTGGTCTCATGGCCACCGGAGGAGCAATGTGACAGCTTCTCATCTGGGTGGGGGGGCCTCGGTCCCCACCCCCTTCCCCCTCTGGCTCGACCCTTGTCAGTCTCTATTTCTTTGCCTTGCCCTTGTCTCTGCCTTGCTTCCACACCAGGCTTCTATCAGCTCTGAATGGCCCTTGGTCCATGCCTCTCTCCCTCTCTCCTCCCTCTTCCTCACTTCCTGACTTCAGGACCTGTTCCCTCCTGCTCCCTACAAGCATGCATACACACACACACACACACACACACACACACACACGCACGCACGCACTCATACCCCACCTCAGATAGGAAACAGGACTTGCCCTCCCAGGACCTGTGTTAAGACCTATGGGGAGTGGCTGGGATCTGGGCCCCCAGTGGGTCTGTGAGCATGAGGTGGTGAGTGTGCAAAAGTGTGAGCCTATGAGAGTGAGTATCAACGTGGACGTGGGAGTTGGAGAGCATGTGTGTACATGTGTGAGTGTGACAGTGAAGTGTTGAAAGAGTGAGGGTGGGGGGTCAGTGTGGCCTTGGCTACATGAGCACGCAGGTGAGCTGTGGTGAGGGTGGAAGGATGTGAGTGACTGGGTGTGAAAGTGGAGCCCAGGGCAGATGGACAAACGCATCCTTCAAGCTCGTGTTCCTGGATATAGAGGCTGCCGGCCCCATACCCTCCTTGATCACCCCCTCTTTGTCATCCTGGGCTCCCTCAAATCAGGCCAGGGTGTGGGAAGGGGGAGTGAAGCTGCTGAGCTCCGGGCAGGGCCCTGCCCGCTCCCTGGGCCTGTCAGCCACTGAGCTGTTCCATGTTCCTATAAATATTTACAAATCCCAGCTGCTGAGGAGCAAGACATCCTCCGCCAGCTGGGGCTCCCAGCCTGGAAACTGGCGGGGAGGGAGCTAGCGATCGAGGAGCAGCGGGGAGGAGAGGTGGGACTGCACTGGAGACTGGAGAGGCAGGCATCCAGGACTCCTGAGTTCTGCTCCTAGTTTTACCAATGGTTGGCCTAAAGTGCTCGAGTATGTCTTCATCAGGAACTGTAGAGCCAGAAATACCTTCCGAGATAACATGGGAAACCTGCCCCACCCCTACCTGATAAGCACTCCCCACTTGACAGCCAACCTCCTGCCTTCTAGTCATGTCTCTCAATTAGGGGCAAAGAGAGGGATCTTCTTGTCTTTTTTTTTTTTTTTCTGTAGAGACAAGGTCTTGCCATGTTGCCCAGCCTGTGATCTCGACTCCTGGCTTCAAGCAATCCTCCTGCCTCTGCCTCCCAAAGGACTGGGATTACAGGGCTGAGCCACCACACTCAGCCTCTTCTTACTTTTTACATGACACAGAAAATTCTCCTGGAGTCCCTGGAGGGTATTACCTCTTTGAACTCAAAATCTTTCCCTGGACCCACGATCAATCCATCAGGCTCTTTCTAGATTGGAAGCTGGAAGACCTGCAGCTCAGTGACCCCCATCACAAGAGCCCCTTCTGTAGCCCCCGATAGGAACTAAAGCATTTTTTCTGGCCTCACCCCTACCCCCAGCCAGCCCTGTCACTTCTGGAGCTGGGCTGGTTGTGACAATCTGGAGGAGGGAGAGTTATGTGGCACCTGTAGGGAGGACTCACTCCCCTGAGCCCGTCAATACTTGGCCCAGGCTGGTGGTCAGACACCTGGAGAACCAGCCCCTGAGAGCTTCCTTTCTCAGGCAGAGAATGATTCTTGATTATCAATCCTCTATCCCCAGTGCCCAGCACAGTGCCAGGCACACCCCAGGCCCTTGGGCATTTATGTGGCATCATCAGCCATATGCCTCAATTTCCAAAGCAAGCTTTCCCAATAGCACTTTGTGGCAAACTCCAACTTCTAGTCCCAGAAGTCATGTGTCTGAGGGATGGCACCACAGCACCCAGATGTCCTGGGCCTCCCAGCTCAGTCTAGCCCATCTCGGATGCAGGAACTCCTGACAGTGAGAGCCGAGATCTCTTTCCCGTCTTGGCTGGAATTTCAGATTTATCAATGTTGAGCCCTCCTGGTTCCCAGTGGGACTCCCCTTCGCATTGCCCAAGCGGTGCCTATATCCTAGCCTAGGTTTTCCCAAGAAGTGAGACCCTGGGAAGGACCTAGAGTGGGAGATAAATCAGGCAAAGGGAATCTCATGACACTGAGGGGCTCTGGCTGCTGTGTGGGACACCCCCTGGAAACTCACCCCTAGTGGGCATCAAAGTCAGGCAGACAGGGGCTGCTGCTCTGCCAGAGGCTGGAAGCCAGGACTGTGCTTCCTATCTTACTCTTGGGATCCAGGTCAGCTGTTTTCCCCTGGGTGGGGGAGTCTAACCCTCCCAATTTTATAAAATGAGAAGAAGAGCTGAGGCTATGCTCAGTCTGCCACTTTTCTGAGTCCAGAGCTGTGATGAAGTGGAGAGGGAGAAGGCTCAGGGTGGAACAAAGAAGGGGGCTCAGGGGCTGCGAGTTTTCCTTGGCAAAAGTCAACTGGCCCCACCACTGAGAAAACTCCGACCTTCTCAGCTGCCAGGGAGGAACAGCAGGGACTGGGGAGGAGGGAACAGGGAGAGAGGACAGCCTGATGTTCTGTGCTCTGGAAGAGAAGTCTGATGATGGCAGTGGCATGGGAAGGGTTAAGAATATTCCTAAAATAGCCAAGCCAGAGCCTAAGCCAGCCAGCTAGTGCCTCTCCCAGAGAGCAGATCTATAGTGGGAAAAGTCAGCCCGATCTGCGCCCCCCCCCACCTCCCCTGCCTGCTGCCTGGCTCCGGCTGCTAATTAAGCCTCCCACCTCCTCCACCACCCCCTCCACCACCCCCTCCACCAACCCCTCCCATCCTAGTGGGGGCAGGGGTAGGAGTGAGCAGAGGGGCCAAGTCTCCCCAAACAACAGGGAATCCCCCCTGGGACCAGGAGCCCTGTGGCCCAGCAGCCCTCCATCCCCGCCCTGGCCAGGGTCAGGGATAGGGGTACACAGATGGACAGACAGGCAAGGTGCAGGCCTGTGCATGGGAGCAAGGCTGCCAGGACAAAGCAGCCAAGTTCTCCCGCCCCGACACATGCTTGGTCAGCCCTGACTCGGGGAGACCTCCAAGAAGCTCAGCAAACATCAGCTTTTCCTAGCTCTGTGTCCCCTTCTGCTTGGGGCATCTTGGGATGAGGTTGGGGCAGGGATGAGGCAGGGGAGCCCTTCCAAAGAACAAACCACATCTCTGTTTCAGGGGCAGGACCAGCTACATAACTTGTGGGACCCGGTGGGAACTGAAAATATGAGTCTGTTGTTCAAAAATCGTTAAGAATCTCAAGGTGGTGATAGCAGAGCATTAAACCAAGTTCAGGTCCCTTTTGTGTGCGGGGCCCTTGCCACCAACAGGTGGCACATCTATGAAGCCGGCCCTGTGTAGGGGTTCAGTTTGATGAACATTTACTAAGCACCTACTGCTCAGCTCTTCTGGCTCTGCCACACCAGAGACCCCCTCTCTGACCCTGTCCTCAAATGTATGGAGATAAGGTACTCAAAGACCCCTCTCTGAACATGGAAGGGGGCTGGGCCACCCCCAACCCTGGCTGATTGGGGCCCTGCAAGGATACCGCTGCAGCCATAGTTCCAACCACACACCCAGCTGTTACACCTCCCTGAGCCTCACCCTCCATGTCCACCCTCAGAGGCTCTGTGAGGAACCCCCCTGCTCCCCAAAGCACAGAGGCCAGCAATTGGCCCTCCTCCCCTCACCCTGGGGTCTCTCATCCATCCTGGAAAAAGTCCCTGGGATTCCCGTTTGGCTCCGCCTCAGATTGGCTCTATGACCTTAGGCAAGCTATTTCCGTCTCAGGGCCTCAGTTTCCCTGTCTGTCAAAGGTGGGGTCTCTAAGACCTCTCCAGACCTTAAGTCCTATGATCTCCTGAGGTGGGAAGAAGAAGGGACATTTTCCCTAGAAGGGACAGGGCTTCCAAAGAGGAAGCTTTCTGGGGAGTAGGAGGCTTTCTCCCTGATACCCCCCTCCTCAGACCCAGAAATCAGGAAGACCAGCTGCTCCCAACTAGCCCTGGATCCTCTGCCTCCTTGCATCTTACCTTGGAGTGGGGCTGGGGGCTGGTGGGGCTGGAAGGCCTGTGGGAGGGAGTGGGGAGGCTGCGGGCCATGCTGGCCAGGCGGGGCCTTCTCTGCCGCCTTTGCAGGAGGCTCAGCATAATTGCACCGCCTGTCACTCCTGCGTCCTGCTATCTGTCTCTCCAGCTGACCCGGCGCACCCACCATTATATTGGTTCCTGTTGGGGCTGTGGAGCCTCATCACTTATACATGCAGCTGGGAGCCGCAGGCTGGGCTGAGGGGAGATGGCCCCTCCCCTTAGGTCTCTCCCTCCCTCCCGTGGGGCCTTTTCGGAGCTGTGTCCCTGGAACTGAATTTGGAATGGGCAGCAGGCAGCTGCCGATCAGAATGGGTAGGGAGGACCCCCAGGACCGGGCAGGTCCCTGGAACCCCCAGACACAAGGCTCAGGGTTCTCTGGTGAGAGAGGCATAAGAAAATCTGCCTGTGACCTGGGTACTTGGGCTCTGCCAGCTGAATCCCACTCTCTCCTCCTCAGGAGATGGAGCTGGGAAGAGAGGCCCCTGAACAAACTCCCCTCATCAACCTCTGAGGCCTGATCCGGACTCAGGAGTTCTGAGACACAGCCTAGTTCAGCCCACTGAGGCATACCCTAACCCCCACCCCAAATTGCAACTCAACTTCCATTCTCCCATACTTTCTGGCCAAAGTCCCCCTCTCCAAAAGGATGCTGAAATTATGGAGGGTTTTCACAAGAAGGATCTGGAAATGTCTGAATTCAAAAGTCGTCTTGGGGTTTAAAATGGGCTGGGCATGGTTGCTCATGCCTGTAATCCCAGCACTTTGGGAGGCCAAGGCGGGTGGATCACAAGGTCAGGAGACCGAGACCATCCTGGCCAACATGGTGAAACCCCATCTTTACTAAAATACAAAAAATTAGCCAGGCATGGTGGCCCGCACCTGCAGTCCCAGCTACTTGGGAGACTGAGGCAGGGGAATCACTTGAACCCAGGAGGCAGAGGTTGCAGTGAGCCAAGATTGTGCCACTGTGCTCCAGCCTGGCAACAGAGCAAGACTCCATCTAAAAAAATATATAAATGGATGCCAGTGTTGGGCTGTCTTTAATGTAAGAAATACAGCCTCTCAGAGCCAGAAAATTACCCAGCCCAGAGAAAGAAATGGATGGGCGTGAGGAGACATCCCCAAACACACATGGCAAACTGGTATCCTCACTGGGCCTTGAGAGATGGTCTCTGCCTCCTGGTGCCCAGCTCCTCATCCTGCCCTAGCCAGGGCTGTAGACTGGTGGCTTCAACCAGAAAACAAAAATATGCCTTTTATACTCCTGGGTCTTGACCCTAAAGTACCTTTCCTTGTCTTCCCCACCAGGTGTGTGCCTGCTGGGCTAGGTAGAGTGGGAGTGTAAAGAGCCCCCACCTGGGGTCAAACAGACCTGAGTTCCAATCCTGCTCTCCCTCTTACCAGCTGTATAATCCTGGGCCAGTCACTGAACCTCTCTAAGTCTCAGCATCCTTATCTCCAATGTGGAGATCATGCATATTCCTTAGACTTTTGGTGAGGGGTAAATGAAATAGAGTATGTGAAGCACCTGGCACATATCAGTACCCAGGCAACAGCAATAGCATCCATCCATCCTTCATTCAATAAACATCTCAAGATCCTTCCAGAAGCCTGGAAGTCTCTTGCCCCCTACCCCATCCCCATCCCCAACTAATCTGTCAATAAGTCAGCCAATTCCACCTCCTACCTTCCCAAGTCAGGCCATCATCAGCTGTCACCTGAACCACTGCAACTGCCTGGTACTAAGTCTCCCTACCAGCACTCTTACTCTATTTTAATCCTTTGTCCTCACAGTAGCCAGAGTGCTCATTCTAATCTGAAAAATCTGATTATATTACTCATTCACTTAACACCCTCCAGTAATTTTTTTTTTTTTTTTTTTTTTGTGGAGACAGTCTCGCTCTGTTGTCCAGGCTGGAGTGCAGTGGTGCCATCTTGGCTCAATCCAACCTCCGCCTCCTGAGTTCAAGCGATTCTCCTGCCTCAGCCTCCCAAGTAGCTGGGATTATAGGCGCCCACGACCACACCTGGTTAATTTTTTTTTATTTTTAGTAGAGACGGGGTTTCACCATGTTGGCCAGGCTAGTCTCGAACTCCTGACCTCAGGTGATCCACCCATCACGGCCTCCCAAAGCGCTGGTGATTATAGGCATGAACCACCATGCCCAGGCCCTCCAGTAATCTCTAATTACCCTTAGGACAAATTATAAACTCCTAGTCACAGCCCACGAGGCTCTGCAAGCATGGTCCTTAGCACATGCTGTTCTCTCTACCCGTAATCCTTTTCTTTCTCTCCCTCCTCCACCTCCAGTGGCCATATTCTTCACCTTGATGACTCCTTTCAGGGCTTACCTTAAATATCATCTCCTTTAGAAAGTTTCCCATTATTCCCTGCCCCCAGATGAATTTAAGTGACACTGCCGAGTGTTCCCAAAGTACTCCACATTCTAAGTGACCTTGTCAGGCTAGATAGCAGTTGCTTGTTTAATTGTCCAGGTTTCAGCAATACATGGTAAACTACATGAGGTCGGGAGCCTTTTCTCTTTTTTTCCCCAACCTTACCCGCCAAACAGAAGTCTTTTTTGCTCATCTTTGTGTTCCGTGATAACAAAAGATATGGTGGGCAGTCAGCTAATATGGTTTATAGAATGGATGGAGGATGGATGAATGGATGGATGGATAAATGGAAAAAAATGACACCTCCTCTGTAAAGTCTTCTTGGACTCCTCTGGGCAGGGCATTATTATTATTATTATTATTATTATTATTATTATTATTATTGAAATGGAGTCTCGCTCTATCACCCAGGCTGAAGTGCAGTGGCACGATCTCAGCTCACTGCAACCTCCGCCTCCTGGGTTCAAGTGATTTTCCTGCCTCAGCCTCCCAAGTAGCTGGGACTACAGGTGCATGTCACCACACCCGGCTAATTTTTGTATTTTTAGCAGAGATGGGGTTTCATCATGTTGGCCAGGCTGGTCTTGAACTCCTGGCCTCAAGTGATCCACCCTCCTCAGCCTCCCAAAGTGCTGGGACTATAGGCGTGAGCCACTGCACCCAGCAGGGGATTATTTTTAATTTTTTATTTTTGAGACAGGGTCTCGCTCTGTTGCCCAGGCTGAAGTACAGTGGCACAAACATGGCTCACTGCAGTCTCAATCTCCTGAACTCAAGCGATCCTCGCACCTCAGCCTCCCAAGTTGCAGAGACTACAGGCCTGACTAATTTTTTACTTTTTGTAGAGATAGGGGTCTCACTATGTTGCCCAGGCTGGTCTCAAACTCCTGGACTCAAGCCATCCTCCCACCTTTTGGCATCCCAAAGTGCTAGGATTGTAGGAGTGAGCCACTGTGTCCAGCCTGGGCAGGACATTCTTCATCTATGCGTCATTTGGACTTCGTAACACCTCCTACAAATTTCTACCCAAGCCTTAGATTCCTCAGCCATAAAATGGGGAAAATGATAGTACCTACCTCATGAGGTTAATACTAGTATGTGACATAAGCCATGTAATAGTTTTAAATCCATGATAATAGGTTAAGTGTAAATGAGATAATCCATAAAAGTGCTTAAGAACAGGATCTTGGCCAGGCGCGGTGGCTCATGCCTGTAATCTTAGCACTTTGGAAGGCCTATTGGGGGTGGATCACAAGGTCAGGAGATCGAGACCATCCTGGCTAACATAGTGAAACCCCGTTTCCACTAAAAATACAAAAAACTTACCCAGGCATAGTGGCAGGCACCTGTAGTCCCAGCTACTCCGGAGGCCGAGGCAGGAGAATGGCGTGAACCCAGGAGGCAGAGCTTGCGGTCAGCCGAGATCGCACCACTGCACTCCAGCCTGGGCGACAGAGAGAGACTCCATCTAAAAAAAAAAAGAACAGGATCTTGCACTTTGTAAGTGCTCAAAAACTGTTAGCTACGGTAATTATTGTGGCAAAGTATCCTATCTTTCTGCGCGTGTCCGCCACCAAACAGTGAACTCCTCAGGGGCACCGCTCAGCCTTCCGGTCCTACTCATCTTGGGACACACCATCACCGCCTAGCTAGGTGTTTTCACCCAGGCAGGACCTAGCTAGCTGTTTTCAGTAAATGTAAAAACAACTCAATGCAGATCCAGCAGCTGATGAGTCAGGGCACAGCACCCCCCTTCCTCACTCCCAAACCCAGACACACAGCAACATCAACAGCCGCTTACACATTCACACCCACTCACATTCATTCAAAGAACCCCAAAATACCACAGAACAGTCACCCAGTTCCTAAAGTCAGCGCCAGTCATGCCTGGGTAAAAAGCCTTACCTACGCTCTTCCCTGTACCCTCCACAATCTATCTCAATGCCTGGAATGACCGGGGCTGTCGGCACCACCCCCTCCTGTAGGAGTTCCTGTGGTAGGGTCATTCCAGATGGGGGCTGTGGGAGTGACCCCTCACACTCATAGAAGTTCGGGAAGCAAAGTTAGACCTTCAGCCCCCCACTGACAGCATCCCAGCTACAGAGAGTGCAGCCGCCCTCCTTACCTTGAAACCCTCCCTCCCTTTTCGCTTCTGAAAACCTGAGTCCTGGCCCGGGCTGGGCAAGCTGGCTCAAGCCTGTAATCCCAGCAGGAAGCCCAGGCAGGCAGATCACCTGAGTTCAGGAGTTTGAGACCAGCCTGGCCAACATGGTGAAACCATGTCTGTACTAAAAATACAAAAATTAGCTGGGCATGGTGGCACGTGCCTGTAATCCCAGCTCTTCGGGAGGCTGAGGCAGAAGAATGGCTGGAACCTGGGAGGCGGAGTTGGGGTGAGCCGAGATCGCACCGTTGCACTCCAGCTTGGGCAACAAGGGCGAAACTCAGTCTCAAAAAAAAAAAAGGAAAGAAAGAAAAAAAGAAAACCTGAGTCCTTGTTCTTAGCAGGTGGTTGAAGAAGAGGCCTAGAAGCCGGAACTTCAGGGTTCTTCCCTCACTCATCCAGTTCCATCTCTGAACCTGGGAGCCTAGGTCCATTGTCCCCCTCTCCTAGTGTCAAGGACAGCAATTGGTAGGAAGCTGGCAGGACCAAGTAGACCCAAGGCCCGGGGGTCTCCTGAGAGGGCTTTCTTGGCCTTGAGGTGAAATAGTGATATTAGCTACCACTTACGAGGTGCGTAATAAGGGTCAGATACTGAGCCCAGGACTTTACATACATAATACATCATTTAATCCTCACAACCACCCTTTTACCAAAGGATGCCAGGGGCTGCTGGGTAGGCTATTTACCTAAAATCGCCGGGTAGGATTGGCACGCAAGCCGTTTTAGTTTTTGTTCTTAATGAGACAGAGTCTTGCTCTGTCGCCCAGGCTGGAGTGCAGTGGCGCGATCTCAGCTTATTGCAGCCTCGACCTCCCAGGCTCAACCGATCCTGCCGCCTCAGCCTCCTGAGTAGCTGGGACTACAGGTAAAAGCCACCACGCCAGGATCTCCCTATGCTGCCCAGGCTTGTTCGGAACTCCTGAGCTCAAGCGATCCTCGGGCCTCAACCTCCCAAAGTGCTGGGATTACAGACGTGAGCCACCGCGCCCGGCTGGCACTCAGGTCTTTAATTTCAGAATCTTCAACAGTCCAGCTTTAAACAATGTTGGGGGGCAGTATGGCGGATGGGGGGGTTGTGACTGTCTTCAGGTGTTAAGCTGGGAGATGCCCCTCAAGGCAGCACTCGCTCCCCAATCAGCCAAGCCCTCATCTCCCGGAAAGAGGGGCGCTGAGAGCAGGGGATGGGGGTGGAGGGTCGGGTAGGTGGTTAAGGGGTGCTTCTTTGGGGGCCTGGGCGGAGCCAGGGCGGGGCTTGGCGAGCCCAGGGGAGGCGCCAAGGCGGTGGCCCCAGCTCACAAGCCAAGATGGCTGTTAATTAAAGTGCTGGCACCAGCTCCTCTCTGCAAAGTTTGAAGCCGTTATTTTCCACTCCAGCGAAGCGGGGAGAATCCGGCTGGGCTGACGGAGACGCCACACCGCGCCAGGGGAGCAGGAGCTTTTTCGGAGCGGGAGGCGGGGCGCCGTGTGGCTGCGAGCGCGCCTCTTGGATGCCCCGGCCGGCGCGGGGGTGGGTGGGCGCTCCCGCCCCATCCTTGGCCAAGGGCGGCCAGCCGCGGTGTGCCCGGAGGGCTCTGCGAGGGCTGTGGGTGGCGGGCGAGCCCCAGCGGCGTAGCAGAGGAGGGGCCCCCGTGCGAGCGTACTAGGGAGAAGGGGGTCCGTGCAAATCCCAGGCTGACGACCGCGCACGCGCCCCTCGGGTCACCAGCCCTGTCGCTCTTGGTGGGGCACACCGAGGAGACCGCCGTGGGGAACCGGGGAGCCGGATTGCCTGACAGCCAAGCGCTGAAGACTACTCTTCCTGAGCCTAGGGAGGTCTGGCTGCCCTGAGCCCCCTACCCCTGGGCTTTGGGCAGTAAACGGTACCTAGAGACTCTATCGCGCTGAGGTTGGAAGAGCCTGGAGCCAGGCTACGAGTTTGAGTCCCGGCTCTCCCACTTATTAGTTGTGTGACTTTAAGCAAATCTCTTAACTTCCCAGAGCCTCAGTTCTCCATCTGTAAAATTAAAATAATCTTGGACTTTACTTCTTTGGACTGATGTGAAGATCAAGGGTGATCATGTATGTAAAACATTCAATACAGGGCCTAGCACAGAGTAAACCCTGAATAAATGCTACTTATAGAAAATTTTTTAGCTCCCTCCTTGGTGGTGGTGGGGTCACTCCAACCTGACCTCAGCCATTAGTGCTTGGAGGGTCCTCTTTCACAGCCCCCTCGTTGGATGTCCCTGTGTCCTTCTACTCCCAGCCCCGGATGAGGTGAGCGACCTCAACCTTGGGTAGGGAAGGCCAGGGAATCATTTTGCCCATGGTGAAGGGTCAACAGGGAGAGTGTGAGCCGGCGGGGGGGACCTCTCGGGAGAGGAGAGGCTGGGATGTCATTCTTTAGCAGCCGGCCAGTCGCCTCCGAATGGCTGAATCCTCCCCGGTGGGCCGGATAAAGGAGGGCGAAGGAGGAGCGGTGGAGCAGCCCGACCTGGGCCTCAGATAATGTGACAAATATTTTGATGGAAGCAGACACGTTTCGGTTTATGCAACCTAAACACTTTGCTGCACTTGAGGAAGAAGAGAGCCTCCCACAGCCTGATGGGGAGTAGAGTTAGGGGGCGGCGGAGGAGTCTGGGGAGTGAGGGAGGAGGAGCTGAGGGGCTGGATGAGATCCACCCCTCATCCTGGAGGCTGGGAAAGGGGGTTACCCCTCAGGGACGTATTTGCATCTGTCTGCATGGAGAAATAACGTGGGGGTGCCCACCTTTTTAGGATCCCCTTTTCTCCCTGGTCTAGAGGCAGAGATAAAGGGATTGAGCAGAGGGAGATGGAAGAAAAGGGCCCAGGAAAAAGCAGCCTGGCCACAGTTTGGTGAGGAAGGGGCAGAGGCGAGGAGGGGTTGGAAGCTCCTGCCCCACCTCGGGGGAGACGGGTCCCGGAACAGTCAGAGCCGGAAAGGAGGAGGCGGCTGCCGTCTGGCTCCGCTGGGCCCCCGGACAGGCATTCATCCGATCTCTGGATCTCCCAGACGGGTGGTCTGCGAGGCCTGAGTGCCAAATGGTCCCCTCCGTATCCTCTTCTTCGCTTCATAACCCCCTTTCTCATCCTACCTTCCAGCTCCCCGCTCCGTCCTCCCCTCAATCGCTCTTTGTCCCCTGCAGACCTGGGCGCTATCCCCTCGCTTCCGCCCCCTGCGGGTCTTGGCCCGTCGCGACCCCAGTCCCTCTGTTTTCCTGGTGACCGACCCTCGAAGCCTCTCCTCTCCCGATCCCCTCGGAGCTCTCTAGCTCTCCCTGTGGCCCTCTCTCCCTTTCGCATTTTGGTCCCTACTCTCCCCTTCCCTTGGAGCGCCTCTCGGGTCTCTCGGACCCCGGCCCCCACCCCATTTCCGAATCTCGGTCTCCGCGTACTCAGTCTCGTCTTTCCTCTCCCTGCTCCCGCCCGGGGTCTCCGCGGCCCCGCCCCCTTATGCCCCGCCCACATCGAGGCGCCCGCGGCCCAATTAGGCGCCGGCCCCGCCCGCAGCCCCACCCCTAGTGAGCCCAGGGCCGCGCGGAGCTGGTGGGGCGGGGCCCGGCCGAGGGGGCGGTGGCCCCGGCGCGAGGAGGCGGGAGGAGTCAGGCGGGAAGCTGCAGGCGGGAGGCGGGAGGCGGGAGGCGGCGGCCGCGGCGCTCAGTCCGGCAGCGCAGCAGGAGGGAGGCGCGAGGCAGGAGCCGGCGGCTGGGCTCCGCAGCGCAGCCAGCGCAGCGCGGCGCCCCGGGCCCGGCCCCATGCCCGCAGCCCCGCCGGACCGTCCTTGAGCGCGGGCGCCTAGCCCGCGCCCCCCGCCCGCCGGCACCATTGCCCCGACGGCGCGGCCGGGCGGCCCGGCGCTCCCCAGGCTCCGCGCGGGCCGAAAGACGCTGCTAGCGGCCGCCGCGGGTGTGGTGATGCTGCTGGTGCTCGTGGTGCTCATCCCCGTGCTGGTGAGCTCGGGCGGCCCGGACGGCCACTATGAGATGCTGGGCACCTGCCGCATGGTGTGCGACCCCTACCCCGCGCGGGGCCCCGGCGCCGGCGCGCGGACCGACGGCGGCGACGCCCTGAGCGAGCAGAGCGGCGCGCCCCCGCCTTCCACGCTGGTGCAGGGCCCCCAGGGGAAGCCGGGCCGCACCGGCAAGCCCGGCCCTCCGGGGCCTCCCGGGGACCCGGGTCCTCCCGGCCCTGTGGGGCCGCCGGGGGAGAAGGGTGAGCCAGGCAAGCCGGGCCCTCCGGGGCTGCCGGGCGCGGGGGGCAGCGGCGCCATCAGCACTGCCACCTACACCACGGTGCCGCGCGTGGCCTTCTACGCCGGCCTCAAGAACCCCCACGAGGGTTACGAGGTACTCAAGTTTGACGACGTGGTCACCAACCTAGGCAACAACTACGACGCGGCCAGCGGCAAGTTTACGTGCAACATTCCCGGCACCTACTTTTTCACCTACCATGTCCTCATGCGCGGCGGCGACGGCACCAGTATGTGGGCAGACCTCTGCAAGAATGGCCAGGTGGGCCAGGCGGGGGCATGGGGCTGGGCTGGGCCCAGGGCACCCAGGGAGCCCGGGGCAAATGGGTACCTGATCGGAGTTGGCGGGGGCGCCAGGCGGACGCAGGTGGAGATCCCACCCCACAGCGGCCCCGCTTGGTCATCACGTGTGGGGATGGTCGGAGCCAGCGGACATCTCCGATCCTCAGTTCCTGGGTTCCCGCTCCAAGACAGACGCTGCTGGGCACCGTCTGGAACGCTACTGGAAATGCGGGAAATGAACCCAACTAGTCAGAGCGCAGGGCTCCCAGGTGCACGGACTTGCCCTTGGGGGCTTGCCCCTTGGGAAGTGGATTCGGGCCGACACCAGCGGGCGATAAGGGGAGGGCAAGGATAGGCTCTGGCGTATGGAACAGGGAGAAGCAGCATCCGCGCCCGCGGGCGCCTAGGCGCGTGGCCATGGGCGCGAGCGGAGAAGGCTGGCTGCAGGAAATGTTTGGGGCACAAAGGCAAAGGGAGCCCGGTGCTTACAGCCCTGGCTGCAGTGCCTCCCCTGCCCTCGAGAAGGGACCACTGGGCGAATCTGACACCCTTTGCAAAATCCGGGAGTTGGGGAGCTGTTTCCCACTGTAGCAGAGCTTCCCCAAAAAGAAGGCAGTCTGGGGGCCGGGGGAGTTTTTCCTCCTGAGGCGGGGAGGGGGTGGGGGGTGGGGGGGGTGGAAGAGATGGAAACTCCCCCTCCTCTTGGTCTCCCAGCTCCAGCCCCTCCTGACTCTGGAGTGTGTGGGGTCCTCTCCATTCTCCGTCCCCATCTCAGACGCTGCAGCTGGAAAGCACTGAGTGTGTCGGGGACTCTGGTACCGGGACTCGCATGTGCGTGTAGCTCTCCTTGGAATGCCGACCCCAGGACCAACCTCCACCCAGCCCCGCCCTGGGGTGACAATTTTAGCCAGCTCTCTTGATACCACCTCCCTTCCCAGTGCTCTCACTCGTGGTGGCCTGTGACCTGGGGGTGTGGTCAGGCTGAGCATTCTCTTCGAAGAAGGGGACCACTGGTCAGAACTAAAACTGAGCTAGTGGAAGTTGAGAAGGAATCTCTCACGATTAAGATACAAGACCTTGTTGGAACCCTTCCCACAGCAGCACTGCCCTGAGGCTCTGCCAGCCTGCGGGTCTGCAAGTCTTAGGGGCAGAGACAAGGGCAGGCAGGGAAAGTGAGCAGATAGCCTGCCAGGTGCTTATAAGCCAGCCCTTCTCTTTCCTCTGCCTGGCTGCTGCCCCGCCAACACCTTTTCTCTGGTTTCTGCCTCTCCCCTGCCTCTTTCTTCTATTTTGCTGTTTCTTGTCCATCTCTCTCCTGTGTCTGCCTTTTCCATCTCTCCCTGGGTTTCTGGCCTCTCCTCCCCGGATCTAACCCCACTCTTCTCTATTCCTTGTATGTCTCTCTTTCCCATGTGTGTCTATCAGACATCCCCGTGTCTCTCCTCTTTGTCCTTGGTTCCTGACCAGATGGGAGGCCCCAGTATCCAGCAAAGGCTCATTCTGCAGACAGCCCCATGATTCCCCCTATTAATCACCAATAAGAGATGCAGCAATGTCACCTTCATCAATGGAATGTCTTCCTTTCCCAAAGAAGTTTGGGCTGACACAGAGCTGAGGTTTCAGGGGATTGGCAGCTTGCCTAGATAGGGAGGCAGCCATTGGGCCACAGGTTGGCCCTAGACCCTGCACCACCTCAGGCAGTCCCAGCAGGTCCCCAGAGATGAGGCAAGAAGAGGCCCCGGAGATGCTATGTGCTTAGAATGGGGAACTTGCTTCAGTCACTGGGAGGTAAAACCATCTCAAAAGCTCCTTTTCCCTCCAGCAGGGGCAGGGTGTTGACAGAGTCTGACGAAGGGGTGCTCACCGGAGATGGGACCACAGGCTAGTAGGAAAAAAGGAGGTGGCTTTAACTAGGGGTTTCAAAGGCCTAGCACTTTAATAGTTATTCAGACCAGCCCCCTCAAAAGAAAACCAGGAGAGGCTGGGCCTGGTGGCTCACGTCTGTAATCCCAGCACTTTGGGAGGCTGAGGCAGATGGATCAACTGAGGTCAGGGGTTTGAGACCATCCTGGCCAACACAGCGAAACACCGTCTCTATTAAAAATACAAACATTAGGCCAGGCACGGTGGCTCACGCCTGTAATCCCAGCACTTTGGGAGGCTGTGGGCGGATCACGAGGTCAGGAGATCAAGACCATCCTGGCTAACATGGTGAAACCCCATCTCCACTAAAAATACAAAAAATTAGCCGGGCGTGGTGGCGGGCACCTGTAGTCCCAGCTACTTGGGAGGCTAAGGCGGGAGAATGGCGTGAACCCGGGAGGTGGAGCTTGCAGTGAGCTGAGATCGCGCCACTGCACTACAGCCTGGGTGACAGAGCGAGACTCCGTCTCAAAAAAAAAAAAAAAAAAAAATACAAACATTAGCTGGGCGTGATGGTGCATGCCTGTAATCCCAGTTAGTCGGGAGGCTGAGGCAAGAGAATAACTTGAACCCAGGAGGCAGAGGTTGCAATGAGGTGAGATCTTGCCACTGTACTCTAGCCTGGGCAACAGAGTGAGACTCTGTCTCAAAAAGAAAAGAAAAGATAAAAACGAAAAGAAAAGAAAACCAGGAGAAATAGTGGGGCCCGTAGCCCCCTCTCCCATGTCCTTTATGACTTCTTCCAAATTGCCCAAGAGACTCATTTGATCTCACTAGCCATCCCGCTTGTTAGTTTTGAGCCCCTACTAGGAGCCAGATTTGAGGCTTTGTAGGAGTTCAGTCCACTTGCCCTCCAAGACCTCATGGCCTATGCAGGGGGAACATTCATAACATACAATCACACACCCCAACGAATACTGTGTTAAAGGTGGGCTGGGAGCCCAGCTGATGACTTTGGTCCCCAAATGTGTTGGCTGGGAGGGAGTGCTTCAGTAGGGCCTACGCTGGTGCAGACCAACCTGATGCAGGGGGAGAAGATGGTGAACCTTGGTCTGCAAGGTGAGGAGATACCACAAGGGAGAATATAAAAGGTCAAGTGTAGGGGAAAGCCAGCTCAGAGGTGGACCAGGACATTTAAATAAGCAGAGAAAAAAATGGCAGGACCAGACAATGGATGGGAACAAAAGAGAGAAGCTTGTATCTCCTATGACTTCAGAACCAGGGGCCACCCTGAGCACTGCGCTTTTCCTTCCTGGCTTCCTGCCTGTAGAGAGGCTTCCAGAATTTCTTTAGGGAGGCAGAGCTGAATCTGGGCTCTGCCTCCTCTCCGGGCAAGTTCGGGATGGGGAGCACCACCTTCATGCCTGGCACTGAGGCTCCCTCTGTCCTTATCTGAGGCCCACTGGCCCCAGTCCTTAGGGGTAGCCTTGCATCAGCACCCCTGATGGCACCAAGTCCTGGCCATTAGGATGCAAGGAGCCTGGGGAAAGGACTCTGGGTTGGCAGTGGGGCCCTGGGTGTGGTGAGTTGCCTGCAGCTGCCTCCAAGATCCACACTTCAGGTGGGTTGGAGAGGACACAAAATTAATAAACTAGGCAGGGGGCTTTGTGAGGATGTGCCAGGGCCTGTGGTCAGGGTGCTGCTTATCCAGGGTAGGAGGCTGTGGGGAGGTGAGTATCACCAATGGGCCAGGGGTTTGACAACAGAATCTGAGTGTGGCGAGAGGTGCTGGCATATATAAATTGAAGGTGGTGGTATAAAGACCTAAGAAGGCTGTGCACAGTGGCTCACGCCTGTAATCCCAGCACTTTGGGAGGCTGAGGTGGGCGGATCACCAGAGGTCAGGAGTTCGAGACCAGCCTGTCCAACATGGTGAAACCCTGTCTCTACTAAAAATACAAAAAAATATAGCCGGGTGTGGTGGCGGGTGCCTGCAATTCCAGTTACTCGGGAGGCTGAGGTAGGAGAATCACTTGAACCTGGGAAGTGGAAGTTGCAGTGAGCCAAGATCGCACCACTGCACTCCATCCTGGGTGACAGAGCAAGACTCTGTCTCAAAAAAGAAAAAAGACCTAAGGAGATCAGCCTCTCCCCTGGTGGTGGCAGATGGCCCCCTGGCTATCCTTTCTGGCCCCTAATACCTTTCACAACACAGAGCACAGTGCCTGGCACAGTGGGAATGCAGTTAATGTATGTATGAAAATGCAAGTGTCCCCCATGGGCCAGGCTGGCTCCCCTATGGGAGCCACATCTGTACACCCAAGACCCCAGCATTGATCTGAGGGCAGGAACATGTTTCCTGGATGCCCTCTCACCCAGTTCCCTTGGTCAGACCATTGCCTCAGTTTCCCCTCCTGGCAGCCCTTGAGGAGCTGATTATACAGCGCTCCCTCATAACAAGGCCCAAACCTGCTTTCCTGCTTCCTTGGCAACCTCATTTCCCCACACTTCCCCTTGGACCCCAGGAGGAGCTGCAGGCCTCAACTGTCTCCAGTCAGGCAGAGAATCGGGACCCCTGGGTTCCATTCTTGGATCCCCCACCATCTAAGGATGGAAGGGCATAAATTCTCTCTGCCTCCATGGATAATTAGGATAATTACGGCAACAATCATGGTGATGAATAAATAATAAACGTAAGCATAACAGTTCTGATGCAGTCACATCACCAGGAGATTCCTGATGACAGATGACTCTGTTCCAATGGATTTGGCTATTAAGGAGCACACTGTTTTAATGAGTTAAGGCTAAATTAATCTGGGCAATAAAAATAATTGTTATTAATAGTAATTTATTAGCAAAGATAATGAAATGCATGTGTAATAATAAATACTACCAGGATTAGGGCTCAGGGAACAATACAGAAGTTGGCTGTTTGCTTTCAGCTCTTCCCTAATAACTCAAAGCCCCATCAAGATCTAATGTTTTTTTCTCTTTATCATCAAAAGACTTTTACAGAGGTGGCAGTGGTGAGGCAAAGTCTTCTCATCCATTTTCTAGACAGAGAAACTGAGCTCCTTGGCAGACAGCATCTCCCCCTTCATTTATTCCCTCCCACCTTTAACTAGACCAGTTTTCCCAGCTAAGCACACAAAGAGTTTCTTCTCAGGTTGGGAAGAAGAGGTTGAGGGAAAAGAAGGGGCTGGAGATGGGCTTTAAAGGGAGGCCCTCATGCAAATATGTCGGGTCCTCTTCATTGCAGCATCGCGGCTGAGTCAGCAGCTGTGGCACAGCTGACCTGCAGTGCTGCCTCCAGCCCAGGAGAGAGGATGGGCCCCTCCCCTAATTTGGCTTGGTTCTACCCAGACTTCAGCCCTGGGAGTTGGGATGGTAAGCTGCCTTCAGTGAAGGGACAGGATAGAGAGGGACCGTGGAGAAACCTGGCTGAGAGAACTCCACTCAGTGCAGCCTCGCCACACCACAAGCCACAGTCCTGGAGAGGGCACTTCTCTTCCATGTCTCTACCCAGGATACCCTGGAGAGGCCCCGATCCTCAAACTCAGGCCTTATGTTTCCATACCTGTTAGCGGAATGTCTGTAGATCATTCGTTCACCACCACACAATCTCTCTCTCTCTCTCTCTCTTTTTTTTTTTTTGAGACTGAGTCTCACTATGTCGCCCAGGCTGGAGCGCAGTGGCGTGATCTCGGCTCACTGCAGCCTCCATTTCCCAGGTTCAAGTGATTCTCCTGCCTCAGCCTCCCCAGGAGCTGGGATTACAGGCGTGCCACTATGCCTAGCTAATTTTTGTATTTTTAGTAGAGATGGGGGTCTCACCATATTGGCCAGGCTGGTCTCGAACTCCTGACCTCAAATGATCCACCTGCCTGGGCCTCCCAAAGTGCTGGGATCACAGGCATGAGCCACCGTACGCAGCCACCACACAATCTCTTATGATTATAGTCAGAGCCCCCAAAAGTGACGGCAGGCTCCAAGCCCAAATGCTGGTGCTCCCTTGACCCATTATCCTGCCTGTCCCTCCCCATCCCCCATCAAGGCAGGGACCAGCAAGGATGTCACATCAGACTGAGAATCCCAGAGGGAAGTAAGGCCTGGATTCCCTTCTTCCCACGCAGTTCCTTTCTACCACCCTGAGGTGAGACAGGAGGAGCTACAATCCTCTTTGGGTGGGTAGTGACAGGTACATAGCTACACCTCCATGGAGGCTGGCACCCAGGCCCCTTCTAAACTCTGGGAGGGGAAAGCATTACCAGGCCTTCTGTCTCACTGCTGCAGCAGGAGAGACTCTGGAATGCACTTCAGACCAAAGACCTGGCCCTGGTTCCAGGGTGGTTGCTGACTGGCAGCCTGGCATTGGTCCAGCTGCCTGACCTGTGGGGCCAAGGTGTGCCCTTGTGTCCATCCACTGACATAAGATCCAGCGGGTGTGGCTGAAACGATGGCATCATTATGAAAGCAGAGAGGAAGGAATGATGAGAGTAGGGAAGGCCCTCCATTCCCTGGAGGTCCAGAGAATTCCTCTTTGCAAGGACAGGCTTCCAGGCTTCCTGGAGGTATTGAGGTTCTCAACCAGCTGGATGGAAAGCCCTATAAGAGTTAAGGAGGAAGACTCTGCCTTGACTCCCAATTCAGGCCCAGATCAGACCTGCCCTAGAAATCCAGGGATCCTCTCTGCCCCTTTCCTGAAACAAGTTCTGTATGATTGGAAGGGGGCGGGGGAGGGGGGGCGTGGCAGGGATGAGGCGAGGCTGAAGGCCAGGTTTCAGGTTCTGCTGATCCTCCCCCACGGGACTGCCTCACCTCCCTCCCTTCTCATCCTCTCTCTCCTCTCGCCCTCCCTCCCGTGTCCCCCACCCGCAGGTGCGGGCCAGTGCTATTGCCCAGGACGCGGACCAGAACTACGACTACGCCAGCAACAGCGTGATCCTGCACCTGGACGCCGGCGACGAGGTCTTCATCAAGCTGGATGGAGGCAAAGCACACGGCGGCAACAGCAACAAATACAGCACGTTCTCTGGCTTCATCATCTACTCCGACTGAGCTCCCCACGTCTCCCTCCACCCACGTCCCTCACCCGCCGGGTTCCCCTCCGGGCGGGGCAGACGATGACTCGCCCCTCGCCCACCCGCTCGCTGCCCGGCCCTCCCCGGCTATGACGCCCCCGGCCCGTGCTCAACACCGCCTGGGCCACAGCTAGGCCCTCCCACCGGCTCGCTGCAGAGCCGGGCCCAGCGCGCCCTGTCCCCGTGCCAGGGAACCGGGGTTGACCGCCCCCGCCCGGCCCGCGCTATATATTTGTACAATAGGACTGTTTACTGCCCACCTCCGCCTGCCAGCCCACCCCAGCCTGGGGAGAGGTCGCGGCGGCGGGTTTGCTTCCTGCGCTCTGAGATGAGCTGCCCTCGGCTCCCTCCGGGGTGGCGCGCCCGGGGGAGGGGGGAGTTGGGGGCTGGATAGCTTCCCAGCACCCTCAGAGCCCCCGCCCGGCTGTGCCCCGTCTGACCAAAGCTATAATAAAAACATTTTCACCCCGCAGGGGTTTCAGTCTGTGCCCTGGGGAGGGCTGCGGGAGGCGACGGTGGACCGTGCCCTCCTCCAGATTAGGAAGGGGTCTGGTGGAAGTTTCTAGGGGAAACCAGGTGCCAGAGCCAGAGCTACTCCAAGAAGAAGTTGCCAAAGGGCCTAAAGCCCACCACAACCCAAGTGGGCCTGGGCAGCTGGGATGGGAAGCAGCCCAGTTACTTCATCATCTTCCATGGTGGACACATTCCTTTTTTTTTTTTTTCTTTTTTTTTTTTTTTAGACGGAGTCTCGCTCTGTCGCCAGGCTGGAGTGCAATGGCAAGATCTCGGCTCACTGCAACCTCCGCCTCCCGGGTTCAAGCAATTCTCCTGCCTCAGCCTCCCGAGTAGCTGGGAATACAGGCGCACACCACCACACCCAGCTAATTTTTGTATTTTTAGCAGAGATGGGGTTTCACCATGTTGGCCAGGCTGGTCTCAATCTCCTGACCTCATGATCCGCCTGCCTCAGCCTCCCAAAGTGCTGGGATTACAGGTGTGAGCCTCGCTGAAAGTGGCATCAGCATTCCACAGGCACAGGTGATCTTTAAACTGGGAGACCTAGGTCCAGCTCTGGGCCACCGTGTATGATCCTGGGCAAGTCACTTCTTTCAACTCAATTTAGGATTAGTGACAGCCATAGAAAGGAACATCCTTTGGACTAAAGGCTGGTTGACCTAGGTCTACGCATTTGACCTCTGTGCCTCGGTTTCCTCATCAATAAACGTAGGAGACCTACCTCACTTGATTGAGGATTCGTGAGGTATATTGTTATGTGCTCAATAAACATAGCTTTTATTATTTATCTATAACTGTTGCAAAATGCTTTCAAGTATGTCATCTCAAGTTTTCCAAACAGCCCTGGAAGGTTGGACCTAGATTTTATTCTTGCAGGGAGGTTAAATATCTTGCTTACATAGTTTCTAAGTTCTGTGATTGCACTTGAAAATCCAAGACATGGCCACGCGCTGTGGCTCACACTTGTAATCCCAGCACTTTGGGAGACCGAGGTAGGAGGATCACCCAAGGTCAGGAGTTTGAGACCAGCCTAGCCAACATGGTGAAACCCTGTCTCTACTAAAAATACAAAAATTAGTTAGGCGTGGTGGCAGGCACCTGTAATCCCAGCTACTTGGGAGGCTGAGGCAGGAGAATAACTGGAATCCTGGAGGTGGAGGCTGCAGTGAGCTGAGATCACACCATTGCACTCCAGCCTAGGCAACAGAGCAAGACTCCATCTCAAAAAAAGAAAAAAAGAAAGAAAGAAAATCCAAGACATACCAAGTCCCCTTACTCCACCACTGCCATCCTCACTTCCTATAACTGGAGGCCATGTCACACAGGGCATTTCTAGATAAGAATAGCTAATATTGAGAGAGCACCCATTACATGTCAGGTACTATGTAAGAACTTTATAAATATTATCTCATGGATATGTGTGCAGGGGTGGGCAGTAGATCTACAGGAAATTATCTCATGCCCTTTAAAATTATGCTGTTATTTTATCCATTTTAGGTGAGGAAACTGAGGCTCAGAGAGGTTAAGCAACTTGCCAAGATCACAGAGCTAAAAACAGGCAAATGCCAGTATTTGAACCAAAGATAATGCTCTTACCTGGTACACCATATTTCAGAGTTGGGATCTCCAAAGCAGATCTGAGGATGGCACCGGGGCAGCCTGAGCCCAGCCCTTCCACTTCCACCCCAACCCTGCAGACGCCTGATGTATTTACAAGCATCTGCCCTGGGCGGCAGCCATGGACTAAGCCTCTTGGAGAATCCCAAGGCTCTACATTGAGGAAAGGTCCCATCTGGCTTCCCCTCCCCAGTCTAGCTCAGCTGGAGAGACAGGAAGGAGGGGTGGCCTCCCTCCTGGCCAGGCCTCATGTATAGACCCTTGTCATGGCTGGCAGACTTGAATGACTTTCTTTATCCTCCCTTCTCTTCCCTACTTCCCCCACTGCCAGCTGTGGCCATTTAATAAAATTAGCTTAATGCTTGTTCCTTCCCTGTGGGGTCTGGAGATTGAAATCTGCGGGTCCCCACAAACCCAATAAAACCCCTGGCAGGTCTGGCTAGAATGAGAGTCTTGGTGGGAAGAGTGATTAGATTAGAAGGCACTCCTCTGGCCCCCCAGTGCTGCCCACAGCCCCGGGTTCTCTAATGGCCATTTGGGCCTGGAATTACCCAGCCACCACACCTGAGGGCCTCCCCACCTTTCCCAGAGGCCACTGGGACTGATCTATGACCTCTGTTACAAGAAAAGCCATGTTAATCTTTTCTGTAGTGCATGCAGGCTGGCTGGCTGGCTGGCTGCCCTGGTTTCTTTTCTTTCTGGTAACTTGACAATCCTCATGTCATTCTGAGAGATGGGGCTAACATCTCCATTTTGTAGGTGAAGAAATCAGTCTGAAGAAGATTCGTGACTTGCCCACGGTCATGCAGTAACGCTGTGGCACAGCTGGGGCTGGACTGAAGCCAAGGACTTTTTTGACCTTTGAAGGGCACCAGGAGTGTCCTGCAGTGCCAGCTTGCCTGCTGCTTGTCACTCAAGCCACATCCTAGTTGCAGGGGAACCTTCTAGGGAAATGCTCCCCATCAAACAGGGGCTCCTCAAGGGCAAATCTATTTTTTTCCTCAGACTTGGGACACCTGAGGGCAAAGACTGTGTCTCCATCATCAGGTTGGGAAGCTTCCTAAAGGTAAGAGGCATATCTTATCCATCAGACTAGGGGGCCTCAAAGACAAAGATTGTGTTTTCTCTTCAAATCGTCAGCTCCTTGAGGGTGGGGTGTATATCTCCACCCAGACCAGGGATCTGGGGATTCCTAGATGCAAAGACTGGCTTCCACGAGTGGTTCTGAGGGGTAGACACTGTGCTTTTCCTTTTCTTTCTTTCTTTTTTCTTTTTTTTTTTTTGATAGAGTCTTGCTCTGTCACCCAGGCTGGAGTGCAGTGGCACGATCTCGGCCCACTGCAACCTCCACCTCCAGGGTTCAAGCGATTCTCCTGCCTTAGCCTCCCAAGTAGCTGGGACTACATGCATGCACCACCATGCCTGGCTAATTCTTGTATTTTTAGTAGAGACAAGATATCATCATGTTGGCCAGGCTGGTCTCGAACTCTTGGCCTCAAGTGAGCTGCCCATCTCGGCCTCCCAAAGTGCTGGGATTACAGGCATGAGCCACTGCGCCTGGCCAATACTATGCTTCTTCTATTAAACTAGGACTTTCTGAGAAAGGGACAGTCTCCACCCCCGGACTGGGGGCTGCCTGAAGGAGAGACTGTCTTCTTACCTAACTGTGGGCTCTCTGAGAGCAGAGGCTGTGTCTGTTTTTTCTACTGGGGCTCCCTGAAAGCAGGGCATTTGTCTCCCCCTTCCTCGGTCAGGGTTCTTTTCTGGCACAAGAACATTCCAGGGGGCAGGGCTGTGTGGGTGGTGGGAAGGAGCTGGACAGGCAGAACGGCATGTCCACTCTGGAGGAGAAGCAACAAACCTCCCCAGGCTGCCTCCCCTTTAGGAAGATGTGTGATTAATTAATGAATAATGTCCCTGCCAGGAGGGTTGTGAGGATGGAGGTGCCCCTGGAGCTCTCCCACACGAGAAATGGCAGGCCATCCTGTGTGGAGGCAGCCACCAGCCCTAGGAGCTGGTGCTGCCCTGGTTTCTAAGGTTATGAGGACCAGAGGGGGCAGCGGGCCCACTGCTGGGGGCTGCCCTAATTGGATGACTTTGCAGGAAGGCCAGGCAGGTGTGCCCAGCTCTCCACTTCAGCTTGCTATAGACACATCTGCCATGGTGAGGTCTAAGGGTTAATTGCCTCCCGCCTCACTCCTGGTAACCAATATTTCATTTACTGCTTGGAGGGGAGCTGCCCAGAGAATCAATCCTGGACAAGCATCCAGGAGACAGGGGAACTGGGGAGACCCAGGAGCTGTTTCCTAGAGGAGCTCTGAGCATCAGAGGAGGAAGCAGGAGGCAGAGACCCAGAGAAGGCGGCCAATTGCTCAAAGCTGCTCTGGGTCTCATCTGAGTTCTGCTGACCCTGACAACAGTTCCAGGACCCCCAAGGGCTAGAAGAAAGTTCCAGAGGTCCAGAGACCGCACTACCCCAGCTAGCTGTGTTGTTGCCCATGCCCTGGTTCCTTCTGCATTTATTTATGTGGATGCCCCCCAGACAAAACTGTAGCAGGTTAGATGCTGTTAATAACGTTATTTTCACACATGATGACAGTATATTTGAAAAGTAGAACTGAAGGTGTGAGTTCCTCACTCCCTTCTAGGTAATAAACCTTAAAATCCTACTAATGAGGTGATAATAAAGTGGAAGTGAAAAGTCTACACATGTTTGGAACTGGAAGGGATTGGAAGGGATACTGAGAGGGGGCAGCTGGGGGCTGGAGAAAGGGGCCAGAGGGCTACCTACCCCATGCTCTCCATTCATTTGTGCCATCTGCCAAAATTGAGAGTCAATGCCACAGAATGGCCACTCCTATTATGCAGCTCAGAAACACTAAGACCCAGAGAGGAAGCCAAAGTTGACTGGGTTGGTTCAGGGCAGAGCTAGAAAAGGAGACAGCAGGACCCAGTGGACATGCAGGAAATGAAGACAGAAGAACTGGGTTTGGCCGGGTGCAGTGGCTCACGCCTGTAATCCCAGCATTTTGGGAGGCCAAGGCGGGTGGATCACTTGAGGTCAGGAGTTCGAGACAAGCCTGGCCAACATGGTGAAACCCTGTCTCTACTAAAAATACATAAATTAGCTGGGCGTGGTGGTGCACACCTGTAATTCCAGCTACTCCGGAGGCTGAGGCAGAGGAATTGCTTGAACCCGGAGTGGGGTGGTGGTTGCAGTGAGCCAAGTTCATGCCACTGTACTCCAGCCTGGGCAACAGAGCAAAAAAAAAAAAAAAAAAAAAAAAAGGCAGGGCACAGTGGCTTGCACCTGTAATCCCAGCACTTTGGGAGGCCGAGAAGGGTGGATCACCTGAGGTCAGGAGTTCAAGACTAGCCTGGCCAACATGGTGAAACCCCGTCTCTACTAAAAATACGAAAAATTAGCCGGGCATGGTGATGGTTGCCTGTAATCCCAGCTACTTGGGAGGCTGAGGCAGGAGAATTGTTTGAACCTGAGAGACAGAGATTGCAGTGAGCCGAGATCGTGCCATTGCACTCCAGCCTGGGCAACAAGAGCGAAACTCTGTCTCAAAAAGAAAAGAAAAAGAGAGAAAAGAAAGAATAAGAAATGAAAAAAGAAATAACCCAGATTGGGAATGATTATATGTGGGATTTTAGAAAGAAAGAAAGCTAAGTGTGGTGGCTCACGCCTGTAATTCCAGCACTTCACGAGACTCAGGCAGGAAGATCACTTAAAGCCGGGAATTTGAGACCAGCCTGGGTGGCAAAGCAAGACCTTGTCTCTACAAAAAAGTTATTTAAATTAGCCAGGCATGGTGGCGCAAGCCTGTATTCTCAGCTCCTCAGGAGTCTGAGGTGAGAGGATCACTAGAGTCCAGGAGTTCGAGGCTGCAGTGAGCTATGATAGTGCCATTGCACCCCAACCTGGATGACAGCTAGACTCTGTTTAAAATAAAAATAAAAAAGAAAGAAAGAAACTACCCAGAGAGCAGCTTCTTCAAGGGATGGGGCTCCTGCCTATTCCCAGATGATGAAAGTAAAATTTGAGGGCTCCTTCCCAGGCCTTCAAGGCACAGGCCTTTGCTCCTTGAGTGGTAAGCACTGGCCTGGACTAGGAAAACTGCCTGGGCTAGGATAGTTACAGACCTCTCCCTGCCTCACCAGAGCCAGATATGTGTCTGCTAGGCCCTTGCCTACTCTGTTGCCTGCAGAATGCCTGCTCATTCTTTTTGTTGTTGTTGTTGTTGTTGTTGTTGTTGAGATGGAGTCTCGCTCTGTCACCCAGGCTGGAGTGCAATGGCGCAATCTCAGCTCACTGCAACCTCCACCTCCCGGGTTTAAGTGATTCTCCTGCCTCAGCCTCATGAGTAGCTGGGATTACAGGTGCCTGCCACCACGCCCAGCTAATTTTTGTATTTTTAGTAGAGACGGGGTTTCACCAGGTTAGCCAGGCTGGTCTCGAACTCCTGACCTCAGGTAATCCACCCGCCTCGGCCTTCCAAAGTGCGCCACCGTGCCCGGCCATGCCTGCTCATTCTTTAAAGCCCAGGCAGATTGGCTGCTCTTTCATGAAGCCTTTCTGCACTCCCGCAGCAGGTCTCTCTCCAAAGGCTCCAAAGCCTCCAAGGCTGGACTGAGCATCTTCCAAGTAGGGCTGTCTCACTCAGTACTGTAACACTGTGCCAGCCACATAATAGCCATTCTACCGTAAGAGCAGTTGTTTCACCATCTCTCACTCTCCTTAAACTTTCACCTTTCTCTGCTGTGATGGATGCTGCGGTGCACTGCCCAGGTCTCCTTCAGAACTGAAGGATCTTGTCCCCGAACTCCAGAGACTGCTACCAGCAGATGGCCCTTAGCTACCAGCCCCCTTTCAGGATTTCCCCTGCTGATGTGAGCTGCCTTCCTCAATGTCCTGCCCCTTTCTCAGAGCAGTCTGCTTCCCATAACTGATCAGCATGGGTTTTATCTGCCTGGCCCTCCACCCCCTACTCAGGGCAGCTCTGAAGTGTCTTCCCCGCTTCAGAGTTCCCAGTTCAACTTCTCCTTCTGCCCAATCCTGTTTCCTTCTCTTCCACAGGTATTAATTTGGCCAGGTGCAGTGGCTCATGCCTGTAATCTCAACTTTGGGAGGCCAAGGTGGGAGGATTGCTTGAGCCCAGGAGTTTGAGACCAGCCTCTGAGACATAGTGAGACCCCTGTCTCAAAACAAAACAAAACAAAACAAAACAAAAACTAGCCAGGCATGATGGTGTGTGCCTGTGGTCCCAGCTATTCAGGAGGCTGAGGTGGGAGGATCACTTGGGCCTGGGAGTTCAAGGCTACAGTGAGCAATTGCCACTGCACTCCAGTCTGGGCGACAGAGCGAGACCCTGGCACAAAACAAAACACACGTGTTAATTCCAAGAGCACGCTCCAATAAACTTCCTGCACCCTGATCTCTGTCCCAGGGTCTCTCTACAGAGGACTCAACCTGTGAGACCTACCCCAGTCTCATTCATTCACTGATTCTTTCAGCCAATATCTATTGAGTACCTGCAGATAGATAGATCTGCAGGCCCAGCGGCAAGGGCGGGAGATAGAGTGTAAAAGGTGCCTACCCAATGGGTGATCACATGTCCTACCCCACAGAGAAGCCAGAAGTCACAAGAGACAGCCTCACCCCATCAACTTTCCACCATAAAATCACAAACTTCCCTGAACCTGCACCCCTCCTCTTCACCTTTCTTGCTTTCATGGAAGATGCTCTGTCTGCATCCTATGCCCTCCCACTGGGGTGACCAGCTTGTCCTTGTTTGTCCAGGACTGTCCCAGTTTAAAACTGAAAGTCCTATGAAACCCCTAAGTCCCAGCCAGATGAATTGGGATGGTTGAAAAAGATTGGCAAAAGTCTCCAGCCTTTTTCAGGACTTCCCTTAATTGATAACCACACCTCTTTATATATATATATATATACATATATACATATATACATATATATACGCACATACACATATATACATATATACACATATACATATCTACACATATATACATATATACATATATATACATATATACATATATATACATATATACATATATATACATATATACATATATATACATATATACATATATATACATATATACATATATACATATATACACATATACACATATATATACACATATACATATATACACACATATATACATATATATATATATAGAGAGAGAGAGAGAGAGAGAGAGAGAGAGAGAGACATGGTATGGTTCTGTTGCCCAGGCTGGAGTGCAGTGGCATGATTATAGCTTACTGAAGCCTCCAATTCCTGGGCTCAGATGATCCTCCTGCCTCAGCCTCCCAAGTAGCTGGGACTGCAGGGCATGTGCCACCACACTAGGCTAATTTTTCTCTTTTTTTAAATTTCTTTTTTAGAGATAGGGGTCTCACTATATTGCCTAGGCTGGTCTCTGTCTCCTGGCCTCAAGCAAGCCTCCTGCCTTGGCCTCCCAAAGTGCTGGAATTATAACCATGAACAACCACACTCAGCCCAGCTGCTCATTGTATATTGGCTCCTTCCCATCATCATTTAAAACTCTACTATCCTTAAAACTCCTCCCTTGAGGCCGGGCGCAGTGGCTCACACCTGTAATCCCAGCACTCTGGGAGGCCAAGGTGGGTGGATCACCTGAGGTCAGAAGTTCAAGACCAGCCTGACCAACATGGAGAAAACCCTGTCTCTACTAAAAATACAAAATTAGCCAGGCACAATGGTGCATGCCTGTAATCCCAGCTACTCAGGAGGCTGAGGCAGGAGAATCGCTTGAACCCGGGAGGCAGAGGTTGCAGCAAGCCGAGATCATGCCATTGTACTCCAGCCTAGGCAACAAGAGCGAAACTCCGTCTCAAAAAAAAAAAAAAAAAAATCCTCCCTTGACCCTACACCCCTCTTACAGCTACTACATTTCTCTGCTCCCCTTGATAGCCAAATTACCTTAAAAGTTGTTACAACGTCCTCATATCCCACTGTCATCTGGCTGTTGTCACTCCTCTGAAGCTGCTCCTGTCAAGGGCACCCTAGGCCAGGCATAGTGGCTCATGTCTGTAATCCCAGCACTTTGGGAGGCAGAGGTGGGCGTATGGCTTGCACTCAGGAGTTTAAGACCAGCCTGGGCAACATGGTGAAACACCCATCTCTCAAAAAAAAAAAAAAAAAATTAGCCGGGAATGGTGGTGTGCACCTATGGTCCCAGCTACTTGGGAAGCTCAAGTGGGAGAATCACTTGAGTCCAGGAGGTGGAGACTGCAGTGAGCTGAGATCATACCACTGCACTCCAGCCTGGGTGACAGAGCAAGACCCTGTCTCAAAAAAAAAAAAGGCCACCCATGACCTCTTGTTAAACCAAGTGGATACTTGATTCAAGGACCTTCTAAAACTGGCCTATATCCAAAGTAGACCAGGCGCGGTGGCTCATGTCTGTAATCCCAGCACTTTGGGAGGCTGAGGCGGGCAGATCATGAGATCAGGAGTTCAAGACCACCCTGGCCAATATGGTGAAACCCCGTCTCTACTAAAACTACAAAAATTAGCCAGGCATGGTGGTCTGCACCTGTAGTCTCACCTATTTGAGAGGCTGAGGCAGGAGAATCGCTTGAACCCAGGAGGCGGAGGTTGCAGTGAGCTGAAATCGCGCCACTGCAGTCCAGCCTGGATGAAAGGGCGAGACTCCATTTCAAAACAAAACAAACCAAAACGGGCCAGGTGCAGTAGCTCACGCCTGTAATCCCAGCACTTTGGGAGGCCGAAGAGGGCAGATCAGGAGGTCAGGAGATTGAGACCATCCTGGCTAACACAGTGAAACCCCGTCTCTACTAAAAATACAAAAAATTAGCTGGGCGTGGTGGCACACGCCTGTAGTCCCAGCTACTCAGGAGGCTGAGGCAGGAGAACAGGAGAATCGCTTGAACCTGGGAGGTAGATGTTGCAGTGAGTCGAGATCACACCACTGCACTCCAGCCTGGGCGACAGAGCGAGACTCTGTCTCAAAAAAAAAAAATTAATTAAAAAAAAAAAAAAGTAGCTAATGCCACACCATGGTGCAAAGGCTCTGCAATGATAAGGGTACAGCAAAGGCTCTGCAATGATAAGGGTACAGGTGGGAGGATGGGAGGATGTGCCTTTCCTCTGCTTCCTTTGAGCACCTGGGGTCGGTGGTCTCAGAAGTCACAGGTAGTGAGATGTCCACACACTTCCTAAGAAGACAGAGCCTGCTGCCTTTCACACCCCAATCACATCAGCCTAGAATCACCTTCTGCCTCCACACAAGAAAAAAATTTTGCACCCAGTCCTCAGGTTAGGGTTCTAGGCCTTGAAATTCTTGTTGGGCTAATTCCAAACCAATCTCATCCCTTATCAGTATCTGCAGTGTAGGCCCCAGAAAATTTCCATTTGTGTTCACTAAGGTGAGCCTGGTCAGGCCCTACCAAGACCTCTCAGCACTATTCGGCAAGGTTGACCCTCTCACCTGTGAGATTGTCTTCCCTTGTCTTCTGAGATCCAAGGAACAGCCTCACCTGCCAGGCAAGCTCCCAATCTCCCTACAGCCCTGAGCTAGCATGCCACTCCCCAGCCCTGTTTCCCCCTGCATGTTCTCATTATAGTCTGTGTCTCACATCATTGTTCCTACTTAATTGTCTAATTTCTCCCATAGGCTGCAAGCTCCACGAGGCTAGGAGGAGGGTGTTGATTACTGAGCAGCCTATTCTCTGAGCCCACCTGTCTCGTATTAGTAAGTAGTTGTTGAATAAATGAATATGAGAACACCCATTACCATTTTATTGAATGTCAGCAAGGGGCTTTACCTACTTTTTTTCTAATCTTTGTAACAAGCTAAGTATTCTTTCATTCCCTGTTTTATAACTCCAAAAACTGAGGCTCTGAGAGACTTGGTGACTTACCCAAGATTATCCAGCAAGTAAGTGTCCCCTGTCCCCTGCCTGCAGCAGGGCCGGACTCTGCCCCTTGCCTTGTCCTGGCTCACCTAACCTCCAGTTAATTGTGTGGACCAGAAGAGGACCAGGGCAAGACCTGGCTTATAGGACACAAGAGGCTCCCCTGATGGCTCTTGGGGAGCCAAAACCTCTGTTAAAATACACATCCCAGTAAGAGAGGAAGAGACCCTTATGCTGTAAGCCATCCTTTATTTTTGGTTTTTATTTATCATGAGTTGTGGAGATGGCAAGAGTACTCCAAATTTCTTGTAGTTTTACAATGACCAGCACCTCCACATAATTTTCTGGTTTTAACCTCACCAAACCAGCAATGCTATTCTGTTGTATAGGGGTCAGTTGGGGTCCAGGGAGGTGAATGAGTTTGGGCCAAGTCAACTAGGTATTAAATAGTAACCCTTATCCTGATGGCAAGTCTGATGAGGGAGTTTTGCCTCACCCTTCTCTTACATGCCGCAAACCTGCTCATAGTCCCAGTGTGGGAACAGATGTACTGAAGATTTACTGAAAGTAATGAGCACCTGGCTCTTTGCAGCCTTCACCTATTTGGTTCTAATTAAATGTATAAAGGTTATCCCTTACATATGCTGGGGACGTTGGAAGGCTTTCATACCTACGCTCTCCTAGGTGAGTAGGAAGGGTAGGATATCGCCCCCACTTTATAGATGAGGAAACTGACACTCAGAGAGCTGAAGTGCCTCGCAGTCTCAGCACTAGTTAGTGACTGAGCCACAACTGGAAACTCTTCAACTCCCACAATCTCAGGTGTTGGAAATCAGCATGAGGTGGGCCCACCAGAATCCAAGCAGCGGGCAGCGGTGTACTATGGAGGCAGTGCACCCCACCGCTGCCGTAAGGGGCCGACCCTCATGCGCAATCATCAGGCATCATGCTTCTGACACTGTCAAAGCCAAGCGGATGGAATTGCCATTCTTGGCGTCCGCCGGCTTTGCCACATCAAGGATGTCCTTTAAGTTCATCTTGGGATGGTCCCGCAGCGGAAAGAGACGCTGGACAGAGGTTGACAATCCCCTCTTGACAAACGGATGTGAATTTAGCCTACAGAAAAAACAGGTTTAAACACCTGTTGGATGTCTGGTTGCTGTAACTGGTGCTAAGCCTAGACCCGGGGACCACAGAGACTGGCTATGGCTCCACGTATCCCAACCCTGCGTTGGCTTCTGCCCGCTACTCTCGTGTGTCCAGCCCCGGAGACACCGCCTGGGAAACTGCAGCCGACAGGATGAGGAAGTGCGCAAGCGCACTGTGAACGGCTCTCGCAACACTTTGTTACTTAGGAAACAGCCAATCAGCGATACGGTCGCTGACCAATAGGAAGCACGGTCCGGCCCGCCCGGCTAATTTGAACGCAAGGCGCCGGGTGGAGGTTGGCGCGGGTAGGGGAGGGTGTGGGGCGCGCTCTCCTGGTGTGGGTACTCCTGTCTGTGGTGTGGCTGTGGGACCCGTGAGCAAGCAGCGACGCCAGCGACGCCAGCGGCGGAGAACCGACGAAAGGTAAGTCCTGGCCCACGGCGGAACCGACCGCGCGAACGCCTGCTCTCAGGTCTCGGACGCGCAGACCCAGCTGCTCCGGGCGGGGGGCCTGTGCCAGGCCTCTTTTGTGCTGGACGTCAAGGTGCGGCGCGGAGAACGAGCTTTGCTGCCGCCCCGGCAGGCTCTGTCTGCATGGACCCCTTTAAACTGGGCGGGAAGCGGAGCGCTTCCTTACACACCCGTACGGGTGGTCAGGACCCCTCCGCTCATCTATGCTGGACCTAGACTGGGCCTGCACATCTGCCACCGGGGCCTGGCCCTCTGTACGTCGGCCCCGTGAAAGGTCCTCCTGCTCGCGAGTGAGGAAGAATTGGGCTCTTCTGCACGCTACAACTAAAGTCCTGGGACTCCCTGCATGTCAGTGAGGAGTATGTAAGCCCCTCTCCACCCATCTACTGAACTGATTGCAGAGCTGCACGTGCCGGTGGCTCTGGCACGCAGTAAATTTTTTTTTTTTTTTTTTGGAGATGGAGTCTCTCTGTCTCCCAGGCTGGAGTGCAATGGCGCGATCTTGGCTCACTGCAACCTCCGCCTCCCGGGTTCAAGCGATTCTCCTACCTCAGCCTTCCGAGTAGCCGGGATTAAAGGCGCCCACCACCACACTCAGCTAATTTTTGTATTTTTAGTAGAGACAGGGTTGGCCGGGCTGGTCTCGAACTTCTGACTCAGGCGATCCGCCGCTTCGGCCTCCCAAAGTGCTGGGATTACAGATGTGAGCCACCGCACCTGGCCAAATGTTTGATTGAATGAAGGAACAAGTGAAAGAACATTTATATGACAGAAGACCAGGCCTTTGTTACTGCTCCTAGGATGCATCTCCCCTTAGCTTTGACCTTTTAGGGAACTGAAGTGACATGGAAAAGATTAAGCCTGGTCTGTGCCACAGAACTTAAGGGATTTTACTGAAGACACTGGTTCCTCCATCGTCATGGGAAAATGCCATATGTCATATAATTCTAACAGTAATACTAATACCTATTGAGCACTTACCGGGTTTGAATGAGCTCATTTAATCTTCACAAATATATGGGGTAGATACTAATATTATTCACAATTTACAGGTTGGAAAACTGAGGCTCAGAGAAGTTAAGCCTAGTTTAGAGGAGAACATCTCAATGTTATATTGCTTTCTCCAGTCTTCTCCCTATTCTGTTTCTTCCCCAGTCACTGCATCCCATGCTTCAACAAGTACAAAGGTATCCAGTCATTCTCTGCCCATTTCATTATTGAATTTCCCTACCCCTAGAGAGTTATTTTAAGATGTTGGTCTTTATATTATCTAACCGAATTCCATTTATACCTTTTTAAAAAAGTATACATGTATACTGTTGCAAAAAAATAAAATAGAAGTTAAAAAAAGTATCCATGTAGCATATTTTATAAATTTATAAATTGTTTTTCTACCTGGCCACAAAACAAATCTAAACAATTATCAGAGTATTGTATAAAACATAATCTTTTTACATAAGCAATTAAGTTATAAATACCACATTTACAATTTTTTTTTTTTTTTGGAAGTAGAGACAAGTTGTCCCTATGTTGCCCAGGCTGGTCTTGAACTCCTGACCTCAAGCTATTCTCCTACCTCAGCTTCCCAAAGCCCTGGAATTACAGGCATGAGCCACTGTGCCCAGCCCATGTTTGGATTTTTTTTTTTTTTTTTTCTGAGACAGAATTTCCCTCGTTGCCCAGGCTGGAGTGCAATGGTACTACCTCAGCTCACTGCAACCTCTGCCTCCCGAATTCAAGCGATTCTCCTGCCTCAGCCTCCGGAGTAGCTGGCATTACAGGCACCCGCCACCACACCCGGCTAATTTTTTGTATTTTTAGTAGGGATGGGGTTTCACCGTGTTGGCCAGGCTGGTCTCAAACTCCTGACGTCAGGTGATCCACCCACCTCGGTCTCCCAAAGTACTGGGATTACAGGCATGAGCCACCATACCCGGCCTGAAATTTTTTAAAAATACACTTAAGTAGGTCAAATAGGAAATCATAATTGTAATTAAAAGATAATTAACATGAAGCGATTATAAAAATACTATTTATAAAACTTGTGGGATGCAGTTAAAGCGATACTTAGAGGGCAACTTATAGTCTTAAATGCTTATATTAGAACATTTTGTTTAAGAAGCTGAAAGTTAATGAGGCAAATATCCAACTTTAATAAGACAGAACAGCAGAGAACATATGTAGAAAATAAAAGAAGATAAGACTGGGCATGGTGGCTCACGCCTGTAATCCCAGCATTTTGGGAAACCAAGGCGGGTGGACAGCTTGAGCCCAGGAGTTCAAGACCAGCCTGGGCAATATGGTGAAACCCCATCTCTATAAAAAAATTTAAAATTGGGGGGTGTGGTGGCGTGTGCCTGTGATTCCCAGCTACTCAGAAGGCTGAGGTGGGAGGATCTTTTGAGCCTTAGGAGGTTGAGGCTGCAGTGACCCATGATCGCGCCACTGCACTCTACCCGAGGCATCAGAGTGAAACTGTCTCAATAAATAAATAGGCTAAAAGCAGAATCAATGAAATAGAGTTTTATCATATAATAGGATTATTTTAGTCAAATGCTGTATCTTAGAAAAGAATAATAATTAAAAAAACCTCTGGCAATATTGATGGAGAAATAAATAAAACATACAAAAAAGACCTTAGGAGCAAAAATAGGGACATACTTCAGTTACAGAGATTAAAAGAAAGAGAAATGGGAATGGAACATTCTTTTTGACAATGCCTTTGGAAAATTTTCTAGGAAAAAACAACTTGCCAAAACTGACTCAACAAGTTACGGAAATTTTGACTAGATCTAGGACTATTTCATTGAGGAATTCAATTTTCCATAGAGGAAATTGAGTTAGTTTAAAATGTATCTTCACAGGCATGAAAAACCTATACCAAATTCCACCAGAAACTTACAGGCAATTGAAAAAGATGATTCTACTTTACACAAACTGTCCCTATAAAAAAGAGAAAACATATTAAGTCTATTTTATTATATCAAAAATGACACAAAGAAAATTACAAGTCAGGCCAGGCGTGGTGGCTCATGCCTGTAATCCCAGCACCAGCACTTTGGGAGGCCAAGGCAGTAGATCACCTGAGGTCATGAGTATGAGACCAGCCTGACCGACATGGTGAAACCCCATCTCTACTAAAAATACAAAAAATAGCCGGGCATGGTGGCAGGCACCTGTAGTCCCAGCTACTCAGAAGACTGAGGCAGGAGAATCACTTGGACGGGGGAGGCGGAGGTTGCAGTGAGCTGAGATCACGCCATTGCACTCCAGGCTGCTGGGCAACAAGAGCAAAACTCCATCTCAAAAAAGAAAAAAAAAAATTACAAGTCAATCTGTTTCGTTAATGTAGTTGCAAAGATCTTAATAAAATATTAGCAATCAGAAACCAGTTATGTATTTAAAAACTAGATTATGACCAAGTTGAATTTATCCCAATAATGCAAGAATGGTTTAACACTGGAAAATCTATTAATATAATTTACACATTTAGAGATTTAAAGAGCAAACATATCCCATTAGGCACAGAAATACAATTCAATAGGAGCCGGTGTGGTGGCTCACTCCTACAATCCCAGCACTTTGGGAGGCTGAGGTGGGAGGATCACTTGAGCCCAGGAGTTGGAGATCTGCCTGGGCAGCATAGTGAGACATCATTTCTACAAAAAATTTGAAAATTAGCCAGGGATGGTGGCACACCTGTGGTCCCAGCTACTGGGGAGGTAGGTGACATGATGAAGTGGGAAGATGGCTCGAGCCCAGGAGTTCGAGGCTGCTGTGAGTGGTGATCCCACCACTGCATTCCAGCCTGGGCAACAGCATGAGACCTGGTCTAAAAAAATAAAAAAGGAAAAGGAAAAGAAAATAGAATTCAATAAAGTTCAATATCCATTCATGACTTTTAAATATATATAGGTAAACTAGAAATGGAGACAAATTTCCTTAAACCAACAAAGTGTGAAATAGTAGAAGCATTCTTTATAAAATCAGGAAAGGGGCGAGGATACTCACTATTACTGCTTTTATTCAATATTGTGCTGGAGGTCCTAACCAGAAATGTAAGACAAGAAAAATAAATAAAAATAAAATAAGATTAGAAAGAAACTAACAACGCTATCATCAATTACAGCCTTATGATTGTCTATTTAAAAAAACAAGAGGCCAGGCGCGGTGGCTCACGCCTGTAATCCCAGCACTTTGGGAGGCCGAGGCGGGTGGATCACAAGGTCAGGAGATCGAGACCATCCTGGCTAACACGGTGAAACCCCGCCTCTACTAAAAAATACAAAAAATTAGCCGGGCGTGGTGGCGGGCGCCTGTAGTCCCAGCTACTCGGGAGGCTGAGGCAGGAGAATGGCATGAACCCGGGAGGCGGAGCTTGCAGTGAGCCGAGATGGCGCCACTGCACTCCAGCCTGGTCGACAGAGTGAGACTCTGCCTCAAAAAAAAAAAAAAAACACACACAATTTTTTCCTCTGCATGACCACAACATGTAGGAAGAACCAGTGGACCGGGGGTGCTGTTCTTTTGTGGGTACCAAGGTGAGGGGGAGTTGGGAGCTACCCAAGCCCAATTGCAGGGCAGAACAGCCTAAGGATGGGGTAGTGCCCCTGGTGACAGAAGGTCAAGTTCTAGCCTTGCTACTTCACATTTGGGAGACAAGTTCCTGTGCCTCCTGTTCCTTTTGTACAGTAGGGATATAACAATTGTTGTGAAAGTTAAACACCATTTGTAAAGCACTTAGCATAGTGTCTAATTCATAGTAAGCACTAAGTAAATGTTAGCTGTAATAATGATTATTTTTAGATTTTTGGATTCAGACTCTGCTCTTCTCTGGCCCTTATTTATTCATAGGACAAATTCAGCATTTGCTGCATGCTGGGCCGGGTGCCCAGGAACCTGGGGTACACAGACTATGTCAGAAGAAGGTCCTCCTCTTGGAGTTTAAGGACAAAAAAACAAGTGTATTAGGGTTGTGAAGGAGAGATGAAGGGGGCTACAGCATCGCCTGTAAAAATAGGACGTCCAGGGGCTGGGCTTCTTCCCCTACCCCCTCACCCCTACTACGTTCCTCAGCTTCCAGAGTCTGCAGGTAGATTCCCTCAAGTCCTCTGAAATTCTTCTCCAGGGACTTGTGAGGAGCTTGGGCTCACTGGGCCTGTCTCTACTAGGGTGGGCAGAGCAGGCTCTCCCCAAAACAACAGAATCTTGGCTTCCCAGCCCCAGCCTGGCAGAGCACTAGCCTCTGGGTTTTAATGAGCTGCCCTGGGTTAGAAACAGGATGTGACCGTGGCTGGCTGAGAATCCTGAAGATCTTATTAGAGAATCATCTCCCTTGTACTTTGGGCTGAAATGCTCTTTCCAACCAAGGATCAAAGCAAACTTGACACACGTTCTCTCATTAATCTCCCCATCCCCTGGGGCGGGAGCAGATCGGTAGCTGTTTTCTCTGGTTCTCAAAGAGGGAAGCTGATGCGACATTGACCTGGTGTGGCTTGTGGAAAGACCTCCCCCTTGGTCAGATGCTGAACAGGGACCAGGACCCAGGCATCCTAGCGGCGGCTATGCCAAGTGTCATCCACACTTTGTGCCCCACGCCCCCAGCACCATCTCAGCAAGAAGGAAAACATCTCATTAGGCAAACAGACTCAGCCACACTGGCCCTCAGGAGGCGGGAGGAGAGAACTGTAAAGGTTATGAGCACTCCTTTGCCAGTGCCCTTTTTAATTTGCTGCTTAGAATGTTAGGCTGCTCTGTGGCTCCTCCTCAGCTAAAGCCCTCCCCATGGGGAGCAGGGACTGCCGGGAAATGTGGACCCAGGCACCCTCTGCCTTCCCTTCCCCGGGTGCCAGAGTGGGGTTTCCTGGGGGTAGGTCTGCAAGAGTAGGAGACAGGAACCCTCTCTGTTGAAAATTAGGTACAGCTGGGCGCAGTGGCTCATGCCTGTAATCCCAGCACTTTGGGAGGCCAAGGCAGGCGGATCACCTGAGGTCAGGGGTGCGAGACCAGCCTGGCCAACGTGGTGAAACCTCATCTGTACTAAAAATACAAAAATTACCTGGCCGTAATGGTGGGCGCCTGTAATCCCAGCTACTGGGGAGGCTGAGGCAGAAGAATTGCTTGAACCTGGGAGGCAGAGGTTGCAGTGAGCCAAGATCGTGCCACTGCACTCTAGTCTGGGCGACAGCGAGACTCTGTCTCAAAAAAAAAAAAAAAAGAAAAAGAAAATTAGGTACAGTCCATATATTTGAAAGTGTAGAATACAGAATGCTAATTCCATAAAAGGAATTATAATTATTATACAAACATAAGGGACTATTACAATGATGTGATCATTGTAGCATAATATATAATATCACTATAAGGCAGTATAGCCCGATGTGTAGTCAGACTGCCTGGATTGGAATGGGGCTCCATCACTCACTAGCATTGAGACCTTGGGCAAATTGCTTAACCCTCTCTGTCTCAATTTCTTCATTGAAAAATGAGTATAATAATAGTATCCATCTTGTGAGATTGCAATGGGGATAAAAGGAGATGATATGCGTAAGGTGCTTTGAACAGTTCCTGATGCAGTGAGCACTTAGCTAATATGCTTACTATGGCAATCTGATTGCTGGGACAGGAATAGAATTACATACATGTAAAAGGATTATGGTTGGTTGATATCTTTTTCTTGTTTTATATGGGGACGAAGTTAAGAAGTTTAGGGATGAGGGGACAGGAGTTTCAAATCAGCTCAGTTCTGTCTCATTCCCCAAGGAAAACCTTAGCTGTTTGCTAGAGTGTCAGGTAGAAACTCCACTTTTCTTTGCTGAATGACCTTGGTATTTGTGACCCACCAGTGGAAGCTAGTCTTTACCTGGAAGGCATCCATCTATTCATAACGCCCAGGAACAGCCCCTGTTCCTCACCCCTGTCAATATATCCCTAGAGTTGGGCTGAACTTTTCCAGGCTGCATTCCAAAATTCTATCCCTACCCTTGGTACGCTGCATTCCAAAAATTCCATCCCTACCTTTGGTACGCTGTTTCGAAAGAGAAATGAAAAACCAGGGAGAGAGGTCTGGGGATGATATAAGAGTGAATGAGTAAATATATGTTTGGAATTATTACCAGGTCAACATTAGGAAATCTGTTGAGTCACCCTCTACATTAATAGATTAAAGGAGAAATATGTGTGATCACTTCAACAAGTGCCAAAAAGCATTTGATAAAATTCAACACCCATTCCTACCTTCCTAATGGGCAGTGGAGGTGGGGAACTAAACATAGAAGAGCTAAAAATAGAAAGTAGCTGTCATTATTTGCAAACGATATCATCATTTAATGAAAGACTTAAGATAATCAATGACGATCTATTAGAACCAATAAGGGAGTTCAGCAATGTGGCCAGATACAAGATCTGCATGCAGAAATCAGTAGCTTTCCTATCTTCTGGAAAGAAGGAGTTTGAAAATGTGATTTTAAAAGGAGTGGGTGGGTGCAGTGGCTCACGCCTGTAATCCCAACACTTTGGGAGGCCAAGGCGGGTGGATCACTTGAGGTCAGGAGTTGGAGACCCCACCTCTGCTAAAAATACAAAAATTAGCTGGGCGTGGTGGCACACGCCTGTAATCCCAGCTGCTCAGGAGGCTGAGGCAAGAGAACCTGGGAGGCGGAGCTTGCAGTGAGCCAAGATCGTGCCACTGCACTCCAGCCTGGGCGATAGCAAGACTCAGTCTAAAAAAAAAATAAAAATAAAATAAGGAGCCTATTCATAATATAGCAAAGATCATGTAATAACTAGTAATAAACCTATCAAGAAATATATAATACCCATGTGAAGAAAATTATAAAATTTTACTAAAGACTGTAAAGGTGTGAATAAATGGAAAGAGAGATCAGTTCCTAGGTGGGAACACTTGATATTGTAAAGATGCCAATTTTCCTCACATTAATCTATAAATTCAAAATAATCCAAATTAAAATCTTAGCAGGATTTTTCATAGAAGTTCATAAGCTGATTCTAAAATCATATGTAAGACAAGATGCCTAAAAGTAGCCAAGAAAAAGAGCAATGAGGTGATATATGATAAAACCACAGTAATTACAACAGTGAGGTACTGGAAAAGGAATGGACATAACGAAACAGAAGAGAAAGTCCAGAAACAAATTCATGTTTCTTTTTTTTTTTTTTTTTTTGAGATGGAGTCTCTGTCACCCAGGCTGGAGTACAATGGTGCGATCTCAGCTCACTGCAACCTCCGCCTCCCAAGTTCAAGCGGTTCTCCTGCCTCAGCCTTCCGAGTAGCTGCGATTACAGGCGCCCGCCACTGTGCCCGACTAATTTTTGTATTTTTAGTAGAGACAGGGTTTCAACATGTTGGCCAGGCTGGTCTCAAACTCCTGACCTCAGGTGATCTGCCCACCTCGGCCTCCCAAAGTGCTAGGATTACAGGCGTGACCTCCCAAAGTGCTAGGATTACAGGCATGAGCCACCGCACCTGGCACAAATTCATGTTCCTTTATTTATTTATTTATTTATTTATTTATTTTTTGAGATGGAGTTTCACTCTTGTTGCCCAGGCTGGAGTGCAGTGGTATGATCTCAGCTCACTGCAACCTCTACCTCCCAGGTTCAAGTGATTCTCCTGCCTCAGCCTCCCAAGTAGCTGGGACTACAGGCACATGCCACCACACCCGGCTAATTTTGTATTTTCAGTAGAGACGGGGTTTCTTCATGTTGGTCAAGCTGGTCTCGAACTGCCAACCTCAGATGATCCGCCCACCTTGGTCTCCCAAAGTGCTGGGATTACAGGCATGAGCCACCACACCCAGCCACAAATTCATGTTTCTATGAGACTTTAGTTATGTTAAATTTGGCATTTCAAATTGGTGGAGGAAGAATGCACTATTCGATAAATGACCTTGATGATAATTGCGTACCAATTAGAAAGAAAAGATATTTAGAAACCTCCTCACACAGTTCACACACACAAAAAAATTCCATCTCCATGACAACCTAAATGTAAGAAAGAAAAAGTATTAGACAGAAATATAAGAAGAGGGTTTATTACCTTGGAGAAGAAATGTCTTCTTAAGTATGACATAAAAGCTATAAAAGAAAAGATTGACATGTCTGACTATTTAAGTGTTAAAAACTTCACTATGGCCAGGGTAGAATTTTTTCCAGGAATGCATGGTTGGTTTGATACCAGGAATAATATCTAATAAATTACCATAGCAACAAAATAAGGGAGAAAAAAGCACATAAATATATTGGGAGGGCCAGGTGCAGTGGCTCACACCTGTAATCCTAGCACTTTGGGAGGCCAAGGTGGGCAGATCACCTGAGGTCAGGAGTTCGAGACCAGCCTGGCCAACATGGCAAAACCCCGTCTCTACTAAAAACACAAAAATTAGCTGGGCGCACCGGTGGGCACCTGTAATCCCAGCTATTGGGGAGGCTGAGGCAGGAGAATTGCTTGAACCTGGGAGGCAGAGGTTGTAGTGAGCTGAGATCACGCCATTGCACTCCAGCCTGGGCAACAAGAGTGAAACTCCATCTCAAAAAATATATGTGTGTGTGTGTGTGTGTGTGTGTGTGTGTGTATGTATGTGTGTATGGAGATGCTGAAAGAGCATTGATAAAATTCTAGACTTTCCTAATAATAACCCCAAGTAAAACAAGAATAGAAGAAATTGCTAATGTGATAAAGACTACTTGTATAAAACTAATGTCTAAATAGGGAAGCACTAAAGCCATTTCCTTTAGAATCAGAAACAAAACAAGAATGCACATTATCATCATTATTATTCAACATTGTTTTAGAAATTCTAGAGACTGCAATAGACAAGAAATGAAATATTGGGTATGAATATGGAGAAGAAAAGGTAAAAATTTTTTCCTCTTCTGAGACATAATTGTATACTTAGAAAACCCAATAAGTTCTAATAAAAATAAAGGAAATTAATAAGAGAGTTTGGGGGTGGTAGATATCGTGTGAATATCTAAAATTAGTTGTGTTCCTCCATACTAGTAATTATCAGCTGGAAATGTAAATGGGGAAAAGTGTTCCATCCACAGGAGCAGTTAAGTACATAAAATACCTGAGAAATATATTAAAAGGACAATTACAGAACTAACTGAAGAGATAGAAAACTATAAAATCTTATTGAGGGACATAAAAAATATCTGAACAAAAAGAAAGGCAGTAGCCACAATCTTGCCTGAAAGAGTTTAATACACTTGGCTGCTAAAGGCTTATGTAAAGTAAAAAAATAAAATAAAAGGCTCAGTATAATAAATATGTAAATGTAATACAATTCAAACTATAGCCCCAGTAGGGTTTTTGAGGGAGGAGAGGGCTCCAGGTTGGGGGTAGAATTGATAAAATTTTCTTAAAATCAAGTAGCACAATGAATGCCTGAAAATAGCCAAGAAAGCTATAGAAAAGAAAGAGTAATGAAGAGGTTCTTGCCTTACTAGCTGGAAAGCATACTGTAAAGTAATATCATGGAAACAGTGTGGCACTGGCCCAAGAATAGACAGAGATACATGAGGGTTATGAAAGGTAAGAAAAAAAAAAAAGAATAGACAAATGGATTTGTGGAACATACTAGAAAGCCCAGTAAGAGGCCTCCAACAATATAGTCATTTGAGGCCTGGCGCGGTGGCTCATGCCCGTAATCCCAACACTTTGGGAGGCTGAGGTGGGCGAATCATGAGGTCAGGAGTTCGAGACCAGCCTGACCAACATGGTGAAACCCCATCTCTACTAAAAATACAAAAAAAAATTAGCCAGGCATGGTGGCACACGCCTGTAATCCCAGCTACGCAGGAGGCTGAGGCAGGGGAATCGCTTGAACCTGGGAGGCAGAGGTTGCAATGAGCCGAGATCATGCCATTGCACTCTAGCCTGGGCGACAGAGCAAGAGTCCGTCTCAAAAAAAAAATATATATATATATATATATAGCGAGAGAGAGAGAGAGAGAGTCATTTGAGTATGACAAAGATGGTATTTCAAGTGAGAAAGAGATATAATTGGTTTCGGCACCAATATTTTTACTCCCTTGAGGCATAAAACAGAGACCAGTCATTGGGAGTGGGTGGAGGGGACCTTGGAGTGCTGAGGGGGCACCTGGTCAGGCCTGGGGTGGGATTGGTCCTCAGCTCCACCATGTCTCACCCAGGTGTCGCCACAGTGATGGCAGTGGAGGACAGCACGCTGCAAGTGGTGGTACGGGTGCGGCCCCCCACCCCTCGGGAGCTGGACAGTCAGCGGCGGCCAGTGGTTCAGGTGGTGGACGAGCGGGTGCTGGTGTTTAACCCTGAGGAGCCCGATGGAGGGTTCCCTGGCCTGAAATGGGGTGGCACCCATGATGGCCCCAAGAAGAAGGGCAAAGACCTGACGTTTGTCTTTGACCGGGTCTTTGGCGAGGCGGCCACCCAACAGGATGTGTTCCAGCACACCACGCACAGCGTCCTGGACAGCTTCCTCCAGGGCTACAACTGCTCAGGTGAGAACCTCAGCCCTGCCTGGCAGTGGCCTGGCCTCCCTGCCTCCTCCTAAGGGAAGGGTTTCATGTGTCTTCTGGCATGTGCCCACCTCCCCCAAGCCGGGCACGATTTACTAAGGAGTTTTGTACAATGTCCCATCATGCTCTGTGGGACACTCATTCATTCATTCAGTCTATGGGGGAGGCACTCTACTGGGCCCAGCGCTGCAACAGCAAATCAGACAGGACAGTTCCTGTCCACTTGGTGCTTACAGTCTAGAGGGGAGAAGACACCACTCACAGATCACACCCACAGTGTGTGGGGATAAACCAGGGTAAGTGGTAAGAGGGAGATAACTGTGAGCCTTCAACACCAAAAGCTGCCTCACCTACAGAAGGAAGGCATAGCCCGCACCCATAGTGGAGATCCGGTCATCCCAAATCCACTGGCCTATGGGGGAACAGAACAAACACACAGAGAACTCCAGCCCTGCAGCGGGAACATGGAGGGTGTGATTAGTGGGATCAATGGACCAGGGAACACAGGAGGAAAAGGAAAGGGGCTTGAGGGAGGAGGGAAGGGCTGAGCTGGGTGGCAAGGCACTGGGGTCCTCCTCCTTACTATGTCCTCTGCAGTGTTTGCCTACGGGGCCACCGGGGCTGGGAAGACACACACCATGCTGGGAAGGGAGGGGGACCCCGGCATCATGTACCTGACCACCGTGGAACTGTACAGGCGCCTGGAGGCCCGCCAGCAGGAGAAGCGCTTCGAGGTGCTCATCAGCTACCAGGAGGTCGGCTGCCCCTGCCCTGGGCCTTGTTCTCACAACCACCCGGGGGGAAGTGAGCCCATGGGGTGGAGTGAGCTGGTGTGGGACAGGGTGGCGGAAATGGAGAGCTGGCACCCCCCAAGGAGATAGATACTGCTCAGTGAGATGCTGCACTAGAGACACCCGCCTGTTCACCCTGCTGTGGTCATGTAACACAGTCCTGGGAAGCGCCACTTCTGTGGGTGTCTCAGATACATCCCGGCCTCAGCTCCCCTGTCCAGCCGCTAGGGAGAGGTTTCCTGATGGGCCGCTCTCCCTCAGACCTCTTCCTTTCTCCCTTTCTCAGGTGTATAATGAACAGATCCATGACCTCCTGGAGCCCAAGGGGCCCCTTGCCATCCGTGAGGACCCCGACAAGGGGGTGGTGGTGCAAGGACTTTCTTTCCACCAGGTGTGGGATTGGGCTCGGGTAGGATGATCAGCCCCATGGGTCCTCGGGGTTCCCTCACAAAACCGTTTGGGGATGCCCTGGGTCCTGTGATGGTGGTAGCGGTGGTGGTGGTAGCAAGGGGGTGATATAGGTTCTGAAGAGAAGCCCTTCCTGTTAGGGGAAAAGTCCTGATCGGGGAACCCACAGCCCCGTTCCTGGGCTTCTCCTCTGTAGCCAGCCTCAGCTGAGGAGCTGCTGGAGATACTGACCAGGGGGAACCGTAACCGCACGCAGCACCCCACTGATGCCAACGCGACTTCCTCCCGCTCCCATGCCATCTTCCAGGTGAGGTCATGGGTCAGAGCCTGAAACCAGTGCTCCTGATGCCCATCTCCCCCTCACCCCTGCCATCTGCCTTCAGATCTTTGTGAAGCAGCAGGACCGGGTTCCAGGACTGACCCAGGCTGTCCAGGTGGCCAAGATGAGCCTGATTGACCTGGCTGGCTCAGAGCGGGCATCCAGCACCCATGCGAAGGGGGAGCGGCTGCGGGAGGGGGCCAACATCAACCGCTCTCTGCTGGCGCTCATCAACGTCCTCAATGCCTTGGCCGATGCAAAGGTAAAGCAGCACAGGCCAGTGTTCTCCCCAGGATAGCAACTGAGCACCTGAACCCAGGGCCAAAGGCCACAGGGCCCCATCCTGGGTCAGTGCCATCAGTCGCCTCACCCCATACCTGCTTACTGCCCCCCAGGGCCGCAAGACCCATGTGCCCTACCGGGACAGCAAACTGACCCGCCTGCTCAAAGACTCCCTCGGGGGCAACTGCCGCACAGTGATGATCGCTGCCATCAGCCCCTCCAGCCTGACATATGAGGACACGTACAACACCCTCAAATATGCCGACCGGGCCAAGGAGATCAGGCTCTCGGTGCGTGCCAGCCAGGGCCGGCTTGGGCGTGGGGCAGCTCCAGCCGGGGAGCAGGAAAGGGTGGGACCCAGGCAGCTCCCATAGATCCCTGGGCCAAGTGTCCCCAAGGCAGAGGAAGGAAGTTCCTCTGGCCTGAACATGGTGGCTCATGCCTGTAATCCCAGCACTTTGGGAGACCAAGGTGGGCAGATCACCAGAGGTCAGGAGTTCGAGACCAGCCTGGGCAGCATGGTGAAACCCCATCTCTACTAAAAATACAAAAATCTGCTGGGCATGGTGGTGGGCACCTGTAATCCCAGCTACTCTGGAGGCTGAGGCAGAAGAATCGCTTGAACCCAGGAGGTAAAGGTTGCAGTAAGCTGAGATAATGCCACTGCACTCCAGCCTGGGCGACAGAGCTAGACTCTGTCTCAAAAAAAGAAAGAAGTTCCTCTGTCTTCAGAGAGTCTTTGTGATAGAAGCGACACAGTCCTCATCCCTGGGTGGGAAGCCACCAGCTGAGAGGGGCAAGATGTTCTCCAAAACCAAGGGAGACGGCAGGAGGGTGGCCTGTCATTGGCCAGTGGTCTAGTTCAGACTTGTTTTTAGCAGTGGGAGCATATTTTCAGCAAAACATAAACACCAATATATGCTTTCTGCCACATCTGCTTGACCCCTCTCTTCCTCCCTCCCCCCAGGGAGCCCTGGCTCTCCTGGGACCACTGCAAGAACACCCTAACCCTGGCAAGAAGGTCTTAGTCGTGGAGTCAGGGGTCTTCTGCCCCTCGCTGTGGTCTCAGGCATGATACTGACCTTCTCTGCTGTGTCTCCCCACTTGCGAGGGTGGGTCTTGGGGACGTGGGTGAGACCTAGTGCAGTGCCTGGCCATCGGCGGTGGCTGATAAAAGCTGCTTTGAATGAACAAATAAATCTCTCTCCTGTTCCCCATCTCAGCTGAAGAGCAATGTGACCAACCTGGACTGTCACATCAGCCAGTATGCTACCATCTGCCAACAGCTCCAGGCTGAGGTGAGGAGCCCGCCTTGGGGGCAGGCTGGAGGGCCGACAGCCAGAGGCAGGAGCTTGAGGGTGTGGCGGGGGCTCTGTCTGCGCCTCCCCTCCTGTGCTTAGCTGGGGCTCTCAGGGGCTGGGCTGCTTCTGTTCCAGGTAGCCGCTCTGAGGAAGAAGCTCCAAGTGTATGAGGGGGGAGGCCAGCCCCCACCACAGGACCTCCCAGGATCTCCCAAGTCGGGACCACCACCACAACAGTGAGTTCCACTGCCCATTCCCACCCCCACCCTGCAGCTCAGCCAGGATGGGGAGCCAGGCCCTCTTCTCCAGTTTCTGGAGGACTAGGACTCCTTGCTTCTGCTCCAATCCCTAGGGTTAAGGGTTTGCACCCAGTGCCTGCCCAGCAACTGATTGTCACCTAGAGTGCTGTGTCCAATGAGTAAATGGCACCCCAGCCCGTAAGAGCAGGGCCTACTATTCGAGAGAAGGTGAACTTAGGGGTGTGTGTCATTGTCTCTCAAACCAGAAAATCCCTGACTCCTCCTACCCTCAGCTACTGCCCATTTGTCACCTAAGCATCTGTCCCTTATGGACTCTATACGACCTGGGTGCCACAGAGATCCCACCCGCTCCCTGCTCTCCCACCTGGCCCACATCCTGCCTCTCAAACCCTCCTTTCCCGCTTAGCCTTCCCAGCTCCCCCTTGCCACCCCACCCTCCCAGCCAGCCCTGCACCCCAGAGCTCCCTGCAGGGCCTAGAGCCCTTCAAGAGGAGAGTCTGGGGACGGAGGCCCAGGTGGAGAGGGCCATGGAAGGGAACTCTTCAGACCAGGAGCAGTCCCCAGAGGATGAGGATGAAGGCCCAGCTGAGGAGGTAGGACTTGGGGGTGTGAGGCCTGGGTATCGGGAGGGCTTGGAGCTGGTGGGATATTGGAAAAATTGCCTTTCCCTGACTCAGAGTCCCTTCAGTCCCGTCTCTATGTGGATGTCTTGCACCTTAGTCATTAGGAGGATTTCAGATTCTGTGCAGGAAGAAGAAATACTCTATCAGATCCTTGTGTGTTTGGAAGTGACCAGGACCTGGTCATTCTAGGAGCTGTCATTTCCACTCTTGTAGGAGGGAAGGATTTTAGAAACTGTTTATAAAGATGGGGAGGCCATCCTGGCCCCTCTACCTGTGCCTTTTCCTTCCTCTTTAGGTTCCAACCCAGACGCCAGAGCAGAACCCCACACATGCACTGCCAGAGTCCCCTGGCCTGACCCTGCAGCCCAAGCCAGTCGTGGGCCACTTCTCAGCACGGGAACTGGATGGGGACCGTTCTAAGCAGTAGGTATCTTCTTGCTGTATTCTGGAATCAAGGTGGGAAGCAACGGGCTCAGCCTCCCTGGGTGTGGGAATTGGTGTTAAGCACATCGCAAAAGCCCTGTCTCTTCATCAGCACTGTCCTTTACCTGGTTTCACCTCCTTGTTGTTATCATCACCTACTTGATTAACTTATCACCTCTATGTATTCCTCTACATAGCTGGCTGCCCAGCAGGAGAGGGAAGCAAAATGCCAGAGTACATCCAGGCAGCCAGCAGACCCTGGGTCAGGGCAGGGCAGCTGGGGCTTACGCTTTGCTTTCCAGTCTGAGGGCAGGCTGCCCCTCCACAGCAAGGAGGGGACAGCCAAGGGAAGCTGAACGTCAGGCTGGGGAAGGGACAGCCTTCCTGAGCCAGTGTTTTTCGTGTATCTTCATCAACAGATTGATTGCGGCTATTTTTTCTCAGAAGTAAATACAAACCACTAATCAAAGCCAAAGAAAAATGGATTTTGGACCATTCTTTCTATGCTTCATAGAAAGACGCTGCTAATATTTTTCTCCTTGGCCCCTAGTTCCTAAATCCCCTGCCACTTAGCTCTGTTACTGCCATCCCGCTCTTCCCTCCCCAGCACGCTTCGTGCTAGGCAGTGTATTTAAAGCTTCTGGACAGAAGGGCCTGTTTAATTTTATTTCTTGTTGGGGAGTGTCTGTTCCCGACTCAGCAAAAATGCTGCAGTCTGAATAATCGGCAGCTCATTATCTGTCTCCTGCTTATCGGGTCCTGCCCGGGGCCCTGGAGAGGCAAGGATGCTCTGGTGCGACATCCCCCTGATCTCCCAGGGAACAACCATGAGCTCCTACCGATGACCCAGGGCCCCTCTGCTAGGGGTCCCCTGTTATGAGGAGAGAGGACACCAGGGTCCTTATTTCTGCCCTGGCTTTGTGGTCTCCAACAAATTGCTTCAACCTTGGCCTTGACTGGGGATCATAGCCCCCGGTCTCCCTACTTCTTGGGAATGAAGTACTAATAAAATGTGACAAATCTCCATGTTTGGAAACGTCCTAACAGCCAGATCGTTGAAAATAATTTCCCTTTGATTTTAGAATTTAGAATCTTGGACCACTAGGGTACTGAGTAGATCTTAGATTTTCCAGTTCAGTGGTTTTTCAGATTTTTTTTTATTGTTTTTAGCTACAAAATACTTTCTTCAAATGAAATCCTATGCTGAAGTCTAATGCATAGAACAGTCAAAACAGAGTTACTCTGTCTGATGGGTTTTTGAAACCTAATTTGAAAACTCCAGATTTAGACCAGCTCCCCATTTGTCAGATGGGGCACTGAAGCCTTTGTCCAGGCTCACATAGCAAGAGGGACGGGGCCAGAGCCTGGATATTTCCCCCAAACGCCCATGCTTCGCAATTGTCTGATCTTCCTTGTAATGTGTGGCTAGTGCAGATATAGAATAAGTTTCCTCTGTGTCCGTTTTAATTTATATCCTGCCTTTTTTCAAAAAGGCCTTGAGGCTGCTTTATAAAATGAGTTTGTGTTCCCTCAGCACACCCTGACTGAGGGCAGTGGAGGGGGCTTCAGAGATGTCCAGGCCGGTAGAACTACCTGAGGATAAATCATTTTCCATGGATAATTCCCACTGAGATAATTGTGTTTATTCTTTTATCATAGGTGTGCCTTACAGAAAGAAAATATGCTTTAGTAGAATCTAAATTTACAACATCAATTATCTCATTACCTTCATAATTTCCTTTAAGTAGCCCCCCAGTGCCTGTGAAATACGCCTTGATTCACACATACTTTTTCAGGATCCCAGTCATTAAATAGAAAGCATAGACGGAATGCGTTTTTGAGGGCCTTCTTAGAACCACAATGAACATAGCCTATCTTACATAATCTCCTCTTATCCTAACCAGCAAGATGGTATTATTTCCATTTTACAGGAAACAATAGTTAGCTAGACCTACAGTGCTTATTACATGTCAGGTATTCTTTAAACATTTTGTCTGTAAAGTAACTCATTCAGTCTTTCCAATAACCCTATGAGGTGGGGGCATTTGTTATCCCCATTCTAAGGTTGTGGAGACTGAGGTTAACCAGTGCATCCAAGATCACACAGCTGGGAGGTATTGGAGCCAGGATGTGAGCGGGAAACTAGCAGTCTGACTTGAGCTGGGCTCTTAACTGCCCCCTTGCACTGCCCTTAGGGTAGATGAACTCATGATTGCAGCTCTAGTAAGTGGCAGAGCCAAGAGAAGACTCAGACCTTCTGAGTCCAGGGCCACCTAGTGCCATTTCCCTACTTCTCAGATCACTGTCTTTGTCATGGGGCGTGTTTAGTGGGTGACACCTCCCACCATTACCCATGGCCATCCTGGTTGGCCTTGGCCTTCAGCAATAGCAGAGCAGGAACTGTGGCTGAGAGGGTGGTGAGTCTGGCTAGCCTGTCTGGGGTGAGGCAGGAGGGAGCCAGGGGACCAGTTCAGGCTCCTCAACCACAGCTAGAGTGATGAGGACAGGTGCATGGCATAGAGGCTCCTGGTCAGGCTGAGTCTGAGCAGGGCTGGGAATCCCCTTTCTTCTGTTCCAGGTTGGCCCTAAAGGTGCTGTGCCTTGCCCAGCGGCAGTACTCCCTGCTCCAAGCAGCCAACCTCCTGACGCCCGACATGATCACAGAGTTTGAGACCCTACAGCAGCTGATGCAAGAGGAAAAAATTGAGCCTGGGGCAGAGGCCTTGAGGACTTCAGGCCTGGCCAGGGGGGCACCTCTGGCTCAGGAGCTGTGTTCAGAGTCAAGTGAGTCTCATCCTGCTCTCCCCTGCCTGTCTTCAAGGTGCTGTCTTCAAGGCCCCACTGGGGCCAAGGGGTGTCCAGGGGCCTCAGTTGCTGGGTTTTGCTGCTGTAGGAGGCTGGGCCCCTGGGATCCTAGACTTCTGCACACAGAGAGGCCCCAGGAGACCTGAGGGGTTATGGGCTCCTTCATGTCTCCAGTGTCTGGCTCCCCAAGTTCTACAAACTCTCCTTCCTTCTGTGCAGTCCCTGTGCCATCTCCTCTCTGCCCAGAGCCTCCAGGATACACTGGCCCTGTGACCCGGACTATGGCGAGGCGACTGAGTGGCCCCCTGCACACCCTGGGAATCCCGCCTGGACCCAACTGCACCCCAGCCCAGGGGTCCCGATGGCCCATGGAGAAGAGGAGGAGACCAAGCGCCTTGGAGCCAGACAGTCCCACAGCCCCAAAGCGGGGCACCAAGCGCCAGCGCCAGTCCTTCCTGCCCTGCCTGAGGAGAGGGTCTCTGCCTGACACCCAGCCTTCACAGGGGCCCAGCACCCCCAAAGGAGAAAGGGCCTCCTCCCCCTGCCATTCCCCTCGCTTTTGCCCAGCCACAGTCATCAAAAGCCGGGTGCCCCTGGGCCCTTCCGCCATGCAGAACTGCTCCACCCCGCTGGCCCTGCCCACTCGAGACCTCAATGCCACCTTTGATCTCTCTGAGGAGCCTCCCTCAAAGCCCAGTTTCCATGAATGCATTGGCTGGGACAAAATACCCCAGGAGCTGAGCAGGCTGGACCAGCCCTTCATCCCCAGGTGGGTCTCCCAGTCTCGCTCCACCCCTCCTGTCAGTGGTCAGTGGTCAGCAAGGGACTTGGTGCTGCTGAGAAGTATGGAGGACAGCCTGACTCTTGGAGCTGGGACGGTTCCTATCTGTTCCACTTTGGTTGTGATCCGCTTTGCTCCCCAGGCCCAACAGCTGCCAGGGAGGCGTCACTTCTCCTGGGGCCCCTGCCTGGTCTGTCCATGCTGCAAAGCCACCCACTCTGTGCTGGTTTGTAGCATGCTCATGAGTAGCTAATGGGACCCCAACTTGGAAAGAGTCAGCAGGGAACAAGAATGTACTAGGGGAACCCAACACTACTGTTCCTCTCTTTACTTGGGCTCTTTGGCCTGGGCTGCATTCTATGTTCCACTGGGAAATACCTCTTTCTGCCACTTCTACTCCAGATTTTGGCTTCCGGCCCAGCATCTGGAACAGGAAAGGGGGTCCTTAGAAAACTCAGTTCAGTATTTTCCAGTGAGAAGACGAAGCTGTCACTCCCCCTTTCCACACACATGGCAGTGGAGGGGAACAGCAGCCTGCTCAGGACAGTCCAAGGCCAAGAACCAGTGGCAGACTGACCTGCACCTGTGGGGCAGAGGCTGGCAGGCTCTGCCCACCCACGCACCCGCCCATTCCATAGCCCGAGAAGCAGCTCTTGGTAACAAGCGCAGAGCTGGGCAGGTGGAAGGGTGAAATTGTTTGAACTCCAGTTCCCCGGGTGCACCAGAAACTGGCATCTGGATGTCCTCCCAGAGCAGGCCTGTCACTCAGCTGTCAGCCAGGCAGAGTGAGGCAGGGAGAGGAATCCACCTCTTTGTAGAAGAAACCTCAGAGGTCATCCTGTCCAACCACCCTCCCCCATGCCCGAGCTGGGGGCTGGAGGGAGGAAGTGGCTGGCCTTGCTTCCAGTTCCCTGCTGATCAGCCTCCTCTGTCCTCCCTCCCCAGGGCACCCGTGCCCCTGTTCACCATGAAGGGCCCCAAGCCAACATCTTCCCTCCCTGGGACCTCTGCCTGCAAGAAGAAGCGCGTTGCGAGGTGAGGTTTGGGAGGTGTCAGCTGTCTGGGAGAAGGAGCTCGCTCTCACCAGGGCAGTAGACACCTGGGCCAACTCTGGGCCCCCAGTGTCTCTGTCTCTACACCCCCAGAGCAAGCAGCTGAGGTCCTGTGAGCAGGGCCCGCATCTAGTTCTCCAATTGAGGTTTCCTTGGCCCTTGCTATCCCAGGATCACCCCAGAGCTGATCCATGAGGGAGGCTCTCAGCACCCATTTATCCATGAGGGAGATGTTGCACACCATTAATCCAGCAAAGGGACTCTCCATCCTCACTGCTACTTCCCTCTTGTGTCCCCAACCCTACACACTGCCTCTCCCGCCCTTAGATCCAGCTCTGGAAGCTCCTGCTGGTGCCCAGCAGCCTTTGCTCTCAGGGCTTAGTGTCAAGTACTTATATGCCCCACTTCAATGCACACCCATAGTCCAGAGACAGGGCCGTAACCTTCCACCTTCCCTCCTTTCCTCCCTCAGTTCCTCAGTCTCCCGTGGCCGCAGCCGCATCGCCCGCCTCCCCAGCAGCACTTTGAAGAGGCCAGCTGGGCCCCTTGTACTCCCAGGTGACTGGCACTAGGGACAGGGATAGCCTGGGCCATGGAGGCCGATGAAGACAAGAAGGAGGAGGGGATGGGGAGCTGAGACCCAGAAGAAAGGAGGGCCTAGGGTATTGCCAAGCATCTCAGGGATGCTGCTGATGAGACAGGTGGGAGGTGGGCTGGAGGACGGGGACAGAGCGTCACTTTCCTTCCTCGCTGCACTCCCCGCCACCTATCCAACTGGCCTGCAGAGCTGCCCTTGAGTCCCCTGTGCCCTAGCAACTGGAGGAATGGAAAGGACCTCATCAGGGTGGGGAGAGCGCTCTCAGCAGGGAACGGCGTCACCAAGGTGTCCTGACCGCCAGAATGTCCTGACCACCAAGGTGTCCTAACCTACCGGCCCCTCTGCTGGATACCCCTCTTGGACCTGTAGCCACCTGCACCAGGAGCTGGACCTGCCTTCCTTACCTGGGAGCAATTAGTGCCAACACACCTTTGCTGTATTAACATCCCTCCCCAGACATCCATCCTGCTACTCACCCTCTGTTAATCTCCTGTTACACTCAGCTTCTTGGCATGTACATATTCATTTGTGAGTGTTAATGTGCTGCTGTTTTTTGTTTTTTGGTGGTTTTTGTTTTTTGTTTTTTTTGTTTTGAGATGGAGTCTTACTCTGTCGCCCAGGTTGGAGTGCAGTGGTACGATCTCAGCTCACTGCAACCTCCGCCTCCTGGGTTCAAGTAATTCTCCTGCCTCAGCTTTCCAAGTAGCTGGGATTACAGGCACCCATCACCACACCCAGCTAATTTTCGTCTTTTTAATAGAGAGGGGGTTTTTCCATGTTGGCCAGGCTGGTCTTGAACTCCTGACCTCAGGTGATCCGCCTGCCTCAGCTTCCCAAAGTGCTGAGATTACAGGCATGAGCTACCACGCCTGGCCCGTGTTGCTGTTTTAAAGGTGCTGCCATGTTCCCCCATCTTTTTTTTTTTTTGAGACGGAGTCTCGCTCTGTCGCCCAGGCTGGAGTGCAGTGGTGGCGATCTTGGCTCACTGCAAGCTCCGCCTCCCAGGTTCACTCCATTCTCCTGCCTCAGCCTCCCAAGTAGCTGGGACTACAGGCACCCACCACCACGCCCAGCTAATTTTTTGTATTTTTAGTAGAGATGGGGTTTCACCGTGTTAGCCAGGCTGGTCTCGATCTGACCTCATGATCCACCCGCCTCGGCCTCCCGAAGTGCTGGGATTACAGGCGTGAGCCACCACGCCCGGCCTCCCCTCTCATTTATGATGCCCTCTGTGCAGGCAGACGGCTCTTGGGCTCTTTTCCCCACCTGTCTCTAACACAGGCCCCACGGTGATGGCCACAGGCAGTAGAGGAGGAATGAGGATGGGTTGGGGAGTGGGGAGTCGCGGCTTGGCTCTTCCTGGTTTCTGAGAGGGACATCTTCATCCCTACTCCCCTTGGTCCCCAACCACAGTCCTGGTGAAGATGTGGATGATAATGGTGCCTTGATTTCCAAATGAAGACAGCTTTATTGCTTAACTCTATTGTACATAGGATACACGTTCAGTGTAAAAAAGTGTAAAGAAAGGGGAATTCAGCCTTAATGCTGCACCTAGATATAAATGCTAATGATACTTGGGTTTATAGCCTTCTGATCCTTTATTTCTGCATATATATATAGATATATACATATATTTTTGGTATAACAATAAACCGTCTCCATCCTTGGTGTGTGTGTCTCTCTGTACACCTAGATAGGATAGCAACACCTTCCCTTTCTCACCTTGCTACTCTTAAGACCTCAGGAAACTTCTGAGTATATACAGAAAACAGTTCTCACTCTGCCTCCTCCTGGAGCCTGAGGTCTGAGCCCGGCTCTTCACTTCACAGCCCAATACGCCCTAAAGGGCCTCCTCTTCTCCGTGGGTTTGGGAGTAATTGCACCTGGAGGTCTGTTTCACCCTTCTACGGCCTTGGCGGTGAGTTGCTAGGAGTTCTGCCTTCTTAGTGGCCCCCAGGTGTTAGGTGAGGCTCCAAGCTAATCCCCACAGGCCTAAGTCCAGTGCAGTCTGCTGCCAACACCCGTCCACCTGGCTCGTGACTTCCATCTCCACTTCCTTGGATTGGGCGACAGTGCCACATAAGTTTCCCTCCGTTCTCCCCATGAAGACATGGTTGGCTGAATGAATTAATAGTGTAAACAAAATTACAGGAGTCTGTGTTTAACCTGCTTCTGAAAACAAACATGTTAAAGGTATTTAGAGCATTGTGAGTAGCATGTAAATAAATGCTGCTAATTTCAAGTGAGTCCTGGCTGTTCTCGGGGAGCAGCCTCTACCGGGTCAGCCCCTCAGCTCTGAGCCCTTTTTGTTTTGGTTTTGTTTTGTTTTGAGACAGAGTCTCACTGCAACTCCCAGGCTGTAGTGCAATGGTGCAATCTTGGCTCACTGCAAGCTCTGCTTCCTGGGTTCAAGCGATTCTCCTGCCTCAGCCTCCCAAAATGCCGGGACTACAGATCTGGGCCACCACACCTGGCTAATTTTTGTATTTTTAGTAGAGACAGTGTTTCACCATGTTGGTCAGGCTGGTCTCGAATTCCTGACCTAAAGTTATCCACCCACCTTGGCCTCCCAAGATGCTAGGACTACAGGCGTGAGCCACCGTGCCTGGCCTCTGAGCCCTTTTTGGAGTAGAGGAAAGAATAGCCAGAAGCATTGAGCACCCACTGGCTGCCAGGCCCTTCACTGAGCTGCGCCACCTCATAAGGGAGATAATGATAGGCTCCGAAAGGGTCACAAAACTTGCCCAGAGTTAGATTCAAGCGTTCTGGATCTGAGGTCTGCTTCTCTGCATAACACCAAGCTGCTTTCCTCCAGAAGTGAACAATGTCTGTTCACTTCCAGAGGGAAGTGAAAAGGACAGACATTTCATGTGCTTGGGGTTCCCTCCTTTCCAATTAGTCTTAATGAGGTTTTCCCCCACTGTGTACCATGATTTCCAGAGAGGCAGTCACAGATTCACATCATCGTAGCCCCCAGTGCCCTGGCATGGTGCCTTGACCTCAGGAGGCCTCGCTGAGTGTTGGTTGGATTCAAATTGAATAACATCCCCCATTTCCTGGGGCCTTCACATATATTATTTTATTTGATCATCACCATCACCCCTGCAAGTGCAGAGGCAGCAGGCACAGGGCAAGGCAGCTGGTAATGAGGGCCAGGAGGGCAACCTTCACCCAATAGGGTCCGTTGCACGAGGCAGAATTTTGCCTGGGCCGGGGGCAGCTCAAGTGGAAGAGGTCACTCTTGACAAGAATGTTCTACAGCCGGTCATTCACTCGGCAAACACTTGTGGCTCCGTGGTGCAAAATGTGCTCCCAGGTAACCCATTAAATTGACAACGACTCTGTGCCGATGGAGTCAAACACGTGGGACTCCTGCCCTCAATCACAGGAGGTCGAGCTGAGAGTGCTCACTCGCGGTGTGGTGTCCCCACGCCAGGAGGCAATTTGGCTGGTCTGAGCTTTGAGCTTCGCAGGGAGCTGGCAGGGGATCCAGGGGGCAGCAAGCTGACAGCCAGCTCCCAGCTGACCTCCGTGGGCGGCAATGAGACTCAGATTGGATTGTTCTTACATAAAGAGAGTCATCCACGAAACGCGGCGATCGATGGCTCCCCATCTGCTGAGGGCCCAGCCTGGTCTAACGCCCCCCGCTCCCTGCCTCATCCTGCCTCTTCCACCTCAAAGGCCTGGAAAAGCCTCTCACTCCACCTCTATGAGTTTAGAAATCCTCATGCCCCAGGCCTTTTATGCCCACCTCCTTGCTTGACTCAGTACCCACGGCTCATGCCTGGGCCCCCACCCTGGGGTACAAATCCTGCCCAGTTCAGAGAATCAGGCTCAGTGCCAGGGGCTGAAAACAGAACAAGACATGGTCCCTCCATGCACGGAATCAGGATGGCACCTGTTCCTATCACCTGAGTGTAAGCCAAAATCTCCATCAGTGTTGGTATCTGCCAAGGAGAAGGGGTTGGGTTTTCTCTCTGGGTACCCCTTACACACGGTCATCAGCTTGGCCCACAAAGGGGACTTCGTCACCACCTGGGGAGCCTCCATGGTGGCTACTAACTCAGGAGTCCTGCCTCCCAGACCCCCAGATTCTCCCAGGAATGTCCCCTTGGCTCTTGGTCATGTCTGGGGGATCCTGGCTCCCAGCTAGAATTTGGTTCACGGTCATCTTCCCTTCTTCCATGGTTCTTTGTGAAGAAGGATCCAGGAGGGCTTGAGATAAAGAATGTGAGGGCCAGTGTGGTGGCTCACACCTGTAATCCCAGCACTTTGGGAGGCTGAGGCGGGTGGATCACCTGAGGTCAGGAGCTCAAGACCAGCCTGGCCAACATGGTAAAACCCCATCTCTACTAAAAATACAAAAATTTAGCTGGGCGTGGTGTAATCCCCGCTACTCGGGAGGCTGAGGCAGAAGAATCGCTTGAACCCGGGAGGCAGAAGCTGCAGTGAGCTGAGATCATGCCACTGCACTCCAACCTGGGCGACAGAGTGAGACTCCGTCTCAAAAAAAAAAAACAAAAACAAAAACAAAAAGAATGTGGGGCAGGGGAATCACCCCAGGGGCCTAGAGATGGTGGCTGTGTTTTCCAGCTCACCCTGAGGGCTTCCCACAGCTCGCATGCAGCCCTCCTGCCTCCGTTCTCCGGTTCATCCTGTCCATTTGGAGGACTAATGGGTTGGAAATAACAGGCCACCCGCCAGTCCGCTCCTCCCACCAGGGCCACATCTGGTCCTCGCCTTTCACCCTCCAGAGGGAGCCAATCAGGGAGGCAGAGGGGAGTGGGGAACAGAGCAGATCAGGGAAAGCAATTAAAAAGCTGCTCTCGGGGTTACAGGCTGGGACGCCGGGGACAGGCTAGAGTGGGCCCTGGCTGGGATGGGGAGAAGCAAGGAAGAACGGGCCTGAGCTTATTAACCCCAGCGCAGCAGCCTGGGGTCTGTGAAGGTTAGTGAACCAATGCTGAGAAGGCCAGGGAAGAGCAAGGGGAAGGGACTCGGGGTTCAGCCAGGAACCTTTCTGCAGCCACAGGAGTCAGTTCTAGACATCAGAGCCTGGCTGGGCACAGGCTGAGGATGGGGGTAAGGAATGGGCCCTACTCTGAGGCAACCCCCTCTCCAATGGAATGGGAGACAGTTCCTGCCCTCAAAGAACTCCCATCTGACAATGAGCCATGGGTTCTAGCACTGGGGAGCCCCTGTCCAAGGGAAGAGGATGACTCCTGTCCTGTGGGTGCTTTAGCCTGGGGTTGGGGGAAACACTGTCCTTAGAGAGACCCCAGTTTGCTGGGAAGACATAGGTCCTAGCATCAGGAAGTCCCCATCTGTTGGGGGAAAGGCATGGCCCCTCTCCTTGTAAAGCTTCAGGCTGAGATGCAAATGAGACCCACACCCAAGCGGGGGTGACACACAGAGCTTTTCAAACGGGATAGAGTTGTGGGGCTCAAGTCTAGGGATGGGGAGGGGTGAGGATGGAGAAAACAGCACCCACTGGGGGAGTCAGAGAGCCAAGAAAGCAGGTGGGAAAGCAGTCTCTACTCTGAGTCTCCAGGGCCGGCGGAGATAACTTGTCTGTGTCCCCTGGGAGATGAAGCCACCAACAACTCGTGGTCTGAGGGTAGACAGTGCTGGCTCTCCCCCATGCTTCACTAGCTGCTGCTCTCTGTCCTGTCCACACTGCCAAGTAACTGCCCTTGGGGGAGGGATGTCCACATACTCCCAAAGGAGTTAACAGGACACAGAAGCCCCTTCAGAGGTCCCAGCTCCTGCCCCTCCGCCAACCCCATCGCAGATCCGCTAACATGTCGATAGATAAAGCTCCTGGTAGGTGTTATGAAATGGAAGCTCTAATTTGTCAAGCACCTGCTGTGTTCAGCTTTCACTGATTTTATTCTTACAACTACCTGGGGAGCAGGCATGGTTGAATCCCCATTTTACAGACGTGGAAATGAAGACTCAGGCAAGGTTCTTAAAGTCATCAAAGACTGCACAGCTACTGAGTGGCCAAGGCTTTGCTCCCTCTCCTTGAGGACAGTGCTATAGCAGTCAGAGTCAAGTCTAGAGAACAAAGGGGGTGATGCCCCTGGGTGAAACAAATTTGGGTTTTAGAAAACTCCGCCTACAGCTTTCTCCCTGCCTCTAAACTGCGGTGGCTGTGGCCGCTCACACCTGACCAGCTGAGCACCGCCATCTAGTGGCCACCAGGCTCAGTTCCCTTCCTCGGGACAGGCCATGGATGAACAGACTTGCTGGTCACCAAGGCTCAGCCAGAGAGACTGTGTTCTCTTCACCCAGCTTGCTGACCACCATGCTGTGCCAGGCACTGGGCCAGGGCCAAGGGCCCAAGCAGAACCAGCGGGCAGCAGTCATGTGGCAAAACTGCCGTTTGAATTAGAGGCTGGCCTATTTGGCAAACACCAGGCACCCTGTGTGTGGGTTGACGCCACATGTGGGGCTGGTCTGTCCCAGGAGGCATCTGGGCTTTACCCTGTAAGCAGAAGGTCATCTAGCAGATTCTGATGTGAGGGAGGGGCTCAGGAAGGTCATCTTGTCCCCACCTCAGCTTGAAGCAGGCACAGCTTGGCTGTAGGCTCCTTGAAAGGGCATCCAGACTTCTCTCTCCATGGCTGGTATTATCCTGCTGTGCAGTCTAGAAGCCAGTCTAGGGTTTGGCCAGAGGCTTTAGAAGTTGGGGCCTTCCATTTGGGGAAGCAGGACAGGAGGCACCCCAGAGAATGGGGTCTGAGCCAGGCTAGGAGGATGGGGGGTTTGGGTGGAGGCTGGACGGGCTGAGGGCTTACCCTTCTCTGTTTGCTGTGTCTGCCTGCAGCAGATGCAAATCAGAGTGTGGTTTAGAACAGAGAGAGGACAGCCACAGCGGCTCACATCTGTAATCCTAGCACTTTGGGAGGCTGAGGCCAGAGGATCACTTGAGGCCAGGAGTTCAAGACCAGCCTGGGCAACATAACAAGACTTGGTCTCTGAAAAAAAAAATTATTTGGGCGCAGTGTCATGTGCCTGTAGTCCCAGCTCCTTGGCAGGCTGTGGCAGGAAGATTGCTTGAGCTCAGAAGTCTGAGGCTGCAGTGGGCTATGATGGTGCCACTGCACTCTAGCCCTGGGTGGCAAAGTGAGACTTTGTCTCTAAAAAAAAAAGAGAGAGAGAGAGAACATACTGTCATACTGTCCACCACTAGGGCTTGGTACATGAATGCATATAGTGGAAAATCATGCAGCTGTTAAATGATGATGCAGACAAATATTTATTGATGTGGAAAGATGTTCACAACATATTGTTGAGTGAGAAAAGCAAATTACAAAATAATTTGTACGGCATGAGCCCATTTTGAAAAAAATGATTATATATGTGTGGAAAAAATCTGGTAGTGTTTATCTCCAGGTGGCAAAATGATGGCTAATTACATTTTTTTGTATTGCTTATCTATAGTTTCTGACCTTTCTACAATGAATATTTAATTAAAAAGATAATGAAAGTTTGGAACACAACCACGACCAAATCTGTCTGTATCTTTGGTTCTCTGTGCAGACAACTTTAGATAGTTAAGGGTTGGCCAGGTGTGATCTATATGTACCGGTTGTATAGGTCATGCCTGTAATCCCAGCACTTTGGGAGGAAGAGGTGGGAGGGTCGCTCGAGCCCAACAGTTCGAGACCAGCCTGGGCAGCATGGCGAAACCTTGTCTCTAGTAAAATACAAAAATGAGCTGGGCATGGTGGTGTATGCCTGTGGTCCCAGCTACTAGAGAGGCTGAGGTGGGTGGATCGCTTGAGCCAGGGAGATTGAGGCTGTAGTGAGCTGTGATAGCACCACTTCACTCTAGCCGGGGCAACAAAGCAAGACCCTGTCTCAAAAAACAAAAACAAGATAGTTAAGGGTTGAGTGTGAGGAAAGGTCTGAGGGTTGAGAAGGGGTGGAGGATGCACCTGGGCCTGTGACAGGGGTCCACGGAGGTGGCTGATGGCAAAAGCTGGGGGACTCCAACTGCTGATGCTGAAACAAGCTTGTGTCTCACATACACAGGGACAGTTCACTGAGCTTCAGTGACAGGCACCTCCTGCTCATCACATCTTTTCTCTCTAGGACAGCTTTGCCCTTATTTTAACTAGACTTCCCTTGAACCAAAAGGGAAGGCTACATGCTGTGACTTGCTGGGCAGCCTGGAAAGGCGGGCCACTCCTAGCCACAGAGATGAGACAGAGTTCAGACAAGAGCTTATCCCCAGTCTTCCTTTTCTATTTTGTTTATTTTATTTTATTTTTTTATTTATTGAGACAGAGTCTCTGTCACCCAGGCTGGGGTGCAGTGATGCGACATTGGCTCACTGCAGTCTCCACCTCCTGGGCTCAGCTGATCCTCCCACCTCAGCCTCCCGAATAGCTGGGACCACAGTAGTGCACCACCATACCTGGCTAATTTTTTTGTATTTTTTGTGCAGACAAAATTTCACCACATTGCCCAGGCTGGTCTCGAACTCCTGGGCTCAAGCGATCCGCCCACCTCAGCCTCCCAAAGTGCTCGGATTACAGGCATGAGCCACTATGCCCAGCCTTGCTCTTCCTTTAAAGCCTCCTGTCCTTCCCCAGGTCCCCAGTTCATAGCAGGATCAAAGGTCACTGGGCCCTCACCCCATCTTCAAGATGCTCTTCCCTATGTCACTGCTTACGCCCAGGTCAGATGTGACTAGAGCCTAAGGAGCTCCCACCTCCCTCTCTGTGCTGGGACTCACAGAGGGAGACCTCAGGAGGCAGTCTGTCCATCACATGTCCAAATGCAGAGCATACCCTGGGCTGGGCGCAGTGGCGCACAACTGTAATCCCAGCACTTTGGGAGGCTGATGCGGAAGGATCACTTGAGCCCAGAAGTTCTAGACCAGCCTGGGCAACATGGCAAGACCCTATCTCTACAAAAAAAGTTAAAAAATCAGCCACGTGTGGTGACGCACACCTGTAGACCCAGCTATTCAGGAGGCTGAGGTGAGGGGATCACTTAAGGCTGGGAGGTTGAGGCTGCAGTGAGTCGTGGTTGCGCCACTGCACTCCAGCCTGGGCAACAGTGAGACCCTGTCTCAAAAGACAAAAAAAAAAGAACATATCCTGGTGTGGAGTAGGGGACGTTGCTCTGACAGAGGCTCGGGGGCCTGAGCTGGCTCTGTGAGCTGGGGAGGAGGCAGACAGCCAGGCCTTGTCTGCAAGCAGACCTGGCAGCGTTGGGCTGGCCGCTCCCCAGGGCCTCCTCTTCATGCCCAGTGAATGACTCACCTTGGCACAGACACAATGGTCCGGGTGGGCACACTGCCTGCTTCCCGCCGCACCCCAGCCCCCCTCAAATGCCTTCCGAGAAGCCCATTGAGCAGGGGGCTTGCATTGCACCCCAGCCTGACAGCCTGGCATCTTGGGATAAAAGCAGCACAGCGCCCTAGGGGCTGCCCTTGCTGTGTGGCGCCACCGGCGGTGGAAAACAAGGCTCTATTCAGCAAGTGCCCGGGAAAGGGGATCAGGGGACGCCCAGGCATGGACAGTGGGTGGCAGGGGGGGAGAGGAGGGCTGTCTGCTTCCCAGAAGTCCAAGGACACAAATGGGTGAGGGGACTGGGCAGGGTTCTGACCCTGTGGGACCAGAGTGGAGGGCGTAGATGGACCTGAAGTCTCCAGGGACAACAGGGCCCAGGTCTCAGGCTCCTAGTTGGGCCCAGTGGCTCCAGCGTTTCCAAACCCATCCATCCCCAGAGGTTCTTCCCATCTCTCCAGGCTGATGTGTGGGAACTCGAGGAAATAAATCTCCAGTGGGAGACGGAGGGGTGGCCAGGGAAACGGGGCACTGCAGGAATAAAGACGAGCCAGCACAGCCAGCTCATGTGTAACTGCTTTGTGGACCTGTCAAGGCCTGGTCTCTGGGAGAGAGGCACAGGGAGGCCAGACAAGGAAGGGGTGACCTGGAGGGACAGATCCAGGGGCTAAAGTCCTGATAAGGCAAGAGAGTGCCGGCCCCCTCTTGCCCTATCAGGACCTCCACTGCCACATAGAGGCCATGATTCACCCTTAGACAAAGGGCTGGTGTCCAATCCCAACCCCCAGCCCCAGAACTCCAGGGAATGAATGGGCAGAGAGCAGGAATGTGGGACATCTGTGTTCGAGGGAAGGACTCCAGGAGTCTGCTGGGAATGAGGCCTAGTAGGAAATGATCATATAGGTGGCCCTTGAGGGTACAGAACAGGTTCATTCTTCGCCAAATTCCCAGCACCTTGCAGGCACTTACAGCTGAGTGAGATAATGCCTGGGTTATGAAATCAAAAAGTTGGAAAGCAGGTCAGAGGTCATCTGGTACAGCCCTTCCTTCCCCCTTTTTTTTTTTTTTTTTTTGAGACAAGGTCTCTCTCTGTTGCCCAGGCTGGAGTGGCGCAAACACAGCTCACTGCAGCCTCAACCTACTGGGCTCAAGCAATCCTCCAGCCTCAGCCTCCCAAAGTGCTGGGATTACAAGCATGAGCCACCCCACTCAGCCCTTTCCTTCCTTTTTAATTGACGCATAATAATTGTAAGTATTCATCATGGTCCAACCAACCCTTTCTTGACCCACCTTCCTAGAGAGAGGGTCCTCTTGCTTCAGCAGTCAGGGCCCCAGACCCATGGTCTGGCTCCAGGCACCACCTGCCTCATGCAGGAGTTGGCATGCCCAGGAAGCTCTGCCTCTGGGCACAGTGACCTCAATGGGGTGAGGGGAGCTCTCCCCATAGCTGGGCTGCGGCCCAACCCCACCCCCTCAGGCTATGCCAGGGGGTGTTGCCAGGGGCACCCGGGCATCGCCAGTCCAGCCCACTCCTTCATAAAGCCCTCGCATCCCAGGAGCGAGCAGAGCCAGAGCAGGATGGAGAGGAGACGCATCACCTCCGCTGCTCGCCGCTCCTACGTCTCCTCAGGGGAGATGATGGTGGGGGGCCTGGCTCCTGGCCGCCGTCTGGGTCCTGGCACCCGCCTCTCCCTGGCTCGAATGCCCCCTCCACTCCCGACCCGGGTGGACTTCTCCCTGGCCGGGGCACTCAATGCTGGCTTCAAGGAGACCCGGGCCAGTGAGCGGGCAGAGATGATGGAACTCAATGACCGCTTTGCGAGCTACATCGAGAAGGTTCGCTTCCTGGAACAGCAAAACAAGGCGCTGGCTGCTGAGCTGAACCAGCTGCGGGCCAAGGAGCCCACCAAGCTGGCAGACGTCTACCAGGCTGAGCTGCGAGAGCTGCGGCTGCGGCTCGATCAACTCACCGCCAACAGCGCCCGGCTGGAGGTTGAGAGGGACAATCTGGCACAGGACCTGGCCACTGTGAGGCAGAAGTGAGGAGGGGATGGGGAAGGGGGGCCTTGTGAGCAGAAGGGGCTGAAACCCCAAGAGGGAGTGCCCGAGAAGTCTCAGGCAGGGGCCGAACCTCCCTGCTCCCTGGGTCTCCCTACCTCTTGATGGGGCACTATCCTTGCCCCCCAACATGACGGGAGGGACCAGAAACAGGCCCAGGGCCCCGGGGATCTGATGCCCGCATGCCTTCTGCCAGGAGTCCAGGGTCCCCTCAGCACCTCCCTACTGGGGAAAGCAGTGCAGGAGCAGCTGGGCCCCTGTGTTTCATTCATGGCTGGGCTTTGTGACTGTGGGCAGCGAGCTCACCTATTCTGAGCCTGTGTCCATATAAAGGAGGAGTTGGAAGCGGAGAAGGTTGATGTCCATGAGGGAGATTGGATTCTGGGGTGAAGGAAGTGAGGGAAAGAGCAGGCAGTTCTGGACGCAAAGCACAGGTGACTGCCTGCCACCAGCTTGTGACCCCCATCAAGTTACTTTGACTTGCACAGCTGTGAAGCGGTGCTCATAATAAAATTCATTTCAAAAGGTGGTTACCTGGGATCAGAGGAATCCCCAGGGGCATGGCGCTTCGCTGAGCTGACAGGACATGCATGTGTGCCTTCAAGTGCAGGAGGACGTGTGTGTGTGTGTGTGTGTGTGTGTGTGTGTGTGCAACAGTGAGTGTATGCTTGTGGATGCACCTGTGTGAGCAGAAGCAGGTGCACCAACCCTGATAAGGCACCTTAGTAATGAGTTAAGGCAAAAGCCCACATCTGCTCATCCTCCAGACAAGTCCTCTGTCTAAGGCCCCCCAACCCTTAATCCTCCTGCTGCTCTACTGGTCCTGGGTGGGGGTGGTCTCTGTGACAGCTGCCTCGAGGGAGACTGAGGCAGGTATCCAAGTGTCCTCAGAAGAGCCTGGACCCAGGAATGTGTCCCCCCACTCCAGGCTCCAGGATGAAACCAACCTGAGGCTGGAAGCCGAGAACAACCTGGCTGCCTATAGACAGGTCAGGGAGGTGGAGGGGAGGGGCAGGGGAGGGAGGAAAGGATTGATGGCCACCCACCCAAACACAGCCCCCAAGCTCAGCCTGCCAGAGCAATGTGCTGCTCCCCACTGCCCCAGAAGGAGGGGTAAGGCAAGACTGAGGAATGGGGAGAAGGAGCCTGGGGCCCCAGTGGCCCTCTACTCCTCACCCCTCCTGCCACTCCAGGAAGCAGATGAAGCCACCCTGGCCCGTCTGGATCTGGAGAGGAAGATTGAGTCGCTGGAGGAGGAGATCCGGTTCTTGAGGAAGATCCACGAGGAGGTGAGGCCAGGGCAGAGGGAGGAAAGCTCAACACAGAGATTGCAACTGAGAGAGGGAGAGACAGAGACAGAGAAGCTGAGACCGAGAGAGACACTCAGAGAGAGGAGAGAAACAGAGATTGGCAGGTAGAGACAGGAAATGAAAGACAAACAGAAAGACACTAAGGGAGATGGAAAGAGACAAGAGAGCATTCGAACTCCTGGCCGAGGGGCAGGCAGAAGAGGACACGATGCTGTGGGGAATCCCAGCTGTGGCCTGTACCCTGAGCCCTGGTACCGCTTCTCTCACCCTGGTCAGGAGGTTCGGGAACTCCAGGAGCAGCTGGCCCGACAGCAGGTCCATGTGGAGCTTGACGTGGCCAAGCCAGACCTCACCGCAGCCCTGAAAGAGATCCGCACACAGTATGAGGCAATGGCGTCCAGCAACATGCATGAAGCCGAGGAGTGGTACCGCTCCAAGGTAGCCCTGCCTGTGGGCCAGCCTGCCTCCTCCAGGCAGCCCTTCTTGCTCTGTACAAGAGAATGGGGGAAGGAGGGTGGAGGAAGCTGGGAGAATATCCTCTCCGGGTGACTGACTTTCACCAGAGAAGTGAGATGGCTTGCCCAGGGTCACACAGGCACTATTGCTTTCAAAAGTACCCGTTATTATTACTGCTACTATTGCTATTATTAGTAGTAGCTGATACTGTTCTGTTCTAAGCCCTGTGCTTTTCATGGATTACCTTACTATGAAGTAGGTGCTGTTCTTTGACAGATGAGAGAGCCGAAGTCCAGAGAGGTTAACTAATTTGCTCAAAGTCACACAGCTCCTAAGTGGTAGAGTTGGATTTCCAACTCTAGCACATCTCACTTGGGAGCCTGCATTCCATGCCTCTGCCAGTCTGTTTTGGGTTACTGAGCCTCTACCATATGCCAGGCACCCCCCAGGACACAGAGAGGTGTCTGACCTGGAAGGTGTGATATTGACATGCACCCAAACATAGTGCCCGTAGAGAACACCACAGCTCAGAGCTTATATGTAGTGTGGGAGCCAGGAAAGACACTGTAGAGGGGGCATTTGGGCTAGGCAGGACAGGCACGCTGTGGACAGGAAGAGAAGAAGGGAGGGCCATTCCTGGTGGAGGACAGAGCCTGGAGGCAGAAAAGCACAGAGAGGCAGGGCCCCAAGATGCTAGCCTAGCCAGGGCACCTAGCTGAGGAGTGTGAGTGGCAGAAGCCACTGGTGTCTGAGCAGGGTGAGGGCCCGATGGGGCTGGGAGGACCTCCCTGTAGGTGGGGGAGAAAGGGCTATTAGAACCCAGGGTGAGGCCGGGCACGTTGGCTCACACCTGTAATCCCAGCACTTTGGGAGGCCGAGGCATGCGGATCACCTGAGGTCAGCATTTCAAGACTAGCCTGGTCAACATGGTGAAACCCCGTCTCTACTAAAAATACAAAATCAGCCGGGTGTAGTGGTGCATGCCTGTAATCCCAGCTACTCAGGTGGCTGGGGCAGGAGAATTGCTTGAACCTGGGAGGCAGAGGTTGCAGTGACCCGGGATTGTTCCACTGACTTCCAACCTGGGCGACAAGAGCAAGACTCTGTCTCAAAATAAAACAAAAAAAACAAAAAAACAAAAACACACAAAACACCCAGGCCTCCGCTCGCCTAAACCCACTGTCCGCTGTGGCAGACGACAGCGTTCAGTCCTGCAGATGCAGCTGTCAGTGTGGAAGGTTCTGGATTCTGTGGCACTGTTCATTCATTCGCTTGCTGACCAGGTGTTGTGCTAGGTGCTGAGGTCTGGCAGCCGCTACCCTGCCCGCATCCATGGGTCACAGTTGTTGGGAAAAGTCCCAGCCAGGGCCAACGTCCTGGGGTTAACTGGGGTGCTGCTCACCTCCCTGATTTCCCAGAGCCCGTGCCTGCCCATGGGCCCACACAGCCCCCCATATGTGTCCCCCACCTAGTTTGCAGACCTGACAGACGCTGCTGCCCGCAACGCGGAGCTGCTCCGCCAGGCCAAGCACGAAGCCAACGACTACCGGCGCCAGTTGCAGTCCTTGACCTGCGACCTGGAGTCTCTGCGCGGCACGGTGAGCGCGGGCAGGGCAGGACGGGGACGGGCGGAGCAGGGACGGCCACCCCAGGAGCTGCCAGGGGAGAAGGGCCAGGGGCGAGGACCTGGGTCGAGGGCGGGGCCTGAACGTTACCCCCGGACTAGAGGCGGGGCCTGGGGCCGGGGGCCGGGCCTCGAAACCTCCCCAAGTCGGGTCGGGGCTCCGCGGGACCGGCCGGCTCCATCCCACAGAACGAGTCCCTGGAGAGGCAGATGCGCGAGCAGGAGGAGCGCCACGTGCGGGAGGCGGCCAGTTATCAGGAGGCGCTGGCGCGGCTGGAGGAAGAGGGGCAGAGCCTCAAGGACGAGATGGCCCGCCACTTGCAGGAGTACCAGGACCTGCTCAATGTCAAGCTGGCCCTGGACATCGAGATCGCCACCTACAGGAAGCTGCTAGAGGGCGAGGAGAACCGGTGAGCCCTCATCACAGCCCCTGGGGAAGTCTCCCTGCTGCCTCACGGTAGAGCTCACCTTGCTCCCTTCAGGGACTGAGTCTTTTTCAGCCTTGTGTGCAGATCCCTTCCCACCTCAATGCCCAGCACAGTGCCTGCCTCACACATAGCAGGCAGTCACTAGATGTTTGATGAATGAATGGATGGATGGATTCAACCAATATTGATTAGGCCTCAAGGCCACGGACTTGGGTCACCCTCCAAACTAAGAGGCATACTCCCCATCTTCCCAGCCAAGATTGGACTCCTCACCTCACCCATCTCTTCTGCCTCCTTGGAACTTTCTTCACCACTTTCCCCTCCCTTTTCCATCTTCCTTCAGATAGACATGCGCCCCTCCCAGATAACACTCAAGCCCCTTGCAGACGTTTGGAACTCCAGATAGCACGTTGGCTGCTGGGGAAAAAGCTAGGAGATGGAGTTAGACTTTCCTGGCAAGGAAAAGGGCGTTCAAGTTGTCATGATGGCCCTGGACCAAGACCCAGCCTAGGGTGTCCCAGGCAGCCTGGGCAGCCCTTTCCCTCTGCTTTCTTTCAGGATCACCATTCCCGTGCAGACCTTCTCCAACCTGCAGATTCGAGGTCAGTACAGCAGGGCCTCGTGGGAAGGGCACTGGAGTCCTGCCCCCTCCTCCAGGGCCTGTAGCTTGCTCCAGACTGGGACTGAGGATCAGGGCAAAGGGATCCAGCTCTCCCTGGGGGCCTTCGTGACACTGCAGCGCTCCTAGCCAGAGCCTATCATACCAGGGTACTTCTAGGTGGGGCTTGCAGCTGCCCCTGTCCTGCTAGGCCCTGGGTCCCTCTTCCCCTCCCTGCACCCCATTCTACAGCAGAACTGGGTGAGAGCTTGACATCTGCCCTGTCTGCAGATCCCTGAGCAAGCACTGCCCTTCTGAGTGTTTTCTGTTTTTGTTTTTTTAACTGCTTGTCACTACAGGGGGCAAAAGCACCAAAGACGGGGAAAATCACAAGGTCACAAGATATCTCAAAAGCCTCACAATACGAGTTATACCAATACAGGCTCACCAGATTGTAAATGGAGCGCCGCCGGCTCGCGGTTAGCTGCCTGCCTCTCAGACACGGCGCTTTGCCCAGCTTGACAGGGAGTGAGCCTCACCCACCCCATCCTCCCAATCCCCCTGAGTTCCCTCCTCCCAGGCTTCCCCTAAAGGACCTGGACTGCATCATTTTCCCAGGAACTGCAGTGCCCAGCCCAGGACGTGGTACAGAGTAACTGTACATTAAACTGGCAGAGCTCGTTAGTGGTAAAGGTGGTGAGTCCTTGGGTGCGCAGCGGAGCTGCTCTGGGGCCTCTGAGCAAGCAGCAGCCTCTGTCTCACCTCTTCCCGTCACTGGGAGGGCCCCTTGGGTCTCGCTGTGCCTGGGGGCCAGGCTCTCTGCTTTATTCTTTCATCCCTGAGGCTCCATCGCTCAGCTCAGTGCTGACTCAGTTCAGAGGATGCTTCCCTCAGGACCGCAGCTTTTGCAGTGAATAAAGTTTTATGTTCCCTGCTCTTAATGTTAAATATTAGTGAATGTGACATGTTATATTTTTCTCTCTCGGTGGGGGCGGGAAGAGCTAAATTACTTTTTACTTGCATTGGCCCTGAAATGATTCTTAGCTAAGGAACAAAATTCCTCTTCTTCTGGACTAGAATATTTAGGACCACTAGATATGCATGTCTCAGGACTCAATTCAGCATCAGAAAGGCTAACCAGGCTGACTAGTAGAGGTAATACTGCCAAATCCTAGATAGTCACAGGTCACTAAAGCACAGATAAATGGCAGAGAGAAGTAGGAAAGAGGAAAGGGGACTGGAAAGGGACCTATGTGTATTGAGCACTAATATGTGCCACATGTTTAACAGCCTTTATTTTAGTTAATTGTCTCCTCTCTCCCACCTAGAGAAGTAGGCCCCATCATCCTTATTTTACAGATGAGGAAACTGAGGCTGGGAGAGGTCAATTAACTTGCCCAGAGTCATGTGGCTGGTTGGTGGCTAAGTTGGGACTTCTTGAGCTCTGGTCTCCTGATCCTTCCTTCCTTCCTTCCTTCTTTCCTTCCTTCCTTCGGCAGAGCGTCCCTCTGTCACTCAGGCTGGAATGCAGTAGTGCAATCTTGGCTCACTGCAACCTCCACCTCCCAGGTTCAAGCAATTCTCGTGCCTCAGACTCCCGAGTAGCGGGGATTACAGGTGCGAGCCACCACACCTGGCTAATCTTTCTTTTTCCTTCTTTCTTTCTTTCTTTCTTTCTTTCTTTCTTTCTTTCTTTCTTTCTTTCTTCCTTCCTTCCTTCCTTCCTTCCTTCCTTCCTTCCTTCCTTTCTCTTTCCTGCTTGCTTGCTTGCTTGCTTGCCTGCTTTCGACGGAGTCTTACTCTGTTGCTCAGGCTGGAGTGCAGTGGCGCGATCGCAGCTTACTGCAACCTCCGCCTCCCAGGTTCAAGTGATTCTCCTCTCTCAGCCTCCTGAGTAGCTGGGACTACAGGCACCTGTCACCATGCCTGACTAATTTTTGTATTTTTAGTAGAGACAGGGTTTCACCATATTAGTCAGGCTGGTCTCAAACTCCTGACCTCAGGCGATCCACCTGCCTCGGCCTCCCAAAGTGCTGGCATTACAGGTGTGAGCCACCATGCCTGGCCTATTTTTTGTATTTTTAGTAGAGGTTTCACTATGTTGGCCAGGCTGGTCTCGAACTCCTGGCCTCAGGTGATCCACCTGCCTCAGCCTCCCAAAATGATGGCATTATAGGTGTGAGCCACCACGCCCCTCCTGGTCTCCTGATTTCAATACCGTGCTGGGTTTTCAGAAAGCCAGGTGCCAGGCCAGGGCTTGCAGAGGGGCTGAAATGAAGCCAGGCCAGAAGACAGAGCAGCCAGGACTCTGACTGGACAGAGCAGCCAGGACTTGGGCAGCAGCACTATTGGGATTTGGGGGCTCTCCAGCCCGTTTGGAAGAGCCTAGGCTCTCTCTGCCCGGTTGCATAGGTTCTCATACTCATGATGGGGGGGTGCGATGGGGAAGCCGGGCATGGGAGAGGATGGCTCATGGCCTGAAAGTCCACGAGAGGCCTCCTCTCCCCACATCTGCAGAAACCAGCCTGGACACCAAGTCTGTGTCAGAAGGCCACCTCAAGAGGAACATCGTGGTGAAGACCGTGGAGATGCGGGATGGAGAGGTAAGGAGGGATTTGGGCCCAGTCAGGCTCTGGCTGGCCCCAGGGATTCTCAAGGCCAGGCCATGGAGGAAAGCCTGGGGCTGGCACATAGAAGATCCCCAGCAATTCCCAGGAGCTCCCCAGGGAATTCTGGAGGAGAGCAAGGAAACTGAATGTAATTCCGTTTCCTCAGTCCCTCCATAGGCTGTTCTAAGGGGAGCCTTGGTACCAAAGCCACTAGATGGGATGCTAATACACACTCTCTCTTTCTCACCCTCAAACTCGGGGGCCTTGCTTGCCAGGGAGAGAAAGAGAATTAAAGTTAGTAGCTTTCACTTCCAACTCTAGCAGACACAGTTGGGGATGGGGAGAGCTTTCCATTTCCAGCTTGGTAAAAGGAAACTACCAGGGGAATGGGAAGAGGGGATTTGGCGTATCCGCCACGCCACTCCAACCACAGTGGGAGCTCATCTTACTCCAGCAGCTTACCACGCGCCAGGCATGACGCTAAATGCTTTCCCAGTGTTATCTCACCACCCCCTCTGACCACCACGCAAGGCAGCTGTGGTTACTATCAAGAAAAGAAAGACCTGGGAAGTTGGGGACTTCCCAAGGTTACACAGCCTTGTGGTGGTGGACCTGGGGTCTGTGTGAACTCCTAACTGTTGCACTGTGCACGTTCCCTGTCCCCTGCAGGTCATTAAGGAGTCCAAGCAGGAGCACAAGGATGTGATGTGAGGCAGGACCCACCTGGTGGCCTCTGCCCCGTCTCATGAGTGGCCCGAGCAGAAGCAGGATAGTTGCTCTGCCTCTGCTGGCGCATTTCCCCAGACCTGAGCTCCCCACCACCCCAGCTGCTCCCCTCCCTCCTCTGTCCCTAGGTCAGCTTGCTGCCCTAGGCTCCGTCAGTATCAGGCCTGCCAGACGGCACCCACCCAGCACCCAGCAACTCCAACTAACAAGAAACTCACCCCCAAGGGGCAGTCTGGAGGGGCATGGCCAGCAGCTTGGGTTAGAATGAGGAGGAAGGAGAGAAGGGGAGGAGGGCGGGGGGTACCTACTACATTGCCCTCCACATCCCTGATTCCTGTTGTTATGGAAACTGTTGCCAGAGATGGAGGTTCTCTCGGAGTATCTGGGAACTGTGCCTTTGAGTTTCCTCAGGCTGCTGGAGGAAAACTGAGACTCAGACAGGAAAGGGAAGGCCCCACAGACAAGGTAGCCCTGGCCAGAGGCTTGTTTTGTCTTTTGGTTTTTATGAGGTGGGATATCCCTATGCTGCCTAGGCTGACCTTGAACTCCTGGGCTCAAGCAGTCTACCCACCTCAGCCTCCTGTGTAGCTGGGATTATAGGTTCGAGCCACCATGCCCTGCTCAGAGGGTTGTTCTTCTAGACTGACCCTGATCAGTCTGAGATGGGTGGGGACGTCCTGCCACCTGGGGCAGTCACCTGCCCAGATCCCAGAAGGACCTCCTGAGCGATGACTCAAGTGTCTCAGTACACCTGAGCTGCCATCCAGGGATGCCATCTGTGGGCACGCTGTGGGCAGGTGGGAGCTTGATTCTCAGCACTTGGGGGATCTGTTGTGTACGTGGAGAGGGATGAGGTGCTGGGAGGGATAGAAGGGGGCTGCCTGGCCCCCAGCTGTGGGTACAGAGAGGTCAAGCCCAGGAGGACTGCCCCGTGCAGACTGGAGGGGACGCTGGTAGAGATGGAGGAGGAGGCAATTGGGACGGCGCTAGGCATACAAGTAGGGGTTGTGGGTGACCAGTTGCACTTGGCCTCTGGATTGTGGGAATTAAGGAAGTGACTCATCCTCTTGAAGATGCTGAAACAGGAGAGAAAGGGGATGTATCCATGGGGGCAGGGCATGACTTTGTCCCATTTCTAAAGGCCTCTTCCTCGCTGTGTCATACCAGGCCGCCCCAGCCTCTGAGCCCCTGGGACTGCTGCTTCTTAACCCCAGTAAGCCACTGCCACACGTCTGACCCTCTCCACCCCATAGTGACCGGCTGCTTTTCCCTAAGCCAAGGGCCTCTTGCGGTCCCTTCTTACTCACACACAAAATGTACCCAGTATTCGAGGTAGTGCCCTATTTTACAATTGTAAAACTGAGGCACGAGCAAAGTGAAGACACTGGCTCATATTCCTGCAGCCTGGAGGCCGGGTGCTCAGGGCTGACACGTCCACCCCAGTGCACCCACTCTGCTTTGACTGAGCAGACTGGTGAGCAGACTGGTGGGATCTGTGCCCAGAGACAGGACTGGGAGGGCCCACTTCAGGGTTCTCCTCTCCCCTCTAAGGCCGAAGAAGGGTCCTTCCCTCTCCCCAAGACTTGGTGTCCTTTCCCTCCACTCCTTCCTGCCACCTGCTGCTGCTGCTGCTGCTAATCTTCAGGGCACTGCTGCTGCCTTTAGTCGCTGAGGAAAAATAAAGACAAATGCTGCGCCCTTCCCCAGAGTGGACTCTGATCTGTTCATGAGAGGGCGGGACTGGGGCCAAGATGTAGCCTTTGACAAGACCAACTCATTTCTTATTACTGATCATCTCTGGGGCCCATGCCCTCACCAAATTCCACCCGCAGCCAAAGAGGACATACACCAGCTCCCTCCACTCTTTTCTTCCTTCCTCTCCCTGCTACCTGCAACTCAACCAGCACAATCCTCATAGGCAAGAAAGCAAAGCAGCTCAAACATGATTCAACACTGATCAGTGTTTACCATTGGATAAATCTGAGTTCACACTTTCCTTCTCTGACCTAAATGTGAAGTCAGGAAACACGTGTGCCCTACTTCCATCCTGAGCTCAGTCCCCAATCTCCCACCAGCCTCAGGCCCCTCCATTTCTCAGATCAGGTCCCAGACCTGCCCATGAAAATGGGGAGCAGGCTGTAACAGATTTGTCCACATGTTCCTACCACATGTCCCAACCCAGGGTACCCACCCAGAGACATCTGGTATCATTTAACAAACACATTGAAGGACAACTGGTCTTCAGAGCTGAAGAGAGCTCCTAGGGGGAGAAGTTGGGACAACAGTGAAATAAGTAGCAGCAGCAACGACAGAGGTGAATGGTGACAAAGACTGCTGTGATGAGCAGGTAGCCTATCAGGGTGAGCTCCACAGCCGAGCGAGTCTCAGGATCTGAGAACGAGGCTGGGTAGCGCCCACGAGATGTCACACCCAGCCGGAAGCCAGCAACTAGCACACCCTGCCTCCAGCAATAGTAGATGCCCCGGTCATCCAGCTGGGTGAAGCGGATGTGGAGCTGGTTGCCATGGTCAATGAACACCCTCATGGACCTGTTGACACCCTTCAGGTACTGTGTGCGGTAGAGGTGCTGGCGGTCTTTGTCCCAGGCCACTGCATGCTCTGGCCGGGCCCCAGGACAGGAGATGATGAGTCCATGGCCCAGTCTCTGCTGGTGGAACTGAATGGGCACCTGGGGCACCCAGGGCCGGCTGCCCACTTTGGACACATAGTTAATGATGGCCAGCACGCCCTCCCGGAAGGTCTTTGTCTTCTCACAGGGTACTAAGCAGCTCCGAACCAGCACCTCAGGCGTGTGGTCCCTGGCCTTGGTCCGCAGCTTCCTTGGCACAGCCCTTGAGCCACAAGACACCACATCGGGCACGGACTTGAGGTAGCGTGGGGAGAGGTCTGGGCTCTGCAGGTAGCAGAGGCCGATGCGCCACTGCTCCCCACGCACTCCGCAGCGGTCACAGAGGGTCCATTCCCAGAAGGTGGTGAAGACATGGAGGTGCCCATAGTATTCATCTGCGAAGGGCTCCTGGCCCTCGTCCTGGAAAGTGGCCACCATTCCCTCACTGTTCTGGATGTCCACATCGTAGGCGTAAAAGTAGTCCCCCTTGCGGGTGCCGCAGAAGTACAGGCCTGAGTCCTCAGGCTGAGCCCTGAAAACCAACAAGCTGAACATGCGGATGCTGAAGCGGGTCAGCATGTCGCTGCCCACACGTACCTGGGCTGCCTCCGTCAGCACCCGCCCATCGAAGTCCGTCAGCACTTTGGTGTGGCTGCTACCTAGGTGCTTTTGGTAGAACCAGACTACAGCTGGCACCTCTTCGGGTTTGCAGTGACAGGGAAGCTCAAAGCTCATGTCGGCCAGGTAGGCTGCATTTTCAAACATCAGGAAAGCAGGGCAGGGGGTCTTCTGAAAAATGTTTTCCTTCTCCACAATTTCAAAGGCCTGGAGACTCCCCCATGCCCACAGGAGCACAGTGGTGAGGGCCAGGTGCATGCCTGAAGGAGGCAGGGGTCAGAGGGGCAGGGCAAAACCAGGGCATTAAAGGCTCATAGGGCTCCTAGAAAGCACTGCTAAGCGGAAGCCTCTGGATGAGGAAAGGATTATGCAGCCAGGAAAAGCAGCAACAATCTGCAGAGGAAGCCGCCAAGTGCAAGACAATTTATTCCCAGTGGATGTACAAGATGCCCTTCTAACATTCCAGACCTGATCTCAGGGTCGGGGGTGGGGGAAAGCCATTCTAGAACCTGGCCTTTACTCCCCTTTCTAGAACACTGGCGCTTACCCAAGAATGGGTCAAAGGAAACCGGAATGAGAAGGGCGGGCCGAGGTGCTCGGGCAGGGAGATCTCTGCCTCAGTGCTCCAGGCCCTGCCCTGCCAGCCTGGTGGAAAAGTCTTTCATCAACCTGGGGGATGAAGGAAACCCACCCTCCTGCATATCTGGCCATCCGGGAGGCTGGCTGGACCTGAGCTGATGGCTTGGGACTTTCCCAGGCCCAACCTGCACAAGAACTGAGTCTCTAGGGGAAAATTCAACACCTCAAATGATGTAGTATTTGATCATTTGTTGATTACATGTCCATTCATTGGTTTGGGGCTATAAACATTCTTGTTAAGAGCTGTGGAGATCAGTGTTTATTTACCATAAAGATTTTGCTTTTTCCTTTTTCTGAGTGGAGGCTGTAACTGGTATAGCCAGCATTTGGTTGGGCACACACTCATCTCTCAAGGCCAGTGGGCTAGAGGCTTGGCAGACTCTAAGGGTGGGAAACAAAACCGCTTTCAACTTCCTGAGCTCTTGACTGTCCCATGGATACACACAGTTCAAAACAGCGAGACACTGAGGGACTGGAGAAGTGGGGAAGACTTGATTCCTGTTTTTGCTCTGAAAATTCCAAGTTGAGAAGGGAACCAAGTGTGGGTTTCTTATTATGGTCCTGCAGAACCCCCAAGACAACAACCAAAAAACTGCCTCCAGTGACCACTGGGACCTCTGAGGGTAGCTTGCCGCATCAGTCAACCTGGTACAGCTCCAGCAGCTCCTGCAGGAGCCTCTCCTCCTCCTGGAGCCCACCAGACTGCTCCTCGAGACCCTGCTCCTCCCAGCTGAGCCCCTCCTTCACGGATCTGGGGTTGCCCATGGCTTGCAGCTTCTGAAACAAGCCCTTGCAGCTCTCTCTCTCTGCCCGGCTCAGCAGGCTTAGGTTCAGGGTGAAGCGCCCAGTGCTCGCCAGGCTGCATAGGATCCCCAGCACCGCTGCCCGGTCAGCCGGCCCCACGTGATCAGCCAGTGCCACTAGCAGCTCCCCAAGAAGTCCAAACCCCACATCTGTCTGGAAGAGGCAGCCGAGCCTTGGACCCCCAAGCTGCAGTAGAGCCTGGTAGCGCTCTGGCCCACTTGGCAAGTGTCGTCGCCAATCACGATAGAAGTCAGCAGACGTCTCGGGCTGGAGGGGGGTTTTCTCCTGGATCACAAAGGAAGGAAAGGGAGTCAGGAGCTCTTCCAGCTGTTCTGCAACAGTGACAGTGAGGGGAGCCTGTAGCTCTTCATCTTACTGTCTTCATCTCACTACTGTCTGAGCACTGGGAAAGCTGTGGTCCTTGGCGGCCTCATTTTCAGATGAGGAAACTGGTGATGAAACAGGGAGGGCCCCAAGGAATCCACGCCATGATTTGAGATTCTCATTTATACTGGAATTTTCCTACTCATGAATGGAGACATAGCTCTGGTCTTCAAGAGTAAGTCAGGGTTTACTGTAAGTCGGGTGGATGGGTTGATTGGAAATCTCAGGAAGAGAGAAAGGAACTCAAGGATCTGAATGTTGGGGTCTCTCTCTCAACACTGCCACAGGATCATTACACTAGACACCATACAACCCAGAGGCAGAGCATCCCAATTGTGATCTGAGAATGAAAGTCAAAGGACTAAGGGAAGCCGACCTTCCTAGCCCAACTTTCTGACTCATTCTGCCCACTTCAACTCAGCTTCGCCATCTGCTGTTTGTTTTTCTTTCTGGGATTGGAGGCAGAAACCTATCTCTGTTGGTTTAACATGACAAATAAAGAAGAGGTATGTGTGGTTAAAAAAACAAAACAAAACAAAATGAAAAAACAGGATTGAAGCTTTAGGGCAGAGAATCCTGCTGGACTAAAGGGGCAGGGCCTCACCTACCGGGGAGATTTCAGTGGCCACATCCTGGAAGGTCCTTCCCTGAATAGTGTGACAGTTCCAGGGCACAGTTCTCTTTCCTCCCATCTTATCCTTCCACTCCAGTGGCTTCAGATGTGATGCAAGGACAATACCCCTGTAGGCAAAGGACAGAAATTAGGCAATGGACTTAATGCTGTGTCTGTGGGTGTGAGGCAGCTAGACTTTGCATGGTATAGGATAAACCTGTTACGGACCAATATGACCATAATAATAACAACAGCGATAGCTGACTGCTTTCAAGCACTTCACGTGTCAGACACTTGCTCAGTCTTATGTGCAAGAACTCATTTAATTATAACAGTTACTGTTTTACAGATAAATAATTGAGACTCAGAGAAGTTAAGGAAATTGCATAAGATCAAACAGTAGACGGTGGGGCCAGGACTGAAGCCCAGAATGGTTTGATTTCAGAGTTAACTACTATAGTCCACCATAACAGGAGGGCCTGAGAAAAATGGCAGTGAGCCAACCTGAACTCCTCATAGGAAGCCACCCTCTGTTCCACTGCCCGTAACTTGGCAGCATTCTCCCGTTTGTACTTCTCATCAGCAGTGAGTGCAGCCTGCAGCTCTTTCTCCAAAGTCTTGAAGTTGATGATGTCATTCCTTTCCATGGCCTGTGCCTGGGAAGGCAAAGGGAATACATGTCAGTGGATGGTCAATATCAGGGGAAAGAGGGTATCTCTGAATTATTCACCAGAACACAAAATGACCCCAAAGCACTCTGGACATCATGTCACTCAGATTGGGAGGTGTTACAAAAATCTGGTTTTCTATTTTACAAAGACAAGTTGAATTTCACAGTGAGGACTTACACAAGACTTGTCCCTGAAAATAGAATAGAGAGTCCTGACTTTCAATTTGGAGTTCTGTCTTAATTTTGCTCTCTGCCTCTAAAAATATTTTTAATTTTGGTGCTTCAGTCGAGGAGGCATTTGGATCTCAGAATTCAGTTTCTTCACTCTTCCCCCATAGGATTGTTCTACAGCAAGTCGTTTCGACAGGGGACCTCACACAAAGGCAGAACTCTTGTTAGTTACCCTTGAGCTCGGGGATAAAGTTTCATTCTTCATTGAATGTCTTTAATGAGGAAGGAGACTTTCACCCAAACCAGATGCAATGACTGAGCAGGAAATCAAGTAGAAGGGGCAAAGGAAGGAGCTCAATGACCCCATCCCCAAATCCCTCTGTCCAGCCCAGAGCTGGAACAGAGGTCCCTAGGTACCTGGGCAATGCCTTTAGTTCTATCACTGTACTTCTGTAGTTTCTGCATATCTGAGGCTGACTGATCGTTTCTACAGAGATATTCTTTTCTTTTTTTTTTTCTGGCTCTGTTGCCCAGGCTGGAGTGCAGTGGCGCGATCTTGGCTCATTGCAACCTCTGCCTCCGGGGTTCAAGCAATTTTCGATCCTGACCTCAAGTAATCCGCGCGCCTCGGCCTCCCAAAGTGCTGGGATTACAGGCGTGAGCCACTGCAGAGAGATTCTCTACGTGGGTTCTAGTCGTGGCTCTGGCATTTACTTGAGGGACCTCTCTGAACTGCAAACTCCTAGTGAGTTGAGCTAGATTTTGTGGCGGGGTCATCACCAACAGCCCTAGCGCAAGGAAGCAGGAAGTCCCCAACCAATCCCATAGCCACCCTACCCCAACGTAGGGAATCTGAACGCCAAGAAGGGGCTGGGCTGGCCAGTAACCGAAATCAGGTGTCCAGTTCTCAGCCCTCCCCAGGCATTTAATACATAGAACTAACCCTTCCGTCCCCTTACTCAGCCTCCCGGACCTTCAACCCAGCAGTCCCGGCCTTGGTCCCCTTGCTTTCTTTGGGGATCCCCTGATAAGCCAGAACAGGAGGGCAACCCCGCTCAGACCACGCCCGCAGCTGTGGTTGCCCAGCAACTGCGCTAACAGCCTGACCACGTGATCTGCCCGAAGGGCCCTCCCCCCATTTTCAGGGTGGTCCCGAGGCGCCTGATCAGATTCGTTCATCCTCAGCTCTCACCCTCTTTGGAGCAGCCCACGTCTTGGGCTACTCGTCTTGGGGACCCGCTACTCCGCCTTGCCGGTCCGCGGCGGGCATACCTCGGAACTGGTCCTCAGGCAGAGGGTTGTCCTCCCGGGCAGAAAGGCGACAGCGGCGTCTGCGGGGTCCTTCCTGGCGGCGGGCGCAGGCGTTTCCTTGGCGTGGGGCGGAAGCACGACCTCCGGCGGAGGCCTGGGAACTCTTAGCTGAGCAGGCGAGAGGTAAGTTGAAGTGGGTCAGCGGCACGGAAGGGTTGCTCCAGGTGGGATAGGAAATTAAAAAGCGTCAGACCTGGAAGGGGCCTTATATGCTATCGGCCCCTTTCGCTTTACGGATCGGTAAATTGAGGCCTGGAGCGGGAAAAAGAATGGAAGACCCTGTCGTCCTCGTGCCTCCGCAAGGCTTCCGAAGCGCGCACACACGCACACACCTCGATTTCGGGGCTGCCTCTATAGCCTCAGTCCGTAAAATCGTATCGCTAGGTAGGAGTGGTGCTCTAACTGTCCAGTCCCCTCGCTCACTCTCTCTTCTATCCGTGCCGCTTTCAGCCGTTCTTTGCCAAGTTCCCTCCGAAGTCCTCTTTGAGCTCCTGCATTGTAGCGGGAAGCGGCAGTGAGGTTTGTTACCATGAGTCGCTAGTTTTGTGTAACTGTGGGCAAATCAGCTATATTCTGTGTACCTTGTTAGAGTCATTCATTAGTTCAGTAAATACTTATTGAGGGCTTAGTCTATGCTAGGCACAGTACTAAGTGAACAAAGTCTTTGCTTCAATTGTAGTTGGGGAAATGAACAGTAAACAACTAGATACAAGTCAGCTAGTGATAAATGTATAACATTTGTGAATAACAATAAAACAGTGAAAGTGGGAAGTTGGAGAGTATGTATGGGGGACTTTTTAGAGTGACAGAGAAGATGACCTTTTAGTGGAGACTTGATTGAAATAAAGGAACAAGGTGAAAAATATCAAAGGGGAGAGCGTTTTGGACAAAGAGAAAGGCAAGTGCAGTGGCCCTGAGGCAGAAATGAGCTTGGCTTGTTCCATTAACAGCTTTCTATAACAATTTCTTCAATCGGCCGGGCGCGGTGGCTCACGCCTGTAATCCCAGCACTTTGGGAGAAAGACGCGGGCGGATCACCTGAGGTCAGGAGTTCGAGACCAGCCTGGCCAACATGGTGAAAACCCATCTCTACTAAGAATACAAAAAAATTAGCCAGGCGTAGTGGTGCACGCCTGTAGTCCCAACTACTCGGGAGGCTGAGGCAAGAGAATCGCTTGAAACCAGGAGGCGGAGGTTGCAGTGAACCGAGATCGTGCCGTTGTACTCCAGCCTGGGCAATAAGAGCAAAACTCTGTCTCAAAAAATATATATAAAATAAATAAATAATTTCTTCAATCCCTTGACTGGGGTCTTGGGAGAATGAGATAAGCATAAATGCGATAATAGCTTTTTAGAAGTAAAAAGAATATGCATGTGAAAGTTTCCATAATAATTTACATTTAATTATTGGTCCTTGGAGCTCCAATTCTCTCTCTACATTCAGCACCCAGCAGGTGGCATTGAGGGAGTTGGAGGTATCAGTCTAATCCAAGAAATATCAGCATCTTAAAATTAAACATCCCATTCAGTTAACATTTATCCAGTTCCTACTTAGGCAAGGTGCTGTCTTGGCTATTGGCTGTGTTAGCATTGGTACTTTTTTCTCAATTATTTAAAAATGTAAAATGTGGCCAGGTGCGGTGGCTCACACCTGTAATCTCAGCACTTTGGGAGGCCGAGGTGGGCTAATCACCTGAGGTCAAGAGTTCGAGACTGCCTGGCCAACATGGTGAAACCCCGTCTCTACTAAAAATACAAAAATTAGCCAAGTGTGATGGCGGGTGCCTGTAATCCCAGCTACTTGGGAGGTTGAGGCAGGAGAATCGCTTGAACCTGTGAGGCGGAGGTTGCAGTGAGTCGAGATCGTGCCACTGCACTCCAGCCTGGGCAACAGAGCGGGACTCCGTCTCAAAAAAATAAAAATGTAAAATGCATTCTTAGCTGGAGGACCATGCAAAAACAGGTGGAGGGGCCAGATTTGGCCACAGGTCAGAGTTTGTCAACTCTTGCTCTAAAGTATTAGGAGGTGAAGAGGCATTGTGTCAGCAGCATACTGTCAAATATTTGGGGAAAAGAAAGTTATTTGTACTGTTCTTGCCACTTTTTGGTATTATTTTAAAATTAAATTTAGTATCATAAAAGAAGTGAAGAGAAGAAGCAGGTGCATGGAACACAGGGTTCTCATGATCAAGGATGGCAAAAAATAATGCTAGCTAACGTTTATTGAGCCTAGGACTCTGGTAAATTCTTTAATTTTTTTTTTTTTTTTTTTTTTTTTTTGAGACGGAGTCTCTCTCTCTGTCACCCAGGCTGGAGTGCAGTGGTGCTATCTCCGCTCACTGCAAGCTCCGCCTCCTGGGTTCACACCATTCTCCTGCCTCAGCCTCCCCAGTAGCTGGGACTACGGGCGCCCACCACCAAGCTTGGCTAATTTTTTGTATTTTTAGTCGAGACAGGGTTTCACCGTGTTAGCCAGGATGGTCTCGATCTCCTGACCTCGTGATCCACCCACCTCAGCCTCCCAAAGTGCTGGGATTACAGGCGTGAGCCACTGCACCCGGCTGGACTCTGGTAAATTCTTTACACAGGGTGTTTTATTTAATCCTCATAACCATTTATTCAGTGAGGATTATTCATTCCATTTTCCAGTTGAAGAATAGGAATCAGGTTCGAAGAGATGAAGTAACTTACCTCAAGTTACATAGTTGTTGGTGACAAAGTTAGGATTTGAATCTAAGTCTTCCAACTCCAGAGCCCTGATGCTCTAGTCTGTTATTTATTGCTTATAAACTATAGTTGGTGATGGTAATTAGTAACTACTATTTGTTTATTTATTTTATTTATCTTTTTCGAGACGGAGTCTCGGTCTGTCGGCCAGGCTGAAGTGCAGTGGTGCGATCTCAGCTCACTGCAACCTCTGCCTCCTGGATTCAGGTGATTCTCCTGCCTCAGCCTCCTGAGTAGCTGGGACTACAGGTGTGTGCCACCACACCTGGCTAATTTTTTGTATTTTTAGTAGAGACGGGGTTTCACTGTGTTAGCCAGGATGGTCTCTATCTCCTGACCTCATGATCTGCCCATCTTGGTCTGCCAAAGTGCTGGGATTACAGGCATGAGCCACTGCGCCCAGCCAGTTAACTACTATTTAAGACAAAATTAAATACTGATAAAGGTGCAAAAAGCTCTAGTAGGATAGAGGAATGAGAAATTGAGGAGCTAGGAAAGCTTGAAGGAGGTGGTGGCATTTGAACTGTTTCTTTGAATAGAATTTCAGTAATTGAAGTGGAGAAAACCCACAAAACACTACTTAATTACAAAGGGAAAATGAGCAACTTTACAATGGAGAGGCCTGGCAAACATCACCTTAATGAAGTGATCAAAGTTAACGTTACCACTAATGGGGCAAATTGAAATCATGTATCACCTGATATGAAATGCATTGAGAAGAACACAGCATCACTTCTATGATATTCCTGCCCAAAACGCATAACCTGAATATTATCATAAGGTAACATCAGACAACCTCAAATCAAAGGACATCCTTAAGGATTTCATGACAGTCCTTGGAAGGAAAGACTGAAGATTGTAGATCCAAAGACTGAAGATTGTAGATCCAAAGACTGAAGATTGTAGATCCAAAGAGACTAGAGACATGACAACCAAATGCAAACATGATCCTGGATTGGATCCTTAGGCGTGCAAGGTATTATTGGAACAATCTGTGAAACTTGAATGGGATCTGTAAAGTAGGTGGTAGTAATGTGTGAATATCAATTTTCTGATTTTGATGGTTGTATTGTGGTTATGTAGGAGAATGTTCTTGTTTGTAGGAATTACACATGGTGAGGGAGAGGTTGGCAAACTTTTTCTATTAAGGACTGGATAATATTTTAGGCTTTGTGAGCCATATGGTTTCAGTCTCAACTACTCAACTCTTATTACAGTGTGAAGGCAACTGTAAATGATGCAAATGAATATGCATGGCTGTTTTCCAGTGAAACTTTTTTTTTTTTTTTTTGTGATGGAGTCTTGTTCTGTCTCCCAGGCTGGAGTGCAGTGGCGCCATCTTGCCTCACTGCAACCTCCACCCCCTGGGTTCAAGGGATTCTCCTACATCAGCCTCCTCAGTAGCTGGGATTACAGGTGTGAGCCACCGTACCCAGCTAATTTTTGTATTTTTAGTAGAGACGGGGTTTTGCCATGTTGGCCAGGCTGGTCTCGAACTCCTGACCTCAGGTCATCTGCCTGCCTCGGCCTCCCAAAGTGCTGGTATTACAGGCATGCGCCACCACGCCCGGCCTCCCAATGAAACTTTTTTAATAGACACTGACATTTGAATTCCTTATAATTAATTTTCATGTATCATGAAATATTTTTCTTTTGACTTTTTCCCTGGCAATTTACAAATGTGAAAAAGCATTCTTAGCTTGAGGGCCATGTAAAAACAGCTGGAGGGGCCAGATTTGGCCACAGGCCAGAGTTTGCCCACCCTTACACTAAAGTATTAGGATGTGATGAGCCATTGTGTCAACAGCTCACTTTCAAATAATTTAGGAAAAAGTAAGTTATTTGTACTGTTGTTGCCATTTTTTGATACTGAGTTGTTTTAAAATTAAATTTAGTATTAAAAAAGTGGAGGGAGGGGACCTCCTCTTTCGGCTTTGGAGCGCCCCCCACGCCCCATCTCTGTACGGCGGAGCTTCTTCCTTCTGTCTTCTTTCTTCCTTCTTGCCTGTTCAACTCTCTGCTCCTTAAAACCCAAAACAAGAAAAGTGGAGGGAAGACTACATAAATAGAGACAAGTAAGGCAGAGACTTGGGGAAAGTACTGGGCTTTGGGAGGAGCATTCAGTAGGTTGATGTCACTGGAGAGGAGGCATGTGAAAGGGGTATGGCCAACCATAAGACCAAGACTAGACAGGTGGAGCCGCCACATGGAGGCCTTGATTACCTTGTCAGAATCTAACTCTTCTCTCCTTGAATTTTAGCATCATGGATACCGACTTATATGATGAGTTTGGGAATTATATTGGACCAGAGCTTGATTCTGATGAAGATGATGATGAATTGGGTAGAGAGACCAAAGATCTTGATGAGGTAAAACAAATATATTGCTCTTTTATCTCACTCTTATTTATTTTATTTAAGACAAGATCTCACTCTGTTGCCAGGTTGGAGTGCAGTGGCGCAATCTCAGCTCACTGCAACCTCCACCTTCTGGGCTTAAGTGATCCTCCCACCTTGGCCTCCCAAGTAGCTGGGACTACAGGCATGCACCACCATGCCCAGCTAATTTTTTTTTATTTTTCGTAGAGATGAAACATTGCCCAGGCTGGTCTTGAACTCCTGAGCTCGAGCAGTCCACCTGCCTTGGCCTCCCAGACTGCTAGGATACAGGCATGAGCCACCATGCCCAGCCCCCTCTTTCTTCTTTTTTTTTTTTTTTTTTTTTTTTGAGACAGTCTCACCCTGTTGCCCAGGCAGGAGCGCAGTGGCACCATCTTGGCTCACTGCAGTCTCTGCCTCCCAGGTCCAAGCAATTCTCAATGCCTCAGCCTCCTGAGTAGCTGGGATTACAGGTGTGTGCCACCATGCCTGGCTAATGTTTTTTGTATTTTTAGTAGAGACAGGGTTTCACTATGTTGTTCAGGCTGGTCTTGAACTCCTGAGCTCGAGCAGTCCACCTGCCTTGGCCTCCCAAAGAGCTGGGATTATAGGCATGAGCCACCATGCCTGCCTCCCCACCCCCCCCACCTTTTTTTAAAAAACAATGAAATTTTGAGTCCTCTGTGTTCCAGTGATACCCTGGGTACGTCTCTTGAGATTGTCCTTTTTATAACATGACTTAGTGGGATCTCATACTGCTCCAGCAAAGCTTCGCTACTAAGGTTCCAAAAGGGAATATGTAGTTTCATTGATGAGATGGTTTTGTAATCTGAGCTCTAGTTGATCATTAGTTCTTCCATTTCCCTGAAGCGTCTTTTAACAGTCATGAATAATTCCCACTTGGAAAAGATACTCAACTCTTCCAGCTGCAGCTGCACTGGGAGCTCCCTCACAAGCTCAGATTTTCAGAGATGCATAAAAGCAATAGAAAGGGCCCGGGCGTGGTGGCTCATGCCTGTAATCCCAGCACCTTGGGAGGCCAAGGTGGGCAGATCACGCAGTCAGGAGTTCAAGACTAACCTGACCAATACGGTGAAACCCCGTCTCTACTAAAAATATAAATATTAGCCGGGCTTGTTGGCGCAGGCCTGTAGTCCCAGCTGCTTGGGAGGCTGAGGCAGGAAAATCACTTGAACACGGGAGGCAGAGGTTGCAGTGAGCCAAGATTGTGCCACTGTACTCCAGCCTGGGCAACAAGAGTGAGACTCGGTCTCAAAAAAAAAAAAAAAAGACTGTTGAGTACTTAGGAAGCTAGCATGAGTTTTATAAAAATAATTTTCTCTTGATAGGATTACTAGGTTGAGCCACAGGTCAGGGGCATGCTGTGGACATGATGTATCTTGATTTGGGCAAGACATTTGAAGTTTTTTATTGATGTCTTATAAACCAGCATTTTTTTTTCTTTTTGAAAATAAGGTTTACAGTCAGGTGTGGTGGCTTACGCCTGTAATTCCAGCATTTTGGGAGGCTGAGGCGCTTGAGCCCAGGAGTTTGAGACCAGCCTGGCCAACATGGTGAAACCCCGTCTCTACTAAAATACAAAAATTAGCTGGGTGTGGTGGTACATGCCTGTAATCCCAGCTACTCAGGAGGCTGAGGCAGGAGAATTGCTTGAACCCGGGAGGTAGAGGTTGCAGTGAGCTGAGATCGAGCCACTGCTCTCCAGCCTGGGTGACACAGCGAGACTCCATCTCAAAAAAAAAAAAAAAAAAAAAAAAAAAGTTTTACAGTGTGTTTTTCTTTAATTACATAGGTAATTCATGAATACATTCTCATTCAAACCATGTTGATAGAAAGGTTTCCTTTGTTCTCATTCCATTCACTCTTCTTCCCCAGTTAACCTCTGTAACTCATGATGTCCTAGTGAAAAGAACATGGGCTGCATCATAATACAATTAGAGGAGGTCACAGCTGGTTGAACAGTGGGACACAAAGATTTTTGATTAATGGGTCACCAGCAGAGCTCTTGTGACATGTCCTAGGCATCTGTGTTTGGTCTTGTCCTTTTCAACTTAAAATATATTTAAATAGAGACAGGGTTTCACTATGTTGCTCAGGCTGGTGTTGAACTCCTGGGCTCAAGCAATCTGCCTGCCTTGGCCTCCCAAGATGCTGAAATTACATAGGGGAACCATTGTGCCCCATCATTCAGCCTGTTAGTGACTTGGGTAAAGATAGAGAACAGAGGTTTATCTAATTTGCACATGACATAAAACTAATGTATTGGATAACAGAATCTAAATTCAAAGTGATCCCAACATACCTGAATTTGGGACTAAAAACCCAGTAATAGGCCAGGCGTGGTGGCTCACACATGTAATCCCAGCAGTTTGGGAGGCTGAAGCGGGCAGATCACTTGAGGTCAGGAGTTCGAGACCAGCCTAGCCAACGTGGTGTGAAACCGTCTCTACTAAAGATACAAAAAATTAGTTGGGTGTGCTGGTGCGCGCCTGTAATCCCAGCTACTCGGGAGGCTGAGGCAGGATTTTTTTGTTGGGAGTGAGGGCAGGTGGAATTGGTAACAGAGTTTCTTTTTAGGGTGATGAAAATGATCTAAAATTGATCGTGGTGATGGTTGCACAATTCTGTGAATATACTAAAAACTATTATGCACTTAAAATGGATAGATTGTATGGAATGTGAATTATATCTCTATAAAGCTGTTAACAAAAAAATTTTTTAAATAAAGAATAATGGGCTAAACACTTAGTGGCTCACACCTATAACCCCAGCACTTTGGAAGGTCAAGGCAGGAGGATCACTTGAACCGAGGAGTTTGAGACCAGCTTGGGCAATGTAGTGAGACCCGATTTCTACAAAAAATTTAAAAATTAGCCAAGCATGGTGGTACATGCCAGTAGTCACAGCTACTCAGGAGACTGAGGCGGGAGGATGGCTTGAGCCCAGGAATTTGAGGTAGTGGTGAGCTATGGTCATGCCACTGCACTCTAGCATGGGCAACAGAGTGAGACCCTATGAAGGTTTTTACCTCAGTACAAACAGTTGAGTCACTCATACTCTTTAGTTCTTACTCCTCAGTGTCATTGCTGTGCAGAGCTCTGCTGTTATTTAATTAATTTGTTAATTCCCATTTATCTCATTCCCATACCTGCCACCACAGCTCTTTGTAATTTATGTATGTTTCTTTTTCTATGAGTGTGTGTGTATTTTAAGTAAATGGTATCATTGTCTGCATTGTTCTGTTTCTTTTCCCACTCAGCATCATGATGAGTGGTGCATTTTAGGGTTTCTCCCTGTTGCTGTGTGTACATCTAGTCTGTGGGAACTGACTGCTACTCGGTTTGCCCTGGTGACATTCCTCTCTTAGTGATAGACACCAAGGTTACCTGTCACCAGCCTTCCCTCGCCGTAATTAATAATCCAGTGTACATTCTCATATGTGTCCCTTTATGCAATGTGGAAAAATTTCTTTGGGTTATATTCCCAAGAGCAGAGTTGCTGGTTGTAGGATATTATATATATCTCTATCTACATATACTTAATGTATTTATACTTAGTTAATATGTTTATACTAAGTACTGTCGGATTGCCCTTTAAAATGGCTGTACTGGTCTACCCCCTTTCCAGCAGAATGAGGGTTATAGCCTCCTAGTCCACAAGATGCATAGATTTATTATTATTGTTATTTTTTGAGATGGAGTTTTGCTCTTGTTGCCCAGGCTGGAGTGCAATGGCATGATCTCGGCTCACTGTAATCTCCACCTCCCGGGTTCAAGTGATTCTCCTGCCTCAGCCTCCCGAGTAGCTGGGATTACAGGCATGTGCGTCCACGCCCGGCTAGTTTTGTATTTTTAGTAGAGATGGGGTTTCTCCGTGTTAGTCAGACTGGTCTCGAACTCCCAACCTTAGGTGATCTGCCCGCCTCAGCCTCTCAAAGTGCTGGGATTACAGGTGTGAGCCACCGCACCTGGACAGATTTTTTTTTTTTAATTATATTGAGGTATATAACAGTAGAGATGCATAGATTTTGGTAACGGGGACAGGAAAGAAAGATGTCCCTTCTAAGGCTGGGTGCATTGGCTCATGCCTGTAATCCCAGCGCTTTGGGAGGCTGAGGTGGGCAGATGACCTGAGGTCAAGAGTTCGAGACCAGTCTGGCCAACATGATGAAACCCTGTCTCTATTAAAAATACAAAAATTAGCTGGGCATGGTGGCATGCGCCTGTAGTCCCAGCTACTCCAGAGGCTAAGGCAGGAGAATCTCTTGAACCCAGGAGACAGAGGTTGCAGTGAGCTGAGATTGCACCACTGCACTCCAGCCCCGGCAAACAAGAGTGAAACTCCATCTCAAAAAAATTAAAAAATTAAAAATTAGAAAAAGCAATGATAAAAGAATATTTGTTTAGTTTTATTTGTTTAGACTTGTTGAGCTACTGTAGACTCGGGTAGAGATAATTACAGGCAGTCAGAAATTATTATATAAAATCCTGCAGTTAGATTCATAATATATTCAGCAGTATGGGGCAGGAGAAAACTGGCTTGATAGCTATTTGGAGCCACCACCAGTAGGATACATGTGGCTGCCAAAAGAGCTAATGTAATCTTAGGCCACTTTAGTAGAAGTAGAGTGTAAGATGGTAGGAGGTAGCTGGTCTCACCACTGGAGGGTTTTGTGTTCTTAAGGAAGAGGTTGGCATGCTGGAATTTGTGTGAAGGAAAACAAGCACCCAGCAGTCCCTCTACCCACCTGCCTACATCTGTACTCATATACGATGCCTTCCCTTCCGTTCTTATGAATGATTTGTTCATGTTTCTGTCTACTAGAAACTAATCCCATCCCTTCTCACCACTCAAGACCTTTGGCAATTCTGCCGTCTCTCTCCTGCGCCATCAGTTTTCCCTGTCTACAGGATCATCCCCATCAGCATACACAGATAAAATGTCATTTCATCCTAAAACTCTCTCTTGACCCCATAGCCCCCTTCATTTACCTCCAGATTTTCCCTGCTTTCCAGTGCAGCACATCCCGAATTAGTTGGTCATGGTTGCTGTCTCCAGATCCTCTCCTCCCATTTTCCTTCAAACCCACTTCCATCCTTTTGCCTCTCGCATTCCACAGACTGCTCTTGTCAAGGTCACCACTGACCTCTGCCTTGCTAAATCCCAAGGTCAGTTACCAGTCCTCAGCCCACATGACCTGCCTGCATCTGTCTGTCCCAGCCGATCATTCCCTCCTCTTTAAAATACTCTCTTCCTTTGGCTTTCAGAGAACCCCTGGTTTTCCTCCTCACTGACCATCCCTTCTCAGCCTTTGCTGCTGCTTCCTCATTATCTCCCTGACCTCCAAATGTCAGCAGGCCCGGGGCTCCATTCCTCAGACGTCTTCTCTGTCTACACTCACTCCTCTGGGGATCTCATCCAGTCTATCAAATAACTTTATTCATGACGACTCAGATTTGTATCTCCAATCCGGACTTTCCCTTGAATGGCACGTTTGTATGTCCACCTTCCTACATGGCATCTCTACTTAATGTCTAACAGGGAATCTCAAGCCTGGCGTTAACTCACACCTAAGTACTGAGCTTTCCCCACCCTGCTCCCCCAACCTGCTCTTACAGTCTTTCTTCCTCATCTCAATAAAGGCAAGGCTGTTTTCCGGTGCTCAGATCAAAAACCTTACTGCTTCTCTTTTTTCTCATACCTCCTTTCAATTCATTAGAAAACAGTTTTGACTCTACCTTTGTAATGTATCCAGAATTCAGCCTCTTCTCACCACCTTCCCAGTTCCCACTCTGTCTACTCCAAGCCACCATCACTGTTATTTCTTTCCTGAATCACTGCAGTAGCCCCCTAACTAATCTTCTTGCTTCTAATGTATTCTCAGCATAGGGGCTGGAGTGGTTCTTTTAAAACAGAAGTCTGATCATATCACTTCTCTGCTCCAAACCCCTGGTGCAGAGTTTCTTCATCTCAGCACTGTTGACATTGGGGCCAGATAATTCTTGATGTGAGGACTCTGTGTGTTGTAGGATGTTTAGCAGCATCCATGGCCTCTACCCACTGGATGCTAATGGCACCTCCCCCCCCTACTTTTGCTCTAGAGTAAAAGTAAAGTCCAAATTCTTAGAGCGGTCCAGAAGATCCTATCTATTTGCCTCCCATGTGATCGCAGCTTCCTGTTCCCCCATCCTTCGCTCCATTCTCACCATATTGGCTTCCTTGCTAAACCTCAAAGTTGCCACATGCTCTTGGCTCTGGGCCTTTGCATTCGCTGTTTCACCAGCCGACTAGAATGCTCTTCCCCAGGTACCTGTAGAGCTTATTCTCTGTCTGCAGATTTTTTGCTTCAGTAGCACCTCTTTTTCCTTGATTGCTTTATTACTAACACCTGGAACAGTGCTTAGCACATATTAAGTGCTCAGTAAGTGTTTTAGGACTTAAAGGGTGATCTGGTGGCCACCTTAGATTATTTGGAAGACTTTTTAGCAGAAGTGAGAATGGCTTCGTTAATGTTGCATATGACTATGGGTTAATTTGTAAGGAGGCAGATTTGAAGTTATTTAATTGTAAAGTGTACAATTTAATGGCTTTTAGAGTATTCACAGAGTCATGCAACTGTCATCACAATCAATTTTAGAACATTTTCATTATCTCAGAAAAAAACTCCACACCCCTTACCCATTGCCCTCCCACCCACACCTACCCTGCCAGCCCTGGGCAATCTGCTTTCTGTCTATATAGATTCGCCTATTCTGAATATTTTCATATAAATGGAATCATATAATATGCAGCTTTTTCAGTCTGGCCTCTTTACTCAGCATCATGTTTTCAAGGCTCATCTACGCTGTAGCATGTATATACCTATAGCAAGTATAGGTATTTTGTTTGTTTTTGTTGCCAAATAATCTTTTGTATGGATGTACCACATTTCATTTATCCAGTCATCAGTTGATCGGCATTTGGTTGTTCCCACTTTTTGGCTATTATAAATAATGCCACTATGAACATTGATTTCTAAGTTTTTGTGTGGCCATAAGTTTTCATTTGTCTTGGGTATATACTTAGGAGTGGACTTGCTGGGTCATATGTAACTCTGTGTTGAACATTTTGAGGAACTACCAAACTATTTTCCAAAGCAGCTGCACCTTTTTCCCATCAGCAGTGTGGGAGGTTTCAGTTTCTCCACATCCTTGCCAGCACCTGTTATTATCTATCACAAAGTTATTTTCCAAAAACAATTCTGTGGATATAAGTGAAAATTTTAAAGGTATGGGCTTATCTCCAGTTTTTACCTCTGGCTTTTGGTTTCTGCCTTTGGAGAAAGTTGCTTTTTTCCCCGTAAAGGGCTGTGCTGTGATTTGTTTTCTCCAGTCTCAATCCACTTGTAACCAGTGGCCCACATTCAGAAAGGGGCAAGTTTGAACCAGGAGCACCGTCCATGGCCTCGGCTTAGAGTCTTCTCTTTGTGAAGGGTCTCAAAGGAGTGGAACCTGCCCCACTGGCATAGAACTCAGAATAAGAAGCTGGCCAGCATGTACAGTCAGTGCTGTCACTCACGGAGGTAGTCAGACATCAAACAGGAAAAGCGTGTGCCTCTTCGATTCTCCTTCTCCCTCTTGCTTTCAGATGGATGATGATGACGACGACGATGACATAGGAGATCATGACGATGACCACCCCGGGATGGAGGTGGTGCTGCATGAGGACAAGAAGTACTACCCAACAGCCGAGGAGGTGTATGGTCCTGAGGTGGAGACCATAGTTCAAGAGGAAGACACTCAGCCTCTCACAGGTACGTCAGGAGGAGCTGGGCTGTGCGGAGTGAAATTGAAACCTGGAAACTTCATAGCTCTCAGCAAACCTTAAAAGTTCAGTGAATGAGTTGATCAGTTTTTCTTTACTACCTTCAGGTACTGTTTCTGGTTTAAGATTTAGTTAATCCTTTTTTAATATTCAGTAAAGTTCTTAACTAGTTTCTAAGCAAATAAGAGTTATTTCTTATTTATCTGCTATCAGTTTAGGTGCATGAAGACTGTCGTTAAGTTTATTTACCCTGTGGCCTGATATGTTTTTCCATCCAAATAACTCCAACCCTTTTAACCAGTTCTCATAATATGTATTGTCCATTTCTTTTTCTTTTTTTGAGACGAAGTCTTGCTCTGTCGCCCATGCTGGATTACGGTGGCACAATCTTGGCTCACTGCAACCTCCGCCTCCCTGATTCAAGCAATTCTGCTTCAGCCTCCCTGGTAGCTGGGATTATAGGTGTCTGCCACCATGCCTGGCTAATTTTTGTATTTTTAGTAGAAACGGGGTTTCACCATGTTGGCCTGGCTGTTCTTGAACTCCTGACCTCAAGTGATCTCTCTGCCCTGTCCTCCCAAAGAGCTGGGATTACAGGCGTGAGCCACTGCAACCAGCCTTATTGTCCATTTAATAGTTTTCATAGGCTGGAAGCGGTGGCTCATGCCTGTAATCCCAGTACTTTGGGAGGCCAGAGCAGGAGGATCGCTTGAACCCAGCAGTTCAAGACCAACCTGGGCAACATGGTGAAACCCCATCTCTACAAAAAAAGTACAAAAATTAGCTGGGCATGGTGGTAGATGCCTCCTAGCAACTCGGGAGACTGAGACAGGAGGATCACTTGATCACGCCATTTGTACGCTTCAGCCTGGGTAACAGTGAAACCCTGTCTCCCAAAAAAAAAAAGTTTTCATTGATCTTTTGGAAAGCGATTGCATCTTATAAATGCAAGGAAAGATCCTGAACTGACATTGACCTCAACCTACATCCATTCCCCCTCCCTCCCTCCCACTGTCCCTCAAAATGAAGCTCAGACTCCTCTTTCCACAATTAAAGGTCCTTCACTGTCTCATGCCAAACAGCATTTCCAAAACTTTCTCAACATATGAGTGATCCTTGAGAGTAAAATAAATTGATGTCATACATCATACGTTCTGAAAGGTCAGTCTAATGGAATAGTGTTCCGTATTTTTATGTTTTATGCCCACCTACACATCACTACCTTTTTTTTTTCTTCTAGAACCCATTATTAAGCCAGTGAAAACCAAGAAATTCACTCTGATGGAGCAGACATTACCTGTTACAGTGTATGAGATGGAGTAAGTTACAAGGTTTCTCAGCTTCTCTGCAGGAATGCTGTGGGTTCATGTTTTTGTAGAGATAAGAGGTGGCTTTTGGCTGAAATAGCTAGTAAATTGTGGCCGTACATAGCTCTCAAATTCTCCTTCAGCTTGTGTGGCTGCTGGGATATTTGGGGTTAATCTTAACTTTTCTCTTGGTGTTCATCCAAATGTTAGCTGTTTCCTCTTCCAGATCTTTAGTTTGATGTTGAAAGCCAGCCTTTAAGAGAGATCTGGGTATTGCAGTTATCACTGTTGGATCCACCAGAGCCTGTTTGGACTCAATAAGACTGCTGAGTATTTTAGGAATATATTAGCTCTTTATTTTGTTTTTGTTGTTGTTATTTTGAGACAAGGTCTCGTTTTGTTGCTCAGGCTGGAGTGCAGTGGCACAATCACGGCTCATTGCAGCCTTGACCTCCCAGGCTCAATAGATGTGTCTGCCTCAGCCTCCTGAGCAGCTGGAACTACAGGAACACACCACCATGCCTGGCTAATTTTTGTGTTTTTTGTACGGTTTCACTATGTTGCCCAAGCTGGTCTCAAACTCCTGGGCTCAAATGATTCTCCTGCCTTAGTTTCCCAAAGTGCTGAGATTACAGGCGTGAGCTACCATGCCCGGCCCTCAACTCTTTATTTTGAAAAGGAGAGCAAAAGCAGGTAGATACATGTGTAGGATCATTTAGGTGCTCTCTCTCTCTCTTTTTTTTTTTTTCGATGCGGGGTCTCACTCTGTTGCCCAGGCTGGAGTGCAGTGGCATGATCTCAGCTCTCTACAACCTCCACCTTCCAGGTTCAAGTGATTCTCCCGCCTCAGCCTCCTGAGTAGCTGGGATTACAGGCGCATGTCACCACATTCAGCTAATTTTTATATTGTTAGTAGAGATGGGGTTTCACCATGTTGGAAGTCCTGGCTGGGTGTGGTGGCTCACACTTGTAATGCCAGCACTTTGGGAGGCCAGGGCAGGTGGATCACCTGAGGTCAGGAGTTCGAGACCCACCTGACCAACATGGTGAAACCCCGTCTCTGCTGAAAATGCAAAAATTAGCTGGTCATGGTGGCCTCGGCCTCCCAAAGTGTTGGGATTACAGGCGTGAGCCTCTGCTCCCAGCCTAATTTTTGTATTTTTAGTAGAGACAGGGTTTTACCATGTTGGCCAAGCTGGTCTTGAACTCCTGACCTCAGGTAATCCACCCACCTCGGCCTCCCAAAGTGCTGGGATCACAGGCATGAGCCACCATGCCCAGCCTCCTCTTCCTTTTTTAGTCTTGCTGTTTTACTATTGAAATCCCCGTGATAGTCCATTCACAGATTGTGTTACCTCTTGGATAAGTTTCTTGCATTCCCAAAGCCAGAGCTATGTAAGTATAGACATTCACATCTGCCTGAGCACTCTCCAGTTGGTCTGAAAGTTGTTCCTGGCCAAAAAATACCTGAAACACCTTTACACCACTCCTCATTTGGAAACGTTTGCCAATGTCTCTTTTCTCTTTTCCTTTGTCCTTTCAGTTTCTTGGCGGATCTGATGGATAACTCAGAGCTCATCAGAAATGTGACCCTTTGTGGACATCTCCACCATGGCAAGGTAAGACAGAACTTTCAGCTACTTGGAACAGGATTTCTCTTTTGTACCTGCTCATGTTTTAGCCCTTAGAGTCACAGCGGTTGAGGTTTGAGGTCACAAGGCTCAACCTCCTGACTAGGGGTGCTGCATGCCTGTTACGAAGTCATACTGTGAAATTCTGGCTTTTCCCAAGCAGCAGGTGGAGCCTGTTCCTAAGCCACTTGCATGCCTGAGCCTTATGTCTACATCTGGACAGAAGATGGGAAATTGAGCCTTACTCTGATTTTTATAAGTTTTCATTTCCTGAGGGATGCCTGTATAAGAAAGATTTCATCTTTTATTTGAAAATAATCCTGTGGCTTCAGTGTTAATTCTTTGCTGTCCCATAACCCTCCTTGCTCTCCTTTTTCTCTCCTTATCCCTAAATTATGTGGTGTATTGGGAGCTGGGGGAAGGGCACAGTAAATTTTCCTCTGTGGTTGGCAGATGTTAACTGTTTCTTCCCTTTTAGACATGTTTTGTGGATTGTTTAATTGAACAGACTCACCCGGAAATCAGAAAGCGCTATGACCAAGATGTAAGTAGAACTTCTGTTGAGGGTTTAGGATGAACCATTCAGAACAGATAGAGATGTCTCTCTCCTCCTTCCTTCACCCTTCCTGTTCTCTATAAATAATGATGCCTCCAAAGTGCAGCTTTATAATTGTGATCTCTATTAATAGGCTGTAAGAAAATAATTTCAACTTTCTCGGGAGCATAGAGAATATTGAGCTGCAGTATTTTTGGATGATCCATTTTGCACTTGGGATCCCTCCTCTGTTATGATATATCCTGACTTTTATAGTCTATTCTTTCCTGTCATAGTATTAATAGCCTGCTCTATAAATATGGTACAATTGTACCTGGTTTTCATGGTAAATTTAAATGCCTGTGAATGAGGCCAACTGTGTCTGCAAGTCTCAGTGCAATAAATGTTCAAACCCTGCCAGATTGATTGTTTTAACACTTTAGCATTAAGGCTGACATGTGTCTCCCTTTACCACACTAAGAATTCTGTGCATTTGGTATAAATTATCTCTCAGCTATACCTGGTCTTTAGTGACCTCCCCCAACTCAAAAAGAGTGGTGGCTCATGCCTATAATCCCAGTACTTTGGGAGGCCAGGACAGGAGGATCACTTGAGGTCAGGAGTTTGAGACCAGCCTGGCCAACATGGCGAAACTCTTATCTCTACTAAAAATGCAAAATGTAGCTGGGTGGGCACGGTGGTGCGCACCTGTAGTCCCAGCTACTCAAGGGGCTGAGGCAGGAGAATCGCTTGAACCTGGGTGGTAGAGGTTGCAGTGAGCCAAGATTACGCCACCACACTCTAGTCTGGGCGACCGAGTGAGACTCCGTCTCAAAAAAAGACAAAATCACAACCAAAAAGAAAAACCCAGCCAGGTGTGGTGGCTCACACCTGTAATCCCAGCACTTTGGGAGGCTGAGCCGGGGGGATCATATGAGGTCAGGAGTTCGAGACCAGCCTGACCAACATGGTGAAACCCTGTGTCTACCGAAAATACAAAATTAGCCGAGCATGGTGGCGCATGTCTGCAATCCCTGCTACTTGGGAGGCTGAGGCAGGAGAATCTCTTAAACCCTGGAGGCAAAGGAGGTTGCAGTGAGCTGAGATCGCGCCATTGCACTCCAGCCTGGGCAACAAGAGCGAAACTCTGTCTCCAAAAAAGTAAAAATAAAAAAATCCCTCCACACACCCAGGAGCATTTCCAGCTGGGAGGGCACTGGTCTCATTGTCTGTAATTGCTGTGGGGACACCCTGCTCTCTCTCTCTCTTTAATCTCAAAGAAACCCTTGAGCTGGGAGGTAGTGAGGGAAAGTGATTGATGGTTCGTTTGTGGGAGAGCAGTCTCAACTCAGGTGGTAACAACAGTTAATTCTTTTTCAGCTGTGCTATACTGACATCCTCTTCACAGAGCAAGAGGTAAGCATGCCTTGGGGAATCTGATTGTCGCCTACACCAGACCCACCAGTAATAGTTTTGTAGGGAATGTAGAGGAGCCTTTATGATAGCATTTTAGTTCATATCCTACTCCTCTCTCTCCACTTCTCACATCCCATCTCCTTCTTCCTGCAGTTACTCCAGGGTTAAAACTTGAAAAAGAACTGGGTAGGCAAGCTGTGGGTTAGGAGGGGAACCCTCCTGTTCTTGACTAGATTAAATTTGGCCTAATATAGGGGAAGTACTAAGAGGCGATGTCTGCATTTGTGCTATAAGTTACGCAGAAGCTCAACGTGATTTTTTTAAAATGACATCATCCTTTAAAAATCCGCAGGATGAGTCCATCCATATGATGACCTCTTTCTAGGAGTAGCTTCTCTTTGAAAATGGGTTCCCATATCTTTGTGTTTCTCTTTTTGTCTTTCCTTCCGGATTTTTGTCTCTAATCTCTGACCCCTTCTGTTTCCCCCCTCTTATTTCTGTCCCTTTTTCCTAATGGAAGTTTTAAGTATAATAAGTATGGTTAACTAAAGGCACTTGGAATTAGTAAAGATAGATAGGCAATCAATGTTAGCTGTTATTATTTTATAATGTATTTATGTATTTGTTTGGAGTTTTAAAAAAAATGTTTATTTCTGTCATAGCTTTTATATTTCTTTTTTTTAAAAAAACTAAAATACCCCAGATTGTTTCTTTTTACTTTCAAGGTGCTCAGCTATTGTTTTTGTTTCTAATGTATAAAGAGGATGAGATTCTAGGACCCTGGATTCTCTGATAAGGCTTAATACTGTTTTGTTTGCAGTAATTCATTTTCATCTTTTCACATTTGAAACAAGTCCCCCAAAAATGCTAACACCAAGATATTTTATCTTCAAGGTCATGCTGGCTAGAGGCCTAGATAAAAATCACCCACTATAAGGAGAGGCATCAGTGTAATTTACTAGCAACTGGGGAGCCCCAAAAACAAAATGAACCCCTCTTGCATAGGAAGAGGTCTTGACCACTCTTTGTTCCTTTCAGAGAGGTGTAGGCATCAAAAGCACTCCTGTGACAGTGGTCTTGCCAGACACCAAAGGAAAATCTTATCTCTTCAATATCATGGACACTCCAGGTAGGACATCCTTTGGCTTTTGATTATTAGAACCTTGTCTTGGTTTTGCGTGTGTCCTCTCACTTTCCGGAGCAGAACAGAGCAGTGCATCTTTGTTTTTACATTCCGTCACCTTCATTGAAACCATTTTCCGTTTTGACTCTCTCCTTTGTTTCTGACTTGTTAATTTAGCAAGCATCATACTCCAGGCCTTCTATTCATGTCTTTACTCTTTCGAATATTTAAAAATGTTAGGGAATTGTATTCATTTATTCATTTCAGCCTGTCAGGCCCCATGCTATCTGCTGGGGAGCCAGTCCCTGGCCTTGAGTACTCTCAGTCTTTCGAAGGAGACTGGCGAACATCCTGATGACCTTGGGAGCAGCGCACCTTGGCTGACTCTTCCTCCTATGGAAACGACCAGCTGGGGCAGAGTTTTTAAAAACTGGAAGGTTTTAGGTTTTGGCTGATTTGCTTTCTTGGCAACATCTGATGCCCAGTGTCCTGATACCTCTCAGCCCCTGCCCCCATAGCACCTTGCCAGAAACTGCCTTCCTTGAGTAGCACACTGTGCTCCAGGCCCTGCTTTGCCCTTTCTCCTGCCTCCAGATTGTCTTGAATCCCACAGAACTCTACTTACTGCTGATTAGGCTAAGCTGGTCTGTGTGTGTGGACTCATGCTCTCCTGGGCACTTCCCTCTTTTTATGTAGGGAGCCTCCCGTAGGAAAGCTTAATGCAAGGATATGACACTAATGGGGGATATTTTTACCCTGCAGGGGGTTATGGCGAGGAGGGAAAGGGGATATTCGGAGGTTCACAGGCTTTGAAGTGCCCCCTCAGTTCACCCTACCAGTTAATTGTGCTTTATCCTGCACCAAGTGATGACTTACTTAGTATTTGCTTTTCAGGACATGTGAATTTCTCTGATGAGGTCACAGCTGGCTTGCGCATCTCAGATGGAGTGGTCCTTTTCATTGATGCTGCTGAGGGGGTGAGTCAGACTCAGCTCCTAGAATCTCATCCACCTGTTATGTTTGCCCCCACCCCCCAACAATACCCAGAGCACTGAGTGAGCTGGGAGCCAGAGAACTTGAAACTCTCTGGGATTAAGGCTCAAATTTGCTCTAAAATTAAAGCAGCAAATGAAGTTCAAAATTAATTCTCACCGGGTGTGGTTGCTCGCACCTGTAATCCCAGCACTTTGGGAGGCTGAGGTGGGTGGATCACCTGAGGTCAGGAGTTTGAGACCAGCCTGGCCAACGTGGCGAAACCCCGTCTCTACCAAAAATACAAAAATTAGCCAGGTGTGGTGACCCATGCCTGTAATCCCAGCTACTCATTAGGCTGAAGCAGGAGAATCACTTGAGCCTGGGAGTTGGAGGTTGCAGTGAGTCGAGATTGCGCCACTTCACTCCAGCCTGGGTGCTAGAGTGAGACATTCTCTCAAAAAAAGAAGAAAAAAAAATTATCAATGTGGGTGCCCTTGCTTCCTGCTCAGTGAAGCTCAAAATGATAAGACTCATTGCTATTCAGAAAACACAACGATAAAATGACAAATGTAAATAAAAGGAAGGGAGGAGTGTATGTTCTTGTAAGTGGATTTTTAATATTAGTTGCGTTTTTCCAAGAGATTGGAGTTAAAATACCAGGGTGTCTTCTGTATTCCTCAATTGAGAGATGGAACACTTTGGCTAACCTTATTCGTGTTATCATTGGTGAGACAGCCAGCAGAGGGAGCCAGAATTGTCTTTTTTTAAACTGACTTTTCATTTTAGAATAGCAGCAAACTGAAAAGCTTCAAGAATTGTTCAAAGAACCCACCCTCATTTACTTCGTAATTCTCTCTCTGTACACATTGAGACACACACAGAGACAGGTGTGTACATTTTCCCCTTGAACCGTTTGAAAGTAAAATATTTCAGAATGCATTTTCTAAGAATAAGGACATTCACCTACGTAACCACAGTACAGTTGCCAAAATCAGAAAATTTGACATTGATACAGTCCTGTTGTACAGATCTTTTTTTGCAGACCTTATTCAGTTTTACTAATCATACCAACAATTTCCGTTATAGAATTTTTTCCCCTAATCCAGAGTGATGCATAGCATTTAGTTTTTATGATTTTCAAGTCTCTCTGAATTGAAGCTGTTCTTTAGCCTCTCTTGGTCTTTTATGACATTGACACTTTTGAAGAGTACAGGGCACTTGTTTTGTAGAATGTCTTTCAATTTGGGTTTGTCTAATACTTCCTCGTGATTAAGCTCTGGTTATTAGAATCTGGTTATTCTTCTCCTTATCAAACTTTATCTACTAGTTTTGTCATCTATTGATGATTCTTGGCTTATTCCTACAATAGTTGCAAATAGTGAGTCTTCTAACTCTTCTTATTCCTTCTGTTTTGTTTTGGTTTTGAGATGGAGTCTTGCTCTGTTGCCCAGGCTGGAGTGAAGTGGTGCGATCTCGGTTTACTGCAACCTCTGCCTTTTGGGTTCAAGCAGTTCTCCTGTCTCAGCCTCCCAAATAGCTGAGATTACAGGTGCACGCCACCACACCTGGATAATTTTTGTATTTTTAGTAGAGACAGGGTTTCACCATGTTGGCCAGGCTGGTCTCGAACTCCTGACCTCAAGTGATCTGCCCACCTAGGCCTCCCAAAGTGTGGAGATTACAGGCGTGAGCCACCGCTTCCAGCCATTGTTGTTTTTTGTTGTTGTTGTTGTTTTGTTTTTTGAGATGGAGTCTTGCTCTTCCGCCCAGGCTGGAGTGCAGTGGCGCAATCTTGGCTCACTGCAACCTCTGCCTCCCAGGTTAAAGTGATTCTCCTGCCTCAGCCTCCCAGGCAGCTGGGACTGCAGGCGCCTGCCACCACACCTGGCTAATTTTTGAATTTTTTGTAGAAATGGGGTTTCACCATGTCGGTCAGGCTGGTCTTGAACTCCTGACCTCAAGTAGTCCACCTGCCTCGGCCTCCCAGAGTGCTGGGATTACAGGCATGAGCCACTGCGCCTGGCCTATTGGTTGGAATTATGTTGTAAAGAAGTGCTTTTGTTTCTCCCCCATTTGCTTATTATCACTGTGGATATTTGGGTTTGCATTTTATTCAGTGAGTTATAATCTGTTACTGTCCTTATGGATTCCGGTGCTTTAGTGCTCTTGTCCCAGATTTGGCTACTGAGAGCTCCTTCAGGCTGATTCCATCATCTTTTTCACGCCTCATCGTTTTTTGAGCACTTCCTTACTTTCAAGCACAAAAAGATGTTCTAGACGTATCTTTCCTTGTCCCAATCCTGGACTCAACCATTTCTTCAAGGAGCTCTGGCTTTTTTTTTTCCTTCAAAGAGATGGCATCTTGCCCTCTGGCCCAGGCTGGAGTGCAATGGTACAATTATACTTCACAGCAGCCTCGAGCTCCTGGGCTCAAGTGATTTACTCACTTCAGCCTCCCAAATAGCTGGGACTACAGGTATGTGCCACCATGCCCAGCTTATTTTTAAATATTTTTTTGAGAGATGGGGTCTCGCTCTGTTGCCGGGGATGGTCTTGAACCTCTGGCTTCAAGCAGTCCTCCTGCCTTGGCCTCCCAAAATGCTGGGATTACAGGTGTGAGTGACTGCACCTAGCCTAGCAGCTCTGGCTCATAGTGGGGAGTAGTTTTTTTTTTTTTTTTTTTTTTTTTTGAGACGGAGTCTCACTCTGTCTCCCAGCAGGCTGGAATGCAGTGGTGCGATCTTGGCTCACTGCAAGCTCTGCCTCCCGGGTTCATGCCATTCTCCTGCCTCAGCCTCCCAAGTAGCTGGGATTACAGGCGCCTGCCACCACGCCCGGCTAATCTTTTTGTATTTTTAGTCGAGACAGGGTTTCACCGTGTTAGCCAGGATGGTCTCGATCTCCTGACCTCGTGATTCGCCCGCCTCAGCCTCCCAAAGTGCTGGAATTATAGGCATGAGCCACTGTGCCCGGCCAGTGGGGATTAGTATTTAGAAACAAAGGTTTGGATGTGCTCATTGCTACTGGGGTACATTGCTTCTAGGCCCTCTCACTGAGCACAGCTAGGTTATATACACTCATACATATCTATAACTATTTCTACACACATACATTAAAAATCATGCATTAATCCTAATACCCCCAATTCCATTTCAGCACCACTGGCTCTTCCCAGCCTTCTTAGTTCCTTCTTTAGCACTGAGAAACCTGGCTCCCGCCGGGCGCGGTGGCTCACGCCTGTAATCCCAGCACTTTGGGAGGCCGAGGTGGGCGGATCACGAGGTCAGGAGATCGAGACCACGGTGAAACCCCATCTCTACTAAAAATACAAAAAATTAGCCGGGCGCAGTGGCGGGCGCCTGTAGTCCCAGCTACTCGGGAGGCTGAGGCAGGAGAATGGCGTGAACCCGGGAGGCGGAGCTTGCAGTGAGCCGAGATTGCGCCACTGCACTCCAGCCTGGGCGACAGAGCGAGACTCCGTCTCAAAAAAAAAAAAAAAAAAAAAAAAAAAAAAAAAGAAACCTGGCTCCCAACATCATTGTTCATGGGTTTATTCATTTCTCAATCCTGCAAGGTGCCCTCTTAAAGTTCCTGTGTCTATCTTCGGGCAGGATGCTCTCTGCTTCCACCCAGTAATATTTCCCCAGGTCTTTTTTTCTCCCCAGGCTTCATGGTTTGAAATAGTGCCTTCTTTGGTTCTGCTTTGAACTTTCTGCCCTCCTTGTTCTTCTTACCACCTTCTGAGCCTTGTTTTTCTCAGGTGATGCTGAACACAGAGCGGCTGATCAAGCATGCGGTGCAGGAGAGGCTGGCAGTCACTGTGTGCATCAACAAGATTGACCGGCTGATCCTGGAGCTGAAGCTGCCTCCAACTGATGCGTATTACAAGCTGCGCCACATTGTGGATGAGGTCAATGGATTAATAAGGTAGAAAACCCCTGGGAGTGGATTTCCTGTCCTCGGAGGCTCTGGGTTTTAACCCTGAATACCTCTGGGAACAACTCTGATTTATTTCTAAGTGTGTGTTGATGAGTTTGTTGGGCAAAACTAGAGGCACATCCTGGGACTCTGCAGGGGTTGACTTCATACTTTAACACATCTTCATTTTACTATTATGATCAGTACTTGGGCTGTATTAATTTCTTCTCTTTTTAGAGATAGGATCTCTGTTACCCAAGCTAGAGTGCAGTGTCACAATCACAGCTTACTGCAGCCTCGAACTTCTGGGCTCAAGCAATCCTCCCACCTCAGTCTCCTGATAGCTGGGACCACAGGCATGTGCCACCATACCTGGCTATATATTTTTTAAATTAATTAATTTTTTTTTTTTTTTTGAGACGGAGTCTCGCTCTGTCGCCCAGGCTGGAGTGCAGTGGCATGATCTCGGCTCACTGCAAGCTCCGCCTCCCGGGTTCATGCCATTCTCCTGCCTCAGCCTCTCAAGTAGCCGGGACTACAGGCACCCGTCACCACACCCGGCTAATTTTTTGTATTTTTAGTAGAGACAGGGTTTCACTGTGTTAGCCAGGTTGGTCTCGACCTTCTGAGCTCGTGATCCGCCCACCTCGGCCTCCCAAAGTGCTGGGATTACAGGCGTGAACCACCACCCCCGGCCAATTTTTTTTTATTTTAATTTTTATTATTTATTTATTATTTTTTTTTTTTTGTAGAGATGGAGTCTTGCTATGTTGCCCAGGCTGGTCTTAAACTGGCCTCAAGCAATTCTTCCACCTTGGCCTTCCAAAGTGCTAGCATTACAGATTTGAGCCGCTGCACCCAGCCTGGGCTCTAGAATCAGCCTCTTCACCACATACCAACCATGTAAAGTTGGGCAGATTACTTAAGTTCAGTTTCTGCTTAGGTAAAAAAGGAATAATATTTGCCTAACAGCAATAGTAGCAAATATTATTTGGCATTTATAGTATAAGTTAACATAACTTACAAGGGATGTTATAAGAAATTAAATAGATATTTGATGGAACACAGCACAGTGCTTGCAATGTAGCCGCTGATGTGCTGAATAATGTTAGCTGCTATTATCTTATAATTAACACAGTCTAAATAAATTAAGAACTGTTTGCTGTGTTTCTGTGGATATACCTGCTTCTCAACAAGATGGATTTAGGGCTTGCATTGATACATATGAGTGATGGTTATGATACCTTAGAATATAATATCAAAGGGCCTTTGAAACAGAGGTTAAATATATCTTAAAGACAGTCTTACTACAGGCTGAAAGATGTGCTAGATGACTTCCTGCAGCCCCTCAAATGGGCCTGTGAGGAGGCCGTCCTACTGAAAGAATGCCTCTCAACTGAAAGAATGCCTCTCCATTTAAGGATTGGGGATGGAACCTGTGTGGCTAGAGACGGATACCTTCAGGAGCCTTCCCAGTGTGTAGCACTACTTTTCAAAAGGAATATCTTCACCCCATCTCTGCAAGGACTGAGAATGACTAGAGCCCAGTGTGACATCATGAGTCCAAAGGATGAAATGACAAATATATTTTAATAAAAAGGCCAAGCGTGATAGCTTATGCCTGTAATCCCAGCACTTTGAGAGGTCAAGGCAGGAGGATCCCTTGAGGCTAGGAGTTCAAGGCCAGCCTGGGCAACATAGCTAGACTCTGTCTACAAAAAATAATTTTGAAATTAGCTTGGTGTGCTGGCATGTGTTTGTAGTCTTAGCTACTCGGGAGGCAGAGGCAAGAGGATCACTTGAGCCAAGGAGTTCAGGGTTATAGTGAGCTATGATTGTGCTGTTGTACTCCAATGTGGGTGACAGAGTGAGATCCTGTCTCTTAAAAAAGAAAAAAAAAAAAAAAAAAGAGGCCGGGCACGGTGGCTCACGCCTGTAATCTCAGCACTTTGGGAGGCTGAGGCAGGCGGATCACGAGGTCAGGAGATCGAGACCATCCTGGCTAACACGGTGAAACCCCATCTCTACTAAAAAATACAAAAAAAATTAGCCGGGCTTGGTGGCCGGCGCCTGTAATCCCAGCTACTTGGGAGGCTGAGGCAGGAGAATGGCGTGAACCCGGGAGACGGAGCTTGCAGTGAGCCGAGATTGCACCATGGCACTCCAGCCTGGGCGACAGAGCGAGACTCCATCTCAAAAAAAAAAAAAAAAAAAAAGTAGGAAGTGGGATAGGGCTGAACTTAACCTGATTTACTAAAATAGGAAGTCAAGAGGTCATGTTTCAAACCTCTAAACAAGAGGCCAGGCACAGTGGCTTATACCTAGAATCCCAGCACTTTGGGAGGCCAAGCAGGAGATTGCTTGAGCCCAGAGTTCAAGGTTCAAGCCTGGGCAACATGGCTTTTGTATCTCATCTCTACAAAAATTAGCCAGGCTTGGTGGTTCATGCCTGCATTCCCAGCTACTTGGGATGCTGAGGAGGGAGGATTGCGTGAGCTTGAGAGATCGAGGCTACAGTGAACGGTAATTGTACCAATGTGCTCCAGCCTGGGCAACAAGGCAAGACCCTGTCTCAAAAGCAAAAGAACCTCTAAGCAAGAAAAAGTAACATAAACATATTACTTAGAAACCTGAAGGTAAATACTCTAAAAGCAGCTTTAAAAGTGTTGAAAGCAGTTGCCTCTAGGGAGCATAACTTGGGGGTAGAGTGCAATGGGGTAGAGGGCTGTTCTTTATAAGCCATACCTTTATTTCTATATTGGGACATTCCATAAGATAATGTGCCAGTAAGGCTAGAGTTGTGGATTTGATACCCTTGTACAACTGGTTTTCTTATAAATGTTAGTGAACTCAGATGCTCGTGGTTTCTGCATGGCTTTTAAGATTGAAAGTTTTAACACTGTAAAAGCCAAACACAAAAGAATAAAGAGTATGGCAGTGAGGGTAAAGAGCAGAGTTGCTTTTCTTCGTTTCCTTTCTTTTCTCTTTTTTAAATGATGTTTATGTCTGCTTGTATTTGTGAAATTGAGGTTTTTCTTCAAATGTATTTCTGTATTTCTGTCTTATCACATTAGATTCATTTCCTGTGTTCTAAGGTTTTTGTCTCTGTCCTCTAGGTTTCCCCTTGTCTGTCTGGTGCAGTTAACTTTTCCAAGACTGTGCAGAATGTTCCCAGCTCTGGGAAATCAACTTGTTATTGGGAATTAGGGAACAGCTCCATCATGTCACTTTCTTGGACCAGGCTGTTGGCAAAACGGAGTGTCTTGCACAAGTCCCTTCCGAGGGCTGGAGAGTGGCTGTGATACCGAGTTCCTGCCCTTCCCCTGGGCAGTGCGTTCGGGCTGCTGCAGCCTGGCACTGTGTTCACCACTGTCTCTGTTTCAGCATGTATTCCACTGATGAGAACCTGATCCTTTCCCCACTCCTGGGTAACGTCTGCTTCTCCAGCTCCCAGTACAGCATCTGCTTCACGCTGGGCTCCTTTGCCAAGATCTACGCCGACACCTTTGGTAAGCGCTGGCTGGCAGTCTGTCTCACCAGCTTCCCCTGAGTCCTGTGTGCCTTTCCTGCTGAATGACTCAGAAATTGGCTTCGTATCAGCACCCTGCTGGGGGAACATTTTATCACCTGTTATTATCACATTTGGGGGTCTTTCTGGCCTTGAGACCCTTTCTTCAGGCTAAGTGGTTTCTAAATAATAGAAAAATAAAAGTGAATAGGAGGACATGGGAGAAGAAGGAGGTCATTTTAGGAATAAAAGTCTCTCCTAGAGTGAGACAGGTTTTGTAAAACAGGAATCATCCATGCCCACAGGCACTTTCAGACCTTCTCACAGGTGGCATCTCCCTCACTGTTAGTGCTTCTAGCCAGCCGTATGGAGGCAGACATCAATTTCATGGGTCTAATTGAGAACTCATGGTGACCTTGCAGCCAGCATCTACAGGCCTCTGCTAACATGCCCAGCCGCATGATATCATGGGTTCCTGGAGCCTCAACACCAGATCCTTGAGACCAGATTCCCACTGTGAGAGACTCCCTGGCTCTTCATCTTTGCACTTCCCCAGTTACCTCAGATTCCAATAGGAATCGTGCACTGAGAGTCTTTTCTGTGTTCAATGTTACAATTCCTTAGAGGGAAGTCACTGTTACCCCGTTCTTAGAGTCGAGCAGACAGGCTCCGTGAGATGTCTCATGACCAGTAGGCAGTGGAGCATTAGCGTTTCTGTTCTTGCCAGTCGGTTGTCCTGCCGCACTCTTAGCATGGAGCCCTTTGCTCTTGTGAAAAAAGATGAGGGATTAAGGTTCAGTCTTTTTTGGCCAGGCGCGGTGGCTCACGCCTGTAATCCCAGCACTCTGGGAGGCTGAGGCGGGCGGATCACAAGGTCGGGAGATCGAGACCATCCTGGCTAACACGGTGAAATCCCGTCTCTACTAAAAATGCAAAAAAATTAGCCAGGCGTGGTGGCGGGCACCTGTGGTCCCAGCTACCGGGAGTCTGAGGCAGGAAAATGGCATGAACCCAGGAGGCAGAGCTTGCAGTGAGCTGAGATCACGCCACTGCACTCCAGCCTGGGCGACAGAGCAAGACTCCATCTCAAAAAAAAAAAAATTGAAGTTCAGTCTTTTTTGACCAGGTGCAGTGGCTCACGCCTGTAATCCCAGGACTTTGGGAAGCTGAGGCAGGCGGATCACTTGAGCCCAGTAGTTTGAGACCAGCTTGGGCAACATGGCGAAACCCCATCTCTACAAAAAAATACAAAAAATTAGGTGGGCATGATGGCACTGGCCTGTAGTCCCAGCTCGGGAGGATCACTTGAGCCCAGGAGGTTGAGCCTACAGTGAGCCATGATTGCACCATTGCACTCCAGCCCGGGCAACAGAGCGAGACCCTGTCTCAAAAAACAAGAAAAGAAAAATTTGGTTCTTTTTCTTTTCTTTTTTTTTTGAGACAAGAGTCTCACTCTGTTGCCTAGGCTGGAGTGTAATGGCACGATCTCGGCTCACTGCAGCCTCCACCTCCTGGGTTTAAGTGATTCTCCTGACTCAGCCTCCTGAGTAGCTGGGATTACAGGTACATGCCACCATGCCCAGCTAATTTTTGTATTTTTAGTAGAGATGGGGTTTCACCATGTTGGTCAGGCTGGTCTCGAACTCCTGACCTCGTGATCCGCCCACCTCGGCCTCTCAAAGTGCTGGGATTACAGGTATGAGCCACTGTGCCCGGCCTGTGTACTATGTTCTCATAATAAAGTAAGCTGGAGAAAAGAAGATGTTACAAAGAAAATCGTGAGAAAAAACACATTTACTGTTCATTAAGTGGAAGTGGATCATCATAAAGGTCTTCATCTTCGTCATCTTCACATTGAGCAGGCTAAGGAAGAGGAAGCATTGGTCTTGGTGTCTCAGGTGGCAGAGGCAGGAGAAAAATCCATGTATAATTGGAACCGAGACATTCAAACCATGTTATTCAAGGGTTAACTGTATACATATGTAATCTGTGTTTTTCACACAGCATTGGGCCATTGACCATTTTCTTGTTATTAGATGTATATATCAGTTATTTCCAGATGAATCTTTTTTAAAAATGGGTAGCTAAACAATAAATGAAATTAAACTGAACAGGGTTCCAGTAGAAGTTTGTGTTTCTAAATGTCCATTGTATGAGCATGTGAAGCAAAATCCAAAACCCTTTCGTAATTATAATGCAGAGATGATTCCAGTTTTGATTGAAAATGATCCTCAGCCTTGGGCGAGATTGTTGTTCATCCTTTGAACCCACTGTTAGTTTATGCCAGAGCTAGCTATGGGCTGGGCTGCAGCAGCATTATCATGGAAAGCCATGTGTAGACTTCTGGAAAGTCAGCACTGAAGGGAATATTGAAGAGATCATTGAGTCCTTCCTCTTCATTTTACATGAGGGGAAACTATGCCCATGGTCACAGAAATTACTAATAGAGTAGGAACTAGAATCCATTTACACCTTACTACCAAAACTGATACCATGTGCTCTCGCTAGGAATATAATACAATAAGGCATCATGAACAACTTCGGACTTCTAGAAACTTCATCCAGTGGACGGACAGAATCCCACAGAGTGATGAATGGCAATGTGAGGTGATAGTGTGAGCTGAGTGCTGTAGGCAGATACAGCTGAGAGAATTTAGGGGTGGGGTAGGGGTCAGCCTCAATGGCTTGGAGTCAGGTAAAGCTGAGGGAAGGAAATGGGGCTTGGGCAAATAAAGAGTAGAAAGCCAAGAATTCCAGACTTGCAGGGCTGGAGAAAGAGGCACAGAGGCAGGTGGTGTTAGTCATGGCCTGTTCAGGTAACAGTGGAATGTTTAACCAAGGAGAAGAGTTCAAGTTCAGGCTAGATCCAGTGGCTCATGCCTGTAATCCCAGCACTTGGGGAGGCCAAAGTAGAGGATCACTTGAGGCCAGGAGTTCAAAACCAGCCTAGGCAACATGGCAAGACCTCGTCTCTACAAAAAATTTTAAAAATTAGCTGGCCGTGATGGTGCACACCTGTAGTCCCAGCTACTCGGGAGGCAGAGGTGGGGGGATTGCATGAGCCAGGAAGGTCCAGGCTGCAGGGAGCCAAGGTTATGCCACTGCACTCCAGTGTGGATGACAAAGCAAGACCCCATCTCAAAGAAAAAAAGTTCAGTGATTATACTGCATGGTAAGTGCATTAACAGAGGGCATAAACATTCAGTGGTTCAGAGGAAGGAAAGTTTCAGTAACTAACTGTGGGAAAGAAGGGGAGAATTTGGTAATTAACAGAGTAGGGAAGAAAAAGATTTTGAGTTTAGCTGAAAATTTGGTGGTAACCATACTGATGGAGACAGAGAAGTCTGAAGGGGAATGTGACTTTCGGAAAAAGCCAGTGCATTCCCTTTATCCCATACAAGGTAAGGGGACAGTCTGACATCTGGGTAGAAATATCCAGGAGGTGGTTGGTGCTATCAGTTATCTAATTGGATGTCACCCAGCGTCTTGACTTTTAAAAGCTATGGTTGTTTGGTACAGTCTGACCAGGATTAGCAGTTATAGTCAAACTAAAAATATTAATTGGTGAAAGATGAGCCAAAGGTTGGCTTTGGTGTTTTCTCTCGAGAGGGCTGAGTAATTGCTTACCTGAGGCCTGGGGCTAGCCAGAACCTTATGGTGACACTGCAGTTGGAAGGTGGCCCACACTGGCAGCAGAGTCGAGCTTGTCTACATCAGGAAAGGGTGAAAGAACCATTAAATTCCCCTTCCAGAAGGGACAGGGTTTAGATGCAGATAGAGGATGCCACACAGTAGGTGACCCTGTTCCATCGAAGGAAAACATGTAACCCGTGCTCTTGTCCATAGTTCAATCCTAGTGCTTGGTGGAGATGGAGAGGCTTGGGTTCTCATTTTGGCTCCAGCACAGCCTTGTCAACTTTGGACCAGTCTTGTCCTTCTTTGTGCCTCAGTGTCCCCGTTTTCCTCTCTGGTTAGAAGGAACTGCCTGGACCCTGGAAAGGAAAGTGCTAGAAGTTCTCAGCTATGAACCACCTGTGGCACCTGAAACAGAATTTTGAACAACACTTTGCTAGGTAGATTATAATTGTGTGGCTTCTCCCATAGGTGACATTAATTACCAAGAATTTGCTAAAAGACTCTGGGGTGACATCTACTTCAACCCTAAGACGTAAGTAGAGTATTGGGACGTGACTTTCCAGAGGGGTGATCATTTACCCAGTAAGTGAGAACAGACAGTGAAATTCTCTGAGTTCAAAGATTAAATACCTACTTTTTTTTTTTTTTTTGAATGTAAACTACCATCTTTCCTCCCCTAAATGGGTTGGCTTCCTAAGCTCTGATCTGGCGAGAAGCTGTTTCTCCTGAAGTCTTTACAGCCCAGCTCAGGCATCCAGGAGGGTCATAACCATGTATCCTTCCAGGAATCTGTCTCTGGAAACTTTACAGTCACACACACATTCCTCCTCTGGGCTGTTGTTCAGATTCAGCACTTAGACAGTGCCTTTTGGGATCAGTGATAGTGCCTTTTCCCCCAGGTCACTCAGAACTTATTTTTCCTTTTAGGCGAAAGTTCACCAAAAAGGCCCCAACTAGCAGCTCCCAGAGAAGTTTCGTGGAGTTTATCTTGGAGCCCCTTTATAAGATCCTCGCCCAGGTGAGTGTGTCAGGTCACACTGGGCAGATCTGCTCTTAAAAGCACAGTGTGGAAGAGCTGGTGAACTCACACTTCCCTCTGTCCCTAAACCTGCTCAGTTTTATGTCAAGTATAAGGGTGGTTGTTGGTCACTAATTGTTCCAGAAGTAATCTTCTGGATCCAGAACACTACATTACTCTAAGTGTTATTAAAATCAAAGGAAAGGGGCCCGGGCACGGTGGCTCATGCCTGTAATCCTAGCACTTTGGGAGGCCGAGGTGGGCAGATTGCCTGAGCTCAGGAGCTTGAGACCAACCAGCCTGGGCAACACGATGAAACCCCGTCTCCACCAAAATACAAAAAATTAGCTGGGCATGGTGGCGGGCGCCTGTAGTCCCAGCTACTCGGGAGGCTAAGGCAAGAGAATTGCTGGAACTCGGGAGGCAGAGGTTGCAGTGAGCCGAGATTGCACCACTGCACTCCAGCCTGGGCGACAGAGCGAGACTCTGTCACCAAAAAAAAAAAAAAAAAAAAAAAAAATCAAAGGAAAGGGAAAAGGTATGAAAGAAAAGACTTCTCCTAGAGCAGGTTTATGAACAGATCTTGACTATTGAGAAGAATGTGACACTTAGAACTAATCATTTCAGTTACAGAAATTTAACTTACGGATATAATTGTGAAAGTCCTCCTGGTTATTCATATAAGTCAAAGTGTTTATTATAGCATTTTTGGTTGTTTGTTTTTGTTTTTTAGAGATAGGGTCCCACTCTGTCGCCCAGGTGGGAGTGCAATAGCACGATCATAGCTCACTGCAGCTTCAAACTCCTAGGTTTGAGCAATCCTCCCACCTCAGCCTCCTGAGAAGCTGGGACTGCAGGTGCAAGCTACCATGCCTAGCTAACTTTTAAAAAATTTTGTGTAGAGACAGGGTCTTGCCATTATCCCCAAGCTGGTCTCAAACTTGTAGCCTCAAGTGATCCTCCTGCCTTAGCCTCCCAAAGTGCTGGGATTACAGGCAGGAGTCCACCACCTCAGCTTATAGCATTGTTTGTAACATCAGGAAAAGGGAAAAAACTGGAAATAAGTTAAATGTTTGTCAGTTATGCTCATTAATCTGATTAAATGAGTGATGGTACATCCCATAAAATGAACCGCTTTGCAACCACTTAAAGTATGTCTGAGCTGGGCACAGTGGCTCAGGCCTGTAATCCAGACGCTTTGGGAGGCCAAGGCGGGAGGATCACTTGAGTCCAGGAGTTCAAGACCAGCCTGGGCAACATGGCAAGACCCCATTTCTACTAAAAATACAAAAATTAGCCAGGCGTGGTGGCTCATGCTTGTAATCCCAGCTACTCTTGAGGCAGAGGCTGCAGTGAGCTGAGATTGTGCCACTCACTCCAGCCTGGGTGACAGAGCAAGACTCCGTCTCAAAAAAAATAAAATAAATCAACTGGGACTGGTGGTGTGCACTTGTGGTCCCAGCTACTCAGGAGGCTGAGGCCAGAGGATTGCTTGAACCCTGGTGGTCAAAGCTGCAGTGATCCATGATCACACCACTGCATTCCAACCTGAGTGATGGAGTGAGACCCTGTCTCAGAAAAAAACAAAACAAAGCATGTTCGTATGAACTTTGCTTTCTTAACTGTTTGCACAATATGTGATGCTTGTCAGATTGAAATCATTTGTCAGGAGATGGTAAGGATTTAATTAAGCACGTGGAATGCTGAGAAGCAAAGAATATAACATGGCCGGATGTGGTGGCTCACGCCTGTAATTCCAGCACTTTGGGAGGTCCCAGTGGGCAGATCGCTTGAGATCAGGAGTTCAAGACCAGCTTGGACAACATGGCTAAACCCTTTATCTCCGCACAAAATAGAATTAGCTGTTGTAGTGGTGTGTGCCTGTGGTCCCAACTACTTGGGGGGCTGAGGCAGGAGGACCACTTGAGCCCAGGAGGTGGAGGTTGCAGTGAGCCATGATCACACCACTGCACTCCAGGCTGGGTGACAGAGTGAGACCCTGTCTCTAAAAAAGGGAATATAGCATGACGTTTATATGAATTTGCACTCCCTAAAAGATGGGACTAAAAGGGTAAAAATTATAGGAATTTTCATACAGACCTTTCTCCCAAGACAGTAATAAAATATGCAGGTATTTAATAAGCACAGTGGACACACACATACACAAAATGTGTGTGGCCATTCCGGTGGACAAAACAGCAAAACCTAGCAACAAGATAAAATAGCAATTAAAATTTATTAGTGCTGAAAAATACTTAGTATCTTATGTCAGACTGGAATGGATTAATAAAAAAAATTTATAGAGCCTGCCTCAGTAGAGACCTTGAGTCTACTGAGGGTGATTTAGCTTGGCCCTGCCCTGACAGGATCCACAGCGAGGTGACCTTTTTTGGTTCCTTCCAGTGCACAGTGATCCTCTAAATCTGAGAAGTCTGTAAATAGACTTCTATTTAATAGGTGAGGGAGTTTCTGAGTGGGATGAGATGCTGCTTTTCAGACACCAGGGGGCAGCACTGGGAGTAATCAATCTGAGTGCTTGGTTTATTGGCTGGGATGGGGATGTAACCAAGTTGGCTTTGCCTGTGGTTTGAAGGGTAGGTAGCAGAGATGCCGCTGAAACCAAACTTTTGTCCTTGCCAAGAGCTTTGTCTCCATAGAAGAGAGCCTTGTGAAGGAGTTCTTCAGATATTTCTTTGGACTTCCCTTGTCTCCCTCTAGCACCATGCTCAGGCTCTCACTACAGCTGACATGGTGTCTTACACCCTCACAGGTTGTAGGTGACGTGGACACCAGCCTTCCACGGACCCTAGACGAGCTTGGCATCCACCTGACGAAGGAGGAGCTGAAGCTGAACATCCGCCCCTTGCTCAGGCTGGTCTGCAAAAAGTTCTTTGGCGAGTTCACAGGTAATAATGTGCTCGTGGCCCCTTAACTCTGTCATCCTCGTGCCCTGCCACAGGTATCACAGCAATTTTTTCTCACCCAGCGATGGAGGTCAGAAATCTGAGGATCTTTTCAACAAACCACAGATTCAGATGCAGAACACTGGTGTTTTTCCTAGCTGCTTTCCTTAGTGGATGATGGCACACATTCTATCTTGGGAACCAAAAGGAATTACATTTTCCTGCCAGGAGGAGTGTTCAAGTAAATGAGATGGGGAGGCCGGCTCTGTGGTTCTGGTATATTTTCCAGGGGGCAGCCGGGAAGGTGGATGCTTGGGTAGTGTGAAATAGTGCAAAAAGCACTAGGCTAGGACTTGGGAGACTTGGTTAGTTACACAGAAGGCACGTGATACACGTGAAAAAAACCACCTGAGTCTGTCTTGATCCTGCCCTGGCCATTCCATGAGATGACCCTGGGCCAGCCACCTAATTCTTCATGACTCTGATTTGTTATCTGTAAAACCAGGGAAGTGGAAAGGGTGATGGCTGAGGGTCTTCTCAGCAGTCTCTGATTGTAAGTCCGGTGGGAATTAGGTGTCTGGGCACCCAAGGTGCGTAGTTTTAATAGCTTATTTTGGTCTGCCCATCAATCTGACACACCAGATACCATTGAAGGCACACAGGCCTATCTCAATGTGCTCATGGGGGTTCCCTCTTATGTGGTTTATTAATGTGTTCGGAAAACGGGGTAACTTATTGAATAGAGATGCATGCAGTGTTTCTCAATGGGAGTCAGGTCAGGAATTGTTTTAAGTAGATGTTAGATGGGGTGCTTATTTTGTTCCATGTAAATGCGTATAGCCTATAAAAGTTCATAGATCGATGTACTTTAAACTTTTTGTCAGCTGAGTTCCAAGAAACCATGTACCACTGATACCTGCTGCTTGCTCTTTTCTGGCATCAGGGTGACTCCAAATCTTCTAGCAGCACATTCCCAGGAAGCAGGCTATCACTATCTATAGTGCCAGAGCTTTTAGAGCTAACAATCAGTCCCCACACTTTGAGCTTTTTGACCATTGTGAATGGTTCAGTAACTCCTGCTTGTGCTCCCTGGGAAGGCATGTATTAATGGCTTTCTCTTCTCCATCCACAGGCTTTGTGGACATGTGTGTGCAGCATATCCCTTCTCCAAAGGTGGGCGCCAAGCCCAAGATTGAGCACACCTACACCGGTGGTGTGGACTCCGACCTCGGCGAGGCTATGAGTGACTGTGACCCTGATGTAAGGGCATGTGGCTCCCCGGTTCTCTGGTCTTTTTTTCCCCTTCCTGTGTGGGGATACTGATTTCTGGTCACAGGAGTAATGCCCACTTTCCCACCCTTGCCTCCCCATCCCCATGAGCACAGTCAGGCCTGAATGCAAAGCCTGATGTTGCCACCGCTAGTGCTATGACCTTGGGAACATTACTCACATTTCTGAGCCTCAAGGCCTTGGTCTATAACACGAGCATAATAAAATGTGAGCGGTTGTTATGAGATTTAAATAAGATTAAGGAAGTGTTACGGTTGTGTTCAGCATGTTGCCTGGCAGATACTAAAGCTTCAACAAATGGTAGCTAATCTTGTCAGTCCTGGCTTTTAAAAACATCTTTCCCAGCCATTTCTTAGGCCGTCTAGTTTCTTATCATAAATACACAGCCAGTTGAGGATTGAGTTACATCTTAAGAGGAAATTTGGGACAGTAAGTAATCTTGCCAGTAGTGCCGGTCTGCTATCTTAAATCTGTGTCTCTTCCTCAATGCCCTTATCCTCCCAAAAAAAAAAAAAAGAGGAGAATATTTTTGCTCTGCCATGTCTCCTATTCATCCTCCTCAGAGGGATGGGGTAGAACATAGTTTGGAGATGAGACTACCTCATCTTTCTCTAGCTCCTCATAGAGCTCATGTCCTTGCTGTCAAGGAAGATGGCGGGGAGTAGTACTTCCCCGGAGCATAGATGTGGTTGAAGCTGCACCCTGTTCCCTCTTCCAGGGCCCCCTGATGTGCCACACTACTAAGATGTACAGCACAGATGATGGAGTCCAGTTTCACGCCTTTGGCCGGGTGCTGAGTGGCACCATTCATGCTGGGCAGCCTGTGAAGGTACTGGGGGAGAACTACACCCTGGAGGATGAGGAAGACTCCCAGATATGCACCGTGGGCCGCCTTTGGATCTCTGTGGCCAGGTACTGCCAACCAGAGCCCCAGGAGTATGCCTTGGTGTCTATCCAGGGGCTGCCCCCAAGGAGCTGGAAGGAGTGATCCTCCTTGGAAGTAGTTGCAAGGCTCTGTGCAAGAGGGGATAAAGTGGCTCTCCCTCCGCAGGGCTATTGACTTCAAGTTCTTCCTATCCCAGGTTTGTTGGGGCCAAAGGCAGCTACTGTTGGAATAGTGCCAGAAGCTTCGCCTTTGCACTTTGGGTGGCTCGTGTGAACTTTTTTTTTAGCCCTATTTGTTTGTTTGTTTGTTTTGAGATAGGGTCTCACTCTGTCTCCTAGGCCAGAGTGCAGTGGCACAATCTCAGCTCACTGCAACCTCCGCCTCCTGGGCTCAAGCAGTCCTTCCACCTCAGCCTCCCGAGTAGCTGGAACTACAAGCACACACCACTATGTCTGGCTAATTTTTAAATTTTTTGTAGAGACAGTGTCTCACTATATTGCCCAGGCTGGTCTCCAACTCCTGGGCTCAAGTGATCCTCCCACCTCAGCCTCTCAAAAGTGTTGGATTACAGGTGTGAGCCACCACACACCATCTTAAAGCCCTTTTGAAAGCATGAAGCTTGTATGAACTTTTGTAGGAGGATTTCCATTGTTACTCATCTTAATCCTCTTTTCATTTCCTCTCCTGTGTTCCTTAAGTCATAATCTTTGTGTTTCTTCCCAAAAGAAATTGTTCCCCAACTCCACTGTCTACTCTTTGACCAAGAGAGAAGGCTTTACTGGATCCCTTGTAGCATCCCAATCTGCAGTCAAACTTAGCTTGGGCCTCTGGGCTACTTGTCAGTTTATGAGTTTGGTTTCCCAGTTGACAAGTTAAACCAAAGCATTCGTGTTCCCTAAGGTGGCTACTCTGCCTCAATGGTGGCCCCTTTTGTTAAATCCACCCTAAATGCCAAAAGGCGGAATATTGAAGAGCTGGGAAAGTGGAAGTTTTCTGTGATGCTTTTTTTTTTTGAGATGGAGTCTCACTCTGTCGCCCAACCTGGAGTGCAGTGCCTGTGATCTCGGCTTACTGCAAGCTCCACCTCCTGGGTTCATGCCATTCTGCTGCCTCAGCCTCCCAAGTAGCTGGGACTACAGGCGCCCACCACCATGCCCAGCTAATTTTTTTGTATTTTTAGTAGAGACAGGTTTCACCGTATTAGCCAGGATGGTCTTGATCTCCTGACCTCGTGATCCACCTGCCTCAGCCTCCCAAAGTGCTGGGATTTATAGGCGTGAGCCACCGCTCCCAGCCTTTTTTTTTTTTTTTTCTCTCTGTCAGCCAGGCTGGAGTGCAATGGTGTGATTGCGGCTCACTGCAACCTCTGCCTCCCGGGTTCAAGCAATTCTCCTGCCTCAGCCTCCCAAGTAGCCAGGGTTATAGGTGTGCACCACCATGTCTGGCTAATTTTTTGTATTTTTAGTAGAGATAGTTTTCACCATGTTGGCCAGGCTGGTCTCAAACTCCTGACCTCAGGTGATCCAGCCACCCACCTCAGCCTCCCAAAGCACTGGGATTATAAGCGTGAGCCGCCACACCCGGCCTTCTGTGATGCTTTTGCTAGCCCCTTACAGTCGACACCTTGGGCAGCTTTTTACCATGAGCCTGCAATTGGAATAAGATTTTCCTCTTATGTCCTCACAGAAATACCTTGTACTTTTCTTTTATAATGCCCATCAGTTTGTAACCACATACATGTGTGGATAATGATTGTTTACTGTATCTCTCCCCTGCTAGAATGTATCTGTTTTGCTCACCCCTGCTCTTGGCATGCAGCAAGTACTCAGTAAATTTTTGTGGAATAGGCCGGATGTGGTGGCTCACACCTGTAATCCTAGCACTTTGGAAGGCTGAGGCAGGAGGATTGCTTGAGCTCAGGAGTTCAAGACCAGCCTAGACAACATGAAAAAACCCCGTCTCTACAAAAAATACAAAAATTAGTTGGGCATGGTAGTGTGTGCCTGTAGTCCCAGCTACTTGGGGGGCTGACGCAGAAGGATCACTGGAACCTTGGAAGTTCGAGGCTGCAGTGAGCCAAGATTGTGCCACTGCACTCCAGCCTGGTAACAAAGTGAGATCCTGTCTCAAAAAAAAAAAAAAAAAATTAGGGAATGCCCTGCCTAAGTTTCACTGCTGCTTATTGGACATTGCTTCAGGTACCACATTGAGGTGAACCGTGTTCCTGCTGGCAACTGGGTTCTGATTGAAGGTGTTGATCAACCAATTGTGAAGACAGCAACCATAACCGAACCCCGAGGCAATGAGGAGGTAGAGTTTCTGAAGAGACCAACTGGGTTGGCTTAAACTAGATGGTCCCAGGGACACACATGAGCACAAACAGGGGACTAATCCACAGTCATTGCCATGTCCTGGTTTCAGGCTTAGCCTTCTAGATATGACCCTGCTGGATTCTCCCTGTACTCAGTTCAGATGCGAGGAATTAGGATGGGTGCCTTTTATTATTTTCCTCCTCTCTTTGTTCTGCCAGAATACCTGGGAAGAAATGGCCCTTCAGGTTACCCCCACTCAGCACCAGGCTCCTGGTTGGGGAATACATAGTCTGATCCTAAGCAAGTCCTCTTCTCATACCTCTGCACTTTCTGTGCCTGCTCATGCCAGTTGCCCTCAGTCCTTTGTGCTTTGGATCTCAGGCTCAGATTTTCCGACCCTTGAAGTTCAATACCACATCTGTTATCAAGATTGCTGTGGAGCCAGTCAACCCCTCAGAGCTGCCCAAGATGCTTGATGGCCTGCGCAAGGTCAACAAGAGCTATCCATCCCTCACCACCAAGGTATGCCCATGGCCTGCAGCAGCCGCCAAGCCCCACTATCCCCAGCTGAATGGGCAGAGCTGCACACTGCCTCACATCCATCAGGTGTTCATGATCTGCTGCTTCCAGGAAGCTGTGTCAGGAGCAAGCCCAGCCTATGGCTGTCGTGTCAAGGCAGGACAAGACCCGTGTGTGTGTGTGTTAAAACAAGACCTGTGTAGGAGGGGGCAGTGATGGGGGGTATAGGACAAGGTTGTGTGTGTGTGTGTGTGTGTGCGCGTATTTGTGTTCCCCAGATGTCTTTATCTAGAAAAAAATACATTTCTTAATGAGTATACTTTGAATTAATTTTCTCGAGAAGAGAAGGAAAAGTGAGTTGTTACTCTGATCCTTGTACACTATGAGCCTGCCAGTGTACCTTTCCAGGTAGCAGGCCAGGAGGGCTAAAGGGCTAGCTTATGTCCATGGGTATAGGGTAGAGTTTGACCTAAATCATTAAGATGGGAATTAAATCATTGACTTCACACCTAGTAGCACCATGCTGAGTGGTCCTGGTGTCTTGAGGACCCACTCATAGGCAGATGCTCCTCACTGAACCTTCTTGAAGAGGCTGGAACAGATGCTAAGTAGTAGCTGTTTCTGATAGGCACCTTCTTGTCTGCTCTGGCCTTGATTTTGTTTGTGTGTGCCTTTGCTGGCATAAGAGAATCCAGGCTGTGACTGCCTGTTGTGTTTCAGGTGGAGGAGTCTGGCGAGCATGTGATCCTGGGCACCGGGGAGCTCTACCTGGACTGTGTGATGCATGATTTGCGGAAGATGTACTCAGAGATAGACATCAAGGTACAGCAGTATCTGCCGGGAGCTGGGTTCACGGTCCAGACTTTCACAAGTGACCAAATCCTTGAATTCCTGGGAAGCTCCAAGGGAAGAGAGAGTACATGTGTTTGTGAAAACCATGATCTGTTGCTCCTTATATGGGAAGATTTTTGAGAACTGGTTTGCCCCCTTCTGCTGTGTCATACGTTTAAAATCAAGGCTCAGCCGTGCTTGGTGGCTCACTCCCAGCACTTTGGGAGGCCGAGGTGGGAGGATTGCTTGTAGCCAGGAATTCAAGACCAACCTGAGCAACAAAGTGAGACACTGCCTCTACAAAAATTAAAATAAAAAAATTAGCCAGGCCAGGCATGGTGGTCCATTGCTGTAATTGCAGCACTTTGGGATACTGAGGTGAGAGGATTGCTTGAGCCCAATTTGAGACCAATCTGGGCAACATAGTGAAACCTCGTCTCTACAAACTAGCCCAGTGCAGTGGCATGTACCTGTATTCCAGCTACTGGGGGGCTTAGGTGGGAGGATCACCTGAGCCTAGACTGTCAAGGCTGCAATGAACTGTGATTGTGCCATTGCTCTCCAGCCTGAGCCTAGGAGGTCATGGCTGCAATGAGCAATCATTGTGCCATTGCTCTCCTTTTTGAGATGGAGTCATACCCTGTCTCAAAAAACTAAAAAATTAAAATTAGTCAGATGTGGTGGCTTGCACCTATAGTCCCAGCTACTCCGCAGGCTGAAGCAGGAGGATTGCTTGAGCCCAGCAGTTCGAGGCTGCAGTGAGCTACGATCATGCCACTGCACCCTAGCATGGGTGACAGAGCAAGACCCTGTCTCAAAAAATAAATGCATTGAAAAATAATAAAACAGGCCGAGCACGGTGGCTCACGCCTGTAACCCCAACACTTTGAAAGTCCAAGGCGGTTGGATTGCTTGAGGTCAGGAGTTCAAGACCAGCCTGACCAACATGGTGAAACTCCCGTCTCTACTAAAAATACAAAAATTAGCCAGACATGGTGGCGGGCACCTGTAATCCCAGCTATTCAGGAGGCTGAGACAGGATAATTGTTTGAAACTGGGTGGCAGAGGTTGCAGTGAGCCAAGATCGCACCATTGCACTCCAGCCTGGGTGATAGGGCGATACTCTGTCTCAAAAAAAAAAGGAAAAAGAAAATAAAGGCTCCCAAGCCAAAGTTATTCTTGGTCCTTTGTTAGGGAAATAATTGCACAATTAAACAATTAACCCATGGGTGGTGATTAGGTCTCAGAGTGGGTGGTTTCAAGGAGAGGGTGGGGACTGTCTCGCCCAGATTCTTTGTCAAGCCTTGATGTAGCCCCTCAAACCATGTGTTGCTTGGCCTCCTTGTCCTAGTTGAGTCGTATTTTCTCCAAGGCCCTGCGGAGACCCTCAATACCCCTCTTAGACTCCTCTACTGATGTATCTAGGAAGGAGGAAGGATTGGTGTCATAGAAAACACTGGGTTTCCTGGGCAGCAGACCATGTTGGGGCTTCAGGGCAGAGCTTCACTCAGATGCTGTGGGTTGAGAATGACATGGGTGCACGCCAGTGGGTCTCTAGCACCAGCTCTGGCACCCTGGTACCAACAACCATGGGGGTTGTTCAGTGAATGGTGGTAGACGGCTGAACGGATGCTGAGAGCTACCTTTGAAGACTAGAATTAAGGCCCTAGTTTGATACCCCACTTACTCTTGGCTCAGGAATCTAATTTCTTTACTACAGTAAGTTTTCTCGGGCTTTTTGGTGATGGTTTGGACAGCTCTTTTAACCTGCTGTTGTACTTATCACTTGTGCTGATTAAGGCAGTTGGGGTTTTCACAGAGGTAGTATCAAGGGAGCTTCTGAATTCCCTTAGGTAAATGGTTGCCCTTCCAACAAAATTAGACCTCGCTTCAGTACTTTATTTTCTGTTTCCCAGGTGGCTGACCCAGTTGTCACGTTTTGTGAGACGGTGGTGGAAACATCCTCCCTCAAGTGCTTTGCTGAAACGCCTAATAAGAAGTAAGCTGGGAGCACAGTGTCCCCGGGACTGCAGCCTCCTGGACACTCTCTCTCCTTTATCTTCCACCTCCACCCCCACCGTGAGCACTATGCACATAGAGACCTCTACAGCTCAGAATGGGGGGTGCTTACAATACTTGAGTTTCACTCCAGCCCTCTCAGCCCTTCTGCCTTTGAACACAATGACATGGGATTATTCGCCTTGGGTATTCCCAAGAGGAGTTTCATAACTGCCACTTTGTCTCTATAAAATGACTATCTTAAAAGTTTACTCCAAATCTTACTCACTTTTTGTTTTTTTGTTTTTTTCGACACAGGCTGGAGTGCAGCCTCAACTTTCTGGGCTTAAGCAGTCCTCCCAAGCAGCTAGGACTATGGGCACACACCAGGCCATCTGTTAATTTTTTTATTTTTTGTTGTCCAGACTGGTCTTGGACTCTTGGGCTCAAGTGTTCCTCCCACCTTGGCCTCCCAAATTGTTGGGATTACAGGTGTGAGCCACCATGCCCAGCTTAAACCTTACTTTTTTTTTCTTTTTTTTAAGACAGTCTTGCTCTGTCGCCCAGGCTGGAGTACAGTGGCACGATCTCGCCTCACTGTAGCCCCTGCCTCCCAGGTTCAAGCAATTCTTGTGCCTCAGCTTCCCCAGTAGCAGGGATTACATGCACGCACCACCACACCTGGCTAATTTTTTGTATTTTTAGTAGAGATGGGGTTTCGCTATGTTGCCCAGGCTGGTCTCGAACCCCTGACCTCAGGCAGTCCGCCCGCCTCGGCCTCCCAAAATGCTGGGATTACAGGCATGAGCCACCACGCCCAGCTTAAACCTTACTTTCATAAAGACCAGTAGATTGAAATGAAAGAAAGATGAGCCCTTTGCCCTTTTTGCTCTACCTTGCCCCTGATACTGTGGCTTTTTTTTTTTTTTTTTTTTTTTTTTGAGACAGGGGCTCACTTCGTCACCCAGGCTGGAGTACAGTGGTGCCACCATGGGTCACTGCAGCCTCAACCTCCCGAGCTCAAGCGATCCTCCTACCTTAGTTAGCCTCCCAAGTAGCTGGGACTACAGGTGTGCTAACCACACCTGGGTTTGTTTTTCTTTTTTTTTTCCTTTTGAGACAGAGTCTCACTCTGTAGCCCAGGCTGGAGTGCAGTGGCTCGATCTCAGCTCACTGGAACCTCTGCCTCCCGGGTCCAAGCAATTCCCCTACCTCAGCCTCCCGAGTAGCTAGGACTACAGGGAGTGAGTGTCACCACACCCAGCTAATTTTTGTATTTTTAGTAGAGATGGGGTTTCACTGTGTTGGCCAGGCTGGTCTCGAACTCCTGATCTCATGATCTGCCTGCCTCAGCCTCCCAAAGTGTTGGGATTACAGGCATGAGCCATCACACCTGGCTGGCTAATTTTTTATAGAGATGGGGTCTCTTGCTTTGTTGCCCAGGTTCTGTTTGTTTGTTTGTTTGTTTGTCTGGGGTTTCTTTTTTGTTCTGTTTTGTTTTTGAGACAGAGTCTTGCACGGTCGCCAGGCTGGAGTGCAGTGGCACAATCTCGGCTCACTGCAACCTCCGCCTTCTGGGTTCAAGTGATTCCCCTGCCTCAACCTGAGTAGTTGTGATTACAGGCATGCGCCAGCGCAAGCCACCACGCCCAGCTAATTTTTTGTATTTTAGTAGAGATGGGGTTTCACCATGTTGGCCAGGGTAGGCTCTATCTTCTGACCTTGTGATCCGCCCACCTCGGCCTCCCAAAATGCCAGGATTACAGGGGTGAGCCACCGCGCCTGGCTGTTTGTTTTTAAGAGGCAGTATGTTGCTGTATCACCCAGACTGGAGTGCAGTGGTGTGAGCCATAGCTCACTGCAGCCTCAAATTCCTGGGTTTAAGTGATCCTCCTGCCTTGGCCTCTCAAAGTGCTGGGATTACAGGTCTGAACCACCACGCTTGGCCCCTGTGGCTTTCACTGATGTCACTTCCTCAGCTGTCCATCTTGTTACCCTTTTCTTAGTAATGCCTCTTCTGCTGTTCTGTTAGCCGTCCTTACCACCCATTTCCATTCTGACCAGGAACAAGATCACCATGATTGCTGAGCCTCTTGAGAAGGGCCTGGCAGAGGACATAGAAAATGAGGTGGTCCAGATTACGTGGAACAGGTGAGAACAGGGCTCTGACGCCAGGGTCGAAAGGAGGCAGGGATGCCACAGTTTAACTGCCGGGTCTCTAAGAGCACACATCTTTCTGGGGAGCATTTATGTCTTTGCCTTTGCTCTTGTTCTGGGCACAGTGGGTAGGATGAAGTGACTGTCTTCCAGGAAGGGAGGGTCTGTGGCTCCAGGACCAGCAATCACAGAGCTGGCTGACAGCTCCATTGTCTCCTCCTTTCCCCAGGAAGAAGCTGGGAGAGTTCTTCCAGACCAAGTACGATTGGGATCTGCTGGCTGCCCGTTCCATCTGGGCTTTTGGCCCTGATGCGACCGGCCCCAACATTCTGGTGGATGATACTCTGCCCTCTGAGGTACAGTAGAACTGATGGGAACTGGGTGGCGGTCTCTTACCTCTAGAGTGGAAGAAACTACAAAGTGTTCTTTTCCCAAAAGTATCTTGTGTCCTCTGGTGAAGGACAGTATCCCCTTACAGGCACATCTATCTTCTCCCTCTAAATGCTTCAGCCATTGCCAGGGCGACTGCTAAGGAGGCCTCATGTTTCTCTATAGGTGGACAAGGCTCTTCTTGGTTCAGTGAAGGACAGCATCGTTCAAGGTTTCCAGTGGGGAACCAGGGAGGGCCCCCTCTGTGATGAATGTAAGTCCACCAGCATTCCCCCACCCCAGTCCTCGAGGGTCCTTGCAGCCAGGCATATGAGTGGGATGGGCTCACCATCTTTAGGATTCGGCAGGAGAAGCAGCTTGGGGTACACAGGACCATCCCAAGTCCTGGCCAGCTTCTCCCCTTTTCCTTCCTTATCCTGGTGGTGTAGCCTGGAAATTTAAGTCATTTCTTAACTGTCATTTGCTCCTCATTTCTGAGAAGGGTTTGGCGTTGGATGTATTTGAGAAGAGATATCAAGAGGGTGATGAGATTGGAATGGTTTATAGACCCTGATTGGGCTTCATGGACCAAATGTACAATTCTGGAATTTATTCTACATCCACAAAAATGTAAATATGTGCAGAAGAAGGAAATAAACTTCTAGGAAAGCTCTAAGTCTGAGCATGGCCTGAAGCAAACACTAAGAACATATGCTTAACTTCTGACCTCTGCCATGGGCCTTGCTTATTCAGTTAGAACGCCCACCTCCCATTTGATTTCTGTACCATGTCTTTCATGACTGCAAGACAGCTGCAGTGTTGCAGGAGACTGCTACTCTGCCATGGCCCCATGACAGGCCCAGAACCTCTCCCCAGTCACTCCCTCCACCTCCTTTACAGTGATTCGGAATGTCAAGTTTAAGATCCTGGATGCGGTGGTTGCCCAGGAGCCCCTGCACCGGGGCGGGGGCCAGATCATCCCCACAGCCAGGAGAGTCGTCTACTCTGCCTTCCTCATGGTAAGATAATGGGGCGGTAGGGGACCATCTGCTTCACTGGACAGGGGACTAAGTGAAGGAGCAAGTGGGACTATAGGCCCCCAGCCTTCCCCAAGCTGAGGGGCCTTTCTTCTTGCTCTGCTGCAGGCTACTCCTCGTCTGATGGAGCCTTACTACTTTGTAGAGGTCCAGGCCCCTGCAGATTGTGTCTCTGCAGTTTATACCGTCCTGGCCAGGCGCAGGTGAGCAGCCCCAGGCATATTAGGGAGAGTGCTGAGAGCAAGAGCAGAACAAGAGTCACCTCGGCTCCTACAGGGAAGAGAGGTTGGCCTTCTCTACCCTCCTCTCTCTGGAAACCCCGTGAGCTGATTTTCCAGAAAGAAGTAGGAGCGGAGGGAGGCAAGCCCCAGCTTTTCTGCAGATTAAAATTTGACATTTCTCCATCCTGGCTAACACAGTGAAACCCCGTCTCTACTAAAAATACAAAAAATTAGCTGGGCGTGGTGGCGGGTGCCTGTAGTCCCAGCTACTTGGGAGGCTGTGTCAGGAGAATGGCGTGAACCCGGGAGGCGGAGCTTGCAGTGAGCCGAGATGGCGCCACTGCATTCCAGCCTGGGCGACAGAGCGAGGCTCTGTCTCAAAAAAAAAAAAAATTGACATTTCTTTTGGGATCCCCTCCTCACAGAGCTGTTGGAGGCAGTGCTGAGGCAAGTCAGTGATGGGAATGTCTTTGGGCCCTTGTCCCTTCACCATCCCACTCCTGTCCTCTGCCCAGAGGTTGCTGCCACTTTGACTTCCACAGGGAATTATACTGAGAGCCCTGAGCCTTTTCTGCTTTTTGTAGAACATTCTTGGTTACTCTTTCTTTGATGGTAACTCTGGGCTGGAATGCATTTGGGGACAGCAAATGCTGGATTGCTTCTTGGCTTTTGGCCTGTGTGTGACTAGAGGCTCAGCCTTTGTTTTTCTGTCTCAGGGGGCACGTGACTCAGGATGCACCCATCCCAGGCTCCCCTCTGTACACCATCAAAGCTTTTATCCCGGCCATCGACTCTTTTGGCTTTGAGACTGATCTCCGGACTCACACCCAGGGACAAGCCTTTTCTCTGTCTGTCTTCCACCACTGGCAGGTGAGAAAGCAATGCAGGCTGGCGGACTTGGCTTCCCACCTCTGCAAGCCTCATCCCCTTCTGTCCTGATCCCTCTCCAAGCCCTAAGTGAGGTGTACAGCATCCTGGAGAAGAGTCCTCCTCTGGGGAGCATATATTCAGGGCAACTTGAATCTGTGTCTCTCAGTTTAAAAAAAAAAAATAGGGCCGGCTGTGGTGGTTCACACCTGTAATCCCAGCACTTTGGGAGGCTGAGGCGGGCAGGTCACCTGAGGTCAGGAGTTCGAGACCAGCTTGACCAACATGCAGAAACCCCATCTGTACTAAAAATATAAAATTAGCTAGGCGTGGTGGTGCATGCCTGTAATCCCAGCTACTTGGGAGGCTGAGGTAGGAGAATCGCTTGAACCCGGGAGGCGGAGGTTGCGTTGAGCCAAGATCATGCCATTGTACTCCAGCCTGGGAGACAAGAGCGAAACTCCATCTCAAAAAAATAATAATAAGTAATAAATTTAAGAATAAAATAAATAAGAAGAGTCCTGCTTCTGGACCTGATGAATCTTCTGGGAATTCTGCCTGAGCCATCTGAAATTCCTTTGCCTTTTAGATTGTGCCTGGTGATCCCCTGGACAAGAGCATTGTCATCCGCCCCTTGGAGCCACAGCCAGCTCCTCACCTGGCCCGGGAATTCATGATCAAAACCCGCCGTAGGAAGGTATGTCTCAACCTTGGGCCTGTTGCCATCCCTCAACCCCCCAGGACTCTCAGAAGCAGGATCTCTCTCTCTTTCTTTTGGCCCCTTTTCCTAAGGGACACTTTTCCAATGTAGAGATATGATCTGTATACTCCTTAGGCAACCAAACCTGGGCCCCAGTCTCGTTGGGAAAGGAGAGCCTTATCCTCCCATGTGATAGTACCCTCAAGGCAGGGCTCCTGAAACACCACCACCTACATTCCAGCTACCACTAGCCTCCCCACTGAACACAGGTCTTGGATAGTCTCCTTGCTTAGTCTGCGACCACCTCGGGCTTTCTTATATTTGCCCCATTCCCTGCAGGGCCTCAGTGAAGATGTGAGCATCAGCAAATTCTTCGATGATCCTATGTTGCTGGAACTTGCCAAACAGGATGTTGTGCTCAATTACCCCATGTGAGTGCATGGACTCCTGGGAGCTCCTGCTCCCTACAGTGGGCTGCAACTCCTGTACTTGAAGCTGAGACCTCGTATGACGTGGCCTTCGTGTTGTCAGAGAGTGTCTGGAAGCTGCTGTTGCCATCTTGAACAACTCACCAACCTCCAACCCAGAGCCCCAGTGAGAGAGGAGCATTTGGCCTCCTGCTTCCTTCTGTGGCCTCTGCCGGGCTCCATTTCCAAGGAAAAGAGAGGAGCTTGGGCTCACAGAAAGAGAAGGGGATGAAACCCCAAGGGGCCCTATCTTTGGGATTTACATGGAATTTTATTTTCTACAAGTTTGACCTTGGCCATGGTTTGCAAGTGAACAGAACATTCTGACCTCTGTCTTGCTCTGCTCCTTTCATCCTCGTCTCCCCTGCCCCGTCTGGTGCTTACATTCTGAATATATGTCATCTCCCAAGAGGCTTCACTGCCTCTGCTTCCAGCTGCAGCCTCCTTCCTGCCTGGGTCCCCAGGGACGCCGCCTGCCTTTTAATTCAGTGTTCCCATGAGCGCCAAGGCCCCATTATTGCCCCCTTGCTCCCAATCCATGCTGCTTCTGGGTGGGACCTAAGATGGCTTGGGAGTTGTTGGGTTCCTGCGATCAGAGGTCTACCCCACCACCTCCTCAGGAAACTGCTGTCTCCCCTAAGAATCTTCCTTGCCCTGGAGTAGGGGGCCAGAGCACTTTGATTTCCAGCCATTTACTCCAAGTCCTCTCCCCAGCTACCACCAGTCCCTTATTCTGTTCTCCCCCAGTGAAAAAGAGTCTGTTGATTTTCCTCAAAACTGCTTTATTAGGAATGTACCAGGGATTGAGTTAGGGAAGTTGGACAGCCCCGGCTCCTATAGGAGTCCTACTTCTCTCCAGCATCCTGTGCCATCCTCTTGACATAATCGCTGTACATTGTGTACACAGCACCTGTGTGAGAGAAAAGAAATAATGCCCCTTGGCATCAAACCCTTCACCCGTCCTCTGGCTCTCTCAGGCGTCCCAGGGGTTCACCTCTAGCTGCTCCCTTGGGAGTCCAGCTTCCTGCTCATCTTTCTGCCCCAGGTCCCAACAGCTGCTTCAAGCATCTGACCACACAACCTGGGGAAACCACTTATCTGACAGTTCACAAAACACTTTCACATGTATTGTGTATCTGAGAAACCTCACAGCAGCCTGCAAGGTAGGCAAGCCAGGGGTGGTTATTGTCATGTTACACATCAGGAAACTGAGGCTCAGTGAGAAAGATTTGTCCACTGTCACACAGTTAGCAAGTGGCTGTCTGCTTTTTAATCTCAAGAGGAAGAGAAATTCAACATATGTTCTGTTGCATGATTTTTCTCACCCCTAGGGCAAACTGTCATGAGACACTGTCCCCACAGGCCTGGGACAGGAGCCTAAACAGGGAAGATGGCTCAGTATAGGGGCTTCACCAAGCATGTGATGTGGAGCCCAGAACAGGAACTTAAGTCACAGTCCTTTTTTTTTTTTTTTTTTTTTTTTTGAGACAGAGTCTCACTCTGTCACCCGGGCTGGAGTGCAGTGGAGTGCAGTGGCGGATCTCAGCCCACTGCAGCCTCCGCCTCCCAGGTTCAGGCAATTCTCCTGCCGCAGCCTCCAGAGTAGCTGGGACTAAAGGCACCTGCCGCCACGCCCAGCTAATTTTTGTATTTTTAGTAGATACGGGGTTTCACCATGTTGGCCAGGATGGTCTCGCTCTCCAGACCTCATGATCTGCCCGCCTTGGCCTCCCAAAGTGTTGAGATTACAGGCGTGAACCACCGCGCCCAGCCAAGCACAGTCCTTTTAATTGTTGGGACTTAAAGACCTACAAACTGCATAATCGGTTTTGCCCTCATTCTGCAACCCCACAAAGCTACTCACCTAGCATGACTGCACCCACTGCACAGGCCTGCGCTGCCACTCGGGTGTGAATCAGGTGTATGGACATCTTGGTGGAACCACGAGACCTCAGCCGGTAAATCCTGTATGCTGCTACCACCAAGCAGCCTCCTAAGCCTGTGGGCAGAGAACACAGTCCCTGGGCCACAGCCACAATGCACAGCACTCCCCTGATGAGAGATACCTTACCAGGCAGGCTGGGCATCTGGATAAACAGCTGGTTTTATGCAGCATCTGGTGGCGGGGGGTGGGTGTTGCGGGGGACCTAGGGGGATCATTAGAATATTGAGTTGTTGCCGGGGCATGGTGGCTCCCGCCTGTAATCCCAGCACTTTTGGGAGACTGAGGCAGGTGGATCACCTGAAGTTGGGAGTTTGAGACCAGCCTGACCAAAATGGAGAAACCCACTCTCTACTAAAAGTACAAAATTAGCCGGGCGTGGTGGTGCATGCCTATAATCCCAACTACTCAGGAGGCTGATGCAGGAGAACCACTTGAACCCAGGAGGTAGGGGTTGTGGTGAGCCAAGATTGTGCCATTGCACTCCAGCCTGGGCAACGAGTGAAACTCCATCTCAAAAAAATATGTATATATATTGAGTTGTTGCCCTTCAATGGCATTTTCAAAGTGGCTGCCTCCCTCCAGTGACACCCCTCCCCCATATACAAATAGCTGATCACCACCAGTGATGCCCCTCCCCCAGACACAAATAGCTGATCACCACGACACAGCCCCTCCCCACCAATTTGCTCCGCCCTGGGCCCTTCAGCCACACTGCTGGCTCCCACCTGGTACAGCTGTTTTCCTACTCTACCAGGGCCATAAGGAAGGAAGCCCTGGGGGACCCCAAGGTGTTCTTCTGACCCTTCCCACTTTGGTGTTGGTGCTCCAGGTTCCTCATATCCCATGTACTCAGTTGGCCGCCACCTCCACCCATGCAGACGTCCTGATTTCATTGTAAGGGTTTGCCCCTTGGCACCTTTGCTGTTGTTTCCCTTGTTCCGTGAGTAGGACCACTTGAGTTTTCTGACTTCTGCTTCATTCTCTTTGGAGGGTACCAGGGGACATGACAGAGAAGGCCTCCTACTCGGCACCCCATTCCTTTCTTCACTTACCTATAGGCACCAGCGGAGATTCCCGAGTCTTCCTCAGGAGCTTCTCAGACACACAGTCTTCGTCGTCAGGTGGTACCCACCAGCGTCTGTTAGCAGACATCATCCTGGACCTGGATGTAAGCAGCTGAGACTCCTATGCTGCAGCCCCGTCCTAGAGAGAGGCACTCCACAATCAGAACTCTGATTCCTCAGTCTGGAGAGGAGAGGAAGGTTACCTGCTAAGACCCTCTCTCACCATGCCCCAACACAGCCTCTACTTGAAAAGATGTCCCTCCCAGGTATCCCATCTCAGGTGGCTGGGCCACTAGTGCCATTTCTCCGTCTCCATTTCCTACCATCTGCCTCTTCCCCAGCTCATTCTGTCTTCACTGCTTTCTCAGCTTCCCCTTCCCCCATCTGCATCCCTGTGGGTGTGATCCTTGGGCCAAGAAAAACAGCTGAAAAAATCCACAGATGGTGGTGGCAGAAACAGTCCTTGAGTGCTGGGGCCCCCAATGGCCTTTGGTCTGTGATGGTTTCTCCTGTGGGAGCTACAGAGCAGGATCTGGCCCCAGGGAGCCAGAAACGTCCTAGACCAGATAGTGTCACAGCATTAGTTACCAAATTGCCAGAGATTATAATGATTGGACATTGATTTGCATGTAATTTAGCATATATTTTGCACATGAGTACTAAAGGAACACATTCTGGTTCCTGAGCTGCTCCCGTTTTTCCAGGTCCATCTCTTTCCAGGCAGGTTCTTCACAATTACCAACTGGCTACCTTCATCCCTGGGCTGGAAACAAGGGTTCTGCCAATGGGATGCCTTTTTTTTTTTTTTTTTTTTTTGAGACGGAGTTTCGCTCTGTAGCCCGGGCTGGAATGCAGTGGTGCCATCTCGGCTCACTGCAACCTCCGCCTCCCAGGTCCCGGTTGAAGCAATTCTGCCTCAGCCTCCCAAGTAGCTGGGATTACAGGTGTGCACCATGCCCAGCTAATTTTTTGTATTTTTTTAGTAGAGACGGGGTCTCACCCTGATAGCCAGGCTGGTCTTGAACTCCTGACCGCTTGATCCACCCACCTCGGCTTCCCAAAGTGCAGGGATTACAGGTATGAGCCACCGTGCCCTGTCCAATGGGATGCCTTCTAAGCCTAACCATACGGCAAACTCTCTTTTCTTTTTCTTCTTTTTTTTTTTTAGGCAGGGTCTCACTTTGTCACTCAGGCTGGAGTGCAGTGTCAATCCCTGCAAGCTTGACCCTCCAGACTCAAGCAGTCCTTCCACCTCAGCCTCTCAAGTAGCTGGGACTACAGGTGCATGCTACCACGCTCAGCTAATTTTTGTATTTTTTGTAGAGACAGTTTTGCCATGTCGCCCAGCCAATTTGAACTCCTGGGCTCAGGCGATCTGCCCACCTCAGCCTCCCAAAGTTCTGGGATTACAGGCATGAACCACTGTGCCTGCCCTTGAGTCAGCTTCTATCCTAGTTAGCCCTCCTCTCCTGGAGGAGCAAGAACTGGTGGCCCCCCAGGTCGTTGGCATGCTGGTGCTTACCCTAGGAGATGGCTAGAACGAGGAGAACGGGCGGCCAGGCCAGGGCTCAGCGTCTGCTGTTTAGAACCGACCAAAAGCTGAGATGGAGCTGCCACTATGGGGTCAGGGAAGCAGTGACTTGGGCTTTATGAAAACTTTGAAGTCAGGGATGGAGAGGGGAGGGGAAAGGACAGGGGATTGGTCTTAACCCCCAATCTGCTGAGTCCCAAGCCAAAGCTCCAGGCACTGGAAAGTAAGGAAAGACCAAATGGAGGGGAGCCCCTAACTAGATTCAGTCTTTTAATTCCCATGGAATTAAGTGGCTGGATCAGAGACAGGCTTGATGAGGAGAACGGAGATGGAGATACAGGAACAAGGATGAGCAGAAAGCCTGGGTCCCCCAAGTTACACTCCCTCGGATACTCTTATGAACAATGTGGGATGTAAATAAAATACCCTAGTTGTGAGAGACAGACTCTCTAGGCTGTCTTTTGGTTTGGGATTTTTTTTTTTTTTTTTTTTCCGAGACGGAGTCCTGCTCTGTCACCTAGGCTGGAGTGCAGTGGCACGATCTCGGCTCACTGTAACCTCCGCTCCCAGGTTCAAGTGATTCTCCTGCCTCAGCCTCCCGAGTAGCTGGGATTACAGGCATGTGCCACCATACCCAGCTAATTTTTTTATTTTTAGTAGAGGCGGGGTTTCACCATGTTGGCCGGGCTGGTCTCGAAATCCTGACCTTGTGATCCACCCGGCTCAGCCTCCCAAAGTGCTGGGATTACAAGCATGAGCCACCACACCCAGCTAGTTTTTGGGGTTTTTTGTTTTGTTTTGTTTTTGAGATGGGGTCTCCCTCTGTCACCCAGGCTGTGTGATCTTGGCTCACTGCAGCCTCATACTCCCAGGCTCAAGCAACCCTCCCATCTCAGCCTCCTAAACAGCTGGGACCACAGGCACATACCACCACACTTGGCTCATTTTTGTATTTTTGGTAGAGACAGTTTCACCATGTTACCCTGGCTGGTCTCAGAACTGGCCTCCCAAAGTGCTGGGATTACAGGTGGAAGCTACAGGGCCCAGCTTCCAGAACTCTTTATACTACCTATGGGGTGATGCTCACTCAGGTTGCAGGGATGACAGTGATCAGGATTAGGGCTCTTCTGTACTCAGTATATTTCTTTTTTTTTTTTTTTTTTCTTTTTTGAGACGGAGTTTCACTCTTGTTGCCCAGGCTGGAATGCAATGGCATGATCTCAGCTCACTGCAATCTCTGCCTCCCGGGTTCAAGTGATTGTCCTGCTTCAGCCTCCTGAGTAGCTGGGATTACAGGCACCTGCCACCACACCCAGCTAATTTTTGTGTTTTTAGTAGAGATGGGGTTTCGTCATGTTGGCCAGGCTGGTCTCCAACTCCTGACCTCAGGTGATCCGCCCACCTCGGCCTCCCAAAGTGCTGGAATTACAGGCATAAGCCACCGTGCCCAGCCCTGTACTCAGCATATTTCAAAACTCTCAGCTATTCTATATGGTAAGTAGCAGTTTGTTCACAAAGGAATGGAGCTTCAGAGAGGCTTAATGACTTACCTGAGGATACACAGCTAGTACATGGCAGTTTTGTCATCTGAACCCAGGTCAGGCTGGCTCAAGTGTTTGCACTCCTAACTGCAATACTAACCTCCAGGGGGCTGGTTAAATGGAAGCCCTTTCCAGATGAATACTGAAGCTTAGGAATGCTAGTATATCCTGGCATCCTTGTTTAGGAGAAGAAAAAGTATGTGCTAAGCAAATGGAAAAAGATAGGGTGTGCTAGGGAGATCCCACTCTATCCCAGGCCTTTGTTTCTTCCCTAGATTACTCAGCCCTGTGTGTTTATCCTAAAGGGGCTCTGCAGCACTGGAAATTTGTTTGGCAGCTGATGTCCTTTTCTCTCCCCAGCATTCACTGCTCTAGGCAGAGACCCAGGGTCACAGCAACTCCCCAGGGCCTTCACATGTCCCCAGTGTCCATGGGAACTCTCCTCCCAGCCTTTCACACACACCCTCCTTTGCTGCCTCTCCAGGTTCCAGCAGTGGCCTGAATTCTCAGGAGATGGACGGTATATTCCCTTACTGGTCTAGGCCAGAAAAAGGGGGATGAAAATGTCTGGATTAGACAGGGCAGGAAACAGGATCAACTCCAAGTCCTTTGAAGAACAGGAGCCAAACCACGGATAGTGAAGTTCAGCTTCTCCCTGCTGAAATGATGGTGATGTTCCCACAGCATCTCAGCTATGGGAATAATAATAATTCCCACAGCTGAGAAATAATAATAATTGCTGTGATTTACTGAGCACCTTCTATGGGCCAAGCAGTGTGCTAATTGCTTTGTTTTTGTTTTGTTTTGTTTTGAGACAGAGTCTCACTCTGTCACCCAGGCTGGAGTGCGGTGGTAATCAAAGCACACTGCAGCCTCGAACTCCTGGGCTCAAAGGATCCTCCAGCCTCAGCTTCCTGAGTAGCTGGGATTACAGGCACATGCCACCACGCCTGGCTAATTTTTGTATTTTTAGTAAAGATGGGGTTTCACCCTGTTGGCTAGGCTGGTGTCGAACCCCTGGCCTCAAAGTGATCCACCCACCTTGGCCTCCCAAAGTGCTGGGAATATAGGCGTGAGCCACCATGCCCGGCCTCCTTTGTGTAGATTAATTCTCACGATAGCAATGAGGTAGGTGCTATTATTATCCGCACTTCACAGGCAAAAAACTGGGGCTCCATTAAGCGTTTTGCCCAACAGTAAGTGACAGAAAAAAGACCAGACTTCTAACTCACTACTCAGGACTAACTTGAGAGAATGTAAAGTGCAGGGGAAATCTTGAAATAGAAGAAGTAAAATTGCTTTGTATTTCAAAAACTTCTGAGAACATACAGTAACTAAAAAAAACTTCAAGGAACAGATTTTTGTAGAGTCCTGCTTTAGTAAACAGATAAGATAAAATGATGATAGCATCATTTTTGTGAACATGCCGAGTCTTTAATGTTTTCCATTTATGCATTGCTACATTAGTAATTTGTTTAGTAGACCTCTTTTTCTTCCAAATCAGGTCACATCAATAGAAATTCTGATTTAGAGGGGCCTAAATCAATGACGCAGACAGACTTAGCATAGGCAAAAGTCAGACGTGGGATCAGTTAGCCCACAGACCAACCACTCTAAATATTGGGTTATGCCATTTAATCTCTTAGAGTCTTTGGCTTCATTGGTAAAATCAAGGTAGCACTTGCCCATAGGATGATCGCAAGGGTTAAAAGAGAATTGTTAGAATTCTGCTAACTCCTGCTGCTCCTCTTCCTCCAGGAGTAAGTGGCAGGGAATGGGTAGCAGGCTGGGGGAAAAGCGGAGAGTCCCTGACAACAGATGGCAAAGTTACCATATTCTGTGTGGTTCCGAATTCAGCACAGCTTTTCTCATTCCCTTCCCCCGGACCCCCTCCTTCTTGGGCTTGCCCACCCTAACTGGAAGCTTTAGGCTTGTTCTCCCTGTTGTGTTAAAGGGGAAGGGATGGGGGGAAGGGGGACTAAGTCTTAAAGCTCTCAACACGATCTAAGGCACAGCTATGCTATTTATAGCCCAAGGGAGCGAGTGACTGGGAGGGGAGGGACAAGCAGCTTTTGCCTTGAGCTAATGGGAGCTGTAAGTGAGGGCATGATGGAGAATAGACTAGGGGACAGAGGATGCTCCTAGTTGGGGTTGGAATGGGAAGAAATGGGGTTGAAAGGCTGGGAGGATCAGAGGGGAGAAAACATTAGGGGATATAGTTGTGTCTGGGGCACTTGAAGGGTAAGGAGTGGAGTAACAGGAACAGGCAGTGAAAGTTTCTAGATAATATGGCTAGGCTGAGGCCGCTTCCTGGTGGAGGCTGTCTGTAACACCCCCACCCCCCACCCTTTTATAAACAGGCATTGAGTTCCAAGGACCTCCTAGCATTTGTCCAAGGACAGCCCCAAGGGCCACAGGCCTGAAGCCAGAAAGTACCTTTGGTATCCACTAATCTTTCTGAGAAGACTTCACATATTTTTTAATTTAATTTTTTTTTTTTTTCTGAGACAGAGTCTCACTCTGTCGCCCAGGCTGGAGTGCAGTGGTGCTCACTGCAACCTCCACCTCCCGGCTTCAAGCAATTCTCCTGCCTCAGCCTCCCGAGTAGCTGGGACTACCCAGCTAGTTTTTGTCTTTTTGGGTAGAGACGGTCACCATGTTGGCCAGTGTGGTCTTGAACTCCTGATCTCAGGTGATCCACCCGGCTTGGCCTCCCAAAGTGCTGGGATTACAGGCATGAGCCACCACACCTGGCCAAAAGAACTTTTTTGACAACAAAAAAATCCGGTTCAGTCAACATCCCTGTGGGCAGGGGCAGGGAGAAGCAGTATAATGTGTCCCACAGGTTAACTGAAACTGCTGGGATTAGTGGAGAGGGAGGGTGGTGTTTCCCACTAATACCTCTCTCCCATTAGCAGGAGTAATCAATAACTTCTCTCTCTTTTTTTTTTTTTTTTTTTTTTTTTTTTTTGAGATAGAGTCTCACACTGTCACCCAGGCGGGAGTGCAGTGGTGTGATCTCAGCTCACTGCAACCTCCGCCTCCTGGGTTCACGTGATTCTCCTGCCTCAGCCTTCCAAGTAGCTGGGATTACAGGTGCATACCACCACACCCAGCTAATTTTTTTCAATTTTTAGCAGAGATGGGGTTTCACTATATTGGACAGACTGGTCTCGAACTCCTGACCTCATGATCCACCCACCTCAGCCTCCCAGAGTGCTGGGATTACAGGCATGAGGCACCGCGCCCGGCAAGAGTAATCAATAACTTCTTTAACAGTTCTTACTATCCAGCCAGTCTAGGGCAGGCAGGACTCCCTGTTCCCAACAAGCAGCATTCTCAAAACCTTTTCTGGGCTGGGCTCAGTGGCTCATGCCTGTTATCCTAGCACTTTGGGAAGCTGAGGCGGATGGATTGCCTGAGCTCAGGAGTTCGAGACCAGCCTGGAGAACACAGTGAAACCCCATCTCTACTAAAAATACAAAAAATTAGCCAAGTGTGGCAGTGTGCGCCTGTAATCCCAGCTACTCAGGAGTCTGAGGCAGGAGAATCGCTTGAACCCGGGAGGCAGAGGTTGCAGTGAGCCGAGATCCGCCATTGCACTCCAGACTGGGTGACACAGCGAGACTCCATCTCAAAAAAAAAAAAAAAAATTTACCTCTCTGGGCCTCTTTCCATCTTCCAAGACAGAAGAATCTGCTCTGAGTTTACCAGCCAAGTGGGGACCCTGGAAAGTGTGTAATGGAAATAGTGACACATTGCAGCCTTCAGATTGACCCTACTGTTCCCAAACCACAGAGCCCCAGGGCGACTCTCAAGTTCTCAAATTGGGTTTTGATCCTTTCCTGCCTGAGCCCCATGTGGATTAAAAGTGATGTGGTTCTCACAGCACCCAGCTGTACCACTCTCTGCCAAAGGCTGGAAATGAGATCCATTTCCCTGTTTGAAACTTACAGCTTTTTTCCCCTTCCCTCCAGCAAGTGGTCTTTCTTCTTCTAGGGATGATGAGCCTTCATTCACTTATTCACTCAGCATATACTTCCTAAGTACCTACAATTTGCTGGCCTCTGTTCCAGGAGCTGGGACACAGTGCCCCTGCCTTCGGGGAGCTCACGTTGTAGCAGACACCCTGGTTTGCTCCATATCCTGGCGAATGCCTGGGCCCAAGAGCCTCTACCCTGGAATTCTGACCTCAGTTTCCCCACCAGTAATGGGATTAAAGGAAATCACTAGCTGCCAAGGTGGTAGAGGAGAGAAAGAAGTCTTGACTAGAAGACAAGAACCTTAGGTTATATTTTAGGTTTTGGGGTTTTTTGGGGGTTTTTTGTTTGTTTGTTTGTTCGTTTGTTTTTGAGACAGGGCCTTGCTCTGCTCTGTTGCCTAGGCTAGAGTACAGCCCCAGGCTAGAGTGCAGCCTCAACTTCCTGTGCTCAAACGATCCTCCCAAGTAGTTGGGACTACAGGTGCAGGCCACCAAACCTGTTCATTTTTACATTTTTTGTAGAGACAGGGTTTCACTAAGTTGCTCAGGCTGGTCTCAAACTCCTGGGCTTAAGCAATCCTCCCACTTTGGCCTCCTGAAGTGCTGAGATTATAAGCGTGAGCCACCGTGGCCAGCCTACTTGTTTTTTAAAGTATCTACAAGTGGCCGGACATGGTGGCTCATGCCTGTAATCCCAACACTTTGGGAGGCTGAGGCGGGTGGATCACCTGAGGTCAGGAGTTCGAAACCAGCCTGGCCAACATGGCGAAATCCTGTCTCTACTAAAAATACAAAATTAGTGGGCATGGTGGCTCGTGCCTGTAATCCCAGATGTTAGGGAGGCTGAGGCAGGAGAATCGCTTAAACCCAGAAGGTGGAGGTTGCAGTGAACTGCGATCACGCTATTGCACTCCAGCCTGGGCAACAAGAGCAAAACTCCGTCTCAAAACAAACAAACAAAAGAAACGTTGCTCTATCAGAAGGGAGACAGAGCTGCAGGCTTGGTGGCTTGGTAATAAGGTAACAAATTAGAAAGTAAATGTATTGCCCGGTGCGGTGGCTCATGCCTGTAATCCCAGCACTTTGGGAGGCCGAGGTGGGCGGATCATGAGGTCAGGAGATCGAGACCATCCTGGCTAACACGGTGAAACCCCATCTCTACTAAAAATACAAAAAATTAGCCAGGCATGGTGGCGGGCACCTGTAGTCCCAGCTACTCCGGAGGCTGAGGCAGGAGAATGGCATGAACCCGGGAGGCGGAGCTTGCAATGAGCCGAGATCGCACCACTGCACTCCAGCCTGGGCGAGAGAGTGAGACTCCGTCTCAAAAAAAAAAAAAAGGAAAGTAAATGAATGTATTGTTCCCAATCTCTAGGAAGAAAGAATAGGCAATGCATTTTGGGAGGGGGAGGCAGGAGGATTGACTGAGCTCAGGAGTTCGAGACCAGCCCGGGCAACATAGGGAGACCTTGTCTCTACTAAAAATAAAAAAAATTAGCCCGGCATGGTGGCGCATGCCTGTAGTTCCAGCTGCTCAGAAGGCTGAGGTGGGAGGATCACTTGAGCCTAGGCGGTTGAGGCTGTGGTGAGCTGTGATCACGCTGCTGCACTCCAGCCTGGGCAACAGAGTGAGACCCTGTCTCAAAGAAAACAAAAAGAAAAAGAAAAAAAAATAGGCAACAATAAAAGATGGGGAGTTTTCCCTTCCAGATTCATTCATGAATCTATAGGAAAATAATATCTAATGAACATTTGTATATATAAAAATACATTTATATATTTATAGTTATATATATATATATACACACACACATATATATATATAATCAAATGTTTTAATACCATTTTAAAGGTTTTTTTTTGAGACAGAGTCTCCCTCTCTTGCCAGGCTAGAGTGCAGTGGTGTGATCTTGGCTCGCTGCAACCAACCTCTGCCTCCTGGGTTCAAGCCGTTTTCCTGCCTCAGCCTCCCAAGTAGCTGAGACTACAGGCATGCACCACCATGCCTGACTAACTTTTTTGTATTTTTAGTAGACAGGGTTTTGCTGTGTTGGCCAGGCTGGTCTTGAACTCCTGAGCTCATGTGATACACCCGCCTTGGCCTCCCAAAGTGCTGGGATTATAGGCATGAGCCACTGTGCCTGACCTTAAAGGTTTTTTTTTTTTTTTTGAGACGGAGTCTCACTCTGCCACCCAGGCTGGCTCACTGCAAGCTCCGCCTCCCAGGTTCACGCCATTCTCTTGCCTCAGCCTCCCGAGTAGCTGGGACTACAGGCGTCCGCCACCACGCCCGGCTAATTTTTTGTATTTTTAGTAGAGACAGGGTTTCACCGTGTTAGCCAGGATGGTCTCAATCTCCTGACCTTGTGATCTGCCTACCTCGGCCTCCCAAAGTGCTGGGATTACAGTCATGAACCACCACGTCCGGCCTAAAGGTTTTCATTTGTCTTAATATGCCCCAGAAAAGCACACCATCAAAAGTATGCAGCTCAGCCAGGCGTGGTGGCTCATACATGTAATCCCAGCACTTTGGGAGGGGGGGCAGCGGTGGGGCAGGGGGAAGATCACTTCTGGCCAACATGGTGAAACCCTGTATTTACTAAAAATACAAAAATTAGCCGGGTGTGGTGGCATACACCTGTAATCAAGCTACTCAGGAGGCTAAGACAGGAGAATCAGTTGAACCCAGGAGATGGAGGTTGCAGTGATCCGAGATGGTGCCACTGCACTCCAGTCTGGGTGACAGAGTGAGACTCTGTCTCAAGAAAACAAACAGGCCAGGCTCAGTGGCTCATGCCTGTAATCCCATCACTCTGAGAGGCTGAGGCAGGTGGATCACCTGAGGTCAGGAGTTTGAGACCATCTTGGCCAACATGGTGAAACCTCGTCTACTAAAAATACAAAAATTAGTCAGGTGTGGTGGTGCGCACCTGTAGCCCCCAGCTACTCAGGAGCCCGAAGCAGGATAATAGCTTGAACCTGGGAGGCAGAGGTTGCAGTGAGCTGAGATTGCGCCATTGCACTCCAACCTGGGTGATAGAATGAGACTCCATCTCAAAAAAAAAAAAAAAAAGAAGAAAAAGAAAACAAATCAACCAAGTATGCAGGTCAATGTACTAACTGAACACACCTGTGTATTCAGCGCCCAGCTCAAGAACAGTGAACTGCCTGAAGAGTTCATCTTGCCCGCTACCCAGAAAAGCTGATGCACTGCAAACAGCAGGTTTTCCCAATAGAGAAAGAGTTTAATGAATGTAGAGGTGGCTACATGAGAGACTAGAGTTTATTACTCAAATCAGTCTCCCCCAAAATTCAGAGACTAGGGTTTTTTAAGGATAATTTGGCGGGCAGGGGGCTAGGGAGTGGGGAATGCTGATGGTTGGGTTGGGGATGAAATCATAGGCTGTTGAAGCTGTCTTCCATTCCTGGGTGGCATCCAGAACTAGTTGAGCCAGTTTACTGATCTGGGTGGCACCAGCTGGTGCCTCAGAATGCAGGATCTGAAAAAATATCTCATACCAATCTCAGGATTTTTTTTTTTTTTTTTTTGAGACAGGCTGTCACTCTATCACCCAGGCTGGAGTACAGTGTGTGATCATGGCTCACGGCAGCCTCAGCCTCCCTGGGCTTAGGAGATCCTCCCTGCTCTGCCTCCCAAGCATCTGGGACTACAGATGTGTGCCACCACGCCCAGCTACTTCTTTTTTTTTTTTTTTTTTTTTTTTAGTAAAAACAGGGTTTCACCATATTGCCCAAGCTGGTCTCGAACTCCTGGGCCCATGTGCTCCACTCACCCTACCCTCTCAAAGCGTTGGGATTACAGTCGTGAGCCACCATGCTGGCCAATATCGGGTTTTATAATAGTAATGTCATCCATAGGAGCAAAGGAGCAATTGGAGAGGTTAGGAATCTTTTTTTTTTTTTTTTTTTGAGACAGAGTCTCACTCTGTCACCCAGGCCGGAGTGCAGTGGCGCCATCTTGGCTCACTGCAAGCTCCACCTCCCGGGTTCACGCCATTCTCCTGCCTCAGCCTACCGAGTAGCTGGGACCACAGGCACCCGCCACCATGCCCGGCTAATTTTTTGTATTTTTAGCAGAGACGGAGTTTCACCGTGTTAGCCAGGATGGTCTCGATCTCCTGACCTCGTGATCCACCCGCCTCAGCCTCCCAAACTTCTGGGATTACAGGCGTGAGCCACCGTGCCCGGCTGAGGTTAGGAATCTTATGGCCTCTGGCTGCATGACTCCTGAGCCCTAATTTCTCATTTTTTTTTTGTTTTGTTTTGAGATGGAGTTTCACTCTTGTTGCCCAGGCTGGAGTGCAACGGTGCAGTCTCGGCTCACCGCAACCTCTGCCTCCCGGGTTCAATTGATTCTCCTGCCTCAGCCTCCCGGGTAGCTGGGATTATAGGCATGCGCCACCATGCCCAGCTAATTTTTTTTGTATTTTCAGTAGAGGCAGGGTTTCTCCATGTTGGTCAGGCTGGTCTTGAACTCCTGACCTCAGGTGATCTGCCTGCCTCGGCCTCCCAAAGTGCTCCGATTACAGGTGTGAGCCACCGGCCTGGCCCCTAATTTCTAATCTTATAGCTGATTTGCTAGTTCTACAAAGGCAGTCTGGTCCCCAGGCAGAAGGGATTTATTTTGGGAAGGGACTCTTATCATCTTTGTTTCCAAATTAAATTATAAAGTCAATTCCTCCCATGGAGAACTCAGCCTATTCCCAGGAATGAACAAGGGCAGCTTGGAGGTTAAAAGTAAGATGGAGTCGGTTAGGTCAGATCTCTTTCACTGTTGTAATTTTCCTGTGTCAGATTTTTCTTTTTGTTGTTGTTTTTTGAGACAGTCTCTCTCTGTTGCCCAGGCTAGAGTGCAGTGGTGAGATCTTTGCTCACTGCAACCTCCGCCTCCTGGGTTCAAGCGATTCTCGTGCCAAGTAGCTGGGATTGCAGGCATGTGCAACCACTCCCGGCTACTTCTTTTGTATTTTATTTTATTTTATTTTATTTTATTTTATTTTATTTATGTATTTATTTATTTAAGACAGAGTCTTGCTGTGTCACCCAGGCTGGAGTGCAATGGCGCAATCTTGGCTCACTGCAACCTCCACCTCCTGGGTTCAAGCAATTCTCCTGCCTCAGCCTCCCGAGTAGCTGAGATTACAGGCACCCGCCACCACGCCCAGCTAATTTTTTGTATTTTTAGTAGAGATGGGGTTTCACCATGTTGGCCAGGCTGGTCTCGAACTCCTGACTTCAGGTGATCCACCTGCCTCAGCCTCCCAAAGTGCTGGGATTACAGGCGTAAGCCACCGCACCTGGGGTTTTTTTGTATTTTTAGTAGAGACGGGGTTTCACCATGTTGTCCAGGCTGGTCTCGAACTCCTGACCTTAGGTGATCCACCACCTCAGCCTCCCAAAATGCTTGAGATTACAGGCATGAGCCACCATCCCCAGCCTGTGTCAGATTTTTCTCACTGTCATGATTTTTGCAAAGGCAGTTTCAACAGAACAAGGCCAGCCCCCCCAAAACCCCTCATGCTCCTTTCCAGTAACTATCCTGCCTGCCAAGTAACCGCTATCCTTCCTTCTTTCTTTTTTTTTTTTTTTTTTTGAGACAGAGTCTTACTCTGTCACCCAGGCTGGAGTGCAGTGGCGGGAGCTTGGCTCACTGCAACCTCTGCCTCCTGGGTTCAAGCAGTTCTCACAGGCGCATGCCACCACACCCAGCTAATTTTTGTATTTTTAGTAGAGACAGAGTTTCACCATATTGGTCAGGCTGGTCTCGAACTCCTGACCTCAGGTGATCCACCTGCCTCATCCTCCCAAAATGCTGGGATTACAGGTGTGAGGCACTGCGCCCAGCCCACTATCCTTACTTCTAATTTTTTTTTTGAGACCAAGTCTTGCTCTGTCCCCAGGCTGGAGTGCAGTGGCGCAATCTCGGCTCACTGCAACCTCCAACTCAGCCTCCCAAGTAGCAGGGATTACAGGCTCACACCACCACGCCCAGCTAATTTTTTGTATTTTTAGTAGAAATGGGGTTTCACCACGTTAGCCAGGCTGGTCTCAAACTTCTGACCTCAGGTGATCCACCTGCCTCACCCTCCCAAAGTGCTGGGATCATAGGCGTGAGCCACTGTGCCCAGCCCACTGGCCTTACTTCTTCTTTTTTTGAGACGGAGCCTTGCTCTATACCCAGGCTGGAGTGCAGTGGCACAATCTCCACTCACTGTAACCTCCAGCTCCCTGGTTCAAGCAATTCTCGTCTCAGCCTCCGGAGTAGCTGGGATTACAGGCATGCGCCACCACGCCCAGTTAATTTTTGTATTTTTAGTAGAGACGGGGTTTAGTGCTGGGATTACAGGCGTGAGCCACTGCACCTTACTACTTCTTCTTTTTTTTTTTTTTTTTTGAGTTTTGCTCTTGTTGCCCCAAGCTGGAGTGCAATGGCACGATCTCAGCTCACTGCAACCTCTGCCTCCCGGGTTCAAGCAATTCTCCTGCCTCAGCCTCCTGAGTAGCTGGGATTACAGGCATGTGCCACCACGCCCATCTAATTTTTTGTATTTTTAGTAGAAATGGGTTTTCACCATGTTAGCCAGGCTGGTCTTGAACTCCTGACCTTAGGTGATCTGCTCACCTCGGCCTCCCAGAGTGCTGGGATTACAGGCGTGAGCCACTGCGCCTGGCCAACTGTCCCTACTTCTAACGGCATGGATTAGTTTTGCTTGTTTTGTTGTTGTTGTTGTTGTTGTTGTTTTGTTTTTTTTTAAACGCGGTCTTGCTCTGTAACCCAGGCTGGAGTGCAGTGGTGCAGTGGTTCAGTGGCGCAATCACAGCTCACTGCAGCCTCAACTTCCCCAGCTCAAGTGATCTTCCCACCTCACCACCTCAGCCTCTGGAGTAGCTGAGACTCCAGGCACGTGCCACCATGCCTGGCTAATTTTTGTATTTTTTGTAGAGGTAAGGTTTTGCCATGTTGCTAAGGCTGGTCTTGAACTACTGAGCTCAAGTGATCCGCCCACCTTGGCCTCCCTAAACGCTGGGATAACAGGCGTGAGCCACAGCACCTGGCCAGTTTTGTCTGTTTTTGAAGTTTTTGTAAATGGAAACTTTTGTGAGATCCATCTTATGTGTAAATGTAGATTGTTCATTTTCATTGCAGCATAATGTACGTAACACAATTTATCTAGCCATTCTACGGTTGACAGGCATTTTGGGTAGTTTCTAGTTTTTTGACTTATTATAAATAGTGCTGCTATGAATACTCTAGTACAAGTATTTTGGTGAACATTTGTACACATTTTTGTGGAATTGCCATGGAATTCCAAAGGCATAGTGTATTCATAGGTTCAGCTTTAGTAGTGTAGTGGCGGAAAGGTGTGACACCTTTCCTCGTCCATCATAAGGATCACAGCTGACACTCCTATAACAAAACCCAGATTAACAAGAGAAGGGCATAACCAAGTTATTTAACCAAAGTTTTATGTAACACAAGAGCCTTCGGAAATTAAGACCTCAAAGGGCCGAGTGCGGTGGCTCACACCTGTAATCCCAGCACTTTGGGAGGCCTAGGCGGGTGGATCACGAGGTCAGGAGTTCAAGACCAGCCTCACCAACATAGTGAAAATCAGTCTCTACTAAAAATACAAAAAAAATTAGCTGGGCGTGGTGGTGTGCGCCTGTAGTCCCAGCTGCTTGGGAGGCTGAGGCATGAGAATTAGTTGAACCTGGGAGGCGGAGGTTGCAGTGAGCCGAGATCACGCCACTGCACTCCAGCCTGGGTGATGGAGAGAGACCCTGTCTCTCTCTCTCTCTCTCTCACACACACACACACACACACACACACACACACACACAAACCCTCAATACCCTAGGACAATTGTTTTTATGCTTAGGTTCAATGCAGAATGGACAAGCAGAATGTGATCAGACAAAAGGGGTATGATCTAATTTAACAGACTGAGCGGGGAACCCAACAAGGCTTGTCGGTTCAAATTCTTCTTGGCTTCCCAGTGTAACATTCCTTCCTCCAGGGTATTCCTTCCTGGTTCCTCTGGAATGAGGGTCTTCAAGGGGGAAGAGAGAAGGGGGAGAGTGACCTTTCTGGTTTTATGGCTTGCTTTGGGGGAGAGGGGTTCTAGTTTCTATGACCCGCCTTGGGGAAGAGGAATTTTTATTTCTATGACTCGCTTCAGGGGAGAAAGGGGCGGGAGACAGGAGGGCAGGAGAAGGTCAGAGAGAGACTTTGCTTCTGAGGCCTTCCAGTCTCCTTTAGTTCAAAGCACTCAGCACGCCAAAGCTCCATACTTTGGGATATTGTTTTCTTTCTTTCTTTTGTAAAGAGATGGGGTCTCGCTCTGTCTTCCAGGCTGGAGTGTAGTGGCATAATCATAGCCCACTGCAGTTTCCTGAGTAGCTGGGACTACATACAGCCACCACACCCTGGGAAATCATTTTCTGAGCGTCAACAGTAGATATTGCCAGTTTTGCAAAGTCCGCTGGGCACAGTGGCTCATGTCTGTAATCCCAGCTCTTTGGGAGGCCAAGGCGGGCAGATCACTTGAGGTCAGGATTTGAGACCAGCCTGGCCAACATGGTGAAACCCCGTTTCTACTAAAAATACAAAAATTAGCCAGGCATGGTGGCGGGCACCTGTATTCCCAGCTACTCCGGAGGCTGAGGTAGAATCTTTTGAACCTGGGAGGCGGACATCGCAGTGAGCCAAGATCACCCCACTGCACTCCAGCCTGGGCGACAGAGTGAGACTCTGTTGCAAAAACAACAACAAAGTGATTTAGGCCGGGCACAGTGGCTCATGCCTGTAATCCCAGCGCTTTGGGAGGCCGAGGCAGGCGGATCACAAGGTCAGGAGATCGAGACCATCCTGGCCAACATGGTGAAACCCTGTCTCTACTAAAAATACAAAAATTAGTTGGGCGTGGTTGCGTGCGCCTGTAGTCCCAGCTACTCGGGAGGCTGAGGCAGGAGAATTGCTTGAACCGGGGAGGTGGAGCTTGCAGTGAGCCTAGATGGCGCCACTGCACTCCAGCCTGGGCGACAGAGCGAGACTCCGTCTCAAAACAAAACAAAACAAAACAAAACAAAACAAAAAAAGTTATTTGTACTAGTTTACAGTTGCAGGCTGTGAGAATTTTAATATTTTATTCAACAGGTACAATGATGTTGTTTCCTGTGTTATTTTAGTTACATGTTATTTGTTATTTCCAGGTATTTTCAGAGTTTTCACCCTGGTCATTTTATTTTTTTCACTTATTTTTTTGAGATAAGGTCTCACTCTGTCGCTCAGGCTGGAGTGCAGTGGCGCGATCTCAGCTTACGGCAGCCTTGACCTCCCGGGCTCAAGCGATCCTCCCACCTCATGCTTGGAGTAGCTAGGATCACAGGTGCGCGTCACCACACCCGGCTAATTTTTGTATTTTTTGTAGAGATGGGGGTTTTGCCATATTGTCCAGGCTGGTCTGGAACCCCAGGGCTCAAGCAATCCGCCTGCCTAGGCCTCCCAAAGTGCTGGAATTACAGGCGTGAGCCACCGCGCCCATCCCACACTTGTCATTTTAAATACATCTGTAGAGAGGCAATGTGATAAGGCGTGGGGACAGACTACAGCAATCACAGGGAGAAGTACTTAAATGCTCCGAGGCCAAGCAGGTCATGAAATGATTTAAGCAGCTGAGTGGGGACACTGCCTACCCCGACAAGGTGACTCAAGAGGAGCTGCCATGTAAAAAGAGAAGCTCAAAGTAAGCAGGTTTTGACTTTTTAGGGAGGCCAGAAATCTGGATTTTAATATTTTGGTAACTAATTCATATTTTTGGAAAACATACTGGCCACACAAAACTGGTCAGTGCATTAGATGCCTAGCCTTCAAGATTTCCACTCTGGGGCTACCCCTTAGGGCTTGGCTTTGGGTGGGGGAGTTTGACTTGCAGCAAGTAACCTCACTTGTTAGCGCTTAATTTCCCCTCTCGTCAAAAGGGCAAAATAATAAAAGCCTATCCATCGGCATTCTGATGCTCAGATGAGATAATTCCAGAGGTCGCCCATCTCTTTACTGAGCCTTCCTTTATTACCCAAAGTCTCACTCTACTTAAAGCATTTGGAGAATTTTCGGTTTCCTACTGGGCATTTTAAAACTGGGGATTCCTATGCATGAAAATTTTTCCCAAGTCCTCTGAATGGGATCCTGCTGGGATGCAAAGAGTTAAGAGGAAATAGCCTATTAGGGTCTTGCTAATCGGAGAAGTTCAGGACCTGAAAAGTATCTAGAGCACTGCTAAGAGCCCCGACTCTAGCTAGATCCACGCAGGGCCCGCCAGATCCTCGAGGAATTGTAGAGCAGAACCTAGGAGGAGACATTAGCATCCCGTGCTACAATGGACCAAGGCCTCGGCGGAGCGCGCAGAAGACAACTCTGGGCCCGCTAAACCAACCCAGGATACCCAGGTAAGGCGAGAACCCACGGCGCCGTTAGCGGCCCGCTCAAACTGAGGCGCGGCTGGCGGGGGACTCTCGCCCGAAAATCAGCTTGGAGGAATGAACTGTCCGGAGCGAAGTCTGCGCCCACCCGGGGTCCAGACTCCACGCGGGTGACTCCCACGCGCGTCGCGCCTCCGCCCCGTCCCGGACTATCCGAGAGCGCGGCGAGGACTCGACCGCGGAAAGTTGGCGCTGGCGTCGCTTCCCGCGCGTTCTGGGGCGCCCCCTCCCACTCGAGCGCCACGTGCCGCGCGCCCCCCACTCCCGGGCCGCGGCGGGACGCCCCCGCCCCCACCGCAGCGCGCAGTGCGCAGGCGCCTTCCCGCGGGTCGCGGCGGCGGGAGCGGGAGGCGGCGGCGGCAGCGGCGGGAGCGGCTTCTGCCTCGGCTGGAGACTGAGGCGAAGGCGGCAGCGGCGGAGGAGGTGGAGGAGAGGCGAGGGTGAAGGCGATGGCGACGCTGGGCACATGAGGCCGCGACCGGCGGGACGGGCCGAGGCCCGGCGGAGGAGGCGGCTCCGGGGGAACCCGCCGCCGGGTGAGGGGCGGCCGCAGGGCCGGCTGAGGAGAAGCGGGCCAGGGGCGGGGTCCCAGGGGGAGGCGGGAGAACTCTTGGGGAGCCTGGGGAGGGGCCGAGGAGAACCTCCGGAGGTCCGGGGAGGAGCGCGGCCGGAGCGGGAGGAGGAGGGGGGCGCCGCCGAGGGGTTCCCGCTGAGTCCGGAGGGGCGTCGCCGGCCCGCGTCCTGCCACTGTCCCCGGCGCACCCTCCCTCTTTGTCCCCAGGCGCGCGGCTCCCAAATCGGGAGGGAAACGGCTCGGGGGTGTCCTGGGCCGCGGAGGTGTCGGGGGACGGTCGGGGAGCCCGGGCAGAAGCGGCGCGCACTCGGCGGCGCCGCGGCGGTGCCGACAACTACCCGGGCGGTTAGGGGCGCAGGGCGGAGCCGGGCCGCCCCTCGCCGCCCGGGCTCTTCGCGGGCTGCTCTTTGTCTCCCGACCTGGGTCCCTGCGTCTCCGGCGGCGTGCGGGCTCGTCTGAGGCTTTCCGCATCTCCCCGCTGGAACTCCTGCCTCCCGGGGGTTAGAGGAGGGTTCGTTCGAGGGCTGGAAGCGGGAAAGCGGGGCGGAAGGACTGGGCTCATCGCCTCCTGATTAACTCGTTGTCTTTACTTAAAAATGACTTTTCCCCCACTTCGTCAAACTTGAGAACTGTTTGTGTGTGTGTGTGTGTGTGTGTGTGTGTGTGTGTGTGTGTGTGTGTGTGTGTGTGTGTGTGTGTGTGTGTGTGTGTGTGTGTGTGTGTGTTTCCTTAAGTCTCTAGCTTCAAAATTAAGAGTAGGCGCTACCGCTGTGATTGTGGGCAGTTGTGTGGTTGGCGGCTGCGTTTGGAGCTCTGAGTTGAAAAGATGTACGTGAATGTATGGTTTAGATTTTGTTCTTTTTTTTTGCGATTGTCTGATTGGGAGTACTTTTCCTTTGCTAAATGGGCGAATTTGGTTTTCTTTTTGTTCGTTGAGAACTGGCAGTGATACCGATTTCATTATGCTCATGCTTAATTTTGTTAGCATCAAGACGATGTGAAATCGAGTAAGTTAAGTTTGAATAAGTTCAGGCTGAGGGTCATCTTGTATGCCTGATAAGTCTAAATTTGTTATATGTTTGTGTCGTGTACACGTTCAAGTGAATATATGTGAAAGCGCTATAAAAAATCAAACTACATAAAAGGGATTTTAATTTCCTGGTAAGCAGGAAACAGCATAGCTCTAGTACTTTAATATCTGTAGAAAAATGCGTTAATAATGTCATTTAAGAATAAAATATTTCTCTCCCTAGAGAGGGTTTAGGTATTATTCAGAGTAAAAGAGCAAAAAAATTTCAACCTCAGAGGGTATGGAAAAAAAACAGAAAAATACCCTTACTTCCAGAGCTCCTGATTAAAATATTGTGAGTTGTGGGTTAAGTTTACTGATTTAAAAAAAAGTTAGCATAGAGTTGTATCACTGCAGTTGCTTTGAATGTCTTAAGTACTGTGTAATGGCAGAATTAAACACGAACTAACTTTTCTGGGTAGAAGGTAAAAAGCTCCAATAAACAGATCTTAGTTTTCCCCAGATTTTTGTGCCCAGAGTGCTGTAGGCAAAGGGCATATTGAAGAGATACATAGAAGTTGTATGGAAGGTCTGTTAATATTTGTCCTGATTTGTAATGGCTTAATATTATTTACTACTTAAACTGTTGTGCATTTTTCCAAAGCATTTCAAACAACCTCTTCAAAAGCCAGCACTTTTAACTTTTGAGGTTGTGTGACTTAAGAATTGTTTTCTACCAGGTAGCCACCACAGTTCTCTTAGAAAGGAGCAAAGGACCTGGTAATTTTCTCTCTAATCAATTCATGAAGGTAAAATTGAGTTTTAGCCTTTAATCCAAAGGACTTAAGTTAACATATCTCCAGCATAACAATCTTACTTATAAATGCTGTTATCCTTTGTCAGTTAAATTTTATTCTTATATTTGTATAAGTCAGCCAAAGGGAAGGAATGGAGGGTTGTGTTTCTGATTAGTCCACTCCCCCCAGGTCCAGGCTTGCCTATCAATTGAGTAATGAGGATCTTAGAATACAGGATATATAATTTAAATCCAGAGCATCGTTCTCTTAACAAATGCTTAGTGTTTGTTCCATGCCTAATTCAATGCAAAGTGATGAGTTCCAAAAAACTATTGCTTTATTTGCTGTTTGTTCACATTTCAAAATTGGTGAGGTGTGTTCTTTTTTCTTTTTCCTTTTCCTTTTTTTTTTTGAGATGGAGTCTTGCTCTGTCGCCCAGGCTAGAGTGCAGTGGCTGGGACTACAGGTACCCGCCACCACGCCCGGCTAATTTTTTTTTGTATTTTTAGCAGAGATGGGGTTTCACCATGTTAGCCAGGATGGTACCGATCTCCTGACCTCGTGATCCTCCCGCCTCGGCCTCCCAAAGTGCTGGGATTACAGGCGTGAGCCACCGCGCCCGGCCATCCTTTTTTTTTTCAAAGACATTGCTATGATGCCCAGGCTGTCATAGTACACTGCAGCCTCAAATTCCTGGGCTCAAGCCATCCTCCTGCCTCAGCCTCTTGAGTATACCCAGCTAATTTCTTTTTTCCCCTCCTTTCCGGTCCTGTCCTGTCCTTCCTTCCTATAGTTAAGTTTGACTAGGGGGTATGATTACTTATTTCTGAACTTATGCTTTTCTTGTAGTGTAGAAATACATGTGGCTCCTGTTCAAAATATTTGATAAAAATTTAGGCAAAGAAAAAGCAGGAATTTTTTTTGTTTGTTTGTTTGTTTTTGAGACGGAGTTTAGCTCTTATTGCCCAGGCTGGAGTGCAATGGTGCTATCTTGTCTCACTGCAACGGTGCTATCTTGTCTCACTGCAACCTCCGCCTCCCGAATTCAAGTGATTCTCATGCCTCAGCCTCCCAAGTAGCTGGGATTACAGGAATGCCCCACCATGCCCAGCTAATTTTGTATTTTTTAGTAGAGACGGGGTTTCACCATGTTGGTCAGGCTGGTCTCCAACTCTTGACATTAGGTGATCCGCCTGCCTCTGCCTTCCAAAGTGCTGGGATTACAGGTGTGAGCCACCGCACTCGACCAGATTATTAGTTTTGTAAGACCATTCCTTTGAGAATAGGTATGAGAAGATAGATTTTGGCTGAGATCGTTAACCTGAAATTTAGACATAGAAAACAGTTCTGAGCTGTTAATATCAGCTGAGTGGCAACAGTTGTTTTTCAACATACTGCTACAGCTGATGAGTTCAGTTTGTGTTGAAATAAGAACCTAGTAAAATGTATTTTTAAAAATATTTTTTAAGATTTAATACAAAAAATTTTAAATACAGAAAACTAGCTGGGCATTTGAGCATTGCTATTTACTGCAACTCTAAAGAGTGAATGACCTGTTAGTACTGGCTGGCATACAGTTATACATTCTTGAATTTTACAAGTACTGTAGTTGGCTGAGAGCGCTCCTTGGCAATAAAGGTTTATCTTTCAGACCTGTGGAATATATTGCCCAAAGAGTTTTCCTAAAACAAGGATATGATGATCTCTTTGCAGATAGCATTTTACTTCTTTTTTTTTTTTTTTTTGACGGAGTCTCTCTCCATTGCCCAGGCTGGAGTGCAGTGGCGTGATCTCTGCTCACCACAAGCTCCACCTCCCGGGTTCATGCCATTCTCCTGCCTCAGCCTCCTGTGTAGCTGGGACTACAGGCGTCCACCACCATGCCTGGCTAATTTTTTGTATTTTTAGTAGAGACTGTTTCATCGTGTTAACCAGGATGGTCTCGATCTCCTGATCTCATGATCTGGCCACCTCGGCCTCCCAAAATGCTGGGGTTACAGTCGTGAGCCACCGTGCCCGGCCAGCATTTTACTTCTAAAGAAATGAAGTGGGGCCAGGAGTGGTGGCTGATGCTTATAATCCCAGCACTTTGGGAGGCCAAGGCGGGTGGATCACCTGAGGTCAGGAGTTCAAGACCAGCCTAGCCAACATAGTGAAATCCCATTTCTACTAAAAATACAAAAAATTACCTGGGTGTGGTGGCAGTCATCTGTAATCCCAGCTACTTGGGAGGCTGAGGCAGGCGAATGGCTTGAACCTGGGAGGTGGAGGTTGCAGTTAGCCGAGATCGCATCACTGCTCTCCAGCCTGGGCGACAGAGCGAGACTCTGTCTCAAAATAAAAAGAAAGAAATGAAGTATTCTGGTAAATGAATTCTTCTCCAGCTCTCAGTTGAAGCTTTGTTCTTTGAGGCTATATTGCTTGTAATACAAGCACAATTTGGACAAAAGCATTCTGGTGCCCATTAAGTCGTTCAACTTTTTTTTTTTTTTTTTTTTCTTTTGAGACTGAGTCTCACTCTTTCACCCAGGGTGGAGTGCAGTGGCACGATCTTGGCTCACTGCAACCTCCGCCTCCCAGGTTCAAGCAATTCTCTTGCCTCAGCCTCGCAAGAAGCTGGGATTATAGGTGTCCACCACCACGCCCAGCTAATTTTTGTATTTTTAGTAGAGAAAGGGTTTCACCATGTTGGCTAGGCTGGTCTCGAACTCCTGACCTCAGGTTGCCTCAGCCTCTCAAAGTGCTGGGATTACAGGCGCGAACCACTGTGTCTGGCCCTTTTTATTTTGTTGAGACAGAGTTTTGCTCATGTTGCCCAGGCTGGAGTGCAGTCGCGCAATCTCGGCTCACCGCAACCTCTGCCCCCTGGGCAAGATTCTCTTGCCTCAGCCTCCCAAGTAGCTGGGATTACAGGCATGCACCACCATGCCCAGCTAATTTTGTATTAGTAGAGACGGGGTTTCTCCATGTTGGTCAGGCTGGTCTCCTGACCTCAGGTGATCCACCTGCCTCGGTCTCCCAAAGTGCTGGGATTACAGGCGTGAGCCACTGCGCCCAGCCTTTTTTTTTTTGTAATTGAGACAGAGTCTTGTTCTGTAGCCCAGGCTAAAGTGTAGTGGTGCTCTCAAGCGATCCTTCCACCACAGCATCCCTAGTAGCTGGGACCACAGGCCCACACCGCCACCACGCCCAGTTAATTTTAAATTTTTTTTTGGAAGAGACAGGGTCTTGTTTTGTTGCCCAGGCTGGTCTTGAACTCCTGGGCTCAAGCAGTCCTCTTGGCCTCTCAAATATGGGGATTACAGGCCAAGGCACCTGGATCCCAACGTTTTTTGTTTTTTTTTTCTTCCCCAAAACATATAAGCACTTGATTAAAAAAAAAAAATAGTTGGACTCTTTCTTTCCCCCACTTCTCACTATTGCACTTGACTGATTTTTTTTTTTTTTTTTTTTTTAAGACAGTCTCATTCTGTCATCCAGGCTGGAGTTGCAATGGTGCGATCTCGGCTCGCTGCAACCTCTGCCTCCCAGGTTCAAGTAATTCTCCTGCCTCAGCCTCCCAAGTAATTGGGACTACAGGCGCATGCTGCCACGCCTGGCTAATTTGACTGATTTTATTTATTTTATTTTTGAGACAGAGCCTCACTGTGTCACCCAGTCCGGAGTGCAGTGGCACACATGTAATCCCAGCACTTTCGGAGGCTGAGGCTAGAGGATACCTTGAGCCCAGGAGTTTGAGACCACCCTGGGCAACATAGTGAGGGCCCTGTCTCTGCAAAAAGTAATTTGAAAATTAGCTGGATGTGGTGGCATACACCTGTGGTTTCAGCTACTCAGGAGGATGAAGCAGGAGGATTTTTTGAGCCCAGAAGTTGAAGGCTACAGTGAGTTGTGATCACACCATGCACTCCACCCTGGTCAACAGAGTGGGACAGTCTCTATTTGAAAAAAGAAAAGAGGCTGGGTGCGGTGGCTCACACCTGTAATCCCAGCACTTTGGTAGGCCGAGGCAGGCAGGTCACAAGGTCAGGAGTTCGAGACCATCCTGGCCAACATGGTGAAACCCTGTCTCTACTAAAATATAAAAAATTAGCCGGGCATGGTGGCGCGCGCCTGTAATCCCAACTACTCTGAAGGCTGAGGCAGGGGAATCGCTTGAACCCGGGAGGTGGAGGTTGCAGTGAGCTGAGATAGTGCCACTGCACTCCAGCCTGGCAACAGAGCAAGACTCCATCTCAAAAAACGAAAAGAGGGCCAGGCACAGTGACTCACGCCTTGTAATCCCATCACTTTGGGAGGCCGAGGTGGGCAGGTCATGAGATCAGATCGAGACCATCCTGGCTAACACCGTGAAACCCCGTCTCTACTAAAAATATAAAAAATTAGCCAGGTGTGGTGGCACACGCCAGTAGTCCCAGCTACTTAGGAGGCTGCAGCAGGAGAATCGCTTGAACCTGGGAGGCAGAGGTTGCAGTGAGCCAAGATTGTGCCACTGCACTCCAGGCTAGGCGACAGAACAAGACTCCATCTCAAAAAAAAAAAAAAAAGAAAAGGATAGAAAAGCCAGGCATGGTGCCTCACACCAGTAATCACAGCTCTTCTGGAGGTCATGGCAGGAGGATTGCTTGAGTCCAGGAGTTCAAGACCAACCTGGGCAATATGATGAGACCCTGTCTCTACAAAAATAAGAAATTAAAAAAAAAAAAGGAAAGAGGCCAGGTACGGTGGCTCACGCCTGTAATCTCAGCACTTTGGGAGGCCGAGGCGGGGGGATCATGAGGTCAAGAGATCAAGACCATCCTGGCCAACATGGTGAAACCCCGTCTCTACGAAAAATACAAAAATTAGCTAGGCCTGGTGGCACACACCTGTAGTCCCAGCTACTTGCGAGACTGAGACAGGAGAATCACTTGAACCCGGGAGGCGGAGTTTGCAGTGAGCCGAGATCACACCACTGCACTGAAGCCTGGTGACAGAGCAAGACTCCGTCTTAAAAAAAAAAAAAAAAGGAAAGAAATGCATAGGGTTTCAGAGTAAGTTTTGATGTTTTTCCTCTATATAAATCGGATAAACTTCACACACCCCTATTCTTATCCTCTAATCTCTAAACTATATTCAACTCCCAATAGTTATAGAGATTATTTTCTTTCACATGTTTGTAGTATTTATCAGTTTTGGCTTAATTTATTATTACTTAACTAATGAGTTATAACATTCCTTTTGGGAACGTTCAAATTAGAGCTGGACTCTATTTTAGGAATTCCCCTTGAGTCATTCTTGGACTTGGAATTCCTAATTGCCCATCCAGAGTAGATGTTTATTTGGATTCAAAATTTTCATTCCTGAAATTATCCATTCTGTGGCTTCGGTTACCATATATATTTTGAATACTGCCACATTTTCATTTGTAGCCAGACCTCTTTTTTTTTTATCCTGGCTGCCTGTTCAACATCTCCACAGAGATACTCAGAGGAGGTAATTTGAATTGCGTTGTCCAAAGTGAGCTCTTCATCTTGGCCCCACACCTAGACTTTCTTCAGTGTACTCTATTTTATTAAGTGGCTCTATCACACAATTTACTGAGGCTGGACTCTTTTTTTTTTTTTTTTTTGAGATGGAGTTTCGCTCTTGTTGCTCAGGCTGGAGTGCAATGGCATGATCTTGGTTCACTGCAACCTCTGCCTCCCGGTTTCAAGGCGATTCTCCTGCCTCAGCCTCCCGAGTAGCTGAGATTACAGGCACCTGCCACCACGCCCAGCTAATTTTTATATTTTTAGTAGAGATAGGGTTTCACCATGTTGGCCAGGTTGGTCTCGAACTCCTGACCTCAGGTGATCCACCCGCCTCGGCCTCCCAAAATGCTGGGATTATAGGCATGAGCCAACACACCCTAATTTTAGAATATTTTAGAATGTTTTTATTCCGTCAAAAAGAAACCTGATACCCATTAGCTGTTACTCCCTCCCTATTCCCCCCATAATGGTTGTACAATATTCCATTATGGAGGTTATACCATAAATTATATATGTTTCTTTTTTCTTTTTTTTTTTTTGAGATGGAGTCTCGATCTGTCTCCCAGGCTGGAGTGCAGTGGCTCGATCTTGGCTCACTGCAAGCTCCGCCTCCCAGGTTCACACCATTCTCCTGCCTCAGCCTCCCAAGTAGCTGGGACTACAGGCACCCGCCATCATGCCCGGCTAATTTTTTGTATTTTTAGCAGAGACAGGATTTCACAGTGTTAGCCAGGATGGTCTTGATCTCCTGACCTTGTGATCCACCTGCCTCGGCCTCCCAAAGTGCTAGGATTACAGGTGTTAGCCACTGCACCCAACCTAATTATGTGTTTCTTATAATAAATGCCCTGTATTTGTTTAGGGTAAATTACTAAATGTGGAATTATTGATCAAAGGATATAAGCACTTTAAAGTTCTTGATAACTATTGCCAAGATGCCTTCCAGAAAAGTTGTACCAGATGACACCATTGGTGTATGATGGTATGGGTGTTGGTTTTTTTTTTGTTTTTTTTTTTTTTTTGAGACGGAGTTTCCCTCTTGTTGCCCAGGCTGGAGTGCAATGGCGCGATCTTGGCTCGCTGCAACCTCCACCTCCCAGGTTCAAGTGATTCTCCTGCGTCAGCCTCCCGAGTAGCTGGGATTACAGGCGTGTGCCACCATGCCCGCTAATTTTGTATTTTTAGTAGAGACAGGATTTCGCCAATGTTGGTCAGGCTGGTCTCGAACTCCTGACCTCAGGTGATCCGCCTGCCTCAGCCTCCCAAAGTGCTGGGATTACAGGCATGAGCCACCGCACCCAGCCGATGGTATGGGTTGGGTTTTTTAAAGAAATTTTGTATCGTAAACGTAGTCATATTGGAAAATCATACATTTATTTTTGTCTTAGACATGTTCGTTTTTCTAGACTGAGCATTGTTCAGAACAGATGGTTTGACCTAATCTTAGGCTGTTTTGGACAAATGTTCCAATATTGTCCTGTTTGCATGAAGACAGTTCCACTTAGGATATGTTGTGAATGAATATATTATCCCTATCCCAGGTTCCTCATACTTCTCCAGCTGGTTCCTGAAGGTTCTTACATTCAAATAGAATGGCTTTTTGCCAGCGAAAATTGGCACTTCAACCCACAATGGTGCCTTTTGTTTCCTCATTGGTTGATACAGCCAAGATCTCAAACTGCTCACTCTCCATGAGGTTTTATAATTTGATTCACCACAAATTATATTTTAGGTTTTTCAAATATTCATAGCCAAGAGCTCTTTTGAAAACAAGTTGTTTTCATGTTTGTAGCACATAGATTACTATGTGCTACTTAGCTGCTGTAATGCTTTTGCTTGGAAATTGTCACGAGCTAGTTATTAAACATCTATTATCACTCATGTGGAATTAACTTCCACTTAAAACGTTCCATTTAAACAACACTTCATTGTAAACCCTTTAATTGATTCCTGGTCTCTGCACATAAAGCAGTCGCGTTCAGGGGTATGAGTCACTAGCACGATTCTTAGTGGATTGCTCAGCTCATGAGCTGGGATGCCTAGATTGTTAATACCTACTTTGGAATTACAGTGAGTCAATATTGAAATTTTTTAACTTAGTCCAACCGCAAATTTTCTGAAATGATTGTTTGGGAAGTGCCTTTTTAAATTTTTGACATCTTGTTATATTGTTTAATTTTACTGCTGTTACTTTACTTTTCTCCTATCCCTAGACTTTTGAGTTCCACATAATTTGTCAGTTTGGTGAATTTTACTCTGAGATAGTTTTCATCAAATGTTAAATGGAAGAGATTTTAGAAATCATCTAACTTGATATGCTTCATTTATTTCAGAAATTAGGATATGGAAAGAACTTATTCCTGAAGTGCATGGATTACATTCTGGGATTAGAATCTCTTGCCTTCTAGTCCATTGCTTGCTTAGTTTCACAAAATTCAAGGTTAAGAATCACTTTTCGCCCAGGAGCCGTGGCTCACGCCTGTAATCCCAGCACTTTGGGAGGCTGAGGCAGACGGATCACCTGAGGTCAGGAGTTTGAGACCAGCCTGGCCAACAAGGTGAAACCCTGTTTCTACTAAAAATGCAAAAAAATTAGCCACTGTGGAAAACAAGATAATGTTCCTCAACCAACTAAAAATTACCATATGATGGAGCAATTCCACTTCTGGATGTTAAAACAAAAGAACTGAATGATTAGCCAGGTGTGGTGGCACACACCTGTAATCCTGGCTACTTGGGAGGCTGAGGCAGGAGAATCACTTGAACCTGGGAGGCAGAGGTTGCATTGAGCCGAGATCATGCCACTGCACTACAGCCTGGGTGACGAGGCAAGATTCTGCCTCAAAAAAAAAAAAAAAAGAATTGAATGATTTGTACAACCATGTTCATAACAGCATTATTCACAGTGGCCAAAGTTGTAGACAACCCAGGTGTCTGTCAGCAGATGAATGGATAAACAAAGTGTGGTATGTACATACTGTGGAATATATTATTCAGCCTTAAAAAGGAAGGAAATTCTTTTTATTTATTTATTTATTTATTTTTGAGACGGAGTCTCGCTCTGTAGCCCAGGCTGGAGTGCAGTGGCGTGATCTCGGCTCACTGCAAGCTCTGCCTCCTGGGTTCACGCTGTTCTCCTGCCTCAGCCTCCTGAGTAGCTGGGACTACAGGCGCCTGCCACCACACCCGGCTAATTTTTTGTATTTTTAGTAGAGAGGGGGTTTCACAGTGTTAGCCAGGATGGTCTCGATCTCCTGACCTCATGATCTGCCCGCCTCGGCCTCCCAAAGTGCTGGGATTACAGGCGTGAGCCACCGCGCCCGGCCAAAGGAAGGAAATTCTGACACATGGTATACCGTGGATAAACCTTGAACACATTATGCTGAGTGAAATAAGCCAGACACAAAAAGACAAATATATAATTCCATTTATATGAGATAATTAGGTAGTCACAACCATAGAGAAAGTAGAATGGTGATTGCCAGGGGCTGGGAGAAGGGGAAATGGGGAGTTATTGTTTCTGGGTCTAGAGTTTCAGTTTTACAAGATGAAAAAAATTCTGGAGGTAGTGGTGATGGTTGATAATGCTATGAATGTGTTTAATACTTGAACTGTACACTTAAGATAGTACATTTTATGTCTATTCTACCACAGTAAAATAATAAAAATTTAACAGGACACAAGTTAATGGGGGGGTTTTTTAGTGCTTGATTTGAGAAACTTGAGAGGTTTTGTTTTTTGTTTTCTTTTTTTAAATAGAGACGGGGTCTCGCCATGTTGTCTAGGCTGGTCTTGAACTCCTGAGCTGAAGTGTTCTGCCCATCTCAGCCTCCCAAAGTGCTGGTATTACAGGAGTAAGCCACCACGCCCAGCCAGCTTCTTCCCGCCCCACACCCCCAGATGGAGTTTGCTCTTTTGCTCTCTTGCCCAGGCTGGAGTGCAGTGGTACAATCTCGGCTCACTGCAACCTCTGCCTTCCGGGTTGAAGCAATTCTCCTGCCTCAGCCTCCTGAGTAGCTGGGATTACAGTAGCCCAGGCCTGGCTAATTTTTGTATTTTTAGTAGAGACTGGGTTTCACCATGTTGGCCAGGCTGGTCTTGAACTGAGCTTGTGATCCGCCCGCCTCAGCCTCCCAAAGTGCTAGGATTACAGATGTGAGCCACCATGCCTGGCCTTTTTTTTTTTTTTTTTAACATGAGACTATTAGAGACTTTTCCAAAGATATACGTGGAAGTGATTTCTTGGGTTAATAGTTGTTTTGTGGTCTCCCTATTCTCAATGCCCAAATAAATTGTCCTTCTTAAATAAATCATTTTTGTCAAAGATACTGTTTATTCCTTCCTCCCCAGCTACCAAGAAAGCTTGTTCTGTTTTATTTTACGTTTAAACTTTCATTCCATTTTACATTTTAAGATCTTAAACTCTGAAATGTATTTTCTTTCTGGTGTTTGTGCGGTTTTTTTTTTGTTTGTTTGTTTGTTTGTTTGAGACAGAGTTTCGCTCTTGTCGCCCAGGCTGGAGTGCAATGGCGCAATCTCAGCTCACTGCAACCTCTGCCTCCTGGATTCAAGTGATTCTCCAGTCTCAGCCTCCCGAGTAGCTGGGATTACAGGTGCCCACCACCACGCCCGGCTAATTTTTCTATTTTTAGTAGAGACGGGGTTTCACCATGGTGGCCAGGCTGGTCTCAAACTCCTGATTTCAGCTGATCCGCCCACCTCGGCCTCCCAAAGTGCTGGGATTACAGGCATGAGCCACCGTGCCTGGCCTTGTGCTTTTCTTTTGTAGTTCTGACCCTGAAGATTGGGATTAGGGTCACATAGAACCTGTACATAATTCCATCGGTAATGTAATTTTTTACTAGCGAGTGGTCAAGAAAGAGCCCAAACTCCAGTGCAAGACTGCCTGACTTCAAATTCTGGCTTTGCTACTTAATAAGTAGATGATTTTAGGCACATAATAACGTTTTTTGGTTTTTGGGTTTTTTTGAGGTGGAGTTTCACTCTTGTTGCCCAGGCTGGAGTGCAATGGCACAATCTCAGCTCACCACAACCTCCGCCTCCTGAGTTCAAGCGATTCTCCTGCCTCAGCCTCCTGAGTAACTAGGATTACAGGCATGCACCATCACGCCTGGCTAATATTGTATTTTTAGTAGAGACAGGGTTTCTCCATCTTGGTCAGGCTGGTCTCGAACTCCTGACTTCAGGTGATCCGCCCGCCTCAGCCTCCCAAAGTGCTGGGATTACAGGCATGAGCCACCATGCCTGGCCTTGTGCTTTTCTTTTGCAGTTCTGATCCTAAAGACTGGGATTAGGGTCACATAGAACCTGTACATAATTCCATCTGTAATGTAATTCTTTACTAGCGAGTGGTCAAGAAAGAGTCCAAACTCTAGTGCAAGACTGCCTGACTTCAAATTCTGGCTTCACTACTTAATAAGTAGATGATTTTAGGCAAATAATAAAGTTATTTGTTTTTTGTGGTTTTTTTTTGAGACGGACTTTTGCTCTTGTTGCCCAGGCTGGAGTGCAATGGCACAATCTCAGCTCACTGCAACCACCGCCTCCCGGGTTCAAGCAATCCTGTCTCAGCCTCCTGAGTAGCTGGGATTACAGGCATGCACCACCACGCCTGGCTAATTTTGTATTTTTAGTAGAGGCAGGTTTCTCCATCTTGGTCAGGCTGGTCTCGAACTCCTGACTTCAGGTGATCTGCCCGCCTTGGCCTCCCAAAGTGCTGGGATTACAGACGTGAACCACTGCGCCTGGCCGGCAAATTATAAAGTTTTAAACCTGATTTCCTCATCTTTAAAATGAGTTTAATATTAGAATCTACCTGCTGAAATAATTCAAATAATGTTCATTACATTTGATCTTCAAAAATCCTATTAATTCGGCTGGGCACGGTAGCTCACACCTGTAAATCCCAGCACGTTGGGAGGCCGAGGCAGAGGGATCAGTTAAGTCAGGAGTTCGAGACCAGCCTGGATAACAAGGTGAAACCTCATCTCTACTAAAAATAGAAAAATTAGCCAGGCCTGGTGGCGAGTGCCTGTAATCCCAGCTACTCGAGAAGCTGACTGAGGCAGGAGAATTGCTTGAACCCCAGAGGCAGAGGTTGCAGTGAGCTGAGACTTCGCCATTGCACTCCAGCCTGGGCGACAGAGCAACACTCTGTCTCAGAAAACGAAAAACAAAACAAAACAAACTGAATTATGTTTTACAGAAAAACAGTGTTAATTTGATTCTGTTTGGATATAACCTATAGAAAACTCTTGAGATAAGAATTTGAGAGAGAATTACATAATTTATTACTGTGTTGATGCCAGCTAATTTTTTTAAATTCTGTTTTCTAGTGTAAGACAAGGTAGATTTGTGTCTAAGTTATTTGGAAAATAGACTAAAAATAGCACATTTGGTTTCTGTCTAATAAATGTTATATAAGCAAACTTGATTTTCTTCAGTATTTGGGTTTTCTTTGTGTGAGTGAATCCTTTTGAATTGTGGGCTACCATGAATTGCAGTATCTTTTAAAATAGAAGCCGTTCTAGAAAAAAGCAACTTTTTCTTTTTTTTTTTTTTTTTTTTTGAGACGGAGTGTCGCTCTGTCACCCAGGCTGGAGTGCAGTGGCACGATCTCGGCTCACTGAAAGCTCCGCCTCCCGGGTTCACACCATTCTCCTGCCTCAGCCTCCCGAGTAGCTGGGATTACAGGCACCCGCCACCACATCTGGCTAATTTTTTGTATTTTTAGTAGAGATGGGGTTTCACCTTGTTAGCCAGGATGGTCTCGATCTCCTGACCTCATGATCCGCCCACCTCGGCCTCCCAAAATGCTGGGATTACAGTCGTGAGCCACCGCGCCCAGCCAACTTTTTCAACCTTTTAATTTTTTAAAGAATTGATACGATTCTATAAAAATAATAAAATTTGAAGGAAGTCAGTAAAATAAACAGATGTTTATATTAAATGTCAATTAATCAATGTCTATACTATATCAAGATTACCTTTTATAGACAAATAGGTAAAAGGATGGAAATAACCCACAAAGGGGTTGGATATATGAGGGGGAACGTATCCTACTGTCTTAGAAACATGAAAATTGACATGATTTTGAAATGCCATTTTGCATCTAGTAAAGGAGCATAATGACAGTGCTGAAGAGGTGGAGGTGAAGTTGTTTTAAGTATACATTCATTGCCAGGCACTGTAAATTACTAGTGCCTTTTTTGAAAATCAAATGACAGTACAAAGCAAAAACCATGCAGATTTACATTGCCTGTGATCTAATAATACCACCTCCTAGAATTTATAGATATAAACTCAAGGCATTTAGGATATATTCACGAAGATATTAAGTATAAAAGTACATATAAATCAGTTGGACCCCAGCTACTCAGGAGGCTGAGGTGGGAGAATCACTTGAACCCAAGAGATGGAGGTTGCAGTGAGCTGAGATCATGCCACTGCACTCCAGCCTGGGTGACAGCAAGACCCAGCCTCAAAAAAATAATAAAAAATTGGTGCTTTACTAATTAGCAAAAGACATTGAGGTATTTGGCCTCCACCCATCTCCACCACTTGACATGTGCTTCCATGTCATTTTCTATTTGTAGATGGAGTATAGAAATGATTTTTTATTCATGAGAGCCATTCACAGCTGAATCTCAGACTTTCAGCCCCTACACTATAACCAAGTTTGTCTTCAGAAGCAGGGAAGCCAGAGAAGACTTATGTCCTGAAATTTTTTTTTTTTTTCCTAAGACTGAGTCTTGCTCTTTCACCCATGCTTGAGTGAAGTGTGGTGCCTTCTCATCTCACTGCAACCTCCGCCCCCCGGGTTCAAGTGGTTCTCCTGCCTCAGCCTCCAAGTAGCTGGGATTACAGGCGCATGCCACCACGCCCAGCTAATTTTTGTATTTTTCGTAGAGATGGGGTTTCGCCACGTTGGCCAGGCTGGTCTCGAACTCCTGACCTTAGGTGATCCACCTGCCTTGGCCTCCCAAAGTGCTAGGATTACAGGTGTGAGCCATCTCTCCGGCCCTATGTCCTGAATTTTAGGCACCTTTTCAGGTCCCTTATGTAGACCATTTCCTCCCACGTGCACTGATCAGTTCTGAAGACTGAGGGCCCCCTCTGCAGATCTCCAGGGTTTTTTGTGTGTGAGTGAGTGAATCCTTTTGAATTATGTGCTTCCGTTAATTGCAGCATTCTTTAAAAAAAAAATTTAAGAAGCCATTCAAGAAAAAATAGATAAAATGTTCAGGGCTGGGTGTGGTGGCTCACGCCTGTAATCCCAGCACTTTGGGAGGCTGAGGTGGGTGGATCACGAGGTCAGGAGATCAAGACCATCCTGGCTAACATGGTGAAACCCCATCTCTACTAAAAATGCAAAAAATTAGCCGGGCGTGGTGGCGGGCACCTGTAGTCCCAGCTTCTCGGGAGGCTGAGGCGGGAGAATGGCGTGAAACTGGGAGGTGGAGCTTGTAGTGAGCCAAGATCGGGCCACTGCACTCCAGCCTGGGCGACCGAGCAAGACTCTGTCTCAAAAAATAATAATAATGGTTCAGGGGAAAGGAAACTTTAGTGGAGCAAGAACCCACTTTTCTCCACAGTGAGACCACAATTGGCAGTGACATATTCTGCTTAGAAATGTTAATTCCAGAACCTGCCTTCTACTCATTCTACTTCTTGAAATGATCTTAATTTCTCTGGAGGAGTATTGTACTCTGTAACATTGTAAGCCAATCTTTAATGCTTTGTTAATACATAGCTGCCAGGGAGGGGGCTTGCCTAGAGAATGAGTGACCCATTACAGAAATGAGGACTAATGTTTTCAAAATGTTTCCCAGACTACACTCATCTCCCAGGAATTATTTGACATTTCACTGAGAGTAAGAATGGGTAACTAGTGGTCGGGCGTGGTGGCTCACGCCTGTAATCTTAGCACTTTGGGAGGCCGAGGTGAGCAGATCACCTGAGGTCAGGTGTTGGAGACCAGCCTGGCCAACATGGTGAAACGCTGTCTCTCCTAAAAATACAAAAATTAGTTGGGTGTGGTGGTGTGTGCCTGTAGTCCCAGCTACTCAGGATGCTAAGGCAGGAGAATTGCTTGAACCCGGGAGATGGAGGCTGCAGTAAGCTGAGATCATGGTACTGCACTCCAGCCTGGGCGACAGAGAGAGACTCTTGTCTCAAAAAAAAAAAAAAAAAAAAAAAGTAACTTGGAAGGAGAGGAAAGGGAAGAGTATCAAAGAAAAACTTACTGACTCAATAGATAAAAACATTGGTGATACTGCCATTCATTTTAGGAAACTCATGGTTCTTTATTTTAGAAAGAAAATTGCAGCTGGGTGCGGTGGCTCACACCTGTAATCCCAGCACTTTGGGAAGCCGAGGCAGGTGAATCTCCTGAGGTCAGGAGTTCGAGACCAGACTGGCCAACGGGGCGAAACCCCATCTCTACTAAAAATTAGTTGGACGTGGTGGTGTGCGCCTGTAGTCCCAGCTACTCGGGAGGCTAAGGCAGGAGAATTGCTTGAACCCAGGAGATGGAGGCTACAGTCAGCTGAGATTGCGGTACTGTGCTCCAGCCTGGGTGACAGAGACTCTTGTCTCAAAGAAAAAAAAGAGAAAGGGAGGAAAGGAGAAGGAAGGAAGGTTAGTTGCTCGTCACCCATTTTGTGAGATGTTGGAGTTAAGTTGGTAAACACATTTACACAAAAAGAAATGCAAATAGTAAACAAGTATAAGAGAAGTTTGGCCGGGCGTGGTGGCTCACGCCTGTAATCCCAGCACTTTGGGAGGCCGAGGTGGGCAGAACATGAGGTCAGGAGATGGAGACCATCCCGGTTAATGTGGTGAAACCCTGTCTCTACTAAAAATACAAAAAATTAGCCGGGCATGGTGGCACGGGCATGTAGTCCCAGCTATTCAGGAGGCTGAGGCAGGAGAATCGCTTGAACCCGGGAGGTGGAGGTTGCAGAGAGCCGAGATTGTGCCACTGCACTCCAGCCTGGGTGACAGCGAGACTGTCTCAATTAAAAAAAAAAAAGTTCATTTTTACTACTAGATCCCTTAGTAAATTAGTGTTATTTGGAAAGAGTATTCATTTAGATAAAGACTAAGAAGGACATAAGGAAAACCAAAACATTTGTAAGTAGCTGTGATTATGGGGTTTTTTGTGTGTGTTTGTTTGTTTTAACCCATTTATGCCTGAGATTGCAATTTTTTGAATTGGAAAAAATCAGACCTTGGCAATGATCTTGAACAGTAGGATATAAATAACTCCCACATGCGTAGCGTTCCAATAATGGAACAATAGGCATAAATGGGTTTTAATGTTATGGGTTTTTTGTTTTGTTTTGTTTTGATTTGATTTTTGAGACAGAGTCTTGTTCTGTTGCCAGGCTGGAGTGCAGTGGTGCAATCTCGACTCACTGCAGCCTCTGCCTCCCTGGTTCAAGCCATTCTCCTGCCTCAGCCTCGGCTTGTAGTCCTGAGTAGCTGGGACTACAAGCGTGTACCACCACACCCGGCTAATTTTTTTGTGTTTTTAGTAGGGGCGGGTTTCATCATGTTGGCCAGGATGGTCTCGATCTCCTGACCTCGTGATCCATCCGCCTTGGGCTCCCAAAGTGCTGGGATTACAGGCATGAGCCACTGCTCCCAGCTGGGGTTTTTTTTTGTTTGTTTGTTTTGGGTTTTTTTAGAGTTTTGTTCTTGCCCAGGCCGGAGTGCAACGGGACGATCTCGGCTCACTGCAACCTCTGCCTCCCAGGTTTAAGCCATTCTCCTGCCTCAGCCTCCCAAGTAGCTGGGATTACGGGCACGTGCCACCATGCCCGGCTAATTTTGTATTTTTAGTAGAGACGGGGTTTCACCATGTTAGCTAGGCCGGTCTCGAACTCCCGACCTCAGGTGATCCACTTGTCTCAGCCTCCCAAAGTGCTGGGATTACAGGCGTGAGCCACCGTGCCCGGCCTATTTTTTTTCCCACAGAATTATATTAAGAGAAAGAGGCCGGGCATAGTGGCTCATGCTTGTAATCCTAGTACTTTGGAAGGCCGAGGCAGGCAGATCACTTGAGCCCAGGAGTTCAGGACTAGCCTGGGCAACATGGCAAAACCTCTTCTCTGCAAAAAATACAAAAATTAGCCAGGCATGGTGGCGTGCAACTGTAGTCTCAGGTATTTGGGAGGCTGAGGTGAGAGGATCACCTGAACCTGGGGAGGCTGAGGCTACAGTGAGCCGAGGTGCCGCTGCACTCCAGCCTGGATAACAAAGAGAGACTTTGTCTCAAAAAAAAAAGAAAAAAGGCCAGGTGCAGTGGCTCACGCCTGTAATCCCAGCACTTTGGGAGGCCGAGGTGGGTGGATCACCTGAGGGTCAGGAGTTGGAGACCAGCCTGACCAACACGGTGAAACCCTGTCTCTACTAAAAATACAAAATTAGCTGGGTGTGGTGGCACATGTCTGTAATCCCAGCTACTTGGGAGGCTGAGGCAGGAGAGTCGCTTGAACCCAGGAGGCGGAGGTTGCAGTGAGCTGAGATCATGCCATTGCACTCCCTCCAGCTTGGGCAACAAGAGCGAAACTCCATCTCAAAAAAAAAAGAAAGAAATTATATTGGCTGCGTGTGGTGGCTCACACCTGTAATCCCAACACTTTGGGAGGCTGAGGTGGGCAGATCACTTGAGCTCTGGGGTACAAGACCAGCCTGGGCAATATGACAAAACCTCATCTCTACAGAAATTAGCCAGGCATGGTAGTGTTCCTTCACCTGTAGTCCCAGCTACTGCAGGGGGCTAAGGTGGGAAGATTGCTTGACACAAGAGGTTGAGGCTGCAGTGACTTAGGTCTGCACCACTGCACTCCAGTGTGGGCAACAGAGCGAGACCCTGTTTAAAAAAAAAAAAAAAATGAATTAATTGATGTCCATCCAGTATAGAGAGGATCAGGTATCCAGATCCCCGCTCCTCCCCACACATGCACTGATCAGAGCTGAAGACCTGGGGTATGGGGGGGAGTCCGTCTGCAGATCTCCAGCGAGTTTTGTGGAGAAAACCCCTGGCTGTTGTGGATCTTCTCAACATGTTGTGGTCAAGAGCATAGACCGTAGCGATACTCATTCCGAAGACTTCAGAGTGTGGGTATAGAGTACCCATACTCTGTGGCTCTTAGGATTGTCTATGGAAAACCAGACTGTAAGGGTTCAGCATTTTCCACGTCTGCAGCTTAATCAGTACACAATACTTACTAATGGATGTGTTAAAATGGCTGCTTTAGAACTTACATAAGCTCTGAAGGATTTATCACCAATTCTTCCCACCAAGAAAATTTTATTGAAAAGCTCAACTGTTGAGAAATTCTTTCATAACAATAATTACTTAAAAGATACACATTTGGCCGGGCGCAATGGCTCATGCCTGTAATCCCAGCACTTTGGGAGGCTGAGGCAGGCGGATTACCTGAGGTCAGGAGTTCAAGACCAGCCTGGCCAACATGGTGAAAACCTCGTCTCTACTAAAAATACAAAAATTAGCTGGGCGTGGTGGCTCACGCTTGTAATCCCAGGATTTTGGGAGGCCGAGGCGGGTGGATCACGAGGTCAGGAGATCGAGACCATCTTGGCTAACATGGTGAAACCCAGTCTCTACTAAAAAATACAAAAAAAATAGCCAAGCGTGGTGGCAGGTGCCTGTAGTCCCAGCTGCTCGGGAGGCTGAGGCAGGAGAATGGTGTGAACCTGGGAGGCGGAGCTTGCAGTGAACCGAGATCGTGCCACTGCACTCCAGCAAGGCCAAAAAAGCGAGACTGTCTGGAAAAAAAAAAGGCCGGGCGTGGTGGCTCACGCCTGTAATCCCAGCACTTCGGGAGGCCGAGGTGGGTGGATCACCTGAGGTCAGGAGTTCGAGACCAGCCTCAACATGGAGAAACCCCGTCTCTACTAAAAATACAAAATTAGCCAGGCGTGGTGGTGCATACCTGTAATCCCAGCTACTCGGGAGGCTGAGGCAGGAGAATTGCTTGAACCTGGGAGGTGGAGGTTGTGGTGAGCCAAGATCGCGCCATTGCACTCCAGCCTGGGCAACAAGAGTGAAACTCCGTCTCAAAAAAAAAAAAAAAAAAGATACACATTTATCTTTGTGGATGGAGATATAACAGATGAGTTAGTTCTAACTAATTGTATTTTCATAATTTTGGCTTATTGGAACAAATAGAAATTTCAGGCTTTGGGGAAAATCTGAGCCTGCAGAGAATTTGTGGATGAGAATCATGGAGTTCTATGTTGGAAACCTGGCTTACATCACCATTTAAAGATTTTATATTATTTACTTCTTGTTTTGAGGTTTTATAACTTGTATATTCAATGAGAAAAGAGGTGGTGAGCTCAGTTGGAAAACAGGGCTAGAAATGGGAGCTGTACTGGAAATTCTATTGTGTTAGAGTCTCCCTCTCTCGCCCAGGCAGGAGTGCAGTGGTATGATCATAGCTCATTGAAGTCTCAAGCTCCCAAGTTCAAGTGATCCTCCTCCTTCAGCCTTCCAAAGTGCTGAGATTACAGGTGTGAGCCACCATGCCCAGCTGGATTCTTTTGTTTGTTTGTTTTGTTTTGTTTTGAGATGGAGTTTTGCTCTTGTTGCCCAGGCTAGAGTGCAATGGCACAATCTCAGCTCACCGCAACCTCCCCCTCCCCCTCCCCCTCCCAGGTTCAAGCAATTCTCCTGCCTCAGCCTCCCAAATAGCTGGGATTACAGGCATGCACCACCACACCTGGCTAATTTTGTATTTTTAGTTAGTTGGTCAGTCCACGTTGGTCTGGCTGGTCTCAAACTCCTGACTGCTGGTGATCCACCCACCTCGGCTTCCCAAAGTGCTGGAATTACAGGCATGAGCCACCGTGCTTGGCCTGGATTCTTCATATGTAAACCTTTTTGCTTCTTTATTTTTTGAGGTTTCGCTGTCACCTAGGCTGGAGTGCAGTGGCACGATCACAACTCACTGCAACCTCTACCTCCCGGGCTCAAGTGATTCTTTCACCTGCGCCTCCCAAGTAGCTGGGACCACAGGTGTGCGTCACCATGCTAATTTTGGGGGTGTGTGTTGTTGTTGTTGTTTGGTGAAGACTGGGTTTCACATGTTGCCCAGGCTGGTCTCAAACTCCTGAACTCAAGTGATCCCCCCACCTTGGCCTCCCGAAGTGCTGGGATTACAGGCGTGAGCCAGAGCCACTGTGCTGGGCCGTGTGTGTGTGTGTGTGTGTGTATGTATGTGTGTGTGTAAGAGACAGGGTGTTGTTCTATCTACCAGGTTGGACTGCAGTGGCCACCACTGCCACCACACCTGGCTAATTTTTTTAAAATTTGGAAAGATAGGGTCTCACTATGTTGCCCAGGCTTATGTGCAAATCTTTATGCGGCTTCATGCCTTCACTTTTTTTTTTTCCATTGTTCCTTTGGAAATTGTTCCAGTTTTTTTTTTTTCCTGTATCTTTAAACAACAAAACAAAGCACCCTTTTAATTAAGTTACTATAAACACATAACATTCAGGAATTGTTTTAAATTTATTTGCTAAATGTGGGCGCCTTATGGATGACATTTGGCCAGAGCTATGCAGAGTTGCCAGAGCTTAATAATGAGCAGTAATTCATCTTGGAAACTTTTCTGTTTTGCTGTTTAATCCAGTACAGATGCAGGTGTTTTCTTTCTGTGACTTTTTGTGAGCAGTTGTATCTGTAAATCACCTCCCATGGAGACGGGTGTTCCTGTGACTGAGAGCCAGCTGTTGGGTGTTTTAGCTAAACAGCTTGCTCCTAGTTAGCTGCTCAAATCCCCCTGAGAGGTGTATTGGCTGCTTCAGGGAATAGAGCAGATGGGGTGAAGGTTTTTGCAAGGCCTTTAGTGACCTGCTTTCAATTTGCTGCAATTCTTCTGCTTTGGCTTTTTCCTATAGGTGCCAGAGTTCATCTGCTTCATATTTTTACTACTGACGCATCTTCCTGTCGTATATTCTTAGACTGTGGTGACTTAAGAATCTTTGGGTCACCTGTTACATGGTTTCTCCTGCCACCTGTATGGGGAGGAGAAGACTGGTTTTCAAACTCAAGCCTGTTTCTATCTTATTCTCATTGATTTTTATGATACATAGAAAACTTTGTTTCTTTCTGAAAATGGCATTTTAGTGATTCATTGTTTTCTGTGGGAGGAAGCTTATGACCTGCTCTTTTCTTTTTCCCTTCCAGAGGGAATCTGGAAGAATTGCAATCAAAACATCATTTCTCTAAGAAAATTTTGGGTAACCGAAGTTCTGGACAACAGGTAAAGTGTATTTAAACTTTGGTGGTGCTGACAAATCATCTGTAATCTGCAGAAGTAAACTGGGAGAGGGAGGAGGACAAGTTAAAAATTAAGTCTACTTTGTGTCGGGCTTTATTGGGGATTTCCCATATATTACCTCATTTAGGTGGTTTTTACCTGGATCCTGGATGTAGATCTGGGAATCTCAGAAAGAAACTGTCCTTTAAAATGCTGTTTTAAATGGATTTGCTGTTGATTGGATTTAATGTCCTCACAGTTTAGTTTAGCAATCATTTTTTAATGTCTACCATAAATAAGGTACAGAAGTATAATTTGTAGATTCTGTTATATAGTAAAGGGGTATAATATTTATTGCAAGACCATTTACTGGGCTTCTAAGTAAAACCGAAATCTGGTATGCGATGCAGCCTAGCTAGGGAAGATGTTCCTAGTTCCCTTCTGTCTTTTGTTTTAGTTATTAATGATTGCCAGCAGTTTGTAGCTGTACCATCTTCTTAATCCCTTTTAGCATTTGTCTAAAATTTAAGTTTCCTAATAAATCACCCCTTCACAGTGGAGTCCAACCGAGATGTCCCCTTTATGTTCTCAGTGGTGGTTTTTCTGCGATTGGACCGAATAACTATACCTGTGTGTTTTTTAAATTTCTATCAAAATTCTGAAGGTCTCATGAAATAATAGTATGTGTAAAGAACCTAGGTCTGGCCAGGCATGGTGGCTCACACCTGTAATCCCAGCACTTTGAGAGGCCAAGGCAGGCGGATCACCTGAGGTCAGGAGTTCGAGACCAGCCTGGCCAACATGGTGAAACCTCATCTCTACTGAAAATACAAAAATGGTGGTGCATGTCTGTAATCCCAGATACTCGGGAGGCTGAGGCACAAGAATCACTTGAACCTGGGAGGCGGAGGTTGCAGTGAGCCAAGATCACGCCACTGCGCTGCAGCCTGAGCGAAAGAGGGAAACTGTCTCAAAAAAAAAAAAAAAAAAAACAGAAGAACCAAGGTCTGAGAAATATCTCAATAAATAGTAGCTACAAGTTTACCTTTTAAACCAGAGGAGATATGAAAGCAATCCATACTTTCTGGGACCTTGTGGGGCCAACAGGTGTTGACTGAGGTGAATTGACCTGCTTGAAGATAGTAGAGAGTGAGATGCTGTTTATTCTTTTTTTTGAGATGGAGTCTTGCTCTGTTCAAGCAATTCTCCTGCCTCAGCCTCCTGAGCTGCTGGGATTACAGGTGCACACCACCGTGCCCGGGTAATTTTTGTATTTTTGTAGAGACAGAGTTTCACCATGTTGACCAGGCTGGTCTTTATTAACTCCTGACCTCAAGTAATCTGCCCGCCTTGGCCTCCCAAAGTGCTGGGATTACAGGCGTGAGCCACCCTACCCCACTGAGATGCTGTTTATTCTAACATTTGTTCCACTGTGAACCTTGAGGTTAGATTTCAAGTATTCAAAGCAGTAGTTCCTAGAGATATCATAATTAATAATTAAATTAAGATTTAATATTTGTTTATTTTATTTTGGTATTTTTCCACTTTTATCAGGGCATACCAATTCAGTCACCATGAGTTGGAGCTTCCTGACTCGCCTGCTAGAGGAGATTCACAACCATTCCACATTTGTGGGGAAGATCTGGCTCACTGTTCTGATTGTCTTCCGGATTGTCCTTACAGCTGTAGGAGGAGAATCCATCTATTACGATGAGCAAAGCAAATTTGTGTGCAACACAGAACAGCCGGGCTGTGAGAATGTCTGTTATGATGCGTTTGCACCCCTCTCCCATGTACGCTTCTGGGTGTTCCAGATCATCCTGGTGGCAACTCCCTCTGTGATGTACCTGGGCTATGCTATCCACAAGATTGCCAAAATGGAGCACGGTGAAGCAGACAAGAAGGCAGCTCGGAGCAAGCCCTATGCAATGCGCTGGAAACAACACCGGGCTCTGGAAGAAACGGAGGAGGACAACGAAGAGGATCCTATGATGTATCCAGAGATGGAGTTAGAAAGTGATAAGGAAAATAAAGAGCAGAGCCAACCCAAACCTAAGCATGATGGCCGACGACGGATTCGGGAAGATGGGCTCATGAAAATCTATGTGCTGCAGTTGCTGGCAAGGACCGTGTTTGAGGTGGGTTTTCTGATAGGGCAGTATTTTCTATATGGCTTCCAAGTCCACCCGTTTTATGTGTGCAGCAGACTTCCTTGTCCTCATAAGATAGACTGCTTTATTTCTAGACCCACTGAAAAGACCATCTTCCTTCTGATAATGTATGGTGTTACAGGCCTTTGCCTTTTGCTTAACATTTGGGAGATGCTTCATTTAGGGTTTGGGACCATTCGAGACTCACTAAACAGTAAAAGGAGGGAACTTGAGGATCCGGGTGCTTATAATTATCCTTTCACTTGGAATACACCATCTGCTCCCCCTGGCTATAACATTGCTGTCAAACCAGATCAAATCCAGTACACCGAACTGTCCAATGCTAAGATCGCCTACAAGCAAAACAAGGCCAACACAGCCCAGGAACAGCAGTATGGCAGCCATGAGGAGAACCTCCCAGCTGACCTGGAGGCTCTGCAGCGGGAGATCAGGATGGCTCAGGAACGCTTGGATCTGGCAGTTCAGGCCTACAGTCACCAAAACAACCCTCATGGTCCCCGGGAGAAGAAGGCCAAAGTGGGGTCCAAAGCTGGGTCCAACAAAAGCACTGCCAGTAGCAAATCAGGGGATGGGAAGACCTCCGTCTGGATTTAATCCTGGCGGGCTTAAAACCTGTGCTTTTCATAGTTTATGGTAAGCAGCAGCTCACTGAATAATGACTTCCATTGAGTAAACATTTGGCTCTGGTTATCTTCAGGGATGCTGTTGGCTCATGATCCAAGCTCAGGGGACTCTGGAGGCGGGGCTGGGCTGAGGGAGAGAAAGGGAAACACAGTGTTCCCAGGCACATGTTCTTAGCAATAATACAGTTGCAGAACTTTACATTTGTGTCTTCCAGATCTGGAGAAGAACAGACATATTTAAATCATTCTTGTTGAACAGTTTTTGTATGTACAGTATTATGGTACTTTTTTTTTTAGTATGAGAACTTTTTTTGTATTTGTACATTGAACTGCTGTAGTTATACTTTTATATTAAAGGGGAAAAAGTCCTTATAAATAATGCCTATTAGGCTAGTGCTATTACTTTGTTCAGCAAATTCTACCCTGGCTTTAGAGTTTTTAATAGATGCTACACCTAATAAAAGTGCCTCTCATATTGCAGGAACGATTTCAGATGTGTAAGGAGACTGAAGAGGAGATACCAGTTTTTAGTCTTGGAAAGCAAGTTCACAGTAGAAGGAGGTTGAGATCTTTCTTTTACGTGAGAAATCTTTGAATCTCATTCATGCGATCAGAGTTGTAGCCAATTTTTGAAAACCTTATTTTCAAAGGAAATAAATGATTCACTGTAGGATTCCTTTAAATATCAAGCATCACCAGTATATGCTTTGATGGTATATGTATATAACTTAAAGTTCTTTCAAAAGCCGGATACAGAAACGTGTCCCCAGTTTGGTAGCAATGTGGAAAACCTGGCTAGAGATGATATGGAGCTGTCCCTCAGAAAGCAAAGCCATGCCTGGAATCCCTAATAGGATGCTTAGTTGTGAACCTGTTTGATTTGCCTTAAGCCTCTATCCAGAAACCTGCCCGCTTCCGTCTGGTTAAGAAGCCAGTGGTGGATATTTTCTTTGTTAACATTAGAAATGCAAACATTCCCTTGTCAACCAAGAATACTCAAAGCTACTTGTATTGGAAATGGCAGAAGGCCTAAATCCAAATTTCTTATTTTTTATAATTTACCATAGAAGTTTTGTGATTAAATTCTTACTTCTGCCAGTGGAGGTTTATGCCTGAAAGGTCATGGGGTCCTGTCTGTAAATAGACCTAAAGAGAAGTGCAGTATTTATTCTTTGTAGGCATAATGTGTTTGTCACTGACAAGCATTCATGTTCATCCCACTAGTCTTTTATTGCAGTCTTTTATTGTCATTTTCAGCCTTATGTTGGAGAGCTTTGCTTTCTCATCATGTTCACATTGTCTTAAGTTTTGTGAGCTTCTGAGAAAAAGCTTGGTAAAGGTTTAAAGGGGACTTTGTTCCACCAGGGAGCATTTTATTTGGGCGTCTCACCCTTTTCTAATGAAAGCTGTTGTAAGCCGCCTCTGACTTGGAAATTGTGAAAGTATGAATATTTTTTATATCTTAATTGTAACATGCCAGTTCTCCATTATTTAGATGAATAGTAGAACACTGCACCCTTTGTGCAGTGTTTTTGTTTCTCTACTGCATTCCTACCCCCACCAAAAAAAAAAACTTAAGGAAATTTTTTTTGAGACAGGGTCTCCCTCTTTCACCCAGGCTGGAGTGCAGCAGCATGATCTCAGCTCACTGCAGCCTCTGCCTCCCAGGCTCAAGCGATCATTCCACCTCAGCCTCTTGATTAGCTGGGACTACAGGCATGTGCCACCATACTCGGCTAATTCTTTTTTAAAAATTTTTTTTGTAGAGATGAGGTCTCACTATGTTGCCCAGGCTGGTCTCGAACTTTTGGGTTCAAGTGATCCTCCCACCTCAGCCTCTCAAAGTGTTAGTATTATAGGCGTGAGCCACCATGCCCAGCCTAGAAAATTTAACCTTATCTTTTAGCCATTCATTTACTTTTATTTGCTTTTTTAAAAAAAAATCTTTAAATTTTAGCCTAGAGAAGCACCTCAGGAACTCTAAACATCTTAAGCAAAAATTAAACTCAGGTGAGACTGAAGGAGAAATTTCAGAAATACACATGTACATCATGGGTAATTAATAGACATGCACAGTTTCCTTCAAATCAAATGTTTAATAAGGAAATTCATGTAATTCCAAGAAAACAGGCAAAATTTTGAATACATAAGCCTAGCTAAGATAAAGAACTACCAGTTAATTCTTAACATCACTGGAGCTTCCAGCAGGTTTTTTAATTGAAGGACAAAAAGTGTCCATACATTTATGTTATCTCTTCAGAGCCTGAGGGAGAAGAGAGTGGCTTTGCCCAGTGGAAAGGTTGGGGATTTGAGAATGATACAGGGGGAAGGAGTCAAGCAGAAATGCCAGGAAGAACCAGGCAAAGACATTTGGCGCCAGAAGCATTCACTTAGTTTCTGTGAAGAGTGCCCCTGGTGTTTCATCTTGGCCTGTTTTGATGAGAATGTTATCTTTTGTGTCTGGATAACGCGTCAGCTTCTTAAAGTACATATAAAGATATTCTGTCACCTCCCCACATGCACACACTTTTAAAATCTATTTTTATTCTCTTGCTAAAGTTGTAATTATGTCAAGAATTTTCCAGCTCTAACTGCCTTCTTAGTACATGTATTTCTGCCTTTGAAGCATATGAGTTTGCCAAAGTCATTCTCCCCTAATGACATATTGTGGACTTACATTAAGAAAATGGGCCAGGCGTGGTGGCTCAAACCTGTAATCCCAGCACTTTAGGAGGCCCAGGCAGGTGGATTACCTGAGGTCAGGAGTTCAAGACCAGACTGGCCAACATGGTGAAACTCCGTCTCTACTAAAAATACAAAAATTAGCCAGGAGTGCTGGGTGGACGCCTGTAATCCCAGCTACTTGGGAGGCTGAGGCAGGAGAATTGCTTGAACCCAGGAGGCAGAGGTTGCAGTGAGCTGAGATCATATCATTGCACTCCAGCCTGCAAGACAGAGTGAAGCTCTTGTCTCAAAAAGAAAAAAAGAAAATGAGCCTGTTGATGTCTAGCTAACCCATTGGTGGAGTCTGCATTGAATCTGTAAGAATATTGTTCTGGATCATGCAGGTGGGGTTTGTATAAAAAGCCTGTCCAACATTTAGTTCTCACTCGCATCAGAATCATACTGTTTTGAATTGCCGTATAAGACATGCTCCATCATGACACTTGCTTCTCCTCCAAATACAAGTTGAGTGCTTAGTCCTTCACCTGCTAGAATCAGGATACAATCAACATGATTATGTTCCTTAACACACTTGGATTTATGCAGATGTGGTGTGTCCTTTGCTCTTTTTTTTCTTAAGACAGTCTTGCTCTTGTCGCTCAGGCTGGAGTGCAGTGGTGTGATTTCAGCTCACTGCAACCTCCGCCTCCTGGGTTCAAGCGATTCTCCTGCCTCAGCCTCCCGAGTAGCTGGGATTACAGGCACCACCACCATACCAGGCTGATTTTTTTTGTATTTTTAATAGAGACAGGGCTTCATCATGTTGTCCAGGCTGGCAGGCTGGTCTCGAACTCCTGACCTCGTGATCCGCCCACCTCAGCTTCCCAAAGTGCTGGGATTACAGGTGTGAGCCACCGCGCCTGGCCTGCTCTTAAAACCCGTTATTCAGAAGATTTGTAAAAGAAATAGGCTTTTTTTTTTTTTTGGTTAATTCAAACTTGAGGGGAAAATTAGATAGCATTTTCCCCTAAAGAAATGTTAATGTTCATTTTGTGGCTTTGTTTTCAAGTTTCAGGAGCCATGTACATCTCAGAAGTGTTACGAAGTGATTAGAAAAGGCCTCTGGTAAAAGACGTTCAAGGACCAACCATTATTATTGGTCACTTGTTTGAACTTGGCGCTTAAAAAAAAAGTTGGACTGTGATGCTTTGGTGCTCTTTATTACAGACATCAGTGATGGTCTGAAACACTCTCTAGCAGTTTATATGAAGAATGGACTTACATGTTATCAGTTACACTCATGATTTACTCGTTCAGCTTCTACAAGTCCATACTTTATGCTGTCTCATTTAAGAGACAGTCCACTTCTGAAAATAAAATCGATAGTTGATGATACATTTTTGGCTAGCCAGCTTTCTGTAAAAGGCAAGTATGTTAGACATGCACAGTTTCCTTCAAATCAAATGTTTAATAAGGTACTTCAAGAAACGCCTTTTTAAAAATCAAAGGTTTTGGCCAGGCATGGTGGCTCACGCCTGTAATCCCAGCAATTTGGGAGGCCAAGATGGGCGAATCACAAGGTCAGGAGTTTGAGACCAGCCTGGCCAATATGGTGAAACCCCATCTCTACTAAAAATACCAAAAATTAGCCGGGCGTGGTCGTGGGTACCTGTAATCCCAGCTACTCAGGAGGCTGAGATGAGAATCACTTGATCCCAGGAGGTAGAGGTTGCAGTGAGCCGAGATTGCGCCATTGCACTTCAGCCTGGGCAATGAGTGAAACTCTCAAAAAAAAATTAATAGTAATAATAAAGTCCCTGCATGCAGTTTGGAAATAAAATTTAAACTCATTTATATGTAATAAATATGTAATAATTCACAGTCACCATCAAATGTTGGAATCATTGAATTGCATACTTGTACTCATTCCGGCCACATCATGAAGTGTTTAAAGATTTGTATTTGCTGTTGTCCCTATGTAGTTCTATTGATGTTTGGTTTTGTTTTTTGGGGTTTGTTTTGAGCCCAGGCTAGAGTGCAATAGCACAATCTCAACTCACTACAGCCTGGACCTCCTCAGCTCAAGCAGTCCTCCCACTTCAGCCTCCCAAGTAGCTGGGCTGCAAGTGCTCACCACCATACCTGGCTAATTTTTGTATTTTTTGTAGAGACAGAGCTCTCACTATGTTGCCCAGACTGGTCTCAAACTCCTGGGCCCAAGCAATCCTCCCATCACAGCCTCCGAAGGTGCTGGGATTACAGGCATAAGCCACTGTGCCCAGCCTGTTTTTAATAATGATATTAAGTGGGTTTGGTTCATGTGTTATTAATCAGTGTTAATAATCGTACTTTTTTTTTTTTTAAAGAAACCATGGTATTCTAAAATCAGGAGTCCAAATAAAAGAAAGTTCTCGGCTGTGCGTGGTGGCTAACACCTGTAATCCCAGCACTTTGGGAGGCTGAGGTGGGTGGATCACTAGAGGTCAGGAGTTTGAAACAAGCCTGGCCAACATGGTAAAACCCCCTCTCTACTAAAAATACAAAAATTAGCCGGGCATGGTGGTGCACACCTGTAATCCCAGCTACTTGGGATGTTGAGGCATGAGATTTCCTTGAACCTGGAAGGCAGAGGTTGCTGTGAGCCAAGATCGCGCCACTGCACTCCAGCCTGGGTGACAGAGTAAGACTGTTGCCAAAAAAGAGGAAAAAAGTTATCCAGTGCAGTTTCTACAGAGATAAAAGAAGTAATAGTTCTGGCTGGGTGTGGTGGCTTATGCCTGTAATCCCAGCACTTTGGGAGGCCAAGGCAGGTGGATCACATGAGGTCAGGAGTTCGAGACCAGCCTGGCCAACATGGCAAACCTGTCTCTACTAAAAATGTAAAAATTAGGTATGGTGGCACGCGCCTGTACTTACAGCTACGTGGGAGGCTGAGGCATGAGATGAGAATCTCTTGAACCCAGGAGGCGGAGGTTGCAGTGAGCTGAGATTGCACCACTGCACTCCAGCTTGGGTGATGGAGTGAGACTCAAATAAAAAAGGTACTAGTTCTGCATTTCAGAGTTGGCTTGTTGAACCAGGCTATATGCTTCCAAGATTTAAAATGTTTTTCTGTATTATACTCTCAATTGTGTTTTAAAAAATCTCTTACAGAAATCTCTACCTCAGGCACTAAGTGTTATGACATGGGTAGCATATTGATATTGAAAACTTAGCTAGGACTTCCAGCCTTTTAAGATAATTTAAATGTAAAATTAAATGGTTAACCAGCAATCTAATGTCATGTGGTGTGCAGTTTGGATATTGCATGAACAGCTAAGGAATCACCTGTTCTAGTGCCAAAGATCACTCATTGCTAATTTTGTTCTGTACAGCTTATGTAATATTTTCATGGTGGAGACGGACTCTGTGTGCTCAGGGCCTTGTCTCTAGGAAGATTTTGTCAATTCCAAATACAGTTTTGAAGATTCGTTTGTGGTTTGTGTTTCATTTCTCAGAATTCGAAACCAACTGAAAATCAGCTGCCAGGAAATGTCATATTGAGGATTTTACCCTATTTATATAAAATAATACCCAAGAGCTTAGTGATATACACAGAAAAGCTAATACGAAAATCTCTTCCTCATACATTTAACCTGTAAGTTGATCTTGGTGGGAATACTTGAGCAGAGAAATTTCCAACTAAAGGTTTGGGCTTAAAAGATGCCTTTTTTCATAGCTGATTTGAAGCTCTTCTGGGACTACTGTGGCTAAATAGGTCAGCATATTCGTGGCGTCGCAATCTGGGGAATATAGGTAGCCTGGCGGGGGAGGCTGGGGTCTAAGCTCAAAAGCTGGGAATGCACCCGTGACTTCCCTCGGTTCTGGAGGCCTTTCCTGGAGTGCCTTCTGCAAGGGACCCTTTGCGGCAGCGGAGTCAGCAGTGTCGTTGAAAAGCCTAATCCACCTCCTGAGAAGGGAGCAGCAATGCCCTCTTGTTCCCTCAGACACGGGATAGCCGACTGGTAGGTCACGAACAGCTCACCCTCAGCAGCACAGATTGTAAACTGGTCAGCCAACCATATTTGGTAATGAATTTGTGAGCTATTTGAACGCTATTGGAGCAGTTAAATCACTCTGGATCTGTTAGTTTTGAAAGTAGATTCTTTGGCAGATTTGCCATCAGAACGGAGACTAATACCTGTGGCATCAAATCTGTTTTCTTTGCTACACAGAGTTTGAAAACTGTTTTTAAGGTTTTAAGGGCTTATATGATACTTTTAGGGTTTGTTTCCTTTAGATATCTCCCATTGGAAGCAGGTTGCACAACGGCATGAAGAATATGGAAGCAGAGGCAAATTTGGGAACAGAATCCAGGTCTGTACAATCCAGTATCCTTTGTTCTTGCAAGAAGAGGGTCCAGAAGCAGCTGTTAGCGGGTGCTCACAAGGGTTTAGGTGCATCTTTGCTGGGTGGACCTTGCATCTGTCTATTACAATACTTTTTCAAAATGTAACCATTGGACCATTGGACTACTTGTTAGAAGTAACAGGAATGCTATTAACATACAGATTCCTAGGCCAAGGTGGGCGGATCACGAAGTCAGGAGATTGAGTCCATCCTGGCTAACATGGTGAAACCCCATCTCTACTAAAAATACAAAAAAATTAGCCGGCCATGGTGGCGGGCGCCTGTAGTCCCAGCTATTCAGGAGGCTGAGGCAGGAGAATGGCGTGAACCCGGGAGGCGAAGCTTGCAGTGAGCCAAGATTGTGCCACTGCACTCCAGCCTGGGCAACAGAGCTAGACTCTGTCTCAAAAAAAAAAATAATTAAAAAAAATATATAACAGAGAGAGATAGCGATATATAGATTCCTAGTCTGGGCAACATAGTGAGACCCTGTCTCTACAAAAAATAAGCAAAAAATTAGCTAGGCATGGTAGTACTCACCTGTAGTCCGAGCTCCTTGGGAGGCTGAGGCAGGAAGATCGGTTGACCGCCAAGGTGGAGGCTACAGTGAGCCGTGGTTGCGCCACTGCACGCCACCCTGGATGACAGAGCAAGAGCGAGACCCTGTCTGTCTGTCTCTCTCTCTCTATATATATATACATATGTATGTGTGTGTGTGTGTGTGTGTATTTTAGATCCATTGCAGACCTACATAATCAGAACTAACAAGTTCTCTGGGGGATTCATTTTTTTAAATCTTTTATTAAGATATAATTTACATGGAGTAAAACTGTTGCATAGTTAGAAATGCATACAGTTAAGTAACCACACCAGAAAGATGCAGAATAGTTGCATTACCCCCAAATTACCTGGTGATTCTTATGTACATTATAGTTTGAAAACCACTCATTTTTAAAAAATTGTTTGAAGTAGCCAAAATAAAAGGGGAAAGAGAATTGTTTTGAATTACCTCCTCTGTTCAAGAAGGTTTAGACCTGGCATAGCACATGAGTTTCATCTCATCAGTTAGCTCAGAATGACTGCTGGCTCCCTGGAGGGGAGACCTACGTAGAGGATCCAGGGACTCCTCTGGGTTCAGCCAAATAATCTATCAGTGATTTTGAGGTTGGGGCAGGGTTGATGGAAGAGTGTGCCATCCTTGACTAGATGTTAAGCATGTTTCAAAATATCATTGATATGGGAGTGCTGGGAAGGGAAGAGGTGGTCCCTTTAAATGATATGGAAGGGGGGAAGGGAAGTGCTGCATAGAGGATGGCATGGTTCCTGGCTAGGGCTCCACCCCCACGGACCTAGGTGAGGACTGGCATTTCCTGCCCAAATGCTTCGCCCCCATTCCCTAGACCCTAGTAGGCAGATGCAGGTGGCTGGATGTCCGGAGGAACACACTGACAGGCACCGGTGCGCTGGCAGGCCACCGACCTGCAGAAGCAGAATGACATGGAGTTTGGCCTGGGCAGTCAGAGGAGAGCCCGGGCCGCCAAGCCGGACTCCAGGGGAAAAGCATCTCCCTTCTGGCTCCGCCATCTGCTGAGAGCTACTTCCGCTCAATAAAACCTTGCACTCATTCTCCAAGCCCACGTGCGATCCGATTCTTCCAGTACACTAAGGCAAGAACCTCGGGATACAGAAAGCCCTCTGTCCTTGCAATGAGGCAGAGGTCTAATTGAGCTAACACAAGCCGCCTATAGACGGCTAAACTAAAAGAGCAAAACTAAAAGCACACACTGTAACATACGCCCACTGGGGCTTCAGCTGTAAACATTCACCCCTGGACACTGTCTTGGGGTCAGAGCCCCACAGCCTGCCCATCTGTATGCTCCCCTAGAAGTTTGAGGTTTGAGCAGCAGGGCACTGAAGAAGTGAGCCACTCCCCCATTGCACACCCTGCAAGGGGACAAGGGAACTTTTCCTGTTTCATCATGAAATAATGGATTTAGTGGCCGGGAGGGGTGGCTCGCGCCCGTAATCCCAGCACTTTAGGAGGCTGAGTCGGGTGGATCACGAGGTCAGGAGTTCCAAGACCAGCCTGGCCAAGATGGCGAAACCCCGTCTCTACTAAAAATACAAAAATTAGCTGGGCGCAGTGGAAGGTGCCTGTAATCCCAGCTACTCGGGAGGCTGAGGCAAGAGAATTGTTTGAATCTGGGGTAGGAGGGCTGAGGTTGCAGTGAGTCAAGATCGCACCACTGCACTCCAGCCTGGGTAACAGAGTGAGACTCCATCTCAAAATAAATAAATAAAATACGCATTTAGCACTTCTGGTTCATGACTATGACTAGGCCCATGTGAAAAGAATCATCTCACCTTGTATGTAAGCAAGAGTTGGTGTCATTACTTAGAAATTTCTCCTTCCTACAGTTAATGACATCTTGGAGGAACTTAGAAACAGGAAGTGACTCAGGATTGGGAAGCACCAGAAAAAGAGCTGCTGACATGACATAGTGACAAGCATTCTTTGTCAATTGACTTTTTCTCCCGCCCCCTGGATCCTAAGGAAATGGCACAGCATTTCCTTGCCCTGCCCTTGACGTGCTATGCCTACTCTAAGCTAGATAGGGGCTTCTGAAAGAAAAACCTAAGGAAGCCCCCTGCTCATGCCTGGAGGAAAGAACTGCCGACTTTGTCTTTGCCCTCAGCCAAACCGCCACAAGTATCTTTGTCTGCCTGGCTCTCCTGGGGCCATCACAGAGGGCTGGGGATGCTGACAGCCGTAAACTCCAGGCGAGGCAGAACCAAGCAGCTGTTCATAAGCGATTTCAGTGCATGTCCAGTGACCCGAATGGGACCCGACCATGGGGAAAATGATACAGAACTAGATCGCTTTCTTTAAATTTTATTTTTAGTTTGTGTACTCCTATGGAAGTGTAATTTTATCTTTGTGCTGGGAACACTGAAAAGCACTGACGGGGAGCTCCTTTGGCCTGGCCCATTTTTCTGAAAGCACGTTGCAGCTGTGGCTTCTGCCCAGCAGGCAGAGACTGATGTTAGATCCTGTACCCAGCTGCTGCTGGGAGAAGGGACAGACTCAGCTTCTGACTGCAGGGGCATCTGCAGGAAGATCGGGGAAACTGAAGACACTTTTAACTGCAAAAGCCCTAGAAACAGTAAGTGCAAATTGTTCTGTGGATTGTTGACTTCACATTCAAACCATCGGGAAGTGATCGAGACTGGAAGCGTTGACAAGGATCCGCAGGGTCTGGGACCAGAGACCAGCTTGTGATCCTGCTGTGGAGTGCTAGGGGTCTGCTCTGGGGAGGGGGCTTTGGCCTAGAAGAGACATGGTACAGGGTGGGAACTGTTACAGTCATGCAACACTTAACATCAGGTGATTCTGTCATTGTACAAATATAGAAAGAACTCACACTAACCCATACAGCGTAGCCTACTACACACGCAGGCTCTATAGCCTATTGCTCCTAGGCTACAAACACATCCAGTGTGTGTCTATACTGAATGCTGTAGACAATGGCAACACAATGGTATTTGTATATCTAGACATATCTAAACAAAAGGTACAGTGAAAGATAAAATATATACAGTATAAAAGATTTTTTTAAAAAGCTGGGCGTGGTGGCACACTCCTGTAATCCCAGCACTTTGGGAGTCCTGAGGTGGGAGGATCACTTCATCCCAAGAGTTCGAGACGAGCCTGGGCAACATGGCGAAAACCCATCTTGACAAAAAATACAAAAATTAGCCGGGCGTGGTGGTGGGCGCCTGTAATCCCAGCTATTCAGGAGATTGAGGCGTGAGAATCGCTTGAACCCGGGAGGAGGAGGTTGCAGTGAGCCGGGATGGCACCACTGCACTCCAGCCTGCATGACAGAGTGAGACCCCGACTCAAAAAAGAAAAGAAAAGAAAAGAAAATGTGGTCCTTCCATACAATAGAAAGTTATTCAGCCTTGAAAGAAAGAAATCCTCACATCTGCTCCATGAATGAGACTTGAAGACATTATGCTGAGTGGATTAAGCCAGCCACAAAAAGACAAATACTGTGTGACTCCACTTATATGAGACTCAGAATAGTCAAAATCATGAAAACAACATAGACTGGTGGTGGCCAGGGGCTGGAGGGAGTGGGGAATAGGCAGTTGTCAATGGATATAGAGTTTTAGTTTTGCAAGATGAAAAACTTCTAGGGATCTGCTATACAAACGTGCATATAGTTAACACCACTGAACTGTACTTTTTTTTTTCTTTTTGAGACAGAGTCTCGCTCTTTTGCCCAGGCTGGAGCGCAGTGGCACGATCTTGGCTCACTGCAACCTCAGCCTCCCGAGTAGCTGGGATTACAGGCGCCTGCCACAACGTCCAGCTAATTTTTGTATTTTTTAGTAGAGACGGGGTTTCGCCATGTTAGCCAGGCTGGTCTTGAACTCCTGACCTCAGGTGATCTGCCCACCTCGGCTTCCCAAAGTGCTGGGACGACAGGCGTGAGCCACCGCGCCCGGCCTAAACTGTACTCTTAAACATCGAGAAGGTAAGTTTTGTATTATGTGTTTTTTACCACAATTTAAAAATTTTAAAAATGTATTCAAACAAATAAAAGAATTTTGAGGCTCACGCCTGTAATCCCAGCACTTTGGGAGGCCAAGGCAGGCGGATCACCTGAGGTCAAGAGTTTGAGACCAGCCTGGCCAACATGATGAAACCCCGTCTCTACTAAAACTACAAAAATTAGGTGGGCGTGGTGGCGGGCGCCTGTAGTCCCCGCTACTTGGGAGGCTGAGGCAGGAGAATCGCTTGAACCCAGGAGTCGGAGGTTGCAGTGAGCCAAGATCATGCCACAGCACTCTAGCCTGAGTGACAGAGTGAGACATTCTGTCTTTTTTTTTTTTTTTTTTTGAGACGGAGTTTCGCTCTTGTTGCCCAGGCTGGAGTGCAATGACGCAATCTCGGCTCACCTCAACCTCCGCCTCCCGGGTTCAAGCAATTCTCCTGCCTCAGCTTCCCGAGTAGCTGAGATTACAGGCACGCGCCACCACACCCAGCTAATTTTGTATTTTTAGTAGAGACGGGATTTCTCCATGTTGGTCAGGCTGGTCTCGAACTCCCGACCACAGTTGATCCGCCTGCCTGGGCCTCTCAAAATCCTGGAATTACAGGCTTGAGCCACTGTACCCGGCAACATTCTGTCTTAAAAAAAAAAAAACACGGGCCGGGCTCAGTGGCTCACGCCTGTCATCCCAGCACTTTGGGAGGCCGAGGCAGGCGAATCACGAGACAGATCACCTGGGCAAGAGAGGGAGACTGCATCTCAAAAAAAAAAAAAAAAAAAAAAGAAAATTAAGTCCCCCCCATGCTCCCGAGTCTTCTTACTCCTCATAGGTGACCACTGTTCAGTCTACCGTTTCTTCCCAAAAATATCTGTGCACATACAAGCATATACATATGTCTCCTCTTTGCTTAGCAAACCATTTATTCAGCCAAATTACAATTGTTGTCTTTGATAAAGCAGGCTACAGACCTCCAGATCCTAAATTGGTGGCACCAAAATTAGAGAACTTTGTCTTGAAGAGAACACTTGCGAATTGACCAGGAACCCCTACTGCCAGTGTACATGAATTAGACTTCCATAAAGATTATAACTTAGGTGCCAGAATACACATTTTGAAATGAATGTAGGCCATCTAAAGGCATTTTTAGCTTCTAAACATTAACTTTACGGGGGCATAATTTACAGACAATAAATATACCTGTTTACAGTACATAGAGTTCAATTAGTTTTTTTGTTTGTTTGTTTTTGGTTTTTTTTTTTTGAGAAAGGGTCTTGCTCTGTTACTCAGGCAGAAGTGCAGTAGCATGATCATAGCTCACTACAGCCTGGATCTCCTGGGCTCAAGTGATCCTCCCACCTCAGCCTCCCAAGCAGCTAGGACTACAGGCACATGCCACTACATCCGGCTAATTTTTAAATTTTTCTGTGGATATGGGGGTCTCACTGTGTTGCCCAGGCTGGTCTTGAATTCCTGGGTTCAAGTGATTCTCTTGTCTCAGCATCCCAAAGTGTTGAGATTACAAGTATGAGTCACTGCACCCAGCTGACTTTTTTTTTTTTTCCACTGTAAATACCATTGCCTTCTTTTGAGGGGGTTATTCTGAGTTTTAATTACTTATTGTTTTCTGGTTATGAAGATACTACGAGTTCCTTATTTTAAAATAGAGACAATTCAGAAAATAAAGAGAAACCAAAAGACATCAATAATTGCTCCATCCCTCAAAAAAAAAAAATATTTGGCATTATTAGCATTGTCTTTTTAAAAGCATATATGTGGCCGGGCACAGCGGCTCATGCTTATAATCCTAACATTTTGGGAGGCCAAGGCAGGAGGATAGTTTAAGGCCGGGAGTTCAAGACCAGCCTGGGCAACACAGCAATTCTCCCATTTCCACACACATACACAGTTTAGGCCGGGCCGGGCGTGGTGGCTCACGCCTGTAATCCCAGCACTTTGGGAGGCCGAGATGGGCGGGTCACAGGGTCAGGAGATTGAGACCATCCTGGCTAACACGGTGAGACCCCGTCTCTACTAAAAATACAAAAAAAAAAAAAAAATTAGCCAGGTGTGGTGGTGGGTGCTTGTAGTCCCAGCTGCTTGGGAGGCTGAGGCAGGAGAATGGCGTGCACCCGGGAGGCAGAGCTTGCCGTGAGCCAAGATCGCGCCACTGCACTCCAGCCTGGGTGACAGAGCAAGACTTCACCTCCAAAAAAAAAAAAAAAAAATTTAGGCCGGGCATGGTGGCTCACGCCTATAATCTCAGCACTTTGGGAGGCTGAGGCGGGTGAATCACCTAAGTTCAGGAATTCAAGACCAGCCTGGCCAACATGGCGAAACCCCATCTCTACTAAAAATACAAAAATTAGCTGGGCGTGGTGGCACACACCTGTGATCCCGGCTACTCGGGAGGCTGAGACAGCAGAATTGCTTGAACCCAGGAAACAGGTTGCAGTGAGCCAAGACTGCGCCACTGCACTCCAGCCTGGGCAATAAAGCAAGACCTTGTCACACACACACAAAAAATTGGCCAGGTGCGGTGGCTCATGCCTGTAATCCCAGCACTTTGGGGGGCTGAGGCAGGCGGATCACGAGGTCAGGAGATCAAGACCATCCTGGCTAACACGGTGAAACCCCATCTCTACCAAAAATACAAAAAATTAGCTGGGCGTGGTGGCGGGTGCCTGTAGTCCCAGCTACTCTGGAGGCTGAGGCAGGAGAATGGCATGAACCCGGGAGGCGGAGCTGGCAGTGAGCCGAGATCGCGCCACTGCACTCCAGCCTGGGCGACAGAGCAAGACTCCATCTCAAAAAAAAAAAAAAATTGGCTGGATGCGGTGGCTCATGCCTGTAATCCCAGCACTTTGGGAGGCTGAGGCGGGTGGATCACCTGAGTTCGGGAGTTCACGACCAGCCTGACCAACGTGGAGAAATCCCCATCTCTACTGAAAATACAAAAAATTAGCCGGGTGTGGTGGCACATTCCTGTAATCCCAGCTACTCGGGAGGCTGAAGCAGGAGGACTGCTTGAGCCCAGGAGGTCAGGCTGCAGTGAGCTATGATCAGGCCAACGCACTTCAGCCTCGGCAACAGAGTGGGATCTTGTGTCTAAAAAATAAAAACGAAAAATAAATGCACACATGCACTTATTCATCTGTAAACACGGATAATAATTTCAAGTGTCCTCATATAGTAATTCTCTGAACAAGGATTAGTATGTGGTTTTTAATTTGAGAAAAACTGAAAGCCATATTAAATTTAGCCCAAGTAACTTTATCAGATTTAGCCCAAATCAAGGTAAAATGAAGGCCTTTTATTTTTTTTTTTTTTTGAGTCAGGGTCTTGCTCTGTTACCCAGGCTGGAGTGCAGTGGTGTGAGCTCAGCTCACTGCAGGCTCGACCTCCTGGGCTCAAGTGATCCTCCCACTTCAGCTTCCCAAGTAACTGGGACCACAAGTGCGCACCACCACAGCCAGTTAATTTTTTATATTTTATGTGGAGATGAGGTCTTGCCATGTTACCCATACTCATCTCAAACTCTGTGCTCAAGCAATCTTCCCACCTTGGCCTCCCAAAGTGCTGGGATTACAGGCGTGAGCCACCGCGTCTGGCTCCAGCCTCTTTTCAACAACACTGGTCATTAGGCTTGGTTTTCTTTTTCTTTTTCATTTTCTTTTTTTTTTGAGACGAGTCTTGCTGTGTTGCCCAGGCTAGTATAGTGGTGCAATCTCAGCTCACTGCAACCTGAGCCTCTGGGGTTCAATCAGTTCTCCTGCCTCAGCCTCCCAAGTAGCTGGGATTACAAGCCTATGCCACCACGCCTGGCTAATTTTTGTACTTTTAGTAGAGACGGGGTTTTACCATTTTGGCCAGGCTGCTTTCAAACTCCTGACCTCGTGATCCACCCGTCTCAGCCTCCCAGAATGCTGGGATTACAGGCACGAGCCACTGCTCCCGGCCAGAAAAGACATTTCTACAGCGTGCATGTGCCATGGGGTATGTCTCAAATGAAACTGTCTTGCCTCCACATCCCAAAGATAACTGAAATTTCAGTTTAAACTCCAGTTAAGCAGAATAGTTGTCAGCCAAGCACGGTGGCTCATACTTGTAATCCCAGCATTTTGGTAGGCCAAGGAGGGAGGATTGCTTAAGCCCAGGAGTTCAAGACCAGCCTGGGCAAATATTGAGACCCTGTCTCCACAAAAATTAAAATTAAAATTAACTGGGGCTGGGCATGGTGGCTCACGCCTGTAATCCCAGCACTTTGAGAGGCCGAGGTAGGCGGATTGCCTGAGGTCGGGAGTTCGAGAAACCCCATCTCTACTAAAAATATAAAAATTAGGTGGGTGTGGTGGCACACACCTGTAATCCCAGCTACTCAAGAGGCTGAGGCAGGAGAATTGCTTAAACCCGGGAGATGGAGGTTGCAGTGAGCCAAGATTGCCCCACTGCACTCCAGCCTGGGCGACAGAATGAGACTCTGTCTCAAAAAAAATAAAAATAGGCCTTGTGCAGTGGCTTACGCTTGTAATCCCAGCACTTTGGGAGGCCGAGGCAGGCGAATCACGAGGTCAGAAGTTCGAGACCAGCCTGGCCAACATGGAGAAACCCCATCTCTACTAAAAATACAAAATTAGCCGGACATTGTGGTGCATGCCTGTAATCCTGGCTACTCAGGAGGCTGAGGCAGGAGAATCGCTTGAACCCGGGAGTCAGAGGTTGCGGTGAGCCAAGATTGTGCCATTGCACTCCAGCCTGGGCAATAAGAGCGAAATTCCGTCTCAAAAAAATAATAAAATAAAATAAAACAGGGGCTAGGAGCAGTGGCTTGCGCCTGTAATCCCAGCACATTGGGAGGCCGAGGCAGGTGGATCACCTGAGTCAGGAGTTCAAGACCATCCAGGCCAACATGGTGAAACCCTGCTGTCTCTACTGAAAATACAAAAATTACCTGGGCGTGGTGACTCACACCTGTAGTCCCAGCTACTCGGGAGGCTGAGGCAGGAGAATTGCTTGAACCCAAGAGGTGGAGGTTGCAGTGAGCTGAGATCACACCACTGCACTCCAGCCTGGTGATAGAGCGAGACTCCGTCTTTAAATAAAATAAAATAAAATAAAATAAAATAAAATAGATAAACAAATAACTAAAATTAACTGGGTATGGTGGCACGCCTATAGTCGTAGCTACTCAGGAAGCTGAGGTGGAAGGATCACTTGAGCCTGGGAGGTCGAGGCTGCAGTGAGCCATGATGGAGCCACTGCACGGCCAACAGAGCAAGACCCTATCTCAAAAATAAATGAATGAATAAATAAATAAAAATAAAAGAACCAATAAAAGTAAAAACAGTTGTGAGCCAGTCTGGATTTTCTGGTCCCATTTTACATTTGCCCATTTGTTCTAGTCTCGTGTAGCACTGAGCAGTTCACTCCACAAGCATTTATTAAGCACCACTCATGTTGCAGGCACCAGATTCCATCCTGGAACTATGACACTGTAACAGGCAGACCCCGTCCCACTCTTCAAGGGGCCGATGCTGCTGAGGGGGATGGACAGGCTGTCAGGGCTCAGGGTGCTGCGTGCTTGGACCCAGGGAACTGATCAGAAAGTGCTCCAGGAGCACAGGGCACAGGCATCTCACCCAGGCTGGCTTTCTGGAGCAGTGATGGATAAATTGCCACCTAACAGATGAGTAGGAGTTAGTCATATAAAGTGGGCTGGAGGCCAGAAGTGGTGGTTCACCCCTGTAATCCAGCACTTTGGGAGGTTGAATTGCTTGAATGTAGGAGTTCAAGACCAGCCTGGGCAACATGGCAAAACCCCATCTCTACAAAAAATACAAAAATTAGCCAGGTGTGGTGGCACACGCCTGTAGTCTCAATTACTCGGGGGACATGAGGCGGGAGAATCACTTGAGCCTGGGGGGTGAAGGCTGCAGTGAGACGAGATTGTGCCAAAGCACTACAGCCTAGGTGACAGAGTGAGAATCCATCTCAAAAATAAATAAAAATAAATGAAATGGGAGGAAATCATAAATGCGGGGGAAGGACCAAGGGTGACAGCTTTCAAGGAACAGGAACAGAAAGAAATTCCCAAGGCAGGAGCCTAGCGGGGAAGATGGGCTGAAACGGGCTGGAGAGGCGAGCAGGGAAAGGGCAGGTGAGCCAGAGCTCTGGCCACAGCCACGCTGGGAGGAGGGTCTGTGGTGCTCAGCCTGTAAGACTGGAGCAGGTGGTGGCATAAGCAGGAGGCCGGTTTGGAGTTGGCAGCCCCCATTGTTTGCCCCAAGGACTGGACAGCAGTGGGAACTGTGGCAGTGGGAGCGGCAATGCCACGGTGCAGTGGGGCTGCGGAGGCGCTGGGGCTGGGGGTGGTTGGGGTGGTGGTGTGTGTTTAAGGGTGAAAAGGGCTGGGTTATGGGAAGGAGCAGGAAACATGGGGGAGAGGATTGGTAAATGGCAGAACCATGGCCTGAAGTGGTACGAGGGGCAGGGGCTCGAAGCAAAGTGGGAGGGATTAGCCCTTGGGGAAGAGCCTGAAGGTGCTGGGAAGAAGCAAGCTGGGAGCTGGGGAACTGGCCTTTCTTCTAGGAGCATGAGGGGAGAGGCCATCAGGGAGAAAAGGGGTGGGACAGGGTGAGTTCTGAAGAGAGCAGAGGAGGAGAAATTAAATGGCAGGAAGAGGGGAGGGAACCCCGGGCACTGTGGGTGTGAAGGCCACACAGTGCCCCACTGAGGCTGGAGATGCTGGTTTTGCAGAGACACCTGTCTGAGCCATCCTGGAACCCCCATACCCCTTAGAGCAGCCCTACGCCTCTACCCCACTCCTGCACTTATATCCTCCACCCAGAAATGACCCTCAGATGGGAGAAGTGACAGGTGCCCCACAATAAAATGGAGTTTTCTGCAGCAAAGTCCCTACAATGGAGTCGTAGAACGTGTTCCTCGCAGGGGCCGCTGAGATGACGGCGACATGGTGCTTTCGGGGGCGGCTGGGATCCAGCTCCACATGGAAGAAGTGCCTGGGATTCTGCTGGAGGAAAGGCAGATAGCGAGTTTATTTTTAAACCCAAGTGGGCACCGCGGCTGCCAGAGAGAAGCAGACGGCTCTTGGGGAGAGTGGAGATTGGCAGCCGGTCAGACACTTGTCAGGAAGCCTGAGGCTGCCAAGCGGGCAGGGGTTCAGGTGGCGGAGGGCCAGGGCTGAACAGAGGGGTCTGTGGGGGTGAGGGCAGCAGCAATTAACCCTTCGGGGTCCAACACCAGCATGGCCTAAGGAGGTAGCCAGGCCTGGAGGACTGAGTGTAGCGAGTGGAGACCTCAGGCTGGGCTGCCCCTGGGGCCACATGGAGCCAGTGTAAGTGATAACTGTCCTAGTCCCTGCACCCAGTGGTGGCCCAGGCTTGGTCTCCACCCGTAGTCAGATGGGCCACGTGAATAGCCTTGTGCAAAGCAAAGGTGTCTGTTGGGGACCCCTTGCTGCTCTCCACGCTCTGAAGGCCCCTGGGCCTCTTGCATTGGGGTATTCTTTTTTTTGAGACAGAGCCTCCCTCTGTCACCCAGGCTGGAGTGCAGCGGCGTGATCTTGGCTCACTGCAACCTCCCCTTCCCAGGTTTAAGCAATCCCCTTGTCTCAGCCTCCCGAGTAGCTGGGATTACAGGCACCAGCCACCACGCACAGCTAAATTTTGTATTTTTAGTAGAGACGGGGTTTTACCATGTTGGCCAGGCTGTTCTCTAGCTCCTGAGCTCAAGTGATCCACCTGCCTCAGCCTCCCAAAGTGCTGGAATTACAGGTGTGAGCCACTGTGCCTGGCCACACTGTCAGCATTCTGAGGAGCCAGGTGGCACTTAGTCCTGATAGCTGACTTGGAATGCCGCCTGTGACTGAGGTGGAGGGCATGGCTTCATGGCCTCATCAACCTCATGGGGACTCGGCGAAGTCTCCGTGGTGAACAGGCCTCCTAAGGACTCCTGCGCATGGCAAGGGCTGTCAGGGCACATTTCAGGAGCTGTCGCCAGGGGTGGTTTCCAGGTTGTAACAGCTTTGGCCTCTTAGAGGACATGATCCACTGACTGGTGTTTATTTCCCACCTTTGCTTTCAACACCAAAGGCCTGAAGAGCCCAGGCTGCAGGCACTGGGTTTCTGGGCTCAGCTGAAAGTCTTCAAGAATCTTCCTCAGCATGAAGCCTTGGGCTGGAGCTGCTTCTCTCTCCTGCTGATCTTCTGGAAAGATTGAAAGAAATCTTCTTTTGCCTAAAGCAAGTTCCTGGGAGCCAGAGCCCCTTTCAGGGCAGGATAAATCTAGGTCTCTTACTCTAGATTAAGTTAAAATTCCTTGATCCTGCCAACATCAGCCTGACTTGTCTCTTGCCTTCTTCTTCTTTTTTTTTTTTTTTTTTTGAAACGGAGTCTTGCTCTGTCACCCAGGCTGGAGTACAATGGACCATCTCGGCTCACTGCAACCTCCGCCTCCTGGGTTCAAGCGATTCTTCTGCCTCAGCCGCCAGAGTAGCTGGGATTACAGGTGCGCACCACCACGCCTGGCTAATTTTTTTGTATTTTTAGTATAGACGGGGTTTCGCCATGTTGGCCATGCTGGTTTCCATCTCCTGACCTCGTGATCTGCCCACCTCAGCCTCCCAAAGTGCTGGGATTACAGGCATGAGCCACTGCGCCCGGCCATCTCTTGCCTTCTAGAAAGGACTATACACAAAGGTTCCCTCTGACCTTTAAGGAGGCAGTGTCTGCTGCTCCTGACCTAAGTCTTTCACACATAGTTGTCTGTTTTCTCTTCTGTCCTTTCCTTCTTTCAAAGCTTCCTGGATGTAAATGTTGCTTCTTAACAGTATCTGTAATAGCCACATGTAGCTGCTGAGTTTGAAATTGGGCACAATGCATCCCTGATTTCAAAGGCTTTGTACAAAAAAAAAAAAGGATGTACCATCTCAATAATTATTTTATGTTGATTATATGTTGGTATGAGAATATTTTGGATATATTAGATTTATTTATTTAGTTAGTTTTAGTTTTTTGAGATGGAGTCTCGCTCTGTGGCCCAGGCTGGGGTGCACTGGCACAATCTCGGCTCTCTGCAACCACCACCTCCCAGTTCAAGCAATTCTCCTGCCTCAGCCTCCCGAGTAGCTGGCACTACAGGCACGCACCACCATGCCCAGCTAATTTTTGTATTTTTAGTAGAGATTTGATTTCACCATATTGGCCAGGCTGGTCTCAAACTCCTGACCTAGTGATCCCACCCGCCTCGGCCTCCCAAAGTGTTGGAATTACAGGTGTGAGCCACTGCGCCTGGCCGGTTAATTTTTTAAAAGTTTTTTGTAGAGACAAGGTCTCACTATATTGCTCAGGCAGGTCTTGAACTCCTGGGCTCACTCAAGTGATCCTCCCACCTCAGCCTCCCAAAGTAATAAAATTATAGGCATAAGCCACTGCTCCTGGCCAAAGGAATTTCTACTTTTGAAAAATAAGGGTTCCTGGGAATTCCTTGCAATAGGTGGCCTTCACTGCAAATTTCAAATTCCTGGTTCCACCCATGTTGTTTAGGAATCACTCCATCAGAGCTGCCAATAACCAGTTCTGAAACCAAAGTCAGTCTTTTCAGATGTTCCGTTTGGGCCAGATCTGATTCTCCACTCCAACCTGTGGAGCTTTATTTCCTCCTGGCCAGTTGGGAAAAGGTGAGCTGGCATCCCCAGGCAGGCAAGACAAAGGCAGAGAGTTCGGTGCCTCTCTGACATCCGCTTGCCTACCCACGCAGGGGACACTTAGGGCTCCAGGGTTTGGTCCGAGGCTGAGAGGCGTCTGGTGACTCTGCACTGACCTTTTTTTTTTCTCTTGAGACAGAGCCTTGCTCTGTCGCCAAGGCTGGAGTGCAGTGGTGTGACCTCAGCTCACTGCAACCTCTGCCTCCCGGGTTCAAGCAATTCTCTCTCTCAGCCTCCCAAGTAGTTGGGACTACAGGCAAGCGCCACCACACCTGGCTAATTTTTGTATCTTTAGTAGAGACAGGGTTTCACCATGTTGGCCAGGCTGGTCTCGAACTCCTGACTTCAAGTGATGCACCTGCCTTGGCCTCCCAAGTGTTGGGATTACAGGCGTGAGCCACCACGCTCGGCCTACACTGACCTTTGAGAGTCACAAAGGCTGAGCCTCACCTGTGCCCTATCTGCCTTCCTGCCATTCATCTGCCAGAAGCCACCCTTTCCCTATCTGGAGGGTCAGCTGAACCACACATCAGACCCGGATAGACTGGGAACTGGGAACTGAGAAAGGGTTAAGCATGGGCATGGAGGAGTTGAGAGGCAGAAGCAAAAAGAAAGTTAAAAATAGTGTTATTCAGCCTAGAGCAAGGAAGACAAGGGCACAGCTAGACTTCAGTTCATGACTGATCGGTTTGAGAATGATTCTTGCTTTTTTCCCCCTGCACTCTAAATAGGAAGAAGCTGACCTTCTGCTGCACGAGAGACTGGAGTTAGACGTTACCCAGTGTCCTGCGGCGACCAGATGCCAGAGTAGGAATCTAAGCTGAACGTGGCCCTGGGTCCTACTCTTTCGGCATGTGATCCGAGGTGGCCTTGGGAACCCTACCTGTTCAGGAATGGGGGGCTATGATCCCAAAGCTTCTAGCTGCCAATTCTTCCCAGGCCCCTGCTTGGTGCTGCTATTTCTTTCTCCATTTTTTCTAGCCTTTCATTTGTTTCCCTGCCCCCAACTGCTTCTTTTATCTTTTCCCTTAACAAGCGGGACTTCCAGAGCCCGATGGATCCTCCCCCAGTTCTTCCTCCCGGGCCCCCCAAGTCTGCGAATACCTCCAGGCCCAAGCACTCTGCAGGGGAAGACAGGAATAATCATTACAGGCTCCTGGCTCAGACCCAGCCCCAGCCAGGGGAGGGACTCCCAGCACTAGCCTTGCTCAGTCCCCTCTTGCCCCAGGCTCGGCCAGAGGGCACAGGGGTGGGAAAAGAGCCCAGGAACACGGTGCCCTGGGACCAGACAGGCTAATGGTTTTGTCCAGCGTTCTGTAATCTTTTGGGAGGTGAGGAGAGGCTTCTTTGGCTTCAGCCATAAAAGGGAAGTTGGGTCTCCCGACTTTTGGGAAAATGCTTTCCTACTCGCCTGGCCTCCTGCTTTGCTGGAGCCAGAGGAGGGGCACAGCTGTCTTTGTTGGAAGAGCCGAGGAAGCGAGGAAGCGGAAGCGGGAGGGCCAGGCCTCCACCCTGTTTCCTCACCATGAATGGAGCTGGTCCTGGGCGCTCCCTTCCCGCCTCCAGCACCCCAGTTATCATGCTCCCTCCTGAGCCAGAGGGGACAAGTCACAGCATGGCCATTCACAGACAGGAGAGAAACGCAAAGTTGGTGTGAGCTCCCTGGAAGCCCCAGGATGTGATCTTTAATCGATGCTCCTGGCCCTGCCTCCCCACCCCCAGCCCAGGTGGCGTATGTACAGGATGCTGTGTGGAGGCCCAGGCAGAGGCAGCCTCCACTCCTCCCTGGGTTCTGCCAGGGTAGGCATTCGCCAGGGCGGGGCAGGAGGATACAGACAGCTGGGAGCCAGGGTGGACTGGTCACAGGAAGTCTCATGTTCCCCACCCCATATACACGAGCACACACAGATACGCCCATATGTGCAGAGGTATTCACACTTGTGCAGAGGTGTGGATCCAAAAGCTGTGCCCAGATGCACTGTACCTGTGTGCACGGGTGCACCACCAGAGGACAGATGCCTTAAGGCAGTGCAGCAATAGTGCAACACCCAGCCCTTCCCCCGCCCCACATCAGCTTGCAGGGCTGGTGGAGCAGAGCTGGCCGGAGGGGCCCCTCCACTCAGCCCTTGAGTGGGCAGTGCCAGCTGGAGCTCAGTCTGTGGACCCCACTGCTGTTGGGTGCATCCAGCTACCCAAAATGGTGTCAGCGGGTCCCAGGCCTGTTTGCCCCTGAGGGTGGTGTGAATAAACAGGGAGCGATGCCCTCCACAACGCCTCCTCGAAGGTGCCCCGGAAACAGGGGCTCAAGCAGGTAGCTCACGGGCCCTGGGGTGTCAGAACTCCCTGCCGAGTGAGGGCAGGGCAACCCTGGTGACAAGAACTGTATTCACTTGTGCCTTTCATCCATTAGGTAGCTGGCCCCCATCTTGCCCCTGCCAGCTACCTTTTAGGGTCAAGGAGCCAGTGCTCCACCCTCCCAAGCAAGCGTCATGAGGGAAGGCCACTGGCAGGACTGTGTGAGAAGACTGAGGAGCTGTGCCTGGCTCTGCCTGGCTCTCAGGCTCGCTGCAGCAGGGATGGGTGGGGGCATGTAATGGGGGAAACATCTGTAAACTTACTACTCGGCTCTGGAATGGGGGTAGGGAGTGGAATGGACTAGATGGGGCCTTAAGGACTTCTAGCAGCCTAGGATCATCCATGAGACCTCCCTTTCCTACTTCCTCTTGCACATCCCAGGCAGAGACCCTAACCCTCCAGGCACTGGGCCACCTCTGGCCTTCCCTACCTGGGAGAGTCCTCCCCAGAAAGATGGCCCAGGTGGGGACATCTAGGCCACACCAGGGGGCACCTAAACCCTGAGTCGGCCCCAGAATCACCCTTCTTGAAAGGGGGAAGGTGCCATTTTATTATAGGAACTATATTTTCTAGAACCCCCCCCCCCCAAAATCCATGTGTCCTGACAGGGACAGCAGGACGGTCATTTTAGAATTGGAGACGATCTGGGACATGTGGTTGCCATACCCATAACCTAGGCCTTGGGCATGGCACAGGCAGCTTTGGTTTGAATCAGCACTCATACTTCCTCCAAGCTCAGCGGGGCTAAGCGGGGGCAAGCTGGGATGCCCAGCCCCTGCCTGTGCTCAGTGACAGGACTTCGGGTGTGGTCATCCTTGGGGAGGGTCTGGGGGATGGGCCACACCTCAGTTTCTCCGGGCCCTCCTGTAAATGTCAAAACATTCCCACATCTGCCCTGGCCCCAGCACCCCCGAGTTTACATTCATCGATTAAGATTCAGTTTTAAAAAATGTAGATGTCAGCCCTGTCCCCCTAGGTCCCAGAGAGGTAAGACCCTGGTCTCAGCTGCCTGGTTGCAAGGAGGGGCCATCCAGGCTAGGTCCACTGGTGGCTGCCTGGGGGCATCCCTCCAGGCCCCCCCGAGTTGAGCTGTGGCAATCCATGAGGTGGAAGCTACATTCACATGGGGCAGTGGGTGTGCAAGGCTGAGCCGCAGGAGGTGGGTGGGGGACTGTGGAGGAAGTGCCCTCCAGGCCTGGTCCACCCTGGTGGTGCCAAGGGCAGGGCCACAGCCCCCACCCAAACCCCTGCGGAGCCAGGAGTTGAAGGGTTTGGACCTGGAAGACATTTGCATGGTGCCTCCCTCCGTGGCTGGATGGGGGCAGCCTCGTGGTTCAGGGCCGAGACGGTGGGTGCCAGGCTTGGAGGGAGGAGGGTGGCACTTAGGCCCCTCCGGACCTGGAACGGAGAGGGGGCATCAGGGGAGGATGTGAGCAGGGGCCACAGGGAGAGCCCCCCAGCAGGGCCCTGGAGCTCAGTGCTGGGCCCTGGAGGCAGGTGGCAAGTCACAGGCTGGCCAGGGAAGGGATCTGCGGGAGGTCAGACAGTGGTGATATGGAAGACAAAACAGATGGGACGCACAGGGAGGGCCCTCCCGGGGATGGGGACTGCCAGGGGCGCAGCTCCAGTTCCACCTGGTGGCAGGGGAGGGCCTGGCCGCAGCAGGGCAGTCGAGAAGGACGTGGCCTGAGTGGGCGAGGGCGAGGGCAGCTGGGACCTTCTTCCCCGAGCGAGGCTCTCCCACCCCTGCCGGGACAGTCTGGCAGCAGGGGTGGGGGAATCAGCCCCCGCTCCCCATCAACAGAACGCGGGGTGACGAATGAGATGGAGGAGACAAGGACAGCGGGAGGGATGACGTGGCCGGCATCACACTGCCCCCTGCTGGGTCGGGTCGTACCTTCCTCGGCGAATGTTTCTGCAGGGGAGGATGGTGGAAGGGGAGAGGAAAAGGAGACATCTGACCTTTTGCTTCTCTCAGGGAGGGGCCTTTGGCTGCCATGCGACCCCCTGCCCCAGAGCAGGGCCAGGGTCCCCGGGGCCTGGACACTAATGTAAGGGCCAGGGAGAATTACCCAGGGCACCCACAAAAATGCGTCCCGGTTCCAGCTCTGACTCTGCTACTAACTCAATCATGTGACCTTGGGCCGTGGGTTCCTCCTCTGCACATTAAGGGGGTTAGACCAGCACAAGGACCCCAAACTTAGACATGCACAAAGCATTATAGGCTGGGTGGGGACTGGAGACCGGAGGACACATGCCTGGCTTGGGCGGCCCCTGCCCAGCTCCACTCTGTGGCTGTTCGGGGATGCTTAGAGGCACGCTGGGGCTCAACCTTTTCATGTTTCCAGAGCTGGAAATCCGAATTGCTAGTGTAAAATCTCCTGATTTCTTTTCTCTTTTCTTTTCTTTTCTTTCTCTCTTTCTTTCCTTTTTTTTTTTTTTTTTTTTGATGCAGTCTTGCTCTGTCACCCAGGCTGGAGTGCAATGGTGCGATCTCAGCTCACTGCAACCTCCACCTCCCGGGTGCAAGCAATTGTCTGCCTCAGCCTCGCAAGTAGCTGGGATTACAGGTGCGCACCACCATGGCTGGCTAATTTTTGTATTTTTAATAGAGACGGGGTTTCACCATGTTGGCCAGACTGGTCTTGAATTCCTGACCTCAGGTGATCCGCCTGCCTTGGCCTCCCAAAGTGCTGGGATTACAGGCGTGAGCCACCTCATCTAGCCTAAAATCTCCTAGTTTCTAAATGTTAAGCCCTGCAGGCTACTTGGACCTATGACGTGTGAGCTCTGGTTTAGTTGGGCTTTCAGGGAGGGCCCCCTCAGCTCCACCAGCAGGGATTCTGATCCCCCCTCAAGGATGCCAGGGGGCACAGGGTGTGTGTGTCTCTTACTTAAATCCCCAGCCCGTGCCGCCCAGGACGATGGCTGCAACCAGGACAGCCCCAGCGATGGAGCCAATGATGATGTTGGTGCCGCTGGGACCTGGGGAGGATGGCAGGGCTTAGCTGGCAAGGACAGGCATAGAGAGCGGGACAGACAGACCCCCCTCGGCCAGCTCCAGCCTCACCTTTATATCTCTCCGTCTCCCCCGTGGGTGGGGACGTGGGCAGGGGGTTATGGATACTGCAGTCTTTGCCTGTCCAGTCTGGCTGACAGATGCACTTCCCTTCATTGCTGCAGACCTAGAGGCAGGGCAGGGCCAGGAGAGGTGAGCAGGGGCCTGTCCCCTCTTGTAAGCTTCTCCCGCCATCCCGGGCTCCAGGCAGTCACCCCGTGGTGGGAGCAAATCCGGCGCTCCCCACTGCCAGGGCAGGTGCTGAAGTTGAAGGCAGAAGCTGGCAGGCAGCGATGGTCCAGGCACAACATGTTAGGCCCGCAGGCTGTGCCATCCTCCACATAGCTCAGGTCAGAGCCGTCCGCCAGCTGCACGTGGCCTCCCCTGGGGAAGTGACACAGCCAGCCTCAGCCCCCTGTCTTCTAACCCCCAGCACAGCTGCAACCTCCCCTCCCTAGTCTTGGTCCTGGCCAGCACCTGCAGTCCAGCTCCTTGCCCTGGTGGTAGAAGGTGACACTACTGATGTCTCCCACCAGGTCCCCTAGCCGAGGAGCTCCAGAGATGTTGACACAGAGGAGGAAGCCACACAGCACGTCCCTGTTGGGGCATATAGAGACAGTGAGCCCCAAGTTTGACCTCAGACTCAACTACTGAACTCTAATCTGCCCTCACCCTGCACCCTGCCACCTCATTTGCCACGTGCCCGCCCATTGGGACTGACAGGCTCCTCCTGGGAGAACCTGCTGCCCCATCTCTGAAAAGTCTCACACCTGCCCTGGAGCTGAGAGGCCCTCTGGGAGCCTCAGTACTCACTGCTTACTGCACTGGACCCAGCCGGATCCCTTGCGCCCACAGCTCCCACGCTCCGTCCCCTCCACATTCAGCTTCTCGTAGCAGAAGCGATCAGCAGCCGCTGTGGGGAGAGGATGCCAAGTGACCCCACGCGCCCCAGGACCCACCCCAAGACCTCAGGCCTGCATCTCCCACACTCTGCCTGGGTCCCTGAGATCCTGGGGAGCTACACACTTGGGGCCCTGTTCAGCTGGAACCCACTCTCCCCAGCTTCTCAGCTCTGGGTCCTCTGGAGTCCCCACTCCCAGCCCTAGCCAGACTCACCATGGCCCCAAAGAACCTGGCACTGCCGGTCCCGGGTTTTGCAGCGACCTCCGTAGCAGCGGCCCTGAGAGTCCAAGAATTCAGAGACAAGGGATGGAGATGCTGAGTGGTCAGAGTGGAGACAAGAGACTGCCCTGAATCCCAGGCTCAGGGGGCAGCCATCATACCTGCTCATGGTCACAGTAGTAACCGTCCAGCTTGTGCAGGTTAGGTGGGCACTGTGGAGAGAGGGGTGGGGTTGAGCGGAGCAGCCCCAGGACTGGAGCTGAGGGCTGCCCTAGGGAGGAATGCTGGGGTACTAAGTGCCCCCCATTGGGGGCTCATGCCACAGGGCTCTTCCACGCCTAGGACAAGCGATCTGTCTGGTTCTGGACCCAGACCACACGGATTTGCAAGCCCCAGAGCCGCTCCAGCCTCCCTCCCTCGTAGGGCTGGGAGATAAATGCCTGGCATGTAATTAGGTTGTAATAGATGTTAACTAATATTATCATCTACTCTGATCCCTAACCTACACCAGGCACCGGGCCAGGCGCTGGGAATACCAGCCAGACGATACATTCTGGTTTAATGATTGAAGGAACAAGGCCAGGAGCATGAAGAACCCCTTTCTCAGATAAGAAAACTGAGTCTGATCAGTGGAAGTCGATGCCAGCTGTGGAGAGGAGGGGAGTGCTGAGCACTCGTCCGGGAAAACCAAATCGACAAGGGTAGGGGTTGCCTCGCCCAGGGCTCCACAAGACGGCGGGGCCGGGTGGACCTGGCTAGAGTCCCCGGTGCAGGTCTCCGCGATGTCGCACTCGTTCACGGCCTCTCGGCAGGACACACCCCGTGGTTCGTACTAGGGAAGAGACGCGCTCCTCGAGTCAGGCAGGATGGATGCCTCGGCCCTGCCCTCCCCAGGCCCCCCGCTCCCTGGACCCCCACATCCCCGGGCCCTCCAGCTCCCCAGGGCCCCGTTTCAGGCCTGTTCTTATTTCCCTGCTCCCACCACCTCTTGAACGCTCCCCACCTCGCTCCCAGCGCACTCAGCACCGCCCCCAAGCCCGCCCACCTTCCCGCCCCTCCTTGATTCTGGGCAGCCTTCCCTTCCCGCTCCTCGTAGCCCCGCCTTCAACATCCTTCAGCCCCGCCCCTTGCTCCCCATTGGCGCTGTCTTCGCATCAAGCCCTGCCCCAGAGGCCTTCGTCCCCGAAGGCTCGGCTTCCCTCCCTAGCTCCCACCCCTTATATGAAGGCCTCCAATCGCTCCTCCTGCGTCCTGGCCCCGCCTCCCGGCCGGTCCTGCTTACCTTGCAGCGGCGACAGCAGAGCCCGTCGCTGCACATGGCGTCGTGAGTCAGGGTGCATTTCTTGCAGCAGTTGCCACCTGCGCGGCTGCACTCCTGAGGGACGCGGGAGAAGGGGAAGGAGGCGGGCGAGCCCTAATCCTCCCACTCGGACGCTCCCTTGTGCCCACCCCCGCATTCCGGTTCCCCACCTGGCGCCCGCACCACCGCTCACCTGCACCGAGCCGCAGTCGCACTCCTCCCCTGCCTCCACGAAGCCGTTCCCGCACTCTGGGGGGTCCAGGAGCTGGACCGGGAGGATAGGTCGGGAGTCTGGCCCGGACCCCGCCCAGGGCCCGCTCCCATGCTCCCCGCCGCGGGGCTGGTACCTTGAGGGGCTTGTTGAAGAGGCAGCTGCCACCACCCTCCTGCAGAAACTGGTTGTACTCGTCGATGCTGCAGCGCGAGAACTTGCGGGGCAGGTAGAACCTGGATAGGGCGAGGGGAGGTGCTGCTGGCTGCTCCCCTCCAACCCACCCTCACCCCTCTCAAGGCTGGGGAGGGGGTACACTGGGGGACTTCGTCACCATCGCGAGGAGGCGGAGGATCTGCCCCGGGATTGCACCAGAATCCTCCCGGGATTGCACCAGAATCCTCCCGCCTGTCCCTGTCGCTCCCATCCCCTCCGCTGAACCTGGGGACTCGCAGCCGCGCTGGAGGGAAGGTGTCTCCATGCGAGGCTTGGGCGGCGCCCAGTGGCCACGATGCGCACTGCAGCCTGGCCGGTTTTGGTGTCCCAGCAAGGAAATCTGGGTCTCCCGGGGCAGTGTTTGCGGAAAACTGGGCTTCTTGGGATCCTGAGTGGTTCTGTGAGCTGGGCCTCTTGAGCCCCCTGGTCCAGACTGCCAAACAATGCTCGCTCTAAGACTCCCCTCACCCAAGACCTTCCCCCGGTTTGTCCCCAAGAACTCACCCAGTGTCCTCCATGATGCATCCCAGCCAGATGTCTGGACACTTGCAGTCCCCTGAGGGGTGAGCCAGGCGGATATGAGGGAGGCCAAGGACCACCCCTCCCACTGTCACCCTCCCGTTCCAGAGCTGCTGGGCGTGGGCCACACGGGGGCCTCCGGGGGAGGATACCTGCCGAGCTCCGGTGTTTGTTCCACATCATGCCCAGGTTCTGTCCCAGCGTCTGGGCAAGGGTCACGGCCATCGCCCCCATGTTGCCGTACTGGGGGTGGGGAAGATGGGGCACAGATGTCTACATCTTCCAACAGGCACGTCGTGCCCCTGAAGCCCCTTTCCCTCAGCCGCCGCCCCAGCCATGTCCCCTCACTGCTCACCTCGTTCACACCCCCGCCGTGGGACAGGGAGCATATGCCCCCCACGTAGGCTGCCCCGCTGCTCGTGCTCTGGAAGGTCCTGCCCCTGGAAGGGAGTGCGCTGTCAGGATGGCCTCCTGCCCTCCCCTGTGGCTCCCCGGGTGGTGGTGGGGCCTTGGGGAGCCCCTCACACTAGAGTCCTTCCTCGGGAGGTGAGCCTGGCCCTTTACATCAGCCTTGGTGACCCCAGGCAAGACCCTTCCCCCCGTCCTTGGGTTCTTTTTTTCTTTCTTTTTCTTTTTCTTTTTTCTTTTGAGACAGAGTTTCACTCTTGTGGTCCAGGTTGGAGTGCAGTGGCACCATCTCAGCTCACTGCAATCTCCACCTCCTGGGTTCAAACGATTCTCCTGCCTCAGCCTCCCGAGTAGGTGGGACTACAGGTGCACACCACCACGCCTGGCTAATTTTTGTATTTTGAGATGGGGTTTCACCATGTTGGCCAGGCTGGTCTTAAACTTGTAACCTGAAATGATCTACCCGCCTTGGCCTCCCAAAGTGCTGAGATTACAGGCATGAGCCACCACGCCTGGCCCCTCCTTGGGTTCTTTTGCCCATAAGGCAAAGGAGAGGCTCCCAGTAGACCATCTCTAGTTGCAAGGCCCTTTTATTAGATTTTTTTCCCTACTAGGGCACTGGGTCCCTGAGGAAGGGATGCTGGGACAGTTTGAAAGGGGAAAGACAGAACTAAGGGGAGGTGAGAGGCAGAAGAGGGCCACCAGGGCTAAGACAAGGGCATCAACCTCAGATTTAGGGGATGATGCCCAGCTGTTGCATGTGGCTGGGGGTAGGTGGCGGGTGCAAGGTGAGAGCCCAGTCCCCAAACTCTGAGAGGAGCACCCAGCACAGGGCAGGTGTTAAGTAATCCCAAGCACTGTAGCAACTAGCAGAGGCTGGCAGGAGGTGCAGGGTGGGGGACTCACGAGAAGAGGTGGGTGGCATCACTGGGCTCAGGCAGACCCTCCCGTCGGTAGACCATGAGCCGGGCCAGGGTCTCCAGGAGGTCATCCTGCACCTGGATCTTGTCCCCATCTGCCCATGTTTCCATGGCAACCAGGACGATGCGAGTGTTGAGCTGCTCCTTGTATATCTGGGGAGAAGATGAGGGGGCTGGAGGGTGGGAGTGGGTGTTGGGGCCAGGGCTGGAGGAGGGCCTGTCTGTTCTCTCCAGGAAGTGGGAGCCAGGGGCTGACAGTGTCCCCTAATGTGTGTGGTGGGGTGGGGGGCATGAGGAGGAGGGAAGGGAGGGAGGGAGAGCTGCTTACCACATCGGCCAGGTTCACCACGGACTTGGCAAAGTTGCTGGTGAGGACCACCGACTGTCGCATCTGCTCGAACTGGGAGAGAGAAGAATGGGAGGAGGGCGAGGCTCCTCAGGGGCCTCCCAGTGTCACCCCCTGTCCCTGCCCTGGCACTCACCAGCTGGTGGTCGTTGATCACAATTAGCTCCACATACTTGGTTTCACTGTGCACTGTAGGGTGGCCCCGGCGGACCTGGGGGGTGGGTGGGCACTTGGAATCAGTCCCTTCCACGTCTGACTGATCTCATGGCCAAGCCAGGAACAGACTCGGTGGGGATGGGGGGGTCTGGACTCCAGCCAGGGACAGTGCCAGCTCCCCACTGGCAGAGGGTCCTGTCCCTTCTCAGCTTTGGAATGAGGGCAGGCAGCCTCGGTTTGCCCAGGATGGGGCATCTGTAGATGCCAGCATTAGGGAAGGGGTGGGGGCTTCTCCCAGACACGGTCCCTGGCCCCCAGCCACATCCATCTGAGCCCTCCTTCGCCCCAGCCATAGATGAGGTGCCCTCCTGCTCTGGGCCACGGCCTGAGGTCTCTCTGCAGCCCGAGGTCTCTGCAGCCCGAGGTCTCTGCAGCCCGAGGTCTGTGCGGGCCCCCGTACCTGCCTTTTCCTTCTCAGCCTCGGCCGGTTTGGAGGAGCCGACTGGGCAGGCACAGCAAACAGGCAGCCTGTGGGGAGGGGCAGGTGAGGGGGGCACAGCCGGCCCCTCCCCACCCCCCCTTCCCTCCCTTACCTGGTTCCCTGCATCCGAGGGGATCTGGGAGGAGAGGGGTCCGGTAAATGAGGTGGGGAAGGGGTCCCTGCAATGAGGGGAAATTAGTTCTTGGGGTGCCAACTGGGCCTGCTCCAGGCCCACTTGTGGGGGGGCAGATCCAGCCCTCGCCTCCACCCCACCCTGGGGTGACCCAGAACTGGCCACAGCTCCCATGTCGGATCTGATCTCCCAGATGCTCAGATTCCAGGGTCAAGACCTGGGGGCACCCTGAGAGACAGGGGCAAAGGACATTGGAGCCCAATGGGAGGTCACTTATGGGACAGAGGGGACATTGGAGCTGGGGGCACAGGGGGAGCTGGGGCACAGGAGGGAGGGAACCAGAGCTGGGGTCACTGAAGAGGGCAGTGAGGCTGGGGTTACTGAGGGAGGAGCAGGAGGAGGAAGAGGTGGCAGCAACAGCTGTTGGGACAAGCTTGGCAGGGCCACCAGAGAGGACGGCAAGGGGTTGTGTGGGGCTTACCTGAGGGGCTCCCCAAGGTCCAGCCACCTCTTGGGGCTCCACGATGTAAGTCAAGTTCCCATCAGAGAAGACCCCACTGTGGAGAGAGAGGCGCAGCTCCCCTCCGTCCCCAGGCCTGGGCCAGAGGCTTCTCCCAGCTGCCCGGCCCCTCCCCATACTCACTGCAGCCCCTGGCAGGTGGAGAGGGCGGCGAAGGAGTGCGGGTTCCCCCGGAGCTTCCCCTGGTAGTAGCAGTGGTCTCCAGCCCCCTGAAGGAGCAGAACAGTGAGCAGAACGCTGGCATGAGGCCGGGGGCAGCCAACGGGCCTCAAGGCTTTTTGGGGGACACTGAAGCTGCCCTGTGTGCAGGTGGCCACAATCCCTGGGTATGCCTGGGGCTCTGGAGCCTGTTTCTAGATGGCTGGTGCTCCTAATTTGCCGTGCCACCCTGGGCAAGTTCCTGGCCCTCTGGGGTTAGGAACCTCTGGGCCTCCTTCACGTCATCTATAAAATGAGGAAGCTGGACTGTAGCAATGGTTTTTTTTTTTTTTTTTTTTTTTTTTGAGACAGGGTCTCACTGTTGCTCAAGCTGGAGTGCAGTGGCGTGATCTTGGCTCACTGCACCCTCTGCCTCCTGGGTTCAAGCCATTCTCATGCCTTAGCCTCAGCCTCCCGAGTAGCTGGGATTACAGGCATGTGCCACCACACATAGCTAATTTTTGTATTTATTTATTTATTTATTTTTTGAGACGGAGCTTCGCTCTTGTTGCCCAGGCTGGAAAGCAATGGCATGATCTCAGCTCACTGCAACCTCCGCCTCCCGGGTTCAAACAATTCTTCTGCCTCAGCCTCCCAAGTAGCTGGGATTACAGGCATGCACCACCATGCCTGGTTAATTTTGTATTTTTAGTAGAGATGGTGTTTCACCATGTTGGCCAGGCTGATCTCAAACTCCTGACCTCATGTGATCCGCCCACCTCAGCCTCCCAGTGATGGGATTATAGGAGCCCGGCCTACAGCAAGGGTTCTTAGCCATTTGCTGGGGCTGGGGAAGGGATCAGACTCCTTTAAGAATAACAGGCAACATTTATTTAGCACCTACCATGTACCCAGCACTGCTCTGGCACTAACCATATATTACCTCATTTAATCATGTACTCGCCCCTAACATCACACACAACCTCATGCACTGCCTCCCAGGACACCCCTGGGCCTGTGGTTGGCTGAGGAGTGATGGGCAGCATGTGTCCTCCTGGCCAGACTCGTGGGTTGGGGCTGGGGGGACCAGTGGCACCCTCCCGCTCCAGCTCTGCCTCCTGCAGAATTACTTGTGCTCCAGTTACTGAACAGGCGGTGGGGGGGGGGGGGGGGGGTGAGACAGGCTATTTATAGACACTCATTCATTTTCAGGCTCTAGAGCCTTCAGGGCTGGGACCCTAGTGTCCCAGGCAGCTGGGATTTTCGGGGCCTTGATACTGAGTAAGAAGGGCCTTTCCTCAGCTGTCCCTCTCAGAAGAGTCTGGAGAGGGGGATTCCTGGCAGCCTGCTTGGAACGAGTGTCCCTGTAGGCCCCACGTGGGCTGGCTGGGGGTCAGAGCTCTGGGGCCAAGTGAGGGGACTTCAGGGCCCTATGCACTCAAGCTGCCCACTGTCCACCCTCAGAGCCTCCTGGGTCGGGAGAGAGGGAAGGTGCTGAGGGGCCAGGCCCAGGACCCCATCTCCAGCGGCCACCTGTCCCTACACCTGTGAGCACAGAACCACAGAAACAGCACCTCCCTTCCACCCCCGGCCCCGGTCCCCTGCAGTGGCACTCACGGTGCTGTGCTGGGTTGTCCCCTCCCGGCTGAAGTGGCGCTCCACGTATTGCGAGGAGAGGAGGTGGCTGAGACAGAGGGGGCAGCAGGAAGGGGGGGTCACGGGCGAGGTGAGGTTGGGCTTGAGGCTCACCTCAGGTCAGGATCCAGGTCCCCTCTGCCCAGGCCCAATCCCCAGACCCCCAGCAGCCAGGCCCTAGCCATGTCTCCCCCGCCCCACCACTGCCCTTCCTCTTGGGCTCAAGGCCACACTCACTGGTTCAGCTCCAGGTCCAGGGTGAAGTTTGAGTTGAAGGCTGGGATGACGAAACTCACCTGGGCCAGATGGACAGGCTGGGTGGGGGGAGGGCAGAGGGGGAGTCAACCCAGGGAGGCCTGAAGGTGGGAGTCGGGGGGATCCCGGGAGCAACAGTAGCCCTGGGGAGGGGGCGGCCAGCCCTAGCAGCTGAGGGGACCATTGATTTGGGGGCAAGATGCTTTGTCCAAGCTCCTCTTCCTCCACGACCCTGCTCCTTTACTAGTGGGCAGAGGCAGGAGTGCTCAGCCCTGGGCACAGCCCCCTTTCTGCCCTCTGGGCCCGGGCACCTGCGCATCCTCTCTGGGGCTGGGCTGCAGGTGCAGCTGGGATGGAGAGGGGCAGCCCGGCCAGCCCTCTGCCTCATTGTGCCCTCCTGGCTGGTGAGGGGCACCCCACCATCAGGCAGAGTAACGGGAGGGCCCCAGGAGTATCATGGGAAAGGGACAAACAGGAAATGGGAGGCAGGACCCTCGCTGCCTGTCCCCCTACCCTGGCCCCAGCCTCCATCTACATAGGAGGCCTCGGACAGGGGCGAATGGGTGGGAATGGATGGCTAGGCCCCTGGAAACTGGGCGACGGGCAGGTGCCATCCTGTTGGGAGGAAGGACTTGGCTCCTCTACCCCCAAATCCATTGCCCTCTGCCTCGCCCAAAGCAGCTCATCTTTAATATTTCAATCCCATGGTTAATTTTTAAACATGGAAGTTTTCCTGATAAATTTTTCAGAGTGCAGTGGGGCTGGAGGCTCCAGGTTGCCACGGCAACACACCACGCCAGAGCAAGATGGCGGCCCCCCAGGCCTGGGTGCTTGAGGACGCCTGGATCACAGCAACCGCAGGGCCCAGGAAGGGCTGAGAGGACTCAGGGCTGGGGCCTTCTCCACACCCCTTGTTCATTCCAGAAGACTGACTCCAGACCCCAACATGAGGGTCACCCACTCTGCCCTGCAAATGGGAGGCTTTTGTTCGCTGCCTGGCCTTTGTGGTGGGGACGGCAGGTTGCAGGAAGGAAGAGAGCCCCAAGGTTGTGGTCATGAAATCCATAGCCTGTGCCTTGTCGGCTTCCTCCTCAACCATCTCATCACTGCTAATCTTTACTGAGCACTTCTTGTGTGCCGGGCCCTGGTCTAAACACTAAGAGTATTGCCCTGTTTGATCTCCGCAGCAACCCTATGGGATAGATTACTGCCATTCCCATCTGAAAGGGGACAGGCACAGTGGGGCTGACTAACTTGCCCAAGGTCACACAGCTAAAAAGTGGTGAAGCTAGGGAGTCTGCTTCTAGGGCTGTCTCACCCCAAAGGTGGAATAAAATGGAAGAGGGCCCAGTGTCCATGAGAGGTCCTGGGAGAGGAGCAAGGGGGGCACCAATGGCCAGGGCCTGGGTGGGCTGACCTCTGCGCCCCAAGGACACCGACTCACCCTATTCCAGGCTGACCAAGGCTCCCAATTCCATCCTGAGCCCCTAGAGCATTGATCAGCCCGAAATAGAAAGTCAAGGACAAGGAGTCGCCACATCCTCTTCCCGGCGCATGGCCTGAACCATCCTGGCCTTCCCCTGCCCCTGGGACTGTTCCTGCTTGTTCTATCTGCCCCCCACCAACAAGCCCCTATGCCAGCCCCCTCCACAGCTGCCTAGAGGAGCAGCCTGCCAGACCCCTTGCCCCAATGCTGCTCTCTGACCGTGCAGCCCCAGGGATGACCCAGCAACCTCTCTGTGCCTCAGATTTTCCCACTGAAAATGGTCAGATGAGCCCAGATGCAAGGCCAGGAGGTTGGCTACGTATTGGTACCATCCTGGGCCTGGAGATTCCAGCAGAGTCTGCCCTGGCACCAACAGAATCTCCCTCACTCAGGAGGTCTGCGAGCCACCCCATCAAGCCTGCTTCCTCTCTGCAGAGGCCAAGCCAGTCCCCACTCTGGAGAAAGCCCCAGCTGATGGGGGACGAAGGCCAGATACCTTAAGACCCTCCTTGTCCACCACCTCCTGCCACCTGCTGAGCTCTCACCACTTCCCCATCTGGTACAGCTGAGCCCAGCAGGACACAGGGCTCAGACCAGATAAGCCCCTGGGGCAGTGCCAGGGCAGCTGGGGCTGGGGGCTGGGCCTGGCTGGAGGTGGCCCAGGAGGGGGCTGGGAGAGCCCCCAAAGGCGGTAGGAGAAAGAGAGAGACCACATACCAAGGCGTGTTTGCCTGGCCTGGCCCCATGTGGGGACACAACCCTGTCCCTGGTCTGAGGGAAGAGATGGGTCACACAAACCTATCTCAGTCCCCAGAATCTCTGTGGCCCTGGCACCTGGGGAGTGGGGAGGGGACTCCTGCTGGCACAGAGTCCCAAGACCGCCCCAAGCCCGCCCAGCATTAGGCCAATGTTCTTTTTTTTTTTTTTTTTTTTTTTGAGATGGAGTCTCGCTCTATCACCCAGGCTGTAGTGCAGTGGTGCGATCTCAGCTCACTGCAACCTCTGCCTCCTGAGTTGAAGCAATTCTCTGCGTCAGCCTCCCGAGGAGCTGGGATTGTAGGTGCCTACCACCATGCCCGGCTAATTTTTTTGTATTTTTAGTAGAGACAGGGTTTCACCATCTTGGCCAGGCTTGTCTTGAACTCCTGACCTTGTGATCCACCCTTGGCATTCCGAAGTGCTGGGATTGCAAATGTGAGCCACCATGCCCAGTGAATGTTCTTTTTTAAAAATTAATTAATTTTTTAAGAGATGGGATCTCACTGTGTTGCCCAGGCTGATCTTGAACTCCTGGGCTCAAACCATCCTCCCGCCTCAGCCTCCCAAAGTGCTAGGATTACAGACTTGAGCCTCCATGTCCAGCCTAAGCCAGTGCTCTATCAAAGCCAAACTGTGCTCCCTGCCTGGCTCTGCTTTCTGCCCCTGCCCTGCCTCTGACCTCATCCCATTGTCCCTCCATCCCTGGCGGGAGGGGCCTTTGGTCTTGAGGTCATGCCAGCCCTCAGCTGACCCTGTGCCCTGCACTTGTCTCTTGCTCCCCCGGCTGCCCAGGCTCTCACATGCTCCAGCTCATTTGATCTCAACCTGCCCAGGCTGTCTGGTCCTCATTTTACAAATGCCAGGATGAGGCTCAGGGAGACACCTGGAGGTGACTGGCCCAGGGTCATGGCTGGGTGGCTGGGGAGGTGTGGGGCTGGATCTCACCCTGGGGCTGGAGTTCGTGTCGCCACAGCAGCTGTGACTGCCTGGCAGGGGTGACCACCCCTTCCACCCGAGGCTCCTCTCTGGCTGGCCCACCCACTCTCCTAGACATCTGCTTCAGAGTGACTGTGCTTTGTCCTCTCTGTACCAGATGCGGGGTGCAGACAGAAAAAGGCAAAGATTCTGCCAAAGACCCAAAAGCACAAATACAGGTGCCTGGGCTCTGCCCCAGACCTACAGACACACAGTCTTAGGAAGGGAGAGACTAAGGAGCCTTAGGATTCTCAAATTCTCCAGGAAATTCGAGAAGGGAGACCATTGCTCCCCACCACTTCCAGACACGGCCCTTCACACGCTGACCCGGAACTCCTGCCCGGACCTCCCTCTCCTCCCCACCCTCATCTGCACAGCCTGCACCTGCCAACCCAAGCAGGGCTCTGGCGCCCTCCACCTCTGGGCCTTTAAGCACACAGTAGACATACACTTCTTTGATCACTGATTTGGCTTTTCAGGTGGGCGACCTTTAGTTCCCTGGAGCAAGGGCGATGCCTGCTTTTTTCCCTGCCACGGGCTCAACATCACGTTGAATGGAAATGTATCGCAAGGCCTGAGATAAGCTGCTTCATGCCCCCGGCCTCAGTTTTCCCCTCGGTAAAACAGAATTGTTGGGCCAGGAGCAGTGGCTTACGCCTGTAATCCTAGGAGGCCAAGGTGGGCGGATTGCCTGAGCTCAGGAGTTTGAGACCAGCCTGGGTAACATGGTGAAACCCTGTCTCTACTCAAACAAAAAAGAAATTAGCCAGGTGTGGTGGCATGCGTCTGTAATCCCAGTTACTCGAGAGGCTGAGGCAGGGGAATTGCTTGAACCCGGGAGGCGGAGGTTGCAGTGAGCCAAGATCGTGCCACTGCACTCCAGCCTGGGCAACACAGCAAAACACTCTGTCTCTACAAAAAAAAAAAAAAAAAAAAGAGAAAAGAAAAGAAAAACCAGGATTGCTGTGAGGATTAAATAAAAGCCCTTTTAAATGTGTTATCATAAGGGTCAATAATAATAATAACAAGAAGGAAGTGTAAATGTTCCAGCTGAACAGGGCTTTGAGGAACTGCATAAACGACTCCTTTGGATCACCTACTGTGACAGGGACATGCCAGAATGGTGGCCTTATGCTCCAGATCTGGGTGGATGGTGTGATTTACCTGTCAGGTGTCTCACCTGAGGACATCTCTCTGGAATCCCCTCCCGCAAGGAGACACCACCACCTTGTGGGCCAGGTGGCTGCAGACTGGGGAGGAGCCAGAGAGGCAGGAGCTCCACCTGGGAGTATGTCCCAGCTGGGAGAAACCCCCCACCCACCCACCTGCCAGCTCCCCCCACCCGCCCCCGGCAATGTGTTGGGTGCTCCATTTATCAAGAGGGCAGCGGGATTCCCAGGCAATGAGAACAGCCAGACAAATTTCCAATGATGGGATTTGACCTACATTTTTGAGAACAAAGCCACCTCCTTACAGGGTCATCAGTCCCTCTGGGGACAGACTCTGGACAGCTGGGTTCCTCTAGGCAGCCAGGAGGTTGCTTGGGTGAGGCCAAGCCCACAGGCCAGAGTCCTGCTCATGTGGTTTCTCCCCTGGACCCCACCCCGAGCCTGACAAGTAACCCCTAAATATCCTGGCTCCTGTTTCTGACATCCAGCCCTCATGCCAGCACCAGGGCCCAGCACCCTGTCCGGACACTCAGAGATGTTGACCATCAGCTCTTTTGCCAGATCTTGGGCTGGACACCTGACATTCATCATCTCAAGTCCTCGCAGCAGCCTGAGAGGTGGAGACTATAAGCATCCCCATTTTATGAATGAGGAAGGTGGTGTTCAGGGGGCTGCATGGCTGGCTCAGGTCACACAGTCAGAAGCAGGGGAGCAGGACCTGCACTAAGGCTGTGCCACCTCAAAGCCACAGCGTGCAGCCTCTCACACCAAAACTAAGCCTGCTGAACTCTCTGGCATGGCAGAGCTCAGTTCATGCCCCCACCTCGCCCCTGGGAACAAGCTGGGCCCAGCAAAATCCTAGCCCTGGCTTCTAGCCATCTGCCCCAACCCAGGAGAGAGCCGCAACTTCAGCCACACCACACAGACTATAGCATGGCCTTGGCTCTAGTGGGGTACCAGGGCCCCAGGCACAGACCCTGGCCCCCCTGTGGCACCATGTCCATGACTCCCATCTTCAAGAGCTGGGGGTGAGCCTTACTCAACTGCCCTCCGCCTTTCTGCAGGAAGAAAACACAAACACTGTTGCAGCACACGCCCACCGTGGAGGGCTTCTGTGGTGGCGCTTCCAGTAAATGCTGGCCTGGGCAGCTCTCACAAGAGCTTAGCCCAGAGGCTGAGGCACCCCTCCCCTAGCTGGCTCAGATGTACTTCTATGTACCAGGTCTGCGACCTCCTCACCCCTGACCCTAGTCACCTCCCCATGTCCTGCCCTCTCCTTGTTCCCAAGGAGTCTGGGTCTCCCCAGGGGCAGGCATAACCTACACAGCAGCTTGGTGCAAATTAGAAAAAGGGGTCCCAAGACCGGGTGAGGTGGCTCACACCTGTAATTCCAGCACTTTGGGAGGCCAAGGCGGGTGGATCACTTGAGATCAGGAGTTCGAGACCAGTTTGGCCAGCATGGTGAAACCCCATCTCTACTAAAAATACAAAAATTAGCTGGAAGTGGTGGTGCACGCCTGTAATCCCAGCTACTCGGGAGGCTGAGGCACAAGAATCGCTTGAACCCGGGAGGCAGAGGCTGCAGTGAGCCGAGATCGTGCTGCTGCACTCCAGCCTGGGTGACAGAGTGAGACTCTGTCTTAAAAAAAAAAAAAAGAAAGAAAACAAGATCCCCCTGCAAGTCAGAACGCATGTGGCCCCATAAGCCCACGGATTGCATTCAGCTCACTTACCGCTTGCCCAGTCACCCTAGTGCAGTGAACAACCAGCCCAACTGGACACGGTAGTCTTGCCTGACCTGCACCACCCCTCAGCTGCGGGCTCCCTGGAACCACAGGTTTCTGCACTCCCAGAAGCTCCCTCACTTCTCTGGGCCTCAGGCCTAGCCTGCTTCCAGGCTGGACAGAAGTGAGGGGGTTGCGTGCAGTAGCAGAGAGAGGGCAAGGGTGCATCTGTGTCTCTTTTCCCTTCAGCCCTGAGCAAGAGGTGGCAGCGTGCTGGGTGAGAGCCCTGCTTTGAGGATCAGTCTTGACTCTGTGCTCAAGTGCTGTGTCACTTGGGGCAGTTACGTTGCCTCTCTGTGCCTGTTTCTCCATCTGCGAGATGGGAATAATAGCCCCACCTCTGGGAGCTGTGATGAAGATTAAATAATTCCACGTAAAGGAGTGCCTGCCCCAAAAAGCCCTAGTAAATAATTGTAATTTCTCTACCTTGTTCTTTTGTTGTTGTTGTTGTATTGTGTGAGACAGGATCTCACTCTGTAGCCCAGGTTGGAGTGCAGTGGTGCAACCATAGCTCACTGCAGCCTTGAACTCTTGGACTCAAGCGATCCTGCAGCCTCAGCCTCCCGAGTAGCTGGGACTACAGGTGCGCACCACCATGCTTGGGTAATTTTTTTTTTTTTTTTTGGTAGAGACGGGAGTCTCACTATGGTGCCCAGGCTAGTCTCAAACTCCTGGTCTCAAGCAATCCCCTGACCTTGGCCACTGTGAGCCAATGCACCCAGTCTAATTTCTCCAGCTTCTAATTCCTTCTTGGCCGCTGTATCTCTTCCCCTGTCCCAGTCGCACCCCCACCCTTGCCCCTGTCAAGCCAGGAATCCTCAGCACGTAAAGCTCTTTCCCATCACCACCTCCTGGTAGTAAGTGGGACTGAGATATGTTACCATCCTGATTTTAGGGAATAGGAAACTGGGGCTCAGAAAAGTCAAACGACCTGCCCAAAGCCACAGCAGCTCAGCGCCCCAGGCCCTGCCAGCCAGCATGTGCCCCTGGACTCGACACATGACCAGAGATCTTGCTGCCAGCTCCACACCGGCTAGGCTTGAAGTTCCAAACCAGGGCAGTAAGTTAAGGCAAAAACCAAGCAATGCCCAGCTGGGGTACTTCTGGCTAGGACACACACGGGCTCAAGTCCACACTGGATCCACCATCAGACCCCGTGGCTCTGAGGCCAAAAGCACTCTAACCCCAGGGAGAAATGCCAGGCAGGAGATTGAGGGTTTGCCATATCTCCTTACCGTTGGGGAAAATATTCTGGATGTGTCTTTTTGTCTCCTTGCTCTGGGCAGAGTTGGGAGACTGCCTCCTGGACCCAAATCCAGAGAGCCCTGGAGGCAGAACTGGGAAGTGCCCTGGTGTGGAGAAAACTCCCAGCTCCACTGCTTAAGATCTGATTGACTTTGGGCAATTTACTTCATCCCTCTGAGCCTCAGTTTGCTCATCTGTAAAATGGGGCTGACAAAAGTTACAAGCTGCCGGGCGCAGTGGCTCACGCTTGTAATCCCAGCACTTTGGGAGGCCGAGGTGGGCAGATCACCTGAGGTCGGAAGTTCGAGACCAGCCTGAGCAACATGGAGAAACCCCATCTCTACTAAAAATACAAAAAATTAGCCAGGCATGGTGGCGCACGTCTGTAATCCCAGCTACTCGGGAGGCTGAGGCAGTAGAATTGCTTGAACCCGGGAGGTGGAGGTTAGGGTGAGCAGAGATCACGCCATTGCACTCCAGCCTGGGCAACAAGAGCAAAACTCCATCACACACACACACAAACACACAAAAGTTACAAGCCTTACAGAGTTGTGAGAAATAAGTGATGTAGAGTGCATACAAAGCTTGGCAGAGTGGCCCATAGAAGTCCACAGCTTTGGTACCTCAGGGGAAATTGAGGCACAGATAAGAGAGGGCCCCAAACAAGTCCCTTGAGGAGGTCGCCATGAGGGCCCTAGGAAGTCTCAGTCTCAGAGAGACCCAAAAATTGGAGAAAATCACTGCCCGGCAGATCCATGGAACTCCATTTCCTCCCCGCAGGCTCTCAGACACCCCTCAGAAGTATCTGGAATCGGTGGATCACATACACACCTCACATGCACTCACTCACCTGCAGAACAACACAGAGACCCCCAACCCAAGCAGTTCAACTGCACCCATCCTGACCTTCCCACACAGCTGCAGACACCACCACAGCCCAGAACCTCCTACCCTTTGCCACCTCTGTCTCTGCTCAGAAAGGGTCAGGCTGAAGGAGCAACCTGCCCAGTTGGAATACCTGACTTTTCATCCCTACCTGACTCCAGGCTTTTCCTCAACTCTGTCCCGTTTCCCTGCAGTGACATCCTTCCATGACTCAATCTGCACATCCCTTAAAGCACAAGCCAGAGTCCCAGCAGTCGGGCAGACCATCAGTTCCCCTACAGTGTAACCACGGGGTGCACAGTTCACAGGTAGGGAGTGACACCAGCCAAGACAGCCATACTCAGCGGCCAGGACACCCCATCCCCGGCCCTGGGACTGCACACCTCCCAGGGAGCCTGGGCAGTTGCTGAAGGCAGCTTCCACCCCCCACCCCACCCCCAGTGACCGCGGGCCTTGGATCATTAGCCCCCTCCCCCTGCCCCTCTGCACGGCCCTGAGTGATGGTCCATCTATTATGCATGCTCCCTTCCTGCTCCATCCATTTCATCAGTATTCTCCACCCCTGCACCACCCCGCATCCCCCTCTGCTCCCCTCCCTTAAGGGCTTTTAACCAAGTACATTAGGCAGGGCCAGATGCCAGTCTGACAGATGTCCGTAATGTTAGCCTCTGTTTCCCTCCTTCCTCCCTCTGCCCAGCCCAATTTACCTCCCACCACTCCCTGCTGCCAAAACTTCCCAGGCCTCAGTTGTACCCCTCTTCTGGGTCTCCCCCCTACACCTCCCGTTTGTGCCGGGCCTTTGCCGGCCAGCCTGCCCTCTGCTGCCCTGTTGGCCTGGTTCACTTTCAGCTCCAGCTCTTGGAGCGCTGGGGTGTGCTGAATGAATATTCCATCTGGGTGATTATTATTCACATGATATTAATTAATTATTAATTGCAATTAATCTCCTTCATGCCTAACCTTCCTCTGGGAGGCAGGAGGGGCCTGGTAGCTGAAAGGGACAGTGGGCAGGCAGGTAGAGCTGGCTTGGGGCCTCGAGTTATTTTCCAAGGCCCCACCTTCAGCCAGGACAGGAAGGAGAACAACAAGCCTATCTGGGCACTGTGTGGACACTGAGGCAGGAGCAAGCACTAAGCTGTTCCAAGAAAGCCCACTGAGGTGGCTGTGGTGAGAACCCGAGAGCCCCAATCCCTGACTGGAATCTGGGCTGCCTCTCCCTGCCCCCAACTTGCCCCATCCAAGCCCTGTTTTGAACAGAACAACTAGCTTTGGCCAGAGGGGAGCAGGGGGCCATTGGAAGGCTGACCCAAAGCAGACCTGAGACCTAGGCATTAGTGGCCCCTGTACACTGAGGACAGGGGACCCTACAATAATGGGAGGGGGCCCTGGGGCTGGGCAGGCCTGGTGCTCCCCACCAGTGGGCTCCAGCACCCCCCTGATAGCCCACTGTACAGAAGGGGACCCTGCAGGGCAGCTGCTGAGGGGGACTCCAACCCTGGTTACCCCGTGGGCTCCCTGGGGCTCTGAGGCCTGCTTCAGCCCCTGGCCTCACGGCACCCAGCCCCACTCACCGGGCCCCCTGGTGGCTCCTGGCGGACCCTGGTGTCCAGCTGCTGCTTTCGGACCTCTCCCCCGGAGCTCTCCCTAACCAGACGGCTGGGTTCCGTGACCTCAGGGGCTCCTGGGCCTCCCAGCTGGGGTAAGCCCCCCCATCGCAGAGCTCCAGCAGGACCTTGGGTCCCAAGACCTGGGGAAACAAGGCCATGGCTGCAGGCAGCTGCCCACCCTGGGGCAGAAGACTTGGGAATGGGGTGGGCATGCCGCATCCCCTACTCTGGTGTGGCCCCTGGAGCCCTAGGGCGATCCGGATGGGAGGATCTGGCTGCCCTGCAGAGGCAAGAGCCCGCGGGGAGGGGGCCAGGAGCTTCGCTCCCGCCCAACCGTCACGACTGCCCCCCCATCCGCCCAAACCCGCAGAGACCTGCAGAGCTGGCCGGTCGGCGGCAGGGGCAGGGACGCGGTGGGCCCGGCCAGCTGGGGACAGGTGGGTGGACGCACCTTCCCTCCTCTCCCGCTCCCCTACCCTCCCGCGCTCCGGACCGGCTGTCACCCCGAGCACTGCAGGAAAAGGTGGCTGCAGCAGCAAGCACCGCACATCCCGGGGCGGGGGCAGGGAGGGGGCGCCGGGGCCGGGCGGGGGTCACTCACCGGGCGGGGGGAGCAGCGGCAGCAGCAGAGCCGCGAACGCCCAGCGCCGCAGCAGCCTCATGGCTCGCTCATTCCTCCGGGTCCGGGGGCTGCGGCTGCGAGCGGCGCGGGGAGGGCGGGAGCAGGGACGGGGGTGGGGTGGCGCCAGCTGCGGAGCCGGGGCGGGGGCGCGGGAGCGGGCGGGGGTCGCGGAGCGGGGGGGGCGGCAGGGACGGCGCCGGGGCTCAGCGCGCTCCGGCCGCGGCCATCCCGGCGGGGCGGCGGGGCCGGGTTAAGAGCTGAGCAGCGAGCACGTGAGCCCAGGGCCCGCCCTCCGCTCTCCCGCCGCCCCCCGGCCCCCCCAGCTCCGCAGGGCCCCGGCCGCCGCCGCGGCAGGACAAAAGAGGCGCCGCCCCGGGGTCCCTCCCCGCACCTCGGGGTCTCCTCGGCAGGTGCGGGGCGGTGGCGCTCCGCGTACTTATCCCGCGGCCTCTCCTCGGCCACCTCTGCCTGAGCATCTCCGAGGACTCGTAGATTTGTAGGGGAGGGAAGTAGGGGACGGGGTACCCTCGGGGTCGACCCGGCGACTGCCCGTCTGGGGCCCGGGGGCAGGGGCGTGGCTGCGGCGCCCGCGTTCGCCCCTCTGTCGTGGTACCCCAGAGAGGCTGCCCCAGCCCCAGCTTGGAGCGCCCCGCTTGACCCCAGGCTGTGGAAGCTGGGGTTGGGGTGGGCAGAGGCTCTTGGCGAACGCCGGGCTCTACGCCTCTGGGATTTCTTGCACCTTCGCTACGGGTCGTGTCACTGCGGAGTCCTCTCACGCCCGCGGTACAGACCCCTTCCCATCGGCTCCTTCTCCCCGCCAAAGATGCCCCGGCCTCCAGGAGGGCTTCAGGGATCGCTGTCACTCCAACCATCAGGAAGGGCTGGCATGTCCGTCTGGGTTCCTGAGTCTCTCACAGGCGTCCTGTCCTTCCTCCTAGATAAAATATAAACTAGCCAGGTCACTTATATGCTGCTAGCATGCCCCATGGCTCCCCCTCCCTTGCTAGTCCCAATCCTTAGGAGCAGAAGACACCTCTGGAGCCCCCCAGCATTCCCTCTCTGGTCAGACTAGGCTGCCCTGTCTGCAAAATACTGGACCTCCCAACCTACATCCCTAGCTGTGCCCTCCACCCAGCTCCTGGGGATGTTGGGTCCCAATACCAGGGCTGGGACCTCAGACTTCTGCTAGGGGTGCTGAAGGCCAGATACCTGAGATGGTGTGGGGTGTGGTAGGGCATGGTGGCTGGGCCGCTGAGTCCCCACCCTGACCTTTTTGGTACCCATGCTAGGGGACCACAGGTCGCCGAAGAACAAGATTGGAGGCAGGAAACCCCTTCCTGGGTCCTCTGCTTCCGCAAGGACCCAGGGCCTCTGCTGGGGATGAGGGAACTGCCTCTAGCTTGTGACACCCCCACCCCCCGCTCTATTTTAGGCCCAGGAGAGGTGAGAAGGCGATTTCCCAGGAGGCGCTGACATCAATGCAGGGAACCAAGTGACTCCCCCCACCCCCAACCACCTGCCATGCCAGACCCAGATGCTCAGTAAGGCTGAGCCAATTCTTCCTTCGCTCTGGAGACATCTTGAGAACCTCCTCCAAGATGTAGGCATGAGGAGGCTCCTGGGAATGAGGGCCTACTAGGTGGTATTCCTGGAAACTCATCATGAGCCCAGAGGGAGAGATTGTGCTCCCCATTTTACAGATGGGGAAACTGAGGCTCTGAGAGGTTATGTGAGCTTCTCAAAGTCACACAGCTGGTGAGAGGCACATCCCATACTCCATGGCCCCACTCCTCTTAGCCACCCCTAGTCCTACTTCCATCTCTGCCCTCCATTTGGGACCAGAGGGGACTGGTATATCTGGTCCCATGCACCCTCACCACACACCCCAGACACGAAGGTGGCTGTCCTGCTCCAGCCTGCCCATGTCCCAGGGCCACATCAGCAAGTCCTGATCAGGAGTGCCCCCCAGTAGGCTGGGTGAGGTTTGTCATTTCACAGTGGGAGCCCGGGGCTGGGAGAGTCTGGGTCCTCCAACATGTTCAAGACCACAGAGCAAGCCCAATCTGTGGTCCAGGCCTCTTCACCAGAGGCATGTTCCTACCACATCGGTGGCCCTGGGACCCTAGACTTCCTGTTGGGGAGACCTGATGAGCGCTAAGAGTGACTCTCCCTGGTGGCACCCTGGACTAGTTCCAGTGGAGACTCGGTCATATGGCTCCCTGGCCCCCATAGCCACTTATATTCCTGGGTTCCCCGGCTCCAAGCAGATCTGGCTAGAACTTACTTTTTTTTTTTTTTTTTTTGAGACAGACTCTCGCTCTGTCGCCCAGGCTGGAGTGCAGTGGCACGATCTCGGCTCACTGCAAGCTCCGCCTCCCGGGTTCACGCTATTCTCCTGCCTCAGCCTCCTGAATAGTTGGGACTACAGGTGCCCGCCACCACGCCCAGCTATTTTTTTTTTTTTTGTATTTTTAGTAGCGACGGGGTTTCACGTGTTAGCCAGCATGGTCTCGATCTCCTGGCCTCGTGATCCACCCGCCTCGGCCTCCCAAAGTGCTGAGATTACAGGCGTGAGCCACTGCACCCGGCTAGAACTTACTATTTTTTTTTTCTTTTGGAGAGTCTCGCTCTGTCACCCAGGCTGGAGTAAAGTGGCAAGATCGTGGCTCACTTCAACCTCCACCTCTGGGGTCAAGTGATTCTCTTGCCTCAGCCTCCCGAGTAGCTAGGACAACAGGCATGTGTCACCATACCTGGCTAATTTTTTGTATTTGTAGTAGAGACGGGATCTCACCATGTTGCCCGGGCTGTTCTCAACCTCCTAAATTCACCATGTTGTCCAGGCTGTCCTCAACCTCCTAAATTCAGGCAATCTGCCTGCCTCCCAAAGTGCTAGGATTACAGGTGTGAGCCACCATGCCTGGCCTAGAACTTTTTTTTTTTTTTTTTGAGATTGAGTTTCGCTCTTTTTTTTTTTTGAGATGGAGTCTCGCTGTGTCACCCAGGCTGGAGTGCAGTGGCGCCATCTCGGCTCACTGCAAGCTCTGCCTCCCGGGTTCATGCCATTCTCCTGCCTCAGTCTCCCGAGTAGCTGGGACTACAGGTGCCCAACACCATGCCCGGCTAATTTTTTTGTGTTTTTAGTAGAGACGGGGTTTCACTGTGTTAGCCAGGATAGTCTCGATCTCCTGACCTCGTGATCCACCCGCCTCGGCCTCCCAGGGTGCTGATGGGATTACAGGGTGAGCCACCGCCCCCAGCTGGAGTTTCGCTCTTGTTGCAATGGCATGATCTCGGCTCACCACAACCTCCACCTCCCAGGTTCAAGCAATTCTCCTGCCTCAGCCTCCCGAGTAGCTGGGATTACAGACATGTGCCACCATGCCCAGCTAATTTTGTATTTTTAGTAGAGATGTGGTTTCTCCATGTTGGTCAGGCTGGTCTCGAACTCCTGACTTCAGGTGATCCACCCACCTCGGCCTCCTAAAGTGCTGGGATTACAGGCATGAGCCCACCGCACCCAGCCGACCTTTTTTTTTTTTTTTTTTTTTTTGAGATGGGAGTCTCACTCTGTTGCTTAGGCTGGAGTGCAGTGGCATGATCTCGGCTCACTGCAATCTCCTTCTGGGTTCAAGTGACTCTCCTGCCTCAGCCTCCCAAGCAGCTGGGATTACAGGTGTGCACCACCACGCCTGGCTAATTTTTGTATTATTAGCAGAGATGGGGTTTCGCCATGTTGGTCAGGCTGTTCTCAAACTCCTGGCCTCAAGCAATCTGCCTGCTTCAGCCTCCCAAAGTGCTGAGATTGCAGGCAATAGACCTTATTTTTTAATTTTTTGAGGGTCTCGCTCTGTTGCCCAGGCTGGAGAACAGTGGCACAATCAGATTCCTGTAACCTGGACCTCTTGGGCTCAAGTCATCTCCTGCCTCAGCCTCCTGAGTAGCAGGGACTACAGGTGGCGTCACCAAGCTTGGCTTTTTTTTTTTTTTTCAGACGGAGTCTTGTTCTGTTGCCCAGGCTGGAGTGCAATGGTATGACCTCGGCTCACTGCAACCTCCTCCTCCCACCGGGTTCCAGCAATTCTCCTGCCTCAGCCTCTCAAATAGCTGGGATTACAGGTGTGCTCCACCATGTCCGGCTAATTTTTGTATTTTTAGTAGAGATGGGGTTTCACCATGTTGGCCAGGCTGGTCTTGAACTCCTGACCTCAAGTGATCTGCCCACCTTGGCCTCCCAAAGTGCTGGGATTACAGGTGTGAGCTACCGTGCCCAGCACTTTTGTATTTTTTGTAGAGATTGGGTTTCATCATGTTGTCCTGGCTGGTCTCAACACCTGGACTCAAGAGACCCATTCAAGGCCGGGCGTGGTGGCTCAAGCTTGTAATCCCAGCACTTTGGGAGGCTGAGGCGGGTGGATCACGAGGTCAGGAGATCGAGACCATCCTGGCTAACACGGTGAAACCCCGTCTCAACTAAAAATACAAAAAATTAGCCAGGCGTGGTGGTGGGCGCCTGTAGTCCCAGCTACTCGGGAGGCTGAGGCAGGAGAATGGGGTGAACCTGGGAGGCAGAGCAGCCTCCCAAAGTGCTGGGATTACCAGGCATGAGGCCGATGCTTGGCTAACAAAATTTCTTTTTGTAGAGACGGGGGTCTTTTTATGTTGCCGAGGCCAGTCTCGAACTCTTGGACTCAAGTGCTCCTCCAGCCTCAGCCTCCCAAAGTGCTGGGATTAGCTTACATCTGTGAACCCTGGCACCCGGCCTTGGCTAGACCTCTTGCCTCTCCCTTGACCACAGTCCCCAGTCCCTGAGGTTCCACCTCCCCTGTCTTATGCTTGCCTCAGCTCTCTTAGGAGCTGTGGGATCCCCACACAGAAAGCTTGCTTCATGTTCTTTCACCCACCGTCCCTCCTGAGGTCAGGGCTGTCTGTTTTCTCATTGGTGGCCCTTCATCAGACTGGGACTTCAGAAGAGCAGGGCTTGTCCTCCTCATCAGACCTGACCCTGATAGCAAGGGCTGTTTTCTGCTTAGATCAGGGCAGGCCTGTGTCTCCCCCTCAAACATAGGGTTCCCTGGGGGGCCCCACCTCAACTTCATAGCTATGGCTGGCTCCTTCGGTCCATCCATTGAGGCTGGGGCCACTATTTCTGCTGCCCTGATGCCACTCTTGGGGTTGCTCTTGCTGAGGGAGCTGTGGGGCCCTGAGGGGTGGGTCTCTGGCCTCCCTTAGGAAGCCCCTTCCCTAGGAGGCCGGAGCCTCCTTCCTTCTGCTGCTCTTCTAGCTCTTCAGCCGATTCTCTCAAATTTTCCTGCATAAGGGCCAAGTTGGGGATGCAGGGCCAAGACCTTGTCTCCGCAACTCCAGGTAAGGGAGAGGTGCTGGTTGCCCCCAGCCCTGGGGTGATACCACCGGCAGTGACTCCTGCCAGTGGAGGCCGTCCAGGCCTGGTGACCAGCCTTAAGGCCTGCAGCACAGACCATGCTAGTCAAGGGGGCAGGATTCAGGTCTCCAGGCTGGGGTCCCAATCCTGCCTCCCCCACAAACTGGCTGTGTGACCTTGAGCAAGCCCGCTGGCCTCTCTGGGCCTTGGTTTCCTCATCCACGACACAGGGGTTAGAAAACCACCCCCCTCACAGTGCTCGTCTCAGGGATGATGGCTGAGCTGCCCATGCTGGGAGCAGCGTCTGGCGCATGAAAGGGGCTCAGTCACCCTGGGCTCGCACCGTCCAAGGCATCAAGGAGCAAACCGGCTCCCTGGCCCTTGCCCAGGACCCCAGGCCTCTCTATGGCTTGGGGTCCTCTCTCTACCCAGCGCAGAGACAACCTGTGCCTGATGTCGTGATGTGGAGGGGTGGCAGCAGGGGAAGTGCCTAGCATTTGGACAGGAAGTTCATCCTGCTTCCTCTTAGATGCCAGCCCAGGGTCCAAGGACCGTTCTTCTCATCTGCATAGCTCTCCCGGGAAACCTCATGCTCCTCCCTCTCAGGCGTCCAAGTGGCCCCTCTTTTAATCTCTGAAGCTCTCAGGCTTCACCAAGGGAGGAGTTGGGGGCACCTGGGGCACCAGGATCCCAGGCACACTCATCCTTTGGGAGGTCTGTGGGGCACAAATACAGTCACACCCATAAGGGCCCAAGTGCCACTTCTCTTCCACAAAAGGGATCCTCCTGGAGCTCAGGAGAGGGCCCTTGGGAGGGGGCCTGGGACAGGGGGTCTCACAGTGCCCCTCAGCAGCTTCGTCCACAAATGCTCACCCAAGATGAGGACGCCAGTTACCAAGGGACACTGCCAGGTGGGAATTAGTGAGAATAAGCTTTATGTAAGTTTAGGAGGGAGGCCTCACAGGCATGTGTGCCTGTGGGTAATATGTTATTTGTTGAGACAATGTGCCAAGCTCTGTGCCACATACCTCACAAACACATCTGATTTCATTCTTGTGATTTCCTAGCGAGGCAGCAACTATGATTATCTCCATTTTTCGTATTTATTTATTTATTTATTTATTTATTTATTTATTTATTTATTTTCGAGACAGAGTCTCGCCCTGTTGCCCAGGCTGGAGTGCAGTGGCACAATCTCGGCTCTGCCTCCCAGGTTCAAGTGATTCTCCTGCCTCAGCCTCCCGAGTAGCTGGGATTACAGGCATGCCACCATGCCCGGCTAACTTTTGTATTTTTAGTAGAGATGGGGTTTCACTATGTTGGCCAGGCTGGTCTCGAACTCCTGACCTCAAATGATCCGCCCGCCTCGGCCTCCCAAAATGCAGGGATTACAGGCGTGAGCCACCGTGCCCAGCCTAGATTACCTCCATTTTTTAGATCAAGAAAACAGTTTGAGCTGGGCACAGCTGAAACTCCCCTGGGAAGGGGAGCCAAGGTCCAGGATGAGGAGGAGTGCTCGGGTATACAGCACTCCTGCTGGTGGCAGGATAGGGAAGGACATAAAAGATTTGCTGGCAGTCACAGCATTTTATTACTGGAAAGGGTCCTGAAATCATCTCATCCAAGCCCCTTACTTAAAGACGAGGAAACTGAGGCCCGAGTAATAAAGGCATTTTTCTGAGGTCACAGTGAGTTGGAGGCAGCTAGCTCCTGCATTCCACCCAGCAGAAGGGAGTTGGGGTGGAGCTACCAAACGGTCACATCTGCCAAGAAGTGAAAGGCTCAGCGAGAAGAGGCAAGAACAAAGGCCTGGGGACTGAGTCTGAGGAAAGTAGTTAGGGCTGGAGGGCTCTTCAGGTGTCTCGGAGCTGACTCAGGGCAGACGGCAAGGCCTGTGCTGAATGAACGAATGAGGGAATGGGCAATGGTGAGGAAGGGCAGGGGAACAGGAGAACCAGGCCACTGAGGGGCTGCTGCGACCAAGGGAGCCAGGCTTCAAGGAGGAAAGAAAGGAGAAAAGGAACCAACTTTGGTCACCAGTAGCCTGTCCATGACCTTGGAATAGATGATCTTAGTGGAATGCTTCAGGCAGAGCTACCCAGGAAGGAAGTGTGGAAGGGAAGGAGGTGAAGAGGAGGCGGTAGGTATAGACCGCAGGAAGGAGCCAGAGAAAAGAAGGCGGGAGCCTTCAAGTATTTAAAGTCGATTTACTGAATCAACTCAAGTGTTTTCCAGGAGAGGAGCATGGCATTTTGGGGCAGAGGGGAAAGGTGGCAAGTCTGAGAAGGAAACCAACAAGAGTGGTTGGCTAGGTGGGCTGGAGGGCCAGGGACAGACAGCGTGACTTGTGGAGGGAGGACACCTCTTCAGAAAGAAATGGCAACATGTTGAAAGGGGGCTGGAATGGAAAGGAGTCTGAGCAGTGCTCACGCCAAGGAGCCACTGCGGGACCTCATTCACATCAAGCAGCACCCATCCATCCTGGGTCAAGTCTCAGGTGTTCTGGGTTCACCTCTAACCTGAGTCTACAGCCAGGAAGCCGCAATGGAGAAATGGCTGAGGAGTGTTCCAGCCTTGGGGTTTGGCCTGGCAGAGATGTCCAAGGTCACGATCATTGAGATAGGAGGGGAAGGCAAGGGTACACAGATGTGAAGTTCGGAGAATGGGTCCTGCAGTTGACAATGAGGGCACCCGAACCCGGCACCACAGGCTTTGTGTGAGCAGCAGGTAAAGGTATACAAGTCTGAGACAGGGGCGAGGGGAAACTTCCTCATGCAGAGGGGTGGTGTCATGGGGAATGAGGCAACCCCATGTCACAAAAGGAAAGGGACAAACCCAGCAGCGTGCAGACATAAGCCACGGTCTGGCTTCAGGGAAGAGGAGTGGGCCCTTAATAGGAATGTCCGCCAGGGCAAAGGAGTTTTCTTGGGAGGGATGGAGGGGCATGTCCTCTGCAGGCGACCACTCCCCAGGCAGCAGAGCCAAGTAAGTGACCAGATGAGACTGGGTAAAGGAGGCTGGGCAGGGACAGAGGCAGCCCTGCTCCCTGGAGCCCTTGGGCAAGGCCGGCAGGAGGGTTGTGGCACTCACACACGTGTGACTTGCAGGAGGTCCCATCCCACCATCTAGTGATTCTGTCCATCGCTGCTGGCCTGCAGCCCTGCCTTGGGTCACTGGAGGGCAGATCAAGGACCGACATATGGCATTCCAGCCCCATCTCTTTGCTATTTGTAATTAACAAATTTATTTACATTTCCTGAACCAAAATTAATTGTAAAATTTAACAGGAAGGGGGTAACATGACCTCTAAGGTGGGCTGTACACATAGTTGCTCTATTTCCAAACTAATAACTTGAGTCCTCACCCATAGCTGGGCCCCCCCTTCTTCCTTTGAAAGGAGACACAGAATAGCACCAGGCTTCCGGAAGCTTCAACATTTAAAGAGACAACTCTTTAAATGCACGGACGCAGAGAAGGGTGAGAAGAACCACGGTACAAATTGTAATGAAAGAAAAAGTGGCCAGAGAATCGATAGCAAACCCATTTCTGTCTTCAGATTAATGGCTTGGCTGCCAGAAATGGGGGGAGGTCCTTGGGGAAGGAGAGGAGGGAGTGAGGGAGGAGGGTGATGTGGAAGTTGGCAGGTGACACACTAGCCCCGGAACAGCCGAACTTCGGGCAGGCAGCTCAAGCTGAGGAGGCAGAGAAGGGCCGAGAGGGGTCCCAGAGGGGGCTCTGGCCACACCCTGGGCTCAGGGGAAAGGTCAGTGCTGGGCCCCAACTAAGTGCCTGGGGGAGGGAGCTCTGTGAGTGGTGCAGCCCAAGCCCCTCCTCTGCTTCATATGTTCCTGAGGATCTGTGTGCGGGAGCGTGGGGGGCTGGGGGAGGGGACAAACACAGGCATTTTGGAAAGCAGGAGCGGCCACATGCTCGTGAGAAAGGAGGCCGGGGTTGGGGGTGGAGCACACCAACAGCTAACCCGCGGCTCTGCAGAGAGGCAAGAGCCTGTGGAGGGCCAGGAAGCCAGGCCACGACTCCTGCTGCCCCAGCTCCTTTGTGGTCCCTCCCCATGCCAACTTCGCCTCTGCCTCCTGGCGTGGGCGGCCAGCCTCAGCTGGGCAAGCCCACTGTAGACTCTGCCTGGTCAGGAACATGGCAGGAGGCGGGGGTAGGAGAGGGCAGCCCCCAGCCCAGATTCTCTCCCAAAGACCTGGCCAGTGGGAGGGGTGGCTCTGTCAGCTCCATGGAGCTGAGCGTGACAGCTGCTTGCTGGACTTCAAAGGCCAGGCCCGGGCCTCCTTCTGGCTCTTTTGGGGAAGTCCTGGGGTTCTGCCCCTCCTGAGTCCTGGTCAGCCCTGGCCGGGTGTGCAGCACCCAGCAGAGGAGTAAGTTGTATCTGTGGCCCTTCAATCTGGAGCTGCCTGGCCCTGTGAAGAGCCAAGCACCTTGGGGACTCATAGGAGCAGCTCTCTGCCAGCATGGGGCTGGGGCTGGGGCTGGGGTTGGGACCAGGGCTGGGAGACAGGGAGACAGGGCACCTGGAGAGGCTGGGGGGCCCAGAGGCATCGGGAACAGCTGGCTCCCGCACTGGCTGGCAGGGGCTGCAGGAGGGAGGTAGACCTGCTCTCTACAGGTGCTCCCGAGGGCTGCACACTGGTAGCTGAGTACAGGGGAGCTGATGGCCAGCCTGGAGCTGTGGGGCAGCTGGGGAGCTGGCCAGCCTCCTGGGATACAGGGCCAGTGGCTGTACACTCAGAATCCTCAGGCCCTGGGGGCCACCCTTTCCCCAGCCAGGAGGGCTGTGTGGCCCAGAACTCTGCTGGTCTGTCTGTGGGCTGCCAGGGGAAGGGGTCTGGGAGAGAGAGGCAGGTCTGTGAGTGGCACAAGGGCTGGAGGGAGGTGAGGAGCCTGGACTCATGGCCTGTAAGGGGAAGAGAGGGAAGATGCTTGCCACTAGTTGTCCTGGTGCCGCAGGGGTTGGGGGCTATTGGGACAAAAAATGAAGCCTGTGGCCAGGAGGCCCCCACTCTCTTCTCAGCACTGCCACTGGGGAACTGAACCTTCCGCTTGTGGCCAAAAAGTGCCAGGTCTGGGCCAGAGGAGAGTTCCATAAAACCAGAGCTAGGCAGGAGGCATTGGCAAGCAGGGCTCCTGGACACTGGTATCCCTGGGGGGTCCACAAACACATCAACTGACACCCCCAGGTCCTGGCAGCTTGCTATAGGTCCAGGTACCTCACCAGTCCCTGCACGTTCAGCTGGTGCCTGCGTGATGTCCACTGTCCCATCCTGCTCTGGGATACCTGATGCCTGGCAGCTGTCTTCTTTCCTTATCCTGGGAGATGCTGCCCTGGGATGGGAGGGCTGATGGGGGTGCAGAGTCTCAGGACAGAGAGGGTCACAATCAGAAGCTGGGGAACCTGACCACCTGTTGGGACAGAACACTGTGAGCTGCAGGTTTCAACTTCACAGCAGGCCTGGGCCAGGGCTGAGGGCACAGGGAGAGCTGCCGCAGCTGGCGGTTCATGTGCCGAGAGAGCTGCCTTCTCTGAGGCCCTGTGTGAAAGTCCTCCTGTTTGGGTCTAACCTGCCGCAGCAGCCAGCACTGTGTGCACTTCTCTTGGCTCTGCGGCCTGTGGTTGGGGCCGGCCAGAGGAATAGGTTAGAGGCTATTCCATTTCATGACTTCACAGAGGAGGCTGTGCCCTTTGGCAGCTGAAGAAAGCAGCGCAGTGCCTCGCTGTGCAAGTTGAGCTTGAGGTGGAGATTTGGGGTGAGAGGTGAAGCCACAGCCCCAGGTGGGAGAGGGTCTGCCTTGCTGGCAGCAAGGGGAAGCAGGGCTCAGAGGGCCCTGGAATTCCCACCAAACCCCATGCAGTCCTTCTTTCTGGGGGTGACTTCTACAGAGGGGAAAGACTTTGCTTTTCACCTATCTAGGAGAGGCCCAAGCACTAACCCCCTGCTCCCTGGCCAGAACTGCTTATCAACCACATCAAAGCCCGTGGAGTAGGAAGGGAGCCACAGTCTAGTCTGGGTCTAGTCTTCATCAACTGAAGCCACAAATGGAGGTCTTTTTATTTTTTTTGGCCAGCCCCAAAACAAACAGGACTGAGGATAAGGGGAAAGGAAGGTGAGAAAAGAGGAAAACATCACAGTCTGGTCCCAGCAGCCACCAACCTGAGGGTCTCTTCCCACCCAGAGGGCAACAGAGGAGAGTGCAGACACAGTTGTGCCTGCCAGCGTGGCACTCACCTGGGGAGGCCAGCCTGGAAAGGGATGTCTGCAAAGCTGTGGCTGAGCTGAGCAATGATCCTGTCCACTTCTGCATATAGATGGGCTTCCAGGGCAAAGCTCCGGTGCTGGGCACTCTGAAGATGCTGCCGGCGGGGGAGAAGAGCACAGGGCATTAGATGAGGCCTGGGGGGAGGGGGACATGGAAGCTGACCTCCCAGCCCATGCTCTGGCCCTGGAGGACAGCCATAGCAGCGTAGAGATCACATAGGAAGGACTCATCCCCAGCGAGCAGGCTCCCTCAGGGCACTCTAGGAGCAGCTGCTTAGTGGGGAAGGGGCTCACCACATGGAGCTCCTCGAAGGCCTCCTGACAGCACTCGCAGTAGCCTTTCTTCCTCCTGGGCATGGTGCGGGCAGCTGATCGCGGGCTTGGCTCTCCATCCTTGGATTCTCTGGGGAGGGTACATAGTGCGGCAAAGTGGTTACTGCTGGGGCCCTTGGGGGAGGAGCCACTACTTAGAGCCTGGAGCCTAGGTCAGGGAGGGGAAGGACCAAGATGGCCAAGGGGCTGTGCAGGCACCGGCAGGCAGGCCTTCCCTGAGCTTGGTACCAATCATCTAAGAATGGCAAGAGGGGAACAAGGAAGAAGACGTCTGGAGACCTCCCTGTGGGCAGCCTGTCTTATCTCTGTCCTTCTCTCTCTCTCTTTTTTTTTTTTTTTTGAGAGAGTCTAGCTTAGTTACCCAGGCTGGAGTGCAGTGGTGCGATCTTGGCTCACTGCAATCTTCACCTCCTGGGCTCAAGCCATTCTCCTGCCTTAGCCTCCCGAGTAGCTGGGATTACAGGCGCCCGCCACCATGCTCAACTCATTTTTGTATTTTCAGTAGAGACGGGGTTTCACCATGTTGGCCAGGTTGGTCTCAAACTCCTGACCTCAGGTGATCCACCTGCCTTGGCCTCCCAAAGTGCTGGGATTACAGGTGTGAGCCACCGCGCCAGCCATCTCCGTCCTTCTCTTAAACGACAGGTGAGGATGGGATGGTGATGGCAGCAGCAAGAATCCCTTGTAGGAATTCCAACTCTGTGCTCAAACCTACACCCACATTCATGAGACCTGAAAGATGAAAGGGAAAAGGTCTCAACCACAGTGAAGGGACTGCTCTTCTTTTCCACCCTGAATGTCTCCCCAGCTTGGTTCAGTCTGTCCCTTCCCTCATGCTGCCTTGGATCTCTCACAGCTGTCCTCACTGTCCGCTAGGACTTTCAAACCTTCCTCAAACCTGACTTCTTTTTTTTTTTTTTTTTTTTTGAGATGGAGTCCCGCTCTGTCACCCAGGCTGGAGTGCAGCAGCACGATTTCGGCTCACTGCAACCTCCACCTCCTGGGTTCAAGTGATTCTCTTGTCTCAGCCTCCCGAATAGCTGGGATTACAGGAACACACCACCACGCCTGGCTAATTTTCTTTCTTTTTTTTTTTTTTTTTTTTGTATTTTTAGTAGAGACAGGGTTTCACCATGTTGCCCAGGCTCGTCTCAAACTCCTGACCTCAGGTGATCCGCCCACCTCAGCCTCCCAAAATGCTGGGATTACAGGACTGAGTCACCACATCCGGCCAAGCCTGAATTCTTATCTGAATATCAGCCCCACATTTCTAACAACCAAAGGGCATTTCTATCTGGCTGTCCAGCAAACTCGACAAGTCCAAAACACTCCTTTTAAAGACTTCCTAAGTATGACACAAAACCCAGAAGATATACAGAAAAACTCATAAATTCAGCTACATACAACTTTAAAATACGTATGCATGGCAAAGAATCATTTATGCATGGCAAAAAATGATATGGTTAGGCTTTGTGTCCCCACCCAAATCTCATATTGAATTGTAATCCCTATAATCCCCAAGTGTCAATGGAGAGACCAGGGGGAGATAACTGAATCAGGTGGTTTCCCCCATGCTATTCTCGTGACAGTTCTCATGAGATGTGATGCTTTTGTAAGGGGCTCCTCCCCCTTCACTCAGCACTTATCCCTCCTGCCACCTTGTGCAGAAGGTGCCTTGCTTCCCCTTTGCCTTCCATCATGATTGTAAGTTTCCTGAGGCCTCCCCAGCCATGCTGAACTGTGAGTCTATTAAACCTCTTTCCTTTACAAATTACCCAGTCTCAGACAGGTCTGTATAGCAGTATGAAAATGGACTAATATAGCAAAGTTAAAAGACAAACCACAAACTTGGGGTTTTCTTGTCTTTTAAAAGTATTTACAACTTCTCTGCTCAGGGAGGCTTAGGAAAAAATATATATATATTGATTTATTTACAACTGCCAGGTACAGTGGCTCACACTTATAATCCCTGCACTTTGGGAGGTCAAGGTGGGAGGATCACTTGGGCGCAGGAGTTCGAGAACAGCCTGGGCAACATGGTGAAACCCCACCTCTACAAAAAATATAAAAATTAGCCAGGTGTGGTGGTGCACACTTGTACTCCCAGTTACTTGGGAGGCTGAGATGGGAGGATTGCCTGAGCCTGGGAGGTGGAGGTTGCAGTGAGCAGAGAAAAGAAAATATTTAGAACTAATAACAAAGAGCTCATTTTTCTAATATGAGAAGGGCTCCTTACAAATCATTAAAGTGATCAATAACCAAATAAAAAATGGGCAAAGTATAAAAAGAAGGTTCACATAAAAAGAGATTCAAACAACCAAACATATGCAAACTTACTTAGCCTCATTCATAGTAAGAAAAAACAAAAATTATAATTATACTGAGATACAGTTTTTAATCTGTTATACTGAAGGTCAGCATATCTGCCAGTCACAGCATGAGGCAAGGGGATGGGAAACAGCCTCTCTCATGCAGTGCAGGTAAACATATAAGTTGGTATCCGCTCCACGAAAAGCCATTTGGCTGAATTTATCAAAATTATAAATGCATATATGTTTTGACCCAATATTTCTACCTTTAGGAATTTATTCCACAAATATACTTGAACAATTGCAAATTTACTCTGAACATGATTTTCATTGGAGCTAATCTAAGCATCCATGAATAACAGACTGGTTAAATAAAATACAGTAAATACATTCCATACAATGGAATAACGGATACCCTGCAGCCATAAAAGGGAATGCAATTTTTTTTTTTTTTTTTTGAGACAGGGTCTACTCTGTCACCCAGGCTATTGTGCAGATTCACCACCTTGGCTCACTGCAACCTCTGCTTCCCATGCTTAAGCAATTCCCCAGCCTCAGCCTCCTGAGTAGCTGAGACTACAGGCTTGCACCACCATGCCTGGCTAATTTTTGTATTTTTAATAGAGGTGGGGTTTCGCCATGTTGCTCAGGCTGGTCTCAAACTCGTGAGCTCAAGTGATCCACCTGCCTCAGTCTCCCAAAGTGCTGGGATTACAAGTATAAGCCACTGTGTCTGGCCAGATTTTTTAAAAATATAAAAATAGAGATGGGGGGGGTGGTCTCATTATGTTGCCCAGGCTGGTCTCGAACTCCTGGCCTCAAAGTGATCCTTCCCCCTTGGCCTCCCAAAGTGCTGGGATTACAGGTGTGGTCTATCTCCAGAGATAGTTCATGGATATACAAGTACATGTGTATCCTTCGTTCCCTCTTCTTACATAAAGAATCATATAGGCTGGGCGTGGTGGCCCACGCCTGTAATCCCAGCATTTTGGGAGGCTGAGGTGGGTGGATCACGAGGTCAGGAGTTCAAGACCAGTTGGCCAACATAGTGAAACCCCATCTGTACTAAAAACACAAACAATTAGCCGGGCGAGGTGGTGTGCACTGTAATCCCAACCACTCAGGAGGCTGAGGGAGGAGAATCGCGTGAACCTGGGAGGCGGAGGTTGCAGTGAGCAGAGATCACGCCACTGCACTCCTGCCTAGGCAACAGTGTGAGACTCATTCTCAAAAAAAAAAAAAAAAAAAGAATCATACAGTATTGACTATGCTGGATGTTACTTGCTTTTTCTTTTCATGCTGCCCCAGGCTGCGCTCTCCATTTGGCAGGGGTGAGGCACCACTCGGATCTCCTCCAGCCTCTACCCCTGGGAGGAAGGTTGCACCAGTGAGGGGATAGAACTGGAGGCTGGGTGTGGAATATAGACTTTTCACATTAAACCATTTGTAACACAAATTTTAAACTTTTTAAATTTTAAACATTTTAAACTTTAAAATATAATAATGATTTCAAAAATGTAAAAATTTAAACACTTCTTCCTACACATATTTTCCACATACACACATGCCTGGAACTTTGATGTCCCACCAGGGCCAACTCCCTGCCTAGGCGCCTCACATGCAGATACCAAAGCTTCATTGCTTCATCTTCCCTTTACAGCCTCTTAGCTCCTCTGTGATCCCAAGGCCATCCCAGGCCTAGCATCACTGCCAGCGCCAAGCCTGGGCCACCTTCTGACTGGCTCTCCCTGGTATCCCTTGTATTGGGACTTAACCTCACCTCTTTCTCTCCTTGCTCCCATTTCATCTACTGCCACATTCCCTTAATTTTTTCCCTCCTATTTGTACTATTTTCTTACCCACAGCCTTTGTCAGCTGATGGAAACCACAGAGCCTCCTTGGCCCCAGGAACTCCAGGGCTGAGAGTCTGCTCTGTTCTCTCCTTGTCTATAACCCCACAGCCCAGAGGTTAGAAAGGGTCTGAGAAGGCATCTCGCCCATCACCTGAGCTGAATTCCTTCTCTACTTTGGTTAATGAGGGTTCAAATTCTCAAACATCTGCAGAGTAGAAACATTAACAAGCCCACAAGCCATGAGCCACGTAATGCAGCGATCTTCTCCCCCGCCCCGCCCCTTAGTTATTCCTGACGTTTGGCCCAACCAGTTTAAACTTTGATATTCACTGAAATCACCTGAGAGCTTGTAAAATGCAGCTTTTGGGGCTCCATCATCAGATATTTTGATTCTATAGATATGGGGTGGAGTTTAGGAACCTGCATCAGGGTTTCACTCTGTCACCCAGGCTGGAGTGCAGTGGCACAATCATAGCTTACTGCAACCTTGAACTCCTGGGCGCAAATGATTGTCCTGCCTTAGCCATCTGAGTAAGTGGGACTACAGGCACTTGTCATCACGCTTGACTAATTTTTTTTTTTTTTTTTTGAGAAGGAGTCTCACTCTATTGCCCAGGCTGAAGTACAGTGGCACAATCTCAGCTCACTACAACCTCCGCCTGCCGGGTTCAAGCGATTCTCCTGCCTCAGCCTCCCAAGTAGCTGGGATTACAGATGTGCACCACAATGCCCGGCTAATTTTTTTTTTTGTTTGCATTTTTAGTAGAGAAGGGGTTTCACCATATTGGCCAGGCTTGTCTCAAACTCCTGACCTGAAGTGATCCGCCCAGCTTAGCCTCCCAAAGTGCTGGAATTACGGGCATGAGCCACTCTGTCTGACTCATAATTTTTTGCACTTTTATTTTTATTTTTTTTTTGTAGAGGCAGAGTCTTGCTATGTTTGTGTGCCCAAGTTGGTCTCAAACTCCTGGCCTCATGTGATCCTCCCACTTTGGCATCTCAAAGTGCTGAGATTACAGGCATCAGCCACTGTGCCCAGCTAGAACTTGTATTTTTAATTAAAGAGACCCCAGGGGACTCTGATAATGGTGGTCTATAGATATGAGTTTGAGAAAGCGGTCTATTGTCTTCTGTGTATACTCGGTAAACCCTGCCGAGTGAGGTAACTGCTGGGTGCACCATGTCTGGTTGCAATGGTCCATGCTCTGGGGGAAACAGTGCAGGCCAGGGGTTCTGGGCGGACAGGGTAAGAGTGCTGTATCTCAGCAGTGAATTAACAAATAAGTCTTCTTCGACCCTTAAGGAGAAGGGGGTGCCCTTCACAACCCTGGCACCTCCCTTTCTTCTTCAAGTTTCTTCTTCAGTACGGATGAAGAACACAAAATAAAATGGATGAACGCTCCTAGTCTCTCTTCTCTGGGCTACATTCCCAGAATAGACTTTGCCTAAGGAGCAAACACATGGCCATTCCCAAATCTGACCAGCAGGCCCCCGATGGGGAGCACTTTGGCCTGTAACCAGCCCTTGGTACTCAGGAACCAGAAAGACCCACCTGGTATGGTGCATGCTGCCCAGGGTCGTCGGGGCCTCAAAGGGACTTGCATCTTTGGGTCCAAGAAAAGAAATTTCAGGAAAGGATTTAAACTGATGATGGAAAGGACGAAACTTCCTGCAACAGAGAAAACTTCCACTTTGACTACAATGGGGAAGGTAAAGGCTGAGGAGGGGGCCTCGCCCAATGCCCTAGAATTCCAGCCCTGATAAAGTGGACTCTCACCTCCACATCTTTTAAATTCTATAACAAAACTCATCAGCCTTTCTAGGTTAAATTAATACGTATGTTCTCCCTGTCTACTTTTCTTTTTTTTTTTTTTGAGACAGAGTCTCGCTGTCGCCCAGGCTGGAGTGCAGTGGCGCGATCTCAGCTCACTGCAAGCTCTGCCTCCCAGGTTCACGCCATTCTCCTGCCTCAGCCTCCCTAGTAGCTGGGACTACAGGCGTCCGCCACCATGGCCGGCTAATTTTTTGTATTTTTAGTAGAGACGGGGTTTCGCTGTGTTAGCCAGGATGGTCTCGATCTCCTGACCTTGTGATCCGCCCACCTCAGCCTCCCAAAGTGCTGGGATTACAGGCGTGAGCCACCACGCCCGGCCCCTCCCTGTCTACTTTTCAAACTCATACCACTGCCTCCCTGGAATCCTATAAGCACCCTCTGGGCTTATCCTATTTTATATCTAAGGAAATGAAGCCCAAGAGGTTCTGTGACTTGCTCAAGGGCTCACAAATAGTTAAGCGGCCAAGGTCAGATCAGAAGCCACATCTCCAGACTCCTGGTCTACTTTTCCCCACCTTCCCATTTGTTTCTTGACCCTACAACAATCTTTGAGGACTCTAGCCTGGCAGATTCTAAATGGAAGAATGTTTAAACCAGAACAGTTATTTCCCTGTTCTGTGAAGTGTTCTTGGTGGTCCTTAGAACTATCTGAGGGCTGTGTTCTGAAAGGAGAAGACAGGCACAGTGAAGGTTCTGGATAGTCAGACCTGGACTGAGTGGTTCTGGCAGTGTGCCTCAAGTTGCAAACATTTAAGAGATTTGCAGAGACAGAAGTGATCTGTGTATACTTCGCAAACCCTGCCAAGTGAGGTAACTGCCAGGTGCACCATGTTTGGTTGCAATGGTCCATGTTCTGGGGGAAACAGTGCAAGCCAGGGATTCTCAGGGAGCAGGGTAAGAGTGCTGTAGCTCAGCAGTGAATTAACAAATAAGTCTTCTTGGACCCTTAAGGAGAAGGGGGTACCCCTCACAACCCTGGCATGTTTCTTTCTTCTTCAATGATATTGTTTCTGCTTAGGGGCTTGAAACTTGAGGATGGGCAGGCTAATAGGCCTAATAGGCTTTGAATGCACCTGCTTCAAGACAGCACATAAAAAAAAATCACAAGAGGCTGGGCACTGTGGCTCCCACCTGTAATTCCAGCACTTTGGGAGGCCGAGGCAGGTGGATCACCTGAGGCCAGTTCGTGATCAGCCAGGCCAACATAGCCAAACCCCGTCTCTACAAAAAATACAAAAATTAGCTGGGCATGGTGGTGAACACCTTTAGTCCCAGCTACTCGGGAGGCAGAAGAATCGCTTGAATCTGGGAGGCAGGGGTTGCAGTGAGCCGAGATTGTGCCACCACACTCCAGCCTAGGTGATGAAGTGAGACTCCGTCTCAAAAAAAAAAAAAAATTTCACAAGAAATCTCAGCACCAGTTGGATCTCCTCTCTGGCCTATAATGCCAGGAATATGTGTACCCCTCTCTGGTGACAATGATATACCTGTGCCTGCCATGTGCAGTGCACATACTGAGGCTGTAACAGTGCCTTTCAGCCGTTGCATATGTGTCATGATTACCTACATTTAAATAGGTGTGAAGGGGCTGGGGATGAACACGCACTCCATCCCACTGGAACTGGAAGACAGCACCTCTGTACCATCCCATTGTTCTCTCCACTTGCCTTTGGGCCACCAAAGCCAGTGCAGCACTGTCTGCAGGTGCTGAGAAGTGACCCTGGGCTTGTCTGGAGGATGGGCAGGCATGCCAGGCTCCTAGGGCTGGTCTCAGCTGCCCTGCCCTTCCCTGTCTGAGGCACACAGACAATTCTGTCCTCAGTAGTCTCTGCTGGATATACATGGACTTATTTCCTTTAAAAAATTTATTTAGTCTGAAAATGCCTTTTTGGAAAAAATATTAAAAACAAAAATTTAAATTTTGAGATAATTATAGATTCACATAGACTTTCGATCTTGTACTTACTGAAGATTCAGTGATAACCAACATGGCTGCTAATAGCTCATTAGGTTAACATTGTCAATGGGACCCTCCTGCTCTGAGGGAAGAGGAGATCATAATGGTGGACAGAGAAGACACAAGACAGGGTAGGCAGGACACCTGGATTCTAGCCTTGGGCTGCAATTTATTAGCAAGGTGGCTGTACACAAGTCCCTTCCTTTCTCTGACCTCAGTTTTCCCCATTAGGAAGAGATGGGCTCTCCTCATGCTTTTTTCACCCAGGGCTGTCAGGAGGTAACATGAGCCAGAAAACGATTTTCAAAGTGAAACAGAAAGGCTTTATCAAGTACAGGGTGGCCTGACAAGGGAATCCCCAGTACCACCCCTAGCACCCTAATTTCAGCCAAGATGATGTCTTGGACTATACTAGCACTGTGACTGGGTAATGATTTGACATGAAATGTCAGCATACACCCAAGGGGAAAGGAGTTGCAATAATGAGCCTGCATGGGACACCATGAGCTCATAGAGCAGAGTATTAAATGGAAGTAATTCACACACAGGATCATTAACCTCTGACTCATCTCCAGGAGGACTATTCACTGTATAATGCCACTCTCAGAGGCTCCTCCTGGTTTGCGTGAGACTTCTCTATGACAATGGGAGAAAGTGGCTTCTCAGGAAGATGAAGGTGCAGGGTTAAGGGGCTCCATGTCTTCACATTAGCTTGAGGCCCCTGAGCACCCCTCCCTCCTCCCTCCTCTGTGCAGGCCTAGCTGGGGCAAGCAGAGAAAGGAGGTCCCACTCACCTGCTTTCATCTTCGATTTTGAGGAACGGGGCCTTCAGTCTGGCCACTGAAAGGGGAAGAATGCACACATCAGCTATCTGTCTGCCCCTGTGCAGGGCCTGCACCACACATGCAGGAAATGCTGAGAGGGAAGGCTCTGCCAAAGCCTAAGAGCCTTGCAAGAGCTGGAAATCATGCCACCCCAGGCTGCGCTCTCCATTCACTCAGATCTCCAGCCTCTACCCCTGGGAGAAAGGTTGCACCAGTAGGGGGATAGGCTGCAGTGTAACTGCAGCCCTAGATGGGCCCTCCCTCTGCAGGACGCAGGAGCTCCTGTGTGTGGATTCTGGAGGCTATCGACCAACCAAAGATGCCACCACCATCAGACACCTGGCTGGTTTGGTGGGAGAAACCCAGCCCCTGATGGCTTCTGCTAAAAGCAGGGTGGGGGTGGTCATTCCCACAAAGTCCCAGGTCCTTCCTAGCCCTTTGCTTCTGGAGCCTCAGGATACTGAGGGGCCTAAGAACAACTCCCAGGCAGAATGCTCCAGGAGGACCCTGGGTTTTTTGGAGGGGAAGCAGAGAGGAAGAGGGATAAAGAGTGTTTAGTGGTCTTATTAGCAGGATGGTAGAAAAATATCACAGGTGAAATCTGGTTCCTGAAAAAACAGGGCAAAGGAGTGCTGAGAAGATGAATTTGGAGTCAATTAAGAGACTCACCCCTATTAGATAGTTATTCGCATAGCTTACAAAATCCCTTAGGCATCAGGACCCACAGTGACCAGGAGTCCTGTCGAAGGGGCAGCCAAGGCAGCTGAAATCCTGGGCCCATCTGACAGCCATAAATTCCCCAAAGACGCTGGCACCTTACAGCTCCCAACTGTACTTGAGGCCACCAGTAGCACCCAAGCAAAAAGCAGCCTTTTCTCCTTTAGCAGCAGCTCTCATTAATTACTTTTTGGGGACAATTTCTTGTCTTTCTAATTAACTGAGACAGTTATTAAAATCAATTCCCCTACAGACTTCCTTGAATTTTGAGCATGAGAGAGGTGCCAAGTGACTTTTCTTAGCTCCTGCTTGTGCATGAATAAACGCCACTGAAAGAGCATCTTTGGGAGAAACATCCAGGGGGAGCAACTCTCCTGCTGTCCAAGAGGAACCAGGAGACGGAGTCCATCAATCTGCCAGTTTGTCAGTTTCACGGAGTTTGGCAGTTCTGAAAACGGTAGGCAGCTGTCAAACTGCCCACCCCCAAACTGCTACTGAATCAGAAGGAAAAGGATGCTGAACCTCAATTGATGCCCAGGAACAGCCAGAGGACACAGGAGCCAAAGTGTCTGCATGGGGTCTTGGCTCTAAAGGAGAAGCCCCAGCCCAGAAGCTCTGGACTTGCTCTTGGACATGCCTCTCTCGCTCCAGAAACCTGAGGACCAGGCCCTGGAAACACAAAGGGGCAAGATAACCTGGACTCGCTTGCTGCCACAGAAAAGTGAGCAGATGCTGCCACAGAGGGAGTCGTGGGGAAGTGTTTAGGGAGGGAGGGATTGCAATTAGATGAGGAAAAGCTACCACACTGACCTTTCCGTGTTCTTGACTCTGCTGCTGGACATGTTCCCTAAATGGAAAGAAAAAATAGGTTAAGGATGTGAGGAAGCCACGGGGGTCAAGGAACTGGGCCTGATAAGCCAAGTGGCTGCCAGTCTGTCCCACTTTGCTTCCTGCTGTTGAGAGGCCTGCAGAACCAGACTCTCAGGCCCTGAGCTGGAGCAGACCTGGGCACAACGGCTCCCTCCTCAGCAACACGATGAATAAGGGGGGCACTCGGTGTGTGAATCTTAATGGCAGCTGACTGTGCAGGGAGTGCAGGACAGTACAGAGAGCAAGAACTCTGGAGTCCCAGAGGCCTGGTGGGTACTTCAGCTCTGCCACCTGCAATGTGAAGAGTACCCACCGACCTCGTCGCATGTGGCACAGAATAGATGCTCACTAAATGGCGGCTTTATTTTCTAGGTACTGATGCTGTTCCAGGTACCCTATAGGACTAGGATAAAGACGATAGCCATTTGCTTTCCTATGTCCTATCTTGTGTACTCTGATCCTGTGGGTCAAAATCCATGTTTAAGCCAAGGTCAAACAAAGCTGATATTAAAAAGTAAATGGAGGCCGGGCGTGGTGGCTCACGCCTGTAATTTCAACATTTTGGTAGGCCGAGGCAGGTGGATTGCTTGAGCTCACAAGTTTGAGACCAGCCTGGGCAGCACAGTAAGACCCTATCTCTTAAAAAAAAAAAAAAAAAATTAGCCAGGCATGGTGGCGCATGCCCGTAGTCCTAGCTACTTGGGAGGCTGAGGTGGGAGGATGGTTTGAGCCCAGGAGGTGGAGGTTGCAGTGAACAGAGATGGCGCCACTGCACTCCAGCCTGGGCGAGAGAGCCAGACCTTGTCTCACAAAAAAAGTAAAGTAAAATAAATAAATAAAATAAAAAGAAAAAAGAGTAAATGGATCTTCTGGTGTATACCTGAAAAATAAGTAAATAAATATAAGATAAATGGAATAAAATAAAAAAATCAGCTTTAACTGGAGGGCCAGGATGATGGTGGATCCATGACCACCTGTGCCTCTGGGCCTTAAGAAGTTCCAGATTCTCCTCTAGGCCACACCTTGGGGGCAAACACAATCCAAAGAAGCCTCTCACATTCCCTTGCATATCAGCACATTACACCCAAAACCCACTTCACTGCTAGATATCTACAAAACTAATTTTTTTTTTCTTTTTTTTGAGACAGAGTCTCACTCTGTTGCCCAGGCTGGAGTGTAGTGGTGTGATCTCAGCTCACTGCAACTTCTGTCTCCAGGGTTCAAGCGATTCTCCTGCCTCAGCCTCCTGAGTAGCTGGGATTACAGGCATGTACCACCACACCCAGCTAATATTTGTATTTTAGTAGAGACAGGGTTTCACCATGTTGGCCAACTGGTCTCAAATCCCGACCTCAAGCGATTCACCTGCCTCGGTCTCCCAAATCACTGGGATTACAGGCGTAAGCCACTGTGCCTGGCCTACAAAACTGATTAAGTTAAAGTAAAAATGCTGTGTATCTGCATAGAAGGGGGGAATTGTTGACATATTTGCTTCTATGTGCATAGAGTCCTAGAAACTGTTCACACTTTCAGGGAGGGAGGTCAGTGGTTGAGGAGAAGCTGGATCAGGGAGAGAATTTTTGTTGTATACCCTTTTGAATTTTGAATAACACAAATTTAACAGCAGCAATGTCCCCAACACTCCTAGAGGAGAGGGTGTGGAGAGGGCGTCAGTGTCTGAATGCTCCATCCACTATTTTTTTAAGTTTTTTTGAGACAGAATTTTGCTCTGTCGCCTAGGCTGGAGTGCAGTGGTGCGATCATGACTCATTGCAACATGTCTCCCGGGTTCAAGATTCTCCTGCCTCAGCCTCCTGAGTAGCTGGGATTACAGGCATGTGCCACCACGCCTGGCTAATTTTTGTATTTTTAGCACAGTCGGGGTTTCACCACGTTGGCCAGGCTGGTCTTGAACTCCTGACCTCAAGTGATCTGCTGGCCTCGGCCTCCCAAAGTGCTGGAATTACAGGCGTGAGCCACCATGCCCAGCCGCTCCATCCACTTTGGATGTGGCTTGCTAGTTCTGTTAGCTAATTAGCACTGTTAACTAATAGTTATTACTGTTCGTCCTGTGCCTGGATGCCAGGCTGTGGGTAGATCTGTAGATTTAATCCTTCCTCAGATTGAGGCTTGGGTGAAGATACTGTGGCTTTAAACCAGGTTGGGCTCTCTTGATGTGGTACACACAGTTCTAACGCCAGCAAAGAATGGAAAACAAACAAGGATTTAGAAGATGGCAGCTATTTCAATCACTCCTTCTCACCCCTGCAGTATGCAGACTCGTTTCCAGTCTAGAGGCTGTACAGGGGAAGTTCCAGAATAGCAGCCTGCTCAGTGCCATGGGCATTTATGAACTTTATCTGGTCCAGAACTACTGTAGGCAGCCCATGGCCCAGGTGGTCCAGGCCATAGGGATGTCTCAGCAGGGTGTGTGCCATGGGAGGACTGCAAGTGCCACAGAGAAGAGAGAAGAAAGGGTGTTGCAAAGCTATGGGCGCTAGGACTGAGGTAAGTAAGAGGCTGCATTCCTCTTCCATCTTTCAGAATGGCCAGGAAGAGATGGTTTGGGCGGGCCATGGATTTACCTAAGTTGTCACTGATTTCACTGAAAACCATCCATTTGTCCTTCAGTTCAGCAGGATGACCTACCTCTGGCTTCTTTGGCTGTTGTTTTTTCACACATAAAGACGCAAGAGACAGCTGTTGCACATGCATCATCATTTCTGTGGAGAAGACAGAGGGTTTGTGCCAAAGGCTTCCAGTCTTCACTTACCTAGCACAGCCCCTTCCTGGGCTGCAGGACTAAACTCGCTCGGCCAGCCCACTGAATCACTCCAGCCTTGCCTGCCACCTTCTGGCTACACATCCCCTCTGCATCTCCTGACAGCGGAGGTTAAGGACTGGGTCCTCTATCCCTGCAACAGCACCTGAGCGGGTGTCATGCTCTTTTGCAGCATTGAATACAACTCATCTTTGAACAGAAGGTGCCTCATGGCTTGCTAAGGACTTTAAGGCACCCCTGAAGAGCTGTGGCTGTGAGGGAGGCCATGCTGTGTGAACTACTCAGCTGTACCCTCAGGTGAAAGACCAGCAAGGGCTAAACATGCTAGCACTCCTCTAACAGAGAAAGGCAGGGAAGGAGATCAAGTCAGAAATGGCTGATTTTTCAGTGAGATGAAGCCCTCCACATCCCAGACCAGGAACTTCCCCTGTACAGCCTCTAGACTCCCCTGGAAGATCTTGGTACCAAGGGGTGGGGCAGCGCCCCAGTCAGCACCTATGGGCTGTCCCATCTGGACCAATCCTCTAATATGGATCAGAGAAAACTCCAGACTCAAGAATGGAGCTGGGTATGAAACCACTCACTGCCAGTTGGTTCAAGACAACTATTCTAGTGTAAACAGGCTGCAAACAGGTTGTTTACAGTGTGAAAAAAGAAGGAGCACAAAATTTACAGCTGAGTAAAACTGAGAGTGGTGGGCCACACTACACACTCTGGTGAGACCCTGGACAATTTGCCTAATCCCTTTGAGGCTCAATTTCCTCATCCGTATAATGGGGACAAGACTGTAGTGAGGATTAAATGAGGTAATTCGTGGCACAGAGTCAATACCTGTTAGGTGGCCATGAATTTTTTTTTTTTTTTTTTTTTTGAGACGGAGTCTCGCTCTGTCGCCCAGGCTGGAGTGCAGTGGCGCAATCTCGGCTCACTGCAAGCTCCGCCTCCCGGGTTCACGCCATTCTCCTGCCTCAGCCTCCTGAGTAGCTGGGACTACAGGTGCCCGCCACCACGCCCGGCTGTTTTTGTATTTTTAGTAGAAAAGGGGTTTCACCGTGTTAGCCAGGATGGTCTCGATATCCTGACCTCGTGATCTGCCAGCCTCGGCCTCCCAAAGTGCTGGGATTACAAGCGTGAGCCACCGCACCTGGTCGAATTTTTTTTTTTTGAGACGGAGTCTCGCTCTGTCACCCAGGCTGGAGTGCAGTAGCATGATCTTGGCTGACTGCAACCTCTGCCTCCTGGGTTCAAGTGATTCTCCTGCCTCAGCCTCCTGAGTAGCTGGGATTACAGGCACGCACCACCAGGCTTGGCTAATGCTTGTATTTTTAGTAGAGACGGGGTTTCACCATGTTGGTCAGGCTGGTCTCGAACTCTTGACCTTGTGATCCACCCGCCTTGGCCTCCCAAAGTGCTGGGATTACAGGTGTGAGCCACCACGCCTGGCCAGTGGTCATGAATATTAAGATCATTTCTGCATTTGTAAAACAGGATCATCATACTAGCTGGGGGAGAGCTGTAGCAGGTGACATGAAACGGCATGTTCTAGGGACCTCCTGCGGGATGCCGAGGCCACAGCCTGCACTCTGCGTCCTCACCGCTTTCCCCCTTCCCCACATCCTCCCACCTTTGTGGATCAACATGGCAGCTGAGTACTTCTGGCTTCCAGTGACCAGAAGCTCACATGACCATGATCCTTCTAAAAGCTGACACTCCTGGTCAAAGTCACCAATTCTCCCTCCACAGGAGCCCAGCACAGAAAGGGTACCATCCACGTGCAGAATCCTCACTCCCCAAGAGCGGGCATTGGTCAGGAGGCTGCTGCTGCCCCCACTGCCTCCTCCACTGATGCTCCCCTGAAATTACAACACAGAGTCAGGTAGGAGCAGAGACTCCCCAAGGCCTGAAAGTGAAGGGGACAGATAGAAGTTGCTTCTGGGAGGCCTGAGTCATCCATGGGAGGGACTGCAGGGAGGCAGGTAGGAGAGAGAGAGTACAGTGCCCAGAGAGTCCATCCCAACCCCCAGGAAGACATCCTGTCCTCCACATGGCCACATTGGGAGAGGAAGGACCACTGGTCTGCCTATACATTGTGCTCTGGCCACCTCGTGACCAGGAAGGAACAGATGCTTCTGAGAGAGCTGTTCGTTGGGAGGGCCTCTGCGAGGAAAGCTCTCAGCACAGTAAGTACACAACAAACACGGTGACCATCATCCTCACTGAGCATGAAACTATGCTAGCTGCAGATCTTCCCCCTCCACTGGCTCAGTCCAGCAGCACCACCTCCCCCATCACAGCCATGTACCCCTCCTGATGTCACCAGCATGACTCTTCTCACAAGATCACCTTAACTCCTCCTCCTGCCACTAAACTTTAACAGCCCTGGATTTTCACACAAGGAATAAAGAGTTACTTGTTTTTTGTTTTTTTTTTTGAGACAGAGTCTAGCTCTATCACCCAGGCTGGAGTGCAGTGGCACAATCTCGGCTCACTGCAACCTCCACCTCTCAGGTTCAAGCGATTCTTCTGCTTCAGCCACCTGAGTAGCGGGGACTACAGGTGCGTGCCACCACACCCTGCTAATTTTTCGGTAGAGATGGGGTTTCGCCATGTTGGCCAGGCTGGTCTTGAACTCCTGGCCTCAAGTGGTCCACCCACCTCAGCCTCCCAAAGTGCTGGGATTATAGGCGTGAGCCACCACACCCAGCCTAGAGTTACTTGTAAAAGAAGTCTGGCTTCTGTACCCAGCAACCCTGTCCGGCCACATCCCACATCCCCACAGTTCTCTTGGTAGGCTCCAGAGTTGGAGGTGGCTCTGGCTTCAACACTTACTCTCTAGGTGAATGGCTAAATAACTTGTCTGAGCCTCCACTACCTGATGTAGAAGAAGGAAATAATGACAATGCTACATATCGCAGAGTGTGCATTTTGTGTGGGTGCTTCAGAAGAACCTGGGAAGAAGAGTGAAATCCCTCCCTATGCTGGAGACCACCCGCTCTGTCCCATCTTGCCCCAGCTCACCTGGTTTCTGATGGCCTTCTGCAGCAGCTCCTTCCCTCTGCTTAGAGGCACCTGACAGGGACAGAAGAGCAGTGAGGTCTGCTGTTAGGCCACCTGTGCACTGAAAGATGTTTACACAGGAGCTGGTGAGGGGTTATGTCTTGGGGTTATGTCCCTCGGAAAGCTGGGAGCAGTGACAACTGAGGATTGGTAGAAATGAGAGCCTAGAAAACGTTTAGGAGGTAAAGGTAAAGCCACAGGAAATTTAGGTCACCCTGAGGTGGCAGCCTGAACCTGGTGGAGAGAAGGGCACTCTGAATTCACTGAGATCCAATTGTTACAAATGTCCTGAGACCCTCTTTAAGAGTCTCTGCACCCTCCAGGAGATAATGAAAGCAAATGTTTCACTTTAGAAATTTTTGCTTGTAGGAAGTCCCATCTGTCATCACAATGCCAACAGTGTATGTTCATGGACATTTTAATATTAATATGTTAGACAAAATAAGAATGTAAGCCTAGAGGGGAAAAGCCATATTCCATTTTAAATCAAAGACATAACACGTGTATTGTCCAAACTCTTGGCCCTTCATACATGCAAGCAAGGAAGAAGGGAATGGCTGCCTACTCAGGGTACTCCTGCCCAAGCGCAGACCAATCCCAACACGTCTTCTCTGGTTTATGAAGACTCTCCTCTGGTTTCTAAACCTCTGACTTTCAAGTCCCATAAAAACTGACATAAGGCATAAAAGGGTAGCATGGGGGATAGTATGTTGCTGAGGTGTTTAGATCCAGAGCTATGATAAAATATTCTCAGTCCCTGAATTCAAATGAGAGATTAAATTAATCCAGATGAAATTAAAACCAGAGACTGCCTTAAAAGGCTCACCAAAGCCTACTTCCTTTGTTTACACAGCATACCTTTCCTACATGAGGTTCTTACCGAGTCAACAGGTTTCTGTGAAGGCCTGGGGTGGCTGCCTTTTGGATCAACCATGGCCGATGTTTCCACTCTGACCTCACTGGGGCTAGGGCTAGGGCAGCCTCTGTGGCTTTTCCCACTGCTCTCTGCCTTTACTTCTCTGCGGCTGGACACGATGTAACTTACTTCTTTGCTCAGAAAACCCTCAATTACCTGAAACCAGATCACAGAGGTGGCTGAAAACCAAAAAGCAAATGCAGAATTGTCAATATAAAGAGGCTGGAGAAGGAAATCTTGGCTGCCAGGAGTTCCAGAATCAATGTCTTTAAATAGACTAAACGCAGTTTTATACCAAGTTCCTAAGAAGACATCATCCTGAAATCTAATGGGGTGTGTGTGTGTGTGTGTGTGTGTGTGTGTATCACAGGTTTTGTCTCCAGGACTGCTGCCCCTGACCCAGTGGCAGAAGGCTGCGGGCTTTTGAGTTCTATGAGCAGTTTGAGTTTGCATGCAGCAAGAACACATTGAAAGAGCTGGAAAGGATTAAGACTAGATTGTGTAAGCCATGATTTTTCTGTGTAAGACACACTGGGGACCAGGTGTGGTGGCTGATGCCTGTAATCCTAGCACTGTAGGAGGCTGAGGTGGGAGGATCACTTGAGGTCAGGAGTTCAAGACCTGCCTGGGCAACATAGCAAGATCCTGTCTCTAAAATTTTTTTTTTTTTTAATTAGCTGGGTGTTGTTACATGCACCTATAGTCCTAGCTACTTGGGAGGCTGAGGCAGGAGCATCACTTGAGCCCAGTAGTTCAGTGATGCAGTGAGCTATGACTGCACCACTACACTCCAGCTTGGGGAGTGAAATCCTGTCTCTAAAAAAAAAGAAAAAAAAAGGCTAAAATGGCTTATTTTATGTTATATACACTTTACCACTATTTAAAAAAATTAGTTATGAATTGAAGGATTACATTTACCTTTTTTTTTCTTTTCTTTTCTTTTTTTGAGACAAGGTCTCACTTTGTCTCCCAGGCTGTAGTGCGGTGGCGTGATCTCGGCTCACTCTAATCTCCACCTCCCGGTTCAAGCAATTCTCCTGCCTCAGCCTCCCAAGTAGCTGGGACAACAGGTGTGTCCCACCACACTGGCTAATTTTTGTATTTTTAGAAGAGATGGGGTTTCACCATGTTGGCCAGGCTGGTCTGGAACTCCTGACCTCAAGTGATCTGCCCACCTTGGCCTCCCAAAGTGTTGGGATTACAGGTGTGAGCCACCGTGTCTGATCACATCTACCTTTTTTTCGTCACCAGGCAGGAGTGCAGTCATGCGATCTCAGCTCACTGCAACCTCCGCCTCCCAGGTTCAAGCAATTCTCCTACCTCAGCCTCCCAAATAGCTGAGACTACAGGCGCATGCCACCACGCCCAGCTAATTTTTGTAATTTTAGTAGAGATGGGGTTTCACCATGTTGGCCAGGATGGTCTCGATCTCTTAACCTTGTGATCTGCCCGCCTTGGACTCCCAAAGTGCTGGGATTACAGGTGTGAGCCACCGTGCCTGGCTGCATCTACCTTTTTTAATATAGCAAAAGCAAATGCTAGAGGGTAGGAGTAGGGCAATCAATGATTATCCTATATAAATAAAGGAGACTGTTAATGACCATATATTCCTCCTCCCATCCCAGTATACCCACTCCTTTGCAATATGACTTTGCTCTTCCTGCCATTAGGAGGTGGGACCTACTTTTTTATGCCCTTCAGTCTGACTCGATTGGACCGATAGAACATGTGGAAATTATGATGTGTGAGTTCTGGAGCCTAGGCCTCAGAGGCCTTAGCTTCCTGCCTCACTTTCTGGGAAGGTGGCCTTGAGACCACCATGTTAAATCAGCTAGTCTAGCTTATTGCATATAGTTATGATAACTGACACAGAGTGCCAGATGTGTGAGTGAGGCCATCTTGGTCTTTCCAGCCCAGGTGACCGTCCAGCTGAATCCAGCCTCAGGAGTGAGCCCTGCTGAAACCACCAGATAAACCACTCAGCCAACCCACAGCATAATGAGAAATAATAAATTGTTGTTTTGGCCAGGTGTGGTGGCTCATGCCTGTAACCTGTAATCCCAGCACTTTGGGAGGCCAAGGCAGGTGGATCACCTGAGGTCAGGAGTTTGAGACCAGCCTGGCCAACATGGTGAAACTTCGTCTTCACTAAAAGTACAAAAAAAAAAAAAAAAAATTAGCCAGGCATGGTGGCAGGCACCTGTAAACCCAGCTACTCTGGAGGCTGAGGAAGGAGAATCGCTTGCACCTGGGAGTCGGAGGTTGCAGTGAGCCAAGATCGCACCATTGCACTCCAGCCTGGGCATCAAGAGCGAAACTTTGTCTAAAAATAAATAAATAAATAGAAAATAAATTGTTGCTTTAAGCCCAAGTAGGGTTGGTGTTTTACATAGCAAAGGCTAAATGACAGAAAGGACTAAAAGTTCAAAATGTAATTATGGGCCAGTTTGGTTATATAATCCTCATTCTATCCATCCTCACCACTGAGTTTCTGCAGTCCTGAGTTTCTGGGTTTGACAGCAAAGAGCCTCTCCATTCCAAGCCCTATTCATCCAGTTTCCCCAGTTATTAGTCTCTTTTGGGTCAAGCACTATCATGCTGTTTTCTTTTTTTTTTCTTTTTGAGACAGAGTCTTGCTCTGTTGCCCAGGCTGGAGTGCAATGGCACAATTTTGGCTCACTAGAACCTCTGCCTCCCGGGTCCAAGCGATTGTTGTGCCTCAGCCTCCCGAGTAGCTGGGACTACAAGTGCGTGCTACCATGCCCTGCTAATTTTTTTATATTTTTAGTAGAGACAAGGTTTCATCATGTTGGCCAGGCTGGTGTAGAACTCCTGACCTCAGGTGATCTGCCCACCTCAGCCTCCCAAAGTGGGATTACAGGTGTGAGCCACTGAGCCTAGCCTAAACATATATATGGTTTTTTTTTTTTTTTTTTTTGAGACGGAGTCTTGCTTTGTTGCCCAGGCTGGAGTGCAGAGGCATGATCTTGGCTCACTGCAACCTCCACCTCCCGGTTTCAAGCAATTCTCCTGCCTCAGCCTCCCGAGTAGCTGGGATTACAGGCGCATACCACCACACGTGTCTAATTTTTGTATTTTCAGTACAGACGGTGTTTCACCATGTTGGCCAGGCTGGTCTTGAACTCTTGGCCTCAAGTGATCCGCCCGCCTCGGCCTCCCAAAGTGCTGGGATTACAAGTGTGAGCCACCGTGCCTAGCCCCTAAAAATATTTTAATGGAATCAAATATAGCAAATGCTTTTTACTCAAAGTTGTTCACCTGTGTTATTTCTAAACGCTAAAAATTATTAAGAGTCTAAATGTCCACAGAGCAACAGTTAAGTAAATTAATAATCCACTCAAAAGAATATTATATTCCCACCACAAATGATGCATATGAAGGGCAATAATGATAGAAAAGTGCTAACGCTTTAAGGTTATGGGTAAAAAATTGATAATAAAAATGTACTAACTCCAGCTGGATGCTGTGGCTCATGCCTGTAATCCTAACATTTTGGGAGGCTGAGGTGGGGGGATTGCTTGACGCCAAGAGTAAAAGACCAACCTGGCCAACATAGCGAGACCCTGTCTCTAAAATTAAAAAAAAAGTACTCATGATCATAGCTAGAAAAAAAATAAGCATTGCCCTGCCCCTCCCAGCCCTGCCCTCCACTCCCTCTTGCAGGCAACTGGGTAAGGCAAAAATAAATAAATAAATAAATAAATAAATAAATAAATAAATAAAAAAGGGCCGGGTGCGATGGCTCACACCTGTAATCCCAGCACTTTGGGAGGCTGAGGTGGGTGGATCACCTGAGGTCAGAAGTTCGAGACCAGCCTAACCAACATGGAGAAACCCCGTCTCCACTAAAAATACAAAATTAGCCAGGCATGGAGGTGCATGCCTGTAACTGCAGCTACTTGGGAGGCTGAGGCAGGAGAATCGCTTGAACCCAGGAGGTGGAGGTTGCAGTGAGCTGAGATCGCACCATTGCACTCCAGCCTGGGCAACAAGAGCAAGACTCCATCTCAAAAAAAAAAGAAAGAAAAAGGGCCAGTAGCAGTGGCTCAGGCCTGTAATCCCAGTACTTTGGGAGGCTGAGGTGGGAGGATTACTTGAATACGGGAGGTCGTGACCAGTCTGGGGCAACATGGCGACACTCTGCCTCTACAAAAAATACAAAAATGATCAGGGCATGGTGGCGAGCACCTGTAGTCCCAGCTACAGGGAGACTGAGGCGGGAGGATCACCTGAGTCTGGGGAGGTTGAAGCTGTAGTGAGCCATGACCACGCCCCTGCGTTCTAGCCTGTGTGACTGAGTGTGGCCCCCTTAAAAAAAAAAAAAAAAAAGAAGCACAAAAAAACAAAGGCAGGATGGAGGCAGAAGGTAGATGGGCATTACCAAGGGCTAGGAGTATCAAGGATATAGGGAGTTGCCCAAGCATATAGGGAGTGACTGATAATGGGTACAGGGTTTCCTTTTTGGGGTGATGAAAATGTTCTACAATTGACTATGCGATCATACAACTTACACATTTCTGTGAATATACTAAAAACCACTGAGCTGTGTACTTTAAACGGATGAATTTTATGACATGTGAATTATATCTAAATTAAGCCATTATGAGAGGAAGGGAGGAAAGAAAAATACTTAAAAATGCTGGTTGTCACTTGGAGTAGTTCCATGTTCTCTAAAATTTCTAGAGTGAACAGATAATATGTTTATTTATTTTAACATTATTTTTGAGACAGGGTCTTGCTCTGTCATCCAGGCTGGAGTGTCGTGGTGCAATCATAGCTCACTATAGCCTCAAACTCCTGAGCTCAGATAATCCTCCCAGCTTAGCCTCCTGAGTAGCTGGACTATAGGCATGTACCACTGGCCCCAGCTAATGTTTTTTTTTTTTTTTTTTTTTGAGATGGAGTCTCGCTCTTGTTGCCCAGGCTGGAGTGCAATGGCGTGATCTCGACTCACCGCAACCTCCGCCACCTGAGTTCAAGTGATTCTCCTGCCTCAGCCTCCTGCGTCGTTGGGATTACAGGCATGTGCCGCCACACCTGGCTAATTTTGTATTTTTAGTAGAGACAGGGTTTCTCCATGTTGGTCAGGCTGGTCTCAAACTCCTGACCTTAGGTGATCTGCCCACCTGGGCCTCCCAAAGTGCCGGGATTACAGGAGTAAGCCACCGTGCCCGGCAGCTATAATTTTATTTTTCGTAGAGATGAGGTCTCACTATGTTGCCCAGGCTGGTCTCAAACTCCTGGACTCCAGCAATCCTCCCACCTCAGCCTCCCAAAGTGTTGAGATCACAGGTATGAGCCACCACAACTGGCCATTAAGTTTCCTTTTTTTGGCTGGGCACGCTGGCTCACGCCTATAATCCCAGCACTTTGGGAGGCCGAGGCGGGAGGATCACGAGGTCAGGAGATCAAGACCATCCTGGCTAACACGGTGAAACCTCGTCTCTACTAAAAATACAAAAAAAATTAGCCGGGCGTGGTGGTAGGCGCCTGTAGTCCCAGCTACTTGGGAGGCTGAGGCAGGAGAATGGCATGAACCCGCAAGGCGGAGCTTTCAGTGAGCCGAGATGGCGCCGCTGCACTCCAGCCTGGGTGACAGAGCGAGACGCTGTCGCAGAAAAAAAAAAAAAGTTTCTCTTTTTTTTGAGACAGGGGCATGCTGTGTCACCCTGGCTGGACTGCCTCCCGGGGCTCAAGCGAGTCTCATGCCTCAGCCTACTGGGTAGCCGAGACTACAGGCATGTGCCACTGTACCTGGCTAATTTTTGTATTTTTAGTAGAGACAGGGTTTTGCCATGTTGGCCAGGGTGATCTAAACTCCTGGGCTCAAGTGATCCACCTGGCTCGGCCTCCCAAAGTGCTAGGATTACAGGTGTGAGCCACCGCACCCAGCCTTTTTTTGAGACAAGGTCTCACTCTGTTGCCCAGGCTGGAGTGCAGTGGTGCAAGACCTCGACTTCAGCTCACTGTAACCTCCGCCTTTTGGGCTCAAGTGGTCCTCCTACCTCAGCCTCCCAACTACAGTCATGCACCACCACACCCGCTTAATTTTTTGTATGTTTTGTAGAGACGGGCTCTCGCCATGTTGCCAGGCTGATCCTGAACTCCTGGACTCAAGTGATCCGTCCTCCTCAGCCTCCCGAACTGCTGGGAGGACAGTCATGAGCCACTGTGCCCAGCCTAAGTTTCTAATAAGGAAAAAGATTTATCTTTATTTTTGGAAGGTTATTTATTTATCATTATTTTTTTTTGAGACAGAGTCTCGCTCTGTCTCCCAGGCTGGAGTGCAGTGGTACAATCTCGGCTTACTGCAAACTCCGCCTCCCAGGTCCAAACAATCCTCCTGCCTTAGCCTCCTGAGCAGCTGGGACTATAGGCGCCCACTATGATGCCTGGCTAATTTTTGTTATTTTTAGTAGAGACAGGGTTTCGTCATTTAGGCCAGGGTAGTCCCTAACTCCTGACGTCAAGTAATCCACCTGCCTTGGCCTCCCAAAGTGCTGGGATTACAGGTGTGAGCCACTGCGCCTGGCCAAAAAAATGGTTTATATTTAAAATTGCTTTCGGAAATGTAGTGAGACCGCTGAAAATACCTGGAAACTGCTGGGTGTGGTGGCTCACGCCTGTAATCCCAGCACTTTGGGAGGCCGAGGTTGGCAGATCATGAGGTCAGGAGTTCAAGACCACCCTGACCAACAAGGTGAAACCCCATCTCTACTAAAATACAAAAAGTTAGCCAGACGTGGTGGTGTGTGCCTGTCATCTCAGCTACCTGGGAAGTTGAGGCAGGAGAATTGCTTGAACCCGGGAGGCAGAGGTTGCAGTGAGCTGAGATCACGCCACTGCACTCCAGCCTGGGTTACAGAGCAAGACTCTGTCTCAAAAAAGAAAATACTTGGAAGCCATAGATATAATCCCTATCCAACTCCTGCTCTAAGCCTGCAAAGGCACATGGCATCACAGGAGAAGAGCAGGTTACCTACCCCACCCAGCTGCTGAATGGCCCCCGTCAAAAACTGGAGATTCTTGCCAGCAGGCAGATCCAAGTAAAAGGACTTTCCGGAAAAGGGATGCTTCCCGGCACCTGGTGAGTTCTTCTGGCATTTTCCTAGACACCTGGAAACTCCTAGAAAACAATAAAGAGGAGCAAAGTAAGAAGCTTGAAAAGAGAGTCCTGAAGCCAGGTGGCCCTCACTGACAGCTCAGTCTGTGTGCTATAATAGCACAGACTAGACCCTGGGCACACACAGACAGCTGCAAAGCCAATGCCCTTACCCTCAGAAGCTCAGATGTGGTGAAATTGGAACCTTCCAAACAAGATAATAAGCAAACAAGGCTTGCTGACTTCTTCACTTCTTCCTTAGAATCTAAATCTAGGAAAGCCATTTAAGTAAAAAGAAATTAGACAGATCCCCAAACTAGACATTGGGGGGCTGCAGTGAATAGGAAGCTAGGGAAAAGAGGGCCGAGATTCACACGGGGGTGCCAGGCAGGAGGATGCTTTCTAGCTGTGCTGAGTGAGTCCCTGCCTGCCGTTGCCAGTGCCCAGCCCCTAACCAGAGTCAGCAGGGTAACATCATGGCAGTGTTGCCGCCTAGCTTAGGGCGAATATGCATGTGTATTCGAGACAGATAAGAGGGTAAGGGGACAGTGAACTTGTTGGCTCCTGAATGGGCCTACTTCCCAACCTCTGCATTTGGTAACTTAGGTAATTATAACTCAAAAAGACAGCTCTTGAAAAACAACAAGACAAAGAGTGTGTGAGTGTGTGTGTGTGTGTGTGTGTGTGTGTGTGTTGGAGAGCACAGAATGCTGCTGCAAATGGAGAGTGAATGAGCCCATATTCCAGGGGCTTTGCACCATAGTGGGGTCGTTTCCTCTTTTTTTTTTTTCCCCCTTTTGAAACGGAGTTTCGCTCTTGTTGCCCAGGCTGGAGTGCAATGGCGCGATCTTGGCTTATCGCAACCTCCTTCTTCCAGGTTCAAGCGATTCACTTGCCTCAGCCTCCCCAGTAGCTGGGATTACAGGCATGCACCACCATGCCTGGCTAATTTTGTATTTTTAGTAGAGTCAGGGTTTCTCCATGTTGGTCAGGCTGGTCGCAAACTCCCGACCTCAGGTGATCTGCTCGCCTCGGCCTCCCAAAGTGCTGGGATTACAGGCGCGAGCCACCACGCCTGGCCTGGGTTGTTTCCTCTTCTATGCAACCTCCAATCCCTAAACTCAACGGAGGGACACATGAGATAGGGCGTAAGCTTTTGATCTTCCTTCGAGCAGCACGTTACCAATCGGAGTGGCTAATGTCCCAAAGGGACATTTGTGTATAAGAAAACATGAGGCAACTGAAGAAAGCAAGTACCACCAAAGAAACTTTATCTGGTATAGATTGTCTATCTGTCATAATAATGAACCAGATAGGAAAAAGAAAAACCATTAAAGTATAATAAATATCCTCGAAAAGGCTAGGGAGGATACAGGAAAACATAAAGCAGGAACAGCAGTTAAAGAAAAGAATTAGGCCAGGCACAGTGGCTCATACCTGTAATCCCAGCACTCTGGGAAGCCGAGGTGGGTACTTTACTTGAGGCCAGGAGTTCGAGACCAGCCTGGGCAACATGGCAAAACTCTGCCTCTACTAAAAATAGAAAAATTAGCTGGGCATAGTGGTGCACACCTGTAATCCCAGCACTCTGGGAAGCCGAGGTGGGCACATTACTTGAGGCCAAGAGTTCGAGACCAGCCTGGGCAACATGGCAAAACCCTGCCTCTACTAAAAATAGAAAAATTAGCTGGGCATGGTGGTGCACACCTGTAATCCCAGCTACTTGGGTGGCTGAGGCACAAGAATTGCATGATCCCGGGAGGCAGATGTTGCAGTGAGCTGAAATCACGCCACTGCACCCCAGACTGGGTGACAGAGGGAGATTCTGTCTCAAAAAAGGGGGGGGGGGGGAAGAATTAGTTGGAGATAATGGACATGAAAAACATAGTATTTTTTAAATCTTGGCCAGGTGCTGTGTTTCACACCTGTATCCCAGTACTTTGGGAGGCTGAGGCGGGTGGATCACTTGAGATAAGGACTTCGAGACCAGCCTGGCCAACATGGTGAAACCCCGTCTCCACTAAAAATACAAAAAATAACCGGGCGTGGTGGTTCACGCCTGTAATCCCAGCTACTCGGGAGGCTGAGGCAGGAGAATTGTTTGAACCCAGGAGGTGGAGGTTACAGTGAGTTAAGAGTTAAGATTACACTACTGCATTCAAGCCTGGGAAATCAAGCGAGATTGACTTAAAAAAAAAAAAAAAGCCAGATAATAGCAAGCGTTGGTGAGGATATGAGAAACTGGAACCCTCATATACTTCTGGAGGGAATGTGGAATCGTGCAGTCACATTGGAAAACCATGTGTTAGTTTCTCAAAAGGTTAAACACAGAGTTACCGTATGACCCAGCAATTTTACTCCTGGGTATATCCTTGAGAAATGAAAACACAGCCACATGAAAACTTGTAAATGAATGCTTATAGCAATATTAATCATATAGCCAAAAAGTGGAGTCTTTCCCATCTTGCAAGATGATGGGTGAGAAAGCTGAGAAGCCAGATACTAAAGAGAAGAAACCTAAGGCCAAGAAAGCTGATGCTGGTGGCAAGGTGAAAAGGGGCAACCTCAAGGCTAAAACGTCCAAGACAGGGAAGCCCCATTGCAGCCGCAATCCAGTCCTTGTCAGAGGAATTGCAGATATTCCCGATCTGCTATGTATTCCAGAAAGACCATGTCCAGGAAGAAGTACTCAGCTGCTAAATCCAAGGTTGAAAAGAAAAAGAAGTTTCTTGCAACTGTTACAAAACCAGTTGGTGTTGACAACAACAGTGGTACCCAGGTGGTTAAACTTCACAAAATGCCTAGATATTACCCTACTGAAGACGTGCCTCTAAAGCTGTTGAGCCATGGCAAAAGAAACCCTTCAGTCAGCATGTGAGAAAACTGCGATCCAGCATCACCTCCAGGACGATTCTGATCATCACCACTGGGCGCCACAGAGGCGAGGGTGGTTTTCCTGAAGCAGCTGGTCTTGGGACTGGACCTCTGGTCCTCAATCAAGTTCCTCTACGAAGAACACACCAGAAATTTGTCATTGCTACCTCAACCAAAATTGGTAGCAGCAATGTAAAAATTGCAAAACGTCTTACTGGTGCTTACTTTAAGAAGGTGTGGAAGCCTAAACACCAGGAAGGTGAGACCTTTGACACAGAAAAAGAGAAATAGATTACAGAGCAGCGCAAGACTTATCAGAAAGCTGTGGACTCACATGTTTTACAAGAAAATCAAAGCTTTCCTCAGCTCCAGGGCTACCTGTGATCTGTGTTTGCCCTAACGAATGGAATTTATCCTCACAAATTGGTGTTCTGAATTTCTTAAGAACCTAATAACTGATAACATTTTGTTTGTGTCTCTTAAAAAAAAAGTGGAAACTCATATGTCCATCTGATGAATGGATAAACAAAATGTGGTATATCCATATAATGGAACACTACTCAACAATGAAAAGGAATGATGTACTGACACATGGCACCACATGGATAAACTGCAAAAGCATTATGCTAAGTGAAAGAAATCAGTCACAAAAGACTACATATTTTATGACTCTATTTATATGAAATGTCCAGAAGAGGCAAATTTATAGAAACAGAAAGTAGATTAGCAGATGACTAGGGCTGGGGAGTCAGGAGAAATTTGGGAGTGGCTGCTAATGGGCATTCTTTTTTGGAGTGAGAAAAGTGCTCTAAATTGATTGTGGTGATGGTTGCCCAATTCTGTGAACATACTAAGTCACTGAATTGTACGCTTTATATGGATGAATTGTGTGGTGTGTGAACTATAACTCAAAAAAGCTGTTAAGAAAAAAAAAATAGGACAGGCGTGGTGGCTCATGCTTGTAATCCCAGCACTTTGGGAGGCCGAGGCGGATGGACAATGAGGTCAGGAGATCAAGACCATCCTGGCCAACACGGTGAAACCCTGTCTCTACTAAAAATACAAAAATTAGCTGGGCATGGTGGCACGTGCCTGTAATCCCAGCTACTTGGGAGGCTGAGGCAGAGTAATTGCTTAAGCCAGGGAGTTGGAGGTTTCAGTGAGCCAAGATCGCGCCACTGCACTCTAGTCTGGCAACAGATCAAGACTCCGTCTCAAAAAAAAAAAAAAAAAATTTATTTATTTTGAGACAGAGTCTCACTCTGTCACCCAGGCTGGAGTGCAGTGGCGTGATCTTGGCTCACTACAACCTCTGTCTCCCGGGTTGAAGTGATTCTTCTGCCTGAGCCTCGAGTAGCTGGGATTACAGGCATGCGGCACCAAAGCCAGCTCTAAAAGAAAAACAATTTAAATCTCAGTATTTGCACAGTCTCAAAGTATCTTCCTGTAAGATAGTTATTAATTACAGAAGGTAAAACAGTAACTTCTCAGTGGAAAAACCTAGCAGACACCACTTTTAATCAAGGGATCGAAGTTAATGAGATTTATCTTATCTTCATCATGTGCCTCCTGATAACATACTGGAGAGGGGATAACATCACTTCTGTGCCAAAAATGCTTTAGCTGAATTCAATCATGTGGACGTACCAAACAAACCCAAATTTAGAGGTGACTTCAAAAGTACTGAGGTCATCAAAGACAAAGAAAGAATGAGGACCTCCTCTCAGGAGGAAACTAACGAGATATAATTAAAAGCAATGTGTAACCTTTTTTTTTTTTTTGAGATAGAGTCTTGCTCTGTCGTCCAGGCTGGAGTGCAGTGGTGCGATCTTGGCTCACTGCAACCTCTGCCTCCCAGGTTCAAGCGATTCTCCTGCCTCAGCCTCCCAAGTAGCTGGGACTACAGGCGCACACCACCACGCCCAGCTAATTTTTGTATTTTTAGTAGAGACGGCCATGTTGGCCAGGATGGTCTTGATCTCTTGAACTCATGATCCGCCCGCCTCGGCCTCCCAAAGTGCCGGGATTACAGGCATGAGCCATCGTGCCCAGCTGCAACATGTAATCTTAAACCAGGACAAGAACATTGGGGGATAATTAGTAAAATGTGAATGAGATCTATAGATTAGTTAATAATATCAATATTAATTTCCGGATTTTCTTTTCTTTCTTTTTTTGAGACAGGATCTCACTCTGTCACTCAGGCTAGAGTGCAGTGGTGTGATCATGGCTCACTGCAGCCTGGACCTCCTGGGCTCAAGGGATCCTCCCCCTGAGCCTCCTGAGTAGCTGGGACCACATGCATCACCATGTCACGCACCACCATACCTGGCAAATTTTTTTGATTTTCTGTAGAGACAAGATCTCACTATGTTGCCCATTCTGGTCTTGAACTCCTGGGCTCAAGTGATCTTCTCATCTCAGCCTCCCAAAGTGCTGGGATTACAAGCATGAGCCAACACGCCTAGCCCCCTGGATTTTTTTTTTTTTTTTTTTTTTTTTTGAGACCAGGTCTTGCTTTGTACCCAGGCTAGAGTGCAGTGGCACGATCTCGGCTCAGTCCAACCTCTGCCTCCCGGATTCAAGTGATTCTCCTGCCTCAGCCTTCCAAGTAGCTGGGATTACAGGTGCCTGCCACTACATCCAGCTAATTTTTTTTGTATTTTTAATAGAGACAGGGTTTCACCATGTTGTCCAGGCTGGTCTCGAAATCCTAGCTTCAGATGATTCCCCCGCCTTGGCCTCCCAAAGTGCTGGGATTACAGGCGTGAGCCACCACGCCCGGCCTGGATTTTTTTAATTGTACTATTATTACATAGATGTTAATATTTGGGGAAGCTGGGTAAAGAGTAGGAACCTTTGACTATTTTTGAAATTTTTTTATAACTGTGAAATTATTTTAAAATTAAAAACGAAAAGATCTATCCACATCAATAGATGAGCTAAATAGAACAGTGTGAGCTGGTAAATTAGGTTGAGTAACTCTTCCAGAAGGTATCACAAAGAGATAAATAAATGGACATCAGAGAATTTAAGAAATGCAGAGGATAGGGATAGAAATGTCAACAACACCAGAAGAGTTGCAAAGGGGGAAAAACAATGGAGAGAAGAAAATATTTGAAGAAATAATGAACCAGGCTTCTGAATAAATGTGGAAGATGAATACAAGAACTTCTGTTCTCTCTCCAAATCTCACTAAAGTGACAGAAAAAGAATAAAAATAGATAAAGAAACTGGCAAGAAGACAACAGGCAAGAGATGCTACAAAATGTTGGACGCTGGAAATTAGATGGGTGAGTGAAAAACAGACAGGAGATAAGAGAAGGCTAAATCCTAAGCCAACAAGAAGCAAGCTGATTAGAGCTGAAAGGCCCAATCAGAGGGACCATACAGAGTAGAATGCTAGAATGAAACAGTAGGCTAAAATACCAATTATTTGAAAGACTTTAAAAAGAATAGACTCTCAGAACCCTCTCCCACCCCAGCAGAAGACTAGAGCCGTGGTTCTTAACTGGGGAGATTTTTCCCCTCAGGGGATACTTGGCAACCTCTGGAAATGTTTTTGGCTGGCACAACTGGAAAGTGGGTGTGCTCCTGGCATCTAGCGGGTGGAGGCCAGGGATGCCACTTAGTATCTTACAAAGCACAGGACAACCTCAGAAAACAATTACTTGGCTCAAAATGTCAATAGTCTTGGGGCTGAAAAAATCCCTGGACTAGAGGAACATTGGGCACAGGTGAAAGCAAAGATAAAGCCCCAGTGAAAACATAGGGGATCAAAAGAATATCTGTATACTGAACAGTAGGACCTACAGATCTGTTGCCCCAGTGAGCTCCCAGAATGCTGACAAGCTTATACTTACCAGAGAGAGGTTTGGAGGACTCTTCTCTAGGGAACTGACTAGCCCAAGACAAAAACATACAAACTAGTGACAATTGAGGTCCCTCCCCCACAAAATTGCCAGGTCCCAGCTTACAATGAAGTCTATCAAGTTGACAACCCCTTCTCCTCACTCTTAAATATGAATAGGTAAACAAAGATCATCAGACATTTAAAGGAAGTTTCTAACAAGAAATTAGGCTAGACTGGGTGTGGTGGCTCACGTTTGTAATCCCAGCACTTTGGGAGGCCGAGGCGGGTGGATTACCTCAGGTCAGGAGTTCAAGACCAGCCTGGCCAACATGGTGAAACCCCGTCTCTACCAAAAATACAAACAATTAGCCAGGTGTGGTGGCATGCACCTGTGGTCCTAGCTACTTGGGAAGCTGAGGCAAGAGAATTGCTTGAACCTGGGAGGGGGAGGTTGCAGTGAGCTGAGATCGCGCCATTGCACTCCAGCCTGGGAGACAGAGCAAGACTCTGCCTCAAAAAAAAAAAAAAAAAAAAAAAGAAAGAAATTAGGCTAACAAACAGAAAAAAGAAGAGGAAATAGACATAATGTAGGAAGCAGAAGAAAACTAAAAAGAAACAAAAACAGTACAATTAACAACCAGGGAGAGGAAAGGGAATACATTATATCCATTAAGCACAACAAGACACTGTAAGAAAAGAAACACACAGAAAAGAAAAAGCTCTTGGAAATTTATAAATGTTATAGAAATTAAAAATTCAACGAAAATTGGAGATTAAATTGTGGAAATTTTCTAGAGAACAGAATGAAAGACAGATGCAAAATGGGAGAGAAAAACAAGAAAATCGGCCGGGTGTGGTGGCTCACACCTGTAATCCCAGCACTTTGGGAGGCTGAGATGGGTGGATCACCTGAGGTCAGGAGTTTGAGACCAGCCTGGCCAACATGGTGAAACCCCATTTCTACTAAAAATACAAAAAAATTAGCCAGGTGGCGGGTGCCTGTAATCCCAGCTACTTAGGAGGCTGAGACTGGAGAATCACTTGAACTTGGGAGTCAGAGGTTGCAGTGAGCCGAGATTGCACCATTGCATTCCAGCCTGGGCAACAAGAGCAAAACTCCATCTCAAAAACAAACAAACAAACAAACAAACAAAAAACCGCAAGAAAATCAAAGGAAGAATCTATGAGATCTAATATCCAAACAATAAAAGTTCCAGAAACAGAAAAGAGAAAACAGAAGGGAGAAATATTATAGAAATAATGCTAAAAATTTCCCAGAACTAAAGAAAATGATGTTACAGATTGAAAGGTACCTGCTCCATAAATGAAAAAAGTCCCACATCAAGACACACTGTCATGGAATTTCAGAATACTGAAGAGAAGGACAGGATTTGACTTACATTGTAGCCAATACTGGAGACCAGCTAATGTAAAAGCCTTCCTATGGGAGCCTCTCTGAACCTATTCTGGTTTGGGGGCTGCCCATTAAAAAAAATAATAATAATAAGCTGGGCATGGTAGCTCACATCTGTAATCCCAGCACTTTGGGAGATCAAGGTGGGAAGATCACTTGAGCTCAGGACTTCAAGACCAGCCTGGGCAACAAAGTGAGACTCCACTTCTACAAAAAAATCAAAATTTAATAATTTTTGACAATAATAGCAATAGAAATAGCAAATATATATCGCTATGCACAATACATTCTCAACAGGTCTATAAAGAAGATAAAATTATTATACCTGTTTTACAGATAAGGAAACTGAGGCACAGAGAAATCTTGTATGCCCAAGATCATACTGTTAGTAAGGGGTAGAAATGGAATGAAGGATACCTCTTACTTGTTTAGTGAAAGTTAAAAACAAACACAGAAAACATACAGAGACTGTTACCACATTGGCATATAGATGGATAAATGTTGAGATAGTCTTGTCTAAATTTATACAGAATTTCAGGAAAGCCAAATATTGCTGTGGGGCTCCCCAAACTTATACTTCATTTTAAAAATTATTATTTATTTCAATAGCTTCTGGGGTACAGGTAGTTTTTGGTTACCTGGATGAGTTCTACAGTGAATTATGAGATTTTAGTGCACCTGTCACCCAAGCAATGTACACTGTACCCAATATGTAATCTTTTATCCCTCACCCCTCTCCTAACCTTCCCCCTCATCAAATCCCCAAAGTCCATTATATGACTTTGCATGTCTTTGCATCCTCACAGCTTAGCTCCCACTTACAAATGAAAACTAAATGGTATTTGGTTTTCCATTCCTGAGTTACTTCACTTACAGTAATGGCCTCCAGCTCCATCCAAGTTGCTGCAGAAGACATTATTTTGTTCCTTTTTATGGCTGAGTAGTATTCCATGGTGTAAAAAATATAGAATTTAAAATACAGGAGATCCAACACAGGAAAGAGGCAAAAAGAATTCCACAGAATAATGAGGGGAGATCGGAGGATGAAATCAGTGCAATAGGCCTAGTACATAGCCAGGCCAGACTGGAGTACTAAAACGCTATGTCTCCAAGACAAATTGACAGATCCTCTGATGAGCTTGAAAGTATTGAGAGAAGGCCCATACTCTGGTGAAGAGTTTGGACCTGAATTAGTGATCCATACATAAAAAACAAAGAAAATCTCCTAGCTTATTATATAGCTCAGTGGTGAATAATGTTTTGTTTGTTTGTTTTTTTGAGACGGAATCTTTCTCTGTCGCCCAAGCTGGAGTGCAGTGGCATGATCTCGGCTCACTACACCTCTGCCTCCCGGGTTCAAGTGATTCTCCTGCCTCAGTCTCCCAAGTAGCTGGGATTACAAGCGTGCACGACATCCTACTGATTTTTGTATTTTTAGTAGAGACAGGGTTTCACCATGTTGGCCAGGCTGGTCTCAAACTCCTAACCTCAGGTAATCCACCTGCCTTAGCCTCCCAAAGTGCTGGGATTACAGGTGTGAGCCACCGCGCCCGGCCGAATAATGTTTACATAATGAAAATAATGTCGGCGGGGCACGGTGGCTCACACCTGTAATCCCAGCACTTTGGGAGGCGGAGGCAAGTAGATCACAAGGTCAGGAGATCAAGACCATACTGGCTAACACAGTGAAACCCCATCTCTACTAAAAAAGACAAAAAATTAGCCGGGCCTGGTCGTGGGCGCCTGTAGTCCCAGCGACTCCAGAGGCTGAGGCAGAAGAATGGCATGAACCCGGGAGGCGGAGCTTGTAGTGAGCCCAGATCACGCCACTGCACTCCAGCCTGGGCGACAGAGCAAGACTCTGTCTCAAAAAAAAAAAAAAAAAAAAAAAAGTCAATACAAATGACTAAATCAAAATTACTACATATATACTGGGGAGATAAAAGGAAAGGTGGGAAATGCATGTGTGTTTGTGTGTGGTGCAGAGAAGTGGTAGGACAGAAAAAATCTTTATTGTCCATAGAAGACAGTCAATAGATATAATTCAAAATTGACTGGGCATGGTGGCTCATGCCTGTAATTCCATCACTTTGGGAGGCCGAGGTGGGCAGATCACTTGAGCCCAAGAGTTCAAGACCAGCCTGGGCAACACAGTGAGACCCCATCTCTATAAAAAAAAAAGAAGACAGGCCGGGTGTGGTGGCTCACACCTGTAATCCCAGCACTTTGGGAGGCTGAGGAGGGCAGATCGTGAGGTCAGGCAATCGAGACCATCCTGGCTAACATGGTAAAACCCCATCTCTATTAAAAATACAAAAAATTGGGCTGGGCGTGGTGGCTCATGCCTGTAATCCCAGCACTCTGGGAGGCTGAGACGGGTGGATCACGAGGCCAGGAGATCAAGACCATCCTAGCTAACACAGTGAAACCCCATCTCCACTAAAAAGACAAAAAATTAGCCAGTCATGGTGGCACGTGCCTGTAGTCCCAGCTACTTGGGAGGCTGAGGCAGGAGAATCGCTTGAACCCAGGAGGCAGAGGTTGCAGTGAGCCGAGATTGTGCCACTGCACTCCAGCCTGATGACAGAGTGAGACTCCGTCTCAAAAAAAAAAAAAAAAAGAAGACATAATTCAAAATGGAAAACAATTAAAACAGTATGAGCATATTATTACAGAAATAAGGTGGTAACTTCTAGAAGAAATAGTTAAAAGCTGTAAATGGCTGTTTCTTAGGAAGTGGGAATCAGACAGCCTGAAAGGGGATTAACTCTCATGCCTCCTGTTTTTCGTGAGAAACTTTGGCTTTTTTTTTTTTTTCTTTTTTGAGATGGAGTTTCATTCTTGTTGCCCAGGCTGGAGTGCAATGGCGCAGTCTCGGCTCACTGCAACCTCCACCTCCTGGGTTCAAGCAATTCTCCTGCTTCAGCCTCCCAAGTAGCTGGGATTATAGGAGCCTGCCACCACGCCAGCTAATTTTTTTTTTTTTTTGAGACAGAGTCTTGCTCTGTTGCCCAGGCTGGAGTGCAGTGGTGCAGTTTTGCTCACTGCAAGCTCCGCCTCCCGGGTTCACGCCATTCTCCTGCCTCAGCCTCCCGAGTAGCTGGGACTACAGGTGCCCGCCACCACGCCCGGCTACTTTTTTGTATTTTTAGTAGAGATGGGGTTTCACCATGGTCTCAATCTCCTGACCTCGTGATCCCCCTGCCTCGGCCTCCCAAAGTGCTGGGATTACAGGTGTCAGCTACGACGCCCGGCTCTGTTTTTTGTATTTTTAGTAGAGACAGGGTTTCACCACGTTGGCCAGGCTGGTCTTGAACTCCTGATCTCAGGTGATCCGCCTGCCTTGGCCTCCCAAAGTGCTGGGATTACAAGTGTGAGCCACCACACATGGCCTGCCTTTTAAGCTATGTCAAGAATCAAACAGGAAGCCAGGTGTGGAGACATGCACCTGTAGACATAGCTACTTGGGAGTCTGAGGCAGGAGATTGGGAGACTGAGGCAGGAGAATTGCTTGCACCCAGGGCTTTGAGGCTGCAGTGAGCTATGATTGTGCCACTGTACTCTAGCCTGGGTAACAGAGCAAGTTCTTGTCTCTAAAATAAAATAATAATTAAAAAAAATTTAAAGAATCAAACTGGAGGCCAGGTGTGGTGGCTCACGCCTATAATCCCAGTACTTTGGGAGGCTGAAGCAGGTGGATCATGAGGTCGGGAGTTCAAGACTAGCCTGACCAACATGGTGGAACCCTGTCTCTAGTGAAAATACAAAAATTAGCTGGGCATGGTGGCGTGCTCCTGTAATCCCAGCTACTCAGGAGACTGAGGCAAAAGAATTGCTTGAATTCTGGAGGCAGAGGTTGCAGTGAGCCGAGATGGTGCCACTGCACTCCAGCCTGGGCGACAAAGCGAGACTCTGTCTCAAAAAAAAAAAAAAAAAAAACAAACTGGAATAAAAACGAAAATAAAAACCCTCTAAAATCCACACATTATCATCTTATAGTAAATTTTAAGAACAAATATAAAAATGTATAATCTAAAATATTGGGCTGGGTGCAGTGGCTCACTCCTGTAATCCCAACACTTTGGGAAGCTGAGGAGGGTGATCGCTTGAGCCCAGGAGTTGAAGACCGGCCTGGGCAACATGGCAAAACCTCGTCTCTACAAAACAAACAACAAAAAAAAATTAGTTGGGCGTGGTGGTGAGTGCCTGCAGTCCCAGCTACCTGGGAGTCTGAGGTGGGAGGATCACTTGATCCCGGGGAGGCCGAAGCTGCAGTGAGCCATGATTGCTCCACTGCACTCCAGCCTGGGTGACAGAGCAAGACCTCAAAATAAATAAAATAAAACTTTTTTTCTTTCATCAATATAATCCATAGGTTCACATAATCTAAAACATCTAATGAGAAAAGGAGGTCACTTACAAAGCAGCAAGAATAAAAAAGAAATGCTGAAGAAAACAAGGAGAAAATACTGTAATTTTTCAATGTGTTGAAGGAAAAAAAATTGACTTAAATTTTACTACAAGGCTGAAATAAATATATTCTTAGTTTATCACACAAAGCCTCCTTTTGAAAACACTCTTGAAGGAAGTTCTCCAGAGAAACAGAAGGGGGAAAAAAAGCAACAAGAGATGGGAAGAATGAATAACTCAGTAAATGAAGTGGATTACTGTTTAAAAGGCAACAAGCCGATGGCATATCTGTTAACAATCCAGAAGTAAAACTAGACGGCATTTTTTTTTTCTTTTTTTTGAGACGGAGTCTCGCTCGGTCGCCCAGGTTGGAGTGCAGTGGCGCAATCTCGGCTCGCTGCAACCTCCGCCTCCTGAGTTCAAGCAATTTTCCTGCCTCAGCCTCCTGAGTAGCTGGGACTACAGGCACGCCTCACCACGCCCGCCTAATTTTTTGTATTTTTAGTAGAGATGGGGTTTCACTGTGTTAGCCAGGATGGTCTCAATCTCCTGACCTCGTGATCCGCCCGCCTTGGCCTCCCAAAGTGCTGGGATTACAGGCGTGAGCAGCCGCGCCCGGCCAACTAGATGGTATTAACTAAAGGGGCAGTACGGAGGGAAGTGCCATGTGCTAAAATACTTACCTAATTAGGTAGCAGTGTTTAACTTAAGGATTTTATTGTAAACAACTATGAATGTAATAATTTATAAATTTAATAAGTCACTCTATCCTGACTCCACGTCTGTTAATCTTGTTCATAGTATGACTCTTACTTGACCTTTACCATGAATCCCAAAACGGTCTATGATGCTGCGTCCATACACACACACACACACATAAAACCACTAAGTGGGCCGGGTGAAGTGGCTCACACCTGTAATCCCAGCATTTTGGGAGGCCTAAGCAGGAGGACTGCTTGAGGCCAGGAGTTTGAGACCAGCTTGGCCAACACAGCAAGACCCCATCCCAATAAATAAATAAAATGAATAAATAAGTACATAAAAACACTGAGCGATCGAAAACTCCAACAGGGCGAACATTTTTCGGTCTTCTCCAAGAGACCCTGGGGCAATTTTCACCTCACGTCCCTAGTTCTGTCCTGTTACCCACCTAGGTCCGGGGCCCGGAGCCTACTTTCAGCCATGGAACTCTCCAGCTCGAGGCAATCGTCTCCTGAGAAAGGACATAACAGCAGCTCAACCATCTTCACCAACCCTTGGAACTTCCATGCCTCCCGCCCACTACCGTCTCCCAAAACGCGCACAGAAACGCGACTCCTGGGAACAGCAAGACTCAACTCCATTCCGACCTACATCCCGCGACTCCCGCCAGGCTCTTGCCCCTTATGCCCTCCGCCTCCTTTCAGACTCCGCTCAGTCAACGGCCGTGACCTCTTGGCCACCTCCTGTCCATCTCAATCTCCATACATCCCTCCAGGCTGTTGTCCCCTACGTTCCTCTGCCACCTTCATTCCTCGGTCCCCTCAACTCCTGTGGCTCCTTCCCGGCCCCTATACCCTCCTCAGCTTCGGCACCTACCCGCTGGTCAATTCCTAAGCCCCCTCCACGACTCCGCACCTCGCCTCAGCTATTAACGACCCCTTCCGCCTTTTTTTCTCCCCTTCCCGGCATCCCTACCCTTTCCCGCTTCGCTCATCAAATGCCGGCTCCTTCTCGGCCTCCGTACTCCTTCCTCAGAGGCCTCCGTATTACATTCGCGAGCTCCATGAGCTCTTCCCGATTCCACAGTCCTGGTTATCTCAGGGCAGCTACAGCATCAATCTCTTGGCGTTTTCGGCCGCGGCTTCAGTTTAAATTTCCTGCCGGCTCCACCCCTAAAAGAAGGCCGTAGCTGCGAGATCCGCCCTACGGTGTCCTTGGAAGGACAATATTAGTTTCGCGATTCCTCTTTCCGTTCCCCCACCGCCTACGTCTTCTCAAACCGTCTCTTCATTTCTTGGCTCTTCACTGGCTAGACTCCTTTGCGCCTTAATGGCCCTCAAGTTGAGGACTAGTGGTCGCTTTTTAGTGATTCTTCACACTGAGCTGCATTGAAATGCCTAGAAGTTTGAATACTAAATAACAAAATAAGCCTAACACTTGCAGAGCATTTGCAGTTTACATAAAGATTTCACTTACACATCATTTCATCTTCACATTTTTGTCCCCCTCCCGTTCTTCAATTATTACCTGCCCAACAAAACTTCTCAAAAGACGTATCTTTATCCCTCACTTCCCATCTTTTCTTCAACCCATCTAATTAGACTGCTAATTAGAGATCAAATTTGATCTAATAAGAGATCATTCAGTGGAGAGCTGGGGACCTCCCCACTAAAACTGTACTTATTCAGGTCAACTGTGATTTCCACAGTCTGAAATACTATCCTTATCATATCTAACTTATAGATGGACTATTCCTTCTTTGAAATACTTTCTTCTTTTTGCTTCCATGACTCAGCACTCTACCGTTTTTTTCCCTATCTCAATGGTTCCTCCTCAGTCCCCTTTGCTGGATCCAAAGCCACTGTTCACCTATATATGTTGGAGTATGCCAACGCTTTAGCCCTTATCCCTCTCCCTTATCTCCCTAGGAGATCTCATCCAGCTCCACAGCTTTACAATTCAGCTCTGCCACACCTTCAGATTTTCTGTAGCTCTGACCTGTCTGATCTCCAGACTCACATATTCAAGTGCCTACTGGCTATTTCAATTTGGATGTCTAATAGGCACCTCAGGCTGAACACATTCAAAACAGAACATTTGTTTCGCTGCCCCTGTCAAAAAACCACCTGTTCTCCCCCCAGGTCTTCCCCTCTCAGTAAAATGTTACTGTTTACTCAAATGTCACAATCATTCACCCAGTTGCTCAAACCAAAAACCTAGAAGTTGTCTTTCAGTACTTTCCCTTGTGCCCATCCCCACTCCAAGAAAAAATCCTACTAACTCTGCCTCCAAAGTACATCTGGAATCAGACCACCACCACCCTAGTTCAAGCTGCTATCATTTCTTGCCTAAAGTACTGCGGTCAATTCTTCACTTCTATTCCCGAGTAGCTTCCTATCTCTCCCCAATATAATCCATTCTCCATTCAGCAACCAGAGTGATAGTTTTTATATTTATTTATTTATTTATTGAGAGGGAGTCTCGCTCTGTCGCCCAGGCTGGAGTGCAGTGGCGCAATCTTGGCTCACTGCAACCTTTGCCTCCCGGGTTCAGGCCATTCTCCTGCCTCAGCCTCCCGAGTAGCTGGGATTACAGGTGCCTGCCACCATGCCCGGCTAATTTTTGTATTTTAGTAGAGTTGGGGTTTCACCAGGTTGGCCAGGCTGGTCTCGAACTCCTGACCTCAGGTGATTCATCCGCCTCGGCCTCCCAAAGTGCTGAGATTACAGGTGTGAGCCACCGCGCCTGGCCCAGGGTGATATTTTTTAAACACTGGTAGAGGTATATACAGTACATAAACTTGGTTTCTCTTCCAGTGGGACTCCTCCCTGAGGAAGCTTATACATCTCAGCCCTGATGAACGAACGAAGCCTTGGCCATATGACTTGCTTTGGCTCATGAAAAAAGAAAAAAGTGACATCACTTCCGAGCAGAAACTTTAAGAGGCAAGATGGTTCAGCATGTTCTTTTTTCACGTGTGACAGAATTTGTGTAATAAAGGTATCTGCCTCAGCATTGTTTGCAATACCAAAAGATCAAAAGCAACGAAAATATTGATTAACAATGGGCAGTAGGTTAAATAAATTATGGTGTAGTCATACTGTGCAACACTATGCAACTCCAAAAAATGAAAATACTTTAAAATATAAATGTATTTAGGGAATCCTAGCCAGAGCAATCAGCAAGAAAAAGAAACAAAAGGCATCCAAATAGGTAAAGAGAAATCAAATTATCTCTGCTTACTGATGATATGATTCTATAGCTAGAAAACCATGAGGACTCCACCAAAAGGCTCCTAGACCCAATAAATTACTTTAATAAAATTTTAGGATTAAAAAAAAGTCAACACACAAAAATCAGTAGCATTTCTATACACCAATAACGCTCAAGCTGAGAGCCAAATCAAGAATGTGATCTCATGTACAACAGCCACACACACAGGCTGGGCGTGTTGGCTCAGCACTTTGGGAGGCTGAGGAGGGTGGATCACTTGAGGCCAGGAGTTCGAGACCAGCCTGGCCAACATGGTGAAACCCCATCTCCACTAAAAATACAAAAATTAGCCTGGAGTGATGGTGTGCAACTGTAATCCCAGCTATTCAGGTGGCTGAGGCACAAGGATCACTTGAGCCCAGGAGGCGAAGATTGCAGTGAGCCAAGCTCACACCACTGCATTCCAGCCTGGGTGACAAGACTCTGTCAAAAAAAAAAAAAAAAAAGCGCCAGACGGGCATGGTGGCTCACACCTGTAATCCCAGTACTTTGGGAGGCCGAGGCGGGCAGATCACGAGGTCAGGAGATCGAGACCATCCTGGCTAACATGGTGAAACCCCGTCTCTACTAAAAATACAAAAAATTAGCCGGGTGTGGTGGCGGGCACCTGTAGTCCCAGTTACTTGGGAGGCTGAGGCAGGAGAATGGCGTGAACCCGGGAGGCAGAGCTTGCAGTAAGATGAGATCACCCCACTGCACTCCAGCCTGGGCAACAGAACGAGACTCTGTCTCATTAAAAAAAAAAGAGCCACACACACAAAACAATCCCTAGGAATACATCTCACCAAGGAGGTGAAAGATCTCTACAAGAACTATAAAACACTGCTGCTGAAAGAAATAATAAAAGACACAAACGAATAGAAAAACATTCCATGATCACGGATTGGAAGAGTCAATATCATTAGAATGTCCATACTGCCCAAAGCAATCTACAGATTCAGTGCTATTCCTATCAAATTACCAATGTAATTTTTCACAGAATCAGAAAAAAAAACTATTCTAAAATGCATATAGAATGAAAAAAAGAGCCTGAATCGCCAAAGCAATCCTAAGCTAAAAGAACAAAGCCAGAGGCATTACATTACCTGACTTCAAACTAAACAAGGCTACAGTAACCAAAACAGCATGGTAGTGGCATAAAAATAGACACATAGACCAATGGAACAGAATAAAGAACCCAAAAATAAAGCTGTACACCTACGAGTAATGGGGAAAGGACTCCCTGTTCAATAAATGATGCTGGGAAAACTGGTTAACCATATGCAGAAGAATGAAACTGGACCCCTACCTCTTACCATATACAAAAACTAACTCAAGGTGGATGAAAGACTTAAATGTAAGACATCAAACTAAAAATTCTGGAACAAAACCTAGGAAATACTGTCTGGATATCAGCCTAAGTCCTCAAAAGCAATTACGACAAAAAAAAAAAATTGACAACTGGCACCTAATTAAACTAAAGAGCTTCCAAAGCACAGCAAAAGAAACTATCAATGAAGTAAACAACCTACAGAATGGGACAACATATTTGCAAACTATGCATCTGACAAAGGACTAATATCCAAAATCTATAAGGAACTTACATAAATCAACAACAACAAGAAAACCTAATTAAAAAGTGGGCAAAGGCCAGATGCAGGGGCTCATGCCTGTAATCTCAACACTTTGGGAGGCCAAGGTAGGAGGCTTTACTTGAGCTCAGGAGTTCAAGGTCAGCCTGGGCAAAATAGGGAGGCCCATCTATATAAAATTTTTTTTTAATTAGCTAGGCCTGGTGGCATATGCCTGCAGCCCCAGCTACTTGGGAGGCTGAGGTAGGAGGATCACCTGGGCCAGAAGGTCAAGTCTGCAGTGAGCCAAGATCATGCCACTGCACTCCAGCCTGAACGACAGACCAAGACCTTGTCTCAAAAAAAAAAAAAAAAAAAGGCAAAAACATGAGCAGACATTTCTTAAAAAAAGACATACAAGTGGCAACAAACATGAAAAAATGCTTAATATCACTGATCGTCAGAGAAATGTAAATTAAAACCACAATGAGATACCATCTCATACCAGTCAGAATGGCTACTATTAAAAAGCCAAAAGATAATAAATGTTGGCCAGTCTATGGAGAAAAGGTAATGCTTATATACTGTTGGTGAGAATGTAAATTAGTTCAGCCCCTGTGGAAAGCAGTGTGATTTCTCAAAGAACTAAAAATAGAACTATCATGTGACCCAGCAATCCCATTACTTGGTATATACCCAAAGGAAAATAAACCATTCTACCAAAAGGACACCTGCACTATGTTTATTACCACACTATTCACAGTAGCAAAGACATAAAAACAACCTAGGTACCCGTGAATGGTGGATTGGATAAAGTAAATATGGTACATATACACCATGGGATACTATACAGCCATAAAAAATAATGAAATTGCTGGGGGCAGTGGCTCACGCCTGTAATCCCAGTACTTTGGGAGGCCGAAGTGGGCGGACCACTTGAGGTTCGGAGTTCGAGACCAGCCTGACCAACATGGAGAAACCCCATCTCTACTAAAAATACAAAATTAGCCGGGTGTGGTGGCGGCGCATGCCCGTAATCCCATCTACTCGGGAGGGTGAGGCAGGAGAATAGCTTGAACCTGGAAGTTGGAGGTTGCGATGAGCTGAGATCTTGCCATTGCACTCCAGCCTGGGCAGCAAGAGCAAAACTCAATCTCAAAAAAAAAAAAAAAAATCATGTCTTTTGTAGCAATGTGAGTGTAGCTGGAGGCCATTCTCCTAAGCAAATTAGCACAGAAACAGAAAACCAAATATTGCATGTTCTCACTTTTAAGTGGGATCTAAACCCTGGATACACACGGACATAAAGCTGAGAACAATAGACACTGGGGACTCCAAAAGGAGGGAAGGCTGGAGAGAGGAAGGTGGGTAATATGTTCACTATCTGGGTGATGGGATCACTAGAAGCCCAGGCCAGGTGTGGTGGCTGATGCCTGTAATCCCAACACTTGGGACACCAAGGCCCGAGGATCACTTGAGCCCAGGGGTTTGAGACCAGCCTGGGCAACATAGGGAGAACCTTTCTCTACAGTAAATAAAATAAAAAATTAGCTGAGCATTAGGTATGCACCTGTGGTCCCAGCTATTGGAGAGGCTGAGGTGAGAGGGTCGCTTGAGCCCAGGAGGTCAAGGCTGCAGTGAGCTGTGATTGCCCCACTGCAGTCCAGTCTGGGCAACAGAGGGAGACTCTGCCCCCACCCACCCTGCCCACCCCCCACCGACAAGCCCAAATTGCAGCATTGAACAATATACCCTTGTGACAAACTTGCACATGTACCCCCAAATCCAAAAGTTAAATTTAGGCCAGGAGTGGTAGCTTATGCCTGTAACCCCAGCACTTTGGGAGGCCGAGGCAGGCGGACTGCTTGAGACCAGGAGTTCGAGACCAGCCTGGGCAACACAGCAAGACTCTGTTGCTTAAAAAAAAAAAAAGAAAGAAAAAGAAAATAAGAAAGTAAGAAAGAGAAAATAAGAATAATTGAAAATGAGTTAGCTAAGTGTTCAACTTGAGAAGTCAGAAAAATGAACAAAACAGTGAGCCCAAAGGCTGTAGACAGTCAGAAATAGCAAAGGATAGAAATTAATGAAATGGAAAAGAAAAAGTAGATTCTTAAAAATCAATGTGGAAAAGACAAATAACGCAAAAGAAAAATACGGGCAATACAAACATGAGACATTTTAAGGGCTGATAAACATAAAACATGCTACGACTCACTAATAATTAGGAAAATACCAATTTAACAATAATTAAATGCCACTTCATAACTTTTGATCTGCAAAAATTAATGTGTATTAAAACCAAATTCTAGTAAAAATGCAAAGAAAAGGGTGGGGTATAAAACTGGGGCAAACCTTGGGAGAGCAATTTAGTACCCAATAAGGTACATGCCCTTCAGTCTAACACTCTTCTAGGTTTATCCTGGGCCGGTGGTCTCCAAAGAAAGGTGTGCCTTGGCCAGGCACGGTGGCTCATGCCTGTAATCTCAGCACTTTGGGAGGCCAAGGTGGGCGGATCACTTGGGGTCAGGAGTTCAAGACCAGCCTGGCCAACAGGATGAAACCCTATCTCTACTTAAAAAATATAAAAATTAGCCAGGCATGGTGGTGTGTGCCTGTAATCCCAGTTACTTGGGACACTGAGGCAGCAGAATTGTTTGAACCAAGGAGGCAGAAGTGGCAATGAGCTGAGATGGCCCCACTGCACTCCAGCCTAGGTGACAGAGCAAGACTCTCCGCCCGCCCCCCCGGCCAAAAAAGAAAGGTGTGCCTCAGGTACAAGATGATTACAAAGATCAGGCATGGGGACTCACACCTTTAATCTCAGCACTTTGGGAGGCTGAGGCAGGTGAATCGCTTCAGCCCAGGAGTTTGAGACCAGTCTGAGCAACATAGTGACACTTCATCTCTACTAAAAATTAAAAAAAAAAAATTAGCTGGGTGTGGTGGTGCATGCCCGTGGTCCTAGCTACTCAGGAGGCTGAGGTGGGAGGATCAGTTGAGCCCAGGAGGTGGAGGCTGCAATGAGGGATGATTATACCACTGCACTTCAGGCTGGATAAGAAAGTGAGACTCTGTCTCAAAAAAAAAAAAAAAAAAAAAAAAAAAAGAGCTGGGTGCGGTGGCTTACGCCTGTAATCCCAGCACTTTGGGAGGTTGAGGTGGGCAGATCACCTGAGGTCAGCAGTTCGAGACCAGCCTGACCAACATGGCGAAACCCTGTCTCAACTGAAAATACAAAAATTAGCCGGGCATGGTGGTGGGCGCCTGTCATCCCAACTACTCAGGAGGCTGAGGCAGGAGAATCGCTTGAATCCAGGAGGCGGAGGTTGCAGTGAGCTGAGATTGCACCACTGCACTCCAGCCTGGGTGACAGAGCAAGACTCCATCTAAAAAAAAAAAAAAAAAAAAAATTGATCATAGAGGTGCTGAAAAAACACATTATAATTTAAGTGTATTATATTATCTAAAAGAAGAAAAACAAGTAAGCTTTATTAATATTTAGTAAGTGGATTGACATTGGGCGTCTGTTAGACATCTTGGGTTATGTAAGACAGGTGAGGTAACTGGGTAAGGGGTCAGGAGCTTCGTATTTGGAGGGGTTGTGTGTTTTCTTTCAGTGTCCTGCGCCATGTTTGCTTTTCAGTGTTCTACACAGTTTTTATTATTATCATCATTTTATTTATTTACTAATAGTTTTGCTGTGTTGCCCAGGCTGGTCTTGAACTCCTGGCCTCAATCGATCCTCCTGCCTTGGCCTCCCAAAGTGTTGGGATCACAGGTGAGAGCCACCACACCTACTCTCTATACAGTTTACGTATGTCCAGATAAGTGGATTTACAGATTATGCTATCTAGATTTAATTTTTCCTAACTCTCCAAAGTGGACAAGGGGCTTAACCAGACTCTTGTGAAGGAGCAAGATTACAGTTACAAATAATCCTAGTGCTTCACATACAAATGAGTATTACAGGTACAAAATCTTATGGTTTGGTGAGAATCCGGTGTTCAGAAGGAGTCAGCTGGCCAAGGGGTGAAAAAAATCACCACTAATCAAGAGAAGCTCATGCCATAAAGAGCATATTTTGAAGACACATGTTTGGAAATGTTTTGATCTTTAATGACTTTGTTTCTAATAAAGGTATGTGAACCATCTTTAAAAATAAAACAAAACGGGCCGGGTGCGGCGGCTCATGCCTATAATCCCAGCACTTTGGGGAGCCGAGGTGGGTGGATCATGAGGTCAGGAGATCGAGACCATCCTGGCTAACACGGTGAAACCCTGTCTCTACTAAAAATACAAAAAGTTAGCCGGGCATGGTGGTGGGCGCCTGTAGTCCCAGCTACCCGGGAGGCTGAGGCAGGAGAATGGTGTGCACCCGGGAGGCGGAGCTTGCAATGAGCCGAGATCGTGCCACTGCACTCCAGCCTGGGTGATAGAGTGAGACTCTGTCTAAATAAATAAATAAATAAATAAATAAAACAAAACATCTGATTCTCACATTTAAAAATCTAGGCTGGGCGCGGTGACTCACACCTGTAATCCCAGCACTTCTGGAGGCCAAAGCTGGTGGATCATTTGAGGCCAGGAGTTCAAGACCAGCCTGGCCAACATGGCGAAACCCCATCTCTACTAAAAATACAATAATTAGCTGGGGGCGGTGGTGCTTGCCTGTAATCCCAACTACTCAGAAGGCTGAGGCACGAGAATCACTTGGCAGTAAGCTGAGATTGTGTCACTGTACTCCAGCCTGGGCTACAGAGTGGGTCTCTGTCTCCATAAAAAGAAAAAAAAAATCTATAAAACAGAATTTGCTAAACCATTTAAAAATCTTCCAAGCAACTGTCTCAATGGGTTTTGGGCAGGAAAAGGTGGCTCATACCCGCAATCCCAGCACTTTGGGAGGCTGAGGCAGGTGGATCACTTGAGGCCAGCAGTTTGAGACCAGCCTGGGCAACAACACAGTGACACTCTGTCACTATAAAATACTTAAAAAAAAAATGGGCTGAGGTGGGAGGATTGCTTGAGCCCAGGAGGTTGATACTGCACTGAGCTGAGATCGCCCCACTGCACTCCAGTCTGGGCAACAGAGTGAGACCCTGTCTCAAAAAAAAAAAAAAAAAAAAAAAAATTGGCCAGATCCGGTGGTGGGTGCCTGTATTCCTACCTACTTGGGAGGCTAAGATGGGAGGATCCCTTGAGCCCAGGACTTTGGGCTGCTGTGAGCTATGATTGTGCCACTGCATTCCAGCTTGGGTGAAAGAGTGAGACCCTATCTCTGTATATATATTTTTTAAAAAGGTGGCTGGGTGCGGTGGGTCATGCCTGTAATCCTAGGACTTTGGGAGGCCAAGATGGGCGGATCATGAGGTCAGATCGAGACCATCCTGGCCAACATGGTGAAACGCCATCTCTACTAAAAATACAAAAACTTAGCCGGGTGTGGTGGCACGCGCCTGTAGTCCCAGCTACTCGGGAGGCTGAGGCAGGAGAATCGCTTGAAGCTGGGAGGCAGAGGTTGCAGTGAGCCAAAATTGCACCACTGCACTCCAACCTGGGTGACAGAGCGAGACTCCATCTAAAAAAGAAGAAAAAACAATGCTGGGTGTGGTGGCTCATACCTGTAATCCCAGCATTTTGGGAGTCCAAAGTGGGACGATCTCCTGAGGCCAGGAGTTCGAGACCAGCCTGGGAAACACAGGGAGATTCTGTCTCTCTTAAAAAAAAAAAAAAAAAAAAAAAAACTAAAAAAACTAGCTGGCAGGCTGGGCACAGTGGCTCACGCCCATAATCCCAGTACTTTGGGAGGCCGAAGTGGGTGGATCACCTGAGGTCAGGAGTTCAAGACCAGCCTGGCCAACATGGTGAAACCCCATCTCTACTAAAAATACAAAAATCAGGCCTGGCGCGGCGGCTCACGCCTCTAATCCTAACACTTTGGGAGGCCGAGGTGGGCAGATCATGAGGTCAGGAGTTCCAGACCAGCCTGGCCAACATGGTGAAACCCTGTTTCTACTAAAAACACAAAAATTAGCCCAACGTGGTGGCATGCATCTTTAATCCCAGCTACTTGGGAGGCTGAGGCAGGAGAATTGCTTGAACCCAGGAGGCAGACGTTGCAGTGAGCCAAGATTGTGCCACTGCACTCCAGCCTGGGCAACAAGAGCAAGTCTCCATCTCAAAAAAAAAAAAAAAAATCAGCTGGGCGTGGTGGCAGGCACCTGTAATTTCAGCTACCTGAGAAGCTGAGGCAGGGAGAATCACTTGAACCTGGGAGGGTGCAGTGAGCCAAGATCACGCCACTGCACTCCAGCCTGGGTGACAGAGTTAGACTCTGTCTCAGGAAAAAAAAAAAAAAAAAAAAAAGAAAAGAAAACTAGCCAGGCATGGTGGCATGCACATATAGTCCTGGCTACTCAAAAGGCTGAGGTGGGAGGATGTCTTGAGCCCAGGAGTTCAATGCTGCAGTGATCTATGATCCTGCCACTGCACTCCAGCCTGGGTGACAGGGCAAGACCCTTTCTCAAAAGAAAAGAAAATAGGCCAGGCATGATGGCTCCCGCCTGTAATTCCAGCACTTTGGGAGGCCGAGGTGGGCGGATCACCTGAGGTCAGGGGTTTGAGACCAGCCTCACCAACGTGGAGAAACCTTGTCTTTATTAAAAATACAAAAGTAGCCAGGCGTGGTGGCACATGCCTGTAATCCCAGCTACTTGGGAGGCTGAGGCAGGAGAATCGCTTGAACCCAGGAGGTGGAGGTTACAGTGAGCTGAGATTGTGCCATTGCACTCCAGCCTGGGCAACAAGAGTGAAACTCCATCTCAAAAAAAAAAAAAAAAGAAAAAAATACAATGCCTTCTGATTAGTTTGGAAAAAACAACTGATAAACATCAGGGAAGATTCTGTAGCAAAACATCTCATGTATCCCAGAAATATATACACCTACTTGGTACTCACGAAAATTAAAAAAAAAAAAAAATCAGGAAAGATAGAAATGAGTCCAATTTCAATAAAAGCCTTGGTAGATGGGATTTTAAAATGACTGGTTTTGTTAAGCACAATGATGCAGATTTTAGAGAAATGGAGCATAAAAAATATTCATGAAAGTAGATAGAGTACTATAATAAACCCCTACGAGTCCATCATAGGGGTCAAGACTGCAGTCAAGACAGTCATGAAAACCAAGAATTGAAATGAATAGAACCTAAATAGCTGTAATACACATTGTTAAACCAAAAGTTTTAAAGTAATGAATACAGCCGGGTGTGGTGGCTCACACCTGTCATCCCAGCACTTTGGGAAGCTGAGGCAGTCGGATCACCTGAGATCAGGAGTTCAAGAGCAGCCTGACAAACATGGAGAAACCCCGTCTCTACTAAAAATACAAAATTAGCCTGGCGTAGTGGTGCATGCCTGTAATCCCAGCTACTCAGGAGGCTGAGGCAGGAGAATCGCTTGAACCCGGGAGGCAGAGTTTGCAGTGAGCCAAGGTCACACTATTGCACTCCAGGATGGGCAACAAGAGCAAAACTCCGTCTCAAAAAAAAGGTAATGAATACTTAACACTACTAAACGGTAAACTTAAAAAGGGTTAAGATGGGGCCGGGTGCAGTCCGTTATGCCTGTAATCCCAGCACTTAGGGGTCCGAGGTGGATAGATTGGTATATAGTTGGATGTTAAGATGGGTCCGGGTTGGCTGGACGCGGTGGCTCACGCCTGTAATCCCAGCACTTTGGGAGGCCGAGGCGGGCGGATCACGAGGTCAGGAGATCGAGACCATCCTGGCTAACACGATGAAACCCCGTCTCTACTAAAAATACAAAAAAAAAAAAATTAGCCGGGCGCGGTGGCGGGCGCCTGTAGTCCCAGTTACTCCGGAGGCTGAGGCAGGAGAATGGCGTGAACCTGGGAGGCGGAGCTTGCAGTGAGCCGAGATCACGCCACTGCACTCCAGCCTGGGCGACAGAGTAAGACTCCGTCTCAAAAAAAAAAAAAGAAAAAAAGATGGGTCCGGGTGCAATCTCTTACGCCTGTAATCCCAGCACTTTGGGGGGCTGAGGTGGACTGATTGCTTGAGGCCAGGAGATCGAGATCAGCCTGGTCAACATGGTAAGATTAAAATGCCAAATTATATATTTTACCACAATTAAAAATAAAAATAAAGAAGTGGGGGTGGTAATGCAACATCTTCAACTACATTATTTTTACTAAGGATTTTTGGTATACTACAAATAATAAATATTTATATTATGTACTTCTTTCTTTTTTTTTTTTTTTTTCAGACGGAGTCTTGCTCTGTCGCCTAGGCCTGGAGTGCAGTGGTTCAATCTCGGCTCACTGCAACCTCCGCTCCCCGGGTTCAAGCGATTCTTTTGCCTCAGACTCCCGAGTAGCTGGGATTACAGATACCCACCACCATTGCTCGGCTAATTTTTGTATTTTTAGTACAGACCCGGTTTCACCATGTTGGCCAGGCTGGTCTTGAACCCCTGACCTCAAGTGATCCACCCACCTCGGCCTCCCAAAGTGTTGGGATTACAGGTGTGAGCCATCACGCCCGGCCTACTTCATTTTTGAACAATTCTCTCCTTTTTGTAGTTCTCTTTTTGTATGTTTTATGATGGACATACTAATTTGATATAGCAGTTCACACAAATAATTCATAAATTACATATTAGTGCATTAGGTGTACATGCTGAGAATATTTTTACTGCTAAGAGTATGTGGCAAAAATGTCTGATGCTCACTGATCTAGAGAAACTTTCCCATGGTGGGCAAGGGGACCACCTAAGAATGTGAACTGGTGCACTGACTGGAAAACTAGGAACTAACCTCACCATCCATTGGCAGAGGAATGGATCAGCTGGAGCATATTAAAGCAACGGAATACTATACAGTGATTTAAATGGATGGATAAGAGCTACATGTATCAACATGGGTAAAGATATATATAAAATATATATAGATACATATATATTATATATTTTTTTTTCTTTTTTTTTTTTTGAGATGGGGTTTCGCTTTTGTTGCCCAGGCTGGAGTGCAATGGTGCGATCTCGGCTAACCGCAACCTCTGCCTCCCAGGTTCAAGCGATTCTCCTGTCTCAGCCTCCCAAGTAGCTGGGATTACAGGCATGTGCCACCAAACCTGGCTAATTTTGCATTTTTAGTAGAGATGGGGTTTCTCCATGTTGGTCAGGCTTGTCCCGAACCCCTGACCTCAGGTGATCCGCCAGCCTTGGCCTCCCAAAGTGCTGGGATTACAGGCATGAGCCACCGTGCCCGGCCATATACATGTATATATTTTTTGAGACAGAGTCTTGCTCTGTCACCTAGGCTGGAGTGCAGGGGCGCAGTCTTGGCTCACTGCAACCTCCGCCTCCCAGGTTCAAGCTATTCTCCTGCCTCAGCCTCCTAAGTAGCTGGGATTACAGGCGTGCGCGACCACGCCCAGTTAATTTTTGTAGTTTTAGTAGAGATGGGGTTTCACCATGTTGGTGAGGCTTGTCTCAAACTCTTGACCTCAGCTGATCCTCCCGCCTAGGCCTCCCAAAGTGCTGGGATTACAGGAGTGAGCGACTGCGCCCGGCCCAACATGGGTAAATATTTTAAACAACCTTGAGTGAAAAAGCACATTGCAGAATGAAAAGTACAGCATGCACAGCAATGTGATATATTATGGATACATCCATATGTTGTAATATGTATTATATATGTAGCAATATGTACTATGTTTAAAAACATTCGAGAAGAAAATAAACACCAAATTCAGGAATAGTGGTTACATCTGGGGAGAGAGGGAAGAAAATGAGGTTGGAGAAAGGGCTTCAAATTTGCTTTCTTTTACAAAAAGATACAAAGTAAATAAATATAACAGTTCAAAACCAGTCTCCTTCAGTTCTCCTCCTCAGTGGACAACCATTCTCACATATCCCTGGTGTATCTTTCCAGAGATAGCCTATGCACATGCAAGGACACATACGTACATGTATTCCCCTACCCTACCTTCTTTTTAAATAGTGATGGTGGCAAGCATTACACATTGTTGGTCTGTACTTTTTAAACAATGTATCTCGAACTTTGATACATGTCAGTGCATAAAGAGCTTCTTTGTTCTTTTTTTTTTTTTTTTTTTTTGAGACGGAGTCTTGCTCTGTAGCCCAAGCTGGAGAGCAATGGCATGATCTCCTCTCACTGCAACCTCTGCCTCCTGGATTCAAGCGATTCTCCTGCCTCAGCCTCCCAAGTAGCTGGGATTACAGGTGCTTGCCACCATGCCCAGCTAATTTTTGTATTTTTAGTTGGCCAGGCTGGTCTCGAACTCTTGACCTCAGGTGATCCACCTGCTTTGGCCTCCCAAAGTGCTGGGACTACAGGCACCAGCCACCGCGCCCGGCCTCTTTGTTCGTTTTTTTTTTTTTTTTTTTTTTTTACAGCTGCACAATACTTCTTTGTGTGGCTACCAGAGTTTTTGAACCAGTCTCATATACATAAAATGTAGACTATTCTTTTACTACAAAAAGCTTCACTACAATGAATATCCTTAGAAAAATGTGATTCTACACAAATGCACAGTTTTATTTTTTAAAGACAGAGTTTTGTTCTGTTGTTCAGGCTAGAATGCAGTGGCATCATCATAGCTCATGTAACTTTGAGCTCCTGGGCTCAAGTGATCCTCTTGCCTCAACCTCCTGAGTAGGTAGGACAAAAGACATGCACCACCACTTTTTTTTTTGTAGAGCTGGGGTCTCATTATGTTGACCAGGTTAGTCTCGAACTCCTGGCCTCAAGCAATCCTCCCTTGTCAGCCTCCCAAAGTACTGGGATTACAGGTGTAAGCCAGTGTGCCTGGCCATTATACAAAATATTAAATCAAAATTTTTTTCTTTTTTTGAGACAGAGTCTCACTCTGTTGCCCAGGCTGGAATGCAGTGGCATTATCTCAACTCACTGCAACCTCCGTGTCCCGAATTCAAGTGATTCTCCTGCCTCAGCCTCTCAAGTAGCCAAGTAGCTGGGACTATAGGCATGCATTACCACACCTGGCTAATTTTTATATTTTTAGTAGAGACAGGGTTTTGCCATGTTGGCTAGACTGGTCTTGAACTCCTGACCTCAGTGATCCACCCACCTTGGCCTCCCTAAGTGCTGGGATTACAGGCATGAGCCACCACGCCCGGTTTAAACCAAACATTTTAAAAATAATTAATACTTAACACTGTTAAACCGTATACTTAAAAATAGTTAAGATGGCAAATTGTGTATTTTACCACAAGTAAAGATAAAAATAAATGAATAACTTATGAACAAATTCCCAGAAGCAGAAATGCTGGGTCTTTTCAAACAAACAGTCCTCCAACAAGACCAGATCCATTTACTTTCTGCTCTAACATTTTCCAATGTCTTTTACCCAAGCACAGTTCAATACAGCATATTATCAGACTTTTTTGATCTGAAAAGCGGACGTGGTATTTCACTGCAATCTTAATTTGCATATTTTATTTTTTGTAAGCTTTCAATTTGTCGCTTATCCATTTATATAATTTTTTCTTTTTTTTTGTTGAGACAGAGTTTTGCCCTTGTTGCCCAGGCTGGAGTACAATGGCGTAATCTCAGCTCACTGCAACCTCCGCCTCCTGGTTTCAAGCAATTCTCCTGCCTCAGCCTCCCAAGTAACTGGGATTACATGCGCCTACCACCACAGCTGGCTAATTTTTTTGGTTTTTTTTTTGAGATGGAGTCTCACTCTGTCGCCCAGGCTGGAGAGCAGTGGTCAGATCTCGGCTCACTGCAAGCTCTGCCTCCCGGATTCGCGCCATTCTGCTTCAGCCTCCCTAGTAGCTGGGACTACAGGCGCCCGCAACCACACCCAGTTAATTTTTTTTTGTATTTTTAGTAGAGACGGGGTTTCACCGTATTATCCAGGATGGTCTCGATCTCCTGACCTCGTGATCTGCCCGCCTCGGCCTCCCAAAGTGCTGGGATTACAGGTGTGAGCCACCGCGCTGGGCCATTTTTTTGTATTTTTTTAGTAGAGATGGGGTTTCACCAGTTGGCCAGGCTGGTCTCGAACTCCCGACCTCAGTTGATCTACCCGCGTTGGCCTTCCAAAGTGCTGGGATTACAGGTGTGAGCCACCGTGCTCGGCCTTATATAATATTTTTTAAAGCATGAGCTATGTTACTTTTGTAGTAAAATAGCCATTGAGGATATTCTTAAAATTTAGGGTCTGGAGAACCTTGATTCAGTTTTTGAGAAGCTTGTTGATGCTTTCAAAAAACCTTATTGCATTATGGCCAGGAGCGGTAGCTCATGCCTGTAATCCCAGTGCTTTGGGATGCCGAAGCAGGTGCATCACCTGAGATCAGCAGTTTGAGACCAGCTTGGCCAACATGGCAAAACCCCATCTCTACTAAAAATAGGAAAAAAAATTAGCTGGGTGCGGTGCTGGGTGCCTGTAATCCCAGCTACACGGAAGGGTGAGGCAGGAGAATTGCTTGAACCCAGGAGACGGAGGTTGTAGTAAGCCGAGATCATACCACTGCACTCCAGTCTGGACGACAACCGTGAGACTCCACATCAAAACGAAAACCAAAAAAACCTTATTGCATTATACCTATATCAATTTCCCGATTTACTATTATATTGTCTTTATGTTTGATGTTACTATTGGGGGAAACTGGGTAAAGGTGTGCAGGACTCTATGTACTATTTTTGAAACTTCTTGTGAGGCTGTATTTCTAAAAAACAAAATTTTGTGATGTTTTTCTGGTTTGGGGGCTCTGCACTGACCAGCTATCATCCTTGAGCCACGATGGCACCCAGGTCTGTGAACTGACAAGCCCTACCTGCAAGACAGCTACTAGATTAGAAAGAATAACTGAGGACTTGAAAAAGAGGCAAGCCTTTGGAGGCTGACTCTGGCCTCTGACTCTGTTAGTGTCACATTCTATCTAACTCAGCGAGCACACAGAAGCCACGCAACTAAAATTCACACTGTGCCATATTTCTTACATTTGTATCTGTGCCATGCATTTAGTGTCCATTCATTTACATAATCCCAATGCCACTAAGGGTAGACCTCTGCAATAAGAGGAACTCTGCAAGGTATACAAACTCCTTTCCTTCTTTTTTTGTTGTTATCCCCTGAATATCTTCTATTTGAACCCTGTAGCTCAAGCCATACATGACTCTCTGGAGGCCCCCTAGTAAGCCTTTGAATTCACAGTTCCCCTGCATCTGGATCTACCCCCTTTTTCCCTCCAGTCCCTTTATGTAAAGAACTCCTACCATTCTTCAAGAAAGTTCAAGCATCATCTCCACTGGGAAGCCTTCCTGGATTTCCTATGACCCTCTCCCCACCTGCTTCCAACTCCACTCCAACAGGTAAAGTTAACTCAATCTTCTAGGCATCCTACTGCAACCTCCGCTAGACAAAGCTCCATTAAAACATTTATATCACTATATTGTCATCATTTGTTCAAACATGTCTGTTCCTAATGGATTAAAAACCCCTGAGGACACATATTTTGTGACATTCATTTTTGTGTTTTCAGTGCCAGCAACAATGCCATACTGAAGGTACTCAGTACATATTTGAGGAAGGAGTTAGCCAGGACCTTGCCAGCTTCCTCTGCACTTCAGCTAAAGCCAACCAAATTCTTGGGTAATTCATTCCAGCCCAGAGCCAGGTGTTTTGACGTCAGCTGAAGCTCTCATAACTCTGCCAAAGAAGAGTTCTTGCCACTGGTTAGGCGCCCTCTAGTTGTGTGACTCTCTCCATATCTGTCTCCTTATCTTTAGTGTTTTTTGTTTGTTTGTTTGTTTGTTTTTGAGATGGAGTCTCACTGTCGCTCAGGCTGGAGTGCAGTGGCGCGATCTTGGCTCACTGCAACCTCTGCCTTCCGGGTTCAAGCGATTCTTAGTAGCTGGGATTACAGGCCCGCGCCACCACACCTGGCTTTTGTTGTTGTTGTTGTTTGTTTTGAGACGGAATTTCGCTCTTGTTGCCCAGGCTGGAGTGCAATGGCACGATCTCTGCTCACCGCAACCTCCGCCTCCTGGGTTCAAGCGATTCTCCTGCCTCAGCCTCCCACGTAGCTGGGATTACAGGCATGTCCCACCACGCCCGGCTAATTTTGTATTTTTAGTAGAGACGGGGTTTCTCCATTTTGGTTAGGCTAGTCTCGAACTCCCGACCTCAGGTGAGCTGCCCACTTTGGCCTTCCAAAGTGCTGGGATTACGGGAGTGAGCCACCGTGCCCGGCCTTATTTTTGTATTTTTACTAGAGACGGGGTTTCACCATGTTGGCCAGGCTGGTCTCGAACTCCTGACCTCAGGTGATCCACCCGCCTCGGCTTCCCAAACTGTTGGGATTACAGGCGTGAGACATGGCGCCCGGCCTGTCTCCTTATCTTTAAAATGTGGACAATAAAAACATCTCCCCACAGGGCTGTAGGGAGGATTACAAGAGATAATGCATGAAAAGCTTTTGGCACAGTGCCTAGCAGAGGGTGGGGTAGGCTTCTCAAAGAATAGTCCCGTGCACGCGTTGAATCAATGAGTGGAAAAAATAACTTGAGGTTGCCTGTTTATTTACTGAGTGCCTACCATGGAATCAGGGAAGGTTTTCTGCAACCTTTACTTTGACAGGGAAGGGCTTGTACAGGTGAAGGTGGTAGTCGTCGGTAGCGACGACGAGGGTATTCCAGGCTGTCAGGAGGTTCTTGCCAGACAGCTGTGTGGGAGTGGGCGGCCAGCATCCCCCGAAAGCGCGGGGAAGGCAGCTCGGTCGGGTGGAGGAAGCGATGGAATGAATCCACGCTGAGCTCCAGTCCTGGGTAGTTATTAGCCGCGTGACTTTGGCCAAATTACTGCACCTCTCTCAACTTCCCGAACTGTAGAATGAGTCTGTTAAGAATACTCACATGCCAAGCATCTTGTGAGAGTACGCGACCGCACGTATGCGAAGACGCGCTTCATCTAGAAAGCACAAAACTCTCCAGCCGGCCGACACGGCTGCGCTCTTTGCACTTACGGGCCTGGACTCCCTCTTCAGGCATGCGCGGTGGACCTGCGGCGCGGCCCGTCAGGCACTGCGGTAGGCGCCCTAGGGGCTTGCAGGACCCTGACCCCAAGATGGCGGCGCCCAGCGAAGTGGCCGCGGTAGCCCTTGGCGAAGGCGATGGCGGAGGCGGCGGCTTTGGCTCCTGGCTGGACGGACGGTTGGAGGCACTGGGAGTGGACCGAGCCGTTTATGGAGCCTACATCTTGGGTATCCTGCAGGAGGAGGAGGAAGAAGAGAAGCTGGACGCTCTGCAGGGGATCCTCTCTGCTTTCCTGGTGAGTAGCCTGGACACATTCCTTCAGCCTCTGGCCGGCATCTGAGGAACTGTCAGTACTTTGCACCCTCCCTCCCCTACCGGGTATCCCAGAGGCTCAGTGGTCTCACCTGGGAGAGGTATACTCCTCTGATATCTGGGCGGCGGGGGAAGGAGGTTGCTCCCCAACCAGGTGTGGGAAGCCTGAAAGCTGCAGGTACACAGAGAGGAAGGGCTTTCTCGTATTCTTGGGGACAAGGCCCTCTCCGATGCTTGTGAGTGAGCCGAGGAGGGTTCTTCCGAAGGCATTGAAATGTCAGAATGGGAATGTTATCATAAATATCTGACGACCAATTCCATTTCCATCCGTTTACAGTGTTCACTGGGGGTATTAAAATGCTCTTGGGAGGTCTGTGCCTATTACAAGGCAGTTCCCCGGGCTGTCCCATGACAGAAGCCTGCAGGAAGTGCCCTTTTGATTCTTATATGGATGTAGGAGTCCATAAAAGGTAAGCTGGTGGTAGAAGTCTTTTCATGCCCACGCAGAACTGAAGCAAACGTCGTGCTTGATCCATTACAGTATTTACAGTAATCATTGGTGGTGGGAAGGAGGGTATGAGAGAGATCAGAGCTTTAACGAAGAGAGATAAACTTAGTCCTTAGCCTGTTAGAAGCAAGGTATTCAGAAATGTGTACTTTAAGCTATGTTTACATAGTAAGTCACCCAGATGTCCACTTTTTCAACCTGATCATTTCTGCTGCCTTCATCTTCACTTCCCACACCTCCAACATACACACTTATTAGACTGGTTATTACAGATTAAATTGGTTGTAGGTGCTACCTGTGGCTGTCTAACAAATTGTTTCCTTTTAAATACAAGCTTAAAAATAAAATTTACTTGAATCATCACTAAATGCTGTAGAAGCTAGAGTTGTCTCTGCATTCATGGATTAGAGGAGATCCTGGATACCTGACTGCTACTGTGAGAGCCACCTGTCTGTCCATCAAAGGCTTTATCCTCTGGCATTTATTACAATGGACAGGTTAGGAAAATGGGTTCTTTGTTATTCTCAAAACCAATTTTGAAAGGCTAGTAATAGAGAGAATCAAAATGTACCATGAGGTGGGGCACAGTGGCTCATGTTTGTAATCTCACCACTTTGGGAGGCTGAGGCGGGAGGATTGCTTGAGGCCAAGAGTTCCACACCACACTGGGCAACATAGCAAGACCCTGTCTCTACAAAAAAATTTAAAAAATTAGCCGGGTATGGTGGCGCATACCTGTAGTCCCAGCTACTCAGAAGTCTGAAGTGGGAGGATCACTTGAGCCTAGGAGGCTGTGGCTGCAGTGAGCTGTGATTGTGCCACTGCACTCCAGCTTGGGTGACAGAGTGACCCTGTCTCAAAGAAAAAAAAATTAGTATAAATATATATAGATATAAATGTACATATTCATATCTCATTTTTTTAAAAGGGTAGAAGGCAGAAACATTTTCAAATCCAAAAGTGTTTTGTGAAAGCGGAAACAAGTGCTAGGAAAAAATCACTCACATTTGGTGGAAGCAGTTCATAGACTGGGTACATGGTTGAAATATAACACTAGTGCAGCTGTCCCAGATTCTTCTGGCAGTAACCCATTTGAGTTCCAGAGCCTCTTCTGGCAAGATTGGCTTATAAATGGGAAAACTTTAACACAGCCTGTGAGGAAGCTCGGAAGTTCACTGGAAATACAAGACAGTGGAATCAATTCTTTTTTTGGACCACAACATTACAGATTATAGGGAGAAAGAGTAGGAGGCAAGCAATTTAAGGTAGTTTTTATTTACAGCTGGGAAGTTTCTAAACACTCCATGAAGCTGTTGAAATAACTTTGAGACTTCTTGGTACCAGCTTCTTGATCAGTCCATCATTATTTGGAGCTGTTTCTGTTGATAAAGGTAGACATTAGTTTGCCTTTTTTTTTTTTTAAGAGAGTCTCGCTCTGTTATAGTAATGTGATCATAACTCTGTAGCCTTGAACGACTGGACTCAAGCAATCCCCTCTCATCAGCCTCCCAAGTAGCTAGGACTACAGGCACCTGCCATCACATATCATGCCTGGCTAACTTTTTTTTTTATGTTTTATGTTTTATTTTTTGAGACAGAGTCTCACTCTGTCACCCAGGCTGGAGTGCAGTAGCAAAATCTCGGCTCACTGTAACCTCTGCCTCCTGGGTTCAGGTGATTCTCAGCCTCCCGAGTAGCTGGGATTACAGGCATATGCCACCATGCCTGGCTAATTTTTATATTTTTAGTAGAGATGGGGTTTCACCATGTTGACCAGGCTGGTCTCAAACTCCTGACCTCAAGTGATCCACCCATCTCAGTCTCTCAAAGTGCTGGGACTATAGGCGTGAGCCACCACACCCAGCCATGCCTGGCTAATTAAAAAAAAAATTTTTTTTTTGTAGAGACAGGGTTTTGCCATGTTGCTCAGGGTGGTCTTATGCTCCTGGGCTCAAGACATCCTCCTGTCTTGGCCTCCCAAAGTGCTGAGATTACAGATGTGAGCCTCTGTGCCTGACTTGGGCTAGGATTTAATATGAGGAATTAAGAAGTTTGTTAGGAATAATCTGAGGTAAAATTCAAGAACAGTGGCATATAGTTAGGAGCAAATAACAGTAAACAAAAACTTCCTATCATCCTTCTCTTCAATAGTACTTGCATTGGTTGATTGATTTATCAAATTTTTATTGATGGATTACCGTATGCCAGGCACCACCCTAAGTGCTTGGGGCACTTCAAAGAATAAAACAGACAGAAATTCCTGCCCTCATGCGGTTACATTCTAGCATGGAAAAGCATCACTAGTAAATTATATAGTATGTTACAAAGTGATAAGTGCCAGGGAAAAAGGAGCATTGTAAGTAGGATAAACTTTCCTCTTAGTGCCTTGAACATAGCAGGCACCTTCTGTATAAATAAATGAAGGAATGGATGATTGAACTACATTGATTTGGATGAGGAGACTGAGGAAATAAACCACTTTGTCCTCTTAAGAGTTCCCGTTCTCTTTTGCCTCTCTGCTGCTCCTTTTCCTGCCATTCTTTTTCTTTTGGTGGGGGATTTTAAAAGAGCTGTACCACTTTCTCATCCTTTTTTCTTTTTCTGTTCCTTTGCTTTTCTTGCTGGTGGGGGTTGGGGGAAACCCATGAACTATTGAAACTCTGGACCAAGGAAGTTCTGTGTGTCTAGCATATATGCTAAAAGGCTGCAAGGTAGAGGAAGAAATCCTTTGCTGGGTACAAAATAAGGATATACATAATAAGTCTGTGTTCTGACTCTTCACTTTTCTTTGGGAGATGGTATATATAATGGTTAAGAACATGGGCTCGGCTGGGCGCGGTGGCTTACGCCTGTAATCCCGGCACTTTGGGAGGCCAAGGCAGGCGGATCACGAGGTCAGGAGATCGAAACCATCCTGGCTAACATGGTGAAACCCCGTCTCTACTAAAAATACAAAAAATTAGCTGGGTGTGGTGGCGGGCGCCTGTAGTCCCAGCTGCTCGGGAGGCTGAGGCAGGATAATGGCGTGAACCCAGGAGGCAGAGCTTGCATTGAGCCGAGATCGCGCCACTGCACTCCAGCCTGGGCAACAGCGCGAGACTCCGTCTCAAAAAAAAAAAAAAAAAAAAAGAACATGGGCTCTAAGCCAAACTGCTGGGGTTCAAATTGTGTTTAATCCATTATTACTTGTAAGACCTTGGGCAAGGTAATTAACCTCTGTGCTTTGGTTTCCTCTTCTATAAATTGAGAGTAAAATAGTACTTAATGGCATTATTTTAATAATTGAGAGTTCTCATGTAAAGCTTTTAGAGCAGTGCCTGGCACATGGTAAATGCTTAATAAATGTGAATGCTGACAGCTTGCCCTGAGAGGTAGAACGTGAAGGTGGGGAATGCAGCCGTAATGAAGATGGAGGGAAGTGCTCGTGTTTATTAGATGCTTGTTCTTTGACAAGTAGGGTAGGCATTTATATACATTTTCATTTATCCTCAGTAAAATTCTGGGAGGATGTGAGATCAGAAAGTTAAGAAGCTTCCTCACAGATCTGGGATTTGAACTTAAGTATCTCTAACACTAAAGACAAGATTTTTGTTATATCATGCTGAGGAGGGAGATTGGTTGGTATGCAGAATATGTATGCTTCTCTAAAATGGACAACGGGATGGTTGGACAAGAGACCATTTCGTCATGTATCTCCTCTTTATTATGTGTCACCAAGCTAATGGATATGATCTAGCATGAAAGTTGATAACCTTAGGGAAGGTTCTGAATTGTATACATCAGCCAAGGAATATTTCACAGAGGAGTTTTGACTTAGGGAACAGGTTTTTGCTCCAAAAGAATTGGGGGAGGTGGATGGGAAAAGGGAAGATTGTTGATCAAAGGGTACAAAATTGCAGTTAGACAGAAGGAATATACTTTAGTGATCTGTTGCATAGAGTGGTGACTATAATAAGTAATAATCGGCTGGATGTGGTGGCCCAGGCCTGTAATCCCAACACTTTGGGGGGCCAAGATGGGAGGATTGCTTGAGGTCAGGAGCTGGAGACCAGCCTGGGTAAGATAGTGAGACCCCATCTTTTAAAAAAAACAACAAACTCAATTAGCCAGGTGTGGTAGTACATGCTTGCAGTCCTAGCTACTTGAGAGGCTGAGGCGGGAGGATTGCTTGAGCCCGGGAGTTTGAGGTTACAGTGAGCTGTGATTGCACCACTACACTCCAGCCTGGGTAACAGAGTGAGACCCTGTCTCTAAAAAGTAATAATAATAAATAAATAATAATGCATTGTATACTTCAAAATTACTAAAAGAGTACATTTTAAATGTTTTCTTTCTTTCTTTCTTTTTTTTTTTTTTTTTTTGAGACAATTTCTCTCCCCTCTCCCAGGCTGGAGTGCAGTGGCGTGATCTCGGCTCACCACAACCTCTGCCTCCTGGGTTCAAGTTATTCTTGTGCCTCAGCCTCCCGAGTACTGTGATTACAGGCGTGTGCCACCACACCCGGCTAATTTTTGTGTTTTTAGTAGAGACGGGGTTTCAGCATGTTGGCCAGGCTGGTCTTGAACTCCCAGCTTCAAGTGATCCGCCCTCCTCAGCCTCCCAAAGTGCTGGGATTACAGGCGTAAGCCACTGCACCCAGCCTTAAATGTTTTCATCACCAAAAAAATGAGAAATATGTGAGGTGATAGATTTGTTAATTAGCTTGATTTAATTATTCTACAATGTGAACATATATTGAGACATCACAGGGTACCCTACATATATATAATATATACAGTTATTATTTGTCAATTAAAAATAAAATAAATATTTTAAGAGAGAATGAGGAAGGCTGCCCTGAGTTGGTATGAATCTTCCCTTGGAGCTTATCAGGATGGAGTGGCTGTTCTTGATGTAGGAGGTGTGGGTTCTGGGACACACAAGCAGGATTAATTCTGTGTCCAGAGCCTCAGAAAAGAAACATACTCTATTGTGGCTCCCAGACCCTTCCATAATTTCACAGCATGGAGAGCTGTGCTTTCTTCATAGGCTTTTTTGAGGTTACTATTGTTTTTGAGGGCTCCCTCAGGAAATTAATTGGTCTGCTTTTCCAACTAGGAAGAAGATTCCCTCCTTAATATCTGCAAGGAGATTGTGGAACGATGGTCAGAAACTCAGAATGTTGTCACCAAAGTGAAAAAAGAAGGTAGAGTCAGAGTTTCTATGTTTAACTTCCTGAGCCTTTTCCGGCAGCCTTGACTGTATAGCTGTTAGGAAGAGATCTTTTCATTTTCCCCTTGGATGCTCATTTTCCCGAAGATAGTGTACACTGGCAAACACACCCAACAGCCTGTGTTAACTTTACTGAACGTTGGCTTCCTTTTCTTTTTTTGCATTTTTCCATTTCGACTGACCACAGTTTTCTTCATTGTGGTTTTTTACTTTTTCTTTTTCATCATCTTTCCACTGCTTCTTGTAGATTTGCATTGCAGATATGGAGTCAACTATATTTTTACCACTTCCTACTTTTTTCATGTTGTCTTTTTTTTTGAGACAGAGTCTTGCTGTGTCACCCAGGCTGGAGTGCAGTGGCGTAATCTTGGCTCACTGTAACTGCTGCCTCCCAGATTCAAGTGATTCTTGTGCCTCAGCCTCGTGAGTAGCTGGGACTACAGGCTCATGTCACCATTCCTGGCTAATTTTTGTGTTTTTAATAGAGATGGGGATTTCACCATGTTGACCAGGCTGGTCTCGAACTCCTGACCTCATGTGATCTGCCCACCTCAGCCTCCCAAAGTGCTGGGATTACAGGCATGAGCTACAGCACCCTGCCTCATGTTGTCATTTCATAACACAAATTATGGTTGGTATTTGGCTTTATTCAGCTAAACACTTTACCCTTTAAAATGGAAGAGAAATGGGTGAATATACCCACCACTAGGATGGTAAATTAGCTACAGAAAACTCAAATCATAAAAGCCAAATTTGGAAAGATTCTGAACTCTGTACACTGTTGGTTCTCAGTTTTGGCTGTATATTAGAATCACTTAATGTACCTGGGTTGGGGCCCAGGCGTTTGTATTTTTTAAAAGCTCCTGTAGGTGATTCTAATGTGCAACCAAGTGTGAGAACTACTATTTTACACCATTGTTTCCTTTTCTTGAGACTGGAGAACTTACTAATTGATTTTATTTTATACCATGGCAAAATATTCTTTTTTTTTTTTTTTTGAGACAGAGTTTCGCTCTGTCGCCCAGGCTGGAGTGCAGTGGCATGATCTCGGCTTACTGCAAGCTCCGCCTCCCCGGGTTCATGCCATTCTCCTGCCTCAGCCTCCTGAGTAGCTGGGACTACAGGCGCCCGTCACCACGCCTGGCTAATTTTTATATTTTTAGTAGAGACGGGGTTTCACTGTGTTAGCCAGGATGGTCTCGATCTCCGATCTCCTGACCTCATGATCCACCTGCCTTGGCCTCCCAAAGTGTTGGGATTACAGGCGTGAGCCACCGCGCCTGGCCAAAATATTCTTAATCTAAGAATTCCACCTGTCATAATCAGAAACATAAACAGGACCAGCTTAAGTTGATTTTAGATTCCTGCTTAGGTTTTTGGGATGCCATGGGGAGGAAGTTGAGTGTTCAGAGGCTTAGTTTTCTGTGGTTCTAATGCAGTGCTTTTCAACCTTTTTTTTTTTTTTTTTCTAAGGCAGCAGAACTTCAGTATATAAAACAAGTAAAATCAGGGCTGCTCTGATTGAAGATGGATACAAAGCTTGGCCTGCATGGCCTTTCCTTTCCTTTCTCAATGGCCCCCGAGCCATGTCCTTTGAACTGCCGGGCTCTAAGGAGGCAGCAGATGCCAATGTCTTTAGTACAAGTGCTGCCTATGTGGACTAGTGGTTCAGTGAGCTTGTTCGCTCTCATACAACCTTGTTCTTCCTTCCACCACCTCCCAGATGAAGTACAGGCCATTGCCACCCTAATTGAGAAGCAGGCACAAATCGTAGTAAAGCCAAGGATGGTGTCAGAAGAGGAGAAGCAGAGAAAAGCTGCCCTCCTGGCCCAGTATGCTGATGTGACAGATGAAGAGGAATATCCTTTCTGGAGTCTCGGCACCATTCCCTAAAGCTCAAGCCAGACATATTTGTGGGTTTACAGTGACCTTTGGCAAGTTGCTAATCCCCCTCTATAGCTTAATTTTCCCCTCTAAAATGGCAGTAATCTATGGCCCTTTGTGGATATGCGGAGTGATATTGGATTAGTTGATACTGGACTTATATTTTTCAATACATAATCAGTATATTCCTGAAAACTTTGGTGTAAAACAAATAATGTCTTAATAGTCCATTTATATTATGCTTTCAGAAAATACAATATAGCTGTAATACTTTATATTTGTATAATACTTTTCTATACAGTGTACTATAAAGTATAATCCATCTTTATGTTCTTTCCCAGTCAATAAGGAAACTGAGACACCAACAGATGAATGGGTGATCAGAGGCATTCAGAAGATTAGTGGCAAAACCAGGACTAGAACCTGGGTATTTTTGGGTGAAAGATTCTCTAAATTTAGAGCAGTTTGCATCTTTTCTTTCTTATGTGACCAGGTAGTTAAAAGTAAGGCTGAACCTCCAAAGCAATACCAGAATAATTCTGGACAGAGTCTCGCTTCGTCGCTTAGGCTGGAGTGCAGTGGCACAATCTCGGCTCACTGCAACCTCTGCCTCCCGGGTTCAAGCCATTCTCCTGCCTCAGCCTCCCGAGTAGCTGGGACTATAGGCACGTGCCACCACGCCCAGCTAATTTTTCGTATTTTTAGTAGAGACAGGGTTTCACCATGTTAGCCAGGCTGGTCTCGATCTGACCTCATGATCTGCCTGCCTCACCCTCCCAAAGTGCTGGGATTACAAGCGTGAGCCACCACGCCTGGCCTCTCTTCTAATTTTTTTTTTTACGAGTTTTCTTGCCAGGGTTGGCAGAGCTATGGTTCCGGTGACATAATTTCTCATCTTGGGCTAGAAAAGGACTTTTAAAGCAGTGGTTCTCCTGGAGGACTTGTTAAAACACAGATTGCTGGGCTTCACCCACAATTTAGTAGGTCCCAAGAATGTGTATTTCTAATATATTCCTGGGGGTTTTGTGAACCACACTTTGAGAACCACTGTTTAAAGGTCATCTGGCTTCCAGGTAATGTGGCAAATCCACCCAGACCAACTTAAGTTTCTTTTCAGCCTCCAAGAAAAGGATCTTATAGAAGATATATCAATCTTTCCAAAGTTGAGGTTTCCAAAGATGAATCTCCTGGGTTTATCGCCATATCCCTGAGAATGTGCTCCCTCCATTCAGTGTGCTTTTCCTACTTACCAGTCTATTGAATGTTTTCTAATGTTAGGTTGGGATGTTGTTTTCCATCTGACTTTCCTTAACATCACTTACTGAAGCAGATGAGAAGGATGATTCAGGTGCTACCACAATGAACATTGGTTCTGACAAACGTATCCTTCTGGGTCCCTCCCTATGTGTTTCTCCATAGAGTCCTCTTGAGATCAGTTTTTATTTTGCTGTCATTGCTGGCGGCTCCCCTTTACCTTCAGGAACTCATGTCATGCTAACATTGGGAGCCCTATTCCTAGGACAGCCCTAGATAGTCAGTTTAGCAAGAACTTTCCCCAGAGAAAACAAGTTAACAAGTACTGTAAAGGGATTAGTTTGGAGGAAAGATTTCTAAGGGAAAAATAAAAATCTATACTCTGAGTTGCCCAGCATTAGGGAGAAAATTAAAATAATATTGAGGTCAGGCATGATGGCTTACACCTGTAGTCCTGGCACTTTAGGAAGCCGAGATAGGTGGATCGTTTGAGCCCAGGAGTTTGAGACCAGCCTGGGCAACATGGCAAAACCCTGTCTCTACTAAAAAAAATACAAAACACTAGCCAGGTGTGGTGGCATGTGCCTATAGTCATAGTCCCAGATACTCAGGAGGCTGAGGTGGGAGAATCACCTGAGCCCAGGAAGTCAAGGCTGCAGTGAGCCGAGATCTTGCCACTGCACTCTGGCCTGGGATATGAGAGTGAGACTGTGTCTCAAAAAATAATAAAATAATGTTGAAATTTTCTCTTTTTCCTCAAAAACCTTATAATTTGTCAGAGAATACAAACACCAAACACTTTTTTTTTTCTTTTTTTTGGGACAGAGTCTTGCTCTGTTGCCCAAGCTGGAGTGCAGTGGTGCGATCTCGGCTCACTGCAGCCTCCGCCTCCTGGGTTAAAGTGATTCTCCTGCCTTAGCCTCCCGAGTAGCTGGGACTACAGGTGTGTGTGCCACCATGCCTGGCTAATTTTTTGTATTTTTAATAGAGACGGGGTTTCACCTGTTAGCCAGGATGGTCTCGATCTCCTGACCTCATGATCTACCTGCCTCAGTCTCCCAAGTGCTGGGATTACAGGCATGAGCCACTGCGCCCAGCCTAAACTCATTTTCTATCTCTTATAAATTCAGTGTGTATGGTTATTAGAATGTGGTTTTCACTTCAGCTTTAGTAGTCTAGGAACAAAAGCAAATTGATAAAGTTTAATAAGGTTAAACATCTTATTTAACTCTTTTAAGGCATTTTAACAGAGCCAAGTACATAAACATTTAGTCAGTTACATTACTACTCTGTTCACCAAAACTAGCCTAGATTCTCTAATATTCTGCCATTGAATGATATAAGTACTTATTCTAGAATGAAATTTCATTTTGATGAAATATCTTGTTTTCTTATTTTTTTGTTTCTTTGGTAAAATATTTTAAAATTCAGATTTAGGTAAATCTGAATAAGAGTTTTATTCCAAAGGACATTTTAAAACTTTTGTAATATAGCTTTAGGATTTCTCTGTTAGACCAAGGATAAACATAAGGGTTTTTTTAAAAAAACCAGGAATAGATAAAGACCATTCAGGACTCAGCAGGTGGAGAGAGGATAAGTAGAATGAGGAAAGGCAGCAGTAGGTGTGATCTGTGTGACCTGTACCCTAATCCCTTAACTCACCTGTAGTTCTGTTCCGAAACACCAATGTGGAAGATGTCCTTAATGCCCGAAAACTGGAGCGAGACTCACTTCGGGATGAATCCCAAAGGAAGAAGGAACAGGACAAGCTGCAGAGGGAGAGAGACAAACTAGCCAAGCAGGAGCGCAAGGAAAAGGAAAAAAAAAGGACACAGAGAGGGGAGCGAAAGCGATAACCTTGGCCTGCTCTATTCTTTCCCCCCATGAACTTATCAAAGGGAGAACTGGTTGTGTATTTAAGAGAAATGAGAGTGCATTGCAAAGTAGTTTCCCAAGGCATTTCCCCTATTGTTTACATGGTCAAAAGGAAAATCAAAATCACTTCTAATTACAAAATGTGCTATGTTTTGGTGGGGTGGGCAATCAGATTATTATAGTTGATGACTGTACTAAAGATCTGGAATGGGGGCCACCTTTATATTTTAATACTCAAGTCCTGTGCTCCTTTTGGTCACTTTAAAAAGTCTTCCCTCACCTTGGATAAATAGGAGGATTCAGAAAGCTAACAGTTTTCATTCTGAAGGAGCAGAAACATAATCAATCCCTCCCTGAGATAAAATGTGGGCATGCACATTGCTTTGGAGTCAGTATTCAGCTGTAAGTGTAGTATTGTTTTATGGCTGAAATAGAAAGCTAATGAAGAGGCCTACCTGGATCCAGATTTTATGTTAACATGGCAGCAAAACTAGGAAAATGGGAAGAAATTACTTGCGGGGTGTTCTAGATCTGATTTTTTTTTTTTTTTTTGAAAGTTTCAGCCTATGGGAGGAAAAGAGGTATCTTTTAAAATAGAGATAGTTACATATTTTTCCTCATCTAGGCTGTGTCACTATTGGGTGCAAGGATATCATTGTTGGCTAGATTCATTTTGTATAATCATGTATCCTCTTGAGTGCTGGTAGAGATTTTAATCCTGATTTTTCCATAAAACATGAGTATTAAGAAATAATTCCTGGTTTGGAGAAACTGGAGAAATCACCCTTTTAAGGAAGAAACACTGGAAATTTCTGCTAACACCGAGATATTTAAGAGTGTACATAGTAGGTGCTCAACAAATTTATTGAATGAATGAGTGAATGGAAAAACTGGGAGAGTCAAAAGTGAGCAGAAGCTCTCCATTTCTACTTCTGTCACAAACCACATTAAATTGTAAATAAGGCCCTTCTCCACTTGACTTCAGGCAGCAGATTGTCTAGAAGCCTAAGGACAGCAATTTCTCTGACAAGACAAAGTAGATATTTTATACCAGGGTTTGGCAAACTACTGCCCACTGGCCGAATTTGGCCCAGTCTGTTTTTGTATGGTGCAAACTAAAAATGATTTTTACATTTTTAAAGAGTTATAAAAGAAAAAAATATGTGGTCTGTAAAATCTAAAATATTTACTACCTGGCCTGTTGGAGGAAAGGTTTGCCAATCTCTGTTTTATACCATTAACTATGAGATTAACAAAAACTTTTACCTTTGTGCAGAAGGTTAAAAAAAAAAAAACATGGTTAAGGAAAAGGAGACATGTTACCTCTTCATACACTCCTATAACCGTGGCATTGCAAAAAATAAAAATAACCACCTTTAAAAAAATAAATCTTATTTAAATTGCTGTCTTCTGACTTATTTTGATTGCTTCTATGTACCCATGGAAATGCAATACGTGTGAGTAGTTACTTAGGAATGTGTTGATTTTTATTTTATGCTTTGTTTTGATTAGCCCTGTAACTTATATTCCACTAGTGGAAGCTCTTCCTGGAATCCATAAATTCTCTTTCTCAATTTTCCTTTTTGTGAAGTAGGAATTAGATCAGAAAGATTAGCATGTTTTTTGGAACATCAGGAAATTGGCTTAGAGGTCCTTACTATTACAGTCTTAGTCCTTTATGTGGTGGTAGCGATAGGGTATGATAGAGCCTATTTTAATTTAGTAATCCTTATTTTGGGATTTTGGGTTGTTCTCACCTTGATTTTTGTCACTGAAGGAGTCAGGTTATATCCACGGTCCCCTGAAGGGTACTTGTTTCAATTTGTTAGTAGTCAGTTCTTTCTTCTGGGACTCTACTATGTATGTCACAGTTAAGTATACTCTCAAACTAATGCTTAAACAGAAAAAAGAGGATCAGCTCATTAGGCTTTGAGTTTAGTTATCCACTTGACTCAGGTGCTAATAAATCCTTTACGTCTAAAACGTTCAGTATTGCAAAGGGCATATTTTTTTTGTTTGTTTTTTGAGACGGATCACTCTGTCACCCAGGCTGGAGTGCAGTGGCGCCATGTTGGCTCACTGCAACCTCCACCTTGTGGGTTCAAGTGATTCTCCTGCCTCCCCCTCCCAAGTAGCTGAGACTACAGGCGAGTGCCACCACACCCAGCTAATTTTTTGTATTTTTAGTAGAGATGGGGTTTCACCGTGTTAGCCAGGATGGTCTCCATCTCCTGACCTCGTAATCCACCCGCCTCAGCCTCCCAAAGTGCTGGGATTACAGGCGTGGTCCACCGGCGCCCAGCTGCAAAGGGCAAATTTTAAACAACCATATCTTCTATGGTAAGATTGAGTTTTAGGCCAGATTTTGGATTTCAGTCATAAATTCTCAACCCTCTAAAACTTTATAATAGCAGAATATTCAAGTGAGAAGGACACTGATAACAACTCAAGGTAATTTTGCTTTTTCCATTAAAAAGAATGAGTACACCAAGTTCTTTCAGATTAGAAATGGCGGGAGCATCAGTTTTATCAGTTTCACTGCAAATTTTGTAAAAGTTTTATAATGTTTTCATAGGTTGTAATTCAGAAGTACAATGTTTTATAGTTTGTAATTCAGAAATACAAGTACATAAGAACCATCTGTTAGAGGATATGCCACTGAAAGGGACAACCAACTAATTTAAAAATTATCTATTGGGTGATATGATTAACAATATTTCAAAGAATTTTTTAAGTGTTTGATTCTTATTAACGGACTGGTATTTCATTTCTGACCAGTATCATGTAAAAGCTTCCCTAAAATTTTTATTCTGGTTTACATGGATTAGCATAAAGATAGAGCAAAAATTTCATCTTTGAAGGAGATCTGGTTAGATCCATGGATATCTGAATGGCATTGATTTATAAACCAACATTATTACTTGTGTGTTAATAATAAAATCTAAAACTTAGTATAAGTTCTTAAATGAAATTCATTTGACTTTCTCATATGAGTGACTCTTAAGGTTAGAAACTAATATAAATTTAGAAAAATGAAACCAAATGTTTTCAACAAAGTAATTTATTTTTTTCCTGAGACTAAATTCAGTACAGTATTTGTTTTTATAACATCCAACATGTCTTATGTTAAACTTAACCACTTTCTATGCAGTGACTGTGGTGAGATGATCTATTTTATTTGACTACCCTCAATGTAATTCATTTGGGTAGTTCTAAGGCATATCAGTGATCAAAATGTTTCTCCCTACAGTTACTCTTGCATTCTCAATCAGTTTCTTCTGCACATCATCTAAAGAAAATTTATGTGGTATGATTACACTCTTTTTTTTTTTAATACCAGAATTTCTAAAACTAAGAAAAACACTAACATTTAAAACATCAGTGTTTCTAGTCAAGGATATTTCAATTAAATTTCATCAGTACATTATAGTTTAACTCATGCTAGAAATGTTAAAACCCAAGATCTTCTGAGTCACATAATACCAACATTTCATATTAACGAATAAATTACTCAAGTTCTATACAAAGAAACTAAGTGATGAGAAACAGAAAAAGTTAAGCTTTCAATAGTTTTAAAAAAATACAGAAGCAAACTAATGAACACAACTACGCAAAATATACGCTAACCAATTGCAAGCTAAACTAGAGATTAACCTTTAAAAAAATACATTTTAGAACTTAGAAGCAAACTAATGAACACAACTACACAAAATATACACTAACCAATTGCAAGCTAAACTAGTTAGAGATTAACCTTTAAAAAAATACATTTTAGAACTTCGTGACACCCTCATAAAAGGCAGCAAACTAAGGGTATTAAAACAGTAGTCATTATTTCAGTTACTGTGCATCAAGTCTAAAAGATCCAGATAAAGGGAATGTTTTGTGATTCAATTTAAATAACTTTAAAATTGGAAACATTTAATTATTGATAATATAATTAAAATTTAAAGAATATACACAAATGATCTGAATAGGTTTTATATTCAGTAACTTGCATGGTTTTTACACTGGCACTTTTATCATTAATTTAGGAGAATCAGATGCATTTCCCTCCATATACTTAGGCATTAAGATTTCAAATTTATAAATATGGTAGTATAGTATTTTAAATATTAAGTTTTTACATGAATATTGGGTTTATCCGTATTTTCCTTTGTTTCCCAGGTATTATCCAGTTTTGTAAGGAAAACACTTTGATATCACAATCAGAACTTGTCTTGGTTACTAGGCTGTAGCCATAATTGGGTTACAGTCACTTAGATTCATTATTTGGAATTATACTTAACTAAGACAAACCTAAATGAAACTTATCTCCTAGAAGAATTTCACATTTGCATTTACCTGCATGGCAGAATGAGTTTAAGCACATTTTAGCTGTTAGGAAATATTTAATTTACTTAAACTTGTTATCTGACTACTCAGAACTCTGAGTAGTCAACTGTACCTTTGCGTTTACTTAAAACTATATCGGATTCACTTCAAATAGAAGATTTTTAAATAGAAGTTAGACTTCATTAAGGTACTGGTATTAACTTTAAATCTGAAAGAAAACATACTGAAAGTTTGACAAGTTCATTAAAAAATTTTTAGCATGTCTTGATATATTTATCAGCTTTTTATTCTTCTTTCTGCTGGCATTTCCTTAATGTTTGTTTGTTTCACCTCTCTGGTTCATTGGATTGCTACTATTTATGCTTTCATGGACTTTATCTTCACAGTTTACTGTATCTTGTAAAGGCTTTACCACATCAGCTGTACTGGCTGTTTTTGGCAAGGTCATCTGCAGTGCACACCACAGGGCAGTGCGTGTTTTCCGAGTAGCCACACACATCTCTTTAATTGCTGAAGCAAGGGCAAAAACATCTGTAAAATAAACATTCAGGGTCATTTCATATTAAATGCCATTTAAATATCTGTTAAATCTCACAAAACCCAGTGCTTTTGCTACTAAATGATCAAATGTTATTTTTGTAAAAAAAGGATAGTTATTGATTGAACCAAAGTCCTGTCCTTTATCATTAAAATATTTAAAAGTATTGATACTTTATTTCTGACTTGTACAATAGTGACTATAGTTTGAGTAGAACACAGACTGTCTTGAAACAATTATAACAGACAAAATTAATAAAATGGAAATACTTTTGGAGTAAATAATGTGGAGATTATTTACCAATTTATTCTGTAGGTAAGTGTTAATTTTAGAAATCTAATCTTTCAACCTCAGAATCTGATTTTATCAATACCTAAATTATCACACTGACTTATCACAAGAATATGCATTAATATTTGTACCTCTGTCATCTTGGCATCTAGGAACTCCTTGCCTTTGCCGATTGGAAGCATTAACAATTTCATCCTTTCTACGTGACTGTACAATGTGAATAGACTCCAAGTGTCTATCAAGAGCAGTAGAGATACTGGCATGAAGAAGAGAACTCCGAAGACGTTCCATTTTGCCTAGTAAAGTCACAACCTGAGGGAAGCATTTTAAATTTTGATAAGACATGTCCTGCCATTAACTTAAGTAAAAATAAATCTTCAGTGAAGCAGAATAGAGATGACAGCAATAATATTCATTCAATAAATCAAAGAATGCTTACTGTGTCCTGACACCATGCTGGGGGAAACAAAAATGGAAAGTGTTTTCTATCTACTTGTCTATGTTAATTCTAAAAATATGTGGTAGTTGATTACTGAAAATAAGCATCAATGAAAATGTTAAATATTCAAACATTACCATGTCATTAACTGCAAATACAAGATCTGATACTGTTTTTGACAAATAAGAGACCAGCCTGCAAACAGCATTGTTAGGAAATATTGTAATCTAATGGAAAAAGTTTTGAGCTAAAAAGAGAAGTACTTGACTGATTAATCCTGACCTCAACAAGTCTTTAATTTTTCTGGGCCTCCAATGTTCCCTTTTTAGAAATCAGAAATATTCAGATAGTAATACTGACTAGTGATAGCTTTAAGGAATCCATAATACAGAAAATACTGATTTAAATTTACATTAAAATAATACAAAATGACTCCTGTAACTGTCAAAACTGCTAAAGAAAATTAGGATGCTTCTCAATCCTCTGGATGATGAAACTTAAAAAAGGGCACAGATATATTAGGTCAGTAGGGGGAGTATGTTTCATATGCCTAACTTGTTTCAAATTCTAAACTTGGAAAGTATATGGAAAGAGAACTTTTTGAATAATTGCAATTTGAAGATCAAGTAAATACAGTAATTGTCTTTGGGAGTTAAAAGATTTAACAATTGATAGCAGAACTTGGTGTTCACTGATTGGAGAATATAGGGGGAAAAAGCTTCTCAAGAAACCAATGGCACTGGAATTAATGTTTCTCTAACCTCAAACTCGTATTAAGTTGCTTCATAATAAGTCTATTCCGTATGTTAAATATTTTCCTCTCAACTGTGTATCAGCCAGATCCTTCAGGGGAAAACAAAACACACAAAAAAAACCTCCAGGGAACTAATTATTTTTAAATAAGACAATAATTTTGAGCAAATGATAAAGAAAGAGTAAAGAAATGTGCAAATTGGGGCTGGGCACTGTAGCTCACACCTGTAATCCCAGCACTTTGGGGAGGCCGAGGCGGGCGGATCATTTGAGATCAGGAGTTCGAGACCAGCCTGACCAACATGGTGAAACCCTGTCTCTACTAAAAATAAAAAAAATTAGTCGGGTGTGGTGGTACACACCTGTAATCTCAGCTATTCAGGAGGCTGAGGCAAGAAAATCACTTGAACCCGGGAGGCAGAGGTTGCAGTGAGCCAAGATCTTGTCAGAGTGAGACTCCATCTCAAAAAAAGAGAAAAGTCTGCACAGGTGATTTTTAAATAAAGTTTAAAAAATATTTTTTTTTCAAAATTCTACAAAGCTAGCAAACTAGAAAATAGTAATTTTTTTTTTTTTTTTTTTTTTTTTTTGAGACGGAGTCTTGCTCTGTCGCCCAGGCTGGAGTGCAGTGGCGCGATCTCGGCTCACTGCAAGCTCCGTCTGCCGGGTTCACACCATTCTCCTGCCTCAGCCTCCCGAGTAGCTGGGACTACAGGCGCCTGCCACCACGCTCGGCTAATTTTTTATATTTTTAGTAGAGACCGGGTTTCACCGTGTTAGCCAGGATGGTCTTGATCTCCTGACCTTGTGATCCGCCCACCTTGGCCTCCCAAAGTGCTGGGATTACAGGCATGAACCACCCACGCCCGGCGAAAATGTAATTTTTAAATCCACTGTTAATGAAATAATGTTGCTAAGTATAGATAAAATGAATTTTTTTTTTTTTGAGACAGGGTCCCACTCTGTCCCAGGCTGGCATGCAGTGGCATCATCTCAGCTCACTGCAACCTCTGCCTCCCAGGCTCAAGTGATCCTCCCACCTAAGCCTTCCAAGTAGCTGGGACTATAGGCACATGCCACCATGCCCAGCTAATTTTTGTAAAGAAAATAAAATTATTATAACAGGCATAAACATATCCTTCTAAATTAATGTGAAGCATAAGCAAAGCTGGGAAAAGTATATCACTATCCACAGTATGTCATCCTTCATTTCCTAGAAATGTATTACTGAGATAAAGAAATTTTAATTTGGAAGTTTTTTTTTTAAATAATAAAAGATTGAAGTTTTTATTAACATCTGGCTGTACCTCATATGTTAGGCTCTGAATGTACCATGGGTAAATTCCATGGTACAGATTTACAAATTTGACCCATGTTGATTTTTCTAATTCCTAAAATGGTTTTATTCAATAAAAGAGGTAATCCGTTTTGCTGCATTTTTTTTCCCGGGAAGAATCTTTATCAAATTTTATTTGGAAAACTAAGTTTTTAAGAGAGGAAGGTCAAAAAAGGAAAAGTTTACCTACCCTAAGTTGCTTAGAAAATTCTGAAATTATAAAGAAGATAATAGGAATAATCATTAAATTACAAAATGACTTAACGAGGATTCTTTACAACATTTGACTTGAAGTCATATCCTACTTCGCCAAAACAAAAGTATTTTGTTGACTGGTGGTGGCTCACACCCAGCACTTTGGGAGGCTGAGGCAGGTGGATTGCTTGAGCTCAGGAGTTTGAGACCAACCTGTGCAACATGGCAAAACCCTGTCTCTATAAAAAATACAAAAATTAGATGTGTGTGGTAGCGTGCATCTGTAGTCCCAGCTATTTGGGGGCTTAGGCAGGAGGATCTCTTGAACCCAGAAGGTCAAGGCTACAGTGAGCATAGATCATGCCACTGCACTCTAGCCTGGGTGACAAAGTGAGACCTGCCTCAAAAAAAAAAAAATCAAAGATAGTAATTCCCTATTAAGTTACCATCTTATGTAAGCACAGCTTGCTCATCAAGCTGGAAAACAAATGTGACAAAGAAATGAGACTTTCTCCATAAATAATACTCAAAATGATTTTTGCTTTTTAAAAAATTCTTTCAGTTGAGGATTAGCTCCACTGCCAATTTGAGCTTCAAGAGGAACCATTTAAATTACGAAAATTACTTTTAAAATGATTGAGTGGGACTATTTTCCCTTTCCTTTTTCTTTTTCTTTTTTTTTTTTTTGAGACAAGATCTTGCTCTGTTCCCCAGGTTGGAATGCAATGGTGTGGTTATGGCTCACTGTAGCCCTGACCTCCCAGGCTCAAGCTATCTTCCCACCTCAGCCTCCTGAGTAGCATAAGCATGTGACACCATGTCCAGCTAATTTTTAATTTTTAGTAGAGACAGGATCTCCCTATGTTGCCCAGGATGGTCTCAAACTCCTGGGCTCAAGTGATTCTCCCACCTCCACTTCCCAAAGTGCTGGTATTACAGGTGTGAGCCACTGCACCCAGCCCCTTTCCTAAATATTATAGTTCTAGGACCAAACATGAAAAAAATATATTTCAGAGAGTTAGATGTAAATGTGATTTAAAAACCCTTCAAAGCTCTAAAACTTGATGAGAGTTTTATTTATTTATTTATTGAGATAGAGTCTTGCTCTGTCACTCAGGCTGGAGTGCAGTGGCGTGATCTTGACTCACTGCAACCTCTGCCTCCTGGGTTTAAATGATTCTCCTGCCTCAGCCTCCCGAGTAGCTGGGACTACAGGCGCATGCCACCACCCCCAGCTAATTTTTGTATTTTTAGTAGAGACGGGGTTTCACCATAATGGCCAGGCTGGTCTCGAGCTCCTGACCTCAGGTGATCTGCCTGCCTCGGCCTCCCAAAGTGGTGGGATTACAGGAGTGAGCCACCACGCCTGGCCTGAAACTTAAAAAAAAATTAACAAAAAATCCATCCACTGTTATCTATTTTTACAGCTTACTCTGGCTAGTTCTCGAAGTTCATCCACAATTAAGCGATCAACTCTAGATGGGTTGGAAGTCAGCCTTGGAACTGGAGTGTTGTTAGTACTGGATACTTTTTTTCCAGGATAATTCTTGGCAAGGGCTAATTCAGTCTGTAAAAAATTACATACTTTTTAGATGTAGAATTTTCTAAATATGATTCGACCATGAATAATAGTTTTCGTAAGCCTAATAAATAGAGTATTACCACTTTAAATGAAAATTCTGTTTTGGTATCAAAAGACAACAAATGTAAACCACAATACCACAGTATTTTTCTATCTTTTTTTTTTCAGATGGAGTCTCACTTTGTTGCCCAGGCTGGAGTGCAGTGGTGCAGTCTCGGCTCACTGCAACCTCCGTTTCCCGGGTTCAAGCGATTCTCCTGCCTCAGCCTCCCGCGTAGCTGGGATTACAGGCGCCTGCCACCACGCCTGGCTAATTTTTTGTATTTTTAGTAGAGACTGGGTTTCACCATGTTAGCCAGGCTGGTCTCCAACTCCTGACCTTGTGATCCGCCCACCTTGGCCTCCCAAAGTGCTGGGATTACAGGCGTGAGCCACCGCACCCAGCTATCGTCTTAATACAAATAAAATACCTGAGTATACCAACAGGTTAACACTAAAAAATTCAAAGAAATAAACTTGTAACCACTAAGGGAGTAAAAAATCTACTTCAGGGCAAGTCAACTTAGAATAACAATAACTTTAAAATGTCAAGCATTTTTCGTCTTCATTTATTTAAGCTTCCCATTGGCCAACCCCATCCATTTTTAGTTTTTAAGTAACCCACTTAATTCCTTACAGTAATGAACTTACAGCAAATTCTGGACATTATAGAATTCAGCTCAGAAATAAGGCAAGTTGGCCGGGTGCAGTGGCTCACACCTGTAATCCCAGCACTTGGGACATCAAGGTGGGAGGATGGCTTGAGGCCAGGGGTTTGAGACCACCGTGGGGAACATAGTGAAACCCAATGTCTACAAAAAATTAAAATTAGCCAGGCATGGTGGCATGTGCCTGTAGTACTAGCTACTCAGGAGGCTAAGGAGGAAGGATTGCTTGAGCCCAGGAGTTTGGTTACAGTAAACTATGATTCTGCCACTGTACTCCAGCCTGGGCAACAGAGCGAGACTCTGTCTCTTTAAAACAACAACAAATAAAGCAAAAAGAAATAAGGCAAGTACTCTTACACTACACTAAGGTAAACAGAATGAAGACAGGCAAAAGGAACATACTGTTATTCCTAAGTGGTTAACTTTGTGTTACCTTTTTTCTCTCTTTTTCTAATGCTCTCCATTGTTCACAGCACTCTTCTAGACGAATATGAAGTTCACTGGCTGGTCCACTACGGGTTTTAATTGGTCTTTGAAATCCAAAAGTTGGCATGAGACCAGAAAAAGAATTATCACCATACATCATATTAAAATAAGGGTACAAATGGCTTAAGTCATCATAAGAAAGTAAGTCATAGGAATCCAACAGTGGAACAACTGAATGGCCAAATGGGTGGGTGGATCTTAGGGGAAACCCATTTGAACCAAGTTGTTGAAAACCCTGATTATGCCTTAAATCTCCCATCATATAATTATTAGAAAAGCATGACACTTGTGTGCGATTCACATGGCTATTGTCTCCACCTCTCGTTCTGTGGCTATTAGAATGACCCTGTGACTCCAGTAGATCTTGGTATGTATTTTGTGATAAGCCATCTAAATGCTTTGGACCTTCCTCAGGATCATAATGTCCACTCTGGGGCTTGGCTTGAAAATTATGTTTGTTTACATTTTCAATTATCCCATACTGCTGAGCTGAATAGTTATCACAAAATCCATTTAGCTGCTTTATTTTTTTATCCGTAACCAATTTGAAGAGATTTTCTTCTCCAGGCTTTGTTAGTCCTTCTATGTGATTGACAGATTGGATTCTTTCTGCACCACTGTAACTAAAATCAAAACTAGAAAATGCTGAAGGGTTTTCTTGGCAATATTTCTGAAATAAATTGCTATTTGGGGTTAAGTTTGTGGATGATAGTTGGGGGAAATCTGAAGAATGGTTAGAACCTTTTGAAGCTGCACTTAAATGACTATTTAATTTCATCAAGTTACCTTGATTTCGATAAGGAATAGGAGTGTTATTTTTTGTTTGAACATTCATCCAAGTTGGTCTGTTTAAATTGATACCTCCTGAAGATGTTGCTGAGTTTGATAATAAATGCACTGATTTAAAATACTCAGAATGTGGGGGATCAGGTTTAGCAAACTGTTGCTTTTCTGTGACGTTAGCAAAATCATTAGCGGGACAAGCTGTGTGAGGTTTTAGTCCATATTCTGATGTTAAGCCAAAATCAGCAGCGAATACTGCTTCCTTTGCAAACTGTTTCTCTGTCAGATGTGGCGTAGTTTTTGGAAATGTGAAATTCTGCTGATTAGGGATTGTCTCCTCCATTTTTTTCTGATTCGCTGGCTTAACCTGAAATAACTTTGTGTAGGTGTCTGCTTCTACAGCTGGTGTTTCAGGTGTGCCATTGGCTAATTTTTTGCTATCTTGGACACTAAAATTTGAACATTTATTAAGCTTAGCCTTATTAGGATGAACATACTCTGGGTATCTACAATAATCTACATTTTCATTGTATCTACTAAATTGAGAAAGAAACATCTCTGCCCTTTTTTGCTGTAGTGGTGCTTCAAGACCTTTAGTACATATTCTATCTCTTCCATAAGGGTAGATATCAACTCCTGATTCTTTCATGATATCAGACAGACCAGTTTGGGGTGTAAAACAGTTTTTGATAAGTGGATATTCTTGGAATGTTGTCTTAGCTGTATCATTTGTCTGAATATTGTGACAGTTAGAATGATCACTTCGTGAGGGGTACATCCATTGTTCTTCAAGGTCTAAACCAGTAAATCCATGATAAAGTTCATCTATTTTTTGTTGTGGTGTGAGATTACTGTTACGCAGGTATTGCTTTTCCATTGCTGACACAGATTCACCACTATAAAAAGCTTGCTGAGAGATGACTGTATCTATTGGCCTTTTGGTTTCTGTTAAGAGGTCATGGTGATCTGCAAATCTGCTTGTGTTCATTGGCCAAACTGACTTTAAATTGGAGGAGCAGGTCCTAGAACAAATAAATATATTTAATTACAACTTAGGTTTTAAAGACTTTATTTCCTCAGTGGAAAAGGGAGAAAAGGTCTTCAAAAACATTTATCTTGCCCCATGTCACCATTCTCTAATCCCTTTCAACTCTGCTTTATAAGCTACCATTAGCTCCAGATAATTATCTATCACATGAAATGTGCTATATGTTATATAAATATGCATTTTAATGTCTTCACTGTACTTTCCCAAGAGACAATAACTAAGGCCTAATATGTGACTTCATGGTCTTAGATGAATTATTTATCTATAGTAAGCAGAAAATAAGTTTTTCCTTTGCTTAGGTTATTACATAAAAGCACTGTTGACCACAGTTTTTTTTAATGAAAAAAATGTGTTTTGCTTAAACTTTGTGAAATTAAAATATTTTAATTGGTTATATGTGTGCTACATACTTCCCTATTTATGAAATAGTATATTTGGGTAACATAGCTTCCACACTTCAATAAAACAATTGAAACATTACAAAATTTTCTAACACATGAATAAAATCCATATGTATTTCTGCATAGTAGTAATGAGTTTTATTCTTTGGGATCTATGTATAAAAGTTCCTTTGAATTTATATTATTTAAGCCAATCTTTAGTTCATTAACTCAAGGGAAATAGCTCTGAATTATGCAAGAATAATTTTTCAGTGAAAGTCCTTATACAAAACCTTAGACTGAACTTCCAATTATATAGCAAATACTTCAGCAAAATCAAGTCTCCTTGAAACAATATTTGAATTAAGATACCTACTGTCAGATGATCCACTATTAAGTAAAAATAAAAGTTAATAAACAGGGTAAACTAGTGTATGTTAGTTTAAAAGCCTGTTATATACTATATAGATTATATACTAACCCTTCAGCAAAATATGGCTGTGACTTATCTTGTTCTTCCAAAATGTTAGACACAAGTCCATATAAGTCTGTTTCACTGCCATAGTCATTTCTTTCTGTTTGAATCCTAAAAATAAATGAATTCGTGCTGAAATACAATATATTGATTACTCTTTCCAGACTTATCCTACCTTACCATCTTTATCTATAAAATATGTGGACTGAATCTACACCATCATTTCAAATAAAGAAGAGACTAGAACTCAAGAATATTTTCTTTTCTACATAAATATTTTTATGTGGAAATGTCTTTTCCACATAAATATTTCTCCTTCATTTCAAATCCTATATCTAACTTACAGTGTATGCTTACCTCTTATTTCTCCACAACACATGGTTTTCATTTTAGGTGACCAAGATATAAATCTCTCATCTATGATGTCACAGACATGCTTGGTATCATAGCTGCTCCTGAAAGCAAGTCTTGTCTTATTATACATTATTCCATCAACACCTGCTCAGCTTCCTCATTTGCAATTTGAAAACCATATGAACCTGATGCTCTATTCTATTTTTGTGACTCTATATTAATATTGGATAAAAAAGTGAAATGCGATATGGTCATCCTAGACACCACAGCAATTTTGCAGTTGTCGCTTAAATGTAACAGATTTGGGAGCCATCCCTAATGCTTGCAAAGCATGACTGGATGGAGTTCCTTTTATCCCAGAAATCCACCTAGTGACTGATACTGACTAAATACAAAATGTAAAAACCACAAGCACGTGGAAGATTGGTACCTTTTACCTGTTACAGTTTTTGGGTAATTTTTTCCTTGAAGTAATACAGGTTGAGTATTCCTTATCCAAAATGCTTGGGATCAGAGGTGTTTTAGATTTCAGGTTTTTTTCTTGGATTCTGGAAATATACATCATACTCCAAATATAAAATGTATATTTGTATATTTGGTTGAACGTCCCTAATCCAAAATCTGAAATGCTCCAATGAGCATTTGTTTTGAGCATCATGTCAGCACTCAAAAAGTTTTGGATTTTGGATCAGTCTGGATTTCGGATTTTCAGATTGGGATGCTCAACCTGTACGTCTATTTGTTGGTTTGTTTATTTATTTATTTATTTTTGAGATGGAGTCTCGCTCTGTTCCCCAGGCTGCAGTGCAATGGCGCGATCTCTGCTCACTGCAACCTCCACCTCCCAGGTTCAAGCGGTTCTCCTGCCTCAGCCTCCCAAGTAGCTGGGACTACAGGTGCGTGCCACCACGCCTGGCTAATTTTTTTTTGTATTTTCAGCCTGACCATGTTGGTCAGGCTGGTCTCGAACTCCTGACCTTGTGATCTGCCCACCTCAGCTTCCCAAAGTGCTGGGATTACAGGCATGAGCCACCGCTCCCGGCCCTGTACGTTGTTTTATAATAAATTGTAACTTCCTGTTTTGTCATATTTCAACATTTCATATTGTTGGGATATTTTAGAAATAAAATACCTTATATTTGCATAACACTCATATTTAATTGATCTTCATAACATTGGAAAGGTAAGCATTAGTAATCATTCGTTATTATCTGTTGAATAAATGAATAATCATTTGAGATATTAAGAAACTTGTATTTTGCAAGGGTATATGACTTGCCAAACTACTATATACTTGCTAAATAGTCTCCCTGTAAGTCCAATACCTTTTCTACTACATGTGTTATCTCATAAAAGTTCAATATAAAAGCTTTTTTGTGTAATTATATATTAGTATATATCTAAAAAATATTCAATGTAATATATACCAAACTGCTAGCAGCTGTTATTGGGTGGCGGGGGGAGAAGGTTAAGACAGACTTTCACTTTTCTTGATATATATTTCTGAAAAGTTTGAATTTTTTCACTTGATCTTAGCCAAAAGCTGAGAATAGGCTTGAATTTTTTCAATAGCATATATCAACTTTAAAAATATTTTTGTTTTTTGTAGAATTATGTATTACATAGACTTTCTAATAAAATTATTTTAGAGAATTTGCCAAGAATTTTAATTTTTTAACACTTTTCTAATAAATACAAATAACTATTTCCTGGTTAGACTAATGAGGCATCAACCTCTATAAATAGCTCCCATATATAATTAAAGATAGATGTCACTCCCTTAGGGCTCCTCTTTGCAATAGGCTCCCATAATATCCTAGTTATCGTCGTCATCATCATCATCATCATCATCATCATGAAGATTATAAAGGCAAGGATAATATTTGCCATGTTTAAATTCTGGTATCCCCCATAGAAAAGCATCTGATGTACAGGGGGCCCTTATTATTTGTGGAATTGAACAGAAAAATAATTTAAAATATCTTATGTTTGATAAAACCCTGTTTGTTGTAGAGTTGTGAAGGAAAAAAATGGAAAATTTAGAACTGGATGACAAAAACACCTAAAAGTTTTAACTCATTCATATAAGTCATCTTTAGAAAGAAGAACTTAAGATTTATGCACTAAATGTTCCCACTAATGAATTTTTTTAAGTAATAACCTAGCTGGGCAGAGGCTCATGTCTGTAATTCCAGCACTTTGGGAGGCCAAGGTGGGAGGATGGTTTGAGGCCAGGAGTTCAAGACCAGCCTAGGCAACAAAGTGAGACCTCGTTTCTTAAAAAGAAAAGGCAACAATTTTTTTTAAAGTTAGCTGACCACCGTGGTGCATACCTGTAGTCCCAGCTACTGTGGAGGCTGAGGCAGGAGTATGGTTTGAGCCCAGGAGTTCAAAGTTGTAGTGAGCCATGATCTCGCCACTGCACTCCAGACTGGGTGACAGAGCGAGACCCTGTCTCAACAAAACAAAACAAAACAAAACACCGTAAAAACTATACACAAATAACTGCCCAGTTTACACTTTCCTAAAAGTTTGAAAAACACAAAATGCCACAATAGTAAAATGATGATGTAGGGAACAGAGAGCAAATAAACCTCAGTTCCTATGTAATTAAATTTAAAAATACCTCAATTACCCTGAGAAATGAATTAATTTACCTGTTCTTTATACTGATCTGAGAATTAGAAGGTTGTTTAATGTCATCTCCATAAGTAGACCATGGTGCACAGAAAAGTGAAGAATCTACAGAACTTGAATATTCTGTTGAAGAAAATGGAGTATAGGTCTGCCTTAGGTCTACATTGTCTTCACTCTGAAAGTTTTAAGAAATGTTTATCAGACACATCAAAACTTCATTTGTTGTAGAATATGAGAAAAATAAGAAAGCGGAAATAACACAGATGTAAGAGTTGGGAGAATTACATTCAAATGCAGACTTAGTGACTTAAGCTTGCTTTATACCAGGGATTGGCAAACTTTTTCTGCAAAAGGCCAAATAGTAAATATTTTAGGCTTAGCTGGCCATTAAGGTTGCTGTCAAAACTCTTCAACTCTAATGCTGCAGCACTAAATCAACCATAGACAATAAACAAATGGGTTTGGCTGCATTGCAATAAAACTTTATTTACAAAACAGGTATCGGGCAGCTCTGGCTCCTTGTTGCTGGTCCGTGGTATAAAATACCTATAATTATTGTAGTTTTTTGTAATTTTTTGAATAGATAAGCATTATGTGGATACTAGCAATGTTATTTTTAATACATTATATATAAAATTCAGTCTTAGGGCCAGGCGCGGTGGCTCAAGCCTGTAATCCCAGCACTTTGGGAGGCCGAGGTGGGCGGATCACGAGGTCAGGAGATGAGACCATCCTGGCTAAACCCTGTCTCTACTAAAAGTACAAAAAATTAGCCAGCTGTGGTGGTGATGGGCGCCTGCAGTCCCAGCTACTTGGGAGGCTGAGGCAGGAGAATGGCATGAACCCGGGAGGCGGAGCTTGCAGTGAGCCAAGATAGCACCACTGTACTCCATCCTGGGCGACAGAGCGAGACTCTGTCTCAAAAATAAATAAATTTCAGTCTTAATGTCCCCAATCTCTGAAAAAAGTTAATGTATATTTATATGGAATTTTACACTATTCAAATAAATTTCACATATATTATCATATCCAGTAAACCTTGTGACATGAGTATTATCTCTACTTTAAAAACAAGGAAACTGAGGCTGCAAGTCACTCAGCCAATATGTAACAAATCTAAAACCAAAACTCAAGGTCTTTTTCCTCCTATTTGAGGACATTTTATACAGTATCTTTTTTTTTTTTTTTTTTTTTTTTAGACAAGAGTCTGGCTCTGTTGCCCAGACTGGAGTAGAGTGGCGAGATCTCGGCTCACTGCAACCTCTGCCTCCCGGGTTGAAGTGATTCTCCTGCATTAGCCTCCCAAGTAACTGGGATTACAGGCACCTGCCACCATGCCTGGCTAATTTTTGTATTTTCAGTAGAGAGTTTTAGGGTTTCACCATGTTGGTCAGGCTGGTCTCAAATCCTGACCTCAAGTGATCTGCCCGCCTTGGGCCTTCCGAAGTGTTGGGATTACAGGCGTGAGCCATTGCACCCAGCCTCGGTGAATGCTTCTGTAATGAACCTCAGTAAACAAAAACTTTGGGTGTTAAGTTTCTTTCTTTCTTTTTTTAAATAGAAATGGAGTCTCACTGTGTTGCCCAGGCTGGTCTTAAACTCCTGGCCTCAAGCGATCCTCCTGCCTTGGCCTCCCAAAGTGCTGGGATTGAGTCACTTTGCCGGGCCTTGGGTTTTAAGATTTTAATGATTTAAACCCTGCCTCCTTCCAAAAGGGACCATGTAGGGAAAGTGAATTTAACAAACAAAAAAAGATTAAGCTAATTTATACATTGTTTATTCTAGAAAATGCTTCCTTAAAGAAGACTGAAAGTATAAATTCAAAATTTTTAACTCTCCAGATAAGTAACTATTAAAACCTGAGATGCAATAACTATAAATACCCAGACATAAACACAATGAAAATAGTATTTTCTTATAAATACAGAAGAGATGTAATTCTGGCCGGGCGCAGTGGCTCACATCTATAATCCCAGCACTTTGGGAGGCCTAGGTGGGCGGATCACCTGAGGTCAGCAGTTTAACTCCTCATCAACATGGCGAAAGCCCGTTTCGACAAAAATACAAAAATTAGCCAGGTGTGGTGGCAGGTGCCTGCAATCGCAGCTACTCAAGAGGCTGAGGCAGGAGAGTCACTTGAACCCAGAAGGCGGAGGTTGCGGTGAGCCAAGATTCAGCTATTGCACTCCAGCCTGGGCAACAGAGGGAGACTCCATCTCAAAATAAATAAATAAATAAATAAAATAAAATAAAATAAAGAAAAAAAGGAAAAGATATAATTCTGGCTAAAAGTATTTTCTAATTGCTTTTATTCTGTTAATATTTCTAAATTTTTGTTCCTAATAGATATGATCACTGAAAAACATTTAAACTATACAACGTTATATGATACCAACAAAATGTGAACATTAAGAAATACCTTCCAATCATCCATCTTCAAGAATCTCAAAATATTTTACAACCATTTGTTTAAGTTCTGGTTATGATTCTATTTAAAACCCACACATTATAATTTTTCTGTTTATAGTTTATATTACGACTATTCTCAAGTTGAGGAAATGGAAACACAGAAGGGATTTTGCTGAGAGCTAAAACTAAAAACTACCTTTCCAGAATTTGTTGGTTAGCAGCAACTTTTACAAAGGCTTTTTATCTTTCTTTCCTAATTTTATCCTTTGAGTTCTAAAGTTATCATCATAGGCCCACTCTTATGTGTGAAGTATCCAAAGTGACATAAATAATTGTTCATCTTTTTGAAATAGTTGCTTAAACAAAAGGAACATTTTCAGATTATGTAATGTCAAATGAATAAACAGTATTGGAAATTGAAAATATTTTGGGAGTATTCTTTCAAGTACATTTTACATTTTAAAATACATTTTGAATATTACAAATAAAAATCCTTTTAAAGGACTGACTTAACTTTTGTATTCTTGGGTTAAAACAACTAAAGTAATGTGGTGGATTCAAACAATCATACTTGAAATATCTGCATCCCTTTCGTTAACAGAGGCCAGGAAATATGCAACTATTTGAGTGGGCATATTAACTGGATTAACTTTAAAATGTATCACTTATATCCTTAACATACTTAAAACAGTGAACTGAAATTAAATCCAAGTAATTTTAGTCCGGATGTAAACACTGCAGAGAGCAGTGGAACTATGGTCTGGGTTCCACTTGAGCTTTGTCATTTAGGGCACAAATCAAGCTCTCTGAGGCTCAGTTTCTCAATCTGTACAGTGGCATAATATACAAGATTCTTAGTGTGGATTAAATAAAATAATTTATTTCTAGATATTGTTATAATTCAAAGTACAACAATATCAACATTGATGTCCTGGTTAAATAATTTCAAATGAAAATTACTTACATTACCCAAGCTTTATTTCCTTTGATTAATAAATCTAAATGTCTTGGTGAGGTAAGTGGTAGCATATAATTTAAAACATTGTTAAAACCAGAAAATAAAGGAGTAAAGTGAAATTTTCACCTTTAAATTATCAAAAATATGTTTGTACCAACTTGCAATAAATGCCTGAAGGAAAAAAACATATTTTAATCTTACTAAATAATGGATTTTCTTACATTTCTGGCATTATGTTATGCTAAGGACAAGATGGAAACGAATCAATGAAAAATCTTATTCCTCAATTTGTTTTCTTTTTTCTTTTCTTTTTTTTTTTTTTTTTGAGAGGGAGTCTCACTCTGTCACCCAGGCTGGAGTGCAGTAGCATGATCTTGGCTCACTGCAACCTCCACCTCCCTGGTTTAAGATTCTCCCGCCTCAGTCTCCCAAGTAGCTGGGATTACAGGTGCCCGCCCCCACACCCGGCTGATTTTTGTATTTTTAGTAGAGATGGGGTTTCGCCATGCTGGCCAGGCTGGTCTTGAACTCCCGAACTCAGGTGATCCACCCACCTCAGCCTCCCAGAGTGCTGGGATTACAGGCACGAGCCATGGCGCCCGGCCCTTAACTTATTTTCAAAGCAAAGTATGTATTCTGCAAACACTGTATTTAAAAGATTGTAGCCGGACGCGGTGGCTCACGCCTGTAATCCCAGCACTTTGGGAGGCTGAGGCGAGCGGATCACGAGGTCAGGAGATCGAGACCATACTGGCTAACACAGTGAAACCCCATCTCTACTAAAAATACAAAAAATTAGCCGGGCGTGGTGGCGGGTGCCTGTAGTCCCAGCTACTCGGGAGGCTGAGGCAGGAGAATGGCGTGAACCTGGGAGGTGGAGCTTGCAGTGAGCAGAGATCGCGTCACTGCACTCCAGCCTGGGCGACAGAGCAAGACTCCGTCTCAAAAAAAAAAAAAAAATTGTTCCTGGGCTGGGCGCTGTGGCCTGAAATCCTAGCACTTTGGGAGGCCGAGGCGGGAGGATGGCTGGAGCCCAGAATTTCGAGACCAGCCTGGGGAACATGGCGAAACCCGGTCTCTAAAAACAATACAAAAATTAGCCGGGCATGATGGCAGGTGCCTGTAATCCCAGCTACTGGGGAGGCTGAGACGGAAGAACTGCTTGAACCAGGGAGACAGAGGTTGCAGTGATCCGAGATCGTGCCACTGCACTCCAGCCGGGGCAACAGAAGGAGACTCCGTCTCAAAAAACAAAACAAAACGGCTGGACGCGGTGCCTCATGCCTGTAATCCCAGCACTTTGGGAGGCCGAGGTGCGCGGATCACCCGAGGTTGGGAGTTCGAGACCAGCCTGACCAACATGGAGAAACCCTGTCTCTACTAAAAATACACAATTAGCCAGGCGTGGTGGCGCATGCCTGTAATCCCAGCTACTCCGGAGGCTGAGGCAGGAGAATAACTTGAGCCCGGGAGGCGGAGGTTGAGGTGAGCCGAGATCGCACCACTGCACTCCAGCCTGGGCAACAACAGCAAAACTCCATCTCAAAAACAAAAACAAAACAAAACAAAAAACAGCCGGGCGTGGTGGCGCGTGCCTCAGGAAGCTGAGGCACAAGAATCGCCTGAGCCCGGCTGGCGGAGGTTGCAGTGAGCCGAGATGGCGCCACTGCACTCCAGCCTAGGAGACAGAGCAAGACCCTGTCTCAAAAAAAAAAAAAAAAAAAAAAAAAAAAAAAAAAAAAAAAGTTGTCCCCGGTTTTCTCTTCCTTAACTGTCGAGCCATTAAACACCTATGAATCGGTGGCTCGAGTAAATCAATTTGAGAATAAATCGTCTAACAGAGGCAGAGTTTACTAAAGGACCTGCGATTTGTAGCAATCGTAGAAGGAAGCGGAGCCAGTCAACATCACGCTGCCGAAGACGTCGGTTAACCTGCTGCCGGCGTCGGCGCCGAGGTTCCAGCAGCGATTCGCACCTCCGGGGAACGCGACTTTGGGCTGCAGCACACGGGAATAGGAAATATCAGAAAGTGGTCACGAGGGTGACGCTGGAGCTGAAACGGCCCGACACCTGTTCTACCTCGGCTGTTCGGCTCAATTCCGAACCCTCTCAGAGGACACGAATTTGGGGGCCTGCGCTTCCAGCCTCGGGATTCTCACTGTCCCCTCGGGCCCCGTGAGTGCTGACCCCGAGGGGCGCCCCTCCCCGGCCACCGCCTCAGCGCGACGGCTGCTTCCCGGGAATAGCGGCGACCCCTCAGTGCCGACCGACCCCGAGGTGCGCCCCTCCCCGGCCACCGCCTCAGGGCGACGGCTGCCTCCCGGGAATCGCGGCGACCCGGGCTCCGTCCGGCCCGTCCAGTCAGCCCGCGCCGCGTCCCCCGCCCGCCCGCCCCGTCCGGCCTCCCCACCGACGACCCGCCTCTGCCGCCCCGTCTAGGGACGCGCCCCCTCCTCAGCCTCTCCTCCTTGTCGCCTCTTGCAAGTCTGGCCGCCCCCTGGACCCTGCCCTTCCTCATCCATTACCTCAAGTCCTTCCTCCCTCAGGCCTGAGGGGTGAGGGCGCGGGCAGGTGTCTCCGCGTCTCACCTCCATGGGGCCCCCCCAGCCTCTCCTGGACTAGGCACAGCTCCTGGGGTACGGGGGTGATGGGGGGGCGTCCAGGCCCGGCTCCCTCAGCCCGCACCCCGCCGTCTCCGCAGCCGCCTCCGCCGCCCGGGCGCTGCCTGGAGCCAGTGTGCGGGTAGGGGAAGGCCGAGCGGGGAGGGAGGGGCGGGGGCAGAGGCCGTTACCTGGCCTGCCTGGGGCTCGCGGCTCGGCACGCGACACGGCACAGGCGCGCCCCGCCCCGCTGTGAGGCCCGCCCCTCCCGTTTCGCACCCCGCCATTGGCCCGATGCCCATCCAATGGGCGACCACTCCAGGCTCCGTTACCCCCCAGAGACAAGGAGAGGAAGGGGCGGTTAGCGGACCACGCTCTCTCGCCGCTTCTGAGCTTTTCCCGCTCAAAGTAAATGTGTTCGGGATTGGCCCGGACTGGCAGGCACCGGCCCGATGATTTGCTGATAGGGCAGCGGAAAGGCCGGTCGTGGAAGGTTGAAAGAGCTAAAGAGCGCAGCCCTACCGGGTGGGAGAGGTGTTGGAGGCACTTGGAAGATTTGAGAAGTCGCTCAGCAACTGGCTTATCCTCCAAAACCTAGCCGTTGCGCACATTTCATTTGTCCGACATTTCATATTTGTTCCTTAGTCCCTCCCGTAGCTCTCAGAATCCGTTGGAGCTGCCCAGAGACTGATATATCTTGTACCGGTTTGGGGAGGGCGAGGAGCAACTTGTGGATTGGGTGTTGTTGGGAGACCCCTTTTTGAGGGAGAGCTGCCCTGTGTCCTAAGCCCGGGCTTTCAGTCCGGGTTAAGGCATTTAAGTGTTAATGTGACTTTTGAACAAAGTTCGCTGTGACCTTTTTGTTCGTTTTTGTTTGTCTGTGTAAAACAGGGTCTTGCTCTGTCGCCCAGGCTGGAGTGCAGTGGCGCTATCATAGCTCGTTGCAGCCTTGAACTCCCGGGTTCAAGCGACCCTCCCGCCTCAGCCTCCCGAGTAGCTGGGGCTGCAGGCACGCGGTGCCACCACTCCTGGCTAATTTTTTAATTTTTTTGTAAAGCTGAAGGGCGGGGGGGTTGGGTCTCCTTATGTTGCCCAGGCTGGTCTCAAACTCCTGGTCTCGAGCGATCCTCCTGCCTCAGCCTCCCGAGTAGTTGGGGCTACAGGCGCGTGCCACCACTCCCAGCTAATTTTTTTTTTTTTTTTTTTTTGGTGAGACGGAGTCTCACTGTCGCCAGGCTAGAGTGCGGTGGCGCAAAGACTCACTGCAACCTCCGCCTCCCGGGTTCAAGCGATTCTCCCGCCTCAGCCTCTCGAGTAGCTAGGACTACAGGCCCACGCCACCACGCCCCGCTAATTTTTGTATTTTTAGTAGAGACGGGAATTTCACCATGTTGTCCAGGATGGTCTCGATCTCTTTACCTCGTGATCCGCCCGCCTCGGCCTCCGAAAATTCTGGGATTACAGGCGTGAGCCACGGCGCCTGGCCCTAGCTAATTTTTTAATTTTTTTGTAGAGCTGGGGTTGGAGGTGGGGATGGGGGTGGGAGGTTGGATCTCCTTATGTTGCTCAGGCTGGTCTTGAACTGAACTCTTGGCCTGAAGTGATCCTCCGCCTCGGCCTCCCAAAGTGTGGGATTACAGGTGAGAGCTTACATAAACAAGCCATTCCAGGCACCCAACAAACCATTCACATAGCAGTCAGATTGGGGATGTGATGGTCTCAGAGAAATGCTAGTTTTTGTCCCCAGACACTGCTAAAAAATCAGATAGTTTAAATACAAAAGAAGTAAACACAGTAAGCACCTTTAGGCTGTTTTTATATTTAAAATCAAAACTTGAGAAATGAGCACTTAAGTGGAAGATACTGTTTTAACTCAGACACGAATGGAAGTAGGAGGATGAGTTTTATTGACCCATATTGTCCTGGTAGTTACTTCAGGTCTCTACTCAGCTTTGAGTTCAGAAAGCTCACCAAGGCTGGGCGCAGTGGCTCGTGCCTGTAATCCCAGCACTTTGGGAGGCCGAGGCAGGAGGATTGCTTGAGCCCAGGAGTTGCCCAGCCAGGGCAACATAAGGAGACTTCCTCTCTACAAAAAAATTAACAATTAGTTGGGTGTGGTGGTGTGTGCCTGTAGTCCCAGGTACTTGCACTTGGGAGGCTGAGATGGGAGGATCGCCTGAGCCAGAGAGTTGGAGGATGCAGTGAGCCATAATCACTCCATCACACTCCAGCCTGGGCAACAGAGCAAGACCCTGTTTCAAAAAAAAAAAAAAAAAAGGAAGAAAGAAAAGGAAAAAAGCTGCTGGACTCACACCTGTAATCCCAGCATTTAGGGAAGCAAAGGCAGGAGGATAGATTGAGCCCAGGAGTTTGAGATTTGCCTGGGCAATATAGTGCTCCACAAAAAGGAAAAACAAAATGTGCATGCACACACACACACACACACAAACACACACACACGCACACACACTTAAAAAAAGCTGACCAGGTGGTATGGCTCTAACAGTTACATTTCTCTGCCTCAGCCTTAAAGTTGCTGGTGTAGGGCTCATTGCATTGAGGACTACTGGCTTTTTCCCCCTCTCCTACACTCCCTAGAAGAATTTTGAAAAGCTATGAATCCCCTTATGTATTTTTATAGTAAAATATACATAAGATTTGTCGTTTTTAAGTGTTTGGTTAAGTGGCATTAAGCACATTCATAATGTTGTGTAACCATGACTGCTCTACAGTTTCAGAACTTCATTAATCACAAACAGAAACTCTGCAGCATCCCATAAATAATTATTCCCCATGCCCCCTTCTCCCAGTTCTGGCAACCACCATTCTACTTTCTATCTCTATGAATTTGACTACTCTAGGTACCATATATAAGTGGAATCATACAATATTTATCCTTTTGTGCCTGGCTTATTTTACTAAGGTAAAATAAACCTTGTCATCAAGGTTCCTTCATGTTATAGCATATACCTGAATGTCATTCCTTTTTATGGCTGACTAAGGTTCCATTGTATGGATATACCACATTTTGTTCAAGCATTCATCTGTTTATGGACACATGTGTGGTTTCCACCTTTTTTTTTTTTTTTTGAGTCAGAGTCTTGCTCTGTGCTGCAGGCTGGAGTGCAGGCGCAATCTTGGCTCACTGCAACCTCCCCCTTATCGGAGGAATCGTTCAAATGATTCTCCTGCCTCAGCTTCCCCAGGAGCTGGGATTACAGGCATGCGCCACCAAACCTGGCTAATTTTTTTTTTTTTTTTGAGACAGAGTCTTGCTCTGTCACCCAGGTTGGAGTGCAGTGGCATGATCTCAGCTCACTGCAACCTCTGCCTCCTGGGTTCAAGTGATTCTCCTGTCTCAATCTCCTGAGTAGCTGGGATTACAGGCATGAATCACCATGCTTGGCTGATTTTTGTATTTTTAGTAGAGACAGGGTTTTGCCATGTTGGCCAGGCTGGCCTCGAACTCCTGACCTCTGGTGATCCGCCTGCCTCGGCCTCCCAAAGTGGTGGGATTACAGGTTTGAGCCACCGTGCCCAGCCTAATTTTTGTATTTTTAATAGAAATGGGATCTCACCATGGTGGCCACGGTGTTCTCGACCTCTTGACCTCAAGTGATCTGCCTGCCTTGACCTCTCAAAGTGATTACAGGCATGAGTCACCGCGCGTGGCCCTCAACTTTTCACTATTGTGCATAGTACTGCTAGAAACACTGGTATACAAGTATTTGATTTATTTTTTTTCCAATTATTTTGGGTATATACCTAAGAGTGGTATTGTTGGGACATATGGTAATTGTATTCGATGTCTTGAGTAATTCCAAAATGTTTTACACTGTGGCTGCACCATTTTACATTCTCACCAACAATGCATGAGAGTTCCCATTTCTCCACATCCTCACCAACACTTGTTATTTTCTTTTTCTTTCTTTTTTTCTTTCTTTCTTTCTTTCTTTTTTTTTTTTTGAGACAGAGTCTCCCTCTGTCACCCAGCCTGGAGTAGAGTGGCACGATCTTGGTTCATTGTAACCTCTGCCTCCCAGGTTCAAGGGATTTTCGTGCCTCAGCCTCCCGAGTAGCTGGGATTACAGGCACGCACAACCACGCCTGGCTAAATTTTTGTATTTTTAGTAGAGACAGGGTTTTTCCATGTTACCCAGGCTGGTCTCGAACTCCTGAGCTCAGGCAATCTGCCTGCCTCGGCCTCTCAAAGTGCTAGGATTACAGGCGTGAGCCACTGCACCCAGCCTATTTTTCTTTTTAAAATTTCTCTCTCTATAGATATACATATAGATAGATATAAATAGATATAGAGAGATCTATCTCTGTATATCTATCTATATATATCTATCTCTATATATAGACAGGGAGATATATCTATAGATCTATATATATCTATATATCCCTGTATAGATCTATATATAGTAATCTATGGTAATCTGAAATTACTATATATATGTATTACTGTATGTGTGTGTATATATATATATATATGTATACACACACACACACACACACACACACACACACACACACAGAGAGAGATTGAGAGAGAGAGATGGGATCTTGCTCTGCTGCCCAGGGTGGACTGGTAGACCACAGTGGCATGATCATAGCTTACTGAATACTCAAACTCCTGGCTTCAAGTGATCCTCCCCACTCAGCCTCCCAAAGTGCTGGGATTACAGGCACCACACCCAGTCTCTTTTTCGTTCTTTAAAAAAAAAAAAAAAAAAAAAATATATATATATATATATATATATATATATATATATATATATATATTTTTTTTTTTTTTTTTGTAGAAACAGGGTCTTTCTGTGTTGCCCAGGCTGGTCTTGAACTTCTGGCCTCAAGCAATCCTCCCAAAGTGCTGGAATTACAGGTGTGAGACATTGCACTCAGCCTTTTTATTTTGTTTTCTTTCTTCTTCTTCTTTTTCTTCTTTTTTTTTTTTTAGAAAGCCAGTTGGATACAGTGGCATGCTCCTGTAGTCCCAGCTAGTCCGGAGCCTGTAGTGGGAGGATCCCTTAAGCCCAGGAGTTTGAGGCTGCAGTGCGCTGTGATCATGACACTGCACTCCATGCTGGAGTGCATGAGAGATGAGAGATCCCATCTCTCAAAAAAATTTTTTTTTTAAAAAAGATGGCTATCCTAGAGGATGTGAATTGGTATCTCATTGTGGTTTTGACTTACATTTCCCTAATGACTAATGATGTTGACCATCTTTTCATGTGCTTATTGGTATATCTTCTTTGGAGAAATACCTATTTAAGTTCTTGGCTCATTTTTTGAAGTCATACTGTCTTGTCAGGTATTAATATGGTTTGTCGTAGAAATAAAAATTACTGGCAAATTTAACACTCCATTGAATTCAAGTGAATACATTAACAAAGAAAACATTTTGGTTATGAACAGAGTAAGTATATAATATGTAGTTAGTTCTTTCAGTTCTTTCATTCTCTTTTGGAAGATCTCATTTTCAACGTGTGTGTTGAGGGTTGGGTGGGGTTGGTTTCCCAGTCTTACTCAGACATATATACAAACCTCAGATTAAAGTGAGAAAGAGTTAGGAATACTCAAATAATTGTTTTATGTCTTCTCTGCCTTGATCTGAACTTAAAATTTTGTGGAGGGAGAGACTGTTGACCCTCTTTCTCCATTTATTGTTTCTATACAGGGACAATGACGAAAGACATGTTTATACAATAAGATTAATTACATTTCAGTAACTTTGATCCAATTCAGAATGATGCTTCCCTCAAGTAAAAAAAACTTTTTCTTTTTCTTTTCTTTTTTTTTTTTTTTTTTTTTTTGGAGTCTCACTCTGTTGCCCAGGCTGGAGTGCAATGGTACGATCTCGGCTCACTGCAACTTCCGTCTCCCGGATTCAAGCAATTCTCGTGCCTCAGCCTTCTGAGTAGCTGGGATTACAGGCACACACCACCAGGCCCGGCTAATTTTTCTATTTTTAGTAGAGATGGGGTTTCACCATGTTGGCCAGGCTGGTCTTGAACTCCTGACCTTGTGATCCGCCTGCCTCGGCTTCCCAAGTAAAAAACTTTTTTTTCCACTTACTATTTTGGGGATATTTAAGTGAATCTGAAATTACTATTGGATTTTTTTTTTCTCTTGAAACAGAGTTTTGCTCTTGTTGCCCAGGCTGGAGTGCAATGGTGCAATCTCGGCTCACGGCAACCTCCACCTCCCAGGTTCAAGTGATTCTCCTACCTCAGCCTCCCAAGTAGCTGGGATTACAGGTGCCCACCACCACGCCCAGCTAATTTTTGTATTTTTACGGAGACATGGTTTCACCATGTTGGCCATGCTGTTTTCACCATGTTGGCCGGGCTGTTTTCGAACTCCTGACCTCAGATGATCCATCTGCCTCCCAAAATGCTGGGATTACAGACGTGAGCCACCTCACCTATTGGATTTTTAAAGAAAGCCCTACTATTGGATTTTTAAAGAAAGATATTTAAGAACATTCTTTGCTAGAACTGAGGACAATTTAAACTTATTCCATTCAAGAAAACTTAGTGCAGAATGCAGACTTTCTCTTTCAAGTATATGTAAAAGTTAACTTCTTTTTTTTTCCACCTCTGGAAGACAATGTACAATGTAGTACTCTTCAGATACACTAATGAGACCCTTTTTATACTTTAACAGGGTCGTAAACATTTCCTTTTGTAACAAAAATAAATTATGGGTTTCATTTTAAAAAGCCTATCCCCAAGAAATGTTTCGAGTGTTAATCTAAGTAAGATTTCATTATTCTCATAAGTAAAACTTTGAGTTCAAATAAAGTATTTTTTTTTTTGAAAATTGAAGGTATATGTAGGGGCTCAACCTAAATGCCAGGGAATTAACCCTCCATAGGAAGCAATCATATAATTCTAAGTCAGTATATAATTGAATTGATGTAGGATTTTTAAGTATTCTCTCAACTATATTAAATGAATTGTTTTTCCAGTTTTCTAGTGGTCCAAAATCTTAAATAGGCTGCAAATCTGCTGTGATTCAAACCGTGCAATTCCTCACAGGCATCTCTGACTTGAGGGACTAAGTTCCTGTAATTATGTGTCCTGAAATTAACTGGGTTGCCAGATAGGTTTTCTCAACCTTTAATAGCTTGTTGGAAGCCTTACAGAATGCTCTTTATTAGAAATATTTGGAACTACTTCCCCCTTTTTGGACACTCAAATTAGTGTTTTTCTAGTTCTCTGGCATAATTTGTATAGCTGCTTCCTTTGTAGAAAGTAAGCTTATGTTCTGCTTTTCCCCTTCTGGTTGGCTGGAGTGCTAGGTCGCTCTTATCTGTGCTCTAGGAAACTTTTAGATTTCTACTTAGCTTAGGATGACACCCTGAAAGATTTAGGGTCTGCTTCTGTTTGGGTTAGGGGGTAGACACTTGAATTCATTGGTCTTTTTTTTGGCTCACTGCAGCCTTGACCTCCAGCACTCAAGGGATCCTCCCACTTCAGCCTCTAGAGTAGCTGCAACTATAGGTGCGTGCCACTATGCTCACTAATTTTGTGTATTTATTGTAGAGACAAGGTCTTACTGTATTCCTAGGCTGGTCTCGGACTCCTGGACTCAAGGGATCTTCCTTCTTCAGCCTCCCAAAGTGCTAGGGTAACAGGCATGAGCCACCACGCCCGGCCAAATAGATTGGTTTTCATCAAAGATGCTGTAATATTAATATGCATCTTCCTGCTATCCCTTCAAAAGTGATAATTAATGTTGTTTTCTTTTCTTTTCTTTTTTTGAGATGGAGTCTCTCTCTGTCACCCAGGCTGGAGTGCAGTGGCGCTATCTTAGCCCACCGCAACCTCTGCCTCCCGGGTTCAAGCAATTCTCCTGCCTCAGCCTTCCGAGTAGCTGGGATTACGGGTATGCACCACCACACTCAGCTAATTTTGTATTTTTAGTAGAGATGGGGTTTCTCCATGTTGGTCAAGCTGGTCTTGAACTTCCGACCTCAGGTGATCCTCCTGCCTCGGCCTCCCAAAGTTCTGGGATTACAGGTGTGAGCCACTGTGCCCAGCCCAAAAAAGACTTTATTTTTTAGAGCAGTTTCACGTTCATGGCAAAATTGAGAGGGAAGTACAAAGAGTTCTCATATACAGATTTGCTGCCCCTTCACAGATGCAGCCTCCCCCAATATCAGCATCCTGCACTAGAATGGTACATATGTTATCATCAATGAACCTACGTTGACATATCATTATCAATCAAAGTCCATAGTTTACTTTAGGATCCACTCTTGGTGGTGTGCTTTCTATGGGTCTAGAACAGTATATAGTGACATGTATCCACCATTTTGGTATCATACAGAATAGTTTCACTACCCTAAAAATCCTCTATGCTCCGCCTCTTCATTCCTCCCCCCCTCAACCCCTGGCAACCACTGATTTTTTTTTTTCCATCTCCATAGTTTTGCCTTTTACAGAATGTCATAGAATTGGAATCATACCATATGTAGACTTTTCAGATTGGCTTCTTTTACTTAGTAATATGCATTCAGGGTTCCTCCATGTATTTTCATGGCTTGATAGCTCATTTCTTTTTAGCACTGAATAATATTTCATTGGATGTACCACAGTTTATCTATTCACCTACTGAAGGACATCTTTCAGTTTTGGCAATTATGACTAAAACTGCTATAAACACCAGTGTGCAAGTTTTTGTGTGGACATAGTTTACAACTCATTTGGGTAATACCCAAGAGCACAACTGCTGGATCATATGGTAAGGGTATATTTAGTTTTGTAAGAAACTGCCAAATTATCTTCCAAAGTGTCTATACTATTTTGCATTCCTACCAGCAATGAATGAGAGTTCCTGTTGTTCCACATCCTTGCCAGTATTTGGAATTGTCAGTATTTTGGATTTTAGCCATTCTTTTTCTTTTTTTCTTTTTTTTTGAGGTGGAGTCTCTCTCTGTCGCCCAGGCTGGAGTGCAGTGGCACGATCTCAGCTCACTGCAACCTCCGCCTCCTGGGTTCAAGTGATTCTCCTGCCTCATCCTCCCAAGTAGCTGGGATTACAGGCGCATGTTACCACGCCCAACTAATTTTTTTTGGTATTTTTAGTACAGACGGAGTTTCACCATGTTGGACAGGGTATTTTCAAACTCCTGACCTCAGATGATCTGCTCACCTCGGCCTCCCAAAGTTCTGGGATTATAGGCGTGAGCTACCATGCCTGGCCTAGCCATTGTAATAGATGTGTAGTGGTATCTCACTGTTTAGTGCTTTTTTTTTTTTTACAGGGTCTTGCTCTGTCACCTAGGCTGGAGTGCAGTGGTGTGATCACAGCTCACTGGAGCCTCGACCTCCTGGGATCAAGCGATTCTCTCACCTCAACCTTTGAAGTAACTGGGACTACTCATTATCATGCTTTGTTGATTTTTAGGTTTTTTTTTTTTTTTTTTTTTTTTTTGTAGAGACGGAGTTTCCCTGTGTTGCCCAGTTTGGTCTCAAACTCCTGGGCTCAAGTGATCCTTCCACCCTGGCCTCCCAAGGTACTGGGATTACAGGCATGAATGAGCCATCTTGCTTGGCCTAGTTCTTTTTTTTTTTTTTTGAGAGGGAGTCTCACTCTGTCACCGAGGCTGGAGTGCAGTGGCACGATCTCAGCTCACTGCAGCCTACTTCTCCCAGGTTCAAGCAATTCTCCTGCTTCAGCCTCCCGAGTAGCTGGGATTACAGGCATGTACCACCATACCCATCTAATTTTTGTATTTTTAGTAGAGATGGGGTTTTCACCATGTTGGCTAGGCTAGTCTCAAACTCCTGACCTTAAATGATCCACCTGCCTTGGACTCCCAAAGTGCTGGGATTACAGGCGTGAGCCACCGCACCCGGACTTTTTTTTTTTTTTTAAAACCACTTTCTTTTACATATCCCTGGCTCCTAATTGCTTTTCTACTTTTTCTTACTGCTCCAGCTTCTAGATAAGTGGTTCTCAAAGTGTGGTCCTTCAACCAACAGCATCATCACCACCCAGGAACTTATTAGAAATGGAAGTTCTTGCACCCTGCCAAAACCAGAAACTGCGGATGGGTCCCAGCAATCTTTATTTTAACGACTGTTAAGATCAGAATCAAGTGATTCTGATGCAAACTTAAGTTTGAAAACATTGTTCTATTAAAAGTAATGGCAAAAACCGCAATTACTTTTGCACCAACCTAAGAGCTCTGCACTGTTCAATATGGTAGCCTCTAACTATTGAATTTTTTAATGCTATATCTCCTTTATTCAAAAATAAATATTTCACTTTGATTCAACATATTTCAAATCACATTAAGCACAGAGAGGAAATACATTCCCTTTGGAGATTGTGAACACGTGTTGGAAAGAGGCATGATCCAAACAATGGGGATGAGGTGGGTGTGGATTCCAGCTGCTTCCTGACCCAGAAGTTCTGCCCCTCTTCAGGTGGAGCTACTTATCGATTTTTAGACGAGAAAAAGACACACACACACACACACACACACACTGCTTTGAAGTCTGAAAGGCATATGAGTGGACCGTAAGGTATATGGCACGTTCACTGATAAAACATCCCCTACTCCCTCCCAAGAAAAGCAGAGACACTTTAATCAAGTCAAAGGCCAGAGAAGGGCCTGGTGTGGTGGCTCACGCCTGTATCCCAGCACTTTGAGAGGCCGAGGCGGGTGAATCCCGAGGTCAGGAGTTCGAGACCAGCCTGACTCATATGGTGAAACCCTGTCTCTACTAAAAATACGAAAATTAGCTGGGCGTGGTGGTGTGTGCCTGTAATCCCAGCTACTTGTGAGGTTGAGGCAGGAGAATCGCTTGAACCCAGGAGGCAGAGGTTGCAGTGAGCTGAGACTGCACCATTGCGCTCCAGTCTGGGTGACTGAGCGAGACTCTGTCTCAAAAAAGAAAAAAAAAAAAAAAGCAGCGAAGACAGGGTGCTCCTGCTTATAGCTCAGCAGCATGAACATCTCTGAATATGAAAGCCATTTTTCATTTGCTTCTACCTCCTGTGCCTCCTTTCCCTGCCGACTGGGTCCGTGGATGGCCGCGGTGCTCACTTGGTGATGGTGGGGCGTGTGGCTACATACACAAACACCACAATCAGCAGCACGACCGCGGCCAGCGTGGGCAGCACCACCGTGGTGATCTGCTGCCGGGCCTCCTGCATGGCTTTCTTCTGCTCCTTCTTGTCCTTCCATGTCTCCTTCCTGGGCTTCCCGTTGAGCTGCCTCATCTTTCCTAGAAGATGCTGGGAGGCTGTGTCCAGAGGGATTCCAAAAAGGGCCACAATCCTCTTGTCAAGGCTGGAACCTCCTTTTCTTCAACTTGATTCAATAATTTCAGCAAACTGATTTCCAGTACAGGTGACTTGACTTATTTGTTGTAACAGATCATGTCTTCAATATGCAACACTCTCAGATGGTGCAGCTGGGAAAATGGACAACATCTTTACTGATCTTTAGCAGTCTGTAACTATTGAATTATTATAATATATTTAGAATGAACCGAGATGGGCTATAAGTGTAAGATACATCCTGGATTTCAAAGGCTTAATATGAAAACAGAGAAAGTAAAATATCTCACTGGTAATTTACATATTGATAGCATTAAAATATTTTTCATATACTGGGTTAAATAAAATATTAATTTTACCCTTTTAAAAGTTTTTACATGAGATTACTAGAAAATTTTAAATTACATATATGGCCCTCATATTTTTCTTCTTTCTTTCTTTCTTTTTTTCTTTTTATTTTTTTAGAGATGGGTCTCACTATGTTGCCTAGGCTACATCTAACTCCCAGGCTGAAGCAAATCCTCCCACCTCAGCCTCGCAAGTAACTCGGACTGCAGGCATGTTCCACTGTGCCTGGCTTCAGCTCTTATATTTCACACCATTCTCCTGCCTCAGCCTCCCGAGTAGCTGGGACTACAGGCGCCCACCACCACATCCGCCTAATTTTTTTGTATTTTTAGTAGAGATGGGGTTTCACCATGTTAGCCAGGATGGTCTCGATCTCCTGACCTCATGATCTGCCTGCCTCAGCCTCCCAAAGTGCTGGGATTACATGCATGAGCCACCGTGCCCAGCTTTCTTTTCTAAGAGACAGAGTCTCACTCTGTTACTCAGGCTGGAGTGTAATAGTGGATGTAATAGCTCACTACATGCTTGAACTCCTGAGCTCAGGCAATCCTCTTCCAGCCTCATTCTCCCCAGTAGCTAGGACTACAGGTGCACACCACCATGCCCAGCTGATTTTTAAATTTTTTTTTGTAGAGATGATCTCTTGCCATGTTACCCAGGCTGGTCTTAAACTCCAGGGCTCAGGAAATCATCTCACTTTGGCCTCCCAAAATGCTGGGATTACAGGTGTGAACCACTGTACCCAACAGCTCTCATATTTCTATTGGACAGCGTTGTTCTAGACCATGGGTCTGCAAACTACAGCCTGTGGGCCAAATCTGGCCTATCACCTGTTTTTGTGCAGCCCATGAGCTAAGAATGGTTTTAATTTTTTAAGTGGTTGAAAATAATTTTTAAAAAGAATGATGTCCTCTGACATGTAAAAATTATATGAAATTCAAGTTTCATTGTTTATAAGTAAAGTTTTATTGGAACACGGGCACACTCATTTATTTGTTTATCATCTATGACTGCTTTTGCTTTACAGTGGCAGAATTGAGTAGCTGTGATAAGGATGTGCAGCTTGAAAGTCTAAAATATTTACTATCTGGCCCTTTATGGCAAATGTGTGCTGATCCCCATTCTAGACCATCAGCTTTCATATATTCCCTGGAAGAGGACCCTGCTTTTAACTATTTTTTTCCTATTTTTTTGTTCTCAATCTTTGCTTAGCTTTTAGGCCCAACTCCTTGATATGCCACTGCCCAAATCTCAGTGGTATTTTGGGGTTACAAGAGCTGACCTATGCATTCTTTAGACTACAAAGAAGTCAGCCAAAAATGTTCTTGCCTTCCTAGAGCTGCACAGGAACCGGTGGATCTAGCAAAAGAGAACAGAGAGATGTTCAATAGCTTCTTTCTCCAAAGGTAGGGACTTCCTTCTCAGAGAACAAGCAAATCCAGGATTGATACTACATCAGACTGAGAGGGGAGCCTATGATTTGGCTGGCCAGTTTCTTTTCACAGCTCAGTGATACCTTTTTTTTTTTTTTGGATACAGAGTCTCACACTGTTGCCCAGGCTGGAGTGCAGTTGCCTGATCTTGGCTCACTGCAACCTCTGGCTCCCAGGTTCAAGCGATTCTCATGCCTCAGCCTACTGAGTAACTGGGATTACAGGCATGCACTGCCATACCCGGCTAACTTTTGTGTTTTTAGTAGAGATGGGGTTTCACTATGTTGGCCAGGCTGGTCTCAAACTCCTGGCCTCAAGTGATCTGCCTGCCTCGGCCTCCCAAAGTGCTGGAATTACAGAGATGTGAGCCACTATGCCCGGCCAGCAACACCTCTTGAATTAAATCTTCTCTCTCTTCCTCTCTCCCTCTCTTTCTCGCTCTTGCTCTCGCTTATGCTCACTCTCAGTCAGTGTAGTTGGCTTCTGCATGGTCTGTTCCTGCCAGATATTTCGTGGAACTCACTATGACATTTTTTCCCCTCCAATGAAGCAGACATCTGGATCCTTTAGTGAGCTTCTTGATCCCAGTGTGCAACCAAAGCCTTGTTGGCTTAGTGAATCTTTATGTTCTCATGTTATAGGATTCCTAAGGAAGAGGAGTAAGGCTATGGTTTCAGAATGTTAATTGATAACGGTTCTTGGCAACAGTGCTCTTCCTGGCTTTTCCTCCATAACCTGTTTCTTCCACCCACAATAATAACATTTATTCTTAATAGATTAGTACCAGTCTGGAGTTCTCTGTCATTCCCTCTCTCTTACGCGCACGCGCACACACACACACACACACACGTCCTTCATTCCTTTTTTCCTTGCTCTACTGATTATATTTAGGACTGTTTAACTCACTCACTCACTCCCTTCCTTCCTTCTTTCCTTCCTTCCTCTCTCCCTCTTTTCCCCTCCTTCCCTCCTTCCCTCCCTCCCTTCCTTCCTTCCTTCTTTCCTTCCTTCCTTCCTTTCCTTCTTTCTTTCAGACAGGGTCTCACTCTGTCACCCAGGCTACAGTGCACTGGCATGATCTTGGCTCACTGCAACCCTTGCCTCCTGGGCTCAAGTGATCCTCCCACCACCTCAACCTCCTGAGTAGTTGGGACCACAAGTAGGCACCACCACACCTGGCTAATTTTTTATATTTTATGTAGAGACAGGGTTTCACCATGTTGCCCAGGCTGGTCTTGAACTCCTGGACGCAAGTGACCCACCCATCTCAGCCTCCCAAAGTGCCGGGATTACAGGTGTGAGCCACCACACCCGGCCAAGACTGTTTAATTTTCTAATATTAGTTTCTAAGTAAATTCCCTGACCATTATAATGATGTTATCCTGGTTATTGATGGAATATTAATGGTTAAAATGTAAACTGTCAAAGTTAGGGAGGGATCTTATATCTCTCTTCATTTAAGAACTCTTTCCTTTAGAGAATTGCCTTTAGATTTTATAGTAGAGTTGAATTTAGGCATAGGGGTGGGGAAAGGCAAGAACCCTATAACATAGGAAAATCCTAAAAACACTTGAGTTTCTCTATCTAGCTTATCCTACATTTTGGGCACCATGACGGAAATCTATTGAGGGCTTCTAGCTGATTCTAGAATTTATGTTTCCTGCAAGGATTGCCTCCTGAGAAAGAGATGTCAATAAGATCACAATTACTTTGTTTTCAATCCTTAGTCTGTAGTAAGGCCTCATAATCTTCTCATAATGTTGGAAAGTAAGCTGGGGTATCAGGGAGCCTAGCATTTTATTCCTACTCTTATCCAGATGATCTCCATATTTCTGGCCTTTACCTTCTCCGGGTCTCACTTTTCTTTCTTTCTTTTTTTTTTTTTTTTTTTTTTTTTAATTTGAGAGGGTTCTTGTTCTGTCACCCAGGCTGGAGTACAGTGATATGATTATAGCTCACTGCAGCCTTAACTCCTGAGCTCAAGGGATCCTCCTGCTTCAGCCTCCCAATGTATTGGGATTACAGGCATGAGCCACTGCACTGGGCTTGGTCTCACTCTTCTCATCTGTAAATTAAAGGGTCTGATTAGTCAACTTTTAAAGTTCCTTCCAACTTCAAATTGTTCTGATTCTGCATCCCCATTGATAGCCTAGAGACAATAATCTCTATTATTCTCATTCGAAGATTGAGTAATGCTAATGAAATACCAAAAATAAAAACTTGTTGAATTCCTCAGAAGACAGATAGATTATCGAACTCCCACTTATTCAGAATGAGCAAGAAATGAGATATTTCAATTAATTCCATGTGTTGGTTAATGGAAGTTGTTATATACTATATATGGTTAACAAATATTTAGATAATTAAATATTATCTAAATATTTAGGTATTTATTCTAAAATACACAATAGAATTACAATAACCATAATAAATTTTTTATTCAGTCTGTTACAGGGCCCTCACAACAGAATTCTGAACTCATAATCATTGTATGGCACTGCAGCTACAGATAAGATTGAGCTAAGTTAACAATATATAATTGTAGACTGGATGCAGTGGTTCACACCTCTAATCCCAGCACTTTGGGAGGCCGAGACGGGCAGATCACTTGAGGTTGGGAGTTCAAGACCAGCCTGGCCAACATGGTAAAACCTCAGTTCTACTAAAAATACAAAAATTAGCTGAGTGTGGTGGCACATGTCTATAATCCCAGCTACTGGGGAGGCTGAGGCACAAGAATCGCTTGAACCCAGGGGATGGAGGCTGCAGTGAACTGAGATCATGCCACTTCACTCCAGCCTGGGCAAGAGCATGAAATTCTATATCCAAAAATATATATATATATATTATATATATATAAATATTTTGTATATATAAAAAATATATATAAATATAAAAATATAAATATATTTATATATATATGCATACTTGTTTCTTGAAAGTTTTATTTGTAATTTTTCCTTCTTATAAAATTGGAATATATAAAAATTCAAGTTTTTTTTTCTTTTCTTTTTTGAGATGGAGTCTTGCTGTGTCATCCAGGCTGGAGTGCAGTGGCACGATCTCGGCTCCTGCAACCTCCACCTCCCAGGTTTAAGCCATTCTCCTGCCTCAGCCTCCCAAGTAGATGGGACTACAGGCACCCGCCACCATGCCTGGCTAATTTTCTTTGTATTTTTAGTAGAGATGGGGTTTCGCCATGTTGGCCAGGCTGGTTTCAAACTCCTGACCTCAGGTGATCCACCTGCCTCGGCTTCCCAAAGTGCTGGGATTATAGGCATCAGCCACTGTGCCCAGCCAGAAAAATTCAAGTTATTGGAAACACAGAATTACAAAATTTTAGATCTGGATGGGCCCTTGAGAATCATTTGGCCCAACTCTCAAATGTACAGATGAGAATCCTGAGGCTCAGAGAAGTCCAAATCACACAGCTAGTGGTGCCACGGATGGTTCTAGAATTCATGTTTCCTGCAAGGGTTGCCTCCTGGAGAAAGGGATGCTAATAAAATCATGATTACTTTGTGTTTAATTCTCAGTCTGTAGTAAGGCTTCATAATCTTCTCATAATCTACTCATGTAATCACCATTATAATCATTTATAATTGAGATAATTTCCTAGTACTCAAAACAATGTTGCCATCTTTTGAAAATAATCCGTAAAATAAGGGGCAGAGAGGGATATAGTAAAATTGTTTTTTTTAAAGAGATAAAATGTAAGTTTTTGATACCAACATTTTAAAGCTTATATAGACAGGGTGAGGTAGCTCATGCCTATAATCACAACACTTTGGGAGGCTGAGGTAAGAGGATCACTTGAGCCCAGGAGTTCAAGACCAGCCTGGGCAACATAGTGAGACCCTATCTCTACAAAAATTTAGCTGGGCATGGTGGCGTGTGTCTGTATTCCCAGATACTCTGGAGGCTGAGGTGGGAGGATCGCTTGAGCTTGCCTGGAGGTTGAGGCTGCAGTGCACCTCTATCACAACATTGCACTCCATCCTGGGTGACACAGTGAGACCCTGTCTCTTAAAAAAAAAAAAGCAGCAAATATCTTATTCGTAATAATTTTCTTTTTTTATGCAGGTGTTTTGGCATCATATATGTCAGACTCCCTAACTAAGTTAGGCATTTGCCCATAAATTTAGGAACAATTGTCCTGAGTTTCCTCCAATTTCTTTGGTAGGAAGGAGAATGTAATATATATTAATGCTTTTTCTCACTCTCCTTTGCTCTTTCTCTTTTTTTATATAATAATTTTTCTTGGAGGTGGGAGGTTTTGAGACAGGGTCTCAATCTGTCACCCAGGCTGGAGTACAGGCACATTCTCAGCTCACTGCAGCCTCAACCTCTGGGGCCCAAGCCATCCTCCCACCTAAACCTCTCAAGTAACTGGGGCCACAGGTGTGCGCCACCACACCCAACTAATTTTTGTATATTTTGGAGAGACAGGGTCTTGCCATGTTGCCCAGACTGGTCTCAAACTCCTGGGCTCAAGCACTCCTCTTGCCTTGGCTTCTCAAAGTGCTGGGGTTACAGGTGTGAGCCATCATGCCCAGACTCTCTCTTTATATATATAACTAGGGTTTTATACCTAGCACATTCGAAGACTTGAGGACAATAAAAGTGGCTCTTCAACATACAAATGCTGGGGACCTTTGAAATAAGACATAAGTTTGTGACTATACCCATAAAAATTTTGGAAATCAAACACATTTTAAAAATTGTGTTCTGTGCCAATCACCTTGTTTTGATCTGCCTCAATCATATTTTTTTTTTGTCATTAACAACATGGCTAGCTTCAACCATCAGTTGAATAATTTTATCTAAATTAGTGGATCTCACACTTCAGCCTACATCAGAATTACCTAGAGCAGGGGTCCCCAACCCCTGGGCCATGGACCAGTCTGGTGGAGGTCCATGGCCTGTTAGGAACTGGGCTGCCCAGCAGGAGGTGAGCAGCAGGCAAGCCAGTATTACTGTCTGAGCTCTGCCTCCTGTCAGATCAGTGGTGGCATTGGAATCTCATAGGAGTGCGAATCCTATTGTGAACTGTGCATGCGAGGGATCTAGGTTGGCACTCCTTGTGAGATCTAATGCCTGATGATCTGGAGTGAACAGTATCATCCCGAAACCATCCCCTGCTCACTGTCTGTGGAAAAACTGTCTTCCAGGAAACTGGTCCCTGGTGCCAAAAAGGTTGGGGACCACTACCCTAGAGCATTCGTTAGAAAACAGATTGGCCCAAATCCCAGAGTCTCAAATTCAATAGATCTCGGGTGGGGCCCCAGAATTTGTGTTTCTGAGGTGATATTGATGTTCCTGGCTAGGGGACTTTGAGAAGTTCTGTTTTAGCCAGGTGCCGTGGCTCATGCCTATAATCCCAGCACTTTGAGAGGCTTCTTGAATGGACTGCTTGAGTCCAGGAGTTCGAGACCAGCCTGGGCAACATGGCCAAACCTTGTCTCTACAAAAGACACAACAATTAGCTGGGTGTGGTGGCCCGCGCCTGCAGTCCCAGCTACTGGGAGGCTGAGGCGGTAGCATTGCTTGAGCCCAGGATGTCGAGGCTGCAGTAAGCTGAGATGGTGCTACTGCACTTCAGCCTGGGTGACAAAGTGAGACCCTGTCTCAAAACAAATAAATAAATAAAAATAATGATCTCTTGAACTGAAAATCAAAGTAAGTTATTTGGTATTATGTAGAGTAGGCCAAGACACCAGTATCAAAATGTTTCACTTTTACATAGTGAGACCCCTTCTCTATCAAAATAAAAAGGTGAACTTTTTTTTTATAGGGACGAGGTCTCACCACTCTGTTACACAGGCCGCAGTGCAGTGTCACGATCATAGCTCATTGTAGCCTCGAATTCCTGGGCTCAAGCGATCCTCTCACCTCAGTCTCCTGTAGTTTCTACTTTTTAATGAGTTGTGTTAATATTTTATTGACATACCTATTTATTTTTGTCAATTGAGTGAATTCCACCAATTATGGAGCTGTTTTGGTGTTGTACAGATAAAACCTCCAAATAAACAGCTAGCTGGATGGGACTGGCCCATCCAGTCCCATCCAGCTACAGTTAGATGCAGTTTTGTCTGGTTATTTGTGTGGTTGTTGCACTGTTCTAATTTAAAAGAAAGGAGGACTCCCATCTGATTAGCCTGCTGGAAAGCTATATTCTGTATTGGTTAGAGCTCCTAAATGATCTCCAAAGGGAGTTAAGGGGATTGTGGTGATGTGGTTTGCAGGTCAGCCCACTAGCTATTAAGATCAAACCACGCCTGGAGAGTTTGACTGTTTCTGTTTACTCAGTACTCCCAGGCTCACACTCCTCCTGCCGTCTTGGTTATTATTTTTGTTGTTTGAGCTTTCAATTTGGCTTTAGGAAAATGTCAAACATTTGGTGGGGGAGTTGCATGGGTCATGACTTTGACCAGTGCACTATTAGAAAACATTTTCAGGAATTTCTCATGCTGGGAGCAGTACTGAAAAACTAAAATTATATATATATATATATATATATATATATATATATATAAAATTATGAGCGTATAAAAACTGTATATATATAGTTTTTTAACCTTAATTTCCACTTCTTTCTTAAGTATGGTTTTTACATTTTACAAAGAAAGCACTGCTGGTTGTAGAAAGGTTAAGTAATACACAATGGGTTAAAGAAAAAGAAAAAAATCTAGAGATTGCACCATACTGTTAAAGAAAAGCCTTCAGTCACACACACACAGAGAAACACTGAGGCACAATTTTAACTACCACATGGTAGTGGTAAATATCTCCATGAGATGGTGCTCAAAGATTAGTTTTAGTTTCCATCCTGACTATTGTGAAATTACAATCAAAATTTATGTAGGTGAGTTCATGCCCTTTAATGTTCATACACATCTTTGTGTGTGTTTTATTGTATTTAGGGTGATTATAAAATTTCGCCCCTTTGGGGCTTTTGGTCATTACATTGTTTCTTTGGAAAATGTTATAAAAGAGATGAGGAGGACATTGTAATGTGTACCCAATTTTCACCAGACAATATTTTATGGAAATCTTTCCAAGTTAGAATATACATATATATGATATTTATAATCCTTTTAAAGTCTTTCCTTATTTGAATATTCTGTAATTTATAATTAATCTTCAGATTTAATTGTTTTATTTGATTGTAAAATTAATACATGCTTGCTGTAAAACATTTTAAGACAGTACACAAATGTACAAAGTAAAATTTAAGTTTCTTCCCCCATCTTCCCCACCCACTTCCAGAAGTATCCAGTTAATAGTTTGGAATTATTCCTCCAGACCTTTTTTACCTTTGATACAAACAAAAGTAATATATAGTTGGATATTTATTTATTTATTTATTTAATTTTTATTTTTATTTTTGAGACACAGTCTCGCTCTGTCACCAGGCTGGAGTGCAGTGGCACGATCTCGGCTCACTTCTGCCTCCTGGGTTCAAGCAATTCTCATGCCTCAGCCTCCTGAGTAGCTGGGATTACAGGCATGCACCATCACACGCTGCTAATTTTTGTATTTTTAGTAGAGATGGGGTTTCACCATGTTGGCCAGGATGGTCTCGATCTCCTGACCTCATGATCTGCCCCCATCAGCCTCCCAAACTGCTGGGATTACAAGCATGAGCCACCATGCCTGGCGGATTTTTAAATTTTAATTTTTTTAAAACAAAAACAGTCATAGTATAATGTACTATGATTCTGCAACCTTTTTAACCAACAATAAATATATCATGGTACAAATATCGAGGTATATGGTTTTTTAAATTAATTATTTACCTTTTCTTCTTCTTCTTTTTTTTTTTTTTTGAGATTCTGTCACCCAGGATGGAGTACAGTGGCGCACTCACGGCTCACTGCAGCTTCCTTTAGCCTCAAGCTCCTGGGTTCAAGTGATTGTCCCGCCTCCGTCTCCCAAATCACTGGGACTATGGGCATGCACCATCACACTTGGCTAATTTTTAAATTTTTCATAGAAATGAGGTCTCACTATGTTGCCCAGGCTGGTCTTGAATTCCTGGGCTCAAGTTAGCCTCCTGCCTCTGCCTCCCAAAGTACTGGGATTACAGGCATGAGCCACCGTGCTGGGCCAGGTGTTTTTTTTAAAATGACTACATCATATCACAGAATATGGAGCAATCCTCTATTGATGGACACAGGGTTTTTTCCTTAGCTTTCACTTATTATTTTTGTTTACTTGTCTTATTAACTCTGAATGATAAAGTTATAATAGAGTTATAATAGTTATAATAGTGGGATTTCTGGGTTGAAGGGTAAACTCATTTAAAATGTTGATACATGAGGCTGGGTGTGGTGGCTCATGTCTGTAATCCCAGCACTTTGGGAGGCCAAGGCGGGCAGATCACCTGAGGTCAAGAGTTCGAGACCAACCTGGCCAACATGGTGAAACCCCGTCACTACTAAAAATTCAAAAATTAGCTGGACATGGTGCCAAGCACCTGTAGTCCCAGCTACTCAGGAGGCTGAGGTGGGTGAATTGCTGGAACCCAGGAGGCAGAGGTTGCAGTGAGCCAAGATCGCGCCACTGCACTCCAGCCTGGGCGACAAAGCTAGACTCAGTCTCAAAAAACAAACAAAAAAATGTTGATTCATGAGACAAAATTGCCCTCTAGGGAAGTTATACAATTTTATACCTTCACTAGAAGGGCAGAGAGGGTTGTTTCTTTATCAATCTGTTAAGCAATAGAAACATAGGCCAGGTGTGGTGGCTGACTCCTGTGATCCCAGCACTTTGGGAGGCTGAGGCAGGCAGATCATCTGGGGTCAGGAGTTCAAGACCAGCCTGGCCAATGTGGCGAAACCCTGCTTTACTAAAAATACAGAAATTAGCTGGGTGTGGTGGCACATGCCTGTAATTCCAGCTACTCAGGAGGCTGAGGCAGGAGAATTGTTTGAACCCAGGAGGCAGAGGCTGCAGTGAGCTGAGATGGCGCCATTGCACTCCAGACTGGGTGATGGAGTGAGACTCTGCCTCAGAAAAAAAGCAATAGAAACAATATCATTGTTAGTTTTATTTGTATCGTTTTTCTGGATTACTAATGAGGTTAAACATATTTTCATATGTCTATTGACCACTCAGAATTCCTTTCTAAATTATCCATTCTTATTTTCTTTTCATTTTCTTTCTTTCTTTTTTTTTTCTTTTTTGAGACAGTCTTCCTCTGTCGCCCAGGCTGGAGTACAGTGGCAATGGCGCGATCTCAGCTCACTGCAGCCTCCACCTCCCAGACTCAAGCCATCCTCCCACTTCAACCTCCTGAGTAGCTAGGAGCACAAGCACATGCTACCACACCTGGCTAGTTTTTGTATTTTTTTGTAGAGACAGGGTCTCACCACGTTGCCCAGGCTTGTCTCAAACTCCTGGGCTCGAGCAATCCAATCGACCGAGCCTCCCAAAGTGCAGGGATTACCATGCCTGGCCTCCCTGCTGATTTTAACGGTCTTCGTTAGCATATACTAAATCCCCATATAAAAAAAAAATAAAAAGAAACAAAAAAATCCCCATATATATTTAAATCTGCCTCTGGACTCCATTCTTTCCTTCCCTATTTCTGTACCAATATCATATTGCTTTAATTTGCATAGGTTAAAAAAATTTCTAATATCTGGTAGGGGTACTCCTTTAAAAATTGTTTGTTTGTTTGAGACAGGCTCTCACTCTGTCACCCAAGCTGGAGTGCAGTGGCGTGATTTCGGCTCACCGCAACCTCCATCTCCCAGGTTCAAGTGATTCTTCTGCCTCAGCCTCCCGAGTAACGGGGATTACAGATGCACGTCACCACGCCCAGCTAACTTTTCTATTTTTTGGTAGAGACAGTGTTTCACCATGTTGGCCAGGCTGGTCTCGAACTCCTGACCTCAAGTGATCTGCCCACTTTGGCCTCCCAAAGTGCTGGGATTACAGGCGTAAACCACTGTGCCAAGCCAAATAGCTTTTTAAAAATTTTATTTTTACTCTTTTTTTTTTGAGACCAAGTCTCTTTCTGTCGCCTAGGCAGGAGTGTAGTGGCACCGTCTCAGCTCACTGCAACCTGTGCCTCCTGGGTTCAAGCTATTCTCCTGTCTCAGCCTTCAAAGTAGCTGGGACTACAGGCATGCGCCACCACACCCAACTAATTTCTATATTTTTAGTAGAGACAGGGTTTCGCCATGTTGGCCAGGCTGGTCTCAAATTCTTGGCCTCATGTGATCCGCCCACCTCAGCCTCCCAAAGTGATGGGATTACAGGTGTGAGCCACCACACCTGGCCTATTTCTAAATTTCTATGAATTTTTAAATTGAGGTGAAATTGTAGCATAAAGTTAACCATTTTAAAGTGAACAATTCAGTGATATTTAGCACATTCACAATGTCATGTAACCATCACCTCCATCTAGTTCCAAAACATTTCATCGCCCCAAAACAAAACTCTATATTCATTAGGCAGTTTTTCCCATTTCACCCTCTCCACACATTTTTAACACATAAAAAATAAACTTGTTATAAAATCCCAAGCTTCAGGTTTACCAGGTATTAAGGAAGCTTAAAAATCAAGTCCCAGTTCAGAATCATACAGGTTTTCCAGATTTAGATCGTCCTCCGGCAGGGTGTCTGCATCCTCCAAGCATGATTCTACATCCCCAGTAGCCCAAGACTCAACTTGGATTCTGAAAATTTGCTGCTAAATTGCTTTGTGATTCTTCTCAAGTGTCTATGACTTCTGTTGTCTCTTGAACAACCTTGTTTTTGTTGTTGTTAATGTTTTTTGTTTGTTTTTGAGACAGGGTATCTCTCTGTCACCCAGGCTGGAGTGCAATGGTGCAATCGAGGCTCACTGCAGCCTCCACCTCCCGGGCTCAATCAATCCTCCTGCCTTAACCTCCCAAGCAGCTGGGACTACAGGTGCATGCCACCATGCCTAGCTAATTTTTTATTTTTATTTTTAGTAGAGATGAGGTCTCACTATGTTGCCCAGGCTGGTCTCAAACTCCTGGACTCAAGCAATCCTTCTGCCTCAGCCTCCCAAAGTGCTGGGATTACAGGTGTGAGACACTGTGTCTAGCCTTGAACAATCTTGCAAACCCTCTACTTTTTTTTCTTTTCCCCTGCCCACCCATCCATAGCATCTGGCACTGGCTTTGTACCATCACATGCCCATCAAATTATTGTTGATTGATTGCTTTCAAAATTTCCATATTAGACCCTCATCAGCGTGTCAGGAGACTGTCTGGGGCATGATTTAAGTGGGAGTTGAATTAAGAAATTTCAACACACTGTATCTTACTTTCAGATAATATGACACTACTGGCTGCCATTTATTTAAGCGCCTATTAATTGTCATACCCTACAAATGGTTTTATTTAATTCTTATAACAATCTCATGCAGCGGAAGCTTACTGATGATATTCACAGAGGTTAAGTGACTTGCCTAAAGTCCCTGGGCTTAATTGTCAGAGCCAAGCTTTGAACCCAGTTTTGTCTGACTACACAGCACTTTCTAACGTGCTATATTGCCTCCATATACTTTCTCCATCAAAGCCCACCCATCATGTTATCCAGGTTTGTTTTTACTTCATTGTCATAGTCATGTTTGCCTAGAGGGAGCATCCAAGCCCTCCTGCTGAGGTATATGATGGAGATACTCAAGAAGCACCACAGAATCATTGCTTCTCTCACAGGTGACCTTACTTCCTGCCCTGGCCAAGCTATCAAGGATCAAGTTAATTCCTTGCTTTACTATGTTCTAGACAGTAAACCACGTTGGGCTGGCACGGTGGCTCATGCCTGTAATCCCAGCACTTTGAGAGGCCAAGTAGGGAGCATCCCTTGAGTCCAGGAGTTCAAGACCAGCTTGGGCAACATAGGGAGACCGTGTCTCTACAAAAAATAACAAAAAATTAGCTGGGCGTTAGGCATGCATCTGTGGTCCTAGCTACTCGAGAGGCTGAGGTGGGAGGATCACTTGAGCCCAGTTACTTGAGCCAGGGAAGTCGAGGCTGCAGTGAGCTGGGATTGCCCCACTGCAGTCTGGCCTAGGTAACAGAGGGAGACCCTGTCACCAAAAAAAAAAAAAAAAAAAAAAAAAAAAAAAGTGTGCCGGATGGAGTCCCATACTGTCTGGCCTACGTGTTATAACTGTCACCTTAGCTAGAGCTGGAGCAAGAATATGGAATTGAATCCAGGCTCAGCCTCCACTGTAAGGATGGGAGACATTATTTTCCTAAGGGAGAGAATCCCAGTGAGTGCCTGGGAGCTCCATCTCTTCCCAATCTGCCCATACTTGGCCTCTTCCTATTTCCTGTCTTCTAAAAATGTATGAAATTCAGGGATGTTAGAGAGTGCTATTTGGAGAAATCAAGTTTAAATGAATCAGAAACACATGGATTGGCTTTCCCTCAGAAGAGACTCACATTTTAAAACGGAAAGGAAAATATATGGGACGAAGACCAGATGGGATTTTAAGTATGGAAGAAGGGTTGGATTGTTTCAGCAAATCCTAATCAGCTGGGCACACCCAGCTCTAGCTCCCCTTCACAGCTGCAAAGACAGGTCACCTCTGGGATGGTACGGTCCTGGATGTGTGTTCTCAGAGGACAGAGGCCCTGGATGTGGAATTAGAGGGCATGAGTTCATGATGAAGCAGTGTCACTTAGCAGCTCTTATGGCCTTGCCACTGGACATTTGGCCCTTGTAGGGCGTGGTGGCTCACGCTTGTAATTCAGCACTTTGTGGGGCTGAAGTGGTCAGATTGCTTGAGCTCAGGAGTTTGAGACCAGCCTAGGCAACATGGCGAGCCCCCTTCTTTACAAAAAATACAAAAATTAACGGGGTGTGGTGGTGTGCACCTGCAGTCCCAGCTACTCACTCAGGAGGCTGAGGTGGGAGGATGGCTTGAGCCTGGGGGGCAGAGGTTGCAGTGAGCTGAGATCGCACCACTGCACTCCAGCCTGGGCAACATAACAAGACCCTGTCTCAAAAAAAAAATTTTTTTTCTTATCTGCTTTAAAAAAGGGGGAGGAGTTTATAATAACATCTTTACTACCTACTTGTATGGCTTTTGTGACATCATGGTTCCAGTTTGCCAAAAACTATTAAACCATTATTGCAATTTAGCTGCATAATAAAGACTTTGAGGAGGGTAATACGTGATGAGAATGACCACATTAGGGCAAATAGGTTGACAATTTATAAAATGGCTTTAAGACTTTTCCTTCAAGGGGATGTTAGTGTAAGCACTAACATCAGTAACTGGTTTTTGTTAGGTGATCCTTATCAGCCCAGCCTCCTAGGTCACAGTCATTCAGTCAATAGCGTCACTTTTAGATGACTTGCATGCAGGAACCCAGCCCCTGGTGCTACATATGAGTATGTTTGCGAGTGGGGTAGTGGTGGGGATATGGAGCACTGGGACGATGAGCAAGACAACTAAATGCTAGAAGGATGCTTAGAAATAATTATGTCCAGTTTCCTCCTTCTCCAAGATTAGAAAACTGTTAGCTAGGCACCGTGGCTCATGCCTGTAACCCCAGTGCTTTGGGAAGCTGAGAGGGGAGGATGGCTTGAGGTCAGGAGTTTGAGACCAGCCTGGGCAACATGGAGAAAGCCCTGTCTCTACCAAAACAACTTTTTTTAAAAATTTTTTTTGGACAGGGTCTCACTCCATTGCCCAGGTTGAAGTGCACTGGCCTGACCACTGCTCACTGCAGCCTGGACTTCCTGAGCTCAGGTGTTCTCCCACCTCAGCCTCCTGAGTAGCTGAGACTACAGACGTGTGCCATGGCCGGCTAATTTTTTCTGTATTTTTTTTAGCGATGGGGTTTCACCATGTTGCCCAGGCTGGCCTCTAACTCCTAACCTCAAGTGATCCTCCTGTCATGGCCTCCCAAAGTGCTAGTGAAATGGGAAGAGTTCCCTTGTCCCCCTTGCAGGGCATGCGATAGGGGTGTGGCTCGCTTCTTCAGTGCCCCGCTGCTCAAACTTCTAGGGGAGACATACAGACAGGCAGGCTGTGGGGCTCCGGCCCTACCGCAGTGTCTAGGGGTGAATGCTTACAGCTCCTGGCGCCCCAGTGGGCACGTGTTACAGGGTTCTCTTTCAGCTTTGCCGTCGATAAGTGGCTTGTCTTACCAGCTCAATTAGACTTCTTCCTTGGCGCAGAGACCGAGAACAGAGGGCTTTCTGTATCCCGGGGTTCTTCCCTTGGTGTACCAGAATCGGATCACATGTGGGCTTGGAGTATGAGTGCAAGGTTTTATTGAGTGGAAGTCGCTCTCAGAATATAGGACAGCCAGAAGGTAAATGGTTGTCGCCTAGGAATCAGGCCGCTCGGTGGCCCGCGCTCTCCTCTGACTGCCTCAGCCAAACTCTGTTGCTCTGCCTGATCAGCGGCCTGCCAGCATGCCGGTGCCTATCAGCGCGTTCTTCTCAACGCCTAGCCGCTTGTGTGTGCCTCCGCTGACGTGCTCCTCCTCAACATCCAACGGCTTGGCTTTGCTTTGCTGGGGTGGGGGGGGGGGGTGTCTCGGGTTTTTATAGGCACAGGATGGGGGCGTGGCAGGACAGGGTGGACTTGGGAAACGCAACATTTGGGCAGGAAAACAAAAATGCCTGTCCTCACCTAGGTCCGTGGGGGTGGAGCCCTAGCCAAGGACTACGCCCTCCTGTACCCAGCACTTCCGTTACCCTTTTCTGTATCATTTAAAGGCACCACACACTTCCCTTCCTAGCACTTACGTATCAGTTTCAACAGAAGAGAATGATTTCCTGGGTTCTCAGTTTTTCTCCCTGACTCGGGGTGCCAGCCCAGTGTCTAAAGGCTCTTCGGGGTGGCGGTGGGCCGTGTTTTTCTTTCTCTCTCTCCTCTGATTGGGACAGAAATGTCTTACTCGCCTGAGTGAGCAGGGCACACAAGCAGGCGGGCTCTCTCTCCGGCCCGCTTTGAAGCCGACTAATTAGGGCTTGGGCTGTCACAGCTGGCTTCCCCTGCACCTCCCCTGACCCTGCCCCTGCCGCTGCCCCTGCCTCCCAGCCTGAGAGCTCCTCCCCTGCTGCCTTGTCTTCCACCGCCCGACTCGTGGCTCTGCCAAGCCATCCGGCAAGGCCCTGGGATCTGAGGCCTGGAAGGGCCAAGGCAAAAGCAACCGAGAAGGGACAAGATGAGGCGTGGGACATGGAGCGAGCCCACAGACCACGGGGTTTCTAGAGGACTGCCTCTTTCTGGAACCCCTCATTCATAAGGAAGCCTGGAAGAGAGCCGCCTGGGCTAGGGACTGAGCCGTGGGCCCTTTATTTGAAAGCCAAAGCTTTCCGAAGGCTCCAGCCTCCCAGCCTGGCCCTTATAATTAGCCCTAATCAAAGTGTTTATTATGTCAGGGCCTACTGCGGAACTCAGGGCCTCATGATTTCATTCCAAACCTGGGGGGAGGAGAGGGGAGTGAGAGGGACTTGTGTTGGTACAAAGAAAACAGAGGGATGGGTAAGAAAGTTGGTGAGTGAAGAGGAGGCCGTCCTGGAGCAGGGAGGACAATCAGCCTCCGTTTGGCCATCAGCACAGGGGTCAGGAATCCACCTAGAGGAGCTGGTGCCCCAGCATCCTGACCTGGGCCCGGCCTGCCTGCCTTCTGGGCAGGCTCTGTGGGTGGGTGGGCTTGTGCCAATCGGAAATGGCTCGGATATAATTAACCCAACTAATCACCAGCCTCAGCCCTGTGGGAGGGGAGGGCACAGCCCATAGCCACGGCCCCCCCAGGAAGCTCCCATCTCCCCATGCTCCCTCCTCTGACTGGGGCCTGGGGTGTTCCAGGCTCTGCAGCTGCTTTGGATGGTAGAGTCAGAGGGCGGGCAGGGAAGGGATGTGGGAAGAGACATGTTGCTTATTCTTATCTCTGGCCTCAAGGGGGATGTGACCGGAGGGAGTGTGCCTGAGTGTCTGAGCTGGCAAGGGTGGGTGGGGGGTGACTGAAGGGATTGTGGGGGAGGGCTTGGAGAGAGACTCCCAGCCATGGCTCCCAGGTGGCACTGGCTGTGTCTCACACTCAATTAGCACTGCCCTCCTGTCTAGCCCTCCCGGGGAACTCTCCCGGGTGGGATACAGCTTGTAGGGAATTCTGTGTACTGGGTTTCGTGTCCTGGGCGGGGCAGGTGGAGTGTGGCGTCTGAGTTCATATCTCCCTTGCGCACAGTCCTGCGAGGCCTCCAAGGGGTATCCCAACACCCTTCCTCCCTCAGCAAGTGAAGCTTTCCAGGATCTGGACCTGGCTCCTCTCTCCAGTTTCACTTCTCTGCACTTCTGGGCTCCGGCCTCGGGACTCTCACCTTCTCAGACCAACCATACCAGCGGCCTGAATGCTCTTCCCTTCCTCTGATCTGAACATTAACTACCAGTAGCCTCAGAACTTGCCTCAGGTCAGGTGGCCCCTCTGCCATCAACCACACCTGTCCAACCCTCTGACACCCTCTGTCCCTAGCATCGTGTTCTCACTTGCCAGAGCACGTCACATTCTTTTTAGTTATTTGTTGCCTTTCTTCAGTGTGACCTCCTTAAGGAAAGTCTGTGTTTGGTGTGTCTTTTGTCTCTGTATATCAGAACCTAGCAAGATGCCTGGCGCATATGGGTGCCCAAGATCATAGGCTCAGGAGCCAGGCTACCAGGGCTTGAATTCTGCCTCAGCCACGGCTAACTGTTGACCTTGAGCAAGTTCATTCACCTCTCTGTATTATGTGTAAATGAGGATAGTAATTAATTGTACCTACCATGTAACTAGTTTGAGGATTAAATTAAATAAAGTGTTTAAAACAATGTTCAGCACATAGTAAACACTTAGTAAAGTCTTGCTGGGCTTATTCATTCATGTGTTGGCTCAGTGGATGTGTCTTTAATACTTACCATGAGTTAGGCACTTGCTAAGCTCAAAAGAGGCACAAATGCAGTCCCTGCCACATGCAACTTCCTATCATTGAATGAATACATGGATAAGTATTTGGTGTGGTACTTGTAGGTTTGTTATATGTTTTGTTAAACAAACTCATATAAATGTTTGAGAATGTGTCCAGCTCAAATATTGAATAATTATGTATCTATTTGGATGGCATAAAACAAGCAATGAAGTGGGGGTAATCCCCTATAAACCTGACAGATGGGCCGGACGCGGTGGCTCATGCCTGTAATCCCAGCACTTTGGGAGGCCAAGACGGGCAGATCATGGTCAAGAGATTAAGACCATCCTGACCAACATGGTGAAACTTTGTCTCTACTAAAAATACAAAAATGATCTGGGTATGGTGGGGTGCACCTGTAGTCTAAGCTACTCTGGAGGCTGAGGCAGGAGAATCGTTTGAACCTGGGAGGCGGAGGTTGCAGTGAGCCAAGATCGTGCCACTGCACTCCAGCCTGGAGACAGAGCAAGACTCCGTCTCAAAAACAAAACAAAAAAAACAACCTGACAGATGTAATGGCGATTGGAGCCTGTGGAAAAGCTTGTCCGGGGTAGAGGATCTTGGAAACCTCCTGCCCAATCTTCACTGTTAATGAGAATGTCAAAAAAAAGGTTTTTTTTACAAAGCAAAATAATTGATCTCATAGAAATATACAATAATCGTGTCAAAATTTTTATTTAACTCATTAATTAGTGAAGGAACCAGTAAGATGTTACAGTCAGTTCAAAGGACGATCCAAAGAGCAGAAACATATTTAGGCCATCCAGAATGATGAAATAGGCTGGGCGTTGTGGCTCACACCTGTAATCCCAGCACTTTGGGAGGCTGAGGCAGGTGGATCACTTGAGGCTAGGAGTTCAAGACCAGCCTGGCCAACATAGCAAAACACTGTCTCTACTAAACATACAAAAATTAGCCAGGCATGGGGGTGCATGCCTGTAATCCCAACTACTAGGGAGTCAGAGGGATAAGAATCACTTGAGCCTGGGAGGCGGAGGTTGCAGTGAGCCACGTTCGCACCATTGCACTCCAGCCTGGGTGAACGGAGTGAGACTCTGTCTCAAAAAAAAGAAAAAAAAAAAAAAAAAAAGAATGATGAAGTAGCAACCTGGGCAACATAGTGAGACCCTGTCTCTTCCAAAAATTTAAAAAATTAGTCAGGCATGGTGATGTGCACCTGTAGTCCCAGCTACTCAGGAGATTGAGGCTGCAGTGAGCTAAGATCATGCCTCTGCACTCCAGCCTGGGTGACAGAGCAAGACCCCGTCTTAGAACAAAACAAACCAAACAAAAAGAGTGATTAAGTAGGCACGGCACAGTGGCTCACATCTGTAATCCCAGCACTTTGACAGACCAAGGTAGGAGGATCACTTGAGCCCAGGAGTTCAAGACCAGCCTGGGCAACATAATGAGATCCAAAAAATAATCTACAAAAAATTTTATCTACAAAAAATAATTTTAAAAAATTAAGGATGGTGATGCACACCTGTAGTCCCAGCTACTCAGAAGGCTGAGGCAAGAGGATCACTTGAGCACGGGAAGCTGAGGATGCAGTGAGCCATGATCACACCACTGTACTCCAGCCTGGGCAACAGAGCTGTCTCAGAAAAAAAAAAAAAAAAAAAGATGAAGTAAATCTGCTTAATAGATGCTAAATTGGTCAATAACCACTGAGCAATAATCAATTGCATATGCACCGGGCAATTTGCATTTCTATGGACAAGAATTATTTCCATTGATTGGGTGGTAAAATAGCTCGATGACAATAAAACTAGAAAATAACACACAAGGACAGACAATAATCTTTTTGACCATATTGGAGTCTTTCACAACTCTCCTTGAAAAGAAGTTCTGTACTTAGGTATTTCAAGATGACAAGTGCCACTCACCTCTTTCAAAGAGCTTTAGTGTCAGTAGGGAGCCCAGGGCCAACCAGAGAGAGCTGGGAATCTGCCCACAGTCTCAGGCAGGAATAGCCGTTGTCACCTATTCTTCCCCACTCTAGCACTCTGGCTCCTGTCTCCCTCTCTTCCTCTTTCCCATTCCACCACCATGTCCTGTCAAACTGTGCAGGCAATATATTCACCCCTCTACATGGTAGTCACCATTTATTTTATTTTATTTTATTTTATTTTATTTTATTTTTATTTTATTTTATTTTATATTTATTTTATTTTATTTTATTTTATTTTATTTTATTTTATTTTATTTTATTTTATTTTATTTTATTTATTTTTGAGACAGAGTTTGGCTCTGTTGCCCAGGCCAGAGTACAGTGACAGGAGCTTGGCTCACTGCAACCTCTGCCTCCCAGGTTCAAGTGATTCTCCTGCCTCAGCCTCCCGAGTAACTGGGATTACAGATGCACACCACCACACCCAGCTAATTTTTTGTATTTTTAGTAGAGATGCGGTTTTGCCACGTTGGCCAGGCTGGTCTTAAACTCCTGACCTCAAGTGATCCGCACTCCTCAGCCTCCCAAAGTGCTGGGATTACAGGCGTGAGCCACCGTGACAGGCCTAGCCACCATTTATTGAATATCTGCACATTCTATGTGCCAGACACTTAACATTCATAATATCATTTAATGTTCTTTGTTGTTGTTGTTTTAATTGAGACGAGATCTCACTCTGTCACCCAGGCTGGATACAGTGGCGTGATCATAGCTCACTGCAGCCTTGAACTCCTGGGCTCAAGAGATCCTCGTGCCTCAGCCTCCCAAGTAGCTGGGACTACAGGCGTGTACCACCAAACCCGGCTAATTTTTAAAATTTTTTTGTAGAGTTGGGGTCTTGTTATGTTGCCCAGGCTAGTCTCAAACCCCTGGGCTCAAGCAATCCTCCTGCCTTGGCCTCCCAAAGTGCTGGGATTACAGGCACGAGCCACCACACCCAGCCTCATTTAACGTCCAAAACTACAAAATGAGGGCTCTCTTTACCTCAAATTACAACATATTAAAATAACTGACGTTCATGAAAGCTGCTGTAAGGGCATCAAACTAGCCAGAGTGGAGCAAAAGCAGTCAGACTCTTAACCACAGTACCAGAAATGTGGGGTTATTTCTCATGCCAACTGTAATTAATTGGGTGACTACCTGGAGTACTGTGGTGAGATGGATTCTGAAGCATCCTTTTGGCTTAGTGGGAGATAGTGCTGGGATCCACTAGTGATGTCTGCCATGGTCACAGAAGCGAAGAATGGAAGGGTAGGCACGCGGGCCAGATTTTTGTCAGGCTTGCTTTGTGTATTGTCTCCTGCATCATCTTCTGAACATTTTACTGATGTTGCTGATGGCAGCTACTCCCTTTAAGGGCTGAATCCTCAGTGTCTGGATCATAATGCTAGTTTTCTAGGTCTTTGCTACTCAAAGTGTGATTCCAACTGCGTTCTGGCCCCTCCTCTACCCTTCCAACAGTGCCATCACCTGGGAGCTTGTTAGAAAAGCAGGATCTTGGGGCTGACCTCATACCTTCTGAATCAGAAGTTGCATTTTAACAAGATTCCCAGGGAATTTGCACATTCAGGTGTGAGGAGCACTGATCTTTTATTTAATTTTTTTCAGATGGAGTTTTGCTCTGTCACCCAGGCTGGAGTGCAGTGGTGCAACCTCGGCTGACTGCCAACTCCGCCTCCCAGGTTCAAGTGATTCCCCTGCCTCAGGAGAGTAGCTGGGATTACAGGTGTAAGCCACCACACCTGGCTAATTTTTGTATTTTTAGTAGAGATGGGGTTTTACCATGTTGGTCAGGCTGGTCTTGAACTCCTGACCTCAAGTGATCCGCCCCCCTCGGCCTCCCAAAGTGCTGGGATTACAGGTGTGAGCCACCACGCCCAGCCAGGAGCACTGATCTTGGGGACTGCTTTTTTCAACTGCACCTGCCCCCACCTCAGCAGCCAGAATTATTTTCTTCCAGCAGGGTACTGGCTCAGTCCCAGTCTAAGTATTCCCAGCAGACCCTAACACTTAACCCAATGTTTACAGGCTATTTCGGACTTTGAGACATCCTCCCCAACATTAGAAAAACCCTGCAGAATTCTCTGGCTTTTCCCACTATGGGTGTGAGGGCCTGTGGGCCTGCTGGGCCCACCTCTACAACGTGGAATCCTTCCCTGTTTTCGGAGACTCTGCAGAATCTCCCTGGGGCCTCAAGAATGCAGCCCAAAATTTATACTCTAGCCTTTGGGACCCTTGCCCCTTCTCATAGCAGCCCAGGGAAATGGGGTGGAGTTGGACAGAGCAAAGACATGGAGGAGAAATAATTGCTGAATCTGGGAGCAATAGCTGTTCATTCAATCATTAGTTCAACCAGTGTTTGTTGAAAATTATTGTGTGCCAAGCACTAGTGATATGGCAATGAGTAGAGCATGGTCTCTGCTCTTGAGGAAAGTGGAGCTATTAATATATACAGATCGCCGGGCATGGTGGTTTACGCCTGTAATCCTAGCACTTTGGGAGGCCCAGGCAGGCGGATTACCTGAGGTCAAGGGGTCGAGATCAGCCTCACCAACATGGCGAAACCCTGTCTCTACTAAAAATACAAAAATTAGCCAGGTGTGATGTCACATGCCTGTAATCCCAGCTACTCGGGAGGCTGAGGCAGGAGAATTGCTTGAACCCAGGAGGCGGAGGTTGCCGTGAACAGAGATCACACCACTGCACTCTAGCCTGGCAACAGAGTGAGACTCTGTCTAAAATAATAATAATAATAATATATACAGATCATTGCAATATCATGTGATACAAAAGGCAGACACTAGGGTTGTCAGGAAAAAGAGGGGGCAAGGGCATTCCATGCAGAGAGAACAGTATGGGCAAAGTTGCGGAAGAATGGAAGAATGTGGCATGATCAGGGAACGGTGAGTACGCATGGGACAGAGGATGAGTATGGGGAAGAGTGTGGCAGGGCTGGTTAGATGGAGGATTTGGGCTGACCCCTGCAGAATTTAGATCTCACTTTGGCTTCCTTGGATTTATAGAATGTGTCTGAGCCATCCAGCCTGCTCTTAGCACCAGACCTCACTTCTATACTGACTTGAGCCAGTCAGAACCAGGAGGCATTTACGCACGCACATGCATGCACACCCCAGAGAACACATCAAAGTCAGACTCCCCACTCAGTGACTGACTGGGTTTCATCCCTACCGATACCCCCTGTTCACACCAGTGGGAGCAGGAACGGTCAGTTAATTAACTTCCCAGGAAAAACTCTAGGGCAGGACTTTGGGTCTCCTTGACCTGAAAAACGGATAGAAATGGAGAGAGGGCTGGCTACACAGAATACCAGATCTGCCTGTGTGAATGCCTGTGTGTGTGCATGTGGATGGATATGGGTAAGGCTATACCTGCACACCTCCAGGGAAGGGTGTGAAATGGTTGCCTCTAAATCACAGGAGATATAATCCTAATTCCTTGTCAGAGAAAGAAGGATAGACTGTTCCATCGACATCCCTCTGGAGTTCATCCCTCTGGGAAACTTCTTTTGGGGGTCATAAAGTGAGGAGGATTTAATGTATAACTTCAAATTCTTTGACACTCCTCCTATTCAGAGGTAAGGTCTGTGTCTCCTTGCCTTGAATCTGGACTACTTTAACCAACTGAATATGGTGGCAGTGACTCTATGTGACATCCAAGTCTAGGTTATAAAAGCCTATGCAGGGCCAGGTACAGTGGCTCGTGCCTGTGATCCCACCATTTTGGGAGGTCAAGGTGGGAGGATTGCTTGAATCCAGGAGTTCAAGACTAGCTGGGGCAAAATAGCAAGACCCTGTCTCTATCAAAATTTTTTTAATCAGCTGGGTGTGGTGACGCATGCCTGTAGTCCCAGCTACTCAGGAGGCTAAGTTGGGAGGATCGCTTGAGCCCAGAGTCTGAAGCTGCAGTGAGCTATGATTGCACCACTGCACTCTAGCCTGGAAGACAGAGCAAGAGCAAGACCCTGTCTCTAAAGAAAAAAAAAATTTGAGACCAGCTTAGGCAACATAGGGAGACCCTGTGTCTACAAAAATTAAAAAATTAGCTGGACGTGGTGGTGCCCACCTATTATCCCAGCTACTCAGGAGGTGAAGGGGGACAATTGCTTGAGCCTGGGAGGTTGAGGCTACAGGGAGAAAAAAAAAAAAAAAAGCTCATGCAGCCTCAACCTTGGTCCTTGTAACACTCAAACCCGTGCCCTTTGAGCTGCCTGAGCTGTCATGTAAGAAGTCAGACTATCCTGAGTTCACTATGCTAAAGAGGTCATATGGAGGTGTTCTGTTTAATAGTTCTAGTTGAGTTAATAGTTCTAACTTTTTTTTTTTTTTGAGACAGAGTTTCACTCTTGTTGCCCAGGCTGGAGTGTAGTGGCACGATCTTGGCTCACTGCAACCTCTGCCTCCTGGGTCCAAGCAATTCTCCTGACTCAGCCTCCGAAGTAGCTGGGATTACAGGCGCGTGCCACCATGCCTGGCTAATTTTGTATTTTTAGTAGAGATGGGGTTTCTCCATGTTGGTCAGGCTGGTCTTGAACTCCCGCCCTCAGGTGATCCACCCACCTCGGCCTCCCAAAGTGCTGGGATTACAGGCATGAGCCACCAGGCCCGGCCAATAGTTCTAACTTTAGCCATGCTCACTAACACAATAGACATGTAGGTGAAACTGTTTTGAATTCTCCTGACCAGCCCATCTGCCAGCTGAATATCATCAAATGTACTTATCAACACCTTGTGGAGTGTGGAGTGGAAGAATCTCCCAGCCAAGCCCTGCCCAAATTCCTGACACATAAAATCGTGAGATATAATAAAACAATTGTTGTTTTAAGCTACTAAATTTTGGGGTACTTTGTTATGCGGGAATAGATAACTGAAACAAATGGTAATAATAATTATTAAGCTATCGCTGAGCGCAGTGGCTCACACCCATAATCCTAGCACCGTGGGATGCTGAGGTGGGAGGACTGCTTGAGGCCAGGAGTTTGAGAGCACCCTGGGCAACATAGCAAGACCTCGTCTCTACTCAAAATAAAAAAAAAATTGGCTGGGCGCGGTGGCTCATGCCTGTAATCCCAGCATCTTGGGTGGCTGGGGCGGGTGGACCAAGAGGTCAGGAGTTCCAGACCAGCCTGGCCAACATGGCGAAACTCTGTCTCTACTAAAAATACAAAAATTAGCCGGGTGTGGTGGTGGGCGCCTGCAATCCCAGCTACTCAGGAAGCTAAGGCAGGAGAATCGCTTGAACCTAGGAGGCGGAGGTTGCAATGAGCCGAGGTCACGCCATTGCACTCCAGACTGGGTGACAGAGCAAGACTCCATCTCTAAATAAATAAATAAATAAAATTAGCCAGGCGTGGTGGTGCACACCTGTAGTCCCAGCTCCTCAGGACATTGAGGTAGGAGGATTGCTTGAGCCAGGAAGGGTTGAGGCTACAGTGAGCCATGATCAGGCCACTGCACTCCAGCCTGGTGACACAGCAAGACACTGTCCAAAAAAAAAAAATTAAGTTTATATATGTGGCACTGTTCTAAGTGTTTGACATGTGTTAACTCATTTGTTCCTCAGAAGATGAAGTAGAGCTTGCTGGGCACAGTGGCTCACGTGTGTAATCCTAGCACTTTGGGAAGCCCAGGCGGGCGGATCACATAAGGTTGGGAGTTCGAGACCAGCCTGACCAACATGGAGAAACCCCGTCTCTACTAAAAATACAAAATTAGCTGGGTGTGGTGGTGCATGCCTGTTATCCCAACTACTTGGGATGCTGAGGCAGGAGAATTGCTTGAACCCGGGAGGCAGAGGTTGTGGTGAGCTGAGATCGCACCATTGCACTCCAGCCTGGGTGACAAGACTGAAACTGTCTCAAACAAAAAACCACTACTAATTTTGGGGCTGGGCGTGGTGGCTCACACCTGTAATTCCATGTTGGTCAGGCTGGTCTCGAACTTCTGGGCTCAAGCGATCTACCCATCTTGGCATACCAAAGTGCTGTGAGCCACTACACCTGGCCACCTATTATAGTTTTGATTTGCATTTCCCTAATGATTAGTGATGTTAAACATTTTTTCATTTGTTTATTGGCCATTTGTATATGTTCTTGAGAGAAATATCTTTTCAACTCCTTTGCCCATTTTTATTTATTTTTTTATTTTTTGAGATGGAGTTGCTCTGTTGTCCAGGCTGGAGTGCAGTGGTGCGATCTTGGCTCACTGCAACCTCCACCTCCTGGGTTCAAGCTATTCTCCTGCCTCAGCCTCCCGAGTAGCTGGGATTACAGGCACATGCCACCAGGCCTGGCTCATTTTTGTATTTTTAGTAGACACAAGGTCACCATGTTGACCAGGCTGGTCTCGATCTCCTGACCTTGTGGACTGCCCACCTCGGCCTCCCATAGTGCTGGGATTACAGGTGTGAGCCACCGCACCTGGCTCCTTTGCCCATTTTTAAATCAGGTGGGCTTTTTTGTTGTTGAGTTTTAGGAGTTCTCTATATATTGTGGCTATTAATCCCCTACCAGATATATGATGTACAAATATTTTTCTCATTCTGTGGGTTACCTTTTTATTCCGTTGATATTGTTTTTTAACGCACAAAAATTTTACACTTTTATAATGTAACATCTAATTTACAATGTTTTCTTTTGTTGTCTGTGTCTTTAACGTCATACCAAAAAACCATTGCCAAATCCAGTGAAGTGAAGCTTCTGCTTACATTTAGGTCTTTGATCCATTTCTTTCTTTTTTTTGAGACGGAGCCTTGCTCTGTTACCCAGGTTGCTGTAGTGCAATGGCTCGATCTCAGCTCACTGCAGTCTCCGCCTCCCAGGTTCAAGCAACTCTCCTGCCTCAGCCTCCTGAGTAGCTGGGATTACAGGCACGCACCACCATGCCCAACTAATTTTTGTATTTTTAGTAGAGAGGGGGTTTCGCCATGTTGGCCAAGCTGATCTCGAGCTCCTGACTTCAGGTGATCCGCTGGCCTTGGCCTCCCAAAGTGCTAGGATTACAGGCATGAGCCTCTGCGCCTGGCCCTTTGATCCATTTCTAGTTAAATTTTGTATATGACGTATAAGGGTCCAACTTCATTCTTTTGTGTGTGGCTACTCAGTTTTCCAACTCCACTTGTTGAGAAGACTATCCTTTCCCCATTGAATGGTCTTGCCACCCTTGTCAAAAATAATTTAACTATATATGTGAGAGTTTATTTCTGGGTTATCTATAATCAACTCAGTTTTGAACACATATACTTTGAGGAGGAGATATCTAGTAGGCAGTTGCAAATGTGGTTGTGATGCAGACAAGAGTTGGGAGCTAGAGCTGTAGGTTTGGGCACTGACATTGTCCCTGACTTCTGGAGGGCTTATGTTACAGACGGAGACAGAATCATATACAAATAGCTGTGATCTACCAGAGGTCAACTTACATGCTATCTGGCTGTGAGCAAAGGGCCATGAAAAGAACAACAGAGGAGCAGTTAATCCGCAATGGCGAGTAGGAGTTCAATAAGGAAAAGACAATAATAGCTGATCTCTCTGTGGACTGGTACACCCATACAGGTAAACAGCGCATGGAACGGCAGGGCGTGGTGGCTCACACCTGTAATCCCAGCACTTTGGGAGGTTAAGGTAGATGGATTGCTTGAGCTTAGGAGTTCAAGACCAGCCTGGGCAACGTGCCGAAACCCCATCTCTACCAAAAATACAAAAATTAGCCGGGCATTGTAGTGCTTGCCTGTGGTTCCAGCTGTTCGAGAGGTTGAGGTGGGAGTATCACTTGAGCCAGGGAGGTCAAGGCTGCAATAAGTCGAGATTGCACCACTGCTCTCCAGCCTGGGCGACAGAGTGAGACCTTGTTTCAATAATAATAATAATTTAACAACAAATTTAAAAAAAAGTACAAAGAAGTATGCATTGTGTGGTGGATGTGGGGAGAGAGGGCACGAAGAAAGGGAGACAGACCTGGAAGGACGGTTGGGGGCGCAGATAGAAGAAAGCTTTAATGTGAGGTCAAGGAGTCTGGGCTTTAAGTGTAGTAATGGAAAATCCAGTGGAGGCTTTGGGAGGGAATGGGAAGTGCATGAAGAGTGATGAGCAGTTTATTTTGCGGTACTTTCTTCCTATCAATATAAACCAGTTTCCTCACTCACTTGCATGCACACGTGTGTACACATACGTGTGACACTGCTTTTTCTGCCTAGATCCCAGTTCCATGCCTTAGTCCTAGATTGTAACTGCTTTATCACTCTCACTCAACTAGGCAGTTGACTTCAATTTACAGCCAAATTTTTTTTTTTTTTTTGAGACGGAGTCTTGCTCTGTCACCCAGCCTGGAGTGCAGTGGCACAGTCTCAGCTCACCGTAACCTTCACCTCCTGGGTTCAAGCAATTCTCCTGTCTCAGCATCCCAAGTAGCTGGGATTACAGGCGTGCACCACCACGCCTGGCTAATTTTTGTATGTTTAGTAGAGATGGGGTTTCACCATGTTGGCCAGTCTGGTCTCGAACTCCTGAGCTCAGATGATCCACCCACCTTGGCCTCCCAAACTGCTGGGATTACAAGCCATAAGCCACCATGCCTGGCCTAAATAATTTTATTTATTCCTTTTTAAATTCTTTCCTTCCTTTCTTTCTAATTTTTATTGAAATAACATAGACTAAAATGCATAAAGTGCTTTTTAAAAATTTTTTTGAGACAGGGTGTTGCTCTGTCACCCAGGTTGGACTGCAGTGGTATAAACACAGCTCACTGCAGTCTCAACCTCCTGGGTTCAAATTATCCTCCCGCCTTAGCCTCCCAAGTAGCTGGGACCACAGGCATGTGCTACCATGCCCAGCTTTTTGGAAAAAAAAATTTTTTTTGTAGAAATGAGGGTCTTGCCATATTGCCCAGGCTGTAAAGTGCATTTAAGTTTTAAGTACAGCTTAATAATTTTTTTTTTGAGATGGAGTTTCATTCTTGTGGCCCAGGCTGGAGTGCAATGGTGCGATCTCAGGTCACCACAACCTCTGCTCCTGGGTTCAAGCAATTCTTCTGCCTCAGCCTCCCGAGTAACTGGGATTACAGGCATGTGCCACCACGCCTGGCTAATTTTGTATTTGTAGTAGAGACAGGGTTTCTCCATGTTGGTCAGGCTGGTCTCGAACTCCCGACCTCAGGTGATCTGCCCACCTCGGCCTCCCAAAGTGCTAGGATTACCGTGCCCAGCCAGCTTAATTAATTTTTACATGTGTCTATACTCATGTAAACACTACCTAAGTAACGAGAGAGAACATTTTGCTCCTGCTACCTTCCAGTGAGTACTGTGCTACAGGTAACCACTATTCTGACTTTTATCACTATTGATTAATTTTGCCTGTTACAGAACTTCTAGAAAAGAAATCATGTAATGGTTGTATCTCTTTTGTATCTAATGTCTATGATATTTATTCACATGGTTGAGTCCACATGGCCACATAATTCCTTACAGTAAAACTCCCCACTTCATATTCTAAAATTAGCTTCCTGACCTGCTGCAGCTTTTAAACCAACTTACCTTTCTTCTCTTTCTCTCTCCTCCTTTTCTTTCTTCCTCCCTCTCCTTTTCCTCCCTCCATCAGTAAGTAGTAAGCACCTTTGCACGGGTGTTAGGGAAACAGCAGGGAGCATCACAGTCTTGGTTCCTGCCCTGTTGGAAGTGTATGCTATGGTGGGAGGGACAAGTGAAGAACCAGGTAAAGACAATAGAGTGTGAGGCTGGGTGTGGTTCCTCAACCTGTAATCCTAGCACTTTGGGAGGCTGAGGCGGGAGGATTGCTTGAGCTCAGGAAATCGAGACCAGTCTGGGCAACATAGCAAGACATCATCACTACTAAAAATTTAAAAACTCAGCCTGGTGTCATGGTGCACATCTGTGGTCCAGCTACTCAGGAGGCTGAAGCAGGAGGATTGCTTGAGCCCAGGAGTTCAAGGCTGCAGCAAGCTATGATCGCACCACTGCACTCCAGCCAGTGCAACAGAATGAGACCTTGTCTCAAAACAAAACAAAACAAAACAGGCCGGCACAGTGGCTTATTTCTGTAATCCTAGCACTTTGGGAAGCCAAGGCCGGTGGATCCCTTGTGCCCAGGAGTTTGAGACAAGCCTGGGGAACATGGTGGAATCCTGTCTCTACAAAAGAATACAAAACATTAGCCAGTGTGGTGGCATGCACCTGTAGTCCCAGCTACTCAGAAGGCTGAGTCAGGAGGATCAACTAAGCCCAGGAGATCGAGGCTGCAGTGAGCCGAGATTGCGCCACTGCACTCCAGCCTAGGTGACAGAGTGAGACCCTGTCTAAAACAAACAAACAAAAAGACGGTAGAATGTGATGAGCAGAATGCTAGAAAAGTCAAGGGCACTATGGGAACTTGTAGAAGAGACATCAAACCCCAACTTTATGGACCATGAAATACTTCCTGGAGGAAACACCTGAGCCGAGAGCTGAAGAATAAATAGAGTGTTGTGAGCAGTCACCTGTGCAAAAGCTGCAAGCAAGAGATAATTTGTACTTTCAAGGAAATGCAAGAAATTCAGAGAAGTTCGGCTCGACTGGAACGTAGAGCGCAAAATTGAGAAGAGTGCCTGCAGGGCCAGGCGCGGCAGATCTTGAAAGGTATCTAAGCTCCATTGAGAGTCCAGATTTTATCCTGGGAGCCATGGACCATCACTGAGGAGTTTCCAGTAGAAGAGTGACACAGTGAGGATCTAGTTTATTTTATTTATTATTAAATTTGATTTTGAGTCAATTGTTTTGTGTGTGTGGGGTTTTGTTTTTTTTTTTTCAGACAGGGTCTCACTCTGTTGCCCAGGCTGGAGTGCAGTGATGTACTGCTCACTGCAGCCTTGACCTCCTGGGCTCAGGTGATCCTCCCCCCTCAGCCCCCACCCTCCCTCCACCATGTAGCTGGGACACCACCACCATGGCCCCTAATTAAAAAAAAATTTTGTAAGGCTGGGTGCGGTGGTTTATGCCTGTAATCCCAGCTACTTGGGAGGCTGAGGCATGAGAATTACTTGAACCCGGGAGGCAGAGGTTGCAGTAAGCCAAGATTGTGCCACTGCACCCCAGCCTCGGTGACAGAGCAAGACCCTGTCTCCAAAAATAAAATAAAATAAAATAACGTAAATAATTTTTTTTTTTTTGTAGAGACAGGGTCTCCCTGTGTTGCCCAAGTTGGTCTCAGACTCCGGGGGCTCAAACGATGCTCCTGCCTCGGCTTCTCAAAGTGCTGGGATTACAGGTGTGAGCAACTGCACCAGGCCCTAAAAGTCATTTTAGTTTTTGCAAAGGTACACACATGGTACAAAAGAGCACATATTAAAGCACAAGTCCCCCTGACTTTCCTGTCCCCGGCCATCCAGCACCCCACAGGTGTAGCCTTTGGAATGCTCATTTTGGCTGCAAGTTGAAAAGCAACATGGTATTGAAGCAAGAGTGAAAACAGGAGACCCTTTAGGAAGCCGTTGAGCATTCTGGATAACAGCGGATGGTAGTGACTGTGAGAATGATTTTACACTCTAGGAGGCCAAGGCAGGTGGATCACTTGAGGTCAGGGGTTCGATACCAGCCTGGCCAACATGGTGAAACCCCATCTCTACTAAAAAAAAAACCTACAAAAATTAGCCGGGCATGGTGGCACACCTCTGTAATACCAGCTACTCAGGAGGCTGAAGCAGGAGAATTGCTTGAACCCGGGAGGTGGAGTTTGCAGTGAGCCGAAATCGCCCCACTGCACTCCATCCTGGGAAACAGAGTGAGACTCTGTCTCAAAAAACAAACAAACAAACAAACAAACAAACAAAACAAAAAGAAAAGGAAAGAAAAGAAAAGGAAAAGAAAAGAAAATAAGAAAAGAAAAGAAAAAGAATGATTTGAGAGACATGGAGGAGGCATCAATAACAGAACCTGGGGACTGATTGGACATGGGGTATAGGAGAAGAAGAAGGACGACACTCCAGAGAGGAGATAGTGCTTCAGTGTGCCAAGGAGGAACAAAAGGGGAGCCAAGTTAGGGGGATGGCGGGGTGGTCCGCGAAGATGGGCCACCAGCAATGCCGTCCCCTCATGCGCATGCTGCTCCGTTAGTGCATTTTCTGTCTCCTTAAATCCAGGGTGGAGCCGGGCGCCTGATTACGTGCCTGTAATCCCAGCATTTTGGGAGGCCGAGGCGGGTAGATCACTTGGGTTCAGGAGTTTGAGACCAGCCTGGCCAACATGGTGAACCCCATCTCTACAAAAAATATGAAAAATGACAAAATCCAACAAAAAATACATCTCTACAAAAAATATGAAAAATGAGCCAGCCGTGGTAGTGAACACCTGTAATCTCAGCTACTCGGGAGGCTGAGGCATGAGAGTGGCTTGAATCCAGGAGGCAGAGGTTGCAGCGAGCCAAGTGCGCCACTGCACTCCAGCCTGGGTGACAGAGTGAGACTCTGACTTAATAAATCAATCAATCCAGGGTGGCCTGTGATTTGCTCTGACCAATGGTGGCAGCAACACTGATGCCCTGACAGGTGAGGTCTAGGTCTTTTTTTTTTTTTTTGGAGACAGGTCTCTGTCACTCAGGCTGGAGTGTAGTGGTATGATCATAGCTCCCTGTAACCTCCGCCTCCCAGGCTCAAGTGATTCTCCCACCTCAGCCTCCTGAGTAGCTGGGTCTACAGGCCTGTGCCACTACACCTGGCTAATTTTTCTTTCTTTTCTTTTTTTTTTTTTTTTTTTTTTTTTGAGACAGGGTTTTGCCATGTTGCCCAGGCTGGTCTCAAACTCCTGGCCTCAAGTGTTCCTTCCACCTGGCCTCCCAAAGTGTTGGGATTACAGGCGTGAGCCATCGCGCCCAACCTGAGGTCTAGGTCTTAAGAGACCTGACAACTTCCACTTCTTCCCTGTTGGAAGCCAGTCACCATGTAAAGAGGTCTGGCCACCCTGGAGGAGAGGGAGCTATAGGGAAAGAGAGCGAGGGAGAAGCACCAGAGGATGAGAGACTATGAAGGAAAAGAGAGAGCCCCAACCAGCCCCCTTCTCCTCCAGCCGTCCCAGCAGAGGGGCCAGATATATTTGTGAAGCATCTTGGATGCTCCAGAACCAGTGTGGCAAGCTGTCCACACTGAATCTTGCCCAATTTGTAGAACTGTGAGCAAAGAAAAACTTGTATTATTGGCTGGGCATGGTGGTTCATGCCTGTAATCCCAGCACTTTGGGAGGCCGAGGCGGGCAGATCACCTGAGGTCAGGAGTTCGAGACCAGCGTGACCAACATGGTGAAACCCTGTCTCTACTAAAAATAAAAAATAAAAAAATTAGCCAGGCATGATGGCACATGCCTCCCAGCTACTTGGGAGGCTGAGGCAGGAAAATTGCTCGAACCTGGGAAGCAGAGGTTGCAGTGAGCTGAGATCGTGCCACTGCACTCCAGGCTAGCCAACAGAGCAAGACTCAAAAAAAAAAAAAAAAAAAAAAGAAAAAGAAAAGAAAAGAAAAACTTGTATTGTTGTAAGCACTCAGTTTTGGGGTGGATTATTTACTCAATAGATAACTGAAAAACGAAGGGAGTGGGGAGTAGAGGAGAGAGGCTTTGGGTTCAGTTTGTTGCCTTAGGGTTCTAGACCTCAGAATTTCACAACCATGGCCGGCTGCTTCCCTCTTTTCCTGTTTCCCTGCTAAGCATCTACAGCTTTGTAGTCCAGAGCTTCAGCCTGGGAAGTTCAGGCGTCTGGTCTGCTGTTTCTCTGGTGCCCAAATAAACAGCTCTAAAATTCAATAGCATGTTGATGGCTCTGTTTCTTTGGTCAGTCTATGGTAGGTTCCAGTCCACCTTTGGTTTGGGGGAAGGATTTTTTTTCCTCTGATTTGATACCCCTGGGAGAAATGTTATTTCTTTGTATTATTCAGCTTCTATTAATAACACAAGTCTGAATACAAAGTAAGTGTTCACGAAATGCCAAATGAACAGCTAGATGAGGCTCACTTGGATAGAGTCCTAAATGGGGTCCAATTCCTGAGTTCCCGTCCCACCCAGAGCCCTTCAGTTTCTCCATGTATGCAAAGGAGGTCTCACCTTACTGTCTCCCTGAAACTCAGGAGCTGGTCCCATAGCTGGGGGTGGGGTGGGGAGTGGAGATACAGATCAATGATGAGTTAAAGGGCTCAAATGCTGTGAGAGTGTCATTCCCTCTGTGCCTCCATGGGGAAATGGCCAGGACTGCGAGGAAGCAGGTGATGTGACATGCATGGGCAGTGTGATTGATGGGGACCAAGACCTGGAGCGGTGGGTCTGCATTCCTCGGCCTGGAGAGGCCTGAGGAGGGGCCGCATGTGTTTGCTGTGTGCACATGAAAAAAAGACAGTAGAGAGTAAACAGATCCTTGTTGTTTGGCTCAATGGCCCTCTTCCCCTTCAACCCAGGACGGCCGCCAAGAGCTCAGCCAATTGAGATCACCTGCCTTTATCTGTCTCCATGTTGTGGTGTACTTGGTTTCCCTGCAGAACGGGACTCCCCAAGACAGGGAGCACACCCCTTTCTCAATTTCCTCTTCAGGGCCAGAGAGACTAGGGACCCTCTACGCAGTCCCTATAGGCTGCTCTTGGTGGCCCCTCCAGAACCCCTTTCTTGCAGCTCTGAGAGGATGTAGCATCCTCCCATGTCCCCCAACCCAGCTGTCATCACAGTGGAATCCAAGAAGGGACTCAGGAGAGACTCTTGTCCAATCTTCTCTTATTCAAGGGAAGGATACTGATCAGGGAAGTGAAACATCCAACGTCCTGGCTGGTCTCTGGCAGAGTTGAGGCCAAGACCTACGTTTCCTAACTCCCAAGTCAGTGCCTCGGCTGCCCGCACAGCCTCCCTCAGGGCTCTTGCCTCATCAACCTTTTGTTTTTTTGAGACGAAGTCCTACTCTGTCGCCCAGGCTGGTGTGGAGTAGCGCGATCTCGGCTCACTGCAACCTCCGCCTCCCTGGTTCAAGCAACTCTTCTGCCTCAGCCTCCCAAGTAGCTGAGATTACAGGCATGTGCCATCACGCCCAGCTAATTTTTGTATTTTTAATAGAGATGAGATTTCACCATGTTGGCCAGGTTGGTCTCAAACTCCTGACCTCAAGTGATCTGCCCGCCTCTGCCTCCCAAAGTGCTGGGATTACAGGCGTGAGCCACCACTCCTGGCACTACCTCTCTTTTGTTTGTCCTCTACTTTCTCTTCTCAGCCTCTCTCTGGTGCATGCCCCGTGGGAGGGACACTTGCAGCTTCGGGGAGGGGTGGCCAGCAGGCAGCCTTTCTGAGTGAGCGTGGAGCTTACGGCGTTTTTGAACACAGAGAGGCTGACGTGCACTGGCGCACGCACACACACTGCCACATCCACATGCTGGTGCTACTTGACTCAGCTGCTTTCTCTTGGCCAGGGAGACACAGGCACACACACAGCCACACACACCTCTGTTAGGTGGCGTGCTCTCCACTAGTCCCTGCTCAGATGGACCCTGGCACCAACAGGAGTCATGGGACTCCTTCCATGGCCTCAGCCCTTGGTGTCCACAGCAGGTGTAACTGGGGGCAACAGATCAAGGACAGATCAGGGACAGTGGAATGACTGACCCCTGTGGCCTGGGATCTGGGAAGACAGGTTCAGAGCCATCATCCTCACGGGCTCATCTTTGTTCACTTAGGATTCCTCCCACTGGGGCCCTGAGTGTCACTCCCAGCTGGATAATGGGAGGGTGAGAACCCCCACTTTCCTTCTTCCTCTTGCTCCCTTTGCCACCCCTTCCCCCTGCTTGATAAGAATCTGTTTAAACTAAGCTGCTGCCAGGCCATAGATTCCATGGAGACCCAGCTGGATCTCTTAAAACACAAGGGGAGATGTTTATCTTTTCTCCTAGCCCTGCCTGGGTTACCTCCTCCTGGCACTGCCAGCCAAGGGCCCTGCCTGGTGAGACAAATTAGGGAAGACCAAGCTGGGCCCTGGCACCTAGGCCAAAGGTGTGAGCAGTGTTGGGGGAGGGGTGGGCCCGGCAGGCGGGGGAAGGGCAGGTAGGGAGGTGTCCTTTCAGAGTTTACTCACCTCTTCCAGTCCCCTCGCCTCCCACCCCAGCCCCAGTCACTCCACTGCCCCCCACCTCTGGAGAAGCTGAATTGGGATTCGATCCCCAGCCAGTTGCTGGAGTTCCGGAGCAGCTGGCCCAGGCCTTGGGGGAGGGGGCCAGGAATGCTGGGGCTGAGGCCTGGGCCGCCCCAGACAGAGCCGGCTCTGAATTCTGGGAATGTTTGTGCAGCTGGAGCCCATTAGGGGAGAGAGCCAGGCCGCTTATTAATCCCAGCCTTGTTCCCCGGGAGGGGCCAGGGCCCTGCACACGAGTAGAGGGGGAGAGGGCTCTGCTAAGGGAGGCCAGTCCCCAGCCCCCAGCCCTCAGCCCTCAGCCCCCTGCTTGGTGGAGTCTCAGACAGGAGCTTGGAGATCTGGGGCCCTGCACTTCACTTGCATGGTGCACATGTGTGTGTGGGTGTATGTACCCACATGTGTGTGGGGATAGTGTGGAGGCAGGGGTGTGGGCACAGTGAGGGGGCAGCTGGGGTATGGGGAGGTACAGAGGGTATGGGGGGTATGGCAGAAAGCGCTCCTACATGGAGAGGCAGGGAGCACATGGTGGTCCTGGGAGGTGGTGTGTACCCTCCTCAGGGATCCCCACCTGCCCCCAAGAGCTCCTGCTGCCTGCCACTCTGGCTAGTGGGAGAAGAGGAGAAGGAGGGGATGGATTTGTGTGGCCCAAGTGTTGAATGTGTGCACAGATTGCTGAGGACTGAGTGTGGAGGCAGGACCTCCACGTGGAGCCATGGGGGTCATGTCCTGCAACAGCTACAGGGGATGCCATCTGCCCTGACCTCAATGTGAGGAGCACAATCCTGGGGTTGTGCAGTGTATGACCTGCTCAACTACACACAGTGCTCCTGGGAGTAGGCTGGGAGTCTGGGGGCCCGAGTTTGGTTCCAAGCTGGCACTGCTGTAAGATGTGGCACAAAGGGTGGTGACACTGAAACCAAATGTAGGCCTGGCATGACGCTCCAGCTCTTCTGAATAGCATGGGGCCTTGCATCTATTTATTTTCTTTTCTTTTTTTTGAGACAGAGTCTCGCTCTGTTGCCCAGGCTGGAGTGCAATGGCACGATCTCGGCTCACTGCAACCTCCACCTCCCAGGTTCAAAAGATTCTCCTGCCTCAGCCTCCTGAGTAGCTGGGATTACAGGTGCCCGCCATGACACCTGGCTAAATTTTTTGTATTTTTAGTAGAAACAGGGTTTCACTATGTTGGCCAGGCTGGTCTCGAACTCCTGACCTCAGGTGATCCACCCACCTCAGCCTCCCAAAGTGTTGGGATTACAGGCGTGAGCCACTGAGCCCAGCTTAATCTCTCTGAGCCTTACTTCCTTTATCCACAGATGGGCATTGGGTCTGTCCTATGTACCCCATAGTAGTGTTCTAACTTGGTGCCATGGAGGATGGCAGAGGAAGCACCGCTTGCCCGCCTGTTACATGTGTGTTCTCAGGATGCCATCTTGGCAGCGACCTGTCTCCTGTCAGGGCCAGCGCCGTGTGGTAGACAGCTGTGGGGGGATGCTCTGGTACATCTGGTACAGAGCTGAGGTCCCCTTGTACTTACTGCTCTCACTCAGGCCCTGCCACATCTCCAGCTGGGGGCTAAGACTGTTAGATGCACAGGGTGATGATACCAGAAACGTTCCAGGAAGAATTCTACTGGAACTTGGGAAAGTTGGGACCTGTGACGAAAATCCCAGCACCCCGTTTGGGAAACAGGGAGGAAGACGCCATGACCATTCCTTAGAGAGAGGGTTCGCTTGGACGGCCTCTGCTGAACTGTGGTCCAACCCTTTGTGGGAGAAGGTGTGACCTCGGGCTGGTATATTAGAAGGAAGGTCAACGCGGGACAGGGGCGGGGTGGAGGGTGGCTTTGGAGAGACAGTCATCGGCCTTAGCCATCCCCAGAAGCCTTGGTGAAGGAGAAGAAGAAGACCCTCTCCTCTAACCCCTTGTTTCCACAAGCCTCCCTTTGTTCAGAGGGTCAGCTTAGGTATGGTGAGGTCTCTTCAAAACTTCAGAGAGGATTTCCCTGGAGGGTTGGTGGAACAGGAACCACAGAACACCATGGCTGGTGATTACTGCGACAACAAATGGAAATCTCAGGATGTGCAAAGAATAAGAGCTGTCCGAGAATCCCCAATCATGTCCCGATGTGGTAGTCCCAGTGGCTTCAAATGCCAGCGGCATTTCTGTCATAGGTGGTCTCTGAACCAGGCACTCTGAGGGCCTCCTCCTGTTAAAGTCTAACACCAGGGCTGTCTCAGTTGAAGAGAACTGCGGAGGTGGGAAGGAGACCCACAAAATTCTGGAGGCTCAGCTCCTGCCTTCAGGGAACCCCAGTCTAGTAGGGAAGACAGTCCCTGCCCTCAGGAAGCTCTTGTTCTAACTGAAGGGAGACACCATTTGTCCTCTAGGAACACCTAGTGTGATGGTGGAGACATACCCTCTGTCTAAGAAACCCCCTCATCTGATGGTGAAGGCAGGACACACACATGCACACACACACACACTCTCTCCCTCTCTCCTACGACACAGAGAGTTTTAAAGATGAAGTGGGCCGGGCGTGGTGGCTCACACCTATAATCCCAGGACTTTGGGAGGCCGAGGCGGGTGGATCACCTGAGGTCAGGAGTTCGAGACTAACCTGGCCAACATGGTGAAACCCCATCTCTACTAGTAATACAAAAAAATTAGCTGGGTGTGGCACATGCCTGTAATCTCAGCTACTTGGGAGGCTGAGGCAGGAGAACTGCTTGAACCCAGGAGGCGGAGGTTGCAGTGAGCCGAGATTGCGCCATTGCACTCTAGCCTGGGCGACAACCGCAAAACTCTGTCTCAAAACAAAAACAAAAACAAAAGATGGAGTGAATGTGAGATGAACTAATGGATCAAGTTCTAGGCAGTTGTAAGTAGTGGAATGAGTGATACGGGAGAAGAAATGAGGCGTCCACTGGGGCAGCTCCCTGGAGGAAGATCTTGTGTGATGGCGTGGGCTGCAGTAGTGTAGGCTGCAGCTTTTCATTGAACAGTTACCCCTGGCTACCTTTCCCCTCTGGGTGAGGTCTGGAAAGAGCATTGGCCTGGGAGATCAGGTTTGTGCTGGGCTCTGACACCAATTTGCTGTGTGACACTGAGCAAGACACAACCTCTCTGAGCTTGTAAAAGTCATGAGCTGATCCCTCAGATCCCTTCCAGCTCCCACATCCTAGACTTCCTGGCCCCAGCCCTTTCGCCCCCGCTTCCTCTCCCCCAGAGCCTCCCCACCGCTGCCCTTCCTCTTGGCCTTCCATTTGGTCTCTCCTGGGGCAGGTGGTCCAGGCAGCTGCCTGGCCTGTGTGGCGATGGGATCCCACCCACAGTGAGGGGTGGTGTTCGGTGGGAGTGGCTGTGACCTGAGGAGCTAGGTTTTGGGCTCAGGTTGGGGGTTCTCGGGTGAGGACCTGACTTTTGGCAGCTTTTCCCAATGCCCTCCAGAAGAGGATATTTGAGGGGAGGGAGAAAAGGGTTCAGGAGATGTCTTGGTTCAGGCTGTGGTGGGTCTGGGTTCCTTGGGGAGGCCTGGGAGGGGCAGTCATGGAAGAACAGGTTGAACTCCACTTCCCCTGAGCTTGGGGACATTGGGGCCAGCATTGGGCCAGGGTGGTTCCTGCAGCTGCTGGGTGTGCTTGTTGTGAGTGAGTTGGGTGGGGGGGTGGGATGTGTATTGGAAGGGACAGCTGGGTCTGCAGGAAGCCTTGCCTGACATCCCTCCTGAGACGCTTCCTCTCCCATCCCCACACTCATGGACGAGAATGAGGGGGGTACTCTCCACCCACCCAGAACAAGAGGCTAGACAGAGACTGGGGAGAGAATCAAGAGGGGCTGGCCTAAAACAGCCAGGTCATGTCCATCTCTGTGCCTTTCCAACAAAAAGGCTTCCATGAAAATGGCTTGGGTGACATAGAGGAGGTGGCAACAGATGACAGCTGGATGGAGGATTCAACTCCTGTTGTCGCTGATTCAGCCTTGAGCACTTCCAACATTTTGCCCTCTCCAGTGTGGGTCCTTCAACTTTAGCAGTGCCTGAGTATCACTTGGTATGCTTGTGAAAACACACGGGGCTGTAAGGCTGGCCTCACTTCAGAGATTTTGGATCAGCAGGTCTAGGGTGGGGGCTAAGAATTGGAATTCCCAGTGAGTTCCCAGGCGATGCTGCTGGTGCTGGGGCACAGGCCCCACTTTGAGTAGCACTTGAATGCTTCTTTCTCCCCTCTCTGCTCGGCTGTCTCATCCCTCTCCCCTCCCTAAACACAAGCCACCCCAGCTGTTAGGGGCTAAGCACATGGTGGGCATGGCAGAGGGCCAGGGTCAGACCCCGCGGTGGGAGGGACCCTGTGTGGGAGTCCGAGTGGGGAGGTGTAGAACAGGGCTCAGCCTGGTTTCTTCTGTCTGACCCAGGCCCCTGCAACACACTGGGGTGACACTCTATTCCCTCCTTTCCTCTCTTCTCCAGCACAATGGCCCTCAATCTGCACAGATTCTGGGAATTATAAGTGGACCAAGCATCCTATGTGGACCATGCATTAATATTTTCCACTCTTGCTCAGGTTTGTGCCCCATTGTTCTCCAAATATGTGTGGAGGGTGGTGTGGTGAAAAAAACCATAAAATTATTTAAAACTTCTTGATTAATTTATACTTTCTGGCCGGGCACGGTGGCTCATGCCTCTAATCCCAGCACTTTGGGAGGCTGAGACAGGAGGATCGCTTGAGGCCAGGAATTGGAGACCAGCCTGGGCAACATGGCAAAACCTCATCTCTACAAAAAATAGAAAATTTAGCCAGGCGTGGTGGTGCACGCCTGCAGTCCCAGCTACTCAGAAGGCTGAGGTGGGAGGATCACCACAGCCCAGAAGAGCAAGGCTGCAGTGAGCCACAGTTGCACCACTGCACTCCAGCCTGGGCAGCAAAGACGCAGTCTCAGAAAAAAAAAAGATAAATTATACTTTCTTAACTTCTAAAAATTATATGGCTGGGTGCAGTGGCTCACACCTATAATCCCAGTGCTTCGGGAGGCTGAGGTGGGAGGACTGCTTTTGGCCAGGAGTTCAAGACAAGACTGGGTAATACAGCAAGACCCCATCTTTACCAAAAATTAAAAAAAAATCATCTAAGCATGGTGGAGCATGCCTATAGTCCCAGCTATTCGGGAGACTGAGGCAGGAGGATTTCTTGAGCCCAGGAGGTTGGGGCTGCACTCCAGTCTGGGCGACAGTGACCATCTCTAAAACCAAAAATTATAAAATAGATCACACTTATAAAACATATTGGCTTTTTAATCAAGATGATTTCCGTGGTGATGAATGACCCTTAATGTAGCCCAGGCTACTGTTCCAGCCTCATCCAGATCCCCCTCTCTTCCAGGCCTTATTTCAGTTACACAAATGGACTTTGTTCCTCTGGCCTCAGGGCCTTTTCACTTGCTGTTCCCTCTGCCTACCACCAGCTGCCTCATGCACACTCACCCCCTCCACTCCTTGGCCTGATTAACTCTTGCTTTTCCCTCCAACCTAGGCTATCACTTCCATAGGAAACCTTTCCCATCCTCCTGACTATGTTAATTCCCTCATTAGCGGCTCTTATATACAGGTATTTACCCCTCTGTCTGCAGCCCTTAAGTTACTTTTACATTTGTGTGTGACTTTGACTAATTTCTGACTCCCCATCAGTCTGAAAGTTCTGCGAGGCAGAACCCATTCATTTCTCCCGCTTATTGCCCTCCACGGTAGCTCTAGAGCCAACCACAGTGCCTGGCACAAACCAGGTGCTTAATCGATATAAGATAAAAGATGACATCAATTAGCCAGTTGGTGAATAAAAGATCACCTCCATGTTGGAGGTAATAGCCAGAGACTTGCAGCCAACCTGGCATCGAAGGATAAAAGTTAATAAAAACCTGCACCATGGCCTTCGGGATTTTCTGACCACCTGTTCTCATAGGTAGACCACGGCTTTGGCTTCTGCAGTGGAGATAAGAAAGGAGACAGGTGACTGGCAGGCCGCCAGCTGCAAAGTAATGGGAGTTGGGAGGAGAGAGAAACATGGAGGGAGAAGGGCAAATGAAAAAGAAGGCAGAGAAGAAATCGTGGAGACAGAAGAGAGATGGAGAGGAGAAAACAGAGCCTGAAGAAGAGAAAGAGGACAAAGCCCCCTTAGGACAAAGCTGAGGGAAGAGGGTCTCCAGGAGGGTCGATGGAGTGGGGTCAAAGGGGCATCATTTGACGGCCTTGCTTTGTGACCCCCGCCACCCGTCTCAGCCACCTTCTCTCTTTCCCCACCCCCTGCGCCCTCCCCCTCTGCCCCAGGAGCTGGGCTAGTTTATTTTCCTTGGGCAGGCTTCCTGAAAGGGGAGCCTGGTTTTCCTGACACATGAAAAGTGTCTCAGACTGCCGTCTGACCCTTCCTGCAGAGCCCTAGCTCCAGGGAGTTTGTTTGACAAGCAGTCACACACGTGGACACATGCAGACATCCTGGCACATGGCACACACATGCACCCGGAGACCCCAGGGTGAGTCTGGGAGTTGTGCGGCCACAAGCATGTAGGCACACATGCGCCCCCACATGTAGAAATAAAATGTAAGGCACATACACCCCACATGTACTCCCCACATGGGTGCCGGGTGCCTGCGCTTGCAGGCTCAACGCAAACTGGCTCATTCACACGTAACACGTTATTCCCAACATCCACGTGTTCCCGTTTCCCCTCTTCACTGTACCGTTGGCGGCGAGAGGAGTTAGAGTGATGTACACAGGTGGTGTGTGGGCCATGTAAGTGGCTGGTGTGGCCCAAGGCCAGCTGTGGCTTCTCCTTGAGTCAGAGGAGGAGCCCTGGGCCAGAGCCACCACCCACTGCGATGTCAGGGATCCTCCCCTGCTTGTGGGTGGGAGGTGGGATGTCTGTGTCCCCCGCACCCCCTGACTTCAGGCTCTTGGAGTCAAGTATACCATCAACTTCGTCGCTGTGCTTCCATTGAGGGCTCCTGGGACTGGCATTCTCCCCTGCAGGTGCTTCCTCTGCCCAACCCCGCTCTCCAGGGGCAAGCCTATGCCACAGGGCCCATGGCTCCTGCCTTCTGAGACAGACCTTGGCAGAGAGCGCCCAGAGACGGGGATGGGACTGTGGCAACAATTATAATCTCAGCACCTACCAAGGCTGGTTGCCAGGTATTTCATGAACAATGTCTTATTTATTTATTTTTGAGACAAAGTCTTGCTCTGTCACCCACGTTGGAGTGCAGTGGTGCGATCTCAGCTCGCTGCAACTGCTGCCTCCTGGGCTCAAGTGATTCTCCCACTTCGGCCTCCCAAGTAGCTGGGACTACAGGCGTGCACCATCATGCCCAGCTAACTTTTATATTTTTGGTAGAGATGGGGTATTGGTATGTTGCCCAGGGTGGTCTCAAACTCCTGGCCTCAAGTGATCTGCCCGCCTTGGCCTCCCAAAGTGCTGGGATTATAGGTGTGAACCACCACGCCCGGCCAATATCATTTATTTTATTTTATTTTAGACAGGGTCTTGCTCTGTCACTCAGGCTGGAGTGCAGTGGTACGATCATGGCTCTTTGTAGCCTCGACCTCCCAGGCTCAAGTGATCCTCCCATCTCAGCCTCCCACATTGCTGGGACTATAGGCATGCACCACCACACCCGGTTAATTTGTAAATGTTTTGTAGAGAGGAGGTCTCCCTGTGTTGCTCAGGCTGGTCTTGAACCCCTGGGTTCAAGTGATCCTCCCGCCTTGGCCTCCCAAAGTGCTGGGATTACAAGTGTGAGACACCACACCCATCTTATTTAATACTTCTAACAACTCTGTGGAGGGCTGTACATCCTTCCTCTAGGGATGGGGAAACTGAGGCTTGGGGGAGGAGAGGTAAAGAAACTTGCCCCATTCACAGAGCTGATGAGGCCAAGAGCTGGGATTTGGTCCCGGGTCTGTCTGCCATCCAAGTCCATGGTCTTGATCAGTGTGCCATACTCGCCTCGCTGTGTCTTCAGCTGTAAACTCTCACAAGCTTTCCAGGAAGGAGCTGAGATTATTTTTGTAAAATGGCCTAGCACAATGCCTAGCACATAGGGAGCATTTGACAATTTGGTTTTCTCGCTCCTTTGGGTTCCTATGTGGAGGAAAGGGGGGTGTGCAACACTCCCCCGGGCCAGTGGATGAGGCATCAGCAGCAAGGAGGGAGGTGGGCAGGGTGGGCAGAGAGGCAGTCATAGAAACCAAGCCCCTCCAGCCTCCGGGAAGCCAGAGAAGCCAGCGATCATCACCCTGCGCCCCCAACACTCACCACATTCACCCACCCGATCTTGGGCTTAAAAGGCCCAGGAACAACCCCAACCACTGCATGTCCCCCCTTCTCTGTGACACCCCCAGGTAAAGGAGCGATTTCCAGACTCCCAGACAGGAGGAGAGGAAAGGGCTGGGGGAGGAAGGGGGAGGGGCTGTCACACACTGAAGCCTTTGTGGGATTCCCAAGCGTCTAGGTGGAAACACTTCATATATCAAGTGTGTTTGTCCCTCCCTGGGGAAAGTGGGGGCAGGAGAGGGGAGGAGAGGCTGGGCCATCGGCAAGTGCGAGGGCCTGAAATAGGGAACACCAGTGTGTAACCAGAGAGGATGGGGAGGGGGCTGCCGAGAACCTTCCTTGATGAACTGACCTGGTCTGGGCTTCTGGGAGCCTTTGATTCTCCAGGCCTCTGTTGACTGAGCAGAAACATGCCCCCCACACCCCTCACTCCTTCCAGAGCCCTGGGCTCTTCCTGCAGGGGTCTACCACTCCCTTCCCTGCTTCCACTCCTGCTCACTCCCAGGCCTGCCCCTTGGTCCTCCCTGAGCCAGCTCTGCCCTCCCCCTCCATCCCTCACCATAATCCTGCCTCTCCTCCCCCTCCCTCCTGCCTTCTAAACCCTGCTCTGTTGAGTCACTGAGACCCCTGACCTCCATATCACCCGTTCCAAGATCCTAGCCCAGTCTCCTCTAAGTCTTGGCAGGTTCCCTGCCTCCACTCTCGCCAGCCCCCACTCATGCCCTGACTCAGCCTCCAGCCAGCGTGCTGTGCTGAGAGCGGCTGTCCTAGTAACCCTTGTAATGAATATGACTGCAATGGTGATTTTGGAAAAGTCAGCATTATTCATTTACATATTTAAGAATTTCTCACTGAGGGCCTACTAAGTGCTAGAGACTCCACTAGATGCTGAAGCCCTCACGGAGCTCTCAGTTACTGTAATACCACACTGAGGCTCCAGGCAAGACAGGTCCCTGTTCTGCAGCCTGTTCTGGGAGCTTCTGGTTGCTCCTAGCCCCACAGAGCAAAGATTCCCTGGGATATGCATGCCCAGAGCCTGCAGAGCCCACTTCGCCCTCCCTTCTACACATGCTCTGGGTTCCTGGCCCAGAGCTGTGTAAGATCTTATTGGAACCTGAGGCAAAAATAAATAAATAAATAAATAAAATAAATCAGTAATACTGATCCTGTCTTTAAAAATTTGATATTTTGTTTATTATGGATTTTTACATTAATTTTGATTTTTAAAATATTGCATTAAAGTATCATCTCTATCTGCTGGGCGCAGTGGCTCACCCCTATAATCCCAGCACTTTGGGAGGCTAAGGCGGGAAGATTGCTTGAGGCTAGGAGTTTGAGATTAGCTTGGGCAACATGGTGAAACCCCATCTCTACCCCAACAACCAGAGAAATTAGCCAGGTGTGGCAGCATATGTCTGTAGTCCCACCTATGTAGGGGGCTGAGGTGGGAGGATTGCTTGATCCTAGGAGATAGAGGCTGCAGTGAACTGAGATTGCGCCACTGCACTCCAGCCTGGGTGACAAAGTGAGACCCTGTCTCAAAAAAAAAAAAAAATCACCTATGTTTATTACTGAGTTTTGTTGTATGTGTGTACCTTCAATTTTGCACCTGGGTGAGGGCCTCAATGGACTCACTCCAGTCCTGGCCGTCTCCTGGTCCCCAGAATTCCCCATCCAAGTGACCTCAGCCTATTTCCAAGGCCTGAGGAAGCCTTTGCCCCGTCCATCCTCCTGGGGCCGACCAAGCTGCAAGTGCGCATGCGCTTGGGCTGAGGGGTGGTCTAGGGACGGCTGTCGTACAGGGGTGGGAGGAGTTTGCCCTCAGGGCTGAAGTGTCCCCTCAGGGGCACAGCAGAGGAAAGTGGGGGTAGGCCAGAGGGTGGAGGCAGCACCGCCATGTTCCAGTGCACAACTCCAGTCATTATGAAAGGATATTTGTCAAGGTAAGAGGATAGAATACATTTTTATTTAAGTTTGTTTGCTTGATTTATATGTTTTGAATATTTAGAAATTTTGTTTGAGGCCTCTTATGTGTACTTTTGCCCCAAGTCCTCAAATGTGAAAGGTGGGCCCATTTACAGGGTTGGGGAGTCGGGGGACAGAAGTTCTCAGGATGGAGTGAGCCAATCTGATGGGCTCACTGCCGTGTGCACCGTGAACCTCTGCTCCTGCTCTTCCCACACTGCCAATCCAGCCCAGCCTTTATGTCCCCTTCTTCTGTGCAGTCATCAGTGGTCCCTGCTGGCCTTGGTGGCCTTCTTCCTCCAAGCCTGTGACATTTACTGCCAGTCTCACTCCCTGAGCCATCACCCACACTGCTTGGTAACAGCCCCCCAAAAGCAATGTCATGCTGTTATTTAACTATTAGCGTGTGTGCGCCATGTCCGGGCTGCTGGATGATCCGTGTTTTGACAGCACTGACTACGTATTCTTTTATTCTTCATGTTCCCTACAGTGTCAAGCCTGGAAAAGAATGGGTTTGAAGTTAGCCTGAGACCTAAGGTTGCTGCTGGCCTTGCCTCCTATTAGCTGTGTGATTGAGCAAGTTAACCTCTCTGAGTCTCAGACTTCTCATATATAAAATGGGATAATACACTCCAGCCTAGGTGACAGAGTGAGACCCTGTCTCAAAAAATGAAATGAAATGAAATAAAACTAAATAAAATGGGACAATAAGTCCTGCTTGGCAGGGTGTTGTGAACAAAAGAGGTAACGTGTAGAAAAGGTCTGACAAAGTAGGAAGTCAATAAAATGTTAACCATATTGTATTATAACTCATAATGTATTAATATATAGCTTACATGTATTATGTGCCATATATGTATATACATACATATATATATTTCAATTTGAAAGCAGTAATTGTTTATTAACTGACTGAATTACAAAAATGATGGTGGTGGACCCCTTCCCAGTTCATCCTTCTAATGAGCCTGTTAATCTGGTCTTCCCTGTTACTAGTATCTCTACTTTCTACAAAATGAGTGGTTGTCTTCTTCATTCCACCTCGTTGGGAAGATAATTTGAATAGCCTTGGGAAGTTATTTGCTTCTTTGAAGTGTTTTTGTTTTTTAACAATACAGATCTCATGAATCAGATCCTTCATGCAGGTGATGCCACATTTACAAAGAGATCAAGCAGTAAAGTGTTATCTGTCACGGAAATTTGCTGCTGCCGCTTCTTTTTTTTTTTTTTTTTTTTTTGAGATGGAGTCTCACTCTGTTACTCAGGCTGGAGTGCAGTGGCGCGATCTCAGGTGATTTTCAAGTTCAAGTGATTCTCCTGCCTCAGCCTCCTGAGTAGCTGAGATTACAGGCACGCGCCACCACACCCGTCTAATTTTTTAATTTTTAGTAGAGATGGGGTTTCACAATGTTGGTGAGGCTGGTCTTGAACTCCTGACCTTAGGTGATCCGCCCACCTTGGCCTCCCAAAGTGCTGGGATTACAGGCCTCAGCCACTGTACCCGGCCCTTCCTTGCCTTTTGGATTTTTTTTTTTTTTTTTGCAATGGAGGCTTGCTCTGTTGCCCAGGCTGGAATGCAGGGGTGCGATCTTAGCTTACTGTAACGTCCACCTCCTGGGATCAAACCATTCTCCTGCCTCAGCCTCCTGAGTAGCTGTGATTACAGGCACATGCCACCACACCCAACTAATTTTTGTATTTTTACTAGAGACAGGGTTTCACCATGTTGGCCAGGCTGGTCTTGAACTCTCAACCTCGTGATCTGCCTGCCTTGGCCTCCCAAAGTGCTGGGATTACAGGCATGAGCCACTGTGCAAGGCCCTCTCCTTGCCTTTTGAAGTGTCTTCTGGGCAAATATTTTTCTCAGGCACTTGATCTTCACCTCCGAGAAATTCCTTTTCTTAACGATTTCTGGCACAGCCAGAACCTTCCTTTTCTTCTCTTTGACATTCTCCATGGTTCCAGGTGGGAAAGAGTCTATCATATTATTTATTTATTTTTAAAATTCGATTTGGCAGGTGAGTTGTCACACATTCCTTAGTGGAATTTTATTATTAATATGTCAGTTTTAATTATATATTACTAGAGGCATTATATAAATTAAATGATTGAATGGGACAGGCAGGAGTGGAAGGGGAGGTGAGGAACTTAAGGGAGTGGAAATGGGTCCCTTCCAACTTAAGGCTCTTCTAAGAGAGTATGAGGGGCCAGGCGCGGTGGCTCACGCCTGTAATCCCAACACTTTGGGAGGCTGAGGTGGGCGGATCACCTGAGCTCAGGAGTTCGAGACCAGCCTGACCAACATGGAAAAACCCCATCTCTACTAAAAATACAAAATTAGCCGGCCGTGGTGGCACATGCCTGTAATCCCAGCTACTCGGGAGGCTGAGGCAGGAGAATCGCTTGAACCCAGGAGGCGGAGGGTGCAGTGAGCCGAGATCCCACTATTGCACTCCAGCCTGGGCAACAAGAGTGAAACTCTGTCTCAGAAAAAAAAAAAGAGAATGAGGAAGCCTCGAACGGACCCTTGGAATACACAGTTCCTCCCTGGGCATTTGGCACAGGAGTGAGCAGTACGGGGCTCAGAATTAATCCCTCCACGTAGCTAAAGCATCCTGACCCTGGGTACTTCATTTAACCACCCGAGCTGCACACTTGGCACAACCCTGTCCCTGTCCTGCTGGCAGAGGCAGCTGTGCACCAGGCACCACCTCCCTCTGCTGAGGTATTGGCCGGTCTCCCCAAGTGGTTGCCCAGCCCCAACACACCTCAGAGTCTTGCCCAGGAGAAACCACAGGAACGGAGGGCTGCGGGATCCAACAGGAGATGACTGGATCCCAGCTCCCAGGACCACCCACCCTGACCTCCTCCCCTATGATTATTACAAACATATTTCCAAGGGATTAGCAACCGTGCCAGGGATGTTGATCATTAACCCTCAGTCCAACCAATGGTTTTAATCACCAGCTGCAGCCATAGTAACATTACTAACTAATAAGCAGTCTGCTAAGGTGGGGTGGGCATAGAGTGAGGAATTGGGCTGCAGAGGGAGGCACCTGCTGTACAACTGAGCCAAGGGGCCACCCTGGGAGAGGGTGGCTCAAAACTGCATTCCGCCTAATCAGGAGGTCAGCTCCTTAGGGCATTAAAGATACTGGTTTGAAGATGGGGAGCCTATGTTCAGGGATTCTGAACTCCCACGTCTTGCAGGGGGCCCCCAGTTAGGCTCCCCCATGGGAGAGTCCACACAACAGGTTGAGCCAGGTTCCTAGATGGGAGCTCCCTGTAAATGCTGACCTCTTGGGTCTCAGTGTGTGCAAAAGTGTGGGAGGCTCAGGCTCGGAGCCTTTCTCATTGTCCCATGGCAGGGACGATAGCTGAGTCTACTCCTTGTCTTAACTCCATCTCTCCTAGCTGGGCTCTCATTTTTAACAAGCAACTCTAAAGTATTATCCAATGCGGGAGGTTAAAAGGTGGCCACTGGGCCCGGCGCGGTGCCTCACGCCTGTAATCCCAGCACTTTGGGAGGCTGAGGTGGGCAGATTGCCTGAGGTTGGGAGTTTGAGACCAGCCTGGCCAGCATGGTAAAACCCTGTCTCTACTAAAAATACAAAAATTAGCCAGATGTGGTGGCAGTTGCCTGTAATCCCAGTTACTCGGGAAGCTGAGGCAGGAGAATCACTTGAACCCAGAAGGTGGAGGTTGCAGTGAGCTGAGATCGCGCCACTGTACTCCAGCCTGGGCAACAGAGCAAGACTTTGTCTCAAAAAAAAAAAAAAAGGTGGCCACTGGTACACCAGGAGTTCCCTTTGTCTGGGGACGTTGACAAAGCAAGGGGGCAAGAAGGGCATAGCCCAGGAAGATGATAGGAGTAAAAATCAGAGGCAGATGAGGTGGTAGGGGGAGGGTAGAAAGGTTGAGGGGAGTCCAGAGACCCCCTCTGACTCCTAGGAACGTTCGGGAAAGTGAACGTCAGTCCAGAAGGAGTCTGTCCCTGTAGATCATGGTTGTAAGCTTTTCGTAAGCCAGGTTGTAACCTGGCCCTGTTACACATACACATCCTCATCCCTTCCTCGCTCTCTCTCCCTCCTTCTTTCCCTGTGTCTCTTTCCTTCATTCGTTCTTGTTCTAGACAATGGCTGAGACCTAGACTTGGCTTCTTCATCTACCGGTTTTTCCTGGGGAGACTCCTAGGAGCTCTACCTCCACCCAAACCATGAGCCGCACCTCTTCGCTGTCAGCCCCATCCGCCTCAACTTGAACAGAGCATCCCCTCTTCTCTGTGTGTTCCCCTGTGCTAGGCACTGAGGAACAAGTTGCAGGAAGGAAGGGACCTGCTGGAACCTGCAAACTCAGAGGCAAAAAGGTGCAGATTCCAGAGCCAAACGGAAATTCCAATAGCCCAAGTAGGCATCCAGCTAATCAGAGTGAAAGAAGAGGAAGAAAAGGCCCTTCTGAAGGAGGGGCATGCAGGTGAAGGAGCTGGGACCTGGCCCAGGCATGGAGGGCTAAGCTGATGCTGGAGATGGAGAGCTGTTTGCTTGGAGTGAGCTCATAGGTTCTAAGATGAGGGCTGGGATGGGAGGGCAGGGGGTGGCATGGCCTTGACCCCTGGGAGCCCAGACTAAAATGTCTGGCATACAATTGAAGGGAATAGAAGCTCCTCTCCAGGGCCTTGGGCAGGGAAGAAGGCAGCCTCCCTTTCTGTGCACCTATGCCCCAGGTAGAGGCAGGCATGGGGGAGATAGTATCCTGGGGGCAGTTGTCATGGAAATTGTCCCTCTACCTGCCTAACCTGGTGTCTCTGAAACCCAAGGGCCTCCAAAGCCCCTCCTGCCCCACCCCATGCAGCCAGTGACAACAGAACCATCTCTGAAATAAACACCATATAAGAACAGCAATCCCCAGAAACTCCAAAGGGGCTTTGATGTTGGGGCCAAGGATTTCGACTAAACAAGCTGGAAGCGATTTAGGCCAGGAAGGCTGCAGCGGTGCTGTAGCAGCTGCCCTGGGGAACTGAGTCAGATCGCCAGAAGCAGGGAGGGTCACTACCCCCACCCTACCCTCCCCAACCCACCACCCTGGGCTCTCAGAGACCCATCTGGAGAGGCAAGGGCATGGGTAACTCCGTCGTGATTCTTCCTCCTGCCACGGGGGCTGGACCATCTGAGGACACCGTGTCTCCCAGCCAATGCCAGGCTACGAAGCAGATGAGTGGGCAAGCAGGCCACTGCTGTGTCCTCTCCTCCCCTCTACTCTCAAGCCCCCAGAACACAAATCTATCCCCCTCCATGTCTGCCATGCTTTCTCCTCCCAATCCAGTCCTCACTGGAAATTTCTTTATGAGGAACAGCTAATCTGGGGAGTAAATCTTGCCCCAGTCCAAAAAGTCCTCAGCCCCATAACAGCCACCGCTGCACTGGCACTGGGAATGGTCTGCCCCAACTAAAGAGTGAGAAGAACTTCAACCTCTTTCCTTCCTTCCTTTTTTCCTTCCTTCCTTTCCTTCCTTCTTTCCTTCCGTCCCTCCTTCCTTCCTTCTTCCCTCCCTCCCTCCCTGTGTCCTCTGTCTTTTTTCCTCTCTCTCTCTCGCTCTCTCACCCTATCGCCCAGGCTGGAGTAGTGCGATCATGGCTCACTGCAGCCTCAACCTCCCGGGCTCAAATGATCCTCCCACCTCAGCCTCCCGAGTAGCTGGGACTGCAGGTGTACACCATCATGTCCTGCTAATTTTTAATATTTTTTTTAGAGATTGGGTCTGGCTATGTTGTCCAGGCTGGAGAACTTCAATGTTTGAAGCATCGATTCCCTCCCTAGAGAGTGGCTTCTGTGAGGGCAGGGACTATGTCTCGTTCACCTCTGTGTCCCTCATATCTAGCGTAGTGCCTGAGCAGATACGTATTCAATACATGGGGGCCAGGCACAGTGGCTCACACCTGTAATCCCAGCACTTTGGGAGGCCAAGGCAGTCCACTGCTTGAGCTCAGGAGTTCGAGACCAGCCTGGGCAACATGGCAAAACCTCGTCTCTACAAAAAAAAAAAAAAAAAAAAAAAAAAAAAAAAAAATTAGCTGGGCGTAGCGGCGCACGCATGTAGTGTCAGCTATTCAGGAGGCTGAGGTAGGAGAATTGTCTGAGCCTGGGAAGTGGAGGCTGCAGTGAGTCAAGATCATATCATTGTACTCCAGCCTGGGTAACAGAGCCAGACCCTGTCTCAAAAAAAAAAAAAAAAAAGTATTCAATACACATTTGTTGGATGAACAAATGAACCATCACCATGAAGGGTTAAAGTCCTTACTCATCTATCATAAGCCTCGGTTTCCTCTGCAAAAAGGTAATAACAAGCTTATGAGTGATTTTATACACACACACACACAGATACAAAAACACATGTAAAGTACCCAGCTGGAGTCTGATGTGCAGCAGGTACACCATGGCTAGCTGTGGTTGTTGTTATGAGAAGACTACTTCCTAACTGGTCTGCATGTCATTTATAGCAAAATTCGCATTAGTGAATGTGCACGTAGGCCTTTAGAAGAAAGGGGCTTGATTCTCCTTCCAGGGTAGAGATTCAGGCAGGAAGGCAATAGGAGCCCCTCCCCTGCCCAACCTTCAAGGGTAGAGGCAGCTAAACCGCTGTGGAAGCGCGTGTTGCCTTTTTCCATCAGAGAGATGGGGGGAACTGCGGCCTTGTCTGTACCTCCTAAAAGAGCCCCTCTGCCCTGCAGGTCCCCTTCACCCTTGGCTGTCTGCTCTCAAGGCACTCTGGCTGCTTTCTACCCCTCATGTTATCTCCCCGAAGTCCGACTGCCTTCCTTCCTTTTTTAAAAAAAAAATCTTAATTATTGTATTACATTTAATCACCAAGTCGTGAGTAATAAGATCCTGAAAGGACTGGTGGGGACTCTCCAAGCCAGACTGAATCTCACAAAGGAAAAAAAATTAAACAAAACAAGGGAGCCACTCACAGAGCCCCAGACACACACTTACATACTTTCTCACACATACACATACACGCGGAGTCTTAAACACTAAAGATGTACAAGGAGCACAGGTACCAAATACACATGCACACACTAGACACAATACACAAACACACATGAACACACTAGACACAATGCACACAAACACACATGCACACAGTAGACACGATACACACAAACACACATGCACACACTAGACACAATACACAAACACACATGCACACACTAGACACAATACACAAACACACATGCACACACTAGACACAATACACAAACACACACACTAGACACAATACACAAACACATGCACACACTAGACAATACACACAAACATACATGCACACACTAGACAATACATACAAACACACATGAACACACTAGACACAATGCACACACACTAGACACAATACACACACATGCACACTAGACAATACACACACATGCACACACTAGACACAATACACACACTAGACACAATACAAACACGTGAACACACTAGACACAATACACACACACATGCACACACTAGACACAATACACACAAACACATGCACACACTAGATAATACACAAACACACATGAACACACTAGACACAATACACACAAACACACATGCACACTAGACACAATACAAACACACATGAACACACTAGACACAATACATACAAACACACATGCACACACTAGACACCATACAAACACACATGCACACACTAGACATAATACATACAAACACACATGCACACACTAGACAGTACATACAAACACACATGCACACACTAGACAATACACAAACACACATGAACACACTAGACACAGTACACACACACATGAACACACTAGACAATACACAAACACACATGAACACACTAGACACAACATATACAAACACATGCACACACTAGACACAATACACAAACACACATGCACACACTAGACACAATACACAAACACACATGAACACACTAGACACAGTACATACAAATGCACATGCACACACTAGACACAATACACACATGAGCAAACTAGATACAATACACACAAACACACATGCACACACTAGACACAATACACACACTATTTCCAATACAAGTATCTGCACACACACACAGATACACATATACGTAATAAAAAACCCCAACCAAGCAGTGTGCACTCACACACACGAACTCACGGGAGGCCTGATGACTGTATTTCAAACTTCACCTCCCAACCCAAGTCCAAAATCTGTCTCCAATTATCTGGCCCGTGCTGAGAGCAACAGGAAATCCAGAGCTGCCTCTGTCTTCTGCGGGAGATGGCGGGATTTCAGTCATCTCTCCATCGTTGAAAAACAAAAGCCTTCTGGCCTTGCCTCCCTCTCCCTGCCTCTAAGTCAGCTGGGGCTAGGAGGGTGTGGGTGGGAGGGGTAGGCAGGATAGGGGAAGAGAGGTGTCAAACCAAGCCTAGGAACAGCATGAGGAGCCTGGGAAGCCTGAGTCCTAAGCATGAGTCTTTCCACCTTCCCTCAAAACACTGAACAGGGCACTTGTGTGGGTCAAGGATGGGGCAGATAGTGGGGACTTGGAGACTCAGTAATGACTCTAGACACCAGCCTCATAAGTGACCAAGCAGCATAGCAGAATAACCACTAGACTTCAGAAGACCTGGGCTTGGCCCCAAATCAGTGAGCCAGCTGCCAGTGATTTCATTTCTCAGAACCTCACTTAGAAAATGGGGGTGAATATAGCCACATGCCCTACAGGGTGCTTGTGAGTGGTAAGTGACTTGTGCTTGTGTAGCTGGGAAAAATGACCACACCAACGTCATTATTAGCTATGAGATGGTGTCCCAGCCTGTGTGCAAGTGGCCGCTCTCCCCTCAAAGGAGGTAGTTCTCATTGCTTCTCCAGATGCCCTTGGCTAATCCCAAAGAAGAGAAAATACTTCTTCAAGAAAGCTGGGTGAGTGGCCAGGTGCAGGGGCTCATGCCTGTAATCCCAGCACCTTGAGAGGCTAAGGCAGAAGAATTGCTTGAGACCAGGAGTTCAAGGCCAGCCTGGACAACATAGCAAGACCCTGTCTCTACACTTTTTTTTTTTTAAATAAAGGATCCTGGGACTTCCGTTATTCAGAATGGTTCAAAACTTGCTTCTGGACAGTCATGCCGCAATGCTGATTATTCTCTGTAGCACCAGCATTTTGAAGGATTTGCAGTTGTGACCATATTGGTCTGTCAGTCTTCCATTGCTTTAGTCTAAGTTCCTCCACCAGACTGGGGGTTCCCAGAGACCAAACTGTCTCCCCCGCACATTACAGTCAGGTCCTTGCATCCTCCAAGAATGCAAGGAGACCAGAACTGTCTAACGTGCTAGAATTTAGAGGGTAATAATTCAGCAGCCCCTCCCTGTGCCTTCAGAGTGGGACATTCTTATTTGCATTTCAGACTTCTACCGACACCCAAAATATAGGGAATCCAAAGAAGAAAAAGGAGTAAGACGGAAAAGGAAAACTCTTCCCCCTCCCCACCCACCCTTCTTGTATTATGAAAGATTTGATGGGCTGATATGGTTGATGGGAAACAGGAGAATGCTGGGTGCTGTGGCTCACGCCTGTAATCCCAGTATTTTGGGAGGCCGAGGTGGGAGGATTGCTTGAACCCAGGAGTTCAAGACCAGCCTGGGCAACATGGCGAGACCCCATCTCTACAAAATTGAAAAAATAATTAGCCAGGCATTGTGGCGTGTACCTGTGGTTCTAGCTACTTGAGAGGCTGAGGTGGGAAGATCGCTTGAGCCTAGGAGGTCAAGGCTACAGTGAGCTGTCTTCACACCACTCCACTCCAGCCTGGGCAATAGGGCAAGACCGTGTCTCAAAATATGAATAAAAATAAAGTCTGGGCGCGGTGGCTCACGCCTGTAATCTCAGCACTTTGAGAGGCCGAGGCAGGTGTTCGTGACTAGCCTGAGGTCACGAGTTTGTGACTAGCCTGGCCAACATTGGCAAAACCCGGTCTCTACTAAAAATACAAAAAATCAGCCAGGCTTGATGGCAGATACCTGTAATCCCAGCTACTTGGGAGGCTGAGGCAGGATAACTGCTTGAACCCGAGAGGCAAAGGTTGAAGTGAGCCAAGACTGCGCCATTGTACTCCAGACAGAGCGAGACTCTGTCTCAATAAATAAATAATATATAATAAAATAAAATAAAAACAGTAGAATGGTGGAGAGAAACCTGAGAGGGAAGGAGGAGAGGGGAATGATGAGAGAGTGATGTGAGTGCCTCAAGGTCGAGGAACAGCCTTCAGCAAAGGAAGAAAATAACCCCAGAGCTTGGGTTTGGGTCCCCACCGTGGGTCAGCAGAGGACAGGGTCCTGGACAGGGTCAGGAGCTCTGATGGCTCCTGCTTCTCTCTTGGAAAGCACAAACGGGGCAAGTTTTTTCTCCCTGCAGCCTCCCAACACATAACCTTTTAACATGTGGGATTTTCCATGTGGGGTGAAGGGGAGGAAACAGTCCAGCTCTGGAATTAAGAGGCCCCCGCTCTGCCTGCCCAACCTGGAGCTCAGAGGGTTGCATGATCTGAGTGGCCCTCCTGGGAAGGCCAAGTAGAGAGGTTGAGCTTTCCAGACTGCAGAGAGTGAGTCACAGTCTAACAATGTTATCTGTCAAGTGCTGCAGCTCCCTGGCTGGTCATGCCCATGGCCTCTCTCAGCCTGGATTCTCATTGGGTGTCCTCAATCTCACAAATGTGGAGGTCACACTGGTGCCTTTCTGTGCAGTCCCCACCGGCCCCAGATCCAGTTATTTTTTTCAGCATAGGCAATCTCATGGGGAACCCAGCTAAAGCGATGGGTCAGAGGTGCAAAATGCTGGAAATATGGGGCAACTTTTAAGCCCAGAACTCTTAGGGAGTTAAGAATCAGGGCCGGGTGCAGTGGCTCACGCCTGTAATCCCAGCACTTTGGGAGGCTGAGGTGGGCGGATCACGAGGTCAAGAGATCGAGACCATCCTGGCTAACATGGTGAAACCCCACCTCTACTAAAAATACAAAAATTAGCTGGGTGTGGTGGCAGGCGCCTGTAGTTCCAGCTACTCGGGAGGCTGAGGCAGGAGAATCGCTTGAACCAGGGAGGCGGAGGTTGCAGTGAGCCGAGATTGGACAACTACACTCCAGCCTGGCGACAGAGTGAGACTCTGTCTCAAAAAAAAAAAAAAAAAAAGAATCAGGGCAGGAAGACACCAAAGGAAAAGGAACCAAGGAGGTCTGTGTGGCAAAGAAGGCTGGATTGGTATGGCATTCAACACAAGAGGCTAAAGGCCGGGCACAGTGACTCACACCTGTAATCCCAGCACTTTGGGAGGCCCAGGCAAGCAGATCACCTGAGGTCAGGAGCTCGAGATCAAGCCTAGCCAACATGGTGAAACCCCCTCTCTACTAAAAATACAAAAATTAGCTGGGTGTGGTGGTGGGTGCCTGTAGTCCTAGCTACTTGGGAGGCTGAGGCAGAAGAATCGCTTGAACCTGGGAGGAGGAGGTTGCAGTGAGCCAAGATTGCACCACTGCACTCCAGCCTGGGTGACAGAGTGAGAATTCGTCTCAAAAACACCAAAAACAAAAATGAAAAAACCCCACAAGAGATTAAGAGTATTTATATACTAAAAACCATTGAACTCTACACTTTATTATTATTATTATTATCGAGACAGGATTTCCCCATGATGGCCAGGCTGGTCTCCAACTTCTGGGCTCAAGCAATCCGCCCACATCAGCCTCCCGAATTGCTGGGATTACAGGCATGAGCCACCATACCTGGCCTGAACTGTATACTTTAAAAGAGTGAACTAGGCTGGGTGCAGCAGTGGCTTATGCCTTTGGGAGGCCAAGGCGGGAGGTCACTTGAACCCAGGAGTTTGAGACCAGCCTGGACAATATAGGGAGACCCTGTCTCTACAAAAAAATATATTTTTTTTAATTAGCTGGGCATGGTGGCATGAACCTGTGGTCCCAGTTACTTGGGAGGCTGAGGCAGGAGGATGGCTTGAGTCTGTGAGGTCGAGCTGCAGTTTGTCATGATTGCATCACTGTACTCCAGCCTGGGCAATAAAGTGAGACACTGTCTCTTAAAAAAAAAAAAAAAAAAAAAAAAAGGTGGACTTTATGGTATGTGTAGTACACACACACACACACACACACACACACACTAAAACTTTTCTAAAAGAGTACCTGAGTGCAAAGTAGGTAAGTCTTTTTTTTTTTTTTTTTTTTTTTTTTTTGAGACAGAGTCTTGCTCTGTAGCCCAGGCTGGAGTGCAATGGCGCAATCTCAGCTCACTGCAAGCTCCGCCTCCCGGGTTCACGCCATTCTCCTGCCTCAGCCTCCCGAGTAGCTGGGTCTACAGGCGCCCACCACCACGCCCGGCTAAGTTTTTGTATTTTTAGTAGAGACAGGGTTTCACCGTGTTAGCCAGGATGGTCTTGATTTCCTGATTTTGTGACCCGCCCGCCTCGGCCTCCCAAAGTGCTGGGATTACAGGCGTGAGCCACCGTGCCCGGCCTAAAGTGGGTAAGTCTTTCCCCAGAAGGAAGTAGCACTGGGTGTATGTGGTAGGTGGGGGGATGGATACTATGGGTACCAGGACCTGGCTGCCTCCGGGTTCAAGTGGATCTGGGTTTGGATTAGAGCAGTGGCATCTATGTAGAGAGTGAGGTTGGGACCATCCCTGCCCATGGAGATCCAGGGCCTATCCAGAATTTGTCAGCCCTGCCATAAGTCTTCAATCTTTATGCCAGATACCCTGAAATGCCACCACCCCAAGTCACCCCCTCCGCTGATTCAGACAACACTTTACAGTTTACCAACAACGTTAAATCTACCTACAGCAAACAAGGCATGCATTTAACCTCATTTCTGACTCATTATGCCTTGTTCTTTTTTTCATTTTCATTTACTCCTACTTTTAATTTATGCTATCTTTACATCTTACGTATCTTTTTAAGCCTCTGTGAATTCATTCCACAAAAGGCAGGATATAAATAACATTTAAAAATATAATTTGCAGGCCGGGTGCAGTGGCTCACACCTGTAATCTCAGCACTTTGGGAGGCCAAGGTGAGCAGATCACGAGGTCAAGAGATCAAGATCATCCTGGCCAACATGATGAAACCCGGTCTCTACTAAAAATACAAAAATTAGCTGGGCATGGTGGTGTGCGTCTGTAGTCCCAGCTACTTGGGAAGTTGAGGCAGGAGAATGGCGTGAACCCGGGAGGCTGAGGTTGCAGTGAGCCGAGAGTGCAGGCTGAGGTCGCAGCACTGCACTCCAGCCTGGCGACAGAGTGAGACTTCGTCTCAAAAATATATACATAATTTGTGGCCAGGCAGGGTGGCTCATGCCTGTAATCCCAGCACTTTGGGAGGCCAAGGCAGTAGGAACACCTGAGGTCAGGAGTTTGAGACCAGCCTGGCCAACGTGGTAAAACCCCCTCTCTAGTAAAAATACAAAAAAATTAGTCAGGCGGGGTGGTGCGTGCCAGTAGCCCCAGCTACTTGGGAGGCTGAGGCAGGAGAATCGCTTGAACCCAGGAGGCGGAGGTTGCAGTAACCAAGATAGTGCTGCTGCACTCCAGCCTGGGAGACAGAGCAAGGCTCTCTCTAAAAATAATAATGATAATTTGCATAACACTCTCACATACATTTTCTCTTTTGATGCTCAGAAAAGCCCATGTAGAAGGTAAAGAAAATATAACTATTTTCTATTTTTAGGCTGAGGGGGATTAAGGACCTTGGTCAAGGGCATCTGCTATGGAATGAATGGTGGAGTAAGAACTAGGACTCAAGTATTCTAACTGCAAGGTCCCACTCTTTGCTCTGCAGAAGGTGCCAGAAGCAAGCCCTGGAGAAGGACCAGGTTGTCTTCCTCCAGCCTCGCCAGTGCATACATCACCACCTAATACCACACAGGTCATTAGCAGAGAGGTGACCATGCCTATCTGCACACGCAAGAGACCAGGGCCACAGAAGAGATGGCTTTTGATTTCTCCCTTTTCTGGCTGCATTCATTCCAAGAACTCAAAGTGAACAAATGTTCCGGCCAGACACGTAACCATGGTACCTACCTCAGGAAAAGAGCAAACGGGACAGTTTCATCCCAAGCCTTGAACACAGGTCCCCATTGATCTCTGTGGTGTTTGTGTCGGCTGGGGGATGGGACATAGGGTGGGGTTCAGGGCTGACCTCATCTCCTGACTTTAGAGGGGAGGCTGTGAGTTAAAAGGAGAGCCCTCATAGGGAAGGACTTGAAGGGGTGGCAGCAGCGGTTGCAGTGACAGGTTCCAAACTCTTCCCATTTCTCATACTCAAAGCGGAAAGAGGAGGTGGCAGCAGGGGAGGAGTCTCCAATTTCAGAGTGACTCAGATCAGACGATTGGCTGATACTGATCAGCGGTAGACAGTGCATAAATGACGGACACCTGTTTGGCTCTCCAGCGCTCACTGGGGTGGGGGCAGGAACGAGGATGCAAGATAGAGGGGACTTGAGACATGAGAGGTGGAGAAACGAAGCCTGAGTGGGAGCCAGGCCAGGAAAGATCATCCCCTGAGAGGTGGGATGAGCAGGCAGCTGTGGGCCAGTTACCTTTGAGAAAGACCCTGAAGGATATGGGAAATTTATATATATATATATTATTTTTATTTTTTAGACAGAGTCTTGCTATGTCTCCCAGGCTGAAGTGCAGTGGGGAAATCTCGGCTGACTATAACCTCCGCCTCCTGGGTTCAAGCGATTCTCCTGCCTCAGCCTCCTGAGTAGCTGGGATTATAGGCTTCCACCACCACGCCCAGCTAATTTTTGCATTTTTAGTAGAGACAGGGTTTCACCACGTTGGCCAGGCTGGTCTTGAACTCCTGACCTCAAAGTGATCCATCTGCCTCGGCCTCCCACAGTGCTGGGATTACAGGCGTGAGCCACCATGCCCGGCCTATATTTTTCTTAAAAAGAAAAACCTCATTATTCTTACTTTCTAAACAAAGCATGGCTGGGAAAAGAGAGAGAGAGGAGGGCATCCACCATGGCAGAGGAGCAGGGGTACATGTTCTGGGCAGAGAAAGGACGACTAGGGCGAAGGCGCAGGGAAGGCGCAGGGTGGGAACGCGAGCACACGGGGAAACACTGAGTCAGTCTGAGCGTGAGGTAGTGGAAAAGGGGACTGGGAATGTAGACCAGAGCCATATCACGGAGGCCCTTAAATTCCAAGCTAAGGAATTTGCACTTCATTTAGTAGGCCACGGGGAACCTCTACAAGTGACTGGATTAAAAGCGCGCTTTAGGAGGAAAATTTCAGGCTGTGGATGAACTGCAGGTCTCATTACATTAGTTAAGCTGCCAAAGAAAGATGTGGGCTCCTTCAGGTTGGCGTTCTTGGGAACTGGAACCGGGAAGAGAGTCATTCAAAGTTCCCAGGTGTTGATTCTGCCCTTATTCTGAGGAGGCCTCAACAAGGTGTGAGCCTCAGGTTGATCACAGGTTTATGAAGCAGGCAGGTGAGCAAGCAGTTACTCTGCCTGGTGGGCCAGGACTCCCTCCTGTCAAGGTGAAGTGCTCTGCACTGCAAAGAAACCTGCAAAGGTTTCCCACACAGAAGGGAACAGGAACCCTAGCTTTTTCTTGGTCTTACTTTAATCTAAATAGCGCTGCTAGCAAACACATTTTATGTTTAGCTGGCACCTAATCTGAGGAAGTTTCAACCTGCCAGTCATGAAGCAAACAACATCCGCTGAACACAGCCAAGTGTCCAGCTACCTGCTCTTTGTCCACCATCCTGACACCACAGAGGGGTTAGGATGAGAAGACCGAAGCACTGAGTGGCCCACTGGACTGGGTGACTCTGGGAAGCCCTTGGACTCAGGGGTAACTCTGACCACAAGACTAATGTGCCTGGGCCAGGTGCAGTGGCTCACACCCATAATCCCAACACCTTGGGAGGCCAAGGTAGGAGGATGGCTTGAGCCCAGGAGGTCAAGGTTGCATGAGCTATGATTGTGGCACTGCATTCCAACCTGGGTGAGAGAGTGAGACCCTGTCTCTAGAAAAACAAACAAACAAACAAACAAACAAACCTGTGCCCCATCCCTCAGCTTTGCTTAATTGGGTTGCAGAAATTATTATTGAGAAACAAAGAAAAGGTAAAAACAAGAACAAACAGACAAAAAAACAAAAAACAAACAAACAAAAAAACACATTCTCCTCACTCCTAACTCTCTACAAGAGGTCAAGTGAGGTCACCCCTCCTTGACTTGCTGAGGATGGCCAAGCCATGAAAATGGCTTCCTAAAGGATGCAACAAGGCAAGACAGTACAGGGCAGGCAGGAAATGACACAGTGAGTTGGACCAGGGACAGATGGAGTAGTTTACCCCAACACGGTGCCTGGAGGTACCTGCTAATTATTTATGCATTGTATTAATGAATCTCAGAAATCAGGAAGCACTTATTATAAGAGAAATGCAATCAAATCTGCAGTGAGGGCCGGGTGCAGTGGCTCACGCCTGTAATCCCAGCACTTTGGGAGCCTGAGGCGGGCGGATCATGAGGTCAGGAGATCAAGACCATCCTGGCTAACACTGTGAAACCCTGTCTCTACTAAAAACACACAAAAAAATTAGCCAGGCGTGGTGGTGGGTGCCTGTAGTCCCAGCTACCAGGAGGCTAAGGCAGGAGAATGGCATGAACCCGGGAGGCGGAGCTTGCAGTAAGCCAAGATAGCGCCACTGCACTCCAGCCTGGGCGACAGAGCAAGACTCCGTCTCAGAAAACAAACAAACAAACAAACAAACAAAAAACAACTGCAGTGAGAAACCATCTTTTACCTATAGGATAGGCAAAGATCAGAAAGCTCGATAAAATTCTGAGTTGGTGAGGGTGTAGGAAACAGACTTGTGTGCCCCCCGACTGCAGCTGTAAATGGGTAGCTTCTGTGCAAGGTGATTTAGCAGTATTGATCAACATTACAAATGCATGCCATTTCAGGCAAGCAGGTTCACTTCTGGGGATCTATCCTGCAGAAATGCACACGTGCAAAGCGATCTAGGGAGAAGTGTATTTATTGCAGCTTTGCTTGTAACTGTACAGGATTAGAAAATAGAGGGCTGGTAAAATTGATTATAGTTAACCTATTCAATTAAATATTATGAATTATGATATGGCCTAATCTGCAAGATAAATTACTTTGAAAAAGCTAGGGGAAGAATAGTGTGTATAGTATGATATCATTTGTGTGAGGCATAAAAAATAATATGTGCATGTTTGTATGCTAACATCGACGTGGAAAACAATATATACTTGCTTATATAAGCATAAACTGTCTCTAGAATGAAACACTACAAAACTTCCTCAGCTTGCTCCAGGAAGGGGAACTGCATAGCTGGGAGGCAGGTACATTGCATATTCATTTGTACCTTTTAAATTTCATACTACGTACAAGTGGTACTTGCTAAAAAAACCTGTAATCTCAGCACTTTGGGAGGCTGAGGCAGGCAGATTGCTTGAGCTCAGGAGTTTGAGCCCATCCTGGGCAACGTGGCGAGACCCCACCTCTACAAAAAGTAAAAAATTAGCCCTGCATGGTGGCACATACCTGTCTGTAGTCTCAGCTACTTGGGAGGCTGAGGTGGGAGGATCACCTGAGCCGAGGAGTTTGAGGATGCAGCGAGCTGTGATCGCACCACTGCATTCCAGCCTGGGCGATGTGCGAGACCCTGTCTAATAATAATAATCATCAGCAGCAGCAGCAAATGCCATGGAGATTCCTCCAACAGGGTGCCCGCCTGGCGGTGCCTGTGTGTTCATCTACAGCACCCCCTGCTGCTGTTTGTGAGCATGCGCTGTGCAGGGCTCGGGGGGAGGTGACAGGGTGGGGGATTTTTTTTTAAGACAGAGTTTCACTCTTGTTGCCCAAGCTGGAGTGCAATGGCTTGATCTCAGCTCACTGCAAACTTGGCCACCTGGGTTCAAGTGATTCTCCTGCCTCAGTCTCCCGAGTAGCTGGAATTACAGATATGAGCCACCATGCCTGGCTAATTTTGTATTTTTAGTAGAGACGGGGTTTCTCCATGTTGCTCAGGCTGGTCTTGAACTCCCGACCTCAGGTTATCCGCCCACCTCGGCCTCCCAAAGTGCTGGGATTACAGGCGTGAGCCACCGCGCCTGGCCAGGGTGGTGGATTCTTTGAGGGAACACTGCATCCTCTTTAAAGAAACGCAGAGAGAAAAAAATAGTGTATGATGCTGGAACTGCAAGAGCCTTGGAAAGGACAGGATGAGCTGGGTGCCCTGGTGTGCGCCTGTAGTCCCAGCGCTTTGGAGGATAGAGGCAGAAGGACTGCTTGAGCCCAGGAGTTCGAGGCTGCAGTTAGCTATGATCGACACTGCACTCCAGCCTGAGCGACTGAGTGAGACACTGTCTCAAAAAAGAAAAAGAAAAAAGAAAGGACAGAAAGTATTGTTTGGCGTCTGAGATCCCAGGCATAGCAGAAGGGGCAGTGGGAACGGATGGTCCTGGATTTGAGTACTGAATCTGTCTTTGTCAGCTGTGAGCCCTTGGACACATGACCCTTCTAATAAGTCTCAGTTCTTGCCCCATAAATTGGGCTAATAATGCCTTCCCTTAGGGTTGTTGTGAAGATCAAATAGGGCACAGAATGTGAACAGTGCTTTAGAATTAGAAAAGTGCTATAAAAATGCTAGGGGATTATTTTTAACTAGCCCCCCTCATTTTATGAGGTAATAAGAGGAAGTATAGGGCAGTGGTTAAGACAGGGACTCTGGAGCCCAGAACTGCCAGAATTTGAAACCCAGCTTCACTGCCGTCAGGGGTGATCTAGGGTGAATTACTTAATTTGGAGACCTCTGTTTTTCACCTGTGAAATAGGGTTAATAATAACATTTTCATAGGGTTGTTGTGAGGATTAAGTGAAGAAATATATACAAAGCACTTGGCATCGTGTGTGGCACACAGTAGATGCTGTGTAAGCATCTGCTATGACTGACTTTTCATCATACATGCAATGCTAATGTACCTTACGTACCTTACATAGGGACTTGATAGGTGTTAACAAGCAGTACCATTTTACATGTGAGGAAATTCAGGCCAGGAGAGGGGACATAACTTGCCCAAACACCCACCCCAAAGAACTCTAGGCACCTCCTAGACTTAAGTGCTGTAGTTTAGAGGGCATTCCCAGGTAGGGGTGTTATTTCTTAATTGAGCTCAGGAGTTCGAGTCCATCCTAGGCAACATGGAGAGACCCCCATCTCTACAAAAAGTAAAAAATTACCCTGGCTTGGTGGCACATGACTGTCTGTAGTCCCAGCTACTTGGGAGGCTGAGGCAGGAGGATCGCTTGAGCCCAGGAGTTTGAGGATGCAGTGAGCTGTGATCGCACCACTGCATTCCAGCCTGGGCGACAGAGCAAGACTCCCTCTCATCATCATCATCATCATCATCATCATCATCATCATCATCATCATCAGAAGCAGCAGAAGCAGATAATGCTATGGAGATTCCTCCAACAGGGCACAACCTGAATTAACAATTTGAATTAAAGCAGGGATAGATGGAGAACAGAGGAAGGGGGACCATGAGGAAGAGAAGCTTTGGAAGAAAGAGAGGATGGGGTTTATGGGGAGACAGATGGGTATCCTGCTTCAGGCTCTATGAGAACTTAGCAAACAGATGTGGCACTAGTAGGAAACTGAATTAGAATAATAGGAAATGAGAATTAGGGTTGCAGGACCCTGGAAGAACTTTAGGGTACAGGATCAAGGATAGGAGATTTTCAGCTAAGCTCTTGTGGGGGGTGCAGAGGTGGGTAAGAATTGAGAACACGATGATAATTATTCATCTGCCCTATGAATAACTATTCCCCCAAAAAGGCAACATGGTATAATGGAAAGAGCACTAACAAATATTTATTGAGTATCTACTATGTACCAAGCTATAAACCAGAGAGTTAAAAGGCTACTGTTTGTTAAATGGGTGCCCTTAAGCAAATGACTAAATCGCTGAAGCTCCGTTTTCACAACAGGCATAGCAATACTTACCTGGCAGGATTATCATAAAAAATGAAGTTAGGTGATAATTAACATGGAGGCCAAGCACAGTGCCTGGCATCCCGTTGGCACTCACACACATTAGATGCATCTAAGTTGAATATCTCTACGTAGGGCACTGAGCCAGGTACTAGGAGGAATACGAGAAGCTGTGAGATGGGAAGCCTCTTGCCAAAGGTGTTTGGGATCTAGTTAAAGAAACAGGACAGATGCATGAAAGATTTAAACGAATAAACAGAAAACAGTTACCATAGTACATTCCACAAACTGGAAATGAGAAGCTAAAGAGTTTGAGGCGTGGGCATTCATCAGGGGCTGGGCTGAAGCGGGCTCCGGGGCTCCCTGAAGACATGACCTTGAGGGACCTACTGAGGTTGAGAAGAATGAGGTGCAGGGCAGGCGGAGGAGTAGAGGAAATGTGCTGGCCCCGAAAGCAGTGAGCAGGAGCAAGGGTTTACTGAACGCTTTGGTCAGTTACCTGCCAGGGGCTTTCCAGGACCTATTCCTACTGGATCCTCACAGCAACTTGTGAGACACTTATCTCTATCCCCATTTCATAAATGAGAAATGTTGAGAATCAGAGAGGCTAAACAACTCACTAAAAGTTTGGGAGACTGAGACAAGACAATTCCTTGAGGCCAGGAATTTGAGGCCAGACTGGGCAACACAGCAAGACCCCATCTCTAAAAATAAATAAATAGCTAGTGTGGTGGCGAGCACCTGTAGTCCTAGCTACTCAGGTGGCTGAGGCGAGAGGCTCCCTTGAGCCCAGGAGTTCAAGGTTACACTGAACTATGAGCTCACTACTACACTCCAGCCTGGGTGACCGGGAAAGACTCTGTCTCTTAAAAATAAAGCAAAACAAGGCTGGGCACGGTGGCTCACACCTGTAATCCCAGCACTTTGGGAAGCTGAGGTGGCCAGATCACCTGAGGCCAAGAGTTCAAGACCAGCCTGGCCAACATGGTGAAACCCCGTTTCTACTAAAAATACAAAAATTAGCCGGGCGTGGTAGCGCATGACTGTAATCTCAGCTACTCGGGAGGCTGAGGCACAAGAATCACTTGAACCCAGCAGGCAGAGCTTGCAGTGAGCTGAGATGGCACCACTGCTCTCCAGCCTGGGCGACAGAGCGAGACTCCATCTCAAAAAAAAAAGGGGGGGGGCAAAACAAAACTGGATTTGCGAAAGCCATAAGGAAGAAACTAAAGATCCTGTGAAGTATTACTAAAGCAAGACAGGTGCTGAGGCTGGGTGCGGTGGCTCACATCTGTAATCCCAGCACTTTGGGAGGCCGAGGTGGGTGGATCACCTGAGGTTAGGAGATCGAGACTATCCTGGCCAACATGGTGAAACTCCATCTGGTGCTGAGATGGGGCTAGAGAGGTAACACAGTCTGCCATTCAGACTCATACACCAAAATTAAGAACTTTGGATTTGATCCTAAATACAATGGGAAACTACCGAACAGTTATAAGCAGGGGATCCAACTGATGTTGGGGAAAGAGCATTCTGGGCTGTTGTGTGGAACAGGATTGAAGTGGCCAAGAGCAGAGACAGAACCAAATTCCAGTTATCTCAGAAGATTGGTGGTGGCTTGGACTGGGGTGGCAGTGGAGACAGACAGAAGTACATGAAAGTCTATTTTAGGAATAGAAGTGTGAGATGTGGCTGAATTGGGTATGAGGAGACTTAAGAGTGTTTGAAGACAAGGCTGACTCTGAGATCAGGAAATGCCACTTCTGAGATTGAAAAGATTGAAGGAGGAAGCAATTTGAGGCAGGAGGGAGTAGATCAGGAGCTTAGTTCATGTGGCAAAGAGAAGACTGTAATGCAAATTTACCCTGAGAATACTTAACCCTGCTAGAAAAGATAAGTGTGTAGTTTGGAAAACATGGGTGAAACATTTTAAGATGTTTCAACAAAATGTTTTTTAGACATAGGCAGAAGGGTGTGTTAAATAGTTAGCAAGTAGAGCATCTGTGTGTTAAACATAGAAAGGACCAAGAGATGCCTAACATTCATGAGGCACCTGGGTACTAAACAGCCATGCTATACTAAATGCACAAAAGGTACTAAAGATTCCTAATATCCTAAACATGCATAAGACATACAAAGCACTAAATACACCAAAGGCACTAATATTCAGGAGACACTAAATATGTATGAGCACTCAATATTCATGAGATTTTGTGTTGTTTTTTGTTTTGTATTTTTTGAGATGGAGTTTCGCTCTTTTTGTCCAGGCTGGAGTGCAATGGCATGATCTCGGCTCACCGCAACCTCCGCCTCCTGGGTTCAAGCGATTCTCCTGCCTCAGCCTCCTGAGTGCAAGCATGTGCCACCACCCTGGCTAATTTTGTATTTTTAGTAGAGATGGGGTTTCTCCATTTTGGTCAGGCTGATCTTGAACTCCCGACCTCAGGTGATCCACCCACCTCGGCCTCCCAAAGTGCTGGGATTACAGGTGTGAGCCACCGTGCCCGGATGTGTGTGTGTGTGTGTGTTTTTTTTTTTAGATGGAGTTTCATTCTGTCACCCAGGCTGGGGTACGGTGGCACAGTGGCACGATTTTGGCTCACTGCAACCTCCGCCTACCAGGTTCAAGCGATTCCCCTGCCTCAGCCTCTGGAGTAGCTGGGATTACAGGTGACTGCCACCACACCCAGCTAATTTTTTTGTATTTTTAGTAGAGACGGGGTTTTGCCATATTAGCCAGAATGGTCTCGATCTCCTGACCTCGTGATCCGCCTGCCTCGGCTTCCCAAAGTGCTGGGATTACAGGCATGAGCCACCATGCCTGGCCTGTTTTTGTTTTTATTTTTGTTTTGAGACAGTCTTTTTCTGTCGCTCAGGCTAGAGTATAGTGGCACAATCATGACTCATTGCAACCTCTACCTCCTAGGCTTAAGTGATCCTCCCACTTCAGCCTCCCAGGTAGCTGTGACTACAGGCGTGCACCACCAGGCCCAGCTAATTTTTGTATTTTTAGTAGAGGTGGGGTTTCGCCATGTTGCCCAAGCTGGTCTCAAACTCTCGGGCTCAAGCAATCTGCCTGCTCAGCCTCCCAAAGTGCTGGGATTACAGGTATGAGCCACCACACCTGGCCCGTGAGGTTTTTAAAAAAAATAAGTTTGATTTTAATTGACACATAATAATTGTACATATTTATGGGGTACGGTGTGATGTTTTGATACATATACACATTGTGTAACCATCAAATCAGGGTAATTAGCATATCCATCACCTCTCATAAGGTTTTTTTTTTTTTTTTTTTGAGGCAGGGTCTGGCTCTGTTTCCCAAGCTGAAGTGCAGTGGTGTGATCTCAGCTCACTGCAACCTCTGCCTTCCAGGCCATCCTCCCACCTCAGCCTCCTGAGTAACTAGGACTACAGGCATGCACCGTCACTCTTGGCTAAATTTTTTTTGTATTTTTAGTAGAGATGGGGTTTTGCTGTGTTGTCCATGCTGGTCTCGTGAACTCAAAGCAATCTGCCTGCCTTGGCCTCCCAAAGTGCTGGAATTACAGGTGTGAGCCACAGCGCCTGGCCCCTCTCATGAGGTTTTTTTTTTTTTTTTTTAATTTCCAACTTCTGAGTTCAGGGGTATGTATGCAGGATGTGCAGGTTTGTTACATAGGTAAACGTGTGCCATGGTGGTTTGCTGCGCAGATCATCCCTTCACCTAGGTATTAAGCCCAGCATCCCTCAGCTATTCTTCCTGATGCTCTCCCTCCTCCCACACGAGGTTTTAATTCAATCTATTGGTGACATTTATTCTGGCCCATGTGCCCTCTGCTCAAGATATACAAATATAATTGTGGCTGCTCATCAAACTAATTAGCAAGCTACAGCTACGCCCCTGCAAACTTGACTTCCTCTGTCTGAAAAAGCAAGTGTGTCATTGGACCAGGACATCTATCTGTGGGTACCCCTGCTTAAATGTCAACGCTGGCCCTTGTAACATCCTCATCAGGGAAGGAGATGCAATAGAAAAAGATACAAAACAGATGAACCTGTGCACCCTAGATTCAGGTAGTATGGTCCTTCCACCTAGCTTGCACCCTACCCTAACTTGGTTAAATAGCCCCATCCCTTTTCCCTTGCATCTTGCTCTGTGTTTTAAGTTGATTTAATAAACCATGTGATTCAAGCATTTTAGCTTTGTCTAGGAGTCTTTCTGTTGTGTGACCTCAGGGATAGCTCTGTGGTCATGAACTTGGAGGCTACTATTGCAGCAAGATAATTTCCCACATGACAGAAGTCATGGGCGTATTTTTTTTTTTTTTTTTGGCAAGTGAGGTAGCATGTTTAAAGTGGTGTTTTGGCAAGATTATGTGGCAGCTGTGTGTGGCATGGATTGAAGCAGGGAAGGCTGAAGGCAGAACTAAGACGAGTGCTGGCTAGAATCTCTGAGATCCTAAACCAGTGTAGGAGCACTAGAAATAAAAGAATGGGGTGTATTTTAAGAGACATTTTTAAAGGAAACATCAGTAGGATTTGGTGATTTACTGGAATTAAGAAAGAGCAAATGGGCCAGGCGCAGTGGCTTACGCCTGTAATCCCAACACTTGCAAGGCAGGTGGATCATTTGAAGTCAGGAGTTCAAGACCAGCCTGGCCAACATGGTGAAACTCTGTCTCTGCTAAAAATAAGAAAATGAGCTGGGTGTGGTGGTACACACCTGTAGTCCCAGCTACTCGGGAAGCCGAGGCAGGAGAATCTCTTGAACCTGAGAGACAGAGGTTGCAGTGAGCCAAGATCATACCACTGCTCTCCTGCCTGGGTGACAGAGCAAGACTCCATCTCAAAAAAAAAAAAAAAAAAGAAAAAAAAAAGGAAAGAAAGAGCATATGAGTAGAATCAAAGACCATCCAAAGTTTCAAATGCAGATGGCTGAGGGAGTGACAGAACCACTGAATGTAACAGGTGGCCTAAATCTGTTAAGTTTTAGATTCGTTGGTTGTAGCTGCCCATGGGGTGATCCAACTGGAGATAACCTGATTACATCCAACAATGGCCTTGGCATTGATTAATCCTTCTCTCCCTTCCCTCTATTTAGTTTCCAAGTGATATTGCTCTTTTTCATGAAAATACCTTGTTTCTGTCTCTTGCTTTCTCTTATCTGTTCACTGCTGTCTCTCCAGTTCAGGTTCTTGTCCTTACGTTCCAGATTATTATAATAACCTCCTAACTGGTGCCTGCTCACAGACATCATTGAAACATTCTGGTCTTGGTGGGAGCAGTTTGAGTAATTGTTTCAAATGGACAAAATGGCTTGTTATACATTTCCTCCTTCGATGCCATGTGGATGGCTACAGGAAAGAATCATCCTGGTTCCATTCTCTTCCCATGCAAAGTGCTGGGTCCAGGGGAGTTGAGAGGATTTAGCAGCTTTGTTGCATTCAAGACAATTGGTCTGAAATTCTTTCTATTGATGATTGGCTGTTGTGGAGGGAATTGAGGCTATGAAAGATAGGCCATGTCCTGCAGCCACAGCCCAGTAAGGACACCAAGTGACTCTTAGAGAGTGACAAATGAAGGCAGGGTACTTGGTGAATGGTTATCTCACCCTCTTTTTCTTTTTTTTTTTTTTTGAGATGGAGTCTCGCTCTGTCGCCCAGGCTGGAGTGCAATGACATGATCTCAGCTCACTGCAATCTCTGCCTCCTGGGTTCAAGCGATTCTCCTGCCTCAACCTCCCAAGTAGCTGGGATTACAGGCGCCCGCCACCACACCCAGCTAATTTTTATATTTTTAGTAGAGACAGGGTTTCACCATGTTGGTCAGGCTGGTCTCAAACTCCTGACCTCATGATCCACCCACCTCGGCCTCCCAAAGTGTTGGGATTACAGGCGTTAAGCCACCGTGTCCAGCCTCACCCTCTTAACTTGTCAGTTTGGAGCTAAGCATCAGAACATGAAGTAAGGGTGAAGCAGGAAGAGTCACCCCAGAAACTGAGGAATAACAAGAACATAGTGGTAGGAGGAGCCGGAGTTAAGGGCGGGCAGGCAATGCAGCTAAGTAGGTTGGGTGGACAAGAAATCACAGAAAGTAAAGGACAGAAGGAGTAGCATGCATGAACCATGGGGTAAGCAAGCAAGAGGTCAAATCCAGGGATCCAGGATCCTTGGCAGGTAGCTGAGTGTAGGGAGACGATTGAGGCATGGCCTAGGAAATCAAGGGTCAGGAAGCAGGAATCCAGACTGGGAGACTGGAAAGCAACAGGCCAGGCACCAGGCAGAGGGCTGAACATTAAGGGTTGGATCCTCAGGCCAACAAGTCCCAGAAACAGATATAAGCAGCAAGAATGGAGCCCAAAGTTTTATAAGTCAAGGGGTCTCAATTTCCCAATTATAGCCAGACCTGCCTCAGGGCATGCACTCCTTGTAACTTGAATGTGGCTTTAAAAATACGATTACGGCCGGGTGTGGTGGCTCACGCCTGTAATCCCAGCACTTTGAGAGGCCGAGGTGGGCAGATCACCTGAGTTCAGGAGTTCAAGACCAACTTGACCAACACAGTGAAACCCCATCTCTACTAAAAATACAAAATTTTAGCTGGGTGTGGTGGTGCATGCCTGTAATCCCAGCTACTTGGGAGGCTGAGGCAGGAGAATCACTTGAACCTGGGAGGCGGAGGTTGCAGTGATTGGAGATTGTGAATTGCACTCCAGCCCGGGCAACAAGAGTGAAACTCCGTCTTAAAAAAACAAAAGCAAAAACAAAAAAATATATTTTTTGCCTAGCCAGAGATGTAAAGAACATATTCCTAGTATTTATTCCTATGCTGGTCTGAATCCAAGGGTCATTTGGGCACTCCTTTAGGAATGGAATCAGCCTGAGTATCTCTCTAGGGTGAGAGGCAGGGAGAAGGAGCAGGAAGGGATAACATTTGGAGTTGGCCAGGTCCAAGAGCTCACGACAAAATGTTCTAAATAGCCAAACGCTGGCAGTCATGGCTCATGGCTGTAATTCCAATGCTTTGGAAGGCTGAGAGGATTGTTTGAGGCCAGGAGTTCAAGACCAGCTTGGGTGACATAGCAAGACCCTGTCTCTACCAAAAAAAAAAAAAAAAAAATTTAGCCAGATGTCGTGGCATGCGCCTATAGTCCTAGCTACTCGGGAGGCTGAGGCAGGAGGATCGCTTGAGCCCAGGAGTTCGAGGTTACAGCACCACTGCACTCCAGCCTGGGTGACAGAGGCCCTGTCTTTAAAAAAAAAAAAAAAAAAAGAGAGAGATGTACTCCTTATTATCAAAAGCTTGAGATCTGATAAAGGCCTCAACCCAAGCACGACAACTAAAAGTTTTAAAGGAGGCTAGTGGGGATTTTGTGGGAGCCAAGTCTTCCCTAATTTACCAATCAGGCATTTACCTCTGCATTCCCTGAGAACAGAAACAAAATTGGTAAAAACTGACATATTCTATAATGTTTTCAAAGTGTTCTTTAATTAGTTCATATTCATTTATTCTTTTATTGACTTATTAGAGTATGAGAACCTGAGGACAGAGTAGATGTCCCTTTAGAATAGCAGTTTTTAGACTTTAAAAAATTATAAAGGCCAGGCGTGGTGACTCACACCTATAATCCTAGCACTTTGGGAAGCCGAGGCAGGTGGATCACCTGAGGTCAGTTGTTCAAGACCAGCCTGACCAATGGTGAAACCCCTTCTCTACTAAAAATACAAAATTAGCCAAGCATGGTGGCGCATGCCTGTAATCCCAGCTACTCGGGAGGCTGAGGCAGGAGAATCACTTGAACCCAGGAGATGGAGATTGCAGTGAGCCAAGAGTGTCCCATTGCACTCCAGCCTGGGCAACAGAGCGAAACTCCATCTCAAAAAAAAAAAAAAATTATAACCCATACATTTTATGTATGATCCAGGTCACATGCACTTATATAATCACATAAGTGGAAATCAAAGTTTCTCCAGACATTACTTACCTTTCCTATTGGTGCTGCACTGTGATCTTTTCTATTCCATTCTGTTCTTTTTTTTTTTTAATGCTAGTTACATCTCACTAATTGATTTTGCAACTCACTAATGGATTACATATTGCAGTTTGGAAAACTCTGCTAATGAGTGTGTGAAGGCATATGGAGAAAGACATTGTCAAGAGAATGAGAAAACAAGCCATAGACTAGGAAAAAATATTTGCAAAATACACATCTGATAAAGTACTGTTCTCCAAAATATACAAACAAATAAGTCTTTTAAAATTTTTCTGATTTTTTATTTTTTTGAGATGGAGTCTTGCTCTGTTACCCAGGCTGGGTGCAGAGGCGCGATCTCGGCTCACAACAACCTCCTCCTCCCAGATTCAAGCAATTCTCATGCCTCAGCCTCCCGAGTAGCTGCGATTACAGGTGCATGCCACCACACCTGGCTAATTTCTTAAACTTTTGGTAGAGACGAGGTTTCGCCACGTTGGCCAGGCTGGTCTCAAACTCCTGATCTCAAGTGATCTGCCTGCCTTAGCCTCCCAAAGTGCTGAGAATGCAGGCGTAAGCCACTGCGCCCAGCCACTATTTATTTATTTGAGACATGATCTTGCATCGTCACCCAGGCTGAAGTGCAGTGACATGATCATGGCTCACTGCAACCTTCATCTCCCTGGGCCCAAGTAGTCCTCCTGCTTCAGACCCCCAGAGTAGCTGGGACTACAGGTATGCACCACCATGCCCGGCTAATTTTTAAATTTTTTTTGTAGAGACAGGGTCTTGCTATGTTGCCCAGACTGGCCTCAAATTCCTGGGCTCAAGAAATCCTCCTGCCTTGACTCCTAAAGTGTTGGGATTACAGACATGAGCCACCAGGCCTAGCCAAAAACTCTTAAAACTCAACAATAAGAAATCAAATAACCCAATTAAAAAATGGACCAGGCCAGGCGCAGTGGCTCACGCCTGTAAGCACTTTGGGAGGCCAAGGCGGGCGGATCCTGAGGTCAGAAGATTGAGACCATCCTGGCTAACACGGCGAAACCCCATCTCTACTAAAAATACAAAAAAAAAGTAGCCAGGCGTGGTGGCGGCAGGTGCCTCAAAAAAAAAAAAAAAAAAAAAAAAATATGGACCAAAGACCCTAACAGACATCTCACCAAAGACATACAGATGGAAGGTAAGCATATGAAAAGACCTCTACATCCTATGTCATCGGGAAAATGCAAATTCAAACAATGAAATACTACTACGTATCTATTGGAACGCCCCAAATCTGGAATACTGACAATACCAAATGCCGTGGAGGATGTGGAATAACAGAAACCCTCATCCACTGCTGGTGGGAATGCAACACGGTACAACCACTTTGGAAGACAGTTTGGCAGTTTCTTACACCACTAAACATACTTTTACCATACAATCCAGCAATCAAGCACCTTGGTATTTACCCACGTGTTAAAAATTTATGTTTAGGCAGCCGGGCACGGTGGCTCACGCCTGTAATCCCAGCACTTTGGGAGGCGAGATGGGCGGATCACCTGAGGTCAGGAGTTCAAGACCAGCCTGTCCAATAGGGTAAAATGCCGTCTCTACTAAAAATACAAAAATTAGCTGGGTGTGGTGGCAGGCGCCTGTAATCCCAGCTACTCAGGAGGCTGAGGCAGGACAATCGCTTGAACCCGAGAGGCGGAAGTTGCAGTGAACCTAGATCATGCCATTGCACTCCAGCCTGGGGAAAGAGAGCGAGACTTTGTCTCAAAAAAAAAAAAAAAATTATGTCTACATAAAAACCTGTACATGGATGTTTACAGCAGCTTTATAATTACCAAAGCTTAGAAGCAACGAAGATGCCCTTCGATAGGTGAATAAACTTACCAGACAGTTCTCCGGGTGGCCTTGGGCCACCCAGTTCTCCCCTTTCTCACTTATAGTATTCAAGAATAACCGTAGATTGTTCTGGGAATGCAGCATCCTGGGATAACGAGGGACTGGACAGCACAGCCTCAGCTCTATTCCAGACCCTCCTAGAAATAGAATATCCTTTAAAAAAAAAAAAAAAAAAAGAAAGAAATAGGACATCCTTCAACATTTTAGCCCACCAAGTCCTGTTGTCCCTAGGATGCAAAACCCAGGGCAGTTTGCTAGTGAGGTAAGCAAGACATACACACTGACAAGACTCCATTCACCCCAGGCAGCTTTTGTGAGCCTCGGGGGACTGGCTGAGTCCTAGGCTACGCTGTCCCTTGCTGCCTATCTGTAAGTAATACATCTGGTGCGTGTAGCTTATTTGAGTGGGGGGGTTTTTCTGTTCCACCCAACTCAAGCAAGTTGGTAGCCAGGGCATAATTAATCTGCTTTGAAAAACTGTGGAATAGCCAGACATTATTCAGTGCTAAAAGGAAACGTGCTATCAAACCACGAAAATGTGTCCAGAATTGGTGGGTTCTTGGTCTCACTGACTTCAAGAATGAAGCCGTAGACCCTCGCGGTTAAGTGTTACAGTTCTTAAAGGCGGCGTGTCCAGAGTTTATTCTTTCTGACGTTCGGATGTGTTCAGAGCTTCTTCCTCCTGGTGGGTTCGTGGTCTCGCTGGCTCAGGAGTAAAGCTGCAGACTTTTCGCAGTGAGTGTTACAGCTCCTAAGTCGACGCGTCTGGAGTTGTTCGTTCCTCCCGGTGGGTTCGTGGTCTCGCTGGCTTCAGGAGCGAAGCTGCAGACCTTCCCAGTGAGTGTTACAACTCATAAAAGTAGTATAGATCCAAAGAGCAAACAGCAACAAAATTTATTCCAAAAAGTGAAAGAATAAAGCTTCCCCCCCCCCCCCCCACCCCGAGAAATGGGACCCAAGTACATTGCCACTGCTGAGTCGGGGCAGTCTGCCTTTATTCTCCTATCTGGCCCCACCCACATTCTGCTGATTGGTCCATTTCACAGAGCGCCGATTGGTCTGTTTTACAGAGAGCTGATTGGTCCATTTTGACAGGGTGCTGATTGGTGCATTTACAATCCCTGAGCTAGACACAAAAGTTCTCCACGTCCCCCTAGATTAGCTAGACACAGAGTGTCCATTGCTGCATTCACAAACCCTGAGCTAGACACAGGGTGCTGAGTGGTGTGTTTACAAACCTTGAGCTAGATACAGAGTGCTGATTGGTGTATCCACAATCCCCCAGCTAGACATAAAGGCTCCCCAAGTTCCCACTAGACTCAGGAGCCCAGCTGGCTTCACCCAGTGGATCCCGCATCGGGGCTGCAGGTGGAGCTGCCTGCGGGTCCCGCGCTGTGAACTCACACTCCTCAGCCCTTGGGTGATCGATGGGACTGGGCACCCTAGAGCAGGGGGCGGCACTCTCGGGGAGGCTCGGGCCATGCAGGAGCCCACAGCGTGGGGGAGAGGAAGGGGTGGAGGGTCAGGCATAGTGGGCTGCAGGTCCCAAGCCCTGCCCAGCAGGGAGGCAGCTAAGGCCTGGCAAGAAATCCAGCACAGCAGCTACTGGTCCAGGTGCTAAGCCGCTCACTGCCCGGGGCTTGCGGGCTGGCTGGCCGCTACGAGTGCGGGGCCCGCCGAGCCCACGCCCACCCAGAACTCGCGCTGGCCCCCAAGCGCCCCGCGCAGCCCCAGTTCCTGCCCGCGCCTCTCCCTCCACACCTCCCGGCAAGCTGAGGGAGCCAGCTCCGGCCTTGGGCAGCCCAGGAAGGGGCTCCCACAGTGCAGTGGTGGGCTGAAGGGCTCCTCAAATGGCGCCAAAGTGGGAGCCCAGGCAGAGGAGGCGCCGAGAGTGAGCGAGGGCTGCCAGCAGGCTGTCACCTCTCAAAAACACGTGGAGGAACCTGAAATGCATATTACTAAGTCAAAGAAGCCAATCTGAAAAGGCTACATATAGTATGATTCCAACTCTATGATATTCTAGAAAAGGCAAAACTGTGGAGACAGTAAAAAGATCAGTGGTTGCTAGGGGTTGGTGGGGCTGGGAAGGATGAATAGGTAGAGCATAGAGGATATTTAGGTCAGCAAAAATAGTCTGTGTGATACTTTAATGTTGGATATATGTCATTATACATTATAGAAAGTACAACACAAGTCCAGGCACGGTGGCTCACACCTGTAATCCTAGCACTTTGGGAGGCCAAGGCAGGCGGATCACTTGAGCTCAAGAGTTCAAAACCAGCCTGGGCAATATGGCAAAACCCTGTCTCTACTTAAAAAAAAAAAAAAAAAAAAAAAAAAAACACCACACACGCGCACACAAAAATTAGCCAGCTGTGGTGGCACACACCTGTAGTCCTAGCCACTTGGGGGGCTGAGGTGGGAGGATCCCTTGAGCCCAGGAGGTCAAGGCTGCAGTGAGTCGAGATTGTACCACTGCACTGTAGCCTGGGTGACAGAGACCCTGTCTCAAAAACAAACAAACAAAAAAGTAAACCAACAGTGAACCTTAATGTAAACTGTGAACTTTGATTGATAATGATGTGTCAGTGTAGGTTTATCAATTGTAACAAATGTACTCCTTTGGTGGCCGGATGTGGTGGCTCATGCCTGTAATCTCAGCACTTTGGGAGGCCGAGACAAACGGATCATCTGAGGTCAGGAGTTCGTGACCACCCTGGCCAATATGGTAAAACCCTATCTCTACTAAAAATACAAAAATTAGCTAGGCGTGCTAGTGGATGCCTGTAATCCCAGCTACTTGGGAGGCTGAGGCAGGAGAATCGTTTGAACCAGGGAGGCAGAGGTTGCAGTGAGCTAAGATGTGCCACTGCACTCCAGCCTGGGCGACAGAGCGAGACTCCATCTCAAAAAAAAAAAAAAAAAAAAAAAAAGTACTCCTCTGGTGAGGGATGTTGATAATGGGGAAGGTAGGTTATGTATGTGTAGGGACAGGGGTATATGGGAACTCTTGTACCTTCCTCTAAAAAAATTAGTCTAAAAAAAAGCATAAGGACTAAAAGCTGGGTTTGAGCTCCAATTCTGCAATTACCTGTGAGCTTCAGGCAGTGTCTCTCTGGCCTCTGGGTCTCATTTTTCTTTTTCTTTTTTTTTTTTTTTTTGAGACGGAGTCTCATTCTCTCACCCAGGCTGGAGTGAGGTGGTGCGATCTTGGCTCACTGCAACCTCCGCTTCCCAGGTTCAAACGATTCTCCTGCCTCAGCCTCCTGAGTAGCTGGGATTACAGGCAAGCGCCACCACGCCTGGCTAATTTTTGTATTGTTAGTAGAGACTGGGTTTCACCATGTTGGTCAGGCTGGTCTCCAACCCGTGACCTCGTGATCCGCCCGCCTCGGCCTCCCAAAGTGCTGGGATCATAGGCGTAAGCCAGCGCACCCAGCCGCTCTCACACGGTTTGAAATGTGCCAATCAGACCAACTTTTCCTAGAGGTGCCATGTACACCTTTACCTTGACAGCCACAGGCATGGCTCAGGGCACCTTTCTTCACCCTTTCCCCTCCCAGCTCAGGCGCCCAGGCGTGCCCGCAGCAGGCAAAGGCCAAGCCCAACAGCCAAGAGTGGGCGGGAGAAAGCCGCGGTGGTAGCCAAACAGGGCAAACGGATGGGCGCTTCTTGCCGGCTGCGCCAATAAAACCTTTCCTCCCCTGGCCAAAGAATTCAACACGGTCTGAACTAGAGGAAAGATATAAGGATTAGGGGGGCCCACTTGCAGTAAGCAAGGGGTTCTTCTCCCAGAATCCTCCTCTTTTTGACCTTTTAACTGTTTTTCTTTTTTTCCTTTTCTAAGTGAGAGGGCTCCCCCATCCCAACAGTTTCTGATAGGGAAGTTAACGGAGGAGCGACCCCTGCTGGCTGAGAACTGCAAATTCAGCAGGGCACATCTGAGACACTCTGAACAGATACAAACAGCCTCTAAACCAACTTTTCAATCCCAAATTCGATTCCAGGCTTCAGGCTGAGGCCCTAGAGAGAAAAACCAGGTCCGAGAGATCCAAAGCCAGGCAACAGGCACAATGTAAATGGGCAGAACCAATTCCTGACGAGTGAATCCCCCACCACATAGAAGGAGGCCATGTTCCATGGCACAAACAGGCCCAGGGAACTCAGTTTGCCGACAGCAGGAAGAAAGGGAGGGAGAAAGGGAGGTGTAGATGAGAGCAGTTAATTCCTATTCTCCAGGTTTTCCCTGCTTCATGGGTACATACCTCATTGGTACCCACGGCTGGCACCTGACAAGGTCACCAGGGCTCAGGGACAAGAGGTGGAGGGTGCAGGGAGGATACTCGCTTTCTCTCTCCATCACACTCTGAGTATTCGCTGAAAGAAGGAAGGGAGTAGGGGACGCCTTTTTTCCCTGTCTTTCAGAATGGGCAACCAGTTCTCTTCACCACCCCCAGCTTATACTCTTCTGGAGTATAATGTATTCTGAACCATTGGGATTGCTTTGACCCTCAGCATCTGAAGGAAAAGCACCTCATAGCCCTCTGCACAAAGGTTTGGCCAAATTATGATTTGTAGGAAGGACTGGCTTGGCCTCAGGAAGGGACCATTCATTTCAATACCATCGAACTAGGACCAAGCCCCTCAATTATACTAAATTGTCCATGATTGACCAGGGATTTGATGAAAATCCCACTGCCCTCCTGGAGAGGTTAAGAGGGAGCTTGGTAAAGCACATCTCTCTATCTCCTGATTCAGTCGAGGGACAACTAATTCTAAAGGATCAATTTATTACTTGGGCAGCTCCTGACATCAGAAGGAAGATACAAAAACAGGCCCCGGGACCAGATAGTACTTTGAAGAAACTCCTGAAAGTAGCCACCTTGGTCTTTTATAATAGAGACTGGGAGGCCCAAGAAAGAGAGAGGAGATACAGGAAAGAGGCAAAAGCTTTAATGGCCATCGTGCAAGTCCACAAATCCCAGAATTCCCAGGGTGCACCTGTTAACTGCTTAAAGATGTGGCAAGAACAGTTATCTCTTCTAAAGTTGAACTGCTCCTATATAAGGTTTAATTTCTTACAGCTCAGGGTACAATGTTGTTAGTATATTTTACTTCTTGTCTCTGGAATATTTGGCACTAAATTCTTTCCTTGTATAATACACGTTTAATTTATGCATACTTAACCTTATAAAACTTGTTTTATTCTCTTGCGCCTAGAAGCCACCAAACTCCAAACGGTCAGGCAATCGGAGCCTCGGATGATGGCTCCCCTTTCCTAGGAACCCTTAGATAGACCTCTAGGAGGAGTCTGACTGCTGTTTTCCCCAAAACAATGCCCCCTATCAGCATGAAGCAGCTAAGACCAGTCATCGTCCATATTCTAAGGGCAGTTAGATGTACCTCTTCACACGGAGGAAATGATAGGGAAGTGCTGGGAAGGGAAGACTGTGGTCCTTTTAAATGATAGGGAACAGTTTAAAAACTATTGGTAACACTTCTCTTGTCAAGAAATGAGATCTTTTGATCCACTGATTTTATTTTTAGAAATGTATTCTAAGTGGGGGCCAGGCGCGGTGGCTCACACCTGTAATCCTAGCACTTTGGGAGGCCGAGGCGGGCGGATCACGAGGTCAGGAGATCGAGACCATCCTGGCTAACCCGGGGAAGCCCCATCTCTACTAAAAATACAAAACAAACAAACAAAAAAGTAGCCGGGCGTGGTGGCGGGCGCCTGTAGTCCCAGCTACTCCAGAGGCTGAGGCAGGAGAATGGCATGAACCCGGGAGGCGGAGCTTGCAATGAGCCGAGATCGCGCCACCGCACTCCAGCCTGGGCGACAGAGCGAGACTCCGTCTCAAAATAAATAAATAAATAAATGTATTCTAAGTAATTGGAAAAGTGCTACAATTTATTGAACTACTGCCTGAGGGCTCTGTAGATGTATGGTCCCGTCTACTACTCGTGTTACCAGACAGGTACTATCAGCCTTTTTATAGATGAGGACACACGCTCAGAGGTTAGAAAAATGCCACAAGTGCTCACAGCTACTACTGCAGTGAGTGGTACCAAAGCATACCAAAGCATGCCAAAGCCTCTGCTCGCCATACATTGTCTGTCTCTCCGTTTTTCCCAACTACAAATTTCATTCATTCATATTCCACTCTGCTGTATCTTGATCACTTGTTACCTGATCAAGGGGCAGGATTGAACTGAGTGAATAATCTGGTTCCGGGGTACTCCTGGTTTTGTAGGCCCAGTGGCCTTCCCTCCTCACCCCCACCCCCTTTCCATAGCAGAGGTGATTAGAGAGCGGGGGATACTGGAGTCTGAGAAGGTAAGGGCTGTCCTTTAGAGAAGAAGAGGTAGCTAGTAATCAGGACTAGAAAATGTCTAGACAGGCCAGGCACGGCGGCTCACGCCTGTAATTCCAGTACTTTGGGAGGCCGAGGCGGGAGGATCACCTGAGGTCAGGAGTTTGAGACCAGCCTGGCCATCGTGGTGAAACCCCATCTCTACTAAAAATACAAAAATTAGCCAGGTGTGGTGATGCACACCTGTAATCCCAGCTACTCAGGAGGTTGAGGCAGGAGAATTGCTGGAACTCGGGAGGTGGAGATTGCAGTGAGCTGAGATCGCGCCACTACACTCCAGCCTGGGCGACAGAGTGAGACTCAGTCTCAAAAAAAAAAAAAAAAAAAGTCTAGACCAGGGACTCGAAAACTAGTTTGGGGGCAGGCGGGTAGGGAGAGAGGTCAGGGAGGGATGATCTAGAAACTTCCTAAAGCTACACACAATTGCATATTTATGGGGGATCTGGCTATTTTTTTTTTCCAGGAAGAGGTCCAAAGAGTTTTGAGATTCTCAGATGGTCTGTGGCCCCCAGAAGTTTAAGATCCATTTAAGGTAAGAAGAGTGATTCTAGAGGAGGAGGGACCCTGGTACAGTGAGTAGCGAGACTGCAGAAGGGAGGGCTTGCCCGGCTCAGACTCCATGGCAGGCACTCCCGGGACAGCATCTCCCCACCCTCCTGAAGAGATTTTGGAACAAAAAGCAGTTCCCCATCCCACTGGGCTGAACCTAATCTTAATTCTTTGGGGATGTTCAGAAGAATTTTGTCTTGAGAAACTTTAGTGGCCTTTTTCTAGAGCTAGTTCTTCAAAAAATCTTCTTAAAGGGCAAAAAGTTTGGAACTAACGTTAAAGTCTTCTGGAGGGAAGTCTGGGCTGGGAGGAGGGAAAGCCTGATCAATAAGAGGGGGGAGTCTAGAGGAGAAATGCCTGGGACCTTGAAACCCCAGAGCATTGCCCTGGGGGAGGGCAGAAGAGCAGGCAGAAAGCAGCGTGGGCCTGAGACCTGCCCCAGGCCCAGGTGCCACAGGTGAGTGTATTTCCTTCTTGGCCCTGACCCTCCAGCAAACACAAAGCCTCGCTCTTCCAGAGGGAGGGACCAGCCCACTTACAACATGGAAACCCTTTTCTGCTCAAAGGACGACCTAGAAATCTCCAAAAGCAGATCTCTAAGCTCCTGTTTTTAACTGGGTTTTCTGAACAGGGGAGCTGAGGTGCCCTGTCCCGTGAGGCAGTGAGTTCAGGTGGTTTACCTCTGAGTCTTCCTCCAGGGTGCTTTCTCCTCTTTACCCCAAATTCCCCAAACTGTGGTCTAAAGCTTCCCTTCCTCTAAGAGTGTTTCATTTAAGAAACAGGACAAGAGTGTGGAGAGGAGGGTTCCCCCACAACAATTTTCAGTAGAGTAATTCAGCCCTTGGCTACTCCCCCTGAAGAAGGGGAAGGGTATCTCTAAGATCTGTTCTTTCCAAAAGATGGAACTGTCTTATTATCTGTCTTCCTCCTCAGTCATATAATCTATTTTGTCAGTGTCTCAGGCTCTCTTCCTTTATGTTGGCAGGAGACTTTGAGGAGGGGGTTGCTCAGTGCGAGGGTCCAGGGACAAATGTACCCAAAGCACACAGAGCCAAGATCTTGGGTGGCTTATAGGTGGCAGAGGCTCTCCCCAATCTTCAACAGAGACCAGCTCCTCTTCCCACTGAGCTCAATACCAGGTACTGGAAAATCCCACCTGATTCTCTGGCTTTTGCCATTATTACGAGGAGAGGCACTCACAATTTGTTCGTAATTTTACTCTTTCCTGCAGCCTTTGCGGGGTCCCTTTAGAATCTTGCAACAAATGGAGCCGGGGGCGGTGACACCTCCTCCCGCCTGCTTCTTTGATAATTGAGGGAACCTCATGTTGAGATCTCACACTTGTCATCATTTGATAAAAAGCTAGGTTTAACTGGCCACTGACACAGATGATTTGGGGGAAAATTATATATTTTTGGGAGGGGGCGCTGCTGAAATCCACAGGCTTCATACAATTCCAAACAAAGCCCCACATATGACTTCAATTACCACCAAACATTTCCAGTTCCCCTCCCCCAACATAAACTAACACAAGCAAACACTTCGAAGTAGGGGTTCTAACTTAACTTTCTCCCTTGTCCGGAAGACAGCCAACAAAGAGTGGTAAGGCACCATTTCTCCCATCACCATTTAGCTAAGAAAGCAAGGTCCAGGGCTGGGAGCACTCTTCTCTGCCCCACCCCCAGCCAAGTAGGTAAGGGAGAGAGGGGAGGAGGAGGTGTGGTTTGGTTAAACTAATAAAATGTTACAACCCTGTTAAATACAATTAAAAGGATAGATCTCTCAAAGATAATTAAATGCACTTTATTATGATGATTATTAGCTTTTAATTTACACTGTTAAGAAACGGAAGATGGCGAAAACTGAGTTATGTGGCATACTTGTATTCAAACTAATCCTTTGGAATTAAAATTCTAAAATATTCCAAATAGTTGAGGGAAATAATATGTGTTGGAAACTGGAGTTCTCACACCAGCAAAGATACTTTTAGACATCACTTCTCAGGAAGTTAACTTAAGAGAAGTCTTGACAGGCCAGGCACTGTGGCTCACGCCTGTAATCCCAGCACTTTAGGAGGCCAAGGCGGGCAGATAACGAGGTCGGGAGTTCGAGACCAGCCTGGCCAATATGGTGAAACCCTGTCTCTACTAAAAATACAAAAATTAGCAAGGAGTGGTGGCGCGTGCCTGTAGTCCCAGCTACTTGGGAGGCTGAGGCAGGAGAAACGCTGCAGTGGAGGTTGCAGTGAGCCAAGATCGCACCACTGCACTCCAGCCTGGGCGACAGAGCAAGACTCCGTCTCAAAAAAAGAAAAGTCTTGACTTTATCTGTAGGGGCTCAGGGGAAGATAAGAAACATCTGCTTTAAACATCCTATCAATCTTGTGATATAGAATGTAATGTAAACACTCAACCCACCCCCACAGCCACAAAGGGCCTGTCCAGAGACTTCTTCTAAAGCAAAGATACCACCTTTTTTTTTTTTTCATTTTTTTCTGGACAAGTTTTAAATAAACCAGTCTTTTTCTCAAAGGAAAACTAAAAAGCCCACCAGCCCAGCAGTCCCCTCCCTCCAACCCACCCGTCTTTATCACTTTTTGAAAAAAATAAGCCCCAAACAACAACAAAAACCCACACAAACCAACCCAGAAACTGCTAACCTGAACGCCAGAGATTTTTGGCTGCGGGGGTGAATAGACTGCAGGGAAAGAAGGGAAGAGATGCTAGGAGGTCTCAAACTCCCCAGATTTGCAAACAAGTGCTCAAAGGCGAATGCTTCCCCTAGACATGAAGGGAGGCAGGATCAGTACTCCTGGTGGGGTGTATGTTGGTGGGGGCTGTTTCAAAACACACTTCAAAAAGCATTTTTGGGCCACTGGAAGCACTTGGTGCAGCGAATTGAAAAGAAGAGAAGCCAGACAGGAGAAAGATCTTCCAGCCTGCAGGGGAGTGGGCCAGGGGGTGGAAGCCATTCCTCACCGGATCTCTGCCCTCTCCTCACCAGCACACCCTGACCCCGATTTTTTTTTCCACGTCTTCATCTCTGTTGGGACTTTTCCAAAGAGTGAGTGAAGAAGACAGGACAAATGAGTAGGGAAAGAAAAGGGGGAAGGAAACAAAACGAATCCAAGTCCTGTTCAAAAATATCCAACGGCTTCCACAGGCCCAGCGTCAGAGAGGAGGCTCACAAATTTGGCTTTTATATTAGTTGAATGGAACAAACTCCTAACGACTCAAAGCCAACAAAAACAGCACTCAGGCTGGGTGCCTCTCCCAGCAGGCCCAGCCCTGCCATATCACCAAAAAACTCCAAAAGTGGGGCGGGTTTTGAAGGGCACTTAAGAAAGAGAACCTTCCCCCCAACTACACTCCCCAACACACACACACCTCATTCTTCAGCCCTGGCGCCCACACCCCTGTTTTTTTTTTTCCTTTTTTCTTTTAAATAGAAAATATATATAATTAAATTTACAAAGACTATTTACAGTTTTAATTACAAACCTTGTGGGGGTGTTGGGCAGAGAGTTCTCTTTTAAAAAGCAACCTAAAAGTGAAATGGTTTCGATCGTTTTTTATTTAAAAAAATAAAATACGGAGTCTGTAGGGGCCCCACCCAGGGCGGAGGAAAGCGCCGCGCGGTTCCGGCCTGGGGGCGTCCCTCACACGGTGGTCTCACCGTGTCGGCTGTTGGTGAGGCGAGTGTAGAACTTCCTCCACGAGTGCAGCGTCTTGCCCGACCAGATCCAGAAGCCCGACGTGATGCCCACGATGAGCGTCATGAGGTATTTGATCATGTAGACCGTGAAGTCGGGCGACATGCGCGGCGTGTAGTGCGCCGGGCACGGGATGGCCAGGCTCTTGCAGTGCTGGCTCACCCACGAGCGCTCCCAGTGCTCGCGGAAGGCCTGCTCGTAGAAGTAGCAAGCGATGACGATGGTGGCGGGCACTGTGTAGAGCACGGAGAAGACGCCGATGCGCACCATGAGCCGCTCCAGCTTTTCGGTCTTGGTGCCGTCGTGCTTCATGATAGTGCGGATGCGGAAGAGCGACACGAAGCCCGCCAGGAGGAAGGACGTGCCGATGAACAGGTACACGAAGAGCGGCGCTAGCACGAAGCCCCGCAGCGGGTCCAGGCTGTTGAGGCCCACGAAGCACACGCCGCTCAGCAGGTCGCCGTCGATCTGGCCCATGGCCAGGATGGTGATGGTCTTGACGGCCGGCACGGCCCAGGCGGCCAGGTGGAAGTACTGAGAGTTGGCCTCGATGGCCTCGTGGCCCCACTTCATGCCGGCTGCCAGGAACCAGGTGAGCGACAGGATGACCCACCAGATGGAGCTGGCCATGCTGAAGAAGTAGAGCATCATGAAGAGGATGGTGCAGCCCTCCTTCTTGGTGCCCTGCACCACCGTGCGGTAACCGTCCTCGGAGAAGCGCTCGTTGCACACCACGCGCTCCTGGAGCACGAAGCCCGCGATGTAGGCCACCGACACCATGGTGTAGCAGCCCGATAGAAAAATGATAGGCCGCTCTGGGTAGCGGAAGCGCTGCATGTCTACCAAGTACGTGGTGACAGTGAAGAAGGTGGAAGCGCAGCACAGCACCGACCAGGTGAGGATCCAGAGGCGCGCGAAACGCGTCTCCTCCTGTGAGAAGAACATGGAACCATCGGGCCGCGCAGGTTCGCAGGGCGCAGCACAATCACGCTCGCCCAGAAACTTGTAGCTGAGATAGGATGGCACCTTGAGGACGCGCGGGCAGTGGAAGGGGTGCTCCAGCGTGGCGTAGCGCGGGGGAGCGCCGCCGCCGCCCGGGCCACCCGGGGTGCCCCCGGCACCCGGCTGCAGTCCCGGCGGCGGCGCGGTGGTGAGTAGCGCGGGCGCTCCGTCCTCGGAGTGGTTCTGGCCCACGCAGATCTGCTCGGCGCCGTGGCGCGGGAAGTGCTCGCAGCGCAGGCGCTCGGGCCACTGAAAACCGAACTTGTTCATGAGCGCTTCGCAGCCCTGGCGCGCGCGCTCACAGATAGAGCGGCACGGCGGGATGGCCTGTTCCAGCACGGTGCACACGGGTGCGTACATGGAGCACAGGAAGAAGCGCAGTTCGGGCGAGCACTGCACCTTCACCAGCGGATAGAACTGGTGCACCTCCAGGCCTGCGTCCTCCTGGTTCGTGTGGCCCAGAAGGTTGGGCATGATGGTCTGGTTGTAGGCGATGTCCGTGCACAGCGGGATGGAGATGGGCTGGCAGAAGCCGTGGTCCGGGATGGAGATGCCCTTCTCCCCGTGGAACTGGGCCGGCCCGGCGGCGGGCAGCAGCAGCAGCGGCAGCAGCAGGCGGGGCAGGGCGCTGCGGGGCCGCATGCTGGCCGCCGCCCCCCACCCGGCTCCTTGGCGCCCCCCCCGCCCCCGCCCCCAACCCGGAGACTGCGCTTCTTCCCCGCCGCCTCCTCGCTGCGGCTGCCGCCTCCCGCGCCTCTTTGCAAACTTTGCTCGCGGCCGCAGAGTTGGGGAGGCCGGGCGGGGGAGGGGGCGGTGCGCCTGCCCGCTTGCTTGCCGCGGTCGGACTGAGCCGCCGGAGACACCGCGCGCCGCTGCCCTCTCTCCTCTTCCTCCTCCTCTCGCCTCTCAGCTCCCCCTCTCCCCTCCCTTCTGCACCCAGCGACTTCTTTGTGCCTCCTCCAGCCCTCACCTCGGCCTCTCCGATCCCAATTAGTCGGTTTCAAGGGGGCCCCCGCTGGCGGCCCCGCCCTCTCCTCAGCCCCCCAAAAAAGGGATCCTTGAAACCGCCCCGTCGAGCTCTAAGCACCAACCCAAAATGTGCTCTCGGCCAATCAGATTTAAACCCGAGGACCAGGCCCGAGGGCTGGATTGGTCGACCACAACATAATGAGATCAGCAACCAGATGCCAACAAAACTTTCCCCCCCCTTTTGCTTTTTAAAGAGACAAGCTATTATTATATTAAGGGCTGTTTGCCCAGCCCGGGATTTCTCCGGAGTTGCCGCGGCGAGATCGGGGGACACTACTCGACCCTGGCTCACTCCTCTTCCCGGGCCGAGGTGCTCTGCCGGGTGGGGACTCTTTAAACCCTTGCCCCCTCCCCCGATCCTCGAACCCCACCTATTCCTAGTCCAATTTTTCAAATCGAGTGAAAAATCTCAAATTTAAAAATTAAAACAGACTTTAAAAAAAACTAACAATTTACAAAGACCTTTTCTGTCCGCTCTTTCTGGAGCCCAGACGAAAGTTTCACTTCACTTTACACGTAGACCCCTCGCCCTCCCCCTCCACACACCCTTAAAAACCCCTCTGAAAAATGGTATCCTGTCTCTTTAAGAGACTCTTAAAGGGACCAGGACTCCGAGGCGTAATTGCCCCGTAGCCAGCACAAAGGAGCCCATTATGGTTCTTTGTGTTCGGTGGCACCTCAAAGTGAGAAAACTCAGGAACTCGGAGGCCCGGAGCTGGAGGGTTGGGGCGGGGGGCTTGGAGGGAGCGAGGGAAAGGAGAATGGCCGGGAGCTGCGGCTTCTCCCTCCCTCTTCTTCTGCGGCAAATCTTAATTGTGCAAAGTAAAGTTTAGTTGCCCTAAGGAGGAGGTCTTAATCGAAAGTTAATGGTGGGGGGCGGGGGGTGACGGGCAATTTTGAGTGAAGGGACGACTCTCTTAGGCCTGACGAACGTTTGAGGGAATTTTCCTTCTGCCTCCCCACCTCTACCGCCGCCCCCTAAAAGCTTCCAGATCCCGTCTCCAGGGCGAGAGGGGAGTTTTACCCAAATCTTAAGTGGTTCCACACCAGAGAGGGGTGGCGTGTGTGACGCGGGAGGAAACTGGGGGGTTGTGGTGAATTATCCCCTCCACATCTCTCACCTGGTAAGGGGTGGGGTGTGGCCAGCAGGGTTCCTGCTACTTTTAGAATTTTTCTTTTCCCTTCTAGGATTTTAAATTTGGAAAGGGGTCCAGGAGGAATTTGCATGTAAATCTCCTGGGCCTGATACTGGATGATGGATCAATTATTTTCTGTTGTCTCTCCCGAGGGACAGGGGAAAGGGGGGACTTAAAAAGAAGAAAGAAAATTGAGTTTAGAAAGCCCCTTTGCTTCACAGTATGGGCCAAATCCTCACAGTCTGGTGAAATGTTTCTTGCTCCAATATAGAAAAGAATTGTTTTAAACAACAACAGCAGCAGAAGAAAAATAACAAAAAGAGGAAAGGAGTAGGGAGAAGGAAAAAATATTCTAAGTAGATGGATACAAAGGGATCCAGGTTTGACAGGATTCAAAAAAAAAATTTTTTTTTCCTGATTGAATGAATGATATAAAGATGTTCCGGTTTCTTACAACTTGAAAATGTTCCTTATTACATCCTGGGGAATTTGCCTTTTCCCTACACCAGGATGAAAGTTTTCCTTCAAAATTGGGGCATGAGTGGGTGTCGAGGGAGATATGCCTTTTTTTGTGCATCCCATTTCCGGCCCACCCATCTCTATTCCACCAGCAAGCCCATTTTCTCTCAGATCAGTCTAAGGATGGGAATGTTGTCCTCTCTCTGCTCCATCTGAGCCTGAGCTTTTGATCCTCAGATCTCCTGCCTAGTCCATCTCAAAGCATCTTGAGAGCCGGTACCAAACATGGAAGCTGAGCAGTGGAAACAAAAATCAATGACAGGCTCCTATACCCCATTCAGGAAGCTCGCAGTCCGATAGGAAATTGAGAGCAAATCTCCAATGTAAACGCAGCATCTTCAATTTCCTTCCATGACAAACCCGTTTTCCTGGCCTAGGGCCAGGTCTGAATGACAGTTATCCCCTCTCCAGCCACCCCAAGGCAGACGGGGAGCTAGGGAGCTGGAAACAGGAAATAGAGGACATTCTTCCATTCACTCAGGCAACCTTTCATTCCTTCAACACACTTTTTTTCTTATTTCAAACCACCATAATAGGGGCTATGGAGAATGTGGAAAAAGATGACAGCATCTGCCCTTCAAAAATTTATAGTAGGCCGGGGGCAGTGGCTCATGCCTATAATCCAGCACTTTCGGAGGCCGAGGCGGGCAATCACCTGAGATCAGGAGTTTGAGACCAGCCTGGCCAACATAGTGAAACCCCGTCTCTACAAAAAATACAAAAATTAGCTGGGCATGGTGGTGCATGCCTGTAGTCCCAGCTACTCAGGAGGCTGAGGCAGGAGCTGAGGCTTGAACCCGGGAGTCGGAGGTTGAAGTGAGCTGAGGTCGCGCCACTGCACTCCAGCCTGGGCAACACAGCGAGACTCTGTCTCAAAAAAAAAAAAAAAAAGAGTTTATAGTAGCCCAGAAGAAAAGTGATTCCACAAAGATGTTACACTTGTCTAGCATTTGTACATGAAATAAGGAGAAATCACGGTATTTCATGTTTACTCTTGCCTTTCACGTGAGGGACCTGAGTGTGAACAGGACCAGAACCTGCATCTTCAGATTACAGGCCTACCTACATCACTTCTCATTCTGCCAACCTGCCTCTTGAGTACAGGAGCCCTGTAACTAAAGGATGTAATTTGTTATTTGATAGATACAGTATTTAGTTCTGAGTTTTTAAAAATTAGCTTGGGCAGGATGCAATGGCTCATGATTTTAATCCCAGCACTTTGAGAGGCCAAGGCAGGAGGATTGCTTGAAGCCAGATTTGAGACCAGCTGGGACAACAAGTGAGACCCCTGTCTCTACAAAAATTTTAAAACATTAGCTGGGCATGGTGGCGCATGCCTGTGGTCCCAGCTACTTGGGAGGCTGAGGTGGGAGAACTGCTTGAGCCCAGGAGGTTGAGGCTACAGTGAGCTGTCATCATGCCACTGTGCTCCAGCCCAGGCAACAGAGTGAGACCTCTAAATAAATAAATAAATTAGCTTGGTCATTGACTTGGACCCATTTGTAACTCTGCCACTAACTGTACAGCCTTGGAACAGTCACTTTTACTTCTTTGAACCTCAGTTTTCCCATCTGCCAAGTAGGAAACCAACAGATTTTAAAAATGTGAGACTCCACATCCAACATAATTTCAGAATGACAAAAATACATTTCATAATCATAAAGCGCCTTTTAAAACAAGAAGTTACATTGAATTAAATATTTATTCAGCAGGCATCCTGGGAGACCTACGGTAATGGCTACCCTTTTTTTTTTTTTTTTTTTTTTTTAGACGGAGTCTCGCTCTGTCGCCCAGGCTGGAGTACAGTGGCACAATCTTGGCTCACTGCAACCTTCACCTCCCAGGTTCAAGCAATTCTCCTCTCTCAGCCTCCCAAGTAGCAGGGACTACAGCCGGGTACCACCATGCCTGGCTAATTTTTGTATTATTAGTAGAGACAGGGTTTCACCATGTTGGTCAGGCTAGTCTCGAACTCCTGACCTTGTGATCCACCCACCTCGGCCTCTCAAAGTGCTGGGATTACAGGCGTGAGCCACAGCGCCCGGCCAATTGCTACCATTTTTTGAGCTCCTGCTAAGTTCTGCACATGTATATGCCTACAAAGTGGGTATTGTTTTTTGTTTATAGATGAAGAATCCACCTTAGGTGAGATCTGGCAACTTTCCCAAAGTCACATAGTATGTGGCAGGGGTGAGATTAAAACCCAGGCCTGTTTGGCTCTTAAAGCTGTGTTCTGTCTCCTGCATCACATAGCCCCTAATATCTGTAAGAATTGTGTGCTCTTATTCACTTAACAAATTTATGGCCAGGCACGGTGGCTCATGCTTGTAATTCCACTTTGGGAGGCTGAGGCAGGAGGGTCACTTGAGGTCAGGAGTTTGGAACCAGCCTGGGCAACATAGCCAGAACTCATTTCTTTTTTTTCTTTTTTTTTTTTTTTTTTTGAGACAGAGTCTCACTCTGTCGCCCAGTACAGTGGTGCGATCTCAGCTCACTGCAACCTCCACCTCCTGGGTTCAAGCGATTCTCCTACCTCAGCCTCCTGAGTAGCTGGGATTACAGGCGCGCGCCACCACACGCAGCTAATTTTTGTATTTTTAGTAGAGACGGAGTTTCACTGTATTGGCAAAGCTGGTCTCAAACTCCTGACCTCACGATCTGCCCACCTCGACCTCCCAAAGTGCTGGGATTACAGGTGTGAGCCACCATGCCCGGCCTCATCTCTTAAAAAAAAAAAAAAAAAATTACACTGAGTACCAGACCCAACCCTTTGTTCCTATGGAGCTCATGTCCTAGTGGGAGACACTCACGTTGACTGCACAGTCACTGACATGGATGTAAAAGTGCCACGGGATTCAGTGCTGTGAAGGGAAGATCCGTAGTTCTTTGAAAGCATAATTGGGGAGGGAATCTGACTGAGTCGGGGAGGGCAAGAGAGGCTGTGTGGTTGGAGTGAGGAGCAAAGTAGGACGAGGTAAAGAGGCCAGCAGGGATCAGAGTTGCAGGGCCTCACAGATCATGTGTGAGGTGTTGGATGTAGAAACATGAACTCACAATCTAACAGGGAAACAGACATGTAAACAGACAAGGCAGGGACAGGCATTCCAGACAGAGGGAACATTGTGTGCAAGGGCGTGGTGGGGTGAAATAGATGGAGTAGGGAGGCAGCACAAGACTTTGGCCCTGTGAGAGTCCCACGTGCATCTAGGAGAACGATGGCAGAGGAGGCTTTAAGTAGTCAGAGATCTTGGATACCTTGCACACGGTCTGGGCTCCTGGAGATGAGGATATACTGGAGAGTTTTGGGAAAGGAAGAGGTCACATTTGCATTTTAACTAGTGCATTTGGGCAGTTTTGAGGAGCATCATGCCGGGAGCCTGAGATGAGATACTAGTTACAGATTGATCACAAGAGACCAGGCAAGAAATGGTGAGGGCAGGAACTGAGATGTGACAGTGCAGATGGTAAGGAGAGAGAGTAAGGGAAGAGATCAACCAAGGCTCTGACCTAGGTGCCCTAATGCTATTAACCAGGCTGGGAAATGCAGGGAAAGGGCAGATAATGAGTGCAGTCATGCAAGCCTGGTCCTATGGCATATCCAAGAGACGGTGTCCAGAAGGCAGGCGAATAATCTAACTCAGTGCTCAGGTCAGAACTCTGGGCTAGATTTAGATCTGGCACCTTCAGCCTATGTCTGATGGTATGAGCACGGCTAAGATCACCTAGGGAAGATGGATAGGGTGGGAAGGCCAAAGCTTTGGGGATGTCAACATTTAAAGGCCCTGGGGCCAATAAGGAAGGAGACTGAGAAGAGGTGTTTGGGCCAGCAGAGATTCTAGCCAACATGAGGATGTCACAAGGTTTGTTTCTTCTGGGTCTGAGAGCTTCAAGTCAGGTTTTTGTTTTCTTTCTTTGTTTTTGTTTGTGAGACAGGGTCTTGATCCATTGCCCAGGCTGGAGTGCAGTGGCTCGATCTCACTCATTGCAACCTCTGCCTCCCTGGTTCAAGGGATTCTCCTTCCTTGAGTAGTTGGGATTATAGGTGTCCACCACCATGCCCAGCTAATTTTTTTTTTTTTTTTGAGACAGAGTCTCGCTCTGTCCCCCAGGCTGGAGTGCAGTGGCTCGATCTCAGCTCACTGCAAGCTCCGCCTCCCAGGTTCACGCCATTCTCCTGACTCAGCCTCCTGAATAGCTGGGACTACAGGTGCCCACCACCATGCCCGGCTAATTTTTTTGTATTTTTAGTAGAAACGGGGTTTCACCATGTTAGCCCGGATGGTCTCGATCTCCTGACCTCGTGATCCGCCTGCCTCAGCCTCCCAAAGTGCTAGGATTGCAGGCGTAAGCCACCATGCCCGGCTAATTTTTGTATTTTCAGTAGAGACAGGGTTTCACCATGTTGGCCAGGTTGGTCTTGAACTCCTGACCTCAAGTGATCTGCCCACCTCAGCCTCCCAAAGTGCTGGGATAACAGGTGTGAGCCACCGCACCTGGCCCAGAATTTTTATTTTTCTTATTTCAGTTGTGAGAATTAAATGAGACAGCATATGACACTCACTATGACCTGGTGCTAGGCTAAAAGCTTGGTAATAGTAGCTATTATTTTATCCAATAAATTATTGAGCATCTACTATATGCAAAGCAGATGGTCTGCAGAGACTCAGCCTCCAGCTTCAGGGAGCCTACAGTCTAGGGGGCCACATTCTGCTATCGCTCCCTAAGGAACATTTCTCTTTAGTCTTGGGCTTCTGCTGTGGGCTGGGAGCCTAGGTGTCCCCAGTGCACAGAAGTGCCACTTCTCCCCCAAACCCCGAAGTACCACTGTTAATCATGTCTGCTTACAAATCTGATATCTAGGACCAGGTGGAGTGGTTCACACCTGTAATCCTAGCACTTTAGGAGGCTAAGGTGGGAGAATTGCTTGAGCCAGCCTAGGCAAGATAGCCAGGCCCTATCTCTACAGAAAATTTTAAAATTAGCCTGGTGTGGTAGCATGCACCTGTAGTCGCAGCTACTCAGGAGGCTGAAGCGGGTAGATCACTTGAGCCCAGAAGTTTGAGGCTGCATAAGCTGTGATCACCCCACCGCACTCCAGCCTGGACAACAGAGTGAGAACCCATCTCAAAAAACAAACAAACAAACAAAAAAACAAATCTGATATCTGGGATAATTGTTGGGTACCTACTGTAAATCTGCTGCAGGGTCCATTCCCCCGTTCTGTAGGATGGGTTTGGCAGGAGCAGAAATCTCAACCTAACAGGAGAGCAGAGAAAATAGCTGTTGGAGTGGAAAGAAACCTGGTCTGGGGCTCCAAATGTCTGGGCTGCAGGCCTGGCTCCAGCCCCACTGGCCCAGTAGCTTAGGCAAGTCACCGTCCCTTCCTTAGCTGCAGCTTTTTCATTGATAGAAAGGGATTATAAAACGATTTATTGATTTTACCCTTGAGCCAGATGTAGGAGGCTGTGAGAATATGATGCTTGGATCATTGAAACTCTCCTTGCTTCATGCCACCCAAACAAGATGAAAGACTTGTGTGTCACAGATAAGTGAAATGACAGTCAGCAACATCCAACACACACAGGCATGCTCAGGAGAAGAGCACGGAGAACTTCTCTCCGCTAAGGAAACCTGGGGAGATTGCCTAGGGCTCCCACTCCCCGCAAAATATCCTCCTGTCTCTGGCCTTTCACCTTCCCCCGTCACAGTTTAGGTAATCACACATGTCCAGGTCTCCTTGCACGTTTTCCTCTAGAGCCCTTGCTTTCCAGAGAAGCTGTCCCCTCTCTCTGTCCTTGAGGGCTCATTAAGGGACAATGCCTGGTATGGTGACTCCCGAGGGAATTCCCCCTGCTCCAATAAGCCTGCCAGAGGACAGGTCCCCTCTTTGTTTCCTCAATTCTGGGTCAGTGTTCTTTCCTTTTCAAAGCACCGAGGTCCCTCCACCCTAAAGAGGGAAGGGCTATGTGTATCTGTTTAGGAGACAGAGATCAAGGAAGAGGACTTAATTTCAGATACTTTAGGAGCCTCAATGGTTTTATTCTCTAAGCAAAAACGTTCTGCTCTAAACAGGGTGGGTCCTAGATACTTTGTGGAAAACAGGTCTGAGCATTCAGAGAATCAGTCTCCTTGGCTCCCCTCTCCCCTGACCCACACAATATGCCTCTGCTTTAGGTGAATTCACCTTTCCTCCTCTCTCCCTGAACCTGTCCATCAAGACCTTGAATCCACCTTCAGGTGAGGTATCAAATTCCTTCTCCCTGCACTCCATCCTCCATTTAGATCTCAGGGAAATGACCCTTAGAAATGGGCCACAGACCGGGCACAGTAGTAATCCCAGCACTTTGGAAAGATGAGGCTGGTGAATCACTGGAGCCTAGGAGTTGGAGACCAGCCTAGGCAACATGGCAAAACTGTCTCTACTAAAAATTAAAAAATTTTAAAAATAAAAATAGCCTGGTGTGGTGGTGCAAGCCTATGGTCCCAGCTACTCAGGAGGCTGAAGTGAAAGGATCACCTGAGTGGAGGCTGCAGTGAGCTGTGATCCTGCCACTGCACTCTAGCCCAGGCAACGGGAGTGAGACACTATCTCAAAAAGAAAGAAAAAAAAGAGAAGGAGAGAGAAATAAAAGTAAGAGAGACAGAGAGAGAGGAGAAAGAGAAAGAGGGAGAAAGAGAAAGGAAGGAAGGAGGGAGGGAAGGAAGGAAGGAAGGAAGAAGGAAATAAAGAAATGGGCCACCAAATAATCAGGAGACCTAGGACTCCTGGAATTCCAATTCCTGACAACTTGTAGGTTCCTTCAGTGCACCCTGCCCCACCCCTGCCAAGTTCCAAGGCTGCCCCTGGCTTTGGGGCAGAGGAGGAAGGAGACTTAGCAGAAAATAGCTGTTACCCCTTTATCTCTCCAATGTCTTTCTTCAAGGTCTCTGGCAGGCAAAATGGGCCATAAAAGGATTAAACAGATGTAACAGATGATCTATTAATTAAGGGCCTTAATTGGCCCAAGCCTGGGCTGAGCAAGACCAAGGTGTGGGCTGCTCAGAGCCAAATGGGGAAACAGGATCTAGAAAGCCAGTGCTAGGTTTGGCTAGTGAGGTTCTTGAGTGACTCTGCCTTCTAGAACAGGAAATAAATGTCCCTGGGAATGAATGGTTTCGATATTTTGTCTTCCAGAACCTTCTAGAACCTAATGCCAAGGGGAGAGGAATAGGGAAGCCTGAATCATAGCTCTGACCCCTCATAGATATGGAGGGGTCTTTGGGGTGATGGGTGTGGGGGTGCTCCCTTGGGAGGGAGGAAAAGGTAGGTTGGCTTCCCAGCTGGAGCTCCCCTCCTGCTCCAGCAGAGCCCCACTCTTCCACCCTGGCTGCCCCCCTCCCATCTTCTCACTCTGCTCTTTCTTTTCCCCCTTCCTCATTTTCTACTCCTCCTTCTCCCTCTTGCTTCTCCCAGAATGTCTCTCCTTTCTCTCCAGGCTGGGCCACCTCACCCCCTCCCCTTCCCCTTTCCTGTAACTGAAGCTGTTGTTGGGAGTTGGAGGAGCTGGGCTGGTTTGAAAGGAGGCCCTGCTGCTTTTCAGGGAGGAATTGAAACTGTGGAGCTGGGGGTGAGGGGAGGCAGCAGAGAGGGAGGGGGGTGACTTGAGAAATCAAAGCAGCTGCAACTCCATCTGGGAAACCAACTTTGATTTACTAGCAAGGACCTGGCTCTCCCACTACCCCCACCCTTGCCCACTCCCCCTCCTTCCCTGGACTTTGCTTTGTGGTGATAACTGGGGGATGGGGGGACGGACCCCCTCCCAACATGGAAGCCTGCTCTTGCCCTGGGAGGACCAGCCTAGAGGAAGAAGGCCTGGGGGACTCTGCTCAGTCAGGCTGCAGATGCGGCTGAAGGGGGGCCCAGCATCTCAGGAACTGGGTAGGAGAATGGATACCCCTGGGAAGGAGGAAAGCCTATTGTCCAGGCAGCCTGGCCCAGGCAGACTCAGCCCTGCTCTGGCTTGGGGCGACCCCCTCCCTGAGATGTGGGGCTGGGATGGGGGCACAGAGGAAGAAGGCCAGGGCTTTTTCATTTATCTATGGCCTTCCCCTCAGAACTGGGGGGCTTAGGGTCCAGGGCTGCCTGGTAAGAGCCAAGAAAAGAAAATGACTGAGAAGGAAAAAGGAAAATCTATTGTAATAGACTATTTTGTGTTGAAATTCAATGTGAGCTATGGAGGACATTGGGTTCTGGTAGGGACTTGAGGCCATTTTGGGTGGAAGTGCTACCTTTCTCCTCCCTTCCTCTCTTGTACCCTCTGTTTTACTTTTCTTCTCCTCTGTCTAATTCTTAAACCCCTCAAGGTTGAAGGGGCTCTCTAACCAAACCCCTGCAATAGAAATAGGATCCCGAAGGTCCTAAACCCCCGGGGCCAGGGTGGAAATTCAGAACAAAATGAGTCATAACTTCAGGAAATGCTTATCCATGTTGTCGGCTGACTCCATCCAGTCCTCCTTGGTGGGGTGGTGAGTTTAAATCCCTGGACTCCTGGGTTCTAGGCAGACCCCCACCTTCTCCTGAGCCTCCATCACAGCAGCATTTTTCAGGGTTCAGCATCCAACTTTCAGGACTAGCTCTTAGGAGAGAAAGGGACTAATTCAGCACAAATCTAACCTTTTCTGCTCACTGCTAACCTTTCACTGCTCAAATCTAACCTTTCACTGCTCACTGCAGTGTCTGGGACTGCCCCATCAGAGCTCCTGCCCAGGGATAAAGTTTCTGAAAGCTGAGTCCACATGCATCAGTCCACATGCTGAGTCCATTATGGCAGGAGGGGAAATGGGAACTGGGGTTTGCCTGTTAGGACTATAGATTCCTGGGCCCTGCCCACTTGTCCAAATATACCATCCCCAAGCGATTCGTATGTGCACTCTAAAGCTATCTGCTTTCCAAACCTCCAGACCATTCAATTAGCTTTCAGAGCCCTAGTTGCTTTTTTTTCTCTCTCTCTCTTCCAGATGAGGTCTTGTTTGGTCACCCAGGCTGAAGTATGGTGGCACGATCACAGCTCGCTGCAGCCTCAAACTCCTGGGCTCAAGAGATCCTCCCACCATTCCCACCGCCTTCCTATACTGCAGAGGTTGGAAGCCAAAAACCTCACCTCTCAGCCTCCCTTGCAGCTAGAGCTCTGGATGCAAAATGTGCTTATTTGAGATTTGGAAGGTGGAAGGGAAATGAGGTCATGTTCTTGCTGCAGTGGCTATTTCTAGTGATCCCTAGGTGCAGTTACCTTGGCTTAGTTACAATGGAAGCCTTTTTTTTTTTTTTTTTTTTTTTTTTTGATAGAGTTTCACTCTGTCCCCCAGGCTGGAATACAGTGGTGTGAACTTGGCTCACTGCAACTTCCCACTTGCGGGCTCAAGCGATTCTCAGGCCTCAGCTTCCTGAGTAGCTGGGATTACAGGTGTGCACCATCACACCCAGCTAATTTTTGTTTGTTTAGTAGAGACAGGGTTTTGCCACGTTGGCCAGGCTGGTCTCAAACTCCTGGCCTCAAGTGATCTGCCTGCTTTGGCCTCCCAAAGTGCTGGGATTACAGGCATGAGCCACTGCAACCGGTCCCAATGGTAGCCTCTTGATCCCCCTACCTGCTAGTGGCAGAGGTAGCAGCTTCTACTGGAGGGTCATTTCTGTGGCTTAGTGACAAAGTCTACTCCTCCAGGCCATCCAAGTTTCACAGACACCTAGTTTCCTGCTTGTTTTAGTCTGCTTGGGCTCCCATAACAAAATACTACAGATTGGATAGCTTAAATGACAGAAATTTATTTTCTCATAGTTCTGGAAGCTGAAAGTCTGAGATCGGGATGCCAGCATGGCTGGATTCTGGTGAAGGCTTCCTTCCTTGCTTGTAGATGGCCACCTTCTCAGTGTTCATGTGGCCTATCATTGGTGTGTGTAGGTGGGGAGAGAGAGGTTTCTTTCTGTTCCCCTTATAAGGCCACCAATCCTATCAGATTAGGGGTGGGGACCCTCCAACCTCGTTTAACATTAATTACCTCCTAAAACCCCTATCTCCAAATACAATCACATTGAGGGTTAGGGCTTTAACATATGAATTTTGTGGGGCCATAATTTAATTTGGTCTATATGTATTGCATCTTTTTTTTTTTTTTTGAGATGGAGTCTTACTCTGTTGCCCAGGCTGGAATGTGCAGTGATGCGATCTCGGCTCACTGCAGCCTCGACCTCCCAGGATCAAGCAATCCTCCCATCTTGGCCTTCTGAGTAGCTAGGAGCACAGACACATGCCTGGCTAATTTTTTCTATTTTGGGTAGAGATGGGGTTTCACCATGTTGCCCAGGCTGGTCTGGAACTCCTGAGCTCAAGCAATCTGCCTGCCTTGGCCTCCCAGACTGTTGGGATTACAGGCACGAGTCACTGCACCTGGCCTGAATCTCTTTTTTTGATAAAACACTTAGAGCCATTCCACCACTGTAAATCCTTGAAGTCTCCTTCTCTGTGGTGCTTCCCTGATACCACCCCTGTCCTTTCCCTGAGTTGATGTTTATCTTATGGCATTTAGCATGTGGCATGTGTTACCTACATATGTCTAACTACAGCCTCCCCACAGCCCAACAAGGTAATCTCTTGAGGGCAGAGGCTGTGTCTTAGTTTTTGTGCATACCTTAGTGCCTTGCATATCATAGGCACCCAAGAAAAAATTGTTAAATGAATCAATGCTCTCTGTAAATAGGGCAAGGTCTGAAGAACTCCCTGAGCTGGGTAATCTAGAGACACAAGCATCCTGTCCTGGACAGCGAGCCCAATTCCCTTTCCATACATTCTGCCCTGCCTCTGAAACCCACACTTAGGGAGGGGAGAAGCTCAGCTCTGAGGATGAAAAATGAGCAAGGTTTCTAGGATGCAGATTTCTAGTCTCCAGTTTTGACAAGTATCTAGTTTCTCAAAGCCACATTTAATTACAAATATGCCCTGTCTCTACAAAAAAAAAAAAAATTAGCTGAGCATGGTAATGTACACCCATAATCCCAGCTACTGGGAAGGCTGAGGCAGGAGGACCTCTTGAGCCCAGGAGGTCGAAGCTGCAGTGGGCTGTGATTGCAGCACTGCACTCCAGCCTGGGTGCCAGAGCAAGATCCTGTCTCAAAACAAAACAAACAAAAACAAATCTATTCTGATCTCCAATCTGAGAAGGGGTGAAGTGACAAATAAATCTGACATCATCGTGAGAACCCATGAAGTGGACGTAGGACACCTGAATGCTCGTGTCCTGGTCTTGGTGCTTAATACTTTTCTGACCTTCAGTGAATCTTTTTACTTCTCTGAGTATCAGTTTCTCCATCTGAAGAATGGGCACAATAAGTCTGTCCTGTTCCCTGTGAAGTGAGGACTGAATGAGAAACTGGATTTGTAGGGACAGTTGCTTTGGGAAAGGAAGCTCAGATGGTACATGCTGCTTTGTAACCCAGAAGCAGAATATTAGCCAGAGGTCAGCCTGGGATCCTGGACACAGGCACCTAGGGCAGACCTAGTCACGAGGCAGCATGCTAGGCAGACAACTGTCCTGGACTTGGACTCAATGGATTCAGCTCTGCTTCCTCACTGCATTCCCTGAGATAGGTCACTCTCCCTTTCTGAAGCTCTGACTCTTCATCGATAAGATAGGGACACTAATCTTCTCTTGAAGGGTGGGGAAGATAAGATGAAGTGGTAAGTGACTTCACATAGTGGATGCTCAATATAAGCCTTTAGTGTTGGTTTTTCCTGCTCTCCCTAGATCCGGCAGAGGCAGCTGGAGAAGGAAGTTTGCTGGGGAGTTGGGGCAGGTGTCAGACTTCTAAGACCCTGGGGGTTGGTTGCTTTCTCCCGTGACTGGATCACTGATTAATCCTTGAGGAATCTCGAGGCCTAAGGGTTGGTAGTCTAGAGGGACAAATATGTGAATACTGGTTAAAGAAAGAAAAAATCTACAAGGGACTTCAGTTTTGGGGATAGATTGATATAGCCTCTTTGAAGCTGGGGCTGACCCAGTCACTCTGCAAGCATCTGGTTGTGCATACCTTAGTGCCCCTCCTCCAAACTCTTCCAAACATCTCTAAGGGTCCCAAAAGGGTAGAAATGGACTCATTCAGAAGTGAAGAAAGGGATCAGGGCTGCAGCTCTCCATAGCTCCTGTCAGGCCCCTTGGGAGGAGCCTGAATGCTGGGGCGGCTTGTGGGGGGGACTCCAATGATGGAACCGGGAGAGGCAGTTCCTACCTTGTGGATGGGGGTCACTAGGAAGGGAAGAAAAACACTTCCCTCCTCTCCCCGGGAAGCTTTCCTTCCCTGCAGCTGGTGCCCCAAGGATCCCCGCCCCCCATCCCAGGCCCTTCCCTTAGAGAGAGCCTGCTGAGCCTGGAATGAGAAGAATCTGAACTACAAACAGACCTCCCAGAGGCACCCCCAACTCTTCTCTAACCACTCCTAGCCAGCAAAAGGCTGGCTTCCTGGAGTGGAGGCAGGACTGGGGTTTGGGCCTTGGAGAAGGGGCCTAGGTGGGGGCGGTGGGGGGATATTTTTTCCTGGAGAGAGAGGGGAGGGAAAGGTTGAGGTCAAGATAAGGACCAGGTCATACAGGAACCATTTTCCAGGCAAAGGCACGGTGGCTCAGCACTTTGGGAGGCCAAGGTGAGCAGATCACTTGAGGCTAGGAGTTTGAGACCAGCCTGGCCAACATGGTGAAACCCCGTCTCTACTGAAAATACAAAATTAGCCAGGTGTGCTGACAGGCGCCTGTAGTTCCAGCTGTTTGGGAGGCTGAGGCACAAGAATCACTTGAATCCAGGAGGCAGAAGTTGCAGTGAGCCGAGATCACGCCACTGCACTCCAGCCTGGGCGACAGAGCGAGACTCCATCTAAAAAAAAAAAAGAACCATTTTCCAAACCAAAAATCATCAGAACCAGCAAGAATATACTTGCAGGGGCTATAAAATTGGGGGTGTGAAATTAAGCCTGCCCCAGAATGATCCAAGCTATGAGGTCTGTGCCCCAAGAGTGACAAGCAATTGCCCAAACCCAAATACAACCTAGGAAGACAGAAAGAACCTGTTGGCGCCCCTGCCCCCACCCCCACCCCCTTGGCCTCTCTCTCTTCCTGTCTGAAACATTCAGTTGAGGTGGCCTCCAGGGGACACGCTCTCCCAGCCCTGTCTGGGCTGCATAACTGAGTCTAAGAAGCCTGTGAATGGGCTTTGGGGAGTTGAGGGCAGGGGTTGGAAGCAGAGGGAAGATGGAGACACCAGCCAAAAGGACAGATGGCACAGAGCCAGAGGAGCCCCTCATGCCTGCCACACTTTCCCAGACCCTGGCCTTCTGCCCACTGTCCCCTTAGCATCCCTCCTCTCACCTGGACCCAGTCTGGGGCTTTGATGTGAGTCAGCCAGGGCTGTCAGTGCCCAGGGATGCCAGGCAGTGTACCAGTGGGGGAACCCTGGGGAGGGGACCAGGGAGGAGAGGCTGCTGGAGCTGGAAGCTGCCTGAGGCACGATGACCTCTTTGCAGGGGCCTCTCTCTCCAGCTTGTATAACACAGCTCCTGCCAAGGGTGGTATAGAAAGGCACAGAGCCCACAGCGGGCTGGGGAAGGCGGCTGAAAAGGCAGCTTAAGGGCTTCCTGCTGGGTGAGATGGATTAGGGGCCTGTGGGGAGGGAGCCGGGCAGTGAGAAAGGCACCGGCCCAGCGCCAGAGCCCCTTGGCCAAGACCCTCTGGGAGCAGGAGGCCCTGGGTGTCTGGCAGGAGGCAGTCAGATCAGCATCCTCCACTTGGCCGAGGGGCTGGGAGGATGGGGACCCAGCCGGAACGACACACAGGGATGGGGAGCTAGACCCCGGGGCCCCCAAAATAGAGGGGGGAAGGAACGGAGGAGACATTTCTCGATGAAGAAGTGGACTTCTAGCAGGAAAAGGGAGGAGGGAAAGAACTGACTTGCCCAGCGAATTCTATCCTTGTCATCCCGCTGCCTCTCAGAGTGAAGGTGTCATCCCAGAGGTTTTCTGCTGGGAGGGGAGGGGACAACCCTTCCTATCCTCCAGCCAGCCCTCTGCTTCTCAAGGACCCCAGTGTGGAGCTGAGAGAAGGGGACCCACATGGTCCTAAAGTTTCCACACAAGCATTGATTTAGGAGAAGAGTGCAGGTGGCCACTAAGACAAGCTGTGCTATTGAGAAACCCTGGGTGATACCTTGGACGGTGACAGTCTCCGGCTGGTTTTGCTCTGGCCTTGGGCTCCATTTGTCTAGTCTGTGAGATGGGATCCCTGAGGCCACACCATGGAGTGGGATGAGCATTGGCAGAGGTGTCAGGGGATCTGACTTAAGCTCTTGGAATCTTGATTTTTTTCACCAAATATAGAAAAGAAGAGTCTGTTCCATTGATTAGATAGTGTATCATTAAGAGATGACATGTGGCCCAGCGTTGTGGCTCACGCCTGTAATCCCAGCATTTTGGGAGGCTGAGGCGGGTGGATCACTGAAGGTCAGGAGTTTGAGACCAGCCTGGCCAACATGGTGAAAACCCGTCTCTACTAAAAATACAAAAATTAGCCAGGAGTGGTGGTGGGTGGTAGTCCTAGCTACTCAGGAGGCTGAGGCAAGATAATCACTTGAACCCAGGAGACGGAGTTCGCAGTGAGCCGAGATCGTGCCACTGCACTCCAGCCTGGGCGACAAAGTGAGATTCTGTCTCAAAAAGAAGAAAAAAGAGAAAGATATGACACGTGCATTGTGGAAATTGCAAAGTGTGATATGGACATGAGGTATCACTATCCCTGAAGTGCTTGTGTGTGTGTATCCATCCTTTTGATAGATGTTCTAGGGGAGGGGAGGGGACACACTGAGAACCAGGGACTGCCATACGGGATGCGTTGCATCTTTCCATATCTTCACAAGGATTTTGAGAGGATGATATTGTCCCCATTTTACAGATGAGAAAACTGAGGCTCAATAGCTGATATAATTTGCCCAAGTTTATAGGAGCTCATAAAAGGGGGCATCTGAATTAGAAAGCAAGATTCTTGGGTCTCTAACAGGTTATGTGGCCCCAGGGTCTGGAAGCATTATTCGTAGGTCTCTATGTTTAGAGCAAAGATTCCCCAAAGGTTTGAGTCCTTCTTCTCCCTCTAGTTAGGCTCAGTTAGGAACTAACTTGGATTCACAAAATCCATCTCCTCAGAGTACAAAGGGTTAGGGAGGGTTTGCAAAGTGGGTGAGAAAGTCTGAAATGGGCCCAGATGACCAGATAAGATACACGTGGCCACTGGGGACATTCTCTAGAAGGGGATCCAGGGATGGGTACTTCAGCCTCAGGGCATCCGTGGATCAGAGCTGCCCTGTCTCCCATCTCAGCGGGGCCAGCCCCCTTCTTTGTGCTCTTTTTTTTCCCACAGTCCAGCAAGGGGGGTACTGGGATCCCAGGCCCACCCCCTCCTGCTGGGCAGCACCCCATCAACCCCCACATAAAAAGCTTGAGAGTGGAGAAGGAGGGGGGCATTCTCACTCTGAGGAGGCCTCGGCACCCTTCTCCCTTTCTGGGGAACAAGAAACTTGCTGATGGCTTGGGCCCCTTCCCCAGCCCCTGGCCCCAGCCCTGGCTCCCCCAGACAAAAAGCTGCTTTACATGAGAAGAGCGGGCTGGCCTGGCCTTACCCGGGCACTCAAAGAGGCGGTAGCCCCTGACAGCCGCGAGACTGCCCCTTCCCCCACGCCGAGGCCTCGTTTAGTTGCAATTAGCAATTCTTTGCATATCCCCCCACGGGGCTGAGAGGGACGCTCGCCCTCACCTCCCAAACCCAGCCTTCAACCTTTCGAAGCCTCCCAGCCGCGGCTTCCATCACTCTCCTCCCTCCTCCCTCCTCCCCAGTCTCCTCCTCACTGCCCCACCCCCAGCTCGCAAACTAGCTCATCGGTTTCCTGAGTTCTCCCAAGAGGGAGGCACCCAGAGGGGCCAAACCTAGGGTGCTCAGGGTCAGGGTGGGGGTGACCCCCTCCTCGATCCACACTGCCCCTTCCCTCCTCCTTTCCCACTTGCCACCCCCTCTCCAAATCAGGCGTAGCTTTTGGATCGCTGGGAGGGGAAAGATAGAGGGAAAAGACGTTTTAAGAAGAGACCTGGGGCTCACGCCTGTAATCCCAGCACTTGGGGAGGCCGAAGCGGGCGGATCATGAGGTCAGGAGTTCGAGACCAGCCTGGCCAACACGGTGAAACCCCGTCTCTACTAAAAATACAAAAATTAGCCGGGCATGGTGGCGCACACCTGTAATCCCAGCTACTTGGGAGGCTGAGGCAGGAGAATCGCTTGAACCTGGAAGGCAGAGGTTGTAATGAGCCGAGATCGTGCCACTGCACTCCAGCCTGGGCGACGGGGAAAAAAACAAAACAAAACAAACAAACAAACAAAAACAAAAAAAGAAAGAAAGAAACAGATCTGAGGGTGAATTGGTGGCACAGAGATTCGGGGTGCTTGAGGAGGGGAGGAGGCTCTTTCTCGGAGGGAGTCGGGGACTCACCTCTTCTCCCCAGGCTGGTGGGCCTCTCCTTCATTCAGAAGGGCTTCTCTGCAGGGCCGGGGACCTAGAGCCCTCTGATGCCACACCAGCCAGGCAGTGGTAGGGTGGTGCAGCTTTGGAAAATGACTAAGAGGACATAGAACCCCAGAGCTCTTGTGTTTAGGCTCACACAAATCCACTCCTCAGTATTTGGTCCACCTGAGGCAGGCGTGGGGGTGGGGGTAGGGTAGGGGAGGGAGAGTCAGGAACGTCTTCAAGCCCTTGATCCACATTAGTTTTCCCCAGGGCCCTCCCCTCCACTCCCCCCAGTCTCCCGTGGACTTTTCTTGACCCCACCAAGGAGAGCCCCTGGTACAGCGGGTGCTCTAGAGCTGGCAGAGAGCAGGGGACCAGCCAGGCCTGCACTCCCCACACCCGCAGGACCTTCCTTTCCCTGTGGACTGAGACCAAGCATCCCTGGGGGAGAAGACCCCTTCTTTCAGCAATTCCATCCTTTAACTCTGCCCTGGCCTTAAGTGGGGGTCTGTGGGGAGTGGGGTATGATGTGCAACAAACACCTGTGGTCTACCTGGTGGTTAAGGGGCAGAGCAAGGCAGAGGGACTAAGCCCCCTCCCCTAGGGTCATCTCAGCTCCAAGTGTGGCTTTTATGGAGGACTCAGGGATTCCTGGCTGGTATGCTGCTGGTGAGAGGCATCTCCTAGGGGTCTCTAGGATTTATGGAAGGAAGAGGGCAGGACTGATTTAGAGGCATGGCAGAGGCTCATGGTTGAGCTGAGATGGGCTGGGTTATTTGGGGTGGTCCTCTCCCCATTTTAAGTATTGTAGTGTACCCTGCACTAGGGGGTGGGCAGGCATGGCTTAGGTTTAAGAGATAAAGGAGAAAGATCTGGCTCCTTTTGAGAGGTGAAGCTAGCTGGACTCTCTGGGTGGAGTAGGGACTTGGAGAACTTCTTGGCTAGCTAAAGGATTGTAAATGCACCAATCAGCACTCTGTAAAAACGCACCAATCAGTGCTCCGTGTCTAGCTACAGGATTGTGAATGCAGCAATCAGCACTCTGTAAAATAGACCAATCAGCACTCTGTAAAATGGACCAATCAGCAGGATGTGGGCAGGGACAAATAAAGGAATAAAAGCTGGCCACTCCCCCCATCCCCACCCCCACTCCCAGCCAGGAGCGGCAACCCGCTTGCGTCCCCTTCCCTGCTTTGGAAGCTTTGTTCTTTCGCTTTTCCCAATAAATCTTGCTGCTGCTCACTCTTTGGGTCCATGCCACCTTGAAGAGCTGTGACACTCACTGCGAAGGTCCACGGCTTCATTCTTGAAGTCTGTGAGACCAAGAACCCAAGAAGCCTGCAAGACCAAGAACCCATGGGAAGGAACCAACTCCAGACACACTTTTAACAACCTGTGATGGGCTCTCAAAACTCACATCTTAGGCTGGCGTGGTGGCTCACGCCTGTAATCCCAGCACTTTGGGAGGCCGAGGCGGGTGGATCACGAGGTCAGGAGATCGAGACCATCCTGGCTAACATGGTGAAACCCCGACTCTACTAAAAATACAAAGAAATTAGCCGGGCATGGTGTTGGGCACCCGTAGTCCCAGCTACTCAGGAGGCTGAGGCAGGAGAATGGTGTGAACCCGGGAGGCAGAGCTTGCAGTGAGCTGAGATCGCGCCACTGCACTCGAGGCTGGGCGACAGAGCAAGACTCCGTCTCAAAAAAAAAAAAAAAAAAACCTCACATCTTTGGAACCTGGCCTGACATCTCAGAACGAGGGAGAAAACTGCAGATTGACTCTCAAAGAAGGGGTTCATTGGAGGCCTCAGGTGTTTCTAGAGAAGTAATCACTCATGATTATTTCCTAGGGAATTTGCCTCCCTTTCCCTTCGGAAGTCCCCAGCCATTTTTTGGGAAGAAAAAGTGCCATTTGTTTTTTGTTTTTTTGAATTTTTAATTTTTAAAATATTCATATTTTATTTAAAAAAATAGAGACGAGGTCTCACTATGTTGCCCAGACTGGCCTCGAACTCCTGAGCTCAAGCAATCCGCCTGCCTTGGCCTCCCAAAGTGCTAGGATTACAGGCGTGAACCACTGCACCCAGCCTAAAAGTGCCCTATAAATGAAAGAAGGGATGTAAGTTCCCAGCTGGAGGTGAGGGGGTGGAAGAGGTAACTAGGAAAGTGAGAACTGAGGTCCTAGCCGGTGGGAGAGAGGCGCCATCTCGGGCTTCCTCCTCCAAATCTATCCCTGAGGCTTTCAGTACAAGCCTGGATTCCAGTTCCTCACCAGGGCCGGGCGAGGCTGGGCTTCTGGACCCCTGGGACCCTGCCTCATTCAGCTTGCTGAGAAGCTCTGGGTCTCTGGACCTGTGAAGCCCTCGTGGCCACCCAACTGCCCTGGGAGGAAGGAATTGAATGGGGGTCAAGTGTTGGGAGGTCTGGACAGGAAGCAGTTGGGAGCCAAAGGCAGGAAATGCTCCTTAGGAGCTGTCCTCCCACAGCTAACCTCCTCTGAGAAGATTGTTCACCACCCTCCCCTCCAGAGCAAGGAAATGGGGACAGAGGGAGAAGGAGCCAGGGGCCCTGCCACTCACTGCCACCTCCCATTCCTGCTCACCAATTTCCGTAGTCTGTCCAGGTCCAGACCCTCCCCAGCCTGAGGTGTCTGGAGCTCCATCTGGCTGACAGCCCTCTGTCTGGCCCCACAGTCAAGGCCCTCACAGTTTGTGGTCAGCAGGCCTTGTCTCCCTCCACTCACCCAGGAGCACTGGGCACCCAGCCCCACTGCTGGCTGGCCTTGCCTCCCTGGCCTTTGCTGTTTTGGCCTTCGTGTTTCCCTCTGCTCTTCTCCCCAGGGCAGAGTCCCACAAATCTTTAGAAATACAGCTGGAACCTGGAATCCGCTGAGACAGCTTCCCTGAAACTCTCTCCCTCAGGAGTTCCCGCCTCTGAGGTTCCTACACCAAGTTGTTCTCACTTCTTAAAACACAGACCACATGTTCCCCTGCTTTAGAATATTCAAATGATCCTGTCTGTCTTCCACTGAGCTGAGAGTTCCCAGAGCAGCTCTGCCCCACAGAAATAAGATGGAAGTCACAGATGCCATTTAAAATGTTCTATCCAGCCTGGGCAACATAGTGAGATCTCACCTGTTAAAAACAAACAAAAACCTACATAAAAGTTAGCTGGGTACAGTGATGCATACCTGTAGTCCTAGTCCCAATGACTGAGGAGGCTGAGGAAGGAGGATAGATTGAGCCCAGGAGTTTGAGGCTACTGTGAGCTATGGGAAAATTAATTTTTTGAGACAGGGTCTCACTTTGTCACCCAAGCTGGAGTGGAGTGGTGTGAACACAGTTCACTGCAGCCTCAACCTCCTGGACTCAGGCGATCCTCACCCGCCCTCAGTCCCCACAAGCAGCTGGGATTGCAGGTGTGTGCCACCATGCCCAGCTAATTTTTGTATTTTTTGTAGACACAGGGTTTCACCATGTTGCACCAGCTGGTCTCGAACTCCTGAGTTTAAGCGATCCGCCCACTTGGCCTCCCGAAGTGTTGGGATTACAGGCATGAGCCATCGTGTCTGGCTAAAATTAATTTTAATAATATATCTTATTTAACCCAATAGATCCAAAATACTATCATTTCCACATGTAATCAATATAAAAGTTGTTAATGCTATATTTTACATTTTTTTTCAAAAAGTCTTTAGAATTCAGTGTGTATGTTGCACTTTCAGCACATCTCAACTTGGATTAGTCGTGTGCTCTACAGTCATGTGGCTGGTGGGTAGTATATTAGCACAGTTCTAGAGAACAGGGATGGAGCCCTGTGTCTATACTTACATTAAGTCCAGATAATGTCTTGTTTAAAAAGCCCAGTTGTTTGGCCAGGCATGGTGACTCACACCTGTAATCCCAGCACTTTGGTAAAAGGTGAAAGATTTATACGATCTGAAGAGAAACCAGACTATACTCCCAGCACTTTGGGAGGCCGAGGTGGGTGGATCAGCTGAGGTCAGGAGTTCGAGACCAGCCTGGCCAACATGGCAAAACCCCGTCTCTACTAAAAATACAAAAATTAGCTGGGGGTGGCTGGGTGCAGTGGCTTACACCTGTAATCCCAGCACTTTGGGAGGCTGAGGTGGGCAGATCACCTGAGGTCAGGAGTTCAAGACCAGCCTGGCCAACACGGTGAAACCCTGTCTCTACTAAAAATACAAAAAAATTGCCAGGCATGGTGGTGGGCACCTGCAGTCCCAGCTACTCAGGAGCCTGAGGCAGGAGAATCGCTGGAACCCGGGAGGCAGAGGTTGCAGTGCGCCGAAACTGCACCATTGCACTCCAGCCTGGGCAACAGAGTGAGGCTCTGTCTCAAAAAAAAAAAAAAAAAAAAAAAAAAAAGCCCGATTGTTGGAATCAGACTGCTTGGGTTTGAACACTGGCTCAATCACTAGCTGTGTGACCTTAGACATGTCCCATAACCACTCTGTGCCTTAACTGTCTCCTCTGTAAAACAGGCCTAACAACTCTCATAGAATTGCTGTGAGGGTTAGGTAAAGAACTTAGATCAATGCCTGGCATACAGTAGGTGCTCACTAAAGGATGGCTGTCTTCATCTTTGCAGGATGCTAACCTTGGCCCAAAACAATCATTTATTTATTTATTTATTTATTTATTTATGACAGGGTCTCTCACTCTATCACCCAGGCTGAAGCGCAGTGGGACGATCTCAGCTCACAGCAACCTCCACCTCCTGGGCTCAAGAGGTCCTCCCACCTCAGCCTCCTTAATAGCTGAGACTACAGGCACACGCCACCATGCCTGGCTAATTTTTAAGTTGTCTGTAGAAAAGAGGGTCTCACCATATTGCCCAGGCTGGCCTGAAACTCTTGGGCTTAAGCTATCCTCCTGCCTCCCAAAGTGCTGGGATTAGAGGCCTGAGCCACCATGCCAGGCCTCTTGCCCCAAACAATCGTTTGCTGGAAGAGTAAATGAGAAAAATAGTGCTTTGCCCTCCAGCCGATTGAGGCAGAAGTGAGAGCTGGGTGGGGCCAGTGAGTTTTGTCTGGAGAAGTTGGAATAGGATGGAAGAGGCGCAGGCTGTGGGTGGCGGGAGGCTCTCTGTGGGGCGAGATGGAGGTTTACAGCTGGGCTGCCACGGAATTTGGAAACTAACATCAGCATAAGGCCTGGATGATTCATTGCTGCAGCGAAGCTTCTGGGGTTCAAAGAAGGAAGGTCTAGAGGGCTGGAGCCTGCAGAAAATGCTTCAAGGAGCAGCGTGAGGTTTGAAAAGCCAGCGAGCAGCGGGTGATGTGGAGTTTGCTCATCGCTTGGAGAAAAGGGCTGGTTGGGACAAAGGGTCTGATTGGAGTCAGGCCCGCTGCCTCTGGCGGGTGGCCTCCCTCGCCAGCGGTAGGCCTCGCGGGAGAGGGGAGCATCTGAGGATTGCATTTTAGGGCCACAGCGCCCTCTGCTGGACATGGGGACCTGGGGCAGCAGCACGAGTGGGAGCAGGTGACAAAATGCGCGGGAAAAGGTCTGTGCCAGATAGGGTCCTTCCCATTCCCAGGCACCCCTAGGAGGATCATACGATTGGAATCCCTTAACAAGTATAGGAAGTTTATAGAAAATGAGCAAGTCTTGAAGTGTAGCCGCCTATTGGTTCATCTTTATTTGCTCACAGTTGGTGTAGATGAACGTGTACTATATTGAGTTTATTTCATCTCGTAATCCTTTGGAGTTATAGGACTGTGGGTTAGAGGCAAATAATAATAACAGCTAATGCTTGTATAGCCCTATGATGTGCCAGGTGCAATTTTATATTATTTTACAGATGAGGAAACTGAGGCACAGAGAAATTTAAATCACCAGCATAACATGACATAGCTGACATAGAAGAGCCAGTATGACTGCAGAGTGTGTACACAAAACCACCACTTCCTACTATTTCTCTGAAATAATCAAGACCATTTTCCCCTTTACATGAGGTATGGTAAGTCCTGGGTGCTCCATGAATCTAGACCTTCCTAGTTCTATTCCTGATTCTCAGACCGCTGCTAATTTTTTTTTTTTTTTGAGACAGGGTCTTGCTTGATTGCCCAGGCTGAAGTGAAGTGGCATTATCTTGGCTCTCTGCACCCTTGACCTCCCTGGCTCAAGCAATCCTCCTGCCTTAGCCACTCGAGTAGCTACAGGCGTGTGCCACCATGCCTGGCTAATTTGTGTATTTTTTTAGGGACAGGGTTTTGCCATGCTGTTCAGGCAGGTCTCGAACTCCTGAGCTCAAGCAATCTGCCTGCCTCAGCCTCCCAAAGTGCTGAGATTACAGGCATGAGCCACAGCTCCTGGCTTAAAGAATTTTTTTTTTTTTTTTAAGTCAGGGCTGGCTGGGCACAGTGGCTCACGCCTGTAATTCCAACATTTTGGGAGGCCAAGGCGGGCAGATCACTTGAGGTCAGGAGTTCGAAACCAGCCTGGCCAACATGGTGAAACCCCGTCTCTACTAAAAATACAAAAAAAATCGCTGGGCGTGGTGGCATGTGCTTGTAATCCCAGCTACTCAGGAAGCCAAGGAAGGAGAATTGCTGGAACCTGGAAGGCGGAGGTTGCAGTGAGCCATGATCGCACCACTGCACTCCAGCCTGGGTGACAGAGCAAGCCTCCGTCTCAAAAAAAAAGTCAGGGTTAACATTTATTGGTTTGTCATGCATGTAGGGGAGAAAAAGCCATGTCTTTTCTTCACCCGTCACAAGGTTCATAGCTGACACCACTATAATAAGAGACAGATTAACAAAATAAAAGCATAACAAATGTACTTAACCAAAGTCTTATGTGATATAGGAGGCTTCAGAAATGAAGACCAAAGACCTAGGGAAAATAGTATATTTTTATGCTGAGTCTGAAGAAAGAAATGGATAGTTGTGGAAAAACATGTAGGAAAAGGGGTATGATCTGATGGAAATAAACTGGGAGAGAACTCAGGAAGACCTATCTTTTCAGGTTCTTTTTTTTTTTTTTTTTTTTACCCTGAGACGGAGTCTTGCTCTGTCACCCAGGCTGGAGTGCAGTGGCGCGATCTCGGCTCACTGCAACCTCCACCTCCTGGGTTGAAGCAGTTCTCTTGCCTCAGCCTCCTGAGTAGCTGGGATTACAAGCACCCGCCACCACACCCAGCTAATTTTTGTATTTTAAGTAGAGACAGGGTTTCACCATGTTGCCCAGGCTGGTCTTCAACTCCTGACCTCATGATCTGCCCACCTCAGCCTCCCAAAGTGCTGGGATTACAGGCATGAGCCACCGTGCCCAGCTTTTCAGGTTCTTTTTGTGTGCGTGTGCCTCTATATGACTTTCCTTCAACCTCCTCCCCCACCATTCCCCAGGTATGGTGCAGAACATCTGTCGCATGTGGGTCTTATGACCTAATTTCAGAGGAGATAGGTCAGAGAATTATTTTATAGATAGTGCTCACACAGAAAGGCCAGAGAAGGTCAGAGTGACCTCTGGAGGCTGAGGTGGGAGGATCGCTTGGACCTAGAAGAGTGATCGCCAAGGTACCATGTTTTGGGGTACTGTGTCCTGCACCCTGTCATGCACTAGATACGTGGCAGGCACTGTGCCGAGCACACTGTTGGATTGTCTCACTTAAGCCCAAGAATGGCCCTGTGAGACGACTATTATTATTTTCCTTCTTTGACTAATGGGGAAGTGTCCAGGCATGGCTTAGCTGGGTTCTCCACCCAAGGACTTTCGAGGCTGCATTCAAGGTGTTGGCTAGACCGTGGTCTCATCTGGAGCTTTGACTGGAAAATGTGCTTCCAAATTCATTCAAGTTGTTGGCAGAATTCATTTCCTCATGGGTACAGGACCAAGGGTTCCAGCTTCTTGCTGGGTGTCAACTGAAAGTGAATCCTTTCCACGTGGGCTTTCCCAAGGTATCAGTCGGGGTCCTTCAGAGAAACAGTAGGATGCAAACATACAAACACACCAAGACATTTATTCCAAGGAACTGGCTTATGCAACTGTAGGGGCCAGCAAGTCTGAAATCCACAGGAGACTGGCAGGCTGGAAACTCTCAGGCAGGAGCTGATGCTGGAGTCTTGTGGCAGAACTTCCTCTTCTCTTTCTTAGGGAAGCTTTAGTTTTGTTCTTTAGTCCTTTCAACTGATTGGATGAGGCCCATCCCCGTAGTCGAGAATAATCTTTTTTTTTTTTTTTTTTTTTGAGACAGAGTCTCATTCTGTTACCCAGGCTGGAATGCATTGGTGTGATCACGGCTCACTGCAGCCTTGACCTCCTGGGCTTAATTGATCCTCCTGCCTCAGCCTCCTGAGTAGCTGGGACTACAGGTGCACACCACCACATTTAGCTAACTTTTGTATTTTTTGCAGAGATGAGGTTTTGCCGTGTTGCCCAGGCTTGTCTTGAACTCCTGCACTCAAGGCATCCTCCCACCTCGGCTCCCAGCTGAGATTACAAGTGTGAGCCACTGCACCCAGCCTGTTGAAAATAATCTTTATTTATGGTCAACTGATTGTGGCTATTAACCAGATCTATAAAATACCATCACAGCAACACCTAGATTAGTGTTTGATAGAATAATTGGGACCTACAGCCTAGCCAGGTTGACGCATGAAACTAACCATCACACCCAACCTGGCTGCTCGCTTCACTAAGCCAGCAAGGAGAGTCTCTAGAGTGAGTTGGCCAGCAAGGAGTCTTATAAAATGTAATGAAATCGAGTGACATCTCATCCCTTTTGCCATATTCTACTGGTTAGAAGCAAGTCATGGAGCCAGGCACAGTGGCGGCATGTGCCTATAATCCCAGTTACTTGGGAGGCGGAGACAGGAGGACCGCTTGAACTCAGGAGTTCAGGAGTTCAAGACTAGCCTGGGCAAAATAGTGAGACCCCCCCATCTCTTTTTAACAACAACAACAAAAAAAGCAAGTCATGGGTCCCACCCACAATCAAGGGAGGGGATTTCACGATGGTGGTGAATGCCAGGAGGTAGAAACATCTGTCCACCACAGAAGCTAAGGTTCAGGGAGCTTAGGAAGAGGCCTAGGGTCACGGTGGTGGTAAAACCGGTGGCCTGTTAATGGCCCTGCTGGAAGAGGCCCCTGTCCTGTTCCCTGCTGGTTGCACTTCCTTATGCTGACTCAGGTGTGTGCTGAGGTTCCTGGCTCTCTCCCACACTCCTTAGACAACTCAGCCTTTCCTAGGTTCCACTGTCAACAGATAGGTGAGGTTTAAAGTTCGCTTACTTCCTTTACTTACCTTCCTCTTGGATCCTAGAACACTAACTTCATTACATCATTTATGTTGTACATTCTTTTTTTAACCTCACTGGACATCATTACTACTGTTTATGTAGTCAGTACTTGTTTAGATTCATCTACATATCTGTACTCTTCATTTCTTTTTAAAATTATTATTATTGTTATTATTATTTTGAGACGGAGTCTCACTCTGTCACCAGGCTGGAGTGCAGTGGCGCAATCTTAGCTCACTGCAACCTCTGCCTCCCAGGTTCAAGTGATTCTCCTGCCTCAGCCTCCCGAGTAACTTGGACTACAGGTGTGCGCCACCAGGCCCAGCTAATTTTTGTATTTTTAGTAGAGATGGAGTTTCACCATGTTGGCCAGGATGGTCTCAATCTCTTGACCTTGTGATCCCCCCGCCTTGGCCTCCCAAACTGCTGGGATTATAGGTGTGACCACCATGCCCGGCCTTAAAATTATTTTTTTTATTGTGATGTAATTAACCATTTTAGGCTGGGCATGGTGGCTTACACCTGTAATCCCAGCACGGAGAGGCCAAGGTGGAAGGATTACTTGAGATCAGGAGTTCGAGACCAGCCTGGCCAACAAGGTGAAACCTTGTCTCTACTAAAAATACAAAAAAAAAAAAAATTAGCTGGGCATAGTGGTGGACACCTGTAATCCCAGTGTGTCCGGAATTGGTGGGTTCTTGGTCTCACTGACTTCAAGAATGAAGCTGTGGACCCTCACGGTGAGTGTTACAGCTCTTAAGGTGGCACGTCTGGAGTTCGTTCCTTCTGATGTTCGGATGTGTTAGGAGTTTCTTCCTTCTGGTGGGTTTGTGGTTTCGCTGGCTCAGGAGTGAAGCTGCAGACCTTCCCGGTGAGTATTACAGCTCTTAAGGCGACACATCTGGGTTGTTCGTTCCTCCCGGTGGGCTCGTGGTCTTGCTGGCTTCAGGAGTGAAGCTGCAGACCTTCGCGGTGAGTGTTACAGCTCATAAAAGCAGTGGGGACCCAAAGAGTGAGCAGTAGCAAGATTTATTGCAAAAATCAAAAGAACAAAGCTTCCACAGTGTGGAACAGTACCCAAGTGGGTTGCCACTCTTGGCTCGGGCAGCCTGCTTTTATTCTCTTATCTGGCCCCACCCATGTCCTGCTGATTGGTAGAGCTGAGTCGTCTGTTTTGACAGGGCGCTGATTGGTGCGTTTACAATCCCTGAGCTAGATACAAAGGTTCTCCACGTCCCTATCAGATTAGTTAGATATGGAGTATGACACAAGGTTCTCCAAGGCCCCACCAGAGCGGCTAGATACAGAGTGTCAACTGGTGCACTCACAAACCCTGAGCTAGACACAGGGTGCTGATTGGTGTGTTTACAAACCTTGAGCTAGATACAGAGTGCCGATTGGTGTATTTACAATCCCTGAGCTAGACATAAAGGTCCTCCAAGGCCCCACCACAGCAGCTACAGAGTGTCGACTGGTGCACTCACAAACCCTGAGCTAGACATAAATGTTCTCCAAGGCCCCACCAGAGTAGCTAGATACAGAGTGTCACTTGGTGCATTCACAAACCCTGAGCTAGACACAGGGTGCTGATTGGTGTGTTTACAAACCTTGAGCTAGATACAGAGTGCCGATTGGTGTATTTACAATCCCTGAGCTAGACATAAAGGTCCTCCAAGGCCCCACCACAGCAGCTACAGAGTGTCGACTGGTGCACTCACAAACCCTGAGCTAGACATAAATGTTCTCCAAGGCCCCACCAGAGTAGCTAGATACAGAGTGTCACTTGGTGCATTCACAAACCCTGAGCTAGACACAGGGTGCTGGTTGGTGTGTTTACAAACCTTGAGCTAGATACAGAGTGCCGATTGGTGTATTTACAATCCCTGAGCTAGACGTAAAGATTCTCCACGTCCCCACCAGACTCAGGAGCCCAACTAGCTTCACCCAGTGGATCCTGCACCGGGGCTGCAGGTGGAGCTGCCTGCCAGTCCCGCGCCGTGCGCTCGCACTCCTCAGCCCTTGGGTGGTCGATGGGACTGGGCACCGTGGAGCAGGGAGTGGCACTCGTCGGGGAGGCTTGGGTGCACAGGAGCCCATGGAGGGGGTGGGAGGCTCAGGCATGGCAGGCTGCAGGTCCCGAGCCCTGCCCCGCGGGAAGGCAGCTAAGGCCGGGTGAGAAATCGAGCGCAGCGCCGGTGAGCTGGCACTGCTGGGGGACCCAGTACAGCCTCCGTAGCCGCTGGCCCGGGTGCTAAGCCCCTCATTGCCCCGGGCCGGCAGGGCCGGCCGGCTGCTCCGAGTGCAGGGCCCACCAAGCCCACGCCCACCCGGACATCCAGCTGGCCTGCAAGCGCCGCGCCCAGCCCCGGTTCCCGCTCGCGCCTCTCCCTCCACACCTCCCTGCAAGCTGAGGGAGCTGGCTCTGGCCTTGGCCAGCCCAGAAAGGGGCTCCCACAGAGTGCAGCGGTGGGCTGAAGGGCTCCTCAAGTGCCGCCAAAGTGGGAGCCCAGGCAGAGGAGGCGCCAAGAGCAAGCGAGGGCTGTGAGGATGGCCAGCACACTGTCACCTCTCACCAGCTACTTGGGAGGCTGATGCAGTAGAATTGCTTGAACCCAGAGGCAGAGCTTGCATTGAGCTGAGATCACACCACTGTACTCCAGCCTGGGCAACAGAGCAGGACTCCATCTCAAAATAATAATAATAATAATAATATTCACCATTTGAAGTGTACGATTCAGTGGCTTTTAGTATATTGACAAGGTTGTACAACCATTACCACTATCTAATTCCGTAACATTTTTATCACCCTCAAAAGAAATCCTGTACCTATTATTTGCCATTCCTCCCTCCTCCCCCTGGTCTCTGGCAACCACAAGTGTACCTTCTGTTTATGTGGATTTGCATACTCTGGACATTTCACATAAATGGAACATGTAATATGTGGCCTTTTGTGTCTGGATTCTTTCACTTAATATAATGTTTTCAAAGTCCATCCATGTCATAACATGTATCAACACTTCATTCCTCTTTATGGCTGTATAATATTCCATTGTATGGATATACCACATTTTGTTTATCCATTCATCTGTTGATGGACATTGAGTTGCTTCCACTTTTTGGCTATTATGAATAATACTGCCATGAACATTTGTGTACAAATCCTCATCCCTTCTTGCATCTCAGACCTTCCATCTGGGATCCCTTTCCTTCTGCCTGAATTGCATCCTTTAGAATTTTTTTCATGAGGCACTTCAGTGAGGCTGATGGCAAACTTTTTTAGTTTTTACTTGTTTGAAAATTCAGTCTTGGCTGGGTGTGGTGGCTCACACCTGTAATAACAGCACTTTGGGAGGCCGAGGCAGGTGGATCACCTGAGGGTTAGGAGTTCGAGACCAGACTGATCAACATGGTGAAACTCCGTCTCTACAAAAATTAGCTGGGCGTGGTGGTGGGTGCCTGTAATCCCAGCTACTTGGGAGGCTGGGGCAGGAGTAGGCTGCCCCACTTGAACCCGGGAGGCAGAGGTTACGGTGAGCTGAGATCATGTCATTGCACTCCAGCTTGGGTGACAGAGAAAGACTCCATCTCAAAATAAAAAAAAAGAAAGAAAAGAAAAGAAAATTTACTCTTGAATTCTAGGTCGGAAGTTATTTTCTTTCAGTATGTTCAAGATATCATTCTACTGGCTTATGGCTTCCATTATTGCTGTTGTTGAGAAGGCTGCTCTTAAGATTTTCTTTCTATATTCAGGCCAGGCGCAGTGGCTCATGCCACCTAGCACTTTGGGAGGCCATGGTGGGTAGATCACTCGAGGTCAGGAGTCAAGACCAGCCTGGCCAACACAGTGAAACCCCGTGACTACTAAAAATACAAAAATTAGCTGAATGTGGTGGTGGGCACCTGTAATCCCAGCTACTCGGGATGCTGAGGCAGGAGAATCTCTTGAACCTGAAGGCAGAGGTTGCAGTGAGCTGAGATCACGCCACTGCACTCCAACCTGGGTGATGGAGTGAGACTTTCTCTCAAAATAAAATTTTTTTTCTTTCTGTATTCAGAATTCTGACATTTCATTGTGATGTATCTGCATGTAGATTCTATTTTATTTATCCTGCTTAGAATTCTTCACGCTTCCAGAACTTGTGGATTGATGCCCCATCAGAATTGGGAAATTCTCAGCCATTATCTTTTCAAATCTTCACCTTGCCACATTCTCTTGTTCTTTCCTTTAAAAAAAAAAAGTATTTTAAATAAAATAAAATGGGGTCTTGCTGTGTTGCCCAGGCTGGGTTCAAAATCCTGGCTCAAGCAATACTCACATAGTGGGATGAAAGGTATGCATGCACCACCATGCCTGGCTTCTTTTTTTTTTTTTCCTTCTAGAATTCTGATTAAACGATATTAGATTCTTTCATTGTATCCTCCATGTGTCTCAAACTCTTCTCTTTTTGTCCCTTTTCTGCATTCTGGGTAATTTCTTCTGCTCTGTCTTCCAATGCCTCTCTGGGATCCCACTTTCCTTTAAGTTTTGGCCTGGAAATTCATCTCTCTTGTCAAATATCTGTAATATTGCTAAGGATTTTTTTTTTAAAAGCCTTTATCCACCTTTTGCATTTGTTTTCAATGGGAAGGTTGGTCTGAATAACTTAGCCTATCATTACAGGAAATGGAAGTCCTACCATCCTCCTCACTCCCTCTTTTTCATGTATGTTCTCCTTTCCCTGATGATCCAAATTGGAGCCATTCTCCAGGGACTGTCTCCAAGCCCATCTCTTCCATCGGCCCTTCCCTGTCCTGCCCCTGTTGAGCTTTCCTGCCCCTAGAACTAGAACCGATTGTCCCCTACTCAGTGGCAGCACGTGGGGACCTCTCCTGGATTGTTCACTTATCAGATAACTTAGGAATTGATGTATTGTCTTCCACAGTAGATGATCAGCTCTGTAGGTGATCAGGGAAGGCAGGAATAGCTCCCACCCGTAGCTCAAAATCATAGCAAATAAGAAGGGTTGGTGGAGATAAGGGAGATTTGAGTACAGTAAGTTTGAAGCAGTTTCTGGTGTCTGACCAGTATTCGATGGTGCAGGTTAAGACCCTCTGTCCCCAACGGCTTCATTAAACCCCTGTTGGCCCCAAGGGACCTTCTTCCTCGAACTGGAGGCTGCTGGGAGAGGGAGCTTGGTTCTGGAAACCCCAGGTCAGACAGCACCAGGGGGCGGTAGAGGCTTAAAGGCAACTGCATTGCCCTGGCAGGAGAGTAGGTGACTGCCCAAGCGTTCCCATTGCAGCCCTGGGCCACGTTCACGCACTTGGGGGTCGAGCCGGAACCGAACAGAACTAGGCTTAGACCAATGTACCTGCTCCAAGTTGGACCTCTTTCGGTCCCCAGGACCTAAAACAAGATATGATGAATGACCTCCATTCCATCCTGTCCTGTATCCCCTTGGGTCCCGTGCTAAGGTGGCGCCCCACTGAATTCCAGTTTCTGGACCAGGGAAATCCTTTCAATCCACTCTCCTAATCATTCTCAGCTAAAAAAAAAAAAAAAAAAAAGGTTTTAATATATGATAGTGAGTGTCAATTAAGGTATAAAAAAAAAGAATGAGGATGGACTTGCCTTATTGTGGCATGATCTCTGCTCTCTGCAGCCCCGACCTCAGGTGATCCTCCCACCTCAGGCTCCCTAGTAGCTGGAACTATAGGTGCTGCACCACCACCCTCGGCTAATATTTTTGTATTTTTTGTAGAGACAAGGTTTCACTATGTTGCCCAGGCTGATCTCAAACTCCTGGACTCAAGTGATCCACCCTCCTTGGCCTCCCAAAGAGCTGGGATTACAGGCTTGAGCCACCAGGCCTGGCTGAAATTCTAATATATAACACAGGGGTTTGTTCAGTTAAGTGGGAAAAGAATAAAAATGATTTTACCATAGCTGGATTTCCAAAAGGAAGAAAATAAAATTAGAGCTTTATCTTATACCATATGCAAAAATAAACTCCAGCTGGATCAAAAATTTAAATGTAAAACTAAATGCATAAAATCTAATGAAAATCTAGAAGCCCGCATGTACGATGTATAAGAGTGGGAAAATATTAACCAAGATTGAAAATCGAGAAGCTACAACAGGAAAAAAAGGGTATAAATATTTCACTGTATAAAAGTTAAAACATTTTGGGGATGGAAAAACAGAACATAAATACAGGCATTAGGAAAATTTTCTTTTAAAAAGGAAAATAGTAGATTTAGAAATACGTGGTAATGCAGGTGGCAAGCCATGAGTTAACAGCTGTACTATACAAAAAGATCTTACAAGTTAACAAGAAAAAGACAAACACTTCACGGAAAAATGGTGAAGTCATGGATAGAGGATTCATGGAAACACAATTATTAAAAAAGACTCAGCCTGTAATCCCAGCACTTTGGGAGGCCAAGGCAAGCAGATCACGAGGTCAGGAGATCCAGACCATCCTGGTTAACACAGTGAAACCCCGTCTCTACTAAAAATACAAAAAAATTAGCCAGGCATGGGGACATGTGCCTGTAATCCCAGCTACTCAGGAGGCTGAGGAGGCAGGGGAATCACTTGAACCCAGAAGGCGGAGGTTGCAGTGAGCCGAGATTGCGCCACTGCACTCCAGCCTGGGCGACAGAGACTCTGTCTCAAACAACAACAACAACAACAAAGAAACACACATATCTACTCTTTAACCGAGCAATCCTACTCTTAGAAATCTATCCCATGGAAATAAAACCAGCCATCCATAGGGATAGGTGTACAGTCTAAGGATGCTCAGTGTAGGATTAGTTAGTTGCAAAACACTGAAAACAGTAAATGCCCATCAGCGAATGGTTGAATAAATGGTTAACAGCCATTCAGTGAAATATTATTCAGTCTTTAAAAAGAAGGGAACTGAGGGCCAGGCACAGTGGCTCATTTCTGTAATCCCAGCACTTTGGGAGGCCAAGGCAGGCGGATCACGAGGTCAGGAGTTTGAGACCAGCCTGGCCAATATGGTGAAACCCTGTCTCTACTAAAAATACAAAAATTAGCTGGGTGTGGTGGTGCGTGCCTGTAGTCCCAGCTACTCCGGAGGCTGAAGCAGGAGAATTGCTTGAACCCGGGAGGTGGAGGTTGCAGTGAGCCAAGATCACACCATTGCACTCCAGCCTGGGCCACAGAGTGAGACTCCATCTCAAAAACAAAAACAAAAAACAAAAAAGAAGGGAGCTGTACAGCTGTAACAATTGTCTTGGAGGAATATTTAGGAGGTATTGTTGAGAAAGAAAAGCAAGAAGCAAAAAGTGTGAATAATGTGATCCTGTTTTTTGAAAACTAACAACAAATCCCCTATATTTCCTGTACACATATATATGTGTGTATATATATGATTATATGAGCAATAAAAAGTGAATGAATACAAACTGGGTAGTGGACATGGGTTACCTGGTTGGGAGAGAAGGAGAGGAAAAAAGAAGTTTAAAAACAAGATTAGGCCGGGCGCAGTGGCTCATTTCTGTAATCCTAGCACTTTGGGAGGTTGAGGCAGGCAGATCACGATGTCAAGAGATCGAGACCATCCTGGCCAACATGGTGAAACCCCGTCTCTACTAAAAATACAAGAATTAGCTGGACATGGTGGCACGCACCTGTAGTCCCAGCTACTTGGGAGGCTGAGGCAGGAGAATCGCTTGAACATGGGAGTCAGAGGTTGCAGTGAGCCAAGATTATGCCACTGCACTCCAGCCTGGTGACAAAGCGAGACTCCATCTCAAAAAAAAAAAAAGAAGAAGACTAGGTTTGGTGTGGTGGCTAATGCCTGTAATCCTAGCATTTTGGAAGGCCAAGGTGGGCAGATTGCTTGAGCCCAGGAGTTTGAGACCAGCCTGAGCAACATGGTGAAACCCTGTCTCTACAAAAAATAAAAATAAAAAAATTAGCCAAGCATAGTGTCGTGTGCCTGTAGTCCCAGCTACTCAGGAGGCTGAGGTAGGAGGACCACTTGAGCCCAGGAGTTTGAAGCTGCAGTGAGCCATGATCGTGCCACTGCACTCGAGCCTGGGTGACAGAGGAAGACCCTGTCTCAAAAACAAACAAACAAAACACTGCTTTAAAAACTTTGGAAGATAGAATAACACTTAATGTGTTTAGGTAAAATTGTTTGTACTGATATGTAGAAAAATCGTTTTAAAAGAATAAAATAGTAAAAAATCTAGTTCAGACCTTCATCACCTCTTATCAGTCTTCCCCTGTCAAGGAGAGTCAGACCTCAGTCCACACTGAACCCCTTACAGACTCTTTCCTGTCCCTACACCAGACCCACGGACATTGAAGATCATATCTAAATCAGGTCTGTTCCTCCAAAGTCTGAATGGTGCCAAGTGTCCGGGGCCAATCCCTGCTTAAATATTCAGTAAGTCTCTTGAGGTGATTGCTTCATCTCTCAGCCTGGAGAATCTTCAGAGGGAAGGTGGATGCCACAGCCCCTTGCCTCATAGAAATACATTTTTTTTTTTTTGAGACAGGCTCTTGCTCTGTTGCCCAGACTGGAGTGCAGTGGCGGGATCGCCACTTGCTCACTGCAGCCTTGACCTCCCAGGCTCAAGTGATCCTCCCACCTCAGCCTCCTGAGTAGCTGGGGTTACAAGCACATGTCACCACCACACCCAGATAATTTTTTTTTTTTTTTTTTGAGATGGAGTCTCACTCTGTCGCCAGGCTGGAGTGCAGTGGCACCATCTCAGCTCACTGCAACCTCCACCTCCCAGCTTCAAGCAATTCTCCTGCCTCAGCCTCCTGAGTAGCTGGGACTACAGGCATGCGCCACCACACCCGGCTAATTTTTTATTTTTAGTAGAGACGGGGTTTCACCATGTTGGCCAGGTCTGGATCTCTAGACCTCATGATCCACCCACCTCAGCCTCCCAAAGTGCTGGAATTACAGGGGTGAGCCACTGGGCCCAGCCAATTTTTGTGTTTTTTGTAGAGATGGAGTTTCACCATGTTGCCCAGTCTAGTCTTGAACTCCTGGGCTCAAGCCATCTGCCTGCCTTGGCCTCCCAAACTGCTGGGATTACAGGTGTGGGCTCATAGAAATGCTTGTGGCCTCATAGAAATTCTTTTTTTTTTGAGACGGAGTCTTGCTCTGTCACCCAGGCTGGAGTGCAATGGCGCAGTAGTCTAGGCTCACTGCAACCTCCGCCTCCTGGGTTCAAGCAATTCTCCTGCCTCAGCCTCCGGAGTAGCTGGGACTACAGGTGCATGCCACCACACCTGGCTAATTTTTGTACTTTTAGTAGAGACAGGGTTTCACTATGTTGACCAGGCTCGTCTCAAACCCCTGACCTCATAATCTGCCCACCTTGGCCTCCCAAAGTGCTGGGATTACAGTCGTGAGCCACTGCACCCTGCCTCATAGAAATTCTTGAAGCAGTCTGCCTCAAATGTTCATGGGCATAAGAATCATGGTTTGAGGGATGAGGATGGCATTCTGACTGGCAGGACTGGAGTGGAGCCCAATAATCAGCATTATTTTTCAAACATTCCCATGTTATTCTGCTACCATTTTGAGAATCTCTTCTAAACACAGAACCACATAGACAGTTGATTTTTTCATATCCATTTAAACTCAGAGACATCTCAGATTTACCAAAATGCATTTTTTTTTTTTTTTTAGGGACAGGGTCATGCCCTGTCACCCAGGTTGGATTACAGTGGCTTGATCATAGCTCACTGCTGCCTCCAACTCCTGGGCTTAAGTGATCCCCCTGCCTCAGCATCTCTAGTAACTGGGACCACAGTTGTGTGCCCCCATGCCTGGCTAATTTTTTTTTTTTTTTTTTTTTTGAGACAGAGTCTCACTCTGTCGCCCAGGCTGGAGTGCAGTGGCATGATCTCAGCTCACTGTAACCTCCGCCTCCCAGGTTTAAGCAATTCTCCTGCCTCAGCCTCCCAAGTAGCTGGGACTACAGGCATGTGCCACCACGTCCCACTAATTTTTTCCATTTTTTAGTAGAGATGAGGTTTCACTGTGTTAGCCAGGCTGGTCTCGATCTCCTGACCTCATGATCTGCCCACCTCGTCCTCCCAAAGTGCTGGGATTACAGGCGTGAGCCACTGCGCCCAGCCTAATTTTTTTTTTGAGACAGGATCTCACTCTGTTACCCAGGCTGGAGGGCAATGGCTTGAACATGGTTCACTGCAGCCTTGACCTCCTGGTCTGAAGCAATTCTCCTACCTCAGCCTCCTGAGTAGCTGAAACCAACGGTGCATGCCACCTTATCCAACTAATTTTTAAAGGAAAAAAAAATTCACCACTGGCCAGGCAGGACCCCCTGTGATAAGTAGCCAGGCTGCTAAGCTGTCTTAGAGGGTGTTTTTTAGCACATTCCTTCTTTTACTCATCAAATATTTATCACGTGCCTAGTCTGAATCAGCCCTGCTCTAGATCACATTGCTTGAGACAGTTTTTGAGACAGTGAGATCCTGTCTCAAAAAAAAAAAAAAAAAAAATTAGCCGAGCATGTTGGCACACAACTGTAGTCCCAGTTACTAGAGAGGCTGAGGCAAGAGGATCACTTGAGCGCAGGAATTTGGGGCAGGAGTGAGCTAGATGTAGAGTCAGAGTCTCCACAAAAAGCAACTCTCCTGCCTTGCTCTCCCAAAGTGCTGAGATTACAGTCATGAGCCACCATACCCAGCCAATTTTTTAAATTTTTTTGTAGAGAGGAGGGTCTCAACATTTTGCCCAGGCTGGTCTTGAACTCCTGGCCTCAGGTGATCCTTGCCTCGGCCTCCCAAAGTGCTGGGATTAAAGGTGTGAGCCACCATGCCTGGCCAAAATGCAATTCTTGAAACCCTACCAAATTTGTCCCCCACTCACTCAACCTTACCAATCTCAGTAAATGACTCCAAATCCAGCCTGGTTCCTCACACCTGGAACCTGGAAGTCATTCTTAATTCTACCCTTTTCCTCATCCTCAATATCTAATCCATTATCTTCTTGCCAAGTTGTCTGCAAAATATACTTTAAACTTACCGTCTATTTCTGTTGCCACCGTCCATCACCTGTCATGGAAATTACTGTAACAGCATCTTCTCTGGTCTCCCACTTCCATTCTTGCCCCCTTACAATCCATACTCCACACACAGGCAGTGGTGAGTCTCTTGAAAATATAAATAAGATCAAATTGCTTCTCTTCTCTAAATCTGTCAAAGGTCTAACTCTCTCTCTTTTTTTTTTTTTTTTTTTGAGATGGAGTCTTGCTCTGTTGTCCAGGCTGGAGTACAGTGGCATGATCTTGGCTCACTGCAACCTCCACCTCCCGGGTTCAAGTGATTCTCCTGCCTCAGCCTCCCCAGTAGCTGGGATTATAGGCACACGCCACCACGCCCAGCTAATTTTTTTGTATTTTTAGTAGAGATAGAGTTTCACCATGTTGGCCAGGCTGGTCTTGAACTCCTAACCTCAAGTGATCTGCCCGCCTCAGCCTCCAAAAGTGCTGGGATTATAGGTGTGAGTCGCTGGGTCTGGCTAGCTCTAACTCCTTATAGTGACTTCAAGGCCCTCCTAGGTGAGCTGGCCCCTGCCTCCCTTTCCACTTCACCTCGAAATATTCTCCCCCAGCCCCTTCTTGCAGTGCCTCTAACCAGGACTGGCAACGTAATATGTGGGGCCCAGTGAAAAAGAAGTTGTGGGACCCTCCATCAAAAACTAGTAAGAATTTCGGCTGGGCGCGGTGGCTCACGCCTATAATCCTAACACTTTGGGAGGCCGAGGTGGGTAGATAACTTGAGGTTAGGAGTTTGAGACCAGACTGGCCAACATGGTGAAACCCCGTCTCTACTAAAAATACAAAAATTAGCCGGATGTGGCAGTGTGTGCCTGTAGTCCCAGCTACTTGGGAGGCTGAGGTGGGAGAATTGCTTGAACCCAGGAGGCGGAGGTTACAGTGAGCCAAGATCGCACCACTGTACTCCACCCTGAGCAACAGAGTGAGACTCTGTCTCAAAAAACAAACAAAAAAAAAATTACTAAGAATTTCAAGATGGCTGTGGCAGAGCATGAAACCAAGCGAAGGGCTCTTCTGAGTGTGGAGCCTGTACAAGTGGCCCTGCCTCTCGCCTGGCCTGGGCTGCACCTCAGGAGCACTGTGCCCCAGTTTATAACATCGAGCTGTCGGCTCAAATGTCACCTGGTCCAGAGGTCTCACCTGACCATTGCTTAATTTAAAGCAGCCTCACACAGTTCCTCTATGTCACATCACCCCACGTTATCTTCTTAGCACCTCGCCCTGCTTGAAATGATCTCATTTGTTTACTTGTATATTGTCTGTCTCCTTACCTGGCTCCCCCAGCCAGAACATAAACTCAGTGAGAACAAGAACCTTTCCTGCCATGCTCACCTCTGGCGTCTTCAGCATCTAGAGCAGGGCTGATTCGGACTAGGCACATGATAAATATTTGATGAATAAAGGAAGGAGTGTGCTAAAGAATGTACTCCAAGACACCAGTCTAGCCTACTGGCTATCTACCACAGGGGGTCCTGTATGGCCAGTGGTGATTTTTTTTTTTTTCCTTTGAAAAATGCTCCTGGCCGGGTGCAGTGGCTCACGCCTGTAATCCCAGCACTTTGGGAAGCCGAGGTGGGTGGATCATTTGAGTTTAGGAGCTCTGGGCCAGCCTGGCCAGCATGGGGAAACCCTGTCTCTACTAAAAATACAAAAATTAGCTGGGCATGGTGGCATGTGCCTGTAATCCCAGCTACTCGGGAGGCTGAGGCAGGAGAATCACTTGAACCCAGGAGGCAGAGGTTGCAGTGAGCCGAGATCGCACCACTGCACTCCAGCATGGGTGACAGAGTGAGACTCCATCAAACAAAGCAAAACAACAACAAAAATGGATTATAAAATCAGGAAAAAAAAAGGCCGAGCGCAGTGGCTCACGACCTGTAATCCCAGCACAGGGAGGCCGAGGTAGGCGGATTGCCTGAGCTCAGGTGTTCGAGACCAGCCTGGGCAACACGGTGAAACTCCGTCTCTACTAAAATACAAAAAATTAGCCGGGCGTGGTGGCGGGCGCCTGTAGTCCCAGCTACTCGAGAGGCTGAGGCAGGACAGCTGCTTGAACCCAGGAGGCGGAACTTGCAGTGAGCTGAGATCGTGCCACTGCACTCCAGCCTGGGCGACAGAGCGAGACTCCGTCCCAAAAAAAAAAAAAAATTCGGGAAAAAAATCTATGAATCCACAGTGATATTCTAAAATGGTAGGCGGCAAGGAGAGAAAGTTCATCTTTATAGCATTCCTACTAATAATTGTAGAAGAAATAATAGAATTAAAGAATCATGATTTTGTAACCATTGTTTGTAATAAACAATTCAGGCAAGGACTATCAGTGGATAATAAAATTTGTAATCCCAGCACATTGGGAGGTCAAGGCAGGAGGATCACTTGAATTTAGGAGTTTGAGACCAGCCCAGGCAACACAGCGAGACCCTGTCTCTACAAAAAATAAAAATAAAAATTGGCTTTGCATGGTGGCAGGCACCTATAGTCCTAGCTACTTGGGAGGCTGAAGTGGGAGGATTGCCTGAGACCAGGAGTTCAAGGCTACAGTGAACTGATGGTGCCACTGCACTCTAGCCTGGGCAACAGAGTAAAACCCCATCTTTAAAACAAACAATTAGCTGGGTACGGTGGCTCACGACTGTAATCCCAGCATTTTGGGAGGCCAAGAAAGGCAGATCACTTGAGGTCAGGAGTTCGAGAGCAGCCTGACCAACATGGTGAAACCCCGTATCTACTAAAAATACAAAAAAAAATTAGCTGGGCATGGTGACGCATGCCTGTAGTCCGACCTACTCGGGAGGCTGAGGCAGGAGAATTGCTTGAACCTGGGAGGCGGAGGTTGCAGTGAGCCAAGATCACACCACTGCACTCTAGCCTGGGTGACAGAGTGAGACTCCATCTCAAAAACAATAAATAAATATAAATAAATAAACAAAACTCCACAAAAACCCATGGAGTGAAAGACTGTTGAAAAATAAGATATTCACATGGTCTCAAAGTATCATCTTTTACAAGGGAGCGGTCTGGCTGACAAGACATTAACCAATAAATGAAACTCGACATCACTAATAATGAGGACAGTTGATACCATGTGCCTCCTCATGTTGTGCTCTGAGAAGATCACAGCACCACCTATTTAGTATTCTTGCAAAATGTTTCAACTGAATCTAGTCATAAGCCAGATAAATCCCAACTGAAGGGCATGTTCAATGCAACAAAAGACAACCAAAGTCAATGGAACTGCTGTAGATGAAAAAATAGTGAAGAAACATGACAGCTAAAAACAATGCCTGATCATTGATTGGATCCTGGATCAAAAGCAAGTAGCTCTAAAGACCAAAAATGAGGTACTTTGAATATGGACCCTATTTTTATTTATTTATTTATTCATTTATTTATTTTTGAGACAGAGCGTTGCTCTGTCGCCTAGGCTGGAGTGCAGTGGCAGGAGCTTGGCTCACTGCAACCTCCAGCTCCCGGGTTCAAGCGATTCTCCTGCCTTAGCCTCCCGAGTAGCTGGGATTACAGGTTCCTGCCACCACGCCTGGCTAATTTTTTTTTTTTTTTTTTTTTTTGAGATGGAGTCTTGCTCTGTCGCCCAGGCTGGAGTGCAGTGGAGCAATCTCGGCTCACTGCAAGCTCCACTTCCCGGGTTCAAGCGATTCTCCTGCCCCAGCCTCCTGAGTAGCTGGGACTACAGGCGTCCACCACCACACCTGGCTAATTTTTTGTATTTTTAGTAGAGATGGGGTTTCACTGGGTTAGCCAGGATGGTCTCGATCTCCTGAACTCATGATCTGCCCTCATCGGCCTCCCAAAGTGCTGGGATTACAGGCGTGAGCCACTGCGCCTGGCCAATTTTTGTATTTTTAGTACAGACAGGGTTTTGCCATGTTGACCAGGCTGGTCTCAAACTCCTGACCTCAAGTGATCCTCCTGCCTCAGCCTCCCAAAGTGCTGGGATTACAGGCATGAGCCCTCACACCTGGCTGAATGTGGACTTTATATTAGATAACATTATTGTATGAACATTACATTTCTTGAGTGTCATAATAGTAGTGTTGTCCTGGAGCTCAGTGTTTTTATTCTTTGGCAATACATGCTGGACTTTTTTTTTTTTTTTTTGAGACAGGGTCTCAGTCTGTCACCCAGGCTGGAGTACAGTGGTGCGATCTCAGGTCACTGCAACCTCTGCCTCACAGGCTCAAGCAATCCTCCCATCTCAACCTCCTAAATAGCTGGAATTACAATCGTGCACCACCACACTAATTTTATGTATTTTTTGTAGAGACAGGATTTCACCATGTTGCCCAGGCTGGCCTGGAACACCTGAGCTCAAGGGTTTCACCATATTGCCCATGCTGGTCTCGAACTCCTGAGCTTAAGCAATCCACCTGCCTTGGCCTCCCAAAGTGTTGGAATTACAGGCGTGAGCCACTGCGCCCGGCCCTGCTAAAAGTACTTAGCTGTGAAGTGCTAGGATATCTGCAACTTACTTTTTTTTTGGGGGACGGAGTTTCGCTCTTGTTGCCCAGGCTGGAGCACAATGGCACGATCTCGGCTCACTACAACCTCCACCTCCCGGGTTCAAGCAATTCTCCTGCCTCAGCCTCCCTAGTAGCTGGGATTACAGGCATTCACCACCACGCCCGGCTAATTTTGTATTTTTAGTAGAAACGGGGTTTCTCCATGTTGGTCAGGCTGGTCTTGAACGCCCGACCGACCTCAGGTGATCCACCGGCCTCAGCCTCCCAAAGTGCTGGGACTACATGCGTGAGCCACCGTGCCCAGTCTGCAACTTCCTTTCAAATGGTTCAGAAAACAAAAACAAAAACAAAAACAAAAAACCCAAAACATAAACTTATATATACAGAGAGGAAGAGAGAGAGAGAGAGAGAAATTTTGCAATATAAGAATTGAAGAATCGGCTGGGCGCGGTGGCTCACGGCTGTAATCCCAGCACTTTGGGAGGCTGAGGTGCGTGGATCACAAGGTCAGGAGATCCAGACCATCCTGGCTAACACGGTGAAACCCCGTCTCTACTAAAAATACAAAAAATTAGCTGGGCGTGGTGGCGGGTACCTGTAGTCCCAGCTACTCGGGAGGCTGAGGCAGGAGAATGGCGTGAACCCGGGAGGCGGAGCTTGCAGTGATCGGAGATCCTGACGCTGCACTCCAGCCTGGGGCGACAGAGCGAGACAACGTCTTAAAAAAAAAAAAAAAGAAAGGTTAAAATGGGCCGGGCGCGATGGCTCACGCCTGTAATCCCAGCACTTTGGGAGGTGGAGGCCGGCAGATCACCTGAGGTCTGGAGTTTGAGACCAGCCTGACCAGTATGATGAAACTCCGTCTCCACTAAAAATACAAAAATTAGCCGGGCGTGGTGCCATGTGCCTGTAATCCCAACTACTCAGGAGGCTGAGACAGAAGAATCGCTTGAACCTGGGAGGTGGAGGTTGTGGTGAGCCGAAATCGCACCATTGCACTCCAGCCTGGGAAACAAGAGCAAAACTCCGCCTCAAAAGAAAAAAAAAAGGGTTAAAATGGCAGATTTTGTTATGTATATTTTACAACAAGCTTTTGAACATTAAACAGAGCGTGTGGGGGCTGCATGCTGTTATTTTCCAGATATGCTGAGGAGGAAACCTGACCAGCTGCTAAGGGACTTGACCACGGTCATAAAATCTGGCTCTGTCTTCCATAGCTACAGGAGCCAGGACAAGGTTTTTCTTTGTTTTGTTTTGTTTTGTTTTGTTTTGTTTTGTTTTGGTTTGGTTTTAAGGAGTGGAGAGTTTAATTGGCAAGAAGGAAGGGAGAAGACAGAAGGAAGAAGCTCCCCCATACAGAGACAGAGGGAATGAGGCTCCAAAGTGGAAAGAGGAGGTCCCTACCTGCCAGGGATACCAGCCAGCTATGTATGCAGAGGCTGAAGGAGGCAGTGTTTGATTTGCATGGGACTCAGGGGATTGGTTTGACTAGGCATGTCATTCACGTAGCCCACGAAAAAGCTGGCCCTCCCACCCTAGCCTTTTAATATGCAAATACAGGGCGCTGTGATGTTCTACACACATGGGATATGTAAGAGTGGCCATGTTGCCAGAAACAACTGGGAAAAGGGCAAGAAGGCCACAGGAATCTCCATGTTTGGGTGGATCCAGTTTCTGATGACCTGCATTTACATATCAAAGGTTGCTGGCCTGGCTATAAGAGCTGGGGCTTTACAAGAAACTTTTCCGGAGATGCTTTAAAAAATGAAAACTTCCCAAGGACCCCTTTTCCTACAACATTCCCCCCTGTGGAGATGCCACACTAACTGCTGTTACAGGGTTTTGGGCAACGACTCTTTCTGGCTACTTCCTGCTGAAAAGGGGCTTCGAATGGGGAACAGCAGCTAGGGCTCCTCCTAGGGTCAATCTATGGGTCGTCAAAAGAATGGCGCGTCCCTGTGTGGTTCAGTTTGCAGCACCATTTGGAGTTTGATTGCTTCAGTCTGATGATTGAATTGCCTTTCCCAGCCCATGGACAAAATTACACGCTTCTGATGAGTGGAGGAACACCAGGGTTCTTGGTCCTCATGCTGGTTTAGATAAAATGACACGGACACACGTGGAGCGTTATTTTGTTTCTTTTTTTTTTGCATTTTGTTTCTTTTTTTTTTTTTTTTGAGATAGAGTCTGGCTCTGCTCTGTCACCCAGGCTGGAGTGCAGTGGGGCCATCTGGGTTCACTGCAACCTCCGCCTCCCGGTTCAAGCAATTCTTCTGCCTCAGCCTCCCAAGTAGCTGGGACTACAGGTATGTGCCACCACAGCCGGCTAATTTTTGTATTATTAGTAGAGATGGGGGTTCACCATGTTGGCTAGGATGGTCTCGAACTCCTGACCTCATCATCCACCCGCCTGGGCCTCCCAAAATGATGGGATTACAGGCGTGAGTCACTGTGCCTGGCCTACGTGGAGTGGTTTTAAGGAGTGGAGAGTTTAATAGGCAAGAAGGGAGAAGACAGAGGAAGAAACTCCCCTCTACAGAGACAGACGGAGGGGCTCAAAGCCAACAGAGAAGGTCCCCCACGTTTCTTATCTCTAAGCCTCAGTATTCTCATTTGTAAAGTGGAGATCATCAAGTTTATTGCCTCTTAACGTGTCAAAAATTACTTTGATAATCCATGTAAAGTGTTAAGCATAGCGCCTGATATACAGCCAACTATCAGGTCCTTCAGTTCTGGAAAATGTTCACGTATTATTTCTTGTATTACTACATTCATATATTGTTGACAGGGACTGATTTTCTTCTTCTTTTTTTTTTTTTCTTTTTTCCAAGACAGGGTCTCACTCTGTCACCCAGGCTAGAGTGCAGTGGTGTGATCACGGCTCACTGAAACCTCAACCTCCCAGACTCCGGCGATTCTCCCACCTCAGCTTCCCAGGTAGCTGGGACTACAGGCACACACTGCCATGCTGGCTAATTTTTGTATTGTTTCTAAAGACGGGGTTTCTCCATGTTGCCCAGGCTGGTCTCAAACTCCTGGCCTCAAGTGATCTGTCCACCTTGGCCTCCCAAAGTGTTGGGATTACAGGTGTGAGCCACTGTGCCCAGACTGTTCTTTTTTCTTTGTGTGTGTGGGGGGTTTGTTTGTTTTGTTTTGTTTTTGAGACAGTCTCATTCTGTCGCCCAGGCTGGAGTGCAATGGTGCAATCTCGGCTCACTGCCACCTCTGCCTCGTGGGTTCACACAATTTTCCTGCCTCAGCTTCCGAAGTAGCTGGGATTACAGGCATGTGCCACCACTCCTTGCAATTTTGTATTTTTAGTAGAGACGGGGTTTCACCATGTTGGCCAGGCTGGACTCGAACTTCTGACCTCAGGTGATCCACCTGCCTTGGCCTCCCAAAGTGCTGGGATTACAGGCATGAGCTGTTGCACCCCGCTTGCCTGCCTTGCCTACCTGCCTGCCTCCCTCCCTCCCTCTTTTTTTTTTTTTTTTTTTTTTGAGAAGGCGTCTGGCTCTGTCACCAGCCTGGAGTGCAGTGGCGTGATCTCAGCTCACTGCAACCTCCGCCTCCATGGTTCAGGCGATTCTCCTGCCTCAGCTTCTCAAGTAGCTGGGTGTGCAGGCATGCGCCACCACGCCCAGCTAATTTTTGTATTTTTAGTAGAGACGGGGTTTCACCATGTTGGCCAGGCTGGACTCGAACTTCTGACCTCAGGTGATCCACCTGCCTTGGCCTCCCAAAGTGCTGGGATTACAGGCATGAGCTGTTGCACCCCGCTTGCCTGCCTTGCCTACCTGCCTGCCTCCCTCCCTCCCTCTTTTTTTTTTTTTTTTTTTTTTGAGAAGGCGTCTGGCTCTGTCACCAGCCTGGAGTGCAGTGGCGTGATCTCAGCTCACTGCAACCTCCGCCTCCATGGTTCAGGCGATTCTCCTGCCTCAGCTTCTCAAGTAGCTGGGTGTGCAGGCATGCGCCACCACGCCCAGCTAATTTTTGTATTTTTAGTAGAGACGGGGTTTCACCATGTTGGCCAGGCTGGACTCGAACTTCTGACCTCAGGTGATCCACCTGCCTTGGCCTCCCAAAGTGCTGGGATTACAGGCATGAGCTGTTGCACCCCGCTTGCCTGCCTTGCCTACCTGCCTGCCTCCCTCCCTCCCTCTTTTTTTTTTTTTTTTTTTTTTGAGAAGGCGTCTGGCTCTGTCACCAGCCTGGAGTGCAGTGGCGTGATCTCAGCTCACTGCAACCTCCGCCTCCATGGTTCAGGCGATTCTCCTGCCTCAGCTTCTCAAGTAGCTGGGTGTGCAGGCATGCGCCACCACGCCCAGCTAATTTTTGTATTTTTAGTAGAGACGGGGTTTCACCATGTTGGCCAGATGGTCTCAATCTCTTGACCTCGTGATCTGCCCGCCTCGGCCTCCCAAAATGCTGGGATTACAGGTGTGAGCCACCATGCCTGGCCCCTTCCTCTCTTTCTTTCTCTCTCTCTTTCTTTCTTCCCTTTTCTCTCACTCTCTTTCTTTTTCTTCTCTATCTCTCTCTCTCTCTCCCTCCCTCCCCCCCCCCCTTTCTTTCGAGAGAGGGTTTTGCTCTGTCACCCAGGCTGGAGTGCAGGGGTGTGCTCACTGCAGCCTCAACCTCCCAGGCTTAAATGATCCTCCCACTTCAGCCTCTCAAGTAGCTGGGACTACAGGTGCACGCCACCACACCTGGCTATTTATTTTATTTTATTTTTATAGACAGGGTCTTACTATGTTGCCCACGTTGGTCTTGATTTTCTTTTTTCTTTAGAGACAGGGTCTTGCTCTGTCTCCCAGGCTGGAGGAGTGCCGTGGTGGGATCATAGCTCACTGCAACTTCGAACTCCTGGGCTCAAGTGATCCTCTGGCCTCAGCCTCCCGACGTGCTGGGATTAGAGGTGTGAGCCACTGTGCCTAACTGACAGGTACTTTTTGTGACAGAGGTTGAGTTTGAAATCCAGGTTTACCTGATGGCAATGCCTTTGTTTATAAACCCTAGAATAAATCTTTTCCTCTTCATCTTTGTGTCTTCTGTAGCACCTCAACCATAACACTCAATGTATGTTTCTGTAATTGTTTTGCTCTAAAATATCCTTCAGTGGCTCCCAGAGAAACTTTATTTGAGGGCTTGCTGGTCAAAAAAATGTCATTTTTCCCTCTCATAGTTGATTAATGGTTTGGCTGGGTACAGATTTCTAGGTTGGTGTATTACTGCCCAGTCTTCTCTTCTCTGGAGAAGACCAACATCATTCCAATTCTCAATCCTTCATGTGTGACCTACTTTTCCTCTCTGGAAGCCTTTAGGAGGTTCTCTTTGTCCCACGTGCCCTGAAATTTCACAACACTGTGCCTGGCAGCAAATTCTTTTTCATCCATTGTTTTGGGATCTCTCAATTTAGAACTCAGGCCCTTAGTACTAGAAGATGTTCACACATTATTTAATATACTTTAAAAAATTGATTTTGAATCCTTTTTTGTTTGTTTGTTTTTAAGGGATAGGGTCTCACTCTGTTGCCCAGACTGGAGTGCAGTGGCTATTCACAGACATGATCATAGCACACTACAGTCTCGAACTCCTGGACTTAAAGCTATCCTCCTCCTTCAGTCTCCCCAGTAGCTGGGATACAGGCATACTCCACCATGCCCAGCTTTTTATTTTATTGTATTTTATTTATTTATTGAGATGGAGTCTCGCTCTGTTGCTCAGGCTGGAGTGCAATGGCACAATCTCTGCTCACTGCAACCTCTGCCTCCCAGGTTCAAGCAATCCTCCTGTCTCAGCCCCCCTAGTAGCTGGGATTACAGACACCCGCCACCACGCCCGGCTAATTTTTGTATTTTTAGTAGAGACAGGGTTTCGCCATGTTGGCCAGGCTGGTCTCGAACTCCTGACCTCAGGTGATCCACCTGCCTCGGCCTCCCAAAGTGCTGGGATTACAGGTGTGAGCCACCGCACCTGGCCACCATGCCCAGCTTTTTAATATGCTTTTCTTCCATTTTCCCTTGTTATTTCTGTAAGTCCTACTATTCAGATATTGAATTGATGCCAACATGTTCTTATTCATTCTTTCCCATTTTCCATCTCCTCAATTCAGTGAATATTTAGTGCCTACTATGTGCCAGTCATTAGTCTTGGTGCTGGGGAGATAGAAAAACAAAACTAAGAAAAATCTCTGCCCTCATAGAGTTTATATTACATACTAGAAAAGTGATAAGTACTTTTGGGCTGGGCGTGGTGGCTCATGCCTGTAATCCCAGCACTTTGGGAGGCCGAGGTGGGTGGATCAACTGAGGTCAGGAGTTCGAGACCAGCCTGGCCAAAATGGCGAAACCCCATCTCCACTAAAAGTACAAAAACTAGCCTGGTGTAGTGGTGCTGGCCTGTAATCCCAGCTACTTGGGAGGCTGAGGCAGGAGAACTGCTTGAACCCAGGAGGCGGAGGTTGCAGTGAGCTGAGATCACACCACTGCAACCAGCTCTTGTTGAGCTGGGCAACAAGAGCAAAACTCCATCTCAAAAGAAAAAGAAAAAAAGAAATAACTTTTTGCCAGGCAGGGTGGCTCACACCTGCAATCCCAGCACTTTGGGAGGCTGAGGCAGGTGGATCATGAGGTCAGGAGTTCAAGACCAGCCTGGCCAACATGGTGAAACCCTGTCTCTACTAAAAATACAAAAGTTAGCTGGTCATGGTGGTGGGCACCTGTAATCTTAGCTATTCGGGAGGCTGAGGCAGAGAATTGCTTGAACCGAGGAGGCGGAGGTTGCAGTGAGCCGAGATTGTGCCACTGCACTCCAGCCTGGGCAACAGAGTGAGACTCCATCTCAAAAAAAAAAAAAGTACTTTTTGAATAAAGACTAGAAGATGAAGGGCCAAGCCAAGGAGATATATAAGAATGATAAGCAGAAAGAACAGCAAATACATAAGCCCGTGGGTGAGGCAGGCTGAGGCAAGAACAGGCCTGATGGGATCAAGGTACAGCCAAGAGGCCAGTATGTCCGGAGAGAAGGGAAACAGGGGTGGAGAGAGGAAGATGAGGTCTGAGAGGTGGGGCAGTGAGAGGTGGGGTGGTAAGAGGTGAACTTTATATTGTGAGTGATGTGGAAAGTCACTGTGTGTTGAATCAGGGGACAACATATGTGATCTGATTGACCTTTAACAGATCACCAGAGCTCCTTTGTAACATGTATGCTGCCAGGGTAGAAGCAGAACACGTAGTAGCTACTGCAGTAATTCAGGAGAAAGTAAAGGTGGTTTAGACCAGGGCGTCTTTTTAGTCTGTTTTCTGGGTGATTTCCTGAGTAGCTGGGATTACAGACGTGCGCCACCCTGGCCAGCTAATTTTTTTTTTTTTTTTCAGATGGAGTGTCGCTCTTGTCACCCAGGCTGGAGTGCAGTGGCGTGGCCTCAGCTCACTGCAACCTCCACCTCCCGGGTTCAAGCGATTCTCCTGCCTCAGCCTCCTGAGTAGCTGGGATTACAGGTACTCACCACCATGCCTGGCTAATTTTTGTATTTTTAGTAGAGACAGAGTTTCACCATGTTGGCCAGGCTGGTCTCCAACTCCTGACTTCAAGTGATCCACCTGTCTTGGCCTCCTAAAGTGGTGGGATTATAGGCATGAGCCACCACACCCAGCCCCAAAATTTCTTTCTTTTTTTTTGAGATGGAGTCTTGCTCTGTCACCCAATTCCCCTGCCTCAGCCTCCCGAGTAGCTGGGATTACAGGTGCACACCACCACGCCCGGCTAATTTTTTTGTGTTTTTAGTAGAGACGGGGTTTCACCATGTTGGCCAGACTGGTCTCGAACTCCTGACCTCAGGCAATCTGCCTGCTTCAGCCTCAGCCTCCCAAAGTGCTGGGACTATAGGCATGAGCCACCGCGCTGGCCAAAAGTTCTTTCTTAAACTCAATATCCTTTTTTCTTTTTTGGCATCCCATGCCCCTTGATGCAGTCTCTTATTTCCTGATGTGTTCCCTTGTACCCTGATGTGATATAATGTCTCCGTGGATGTTGATAATTCTTTTGATGGTTTCTTCTGTTCCTTTCATTATCTCTGGTTCCTCTGAATTCGTTTTTTGGGGGAGGGGGGCTGTTGCTGTCATCATAGCTCACTGCAGCCTCCAAATCCTGGGCTTGAGCAATCCTCTTGCCTCAGCCTCCCAAGTAGCTGGGACCACAGGTGCATGTCACCATGCCTAGTTTTAAAGTTCTTTTGCAGAGTTGGGGTCTTACTACGATGCCCAGGCTGGGGGTGTTTCTATCTTTCCTGTTACAGGTTCCCTTCAAATGTCTGGTATTCTTTGGCTATCCATTCATAACAAGGCACTAAAAAGCTGAGTGAAAGGTCTGTGTGGATGGGGCTTCCTGAATGATGGACTTCTCTGTGGAGTATTTGGGCAGGAACATGATCTTTATGTAGGAAGACACCTCCCTACCCTCACTCCCATTGTTGGTACATGAAGGGTTTTATTCCCTAAGCTAGTCAATTTTCCAGAGAGGGTTCCTATGTTCTTTTGTTGGAGAAGTCAAACTCTCTGGCCAGAATGGAGGCTTTACCATATCCTCCCATTTTCAGCACGGTTGCTCCTTCTCACCTATAAAGTCCAGTCTCTCTGGTTCAGCCTTTCCAGAGGGAAAACCTCTAGTTTGCTACCTGGGTGGGAAAAGAGACATCGAATCATCAGTGGCACCAGGGGCTTCTACTTCCTGAGCCTTTCTGGTGCACTTTAGCATTGATCAACTTCTTTCCTGTCTTCTCCTACTCTATGACTTCTTTTTCTCCACTCTACTAAAGTCATTTCCATTTATCTATGCTCTCTGGCCTCCAAAATGTTGACATCTGTTGTCTGCCATTGTCTCTTCTCCAGGTCTCTTTGTCCATGTGAATTTATGCATTTCTTATTCCTCTGCTGTCATTTCAGTGGGCTTTTGAGAGGGAGAAGAGGTCAGTGTGGTGTGTATCCCTGTGATTCAATCTTTCACGCTACTCTTAAGTCTCTTTACAATGTTTGAGCCAGGCGCGGTGGCTCACGCCTGTAATCGCAGCACTTTGGGAGGCTGAGGCGGGCGGATCACAAGGTCAGGAGTTCCAGACCAGCCTTGCCGACATGGTGAAACCCCGCCTCCACTAAAAATACAAAAAAAAAAAAAAAAAAAAAAAGGCCGGGCGAGGTGGCTCACGCCTGTAATTCCAGCATTTTGGGAGGCCGAGGCAGGCGGATCACGAGGTCAGGAGATCGAGACCATCCTGGCTAACACGGTGAAACCCCATCTCTACTAAAAATACAAAAAATTAGCTGGGCGTGGTGGCGGGCGCCTGTAGTCCCAGCTACTTGGGAGGCTGAGGCAGGAGAATGGCGTGAACCCGGAAGGCGGAGCTTGCAGTGAGCCGAGATCGCGCCACTACACTCCAGCCTGGGCGACAGAGTGAGACTCCGTTTCAAAAAAAAAAAAAAAACAAGCTGGGCTTAGTGGTGGGCGCCTGTAATCCCAGCTACTAGGGTGGCTGAGGCAGGAGAATCTCTTGAACCTGGGAGGCGGAGGTTGCAGTGAGCCGAGATTGCGCCACTGTAGTCCGGCGACAGTGCGAGACTTCGTCTCAAAAAAAAAAAAAAAAAAAGAATACAATGTTTGAATTCTGTGTGCCCTGCCTCCCCTTAGATGGAAGCGTAGGCTGAAGCATGGGTGGGGCAAAGGGTAACAGCTAGAAAATACACACCCTTCCTCAAAAAATTACATTCCATTTTACTCTTTCAGGGCAGGGTAAGACCCATTTTTCCATTGTGTGATTTCTGTCAACTACTCTTTTCAAAAGGAGAGAAGTCCTGCCACCCTTCTATGTGTTTTATGTATTTTGGCTAAGAGTCCTGGAGCACTGGGTGAGGTCCTCAGAAGGGATGGAAAAATCCGATTCTTGACTCTCATAGTCAGCGCTAGGCAGGAGCATCAGAGATTACTGAATCCAATTTCCCTATTGTATAAAAAGGAAACTGAAGCCCAGAGAGCTTTAGTCGATTTGGATCAACTTCGGTCCTTTGTGAAATACTTCTCTCAAAGGATGGCTCGAAGTCAAGCTCCTTGCAGTCTTTGGGCCTTTGGGTCCAACGTTCCCTATGCCCCAATGCTGTGGGCTCCTCGCTGTGCCTCGGTCAAAGGTCCTTTCAGAGACTGTCCCTCTCAGCACTGTGGCCAGTTTTACTTTTTTGTGGCACTTGTTGATATTTAAAAATATTTATTTTACGAGTTATGTGAGTTCTTCCACTGGAATGAAATCCCCATAAGAGGAGATCATTCCTGTCTCGTTCACCGTTGAATCCTCAGGGTGAGCTGAGATTCGAAGCTAAGCAGTCTGGCTCTAAGGTCGCGCTTTCGGCCCAACATTATGCTGCTATTTAGTGAAGACGATGGACTTCTGCGCACACGGGGAGGCAACATTGAGAAAAGACACCCGGAAGTGAGCAACACCAAAACATCCAGATTTGTCCGCACGGTGCCCCCTCTGACCTTTCCCTCCGGAAGCTCTCGAGGCGCTCGGGCGGGAGTGCGCACGCGCGGCCACCCGGGTCGCTCCGGGTCGCGCGCGGAGCAGGGGCTAGAGGGAAGGGTCAGCCTCCAGGGCTGGCAGGCGCCTGCGCCGCGGGGCTCCCGTCAGGACGCGCATTCTCGCTCCCTCCCTCGGCTGCGCGCGCCCGGTGGGCGTGGGAGGAGGCGGGGAACCGGGGAGGGGTGGGTGTCGCAGGAGGGAAGGAGCGAACCGGAGAGCGTCGTCCTGAGAGGAGTGAAGGCGGCAAAATGGCGGACCGCTTCTCCCGCTTCAACGAAGACCGAGACTTTCAGGTAAACACGGGCGTCGCCGAGGATGCGGGGAAGGCGCTGGTCTAGCCCAGAACCTCCTTCATCTCCAGCTCCCAGCCCTCTTTCCTTCCAGTTTTGCTCCGACTTGCGAACCAGCTCGCTCTTCTCCCGTCTCTGCTTTCTCAAGAGGCCTCCCGGCTTGAGGGAGGCCGCATCTCCTCGCACCCGCATTCTCTTACCCCTGAAACTCAGGCCGCGGGGCTTGCGGCTTCCGCCTGTTTGGCATCGGATTTCGGAACCGGGCCTGAGCGCCGTGTGAGGGGCTGTGCCCTCCAGGTCTGCCCGATCTGTGCCGGCGAAGGGGTGGCTCCCAGGGGACAAGAGGGGTGGTTGGGTTGGGCTGAGAGGGCTTAGGGGAGAGTATTGCTGAGGCCAAGGCTTCCGAACCCCGGGATTTTGCTCTCACGGATCTTTTTGGGGTCCTTCTCTTTTCTTTCTTCACTGTGATAAATCAATTCCTTTCATTGTTTGCTTTTCCTCTTCCTTACCTGGGAAAAGGTTGCCTTCGCTATCAGACGCCTTATTGGTTAGTCATACATTGAGATTTCGCGGGGCATAAGTGTTGCTGTTGTTATTAGGCTGTTAATTGGGCTTGGAAAGCAGTAAGTTACTGGACTATGATCCGATGTGAGCCTAACCTCAAATCCTATCTCGAAAGATTTGTAAGAAGCGTGATGATAATAGGCCGTCCACACATGGGGTCACTAGTGCCAAAAGCTTGATTTTTCTTTCTTCAATTGCAAATGTTGGTATGGAAAAATGCCCTTAGGATGGCAAGCTCTATTGAGTAAAAAATAAAGGCCAAATTAGAATAACTTGTTTTTTCGCTGTTGAAAATACCTTTCTGTTGAAATTGTTACCGCGGAAATCTCGAAGACTAAAAGGGATTTAGTAGAGATTGGCTGTTTCTAGGTAAAATACATCCGTAGAGTCTCAAAAAAAACACTGCATTACTACCGCATATCCTGGCAACTGCAATTTGGGTCGGGATGAATCTCAGAACTCAAGTTTTTATCCCGCTGCAGATCCTACTCAAAGCAGTACGAAAGCACTCTAGATGTGTTTCAGGAGGCAGTTTAAAGAGTTTAAATTCCCTGAGATGATAGGATTGGTAAATAAATAGGTAAAGCAGTTTAACAATTTTAACTCAGCACTGTTAACAGTCTAGTACATAGAACGCTTATGAGAAGTTTTGCAGCAGTAAGGGATCTGGGGGCTGTTGAAAAGCCTTGTGATCATGCGCCTGCTGTATAGCTGCAGCACAATACAGGAGAGTCTCAGGATGTTCTAAGGATATAATGCAGATTCACCAAAGTTTGAAGCAGTTCGTGTTAGCCTTTTGATCCCTGAGAAATATATATATATATACATATATATATATTAGCAAGCACTATAAAATATGAGTTGGCTGCAAGGTGTATGAGCTTTATTGATTTTTAAATTACCGGTAGAGACATACTGATAACTAATGCCCGCAAATGCTTTTCAGAGGAGAGAATAATCTCAAGGTGACCTAATAAAATCGAAAATAGATAATATGGACAGTTAAGTTTTGAGGAAAGATGACTGTCAACCACAGAATTCCAGCAGGCTTAGCAAACAGGATTTTCAGGGCCTTTAATGAAGATTTTGAAAATTGTGGGTAGCAGAGTGTGAATGCTGTTTCCTGAAAAAAATTCAGGGGGTTAGCCTGTACTTTTTCAATACTCAGTTTCCAAGTAAGATGACCCTGTCTTCTGATGCTTTAGTTGGGTATTGCAAAACCCGATTTTGGTTTCATGGTAGTCCTTTGAAGATGATACGTATACTTCATTTTCTGCTTATATGTTGAAAGAACCAACCCCTGTTAAATTGGGTCAGCCAGGAAAAATTTTTTTTTTTTTTTGAGATAGAGTCTCGCTGTGTCGCCCAGGCTGGAGTGCAGTGGCACGATCTCGGCTCATTGCAACCCCCGCCTCCCGGGTTCAAGCAATTCTTCTGCCTCAGCCTCCCGAGCAGCTGGGATTACAGGCACCCGCCACCATACCTGGCTAATTTTTGTATTTTTAGTAGAGATGGGGTTTCACCGTATTGGCCAGGCTGGTCTCGAACTCCTGACCTCGTGATCCGCCTGCCTCGGCCTCCCAAAGTGCTGGGATTACAGGTGTGAGCCACCGCGCCTGGCCGAAAATGTTGGTTTTTAAAATTCAGATGTCCTAGCATTTTGGGTAAATAGGGTATTGGGAATGGAAACCTTTTTAGACAGTTGTAAGATGTTAAAACTTTTATAAATTATGTTAGCATTTCTAAAGTACATTCATTTAAAAATAAAGTGGTATTTTTCTAGATGTTTTAATAAAGGGAAAATACAGATTGACTTTCATTTAATGATGTATTTTGATTCAAAATTATTGGTGAGAGAATGTAATGTAATAGGATTCTCCTGTGAATAATGTATCTGAAACATTTTCAGCTTCAGGTTATTCAAAATTAAACGTGGCCTCCTTTTAAGGTTTTGGGTGAAGCCACTGACTATACTTGAAAACAAGTCATAGTAGGTTTCCAAACACAGTGGATAGATCTTGTTGCTTTCAACAGATCTTGTAGCCCTGGAAATTGTTCATCTTCTCTGGTAAGTTCGAGATGACTTATTTTCTTTGCCTTTAATTTGGCAGGATGATTTAAAGTTGTAGAACTTCACTCTTTACCGGTTTATCAAGTGCAAATTTTGGAGAGTTTGATGTCCCTTGAAATTATTATGGAGTCAGGGAGTTGGGCTATTAAAATTTGTGAATACCTAAAGTTTCGAAGGTATTTTGTATATATAGTGAAAAGTTATAGTTAACAGTGGTATGCCACTTGAAGCACTCATGTATATAGAGATTAATAATTATCAGGGACCTAACTTTTGTTAATTGGTAACTTTATTATAATAACAAACAGGTCCTATTCCACAGGCTTTATATGTCTTATCTCATAGTCTTCACTATAACCCTACGAGGTAGGTACTGTTATTACTGCCGTTTTCAGCTGAGGCACAGAGAATTAAGTAACTTAGCCAATTACATACATCTGTTAAATGGCAGAGCCTAAATTCATACTGGCTTTTGGATTCTTGTACTTGTCCTCATGACCATTCTGTCTGCTGCTGACAATTATACATTTTATGTAGCTGTAATTGGGTCATCAAATGTGGAGGATAGACTTATAGGTGACAAAGAATAAGGGAGCTTTTAGAAAGGTGATACAATTCCAGTTTTTATTCTGTTTGGTTTTGTCCAGATCTGTCTCTTTCTGGTCTCCCAACGGCTTCTAGGGAGGCTTTCAACAATGATAAATTACATTGTGTCATGGAGGATATATTGTTACCTGTTTTAGTTTAGACATTCTTTTGTCTAGCCTTTTAAGTGTTTTTTTTTTTTTTTTATCTTTGGAAATCTTTGTAATCTAAGCTGATGTATTTATTTTTACAAATGTTTTAAGAGTTTTAACTACTCCTTTAAGAATCTGGCCTCAATTTCTGAATAAGATGTTACTTCTGCCGGCATTTACCAGATTAAGATATATTTGTTCACAAATTGAAGTGTTACACAAACTAATGGAAAATGTATAACTTAAGATAATCAACACTTTGGATTACAGGTTCATTAAAGAAAGTTTTGTTTGTACAGTGATGTACAGCTAGCTATACAGTGCCATTAAGATACAGTGCTTAGCATTTTATGGTTGCGCAGCTATTATTGGTGATGCAGCTGAATGCTGGTGAGGAAATGTTCTTTAGTATATGTACCTGCAGAGGACTGATGATTCGTGTTCCGAGTGTTCTCTGCATTTTATTTCTTTTTTTTTTTTTTTTTTTTTGAGATGGAGTTTCGCTCTTGTTGCCCACCTGGAGTGCAGTGGCACCATCTCGGCTCACCTCAACCTCCGCCTCCCGGGTTCAAGTGATTCTCCTGCCTCAGCCTCCCGAGTAGCTGGGATTTCAGGCATGTCCCACCATGTCCAGCTAATTTTTTTGTATTTTTTAGTAGAGACGGGGTTTCACCCTGTTGGTCAGGCTGGTCTCAAACTCCCGACCTCAGGTGATCCACCCACCTCGGTCTCCCAAAGTGCTGGGATTACAGGCGTGAGCCACTGCGCCTGGCCCTCTGCATTTTATTTCTAATGAAAAGGAACTACAGTAATAGATCAGTGAGTGATACGTTGATAAGAGAAACAAGACATGCTATGTTAAAGGTCATAATAAAAATACAGAAATTGCCCAAGAACTTTCTGTAATCTATGTAAGTAATCATAATGGTAAATAGCAATAAGCTAGTCATGTATTACATTTATGCAGTATGTTTGTAGGAATCCTCTTTGTGTTTCCATATGTAACCAGTATGTGACCCTTAGGAAATTCTTAGTTGAGACTATTAAGTGAAGAGGTTCATAGTTTTAAGATATTTAAGTCACAGAAGCATATTAGTATATTTTCTGTATGTAATATAGTTGGCATTGTAATTCAGGTATGCCAGATATGACACATGGACAAGTGTTTTAAATGGTTTTTCCTATGTCTCGCTCCCGTAATCTGGAAGAAATGCCACAAGCTGTGAAAATTAATGTCAGTTTGGTGTGGGATACTGAAATTTATACAAAATCATTACTCTTCCCTGTCTCATAGTATGATAAGTGAAAAGGATTAGAATCAGGGCTGTACCAGTTTCAAAATACTGATGCTGAATTGACATGATTGTTAGCAAATGCAAAATGATATTGCCATTGGTTAATATATTCTTAGGAGATCGAGAGTGACCAAAGTAAAGTCAGCATAAGAGAAGTTTCCCTGGAGGTGATTTGAAGGGTAAATGGTATATAATCACTTCTAAAATGTGGGACATATCAAGGAATAACATCACAGAGAGAGACTTAAGTTGTAATTAGGAAAGATTGGGGTTGGGAAGAACTGTGATCAGAGGACTTCATGTGATGATGTATATTATTTGTTTTCAAAGTAGGCATGGGAGGCAGGAAGAAACAGATCTGGACAAATAGAGTATTATGCCGAGTATTATTTCAGGGCTCTTACAATACAGTCAAAATGATAGAAAAACAGGTATTCCTGTTGTACCTTTCCTTTTCTTCTATACATGTAACACAGTTCTCATTAGAGTACTGCAAAGGGATTCTTTCATCACAGTTTCTCATGTCTTTATGATAAATTGTATAACCAAAGCTAAAATTTGCGACTTAAAAATATTTTAAGATACATATGTAATAAGCTATCCTGATTGTGCTGCTTCATAATTGAGATACATTTCCATGTGATTTCTGTCTATCTGGGTACATGATAAAAATTTTTAAAAGGACAGTCTGTTTTTCTTTTCTTTTTTTCTTTTTTTTGGAGACAGTGTCTGGCTCTTTTGCCCAGGCTAGAGTACAGTTGTGGTATCTTGGCTCATGCAGTCTCCACCTCCTGGGCTCAAGCAATCCTCCCGCTTCAGCTTCCCAAGTAGCTGGGACTACAGGAATGTACCACCATGACTGGCTAAGTTTTGTATTTTTTTTAGAGACGGGGTTTCAACTTGTTGCCCAGGCTGGTCTTGAACTCCTGGGCTCAAGCGATCCTCCCACCTCAGCCCCCCAAAGTGCTAGGATTACAGGCATGCACCACTGCATCCAGCTGACAGTCTGTTTTTTTGATGTGGTCAAGACTTTTTTAAATTTAATTTTTTTAAATTAAAAAAAAATTCTTTTTTGAGACAAGGTCTCACTCTGTCACTCAGGCTGGAGTACAGTGATGCGATCATGGCTCCCGGCAGCCTTGACCTCCCAGCTTCAAGTGATCCTCCCACCTCAGCCTCCTGAGTACCTGGGGCTACAGGTGTGTCACCAAGCCCTGCTAATTTTTTTCATTTTTGTAGAGATGGGGTTTCGCCATGTTGCCCAGGCTGGTCGCAAACTCCTGAGCTCAAGCTATTCTCCCACCTCGGCCCCTCAAAGTGTTGAGATTACAGGCATGTGCCACTGTACCTGGCCAAGATTACCATTTTCTGAAAGCGTAGCAGAAGTTCATGAGATCTTAATTATGAATCAGAAACCTATGTAAAGGTTTCATTTTTGCTCTTGTGACTTAGTTTCTAGTATTTTATTAATGAAAATGGTTTCTAGCTTGAGTAGATAGATTCCAGTTCGTGAGTTCTATTAAAATTCCTTCCCTGAAACAACTTGGTACTTTTGCTTGTATGTCTGGCATTAATTTTCTTTTCATATTAGCATTACCATTTAGCATTAAGTGAAAGCAGATTCATGGTAATTACCAAAGGAATTACAGATGACCACCACAAATACTGAAAGAAGTTGTTGATTTGATATTGCAGTGAATACCAGAAGATGTTGTAATGATTTTCCACTTATAAAAAGTGAATTGTCCATTTAACTCTGGAGGTCTAAGCAAATGTGCTTAATGCATATTGTATTAGTCAATGCAAAAAGTTAAATATGCCCAGGCTGAAAGAAGGTGTATAATGTATGGTCGTTCTTATACCAAATGATTTCTTTGGAATTTAAACAAATATGTTTAGTATTTTATTCCTAATTTAGGAAGAAAAAGCAGCTAAAGTTGTTCTGACATTGTACACAGATTAGTAGCACGTAACTCTGTTATTTAGTAAGCCCCATAGATAGTAAGGAATAAAAGTTGTTAGTGAGCAAAACGGGAGTATCCTGCCATTTGCTTTCATTCTTCTTGTGATAGTTTTGAGGTACAATAATTCCTGTGTGCGTGTCACTCAAGCAACCAGAAAGTGTCTTTGTAATACACATTTGGTCTCATCTCATGAAGTTCCAGTTGTTTGTTGTCATCCTTGTGACTCTTTGGTAATTACATTGATTTCAAAGAGGAATTCTAATTCATCTTAGTGTTTCATAGAATTGAGACACAAAATAGCTTTACAGGTTTAAAGTTGTAATAGAAAAAAGTCATAGAGTTTTCTGACATTTTAATAATGACATTGTTGGAAAAGTCAGTACCTGTCTTATAGCCCCCATAACATTATTCTTCCAGAGTTAATAAGAAAAGAGGAGCTTACTTTTTCATCATTTTTGTAGGCAGTGCTGATCAAAATCAAGAAATTATTTTGATACTGTAGGTCTTGACTATAGAAGAAGTAAAGGTAGGCTGGGCGCAGTGGCTCACGCCTGTAATCCCAGCATTTTGGGAGGCTGAGGGCAGGTGGATCACCCGGGGTCAGGAGTTCGAGACCAGCCTGGCCAACATGGTGAAAACCCATCTCTACTAAAAATACAAAAAATTAGTTGGGTGTGGTGGTACGCTCCTGTAGTCCCAGCTACTCAGGACGCTGGAGCAGGAGAATCTCTTGAACCTGGGAGGTGGAGGTTGCAGTGAGCCGATACTGTGCCATTGCACTCCAGCCTGGGCAACAGAGTGAGACTCCATCTCAAAACCAAACAAAACAAAAAAAGAAATTAAAGCTAATGCTTGTGGATTGTATGCTGTAGTGTCAGTAATTTCCCTTGTTGCTATGAATAGAGCTATGAGTGAAATTATGAGGTATCTTTAAAGAAAGGGCAAAAGTGGTTGAAAATTTAATTGGTTTAATATTGTACTAGGGTATCGTCTGTGCAAGCAATAACAAGGGGTATATTTACCTTTAGAATAGTTTCTAGAATATAGACTAATTTTTGAAAACTTAATTAAATAAAACAGTGTTTGAGTAGTGGTTGTACGACGAAGTACGTATTGTAGTGTATTTCTGTGCGGGTAGTTGGTTAAGAAGTGTTTTTGTTTTCAAGGAGTTTTCATTTTAGTTGGAGAGATAACATAAGTAGTAAGGTTTATTAGTTTATTATTCATAAGGCCAGCATGATTATCAGAAAAACCAGCATGATTATCAGAAAAACAGTATAGCTAATAAATGCATAACTCTAAGTAAAGGAGAGAATCCTTAAAGTGGGATGATTGGACATGCTTTTATTTTATTTTATTTTTTTCAGACAGAGTCTTGCTCTGTTGCCCAGGCTAGAATGCAGTGGCATGATCTCAGCTCACTGCAACCTCCACCTCCTGGTTTCAAGCAATTCTCGTGGCTCAGCCTCACGAGTAACTGGGATTACAGGTGCCCACTACCACGCCTGGCTAATTTTTGTATTTTTAGTAGAGATGGGGTTTCATCATGTAGGTCAGGCTGGTCTTGAACTCCCACCTCCAGTGATCTGCCCGCCTTGGCCTCCCAATGTGCTGGGATTACAGGTGTGAGCCACCGTGTTGGCCTGGGCATGCTTTTATGAAGAAGTTAGCATTTAAGCTGGATCTTGAAGGATGGGATTGCATCCTTCAAGTGAATGGAAGTACACTCAGTTGGAAAAAATAGCCAGGACAAAAGTAAAGAAGTGGAACAAACAGAATTTGTTTTTTTAGGATGATGAATTAATGATTGGGCATAGGGAAAAAGTGAAGACTAGGGCGGCAAAGATAAATTTTATTTTAATGCTGTAAGCAGGAATGCACTAGCTATTTAAGGTTCTTAAGCTGAGGGATAGACAGTCAAAGCCCTCTTTCTTACAGGAAGATTAATTCAGCTATAGTTTGTTAGATGTGCTATACCCATATAGTTAAAGTGCTGATAACCAGTCTCTCTTAACCAGAGTTAATGTGAATAGGAGCAAAGGAGTAGAGGGTGTGTACGAGGAGTGATTACAATAATGGACCATGTGATTTCTTTCTTTTTTTTTTTTGAGATGAAGTTTCGCTCTCGTTGACCAGGCTGGAGTGCAATGGTGCGGTCTTGGCTCACTGCAACCTCTGCCTCCCGGGTTCAAATGATTCTCCTGCCTCAGCCTCCCAAGTAGCTGGGATTACAGGTGCATGCCAACATGCCCGGCTAATTTTTGTATTTTTAATAGGGACAGGGTTTCACTATGTTGGCCAGGCTGGTCACGAACTCCTGACCTCAGGTAATCCACCCACCTCGGCCTCCCAAAGTACTGGGATTACGGGTGTGAGCCACCATGCCCGGCCAGACCATGTGATTTTAAGCGTGGTAAGGAGATGAATGAGGACTTCTGGGAGTGGGGGTGGTGGCAGCAATGTAGGTAGAGAGAGGGTGAAAAATTGGTAGGATCAGTGGATTGTAGATTCTGATGGGATTTAAGACTTGTTAGAGTGGGAGTACTGTAGGGAATGAGCTAGAAAGGTAGAAGGTGGTGGTTGTAGAACACAATGTTTGAAATAGGGTTTATATTAATAGAAGGGTTGAGATTATTGTTAATGAACATGAGAGTACATCGTTAAGGCAGAATGGAGAGCAAGATCATTGTAGGAAAGGAAGTTAAGGAACTGAGGCACCAGGATGTTACAAAGATAATCTGACCTGGTTATGAGAATGGTAATATGGTATAGTTGTATACTGTCATGGTTTAATAAATGCCTTTTATATAATGTTCTTTTCTGGTTCTTCTAATAATTCAGTGAAGTAAATAGAAGAGGTACTAATCCTATTTTGAAAATGAAGAAACTGAGGCCCAGATAAATTATTTTGCCTAGTGCAGAACTGAAGTTTGAACTTTGCTCTTTTGACTTCTTTTGTTCTTTTCTTTTTAAATAAAAGAGACGGAATTTTGTTACGTTGCCCAGGCTGGACTTGAACTCCTGGGCTCACACCATCCTCCCACCTCTGCCTCCCTAGTAGCTGAGACTACAGGTGCACGCCATCGAGCCTGGCTGATTTCTTGTATAGTATTCTGTTTATTGTGGTATATAGATTGGCCTCTCTTCAAGGTATATGTACTGTGGTATATAGATTGTGGTATGTAAAGTGTTGGTATTATCTCCAGTATGCAAAACATTGTACTTCTTTAATACATGGTAGCATTTTGTACCAGTTAATAAACTGGTAGAAAATAGTTGGTATGCTTATTAAAGATTATAATTTTTGTTTCAGAAACATCTCAATATTAAAAACCAATAGTTGTCAGGTGTGGGGGCTCGTGCCTGTAATCCCAGCACTTTGGGAGGCCAAGGTGGGTGGATAACCTGAGTTCAGGAGTTTGTGACCAGCCTGGCCAACATGGCAAAACCCTGTCTTTACTAAGAATACAAAAATTAGCTGAGCATAGTGGTGCATGCCTGTAGTCCCACCTACTGCGGAGGGGAGGCTGCTGAGGCAGGAGAATTGCATGAACCCAGGAGGCAGAGGTTGTTGTGAGTCAGGATTCTGCCACTCACTCCAGCCTGGGTGACAGAATGAGACTCTGTCTTAAAAAACAAAAAACAAAAAACACCTAATGGCTTACCACCATTGGTTTAATTGGTTATAAACCAGTGGTTTAATTGGTCATTTATGACTTCTTGCTTGTCTTTTCACTGTCTGTGGGTCTAGCAGATAATCCCATTCCATTTTCCAAACATTAGTGAGTACCTGATTGTTATCGTGGCATCATAAAAGGATAAGAAAACAAGACAAAAGTCCATTTTGTTCATTTGTTCCAGTAAAATAATAGATTGGAGAGGAGAATGGTATTTCTACTGGATACTCTCAAGTTAGGGTTCTACCAGCTTATCCTTGACCGTTACACCTTTATAAAAGTTGACTACTGTGATACATGGTGAGGATAGTATCAGCTACTGTTTGTTGCCAGCTGTATTACATGTCAGGTCTGGTGCCAAGACATTTCGAAGATATTTATCTAATCCAAGTAACTCTCCAAACTAGGTGGTGGTATCTCCCCCTTTTTTTTTTCCTTAGTTTTTTATTTTTTTTCATTTTTTTGAGATGGAGTCTTGCTCTGTCGCCCAGGCTGGATTGTAGTGACTCCATCTCGGCTCACTGCAAGCTCCGCCTCCCAGGTTCACGCCATTCTCCTGCCTCAGCCTTCCGAGTAGCTGGGACTACAGGAGCCCGCCACCACGCCTGGCTAATTTTTTTTAGTAGAGACAGAGTTTCACTGTGTTAGCCAGGATGGTCTCAATCTCCTGACCTTGTGATCCTCCCGCCTCGGCCTCCCAAAGTGCTGGGATTACAGGCGCTTTTTTTTTTTTTTTTTTTTTGAGACGTCTCGCTCTGTCACCCAGGCTGGAGTGCAGTGGAGCCATCTCAGCTCACTGCAAGCTTCGCCTCCCAGGTTCTCGCCATTCTCCTGCCTCAGCCTCCCGAGTAGCTGGGACTACAGGTGCCCGCCACCACGCCTGGCTAATTTTTTGTATTTTTAGTAGAGATGGGGTTTCACCATGTTGGCCAGGCTGGTCTTGAACTCTTGACCTCAGGTGATCCACCCACCTCAGCCTCCTAAATTGCTGGGATTACAGGCGTGAGCCACCACGTCTGGCCGTAAATTGAAATAAATTTTAAGTATACTAGTGAAATGACACTAATAATCCCCAGGATGTCCATTTCTTTTTGGATAGGCTTTTTCTCCTGGGACATTTTCTTTTTAAATTCCATTTTTAAAGGCACATACATACATTTATTTATTGAGACAGGATTTCATTGTACTTCCAAACACAGGACAAATGTGGAAATTTGCCCAGGATGCAGTACAGTGGTGCGATCACTGCTTACTGCACTCTTGACCTCTTGGACTCAGGCAATCCTCCCATTGCAGCCTCCCGAGTAGCTGGGACTACAGGTGTGTACCACCACATTCAGTTAATTTAATTTTTTGTATTTTTTGTAGGGATGGAGTCTTCTTTTGTGGCCCAAGCAGGTCTTGAACTCCTGGCCTCTAATGATCTTCCTGCCTTCCAAAGTGCTAGTATTACAAGTATGAGCCACCATGCCCAGCCAATATCCACCAACTTTGAGTAATATTATTCATTTAAAAATGTTTTTCAAAGAAGTTGTATGAATTTTTTTTTTTTTTTTTTTTTTTTTGAGATGGAGTCTCACTCTGTCGCCAGGCTGGAGTGCAGTGGCGCAATCTCGGCTCACTGCAATCTCTGCCTCCCAGATTCAAGTGGTTCTCTGCTTCAGCCTCCCGAGCAGCTGGGATTACAGGTGCGCACCACCACACTTGGCTGATTTTTGTGTTTTTAGTAGAGACGGGGTTTCACCATCTTGCCTAGGCTGGTCTTGAACTCCTGACCTTGTGATCCACCTGCCTTGGCCTCCCAAAGTGCTGGGATTACCAGCATGAGCCACCGCGCCTGACTGAAGTTGTATTAAATTTTAATAGTTATAGGAAGAGGGAAGAGGATAAGAACAGCTCTCTAGAGTTTCGTATTGTGTTTTGCTTTTTGATATTATAGGCTCTTGATTGTGATCTTTGACTTGTCCTAATAATTCCTTCTTCTCCAGCTCTAATTTGTCTCTACTAATTTCTACATAGTTTAATCACATAAAGGATACAGCTGTGGGATTATGTAGATGTCAGAATCAGCACCAGTTAGCAAATAATAAGATTTCATTTATCTGGATAAATTTAAGACAATTCCTGTCTTTATTGATACTTAAATGATCACCACAACCAAATTTGTAAGAGAGAAGTTTCCACATTTGTCCTGTGTTTGGAAGTAGAATCCTTGACTTGTAAGGAACTAGAGCTACTGTGTATTTTAATGACATGCAGAGCAGGTCAGCCAGGTTGTATTCATTTGCCATTAGATCTGCCACAAGTTGAAGTTTTTTTTGAGACTGGAGGCAGTTGAAGGAAAGTCAGTTGGGTGTATGCATATAATTTAAAATCTAATACTTTTTTTTTTGTTTAGAAAAGCTAGATTGCTTCCAGTCTGACCCTTTTGAACTTAAATTCATGATCAGCATAAATGAAAAACTATATTTCAACTTTGAAAGCATATAGTATTCAGAAAGGAAGTGTTGATTTGATAATGAAATAAGTGTTCCAAGCAGTCATCATTTTTTTAAATTTAAATTTTATTTTTTACCTCCCTCAGCTCATACCTATAAGCAGTCATTAAAACTAAATTTTAGGAATGCTGTAATATAGGACCTATGAATTTTTATTAGGATAACCATGAGTTTTAGTTTATACCTTTTGTCTTGGAATAATTACTGTTAGCATCTTTTGTTTTTTCTTTTTTTGTTTTTTTCTAAGACAGGGTCTTGCTCTGTTACCCAGGCTGGACTGAAGTGACAAGATCATAGCTTACTGCAGCCTTCAACTCCTGGACTCAAGGGATCCTCCCCACTCAGGCTCTTGAATAGCTGAGACTACAGGTGCACACCATCATTAAAAAAAATTTTTACAAAAATTAAAAAAAATTTGTAGAGATAGGGTGTCACTGTGTTTCCCCAGCTGATCTTGAACTCCTGGGCTCAAGAGATCCACTTGGCTTCCCAAAGTGCTGGGGTTATAGGTGTGAGCCACTGTACCCAGCCTTACCCCCGTTTTATTCTCGAAGTGGTTTGTATGATATGTTATATGATCATCTAGATCTAAAGGAATTTCAGAGATATAAGTGAGGTTTTGAAGGGAAGGTACAGCAGCAAAAAATACCTTTCAGATCCTGTTGAGGCCTTCAGATAATCAGATGCCATACTGAATGTTTTTAGAAAGAATGATCCTGATAAGTCTGTCAGAATGACTCAATTTTGGTGGGGAGGTGGGTTAGGAGGCAAGAAATAAAATATCACCACTAGTATCATTGTCATCATTACTACTACTATTATTATAGTTGTGCCCTTGGGGTTTGAAATCACATTTTTCCTCCTTCCTCTTTTTGTTTTTCTAGTATAACATTCAAAAGGGACAAAAGGCAGCTGGGGGCGGTGGCTCACGCCTGTAATCCCAGCCCTTTGGGAGGCCGAGGCGGGCGGATCACCTGAGGTCGGGAGTTCAAGACCAGCCTGGCCAACATGGTGAAACCCCGTCTCTACTAAAATACAAAAATTAGCCGGGCATGATGGCGGGTGCCTATAATCCCAACTACTTGGGAGGCTAAGGTGGGAGAATTGCTTGAACCCAGGAGGGGTAGGTTGCAGTGAGCCAGGATGGCACCATTGCACTCCAGCCTGGGTGACAGAGACTCCATCTCAAAAAAAAAAAAAAAAAAAAAAAGAGGGGGTGGGGACAAAAGGATTCAGAGTGAAAAGAAAACCACTTAGTTAACCTTCCCAAAGACAACCCCACTATTTCCAATTGCATGGTGGTTCTTTCACAGAATGCTTAGGATATTATCCATATACTAAGCATTATGCACTCTTAACTTTCCCAAAGGGTAGCATGCAAGCACATTTTCTAGCAGTTTGATTTTTTCCTCTTAATTGTATGTCCTGGAGATTATTCCATAACTGGAAAGTTTTTTGTTTTACTTTTTGTTTGTTTTTGTTTTTGTTTTTTTTGAGATGGAGTCTCACTCTGTCCCTCAGACTGGAGTGCAATGGGGCAATCTTGACTCACTGCAACCTCTGCCTCCCGGGTTCAAGCAGTTTGATTACAGGCACCCGCCATCATGCCCAGCTAATTTTTTTTATTTTTGTGGAGATGGGGTTTCACCATGTTGGCCAGGCTGGTCATGAACTCCTGACCTCAGGTGATCCACCCGCCTCGGCCTTACGAAGTGCTGGGATTACAGGCATGAGCCACCGTGCCTGGCCTGTTTTTTGTTTTATTTTAAAGTAATTTTAGATTTGTAGAATAGTTACAAAAATAGTACAGAGAATTTTGGTATACCACTCACTATATTCCCTACTACAGTATCCATACACTAACTATAATACAATTATCATGGGCCATGTGTGGTGGCTCACACCTGTAATCCCAGCACTTTGGGAGGCCAAGGCAGGCAGATCACCTGAGGTCAGGAGTTCGAGACCAGTCTGTCCAACATGGTGAAACCCCGTCTCTATTAAAAATACAAACAGTTAGCCACGTTTGGTGGCACGCACCTGTAATCCCAGGCTACTTGGGAGGCTGAGGCAGGAGAATTGCTTGAACCCAGGAGGCGAAGGTTGCAGTGAGCCGAGATCATGCCACTGTACGCCAGCCTGGGTGACAGAGCAAGACTCCATCTCAAAAAAATAAATAAAATAAAATAAATTGGTCTGGCATGGTGGTGCACACCTGTAGTCCCAGCTACTCAGGAGGTAGAAGATGCAGTGAGTTGAGATTGTGCCACGACACTCCAGCCTGGGTGACAGAGTGAGACTCTGTCTTTAAAAAAAAAAAAGAAAAAGGTCAGGCACAGTGGCTCATGCCTGTAATCCCAGCACTCTGGGAGGCCGAGGCAGGTGGATCACAAGGTCAGGAGATTGAGACCATCCTGGCTAACATGGTGAAACCCCTTCTCTACTGAAAATACAAAAAATTAGCCCAGATGTGGTGGCGCACGCCTGTAGTCCCAGCTACTTGGGAGGCTGAGGCAGGAGAATCGCTTGAACCCAGGAGGCGGAGGTTGCAGTGAGCTGAGATCACGCCACTGCACTCCAGCCTGGGTGACAGAGCGAGACTCCGTCTAAAAAAAAAAAAAAAAGCTAATTGGTTTCTTTAACATTAACACAAAAACATAAACACCATCAACTCCCTCATATTTTGCTGTAAAAATAAAATATTAACAGCAATCACTAATCCCTGGTAGTGAAGCACAAAACATTTTCCACCTACCCCCAACATAAATGTAGCCTCATCACAATGACAGGAACACCAAGTAAAAGTAAACAAAATACTAGGTGTCACTGGGGTTGGTGATAACTTTTCAGATGGAAAACCAAGGCACACCCATGAAAGAAATAATTGGTAAGTTAGACTTTATTAAAATTTAAAACTTCTGCTCTGCAAAAGACCCCATCAAGAGAAAGAGAAGACAAGACAGTTTGGCCGTTTCTTACAAACCTAAACCTATTTTTTACCGTTCAATCCAGCAATCACACTCCTTAGTACTTAACCAAAGGAGCTGAAAACTTAAGTCTACACAAAAACCAAAAACATGGATGTTTATAGCATTCTTTATTTGTAATTGCCAAAACTTGGCAGCAGTCCAGATATCCTTCAGTAGGTGAATGGATAAGTAAACTGTGGTATACCAATGGAATATTATTCAGCCCTAAAAAGAAATGAGCTATCAAGCCAGGAAAAGACATGGAAGAACCTTGGATACTTATTCAAGAATATGTGAAAGAAGCCAATTGGAAAAGGCTACATAATGATTGCAAATATATGACATCCTGGAAAAGGGAAAACTGTAGAAACAGTAAAAAGATCAGTGGTTGCCAGGAGTTTGAGGGGAAGAAAATAAAGGGATGAACAGGTGGACACTGGATTTTTTGAGCAGTGAAATTATTCTCTATGATACTATAATGGTAGATAAATGTCTGTATACATTTGTCAAAACTCGTAGAACTACATCAAGAGTGAATCTTAATGTACTATGGACTTTGGCTGATAATGATGTGTCAATGTTGGTTCATCTATTGTAGCAAATGTATTATAATAAATGTGCAGGATTACAGTGTGGCCTAAACTTTTAACAATACCCATTTTACATTTGTATTATTTGTTTTTAGTAGTATATTTTAATAAAGGGGGCCACAATATACTAAAAAATTAAAGACATTGCTTGCACAACCTTTCCTCACCTGTGACCAGGCTATCAGACTAGATGACATATTTAGAGGTAAGATTAAAGTTATTACAAAAATTGTAAAAAAAAAAAATTTTTTTTAAGTTCTACCTATGAGCTCAGTATAATAAAATGTCTCAAGGAAAGCATTTTACAAAAAAATGCCCTAAGGGGCATAATTTTAACAATGCAAATCACCTTTAAAAGACTGCGTGCCTGTAATCCCAGCTATTCTGGAGGCTGAGGCAGCAGGACTGCTTGGGCCCAAGTTTGAAAACAGCCTGGGCAACACAGGCTGTTAAAGAAAAGAAAGAAAAGAAAAGAAATGGAAAAAATGGAGAAAGGGGTGTGAAAGAACTGAGTCTTTACCTTGGTTAACTTGAATAAAATAAAAACTGTCTTGTATGAACCAGCCTCTTTTCATTTTATTTACATAGGCAACATGGTGGAACCCTGTCTCTACGAAAAACAAAACAAAACAAAAATTAGCCAGGTGTGCTAATACATGCCTGTAGTCCCAGTTACCTGGGGGGCTGAGGTAGGAGAATCAATTGAGCCCAGGAAGTAGAAGCTGCAGTGAGCTGTGATTGCACCACTGCCCCGTAGCTTGGGTGACAGGGAGACCTTTAGTTATTCTAAATCAACACATAATATTCACTAATGTACTAGAAAATGTTCTTATATAGGGCATATAGATGAAGAAAGAGTACCTGGACTTAAAGAACATGCTTTATGGTAGAGGAGATAAGTAAACAGGGAGTCACAGTACAAGTACCATAACGAAGGTATGAACATAAAGCTAAAGGAACACAGAGAAGGAGTGTCAGACAAGACTTCAAAGTGAAAGTGAGTTGGTCTTAGGGCTGGGGGCATGGGAAGAGTGTGGGGACACTCTCATTGAGGGAATGGTAGCCTGGCCAGATTTGCTTTTAAAAACTTTATTAGAGGCTGGGCGGGATGGCTCACAGCAGCAATCCCAGCACTTTGGGAGGCCAAGGTGGGAGGATCGTTTGAGCTCAGGAGATGGAGTCTGCAGTGAGTCGAGATTGTGCCACTGCATTCCAGCCTGAGTGACAGAGCGAGACCCTATCTCAAAAATAAACAGAAAATCAAACATTAGTAAAGGCCAGGCGCTGTGGCTCAGGCCTATAATCCTAGCACTTTTGGATGCCGAAGCAGGGGGACCACCTGAGACCAGGGGTTTGAAACCATGCTGGGAACATGGCAAGACTCCAAGTCTACAAAAAAAATTTTTTTAATGAAAACATTAGCCAGGTGTGGTGGCTTGCACCTGTAGTCCCAGCCACTTGGGGGGCTGAAGTGGGAGAATCACTTGAGCCCAGGAGGTGGCAGTTACAGTGAGCCAAGATTGTGTCACTGCACTCCAACATGGATGACAGAGTGAGACCTTGTCTCAGAAAATAAAAACAGGCTTGGCATGGTGGGCTCACACCTGTAATCCCAGCACTTGGGGAGGCTGAGGCGGGCGATCTCTTGAGCTCAGGAGTTCGAGACCATCCTGGGCTACATGATGGAACCCAGTCTCTAAAAAAAAATACAAAAAAATGTAGCCAGGCATGGTGGCCTGTGCCTGTGGTCTCAGCACTTGGGGAGCTGAGGTGGGAGGATCACTTGAGCCTGGGAGGTTGAGGCTTCAGTGAGCTGAGATTGAATCATAAACAAATACATAATAAAAGTTAGACAGAGGGTCCCACTATGCTGCGGGACACATCATAGCACTTATGATACATTGAAATATCAAATTAGGGTGAAATTTAACATGACAATTACAACATTAAGTTTTACTTTTTAAAATTTTTTTGAAACTGTCACAGCCAAGAGAAGCCTAAAGTGACATGACAACAAAATGTAATGTGGTATCCTCTGTGGGATCCTAGAACAGAAAAACACCATTAGAGGAAGTCTAAGATAATCTGAATATAGTATGGACTTTAGTTAATAATAATGTGTCAGAGTTGGCCTCCCAAAGCCCTGGGATTACTACCTACCCACCTGGTGTGAACCACCCACCACACCTGGTTTGCCCGTGTTCTTTGTAGCCAACTTTTCAGCAGCAAAAGTGTGACTCTGGTGTCAAATATTGAGAAGCCAGGCAAGAAAATTAGTTGGTCTGTTACTTTAAGCTTTAAAAAGTTTCATATAACCTTAATGGATATTTTGATGTTATTTTGTGTTTACCTTTGAGCTTTTAAAATGAAAACTAAATGTATGTTTGAATCAACGCCATTTAAAATAAATTTCTGGGCTGCACATGGTGGCTCACACCTGTAATCCCAGCACTTTGGGAGGCTGAGGAAGGCAAATTGCTTGAGGCCAGGAGTTCGAGACTAGCCTGGCCAACATGGCGAAACCCTGTTTCTGCTAATAAATAAATAAATAAATAAATAAATAAATAAATAGGTCTGGCATGGTGGCTCACACCTGTAATCCCAGCACTTTGGAAGTCCGAGGCGGGCGGATCACGAAGTCAGGAGATCAAGACCATCCTGGCTAACACAGTGAAACCCTGTCTCTACTACAAATACAGAAATTAGCTGGGCGTGGTGGCATTTGCCTATAGTCCTAGCTACTCGGGAGGCTGAAGCAGGAGAATCGCTTGAACCTGGGAGGTGGAGGTTGCAGTGAGCTGAGGTCACGCCACTGTGCTCCAGCCTGGGCAACAGAATGAGACTCTGTCTCAAAACAACAACAACAACAACAACAACAACAACCAACCAAACAAAAATTAGCCGAGCCTGGTAGTACATGCCTGTAATACCAGTTTCTTGGGAGGCCGAGGCACAAGAATTGCTTGAACCCAGGGGGCAGAGGTTGCAGTGAGTTGAGATCATGCCACAGCACTTCAGCCTGGGTGACACAGCAAGACTCTGTCTCAAAAAAATAAAAAATAAATTTCTGATTAAATATTTCGAATTTTATTTTAAAATGCAGTAAGTATGAAATTCAAAAGAAAAAAATGCAGTTAAAAATAGCCTACCTCGGCTGGGTGCGGTGGCTCACGCCTGTAATCCCAACACTTTGGGAGGCCGAGGTGGGCAGATCACAAGGTCAGGAGTTCAAGACCAGCCTGGCCAATATGGTGAAACCCCATCTCTACTAAAAATACAAAAATTAGCCAGGTGTGGTGGTGGGTGCCTGTAGTTCCAGCTACTCAGGAGGCTGAGGCAGGAGAATCTCTTGAACCCGGGAGGCGGAGGTTGCAGTGAGCCGAGATGGTGCCACTGCACTCCAGCCTAGGTGACAGAGTGAGACTCCATCTCAAAAAAACAAAAAAAAGAAATGGGTGTCTAAGAGATATGAGAGGTAGGCTGTATATATATATATATATATATATATATTTTTTTTTTTTTTTTGAGACGGAGTCTCACTCTTCCGCCCAGGCAGAGTGCAGTGGCGCTGTCTTGGCTCACTGCAAGCTCCGCCTTCTGGGTTCACACCATTCTTCTGCCTCAGCCTCCTGAGTAGCTGGGACTATAGGCACCAGCCACTGTGCCTGGCTAATTTTTTGTATTTTTAGTAGAGACGGGGTTGCACCGTGTTAGCCAGGATGGTCTCGATCTCCTGACCTGGTGATCCGCCCGCCTCGGCCTCCCAAAGTGCTGGGATTACAGGCGTGAGCCACCGCGCCCGGCCTTAGACACCCATTTCTAAGAGTTAACTTCTACTACAAGCTTCTAATGTATTCTAGAGCTGCTCTGTACATGTTTTTTAGTTTAGTTTTGAAAATTAACATGCAGTACTATTGACTTATTTGATATGGATTTCTATGAATTTATTTTTTGATAGAAATGTATTTTTTAAATTTTACTTTAAGTTCTGCGATACATGTGCAAAACATGCAGGTTTGTTGCATAGGTATACATGTACCATGGTGGTTTGCTGCACCTACGAACCCGTCATCTAGGTTTGGTTTGGTTTTTGTTTTTGTTTTTTTTTTGAGATGGAGTCTGGCTCTGTCGCCCAGGCTGAAGTGCAGTGGTGTGATCTCGGCTCACTGCAACCTCCGCCTCCTGCATTCAAGTGATTCTTCTGCCTCAACCTTCTGAGTAGCTGAGATTACAGGCGCCCGCCACCACACCCGGCTAATTTTTTTGTGTTTTTAGTAGAGACGGGGTTTCACCATGTTGGCCAGGCTGGTCTTGAACTCCTGACCTCAAGATCCACCTGTCTTGGCCTCCCAAAGTGCTGGTATTACAGGCGTGACCCACTGCGCCCAGCCTCATCTAGGTTTTAAGTCCCGTACGCATTAGGTATTTGTCGTAATGCTCTCCCTCCCCTTGCCCCCCACCCACTGACAGGCCCCAGTGTATAATGTTCCCCTCCCTGTGTCCATGTGTTCTCATTGTTCAGCTCCCACTTAAGAGTGAGAACATGGGGTTATTTATTTTTGAGACAAGAGTCTCACTCTGCCGCCCAGGCTGGAGTGCAGTGGCGACACCTTGGCTCACTGCAACCTCTTGCCTTGTAGGTTCAAGCGATTCTCCTGCCTCAGCTTCCTGAGGACCTGGATATCAGGCGTGTACTACCACACCCGGCTAATTTTTCTATTTTTAGCAGAGATGGGGTTTCTTCATGTTGGCCAGTCAGGTCTCAAATTCCTGACCTCAAGTGATCTGCCTGCCTTGGTCTCCCAAAGTGTTGGGATTACAGGTGTAAGCCACCATGCCCAGCCTAGTTCTATGAATTTTAACACATTTATAGATTCTTACAACTGCCACTACAATCTGCCTACGGAACAGGATTTGAATTTAAGTATTCAAAAAATACATTTTTTAGAGGTGAAATACAGAAATATTTAGCCTGTTTTCACCATTTTTCAAAAAATTTAAGTACAATTAAGATACAGTGAAATTCGCCCATTTACATGTACAGTTCATCAGCACCATAAGATGGTGAAAAAAAAGTACAATATGAGTATTGACAAAACGCATCATAGTGCAGCCACCACAACAACCAGTGTATAGCTTCTGACAATCACTGATCTTTTTCTTTTCTTTAGCTTTGTTTTTTCCAGAATGTCCTATATATGGAAGCCTTTTGAGTATGGCTTCTTTTCACTTAGCATAATTAATTTGAGATTCATCTCTGTTACTACTTGTATGAATAATTTGTTTCTTTTTAGTGCCAAGTAATATCTCATTGTATGGGGTATACCATAGTTTTTAAAGTTCATTTCTCAATTGACATTTGGATAGTTTCTAGCGTACAAATAAAGTTGTTAAAAACATTCACAGACAGGTGTTTTAAGTTGAGTGTACTATTTTATGTTCCCACCAGTAATGTATGAAAGTTGCTCGTCTGAAATTTTATCAGAGGAGGGCTCACGCCTGTAATCCCAGCACTTCGGGAGGCTAAGATGGGCAGATTGAGCCCAAGAGTTCGAGACCAGCCTGGGCAATATGGCAAAACCCCATCTCTACCAACAATACAAAAATTAGCTTGGTGTAGTGGCGTGCGCCTCTAGTCCCAGCTACTCGGGAGCCTGAAATGGGAAGGATTGCTTAAGCCCCAAGGAGGGTTGAGGCTGGAGTGAGCCATGATGGTGCCACTGCATTCCAGCCTGGACAACTGAGAGAGACTGTCTCTCCAAACAAATAAAAAAGAAGTATTAGGTTTTTTTGTTTTGTTTTTTTGTTTGTTTGTTTGTTTGTTTGTTTGTTTGTTTTGAGACTGGAGTCTCACTCTGTCACCCAGGTTGGAGTGCAGTGGCGTGATCTCGGCTTACTGCAACCTCTGCCGCCCGGTTTCAAGCGATTCTCCTGCCTCAGCCTCTTGAGTAGCTGGGATTACAGGCGCCTGTCGTCGTACCCAGCTAATTTTTTTTTTTTTTTTTGCCCTTGTTTCCCAGGCTGGAGTGCAATGGCACGATCTCAGCTCACTGCAACCTCCTCCTTCCGGGTTCAAGCGATTCTCCTGCCTCAGCCTCCCGAGTAGCTGGGATTACAAGCATGAGCCACCACGCCCGGCTAATTTTTTATTTTTATTTTAGTAGAGACGAGGTTTCTCCATGTTGGTCAGGCTGGTCTTGTACTCCCGACCTCAGGTGATGTGCCCTCCTTGGCCTCCCAAAGTGCTGGGATTATAGACGTGAACCACCGCGCCTGGCCAATTTTTGTATTTTTTAGTAGAGACGGAGTTTCACCATGTTGGCCAGGCTGGTCTTGAATTCCTGACCTCGTGATTCTCCCACCTCGGCCTCCCAGATTGCTGGGATTACAGGCATGAGCCACCGCGCCCTGCTGCATTTTTTTTAAATGCCATTTTAGTAGGCATGTGGTGGTAATACATTGTGATTCTAGTTTGTATTTCCTTAATGGTTAATAATCTTGAATGTGTTTTCATGTGCTTACTTGCCACCTGTATATCATTGATGAAATGTTTAAATCTTATGCCCACTTTAAAAATTCGGTTGTTTTTTTTCCCCTCTTTTGAGAATTCTGTGTATTTTCTGGATACAAGTTTTTAATCAGGTATGGATTTGTTCAGCATTCATTGGTTTCTGATTTTTTTTGAAAAGGAATAAGATTTGTAAATATTTTCTCCCAGTCCAGCCTATCAATTTTTTTTTTTTTTTTTGAGACGGAGTCTTGCTGTGTCGCCCAAGCTGGAGTACAGTGGCGCGATCTCGGCTCACTGCAACCTCTGCCTCCTGGGTTCAAGCAGTTCTCCAGCCTCAGCCTCCTGGGTAGCTGGGATTACAGGCATGCACCACCACGCCCAGCTAATTTTTGTATTTTTAGTAGAGATAGGGTTTCACCATGTTGGTCAGGCTGGTCTCGAACTCCTGACCTTGTGGTCTACCCGCCTCGGCCTCCCAAAGTGCTGGGATTACAGGCGTGAGCCACCTTGCCCAGCCATCAGTTTTTTATTCCATATATTGATTGTGCTTTGGGGTTGTCTCTACGAAAATATTTGCCTAGCCTGTGGTCACAAAGATTTTTCTCTTGTATTTTTTCTTCTAGAATATATCATTTTCAGTTTTACATTTAGGTCTGCAGTGCATTTTGAGTTCTTTTTTTATTCAAAGTATGGATTGAAGCTCTTTCGTTTTGCATATGGACACCTAGTTCTAGCACCGTTAATTGAAAACATTAAAATTTCTCTGTTGAACTGTCTATATTATTAATCCTGATTTGTATTGCATCTGACAGATCCAGAATGATTTGAAAAGTTAATTAGCTAACTGTATTTAGAAATTTGTTAAATGTCTTATTTGGAACCTGGCATTTGCTGACAGTAGTTTGTAATCTACAGAAGGGTTTTCTAAAATAACTTTAAGCCTAAGATTAAAAGAAGATTTTGCTAATGATTCATTATCTTTTTGGAAAAACTTGTGTGATTTTTCATGCAGCAAGGATGAGCTGAAATGGTTTTTCCTAGAAGGTGCCCATTTTCTTTTTTGTAGACTTGCTTGGTAGTTCTCTAATAATCTGTGTTTGTGCTTTAAATATCATCTTTGATAGTGATATATTTTGGGGCAATTCTCTTTTTGTTTAAAACCATCACATAGTTGTCCTAAGTTAAGTACTCTAGGCCAGGCTTGATGGCTTAGGCCTGTAATCCCAGAACTTTTAGAGGCAGAGGCAGGAGGATCACTTGAGCCCAGGAGTTTGAGACCATCTAAATCAAAATAAAAAACAGCCGGGCGTGATGGTGCATGCCTGTTGCCCTAGCTACTTGGGAGGCTGAGGTGGGAGGATTGCTTGAGCCCAGGAGTTAAGGTTACAGTAAGCTATGATGGTTCCACTGCACTCCAGCTTGGGTGACAGAGAGATACTCTGTCTCTAAACAAGCAAACTAAAGGTTTAATTACTTTAAAAAAGTAGTACATAGTTATTGTTAGGATGAGGTTTTTTTGTTTTGTTTTGTTTTTTGTTTTTTTTGTTTTTGAGACAGACTCTTGGTTTGTTACCCAGTCCTGAATGCAGTAGCTCAGTCAGCTCACAGCAGTCTTGAACCCCTGGGCTGAAGTGATCCTCCTGCCTCAGCCTCCCTAGTAGCTAGGACTATAGGACTAGGACTATAGGTACACACCACCATGCCCATCTAGTTTTTTTTGTATAGACAAGGTCTTGCTCGCTATGTTGCCCAAGTTGATGTCCAACTTCCTGGCCTCCAGCAGTGCTCCCACTTCAGCCTCCCGAAGTGCTGGAATTACAGGCATGAGCCACTGTGCCTGGTTTATTCCTGTATCATTAAATTGTATAGACCTGTAGAGTGAAAGAATCGATATTCAGCTGTACATTGGTGTTCTGTACTATAATGAGGTTTGAGTTAATCTCAGTATTTGGATATTTATTATTTAGTAATTTAGAAGTACTTTGCAGTTAACACCTTTAAAGTAACTTAAAATGTTGAGTGTTGCAGTAGAAATTAAAATGCCAAGAAGCAGGTGTTTGGAGGTAAATTGAAGACAGACTTTCAGGCTGCGCCTGGTGGCTCACATCTGTAATCTTAGCACTTTGGGAGGCTGAGGCAGGCAGATCACTTGAGGTCAGGAGTTCAAGATCAGCCTGGCCAACATGGTGTGAACCGCCCCACCCCCCACCCCATCTCTACTAAAAATACAAAAATTAGCCAGGTGTGGTGGCGTGTGCCTGTAATCCCAGCTACTCCGGAGGCTGAGGTGGGAGAATCCCTTGAATCTGGGAGGCCTTGTTTGCAATGAGCTGAGATGGCATCACTGCGCTCTAGCCTGGGTGACAGACCAAGACTCCGTCTCAAACAAAACAAAACAAAAAGACTTTCAGGATTAATAGCTGTTTTTAATTTTTTAAAATCATTTGTTGATGACTGCTTTTTTTCATTCCTGAAATACCCACTCTTAAGTCCTTTTTTTTTTTTTATCTTTGGAAAACATACTCCTCCTGTCCCTTGCTATTCCATTTTTCTTCTTTTTTTCCCTTTCTTTATTTGGATAGACTTTGCCATACAATTTTATTTTTATTATTTTTATTGTGGTAAAATATGTGTAACATAAAATTTATCACTTTAACTATTTTAAAGTATATAGTCCAAGCCAAGTGTAGTGGTGTGGCGCCTGTAGTTCCAACTGGTCAAGAGGCTGAGGCTGGGCTCCTTGAGCCCAGGAGTTTGAAGGCAGCCTGGGCAACATAGTGAGACCCCCTTCTCTTAAAAAAAAGTATACAGTTCAGTAGCATTAAGTACATTAACAATATTGTATGACTACCACCACCACCATCTTGTTCTAGAACTTGTTCATCACTGCCACACAATTTTAGCACCTAATTGTTCCCTAGTGTTTGGCTGCCATGTTATTAGGTGTAAGAGATAAACAAGACTCAGTTCTTGTCCTCAAGGACTTCACAGTCTAGTGAGAGAAACGTAATACTTACTATACAATTTGGCAGATTACATGTTAGAGCTCCCCATCATTAGATTTTATTTATTGAATTAGAATTTTAATTTTACCTTGAAAAGGCAAAGTAACTTTTTGTTAGGTTAACATTGAAGTTATCATATCTTTCCACACACTGAATTCGTTTAGGCTAGACCAAAAGACTGAAGTCTTTAGTCTTTTGATTTAGGTCATCGTGGGACTCACAAATCCTGATGCCCTATATTTTAAGACAAGAAGGGAACCAGAAAATTGATATTTTGATTTAAAAGCAAATTATGAGCTATTCCTTCCTGATGAAGCAAGGAGATCTGTGAAAACTATGATTAGAGATAACTTCTTAGTTGTCTGCAGCTATCATTTGTTGAAACTGTTTTTACTTATTTTAGTTGCAGTGACAACTTGCTTGATTATGATCAAATACATCATTATAAAGCATGTTTATCTCCTTTGTGGATCATCTTGAGGAATAGTTGCTTTGGAAACTGTCAAGAGCTTATTTTTAATTTCTTGAAAAGCCGAGAGGTATCAGTTGATTTAAAGTTTAATGTCTTAGCAGATTTAGTTTAAAATAATGTTACCAGATTGAGCAGTATTTATTAAAAAATAGATTTTATTTTCATTACTATGACTTGTTTTCTTCATTATTAAAGATTTAATGCAATATTGCATATAAAAAAGTAAAACAGGCTGGGTGCGGTGGCTCACGCCTGTAATCCCAGCACTTTGGGAGGCTGAGGTGGGCTGATCGCCTGAGCTCAGGAGTTTGAGACTACCCTGGGCAACATGGTGAAACCCTGACTCGACTAAAATACAAAAAATTAGCCAGGCATGGTGGCACACACCTGTAGTCCCAGCTACTTGGGAGGCTGAGGCACGAATATCACTTGAGCCTGGGAGGCAGAGGTTGCGGTGAGCTGAGATTGTGACACTGCACTCCAGCTTGGGCTACAGAGTGAGACTTTGTCTCAAAAAAAAAAAAAGGTAAAACAGCATGGCTCTTTGTTTGTAAGACTCTGTAGTCTTCCTAATGTAGTCAGTCTAAAAGAGTTGGTGTCCCAAATGGTTGATAGTGTTTTAGTTTACAATTTCAACACTTGTTAGGAGACTAAAAGTTCAGATTACTAGGCCTAGATTCCTAGTAAGTTGTGTTTTGTTTTGTTTGAAATAGGATCTCGTTCTGTCCCCCAGGCTTGGAGTGCAGTGGCTTGATCACAGCTCACTGCAGCTTCGACCTCCTTGGCCTAAGTGATCCTCCCATCACAGCCCCCTAAGTAGCTGGGACTACAGGCTCACACCACAATGTGTGGCTAATTAAAAAAATTTTTTTTGTAGAAACACGGTCTCACTGTATTGCCCAGGCTGGTCTTAAACTCTTGTCCTCAAGTGATCTTCCCGCCTCAGCCTCCCAAAGTGCTGGGATTACAGGTGTGAGCCACTGTGCCCAGCTCTAATACATTTTTATAAAGTTTTTGTTTGTTTGTTTGTTTGTTGGTTTGTTTTTGAGATGGAGTCTCGCTCTGTCTCCCAGGCTGAAATGCAGTGGTGCGATCTCGGCTCACTGCAAGCTCCGCCTCCCGGGTTCACGCCGTTCTCCTGCCTCAGCCTCCCGAGTAGCTGGGACTACAGGCACCTGCCACCACGCCCAGCTAATTTTTTGTATTTTTAGTAGAGATGGGGTTTCACCGTGTCAGGATGGTCTCAATCTCCTGGCCTCGTGATCCACCTGCCTCGGCCTCCCAAAGTGCTAGGATTAGAGGCTTGAGCCACCGCGCCCGGCCTTTTATAAAGTTTTTTCTTTTTTGAGATGGAGTCTCGTTCTGTTGCCCAGGCTGGAGTGTTGTGGCCCAGTCTCAACTGACTGCAACCCCCACCTCCCGGGTTCAAGCGGTTCTCCTGCCTCAGCCTCCTGAGTAGCTGGGACTACAGGTGCACACCACCACAGCCAGCTAATTTTTTGTAATTTTAGTGGAGACGGAGTTTCATTATTTTGGCCAGGCTGGTCTCGAATTCCTGGCCTCAGGTGATCCACCTGCCTCAGCCTCCTGAAGTGCTGGGATTACAGGCGTGAGCCACCACGCCTGACCCATTTTTATAAATTTTTAAAAAGTTGGAATTTGTGGTGTGGTTTTGATTGTGTACTGAAAATGAACGATTGCAGTGTCCTTTTAGGTTAAAAAAAAAAAGAAAAGTTAAAAATAACCCTTAGTTTGGTTAAGCTGTTAATAAATTTGACACTTAACTGCTTTTGAAAAATAACTGTAATCATCTTTTTTCAGGGTAATCACTTTGATCAGTATGAGGAAGGACACTTGGAAATTGAACAAGCATCACTTGACAAGCCTATAGAATCGGTAAGATAATCAGTGCTTAATTTCGGGTCTTAGCTAGTTAGGTAGTGTTCGTGTGACACTTGATGTGAGTGAAGTTAAACTTATTAATAACCAATAGTACAGTTTAGAGTTGTTTTCTTGCATGCCATACAGTAATCAATTAAAGCTTGGGATGTAATCTAATATTTAATATGTTGGGAAATCAGTCCAAAAAAATCTAGAAACACATTAGAATTTCGATGGAAAAATATCTTTTTGGCCCATACCGATACTTTGTTGAAGGTAGCAAGTTAAAGTTTAGCATTTTGTGAATTGAATAAAGGAGTAAAATGTATTTTGATCCTTTATAGCTTCACCTTTCCTGGGCAATATAATTATGTATGAAATGTTCCTACATAAGTAGAATATGTATGGAAAATTTTTAAAAAATGTTATATTAGAAACATTTAAGGAGTAATATGTTTTATTTACCAGACTGTTGTGAAACATGGCAAGTTTGGTCTCTGTAGCTTAAGAAATGTGGTTTTTGTCAAAAGCTGATTATTTCTATCTTTTCACACTGCTTAGTTTTGGACACTGATGATATCAAGCAATAGAACAAGGAGATTTATTTACCTGGCTCTTAGTTTTAAAAAAACTTCTTAATTTTTGAACATTATTTTCATTTTGAAAAACCCGTTATTTTTAAATAACACAGTCTATTGTTAAAATGTCTAAACTTGTCATTATTGTCAGCAGTTACTATTTGTGCTTAAGTGTACATATTTAATAAGGATTTCAGTGAGTTATTGGTAAAACTTGAGTGGGGAAAAAAAGTCAAAAAGGGAATCTTAATCTTTATAACCATCATGACAAGCCCCCCACTTCCCCTTAAGAAACACTAGCTTCTTCCTCAGGAAAATAAGAAGGCAATTTAGATAATACAGATATTTTAACTTTAGCTTTTATTTTCAAAACTGCAACATAGTAAAGGATCAACATATATTTATGTTCCTAATTAGGTTGGTGTTGTGTGTGTTTGTATGTGTGTTTAGATGTTTACAGAAATTTACACAACTTGGGGTGTTCGACATTTTTCTTCCACAGCAGTTGGCCCATATTAGCTAAGCAGCCATGATCTGGTTTGTATTGCACGGTCTGCCTTTTTTTAATTTCTTCTCTAGGGTTTCTTTCTCCCCACCTCCCTTTCTTATTTCTGTCTTTCTGGTCCAGTGAACACTGCATATAGTACCTTCTGTCTTAATGTGCTGGCATGATGCTAGACTTAGGCATGGCAGTAATTGATGACGCATGTGATAATGCTGCAGAGGGAGAATTCTCATCTGATATTTCACTGAAAGCCTAGTCTTGTGTTTTGACATAAGGATAAAATGCCAAGCCCACTTTGCTAAGTTAAAAATCACTGATTTTAGGCTGGGCACAGTGGCTCAACGCCTGTAATCCCAGCACTTTGGGAGGCCGAGGTGGGTGGATCACGAGGTCAGGAGATCGAGACCATCCTGGCTAACACGGTGAAACCCCATCTCTACAAAAAATGTAAAAAATTAGCCGGGCATGGTGGCAGGCGCCTGTAGTCCCAGCTACTCGGGAGGCTGAGGCGGGAGAATGGCGTGAACCCGGGAGGCAGAGCTTGCAGTGAGCCGAGATCGTGCCTCTGCACTCCAGCCTGGGCAACAGAGCGAGACTCTGTCTCAAAAAAAAAAAAAAAATCACTGGTTTGTGCCTTGTTCTGTATTATTTTGGGGATTATGACAAGGCAGAATTTTGTAATGAAATCTGTAGGCTAGACAGTATCTTGTATTTGCAAACTAATTTAATTTTTCCATTTCAATTTACAAAACTGGAGGGTCTGGCCGGGTGCGGTGGCTCAAGCCTGTAATCCCAGCACTTTGGGAGGCCGAGACAGGTGGATCACGAGGTCAGGAGTTCGAGACCAGCCTGGCCAAGATGGTGAAACCCTGTCTCTACTAAAAATACAAAAATTAGCCGGGCGCAGTGGTAGGCACCTGTAGTCCCAGCTACTCGGGAGGCTGATGCAGGAGAATGGCTTGAACCTGGGAGGCGGAGGTTGCAGTGAGCCGAGATCGTGCCACTGCACTCTAGCCTGGGTGACAGAGCGAGACTCCATCTCAAAAACAAACAAATAAAAAAACAAAAACAAAAAAAAAGCAGGAGGGTCTAAGTTTAAGACAGAGCTGTCAGAATCAGCTCCCCAGTACCATATTCTACAAGGTGCATGGTTGGTTAATAGTCTTACACAAGCTATAATTCTGTGGATACTCAACAGTAGCAGTAAATTTAGATGAAATTTGCAACCTAGTATTCATTATTACGATACTCAACAAATATTTTTTAAACCACTAAATTAAATGATATTTAACATATTTTAAGCCTAGAGGGCTACACTGAAATATTTTTGGAAATTTCATTCCTATGGCACATGAGGCTAATGCTATTTTACCTCTCATAATGTCCAGGACTTTTTCTGCCACATATAGGGAGAACAGTATCAGAAGGCAGTCTAATTGAGTAATCATTGTTGAATAATCTCATTCAGTGGGAGTAGAATTGATAATATGCCTTATTTATTAAGTAGTGCTACCTTCTTCACTTAAAATAGCAAATAGTATATAGTACTCAGGCTGGATATTTAATTTTTTTAAATAAATGAATGTTCAGAAATGTATATTAGTAATTACACTTCTAATGAAAATTTACTTCTGAAAGATAAATATATGCATTATTTGTGATGAGATAGTTTAGGTTGTAGGAGAGAACTTCATGGCCTACATTGTATTAGGTAGAAGTAGGGCACAGGATCTGGGAGAATAAACAAAGATGCAAGAAAAAATAAGAAAAAAAAAAGGAAGTATTGACACACAAGATAAGAGGGATCTTATTTCTGTTGCCTGATCATTTGTGAGTAAAATTTTAAGTGTTTTTCTCTTTTTTCAACTTTTTTTTTTTTTTTTACTTTTTTTGGTCACAGAAAATTTTAAGTTTTAAGAGAAATTCCTACAGTGATTGGCATCAAAGTAGGTAGTGTTCCCTCCCTCCCACCAAACAAAAGAAGTCCCTTATCACCTAAGGAATGCCCACTAAATAATAAGTAAATATTTAATTACATGGCTGGCTGGCTATATTAAGCTGTTTTGTTTTTAGGGGGAAATGGTGTTACTTCTAACACAGAAAGAGTGCTGAATTAAAATCTTTCTCTGCAGCAATATCTATTGAGAGGTGCTGACTGTTTTGCTACAGCATGCAACTCAAAAGTGGCTGAAAATATGCAGCTTTGGGAGTCTACAGATCATTGCAGGAGCTAAAGGTCTAGTCATTTTTTTTTAACCAAAGGTAATCTGCAGCAGCTGGTAACCGTGGAAGTCTCTGCACAGGTTTGTGCCAAGAATATGCCTGTGTGAAGGGTTATTGTGAGTATAGGATTAAGGTCTTTTTATTTTGTAGTAGGCTAAATTTGATGCAAACCAGCAAGATGGGAAATGAGACATGAAGATGCAATAATGTATTATGCTTTTAGTGAACTTCCGAAGCCTAGATTTGTTAGTGAGATATTGGTATTTCAATTTTATTAGGTAAATGTTGAAAATATATCAAAATCCAGCATTTGTAAAGCATTTAATAATATTTTTTGAAGTTTAATTTTCCCTTATTTACTTCAACCAATCAGATATCTTTCAATGAGATTTTTCCTCAAGAATGAAATATCTTTTTAAGAAAATTATATAAGAATTGCTAAACAACTTGATTATCTCTATTAAAAACAAGTTGAAAAGTGTGAACATTTTATCCCTATTACGAGAGGCTTTGAATTTGAATTTTAAAAATTGTTATTGCTTTATGAGATATTTAGGTCTCAAATGTTATAATTATAACCTCCACTTACTTAAAGACAAAATATTTACAAAACAAAGCTTGATCTAAAGCCATAGCTCCGTCTAGGATTCAATCACAGAAGAATTAATTGGTGTTATTTAGGATATATGATCCTTTATGACCTTTATCATAGTTAGAAGATGAGGAATTGGGCGCAGGGGCTCACGCCTGTAATCCCAGCACTTTGGGATGCTGAGGCGGGCAGATGACGAGGTCAGGAGTTCGAGAACAGCCTGACCAACATGGTGAAACCCTGTCTCTACTAAAAATACAAAAAGTAGCCAGACGTGGTGGTACATGCCTGTAATCCCAGCTACTCAGGAGGCTGAGGCAGGAGGATCGCTTGAACCTGGGAGGCAGAGGTTGCAGTGAGTCGAGATCATGCCACTGCACTCCAGCCTGGGTGACAGAGCGAGACTCCGTCTCAAAAAAAAAAAACAAAAAAAAAAAAACCGCTGGATGCAGTGGCTCACGCCTATAATCCCAGCACTTTGGGAGGCCGAGGTGGGTGGATCACAGAGTCAGGAGATAGACCATTCTGGCTAACACGGTGAAACCCCATGTCTACTAAAAATACAAAACTTAGCCGGGTGTGGTGGCACACGCCTGTAGTCCCAGCTACTCAGGAGGCTGAGGCAGGAGAATCGCTTGAACCCAAGATCGTGCCACTGCACTCCAGCCTGGGTGACAGAGCGAGACTCGATCTCCAAAAACAAAAACAAAAACAAAAAGATGAGGGATCAGATGGGAGAATGACTTTAAGCTATATAGAAGGCAGAATGCCTGCATCATAGACTTAAAACATGTTGTTATTGTTGTGGTTGGAAGTGCAACTACCCATCAGCCGCTAGTCGGTCCTTGCTCTACCTGACTGATTAAAATTCTTTCTTTATGGTTGTCAGGATGACCTAATAGGTTTAAAAATTAGTGTAAGCTTCAAACTCCAGTTGCTGATGTTTGGTTTGCGCATCTTAAGGATTTGTAAGTATATGTATAATAGGGTTTTGTGATGTTGCATATCTGTCTAGATCTGTGGACTCCACTAGTTCCAAACTGTAACTCTTTATAAGACTGCTGATTTGACATTTAGCAGTGACCATATGTGGACTGCACTAGAAATAATGTGCTTCTTGGAGCTGAATGGTGTAGCATTACTATATGGCTTTTCTCTCTAGTCTTCATTGTGTCATCTGTAGTGAGCTATAGAGTTTTTTTGTTTCGGGAATTTTTATAACTCGTTTGCATGGGTTCACCTAGTAGCATTGGTTCTTGCTTATAGTCTTTAATACACAATCAGCAAAGCTTACAATCCACTCAAGAGACTTACTATTTTGTCACTGTTGAAAATGGGCTAAATGATGTAAATTGAATGTGGCTGTCAGCTAAAACAAAATTCAGTATAGAATTAGTATTCATCCAGTCATGGACATACCTGTAGCATGGTTTTCTCTTGAGACATAATAGGCCGTTTCCTACTGTAAAAACTTACAGCCAGCTTCATACAATAAAGTAAATTTTTTCCTGTGTTTTGGCAGGCTCCCGTCATACATGTGTATTGGTGGTGCTGTTACCAAAATGATCATTGTTACTGTGGTGGCATACAGCTTCATGGAGCAGAAAGTTTGTACTTGGTATTTAATTAATAAAATGTTGAGGAATGGCTGAAACAGTTAATAATGAAGTATTTTTACATTGCTGGTATTGTGTTTTCAGCATATTGGTAGTTGTTTATAATACAGATTTCTTGTTGTCAAAGATCTTGCCGCTTAAAAATTATATTCCTTTTCTCACGTGTTTATTAGAGAAGAACAAATGATAAAAATTAGCATTTTAATGATATATTTATGTGTAGAAATAGGGGGAGAAAAAAAGGCCAACTGAGGTAATCTAGGTGAAAAAGTTTGTTTTCAGTTTAGCTACATGATTTAACCAGAATTAGAAGAAGAACTTCATTTCCAACCAAAGAACAGGCCACACAGCCACCATTTTGGGGTCTTGAGCAGAGAGAGAAAACAAATAGGTGGTTTGTGAGAACTCTGAATTATGTAGAAAACCAGCTTTTCTACATAATAAATAAGCTTTGCCTTATTTATTAAAGTTAGGATTTCTTTGCAGTTCTTAAATGTACATTTAAATTATATCAAGTTGACTTTAGAAGAAAAAAATTATAAGCAGCCTACCTCTATCATGCATCTTTGTTGTTAACCAGAGTTTTTAAAATGAAAAAAATTTCTGTAATTTATTTTTGGTTCTATGAGATTATAATTAAACCCCAAATTATATATTTAAAAAACAAAAACCAAAAGATTTTTAGTCATTATTATAGTAACTGAAATTAAGTAGAGTTACTTTTTTTAAAAATTATTTTTAAAAATAATTACTACTTTGGAAATAAATTGGCTGGGCATGGTGGCTCACACCTGTAATCCCAGCACTTTGGGAGGCCGAGATGGGAGGATCACTTGAGCCTTGCAGGTCAAGGATGCGGTGAGCTGTGACTGTGCTACTGCACCCCAGCCTGGGTGGCAGAGCGAGACCCTGTCTCAAAAAAAAAAAAGGAACAAAGAAATTTAGTGTTCATTGCCCTTGTTCTGTCTAGATTACCTGTTTGAGCCGTAAGCTACTTGTGCCAACTTGGTGTTGTAAATAGCATCCATGGGCCAGTCGTGGTGGCTTATGCCTGTAATCTCAACACTTGGGGAAGCCAAGGCAGGCGGATCACTTGAGGTCAGGAGTTTGAGACCAGCCTGGCCAACGTGGTGAAACCCTGTCTCTACTAAAAATATAAAAAAAAATTGGCTGGATGTGGTGGTGCGTGTCTATAGTCCCAGCTACTCAGGAGGTGGAGATTGTAGTGAGCTGAGATTGCCGTTACACTCCAGCCTGAGCTACAGAGTGAGAATCCGTCTCAAAAAAAAAAAAAAAAAAAAAAAAATCCTGGAATAATTGGAATAATTTGCAAAAATTACAGTCGTTAACAGAGAGAATAGATTGCTTGTTTCCCACAGACTGGTTATTGAGTTTCTTGTTCTTTCACAGAGATAGTTTTGATCATTTCAGAGGTAGACGAGTCTGGTTTGTTTTACTTTGTTATAAATTATTTTGGTGTGCCTCCTTGTGTTAGCCGTCATCCTTAAGCCTACTGGATTTTTGACGAGTGTTTATAAAACCTTTTTTTCTTTTATTGGTAGGAAGGGAGACCATACTGAATACTAGCCCTTCCTGCAGAGTCATAGAGCTGCCTTTTTTCCTCCAAAAGCAGGTAGTTTGAAATGATAGGAAAGATCCAGTTTTTCTGTGTTGGTCATTCATTTACCCTAGGAGGTTGGTGAGGGGAGGAGATTCTGGGAGATGTGTCTATTGTTTCTGTTGCCTTTGTTATGATTGGAAGGACTTAGAGTGGCAAGTTAAATATTTTATTATAGTCCCTGAGAAAGCGGATTTAATTAAAGAACAGTTTTAACCTAAAGTTTTAGAAGAGAAATGCCACTACCATTTTCTGTCAATGATTTTTTTCTGAGAAGGTGACAGCCATCCTCTTGAGTGGTTTTGTAAAAGTGGTGCTAATGTGTATAACCTTAATTTTTTCTTTTTTTTCTCCCTCTCCCTTTAACATTTGCTTTTCCTTTCACTGTTGTCAGTCACAACACGCTGCTCTTGAATCTCTCAGCTGGTCTTGACTCGTGAATTTACTTATGCTTTCACTCTTTAATAAATACATTACTTGCAAGCAGTGAATTGAAAACAAGACAAAAAAAAAAAAAAAAAGACCATTAGTGATTGGACAGTTTCTTACTTTGTGTTACATTTAACTGTTCTTTTGACAGCCCAGTTTTTAAAGCCAGGTTCGTATGGAAATGCTTTCACTCCACTTGCACTGCTTTTGGAAATAGCATACTGCTTCATCTGTCTGTTTATTTTAGTGCATTCATAATATAACACAATCAGCATAATGTCTCATCTCCACTTAGCCAAAGATTGAGTTTTCTTTAAAAAAGAAACAACAACAACAAAATGGGGGGGGGGGGAGCAACAATTTTTGTCAGCATTGTTTAATGCCTAAATCTTGGTGCCAAATATAGTTATGAGTCTGTTAAGAGATTAAACAATTATCTAATAAACCATATACTCTTAGAGTCATTCTGCTATCCTTGTCCTTCCTAGAATTATTCAGTTGTAGGAATTATGATATGAAATAAGGATTTTCTGCACAGGTAAGTTTGTTTTCATAGTAGTAAAATAAGGGCCTGTTTACCTTTTTGTTTTCTGCTAACATTACTTATATTGAGACTTTTAATCTTTTCTGTTTTAGGGGGTAATAAAGTTATAAATAGTCAGACACTGAACACTGGGTAAGGGAATGTTTTTCCTGGCAGTTCAGTTAGGAGGCGGGAAGGGAAGAAGCCCCAGCAGCCAGTAGTGTTATATTTTTGTGATGTGTAGTAATGTGGAAGTCAGCGCTTGGGATCAGTAGTGTTTCTAATTCTTTCAAATGGTATAGAGCAAAAATAACTTGCAGCAAACTTTTGTGCACCATAATGATTTTATATGTATATTTGAAACAATATGTTTTGTTTTAGAAACAAATTTTTCATTATAATTTGCCTCCAGTTTTTGCTTTTAAAAAAGTATCCTGGGTTCATGCCTGTAATCCCAGTACTTTGAGAGGCTGAGGAGGGAGGATTGCTTGAGCCCAGGAGTTCTAGATCATCGTGGGCAACATAGTGAAACCTCATCTCTACAAAAAATAAAAAAATTATCCAGGCATAGTGATGTGCGCCCATACCTCCCAGGCTGAGGTGGGAGGATTGCTTGAGCCCAGGAGGTCAAGGCTGCAGTTAGCTATAATTGCACCACTGTACACCAGCCTGGGCAGCAGAGCAAGATGCTGTATCAGAAAAAAAGTCCTGGTTTTCCCCCATCAATGAAATAATTAGCTGCTTAGCCCAGTTTTCCAGGTTGCATGCTGTCATAAACTTATAGAAGAAAATGGTCCTTAAACAAACAAACAGAGCATTCGGGAGGCTTAATCTTCTTCTAACTTCTAGTTAGGGAAGGTAACAGTAAAAAAATGTTTTTCTTTCCTCTATGAGTTCAAAGAACACTTTATCATTGAATATGGAGATGCCAGACAGTTTAATGTGCAATATTTGGTTTTAATGCAGAAATTTGTGGTTTCGTCAGCTTTATAAATTGATTTCAGGAAATATGGGATTTTCAAATGATTTACCTTTGTTTTCTGCTAACATTACTTATATTGTGACTTTTAATCTTTTCTGGATTAATACTATAAATTACATTTTAATACATATAGAATACTTTGTGTTTAGAATTTTTCAGTGTTGTCCATTGGGTGAATACGATCATTTTTTCTGATACAGTTAGTGCTTATTTTAGCCTTGTCTTGGTACTTCACAATAACTGTAAAAAGCAAAGAATTGGACAAAGAAAGGGCTGCAGATGTTTCCAATACCTTGACCCCTTAAACGAAAGCTGACATTTAATTGTTGTTTGTAGCATTTTTTTCATGCAGTTTACATTGAAATACCTTTTCCAATGTGCTCCTGGGAAGATGAGACATTATGTATGTTGGTTTCTCCCCCTACATGCACTAATGGTTCTTTACTGTTAACTTATTGCTAGGCCTGTTTCATTCTAACATCTTAGCATTTTTGTTAGACTACATGTTGAAATGCATCACTCAGTCTGTGCTTGAGCTCATTTTATTTTTCTGTTTAATCAACTTAATTTCTTGTTTTACTAACCTCACTGTTTTTTCAGTTTAATATTGGCTGCATGCTAGTTAAATATTTATATTACATATATTATTATTATTTTTTTAAACCAATCAAGTCTAGCCTGGATTTTGCTCTGATTGTTTTTTCATTTCTAGTGGTGGGGCAGTCTTACACTTACAACTTACTTTGTATCATGAAAGCCTGACACATAAACAAAACAACTAAACACAATGTAGATTTTCTTTAAAAAAAAAATCTTTAAGTGGTGCTGTTTAGGTGGTGGATATGACTGTATAAGTACCTTGATTTTATGCTTTTTAGTGTTATTTTAAAACTTCATAAATGTATTCTTCCCCTTTTCCCTTTCCCCTTTTTCTCCATTTTAAAATGTTATATACAAAAGTTGCCCAGCACACCATCAGAAAGGACCCTTACCCCATATGTTCTTCCCATGTAAAATACTAGCCAGCTTTTCTTTTTACATTAATGTCCCTCTTATTGGGCACATTTACCCTATTATTAGCACCTTTTTGCATGCATATATGTAGAAGTATCTCTTGCTCATCATCTGTTTAAATGTCTCTAGGAAGGGAAGAATATATTATTGGAATATTTTTGGTTTGTCTCTCTGTTCTGTCTGTCAGGATAATATTGGACACCGCTTACTCCAGAAACATGGGTGGAAGCTGGGCCAGGGATTGGGAAAATCTCTTCAGGGTAAGTGTTTACATTTACCAAAGAAAAAGGAAGAAAACCATTTCTGATGCAGATCTTGTACCTGAATGTATTTGTTGTGTTTTTAAAAAAAGTGCTTGGGTTTCTCCCTACTGCCTTTTTCCCCTTAGAGTAGTCTGTTTGTCCTATAACTGTACTTTAAGTCACTGTTAAGCCTCTATATTTGCCAGTAATTTGCAAGAGTAAGCTGCTGTGTCATCGAAACTTTCAAGTCAAACATACTGTGTGTGGCTCAGCCTGTTTTAAATTTTTTTTTTGGTGGAGGTGATGGGTGAGTGGAGTAAAAGGAATGCAAAATATCAGAGTATGCTTTCTTTGTGCTATTTAGTAATGTATTGTGGCTTCAGTATTATAAAGAGAATCATTCAGTAGCAGAATTTAATTTTTATCCTTTTAAATTCTCCCTGAAGCTGGTGATTGCCCTGGCTCTTTTGCTCTGCAATAAGAAATTTATGTAGTGGTAGAGAAGAAAAATTAACCTCCATGAAACATAAAATGAAAGCAGAGGTTTTTGAGGGCTCTCTGAGCGGAGAGGTTATTTCTCAGGTTCCTATCAGGGTCTGGAAAATGTATGGCTTAAAATTTCCATTGCATTTGTTACTCTGTTTATACCAGTCATTTGTATTAAAAACAAAATACTAATATTTCAGCTTCTGAGTTCTCCCTAGTTGGAAACCAACCAACTGCGTTCACTTTTTAGCTTTCTCAGATTCAAGAGCTACTGTTTGTTCTTTGCAGATGTGTTATGAATGCTACCTCACAAATTATGGGAATTGGCCTGGCGCGGTGGCTCACGCCTGTAATCCCAGCACTTTGGGAGGCCGAGGCGGGTGGATCACGAGGTCAGGAGTTCAAGACCAGCCTGGCCAACTGGTGAAACCCCATCTCTACTAAAAATACATAAATTAGCCAGGCGTGGTGGCACATGCCTGTAGTCCCAGCTTGGGAGGCTGAGGCAGAGAATTGTTTGAACCTGGAAGGCGGAGGTTGCAGTGAGCCAAGATCGTGCAACTGTACTCCAGCCTGGGCAACAGAGTGAGACTCTGTCTCAAAAGAAAAGAAAAAAATTATGGGAATCATTGTGCCTCTACATCTGGTCATGCGGGAGCTTATTGTATAATAGGCATCTTTGGGGAGAAGTGTGCTACTGTTGACTAATTCTTTGAATTTTGGAAATGGATTTTCAGTTTGAATGCCAAAGTCTGATCAATTCAAGTGTGTTGAGAGGAACACAAGGACAGGTGTAGTGGCTCATGTCTGTAATCCCAGCAGTTTGGGAGGTTGAGGCAGGAGGACTGTTTGAGGCCACGTGTTCGAAACCAGCCTGGGTGAGATAGCGAGACCCCGTCTTGATCTTTTAAAAAAGAAAAAATTAATTAATTAATTAAAAAGAGAGAAACCAGGAGGACAGGGCTTGAAATAGGATGTTTCAGTTATTTATTTATTTATTTATTTATTTATATTTTGAAATGGAGTCTCGCTCTGTCGCCCAGGCTAGAGTGCAGCGGCGCGATCTCGGCTCATTGCCAGCTCCACCTCCCGGGTTCACGCCATTCTCCTGCCTCAGCCTCCCAAGTAGCTGGGACTACAGGCGCCTGCCACCATGCCCAGCTAATTATTTGTATTTTTATAGAGACGGGGTTTCACCGTGTTAGCCAGATGGTCTCGATCTCCTGATCTCGTGATCCACCCGCCTTGGCCTCCAAAAGTGCTGGGATTATAGGTGTGAGCCACCGCGCCCGGCCAGGATGTTTCAGTTATTAAAACCTTTAATTTTAAAATTCTACTTCTACAAATTCTATTGACTGGTGACACATGGGAGATGCTCAATAAATATGTTTTAATGAAATATTCATTACTAAGCATTAACCTATTCTTCTGGGGAAATAGAAGATTTAATTACCTTTAAACTTGTTTTCCAGTGGCACAAGAACTCTTTACAAACAATACAAAGAATACTCTGATTAAGAGCAATTCGTATGGGATAGACCACAGATTTTGTAAGAGCCCAGAAGAGAGAAGATAATCAGGACTGAAATGGAGATGGCTTTTTGATAGAATTTGTCCCAGTGGTTTGCATGGTTTTAAGTGTTGGGTTGACTTGAATGGAGGTGATTGTTTTAGAAGAAGGTCAGAAGAGTAGATTTGCTTTTCTCTCCAATTTGAAATACCTCTTCTATTCGAGGACACCCAGAAACATTGTTGATTGTTATTCTCTTTGTTCAGGCACACAAGGTGGGGCTGTTTCATAGTGGCTAGCAAATCTGTTTGAATCCCAGAATTTTTTATGTTAAGCATCCGAGACTTTAAAGTACAACTAGAACCTGCAGAGAGAAAGGAGGGAGAAGAGATAGATAATGTGTTTAAGAAAGGATAGGTAAATGGCTACTCACCTACTTTGGATGATCCAAAGTTATTTTCAATTTTTGTTTTTAAGGAGATTTTAGGCAGGGTGCTGTGGCTTATGCCTGTAATCTCAGCACTTTGGGAGGTTGAGGCAGGAGGATCGCCTGAGCCCAGGAGTTTGAGACCAGCCTAGGCAACATAGACCCCATCTCTATCTCCCCCTACACCCCACCCCCCAAAAATTAGTTGCGCTTGGTAGTCCATGCCTGTGGTCCCAGTTAAGAGGTTTAAGGTAGGAGGATTGCCTGAGCCCGGAAGGCTGAGGCTGCAGTGACCCTTGATCGCACCACTACACTCTAGCCTGGGTGACAGAGTGAGACTCTGTTTCACACACACATGAAAAAAAAAACAGTTTAGAATTTTGGTTCCCTTTAAACTTTGAGCTTCTTGAAAAGAGGAATTAGGTTTTATCCATATTTTACCTCCATCTCCATGGTAACAAGTATATATAGTAAGTACTCAATAACTCATAAATCTATTCATTTAAAAATTCAAGGGAAATTTAAAGCTGATTTGAAGGTTTTTTTCTTTTTAATTGTTAAAAAACGGATAACATAGCCAGGTGCAGTGGCTAGCGCCTGAAATCCCAGCACTTTGGGAAGCTGAGGCAGAAGGATTACTTGAGGCCAGGAGTTGAGACCAGCCTGGGCAATATAGCAAGACCCCCATCTCTACAAAAAAAAATAATAATTGGCTGGGCTTGGTGGCACACACCTATAGTCCCAGCTACTAGGGAGGCTGAGGTGGGAGGATCACTTGAGCCCAGGATTTGAAGGATGCAGTGAACTATGATTGGGCCATTGCACTCCAGCCTGGGTGACAGAGCAAGACCCTCTGTTTAAAATAAATAAATAAATAAAATAAAATTCACCCTTTCCAAAACACATAACGTAAAATTTAGCATCTTAATCATTTTTAAGTGTACAGTTGTGTATGTGAAGTATATTTACATTGTTGGTGCAAAGTCCATCTGTTTTAAATGATTAGTATCTTTATTCTCCAAAAAGAATGGAGCCTTATTCTGTTTCCAACATTAAGAATTGAGTTTGTTTCATAACTGACTGTTTGCTTCCTAGTGTCGGATTCAGCAGTGTACATGCAGGCATTGTGCTGGTTTCTCTCACATACCTCTTTCTATAGTACCCACATAATTTAACCTAGAATATATCCACATTTATTGCATATTGAGGCAATTTATGACAGATTTCTTTGACCATACTAAACCTTTGATATAAATAACCAGTCAAAAAAGCCCTGTCACTCTAGTGTAAACAGTAGGCATTGCATGTGATTTCTGGGCTTATGCTTTTGTAAATTCTTCACATTGACTAGTTCATTGTCAACTTTCCTTTTTATTTGAGTTTAGGACTCTTAACATATCTCACATGCAACCATCCACTAAAATTTTAAGCCTGGTCCTTTTGGGCTTTTTTGTCAAAGGTTTAAAAATTATTTTGACCCATGCAAGGCTTTTGCCAACAAAAGTTGCAGTTCTTGGTGCTCCAGTGCTGATGTCTTGTTACTGAATAGATTGGAGAATAGGGCATGCAGACCCTGGAATGAAGTTATCTGTGGCAGGATATTAAATTGTACTTTGTAAACTGAGTTTATTTTTGTACTCATATTTTCTTATTCACATTTCATTCTCCTTTAGTATTTGTTAAAATATTTCAGAAATTTTAAAAAAGTTATTATATATGGCCGATAATTGTTAGTATTAAAAAATAAAAGACCTGAAGAAAAGATAATGTTGACAAGATATCTGAAGGAAACAACACAAAAAAAGCACTACTGATGAGAAATATTATGAACAATTGTTTATTATAGAAACAGAGGATATGTTTAATTCAGAATAAAGCAAGAGTGAATGATAGTTGTATTTTGTAGCATTTAGACTGGATTCAGTTCTGGAAATTGTTTTATAACCTTTTGTCAGCTTTGAAATGGAATGTAGTTCAAAATTTTTATTTTTCTGTGAAATACATTTAGTCAGTAGGTGTAGCCCAGAAATGGTGCCTGAAGTTTCTTTGTTACATTGTATAAGTGCTATTTGATGATTTGGCTGATTCTTTGGTGACAGACCAAAGTTTATTTAGCTCCTAGGAAAAATGAATGGGGTCTGATATTATTTCCTATCTCACCCTGTTTAGAAGGTTCGATGAGTACATTTAGACAACCGACACATATTTACTGACCTAACACTACATTCTTGTTATACCAGCAGTAAATACCCTAAGACATGGAGAGTAGATAAGACATGGTTCCTGACTTTCAGGTTTATTTCCCAGTCCCTCAAGTCTTGCTTTTTTTTTTTTTAACTGCTGTAGACCTTTGAAGTTTCCTTGAAGCCAAGGATGATGTTTTCTACTTTTGTGCACTCCTTTCATACTTAAATTAAGTATGTGATCAGTCTGAATATTTAATTAAAAAATTGTTTCAACCTCCTTGTGAGTAGGGAGTCTCACTAATTTTTGTGTAAAAGTACTTGGTGCAGGGTGTAATGGCAGTTTATTAACATTTGGAAATAAAAGATCTGGGTTTGAGTTTGGCACTACCATTTCCTATAAGTGAAGGGACAAGGTACCATTACTGAATTATTTTCCTCAGCAATAAATGGATATTGAAATCTCTGCCTGTCTTCTTAAAGAGTAGTTATGAAAACAAAGTAAGTGAACTTGCATTATACAGACTATAAAAATGCCTTATATGCTTATTATTAACACCTATTGTATAGTACATAGTTCTTTTAACTGAATTAGAGATAATCCATCCTTAGGGCTTCCAAGATTAACAACAGTAATAGTTAATATGCTTTATATGTGATAGATGTTGGACTTCAGGATCTGTGCTTTTGATGTTAGATGTGTTTTAGAGCCCCTAAATCCCTAATTTTGGTGTCTGTTTCACTAATTCTGAGCTCACTAGTCATCTCTACTGCTGAGTCTAACTTCTGAAAAATCTAACATCTAGAAAGAGCGTCAGTCACTCAGTCGTGGCATTGGAACAACTGAATAACAACCCAGAATTTTAAAAGTTGGGTCCCCATTGTCGTTCCTTACCCCACATAGATTCCAGGTGAATGAGAGGTTTAAATGTAAAAAATGAAATCATGAAATTATTAGGATGAACAATGGTAGAATTATTATCTTAAAATAATATTTGAGTAAGAAAAGATTTTCTGAGCATAACCCAAAACTTAGAAGCCATTAAGAAAAGGTTAAGGCCAGGCACAGTGACTTAAGCACCTGTAATCCCAGGACTTTGGGAAGCCAAGGTGGGAAGATCACTTGAGGCCAAGGGTTCAAGACCAGCTTGGGCAACAACAAGACCCAGTTCCTACAAAAAATTTAAAAAATAGATTAGCCAGGCATGGTGGCGTGCATCTGTATTCCTAGCTATTTGGAAGGCTGAGGCAGGAGGATCCCTTGACTCCAGGAGTTCGAAGTTGCAGTGAGCTGTGATTGTGCCACTGTACTCCAGCCTGGGCAACAGAGCAAGCCTGTCTCAAAAAAGGAAAGGATAAGTTTGGCTATATTTCATCATAAACAAAGTCAACAAACAGACTGGGGAAAATATCTGTAATGTCTCATTATAGGCAAAGAACAACTTTCCTTCAGGTGTTTATCAGCTTGAGAAAGACCAAAGTTAGCCTGGTAAGATTATGGGAAAATAGGTACTTACATCATAGCCATGAGAATATCAACTAGTGAAAACATTACAGGGAACAACTTGGATTACTTAAAAATTAAAATGGATGTGTTCTTGAATCCAGCTTTTTTTTTTTTTTTTTTTTTTTTCCTTTGAGACAGAGTCTTGCTTTGTTGCCCAGGCTGGAGTACAGTGGCATAATCATAGCTCACTGCAGCCTTGATCTCCTGGGCCCAAGTGATCCTCCTGCCTTAGACCCATGAGTAGTGGGGACTACAGGCGCATGCCACCATGCCTAATTTTTTTTTTTTTTTTTTTGAAATGGAGTCTCGCTCCATTGCCCAGGCTGGCTGGAGTGCAGTGGCACAATCTCGGCTCACTGCAAGCTCCACCTCCTGGGTTCACGCCATTCTCCTGCCTCAGCCTCCCGAGTAGCTGGGACTTCAGGTGCCTGCCACCATATCTGGCTAATTTTTTGTATTTTTTTTAGTAGAGATGGGGTTTTAGCGTGTTAGCCAGGATGGTCTCCATCTCCTGACCTCATGATCTGCCCACCTCGGCCTCCCAAAGTGCTGGGATTACAGGCATGAGCCACTGCGCCCGGCGAACGCCTGACTAATTTTTAAGAAATTTCTTGTAGAGACCAGGTCTCACTATGTTGCCCAGGCTGGTCTCGAACTCCTGGGCTCATGCAATCCTCCCACCTTGGACTCCCACAGTGCTGGGATTATAGGTGTGATCCACCATGCCTGGCCTTTTCATGCAATTAACAAAATTTTTAGGATATAAAATTCTTAAGCACATCTTCCTGGTTACTAAATAATTAATATGATTGTTAACACACAGTTGCTTCCTGTGTAATAACATGTACATTCCGTTTGTTGATACTGAAGCAGCTTTTTCAAAGTTTTGCTTGTTTTATTTGGAGTGTATCTCCAGACATCTCACACATCGTTTTAAGAACATTGTATTAAGTTTTGGGATTGAAATAAATAAATGTAAAAATTTTACTTGATAAAATCATTAGCCAAAAAATATGTTGAGAGAGATGAACATTCTCTGTAGCTTGTATAGTAAAACTGAGGCATTTTATTGTGAAATATTAAAATGGTACATTCTGTGGGCATACAGGAGTGTGCCTGTATATATATGTTTGTATTTACTTGACCATAAAGATAAAATTTTTGTTAAAGATAGACTCTCTGAAGGGAAACTGAGTTGCATTTTACTATATTTTTAAAATTTGGGCCGGTTGCGGTGGCTCACACCTGTAATCCCAGCACTTTGGGAGGCTGAGGCGGGCAGATCACCTGAGGTCAGGAGTTCAAGACCAGCCTGGCCAACGTGGTGAAACCCCTTCTCTACTAAAAATATAAAAATTAGCTGGGTGTGGTGGTGCGTGCCTGTAATCCCAGCTACTCAGGAGGCTGAGACAGGAGAATCACTTGAACCCAGCAGTAGAGGTTGTAGTGAGCCGAGATTGCGCCACTGCACTCCATCCTGGGCAACAGCGAGACTGTGTCTCAAAAAAAAAAAAAAATTGTTCTGTACTTGTATTACTATTCAAAAAATATAATTGTTTGAGAAAAGACCTAAAGAAGGCAGAATAAAAACAAAGTAGAGTTGGGGGTATTTCTTTGGTTTTATTTATGTATACCTCCTTCCCAGTCTTGTTTCAGTTAGGAAATAAATGGTGAATACAATGTAGGGTAAGGCCTGCATTACATAAGTCTCAAATATGTTTAGACTACATTTTATGACTAAAGGAAAATTAGACTTTTTTTTTTCCCACTGGAGATGAGGTCTTTCTATGTTGTACAGGCTGGTCTCAAACTCCTGGCCTCATGCAGTCTTCCCACCTTGTGCTTACAAAGTGCTAGGATTACAGGCTGAAAACTAGATTTGAATTCAAAAGAATAGAATAGAAACATGTAATGTTACAATTTAGGCTTTATTGTTAAATTAGAATATGAATTAATATTGCACTACCTTCTGGCCTTGTGTGGTGGCTCATGCCTATAATCCCAACACTTTGGGAGGCTGAGGCAGGAGGGTAGCTTGAAGCCAGGAATTTGAGACCAACCTAGACAATATAACAAGACCTCATCTTAACAGAAATAGAAAAATTAACCAGGTGTGATGGCACATGCCTGTAGTCCTAGCTACTTGGGAGGCTGAGGCGAGAGAATTGCTTGAGCCCTACCTAGTGTTGGAGGTTATAGTGAGCTGTGATGTGCCACTGCACTTCCTGCACTTTAGCCTGGGCAACATAGCTAGACCTGTCTATATAAATAAATAAGCAAGACCTGTCTCAATCAATCACTATAAATATTTTACTGATTTCTTAAGAAAAATCATTTTTTGTCTGGGCACCATGGCTCACGCCTTTAATCCCAGCACTTTGGGAGGCCGAGGCAGGTGGATCACCTAAGTTCAGGAGTTCGAGACTAGCCTGGCTAACATGGCGAAACCCCGCCTCTACTAAAAATACAAAATTAGCGGGGCATGGTGGCGAGTGCCTGTAATCCTAGCTACTCGGGAGGCTGAGGCAGGAGAATTGCTTGAACCCAGGAGGCGGAGGTTGCAGTGAGCTGAGTTCATGCCAATGCACTCCAGCCTGGGTGACAAGAGCGAAACTCTGTCGAGAAAAATCATTTTTTGAGAAAATATTTTCATTAATATTATAGTGACATAGATACATTTTTCTGAAGTCTTTATAGAAGCTAAGTTGTCTTTCTATCTTACTTTCCCTTTTCAAATCATGTTTTCCTTTATAAAAAGGAAATAATGCTTAATATTTATTATGTGCCAAATATTGATCTAGAGTCTGGATGCTTTGCATGGTCTCATTTAATGAAATAGATATTAATATGCTCATTTAATTTTAATTTTATTTTTTTAATTTTTTTTTTTTTGAGATGGAGTTTCACTCTTGTTGCCCAGGCTGTAGTGCAATGACACGATCTCGGCTCACTGCAACCTCTGCCTCCTGGTTCAAGCGATTCTCCTGCCTCAGCCTCCCGAGTAGCTGGGATTACAGGCTTGTGCCACCACGCCCGGCTAATCTTGTATTTTTAGTAGAGATGGGGTTTCTCCATGTTGGTCAGGCTGGTCTCGAACTCCCGAACTCAGGTGATCTGCCCACCTCGGCCTCCCACAGTGCTGGGATTACAGGCGTGAGCCACCACACCCGGCCACTCATTTTATAAATGGAAAGTTTTGGAAAGATGATACAGCTACCGAGTGTCTGCCATTCAAATATAAGCCTAACTTTGAAATCAGTATTTATACCTTTTCCCTTCTTAGGAAAAGCTGATACTGAAAATAGGAATAGGTTGGTGGGGGAATAGCAAATATGTAGCTCCCCCAAATCACAAATCAAGGTATGGATTGTCAGAAAAGCTTAGTTATACACAGAGCTGGTGTATTTGAAGAAGCATGTAGCTATAATCTCTGTTTCCTGCTAATTAAATGGGTCTTGGAGTCTTCATACAGTTGCCAAAGGCAACCATAATTTTAGTTATTCACAATCCACATTTAATAAAATAAAATATAGAGCTTGTAGAGCCTTTGACCTTTTTAATGGAATAAATATAAACTGTAGAGAAGAGGCCCAGGTAATAAACAAGATTAGTCAGAATTGGCAGTCTAAGGTAAGAGGTTAGGTTTTAAGGATAAAACAGAAAAGGAAAGGACCGGATGTGGTGGCTCACCCCTGCAGTCCCAGCACTGTGGGAGACCAAAGCAGGAGGATTGCTTGAGGCCAGGAGTTCAAGACTAGCCTGGGGAACATACCCTGTCTCTACCAAAATTAAAATAAATGTAAAGATGAAAGGGATCGCAGGAGAGGAGACTGAATGAGAATGATAAACTTGCATGCTGTATAGAAAGGGACTACTTGTTTCTCAGTACGGAGATCATCACATTTAAAGGATAAATGAAAAGACCTTAAATGTGAGTTAAGTCATGGCAAAATAACAATCAGAAAAGAAGTTGCAGTTCCAGTGGCATGTGCCTGTAGTCCTAGCTACTCAAAAGGTTAAGGCAGAAGGATCAGTTGAGCCTGGGAGTTCAAGTCCAGCCTGGGCGACATAGTGAGACCCCTTCTAAAAATTAGGCAAGGTAGTGCACACTTATATTCCTAGTTACTTGGGAGGCTGAGGTGGGAGGATTGTTTGAATCTAGGATTTGAAGGTTACAGCTATGATTGTGCCACTGCACTCCAACCTGGGCAACAGAGCAAGACCTTTTCTCTAAATAATAATAAAATGCTGTAAGGGTTCAAAAGAAGAATAACTAGGGGTGACTTCACTAAGTCCTGAGGAGGGAGGAATAGATATTACCAAAGATAGGAGATACTGATGTATACAAGGTAACTGCAGTTGACAAAGAGTAGGTGTGGCTAATTGGAGCAGATTATGTCCATGGTGTAGTGGATTTTATGCATTTTTTAACAGAAGAAACCACCTCAATTTTTTTTTTTTTTTTGAGGTTAAACTTCAGTATATGAAAGAGGGGGCAACCCACCAGTTGTTTTGATTGAAGCAGAGTTCTAGGTCTCCAGGAATAGTTTAAAAACTGTAACTAGGCTGGGCACGATGGCTCATGCCTGTAATCCCCAACACTTTGGGAGGCTGAGGTGGAAACATCTCTTGAACTCAGGAGTTTGAGACCAACCTGGGCAACATAGTGAGACCCTGTCTCTACCAAAAAAAAAAAAAAAAAAAAAAATTAGCCTGGCATGGTGATGTGCACCCTTAGTCCCAGCTACTTGATGGTTTAGGTGGGAGGATCACGAGAGGCCATGAAGTTGAGGCTGCAGGGAGCCTTGTCATTGCGAGTGTACTCCAGCCTGGATGACAGAGTGAGAGCATGTCTCAAAACGCGCGCCTGCACACACACACACACACACACACACACACACACACACACACACACACACCTACAACTAGAAGGGAGAAATGGGAAATATTAATATAGGCACAAATCTCATATATGCTAAGCACTTAACAAATATCTCATTTAAATCTTATAATAAGCCCCTGAGAGAATTACTGTTGTCCCATTTTGTGGAAGAAACTGAGTCTTAGAGAAGTCTAATATGTTGCCCAAGGGTAAGCAACCAGTAAACTACAGAATCAGGATTCAGATCTCAGTCCTTCTGCCTCCAAAGCTCATGCCACACTGAATGTGGAAGGCTTTAATGCTCCTCCAATCTGGAATTGTATTTTGTAAGCCAAAGACACCTTGATCAGAGCAAAGGTATAGACTTATAGCCAGAAGAGGTACTGAAGGCCGGGTGTGGTGGCTCACGCCTGTAATCCTTGCACTTTGGCAGGCCAATGTGGGTGGATGCTTGAGCTCAGGAGTTCGAGACCAGCCTGGGCAACATGGCAAAACCCCATCTCTACTTAAAATGCAAAGAAAAAATTAGCTGGGCGTGATGGCATGTGCCTGTAGTCCCAGCCACCTGGGAGAATGAGGTGGGAGTATCGCATGAGCCCAGGTCGACGAGGTTGCAGTGAGCTGAGATCATGCCACTGCACTCCAGCCTGAGTGACAAAGTAAGACCCTATCTCAGAAAAAAAAAAAAAAAAGAGATATTGAAGATAAGTTAAAACTCACTATACAGTTGAGAAATTTATTTTTAGGGTTCCAAGATGTTTTAATGATAGGGCTGAAACCCAAACCCAAATTCTTTGATTTGCCATCGAAATCTCTTTTCATTATCCCAGCCAGGCATTGGTGATGGAAATAAAATAATAGTCTGGTCAAAGAATGTCTGAGGATGGAGATGGAAAACCATTTAGAAAGTTGTCTGGGTATGAGTATAGATAAGGACTTGAAAGAGTAATAGTGGAAATGGAAAGGAAGGAATAACTATGAAGGCTGATAAAACAGGTCAACTATGAAGACAATATATAGTCAGTTTATGCACATGTTTGACTAGCAAGCCCCTATTCACTAGATTTAGTGTTAATCTTTTATAATAGCCATCATTTATTAAGTGTTTACTGAGTGCTTGGACATGGATTTTCTAACTTAAATCCTCTTTGAGGTAGATACTCCCATTTTACAGGTGAGAAAATTGACATTCTGAGCAATACTTTGCCCAAGATCTTTTTTCCTTTTTTCTTTTCTTTTTTTTTTTTTGAGACGGAGTGTTGCTCTGTCACCCAGGCTGGAGTGCAGTGGTGCAATCTCGGCTCACTGCAACCTTCACCTCCCTGGTTCAAGCAATTCCCCTGCCTCAGCCTCCCAAGTAGCTGAGATTATAGGTGCACGCCACCACACCTGACTAATTTTCCTGTATTTTTATTAGAGACGGGGTTTCACTGTGTTGGCCAGACTGGTCTCAAACTCCTGACCTCGGGCAGTCCGCCCGAATCGGCCTCCCAAAGTGCTGGGATTACAGGCATGAGCCACCACGCCCAGCCTGCCCAAGATCTTACAGCAAATAAGTGGTAGAATCTTGGTGCCAAAACCTATGCTTTTAACCAATATGCTGTAATGTACCTAAACTGTAGGTGCTAGCTTACTTCCCTATCCTGGAGAGATTGGTGAGAAATACCAGTGCCACCGAATTGAAATATACAGTAGTTATTCAGGCCAGAAAAAGTGGAGATAATTCTGAATATGATATATTCTCGTAGGGCACTTGAAGTGGTCATATATATTCTTCATGATGAGTATAAATTCACTAGAAGCTTAAGGCTAAAGTTGAGCGGTAAGAACTTTTGCCAGATATTTAGGGATGGAAATTGGTGTCCAGGGAAAAAGAAAATACTGTAACTTATGTCTCATACTATAATTTCCTCCCTGACTTCTACTTTCTATTTCTCTCCTGTGGCATTTTAAATATTCAATCTTGTATAATTTTTGTTGATGTGTCTCTTTTACCTAATTCAGTAGACTGTAAATTCCTAAAGGATAGTAATTACTGTGCATTTATGTATTCTCTATTGCTGTTTTTCTTGTTTTGTATTCTGCATATGTTTATTGCATGCTTAAAAGGTGCCAGATCTGGGTTGGGTGTGGTGGCTCACGACTGTAATCACAGCTCTTTGGGAGGACGAGGCAGGTGGATCACTTGAGGCTAGGAGTTCAAGACCAGCCTGGCCAACATGGCGAAACCCTCTCTACCAAAATATACAAAAATTAGCCAGGCATGTTGGCGCACGCCTGTAATCCCAGCTACTTGGAAGGCTGAGGCATGAGAATAGCTTGAACTCAGGAGGCGGAGGTTACAGTGAGCCTGGGTGACAGTAAGACTCTGTCTCCAAAAAAAAAGAGAAAAAGAATGTGCCAGATCTGTACTAAGTCTTTAAGAGTGAATAAGATAGAACCTCTGCCCTCCAGAGGTTTATTTCTAATAGGGAAACAAATAATGTAACAAATTTAATACAGTATAATGACTTTTAATTGTGAAGTTAAAGGTACAGTGGAAGCTTAATAGAGAATTGAGCAATTTAACTTATAATTTCAAATTTTTTTTAATAATTAACAAGTGAAAAGTCTCAGATTGTGAGAATAAAGAAGCAACCAACTATTTTCTATCTGTTCATCTATACTTGCTGATAGATACATAGAGTACAGGTGTCTGTGAGTTAGTGGAATCTCTTTATTCTTCCATGAGAAGCGTTGGTATTTTAAAGTGGAATGAAATCTGAAAATGATAAGAACATAAAGTAAAAAGTGTTTTATAATAAACATATTTTATTAAAATCTTTCAAAAGTTCATTTAAAATTTACCACCAAGATTCAAAACAATGGCACTTAAAACACTCGGAAAAGAGAACAAAGTGTAATATATTTTTATGTAGTATAATATCTTTTCAAATGTAGTTTATTAGTTTTAAATCCAGTATTTCCTTTCTCACTAAATCTTCCCAAACCAGTAGATAGAACTCCCACTTGGTTTTCTTGTAACTCCCATTTGGTTCAAAAGGAGGGAGCAAAGAATGTAGACCTGAAAAGTAGGAGTTGGGGCCCGATGATAGCATACGTTGTTGAAATTGAGTGAGTGTGAGACAATAGCAAGTGGTGTGAGTTTTGCTGTGTTTAGAGAAGCTAATTGTTGCCACCTAAGATTATAATCTCAGTGTTGCTGGATCTTCTAAAATTGTTAAAAGCAGCCAGGAATTCAGATTCCTTTGCTGTGAAATGTTCTAATTGATAAATGTTGGCTTGAAGTCTAAAATAATGAAATTAAACCAAACATACCAGGCTGTATTTGAACCGCAAGTTACTACTTTCTGAGCTCATCTGAAATTTTACCTGGGTTCAATTCTAACTCTGCAACTAGTAAGCACTGTGACCTTGCTATACCCTCCATATAGCCATATTTTTACAAGATTTGGGGGTGTCAGGAATTAAATATGGCTATATGTTTTATATACGTATATATTTCTCTCTCCAGTATATAGAATGAGACATAATGCCACTTAAAAGATTGAGAAACTTAAATGTTTATCTGAGGTGAAACTGCTAAGGATTGGAGCTACCTTTACTAAACAAGTCTTCTTACTTCTACCCCAGTGCTTTTTCCATTATTAGTCTTACGGCTTTCAGCAGAATCACCTTGGGTTCTTGTTAAAAATGTAGATTCAGGCCTGGTGCAGTGGCTCACGCCTGTAATCCCAGCACTCTGGGAGGCTGAGGCGGGCGGATCACCTGAGATCAGGAGTTCGAGACCAGCCTCAACATGGAGAAACCCCGTCTCTACTAAAAATACAAAATTAGCCGGGCGTTGTGGTGCATGCCTGTAATCCCAGCTACTCGGGAGGCCGAGGCAGGAGAATTGCTTGAACCTGGGAGGCGGAGGTTGCGGTGAGCCAAGATCGCGCCATTGCACTCCAGCCTGGGCAACAAGAGTGAAACTCCGTCTCAGGGAAAAAAAAAAAAAAAAAAGTAGATTCTGAGGCTGGGTGCAGGGGCTCACGCCTGTAACCCTAGCACTTTGGGAGGCTGAGGTGGGAGGATGGCTTGAGTTCAGAGTTCAAGACCAGCCTGGGCCACATAGCAAGAGTTTGTATCTACTGAAAAAGAAAACAAGCAAAAAATTTAATGTCGATTCTGACCAGCATAAATCAGCAGGTCTGGGGTAGGGTTCAGGAAATGATATTTTATTTTATTTATTTATTTTTTGGAGACAGAGTTTCGCTCTTGTTGCCCAGGCTGGAGTGCAATGGTGCGATCTCGGCTCACTGCAACCTCCGCCTCCCAGGTTCAAGCGATTCTTCTGCCTCAGCCTCCCAAGTAGCTGGGATTACAGGCATGTGCCATCACGCCCGGCTAATTTTTGTATTTTTTAGTAGAGACAGGGTTTCACCATGTTGGCCAGGCTAGTCTCGAACTCCTAACCTCAGGTCATCCACCCGCCTCAACCTCCCAAAGTGCTGGGATTATAGGCGTGAGCCACCACGCCTAGCCCAGGAAATGATATTTTAAATATCCCCTTGCCCCATTTTTTAATGCAAATAGAATGGATCAGGGCTAGGAAAACATTCTTTTGGACCATATGAATAACAGGCTGCTAAGAAAATTACCTTCATTATAGTAAATAGGGTGGACAGTTTTTTTTTAAAATTTATCCAAAATGTATTGGTTACACTAAAGTAGTATAGTGCTGTTTATTTTTTTTTTATAGTCTTAGCCTTAGCCTAATTTACATTGTTTCCTATCTTACTATTCATAGACTTTTGGACCTAGGTTAGTTTGCCTTATTAAAATGACACTGGGTTAGTAGGATACTTAGGCAAGAGAGTGGAGTGTCCAGGAAGCTTCTTAAGTGATCAAAAGGGTATATAGTGATAGTGGTTTGTTTCTTCTTCTTCTTCCTCCTCTTCCTCTTCTTCTTCTTCCTCCTTTTTCCTCCTTTTTTTTTTTTTTTTTTTTTTTTTTTTTTTTTTTTTTTGGCTCACGTGATCCTCCCACCTCAGCATCCTGTGTAGCTGTAGCTGGGAATATAGGCATTTGCCACCATGTCTGGCCAATTTTTAAATTTTTTTCATAGAGACAGGGTCTCCCTATGTTGCCTAGATTGGTCTGGAACTCCAGGGCTCAAGCTGTCATCCTGCCTCAGCCTCCCAAAGTGCTGGGATTATAGGCGTGAGCCACCATACTCAGCCTGTAATACTTTGATTATTGATCATAGATAATAATTTTCTCCATCTGTAAATGGGGTTGTTTCATTACCATCAAATTGTATGTAAAACATTTGGAAATTATCACAGATTCTGTTTTAGAGTATCTTTCATTTTAAGGTATTTACTTTCAAAAATGCCAAATTTAAATTAGCCGCGCTTGGTGGTGGGCTCCTGTAATCCCAGCTTCTCAGGAGGCTGAGATAGGAGAATCGCTTCAACCTGGGAGGCAGAGGTTGCAGTGAGCTGAGATCACGCCACTGTACTCCAGCTGGGGCAACAGAGTGAGTGAGACCCTGTCTCACAAACAAACACCCCCAAAATGTCTAATTTGGAAATAAAAGGAAGACTAATTTCTTTATTTTCTGAACCCTTGAGCATTCTGTATAGTGATTTAAAGTTTACAAAATATCTTCCATTTGTTGTCTCTTTTGGTCTGTATGCCAGTCCTAAAAAGGGTGATGGGGTAGGTGTGGTGTGATGGCTTATGCCTGTAGCCCTAGCTACTTGGGAGGTTAAGGCAGGAGGATTGCTTGAGCCCGGGAGTTTGAGGCTGCAAGTGAGCTATGATTGTGTGACTGCACTCTAATCTCCAGCCTGAGCCATAGAGCTAGAACCTGTCTAAAAAAAAAAAAAAAAGGTGGTGATATTCTCATTTTGCAGAGGAGGCTGCTGAGACTCAGGCTCTGCTTGCCAAAAGTCACACAAGTGTCTAGCTATTATCTCTTATTAGAGAGCTAAGCTTTGCAGCCCAGTCTTTTTTTAGGGATTGCCTAGAAAAATATAGGAAGAAGTTTATTGGCTGGTTGCGGTGGCTCACACGTGTAATCCCAGCACTTTGGGGGCTGAGGCGGGCAGATCATAAGGTCAGGAATTCAAGACCAGCCTGGCCAGTATAGTGAAACCCTGTCTCTACTAAAAATACAAAAATTAGCCAGGCATGGTGGCACGTGCCTGTAGTCCCAGCTATTCAGGAGGCTGACTGAGGCAGGAGAATTGCTTGAACCCAGGAGGTAGAGGTTGCAGTGAGCCAAGAGTGTGCCACTGTACTCCAGCTTGGGCAACAGAGTGAGACTTTGTCTTAAAAAAAAAAAATTTTTTTTATTAAACATGAAGTGGAGGCCAGGCACGGTGGATCACACCTGTAATCCCAGCACTTTGGGAGGCCAAGGCGGGCAGATCACTTGAGGTCAGGAGTTCGAGACCAGCTTGGCCAACATGGTGAAACCCCGTCTCTACTAAAACACAAAGAAATTAGCTAGGCATGGTGATGCATGCCTGTAATCCCAGCTACTCAGGAGACTGAGGCAGGAGAGTCACTTGAACCTGCGAGGCGGAGGTTGCAGTGAGCCAAGATTGTGACACTGCACTCCAGCCTGGGTGACAGAGTGAGACTCAGTCTTTAAGGAGAAAAAAATAGATGAAATGGAGGAGTTGCAGTGGAAAGTTAAATGAGGCTGGAAAGTTTTGGGGTAATGGAGTGATCCTGGAATAGTAAAATTTTCAGTGTAGCTATGAAAAAACAATAGTAAGTTTAAGAAGGCATTTGATTGTTGGCTTATTATAGTATCACAAGACTGGCTGCTGTCTACATAATTCCCCCAGATATTTTCTACTCAAATATTTTCCACTCTTCAAACTTTAGAATTGTGAAATGAACCTTATAGATTTGTCTAACTCCTTTATTTTTAAGACAGAGTCTCACTCTGTCGACCAGGCTGGAGTGCAGTGGTGTGAACTCGGCTTCACTGCAAGCTCCACCTCCTGGGTTCACACCATTCTCCTGTGTCAGCCTCCCGAGTAGCTGGGACTACAGGCGCCTGCCACACGCCTGGCTAATTTTTTGTGTCTTTAGTAGAGGCTGGGTTTCACTGTGTTAGCCAGGATGGTCTCGATCTGCTGACCTCGTGATCTGCCCGCCTCGGCCTCCCAAAGTGCTGGGATTACAGGCGTGAGCCACCGCGCCCGGCCTTTAACTCCTCTATTTTTGGATCACGAAACTAATATAGGCGGCATGGTGACTCACACCTGTAATCCCAGCACTTTGTGAGGTTGAGGCAGAAGGATAACTCAAGGCAGAAGGATAACTCGAGGCTAGGAGTTTGAAACCAGCCTGGGCAACATAGTGAGATGCCGTCTCTACAAAAAAAAAATTTTTTTTTTTAATTAGCCACACATGGTGGTGAGTGCCTGTAGTCCTAGCTACTTAGGAGGCTGAGGTGGGAGGATCACTTGAGCCCAGGAGTTCAGTGTTACAGTAAACTATGATGACTTCACTGCATTCCATCCTGCCTAGGCAACAGGGTGAGATTCTGTCTCTAAAAATAAAAAGAAATTAATAGCTAATAATGGGTCACATGCCCCATTAGTGACAGAACTGTAATTCAGATCCCCTGAGTTTCATGTTGCCACTCTTTACAAGTATATTTTTTCTTTTGGAATTCATTAATCAAGAAATACTCATGTAGGCTGGGCACAGTGGCTCATGCCTGTAATCCCAGCACTTTGGGAGTATGAGGTGAGTGGATCACCTGAAGTCAGAAGTTCGAGGCCAGCCTGGCCAACATGGTGAAACCCCGTCTCTACTAAAAATACAAAAAATTAGCCACCTGGTGGCGGGCACCTGTAATCCCAGCTACTCAGGAGGCTTGAGGCAGGAGAATCGCTTGAACCTAGGAAGTGAAGGTTGCAGTGAGCCGAGATCGCGCTGTTGCACTCCAGCCTAGGCAACAAGAGTGAAACTCCATCTTAGGGAAAAAAAAAAAAGAAAGAAAAAGAAATACATAGATTGGAGCTCACTGGTAATTTTTGGTCTACCTACATGTATATAGGAGTGTACTGGGTACTTGAAGGAAGCAATTAATTTTTACTTTGACCTATTTTTTTAAAAAGAGGAAAAATGTTTTCAGAATTTCTAATAGACCACTTACCCTAAACCTAATTTCCTGGAAAACACCATTATTATGGGGGCTGACTTGAGGTTTTCCTTCACTGAAACTGGTTATGGCAACTTTCCAATTCAGTTTTTTAAAAGCTTGTCGATATATGTTGAATGTAAGTTCTTTAGTATTTTTTTCTTAAAGATTTGATGCTTCCTTCTCCTTGACTACTGAGTGATAACAAGAAATGAAATTGAACAAGCCTTAAGGCTCTAATGACCAGTAATGTAAAACTCAAATATTTCGTTATAAAAGTTTACATATTTTTTGATATATGGAGACCTTTCTAATATAGTGATATGTTCTACTGATAAAATAATTCCTTGATTATGAGAGTTAAATCATTAGTATCTTGTGATGTTAAGCGGCGCGCATCATGATGACTAAGTATTTACAGTTGAACAAGTTTCAGACCCGCTACGAACATGTTCATTCTCTGAGTCAACAAATGCTTTTTAACTAAATGCTATTCTGGCCTACATACTGTGTCAGATATGGGTATAAACATAAGTAAAACTCAGGGCACAAAAGTGCTACCACTATTTTTCCCCCCCTGAGACGGAGATTCTCTCTTGTTGCCCCAGGCTGGAGTGCAATGGTGTGATCTCGGCTCACTGCAACTTCTGCCTCCCGGTTTCAAATGACTCTCCTGCCTCAGCCTCCCAAGTAGCTGGGATTACAGGAACATGCCACCACGCCCAGCTAATTTTTGTATTTTAAATGCAGAGGAGGTTTCGCCATGTTGGCCAGGCGGATCTCGACCTCCTGACCTCAAGTAGTCTGCCTGCCTTGGCCTCCCACAGTGCTGGGATTATAGCCGTGAGCCACCATGCCTGGCCTTTTTTTTTTTTTTTTTAACTAAAGACTTAACTGTTTTTTTCCATATCTCCTAAGCCCCATGTTTTAGACTATTTTACCCCAAAATTGTATTTATTAATTTGGCTTTCCCATTTGAAAAAACAAATTGATCTTAGCATGGTGGTTAGCTTGAGGCAATCTTTAGTGAGTCATTATAATTTTAGCTAAAACAGTTGTATCTCATGTAAAAGTATGATTTTCTTTAGGTTTTTTTTTTTTAATTGAAAGTAACTCATGAATTCTCTTTATTATCTCTTCTAAGGGCTTGAGGATATCATGTTATCCCTGGATGAGATATCCTTCCCAGGCCTAACATTCTGATTTAACAACACTTTCACTAAAGCCTTTTGCCCCACCTTTGTTCCTGTTTATTAATATATTTAGTTATATGATTAAAATTGAACTATTTTATCCTAGATGGAAAGTATCAGATGGAAATTCGTTTAGGTCATAATTAAACTTGTGTGCCTTAGAAAACATCTGTATTTGAAAATCAAATTGGCCAGGCACCGTGGCTCATGTCTGTAATCCCAGCACCTTGTGGGGCCAAAGTGGGCAGATTGCTTGAGCTCAGAAGTTCAAGAACAAACTGGGCGGGCAACATGGTGAAATCCCATCTCTACAAAAAATAACAAAAATTAGCCACATGTGGTGGTGTGCACCTGTAGTCCCAGCTTCTTAGGAAGCTGAGATGGGAGGATTACTTGAGCCCAGGAGGTTGAGGCTGCAGTGAGCCGTGGTTATGCCACTGTACTCCAGCCTGGGCGATGGTGAGACCCTGTTTTAAAAAATAAATAAAGGAAGAAAGAAAATCAAATTAATTTGGTTGTTGTATAGGTCACTAAATAGGCCGTGGCAAGAATATAGTAGGTTTTTGTAGTACTGGATAATGTGAACTCTATTTTGGGTAGAAAGTTTTTCTTTTTTTTTTTAAACCTTAAAAACTCTCTAGGGATTAAGTAATGTGCTCAATGTTTTCAGTTAATGTTTTCTGAGAGGTAGCATGTATCATATGTTAGAGTTGCTTAGAAAAATATCTAAACGATGCTGAAAGTAATAATTGTTTCTATGCCGCCTAAAGACTGTCATTTTCAGGAGAAATTTGCAAAAATTAAGCTTTGGTTTGGAAATAAATGTACCATTTTTTATTCAGTGTTTCTGAAAGTTTCATGTTTCAGTTTCTGAAAGTTTCAATAAATGCAGTGATATTTAAGTCCATTAACATGACTTGAATCCTATTTTGAATACTTTTGCAAATCAGAGAATCACCTGCGTAATTTTTTTAATCTTGATTTTCACATATGTATTTGCATTACTTAAAAAGAAATAAGTACTTTAAAGATGTCAGTGTAGGTTCTTGGCCTTTATCAGTTTAATGGTCTTTTTTCCCCCCTTTTCTCTTTTTTTCGACAAGGTTTTTCTCTGTCACCCAGGCTGGAGTGCAGTGGTGCGATGATAGCTCACTCCAGCTGCTGGGCTCAAGTGGTCCTTCTGCCTCAATCTCTTCAGTGGCTAGGACTGCAGGTGCACGCCACCATGCCCAGCTAATTTTTTTAAGAAAAATTTTTTGGAGAGACAGAGTCTTGCTCTATTGCCCAGTATGGTCTCAAACTCCTGTCCTCAAGGCATCTTCCTGCCTTGGCCTCCCCAAGTTATGGGATTACAGGCGTGAGCCACCAAGCCCAGCCCAGTTTTAATTGTCTTTTGAAAGTGGATTTTAGGCCGGGCTCATTGGCTTACACCTGTAATCCCAGCACTTTGGAGGCTGAGGTGAGCAGATCACTCAAGCCCAGGAGTTTGAGACCAGCCTGAGCAATATGGTGAAACCCCATCTCTACTAAAAATACAAAAATTAGCCAGATGTAGTGGCAGGCACTTGTAGTGTCAGCTACTCAGGAGGCCTAGGGGCAAGAATTGCTTGAGCCTGGAAGCTGGAGTTTACAGTGAGCAGAGATGGCACCACAGCACTCCAGCCTGGGTGGCTTAGCAAGATCCTGTCTCAAAAAAAACATGGATTTTGTGACTTTTTGATGGCTTTTATATTTACTTGCACTTCATTAAGGTCGTCTTTAAAGACAACTTTAGATATCTTTAAAAGACAACTTCAGACATTTTTAAGCTTTTTTAACTGCTTATGCATTAGCTTCACAAATGTTCTGTTTTCTGTCATTCTCATGCTGAACTCAGTTGAAGTTCCAGCTGGTCAGATTACTCTATTTTGCCTATTTATTGGTAATTCATGGAACGTGGTGCTGTGGTTGTGGTGTTTTTTTTTTTTTTTTTACATCATCACTATATGCAGTGCCCAGAACAGTGCCTTGAATATAGTAGAAACTCTCTTTCTCTCTCTCCCTCTCTCTCTCTCTCTATATATGTATATCTATACGTATACATATATATACACACATATATATATGTGTGTATATATATTATTTTATTTTATTTTATTTTTGTCTCTTTGAGACAGAGTTTCACTCTTGTTGCCCAGGCTGGAGTGCGATGGTACGATGTCAGCTCACTGCAACCTCCGCCTCCTGGGTTTAAGCGATTCTCCTGCCTTAGCCTCCCGAGTAGCTAGGATTACAGGCATGCACCACCATGCCCAGCTAATTTTGTATTTTTAGTAGATACAGGGTTTCACCATGTTGGTCAGGCTGGTCTTGAACTCCTGACCTCAGGTGATCCACCCGCCTCGGCCTCCCAAATTGCTGAGATTACAGGCCTGAGCCACCGTGCCCGGGCTTTTGATTTTTTTGGGGGGCTGGGGGAAGGAGTGTCGTTGTGTTGCCCAGGCTGCAGTGCAGTGGTGCAATCTCAGCTAACTGCAACCTCTGCCTCCCGGGTTAAAGTGATTCTCCTGCCTCAGCCTCCTGAGTAGCTGGGATTACAGGTGCCCGCCACCACGCCCAGCTAATTTTTGTGTTTTTAGTAGAGATGGGGTTTCACCATGTTGGCCAGGCTGGTCTCGAACTCCTGACCTCAAGTGATCTGCCCACCTCAGCCTCCCACAGTGCTGGGATTACAGGCGTGAGCCACCATGCCTGGCCAAAACTCAATATTTGTTGTAAATATTTGTATTGAATCTCTGTAAAGGGAAAAGCAGCAGAGATACATTGTGGTGTTCTTACATCTTACATTGTGGTATTCTTACATCTGTTGACAATTCAACCAGTGTTTTAATCACTGTAGAAGCTTCTTCCTTTCTAATTTGTTTCTGCAGGGAAATCATATGTCTTCTGTTTCTAAAGTATGGCTGATTACTAGATTATGGTTGTCCTTTAATATATTCTTCCCAGTTGTTCTATTCCTAGAGTTTGTCTCTTTAAAAATAGTGTTTCCCTGGGCTGGGTGCAGTGGCTCACGCCTGTAATCCCAGCACTTTGGGAGGCCGAGGTGGCAGATCATGAGGTCAAGAGATCGAGACCATCCTGGCCGATATGGTGAAACCCCGTCTCTACTAAAAATACAAAATAATTAGCTGGGTGTAGTGGTGCACCTGTAGTCCCAGCTACTCAGGAGGCTGAGGCAGGACAATTGCTTAAACTTGGGAGGCGGAGGTTGCAGTGAGCCGAGATCGCGTCACTGCACTCCAGCCTGGGTGACGGAGTGAGACGCCATCTCAAAAAAAAAAATGGTGTTTCCCAAAAAACAACAAAAGAGTTATTTCTCTGTAGTTTAAGTCTTTAGGACAGTTTTGTAGATTGGTGTAACCTTAACCATTTTAAAATCAGAACTGATTCCTGAGGGATTGTTCTCAATGACAGAGTGGCTGTGATAATCAGTGGGTTTTTGTGTTTGACTGTATTCTTTCTTTAGTTATGTCATAATGCCTTCACATTTTAGCAAGACTTGCATATATATGAGAGCACTTAGGAATTTCTATTATTGCATAAGTAAAACTACCTTTTAAAATAGGCAATAGGCTGATGTGCAGCTCACACTTGTAATCCCAGAGCTTTGGGAGGCTGAGGCAAGAGGATCACTTGAGCCTGAAAGGTGGAGGCTGCAGTGAGCTGATCGTGCCACTGTACTCCAGCCTCAGCGACCCTGTCTCTAAAAAATAAATGTGTAATTCCAGTTAGTGAAACATTATTTAAGGTTTTGATTTAGAAAATATGAGTATCAGTTGTTTTCCATCAGATTAATACATTGATATTGGCATATTCTTGATTTTGCATGTGTTTCCTTTCCCTTCTCCAGTTGGCCAAAGTACAGTAAGTGTCTGTAGATCTTTTCCTGAGGAACACAGTTTCTTTTAAGGAGATTATTTAGTGTTCTGGTTGAAGTTGCTTCCTTTGGAGTGAAACAAGCAACAAAAGTGTTCTCACTAATTTAATATATTTTAAATAATATTTGCCGTATTTTAAAAGAAACCAAGAAGTAGGGAACCTGGATTTTATTTTTAAAAGAAGTTGAGGCCAGGCGAGGTGGTTCACGCCTGTAATTCCAGCATTTGGGAGGCCGAGGTGGGCGGATCACCTGAGGTCGGGAGTTTGAGACCAGCCTGACCAACATGAAGAAACCCCGTCTTTACTAAAAATACAGAATTAGCCGGGCACGGTGGTGCATACCTGTAGCCCCAGCTACTTGGGAGGCTGAGGCAGGAGAATCGCTTGAACCCAGGAGGTGGAGGTTGTGGTGAGCTGAGATTGCGCCATTGCACTCCAGCCTGGGCAACAAGAGCGAAACTCCATCTCAAAAAAAAAAAAAAAAAAAAAGTTGAGTTTTCTAGAGAATACATATTAGCAGACACTCTTGCTGCCTACCTTTTGAGGTCATCACTACAAATTGGTATTCAGATATTGTAAGTGATGTTCTTTAGGATTATCATTGATAGCAACTGAATAAACTGAGGGGGTTTTTTGTTTTGTTTTGTTTTGTTTTTTAATGCTGCAGCCTCTTCCTGTATGTAGTGTTTGGTGTCTTTTCCCACTGGGATCTTTCCTTGGTCTATAGCCTCTTTAATAATGTTAAGAAATTACTACTTGGCCCAGGCAATAATGTCACCTTCAAGATTGCTTTGAAAGTCATACCGTTTATTTTCTGTGAGTTAACTCTGAGTGGAGTAATTTTAAATGTGACAGCTCTTGTGATGTCGGTTTCTCTAGAGCTGTCCTTCAAAGATTGGTTTTGTTGTGTGCTGAAAGAAGGATATTGGCCAGCCTGGGAAGTCTCGGTTAACAGGAAGCAAAGTTCTGAGGAGAGCCACTTAAAGAGTTGTATTCATTCATAACAGAATTTAAATGCACAAAGTTCTCCAAGCACTGAAGAGCTAAGATTATTTTCTAGACCGCTTAATTGTTTTATATATATATTTCTAGAGAAGTCTTGCGGACATCTCACCCATACTCCAAGCCTCCTAGAGTTCTTTTGGTGAAGTAAATGACTTGATTACTGTCCAGTTAGTTGATCTGATAGAGTCTTAGATGTCATTTCTTTTAAAAGTCCTACCTTGGGCCCTGAATACTGATTTACGAGAATGAATAGTTAAATGAAAGATTGGAAACTAGAGCTAGTTCTCTTACTTTAAACTGACACCCTACCCCCTGCCTTATTGAAGAGGGTGTTGTTCATGTTCTCAAGTAGCAGTACAAAAATCTCACACCTTGGTCTGACCAGTATGAAAACAGCTGCTGTAGCACAAAATGTCCTTCCTCTGTCCCCGGCTGAGATTGGGGGAGGGACAAAGCCCAACTGTTACTTTACCCCATCCTGTCTGCCTGCTAGAAGGCCTGTTTCCTACCCTAATGGTTTCTGCCTAACAAATGGTGTTTCTTTTTTACAGCATTATGATCCTGGACTTGTTGTGGTGATGGTAATCTTAGCAGTGGTAATTTTTTATTTTCAGACTGAATTACTCCTTTTGTCATCAGTGCACCAATATGTTAGGCTTACTTTCTCTGTTGTAGCCTTCATCCTTCTGCTTGGTCTTTTTCATTTTCCTTTCCTTTCCTTATGCAACTTGTCTGATCCTTGTTCATTAAAGGGTAATGTTAAGAAGGGATGTATCTGTTTGTGTTAGAACTGCCAATAAAATCAGTTAAAACATTAAATTCTAATACTGTCAAAAACTTGATTTCCCCACAATGTAATGGGCACTAGCACTTGCTACTGCAATTTATAAATAAATTAAAACAAACTTTGACTGCCTTAGAAGGCAAAAGTACTAATGCAGAGTTTATAAACAGGGGTTTACAGAGGTAATGAATTTGTACCAAAACTTTCTTGATTCTTGCAAAACAAATTCTGACAGATCAAAAAAGATACCAAAATAAATTGCTTTGACATTTCTTTTTAATTCATTCATTGGACTATTTGTTTTTACCAGTAAATCCCTGACTGAGACGTTATGAAAGTGATATTGCACCTAGGAAGTCATTTTTATAACCTGTCTTTAATTTGGTCCTTTTGCTAAAGATTGCAGTCACTGCTTATTTATTATACCATTGGGCATAGGGTAGTAATGCATTTTCATTTTGCTTTACTGGCAGTCCTTTGATTGTATCTAAAAGAAGGCTGTATTCTAGAAGTTGTTTTTTTTTTTTTCTGACATGAGATGTTCTTTAACAGTTTGGGTTTGGTTTTTTTGTTTTGTTTTGTTTTTTTACTGTGATAATTCTAATTCTCCCTATTTATTGTTTAAAAACAATAATAGGATACATAAGTAGTTAAACTTATGAATTTGTTTTTCATTCCATCTTAAAGGCAAAAATTAATTCCACAAATATAGAGCCACCAAATACAAGTGGTTGTGGTCGTTTTGAACATGGTTTCTTCTTTATTTGGCAGGACCAAAACCAGTCATGATCATGGCATTTATTTTTTAAAAAGTTTTTTTTGGGGTTGGGAGGGTAATGCCTCAGATTTAGCCTAAGAAAACTCCATTTTTAGCCCAAAGGTATAATATATATCTATATATATATATGTGTGTGTGTGTATAACAACAACAACAACACAACCAAAAAAACCAATTGTTTACACCAGCCTGAGTGAAATGATGAGGGAAGTAAACATTGTGTTTTTTCACTAAAGGTGTACAACGGATAAGGTAAGTCCTCTTTTCAGTGGGCTTACATCACAATAAAAAGCGCAAGTTGTGATGTAAAACAGCTGTGGTAGTAAAGTGCTTGTCTGCCCCATTTTGCTTTGTTTGGCTGGTTATGAGTGGATTAAATATATATTTATTAAAAAAAAATTTCCAGCATAGATCAATTAGTTTAAAGTCAATTTTCTTCGCAACTAGTCCTTTTCACAGCTTACCAGTTACCCTCGCAGCCAGTGTTAAATCCACTCTAGGAAATGGGACTTTAGAGCACCAGATTAAAAGGAAAACTATTCTTTTCTCTAAGGGCAACTAATTGTTTCTTTTTATTTAAACTTTTCACAGCCCCATTAAATTGTAAAGCATCTCCTAGTCTATGAGGAACATCAAAAAAAATTGTAAAGCATCTTTTGAAAACAAATTCAACATACTGAGTTGTAATTATAGAGTTTTACTGCATCATGTTTAAAAATGTACTTTTTCTATTTAACCATGCCAGCTGAGATTTTTTTTTTTTTTTTAACTAGGTTAAAAAGTTGTGTGGGAGGATATCAGTGGGCAGAGTAAAGTGATTTTTGATGGGAAGTTATTTGGGGATCTTAAAAGGAATTTTTAAAGTTTTGCAATTTAAACCTCCTGATGCCATTGCTTAAAAGTGCTTTGCATTACTTATTAATGTAATTTTGCCATAGTAATTTGAAATTAATCCCAACTGGAAGGTCAGCCAAGGTGGTTAATTGGGTTTAAACTAGGAAAGGAAGGTCTTGAGTGTAAGCTGTGAGAATGGCTTGTGTTTGGTTCACTGTAGCTTTCTGGTCTCTGCACTCCAAGGCAAGATCTCTAACCACCCAAAACCCAATGTGTAAAATGAGCTGTTGGTTTGGCTTTGCACCTTACCTTGATTATGTGTTCCTGTTACAGGGAGAACAGATCCCATTCCAATCGTTGTCAAGTATGATGTCATGGGCATGGGTCGCATGGAAATGGAGGTAAATTGATCTCATTAACTCATAAGTTTTGTGGGATATTTTGAAATAATACTAATTCCAAATTCAGATGTCTGTGCAAGAATACATTTATCAGATGAAATGTAGTTTTAATATTTTTCTTTGGATGACTAAAAAATATATTTTACATTTTCATTTAGTGCTACTTTTGAGACAAATAGAATATAAACAGAGCTGCTGTTTTAACTGGCACATAAAGAAGTTAAGTGATTTGCCGAGGGTTATACAGCAAGGCAATATCAGACTTAGATCCAGACCTTGGTACTTGCTTCAGTAGGCAGTGTTGCTCAGCTCTTAAAATGTTGCTGTGATAAAAGCTTTGCCTTTGTAGAATTGGGTATGGCTGTCACCTGTAATACCTACTTTTCATTGCCTAAAATATTTTCTTCATTGACTCCTAATTCTTTTTTTTTTTTTTTTTTTTTTTTTTTTTGAGATGGAGTTTCGCTCTTGTTGCCCAGGCTAGAGTGCAATGGCGCAGTCTCGGCTCACTGCAACCTCCATCTCCCGGGTTCAAGGGATTCTCCTGTCTCCTGTCTCAGCCTTCTAAGTAGCTGGGATTACAGGCGCATGACACCATGCCCGGGTAATTTTTGTATTTTTAGTAGAAACAGGGTTTCATCATATTGGTCAGGCTGGTCTTGAACTCCTGACCTCGGGTGATCCGCCCGCCTCGGCCTCCCACAGTGCTGGGATTACAGGTGTGAGCCACTGTGCCCAGCCTCAATATTAATTTTCAAAGAATTAGGAGTCGCTGGGTGCAGTGGCTCACGCCTGTAATCCCAGCACTGTGGGAGGCCGAGACAGGCAGATCACCTGAGGTGAGGAGTTTGAGATCAGCCTGGCCAACATGGTGAAACTCCATCTCTACTGAAAATACAAAAAAAATTAGCAGGGCATTGTGGCGGGCACCTGTAATCCCAGCTACTCAGGAGGCTGAGGCAGGAGAATCACTTGAACTCGGGAGGCAGAGGTTGCAGTGAGCGGAGATCATGCCATTAAACCCCAGCCTGGGCGACAAGAGTGAAACTCCATCTCAAAAAAAAAAAAAGGAAAGAAAGAAAAGAAAATTAACATTGAAGTGAAGTCTACTTTCAACAAATGTGCCTTTTGGAAACTACCAGCATGAAAGTAACAAACTATTTTGCATGTGATTTTCTCTGTGAGGTGACAATAAGGCAAGCAGTAGCTAAGCAAAATACAATTTTTTTTTGGTTTTCAGATAATACTGTAGTTGTGCAAATAACTTTTTCATATCTAATCTTGGGGGTACTTTAGGAATTAAATCTAATCATATCTATTTTTGTCAAGCTTGATTATGCTGAAGATGCTACCGAACGGCGCCGTGTCCTAGAAGTAGAAAAAGAAGACACAGAAGAGCTGAGACAAAAGTACAAGGTATTTAAACAAAGCTATTCATTGGGAGATGGGGAGGTGCTCACTGAATAAGAAAGAACTCAAATTTTGTTGAAAATCATCACTGTTGCTAACAGCATTTGTTTGACATTTGGTGGTAATTAGTAGTAGATCTCAGATTTCTATTACATTCCTATTTATTGGCTCTGTAAAAACTATAGAGATAATAATACCTACTTCTAAAGTGTGTTAGAAAGATTACATGAGTTAGTGTTTGAAAACACAATGCCTGTTACATAGTAGGTATTCAAGTAGTGGTAGCAGTAAAAATTGTTAAAAGTCCTTTGAGGCCAGACACAGTGGCTCACACTTGTAACCCCAACACTCACTAGAGACGGGGTTTCACCATGTTGGTCAGGCTGGTCTCGAACTCCTGACCTTGTGATCCACCCGCCTCGGCCTCCCAAAGTGCTGGGATTACAGGCGTGAGCCACCACGCCAAGCCTAATTTTTGTGTTTTTAGTAGAGATGGGGTTTCGCCATGTTGGCCAGGCTGGTCTCGAACTCCTTGCCTCAGGTGATCTGCCTGCCACGGCTTCCCAGTTTGCTGGGATTTCAGGCGTAAGTCACCGCACTTGACCCCCTTTCTTGTTTTTGAACTTAGCTTAGCTATATATTAAATTTTTGTGTGTTTTATTTTATCCAGAACTATAATATAACCAACTCATCTTCTTTTCCTGCCCCTTTTTCTTTCCCCTTTTTCTTCTCCTTTCCTCTCTCTCTATTCACTCTTCAGCCTATTTATACTGACTTTAGCAGTTTTCACCAAACCACTTTATTCAAGGCCACCAAACACTTCTATTTGCTAAATCCAATAAATCATTTATTTATTGATTTATTTTATTATTATTATTATTATTATTTTTTTTTTTTTTTTAAGACTGAGTCTCACTCTGTTGCCCAGGCTGGAGTACAGTGGTGTGATTTAAGCTCACTGCTCCCAGGTTCAAGTGATTCTCGTGCCTCAGCCTCCGAGTAGCTGGGACTACAGGTATGAGCCACCACGGCCGGCTAATTTTTTTGAATTTTTGGTAGAGATGGGGTTTCACCATGTTGGCCAGGCTGGTCTCGAACTCCTTACCTCACATGATCTGCCCACCTTGGCCTCCCAAAGTGTGGGGATTACAGGCGTGAGCCACTGCGCCTGGCATACTCTTTCTTCTTTAAAACATTTTCATTACTCTTGGTTTTGAAGAATTTATACTTTCCTAGATTAGTTGCTTCTTATCTGTCTTGCTGCTTCTATGTAGATTCCTTTGTTGGCTGCTGTTTATTCTGCCTGAACTTCAGATATTGGAGTTCCTCAGCTTCAGACCTGGGCCGTCTTTTTCTGGCTACATTCTTTGTCTAGGCACAAGAGTGGTCATGACACCATGTTTCATCACCTTTCACTTGGTTAAATTTTCTCCTTTGGGTTTTAGCTTAAATATTACCTCATTATAGATCTTCCCTAATCAACTCATTTAAATAATTAACCACTCTGCCTTATTCTCTTGCAACAACCTCTCTTACAATTTGTAATTATAAATTTTTATTCACTAATTTATATTCTGCTTTCTGTACTAGTCAGAAAGGGCATTGAGGAGAGAGAGTATGTCTATTTGTCTGCCAGTATATATCCTGCATCCAGCACAGTGTGTGGTGCATAAGTACTCAGTAAATATTAGTTGAATGAATAAATATTTTGAAATAGTGAGAAAAGCCAGATTCATTTTATGTACTGTCTGAAATATAAACATTATAAAGAATACATTTTTATTTTTCAAGTAAAAGTTACACTGTCGAGTGAAAAATAAATGAAATACCTCAGTAATTCACAGCCTCATAAGATTATACATAGTATCTTGAGATGTTCTCTCCCTGGTAATAGAATTATTTCTCGGCTGGGTGCAGTGGATCACAGCTGTGATTTGGGAGGATTGCTTGAGCCCAGGAGTTTGAGAGCAGTCTGGGCAATGTAGCAAGAATCTGTCTCTACAAAAAGAAAAAAGAAAAAAAATAGCTAGGTGTTGGTGGTGCATGCCTATAAATCCCAGCTACTTAGGGAAGCTGAATTGGGAGGATCACTTGGGCCCAGGAGTTGAAGACAGCAGTGACCTATGATCATAACACTGCACTCCAGCCTGGGCAAGAGCAAGAATTACTTTCCCCATCTTATTGATCAAAATATTTACTCCGAAACCCTGTCAACTCTGAACTACACTGTTTCTAAAATCTTAAATGTCCTATTGTCTGACCATGATCTTTTTTCCTTCCTGCTGTCACTCCTTTATTCTCCTATATTTTTTCTTCAACTTCACATGACTTTGGAAGCTTTAGTAACTTAGCTCCTCCTTAATTTGTACTTTTCCCCTCTAGCACCACACACTCATGTTTACCTCTCATAGCACTTTGATCCCAACTCCCTTTCCTCCTAGTCCTTTTGTCATACATACTCACCAAAAGCCTGTCCCGTTAGTACAAAATGCATTACTTGCATTCTTCATTTCTATACCCTTTCTGCCAACCTCACTGGGCCCTCAGAGCTGCCAATTAATCCTCTCATGTGTCATCTCCCTCTTAGTCCTCTCAGCTGTCATTCTCAAACATTGGTACTCAGCCTTCATCTTTCCTTAACTACCCTTGTCGTATCTCTGCCTTCCCGTATGTTTTTAGTTAAGAAAGAGAATTTGGACCATCAGGTAGTAATGCCTTCATCTACGTATACTATCCTACATCAAACCAGGGTTCACCTGCTCTCATACTTCAATATTTCTCTTTTGTTTCACCATCTGTTAAATGATAATTTGTACGTACATCTGAATTCTGGATCCTAACTCTCCCTGTCTTATCAAGGACCTTCCACTTCTTTCCTGTATTGGCAACCTTTCTCTTTATTTGTTCTTTTCCTATCAACAGTAAACATACTTGAACATTTGTTGGGAGAGGGAATCCTAAAATTAAAAAAAAAAAAAAAAAAAAACCCACTCTGATTTACTCTCCATATAGCTACCATCTTCTCTTTTTACTTGTCTTTAGAACCAGAATTCTTAGTCACTACTCTGACTGCTTCCTTTTCATCACTCTCTCATCTCTAATTTTATAGAGTTGGGATCTCACTCTGTCGTCCATGCTGGAGTTCTGTGGTGCTATCATAGCTCACTACAGCCTTAAACTCCTGGGCTCATACAATCCTCCCACCTCAGCCTCCCAAGTAACCGAGACTATAGGCGTGCACCACCATGCCTGGCTAATTTTTTTTTTTAAGAGATAGGGTCTCACTATGTTGCCCAGGCTGGTCTCAAACTCCTGACTTCAAATGATCCCCCTACCTCAGCCTCCCATTTTTATTTTTTAATTTTCATTTTTATCAAAGTTTTACTTGTATATAATCTTAGAGCCAAATAGCTCTACCAGACTTTTAAAAAACAAAAACTGCAGTCTCATTTGACATTCTTGTTATTTTATTAAATATTTTTAATGTGTGAGATATAAAGAAAAACTATAAACACTTAGGTATTTTCTACTCAATTTAAGAAAAAGCACTATCAGTAACTTCATGATCCCATCGCATTTCTGTCTCCTTCAGAGATAAACACTATGCTGATTTTTGTGTTTTTCGCCTTTTTTTTTTTTTTTTTTTCCTTTTTGAGACAGTCTTGTTCTGTCACCCAGGCTGGAGTGCAATGGCAGAATCTCAGCTCACTGCAACTTTTGCCTCCTGGTTTCAAGCAATTCTCCTGCCCCAGCCTCCTGAGTAGCTGGGATTACAGGTGTGCACCATCACACCCAGCGAATTATTTTTGTATTTTTAGTGGAGACAGGGTTCTGTCATGTTGGCCAGGCTGGTCTAGAACTCCTGACCTCAAGTGATCCGCCTGCCTCAGCCTCCCAAAATGCTGGGATTACAGGCGTGAGCCACTGTGCCTGGCCCCCTCACAATTTTGTAGGTAAAATTGTTGTTGAGATAAAATTCACATAACATAAATTTACCATTTTAGTCATTTTATAGCAATACTACAATTTAATGATTTTTAGCTTATTTACAGTGTTGTAAAATTATCACCACTGTGGCCAGTGCGGTGGCTCACACCTGTAATCCCAGCACTTTGGGAGGCCAAGGTGGGCGGGTCACTTGAGGTCAGGAGTTCCAGACCAGCCTGGCCAAAATGGTGAAACCCCTTCCCTACTAAAAATACAAAAAAAAAAAAAAAAAAAGCTGGGCGTGGTGTTGTGCGCCTGTAACCTGAGCTACTCAGGAGGCTGAAGCAGGAGAATCGCTTGAACCCAGGAGGCGGAGGTTGCAGTGAGCCAAGATCGCTCCACTGCACTCCAGCCTGGGCGACAGACAGAGTGAGACTCTATCTCAAAAAAAAAAAAAAAATGCAACGGTGAACATTCCTGTCGTCTTTCTGATCTTTATAGAGAAGCTTTCAGTCTTTCACCATTATGATGTTAGCTGGGGGTTTTTTGTTTTCATCAGGTTGAGGAAGTGCCTAATTTCTAGAAATTCCTGCTTTGTTTAGTGTTTTTACCATGAAAGAGGGTATTGGATTTTGTCAAATGCTTATTTTGCATCTACTGAGATAACTTTGTGGGTTTTTTCCTTTTATATTCTGTTAATAATGGTGTATTACATTGTAGTGGTGTATTACATTGATTGATTTTTGTATGTTGAACCAACATTGAGTTCCTGGGATAAATCCCACTTCGCCTTTTAATATGCTGTTGAATTTGGTTTGATAGCATTTTGTTGAGCATTTTTGCATCTGTACACAGAAAAGATACTAGTCTGTGGTTTTCTTGTAATGTCTTTGTATCAGGGTAATACTCAGAATAAATTAGGAAGTGTTCCTTCCTCTTCTATTTTCCCTTGCATTTTAAAATGGCTTTTTAACGTGTTTTGTATCCTAAATATGTATTGCTTAGTTTTATGTAGTGGGTGGGTGGGTGGGTTGGTGGGTTGGTTGGTTGGTTGGTTGGTTTGTTGGTTTTGAGACAGTCTTGCTTTGTTGAGACAGTCTTGCTTTGTCGCCCAGGCTGGAGTGCAGTGGCACGACGGCTCACAGCAACCTGTGCCTCCCGGGTTCAAGCAATTCTCATGCCTCAGCCACCCAAGTAGCTGGGATTACAGGCGTGCGCCACCACGTCCAGCTAATTTTGTTTTGTTTTGTTTTGTTTTTAGACGGAGTCTTACTCTGTCACTCAAGTTGGGGTGCAGTGGCACGATCTCAGCTCACTGCAGCCTTCACCTCCTGAGTTCAAGCAATTCTTGTGCCTCAGCCTCCCGAGCAACTGGGATTACAGACACGTGCCACCATGCTCAGCTGGGTTTTTTTTGTTTGTTTGTTTTTTGTTTTGTGTGTGTGTGTGTGTGTGTGTGTGTGTGTGTGTGTGTGTGTGTGTGTTTTTAATAGAGACGGGGTTTCACCATGTTGGCCAGGCTGGTCTCGAACTCCTGACCTCAGGTGATCCACCTGCCTTGGCCTCCCAAAGTGCTGGGATTACAGGCGTGAGCCACCACGTGGCCTAGTTTTACATGTTTTTTAACTTTATATAAGTGGAATCAGTTTTCTTGTATATTTATATATATATATATATATATATATATATATATATATATATATATATATATACACACAAGAGTTTCTCCAGAGTGTGACGTTTATTTATTTTCTTGTTTCCATTGCTGTAAGGGGTTAAACCTGTGTTCAAGGAATACACATAGGCTTAACTTCTTAAAGCAATATACTTTAGCCTCTGTATAATGTTGTCATTATCCTTTTTTACCTTAAAATTCTGCAGCTTCAGATTCATGGAAGGGTCTTTTAAACATTTTTGTTAATTCTTAGCTGTATTATACTGTGTTGATATATGTTGTGCATATTACTTCTTCATTTCTGAGTTTATTACGGTTTCTTCTATAGCCTATAATGGGCTTTTTGTCTGTGTAAATAGTCTTTATTTTTTTGAGATGGAGTCTCTCGCCCAGGCTGGAGTGCAGTGGCGCCATCTCGGCTCACTGCAAGCTCCGCCTCCCGGGTTCATGCCATTCTCCTGCCTCAGCCTCCCGAGTAGCTGGGACTACAAGTGCCTGCCACCACGCCCAGCTAATTTTTTGTATTTTCAGTAGAGACAGGGTTTCACCATGTTAGCCAGGGTGGTCTCGATCTCCTGACCTTGTGAACCGCCCACCTCGGCCTCCCAAAGTGCTGGGATTACAGGCGTGAGCCAGCGTGCCCAGCCTTGTCTGTGTAAATATTCTATGAGTACTGTTTATTTGAGATAGGGCCTCACTCTGTCACCCAGACAGGATCTCACTCTGTCACCTAGAAGTGCAGTGGCAGTGATCACAGCTTACTGCAGTCTCGACCTCCTGGACAGAAGCGATCCTCCCACCTCAGCTTCCCGAGCATCTGGGGCTACAGGTGCATGCCACCACACCCAGCTAATTTTTATATTTTTTGTAAAGACAGGGTTTCACCATGTTGCCCAGGCTGGTTTTGAACTCCTAGGCTCAAGCTGTCCACCCACCTCAACCTCCCAAAGTGCTGGGATTACAGGTGTGAGCCACTATGCCCGGCCTCTACAAGTACTTTTTTTTTTTTTTTTAATTGAGATGGAGTCTCACTCTGTTGCCCAGGCCAGAGTGCAATGGCACGATCTCAGCTTATTGCAACCTCCACCACCCAGATTCAAGTGATTCTCATGCCTCAGCCTCCCAAGTAGATGGGATTACAGGCGCCCACCACCACACCCGGCTGATTTTTGTATTTTTAGTAGAGACAGGGTTTCATCACGTTGGTCAGGCTGGTCTCAAACTCCTGACCTCAGGTGATCCACCCACCTCGGCCTCCCAAAGTGCTGGGATTACAGGAGTGAGCCACCGCGCCCAGCCTACGAGTACTTTTTGAAGGACTTCCTCAGCCTTCCAAGTAACTGGGACTACAGGTGCACACCACCACGCCTAGCTAATTTTTTGTATTTTTGGTAAAGATGGGGTTTTGCTGTGTTGCCCAGGCTGGTTTCAAACTCTTGAGCTCAGGTAATCCGCCTGCCTCAGCCTCCCAAAGTGCTGGAATTACAGACATGGGCTACCACACCCGGCCTATTTTATTTTTTAAGTTATTATGTGGTCTCAAAGTGGGAAATAAATGGATGGATGGATGGATGGATGCATGGATGGATGGATGGATATAGGATGGATTATATTTGTGTTGTTCTAGTTACCTTTATAGCTTAATGAAATTACCCATGTTTGAGTGTCCATTATTTTCATACTATAAGCAATAAAAAGCTAGCTTGTTTTCTCTTCTTTCCTCTTCCGTTTTAAAAACTCTATCATATAATGTTAATAAGTAAAATGGCCATTCTTAGTATGTGGCTTCATACCATTTAATTATTATATTATGTACACTACTTCTATTACTTAATAATTTTCATGTTTTGTAAAGTTCTTTTTACTTCAGTTTGCAGAAGTAAGCAAACTCAAATTCATATCTGCTTCTGCCTGCCCACCCAGTTTTTTATTATTTGTATCATTTCTATTTTCTGACAGCATATAACATACAGTTATATGTATATGTTACAGTTATATGTATATACTTTAATAGCCCTATTTCTTTTAACCTTAGTTATAGGAGTAAATGGTTTTAAAGCAGTCTGCCAGTTCTTTTGCTGAGTTTTCTTCTATTATTTCTGAATTTTGTACCCTGTTAACTTACTTAAAAGTGGTTGTGCAAACAGTATTTCTTGAATTATTTATATACATATGTATTTTATATAAACATAAGCCTATAAAAATAATTCACATCCAGCCTTGGGCACTGTGATGAAACCCTGTCTCTACGAAAAGTACAAAAATTAGCCAGGCATAGTGGCATGCCCCTGTGGTCCTAGCAACTCAGAAGGCCGAGGTGGGAGGATTAATTGAGCCCAGGAGGTCGAAGCTACAGTGAACTGTAATTGCACTACTGCACTCCAGTCTGGCCAATAGAGCAAGACGCTGTCTCAAAAAAAAAAAAATAGTAATATTAATTTAGGCAATTACATATATATCAACTTATGTATATGTGTGTATATATGTACACATACATATAACTCCATATATACGTGTATGTATTCTGTATATTTGAAAGATATATATAAAATCCTAAGTTAATTCTTTCCTTAGATATCTTATAGTATTTATTGTACCACTGTCTTCTGGAGTTGAGAGAGAGTGAGAGAGAGAGAGAGAGAGAGAGGGAGAGAGAGAGAGAGAGAGAGTGAGAGAGAGTGTGTGTTGTTGAAGAGATCAAAGGCTGGCCTGAGAACTTCTTGATTGTTTTTGCCTAGCTGCTGAAAGGAGTCTGTCTTTAAGATTCAATAACTTTACTACACTATTGATTGTCACTGATTGTTCTGGGACCATTTTCATTGTCACACTGTGTGCCCTTTCTTGTCCTGTGTAGTTGAGTGGATCTTCCTTTAGTGAGCATGTGCTGATAGCCTTTTTTTTTTTTTTTTTTTTTTTTTTTTGAGACAAGGTCTCACTCTGTCACCCAGGCTGGAGTGCAGTGGCGTAATCTTGGCTCACTGCAGCCTCTGCCTCCCAGGCTCAAGTGGTCCTCCCACCTCAGCCTTTCAAGTAGCTGGGACCAAAGGCAAGTGACACCATGCTCGGCTAATGTTTTGTATTTTTGGTAGAGCCGGAGTTTCACTATGTTACCCAGGCTGGTCTTGAACTCCTGAGCTCAAGCCATCTGCCTGCCTCGGCCTCCCAAAGTGCTGGGATTACAGGCGTGAGCCACCGCACCTGGCCTCAGCCTTTTCTTAGATCTGCCACAGTTGAGCAGAACTTTTTGCTTTTCTCTATGTGCATTCTTTGTACTGCAAATATTTCCTCATCCACCCTAACCCAACTTCATCCCTTTGTTCTTCCCAGATCTCAGAAATTCTTGATGAGTGCGAGAGATGTAGGTATATTCATTTCAGAGGATCCTTTTATGTACAGGATATATGTTTTGCCATTTTCTGAAATTGCCACCTTTGGCTTTTTTGATATTGTTTAGCTTTGCCTTGTGTGGCTTCTAGTACATTTCCCTTATTCAGGTTCTATAAAAAGCTTAACTTTCCTTCTGTGTGTTTTTCATTCTCCAGATCATATCTATTGCCCAGTTCTTCTGAAAATGCAGTTGGTGGGGTTTTTTTAATTCATAATTTTGTTTTTATGATACCCAAGAAGAAAATCAAAGCTGTTTTCCTATACTGCTGTATTCATACCAGGAACTCTAGTTTTGTTGCTTAAATTTGCAGCCAGGTGTGGTGGCTGACACCTGCAATGTCATCACTTTGGGAGACCAAGGTGGGAGGATCACTTGAGCCCAGGAGTTCGTGACCAGCTTTGGCAGCATAGTGAGACCTCATCTCTACAAAAAATATAAAAGTTAGCTAGGTTTGCTGGTACACGCCTATAGTCCAAGATACTTGGGAGGCCAAGGTGGGAAGATTGCTTGAGCCCAGGAGGTGAAGACTGCAGTGAGCCATGAACTGCACTGTACTCCAGCCTGGGCAAAAAAGCCACAAGTCGTTTAATAGCCAGACAACATGAAACTATCCGGGACTCTCAAAGAAAATTATTGTGAAGGATTAGATAGGGCAAAAATAACAATGTGCTACACATACTCACTTTTTAGTTTTAATAAGTCTGTCCAAATTAGTTCAGTACTGCCACTCCAGAAAATAATAACCTTTTCTTGTTTACTGATTAAGTAGCTCTTATGGGAGATGATAGAGCTGCTTTGAAACTGTAGATATAGTCTTTGAGATAGGACTTATCTTTTTTAGGTCAGTCTGCTAGAAGGAGTTGCTCATTATGAAAGTAATGCATCTACCCTGCTCTAAAAGTCAAGCAAGTAGTCACTTAGCATTCCTGTCCCTTTCTCATCCTTCTGTGCGACATTAGCAAATGAATATACTCAACTTGCTTTGAGGTATCTTTTAATTGTTTTCTCTTTTTTCCTTTTTGAGATGTCTTTTGATGTCTAGTTTTTAAGTGAAACTGCTGAGGCAAATTGGACTGCCTTTGAGTCAGTCCCACAGTTTTTTGTTGTTGTTGTTTTTCTCCAACCTCCTCTCACATGTAAGAGTCCCACAGTTTTCAATCTCGCTGAGACCAGCAGATAACACATATCTGTGGGTTGGCTTTCTAAACAGTGCAGCTTATATGTAGAATGACCATAGAATATTTAACTCCATCATTGGCTACAGACTCAGGTAATGCTTTTTTCCTTCATGTCTGAAAACTAGACTATTAATACAGGTTGTGTATCCCTTATCCAAAATGCTTGAGACCAAAGGTGTTTCAGATTTCAGATTTTTGGGGGGTTTTGGAATATTTGCATTATACTTATCAGTTGAGCATCCTTAGTCCTTTTAAAAATTTGTTTATTTGAAGACAATTGTTAGTACGACGACACACAAATTACCCACCAAAGTACCACTTGTGTTTCATCCAGCTTTTACTGGTACCACTAAATATTATGAAAAGCCCTTTTTTGTCTTCTCAGATAGACTGTTTTTTCTATAACATTCACTTAAAGTTTTACCAAGTTCATTTTTTGTTTCTTTGTATTTCATGGTTCTTGAAGGATTATGTTGACAAAGAGAAGGCAATTGCCAAAGCCTTGGAAGACCTCAGAGCCAACTTTTATTGTGAACTGTGTGATAAGCAATATCAGAAACATCAGGAATTTGATAACCATATCAACTCCTATGATCATGCACACAAGCAGGTGAGTTGTAGTTACTTGCTAACAGAAGAAGGTACCTATCTATTGTTACAACAATTGGATTTTATGAGTATACCCCCCAAAACTTGGTGTCTATGATTTCTTGTGTCTGCCGATCTTTATCTGCAGTCATCCAACACACTTTGTTTTTTCAGTGGCAGAAATCCTGACATAGACACCACCTCCAGCCCACACTCCCACATATACACTATTTGACAAATTGTGTTTTGTAAATCTTATATAATGTTTTTGCCTTTTATTGATTTCTAAGTTTTTATTTAATTTTGTAATTCAGCTGAGGGTCACTGGGAGCTTTGTTTCCATTTCTGCTCTTAACGCGTTAAACTTTGAAGAGTTATTCAGCAGACTGTTATTTTCAAGTTCCCTACATAAGAGTTCATGCTTTATTGGCTACCATTTTCTATTATTAAGTCATTTTGTTATTCAGTATACCTTGGAAGTTAGATAAATTTTGAGAAGGAAAATAAAATTAGATGCTATCTTAACTTTAACAAAAAACTCTGATGCTGCATGTTGAAGAGCTGATAAACGAATTACACTTTGCAGTCTTTGCTCCCCCTCCCCACCGCCACCCCATCATTTTAGAGGAGAAAATTGTACCTAACTAGTTATTGATATACAGAAGATGGCAATAATCCCCCTGGGAGAGTTTAGAAGGGAAAAATAAATTGTTACACTATAGGACAGTTCTGGCTAGTTAAAGAATTTCAAGCCATTTGATCTTGGATGACTTTAACATAACTTACTAGGTTTTGGGGGGGTACAATAGTTGTATTTGTTAAACTTGTAAATTTATGAGCATTGGAATGATGTCTCTTAAGCTGGACTTGTTGAACTAAGATTTTTTTTTTAGCCTTCATCTTCCACCAACCATAAGATTTCAGTGCACAGGTAAAAGGCAATCTTTGACCAAGTTTTATTCTTACTAGAACGGGAAGAATTTGTAAGCTGGTTGTGGTATTACACTTTTTTGGAACAGTCTCCCCCATTTAAATATACCTAACCAATTTAAGATTCTTCCACTAATGGACTTGTATTCAAGACAGCTTTTCAACTTACTACATACCTTTGGACATTCTTTTCTGTTTTTTTGAGACGGAGTTTTGCTCTTTCGCCCAAGCTGGAGTGCAGTGGTGGATCTCGGCTCACTGCAACCTCCACCTTCTGGTTTCAAGTGATTCTCCTGCCTCAGCCTCCTGAGTAGCTGGGATTACAGGTGCCTGCCACCATGCCCAGCTAATTTTTGTATTTTTAGTAGAGATGGGGCGAACTCCTGACCTCGTGATCCGCCCACCTCGGCCTCCCAATGTGCTGGGATTACAGGTGTGAGCCACCGCGCCCGGCCGTGGACATTCTTTTAATACATTGTCAGCTTTGCTTGATTTGAAGAAGAGAAATTTATAGAGCATATATATATATATAGACAAGCTGTATTGGCAGTTACTTTTTTACTCTTTCAAAGACTGGTTTTTCAGGAAAGAAAAATTCAACAGTGAATACTTCTATCCAGGACCTTTTCCAGTTTTTCAAAGTATTTATAATTTAAAAATGTTAGGCCAGCCGGGTGCGGTGGCTCACGCTTGTAATCCCAGCACTTTGGGAGGCCGAGGCGGGCGGATCACGAGGTCAGGAGATCAAGACCACGGTGAAACCCCGTCTCTACTAAAAATACAAAAAATTAGCTGGGCGTGGTGGCGAGTGCCTGTAGTCCCAGCTACTCAGAGAGGCTGAGGCAGGAGAATCGTGTGAACCCGGGAGGCGGAGCTTGCAGTGAGCCGAGATCGCACCACTTACACTCCAGCCTGGGTGACAGAGCAAGACTCCATCTCAAAAAAAAAAAAATTTTAGGCCAGGCACGGTGGCTTGCACCTATAATCGCAGCACTTTGCAAAGCCAGGGCAGGAGGATCACTTGAGCCCAGGAGTTCGAGACCACCCTGAGCAATGTACAAGACCTGCCCCCCAATCTAAGCTAATTACAAAAAACGTAATTAGTTGGGTGTGGTGGCACATGTGTAATCACAGCTACTCCAGAAGCCGAGGTGTTAGAATCGCTTGAGCCCAGGAGTTTGAGGTTGCAGTGAGCCATGATCATGCCACTGCACTTCACACTGGGCAACAGAGCCAGACCTTGTCTCAAAAAAACAAAACAAATAAAAAACTCTTTCAGATTATCTTTATTTAATTAAGACATTTAGTATCTAAGTATATACTCAAGTTTTGGGGTTCTTGAGAATTTTTTCAATTAAGAAATATCTGTGATATATTAACAGAGAAGATATTTTAGGCGGAAAAATGACATTTAGAAAGGTTAGGCCAGGTGCAGTGGCTCATGCCTATAATCCCAGCACTTTGGGAGGCTGAGATGGACAGAGTCACATGAAGCCAATTCAAGACCAGCCTGGCCAACATAGCAAAACCCTGTCTCTACTAAAACTACAAAAATTAGCCAGGCATGGTGGTGCACGCCTGTAATCCCAGCTGCTTGGGGGTTCGAGGCACGAGAATCGCCTGAACCTGGGAGGCGGATTTTGTGGTGAGGCAAGATCATGTCACTGTACTTCAGCCTGGGTGACAGAGCAAGACCCTGTCTCAAAAAAAAAAAAAAAAAAGAAAAGAAAAAGAAAGAAAGGTGGTTACACACTAGTTGATGACTTCAGAGTCAAGTTTTAGCTAGAAAAGAGGCCAGGTGCGGTGGCTCGTGCCTGTAATCCCAGCAGTTTGGGAAGCTGAGGGGGAGTTCACCTGAGGTCAGGAGTTCCAGACCAGCCTGGCCAACATGGCGAAACCCCATCTCCGTTGAAAATACAAAAATTAGCTGGGCATGGTAGCGTGCACCTGTAGTCCCAGCTTCTCAGGAGGCTGAGGCAAGAGAATCACTTGAACCCGGGAGGCAGAGGTTATAGTGAGCCGAGATCGTGCCATTGCACTCCAGCCTGGGTGACAGAGCGAGACTCCATCTCAAGAAAAGAAAAAAAAGGTTTTTTTGTTTGTTTGTTGTTCTTGAAATGGAGTTTCACTCTTGTTGCCCAGGCTGAAGTGCAATGGCGCGATCTCAGCTCACTGCAACCTCCGCCTCCCGGGTTCAAGTGATTCTCCTGCCTCAGCCCCCAGAGTAGCTGGAATTACAGGCATGCACCACCACGCCCGGCTAATTTTTGTAAAGAAAAAAAAGTTTTAACTAGAAAACAATAGGCTGGGTGTGGTGGCTCACACAGTATAATCCCAGCACTTTGGAAGGCCAAGGCGGGCAGATCAGTTGAGGTCAGGAGTTCAAGACCAGCCTGTCCAACTTGGTGAAACCCCGTCTCTACTAAAAATAAAAAAAATTAGCCAGGCGTGGTGGCCTGGCTAGTAGTCCCAGCTACTCGAGGCAGGAGAATTGCTTGAGTCTGGGAGGTGGAGGTTGCAGTGAGCCAAGATGGCACCACTGCACTCCAGCCTAAGTGACGGAGCAAGACTCCATCTCAAAAATAAAGAAAAAAGTAAACCAGGAAAAAGTATAATTCAAACTTCAATAATGTATAGACTTGCCTTTTAAGGGAAAAAAAGCAAAACAGATTTACAATGTAATAAAATTCACATTGACAGCATTAATGTGTTGTATGATAATGTTTTAGTGACACTGTCCTCAACCTGAATGTAGTAGAAATTGTTACATCTTTGGTTCATTTGAATTTGACATGTTTATTCTCCTGCACACCTTGTGTTACCTCGGCTCTCCTACCACTTTTCTCTATTGCATTTGCTCTCAAACTAGGGAGATTTTGTCACTCTGGAGGCACTTGGCAATGTCTCTGTACGTTTTTGGTTGCCCCAACTAAGGGTGTGATACTACTGGCATCTAGTAGGTTGAGGCCAGTAATGCTGGTAACATCTTACAATGCACAGGAAAGCTCCTTGAAACAAAGAGGCAAAATGGCAGTTAATAGTGCTGCAGTTGAAAACCCTGTTCTATCAGAATTAATTAAAAACTTTTGTATATATATGATATTGTGGTGTCATTTGACCTTAGTACAAACAAATTATTGTCATTTTAAGTCCCAAGTTATGTTGTAAACATTTATGAAGTGCTCATCTAGGTGATCCAGAATATTCACTTATTACTCTTCTTTAGAGTACCATCAAAATAAAAATACAAAATTAAGGGTTACCCATGGAGAACTCATGGACTGCCTGTTCACTAATACAGAATTTATATCTGTGATCCCTGGTCTAGGAAAAATCTTTAGCTGGTATGATGAATGAATGCATGTGAGTTTATTTCTTCATCTTAAAAGCTCATCTTATGCATTAAAAAAAAAAAAAACCACGTAGTACAAGTTTGGTTTTGGTTTTGTTTTTTGGTGAAATGTTCTTCATTTGCTTGAAAGGTAGGCTTTTTCACCTTTCTTCATACTGCTGTTCTAATGCAAACAGTAGGATCTCAAAACAGAATGTTATAAATATATAAACAAAAGAAGCACAGCACTAAATTTTTCATAGTTCGTCTCTTCCCTGAACTTGGAATGTCTGAGGAACCCACTGGGTGCAGTGGCTCATGCCTGTAATCCCAGCTACTGAGGAGGCTGAGGCAGGAAGATCTGTTGAGGCCAGGAGTTCAAGGCTGCAGTGAGCTATGCTCGTGCCACTGCACCTCAGCCTGGGTGACAGAGCAAGACTCTGTCTCTCTAAAAAAAAAAAAAAACAATTACCCTGATGTGGTGACACGCACATGTAGTGTAAGTCCCAGCTACTTGTGAGGCTAAGGCAGGAGGATCACTTGAGCCCAGGAGTTTGAGGTTGCAATGAGCTGTGATCATGCCACTATACCCTAGCCTGGGTGACAGAGCAAGACCCTGTCTCGGACAACAAAAAAAAAGAATTTCTAAGGAATCTTTAATTGACCTTGGTACAACACAGCCACATAACCCCTAACAGGAGGAAGGACATATTTTTCATTCCTCTTTGATGGACATGAACTTAACATACAAATGGACCTACCATTTTTCCAAATTCATGCTCTAAAATCATAAAGACACCCTGTCTTGTCTTCCAGGAAGGCACACAGGATTATTATGAATCTGAGATAATAGGTAAGTACTTTCAGCCCTGTATTAGCAATCCCTAGTTTGCATCTTCTATCAGATTTTCACCATTAATATTTTTCAGAGAAATAATGTATTATGTTAGTAGTAAACTATAGTAGAGGCAGGGTCCTAAACATACCCTTCTCTTTAATAAGCACAAATAATCTCTCCAAAAGGAGCTATATAGTCACCCTCATTCAAGATTTGAGTTGTTTTTTTCCTGACGGGATGCGGGGGTGTTATGTGCCTCTTTATATTCACTAGTTTTTCTCAGGTTTTCCAAGATTTTACGAAGAGTCGTTAACACAAAAATATTAAGACCCAGCTTGATCTTCAGAGATACAGAAGCTGATTAGGTATTTTGGCTCTTTTCAGTAGTTTAACCCTAGTTTTCAAGTGATCGATGTTAATACATTTTGAAATCTCTAAGAGTAGGCCTTTCCATTTCTGAAGAAATCCAATATATGATTCCTTTTTACATGAGTTAATTCTGATAACACCTGAATGCTCAATAGACATTAGCACTGACTAGCCGGGCGCGGTGGCTCACGCCTGTAATCCCAGCACTTTGGGAGGCTGAGGCTGGCGGATCACAAGGTCAGGAGATCGAGACCATGCTGGCTAACATGGTGAAAACCCCTCTCTACTAAAAATACAAAAAAGCCGGGCGTGGCAGCACGTGCCTGTAGTCCCAGCTACTGGGGAGGCTGAGGCAGGAGAATTGCTTGAATCCGGGAGGTGGAAGTTGCAGTGAGCCAAGATCATGCCACTGCACTCCAGCCTGGGCGACAGAGCAAGACTCCATCTCAAAAAAAAAAAAAGACATTAGCACTGATCATCTCCTACCTTTGTTGGCTTAGTGTAAGTTACAGACAAATTTGAAACTACAGATTTTTCTGTCTCTACCTCCTTGCCTCCTTAATTATTTTGCATATCTTTTTAAAAAATTTGTCTGCTAATGGATATGACAGTGGAATCATTTTCTTTAGCATTTCAAGAGGCCTAAAATTCAAACTCCAAAGAAGATTCTGTTTCCCAAAAGTAAATTAATAGCAGCACCACCTTTATAGTCAATCGTCCCTCCCTCCCTCCCTTCCTCCCTTCCTTTCTTCTTCTTTTTCTTTTCTTCTCTCTCTCTCTCTCTCTTTTTGGCTGCTTCCTTTGTACCTTGTTACCTACTCAGGATTTTTCTTCCAATCTTAGCCTCTTGTTTGTGCCACTAAAGGTCCTCCTAGTACATAAACTAGAGAGGTCACAAATTATCTCACAGATATATTTTATCTGGCCTTCACATTATTAGTTTTTCCCTTTTTAATTTCAGTTGATTCCCAAATTTTAAAAATTCAATTTTACATAATTTAGGCTTTGGCTTATCTTGAAAAATTAAAATTATCAGACAACATTGGGCCTACATTTCAACATAACAGTTGACTAAAGCTGAACAGTTGCCATCTCTTTGCTCATTCTGCAACTAGCTGTGATCTCCACTTCATCTTTTCTCTTACACCAATCTGTGTGACTCATTATGTTACCTGCCAAACTCCTGTAAACATTTGAATTTGTGACTCAGGCCTATGCTTTTCCTTCCTTCCCACACAGGTTCCCATGGCTTCTGACTGATACTGGGGAACTGGCACATTGAAAAGCTGCCTCCTTGCTAATAGTGTTGGGACCAACTTCCTTGCGATTTCAGTCTCTGGTAGTCTGATCCAGATTATCAAAATCTGGTACTGTAAAACATCTTCAGAAATTCTTTAGGCCAAGCGTGGTGGCTCATACCTGTAATCCCAGCACTTCAGGAGACTGAGGCGGGCAGATCATTTGAGCCCAGAAGTTCGAGACCAGCCTGGGCAACATGGCAAAACCCGGTCTCTACAAAAAATGCCCCCAAAAATTAGCTGGATGTGATGGCAGTTGCCTGTGGTCCCAGCTGCTGGAGGGGCTGAGTCTATTAATACATGATTTAGTTAACTTTGTCTAAACTGTTTGCAACTGCTTTTTGACAAGATTGACCTTGTCTAAACTGTTTGCATCTGCTTTTTGACAAGATTACTTACTCTTACTTGACACTTGACGGTTTCATTACGCAGTAACATACATTGCCAAGGAACAGAAATTTAGAGTTTTCCTCAGGAGGATCATTTGAGCCCAGGAGGTGGACATTGCAGTGAGCCAAGATCGTGCCACTGCACTCAAGCCTGGGTAATATGTTGAGCAAGGCCCTGTCTCAAAAAAAAAAAAAATTCCTTTAACTGTAGGATTCAGTATCTCAGTCAGAGGAATATGCTTTTAGCCTCCCTCTTCTTTCTGCTAAAATACCTGTAGTATGAAAACTCCTATACTTTTTACATTTTCTAAAAGGACTAAAGTCTTATTTAATTCCAAGGTCTGTTTCAGTTGTGAACAAAAGCAGTAGTTCCCTGAGCTTTAAATAGCAGAACTAAAACAGATGAAGCCTCTAGCAGCCACCAGTGACTGTATTCTGATTTGTACAGAATATAATCTGTTAATACATGATTTAGTTAACTTTGTCTAAATTGTTTGCAACTGCTTTTTGACAGGATTACTTATTCTTAGTTGACTGTTTCATTACCCAATAACATGTATTACTTAAACAGCACAGTTCTCTTCAGGGATTATGCTTTAAGAAACAACACAGGTTTGAAGAAAGGAGTGCATCTCAGCACTTGAACATGTTGTAGTTTTAATAACCTATAGCAGAGAGGTGAAAATGGGAAGTTGGGAAGTTGGGAATGGGAAGTTGGGAAGTTGGTCCCAACACTATTAGCAAGGAGGCAGCTTTTCAATGTGCCAGTTCCCCAGTATCAGTCAGAAGCCATGGGAACCTGTGTGGGAAGGAAGGAAAAGCATAGGCCTGAGTCACAAATTCAAATGTTTACAGGAGTTTGGCAGGTAACATAATGAGTCACACAGATTGGTGTAAGAGAAAAGATGAAGTGGAGATCACAGCTAGTTGCAGAATGAGCAAAGAGATGGCAACTGTTCAGCTTTAGTCAACTGTTATGTTGAAATGTAGGCCCAATGTTTTAATAACCTGTAGCAGAGAGGTGAAAATGTTGGGTTCAGTGGTATTCTGTACCACTGTTCATACCATTTTCTTGGGGTCTGTTTTGCTTAATAAGAAAATTGACATCATTTGGCCAGTATTCCAAAAATTTAGCATGTTTCATGCCTTTTCACCTGTTAAGTCTTATGTATTCACTCCCCTCTGCTTATGTTGGGAGTAAACTTATTATACCCAGCAATCACGACATAGCTAACCTTGAAAAAAATCTGCTGAAGGCCAGGCATGGTGGCTCACGCCTGTATTCCCGGCATTTCGGGAGGCCGAGGTGGATGTATCACGTGAGGTGAGAAGTTCGAGACCAGCCTGGCCAACATGGTGAAATGAAACCCCATCTGTACTAAAAATACAAAAAAAAAATTGGCTGGGCATGGTGGCACACGCCTGTAATCCTAGCTGCTCGGAGGCTGAGGCAGGAGGATCGCTTGAACCCGGAAGGCAGAGGTTGCAGTGAGCCAATATAGTACCGCTACACTCCAGCCTGGGCAACAGAGTGAGACTCTGTCTCAAAAACAACAAAAACAAAAAAACTGTTGGAAAAATCCCCTTCTGCTTAGGGGAGCTGTCTGCTTTTGTGATTAGGGGTAACCCTCAAAACAGACGCTTCAGGATCTAATGTTGCCAGGGTAAACCAGGCATTCTCTTGTTACGTATTTCTAACTGTTCATTTTGGCACTCAATCCCAGTTGACTAAAAATGATTCTGCCTTACTTTTACAGTTTCAACCTTTCTGCCCCTTACACTTAATTTATCACAGTGATGCACTGTGGTAGAGATTCTGGGATTAGACTCTTTGTTCTATTGTAGTCAGAAAAGTTAAAGCAACCTAAGTAATAAGTTCTTTAGTGACAGTACTGTAAAGAGCTCTGAACTGGGTTGTTGTTGTGCCATTTGCTTTGGACCCAGGCAGCTCTTATGACTTATCCGCCTTCAGATTTTACCTATGGGGCAAATCTTTGTCCCCAGATATCTTCTTGGAGTGCTATGTAAATACAGATTGAGCATCCCAAATTCAAAAAATTAAAATCCAAAATGTTCCAAAATCTGAAAGTTTTTGAATGCCAACATGACTCTCAAAGGAAATGTTTATTGGAGCATTTTGGGTTTTCAGATTTGGGATGCTCAAGCAGTAAATATACAATGCAAATATTCTAAAATGTAAAAAAGCCCAATATCTAAAACACTTCCAGTTCTAAGTATTTCAGATACTGGATACTCAACCTGTATACTTAAAGCTCATTATCTACAAAACCACAAAATTTATGTATACCATTTCATACCCACTGGGATGGCTAAAATAAAAATGGTACTCTAACAAAGTGTTGGAGAAGATATCAAGAAATTAGAGCCCTCCTGCATTGCTGATGAGATAGTGAAAAGATAGTGGAAAAGTTTTTGACACTTCCTCAAAACATTAAATACAAAGTTACCATATTACTAGTATATACCCAAGGGAAGTGTAAACATACGTCCACACAAGAACTTGCCTAAAAATGTTTATAGCAGCATTCTTCATAATAGCCAAAAAGGGAAATAACCCACATGTCCATCAACTGGTAAATGGATAAAATGTGGTACATCTGTACAATGGAATATTATTCAGCAATAAAAAGGAAGGACTTACTGTTATATACAACATGCATGAATCTTGAAAATAGTATGCTAAGTGAAAGAAGCTGATCACAAAAGACCCCATATTGTATTATTTATATAAAAAGTCTAGAATAAACAAATGTATAGAGACAGAAAGCTGATTAGTAGATTCCTGGGGCTAGGCAAAGGGGAGATGGTGAGTAACTGCTTATGGGTATGAGGTTTCTTTTGGGAGTAATGAAAATGTTCTAAAATTAGATAGTGGTGATAGTTGCACAGTTCTAAGAATGTACTAAAACCCACTAAGTTTGACACTTTAGATGTGTGAATTTGGGCCAGGAGCAATGGCTCACGCCTGTAAACACTTTGGGAGGCCAAGGCAGGAGGATCCCTTGATCCCAGGAGTTTGAGACTATCCTGGGCAACATATGGAGATCCTGTCTCTACAAACATAAAAGTAAATTAGCAGGGCATGATGGAGTGCATCTGTAGTCCCTGCTATTTGAGAGGCTGAGGTGGGAAGGATCACTTGAGCCTGGGAGGTTGAGGCTGCAGTGAGCTCTGATTGTGCCACTGCTCTCCAGTGCAGTGACAAAGCAAAACCCTGTCTCCAAAAAAGGGGGGTGGGGTAAATTTTAGGGTATATGAAGTCTATCTTTAAGTCATTTTTAAAACCTCATTAACCAGCTTAAGTTGTCATGGTGGTAGTGGTGGTGAAAATATGTACTACATATACATATGTACATGTGTGTATGTATATGTTCATATATATATATATATGCCTTAAAGCAGCCATACTTGGTGCTGTTAAAGAATATGCCATACTTTTAAGGTGTTTTGCTGAATTCCTGAAAATAGCAAAACAAGCATTACATGGTAATTTTATGACAAATTAATTTGATATCGGACTATTCGGCCTGGCCGGGCACAGTGGCTCACGCCTGTAATCCCAGCATTTTGGGAATCCAAGGCGGGCAGATCACTTGAAGTCAGGAATTTGAGACCAGCCTGGCCAGCGTGGCAAAACCCCATCTCTACTAAAAATACAAAAATTAGCCAGGTATGGTGGCACGTGCCTGTAATTCCAGCTACCTGGGAGGCTGAGGCAGGAGAATTGCTGGAACCCAGGAGGTGGAGGCTACAGAGATCACGCCACTGCATTCCGGGCAAAAGAGCAAAACTCATCTCAAAAAAAAAAAAAAATTAGCCCGGTGTAGTGGCACGCATCTATGGTCCCAGCTTCTCAGGAGGCTGAGGCAGGAGAATCGCTTGAACTCGGTAGGTTGCAGTGAGCCAAGATCGCGCCACTGCACTCCAGCCTGGGCTACAGAGTGAGACTCTGTCTCAAGGAAAAAAAAGAATTTGGGCTGGGCACAGTGGCTCATGCCTGTAATCCCAACACAAAAAATTAGCCGGGCATGGTGGTGGGAGCCTATAATCCCAGCTACGTGGGAGGCTGAAGCACAAGAATCACTTGAATGTGGGAGGCGGAGGTTGCAGTGAGCTGAGATCATGCCACTGTACTCCATCCTGGGTGATAGAGGGAGACTATGTCTCAAAAATAAGAATAAAAAGAATTTGTATTTTTTTCTTTTTCTCTCAGTTTTTCACTATCTGTAATTGGCATTAGTATCTAATTTTCTCTCTTACCAAATACTTGGTTTTTTCTTACTGAATAAAATTAATTTTCATCACTTACTAATAGGCATATGGTAAAAGAAAGAATTTACATCTAATGTTCAGTAACGTGGCTTTCCCTAACCATTCATCTATAATCTTCCTTCACTGGGTAGTTTAATACTGAAACATTCTATATTCTCTCCTGGTCTTTTCTCTCACCCACCACCTGGTGATATCTTCTTGGGTGATCTCATCCATGAACATCAAACACTGAGACATGAATTAGGGTGACCCGGGCAAGCAACAGCTACAGCATGATTACTTCAGTTAGGAAGGGGAGAGGAGACAGACATTAATGTTTTGCTGTAGAGGGAGGGGGAGAAAAAAACAGTGGGGAGAAGAGGCTGTGATTTTGGTATGCAGGATCGTTGACATAAGAGGAAAAGGAGTGGTTGAGATTTGAAGAAGGCCAGATTATGCTTAGCCAGAAATAGTGGTCGAGATACAACACATCTTTTTTCATTTTGTTTTAAAGACAGGTTCAGCTGGGTGTGGTGGCTCACACCTGTAATCCTAGCACTTTGGGAGGCAGAGGCAGGTGGATCACCTGAGGTCAGGAGTTCAAGACCAGCCTGGCCAACATGGTGAAACCCTGTCTCTACTAAAAATATAAATAGCCGGGTGTGGTGGCATGCGTCTGTAGTCCCAGCTACTCGGGAGGTTGAGGCCCGAGAATCACTTGAACTCAGGAGGTGGAGGTTGTGGTGAGCCGAAATTCTGCCACTGCACTCCAGCCTGGGTGACAGAGGGAGACTCTGTCTCAAAAAAATGAAATAAAAAATAAAATGAAAGGTTCTTGCTCTGTTTCCCAGGCTGGAGTGCAGTGGCACAATCATAGCTCACTGTGACCTTGAACTCAAGCAATCCTCCTGCCTCAGCCTCCCATATAGCTGGGATTACAAGCACATAACCACTGCGCCCAGCTAATTAAAAAAAAATTTTTTTGGCCGGGCGTGGTGGTTCATGCCTGTAATCCCGGCATTTTGGGAGGCCAAGGTGGGCGGATCACCTGAGGTCAGGAGTTTGAGACCATCCCGACCAACATGGAGAAACCCTGTCTCTACTAAAAATACAAAAATTAGCCAGGCGCGGTGGCGCATGCTTGTAATCCCAGCTACTCGGGAGGCTGAAGCAGGAGAATCCCTTGAACCCGGGAGGCAGAGGTTGCGGTGAGCTGAGATTGCACCATTGTACTCTAGCCTGGGCAACAAGAGTGAAACTCCATCTCAATTTTTTTTTTTATAGACACAGTCTTGCTGTGTTGCCCAGACTGGTCTTGAACTCCTGTCCTCAAGCGATCCTTTTACCTCAGCCTCCCAAAGTATTGAGAGTACAGGTGTGAGCCACAACCCAGTTTGATAAATATTTACTGCGCATCTCTTTTGTGTCGTAGACAACTATGTGTACATTGCATAGTTAGTTACAAAGAAAGACTAAGCCTCAGTCCCTGTTGGGAGAGCAGAGTTGCTATCTGGTGAGGGAAAGACGCCATGGATAATCTTTAGACCCTAAAGGGACAAAATCAAGTTTTCTCTTCAGAGCTGAGTAAATGTAGAACATGGGATTTTAGTGGCAGTAGGAAATATTCTGCCCTAAATTCTGCCTGTTTTCTGATACCTGAAATCCCCTTTACATGAGAAAAATGGGTTTTATTTAAATGTAGATAATCAATTTTAAATACTTGAGAAAGTAATCAGAATTATTCTTAGTAGAGTATACTCCATCAAATATAAACTCCTAGTGTCAAATTTTATTTTGATGGTAGAGAGAAGCATAGCACTAAAAGATACAAAAAGATTTTGTTAAACCCTTGTATTTTGTTGTTAGAGAACACTGTGCAGAAATATGTGTCTTACTCAACTCAATCACAGTTGAGCAGGAACACTGTTGCTCTTGACTATTGGCAGAATGATGACTATCTTAAAAGTTCTAACCACTATAGAAAGAGGCCGTATTTCTTGGGAGCCATTTTACAGATGATCTGCAAAGCCCAATTGTCATAGTTGCCTTATTTTAATAGACACTGAGCAGAAAGTTTCTGCTTTTGAAGTCTACACTTAAAGAGAAGTGGGTGGCTGTTGGGGTGTACCTTTTCTGCACATTTATAATCCACATTCAGATTTACCTGACTCTCGTTTCTTTGGCTTAATCTTTTCAGCGATAGTAGAGCAATACTTTGTCCACAGTAAAACATTTTTCTGCCAATATAATGCTGTTTAAGTTATGTTTTAAGAACTGGAATATCATTTCCATTTAGAGTGGTCTTTAACCCGAAGAGCCACAGTTAATGTGGATGGGTACTTCAAGTACTGGATCATTTGTTAGGGTCTTGCCTTTCTACTAGTCTTCTGGAAGGTGTAATGGAAATCCCAGCCACCATGTGATTAAGGATCTGTGGGAAATGTTCCTTCCATTCTGTACTGTGCCACAAATGTATACTGTTTTGGAAAAATGCTATTGATTTTTCAGGAAAACAGAATCTTCATATCTTTTCATTTCCAGTGGGGTTCAGTCTCCTTTTCTTGAATTAAGATATTTCCCAACTAAAAATGTGCTATGTGGCTTAAATTTTTGTTAATACCATTAGTAGTTCAATAACATAATCTAATTTATTAGCAGCTCTTCAGAAAGCATATTGTATAATTTTCAGAGATAAGGACATCTCATAGCTTTTGAGTCAGCTTAAATGAATAATTAAATCCATTCACATTAGAATGTCCCATTTTGGAGTTTAACTTGAATTTTTGTGTATGGTATGGAATTTGCTCAGACTTTGACAAGAGATTGATGACATATCTGCAGTGTTTGGTCTTGTGAGCGCTGTCTCTTTTCTCATAGGCAGGCATGTTTCTCTATTCTCACCTGAAGCAATTATCTATAGTTGTGTTCCTCTTTAGAATTTAAGAGAAAAGTACAGGTACAATTCACAGAATTTCACATGGGACAAATGAGCCAGATGTTGGTAGCCTTTTGGAATAAAATAGGCAATTTTGGAAAACCTGACTCTGATTAGGTCCTTGTGCCTTTATAAAAATTACTTTTTAGGTAGGAAGCTGAGAAGTTTCTGGCCAGTATCTTTTGCCATTTGGCCCAATTCTGTCTAGAAATAAGAGATATCTGGAGTGGTAACTAGGAGGACCGTACTATATAACTTTAATATGTCCCTAATAAAGATACGAGAATACTTTATATCAACCTTTCCTACAAATGGTAGAAAAAATTATTTGAGGAAAAATGAAGGATCTGATGTTTGAACTGAATTATTCACTGGACATTTACCAGATGCCCTCTGTAGACTTAGTAGTGTTTTGTGCACTGCGGGGTTGATTATAAAGATAAGCTGTAGTCCCTGCCCCACACAGAGGGGAGGGAGTATTGAACAGTTGTGACTTATTAAATGCTTTACATTTATTTTGACATTTAATCTTGTTAATCTGTAGATAGATAGCCCTGTTTTTTAATGAGGGAGCTGGAACTCAGAGAGGTGAAATCACCTAGTAATAAGTGGATTGGCTAGTAGTTAATGGATTTGAACCCAAGCTTTCTGACTCCGAAGCTTTACACATACTGCCTTTTTAAAAGACAGGAATAACTGGTCAGAGAACAAAGTACGATAGCTGCTAGGTGAGCAGTATGACAAAACACCACTAGGGACAGTTCAGAAAGAACAGTCACCTCTTTTGAAGGATCAGTGGAGACTTTGTAAGAATTTAATCTGACCTTGAGTAGGCAGGAGACACTTGGAGTTAGGCATTCATTCTAGGTAAAGGAAAATATGAACCTTATAACCCATGTCTTGGCTGGGCGTAGTGGTGCATGCCTGTAGTCCTGGCTTCTTGGGAGGCTGAGGCTGGGGGTATCACTTGAGCCCAGGAGTTCTGAACTATAGTGCGCTATGCTGATTGGGTGTCTGCACTAAGTTAGGCATCATGTGATGAACTCCCAGGAGCTGGGGGCCAACCAGGTTTCCTAAGGAGAAGTGAACCGGTTCAGGTCGGAAACAGAGCAGGTCAGAACTCCCGTGCTGATCAGTAGTGGAATCACACATGTGAATAGCCCCAGCACTCCCACCTGGGCAACAAAGTGAGACCTTGTCTCTTAAAAAAAAGTCGCCAGAATGTCCTTATCTGAGAGAAACCACAAGTATACATACTCAGTTTGAGATGGTTTGCTGAGTCCTGTCTCAAGGTTGGGGTGAGAATTCTGGGGTTCTCAATTCTGCTTTTGAGATTGCAGACTTGACTGTAAAGTTTGTAAATGTGATACTGGGAGCCTTCCTAAGCCTTATAGGGTATTCTTAGGATAGGTTTGCCCAGAGGGAGCCTGCAATTTAGATTCGTTTTATTGCATCATCCCATCTTCTTCCGTATCTACCTCCAACCATATTCCTGTGGTAGGAACTTGAGATAGGATGTCTTCAGCATGATGTGGGCATGGTCCTGTTCCTTCATCTTCAAGGTTGTACAGAGTGGCTGCTGAATGGAAAGCCTAATCTTGACTCACCCTGGGGACTCCATACTTTGATAAAATGATTGTTCTTTTGGACAATGTCATGTAGTTTGAAAAATGCTTCCTAAAAGTAGTGAAATATTTGTAAGAGGGGAGGAAATGGCATGGGGAAATTTTCCAGTCTTAGCAGGTGGCTAGTGAGAAGATGGCAGGCCATAATGTATATGGACACAGTGGCTTATGCCTGTAATCCCATCACTTTGGGAAGCCGAGGCGGGCGGATCACCTGAGGTCAGGAATTGAAGACTAGCCTGGCCAAGAAGATGAAACCTCATCTCTACTAAAAATATAAAAAATAGCCGGGTGTGGTGACAGGCACCTGTAGTCCCAGCTACTCGGGAGGCTAAGGCAGGAGAATTGCTTGGACCCGGGAGGCAGAGGTTGCAGTGAGCCAAGATCACGCCACTGCACTCCAGCCTGGGCGACAGAATAAAACTCCATCTCAAAAAAAAAAGAGAGAGAAAATGGCAGATATGAGAAGAACATTATATTCTATCTAACTCTTGGTTAGAGAGCCTGTTACGTGTTTGGGGAAGAAAAAACTAGGTTTGTGGGCAAAAGTAATCATATAATAGGCCTGATAAGCCTTTTCTTTCTGCCCCATTCCCCTCAGGAGGAAGAAATTAGAATTCGTATTTATTTAAAATAGTTGATCCTTCATCTTGAAGTGGTTTTATAAAAATCTTAATTGTGAGCTGGGTGTGGTGTCTCATGCCTTTAATCCCAGCACTTTGGGAGGCCAAGGCAGGTAGATCACTTGAGACCAGGAGTTTGAGACCACCCTGGCCAACATGGTGAAACCTCGTCTCTACTAAAAATACAAAAATTAGCCAAGCATAGGGGTTCGCGCCTGTAATCCCAGCTACTTGGGAGGCTAAGGCATGAGAATCGCTTAAACCTGGGAGGTGGAGGCTGCAGTGAGCCAAGATCGCGCCACTGCACTCCAGCCTGGGCAACAGAGTGAGACTCCGTCTCAAAAAAAAAAAAAAATCTTAATTATGGGCACTAACAGTTTTGCCAGCTGTTCATTACTTGAACTTCCCCCATAATAAGGGCTAATGGAAACAGGACTGCTTTTTATACCATAATGGTCTTCTCCAAAGTTCTGGAACCATTTTTCTGGAAGAAATACAGGTAGTTCCATTTTTCTAGGTGGGATTACTGTGTCAGTCTGTGTGTATGTACACATATATATGTTGTACAGGTGCTTCCCTTCTCCCTAGCCCTTTTAGAGTTGATGGCTTTGTCCCTGATTGTTCAGTATAATAGTTTACAGATTCGCTAAGAGAGCTTGTGTAGTAATGCTTGCTTTATTTTTTTTTTCTCTTCCACTCTTGTTTTATTTTTTACTTTTTTTTCTTTGTGATGTGACATTTTCAGCTGATGTATTGAAAGCAAATCCTTCTAATTTGGGAGCCCAGATCACAAGAGTGAGTTTTTCTACTAGTGTCTTTAGCTGTATATCTTTTTTTGTGTGTGTCTTTTTACCCTTCCCCCCTCCCAATTTAAAAAGATTCAAAACACATTTCATAAATATTAGGTAAGAAAATTCCTCTGTCTGTTGAACATCATGCCTTTCTACAAAGCAATGTCCACTTTATACTGGGTCAAATTCCTTTTCCCAATGCTGTTGTAAAAGCATAGGCTAATGTATATGTTTCGTTTTGTTTGTTTCTTGTTATTATCTAATGTCTTGAAAATAATTTTAGTTCTGTCTTCATTGCAGATAGATATGTCTGGGTTCTGTCACCAGTGTGTCATAACACTGTTCTTTTTTGGTTGTAGTTTTTTTTGTTTTATTTTAAGGAAAATTATACAGTAGCTTCTGAAAATAAAAGACCCATTCTGTTATCTGGATTTTAAGTAATAAAATCTTTGACTTATCTCTGCTCTCCCTCCTCATCCCCTGGATATTCCTCTCAGGGCCATGAAGGAATGCAAAGCCTCACATACTACTTTCAGCAGGCTGACCAGATAAAAGTGGTCAGACTGGTGAGCTCTAAACATGCTAGCGCTGGAAGACCTGTCTTGGGTTTATTTAATAGTTACAGGAAACCTCTACTCATGCTGAAAAAAAAAAAACCACCTTTTTATGGTGAAATAAAAGTATGCTTTCTATTTGTTCTAATTTAAATAACCCCCCCCCCCCATGTAAGCTGTACATTGCTTTTCAAGATCTTACACCTGGGTAATTTTCTGTACTAGCCTAACCCCTTTCTGTTCTCTTTGGCTTGTGTTATTACAATTTATCTCATGTTATGTTTGTCTAGTTTTGCATCCTGGAGGAGCAGGTGATTAAATAGTCCCTTTCTTTCCTCCCAGTGTTCTAAAATTTGCTTGTTGCATTTGAGATCATTTTATTTTGCCTAATAAAGCAAATGATATGCTGTCCTAATTAGAAATGCAGATACTGCAAGTGCTATACCCAAAGTAATCAGCCATTGTGTTTTCAATTGCCATAAGAGAATATGATAATGTGTTCTACACTAATACCATGACTGTTGGTTGAGGGTCATGTCCTAAAGGCTTTGCTTTCAGATTCCCAAATTACTGTAAATCATCCACCCTCTGTATCTTTCTTTCTTTTAACCCAGAGATTAAAAGATCTGAAGCAGAGAGAGTTTGCTCGAAATGTCTCTTCAAGATCCCGCAAGGATGAGAAAAAACAGGAAAAAGCCCTTCGGCGGCTCCATGAGTTGGCAGAGCAAAGAAAACAAGCTGAATGGTGAGGATATTTTTTATCAGAGGGTTGTACAGATAATTATAATCCTTAAAATTTTAAATTATAGATTTCAGATTATAATTTAAGATTTAAATTTAAGATTTAAGAATTATAAACCTTGTGCCAGGCGCAGTGGCTCACCCCTATAATCCCAGCACTTTGAGAGACCGAGGCGGGCGGATCACGAGGTCAGGAGATTGAGACCATCCTGGCTAATACGGTGAAACCCCATCTCTACTAAAAATACAAAAAATTAGACGGGCATGGTGGCGAGTGCCTGTAGTCCCAGCTACTCTGGAGGCTGAGACAGGAGAATGGTGTGAACCTGAGAGGCGGAGCTTGCAGTGAGCCAAGATCGCACCACTGTACTCCAGCCTGGGCGACAGAGCGAGACTCTGTCTCAAAAAAACAAAAGTGGCCGGGCATGGTGGCTCACGCCTGTAATCCCAGCACTTTGGGAGGCCGAGGCAGGCAGATCACCTGAGGTTGGGAGTTCGAGACCAGCCTGACCAACATGGAGAAACCCCGTCTATACTAAAAATACAAAATTAGCCGGGCGTGGTGGCACATGCCTATAATCCCAGCTACTAGGGAGGCTGAGGCAGGAGAATCACTTGAATCTGGGAGGCGGAGGTTGTGGTGAGCCAAGATTGCGCCATTACACTCCAGCCTAGGCAACAAGAGTGAAACTCCATCTCAAAAAAAAAAAAAAAAAAAAGAATTATAAACCTTCAGTTTTTATTAATTGACAGATAACAACTGTACATATTCATAGGTTACCTAGTAATGTTTCAATACATATAATATATAGTAATCAGATCAGGGTAATTACCATATCCATCATCTCAAACATTTATTATTTCTTTGTGCAGGAACATTCTGTATCTTCTTTCTAACTATTTGAAACTATATAGTATTGTTAACTCTAGTTATCCTACAGTGGTATAGAACACTGGAACTTACTCTTCCTAGTTAGCTGTAATTTTGTAACAAATCTCTCCTTCTTCCACCCTTCCCAGCTTCTAGTATCCTCTGTTCTACTTTTTACTTCTATGATATCAACTTTTTTTTTAAGCTTCCACATATGAGTGGCAACCTGCAATGTTTGATTTTCTGTTCCTGGGTTATTTTACTTAACATAATGTCCTCCAGTTCCTTAAAATGTTTAATAGATCCTTCTTTCAAACTAAAAGCATATCTATATAATTATAGTATAATATACTGATTAAGTATGTGTATTTTTGAGGCCATATTTTTCTATTTTTGTGACTTAATGAAATTATATCTAAACTCTCTGTGCCTCAGTTTCCTTATCTGTAAGATAGAGATAAGAACAACTTACAGTTGTTGTGAGGAGTGATTTTTACCTCAGAAATGCTTGAAGGGATGCCTAGCACATCAAAGATTCTCAATAAATCAATAAATTATGACACTATTACAGTTATTCCCATTTCCTAACATTTATATTAAAAAGCATATGCTGGGCATAGTGACTCGCACCTGTAATGCCAGCACCTTGGGAGGCCAAAGTAAGAGGATCACTTGAACCCAGGAGCTCAAGACCAGCCAGGGCAACATAGGAAGACCCTGTCTCTAAAAAAAAAAAAATCTTAAAAATTAGCCGGGCATGGTGGCACATGCCTGTAGTCCCAGCTACTCAGGAGCCTGAGGTGGAAGAATCACTTGAGCCTGGGAGATCAAGGCTGCAGTGAGCTGTGATCACACCACTGCACTCCAGCCTGGGTGATAGAGCAAGACCCTGTCTCAAAAAAAAGAATCCCCTTTTTATTCAGTTTGGGGGGCGTTGTTTTTTATTTGTTTGCTGTGGAGTAGGTTTCATAACACAGTGTAAGTATTTCTTGCTCTCCAAATCTGTTGAGTTCTCATTTTCCAGTAGCAATAGTTTAGATAGCAAGAGATTACACATTGGCCGGGCACGGTGGCTCACGCCTGTAATCCCAGCACTTTGGGAGGCCGGGGTAGGTGGATCACCTTAGGTCAGGAGCTTGAGACCAGCCTGACCAACATGGTGAAACTCTGTCTCTACTAAAAATACAAAAATTAGCCGGGCATGGTGGCGTACGCCTGTAATCCCAGCTACTAAGGAGGCTGAGGCAGAAGAATTGCCTGAACCCAGGAGGCAGAGGTTGCAGTGAGCCAAGATGTACCGTTGCACTGCAGCCTGGGCAACAAGAGCAAAACTCCGGCTTGGGAGAAAAAAAAAAAAGAGAGATTACTTATTGTCTGAATATACTTATCCCTGAGTTGAGGAAAGCTGTTAGCTAGGGTTTGGATAACAAGGACATCATACAAATAGGTATCTGATTCTGTTTAGTTCTTGATTTCGAATTTAAGGGTATAGTGTACGCTGTATAGGGTACAAACTATAAAAATTGCAAGCCAGATGCGCGGTGGCTCACATCTGTAATCCCAGCACTTTGTGACGCAGAGGCAGGAGGATCACTTGAGGCCAGGTGTTCAAGACCAAACTGGTCAACATAGCAAGACTCTGTCTCTGCAAAATTTTTTTTTAATTAGCCAGCATGGGCCGAGCATGGTGGCTCAAGCCTGTAATCCCAGCACTTTGGGAGGCCGAGGCGGGTGGATCACGAGGCCAAGAGATCAAGACCATCCTGGCCAACATGGTGAAGCCCTTCTCTACTAAAAATACAAAAATCAGCTGGGCATGGTGGTACATGCCTGTAGTCCCAGCTACTTGGGAGGCTGAGGGAGGAGAATCCCTTGAATCCGGGAGGTGGAGGTTGCAGTGAGCCGAGATCGCACCACTGTACTCCAACCTGGGCAATAGGGTGACACTGTCTCAAATAAATAAATAAAATTAGCCAGCATGGTGAGGTGCACCTGTAGTCATAGCTGCTTAGGAGGCTGAGGTGGGAGGATTGAGCCAGGAGTTTGAGACTGCGATGAGCTATGATCATGCCACTTCACTCCAGCCTGGGCAATGCAGTTAGACCCCACCTCAAAAAAATAAAACTTTCAGGCAGGATCATCAGTTTAAAACTATTGAGGCTCCTTGATGTTCCTTTTGTCAAAGATGAAAGTGCTCAGGTAACATTATGACTGTAGTACTGAATGCCCAGAAACTGCCACAAAACCAAAGCAAATGCTTGTTACGGTACCCAGGAGATAGGCATGGACTTTTTAGTTTCTGTGACAGACATGCTGACCACAGACTGCCATAAGTAGCACAGTGGAAGTTTCTATGTTTAACTCAGAATATGCAAATTTTTAAAAAATGAAATTTGAAAGCATGGGGAAATTTTTATTTTTATTTTTTTTAGAGGTGGGGTCTCACTATGTTGCCCAGACTGGTCTTGATCTCCTGGCCTCAAGCAGTCCTCCCTCCTCAGCCTTCTGAATCACTGAGATTACACATATGAGCCACCCTTGCCCAGCAAGAGTTTTTCTTTAATTGAATGAAATAAAACCTATGTGAATACATGTACAGCCATACATTAGATAACATACTGATGGACAAAATTATAAAATAAGAAATGAGATCAGAAACATAGTAATGATGGGCTATTTCAGTCGTGACATAAGTCTTACTGTTTTTTGTTTTTTGTTTTTTTTGAGACAGAGTCTTGCTCTGTCACCCAGGCTGGAGTGCAGTGGTGCTGCGATCTCAGCTCACTGCAACCTCTGCCTCTCCCAGGTTCAAGTTATTCTCCTGCCTCAGCCTCCTGAGTAGCTGGGATTACAGACGCCCGCCACCACAGCCAGCTAATTTTTGTATTTTTAGCAGAGACGGGGTTTCACCATGTTGGTCAGGCTGGTCTTGAACTGACCTCATGATCTGCTCGCCTCCACCTCCCAAAGTGCTGGGATTACAGGCGTGAGCCACCGCGCCCGGCCTGTACTTTATTTTTTTTTTTCATTTTTTTGAGAGGGAGTCTCGCTCTGTCACCCAGACTGGAGTGCAGTGGCGTGATTTTGGCTCACTGCAACCTCCATCTCCCAGGTTAGAGCGATTCTTCTGCCTCAGCCTCCCAAGTAGCTGGGATTACAGGTGTGTGCCACCATGCCTGGCTAATTTTTGTATTTTTAGTAGAGACAGGGTTTCACCGTGTTGGCCAGGCTGTTTACGAACTTCTGACCTCAAGCAGTCTGTCCACCTTGGCCTCTCAAAGTGCTGGGATTACAGGCATGAGCCACCACACCCAGCTTTTTGTACTTTAGACAGCTTAAGGAAAAGCTATGTAATAACTGGCTGGCCCTGGGAATTTGGTAGGTTAACAGAATGAGTCTTTGCCTAACCTCCTCTTAGAAAGTCGCATTTGTTAGTATAGGGCTAGGGAATATGACCACCACTCACTGTCTTTGAGACCTACCTATAATGAATGATAGGATATAAGAGATTAGTATTTTATAAGGTTTATGAAATGTACGCCTAAACCTGCTTTTTGTTTTTTATTTTTCTAAATCATCATGTAGTGCACCTGGAAGTGGTCCCATGTTCAAACCAACCACAGTGGCTGTAGATGAAGAAGGTGGAGAAGATGATAAAGATGAATCAGCTACAAATAGTGGCACAGGTGCCACTGCTTCTTGTGGCCTGGGATCTGAATTCTCCACAGATAAAGGAGGCCCTTTCACTGCAGTACAAATCACTAATACCACTGGACTGGCCCAGGCTCCTGGGTTAGCCTCCCAAGGCATCAGCTTTGGCATTAAGAATAATCTGGGGACCCCATTGCAAAAATTGGGAGTGTCATTTTCTTTTGCCAAGAAGGCTCCTGTCAAACTCGAATCAATAGCATCAGTTTTCAAGGACCATGCGGAGGAAGGGACCTCTGAAGATGGAACAAAACCCGATGAGAAGGGTTCTGACCAAGGACTGCAGAAGGTAGGAGACTCTGATGGGAGCAGTAATCTTGATGGTAAAAAAGAGGATGAAGACCCTCAGGATGGAGGGTCCCTTGCCTCAACATTATCCAAATTAAAAAGGATGAAACGAGAAGAAGGAGCTGGGGCTACAGAGCCTGAGTATTACCACTACATCCCCCCAGCACACTGCAAAGTAAAACCTAATTTTCCCTTTCTACTTTTTATGAGAGCCAGTGAACAAATGGATGGTGATAATACTACACACCCAAAGAATGCCCCAGAGAGTAAAAAAGGCAGTTCTCCCAAGCCTAAAAGCTGCATCAAGGCGGCAGCAAGCCAAGGAGCAGAAAAGACAGTTAGTGAAGTCTCTGAGCAGCCGAAGGAAACCAGCATGATCGAGCCCTCAGAACCAGGAAGCAAAGCTGAGGCAAAGAAGGCCTTAGGAGGGGATGTAAGTGATCAGAGTTTAGAAAGTCATAGTCAGAAGTTTTCAGAGACCCAAATGTGTGAGTCCAACTCTTCTAAAGAAACCTCTCTGGCCACCCCAGCAGGGAAAGAAAGCCAAGAAGGACCCAAGCATCCTACTGGTCCCTTCTTCCCAGTTTTGAGCAAAGATGAAAGCACTGCCCTCCAGTGGCCATCAGAACTATTAATTTTCACCAAGGCAGAACCCTCCATTTCATACAGTTGTAACCCTTTATATTTTGACTTTAAACTTTCAAGGAACAAAGATGTCAGAACTAAAGGAACAGAAAAACCAAAGGATATAGGAAGCTCCTCAAAGGACCATCTCCAAGGCCTAGATCCTGGTGAGCCAAATAAAAACAAGGAAGTGGGCGGAGAGAAAATAGTACGTTCCTCAGGAGGCAGAATGGACGCACCTGCTTCAGGGTCTGCCTGTAGCGGCCTGAACAAGCAGGAGCCTGAGGGTAGCCATGGGTCTGAGACAGAAGACACAGGGAGAAGCCTTCCCAGCAAGAAAGAACGATCTGGGAAGTCCCACCGGCACAAAAAGAAAAAGAAGCACAAAAAATCCAGCAAACACAAACGTAAACACAAGGCTGACACAGAAGAGAAAAGCTCTAAGGCAGAGTCAGGGGAGAAATCTAAGAAGCGCAAGAAACGAAAACGAAAGAAGAATAAGTCATCAGCCCCAGCAGATTCTGAACGAGGACCCAAACCAGAACCCCCTGGGAGTGGCAGTCCCGCACCACCAAGAAGAAGGCGGCGAGCTCAAGATGACTCCCAGCGGAGATCCCTCCCAGCTGAAGAGGGGAGCAGTGGCAAAAAGGATGAAGGTGGGGGTGGTAGCAGCTCCCAAGACCATGGTGGGAGGAAACACAAAGGTGAACTTCCACCTTCATCCTGCCAGCGAAGAGCAGGCACCAAACGGAGCAGCCGGTCTAGCCATCGGAGCCAACCCAGTAGTGGAGATGAGGATAGTGATGATGCTTCCTCACACCGGCTGCACCAGAAGTCTCCATCCCAGTACAGTGAGGAAGAGGAAGAGGAAGATTCAGGCAGTGAGCATTCCCGCAGCCGCTCAAGGTCTGGCCGGCGCCATTCCTCGCATCGTTCCTCCCGGCGTTCTTACTCAAGTAGCTCAGATGCCTCTTCAGACCAGAGCTGCTATAGTAGACAGCGCAGTTACTCTGATGACAGCTACAGTGACTACAGTGACAGATCACGAAGGCACTCCAAGCGCTCCCATGACTCAGATGACTCAGACTATGCCAGCTCCAAACACCGATCAAAACGGCACAAATATTCATCTTCTGATGATGACTATAGCCTCAGTTGCAGCCAGTCCCGAAGCCGATCTCGGAGTCATACCAGAGAGCGCTCAAGATCCCGGGGCCGCAGCCGCAGCAGCAGTTGTAGTCGTAGTCGAAGCAAGCGGAGAAGCCGTAGCACCACAGCCCACAGCTGGCAACGGAGCCGGAGCTATAGCCGGGACCGCAGCCGCAGCACCAGGAGCCCTTCCCAGAGATCAGGCTCCAGGAAGGGATCATGGGGTCACGAGAGCCCTGAGGAGAGGCATTCTGGGCGTCGGGACTTCATTCGTTCTAAGATCTACCGCTCCCAGTCCCCCCACTATTTCCGATCAGGCCGGGGAGAAGGTCCTGGGAAGAAAGATGATGGCAGAGGAGATGACAGTAAAGCAACAGGTACACCTTCCCAGAACAGCAACATTGGCCCAGGAAGAGGGTCAGAAGGTGACTGCAGTCCTGAAGACAAGAACTCTGTCACTGCCAAACTGCTACTGGAGAAGATCCAGTCAAGGAAAGTGGAGAGGAAACCTAGTGTGAGTGAGGAGGTACAGGCCACCCCTAATAAAGCTGGGCCCAAGCTCAAGGACCCCCCACAAGGTTACTTTGGGCCCAAGCTCCCCCCATCTCTTGGCAATAAGCCTGTCCTTCCACTGATAGGGAAGCTCCCAGCTACCCGAAAGCCCAGTAAGAAGTGTGAAGAGTCTGGCTTGGAAAGGGGGGAAGAGCAAGAACAGTCAGAGACAGAAGAGGGGCCCCCAGGGAGTAGTGATGCCCTATTTGGGCATCAGTTCCCTTCAGAGGAAACAACTGGCCCCTTATTAGACCCACCCCCAGAAGAGTCAAAGTCTGAAGAAGCTACTGCTGATCACCCTGTGGCTCCACTAGGCACCCCAGCACATTCTGACTGCTACCCTGGGGAGCCAACCATCTCCCATAACTACCTCCCCGACCCCAGTGATGGGGACACCCTGGAGTCCCTGGATAGCAGCAGTCAGCCAGGCCCTGTGGAGTCCAGCTTGCTGCCTATAGCACCAGACCTTGAGCATTTCCCCAGTTATGCACCTCCCAGTGGGGATCCTAGTATTGAGTCAACAGATGGGGCTGAGGATGCTTCACTGGCCCCCCTGGAAAGCCAGCCCATCACCTTCACCCCTGAGGAGATGGAGAAGTACAGCAAGCTCCAGCAGGCTGCTCAGCAACACATCCAGCAGCAGCTTCTGGCCAAGCAAGTAAAGGCCTTTCCAGCCTCAGCTGCCCTGGCCCCAGCCACACCAGCCCTGCAACCCATCCACATTCAGCAGCCAGCTACAGCCTCTGCCACCTCCATCACAACTGTTCAGCATGCCATCCTACAACATCATGCTGCCGCAGCTGCTGCCGCCATCGGCATTCACCCTCACCCCCATCCCCAACCACTTGCCCAGGTGCACCATATTCCCCAGCCCCATCTGACCCCCATTTCTTTGTCCCACCTCACTCACTCAATCATCCCTGGCCACCCTGCCACCTTTCTCGCTAGCCATCCCATCCACATCATTCCCGCCTCAGCCATCCATCCTGGGCCCTTCACCTTTCACCCTGTCCCACATGCTGCCCTCTACCCCACCCTACTTGCTCCACGGCCTGCTGCAGCAGCTGCCACTGCACTCCACCTTCACCCACTACTTCACCCCATCTTCTCAGGTCAGGACCTGCAACATCCCCCCAGCCATGGCACGTGAGTTGGGGGATGGGATCCTAGGTAGGGCCAGGGGAGGAGACCCATAAATGTTCCCTTGGGGGTGTTGAGCCATTAATACCAGCAAGTAGAAGCTGGGATGGGCAGTATCTGACAGCCAAAGAATTGAGTTTTGGCTTGCAGGGGTGGGTTTAGATTTGAAGTTTGCTTTCGGTTTACTATCAGGGATTTCTTTTTCCTGTCCTCCTCTCAATTTGTCCCTGCCTCTTCTGTGTTTCTAAGCTAGGGAACACCAGTAAGTGCTACCCACCCCTCTGCAGCAACATCTCCAAACTGTCAAGTTTAGATAATCCCCTCCTCCCTCTGCTTTTTTCCTCTGCTCTTCCCTTCTATAAATTTTAAAACATTTTCCTCCCCTCTGGCCAGTGGGTTGTCACCAGAGCACTTGCTGTGGGCCCATCTGGTCTTGCCTTCTCAGCGCCACAGGGAAGGCCAAGCTGTTCTAGTGGTGGAAGTGCCACCACTTTGGGGTAGTATCTTTGACCATCTTTGGTGACGTTATGTTATCCCAGGTGAGATGGAAAGCGTCTCACCTGGAACCTGATATAACTCAGGCTGCAATTCCATCCAGTTCCCACATCAACGGAGCCACACATTTGGCACTGTTACCTTGGTATCCCTCATCCCAGAAGAGGCATCTCCATATCCCAGAAAAGAAGATCCTATCATGAATAAAAGCTGTGTGGAACATAGAGTTGCCCGTGTACTTTCCCAGAGAGGAGCTCATGTGTCTGAAGTGAAGGGTATATTTTCTTCTGTTGTGTTGATGTTTCCTTCTTAATTTATAGGATTTTTTTAATGTAAAAAATTGCACTGAACTCTATAAACGTAAATGCTGCTTTTTGTAGCTCATATAAAAAAGTTCCATATTTGTAGTATACTGCAATAATATTTTTTACATCCAGCTCTTTAAGTGATCCTCGTTCTGGTGGCTTTGTGTAAATATGTTTGCCCTAGTTGAATTAAGAAACTCTAAAGGTTATAAAATGAAAACAAAAAATAAAATATTTGTTTTCTGCTAGATGCAAAACTGACTAAGCATGTATATTTTACCAAACTTATGTATTTTTTGAAGTTACGAACTATAAAATGTTAAAACATTTTTTGCTGGGACAAAATGTTAAGTAATTTGCAGTACGTAGTGCCCCCAGTATTGGGATTTTTGAGCTAATGGGCAGCAGTCAGCTGGGGGCTTCTGAGGGATGCTCATCTTTAACAGTCTCCCTCATGTACTTTTGCTGTTTTACACAGAGAAACAGGTGGACCCCACAGAGGAGAAGGAGGGGATTCAACAGCTTTATTGTCTGGAAGTAGTGAGATTTGGTGATTGTCTGGGGGGATTCCTGGGTTTCCCTGGGTACCTTGTTCCAAGCAGTCAGTCCATTTGCCTTCCTAGTACTTAGACCCCTCTGACAATTTTTTTTTTAATGTGCCTTTTGGGTTATTAGAAACTGAAGTAGAAGTAGGCTGGAGGATGAGTTGGGACAGTCTTCCTTTTGTTGGGAGGTGAGCACATTTACAGATACTTCAAATTATTTTGCTTCATAGTTTCCATGCCCTCTGCCCAGCTCAGTTTAGACAGTAAACGTTCCTTGTTTCTTTTCTCCCGTGACACTGACAAGAGGAATTACCACCTCAGCCTCTTTTGCCCCTCTTCTTGCCTTTCACCCAGGCTCTCAGCCCTAATTAACACACTGACCCAAAGGTGCTTGTATTGCAGGTCCCATCTCCTTTGATGAGGTTAACAATTCCCACTTTGGCATTTTCCTAACTATTCGTGTGGCTAGAATTGGTTGGTTGGTCACTTGACAAGAAAAACCATACTTACCTGGGCCAAGGCTCTGTGTTCCTGCCTTCTCAAATTCTCAAAAGAGAAAAGTTTATGAAAAGAAAGTGGCAGGCAAACACAACTCTTGACTGCCCTCCCACCTCCTACCTGTTCAGTACTCATCTGATTCAGAAGCATCACTTCTTGGATAACTAGCACTGGAAAAACGAAATCATCTGTGTAAGTGAAGGGACTCATTTTTCTTTGCTTTCAGCCCATGTAAATAAATAATACAGTATTAACATTTTCGTGCTGCTTCCCATTAGCTTGTAGATTGAGCCATACTCTGGCTGCCTCTTTGCCTTCCTAGGGGCATTTTCTTTAACTTCCAGAATAGTGATTTTAAAAGTAAAAATAAAAATAAACCCTACTTACAAGCATAACAGATTGTATTTAGCTTTATCACATATGATAGAGATATATATGCTGTAAAATGAGGGAAAGAAACTTTCTAATAAACCAATGATTTGTGGAAACTTAGCAGAGTCTGTCGTAATTGTTGCCCCATCCACTCAAAGTTAGGTAGGGTTGGAGGTGTGGGTTATAAATAACATCTTGTTTGACATGACCAAGGAATAGATTCCTGTGAACCAGTTTGAGATGTTTGCAGTTGTGCTTCTGAAAGCTCAGGCTACGCAAAGAGAGAGGAAAGATGATGGTGTGGGAGGTGGTAATAGTAGTTAATTTCTCTCAGTTGTAGGTAGATGTATTGGAATGTACACCTCCTTTCCACTTCCTCTTTCCCACAAGAGGAAAGATTTCCTTCCATTTTAGATATATAATCTGTGTGTAGTAGAATATATGGTGTATATATAGGTGCTTACTAAATGGGTGTGGAATTTCTGGCTTTGAATTTTAGGATTTTGGACTACTTTAAGGGCACTGAGATGACAAGAATCATCTGCCGGACTTTTGTCCTCCAGGTGGAGTTCTGTATGCCAGTCTTCAGTTACTCTTCTCAGCCCTTTAATACCACTACACTGTTTGAGCACCTCTACTTGGTATAAGGAAATATGGCCTAATTGTTACAGAGAAGATAAAACCCCTACTCTTCCATATCAAAAAATCACAAAAGAGGCAGGGAAAATTTAGCATGGAAAGCTACCATAGAGTTGTAGTGATAAATTAGCTTTCCCTCTCAACCTCAGCCTTTCAAGAAGAAAAGGCTTTCTTTCCTACTGTCTTTTGATACATTTCTTTCCTACTCTGTTTGATACATCTGTGTTCTCCCTTTGATTAAAGAGGAGCTGTTCAACTTGAACCTGGGGTTGAGTACTCAGATCTGCCTATATTCCTAAAATAGCAAAGATCCTTACCCAGAAAGAAATGACATTAGACCTACAAAAATTAGCCGGGCGTAGTGGCACACGCCTGTAATCCCAGTTACTTGAGAGGCTGAGGCAGGAGAATCGCTTGAACCGGGAGGTTGCAGTGAGCCAAGATCACACCACTGCACTCTAGCCTGGGCAACAGAGTGAGACCCTGTCTCTCTCTCTCACACGCACACACACACGTTAGAAAATGAAAAGTGAGGCCAGGTGTGGTGGCTCATGTCTAATCCCAGCACTTTGGAAGGCCAAGGCAGGTGGATCACTTGAGGTCAGGAGTTTGAGATCAGCCTGGCCAACATGGTGAAACCCCATCTCTACTAAAAATTAAAAAAAAAAAAAAAAATTGGCCAGGCATGGTGGTGCATGCCTGTAATTGCAGTACTCAAGAGGCTGAGGTAGGAGAATCGCTTGAACGTGGGAAATGGAGGTTGCAATGAGCCAAGATCATGCCATTGCACTCCAGCCTGAGTGATAGAGTGAGACTCCGTCTCAAAAAAAAAAAAAAAAAAAAAAAAAAAAAAAAAAATGGGCGGGGCGCGGTGGCTCAAGCCTGTAATCCCAGCACTGAGGCCGAGGTAGGCGAATCACGAGGTCAGGAGATCGAGACCAGCCTGACTAACATGGTGAAACCCCGTCTTTACTAAAAATACAAAAATTAGCCAGGCATGGTGGCGTGCGCCTATAATCCCAGCTATTCGAGAGGCTGAGACAGGAGAATCACTTGAACCCGGGAGGCGGAGGTTCCAGTGAGCCAAGATCATGCCACTGCATTCCAGCCTGGGTGACAGAGTGAGACGCCATCTCAAAAACAAAAAAAAAAAAGTGATTTTCTGAGAGCAGGGGAGGTGACAAGTCAAAGAGGCAGACTGGACTGTATAGAGTGTTATGTGAAGATACGTGCAGTTAATTGCCTTGTTCTGATAAGGCCTCAGGCACCTTGGCCTGAAACATGAAAGTACTCCCTCTTCAAACCCTTGATGACTAATTCAGGCCTCGTCAGCCATTTCCATTCTTATTTGCCAAAGACAGCTTCACTCACTTCTACCAACTCATATCTCAATTTTTGCAGCATTTTCCTGGGTGGCCTTCCTGACTAGAACCTAATTCCCTGTTCTGTGTAAGCTTACTGGCTTCAGAATCTGAATGCAACTCATTTTGTATTCATTGCGTCCCAGTAAAATTGTAATCTCTGAGAGAACAGGGAGTGATTCTTATATCCCCCCACCGCAGCCCCCAACGTATCTCACACTGAATACATAGTAAACATTTTGATTATATGTTCAAGAATATGAGCAAAGTGGCCAGGCGCAGTGTCTCATGCCTATAATCCCAGTACTTTGGGAGGCCAAGGCAGGAGGATCTCTTGAGCTCAGAAATTCAAGGCCAACCTGGGTAACATAGCAAGACCCCATCTCTACAAAACAATTTAAAAATTAGCTGGGCATGGTGGCACAAGCCTGTGGTCCCAGCTATTCATGAAGCTGATGTGGGAGGATTGCTTGAGCCCAGGGGTCAAGTCTGTAGTGAGCCATGGTCAGGTCACTGTACTACAGCCTGGGTGACAGAGCAAGACCCTGTCTCAAAAATAAAAAGAATATGAGCCAAGTAAAATACCATTAACTGAGGATTGTGCATCAGAATTGAGCCAAAAAAAATTCAAAAATGTGTTTTTTGGTTTTTGGTTTTTTGGGTTTTTTGAGATGGAATTTTGCTCTTGTTGCCCAGGCTGGAGTGTGATGGCACGATCTCGGCTGACCGCAACCTCCGTCTCCCAGGTTCAAGCAATTCTTCCTCAGCCTCCCAAGCAGCTGAGATTATAGGTGTGCACCACCACACCCGGCTAATTTTTGTATTTTTAGTAGAGACAGGGTTTTGCCATGTTGGCCAGGCTGATCTCAAACTCCTGGCCTCAAGCGATCCGCCCACCTTGGCCTCCCAAAGTGTTGGGATTACAGGTGTGAGCCACCATGCCCAGCAAAAAAAAAAAAAAAAAAAAATTGTTTTTAAGGCATAGTCTTACTCTTACCCAGGCTGGAGTGGAGTGGCAAAATCATAGTGCACTGTAACCTAAAACTTGTGGGCTCAAGTGATTCTCCTGCCTCTGCCTCCTCAGTAGCTGGAACTACAGGTGTGCACTACCGTGCCTGGCTAATTTTAATTTTTTTGTAGAGACAGGGTCTCACTATGTTTCCCAGGCTGGTCCCAAACACCTGGCTTCAAGCAATCCTCATCTTGGCCTCCCAAAGTGCTAGGGTTACAGGCATGAGCCACCAAACCTGGTGTAAAAAATCTTTATAATTTTATTTTTCTTTTCTTTCTTCCTTTTTTTTTTTTTTTTTTGATGGAGTCTCACTCTGTCGCCCAGGCTGGAGTGCAGTGGCATGATCTTAGCTCACTGCCACCTCCGCCTCACAGGTTCAAGCAATTCTTTTGCCTCAGCCTCCCAAGTAGCTGGGATTACAGACACACACCACCACGCCCAGCTAATTTTTGTATTTTTAGTAGAGACGGGGTTTCACTAGGTTGGCCAGGCTGGTCTCAAACTCCTGACCTTGTGGTCCACTCTCCTGGGCCTCCCAAAGTGCTGGGATTACAGGCATGAGCCACCGCGTCCAGGTAAAATCTTTATGATTTTCCATCCCCCATGGATTAAAGTTCAGATTCCTTAATATGGCATTCAAGGACCTCCAGTAATTTGAATCCCCAAGCTTTACCCCCTTGCGCCTCAGTCCAACCCTTTAAGCATTCTGCTATGCTGAGTCAACTACTTGTCCTTCCCCACCTCTGTGTTCCTTTGCTGCTCTCATGTATTCTCTATGCCTAAAACCCCTTTCATTCTCTGACAAAAGGCAACTTGAACATGAGTTCAAGTGCAACCCATGTTTGAATCTTAGTTTTGCCATCTGTTGGCTGCGTAAACATGGGCAATTTACCTAAAACTCTTGTGCCACAGTTTTGTGTTTATAAAATGGGCATAATAGTACTTATTACCTAGGGTTGTTATGAGTAACAATGATACACGACTTTGATAATCTGTGTATTTTTCAAGGCATGCTTGACTGTCTCTCTGCTGCAGTTATGTGTGTTCATGTCTTAACTCTTTCTGGGCTGTTTGTTAAGGCTCCTTGATGGCTATTTTTGGAGTTTTTAAAATATTTTATTTTTTATAATTTTAAAATAGAGACGAGGTCTCACTGTATTGCCTAGGCTGGTCTTAAATGCCTGAGCTCAAGCCATCCTCCTGCCTCAGCCTCCCAAAGTGCTGGGATTACAGGCATGAGCCACTGTACCTGGCCTAATGGTTATCTTTGTATCCTTTATCAACACAGTGCCTTGAACAGAGTAAATACTTATTGAAAACTTGAGTGAAATGTAAGTTCATATTTGGCCTCATAGAATACACCAGAAATACAGCAATCACTCACCTGAGGACAGTGGGAGGATAGAAGGTAAGTAGAGGACTGGGTTAAGTATTCGTTCAAGCAAATACATTAATTACACGCCTCCCATGTACTTGACACTGGGAACTCAGCAATGAAGAAGGCCCAGACCAAAGTTCAGGCTTTTAGCTTCCTGTCCTATAAAGGATAAGATTCTTAACTCTAGGCTGAGGTAGTAAATTACGAGGGGACTTCAAAATGGTACAGGGTGGTTGAGCAGGATACGGCAATGGTTAAATTTGGTCGGAAAATAGAAATCAAAAGGAAAATGTGGCTATGGTTACCCCTAGCGGACCTCTTAAATCTCCTTCCTGAGAACCTGCTTTTTTGGGAAGGCATGAGTGCCAGTAAGACTTGGCACTCCTCCTCTTCCGCTTACCGAGAGAAAATGACTTTGCCTTTCTGCTCAAAACTCATCCCTTCACTTTGTCACCCTATGTTTGCATCTTCCATCCTTAGTGTGTGTTTCCATCCAGTCTTTCAGCAATACACGTACTACACATTGGACTCTTGGGTAGTCTCTAGGGCTGTAGCAAGGAGCCTTGCTCCCAAGGGACTCATTTACACAATCCTGTGAATGGACCAAGAGTAAACAGTGTGCTCAATGCTGTGCCTATGTGTGTTAGCCCACGCGGCCAGCCTGAGGAGTCAGGGAAGGCTCCCCTAGGCAAAGACCCCAACCAGAATCAAGTCTTAATGGTTAAAGAGCTCCATCACCCAAAAAGGATTGAGGGCCTACCTTCAACTGAACAGCTAATGCATAATCTCAGAAACTGTGAGTCAAAATTCCCTGGAATAACTCCACTTTATCCCCAATCTCCTTGCCACCTAGACCAAGGTCCATTCACCACCCTGTCCCCAGCACTGACTGCACTGCTGTGGCCACACTAAAGCTTGGCTCAAGACGGAGGAGGAGTGAGGAAGCTGCTGTACCAATATGGCTGGTTGAGGCCGCCCAAGGTCCTAGAAGGAGGAAGTGGGTAAATGCCATATCCAAAAAGATACAGCAGCCTCAGGTTTTATCGGGGGCAGCAGCTTGCTTCTCCTTCCCCGACCTGTGGCCAAGTCACAAAGCACCACAGCTGTACAGCCAGATGGGGGAAGGGAGGAGATTAGAACTGTAGGCTAGAGTAGACAAGTATGGACCAGTTCACAATCACGCTATCCCAAGCAGAAAGTGATGGTGGCTTGGACTAGCACGGTGGTAGTAGAGATGGGGTAAAGATTCAAGAGACATCATTGATAGGCAGAACCAATAGGACATGGTAATAAACTATTCTCAGGAAAGGGAAGGAGTCATGGCTTTCAGCCATGAACATCCACCCTCGGGGTGGCCTCACCCACTTCCTGGCAATTCTAGCCACCATGAGTCCAGAGGCTATAGCCCTTTGCTCTGCCCGTTGCTCAGCAAGTTACTTGGGGTTCCAGTTTGATAAAAAAAGACTTCCTGTGGAGGAATCTGAAGGGAAGGAGGAGGAGCTGGCCCATTCCTGCCTGGGAGGTTGTGGAAGAAGGAAGATGGCCAGAGCTTTGTGTCCACTGCAAGCCCTCTGGCTTCTGGAGTGGGTGCTGCTGCTCTTGGGACCTTGTGCTGCCCCTCCAGCCTGGGCCTTGAACCTGGACCCAGTGCAGCTCACCTTCTATGCAGGCCCCAATGGCAGCCACTTTGGATTTTCACTGGACTTCCACAAGGACAGCCATGGGAGGTGAGCCATAAGGGAAGTTGGGGTATTGGGAGAGAGCAGGACCCCTCCCCATCACTGCTTCTGGGGGCTTCGAGTTTCCCATTTGTGATAGCAGTTGAGCAAGGTGACTTGTGGGGCCTATTCAGGTTGATTTCTTGTCAAGAATGTTGGGGTCCGGGGGACTGGCTCAGGTGAAGGTATAAGGGCAGGGCACAGGTGGGCTGATGGGCACTGAAAACTACAGCAAGAACAAAGGGAAGACAAGAGTTGATGCTTTATTTTTTCCCCAAGGGTCAGTTGTATGAACCACTCCACTCTCAACACCTTGAAATGCAGAGAGGAGGCCGGGCGCGGTGGCTCATGCCTGTAATCCCAGCACTTTGGGAGGCCGAGGCGGGCAGATCACCTGAGGTCGAGAATTCGAGACCAGCCTGACCAACATGGAGAAACCCCGTCTCTACTAAAAATACAAAAAAAAAAAAAAAAAAAAAAAGAGGCCAGGCACAGTGGCTCACACCTGCAATCCCAGCACTTTGGGAGGCAGAGGTGGGCAGATCATGAGGTCAGGAGTTCAAGACCAGCCTGGCCAATATGGTGAAACCCTGTCTCTATTAAAAATACAAAAATTAGCTGAGCGTGGTGGCACACTCCTGTAGTCCCAGCTACTCGGGAGGCTGAGGTAGGAGAATCACTTGAACCCGGGAGGTGGAGGTTGCAGTGAGCTGAGATCGTGCCACTGCACTCCAGCCTGGGTAACAGAGTGAGACTCCGTCTCAAAAAAAAAAAATTAGCCGGGCGTGGTGCCGCATGCTTGTAATCCCAGCTACTCGGGAGGCTGAGGCAGGAGAATCGTTTGAACCTGAGAGGCAGAGGTTGTGGTGAGCCGAGATCATGCCATTGCACTCCAGCCTGGGCAACGAGAGCGAAACTCTGTCTCAAAAAAAAAAAAGAAAGAAAAGAAATGTGGAGAGGAGCACATGTCCTAAATTGATTTGCAGAACTAAAGTTGTCTACCCTCCCGCACCTTGCATTTCTATTCCATTTCCCTCATCTCCATCAACATTATAAATATTTGAAAAGAAGCAATAGGTCATTAATGATTGGTATTGATCAGACTTCAGAATCAAGAGTGCCAAGATTAGAGTCTTGGCTCCTCCTCTTCATAGCGTGTCCCCTGAGCTACTATCGTGAGAGACACTGTGCCCACCAGCTTCAGGGAGTGGCAATGGCAGATAGCCTTCAAGTGTCAGCCACTTAGGGGATTTCCTCTGCTGAAGAGAGCCAGTTCACTCCAAGTCCCCTCCCAAGATGGCCCACATCCAGTGTCTGATCAATGAGAAGTGGGTGAGTGGGGAGAGTGGAGGCAGGTGTGGGGGAGGCATTTGATAAGGGTCCAGCCCTCTTTCATCAACTCTGACAATTCTTTTTTTCTTCTTCTTCTTTTTTTTTTTTTTTTTTTGAGATGGGGTTTCGCTCTTGTTGCCCAGGCTGGAGTGCAATGGCACAATCACCGGCTCACTGCAACTTCTGCCTCCCGGGTTCAAGCGATTCTCCTGCCACAGCCTCCCGCGTAGCTGGGATTACAGGCATGTGCCACCACACCCGGCTAATTTTGTATTTTTAGTAGAGACGAGGTTTCTCCATGTTGGTCAGGGTGGTCTCGAACTCCCAACTTCAGGTAATCCACCTGCCTTGGCCTCCCAAAGTGCTGGGATTACAGGCTTCAGCCACCACGCCCGGACTTTTTTTCTTCCTTTTCTTTGAGATGGAGTTTCTCTCTCGTTGCCCAGGCTGGAGTGCAATGGGGTGATCTCGGCTCACTGCAACCTCTGCCTCCTGGGTTCAAACGATTCTCCTGTCTCAGCCTCCCGAGTAGCTAGGTTTACAGGCAGCTGCCACCACACCCAGCTAATTTTTTGTATTTTTAGTAGAGACGGGGTTTCACTATGTTGGCCAGGCTGGTCTCAAACTCCTGACCTCAGGTGATCAGCCTGCCTTGGCCTCCCAAAGTACTGGGATTACAGGCGTGAGCCACCACACCTGGCCAACTCTGACAATTTTGAAGCGTCATTCTAGTTCCAGAGCTCGTGGGGTGTTGGTGAATGCTGTCATTGGGCCTGAATCAGCTCAACTCCTTCCTGTGCCCACTCCTGCTTATTTCCCCTCCTATAAGTAGTGATCCCATTGGCACTACTTAAACATCCTGCAGGCTAAAAAAATATTATAGGCCAGACACAGAGGCTCACGCCCGTAATCCCTTGGCCTCCCAAAGTGCTGGGATTACAGGTGTGAGCCACCATGCCCAGCCTATAAAAAAATTTTTTTTTATTAGCCAGGCATGGTGTTGCACACCTGCAGTCCCAGCTACTAGGGTGGCTGAGGGGAGAGGATTGCTTGAGCCCTGGAGATCAAGGCTACAGTGAGCTGTGATCATGCTGCTGCACTCCAGCTGGGCAACAGAATGAGACCCTGTCTCAAAACAAAACAACAAAATTATTTTTTAAAATTATAGCATTGTTTCAAGAGCGTTTGTTATGTATTTGGCTGGGACCATGCTAACCGTTACTCGTATTTATTACATTTACTCCTGACAGCATTGACTGGTTGTGAAAACCAGTGATTGGTTATGAAATTGGTATTCCTATTTCACATATGGCAGAATTGTGATTTAAACCTAGATCTGCTAGGGTCCTCCTATCAGCACACACACTCCAGCCCCACTTTAGAGGTACCCGCTATCTTCCCTCATTAAAACCAGCTCTCAAGAGGGGATCTGGTAACAGTCTAGACAGGCATTCCAGGGAGCATGTGAACCGCTGGTTCTTGTTGCGGGTGGAAGGATGGAGATGTTGTAGAGAGTTTAGGTCTTTTTCAGCAAAGATCTCAAACCCCTGGTGTTCAAATCAAACCAAATGGTTATAGTCCCAGCTCTACTCTCAACTCACTGGGTTACTTTAGCCACGTGATTGCCCTCGCTGAGAGTCGGTTTCACTGTCCATAAGATGAAGAAGTACATCACGGTGGTCTGTGAGGTGTCATTGAGGAAAGATGGTCCAGTGCCCCTATGCCACATGGCCTTCCGGGCAGTGCTCCCAGCGCGGGCGCCAGGGCCTGGGATACGCTGGAATCTGCGCGGCGCTCACCCAGCTTTCCTATGCAGAGTGGCCATCGTGGTGGGCGCCCCGCGGACCCTGGGCCCCAGCCAGGAGGAGACGGGCGGCGTGTTCCTGTGCCCCTGGAGGGCCGAGGGCGGCCAGTGCCCCTCGCTGCTCTTGGACCTCCGTGAGTCCCAGGCAAGGAGAGCAAGGGTGGGGTCAGAGGGACGTGGACTGCCGGGCTTCAGCGCCCCACCCCTTCTTGTGCCTTCCAGGTGATGAGACCCGAAATGTAGGCTCCCAAACTTTACAAACCTTCAAGGCCCGCCAAGGACTGGGGGCGTCGGTCGTCAGCTGGAGCGACGTCATTGTGGTGGGCCCCGCGGTACAGGGCACAGGGAACAGTCGGGGGCAGGGACACCTGGGGCCAGGAGGAGCCCAAGTCTCGCGCCCGTTCCCACTCCTGTGGCCTTTCTCCAGGCCTGCGCCCCCTGGCAGCACTGGAACGTCCTAGAAAAGACTGAGGAGGCTGAGAAGACGCCCGTAGGTAGCTGCTTTTTGGCTCAGCCAGAGAGCGGCCGCCGCGCCGAGTACTCCCCCTGTCGCGGGAACACCCTGAGCCGCATTTACGTGGAAAATGATTTTAGTAAGCGCCAGCTACGACCTGGCCCCGCCCACTCGCGACGGCTTGGCCCCGCCCCCATCGGATCCCGCCCCCAGCGCCGCAGCCCTTGCTTTGGATCTGGCCTTGCCCCAGGGCCCCGCCGACTCAAGGCCCCGCCCCCGTCCCCCAGCCCTCCTCCGGGCTCGCGCGCGCCTCCCTTCACCCCTGCGCTGACCCCTCCTCCTTGTCTCCTGCAGGCTGGGACAAGCGTTACTGTGAAGCGGGCTTCAGCTCCGTGGTCACTCAGGCAAGTAGGGAGCAAAAGCGCAGTGGGGGCGGCTCCCAAACAGGGCCCCCTCTCACCCTCAGGACTTCCCTTCCAGGCCGGAGAGCTGGTGCTTGGGGCTCCTGGCGGCTATTATTTCTTGGGTACGTGCCCATCCGTACACCTCCCTCCCTTCTCGCGGCCCAAGGAGACCCGCGGTGTTTGGGCTTCACACCCGCTGTCCCTCCCGCCCTAGGTCTCCTGGCCCAGGCTCCAATTGCGGATATTTTCTCGAGTTACCGCCCAGGCATCCTTTTGTGGCACGTGTCCTCCCAGAGCCTCTCCTTTGACTCCAGCAACCCAGAGTACTTCGACGGCTACTGGGGTAACACCGCCCTTCCAGACTTCCAGCACCCCGAGGGTCACCGCCCACCGCAGACGGTCAGGTCCTGCCCCTGCGGGAGCCTCCATGCCCACCCCTGCCGGCCATCCCACCGCCTAAGCCGCTCCCGCCCTCAGCTCCTGCGGCTTCCCCGCAGACCGCCCACCTCCCATGTGCCCACCGCTCCCTTCCACTGCGGACTCTGGCAGTGGAAGTCCAGTCCACTGCGGACTCTGGCAGTAGCGCAGCCCGGGGCAGGGCTTGGCCCCTCGAAGGCCTCCGTTTTTCCATCTGCACAATGCAGGGCTGGGGCTGAGTGGCCTTAATCTCCTCCTTCTTTGCCCTCCGTCCCCTCTGTGCTTCTTCCCCTGGAAAAGACTAATTTGCGCCCGTGTCCTCAGGGTACTCGGTGGCCGTGGGCGAGTTCGACGGGGATCTCAACACTACAGGCAAGAAATCCACTTAGGGCGGGAGTTGGGGAGCCCAGCCCGGGGAGGAGCGCCTTCCTGAAATCTCCCCTATGTAGGGAAATCTTCCTGCACACAAATTTTTCCCTGGGTGCAGAACGGGGAGCGGGAAGTGGGTAGGTTCTAAGGCTCTCATTCCCTGAGCCTGGCTCTCCCTATCGCCAGAGTACGTCGTCGGTGCCCCCACTTGGAGCTGGACCCTGGGAGCGGTAAGTGCCCCCACCACTGGGCCTCCCAAAGCCTCTTATCCCAGTCCTCAGGCTGACAACTCCTGAGCGCCCCCCACCCCCGCCCCGCCTCCACCAAACCACCCTTTCTCACCTGGAGTGGGAGGTTGCTTTGGGTACAAAAATGATGCTCTCCTGCGCTGTCCGTGCAGGTGGAAATTTTGGACTCCTACTACCAGAGGCTGCATCGGCTGCGCGGAGAGCAGGTGGGGGCCAGGTCCCAGTGGGCGTGGCTGGGTGGAGGGGGAACTGAGACTTCAGAATATTTCATGGGAGGTGAGGGCCCATTTCTTAGAGAGGATGCTGGTCCAGCGGCGTGAATGATGGTGCTCCTCATCTTGCAGATGGCGTCGTATTTTGGGCATTCGGTGGCTGTCACTGACGTCAACGGGGATGGGTGAGGAGGGACATGCCCCACCCCTACCCAGTTGGGTCCCAAATTACCAGAGCTGCCCTCTGTCTCCCTTTCCTAGCCCTAGTCTCACGTATCCACTGGAGGAACAGGAAAGCAAGGGTCGGGGAGATTTGGCCCTAGCCCCAATATACCCCTGGTCCAGTCCCATGTAACCACTCATCTGGCCCACAGGAGGCATGATCTGCTGGTGGGCGCTCCACTGTATATGGAGAGCCGGGCAGACCGAAAACTGGCCGAAGTGGGGCGTGTGTATTTGTTCCTGCAGCCGCGAGGCCCCCACGCGCTGGGTGCCCCCAGCCTCCTGCTGACTGGCACACAGCTCTATGGGCGATTCGGCTCTGCCATCGCACCCCTGGGCGACCTCGACCGGGATGGCTACAATGGTGAGGGAAGAGAGGAGCCCAACTTGCTGCAGAGGGGTTAACAGCCACTCAAAAAGCATGGAGTTGGCCTGAGGGCAGCCAGAACCAGGATGGGTTTTAAGCATATAAGTATGTGGCTTAGACACATGGGGTGCTGAGTGGAGAGCAGATGGGAGAGTTGAAGACTAATTAGGATGTGTTTGCCTTAATCCAGGCAAGAGACAATGACCACCTGGATGTGGATTTTGGCGGTGGAGTTAGAGATGGGAGTGACTTCACAGATATTTAGGACTCGGATTATTAGGACTTGGTGGGAGACTGGATGTGGGGCCAGGGGAGAGGTTGGAGTTGGGTGCCTGTGATGGCCTCCACTGCCTGGAACTCAGGCCGTGCAGCAGGTGCTGGGGAGAGGCGGGAGATGAGCAGTTCAGCTCTGGACCTGTTGAGCTTGAAGGGCTTGGGTGCTTTAGGCGGAAATATCCAAAGAACAGTTGGGAGTGGCTCTCCCCGCTTCCACAAGAGAGATCTGAATGGGAGACAGGGGTTTGGGGAAAGTGGATGAGGTCCCAGGACCTGTGAAATAAGAGGCCCAGGATAGAGCCCTAGGGAGCAAAAGCATTTAGGTGACTCCTACAGGAGGTAAGTCTGAGAAGGAGATAGAGGAGTGTCCAGAGAGGGAGGAGGGAACCCAGGGGGTCTGATGGCCCGGGACTCAAGGAAGAGCATGCGTTAAAGAGCATGCACAGGAGGAAGTGGGCGCTGCAGCTCCTGCTGCTGCTGCAAGGTACAATTAGGTGGGGCTGGAGAAATATTCATGGGCTTTAGCAAGAAGAGGGTGCCAGACATGGTGGCTCATGCCTGTAATCCCAGCTACTTGGGAAATTGAAGCAGGAGAATCTCTTGAACCCGGGAAGTGGAGGTTGCACTGAGCTGAGATTGCGCCACTACTGCACTCCAGCCTGGGTGACAGAGCAAGACTCCATCTCAACAAAATAAAAAAAAATAGAGAAAGAAAGGAAGAAAGAAAAAAGAAGGGGAGGTTATTGGTGACAGTGACATAAATTGATTCAGGCCAAGATAGGGTCAGAAGCCAGAATGCAATGGGGTAAGGTATGAATGGAGGTGAAAAATTGGATGCAGCTAATGTAGACAGCTCTTTCAACAGGTTTGTGGTAAAAAGGAATTTGAGGAATAGAAAGGAAAAAAAAACATGTTTGACTGTAAGAGGAAAAAGAGAAAAGGTGATCACAGAAAAGAGATGAGGGTCAAGGGAAGATTATTTCAATGTGGAAGAACATGTAGTAGGTTGAAAATGATGTTGTGGGGAAATGGGGGGGATGAGCCAGCAGAGAGTCCCTGTGATGCCTCAGCGGGTGGGAGGGTGGCTGGCCCAGTGTCAGGGTAAAGGAAGGAAACCTCTTCCAGGGTCAAATGGGGAAAGGGAAAAGAAAGTCGGTGTGGGATTATAGCATAACAGTGGGCTGCCTCTCTTCCTGAAGTAAGAGATTATGTCACCTGCTGAAGGAAGTGTTGGGGGTCTGGGAGTTTGATGGAATGGAGAAGGTTAGAAATAGATGCTAGATGGCCAGGCACGGTGGCTCACACCTGGAATCCCAGCACTTTGGGAGGCCGAGGCAGGAGGATCACTGGAGCCTAGGAGTTTGACACCAGCCTGGGCAACATAGGGAGATCTCGTCTCCATAAAAATTTTTAAAAATTAGCTGGGCATGGTGGCTATAGTCTCAACTGCTTGGGAAGCTGAGGTGGGAGGATTGCTTTAGTCCAGAAGGTTGAGGCTGCAGTAAGCCATGGTTGCACCACTGCACTTCAGCCTGAATGACAGTGCAAGACTCTGTCTTAAAAATAAAAAAATTTTAAAAGGGGCTTGGGCATGGTGGCTCACACCTGTAATCCCAGCACTTTGGGAGCCCAAGGTGGGCAGATCACTTGAGGTCAGGAGTTCGAGACCAGCCTGGCCAATGTGGTGAAACCCCGTCTCTACTGAAAATACAAAAATTAGCCGGGCATGGTGGTAGGCGCCTGTAATCCCAGCTACTGAAGAGGCTGAGGCACAAGAATCACTTTAACGGGGGGGGCAGAGGTTGCAGTGAGCCGAGATTGCACCACTGCACTCCAGCCAGGACAACAGAGCGAGACTCCATCTCAAAAAAAAAAATTTAGAAAAGGGAATAGTGATGCTTAATTTTCAGGATATATTTTCCTCAATAGACAGTGAGAGTTGTCACTGTTATTATAACAATCCTACTTGGCAGGTCCCTCTCCCACCTGATTGTTAACTCCTGGAGGGTAGGGCAGTGCCTCCTTCACCCACACTTTGCACCCCTTTCCTGGTCTCCTGGGATGTGCCCAGAGAAGCTCAGGAAAGTTTTACAGTCATCTAGGGAGGCTGAATAACAATCAGCCACTTCCTTTCTGTTACTCCTTCCAGACGTTGCAGTGGCTGCCCCCTACGGGGGTCCCAGTGGCCGGGGCCAAGTGCTGGTGTTCCTGGGTCAGAGTGAGGGGCTGAGCTCACGTCCCTCCCAGGTCCTGGACAGCCCCTTCCCCACAGGCTCTGCCTTTGGCTTCTCCCTTCGAGGTGCCGTAGACATCGATGACAACGGATACCCAGGTGCCCTGGACTGCCTCCAGCTAGAAATGCCCAAGAAAGGCCCTTGGACATTCGCTGGAAGTGCCAAGAGACACGGCCAGGGGCTCATGCCTGGCCTGGTGTCCCACTATGGACTGCCAGAGGGGCTGGGTGAAACCTCCAGTGGGGGAGGTGGTGTGGGGAACCCCTGGGAAGATGAGATGAAGATCCCATGCCCTAGTGGCCAATTCTGACCCATTCCTTGATGTCTATAGACCTGATCGTGGGAGCTTACGGGGCCAACCAGGTGGCTGTGTACAGGTGAGCACTGGCTCCAGGGGCGGGATGGGGAAGGTCCTGTGCCATCATAGGAGGCCAGGCCAGGAGAAGCCACAATGGCAAGACTACCCCATCACCCCATCCCATCAGAGCTCAGCCAGTGGTGAAGGCCTCTGTCCAGCTACTGGTGCAAGATTCACTGAATCCTGCTGTGAAGAGCTGTGTCCTACCCCAGACCAAGACACCCGTGAGCTGGTGAGGAGGCAGAGGGCATGGGCCTTGAAGGATCTGGGACCTCAGAAAGGCCCCAACCCCTGAGCCCCACTTACGTCTTTGCAGCTTCAACATCCAGATGTGTGTTGGAGCCACTGGGCACAACATTCCTCAGAAGCTATGTGAGTGGCATGAAGGGGGCAGGAGGGAGGTGGGCTTGGACTCCCCCGGAGGCTGGCCAGGGAGGTCCTGACTCTTCTGCTTGCCCTGCCAGCCCTAAATGCCGAGCTGCAGCTGGACCGGCAGAAGCCCCGCCAGGGCCGGCGGGTGCTGCTGCTGGGCTCTCAACAGGCAGGCACTACCCTGAACCTGGATCTGGGTGGAAAGCACAGCCCCATCTGCCATACCACCATGGCCTTCCTTCGAGTACGCCCAGGCAGGGGATTGGCAGGGCTGGGAGAGTAGAACTTACCCACTGGACTTGTTCATCTAGCCCTGGGGCACTGAGCTGGGTGCTGTGAGTCCGGGGGTGGTCAGGACACGGTGCCTACTGGCCAGGAGAAGGTGGGATGTGTATGGTAGCAAGATGGCCTGACTCTTGCCCCCGTCCTAGGATGAGGCAGACTTCCGGGACAAGCTGAGCCCCATTGTGCTCAGCCTCAATGTGTCCCTACCGCCCACGGAGGCTGGACTGGCCCCTGCTGTCGTGCTGCATGGAGACACCCATGTGCAGGAGCAGGTAGGGACAGGCGGGGACAGGCCAGGGAGGTGCAGGACCCCTGATAGCAAATCAGGATTAGGGTTAGTGCCAAGTCGCAATGTGAACCCCAAAACCTTGATGTCATTCCAAACCCTAATGAAAACCTCAAAATCCAGCCAGTCATGGTGGCTCACACCTGTAATCCCAGCACTTTGGGAGACTGAGGCAGGCAGATTGCCTGAGGTCAGGAGTTAGAGACCAACCTGGCCAACATGGTGAAACCCCATCTCTACTAAAAATACAAAAAAAATTAGCCGGGTGTGGTGATGCATGCCTGTAATTCCAGCTACTCGGGAGGCTGAGGCAGGAGAATCACTTGAACCCAGGAGGCAGAGGTTGCAGTGAGCCAAGAGTGTGCCACAGCACTCCAGCCTGGGTGACAGAGCAAGACTCTGTCTCAAAAAAAAAAAAAAGCCAGGTGCAGTGGCTCACGCCTGTAATCCCAGCACTTTGGGAGGCCAAGGCGGGTGGATCACGAGGTCAGGAGATCAAGACCATCCTGGCTAACACAGTGAAACCCCGTCTACTAAAAATACAAAAAAAAAAAAAAAAAAAAAAAATTAGCTGGGCGTGGTGGCGGGTACCTGTAGTCCCAGCTACTCGGGAGGCTGAGGCAGGAGAATGGCGTGAACCCAGGGGGCGGAGCTTGCAGTGCGCCAAGATAGTGCCACTGCACTCCAGCCTGGATGACAGAGCGAGACTCCGTCTCCAAAAATAAAATAAACACCTAAAAATCCCAGTATCCCCTAAGCTCTGATGTAAATTGACAAACCCTGACATTGTCCCAAACCTCCAAATAAACCCGAGCCCCGATACCATCTACAAACTCCTTTTTGTCCTCAGATCTTCTTACTCCCTAAGCCCCTATGTGAACCCCAAGCCCACTGTTTTCCTAACCCTGATGTAATCCCTAAACCTCACACATCCCCAACTTACCCGCACACCCCAATGTGCCCCTCTAGACACGAATCGTCCTGGACTGTGGGGAAGATGACGTATGTGTGCCCCAGCTTCAGCTCACTGCCAGCGTGTGAGGAGGCCTCCCACTCTGCCCGACCCTGGCCCTTTCTGCCTATCATACCTGCTCCACACCTTAGTCCCCTCTTTTCCCACATCCTGGGCCCGGACCCAGGCTCCCTGGCTTCACTCCTCTTTCCCCACAGGACGGGCTCCCCGCTCCTAGTTGGGGCAGATAATGTCCTGGAGCTGCAGATGGACGCAGCCAACGAGGGCGAGGGGGCCTATGAAGCAGAGCTGGCCGTGCACCTGCCCCAGGGTGCCCACTACATGCAAGCCCTAAGCAACGTCGAGGTATGGCCCCCCCGCTGGGAACAGTACCCGGGACCTGGGAGGCGCTGGAGCCTTGGCTCTCTCATCTCCCTCCCTGAGAGTCCCTCTTCTCTTCTGCTTTGCTGTCAAAGATGTAATTTTTTATTTTATTTTATTTTAATTTGGAAGAGGAATACTTGCTAATGGCACAGAATTCCAAAACTCTATTACAAAAACCAGAAAAACAAAAAAGGTTTAGGAACCAAATGTTAACAGGAACCTCTGTTAACATTTGGTGGATTTCCTTCCAGTCTTTTTTTCAATATTGACTCGCACTCACATAAGTATATATTTATTTTTTGTGTTGTTAATATAGCTTATAATAATGGGGGTCATACTCTAATGTTTTGTGTTTTTTATTTCCAAAATGAAAATGCCTAAAAAGTAGTAGTGCTACAGCAATACACACACTAGCATGTGACAGTCCCTTGAGACCCCACCCCAAGAAACCCCCCCTCCCTACCTTGCCACACAAATCTTTCCAGACCTTCCAAGGGAGCTTAAATATATATATATGATGCTCTGTAATTTATTTCTTGGAACTGCCTTCCTGAAGGGCTTTGAGAGACTCATCTGTAATCAGAAGAAGGAGAATGAGACCAGGGTGGTGCTGTGTGAGCTGGGCAACCCCATGAAAAAGAACGCCCAGGTGAGGCTGCTGGGTCGTGGTACTGGGTCTCCACCAGGGGCTCATGAACAACCAGATTTTAGGGGTGAGGTTTTAGAGCCACATAGTTCTGGGCCAGAATCTTGGTCCTCACTCTCCCTTGCCACACGTCCTTGGGTGAGTGACTTTCCCTCCCTGAGCCCCTTTACCCAGTGGGCTTCCAGGTAAAATAGAAATAATAATGGTGGCCTGGTGCGGTGGCTCACGCCTGTAATCCCAGCACTCTGGGAGGCCGAGACGGGTGGATCACGAGGTCAGGAGTTCAAGCCCAGCCTGGCCAACATAGCAAAACCCCATCTCTACTAAAAATATAAAAATTACCCGGGCATGGTGGCGCATGCCTATAGTCAGAGCTACTCAGGAGGTTGAGGCAGAAAAATCACTTGAACCTGGGAGGTGGAGGTTGCAGTGAGCTGAGATCACGCCACTGCACTCCAGCCTGGGTGACAGAGTGAGACTCCGTCTCGGAAAAAAAAAAAAAAAAGAAAAAGAATAATGGTGATCTTGGAGGGTGAAGACTGGAGGCCACATTCAGGGCAGGGCTGTCCTAAGTGGGGCACTTGGGCAGTGACCTTGGCCCTCCTCATCTCCCAGACAGGAATCGCGATGTTGGTGAGCGTGGGGAATCTGGAAGAGGCTGGGGAGTCTGTGTCCTTCCAGCTGCAGATACGGAGGTACTGACCTGGCGAGCGTGCCTACCCACCACCCTTCCCCCGTCTGACCCCCGTGCAGAGCCCCTCAGGTCCCTTCCATACAGAAGGGTCTTTCGAGGCCAGGCGTGGTGGCTCACACCTGTAATCCCAGCACGTTGCGAGGCCAAGGCAGAAGGATCACTGGAGGTCAGGAGTTGGAGACCAGCCTGGCCAACATGGTGAAATCCCATCTCTACTAAAAATATAAAAATTAGCTGGGCATGGTGGTGCGCACCTACAATCCCAGCTACTCGGGAGGCTGAGGCAGGAGAATAGCTTGAACCGAACCTGGGAGGTGGAGGTTGCAGTGAGCTGAGATTGGGCCACTGCACTCCAGCCTTCCAGCCTGTGCGACAGTGCGAGATTCTATCTCAAAAGAAAAAAAGGTCTTTGAAGAAGCCTGGTTCCCTTTCTTCCTCAGAGACTTATGTCTGAGTCTTGGAGCCCTAGAGGAAGTTGTTTCCCAGGTCTAACTTCAGTGTGGCATGCTCTTTGTATAATTAGCTCTCTCTGAACTCTCTAAAATTCTGGCCTCACCCCCAGAAAGTCACTGGGCTGGTGTCCCTGGCCCTGTTTCTCCTCATCCTCTCCCCTCTAGCAAGAACAGCCAGAATCCAAACAGCAAGATTGTGCTGCTGGACGTGCCGGTCCGGGCAGAGGCCCAAGTGGAGCTGCGAGGGTGAGAGGCCAGGGGTGGAGAAGGGAGATGGCATTCAGGGCTCTAAACTCCAGGGGGCGCTGGGGAAACCCCACAGGCCAATCAGGGCATCACACTCTCTCTGGGGGTCTTGGGCACCTGCAGGAACTCCTTTCCAGCCTCCCTGGTGGTGGCGGCAGAAGAAGGTGAGAGGGAGCAGAACAGCTTGGACAGCTGGGGACCCAAAGTGGAGCACACCTATGAGGTATGGGGGAGCCTCGCGTCCCTGGCTGGGGTGAGCGGGTCCTCAGAACTCCGGGTGAGGCGCTAAGCTCCCCACACCCTACCACCACCACCCCTTCAGCTCCACAACAATGGCCCTGGGACTGTGAATGGCCTTCACCTCAGCATCCACCTCCCGGGACAGTCCCAGCCCTCCGACCTGCTCTACATCCTGGATATACAGCCCCAGGGGGGCCTTCAGTGCTTCCCACAGCCTCCTGTCAACCCTCTCAAGGTAAGAGCTGGGTGGAAGAAAGACCTGTGAAGGCGGCCCCAGACCAACCACCGGGGCACCTCTGTGGGCTGGGGTTCGGGGGAGACCTGGGCCTGACCACTCCTTTGCCCCCCCCAGGTGGACTGGGGGCTGCCCACCCCCAGCCCCTCCCCCATTCACCCGGCCCATCACAAGCGGGATCGCAGACAGATCTTCCTGCCAGAGCCCGAGCAGCCCTCGAGGCTTCAGGATCCAGTTCTCGTAGTGAGCAGGCTCTCTGGTCTCTGGCCCGGCCTCCCCGGGACCCACGGGGCAGAGGGGATGGGAGGAGGGAGAGGGGTCCGGGTGTGCTGTGGGCCTCTGTGGGCCACGCTTGGTCCCTGGGAGCACTTCAAGTGAACATGGAGGAGCATGCTGGCTTGTGTCTGGGGTGAGCTGAAAGACACCTGCACTTTTTAAAAGCTTCCCAGTACGTTAAGGAGCATAAAACAATGCCAAAGCAAGGTTATCATAGATCTGAGCATTGCGCGCTGGGGGATGACCCTCCCTGCATCTCTGGGACTATGTGAGCAAGCCCGTGGAAAGACAGCATCCGAAGCTTGGATCCAAGGCCCTTCCTGATGGGAAGGCCACCGCTTCCTGAACCCCCGGCCCCTTCTGCGTTGGGTCCTGGGGGTAAGGGGGTGGGGGATGATGGGGTGATGGGCCCGGACGGGCTGGGGACTGACGATGTCTCCCCTCAGAGCTGCGACTCGGCGCCCTGTACTGTGGTGCAGTGTGACCTGCAGGAGATGGCGCGCGGGCAGCGGGCCATGGTCACGGTGCTGGCCTTCCTGTGGCTGCCCAGCCTCTACCAGGTGGGGTGGGCCGTGGTGGGACGGGGCCGGGCCTTCTGGGCGGGGACCACTTTGCTCTGGGAGGGGCGGGGTTTGGTGTGGGAGGGCAGGAAGAGAGGGAAGGTAAGGTTTACTTTGGGGGATTGCAGTGGGATTAGGTCAGAGGCAGGGCTCCCCCGCCGGGGGTGTGGGACCTGGACTCCTGCAACCAATAGGCCTCTTGTGGGTGTAAACGGCTTTCAACCCCAACCTGTCCAGAGGCCTCTGGATCAGTTTGTGCTGCAGTCGCACGCATGGTTCAACGTGTCCTCCCTCCCCTATGCGGTGCCCCCGCTCAGCCTGCCCCGAGGGGAAGCTCAGGTGAGTGTGGGGGGATGGAGCAGAGACCAGTCCTGCAGGACCCACTGTCCCCCAGTCAGTGCCCAGCCAGAAAAGTCTGAGGGGTGGTACGGGTGGGTGGCATGGCTGGAGGTCACCAGCCTGAGGTTTGAGTCTTTGTGAAAGGCAGGTGTCAAGGTGACTGAGGAGACACGTGGGTTTGCCCCCAGGTGCGGACACAGCTGCTCCGGGCCTTGGAGGAGAGGGCCATTCCAATCTGGTGGGTGCTGGTGGGTGTGCTGGGTGGCCTGCTGCTGCTCACCATCCTGGTCCTGGCCATGTGGAAGGTGAGGTGTGAAGGACGGTGGAGTCCCCAGCGGGGCACAGGCTTGGCTCTGCCCTGCCTCACAGGGAGTCAAGGAGAGATGGTGGCCCACCCCAAGTGGGTAATCCAGGGACCGGGGGTCTATGTCTCCACTATTAGAATGTCATTCTCGGCCCAGTGGGGTGGCTCACACCTGTAATCCCAACACTTTGGGAGGCCAAAGCGTGTAGATCACCTGAGATCAAGAGTTCGAGACCAGCCTGGCCAACATGGTGAAACCCCATCTCTACTAAAAATACCAAAATTAGCCGGGCGTGTTGACACATGCCTGTAATCTCAGCTACTCGGGAGGCTGAGGCAGTAGAATTGCATGAACCCAGGAGGCAGAGGTTGCAGTGAGCCGAGATCACACCACTGCACTCCAGCTTGGGCAACAGTGCGAGCCTCCATCTCAAGAAAAAAGAAAAAAATAGAATGTCTTTCTCTAGTAGAGCAAAAAAGGCAAAACAAACACAAAAATGTCATTCTCCTGGGAACCCTTCCAGACACATACCACTGGAAAGGATAGCACCTAAAATTCTGAGGCCTTTAGACACCCTGCCACCAAAAAGATTCAGAGGATATAGAGGGTATAGAGGGTGTAAGTCCTGCCTTCAGGAATTCCTGGCTGGTCTCAAGGACAAGACGCACTTCTTCCTAGCCCTGCCCTTCCCCTTGAGTGAGGCAAGAGGCCCAAGGATTGGTCTAGACCCTATTCCTCCCTTCCTGTGTGGCCCTGGAGGGTCACTCGCTCCTCTGCACCTGGAGAAGTCTCAAGCACACTGAAGGGAAGACATGGTGCTTTTAGGGAAAACCATGCACTAGACCCACAATAATCAAATACATATCATCATATGCTCGAGTCATGCAGACACAAACTTCAGCATAAGAAAAATTCCAGGCTGGGCGTGGTGGCTCACACCGGTAATCCCAGCACTTTGGGAGGCCGAGGTGGGCGGTTCATGAGGTCAGGAGTTCGAGACCAGCCTGACAAACATGGTGAAACCCCATCTCTACTAAAAATACAAAAATTAGCCAGGTGTGGTGGCAGGCGCCTGTACTTCCAGCTACTCGGGAGGCTGAGGCAGGAGAATCACTTGAATCCGGGAGGTGAAGGTTGCAGTGAGCCAAGATTGTGCCACTGCACTCCAGCCTGGGTGAGATTTCGTCTCAAAAGAAAAGAAAAATTCCAGGTGGGGACCAGGCGCGGTGGATCACTTGAGGCCAGGAGTTTGGGACAGCAGTGAGACTCCATCTCTACAAAAAAAATTTTTTTTAAAAATTAGTCAGGTGTGGTAGTCCACACCTGTAGTCCCAGCTACTTGGGAGGCTAAGAGGTGAGAGGATTGCCTGGGTGACAACAGCAAGATCCTGTCTCTAAAAATAAAATAAAAAAGAAAAATTCAGAGGCCGGGCACAGTGGCTTATGCCTGTAATCCCAGCACAATGGGAGGCTGAGGCAGGCACATCACCTGAGGTCAGGAGTTTGAGACCAGCCTGGCCAATAGGGTGAAACCCTGTCTCTACTAAAAATTAGCTGGGCGTGGTGGCACACACCTGTAAACCCAGCTACTCAGGAGGCTGAGGCATGAGAATTGTTTGAACCCGCGAGGTGGAGGCTGCATTGAGCCGAGATCGAGCCACTACACTACAGCCTGGGTGACAGAGTGAGACTCCCTCTAAAAAAAAAAAGAAAAAAATAAAAACTCAGGGGAGAAAAAACAAAAACCCAACAATTTGTTCCATGCATTATCTCTAAATGTCAAAAGGCATCCATTTGTGAGTACAGTGGGCTTCATGTTCTGCGCTGGTCCAGGGAGGCGCTCGTAGCTAGCATACTTTCTCACATGTGCTCTGGGGCCAACAAGTCATCTCTATACCCTGACCTTGGCCCCCGTGTACCCCCAGGTCGGCTTCTTCAAGCGGAACCGGCCACCCCTGGAAGATGATGATGAAGAGGGGGAGTGATGATGCAGCCTACACTATTCTAGCAGGAGGGTTGGGCGTGCTACCTGCACCGCCCCTTCTCCAACGAGTTGCCTCCAAGCTTTGGGTTGGAGCTGTTCCATTGGGTCCTCTTGGTGTCGTTTCCCTCCCAACAGAGCTGGGCTACCCCCTCTCCTGCTGCCTAATAAAGAGACTGAGCCCTGATGCTGAGCATGCTGCCTCCTTCTGGGGCCAGAGAAGAGATGACCGAAGGAATGTTTTGGATGGGGACCTAGGGCTGGTGGAAGTGTGAACGAGAGAGTCACTGCCAGGGCGAAGTTTGCAAATCACTGTCTTTGGGGAGTGTCAGGGAGTACAGAGTTGGGGTGGTAGGTGTAACAGAAGAGGGAGAGCCCGGCGGGGTGGCTCACGCCTATAATCCTAGCACTTTGGGAGGCCGAGGTGAGCAGATCACCTGAGGTTGGGAGTTTGAGACCAGCCTTACCAACATGGAGAAACCCTGTCTCTACTAAAAATACGAAATTAGCTGGACCTGGTGGTGCATGCTTCTAATCCCAGCTACTCGGGAGGCTGAGGCAGGAGAATTGCTTGAACCCGGGAGGCAGAGGTTGCAGTGAGCTGAGATTGCATCATTGCACTCCAGCCTGGGCAACAAGAGTGAAACTCTGTCTCAAAAAAAAAAAAGAAAAAAGGGAGAAAGGGCAGCAGGGCCTCAGGGAAGACTGGAAGGGGATGAACATGTCTAAGGGCAGGATGGGATGGGAGGGCAGGTGAGGGGGTGGGAGCATCAGAGAAGGCAGGCTGTGTCCTTGATGGGCAGCTTTATTTATTTAATGTATTTATTTTTGAGACAGAATCTCACTCTTGCCCAGGCTGTGCAATGGCATGATCTCGGCTCACTGCAACCTCCGCCTCATGGGTTCAAGCAATTCTACTGCCTCTGCCTCCTGAGTAGCTGGGACTACAGGAGTGCACCACCACGCCTGGTTAATTTTCGTATTTTTAGTAGAGAAGGGATTTCACCATGTTGGCCAGGCTGGTCTTGAACTCATGGCCTCAGGTGATCCGTCCACCTCAACCTCCCAAAGTGCTGGGATTACAGCCGTGAGCCACCTCACCCAGCTACGGCAGCTTTAAATAGCACATTTGTTATGATTTTGGAAGGGTAAACTTCACAATGACCTGAGGCGTGGAAAAATAACACGCTCTCCCTGCCTTCCTATCAAAAAAGGACTTTAAAGCTGTTTGGAGTGAGAAGGGGCAGAGGAAGTCTGGCTCAGCTGTTGCCTGAGGAAGGCAGCGTCATTCCAGGGAGGAGACAGCAAGCATCGCTCCCTGGCTACCCTGCTGCCGTCCCTTTCTCCCCACCAAGAAGGGCCTTCAGCCAGGAAAGAGGATGAGGATGGAAGACAGCTCTCCAGCTTTGGTGAGTAGAGCTGAGCAGCATATGTGGGAAGGTCTCCCTGGAGTCCTGAGGGATTTGTTCCTTCCTGGGTTCAATAAATATTTATTGGCCGGGCATGGTGGCTCATGCCTGTAATCCTAGCACTTTGGGAGGCTGAGGCGGGAGGATCGCTTGAGCCCAGGAGTTTTTGGCTGCAGTGAGCTATGATCATGCCACTGCACTCCAGCCTGAGCAACAGAGAAAGACCCTGTCTCTAAAAAAAATTAAAACTGTCCGGGAGAGGTGGCTCACGCCTGTAATCCCAGCACTTTGGGAGGCTGAGGTGGGCGGATCACCTGAGGTCTGGAGTTCAAGACCAGCCTGGCCAACATGGTGAAACCCCATCTCTACTAAAAATACAAAAAATTAGCTGGCTGTGGTAGCAGGTGCCTGTAATCCCAGGTTCTCGGGAGGCTGAGGCTGGAGAATCACTTGAACCTGGGCAGCAGAGGTTGCAGTGAGCCGAGATCATGCCATTGCACTCCAGCCTGGGCAATAAGAGCCAAACTCCATCTCAAAAATAAAAATAAAAATTACTAGCTAGGTGTGGTGGTATGTTCCTGTAGACCCAGGTACTCAGGAGGCTGAGGCAGGAGGATTGCTTGAGCCCAGGAGGTCAAGACTGCAGAGAGCCTTGATCTCACCACTACACTCCAGCCTGGGTGACAGACTGAGGCCCTGGCTAAAAACAAATGTTTTTAATTAAAAATAAAAATAAATAATCACGGAGCACCTACTGTGTCCGGAATTGGTGGGTTCTTGGTCTCAGTGACTTCAAGAAGGAAGCCGCGGACCCTCGCGGTGAGTGTTACAGTTCTTAAAGGCGGCGTGTCCGGAGTTTGTTCCTTCTGATGTTCAGATGCGTTCGGAGTTTCTTCCTTCTGGTGGGTTCCTGGTCTCGCTGGCTCAGGAGTGAAGCTGCAGACCTTCCCGGTGAGTGTTACAGCGCTTAAGACAGCGCGTCTGGAGTTGTTCGTTCCTCCCGGTGGGCTCGTGGTCTCGCTGGGCTCAGGAGTGAAGCTGCAGACCTTCGCGGTGAGTGTTACAGCTCATAAAAGCAGTGTGGACCCAAAGAGTGAGCAGTAGCAAGATTTATTGCAAAGAGCAAAAGAACAAAGCTCTTACAGTGTGGAACGCGACCCCACCGGGTTACCACTGTTGGCTCCGGCAGCCTGCTTTTATTCTCTTATCTGGCCCCACCCACATCCTGCTGAGTGGTAGAGCCTAGTGGCCTGTTTTGACAGGGCGCTGATTGGTGTGTTTACAATCCCTGAGCTAGACACAAAGGTTCTCCTCCTCCCCATCAGGTTAGTTAGATACAGAGTGTAGACACAAAGGTTCTCCAAGGCCCCACCAGCGCAGCTAAATACAGAGTGTCGGTTGGTGCACTCACAAACCCTGAGCTAGACACAGGGTGCTGATTGGTGTGTTTACAAACCTTGAGCTAGATACAGAGTGCCGATTTGTGTATTTACAATCCCTGAGCTAGACGTGAAGGTTCTCCAAGGCCCCACCAGAGCAGCTAGATACAGAGTGTTGATTGGTGCACTCACAAACCCTGAGCTAGACACGGTGCTGATTGGTGTGTTTACAAACCTCGAGCTAGATACAGAGTGCCGATTGGTGTATTTACAATCCCTGAGCTAGACATAAAGGTTCTCCAAGGCCCCACCAGACTCAGGAACCCAGCTGGCTTCACCCAGTGGATCCCGCACCGGGGCTGCAGGTGGAGCTACCTGCCAGTCCCGCACCGTGCACCCGCACTCCTCAGCCCTTGGGTGGTTGATGGGACTGGGCGCCGTGGAGCAGGGGGCGCCGCTCATCCGGGAGGCTTGGGCCGCACAGGAGCCCATGGAGGGGGTGGGAGGCTCACGCATGGCGGGCTGCAGGTCCCGAGCCCTGCCCTGCAGGAAGGCAGCTAAGGCCCGGTGAGAAATCGAGCGCAGCGCTGGTGGGCTGGCACTGCTGGGAGACCCAGTACGCCCTCTGCAGCCGCTGGCCCGGGTGCTAAGCCCCTCATTGCCCGGGGCCGGCAGGGCCGGCTGGCTGCTCCGAGTGCGGGGCCCGCCAAGCCCACGCCCACCCGGAACTCCAGCTGGCCCGCAAGCGGCGAGCGCAGCCCGGGTTCCCGCTTGGGCCTCTGCCTCCACACCTCCCTGCAAGCTAAGGGAGCTGGCTCCGGTCTTGGCCAGCCCAGAAAGGGGCTCCCACAGTGCAGCGGTGGGCTGAAGGGCTTCTCAAGTGCCGCCAAAGTGGGAGCCCAGGCAGAGGAGTCGCCGAGAGCGAGCGAGGGCTGTGAGGACTGCCAGCACGCTGTCACCTCTCACTACCACATGCCTGGCAGTATTCCAGTGCTGAGATGCAGCAGTGAACAAAGCAACGTCCCTGCCCTCCTGGAACTTACATTCCAGAGGTAAAAAGTAAAGTAAACAAATAAATGTATGCTTAGTAGCAGTCAGTGCTGTGAGTGAAAATAAAGGTGACGAGAGAGTGATAGATTGTATGTGGGTGGGCCGGGTACGGTGGCTCACACCTATAATCCCAGCATTTAGGAGGTTGAGACGGGCAGATCACCTCAGGTCAGGAGTTGGAGAACAGCCTGGCCAACATGGAGAAACCCCGTCTCTACTAAAAATACAAAAATTAGCCAGGCACGGTGGTGGCTGTAATCCCAGCTACTCAGGAGGCTGAGGCAGGAGAATCACTTGAACCCATGAGGCGGAGGCTGCAGTGAGCCAGGATCGTGCCACTGCACTCCAGCCTGGCAACAGAGCGACACTCCGTCTCAAAAAAAAAAAAAAAAAAAAAAAAAAAAAAATAATATATATATATATATATACATATACAGTGGATGTTTGGAGGGGTGCTACTAACATTTCAGGTAGGGTGGTCAGGGAAGGCCTCTTTGATGAGATAAGCAGGGAGATGAATGACTGAGTCATGCAGCTACATGAAGATAAAATGTTCTGGAAAGAAAGAGCAGCCAGTGAAAAGGCCCTGAGGTAGGAGCTGGCTTAGTGTGTTCAAAAAAAGCAAGGAGGCCCTGTGGCTGGAGGCAGGTGTGGGTGAGGGTTCAGGAGATGGGGGATGGGGGCAGGAACACCCCGTGGCCATGGGGAGGACTTTGGACTTGACGCCAAGTGTTGGGGGAAGCCATTGATGAACAATACAACAGCAAGAGCTGTTGGTATTTTATTCTACCCAAAGGTGTAAATAGTAAATTCTGAAAAGAATATTTTGACATCCATGCATGGCAAGTTTCGGAACAGGTTTCTATTTGGGTGACTGAATGCATTTAAGAAAAGATTAAGCCGTGATCCTTGAATACCAGCCAAATTGCCTCCTCCTTCTGTCATTGCGATTGGATGGCTCCAGACAACTTATCTTGATCCAGCAAAGCATTTGGCATTTGTCCTTATAGACAAGACATAAATGTGAGCTGGATCCTAGGGACTCGGATTTAGACCTGAACAATTCTGATAAAGCTGAAGGAGATCTCTATGAAGCTCCATCCTGGCCCTCGGCTGCCTGGCATTGTTATGAGTCCCTTGAATGGAGGTAGAGGAAGCCATCTTCACCCTGCAGATGGCTGCTGGCTGGGAGGGAGCTCCAACACAATGGGTGACTGAAGCAGATTCAAAGCAGCCTTGACAGATTGTAAAGTTGGGTGGAAACCAACAAGACGAAATTCACCAGGGATGAGTGCTAAGTCTTGTGTTGAGGTTCCAAAAACCTGGTTACATAAGAATAGTACTGGGAAATCTGGTGAGATGGAAATTTCTGTTGAAAACAGAGAGAGGCTGGGCGCGGTGGCTCACACCTGTAATCCCAGCCCTTTGGGAGGCCAAGGCAGGTGGATCACGAGGTCAGGAGATCGAGACCGTCCTGACTAACATGGTGAAACCCCGTTTCTATTAAAAATACAAAAAAATTAGCCGGGCGTGGTGGTGGGCACCTGTAGTCCCAGCTACTCAGGAGGCTGAGGCAGGAGAATGGCGTGAACCCGGGAGGCGGAGGTTGCAGTGAGCCAAGATCGCAGCCACTGCACTCCAGCCTGGGTGACAGAGCAAGACTCCATCAAAAAAAGAAAGAGAGAGAGAGAGAGAGAAAAGAAAAGAGAGAGAGAAATGAAAAGAAGAAGGGAAGAAGGAAGGGAGAAAGAAAGAAAAGAGACAGATACACTGGCAGTTTTCATTCTGTCCACAAGCTTATAATGATGTCCCCTTAAATCAGAAGACCCAACCAGGAGGGTTGCTGTTCTCTGGGAAATGGGGTCCTTGCCTTAGGTATCCAGTCCCCTCTTGGCCACCATACAGTGAGAAAGAGAAGGTGACAAACCAGAGAGAACCAGGGAAGAGATACCAGTTAAGGATTTGGCCAGGTGGAAACTGATGATGACAACCAGAAATATTGAACTGGAAGGAAAGAGAGCTTGGCTGGGACTAGGGCAAGCCAATAGCTGTCCTCAAATATGGGATTCAATGGCTGAGGACAAAGGATAGACCCAGTTTATCATTCACAAAGCCAGAACCAACACCACTGAGAATCACCAACTGGTGGAAGAGAAAGGCTGCTGCCAGCCCTGGAAACACTCCTTAGCCATTAGCACTGCCCAGCAATGGATCATATTACCTGGGCACAGGTGAGTCCCTACCTCACCCTGGGCCAACAGTAACAGCATTTATTACGCCCCTGCTCCTGTGAGGCTTGTGCTAGACTCTTTTTACATCATTATTTGGCCATTACATCTCATTTAGTCGTTACAGCACCCCTATGAGGTAGAGATTATGACAACTCCCATTTTAAAGGAAGACTGAAGACCAGAAGGCTGAGTATCTTGCCAATGGCTTAATAAGAGACTTAGGGCTAGGCACGGTGGCTCACACCTGTAATCCCAGCAATTTGGGAGGCTGAGGCGGGTGGATCACCTGAGGTCACAAGTTCAAGACCAGCCTGGCCAACATGGTGAAACCCCATCTCTACTAAAAATACAAAAATTAGCCGGGCATGGTGACAGGCATCTGTAATTCCAGCTACTCAGGAGGCTGAGGCACAAGAATCTCTTGAACTCAAGAGGCAGAGGTTGCAGTGAGCCGAGATTGCATCATTGCACTCCAGCCTGGGCGACAGCAAAAGACTCTGTCTTAATGATCGGTAGCTGCAACACTAGAAAAATGGCGAGCAAGAGAAAAGAAAAATCCCTTTGGTTCTAGAAAATCTCCTGAAAAAAAGGCTTACCAAGCCCTCAAAACCACCCAGGCAAAGCAGGCACTTTTGTCAAAGAAAGAGCAGAGGAAAGGAAAAGGGCTCAGGTTTAAGCAACTGGAATCATTCCTACATGATTCCTGATGGCAGAAATGTGACAAAGTGCATCTCAGACAACTACAAGTGAAACATCATGCCTTGGAATTGCCAGATAAACATTCCTTGGCCTTTGTTGTACACATCGAAAGAATTGATGGCGTGAGTTTACTGGTGCAGAGAACCATTGTAAGACTTTGCCTAAAGAAAATTTTTAGTGGTGTCTTTGTAAAAGTCACCCCCCAGAACCTAAAAATGCTGCGTATGGTGGAATCTTATGTGACCTTGGGATTTCCAAATCTGAAGTCTGTCCAGGAACTCATTTTGAAACATGGACAAGCCAAGGTCAGGAATAAGGAATAAGGCCATTCCTCTGACAGACAACACAGTGATTGAGAAGCACCTGGGGAAGTTTGGTGTCATTTGCTTGGAAGACCTCAGTCATGAAATTGCCTTCCCAGGGAAGCATTTCCAGGAGGTCTCATGGTTGTTGCGCCCTTTCTACCTCTCAGTGGCCCGTCATGCTACCAAAAATACAGTGGGCTTCCTCAAGGAGATGGGCACACCTGGCTATCAGGGTGAACGCATCAGTCAGCTCATCCGCCAGCTGAACTAGACCCAGGTGCCAAACTGCAGTAAATTTTTATTAATGAAGTGGAAGCATGGGTAGTAGAAGCATGTGTTTTTGTTTTTTTTGGAATTTTTATCAAGTATCTTCAGAGAAGATTATTTCCAGCTTTATCTTCAAAAACTGGAAAGGAAGGGTCAAAGAAAAGACAGAAGCTCATGCCTGTAATCCCAGCACTTTGGGAGGCCGAGGCGGGTAGATCACTTGAGATCAGGAGTTCGAGACCAGCCTGGCCAACATAGTGAAACGCTGTCTCTACTAAAAATACAAAAATTAGCCGGGCATGGTGGCGCGCACCTGTAGTCCCAGCTACTTGGGAGGCTGAGGCAGAAGAATCACTTGAACCCGGGAGGCAGAGGTTGCAGTGAGCCAAGATCACGCCACTGCACTCCAGCCTGGGCAACAGAGCAAGACTCTGTCTCAAAAAAAAAAAAGGAGAAGAAACAGTAGCTTATGTTCATGGCCAGCACCTCTAATCACAGTCCAGTTCCAAGGAAAAATTCCAGCGTTTTAGTTTAATGTTGGTAAATGAGTAACTCTAGCATTTGTACAAGGCTCCCTAAGACTCCTGCACCAGTCGACCAAGCCCAGGGACATGATTGAATTAGGAGATTCTTGGGGCCTTGTTTTGAAAAAGACTTGAAATAGGAAGAAAGGCCCAAAAATAAATGTTCACTTGTCTCTGAAAAAAAAAAAAATCTGTCTCAAAAAAAAAAAAAAAAAAAAGACTTAGGGGGGTCTAGGGGGACTTCCCTGCTATCACCCCAGCACTGCCTAGGTGTTCTGCCGGGAGAAGGGGGCCATCGAGCAGGGAGTTCTTACATTTTTCTGAGACTTTCATGACCGTACCCCTTGAGAGTGTTGTAGGCAATAGCCACTCCCCACCTACACACACACAAATTTCGCACCAAATTTTGGGGACTCTCGAAACCCAAAAACCCGGGTGATGGGACCCTAATCCCGACACTCCTTTGCAGCCCAGAGTCTGGGAGCGCAGAGCTGGGGGGCTGCGGGGTGGGCTGAAGGTGGGCAGTACTGGGGGGCGGCGGGCGGAGCGGGGCCGGGAGGGGGCGGTGCCGGAGGGCCAGCGGTGTGGCGCGCCGCCTGCAGGGGGCGCTTGCGGCGGCTCCGGTCGGAGACAATCGCGCTGAGCGGGCGCCGCAGCGGGAGCGGGAGCCGGAGCTGCGAGGCGCGGCGCAGAGCTGGGGCTGCGCGGGGCCGGGCGAGCGGGACCAGGCGGGAGCCATGGACCGCTAGGGCCCGGCCTAGCCCCGCGATGCCGCCGGCGAGTGGCCCCAGCGTCCTCGCGCGGCTGTTGCCGCTGCTGGGGCTGCTGCTCGGCAGCGCCTCCCGGGCTCCCGGCAAGTCGCCGCCGGAGCCCCCCAGCCCGCAGGGTGAGTCTCAGCCGGGAGGGGCCGCGATCGCGGGCCTGCGCCCCCTGATCAGGCTCCCGCCCGTCAGCCCCCTCTTCGCGGCGTTCGTGAATTGAGGGGTATTCTGTTCCCTGGATTCGGGTGGGGGGAGCTAAGCGATCTGGGGTTGGCGCTTCTGGGGGAAAGTGGAGGCGGGGAGAGGGAGGCCGTGCGGGGCGGGGGTCTTGGGGAGACACAATGGGTAGTGCGAGGGTCCCCAGGATCTGCGCCGCCGCCCTCTCCCTATTTGTTTTTCTCCCTCCTGGTCCGCGAGGCGCTGCTGCCTGAGCCATTGTCTACCGAAGACACCCGCCCAGGGGCGGGCTGGGGCGGGCGCCTGCTCCGCAGCCCCCTGCGGGTTCCTCGCTCCCGACCCCGGCTGGGTGGGGGCGCCGGCATCCGCTGCCACCCTAGGCCGGGACCGGAGGCTGGGAGCCTGGAGCTGGGTTTGAAGGGGGGAGGGGAGAAGGGGGAGTGGGTGAGGCTGTGGGCGGGATTGACTGCTCTAATGGGGTTCTTTGCCCTGGAGCCTGACAGCTCCCAGCCAGCCCCCCTGGTTTAGAATTTGGGGTGCACCAAATAAATGCTTGTGAGCCTATGACGGAGGACGAGCCGCAGTTGTGGGCCTCTAAGAAAAGGGGGTACATTGTGATTCCCAGCTGAGGGAGCATGGCAGGCTTGTGGTCGTGGAGCCATGCTGAGCTAGCTGGCTGTGGGCAGTGCCGGCTGGGAGGGCAGGTGCCTGGGTCCCCCCCCCACGTTCAGCAGGCCTCCTGGCATTCCTGTCCCCTGCCCGCCCCCATATCACCCCCTCCTCATCTCACATCTTCGCAGTGGAGGAGACCCTTCCCAGCGACTCACCGGGCGCAGGTGGGTGTGTGAGGTGGGGGTGGGGCCGGCTCCTGCAGCAGGAAAGGGTGGGGGAGCAAGACCCTGACAACACACCCCACAGGCAGGCCTGGACCCTTGGGGGCCTCTGCCCACTCCAGTCCTGAGCCCACCTCCCGGGTCCTGCTCTCCCTCTCCTGCCTGTGGGCCCCATCCCTGCCTGAAGCAGTATTCACTCCTCACCCCCCACACTAAGGAGCTGGCAGGAAAAGCAGAGTGGGGGGGTCTGGATGAGGGAAGTGGGGTCCGGATGAAGGGAGGGGGTCGGATTTCCTCCTGGATTGAGGCAGGCCTAGAGCCGGGAGAGGTGGATACTATATGGAATGTCAGGCTTCGAGGAATGGGTAGGGTTCACCCTCTGCCTCAGTCTCCCCCAGCTCTCTCGGGGAGGAGATGAGGCTTTTCTTAGTAGGAAGAAGCCCTAGTTTCTTAGGACGCCCCTCCCCTCAAGTCCCTGCACCTCAGGGGAAGGGGCCCAGGGAATTGGCTGGAATAGAGCCAGGATAGGGGGTTCTCTGGGGCAGCTGGCGGGGAGCCCAGGTTGAGGGGAAGGGGGAAGGGAATCTGCTAGGCACCTGCCCCCTTCTCCCCCACCCGCAAGGTTGGCACAGATCCTTACCAGCCCACCCCAGTTTTGTTTCCCCAACCCCCTCCCTCTTCTGAAACTCTGACTCTTGAACCCAAGGCATTCCCTCAAATGACCGTATCTCAGACTCGGGGTCCCTCTCCCCAGCTGCTCTATCCAGCTGTTCCTAAGCCCGGGATGGAGGTGGGAGTAGCCAGGACCTTCTAGCTTCTCCGAATTCCTAATGGGTGTTGGCAGGGGGATGGATGAGGACCTTGCGCACGTCCTCCTAGGCTCTACCCTCCCCCCACCCCATGCCACTTAACCTCTCTGAGCCATAATTTGTTCATTTGTAAGACATGGAAGGATAGTGCCTACATCATCAAATTGAAGTAAGAATTAAATCACATCAAATGTGCAAAAAAACAGTAGAGGGGTGCCAGCTTCCTGGAGGAGCAGAGAGCGAGAGTGAGTGGAGTGTGCACCCACCCTGCAGGGTTGGGCTCTGGCCTGGGAGGGGAGGTGGGCTCAGGGGAACAGCTGGATGGGATGCCTAGGGCAGGCGTGGCGCTGGCTCCGGATTGGGAGCCTGAGCTAAGACACCTGTCACTGCTGAGTGTCAGGCTCCACTCTAAGGCCTTCCCTCTCCTCGAAGTCTCCACAGCACACTGACCTCCCCAGGCCCTGCTGCTCTCAGCTCCAGACTCTTCCTTCCATACCCAACCCCCACTAGATTTGCATCCAGCACTCAGCCCACTTCCCACCTGTCTCCTGGGCCCCCCACTGAGGTGTCCATACATGCATGACACACCTTGTTAGCAGGAAGGTAGGGGCGAAGTGTGTTCTTGAGGGAGGGGCTGTGCTGATGGGAAGGGGTGCCCTGGATCAGAGAGACTGCCTGGAGAATCCATGGGAACAACTCAAGGCTTGGTTCCTCCCCATCACGCCATCTGAGGGCAGGACGCCTGCCTGATGGCCTGGCCAGATTCTCCACGGGCTGTGGGCAGAGGCATCCCTGGAAAGCAAAAGACTTGGGCTTCCCTCCCCAGCCCCCTCCACAATAGTTCTCTTGGGCCTGGGTTGCTCCCCCCTAGATCTCCTGTCCCTTACCAGGGCCCCAGCTCCCTGCCTGATCTCCTGGGAGGAATGAGGGCGTTGCCATGGTGACTGACTGTAGCTGACCAGCTGGGAGGGGGCAAGCGGTTCATGTGAGGGGGAGGAGGCAGGAGTAATTTGTTTGGGCAGGGGGTTGGGGTGAGTCCCTAAATCTGAAGGGAAACAGACTTGTGCAAAGGATTCTGGGAAAAGGATGAATGATGGGAATGACCAGTTTCCTAGTGTCCCCTGTCAATTTTTTCCCAAGACCCCAAACTCTGCCCTAGCCTCCATCCTCCCTTTCAAACTGCTGAATCTTGACCCTTCTCCTCTCCGCCTGTGGACCCAGCTTTACTTAGCCTTTCTCAGCCCTCCTGTCCTTCTCCTCTCCCCAGGCCCGGGGTTAAGAATGTCGCTTCTAGAGGCAGACTGCCAGGTCTGGATCCCAGATCTCCACTTAGCTGTAGTCCAAGTATCTAAACTCTCTAAGCCTCAGTTTCCTTATCTGTAAAATGGACTAAGAGCATATATTATCAAATCCAATACACCACTGACTGTAAGATGCACCATGATTTCAGGTACCAGTAAGAAAGGAAGAAATGCTGCCAGTTATAACGATGGCATCATCAATCATAGGCATAGCCTGAGTTTAGAATTGTGAAAATGTGACACAGCGCATGTGTTAGACGATGAAATACAGGAATAGTCCCGCCTCCTGCATGGGCTGATAGGAGGTTTCAGTGAGTGCTCTGTGAATGCTGGGTCTTAAATCATGCCTTCTCTAGCCTCAGCCCCAAAGACTCTCCCAAACACAGCTCCTTCCTCTGATCTTGGGGCTTCCCCCAGTTCTCTTTCCCCCTCCCTCGTCCTCACTCCCTTCGCCCCATCTTGCCCACAGAGATCCTGATCAAGGTGCAGGTGTATGTGAGCGGGGAGCTGGTGCCCCTGGCCCGGGCCTCAGTGGATGTGTTTGGGAACCGGACTCTGCTGGCAGCTGGCACCACAGACTCAGAGGGTGTGGCCACCCTGCCCCTCAGTTATCGCTTGGGCACCTGGGTGCTGGTCACTGCTGCCCGCCCTGGCTTCCTCACCAACTCTGTGCCCTGGCGTGTTGACAAGCTGCCCTGTGAGTGCAGGGGCAGGTGGAGGGGGGGGACAGCAGCTGACCCTCCATCAGCCCCTTCCCAAAATAGTCTCCTTGGGGGTGGAGGGGGAGGCTTTCCAGCAGCTGCTGCCTGGGCTGGGGTACACAGAGGGGGCTGAGGGAGGGTGAAGCCTCTGGGACTCAGATGGAGGGGGTGCCTGGCTGGGGGGTAGGGGGTGGGCTTTCCTGGAGCTGACCGGCCATCCCTCCCGCAGTGTATGCGTCTGTCAGCCTCTACCTGCTCCCTGAGCGGCCGGCCACGCTCATCCTCTATGAGGACCTGGTGCACATTCTCCTAGGCTCTCCCGGTAAGGCTCCCCCTCACCCACGCCAACTCTTCTTCCTTCCCCTGACCTGGGTGTAGAGACCTCCACTGTCCTATATTAGCTGGGTGTCCTTGGGCAAGTCACTTCACCTCTCTGAGCCATAATTTGCTCATTTGTAAGACGTGGAAGGTTAGTGCCTACATCATCAAATTGGAGTAAGAAATCACAAAGTGAAAAAACACAGTACAGAAGGTGTTCAATAAATATTTACAGTTATCGGGGCTTCTCGTGGTTTCTATTCTCCATCTATTCCTACCTTCCCTGCCATCTTTATCTTCAATGGGTCTACACAGATTTGTTGTGCACCTGCTGGATGCACAGGTGCACAGGAAGTGCAAGGCCCAGAGCAAGCCTGCAGCTCCTGGTCTACCCCCAGGCTTTTGGTCTCGCTCAGCTAGTACTTACTTCAACTCCTAGGCTGTGCCAGGCATTGTGGCTGGTGCTGGGAACCACGGTGAGGAAGAAGACCCGCTCCTTGCCTTTGGACGTTCACAGACAAGTAGGAAGACAGATCATTGCAAGCCCTGAAATAGTTCCAGAGCAGGCAGGGCAGTGGAGTGGAGGGCAGCTGCTTTCAGTGCTGAGACGGCCCTAACCTGCGAGGGGACCTGGCTGGGTGAGAGCTTGTCAAACCGAGCAGTCAGCCCTCGACTCAGGAGTGAAGGGGAAGCAGAGGCACCTCCACTGGAGAGGGAGGCCAGGGGGAGACATCAGGTGGAGGGTAGTAGAGGACAGTGAGGGTTTGGGGGCTCCATTCCGCTTAGAGGGCCATGGTGGGTTTCGGAGTTTGAGGAACCCCATCCCAGTTTGTAGTCTCAGCTTGAGCCCTTGTCATGGAGCTAGTTTTTGTTGTTGTTGTTGTTGGTTTTTTTTTTGAGATGGAGTCTTGCTCTGTTGCCCAGGCTGAAGTGGTATAACCTCGGCTCACTGCAACCTTTGCTTTCTGGGTTCAAGGGATTCTCCTGCCTTAGTCTCCTGAGTAGCTGGGATTACAGGCACCCATCACCACGCCAGACTAATTTTTGTATTTTTAGTAGAGACGGTTTTGCCATGTTGGCCAGGCTAGTCTTGAACTCCTGACCTCAGGTGATCCACCCACCTCTGCCTCTCAAAGTGCTGGGATTACAGGCGCGAGTCACTTCACCCGGCCTCACCAAGCTGCTCTTGTTTGCTCACCTTCGTCACTCTGATCCCAAGCTTCTAAGTGCCCCTGCAGGTTTCTAAAATACCAGTGGACCCTTTGTGGCCCCCTAGCTTGAAGCCCCTGCATGGCGCCTACTGCTTTCAGTACCAAGCCCAGGTGCCATCTCAGAGCTGACTGCACCCTCCAGAGCCCGGGCCGCCCTCTGCCCCACGCCTCTGGGCCTTTCTCATGCCAGGCCTCCTGGATGTCCTTTCCCTCTTTCTTTCCTGGCTGAGTCTTCCACATCCTCCAAGACTCCACAGGGCCTCCCCTGAGCTGAGTGAGACCAGCTCCCCTAGTCCTCTGCATCCCTCTATTTGGATAGCAAGGCAGGAGGAATGGCATGGCAGAGGATGGGCCTGGAGCCCGATGGCCTGGGCTTCTATCCGGGCTCGAGGATTGTGACCTCGTGCAAGTTACTGAACCCCTGTGCCTCCATTTCTGCACCTCTAAAACGAGGTTGATCATAAAGACACCTAGCTCAGGGGCTATTTTCCTAATTGCAGGGGTTAATATAGGTAACCTGCTTAGAACAGTGCCCAGCATAGCTTAAAGATTAATAAATGTTAGCTGTGACCATACTGTATTGGAATTGTTTGTATGTCTGTCCCCTCCACCCCAACACACACACACACACACACACACACACACACACACACACACGACCTAAACTGTCTAATGCAGTAGCCACTAGCTACATATTAAATTGAAGTAAATTAAATTAAAAATTCATTAATTTTTTTTTTTTGAGATGGATTCTCACTCTGTTGCCCAGGCTGGAGTACAATGGCATGATCTTGGCTCACTGCAACCTCTGCTGCCTGGGTTCAAGCGATTCTCCTGCCTCAGCCTCCCGAGTAGCTGGGATTACAGGCGCCTGCCACCGCACCTGGCTAATTTTTGTAGTTTTAGTAGAGACAGGGTTTCACCATCTTGGCCAGGCTGGTCTTGAACTCCTGACCTCATGATCCACCTGCCTCGGAATCCCAAAGTGCTGGGATTACAGGCGTGAGCCACCGCGCTCGGCCTTTTTTTTTTTTCTTTTGAGACGGAGTTTCGCTCTTGATGCCCAGACTGGAGTGCAATGGCACAATCTCAGCTCACCGCAACCTCCCCCTCCCAGTTTCAAGCGATTCTCCTGCCTCAGCCTCACGAGCAGCTGGGATTACAGGCATGCACCACCATGCCCAGCTAATTTTCTATTTTTAAGAGAGTCAGGGTTTCTCCATGTTGGTCAGGCTGGTCTCCAACTCCCGACCTCAGGTGATCCACCCACCTTGGCTTCCCAAAGTGCTGGGATTACAGGCATGAGCCACTGCACCCACCTAGAAAAAAATCATTACATTTTTAAAAATTAAAAATCCAGTTCCTCAGTCACATTAGCCACATTTCAAATGCTTAACAGCCACGTGTGTCCAGTGGGTACCATAATGGGCAGCACACCTAGAAAACATTCCCATCACAGCAGACGTTCATCTTTGGGCCCCCAATGTCTAACCTGGTGCCTGCCACATAGTAGACAATACTGTTTGAGGATCTGGATCGCAACATTTTATAGGTTCTATAAGGAAACTTTCTACTAAAGCAAGTAAATTGCTGAGGGTCACACAGAGATTTCAGGTCCATGTCCCTTCTAGGTTAACATTCCATGACTGCTCAGCTTTCTCCCCAAGGCATCACCCTCCCTGGCCTTCCAAAGTGGCCTGACCTCATGTCCCCTTTTCCTTAGATAATGGGTTTCTGCTCTGGTCCCTGGGGATCCCTGTCCGTGGTCAGGCCACTGCAGCCCCTCTTTCCCTCCAGGTGCCCGCTCCCAGCCCTTGGTGCAGTTCCAGCGCCGGGCTGCCCGCCTGCCTGTCAGCTCCACCTACAGCCAGCTCTGGGCGTCACTCACGCCTGCCAGCACCCAGCAGGAAATGCGGGCTTTCCCTGCCTTCCTGGGCACTGAGGCCTCCAGCTCAGGTAGGCTGGGTGCCCAGCACGGATGGGGTCTCCCCAGGCTCAGGATCAGCCCTCAGCCCTGTACCCTCTTCCCTCAGGCAATGGCTCCTGGCTGGAGCTGATGCCCCTGACTGCTGTGAGCGTGCACCTGCTGACAGGTAATGGGACAGAAGTGCCGCTCTCAGGCCCCATTCACCTGTCCCTGCCCGTGCCCTCCGAGACTCGTGCCCTCACCGTGGGCACCAGCATTCCAGCCTGGAGATTTGACCCCAAGAGTGGTAAGTGCCTCAGGGGGCTGCAGGTGCTTGAGTTGAGAGAAGAAAGTGGGACTTGAGTGGGAGCGACTCAAGTGTGACAAAACCCCTGCCTCTCCCAGGGCTGTGGGTGCGCAATGGCACTGGTGTAATCCGGAAGGAAGGCCGGCAGCTCTACTGGACTTTCGTCTCCCCCCAGCTGGGGTACTGGGTGGCCGCCATGGCCTCCCCCACGGCTGGTAAGAGTAGTGGGGCAGTGGGCGTAGAGGCCGCGGAGGAGGGGAGCAGGGAGAGCAGACTTCTGAAAGGCAGGAAGGGTGTCTACACCTGAACGCTAAGCCCTCGCCTGGCACAGGGCTGGTCACCATCACGTCGGGCATCCAGGACATCGGCACCTACCACACCATCTTCTTGCTCACCATCCTGGCAGCCCTGGCCCTGCTGGTGCTTATCCTGTTGTGTCTGCTCATCTACTACTGTCGGTGAGCACCGGGCTTCCCTCACCCTCCCCTGCACTTGTACCGGGCCCTGGGGCCCCAAAGATGCATAAAATCCACTTCTGGTCCTCAAGGGGCAGACAGGAAAAGACTTCCTGCAAACATGCTAAGACCTGAAGGGCTGGTGCTGGTGGCTGAAGACAGCGGGGAGGTGGGAGGGGAGGCAGGGCTTAAGGACTTGCAGCCCGGCCCCTCCAGAGAGATCTGCCACTGCCCCTACCAGCCCAGCTCTCTCTCGCAGAGGACTCCAGGCCGGACACACCCATAGACAGCTTAGATGCTCATCCCTGGTTCTCGCAGCACATCCTACATGCAGAGGAGTGCAGAGTTGACCCTGAGAGGACCGCCAAACGGACACGGCGGCTCCCCGCCATCTCTCCTGAGCACCCCAGGCATTCTCCCCACCTCTTCCACTATATTCGTCTCTTGTCCCGCATCTAAGGGGGTTCGGGGCCAACTCTGGCCCTCACCCTTTCCTGAGCGGCCCCTTCTGCTCCCTCCCTTCCAGGAGGCGCTGCCTGAAGCCGAGGCAACAGCACCGCAAACTGCAGCTCTCGGGGCCCTCTGACGGTAACAAACGAGACCAGGCCACCTCGATGTCCCAGCTCCACCTCATCTGTGGGGGACCCCTGGAACCCGCCCCGTCGGGGGACCCCGAGGCTCCGCCTCCAGGCCCCCTCCACTCGGCCTTCTCCAGCTCCCGGGACTTGGCCTCCTCCCGGGATGACTTCTTCCGCACCAAACCGCGCTCTGCCAGCCGCCCGGCCGCCGAGCCTTCGGGTGCCCGCGGGGGCGAGAGCGCCGGGCTCAAGGGCGCTCGCTCGGCCGAGGGCCCCGGCGGGCTGGAGCCCGGCCTAGAGGAGTACCGGCGCGGGCCCTCGGGGGCTGCGGCCTTCCTGCACGAGCCGCCCTCGCCGCCGCCGCCCTTCGACCACTACCTGGGCCACAAGGGGGCGGCCGAGGGCAAGACCCCCGACTTCCTGCTGTCGCAGTCGGTGGACCAGCTGGCGCGGCCGCCGTCGCTGGGCCAGGCGGGGCAGCTCATCTTCTGCGGCTCCATCGACCACCTCAAGGACAACGTCTACCGCAACGTCATGCCCACCCTGGTGATCCCCGCGCACTACGTGCGCCTCGGCGGCGAGGCGGGCGCCGCCGGCGTGGGCGACGAGCCGGCCCCGCCGGAGGGCACGGCACCCGGCCCGGCGCGCGCTTTTCCCCAGCCCGACCCCCAGCGCCCGCAGATGCAGGGCCACTCGGGCCCGGGGGGCGAGGGCGGCGGGGGCGGCGGCGAGGGGTGGGGGGCCGGGCGCGCGGCGCCCGTCAGTGGCTCAGTCACCATCCCTGTGCTGTTCAACGAGTCCACCATGGCGCAGCTCAACGGGGAGCTGCAGGCCCTGACCGAGAAGAAGCTGCTGGAACTGGGCGTGAAGCCGCACCCGCGCGCCTGGTTCGTGTCCCTCGACGGGCGCTCCAACTCGCAAGTGCGCCACTCTTACATCGACCTGCAGGCGGGCGGCGGGGCACGCAGCACCGACGCCAGCCTGGACTCGGGCGTAGATGTCCACGAGGCGCGGCCCGCGCGCCGCCGGCCCGCGAGGGAGGAGCGGGAGCGCGCCCCGCCTGCCGCGCCGCCGCCGCCGCCCGCGCCCCCGCGCCTGGCGCTCAGCGAGGACACGGAGCCCAGCAGCAGCGAGAGCCGCACGGGCCTCTGCTCTCCGGAGGACAACTCGCTGACGCCGCTGCTGGACGAGGTGGCGGCGCCCGAGGGCCGGGCGGCCACGGTACCCCGGGGGCGGGGCCGCAGCCGCGGGGACAGCTCCCGCAGCAGCGCCAGCGAGCTGCGGCGCGACTCGCTCACCAGCCCGGAGGACGAGCTGGGGGCGGAGGTGGGCGACGAGGCGGGAGACAAGAAGAGCCCGTGGCAGCGGCGGGAGGAGCGGCCGTTGATGGTGTTCAACGTCAAGTAGCGCCCGCGCAGGGCCTGGCACCGCCCCTCCCGCCCGGGCCCGCACCCAGGGTGCGCGCCCCGGGGGCCTGCGGGGGCCCTCGCGCGTAGCTCCCAGCCCCAGGCCGGAGAGGGGCCCAGGGGCCTTGGAGCTGTTCCGTGGTTGGTGCTGGGTCGTGTCTTGCAAGGGACCCTGTGTCTGCCTCCAAGCCGGGGAAGGGGGGGGTCCAGACCCCCGCGGGGAGGTGCCGGGGAGGAGGGCTGGGGGGAAGCAGTGCCTGTGTAGACGTGGCTGTACATAGAAAGCTCTATTGTGGGAAAGCAGGAGGGGTGACCCAGCCTCAGCTGCTAGTGTGAGGGCTGGGAAGGGAGGGGGCGTTCTTTGTGGACCCCTGGGAGGGGAGGGGGTGCTGCTTGCTGACTAGCCCATCTCTGGGCTACGATGTCACAGGGCTGGTGGCTGGGACAGCTCTGGGGACTAGGGGGTAATGTGATACAGCCGATGTGGGCAGCAGCAAATATAAAACTGGTGCGGTTAAGGCTGTGTATGTCTTTCTGTGGGGTAGGGGAGGGGAGTGTTGGCAGTGGACGTGAATCCTTGTTCTGGGGCCCTGGGGAGGGCAGGCAGGGCGGCAAATCAGACACTGTTAAGAAAGTGTACAAACTTTATTGAAACGCACACGCGCACACACACAAACACCCCTGTGGATAGGGAAAAGCACCTGGCCACAGGGTCCACAGAAACGGGGAGGGGATGGCAGCTTGTAATGTGGCTTTTGCCACAACCCCCTTCTGACAGGGAAGGCCTTAGATTGAGGCCCCACCTCCCATGGTGATGGGGAGCTCAGAATGGGGGCCAGGGAGAATTTGGTTAGGGAGAGGTGCTAGGGAGGCCTGAGCAGAGGGCACCCTCCGAGTGGGGTCCTGAGGGCTGCAGAGTCTTCAGTACTGTCCCTCACAGCAGCTGTCTCAAGGCTGGGTCCCTCAAAGGGGCGTCCCAGCGCGGGGCCTCCCTGCGCAAACACTTGGTACCCCTGGCTGCGCAGCGGAAGCCAGCAGGACAGCAGTGGCGCCGATCAGCACAACAGACGCCCTGGATGGTCAGAGGGGGGCGAGAGGGTTGGACGAGGTGGGACCTGGTCCCTGGCCATACCCAGCCCCAGGATGGGGGTTGGCACTGACCTGGCGATAGGGACAGCAGGCCCAGCCCCGTCGGTTGTCTCGGCAGCAGGTCTGGTTATCATGGCAGAAGTGTCCTTCCCCACACTCCACGTCCTTCACACCCACGTGAGGGCTACGGGCCAGGAAGGTGGCAAGCTGGGCAGAGACCACTTCCTTCTCGCAGGATCGAGCCTTCACGTTGCAGGTGTAGCCAGCCGGGCAGCAGTGCTGGCGATCCTCGCAGCACACAGCCTGGCGGGGAAGGGAGCACAGAATGGCATTATGTTCCTGTCCCCTCACTGGGCTTAGCTCCCCTATCCAGGGGCAGGCAGGGAGGCACTCACATGGGGCAACTGGCAGCAGGCCCAGCCCCCACCCAGGCTCGGGCAGCAGGTCTGCCCCACCGGGCAGCTGGTGTGCTGGTCACAGCCGATGTCTCTGGGGTGGGATAAGGAAGCCCGGCAGGCAGGCATCTTCTCCAGTCCAGCCACGATCTCACTTCCCCGCTGACACTGCCCCTCGGCTACACACGTGTAGCCCTGGGGGCAGCAGTGCTGGTGGTCCGAGCAGCAGACAGCCTGGGGGGTGGGCAGGAAAGGGCGTTGTAGGTAGCCACTATGTGGGGTGCAGTGCCGAGCCCCTACCTACTCCAGCCCGCCTCTCCTGCTTACAGCACCTCCAGCTGGGGACGAATCTGACAGAGCTCGGTATCACCTATGGGCTATGCGGAGGGCAGAAAGCAATAGGAGCTTGGCCACCCACCTGCCCAGGCCAAGATACTGTCCCCTCCCATATACCTCTGGGATTGGACAGCAGCCCCACTCCCCAGACATGAGTTGGCAGCAGGTATTGGAGGAGGGACAGCTGCTGACATTATCACAGGGGACATCTCTCTTCAAGGCTTGTGGGTCTGGCAGGCTGAGGTGAGGTGGGGCCTTCTCCATCCAGGGCACCTGGTGGGTCCCCTGTTCACAGGTACCCTTCTGCGTGTCACACGTAAACCCCGCGGGACAGCAGTGTATGTGGTCCTCACAGCACACAGCCTAGGGCAGATGGAGAAGGGCCGGTGGGCACTGGGGCTCAGCTGCCTGCCACACTGTGCTCAGCCCACCCACCCGCCACCCCTGGGTACCTGGGTAAAAGGGCAGCAGCCCCAGGCCCCCGACTGTAGACGGCAGCAGGTGTAGCCATCTGGGCAGCTCACCTCCATGTCACATTTCACATCCCCCACTGTGAGGGAGGCAGAGAGGACAGTTCAGAAGTGGCACTGGGGACCCTCAGGGGTATCAACCCTTTGCCGGCTCCACAGCTGGAACCAGGTGTTGAAGATGGAGGGTACCGCTTACACCACCTTGCCGTGATCCTAAGGCCAGGCCTAAAAGGGAGGAAAGGGGGCCCCACCCCCGTATCTGCGCCCTGCCTCTGGTACCTGTGTGCGCAGGCAGCTTAGTGAGGAGGTCCGTGGTAGCGTTCTCCTTGGAGAGGCACTTACTCTGGATCAGGTCACACACAGTGTCTTGGGGGCAGCAGTGCAGGTGATCGGAACAGCAGGTGGCCTGAGTGGGGACAGGGGTGGGTCTTTGTCACTTCCAGGCTCAGTAGCACAAAGGGAGCAGCCAGGCTGATGGTTGGCACTGCCCCAATCCCCCACTAGGGGGTGGCATGAACCCTGCATCAGCCAGGCTCCCAGCAAGCAGCCAGCCAGCCCCATGCCACAGAGCCCCTGTAAGGTGCGTGTCAGGGCCAGGTGGCTGGGGGCACACAGCCAAGCTGGCTCCAGCCCCTCACTCACGTTGGGCATTGGGCAGCAGCCATACTTCCCACTGGGCAGCTCACAGCAGGTAGAACCATCAGGGCACTGGGACCGTGCGTCCGGACACATGACCGATCTGGACAAGGCCACTGGAAGAGGAGCAAGCGTGAGGGGCAGCCAGGATGGAGGGAACTTTTTCCTACACTTGGAGTCAATGAGGCCCCGCCCCAGCCCCTGGCCTGATGCTCTCCCACCTCCTCACCTGCTCTGTTAGTCCTCTGGGCAGGGAGCTTCTTTGCCAGGGGGTGGGTGCCCGTGGGTGTGATGCAGCGGGTGTGAACCAGGTCGCAGAAGGCACCGTGCGGACAGCAGTGCACCCTGTCTTCACAGCAGGAAGCCTGAGAAAAAATGGTCCTGACTCCGTCTTCACCCCCTGCCCCTGGCCCCCAGCTCTGCCCTCACTTCCCTCCACATACCCCCATCTCCCCCAGATTTGTACCTGGGGCATGGGGCAGCACCCCCAGGAGCCATCGACCATAACGCAGCACGTGGAGAAGTCCGGGCATTCGAACTGACTATCAGGGCACTGGATGGCACCCACGGAGTTGTTACCTGTGGACAAGATGACCCAGGATTCTACCAGCCCACTCTGGAAAGGTGACTCCCCCATCACACAAGGAGCTGGTGGCACCAGGGCCTGCAAGCCCAGCTACTGGGGTTTGAGGGTGACACTAAGGCTCAGTGATCTAGGCAGGCCTAACTCACCCTCCTCACAATCCAGTCCCTCCCTCAGCAAGATGGCATGGGGAAGGGGCACCCACTGACCATGGGTTGGTATTAGACCGGCCCAGCTCGACCTCTCCCCACCCCGACCTCTCCCCACCCCCACAATGCCTGGACCTGGAGTCTTGCACTTTCTCCTGCACCCTCCTATCCCCAGTGCTGCCCCTCTGTCCACAGCAGGGCTGTTGCTTAGTACAGATGCCATATGAATGAGGGCACAAGGGCAGGAATCAGGGCTGCCCCGCCAGCTGGGCTCCTGGGTTCCAGACTCCACATGCTGCCTGTCTGCCTGCCCTGCACCCACACCCCGGCTGCACCTGATCTTTGGAAGCAGGATCGCCCGTCTGCACTGCAGTGGAAGCCCCGTGGGCAGCAGTGATGGCCATCCCTGCATGCCACGGCCTGTGGAACACAGAGAAACCTGCATTGGCAGGGCCCTTTTATCTGCAGGTGGTAGAGTGCAGGAAAAGCATAAATGCAGACCTAAGCCCCTCCATTGGGCTGATGGCACGCTCACCTCTGGGAAGGGGCAGCAACTGGAAGTCCCTGAGACGGTAAAGATGCAGGAGTGCCCGGCAGAGCAGTGGGCATCAACCTGGCAGGGGCCACCCAGATGCCTGCTCAGTGTTGTGGGCCATTTGTCCTGGAAAGACAGGGGAAATGATAAACCACAGACTTGTGCCTGGCGTCCTCCTCTGGCCAATCCAAGATGACCCTTTGGGAAAACCTAGGCTGCCAGCTCTTGCCTAGGCTGAGGGGCACTCACCAGAAGGGGACTGCAGCAGCTGTAGCTGGCTCCTCCAGGGTCCAGGCAGCAGGCCACAGGGCAGAACTGACCATCTGGGCACCGCGTTCCAGCCACCAGCCCTGCTGTTAAGGCCACCCAGCTCACCAGGGTCCACATGGTCTGCCTGCAAAGTACCAAGGAACGTCTGGCAACTGCTTAAGCCCACGCCACCCTTGATTCTAGGGTCACTCAGTACCCTAGCCCCAGGCCAAGGTCCTGGCCCAGGACTGCCTGAGCCTTCTCAACACCTCCCTGTCCAGGCAGGCAGAAATCTGCAGGGGCTGAGAGTCAGCTTCCTACAGCGCTCTGTGTGTGACACATGCCCCAGCACGTGCGGACCTGTAAGCATGAATGCTGACATGCGTATATGTGTGGGTCTGAGTCCCCAGCACATGGCCTAACGCCTGGGCCTCACTGGGCAGGCTTATGAGAGTCAGGAAGACGTGATTTTTGTGGGTCTGATCTGTGCACATGTGGGCCACCTCTGGGGTGAGGGGAAGGCATCAGTAGCCATGGGAGAGGACAGGGCTAGGGTGCAGGGAGGGAGTCCCCCCAGGAAAAGCCAGGGTTCCCCTCCAGATGCCTCCTTGCCTGACACTATGTTCATACCTGTACCCCGCTAAGGCCTTGCGGGAAGCGGCCACATGATGACATGGGAAACCACAGGGGTGAGAAAGTTGTGAAAAAGGAAATATGGTGGCCACTGGAGTCTGGGCTGCCTTCCCCAGAGGTCACCATCTGCCCATGAATGTCCCCTCCTTACCCAGGGAAGGGGACACAGAAGCTGGGTCAGCCTTTGAGACACCTGTGTTCTGAGGGTCCCCCACACCACCAGGGCCCTCTGAGATTCCTCAAGCATGCTAACCCCTGCCCTTGCCTCTCCATCTATTCTGGAAGTGAAACTCAGCCACATGTGGAGAGAGACCACGTGTGCCCACTGGGCTGCCCATCTGAGTCACCAGGAGGAACTGAGCCTTGAGTCTCTGTGGGGAGCAGCCTCTCACTTCCTAAACAACTCTTCTCCCAGGCTCAGCTAGCCCAGCTAGTTCAGTGGGGTGGCCAGAGAGGTAACTCATAATGAAGAAGCAAAAACAGTAATGTCTGTTGAGCCTCTTGGGAGCCAGTTACAAGACTCTCCATTATTTTATTTCTTTGCAACAACCATCCAAAGTAGTAATTAATACCTTTACTTTTATTTTATTTTTAGAGATGAGGTATTGCCATGTTGCCCAGGCTGGACTCAGACTCCTGGGATCAAGCAATCCTCCAATCTTGGCCTCCTACTAAGTAGCTGGGACTGTGGGAGCGTGCCACCACGTCTGCTCACCACTTTTTTTTTTTTTTTTTTTTTGAGACGGAGTCTTGCTCTGTTGCCCATGCTAGAGTTCAGTAGCACGATCTCAGCTCACTGCAACCTCTGCCTCCCAAGTTCAAGCAAGTAGCTGGGACTACAGGCGCTCGCCACCACGCCTGGCTAATTTTTGTATTTTTAGCACAGAGGGGGTTTCACCATATTGGTCAGGCTGGTCTTGAACTCCTGACCTCAGCTGATCCACCCGCCTCAGCCTCCCTAAGTGCTGGGATTACAGGCTTGAACCACCACACCCGGCCACACCTTTACTTTTAAAGGAGGAAACTGAAGCTTAGAGATGTTAAGTACAGTCAGCCCTCCATATCCAACCAGGGATCAAAATATATTGGGCGCGGTGGCTAACGCCTGTAATCCCAGCACTTTGGGAGGCCCAGGTGGGCGGATCCCAAGGTCAGGAGTTCGAGACCAGCCTGACCAACGTGGTGAAACCCCATCTCTATTAAAAATACAAAAATTAGCCATGCGTGGTAGCGCACACCTGCAATCCCAGCTACTCAAGAGGCTGAGACAGGAGAATCGCTTGAGCCCGGGAGGTGGAGGTTGCAGTGAGCAGAGATCGCGCCACCATACTCCAGCCTGGGTGACAGAGTGAGACTGAGATTCTGTCTCAAAAAACAGAACAAAAAACCCCCTGAAAATGTTACATTGTTGCTGAGGTATACAATGTAGTTAGGCTTAGGATGGGTGCATCTATACTGAACATCTACAGATTGTTCTTTCTTATTATTCCCTAAACAATTCAGGATCACAACTATTTACATGGCATTTCTTTTTCTTTTTCTCTTTTTTTTTTGAGATGGAGTCTTGCCCTGTCACCCAGGCTGTAGTACAGTGGCGCGATCTCAGCTTACTGCGAACTCCGCCTCCCGGGTTCAAGCAATTCTCCTGCCTCAGCCTCCCAAGTAGGTGGGATTATAGGTGTGCGCTACCACACCTGGCTAATTTTTGTATTTTTAGTAGAGATGGGGGTTTCACCATGTTGGTCAGGCTGGTCTCAAACTCCAGACCTCAGGTGATGCACCTGCCACGGCCTCCCAAAGTGGTGGGATTACAGGCATGAGCCACCGCACCCAGCCGACATGTCATTTCCATTGTATTAGGTATAAGTAATCTAGAAATGATTTAAAGTATGTATAGGTTATATGCAAATATTACACCATTTTATATCAGGGGCTTGAGCACCCAGATTTTGGGGTCCTGGAACCAGTTCCGTGAAGATACCAAGGGACACCTATAACATGTCACACATCAGGTCATGGTGACGTCAGGCTTTGATGGCCCCAGAGCGTATTGGACCTGGGTTCATATCACTAGTGGCACGATGGGCAGTGCCTGGGAATGGTGCAACAGGTACAACAGAAACAGGGTACAGGGACTGCCTGGAAATCGCACTTGGGTCCTAATCCTAGAATTGCCAACTGTGAGGGCCTGAGAAGCTGCTCCCTGTCTGTGCCTCAGTTACCCCACGAGTCTAGGTGTGGATACCACTGCGGGGGGAGGGGAGGAAATCTCACCCACCCAGTCACTCACATCCTCTCTGCTCCACCTGGCTTTCCTCAAGTGCCCCTCCCCTAACTCAGCATCCCCAAGAGGCCACCTCCTGGACAGATAAGGATGAAGTTGACTGGTCCTGGACAGTGGACCCTCTCCTCAGCCCCACAGCTCCCAGGCAAAGCACCTGCAGCTGGCACCTGCTTCCTGGGTGTTCTCAGCAGGCTGTCCGCTGCCATGGCTTGCTGGGAAGGGGAGTCTGTCTGCACAGGAGTGTTCGGCTCCCTGGTGAGTTGCCTGTGCATGTGGCCCCTCCTGTTTACCCTAAATTGAGGGAGTAGTGTATGCTTCTACTGAATACACGCACACGCATACAGAAACAGGGATGAGGAGGCGAGTCGCAGTCTCTCATGCCACCCTACACCGCCAAAACAGCCAGAGGGGACAGCAGCCTCTTCAAGACCCTAGCTCCGTTATCTTCCACTAGATGGCACCCCCCAACTCCGAGTGCCAAGGGGAGAGGAAATTCCCAAAAGGGGAGCCAACCTAGCTGCAAATGAGCAGGAAAAAGTGGCTGGGAGAGGCGGAAGTTAGCTCGTCCCACCCTCAACAAGAGGAAGTAAGGAGGAGCCAGACCAGGTTCAGTCACCACTCCCAAGTCCCTACTACCTTCGAGAAGCCAAGGTCTCAGGCCTCGTTCCCAGGCCCTCGGAGCTCCCAGCCCAGGGTCGCGCGCCCCTCCGGCTCCAGGCCGCCGCGGGAACCACCCACCACCACCAGGAGAGGGGAAGATGCCAGCACCTACCGACAGGGGTGGAGCTGGGTCAAGAATGGTGTGGTCCCTGCTTTGGGGGAATGCTGGGGAGGTAGAAAGCCCCTTCTAGCGGGGCGTCACTGCAATTACTGCTTCCTCTTTCCCATAAAACTCCCCCTAGTGTATCAGAACCCCCAAGGAGTTTCAGTAAGCGGTTCTTCTGTTGTCTCCGGCTGAGACTCCAGGGGAACCTCAAGCTCACATGGCCCTGGCCGGGCCCCTGGGCAGGAGCAGGCGAATGGTCTGCGCGGCCGCTCTCCTACCTGCGTCCGAGTCCGCGGTCCTTGGGCAGCAGCAACCGGGTAGCGCTCAGACTACAGACCCAGCGCGATGACCCGCCTACCTCAGTTTCCATTGGCCAGGGATCAGGGCTGCCCGCTCCCATTGGCTACTTATCAATATAGAGGTGGGGCCAGCCTGGAATGCTGTGTTTCTTTTCTACTCAAATCACTCTCCTCCCTGCTTCCTCTCGCCCCACACCCCATTTCTAGGGATCATGTGATTGGAGAATCATGTGACGTCGGGACAGCCTCAGCAGGGCAGCCGGTGCTCGTCGCCTTCCTTCACCCATCCTGCAGGCGCCTGGGGGAGTTTGCTAGAGATGATAGCGCGTGTCTGGGGCATTGACAGTGCGAGGGAGTGTTATGAATTGGGAATATTTGTGCTCCCCTTTCTATCCTTTTGTTTGTTTGTTCTGAGACGGAGTCTCACTCTGTCGCCAGGCTGGAGTGCAGTGGCACGATCTCGGCTCACTGCAACCTCTGCCTCCCGGGTTCAAGCGATTCTCCTGCCTCAGCCTCCAGAGTAGCTGGGACTACAGGCGCGCACCACCACGCCCAGCTAATTTTTGTATTTTTAGTAGAGATGGGGTTTCACCATGTTGGCCAGGATGGTCTCGATTTCTTGACCTCGTGATCCGCCCACCTCGGCCTCCCAAAGTGCTAAGATTACAGGCATGAGCCACCGCGCCCGGACTTGTGTGTTTGTTTTAGAGACAAGCTGATCATAGCTCACTGCGGCCTGCAACTCCTGCTCCCAAAGCGATTCTCCTACCGCAGCCCCCCAAGGCGCTGGGATTACAAGTGTGAGCTACTGGGCTGGCTCGCTCCTATCCTATCCTGCCCTGTCTTGTCCTGTCCTGTCCTGCCCTATTCTGCCCTACTCTCCAAACTCGGATGACATGCTAGGCAGGCCCCAGAGTGAGTTGAAGGATGGTTTCCAGGACAAAGATAAACAGCCCCAAAGCCCTTTCCTCAAGGTGCTCAGCAGGACAGGGAGCAGGGATTGGTGGGAGACAGTCTCAGGCTGAATCTAATTTAAGATACAAGGTTGTGCGCCAGTTGCCAGGTGTAGGGAGAGGAAGTAGATTGTCTCCAGGTGGGGAAGAAGAGATTTCATTCCACCTTAGGAGCATCTCCTTGAGCTGAGTCTGGGAAGATTTTAACTGGCAGGTGGAGGAGGAGGTGTTGGGAAGGGCCCTGGGAAACCAGATGGGAAGGGCAGGCTTGGCAGGGATTGAATGCCATGTTCAATGCCAGTGGGCTTCAGGAGCTGCTGGGTGCCTGGCACGGGCTGGGCTGTGGCGGGGGCTGTCGAAAGGGAAGTGGCTTCCTAGTCTCCAGATCGGCCCTGCCTTCGAGGAATTGATATGGGAGGGTGAAGAGAGAAAATGTACCACAGAACAGATTAGCCAGTGACAAGAGTTAGCCTGCTTGGTGCCAAAGGGCCTGGGCCAGGCAGAGATGGGTGATGGGAGATGGGCCAGGAGAGAGGAGAGGCCCAGGGAAAGCCTGATACTGGGCCGTGGAGGAAGGGCAGTGTCTGCACAGGGGATGGAGACTGCTGCAGCCTGAGCAAGGAACTGGAGCTGAGGATGAGGCAGGGGCAGGGGGATGGCTAACCAAGCTCGAGGCAGCAGAAGTCGGAGGAGGGAAAGGGTGCCAACCGAGCTGTGGAGTCGTGTGGCAGGGGTTCTACGCCTGGAGCTAGAGCAGACCCAGACAGCGGATAAGACACCTGGCCTGCTGAGGACCTAGGACTAGTCTGTGCCCTGGTGACACATTTGTGCTTATTTTCCTTCCTGTGTATCTTGAGACTAGGGAGTATAGTTTATGCTTCTATTGAAACACACACACACATGAAACTTTCATGAAATGTTAGGTGAATCGATCAATAACCTACTAATTACAACCACCCAGAACCAGAAAAAAATACAGGTAGAAGAAAAAAAACCTAAACAGACTGAAACAAATATCACAAAGTCTAATCGTCAAAGCCGTGATTCTTGAGCAGCGGCAATTTTGCCGGCCAGGGACATTTAGGAGTGTCTGGAGACAATCTGGGTTGTCACAACTCAGGGTGGAGGGACACTGGCATCTGGTAGGTAAGGGCCAGCAGTCCCACTAAACATCACACGACACACAGAACAATCCCCCACAACAAAGAAGTATCCTGCCCAAAAGGTCAATAGTGCTGAGACTCAACAACCTACTTCACAAATGTTTCTCTCTCTCTCTCTCTTGCTCTCTTTTTTGTTTTTTTGACATCAGAGGGGTAAGGTGCCATGATAACAAGGTCTGTAATTCCCTACTCAGGAGGCCGAGGCAGGAGAATCGCTTGAACCCGGGATGCAGAGGTTGCAGTAAGCCGAGATCGTGCCACTGCATTCCAGCCTGGGCAACAGAGCGAGACTCCATCCCCCACCCCCACAAAAAAATTAAAGTGTACAACTCAGTGGTTTTTAGTGTCTTAAGAGAGTTATGCAGCATCATTACAATCAGTTTAAGACCATTTTTATCACCACAGAAGGCAGCCTTGTGTCCTTTAGCAGTCACCCTCCCTAACCCTAGGCAACCGCTGATCTACTTTCTACCTCTATAGATTTGGATATTCCATATAAATGAAATTTTATAATATGTGATCTGCAACTGGCTTCTTTCACTTAGCATGTTTTCAAAGCTTATCACATAGCAGGTATCAGTATCTCATTTCTTTTTTGTTTGTTTCTTTTCATTTGTTTGAGACAGAGTCTCACTCCAACACTCAAGCTGGAGTGCAATGGCACGATCTTGGCTCACTGCAACCTCTGCCTCCTGGGTTCAAGCAATTCTCCTGTCTCAGCCTCCCGGATAGCTGGGATTACAGGCATGTGCCATGATGCCCAGCTAATTTTTGTATTTTAGTAGAGACAGGGTTCCGCCATGTTGACCAGGCTGGTCTCGAACTCCTGACCTCAAGTGATCCACCCACCTCAATCTCCCAGACTGCTGAGATTACAGGCGTGAGCCACCGCGCATGGCCCATTTTTGTTTGTTTCTTTGTTTTTGAGACAGAGCCTTCCTCTGCCGCCCAAGCTGGATTACAGTGGTGCCACCTTGTACTGCAGCCTCAGACCCTCCCACCTCAGCCTCCTGAGTAGCTGGGACTACAGACACATGCCACCACTCCCAGCTATATTTTGTATTTTTTTGTCTTAATATGTTGCCTAGTCTGGTCTCAAGCTCCTGGCCTCAAGTGATCCTGCTGCCTCAGCCTCCCAAAATGCTGAGATTACAGATTACAGGCTTGAGCCACTGTGCCTATCTTCATCATCCCCCTAGCTTTTTTTCTTTTCTTTTTTTTTTTTTTTGAGACAGGGTATTGCTCTGTTACCCAGGTTGGAGTGCAGTGGTGTCATCTCTGCTCACTGCAACTTCTGCCTCCTGGGCTCAAGTAATCCTCCCACCTCCGCCTCCCAAGTAGCTGGGACTACAGGTGCTTATCACCATGTCCAGCTAATTTTTGTGTGGTTTTTGTAGAGACAGGGTCTTGCCATGTTGGTCAGCTAGTCTCAAACTCCTGAACTCCAGGGATCCTCCCACTTCAGCCTCCCAAAGGGCTGGGATTACAGGAGTGAGCCACCACGCCCGGCCCATACAAGTTTTTGTGTGGACATGTTTTCATTTCTCTTGGGTATATACCTAGGAGTGGAATTAGTGGATTATATAATAATTCTGTTTAGCCTTTTGTGTAACTATCAGCCTGTTTTCCAAAGCAGCTGCACTATTTTACATTCCCACCAGCGATGTATGAGGGTTTCAATTTCTCTTTAGCCTCATCCATGGTTAACTTCTGTTATCATCTGTCTTTCTTATCATAACCATCCTAAGCCTTTAGTGTGAGCTGGTGGGCTGGTGACCCAGGAGAGCTGATGGTTAAGTCTGAGGGTAGCCTGCAGGAGAATTCCCTCTAGTTCGGGGAGGCCCGTCTTTCTGTTTTATTCAGGTCCATCCACATTATGGAGTATCGCGGGATCTGGCCAGCAGCCCACAAGGCAATGGGGCTCTCTCTTTGTTCCCAGGTGGATCGGCAGGTCAAGAAATAATAGACACACACAAGATAGTGAAAGCTGGGTCCAAGGGGGTCACCGCCTTCTGGTCCTGCGATGCTGCCAATGCACTGGATATACCAGCATTTATTATTAAGTTTAGTGAGGGCGAGAGTAGGTTAGTGAGGGATTTAGGGTCGTTTGATTATGAGGTGAGATGGTCACATGGGGATGAAGTAATTCTTTAACATAACATCTGTATGCAGAAGTACAGTATACAGAGATAAGAATTTACAATATAGTGTGTGCATCAGTAATTTCTAACAGAGCCTTAAAACAGAAACACAGTCTTTCCATAACCTATGATTAGCAAGATATTAATCAGCAGTAAGAGTTGCAGCAAAAGCTGGTTACAAACAATCAATAGAAACAGGACGTGAAGCTAGATAACCAGTTAGACCAGAAATTATCAGAAGGGAGTATGCCTTAACCTTAAAGAGGCCTAGAAGAGCCATGGCAAGATGAGGGCATTTATAGCCCTATCTTATCCATATGAACAGGTGCCCCTCATGTGTCCGTTTATAGGCCCTCCACAAGGGTCACATTCCATTCCCAGGGCTATGAACATCTGCTTTTCTGGGATAGGAATCTTGGTGATGTGAAACCTCCCTGACTGCACGTCTGTTCATAGGCTCTCTGCAGGGGGAAGCACATCACGAGCTGTTGGCTTATACTGGCAGTCCAACCTGGCATTGTCTTTACACAATCCTGCATGCAATTTCGTATTTACAATAATCAGGAGCATTTCATCTTTTATTCCGTAGCAATAGTTTCAGGGGGTCTCCCTACAATGGAGAGCAATTTGCTTTAACCGAAGTTCACTGATGTAAATGTTAATCTAATCCAGGAGCACCATCCAAGTAGATACATTGTTCTACCATCACAGTATTATTTGCTGATTGTTTTTGCAGTATTTTCTTTCTTGTTGAACTGTAGGAGCTGTTTATATATTCTGGGTATTTTGTATGTTTCAGATGCTTCCTCCCAATCTGTCATTTGTCTTTTGTGTTGTTGTTATGTCATCTGAAATATATTGGTCAATCTTTTCCTTTGTGGCTTCTGCTTTTTTTTTTTTTATTTTTCTTTGCTTAAGAAGTTACAGGGGCCGGGCGTGGTGGCTCACGCCTGTAATCCCAGCACTTTGGGAGGCTGAGGTGGGTGGATCACGAGGTCAGGAAATGGAGACCATCCTGGCTAACACGGTGAAACTCCATCTCTACTAAAAATCCAAAAAATTAGCCAGGCATGGTGGTGGGCGCCTGTAGTCCCAGCTACTCGGGAGGCTGAGGCAGGAGAATGGCGTGAACCCGGGAGGCGGAGCTTGCAGTGAGCCGAGATGGCACCACTGCACTCCAGCCTGGGCGACAGAGCAAGACTCCGTCTCAAAAATTAAAAAAAAAAAAAAAGTTACAGGGGCCAGGCCTATTGGTCTGTAATCCAGCACTTTGGGAGGCAGAGGTGGGTAGATCACTCAAGGTTAGGAGTTCAAGACCAGCCTGGCCAGCATGGTGAAACCCTGTCTCTACTAAAAATACAAAAATTAGCTGGGCATGGTGGCACATGCCTGTAATCCCAGCTACTCAGGAGGCTGAGGGAGGAGAATCACTTGAACCTGGGAGACGGAGACTGCAGTGAACCAAGATGGCACCACTGCACTTGAGCCAGGGCAAGTGAGACTTTGTCTAAAAAAAAAAAAAAACAACAAGTTACATACCAGCAGGCAGGCACAGTGGGTCACACCTGTAATCCCAGCACTTTAGGAGGCCAAGGCCAAGGTGAAAGGATCACTTGAGCCTAGGAGTTTGAGACCAGCCTGGGCAACATATGGAGACCCCATCACTTAAAAAAAAAAAAATTAAAAAAAAATTAAAAAATTTGCAGGCTGCCAGGCATGGTGGCTCACGCCTATAATTCCAGCACTTTGGGAGGCTGAGGTGGGTGGATCATCTGAGGTTGGGAGTTCAAAACCAGGCTGGCCAACATGGTGAAACCCCATCTCTACTAAAAATACAAAAATTAGCCAGGGGTGGTGGTGCACATCTGTAATCCCAGCTACTTGGGAGGCTGAGGCACGAGAATTGCTTGAACCTGGGAGGCGGAGGTTGCAGTGAGCCAAGATTGCGCCACTGCACTCCAGCCTGGGAGACAGAGTGAGACTCTCAAAAATAAAAATAAGAATAAATCTGGCAACCCTGAAGGCTGAGGCTCAAGTGAGGGCACAGAAACAGCCACCTCCCCACCCCCACCTCTTTTTCCCCTTGCTGCCTGAGTCACCTCCGTGTGAGCGATTGTTGACCCAGTTCCAGGCGCCTGCCCTCATCATCAGGCACCTGACTAGTGTGCCTGCTGGGCCCCGCCTGGGCTGTCTGCCCCAAGAGGCCCCAAGGAAGTGTGAGGGATAGGCTAAGCCATACCCTGAAGCCCTAGACTGTCACAGGAGACCACCCCACTGTATGAGCCCAGAGACAGTCACTCAGTCACCTGTCCTTTCTGGGCTTTGAAAGGGTGTGAGAGGGGAGAGGGATGGGGACCGGGGAGCCAGGCTGGGAGCAGGGACTTGGTAAGAGGATTCTTGGAGAGATCTTGGGATGGGAGCTTTAAGCTGTTGCAGAAAGCTAGCCCGGAAGGGAGATTAGTGCTCAGTGCTTTCACAGATTACAGGAGAGGAAACTGAGGCTCAGGGAGGCTCAGGCTGAGGCCTCCTGACCGGAGGGCTTATAAGCTATAAAGTGCCCACACCAGGGTTCTGGGTCCAGGCAGGGCTGGCTTCATAGCCATGTGATGAGGGCCCTGTGCTCAGAAGCAGCCTGTGCTTTGTTTAAAGCTCTACAGGCCGGGTGCAGTGGCTCATGCCTGTAATCCCAGGATTTTGGGAGGCCAAGGCAGGATGACCACTTGAGCCCGGGAGCTCAAGGCTGCAGTGATCTATGATTGCAACAATGCACCCCAGCCTGGGCAAGAGAGCAAGACTCTGCCTCTAGGAAAAAAAAAAAAATTTAAAGCTCTGCTGTCCTGTCTTGAAATTCTTAATTTTTTTTTTTTAAGACAGAGTTTCGCTCTTGTCACTGTGGGCGGAGGATTACCCAGGTGCCGAGGCAAGAGACTGAAGGCACAGCCTGTTTCAGTATAATAAAGAAAATAGAATAAGAATAGTTATAATACAAATTAGATATAGAGATGGTCATGGGCATTATCAATCATTAGTATAGACATTATTAATCATTAGCTTTTAGTATGAATCTTTGTTGTATTACTAATATAACCAAGGAATAACCGGAGGGTATAGGGTCAGGTGCTGAAGGGACATTATGAGAAGTGACCAAGAAGGCAAGAGGTGAGCCCTCTGTCATGCCCTCATAAGGGCCGCTTGAGGGCTCCTTGGTCAAGCGGTAACGCCAGTGCCTGGGAAGGCACCCGTTACTTAGCACACCGTGAAAGGGAGTCTCCTTTCCTTCGAGGAGTCAGGAAACACTCTGCTCCGCCAGCTTCTTGTGGGAGGCTGGATATTATCCAGGCCTGCCCGCAGTCATCCCGAGGGCTAAACCCCTTTCTGTGGTGCTGTGCTTCAGTGGTCACGCTCCTTGTCCACTTTCATGTTCCTCCCATACTCCTGGATTCCTCTTTGAAGTTCGTAGTAGATAGTGGTAGAAGAAATAGTGAAAGTCTTAAAGTCTTTGATCTTTTTGATACATGCATAGAAGAAAACGCTGACATACACTGCCTTCCCTCTCTGCTTTGGCTACCTAAAAGGGAAGGGCCCCCTATCCCATGATCACTTGACTTGCTTGACCTTATCAATCACTTGGACTACTCACCCTCCTTACCCTGCCCCCCTTGTCTTGTATGCAATAGATATCAGTGCCCCCAGCCATTCGGGCCCACTACCGGTCTCCGCGTCTTGGTGGTAGTGGTCCCCAGGGTCCAGCTGTTTTCTCTTTATCTCTTTGTCTTGTGTCTTTATTTCTTATGATCTCTCGTCTCCGCACACGGGGAGAACACCTGCTAAGCCCCATAGGGCTGGACCTTATCTGTCACCCAGGCTGGAGTGTAATGGTGTGATCTCGGTTCACTGCAACCTCCGCCTCCTGGGTTCAAGTGCTTCTCCTGCCTCAGCCTCCTGAGTAGCTGAGATTACAGGCACCTGCCACCATGCCCAGCTAATTTTTGTATATTTAGTAGAGACGGGCTTTCACCACATTGGCCAGGCTGGTCTCAAACTCCTGATCTCAGGTGATCCATCCGCCTCAGCCTCCCAAAGTGCTGAGATTACAGGCGTGAGCCATCGCACCTGGCCAGAGTCCTAATACTTTTGAACAAGGAGACCCACATTTTCATTTGCACTGGACCTCCAAACTGTGTAGCCTGTCCTGGTGCTAGACACAGGCCACTCTCAGCCTGTCTCTCAGATTTAAAATGCAATGCAGGGAGGCTGAGGCAGCCAGATCACTTGAGGTCAGGAGTTCGATAGCAGCCTGGCTAACATGGTGAAACCTCATCTCTACTAAAAATACAAAAATTAGCTGGGCATGGTGGCGGGCGCCTGTAATCCCAGCTACTTGGGAGGCTGAGGTGAGAGAATCAGTTGAACCCAGGAGATGGAGGTTACAGTGAGCTGAGATCACGCCACTGCACTCTAGTCTGGGTGACAGAGCAAGATTCCGTCTCAAAATAAATAAGTAAATTTTTTAAAAAAATTAGCCAGGTGTGGTGGCATACCCCTATAATCCCAGCCACTTGAGAGGCTGAGGCACTAGAATTGCTTGAACCAGGAGGCGGAGGTGCAGTGAGGCGAGATCATGCCACCGCACTCCAGCCTGGGCAACAGAGCGAGACTCTGTCTCAAAACAAATAAATAAATTAATTAAATAAAATACAACGCAGATTGACAGGGAATTCCTTCTTCATTATAAGGATCCAATGGGATTAGAGGTAAGAAAATGCTTTGTCAACTGAGAATGCACTAAAAACAGCAGGCATTTGTCTAGTTCAAGAAGGATCTGGGACTCGGGCCAGGTCTCCAGAAGCCCTCCCAAGCCGGACACGACCCCTTGCTCCCCAGGGACTCCATCATTCTGGACCAGCTCCCCACACGGCAGGCAGAGATAGCAGGAGCAGACAGGCTATGTCCTTTCGGAACTATTCCAACTCATGGGTGGTAGGACTGGGGGTCCTGAGGGGAATGCTCCATATCAGGACAGAGCGTCTCCCTTTAGGCAGAAAGGGAAACCAGAGCTAGGGGTGGGGGGTTACTGGGCTATGGGGGGGTAATGAGGGAGGAGAAGCAGGAACAGGCCAGTGCCCAGGCTAGAGGCTGTGGCAGGGTATTTGGGAACAGAAGTACTGACCACAGTCAGGAGACCCATGTTCCTGTCCCAGCATAAGCCGTGAACTTGCCCAGTGACAGTGGATAAGCCACTTCCCTGTTTTGTTTTTCACTCAATAACTGTTTGTTTTTTGTTTGTTTGCTTTTTAGACACAGGGTCTTACTCTGTCACCTAAGCTGGAGTACAGTGGTATGATCATGGCTCACTGCAGCCTTGAACTCCTGAGCTCAATTGATCCTCCCACTTAAGTCCCTGGAGTAGCTGGGACTACAGGTGCACACCACCGTGTCCGACTAATTTTATTTTATTTTTTGGTAGAGACGGGGTCTGGTTGTATTGCCCAAGCTGGTCTCGAACTCCTGGGCTCAAGTGATCCTCCTAAAATGCTGGGATTACAAGCGTGAGCCATGGCACTGTTTTAACAAAGTGTCATATGCAAATACTTTTTTTTTTTTTTTTTTGAGACACGGTCTCACTCACCCAGGCTGGAGTGCAGGGGCGCGATCTCAGCTCACTGCAACTTCCACCTTCCAGGTTCAAGCGATCCCCCTGCCTCAGCTTCCTGAGTAGCTGGGACCACAGGTACACACCATCACGCCTGGCTAATTTTTTGTATTTTTGGTAGAGACAGGGTTTCACTATGTTGCCCAGGCAGGTCTCAAACTTTTGAGCTCAAGCGATCCGCCTGCCTCAGCCTCCCAAAGTGCTGGGATCACAGGCATGAGCCACCGCGCCCAGCCACAAATGCATTTTAATCAAATTATAACAAAAAGCAGCACCCTTGTCCTCTCGCCTTTCCCACCCCAGACAGGCAGGTGGCAGGTGCCAGAGGACAAGAGTCAGTGCTTTTCTGCAAGCCTAGCAGACAGGCTGGGAGCAGAGCAAACGGGCCTCTTCATTGTCCGCTGAGCTTGGATTCCAGCGTGGCCTCCTGCCAGCTGGGTGACTTTGGCTTATTGTTTTGACCCTAAATGCCTTCATCTGTGAAATGGGCTCATTGGAATGCCTGTCTCCCAGGGTGCTCAGAAGGCCTGAATGAGCAAAACATCTTGTGGAGTGCCTGGCACATCACAATTCCTCAATAAACAGTCACTTCCTCCTCTCTCACTCCTATGTTTGAATGAATTTTGACCAGCAAATTGCACTTATTCAACACAAAGAAGTTCATTTTCCAATTAAACTTTACAAAATCAATGATATAAAATTTGATTTTACTAGAGTGGAAAGAAAAAAAAAAACCAAAGAAAGAAACCCAGGTCCTCTAAACCCTTCCCAGCTCCTCCATGACACAGCCCCTGGGCCCACATCTGAGAACATTGTGTCCTTCCCCTGGGAGGTGTGGCTACTGGGTCAGGAAGGCCCATGGGGGGCCAGGCCCCACTTGGTGGTCTGGCCAGTGTCCTGTGTCCCTATGGGTATGGGGAGTACCCTTCACCACCCTGTTCCTTTTGCTAAGGTTGAGAATGGTTGGGGTTGTTTCACCTCTGAGTGGTCCCTGAATTGCTTGGGGACTCTAGGAGTTGGATCCCATCTGTTGTCAAGGGCAGCAGGTAGACAGTTTGGGTGGTGGCAGTGGAAGGACAGGCGGGCACTGTTGACTCTGGCTGTGAGAGCTGGGAGCAGGAGTAGAGATGGAAAGAATCAGGCCTGTGTTTCAAATGCAGAGTTCCTGTAACACTCCAGAGAATGATCTCCATTCACAGGCATATGAGATGCTAAAGTCTTATCCAGTCATTAGCTAGGATGCAGTGGTGTTGGTGTCTGGGTGCAAATCAATCAGAGCCCAGAGTTTTGCCCACCTCACCAGCTCCACTGGATGCCGATGCCAGCTCAGCTCGCAGCCCTGATCCTCCCTCCCAGCCCTCCCAGCCCTCCCAGCCCACCTGAGTGCCCCTGGCCTTTCTCCAGGTGGGCCCCCTGTGAGTCAGGAGATATCTGCTCCAACTGACTTGAATGGATTACTCAACTCCTCCAAGACTCGGTTTCCTCATCTGTAAAATGTGTACACAATAACCCCCGCTCGCCCTCCACACAGTCATGTGAGGTTCAAACGGGATGATGGATGTGAAGAGATCTTGTAAACTGGCACATTAAAAACAGGAGGAATTCTTTTCAGGACATCAAAGGGGTTCCTCTTGTTAACCCGGTGGGGACCTGTCTCTGAAGCAATAGGCCAGGGCCTAGGTGAGGAAGCTGCCCCACTCAGAGAGCTCAGAGAGGTTGGGTCAGAGTCATCTCCAGAACCCAGAGAAGGGCAGAGAGAAGTCAGCTGCACGGAGGACAGGAAGGGAGAAGGAGCCGCCCGCCCCAGGCCCGCTTTCCCTGTCATGCACTGTTGCCACACCCCTCATCTCTCAGCTTAGACCTCGGCAGCCCTAGGAAGGAAGTGGGGCCAGGAGTACTATCTTTTCAATTTTATTTTATTTTTTATTTTAATTTGGTTATTTATTTATTTTTGAGACAGAGAATCGCTCTGTTGCCCAGGTTGGAGTGCAGTGGTGTGATTTCAGCTCACTGCAACCTCTGCCTCTCAGGTTCAAGCGATTCTTGTGCCTCAGCCTCCCAAGTAGCTGGGATTACAGGTGTGCGCCACCACGCCCAGCTAATTTTTGCATTTTTAGTAGAGTTGGGGTTTCACCATGTTGATCAGGCTGGTCTCAAACTCCTGGCCTCAGGTGATCTGCCCACGTTGGGCTCCCAAAGTGCTGGGATTATAGGCGTGAGCCACCACACCCAGTTTTCCATTTTAAAGATGAAGAAACTGAGACCCAGGATGGAGACAAGGTCCCCTAATTCTCTGAATTAGCAGAGAAATCTGTACTCAAATACATATAAGGGGACTTTAATTCAATCTCTTCTGCTAGGATGATAGCTGGCATACTTAATTTCAGTGTTTTTAAAAGGTAGGTCCTGTTACTGTTTATTGAGATTTATATTGTGCCAGGTTCTGTATTATGCTCTTTAATCTTTAACACAATCCTTTGAGGTAGTACAATTATTATTCCCATCTTACAGTGAAATGACTAAGGCTGGGCCCTGTGGTGTAATCCTGACACTTTGGGAGGTGGACGCAGGAGGATCACATGAGCCCAGGAGTTTGAGACCAGCGTGGGCAACATACTGACACCCCTTCTCTATAAAAAATAAACAAAAATTAGCTGGACGTGGTGGTGCGTGACTGTGGTCCCAGCTACTGGTGGGGGGAGAGGGGGAGGGAGCTGAGGTGGGAGGATCGCTTTAATCCAGGACGTCGAGGCTGCAGCGAGCTGTGATTGTGCCACAGCACTCCAGCCTGGGCAACAGAGTGAGAGACCCTGACTCAAAAAAAAAAATATATATATATATATATACATATATATATACATACATATATATACATACATATATATACATACATATATATACATATATACATACATATATATACATATATATACATACATATATATACGTATATATATACATACATATATATACGTATATATATACATACATATATATATACGTATATATATATGTATTAGCCAGGCGAGGTGGCACGCTCCTGTAGTCCCAGCTACTTGAGAAGGTGAAGCACTAGGATCACTTGAGCTCAGGGATTCAATGCTGCAGTGAGCTATGATCACACCACTGCACTCCAGCCTGAGCAACAGTGAGGTCCCGTCTTAAAAAAAAAAAAAAAAAAAAAAAAGGCCAGGCACGGTGGCTCACACCTGTAATCCCAGCACTTTGGGAAGCCGAGGCAGGCAGATTACCTGAGGTCGGGAGTTTGAGACCAGCCTGACCAACATGAGGAAACCCTGTCTCTACTAAAAATACAAAATTAGCTGGGCGTGTACTCGGGAGGCTGAGGCAGGAGAATTGCTTAAACCCGGGAGGCGGAGGTTGCGGTGAGCCAAGATTGTGGCCCTGCACTTCAGCCTGGCACCAAAAAAAAAAAAAAAAAAAAAAAAAAGCCCCTGAGGGAAATTAGGCAACCTGTGTGACCTGAGGTCACACAGCTGAAATGAATCCAGGTCTGGCCCTGATCCCGTATTTGTAATCACCACATACCACAATACTTTGCCTTTTATTTCCTTCATTCTCTTTCTTGCTTCCATTTTTACTTTCCATCTCTTTTATTTCTTTTATTTTCTTTCTTTCTCTCTCTCTTTTTCTTTCTTTCTTCTTTCTTTCTTTCTTCTTTCTCCTTCCTTCCTTTTTTCTTTTCTCTTCTTTTCTTTCTTCTTCTTTTGTTTTTTGAGACAGAGTCTTGCTCTGTTGCCTGCCCAGGCTGGAATGCAGTGGTGCGATCTCTGCTCACTGCAAGCTCTGCCTCCTGGGTTCACACCAATCTCCTGCTTCAGCCTCCCGAGTAGCTGGGACTACAGGCGCCCGCCACCACACCCGGCTAATTTTTTGTATTTTTAGTAGAGACGGGGTTTCACCGTGTTAGCCAGGATGGTCTCGATCTCCTGACCTCGTGATCCACCCACCTCGGCCTCCCACAGTGCTGAGATTACAGGCGTGAGCCACCGTGCCGGGCCCTCTTTTCCTAACCAGTAGACAACCAACCAGGGACAGGACCTGATATTTTGAAATGGTGAATGAGGCTGGGCACAGTGGCTCATGCCTGTAATCCTAGCACTTTGGGAGGCCCAGGTGGGCAGATCACCTGAGGTCAGGAGTTTGAGACCAGCCTGGCCAACATGGCAAAACGCTGTCTCTACTAAAAATACAAAAATTAGACAGGCGTGGTGGTGGGTGGCTGTAATCCCAGCTACTCGGGAGGCTGAGGCAGGAGAATTGCTTGAACCCAGGAGGCAGAGGTTACAGTGAGCCAAGATCGTACCACTGCACTCCAGCCTGGGAGACAAGAGCAAAACTCCATCTCAAAAAAACAAAACAAACCAAACAAAAAATGAAATGGCAAATGACCTTCGGTAAAGTTCTTGAAGACAAAACCCAATTTTCCATACAACTGCAGAGTGGTTTTATTCCTGGAAAACTCAATGCATAGCAGAATATAAGTATTCAAAAGAAGTATGGTTACAACCTGGGCAGCATAGCAAAACCCTGTCTCTACAACAAATACAAACGAATTAGTCAGGCAGAGGAGTGTGCTACTCGGGAGGCTGAGGTGGGAGGATCGCTTGAGCCGGGGAGGTCGAGGCTGTAGTGAGCTGTGATCGTGCTACTGCACTCCAGCCAGCGACAGAGTGAGAGACCCTGTCTAAAAAAAAAAAAAAAAAAAGGTGTGGGTATATGGGTAAAACAGAACCATCTTCCAGGTCTGAGAATTGCAAACATTTCCTCATGTATGTAATTGCCCAGAAAGACAGAAGGAAATTGAGAGATGTGTTCTTGTTGTTGGAAATTCCCTATTGTGTCAGACTGTCCTACACCTTACAGGGCATTTAGCTTCCCTGACCTGCCATGTATCAAATGCCAGAAGCCCCAGTCTTGTGACAACCAGAAATGACAGTGGCCGCATCAATTTCAAAAAATGTCCTCTAGGGGGCAGTAACGCTGCTGTTTGGAACGAGTGTCCAGCACGCTCTCAGCACCTGCTGTTTAATTTAACTCTGTCTTTGAGATTGTTTTACATAATGATATAGAGATCTGCAGCCCTCACCCCCTACCCCACCTGGATAGGTCAGGGAATGCCGCCCTTTCAAGGCTGTGTGGATTTGTCACATGGAGATAGGGTCACGTACTTAACAGTTCCCTTTCACGGGATGTTCTGCTGTTACAAAGAAGGCTGCAATGAAGAAGGCCAAGCTGGTACCATCATTTCGCACTTGTATGAGCAGATGACTAGAGAAACGCTTAGAAGTGGCCTGGCTGGATCAAGGGTTTGGCGTTTAGAATTTTCGTAGCTATGGCTAAAACTACCTTCCATATTAATCCACGCTGTCCCAGCAGAGCTCTGGGACCCAGGCTGGGGGACATCTGGAAAGTCTTAGCCAGGACCCTCTCCCTCTAGGGGCCCACCTCCTCAGACCACACCCAGGGCCCCCCAATAAAGCCTTGGGTGCCCAGACACTTCCAGCCCACCTTCTCAGGCCACAGAGGCAGGGGGAGACAGGGAGGACTTCCCCAAATTGGGCTGATCCCAGCTGTTTTATATATATATATACATATATATATATATGTATATATATATATACGTATATATATATGTATATATATATGTACACACACACACACAAATATACATATATATACACTCACACACATACACACACGTACGCATATATATATATATATATATATACATATATATCTTCTTTTTTTTTTTTTCTTTGAGACGGCGTCTTGCTCTGTCACCCAGGCTGAAGTGCAGTGGTGTGATCTCAGCTCACTGTGACCTCCACCTCCTGGGTTCAAGCGATTCTCCCGCCTCAGCCTCCTGAGTAGCTGGGATTATAGGCACCCGCAACCACGGCTGGCTAATTTTTGTATTTTTAGTAGAGATGGGGCTAACATTTTGCTACACTGGCTTTTTTTTTTTTTTTTTTGAGATAAGATCTTGCTCTGTCACCCACGCTGGAGTGCAGTGGCACAATCACTGCTCACTGTAGCCTCCACCTCATGGGCTCAAGCAGTCCTCCCACCTCAACCTCCCAAGTAGCTGAGACTACAGGTGCACAACACCACACCCAGCTAATTTTTTTTTGTTTTTTATAAGAGACAGGGTCTCCCTATGTTGCCCAGGCTGGTCTCAAACTCCTGGGCTCAAGCGATCCTCCTGCTGCCTCAGCCTCCACTACAGGCGTGAGCTACCATGCCTGGCTTCTTTTTTTGCTGAGCCATTTAGGACTAAGTTACAGACATCACAACACTTTATTCATCCCTAAACACTACAGTATGTGTTTCCTAAGAACAGGGCATTCTCCTACAAAATCACAGTATTGTTATCACTCCAGAAATTTTAACACTGATAAAGTAATATTGGCCAGGTGCTGTGGCTCATGCCTATAATTCCAGCACTTTGGGAGGCCGAGGTGGGTGGATCACCTGAAGTCAGTAGTTCAAGACCAGCCCGGCCTACATTGCAAAACCCTGTCTCTACTGAGAATACAAAAATTGGCCAGGCATGGTGGTGCATACCTGTAATCCCAGCTACTCGGGAGGCTGAGACAGGAGAATTGCTTGAACCTGGGAGGCCAGGCATGGTGGCTCATGCCTGAAATCCCAGCACTTTGGGAGGCCAAGGTGGGTGGATCACCTGAGGTCAGGAGTTTGAGACCAGCCTGGCCAACATGGAAAACCCGGTCTCTACTAAAAAAAAAAAAAAAAAAAAAATTAGCCGGGCATTGTGGTACAGAGCAAGACTTCGTCTCAAAAAAAAAAAAGTAATTAGCATACAGACCTTATTCCCTTTTCTCCATTTGTTCCAATAAAGTCCTCCTTCACTCCCCTACTCCTTTCCACCCTCAGAATCCATTAAAGATCAGACTACATTTGCTATGGGCCTGGGATTTGGACTTTTCCTCTGGGCAGTAGGGGGCCTCAGTGGTTCTGCAGCCCTGGGCCCTGCTTTGGGAGACTACTCTAGATGCAGACAGTGCTGGCCCTGGACTCAGAGGTGCTGGTGGGGTCCCATCCATGGGTGAAGCCCTTGAGTCCCCCATCAGCCCCAGAGATGTCTTCCTAGGCCCTGGGGGTTCAAGCTGGAGGGGACACTGCCCCTGTCCCAGGGCTTGCCTTGGACAAATTCAGCCTTGTAATAAACTGGCCCCTTGAGTATCAGGTGAGGACTGGTCCTTCAGTCTCCACAACCACCCCTGCAGCTGGTACTTTCTTCTCCCCTTTTACAGTTAAAAAGGGAGAGTTTCTGCTTTTCCATCTGTGCGAGGAAGCTGCAGATGGCCACATGGGGCCACATGTTGCCTCTGGAAGGACCACTGGGTGCATAACCAGTGTAAACCTTGCCTGAGTCAGCCAGGCCAGTGGCCACCTCTGCAACCTTCCAGGCTTGCTCAAGGGTGGGCGTGTTGAGTCAGGGCTCCATAGCTTCTGGAGCATGTCAAAGCTCCTCCTCCACCCTGACCTGCCACGGTCATTCTTGGGAGAGACTTCACGAGGTCCCGAGGTGTCCCATCACCCATGGATAACCTCTCCAGCGGCCACTGCTTTGGTCACACCCATGAGGCCTCATGGTTCTCTAAGCTTCAAAGCATTTACATTCTGGAGAAGGTAAGGACTGTGATCCACGTGGCTCTGGGCCCCTGGCAGGTCTCACAGAACTGTTTATTGACTATTCATGTAGCTTTCAGAGACATGATATTAAGAATCTGTACGTTAGGCAGGGCAGGTGATATCATCCTTATTTTCAGATGAGGAAACAGGTGTATCGACAAATCTCTAAGGATCCTATTTAAGAGCATCACAAAAAGAAAACCAGACATGGAGTGCAAGGCCCTCAATGTACTGTTGGGGAAACAGGCTCAGAGGTCCCCAGGTTTGATTCCTGGCTGTGCTACTTTGCGCTGGTGACCTTCGTTCTGGGTATAAGAAGTTATTATTATCCATCACTGCATACTGGAGGCAGAGGTGGGGCCAGAATCTGGGGAACTTTCCATGCCACAGGTTCTAGAGAGCAATTAATAACAATACAGTAACAGCAACAGTAGTAGTTGTCATAGAATGCTTGCCACGTGCCAGGGTTCTAAGCACGTCACAGCCATTAATGCATTAAATCCTTACATAATCCCTAGAGGAAGGTGCGTTATCATCACCATCAGCCCATTTTGTAAATGGGGAAACTAAGGCTTAGAGGCCTTAAGACACTTGCTTGTAAGAGGCAGGTGAGATGGAAAGCCAGGTCAGGGTGCTGCTGGAACACAGCATCTGGGTTGAGAACTGGACAGGGTGGAAGCCCATCTGGCTCAGGCACGTTGGGGGGGTCTAATGCTGACTCTTTCATTTGAGTGACCTTGGGGCGATTTGACCTTTGGGGCCCCCCTTTTCTCATCCGTAAAACGGGAGAGTGTGTGCAGGGAAAGTCTGGGTTCTCCTCCACACGAGTAAAGTCACTACACACAAGAGCCCTCAGTTTCCTCCCCTGTTCCGTAAACCAAAACATCTAAGTTGTAAAGAACCTTGGCAGAGAGTGGGCTCTCACCTTGACCGATAGTTTATTTATTTATTTATTTATTTATTTATTTATTATTTTTTGAGACAGAGTCTCCCTCTGTCATCCAGGTTGGAGTGCAGTGGTGTGATCTCGGCTCACTGCAGCCTCCACCTCGTGGGCTCAAGCGATTCTCTGGCCTCAGCCTCCCAAGTAGCTGAGACTACAGGTGCGCACCACCACCGCTGGCTAATTTTTGTATTTTTAGTAGAGACGGGGTTTCGTCATGTTGGTCAAGCTGGTCTCGAACTCCTGTCCTCAGGTGATCCGCCCACCTCGGCCTCCCAAAGTGCTGGGATTACAGGCGTGAGCCCGACCTTGACTGATAGTTGATAAAATTATTTCGTGTCATTTCTGAACTCAGCTTGAGATGGGAAGGGAATGGAAAGGACGCCTTCTCTCGGGCCCTTTTGCCCAGCGCCCCTTTACAGGTCACAGATTGCACTCTCCCTGCTCCCAAGCTGGAGTTTCAGAGCTGTGGGTGAGCTCAAAGGCATTTTGTCAGGGAAAGCTGATAGTTGGCCCCTCGGAGTCCACGTGCTAACCCGGCAGGCGCCGGCTGACTGGGCTCCTCCAGCGCCGGACGCGACCAGTGGGGGCCTGAAGGGCGGGGAAGGCAGAGACGTGAAAGTCGAGGCCTACCCTTCTTAAAGGCGCAGGCTAGGACCCCCACCCCCGCCCGCCCGCCCCCCCCCGGCCTCCACCCGCCCGCCCGCCCGCCCGCCCTCCTCCGCCACCGCCCCCGCGTGCTGGTTTCTCTGTTAGGACAAATAAGCAAGATAGCACAGAAGTTCTAAACGCGAAGTGGTTGGTGGGGCCTGGGGTACGGGGCTGCCCCGGGAAATAAAGTGTCTCCCTGACAAGCGGGATCAGAGAGGGCAGCGCTGGACTTAAGCCTTCCTGTCTCCCGGGGAGGCAGTGTGGAGCCCTGGGAAAAGCACCCGGCCGGTTCGAATCTCCGGCTCTTCACGTCGAGCCTCAGTTTCACTTTCTGTAAAACGGGGTAATCTATTTCTTTTTCAGACGGAGTTTCGCTCTTGTTGCCCAGGCTGGAGTGCAATGGCGCAGTCTCGGCTCACCGCAACCTCCGCCTTCCGGGTTTAAGCGATTCTCCTGCCTCAGCCTCTCGAGTGGCTGGGATTACTGGCATGCGCCACTACGCCCGGCTAATTTTTTTGTATTTTTAGTAGAGACGAGGTTTCACCATGTCGGTCAGGCTGCTCTCGAACTCCTGACCTCTGGTGATCCGCCTGCCTCGGCCTCCCAAAAGGCTGGGATTACAGGCGTGAGCCACTGCGCCCGGCCTTTTTTTCTGAGACGGAGTCTTACTCTGTTGCCCAGGCTGGAATGCAGTGGTGCGATCTCCGCTCACTGCAACCTCAGCCGGCCGGGTTCAAGCGATTCTCCTGCCTCAGCCTCCCGAGTAGCTGGGATTACAGGCGCCAGCCATCATGCCCGGCTAATTTTGTATTTTTAGTAGAGACGGGGTTTCACCATGTTGGCCAGGCTGGTCTCGAACTTGACTTCAAGTGATCCGCCCGCCTCGGCCTCCTGAAGGGCTGGATTACAGGCGTGAGCCACCGCGCCCGGCCTGTGGTAATCTATTTCAACAATAACCTACTGCAAAGAGTTTTGAGACTCAGAAGAAATCACGATACGAGAGCAACCAACACCAAAACGTCGATGCCCTCCCGCACTCAGTGCTCTTCCTCTCCGCGCAGAGTCATTCCAGGCCTTAGGCGAGGTTGTGATTTGCCCAAGGTCACGCGAAGGTGGGATCTGGCTCCCCATGGCTCTCCCGGCTCCCCCGGCTTGCTCACGTCCCAGCCCGCCCGGCCCGGGCTGCAGCTCACCTAACCCAGTGGCGCACATCCGCGCGGGGTCCTGTGGTTTACAAAGCGTTTTGCAGTTGTAGGCCTGTTCTGTAACCTGAAAAATGGGGGCGATGCTAAGGCCGGCGAGAGAAGTCGCCGCGAAGTTTTCAAGTCTCGGAGAGGAGCCCGGCAAGTAACTTCGTCGTTATTGTGTGGTCTCCCGGCGATCTCGAAGAACTCATTCTCACTGCCGCCGCCACGCACCTGAGGACACCGAGGAAGAGGGCCAGTGCGTCACCCTCGCCGTCCAGAAGGCGCTGGGGCTTCCAGTGCCGCGCGCGGCCGGGGCGGGGCTGGTGAAAATGCGCTGTTAAGGCCGGCGCGGCGGCTCACGCCTGGAATCCCAGCACTTTCGAAGACCGAGGTGGGCGGATCGCTTGAGCCCAGGAGTTCCAGACTAGCCTGGGCAACATAGGGAGAGAAAAATAAAAGTAACAAACCAGCCGGGCGTGGCAGCGCGCGCCTGTGGTCCCAGCTACTCCGGAGGCTGAGGCAGGAGGATCGCTTGAGCCCGGGAGGTCAAGGCTGCAGTGAGCCTAGATCGCGCCACTGCTCTCCAGCCTCGGCGACAGAGCGAGGCTGAAAAAGATGCTGTCAAAAAAAGATGCTGGAAGTGCGTGCTGCTGCCAAGTTAAGCGCGACGTGGAGACCGCGAAGTTGGCCGGCAACTCTCAGCGCTGGACAGGCATGGAACCCGCCCGCGCGGCCTCGGCAAGGGGGCGGGACCGCCGCAGGTCCGGGCGGAGACGCGAGTGGGCGGAGCCGGGGACACTCCGGGCTTGCGGCTGGTCGGCCCGCGGCGGGCGGGGCCTCGTGGCGCGGTGTAGGGGCGGGGCCCCCTTGGCTGCTTTCGGCGTCGGCCTAGGTGCGCGGCGAGCGCGCGCGGACCGCGCACAGGCGGCGGAGCCGGTATGGGCCCGCCTGGCCCTGGGCGCCGCGCCGCACGAGCACCAGCCTAGAGCCAGGTAGGCGGCACTGGGCCGGGGCTGGGGGCGGAGACGGAAGCGGGGGTCTCCGGGCGGCCGTGCGAGCCAGGGCAGGTGCTGGGGCCGTCGAACTGGCGTGGTCCCCCTCACCTGGCGGCTCTCCGCCGTTCGGGGCCAGGAGTGTCGCCGAGGGTCGGGGAGACATCCTGGCCCTACGTCCCTACTTCCCGCTCTCCCGGCTGCGCCCCGGGCCTGCATTTTGGGGTGGGAGGCCAGAAACTGCTCTTTCTCTCCGGGCCCCGGGTCTGGCCCGTCCGGCCGGGCGGGGAGGGCCGGGCATCCCAGCCCGCAGTCCCGAGGAGGCGACGGGCCCTTCGTGGTCACCGGATCTGTTTACACGTCACCCTCGGTGTCCGGCCGTCTCTCCACGCCCAGTAATTTGGGCTCGCAGGTGCCTGCCCGGGGCCTTGGTGCTGGAGTGGGGGCTGCGGGGGCAGCACAGGTACTCTGATTTTGGGGCCACGAGGGCCAAATCCGCGCCTGCACGTAGGAAGCGGACGAGGGAAGGGCCCTGGCTCCTACTGCATTCGAGCGATAGGTCTGGCACCCTAGTTTCCTTCGGAACCACTCCTGAGTGACCTTGGGCAGGCCACTTCGTCTCCCCGAGCCTTAATTTTCCCCGGCGGAGGGGGGCGGACAGTCCCTGCTTTAGAGGTCATTGCCAGGGTTGTTGAGGCAACAGATGTTTCGAGGGCGGTGGATGAGGGTCGGGTTAAAGTCTCACAGTTGGCCGGGTGCGGTGGCTCACGCCTGTAATCCCAGCGCTTTGGGAGGCTGAGGCGGGCGGATCACGAGGTCAGGAGATCGAGACCATCTTGGCCAACATGGTGAAACCCTGTCTCTACTAAAAATACAAAAATTAACTAGGCGTGGTGGTGCGCGCCTGTAGTCCTAGCTACTTGGGAGGCTGAAGCAAGAGAATCGCTTGAACGGGGGTGGATGTTGCAGTGAGCCAAGATGGTGCCACTGCACTCCAGCCTGGCAACAGTGCGCAGAGCGAGACGCCGTCTCAAAACAAAAGTCTCACAGTGGCCCAGCCTCCTTTCCTGCCATCCCTGGAGTTGTGGTCTGTTTGAGGTTTGGTTTTCAGGACTGAAGCTTCAAGATGGCTGACCAGGACCCTGCGGGCATCAGCCCTCTCCAGCAAATGGTGGCCTCAGGCGCCGGGGCTGTGGTTACCTCTCTCTTCAGTAAGACCTGGGGAGGTGGGGTGGGGGCAGGTGGGGATGGGGCAGACCGGAGATTGGAGGCTGTGTGGTCCTGGGGGAGGAGTCCTAGGGGTGGGGTTCTGAAAGGAGCCTTCAGACCCGCTTCCTCCCCCAGTGACACCCCTGGACGTGGTGAAGGTTCGCCTGCAGTCTCAGCGGCCCTCCATGGCCAGCGGTGAGTACCTGACCTGGAGCTAGTGAGGGGTGGTGCCTGGGCAAAAGAAAGATCTCCCAGACGCTGGCCGTGGTTTCTCATACCTGTAATCCGAGTACTTTGGGAGGCTGAGGCGGGCGGATCACCTGAGATCAGGAGTTCAAGGCCAGCCTGGCCAATGTGGTGAAACTCCCTCACTACTAAAACTACAAAAATTAGCCGGGCTTGGTGGCATGCGCCTGTAGTCCCAGCTACTTGGGAGGCTGAGGCAGGAGAATCGCTTGAACCGGGAAGGTGGAGGTTGCAGTGAGCTGAGATTGTGCTACTATGTTTCAGGGTGGGCGACAGAGCAAGACTCCATCTCAAAAAATAAAATAAAAAGATCTCCCAGAGATGGGTTCCCTAGGGCAGGTGGGGGCTCTCCTGACTTGAGGGGCTGCCTTGTATTTTAGAGCTGATGCCTTCCTCCAGACTGTGGAGCCTCTCCTATACCAAATGTGAGTGCCCCAAGCCACAGGGAGCGTGGGAGGGTGCAAGGGGGAGACAGTCCTTGTCCCTGTCCCCAGGGCACCAGTGGGCTCCACAGCCATGGACTAGCATATACTCCCAGGTCCTGCCAGCCAGTCCTGTGACCTGCACCAGAACATCCACACAGGGACCTGGCCTTTACCGGCCTTCCAGGGATAGGGGCCCACTGCCTCCCTGCAAGGTTCTAGGGTCCTGTCATTATGATGCCCCCTGCCTTTCCCCAGTGCCCTCCTCTCTCCAATCCACAGGGAAGTGCCTCCTGTACTGCAATGGTGTCCTGGAGCCTCTGTACCTGTGCCCAAATGGTGCCCGCTGTGCCACCTGGTTTCAAGACCCTACCCGCTTCACTGGCACCATGGTGAGGAGCAGCTGGGTCCATAGGGATTCATCGGTGTCCGTGAGGAGTTCGGTCTGGCTGGGCAGCAGACCCAGGAAAAAAGGGATTGGGCAAGGCACGCAGAGGTAGCCGGTTCAGTCAGGAAGTGCTTCCGGAGAAGGCAGTGCCTCCATGGGGTGTTTGTTTTCTTTTAGACAGAGTCTCGCTCTGTCACCCAGGCTGGAGTGCGGTGGCGTGATCTCAGCTCACTGCAACCTCTGTCTCCTGGGTTCAAGTGGTTCTCCTGTCTCAGCCTCCCAAGTAGCTGGGATTACAAGCGTGCACCACCACCTGCCGCTAATTTTTGTATTTTTAGTAGAGACGGGGTTTTGCCATGTTGGCCAGGCTGGTCTCGAACTCCTGCCTCAAGTGATTTATCCGCCTTGGCCACCCAAAGTGCTGGCTGGGATTACATATGTGAGCCACCGTGCCTGGCCTCCATAACGTTTTTGAAGGGTGACCAGGTGTCCGCCTGGACCCAGCTGGGGTACTGCATGTGTAGAGGCAGGGAGGCCTGAGGGCTGTGGGCAGAGGCTGAGGGCGTCAGGCAAAGGCCTAGCCTGGGCCAGCCCCATCACAGACATCACTTGTGTCCCTCCTCTTCCCCTGGGCTGGTGCCTGCTTGGCCAGGATGCCTTCGTGAAGATCGTGAGGCACGAGGGCACCAGGACCCTCTGGAGCGGCCTCCCCGCCACCCTGTGAGTAGCCGGGTCCTGCACCATTCTCCTCTGGTACTTCCTGATCCCTTGCTCCCTGTTGAATGGCTAGGTGGGGCAGGTGATGCTTTAAAAGTTTGGGTCCTTTTGGGAGTCCCAGCTAACCTCTCTCTGTATCCCCAGGGTGATGACTGTGCCAGCTACCGCCATCTACTTCACTGCCTATGACCAACTGAAGGCCTTCCTGTGTGGTCGAGCCCTGACCTCTGACCTCTACGCACCCATGGTGGCTGGCGCGCTGGCCCGCCGTGAGCATAGTCTTGGGCCTTTGACTTCCCTCTGTCCTCACCTCTGCCCAAGCCCAGTCAGTCCCAGCTCCCAGCCCCAACCTCTGCCAGCCTGGGGATGGGGGGGTGTTCTAGGTCCCCAAACCCGGGACAGCAGGTAGGTGATGCCATGTAAGACCTGTGACCTCACTTCTCCCCATTGTCACCCCCAATCCCAACACAGTGGGCACCGTGACTGTGATCAGCCCCCTGGAGCTTATGCGGACAAAGCTGCAGGCTCAGCATGTGTCGTACCGGGAGCTGGGTGCCTGTGTTCGAACTGCAGTGGCTCAGGGTGGCTGGCGCTCACTGTGGCTGGGCTGGGGCCCCACTGCCCTTCGAGATGTGCCCTTCTCAGGTAGGCACCCAAGCTGCAGGGGGTGGGTGAGGGAACCCTGGGGTGATGCACAAAGGGTCTACAGCCAAGTCCCAGCTTTGTGACTAGTGACCATGAAGTTACTTAGCTTTTCTGAGCCATGGTTTTCTCATCTGTGAAGTGGGCCTAGCAGGTAGAGTATTTGCCCAGGCGGTCAGGAGATTAATTCCTACAGAGTGCCTGCTTCTGAGCCTGCATGTAGCAGACAAGACTCACAGCTGGGAGGGAGTGGTGGCAGTAAAAGGTGGATGGTCTGGGGCCACTTCCTTGCCCTTCCCGTCTCTAATCAGTGCATCCCCCACCCCAAGCCCTGTACTGGTTCAACTATGAGCTGGTGAAGAGCTGGCTCAATGGGCTCAGGCGGAAGGACCAGACTTCTGTGGGCATGAGCTTTGTGGCTGGTGGCATCTCAGGGACGGTGAGTGGACTGGGCTGGAGGTGAGGCCAGCGGAGGTCTCCCTGCGGGGGGCCTGAGGATTTTTGGAGATGCCCAGAAGCAGACCCCATGAGGCCTTTGTCCCTCCCAGCCGCAAGAGCCATCTGGGAGGTAGGGCTGGGGGGTCCAGGAAGTGGAGCTGAGCCCTCTCCCCGCTCACCCCACCAGGTGGCTGCAGTGCTGACTCTACCCTTTGACGTGGTAAAGACCCAACGCCAGGTCGCTCTGGGAGCGATGGAGGCTGTGAGAGGTGAGGGCCCAGATTGCCGTGGCAGGGGACAGGTGGGGTCCTGAATGGGGTCTCACTGAGCCGGCCTCGCGTTTGCAGTGAACCCCCTGCATGTGGACTCCACCTGGCTGCTGCTGCGGAGGATCCGGGCCGAGTCGGGCACCAAGGGACTCTTTGCAGGTCAGTGTGTGGGTGTCGGGGGTGGGGGCATGGCGGACCTGCGACCTGACCCCTGACCCGGGCCTCCTTTTCACTGCAGGCTTCCTTCCTCGGATCATCAAGGCTGCCCCCTCCTGTGCCATCATGATCAGCACCTATGAGTTCGGCAAAAGCTTCTTCCAGAGGCTGAACCAGGACCGGCTTCTGGGCGGCTGAAAGGGGCAAGGAGGCAAGGACCCCGTCTCTCCCACGGATGGGGAGAGGGCAGGAGGAGACCCAGCCAAGTGCCTTTTCCTCAGCACTGAGGGAGGGGGCTTGTTTCCCTTCCCTCCCGGCAACAAGCTCCAGGGCAGGGCTGTCCCTCTGGGCGGCCTAGCACTTCCTCAGACACAACTTCTTCCTGCTGCTCCAGTCGTGGGGATCATCACTTACCCACCCCCCAAGTTCAAGACCAAATCTTCCAGCTGCCCCCTTCGTGTTTCCCTGTGTTTGCTATAGCTGGGCATGTCTCCAGGAACCAAGAAGCCCTCAGCCTGGCGTAGTCTCCCTGACCCTTGTTAATTCCTTAAGTCTAAAGATGATGAACTTCTGCCTGGTGCCTGTCCCTCTGGGGCCTGGGGTGGCTGGGAGGGAGGCTTGGGAGGGACCCTGGTGCTGGTTTGGCTGCCCAGAGTGGCACCTATGAAGAGGACCTCTCCAGTTTGGCGAGAGTCGGGGTGAGGACCTAGAGTGTGAGGGACCACAAGTAGACATCCTGGTGGTGAGGTCCCTTTGGGGACCCCCCCCATGTTAGGGTTAGAATTGGGGGTGGTAGAGGCTGGGCACAGTGGCTCACGCCTGTAATCCCAGCACTTTGGGAGGCCGAGGCAGGCGGATCACAAGGGCAGGAGATTGAGACCATCCTGGCCAACATGGTGAAACCTCGTCTCTACTAAGAATACAAAAATTAGCTGGGCATGCTGGTGGGCGCCTGTAGTCCCAGCTACTCGGGAGGTTGAGGCAGGAGAATCCCTTGAACCTGGGAAGCGGAGTTTGCAGTGAGCTGAAATAGTGCCACTGCACTCCAGCCTGGCAACAGAGCGAGGCTCCATCTCAAAAAAAAGAATGGGGGATGGTAACACCTCTCCTTAAGGGCACACTTAAGCGACAGCAGAGGAGTGAGGGTTGCTTAACTGCCAGGCTCTGGCCTAACAGGGGTCTGCAACTTTGGGCCAAAGCACCATTGCTGAGGCCAGCACAGGGCACTGGCCCTATAGGGTGTGCCTCCATCCTGCCCCTGGCGGGCTCGGCCGCCTCAGCCTGGTTTTGAGCAAGTTCTTAAAGGCTGTTGGGTTGGGGGGCAGTTGCATGTCTTGGGCCTGCCCTAGGCAGACCTAATATTTTGGACACAGAAGCTACCCCCTCCCTGAGTGCTGGCCTGCCTGTCCCCACAGGGCACATGCTAGTGCTGCCTGACCTTGCTCTCAGGTCAGGCACTGACTCCACTTCCTTCAGACCTCAGGACGGGGCCCTTCCCCAGCCCCCCACATACAAGGCTGCCCTCAGTCCTCTGGTTTTTATTTGCCTGATCCCCCACAGAGCTCTCTTGCCCTGGGGGCTGTGGAAGGAGTGACTCCAGGGCGTACACAGACAGATGGAGAGGCTAGAGACTGGGAGGTGGGGGTGTGGAAGCTGGGCCACAGCTCCTGAGGGGGCAAGGGAGATGAGTGAAGGAGCGCCAAGGTCACCAGAAGAATGGAGCAGGCTTCCCCAGGGGCTCCCTGTGGCTTGGGCACCCCTGCCTCCTGGCCCAGCGTGCTTTCTTCCGCAGCCCGTGCTGCCAAGGCAGAAAGCTAAGGTGAGCAGAGGAGATCTTCCCCGAGCCCTGGCTGGGTGGGTAGCGTTCTCTGGAAGGGTAGCCTGGATTGGGGGACTCTTGTTGAAGAAAGGTGGCAGGTGTCCATGGCCCCTGGCAGGTGGGGCTGGCACTGCCCATGCTGTTCCTCAGCTGGGGCTCAGTGCTGGGCTGCCCTCGGGACTGTCGCTCACCAGGCACTCGTTGGATTTGAAGCTCGCCAGGGACTTGCAGCTGGGAATGGAGGCCAGGGAGCCGCAGAGGCCCAGCATGGAGGGCGTGGGGTCCTTCCCTGGGGAGAGAGGGCGGGTGAGGCCAGGCGACCAGTCTACATGTGTGGGAGTTGGTAGAGGGGTGGGCAGTGAAGGGGCAGCCCTCAAGTCAGCCCCCAGGAGACCTTGGCATATTCCAGAGCATTTGCCATTTTCAGTTAAACTTTGGTTAAGCACCTGCCTGTGCCAGGCACGGTGCTGGGGACACTGTGTTGTAATCGTCAGTTGATGTCTCTGTCTCCCCCTGAGGGTCATCCTCTCTCTTTGTCCATTTATTAAATACACAGTGAGCACTCGCTCTGTTCCAAGCACTGGGGATACAGAGAACGGACAAGACACGGTCCCTGCCCTCATGGAGCTCACAGTCTGGTGGGGGAGACAGACACACAGACAATCACAAACACAGTGTGATGGGGCTACATGGCCACAGCCTGCCTTGTCTCAAAGAAGATCTAGGGTCATCCAATACAGTGTGGTTGCTTATAAAAAAGAAAAGACAGGATATTCAGGCATAGGAAGAACTAGGATGGGAAAAACCAAGGTGAAGCCAGGGATGAGGTCAACACAAAGTGCATGCGTTGAAGTCCTGGGCATTCGCTCGAAGGGAGCCACTAATTTGGCTCTGAGCTTCCTGGCAGCCAAAGAGAAGGGGGAAACAATGGTCAGGCAAGTAGTTCACACTGTGCATGAGATAAGAGCAAATTAGTCTAAGGAGTTCCCCGAGAGTTTGTGAGCCCCCGAGGATGTCATGACACTAAAAAGCCACTGAGCCCTCACCATATGACAACATTGGTGATTATCAACATCCCCATTTACAAAGAATAGACTCATGGAGGTAAACTGATTGACCAAGCTCACATGGTCAGAGGAGGCACAGCCAGATTTATGCTGGGTTCTGCATATGCTGGGTTCTGCCACCTCAAAGTAAGCTCTCGATTGCTGTGCTAAACCCTCAAGAAAGGCTGAGAGAGGCCGGGCGCAGTGGCTCACACCTGTAATCCCAGCACTTTGGGAGGCCAAGGCGGGTGAATCACTTGAGGTCAGGAGTTCGAGACCAGCCTGGCGAAACTCCGTCTCTACTAAAAATACACAAATTAGCCGCGTGTGGTGGTGGGCGCTTTTAATCCCAGCTACTCGGGAGGCTGAGGCAAGGGAATCCCTTGAACCCGGGAGGCAGAGGTTGCAACCAGCTGAGATTGCGCCACTGCACTCCAACTTGGATGACAGAGTGAGACTCCTTCTCAAAAAAAAAAAAAAAAAAAAAAAAAGAATGAATGAGGACCTGCCTTGAGGCCTCAGGGCCTTGCCTCAGCCCTTTCTGGAGGGGTACTGGGTGTTGGGTTGGGGGAGCTCACCGATGGGACCCCAGGGCTCCTCGTCCCGCGTGCCCTCTCCCAGGCGCTGGGAGTCCGAGCTCAGACTGGCTTCAGCTGACAGCGGCTCCGTGCTCATGAAGCTGTGTCTGCGGTAGAGCGAGAGCTGGTGCGCCGGTAGAGGAAGCCCTTCTTCCCCAGGACGACCCGCTCTCAGGCCCAAGCCGCACCTGGCTGGGGCTTACCTCCGGTAGAGCTTGGAGTTGCTGGCGCCCTCGGCCCCATTAAGCGTTCCCAGTGAGGGCCATTGATTGACCAGGGGTGTAGTGAGCTCCTTGGAACCCTGGGCCAGAGGGGCGTGGTCACTGGGGATCAGACCTGTCCTGGGAGGGGGAGGAGGAGTCAGGCCTGGCTGGAAGTAGGAGAAGTGAGGAAGGGAGATTCAGCAAGGGGATGAGGGAGGGGTCAGGAATGAAATCTGAGCGGCAAAAATGGGGATACGGTGTTGGGGTCAGTGGGCCAGATCCCGGGAGGAAGTGGAGGTGGTACTGGGGTGGAGGGGTGACAGGGATTTGTGCACAAATATTGGGAGTTGGAGGGAATGGTGCAGTGTTGTTGGGGTCAGCTGGGGTGATGGGGACGTCAGTGGAGGATAGTGTGGGAATCCCTGAAGGGTAAGATCGTCTTGGGGATCTTGCCGCAAGATCAGGATGGTGGAAAGGCGTAGAGAAGAAGTGTTACAGGGATCGGCAGGGGTGAGGTCGGGGGTCACGGCGGGTGATGACGGTCAGTGAGCCTGTGGTGCAGGTGAGTGAGGCGATGAATGCAATCGTGTTGAAGGTTGCAGAGCAACACCGCAGGTCTTTGTGAGTGACGTGGGGCCCCTGCAGTAAGGTTGGATGGCCACTCTAGCTGAAGATAACTGAAGGTGAAGGGTGGGCTCTGGCTGTTGGAAGTCACTGGATCTTATGCTGGGGGCAATGTTAGAAGATCATTGTGGGCATCTTGGGGTGGGGCTGGCTGGATCAGAGGGTTGATGCTGGAGAGGTGGGTGCTCGTGTCGGGTGATGTTAGAGTCGATGGAAGTGAAGATGGGGTTCGCCCGGTGATGTGGTCGGGGCGGCGGGGGTCAGGGGTTAGGGCAGGCCGTGCGCTCACAGCTGCTCCTGCAGCTCCAGGATCACGCCTTCCAGCTCCCGTTTCTCGCGCTGGTTCTGCGCCGCCGCCTCCTCCAGCTGCAGCTGAAGCCGCCGGTTCTCCGCCTCCAGGTCCTTCAGCTGCGACTCGCGCAGACGCACAAGCTCCTCCAGGTAGCCCTGCGGGGCGCCGGCTCAGCCCGGGCGGCTGGGAGGACGTCCCGGCCGCGGCCCCCATCCCCGCCCCGCCCCGGGATGCCCGGATCCCCCGCCCGGCCCGCCCGCCCGCCGGGCCCGCCGGCGTCGCGCACCTTCTGCGCGTAGACGATGCGGAACTTCTGCTCCATCTTGTGCCACTTGCTGTACCAGCTGTCCTCGTCGGTGACGAGCGGCAGGTACGGGTGCTCGGGCGAGTTGTCCTCGCTCGTGCTGCTCTCGGCGCTGTGCCGCTCCTCCTCGTCCGTCAGGTAGTCGTAGCTTGGGAGAGGGAACAGTGGGCACGGCCGGTCCCGCCCCTCCCCCCGCGCCGTCTGCGCTGGCCGCCGAGGGCGGTGGGACCAGGACGTCCCCAGGATGTCCCGAGGCCCCGTCCCCCGCCCCGCCGCAGTCATGGAGCCGCTCACCTCTGCGTGAACTTTAGGTAGGGCGTGTAATCGATGACCACGGGGGTCTTCCCGTCCAGGACTTCCCCCTTTAGACAGAAGCTGAGGCAGAGGAGCCACAGGGTTGGAGGTGGGTGTGAGGGGTTGGGGTAGGACATTTATGGGGGAAACAGCCCCCTCCACCACTGCCGTCAGGCAGACCCCACCTGAAGTCGATGGCGCTCAGTCCGATCAGCATTCCGGTGAGGATGGTGGCTTCATCCCGCAGCATGATGGCTCCAGAGTCGTAGAACCGTCTGTGGGGAGGCAGAGGGCCTGAGGGTGCAGCAGGCCCCTGGAGCACCCCCCCCAGAGCTGCTATTGTTGGCTTACTGCCACCCCATCCTGAAGGAAGGCCAATTCTCCTTCCTGATCTGCACGCGGGCCTGGAGCCTCTCTCCCCCTTCAGCCTGGGGCTCGCACCTGTGGCCCCATCACCTAGAATGGGTGTTCCCTGAGCCGACTCCTCCCTCTGAGCTACCCCTTCCTCATCAAGTACTGGGTTACCCAGATCCTTCATATCAGGAAACAAGTCTTAATCATTAGTGCTTGGTATACAGTAGGTGCGCAAAAAACGTGTTGACATGAAACTTGAAATGTGTAGACTGAGGAATGGAATTCAGTAAAAACATCAGGCTGGGTATGGCCAATTGGGATGGGGAGGTATATGCCCCCCGCCACACCCAGACAGCTTCAGATGCACCTGCCCACACAGGCACACTCCTCCTTGTAACCCCTTGCCTCAGGCACCCAACCTCCCTGTGAACCCACAGTGCAGGGATTGAACTCCCCACATAAGGACTCTGTGTCCGTGAATAGCAAGTACAGAACTGCTTTCGTTGTTTGGAGAGACAGAAGGGCTGTGTTGTAGATCATGGAGCAAGCCAACACTTGAGATGGTGCGTGGCTGAGGCTCATCCAGAGGTGTGCAAGGGTGGAGCGTGCTGGGCATTGATGGCGAATAATGGGCATTAGATTTGACTTGCAAGTGATGGTGGTGGTGGTGGTAAAAGTTTGTCCTGGGGCCAGGAGTGGTGGCTCATGCCTGTAATCCCAGCACTTTGGGAGGCCAAGGCGGGAGGATCACCTGAGGTTGGGAGTTTGAGACCAGCCTGACCAACATGGAGAAACTAAAAATACAAAATTAGCTGGGCATGGTGGCGTATGCCTGTAATCCCAGCTACTCAGGAGGCTGAGGCAGGAGAATCGCTTGAACCCGGGAGGCGGAGGTTGCAGTGAGCCGAGATCGCGCCATCGCACTCCAGCCTGGGCAACAAGAGCGAAACTCCTTCTCGAAAAAAAAAAAAAAAGAGTTCGTCCTGGGACTGCAGGCCAGACTGGAAGAGGGAAATCAGCCATGCGTGCTGGTGCTGGGACTTGTAGTCCAGGAATTGAAGGATGCTGCAGGAACTTAAGGATCAGCTGTGTTTGGGCAATGCAGGTGCACCCTGAGACCTGTGGTCTGAGTTGCCTGGGAAGTCTGACCTGGTGGTCCGGGTGTCACGCAGAGCCGTGGTGATGTATTCTGACATGCGCTTCTCCATCAGTGCCACCCGGATCCATGCCCGGCCCTGGAAATCATGTTCACCTTTACTTGCTGCCCCAGAGGGACTCATGTGTCCAGCATCAGGTGTGGGCCCTTCTCCCCTGGGCTGTGGACAGGGGGCAAAAACCAAGAAACAGGCAGGCCCCCTGTGTCCACAGCAGAGAGCAGTTGCTTGCTTCAGGCCCCTCACCTTGGCCCGGGCTGTGCTGATGTTCTCCATGTTCTCGATGCTGCTCACACAGTTGTTGGGCACTTTGCTGCAGGCCAGCCGGATATAGTCCCAGAAGCCCCGCTGCCCGTCTGAGCTGAACCAGCTCACTGGACCTGCTGGGGCACAGGCTGAGCCAGGGCAGGGAGGGGGCTCAGCAAGACCAGGGAGTTTGGAGAGGGTCCATGTAGTGAGGCACTCACATGCATAAGCATAAGCAGCCTCCTCCCACAAAGATCTGTGCACACACATGCACGTGTGCAGTGGGCACCCCAGCATATCGCTTGCCCATGATGGGGATTGTAGGCCAAAGGCCTCTCCCTCTTCCCAGATCTGTACACAAGCTTCTGTGCATGGCCCAGAATGGGGGCCAGGGTCAATGAGGGGGTTCAGAGTCCATGGAGTATATCAGAAAGAGGTGGCTGGGAGCTAAAGGTTGGGCGTTGGGGAGGGACCGCTGGGGGAGGGGCGCTGGGGGAGGGACTGCTGGGGGAGGGACCGCTGGGGGAGGGGCGCTGGGCCCACCTTTGAAGCGGTGGCTGAGGATCTGCTCTAAAATGGCTGCAAAATTGACAAACTCCTCCGATGAGTCATCGATGGGCTCGGCTGTGTACTTCTCCAGCAGCGTTTTCACAGAGAACCTGGGCGGCGAGGTGGGGAGATGGGGCAGTGGGGTGTCAGGTGAGGAAACAGGTGATGGAGGGAGAGACAGGGAGCAACCGGCAGAGAAGAAAGAGGTCAGGAAGGGCATGGATGTGGTGGGGGGCAGAGCGAGTGGGGAGACACGCAAGACTACAGTGACCATAGAGGTACCGTGTCATGTGGAGTGAGAGGGTGGCAGATGGGGAGGAAGGGTGACAGGTGGGAGACTGATTGACAAAGTGGGTGACAGGAGAGGTGACAGCCAGAGAAAGGAAGCTTCGGGAGCAAGGGGTGAGAGGGACTGAAAAAATAGGAAGATGAGGCACAAGCCGGGGGCGGTCCCGGAGCCCCTTCCCCCTAGACCACCCTTCAGGATCTGTGTGTGCGAGGCCTGGGTCAACTAGGTGTTAGAAGCCAGTGTGTGCCCACCCTGAGCTGTCTTCTGTGATTGCTGGAGCAACCTTCAGTCCCTTTTGGGGATGGGGGTCACCTGTACCAGGGCATGTGAGTTGGCACTGTGCACATGGAGTGTGGGCATGCGCAGGTGGCCAGGTGGGCTCCCAGCACACAGATACCCCCTTCCCCCCTTTCCTTCCCGGCTTGGCCTCCCACACACCAGCTGCCCAGAACCAGGCAGTGCAGAGCTGGGCGGGGGTGGGGTGGGGAGGTGCGGGGTATGGGCCTGACACAGACACTGGGCAGGAGGGGGCATTGGCAGCAGATCCCTGGAAGGGGCTTGGGGGCCTGGCTTCTTTGGGAGGAAGCGACTAAGGGAAGCCTGTGGGGCTGAAGGACTGAAGCCATGCAGTGCCCCCTCTCCAATCCTGTCTAAGCCTCAGGCTCCCTTTGCAGTCACTACCCCTGCAATCTCCCCCTGCCATCCCTGCAATGGAGTAGGGCAGGGATGAGGACACAGTTCCTAACATCCCATGATTTCCCTGCTGTGGGTGGCAGAGCAGGGGCGGGGTGTCCAGGGAAATGGGAGCTGCTTGGAAATGTCCTTTTCTTCTTATATTTATCAAGCCCTATAATGTGGCAAGCACAGTACTTTGCATGCATTCCCTTACCCACACTCAGCCCTGAAAGGTAGGTCCTCTTATTATTACTCTCATCCCCATTTTACAGATAAAGAAATTGATGGTCCAAGAGGTTGACTGATCTGTTCAGAGTCACATGGCTTATGAGTAGTCAAGCAGGTATGTCTGATTCTGATTCTGAAGCTTCTGCTCTTTCTGCTACATCTGTGGCCTCCTGGCAGCTGTTGTGATGACCAAGGCCTGGAGCAGCCCCTGCTCCACAGCCCTTTGTCCTCTACTCTGCAAGTCTCCAGCCTTGGAGCACTGACCTCTGCGGCTCTCAGGCCAATTGCACAGCTGAGCCCTCGTCTCCCTTCCTTTTGAACTTGGAGTTGATCTGCCTTGAGATCAGAGCCAGGTCAGTCTTGGGGTTGCACTAGAGGGAGGCAGCCTGCTGGATTCAAATCCTGTTTCCCTGTGACACTCACGTGGCCTTGGGCCCCTCTGTGAGTCCCCTCTTGTCAAGTGCAAATGGGAACAATCGTACCTGCCTCATTACATTTTGGTTGAGAGCCCAGGTACGGTTGGGAGAAGGTAGGTGCCTAGGGCCACTGGGCAGGGATGGTGAGGAGCAGGGTCGTGGCTGGGAAGACTGGCCCTGCTGAGAGCCAGCCTGTGTTTGGGGCATTATTCCAGCTTCACTATGCGCACCCTCCTGCCAGCTTGATTTCTCCTGGTCATCTGGGTCAGACCATGATGGGGCCTGGACTGGGTTCAGCATGGCAGCCATATGGTATCTGTCCTCAGGGGTGCCGCAGAGGTGGTCATTGCCCCCGGGAGCCCTGTGGTGTGCTCCCTGATAGGAGATGCAGTGGCTGCTGCAGGTTACCATGGAGACAGGGAGGCCAGGGCCCAGGGGAGCCCATGGCCTGCTAAAGGGAGCTGTTCTGGGAGCTGGAGGCAAACCATGTGACAGTGATGAGGCAGTAGGGGCCTGGGGGTTACTGAGCCTTTGTCATATCTCTGACCCCCCAAAACTCTATCCTTCCCTCCCAGCTCTAAGCCACCTTCAGCCCTTCAACTTCTCCTTCTCTGACCAAGGAGAGTTCCCTCATTCCCCCCATGTACTCAAGAGGCTCAGCTACCTTGGCAGGCAAGAGAAAAAGAGGAACCTAGCAGGTAGACAGCAGAGAGGGACAGGAAGAGCATCGTTAGGACAGGGCTCTTTCTGTGTGCCAGACTCTGAGCTAGGCTCCTACATGGATGGTGCCATTTTCATTCTTTGGTGTGGCTGTGACATCTAAAATGGGGATGATGGGGCACCCAAGGCCCAGAGTGGTTAAGAGACCTCCCCAAGGTGGCGCAGCTAAAGCTGATGGAGTAAGAGCTTGAACCTAGGACCTTCTGGCCCCAAGGACAGAAATCTTTGTTTTATAACACACTGGCAGGGGTTGGGGGAAATGAGGGTAAAGACAGTGCTCTGCACTGTGGGCTGGGCCATTGCTACACTCTCTCCTTCCTTAACGTTCCAGGCATTTCTGCAGAGGTCTGATGTGCACAGCACTGTGCTGGGCACTAGTGCCGGGAGACAGATGCAGTGTGGTTGAGTGCGTGCCCAGGAACCCGGAAGGAGCTATGGGAGCCAGGAGCCAGGGCATCAGGTGGGCACTAGTGGGCCTCAGGGCATCAGGTGGGCTTCAGCAGAGCTGAGGCCTATGTGGCAGGCAGGTGGGGCTGGCGAGGGAAGAGTGAGCCCTGCCCCCAGGAGCACTCTGCCCTGAGGGGGCAACACCTGATAGGCATGGGGGCCAGGGGAGGTTGCAGCTGACAGGGGATCCCAGCACCAGAGGAGAGTGCAGGTGTGGGCTGCAGGGGGAGTGGCTGAGCAGCTGGCCATGCCCTGGTTTTGGGACAGGGCAGGGCAGGGAGGGTGAGTCATTGCAGGTTGAAGTGGACAGGATCACTTCCTGGGCCCTGCAATCGTGGAGAATCTTCCCAACCCTGCAACCGTTCCACCGTCAGAGACCAGTGGCCCTGCCCTCCCGATCTTCTCCCCTTGAACCTGGAACCCAGGCTCTTGGTCCTTCCCACGTCTTGGGTGGTGCCCCTCACCCTTCCCTGGAAGGATTCATGGGCTCTGCCCCCATGCCCAATTGACCCTGCCCATCCCTGCTCCAGAATCTGAGCATTGGAGAACCCCACCCCAGAGAGGTCAGTTTGACATGGGTGCCAATGAGGGTATGCTTGGAGGGCATTCATCCCCCCCCCCCCCACGGGGTCCTCTGTCCATCCCGCCCCATTCCCAGCAAGGGAGCCAGCCATCCCCACCCCCTTTCCCCTCACACAGTGTCACTTCCTGGTTCTCACAGGAAGCTACAGTACCAATTAAACACCCCTCACCCCCCAGGCCCAGGCCCGGGCATAGGCTTGGCTTGGCCTAGAAGGGTAGGGACCAGACTGCAGCCTCCCTCTGGGTTCTGGGCCTGGGAGGGACAGTGGACGCATTATTCTCGACCCTTTTCTCCCCTCCCTTTTCTCCGCGGCAGCGCTCAGTCCGGGTTTCCGCAGTCCACCCCAACCCCTCTCCCTGACCACCCCAGCCCCCGCCCACTAGCGGTGCCCACCTGCACACGGTGATCAGGTTCTTACGCTCCACAGCCACGTTGCGAGAGGACGCTTTCTTGGAGGACAGCCCCAGAGCCATGGTGGTCTGGACAAAGCTCGCTTCCATCCAGATGTGCGGCCACTGCTGCCGCCGCCCGCTGCCCCCCACCCCTCCCGGAGCCCCAAACCCGTCGCTGGATCACGGCTGGGCCCTCTGTCCGACGGGGCCCCTCAACCCTTCCATGGCCATCCCCTTGCCTTTGCGCCCGGTGCCCGGCCCCCTCGCTCCCTCCCCCGGCGGCAATGCCAGAGCAAAACAAGGCCGGGGAGGGAGCTCTCCGAGGTGCTGAGCCGGGGCCCCGTCACCCCCTCCTCCAGCCGCCCGCCCCCCTCGGCCAGTGACGTCAGGGCCCTCGGGCCCCGCCTCCCAGCAGGCCGAGGACCAATCCGCAGAGGGTGCAGGGTCTGGGGGGAGGGGCAGAGCCCGGGCCCCACGGAGGGCGGAGGGGGTACCCGGGAGAAGCAGAGATTGGAAGGAGGAGCAGGGGGCCTGCCCTCCACTCCCACACTCTGGGCCCGAGACTCCTCGCTCCTCCTCGCCTCGCCTCGAGTCTCTGGCTCCGACCTCTCTACTCCCTTGTTTCTGACCTGTGCTCCGTGGTGTCTCTGATCTCCCCCTGCCGCCAGGGGAAAGGAGGTCTTCACCTCCGGGACCCCCCCCTCCCGCAACCCCCGTCCCCTCCCTGCCCCCTACCCGTTCAGCCTCGGCTTTCTCGGCGAGAAAGCGCAGGTGGCTCCCGGCTGCTAACCCAGGAGGCTAAGGAGCAGCCCTAGAGACTGCGCATCTGCTTGTCTGTGCCTGGGCTGGACCCGCCTGCACCAGCCGGGCCGAGCCAACCTCTCCTGGGGTGGAGGATGGGAATCCAGACGAAGCCTAAGGGCTCAGCGCCTGGAACCACTTGGGACAGAGAGTGGGGAGCAGACTGGCAACGAAGGGCCCTGGGCTCTGCGGAGGTTCCCAGCAGCAGAGCAGGCGCCTACAGTGGTGCCAAGGCAACCAGAGGGGGTGGCGGCCCACTCCCTCGCACCACCCCAGAGCCAGCTGGCCTAAGGTTAACCCCTTGGCTGCCGGCATTGCCGCGTCGTGCCATCAACCCTCTCTGAATGGGGTCATTGATCTCGGGCAAGGCCAGGAGTGTCCTGTAAAACTGGTTGCAGCTTCTCCCCGGGGGTGGGGGGAAATGAAGGCATAGTCTGGTTTCCCACCGCCCTTGGCCTCCTATTCCTCTCTCACGTCCCTGCTCCCACCTGCTCCGTTCCTCTATTCAACCTGTTCCAGGATTTTCAGGGCGGGGTGGGGGGAGGGTTCCCCTTCACCTGCTGGAATCCGCAACTCCCACATAAAGCCTTTCTGTGTTTATTAAAGGGCCTCTACCCAATTTCTCCATCTGCCCTTAGGAACATCCCTCCCAGGACTCACTCACACCTATTCTCCAACTCTGCCTACCTGCTCAATTCACCTGATGCTCTGCCAGTGGATTGCTGATGTCTCTACATTGATTCAGATTTGCACCCACATCTGAAAATGGTCAGCAGGCAGGGACCCTCTGTCACCACAAGTGGAGGAGGAGGAGATGAAAGAGCCTTGTCTGACACCCCGGAGACTGGTGAGAGATCCTGACTCCTAGCATGGGATCTTACATTTACGCAGCCTCAGCCTCAATTCTTGGCTTTTGGGACCTCAACCTTGGTCTTTTTATTTTTTACTTTTTTTTTTCAATTATTTTTTGTGTGTCATCCTTGCACAGTGGCCATGCTAATCTTCTCTGTATCTTTCCAATTTTTTAGCATATTAACACATTCCAATGTTAGTATAACCTTGGTCTTTTCAGTCCCTCCTCCATCATCTTGCTCTTGCCTCACGTGTAGAAGTCCCTCTTACCATTCTCCTGCCTCCAGATTGCCAGGGGCAGTCATGATGGGTTTTTTTGCTCTTTCTCCAAATGAGGGCACATGATGTTCTTTTGGGGTTTATTTTGTTGTTGTTGTTGTTGTTGTTGTTGTTGTTGTTTTTGAGACAGAGTCTCGCTCTGTCATCCAGGCCAGAGTGATCTCGGCTCACTACAACCTCCACCTCTCGGGTTCAAGTGATTCTCCTGCCTCAGCCTCCCAAGTAGCTGGGATTACAGGCATGCACCACCACACCCGGTTAATTTTTGTATTTTTAGTAAAGACAGGGTTTTGCCATGTCAGTCACGCTGGTCTCAAACTCCTGACCTCAGGTGATCCACCTGCCTTGGCCTCCCAAAGTGCTGGGATTACAGGCGTGAGCCACCACGCCCGGCCTATCTTAACCATTCTTAAGTGTACAATGGAGTAGTACTAAGTACATTCATAGTTTTTTGCAGTCATCACCACCGTCCAACTTCTTAACTCTTCATCTTGAAAAACTGAAACTATCCATTAAACAATAATTCCCCATTCCCCACTCCCCTCACCCCTGGCAACTACTATTCTACTTTCTGGTTCTATGACTTTGACTACTCTAAGTACTTCATATAAGTGGAATCATATAGTGCTTATTTTTTATGTGACTGGCTTATTTTGCTTAGCCTAAAGTCCTTAAAGTTCATCTATGTTGCCGGCCGCAGTGGCTCATGCGTGTAATCCCAGCACTTTGGGAGGCTGAGGTGGGTGGATCACCCGAGGTCAGGAGTTCAAGACCAGCCTGGCCAAAGTGGTGAAACCCTGTCTCTACTAACAATATAAAAATTCGCCAGGCATGGTGGCACACACTTGTAATCCCAGCTACTCGGGAGGCTGAGGCGGGAGAATCGCTTGAACCCAGGAGGCGGAGGTTGCAGTGAGCTGAGATTGTGCCATTGCACTGAAGCCTGGGCAAGAGTGAAACTCTGTCTCAAAAAAAAAAGAAAAAGAAAGAAAGAAAAGAAAAAAGCTCATCCATATTGTAACACATTGCAGAGTTTCTCTCCTTTTAAAGGCAGACTAATATTCTTTCGTAGGAATATGCAACATTTTGCTTATTGCTATGGCTTGAATGTGTCCCCCAAAGTTCATGTGTTGGAAACTTTTTTTCTTTGTTTGGCGGGGGCACAAAGTCTTGCTCTGTTGCCCAGGCTGGAGTGCAGTGGCATGATCTTGGCTCACTGCAGCCTCTGCCTCCCGGGTTGAAGTGATTCTTGTGCCTCAGCATCACGAGTAGCTGGGATTAGAGGTGCACACCACCATGCATGGCTAAATTTTGTATTTTTAGTAGAGATGGAGTTTTGCTATGTTGGCCAGGCTGGTCTTGAACTCCTGGCCTCAAGCAGTCCACCTGCCTTGGCCTCCCAAAATGCTCGATTACGGGCGTAAGTCTTCATGCCCAGCCTTCTTTCTTACTTTTTGAGACAAGATCTCACTCTGTTGCCCACGCTAGAGAGCAGTGGTGCAATCATAGCTCACTGCACCTTCAACCTCCCAGGCTCAAGTGATCCTCCCACCTCAACCTCCTAAGCAGCTGGAACTACAGGCACTTGCTACCATGTCTGGCTAATTTTTATTTTTATTAATTATTTATTAATTTATTTTGTAGAGATGAAGTCTCACTATGTTGCCCAGGCTGGCCTTGAATTCCTGGGCACAAGCGATCCTTCCTCCTCAGCCTCCCAAAGTGTTGGGATTACAGATATGAGCTACCACACGTGGCCATGTATAAGAAACTTAGTCCGCAATTCACTGGTGTTGAAAGGTGGGACCTTCAAGAAATGATTAGATCACAAGAGCTCTGCCCTCATGAATGGATTAATGCTGTTGTTTTGATATGGGTTCCTGATAAGAGGTTGAGGATCAGGCCCCTTTCTCTCTCCCTCATGCTCTCTTGCCTTTCTGCCTACCACCATCGGATGATGCAGCAAGAAGGCCCTTGCCAGATGTGGGCCCCTCCATCTTGGACTTCCCAGCTAGCCTCCAGAACTGTAAGAGACAAATCTCTGTTCTTCGTAAATTACCCAGTCTCACATATTCTGTTAGAGCAGCACAAAGCAACTAAGACACTTATCCATTCATCCATCCATGGACACTTGTATTGTTTACACATGTTACCAATTGTGAGTAATGCTGCTATGCACATGGGTGTACAAATATCTCTTTGAGACCTTGTTTTCAATTCTTTGGGGTATATACCCAGAAGTGGAATTGCTGGATTACATGGCAATTCTGTTTTTAATTTTTTGAGAAGCTGCCATCCTGTTTTCCATATGGCTGCACCCTTTTACATTCCTGCCAACAGTGCACAAGGGTCCAATTTCTCTCCTTTTTTTTTTTTTTTTTTGAGACGGAGTCTCGCTGTCTCCCAGGCTGGAGTGCGGTGGCGCGATCTCGGCTCACTGCAAGCTCCGCCTCCCGGGTTCACACCATTCTCCTGCCTCAGCCTCCTGAGTAGCTGGGACTAGAGGCACCCGCCACCATGCCTGGCTATTTTCTTGTATTTTTAGTAGAGACAGGGTTTCACTGTGTTAGCCAGGATGGTCTCGATCTCCTGACCTCGTGATCTGCCCAGCTCGACCTCCCAAAGTGCTGGGATTACAGGCGTGAGCCACCGCGCCCGGCCACAAGGGTCTAATTTCTCTACATCCTTGCCAACACTTGTTATTTCCTGTTTGCTTGTTTGATGGTAACCATCCCAACAAGTGTGAACAAGTGTGAGGTGGTATCTCATTGTAGTTTTCTTTTCTTTTTTCTTTTTTTCAGGGAAACTACCCAGACTGTGTCCTCTCCCTTTTACTCTCCTAAAGGAAGACAAGGAAGACAATGACAAATGGCATTTGCAGCAAAGCAACACCAACAGCCAACTTGATGCTCAAGGGAGAACGCTATGCCTCTTCCTCATGGTTTCCAGTGCTCTACACATTCAGAGAAACTTTTCTGGTAATAAACTATAGAAACAATGAGACTGTGCCCATGGGAGAGACCCCATCTCTACAAAAAATACAAAAATTAGCCAGGCGTAGTGGTGTGCACCTGGATTCCCCAGCTACTTGGAAGGCTGAGATGGGAAGATCACTTGAGCCCCGGAGGTTGAGACTGCAGTGCGCCATGATCACGCCACTGTACTTCAGCCTCAGTGACAAAGCGAAAGCCTGTTTCAAAAAAAAAAAAAAAAAAGACAGAGAGAAACGGGCTGGGGACGGTGGTTCACACCTGTAATCCCCGCACTTTGGAAGGCCGAGGCAGGTGGATCACTTGAGATCAGGAGTTCGAGACCAGCCTGGCCAACATGGTGAAACCCCGTCTCTACTAAAAATACAAAAATGAGCAAGGCATGGTGGTGGATGCCTATAATCCCAGCTACTCAGAAGGCCGAGGTGGGAGAATCACTTGAATCCCAGGAGACAGAGGTTGCAGTGAGCCGAGATCGCGCCACTGCACTCCAGTTTGGGCAACAGAATGAGGCTCCATCTCAAGAAACAGAAAAAGGGAAATGATCCCTGAAAGTACACTCTTTTGTTGTAGTTTTTATTTGCATTTTGCTAATGATTAGTGATGTTGAGCACCTTTTCATGTGTTTACTGGCTATTTGTTTTCTTTTTTTTTTTTTTTTTTTTTTGGAGCGATACCTATTCAAGTCCTTTGTTCGTTTTTGGGTTGCTTGGTTTTTGTTGTTGGTGTTGAGTTTTTTAGGAGCTGCCTCTATATCCTGGATATCAATTCCTTATCAGATATATAACTTGCAAATATTTTCTCCCATTCTGCCAATTACCTTTTGAATTTGTTGATATTGGTTTTTTGATGCACAAAGTTCTTAAGTTTTCATCAAGGCTAATTTGTCTATTTTGTTGTTGTTGCCCCCGTCTTTGGTGTCAGATCCAAAAAAATTATTGCCAAATCCAATGTTGGGAAGCTTTTGCCATATGTTTTCCTCTAAGAGTTTTAAAAGTTTAGGTCTTACATTTAGGTCTTTGATCCATTTTGAGTTAATTTTTGTCTATAGTGTTAGGTAAGAGTCCAACTTTATTCTCTTACATGTGGATATCCGGTTTTCCCAGCACTATTTGTTTAAAAAACAAAAATCAAACAAACAAAAACCTGTCCTTTCCCCATTAAATGGTCTTGGCATTCTTGTCAAAAATCAGGCTGGAGTGCAGTGGCATGATCTCGGCTCATTGCAACTTCCACCTTCCAGATTCTCTTGCCTCAGACTCCCAAGTAGCTGAGATGACAGGTGTGCACCACCACGCCTGGCTAACTTTTTTATTTTTAACAGAGACAGGGTTTCACCATGTTGGCCAGGCTGGTCTCGAACTCCTGACTTCAGGTGATCCACCTGCCTCAGCCTCCCAGTGTGCTGGGATTACAGGCATGAGCCACCGCACCTGGCCTGATCAAGTTTAAGACTGCATTGCACCACAGCACTGCAGCCTAGACAACAGAGCAAGACCCTATGTCAAAAAAAAAAATCATTTGATCATAGGCCAGGTGTGATGGTACGTACTTGTAATCCGAGCTACTCAGGAGGGTGAGGTGGGAAGATCACTTGAGCCCAGGAATTCGAGTCCATCCTGGGTAACATAGCAAGACCATATCTCTAAAAAAATAAGATAAATAAAAAAATATAAGAAATCACTTGCAGACCAGGCACAGTGGTTCACGCCTGTAATCCAGCACTTTGAGAGGCCTAAGTGGGCGGATCGCTTGAACTCAGGAGTTCGAGACCAGCCTGGGCAACGTGGTGAAACCCCATCTCTACCCAAAATACAAAAAATTAGGCAGGCAGGGTGGCTTACACCTATGGTCCCAGCTACTCAGGAAGCTGAGGTGGGAGGATCGCTTGAGTCCAGGAGGCAGAGATTGGAGTGAGCTGAAATTGTATCACTTCACTCTAGCCCGGGTGACAGAGCGAGACCCCATCTCAAAAAAAAAAGAAAAGAAATCACTTGCTCATGTGTGTAAGAGTTTGCATGAGGGCCTCTGTTCTATTTCATTGGTCTATATGTCTGTCTCTGTGCCAATACCACTCTATTTTGATGAATGTAGCTTTGCAGTGAGTTTTAAAATCAGGAAGTATAAGTCCTCCAGCTTTGTTCCTTGTTCATATTTCAACTTTTGTGATAATCATTTCCTTGCTTTTCTTTATATTTTTATCACCCATGTGTGCACCGCCTACAAGCAGAACCTAACAGGACAGTAATGGAGGCTAGGGAACTGGTTTGCAGAGTCCCAGCCCCCTTCCAACATCAGAGAGCAGAGAAAATAAGAATGAATTTGAAGCTGAAAGTCAATACGCAAATAACCGGCATTATCTACCCTTTTTTCTATGCAGCAGTTACACATCTATCCATCATATTTGAATAATAACAGCTTCATCCCTTTGCCTAATAGATGCAACTGTCCTTTGCTCAAATGAAGATGCTCTGGGGCCCTCCCCCAAAAGCAGAGACGCAAAGTCTCTACAGCAATGGGATCCCTTTCCGTGTGATGTGAATTCTCCTAGTTCAGCCACATGTCCTCTAGAGTATTCTGCAACCTAAATTATGAAGGTCATCACCAACAACAATCCTCATAAAAAATAATAAGAGAAAAGAAGGAGTGTAAAGTTAACCAATATTTAGAGAGTGTATATAACAAAACAAGCAAGAGAAAACATGCCCATGGCTTCTACAATCCTTGCTTCTATATCTGGTCAGAAGCTGACATTATAACTTTCCTCTTCAATTACCCTTGAAGGGTTCAAGGGATTCTCGTGCCTCAGCCTCCAGAGTAGCTGGGAATATGGGTGCCCACCAACCACCACACCTGGCTAATTTTTGTATTTTTTTTAGTAGAGACAGGGTTTCACCATTTTGGCCAGACTGGTCTCGAACTCCTGACCTCAAGTGATCCACCCACCTTGCCTCCCAAAGTGCTGGGATTACAGGCGTGAGCCACCGTGCCTGGCCCCAAATCTGTATTCTTTATTTTTATTATTGTTATTATTATTATTATTGTTTTTTTTTTTTGAGACGGAGTCTCGCTGTGTCACCCAGCCTGGAGTGCAGTGGCGCGATCTCAGCTCAATGCAACCTCCGCCTCCTGGGTTCAAGCAATTCTCCTGCCTCCGCCTCCTGAGTAGCTGGGTTTACAGGCGCCCACCACCATGCCCGGCTAATTTTTGTATTTTTAGTAGAGAGAAGGTTGCACCATATTGGCCAGGCTGGTCTCTTGGCCAGGCTGGTCTCAAACCCCTGACCTGGTGATCCGCCCATCTTGTCCTCCCAAAATGCTGGGATTACAGGCATGAGCCACCACGCCCGGCCCCCAAACCTTTATTCTTAAAATAAAGGTTTCGAGAATAAACCTTTATTCTTGAAATTAGCATTCTACAAATTGGAATCCTCAGAACTGTATTGCTCTTTTTTTTTTAACTTTTACTATTGGACACGGAAATAGGACATGGCACACCAGTGAGTCCCCTGGGTTCCAGACATAGTCCTCCCTGCCTTTCTTTTGGAGTTAGAACCCAGCTTACCCTTGGCATTTGGGATCAGTCATCCCAGAAGGTAACCCCTTTTTTGCCCTGAGCTCAGGTGAGAGCCTTATCTTCCAGGTAGTGGAACCGTTGCGGTATCTCCTCGTGAAAGGATTCCTCCCTTAGTGTGGCAGATACTGGCAGTGCCCTCCCATGTTCCTGAAGCTCTTGGGTTCACTGGATGAACTTCCAGCTGCCAGAACCTGCAGCTGTTTACCTAAGGACTCTCTCTGGCCACTGGAGCCTGCTGAGCAGGCTGAAAGTTCTGGGGAATTATACTCCCATCCACAGGAACCTTCAGCCAATCACCGATGGGGATCGGTGCGTAAATAGCCAGCTTCCTCATCCCTCAGTTCCTGCAGCAAACATTATGACTGGCTCCCTGAGTTCCTTCTTAGGATTAAGCTCTGGTTGTCCACGTGTTTTGTTTGTTTGTTTGTTTTGTTGTTGTTGTTTTGTTTGTTTTTGAGACAGAGTCTCGCTCTTGTTGCCCAGGCTGGAGTGCAATGGTGCAATCTTGGCTCACTGCAACCTCCGCCTCCTGGGTTCAAGCAATTCCCCTGCCTCAGCCTCCCAAGTAGCTGGGATTATAGCCATGTGCCACCACGCCCGGCTAATTTTGTATTTTTAGTAGAAACGGGTTTCTCCATGTCAGTTAGGCTGGTCTCGAACTCCCGACCTCAGGTGATCCACCTGCCTTGGCCTCCCAAAGTGCTAGGATTACAGGTGTGAGCCACCGCACCCGGCCGGTTGTCCATGTTTTTAACTTGCTTGATAACACACCCTTTATGAGCCTCCTTTCTTTCCAATGTCAGTCTCCCACTGGCTTGCTTGGTATTCCTAGCATCGCTTTTCAAATAAACACTTGTGTTTCTCAAATAAACACTTTCCTTTGAATCCTTGACTCAGGTTCTACTTCTGGAGGGAACCCAAACCAACACATTTGATATCCAAAGTTGTCCTAGGAAGTAGACCCCCAGGATAAGATTCTGGTCTTGGATCACTCATCATCCAGATGACCCAAAGATTCCATTGCTGAGATAAGTGGGGTGCTAATACCCACTGGAGAACTGGACTGATTGTCAGACTGTCACCCTGGTGAAATGGGATGCAGACAGGGATGCACTGCCTATGCAATAGCTCTAGTATTTGAGGTGTAAGAGGAAAATGGTAATTATAAGGACTGTGGAGACTGGGCTCAGTGGTTCATGCCTGTAATCCCAGTGCTTTGGGAGGCCAAGGCGGGTGAATTGAGGTCAGGAGTTCGTGACCAGCCTGGCCAACATGGCAAACCCTGTCTCTACTAAAAATACAAAAATTAGCTGGGTGTGGTGGCAGGCACCTGTAATCTCAGCTACTAGGGAAGCTGAGGCACGAGAATCACTTGAAGCCACAAGGCAGAGGCTGCAGTGAGCTGAGATCGCGCCACTGCACTCCTGCCTGGATGACAGAGTCTCACTCTGTCATCAAAAAAAAAAAAAAAGGAGTTGTTTGGTTGCTGTTAATGCCATCAAAGGGTTAAAAGAATAAAAGACAGACTCACATCAACCAGCTATCAATTTATGATATAGTTAAAAGCTAGAAGAAGCCAGGCTCACACCTGTAATCCCAGCACTTTGGGAGGATCACTTGAGCCCAGGAGTTCGAGACAAGCCCCAGCAACATAGGAATACCCTGTCTCTACAAAAAATAAATTAGCTGGGTATGGTGGTGAGCACCTGTGTTCCCAGCTATTCAGAAGGCTGAGGTGGGAGGATCACTTGAGCCCAGGAGGTTGAGGCTGCAGTGAGCCATGATTGTGCCATTGCATTCCAGCCTGGGCGACAGAGCAAGACCCTATCTTAAAACAAAACAAAAACCAGAAGACCTCTATGGCAGCATGTAAGGAAACCCTCACCTCCTGTGCAGGGCAGACTGTGATGAAAATCAGTCCTATAATCTGATTGCAAGAGTAGCAGGGTTTTATATTTAAAGCCCCAGCAGGTCAGGGCCCTGGGAGGGAAGGAGTGGGATCCTGAGGCCTGGTATTGGAACATCTGTTCTAAAACCCCCTTATTATGCTGAGTTATTTGGGCTGGCAGAATTGGCCTCTCCCCCTGGGTGGAAGAGAGCAGCCTCCCCTTGCCTAGATAACATGCAGATTCCTCACCTGAGGCAGACGCCTCACAAGATGATACTTGCCCTCCTCAAGGCCTGATGTTGACTCCCCTCCATGACTCTAGACCAATAACAATGGTCAAGTCTCATCAGAGACCAAGTGGGGAAGCACTGTCCCATCTATGGAAAGAAAAGGATGATTCACCAAAAGACCTGCAGGAGCTGGTGAACATTTACCAGAAGAATTTGGCAGAACGTGTTTGGGAACATATCTTGAGGGTGTTAGACTGGGGTCAATGGGTGGAATATAAGGCTGAGTAAGGCCGGGTCGGGTGGCTCATTCCTGTAATCCCAGCACTTTGGGAGACCGAGGCGGGCGGATCACCTGAGGTCAGGAATTCGAGAACAGCATGGCCAACATGGTGAAACCCCATCTCTACTAAAAATACAAAAAAATTAGCTGGGCCTGGTGGTGTGTGCCTGTACTCCCAGCTACTCAGGAGGCTGAGGCACGAAAGTCCCTTGAACCCGGGCAGTGGAGGTTGCCAGTGAGTCTAGATCGCACCACTGCACTCCAGCCTGGGTAACAGAGTAAGACTCCGTCTCAGAAAAAAAAAAAAAGCTGAATAAGGGTACGTTTATTGATATGGGATGCCCTACCTGGTAAGGATTTAACATTTTATTTTATTTTATTTTATTTATTTATTATTTATTTATTATTTATTTATTTTGAGATGAGTCTTGCTCTGTAACCCAGGCTGGAGTGCAATGGTGTGATCTAGGCTCACTGCAACCTCCGCCTCCTGAGTTCAAGCAATTCTCCTGCCTCAGCCTCCCGAGTAGCTGGGATTACAGGCGCATACCACCATGCCGGGCTAATTTTTGTATTTTTAGTAGAGACGGGTTTTCACCATGTTGACCAGTCTGGTCTCAAACTCATGACCTCAAGTGATCCATCTGCCTTGGCCTCCCAAAGTGCTGAGATTACAGGAGTGAGCCATCACGCCTGGCCTGGGATTTAACATTTTAAAGCTTGGCAAGGACACCAGAAGCCTGTTGCAATATGCCCCCGGGATAGATCTTCAAAGTGTGGAAAAACTATGAGTTCCAGCAAATGAGGTAGAGATGTTGGAACTTCCTTGACAGAATACTTGAAAGACTAAAGGCTCAGAAAAGTGGGCATGCCAGAATATAATGACTATTATATAAGACTATAGAACCCTCCAGCCTACTGTGTTCTTCATGAGGGCCCAGAAATACTCAGTAAATAAAGTGATACAAAAGGTGCTAGTTGGAGCAGGGCCACTGGCATTTGCAGGTCAGTGGTAGCTGTCCTCAGCAGGCCAGAGCAATGGTAGCGGGAGCTGCTATGGGACTAGCCTTTCTAGAGTCAGTGGGTATAACAGGAGTCCAGAACTGAGGTCAGGCGACAGCACGTGGTCATGAGAGGCTAAGTGGACATAATTACCGTAATAGGCAGAAAGACCAGAAATGTAAGCAGGGATCTATTGTGATGACCAAGAGACCATGGTGTTCCCAGATAGGAGGACGGCGAAGGAGGGTATCTCTTGCTTATAAAAACAAGCAAGAATGAGACAGCAGAAGGCTGAAGTTAGCCACTGCAAAGGAAAATCCCCATCCCATACCCAGTTTCCAGGCCCAAACCAGTTTTCAGATATAGAGCCCTTTGTCTTTTTTTTTTTTTTTTTTTTGAGATGGAGTCTTGCTCTGTCACCCAGGCTGGAGTGCAGTGGTGCAGTCTTGGCTCACTGTAACCTCCGCCTCCCAGGTTCAAGCGGTTCTCCTGCCTCAGCCTTCCAAGTAGCTGGGATTACGGGTGCTCACCACCACACCTAGCTAATTTTTTGTATTTTTAGTAGAGACGGGGTTTCACCATGTTGGCCAGGCTGGTCTCGAACTCCTCACCTCAAGTGATGTGCCCACCTCGGCCTCCCAAAGTGCTGGGATTACACATGTGAGCCACCAAACGTGGCCAAATATAGAGCCCTTTCATTGAAGTGGGGGCCAGTTCCCTTCAAGAAGAATCCTACAATGCCATGGCAAGTTTATATCATGGTAATTATCCTATTCTTCCCCCAAAGGTACTTACAGCTGCTTATCAGAGCAACTGCATCCTGGGGAAAGGGAACTATTCAGATCTTTCAAGGCTTTTGGATACAGAGTTGGAACTGACACTAATATTAAGGAACCAAAATGCCATCATGGGCATGTATTAGGGTGGGGCATACGGAGGCCAGGTGATGAAAGGAGATCTGGCCCATCAGTCTGCCTGATGGTTATTTCCCTGGCCCCTGAATACATAGTGGAATAGAGGTACTTAGTAGATAGCAGATCTCTCGCGTTGGTTTCCTGAAATAAGAGCCATTACCACACCTGTAATCCCAAGCGTGGAGGCCAAGGTGGGAGGATCACTTGAGCCCAGGAGTTTGAGGGCAGCCTGGGCAACATAGTGAAACCTCATCTCTACAAAAAAATTTTTTTTAATTAGCTGGGTATCGTGGCACACTCCTGTAGTCCCAGCTACTCAGGACACTGAGGTGGGAGGATTGGTTGAGCCCGGGAGGTCAAGATTGCAGTGAGCTGAGATTGTACCACTGCACTCCACCCTATGTGACATAATGAAACCATCTCCAAAAAAAAGAAAAGAAAAGAATGAAATAAGAGTCATTAGGGTAGGAAAGGCCAATTAGAAATTGCTTCCTCACCCCCCTCCCAAGAGAGTAAATCAGAAGCAATGCCCCAGCCCAGGTGGAATGGCAGTGGTTGGAGTCACTCACAAAGGATATAAAAGTGGTGGTTCCCAGGATATCCCCATTTAATTCATCAATCTGGCTCTTGCAAAAACCAGACGGATCATTGTAGATGAGGGTGCACATAACCAAGTGGCGCCCTGATTGAGTGCTGTGCCAGATGTGCTAGCTTTCTTAGAACAGATCAACAGAGTCCCTGCCATTTAGTCCATGACTGTTAATTTGATGAAGGAAGTAAGATTAGAAGCAGATTCCTGCCAGGCTTGGTGGCTCACGCCTGTAATACCAGCACTTTGGGAGGCCAAGGCAGGCAGATCACTTGAAGTCAGGAGTTTGAGACCAGCCTGACCCAGATGGGAAACCCTGTCTCTACTAAAAATACAGAAATTAGCCAGACGTGGTGGTGGGTACCTGTAATCCCAGCTACTCAGGAGGCTGAGGCACGAGAATCACTTGAACCCGGGAGAGGGAGGTTGCAGTGAGCTGAGATCGAGCCACTGTACTCCAGCGGGGGCAACAAAGCGAGACTCAGTCTCAAAAAAAAAGCCGATTCCTTTCCCTGGGGACAGACAAAAGTGCACGTCCACAGTCTTACCCCAGGGCTATGTTAACTGTCCTGCTTTCTGTCATAATAGAGCAGAAACCTTGATCATCTTGGCATTCCACACAACATCACACAATCCATTGTACTGACGACATTGAGCTAATGAAACCTGGTGAACAGAAAGTGGCAAGGCACGTGCTTGCCAGAGGTTGGAGGATAAATCCTACAAAGACTCAAGGATCTTTGCAAAATTTGTCAGAGTCCAGTGAGCTGGCACCACCATGTGTCTCCTATCCCTAGGAAAGATGCACAAAGCCTGGCAGGCCCCTTCAGATATGGGAGATGGCACATGCCACACTTGGAAATACTGCTCCAACTAATTTTCAGGGAACTCCGAAGGCTGCTGGTTTTGAGTGGGGCCCACAACAAGAGAGGTTTTTTTCAGTCCAGGCCAAAATGCAAAGTTCCCTGCCACTTGGGCTCATATAGCCTAGCAGATGCCATCTATCTGTGATTCATAGGATGCTTTGGGGAGTCTCTGGCAAGCCCAGAAGGTTCTGGAGCAAGGCCATGCCATCTATAGCAGAGGACTGCTCCGGTTTTAAAAAATAATCTTCTGGCCGGGTGCATCGGCTCACGCCTGTAATCCCAGCACTTTGGGAGGTCAAGGGTGTGGTGGATCACCTGAGGTCAGGAGTTCGAGACCAGCCTGGCCAACATGGTGAAACCCTGTCTATTAAAAATACAAAAATTAGTCAGGTGTGGTGGTGCACGTTTGTAGTCCCAGCTACTCGGGAGGCTGAGGCACAAGAATGGCGTGAATCCGGGAAGTGGAGGTTGCAGTGAGCCGAGATTGTGCCACTGCACTCCAGCCTGGGTAAGAGAGCAAGTCTCTGTCTCAAAAAAAAAAGTCTTCGGTTGTGCTGCAGAGACCTGACCATTGGATAGGTATGGTGATGTGATCAGAGCTGCCCATTGCGAAGCGGGAACTGTCAGATACACCAAGTGACACAGTTGAGCAGGTGCAGCAATAATCCATCCTACCATGGAAATGGTGCATTCCAGACGAGGACTACTCAGCCTAAAGCGCACAAGTAAGTTACATGAACAGGCAGCCAGACCCCCAGGGCACGTACCCCTGTTGCAGCTATGTCTCTCCCTCAACTCACACCTTTGGCCTCATGGGGAGTTCTTTATCACCAGTTGACAGAGGAGGAAAAAAAGCCCCAGATCTAATTTACAGATAAAATGGCTTCCTAGGTTGGTGTGGACTGAAAATGAACTTCAGCCACATCACAGCCACAGTCAAGGGTGGCCCTGAAAGGCAGTGGTGAGGCGAAACCCCCTTGATGATAGAGCTGCTGACATTCGCACCTGGTCAGCAACATAAGGTGGAAGGAAAAGGGCTTTGAGCTAAGGATGTACACAGATTACTAGGTAGAGGCCAGAGTCTTGTCTGATAGGTCAGAGACCTAGAAGGAGCAAGGCTGGAAGATCTGAGATGGGTTTTTGTGAGGGGAGGACAAATGGATGGATTTGCTGGAGTGAGCACAAAGTTTGCACTATGTCTCTATCGGTACCCCACGGTGAGCATCCTCTGCAGAAGGGGTACTAAGCAACCAGGCGAACAAGATAGCCTGGCCAGTAGATGTCCTTCAGCTTCTTTTTATTTTTTTTTATTTATTTATTTTCGAGACAGGACCTCACTCTGTTGCCCAGGAGTGCAATGGAGTGATCATGGTTCACTGAAGCCTTGACCTCCCTGGGCTCAGATGATCCTCCCACCTCAGCCTCCCAACTAGCTGGGACAACAGGCACACACCACCGTGTCTGGCTAATTGTGTGTGTGTGTGTGTGTGTGTGTGTGTGTGTGTGTGTGTGTGTGTGGAGAGACAGGGTTTTGCTATGTTGCCCAGGCTGGTCTCAAACTCCTGGGCTCAAGCAAGCTTCCTGCCTTGGCCTCCCAAAGTGCTGGGATTATAGGTATGAGCCACCACACCCGGGAGACAGAGCTTGCAGTGACCTGAGATTGCGCCATTGCACTCCAGCCTGGGTGGCAGAGCAAGATTCTGTCTCAAAAAATAAAAATTAAAAAAAATTAAAAAAAAAAGCTACAGTATCTACTTGGAACCAATGGTCATTATATGGTGCTGTGTCTGCTATAGCTAGAATACATGGTTCCAGGAAACTAGGAGTAGAAGTTGGAGTGATCCCCCTCACCATCATTCCCAGGAACCCACTGGGAAATATGTGTTTCTCATCCACACTACTTTTTTTTTTTTTTTTTAATTTTGTAGAGACAAGGTCTCACTATGGTGCACAGGCTGGTTTTAAACTCCTGGTATCAAGCAATCCTCCTGCCTTGGCCTCCCAAAGTGCTAGGATCATAGGCATGAGCCACTGAGCCCTGCCTTTTTAAAAAAAAAAAAAAGAGAGAGACAGCTGCTTGCTGTGTTGCCCAGGCTGAACTGCAGTGGCTATTTACCAGCAGGATCATCACACAAAACAGTCTTGAACTCCTGGGCTCAAGTGATCCTCCTGTCTCAGCCTTCGGAGTAGCTGGGACTACAGGTGTGCACCACGGTGTCCAGCTTTACCTCCTGCCACTTTATACTTTGGTAGACTGGTGATCATGATTGGTGATCCTGATTCCCAAGGGTAGGTGAAGGGAATGCTTCTACCAGGCCACTCAGTAAGGATTCCACTAAAACTGAAGCTATGGCTGCCTTATGATCATTTTGAGCTCCTCGGGCCAGTAGATCAGCAGACAAAATAAAAAGAAGCTACTCTCCTGGCAGGGTAATCAACCCTGATTATCATGAGGAGACAGGGTTGCTGCTATATAATGGGTGCTGGAAGAATAAATCTAGACCTCAGGGGATTGACTGGTCACTTCGTGTTGACTCCATGAGTGATGATAACTGAATGGGAAACTGCAGCAAAACCATGATCTGAATGGATATGGAAACCAGGGGCTCAGACCCATCAGGAATACCCCCTGAAGCAGCATCATTCACCATAGCCAAAAAGTGGAGACAACCCAAAAGTCCATCAACTGATGAATGGACCAACAAAATGTATTATATGCATACAATGGAATATTATTCAGCAATAAAAAGGAATGAAATACTGATACATGCTATAACATGGATGACCTTGAAAATATCATGGTAAGTGAAAGAAGCCAGCCACCAAAAAACCTATATTGTATGATTTTTTTTTTTTTTGAGATGGAGTTTTGTTCTTGTTGCCCAGGCTGAAGTGCAGTGGCACAGTCTCTGCTCACTGTAACCTCCGCCTCCCAGGTTCAAGCGATTCTCCTGCCTCAGCCTCCCAAGTAGCTGGAAGTACAGGCTCCTATCACCATGCCCAGCTAATTTTTGTATTTTTAGTAGAGATGGGTTTCACCATGTTGGCCAGCCTGGTCTCGAACTCCTGACCGCAGGTGATCTGCTCACCTCTGCCTCCCAAAGTGCTGGGATTACAGGCATGACCCACAGCGCCCAGCCTATATTGTATGATTTAATTTACATGAAATGTCTAGAATAGGCAAATCTATAGAGACAGAAACAATATTAACGGTTGCCTAGGGCTGGAGGGAGGAATGAGGAGTGATGGCTGATGGGCATGGAATTTCTTTTTGGAGTGATGGAAATACTCTAAACTTAGAATGTAGTGGTTGTAGAACTCAGGGAGTACTAAAAGCCACTGAATTGTGCACTTTAAATGGGTGAATTTTATGGCATGTGAATTATACTTCAATAAAGATGTTACAAAGGAAACTTATAACAGTATACTTCCATTTCTTCTGTCCCTGACTTTGAATATTGTTGTTAGACATTTTACTGTAGTTGGTATATTCATGCATATTAATGAGATTGGCTATTTTTTCAAATGCTTATTGAGCCAGGTGAGGTGATGTGAGCCTGTAGTCCCAGCTACTTGGGAGGCTGAAGCAGAAGGATTGCTTGAGGCCCGTCCTGGACTGTAGTGCGCTATGCAGATCGGGTGTCCACACTAAGTTGAGCATCCATATAGTGACCTCCCAGGAGTGGGGGACCAACAGGTTGCCTAAGGTGGAGTGAACCAGCCCAGGGTGGAAAGGGAGGAGGTCAAAACTCCCATGCTGATCAGTAGTGGGATCACGCCTGTGAATAGCCACTGCACTCCAGCCTGGGCAACATAGAAAGACCCCGTCTCAGCCAGGTGCGGTGGCTCACGCCTGTAATCCCAGCACTTTGGAAGGCCAAGGCAGGCGGATCACGAGGTCAGGAGATTGAGACCATCCTGGCTAACACGGTGAAACCCCATCTCTACTAAAAATACAAAAAATTAGCCAGGCGTGGTAGTGGTAGGTGCCTGTAGTCCCAGCTGCTTGGGAGGCTGAGGCAGGAGAATGGCATGAACTTGGGAGGCAGAGTTTGCATTGAACCGAGATCGTGCCACTGCACTCCAGCCTAGGCGACAGTGCGAGGCTGTGTCTCAAAAAAAAAAAGACCCTGTCTCTAAAAAAAAAATAAAATTAATCAAATTCTTATTGGTCAGTTGGATTTTCTCTACTGTGAAGTTCCTCTTCAAAGTATTTTCGTCATTTTCTATTGGACTGTTTTTTGTTTTGTTTTGTTTTTTAATTGCTTTGTAGTAGTTCTTTATATGTTCTTTGTATATTCCAGATATTAATTTTTTTCGAGACGATCTCCCTCTGTCACCCAGGCTGGAGTGCAGTGGCACCATCACAGCTCACCGCAGCCTTGATTTCCTGGGCTCAAGCGATTCTCCCACCTAACCCTCCCAAATAGCTGGGACTACAGGCAAGCACCACCACATCCTGCTAATTTTTAGATATTTTTGTAGAGATGGAGTCTTGCTGTGTTGCCCAGGCTGGTCTCAAGGGATCCTCCTGCCTTGGCCTTCCAAAGTTGTTGGGATTATGGGTGTGAGCCACCACACTGGTCCAGATATTAATTTTTTGTCACTTATATGTGTTATAAGTATCTTCTAACATTCTGTGGCTTACCAACACTTTAGTTATCTTTCTTTCTCTTTCTTCCTCTTTCTTTCTTTTCTTTTCTTTTCTTCTTTTCTTTAAGTGATAGAGTCTCATTCTATTGCCCAGGCTGGTCTTCAAGTTTTGGGCTCAAGCTGTCTTCCCACCTCAGCCTCCTGAGTAGCTGGAATTACAGGCATAAGCCACCATGCCCAGCCCAATAAGATATTTTGAGAGAGAGAGACCACATTCATATAACTTTTAATGCAGTGTAATTGTTCCATCTTATTATTAGTTGTAATCTCTTACTGTGCCTAATTTATAAATTAAACTTTATCATAGGTATGTGTACATATGAAAAAACAGTATAGGCCGGGCGCAGTGGCTCATGCCTGTAATCCCAGCACTTTGGAGGCCAAGGCAGAGTTCACCTGAGGTCAGGAGTTCAAGACCAGCCTGGCCAACATGATGAAACCCTGTCTTAGCCAGGCATGGTGTCATGTGCCTGTAATCCCAGCTACTGGGGAGGCGGGACTGAAGCAGGAGGATCGCTTGAACCCGGGAGGCGGAGGTTGCAGTGAGCTGAGATCGTGCCACTGTACTCCAGCCTGGGAACAAAGTGAGACTCTGTCTCAAAAAAAAAAAAAAAAACATAATATATATAGGGTTCCTTACTCTCCACATACAGGGTTCCATACTATCCACAGTTTCAGGCAACTACTGGGGGTCTTGGAACATATTCTCTGAAGATAAGGGGGAACTACTGTAGTGTTATTTTACTTTAAATTCTATAATTGTTCTACCTTTAGCCATTGTGAACTGCATCGTATATATTTTTCTCATCTTCTTACCATTACCTTTTAGCATACACGTTCAACAAACATTTGAGGCTGGGCATGGTGTTTCACGCCCGTAATCCCAGCACTTTGGGAGGCCGAGACAGGTGGATCACCTGAGGCCAGGAGTTCGAGACGTGGCCAACATGTGAAACCCCAACTCTACTAAAAATACCAAATTTAGCCGGGCATGGTGTCATGTGCCTGTAATCCCAGCTACTCTGGGGTCTGAGGCAGGAGAATTGCTTGAACCCAGGAGGTGGAGGTTGCAGTGAGCTGAGATCGCGCCACTGCACTCCAGCCTGGGTGACAAGAGTGAAACTCTGTCTCAAAAAAAAAAAAAAATTGAGAACCTACTGTGTGCTGTGCCCTGGGCTAATAGTGGAACAGACTAAAGAAGAGGAATGAAACGGGAAGCTAGACAGAAGAATTTGAATATCAGCATATGAACGTTAGTAGGAAGTGGCAAGCTCCCGCTTGGGCTTGAGAAGGTCATCCAGTTACAGGGAAGCCAATGGTTGGCCCTTTGGTGATTGGCCAGATAAGGCGGAAGTTTTGCAGTCACTCCTTGGTTTCTGGCGTGAGCAATGGCTGGAAGGGGCATAACTGGCTGAGATAGGCCACCCTGGAGGAGGGCCAGGTTGTGACAGTGCACTATGAAAGTGCAGAATGGAGGGAGAAGATAGCTCAGGAGGGATGGATTTGGGGGAGAACCGACGTGGGGGGAGGTGATAGGAGGAAGACTAGCTAGCCAGGAAGATAAAGAAGAAACCACCAAAGAGATAGGAGAGGACCTGGGGTGCAGATATTTCCAAGAAGAGACAGCCTGCGTGTGTCAAATGCTGCAGAGAAATCCAGCTGGGAGCCGGGCACAGTGGCTCACGCCTGTACTCCCAGCACTTTGGAAGGCAGAAGTGGGAGGATCACTTGAGCCCAGGAGTTCAAGACCAGCAACATAATGAGATCTCATCTCTACCAAAAATTAAAAAAAAAGAAAAAATGAGACAGGAGGATTGCTTGAGCCCAGGAGGTCGAGGCTGCAATGAGCTGTTGATTGTGCCACTGCACTCCCACCTGGATGACAGAGTGAGACCCTGTCTAAAAAAAAAAAAAAATCCAGCCAGGGATCTGGGGTCACCCATTAGACGTGGCCATTAATAGGTTCTTCATGGAAAGGGGAGATGGGGGAGAGGCTTGGCGGAGGAAGAGGAGAGTGTCACTCTGAGTTGAGCTGTGAAGGGGAGGAGAGCCATAGGGCCATGGCTCTAGGTAAAGGAGGATTGTCTGGTGGGTTTAACAGGACAGACTCGGGCTTTGGGGGAGGCATGAGTAGAGGGAGAGTGGGCTTCTTGGAGAGGGGTCGACTGAGGGAGGGATACCAGAGGCCTGGGTATGTGTCGGTAGCTGACGGAGGAATCAGGGTGGCAGGGAGTGGTATTAAACAGCCTGAGCCCCCAGTGGATGGGTGGAGCTGGGGGAGGGAAGGTGATTTATTAAATTCTTCAAGATCCAAGGACGTTTACTGAATGGAGAGAAAACCTCACTCTTGCCAAAACTTGGTTTCATGTGCAGTTTATTAAGCTAATGGGTTTATCAAATAATCGATATCTCTTTAAACAATCAACATCTCTTTAATATTCACCTAAGCAAAAGTTAACACTTAGAGTTCGACAAATTAAATTTTTCCTAACATATTAAACATGAATTACCTAGACCGGCCACAGTGCTTCACACCTGTAATCCCAGCACTTCGGGAGGCTGAGGCGGGCAGATCACTTGAGGTCAGGAGTTCGAGACCAGCCTGGCCAACATGGTGAAACCCTGTCTCTACTAAGAATACAAAAATTAACCAGGTGTGGTGGTGCACACCTGTAATCCCAGCTACTCAGGAGGCTGAGGCATGAGAATCACTTGAACCCGGGAGGTAGATGTTGCAGTGAGCTGAGATTGTGCCACTGCACTCCAGCTTGGGTGACAGACTGAGACTTTGTCTCAAAAAATAATAATAAATAAAAGTACTCATGTTTATATTAAAAAAACATGAATTACCTAAACAATGAAAATTAAAATACTATCGTGCATTTACTATGCATCAAGCACTGTTTGAAGTGCTTTGAACGTATTCTTCATTTAATTCTCACAACAACCCCATGAAGGACATTTGATTATTATCATCTGGTTCCCACTTTGCAGCTGAGGAAACTGAAGCCCTGAGAGGTGAAGTGACTTGCCCAAGGTCACACAGCTGATGAATGTTAGCATTGGGATTTTTAACTCGGTCCCATGGGCTCTGGAGACTCTGCTTCAATTACACACCGTAATGAAATTATCGATGATTTATCTGAACACTTTAAACACCTTAAACAGTTTTTTTTTTTTTCTGAGACGGAGTCTCAATCTGTTGCCCAGGCTGGAGTGCAGTGGTATGATCTCGGCTCACTGCAACCTCTGCCTCCCAGGTTAAAGCGATTCTCCTGCCTCAGCCTCCCGAGCATCTGGGATTACCTGCATGTGCCACCATGCCCGGCTAATTTTTATATTCTTAGTAGAGACGGGGGTTTCACCATGTTGGCCAGGCTGGTCTCGAACTCTTGACCTTGTAATGTGCCCACCTCGGCTTCCCAAAATGCTGAGATTACAGGCATGAGCCACCATGCCCAGTTTTTTGTTTGTTTGTTTGAGACAGGGTCTCACTCTATCGCCCAGGCCAGAGTGCAGTGGTGCGATCTCGGCTCACTGCAACCTCTGCCTCTAGGGTTCAAGCAATTCTTCTGCCTGTAATCTTGTAATCCCAGCTACTCAGGAGGCTGAGGCACGAGTAGCCGGGACTACAGGCATGCGCCACCACGCCCAGCTAATTTTTGTATTTTTAGTAGAGATGGGGTTCCCATGTTGGCCAGGTTGGTCTCGAACCCCTGACCTCAGGCGATCCACCCACCTCGGCCTCCCAAAGTGCTGGGATTACAGGCGTGAGCCACTGCACCCACCCAACAATTTTTTTTTTTTTTTTGAGACAGGGCCTCACTCTGTCACCCAGGTGGGAGTGCAGTGGCACAATCACGGCTCACTGTAGCCTCGACCTCCCCAGGCTCAAGCAATTCTCCCACCTCAGCTTCCCTGGTAGCTGGGACCACAGGTGCATGCCACCATGCCCAGCTAATATTTTGTATTTTTTGTAGAGATGGGGTTTTGCCATGTTGGCCAGGCTGGTCTCAAATTCCTGGGCTCAAGTGATCCTCCCATCTCAGCCTCCCAAAGTGTTGGGATTACAGGCATAAGCCACAGCACCTGGCCACCCTAAACAATTGACAAAGCATACACCAATCAAATTATTTGAAACATACTAAATCTGGTTATCTGGCAAACTGAGGGCTTCTTTGTGATGGTAAACTTCCAAACTCTCTTTATTTTTGATTTAATTTAATTTTATTTCATTTTGAGACAGGATCTCCCTCTGTCACCAGGCTGGAGTGCAGTGGTGCGATCTAGACTCACTGCAATCTCCGCCTCCTGGGTTCAAGCGATTCTCCTGCCTCAGCCTCCCGAATATCTGGGACTACAGATACAAGCCACCACAGCCAGCTAATTTTTGTATTTCTAGTACAGACGCGGTTTCACTTGTTGGCCAGGATGATCTCAACTGCTTGACCTCATGATCTGCCTGCCTCAGCCTCCCAAAGTGCTGGGATTACAGGCGTGAGCCACCACGCCGGGACACACCAGCTTATTTTTATATTTTTCATAGAGATGGGTTTTCGCTGTGTTGGCCAGGCTGTTCTCGAACCCCTGACCTCAAGTGATTCGCCCACCTTGGCCTCTCAAAGTGCTGGGATTACAGGCGTGAGACACTGTACCTGGACCCAAACTCTCTTTAAAGTAGAGGTGTCTCTTCTGTCCTTGCTTGCTTTTTGCCTTCATCTCATGCCCCATCCCCCCATCCTGCTGATCCCGCAGAGGCCTGTCCATGATTACAAGCATGTTTTGACCCTCGAGCCCTCCTGTCTGTGTGGCCCTGATGCTTTCCTGGTTTATCTCAGGTTAGCCTAATTCTCTGTCTTGCTGATGCCCAAACTACCAGCAATGGGCTTCTCAGCACTGCCTCTGACATCCTTGAAAGTTTTCTTGCTTCCTGGGATCAACCAGATTTTCAAGTCACATCCTGATTTTCTGTTTTTTGTCTTGAGACAGGGTCTCACTCTGTTGCCCAGGCTGGAGTGCACTGGCGCAATCACGGCTCACTTCAGCCTCAACCTCCCAGGCTCAAGAGATCCTCCGCTCTCTGCCTTCCAAGTAGCTGAGACTACAGCCACACACCATCATGCCCAGCTAATTTTTTTTTTTTTGGAGACAAAGTCTTGCTCTATCGCCAGGCTGGAGTGCAGTGGTGTGATCTCAGCTCACTGCAACCTCCACCTCCCAGGTTCAAGTGATTCTCCTACCTCAGCCTCCCGAGTAGCTGGGACTACAGGCGCGTGCCACCACGCCCAGCTAATTTTTGTATTTTTAGTAGAGACGGGGTTTCACCACGTTGGCCAAGATGGTCTTGATCTCTTGACCTCGTGATCCCCCCACCTCGGCCTCCCAGAGTGCTGAAATTATAGGCTTGAGCCACTGCGCCCGGCCAAGCCCAGCTGATTTTTAAATTTTTTGTAGAGACAGTGTCTCACTATGTTGTTCAGCTGGTCTCGACCTCCTAGGCTCAAGCAGTCCTCCCACCTCAGCCTCCCAAAGTGCTGGGATTATAGGTGTGAGTCACTGCACCAGGACCTGAATTTCTTTTTCACACCCCAAGACAGAGAATCCATTATCATCCTAAGAATCTTATTTCCTTTGAGTGGAAAAGTATTAGAGATTAAAATCTGGATGTGGGGCCACATTTAGTGTGGTCAGTGGCCTCCAGTGGTGAAGAGTCCTGGTGTGAGCAAACACCCCCATGGTGAGGTCCTGCAAATCCAGGGTCTGCTGGGCAGATGAGGCAGAAGACAGAGGTATTTATACGTCATAGCTACTGGCAGTCCTTCATGGCATCTACCCTCCAGGCCTTCCTGACTGAGATGAAGAAGGAATGGCAGGAGCCACCAAACTGCCGGCTCATTTCATCATTGACACACCTGCTACAGGCTTCCAGCACGTTTACCTCTCTGCTAAATCACAGGAGGAAATCCATACTAATTCCTGGGGTTTGCTGGCCAAAATGATGTGTAACTTGGTGCATGAGTGGCTCCTACAGGCTCTGGGCTGCTGCTTCTCTCTGCACAGACCCAGAATTAGGTGTGTTTACTCTCCCCTAGGCTTGGAGGCTTCCAGGTCCCTCAGCTTTGGTTTCAAACTTCTGTATCCCAGGTGCCTAGCACAGTGCCTGACACACGGGTGGTGCAGAGTGGGTTCAAAATAAATGTTTGTAGATTGACTACCTGAATGAATAAATGAACCAACTTCCCCCATCTTCTCAAAGTGGAGGCTAGGAAACTCCATTCTTCCTATTTCCAAAGGATAAACTGAGGCACAGACTGGACACTGCGCCCCACCCTACAGCTGATATCAGAACCAGTATGTTTCCTCCAAAGCAAGATGGGTTAATGTTGGCCCCTCCCAAGTCTCTCAGGTGACAGCGCTGGGTTCTGAGATAGAAGCCTGGGCCCCATAGACACCAGTCTCTACTCCCCACCCAACCCCACCCAGGGCCCCTTCAACACCATGGGCCCAGAGCCAGTTGAAATTAACCAGTGCAGGGACAGGCCTGTGGCTCTGGGTCCTGACTGGCTGCTCCACAGTCTGTTCAAAAAGAAACAAGAGGTGGCAGGGCGCGGGGGCTCACACCTGTAATTCCAGCACTTTGGGAAGCCTAGGCAGGTGGATCACTTGAGGTCAGGAGTTCGAGACCAGCCAGGACAACATGGCAAAAACCCTTCTCTACCAAACATACAAAAAATTAGCCAGGCATCATAGCACATGCCTGTAATCCAAGCTACTTGGGAGGTTGAGGCAGGAGAATCACTTGAACCCAGGAGGCAGAGGTTGCAGTGAGCGAGAACGTACCACTGCACTCCAGCCTGGGTGACAGAGTGAGACTCCGTCTCAAAAAAAAAAAAAAAAAAACCTAAAAAAAACAAGAGGAGCTGGGGAGTGGTGGCTCACTCTTGTAATCCCAGCACTTTGGGAGGCCAAAGTGAGAGGATCACTTGAGTCCATGAGTTTCAGACCAGCTGATGCAATATTGGGAGACCCGGTCTCAACAACAACAATTAGCCCAGCATGGTGGTGTGTGGCTGTAGTCCCAGCTACTTGGCAGGCTGAGATGGGAGGATCGCTTGAGCCCAGGAGTTCGAGGCTGCAGTGAGCTGTGATCGCACCACTGCACTCCAGCCTGGGTGACAGAGCCAGACCCTGTCACTAAAAACAAAAAGAAAGAAACAAGGAGCCAGAGGAGGGGGAGCTTGGACTTGGGGGCTCCTTGTCCTTCTCCAGGCTCTCGGAGGGACAGCTGAGTCTGAGTGGAGTCAGCTAGGGTCCGCTTGACCTCCCACCACACAGGGAGACTGAGGCACAGAGGAGGAATAGACATTTCTGGGGTTTTCCCTATGAGGTCTCCCCAGAGCTCAACCTTCCTGCTGGGATTAGGAGTGGGCTTCTCAAGTCCCCTGCTTGGGAAAGTCCACAAAGGAGGAGAAGCCAGGGCCAGGGGTTTGGGGCCCAGAGAGGTTTTTGCTCCATCAGCCAGGCCTTTGGGCATCTAACGCCCTGCCTGGAGCATCCTGAAGGTGGCAGAGGCCCCTGGTCTCAGGGCCCAGCACAGGGAAGGCTCCCACAGCAGCCCCCATGCCCACTGGGGTTTTCTCCTAAAAGTGATAGCTACTATTTATCAAACTTAACTGTGTGCATGGAGCTGTGCTAAGGGCTGCCTGTGCAACGTCTTCCTATCAGCACAACCTCTCTAGGAGGCTGGGTGTTAAAGATGAACAACTTTTTTTTTTTTTTTTTGAGACGGAGTCTCTCTCTGTTGCCCAGGCTGGAGTGCAGTTGCGAGATCTCGGCTCACTGCAACCTCTGCCTCCCAGGTTCAAGCGATTCTCCTGCCTCAATCTCTCAAGTAGCTAGATTTACAGGCAGCTGCCACCACACCCAGCTAATTTTTTGTATTTTTAGTAGAGATGGGGTTTCACCATGTTGGCCAGGCTGGTCTCGAACTCCTGACCTCAGGTGATCCACCCACCTTGGTCTCCCAAAATGCTGGGATTACAGGCGTGAGCCACTATGCCTGGCCATAAGGATGAAGAACTTGACTTTAGAGACCTCTGGGAACTTATTCAAGGTCGCACGACTAGTAAGACACCAGATCCTCTCAAAGCCATTGGCTTAACTGCTCCCCTACCTGCCCTGCCAAACACACACAGTGGGGGACACACCCATAGCCCTGGCCCTGTGACAGACCCTGCCATCAGCTGTCAGGTGGAGGCCCCAAACATCTGGCTTAGCAGATAGGAGAGACCAAGAAGGGCTGGAGCTGCTCCCCAAGGGAGGCTTGGCCCTTTTCTGGGGGAACTATCTGTTCCCTCCTCCAGGACTAACACAGACAGAGTTTTTCCAGCAAGGAAGGGGCCCTCATGGGCTTGGATGGGAGGCCAGGACTGAGAAGAGGAGCTACCTGCCCTGAGGAAGGTTGGGTCAGCCATTGAGAGGCACCAGGAACCAGGGGATTTGTAGGGGAGAAAAGACAGGGGCAAGCCAGAGGGAAGATGGGAGCTGATCGCCCACAATGCCATCCTCACCCCCTTGGGTACACCAGCCGCTGCCTTGTCATACAGACATACCCTAGGACACACAGGCATGTTGAGCACAGATGCAAGAGAGACTTTCCCTTTACCTCCACCCACCCCCCTGCTCCCCCTTCCATTGTCCAGCCCAGGCCTAGCCAGGAGTGTGGGTGGTCCAGTCACTTGCTGCTGTTTTGGGTTAATGTGGATTCACAGCTGCAGTGATTCTTATTTTATTTATTTATTTATTTATTTATTTATTTATTTATTTATTTATTTATTTTCAGACGGACTCTTGCTCTGCCGCCCAGGCTGGAGTGCAGTGGTGCCATCTCAGCTCACTGTAATTTCCGCCTCCTGGGTTTAAGCAATTCTCCTGCCTCAGCCTCCAGAGTAGCTGGGATTACAGGTGTGTGCCACCACGCCCGGCTAATTTTTTTGTATTTTTAGTAGAGACGGGTTCACCATGTTGGCCAGGCTGGTTTCGAACTCCCGACTTCAAGTGACCTGCCCACCTCAGCCTCCCAAAGTGCTAGGATTACAGGTGTGAGCCACTGCAACTGGCCCGTGATTCATATTTTAACAGTGTTTGGTTGGCTTTAAATAAAGTGCATAGCAGGGGTGGGGGAACCCCTCCTTAATGCTGGGGTTCCTTTCACACAGCCAGTGTTGTCCAGGGGAGTCCAAGTGCACCCTTCTAGACACAGCGCCTCCCTACCCTGGCTCCAAGCATCAGGGGCCCTCTGATGGCACCTGGGATGCTGCTTGGGGCTGACCCTCGATCTCTACCTTTACCCCACAGCAGAGAAGGTTGTTCTGTGGTTCTGGGTATTTCAAAGGGTCACGCCTTGGTGGGGGCTGGGGCAGTGCAGAGGCAGCTTCCCCAGCAGTGGCCACAGGCAGTCAGCCCCCATCACCCCTTGTTCTGAGCCACTGTGTGCCTGCTGCCCTGAAAGCAGAGGGTGACTGAGTCACAGGTGGGTCCTCAGGACCTAGCAGAAGGGGAGGCATGCATGGCGGAGGTCCGACGGGCTTCAGGAGAGAGGAGAGGAAGGCCAGTCGTCCACGCCAGGTCCAAGTCGAAGAAGGAGTGGAAGCTGGACTGCAGAGAGGCCTGAGCTCAATTTTAAAGTGAATGAAGCTAAGGGAGTGCGCAGAGACAGGACCAGTAGGGCAGGCTGGGGATGGAGAGCAAGTTCACAGCAGGGGCCAGGTCAGAAGGAGGAACTTGGACTTTATCCTGAGGCCACATGGAACAGCTGGAAGGGTCAGAAGTGGGAGGGAGCCAGGAGTGCAGGGTCAGGGGAAGGAAGAGGGGGCCGCTGGCCATAGGTCCTCCTCCACAGGGCTCCCCAGCATAGATTCCCCCAGGACATAGGATAGGTACTCTCCCCACGCGGGTCTCACGCCCTGCAGGTTCCCTGCACCTGCATGCAGGCCCTTCCAGGCGGCCCCCTACGCCAGGCCTGCGTCCCGGCCACCTAAGCCTGAGTAGACAGAGCTGAGGTCTTCAGCCACCGACTCCAATGACGTAGTGAATCAGGGCTGGGAACCAAGGCCGTCCCCGCCCTACCCAGCCAGCCCTACAGGCCAAGGTCAGTCTTAGTCGGCTGTGGTTTCCGGTCTGCTGCTGCCCCGCCAGAGCCTGGCTCCCTCTAGCTGGTTTGACCTCGAAATCTCACCGACTGAGAAGAGCCATTTCCTGGAGAGTTTCCCCTCCCTACCCCCATCCCAAGCTTCAGTGTGCGAATCCCCAGTCCCAATCCAGCTCTGCTGCTTATGAGCTGTGTGACCTCGGGGAATTTACTTCACCTCTCTGTACCCTACTTTCTTCAAGTTTTAGGAAGATTGAGTACAGGCTGACAGTAAAGACAGCACCCCTTATTGAGGATGGTCTTTGCGATGTGTGATTAAGTCTTTTGTGTGGATGAGGAAGTTGAGGGTCAGATGTTGCTAGTTGGGGAGAGCCCAGATTTCAGCCTCTCATCCTGGGCTGGGGCTTTTTCCAAGACTAAACTCTCCTTATTTATTTTTTATTTTTATTTTTTTTTTTGAGATGGAGTTTCACTCTCATCGCCCAGGCTGCCGTGCAATGGCGCAATCTTGGCTCACCGCAAACTCTGCCTCCCAGGTTTAAGCGATTCTCCTGCCTCAGTCTCCCGAGTAGCTGGGATTGCAGGTGCCTGCCACCGAGCCTAGCTAATTTTTGTATTTTAGTAGAGACAGGATTTTGCCATGTTAGCCAGGCTGGTCTCAAGCTCCTGACCTCAGGTGATCCACTCGCCTTGGCCTCCCAAAATGCTGGGATTACAGGCATCAGTCACTGCGTCTAGCCTCCTTTTTTTTATTTTAATTTTTGTGGGTACATAGTAATTGTATATATTTATGGAGTACATGTAAGGGGTACATGAGGTGTTTTGACACAGGCGTGCAATGTGAAATAAGCACATCATGGAGAATGGGGTATCCATCCCCTCAAGCATCTAAACGCTCTTTGATGACCCTTGTGTGAGCTGGTGTTTTTGTTTTTGTTTTGAGACAAGGTCTTGCTCTGTCACCCAGGCCAGAGTGCAGTGGCGTGATCATGGCTCACTGCACCCTAGACCTCCTGGGCCCAGGTGATCCTCCTGCCTCAGCCTCCTTAGTAGCTGGGACTACAGGCATGCACCACCACACCTGGCTAATTTTCATATTTTTTTGTAGAAATGGGGTTTCACCATGTTGCCCAAGCTGGTCTTAAACTCCTGGGCTCAAGCAATCCACCCGCCTGGGCCTCCCAAAGTGCTGGGCTGGGATTACAGGCATGAGCCACCATGCCCAACCGTGTGAGCAGGTGTTGAACGAATAAAGGAATAGTAACTGCTGGTCATTTTGAACCCCTGGGTCTCTGGAAACTTGTGAGCCATCTGAGGGCAGCTCTATCCACCCATGGGCTGATTTTCATCCCTGGGGACAGAGACTAGACAGTGGGATTAGTGATGGTTAGAGGGTACCTAAAAGGATGGGAAGATGCAGGCCAGGACGGGGATTAGAGGTGACCTGGGAGGTCAGCACTACAGGGTACAGGAATGACGCTGTCAAATTTTCTCCATCAGAGGGTTCCACCCATCCTTCAAGGCGTCTCTTCCTTGAAGCCTTCCCTGACCACTTCATTCTCTTGTTCAATAATTCCTGGGACACGAGAAGCTACAGCTCAGCCCCTGTGAGCTGAGTGTACCTTGTGACTGCATGTGACACAGTCTGACCATTATGCAGCATCAAATCATTTCTGGAGAGCTTGCCAATACATTAGCTCACTTAACTCTCTTAACAGCCCTGGGACGGAGGAGTTACATGTTTATCACCTCGGTTCTAAGGTCCAGAGAAGTTTGAATGTCTTGCTCACAGGAGCATTGGCTGAGACTCAAGTTTAGGCTCCCTGGTTCCAAATCACATACATTCTGTTCATTACAGCACTTTACCTGAGGTTGGGGCTGCCTCTGCGTTCTGGGTGCTTACTTAAAACTCGAAGTTTCCTAGCAGCCAAGGTAAAAAGGGAAACCTGATGACTTAGATGGCCCTGTTCTGTCTGAAACAAAGAAACCTATCAGTTCATCTGGAGTTTCAGACAGTATCCGGTACTTACTTCCAGCAGGATTGATTTCATGGATTCTGTGTGACATCCTCACCCATTGATTTGCAGGAAGGTATTATGTTGATCCCATTAGAGGCTATAGGAATGATATTAGTGAGAACTTGGGGTGGAATTTCCCAGGGAAATTGCACTAAATGATTCCAGGTGATTGCCTCCTGCCTTCTTTTCTTTTCTTTTCTTTTCTTTTCTGTTCTTTTCTTTTTTTTTTAATAGAGATGGGGGGTCTCCTTATGTTGTCCAGGTTGGTCTCGAACTCCTGAGCTCAAGGAATCCTGCTGCCTCAGCCTCCCAAAGTGCTGGGAATTACAGGCATGAGCCACCGCACCCAGCCATGTTTCCTGGCATCTAACTTGATCCAGGGTGCAGCTGAGACATCAGGGGAGCCAGCATGTGAAGTGGAAAGAGTTGAAAGAGTGCTGGAGCCACAGAGAGCAAGGTTCAAATCTTGGCCCTACTGCCAACTGTCCTTAGGCAAGTTATTTAATTTCTCTGAATCTCATTTTCCCCACTTGTTAAGATGGGAACGAGAATGCATTCTCAAATCATTATTGTGGGGAGTCATTCAATCATTCATTCAGTAAAAATGTAGAGCCCGCCTTTGCCATGCTCTGTGCCTAGGCACTGGCGACATGACTACAGACAAGGATGGCAAAGGACCTGCCCCCATGAAGCTTATGTTCTAGAGGCAGCAATAGATCATAATAAACAAATAATTAAATAAGAAACTGTCAGCCGGGCACGGTGGCTCATGCCTGTAATCCTAGCACTTTGGGAGGCCGAGGCAGGTGGATCACAAGATCAGGAGTTCGAGACCAGCCTGGCTAATATGGTGAAACCCCGTCTCTACTAAAAATACAAAAATTAGCCGGGTGTGGTGGGGGGTGCCTGTAGTCCCGGCTACTCAGGAGGCTGAGGCAGGAGAATCACTTGAACCTGGGAGATGAAGGTTGCAGTGAGCCGAGATTGTGCCACTGCACTCCAGCCTGGGTGACAGAGCTAGACTCTGTCTCAAAAAAAAAAAAAAGAAAGAAAGAGAGAGAGAAAGAGAAAGAAAGAAAGAAAGAAAGAAAGAAAGAAAGAAAGAAAGAAAAAGAAAAAGAAAAGAAAAGAAAGCATCAGCTGATAGGGAAAAGATAATTTAGTAGGTGATACGATGATATGATTCTGGCTGAGATTGCTAGGGGCCTTCTAATTTCCATTCTCCTCTTCTTCCAGTGTAATAGAACACAGGACTTCCCAGAATAAAAGCTACATTTCCTAGGCTCCCTTGAAGCTAAATGTAGCCATGGAACTGAGTCTGGGCCAATGGGATGTAAGCAGAAGCAACCTCTGGGAAATACCCTTAAAGAAAGGGGACACAGGCCGGGTGCAGTGGCTCACGCCTGTAATCCCAGCACTTTGGAAGGTCGAGGCGGGCAGAACACCTGAGGTCGGGAGTTCGAGACCAGCCTGACCAACATGGAGAAACCCCACCTCTACTAAAAATATAAAGTTAGGCTGGGTGTAGTGGCTCACGCCTGTAATCCCAGCACTTTGGGAGGCCGAGGCAGGTGGATCATGGGGTCAGGAGTTGGAGACCAGCCTGGCCAACACGGTGAAACCCCGTCTCTACTAAAAATACAAAAATTAGCCAGGCATGGTGGTGTGTAGCCTGTGGTTCCAGCTACTTAGGAAGCTGAGGCAGGAGAATCGCTTGAACCCAGGAGGCAGAGGTTGCAGTGAGCTGAGATCGTGCCGCTGCACTCCAGCCTGGGCAACAGAGCGAGACTCCATCTCAAAAAAAAAAAAAAAATACAAAATTAGCCGGGCATGGAGGTGCATGGCTGTAGTCCCAGCTACTTGGGAGGCTGAGGCAGGAGAATCGTTTGAATCGGGAGGCAGAGGTTGCAGTGAGCCAAGATGGCACCATTGCACTCCAGCCTGGGCAACAAGAGCGAAACTCCATCCCAAAAAATAATAAAATAAAGAAAGGGGACACATTCCTCTTTACCCCTTCCTCCTACCTGCAGAGCAAGACTCTGTCTCAAAAAAAAACAAAAAAAAATAGAGACAGAGTCTTGCTATGTTGCCCAAGCTGGTCTCAAACTCCTGACCTCAAGTGATCCGCCTGCCTTGGCCTCCCAAAGTGCTGGGATTGCAGGTATGAGCCACCGCGCCCAGCCAAGAAATAAACTTCTATCTTGCTTAAGCCACTAAAATTTTGAGTTTTCTCTCGCACACAGTCTGTCTTGATTTTCTTTGCCACAGCGAGAGTGGCTGGGGTTTTTGTCCAATTGGGTGATGAAAGAAGGCCTTAGAAGGCCTTTTGCAGGGGTAATATTTGACCTGAGACTTGCCTGGTGAGAAGGAGCCAGCCATGGGGAGATCAGGGAGGAGCATCCCAACAGGATGGCACTCGTGCTTTCGAGGAACAGAGGAGGTGAGCAGAGGGCAGGAGTTGCCCGGAGTAGGGAATGGGTGTGGGGAAGTCACAAGGATTTTACACACAGGATGATATCCTCTGATTTATGTTTCTAAAAGGTCACTCTGACTGCTGTGTGGCAACCGCATTGTAGGGGGCCTAAGCGAAGCCAGGAGGCCAGGTGAGAGACTCCTGGGGTGACGGAGGAGCATGATGAGGGGCCCGGCGGGTGGGCAGTGGAGATGGGGAGAAAAGGATAGAAGCATGAAGCTAGATCCAGTAGAATGAGCTGTTATTGGAAGTGGGGATTGGGAGTGAGGGAAAATTAAGAGTCAAGGAAGCAACTGGGTTTGGGGATTTGAGGAACCAAGTGGATGGAGAGGACTGGAGGAGGCTCAGGGTTTGCTTCTTTGCTTGCTTGTGTTTAGGGAAAGGATTCAAATAAAATAAGACTGTTAATGTATCACTTGTTTGGCCTTTCTCAAATATTAGTTTTCTTTTCTTTTTGAGGCATGGTCTTGCCCTGTCACCCAGGCTGGAGGGCAGTGGCACTATCTTGGTTCACGGCAACCTCCACCGCTCAGGTTCAAGCAATTCTCGTGCTTCGGCTTCTCGAGTAGCTGGGATTACAGATGTGTGCCACCATGCCTGGCTAATTTTTGTATTTTTAGTGGAGATAGGGTTTCACCATGTTGACCATGCTGGTCTTGAACTCCTGACCTCAAGTGATCTGCCCGCCTTGGCCTCCCAAAGTGCGGGGATTATAGGCATGAGCCACCGCATCCAGCCCAAATATTAGTTTTCTCACCTATACTTTTGGCAGTGGGGTAAGGGACAGAATTTTTTTTTTTTTAATAGAGACAGGGTTTCACTGTGTTGCCCAGGTTGGTCTCAAACTCTCGGTCTCAAGTGATCCTCCTGCCTCGGCCTCCCAAAGTGCTGGAATTACAGGCACGTGCCACTGCACCCGGCCAAGGGACGGATTTTTGTATTGATTTCATTCAAGTCAACAAACTCATATAAACTACCAACTACCGGCAGAGCCCTGGTCAGGTTTAAGGACCTGAGTGAGGGTCCTTGTCCTTGGGAACATGATCTGTGGAGGAGACACACAGGACCATGGACCATCCCAGTAGGGAGCAGAGAGGCAATGACACAGGTAGGTGCTGGGCTGGGACCTGTCAATCTCCAGGGGTTGGAAGGTTGGCGGGAGAGAAGGAATTCACAGAGCTGGGAATGCAAACAATGAACCTTGAAGGTCAAAGCTTTGGTCTAGCAAGTTTGGAAAGGAAAGGCATCTCAGGACAAGGGAACAGTGCATGGAAAGATCCAGAAGCCAAGAGAACAGAGAACATTCAGAGAAAGGTGAGTGTCAAGACTCAGAGAGCTCACAGCCTGCCTTGAGCCCCTCAAGCAGATCCTCCTCCCAGGACACCCCCGCACACTGAACTCTCTGCAGAGCCAAGCTGACCTCACAGCTCTCCAAACCTGCCCTTGTTTTTGTTTTTTAAATTATTTAATTTATTTATTATTATTTTTTGAGATAAGGTCTTCCTCTGTTTTACAGGCTGGAGTGCAGTGGTAGGATCTCAGCTCACTGCAACCTGGGCTCCGCCTCCTGGGCTCAAGTGATTGTCATGCCTCAGCCCTCTGAGGAGTTGGGATTACAGGCGTGCACCACCACACCCAGCAAATTTTTGTGTTTTTAGTAGAAACAGGGTTTCACCTTGTTGGCCAGGCTGCTCTCAATCTCCTGACCTCAAGTGATCTGCTTGCCTCAGCCTCCCAAAGTGCTGAGATTACAGGTGTGAGCCACCAAAATATTTATTTTCTTTATTAGAGACAGGGTCTCACTCACTCAGGCAGGAGTGCAGTGGTGCCATCATAGCTCAGTGCAGTCTTGAACTCCTGGACTCAAGCGATCTTCCCATCTCAGCCTCCCAGGTAGCTAGGGCTACAGGCCTGTGTCACCACACTTGGCTAAAAAGGTAACTTTTTCTTTTTTTTTACTTTTTGTAGAGATGGTGTCTTGCTATGTTGCTCAGGCTGGTCTTGAACTCCTGGCTTCAAGGAATTCTCCCACCTTGGCCTCCCAAAGTGCCGATTACAGGCCTGAGCTATCACACTGGCCCAAACCTGCCCTTTGACCTCCCTCCTCCTCCCATTTGGAGAAACCGCCCCCATCCTTCAAAGTCCTGCTGGAACTCCCACTTCCCCTCTTCCTCCTCCTCAGCTCTCAGGGGACCCTGCAGAACTCCCAGCGTGTATCTCTGGAAGGATGCTCAGGGTGAGTTATTTTTGCACAGATCTGGCCTGGCTGCCCCTAGACAGTAGAAACCTCCTTCCTCCCAGGACTCCCCAGGGCCCAGCCAAGGGTGCTGGTGATGAGGGTCATGGGGCACAGGGTTCTGAGGGTAGGGGGACTGGACTGGCTCAGCTCTGAGAGCCTTTCCAGTTCCAGCCCCATCCCCCAGCTCTCCCGCCTGATTCCCCGCACCTCCCCACTCCCTCACCAGGTGATAATGATGACTGGTCCATTCCTAACGTGTGTGCACCCTGCCCCACTTCCATCCACCCCCAGACTGCTCAGGGCTGCACCTCACAACTCTGGGCCCTCCACCAGCATGGTCTCCCTGGGGACATCTCACACTTCCCGCGTTACTTGTCCCTCCGGGCCCATCCCTTGTTTACATCCCTTATCCTCCCTCTGAGGTTTGTATACACTCCCCGCTGGACATGAACTCCTATCGCTGCGTGGCCCCTGCCCTGCTGCCTTGGCTCAGGCTGCCTGATACACGAGCCCCGTGGCTCCTTCTCCCGTTCACTACTCAGCCCCTTGCCTGCATCTAGAGAAGACTATTTTCAAGCTCTTTCCCACCTGTCATCCCATGTGGTCACAACAGTCCAGAGAGGAAAAGGAAGTCCAGAGAGAGGGTGTGGTCAGCTCAAGATCACACAGGACTTCCAACCCGAGTAGGTCCTCTACAGCCCACATGTCCCAGCCGTGGGACACTTCCCTTTAATGCAAAATCCCAGGGGTCTGAGTCCCTAGTCTATGAGGGCACAGAAAGCCGTATCTTCACCGAGCAATGTACATAGGTCCCTCCAGGCCACCTTGGCCAGACCACGTCCCCTCCTCCAGCCTCCTGGCTCCAGCCACCACACCTCCCTTCAGGGGCTCCCCCGTGCCATCTGGATGTCCACTCACCTTAGCTGCCACCGCAAACCATGGCCTGCTCTGCCCCAAACATGGTCTCAGACCCTCCCCTCCATCCGCATGGGGTAACAGAGGCAGGTGATCCAGTCCAGCAAGCTTTGCTGAGGACTTCAGGATAGCAGCTGAGAATTACCGGCTGAGCATAGAAGAAAAGATGTGAGGGTCTGCTCACATGGAATGGGTCTGCCCTCAGCAGTCACAGGCCAAGCTGACACCTCATTGCCAATCCCATTGCAAGAGACAGTTCCCTTAACCATCATCGAACCCCCGTCCTACCTAGTCTCAGCTTCTACTCCTTAGAGTAAGATAGAGAAAGCAGCTGGCCCTTCTAAGGCCACTAACCAGTCCTCACTTCTCACTTGAGAGCTGACTGCATCCAGGATGATTGAAAATGAGAAAGTAAGGCCAGGTACAGTGGCTCACACCTGATATCCCAGCACTTTGGGAGGCCGAGGTGGGAAGATCACTTGAGGCCAGGAGTTTGAGACCAGCCTGGGCAACATAACAAGACCCTGTCTACAAAAAATACGAAACTCGCTAGGTGTAGTGGTGTGCGCCTGTAGTCCCCGCTACTCAGGAGGCTGAGGTAGGAGGATTACTTGAGCCGGGGAGGTGGAGGTTGCAGTGAGCCGAGATCACGCCACTGCACTTCAGCCTGGGTGACAGAGTGCGATTCTGTATCAAAAAAAAAAAAAAAAAGAAAGAAAGAAAGAAAGAAAAAGGAAAAAGAAAATGAGAAAGTCTTGTCCTTTCAGAAGAACTCCACCCTCTGCCCACAGAGTCTCCCTCTGGGACAACCCATCCCAACCCGTGATCTGAGCTGTATGCTCTGAAATAACATCATACGGGGTTCGCCCTCAGCTCACTTCATTCCTGCTGACATCTGCCTGGGCTCCTGGCTTTCTCCCAAAGGAGTATAAATTTGAACGAGGACCCATATGGACCTTGGGGAGGGGAATCTGAGGGCTCCTCCCTTAGTGCTCTAGGAAGTGGTAGAGCAGTAGTGACAAGAGGGACTCTAAGGAAAGAGCAGGATGGGCTGTGAGTGTGTGAAGGGCCACTCAGGGCACAGCTCAAGGCATCTTGGAGCTCTGCTCAAGCCCTCCAGGTGCCAATCTTTCTGACCATGACCATCTCTGTCCAGCCCGGGGCATAGTCAAAGGGAGGTAAGACTCCCTCGTGCCTTGCTTCCCCAGAGGGCAGCCTAGTACCAGGCACATGGAGGCCTTCAGATGAATCAAACTGACCCAAGTCCAAATTGGAATAAAATGAGTGAGGGTTGCCCTCACCTCTTCCTGGAAAAGCATAAACAAGAGTAAATGTGGGCCAGGCAAGGTGGCTCACACCTGTAATCCCAGCACTTTGGGAGGCCGAGGTGGGCAGATTACTTGAAGTCGGGAGTTCGAGACCAGCCTGGCCAACATGGTGAAACTCTACTAAAAATACAAAAATTAGCTGGGTGTGGTGGTGGGCGTCTGTAATCCCAGCTACTCAAGAGGCTGAGGCAGGAGAATCACTTGAACCCGGGCGGTGGAGGTTGCAGTGAGCTGAAATTGAGCCACTGCATTCCAGCCTGGGCGACAGAGTGAGACTCCATTTCAAAAAAAACAAAAAACAAAAGAGGCCTGACGCAGTGGCTTACACCTGTAATCCCAGCACTCTGGGAGGCAGACGAATCATCTGAGGTCAGGAGTTCGAGACCAGCCTGGCCAACATGGTGAAATCCCATCTCTACTAAAAATACAAAAAGTAGCCGGGCGTGGTGGTGGGCGCCTATAATCCCAGCTACTTGGGAGGCTGAGGCAGGAGAATCACTTGAACCCAGGAGGTGGAGGTTGCAGTGAGCCGAGATTGCGCCATTGCACTCTAGCCTGGGCAACAAGAGCGAAACACCACCTCAAAAAAAAAAAAAGATTAAATGTGACATTGGGCAGAGTTAGAAAAGAAACATCTACATTCAGCCAGGGCAACAAGAATGATCTAGAACATGTGGTGTGAGTGGAAAGAACCAGCGTCCAAGCTGCTGTGCCTCTGCCTGGCTGTCTGGTGGGGCTGCCAGGGGGTGGTGCCTGCAGAACAGCCAAACAGCTGGCCAGATTTTCCCCCTAAGCCAGATGATGCCATTTGTTGTTCCACCCCCAGCCAGCTGTCAGTCCTTCCCGGGCCCCAGGAGAGGTGCCCCATTGCTGCCACCTGTACTCAGCTGTCTCTGACTCCTAGGGCAGGCAGAGGGGCAAGGGGACTGGGCACACTGACTGGGTCAGGGAGTCAAAGGTCTTCACTTGGCACTCACTGCCACAGGCCATAGGAAGCCAACCCAGTGTGGGCCCAGGTTTTGGGACAGATCCCACCAGCTGGAGGAGGAGAAGGCACCTCCAGCCCCCTTTGGCCAGGGCCTCTCTCTGTTCCTGACCAGCACCAAGGCCTTGGTGGTGGGAGGGGCTCAGATCCGGCAGAACACCAGCTGTCCAGGCAGATTAGCAGGTCAGAGTGCCCCCGCTGGCTTCACCAGCCCAGAGGACTTGGGCAAGTCACTGCTCTCCTTTTGCTGCCCTTTCTCTGTGAGAGGTGAATAAACATCGTAAACAGTGTTGTCCTCAGATGGGCTTAGAGAGCTTGGCAAGATAGAGCGTGTGAAGTCCAGGCGTGGTGCACTGCACGGGGCAGGTGCTGGTCCATTGGGCATTCTTTTTCCTGGGAAAGCCTCTCTGTGGCTTTGTTTCCTCCTCTGTGAAGTGGGGGGTTTGTAGGAATCCAGCGTGACCACAAGATGAAGGCCTCAGCATAATTCCTGGAACCGAGGTCCTCCATAAACAGGATTCTGCCTCAGGACCCGCGGCCCTCCCCTTTTCTCTCTCCACAGGACTCAGCCCCTGGCAGGCTTGTGGTGCAGACAGTGAATGGTCTTGCAGTGGCGGGATTTGTCCACCTGTGTGTCCCTGTGTTTGAGTCTCTTCTGCTTGAGTCTGAACTTCAGGCTGGTGGCCACAGAACCCAACACTCTCACTTTACGGATGAGAAAACGGAAGCCCAGAGAGGGCCAGGGACTTGTCCAGGTTCCCTCAGCCAGTCCATGCCGGAGCTGTACTAGGACACCCTCCTCTCTGTGCCCAGAGCGATGGCCACAACACCCCTTTCTGTCTGCTTGAAAACCCCTCTTCATTCTTGCTGATCTGTACTCATCTTTCAGTCTCTGCCTCTTTAGCAACCAGAGCCTACGAAGAGGTGACCAGGCTCTGGTCACCCCCCAGAGCAAAGAAACTGGGGGTGTAGGGGTGGGAACTGAAGGGGAGGGGCATGGCAGGGGCTGAGAATGCGGCTGTTCTGGCCTGGGGGCCTGAGCCAGGCTGCCTACAGAGGAGCCAGTATGCCCAGACATTAGGGCTTTGTGAGTTGAAGAGCTCGGTGTGGGGATGGTTGTTTTGTTGAGCTGACATTGTTTCAGGTTGACTGAATGTCAGTGTCTTAGTGTCCAGGAGCCAGCTCTTTAGAACCAGCCAGGGTCTTGGGGAGAATGTGGCTGGGGCATCCCAGTCTGGATCAAGGAGGGGAGGGGGCTGTCTGTGTCCCGTGAGCGCTGAGCAGTTCCTTGTGGAGAAAACTGCAGAGGAGGAGTGAGTCCTAGCGTGGATACCAAGAGAGACGAGAGGAGCAGGCGCCCTTGCACCTTGGGGCCGGAGCAGAAGGGCCTGGCCAGAGTGGAGGATGGACAGAGGCAGGACAGGGACCTCTGGAGGCTGGTGCCTTCCTGCCACGGCACTGGGAGCCCTGAGGACAGAGCGATCAAACCTTCATCCACAAAGGAAGAGTCAGGAGAACCATGGGGACCAGGAGGGCCCCGAGAGGCCTTGGGGGCTGGCCAGGCGGGTGGGGTGGGCCAGACTCACAGCTGTCCAGATGTGGGTAAGAGATAACTCTGTTTACTGGGCACCCAGTGGGAGCGGGGTGGGGGGGGTGGGAAGGGGCTCCCAGGGCCAGTGGGGCGGGCAGATTAGGAGGCGGGGGCATGAGTCAGGGGTTTGCGAGCTGCCCCTGGGGCGCTGGTGCTGTCAGAACGAGTGGGAACGTAGCTGATCGCAGAGGGCACCAGCGGCTGCAGGACTTCACCGAGGGACCCTGAGGCTCGTGAGCAGGTGGGCAGGGCAGGGAGGGGCTGGGGATGGTCCTTCGGTGCCTGCCCTGAGGGCTTCTACAGGTGCCCAGCCTGAATCTATGCCCAGGTGGGCCAGGCTCCTGACCTCCAAGGGGGTGCAGGTGGGTAGGGTGAGAATGTTACCATGCATATGTTGCCCCTAAGGGAACAGGCCCATTGGCACCTGAAAAGAGGAGGGTGGCAGGTGGTCAATGGCAGCAGAGGTATGTGTGGCTCCGGTGTGTGTGTTGCGGGGGGTATCTGATCCCCTCCAGGTATGGGCCCTTGTCAGCTTGTTGGATCCCACAGGGTCAGGTCTCGTCCACCCCAGACTCCTTCCTTCCTAATAGGGGTCCTCAGGCCACCCCCTCTCCCACCTAGGAGGCAGGATGTCAGCTGACACAGTATCCCCTTTGGGACACTTCCAGGGGTCTACCTGGGGCACCTGGCTCCACGCCCAGCGTGGTCAGTATTGGAGGGAACTGCAGAGCCTCCTACCACATGAGAATCTCAAAACACTTAGCTCAGGCTAATTCCATGGGAACTGAGGGCAAATCAGAGGGGAAATGAAGATGGCAAGTCTGACTGTAACCCCAGCAGCAGGGATAATGACAGCAAACATTTTCATAGAGCTCCTTATATGCTAGGCACTGTTCTAAGCCCCTTACAGATGTAAATTTCCTTAATGCTTACAACAGGTCTATGAGATGGGCATCATTATCATCACCCCCACTTTACAGATGAGAAAACTGAGGCACAGAGAGTTGAAGTCACATGCCGTTAGTAAATGGCAGGGCTGGGCTTTGAATCCAGGCAGTCCGACTGCAGAGTCTGTGATCTTAACAGCTAACTCTAAACCAGCTAACAGTTGTTTTGTTGGAGGCAACTCAGCATAGTGCTTAGGGATGTGGCTGGAGTCAGGTAGTCCAGGCTGTAACCTGGCTCTGATACCTACCTGCTGGGTGGCTGAAGCAGGTAAATGTCTCTGAACCTCAGCTTTCGCATCTGTAGGATGGATTAATGACATTACTCTTCTTCCTCTTAGAATCCCCAAACCACTTCACAGAATGCTTTGGGGATTCTAAGAGTTAAGGCAGTACAGTTCTTTGTGCAGTTCGGGCTGATTACACAAAGGTGGTGCCATACCACTAGGAAGCTGTCCCTGTCATCTGGTCAATCCCCTCTCCCGCCGTGTCTTCCCAGCTGTGCTATACCTTCTAGGCTCAGATGTCCCGCTCACCCTTATCTGGCCTGGCCCTGGCCAGCTGGCTAGCTGGCCAGGTGTTTGGTGCACTTCCAAAACTTGGGGCAGCGATCTGGGTCCAGGCCCTTATCAGTGCTAGGCAGCACAAGGCCTGCAGCTGGGGGGCGGCCTGGCTGGCGGGTGGCAATCTGGGTCATGGGTGCGCCCTGTAAGTCTCCAGCTGAGCTCAAGGCACCTCTGTTTTCCCCTTTTCTCTCTCACTGATGTCTCAGAACCCTGGCAGGAAGGCACTCCCATTGTACAGATGGGGTGACTGAGGCCTACAGGCTGGAAGCTGCCCAAGGCCCTTCAGCCAGTCAGTGGCAGAGAGGCAGCCTGGACCTCTGGATTCTCCAGCTCTGAGGGCCCCTCTGACCATTCCACTCCTCAGATAGGCAACCAAGGCCACAGTCCCAGCCCCATGGGTGGGACTTTTAGTACCTAAGGCTTAGACACCCTGGAGGCCTCAGCATCTGAGGCCTAAGAAAGTGCATGGGCAAGTCCAGAGAGGGAAGAAAGTGAATAAAGATGGAAGAGAAAGAGGAACTTTGGGAGAAGCAGAGAGGGAGGAGGAAAAAGAGAGAGAAGAGGTGGGTCATCAGGGTCCTCAGGAGCAAAGCCAAGCCCTGCAGTAGGGACTACCTCATCCTCAGGTCCAGGACCCCTCCCCCGCACCCCATCACTTGCCCTGCCTGCCAAGGCAGGGGCCTCTCCCATTCTCCAGTCTGGTGAGATCCAGTAATCCCCTCCCTACCCCCAGGACCGCAGGGTCACCCATTCCTCAGAAAGAAGGCTGTTTGCACATCCCTTTCTTTCTTTTTTTTTTTTTTGAGACGGAGTCTCGCTCTGTTGCCCAGGCTGGAGTGCAGTGGCGCAATCTTGGTTCACTGCAACCTCTGCCCCCTGGTTCGAGGGATTCTCCTGCCTCAGCTTCCTGAGTAGCTGGGATTACAGGCATGCGCCACGACGCCTGGCTAATTTTTGTATTTTCAGTAGAGATGGGGTTTCACCGTGTTGGCCAGGCTCCCTGCCCCATGCCCTCACGTGGCATTTTCCCACCTTGCTCAGCCCACCTGTGCAGCTCCACCCAGGCATGCCTCACATCTGGACTCCCAGCCCTTCACATCTCACCTGTGCTTGGCTGGGCACGGTGGCTCACACCTGTAATCCCAGCACTTTGGGAGGCCTAGGTGGGTGGATCACGAGGTCAGGAGATTGAGACCATCCTGGCTAACGTGGTGAAACCCCGTCTCTACTAAAAAAATACAAAAAATTAGCTGGGCGTGGTGGCAGGCGCCTGTAGTCCCAGCTACTCGGGAGGCTGAGGCAGGAGAATGGCGTGAACCCGGGAGGCGGAGCTTGCAGTGAGCCGAGATCGCGCCACTGCACTCCAGACTGGGAGAGAGAGCAAGACTGTGTCTCAAACACAAGAAAAACTCACCTGTGTTTTTAGGCTAGCGCCAGTGACCCCTCCTCCGGTGACTCCACCCCTGGGGTGCTGCAAACGCGTCCTGCTCTTCCTCCTGCCAAGGCACTCAGCACTTTCGGCCCCTGGGGTCCATGTCACCTCGGAAGCACTGAGGCTGCCCTGTGTTTCCAGTTTGCCTCCCTGTCGTGGCTAGGAGCTTCCCCAGAGTAGAGACGGGCCTTGTTCAGCTCAGCACCCCCACCCACCAGCCCCCAGTGCTCAGCACCCCCTCCCACCAGCCCTCAGTGATCAGCAGCCCCTCCCCACAGCCCCCAGTGCTCGACACCCCCTCCCACCAGCCCCCAGTGCTCGGCACCCCCCCACACAGCCCCCAGTGCTCGGCACCCCCTCACACAGCCCCCAGTGCTCGACACCCCCTCCCACCAGCCCCCAGTGCTCGGCACCCCCCCACACAGCCCCCAGTGCTCAACACCCCCTCCCCACAGCCCCTAGTGCTCGGCACCCCCTCCCCACAGCCCCCAGTGCTCGGCACCCCCTCCCACCAGCCCCCAGTGCTCGGCACCCCCCCACACAGCCCCCAGTGCTCAGCACCCCCTCCCACCAGCCCCCAGTGCTCGGCACCCCCCCACACAGCCCCCAGTGCTCAGCACCCCCTCCCCACAGCCCCCAGTGCTCGGCACCCCCTCCCCACAGCCTCCAGTGCTCAACACAATGCCAGGCACAGAGTGGGAACCTTTGTTGAACCGACCCAATTGCCTGTCACCTCAATGCCCTGTGCTGTAGTGGGCGAGGAGGGAAAAGAGGCACCTCCACACCCAGTCTGGGGCCACCTTAGGTGACCCCTGTCCTCCCCTTGGACCTGCCCTCACATTCCTGGGGAAGGCACACCTTCCTCTCTGCTAGGGACACAACTGAGAAAACTGAGACCCCGAGCTCAGAGGCCTCTTGGCTGGGGCCTAGTCATCCTGGCTCCCCAGTCTCAGAGCCCCAACCCCGCAATAGGGAGCCATTCTTACAATCATTCAGTAAATGTTTATTGAGCACCTACTACATGACAGCCACTCTGCTAGGAGTAGGGAATTTCGTGGGGATTGAGACATACAGGGTCTTCACACTCAGGTAGTTTCCCTTCCAAAAGCATTGTCAGATAATATGAACACAAATCAATCAAGAAACCATGTATTGGTTTTTTTGTTTTGTTTTGTTTTGTTTTTCTTCTAAAGAGTCTCACTCTGTCACCCAGGCTGGAGTGCAGTGGTGCCATCTTGGCTCACTGCAACCTCTGCCTCCCAGGCTTAGGCAATCCTCCCACCTCAGCCTCTCAAGTAGCTGGGACTACAGGTATACGTCACCACACCCAGCTAATTTTTGTATTTTTGTAGACACGTGGTTTCACTATGTTGCCCAGTTGGTCTCAGACTCCTGAGCTCAAGCAATCTGCCTGCCTCAGCCTCCCAAAATGTTAGGATTACAGGTGTGAGCCACCACGCCCAACCAAGAAACCATTTAAAAATTAGTCAGGCATGGTGGTGTGTGCTAGCTACTCTGGAGGCTGAGATGGGAGGATCACTTAAGTCTAGGAGTTTGAGGCTGATGTGAGCTGTAATCATGCCACTGCATTCTAGCCTGGGTAACAGAGGGAGACCCGCTCTCAAAAAAATAAAAAAGAAGAAAGAAATCAGCAGCCCACGCTGAGATAGTGAGACCCTGTTTCTACACACAGATTTTTTTTTTTTTAAATTACCTGGGCACTGTGGCATGCCTATAATTCCAGTTACTCAGGAGGCTGAGCCAGGAGGATCCCTGGGGCCCAGGAGTTCAAGGCTGCAGTGAACTATGATCATGCCACTGCACTCTAAGCCTGGGTGACAGAGTGAGACTCTGTCTCAAAAAGGAAGAGAGAGAGAGAGGAAGGAAGGAAGCAGGGATGGAGGAAGGAAGGAAGGAAGGAAGGAAGGAAGGAAGGAAGGAAGGAAGGAAGGAAGGAAGGAAGGAAGGAAGGGAAGGAGGGAGGGAAAAGAAACCAGAAGATGACAGATTGGGTCAAGGTGGTGGCCAGGGAGGGCCTCTGAAGAGGAGACATTTGGGCCGAGATGTGAGAAGGGCTGAGGTATTGGGGGGAGGGTGTCCGGGATATGGACAACTGGATGTGCAAAGGCCCTGGGACAGGAAAGGGCTTAGTGAGTTCTAGGAACCACAGGAGGCCAATAGGCTAGGTGGGGAGAGAGCAAGAGAGACGGAGTGCAAGATGGGGTCAGGGAGAGAAGCAGGACCACATCGTCCAGACCTGCGGACCACTCCCAAGGATGCTGCAGCCCATGCCCAGTGGGCAGCAGCTATTTCTGAGAGAAGAGCATGTGTTTAGAGCCCCTCAGGGGAGCTAAGCCCCCCTGAAGAAGAGACCAGCAGGTCTTAGCTGGTATTAGCTGAGTCCCAGGGATGGGCAAGAAAAGAAGCCAGGTGAAGACTAGAGAATGAAGGAGGGAGATGGACCTGAGGGTGACCTGCCCGTCTTCCCCAAACATCCTTCGCTGGTGCCAGCCAGACTTACCTCTTCCCTGCACTGCCCCTCTCTCCCAGCCCCTGCTCACCTACCCTCACACCTGCAAATCCAGCTCGTTCTCCCGTTCCCTCCACACTTCCTTCCTCTGGCCCTACCACCTCCAACATGTGGATCCCCTCCACTGACATGTGGCCCCCTCTGGAGGAGGACCAGGAGACCCTGGGATGCCCTGTGCCCCACTCAGCCTGTGCCCTCTGCTGCAGGGACCCGCGGTGCGGGTTATGCTGGGGGCTCAGATCACCGTAGACAACTGGACACTCAGGACCACACCATGGAGGAGCTGCAGGTGGGTGTTCCCTGGCATCAGCAGTGCTCCCACCTGGAGGCTCTGGGGACCCGGTCCTAGACTCCTATCTTCGTTGGGGGTGGAAGAGCCCCTCACAGCCCAGCCTCAGCGGCCACTTCCCACAGGATGATTATGAAGACATGATGGAGGAGAATCTGGAGCAGGAGGAATATGAAGACCCAAACATCCCCGAGTCCCAGATGGAGGAGCCAGCAGATGAGCCCCAGATGGAGGAGCCGGCAGGTGAGCCCCTCTCCCTCCCTCAGCTGGGATGATCTGCTGAGCCCTAGACAGGGACAGGAGGGGCACTTGTCCTCTCCCCTTCTCCACAGTCCTCCTCCCAAGCACCACGGGCTGTTCTCCCCTCAATTCTGGCTGATTGAAGGATAAACAGAGCTTTGTTTGAAATGATCACAGGAGGTGGCTGGGAGAGCAGGGGCAGTCACCCATCCAGTGCCCCTGAAATGTGAGAAGGGCGGGCAGCCCATTTGGGACAAGGGCGTGAGCCCACATGCCATCTGTGCCCATCCAATGCCAGCTTCCAGGCCAGAAAATGGGCTTGTTCTTGGGGAAAGAGGTCCTGAGAAATGAGGGGTTTGTGGGGACACTCCTAGATAGAAAGACACCAGGAACCACCCTGCCTTCCCTGGCCTGTCCAAGGTCTTAGGTGGGGAGCCCCAGGCAGGACCTGTTTACTGTCAACAGGATTTAAGTGCTGGAGATTGGGATTAAAGTTAAGAGGCCCCTCTTGGAAATGAGGGCTGGGGGTGGGAGGGGTGGGAATATAAGAGGCTGACCCACCCTGGTGCCTCAGCTCAGTGAGACACTGCGCTGACGGGCTCATTGAGGCAGGTGGGAGGAGAGAAGGGAGTCTGGTCTCAGAGGTGGCAGGGGAGGGAGGAGGTCCTAGGAGGATCCTGAAAATTGCCACTCAGGGCTCTGCAGTCACCTTGGAGAGGTCCCTTCACTTCATCACTGCGGAGGGGCTAGGCCTCCCTGGCTGAATCCCGGGTGTCCTCGACAAGGCTCAGATAGGGAGCCCAAGGCTAGGCCCTGCACACAAGTGTGGGGAGCCTCATTCTGCTGAGTGGCCAGTGTGGGATGCAGCACCAGAGGCCCAGCCCAGGGGCACTGGGAAGAAGGGGCATCCGCCCATGCCTGGGTCTCTGAGGCTCACAGTGGATGGTGAAGAGCTTCAGGTGGGGGACGGTCAGGTCAATACTAACCGACCTCTGGTTTTCAGCTCACGACACCGAGGCAACAGCCACAGACTACTACACCACATCACACCCGGGTACCCACGAGGTGAGGACCCCAGCCTCCCCCGTTCTTTCCCATGCTGCCTTTGGGACCCACCATTTGATCAGGGAAGAGAGGAGCAAGGGGATAGAGGCAGCTTCAGGCTGGGGGAGACCCTGCAGCAGATAGAGGAGTGAGGATCCCAGGAAATAGGTGGGAGGGACGCCCCACTGATGGGGAGGCCTGGGCCCCTTTCCAGGAGCACCCTGGGCAGAGATAACCTGATTGACAAGGGCTGAGTCCCCAGGCCCTCAGGCCCTGGCTGGGCTGTCAGGTGTCACTGGGGAAGCACAGAATTAAAGACTTGTTCTCCTCTGCCCAGGCCCCTCAGGTCCCCACTGGGCACTGAACTGTCTAAGTGGTTAGAAATTTGGGGTGGCCCTCAGCTATAGCCCTTGAAGCAACCACCTGGCCCCAGGGACATGCTAAAGCACATCCACGAACAATCTTAGAGGCTGGAGACTGACCCAATGACTCCAAAGTCCCTTTTAGCTTTGGCCCACCAGGCCTCTGCTTCCCACTCCTTTCCCTCCCCAGTGGCCTCTCCAGCATCCCTTTGGGTCAGGGTTCTCCAAATGCCTTCTGCAATGGGGTAAGGGCCTGGCCAGGAAGTTGGGAGATAAGGGAGTGGTGTGAGCCGCATCTACGGACCCTTGAGCACAGGGATCCAAGCCTCACAAGCACAAGCCTCTCTCGAGAGCGGCTGAGCACCCACTATGCCCTGGACTATGCCTGATGGACTAACTCAGGCGCATGGGGCCACAGGTCTATGTGGAGCTGCAGGAGCTGGTGATGGACGAAAAGAGCCAGGAGCTGAGATGGATGGAGGTGGCGCACTGGGTGCGACTGGAGGAGAACCTGGGGGAGAATGGGGCCTGGGGCCGCCCGCACCTCTCTCACCTCACCTTCAGGAGCCTCCTAGAGCTGCATAGAGTCTTCACCAAGGGTGAGCCTCCTGGGCCCTTCTGGGCCTCCTGCAGATGAGGATTGTTGTGGGGTGCTGTGGCCCAGCCTACCAGCTCACTCCTCCACTGCCTGCAGGTACTGTCCTCCTAGACCTGCAAGAGACCTCCCTGGCTGGAGTGGCCAACCAACTGCTAGACAGGTTTATCTTTGAAGACCAGATCCGGCCTCAGGACCGAGAGGAGCTACTCCGGGCCCTGCTGCTCAAACACAGGTGCCCCTGCCTGCCAGGGCCTGGATTCCATATCCAGTGGGCCCACTTCCCCAGCCCACTTGCCCCAAGTTCTCCCCCGGGATCCAGGTGGCCCTACCCTCACCAGGCAGGGGCCCACTTTCCTCCACTATGGCTCCCATCTCTGACACCTTGAAAGGAGTGGCCATGTCCTATGCTCAGAGTTGGGGGCTGCCGGTCCCCAGGAGGGCAGACCTGCAAGGCCCTTTTCTGTAGCCACTCTTGATCCCGCCTCGTCATTCCAGAGGCCACCCACTTACATCTACAACGTCCTTGGAGAGGAGGCTCTGATTCTCCTTCCATCCCAGGGTCTCTCTGGTCTGGTCTGGGAAGTCCCAGATGTCTACCCTTGATGTCTACCCCAGTCCCTTGATGTTTGCCCTTGATCCCTCCCACCACTGATAGCTCAGCCTGAACAGCTTATTCAGCCCATGTCCCCTGTACGTCCTGCAGCCACGCTGGAGAGCTGGAGGCCCTGGGGGGTGTGAAGCCTGCAGTCCTGACACACTCTGGGGATCCTTCACAGCCTCTGCTCCCCCAACACTCCTCACTGGAGACACAGCTCTTCTGTGAGCAGGTGAGTCAGTTACAGGGTCAGGGTCAGGGTCAGGGTGCGGCAAGGAGAGAGCTTTCTCAAACGCCAGCAGGGGTCCTGAAAAACCGACCACAAGCTGGGGACCAGAAGCACTCCTGCGCCCGGGGTGTGCCAGGAGAGTTGGGAAGCGAGAATGGGAAGGGGAGGATGCTCAGGTCTCCCAGGTCAGACTGGCCCGAGGACTCCCGTCACCACCCTCCTTCCCACAGGGAGATGGGGGCACAGAAGGGCACTCACCATCTGGAATTCTGGAAAAGATTCCCCCGGATTCAGAGGCCACGTTGGTGCTAGTGGGTAAGAACAGGCATCTCTACCCTCAGCCCTCCACACCCCTCGTGTCTTGGCTCAGCCTGTCTTTCCCTCAGCCTGGACCCCCGCAGCCCCATCTCTTCAGCACACCCACCCTGGGGTCCTCGGCCTGGCCTGATCTTCTCATCCCCTAACAGGCCGCGCCAACTTCCTGGAGCAGCCGGTGTTGGGCTTCGTGAGGCTGCAGGAGGCAGTGGGGCTGGAGGCGGTGGAGCTGCCGGTGCCTGTACGCTTCCTCTTTGTGTTGCTGGGACCTGAGGACCCCTACATCGATTACACCCAGCTTGGCCGGGCTGCTGCCACCCTCATGTCAGAGAGGGTGAGGAAGGGCCGGAGAGGGCTGGGCTGGGGAAGCTTGGGACCTGGATGGTGGCTGAGGCCTGCTCTCCAACCTGGCCTGGGTTACTTTAGGTTCACTGGTTTGACCCATTCAGCCTAATCCAGCTGCTGCTATCCTACCTGGCGGGGGCAGTCGGGGCGTGCAGTCTGGCCCTGCTCTGGCCTGGTCTCGTCTGGTTGGCTTTGGCCTGGCTTAGTCTAGTCCAGCTCACTATGACCTGGTTCCACCTGGTCAGGTCTGGCTTGGTCGGGCCTAGTCAGCTCTAGTTTCATCTAGTCTGCTTAACCCACCAGGTTAGCTTTAGTTCCTTCTCCTTTCCCCACCCAGGGCCCCCGTCTGTCTCCCCAGAGCTCTTTCTTAGTGGGGAGAGTAGGGGTGGGAGCGGGCAGGAAAAGCAGTTCCTGGCAATGGGAGCTGCTGCCTGAGGGGGTTCTGGTTCCTGGAGGCCCTGGCTGTGGACTCCTGGGTCCTTTCCCTCCGCAGGTCCGGGCAGCCCTGACCCTGTCTCCTGCCCCTAGGTGTTCCGCATAGATGCCTACATGGCTCAGAGCCGAGGGGAGCTGCTGCACTCTCTGAAGGGCTTCCTGGACTGCAGCCTAGTGCTGCCTCCCACCGATGCCCCCTCCGAGCAGGCACTGCTCAGTCTGGTGCCTGTGCAGAGGGAGCTACTTCGAAGGCGCTATCAGTCCAGCCCTGCCAAGCCAGACTCCAGCTTCTACAAGGGCCTAGGTACCTGCCCTTCCCAGCTGAGGCTTTCTGAGCCCCCACCGACCCCCAGACACCTCAGCGTAGCCTCTGTCTCCCATCACATGTTCCCCTCTCACCGCTCCCTTTGCCCACATCTTCCAGACTTCTTGGCCACCCCATTCCCATCAGACAATCTCCCCTACACCCTCCAGTCCCCTTTCCCCTCACCTCCTCCAGCTACTCCCTCTGACCATGCTCTTATCCTCCACCACAGACTTAAATGGGGGCCCAGGGGGCCCCAGGGGCCCAGATGACCCTCTGCAGCAGACGGGCCAGCTCTTCGGGGGCCTGGTGCGTGATATCCGGCGCCGCTACCCCTATTACCTGAGTGACATCACAGATGCATTCAGCCCCCAGGTCCTGGCTGCTGTCATCTTCATCTACTTTGCTGCCCTGTCACCCGCCATCACCTTCGGCGGCCTCCTGGGTCAGTGCCAATACCTGTCTCCCTAACTCTTGCCTCTGACCCTCTGGCCTCTGTCTCAGCCCCAACTTCTGACTCTGTCTGACCCTCCAGACCCCTGCATCAGCCTGACCATGACTTGCTCTATGGGCTCCTGGAAATGATCTCCTGACCTTGATCCCACTGTGACCTCTACCCACAGGAGAAAAGACCCGGAACCAGATGGGAGTGTCGGAGCTGCTGATCTCCACTGCAGTGCAGGGCATTCTCTTCGCCCTGCTGGGGGCTCAGCCCCTGCTTGTGGTCGGCTTCTCAGGACCCCTGCTGGTGTTTGAGGAAGCCTTCTTCTCGGTAGTTCTGTCCTTGCCCCACTGACCCTGTCATGTCCCCCGCACCACCTGCCTGATGCATGGTGCCTTGCCCCAAGGCCCTTTGACTGACCGGCTTCTTCCGACCACCCTGCAGTTCTGCGAGAGCAACGGTCTAGAGTATATCGTGGGCCGCGTGTGGATCGGCTTCTGGCTCATCCTGCTGGTGGTGTTGGTGGTAGCCTTCGAGGGTAGCTTCCTGGTCCGCTTCATCTCCCGCTATACCCAGGAGATCTTCTCCTTCCTCATTTCCCTCATCTTCATCTATGAGACTTTCTCCAAGCTGATCAAGGTGGGGGCCTATGGGGATGTTAATGCACACGGGAGGTTGTGTATAAGACTGAGACAGTGGCCGGGCGCAAGGGCTCAGGCCTGTAATCTCAGAACTTTGGGAGGCCGAGGCGGGTGGATCACCCGAGATCAGGAGTTCAAGACCAGCCTGACCAACATTGTGAAACTCCATCTCTATTAAAAATACAAAAATCGGCCAGGTATGGTGGCATGCATCTGTAATCCCAGCTACTCAGAAGGCTGAAGCAGGAGAACTGCTTGAACCCGGGAGGTGGAGGTTGCAGTGAGCCGAGATTGTGCCACTACACTCCAGCCTGGGCAACAGAGCAAGACTCCGTCTCAAAAAAAAAAAAAAAAGACTGAGCCATTGTGTCCTCGCACATGTGTCTGTGCAGCATTTGTGTGTCTTTGCTTTCACCTGTGTACATAACCATGTGACTGTGCACATGACTGTGACAACATATGTGTCTGTGTCAACATATGTGTCTATGTCTGTGTAGTCACACATCTGCACACAGGACTGTGCAGCTGTGTTGACTGTGGCCACATATGTGTTGGCACCTGCTGCCTGTGGCCAGCACTCTTGCTGAGGCATGAGAGGGCCTCTGTGTGCACATGTCCAGTTCATGACCACACATGATGTGAGCAATGGGTAAGTATGGGCATGACACTGAGCATGTGAAAGTACATGCACAGTGAGAGCTGGGGGGACTCTGGAGCCTCTGAAGTCCCCCACTCCCTTCCCTGTGTTTGTCCTCAAGAGCTGCAGGGCTTGTGGATGGAGTGCCCAGCCACCCTGGCTTGGCTCCCATCATCTTAAGCTCTGCTTGCCTTTGTACCTGCATTTTATATGGGAGAAGGGTGGGCCCTATGTGTTGTCCCCTGATTCTGTTGGATGGAGGGTCTTTCTGTGTCCAGGTCTTTTAACCCCTTGTTAGAAACTTCCCTGACCCTTGTTTCCTGACCTCCAGCCTTCTCATGTCTCCCAGGTCCTGGGTGTACATGTGTGCTCGCACACACACCCATTGCCTTCCATGGCCCTCCCTGCCTAAACCTAGGCTGTCTTCATTCCTGAAAACCAAGCTGTAGAATCCCATTTATCCTCTGTTTCCATGTCAATTGAGGAAGAAGATAGATGGATGGATGGATGAATAGATGGATAATGGATGGACGGATGGATGGTTGGATGGTTGGATGGATGGATGATTGATGGATGAGTAGGTGGATGATGGCGGATGAATGGATGGATAAATGGGTGGATAGATAGATGATAGGTAGGTGGATGGATGGGTAGATGGATAATGAAAGGATGGATGAATAATCAATGGATGATCAATGGGTAATGGATAGATGAATGATGGATGGGTGGATAAATGGATGGATGATGAATTAATAGATGACTGGATGAATGGATAGTAGTGCTGGGTAGAGTTAGCTGGTGGTATTTTCCAGCCCAAGCCAAAGCTGGGAGAGAACAGAATGCCTTGGTTTTCTGCTGCAGATCTTCCAGGACCACCCACTACAGAAGACTTATAACTACAACGTGTTGATGGTGCCCAAACCTCAGGGCCCCCTGCCCAACACAGCCCTCCTCTCCCTTGTGCTCATGGCCGGTACCTTCTTCTTTGCCATGATGCTGCGCAAGTTCAAGAACAGCTCCTATTTCCCTGGCAAGGTCAGCATACCCTCCTCGCCTGTCCTTGCCAACACTGCCCTATCCCAGCCCAAAGCCCCCTGCTCCAAATTCCTCAGTGCCCTTAGCTTCCCTTCTTTTTCAGATTCCCATTCCCAATTCCAACCTCCCCTGGCCCTATCCTTACCTAGGGTTTCACTCTATGGGCAAGCCCCTCCCACTTTCATGGCATGCCCAGCCTGAGAACTGCTGGGGGAAGAAGAAAGGAGGCAGACATAGCTGAGGTGCAGGACAGGGCATTAGATGCTGATGGATCCCCTGGAAGAGCAGGGCCGCGTGGGTGAATATAGGGCAGGAGGAAGGCAGGAGGTGGGGAGTGACTGGGCACTGACCACTGGTCCTTTCACCTGCCCCCAGCTGCGTCGGGTCATCGGGGACTTCGGGGTCCCCATCTCCATCCTGATCATGGTCCTGGTGGATTTCTTCATTCAGGATACCTACACCCAGGTGACCCCTCCTCCCAGCCCTCAGACCATGATACCCCCCAGGTCCTCATTTCCACCCCCCAGCATGCCCCTTCCCTAGAACAGCTTTCCCCAACCTGAAGCCAGCTGGGACTACCTCTACCCCATCCTTGCCTCCTCTGGGAGTCCCATGTGCTTCTCACAGCCCCAGAGGACCCCTGTGGCCAAAGCAAGGTGCTGGGCCAGGTTGCCACCTTCATTCCTTAACCCAGAGCAGTAGGAAGAAATATTCTTTGGAGCCAGGCAGATCTAGGCATGAATCCCAGCTCTGCCATCAAATAGCTGTGTGATGTGGGGCAAGCTACATAACCTCTCTGATTCTCTTTCCTCATCTATAAAGTGGGGAACGAGCAGATGGATGTAAAGGGATTAATGTAATGATTAGGTACAGAGCAAGTGCTCAATATAAGTAAGTTCCCAAGTGCCTCCAACCTAACTGCCCGACCCCTAGGACCCTGGCTCCTCCTGCTCCCACCCTTCCCCATCCTCCTGCCCTTGGCATTCTTACCTGCTACCCCCTCCCACAGAAACTCTCGGTGCCTGATGGCTTCAAGGTGTCCAACTCCTCAGCCCGGGGCTGGGTCATCCACCCACTGGGCTTGCATTCTGAGTTTCCCATCTGGATGATGTTTGCCTCCGCCCTGCCTGCTCTGCTGGTCTTCATCCTCATATTCCTGGAGTCTCAGATCACCACGTGAGAGACAGGGTGGGGGCTGGGCCTGGGAGGGTGGGAGGCAGGGACCTTTCCCTGGCATTCTCCCAGGCAGGCAAGAGACCCAGGACTGCAAGCTAGTCCCTGCAGGTGTGTGGCCCTCCCGACTAGCAGGAATAGTGAAAAGCCAGGGGCAGTTCCAGGTTTTGTGGGACCAGAAGTTGTATAATTTGGAGAGCTCTTTTTAAGAAAAAAAAACGTGGCTGGGCGCGGTGGCTCACGCCCGTAATCCCAACACTTTGAGAGGCCAAGGCGGGCAGATCACCTGAGGTCAGGAGTTCGAGACCAGCTTAGCTAACATGGTGAAACTCTGTTTCTACTAAAAATACAAAAAATTAGGCGGGCATGGTGGCACGAGCCTGTAATCTCAGCTACTCAGGAGGCTGAGGCAGGAGAATCGCTTGAACCCAGGAGGCGGAGGTTGCAGTGAGCCGAGATCTCGCCATTGCACTCCAACTTGGGCAACGAGAGTGAAACTCCATCTCAGAAAAAAAAAAAAAAAGCGCCAGGTGAGGTGGCTCACATCTGTAATCCTAGCACTTTGGGAAGCCAAGATGGGGGGATCACGAGGTCAGTAGTTTGAGACCAGCCTGACTAATATGGTGAAACCCCGTTTCTACTAAAAATACAAAAATTAACCGAGTGTGGTGGCATGCGCCCGTAGTCCCAGCTACTTGGGAGGCCGAAGCAGGAAAATCACTTGAACCCGGGAGGCAGAGGTTGCAGTGAGCCAAAATCGCACCACTGCACTCCAGCCTGGGTGACAGAGCAAGACTCTAGGAAAAAAAAGAAAAAGAAAAAAAAATGCAAAATGACAACTATAAAATTAGGTGCTGGATCTTGGAGGGGCCTGTACAAGCAAAGCTCCCTGAAGCTGAAGCTTCGTTGCCTGCGAATCAGCCTTGAATGTTGTGAAGACATTTCTGCTCTTAAGAGTTTGGATTCTCAAGATGGGGCGGGAGGGAGGGGAGCAAGGAACTCACAAAGAGCGAGGGGCACAGAAGACAAAACTGAGCTACAAGGACACCAAGTATGGAGAAGGAAGGAGGGGGTGGAGGAGGCAGGGGAGAACTCTGCTTACCCCTCGCCTTCCCCTACCGTAGGCTGATTGTCAGCAAACCCGAGCGCAAGATGGTCAAGGGCTCCGGCTTCCACCTGGACCTGCTGCTGGTAGTAGGCATGGGTGGGGTGGCCGCCCTCTTTGGGATGCCCTGGCTCAGTGCCACCACCGTGCGTTCCGTCACCCATGCCAACGCCCTCACTGTCATGGGCAAAGCCAGCACCCCAGGGGCTGCAGCCCAGATCCAGGAGGTCAAAGAGCAGCGGATTAGTGGACTCCTGGTCGCTGTGCTTGTGGGTGAGTGAAAGCTGGGTCGCGTCTTCACCATCCTCCTGCCCCTCACCCCCGGCCCCTTCCCCTTTCTGTTCGGACCCAGCACCTCCTCCAGCCTCCCCCATCCTGCACCACTTCCCCACGTCTCCCCAGCATCCCCTACTCACACGAGGGGATCCTGGAGGAAAGGCCAAGGCACTGGGCTGGGCGTCTGAGCAGGGAGGAAGGGGGCTCCACTCCGAGGCCTTCTCCAGACCAGACCCCACCTTCTGACTTATCCAACGGAAGTCCAGTGAACTGTGGGTTCTAGCCCTGCCCTGCTGCTAACCCAGTATCCCTCCTTGTCTCTGGGTCTCAGTTTCCCGTCTGCACAGTTGGAGGGTTCAACAGATGTCTCCCAGTTCTCTTCTAGCTCAGCTGCTCCATGACTGATACAAGGGGTGGTGCTCTAGGCATAGTCCAGGGATGTGGGGGAGAAGAAAGAAGGGTCACTGGGGTTGATTTCAGTTCTGGAGCAGCCAAGAGTCGAGCTGGGTTCGGTGTGGGCAGTGCCATGGTTGCAGATGGAGAGGTCAGGGAAAATTCTTAAAGGAGGCAGTTGATGGCATTCTGGGCTGGGGTGAGGAGAAAGGTGTGTGTGTTTGACCTCTGTGACCCTCATTAGGTTAAGGGAGTGGGCTTAAGTCAGGCAGGCAGGGCTTTGACTCCCTGCCAGCTGTGTGGCCTTAGGCAGGTTGTTTACCTCTCTGAGCCTGTTTCCTCATCTGTAAAATTGGTGTAATACCTATAAAAAGGACTGATAGAGGCCGGGGGTGGTGGCTCACGTCTGTAACCCCAGCACTTTGGGAGACTGAGGCAGGTGGGTCACCCTGTCCAACATGGTGAAACCATGTCTCTACTAAAATTACAAAATCAGCTGGGCATGGTGTCGCACACCTATAATCCCAGCTACTTGGGAGGCTGAGGCAGGAGAATTGCTTGAACCCAGGAGGCGGAGGTTGAAGTGAGCTGAGATTGCACCACTGCACTCCAGCCTGGGCAACAGAGCCAGACTCCGCCTCAAAAAAAAAAAAAAAGACCCATAGGAATAGCTCCAGGCCAGGCGTGGGATCTCAACACTTTGGGAGGCCAAGGCAGGAGAATCACTTGAGCCCAGGAGTTCAAGACTAGCCTGGGCAACATAGTGAGACCTTGTCTCTACTAAAAATTAAAAAAAAAAAATGATCCAGGTGTGGTTGTATGTGCCTGTAGTTCCAGCAACTAGGGACACTGAAGCGGGAGGATCACTTGGGATCAGGAGGTTAAGTCTGTTGTGAGCCGAGATCACACTACTGCACTCTGGCTTGGGTGACAGAGCGAGACCCTGTCTCAAAAAAAAAAAAAAAAAAAGAAAGAAAAGAAAAGAAAAAAAGAAATGGCTCCATATGGTGCCTGTGTTTTATTCCCAGCCCCAGATAGGGGCCTGACCCCCCACTGGTGCCAGGCCTCGGGCAACCTGGGCTGAGAGTGTGCGGCTCCCCAACAGGCCTGTCCATCCTCATGGAACCCATCCTGTCCCGCATCCCCCTGGCTGTACTGTTTGGCATCTTCCTCTACATGGGGGTCACGTCGCTCAGCGGCATCCAGCTCTTTGACCGCATCTTGCTTCTGTTCAAGCCACCCAAGTATCACCCAGATGTGCCCTACGTCAAGCGGGTACAGGACCCTTTTCTGGCTGCCCAGCCTGGGGTGGTAGAGGGTGCTGGGGTGTGATAGGCACTGACCCCAGCCTCCGCCTGCAGGTGAAGACCTGGCGCATGCACTTGTTCACGGGCATCCAGATCATCTGCCTGGCAGTGCTGTGGGTGGTGAAGTCCACGCCGGCCTCCCTGGCCCTGCCCTTCGTCCTCATCCTCACTGTGCCGCTGCGGCGCGTCCTGCTGCCGCTCATCTTCAGAAACCTGGAGCTTCAGTGTGTGAGTGGCTGCCTGGGCCTGGGGCACAAGAGCTGGGAGCATGCGAGGGGCGCGTCTCAGAACTAGGGCAGGCAGGACAGAGTCATGGGTAAAGTCTGGGGCTAGGGCTGGTGTCCAGGTTCTGGCCTGCTGTGTCCTAGCATATGATCTGGAGCACGGGGCCTTGTTTCTCTGTGTCTTCATTTTGCTCACCTGTAAAGGGGGGAATGATGGCACGACTGGGGAGAGCATCAAGAGGCAGACAGGGTGTGCTGTGAGTGAGCTGGACCCCTAAGCAGCAAGTCCTGCCGTCTTCCGAGTCATTTGGGACAGAGTCACTCCTCTAATAGGATTCTTCCACAGGGTGACTCAGGTCACTGTGGGGCCGCCTTGGTGAAAAGGTCCCCTGCTCACCCTCTGCAGGCCCTCCCCTGCCAGGGTCCACATCCCCGGGGTTGCCTCTCACTTTGACAACGACTCATTTAGGCCAGTCCTAGCTGCTGGGGAGATAAAACGCGACTGGTCCAAGGTTCAAGACAGCCAGACCCTCTCCTAACTCCAGAGGTGCCTTTCGTGCCCGGGGAGGGCTCTTCTGGCCCCAGGGTCTCTCACCCTGTCTCTCTCCTGTCCCTCCCCTCCAGCTGGATGCTGATGATGCCAAGGCAACCTTTGATGAGGAGGAAGGTCGGGATGAATACGACGAAGTGGCCATGCCTGTGTGAGGGGCGGGCCCAGGCCCGAGACCCTCCCCCGCCATTCCACATCCCCGCCTTCCAAGGAAAAGCAGAAGTTCATGGGCACCTCATGGACTCCAGGATCCTCCTGGAGCAGCAGCTGAGGCCCCAGGGCTGTGGGTGGGGAAGGAAGGCGTGTCGAGGAGACCTTCCAAAAAGGGTAGCCTGGCTTTTCTGGCTGGAGATGGCCGATGGGGCCCACATTAGGGGGTTTGCTCCACAGTCCCTCCTGTTGCCACACTTTCACTGGGGACCCCGTGCTGGAAGACTTAGATCTGAGCCCTCCCTCTTCCCAGCACAGGCAGGGGTAGAAGCAAAGGCAGGAGGTGGGTGAGCGGGTGGGGTGCTTGCTGTGTGACCTTGGGCAAGTCCCTGGACCTTTCCAGCCTATATTTCCTCTTCTGTAAAATGGGTATATTGATGATAATACCCACATTACAGGATGGTTACTGAGGACCAAAGATACATGTAAAATAGGGCTTCGTAAACTCCACAGGGACTGTTCTATAGCAGTCATCATTTGTCTTTGAACGTACCCGAGGTCACATAGCTGGGATTTGAACTGAGCCGTGCAGCTGGGATTTGAACCAGGCCTTCTGATTTCAAGGTCCGAGCTCTGTCCTCTGTCAGTCATGCGTCCACTTTCCCTTCCCCTGTGACTCCTCCCTTCCCCACTCTGCTCCCAGCCCCTACCTTGAGACCCTCTTCTCTGGGCCCAGAGAGAGGCGTCCTGGTGAGGACAAAGTACAGGCAAGGATGATCCAGGGATTGGGCCTGGGACTCAGGCCTCCTAAGTGTTTGGTTCCTCCCTCCAAACACTCATTAGTTCACTCATTCATTCATTCCACAAACATTTACTGAGGGCCCTGGAATCAGTGGACTCCGAGGGGACTGAGACAAGCCCTGCCCTGGGGTGGGGGTGGGGGGCAAGGTACAGTTGATTCTACATTTGGATAGGGAGTGGGGGAGGGTGGGAAGGTAGGGGCGGGACAGTGAGGGGGTTTGTAATTTATTAATTGCGTATTTCCTAAGAGTTTTCAACATACTTTGGCTTCACACACACCTTCAGGCCCCTCATCTGAGACCCATTATCCTCAACTCCATCTAAACTGAATCTTGGGGAGAACCCAGATCTGACCAATTGGGGTAGGAGACAGCAGGCTCTCCAAGAACATGGGCAAATTTATTTTTTTATAAAACAAAAAGATAAAAAGAGTTGAAAGACGTGGAAGTGGTGAGAGATGGAGGAAACAGAATCAGGAAGTGGTAGAAAACAGAGGAGGTGGCTGGGCGCAGTGGCTCACGTTTGTAATCCCAGTACTTTGGGAGGCCAAGTTGGGCAGATCATTTGAGGTCAGGAGTTTGAGACCAGCCTGGCCAACATGGTGAAACCCCGTTTCTACTAAAAATACAAAAATTAGCTGGGTGTCGTGGCAGGCACCTGTAATCCCAGCTACTTGGAAGGCTGAGGCAAGAGAATCACTTGAACCCAGGAGGTGGAGGTTGCAGTGAGCCAAGATTGCACCACTGCACTCCAGCCTGGGCAACAGAGCAAGACCCTGTCTCAAAAAAAAAAAAAAGCCCAGAAGGAAACATCAGCCTTGGGGGCCACAGACTCAACATGTGTGTGTGGTGGGGTTCCAGCCCAACATAGAGTAACATTATTTGTACCTCCCAGGCTAGCTCAGTCCATGGGAGGCTCTCCAGGTGTCCCTGAAAGCTGACACCCACCTTTCACCACTTCGCCCATGCTACAGTTCAGTTTCCTCATCTGTAAAATGTGGATGATAATGGTACCTACCTTGCAGTGTTGTTATAAGGATTAAAGGAGACAGTGCAAGAAAAGGCCTTGGTTGGTGAAGAGCCCAACCTCGGAGGGGAGCTGCTGGGATCCTCCTTATCTTGACAGGGATGTCCCTGTCTCCCCCTCCCGTTGCTCCTTGAACATGGCCAAGGAAAGTGAAAAACAAAAATTATTCACTCTGCTAGCACCCTTCCCCTTGATGCCTGGGAATAGGTTTTGCCAATAAACGTATCTGTGTTGGAGTGGCTGCCTTGCCTGAATTCCCGTTCCCAGAGTCGGGGGTCCTGGGGGTCTTGGCTGAACTAGGTGGGCATGGTGTGTGTGGCACGGGCCTGGCACAGGGCTGCATCTATGCAGCAAGGGGAGCCAGGCTGAGGTGTGACCCTGAGCCCTAGGGTGGGAGGCCAGCACCCAGAGAGTGGGTAGGGAGCAAGAGATGAGATTATGCTCTGAGACTCCTTCCTCTCCTGAATAAGCAAGACCTGTGGGGGTGGGAGGAGGGACTGTAAGGGGACCTTGCCCCCCGCTCCTTATACTTGTGAGCCCCCAATTCCCTTTAGATCAGTGGACCCCTTACCGGGAAGCTGGACAGCACCTTTGACAGAGATGACCAGAGAAGAAAACAGAGGCCCAGAGAGGGCACGTGGCCACACAGGCACAGCGTCTCCTGGCCAGCTTTCTGCTTACCCTCACCCTGGTCCCCTTTGGAGGCTCTGTCCCCTACCCCCAACCACTTCCAGCAATTCTAGGGTGCTGCTGGGCTAGGTGTCCCCCACCCCGGGAGAGGAGGGTTCCAGGACTGGACATCTGCCCTCCCTAGACTTCCAATGAGAGGTCAGTGCAGGGCTGGGCCGCCTGGCTTCCTGCCCTAGATCTATATTTACTGCCTATCCCCAGCTGACCCCTCCCAGGCTAGCCAGGGCAGCTGCCAAAGGGCCAGAGAGCTAACTCTGCCAGGGGAGAGCCGTCCCAGCGTCCACCTCCCACACACAGCAGCTGCAGATCCCCACAGCCCTGGCCCTGTCCCCAGGGCTTGCCAGACCCCCCATTCCCCACGTCCATGTACCCAGAAGTCAGGCTATGAGACAAGCCTGAAGAGAGCTCAGGTCTCAGGCATCCCCAGGCCTCTTCCACAGGCTGGCTGTGCAGCCTGGGAAAAGCCAGTCCCCTCTCTGGGCCTCCGTTTTCTACTGGGCTAATTCTTCCTGGTAGATCCTTTCCATCGCCTGGAAAAGGATCCTTTCCATCCTTTTCCAGCTCATCATATCTGGACTTAGGGGAATAAATGCTGCCTCAATTTGGGGGACCACTTCCTGCCCCTGCCAAGGGTTAAGCCCCTCTCCATGTTTTTAATTGCAATTCTGAAACATTACCTGGAGCTTGGGCAGCAGGGGAGGCTGGGACCCTGGCCAGAATCCCTAGGACATTGCTACGCAGTGGGGCTCTGGGACCAGCAGCAGTGCCATTCTAGGGAGCTTGCCAGTAATCTAGGAGCTCAGGCCCTGCCCCAGAGTTGAGAAATAAGAATCTGCATTTTAACCAGATCCCCAGGTGATGTCCAGCACGGGAAGCTGGGCCTTAAGAACAGAGAGCCAGGGAGCAGAGCGAGGGTGTGCAGACCTCAGGTTTCTGCTCGTCCATCCCACTCCTCCCACCCTTAGAGAAGATTCGGAGGCCTTCTTGAGGGAGTAGAGGGGGCCTGGGGTAGGGACGGGGTATCAGGGCAAAGAGAGAGTGGCTGGACCACAGCCTGCCTAATTTCCCTTGTTGCACCTCAGACCCCAAACAGCTTGGGCCAGGAAGGCATTAGGGAAATGTGGGGGACAGAGGAATCCCCCCAGACTGACTTCCTGCCTGGCCGGAGGCCTCACACTACCCCAACTTCCTGTACCTCACATGATCCCCCATCCCCCAACACACACACACACACACACACACACACACAGTCTCTGGGTTTTTTGGGGAGTTTTCTTTTCTTTTTTTTTTTTTTTTTGAGACGGAGTTTCGCTCTTGTGGCCCAGGCTGGAGTGCAGCGGCACGATCTCGGCTCACTGCAACCTCCACCTCCTGGGTTCAAGAGATTCTCCTGCCTCAGCCTCCCGAGTAGCTGGGATTACAGGCGCAAGCCACCACCGTGGTTAATTTTTGTACTTTTAGTAGAGACGGGGTTTCACCACGTTGGCCAGGCTGGTCCGGAACTCCTGACCTCACATGATCCACCCGCCTGGGCCTCCCACGGTGCTGGGATTACAGGCGTGAGCCACCACACCTGGCCAGTCTCTGGGTTTTAACTCCTGCTTGCCCATTCAACTCTTTTGTGAAAACCATGTCAACGAGAATGAACTACTGTAATGAGGTCAACATTTGCGTGTGAACACAAAGGAACCCCACCCTGATAAGGAAGTAATTCAACAGACTCAAAAAGCTCTGGGCCTGAAGATAATTTAGAGGACTATCTATGTGAGCAGAAAGCTAGAAAGAGCCCAAATACTCAGAAATAGGACAGCAGTTAGTAAATTACAGTAAATTACCCTCCATCAATAGAATGGACCACTAGGCAGACCTTAATAATTATGAGGAAGCTATTGGATCAACTTAATGGCATCACATGACCCTGGGCCTTTGAGGCCAAGGTGTTTGGAATACCAGCTTTGTGATTTGTTTTTTCATTTTGTTTTGTATAGATGAGGTCTCATTATGTTGCCTAGGCTGGTTTTGAATTCCTGGCCTCAAGCAATCATCCCACCTTGGCCTCCCAAAGTGCCAGCTTTGTGATTTATTAATAGTAGGAGTTGGATGAATAACCTGATCTCTGAGGTTAAAGGCATCTGTAAAATAGAGATAATGATACTCACCTCACAATGTTGTTAAGAGGATAAAATGATATCATATATCCAGAAGTCCCGGCCCAGTGCTGCATTTTCGTAGGCAAAAATTCATAGTGATGTGTTCCTCATGGTGACAGCCACATAGAAACATACAGTAGGGTGCACAGGAGTGAGGGTTCGAGGCTTAGACAGAAAAAATGCCACCATGGTAGAGTTACAGGAGATATCATTTTATTTTTCTCCTTCTTGTGGACTTTAGGTGCAGAGGGTTAAATTAGTCATCCTCCTGAGGTCAGGGCAGGTTATCATAAACTGTTCTTGTTTCCGTTCCTTCTTTTCTCATTTCTTCTTTTCTTCATCCTTCTTTTTTTTTTTTTTTTTTGAGACGGAGTCTCGCTCTGCTGCCCAGGCTGGAGTGCAGTGGCACGATCTCAGCTCACTGCAAGCTCCACTTCCCGGATTCACGCCATTCTCCTGCCTCAGCCTCCTGAGTAGCTGGGACTACAAGCACCCGCCCCCACACCCAGCTAATTTTTTGTATTTTTAGTAGAGACGGGGTTTTACCGTGTTAGCCAGATGGTCTTGATCTCCTGACCTCGTGATCTGCCCACCTCGGCCTCCCAAAGTGCTGGGATTACAGGCCTGAGCCACCGTGCCCAGCCCTCTTTCTTTCTTTTTTTTTTTTTTTTTTTTTGAGACAGAGTCTTGCTCTATCACCCAGGCTGGAGTGCAGTGGCACGATCTTGGCTCACTGCAACCTCTGCCTCCTGGGTTTAAGTGATTCTCCTGCCTCAGCCTCCCGAGAAACTGGGATCACAGGCGCCTGCCACCATGCCGGGCTAATTTTTGCATTTTTTAGTACAGATGGGTTTTCACCATGTTGCCTAGGCTGGTCTCGAACTCCTGACTGACCTCAAGTGATCCTCCTGCCTCGTTCTCCCAAAGTGCCTGGATTACAGGAGTGAGCCACCACACCCGGCCTGCTCCTTCTCTTTTATCTTCATTCCCTACTCCTATTTTCTTCCCCCTCCACAGCAACCATTCTAACTTGTTTGTTTCTTTTTATATGAATGGGTTCTTGAAAATATGTGTCACTGTTGTTGTTTTAAATTTTATTATGAAAATTTTTATACACAAAAGTAGAGAATGAATCCCAATATACTCATTTGTCAAATTCAGAAATTATCAGCTGGGCATGGTGGCTAATGCCTGTAATCCCAGCACTGTGGGAGGTTGAGGAGGGAGGATCGCTTGAGCCCAGGAGTTCAAGGCTGCAGTGAGCTAAGATCATGCCACTGCATGCCAGCCTGGACAACAGAGCCAAACTTATTCTCTTAAAAAATAATACTAAAATAGGTCAGGCGCGGTGGCTCACACTGTAATCCCAGCGCTTTGGGAGGCCGAGGCAGGAGGATCACTTGAGGTCAGGAATTCAAGACCAGCCTGGCCAAAATAGCAAAACCCCGTCTCTACTAAAAAATACAAAAATTAGGCGGGGCACGGTGGCTCACGCCTGTAATCCCAGCACTTTGGGAGGCCGAGGCAGGCAGATCACAAGGTCAAGAGATCAAGACCATCTGGCCAGCATGGTGAAACCCCATCTCTACTAAAAATACAAAAATTAGCTGGGTGTGGTGGCACGTGCCTGTAGTCCCAGCTACTCGGGAGGCTGAGGCAGGAGAACTGCTTGAACCCGGGAGTCAGAGGTTGCAGTGAGCCGAGATCGTGCCATTGCACTCTGGCCTGCGCTACAGAGCAAGACTCTGTCTCAAAAAAAAAAAAAAAAAAAAATTAGTTGGGTGTGGTTGCATGTGCCCGTAATCCCAGCTACTCGGGAGGCTGAGGCAGAAGAATCCCTTGAACCCAGGAGGCAGAGGCTGCAGTGAGCCAAGATGGCACCACTGCACTCCATCCTGGGCGACAGAGTGAGACTCTGCCAAAAATAATAATAATAATAATAATGATAAAATAAAAACAAAAATTATCAAAATTACGCCTTGAAATCTTGCTTAAATTTTTGTCGAAAATACATTTGCTTTATCTTCCTCTTTTTGCCCTTTGCTGAAATACTTTAAATCCCATACTTGATGCCATTTCACCCCTATATTCTTTTTTTTTTTTTTTTTTTTTGGAGACAGTCTCGCTCTGTTGCCCAGGCTGGAGTGCAGTGGCGTGATCTTGGCTCACTGCAAGCTCTGCCTCCCAGGTTCACACCATTCTCCTGCCTCAGCCTCCCGAGTAGCTGGGACTACAGGCGCTCGCCACCACGCCCAGCTAATTTTTTGTATTTTTAGTAGAGACAGGGTTTCACCGTGTTAGCCAGGATGGTCTCGATCTCCTGACCTTGTGATCCACCCACCTCAGCCTCCCGAAGGGCTGGATTACAGGCGTTAGCCACCGCACCCGGCCTCACCCCTATATTCTTTAGCTATGCATCCCCCCATCATTGAACCTAATCACAATGCTATCACACCCAACAAAATTAGCAGTAATACCTTCATATCATCTCATATCTAATCCATAACCAACATCTCTAAATTGTCTCAAAATGTACCTTTACACTTGGTTTGTCACGTGTGTGTATTTCTATGCATAATCAGCATTATGTTCTAGATCTTGATCTGTTGGTTCCTCTTTTTTTTTTTTTTTTTTGAGATGGGATCTCACTCTCACCCAGGCTGGAGTACAGTGGCACAATCACAGCTCATTGCAGCCTTCACCTCCCAGGCTCAAGGGATCCTCCCGCCTCAGCCTCCCTGGTAGCTGGGACCACAGGCACGTGCCACCATGCCCAACTAAAATTTTTTTGTAGAGATAGGGTCTTGCCATGTTGCCCAGGCTGCTCTCCAACTCCTTGGCTCAAGCGATCCTCCCACCTCGGCCTCCCAAAGTGCTGGGGATTACAGGCATGAGCCACCACGCCTGGCCTTTCTTTTTTGACAAAGCCACCAGTTCCCCTCCCAAGATAACTCACTAATCCATTAATCCATTAATTCATTAATCCATGAATGGATCAGTCCATTCATGAAGGCAGAGCCTTCATGACCCAATCATCTCTTAAGAGCCCTACCTCTTGGCTGGCGCAATGGCTCATACCTGTAATCCAGAACTTTGGGAGGCCGAGGTGGGCAGATCACCTGAGGTCGGAAGTTCAAGACCAGCCTGACCGACATGGAGAAACCCCGTATCTACTAAAAATACAAAATTAGGCCAGGCGCGGTGGCTCACGCCTGTAATCCCAGCACTTTGGGAGGCCAAGGCGGGCGGATCACGACGTCAGGAGATTGAGACCATCCTGGCTAACACGGTGAAACCCCGTCTCTACTAAAAATACAAAAAATTAGCGGGGCGTGGTGGTAGGGGGCGTGGTGGCAGGCGCCTGTAGTCCCAGCTACTCGGGAGGCTGAGGCAAGAGAATGGCGTGAACCCGGGAGGCAGAGCTTTCAGTGAGCCGAGATCGTGCCACTGCACTACAGCCTGGGTGACAGAGCGAGACTCTGTCTCAAAACAAACAAACAAACAAAATATATATATATATAATTAGCTGGGCGTGGTGGTGCATGCCTGTAATCCCAGTTATTCGGGAGGCTGAGGCAGGAGAATCGCTTGAACCGGGGAGGCGGAGGTTGCGGTGAGCCAAGATGGCGCCACTGCACTCCAGCCTGGGCAACAAGAGCTAAACTCCCTCCCCCACCAAAAAAAAAAAAAAAAAAAAAACCAAAAAAAACAACCCTACCTGTCTCCGGTCGCGGTGGCTCACGCCTGTAATCCCACCACTTTGGGAGGCCGAGGCGGGCAGATCACGAGGTCAGGAACTCGAGACCAGCCTGGCCAATATGGTGAAACCCCGTCTCTACTAAAAATACAAAAATTAGCTGGGTGTGATGGCGGGCACCTGTAGTCCCAGCTACTCAGGAGGCTGAGGCAGGAGAATCACTTGAACCCAGGAGGCAGAGGTTGCAGGGAGCCAAGATCACACCATTGCACTCCAGCCTGGGCAACAAGAGCAAAACTCCTTCTCAAAAAAAGAAAAAAGATCTCATATATGGAGTCCTGTCTCTGTCTTCTCCATTGTGTTTCTTCAGACTATTTCACGGCTCTTTTTTATTATTAAAGTTTTAGAGAATGCCTTAACATCTGGTAGAGTCCTCCTTGTATTAAGATAGATTATCTTGTGGCAATAACCCCAAATCTCAGTGGCTTAATCCATGAATCTTTATCTCCCACTTACACAAGATCCACTGCATTTCTCCGTGGCAGCTTCCTTCATGCGGGGTTCATGAATCCAAGCTGATTATATCTGTGGCGAAACTGAAATATATGACTTCCAGGTCACTTTGGCAGAAGAAGAAAGGGCTGGAGGATTCACACAAGCTCTTAAATGCCTGAGCTGGGCAATGACAAAGTCACTGTGCTTACAGCCCATTGACCAGAACTAGTCATGTGGCCCTGCCTAACTTCAAAGAGGCCCCAAAACGGGAAGAAGCCAGGGATATTCAAAGCAGACTAAAATGTCTCCAACCAAACACCTCTCAATTCTTTTTCATAAAGATAATTTAGCTATAATGAGGGCCTTTATTCTTACTCTTATTGTCGTCTTCCAAAAAATTCAATTGGAAATTTAATTGAGATTGCTTGAATGTTTTTAATGTTGCTGGCACATCTTTTTTTTTTTTTTTTTTAAATTTGAAACAGAGTTTCGCTCTGTCGCCCAGACTGGAGTGCAGTGGTGCAATCTCAGCTCACTGCAACCTCCATTTCCCAGGTTCAAGCAATTCTCATGCCTCAGCCTCCCAAGTAGCTGGGACTACAGGCAACCGCCACCATACCCGGCTAATTTTTGTATTTTTTTTAGTAGAGACAGGCTTTCACCATGTTGGCCAGGCTGGTCACAAACACCTGACCTCAAGTGATCCACCCACCCTGGCCTCCCAAAGTGCTGGGATTACAGGCATGAGCCACCGTGCCTGGTCTTATTTTAATGAGAAAGACCATCTACCCTAACAAGTCCAAAGGCTGAGGCTGGAATGCTACTTCTTCCTTTATCCTTTATGTCCATGAGGGCTCCCACTACTGGGCTCCCAAGCCCTAGGTTTATATTTATTCTTTTTTTTTTTTTTTTTTTTTTTTTTTTTGAAAGGATCTCACTCTGTCGCTCTCTTGCCCAGGCCGGAATGCAATGGTGTGATCTCGGCTCATTGCAACCTCTACCTCCCACGCTAAAGGGATCCTCCCACTTCAGCCTCCTGAGTAGCTGGGACTATAGGCACACACCACCACGCCTGGCTAAATTTTGTATTTTTTATAGAGATGGAGTCTCACCATGTTGCCCAGGCAGATCTCAAACTCCTGAGCTCAAGCGATCCTCCTACCTCAGCCTCCCAAAGTTCTGGAACTACAGGAGTGAGCCACCATGCAGGCCTATATTTATTCTTAAAGTTGTGCAGCACTGTCTATTTTGATTTTTGTTGCTTATGCACGTCTAATCTCTCCCAGCTGAGTGGAAGATCCCAGAAGCAGGGACTTTAGGTTGAGCATTTCTTTCCTCCTCCCACCTACACCCGACCCCCCTGTTCCTAGCACAGTTTATGGGAAGACTGCACCCTAAGTCCAATGTTGAGGCCAGGGTGGGGTTGGAAACTTGGGAGAGGTCTTGAAGGGTAAGAACCAGGGATAGGAACCCCACTCCTCTTTGTTGGAGAGAGGCAGAGCCTGGAACTTGGAAACTCTCTGTGGTGCCCTGTGGCCATGCAGGGCATCACATCACATGGTCAGGGGGCTGAGCTTGCTAACATGCTAATTCAGGTTTATCTTCTTCTTATAAAGCTATCAGTTCCCCTCTAACCATTAATTATAAATGAATTAATCCATTCATGAGGGCGGCCCTCAAGATCCCTATCATCTCTCGCTCTGTCGCCCAGGCTGCAGTGCAGTGGCGCTATCTCGGCTCACTGCAACCTCCGCCTCCTGGGTTCAAGCAATTCTCCTGCTTCAGCCTCCTGAGTAGCTGGGACTACAGGTGCCCACCACCACGCCCAGCTAATTTTTGTATTTTTAGTAGAGACGGGGTTTCACCATATTGGCCAGGCTGGCCTGGAACTCCTGACCTTGTGATCCGCCCGCCTCGGCCTCCCAAAGTGCTGGGATTACAGCCGTGAGCCACCGCACCCGGCTCCTATCATCTCTTAAAGGTCTCACCTTTCTCGTTTTTTTTGTTTTTTTTTTGAGATGGAGTTTGGCTCTTGTCACCCAGGCTGGAGTGCAATAGCATGGTGGCAGGGTCTCGGCTCACCGCAACCTCCACCTTCCGGGTTCAAGCGATTCTCCTACCTCAGCCTCCCAAGTAGCTGGGAATACAGGCTCCTGCCACCATGCCGGTTTAATTCTCGTATTTTTAGTAGAGATACAGTTTCACCATGTTGGCCAGGCTGGCAAACTCCTGACCTCAGGTGATCTGCCCGCCTGGACCTCCCAAGGTGCTGGGATTACAGGCATGAGCCACTGTGCCTGGCCAGCCTCACCTTTCTCTTTTGCTCTCAGTCTTCTAGGCCCCTTCCCTCTTTGGGCCCTATCAAGTTGTTGAGAGTTGTTGGGTGGGGGATGGTGTCACTCCGGGACTGGGTAATAAACCCTTTTCTCCTCTGATCACTGCTGACAAGGTGTGTCATATTTGAGAGGTTTGTTTCTGTCTCTTTGTATATGAGGGGTCTGGGTTCTCAGTTTTGCTGACCATATGGAACAGTTCTAGGGCTGTGTGACAGGATGTGACCCAGGGCTGGCAGGCTGCGGGGACATGAACTGTGGAAATTGAGAGGGCAGAGAGCAGAATGGGCTGAAGAAGTAGCTTTCAGCATTTATTGAGCACATACTATATGCTAGGCACAGTTCCAGGTGCCTTCCGTGTTCTTACTCTTTTCCTCCTCACAATAACCCTGTGAGGTCGGCTTTAGCCCCATCCTACTGATAAGGAAACTGAAGCACAGAGAAGATAAGGAACTCACCCTAGGTCATACGGCTTCTAAGAGGCAGGGTAGGATTCAGATGCACGGCTCTTTGACCAAGAGCCTGGTGTCCTTCTACACCTCTATGCCATCAAGCTTATGTAGTCCAGAGACAGAAGGCTTGTGGAGAAGAGGAACTAGACTTTGGACACTGGATAGAATTCAAGTTGGGGGCATGCACGGTGGCTCACATCTGTAATCCCAGCACTTTGGGAGGCTGAGGTGGGCGGATCACCTGAGGTCAGGAGTTTGAGACCAGTCTGACCAACATGGTGAAACCCTGTCTCTACTAAATATACAAAAAATAGCCGGGTGTGGGGGCGTGCACCTGTAATCCCAGCTACTTGGGAGGCTGAGGCAGGACAATCGCTTGAACCCGGGAAGCGGAGGTTGCAGTGAGCCGAGATGAGATGGTGCCACTGCACTCCAGCCTGGGCGACAAGAGCAAAACTCCATCTCAAAAAGAAAGGAATTCAATTTGTTCTCAAGGGTCAGGGAGAATGGAGGGTGGGGTACCTTCCAGGTAGGTAGGGGAGTGGTTTGGCCAAGGGCAGGGAGGTGGGAATGGTGTATCGACAGCACAGGGAAGTCTTGACTGCAGAGGTGAGTCCTTCTAGAACAGGTTCATATAAGATGGAAAAAGCAAGGTCAAGTTTGAAGAATCCTAACTGCCCAGAAGGGTTTGGACTTGATTCAGGAGGCATTAGGGAGTCTTGCAGGTTCTTGGGCTGGGAAGTGACATGATTAAAGTGATTCACCTGGAAGTGAATTCATACAGGAGGAATTCGCTGTAAGGGGGCAAACTGGGAATCTGTGCATGTCAGTGAGTCAGTAGCAGAGGCAGGTGGACATAGCCCATGCTATCATAGGACCTGCAGTCAGCATGGGGCCCGACGTTCAGCAAGAGTGAGCACTGGCTGGCCATGGTGCTCATGCCTGTAATCCCAGCACCTTGGGAGGGGCTGAGGTGGGCAGATGCCTTGAGCCCAGGAGTTTGAGACCAGCCTGGGCAACGTGGCAAAACCCTGTCTCAAAAAAAAAAAAAAAAAAAAAAAAATTTGGCCAGGCGTGGTGGCATGCGCCTACAGTCTCAGTATTCCAGAGGCTGCAGTGGGAGGATAACTTGAGCCCAGGAGGTCAAGGCTTCAGTGAGCCGTGATCGCACCACTGCACTCCAGCCTGGGTGACAGAGTGAGACCTTGTCTCAAAAACAAAACAAAAGAAAACACTAGTATTGTGCAGGGAGTGGCAGGAGCAGAGGGAGCTGGAGTAAGGCAGGGCTTCCTGGAGGGAGAGACATTTGATCTTACTCCTGAGGGACAAGCAGTAACTGTCCCAGTGATGAGAGAGGTGGAATATCTTGAAGGAATAGAGTCTGTGAAATGGAATATATCTGAGAAGTAGCCTGAAGAGAAATGGGTGAAATTTGCTCAGCAAAGTGAAGTGACATCATGGAAAGCTTGCTGGGTTGGCAGACCACATGGTGACCTCAGAAGGTTTTCTTTCCCATGTACCTGGGCCCAGAGCCAGCTGACAGGAGGTAAGGAAGGAAGGGCTGGGTGAGGAAGCAGAAGCGGGAGGTGTGGGTTATGGCCTGAAGGCCCAGCAGCAGTGCTCAGCTGACTTTTTCCCAAGATGGGCCAGAAAATGCTTTGCAGGCTGGGGGGACACATTCACACTCACACACATCAAATCATCTCTCTACTTCCGTTAAAACATATCTTTGTATTTTCAGATTTCAAAAATAATACATGTATAAAACAATTAAACTACAGAATGATTTAACATAGAGAATAAAAATCTCCAGTAATTTGGCCAAGTGTGGTGGCGCATGCCTGTAATCCCAGTAGTTTGGGAGGCCGAGGCAGGAGGATCACTTGAGGTCAGGAGTTCAAGACCAGCCTGGGCAACATGGTGAGACTTTGTGTCTACTAAAAATTTAAAAATTAGCCAGGTGTGGTGGTGTTCACCTGTAGTCCCAGCTACTCGAGAGGCTAAGGTGGGAGGATCACTTGAGCCCAGGACTTTGAGGCTGCAGTGAGCTATGATGGTACCGCTGCCCTCCAGCAGAGTAAGACAGAGTGGGAGGCTGTTCCTAAAAACACAAAACAAAAAACAAAAAACCCTCCAGTAATGACTGTTAATAATTTAGAGTATATTCCTCCAGATTTATTATATGTGAACACTAATTTACATATGTATTTTTCCTTTTTTTTTTTTTTTTTTTTTGAGACAGGGTCTCGCTCTGTCTCCCAGGCTGGAATGCAATGGCACGATCTTGGCTCACTGCAACCTCCACCTCCTGGGCTCAAGTGATTTTCCCACCTCAGCCTCCTTAGTAGCTGGGACTACAGGCATGTTTCACTACGTCCAGCTAATTTTTTGTATTTTTGGTAGAGGTAGGGTTTCATCATGTTGCCCAGGCTGGTCTCGAACTCTTGGACTCAAGTGATTTCAACCGTCTCAGGCTCCCAAAGTGCTGGGATTACAGGCATGAGCCACCGCGCCAAGCCTACCTTACATATATTTTAAAATAGAGCATGTCTATATATGTGTGTGCATTTTATTTTTTTTTTAATTTTCGACAGCGTCCCGCTCTGTCGCCTAGGCTGGATGGAGTACAGTGGCTCAATCATGGCTCACTGCAGCCTCAACCCCCAGGCTCCAGTAATCCTCCTACCTCAGCCTCTGGAGTAGCTAGAATGACAGGCACCCACCACCACACCCAGCCAATTAAAAAATAAAATTTTGTAGAGACAAGGTCTTCCTATGTTGCGTAGGCTGGTCTCAAACTCCTGGGCCCAAGTGATCCTCCCACCTCGACCTCCCAAAGTGCTGGGATTATAGGCATGAGTCATTCCATCTGGCCGTTATATAATTTTTTAAACAAAACTTCAAAATACATGAAGTTAAAACTAATGGAACTGAAAGGAGAAACAGATAAATCTACCATTATGGCAGGAACTACCACTACTCTCTCAATAATTGATAGAACTAGTGGACAGAAAATCATGAAGGATATAGAACACCTAAATAGCACTAGCAACCAACTTGACCTAATTTATCTTTAGGGTACACTCCACCCAACTACAGCAGAATACATATTCTTTTCAAATGCCCATGGATCATTCACCTTAAAATAGACAACATTCTGGGCCACAAACACAAACCTTAACAAACTTAAAGGAATGGAAATCACAGAAAACATAGCCTATGTTCATAACCTTATTAAATTATAAATCAATAACAGAAAGACATCTAGCAAATCCCTAAATATTTGTTTCTGTTCGTTTGTTTTGAGACAGAGTCTCTCTCTGTCACCCAGGCTGGAGTACAGTGGTGCCATCTCGGCTCACTGCAACCTCCGCCTCCTGGGTTCAAGCAATTCTCCTGCCTCAGCCTCCCGAGTAGCTGGGATTACAGGTGTGTGCCACTATGACCAGCTAATTTTTGTATTTTTAATAGAGACAACGGGGTTTTACCATGTTGGCCAGGCTGCTCTCAAACTCCTGACCTCAAATGATCTGCTCGCCTTGGCCTCCCAAAGTGTTGGGATTACAGGCATGAGCCACAGCGCCAGGCCACACATCCCTAAGTATTTGGAAAGTAAAACAATGCACTTCTAAATAACCCATAGACCAAAGCTCAAGTCATAAGTGAAATTGAGAAATATTTTGAACTAAAGGAAGATGAAAACATATCAAAATTTTTGAGATGCAATGAAGTAGTGCTTAGAGGGAAACAGAGCATTAAATACCTAGATTAAAAAATAAGAGGCCAGGCGAGGTGGCTCACACCTGTAAACTCAGCACTTTGGGAGGCTAAGGCAGGCGGATCATTTGAGGTCAACAGAGTGAGACTCCATCTCAAAAAAAAAAAAAAAGAAAGAAAGAAAAAGAAAATAAGAAATATCTCAAATCAATAACCTAAACTCCTGCTATAAGAAACTAGAAAAAATGAGCAAATTAAACCCAAAGCAGACAAAAGGAAGGAAATAATAAAGATAGAATAGAAATCAATGAAATTGGCCAGGCTTGGTGGCTCAGGTCTGTAATCCCAGCACTTTGGGAGGCCAAGGCAGGTGGGTCACTTGAGGTCAGGAGTTCGAGACCAGCCCGGCCAACATGGTGAAACCCCATCTCTAATAAAAATACAAAAATTAGCCGGGCATGGTGGTGCACACCTATAGTCCTGGCTACTCAGGAGGCTGAGATGGCACAGCCGCTTGAACCTGAGAGACAGAGTTTGCAGTGAGCCGAGATAGCACCACTGCACTCCAGCCTGGGTAACTGAGTGAGTCACTCAAAAAAAAAAAAAAAATTCAATGAAATTAAGAACAAACAGTAGAGGAAATCAATGAAACGAAAAGCTAGTTCTCTGAAAAAAAAAAAAAATGAGTAAAATTTATAAACCTTTGGTCAGACTGACCAAGAAAAACAGAGAAGAGAGACAAATTATAAATAACAGAAATGGAAGACATCACTACAGACCCTAAAAACATTAAAAGAATAACAAAGGAATACTACAAACATAAATACCCATACATTTGACAACTTAAACGAAATGGTAAAATTCCTATTGGCAGGGCGCGGTGGCTTACTCCTGTAATCCCAGCACTTTGGGAGGCTGAGGCAGGCGGATCGCTTGAGGCCAGGAGTTTGAGACCAGCCTAGCCAACATGGTAAGACCCTGTTTCTACTAAAACTACAAAAATTAGCCGGCCGTGGTGGTGCGGCCAGCTACTTGGGAGGCTGAGGCAGGAGAATTGCTTGAGCCTGGGAGGCAGAGGTTGCAATGAGCTGAGATCCCACTACTACACTCCAGCCTGGGCAACAAGAGCGAAACTCCACCTCAAAAAATAATAATAATAATTAATTAAATAAATTTAAAAGTAAAATAAAGTTCCTATACATCAGGATAAAAAAAAAATCCTATCATCTGTACTGTGTGGGAATTTTTTTTCTTTTTTCTTTTCTTTTGAGACAGGGTCTCACTCTGTCATCCACGCTGGAGTGCGGTGGAACAATCATGGCTCACTGCAGCCTCAACCTCCTGGGTTCCAGTGATCCTCCTGCCTCAGCCTCCTGAGTAGCTGGGATCACAGGCATGAGGGCACTATGCCCGGCTAATTTTTGTATTTTTTGTAGAGAGAGGGTCTTGCTATGTTGCCCAGACTGGTCTCAAACTCCTGGGCTCAAGCAATCCTGCTGCCTTGGCCTTCCAAAGTGCTGGGATTATAGGCATGCGCTACCACACCCAACCCATATATAGTTTTTTAAACAGAGTGAAAGACACAAACAGCCAAATTCACTCAAAATGAAATAGAGGATTTCAACTGGGCAAGGTGGCTCACGCCTATAATCCCAACACTTTGGAGTTGGGATTATGAGCCCAGGGGTTCAAGATCAGCCTGGGCAACATAGCAAGACTTCATCTCTTAAAAAAAAAAAAAAAAGAACAGGAAGAAGAGTTTCCAGTCTAACATGTAAAGAGCTTGGAAATCACCTCTACATTCAAACAAGTAAAAAGCTGAACAAACTGAAAAATCAACCCTTCTTAGATCCATCAGAGAAGTGGGGTCACACAGCAAATTGCTATGCTCTAAATTGGTGAGATAGTCAGATAAAATCACAATTTCTTTTTTTCTTAGACAGGCTCTTGCTCTGTCTGGCGTACAGTGGCAAAATGATAGCTCACTGCAGCCTCAAATACCTGGACTCAAGCGATTCTTCCATCTCAGCCTCTCTAATAGTTGGGACTACAAGCACGAGCCACCACACCCAGCTAATTTTTCAATTTTTGGTAGAGATGAGGTCTCCCTATGTTGTCCAGGCTGGTCTTGAACTACTGGGCTCAAGCAATACTCCTGCCTCAGCCTCCCAAAGTGCTGGGATTACAGGCAGAAGCCACCACGCCCAGCCTGAGAATCACAGTTGATGGGAGCAGGAACTCACAAGCAGTAACCTCCACAGGAACCAGTGCCAGGGTAGAAAAACCTGAAGTGTAATTGACTAATTGCTGTAGGCTCAATGTGAGCAACTCGGAAAGTTAAAAACTGCAGGGGGAGAGGGTCAGGGGTTAGTGAGGCAGGAAGTGAGCATAATAAAGTTTCTCTAGGGAGGCAGGGCCAGGGGAGAAAGTTGGAGTGGTGACCTAAGCAGGCAGTGGTGTGATCTGGAATCAAATCGGCCTGCGGTGCGGTGCGGAGACTCCATGAGGCCCTGCTTTGCTCTTCCTCTTGGCCCTGCTCTGTGTCCGCTGGGACCACTTCCTTCCTGTCCTCACTTTGCTAGCTCCAATCCACAGCTGTTGTAGCAGAGGATGCTAATGGCCCAGGCTCACTTCCATGGGCTATATGGAGGTCCTGCAATCAATGCGTGCCCTCGACTTCAACACCCAACTCAGGTCACTCAGGGAGGCAGGCCATCAGTCTGGTGTGTGATGCTGTGCTGGGTGTGAAGGGGGTGACAAGGAAGAGAAAGCCCTGTAGCTGCCTGCTCAGCTCTATCCTGGGAAGGAGTAACCTGAAATTTGCTGGAATGCCAATCACTCTCACCGTCTCCACCAGCAGCCTCAACCTCATGGCCGTAGACTGCAAACAGGACACAGCTGAGGATGTTGCCTACGTTGCCAAAGACCCTGTGAATCAGAGAGCCTGCCACATTCTGGAGTGTCCCAAAGGCCCTCCCAGGATGTCATCAGCACCATTGGCCAGGCCTTCGAGTTGTGCTTCAAACAATACCTCACGAACCCACCCCAACTGCTCACCCCCATGACAGGATGGCTGGCTTTGATGGATCAGCTTGGGATGAGGAGGAGGAGGAAGAGCCACCTGACCATTAGTACTATAATGACGTCCCTGGGAAGGAACCTCCTCTTGGGGAGTTGGTAGACATGAGGCTTCGGGAAGGAGCCACTTCAGGGGCTGCTTGACCCACTCCACCCAGTGTCTGGACCCCCAGCCACTTGGGAGCTACACTGCCTGTGGGACAGCCTGCTGGGGGAGATCCAGAAGTCCGCAAACAGATGCCACCTCCACCACCCTGTCCAGCAGGCAGAGAGCTCTTCAATGATCCCTATGTCAACGTCCAGAACCTAGACAAGGCCCGGCAAGCAGAAGGTGGTGCTAGGCCCCCCCATCCTGCCATCAATCGCAGTGCACCCTGGGACCTCTTTGACATGAAGCCCTTTAAAGATGCTCTTTGGGTGCCTCCCCCTCCCCAGTGGTTTCCATGGCTGAGCAGCTCCAAGGGGAGCCCTGGTTCCATGGGAAGCTGAGCCAGCAAGAGGCTGAGGCATTGCTGCAGCTCCACAGCGACTTCCTGGTGCAGGAGAGCATGACCAAGGCCAGTATGTGCTTACTGGCTTGCAGAGTGGGCTACCTAAGCACCTGCTATTGGTGGACCCTGAAGGACTGGTTTGGACAAAGGATCATTGCTTTGAGAGTGTCAATCCCAGCACTTTGGGAGACCAAGCCGGGCAGATCACAAGGTCAGGAGATCGAGACCATCCTGGCTAACACGGTGAAACCCGGTCTCTACTACAAATACAAAAAATTAGCTGGGCATGGTGGCAGGCGCCTGTAGTCCCTACTCAGGAGGCTGAGGCAGGAGAATAGTGTGAACCCAGGAGGCGGAGCTTGCAGTGAGCCGAGATCATGCCACTGTACTCCAGCCTGGGCAACAGAACGAGACTCCATCTCAAAAAAAAAAAGAGAGTGTCAGTCACCTCATCAGCTACCACATGGACAATCACTGGCCTATCATCTCTGTGGGCAGTGAACTGTATCTACAGCAACCTGTGAAGTGGAAACTGTGATCTGCCCCAGCGCCCTCTTCCAGAAGATTCCACCCTATTCCCTAACTCTCGGGACCTCATTTGGGAGTGTTCTGTGGGTTTGGCCTTGTGTCAGAGCTGAGAGTAGTGTGGACACTGGGTTTAGTATCCAGCTAAGTGAGAGAGTTTGAGTCAGAAGCCTGGGGGAGAATCTTGCTTCTCCCCAAACATTAATCACCCGAAGTATTAATGGACAGAGTGGCCCCTTACCTACGCCTTTCCTGTGCCAACCTGATGTCCCTTCCCCAAGAAGGTGAGTGCTTGTCATGGAAAATGTCCTGTGGTGATAGGCCCAGTGGAGCAGTCACCCTTCTGGGCAAAGGGGAACAAATCACACCTCTGAGCTTCAGGGTACCCCAGACACCTCTCCACAACCCCCACCCCATGTTTAAACTTTGTGCCTTTGACCATCTCCTAGGTCTGAAGATATTTTATGCAAAGAGTTCGTGCCAGATGTGGTGGCTCACACCTGTAATCCCAGCACTTTGGGAGGCCGAGGCGGGTGGATCACTTGAGGTCAGGAGTTCAAGACCAGTCTGGCCAACATGGCGAAACCCCGTCTCTACTAAAAGTACAAAATTAGCTGGGTGTAGTGGCATGCACCTATAATCCTAGTTACTAAGGAGGCTGAGGCAGGAGAATCGCTTGAACCCGGGAGGTGGAGGTTGCAGTGAGCCAAGATTGTACCACTACACTCCCGCCTGGACGACAGAGTGAGATTCCATCTCAAAAAAAAAAAAAAAAAGAGTTCATGGGTCCCTGAATTCAATGACAGTGATGCCGACACCTTCTTGGCTTCTGAGACCCTGTTTTCTCCTTGCTCAGCACCCTCTCTGGTTTGGGTTGGGAGAATAGAGACAAGAATGGCATCTATCCCCTCTCCCTGGGGATATGCAACCCTTAGAGATTGTCCCAGAGCCCCCCTCCCAGCCAGGGGGAAGATGGACCTCTCCCTTGCTCAGTGCCTCCTGGCCAGAGCCCCTCAATCCATTTCATAAACCCTGCCCTCCCATGATGCATGCCTATTGTACTCTATAGCCAAAATGTTGCCCTTCCTCCTGGAGCCTCTGCCCTGCCTCCCTTTCTGGGAGAGCAGGGGTGGGGGGTGACTGAATTTGGGCTTCGTGTACAGTAAACTCTCCCAGGTGGATTTTGTGGAGGTGGGAAAAGGGGCATTGAGACTCTAAAGCAGTAGACCATCCCTGAATACTATCTGCAGAGTTGGAACTGCATTCTTTTAAAATTTTATATGCATATATTTTAGGGATATAGACTTACTTTCCTAATTTTGTTTTCCATGGCTTATTCTTGAGCACAAAATGATAATCAATTATTACATTTATACATCACCTTTTTGAATTTTCCAAGACCTTTTACAGCTCTTGGCATTTTCGTTGCCCAGGCCTATGAGGTAACTGGGATCAGCAGCATTATTATTTATACCAGAGACCTGAGGCAGATGAAATTGATTTCCAGCTAGGACTAGAAAAACTTGGGCCTCTTACCACGAGACTGGGAGGCAGAAGTGTGCCGAAATGCATGTTAGTTTCACAAAGGGGAAATGCAAAACCTGCAGTTCCTGAGTACCTTTTACAGGCGCAGCCCTGCCTAGGCCCGGAGTGGACACACGACAGCAAGCCGGGCTTTCTCTTTAGGCCTTGTGGATAAGGGAGAGTGGGCTGTTTCCATCCTGGCCTCCTTTTGTCGTTGTTGGGATGTTTCCCCAGGTCTCACTTGTAGCAAAAGGAAAACTCTTCATTAAAGTCTGTATTTCTTCTAAACATAAAAAATAAATAAAAAATAAAAATTGCAGGTGGACTAGGTCAGAGGGGGCCCTATATTTTTGTGAGTTTTACCTCTAAGAGCTCTACTCAATTGCCCTTTCCTTCATATCCTGCCATCCCCTCACACCATGTACCCCAAATCACCACACTCTATTGTTTTCTTTCTTTCTTTCTTTCTTTTTTTTTTTTTTTTTGAGAAGAGTCTTGCTCTGTCACCCAGGCTAGAGTACAGTGGTGGGATCTCAGCTCACTGCAAGCTCCGCCTCCCAGGTTCAAGTGATTCTCCTGCCTCAGCCTGCCGAGTAACTGAGATTACAGGTGCTTGCCACCACGCCAGGCTAATTTTTATATTTTTAGTACAGATAGGGTTTCACCATGTTGGCCAGGCTGATCTCGAACTCCTGATCTCAGCTGATCCACCCACCTCGGCCTCCCAAAGTGCTGGGATTACAGGCATGAACCACCGTGCCGGCCTAGGAAATGTTCTATATCTCTAGTATCCAATAATGTAGCCACTAGACACATAGGGCCATGGATATATGGTAAATGTGACTGAGGAACTGAATTTTCCATTTTATTTAGTTTTAATTAATTTGAACTTATGGCCAGGTGCGGTGGCTCATGCCTGTAATCCTAGCAGTTTGGGAGGTGGAGGCAGCATTTTGGGAGGCCAAGGTAGGTAGATCATTTGAGGTCAGGAGTTCAAGACCAGCCTGGGCAACATGGTGAAACCCAGTCTCTACTAAAAATACAAAAAGTTGGCCAGGTGTAGTGGTGCAGGCCTGTAGTCCCAGCTACTTGGGAGGCTGAGGCACGAGAATCGCTTGAGCCTGGGAGGCAGAGGTTGCAGTGAGCCGAGTTCACACCACTGTACTCCAGCTTGGGTGACAGAGTGAGACTCTGTCTCAAGAAAAAAACAAGGCTGGGCACAGTGGCTCAAGCCTGTAATCCCAGCACTTTGGGAGGCTGAGGTGGGCGGATCACCTGAGGTCGGGAGTTCGAGACCAGCCTGACCAACATGGAGAAACCCCGTCTCTACTAAAAATACAAAATTAGCCAAGTGTGGTGGCTCATGCCTGTAATCCCAGCTACTCAGGAGGCTGAGGCGGAGATCACTTGAACCCGGGAGGCAGAGGTTGCAGTGAGCCGAGATCGTGCCATTACACTCCAGCCTGGGCAACAAGAGTGAAACTCCGTCTCAAAAAAACAAAACAAAACAAAAACCAAAAAAAACAGGAGTTCAAGAGTTTAAGACCAGCTAGGGCAACATAGCAAGACTTCACCTTTAAAATAAATAAATAAATGTAGAATGGATAAATTGTGGTATATTTATACAATGGAAATACTACAAGAACAGGTAAAACTTGTCTATGGTGATAGAGCTCAGAACTTCAGAACATTGATGATCCTTGGAGGGGAATACTGAGTAAACTTGCTAAATGCGCCAGGCGCGGTGGCTCACACCTGTAATCCCAGCACTTTGGGAGACTGAGGCAGGTGGATCACAAGGTCAGGAGATCGAGACCATCCTGGCTAACACGGTGAAACCCCGTCTCTACTAAAAATTAAAATTTAAAAAAAAAATTAGCCGGGCGTGGTGGTGGGCACCTGTAGTCCCAGCTACTCAGGAGGCTGAGGCAGGAGAATGACATGAACCCGGGAGGCAGAGCTGGCAGTGAGCCAAGACCGTGTCACTGAACCCGGGAGGCAGAGCTGGCAGTGAGCCAAGACCGTGTAACTGCACTCCAGCCTAGGTGACAGAGTGAGACTCCACCTCAAAAAAAAAAAAAAAAAAAAAAAAAAACTTGCTAAATGCTAGAAATATTTGATATTTTGATCTGGGTGCTGGTTACATGGTATACACATATGTAATATGATACTAAATATACATACCTAAAAGTTCATCAAGCTGTATACTTATGCTGGGTTGGGTGGCTCATGCCTGTAATCAGCACTTTAGGCGGCTGATGCAGGCAGGCGGATCACCTGAGGTGAGGAGTTCGCGACCAGCCTGGCCAACATGGCGAAACCCCGTCTTTACTAAAAATACAAAAATTAGCTGGGCATTGTCGTGGGCGCCTGTAATCCCAGCTACTCAGGAGGCTGAGGCAGGAGAATCACCTGAAACCTGGAGGCGGAGGTTGCAGTGAGCTGAAATCGTGCCACTGCACTCCAGCCTGGGCAACAGAGCTAGACTCAACCTCAAAAAATAAATAAATAAAAATACAAAAAAATTAGCTGGGCGTGGTGGCGCATGCCTGTAATCCCAGCTACTCGGGAGGCTGAGGCAGAATTGCTTGAACCAGGGAGGTGGAGGTTGCAGTGAGCCAAGATCATGCCATTGCACTCCAGTCTGGGTGACAAGAGCAAAGCTCCGTCTCAAAAAAAAAAAGTTGTATACTTAAAGTATGTGTACTTTACTATCTCTAACTTACACAGCAATAAAAAAATAACAAGGGACAGGCCGGGCGCAGTGGCTCACGCCTGTAATCTCAGCACTTTGGGAGGCCAAGGTGGGCGGATCACCTGAGGTCGGGAGTTCAAGACCAGCCTGACCAACGTGGAGAAACCCCATCTCTACTAAAATTACAAAATTAGCTGGGCGTGGTGGTGCATGCCTGTAATCCCAGCTACTTGGGAGGCTGAGACAGGAGAATCGCTTGAACCCAGGAGGCGGAGGTTGCGGTGAGCCAAGATCGCGCCATTGCACTCCAGCCTGGTCAATAAGAGCGAAACTCCGTCCCAAGGGAAAAAAAAAAAAAAGTAACAAGGGACAATAACATTCTTGGCCCAAAAACATGTGTCTTTATACCATCTTAAATAAAAATTTAAAAACAGAACATTTCCAATACGCATTAAAATATATAAATCTGAAAATATTGGTATACCATCTAAAATTACTCCCTGTAGACTGGTAATTTAAGTACCACACTTTGGTTAACGCATTCCAGGCACTCTGGGGGTTTTATATAAGCTGGTGCTTGGATGCTGGCAACCTGGGGAAATACTGAGGCCAAGTGGAAATTGTGTAGCTAGGATCCCGCTTTGTCACCAGCCTGGGCTGGGGTTATTGAATGCCAGCGCTCTGCTTCAAGGCACATGCCAGAAGGCTGGAGGGTGGGGAGGGAGATGAACTGGGAAAGGGGGCAAAGAAAAAGGGCCAAGGGCAGATTCCTCATACTCTGGCCGTTAGCCCAAGTCTTGGACTCCTGACCTCACCACAGACGAAATAGATGTAAAACAAGCCAATTCGTTTCCAAGTGGGAAGGGTGCCAGCCATAGTTTTTGCTGCCCAAGGAATCAATAAATACTCATTCTTATGATTCATGTTCATCCTGTTTTATTCCAAAGCACTTTACCGAAAAGCCCCTTGGCCCAGCCAAAAAGTTCAGGGCCAGGAGCCAGGACACCTGGACTCCAGATCTGCATGTGGAAGATTTGGAACGTTATTGGGGGGGGGGGGGGGGGGGTCTCAAGTTCTCTGTAATGTGGCAAGTGCCATCTGTGGAGGACTTTACAATTTTACATACATCATCTCATTTGACCTTCTGATCCCTGGTGAGAGAAGCAAATTAAACAGGATTGCTATTCTAACTTTACAGATACGAAACTGGGATCAGGGAAGGTTAACAAGGCACTCAGATTCACACACTATTAAGAAGGTGGGGAAGTTGGGATTTTTGATTCCAAACCCTTTGCTCTTTCCTAGTCAAAACAATAAAGTCAGTTCTATGCCTCACTTTTCCTTTTTTTTTTTTTTGACATATTATAATAGGGGGTGTGTGTGTTTGCAGAGGCAGCATCTTGCTATGTTGTCTAAGCTGATCTCGAACTCCTGGGCTTAATCACTTAAGACCTCCTGTCTTGGTCTCCCAAAGTGCTGGGATTACAGGTGTGAGCCGGTGCGCCTAGCTCACCATGCCTCACTTTTAGCGCAGTGTGATCCTACACAAATTGCCCTGTGTATATTCCAAGGGACGATCTGGGTTTGTAGGGCCAGAAACACGTGCAGTTCTGGGGTAGCGGGGAGGTGGTCGGTGGCTCTTTTGACAAAAAAATACCAAATGATGAAAACAAAATTAAGTTCAGGGCCTTGGGCAGGTCCTGCAAGTTAGGGGCCTAGAAGCTGAAATTTCATTAACATCTACTAGTGGTAAATCCGCTTCTCCTACATGCCAGTGCCCTCTGGGAAAAAAAAACAAAAACAGGACACACCAGATCTTGACAGGGCTTCCTCCCTGTTTGTGAAACGTGACAGAAGTGGGATGTGGAAGTCCTGGGAAAGCAATCTCATTTCTCCCAGGAGACAAGAGGAATTACAGCAGCAGCGAGGCAGGCCGAGTGAAGGAGAAGGCTGCGTGCCAGGGGAGAGTCGAAAGGGGCTGGGTGACCCAGCTGGCCGAGATGCGGGCAGTAGAGCGTCGGTGTGGGAGACTGGCAGCCTGAGAGCCAGGAGCAATGGCGCTGCCCCAGGAGCGGTGGCTGGAGGCTGGGCCCGTTGGAAGCAGGCTTCCTTCAGATGGTCTTCTGGCTCCCTGCGTCCTGTCCTGATAACCTTTCCTCTGAAAAGGGGAGGCAAAGACAGTCAACCACGGCCGTGCCAGTGGGAGAGTGGGTGGTGGATCCTGTCCAGGCCTTTCATCCCCGGCCTGCAGGACAGTGAACCGAGGGACGTCTTGTCGGAGGCTGCCCCGCTGCCGCCCGGGGCAGCGAGAACCGGGTGCTGGGCTCCCCTCGCGGCTGCCCGCCGCCGCCGGGGGGCAGCGCCTGCGGCCTGTTTTCCTAGGGCTGGCCGAGGCTTTTTGACAAGCTGATTGCGTGGCGGGGATTGGCTGGTCCGGGTGTGACGCCGGTAACAACAAAGGTGGAGTTGGAAGAAATTAGATTAAAGGAGAGGAAAAAAATTAAAGGGGGAGCTGGCATAGGACAGGAGGTAGAGACCGAGGGAGAGATGCGCCAAGCGGTGTCTCCCGGTTCCAACTCCCCCCACACCCGCCTCGACCCTAGAAGATCCCTCGCGCAAACCCACTGGGATTTTGCTCTTTCCCCTACCCCGGCCCAGTGACCGACGCCGGGGTAGGAAGGATAGCTGCTGCTTCTTGAAAAATCCCCGCAACTCCCACCCCGACACCCGTCACTACGACCCACGGGGAGAACTTTTTGCTCGGACTCCTCGGATCCTAAACCCAGAAAAACAGGGGACATTGAGAAGCTTGTCCTAAAACCCGGAAGGCCCTTGCGGAGCATGGAGATCGGATAAGGCGGGGTGCTCCCCCGGTTTTCCGATGTGTTGCAAATCTAAGAGCTTCTTTCTCGCTTTTTTTTTTTTTTTCCTGTAACTACCCCCCCTCCCTTTTGCTTCAGGGTTGCAAAAGCAAAGAGCAATAAAAAAAAAAAAAAAAAAAAAAAAAAAACCGCGCACACACTCAGACACACACCAGTGGCGACAGGGGAGAGTTGGAAAGACGCAGGAGAGAAGCAGGAGGCAGGAGGCAGCGGGGATGGAGCAATGGGAGCGGGAAGCAGGCAGGTTTCCTTGCAAATCCCCCTCCGGCCTCACGCCGTCTCGCCGGCCCCGGCAGGGGAGCGAGGACCCCGGCGAACAGATGGAGGAGTGGAGCTCGCTCTAGGCAGCTGGGCTTGGCCGGAGAATGGAGGAGCCACCAAGCGACCGGCTGATTGGAAGAGAAACGCAGAGCGATGGAGGCGGGGGTAGGAGGACGATTTCTCTGCGGGGACTGGCGGCGGCGTACACGCCCGGGTCGGGCGCTGCAGAGCTTGGCTGGCTTTCAACCCGCGCTCGCCGGCTCCAGCCCCGCGCGCCCCCACCCCTAGCCCTCCCGGCGGCTCCGCAGGTGAGTGCGAGCTGGGGGCAGAAATATCCAAAAGTCTCAACATGCCCGCCCTGCAAAAAAGAAAAAAAAAGGAAAAAAAAAAGAAGAAAACCCTTTTTCTTTAAAAAAAAATTTTTTTTTTGTGCAACCCCTAGAGCAGTGGGAGGGAAGGGGTGAGGCTGAGCCGCCCGGAGGAGGCGGAGGGGCCAGGCGAGGCCGGGGTGGCCCGGGAGGCGGCGGCGCCGAGGCGGCTCTGACGGGCAAGCGCTCGGAGCGGCGCTGCGCTGCGCCGAGGCGGGCGGGCGGGCGGAGCGGGGCGGGCGGAGCGCGGCGCGTGGGGCTCGCCATTAGCCGTCGCTCCGCTTCGCCATCTCGGGCTTTGTCTGGCGACTCGCTGCCCCGGCGTCGGCTGCAGCAGAGCTGCGGCTCGGCTGTTCGGCCCGCCGTGCTCCCAGGTGCCCCCGGCCTGCGCTCCCATCCACACGCTCGGTAAGTGAGCCCGGGAGCCGCGGATTTCGGGGGAGAGGGGTTGCTACGAGTGGCGGCGGCGCCGATCTCCATGCGCCCGGGCAGGCCTGGGGAGCCATGCCGGGCTGGATTGAACCGGCTCCCACAGCGGCCCCTCCGCCGGAGCCCGTCGTTCCCTTGCCGTTTCCGGGGTGTAAAGAGCAACGGGGATTTTTTTTTTTTTAATGCAGAGGTTTTAGTTTTCGGGTGTTTTTTTTTAAGTTTCGTATGTGCCGTTCGGCAATGAGAGGACCGCGAGGTAGGCACCGAAGCTGGACGCCGCGATCGGCGTGCGTGCGCCCCAAACCAGTGGCCACGCTCCGGGGTATGAGGGTGGGCGCGGACCGCTCGCTCCGGGAGGCGGGAGAGAGCTGGCCTGGAAGCCCTAGTCTGAGCTGGGAGGACTTGGGGGAGAGCTCCGGAGCAGGGCTGTGGGCGCCCCTCGAGCCTCCCCGGACGCCGGGGGCCCCTCCGGGCACCCTCTCCGCGGCCGCGCCTCGGCCCTCCCTCCCTCGCCGGCGAAGCCTGCTAGTTCCCCCGCGAGTCTGACGAGGTCGTTCTCGGCGCCCGCCCGCCCGCCTAGGCTCCGAGCCCCGCCGCCATCCGGGCGGCTGCGTGTCTCCCTGCCCCGGCCCCCCCCCCTTTCCCCGGCGGCGGCAGCAGCAGCAGCAGCAGCCGCCGCCGCCGCCAGCACCACCACCACCACCCCCCACCCCTCCTTCCTTCCCTCCGCCTCGGCCGCCCGGGTTCCCCCAGCTCCCGCCCCTCCTCCCAGCTGCCCCCCGCGGAGCCCGCCCGGGCAGGCTGTGGGAGGGAGCGGAGCCGGCGAGGCGGGCGGGCTGGCGCTCGCTCCCCGGGGGTCGGTGTGCGCTCTACGGGGAAGGACGCGCTCGCTGCCCCGCTTCTCCCGCCCCCCCTCCCGCTCCTCCTCCTCCCTTCTCCCTCCTCCTCCCCGCTCCGGCGGCTGAGGCTGCGGCGGCGGCGGGGGGTGTGCGAGCTGAGGCCGGGGCCGGCGGCGGGCGGGCTGCCTGCAGGCGGAGGGCGCTGTGCTTTGTGCTTTTCGCCGCGAGGAGCAGCAGGCAGCAGCCGCCGCCGCCACAGCAGCAGCAGCCGCCGCCCCAGCGCCGCCGCCTCGCCCGGAGGAGGAGCCGCTGCCGCCGCGGGAGGGAGCTGCGGCTGTGCCCGGCCGAGCGGGGGAGGGCGCCGCCACTCAGAGCCAGGGAGGGAGCCGCCGGAGCGGGAAGCCCGGAGGCCGCGCTGCGCCGGGTAACCGAGGCGGCTTGAGGACGCGCGCTGGGGTCGGGGCCGGACGGCAGGGAGCGAACCGCGGGGTGCAGTGGGCGCCCAGCGGGGACCCGAAGCGACCACCGAGCAGGCGACCGGGTGCGAGCAGACCAGGGTACTTGGGAGGACGCCGAAAGCCGGGGGAGGGGAAGGCAGGAAGCGAGGCCTGAGCCGAGCCCCGGCCGCTGGCGGAGGAGCCCGCGCTTCTCGGAGCCGGCAGGCGCAGTTCTCCCCGGCCGCCGGAGGGGGCGGCGGGGCCGGTGAGCGCTGCGCCCCCGCCTCCCGGCCGCCGTCCTCCCGCCCTCTCCTTGGCTCGGCTCCCCGGAGGCCGGGGCGGGGGCGCCGGCGGGGCTGGGCCGCAGGCTTGGGGGAGGCGGCGGTTCCCGCCGCGGTCGCGCCTCTGTGCCGGGCTCCTCCGTGCGCGTCGGGGTGGCTGGGCGGTGGCGGCGCCTCTGGCCGGGGTGGGTGGCTCGGGGGCGGGGGGCAGGCTAGGCCGCTTCTCTCCGGCTGCTTGCCCGCCTGTGCGGGCGGGGACGGCGAAGGGAGCCCGGGAGGGGGGAGCGGCGGGAATCCGGATCCGGTCCCCGGGGGCGGTGCGGCCGCTCCGCTCCGGGGCTGGCGGTGGCTGCGCTGCGTCCGGGTCCCCGCCGGGTTGCGGAGGCGGGGGGAACCGGCCGGGGGGAGGCGGGAGGAGGAGACTGGGGCGCGTGCCCGCTTCCGTTGCCGCGCGCGCCCTTTACCCGCCCTTCCTCTTCCCCCGCCCTCCAGCCTGGGGCCTCCCCGGGGCGGGCGCTCCGAGGAGGAGGAGATTTTTTCTTTTTTCTTTTTTTTTTTTTTGGCTGGGGTTGGGAAGGGGGGCGGAGGGCGGGCGCTCGCTGCACGCGGGAGCTAGGAGCAGGCCCTCGCGTGGCCAGGGGAGGGCGCGCGCCGCGGAGCCGGGCTGCAGGGGCGGGGGGAGGGGGTCACGAAGAAGAGGAGGGGCGCACTCCCATTCCCATAGACCCCTTAAGTCTAATAAGGTCATGGCTGGGTCTCTCAGAGTGTGGACCTGCCCCCTTCTACTCTGGGCGGGGAGGGTTAGAAAGTCGTTCACCTCTCAGCCTTCCTGAGTGGGAACTGATATGTCTTCCAAAGGGTGAGGTGGCTTTGACCCCGGGTTGCCCGGCCAGCACGACCGAGGAGGTGGCTGGACAGCTGGAGGATGAACGGAGAAGCCGACTGCCCCACAGACCTGGAAATGGCCGCCCCCAAAGGCCAAGGTAGGGGCATCCACCCCCGGCCCTCTGAAACTTAAACCCTCTTTCCCTCGTGACTGCGGGGCTCACTCCCTTCTTCAAGGGCTTTTTCAGTCTGCATACACTGAACTGGGGAAGAAAGTGCCTTGAGTATGAATCAAGCATCTCCCACACTTGGGGTTTGGCTGAATCCAAATTATTTGGCCTGGAGTGGCTCACGTCCCCTCTCTCCCTGTCCCTCACCCTCTGTGTTAGAGGAGGCCTGCCTTCTGGGGTTCCCATTCAGCCTGAAGTGTGTCCCAGCCCAGTGTCCTGGAATGGGAGGAAGGATGAGTGTAGAGGAAGGGTCAGGAAGGGGTTGGGGAAGGCTTCTCAGGCTTTTTAGGAAGACCATGAGGCTTTTGTAGAGGCAGGTGGAGAAAAGAGCTGTTTTGGTGGTTTTAGGCCCCAAGCAATGGGATATATGTACTCAACTAGATCTCTGCCTCATTCAGCAGTGATCCAGTCTAGATGGGGATAGAGAGTAGGATGAAGCTGGGCAGCTGGCCATGCTTGTGGGACATTGAGGGGAGAGGGGATTATGGGTCCACGTGGCCCATTCTGCAGAATCTCTGGCCTAGGTTACCAGATGCAAATGAAAATGGAGAGCCCTTTTGACTTCTGGCCTTGGGTGGCTATTCTCCCAGCCCATCCACAGTGGCCTAGAGCTCTCTGGGGCTGCATTTCAGTGGCTGAAAAATAACTGTTCCAGACCTGTTCTTGCTTCCCTGGGTAGTTGGGCTGACAAGACAGCTTGTAATTCTGGGGGTTCTCCCTGGAGCAGGGCCCTGAGAGTTTTTGTGCACCTGCCTACCTTGCCTCAGAGCTGCCCTGTATCCTGCTTCTGCTTCTGTTTCCTTTTTCGTATTTGCCAGAAATTCTCCCTTGATCTGCTTTAAGGGGCTAGGGGGTGGTGGGTGTCTCTAACGTTGGTTTCCAGCTGTGCAGGAGAGACATCTGCATGGATTTTCCTTACTGTCCACACCCCATTCTCAGTCGTTGCACATTTAGAATATCCACTCAGAACTTGAACTTGGTAGCACATTTAGATATATTGCCTCCCTGCTTCCCTCCTTCTCTGACAAGCTACCTCGTTTCCCACAAAGCCCTGAATCACTGTACCTTCATTTCCACCCCTCTTCCCCTTACAGCAAATAGCTGCCCGTTGCAGCTTGGCACAGTAGAAATGATAATAGCCTTGAAGCAAGCCAGACTTGAGTTCGAGCCTGGCTTTCTAGGTATAGCATGGTCTGGACTGGAGTCCCTGCCCTGATCCAATATGGCCACAGTTTCCTTAGGGCTGAGCCATATCTTGTCTGTGCCTTCAGATGGGAAGCAACCAGGGGCTGGAATGCCCTAGGGAGGAAGAGTTGAGCACTCAAGAACTGGGGAACAGATCGGGGGGATAGCATGAGCCAGGCATGATGGCCTCTGTTACTCTTTACCAGACCGTTGGTCCCAGGAAGACATGCTGACTTTGCTGGAATGCATGAAGAACAACCTTCCATCCAATGACAGCTCCAAGTTCAAAACCACCGAATCACACATGGACTGGGAAAAAGTAGCATTTAAGGACTTTTCTGGAGACATGTGCAAGCTCAAATGGGTGGAGATTTCTAATGAGGTAACTGATCCCCCTTTTCTGACACACACACATACACACATACCCCCACTCAGCGTGGTGGGGGAAGTGAAACAGGCTGTAAACAGGAAGGAAAGAGACCAGGAGAGGCATTCATGTGGTCTCCCGTTAGCTCTCTACCTGCCCCTTTGCATTTTGGGAGGTGGCACAGTTGACAGCACTGGCTTAAAGTTATGCCACTTTCTATCTGAGTGGTCTTGAGCCAAACAGCCTGAGCTGTGCTGAGATTGACGGAGGTGCTAGCATGCTGAGATTGACGGAGGTGTTAGCATGGACAACCAGGTTGAGGTCAGTTAGTCCCCTTGTTGCTGGCCTTTGGTGTGTACTGACTGCCTGGGCCTCTGCATGGGCCAGTGCCTGGGTGTCGTGCTGCCTGCTTCATTTGGCTGTTGGCCTCTGCTCTTCTTTGGTAAATTTAGTCTAGTATAGAGTAGAAGAGACTCGTTATAAGATGGGGGTATGCTACTGTGTGGCATTTTCTTTTTCCCAACTTCCCCTTCCTCCCACCCCTCTTCCTCCAGGTGAGGAAGTTCCGTACATTGACAGAATTGATCCTCGATGCTCAGGAACATGTTAAAAATCCTTACAAAGGCAAAAAACTCAAGGTGAGTTACTAGGAGGAGGAGCATGAGGGGTATGGGAGGAAAGGTCCAAAGAAGGGATGTATTTGACCTCCATTGTGTCCTTGTCCCTTCTTCCAGAAACACCCAGACTTCCCAAAGAAGCCCCTGACCCCTTATTTCCGCTTCTTCATGGAGAAGCGGGCCAAGTATGCGAAACTCCACCCTGAGATGAGCAACCTGGACCTAACCAAGATTCTGTCCAAGAAATACAAGGAGCTTCCGGAGAAGAAGAAGGTGGGGGGAGGAGGGGATAGGCTGGGAGCAGCTGGTGTGGTGTGGGTCAGTTGGAGGTAGGCGTTGGAGAAACCTGGCATCAGGGATGAGGGTGAGTCAGCACAGCAGAATAGGTCCTGGGCAGCCAAACCTGATTGCCCCTTCCTCGGCCCACACATGGTCAGGCACAGGCACCATCACAGATGTAAACCAGACAGCAGGTGCTCAGACCAACCTTTCCCCCTACAGAAAACCCACAGCATTCTGTTTCAAGCTCTCTCTCCCCCATACACCCATCCTCACTGTTAGGCTCCGCAGCACTTCTTCACCCTCTATGACGTTTCCCGTCATGGTCTCATTTGATACTTGCAATGTCTTTATAAAGGTAACCCTAGGAAAAGGTTATCCCAGTTTTGTGGGCAAGGAACTGAGGTGCAGGAGGGTTAAGTGTCCCGGGTGACACAACTATTGATGCTAGAGCAGGATTTAGTGCCCCAGAGTCCCAGTCCAGTGCTGTTACTGCCACGTCCACCTGTGAAGTGCACTTCTCCACGCACACGTGTTCACTCAAGGACACACATTGTCCCTCCTGGCCTCATACTGTTCCTTGCAGAGGTCGGGCACTGTCCCAGACCATCAAAGCATTAACTCTGGGTGGAGGGTTGCCCAAGCCTCCCAGGCAGGGCTCAGTCACAGAGCTCAGGAGGTCCCTCCCAGAGACAGGCAGCAAAACATTGAAGGAGCCTGCAGATGGGACACGAGGAAGATGGGATGGGGACAGAGGACACAAAGAAGAGACACGGGACAAGGAGACAGAGCCAGGGATAGATGGGGAAGGGCAGCAGGAAAGACAAGAAGCACATCTGCTTGGAGAGGAAACAAAGTCATACACAGCCAGTTCTCAAAAGGGGGCACTGGCCGCTGCCATGCTATGAGTAGCCCTTTTTCCTGGTTGGCATACCCTGGCTGCAGACTCACATGCCCTTGGTGCTGTACCCAAAAAAGAAGCCAGCTGTCTGCAACCACTGCCCAAGCAGAGAGGGGTATGGATTGCTGGAACTGTTGACCCCTTTGATGAGGATGTTGGACAGTTGACTGCACACACCCAAACACTCTCATGGGATGGGAGGGAGAGGCCAAGCTCTAGAGTCAGAGCCAGGGAAGGTCAGAAGAAACTGGTAAAGTGGACAAGGTGCTGTCCTGGGGGACACAAGACTTGGGCCTGTTCTCCTGGCTCTGCCACTGAATCGCTGTGTATGGGGCCTTTGGTAAGTCATTTCACTTCTGTGGGCCTGGTCTTTATGTGAGGTGAGCCAGGTCTGTGTGGTGCCCTCCAGGTCTAAAACTGTTTTGTCTGAGGAGGACTGAGATGGGGGAAGAGGAGGCTGAGCTCTGCTTCTGGTTTTCTGTGGGAACTGTGGGAAAGGAGCACTGCCTTTCTATGCCTGGTGCTTCTATAAGAGGCAGGGGTTGGGCTCAGTTGCCATGAGCTCCTGGCACCTGCCAGTGCCACTCTTGTGAGCCTGCGAGGATGAAAGAAGAGATGGACATTGTGTGGGAGCCAAGAGAGAAGGTCGATGAGGAAGAGAAAGAGACACATTGGAAAGGAGGAACAAGAGGGAGACTATGGAGAAGTGGGGAAAGATGCAGGGAGGGAGTGAGGTGAGTGGGGAGGCTAAAAAGGGGGTGATGAAGGGAAGGGAAGCCAAGCGGTGGGAAAGAATGAGTGGGCTGAGGGAGGGAGGGCTGGAGGGGCCAGACAGCCAGGATCCTGGAGAAAGAGAAGAAGGTGATGGTGTGAGAACTGGGCAGGAAGATGCAGGGTAGCTGGCTGAGACTTGTATTGGAAGAACTCGCTCTGGGTTCCCCTCCACACAATCTCCCCTCATGCCTTGGAAACAGGACTCAGCCCAGCCCTGGCCATAGATGTAGAGGCTACCTACAAGGGGACAGACTAATGTCAGCTGACACAGACAGTGAGAAGAGGGAGTGACAGGAGCAAGGCCTGCACCTGACGCCACTGTGAGAGTTCTGTGGTGTTGGAGAAACGAGTGGGGGAGCCTCAGCGCTGCCACTGCGCACTGTGTGACCGTGGGTAATGCCATGGCCCCCTTCTGGGACTCTTGCTCAGAAGGAGAGAATAGGATGTAGGATTCAGTGTCTGGGCGACCCCTGCAGCTCCCACCATCTGTGGTAGAAGCCAGCAGGTCTGCTCTGTGGTGAGTCCCGCCAGGAGGCGGGCAGGGCGCCAGCCTCCACTCCCTGCATCACAGCGTGGGAGGCAGAAGAGCCAGCGAGGAGGGGTCTGGGTGGCCTTCATAGCTCAGGGTGAGATACCCTTGGGTCCTGAGTGACCCCATCCCCTCCTCCCCCCAGATGAAATATATTCAGGACTTCCAGAGAGAGAAACAGGAGTTCGAGCGAAACCTGGCCCGATTCAGGTAAGGCAGTGGAGCCCAGAGGAGGGCCACGGGGCACTGGGGGCAGCAGAATAGGCTAACCCTGGCCAGAGCCTTGAGTTTGCCATCTCTGAGGCATGGAAGAGGATGGGTCACATGTGAGCCCTAGTGTGTCATGCTCAGGGGCAGAGACAGGCAGGCAGCCACCGTCCCACTGAGCCCCAGCTGAAAGGCCCAGGAGGCTTGGTGGGTGGGGCAGCTAGCTTGAGTCTGCCCTGGCAGCGTCCCCTGCTGATCCTTGCTCCCCGTGTCCTGGCTAGGGAGGATCACCCCGACCTAATCCAGAATGCCAAGAAATCGGACATCCCAGAGAAGCCCAAAACCCCCCAGCAGCTGTGGTACACCCACGAGAAGAAGGTGTATCTCAAAGTGCGGCCAGATGTGAGTGTCCGGCCAAGGGTTGGGGGTGGAGGATGCACGGCGGTGGCCAGGGGGGAGCCGCGCCAGGTCGGCCGGGCACGGTGCAGGGGAGCAGGAAAGGAGGCCCCTCCCCAGGGGTGGGCTGCATGGACAGGGCCCGGGCCAGCTGGCGTGCGAGCGTGTGCGTGTGTGCGTGCGTGTATGAGCCAGTCCCCTTGCACCCAGGCGGGATCCCCGCCTCTCCGCCTTCCCCTCCTGGCCTGTGGGGGACACTGATGTGACCTCCCATGGCCTGAGGGGGCGGGGGCCTCTGTGCCCCCTTCCCCCTTCCCCCCTCCCCCTGCCCCTGGCTGCCTGTGCGTGTCTGACGGCTTTTGGTTTGCAGGCCACTACGAAGGAGGTGAAGGACTCCCTGGGGAAGCAGTGGTCTCAGCTCTCGGACAAAAAGAGGCTGAAATGGATTCATAAGGCCCTGGAGCAGCGGAAGGAGTACGAGGTTAGGCTTCCGCTGCGCTCCTCCCCGTCCGGCTCTTCACGAGCCTCTGCCCTCCGACTCCGTGGCCACCGCACTCTGCGGGAGGTGTCACTCCCCATCCCTCTGTTGAGGGAGGGGCCTTCTGGGCCCCTCACCTCTGCCCCTACCTTCCCCACCCCCCACCCCCATGAGATCTCAGGCTAGGGCAGGGCAGGGCACCACGTCTCGTGTGACACCACTGACGCGCAGCCACCCCCAGCTTTGCTCCTTGCCTGCCCTCCCCAGCGGCTCTCCCCCTGCCCCTGCCCTAGCTAACTCCACACCCCATTGCCCTCCGTCCCCCCACCTGGCTCTGCAGGAGATCATGAGAGACTATATCCAGAAGCACCCAGAGCTGAACATCAGTGAGGAGGGTATCACCAAGTCCACCCTCACCAAGGCCGAACGCCAGCTCAAGGACAAGTTTGACGGGCGACCCACCAAGCCACCTCCGTGAGCGCTGCCCTGGGATGGGTGGGCGAGTGGGCAGCTGGGAAGTTGGGCTGGGCTCTGCAGGTGAGAAGGCCTGCTGCCCTGCTCGCTTACGGGCTGCGCCTCTCTCCCCGCGGCTCTGATAGGAACAGCTACTCGCTGTACTGCGCAGAGCTCATGGCCAACATGAAGGACGTGCCCAGCACGGAGCGCATGGTGCTGTGCAGCCAGCAGTGGAAGCTGCTGTCCCAGAAGGAGAAGGACGCCTATCACAAGAAGTGTGATCAGGTGAGCTGTGGCAGGGGCCACCCTGCCTTGGGGTTTTGAAGCATGAGGTCTGATCCCATCTTGGGCCAGTCAGTCCCTGGTGGCGTGTGCCTTGGGTACCTGCCTCCAATACAGTGTGGGGCTGGGCTGGGCTTAGCAACTGAGCCCGTCCAGGCAGGGAGTCCAGCCCACACCCAGGCTCTGGAGGCCCGCTGAAGGTCACTGTCCTCCGAGTACTGCAGGGTCTGTGGTGACACTGTCTCCAGACTGATCCTGACTCCACTCACTTTCCCAGAAAAAGAAAGATTACGAGGTGGAGCTGCTCCGTTTCCTCGAGGTGAGTGTTCCTCCGGTGGGGCAGTGGGCAGAGAAGACTGGGACTTGGCAGGCAGAGCCCTGGTGAGCCCCTGGAGATAGGGCACCATGCAGTCTGGGTGCCAGGCATGCAGCCCCGTGCTCCTCTTTCCTGACCAGAGCCTGCCTGAGGAGGAGCAGCAGCGGGTCTTGGGGGAAGAGAAGATGCTGAACATCAACAAGAAGCAGGCCACCAGCCCCGCCTCCAAGAAGCCAGCCCAGGAAGGGGGCAAGGTGGGCAGAGGGTGCGGCCGCGCAGGCGGGGGTGGGCAAGGCTGGGCTCCCTGGCAGCACCCACGGACCCCGACCCTCTGCACCTGGACAGGGCGGCTCCGAGAAGCCCAAGCGGCCCGTGTCGGCCATGTTCATCTTCTCGGAGGAGAAGCGGCGGCAGCTGCAGGAGGAGCGGCCTGAGCTCTCCGAGAGCGAGCTGACCCGCCTGCTGGCTCGAATGTGGAACGACCTGTCTGAGAAGAAGAAGGTCAGGCTGCCTGGCGGAGCGCTGTGCCCCCTAGGGGGGCTGCCAGGGCCCACTCCTCCCCTTGGCGGGCCGTGCCACCTCGCCCCTGGCCGCCTGAGCCACGCGGTGCCTGGGCTGGGACGTGGGGCCGGCGCCCAGCAGCCGGAAGGCGGGAAGCTGTCAGCTGAGCGCCGCAGGCCAGGCGGGGGCGAGCCCCAGGCGGGAGACATCTGCACCAGCCCACGCTTCTGCCCGCCGGCGGGAGCGCCTGAGCTGCTGCGCGGGGAGCGCGCGCCCTCTGGGGGTGGGTGGAAGGCTGACGCCCGGGCCATCCCCGCAGGCCAAGTACAAGGCCCGAGAGGCGGCGCTCAAGGCTCAGTCGGAGAGGAAGCCCGGCGGGGAGCGCGAGGAACGGGGCAAGCTGCCCGAGTCCCCCAAAAGAGCTGAGGAGATCTGGCAACAGAGCGTTATCGGCGACTACCTGGCCCGCTTCAAGGTGACAGGGGTGGGAAAAGGTAGTACTGCAGCCTCTAGCCCCGGGTGACCCCTCCCACGGCTGATACCCTTATTGGTCCCCAGAATGACCGGGTGAAGGCCTTGAAAGCCATGGAAATGACCTGGAATAACATGGAAAAGAAGGAGAAACTGATGTGGATTAAGAAGGCAGCCGAAGACCAAAAGCGATATGAGGTAGGAATGGGGATGGGGCCACCCCATTCATTGAAAGCTCGGGAACTCCCCTTTGGTTGGGCAGCTCTGAGCAAGAAGTCCCAGCCTTGGTCTGTGACCCTCAGCAAGTCTCAGCTTCCTTCTCTGAACCTCTGTCTCTCATCAGTAAGGTGGGGGTGACATTGCTAACCTCCAGGCTGACTCGGAGGATGCGAGCAGTTGTGAAAGCACTTGTAAACTGTGGTGCCTGCCTCAGACGTGAGCTGTTAGGAAGTTGCTCACTAGCTACCTGTTTCTCTTCCTCCCTGGCACAGAAAAAGACAGCCAGCTAAGGTGCTGATGGCATGAAGCAGAAGGCAGCAGTATTTTGGGGGTGGGACTGGGGGGTGAGTGTGACCTTTCTCCCTCCAGAGAGAGCTGAGTGAGATGCGGGCACCTCCAGCTGCTACAAATTCTTCCAAGAAGATGAAATTCCAGGGAGAACCCAAGAAGCCTCCCATGTGAGCCTGGGGGTTGGAGTCTGCCCTGGAGGTGGGGGAGGGTCAGGGCTGGATGGCTGCTTTGTTGGGGTCCTGACCCTCCTTCTACCACCCCCACCTCCCAGGAACGGTTACCAGAAGTTCTCCCAGGAGCTGCTGTCCAATGGGGAGCTGAACCACCTGCCGCTGAAGGAGCGCATGGTGGAGATCGGCAGTCGCTGGCAGCGCATCTCCCAGAGCCAGAAGGAGCACTACAAAAAGCTGGCCGAGGAGCAGCAAAAGCAGTACAAGGTGCACCTGGACCTCTGGGTTAAGGTGAGAGGGCAAGGGACCCTTGGAAGGAACAGAGGCATCAGACTAAGCCAGCACCATCCTAGCCTGGCCCATCCACCCACTTGTGCTGGCTGGTCTCATTCATGATTTCATTCCATGCCCTCGCAATCCTTCAGGATAACGGTCACTGTCACCCGTTTATTTTTATTTTTTATTTTATTTTTTGAGACAGTCTTGCTCTCTTGCCCAGGCTGGAGTACAGTGGTGTAGTCTCGGCTCACTGCAACCTCCACCTCCCAGGTTCAAGCGATTCTCCTTCCACAGCCTCCAGAGTAGCTGGGGCTACAGACATGTACCACCACACCTGGCTAATTTTTGTATTTTTAGTAGAGATGGGCAGGCTGGTCTCGAACTCCTGACCTCATGTGATCCGCCCACCTCGGCCTCCCAAAGCGCTGGGACTACAGGCTTGAGCCGCCGTCCGCAGCCACTATCACCCTTTTAAAAATAAGGAAACCAAGGCTCAGAGAGGTTAAGTAACTTGCCCAAGGTCACACAGTAAGTAGAAGAATCCAAATCAGACTGCCTTTTCCTCCCCCATCCGGGACCACGGGACCTCTCCTAGACTCCTGGCCTTTGTGCTTCCCCTCTGTGCTTTGGTTGAGTAGTCAGATCTGTAAAGTGGAGAGAATCACCTGTGTCCTTCCCACTCACCAAGGCAGGTTGGCCAAGGACCCAGGAAGATTGTGGGGATTTGCTGTTTCAGAAGTTCGGTGAGCCCCACTGCCTCATCGGTGGCTCAAGGGTTTGGTGTTGGGGTGTGGTTGATGATGCCAGGCTGACTTATCACGGGGGCACTTCTTTGGAGTGAGGAAGACTCTGATAGGAGCTTCCATTTGCGAAAAGCAACAGGGAAAATGTGAAAACCAACAGTCTTAGTGGTTTAGAGAAGGACTCTGGGTATCAGAAGCAGAAATACTATGGTTTGGGCCAGCGCAGTGGCTCACGCCTGTAATCCTAGCACTTTGGGAGCCCAAGGTGTGAAGGATCACTTGAGGCCAGGAGTTCAAGACCATCCTGGGCAACATAGTGAGACTGCTGTCTCTACAAAAAATTATAAGGTAGCATGGTGTGGTGGCACATGCCTGTAGTCCCAGCTACTCTGGAGGCTGAGTTGGAAGGATCACTTGAGCCTGGGAAGGTCAAGGCTGCAGTGAGCTGAGATTGTGCCACTGCACTCCAGCCTGGGTGACAGAGCAAGACCCTGTTTCAAAAAAAAAAAAAGAAAAAAAAATTAGAACTGTGTTCTCAGATCCCAGGGGCTCTCTGCGGAGACCCAAAATCTAGGGAGCCTGGGAGGGGTAAGATGGGGTGATGATATATAAATGCTCAGCCCACTGCCTAGCACTGGGCCAGCATGCTCAGTCAGCAGTAGTTGGCTATGTTCCAACCCTTGCCGCTTCTGTCTCCCCCAGAGCCTGTCTCCCCAGGACCGTGCAGCATATAAAGAGTACATCTCCAATGTGAGTCTGGGAGCAGAGCAGCAGTGGGGTAGGGGTGGGGGAATTCAGGGGTGTCGAACTCATGGCTGCCACCTTTGTGTCCCCATCCTGCAGAAACGTAAGAGCATGACCAAGCTGCGAGGCCCAAACCCCAAATCCAGCCGGACTACTCTGCAGTCCAAGTCGGTAAGGAGCCCCTCCCAGATGCAGGGGCATGGGGCGGGGGGCACTGCCTGGAATGGCTGGGCAGAGACCAGAGACCACTGATGTGCCTCCGTCCCTCCAAGGAGTCCGAGGAGGATGATGAAGAGGATGAGGATGACGAGGACGAGGATGAAGAAGAGGAAGATGATGAGAATGGGGACTCCTCTGAAGATGGCGGCGACTCCTCTGAGTCCAGCAGCGAGGACGAGAGCGAGGATGGGGATGAGGTGGGGCAGACAGGGCACAGTGGGAGGGGAGGGGAGTCCTGCCAGGAGGGCCACCTGGTGACTCCACATCCTTTCTCACCCCCCAGAATGAAGAGGATGACGAGGACGAAGACGACGACGAGGATGACGATGAGGATGAAGATAATGAGTCCGAGGGCAGCAGCTCCAGCTCCTCCTCCTCAGGGGACTCCTCAGACTCTGACTCCAACTGAGGCTCAGCCCCACCCCAGGGCAGCCAGGGAGAGCCCAGGAGCTCCCCTCCCCAACTGACCACCTTTGTTTCTCCCCCATGTTCTGTCCCTTGCCCCCCTGGCCTCCCCCACTTTCTTTCTTTCTTTAAAAAAAAAAAAATACGGTGGGGCTAGGGGGCTGGAGGAGCCCAGGCCAGGACTCTGCAGCCTCAGAGACATCAGCCCTTGGGGGTCCTCCTCCAGGGACAGCAACTATCAGACTAAGCCAGCACCGGACCAGCCTGGCCCACCCCACCCACTTCTGCACTTGCAGTTCCGGCATGGACAATGGACCGGAGAGTGGGGGTGGGGGGTCCCAAAGAGTTTGATGAGGCCCTCCACACCTGCAGCCCAATCCAAGGTGGGGTGGAAGCTTGGGGAAGACCCATTCCTTCCCAGAGGGGCCTGCCACCTGGACCCCTGCATTGGAACTGGAGGCAGGGAACATGGGGAGAAGGAGGGTCGGTGCCTTCAAGAAAACAGGCGCTGCCCTGGTGGCCCTCTCCCCTGCCTCCTGCAGGAAGGAGCTGCCTGGACCCGTTCATGGGGGAGGGGGCAGAAGTGTTTTTTATATATGTGTATATATTTTTTTTTAAGCTCTGAGCTGTCAACGAGACGTTTCCTACCGATCTCGGCTGCCGTCTCTGTTGTCATTTCTGGGAGAGGGAGGGTTTAGGGGTAGATTTGGAACCTTTTAAAAATGGTCTTGATGTGTGTGGAAGAGAGTATGTGTATGTGTGTTCCTGTACATAGCATGGGTGCAGCTGTGGATGTGTGCAAAAGAGTGTGAGTGTGTGTGTGTGTGTGTAAAGGGGTCTGTCCTAGAGCCCACATCAGTTTGTTGTGAATCTGGAAAAAGGGTCGGTGAGGGCCGGGAGATGTTGACCCTGGTGGGAGCAGGCTGAGGCTGCCCCGTTCTCCACATCCTCTGTTTTGCCCAGTCTCTGATTCCATTAGGGGGAGTGTGCTGAAGCCATTCTCGGATGCTTCCCAGATCAGGCTCCCTCGGCCAGAGTCACATGCATCCGAGCTGCTGGTCTCCATTGTCCAGCAGGAAGGCGGAAAGGCAGGCAAGATGGTGTGAAGCTTAAAGCTTGTATTTGATGGAAAAGGTCTCCCCTGTTCATCTGAGAGGCCAAGCCTGGCCACCCCAGGCTCAGAACCTGGGCTTCAAGAAATGTGCTGGGAGCTCCTAACTTACACATCCCTGCAGCCTTCCTTGAATCCTCCCACCACCCCCTATTTCCTTTAATTTCTCAGGTCTGCTCCCTCCTCCCCCAACCCCACAGCTGGGCAAGAAGTCTGCAAAAGCTGCATCTGCAGCTGTCTCTAACTCTTCCCAGCCATCTCCCGTATTTTTTGGTACCTTGATTCCTTGACTCTTAATAAGCCAAGCCACCTTATCTTTGTAGTTGTTATTTTTTTGTTGACTAAATTTGGGGGGTTCTTTTTTTATGGTCATGTCACTGACCTATTAAATTGGGGCTTGGTGCTTTTCCACCTTCCCCCTCTGAATGAAAGCCAAGGAATGGGGGAAGAGCGGGAACTCTGCCGCAGAGGTGGAGCAAGAACGGTGAAGGGCCCTGGTCCCAGAGAGGCTGGTGGGTCCCTCTCCCAAAGGAAGGCAGACAGTCTCTGCTTTGCCTTGGACCTTGGTGCTGGGGGTGGGGAGGCCTGGGGGGGACACTCCCCACTCCCATTCCCCTTCCTTTGTCCTAATCCTGGAATTAAGTACAGGGGTTTATAGGTTCTATTTCTTCCCAAGAGCCCTGCAAAGAACCCTAGTTTCCTATTTGGATGCCCCTACACTGTTGTGTTTCAGTGGAATGTATTTTCATTTAAAAACAACTTTGAATGGGGCACTTTTTCTTTCCTGTTTTAAACATTGAAAAATTCTTACAGTACAAACAGGACTGTCAGGGTGGGGGTGTTGGTGCTGTAAGAGGTCACTCTTGAGTGCATTTTGGCACTGGGATGGGATGGCTGGGGTGGGAAGACCCCCATCCCCACCCCCAACTTCTTTTCTAATATTTAAGGAGTGTTTTGTAGGATTCAACAACCACCACAACTTGAATTTGTATCATGGGAGGTGGGAGGGAGTGGCTTAGAGGTGTCTGCCTATGCTTAAAGCCAACTGTGGAAGTTTTGTTTTCCCTTTTTTGTATAATAAAGTGAAAAACAAAGGTTTGACTGCTGTCTGGTCACTGGAATCAATGAAGGTTCACAGGGGTGACCCAACAGGTTTGATCTATAAAAATGCTTGAAGCCAATTTGCCTTTTCTTCCTAGAACTATCTTCCTCTTCCCTAAAGATTCCATAGGCAACCTACCTTCACATTGTTCTGTGCTACTGTTCTTGCCCTTTTCTCAATTCCATTTGTTCACCTTGGGTTGTGAGACCACTAAAGATTCTGAGAAGTTGGAGAACAAATGCATTTTCACCCAAAGTACATGGTCTTGGGGAATTGGAGGTGATGAGCTACTAGGGTCAAGGGTTCGCCCTGGGCATGCAAGCCTTCCTAGTGTAAGGCTTATCGTGGGGAGTTGAGGGAGCACGCTCTCACTTTGAGCCTTCAGCTCCATCCTGGGTTAAAGGTTAAGGGTTAAGGATGACTTTCCTAGGACCATCTAGGCCTCTGATGGGAAGCAGGCTGGGCTGGGCTGAGATGACTCACTCTCTGAGATTAAGGGAAGACACCCTTTCCTGCGCAGGCCTTGGCTGAGTTCCTGGAACCTCAAAGGGCTGCAGACCCAGGTCCTGTCGGAGAACTCTCTCCCAGCCCTTGCCCCTATCCTATAGTGGCCAAACTGCTAAAAAAGCTTGTTGTGCCTCTTGGCCTCCCACTTACCACCATCCTTTGAGGTTCCTTGCTAAGGTCACCAACATGTTCATTACATCTGGTGAACACTTGTCTGTCTTTTGCCTTCTTGGTCTACTCTGTTGGTGTCAGCTCTTCCTCATTTTATCCCAGGTGTTCATGTCTCTCCCTTCAACCTCCCATTATCACCCACATGCAACCATTCCGAAAGGTGGTGCCGACAGAGGCTGCTCTTCCAAGCTGCAGACCTGTGTAGACACCCTTGCATCCCCTGGGATAGCTTGTAGACATCTCATACCTCAAGACCCGAAATGATTACCAAACACTTAGTCGTTCAACCTAGAAAGCAGAGTATTGGCCTTGACTCTTCTCTCCCTCTCACCTCGAGGTTCAATCACCTAGACCTCTCCATTCCACTTCCTAAAGCTGTCTCAAATCTGTCCACCCCTCCCACAGGGTGGTTCCCACAGCTGCCACTCCCATCCTATTTAAGGCCACCATCATTGCTCAACTTCTGCAAAGACCTCCTAAAGCTGGTCTTCCTGCTTCCACTCTCGCCCCCTACAGCCCATTCTTCACATGGCAGCCAAAATTATCTCAGAAATAAATCTGATTCTTTCTGTACTGAAAATTTACCATGTCTTACCATGGCCCTACAAGGCTTGGCCCCCGCATTCCTTCTCTTATCTTCTCTCACCCTGCTCTTCCTAACCACTTACAATGATCCAACCAAGTGATCTCTTCTGTTCCTCAAACATGCCTACCTGTGGGGTCTTGGCACCTGTTCTCTCTGCCTAGAATGGCTATTCCTCCAACTCTACACATACCTGATTTTTTTTTTTCATTCTTTAGGCCTCAACTCACATGTCCTCTCACAGAGAAGCCTTTCCCAACCACCTGCTCTAGAGAGGCCTCCTCCATCTTCTTGTTTATGTATTTGTTTATTATCTATCTCCCCAAGTAGAAGACACCTTATCTGCTTGTTCATTACAGTAATCTCAGCACCTGAAACTGCCTGATATACATTTGACAATCAAGAAAGATTTGCTGAGTGGGTGAATAGGTCTGGCCCACAAGGCCCTTGGGGATCTGCTGCCCCCATTAGCCCTGCCCCAACTCTAGCCACACTGACCATTCATGTCTCGAACATAACATGCTCTCTCCTAGGGCCTATACACATGGTGTTCTCTCTGCCTAGTTAATTCTGGTCTCCACTTAAAAGACCACTTCCTTCCCCGAACTCCTGAGAAAAAGGGTCTCCACACTACACGTTTCTTCAGCAGCCTGAATGCCTTCACACTCAGGCCTTATTTCCTTCACATCAGGCCTTGCTAGGCTGTAAGCTGTGCTAGGACAAGGTTTGTGTGTCTCTCTTGCTTGTTGCTGTAACACCAGGGCCTCACCCAGAGTCAGGACCACCTCAGGCCTTAGTGTTTATGAACTGGTGCTAACTGTGGAGACTGGGCACGTGCCCAAAGAGGTCACCACCACAGAGCAGCCCAGGCCAAGCACAGAATGAATAGTACAGTCTAGTTGTAAAGAAGTTTGGTATGAGGATGGCTATGGGTGGGGATATGAGGAAGGATTTAGGTAAACAGGGAGAAGCCAGGAGGATTTTCTGGCCATGGCGCAAATTCCTTAGGGCAGAATGTACTGGGCATATTTAGGTAAGAAACAGATCAGCATCACTGGAGTGAAGAATTCCTGAAAAGGAGGCGCGAGATAAGAGAAAACAAAGGTTGAGGCGATGTTGTTGAAGTTCCTGAAGACCTAGCTTACTTCTCTGTGCCAGACCTAAGTTCAACCACCTTTTGGGTCTCCATCAGCTGATCCCACAGTAACCTCAATATATCCCAGACTGAAGTCATCCTGTGTCCTCCCATGTCCTCCCCTGAGTTCCCCATCCTAGTTAAAGGTGTTTTCAAGACCTCCCTCTCCTTTCCTCCACACACCTCAATCAGTAACAAAAACCTACTGCTTTTGCCAGGCCCAGGGGTTTATGCCTGTAATCCCAGCATTTGGGAGGCTGAGGCAGGCGGATCTCCTAAGGTCAGAAGTTCGAGACCAGCCTGGCCAACATGGTGAAACCTGTCTGTACTAAAAACACAAAACAAAAATTAGCCGAGCGTGGTGGCGTGCGCCAGTAATCCCAGCTATTCAGGAGGCTGAGGCATGAGAATCGCTTGAACCCGGGACGCAGAAGTTGCCGTGAGCTGAGATTGCACCTGAGTGACAGAGCAAAATGCTGTCTAAAAAAACAAAACAAAACAAAACAAAAAACCTACTGCTTCTAAATTATTCTCCAGACCATACTCCAGCATGATCCACTAAAAATATAAGTCTGGTGAATTATTCCCCTTGAGGACTCCTCACAGCTTACAGGCTAAAGCCCACAAACTTTTCAACACCTACTTTGCTTTGTCCTGTATTATCCAGCCTGCTCACCTCCTGCTGCTCCGCCACCCACTCCTCTGTTCCAGCTTGATCCATGCTTCTGAAGCTTCCAGTTGGGGATGTCCAATGCCTTCTTGGCCTACCTTCACCTGGTTCATCTCCCTCTATAAGAAGTTTTTCTTTTTCTTCTTTTTTGTTTTGTTTTGAGACGGAGTCTCGCTCTGTTGCCCAGGCTGGAGTGCAGTGGCGCAATCTCAGCTCACTGCAACCTCCGCCTCCCGGGTTCAAGCAATTCTCCTGCCCAAGCCTCCCGAGTAGCTGGATTACTACTACTGCCTAAGCCTCCCGAGTAGCTCCTGGGATTACAGGAGCCCGCCACCACGCCCAGCTAATTTTTGCATTTTTGCAGGCTGGTCTCGAACTCCTGGCCTCCCAAAGTGCTGGGATTACAGGCCTGGGCCACCGCACCCTGCCCAAGAAGCCTTTCTTGACCAACTCTCTTACATCATTTGATGTCTCCTTTTGTCTACCTCTGTTCTCTCTCTGTTGTTTTCCTCACACTATTTTGCAATTATTATCCTACCTGTCTATCTATCCACAAGACAGTGAACTTCTTGAAGAAGCACAACTGTCTTATATCATCTTTTATCCCAGCACCTGGAGCACCGTGAGAATAACAGCTAAGATTTACCAAGCACTTACACAGAGCTAAGAGTTTCACATGCACTGACTTGTTAATCACTACAGCAACGCAAGGAGATAGGACTATCATTATGCCCACTGACAACAGAGGAAACTGAGGCACAGGAAACTCATTTGCTAGGCCCAACGATTTAAATTCAAATCAGACGCCTGATCTGAACTACTCTGGAATATCGCCTCAATAAATGTTTGCTGTTTCTCGGGAGAAATCGGTGAGAAAAAAATAAGTATTTGCTGAAAACTAAAAACCAAAGATGGCTCCAAGTATGTGATTTCAGACTATCCTCCTTTTTAATCTTATCTCTTGAGGGGAGAGGGCTGTCACACAACCGTTCCAGGACACCACACACAGAGTAACCGAGATGAAAGCGCCAATCCAGCCATCCACCGCGGCTGGGAAAAGGCCTGTCCCTTCCTAAGGTAAAGAGGGACTGAGAGCGTGAGCATAGGGACACGCTGCACCCAGGGGAACAGCACTGGGTCGGGGGAAGGATCTGGCCAGTGACAAGGAGGCTGTCTGAGGGGTGGGGGTCCAGCGTGGGTTCCGGAAGCAGGAAAGGCAAGCAGGTGTGGGATCTAAATTAGGACGAGGGGCGGGGAGGGCGCTCCGCGCAGAAGGGCGCAGCTCGGCCTCCGACCTCAGCAGCGGACCCTCATCTCGGCCGCTTGTTGGTCCACAAGCCTGGAGTGGGCTGAGACCCGCCCAGAAACCGGGAGAACTGAGGCGCGGGCGAGCCCCTTCGGCTCCACAGGCTTTCCGCCTCGAGGTCCTAACTGCGCCCCACTTCAAGTCTGGCCTCTTCACAGAAGTGGCTGCACGCCTCGGGGTAAAGGGGGGAGCGGAGGGTGGGGGGGGAGAGAGCGGGGAGCCCCGAGGGAAGGGCGGGGGAGCCTGGGCCGGAAGGCGTCCCAGGCTCGGCTGGCAGCCGGCGCTCTCTTTCGACGCCACCCGCTGCCCCCGCCCCCGAGCCGGCCGGGACGGCAAAACGTCTCCGCCCCCAGCGCACCGCGCACCTCACCTTGAACGCCACCCCTCCCACCCCCATCTTATTGGTCCTCCCGGGCCGAGGCCTCCCTGCGATTGGTCGGGGAAGTCCGCGAAGGCCCCGCCCATCTCCCCGCCCCCGTCCCCGTCCGCCGGTACTTTGGACGGCGGCGTGGCGTCCCTCCTCCCCTCCCGGTCCCCGCCCCCTGGAGCAAATGCTGCCGAGCTGCGGCCGCGGGGCAGATGCACGCGCTCGGGCCCTTCTAGCAGGCGCGAGCAGTCGCTGGGCGCGCGAAAGCGAAAGAAGGAAGAGGAAGGGAGGGGGAGGGCGGGGTGTTGGGGAGGGGCGGGAGGAGGAAGAGGAGGAGGTTGGAGCGCGCTCGCGCTTGGCCTCGCGCCCGCGCAGAGGGAGGGGGAGAGGGGCGCGCGCGCGCACGCTCGCGTTCACGCTCGCTCCATCCATCCATCCTCCGGTCGCGGCACACGCGCGCGCGCTCCGGGCTCGCGCCGCACCCCCCGCCCGGGAGAGGCGGGCTGGAGTGGGGGGCGGGGGGAGGGGCGCGCGGACGGCGCGCGGACTGCGCGCGGGCGGGGTGAGGTGAGGAGGAGGAGGCGGCGACGGGACAAGAAGGGAGGGGAAGGGGCCATGGCCGCCCGGTGAGGCGGCGAGGCGGGGGGCGGCCCGACCCCCCGGCCCCGGGCCCTGGGCCCCGGGGAGAGGCGAGGACGGACCGACGGACATGGGGCTCCGGAGCAGCCGCCGCCGTCGCCGCCGCCGGAGGACGCGGCCCTGAGAGGCCGCCGGGCCCCGGCGCGGCCCCCCGGGCGGGGTGAGTACGGGACGGAGACGGGGACGGGGACGGGGGAGGGGCCTGTGGGGGGCGGGGGGCGGGGCCCAAGGCGGGGCTTGGGCCCCCTCCCCCCAGGTCTGGGTCAGCGCCCCTTCCCCTCCCCCCGGGCCGACGCGGAAACGCCCGGCTTCCCCCAGCTTCCCGGCCGGGCCGGGGCCCCTGGCTCTCCCCCGTCTGGGTCCCCCTTGGGCGGGGCAGGGCCGGCCGGGGAGGGGGCGCGGGGCCTTTGTTAGGGAGCCAGGCCCCAGCCCCCGGGACAATAGAGACACCCTCCCGGACTCCTCTCCCCGGCCGGCCGGGTCTGCTGGCGGGCGGGGAAGGAGAGGGGCTGGGACGCGTCCCACTCTCTGGGGGTCGGTCTGTCCCGGCCCGGCGCCGGCCCCGGCGGCTCGGCTCTCCTCCCCCCAGTCGGTATGATGCAGCAGCAGTGCCGCAGGGACGGGGGAAGAGCCGAGGCCCGGCCTCCTACCCTTCCCAGTGCCCCCGGCTCATTCGTCAGTCCCCACCCCACTCTAGGCCGGCAGCTCCTGAAACTCGTACCCACCGTTCCGAGGGGCCCTGGCTTGTGGGTGCTGTGTCTGAATCCTTGGGTGGGGGTTCCTGGACTTTGGGGCTCTTGGAGAGACTTCCGGGCTGGTCCTGAGGGAGGGCGGGTGGTTATTTAAAGGAAGAACAGGTAAGGGGAGTGCCCGCTCCTGGCGTGCCACCCTACTGGGCTCTTCCCCCCCACCCCCCGCCGTTCTTGCTCATGGTGGCTAGAAATGTCCCTTAGCTCTAGGCTCCTGCGGGCTCTGCTCCCCTCGTGGAGTGGCAGGCTGATTTCAAGGGAAGGCAGAGTAGGGTGAAGGTTGTAGGGTCCTAGGGCCATTTCTACTTCTGGTAGCAGTACCCCCCCAAGTGGACATCCTGGCTGAAAGCAGAGGTGACTCTGAGGAGAGTCTTTAGGGAAGGCGGGGGGTGTATTTAGGAGTCTGTGCAGTTCTTTGCCACACCCTGTGGGTTTGCTTTGAGGCCTTGGAGTTCCTTCTCCTCCCCCTGCTGCATTGCACCATGGGTATCAAAGAGGGGTTTGAGTTTTGGGGACCTAGGGTGAGCTGCTGCCTCCTATAGACCCAGGCTCTGATTGGCAGTGGAGTCCAGGGCCTGAGCTCAGGCCTGGGAAAGACTAGGCCCCCTTTAGGTTTCAGGCCTTGAAGGACCATCCAGACTTAGTGAGCCTGGGCCTTGGGGAGGGAGAGACCCTGATGCCAGGACTGAGCTTTGGGCAGCGAGGTGGGGAGGGAAGGTGGCCGCATTCAGAGGTGCCTTGGACTCACAACAACACCCCCACCCCCGTGTGTGCAGCCGTGTTGCCGCCCGCTGTGCTATGAGCAGTCAGAGCGCCGTCTCCACAAGAGTTTACAAATGAAAATGGAGGAAATGTCTTTGTCTGGCCTGGATAACAGCAAACTAGAGGTGAGGGCTCCCCCACGTGTGCCTCCAGTTCTTTTCTCTTGATGTCTCTACGTCGCTGTATCTGGCATCCACACCAAAGAGGAATTTGGGTAGTCAGCCTTGTTCCTTAAAGGGAATAGCCAGCTGAAAAGGCCAAGGATCCAGGAAGAAGAAAGAACACGAAGTCAAGATGGGGAAAATGGCAAAGAAAGCATGATTTTTGGCTGGGGCCAGTTGGCAGCAGATTTGGTTGGTGAGAGTCCAGGGGGCTGTGACTCTTGTGACCGTAGATGTTCTCCCCTGGGGCCCAGGCCATCGCTCAGGAGATATACGCGGACCTGGTCGAGGATTCTTGTTTGGGATTCTGCTTTGAGGTACACCGGGCTGTCAAGTGTGGCTACTTCTTCTTGGACGACACGGACCCTGATAGCATGAAGGATTTTGGTGAGCTTCAGGGTGAAGGAGCAGCAGTCCAGCCCTTCCCTGGGACTGCCTGGAGTTTCCTTCTCTGGAAACTGTGCTAGATGTAGCGCCTGGAGCTCCTTTGAGCCGGGGGAGGGATTGAAGAGGCCGTGGGACCCCAGGTGGGAACAAGAGGAGAGGGTCCTGCCCACCCTGATCGCCAGCCTCTCCTGTCCCCAGAGATCGTGGACCAGCCGGGCTTGGACATCTTTGGACAGGTTTTCAACCAGTGGAAGAGCAAGGAGTGTGTTTGCCCCAATTGCAGTCGCAGCATTGCTGCCTCCCGCTTTGCTCCCCATCTGGAGAAGTGCCTGGGAATGGGTCGGAACAGCAGCCGAATCGCCAACCGCCGGTGAGGGAACCAGAGCTGCCCGTTCTCTGCAGCCTGTGCCATGGTGTAGTCCCCCGGGGGCATTGGGAAGGTACAGAGGGTGGGTTTTACTTGGCCCCAGATGCTCCACCTGCTTCTGAAGTTGGGGGCAGAGCGGGGTGACCACCTTGACCCCTTTCTCTTCCCTCCCCTTGGCCCCTTTCTCTTCCCTCCCCTTGGCAGGATTGCCAATAGCAACAATATGAATAAGTCTGAGAGTGACCAAGAAGATAATGATGACATCAATGACAACGACTGGTCCTATGGCTCGGAGAAGAAAGGTGCTTGGGGATCTGGGGAAACCGGGGGGGCATTGGGATGAGGTGGGAAGCAGGAATTGGGTATACAGTGGTCACAAGTTGTTGCCTTGAATGATGAAGAGAGAGTGTAGTTATGCGATTTCCTTTTCCTTTTCTTTTTTTTTTTTTTGAGATGGATTCTCGCTCTGTGGCCCAGGCTGGGGTGCAGTGGTGAGATCTCGGCTCACTGCAACCTCCATCTCCCGGGTTCAAGCGATTCTCCTGTGTCAGCCTCCTGAGTAGCTGGGATTACAGTCGCGTGCTACCATGCCCAGCTAATTTTTGTATTTTTAGTAGAGATGGGGTTTCACCATATTGGCCAGGATGGTCTCGATCTTCTGACCTCGTGATCTGCCCACCTGGGCCTCCCAAAGTGCTGGGATTACAGGCATGAGCCACCGTGCCCAGCCTGTTGTATGGTTTTCTTGAGATGCTTTTAGATCGAGAACTTAACGGAAACCCTGCTCTTTATGCTTTTGTTTCCCACAGCCAAGAAGAGAAAGTCAGACAAGGTGAGAGCCGGGGCAGGCATTGGGGAAATAATGGGTAAAGGACAGATACCCTCCCCTTTGGGCAGGGAGTCCTCGAGTGTCATGACTCAAGGCTGAGGTCATTGGGGGCTTGAGGGTTCTTTGGTGGGTCCGGGGCGGGGAATGTGGGTGGGGAAGGGGGGTGGGGGAGGGCACATGGGTAGACAGGCCTCCTACTGGGGAGGAAGAGTAGGAATTTGAGGATGCTGCTTTGTCAAATCTTTTTTCCTTCCCTGGGTTCTCGGCTCCCCCTTTTCGTTACCCTTTCCCCAAAGCTATGGTATCTCCCATTCCAGAACCCCAATTCCCCTCGAAGATCCAAGTCTTTAAAACACAAAAATGGTAAGTGGAGCCGGAGCAATGGGAATGCTTCTAGCTGTGTCTTCTGGGACTCATTGCCGGGGGGTGGAGGTGGGGCCTGGGGACAGGGGAATTGAGGGAGGGCCTGTGATCCTTCTGTCACCCCCACTTCCTCTCTGGTTATTTTCAGGGTTCTCTATCTGTACCTCTGCATCAAACACCCTTCCCCTTCTTTTTTCTTCTTCAGGGGAACTTAGCAATTCGGATCCTTTTAAGGTGAGTATGGGCCGCCTCTCATGCTCGCTCTCATTGTCCTGGTTGTGAGGTGGTGGGGATTTGGACAAGTAGGGATCAGAATGCTGACAGCCAGAGGCACTGATGAGCTATTTGGATCTTACATATTTATGTTCTTTCTGAGTCCCACCCCTTATTCATTGGCAGATGGGATGAGAGAAATCACTTGGAAAACGGCAGGGTCGTTCTAAAGCCTCACTTAGAAAGGGACCAGAGGGACTGATTCTCACTTCCACCCCTGTCCTTCTCTTTTCTCTGCCCCATCTCTAACCTTTATCTCTGGTTCTCCTGCAGTATAACAATTCAACTGGGATCAGCTATGAGACCCTGGGGCCAGAGGAGCTTCGCAGCCTGCTAACCACGGTGAGGGAGGACCAGCAAGAGAGAAGGTCCCTGGGAGTGGGCTGGAGCCATAGGCAGTGGTCAAGGCCTGGGAGGAAGCTGGTGACCTAGCAGTCAGGGCCGTATCATTCTCTCTCTCTGGAATTAGGTTTCCTGGCCCATAGTGTCCTGGGACCGTCTGCTCTGGACACCTTTGGGCCATCTCTGCTTGTGCTATCTAGCATTTATACAGAAAGAAACATCTAACATCTAGAGTAGGTTCCTTCCATCCCTCCTTTCAGCTTATATTCCTCTTCCAGCAATGTGGGGTGATTTCTGAACACACCAAGAAGATGTGCACAAGGTGAGCACAGAACCTAGAAAGGGGGGCCAGGTGCTTCCTGCACACTCACCATGGGCATGGGTTGGGAGTACCCCTGGACTTGAGCAATGGGGCTCCTGCCCTTCCCCTTCCCTCCTCTAACGATCAGGCCTTTGGCCACAATCTGGGGACGAATCTGCATTCACCCCTTCCCTGTCTGTGCCCGTGGCTCCTGCCTTGCCGAAGGGAGGGGCTTTACCTGAGTTCCTCAGACCCCTCCCTGCCTTGCCTCACCACCAGGTCCCTGCGCTGCCCACAGCACACAGATGAGCAGAGGCGAACCGTACGGATTTATTTTCTCGGGCCCTCGGCGTAAGTGGCCCTACAGGAAGGCTGGGGGGTTGTGACCAGTTAGGGTGATGATCACTATCTCTAAAGCCCTTCTTTGGCTCATCCCCTTTCCAGTGTCCTTCCAGAGGTCGAGAGCTCCCTGGATAATGACAGCTTTGACATGACTGACAGCCAGGCCCTGATCAGCCGGCTTCAGTGGGACGGCTCCTCTGACCTCTCACCTTCTGATTCAGGCTCCTCCAAGACGAGTGAAAATCAGGGATGGGGTCTAGGTACGTGATGCAGTTGGGCCCTAGGGGCTCTGTGCCCAAAGCCATGGGGGTGCCACCTCTCCTGCCATAACCCTACTCTCATCCCTTGTGTCTCTTTCTGTACAGGTACCAACAGCTCTGAGTCACGGAAAACCAAGAAAAAGAAATCCCATCTGAGCCTGGTAGGGACTGCCTCCGGCCTAGGTTCCAACAAGAAGAAGAAGCCAAAGCCACCGGCACCCCCGACGCCCAGCATCTATGATGACATCAACTGACTTGGGTGCAAGGGATAGCCTTTGGCTGAGCAGAGCCCTCTCTCCTGACCCCCACCCAGGTGGCATAGCCTGGCAAATGGACGGCTGCTGGGGGTTGGGGCTTGGGAAGCTTGGTGGGCCAGGCAGGCAGAGGATCCGATTATGCGCCCCTGGGGGGTGTCAAAGTCCTCTGCAATGGAGCACGACTCCTCGGCGTGCAGGACTCAGACCTGGACATATTATGCCTTGGACATAAGTTTGGTGGGGAGGCGGTTTTCCTATTTATTCTGTGAGTTACTGGATGTCCAGCTAGGCCAGGGGCCTGACCTGGGCACTGTGCCAGGGCACTGCCTGCCCCCCACCCCAGGAACTGGACTAAGCCCTGCTGAGGGGCAATGTGGCGACCCGGGAGGCTGTGGGTTGGAAGCTGAGCCTGGAGGGGGCCTGCCTCGGCCGCCCTCAGCAATGTGAATGGGTCCGGTGCTTGGAGCTGAGGGGCAAGGCTGGGCATGTCCTGTCTGTGTGCAGAATCTTATCAAATGCCCCCAGTCCCAGGGGTAGGCAGGCACAGAGTGCTGTCTGCTGAGGTGGGCGTCCAGAACTGCCGCCACCTTCCCTGCCCCTCACAGGGGCAGCCCTTTCCCCTCAGTCCCCATGGGCCTCCTTGGCAGCAGGAGCTGTCCTTTTGTTGGGTGCCAGGAAAGGGCCTCCAGCCTCTACAGCTTCAAGGAATGGGAAAGGGAGGGTAGGAAGAGGGAGAAGTGTCAGAATTCCTCCCCCTGCCTCTCCTCCCTGACCCAGGGCTGGTGAGGAGTGGGGCCCCAAGGTGAGAGGGAACGGTGCTGCTTTATTTGAAATGTTTTCTTACCTCATTCCCTGCCCCAGGAAGGGACCCAGCCTCACCCTCCTGGGGTGGCCCCGTGTTCCTCCTGCCCACCCTGCCCCACTGCCCTACCGGGGCAGCCCAGGTTCCCAACTGCTGCTTCCACCCCCTTCACCTTGACTGGCTTCAGTTCCTCTCAGCGCTCCTGCCTCCAAAGCCTGCCCTGTTTCCCTTCCTTAGCGCTTTTAAGTTATTTATTCTGTACTTGTGGTTTGGGGCTCTGAGGAAAATCCTAATCTTGTGCCTCTCCCCCTTTGCTAGGAGTTGGGTGGGAAGAGAGGGTGGCCTCTGTGCCCCAGGTTGTCAGTGGAGGGGAAGGGGTGTCATTGCCCCTCTGTGGGACTGTCATGCCAGTGTGCCCACCTGCCTGGTCTACATCCTAAAGAGATGTACCGTCCCCCCTCCATGCGGGCACCACCACTCCCAGGAGCCAAGCTGGAGGACCGCGACCTGGGCTGGGAGCAGAGCTGACTGACACGGGTGGAGGTGACCCTGAGCCAAGTTCTCTGGCACTTGCTGGACATGTCCCCTACCCTCTTCCCAATAGGAGCCATCCCACATTTGGGTAGTTAGTACCCAGGACTGGTTGGACTGATCGGGTTAGGGACCCTAGAGGGTTAAGGGAACAACAGAGATGGGGCTGCAATGCCCTGTCTGGAACTCCGCTCTCCCGCTGGGGTGGTTCTGATTGTGGCTTGTGCCTGGTTGCAAATTGGTTTTTAACCCACAAATTGTGATTATTTTTTAAAAAGCCAAACAGATTTTGGCAGGAGTTAGAATAAATCCCGGGGCCTGGGCTTCTCTATTCTTGGCCCTCCGTAGTCTCCCTCCGAGAGGAGGCCAGAGGGAGAGGAGGATCTCAGCAGGCCTCTAGCCGCTTCCAGATGCAGTCTGGGGAGTGGGCTGAAGGTGAAGGGAGGAAGGCTGTGGGCCACTCTCCCTTCTGAGAGGCAGCTGCAGCTCAGGCCCTAATACACTCTTTGCCCTGTGGCCTCTCCCTTTTTCCCCCTTCTGGTTGGAGGAGGGAGAAGTGGGAAGTAGCTTGGGAACTGGTTTGTCCACATAAACTTCCCCATTGTTCCTTGGCCCGCCCTCAGGGCAGAGCCCCCTGCCCAGGCTGGGTAAGAGATGGGCTTGGTCCAGCAGGGACCCTGAGGGAACAAACCCTTTTCCTTCTGGGGAGAGAGTGCCCCCCCTACCATGTAGTTGAACAGGGGCTAGGAGCTCCCCACTCCCCTCCCTCTAACAGCAGGCTGTGTGGGTTTCAATTCCCATCCTTCCCACCCCGGCTAGGTGTCGTCCGCCCTGTATCCTGTGTCTGAGTGTGTGTGGGGGGGTTCTGTACTAATTTCCATGGCCGGTGGCTTTTCCTTCCATGCATCACTCCCCCCCGCATGCCCAGGGGCCACCCGCCTGGCATTACCGCATGCTGGGGTCATTGGGGGAGGGGGGTGGGGCTCACGCTGTCCTGTGGTCTTGAGATTTTTATTTTTGCATATGTAATCCATTCTGTACAGGTAGCTAACTTTGTAAACGCTGTGTATTCCCTCTGCCCCCATGGCTGCTGGTGTAAATAAACTGCATCTCCCGTTGGTAGCCCTGGCCTACCTACTCTCATTACCATTTTGCTGGGGGCAGCGCAAAGCCATTCTCTGTCACAGAAAGAGGCTGCAGGACCACAAAATGGAACTTTATTCAGTAACAGACACTGACCCTCCAATAGCCCCAGAAGCAAGAGCCTAGGGCCCAGCGATCCATACCCAGTCCTTGGAGTTGGGCAGGGTAGGACACTGGCCAAGGGCCAGTGCTGTCTCTTGCTTACAGCCTGAGGACTACGGGAGCAGCAGCTGTGGCCTGGCCGCTCCCAATGCTGGGGGCTTGGCTTGGTGCCCCATCCCCTTCCTGACTGAGCTCTATGAAGGACTCTTAAAAAAATAAAATAAAATGCAAGCAAAGTGCTTTGAAAGAAGGGAGGACACCCTATTCCTGCTAAGGGGTAGAGGAAGAAGGTGAAGGCAGCTAGGTGCCCATAAGAGAAGGCTGGCACAATCTTCATTCCCGCCGGTGTGATTTCAGTCTCAAAAGATGAGTATTTGGCTGAGAAATGGAAGGATACTCCAGGCTCCCTACGGAGTTGTGCTGGGGCCATGCTGAGCTGCCCTTGCAGGCAGCCCTGGGTGTGGGGGGCAGACATGCAGGACACTGGGAAGAGTCAGAACCACAGGTGGGAGGGAATCTCAGAGCCCAGGCTCCCCACTGAACTTGACCAGCAGCTTTGAACTCCTTCAGAGGACCCTAAAAGTGAAGGAAGATGACATCCTCATTTCTACCTGAGTTGTGCTTGCACGGGAGGGACATCTGTACTCCTGTGGATGAGAAGGGGAGGCCGCGTACCTGCCTCCTGTGTCCTATGGAGGAGATTTCCATCACATCCTTTCCACCCCTCCCTCCCAGGCCCTTGGGCCCAGCTCTGGCCAGGAAAAGGGGGGAGGCCATAAAGGAGAAAGACCATGCCTTTCATTTTCTTCCTATGTCCTTATCGTCCATACATCCCAAATACTAGGAAGCTGAAGAAGACGGTGACTCCCACCAGGGAGACAGTGGCAGGTGCTGTGAAGAACTGGCGGTAATTGATTCGGAAGTACCAGACCACACCCAACAGCACCACAAAGACAGGCACCATGAGGCTGCCCACATTGACACCAAGGCTGGGTGGCTCAGTGGCCGAGGGGGCCAAGGAGGCTGAGGGGCCTGGAACAGCTGGCCCTGGGGGTGAGCGGTGGCAGTGAATCACACAGTTGTCGGTAATGTTCAGAGAACGCAGTGTGCGGGCTGGGTCCTGTAGCAGGCGGCCCTGGTAGATCAGTTTCATCTGGCTTTCTTGTCCAGGGAAGTATTTGCTGTAAGGATGAAAGACATGGAAGAAAAGATAGAGGGTGAGGAATGAGAAGGCAAACAGGCCTGGACCAACAAAGCAGGGGAGTGGGGAAAAACTGGAGGGTGGATTTTTTTTCCCTCATCTTTATCCTTTTTTTTTTTGAGACAGAGTCTTACTCTGTTGCCAGGCTGGAGTGCAGTGCAGTGGCGTGATCTCGGGTCACTGCAACCTCTGCCTCCTGGGTTCAAGCAATTCTCCTGCCTCACCCTCCCGAGTAGCTGGGACTACAGGAGTGCGCCACCATGCCCAGCTAATTTTTGTATTTTTTTTTTAGTAGAGACAGGGTTTCACCATGCTGGCCAGGATGGTCTTGATCTCTTGACCTTGTGATCTGCCCACTTTGGCCTCCCAAAGTGCTGGGATTACAGGCGTGAGCCACCGCGACAGGCCCCCCTCATCTTTATCCTTAACTAATGAGGGGTGTATTTGTTTGTTTTGTTTTTTTAGATGGAGTCTCACTCTGTCGCCCAGGCTGGAGTGCAGTGGCGCAATCTCGGCTCACTGCAACCTCCACCTCCTGGGTTCAAGCGATTCTCCTGCCTCAGCCTCCTGAGTAGCTGGGATTGCAGGCGTGCGCCACCACGCCTGGCTGATTTTTGTATGTTTAGTAGAGATGGGGTTTCACCACGTTGGTCAGGCTGGTCTCAAACTCCTAACCTCGTGATGCACCCGCCTCGGCCTCCCAAAGTGCCGGGAGCCACTGCACCCGGCCTGAAGGGTGTATTTCTAAGAAAGTATCTACCTGCCCTTGGTAGGGGCTGGATCTTACACTTTGCTGCAGCTCCCATGTCTGCACCAGCCTCCTTAGAGGCAACCAAGGGCTGGGGGATGAGCACAAGCAGCTTCCCACTTCCCAGGCCACTCACCTCTTCAGGGCACCCACGGTATCCTCTGGCCTAGCCACAGCCAGCTCCTCGGTATCATTGAGGAATTTGAGCCGCACAGTGATGAGGCCAGGGCTGGGAGGGAGGCAGGTGCTATCCTCAGATCTCAGGGGGGCCTCTGGACTGCTGCTGCCTGCACCTGCTTGTCTTTTGGGCAGGCCTTGGATGTCAAGGAGATGCTCAAGGCTGGGCTCAACACCACCCCCAGCTCCAGCCTCCCCTGTGGAGTCTCCCCGACCTTCACCAGCCTCTTCAGCCTTCTCATCATTACCCTCTGATGGATGGGGGAGTTCAGTTGGCTCGGGGTTGCCTTGGCCTGCCACCAGGTGGTCCACATGACCCAGGTGGAGGACGGATGTGTCGCCTGCTGACACAATAGCGCCCAGGAGCTGGTTGCTACTGCTGTCTGCTACGTAGGTAGAGAGCCAAGCTAGGACCAAGGCTAGAATCAGCACCACCACACCTGCCACCACCATCACCTCATTACCCACACCCTCAATGAGGGTGACATCAGAGAGCTCCATGGCCTGGCTGCTGGCAGGGTCCACGCTGCAGGAACAAAGGGGGACAGCATCAGCAGAGCCTGAGGGGTTGCAACCAGGTCTCTAGTTTGTTTAGGTTCTAACTGACCCAGCCCTGAAAAAAAAAAAAGGAGTTCAGTGTTGTGTAGAAGGGGGCACAAACCTTCCTAATTCCGGCACCCCAACCTAAAGTTAAAGACCTACCCTACCCTTTGCCTCTATTGTGAAACTCTTGCTTTCACGTTCTGTGACCTTCCTCTCTCAAACTCCAACTTCCCAATGAGTGTGGATCAGCAGGAAAAGCCCACAGCCTTGCTGCTGCTGCTGCTGCTACTGTTGTTGCTTTTTTGGTGAATGAGGAAAAATCTTTGCTGAGGCCTGAGTTTCTCTAGGATTTCTATCGCTTGGTCAAGCAAATATGCCTCCTAAGCAGCCTCCAAAGTGGCTTCAGAGAGACCCAAAAGCCTGGAATATTTTACTGTGGGGCCCCCTTGGAAGCACTGTTTAGCCATCCCTGCCAGATTGTCTCATTTGAGCCTATTCCATTCCTGGTCACAGATCCAGGCTGCCAGATGTCAAGAGCCAAAGAAAACTGACCTACCATCAAAAGCAGAGTCAGACAAATCTAAAACGATAACTCTGTAGGGACCGCGGGCAGATACTATGCAGCAGACATTATGTGCCGCCTCTGAAACTTCTGGCAAGCCCTGGGGAGCAACGTGGGACAGACACCAGAAGCACCACCTTCCTGGGTCACCATGGGCCCACTCCTGCAATGACCACTCCCCAAGTGGAGTGATTTGAAAAAGATTCCATAACAGCTCTCACAATCCATATCTCAGTCTCTCTTCTTTCACTGTGAAGGTTCTGCTGCTGCAGTTTCTTAGAAAGGCAGGAAGGGTCCCTGCTTGCTCCTTGGAGTACCTACTATTTCCCTTGGAGAATCTGCTGCTTTCACAGCTGTCCCTGGGCAAATCCAGTCTGGTGATTACCATTATCAGACTATTCTCACAGCACCTATAAAACTTCATTATACTTATCTACCTGTCCATCTTTCTATTAGACTCCTGGTAGACAAGGATCGTATGTATTTCTCTTGGTACTGAAGTGTCCAATATAATGCCCCAGTAGTTGCTCAAAGAATTATCTGTGGAACACATCAACATCCTTATTTAATATACCGGCCCTGGAGTTAGAAAAACAACTAATTAAAACCCCAGTCTTGCGTCTTACTAGCTGTAACACCTCAGACAACTTTCTCAGAGCCTCAGCTTTCTCATCAGTAAAATGGGGTTAAAAACAGTACCTACCTCATGAGGTTGTTTTGAAGATGACGTGAAATCATCGAAGCAAAATACTTGGCACAGTGCCTGGCACACTGCAAATTGCAATTGCTTAATAACGGTAGTAATTATTTATCACACCCACAACTAACCCCTGATGGTAAGAAGGTTAATGTCATTAACCATGATTTACAGAAAAAGAAACTGCGGCGAAAAAAGACGAAAACGATTGGCACAGACACAGGGAACTCTCGTGGGGAGGGGCCCGGCAGGACCCCAGGTGTCCGGCCTCAGGGGTCTTTGCTCTGTCCCTCAGCCTGTGATCTACCCTGTCCGTACCGTGACCGCACGGTGAGGAGGGGTCCCGCACCCTTTTTCTGAGGCGAAGGTTCCGCTTTTGGATGGTCCTATTCCCTCGGCGTTGGACTGGGGTCCATGGGCCCACCCGAATCGAAGGGCTGCCTGGCCCCAGCCTCCGTGATAAGACCAGTTGTCCCGGCCAGTGAGGAGTAGGGTCGGCTAAGGGGGTCACAAGCCGTCCACACCCCTCAAACTTCGGGGCGGGGCTGGGGAACCGGGGGCGGGGCTTCAGGACGCGAGGAGTCATGGGAAATTAAAGGGGGATTGGACCGGCACTGTGCCTGGATGGGGAAGTCCTCACCTGAAAAGACCAGACTAAATGTTTTGACCTCGCCAGGACGGCCCCTGGACTCGTCTTTCCGTAGGGGTCGGGAAAAGGGCTGGCAATCTGCGATTCCGTTCAGTGTCCGGTCTCTTCCGGCTCCTCCCGGAAGCTGTTATACCAGGGACAGGAAGTCCCGCCTCCGCGCCTTGCACTGATGACGCAAAGCTGCGTAAGACGGGCTGACGTAAAAGGTATTCTTTAAATAAAAGGGACAGGTTTCTCAGCGGAAGGAGGGGTGGAGTCATTGTTGGCGGGATTGCGGCCCTCCCAGAGCGGGGCCACGCCTGGTGGGCGGGGCCTTAGGCAATCCAGGGTGAGAGGCGGGGCCGGGGGGAGGAGTTAGCGGGGAGGTACTTGGGAAAGGGGCGTGGCTTCGCGACTGCGGAAGGATGCCCGGGCTGGCGCCGCTGGGTAGAGCCGGTGCGACGTTTCCCTTTCCAACTTTGTTCTTCCGGCCTTGCTGTCTGCCTCCCGGGCTGATTGGATTCGTTACTGCTTTGCAACGCGCACCTAACTCCAGGTTAGCGGGGATTAGTAAGAACTCAGCTCTGGGCCAGTCGGGAAGACAGATAAGGAGACGAGTTAGTCAGCATCCAGTGCTTGAAGAGTGCGGCCCCAGGTAGTGTGGGACCCGGAGAAAGAAGGCGGGAAATCATTTCAAAGAAGGCACAGATTTGGCGCAGGCTTAGGACACAAAAAGGGGGAAAAGTCCAGCTTTCAAGAACTTATCCAGATTTTTGCAATTAAAATTTTTTCTTTTTTCTTTTTTGAGACGGGAGTTCCGCTCTCGTTGCCCAGGCTGGAGTGCAATGGCGCGATCTCGGCTCACTGCAACCTCCGCCCCCCGGCTTCAAGCGATTCTCTTGCCTCAGCCTGCCGAGTAGCTGGGATTACAGGCATGCGCCACCACGCCCCGCTAATTTTGTATTTTAGTAGAGACAGGGTTTCTCCATGTTGGTCAGGCTGGTCAAGAACTCCCGACCTCAGGTGATCCGCCCCCGTCTCGGCCTCCCAAAGTGCTGGCATTACAGGCGTGAGCTACCGCGCTCGGCCACAATTAAAATTTTTTCTAAAAACTTACTGTGGCCGGTGGCGGGGTGGCTTACTCTTGTAATCTCACCGCTTTGGGAGACAGAGGTGGGAGGATCGCTTGAGCCCAGGAGTTCGAGGCTGCAGTGAGCTATGATCTGAGCCACTGCATTGCACCCAACAGCGAGGCCTTGTCTCCAAAAAAAAAAAGCGCTGGAGTTTGGGGTTTTGGAGAACTACTGATTAAAGGATAAATAATGCAGACAGGGGCAAACATAAGCAAAAAGCTCGGTGGCTTCTACCAACTGAACACTGGCAGAAGTAGCACTTAGATCAAGAAATAGATAATTAGGACTGGCGCGGTGGCTCACGCCTGTAATCCCAACACGTTAGGAGGCTAAGGCAGGCGGATCACAAGGTCAGGAGTTCAAGACCAGTCTGGGTAACATGGTGAAATCCCGTCTCTACTAAAAATACAAAAATTAGCCGGGTGTGGTGGCGCACGCCTGTAATCCTAGCTACTCAGAAGGCTGAGGCAGGAGAATGGCTTGAACCTGGGAGGCGGAGGTTGCAGTGAGCTGAGATGGAGCCACTGCACGCCAGCTGGGGTGACAGAGCGAGACTCTGTCTCAGAAAAAAAAAAAAAAAAAGAAAGAAAGAATTACCCCAGAATCTCCCCCTTCATGTCTTCTTCTAGCCATTAACCTCCAAAGAGTAATCACTATTCTGACGTCTGTCACCATACATTAGTTTTTCCTGTTTTTGTACTTGCTATAAATGGAATCCAACTGTGTATCCTCTTCAGTGCCTAGCTTCTTTTTTGTAAGTCCTTTCATTGTGGTAAAATAAACATAGCTAGGCACAGTGGCATGCACTTGTAGTCCCAGCTACTCTGAAGGCTGACTCAGCAGTGTCACTTGAGCCTAGGAGTTAAAGGCCAGCCTGGGCAACACAGGGAGACCTCTATCTCTAAAGATAAATATATACATATACGTAACATAAAACTTACCATTTTAACTATTTTTAAGTTTGCAATTCAGTGGCATTAAGTACATTCACAAAGCCGGGCACAGTGGCTCATACTTGTAATCCCAGCACTTTGGGAGGCTGAGGCAGGAGGATCCCTTGAGCCAGGAGTTCAAGACCAGCCTGGGCAATATGGTGAGACCCCCATCTCTAAAAAAAAAATGAATTAGCTGGGCATGGTGGCGTGTGCCTGTGGTCCCAGCTACTCAGGAGGCTGAAGTGGGATGATTGACCCTAGGAGGTTAAGGCTGCAGTGAGCCATGAGCCAGCTACTCAGGAGGCTGAGGTGGGATGACTGCTTGACGCTAGGGTCAAGATTGCAGAGAGCTGTGATCGCACCACTATGCTCCAACCTGGGAGACAGAGTGAGACTCCGTCTCAAAATTTAAAAAAATGTAAAGGAAAATAATTGTCTTCAGCTGAGCATGGTGGCTCTAGAGTGTAATTGCAGCACTTTGGGAGGCTGAGGTGGGAGGATCACTTGAGTCCAGGAGTTTGAAACCAGCAAGGGCAACATTGCGAGACCCTGTCGCTACAAAAAATTTAAAAATTAGCCAGGCCCGGTGGTGTGTGCCTGTAGTCCCAGCTACCTGGGAGGCTGAGGTGGGAGAATCATTGGAGCCTAGGAGGTCAAGGCTACAGTGAGCTGTGATTGCGTCACTGCACTCCAGCCTGGCATACAGAAAGATCCCGTTTCAATCAATCACTAAAGACCACTCTGGGAGATCTTCCCAAGGCAGTACACATGCTGGTCACTTGGAATCCCTCCCTAGTTCTTTCCTGCCATGGGTAATATGGATTTGTCTAACCACTCCAACATGAGTTGTTGCAAGCAACACTGAGAGGAATATTCCTGTATGTAGCCTGCCTTTTGTGTAACTGGGAACAGTGTTTAAGGAAGTGGCCAAATTGCTCCCAAAGAGGCGATTTGTCCACCAACAGGATTTGCACACCTGGCCTTGTATCCTGATTTTTTTTTTTTTTTTTTCTTTTGGAGACAAGAGTTTTGCTGTCACCCAGGCTGGAGTGCAGTGGGAGATCTCAGCTCACTGCAACTTCCGCCTCCCAGGTTCAAGCGATTCTCCTGCCTCAACCTACTGAATAGCTGGGAGTATATGTGTGTGCCACCACACCTGGCTAATTTTTGTATTTTTAGTAGGGACAGGGTTTCACCATGTTGGCCAGGCTGGTCTCGAACTCCTGGCCTCAGGTGATCTGCCTGCCTCGGCCTCCGAAAGTGCTGGGATTATAGGCATGAGCTATCGCACCTGGCCTACTTTTTGTATTTTTAGTAGAGAAAGGGTTTCACAATGTCAGCCAGGCTGGTCTTGAACTCCTGACCTCAGGCGATCCACCCGCCTCAGCCTCCCCAAGTGCTGGGATTACAGGCGTGAGCCACTGCACCCAGATATTTTTCTTTTTTAACGGTATCTTTTGTAGTTGTAAATATATCAGAAAAGGCTGAGCTGGCTGTGGTCGGCGTGCTGTAAAGGGGTAGAAAGTTCAGCATTGCCCCTGAGAGTGAGGCTCCCAGCCTCCCTCTCTAGGGAGGAGTTCTTTTTCTTCTGTCAGGCCTTTTGGCTCTGTAAAACTAAAGCACAAATTTTCATCCAGAAAGGGGGTGTTGCATTCTGCATAACAAGGTGAAAAAACTGTCTTTGTGTTGATGAAATGGAATCCTAAAGATACGACTCTCCTGGAGGAGGGAAGGTTGGGCAGCTGCAGCAGGAGGCAGACCCCAGGACTTTGGATCCCTGTCTCCACTGTGTAACTCCAACTGGTATTGGGACTGGAGACCCTAGGATCCCTCAGCAAAAAGACTGCTGACTCAGGAGAAGACTGCTGGGAGCTCCTCCCCAGTTCCCTCCTGTGATAGGTACTATAGGTTCTGGGTCTATGAGAGGCTTTGTGTTTCTGTTATTTTTATTCATTTTTTTATTTTTTTTTGAGACGGGGTCTCACTCTGTCGCCCAGGCTGGAGTGCAGTGGCACAATCTCAGCTTGCTGTGACCTCAGCTCTCTGCGACCTCTGCTTGCTGGACTCAAGCGATCCTCCCACCATCTCAGCCTCCTGAGTAGCTGGAACCACCATATGCACCAGCACACCTGGCTAAGTATTTTGTGTTTTATTTTTTTTTTAATTTCTAGAGACAGGATCTTGTTATGTTGCCCAGGCTGGTCTCAAACTCTAGGACTCAAGTGATCTGCCCCCCTTGGCCTCCCAAAATGCTGGGGTTACAGGCATGAGCCACCGTGCCTGGCCTTTTTTTTCCCCAGCCTCAGCAACATAGTGAGACCCGTTGTGGTGCATGCCTGTAGTACCACCTACTTGGGAGGAGTATTGCTTGAGTGTGGAAGGTTGAGGCTGCTATGAGCAGTGATCGTGCCACCACACTCCAACCTAGGCAACACAGAGAGCCCCTGTCTCAAAAAAAAATTGTTTTAGGGACAGTGTCTCACTCTTGCCCAGACTGGTCTCAAACTCCTGGGGTCCAGTGATCCTCCTGCCTCAGCCTCCCTTGTAGGTGGGACTACATAGCACCTGGCCCTTGTGTTGTTCTTGTAACAGTCGCTCAATGCAGAAAACTTGGAAACCACAGAACAGCACCAGGGGGTGGGGAATGAACATGGAATGATGGGGACCTCTGTCCCATTTAAGTCAAACAACATCCATACTTTGGTTCCATGGACTAATCATTTATTTGCTCTCATAAAAACTGGCTTGCTTTGAAAAGCTTCCTCCAAAAGCTGTATTGTGGTACTTTTGACTCTGGGACAAGAGGAAGAAGTTGGGGGATTCGGGCAGTTGGTGGCTGGGCCCTCAGAGACCGTATGTGGTGACCACTGTTTAAGACACCATTCATCACTTGGGGACGGAGGGAGCACATAGATGGACCCCAGGCTCATGGATGTTCCTCCTTCCGCAGTCATTTACTGAAATACCTGTTCAAGGAATATAGTTCCAGTCTCAGCCTAGTCGAGACAACCACAGGCACTTAAATAAGTACCAAGGAAGCCTCTGCAGAGACAGTGCTATTGGAACTGAGTCCTGAGGGCCAGATCAGCCTTGACCAGGCCAAAAAATGTGGAAGAGTATTCCAAGCGGTAGGAATAACGCATGCAAACACCTGAAAGCAAACAGGAACAGGTCACATCCAGCAACTGGTGACTTGTTTACTAAGGCTGGAGATGAACCTTGGAAGGAAGAAGGGAAGTCAGGAGGCCAGATAATTTGGCAGAGGCTAGAGGCTCTGTTCTACTGAGTTGTTTTTTCGTTTGTTTTGTTTTGTTTTTTGAGACAGAGTTTTGCTCTTGTCACCCAGGCTGGAATGCAATAGCGTGGTCTTGGCTCACTGCAACCTCTGCCTCCCGGGTTCAAGCAATTCTCCTGCCTCAGCCTCCTAGGTAGCTGGGACTACAGGCATGCGCCACCACGCCTGCTTGGCTTTTTTTTTTTTTTTTTTTTTTTTTTTTTTTTAATGACGGAGTCCCGCTCTGTTGCCCAGGCTGGAGTACAGTGGCGCGATCTTGGCTCATTGCAACCTCCACCTCCCGGGTTCAAGTGATTCTCTTGCCTCAACCTCCTGAGTAGCTGAGATTACAGGCATCCGCCACTATGCCCGGCTAATTTTTGTATTTTTAGTAGAGACAGGGTTTACAGGGTTTCACCATGTTGGCCAGGCTGGTCTAGGACTCCTGACCTCGTGATCCACCCACCTCGGCCTCCCAAAGTGCTGGGATTACAGGCATGAACCACTGCGCCTGGCCTAATTTTTTGTATTTTTAGTAGAGACAGGGTTTTAACCATGTTGGTCAGGTTGGTCTCGAACTCCTGACCTCAGGTGATCCTCCCACCTCAGTCTCCCAAAGTGCTGGGATTACAGGTGTAAGCCACCGCACCCAGCTTGTTTTACTGAGTTTTGATTTTAGTGTGAGAGGAGCCACTGGAGGGCATGATCAGAGTTTGACTCCCAAAGACCATTCCAGCACCAATTCAGGGCATGGGTCTCAAGACCTCCCTTGGAGTGACAAAGGCAGGGCAGGCAAGCCAGTGCACGCAGAGACAGAGTTTGTCCCTCTTTAGGAGGCTGAACAGGTATAAGGGTGGCAGGAGAGGGAGGTGGTGGGCCACTAGAATCACTGGTTCTTGGCATGGGACCTGGATGGATAGAGGGGCCATCCACTTAAACACAGGAGGAGAAGAGAGGTGAAGGCCGAGTCTGGGAACAGGCCCAGTCTGCAGCCCTTCCTGCTGGAGAGAAGGTCTGAAGCTCAGGTCCGGCTAGAGGTCAGCAGGTGTCCCAAGAAGCCCATGGAGGAGTGAGGTGGACCAGGACAGCACGTGGAGTACAGAAAAGAGGGGCAGGCAACCAGACGCAGTGGCTCATGCCTGTAATCCCAACACTTTGGGAGGCCGAGGCGGGTGGATCACCTGAGGTCAGTGCGAGACCAGCCTGGCCAACATGGTGAGACCCTGTCTCTACTAAAAATACAAAATCAGCCAGGTGTGGTGACTCATGCCTGTAGTCCCAGCTACTCGGAAGTTTGGGGCACAAGAATCGCTTGAACCTAGGTGGTAGAAGTTGCAGTGAGCCGAGACAGCGCCACTGCACTCCAGCCTGGGCAACAGAGTGAGACTAGGTCTCGAAAAGAAAAGAGGGCCAGGAACTGGTCCTCCGGGGTTGGAGGCGGGGACAGGTGGGAGGGGCAGAACACACCATGGGACAGTCTGACATGGGGTTCACTGGATGCACCCCTCCACACGCAGCAGCAGGTAGTCCCTGAGGAGCGGGGGCAGTGGCAGCCGGGTGGCACCCTGCCGGCAGCGGCTTCCCAACCGAGCGCGCACAGCTAGTCGGGCCAGGTGCTGCAGCCGCCTTGGCTGGTTCACCATGCACAGGGCCGAGCTGTAGAAGGCTTCGTGCTCCTAGGCCAGGAGTGAAAGAAGGTCAGATGACCCTTGCCCTACCATCTGGGGGCAACCCAGCGGTGGGGGTCCTGGGATTTTGCAGCATGCACCCACCTGGGTGTTTCATGTGTCTCAAAGGACTCAGATTCAGAACCATAGAGCCCCTGCAGTGATAATGGGGGCTGGGGCTCCACTTCGGGGAAGGGTCTGCACTATGTCTGTGCCCACTCCCACCCCAGAGAGCCTAGCACAGTGCCCACCGAGTTAAGAGATGCCAGATAAATGTCTGTGCTGATGCAAGTGAGGGAGGCAGGAGAGGTGTGTGGAGTTAGGGGTCAGCCTGGGGTACCGGGGGAGGGGGTACCCTGAAACCCAGGGGTGCCACTCTACCCATCCTCTCTACCCAGGGGCCCTCCTGCTGCTCCCTCCATGAGGCTGGTCCTGAAGGAATAGGCCTGTGGCTCGTCCCTCCTCCCCATCTCGGCCCTGAGGCAGACATACCTTCCACAGCTCTGGGAGCACCGCCTCCACCCAGGTCTCACAGGATGGGACACAAGGATAGGCATTAAGCAGGACTTCCAGGGCCCGAGGGAAGTTGGCGCAGTGTTTCAGCATCTAGGGGTCAAAAGAGGGTCTTGGGCACGTGCCTCCCCCACCCGAGGGCAGACCCAAGTCTTGCCTCACCCACATGGCCAATCCTAGCCTAATCTGGGGGGCTAAGGTCTGAGTCTCTCTTTCCTTTTCTGTGCCTCTGTCTACCCCACCCTCAAGTATGCTCCAACCTTTTGGCCCCAGTTTTCCTCTGGGGCTCTTCCCTCCCTTGGACTCTCTCTCCCAGAATCCTCTCTCCCTCTCCCAAGCTGGGGACAGCCCCCTGGCCGCTGAGGGCAGGCTTTCAGTCTCTTTGACCCTCTGTCTTCCCCAGAAGCAGAGCAGTTCCAGCCGCGGGCTCCCCCACACAGGAGCCTCCTATGTCAGGGCCTCCCAGCGCACCTCAGGGCGCACTGGCTGCGCCCCGTAGTCCAGCAGTGCGGCGAAAAGGACCTCAGGCTCCCAGTTGGGGGCGTCCTGGACGGCCTGCAGCGCACAATCCATGGGCGTGTGGCCCGCCCCATTGGGGACCTCAGCGCGGGCCCCGTAACGTAGCAGCAGCTCGGCCAGGCCCCCGCAGCCGTTGGCACAAGCGTTGTGCAGCGGCGTGTGGCGCTTGCGCCCGGCCGCCCGGGCATCAGCTCCAGCCTCCAGGAGCCGGCGCGCCGCAGCCTGGTGTCGCCTGCAGCTACCTGCGCCCTCGGCCCCAGCGCACGCCGCGTTCAGCGCAGTCTCGCCCTGGCTGGTGCGCAGGCCCACGTCGGCGCCATGCTCCAGGTACAGAGCCACATGTTGCTCCAGGCCGCGCGCCGCCGCCACGTGCAGGGGCGTCTCCTGGCTCTCGCCTGCTGCCAGGTTCACCGTCGCTCCTGCTTCCAGCAGCAACTTGGCGCACCTGGGGACAAGAGAGCAAGGTCCCGAGGAAAATCCTGAAGGCTTGGGACCCCTTCAGCTTGCGGTGACACTCCCTTGCCTTTCCACCCCTCTCACCTTGAGGTCCTACCTGGTGTCCTCCATGAGAATCACACAAGCCCCGCTACAGACAACAGAATTGGAAGGTCCTGAGAGCTACCAGAAGCATCTTCAGTTTTCATATGAAAAACTTAAGCCCAGGAGTGATTTGTGCAGCCAAGGACACACAGCAAGTTAGTGGCTGCACCAGAAATAGTACTCACTGCCTCAGACAGTCCCTCCCACAGTCTACTCTGTCTCCACCCCAAGGTCTGGTTCTGAATCATTCAGTTGTCAGTTGTCTCCTAACTTTTTTTTTTTTTTTTTTTTGGAGACAGGGTCTCTCTCTGTGGCCTAGGCTGAAGTGCAGTGGTGTGATTACAGCTCATGTAGCCTGGACCTCCCAAGCTCAAGCAATCCTCCTGCCTCTGCCTCCAAGTAGCTGGGACCACAGGTGGGCAGCACCACACCTGGCTAATTTAAAAAATTTTTTTTTATAGAGACAGGGTCTTACCATTTGCCCCAGCTGTCTCAAACCCCTCGGCTCAAGCAAGCCTCCTGCCTTGGCCTCCCAAAGTGCTGGGATTACAGGTGTGAGCCACCACACCGGGCCTTATCTCCTACCGTTTTGATAGCACAAAATTTTGAAAACCCACTTCTGTGTACGTTATGAAGCATAGAAAATTAAACAGTATGCACCAAAAAAAATAAATACAAGTTATAATATTTTCTTTCTGCCCCCACACTTAAAAGACCACTCTTCTAAACCAGGCCACAATCATTCAAGCAAAGGCAGGCACTTGGGGCCATCCTCCTCCACTTCCCCCTAGGGAAAACAAACAAAACCAAAGGAAAAACAACAAAAACAAAAACAGGTTTTAAAGAGTGCATGTTTCCCAGTTCCAGGGAAAATTATAGGCCAGAACACTGTTGTGGCAAACATGCATCCTTACATACTGCAAGGTAAACCAAACATGCAACAAACTAAATTAATAATGATGAAACCAAACTAACAGTAACTTATAATTTAAAAGCCAGAACGGCAGCTGCTGGAAACAGGAGCAGATCCACCATCTTCGATGAAACTCTGATAACCAAATACCCTTTCCCAAAATGGCCAAAATTCTTGCTCACATATTCCAGGTAGGTGCTTTGCTCTGTAGCCAAGATGTGAGTAGCAGCCAGTCTTCCATAAGCTACTGGATTATCTCCTTGGTAAATTCTAATCGTGGGGCTAATTTTTGTTTCCAAATACTAATTTTTTTTTTTTTTTTTTTTTTTAGACGGAGTCTCATTCTGTTGCCCAGGCTGGAGTGCAGTGGTGCGATCTCTGCTCACTGCAAGCTCCGCCTCCTGGGTTCCTGCCATTCTCCTGCCTCAGCCTCCCAAGTAGCTGGGACTACAGGCGCCCATCACCATACCCGGCTAATTTTTTTGTATTTTTTTAGTAGAGATGGGGTTTCACCGTGTTAGCCAGGATGGTCTCGATCTCCTGACCTCGTGATCCACCCACCTCGGCCTCCCAAAGTGCTGGGATTACAGGTGTGAGCCACCACGCCCAGTCTTTTTCTTTTTCTTTTTTTTTTTTTTTTTGAGGCAGAATCTTGCTCTGTCGCCCAGGCTGGAGTGCAGTGGCTCCATCTTGGCTCACTGCAGTCTCTGCCTCCTGGGTTCAAGCAATTCTTCTGCCTCAGCCTCCTGAGTAGCTGGGACTGCAGGCGTGCGCTGCCATGCCTGGCTAATTTTTGTATTTTTAGTAGAGACAGGGTTTCACCATGTTGGCCAGGATGGTCTTGATCTCCTGACCTCATGATCTGCCTGCCTCAGCCTCCCAAAGTGCTGGGATTACAGGTGTTAGTCACCACGCCCGGCTTCCAAATACTAAATTTAACTAACACTCCAAAGCTCGCTCAGTAGGGTTCCAGTAAGTGGGGATTCTCATCTTACTTAGAAAGATGAAGTCTCTTGGAAGGCACACCACATGCCTGTAAGAACCCAAGAAAGGGCTGGCAAATGTGGACCACTTCTTGGACTTCATCTAGATCTAGTGGGGAGAGGTCCCCAGCTTGTGGGCAGTGGAGAGTCTTCCAGGAGCCCTTGAATCCTTACCTGCCACCCTGTCTGTTGACCTGATTGTGAAAGTGCAAATACCCTCATGCAGGGACTCCAAGAAACTGCCAACCTTAAAAAAAGTGGGAGGGTTGGTGTATTGGTTCATGCCTATAATCCCAACACTTTGGGAGGCTGGGGCAGGAGGATTGCCTGAGCTCAGGAGTCGGAGACCAGCCTGGGCCACATAGAGAGTCTATGTCTCTACTAAAAATAATACTTTTTTAAAAATAGCCAGTTGGGCCGGGCGCGGTGGCTCACGCCTGTAATCCCAGCACTTTGGGAGGCCGAGGCGGGTGGATCACGAGGTCAGGAGATCAAGACTATCCTGGCTAACACGGTGAAACCCCATCTCTACTAAAAAATACAGGAAAAAAAAAAATTAGCCGGGCGTGTTGGCGGGAACCTGTAGTCCCAGTTACTCGGGAGGCTCAGGCAGGAGAATGGCGGGAACCTGGGAGGCGGAGCTTGCAGTGAGCCGAGATCGGGCCACTACACTCCAGCCTGGGAGACAGAGCAAGACTCCATCTCAAAAAAAAAAAAATAGCCAGGTGTGGTAGCACTGGCCTGTGATTCCGGCTACCCTGGAAGCTGAGGCAGGAGGATCACTTGAGCCCAGGAGATCGAGGCTGCAAATGAGTCATGATTGTGCCACTGCACTCCAGCCTGGGCAACAGAGTGAGACCCTGTCTCCAAAAAAAAAATCTAGCCCTGTGTTTCCTAACATCGGTGTGAGGCACCCCCATACCTCTCCTCCCACTTTTTTTTAAGACAGGGTCCCGCCCTGTTGTCCAGGTTGGAGTACAGTGGCAGCATGATCATAGCTCACTGAAACCTAGACCTCTTGGGCTCAAGTGCTTTTCCTGAGTAGCTGGGACTACAATGCACACCACCATGCCTGGCTAATTTTATTTTTTGTAGAGACAGGGTCTCACTATGTTTCCCAGTCTGGTCTTGAACTTCTGAGCTCAAAAGATCATCCTGCCTCAGCCTCCCAAGTAGCTAGGACTAGAGGCTCATGCCACCCTACCCGGCTAGTTTTTATTTTTAGTAGAGACAAAAACCTCACTTACGTTACCCAAACTATTCTCAAACTCCTGGACTCAAGCAATCCTCCTGCCTCCGCCTCCAAAAGTGTTGGGATTACAGGTGTGAGCCACTGCATCTGGCCCATAGATCTTTTTTTTTTTTTTTTGAGATGGAGTCTCACACTGTTGCAGGGGCTAGTGTGTAGTGGCACAATCTCGGCTCACTGCAACCTCTGCATCCTGGGTTCAAGCGATTCTCCTGCCTCAGCCTCCCAAGTAGCTAGGATTACAGGCGCCAGCCACCATGCCCAGCCTGGCTAATTTTTTGTATTTTTAATAGAGACGGGGTTTCACTATGTTGGCCAGGCTGGTCTTGAACTCCTGAACTCATGATCCACCCGCCTCGGCCTCCCAAAGTGCTGGGATTACAGGCGTGAGCCACGGCGCCCGGCTTTTTTTTTTTTTTTTTTTTTTTTTTAAAGACAGTCTCGCTGGAGTGCAGCTGAATCTCGGCTCACTGCAACCTCTGCCTCCCGGGTTCAAGCGATTCTTGTGCCTCGACCTACTAGTAGCTGGAATTACAGGTGTGAGCCACCACACCCGGCCAGATCTTTCTTAATACCTCAAAACAACTAGGAATTTGGGCTGGGCATGGTGGCTCACGCCTGTAATCCCAGCACTTTGGGAGGCCAAGGTGGGTGGATCACTTGAGGACAGGAGTTCAAGACCAGCCTGGCCAAAATGGCAAAACCCCATCTCCACTAGAAATACAAAACCTAGCCAGGTGTGGTGGCACACACCTGTAATTCCAGCTACTTGGGAGGCTGGGGCAGGAGAATCATTTGAACCCAGGAGGCGGAGGTTGCAGTGAGCTGAGACCACGCCACTGCACTACAGCCTGGGCAACAGAGCAAGACTTCGTCTCAAAAAACAAAAAACAAACAAAAAAAAAACAGCTAGGTTTGGCTACAAAGGATTCACAGGGAATTGGAGACTGCAGTTGGAACAGAGTTTTCCCAAAAAGCAACAGGGCTTCTGCCTCCTGGGCTTAGCAGATGTGACCTTGGACAAGTTACTAAGCCTTTCTGAGCTTCATTTTTCTCATCTGTAGGATGAGGTGTCTCCAGGTTATTGTGAAGATGTGTATATGCGGTGCTTTATGAACCACAAAGCTGCATGTGGTTGTCAGGTTCCCTCTTCTGGCCTTGTGAGCTGGAGACACACACACACATTTCTCCCCAAACTGTCTCAGCCCCCAGGCACCTACTGCAAGGACTCGGGGATCGTGCAGAGGTGCAAAGGAGTCGTGCCCTCCTCAGTCAGCACATTAGCCTTGGCTCCGAAGGTCAGCAGCAGCCGCACACAGTCAAGCTGGGCCCGGGCACAGGCCTCATGCAAGGCAGCGCGACCCCCGACACGGGCATCCAGCTCAGCTCCCTGCCGGATCAGGTGTCGAGCAGTCTGTGTAGCCTCGGGCTGTAGCGATGGCGAGGGGTGCCGTCTGCTTGGTCTTGGGGGTCAGCACCCAGAACCCTGGGGAGAGCAAATAGTTTTGGGAGGTAGTGTATAAGACAGGGCAGGGCAGGGAGTGGGGATGCTGGTTCCAGCTGACAGCTGACACTGGCCTTCCCTCTGCATGGTTTGCTGAGCACAAACACTGTGCCAGGCTGTACCTGTGGAAAGGGGCTTATTCAAGTCCTGAAGTGGAAGAATAAATTGGAACAGCCTTTTAATACAGCTTACCAATCTGTAACAAAACATAGTATGTGTCATAAAAAAATTAATTGCTGTATAAAACCACAGGGGCCAACTAAGTAGAGTGACTCCCATTAAGGAAATCTCAGCGTCTTTGAATGGATAATAGTGTCAAAGGCTTGTTCACCTTGGGGCCTGGGGTGGTGGCTCACATCTGTAATCCTAAAACTTTGGGAGGCCAAGGCGGGATGATCACTTGACATCAGGAGTTCGAGACGAGCCTGGGCAACATAGTGAGAACTTGTCTCTCTTTTTTTTTTTTTTTTTTTTTTTTAGGCAGGGTCTCGCTCTGTCCCCCAGGCTGGAATGCAGTGGCGCTATCTTGGCTCACTGCAAGCTCTGCCTCCCAAGTTCAAACGATTCTCCTGCCTCAGCGTCCTGAGTAGCTGGGACTACAGGTACTGCCATGGCCAGCTAATTTTTGTATTTTTAATAGAGACGGGGTTTCACCATGTTGGCCAGGATGGTCTCGATCTCTTGACCTCCTGATCTGCGCACCTTGGCCTCCCAAAGTGCTGGGATTACATGCATGAGCCACTGCACCCGGCCCTTTTTGTTGTTGTTGTTGAGACAGTCTCACTGTCGCCAGGCTGGAGTGCAGTGGTGCGATCTCAGCTCACTGCAACCTCCACCTCCCAGGTTCAAACGATTCTCCTGCCTCAGCCTCCCAAGTAGCTGGGACTACAGGCTCACGCCACCCCGCCCAGCTAGTTTTTGTATTTTTCGTAGAGTCAGGGTTTCACCATGTTAGGATGGTCTCAATCTCCTCGTGATCCGTCCACCTCGGCCTCCCAAAGTGCTGGGATTACAGGTGTGAGCCACTGCGCCTGGCCTCGCCAAAATATATTCTACGGTCTTGAACTCCTGGTCTAAAGCAGTAGTCCCGCCTTGGCCTCTCAAAAGTGCTGGGATTACAGCCGTGAGCCACCATGCCCAGGCCAAGAATATAACTTTTAATTCCTTTTTTTCTTTTTTTGAGACAGAGTCTCACGCTGTCGCTTGGGCTGGAGTGCAGTGGGACGATCTTGGCTCACTGCAACCTCCGCCTCCCGAGTTCAAGCAATTCTCCTGCCTCAGCCTCCTGAGTAGCTGGGATTACAGGTGCACGCCACCGCGCTAATGTTTTGTATTTTTAGTAGAGACAGGGTTTCACCATGTTGGCCAGCCTGGTCTCGAACTCCTGACCTCGTGATTCACCTGCCTTGGCCTCCCAAAGTGCTGGGATTACAGGCGTGAGCCACTGTGCCCGGTCAACTTCTAATTCTTAAAAGACATACAGACTGCTAACTCTGCCTCATCTCTGTTTAAGAGGGAGCTAGGATAGGTGGTGGAAAGGGCTGCTATAGGCTGTGGTCTGCAGGGAAGGAGGGGCCTAGACTCTCGCCCTTCCCCACCCACTCCCCTTCTTTCTCCCTCCTCTTCTGCCCTCTTCTGGTGCCCCCTACCCTGTTCAGCCGACCAGGCCAGCTGGTTGCTCACAGTCTCCACAATCATGTTGGCGGCCTCTTCATCTTGGAACAGGGCTTGGACCTGCTGCAGGTTGCCGGAGAAGAGGGCATGGTGGACAGCTGGGTCTCGGCAGGAACGGTGAGGCCTAGTGAGTCGGGCCCGGGGACTTGACGGGCACCTGCGGCTCCGGCACTGCTGGGCAGCCGCCTGCCGCCGGTCCTCCCATTCCAGCCACTCCTGCTGCAGGCGGAGAGAGCGCAGCGTGGAGGAGGTGAAGGGGAAGGTCTCTCTTGCCATGGATGGGGCCCAGGGGTTTGGGCAGTGGCACCTGGGCAGAGCCAGGTTCCCTCGACCCGACTACCTCCCTTGCTCTGAGGAGCCACCCTGCCCCCGCCACCGTGAGCCAGAGAAAGCAGCAGCTGAGGCTATAAATAGGTCCTTTGCTGCTCTGGTAAACATGGTTTGCTCAGAGTCATGATCCTGGTGCTGAGAAGCTGCTGGCCCAACCCCCAGCCCAGGGTGAGGGCCAGCCCCTGCCCCTGCTGATACCCTTTGGTTGGTCAGCAGGCCCTCAGCTGAGGCCACCCCCGAACCCCAGCATCTGCATCCACCTTCATCTCTAGAGCGAGCATCTTGGGTTGGCAAGGTCCAGGGTGCGCGAAAAGGTCAGTCATGGAGATGGGCGGGGCTGGGAGGAAGACAAGGTGCCTCCAGCCTCTCTGATGTCGGCTGGAGGGCAGGAGCCACCACTGGCCCACATGGAGGAGAGAGGGCTGACCTCAGCACAGGAGGTAAGGGGAGGTCAAGGCAGAGTTACTGAGAAGGTGAGCAGCTCTTCCCAGCATCTGCAGTAACAGCAATAACTCTGTACATATGCACAGAGTTTCACAGTGTTTAAATCACATTCATATCCACCTTCACCCAGGGGACCATACTTCCCAGCCCACCCAATAATTAGTAAACTTGGTTTGGACAATGAATGAAATTATCACAGTTGAATGCCCCTGAGATGGGTGGTCTTATCTCTGTTTTACAGATGAGGAATTTAAGGCTTAACAAAGTAATCTACTGGCTCAAGGTCACAGTTTGTGAGAGGCAGAGCCAGGACCCCACATAGATGGTGTGCTTTGGGCCAAGAATGGTGGCTCATGCCTGTAATCCTAGCACTTTGGGAGGCCAAGACAGGAGGATTGCTTGAGCCTAGGAGTTTGAGACAATCCTGGGCAACACAGTGAGACCTATATCTTTTTTTTTTTTTTTTGAGACAGAGTCTCACCCTGTCTCCCATGCTGGAGTGCAATGGCACGATCTTGGCTCACTGCAACCTCCGCCTCCCAGGCTCAAACGATTCTCTTGCCTCAGCCTCCTGAGTAGCTGGGATTATAGGCACTCGCCACCATGCCCAGCTAAATTTTGTATTTTTAGTAGAGATTTAATTTAGGGTTTCACCATGTTGGCCAGGCTGATCTCGAACTCCTGACCTCGTGGTCTGCCCGCCTCGGCATCCCAAAGTGCTAGGATTATAGGCGTGAGCCACCACCCCCTGCCTCTCCATCTCTTAAAAAAAGAAGAAAAAAAAAAAAAGATGGTGCACTTTTTGGCTTCAGCTGCTGCAGCCACCTGGCAGCCTCCCCCATTCTCCAAGCAGGACAGACTAGTCTGTAGAAACTGCCTTCAATCATCCTTTTTTTTTTTCTCATGGTGTCACCCAGTCTGGAGTGCAGTGGGGTGATCTCGGCTCACTGAAACCTCCGTTTCCCGGGGTTCAAGCGATTCTCCTGCCTTAGCCGCCTGAGTAGCTGGGATTATAGGTGCATGCCACCATGCCCAGCTGATTTTTGTATTTTTATTTTTATTTTATTTTTTGAGATGGAGTCTCGCTCTGTCACCCAGGCTGGAGTGCAGTGGCGCGACCTCGGCTCACTGCAAGCTCCGCCTCCCGGGTTCACGCCATTCTCCTGCCTCAGCCTCCCGAGTAGCTGGGACCACAGGCGCCTGCCACCAAGCCTGGCTAATTTTTTGTATTTTTAGTAGAGACAAGGTTTCGCCGTATTAGCCAGGATAGGATGGTTTCGATCTCCTGACCTCGTGATCCACCCACCTCGGCCTCCCAAAGTGCTGGAATTACAGGCGTGAGCCACCGCGCCCGGCCGATTTTTGTATTTTTAGTAGTAGGTTTCGCCATGTTGGCCAGGCTGGTCTGAAACTCCTGACTTCAGGCGATCTGCCCGCCTCGGCCTCCCAAAGTGTTGGTATTACAGGCGTGAGCCACAGCTCCCGGCCCCTTCAATCATCCTTGATTTATTTTTTTAACCCAGCTGCTAAGGGGGCTCACATGGCCGGCCTGAGGAGAGCCAAGGGGTTGAGCTGGAAACTCTGGGAATGGACCTAAGATGTTTAAGCCACAGACCTGTTCACTCTTAGGAGAAAGCAGCTGTGCGTCCAGGAGCCTCTAGGGGGAGGAATGAAGCCGTGAAACCACAGAAGCTGATGTGCCTGCCAAGCTGGGGAAGGGGAGGGCTCAAAAGCTCTGCTCACCCTGAGCTCACTCAGTGCACAGCGGCCTGCAGGCAGGGCTGGTCTGTCCCCTCTGCATCTGGGGCTCCTCCTGGCCCTTCTCCCGCTGCCTGTCCTGCCTCCTGGCCCTGCAGCAGCGCCTTGCCCAGTGATCTTTTATTTCTTCCTCTCCCTAGGCCCTTCCCACAAGCAAGTTCTAGCTCCTGTTCTTACATTTTCAGGGCTGTCTCAAGTTCAGCCCCTCGATGTAATGCCTTAAACCTGGATCAACTCAGCCTTTCACCTGGTGTTTCTTCCTCTGGCCATATCCCTTCTGCTCCGCTGCCGGAATGATCTGTCTAAAATGGTTAATTCCCTTGCTTAAAAACTTCTGCTGCCTTCCAATACCTGTCCTTTCATTTTTTTAAAATAGGGCTCCAAATCCTGGCCTCACGCAGTCCTCCCAAGTCAGCTTCCTGAATTGCTGGGATTACAGGTGTGAGCCACTGCACCTGGCCTGCCCTTTTCAACTAAGCCCCCAATTCCTTGGTTTGGCCCCATGCCACTTACGTAGGGTAGGCATCCTCATCACACACGGCTCCCCACAACCGTTCCCTGTCAGGCCATTCCCTTAGCTCAGAATTCCCTCAACACCTTCCTGAGGATCTACCCCTAAGGTCACCTGCTCTGAGAGGTCTCTTCGGCAACCCATTGCCCGACTCTTATAGTTCCAGCCACTGCCCAATCTGCACTCCTGAAGGACTCAGGGGCACGCTGTAAAGCACCTATCTGTGCTGTTGATGTGGGTCTGCCATGCTGGATGTGAGCTCCAGAGCAGGCCCTGGCAGTCAGAGCACTTGGCTCATGGCAGGCGGGCCTCTTATGTGTAGTGCATTGAACGAAGGTCCCTATTCTCTGCCAGAGCAAACACTCGTCCATCCACCCACCCGCCCAAGTGGGTGGCAGCAGCCTGGGCTTTTTCCGGCATTGCCCCTACTCCACTGTTCACCTACTCTCTGCCTGGCTCCAGCCTCTTGGTGGCAGTCCAGGGTGGGGGATCCCAGAGGAGGAATTAGATCATACAAAGCAAAGCCTGGAGGTCCTCAGAGAAAGATGCCTCTATAAATGCAGCTGTGATGAACCCTGTTGGCACCCATTTGGTGTGTTAATTGCCACACCAACGGCCTGGCTGGGCACCCACAGCTGGGTTCCCAGGGTTGAGAATCTGGCAAGGCTGGGTGAGACCAAGAGGGGCCAAGGCAGGTGGGTGTCCCCTTCCTCCCTGAGGCACACAAGAGTCATAGCCTAGCCCCTCCCCTGCCTTCTTGCCACACAGACCTGAAGGAGCTAGGTACCCTAACAGCTTAGTCCCAAGATACCACTGTGTTCAGTCCCCTTGTCTGTAGAGTTAGCTTCCTGAGGGCAGAGAAAGGAGGCCTTGACTTCAACCTGGAGGGAACAGGGCCAGGTGATCAGATGCCCAGCCTGCCTTCTGGGAGCTCAGAGCCTGTGGGGTAGTGAAGCACACGAGAAGCCAGGATGTGAGTGTGGGATTGATCAGGACTGAGCAGGGGGACCAGGGCTCATGGGTGTCAAGAATGGGGAATAGGCCCAGGGCACACGGGGGCTTTTATTTTTTTAGAGACAAGATCTCCCTATGTTGCCCAGGCTGGTCTCAATCTAGGCTCAAGTGATTCTCTCACCTCAGCCTCCCAAGTGGCTGGGACTACAGGTGCATGCCGCCACTCCCAGCTGTGGGGGTTTAGGTGCAGGAAGATCCCAGTGTAGATGGGGAGTTAGCAGGGAGTGGAAGGTGGGAGAGAAGGAAATGTATGGTAGGTTCAGGTAGAAAAACCCAATGGGAATGTGAAGGGACCAGGGTGCAGGGGAATTAGCCCCTTCTTGCCCTGGCCTTGTGGCACAAAAGCCTCTAGAACAGGGCCCTGCTGTAATCAGCAGGTAAGTGAACATGGAGTTCTCAAAGCACTTACTCACTTCAGCCTTAAGACTGGGATCCAGTGGGGCACTGTGGCTCACACCTGTAATCCCAGCACTTTGGGAGGCTGAGGTGGGAAGGATCACTTGAGCCCGGGAGTTCAAGACCAGTCTGGAGAACACAGCAAGACTCCATCTCTACAGAAAAATGTTGTTAATTAGCTAGGCGTGGTGGCACGCACCAGTAGTCTGTTACTTGGGAGGCTGAGATGGGAGGACTGCTTGAGCCTAGGAGATCGAGGCTGCAGTGAGCCATGATCACACCACTGCACTGCACTCCAGTTTGGTGACAGAGTGAGACCATGTCTCTAAAATAACGACAACAACAACAACAACAACAAAACTGGAATCCATGGGATCAGCCTCTTTGGGAAAAGGAGATTAACGCTTCCCCCCAGAGGAGTGCCAAGCCCATGCCCATGGAAGGCCTCTGTCTCCTAGCTGCTTAGTGCAGGCTGAGGCTAAGGCAGGAGGGGCTGGCAGTCAAACAGGGCTATTTATTATTTTATTTACTTATTCAAGAGACAGCATCTCACCACCTTGCTCAGGCTGGGCTTGAACTCCTGGGCCCAAGCGATCCTCCCACCTCGGCCTCCCAAAGTGCTGGGATTACAGGCATGAGCCTCCACATCTGGCCCAAACCGGGCTCTTTAACCTGCCTCCTCTTGCCCATGAGTTGGGAGAGTTTTCCCAACTCCTCCTTCCAGAAAGGAAAACAAGGTTGGCAACTTGGTATAATTAGACCTTTTACACCCCACCCATGCCCCTTGTCCACCTCTAGTCCGAAAATTGGTACAGAGAAGTCACAGCAATGAAGAGTTGCTTGGCAACAAAATTTTATTTTATTTTATTTTTTGAGATGGAGTCTCGCTCTGTCACCCAGGCTGGAGGCAGTGGCGCAATCTCGGCTCACGGCAAGCTCTGCCTCCAGGGTTCACACCCATTCTCCTGCCTCAGCCTCCCAGGTAGCTGGGACTACAGGCGCCCGCCACCATGCTGGGCTAATTTTTTGTATTTTTAATAGAGACAAGGTTTCACCGTGTTAGCCAGGATGGTCTTGATCTCCTGACCTCGTGATCCGCCTGCCTCGGCCTCCCAAAGTGCTGGGACTACAGGTGTGAGCCACCATGCCCGGCCACGCTTGGCAACAAAATTAAGTAGTTTGAGATCATATCCCAAAGTATAAAATAAATACCTGTAAGTCCATGCTGATATAAATGGATGAATGAATAAATAAGGGAGAATAGGCAAATCTCCCATGCAGAAGAATTCCAAATAAACTGCCGGGCACGGTGGCTCATGCCTGTAATCCCAGCACTTTGAGAGGCCGAGGCGGGTGGATCACAAGGTCAGGAGTCCGAGACCATCCTGGCTAACAAGGTGAAACCCCGTCTCTACTAAAAATACAAAAATTAGCTGGACATGGTGGCGGGCGCCTGTAGTCCCAGCTACTCGGGAGGCTAAGGCAGGAGAATTGTGTGAACCCGGGAGGCAGAGCTTTCAGTGAGCCAAGATTGTGCCACTGCACTCCAGCCTCGGCAACAGAGCGAGACTCCATCTCAACAAGAAAAAAAAAAAAAAAAACCTGTGTAGCTATTCTGCCCTTAAGGAGGTAGAACATAATTCCCCAATTCTTAAATGTGGGCTGCACACAGTGACTTCCTTCCAAAGGGTCCAGTACAGAAAGAAGAAAAAAAGAGTAACTTTACAGTGGAGAAGTCTGGCAAAGTTTACCTCAGTCAGGTGATCAAAGTCAGCATGAACCCTTCATAAGATGTGGCAAGAATGGCACCTGACCTCTGGTCTTCCTCTCCAAAACCCAGAACCTCAGTCTAATCATGAGGAAACATCAGACAAACCCTGATAGAGGGGGATCCTACCATATGCCTGCCCGGTACTCCCCAAAACTGTAAGGTCATCAAAAACGGGGAAGGTCTGAGAAACTATCACATCCAAGAGTCAGGATGATTGTGAAATGGGATTCTGAGGGGAAAAGGACATTAGGGGGAAACTGAGTAAATCTGAATAAAGTATGGAGTTTAGTTAATAATGATTCATTGTGACAAATGTACCATACTAACATAAGGTGTTAATAATAGGGGAGACCACACCTGTAATCCCAGCCCTTTGGGAGGCTAAGGTAGGAGGATCACATGAGTTTGAGACCAGCCTGGGCAACAATAGTGAGACCCTGTCTCTATGAAAAATTAAAAAATTAGGCCGGGCATAGTGGCTCACTCCTGTAATCCCAGCACTTTGGGAGGCCGAGGCGGGCGGATCGCGAGGTCAGGAGATCGAGACCATCCTGGCTAACATGGTGAAACCCCGTCTCTACTAAAAATACAAAAAGTTAGCTGGGCGTGATGGTGGGCGCCTGTAGTCCCAGCTACTCGGGAGGCTGAGGCAGGAAAAGGGCGTGAACCTGCGAGGCGGAGCTGGCAGTGAGCCAAGATCGCACCACTGTACTTCAGCCTGGGTGACAGAGCGAGACTCCGTCTCAAAAAAAAAAAAAAGAAAAGAAAAGAAAAATGTAAAAATTAGCCAGCCATAGTGGTGCTGCCTGTAGTCCCAGCTACTTGGGAGGTTGAGGCAGGAGGATTGCTTGAGCCCTGAAGGTCGAGGCTGCAGTGAGCTATGACTGGGCCACTGCACTCCAGCCTGAGTGACAGAGAGAGACCCTGTCTCAAAAAAATTGCTGGGCATGGTGGCTCATGCCTGTAATCCCAGCACTTTGGGAGGCTGAGGTGGGGGGATCACCTGAAGTCAGGAGTTTCAGACCAGCCTGGCCAACATGGTAAAACCTCGTCTCTACTAAAAATAAAAAAATTAGGCTGGGCACGGTAGCTCATGTCTGTAATCCCAGCATTTTGGGAGGCCGAGGCGGGTGGATCACCTGAGGTCAGGAGTTCAAGCCCCACGTGGCCAACATGGTGAAACCCTGTCTCTACAAAAAATACAAAAATTAGCCGGGCGTGGTGGCAGGCACCTGTAATTCCAACTACTTGGGAGGCTGAGGCAGGAGAATCACTTGAACTCAGGAAGCAGAGGTTGCAGTGAGCCGAGATCACACCATTGCATTCCAGCCTGGGCGACAAGAGTGAAACTCCATGTCAAAAAAAAAAAAAAAAATTAGCTGGCGTGGTGGCGTGTGCCTGTAATCCCCAGCTTCCGGAGGCTGAGGCAGGAGAATCTTTTTTTTTTTTTGAGACAGAGTCTTGCTCTATCGCCCAGCACCCAGGCTGGAGTACAGTGGCGTGATCTCGGCTCACTGCAACCTCTGCCTCCTGGGTTCAAGCAATTATCCTGCCTCAGCCTCCTGAGTACCTGGGATTACAGGTACGTGCCACTACGCCCTGCTAATTTTTGTATTTTTAATAGAGACGGGGTTTCACCATGTTGGCCAGGCTGGTCTCGAACTCCTGACCTCATGATCCGCCCACCTCGGCCCCCCCAAGTGCTGGGATTACAGGTGTGAGCCACCGCGCCCAGCCAGCAGGAAAATCTCTTGAACCTGGGAGGTGGAGGTTGCAGTGAGCGGAGATTGCGCCACTGCATTCCAGCCTGGGTGACAGCGAGACTCCAGCTCAAAAATAAATAAATAAAATAATATTAACTGGGAAACTGGGTGTGGGGTATGTGGGAACTCTCTGTACTATCTTTGCAATAAATAAATCTATAAATTTAGAAGTCTAAGGCTGGGCACGGTGGCTCACGCCTGTAATCCCAGCACTTTGGGAGGCCAAGGGGGGTGGATCACGAGGTCAGGAGATTGAGACTATCCTGGCTAACACGGTGAAATCCCGTCTCTACTAAAAAAAAAAAAAAATTAGCCGGGCGTGGTGGCAGGAGCCTGTAGTCCCAGCTACTTGGGAGGCTGAGGCAGAAGAATGGCATGAACCCGGGAGACGGAGCTTGCAGTGAGCCGAGATAGCGCCACTGTACTCCAGCCTGGGTGACAGAGCGAGACTCCGTCTCAAAAAAAAAAAAAATTTTAGAAGTCTAAAAGTATATAAAAAAGAAAAAAAAAAGAGAAAAAGAGTTGCCTGAGCCCTTTTGTGGCCACACAGCACTGGCAGGGCAGTTAGGCAGGAGCAGCAGGGGGTGGAAAAGAAACGGAGGCAGAAGAAGCAGGAGCTGCTTTATTTCAGAACAAGGTACAATAGGCCACACCTCTGTCCTGCACCTGGGAACCTCGGGAATGGATGAGCAGAGCAACCACAGGTCTGAAGAGACAAAGCAGAGGAAGCCTGAGCGTGCTTCTCCCCTGTGTGGAGGGGCAGGCCGCCATTGTTGTGGTGTGGCTCCTTTCATCTCCTCAGCTGTCCAGGGACTAGGGTATGAAGGGACAAGAAAACCAGGCCCAATATCCTCTAAAATTAAGCTGAGGCAGGAGAGGGACATCCAAGGCGAGGGTGACAGGCCTTTCCTGTTGGCTGGAGAGCCAGTCTCCGGCTGGATTCTGGTGCCAACGGCAAAGGAAGGCCCAAAGTGAGGGCAGCGCAGAGATGAGGGGGCTCTCAGGGAAAACACCCAGGGTAGGAGCAACCACAGAAGCCCCCCGCTGTGTCCACTCTCCAATCATGCTGGCCTTCTTCTCCCCCTTGGATGTGACCAGACACATGCCCAGAGCTGCCTGCTCATGGTGGGTTGTCCTGCGTTGGGGCAGTCTCAACTACTGGTCCCACAGAAGAAGTCTTCAGGAAGCTCACTCAGGAGTCCATCCAGGTCATCTACAAAGAGGGGAATGATGGGTAGCCTTAGTGACAACATCAGGGTTCCATGTGACTCAGGTCCAAAGTTTCTGCCCTTCAGGAGGGCCTGGGCCTGGCTGTATAGCTGGGCAGGCGGCTCCTCCAGGCAGTGGTACCCATGCCAATGGGCCTGAGGCTGGCCTGACTTCCATCTTCCCTCTGCTCCCCTTGTACCCGTACATGACAAAAGGCAGGGGCGTAATCCCTGGGCCATTCTGACGAGGAAGAGGATTCCCCTGAGCCTCACTGATTCCTCTCCTTCCATCCAGTCATAGTGCCAAACAAGAAGGCTTCAGAGGTCACCTAGTGGAACTCTCATTGGCTGAAGGAGAAGGAGGGCTGGGAAAAGCCATTAGATGTGTTCAGTTACACAGTTCCTTAATTGGCTTCTCATCTGACAGTGGAAAATATCACCCCCTTCCTCAAAGTGCCTGTGTAAGACTACAGTTCTCAGATATGGTGCTTATGTCCGAGAACTTGGACACAGCTGACCTCGATAATCCCTAGCAATATTATTTACTAGCAGCAGCTAATACTGACTGAGTGCTTGCTCTGTGCCTCAATAAACATTCATAGGTAGGGCATCTCCAGTTAGCTCCTGTTATCAACCCCACTTTACCTGAAACAAACTTTTTTTTTTTTTTGAGACAGAGTCTCACTCTGTCGCCCAGGCTGGAGTGCAGTGGCGTGATCTCGGCTCACTGCAAGCTCCGCCTCCCGGGTTCACACCATTCTCCTGCCTCAGCCTCCTGAGTAGCTGGGACTACAGGCGCCCACCACCACGCCCGGCTAATTTTTTATATTTTTAGTAGAGACAGGGTTTCACCGTGTTAGCCAAGATGGTCTTGATCTCTTGACCTCGTGATCCACCCGCCTTGGCCTCCCAAAGTGCTGGGATTAGAGGCATGAGCCACCACGCCCGGCCCAACAGCCCTAATATTCTATAATCAACTCTCTGTCACTACCAGCAACCTTCTGGTGATGCCTTGGCTTGTCTCACAAAGAAAGAGTGCAGGCTTCCAGGCAATGCAAGATTCCAGGATAAGAGACATATGCTTTTTCACAAGATATAATGGCCTTTGTGGTTTATCCATTGGTATACTGTGAATTAGGTAGTGTGAGAACACCTATCCATAATTGTGGGTGGAAACCTACCCAGGTGCCGGGGAAAGAGACTGAAGGCACAAACTGTTCCAGTATAATAAAGAAAACAATAAGAAAAGTTATACTAGAAATAGGATATAGAGATGATTATATATGGATTTTTTTTTATTTTTGAGACGGAGTCTTACTCTGTCACCCAGGCTGGAGTGCAGTGGCACGATCTCGCCTCACTGGAAGCTCCGCCTCCCAGGTTCATGCCATTCTTCTGCCCCAGCCTCCCAAGTAGCTGGACTACAGGGGCCCGCCACCACGCCTGGCTAATTTTTTGTGTATTTTTAGTAGAGACGGGGTTTCACCATGTTAGTCAGGATGGTCTCGATCTCCTGACCTTGTGATCCGCCCACCTTGGCCTCCCAAAGTGCTGGGATTACAGGCGTGAGCCACCGCGCCCAGCTATATATGGATATTACCAATCATTAGTTTTTAGTACTAATCTCTGTATTATCATTATAACCGAGAAAAAAAACAGCCAGTACAGAGTCAGGAGCTGAAGGGACATTGTGAGAAGTGAGCAGAAGACAACAGTGAAAGTCCTCTGTCACGCCCTGATAAGGGCTGCCTGAGGACACCTTGGTCTAGCAGTAGCGCCAGTGCCTGGGAAGGCACCCGTTACTTAGCAGACCTCAGTCTTGCGGTAGCGCCAGTGCCTGGGAAGGCAACTGTTACTTAGCAGACTGGGAAAGGGAGTCTCCCTCTCCTTCGGGGAGTTCGAGAACACTGCTCCACCAGCTCTTGTGGGAGGCCTGACATTAGCCAGGCCTGCCCACAATCATCTGGAGGCTTCAACGTCTCCCTGTGATGCTGTGCTTCAGTGGTCACGCTCCTTGTCCACTTTCGTGTTCCGCCTGTACACCTGGTTCTTCTTTTAAGTTCTTGAAAGATAGCAGTAGTGAATTAGTGAAAGTATTAAAGTCTTTGATTTATCTGATAAGTGCATAGAAAAAATGCTGACATATGCTGTCCTCCCTCTCTGCTTCAGCTACCACAAAGGGAAAGGCCCCCGTCACGTGGACACGTGACTTGCTTGACTTCATCAATCTTTTGAGATGACTCCTTATCCTGCCCCCTTGCCTTGTATACAATAAATAGCAGCGCATCCAGGCATTTGGGGCCACTACCGGACTCCACGCATTTAGGGCTACTACCGGACTGCCACGCATTGGTGGTAGTGGCCCCTTGGGCCCAGCTGTCTTTCCTACTTTCTCTTAGTCTTGTGTCTTATTTTTCTACAATCTCTCATCTCTGCATACGAAGAGAAAACCCACAAGGCCCAGTAGGGCTGGACCCTACATCTGGCACCCAACTCTTGTCTTCTGGTCACTTCTCACAATGTCCCTTCAGCTCTTGACTCTATATTGGCTGTTTTTTTTCTCAGTTATAATAATAATACAGAAATTAGTACTAAAAACTAATGATTGGTAATATCCATATATAATCATCTCTATATCCTATTTCTAGTATAACTTTTCTTATTCTAACTATTTTCTGTATTATACTGGAACAGTTTGTGCCTTCAGTCTCTTGCCTCGGCACCTGGGTAGGTTTCCGCCCACATATAATCCTGTGAACTTTGGGGCCAGACAGGATTGAATTTTTGGAATTGAAAAGCTAAAGACCAGGCTGGGCAGGGTAGGTCATGCCTCTAATCCCAGTACTTTGGGAGGCAGAGACAGAAGGATCGCTTGAGCCCCAGGAGTTCGAGACCAGCCTGGGCAACATGGCAAAACTGTCTCTACAAAAAATTTAAAAATTGCTGGGCATGGCCGGGCGCGGTGGCTCACGCCTGTAATCCCAGCACTTTGGGAGGCTGAGGCGGGCAGATCGCGAGGTCAGGAGATCGAGACCATCCTGGCTAACACAGTGAAACCCCGTCTCTACTAAAAATACACAAAAAATTAGCCGGGCATGGTGGCGGGTGCCTGTAGTCCCAGCTAATCAGGAGGCTGAGGCAGGAGAATGGCATGAACCCAGGAGGCGGAGCTTGCAGTGAGCTGAGATCGCGCCACTGCACTTCAGCCTGGGTGACAGAGCGAGACTCCGTCTCAAAAAAAAAAAAAATTGCTGGGCATAGTGGCACATACCTGTAGTCCCAGCTACTCGGGAGGCTGAGGTGGGAGGACTGCTTGAGCCTGGAGGCCGAGGCTGCAGTGAGGCGTGTTCATAACACTGCACTCCAGCCTGGGCAACAGAATGAGACCCTGTCGCAAAAATAAAAATTAAAGTAAAAAAAGCTAAAACTAGATCCTGAATGGTGTTAGTTTCACCTGGGTGATGCTGCCTTCTGAGGAAGCAGCTGGCCCAACCACAAGGGGTCTGCATTTGGGCCTCTCTGGTTTGTAGCCTGGTTTTCCCAAAAACCAGTGGACGTCTTGACTCCTCAGCACTCCTCTAAGCTTACTCAGGATGGGAAATCTGCCTCTGTGGTCTGGTCGTCAGCCCACAGAGGACTCAGAGTGTGGCACAAAGATAGCATCTGTCCATCTGGACAGGGGATGGTGATGTTTCCTCCTTGTGGCTGATGGCACATAACCTGAAAATGGGGGAAACCTGTGGATGACACTTTGTTTTACATGGCCCTATCACACTGTTAACGAGTTTGTGGCCTGCAGCCTTGCCAAACAAGACACTGTATCTGATTTCTGTAAGATTATATAAGATCCAAAGATTCATGGAAAGAGGAACAAGATATAGCCAGGAAGATTCTGGTTCAGCTACTCAACAGGAAATAGAACCTCTCTTGATCCCAGATGGGCTGACTGCCTTACCTGCTTCTGGGAGTTCTTCAGGGGACGCCTCTGCCTCTAGGTTCTGTGCTGTTCTGAAGCCTTCCTCGGGCTTTGCAGCCACATCATGCTGGAAGCTCCCTGAATCCTGGGGACAGAGGATCTGGTTACCAATGCCTGTGTCCCTGAAATCCCTTCAGATGGCACCACCTCTACCCAGACAACCTCAAAGGAACAGTGTGGGGCTCAGGAAAGAAACATGATGGGGCCAGGTGTGGTGGCTCACACCTGTAATCCCAGCCCTTTGGGAGGCCAAGGCGGGTGGATCATTTGAGGTCAGGAGTTCGAGACCAGCCTGGCCAACATGGTGAAACCACATCTCTACTAAAAATACAAAAACAGAGCCGGGCATGGTGGCACGCGCCTGTAATCCTAGCTACTCGGGAGGCTGAGGCATGAGAATCGCTTGAACCCAGGAGGCAGAGGTTGCAGTGAGCCAATATCGTGCCACTGCACTCCAGCCTGGGTGACAGAGTGAGATCCTTGCTCAAAAAAAAAAAGAAACATGATGGAAGAGTATGGCAGGGGCCAGCCACCCAGGCCCATGCTGAAGGGAGGCAGCTGAAACACCAAACACCCAAAGCAGCAGATAATAAACAAAACAAAAAACAAACCTCTTTTGGCTGATTTGCTTTCCTAGTTCTGTTGGTATCTAATGTTTTAGAGATTCTCTATAACTAGAGCAGAGAGTGAAGAGGCCATTCAGAAATACATTGAAGAGTTAGCCTGAGATTTAAAATTAGCTGTTAACAATCCCCAAAGGAATATATAGCTAATATATGGGCAGGTAATTAAAACTGGTAATTAAGGCCAGGCACGGTGGCTGATACCTGTAATCCCAGCACTTTGGGAGGCCAAGGCAGGAGGATCACTTGAGGTCGGGAGTTTGAGACTAGCCTGGCCAATATGGTGAAACCCCATCTCTACTAAAAACACAAAAACTAGGCCGGGCACGCCTAGTTCACGCCTATAATCCCAATACTTTGGGAGGCCGAGGCAGGTGGATCACAAGGTCAGGAGTTCGAGACCAGCCTGACCAACATGGTGAAATCCCGTCTCTACTTAAAATACAAAAAGTAGCCAGGTGTGGTGGCACACACCTGTAATCCCAGCTACTCAGGAGGCTGAGGCAGGAGAATCACTTGAACCCGGGAGGTGAAGTTGCAGTGAGCTGAGAACATGCCACTGCACTACAGCCTGGGTGACAGAGTGAGACTCCATCTCAAAAAAAAATAAAAATAAATAAATACTGGTAATTAAATGGTTAACCATGGTTAGTCCTAGGAAATAGGAGTGGGGAAGGGTAGGATCCATTTTTTGCTTATTCTGTGCTATTTTATTTCAATAAGTATAGATAATTTGAAATTTAAAAGAAAAATAGGCCGAGCACGGTGGCTCATGCCTATAATCCCAGCACTTTGGGAGGCCAAGGCAGGCCGATCACCTGAGGTCAGGAGTTCGGGACCAGCCTGGCCAATATGGCAAAACTCTGTCTCTACTAAAAAATACAAAAAGATTTAGTTGGGCATGGTCCTAGCTGTTCGGGAGGCTGAGGTGGGAGAATCGCTTGAATCTGGAAGGCAGAGGTTGCACTGAGCCAAGGTCACGCCACTGCACTCTGGCCTGGGTGACAGAGCAAAACTCTGTCTCAAAAAGAAAAGAAAAGAAAAGAAAGAAAAAGAAAGAGTTTAGAAGTGGGGTGATTTTGAGAGAATGTGGAGGGGCTAAGGGGAAAGATGAGGAAAATGGAAGTGGAAAGTTGGAGCTTAGATGAAAACCTCTGTCTAAGATGACTAGAGGTCATCAAGTCAAACGTACTATAGATGAAGCTGTTGCAAGGGAGGCAACAGGACTTGCCCAAGGTCACAGTACACGTTTTCAGTACACAAGATCCCAGGAAGGTGGCGGGGGCAGGGCATGTCAAGCCCAGGCTCTCCACTCTCAACCTGGAGTGGATCTGCCTGGAAGCCCATGCTTACCTCCCATAAATGCCAAATGCTCATCTCGGTTCCTAAAGAGGATGTCCCCACCAGTGCTCTGTGCAGCTTCCCCCTAATTTAGCAGAGGCAGATGCCAAGAGGGAAGACACAGAGCAGGTGCTGGCTCACCTGACAGGCCATTTGTAGCTCACTGTTCTCCACACTGCCACCTGTAGCAGATCTGACCCTCGGTCATTTACTGCCACCACCCCCTGGTGGGCCCTCCACTTGGTTAGTTCTCAAGTGACTCCTATCCTCTCAGATGTTCAAGCCTGCCATCAGATGCTCAGGGATCACCAAGAAGCCAGCTGCTCCTCTAGGTACTGTTACTGAGCCATCTGCCAGGCGGCTGGATGAGGGATAGGAGATGGTCCTGTCCCCAAAGATACCTTTTCACCTCAGAGCACCTGCCCCCTTCAGACCTCTGCTCCCCAGGGTGGAAGAGAGGAAGAAATCAGAAGATCCAGGCAGAAGGAGGGCCTTACCAGTCCCCCGTTTCTTCCTGCTCCTCTTACCTTGGGGAAGGGCTGAGATGGCTTGAGGAAGCTCCCATCCCCAGAATCCGGGCTGTAAATATGGACCAGGTTGTTGGGTGTCACGTTGAGGTAGTGATTTCGAAGTGAAGGAGAAAACACTCCAATCTGGAGTCAAGGAAAGGGAAGGTCAGTGTCCTGATGGAGCACTGGGAGCTGCCAGATGGACACCTGGCTCCCACCCGCCTTTCACTTGGTGTCCTCTGCCTAGCCTTGGTGCCAGAAGAGAACCATTTGCCACAATCTCCCCTTAACACAACCCTCCATTCCTATCCACCCTGAAGAATGGGGGCCAGCTCAAGGGCCACAGGCCTTCCCTCAGCTCAAGCCAGGGCCTAGCAATGGTTCAGCCACTCCGTGCCTGGTGTTGTAGAGGAAGGCAGCCAAACAGGTAAGGAGACAGACACTGAGGGCTCTATCCGGGGTGCAGTGGTGTGGAGAGCTGCTCCCCATACCTGCTTCAGCAGCAGCACCGAGCCAGGCTTCAGCTCATTCTGGCGCGTCTCCAGCAGCAACCTGTGCACCGTCCCCTGCATCTCTCCTGCAAATACCACATGGCCCATCAGTCTCAGGGTCAAGGGCAGCACGGCGACTGGTATGGGCCCTGGCTGGGAAGTGGGCTGCTCACTGCCTCAGTTTTCCTGTCTGCAAAGGGAGAGGGTGATTCCACCTCATTTCCTGGCCTCAATGGAGCCCACTCATCAGACAACCTAGGACCTAATTCCTTACCCGTGGGGTCCTTGAAAACCACACTGGCGTCCATTGTGCTCCGAGTCAGGGACTTGATCATCACCGCCATGTTGGGGACCTTGTTCCTAGGAAGCTGCTTCAGGGCTGCCTGCTTACAAGGAGAGGCATATGCTGAGCCTTCCACGGCCCACCTGTGACTTTCCAAGTCTCCAAGTGTGCCAGGGCAACCGGGGTTAGGAGGGGTCAGAGTATAGTTATAGTGATGATCTTCCTTGTGGAGGACAAGGAGGTATCCCATCTCTCTCGGGCAGACCTAGAGCTGGGAGGTCCTTCATTTCTCTCTCCTGCCTCTGTTCTTTTTTATTTTTATTTTTTTTGAGACGGAGTTTCGCTCCCCGGCTGGGTGCAATGGCACAATCTCGGCTCACTGCAACCTCCACCTTCTGGTTTCAAGCGATTCTCCTGCCTCAGGCTCCCAAGTAGCTGGGATTACAGGCGCCCACCACCACGCCCGGCTAATTTTTGTATTTTTAGTAGAGACAGGGTTTCACCATGTTGGCCAGGCTTGTCTTGAACTCCTGACCTCGTGATCCACCCACCTCGGCCTCCCAAAGTGCTGGGATTACAGGCATGAGACACTGCACCCGGCCTATTTTTTCATTTTTGAGATGGAGTCTCGCTCTGTCGCCCAGGCTGGAGTACCATGGCACGACCTTGGCTCATTGCAACCTCCGCCTCTGGGTTCAAGCGATTCTCCAGCCTCAGCTTCCTGAGTAGCTGGACTTACAGGCGTGTGCCACCAAGCCTGGCTAATTTTTGTATTTTCAATAGAGGGGGTTTCACCATGTTGGCCAGGCTGGTCTCGAACTCCTGACCTCAAGTGATCTGCCCGCCTCAGCCTCCCAAAGTGCTGGATTACAGGCGTGACCCACCCCGCCTGACCTGTTTGGTTTTTGTTTTTTTCTTGAGTCAGAGTTTCACTCTTATTGCCCAGGCTAGAGTGCAATGGCACATCTTGGCTCACCGCAACCTCTGCCTTCCAGGTTCAAGCAATTCTCCTGCCTCAGCCTCCTGAGTAGCTAGAATTACAGGCATGTGCCAACACGTCCGGCTAATTTTGTATTTTTAGTAGAGACAGGGTTTCTCCAGGTTGGTCAGGCTGGTCTTGAACTCGCGACCTCAGGTGATCCGCCCGCCTTGACCTCTCAAGATTATAGGTGTGAGCCACCACGCCCGGCCTTGGGTTTTTTTTAAAGGAGACAAGCTCTCGCTCTATTGCCCCGGCTGGAGGGCAGTGGCATGATCATAGTTCACTGTGGCCTCAACCTCCTAAGATCAAGTGATCCTCTGGCCTCAGCCTCCCTAGTAGCTGGGACTATAAGACATGTGACACCACATCCAGCTAATTTTTTTTTTTTTGTATTTTTTTGTAGAGACAGGGTCTCGCTTTGTTGCCCAGGCTGGTCTCGAACTCCTGACCTTTGTGATCCTTCCACCTCAGCCTCCTAAAATGCTGGGATTACAGGTGTGAGCCACTGTGTCCAGCACTTTCTTTTGTTTATATGTGTTTACACAATGTTCCATCATAACAGTCACAGGCAGGGATATGTTGGCACATGTACTGACATGTCTCTGCACACAACCCTTAACCACTAGGGAGATTTGAGGGTGGCAGTGTGCTCACCCCACCCCATCCAGGGCCTGGAAGTGCAGAGGCATACCATAACCCACTCTCTCCTTCCGCCTGGGCCCAATCCTATGGATGACAGTGAAAAGGTAGGTAAGTGGAAGATACAACCAAAGGGGCTTCGTGCTGCTGCTTGTATAGGGTACGAGGGAGCAAACAGCCCCTTCCTAAGGTGGAGTAGGGCAGTAGGTCAGAAAGAGGGAGAAAAATGGTCTTTCCTTTGGGTCTCAGCACCCAGAATCCTTACCTTGCGCAGCACCATGACAATGCTGTAGGTACAGAGGAAGCAGCTAGGGTCTCTCTCATCCAGGCCTAGCGCGGATTTCATGGTCAGCCAGGGACCTCGCCCAAAATCCTCCTCCACAGATGCCTGGGAACTAGCAACAATCTGGTACCACAGAGCAGAGGGGGAGCCTGTATGAATAGGTCTACCTTGCTACAGACTCTTGATTGAAACAGGGTGGAAGGGTGAGAGAGGAAAGGCAAATCCCCTCGGAAAAACTGTAGTACAATGGCCACAGTCTCTCCTCTCATTTATCCCCAAGGCCAGAAAATGGTATGTGACATCTTTTTTTTCTCTTTTTCTTTTTTTTTTTCTGATTGCTTTGGCATTTGAAGCACGTGAAAATCTTGTCGCGTATCACAGGTTTCATTCAGCAGATACTCTTTTTTTTTCTTTTTAAAATCAGGTCCTGTCTGTAGGACTAGGTATTAAAAACAAATTTTTAATAAAATCAGCTCCTGGGCCAGACGCGGTGGCTCACACCTGTTATCCCAGCACTTTGGAAGGCCGAGGCGGGTGGATCACCTGAAGACAAGAGTTCGAGACCAGCCTGGCCAACATGGTGAAACCTCGTCTCTACTAAAAATACAAAAATTGGCCGGGCACAGTGGCTCACACCTGTTACCCCAGCACTTTGGGAGGCCGAGGCGGGCAGATCATGAGGTCAGAAGATGGAGACCATCCTGGCTAACATGGTGAAACCCCGTCTCTACTAAAAATACAAAAATTAGCCAGGCATGGTGGCACACGCCTGCAGTCCCAGCTACTCAGGAGGCTGAGGCAGGAGAATAGCCTGAACCCAGGAGGCGGAGGTTGCAGTGAGCCGAGATCACGACACTGCACTCCAGCCTGGGCAACAGAGCGAGAATCTGTCTCAAAAACAAAATAAAATAAAATAACATAACATAAAATAACATAATAAAATAAAATAAAATAAAATAAAATAAAATCAGCTCCTGACTTTAACTGCATTGAAGCAGAAGGCTATCTACGCTTATTTTTTGTAACAGACTCAAAAAGTCTTAGGGGTAGGGATCCACCACATATATTTATAGGCTTCCAGAGTGGCTTAACCATTTTGAAACCAGTCATATTCTATTTGGGATGCTTCTAGCTTTAACAATTAACCTTCTTACATTAATACATGCTTTGAATCCAGAGAGTATCTGCTGCTTTGGATCTGAAATGGACTGGCAGATCTGCGGAGCTACAGCAGAGAAAAAATACTGGGGAGAATTAAAAGCAAAACTGGGTTTCACGGCAGAGCAGGTCAACCAGAACCCCACGGAGAAGGGAAGCAGGGTCTCACCCACCAAAGGGAACCCAGCAAAGGCAAGAGAAGGCAGATCCTTCCCAGCTCAGTTCTCAGAAACCTGAGAGGAAGGGTTCCTGAGACACAATCTCATAATACTTATCACAGTCTCCTCCCCTGGGGGAAGCTGGAGCTAGCTGGGCCTTTATTTCTTAGATGGGAAAGAAGGCTGGACCCATGGCATCAGATAATACCTACCTGGCACCAGGACAGGCCTCACTTAATGCCAGTAAAATTGCTGCCTCCCCCAACTACCTGCCTCAAATGCCTTTTAGTGTGTGACACCAGCAAACAGGCCTAGCAGCATCAGCTCTTGATTCTTAACTCCTGAAACACACAGGGACGCCCCTCACTCTCAAATCACACCCAGAAAGTTAACATTTGCATAAGTTACCTCTGTCTGGAATTTAGCCAGAGCACCATGGGTCGGAGTTTGGGGCGCGGAAACCATGATGTCCTCCAGACTTCTCCCACTCTGCTAAGAGGGGAGGGAAGGAGAAGGTGAGAGCAAGCTTAGCAGCTGTTATTTACAAGTACAGCTTATTGTTTGGTTTACATAATGAGTTCAGGAAATGATCAGGGACTATTAACACATATTACATCTCTCCTAACAAAGTCTCAGGAGCCTCTTTGGCAGCTCAAAAAAGATACTTTGGGGACTGGTTTGAAAATGTGAGGAAGCCGGAGCTCACCCAGGTGCAAAAACCAGGGCTGCCCGAAGGGGGCAGTGACCCAAATAGAGACGCCTGGCTGGGCGTGGCGGCTCACACCTGTAATCCCAGCACTTTGGGAGGCTGAGGCGGGTGGATCACCTGAGGTCAGGAGTTCGAGACCAGCCTGGCCAACATGGAGAAACCCCCATCTCTACCAAAAATACAAAAATTAGCCAGGCGTGGTGGCCCATGCCTGTAATGCCAGCTACTTGGAAGGCTGAGGCAGGAGAATCACTTGAAGCCGGGAGGTGGAGGTTGCAGTGAGCCAAGATTGTGCCACTGCACTCCTGCCTGGATGAGAGAGCAAGACTCTGTCTCAAAAAAAAAAAAAAAGAAAGAAAGAAAGAAAAATTGAGAGGCCTGTGATGAGCAAAGGGGCATCTTTCCCCAAATCCTAACCCTTTCCTCCAGGGAGATCCAGCCCAGGAGGAACACAGACGGCCTCTTTGGATATCTGCTAACATGCTAGGGAAGAGCAAGTAACAGGCAGAAATTGTTTCAAACACCCTTAAAATGGGAGGAAGAGGGCACACCTATCACAACCAGTCCAGATCCTCAGAGTCCAATTATCTGGGATCTGATCCAAGACTAGTTTAATCCAAGTCTCACCAGGGCTGTCTCCTTTTCAGCCCCAGCTTCCCCACACCTCCCACAATGAACTATTCTGTGGATCTGAGAGCACCTTGCTCTTCTGCCTCTGTGCCCTTACACATGCTCTTCCCTGCTTTCCCACTGCCAGAACATCCACAGAGCACAGCACCCGCTCCACCACACACCTGTTAACCTCCTACTCATCCATCCAAAGCCCACTCAGCAAGCCTAAGGCAGACCCAGTGTCTTCCCAGCACCCAGGGAATGACCCCTGTTCACACTGTGTGCTTTGTGCATGTTTGTTTGTTTACATCTGTTTCTTCCATTTCACTGTAAGTTCTTTAGGACAGGAACTATTTCTTTTAATCTTTGTATTCTCAGTTCCAAGCAAATTGTCCAACACATAAGACCTTAACAAATGCACAAGAATGACTTCCTGCCCTAGTGCACACCTGTAGTCCCAGCTATATGGGAGGCTAAGGCGGGAGAATGGCTTGAGCCTAGTTCATGACTAGCCTGAGCAACATAGCCAATCTCTAATTCTTAAAAAAAGGAAAAGAGGGTCTTCTTAAAAAAAGGAAAAGAGGGTCAGGCGTGGTGGCTCACGCCTGTAATCCTAGCACTTTGGGAGGCCGAGGCGGGCGGATCACTTGAGGTCAGGAGTTCGAGACCAGCCTGGCCAATATGGTGAAAATCTGTCTCTACCAAAAATACAAAAATTAGCCAGGCATGGTGGCGGGGGCCTGTAGTCCCAGCTACTCAAGAGGCTGAGGCAGGAGAATTGCTTAAACCCAGGAGGCAGAGGTTTCAGTGAGCTGAGATTGCACCACTGCACTCCAGCCTAGATGTTGCAGCAAGACTCCATCTCAAAAAAAAAAAAAAAGGAGAAGAAAAAAGAAAATTATGATGTCCTCAGAGCCTTAAGCGCTTCTTCACAGTGGATTTTCTAGCATTCAGTTCTTCCCTTTTATTTCTCCTGCAGCTTTGAAAAGCCTCTCTGCACTTCCTTCCTTCCTTCTCTGCAAGAGGGAAGATATGCTAGGGCTGGACAGTGCTGGAACCCTGCTTCTCTCCCTTGCCCACCAAATCCTAGAAAGCCAGCTCACTCACCTGGTGAGGCAGGATCCCAGCTGGGCCGGGGAAACGGCGAGTTTTGGCTCGGGTGGAGGGATGGGTGGGCTGCTGGGGTGTCCGGCTGGCAGCAGTGACTAGCTGCACCAGGTGGTTGGTGACTATGTGTGTCTGCAGAGCTCCCTGGGGACCCAGGGAGGAATGGGGACCTTTTGGGGTACCAACAGGAGACCCAATGGAAGACACTGGAGCTTGGGGTTGTAAGGGTATCCGAGGAAATAATCCAGAGCTAGTCCTTGAGGGAGTAGAACAGCTTGAGTTGGGAGTTCGAGGTCTGGGTAAATGAGCTTTGCCACTTAACCAGGAACTTGGAGACTGGAATGGCTGACAAGGGAAACGATTTTGAGGGCTGCTCTGAATGGTCCCTCTAGCAGCTTGGAGAGGCTGAAGTGCTTGAATAGGGGAGCGTTGTGGACAGACTTCCCAGTGGGGTTGCTGAGTGGGAACTGTTAAGGCAGTTGGAACAGGAAGGTGACCCATAGCACCAGGTCTCAAAGGGGGTCGTGGAGTCCTACATTGGATGACAGGATCTAGAGACTCATCCTGGGCTGACATGATACCCGCTTTGTGGGTGGCAGGCACAGGCCCCTTGTGGCAAGATCCACTCAGATCAACTACCCGGGCTTTTTTAGCCAATACTGAACCCTCCCGCTGCTGGGCAGGCAGGATTGGTGTGGCCTCACTGCTGACTCCACATTCCAGCTCCATGCCAGGCTCCTCCAACTCCATGCTTGCCAGGACTTTATCAAATTCGTCTTGTTCAGGCCCCTCAAAGCCACCAACTTGCTGCTGTTGGCTCTCAAAGGTGAGTAGGGGGTGTAAGGCTGAGGACTGAGGTCTTGCTGGCTCTCTGAGCACTTCTGTCACTGTCACTCTTCTCTGATTGCCAATCCAGCTGCTGGAAGTAGAGACAGGCCTTAGGGGAGCTGCTCCTATGCATGATGGACGGCTGTTGGCACTGGGTGTGCTGGAGGCAGGGAGGCAGAGGTTCAAGTCCGGCAGGCCCAAAGCCTCTGAGGGAGCAGTGGAGTGTAACAGCAGCAGCCTGGAGGACTGTGCCTGCACAGTCTCTTGTGGCCTAGAAGAGACAGGTCTCAGGCGCCCAGCATTCACAGGCAGTGAGCCAGTAAACCGGTTCTCTGCATCCTCCACAGCAGACAAGAAATCCTACAAGGAAGCAGAGATGGTAGGTCTTGGCATCTGGAAATCAAGAACCCCTCTGCTTTTACTATTCAGGCACATGGCGTGTATGTTTGTGTGTAGATACTTGAAAGAAACCAAAGCATGAGGGTCGGGCATGGTGGCTCATGCCTGTAACCCAGCACTTTGGGAGGCCAAAGTAGGAGGATCACTTGAGGTCAGGAGTTCGAGACCAGCCTGGCCAACGTGGCAAAACCGTCTCTACTAAAAATAAAAAAATTAGCTGGGCATGGGGGTGCACACCTGTAGTTCCAGCTACTCGGGAGGCTGAGGCAGGAGAATCACTTCAACCTGAGAGGCAGAGGTTGGCAGTGAGCTGAGATGGTGCCACTGTACTCCAGCCTGGGTGACAGAGTGAGACTCTGTCTCAAAAAAAAAAAAAGAAAAGAAAAAGAAAAAGAAACCAAAGCATGAAAGCCAATAGTGGTGTCTCTTACCACCTCTGACCTCACCCATGGGCCTACACAAGGCTCTATCAAAAACACTCCAATCTAAGGCTAAGTCTTCAGGTAACCTCTTTCTTCAGTCTTCATGGATGGGGAGAGGGGCAGTTAGAGGAGAACAGCAGGAGAAGCAAACGTTCCAGGGAACCAAGAAGTCAGACAAATCACCCTAGGTCACACAACAACCATCTCAAGGAGACCACTTTCTGGTGTCTGGCCTGTTATCTAAACAGGGATCTATCCAGCTGGTCATGCTGCCTGTCCTTAGCTCACTCCTCATCCCCAATACACACTCGTGTGCTCTCTCTCTCTCTCTCTCTCACACACACACACACACACACACACACACTACACAGAGATAGCTACCCTTCAGTAAGCCAGAGAGGACTTGGAGCCAGCAAAAAAGGCAGAAGTTAAATATAGCTTTTCAGGCAAGTTAAATAAAGTATGGATTCCAGTTGGGAAGCAAGGTGAGATTGACACCTTCAAGAGCAACAGACCTGTTCTGAGGGTGGTTTTGAGTCAGAACTGCTGATTTAACTGACAGGAGGGTCCCCACCACCCCCACCCTCTGCTACTGCACTGGATTGTCTGGGCTAGAGAAAGGCTTTTTCCTGCTTTGTGTATTATTAAGTGAGTCCCATACTCAGGCAGGACCACCACAGGACTCAACAATAATAATAATAACCAGAACTATAGCAGTAATAAAATCCTGATGACTCTGGAGGTTGATGATCTTTTTTCTCCCAAAGAGCTCACTCTCAGACATGACATCACCTGCTTTAGAAAGGGGGAAGGGACTGATCTGCCATTTTCAAGGAACAGAAACTTCAGCTGTCAGATTCCTTTACTCTAATTCCATTACTCGCTTAGCAGTCCCATCATCACCTTGTAAGACCCAAGAGGGTCATTTTAACAGTCACTTTTTCAGCCTGTAATCACATATCTCCAAAGCTGAAAGACAAAGACAAGGACACATCTCCTTGACAAAACTGGCAGTTGTGAATTATTTGTAAAAACAAAAATCAGGACGGGCCCGCTGGCTCATACCTGTAATCCCAGCACTTTGGGAGGCCGAGGCAGAAGGATCATTTGAGCCCAGGAATTTGAGACCAGCCTGGGCAACTTAGTAAGACCCTGTCTCTACAAAAAAATGAAAAATTAGCTGGGCATGGTGGCACACACCTGTAGGCCCAGCTACTGAGGAGGCTGAGGTGGGAGGATCACTTATGCCTGGGAGGTTGAGGTTGCAGTGAGCCGTGATTGTGCCATTGCACTCCAGCCTGGGTGACAGAAAGAGATCCTGTCTCCAAAAAAAGAAAGAAGTTCACACAGTGGGGGCTGCCGGGGGCAGGGAGGTGGAGAGCATCAGGAAGAATAGCTAATGCATGCTGGGCTTATTACCTAGGTGATGGGATGATCTGTGCAGCAAACCACCATGGCACACGTTTACCTATGTAACAAACCTGCACGTGTACCCCTGAACTTAAAATAAATGTTGAAGAAAAGAAAAAAAAGAAATATCCCTGGCTGGGCCATTCCCAGAAATTCTGATTTAATTGGTGTGTGGTAGAGCCTAGACAAGGGTAATTCTAACGTGCAAGCTTTGGATCTAGTCTCACCCCTCATCTTGTGATTAGACAGAGGGAAGGGAAGAACATCTGAGGCAGAAGAGCGTCCCTCATATTGTAGAAGAGAAAACAGAAGACCAGAGAATAAAGTAACTTGCCCTGATTCACATAGCCAATTGCTGACCCCTGGCCTCCTGCCATCCAGTAACTATGCTATCTCTTACATGGTTCTGGCTCTACATACACAGCCCTTCCCACCGCAAGTATGTTATCACAGAGGTGAATTAAATCAGCTAGATGACACAGCTTCCAGGAAAGAGCCCTTATAATTTAAAGGTATGACAATTAGGCAATTCATTGCTCTGGTTTTTTGTTTCTAAGACAGTTAAGTAGGTTGTTTACACTTCTCATCACTTCTCAGCACCTCATAGGCAAAAACATACAGATGTCAACTAAAAGGAGGCTGGTACAGGCTAATCCAAAATGTTCTGAACCTGAGTGTTTACATTTTAAGACCTCGTCTGCCACCTCTGATCATCAACACTTCCCTACCTCATCTTCAAACTCCTCTTCCACAGCAAACAGCTTCTGCAAACTGCACGCCTGAAAAGAAAACAAACCAACTGGGGTTGAGAAATACCATTTGCAAGCACATTCTGTCCTCACTCTGCTTCTTCCCAGCACTAACAATACCATCAGGTATATTGTTTTTTGTTTGTTTTTGCTACGGCTGGGAAAGGACTAAGGAATGAGAAGAAATGGGATTTCGTTAAAGACTTAAACAATCTAGGGCCGGGTGTGGTGACTCATGCCTGTAATCCCAGCACTTTGGGAGGCCAAGGCAGGTGGATCTCCTGAGGTCAGGAGTTTGAGACCAACCTGGCCAACATGGAGAAACCTAGTCTCTACTAAAAATACAAAAGTTAGCTGGGCATGGTGGCTCATGCCTGTAATCCCAGCTACTCGGGAGGCTGAGGCAGGAGAATCGCTTGAACCCAGGAGGCAGAGGTTGCACTCCAGCCTGGGCGACAGAGTGAGAGTCTGTATCAAAAAAAAAAAAAAAGACCCAAGTATTCTAAAAAACTTACTTAGCTGTGTGCAGTGGCTCATTCCTGCAGTCCCAGCTACTTGGGAGGCTGAGGTGGGTGGATCCCTAGAGCCCAGGAGTTTGAGGCTAGGCTGGGCAACATAGTGAGACCCGCCTCTTAGAAAAAGATTAAAACACTTTCTGCCAGGCACGGTGGCTCATGCCTATAATCCCAACACTTTGGGAGGCCAAGGCTGGTGAATCACCTGAGGTCAGGAGTTCAAGACCAGCCTGACCAACACGGTGAAACCCCATCTCTACTAAAAATACAAAATTAGGTCGGGCGTGGTAGCTCACACCTATAATCTCAGAACTTTGGGAGGTTGAGGTGGGGGCGGATCACAAGGTCAGGCGTTCGAGACCAGCCTGGCCAACATATTGAAACCCTGTCTCTACTAAAAATACAAAAAATTAGCTGGGAGTGGTGGTGGGCACCTGTAATCCCAGCTACTCAGGAGGCTGAGGCAGGAGAATCACTTGAACTGGGGAGGCAGAGGTTGCAGTGAGCCGAGATCGCACCACTGCACACCAGCCTGGGCAACAGGGCAAGACTCTGTCTTTAAAAAAAAAAAAATTAGCCGGGCCTAGTGGAGCATGCCTGTGATCTCAGCTACTTGGAAGGCTAAGGCAGGAGAATTGCTTGAACCCGGGAGGTAGAGGTTGCAGTGAGCCAAGATTGCGCCACTGAACTCCAGCCTGGGCGACAGAGCAAGACTCTGTCTTAAAAAAAAAAAAAAAAAAAAAAAAGGAAAGAAAGATTAAACAACTTTCTTGTAACATAATCCACTCAGAACCATCTGCACTAATCCTGGAAGGGAAGAAAGGGGGCAAAGGGAAGGCTGCCTAGGGGAGCAAGGGCAGTTCTCCAGGACTGTGCACATGGGCGTCAACATTTTGTTTTTGTCTTTTGTTTTGAGACAGGGTCTTCCCCTATTGCCCAGGCTGGAGTGCAGTGGCAAGATCATAGCTCACTGCAGCCTCAATCTCCTAGGCTCAAGTGACCCTCCCACCTCAACCTCCTGAGTAACTGGGACTACAGGTGTGCACCACCATGCTTAGCTAATTTTCTTTTTTTTTTTTCTTCCTGAGACGGAGTCTTGCTCTGTTGCCCAGGCTGAAGTCCAGCGGCACGATCTTGGCTCACTGCAACCTCCACCTTCCGGGTTCAAGCAATTCTCCTGCCTTAGCCTCCCAAGTAGCTGGGATTACAGGCCAAGCCACAATGCCTGGCTATTTTTTTTGTATTTTTAGTTGAGACAGGGTTTCACCATGTTAGCCAGGCTGGTCTTGAACTCCTGACCTTGTGATCTGCCTGCCTCAGCCTCCCAAAGTGCTGGGATTACAGGCATGAGCCACTGCGCCCAGGCTAATTTTTAAATTTTTGTAGATACGGGGCCACACTACATTGCCCAAGCTAGTCTTGAACTCCTGGGCTCAAGTGATCCTCCCACTGTGGCCTCCAAAGTGCTGGGATTATAGGTGTCAGCCACAGGCTGGGCATGGTGGCTCACTCCTGTAATCCCAGCACTTTGCGACGCCAAGGCGGGTGGACCACCTGAGGCCAGGAGTTCAAGAACAGCCTGGCCAACAAAGTGAAACCTCGTCTCTACTAAACATAGAAATAAGTTAGCTGGGGTGGTGGTGCCCGCCTGTAATCCCAGCTTGTTGGGAGTCTAAGGCAGGAGAATTGCTTGAACCTGGGAAGTGGAGGTTGCAGTGAGCGGAGATCGCACCACTGCACTTCAGCCTGGGCCACAGAGTGAGACTCTGTCTCAAGAAAACAAACAAACAAAAACAGGTGTCAGCCACGGCACTTGGCTTGGGCCTAAGGATTTTGCAATATCCCAAAGGTTTCGCCTGACCAATCTTATGTCAAACATAAGAGAAACTACCATAAATCCAAACACGTCCGCACAGTGGCATTGTTTCTACAAATAAAGCCAGTAGTTTCCCTACCTAACCCAAGGCCCAAAAACTAGGGTCCCAGGACAGCAGGGTGCCCCAGTCCACTGTTCCTTCTTTCTAGCCAGCAGGGCTGCTGTAGCCAGTTTCTGATGAGTGTCAAACCCAGATCAGAGGTGGTGCCTAACCCCAGATGCCAGAGCCGCAGGAGCTACAGCTGGCGATACAGTTCCCAAGACTCTAAGGATCAGAGTGAAAGGGGTGGGCGGGAGACGACGGTTGCAGTGAGCAGAGATCACGCCACTGCACTCCAGCCTGGGCGACAGAACGAGACTTCGTCCAAAAAAAAAAAAAAAAAAAAAGTGGAAAGTGTGGGGCGGGGAGGGGAAAGGGATGGACCCAAGCGGTAGTGACGTCTGAGCGCACTGGAAAGGGGGCTTTCCCAGGAGGGTAGGAAGGCAACAGGAGGGAAACTGAGGCCCGGGGGAGGAGAATGCTTTCTCAGGGTCTCCGGCGCGTCCATGACAAGCCCTGACGACAGCCCAGGTCTCCCGACTCCGCCGAACCCCCACCCAGACCCCGGTCCTGCAACTTGCGCAGGCGAGGGGCTGGAACCCCACGAGCAGTTCCGGAGGCCAGGGGGCCCTGCGGCCCGCCAGCCCCCAAGCTGGGCGCGGCATTACCATAGCGACGGCGGGTGGGCCTCGGCGGGGAGGATGGCTCGGCACCCCGAGTCCGGGGAGTCGCCGGGGCCTTGGACACGACCCAGGTGGAAGTCTCGGACTCCGAGGGACAGTGCTTCCAGGCTGGGGTCAGAGGGATGAGTCTGCGATATAGGGAAAGTCGCCGGGAGACTGGCGGCAGGCGCCTTAGGCCGCATTCGAAGACGCCGCCACTGGGGCGTCTCCGCCTTCTTAAAGGGGCAGGCATATTTCTTTCCCGCCGACACAAAGGGCCTTCTCACTGTAGTCTTCCGCTCTGGTCTTAAAGGGGAAACGGATGGGCTCTCGGTCGCCCCCAAGCGGCTCCTCTTCCCAGTTGGCTGGTTCAGCACTGGTTCAGGTGAGATCAAGCATCTTGGCCCCACGATGCCTAATCCTGCCCCCGCCCCTTTCTTTTCCGTTCTTTTTTTTTTTTTTCTTTTTTAAACCGAATCTCGCTCTGTCGCCCAGGCTGGAGTGCAGTGGCGCGATCTCGGCTCACTGCAACCTCCGCCTCCCGGGTTCAAGCGATTCTCCTGCCTCAGCCTTCGAAGTAGCTGGGATTACAGGCGTAAGCCATGGCGCCCGGCCTCCCTGCTTGACTTAATACTGCTTCAGAGCAAGACTGTGGCTTTTCACCTTTGTGAACCAGCATGTGGCACATTGAAGACACTCAGAAAATGAGTTTGTTTTTGTTTTGAGACTTACTTTACTCCCTTACCCAGCCCGGAGTGCAGCGGCAGAGTCATGGCTCACTGCAGCCTCCACCTCTTGGGCCCAAGCAGTCCTCCCACCTCAGCCTCCTGAGTAGCTAGGACCACAGGCACACACCACCAAACCCAGTTAACTTTTTTTTTTTTTTTTTTGACACGGAGTCTCACATTGTTGCCCAGGCTGGAGTGCAGTGGCACGATCTTGGCTCACTGCAACCTCTGCCTCTCAGGTTCAAGCGATTCTCCTGCTTCAGCCTACCAAGTAGCTGGGATTACAGGTGCCTGCCACCACGCCCGGCTAATTTTTTTTTTTTTTTTTTTTTTTTTTGAGACAGTCTCGCTCTGCAGGACAGGCTGCAGTGCAGTGGCATGATCTCGGCTCACTGCAACCTCTGCCTCCTAGGCTCAAGCAATTCTGCCTCAGCCTCCCGAGTAGCTGGGATAACAGGCGTGTGCCATCATGCCTGGCTAATTTTTGTATTTTTAGTAGAGACAGGGTTTCTCCATGTTGGCCAGGCTGGTCTCAAACTCCTGACCTCAGGTAATCTGCCCGCCTCTGCCTCCCAAAGTGCTGGGATTACAGACGTGAGCCACTGCGCCCAGCCACGCCCAGCTAATTTTTTGTATTTTTAGTAGAGACAGTGTTTCACCATGTTGGCCAGGATGGTCTCGAACTCCTGACCTCAGGTAATCTGCCCGCCTCTGCCTCCCAAAGTGCTGGGATTACAGACGTGAACCACTGCGCCCAGCCACGCCCAGCTAATTTTTTGTATTTTTAGTAGAGACAGGGTTTCACTATGTTGCCCAGGCTGGTCTTGAACACCTGACCTCGTGATCCACCCGCCTTGGCCTCCAGAAGTGCTGGGATTATAAGCGTGAGCCACTGTGCCTGGCCTAAGCCCAGCTAATTTTTTTATGTTTATTTGTTGTAGAGATGAAGGCTCCCTATGTTGCCCAGGCTGAACAAGTGTTTGTTGAATGACTTGATGCCATTTGTCAGGAGGGAGTGAGAATGGCTGGGCAACTCAATGCTCACTTCCACAAATACCTGCAGCTGCTAGGTGAGGAGCCCCATCTTCTTAGGTGCAAAGGAGGACAGATCTGGCGAGTGTCTGTGTGTGTGTGTCTGTGTTTAAGTTTGGAGATAGCATGCTGCAGTGACTATGGAGTCAGACAAATCTTGGTTCATATTTGACTCTGTTGCTAACTGGCTGTGTGACCTTGAGTAAGTTACTTTACCTCTCTGAATCTTAGCTGCCTCATCTGTGAAAAAAGAATAATACAGCTGGGCATGGTGGCTCACACCTGTAATCTCAGCACTTTGGGAAGCTGAGGTGGGCAGATCACCTGAGGTCGGGAGTTTGAGACCAGCCTGGCCAACATGGTAAAACCCTGTCTCTACTAAAAATACAAAAATTAGCTGGGCGCGGTGGCTCTTGCCTGTAATCCCAGCACTTTGGGAGGCAGAGGCGGGCGGATCACAAGGGCAGGAGATCGAGACCATCCTGGCTAACATGGTGAAACCCCGTCTCTACTAAAAATAGAAAAAAATTAGCCGGGTGTGGTGGCGGGCTTCCCAGCTACCTGGGAAGCTGAGGCAGGAGAATGGCATGAACCCGGAAGGCGGAGCTTGCAGTGAGCCGAGATCACGCCACTGCACTCCAGCCTGGGCAACAAAGCAAGACTCCGTCTAAAAAAAAAAAAAAAGAAATTAGCCGGGCACGGTGGCGGGCACCTGTAATCCCAGCTACTCAGGGGACTGAGGCAGGAGAATGGCTTAAACCTGGGAGGCGGAGGTTGCAGTGAGCTGGGATCATGCCACTGCATTCCAGCCTGGGCAACAAAGTGAGATTCTGTCTCAAAAAAAAAATTAAAAAATAAAGAATAATACATCTTCCGGCCGGGCGCGGTGGCTCACGCCTGTAATCCCAGCACTTTGGGGGGCCAAGGCAGGCGGACCACGAGGTCAGGAGATCGAGATCATCCTGGCTAACACAGTGAAACCCTGTCTCTACTAAAAATACAAAAAATTAGCTGGGCGTGGTGGCAGGCGCCTGTAGTCCCAGCTACTTGGGAGGCTGAGGCAGGAGAATCGCTTGAACCCGGGAGGCGGAGCTTGCAGTGAGCCGAGATCGCGCCACCACACTCCAGCCTGGGAGACAGAGCAAGACTCCGTCTCAAAAAAAAAAAAAAAAAAAAGAATAATACATCTTCCTCACAAGGTTGTTGTGAGATTAAATGAATTAATACATTGAAATGGCTAACGCCATGCCTGGCCTATTAACAGGACCTCAACAAATGTGGATTCCCTTCCCCCTTACTTGAATTTGCAAACACGTGCTGGGAATTGTTATGGGAACCACATGGCTTGGGTTTGTATCTATTTCAGTATACTTGCAAATGCATTTCACCCTAATTTGTTTTTTTTTGTTGTTGTTTTTTTGGAGACGGAGTCTCACTCTGTCGCCCAGGCTGGAGTGCAGTGGTGCGATCCCAGCTCACTGCAACCTCCACCTCCTGGATTCAAGTGATTCTTCTGCCTCAGCCTCCCAAGTAGCTGGGATTACAGGTGTGGGCCACCACACCCAACTAATTTTGTATATTTAGTAGAAACGGGGTTTCACCATTGTTAGCAAGGCTGATCTCAACCTCTCAACCTCAGGTGATCTGCCTGCCTTGGTCTCCTAAAATGCTGGGATTACAGGCATGAGCCACCACGGCTGGCCCCTAATTTGTATTTTTATCGAACAAACAGTTGTATTCAAGTCACTGTGATGACATACTTTTTTTGTATGTTTATCTTTACATTTGCCTTGGTATGGACGGTGGCATATTTGGATAGGAAGTGTGTGTACACGCTGAGAATCTTGTGTAGGTGATTGGGTATTGCCCGTTGAATACGTGTATGGAATTAAATGTGTGTTGTTTGCTGCCTATGGGGGCGGGGAGGACAGATCTGTTTGTGTAGCTTTGTGTGCGAAGGTTGTGGATTCTGAGTTGGTGTGTAGGCAGCTATGTAAACCAGAGCTGTCCAATAGAACTTTCTATGTTGATGGAAATGTTTTCTATTCACACTGCCCAACAGAGTAGCCACTAACCATGTGTGTCTATTAAGCACTTGAAATGTGGCTACTGCAGCTAAGAAACTGAAGTTTTAATTGTGTTTAATTTTAATTAATTTAAATGTGAATAAACACTGGTACACCACAGACTGAAACTTCAAGGTTATTCACACACTAGATGGTATGCATGCGCCTGCCTCTTACCACAGAAATCCCATCCCTCGTGTCTGACCCCAGTGGAGCCCCACCTGGGCGTGTGCGTGCATGTGTATGTGCGCATGTGTGTGGGTGTGAGCCGTACCTAGGGGGCCGCCCCCCTACCCAAGTCCCCAGCCGAGCAGTGAATCAGCCTGACAATGAGGTGAGTCATTCATGAACTGCTCCAGGCTGGCCCAGCGGGCGGGAAGCAAACGTCAGCCAGCCTGGAAGCCCTACCCACCCCAGCCCCCCCAGTGGGATCGCTCAACCCCACGCACTGCAGATGTTGTTGAAGCAACTGACGCGAGCGAATCAAGGCTCGGAAGCTCGGCCCCTCCCTCTGGTTTGCAATCCATTCATCCCTCAGCATCCCTCTCCCCTCCAGTGGCATGTGAGTCATCTCAAGATCTCCCTGAGGACAGAGACATTCAGCTCCTCTATCCTCTACACCCCTGATCCGACACCCACCTCCCCAAGCCTATCCCAGTTGCTTCTCCCTCAAGGCTGGGGGCTGGGGGAAGGGAAGCTGGACCCCCTGGGGAGGTGCCAGGGTCCTGCTTCATAAGCAAAGCTGACCCACTCAGGGCTGTGGGAGTTGGCTCAAGGTCAGTTGCAGCTGGCTGGATCCTGCGGAACTGGCACCTTGCTTGCTTGGGCAGCAGGAAAGGAGTTGCCCAGGAATGCTATGTGGAGCACTTGTGGCTTCCGGGGAGGACCAGTTAGGCAGGGGGCAAAAGTATTCCTCTGGTTTCCAGGAAAGACCCTCATAGTATCTCCCCAGTGGCTGACAATCTTCAGAGCCTGGTAACTTCTCTCCTCTGCATACCCCCTGGTAGAGAATGGGTTGTGTGGCCCATTCTTTCATTAATTAGCCTTATTCTCTTGGACTTAACATTACCTGATGTTTCTGACTTGGACAACTGGGTAGTGGTGTCCTTCACTGGATCAGAAAATACCCTCAAAAGCCTTGAAGTTATGTAGACCCTTTGACAAAGCAGCTCCACTTCTGAGAACTCATCCTGAGAAAATAATACAGTCATTGACGCGTGCCAAGATTTACCTATAAGAATGTGCATCACATGGGCCGGGCGCGGTGGCTCACGCCTGTAATCTCAGCACTTTGGGAGTTTAAGACCAGCCTGGCCAACATGGTGAAACCCCATCTCTACTAAAAATACAAAAATTAGCCAGGCATGGTGGTGCACACCTGTAATCCCAGCTACTTGGGAGGCTGAGGCAGGAGAATTGCTTGAACCCAGGAGGCAGAGGTTGCAGTGAGCCAAGATGGAGTCACTGCACTCCAGCCTGGGCAACAGAGCAAGACACCATCCAAAAAAAAAAAAAAGAGAATGTGCATCACAATTTGCTTGCCCGCCCTTCCTTCCTTCCTTCCTTCCTTCCTTCCTTCCTTCCTTCCTTCCTTCCTTCCTTTTCTTTCTTTCTTTCCAGAGTTTCACTCTTGTTGCCCAGGCTGGAGTGCAATGGCATGATATCAGCTCACCACGACCTCCGCCTCCTGGATTCAAGCAATTCTCCTGCCTCAGCCTCCCGAGTAACTGGGATTACAGGTGTGTGCCACCACGCCTGGCTAATTTTGTGTTTTTTTGTTTGTTTGTTTGTTTTTTTGGAGAGACGGGGTTTCTCTCCATGTTGGTCAGGCTGGTCTCAAACTCCTGACCTCAGGAGATCTGCCTGCCTTGGCCTCCTGAAGTGCTGGGATTACAGGTGTGAGCCACTGCACCTAGCCCACAGCATTATTTAAAATGGAAAAATTGGGCCAGGCGCTGTGGCTCACGCCTGTAATCCCAGCACTTTGGGAGGCCGAGGCAGGCGGATCACAAGGTCAGGAGATCGAGACCATCCTGGCTAACACGGTGAAACCCCGTCTCTACTAAAAATATAAAAAATTAGCCGGGCGTGGTAGTGGGCGCCTGTAGTCCCAGCTACTCCAGAGGCTGAGGCAGGAGAATGGCGTAAACCCGGGAGTCGGAGCTTGCGGTGAGCCGAGATCACGCCACTGCACTCCAGCCTGGGAGACAGAGCAAGACTCCATCTCAAAAAAAAAAAAAAAAAAAAAATTGGAAACGACTGACGCATCCGTCAAAAGAGCATCAAGTAAAGAAACTACGGCTGGGCGCGGTGGCGCACGCCTGTAATCACAGCACTTTGGGAGGCCAAGGCAGGTGGATCATGAGGTCAGGAGATCGAGACCATCCTGGCTAACACAGTGAAACCCCGTCTCTACTAAAAATACAAAAAATTACCCGGGCGTGGTGGCGGGTGCCTGTAGTCCCAGCTACTTGGGAGGCTGGAGCGGGAGAATGGCATGAACCTGGGAGGCGGAGCTTGCAGTGAGCCGAGATCACGCCACTGCACTCCAGCCTGGGTGACAGAGCGAGACTCCGTCTCAAAAAAAAAAAAAAAGTAAAGAAACTACAATAAAACAATACAATGGAATACTATGCAGCCACATAAAATGATGTTGTGGAAGATTTAATGCCGTGGGAGTATTTTCACGATATATTACATCAAAAATCAGACTGTGTGCTTGCTTCGGCAGCACGTATACTAAAATAGGACCCATATACAGAAGAATGCCATAGACCCTGCACAAGGATGACACGAAAATTTGTGACGTGTTCTGTATTTTTCCATTTTAAAAAGTTTGTAAAACAGCCGGGTACGGTGGCTCATGCCTGTAATCCCAGCACTCTGGGAGGCCAAGGCAGGTGGATCCCTTGAGGTTGGGAGTTCGAGACCAGCCTGGCCAACATGGTGAAACCCCATCTCCACTAAATATATAAAAATTAGCCGGGCATGGTGGTGCACGCCTGTAATCCCAGCTATTCAGGAGGCTGAGGCAGGAGAATCACTTAAACACAGGAGGCAGAGGTTGCAGTGAGCCGAGATTGTGCCATTGCACTCCAGCCTGGGCTGATAGAGCGAGACTCCAGCTCAAAAAAAAAAAAAAGTGTGTAAAACAAAAAATAAGGAAATTGTAAAAATCAGGTGTAACATCAGGCACAATGGCTCACGCCTGTAAACCCAGGACTTTGGGAGGCTGAGGTGGGCAGATCACATGAGGTCAGAGGTTTGAGACCAGCCTGGCCACCATGGTGAAACCTGGTTTCTATTGAAAATATAAAAATTAGCTGTGCGTGGTGGCGCATGCCTGTAATTCCAGCTTCTTGGGAGGCTGAGGCAGGAGAATTGCTTGAACCCTTGAGGCGGAGGTTGCAGTGAGCCAAGATCGTGCCATTGCACTCTAGCCTGGGCAGCAGAGTAAGACTCCGTTGCAGAAAAAAAAAAAAAAGTATAAAATGTAGCCAGGCAGGGAAGCATGTGCCTGTAGTTCCAGCTATTCAGGAGGCTGAGGCAGGGAGATCACTTGAGCCCAGAAGGTCAAGGCTACAGTGAGCTGTGATCACACCTCTGCACTCCAGCCTGGGCAACAGGAAACCCTGTCTTAACAACAACAAAACCAATAATAATAATAATAATAATGTCCACCCTGAGGAGTTTTGGGGAGGATTATATCTGCTTCTGTGTCTGCTGGGTAGAAGTGTGTCATCATGGATGGGCCAGAAATCCTGCTGTTGGAGGATGATGAAATGTGCCTTCCATACGCCATCAATGCAGGACTTCCTGCCAGGGTGTTCTGGGTCCTCAGACTGTCTCTGCCTGTTTGGGGGAGACCCCATGTGGCTACGCACCCAGAGAGTCTGGGTCCTGTCACTTATTGACTGTAAGCTCCCTGAGCCTCCGTCTCCTTATCCATACAATGGAGTACATAATATCTACCTTGCAGAGTTGTTATGACAATGATAATATATGTGACAGTCTTTTGAAAGGAAGTCGTTCAATAAATGATTACAATAAAAGATGTGCAAAATGTACGTTAACCCAAAACTGCAGGCTGGAGGGAAGGCATTTGGGTGAGTTTTGGGGTGCCAGTAGTCCATACCTTTCCACATAGCCTGTAAGTTCACTGTGTATTGTTCACTATCATTTCATGACCTTATGGCTCAGAAGGTCTTCCAGAATCACAGGGTCCACCTCTCTAATCACAGAAGGGAAACTGAGGCTCAGAGAGGGCAAGTGATTTGCCTAAATTTCCAGGCCCCCTCTCTCCTACTCTGCTCCACCCTGCTTCATGTGGCCATGTTGCTTCCACAGGATGGAAAGGTCCCCGAGGGCAGGTACATGGGCTCCCACTATCCCCTCCCAACATTCTCTGGGCATGCCCTGCCCAGAGAGGACACTCTGGAATGACCTGCAGACATGTGGCACATGATCGACCACCACTGCCACTTGCACTGTTGTGGCCATGTGGCCTTGACTCTTGAGCAGGCAGGCAGGAACTCTGTAGAGTCCAGGAAATCCTGGGCCTCAGCTCCACATCCCAGCAGGGAGGTAGGGGAGAGGATAGGCTTCCTTCTCAGCCATCTCCTTGGACTTCTGCTATTTTTGCTGCTGGGAGGGGTAAGAAGGCTTGTGGGACACTCTAGGAACCTGGAGGGAGCTGGGCTGAGAAGCCTGTCCTGGAGTCCCAACTGTGTGCCAGGCCTCCTGGTCATCTGCTGTCCTCTAGAAGGTGGCTGGCTACTGATGGCAGCTCTTGGTGGATATGGGATCTACAGACCAGCAGACTGACAGCTTTGCTCTGCTCTCTCTTTCTACATATATAAAAAATCATTTATTTTTTTAGGCGCCATGACAAACGGTGGCAGCTGCACCCAGAATAGTCTTTATTTTTAAACAAATTCACAGCTTGTTCTAGGAGCCATGTTTCTGCTGGCTTTCCTCAGGGTTGGCCATTGCTGAGTGTAGAGACAGTGGCCTGCTCCTGATCTCTAGGCCAGGAAGGCAGGAGGTGGGAGGCCTGAAAAGGGACAGAAGGTGTCAAGGGTTAGGTAGGGCTCTCAGGTGAGGAATGACTGAGGCTCTCGCCTCTAGCCAGGTCCTCCTTGTTTGTTTGTTTGTTTGTTTGTTTGTTTTGAGATCCAATTCTAGAGTTAGCTGCCAGAGCTGGAAAAATCCTCAGATGTCATCTATCCAACCATGCCTTTTACAGACAGGGAAACTGAGGCTCAGATAGGTGGTGACTTAGCCAAGGTCCCTGCCTGTTGCTCTCCCCCTAAACATCTCAAACAGTCAGGCAAGACTGCACAGTGGATGCTGGCCTGAAACTGGTTTCTTCTCCCTCAAGCCCAGAGGAGTCAGGGGAAGGAGGGAAAGGAGAAGTTGTTGTTCTACCCTTCCTTCTCAACTTCACCTTGTTGCACCACCCAGAAAAGTCTCCAGCTGGAAGAAAGGAAATTCAGTCCAACCCTCTAATCATAAAGAAACAGGGGCCCAGAAGTCGGGCGTGGTGGCTCATGCCTATAATCCCAGCACTTTGGGAGGCTGAGGTGGGTGGATCACCTGATGTCAGGAGTTCAAGATCAACCTGGCTGACATGGTGAAACCCCATCTCTACTAAAAATACAAAAACTTAGCCAGGTGTGGTGGCAGGTGCCTGTAATCCCAGCTACTCGGGAGGCTGAGGCAGGAGAATTGCTTGAACCCAGGAGGCAGAGGTTGCAGTGAGCTGAGGTCGCACCATTGCACTCCAGCCTGGACAACAAGAGTGAGACTCCATCTCAAAAAAAAAAAAAAAAAGAAAGAAAAGAAAAGAAAAAGAAAAAGAAACATGGGCCCAGAGAGAAGGGACTTGCCCAGGGTCACACAGGGAGACCTGGGCCAAACCCAGGCATCCTAGGGGCAGTTTTCAGTTTTCATTGCACTCTGCATAAGTCATCCTCAATGACATTGCCTTTACTTTGTGCCTAGGGCACATGGATTGTTTGTCAGGAAATTAACTCTCTTCTGTCTCCAGAGCTCATTGTAAACAGCCCAAGGGCAGGACTGGACCTTGACTATCTTGGAGGAATGAAGGTCCAGCTTAAACTTTGCCACCCAGCTCCATGCTGGACATTGTCATATCTGCCATCATATCTAATTTAGGACTCATGAAGTGTCAGAACTGAAAGAGACCTCAGAGAACAGAAGTTCAAGTCCTATTTTCCAGATAAGACCAAGGCCCTATGGGCAAATGACTCATCCAACAGCACTCCAGCCCAGAGTTGTCTCTATCCCTAAGACCCAGATTTTCTTACCTCCTGTCCTGTTGTTTTTGTTTGTTTTTATTTTTTGCCTTCCCCACAGTACCTAGCATTGTGCTGGCCTCATAACTTTTCTTTCTTTCTTTTTTTATTGAGACAAGGTCTCACTCTGTTGCCAAAGTTGGAGTGCAGTGTCCTGATCTTGGCCCACTGCAACCTCCAACTCTTGGGCTCAAGCAATCCTCCCACCTCAGATTCCCGAGTAGCTGAGACCACAGGCCTGAACCATCACTCCCAGCTAATTTTTGTATTTTATTTATTTATTTATCTATTTTTTTGAGACTGAGTCTCGCTCTGTTGCCCAGGCCGGAGTGCAGTGGTGTGATCTTGGCTCACCGCAACCTCTGCCTCCCGGGTTCAAGCGATTCTCCTGCCTCAGCCTCCCAAGTAGCTGGGGTTACAGGTGCCCATCACCACACCCAGCTAATTATTATTATTATTATTTTTTAGAGACGATGTTTCACCGTATTAGCCAGGATGGTCTCGATCTCCTGACCTCGCGATCAGCCTACCTTGGCCTCCCAAAGTGCTGGGACCACAGGCGTGAGGCACCGCGCCCGGCCCCACATCCAGCTAATTTTTATATTTTTAGTAGAGATGGGGTTTCACCCTGTTGGCCAGGCTCGTCTTGAACTCCTGACCTCAAGTAATCCACCCACTTTGGCCTCCCAAAGTGCTGGGATTACAGGCGTGAGCCACCGCGCCCGGCATAATTTTTGGGTTGTGTGTGTGTGTGTGTGTGTGTGTGTTTTGTTGTTGTGTTGTTTTTTTTTTTTTTTTTTGACAGAGTTTCGCTCTTGTCACCCAGGCTGGAATGGAATGGCGTGATCTCGACTCACAGCAACCTCTGCCTCCTGGGTTCAAGCGATTCTCCTGCCTCAGCCTCCCGAGTGGCTGGGATTACAGGTGTGCACTGCCATACCCAGCCAATTTTTGTAATTTTATTAGAGATGGGGTTTCACCACGTTGGACAGGCTGGTCTCGAACTCCTGACCTCAGTGATCCACCTGCCTCGGCCTCCCAAAGTGCTGGGATTACAGGTATGAGCCACCGTGCTCAGCCAATTCTTGTATTTTTTAGTAGAGACGAGGTTTCACCATGTTGGCCAGGCTGGTCTCAAACTCCTGGCCTCTAGTGATCACCTCCCTTGGACTCCCAAAGTGCTGGGATTACAGGTGTGAGCCACTGCACTTGGCCTATGACTTTTTTCATGATTCCAGATAGGACTAGCAACTCCCGGATGGCCTAGCAGCATTGCTCAACACACTCATTCCTCTCCTTGCTGCCTTCCAAAGTCCAATCATGCTGCCATCTCTCAGGCTATAGGTTAGATATCTGGCTTTTCTCTGAGATTTATTTCCTTCTACCAAGAGGCCAAATTCACCACTGGTTCCCAGGGTCAGAAGCTCTCCAGCCAGCTTCTAGATCCCATTTGCAGGCTCACTCTACATTGAGAAACTGAGGTGGTGGTGAAGGAGACAGTCCCGTGACCCCTGTTTCCATGGTGAATGGTCCTGGCAAGGATATCTGTCTACCCTAGGAACTCACAACAAAAGACAATTATGTTTTCTGTAAGGAACTTGAGACTCCCTAAAGGCAGAATCATCTCTATATCCTCAGCATCTCTCACAGGTACTCAAGAAACATGACAAATGCATGCTGAATTATTTAGCCCCCACTTACCTGAGAAGACGAAATCTGAAGACTTATCAGGGCCCCATATGGTACATTTTTGTAACTTCTGGGACATTCGGCCACTGGGATATGGACATGATAATCTCAGAGACCTCCAGAGAAGAAGGCTAAAGCTCTGGGGTTGGGAGTCCAGCGTCATCAGCCCCTGTTCCTTGTTAGGGAACACAGAAACCTGGGCTTTTTTTTTTTTTTTTTTTTTTTTTTGTGAGACGAGTCTCGCTCTGTCGCCCAAGCTGGAGTGCAGTGGCGTGATCTCGGCTCACTGCAAGCTCTGCCTCCCGGGTTCACGCCATTCTCCCACCTCAGCCTCCCGAGTAGCTGGGACTACAGGCGCCTGCCACCACGCCCAGCTATTTTTTTTTTTGTATTTTTAGTAGAGACGGGGTTTCACCATGTTAGCCAGGATGGTCTTCATCTCCTGACCTGGTGATCTGCCTGCCTCGGCCTCCCAAAGTGCTGGGATTACAGGTGTGAGCCACCACGCCCAGCCACTGAAACCTGGGTTTGAACCCCAGTTCTTGCTTGTAGAAACTCTGTAACTTTGGACAATTATTTATTTATTTATTTATTATTATTTTTAGACAGAGTCTCCGTCTGTTGCCCAGGCTGGATGCAGTGGTGCGATCTCAGCTCACTGCAACCTCTGCCTTCCAGGTTCAAACAATTCTCCTGCCTCAGCCTCCTCAAATAGCTGGGACTACAGGTGTGTGCCACCATGCCCAGCTAATTTTTTTTTTTTTTTTTTTTTTTTTTTAGTAGAGATGGGGTTTTGCCATGTTGGCCAGGCTGGTCTCTAACTCCTGACCTCAGGTGATCCAGACTTTGGGCAAGCAATTATTAAGCTTCCCTGAGCCTCCGCTTCCTCATCTGTAAAATGGGAAGTGCCAAGCCAATGTGCTCCATGAGGCAGTTATTGACCGTCATTTGTCATATTACAGGGGGAGATTCTTTTCCCATGTTCTGAGATCCCAAGAGAGAAGATTCTGGAATCTTCCAGTGTCCCCAGACTTTTACTGAGCACCTACTATGTGCAAGGTGATATGCTAGGTGCTAGAAAGGCAAAAAGACATATGATTTTATCTCTTTTCTCAAGTGGCTCATAATCCGTTTGGGGAGACAAAGCACAAGCCTTGTGAAAGCAAACTCCCAACCCAACTCATCCCAACCCAACTCATCCTAACTGCCAGAAGATGGCGAAAGACTGTGCAAGTGCAATAACAAATAGGTGATGCCGGCCAGGCGCGGTGGCTCACGCCTGTAATCCCAGCACTTTGGGAGGCTGAAGCGGGCAGATCATGAGGTCAGAAGTTCAAGACCAGCCTGGCCAAGATGGTGAAAGCCTGTCTTTACTAAAAAAATACAAAAAAATTAGCCGGGCATGGTGGTGCACACCTGTAATCCCAGCTACTCAGGAGGCTGAGGCCAGAGAATTGCTTGAACTTGGGAGGTGGAGGTTGCAGTGATCCAAGATTGCACCACAGCACTCCAGCCTGGGCAACAGAGCAAGACTCCGTCTCAAACAAAACACAACAAAACAAAACAAACAAATAGGTAATGCCATCATTACAGGAAGAAGGCAGGAGGACCCCTATCTTGGAGTGATGTGGGGTGACTCCATGGGGTGCCGTTTCTGCACAGAGTCCATTGTCCAGGTGGAAGGTGCGCAGCTTGATTTAATCTTTTAATCTTTTAACACTCATTCATTTCATTCCACGCATGCTCATTAATTCTTTTTTTTTGTTCCAGGCACTGTGCTGGGCGAAGATGTATAGTTTCTGTGTTCAGGAAGCTTATAGTTGGCTGGGTGCGGTGGCTCATGCCTGTAATCCCAGCACTTTGAGAGGCCGAGGCAGGTGGATCACCTGAGGTCAGGAGTTCGAGACCAGCCTGGCCAACATGGTGAAAGCCCGTCTCTATTAAAAATACAAAAATTGCTTTTTTTCTTCTTCTCCTTCTTTCTTGCCTATTAAACTCTCCACTTCTTAATACCACTACACGTGTATCTGTGTCATTTTATCCAATTTGCATGAGACAAGAGCCCTGGTGCTCCTCCACTCATCAGAGCCGTATCATTTTGGTGCATGGGTCAGGAAAATCCAAAGTACAGCCTTCGTTGGAGTGGGAGACCTTGCCATCATGCGAGGCTGGGAAAACTTCTGAGGCAACTGAGAATTTCTGGTCAGGGCAAACTCTGGCATGATTCAAAGGCCTCTGGACCGGACGCAGCCTCCGACTGCCGGGTGTTGGCAGAGAATCCTCAACTATTCTGTGGCCAAACTTTCTTTCTGTCTCTATCCATGGTCTCTTACCCTATCTGTGTGTCTAATGTGCAGGGATCTTTACAGTTCAGGGAAACAGGTCTGCTAGAAGAGATTGTGAATCACGGCAGCCAGTAACTCAATAAACGTTTCTCTATGGTTTCTCTGGAAAAAAAAAAGTACAAAAATTATCCAGGCATGGTGGTGGGTGCCTGTAATCCCAGCTACTCAGGAGGCTGAGGCAGGAGAATCACTTGAACCTGGGAGGCAGAGGTTGCAGTGAGCTGAGATTGCGTCATTGCACTCCAGCCTGGGTGACAAGTGCAAAGATTCATTATGGTTTTTTTTTTTTTTTTTTGAGACTGAGTTTCACTCTATTGCTCAGACTGGAGTGCAATGGCATGTTCTCGGCTCACTGCAACCTCCGCCTCCCAGGTTCAAGCAATTTTCCTTCCTCAGCCTCCTGAGTAGCTGGGATTACAGATGCGCACCACCATGCCCAGCTAATTTTTGTATTTTAGTACAGACGGGGTTTCACCATGTTGGCCAGGCTGGTCTCGAACTCCTGACCTCAGGTAATCCAGCTGCCTCGGCCTCCCAAAATGCTGGGATTACAGGCATGAGCCAGCTCACCCAGCCAATTTCATTATAGTTTAAAGCGGAGTGTGGTGGCTCACCCCTGTAATCCCAGCACTTTGGGAAGCTGAGGTGGGTGGATCACCTGAAGTCAGGAGTTCGAGACCAGCCTGGCCAACATGGTGAAACCCAGTCTTTACTAAAAATACAAAAATTAGCTGGGCGTGGTGGTACATGCCTGTAATCCCAGCTATTCTGGTGGTGGAGGCACAAGGATCACTTAAACCTGGTATGTAGAGGTTGCAGTGAGCCGAGATTGCGCCACTGCACTCCAGCCTGGGTGAAAGAGCAAGACTGTCTCAAAAAAAAAAAATAATAATAATAATAAAGAAGTTTGTAATTTAGAGGACAAGATGGACAATGAACCATAATGCCATAAATAGATATATATTTACACATTATTAGCAGGGTTAATGAAAGCATATATAACAAGGGGATATATTCTAATTAAAGGACCAAGAAAGACCTCTTTCAGTGATATTTAAATGAGCTCCAATGGCCGGGTGCGGTGGCTCATGACTGTAATACCAGCACTTTGGGAGGCTGAGGCAGGCAGATAACCTGAGGTTGGGAGTTTGAGACCAGCTTGACCAACATGGAAAAACCTCATCTCTACTAAAAACACAAAATTAGCCAGGCATGGTGGCAGATGCCTGTAATCCCAGCTACTTGGGAGGCTGAGGCAGGAGAATTCCTAAACCCAGGAGACGGAGGTTGCGGTGAGCCGAGATCACGGCATTGTACTCCATCCTGGGCAACAAAAGCAAAACCCTGGCTCAAAAAAAAAAAAAAAAAAGAGCTTTGATGAATGAGCAGGAGTTAGCCAGGCAAAGAGAAGAAGGGAGGGAGGCATTCTAGAAAGATAAAAATGGCCTGTGCAAAGGCCCTGAAGAGCAGAGAGCACATTGTTTGAGAGAAAGTCACATGGCGGGAGTACAGAAAGCTAAGCAAAGAGAGATGACATGGGCAGGGATCAGATCACGTAGAAACTTTGGGTATTTCTTCCCCCCCCCCCCCCCCCCCCCCCGCAAATATGAGGAAAGGACCAGCTGCAGTAAAATCCCCTGAAGTGGCCAGGGGTGGTGGCTCACTCCTGTAATCCCAGCATTTTGAGAGGCTGAGATGGGCGGATCACTTGACCAGGAGTATAAAACTAGCCTAGGCCGGGCACAGTGGCTCATGCCTGTAATCCCAGCACTTTGGGAGGCCGAGGCGGGTGGATCATGAGGTCAAGAGATCGAGACCATCCTGGCCAACATGGTGAAATCCCGTCTCTACCAAAGAAATACAAAAATTAGCTGGGTGTGGTGGCACGCTCCTGTAGTCCCAGCTACTCGGGAGGCTGAGGCAGGAGAATTGCTTGAACCCGGGAGGCAGAGGTTGCAATGAGCCGAGATCGCACCACTGCACTCCAGCCTGGGGAACAGAGCCAGCCCCCCCCCCAAAAAAAAGGCTGGGTGCGGTGGCTCACGCCTGTAATCCCAGCACTTTGGGAGGCTGAGGTGGGCAGATCACGGGGTCAGGAGATCAAGACCATCCTGGCTAAGATGGTGAAACCCCGTCTCTACTAAAAATACAAAAAAAATTAGCCGGGTGTGGGGGCGGGCGCCTGTAGTCCCAGCTACTGGGGAGACTGAGGCAGGAGAATGGCGTGAACCCGGGAGGCGGAGCTTGCAGTGAACTGCGATTACACCACTGCACTCCAGCCTAAGCGACAGAGCGACTCTGTCTCAAAAAAAAAAAAAAAAAGACTAGCTTTAGCGGCCGAGCACAGTGGCTCATGCCTGTAATCCGAGCACTTTGGGAGGCTGAGGCAGGCGGATCACGAGGTCAGGAGTTTGAGACCAGCCTGACCAACATGGTGAAACCCTGTCTCTACTAAAAATACAGAAATTAGCCGGGCGTGTTGGCCTGCACCTGTAATCCCAGCTACTGTGGAGGCTGAGGCAGGAGAATCGCTTGAACCCTGGAGGCAGAAGTTGCAGTGAGCCGCGGTCGTGCCACTGCACTCCAGCCTGTGTGACAGAGTGAGACTGCGTCTCAAAAAAAAAAAAAGACTAGCCTGGGCAACACAGGGAAACCCCATCTCTACAAAAAATACAAAAATTAGCTGAGTGTGGTGACGTGCACCTATGGTCCCAGCTATTTGGAGGCTGAGGCAGGACGATCGCTGGAGCCTGGGAAATCGAGGCTGCAGTGAGCTGTGATGGCGCCACTGCACTCCAGCCTTGGTGACATGGCGAGACCCTGCAAAAAAAAAAAAAAAAATTTAGCTGGATGTAGTGGCACACACCTGTAGTGCTAGCTACTTGGTAGGCTGAGTTGGGAGGATCACTTGAGCCCAGGAGTTCAAGGTTATAGTGAGCTATGACTGTGCCACTGCACTGTAGCCTGGGAGATACAATGACTGTCTCAAAATAAATAAATAAGTAAGACAAAGTAAAGACAAACATTCTGGTATTTATTCTTCTAGGCTTTTTTTGTTTCAGTTTTCTTTTTTTTTTTTTTTAGACTGAGTCTCTCTCTGTCACCAGGCTGGAGTGCAGTGGTGTGATCTCAGCTCGCTGCAACCTCCACCTCCTGGGTTCAAGCGATTCTCCTGCCTCAGCCTCCCAAGTAGCTGGGACTACAGGCATGTGCCACCACGCCCGGCTAATTTTTTGTATTTTTAGTACAGATGGGGTTTCACCCTATTAGCCAGGGTGGTCTCGATCTCCTGACCTTGTGATCCGCCCGCCTCGGCCTCCCAAAGTGTTGGGATTACAGGCGTGAGCCACTGCGCCCAGGCCTCCTTTTTTTTTTTTAGAGATGGGGTCTCTATATGTAGCCCAGGCTGGGCTTGAACTCCTGAGGTCAATGAATCCTCCCTTTTCAGCCTCCCAAGTATGTAGGACTACAGGTGGTGTGTTCTTAGTTAGCTCACCTCTCCGGCTCAAGCTATCCTCTCACCACAGCCCCCCAGAGTGAGCACAGGTCTGGCCCTTGGCCAGGCTTTTTGATATACACATATACAGGCATATGAATCTAGTTTGTTGTTTTTATAATAATGGAACAATTCAGTAATACTTGTTTGAGTCCTGATTTTCAAGAAAACAATATATCACGGGCATCTTTTCAGGTCGGTATAGACCTATAAAATTTTTTTTCTTCTTTTTTATTTTTTATTTATTTATTTATTTATTTATTTATTTATTTATTTATTTTTTGAGACGGAGTCTGGCTCTGTCGCCCAGGCTGGAGTGCAGTGGTGCTATCGCAGCTCACTGCAACCTCTGCCTCCCAGGTTCACGCCATTCTCCTGCCTCAGCCTCCCGAGTAGCTGGGACTACAGGCGTCCGCCGCCACGCCCGGCTAGTTTTTTTTTGTATTTTTAGTAGAGACGGGGTTTCACCATGTTAGCCAGGATGGTCTCGATCTCCTGACCTTGTGATCCGCCCAAAGTGCTGGGATTACAGGCATGAGCCACCGCGCCCAGCCTATTTTTATTTTTTTTTTTGAGACGGAATCTCGCTCTGTCACCCGCCCAGGCTGGAGTGCAATAGCCCGATCTCGGCTCGCTGCAACCTCCGCCTCTCGGTTTCAAGTGATTCTTTCATCTCAGCCTCCTGAGAAGCCGGGATTACAGGAGTGCACCACCACGCCCGCCTAATTTTTGAATTTTTAGTAAAGACGGGGTTTCACCATTTTGGTCAGGCTCGTCTCGAACTCCAGACCTCGTGATCTGCCCGCCTCGGCCTCCCAAAGTGCTGGGATTACAGGCATGAGCCACTGCACCCGGCTATTTTTTTATTTTTTTTTTGAGACGGAGTCTCACACTGTTGCCCAGGCTGGAGTGCAGTGGCGTGATCTCGGCTCACTGCAACCTCTGCCTCCCGGGTTCACGCCATTCTCCTGCCTCAGCCTCCTGAGTAGCTGGGACTACAGGCGTCCGCCACTACACCCGGCTAATTTTTTTTTGTATTTTTAGTAGAGAGGGTTTCGCCGTGTTAGCCTGGATGGTCTCGATCTCCTGACCTTGTGATCAGCCCGCCTCGCCCTCCCAAAGTGCTGGGATTACAGGCGTGAGCCACCGCGCCTGGCCTCTTCTTCTTTTTTTGTTTTTGTTTTTGTTTTTTTGAGACGGAGTCTCGCTTTGTTCCCCAAGCTGGAGTGCAGTGGCGCGATCTCTGCTCACTGCAACCTCTGCCTCCCGGGTTCACTCCATTCTCCCGCCTCAGCCTCCCAAGTAGCTGGGACTACAGGCGCCCACCACCACGCCCGGCTAATTTTTTGTATTTTTAGTAGAGACGGGTTTCACTGTGTTAGCCACGGTGGTCTCGACATCCTGACCTCGTGATCCACCCGCCTCGACCTCCCAAAGTGCTGGGATTACAGGTGTGAGCCACCGTGCCCGGCCCACGCCCGGCCTCTTTTTTAAAATACAGACAGTGTCTCTCCATGTTACCCAGGCTGGTCTTGAACTGGGCTCAAGCAATCCTCCCGCCTCGGCCTCCAAAGTGCTAGGATTGATGACAGGCAAGAGCCAATGCGCCTGGCCCCTTTAAAACTTTTTTTTTTGAGGCAGAGTTTCACTCTTGTTGCCCAGGCTGGAGTGCAATGGCACGATCTTGGCTCACTGTAACCTCCGCCTCTCAGGTTCAAGGGATTCTACTGCCTCAGCCTCCTGAGTAGGTGGGATTACAGGCGCCTGCCACCACGCCCGGCTAATTTTTTGTATTTTTAGTAGAGATGGGGTTTTACCATATTGGCCAGGCTGGTCTCAAACTCTTGACCTCAGGTTATCCGCCTGCCTCCGCCTCCCAAAGTGCGGGGATTACAGGCGTGAGCCACCATGCCCGGTCCCCTATAAAACTTTTAATGTCTGGATAATATTTTACTGAATGAATGTCTCCTGCTTTGCTTGCCAATTCCCTATCGATGGATATTTAGGTTGTTTTCAACTTTTCACATCATTACAAACAATCTCATGTTCATTTTTTAACATAACATCGTTTATTTATTTGGAATACATTTTTGTTAGTGGAATTGCTGGGTCATTGACAAATTGTCTAGGTCTAATTAAACATGTTCATACTGTGTACCAAGAGGAGATGTAGCGTGGATGGCACCAAAGTCAGGGAAGTCTTTCCGGCTCCTGGTCTGCTGGTCTGCCGTTTTGAAGGCCTTGGAGTGTTACAGCCATACCCTGGCCTTTCCCAGGCTTTTCTTTCCCTGGCACGGATGCAGTGTGTGCGGTCAGAGCTGGCGAGTTCGAGACTTGTCCGAACCATCCACCCCCAGCCAGGCCCCGCTGCAGAGGCTGCGGTGGCCCTCCCAGCCCCTGGGAATCTATCCCCAGGTCCCCTCCCCGACCGCGGCAGGGCGTGTTAGGGGAGCAGCTTAGGCAAGCGACGATTGCACCATCCACGGTTTGAAAAGAAAGTCCGGGGAGCGCAAGGAGGAAACTTTTACAATCCAAAGGTTGAGCCCCAGCATCCATACTCGGCCCCTGCAGCGATCCTTCCACTCCTGCTCGCTGGGTTCCGATCCCTTCCCTTCCACCCCGTCTCGGCCGAACCCTATGCTGGGCACTGGCCCTTTAAGGAGCTGTCACGATGGCGTCGCTGGCCCCGCCCGGCGGGGAGGGCCGAGAGGCAGGGGAGGGGTTGGTGGTGGCTGCGGGTAAGGGGAAGGCGGGGGGGCTGGGGGGGGGGTCTGGGTCTATTTTTAGCTCCGGGTCGGGTCACGTGACGGGAGTGACGTCTCCGAATGTTGTTGTTGGTGGCGGCGGCGAGCGGAGCCGGAGGAGCCGCCGCAAAGATGGAGGAGTCGTCGAGGAGGTGCTGCCGCCGCTGCCGCCGCCGCTGCTGCCGCCGCCGCCCGCGAAGCCGGAGCTCGAGCCGCAGCGGGTGAGCGCGCCGCCCCGGCCCAGATCCCATCTTCCCCGGCCCCGATCCCATCTTCCCCGGCCCCCGGGACGCGAGGCGGCGCCCCCTCCTGCTGTCTCTGTCCGCGGGCTCCCAGCGCGCGCGCCGCGCTCCGCGCCCCCCTTCCTTCCTCCCGGCCCTGGGAGCCAGCCGGCGCCCCCCGGGAGCATCGGCAGCCCGTAAGCGGGACATCGGGGTTGCTGCGCGCGCCCCTCCCTGCCCCTCCCAGACAGGGGCGCCTTCCCTACAGGTAAGGGAGGGGCCCGCCTTCCCGCGCCCTGCGCCCCCAGATGGCTCAGAGACCGGCCGGGGTTGTCTGATTTGCCCCTTCCCTGGCGGCGCATGTTGCGTTGCAGAGCCATTTGAGCCCTGCACCCGGATTCTGTGCAGACCCCTCTTCGCTGGACACCCCTTTCTTGGTACTCTGAGGTGAGGGGTGCTGCCCACCCAGAGCGCTTCTCCCCATAGCTACGAACGCATCCTTGATTTTATGTCCTTGACTTCCGTGCATGAGGAGGGGGACTGCGGAGTCCACCTTACTTTTCTCTCCCATTATTCTCACCCCGTCTCCTGTGAGGCGTTACTGCGTTTGTTGCCACCCTCTTCTCCTGTCTGACACCTTGGAGCCAGGATGCGAGAACTAGGAGATGAAATGGAGCTCCCCCCCAACCCCTTCTTGTCTTGGGTGGATGCCCCTCATTTTTCATCCTGGATCTGTATCTCATGGAAGCGGGGGCACTACCAGTGCCTTATTAACTTGGGGGGAGTCAGCTTCTCCACCCCACCCTTCCCTGGGGCCCTGGGGAAGATGAGAACTGGCTGGGTGTAAGTAATTAATCTGGGAGCCTGGTGGGGGCTGTTGAAGTGGGGAGGTTGGGTGCTTCCTTTGGGAGAGGAGATGACTACTTGATACCCCTGGCTGATACCCCTTCTGAAATGAGGTGTGTCCCTAAAAAGGAAAGGTAACAGCTGCAGTTGCTTTTAGGAGGGTGCAAAAGGGACCCATCACTCAGTCAGTGACCACCATGCTTTTGGGATCTGGGATTAGATTTGGAGCTTGGGGAGGTGGTGGTGATTGGTTTCAGTGTCCAACTGGGAGGGGAGGATAGAGCCAGATTATGGGAACAAAAGGAGGTGGGGGGGAGGGTGAGATCCAGGAGTCTTGGTCAGAGGGACCCCTAGCCAGATTGCCTTGCAGGATTGCAGTCTGGGTCTGGGTCCTGCCTTTGGCTTCCTCTTAGTTTCAGAGGATGTAGGCAGGCAGGCATGGTCTTCAGTCTCCCCATTCCTAGGCACCCTGAGCCTGTGCTGGCTGTTGAGATGCTGGGCTGGGCTGGGCTGGGCTAGGCTGGCTGGGCTGGATGGTGGATGAGCCATGTTGGGGGCTGCCTGCTTCTTCATTCCAGTCTTCCCTCCTTCCTCTCCCTCCCTAAACACAAAGCTTGGGGAGATCTTGGTTTGTCTCCTTCCTCTTTTCTTGACTCCTCTCTTTGCCCTCTCTTCACTTGAACTTGGATCTGGGCTTTCTTGACAAAGCAGTAGGGGTCTCTCTGAGTTAGAGAAATGGGCCCCCAGTATCTCCACTCTGTCCTGGGAATGTGGGCATGCCAGAGACCAGAGAGACAGATCTCAAGTGTGGGTTACTTGGGGGCAAGGATGGAGGAAATGTTAGTTCTGTGCCAGCCTCCCCTTCTTTTCCAATATATCCTCCTACTTTGGCTGGATCATGTAATTTGGAGGGGGGCAGCAGTTTCACATGCCCCACCCACCCCAAGTAGCTGCAGAGACAAAGGTTTGCTTTCCCTTCCCTAGGGGTGGCATCTTAATTGTATGTTTAGAAATGGGGCCTGGGAATGTCGGGCGGGGGTCATTTGTGTTCCCGCATAGTGGGGGAGGGGGCATCAGCTATAGGAGCTGGGGGTAGTGCAGTCGGTGCTGAAGTACCAGCTGCTCTTTAATAATTAATTCTTCCTACTCACATCCCTTTGAGGAGGGATGTCTGGAACACAGCATTAGGCTCAGCCAGCCTGCTAGAGGACGCACTCCTGTTGGTGGCGGTAGGGGGGGAAGGGGGAGACAGCAAGGGGGGGTGGTTCTTGGCATTTTTGGAGCACTGTAGCTTGCTCATGAATGAAAACCTGATGTAGCCCGTGAGGGGGCCTATTGTAGCCGACTTTAGCTAATTAAACTTTCTCTGCCTTTCTTCTTCCCCATCCCACCTCACCCCAGGCCCAGCCCCAGCCCTTTCTTGAATGGGGACCCTGTCTGGTAGTGCTGGGAAGAGGGTATCATTCTGCCTGAGGTTTTAGGGCAAACAGACCCCGTCTTCTGCCCTCTGCCTCCGCCTCCTCCCTTCCTCCCCTCTCACCACTCCCCCTCTTTTTTTTTTTTTTTTTTTTTTTTCTAGAAATAGCAGCCTCCTCCATCTGGCTTGTGCAGATGCCTGGAGCTGCGTCTGAGCAGACAAACAGAAATGGGCCGATTGCAAAAATGAATTTGTCAGCCTGGTGCCTTTTTTCCTTCCCTGTCACCCTCCCCCTTTCCCTGGTTTGGGGCCTGGACATCCAAGTCAGCCACCCTTCATGGCTCTGATCCTTCTGGGCTTCTGTTGGCCTAGCTTGGGGGAGGCACTAGGCAACAGAAGCTCTCAGAGGCTGAGGAAAGTGGTAGGCTGTGGCCATGGTCAGGAGGGGTCAAGATAAGTTCCTAGTGCCTTTGACCTTTGGGTGGGATGTCTTGGCTTGTAACTTTTTTTTTTTTTGAGACGGAGATTCACTCTTATTGCCCAGGCGGGAGTGCGATGACACAATCTTGGCTCACCGCAACCTCTGTCTCCAGGGTTCAAGTGATTCTCCTGCCTCAGCCTCCCAAGTAGCTGTGATTACAGGCATGCGCCACCACACCTGGCCAATTTTGTATTTTTTTAGTAGAGAAAGGGTTTCTCTGTTTTGATCAGGCTGGTCTGGAACTCCTGACCTCAGGTGATCCGCCCGCCTTGGCCTCCCAAAGTCCTGGGATTACAGGCGTGAGCCGCTGCGCCTGGCCAGTTTGTAACTTTTTGATGAAACTGTCGGGGTAGAGTGAAACAATCTCAGACTCCCAAGAGTTGATTCACACTGCTTGACCCTATCACCTATGACCTAGGGGGTACCCTGGCCTGGGGCCAGAGCAGGTGTGTTGGGAGGGGGTTGCATGGTGGTACTGGACTCCAGGATCCAGAGAGGGTCTTCAAGGGACACCTGACTCCCCAGGAATTTTGAGGGAGTTGTTTGAGGAACAAGATCTCTACAGGGTAACATTGTGAACCTATGGCCTTTGGAGCATTGCTTTGTACCATGTGCCCCTCACTTGTCTGCCCTCCTCTACCCACCCTTTGCCAGAGTTTGGGGTTTCCACCCTACTTCCACAGGCTCAGCCCTGAGCTTGTAGGGTGAGATGCAGCCCGTTTCCTTCATCCTTGTCCGGCTGTCTTGGCTGGATGTGGGAGGTGGTTTTGGATCCCGGAGTGGGGTAGGGGTCTGTCTGGAAGAAAGAGTTGGTGTGAGGTAGTGGGGTGGGCAGGGGTCTGTCTGCTTATGATGTCCTGGAAGTTGGGCCACTCCCTGGTTTGGCATCCAAGTGTTAGGTCATCTGGGACACAGCTCCTGGTGTCCCTGACTGCCCACTGAGACCCAACAGATTTCTCTGGCAGATGTGGGAACAAACAGCTCAGGTTTTAAACATCAGGCTCCCCTTCTCCCCTTCATGCCCCACCCCAGACAGGAATCTGTGCTTGTCCCGATCAGACCGATCAGACCATGAACGCTGCTTTGTTTCTCAGGGAGGCTCAGCCTGTGGCTCTGGTTCACTTGGGAGACTTGATGGGGGTGTTGGCAAACACTCTTTACAGGTGGACAGGGCCCAGGGGCCCAGGGATCCTGCTGAATTTTATAGGATGGGGAGGAGCAGACGTAGATGAGTTCCGAGCCCACCATGAGTTCAAGGAGCTGCTCCCTTCCTCTTCTGCCTCAGGGGTGAGGATCAGCACCTTTAAGACCCACAGAGAGAGTAGGTGGGTTAGGATGATGGGGGCTAGGGGCTAACCTTAACCTGGTTTCTGTGCCACTGGGGCTGTGCCCCTTGCTGAGCACCTTGCTGTGGAGGTGCCTCTCACTGTGGAGATGGACTGGGCTACTCAGGCTGCTGGGAATCGTGGGAATTTCTGAACCTGTGTTCCCCAGCCCACGGGAAAGGGTGTGAGCAGGACTGGGTGCCAGCCTTGGTGTGGGCACAGGCTGAACTGCCTGCCCACGTGGGCCCTGCCAGAGCACCAGCAGCCCTACCTGCCACATTCCTGAGCTTGGCCTCAGCCCTGCCTGCGCAGCCTTTTTTGTCTTAATCCCATACCTGTGCCTGTCAGGAGCAATTTAGCCCCTTCAACTCTGCCCCCCAATCTGAGTGCACCTTTCTCCAGCCATAGAGTCCAAGCCCTGTGGTCCCAGCAGCAAGCCTGGGACCTCAAGGTCTAGTGTGTGCATGTGTGCGTGCATGCGCATGTGTGTTCATGTTCTTGTGTTTCTGCCATAGCTGGCTTCTGGGCTTCTGGGCTCCAAATGGACCCCACCCTTGGGAATCTGATGAGAATGTAAGGCTTACTGAGAATTAATCCTGCCAGGAGGTGGGGCTGTCTAGGGGGGCAGAGCTGATTGCTGGTTCGAGGCTTGGGGAGCAGAGTTAGGGCTTAAACTCGCAGCAGCTCACAGCCTCCTCTGATGGCTTTCTGCTACCTTGCTTTCATTGGGTATTGGAGGGCCTGCCTTCATTTGGAAGCAAATGAATGAGATCATGTCTGGGGTGGATCGTGGGCTGTTTAGGGATGGGCCAGGTGGCTGTATGCATAGTGTCTGAGGCTTGAGGACTAACTGTGGGGGAGAACTGGAGGAGTGGGCATGGGTTGGCAAAGCCGTGGTCCTGTAATACCTCCTCCTTTACTATACTGGCCTCAGCAGGGCTACTGCTGGGCCTTTTGTTGCTTTCGTACAAACTGGGAAAAAATCGTCCCTTGTTTTGGGTGGACTCAGCATGTCAGGCCATGGCTTGGCAGGCAGGGCACAGGCTGGATTTCGTATCTCCCTGGGCCAGACCTCCTTACACAGAGCACAACCTGTACAATATACACAAAGTGCTGGGCTTGGGCCCTGCACCTGCCAGGCCAAGGGTACTAGATTTGGGATGGAGAGGTCTCTGACTTTCTCAGTTCCTGGAAAGAGAAGCTCTTGTCCTGGTCTGTTGTTGAACTGTGGGAGACCAAAACAGAAGCACATCCATATTTCCAGAGCTGGGTGGCACAAGGATCAGAAAGTCGGGAGAAAACCCCTAGAAGTCCCAGCTTAGGCTATGGAGGCTGGGATACCAGTTTCTCCCTTCACTTCTGCCAGGGACTCTAGATCAACCCTGCATCTCCCCACTGCTATGGATACAGATCAGAAGCCCCCCCTGCACTTTCTCCTTTGGTGCACACCTAGTCCCATGGCAGGCACTGTTGGGAGTCTATAGGGTCTCCCCAGCTGGCAGTAGACACTCACCTGAAAAGGGGTCTGTTGGGTTTGGCCACCATAGCCATTTCCTATCCCTTGGGCTCTGGGAGCCTCATCAGTTAGTAAGATAAGAAACCAGGGTCTATCCAGTTCTGCAGATTTCTACTGTGGCTGTGGGCAGGTATCCCTCCCTCTCATCCCTCATCCCCAGGTACAAACTGATGAGCTCCAAGGTCTCCTTCGACTCTCAGATTCCTGAGTTAGGGGCCTCTAACCCTGCTCCATCTCTCCCCAGGGATGCCGTTCTGAGTGCCTGACTGCCTCGCCCCGAAGGATGGCCTCGGATGGGCATTAGAGGCACGGCGGCCCCGGGCTCCCGTCCCGTCCGTCTGTCTGTTATCGTCTGTCTCTCTTGACATCACCGCAGCTCCACCCCCTCCCGTCCCAGCCCCCAACGCCAGCTTCCTGCAGGCCCAGAGCCGGCATGAACTCTCCCAACGAGTCGGGTAAGAGCTGGGAGGTTGGAGAAGAGCACCCTGGGGCAGCTTCGGATGCAATGGGCTGTGTGGGTTTCCCTTCCAGGCCAGCTGACCTTTACTGTCTGAGCTGTAAGGGAATGAGGGGGTAAGGAGTGGAGAAGTGTTGCAAGAAAGGGCCCATGAGGTAGACCTGGGAATCGAGGGATCAATGGTCCGGTCTGGTCCTGGGAAGGCAATGGGTCCTACTCTGCCCCCCATGCTTGCCCTCTCAACTTAGGGGTGTTCAGCTCCAGCTTCGCCTTCCCCTGCTAGCCAAGACAGGTGGGCCTGAGGGGGCAGTGTGTATCCCTTAATCTCTCTGGGCAGTCTAGGATGATGTTGGAGGAATTTCTTTACTATAGCAGAATGCTCAGCTTCCTTTTCGTGATGGTGGCTTCTTTACTTAGTGGAATGTTTGTGTTCCATACTTTTTTCTTAGTGGAGGTTTACAAGGGCACTGGGCCTTAACCTCCGTGTGCAGGTGCGTGGCGTTGGGTGGGAGTGGGGTGACGTGTGTAGAGGAGTCTCGGCTCTCCTCTGAGTCCAGGTAGACTGCCTCTCTTCCTCTTGGGCCCTTCATATGGTAGATTGCTAATCTGGGGTCTTTTACTCTGAGATTTCCTGTTCCTCTTTGTTCCTAGGACCCTGTCCAGTGCTGCCAGAAATAGTCTATTTGGGGGACTCTAGGCAGCTTGATGTGCAGCTGGGTCTGGATGTATGCCTGTGAGGCTGTGTTCTAGTGGCCTGAGCTGGACCCTCAGCAGTTTCCCAGGAGGGTCCTTGGGGCAGTGTGGTCAGAGTAGTGGCTGTCGTCTCCTCCTCCTCGGGTGTCTCCTTCCACACAGTGTTAAAGGTCCATCTTGCTCAACTTTAGCTCTCCACGGCCCATCATACTCCTCATCTTTTTTATGTAGGGGTAGGTGGATATTTCTCCTTTTAGAGATAGGGCAATTAGGGCCTAGGATGAATACCCATTTGCAGGATTGTACAGAAGCAGCATCAGGGAGGAATCCAGACCACCCCACATTTTCTTCCCCATCATCCTTTCTGTAGGGTTTGCTGTTCTCCTTCAGATATTCCTCCCTCTGCCCTTGCCCTCATTCATCCCCTAGGGGCTGGGACAGGTGGGCTGCCCAGCTCTACCCTCTTGCTTGCCCCTCTGAGGCTGGATGGCGAAGGGAATGGAGAGGCCTCGGTCCTCATCTGTCCCTCGTGCATCTTGGCTGGACACTACCCCAGCAAGCTCAGCCATGTCGGGCAGTAGTGCCAGCTACTTCTTTCCTCTGAGTTGTGATGCTGACCTGTCCAGGAGCCATCTGCAGTCCCTGCTTCCCATGGGGCTGGGGTCTAACTCTTGGCCAAGGGAATTGAAGCTGCCTAGAGGCATCTGTTGGCGGCTTGGAAAGGATTTTTCCCAGCTTTGGGGTTTCTTTCCCTTGCAGGGAAATGTGATAATCAACCCAGGATAGATGAAGTTATTGGGTTACCTTTCCAGATGCTGGCGGTCCAAGTTTCCCTTGCAGCTACCTCTGCAGGAGCTGACAAGAGTGTTGGAGGAGCTGGACGTGTCCACCAACGCAGGAGGCTGGCAGCTTGAGAGCCACTGCTGAGTCCTGGCCAGGAGGGGCATCCTGAGCGGGCCTGTGGAATGGGCCCCGCGTCCTGGCTGGCTTTCCAGCTCCCCCCAGCAGGGGGAGATGCTGTCTTCTCTGTGTTGGGGAAAGAAGGAAAAAAGGAGGGGGCCAGGGATTGGGAACCTCATTTTAGGATTGTTGAGAGGCTTTGGAACTGGGGCCACTACTTGGGGATGTTTGCTTGAGGCCCTTCCTGCAGAGCGTTCCTGGGGTTCTGGACTGGCTTTCCCAGTTGTGGGGTTCCAACTGCCCTGGGCCAGGGAGATAGTCAGCCTCCCCCCAGCTCTTCCTTTCTGAGGGGCCTAGCGTCTGCTATTCCCAGAGCTTGGGCTGGCATCTGGGCTAGGGCTGGGGTGCCCAGCGCCTGGCAGAAGCCTGGAAACCACATGCCTTGGAACTCGGCGGAAGTAAAATGAAACCACCGATTGAAGCCAGAGCACGCGGGTGTCCACTTCCCTGTAGAGAGCCCCAAGAAGGAAAGGTATGGGCCATGGGGCAGGAGATAAGAGGTGGGAAGGAAGGAAATGGTTAGTCCCCAGGGTCTGCTGCAGCCCCTGAGCGCCTCCCACCTTTTCCTCACTTCCCTGAACACTTGCTCCTCTTTCCCCAGAGTAAAGGACAGTAGGCTTTGTAAGGGGCAGAGCTTCTGGTTCCCCTCAAGTCCTCTCAGCGTAGGAGCTTTTCAGTTTGGCAAGTCCTCACTGAGTATCACCAACAGGCTCAGCCTATGGAAGACAGGAGAAAATATGAGATGGGCCATCCCTGGTCCTCACAGTGAACATGTTAGCAAGAGAGACTGTTTTGGTGAGGGGCAGCAGGTGGAGACTGTGAGTGATTTCCTTCTGGGGCCCACTGCCCAGGGAGGTGGGAGCTGATGACTTCCCTCTGGCTTGGGCTGCCTACCAGCCTTTGACTTTATTTACCTCTTTTGCAGTCTTGGAATCACAGGCGGAGGCTATTGATGGGGTTGCCTGCTTCCCTGAGACCATTCCCTGATCTCTGCCTTTTCTTCCGGCAAAAGGGGGTTTGAGGATTAAGGCTTTCTTTATTTTTCTGGAACTGTTTGCTTCTGCATGTTCTCCTCAGTGGGGCTGAAAGGCTGACAGAACTTTCCCTCAGCTCAGACTCGGCCCAACCAGGTTGGAGGAGCTGCCCAGGGGCCTGGGACCCAGGCCAGCTCTGGTTGTACCCTCTTTGTGCCATTGCCCAGAAGAGCAGGCAAGAGTGAGGCCCACTGTGCAAGCCAGTCTGGGTGGCAGCGGGGCCATGGAGGAGGCGGCCAGGATCCTTCTCCCCAGTGTGGGAGGGAGACAAGCTTCATGACAACACCTGCCTGCCCAGCGCCTCCCAGAACCTTCACACTTTCTCTCTTTCCCTTTTCCAGGATGGAGGGCAGCAGCCCGCCCCCCACCCCTGCTCTCTGGGTGACCAGAGAAACTGGGGCATGGGTGTGGGGTGGAGCCAGGAACCTCGGTGTCCTGCCTTCCAGCCTTGGGCTCTGCCTCCTTCAGAGCCCCCAGGGAAGGCAGGCAGTGAGAAAGTGGGTCAATCCTGGCATGGGGCTGGGGTCTGGGAAGTAGACTCCTGGCCTCCCTTCTCTACTGAGATGCCCCCTGGCACACCTCTGTGCTCACTGCAGAGCGGGACCTGCTTCTCCCCTCCTCTTCCCTGCTCTATCATTCCAAAGAGATTGAAGGCTTAGAATGGAATGGCCAGAGAAGGCAGGGTCAACCCTGAGGGGAAGTAGAAGATGCCAAAGTAGGTGTTCACATTTTTCCTGGACTTGGCTTCAAATGAGAGGGTTCAGCCAACACCTAGCATGGGGCCTGGCACATGGCAGCTCCCAGGCCATGCTGATGGGCTCCAGCATGACTGGGCTCGAAGGGCAGGAAAGAACAGGAGGGCGGGCAGGCCTGATGTCTGGGTCTCAGGGAAGCTGGCATCTCACAGTTCATCCAGGGTGCTCCTGGGCCAGCCATTGGCTTTTTCACTGCACACTAAGCAGACCTTGCTTTCTTCCCTTTGGTCAAGGTCCCCCCATCCCCACAGCCTTTGGGCTCAGGAAATGGAACCTGGAGCCAGGGTTAGGCTCTTTCCTCCTTCAGATTCAGAGGGCTAGGAGGTCAGAGTGCAGCCTTTGAGGGAGGGGCAGAGTGAGTCTGGGGAAGACAGTCCTGGCTCTGGGTGAAGCTCATGTACCCCATGCTTCGTGGGTGCTCCATAAGGTTTGTGGGATGATACATGGGTGTGCTGGATGAGAGAGAATGGAAAAGAGAAGTGAATTGCAAGGAGGGGGGCTAAAGCATGAAGGATTGAAGTTAGACATTAGGAGGACCTTGTATCACCTGAATCTCAGAAGAAAAAAAGACATTTGTCCCCATCCCAGATCTCCTCTCTTATTGCCTTGGAGGGTTCTGGGAATTGCACTGAGGATTTTCTGACGGTGTCTGATACTTTGCTTCCTACTTCTTGGAGGCTGTAATGGTGCTGGGAGCTGGCTCCCCAGCTCCCGGCTCCAGCCACCTCTGGGTGTCCCTGTCCTGGGTGCTACTATCTTCCCTAAGCAGGAAGTCCTCTTTCCTTCAATGTCTGGGTGCTCCAGGTTCTGGGGGCCCTGCTTTTGAGTCCTGGTAACTGACGACTTCCTCTTCTTTAGAATAAGGCTCTCCTGCCACACTCTCCTATGCCTGGGGCAGGCAGAGAGAGCTGGGACAGGGCTAGCCAGCCCTTCTGGTTACTCCTAGCGTGGGTGGGAGGAGTACTGGGCTGGGAGGGGTTGCTGCTCTCGGCTTTCTGGGCTCCCTTGAATCTGCTGCCCATCACCCCACTGATGGAGACCTTCCCTTCCCTTCCTCTTGAGAGGGCCTGGTTGGCCAGGATGAGGTTGGGGCAAGGGGTGGTGAACGAGATCCCCAGCCATACCCGGAATGTCCACCAGCACTAGGCCTCTGAGGGAGTACTGTTCCATTGCCGTTTTTCTAGAATCTGCCCTGGTTTAGAAGCTGCAGCTCCAGACCCCTGTTTCTTTGCTGGTCCACCACTGGATACCCCCTGGCAACATATACATCTTGCTAGTCAAGGGCCTGGGAAAGCCTGCCTCTGCCTATAGGTGTGGTCCCCCTAATCCTCCCACTCCCAGCCTGAGGGCAGGAGACCCCTTTGCCATCCCTGACTGGCAGAAGCTGGCTGGGAAATTGGGCTCCAGGAACCACAGCCACTGTGTCCTTGGTTGGCCAGCTTCTCCTGGGCTCCCAACAAGAGGGTGAGGTCATCCAGTCCAGAGAGAGGACAGGTGTCCCTGGCTCCATGCCTGGAGTGGGGGTCAAGGAGGGGGCTCCAAAATAGCAACCGTGACATCAGGAAGGGGGAGGGGGATATAGACACAGGAATAACCAGGCTATTAAAAGGCTCTAGTGAGGTCAGGGGGCCAAGTGGGATCTTTGTACCAGTGGGAGGCACAACCTGAGGAGCAGGGGCAGGCCAGCGGTGGGGAGGGCGGGGGAGTGCCACTGGTCCTCATGGTGCACCAGCCCCAGGACCCAGGGAGCAGGGGCTGTGCTGCCAGGCCTGAGGCTGGCTGGTGGGTAATGGCTGGATGCTGAAAAACTCTTGACTCTCCTTAGCGAGGTTCCAACCTCAAGTCTCTTCCTACTTGAGCACAGGGGTCATTGTACCTGTTAATAGAAACCCTGGGAAATGGGAGGCAGTGGAGTGTGGTGGTTAGAGCTCAGACTTGAGCCTCAGACATCCCAGCCCTGCCATGTAAGCAGCTTTATGACCTAGGGTGAGTGACTTCATCTCCCTGTGCCTCAGTTTTCCCATCTGTGCCTCTCTCCCAAGGTCACCACGCAGAATAAATGAGATGATGTATATGATGTTCTTAGCACTGCACCTGGCACATTGCCATGGAGGAGCTACCTGTGCTCTGAGAATTAGCAGATGTTCCCTGGTCCCTTTTCCTGGATTGGGGTGAGGAAAGGGGACCAGGGGACACCTGTCTGCCCAGGAGGAGTATCCCTACACCCTAGAAAGAAGCTGAGGTTGAGCAGCCTCTGGAGGCGACACTCCAGAATGAGCGGGAGGGAGCTGCCATTTAGCAGGTGTTTAGGGGTCTCTCTGCTGGTTGAAGGGGTGGGGAGGCACCTCTCAACTCTGTGGGAGGGCAGAAGTTAAGCAAACCTCCATGGGGCTATTAGAACTCCAGGGAAGGTGCCTGTGTGCCAGCCTCTCCTAGACTCTTCCAATTCCTTTACCTGTTCTGGAAGGCAAGAAGAAAGACGGAGGCTTGAGTCTGGCTTCTTGGTCTCCATCCCCTGGCTTGCTTGCCAAGAGTAACAGCCAGAGCCGCTCCCAGATGCATGGGTACCCTGGCCGGCGCCCTTCCCCAGCCCAGCCTCTGGCCACCCAGCGCTGTGGCCTTGGCCCTGAGTGCAGGCCCTCCCCTGTTCCCATCCCCCTCGCCTGTCGCTTCCTCCTGGGGTAGAACCGCCTCCCCCCCCATGGGGCCTCCTGGCAGCCCGCCCGCAGCTCCCTGAGCATGCTCCACCTATTTATAGACAGGGCCCTCCCCCAACTGCTATTTCAGTCTCCTGCCAGCTGCCGGCGGCGGCTCATTCGGGAAGGAGGAGCAGGGAGCCGGGCCCAGAGCTGTCACCCAGGGTTGGGAGGGAACACAGAGCCCGCCTGCCCGCTGAGCTCCCCTTCCTGTCCCAAGTGCTCAGCCATACCCCAGCTCCCAGGAACCAGGGAGAGGCTGGTGGTCGGATGGCCCTCTAGAGCAGAGCTGGGCCTGCAGCTCTAGGGCCTCCCTGCCCCTCCTGCCGCCAGGAGTGCCCAGGCCGGATGAGGCACTTCCCTACAGTGTGGGTCCCATCGGCAGTGGCCTGAGGGAACCTGTGCTGTGCGGGCTGCCCGACCACCTTCCCTTCGGCCTGCTCCCCGCCTCTGGCGGCCCCCTCCCTGGCATGCTGCTGGTGCCCAAGGCTCAGGGGCTCGTGGAGATGCTGCAGACCATCTATGAGACAGAATCCTGTTTCTCAGCAGATGGGATGTCAGGCCGGGAACCATCCTTGGAAATCCTGCCGCGGACTTCTCTGCACAGCATCCCTGTGACAGGTAAGTGCCTTGATGTCCCTGCCTGCCCTCTGTCATCTGGCATCCTTGTCCCTGGGCTGAGCATCTGGCCCTGAGCCTTGCACAGATAGGGTCCTGCATAGATCTGTCTTGAGAGTTTTGTTGAGAATACACAGGGCTGGGGGATCCCTGCTCAGAGAGGCCCCTGCCCTCCCTGCCCAGAGCCTGCTGCTCCCCGGTGCCCCTCAGCTGTACTCTGCTGCATCTCTTCCAGTCCCTTCAGTCTCTGGCAGGGTCGGCATCCACTGCTGGGGGCTGGGGGTTACTGGAGGATCCTGGCCTAGTTGGCACTGTGGTCAGAGGGGAGGAAGTGGGTCAGTGACCCGCCTCCATGCTGCCCGCTCCCCAAGTTTGGGCAAGGGAAGAAGGTGTAGCTCGGTGTCCACAAGAATAAAGGTTACTCCAGCTCCTCTGGCTTGGTTCTTGGGGCTACAGGATTGAGTACAGTGACTTCCACAAATCCCCAGCCAGGAGTCTCTTGAGAATCAGACACTTGGGGAGGCTTGGTGCAGTGATGATGGAGTTAGGCAGAGGCTGGCAGCTTGGATATTGAGGGGCTTGGCTGCCTTAGCCCCTAGCTGTCTCCCGATGGCGCTCCTCTCCCCAGGTCTGGGTTGATTCCCATCTCATGAGGATGAAGAGGTGTTACTGTGGCTCAGATGGGCTTCGGGACCCCCAATCCTGCCACCTTCTCAGCAGGAACTTTTTTGGCTCTTGGCTAGGGGTGGGGTCCCCCAGAGCTGGGCCGCTCCTTCCCTCACTCCCAGGAACCTGTTGGCAGCATCAAGCCTTCCTGGCACAGCCTCCCCACCAGGCCGGCACCACAAGATGCTTCCTCCAGGGAGGGGCCTGCTGGACCCATGCCTGCTCAGCCCCTCCTGGCAGTGGCTTGGCACTCAAGTGTGGGTGTCTGTGTGTGTGCGTGTGAATGGGGAGTCCTTGCCTCTGGATATGTGGGTGTGCATCCCAAGCTTCAAATTGGAAAGTGGGAACTGTGTGCCTCTGCAGGTGCCTGTGATTTGGCTCTGAGCTGCCCAGGGATAAGGTTGCAGTGGGACTTGGATGTGTCAGAGCATGAATGTTTTGGGAAGATTCAAAAAATCTTTGGAACATGGCCTATCATCTGCCCAGGCAGGGATGCCCATGCAGTTTTCTCATGTAGGAGCATGACCCTGAAGACTAGCCCTGCAGGGTATCCATGCAGGCCCCGGGGATAGGGGCATTACCCTGGGGCCAGCCCTGTAGGCTGGGGTGGGGATGGGGGCATAACCTTGGGGACCGGCTCTACAAGATACCCACGTAGTCCCCTGAGGTAGGGGCGTATGCCTGGGGGCCACCTACACAGGTCCCTGGGATGAGGAATAAACCCAGAGGGCTGGTTCTTATCCTGGTCTGGAGTCCACAGGTCCAGCTAAAGACCCTGCCTGCTGGCCCCTAGCCCACAGCCTCTGGGACTCAAGATGGTCTCTTGGAAGGCAGAATAATCCCAGAGCATCTGCTTGGGACAGCTCCACGCTATCTGGCTTATCAGGTCCACCCATCCTGCCCTGTCGCCTCTGTTCCTTGCTACCAGCAGCAGCCAGCAGTTGGCCGGAAGTTTCCTCCTCAGCTTGTTCATTCACCTGCTTTCAGATTGTACCCCAGAAACCTTGCAGGCTGGGACCCTGCTCTCTCATCTCCTCCCTAAGCCTGGCTGCCCCTGCATGGACTCCCAGGCAGCCCCTCTGTCCAGATCCCTGTCTCCCCACTCCACCCCCAACGCTGGCTGGCCTTCAGAGTGGTGGCTTGGTCCATGCTGGCAGGAGGGAGGCGTGAGTCACCTCAGCGGCTCGGGGAGAGGGCTAAGAATGTTCCCCCTGCGCAGCTCTGATGCTGTGTCTGTGACGCGGCTAGGGACAGATATAGGCCTGGAGCTCGGCAGCCTTGTTTTTTTTTTTTTTTTTTGGACTCTGGAATGTAAATAGATGTTTCAAATAGAAACACTTTAACCTTTGGGTTAAAAAAAATCCACCCCGGATAAACACGGCCATGAGGGCCCAGGCAGCCTGGTGTTTCCCTCCCCACCCCCCTCCCCATCTCTTGATCGGTCTCCAGACAGGATGCAAGATCCTATGGCTGAAAAAGCAGGTGTCCAGGGAAGCTTCTTTGGACAGTGTGAGTTGCGCAGGTCTCCCAAGCCCAAGGGGTTGGGGCAAGGGTCTTTCGAGGGTGGTGCCTGCCTGCCACCTCCAGCAGCATCTTTAGAACCCTATTTTAGGGATAGCCTTTGCTCTCTGGGCTGTCTTGGTTGTTGCCATTGCCCAGCACCTAGCACAGTGCCTGGCACATGGATGAATGAATGTCGCATGGGGAGGGCTGGAGTCCAGAATTGCTGGCAGGATTCCTGGGCTCTATTCTGGGGTCTGGACCTCTGGGTGAATAGAGACAGCTTTAGTGAGTCACCCCAGCGGGTAAGACAGAGCCTTAGCCTACCGAAGGACAGGGGCAGTCTGCTGTTCTTGCTTAAAGAGTGGGGCGGATCTCAGCATCTGCTCTTAGCGATCAGAGGTCTTCCTTGATGGATGGGGTCTCTGACTGGCCACCCTACCACAGCCCCCCAGTGCACAGTGGGCACCACCATCATCCCAGCTTGTTTCTGGCTTGGGGAGCCTGGGAGTTTGAACTCTAGTATGGGATTCTCAAGGACACAGAGGTGGGGAATTCTCTGCCTCCCTTATGTGGGCCCTGGATTCCCCTTTGTCTTGTACTGGGTGGAGCTGATGCCCAGACAATACGCAGGACTTTATGAGATGGCATGGAGGAGGAGTCTGCTTTTCCCATGGAGGGAGGGTGTGAATCCTGCTTGTGCCAGGAAGGAATGCTATGGACACTGGGAAGTGCCATGGGGTCCAGGTTTGGTCTTAGGGCTTTCCCTGGATATTCGTGTTCGTGCTCTTCAGTCTTTCTGGGTTTGGCTGTGTGTATAGGTATGTAGTGCCGGGAGGGTAAGAAGTGCAAGACTCAGGAGTGAGAGTGGAACTATTATAATGCACTGAGTGACAAGGCTATCAGGTACTTTCCCTGCCTTTTTTTTTTTTTTGATACGGAGTCTCCCTCTTTTGCCCAGGCTGGAGTACAGTGGCATGATCTCGGGTCACCACAGCCTCCACCTCCTGGGTTCAAGCGATTCTCCTGCCTCAGCCTCCCGACTAGCTGGGACTACAGGCACACGCCACCGTGCCTGGCTAATTTTTGTATTTTTGGTAGAGATGGGTTTTCACTGTGTTGGCCAGGCTGGTCTCGAACTCCTGTCCTCGTGATCCGCCTGCCTCAGCCTCCCCACAGTGTTGGGATTGCAGGCGTGAGCCACCACGCCCGGCCCTTGCCATATCTGTTTTAGGAAAGTGTTGATAGCTGTGGTGTACAATTGAGAAGGCTCAGAGAGGTTAAGGAACTTACTGGACATGGTAGCTCATACCTGTAATCCCAGCACTTTGGAAGCCTGAGGGAGGAAGATCACTTCAGGCCAGGAGTTTGAGACCAGCCTGCGCAGCATAGCCAGACCCTATCTCTACAAAAAAATGTAAAAAAAAAAAAAATTTACCAGGCACAGTAGCATGCACCTGTAGTTCTAGCTACTCAGGAGGCTGAGGCAGGAGGATTGCCTGAGCCCAGGACTTTGAGGCTGCAATGAGCCATGATAACTGCATTCCAGCCTGGGCGCTATAACAAGACCCTATCTCTTAAAAAAAGGGAACCTGCCCAAGGTCACAGAGTAAGTGAGAGCTGGAATTTGAACTCAGGTGTCTGGGTAGGACCACTGCTAATCCACATAAAAGCTACTTTTGGCCGGGCTCGGTGGCTCACACCTGGAATCCCAGCACTTTGGGAGGCCCAGGTGGGCGGATCACATGAGGTTGGGAGTTTGAGACCAGCCTGACCAACATGGAGAAACCCCGTCTCTACTAAAAATACAAAAAATTAGCTGACGTGGTGGCGCATGCCTGTAATCCTAGCTACTTGGGAGGCTGAGGCAGGAGAATCGCTTGAACCTGGGAGGCAGAGGTTGCGGTGAGCCGAGATTGCGCCATTGCACTCCAGCCTGGGCAACAAGAGCAAGACTTTGCCTCAAAAAAAAAAAAAGCTTCTTTTGTGCAGATTTTTAAAAGGTGGCCCTCTTCTGGGTAGATACGTCCTCATGCCAGTGTGCATGGCCTGGCGATTGGAGCTTGGGCTAGATGTCAGCCCCAACTCACCCCTTTAGACGAGAGCCCATGTGCAATATGCCACCTACACAGCCTTAAGTGCTGGGCCTGTCAGTGCGCGTCCACAGTTTGTGCTCCTAGAGCACAGGAACCATTCTGGCCTGGGGGGCCTCCTGGGGTTGTGAGAGGAGGCTTTGTTTTCTGTAAATACTGAGGATCACTTGGTCTGTGATCTTCCTCACTGTGGGGATTTTAGCCCAAGGAGAGAAGGGGCTCAGGAATAAAGTTGAACACCAGCCCCCATACAACCTCCTGTGTCCCCCTCCCCCTGCCTCATCCCCTCTTCTTGTTTTTGAGACCCTCAGCTGTCCCTTCCCTGCCACACAGCTGCCAGACAGGAAATCAGATTAACTGTGTCCATGCACACAGCTGTAACAGCTGTCAGGTTGGCAAGAGGCAGCCTGGGGACCCTGTGAGGCAGTGGTTCTCAAACTTTTCGTCGCATCAAAATTAACCAAGGGAGCGTATTAAAATGCAGATTCTCAGGCCTTGACACCCTGCCCCCCAACAAAGGTTTGGATTCTGTAGGGCAGCCCAGGAACCAGTGATTTAAACTCATGTCTCAGGTGATTCTGATGTGAGTAGACTGAGCCCATCCTTGGAGTAAGAGCTGTGTGGACATGGGTCACAGGGCCCAGCAGTCAGCCAGTGGATGTCATCAGCATCCCTGGAAGGCCTTAGTGGGTCTTGGGACTCCTGGGAGAAGGGCCTATACAGGAGGAGGGAGGCTGTCGCCCTAGAAAGAGGTGAATCCAACTCCCAGCCGCCTGTCAGTCAGGAGAGAGGATGTTTCCAGCTGCCAGGGAGCAGGTGTCTAAACCCCAGTGGAATGGGGGATTATGGCAAGCAGCCAGGTGGGCAGGGTGCCCTGCTGGACACCCAGGGCTGTGCTGTGCTTAGGGAGTGGAGGCAGATCTGCTCTGGAGCCCCTGCCATTCCACCCCAGGTGTGGAGCAAACAGTCCTAGCAATAGCTGCAGACTTTGAATGGTTAGTGTGCCTTTTACTTGCCTGTAGCTTTGTATCCAGGTATATGCCAGAAATGGCTGGACTGGGAAATGTGAGTCTACTTCTCCTCCAGAGAGCATCCCAGGATCGACTACTAACTCTATTTGCACCAGTGAGAGATGTTTTGTGCCTTCCATCAGGGCTCTGCATCCCAAGCTTAAGGTCCTTCAGAGTCACAGTCTGCCTCAAGGTTTCTGGGGGTTCCCTGCACTTGATCCCATTCTCCCCTGCACCCCTGGGCTCAGATGTTCTGGGGACCAACCAGGTGCCCTTGTCTAGACCTCTGGATCCTTAATACAGAGTTTGGCCCCTTATTGCATCTCTCATTCAGTTTGAGACCGGGCCTTAGTGTTTCCCCTTCTGTTTTTTAGTGGGGAGCAGACAGAGAGCCAGAAGAGCTGGGATTAAGCCCTGGGTCCTCCATCTCCTTTCCAGGTGACCTTGGACAAGTCTCTTCCTTCTCTGGCCTCACTTTCCTCCTCTGAAAACAGGGGGAATTGAGTTGCTGGTCTTCAGGCCTTTCCTTCCCTGACACTCTAAGGGTCTCTGAGGTCAGTTTCACATTGCGTCTGCTTTGTGGGAAGAGGGGCTTAGGGCCTCCCATGTCCTCAACCCAGAAGGATGTGGAATAGAACTGGGGAGAGAGGTGTCACCTGCAGTGGGGCTCAGTGAGGTTGGAGCCCAGGGAAGAATTTTGGACTGCTTGCAGCTGGGGGCCCCGAGAGCAAGGCCCAAAACTTGTGCTTATCTGTGCTAAGTAATGTTTTTGAGGGACAAAAGGGATCCCACAACTGTGGCCTGAGCCAAGAGCACAGAGTGGCCCTTCCTGGAGGTAGCGAGGCAGGTGAGATGGCCTGGAAGTGTGGGAGTGGGAAGGAAGCTGCTCTCAGAGATTCCTCCTCTGGCATTGACACCCAGCCGCTGGCTGCATGGGTTTGTGTTGTGTGGGACCCACAAGAAGGGCTTTGTTTGTGACAGGACTGCAGAGTGACATTCAGACAGTCTGAAATGAGTGCTAAGACTTCCCTCTGGTGGGAGTCTGAGGCTGGCACCCTTAGAATCCAGGTGGTCTGTGAAGTTGGCCCCACTTAAAAGATTTGGGAATTCTTAAGTATTTCATTTTATGCACTTTATTTTTTATTTATTTTTTTAATTTTTTTTTGAGACAGAGTCTCGCTCTGTTGCCCAGGCTGGAGTGTAGTAGTGCAATCTCAGCTCACTGCAACCTCCGCCTCTGGGTTCAAGTGATTCTCCTGCCTCAGTCTCCCGAGTATGTGAGACCATGCCTGGGTAATTTTTATATGTTTAGTAGAGATGGGGTTTCACCACGTTGGCCAGGCTGGTCTTGAAATCCTGACCTCAAGTGATCTGCCCACCTCGGGGTCCCAAAGTGCTGGGATTACAGGTGTGAGCCACTGCACCCAGCCGATTTTATACACTTCAGAAACATCCTGAGAAGGCCAGGCATGGTGGCTCACGCGTATAATTCCAGCACTTTGGGAGGCCGAGGCAGGCGGATCACCTGAGGTCAGGGCTTCGAAACCAGCCTGGCCAACGTGGTGAAACCCCATCTCTACTAAAAATACAAAATTAGCCGGGCATGGTGGCGTATGCCTGTAATCCCAGCTACTTGGGAGGCTGAGGCAGGAGAATCGCTTGAACTTGGGAGGCAGGGATTGCAGTGAGCTGAGATCATGCCATTGTACTCCAGCCTGGGCAAAAAGAGCGAAACTACGTCTCAAAAAAAAAAAAGAAAAGAAAAAACCATTCTGAGAAGTGGTCCACAGGCTTCACTAGATTGCCAAAAGAGTTCAGGACACAAAAAATATGAGGAGCCATTAATAATAGCCCTGCCTGGCACCTCTTGATCTTCCCAGGCCCTGTGCCAAGCTCCTCCGCGTACATTCTCCCGAGCCTAACTACCCTGGGTGTTGGGTGCTGTTCTGCCTTCCAGTTTACAGATGCCTGCATGGAGTGCAGGGTGGTGCCCTGTGTCTTGCCCTAGGAAGGGGAGTGCCTGAATTGAACCCCAGCGTCCTCTCACTCCAGAGCCCTTGCTCTCAACCACTACGTGATGTGTGTTCACTTGTGTTACTTAAGGAATTGTGAAAATTGCTAGGTGAGAGTCAGACCCAGCTTGCCTATGTGGAAATAGTATCTGAATTGTGGTAGAACCTGTTGAGCCTAAATTGGCCTCACTAGTCACACAAGAGCACAGAAATAGATCATGGGAAACTGTCCTTGGTGGGGAGGGGTCATCGGTGTCACAGCGTCATGGGCTCAGGGTGTGAAATGTTGTTCTCCGCCTCCTTCCAAACTCCCTCAGGCCAGGACAGGAACAAGAGCTTTTCCCCAATCTCCAAGAGACAGAACAAGGTAATTAGAAGCTGCTGACTCCCCCGCCTGGTGAGGGAGGTCCTGAGGGCCTGGGTGCTGGTGGGAGATTCTGCCCTCTAGGGTAGGCCAGTTACCTAGGGCTGTCTCTTAAATAAAGGGAACCTGGGCCGGGGGCGGTAGCTCAAGCCTGTAATCCCAGCACTTTGGGAGGCTGAGGTGGGTGGATCAGCTGAGGTCGGGAGATAGAGACCATCCTGGCTAACACGGTGAAACCCTGTCTCTACTAAGAATACAAATGATTAGCCAGGTGTGGTGGCATGTGCCTGTAGTCCCAGCTACTTGGGAGGCTGAGGCAGGAGAATCGCTTGAACCCAGGAGGTGGAGGTTGCAGTGACCCGAGATCACCCCACCCCACCGCACTCCAGCTGGACAACAGAGAGACTGTCTCCAAAAAAAAAAAAAAAAAGAGAGAACCTGGCCGAGCATATGGCTCATGCCTGTAATCCCAACACTTTGGGAGGCCGAGGCAGGCGGATCACGAGGTCAAGAGATGGAGACCATCCTGGCCAACATGGTGAAACTCCGTCTCTACTAAAAATACAAAAATTAGCTGGGTGTGGTGGCACATGCCTGTAGTCCCAGCTACTCAGGAGGCTGAGGCAGGAGAATCACTTGAACCCGGGAGGTGGAGGTTGCAGTGAGCCAAGATTGCACCACTGCACTACGCCAGCCTAGCAACAGAGCGAGACTCTGTCAGAAAAAAAGAAAAAGGGAACCTGCCCAAGGTCACAGAGTAAGTGAGAGCTGGAATTTGAACTTAGGTCTCTGGGTAGGAACGTTGCTAATCCACATAAAAGCTTCTTTTGTGCAGATTTTAAAAAGGTGGCCCTTCTTCTGGGTAGATACGTCCTCATGCCAGTGTGCATGGCCTGGCGATTGGAGCTTGGGCTAGATGTCAGCCCCAACTCACCCCTTCAGACGAGAGCCCATGTGCAATATGCCACCTACACAGCCTTAAGTGCTGGGCCTGTCAGTGCGCGTCCACAGTTTGTGCTCCTAGAGCACAGGAACCATTCTAGCCTCGGGGGCCTCCTGGGGTTGTGAGAGGAGGCTTTGTTTTCTGTAAATACTGAGGACCACTTGGTCTGTGATCTTCCTCCCTGAGGGGATTTTAGCCCAAGGAGAGAAGGGGGCTCAGGAACAAAGTTGAACACCAGCCCCTGTACATCCTTCCCTGCCCCCCTCCCCCTACCTCATCTCCTCTTTATTGTTTTTGAGACCCTCACCTGTCCCAGGGCTGGCTTACACTGAGCACATAGGACACCCCACATGGGAGCCAGACTGCACACGTGTGTGTTCAGAGGGAACCTGCCTGTGCCAGGAGTCAGGACACCTGGGTTCAGATCCCTGTTTTTGCTGCTGCTTAGCTGGTAGGATCATCTGCAGAGCAGTCTCTAAGAGGCTTGGTTTCCTCACCTGTGTCTTGAGGGTATTGAAACAGATGACCTCCGAGGTCCCTTTCACTCTCTCCTCTTGTGAAGGCAGCTCCTCAGATCCAGGGAGTATCTGCACGAACCTCATTTATGTTATGTATAGACAGACATTCCAAACAGCGTAATAATGCCCCATGCCTTGTACTCTACGCCCCTTGGGTCCCCTCCCCTCCTCCTAGCTTTCTGGGGCTGGTGGCTCCTGGAGCAAGGTCTTTTTTTTTTTTTTTTTTTTTTTTTTGAGACGGAGTCTTGCTCTGTCGCCAAGGCTGGAGTGCAGTGGTGTGATCTTGGCTCACTGCAAGCTCCACCTCCCGGGTTCATGCCATTCTCCTGCCTCAGCCCCTCAGCCTCCCAAGTAGCTGAGAATACAGGCCTGCCACCACACCCAGCTAATTTTTTGTGTTTTTAGTAGAGACGGTGTTTCACCGTGTTAGCCAGGGTGGTCTTGATCTCCTGACCTCATGATCTGCCTGTCTCAGCCTCCCAAAATGCTGGGATTACAGGCATGAGCCACTGTGCCCGGCTGGAGCAGGGTCTTTTTAAAAATTAATTTTATTTTAGGCCGGGCGCAGTGGCTCACGCCTGTAATCCCAGCACTTTGGGAGGCTGAGGCGGGCGGATCATGAGGTCAAGAGATTGAGATCATCCTGACCAACATGGTGAAACCCCGTCTCTACCTAAAAATACAAAAAATTAGGTGGGTGTGGTGGCACACGCCTGTAGTCCCAGCTACTCAGGAGGCTGAGGCAGGAGAATCGCTTGAACCCAGAAGGCGGAGGTTGCAGTGAGCCGAGATCACGCCACTGCACTCCAGCCTGGCAACAGAGCGAGACTCCGTCTCAAAAAAAAAGAAAAAAAAATTATGTATGTATGTATGTATTTATTTATTTATTTTGAGACGGAGTCTCTCCCTGTTGTTGCCCAGGCTGGAGTGCAATGGTGCGATCTCAGCTCATTGCAACCTCCACCTCCTGGGTTCAAGAGATTCTTCTGCCTCAGCTGCCCGAGTAGCTGGGATTACAGGTGTGGGCCACCATGCCCAGCTAATTTTTTTTGGTTGTTTTTTTTTTTGTATCTTTAGTAGAGACAGGGTTTCACCATGTTGGCCAGGCTGGTCTCAAACTCCTGACCTCGTGATCTGCCCGCCTTGGCCTCTCAAAGTGCTGGGATTACAGGCATGAACCACTGTGCCTGGCCTTATTTTTATATTTATTTTATGGAGCAGGGTGTTTTAGAGCTAGATGCTAAGCGTCTTGGGTCTGCCAGGCAGGTCCACACTGTGCCAGCTCCCTCCCCCCAGGGCTTCTCTAGGGGGAACTATAGTTCCCATTTCCTTGCTGGCCAGGGTTCTTGTCACAGGGATTTTTGAGTTGGAGATGTTGTCTCTGAGAGGGGGCTTGGACCTGGGGTGCAGCTCATGGTGTGTTCAGAGCAGGCAGAAGGCTTGGCCTTGCTCTTGGGAAGCTAGATCTGTTTTTTATTGTGAATTCTTGTTTCCAAGGCACTGCTAAAACCTGTGCCTCATGGCCCAGAGCCACTTGTCTATTTGGAGGCAGTGTCTCTTTGCCTGGACACCGTTTTTTTAGACTAAGGCTGTGGTGGCAGTAGTCTCAGGGGTTGCCCCACGAGCACCTACATCATCTCCCCCAGAGGACCAGGCTCTCCCTCATGCTGCCTGAAGAATCTACCACAGAAGTCCCCACTGGGCTGATGGGGTTCCTGAAGAGGAGGCAGACCCAGCGGGATGGGAAAGAAGTGTCACTCAGGTGGTGCACTGCCCATGGCCACTTGTGCTCGTGAGCTGGGCAGGGCAGCTCCTGAGCCACAGCTTGCTATTTTTCCAGCCCCTCGCATGGCTAGAAACACACAGCCCCAAGGCCAGGCACGGTGGCTCACGCTGGTAATCCTGGCACTTTGGGAGGCTGAGGTGGGCAGATCACGAGGTCAGGAGATTGAGACCACCCTGGCTAACACGGTGAAACCCCGTCTCTACTAAAAATACAAAAAATTAGCTGGGCGTGGTGGCGGGTGCCTGTAGTCCCAGCTACTCAGGAGGCTGAGGCAGGAGAATGGCGTGAACCTGGAAGGCGGAGCTTGCAGTGAGACGAGATCGCGCCACTGCATTCCAGCCTGGGCAACAGAGCGAGACTCCGTCTCAAAAATAAAAAAAGGAAAAAAAGAAACACACACAGCCCCACCCACTCAGCAACCCAGGCTGGGACTTCCCATGGAGGCAGGGTGGTCAGCCCTGCAGAAAACCAGAGGTCAGGATGGTGCTGCTGCTTGTTACTGAGGCCACCACTCCCAGGAGAAGGATGGTTCTCAGTGCTGGGAAAGAGGAAAGTATAGAGCTGGGTGCGGGGGGCCCAAGGCTTTCCCCCAGAGCCTTGCCTCTGACCTCTGCAGGAGGCGGCTCTACTGGCCTCTCGATTCCCATCAGAGTGAAGTCCTGGCAGGTGAGGGAAGGACCCAGGTCCTTGTCCTCCCCTGTGACCCTTTCCCTGGCTTTCTTTTCTTTTCATTTTTTTCTTTTTGAGACAGAGTTTCACTCTTGTTGCCCAGGCTGGAGTGCAATGTCGCGATCTTGGCTCACTGCAACCTCTGCCTCCCGGGTTCAAGTGATTTTCCTGCCTCAGCCTCCCGAGTAGCTGGGATTACAGGCATGCATCACCACACCCGGCTAATTTTGTAATTTTAGTAAAGATGGGGTTTTTCCATGTTGGCCAGGCTGGTCTTGAACTCCTGACCTCAAGTGATCCACCCGCCTCGGACTCCCAAAGTGCTGGGATTACAGCCATCACGCTTGGCTCTCCCTGGCCTTTCAGTGGGGCTCTTTGCTAGCCAGAGCTCTTGGCCTGTCCTCTTAGGGAACAGTGTCCCTTCGTCTACCCTCTTTTTTTTTTTTTTTTAGATAGAGTCTCGCTCTATCACCCAGGCTAGAGTGCAGTGGCATGATCTGGGCTCATTGCAACCTCTGCCTCCTGGGTTCAAACAACTCTCCCTGCCTCAGCCTCCTGAGTAGCTGGGATTACAAGTGCCCGCTACCGCACCCAACTAATCTTTGTATTTTTTAGTAGAGATGGGGTTTTGCCACGTTGGCCAGGCTGGTCTTGAACTCCTGACTTCAGGTGATCCGCCCGCCTCAGCCTCCCAAACTGCTGGGATTACAGGCATGAGCCACTGCGCCTGGCCCAGGTTCCCTTTTTTTAAGAGACTGCCCTGGGTAACTGGCCACCACGCCCCGGGCCTGTCTATCCTCTTCTTTTCCCAGAGGTTCCCCAGCCTTCCTAGTCCACCAGGAGGCGGCCAAGAGCCTCTTCCTATCATGACACAACCACTTCCCCTTCCAGGTGCTTGGTGCTGATGGCAGCTGCTGCCACCTGCTCTGCTCATGCCAGGCTGGCAGAGGGCACAGATCCTTGAGAGAGTGCAGGGCCCACCAGGCTCCAGGGTCTGTGCCTGGGCAGACTCTATTCATGGGGCTCCATGCCCCTCCTTTCCCTGACTCAGGCAGAGTAGCCATGGCCCCTTCCACTTTGGGTGGAGCAGGTTGCTACCTGGCAAACCCCTGAGGTGCTGCATGTCACCCAGTCCCTGCAGGTCCTGCAAATTAATATTCTGGAGTCGCCTGTGCTTCCTGTTTGCATGGGAACGAGGCTGCATGGCAGAGCCCTCTGCCTGCCCTGCCACCTGCATACCAATAGGGCTGTGGTTCCCACTGCAGCTCCGGGCCTAACATCTCTGCTGCTGCAGTGGCAGTGACAGGCTGGTGGGAGATTCCCCTTGCCTGAGCCCATGTGCTCTCTGCAGGGCTCCTGCAAGGGAAGCCAGTACTGCTGGCGACAGTTCCAGCCCTAGGCAGGGTTATCTGCTGGGAGCCAGGAGTGCTTGGACCGCTGCCCTTCCCTGGGCAGGCAGGCTGGAATCCGGCTCCTACAACCCCGGCATTGCCGGGAGCAGCAGGTTGACGGCTGTCCATCGCTTGGCTGAGTGATCAGAGTGCCACGGGCCAAGCCAGGCTTGACTAAGAACAGATAACCCTCCGGCCAGCTCAGGGCCTTGCTGAGTACTTCACGGGCTGGGGAGACCTGAGCTGGCTGCCATTTCCTTGCCACCATCATGGGCTGTGGCTAGTTACCTCCAGGAAGGCCTTCTGCAGTTTCTAAGGACCCTTTCTCCTGGTGCTGGGGCAGGACATGGGTTGGGAATGAAGATGAGTATGTGTAACCCCACCCTCTGGCCACATCTGGCCACTTCTGCACATGTGGCTCTGGCCTTGTGGCCACAGAGTCGTCAGTACGGCTGGCGGGAAAACCACAGAGGAATGTTCCCAACCATGCTTGGGGGAGAAGAGGCTGGTGGGGACTGCTACATCATGCTCAGCCTTTACCTTCTCCCACCCCACCCTGCCTGCAAGGGGTTCCAGAGGCCATACTCCAGGCATGCGGGTGGCATGGCCTTGGCCTCGGCCTCCAGCAGGCCTTGCTCCTGCCTTGGTGACACCCATTCAGTGCTAGGTTCTCTGGAGAGATCCAGACCCATCTAAACAGGTGTGGGGGCCTCTCTTAGCCCACCCTTTGCCACCTCCTACCTCCCACCTCCCTCTCTTTAAAAATTGTTCGGCTGGGTGTGGTCACTCATGCCTGTAATCCCAGCACTTTGGGAGGCCGAGGCGGGTGGATCACCTGAGGTCAGGAGTTCGAGACCAGCCTGACCTACATGGTGAAACCCCGTTTCTACTAAAAATACAAAAATTAGCTAGGCCTGGTGGTGGGCGCCTGTAATCCCAGCTGCTTGGGAGGCTGAGGCAGGAGAATTGCTTGAACCCAGGAGGTGGAGGTTGCAGTGAGACTCCATCTAAAAAAAAGGCCAGGGGCAGTGGCTCACGCCTGTAATCCCAGCCCTTTGGGAGGCCGAGGCAAGTGGATCACCTGAGGTCAAGAGTTTGAGACCAGCATGGCCAACATGGTGAAACCTCGTGTCTACTAAAAATACAAAAAAATTAGCTGAGCGTGGTGGCGGGTGCCTGTAATCCCAGCTACTTGCGGGACTGAGGCAGGAAAACTGCTTGAACCCAGGAGGCAGAGGTTGCAGTGAGCCGAGATTGTGCCACTGCACTCCAGCCTGGATGACAAGAGCGAAACTCCGTCTCAAAAAAAAAAAACAAAACTTGTTTTTTGTTTTTTTTTTTTTTCCCTCTCTCGCCTCTTAATGCTGGGGGGTGGTCTGGAGAGAGGCCAGCTCATGAGGGCAGAAGATACTGGTAGCCAGAAGGATTTCGGGGTCCTTTTTTCTCAGGCCTGGGCTGGAGTGGGCCACTTTGCCACAGGAGTCTTCCCAGCCCCTCGTGACCTCCCTGGGCTGTAGCGAGGAGAGTGAGGGCTTTCTTTGGAGAAAGAAGTAGAAGAGAAACAGGAATGGGTTGGCCCTGCCTCTCTCACTTCCGCCTTCCCAGGCAGTGGTATCCTGCCTTCCCCTTCCTGGCTGGAGGCTTTGTGGGGCTTGGGCTGGGCTTGGGGCTCCCTGCTGGTGTGGTGTTTGCCCAGTTGTCCTGGCAACCACAGGGCAGTGGTGAGGAGTGACATGCAGTGACCTGAGAACCTTGTGTAGGTACAAAGAAGTGGAGACCTAGCCTTCCCATAAGCCCATTGGAACTTCGTGCACTCCCTGAGCCACTCGGCCCATTGTCCATGTGGGGACTGGACCCAAGGTCTTGGAACCCAGCAGGCCCTCCACTGCCTTCCCCTCCCCAGCAGCCTTCCTCTCCCCAGCCGGTTCTCCCTAAGACCAGAGTTCTGAGATCTCTGCCGAAGCTCCTGCCCTCCCCCTGCTGTTATCCTTCTTCCTGTCTGATTCCCTTTCCTTTCCTGTCTCCTCCTCCCACCTCCTCCCTGCTGCCTGCCCGCCCATCCTCTTATTCCCCCTCCCCCCAGGCACAGCTGCTGTTTGGCTCACTCTATATATAGCGGCATTTTCAGGGTAATTACAATAAAACTGTTGAAAGGAGATAATCCAGCAAAGGAAGCGAGTCTGACTCCCAGCCCCCTCCTGTCCCTGGCTTGGTGCAGCCCTGCACCCCCTTTCCCTGAGGCCTCCTGTTCCCACCCCACCCCCATTCCCACAGCCTCTCCCTCCTGCCCAGTCTGCCCCAGATAGGGATGAGGCCCCAGAAGGGGACAGAGGGTAGAGATATCCAGAAGGTCTCCACCAGCCTCTCCTGGGGTTACCAAGGGCACTGTCAGTCCTAGAACCAACCTCTGTGCCTCAGTTTCTCTTCTAGTATGAGGCTTTGCATGGGGCACGGTGTTGAGAAATGGGAGCGGGCACAGTGGTTAAAAGCTTAGGATTTGGACTCATATTCTAGTTATTGGATCACCTAGCTGTGTCTGGTTGCTACTTCTCTAAACCTCAGTTTCCTCATCAGTAAAATGGGGTAATAATAGCATCTAAGTCATAGGTAACCGTGACATTTAAATGAGTCATTGTAAAATGCCCAGAGATGTTGACTATCAATGATAATATTATGTGTTGAAGGCTGGGCAGTGGCTCACGCCTATAATCCCAGCACTTTGGGAGGCTGAGGTGGGAGGATCGCTTGAGCCTAGGAGTTTAATTCAGCCTGGGCAACATAGTGAGACCCTGTCTCTACTAAAAATTTAAAAATTAGCCTGGTGCATTGGCATGCTCCTGTAGTCCCTGCTACTTGGGAAGCTGAGGTGGGAGGGTGCTTGAGGTCAAGGCTGTCATGAGCCATGATCATGCCATTGCATTCCAGCCTGGGCGACAGAGCAAGACCTTGTCTCTGATATATATATATAGGTAGAGAGATAAATACACACACACGTACACACATATATATACACACACACACAGATACATAAAATGCGTCAAGTAGTCACAATCTGTCAGGTACAGCTTCATGCTTATGCACATTTTCTTTATTTTTTTGAGATGGAGGCTCGCTCTGTCGCCCAGGCTGGAGTGCAGTGGTGCGATCTTGGCTCACTGCAACCTCCACCTCCAGAGTTCAAGCGATTCTCCTGCCTCAGCCTCCCGAGTAGCTGGGACTACAGGCATGTGCCACCACGCCCAGCTAATTTTTTTTGTTTTTAGTAGAGACAGGGTTTCACCATGTTAGTCAGGATGGTCTTGATCTCCTGACCTCGTGATCTGCCCGCCTCAGCCTCCCAAAGTGCTGGGATTACAGGCAAGAGTCACCGCGCCCGGCCTCCCCCCCCCCCCCTTTTTTTTTTTTTCCGGAGACAGTCTTGCTCTGTCACCCAGGCTAGAGTGCAGTTGCATGATCTTGGCTCACTGCAACCTCCGCCTCCCGGGATTCAAGAGATTCCCATGCCTCAGCCATCTGAGTGGCTGGGATTACAGGTGTGCACCATCACGCCCAAATAATTTTTGTATTTTTAGTAGTGAGGGGGTTTCATCATGTTGACCAGGCTGGTCTCAAACTCCTGGCCTCAGGTGATCTGCCTGCCTCAGCCTCCCAAACTAACCTGAGATTACAGGTGTGAGCCACCGTGCTCAGCCTATATTTTCCTATTGAAGTTCATGGCTTCAGCCTCATTTAATTAAGGTAAAATGTTGCATCCATGGAGCAGAGGGATTTGACTTCCTCTCTGTCTCTGTTCTCTTTGGGTCTCCTAGAATCCTGCGTGGTAGCCTTTGGGCCTCAGGCATGACTGGAGTCTGGGGCTGGGCCCACTAACTCCTTCCTGTCTCTTCTGCCCGCAGTGGAGGTGAAGCCGGTGCTGCCAAGAGCCATGCCCAGTTCCATGGGGGGTGGGGGTGGAGGCAGCCCCAGCCCTGTGGAGCTACGGGGGGCTCTGGTGGGCTCTGTGGACCCCACACTGCGGGAGCAGCAACTGCAGCAGGAGCTCCTGGCGCTCAAGCAGCAGCAGCAGCTGCAGAAGCAGCTCCTGTTCGCTGAGTTCCAGAAACAGCATGACCACCTGACAAGGCAGCATGAGGTCCAGTTGCAGAAGCACCTCAAGGTGAGCGAGGGGGGTGCGGGGGGCCGCCCAGACCTCCGACCCCCGCCCGGGCCTGGCTCACTTGTGCCTCCGTTCCCATGCCCCTGCAGCAGCAGCAGGAGATGCTGGCAGCCAAGCAGCAGCAGGAGATGCTGGCAGCCAAGCGGCAACAGGAGCTGGAGCAGCAGCGGCAGCGGGAGCAGCAGCGGCAGGAAGAGCTGGAGAAGCAGCGGCTGGAGCAGCAGCTGCTCATCCTGCGGAACAAGGAGAAGAGCAAAGAGAGTAAGGCAGGGCCTCCTGGGACCTCGTAGGGCCCCGCCCGTGATGCCTGCCCCTGCCATGGGGGGTCTGGCCCCAAGCAGCCAGGTCAGTTGTGCCCTGTCCTGCAGGTGCCATTGCCAGCACCGAGGTAAAGCTGAGGCTCCAGGAATTCCTCTTGTCGAAGTCAAAGGAGCCCACACCAGGCGGCCTCAACCATTCCCTCCCACAGCACCCCAAATGCTGGTAATGGCCCTGGGCAGGCATGGGTGGGCATAGGTGAGCCGCTCAGGGGCTGCCTGGCTATAGGATGGCAAGGGGCTTCTTCCCCGTGCCCATATACGGGCCCTGCAATCTCTCCTTAGAGACAGGACCCCCATCCCTGGTTTATTTCCTCATTCCTTCCCCAAGATCCATGTCCTCTTCCTATATACAAACGATTTTTCATAAATGTAGATTGCCAGGTGGCAGGTCCAGCAGACTGGGTGATAACCTAGATCTGCTTCCATCCCCACCCCCCCCACCCCAGGGGAGCCCACCATGCTTCTTTGGACCAGAGTTCCCCTCCCCAGAGCGGCCCCCCTGGGACGCCTCCCTCCTACAAACTGCCTTTGCCTGGGCCCTACGACAGTCGAGACGACTTCCCCCTCCGCAAAACAGGTGAGTGAGTCCCCCACCTGGCCTCCCAGAATATGGCTCCTGGGAGGCAGAGGTGGGCTTGTGGCAGTGTCAGCCCTGACCCCAGTGGGCTCAGCTGCAGATGTGTGCTGCTGTGCGCGTATCTGAACCTCGGTTACCTTCTCTCCAGCCTCCGAACCCAACCTGAAAGTGCGTTCAAGGCTAAAACAGAAGGTGGCCGAGCGGAGAAGCAGTCCCCTTCTGCGTCGCAAGGATGGGACTGTTATTAGCACCTTTAAGAAGAGAGCTGTTGAGATCACAGGTGCCGGGCCTGGGGGTAAGGGCTGCTCTCATGTACCTGTTCTGAGGGTCTGGGAATCGGGGGTCGGGGGTAGTTCAGAGCAGGCCCAGGTGACAGCCACTTCTCCTATAGCGTCGTCCGTGTGTAACAGCGCACCCGGCTCCGGCCCCAGCTCTCCCAACAGCTCCCACAGCACCATCGCTGAGAATGGCTTTACTGGCTCAGTCCCCAACATCCCCACTGAGGTACAGGCCTGGCTGGGGGCTGGTGGGGCGGGGACAGAGTTGCTCATTCCCGTGGAAGAAAGAGTGCAGCTCCTTCCAGTCTGTCTGCCTGAGTGCCCAGCAGAGACCTCTCTGCCCACATGAATAGGCTGGAAGATCCTTGCTTGGACTTAATTGCATGGAAGGGGAATTTGTCCCACAGGACTATGAAGAGCCCTGATGGCTCAGTCTCCCTCAGTGGGAGCTCAGGGTAGAGGGAACTGGGCACCATTCAGAGACCTTGGCCTTGGCCCCAGGTTGCCCTCCCTTGTTGCCTCCCCTTTGCGCACTCTCATGCCTGTCTCTTCTGACTGCTCCCCAGATGCTCCCTCAGCACCGAGCCCTCCCTCTGGACAGCTCCCCCAACCAGTTCAGCCTCTACACGTCTCCTTCTCTGCCCAACATCTCCCTAGGGCTGCAGGCCACGGTCACTGTCACCAACTCACACCTCACTGTAAGTACAGGCCATATACCCCATCTTCCCTCTGGTGTTGAGGTCACAGGTCCTGCATGCCCCCAGCTGGGGTTTTCCCCTTCTAAGGCCCTAAGGGAGATCTGTTGGCCCTACCCAGAGCTTGGGGGGTAGATAGTGGGTAGATGGGGATGCTAGTCCAAAGTTGGCAGGACTGAGGCTGTATAAGCCCCTCCCTTCACCCCCCAGGCCTCCCCGAAGCTGTCGACACAGCAGGAGGCCGAGAGGCAGGCCCTCCAGTCCCTGCGGCAGGGTGGCACACTGACCGGCAAGTTCATGAGCACATCCTCTATTCCTGGCTGCCTGCTGGGCGTGGCACTGGAGGGCGACGGGAGCCCCCACGGGCATGCCTCCCTGCTGCAGCATGTGCTGTTGCTGGAGCAGGCCCGGCAGCAGAGCACCCTCATTGCTGGTGAGTGGACAGGTAGCTGTGCAAGGGAGGGGGCTAAGGTCAGGACCAACTGTCAGGGATACTCTCCAACCCTGTCACAGTTCCCCTTAGCAGAATCAACAGCATCAGTGATTTCTTCCACATTCTGGAAACATGGGATACCTACAGGATGCCAGGCACTGTTCTTGACAAAATCTGCTGCCATCTTGGCGTTCACATCCCAGAGCAGTGTTGTTCAGTAGAAACATAACACAATCTACATACGTAATTTCTAGCATCCACATTAAAAAATGTAAAAAGAAGGCCGGGCGCGGTGGATCACGCCTGAAATCCCAGCATTTTGGGAGGCTGAGGCGGGTGGATCACGAGGTCAGGAGATTGAGACCATTCTGGCTAACATGGTGAAACTCCGTCTCTACTAAAAATACAAAAAATTAGCCGGGCGTGGTGGTGGGCACCTGTAGTCCCAGCTACTCAGGAGGCTGAGGCAGGAGAATGGTGTGAACCTGGGAGGCGGAGCTTGCAGTGAGCCGAGATCGTGCCACTGCACTCCAGCCTGGGGCACAGAGCACGAGACTCCGTCTCAAAAAAATAAAAAAATTAAAAGAAGCAAGTGGAGCCATACATGGTGGCTCAAGCCTGTGAGCCCGGCACTTTGGAGGCCAAGGCAGGTGGATCACTTGAGGTCAGGAGCTTGAGACCAGCCTGGCCAACATGGTGAAATCCCATCTCTACTAAAAATACAAAAATTAGCTGGGCGTGGTGGCGGGCACCTGTAATCCCAGCTACTCGGGAGGCTGAGGCAGGAAAATTGCTTGAACCCAGGAGGCGGAGGTTGCAGTGAGCCGAGATCGCTCCATTGCACCCGAGCCTGGGCAACAGAGCGAGACTCTGTCTCAAAAAAAAGAGAAGCAAGTGGAATTAATTTCACCACATATATTTAACTCATTATATCCAGAATATTATAATTTCTGTAATACATATGCAGTTATTCTTTCTATTTTTTAATTTTTGTAGAGACAGGATCTTGCTATGTTACCCAGGCTGGTCTTTTTTTCGAGACTGAGTCTTGCTCTGTTGCCCAAGCAAGAGTGCAGTGGCGTGATCTTGGCTCACTGCAACCTCTGCCTCCCGGGTTCAAGCAATTCTCCTGCCTCAGCCTCCCAAGTAGCTGGGATTATAGGCGCCTGCCACCGCGCCTGGCTAATTTTTGTATTTTTAATAGAGCTGGGGTTTCACCATCTTGGCCAGGCTGGTCTCAAACTCCTGACCTCAGGTGATCCGTTCGCCTCGGCCTCCCAAAGTGCTGGGATTACAGGTGTGAGCCGCCATGCCCATCCTTTTTTTTTTTTTTTTTTTTTTTTTTTTTTTTTTTTTTTGAGACAGAATCTCACTTTGTTGCCCAGGCTGGAGTGCAGTAGCAGGATCTCTGTTCACTGCACCCTCCACCTCCTGGGTTCAAGCTTCAAGCGGTTCTTTTGCTTCAGCCTCCTGAGTAGTTAAGACTACGGGCGTGTGCCACCACACCCAGCTAATTTATTATTTTTTTTTTTGAGATGAAGTTTCACTCTTGTTGCCCAGGCTGGAGTGCAGTGGCAAGATCTTGGCTCACTGCAACCTCTGCCTCTCGAGTTCAAGTGATTCTCCTGCCTCAGCCTCCCAAGTAGCTGGGATTACAGGCATGTGCCACCATGCCTGGCTAATTTTTTGTATTTTTATTAGAGAAGAAGTTTCACCACGTTGGCCAGGCTGGTCTTGAACTCCTGACCTCAGATGGTCCACCCGCCTTGGCCTCCCAAAGTGTTGGAATTACAGGCGTGAGCCACTGCGCCTGGCCTAATTTTTGTATTTTTAGTAGAGACGGGGTTTCACCATGTTGGCCAAGTTGGTCTTGAACTCCTGACCTCAAGTGATCCACCTGCCTTGGCCTCCCAAAGCGCTGGGATTACGGGTGTGAGCCACCGCACCCAGCTGCCCAGGTTGGTCTTGAACTCCTGGGCTCAAGCCATCCCCCCGCCTTGGACTCCCAAAGTGCTGGGATTACAGGTGTGAGCCACTGTGCCTGGCCAATATGCAGTTACCAATGAGATATTTTGGTTTTTGTTTCATACTAAGTCTTTGAAATCTAGTGTATACTTCACACTTATATCACATTTCAGTTTAGATAGGCTGTGTGCAAGGGCTCAGCAGTCACATGTAACTAGTAGCTATGGGACTAGACAGCACAACTTTAGACAGCCCTTAAGTACCAGGGCTGTCTAAAGAGCCCTGGCACCAGAAGAGGTTCTGCTTGAAAGATACATGATCCTGGCCCTAGGGCTTCCTAGCCTGGCGGGATCCACGGGGTCCATGATCAGGGAGGCCTTGTTGCACTTGGGGAGAACAAGTCGTTGTTCGCTCAGAGGGCTCAAGACTACATGTATACTCAGTTTATTCAGTTAAGGAAATCGAAGGGAAAAGATGGTGAATCCAGGAAGGCTTGCTGGAGGTGGTACCTTAGAGCTGTGAAACTCTTCATTCATGGGGAAGAGGAAGAATGGAGCTCAGGTTTGGGTGGAGGGTGCTTCAGGTCCCCCAGGGTTTTTCCTGAGTATATAGGTGGTGATATTCCAGAGGGGGTTATGGGGGCAAGATGCAGGGTCGGTGGGAGGGCAGTCAGGTGCCCTGACAATGGTGCTTAGTCATCACCCCCAACTCCATAGTGCCACTCCACGGGCAGTCCCCACTAGTGACGGGTGAACGTGTGGCCACCAGCATGCGGACGGTAGGCAAGCTCCCGCGGCATCGGCCCCTGAGCCGCACTCAGTCCTCACCGCTGCCGCAGAGTCCCCAGGCCCTGCAGCAGCTGGTCATGCAACAACAGCACCAGCAGTTCCTGGAGAAGCAGAAGCAGCAGCAGCTACAGCTGGGCAAGGTGAGCCTGGAAAGGTGAATGGCCTGGGGCTGTGGTGGGGGCAGGACACAGGAGAGTACCAGGCTGGCAGAAAAGTCCTCCTTTCAGGCCAGACACGGTGGCTTGCGCCTGATTGGGAGGCCGAGGTGGGCAGATCGCCTGAGGTCAGGAGTTCGAGACCAGCCTGGCCAACATGGTGAAACCCTGTCTCTACTAAAAATACAAAAATTAGCCAGGCGTGGTGGTAGGCACCTATAATCCCAGCTACTCGGGAGGCTGAGGCAGGAGAATTGCTTGAACCTGGGAGATGGAGGTTGCACTGAGCCCAGATCGCACCATTGCACTGCAGCCTGGGTGACAAGAGTGAGACTGTCTCAAAAAAACAAACAAAAATTAGCTGGGCGTGGTGGCGTGTGCCTGTAACCCCAGTCACTGGGGAGGCTGAGGCAGGAGAATCGCTTGAATTTGGAAGGCGGAGGTTGCAGTGAGCCGAGATCGTGCCACTGCATGTCAGACTGGGCAACAGTGGGAGACTCTGTCTCAAAAAAAAAAAAACGTCCTCTTCTCAGAGGAGCTACCTCGCCTTTTTCTAACTCACATAGAAGCTCTACCTGGAAGAAGGGAGGGAGGGAAGGATAGACTGTTCTGGGTTATAGGCTGCACAGCTGCTCCCCAACTCCCAGCTGATGTGCCCCCATATTCTGTTATCAGATCCTCACCAAGACAGGGGAGCTGCCCAGGCAGCCCACCACCCACCCTGAGGAGACAGAGGAGGAGCTGACGGAGCAGCAGGAGGCCTTGCTGGGGGAGGGAGCCCTGACCATGCCCCGGGAGGGCTCCACAGAGAGTGAGAGCACACAGGAAGACCTGGAGGAGGAGGACGAGGAAGAGGATGGGGAGGAGGAGGAGGATTGCATCCAGGTTAAGGACGAGGAGGGCGAGAGTGGTGCTGAGGAGGGGCCCGACTTGGAGGAGCCTGGTGCTGGTTACAAAAAAGTGAGCCCCGTCCCTGGTCCCAGTCCTTGGTCACCACCCCTCTGTCTTTCTCCACCCCTGCCTCTGCCCTTGTCTTTTCCTCTCCCCCATCTGCAGTTTCCAGGCTGTGCAGGAGCAGCTTTCTGTAGAGAGCAAAAGGGGAGTGGGAAGGAGGCCGGTGGGGAGAAGGGGGAGCTGTTTGTGTTGATCTCAGAGCTGTGTCTGTCCTAGGCTGCCAGTTCCCTCCCTGTGTCTGTGATACTGGCCTGCCTCTCTGCTTGTGTGTCTGTGTGTGCATGCGCGGGTGTGCACGTGTGCACACGTGGCCTGTGTGTATCTGCGTTTCTGCCCGCGTAGGGCCGGCTGTGCGTCGGTCCCTGTGCGTGCCTGTGCGTGTGTGTACACACACGCCCCTGCTGTTACTACTGTCTGCCTCGCGCCTAGCTGGCACTCCATTCATTGCGGACACAGCCGAGCCCTCTGGGCCTGACTCATCCCGCCCCCACCCCGCCCCCGCCCCCACCCCTCCCAGCCTCTTACCTCAATGCTACTCTTTGATGTGACTCATCACGTCTCCCCCATCCCTCCCCGTCTCAGAGGAGATGTGTCTCCTGTCCCTGGAGGGAGCAAGTGGGAGGAGGTGGGGGAAGGAGGAGACTTGGAAGAAAAGGGCTGGATTGGGGCCCCACTGGAGGCCCTGACAGGGCCTGCCCTCACCCCTGTCCTGGCTGAGTCTGACCCAGGCCCCCTCCCATTCTCCTCCCCTCCAGCTGTTCTCAGATGCCCAGCCGCTGCAGCCTTTGCAGGTGTACCAGGCGCCCCTCAGCCTGGCCACTGTGCCCCACCAGGCCCTGGGCCGTACCCAGTCCTCCCCTGCTGCCCCTGGGGGCATGAAGAGCCCCCCAGACCAGCCCGTCAAGCACCTCTTCACCACAGGTGAGCCCCCACCAACTGTTAGGTCCTTCTACCAGGCACCAGAGGGCCTGTGTGTGGTGTCTGCCCCATGGCAGGGGGAAGAGGCTGCTGGGGCCCCTTAGGCACCCTGAAAGGAGGGGACACAGGCCTTCGTTCTCTCCCTGTACCCCAGAGCTGTTCATGGTAGTGGCAGGGCCTTCTGCCTCAGCCGGGAGAGTGGGTAGCATCTTTCTCACCCCGCTGAAGGAAGGACTGCCCCACAGCCTGAAGTGCTGGGTAGAGAGAGCCTGCTGTCCCTGTTGGGCCCTGACCTTCTATCTTCCCTTCCTTCTCCCTGTGAGGTCTGGGATGAGACCAGAGTCCTCTTCTCTATGAAGCTGCCACAGGCTGGGCTCTGGGGGGACACAGACGTGCCTGAGGGTGGCCCTGTATCACCAGTGGAGAGTAAGACACAGGGGTTTGGCAGGAGGGGGAAAGCAGAAGGTGCCGTGAGAAGGGTGCAGCTGAGGAGGCACAGCTGGCAGAGATCAGACTCATGCGAGTGTCCAGGGCAGCCTTACTGGGGCTTGAGGAGCAGGGAAGCTTCTGACAGGCAATAATGGAGCAAAGGAATTTCAGGAGGAGTCAAGAGGGGGCAAAGGCTGGAGAGGAAAGGCCAGGTGCAGTGGCTCACACCTGTAATCCCAGCATTTTGGGAGGCCAAGGTGGGAGGATCACTTGAGCCCAGGGTTTGAGACCAACGTGAGCAACATAGTGAGACCCCGTCTCTTTAAAATAAAAAATAAAAAATAGGTTGGGTGCAGTGGCTCACGCCTGTAATCCCAGCACTTTAGGAGGCTGAGGTGGGTGGATTACCTGAGGTCAGGAGTTCGAGACCAGCCTGGCCAACATGGTAAAACCCCATCTCTACTAAAAATACAAAAATTAGCCAGGCGTGGTGGCACATGCCTGTAATCCCAGCTACTCGGGAGGCTGAGGCAGGAGAATTGCTTGAGCCCAGGAGGCAGAGGTTGCAGTGAGCCGAGATCGTGCCACTGGACCTGGCCGACAGAGCGAGACTCTGTCTCAAAAAAAACAAAAAGAAAGCTAGGTGTGGTAGTGCCTATAGTCCCAGCTACTCAGAACGCTGAGGTGGGAGGATCGCTTGAGCCCAGGGTGGTGGGGGCAGTGGTTGAGGCTGCAGTGAGCCATGATAGCACCACTACACACTCCACTCCAGCCTGGGTGACAGAGTGAGACCCTGTTTCAAAGAAAAAAAAAAAAAAAAGCTGGAGAGGAGAGGGGGCAGGTTTGTGGCAGGGTGGCTGCGGTGGCCATGGGGAGGTGTTTGGACCTGGGGGTTGGAGACAGCTCCATGAGCCCTGCTGAGGATCATGGTAGCCAGGCTGGGATCCTGGGCCCAGAGCAGTGCTGGCTGACACATAGGTCTGTGGCCCAGGTGTGGTCTACGACACGTTCATGCTAAAGCACCAGTGCATGTGCGGGAACACACACGTGCACCCTGAGCATGCTGGCCGGATCCAGAGCATCTGGTCCCGGCTGCAGGAGACAGGCCTGCTTAGCAAGTGCGAGGTAAGGGAGCCCCTCCTTCTTCTGGCTCTCAACTTAAATCCAGCCTTTGTTTCCCTGTTAGATAAGCCTCTCTTCATGCTTCTTCCTCATCCTCTCTTTAGCCCCAGACTTCGGGGCCAGTTCTCCCACCACCCCCTGTTCCATCCCTTGCAGCCTGTTTTCCCCCATGGTCCCCAGCTGAGTGGGGGAGGATCCGGGAGTAAGGTCATGACGGAGCCAGGATCTACTTTCTGAAAATATTTGGATCTCCTGAGGCCAGGAAGTGGCTCTGTGTGCCCTGGCTATGGGGCAGAGAGGCTCTGAGAGAGCTGTGCCTTTGTGTGACCCCTCTTACTGATCCTCCTGGCAGCGGATCCGAGGTCGCAAAGCCACGCTAGATGAGATCCAGACAGTGCACTCTGAATACCACACCCTGCTCTATGGGACCAGCCCCCTCAACCGGCAGAAGCTAGACAGCAAGAAGTTGCTCGGTGAGCTGGCACATGGGTGGGCGGGCAGGCATGTTCAGTGTCAGGGTGGGATGGGGGCTCTCAGGAAGACTGCCTGGCCAGGCTAGGAGGGTTGTCCCCATGGGCATAGGGCATTACTGCGGCAGAGGTGGCACAATTATCACGTCACACACCTCCAGAGGGCGCCACTAACATAGAGCATGCTGTGGGGCGCGGTGCAGGAGGATGGAAGTGCTCGGCTGGGGGGACTGCTTTGTTCCCCTCCTCCCCGGCTTATCATGCTCCTCTCTCCCTGCCACCTGCCCCCAGAGGTAGGACATCCCCAAGGACAGAGGACTGACAGCTCCCAACTGGTGTGGGCTGCAGAGGCCTGTCTTGTACTTGGGTCTGAGCCCTCATTTTTGGTGGCTAAGCCTGTAGCCCTGTGGCAGTTGAGGTGCCTTTTTTTTTTTTTTTTTGAGACAGTCTTGCTCTGTTGGCCAGGCTGGAGTACAGTGGTGCAATCTCAGCTCACTGCGACCTCTGTCTCCCAGGCTCAAGCGACTCTCTTGCCTGAGCCTATTGAGTAGCTGGGTTTACAGGTGTGTGCCACCACGCCCAGCTAAGTTTTGTATTTTTAGTAGAGATGGGGTTTCATCATGTTGTCCAGGCTGGTCTCGAACTCCTGACCTCAGGTGATCCGCCCGAGGCCACTTCTAGAGTAGCTCTATTCCTCTTCCGTGCAGGCCCCATCAGCCAGAAGATGTATGCTGTGCTGCCTTGTGGGGGCATCGGGGTGAGTAGGGCATACAGCAGTGGGGGTGGGCGGGCGGCTCTCCTAGGTCTGTCTCTTCCCTGCCTACCACAGCCGCTGGCCCACTGTCCAGGTGCCCTCCCCTGTTCTTGCCCTGCAGGGGGCACACTGAAACCTGCTTTCCTGCCTTGCAGGTGGACAGTGACACCGTGTGGAATGAGATGCACTCGTCCAGTGCTGTGCGCATGGCAGTGGGCTGCCTGCTGGAGCTGGCCTTCAAGGTGGCTGCAGGAGAGCTCAAGGTGAGCGTGTGCTTGTGACCTCAGTGCCCCTTGGCATGGCCCTGCTCCTCAGAGGCAGAGGACAGGGGCAGCCTTGGGATCCTTTCAGTGAGGCACTGTCCTTTGCAAGCTCAACTCTCAGGCACCAGGGTGGGAAGGAGTTGCCAGCTGGGAATTCAGGTTATGAGGGACCAACAAAAAGACACTAATGCCCAGTGCTCTCGTGGGTGTCTCGAGGCAGAAATAGTGTCTGCCTGCTCAAGCCTCATGGTTGGCATTCAAAATGGTCCGTTGAGGCTGGGCACAGTGGCTCATACCTGTAATCTCAACACTTTGGGAGGCCGAGGTGGGCAGATAGCTTGAGCCCAGGAGTTCGAGACCAGCCTGGGCAACATAGTAAAACGCTGTCTCTACAGAAAATTAACCAGGTGTGGTGGCGTGTGCTTGTAGTCCTAGCTATTCAGGAGACTGAGGTGGAAGGATTGTCTGAGCCTGGGAGGCCAAGGTTGTAGTGAGCCATGATCGCGCCACTGCACTCCAGCCTGGGTGACAAAGCAAGACTCTGTCTCCAAAAAAACCCATAAAAAAACAAACCCCAACAAAATTGTGCGTTAAACATATAGATCTGCTTTTCTGGTTTGTGTTCACTTCCCTGCCTGGCTTGTGCTTCTGTCCTGTGCTACCCCCTCCACGGCCTTCCTGCCTGGATCTTGTCTGTCACCTCTGCCTGCACCTCTTCAGAATGGATTTGCCATCATCCGGCCCCCAGGACACCACGCCGAGGAATCCACAGCCATGTGAGTGCCCTAGATTCCCTGCCCTCACCCCTTCCTGTCTCTTGCAAACGTCATGCTGAGGCTGACCTCCTGCCCTTTTCTCCCCTCCTCAGGGGATTCTGCTTCTTCAACTCTGTAGCCATCACCGCAAAACTCCTACAGCAGAAGTTGAACGTGGGCAAGGTCCTCATCGTGGACTGGGTAGGCAGTGAGCTGGTGGGGCTGGGCAGGGGCGGGTAGAGCTAGGACCAGGGTCAGCCTTCAGGAAGTCTCCTCCCCCAGCCCCACCTTCAAGCACCCCAGTCGTCCTCATCCTCGGGTGCTGGGTGTGGGTGCAGAAGGAAGGGCGCTGGGGCTCCTGCCGGATGACAAATGTCACATTCCAACAGGGCTCCCTCCTCAACTATGAAAGACATTTAGCTCCTGTTCCATCTTGGCCCTCACGTTGCAGTTTCAAGCAACGAAGGGGATTTCCTACCTTGAACGGTAGTGACGCTGCTGCCATTGCTAGTAGCCGATATTTCCTCCCACCCGCTACAATTAGGAGCAGACTGTATACCAGGAACCCAATGAGTACTTCATGGCCACCTCGAGTAGTAAGAACGAGGATGTCCATTTCTGTGAACAAAGGTGTTGTTGCGTGACTTACCCAAGGCCACTCAGCTGGGGATGTCGGCACTGGGTTTCAGACCAAGGCTTTTGGCCCCAGCACTCTGCTCTTGCTACCATGGGTGCTTCCCAAACCCTGCTCCTAATGGTGGAGGCAGAGGCACACGCCACTCTCTGTGAGCTGGGGAAGTAGCCAGGAGCAAGCCTCAGGAAGGACAAAATCTCTTGGAAGCCCAATTCTGGCTTAAAAATTCATGTAAATGTTGGATCCTCCTTCAGAATCTTATGTGCTTGTGGTTGGGCACAATGGCTCAAAGCCTGTAATCCCAGCACTTTGGGAGGCCAAGGTGGGTGAATCACTTGGGGTCAGGAGTTCGAGACCAGGCTGGCCAACATGGTGAAACCCTGTCTCCACTGAAAATTCAAAAAAATTAGCTAGGTGTGGTGGCGGGAGCCTGTAATCCCACCTATTGGGGAGGCTGAGGCAGGAGAACTCCTTGAACCCAGGAAGTGGAGGTTGCAGTGAGTCAAGATCATGGCACTGCACTCCAGCCTCGATGACAGAGTGAGATTCTGTCTCAAAAAAAAAAAAAAAGAAAAAAGAAAAAGGAAAACAAAAAAGGCCGGGTACAGTGACTCATGCCTGTAATCCCAGCACTTTGGGAGGCCAAGGTGGGTGGATCACCTGAGGTCAGAAGTTTGAGACCAGCCTGGGCAACATGGTGAAACCCCATCTCTACTAAAAATACAAAAAAAATTGGCCGGGCATAGTGGTGGGCGCCTGTAATCCCAGCTACTCGGGAGGCTGAGGCAGGAGAATCGCTTGAACCCGGGAGGTGGAGGTTGCAGTGAGCCCAGATCGTGCCACTGCACTCCAGCCTGGGCAACAAGAGTGAAACTTGGTCTCAAAAAAAAAAAAGAAAGAATCTTATCTGCCTGTTTTAAATTCCCTACTAGCCTTAATGTTTTCCTCAAAACTGTGAAGTGGAATGGGTTCTGTAGGGAGATATGCCACATTTATCCCGTGGTTTTGAATATCACCTACACAGTGCCACCCCACAGAGGCTCAGACCTAGTTAGAGAAGTGTGGGGTGTGCAATACCATTGTGAACAGAATATGGATGCCCTGTGGCCAAGGGTGGAGTCCTGGGCTCAAGCGATCCTCCCAGCCCTCAGCCTCCCAAAATACTAGGATTACAGGCATGAGCTACAGTGCTCAGCTGACAGGTGGAATTTGACCATTGGGTCAGAGCGCGGGCCATTTTCCCGATGCTTCTACCTCCCCTCATAGGACATTCACCATGGCAATGGCACCCAGCAGGCGTTCTACAACGACCCCTCTGTGCTCTACATCTCTCTGCATCGCTATGACAATGGGAACTTCTTTCCAGGCTCTGGGGCTCCTGAAGAGGTACAGCTCCTGGGCGTAAATGCAGACCCTCCTGGCCCCTCTGGGAGGTGGCACAATGGGACCTGGCGGGGAGCCACGGAGGCCCATGGTGGTGTTGGTACCTGGGGAGTCTGGCTCCTAGTGGGAGGACCACACTGACCTGACTGCCCCTCCAGGCAGAGCAGAGGTCAGTGGAGTGAGATCTGGAGGCAGGGGTGAGGGCAGGGGCAATGTTTCGGATTCCCAGGTGGTGAGAATAGCCCTCTCCCCAACTCTGGTGCCAGGTTGGTGGAGGACCAGGCGTGGGGTACAATGTGAACGTGGCATGGACAGGAGGTGTGGACCCCCCCATTGGAGACGTGGAGTACCTTACAGCCTTCAGGTAGGGACTGAAAAGGGCCATGGTAGTCAAGGGGAGCCCCTCTGGGCCCTGCAGTGGGAGGGACAGAAGGCACTCAGTTCAGTGTGGGTAGAGGGGGTTGTCTCTGGGAGGATAACAGTGGGGCGAGGCCTGGCCTGGTCATCTGCCGGGCTCAGCTTGGGCCATCTGTTTGCAGGACAGTGGTGATGCCCATTGCCCACGAGTTCTCACCCGATGTGGTCCTAGTCTCCGCCGGGTTTGATGCTGTTGAAGGACATCTGTCTCCTCTGGGTGGCTACTCTGTCACCGCCAGATGTAAGCCTGCTGGGGGATTGAGGGAGGAAGTGAAACAGTGAGGATATCGAGTCCAGTGGGGCATGGGGCAGGGAACAGACTGATATTGCAGCGGACGGGGAAAGCAGGGGGCAGGGCCTAGACTTGGAATCATCTTGGTAACTCCCCCAACTTGTCCTCTGCCAACCCCGGCCTTGAGGGGATAGGAGGTGGAAGTGGGGTAGCAGAGGATAGAGGATGTATCCTGCCGGAGCTGTAGAGATGGGCTTGTTGGTCCCTGGTGTTTCAGTGATGCTCCTTGTCATTGGAGTCTTCAGCCAGTCTGTTAATGTTTTGACTGTGATAGGGCATTTAGTCCACTGATGCTGCATTTTATTATGGATATATTTGGGTTTATATCTCCCATCACATTTTGTGCTATTTGTCCCACCTCTTGTGTTTCTTTTTCTCTCCTTTTCTTTCTTTTTTTTTTTTTTTTTTTGAGGTGGAGTCTCACTCTATCACCCAGGCTGGAGTGCAATGGCGTGATCTCGGCTCACTGCAACCTCCGCCTCCTGGGTTCATGCCATCCTCCTGCCTCAGCCTCCCAAGTAGCTGGGATTACAGGCACGTGCCACCATGGCCGGCTAATTATTGTATTTTTAGTAGAGATGGGGTTTCACCATGTTGGTCAGGCTGGTCTCGAACTCCTGACCTTGTGATCTGCCCGCCTTGGCCTCCCAAAGTGCTGGGATTACAGGCGTGAGCCACCGCGCCTGGCCTTTTTTCTCTCCTTCTCTTACTGGCTCTTGAATTGATTACCTTTCGCCATTTCTTCTTCCTCTCTTCACCCATCCTCAAAGGTTTTGGCCACTTGACCAGGCAGCTGATGACCCTGGCAGGGGGCCGGGTGGTGCTGGCCCTGGAGGGAGGCCATGACTTGACCGCCATCTGTGATGCCTCTGAGGCTTGTGTCTCGGCTCTGCTCAGTGTAGAGGTAAGGGGTGGGAAGGAGCTGGGAGGTGGCAGGCCAGAGGGCTGAGGGGCCAGCAAGGGGTCAGCCAGCACTGGGAGCCCCTTAGGAAGCTTTTCCTTGGTCCTAAGGAACAGCTAATGGCCAGGCTTTCTGAGTATGGGTTTGTCCAAAAAGGCCATGTTTGCCCCTGTTGTGAGGGATATCTGGGGCTGAGTGGGGCAGTTAGAGGGGTATGCATGGCAACCCTACTCCCCACCCTAAGCCTTCTCTTCTTTCCCCTGCCAGCTGCAGCCCTTGGATGAGGCAGTCTTGCAGCAAAAGCCCAACATCAACGCAGTGGCCACGCTAGAGAAAGTCATCGAGATCCAGAGTGCGTGAGGACACGTAGAGGGGCTCAGGCTGCCAAGGGGGCACAAAGCTTGTGGGAGCACCAGGACTGGGACTGTTCATGTGGGTGTCCTCTGCCCTCCCTGACCCCTTGCCTGTCTCTCGTCCACAGGCAAACACTGGAGCTGTGTGCAGAAGTTCGCCGCTGGTCTGGGCCGGTCCCTGCGAGAGGCCCAAGCAGGTGAGACCGAGGAGGCCGAGACTGTGAGCGCCATGGCCTTGCTGTCGGTAGGGGCCGAGCAGGCCCAGGCTGCGGCAGCCCGGGAGCACAGCCCCAGGTAAGCAGCAACCCGCACCACCTCTCTGCCCTCGCCCCTGCTGGTGCGCCCCACTCAATACCCTCCCCTATGCTTGCCCCACAGGCCGGCAGAGGAGCCCATGGAGCAGGAGCCTGCCCTGTGACGCCCCGGCCCCCATCCCTCTGGGCTTCACTATTGTGATTTTGTTTATTTTTTCTATTAAAAACAAAAAGTCACACATTCAACAAGGTGTGCCGTGTGGGTCTCTCAGCCTTGCCCCTCCTGCTCCTCTACACTGCCTCAGGCCCCCAGCCCTGTGGCTTCCACCTCAGCTCTAGAAGCCTGCTCCCTCTGCAGGGGGTGGCGGTGTCTTCCCAGCCCTGTCCCATGTGTCCCTCCACCCATTTTCCTGCATTCTGTCCTTTTCCTCCTTGGAGCCTGGGCCAGCTCAAGGTGGGCACGGGGGCCCAGACAGTACTCTCCAGTTCTGGGGCCCCCCTGAGTGAGGAGGGAACGGGAAGTCGGTGCCTTGGTTTCAGCTGACTTGGGGGGAAATGCCTTAATTTCACTCTCCTCCCTTCTCCAGCCTCAGGGGAGGATCTGGAGGATCCACTACTGTCTTTAAGATGCAGAGTGGAGGGGAGGTGGGCACCCACCCTGCGATTCTCCACCCTTTCCCCTTCTTTCGTCCTCACCATCTCTGCACAGACCCCTCTCCTCCTCCTTCCTCTTGGTCTCAGCACTGATGGGAGGCTGGTGCCCAAGCTGTGGCCTGCAGTCTGTGAGGAGGGCTGTCTTGCCTCACACTCCTCACAGCCTACTTCCCCTTCCCCGGGGCTGAGAGGGTGAAAGTGTGTGGGGAAGGAGAGGACTGGTTTCCTGGGTTCTCAGGGGCCAGGAGGAGTAACAGAACCAGGTCTGCTCCCCACCTTACTCGGATGGCCTCCCTGCCCCTCTGCTGGCACAGCCTGGGCAAGGGGAGAAGGTGGTCCCTGCAGAGGGGCTCCAGGCTGGTGAGAGCCCCCCTGCTGTCAGGACCAGATTTTCCCAGCCATCCAGCATGCTGCGGGGAGAAGGGGCAGAGGCTCACCTCCCTCCTGGGGTCTTTTGCTTTGGATCCTGGGGATGGTGAGAATGGAGGTTCTAGAAGGGGTAAGGCCAGAACCCAGGGATCCAGGAGTCGGCTCTCAGCTGGAGCTTCCATACCTTCTGGGCTCCCTTTGCTGACCACCAGCCCAAGGGAGCTAAGACCAGGAGGGGGCTGGGCGCTGTCCCTTCTCTTTCCCAGGAGCCCTGCCAGGGGCTGTGGGCCTACAAGGCTTCCAGGGGATGCTATCCAGCCTGTAGGAAACCAAAGATGGGAAGTGGCTCCTAGGGGGCTGACTCTTCCTTCCTCCTCCTCCCCAGTACCACATATACTTTCTCTCCTTCTATCCCCAGGGCCCCACCAATCTGTTTACATATTTATTATCCTATGGGGGCCTGAGCAGGATTGAGGGAGCCAGGGGAGGGGCAGGAGTCCCAGCACCATCGGTTCATAGTGTGCTTGTGTGTTTGTTTTAGATCCTCCTGGGGGATGGGGATGGGGCTAGGCCCAGTGTACTAGGCCTCTCTGTGCTGAGCCCCAGGCTCCCGGCCCCCTACCCACTCTCTCCCTGTGGCTGGTCTGGTTCTCATGTAAACCCACTCCTTGCTTTGTCTCCCTGGATATGGATTTCAGTTAAGCATTTTGTAACCCGTTACACTGTGTGTCCTTGTGTAAATAAACTTGTTTCTGGCAGTGCCTTCTGGGGCCAATGTCTCTATTCTCTGGGCTCCCAAATGGAGTAGAGGTTCTCATCCTCCTTTCTAGCCAAAAACACTACTCTTTTCTCCAGCCCCTGGACTAGAAGCCAATTTAGGAAACTGGAGGTTGGGGCGCAAGATCTGTCCTGTAAGTGAAAGACAGGGTTACACTGAATATAGTCACAGCATCTCATGGGACCTCTCATGTGGCCTAGGCAGTGATGAGGCAGGGGACCCAGGGCTGAGAGGTCTCACCTGAGTTTACAGCCCTCCTTTCCTGCCTCTCTGCCCCTGGAAACAGGGCTGGAGATGGCACAGAGACTACTGGAGCAGCCTGGCAAAGGTTCCACTTGTGCATACACAGGCAAGGCCCATGGAGATGTGCGCATAGGCAAGAAAGGAATCTCAAAGTATTCAAGGGCTTTATTGGGGCCGCCCTGGCTGCCCCTCACAGTGTTGCAAGAACCTGCTGGTCTTGCTGTTGCCTTTGCTCTTCGGGGGCTTGAGAGGAAAGGCAGAGGGAGGACCAACTTATCTGGGAGAGAGAAGGCCCATCTTTGGGGCTAAGACCAGGTGGTGCGGAAGCAGATTTAGGGAGGGGAGGGCCTACTTAGGGGCTGGAAGGGGATGGGGCTGCCTCCTGGAGTGTGGTGGTCACAGAGTGATGGCTTTGTGGGAGGGAAAGGAAAGGGAGGCACACAAGAAGTCAGGAAGAGTGGATGGGCGGTGCTTCCTGGGCACTGAACATGTGCACTGCCCAGGGCACGAGGGCCAGGACTAGGCATGGCCAGAGGGTGTACTTGAGGAAATTGAAAATGTAGAAGAGGCTGATCTGAGGGGGGTGGCCCAGCCAGTCCAGGGGGCCCAGCAGCCCCATGGCCAGCACAAGGCAGGCTATCTTCTGGCCATTTCCCAGCTGTGCCCGACGCACCTGGGCATAGCAGGGAGAGTGCAAGGCAATGCCCAGGCCCAGGGCAGCCCCTGAGTCACGGCTCAGGGAGGCAAAGGGCCGGCTATCCATGTGTATCCACTCAGGCCGCTCACACCACTTGAAGGCTAGGCTGATGGACCTGTGGGGAAGAAGAGTTCTTGCCAGGAGAGGCTGGAACATAGAAGGCCACTGGCTCTTGGCTATCTGCCCTTGGGGCCCACTCCCATGTTCTGTTTTGTGCCTGTGAGGGTCTATGTGAATAGGTAATGTGTCCTTTTTTAGCTATAATGAACCAGAGACACACCAGGCTAGGTGCAGGCGAGATAGGACAGGGCCCAGCCTGCCTAGGCTTCAAAGCGAGACTTACCAAGAAAGATCCAGGCCCAGTGTAAAGAGGGTCCAATAGATGAGGCTGGTGCCTAGCATGAGGGCCAGTGCAGTCAACCCATAGAAGCTTAGCTCCCGCTCCATAGGCACTCGGGGAGTCATCAGCCAGCCCAGGACAGCGCCTAGGAGAGTGGAGTGACAACAGCTTCAAGGAGTTTGGGGATATGACCCTCCCCACCCCGACCCCCAGCTGCAGTGCAGCTTGGCAAGAGAATAAACTGAGACATAATGGGGGGCCTCTGGGGTGGGCTCTACAGAAGCTGGGAGCGATTGGAAGATCCTAGACTGATCCTCCCACTGCCAAAGGCATCCTCTCAGTCCACCCCGTTGCCCCAGTTGCTCACCAGTTATTAGGCCAGCCAGCACCTGGTGAGGGAAATGTGCTAAGATGAAGATTCGCGACAAGCCAACCGCCAAAAGGAAGGTGCAATAAGCCAGACTAGGCATCACCCTTACCCAGCGGCTAGAAAGAAGAGAGGCAAGGAGCTCAGAGCATGTCCATACACAGCTTGGCCTCCTGCAGCACCCAGGTACTCCATGGTTGAACCACACAACCTAGGGTCCCCAAAACTCCAGCTCCCAGGCTGCCATGCTGCTGGGTCTATTAGGTACAGGGTGCCATCACCCCTGCTCCCAATGGTGGGCAATGCCAAGGGTATACCTGCGGGCCCGAGTGGCCACCTGCGAAGACAGGGCCGTCATTATGGGCCAGAGGGCTGCTCCTGTGATCATGCAGTGTCCAGAAGGGCTGCCTGCCAGCAAATCCAGAAGCTCGTGGTGAGAAGATGGAGGCAGAACCCCGGGGCCCCTGGTGATGCCTCAATAGTACAGCTGCCTCTCCTGGCTGAGAAGAGCTTTTCCCCAGCACTGATTCATAACTTGCTCTGCTCTGAGGCCTTTTTACTGCCACCTGAGGTCACTGCGCTCAGGTTTCTGTCCTGATCTGTGTCTCTTGGCTGTCCTCTATACAAGGTGGGCAGCTGGTACATAGCATGAGTGCCCTCCTCCCATAACTCAGCTTGGTCTCCCTGGGGTTCTTTTGTTCTCTGGGCCAGTAATTGAGAGGCTGGTCCTTTGGCTGGGCCACCCAGGCTGAAAAGTACTCTGAAATGTTCACCCGAACCCTAACCACGTTGGGAAAGGGAGAATGTTTGAGGCTTCCCACCTGGACCAGTCTCACAAGAAGAGGGGAACTGGTGAACCTGGGCTGGAGCCTGGCTGTAGTAACCAGACTCATGGACCCACCAAAAGGGCCTGTCTCCAAAAAGAAACCTGGAAGAGAACAGATGCAAGATGACTTTCCACATGCACACACAGCCAGGGGGGGTACAAGGTGGGCAGGACACGGAGTACTCTGGACGGCCTGAGGGGTGAAGTCAAAAAGGGACTACGATTCTGTCCACTGCTCTCAAGGTATCCATGGATACCTTGCCATGGTTTTCTACCTTAGAACAGGAGAAAGAAAGCACACTATTTCTTTTCTTTTTTTTTTTCCTAACCCTCAGCCTGTGGAAACACTATTTTTAAAAACTAGTCTGGGGCCAGGTACAGTGGCTCATGACTGTAATCCCAGTACTTTGGGAGGCCTTAGCTGGAGGATCACTTGAAGCGAGGAGTTCATGACCAGCCTGGGCAACATAGCAAGACCCAGATTCAACAAAAACAAAAAACTAGCTGGAAGTGGTGGTGCACACCTATAGTCTCAGCTACTTGGGAGGCTGGGCGGGCAGATCACTTGAGCCCAGGAGTTCGAGAATAGCCTGGGCAACATGACAAAACCCCATCTCTACAAAAAATACAAAAATTAGCCAGGCATCTTGGGGTGCGCCTGTAGTCCCTGCTACTCCAGAGGCTGAAGTGGGAAGGATCACTTGAGCCCAGGAGGTTGAGGCTGCAGTGAGTTGTGATTGTGCCATTGTACTCCAGCCTGGTGATGGAGTGAGATTCTGTCTCAAAAAAAGAAAAAGTAAATAAAATAAAAAATAAAACTGATACAGAGGCAAGAGATTGTGGTAAGCCGTGTGTGTGCTCTGAGATACTCAGCCGTCCCACTCTACCCCCTCTCACTGCAAGGCCAGCTCTTATCATCCACAGAGAGTCCAGGACCCAGCTCTCTCCTCCAGGCCCTCACTAACCCTCCTGCTACCCCTGCCTCCATGTCCCCAGTTACAGCCTGAATTATCCACACCTAAATTATTTAGGTGAGCCTCTCAGGTCTGAAAATGGGGGTGGGAAATGGACAGAGAAGGCTGAGAAAGAATAAGGAGGACAAAAAAATGTCAAAATCCTCTGGTCTAGCAAGTGCTTGGCTGGGCCCTGGGAACCACACAATGAAGAGGCTGCTGTGGCCAGAAAGAGAAAAGATGGGATAGCAAAAGAGATGCTGGCAGGAAGCCACGTGCTGGGGAGGGAGATACAGAAGGCACTTGCCTCTCCCCTCTGAAAACTGAGCCTAGTATATATACATCAAGTGCTCGCACAGAAAATAAACGGGGGTGCCAGGCGCGGTGGCTCATGCCCGTAATCCCAGCACTTTGGGAGGCAGAGGAGGGTGGATCACTTGAGGCCAGGAGTTTGAGACCAGCCTGACCAACAAGGTGAAACCGTGTCTCTACTAGAAATAAAAAATTAGCCGGGCGTGGTGGTGGGTGCCGATAATCACAGCTACGGGGGAGGCTGAGGCAGAAGAATCTCTTGAACCTGAGAGACAGAGGTTGCAGTGAGCCAAGATCATGCCATTGCACGCCAGCCTGGGCAACAGAGCAAGACTCCATCTCAAAAAGAATTAAAAAAAAAAAAAAAAGAATGCCAGGTTGCTCACGCCTATAATCCCAGCACTTTGGGAGGCTGAAGCGGGCGGATCACCTGAGGTCCGGAGTTTGAGACCAGCCTGGCCAACAAGGCGAAACCCCTTCTCTACTAAAAACACAAAAATTAGCCGAGTGTGGTGGCACACGCCTGTAATCACAGCTACTTGGGAGGCTGAGGCAGGAGAATGGCATGAAGCCGGGAGGCGGAGTTTGCAGTGAGCCAAGATTGCGCCACTGCACTCCAGCCTGGGCGACTGAGCGAGACTCCGTCTCAAAAAAAAAAAAAAAAAAAAGAAAATGAAAATGAATAGGAACTTTGCCACTTGGGGGACATTAATAGTGTCTGAAGGAGATTGTGATCTTTGGGGGACAAGGAATAGAGGGGGAGGCTTATACAGACTTTGAGAGAGGAGAGCACAAAGCAAAGGGCAATTAGGCAAGAAAGAAGTGAACAGACCACTGTGGTTCCCTTTACAAAAGGATGAGGCCCTGGTGGAAAAGAGTGGAAGGGAGGGGAACTCTATGTTGTTTTTCAGCAAGTCATTCCAGCTCATTGAAATACCTCCTATGAGCCTCCCTTCCTTCCCCCAGGCTGAGGATCTGGCAACAGAGGCTGAGGTGAAGGGAGGTGTGGCTGCATGCCCAGCCCCAGGGGCCACAGGGCCTCCACCCATGTCCCTGGGATTCCTGGCTTCTAAGTCTCAGTGTGAAGAGTCTACTGGTGAATGAAAGAGAAAGAAGAGAAAGTGTTCCCTGGAAAGCAGTGCTTTAGCCCAAACTTTACTGCATACGCACAGGGAATCACCTGGGAACCTTGTTAAAATGCAGATTTTGATTCAGTAGCTCTGGCCCGGGGCCTGAGAGTCTGCGTTTTTAGCTAGTTTTCAAGTGCTGCCTATGCCGTTGGGCATGGTCCAGGGACCACACCTTAATCTGCAAGGTGTCTCTGTCCTTAGCAGCTACCGTGATGCCCAGCACAAAGCATGCTTCTGAAAAATTATAGCAAATGAATGAATAGATGAATGAAAAAGTGAGTTGAGAGGTAGGAGTCTCCACTACTTAAATCACCATATTTGTTAAAATATGAATTCCCATAAACCAAAAATAAAAAATAAAAAATAAATTCCCAACCCCTTGGAGTTTCTAAATTAGTAAGTGTGAGATGAGGATGGGATATTTACATTTTAGACACGCCCCTTAGGTGATTTTTCCATCAGACCAGTTTGAAGAACACTGGTCTAATGAGTAGGATGGTTGGACTCTGAGGTTTGAGTCCAAGCTGCACAAAGATGCTCAAGGGGAAAAAAAATCAGGGACTACAGAGTAGGGGTGGGAAGGCCCTTGAGACAGCTGCTGAAAGAGACCAGGGCTTACACATGACTCAGGGCCCTCGGGGGTGGGGACCAGGATGCCGGAGGGTTTCTCTGTCTCACCACTTGAAGATGAGGTTGAGCCACTCGGTGATGAGGCTGATCCAGAGCACCGCGATGCCCACACGGCGGGAGGCGTAGTAGGCCGCGGGGAAGTAGAACAGAAAGAGGATCTTGGGATCGCCCAGAAAGGTGATCCAGAGCCACACGTTCTCCAGCCAGGCTAGCTGGTTCTGTAGCGCCTCGGCTATCACGATGCCCGCGCCCAGCGTGGACTCCATGGCGGCCCAGCTGCCGACCAGGCCAGGGCTTGCTCCAGGGCGGAAACCAAAGAGTCCAGGCAACGAAGCAGCGTCGACCCTCTGCTCTCCAAAGCCCACCCCTCTGAGCCCCAGGCCCCGCCCCGCCAGCGGTCACCACCAAGCCCCGCCCCCGGCAGTCCCCCGCTCCTGCAAGACCGGCCTCCAGCCGGTACTGTTTCCTCCTGCGCTCTCCTCCGGTTTTCCTCCCTACTGGGCAGCGCAGGGGACAAACCTTTGTAAAGGCGTTTCCTCAGGGCCCCACGTGGCCGCTGTTGCAGGCACGTGGGCAGCCGGCTAGCGGCGGCACCAGTGCGGTTCCGGGTCAGGGGACGGACTAGCCGGCGGGCCGCGCGCGCTCCCAGCGTCCCTGCTCCACTGATGCGAAGGCGGATATATAATCTCCAGGGCCGGGATTCTTTCCCCACCGGACCTCTCTTCTCCAGCACCAATACCCACCGAAAAAAAAAAAAAAAAAAAAAAACCAGCAAAAAAATAAATAAATAAATAAATCTGAGATCCTTTGGAGAAAAGGCTGCAGACAGCCCCTCCTCCTGGGAGCTGAAGCGGGATCCTAAATTTGCATACACCCCTAATCAGTTCACTCCTTCCTCCCCAGCCTCAAGACTCCCCCTTTCTAATTCGCCTGCTATTAATTTGGAGGCTGACAGATAAGTCTCTTGATTTTGAGGGGTCTTCCCTAAAAAGGCGAATTCTCACATATAGCGCAAAGTCACACTTCCTTCCAGTTCTTCCCTTGCTTCCCCCACCCCCATCCTCCTGCCATCCAAAACCCTGCTTAGGCAGATGAAACCAAGAGATAGTAACAGTGTTGGTATGGGAAGAGGATTGGCACACACCCGCGACAGAGTTTGAAACAGTCATCTGGGGGAACTCACATAGAAAATAGAAATCTCAGCTATTCTAGGCGAGGTCCTGCCTAGAATACTGTTGAACAGTGTCTCCTTAGTTTCTTTCTACCTCAATCAACTTTGTTCTTGAAAAGTTGTTTTTTTTTTTTTGCCGGGCGCGGCGACTCACACCTGTAATCCCAGCACTTTGGGAGGCCGAGGCGGTCGGATCACAAGGTCAGGAGTTCCAGACCAGCCTGGCCAACATAGTTAAACCCCATCTCTACTAAAAATACAAAAATTAGCTGGGCGTGGGGGCACGCGCCTGTAGTCTCAGCTACTAGGGAGGCTGAAGCAGGAGAATCGCTTGAACCCGGGAGGCGGAGGTTGCGGTGAGCCGAGATGGGACCACTGCACTCCAGCCTGGGCGACAGGGCGAGACTCTATCTCAAAAAAAAAAAAAAAAAAAAAAAAAGGTGCTGGGCACAGTGGCTCACCCCTGTAATCCCAGCACTTTGGGAGGCCAGGGCGGGTGGATCACCTGAGGTCAGGAGTTGGAGACTAGTCTGACCAACGTGGAGAAACCAAACCGTGTCTCTACTAAAAACACAAAATTAGCTGGGTGTGGTGGCACATGCCTGTAATCCCAGCTACTCAGGAGGCTGAGAGAGGTGAATCGCTTGAGCCCAGGACGTGGAGGTTGTGGTGAGCCAAGATTGTGCCATTGCATTCCAGCTTGGGCAACAAGAGAGAAATTCCGTCTCAAAAAAAAAAAAAAAAGGTATAAGGGAGGGAAGCTGGATATAAATCTTCGTTTATTGCCTTTGTAGTGAACAGAATTTTTATTCCTATTACAATGATTATACCAATACCTCCAACACCAGGAAGTTTTTTTTTTTTGAGACGGAGTCTCGCTCTGTCCCCCAGGATGGAGTGCAGTGGCGCGATCTTAGCTCACTGCAACCTCTGCCTCCTGGGTTCACGCCATTCTCCTGCCTCAGCCTCCTAAGTAGCTGGGACTACAGGCACCCACCACCACACCTGGCTAATTTTTAGTATTTTTAGTAGAGACGGGGTTTCACCGTGTTAGCCAGGATGGTCTTGATCTCATGACCTCGTGATCCGCCCGCCTCGGTCTCCCAAAGTGCTGGGATTACAGGCGTGAGCCACTGTGCCCGGACAATACCAGGAAGTTTTTTAATTGCCGAAGAGAAAGCCTACATTGTTTACTGAGTCTTTGAAAGTTTGCCCTCAACCTTAAGCAGCCTACTCCCACACTCCGCTTTGTAATATTTCTGACCTATACGTTCCTTGAAATCACCAAGTTCTCTCCTCTTAGGGGTCCTGGCCCGTGCAGTTCCCTCTGCCTGGAACATGGCCACTCTTTTTTCTTGCCAATCCTTCAGGTCTCAGTAGAGATTTTTCACTTCCTCCAAGAAGGACTTTCCTAATGGCTCCTAGAAGTCTTATATGAAAACCTATAATCACGATTCCATATAAAAAGTGGAAAACTGGAATGGCAATTATGTATGATTTATTATGGGGGCCAGAACAAGGATGAGAGGCATGAAAGTTCTCTGAGGCCGGCCACATGGCTCACGCCCGTAATCCCAGCACTTTGAGAGGCCGGCCGAGGCGGGAAGATTGCGTGAGCCCAGGAGTTTGAGACCAGCCTGGCCAACATGGTAAAACCCCATCTGTATTAAAAGTACAAAAATTAGCCGGGCATGGTGGCTCGTGCCTGTAATTCCAGCTACTCCGGAAGCTGAGGCAGGAGAATCGCTTGAACCTGGGAGGTGCGGGTTGCAGTGAGCCAAGATGGCGCCACTGCACTCCAGTCTGGGTGACAGAGCGAGGCTCTATCTCAAAAAAAAAAAAAAAAAAAGTTCTCTGAAAAAGCACACTATGAAGGAGCAGAATTTTTATTCCTATTATAATGAGTGTATCAATACTTCCAACACCAGGAAGTTTATGTTTCTTGGAGGGCAAGGAAATACTTTTGAACTTTGTTCAGGTTAAGCCGCGCCAAGACTGGCCCTTTGCCTCCCTCTGGACTAGAGAAAGGTCAACCTGTTTCTTGTACATGAAGCGAGGATCCAAAATTTCTATAGTGAGGGGTGGGTGGGTTAGCGACAGCCATTGGTGGTAGTAGGGCTTGAAAATGCACGCGCATAGTCCTTTGCATAAGATTAAGAAAACGACTGTTTTGTACATCAGACGGACATTAAAGGGCAGGGGCGCAAAACCCCTCCTCCAAGCCCCTTTTTGTCACTATCCGCTGCTCCTCATTCCTGCCTTTTGCCTGGCTTTCTGGGAGAGAGGGCAAAAAGGGAGAAAGGGAAGTGTCTTGACTTCTAAGAGTGATGGGTGACTAAGGGGGAACTACCATTTATTAAAGACCTAGTACATGCCATGCACTTATACCCGTTACCGCATTTAAACCTCCTAACTATGAGGTAGGTATTATTATGTAACAGAGTATAGCAGTAAATAGCACCGTCCTTGGAAATAGGCAGACTGTTTTTGCTAGTTGTGGAACCGTGGACAAGTTTAGTCTAAAACTTAGTTTATGTAAAAGGAGGACATTGATTCCTACCTCAAAGGGCTGTTAGATGCTCAAGAAGTGACAATACAAATGCCTATGAAGAAACAGGATCAGGTAATTTGCTTGCTCAAGGTCAGGTGATTTAGTAAGAGGCTGACCTCGGATTCTGGTTCCAGCTTATCTAACTCCACAGCCAATGTTCTTTCCACTATCACTCAGTAGTTATAATCATCTTTTTTTGTTTGTTTGTTTTGAGACAGAGTCTCGCTCTGTTGCCCAGGCTAGAGTGCAGTGGCACAATCTTGGCTCAGTGCAACCTCCGCCTTCCAGGTTCAAGAGATCCTCCAGCCTCAGTCCCCCTAGTAGCTGGGATTACAGGCACGCGCCACCATACCCGGCTTATTTTTGTATTTTTAGTAGAGACGGGGTTTCACCATGTTGGCCAGGCTGGTCTCGAACCCCTGACCTCAGGTGATCCACCCGCCTCGGCCTCCCAAAGTGCTGGGATTACAGGCGTGAGCCACCGCTCCCAGCCTTATAATCATCTTGTCCAAGTATCGTTAAGTCCTCTGAGGCTCTGATTCCTCATATGCAAAATGGGGTTAACATATTTTATAAAATTCATTCATTAAACTCTTGTGTGGAAGGTGTGCATATAATGGAGACTGCAGCTCCCTCCTCTTTCCCCTTTTCATTCCACGTGGGTCATCTATCCTTAACTTCTAAAATGGACTCTACAAGCATTTAACCGAGCGGACGCAGCTATACAAATACTTTTCAGATTCCCCTTTATTTCCTCTTCTTTCCCACTCCACCTAGGCTCCCGCCCCAACCAGCGCCAGGCCACGCCCCGGCGTGTGACGCAAGCACGCTCCGTGCGCGGCGTCGCGTCGCGGCGCTCACTGGGGGCCCGGCTTTCGCCCGCTGCTGCCGCCGCCGCCGCCGGCCGCGGCTGCACTCCCAAGATGGCGGCTCCTCCGGGCGAGTACTTCAGCGTTGGGAGCCAGGTGTCGTGCCGGACGTGCCAGGAGCAGCGGCTGCAGGGCGAGGTGGTAGCCTTTGACTACCAATCCAAAATGCTGGCTTTAAGTATCCTTCCCTGCTTGAAGCCCGAGTCCGGGCTGGCGTGTAGGTGCGGTGGTCGGGGGGTGGGGGACGACGGCGGCGGCTGGGGCTCTCTCCGGGCCTAGGGGCGACCGGCTACCGCGGCGCCCGGGGCGCATGCGCACGGCTCTGAGCTCCCCTCCCCCTCCCGCGGGCCCTTCGGTCAGCTTTGGGGATCCTGTCTCTCTCTCTTTGCGGGAGCTGGGGCTTTACCGAGGATCAGTGGGTGGAGGAGGGCTTGACACGGGGATGGCTTTTCGGGGGGAACGTTATGAGAGGGGACACAGTAATTAGGAGAGGGGGTGGTGGTGGGAGGGGGCTGATGGATTGGAGCCCGGATGGAAAGGAGGGGCGGGTGAAATATTATGGGGAGGGGTGTTTAGGGTAAGGAACTGCTGGTAGGGCAAAGGTATGGAATTTAGGAGGGCATGTGCACTGATGGGATTTCGTCCAAGGAAGGGCGGTGGGATGGTGACCAAACTGGTCCTTGCCTGTTTTGGGGGAGAGTAAGTTCAGGGCAGAGTTTGTATCTGAACTAGGGATAGTGGCTTGTTTCGCTGATGCGTGCGTATGTGTGGTGGGGGGGCTGTGCTGATTTTTAGGCTTCTCGGTCGTTTGGAAGTTGCTGTTTAGGGGATGTTTGCATTGGAAACCTGTTCCAGAGAGGGCTTGCCAGGGGCTTATGTGGTTTGGGGATGTGTGAGTTACAGGTGAAAGAGTGAAGTTCTCATGCTTCCTTGATCAGTCCAGCACATGGAGTCCTTTTACGTAGTAGTAGCCTCCCTTTTGAAAGTAGCAATGTTAAACTGATTGGAAAAGGTGGCCTGCTTCTTTGGGGTGGAAGTGACTTCTGAATTACTCCAGGAAACTCAGTCTTGGAAATGAAACACTTCCTTGTTGGGATAAATGTGCCACGGCTTCCCTTTTTATGTGAGCCACAGGTGGGTTTATTGGAATTTTTTTTTGGAGGAGTAATTTTTTATGGCATCTTTTTTTTTTTTTTTTTTAAGATGGAGTCTCGCTCTGTCGCTAGGATGGAGTGCGGTGGCGCAATCTCGGCTCACTGCAACCTCCGACTCCCTGGTTCGAGCGATTCTCCTGCCTCAGCCTCCGGAGTAGCTGGGATTACGGGCACGCGCCACCACGCCCAGCTAATTTTTGTATATGTTTTTTTTTAACAGAGATGGGGTATCACCATGTTGGCCAGGATGGTCTCGAACTTCTGACCTCGTGATCCGCTGGCCTCGGCCTCCCAAAGTGCTGGGATTACAGACCTGAGCCACCGCCCGGCTTTTTGTTTTGTTTTGTTTTTTGAGACGGAGTTTCACTCTTATTGCCCAGGCTGGAGTGCAATGGCGTGATTTCGGCTTACTGCAACTTCCGCCTCCCGGATTCAAGCGATTCTTCTGCCTCAGCCTCCCGAGTAGCTGGGATTGCAGGCATACGCCACCGTGCCCGGCTAATTTTCTGTATTTTTAGTAGAGACGGGGTTTCACCGTGTTAGCCAGGTTGGTCTCGATCTCCTGACCTCGTGATCCACCTGCCTCGGCCTCCCAGAGTGCTGGGATTACCGGCGTGAGCCACCGCGCGGCCTAAGAATAGTTGCTTTTTTAAAAAAATAAGAGGTTACACCTGGAAGAAATAAGACCTTTTACATTAGTGGTTTAGTTGGAAGGGTTTTGTAACTAGGAATTACTTTTTTTTTTTTTTTTTTTTTGAGACGGAGTCTCGCTCTGTCACCTAGGCTGGAGTGCAGTGGCACCATCTCGGCTCACTGCAACCTCCGCTTCCCATGTTCAAGTGATTCTCCTGCCTCAGGCTCCACAGTAGCTGGGATTACAGGCATGTGCCACCACACCCGGCTAATTTTTTTTTGTTTTTTTGGTAGTGACGGGGTTTTGCCACTTTGGCCAGGCTGGTCTCGAACTCCTGACCTCAAGTAATCTGCCCGCCTCAGCCTCCCAAAGTGTTGAGATTACAGGCGTGAGCCATCACGTGAGCCTGGCTGAATTACTCAACTTTTACTTGACATACAGTAGGCTCTTAAATGGTTGGAGAATGAGTTTGTGAATGAATGAATGGATTAACTGGCTGGGTCACCTTGGGTGAATTTCCTTCCCAGTATGTAGTTTTCTCCTCTGCAAAATGGGAAAGCTCACATCTGAAAGAGTAAAAAGAATACTGTGCAGACACAGAGAGTATTATACGAAGAACAGAAAGGTCTAGCTCTTTTGTCTGTCTCATAGGTTCAAGACAAACGCATTAAATCTGCATTATGCCTCTCCATAAAGCCAGTAGAGAGAAGGTGACAGAACTCCTTTGGAAGCTTCCAAGGATTTGGGCAGGAGGAAGGTGACAGGCAGAGATTTCCTGAGGAGAACCGTGATTCTTATAAGGCCCTCATGCTCCTGGCCTGCCTTTTACAAGCCTTGTGTGAATCGTGTTTTCTATGCCCCTTTTGGGATGTGTCAGTGCCTCTGCTTGTCCTATTTTTCCTTAACTTTTTTTTTTCTCACCAGAATGTCCCTCTTCCAGTGGAAAGCCCAACCATGCAGACATCTTGCTCATAAACTTACAGTATGTTTCAGAAGTGGAAATAATTAATGACCGAACAGAAACCCCTCCTCCCCTAGCTTCACTCAATGTTAGTAAGGTAAGGACTCAAGGGCAGATCTGGCTCTCTAAAATGATGGGAAAGATGAGTCTCATTGAGTCTTAGTGATACATTGTTGTCTATTTTTCATTTTTTAAAATTGACTTAAAATTGTTTGTTCTGATATCTTTTTAAAAAATGTAGGTTTAGTTTTTCTCTTTATTCCTGGATGTTATCAGTAGATCTTAAGAAGTAGCTTAACTCCCAAATAAGTTGAGAGCTTGCTTCTGCCTTTATGAAAGAGGACTTTTTAAATCTTGGAGTTCATGATGAACTAATGGTGCTGCTGGGGTTTGGGTGGTGGCGTTACCTATGAACGTCTTCAAATTGTGTATATGTGGATGTGTGCATACGTGAATATATGCATTTTCTGCGTGAAGATCTAAAGTGTTTTTCAGATTCTCGGAGGGTTTCATGACTTAGAAAAGTTTGAAAGCCACTGTCTTAAAGGTTCTTTTTTGTCTTTATGTTTGAATTTTGAGTTCTAACAGTTACATGCTTAGCATATTTTAATCTTGCACATACAAGTTGATCTCTGGGAACCCCCAAGTCACTTTTGTGTGTGTATGTGTGAGACAGGGTCTTGCTTTGTTGCCCAGGTTGAACTTGAACGCCTGGGCTCAAGTGACCCTCCTGCCTCAACCTTCTGAGTAGCTGGGATTACATGCATGCGTCACCATGCCTGCCCAAGTCTTTCTTTTTATTTGAGCCACTGCGCCCGGCCTTTTTTTTGAGACAGAGTCTCTCTGTGTCGCCCAGGCTGGAGTGCAGTGACGCGATCTCGGCTCACTGTAACCTCCGCCTCCCGGGTTAAGTGATTCTCGTGCCTCAGCCTCTGGAGTAGTTGGGACTACAGGTGTGTGCCACGATGCCTGGCCAAATTTTTTTTTTTTTGGAGACAGGCACACACTGTTACACCCGGCTAATTTGTTTTATTTTAGTAGAGACGGGGTTTCACTGTGTTGCCCAGGCTGGTCTTGAACTCCTGAGCTCAGGCAGTCCGCTTACCTCGGCCTCCCAAAGTGGTAAGATTATAGGTGTGAGCCACTGCTTCTGGCTCAATTTTTGTATTATTAGTAGAGATGGGGTTTCACCATGCTGGCCAGGCTGGTCTTGAACTTCTGACCTCAAGTGATCTGCCTGCCTCAGCCTCCCAAAGTGCTGGGATTACAGGTGTGAGCCACCATGCCTGGCCCTAAGTCACTTTTTTGACAATTCCGTTTATTTAGTCAAAATTGATGTTGATCATAATAATGCCTCAAGCCCTCTCATAGCCTGTGCTGTCTCCTGTACTTGGAACATTTTTCCTTCCAGAATGACTGGAGCCTTACCACCCATCAGGACTCAGTTAAATGGCACGTCTTCCAAGAAGTCTTCTCTGATCACCCAGGCTGAAGTAATTTGCCTGCATTATTCTCTCCCATAGTACCTTGTCCTTCACAGTTAAGGTGACCATATCATTTGTAGTCCAACCTGGGACATTTTTGAGAGTAAAGGGGAATGCTTTTATTTTACACAGGGACAACAGGTATAGATTAGGTTACCCTATTCATAGCTTTTTTTTTTTTTTGAGATGGAGTCTCGCTTTGTTGCCCAGGCTGGAGTGCAGTGGCGCCATCTCGGCTCACTGCAAGCTCCGCCTCCCGGGTTCATGCCATTCTCCTGCCTCAGCCTCCCTAGTAGCTGGGACTACAGGCGCCCGACACCACGCCCGGCTGACTTTTTTGTATTTTTAGTAGAGACAGGGTTTCACTGTGTTAGCCAGGACGGTCTCGATATCCTGACCTTGTGATCCGCCCGCCTTGGCCTCCCAAAGTGCTGGGATTACAGGCGTGAGCCACCGCGCCTGGCCATAGTTGTTTACTTGTCTAGTGTCTGTCTCACTAAACTTTATTCTGCAGGGATGGGGACCATACCTATTTTATTTACTATTGAATATACAGAGCCTTGCACAGAGTATTTAATAAATATTTGTTGGATGAATAAGATGCCTCCAATTTTAGTAGCAGGTGCCTTTCATTAAGTCTCTTGAATTAATGTGGTGGAAGTTTTTCCCTCTAGAGGAGTCTTGCAATAATGTGTATTACTTTGCCTCCCTTGGGAATGTGGTGTGTTCTGTACAGTTCAGCAAAGCAAGGAAACACTTAGGCAACTAAAATAATAGAGGGTAACTGAGGCTGAGGCTAGTGAATGTCGTTACCTCACATCTGGAGTTCCTATCTTGTCAGATTCTAGGGAAATGCCACACATTTTTTAGTGATGGCCAGGGACAGATTTGGAAGGAAGGCTATTGAGTTCATATGGGTGTTGTCTTATATGGGATGTCCCATTCTTTGAAGCTTATAGGTTTTTGAAACCTTGGCTTAGTAATATACCTTCTACCAGAGTATAGGAGCTGTTTGAGTGTCTTCTATAAGCTCATGAAATTTTAAGACTTGTTAAATAATTTATTCCTTGGGTTTTTTTTTTTTTTTTTTGAGATGGAGTTTCGCTCTTGTTGCCCAGGCTGGAGTGCAATGGCGCAACCTCAGCTCACCGCAACCTCCGCCTCCCAGGTTCAAGTGATTCTCCTGCCTCAGCCTCCTGAGTAGCTGGGATTACAGGCATGCACAGCCACACCCAGCTAATTTTGTATTTTTAGTAGAGACGGGGTTTCTCCGTGTTGGTCAGGCTGGTCTCGAACTCCCGACCTCAGGTGATCCGCCGGCCTCAGCCTCCCAAAGTGCTGGAATTACAGGCGTGAGCCACTGTACCCAGCATTATTCCTAGTATATTAAATAACCAAGTAGGCTCTGAGTTATTTTTTGGTGTTTATAGGGTATGATAAGTCTGTCACTAGATGTTTAGTGAGTAGTAAAGATCTGAAAGAGAGGTGATTTTCTGAAGTTAGAAAGTTGGCTCTTGTGACCAACGAGTTCCACCATTTAGAGGGGGTGGGGTAGTGTGGATGGGACTGTTAAGCAGGAGCTGTTAAGAAGCAGTTCTCTTCTTATATTTGACCTCAGGTAGATATAGCTCTTGGTTAGTTTGTGGATTATCTTTGCCTTTAGGGTTTTCCTTCTTTACTAGCATTGTTGTAAACTAGCTGATTACCCACTTTTTGAGGAAAGCAGCAGGAAGTAATAGCTTGGGGAACACCAGAAATCTTTACTTTTATTACTCTGTGGCCTGCTTGCCAAATCTTGAAAAAGGTTTGCTGGGAAGAGGAGTCAGAAACTAAAAACTAAAATTAGGTTGGAGGGTTATCTTTGGATTTCGTTTATTCATTCTTCCGTTTGCAGAGATGTTTATGAGTAAGCTATATTGGCTTTCCCTTGAAATCAACCTTTTAGGATGCTTTGCGATTCCTTTTTGGAGATTGACTTAGAATTAGAGAGAGCCTGTTGGGCTATTGCTGAAAACAGCTATTTCGGGCAGCTATTAACATGTTGCATGAATGACGTGAAAAGTTAGTCTCATTTTTAAGAGCACGGACTTGAGTTTTTCTTAAGATGGAGGATCATTTAAGCATGTGGAAGGGAACTAATGTACTCTGGGATGTCTGGAAGAAAACTGTTGAAGTTTCAGTTGCTTGCAGTCTGGAGAAGCACTAGCCTACTCTTATTTTATTTTATTTTATTTTATTTATTTTTTGAGACGGAGTCTTGCTCTGTTGCCCAGGCTGGAGTGCAGTGGCGCCATCTCAGCTCACTGCAAGCTCCACCTCCCGGGTTCATGCCATTCTCCTGCCTCAGCCTCCCGAGTAGCTGGGACTACAGGCGCCTGCCACCACGTCCGGCTAATTTTTTTGTATTTTTAGTAGAGACGGGGTTTCACCATGTTGGCCAGGATGGTCTCGATCTCCTGACCTTGTGATCCGCCCGCCTCGGCCTCCCAAAGTGCTGGGATTACAGGCTTGAGCCACCGCACCCGGCCTACTCTAACTTTAGTCAAAGGTATCATCACATATTGGCTCATCTTGCTGACATAGTAAGTGATCTGCTTAATTAAACCTGTTGATAAAAACCGGATATTTGTTGACTCTGACCTAGCAGGAAATGGAAGAGAAGGGCTTATACAGGAAATACTTAATAATAGCTCAACTAGGGAAGGTATAAACTAGCAACTTCTTGGAAATTGGCCTGTTTTGCTTTCGATTGATAGTTCACTTCAGGCTAAGAAGTCTTATTTCTATCTCCAGCAGTAGCATGTAAGAGGAAGCTTGGGAGAGGACAATAGGGTTGCAGTAGGGGGAATTCTTTTTTTTGAGACAGGGTCTCAGTCCCTTGCCTGGTGTGATCTCGGCTCATTGCAACCTCCGCCTCCTGGGTTCAAGCGATTCTCCTGTCTCAGCCTCCTGAGTAGCTGGGATTACAGGCGCCTGCTGCCACCAGGCCTGGCTAATTTTTCTATTTTTAGTAGAGATGGGGTTTTGCCGTGTTGACCAGGCTGGCCTTGAACTCCTGACCTCAGATAATCCACCTGCCTCGGCCTCCTAAAGTGTTAGGATTATAGGCGTGAGCCACTGCACCTGGCCAAGTCCCCTGTTTTTCTATTACTTTGTGTTTAGCCCAAGGAACTCATAGTTTGGCAACATGAAGTACCCTAAATAATGTACAATGCTAAGTTATGTTTCGTGTGTGTGTGTATGTGTGTGTGTGTGTTCTGTTTTTTAGAGATATAGTCTCATTCTGTTGACCAGGCTAGAGTGCAGTGGCATGATCATAACTCACTCCAGCTTCGAACTCCTGGCTCATAACCTCAAGTGATCCGCCCACCTCAGCTTCCTGAGTAGCTGGGACTACAATCTCCCATCACCACACCTGGGTAGTTGTTTTGTTTCTTTTTAGTTAGTCTCGCACTGTGCCCAGGCTGGAGTGCAAATGATGCAGTCACAGCTCACCGCAGCCTCGACCTCCAGGGTTCGCTCAAGTGATCTTTCCACCTCGCCTCCCAAGTAGCTGGGACTACCGGCACAAACCACCACACCTGGCTAATTTTTCTTTCTTTTTTGAGATGGAGTCTTGCCCTGTTGCCCAGGCTGGAGTGTGGTGGTGCCGTGATCTCCGCTCACTGCAACCTCTGCTTCCTAGGTTCAAGCAATTCTCCTGCCTCAGCCTCCTAAGTAGCTGGGATTACAGGCGTGCGCCACCATGCCTGGCTAATTTTTTGTATCTTTAGTAGAGATGGGGTTTCACCATGTTGACCAGGCTGATCTCGAACTCCTGACCTCATGATCCACCCGCCTTGGCTTCCCAGAGTGCTGGGTTTACAGGCTTGAGGCACCGCACCCAGCCTAGTTTTTTTTTTGTAGAGACAGGGTCTTACTGTGTGGCCCAGGATGGTCTCTAACTCCTGGGCTCAAGCAATCCTCCTTCCTCGGCTTCCCAAAGTATTAGAATTACAGGTATGAGCCACTGGCCCAGCCCCTAGGTAACGTTTCTAAGTAAAGAAAAACATCTATGTTCTGTGGTCAGGGGCAGGGTAGTCTAGTAGAAAAGACTTAGGAATGAACCAAGTAGATCAGTCTTTAAAGTCATTAGACTTGGCAGATGTTAGTTAATGTCTCCCAAATTATTATTATTATTATTACTATTTTTTTTTTTTTTCGAGACATAGTCTTTCTCAGTCGCCCAGGCTGGAGTGCAGTGGCGCGATCTTCGGCTCACTGCAAGCTCCGCCTCCTGGGTTCACGCCATTCTCCTGCCTCAGCCTCCCGAGTAGCTGGGACTACAGGCGCCCACCACGACGCCCAGCTAATTTTTTTGTATTTTTAGTAGAGACAGGGTTTCACCGTGTTAGCCAGGATGGTCTCAGTCTCCTGACCTCATGATCCCCCCATCTCAGACTCCCAAAGTGCTGGGATTACAGGCGTGAGCCACCGTGCCCGGCCCAGATTTTTTTATTGTAGCTAACTAATGTTCATTGAATTATGGGATGAGATAAGGCAGGGGAAGGAGGGCATTGTGACAAAGGGCCCATAGAAGATTTATGCCATTACACTAGGCTCTCACTTAACGTCTTTGGTAGGTTCTCGGAAACTTTGACTTTATGTATTATTATTATTATTATTACTTTTTTTTTTTTTTTTTTTGAGACAGAGTCTCCGTCTGTCTCCCAGGCTGGAATGCAGTAGTGCTGTCTCAGCTCACTGCAACCTCTGCCTCCCAGGTTCAAGCAGTTCTCTACCACAGCCTCTGGAGTAGCTGGGATTCCAGGCATCTGCCACCACACCTGGCTAATTTTTGTATTTTTGGTAGAGACAGGGTTTCACCATCTTGGCCAGGGTGGTCTTGAACTCCTGACCTCATGATCCGCCCACCTCAGCCTCCCAAAGTGCTGGGATTACAGGCGTGAGCCACTGCACCTGGCACATTATTATTTATTTTTTTAAGATGAAGTCTCACCCAGGCACGGTGGCTCACGCCTGTAGTCCCAGCACTTTGAGAGGCCGAGGCAGGCGGATCACGAGGTCAGGAGATCAAGACCATCCTGGCTAACATGGTGAAACCCCGTCTGTACTAAAAACGCAAAAATTAGCCGGGCGTGGTGGCAGGCGCCTGTAGTCCCAGCTACTCGGGAGGCTGAGGCAGGAGAATGGTGTGAACCCAGGAGGCGGAGCTTGCAGTGAGCCGAGATCGCACCACTGCACTCCAGCCTGGGAGACAGAGCAAGACTCCGTCTCAAAAAAAAAAAGAAAACAAAAGTCTCACTCTGTTGCCCAGGCTGGAGTGCCACCGCTCTATCTCAGCTCACTGCAACCTCCGCCTCCTGTGCTAAAGCAGTTCTCCTGTCTCAGCCTCCCGAGTAGCTGAGAGTACAGGTGCGCCCCACCACGTCCGTCTTATTTTTTTATGTTTTTGAGACAGAGTTTCACTCTTGCTGCCCAAGCTGGAGTGCAATGGCACGATTACAGCTTACCACAACCTCTGCCTCCCGGGTTCAAGCGATTCTCCTGCCTCAGCCTCCCAAGTAGCTGGGATTACAGGCATGTGCCACCCCACCTGGCTAATTTTGTATTATTAGTAGAGACAGGGTTTCTCCATGTTGGTCAGACTGTTCTTGAACTCCCGACCTCAGGTTATTTGCCTCAGCCTCCCAAAGTGCTGGGATTACAGGTGTGAGCCACTGTACCAGGCTGTATTTTTTTTTTTCTTTTTATGGAGAGGAGTTTTCCTTTGTCACCAAAGCTGGAGTGCAGTGGTGCAATCTCAGCTCACTGCAACCTCCGCCTCCTGGGTTCAAGCAGTTCTTCTGCCTCACCCTCCTGAGTAGCTGGGACCACAGGCACACGCCATCATGCCTCCCAATCTCAAGCAGTCCTTCTGCCTTACCCTCCTGAGTAGCTGGGACTACAGGTGTGTGCCACCACGTCCAGCTAATTAAAAAAAACAATTTTTTGTCGGTTGGGAAGTAGAGACATGGTCTTACTATACTGCCAACGCTGGTCTCAAACTCCTGGCCTCAAGTGATCCTCCCACCTCAGCCTCCCAAAGTGGTGGATTTACAGGAGTGAGCTACTGTGCCCAGCCAGAGTTCACTTTTTTTTTTTTTTTTTTTTTTTGAGACAGAGTTTTACTCTTGTTCCCCAGGCTGGAGTGCAATGGCGCAATCTCGGCTTACCACAACCTCCGCCTCCCGGTTTCAAGCAATTCTCCTACCTCAGCCTCCCAATTCTCCTACCTCAGCCTCCCAAGTAGCTGGGATTACAGGCATGCACCAGCATGCCCGGCTAATTTTTTTTTTGTATTTTTAGCAGAGATGGGGTTTCTCTGTGTTGGTCAGGCTGGTCTTGAACTCCCGACCTCAGGTGATCCACCCACCTCGGCCTCCCAAAGTGCTGGGATTACAGGCATGAGCCACCACACCCTACCCAGGGTACCTTTAGGTATCATGTCACATTGAGGGAAGAATTCGTTTTTATTTTGAATTCTACCAGTTTCACGGTTAAAATTCAGTATAACCCTATGGCTTTCTGGTGATTTGAGGGTTAAACCCAAGTATCAGTAAATTCCTGGGGTTGATATGATAATTATTGCATTGTGGCCTGTGTTTGTGGACATAGCCTATTAGCAGGGCTCTTGGTTATATCTTTTTATTTATATATATATATATACATAATATATTTTATATATTTTTTATATATATTTTATATATTTTATATATATATATTTGAGACAGGGTCTCACTCTCACCCAGGCTAGAGTGCAGTGGTATGATCTCTGCTCACTGCAACCTCTACCTCCTGTGCTAAAGTAATTCTCCTGCCTCAGCCTCCTGAGTAGCTGGGACTACAGGCACGCGCCACAATGCCCGGCTAATTTTTATTTATTTATTTATTTATTTATTTATTTATTTATTTATTTATTTTTGGTAGAGACGGGGCTTCACCATGTTGCCTAGGCTGGTCTTGAACTCCTGAGCTCAGATGATCCACCTGCCTCAGCCTCCGAAAGTGCTGGTATTACAGGTGTGAGCCACTGCGCCTGGCCCTTTGTCATATCTTGACCCTAATATGTTGAGGTATGGACGTGTCCAGTAAAGTCAGAGATGGCCTGGCCAGCCTATGTTTAGCTATGTATACTTTACTAGGAAGCAAGAAGTTATGTGAATGTGGGAAGGAAGAACCACTTTTCTAAGGCAAGCAAGTTTTTACTACAGATAGTTTTTCTGGCTTCTAGAGGCTGTAACGTCATGATTAACTTAGTTAAAAAATGTTTCTGGCTGGGTGCAGTGGCTCACACCTGTAATCCCAGCACTTTGGGAGGCCGAGGCGGGCAGATCACAAAGTCAGGATGAGACCAGTCTGGCCAATATGGTGAAAATACTAAAAATAGAATAATACTCTACTAAAAATGAAAAATTAGCCGGGCGTGGTGGCACACGCCTGTAGTCCCAGCTGCTTGGGAGGCTGAGACAGGAGAATCACTTGAACCCGGGAGGCAGAGGTCGCAGTGAGCCGAGATTGCACCACTGCACTCCAGCCTGGGCGACAGATTGAGACTCTGTCTCAAAATTAAAAAAAAAAAAGAAAAAGAAAACGTCACCAAGGCCGCAGTCCCTGGTGAGAGTCCATGGGTAAAACTTGCACCTGGCTTTGAGCAGATAGCTGTTTCATCATAGAAGCATCATGAAGATACAGGTGGGAGATGGAGAGGAAGATCCATCACTGCTGAGTGGCAGGGGCATGTCAAGTAGTGAGTGGTGTCAAATGGGTCAGAAAGGTGGAATAATTTATTGCCATTTTAAAAATCACCGACTTGGTGGGTGTGGTGACTCACACCTGTAGTCCCAGCACTTTGGGAGGTTGAGGTGGGTAGATTGCTTGAGGCCAGGAGGTCAAGACCAGCCTGGGCAACATAGACCCTGTCTGTACAAAAAATACAAAACTAGCCAGATGTGGTGGTGTGCCTGTGGTCCCAGCTACTTTGGAGACTGAGATGGGAGGATCACTTGAACCTGGGAAGGTCAAGGCTGCAGTGAGCTGCAATCATGCCACTGTACTCCAGCCTGGGTGACAGAGTGAGACCCTGTCTAAAAACAACAACAACAAAACCCATTGGCTTTTTGAAGTGAGATTCAGTGGCATTCAATCTTTGGGGTCAACCTGACAGAATCATGATGGGGGTACAGTGCTGCAGGCTAGAACTCATGACTCAGTTCAGGTTATAGTGCATGGCAGTCTGCTGACACAGTGGGGCTCTTTTTAAGCCAAGAGTTTAGTTCCCAAGGGGACCTTCTTGGCCTTATAGGACATGGAAGTGGGGAGTAGGAGAATTGTTGTCCTCCTGAAAAGATAAATTGCTGAGCCCAGGTGAGTCTGGCAGAGTTGTGCCATAGGTGTGTTGTTGCAGCCACCTCTGCACCCTACCCTTGACGTGGAGACAGTTCAAAATAAGGACATTAGGGTGGGTCATTGGTGGTAATTCCTCCAGTATTAAGAGAACGGTATTCTAACTAAAACTTTTTCTGGCAGAGAACAGGCTTGGGGTGGGATAGGGGAACCAGACAAGTGGTAGAGTCAAATTCTGGCAATGGAATTTTAAGACTAGCTCAGGTAAATATCAGAAACTACCCTGGAGATTGAAGCAAATTCTACCTAAGCTGGAAAATTAAAGGATCTACACATTATGCTAAAAGTACTGTGGAGTAAGATATAGGGAGTTTGAAGAACAGCAGTGTTTTTCTAACTGTGCTGTTAATGAATGTGTGACCTCTGGGAACTGTTTTGTGATTGGTCCTCTGAATCTCTGATAGTCATTGTTTCTCCTTTTTTCTGTCTTCCCTCTTGCACTCTGTCCCTTCAAGGTGCTGGGAAATGCCAGGATGATTAAAACACTGCTCTTGCCCTCCAGAATCTCACATTTGTTGGGAGTGGTGAGGGACAGCAGCATTTAACTTAGTGATAACAATATGGTGAGACCCGCTCTGCACTAGTGGTCATATGTCCAAGGTACATGACAGCATAGAGCAGGGAGGAGCAAACTTTTTCTATAAAGGGCCAGATAGTAAATCTTTTAGGCTGTATTGGCCATATGGTCTTGGTCACATCTACTCGACCTTGCTCTTGTAGCACAGCAGCCCTCGACAATGTGTAAACAAATGGGCATAGCTGTTTTCCAGTGAAACTTATCTAAGACAAGTGGTTGGCTGAATTTGGCCCACAGGAGGCTGTTTGCCAACCCTTGTTATAGAGTAGTGAGCATTTTAGGGAAGACACTTCAGATGTGACAGTGGAGGAGGGGCTTGAAAAATAAATGGCAATTATTCAGAGAAAGGGAAGGAAGAGAAAAGGGATCAAGCTGATTTGGGAGTGCTCAGTTTGTCCACCTCTGCAATTTAGAACTTGATGCTTTTCTGTTGAGCTGAACTGGAGGTTGTTAGTTCTCAAAAAGGAGGGAAGATACTATTAAAGAACAGTATTTATTTTTCAGACAGCATGTAACACTTTATTTATTTATTTATTTATATTTTTAAGACAGAGTTTTGCTCTCGTCATCCAGGCCACAGTGGTGACTTATTTATTTATTAATTATATAAATTTATATAAAAATACATGTTTATATAAAATATAAATATTTATTTATATAAATTTATATATATTTTTTAAGACAGAGTTTTGCTCTTGTTGCCCAGCCTGGAGTTCAATGGCACGGTCTCAGCTCACTGCAACCTCCACCTCCCAGGTTCAAGCGATTCTCCTGCCTCAGCCTCCCAAGTAGCTGGGATTACAGGTACCCGCCACCACGCCCGGCTAATTTTTGTAATTTTAGTAGAGATGGGGTTTCACCATGTTGGGCAGGCTGGTTTCGAACTCCTGACCTCACATGATCCGCCCGCCTCAGCCTCCCAAAGTTCTGGGATTACAAGTGTGAGCCACCGCACCCGGCCTGTTTGTTTTTGTAAAGACAAGTTCTTGCTCTGTTGTCTTGCTCTGCTTGCAGCAGCCTTGACATCCTGGGCTCAAGCGATCCTCCCACTTCAGCCTTTTAGGTAGCTGAGACTACAGATGCATGCCAACACACCTGGCTGATTTTTTTTAATTTTATTTTTTGTAGAAACAGGGTCTCACTGTGTTGCCCAGGCTGGGCTCAGGGTTTTTTTTGTTTGTTTGTTTGTTTTAATTTAGAGATAGGGACTTGCTTTGTTGCCCAGACTGGGATGCAGTGACATGATCATAGCTCACTGCAGCCTCGACCTCCTTGGCTCAGGTGTGCACCACCGTGCCTGGCTAATTTAAACTTTTTAAATTTTTTCTAAGACGGAGTCTTGCTGTCACCCAGGCTGGAGTGCAGTAGCATGATCTTGGCTCATTGCTACCTCCGCCTCCCCGGTTCAAACAATTCTCCTGCCTCAGCCGCCCAAGTAGCTGGGATTACAGGCACATGCCACCACACCCAGCGGATATTTGTATTTTTAGTAGAGATGGGGTTTCACCATGTTGGCCAGGCTGGTCTTGAACTCGTGACCTCAAGTGATCCACCCGCCTCGGCCTCTCAAAATGCTGGGATTATAAGCGTGAACCACTGTGCCTGGCCTAACATTTTTTTTGGTAGAGTCAGGGGCCTTGCTATGTTGCCCAGTCTGGTCTTGCATCCCTGGACTCAAGCCATCCTCCTGTCTTGGCCTCCTAAAGTGTTAGGGTTACAGGTATGAGCCACCAATCCTGGCCTGATTCAATATTTTGATTCATTGTTATTTATTTACTCTTAGGTATTCTAGAACAGAACTTCAAGTAGAGTACTGTATTTTTTTAGTTCCTAACTGTCCAATTTGTAGGGAACTATATATATATGTATGTTTCCCCCTCCCCGAGACAGGGTCTTACTGTGTCGCTCAGGTTGAAGTGCAGTGGTGCAATCTCACCTCACTGCCACCTCCTCCTCCCAGGCACAAGCTAGGCTCCCGAGAAGCTGGGACCACAGGAGTGCGCCACCACACCCAGCTAATTTTTTTTTTTTTTTTTTTTTTGAGATGGAGTCTCACTCTGTCGCCAGGCTGAAGAGCAGTGGCACGATCTTGGTTCACTGCAACCTCTGCCTCCCAGGTTCAAGCGATTCTCCTGCCTCAGCAGTAGCTGGGACTACAGGTGCCCACCATCATGCCTGGCTAATTTTTGTATTTTTAGTAGAGACGGGGTTTTACCATATTGGCCAGGCTGGTCTGGAACTCCTGATCTTGTGATCTGCCCTCCTCTGCCTCCCAAAGTGCTGGGATTACAGGCGTGAGCCACCGCTCCCAGCCAATTTTTGTATTTTTAGTAGAGAGGGGGTTTCACTATGTTGGCCAAGATGGTCTCAATCTCTTGACCTCGTGATCCGCCCACCTCAGCCTCCCAAAGTGTTGGGATTACAGGCGTGAGCCACTACGTCCAGCCCCCCAGCTAATTTGTTAAAAAATTTTTTGTAGAGACAGGGTTTTGCCATGTTGCCCAGGCTGGTCTCAAACCCCTGAGCTCAAAGTATCCACCCGCCTGTCTCCCAAAGTGCTGGAGTTACAGGTGTGAGCTACCATGCCTGTCCAGAAACAGTATTTTATTAGAAATGTGCAGGCACACTGGGCGTGGTGGCTCACGCCTGTAATTCCAGCACTTTGGGAGGCTGAAGCGGGCAGATCACTTGCGGTCAGGAGTTCAAGACCAGCTTGGTCAACAGGGTGAAACCCCATCTCTTCTCAAAATACAAAAATTAGCTGGGTGTGGTGGCACGTGCCTGTAATACCAGCTACTCTGGAGGCTGAGGCAATGAGGCAGGAGAATCACTTGAACCCAGGAGGTGGAGGTTATAGTGAGCCTACATCATGCCACTGCACTCCAGCCTGGGCAACAGAGCGAGACTCCATCTCAAAAAAAAAAAAAATGTTCAGGCACAATCTTTCAGCTAGCGAACAGTTGCCCTGGGGATGCTGATATTCAGAAGATATATTTTTGAGAGCCTGTTTGTTGCTAGCTAAGAATAAAGGCTTTGGCTGGGTGCGGTGGCTCATGCCTGTAACCCCAACACTTTGGGAGGCTGAGGCGGGTGGATTACCTGAGGTCAGGAGTTCGAGACCAGCCTGGTCAACATGGCAAAACCCCGTCTCTACTAAAAAAAAAAAAAAAATACAAAAATTAGCTGGGCATGGTGTCACATGTCTGTAACCCCAGCTACTTGGGAGGCTGAGGCAGGAGAATTGCTTGAACCCAGGAGGTGGAGGTTGCATTGAGCTGAGATCGTGCCATTGCACTCCAGCCTGGGCAACAAGAGAGAAACTCCATCTCAAAAAAATAAAAAGAATGAAGGCTTTCCAAGAGCCTACCCCAGATTCAAAACATAGGGAACATGCAAGGGCCCTTACGATGACAGTTCTTTGCCACTCTGGTCTGCCATCCCTTGACACCCACCAGGCTTGCAGGCGTCACAAGCAGTTCCGGGCAGCAGCTGCAGTGTTTCCTAAGACCTCTGTGAGGGCAGCTGGTTGGAAGACCCAAATACACAGAGAAGGCAAACTGAGAGTGGCTCATTGGAGTCAGTAGGTCACACCCAGCAGGCTCCTCTCTGGCTTCTCTGTTTCCCTTGTTGTATCAGCTGTCTCAGCCTGTTAAATACTTGTAGTAGGAATCCCTCTGGATTCCCCACGGCACCTGTGCCTTCCTGGTCTGGGCATGTGGAAATAAGATGGCCCAGCTGGTGACTGAATAACAAGATGAAGTGCATATTGCTTGGATTTTGTTCTTTTGGCTCCTCCCTTTTCCTTCCATGTCACTGCGTGCAGACAAGATGTGTGTCCTTGGTGTTGATTAAATCACTCACTTGTGGGACGCAGTGGCTCATGCATTTAATCCCAGCACTTTGGGAGGCTGAGGCGGGAGGATTGCTGGAGGCCAGAAGTTCAAGACCAGCCTGGGCAATATAGCAAGACCCCATCTCTACAAAAATTAAAAAATAGTAGCTGGGTGTGGTGGCGCACGCCTATAGTCTCAGCTACTCTGTAGGCTGAGGTGGGAAGATCGCTTGAGCCCAGGAGTTTGTGACTGCATTGTGTAGGATCATGGCACTGCACTCCAGCCTGGGCAGAAGAGTGAGACCCTGTCTCTTAAAAACAAAAACAAACAAACAAAAATAAGGGTTACCCAGCATCAGGCATGATTAGAAGCCGGTTTTTTTTGTTCGTTTTGTTGTTGTTGTTGTTGTTGTTTTAAGACAGAGTCTCTGTCACACAGGCTGGAGTGCAGTGGCACAAGCTCAGCTCACTGCAGCCTCCGTCTCCCGGGTTCAAGTGATTGTCCTGCCTCAGCCGCCCAAGTAGATGGGACTACAGGTGCACACCACCATGCCCGGTGCTAATTTTTCTATTTTCAGTAGAGACAGGGTTTCACAATGTTGGCCAGGCTAGTCTGAACTCCTGGCCTCAAGTGATCTTCCTGCCTTGGCCTCCCAAAGTGCTGGGATTATAGGAATGAGCCACTGTGCCTGGCCTAGAAGCCTTTTAATATTGATGTGCTTTGATATCAAATGCATATACTTTTCTCCTTTGCCCACATCAAGGTGCTATATATAAAACGGGCACAGGAGGAAACACTGGTTAGTATACAAGGACTGTGTTTTCACTGGGAATCATGCAGAATGAAAGAGCCAGGTAAGCACAGATTGTCATGTGCAGTGATTTCAAGTAAGCCATATACACATTAATAACAAATATTTGTAAGTTTATGCTTCTTGGTTTGCCTGAACCCAGTGTGTTCTTAAACTTGGTGCTTTTTATTCTTTGAGATGCTAACCAGTTAGTGCTTCTAACTGATTGGTAGTGAGGCCAGCAGCTAGCATGTTTGCATTGAAAATGGGTGTAGTATGGGTGATAGTCATTGAATTTTTATGGTTACTTTTTTTTTTTTTTTTTTTGAGATGGAGTCTCTCTCTGTCACCCAGGCTAGAGTGCAGTGGTGCAAGCTCGGCTAACTGAAACCTCCGCCTCCCGGGTTCAAGCAATTCCTCTGCCTCAGCCTCCCAAGTAGATGGGACTATAGGTGCATGTTACTGTGCCCGGCAAATTTTTGTAATTTTCGTAGAGATGGGGTTTCGCTATGTTGACCAGGCTGGTCTCGAACTCCTGGGCTCAAGTGATCTGCCTGCCTTGGCCTCCCAAAGTGCTGGGATTACAAGCATGAGCCACTGCTCTTGGCCTGGAAAAAATTTTTCTATGTTTTGCTGCATAAAGAAAATGAAAAGACAAGCCATAGACTGGGAGAAATAATTTGCAAAACATACATCTTATAGAGCACTTGTGTCCAGAATGTATAAAGAACTCTTTTTATTTGTGTGTGTGTGTGTGTGTGTGTGTGTGTGTGTGTGTGTTTAATATGGACACTGTCTATGTTGTCCACACTGGTCTCGAACCCCTGGCTGAAGTGATCGGCCTTCCTCAGCCTCCCAAAGTGCTAGGATTACAGGTGTGAGTGACCACGCCCAGCCAAGAACTCTTAATAAGGCAGCCCGGGCTTGGTGGTTTATCTTGTAATTCCAGCACTTTGGGAGGCTGAGGTGGGAGGATGATTTGAGATCAGGAGTTTGAGACTAGCCTAGGGAACACGGGGAGACCCCATCGCTACATAAAATTAAAAAAAAAAAAACAAAACAAACAAGCCTGCCAGGCATAGTGGTCCTTGCTTGTGGTTCCAGATGCTTGGGAGGCTGAGGTGGGAGGATTGCTTTAGCCAAGGAGGTCAAGGCTGCAGTGAGCCATGATTATGCCAGTACACTCCAGCCTGGGCAACAGAGCAAGACCTGTCTCAAAAAAGAAAATAATAATGATAATAAGACAATCCAGGCTGGGCATGGTGGCTCATGCCTGTAATCCCAGCACTTTGGGAGGCCGAGGCAGGTGAATCACCTGAGGTCAGGAGTTTGAGACCAGCCTGGCCAACGTGGTGAAACCCTGTCTTTACTAAAAATACAAAAATCAGCTGGGCGTGGTGGTGTGGGCCTGTAGTCCTAGCTACTCTGGAGGCTGAGGCAGGAGAATTGCTTGAACCTGGGAGGCAGAGGTTGTGGTGAGCTGAGATGGTGCCACTGCACTCCATTCTGGGTGACAGAGCAAGACTCCATCTCAAAAAAAAGACAGTCCAATTAAAAATGGGCAAAAGCTTTGAATACTGTATCAGAGAAGATACAGTAATTACAAATAAGCACATAAGATGCTTGATATCATTAGACATAAAGGGAAGTACAAGTGAAAACCACAGCGTGAAACTGCTATACTTCTGCTAAAATGGCTGAGATCAGAAAGGCTAACAGTACCCAGTGTTGGTGAGTAGGTGGCAGATTTAGAACTATCAAACATTAGGGCCGGGCGCTGTGGTTTACGCCTGTAATCCCAGCACTTTGAGAGGTCAAGGCGGGTGGATCACGAGGTCAGGAGTTCGAGACCAGCCTGGCCAACATAGTGAAACCCCATCTCTACTAAAAATACAGAAAATTAGCCAGGCGTGGTGGCAGGCACCTGTAATCCCAGCTACTTGGGAGACTGAGGCAGGAGAATCACTTGAACCCCAGAGGCGGAGGTTGCAGTGAGCCAAGATCACGCCATTGCACTCCAGCAAAAAAAAAAAAAAAAAAAAAAACAGTTTGACAGTTCCTTTTTTTTTTTTTTTTTTTTTTTGAGACGGAGTCTGGCTCTGTTGCCCAGGCTGGAGTGCAGTGGTGCAATCTCAGCTCACTGCAAGCTCCGCCTCCCGAGTTCACGCCTTTCTTCTGCCTCAGCCTCCCGAGTAGCTAGGACTACAGGCGCCTGCCACCATCCCCGGCTGATTTTTTGCATTTTTAGTAGAGACGGGGTTTCACCGTGTTAGCCAGGATGGTCTCGATCTCCTGACCGCGTGATCCATCTGCCTCGGCCTCCCAAAGTGCTGGGATTGCAGGCGTGAGCCACTGCACCCAGCCATTTTGTTTTGTTTTTAAGGAAACTTCACTAGCAGGAAAACAATTACTTTAAAAATTAAACATACACTTACCATATGACCCAGAAATTCTACTCTTAGTTATCTACCTAACAAAAGTAAAAACATGTCCACACACAGAGACTTTTTACTTTTAAAAAGCAAAATCTTTTTACTTTTAAAAAGGAAAATCTTTTTACTTTTAAAAAGTAAAACGTTGGCTGGGCATGGTGGCTCACACCTGTAATCCCAGCACTTTGGGAGGCCGAGGCGGGCGGATCATGAGGTCAGGAGATCAAGACCATCCTGGCTAACAGGGTGAAACCCTGTCTCTACTAAAAATACAAAAATTATCCGGGCGTGGTGGCGGGCGCCTGTAGTCCCAGCTACTCGGGAGGCTGAGGCAGGAGAATGGCGTGAACCCAGGAGGCGGAGCTTGCAGTGAGCCGAGATCTCGCCACTGCACTCCAACCTGGGAGACAGAGCGAGACTCCGTCTCAAAAAAAAAAAAAAAAAGTAAAATGTTTTTACTTTTACATACACAAAGACTTGTGTGTGACTGCTGCCAAAAACTGGAAACAGCCGGGTAGGGTGGCTCACGCCTGTAATCCCAGCACCTTAGGAGGCCAAGGTGGGTGGATCGTTTGAGCTCAGGCGTTCAAGACTATCCTGGGCAATACGGTGAAACCCTGTCTCTACAAAAAAATACAACACCTTAGCTGGGCGTGGTGGTGTGCTTCTGTGGTCCCAGCTACTTGGGAAGCTGAGGTGGGAGGATTGCTTGAGCCCAGTGGGTGGAGGTTGCAGTGGGCTGAGATTGTGCCATTGCATTCCAGCCTGGGTGATAGAGTGAGACTCTGTTTCAGGAAACACAAAAAACAAAACTGGAAACAATTCAGATTTTGATCAACTGTCCATCAACTAGTGAATGAATATATAAAAGGTAGAACTATATCCTCATAGTGGAATGCTACCTAGCAATTTAAAAAACTATTGGTACATGAAACAAAATGGATGAACCTCAGAAATGTGCTAAGTGGAAGAAGCCAGAGACATAAGTCAACACATTGTATCATTCCATTTATATGAAATATCTAGTAAAGGAAAAACTATAGAAATAGATTTAAGGCCAGGCATGTTGGCTTACGCTTGTAATCCCAGCACTTTGGGAGGCCGAGGCAGGCAGATCACGAGGTCAGGAGTTCGAGACCAGCCTGACCAACATGGTGAAACCCTGTCTCTACTAAAAATACAAAAATTAGCCGGGCGTGGTGGTGGGCATCTGTAATCCCAGCTACTTGGGAGGCTGAGGCAGGAGAATCGCTTGAACCTGGGAGGCGGAGGTTGCAGTGAGGAGATCGCACCACTGCACTCCAGCCTGGGCGACAGAGCAAGACTTTGTCTCAAAAAAAAAAGAAATAGATTTTAAAAAGTAATCTTGGTGGGCCTCCCAAGCCTAAAAGCCACATTCTACACTTTCTCTGCTGAGGGCAGCTTTTATTGGTTCTCTCCAGTGGTTTGGCAAAAACCATAAACTTACTAACTTGGAATAATTGGGCCATTTTTAGGTATATAGTCATTTGCAAAAATATGTGGGAAAATTTAGATTTGTACAGCAGCTAAATTGAGGGTAGAATGATAATCGTTTGCTTTACAAAAGAAGGCATATTCATGTTCTGCATGAGTTTTCATGACAAAAAAGGGCAAGGTAATCTCCTTCTCCCCACCCCCAATTTTGAGAAAAGGAAACACTTCTAGTTTCTTTTATTGAGAGCGGTCTCCCCCATTGATGGGGACCCCTAATTGATGGGGTCCTCTCTAGGAGATTTTATCCCAATTGTACAGCTTCCTGGTAAAAGCAGATCTGTGTAGCTGAGTCCGGATCCCTAAAGCATTGCTGTAGGTTGAGTATATTGGGGGCAAACTGAAAATACATACAGTCAGCTTACAGTCATTTCTGCTGACTTTTTTAAGTGCTCCCTTACATCATTTAGCATTTGGGATGTTTGCATTAGAATTGAAATAGAGAATTGTCTAGTCCATTCTCCTTTGCTTTTGGAGACTTTAGGGGAGATTGCACTTGCACAACTGGTATTTTGGCGGGGGTGGGGGGTGTATTTTGAAATCATTGTTCTATAACCAGTGTGTCATTGTTACTCAGCCTGTCTAAAGAATCACTTCTGGCTGAGATTTATATCCATTTTATTTTCTCTCTGGCAAAAATTCAAGTGGCTCTTCTTCCAGCTTTTTTTTCTCCCCTTCTCTAGCTTAATTTGTCAGTTCCATTCTTAAACATTCTGCATAGATGCCTGGTTTCCTGAGCCAACTCTTTTCTCTTACTAAACGGGGTGATGTTATGTTTTTAAGCTGCTATGTAGGTGACAATGACATTTTACTCTTTGAACGTTCAGACTATCTAGTCAACACAAGCTTTATAGAAGCAGCTTTCTCTGACCCAGCATTCGGAGATGACTTGGATTTTCGGGAATAAACGTTTTTAAAGGGGATTGAGGTTTCAAAGTGAGATCTTCCAGCCTGCTTATAAGGTAAATGCCCGCCTGACCACTAGATGCTTCCCAGGAGCTCTGCCACCCTCCAGTTTTTCCTTCTTTCCTTAAAGACCTCAGATTTTTTTTTTTTTTTTTTTTTTTTTAATAGAGGCAGGGTCCCACATGTTGCCCAGGCTGGTCTGTAACTATTGGGCTCAAGTGATCTTCCTCCCTCAGCCTCCCAAAATGCTGGGATTACAGACGTGAGCCACAGTGCTGGCCGACTTCAGATTTTCTTAAGGCATTGTTTGGAAAGCAAGATTCAAGGAAACTCCTCCTTAGGTTGCAGCGAGCTGAGATTGCGCCAGCCTGGGCCACAGAGCAAGACTCCATCTCAAAAAAAAAAAAAAAAAAGGAAACTCCTCCTTGTTACCGGGGTTTTTTTGGTGCTTGAGTAAGCGTTGCTTGTTGCTGCTTAAAATACATCATCAGCAGCTCTTTCCATAGAAACTACAAGGCTTTCTTGTTATGGGATTGCCACTGCTTGGAATGCTGTCAGCCTGTGTGTTTATTTGTCTATAAAGTTATAGCCTGGTGGGGCCAGAATGGCAGCCAGTCTTGAAAGATTATATATATATTGCTGCTGTATTTGTCTCTCTCCATGTCCTAGAGATCCTGTGAAAAAGGAGCTCTGGCTTCAGATCACTGCAGGGTTTTGCCATTCTTCCCTCTCTTACCCGGGGAGGCTGAAATGACAGCGTGAGCTGGCCTTCTGTGCTCACGCCCGCTCCTCCTTCCTAAGACAGTCTTTGAAACTTGCAAGGACAAGAATACCCATGGCAATTGAAGGCCTCCTTTTTTTTCATAGTCAAACCTAAGCCTTGAGAAAGTGCTTAATTTTATAAACAAAGAATTAGACACTTGGTTTACTTCCTCTGCTATAAAACTATGCTTGGAGCCAGGCGTGGTGGCTCACGCCTGTAATACCAGCACTTTGGGAGGCTGAGGCGGGTGGATCACCTGAGCTCAGGAGTTCGAGACCGGCCTGGCCAACATGGTGAAATCCTGTCTCTACTAAAAATACAAAAAAATGGCCAGGCGTGGTAGCTCACGCCTGTAATCCTAGCACTTTGGGAGGCCAAGGTGGGTGGATCACGAGGTCAGGAGATCGAGACCATCCTGGCTAACACAGTGAAACCCCATCTCTACTAAAAAACTACAAAAAAATTAGCTGGGCGTGGTGGCAGGCGCCTGTAGTCCCAGCTACTCGGGAGGCTGAGGCAGGAGAATGACGTGAACCTGGGAGGCGGAGCTTGCCGTGAGCAGAGCTTGCGCCACTGCACTCCAGCCTGGGCGACAGAGCGAGACTCCGTCTCAAAAAAAAAAAAAAAAATTAGCTGGGGGTGGTGGCGGGCACCTGTAATCCCAGCTACTCTGGAGGCTGAGACAGGAGAATCACTTGAACCCAGGAGGCGGAGGTTGCAGTGAGCTGAGATCGTGCCATTGTACTCCAGCCTGGGCAACAAGAGTGAAACTCAATCCGAAGAAAAAAAACTATGCTTAGTTTATGGTTTGATGGATCACTGTAAAAGCAGAATATAAATGTTTGAAGATTCCAAGCATTAAGGTACTTTTGGAACATGCTGTAGGTATGGCTCCCCCATTTTTTTTTTTGAGACGGAGTCTTGCTCTGTCGCCCAGGCTGGAGTGTAGTGATACAATCTCGGCTCACTTCAGTCTCTGCCTCCCAGGTTCAAGCGATTCTCCTGTCTCAGCCTCCTGAGTAGGCGGGATTACAGGTGCACACCACCACACCCATCTAATTTTTGTATTTTTAGTAGAGACGGGGTTTCACCATGTTGGCCAGGTTGGTCTCAAACTCCTGACCTCAGGTGATCCGCCCACCTCGGCCTCACACAGTGCTGGGATTATAGGCGTGAGCCACTGGGCCCAGCCAGTGCCTCTTTTTGTTTAAGGAACTGATGTTTGGGGACAAATTGTGTGTTCTCGCGCGTGTTTGCACATGTGCTGCAGCATTGTTAGACTCAGCTGTTCATGTTCATGGGTCTGAAGAGTCTCCAGATTATTTGTTGGACTTTTAAGATGCATTGTTTGCCTTTAATTTGTTTTAACTACCTTGTCTAGCACATTTGTTTTGTCTTACACTCAAACAAATTTGTACCTCTGGAATCTCTAGCAACCAGTAGTGTGGGGTAGGGATCAGAAATGTGCTGGAGAGGTGATAGGGATTGACAGGGTAGACGTTACAAGATTGTAGTAGACTACCAGATTTTACTAGATTTTCTTTTGATCAGTTTGTGGATGGTTCCACCAGAGGGCAGTGAAGGAACAGACATGACGTAGAATTCAGACTTCGTTTTTCTCAAAAGCAGGACAGGGTTGCCTTTAGCTGAAGTTAAAGGTGGACAGCGTTTATGGTTAGATTTACTTGAGTCCTGGCTCCCTATGTGAGCACAGATAATGGTTCTGTAAGAGTTGTTAGAGTCTCAAATTGTGGTCTGTGAAGGTGTGGTATGTATTAATTTTTAAACTGGAGGCTCTAGCACAACAGCTGATAAATCTTAATGTTCGCCTTGAATGGAAATTCTGTGTGTGTGGGGGTGTGTGTGTGTGTGTGTGTGTGTGTGTGTATTTTTTTTTTTTTTTTTTTAAGAGACAGAGTCTCACTTCTTTGCCCAGGCTGGAGTACAATAGCATGATCTCGGCACGCTGCAACATCTGCCTGCTGTGTTCAAGTGATTCTGCTGCCTCAGCCTTCTGAGTAGCTGGGATTACAGGCACGCACCACCATGCCCGGCTAATTTTTGTAATTTTAGTAGAGACGTGGTTTCACCATGTTGGTCAGGCTGGTCTCGAACTCCCTACCTCAATGATGCACCCAGTTAGAAGTGTGTGTGTGTGTATGTGTATGTATTTTTTTTTGTTTGGTTTTGTTTTGTTTTGAGACGGAGTCTTGCTCTGTCACCCAGGCTAGAGTGCAGTGGCGCGATCTCAGCTCCCTGCAGCCTCCTCCTGGGTTCAAGCAGTTCTCTGCCTCAGCCTCCCAAGTAGCTGGGATTACAGGAGCCCGCCACCACGCCTGGCTAATTTTTTTTTGTTGTTTTTTTTTGTTTAGTAGAAACAGGGTTTTAACCATCTTGGCCAGGCTGGTCTTGACCTCCTGACCTCGTGATCCACCTGCCTCGGCCTCCCAAAGTGCTGGGATTACAGGCATGAGCCACCTCCCCTGGCTGGAAATGTATATATTTTTAAATCTCTGACCATCATTTGCCATCACATAGTCCCCCAGCCACACTCTATAATGTTAAAAGTGCTTTATTTTCTTCCTAGTGCTTATCACTGTCTGAAATCACCTTGATTTCAGTTACTTGTTTATAGTCTGTCTCCCCAACCCACTTCAGGCTATATTTAGCCTAGCATAGTGAATGTCTGGCACATGGTAGGTATGCAGTAAGTATTAGAAGGAAGGAAGGAACGTTTTCTTGGAATACCAGTAACTGTTCAGTATGTCGTGGATTTTTAAAATTTGTTTCACTTTTCATTTCTGAGAAAACAGAATCTGTCCAAACAAGTCTTTCCTGGCCTCCTTTCTTCAGCTTAGGTCCTGACTGTTGGCAAGAATGAAGATGAATCCTATTCTGAGTCTCTTTCCTCTCTTCCACCCTAGCTTGCCAGCAAAGCACGGACAGAGAAGGAGGAGAAGCTGAGCCAGGCCTATGCAATCAGTGCTGGTGTCTCTCTAGAGGGCCAGCAGCTCTTCCAGACCATTCACAAGACGTGAGTTTTGGGATCGGAGAGGTCCTTTGTCCTGGGGTAATGCTACCTGGTTGTGCTGTCTGGTGGCAGGCTTTTGGGTGGTTGTCTTCCTAAAAGTCTACTGGGGAAGCTGGATAGGGTATTGGCAATACGCCAGCATCCAGAGGTGCAGGTGCTGTAGCCCCCTTTCCACACTGAAGAATAGTGTAATCACGGACAAGTTGTCTTCTCTGGTCTTTAGTTTCTTGTCTGTAAAACTTAGTTTTGGATTAGATTATCCCTAAGGATCCCTTCTAGACCTAGTAGTCCATAACTTAGAACTAGTGATTTCTTCTCTTTGATTTTGTTGTTTTGTGCCTTTCTTTAAAAGCTGATGCAGTTTTTATTAAGGGAAAGTTATATCTGTATCACTTTTCCCATTGTAGATTGGGATGAACACAGGGAGTTAGAGCAGGCCACCTTCTTACCACCTCTTAAAAGACATTTTGTTGGTCGGGCATGGTGGCTCACGCCTGTAATCCCAGCACTTTGGGAGGCCGAGGTGGGCGGTTCACCTGAGGTCGGGAGTTCCAGACTAGCCTGACCAACATGGTAAAACCCCCATCTCTACTAAAAATATAAAATTAGCCAGGCGTGGTGGTGCATACCTGTAATCCCAGCTACTTGGGAGGCTGAGGCAGGAGATTCGCTTGAACCCTGGAGGTGGAGGTTGTGGTGAGCCAAGATTGTGCATTGCATTCCAGCCTGGGCAACAAGAGCAAAACTCCGTCTCAAAAAAAAAAAAAAAAAAAAACATTTTGTCACAGCAGAAGTCATTTGACTCTCCACTAGCTTCCCTAGCTGCTGAAAAACTGGAACATTTGACACCCCTCTCCACCCCGCCTCCCCCCGCCCCACACTGCCGTCTGTTACTCTGTTTAACCACCCTGGATCTGGTGCACAGATGGCAGCTGGCATCAGAGCTGTTTGAGGCTGTGGTGTGAGTATCTGAACATTTACAGGTATGTGAAGGAACTCCCAGTTGCATCAGCTGCCCTGGGGCTTCCCAATTGTGAACTGGAACAGGTTTTCCCAGTCTGGCAAGTGCCCAACTGTCTGATAATTGAAAAGAGCCAGTCTGAAGAGCAGCTCCCATTATGGGTGATAAGGGTCAGAGTACAGATCATAGTAAGATGGGGAGTTTGTTCTCTCTCTCTTTTTTTTGAGTCGGAGTCTCACTGTGTCGCCAGGCTGGAGTCCAATGGTGCAATCTTGGCTCACCGCAATCTCTGCCTCCCAGGTTCAAGCGATTCTCCTGCTTCACCCTCCCGAGTAACTGGGACTACAGGCGCGCAGTCCCACGCCCAGCTAATTTTTGTATTTTTAGTAGAGACAGGGTTTCATCATGTTGACCAGGATGGTCTCCATCTCCTGACCTTATGATCCGCCCGCTTTGGCCTCCAAAGTGTTGGGATTACAGGCGTGAGCCACTGTGCCTGGCCTCTCTTTCTTTCTTTCTTTTTTTTTTTTTTTTTTTTTTTTTTGAGACAGGGTCTCACTTTTATTGCCTAGGTTGGAGTGCAGTGGTGCGATTTTAGCTTACTGTAGCCTCAATCTCCCCGGCTCTGGTGATTCTCCCACCTCAGCCCCTGGAGTAACTGGGACTACAGACGCATGCCACCACTACCGGCTAATTTTTTGTATGTATTTTTAGTAGAGACGAGTTTTTGCCATGTTGCCCAGTCTGGTCTCGAACTCCTGGACTCAAGCAATCTACCCGCCTCGGCCTCCCAAAGCGCGGGGATTACAGGTGTGAGCCACTGCGCCCGGCCTGTTCTCCTGTCTTTCTAAAGGTGGTATTTCTCCCTAGGCCAATGGTTGACAAACTGTGCCAGCAGGCCACATCTGCTCATCTGTTTTACCTATTGTCCATGCTACTTTTGTACAACTGTGGCAGAACTCAGTGCTAGCTGTAACAGATGATATGGACTGCAAAGCCTAAAATGTTTGTTACAAGACCCTTAAGAGAAAAAGTTTGCCACCCTCTGCCCTAGGCTGCTATCTTAGTTTGGATTCTTGAGGCCACTATCACATTTTTATGACTCTCCAGATCTCTGATGCTTCAGAGTAACAATTTCTGGGCTCTCCCAAGAATAAATGTGCATGAGTTTCATTGCTTTTCTAGCCAGTGGCACCCAAGGAATGTTTCTTGGCTACTATATGGGCTGCTGGCATCTAGTTGTTGGCTGAGTGGTGAGCTGGGAACTTGGGATCAGCCTTCTGGAGTTATTTATTCATCAGACAGGAGATGTGGGATGCCCCCAAGAGGTTACATTTCGCCTGCTGTCTTCTCCTTCCAGCATTAAAGACTGTAAATGGCAAGAAAAAAACATCGTAGTCATGGAAGAAGTTGTTATTACACCCCCATATCAAGTGGAAAACTGTAAAGGCAAAGAGGGGAGTGCACTGAGCCATGTACGCAAAATAGTAAGTAAAGGAGCCTTCAGACTTTAGGGGAGAGAGGATGGTTCCTTGGGCCTTTAGTCTTTAGCACCAGACCAGGACATTGTGCTACAGTCTCTGCCTCCTCTAGCAGCCCTGTCTGGCCTCCCTGCCTTCCCTGTACTGTGGGGTTCTGCAGTCCTGTGGGAATGGAACCACTGGGTGGTGTGGAATGAAGTGAGTGGGTGACCCTATGTCCTTTGCTGGCTTTTTGGAATTAGCAAGACTGTTCCATGGTATTGGGCCTGAGCAGTTTCTCTCATCCCATATTGAGTTTTTCTTTTTTAGAGACAGAGTCTCGCTCTGTCGCCCACGCTGGAGTGCAGTGGCGCGATCTCAGCTCACTGCAACCTCCGCCTCCCGGGTTCAAGCGATTCTCCTGCCTCAGCTTCCCGAGTACCTGGGACTACAGGCGTATGCCACCACACCCGGCTAGAGATGGGGTTTCACCATGTTGGCCAGGCTGGTCTCGATCTCCTGACCTGAAGTGATCTGCCCACCTTGGCCTCCCAAAGTGCTGGGATTGCAGGTATGAGCCACCACGCCTGGCCCCATATTGGGTTTTTCTTAGCTGTAGGTACCATTCTAGAAAGATCTGGTTGGTATAAATCAGTTGCCGTCGGTGTCTCTGACCCTACATATGTCACTGGACTTAGCATTTGTTAAAACAAACTTAAAAAACACTCCTGCTTTTTTTTTTTTTTTCCTCTGAGGAACATTGAGAGACCAACATTGTAGATGTAGGAGGTGTGATAAGACTGTAATTCCCCCACCAGCTTTTCATTTTGTACTTGTGTATAGAAGAGAGGAGGAGTTTAGGTCATGATAATCTCCCCTTATTATATTTTATAGTTTAGTTTGTAGATTCACCTTCTTCTAGCCAATCTTAGTGGAAACTGCAAAAAAAATGTGGCTGAAGCAGGAGGCCCTGGCCTACCTTGTGGTTGGGAAGGCCAATAGACAGCAAGGGCAAAGGTGCCTGGATATTACATGGGCTGGACAGCCAGGATGGGGCTGTGGAAACCTGGGTTGGATTGTTTGGGAGACCTTTCTTCCCCATCTCCTTTGTTGACCTGGGTTGCCTGGTCTTTTTCAGGTTGAAAAACATTTTAGAGACGTGGAAAGCCAAAAGATACTGCAACGTTCACAAGCCCAGCAACCACAGAAGGAGGCTGCCCTGTCATCCTGAGTCCGTACACATGGAGGACTCTTCCAGCATCCAGCCAAGGAGGCGCTGGTGGTGGCTTCAGCGGAGGCAGGCCGGGGGAGGGAAGGGATCCTATATGTCCTGTTGGCTCTTAACAAAGGGTCAGCATTTCCAAATCTTAGACTTGAACAAACAAAACACCCAACAAAAAAGAACAAGAGAATAATTTAAAAGTTGAATCATTACTTGACTAACAGACTTCGGTCCACCATGTCCTTTTCACAGCCCTCTTCTGGAACAGTCACCTTGTTAATTTTATTTTTGAAAATTCTTTTCCCACTCTGCCCTTTACTTCTGACTTTCCTTTCCTAGTCTGTTCCTGCCATTCTGTTTTTATAAGTGGCTACACTTGCCTTCTGAATGATTGAAAGAAACTTTTACATCTTTTCTTCCAAAATAAAAGTAACAAGCTGACTGTGATTCTTAAGTTGAGACCAGAGCAGCAAACGTCTCACTTTAAACTTTTGTTTTCTTTTCCTTTTTTTCTTTTCTTTTCTTTTCTTTTTTTTTTTTTTTTTTTTGCACAGGGCATGGCTTGAATTAGTTTTATTTTTCTTAACTTTAAATATATATATGAAAATATATATTAAAATGTTCTCTAAATATTTTCTGCTTCTTGCAGGTCTCTTTTTACTAGATCATGGCTGTTCTTCCCACCTCATCCCTCTGAAAATAAAAATGTATTGCCCTCCCCACCATCCATCATAGCCAGGCCACTAACTTGACTTGGTGCAAGAGATTCTTGCTGCGAACTTTGTAGAGCCAATGTGCAGATAGAATTTGGCTTTGAGGGTTCCTGATGGCTTTTTAGTCTTTAACTGTGTGTGTACCAGTCTCACATTTGGCCCAAACCTCAGGATTCTCCCTCTGCCTGTCTGTCTTCATGGTACTAGAAGAACTTCCTCGCCACTCTCTCCACATGAGAGAGTCAGCTGCCCTTTCTCCTGTGCCTCTGCAGGAAGAACTCTCTTACATGGCACATCTCAGCTCCTCATTGAGGGATAGTTTTCTTCGATAAGAAACCTGGAGTCCATTTACTCTGACCTCTCTTTAAATCTATATCCAGAGCCACTAGCCCAGGAAAAACTTGGGTGACCCGTAATTTCTCTTCTCCTGCTGTCCTTTTGCTCTTACGCCCCACCCCAACTCCCCTTAAATTTTACAAGCTTATGACAGTTTGTATGTGCTCAGCCAATGAGCAGAAAGCCTGGAAAGAATTTCTGGACTTTAGCCCACCAGTTTGTCTGGTTGACTAACCTGCTGAGAGCTAAAATTGGCACCCATTGTCCCGTGCCTTCAGGCAGTCTCCTGGGGCAGAGTATGCCACCATCCGAATGTCAGGCACTGAGTGGGATGTGGGTGATGCTCACATGACTGGCTAGAGCTTTGGGGGTGGGGTGGGGGTTAACTACTATTTTTTTGGCCATGATCTCTTTCCCCTTCCTTTTTTTTTTAATTAAATAAATGGATCAAATTAAATAATTCAAGCCCTGCCTTCAAAATGAAATTTTTTTTTTTTAGTATTATTTAGCAAAAACAATAAAACCCAAATTTTTTTAACCATCACTCATGTCTCAGGTTTGTGCGTCCTTTAGAGGCCCCAGGGGAGAGGATCCAAGGTATGTCTGTCTGGTTTGACCTTTCTCTTTAGAGTCTCTTCTTCCTACTATTTACCCTCTCTTTTCACCCCCAAGGACTCATCCAGAAATATAATGCAGGGTATAATTTAAGATGGGGGTCCAGGGTTTGGAGTGGTGTGTAGGTGGAGTGTGGGGAAAAGGCTGTAGTCACATACATAGAACCATTTGTTACAGGACTGTTTGGAGGCACAAATGGTCGGCGAGCTGAGAAGTAAACTTTCAGATCCACCTGCCACTGGTCTGAACTTGATTTAAAGAACTGAGCCTTTGATTTAGCCTACATGGGAATGTAGACTTAGAGAAGGTGAGAGAGGGAGAAGGGAAGAGACCTTGTAAGATCTATAAAACCTAAGAGATACGATGAGTGGAGGTGATTAATTAATGGGAAACAGCAAGCCTGGGAGGAAGCTCTTCATCATGTGTCCCACATCTTCCTGTCCCCCACCATTAGTCTTAATTCTGTAAATGGGGGGAAGTGAGTACCAACTGGGTTTGGCAGGAAGCACTTTTGACTCCTTAGTTTTAGTTGTTAAATGATGTGGAACTTTAAGCAGTTCAGGAGGTGGAGTTAGTGTGGTTGGAAAGGCAGGCAGTGAGGTGTGGAAGAAAGAACAAGGGCTTTGATAACTTCATTCCTCATGTTGTTCCTGGATAAGTCATTTCATCTTTCTTAGCCTTAAATTTCCCAACTGTAAATGTGGAAATAATGTCCATCTCCTAGGGTTGATATGAAGGGTTAGTAAGGTATTTTAAAAGCCTAATACTTAGAAAGTGCTCTGTAAATGTTAGTATAAATGTTAGCTTGATCCTTGGACAGTTAAATCTGGAGGTGAGATTGGAGTAGATGATTTCTAGAAGTTCCATGTTTGCTTTAGAAGCCTTAGTTTAGACCAGGTGCAGTGGCTATGCCTGTAGTCCCAGCACTTTGCGAGGCCAAGGCAGGGGCTCAAGACCATTCTGGGTGGCATAGTGAGACCCCCCATCTCTACAAAAAATAAGTTTAAAAAAAATTAGGCAGATGCAATGGTACATGCCTGTAGTCCCAACTACTTGGGAGACTGAGGTGGGAGGATCACTTGAGCCAGGGAGGTTGAGGCTGCAGTGAGTTGTGATCGTACCACTGCACTCCAGGATGCACTCCAACCTGGTGACAGCAAGATACTGTCTCTTTAAAAAAAAAAAAAAAAAAAAAAGGCTTTGTTTAGATGGTATTTGAAGGGAGGCTAATATGTAAAGCACCTGGGCAGATCTGGTTCAGGCAGGGGTAGGGGTCTCAGAGCCCTGCCCTGGGTCTCACAGATCTCACCCTTAACCCTTCCTTGGAGTGCCTAAGGAATGCTTTTGATTATAATTTTTTTTTGAGATGAAGTTTTACTCTTGTCGCCCAGGCTGGAGTGCAATGGCACGATCCCGGCTCACTGCAACCTCCGCCTCCCGGGTTCAACTGATTCTCCTGCCTCAGCCCCCCGAGTAGCTGGGATTACAGGCACGTGCCACCATGCCTGGCTAATTTTGTATTTTTAGTGGAGACTGGGTTTCTCCATGTTGGTCAGGCTGGTCTCAAACTCCCAACCTCAGGTGATCCACCTGTCTCGGCCTGCCATAATGCTGGGATTACAGGCGCGAGCCACGGCACCTGGCCTTGATTATAATTTTCAAAACTATTTTTCAGAGTAGAGAGTGAGTTCCACTGAGGCCAAGTGACTTGTCTAGAGTGCTCCACCTGCCTGTGGTAGCAGAGCTGGAAGAAGGCCCGAGGCTTAACACTCATGGGTTTCTAATGCACTGGGACTTTCCAAAGTGATGGCATGTGTACTGCTAACTTTTGTTTGCCAGAATGAGGCTGGAACACGGGAGACTAGTGAGAATGGCAGAAATTGCCACCTAGATTGAAAGCATATTGAACCATGGAAGAGCGTGGTGCAGAGAGCTTACATCTATGATGTAGTATGGACAGTAGTTTTGCAGTGTCCCCTCGGCTTTGTTTTGGGGTGTTCTCCTTTCTCCCCAAATATACACACACACACACACACCTCTATACCCAGCACCTGATTATCTTGCCACCACCATGCACATGCCTTTGGAGTTACTGCTATTTAGAGCATCCAATTATTGTATAAACAGCCATACCACAGTGAGTTGATACTGAATCTGTGCCGTTCAAGTCTCAGCAGCTCATTACTGATTTCTGTTTGGTGTTTTGAAAATTTGAAAATTGCTCAAGCACTTCAATATGAGTTCAGTGGCTCCAGCCTGTGAACTACTGATTGAGGAGGGTAAAGGCTCCCTGACATATTTGAAGCTAAGAATGTGTGTCTCAAAATCTGTTCTCCTGTTGAAACATACTGGTAAAGGAAATAGAGGCATTTCATTCATACACAGATCGAGTGTGCTGTCCCGCGTGGTATGGCGGCTACAGCATGGAGGGTACTGTGGTGAGAATGTGTAGTGCTGGAAGCTGAAATGTACAGGATGAGTGGTAAGGACAATGGTAGAAGTGGGAGTGTGGGAGGGAGCTGTTTGCCTGGTTGGAAGATGTTAGATTTACATGGTAGGTTTGCTTTCGTATCACTGCTGGAGGCCATCAGTGCCAGAGAATTCCTCTTTAAGAAACTTGGAATCGGCCGGGCGCGGTGGCTCACGCCTGTAATCCCAGCACTTTGGGAGGCTGAGGCGGGCGATCACGAGGTCAGGAGATCGAGACCATGCTGGCCAACATGGTGAAACCCTGTCTCTACTAAAAATACAAAAATATTAGCCGGGCGTGATGGCACATGCTTGTAGTCCCAGCTACTCGGGAGGCTGAGGCAGGAGAATCACTTGAACCCAGGAGGTGGAGCTTGCAGTGAGCCGAGATCGCGCCAGTGCACTCCAGCCTGGGCGACAGAGTGCGACTCCGCCTCAAAAAAAAAAAAAAAAAAAAGAAACTTGGAATCATCTGCATATATTGCCTGAATTTTAGGGGTTTAACATAATCAGATAAACAGTATGAAGTATCTGAAAAAGATGCTCTTTGGCTGCCATCCACTGGTGATACATTGTGTGGCTGTAATAGTTTCAAAACAAATTTGTTTTTTTATGTTATAAAAACCTTACACAGCCAGGCGCGGTGGCTCACGCCTGTAATCTCAACACTTTGGGAGGCGGAGGCAAGTGGATCACTTGAGGTCAGGAGTTCAAGACCAGCCTGGCCAATGTGGTGAAACTCCATCTGTACTAAAAATACAAAAACTAGCTGGGCGTGGCAGTGTGCACCTGTGGTCCCAGCTACTTGGGAGGCTGAGGCAGGAGAATTGCTTGAACCCGGGAGGTGGAGGTTGCAGTGAGCTGAGATCGCACCACTGCACTCCAGCCTCGCGACAGAGTGAGGCTCTGTCTCAAAAACAAACGAAAAACAACCTTACGTGGCTCATTACAGAAAAACTAGAAAACAAGGCAGATATTTTCATCTACCACCCCCTAAAACATTGTTAACTTCTTTTTTTATCCTTTCACGTTCGTTCCTATACAAATGATGTTTTCTAGATTTTGAGACAGCTTTCCTTGCCCGTTGTGTTTCTGAAAGTGCAGTGCATGATGTCAAAAGAAACTTGCCAACTGGTTCCAGTCCACAAAGTTAAGTCAATGGTATACTCCAATTTATTAGCATCTTAGAATTGATATATATATAAGGTAAGGGGCTAGATGATCTCTAAGATTACTTCCAACCTCAGTAATCTCTATCTTGCTCTACAATGCCCTGCTTCAGGGCCACCCGTGAAGCCATTCTTGACAATTGGAATGGAAACTGATACCTTCAGTAATTTGTTTCTGTCACTCATGTCATTTGGCATGTATGAGTTGCCTTTTCGGTATTTGTTTAGATTTATCTTTAGTGGTCTATTGGGGTGTCTTGAGGCTCCAAGGCAGGGAAAGTTACTCACTCATTGTGTATTTGCTAGCACCCAGTTGTTGAGACAGAACGGAAAATAGAGTTTTTAAAGTCATCAGCATAATAACTGGATATGTTGCCTGAGTCAATATGAAAAGTGATCCAGGAGTAGGTTTTGAGGAAAGCTTAGAGTTCAAGTTTGGAAAGAGGACAACCAGTAAAGGATACAGGGGAAGAAAGAGAGATGCACCTGGTTCCAGACCGGAAAGCAGCAGGAATCTACCTCAGGTTTCTCTAGAGCAGACTCTGGCAGCTGGGACCAAGTCTGGTCAGATTGTAGTCCCCCTTCCTATCTGGCCTCTCCCATTTTTCTATAATTTCCAGTTTTGTTGAAAAGTCTAAATTGGAGCTAAGTTTCTTAATTGGCTGGGTAAGGTGAGGCTAAGGCATATTTCCAGTGACTAATCAACTAACCTCTCCTTTTTCTTTGGTCCTCTGGTGCGGACTTCTGCAGTGTTAGACAAGAACTTCTTACAGGTCTTTCGTGGAGGGACCAGCAAGTGGTGGATTCTTTTACTAATCTGGCCCCTTTTATTCTGGTCTGTCTCCTAGCTTAAAGTTGTTGCTTATGCTTACTGGAGGGAGGGGCGTGTATGTCTCTAGAGAGAATATTTATAGATGGCCACTGAGATGTGATTTCAGCTGAAATCTGAAGAACAAAGTGCTAGCCAAGAGTGTTCGGACAGAGGGAACAGCAGGTGCTAAAGTCAGGTTGCCAAGAGCTTGGGATGTTCAGGAACTGACAGAAGACAGGCAGCTGAAGCCTGCTGAGCAGCACGATAGAGAAGTAGGTGGAGCCAGGTGGTGCAGGACCTTACAGTTATCCTAGAGACTGGGTTCTTTGGCACCATGGGCAGCTACGGGACTTGGTCCAGTATCAGACAGTGGCAGCGGAAGCAAGGAGGCTGCTGGGTTAGGGGTCGGTGCAGCAGTCTGGGTCGGAGACAGTGGTGGCAAAGAATTGGTTTCAGAGCTGACAGGACTTGATGCACTGAATGTGAGGGCAAGGTGGTGAGGGACAGAGAGGAACGATGGATGCCTTCTAGGTAGGTGGCAAACAATAGGAGAGGAAGAAGTTTGTGGAAGAATCTGGAATTTTTGAATTGCCATTTTATCTTGCCCAGGAAACACTGAAGAGCAGATGGCAAATGAGCAGCTGGATAACAAGCCTGGGCTTAGAGAAGCGTGGGATGGAGTTAGACATCCAGTGACTGTCACGTCACCTGTGAACTCTGAGAAGACGAGGTTGGGATTTCTGCTCACAGTGGGTAGATTTGCCTCAGATAGGAGGGGCCCTTCTTCCCTGACAGGGCAGTGCTAGGAGCTGAGTCTAGATTTGTCAGGGAGGTGAGGGTAAGTGACTTCCTGTCTGGTGGCCCAGTTAACCTGAAAGGGGAATAGGGTAAGACTATGGAGTGCCCTTTTAGAGATGCATGCTCATGAATTTTGGGGGTAAACAGGCACCCATTGTGTGCCTCTGCCAATCATATCGAGTGTCCTTAGTGCAGACACAGAGAAGGTGAATAGTTGGGTACAGCCAGGTTGAGAGACGTGTCCAGTCTGTACTGTGGAGGGAGAGGGGTTGAGCTGAGGATATTTATGAAAGGGAGTGAGTATAATATGGGATCCTTCACTCTTGTAAATGTGTGCTGTCATCATGTACGCTTCAGTTTTGTTCAGATGAGACTTTTCTGAAAGTGTCCTGCTGTTGCCCTTATGTACTGGCTCCAGGCAGGACATGTAGCCGTGTAACTCAGCAGTCGGTGTCGACGGTGCAAACAGGATGCGTCCCATGCTGGAGCTGGTATCAGAAGTTTAGAACAGATTTTCTAGCACTTAATGATGCCAGGCTCTTAGAGTTTATACAGTATAGTCCTGCCTCCCACTTTACATATCCCCTCTATAGCGTCCTCAGCAGACTGCCTATACTTGAACTTTCATTGATGGGGCACCCATTACTCAAGGAGGCAACATGTGGCAGCTGTCCGTGCCCTTCTTGACCTCCAGTGGCGGCTCACCATTAGAACTAAGGTTAATGCTCAGGTGTCCTGCATGGTAGTCCCTCTTTCAGGGGTTTTTCTTTTGCTGACAGCCCCTGGGTGAGGGGCACGGGCATTGCTAAATCGGCAAATGTGACTCAGAGCTATCTTCTCCAGTCAGATGGCTTTTGAAGGATGCTTTCCTAGTTCTTGAGTGTGGTCCCAGCACTGGACATGGTCTGTTAGCACACTGGGACCTTTCCTGCAACCATTTACTGCAATGTTGGACACTATAGCAACTAGCTTCTTTTGGCAGATACATCACACTGTTGATTCAGTTTGATGTGATCAGCAAAATCTGCCCAGACTTCTTTACAGAAGTAGCTATTATGCCAAGTCTTCTCCAGCTTGTGTAAGTAGATTTTAGATGCCTAAATACTGAATTTTATATTTATCGCTGCTAAAAAAATTTTTTTTTTTTTTGAGATGGAGTATCACTCTGTCACCCAAGCTGGAGTGTACTGGTGCGATCTTGGCTCACTACAACCTCCGCCTCCTGGGTTCAAGCGATTCTCCTACCTCAGCCTCCCGAGTAGCTGGGATTACAGGCATGCGCCACCACACCTGGCTAATTTTTGTATTTTTCAGTAAAGACAGGGCTTTGCCATGTTGGCCAGGCTGGTTTCAAACCCCTGACCTCAAGTGATCCGCCTGCCTCGGCCTCCCAAAGTGCTGGGATTGCAGGTGTGAGCCACTGCGCCCAGCCCGTTATTAAATATTTTTAACCAACAATTTTAACCTATTAAGAGCTTTAAAAAAAATCTTGATTCTATATCACAGTCTACTAGTTGTCCATCCCAATGTTGTGTTATTCTTAATTTTGATAAACTGTCTTCTGTGTTTTCATCTTATCCAAAGGGATATCCTGAGAGATTTTAATAACATCCAGATGTTTACGATAGACATCTGGTAGCCCTATCAAAAAAGGAAATAAAGTCGTTTGAGTAAAATTTATTTATTTATTTATTTTTGAGACGGAGTCTCACTCTGTCACCAGGCTGGAGTGCAGTGGCACAATTATGGCTCACTGCAACCTCTGCCTCCCGGGTTCAAGCAATTCTCCTGCCTCAGCCTCCCGAGTAGCTGGGACTACAGGTGCACGCCGCTATGCCTGGCTAATTTTTTTTTTGTATTTTAGTAGAGACAGGGTTTCACCATGTTGCCCAGGCTGGTCTTGAACTCCTGAGCTCAGGCAGTCCACCCACCTTGACCTCCCAAAGTGCTAGGATTACAGGTGTGAGCCACTGCACCCAGTTGTAAAACTTATTTTTAGTGAACTCATGTGGGCACTAGTGGTCCTCATGTTTTAGGAAATTGCTCAGACATAATATGTTCAATGAGCCCGTTTTGAGTTTTGTGAACTGTTATGTGACTTGAAAATTGGAAATTTTGCGGAGCTCAAGGCTCTAGCAACCTTCTGTTGGTAATGTTTTCTAAAGATTATTGACAATGATTCCTGAAGTTTTTTCCAGTATAATCTGCTTGTACCAATCATTTGAACTAATTCCGAGGGGCTTGAGATTAACCAGAGGCTCACATTCATGCCCTAGGTTGATAATAGTTCTGCTTCTCTTCCCATTCTAGGGATAATCTATGTTATTCACCCCTTTGCTCTTGTCTAGTAGACCTTGACTTTTTTTTTTTTTTTTTTTTTTTTTTTTAAGACAAGGTCTCCCTCTGTCACCCAGGCTGGAGTGCTGTGGCGTGATCACAGCTTACTGCAGCCTCAACCTCCTGGGCTCAAGCAATCTTTCCACCCCAGCTTCCCGAGTAGCCAGGACTACAGGCATGTGCCACTATGCCCAGCTAATTTTTTTTTTTTTTAAGACAGAGTCTTGCTCTGTCGCCCAGGCTAGAGTGCAGTGGCACAATCTCAGCTCACTGCAGCCTCCACCTCCTGGGTTGAAGTGATTCTTCTGCCTCAGCCTCCCCAGTAGCTGGGACTACAGGCGCACACCACCACGCCTAGCTAATTTTTTTGCATTTTTGGAGACAGCGTTTCACCATGTTAGCTAGGCTAGTCTTGAACTCCTGACCTCAGGTGGTCTGCCCACCTTGGCTTCCCAAGGTGCTCAGATTGCAGGCATGAGCCACCATGCTCTGCCAAGCATGACTAGATTCTGTCAGGCCTGAGTTATGTCAGATTTTACTTTTGCCCCTAACTAGCAATATGACTTGGAAACTTAACTAGCTTGTCAAACGTTGGTTTCCTCATCTGTAAAATCAGAGTCCCTGGCTGGGCACAGTGGCTTACGCCTGTAAATCCCAGCACTTTGGGAGGTTGAGGTGGGAGGATCGCTTGAGTCCAGGAGTTGGAGACCAGCCTGGGCAACACAGCGAAACCCCATCTCTACAAAAAATACAAAAATTAGCTGGGCTTGGTGGCACATACCTGTAGTCCCAGCTACTCAGGAGGCTGAGGTGGGAGGATCACCTGAGCCTGGGAGGTCAAGGCTGTGGTGGCCCATGATCACACCACTGCACTTCAGTCTAGGTGACAGAGTGAGATCTTGTCTCAAAAAAAAAAAAAAAAAAAGAGTTCTTTTCCTCAGTTGAGGATTAAATGAAGCCTTTAACGAGATGCCTGGCCCTTCTGTGTGGCCGTTACTATTCTCTTAAGAGTTCACTGGGCAGGGCTAGTGAGCACTCTGGGAAACCTGGACAGGACGTTTGGGCTCCTAGAGCAAGGCAGAGGTACTAGGCACAAATACTGTGTTCCAGGAGATGCTGGGCACCCCTCAAGTGCCAGGATGAAGTGTTTTGACTTTTGGCCTAGTGAGAAGAAAAAGCATTCCCTTCCTTTGTGCCTAAGACAAGACCTGGATGAATTATAGATGATGGCAGATTTCTCAGGCCGGCAGTATAGAATGAAGGAGGAGACACCTGACTCCTATCCGAACTGAGGGAGGGCCCCAAGGGGCCTCAAGCTGCCATTCTGATGATACAGAGCAGGTTGTGGGTCTCCAGAAGGAAGTGAGGAAAGAGGCTGGGGGTGAGCTCAGCTCCCCTGGATGCAAGGCCATAAGGCTGGGGATTTCCTAAGCCTGTCCCACATGCTCACCCTTGGGGCTGCGGCTTCCCTGAGAGCTGGGCTCTGGGAGGAGGCCAGATAGGCAGGAAACTAGAGCCCAGATTCTTTCCACTGCCATTCCTGGGCTGGGGCTGCACTCAGGTGCAGGTGTTGCCAGGAACACAGGTTGAGTGCATTGGATTTTCACAGCCTGAGGCCCTATCCTCAGTGGCCAGACAGGGCCAGGATCTAGTTGATGCTCTGACCTCTGGCAGAACAGGAGCTCCACAAATGTTGGCTGCATGAGAGCAATTGAGTGCATGTTTGGGGGCCGGGGAAGGCAGAGTTTCTCCTGGGTCCCTCTAGAAAGTCAGTGAGAAGCCTGTACTCTCAGGGATCATTGCTGTAGTTACGAGATAAGCTTCTCTGAACATGCAGAGCAGTGGTAACTATGAGGAGGCACAGTCTCTCCTGAGCGTGACTCTGGCTGTTGGTGTAGCTTTGCTGCAGCTGCCGTGTGCCATTGATGATCCTGCTCCTCTTCCTTCGGGAAAGTAAGAGGGAGAGAACAGCCTGAGTGGGGGTGAAAGTCAGTGAGCTGCAGTGTGGGGTGGGAGGAAGCAGGTGCAGAGGATTACAGGCCATCTTCCCTGATTGCTCCTTATCCAGCAGGAAGAAGGAATGAGAGGTGGTTAAGGGAGGGGGATCCGAATGCTGGGGTCTCAGGCCAAGAGGGTTCTTGCCAGAAGCTTAGGTAGCATTTAAAATCATGGGAGGTGGAGGCAGGGTGTCTTTGAGATGATGTTTGGGCACCCAGCAAATGGTGAGACCCCTGAATGGCATCTACTTGTGTTTTTCTCCCCTGGCATCACTGTGCTTGCCAGGGTCCCAGGCGGAGGAGTGAGGCCTGAAGGTCTCAGCAGCCATGAGTGCTTGATGCCATCCTCACCCCAGCCCTTCATGCAGCAAGGACGGGGTGGGTGTGGCCACACCTCCCTCACAATGGCTATAGTCATGGTGGCATCAGTCTTTCTCAGGAGTCTGGCGGCAGCATGCCCAATACCATGCACCTGCCCTACCTCAGGCAGCGTGGTGGACTGTGGGGGCCTCCACCTGCTCCGTCTCCCTTCCAGGCTGCCTGATGGAGTCTGGCTCCTGGAGCTGAGCCACAATAATCTCAGCCATCTGCCGGCTGGCGCCTTCCAGGGCTTTTGGGGACTGTGGGTGTTGCTGCTTTCTCTCAATATCCTGCAGGATCTGTCTGATGGGGCCCTAGGGACCTCAGTTTCCTGGAGCAGCTGAACCTCAGCCATAACCAGCTGGCCCACCTGCCCGCAGACTTCTCGGCTACCCTGGGCTCTCTGCTCTGCCTGGACCTCTCACAACCTACTCACTTCCCTGGACCCCACCAGCCTGTGGCGCCTGGAGGGCCTGAAGCAGCTCAACCTGAGCCACAACCAGCTGGCTGAACTGGCCGCAGGGATCTTTGGGGGCCTCTTCCACCTACACTGGCTCTCGCTGGCTGGGAACCAGCTGCAGCGGGTGGAGGGTGCTGCCCTGACCACTATGCCGGGCTTGGAAGTCCTCTCTCTAGCTGGGAATGACAGTGAGCTGGAGGCCGAGGCGTTTGCAACCTTAGGAGCACTGGGCCTTCTCTCTCGTGGGTAACCGACTGCAGCACCTGGAGGTCAAGGCAGTGGCAGGCATCTGGACAGCAGGCATGCGGCTGCTGTTGTTCGATAACCCCTGGACATGTGACTGTGACCTGCAGTGAGCCTTCGGAAAGTTGGGTCACCTGCGGCACTTGCATGTTGTAGACCTGGGCAACCTGACTTGCGCTGGGCCTGAAAGGCTGTCAGGGGCAGTGCTGAGTGGTGTGGAGGCCCAGCTTTGCCTGGCTGAGACTGCCACTGTGCTGGGAATCACAGGCACCGTGCTGCTCACAGTGGCTGTGGCTGTGCTGATGGCTGAGCGCAAGCGAAGACAGGGCCCGCAAGAAGCCGGGGAGCTGGGGAGCTTTCTGGAGAGGTGAGGGGTGCTGCAGAGCAAGGTCAAGGCAGCTGGAGGAGGGAGAGCAGAGGAAGGTGTGAGAGAGGAAAAGGGAAGTTCCTCAGAAGTCTGTGGAGCTCAGTTGTCTGCGGAAAAGTTGAGGAAACACTTTTCCTCAGTTGTCTGAGGAAAAGTTAAATATTAAATTTGAACTCAGTTGAACATGGACACAAACAATGGTCACCAAGTCCTGGAATGGGTTGTGTGAGCCCTTGAGGCATTCATCCAGCACTGTTTCGGAGAAATCTCTATTTCAATCTATTCCTATACGTTAGTTATTGAAAAACAATAGACACTCGCAAAAACAAGTTGACCTTTTTGTGTTCCTTGAGCCCGGTCACGAAGGGCCCTCGTGCCTGGAGCTCATGCCAAACAACTCGTTACAAAAGAGCTAGGGTCCCAGACTGCGCCGAAGCTTCATGAGACCTCTCCTCGTCTGTGCACGGACGAGTCGCCGACTCTGGAGCCCAGGCTGTTGCTTCCCAGACTGGTGGTGAATCCTCCATAGTCTGGTGAGTGTAAATATATATATATATCTCTTTTCCCTTCTCCCCTTCCTATTGCAATTTGCTTATTGTATCACTTGCTTATTATATTAATTTGCTTATATCATTCGCTTATTATATCTGCATTGCCATTTACATGGGATAAAGCTAGTTTACCCTTAAAGGTATTTTGTGTGTGCACCTTTTCTTCTCCCCTCATGCGTCTCTCACACAGAACATTTTTGGTGTCACAAACAGAATCCGAAAGAAAAAGCATGCCATTTTGCGGCCGCAAGGACCAGGCTGGGAGCTTGGAGACTTCCCATATCCAAGGATGGGAACTCCCCCAGTTCTTCCCCGTGGCCATTGAGTGGTCCAAGGGAATTGGCCTTTGTGAAAATTGGGAATCTAAATTAGTGCAATTTGAACCTTTGTGCGTGAAGTGCTGCAGGGAATCCCAGTTGGTAAAGGGGATGCTGAGGGAATTTCCCTGCGTGGATGGTGCTTGCTTACTGCTTATAAGTTAATGTGTCAAGATAGGGACTGGTTGCTACAGGAGAAATGTAAGCTGGAAAAGGAAAATGCTAATCTGACTTCCAGACTGGTCCTGGCCCAATGCCAGGCCTATGTCTTGACTGATCAGGCTCAAAGCTATCAGCCTATTGATGAAAAAAGCATCTGTTTGAGTGGCCCCGTCAGTGTACTGGAAGTAGAAGTACTGAAGAAGTAGTCAGCCAGGGTTTGGAGCAGGTACAAACCCAGCTCCTATCTCAAAGATGGGAAATTAACCCTAGTAAAATTCAAGGACCTGCACAAACTGTAAAATTCCTTGGCATCCTATGGAATAAGGGAAATAATCCGTTTTACCAAAGGCTAAGGATAAAATACTAGAATTTGCAACCCCTACCAATAAAAAGGAAGCCCAGAAATTGGCTTGTTTGGATTCTGGAAACGTCATATTCCCCATTTGGGTAACATTTTACAACCTCTGCATGCAGTCATTAGAAAACGCTATGACTTTCACTGGGGAGAGAAAGAGACCATGACTTTTGAACAAGCTAAACAAGCAGTGCAACTGGCCCTAGATCTATGGTCCATATGGTGATGGCCCAGTAGAACTGCAAGTAACTGTCCTAAATCAACATGCTAATTGGAGCCTTAGGCAGAAACAAGATGGGAAGAGGGTATCTTTGGAGTTTTGGACCTGGAAGCTGCCAGAGGCCGGCAAAGCTTATACTCCTTTCAAGAAGCAATTGTTAGCTTGCTGTTGGGCTTTGCTGGAAACGGAGCACCTCTGCTTCAACCATGATGTCTTTATGATTATGACTTGGGTCATGAGTTCTCCCAAAACTCACCAGTTCTGATGAAGGAAGTGGTGGGAGCAGCCAGCTGGCTGAATTGGTAGCCGTCCTCGAAGCTCTTCAGGAGGAGGCCAGAGGGATTTGTCACTTGTAGAAAAAATTTGGTCAGTAGCAAACGGTCTCACTACTAGGATGCCCCAATGGCAACAAAACAAATGGTTAATTGGGAATAAAGAGGTTTGGGGAAAACAATACTGGGAAGATATCTGAATCCTTGCGCACACTACCATTATCTCTGTTTGCCATATTGGTGCTCATGCGTCTCTGCTTTTTCTTGACAGACTATTTAATCAGCAGGCAGATCAACAGGCCAAAATTTCCACCATAACTGCAAACTTGAATGCGGATGAATGGATTACAATATGGTCAAACCTTGCAATGAGAGGCATTATAATGTATGGTGCTATAATTGATAGTGATTACTGGGGAGAGTTAAAGGTCATTTTATACAATACCACTCCAGATTCTTTTGCTATAAAACTGCAGATGCAGGTTGCTCAATTGTTAGTGGTATCTTGTCAACCCCCGAGGAAATTTCCACCCCAATAGAAACAACATATAGAACGGAACATTCAGGTCCACCAGAGTGGGCAACTTAAATCCTGGAGCTAAAATATGGGTACAGTGTCCATCAGATCCTGCCCCTAAGACTGCTGACCTTGTAGCTATTGGAGCAGAATATGAAGGCACAGTACAATTTCCTAAAGATGAAAAACAGTATCATGTTCCCCTCCATTTTTGTTATTACAGAGAATAACCTGTCTGCTAGTAATCAGCACCTGGATCACCATGTCTGAGGCTGAGAATGAGTTCATCAACTGGGTAGCCACTGCTGCAATAGAAGCCAACTGCAGTCAGTGCTGGCTCTGTGTTGAGTTGCCAGAGGCCGCTGGGAATGGGCTACCTTGGAGAATTGTCCCTGCTAACATTTCTGAATGGATATGCCAATACCAATGGGAGTGGGATAACACTTGGTTTTGTTTTGATTTTTTGAGCCAGAGTCTCTCTCTGTCGCCCAGGCTGGAGTGCAGTGGCACGATCTTGGCTCAGTGCAACCTCTGCCTCCTGGGTTCAAGCGATTCTCCTGCCTCAGCCTCCCAAGTAGCTGGGATTATAGGTGCATGTCACCACGCCTGGCTAATTTTTTGTATTTTTAGTAGAGATGGGGTTTCACCGTATTGCCCAGGCTGATGTCAAACTCCTGAGTTCAGGTGATCCGCCCTCCTCGGCCTCCCAAAGTGCTGGGATTGCAGGTGTGAGCCACCGCGCCTGGCCCGGGATAACACTTGTAATCCAACCTGGACTTCTTTTAACCAAACAGTCTATTTTTGCCCAAGCCCAAACAAAACACAGCACCTTTGTTACTTCAATTACACATTACAGCGATACAATTATAGTAGAACTCTTCTTGTTCCCTGGGGGGCCCTCTAGGTATGCAAATCCTACAGGTGGCAATACCTGCTTGGACGGGGAGACACACTTGGGGGTGGCCATTAATTCCATTCACCATCTGGGATAATATTTCTCTCCCCAGTAATCTAGATGCTTACAAACATTGCTGGTTATGAATGCGCCGGACTCCCTGGTGACGGTACCCTATCACAGTATTCTCCCCTGCCACCGGTACAATCCTGCTTCAGCAACAAATTCAAACATTCAGCTTACATGTAGAAAAAGCTCTTAATGATAGTAGCATGGAACTTATGTTGTAATCAGATAAATTTGCTCAGCTCTGTACTGTCATGTTGCAAAGTCAAATGGCATTAGGTTTGCTTACCGCAGCCCAAGGAAAGGTTTGCCCCTTACTGCATCCTGAATGTTATGTGTATATCCCTGACAATTCTCACAATATGAATCTCCTTGCAAAGCCATGAGGGGTGTGGTTTTTATTAATTATGCTTTTAGTTCTCCTGTGCTTACCCTGTATCTGTAATCTATATCAATTGTGGCTTCCCTGTGTATCCGTAAGAGTATTTTCCTACAGTTGAGTATCAGATTGAGGCCAAATGTGGAGGAAAAGTTAAATATTAAATTTGAACTCAATTGAACATGGACACAAACAATGGTCACCAAGTCCCGGAACGGGTTGTGTGAGTCCGTTGAGGCATTCATCCAGCGCTGTTTCAGATAAATCTCTATTTCAATCTATTCCTATATGTTAGTTATTGAAAAACAACAGACAATCGCAAAAACAAGTTGACCTTTTTGTGTTCCTTGAGCCTGGTCACGAAGGGCCCTCGTGCCTGGAGCTCATGCCAAACAACTCATTACAAAAGAGCTAGGGTCCTAGATTGTGCCGAAGCTTCATGAGACCTCTCCTCGTCTGTGCACGGACGAGTGGCCGACTCTGGAGCCCAGGCTGTTGTTTCCCAGTCTGGTGGCGAATCCGCCATAGTCTGGTGAGTGCAGTGTCCGACTCTCGAGCCCAGGCTGTTGCTGTTGCTTCCCAGTCTGGTGGTGAATCCTCCATAGTCTGGTGAGTGTAAATACATATATCTCTTTTCCTTTCTCCCCTTCCCATTGAACTTGCTTGTTATATCATTTGCTTATTATATCTGCATTGCCATTTATGTGGGATAAAGCTTGTTTACCCTTAAAGGTATTGCATGTGTGCCTTTTCTTCTCCACTCGTCTCTCGCACAGAACACTAGGCAGGGGTAGGAGGAACTGGGAGTGGGGGGACCACAGGGACAAATGGCTGTGTTCATTTCTCAGGGGCCAGGCCACCCACCCATCCCCCTCTTCTGGCCTGATAGCATGCCAGCATCTGTCCCAACCCTAGAAATGAGGATTTGGCCCCAGGTCCTTCCCTTCTCAGTATCCCTCTGGGAAAGAGGAAAGAGCAGGAAAAGGTAGAGAGGGACTTCAGCCCTGAGAAGGGGCGCAGTGGGTACCAAGGCAAGCTTCCTCAATCCAATCTTCCCCTCCCCCTGACACAAATCCCTGGCCACTGCTGCTGGAGACTTGATTGGAAACTGCTTGCTAAGGTTATGATGGGAGGGTGGGGCATTGTGCCTATAGGGACAACCCAGGCAGACTCCTAGGACTATTTTATGGACATGTTGTACACAATCCTGGTTCTGGTCCTCGTCAACACTTTAGGGCTGTACACCTCAGCCATTTGAAATGGAGAGGTGAGGAGACTGGAAAAATAAAACCAACTGGAAAGTTGATTCTGTACTATGTGCCTATATTGTGGTAAAGGAAATTTGTTTTGTGTGGTTGTCACTGGTGGGTAGAGATAGACAAAATTACCTTTAACCCAGACTTTTTCTCATTCTCCTTGCCTAGAGACCTCCCCACCCTCCAACATACACGTATACAATCTCATTCCCTAGTTCTTTGCATCTATATGTTCCTCTCTCGTGTTTTTTTACTTTTTAGAGATGGGGGTCTTGCTTTGTTACCCAGGGTGGAGTGCAATAGTGCAATCATAGCTCAATGCAGCCTCAAACTCCTCGAGGAATCCTCTTGCCTCAACCTCCTGCGTAGCTGGATTACAGATGTGGGCCACCATGCCTGGCTTCTCATGGTCTTTCTGATTTACCCAGACCTTATCCTAGTGACTGTGTTTGTTTATTTATGAGATAGAATCTTGCTCTGTCATCCAGCCTGGTGTGCAGTGGTGCGATCTCGACTCACTGCAACTACCTCCTCCCAGGTTCAAGCGATCCTTCTGCCTCAGCCTCCTGAATCGTTGGGATCACAGGCTCCCGCCACCATGCCCAGCTAATTTTTAGTAGAGATGGGGTTTTGCCATGTTGGCCAGGCTGGTCTCGAACTTCTGGCCTCAAGTGATCCACCCGTGCCTCTGCCTCCCAAAGTTCTGGGATTACAGGTGTGAGCCACCATGCCCGCCCCTAGTGGCCGGTTTAAAATGAAATGTGAAAAGGGGTTTTATTGCCCACCTTTCACTGGCTGGTTGGGAATTTTTTTTTTTTTTTTTTGAGACAAGAGTTTCGCTCTTGTCGCCCAGGCTGGAGTGCAATGGCGCGAACTTGGCTCACTCCAACCTCTGTCTCCCAGATTCAAGCAATTCTCCTGCCTCAGCCTCCCAAGTAGCTGGAATTACAGGTGCCTCGCACCATGCCCGGCTTTTTTTTTTTTTTTTTTTTTGAGACGTTGTCTCACCTTGTCACCCAGGCTGGAGTGCAGTGGCGCGATCTCGGCTCACTGTAAGCTCTGCCTCCTGCGTTCACGCTATTCACCTGCCTCAGCCTCCCGAGTAGCTGGGACTGCAGGCTCCTGCCACCACTCCTGGCTAATTTTTTTGTATTTTTAGTAGAGACGGGGTTTCACTGTGTTAGTCAGGATGGTCTTGATCTCCTGACCTCGTGATCCCTGGCCTCCCAAAGTGCTGGGATTACAGGCATGAGCTACCGTGCCCAGCCTAATTTTTTGTATCTTTAGTAGAGATGGGTTTTCACCATGTTGGCCATGCTGGTCTCGAACCCCTGACCTCAGGTGATCCAACCCCCACTTGGCCTCCCAAACTGCTGGGATAATAGGCGTGAGTCACCACACCCAGCCTGGTGGGAATTTTTTTTTTTTTTTTTGAGACAGAGTCTCAATCTGTCGCCCAGGCTGGAGTGCAGTGGCGTGATCTCGGCTCACTGCAAGGTCCGCCGCCCAGGTTCAAGCGATTCTCCTGCCTCAGCCTCCCAAGTAGCTGGGACTACAGGAGCCCGGAGTAGCTGGGATTACAGCCATCACGTCTGGCTAATTTTTGTATTTTTAGTAGAGACGGGGTTTCACCATCTTGGCCAGGCTGGTCTTGAACTCCTGACCTCGTGATCCACCCGACTCGGCCTCCTAAAGTGCTGGGATCACAGGCATTAGCCACCGCGCCCGACCCAACACCTTTTCATTTATCTGTACAGCACATATTTCCTGAGGGCATCCTGTATACTACAGATGGTTCCCAGCATTGGAGTTTTCAACTTTACATTGGTGCGAAAGCAGATCTGCATTCAGTGGAAACTGTATTTCTCTTACAATGCTGGGCAGTGTCAGCAAGCCACAGCTTCCAGTCAGCCACACATTTTCAACTTACAGTATTTTCAACCTATGATGGGTTTATCAGGATATAACTCCATCACAAGTCAAGGAGCATCTGTAAACAGTAAACAGAAACCCAGGCACCGTGTTTGTGCTTAGGGAGCTCGCGATCTAGTAGGGGAAGATTGTCAATAAAATAATCACAAATATATTGGCTGGGTGTGGTGGCTCACGCCTGTAATCCTAGCGCTTTGGGAGGCCAAGGCGGGTGGATCGCTTGAGGTTAGGAGTTCGAGAGCAGCCTGGCCAACATGGTGAAACCCTGTCTCCACTAAAAATAAAAATTAGCCGGGTGTGGTGGCAAGCGCCAGTAATCCCAGCTACTTGGGAAGCTGAGGCAGGAGAATCGCTTGAACCTGGGAGGTGTAGGCTGTAGTGAGCCAAGATCGCACCACTGCACTCCAGCCTGGGTGACACAGTGAGACCCTGTCTCAAAAATAAAAAAAAGCATATATATGTAAAGCAGATATATATACGTGTGTGTGTGTGTGTGTGTGTGTATATCTATATCTATCTATCTATCTAATTGCCACCGTGCCAAGTGATTCAAAGGAAGGTAGCTGATGTTATGAGAACATATAAACGGGTGGGGCATGGGAGAAGGGGCTGAGAACACACTGGAGGGGAATGCAGAGACCACCTGGATGTCTGCTGCAATTAAACTGACAAAATATGACAATTTGGGTTACAGCGGGAGCATGGCAGCTGGAGAAATGGACTGACTTGAGATGTCCCAGATGTTCAGATCTCCCTTTTCTCTCAGGGGACAGGCAAAAGGCAAACCCAAAGAGATGACTTTGAGCCAGGAGGACCCCTTACTTTGAACTTAACAGAAACGGGGGTTTCCTCTGGTGCGTTATGTGTATCATTTATTGAACCACTACTATGTACTAGGACCGACCTTGTCACATTTAAAGTTCACAACTCTGGCCTGGCGCGGTGGCTCATGCCTGTAATCCCAGCACTTTGGGAGGCCGAGGCGGGCGGATCACGAAGTCAGGAGATCGAGACCATCCTGGCTAACACGGTGAAACTCCGTCTCTACTAAAAATACAAAAAATTAGCCGGGCGTGGTGGCGAGCGCCTGTAGTCTCAGCTAGTCAGGAGGCTGAGGCAGGAGAATCGCTTGAACCCAGGTTGCGGAGGTTACAGTGAGCCAAGATCGTGTCATTGCACTCCAGCCTAGGCGACAGAGTGAGACTCCATCTCAAAAACAAAACAAAACAAAAAAAAGAAAAAAAAAGTTCACAACTCTGAGGTAGGTGTAATTATCCCCATTTCATGATGAGTCTCATAAAGTTTAGGTGATGTGCCCAGAATCACACAGGGTTGGAATCAGGATTAGGGCCCTGATCGGGCTGCATTCAAAGACCAGTTTTCTTCAATACATCATACTACGGTCCAAGACTTCTGCTACCCTGAACCCACTGTTCCTTCCTCTAGTCTAGTTTTCAAATTCGCAGGGACAAATATGGTCCTGAAGGCTCCACGAGCAGACGAGAAGGCTGGACTTCGCAACTGGGTCACCTTAGATCCGGAACTAGAGAGTGACACCGTTGTTTCCGGGAGGAAAAAGAAGAAAAAGCGCTTGACCCGGAAGCTGCGTGTCCCATCCCCGCGCCTGCTTCTCTGACTGGGGTGAGGCCGCAGCGGACTGCCCTTTCCCAAGATGGCGTCGAAGATAGGTTCGAGACGGTGGATGTTGCAGCTGATCATGCAGTTGGGTTCGGTGCTGCTCACACGCTGCCCCTTTTGGGGCTGCTTCAGCCAGCTCATGCTGTACGCTGAGAGGGCTGAGGCACGCCGGTGAGCAGGCCTACGCAGCCGCTAAACGCGGCAGGGGGCGGGGATGTGGGCAAGAAATTGGGGGCTAGAAGTCGGGACCCTTGGACTGGGAGGAATTGGGACCTCCCTGGGAGGGGTTCTGGTCTGCGTGTCGGACCAAATCTGGTACGGCGGTCCTGCCCATGGGAGGGGAGTCTGGTTTGGGGGAGCAGTGGAGCCTGTGGGAACTCAAGGGGTCTCAAGCTCCTTCCCCCACCGCTTCATTCTGTCCTCGTTGCTTCCCCACTCCCGGCTCGCAGGAAGCCCGACATCCCAGTGCCTTACCTGTATTTCGACATGGGGGCGGCCGTGCTGTGCGCTAGTTTCATGTCCTTTGGCGTGAAGCGGCGCTGGTTCGCGCTCGGGGCCGCACTCCAATTGGCCATTAGCACCTACGCCGCCTACATCGGGGGCTACGTCCACTACGGGGACTGGCTGAAGGTGAGCGCCTCGGCCCCAAAAGGGTCTTCCCTCTGGGTGACGGGGAATCAGAGGCCAATGCCCAGGGCTGTTGGTGGGCGATGAATCGTGCTGGCCAGGTGCACAGTGTGAAGCCTGGGAGGTTCGAACCCCTAGGCTTATGGAGATTACAGAGCGCAGAAATGGATCTTAGAGACCACACAAACTTCCTCTTCAAAGTGTGGAAACTGAGGTCTAGAGATGGGAAACAGACTTTCCCAAAGCCACAACACAGTTAGGATACTGGTGGGACCAGAACCCCGGTCACCTGGTTCCCAGAATCTTTTAAACTGTTAGTTTAGTAATCTCAGACTCATGGGGTACAAAGGACCTTGGAGAGTACCTAGTTTTCATAAAATAATTTTATGAAAATGTAATTAGTCTTAGTATAGCATTTAAGCCAGAACCTGTGCCAGGCCCTGCAGGCTGGAGATAAGGTTGGACAAAGGCACTGTCCTTGAGGAAGAGACTGTCAGACCCTTAGGGGAGGAAGATGTGTGAACAGCTACAGGGCAGCAAGATCAATGTTTTTGTGGCATAGATCCCATGCCACGTAGAATAAAGAACACCAAGATTACAGTCTACAGATCTGAGAGTGGGGAAGGGAGAAACACATTGTGTCTGGGTTCTGCCACTTACTGGCAGGTAGGACCTGCCAGTTTTCTTTTTTGCTGTTGTTTTTTGAAACAGTCTCGCTCCGTCGCCCAGGCTGGAGTGCAGTGACGCTATCTCAACTCACTGCAACCTCCGCCTTCCAGGTTCAAACGATTCTCCTGCCTCAGTCTCCCAAGTAGTTGGGATTACAGGCGCCCTTCCCCACACCCGACTAATTTTTGTATTTTTAGTAGACGGGGTTTCCTCATGTTGGCCAGGCTAGTCTCAAACTCCTGACCTCAGGGTGATCCACCTGCCTCGGCCTCCCAAAGTGCTGGGATTACAGGCATGAGCCACTGCGCCTGGCCAGACCTGACAGTTTTCTTAACCTTCTGGGCCTCAGTTTCTACTTCTATATATATATATAAAGAATGATCTGTCTCTGTTGCACCTGCCCACCAAGCTTGGAAATGTAAGAGGGTTCATCAGATGGAATGGGATGTGTAGAGAGGGGTGGTTCTACACTCTGGGAAGCCAGGAGAGATGTGACGGCTGCAGTTCTTGACTGGGGTCCCCTTACCCCGGCCTAGGTCCGTATGTACTCGCGCACAGTTGCCATCATCGGCGGCTTTCTTGTGTTGGCCAGCGGTGCTGGGGAGCTGTACCGCCGGAAACCTCGCAGCCGCTCCCTGCAGTCCACCGGCCAGGTGTTCCTGGGTATCTACCTCATCTGTGTGGTATGTTGGGGGACTGTTAGTTGGAGGTGCCTGGCTGGGAGTGAACTGTGAGTCTAGGCATGGCAGAACCCCAGGAAGGTAGACACAGAACGAGGCCCTGAGTGCAGTTCCTGATGGCCCAGTTCCCTGGGAATTGCCCCGGCCAGCTTCTAGGCCTCAGGGGCCCTCCAAATGCCTGTTGAGAGGCCCTTCCTCCAACAGTGTTGCCACGAGGTAGACTGGCCATTAAATTTCAACCCTGAGAGCCAGGAGAACAAGATGGGGTGATTCTCTCATGGCTCCAGCCCCCAAAGGACTAGAAGGGGATAAAGGAGAGGTTTGGTGGGGGTCAGGCCCCAGCTGGGACTCTGCCCCCTAGAGCTGATGAGAGCTCTAGGGTAGCCACTTATGGTTCTCCCTGGTGCTAGGGGAGGCCAGGGTGACTGGAGACATGGACAGGCCCCAGGCCATTAGGTCTCATCTTAATTACCGAGTATATCTCTGTACAGCTCTCTGTGTGGGCTCCCATATTCAGAGGTGGGAGCTCTAGTCTGACTGTGGAAATACACTTCCTTCATAGCCCCTAGGGTGAGGGGAGACATGGGCCCTAATCTCCTGGGGCTCCATAGTCTGAGGGGGGGACAAAGGCCCTACTTTCAGAGGTTCCCCAGTCCAAGAGGGGAGTCAGAAGCCCATCTGCAGGGACTCATTTGCAAGTGCCATCTCAGGGGTGGTTTACCCCAGACAGGCTTCTGAGCCTGTTGGAGAGTCTTAGAGGATGGTATGTCTCCAGGCCTACTCACTGCAGCACAGCAAGGAGGACCGGCTGGCGTATCTGAACCATCTCCCAGGAGGGGAGCTGATGATCCAGCTGTTCTTCGTGCTGTATGGCATCCTGGCCCTGGCCTTTCTGTCAGGCTACTACGTGACCCTCGCTGCCCAGATCCTGGCTGTACTGCTGCCCCCTGTCATGCTGCTCATTGATGGCAATGTTGCTTACTGGCACAACACGCGGCGTGTTGAGTTCTGGAACCAGATGAAGCTCCTTGGAGAGAGTGTGGGCATCTTCGGAACTGCTGTCATCCTGGCCACTGATGGCTGAGTTTTATGGCAAGAGGCTGAGATCGGCACAGGGAGCCACTGAGGGTCACCCTGCCTTCCTCCTTGCTGGCCCAGCTGCTGTTTATTTATGCTTTTTGGTCTGTTTGTTTGATCTTTTGCTTTTTTAAAATTGTTTTTTGCAGTTAAGAGGCAGCTCATTTGTCCAAATTTCTGGGCTCAGCGCTTGGGAGGGCAGGAGCCCTGGCACTAATGCTGTACAGGTTTTTTTCCTGTTAGGAGAGCTGAGGCCAGCTGCCCACTGAGTCTCCTGTCCCTGAGAAGGGAGTATGGCAGGGCTGGGATGCGGCTACTGAGAGTGGGAGAGTGGGAGACAGAGGAGAGAAGATGGAGATTGGAAGTGAGCAAATGTGAAAAATTCCTCTTTGAACCTGGCAGATGCAGCTAGGCTCTGCAGTGCTGTTTGGAGACTGTGAGAGGGAGTGTGTGTGTTGACACATGTGGATCAGGCCCAGGAGGGGCACAGGGGCTGAGCACTACAGAAGTCACATGGGTTCTCAGGGTATGCCAGGGGCAGAAACAGTGCCGGCTCTCTGTCACTCACCTTGAGAGTGGAGCAGACCCTGTTCTGCTCTGGGCTGTGAAGGGGTGGAGCAGGCAGTGGCCAGCTTTGCCCTTCCTGCTGTCTCTGTTTCTAGCTCCATGGTTGGCCTGGTGGGGGTGGAGTTCCCTCCCAAACACCAGACCACACAGTCCTCCAAAAATAAACATTTTATATAGACATTTGGTTTTGCTTTTCTGTTCTCCCCAACAGGGCACTCTGCCATTGGCTGGGATTGATCTTGGGTTTCTTGAAACACTAGATCTGGTCAAGCCCCACCTTGGGCCTCCCGTGATCTTTCCCCTGTTCCAAGATTTCCCACAGTTCTTTGGCTCTCTCTCTTTCTTTTTTTTTTTAATTTTTCACTTCTTTATTTTTTAGAGACAAGGTCTCACTTTGTTGTCCAGGCTGGTTTCAGACTCCTTGGCTCAAGTGATTCTCCAGCCTCAGCCTCAGCATCCCAAAGTGCTGGGACTACAGGCATGAGCCACTGTGCCCAGTGGCTCTCTTTTTCAAGAATCTCAAAATCCTCATTTTACTATATGCTTTCGATCCCTCACCTCAGTCCCTCTTGTTGTAGGTTGTCTTTTTCTCCCCATTTGGAGCTGGTTCTTATGAAGACATCTTTGGTGAGAGCAGCTAGAGGGAGAGAACTGTGAAGTGTCCACTGTGAAGTGGAATATTTTACACTTTATACATGAAGGAAATGGAGGCTCAGAGAGGATAAGCAGTTTCGGTCAAGCCACAGAGCAAATCCAGCCCACAGAGCTGGATTCCAGGTCAGGTCTGTCTAATGGCGAAGTCCAGATATGTACTCACTGTGACCCATCTCCTGAGGGGAGACAGAGGCTGCTCTATTCCAGCCCCTACTGTGCCATGATGGTCTCCCTGTTGACCTTCTCCCTTTTTTTTTGAGACGGAGTCTTGCTCTGTCACCTAGGCTGGAGTGCTGTGGCGCGATCTCTGCTCACTGCAAGCTCCGCTTCCCGGGTTCATGCCATTCTCCTGCCTCAGCCTCCCGAGTAGCTGGGACTACAGTTTTTTTTTTTGTTTGTTTGCTTTTTGTTTTTTGTTTTTTTTGAGACAGAGTCTCGCTGTCACCCAGGCTGGAGTGCTGTGGTGTGATCTCGGCTCACTGCAACCTCTGCCTCCCGGGTTCAAGTGATTCTCCTGCCTCAGCCTCCTGAGTAGCTGGGATTACAGGTGCCCGCCACCATGCCTGGCTAATTTTTTTTTTTTTTTTTTTTTTTGAGATGGAGTCTCGCTCTGTCGCCCAGGCTGGAGTGCAGTGGTGCGGTCTCGGCTCACTGCAAGTTCCGCCTCCCAGGTTCACGCCATTCTCCTGCCTCAGCCTCCTGAGTAGCTGGGACTACAGGCGCCCGCCACCACGCCCAGCTAATTTTTTGTATTTTTAGCAGAGACGGGGTTTCACTGTGTTAGCCAAGATGGTCTCGATCTCCTCACCTCGTGATCCACCCGCCTCGGCCTCCTAAAGTGCTGGGATTACAGGCGTGAGTCACCGCATCCGGCGACCTTCTCCCTTCTTGTCTATGTGTCTGCCAGAAAGTCACCCCAGCAGCAGCCGGTATGGTGCCTGCTACATTATGGAGCTTCAAAAAATGTCAAATGAAACCCCTGGGCTTTGGATTTCTGCCCATCGAGTCCTGTAGAGACTGGACACAACCACTAGTAGGGCCTAGGGGAAAACGTCCAAGTTTGAGCTTTTAAGCCAAAGCCATCTTTTAACTTCTCTGGGCTCTTGCAGGTAAACGGTCCACCACTGATGCCTGGGTCTGGCTGTGAGCCCAGCCTAGAAAGGGAGCTGTGGGTGGAGGCACTCACAGGCAAGGGGAGCTGGGGCTGCTGTGGCCTGGTCTGTGGAAGGGAGGATGCTTCCTAATCTCTGGGAGGGAGATGGTGGCAGCATTCATCATAGAAGTCTTCTACTCCCTCCAGGAGTCCCCTGATTCCCCAGCCCTCAAGATCTTGCTCCCAGCCTGTAATCCTAGCATTTTGGGAGGCCAAGCAGGGAGGATTGCTTGAGCCCAGGAGTTTGAGAGCAGCCTTGGCAACATAGTGAGACCTCGTCTCTACCAAAAAAAAAGAGAGCCAGGTGTGGTGGTGCATGCCTGTGGTACCAGCTTATTTAGGAGGCTGACATGGGAGGATTGCTTGAGCCTGGGAGGTCAAGGCTGCAGTGAGCTGTGATTGCACCACTGTACTCTAGCCTTGGTAACAGAGCAAGATCCTGTCTTTAAAAAAAAAAAAAAAATCTTGCTCCCATGGGGTCACTTCTAATTTTCTTTCAAGTGTAAGCTGACTCTCAGACAAGTATTTGCATTTTAATCAAGGACTCCTGAAAAACTGCAAGACCCAAAGGAATTAAAATGAATGGTAGAATATCACGCAGGCAGGGGTATTATTTTGGGTAAGGGAGCCTCAAAACATAGCACAGAGGCACAGAAACTAGCCCACCCTTAGGGTTAGTCCTGAGTAGAGCCCTGGAAGGCACCCTCCCCTCCCCTAGTCCCCAGGTTGAAAATCAAAGGCCATTTGGTTGTGGCTTTAGAGTGAGTCGAGTTGGGGTCCTAGACTGGTCCCCTTCTTTCCTGTGCTTGTCCCACTTCAGCGCCTCCTCTGGGCAGAGCTGGGGCTGCTTTCTCCTCTGCAGATCACTCAGCCAACAAGCCCCCTTCAGCCTGTGGCTGGCTGCCTGGGGTCATGCCCAGCTGGCATGGCTTTTGGTCCACCCTGGCCATTCCAGGGCCTGTAGTGTCCATGGTGAGGGTCAGCTGCCTGGGTCAGAAGCTGGCTTGTGAAAGGAGTCTGGCAATCCCTTGGCGTGGTTGACCAACTCATAGGAGTCCCGGATATCAGCCAGGCCAAACCAGAAGAAGATCCACTGCTTGTTGGAGAAGCTGCCATCACTGTGTTTGAAGTACCTGGGTGTGGGGAGGTGATGTAGGAAACAGTTTTTAGGGCAAGGCCAGTGTTCATTACTCACTGGTTCTGTCTTTAAAGAACATTGATTGAGGACCTACTGCATGCTGGGCACCCAGCTTGGTCCTGCTGTGTGTTATCTCATTTTATCCTCACAGCAGAGGCCTGAGCCTGGCATTGTGATGCTCAGCTCACAAAGAAGCAGCTAAGGCTCAGAGAAGTTAGGTACCTTGCCAGGCGCACACAGGAAGGGAGCGGGTGCCTTGCTCTCCACACTGCCTTGGCTGTGCAGCAAAGAGGAGGCTTCTTGCTCACTTCCTAGTGCTCACAGAGCAGGGTGTAGGGGCGAGGGGGTAGTTACTGAAGGAGAGAGGAGAGATGTTCCACTGGAGGCGCCGCAGGCCTCCAATAGACCCTGAAGGGTTAGGATTCCTCAGGCCCCTGTGAGAGGCGGGCTGCGTGGGGGTTAGGAGGTGTCACTTGCTTCCAGGAAAGGAGTGCTAAGCATGCTTTAACTCGGGAAATCTCAGGCTTTCTGTGTGGTCTGCCCCTGGGAGGTAGTGAAAGGGAGACCAGTGGAAGAAAAGGAAGCCCAGCCCTCTTGGCATGGTTGGCAAGGGTGGGAGAGGGGAGGGAAGTCAGGGCCCAGCCCAGAGCTGAGAGTGGCGGGACCTACCAGGGATTGATGGGGTTGGTGACCCGGGAGCGCCAGAAAAGTGTCTGAAGGTCCCGCCGCAGGCACTCCCACAGCATCTGGCCGGAGCCTTGGCCCTGGCGGCTGGAGCTCACCACAAATTTGTCCAGGTAGGGGGTGCCCCCCAGGACGGGCTCCATGGTCAGAATGGCGGCGGCGTTGTACCTGGCGCAGCGGGAGAGCGGCAGGCTGGGACCTCTCCTTGGTCCGAAGCTGCCCGACTGTCCCCCAGACCCCGCCCTCTGGGGTCCGCAGGCTTACCCCTCGGAGACGTAGATGGAGTGCAGCCGCGGGCGCAGCGAGGCCAGGTAGTCGTCCCTGAGCTTCTTGCCGAAGCTGGCGTTGACCAGGTCCACTAGACGGCCCTGGTCCAGCTTGTCCAGGCTGCGCACCCGTAGCATTCGCTCGGCGTTCTTGAACAGGGTCCCGGACCCTGGAGGAGGATGGGGAGGGGCTAGTCTGGCTGGAGGGCCGTTTGCGCAGCCTGGTGGGGACTGCAGGTAGGACAGGCGCTGGTGGGACAATTTCCGTCTTTGGGAGACCTCCACAGTGAAATGATTTCAGTGGTCTGCATAGATTTGTCTGTGATTTTCATTCAAGGAGATGCTTTCCCCAGGCAGAGATTGTGCCCCAAGCTCCTCCTGTCGCCTGGAGCCCCACCCACTTCCGTTAGTCTTGCCTCGCTCCTTGAAGTCTGTCTCCCGCCGCTGACCAGGCCCACCCACATAAGCCCCGCCCATCTCTCCTGGTCGAACACCTCCCTTATGGTCCCGCCCCTGGCCCCGCCCACCAGGGGCCCCCTCCTTCTCCCCCCTAGTCCCGCCCATTCATTTAATTCCTTCGGAGTTCCCTTCCAGTACACTGGGTCTCCTCCTCTCACCTCCCCCGGGTTTCGGCAGCAGCAGGAGCCATTGCTGTGACACCCCCCGCCTCCCCCTACGGCTCCTGGACAGGAGGAGAAGCCGCTCCTCCTGACCGCAGACACCCAGCCCCGGCCAGTGCTCACTCCCGGGACCCAGTCCCCGGCCCGCCCACCGCCCTCACCCTTGTTGCTAAAGAGCTCAGTGAGCAGCGTGCTAGCGGCGGTGATGACGGCCGAGGAGTGGTGGGGCAGGCGGCTGAGCACGTCCACGATGAGCCGCATCTGCTGCCGTTCTTTTGTGCTCACCCACTCGGCGTTGCACACCAGGTCCAGGTCGGCGGGCAGGTTCACGTTACTCAGGACCTGTGTCCGGAGCCAGCGGGTGAGCCTGGCCCACAGCCGGCACGGACTGCCCCCCTGCCCCCACGGACCTCTCTTTTCTCTGACCCCTTTATCCTTACTTCCGCCCGGAGTCCTTAGCCAGGGAGGGCGCAGATCTGGGCACCCAGGGCTGAACTCCTCCCCTATACTCTCTTAGGCTTTTCTACCCACCCGGCTTACTAGTGAGTCTGCGGCCCGTCGGGGAGAAGTGCGAGGGGCGCAAGAGAAGGCCCGGATCGCCGGCGTGGGGGAAGGGGAAAGAAAGGGCCGCACCTTATGACTGCTGTCGCGCAGGCCGCCTGTGTTATTGAGGAAGATGATTTTGGTGGGCCGCAGCGCCTTGGCCAGCGACGCGGTTACCTCTAGGGAGTCGAGAAGCACGGAGCGGCGCGCGGCCGTCTCCCCGATGGGGCACAGGATGGGGATGCTGCCCGACTCCAGGCACCACTGCAGCAGGTCTGTCTCCACCGAGACGATGCCGCCGTAGCTGTGGGCCAGACGTGGTGCTCGAGAGGGCCCCCTCCAGGCCTGCCGGACGGGGCAGGGCGGGCAGAGTAGTGCGCTCTGACGACGCCTGGGCGGGCAGGGCGAGCACTCACCTGGCATGGGGAGCCGGCTCGGCAGCGCGTAGCACAGACCCGCCGCCAAAAAATGGCACAGCAGCGGCGGCGTTGTGTCGAAGCGCGTCTACCAGCACCTTGCAGCTCTTGGCAAGCTGCGCCTTGGCCTCCCAGAAGGAAAGACAGCCCGAGGGAGCCGTAGGGGCCGGCAGCCCCAGGACCACCAGCGGCTTCATGTCCATGCGCTGCAAGAAGGCCAGGGCAAAGGCCAGACTGGATACGCCCTGCTGGCACTTGAGCACCTCCTCGTCCACCTGCGGAGGAGTGGGCTTTCAAGGAGCGTGATACGGACCTGAGCCGCTGGCTCCCACAGCCTGGCCTGCAGGGCCGTCTCGGTGACCCTACTCTTCCAGAAGCTGTCAGGACCCACTTCTGGCCACCGGTGCCCACCTGCTCCGCCCTTTGCCCCGTTGGGTCTTGCCACTCCCTTGTCTCACGCTGGGGTACCTCCCGCCCTCCTCCCTGCGACCTTGGACTCCGGGACACCTTTGGGGGAGGGGCAGTGCAAGCGGCTCCTGTCCAGGTCCTTCTGAACCCCTAACTGCGCCCATGTTGGGGGCCTTCTTCAGAACATCACACCTGGCGGGTGGGGTCCCCCAGGATCCTCACTCGGGCTGGGCGGGAGGCTTCCGGAGGAGCTTACGGCCTCTCCCATTCCCGGCGGCGCTGGTCTGGGCCCTGCCGGGCTCCTTCCCGCTTCCGCTGCGCAGAGCCTGCAGCGTATCCTGCCATGCCTGAGGACAGGTGGCCGCACAACCCCATCCCCTCGCTGTGTCACGGCCCACGCCGGGCTCCGCTCACCTCGATGACGGCGAAGGGCTTGTCCGCGGAGTGGTGGCAGGTCTGGAACTGCGTGAGCCAGTGGCGCGCCTCCCCAGGGCTGGCCCCGCACTGGTTCAGGAAGGCCTGGATGTCCCGCTGCACCAGCGAGCGGCCCGAAGGAGGCTCTGGGGACTCGTGGGGCACCGGGGGCGTGGGACTCGGCACCCACGACGGCTCCTCGGCGACGGGCGACTGGGAGACGTCGTCCGCGCCCGCGTACTCCTCGGGCGGGGGCTGGGGCTGCGACCAGGCGGTGCTGAGCCGGCGCCCCGGGCTGGTGCCACTCGCCGCCCGCCGCCGTGCGCCACAGCTCAGCCTTCGGGCGCCCCCAGTGCCTCCCCGGCCTCTCAGCCTCGGGGCTACAGCAGCTGCCCGCAGAACCACAGCCATCAGCGCCGTCGCCATGACGACAACCAACTCTTGCCCCCCAAGAGTGGCAGTCTGTCTGGAGCGTCTGGCACTGGGGGGCTCTTAACTTGCCGTTGGGCGGTGCTGGACCTGGTCGGGGCGGGGTCCGGACAGGGGACCAGGAGTCTCCTCTGGGTGCGTTTGAGGAGGGTCAGGCCATGAGTCAGGGGGCGGGGCCGCTAGGCTCCCCCGCCCCTGGAGGAACTGAACCCACTATCGGTCATGGGGCCGAGACTAAATGTGGCGGGTTGTCTTTAATCTGCTGCCAAGGTAGGTTCCAGGGGCGGCTTTGGGAGTCTGCAGGGCCTTGGATGATTGGCATTCTGACCAGAGAAGAAGGGACTGTAGGTGGCTTTGAGCACAGGGCTGTGCAGGGGGCTGGAAGGAGGGCGCTGGAAAGAGCAGAAGAAGGGGGGCAGTGGGAGGGCGGGGGCGGGTGGTGCTGGCCTTGTCTGTCCTGTTGCCTGAGCTCAAAAAAGATCCTAATGAATGACCATGAGGTTACCAGGGTTTGCCAAACTCCAGTCACTGGGTACCAGCTTGAGGAATTCTGTGATATCCTCAAAACACCCCTCAAAACTTATAATACTTTAGTGTTAAAGCTTTTCTTTATCAAATATCACATCTGGTAAAAATAAAATAGTTTTTTATTTTGTTTTTTGAGATAGGGTCTCACTCTGTTGTTGCCCAGGCTGCAGTACAGTGGTGCAATCATAGCTCACTGCAGCCTCCACCTCCCAGGTTCAAATGATCCTCCTGCCTCAGTCTCCCTAGTAGCTGGGACCACAAATGCACACCACCATGCCCAGCTAATTAAAAAAAAAAAAAATTTTTTTTTTTGAAGACGGGTTTTCACCATGTTGCCCAGACTGTTCTTGAACTCCTGAGCTCAAGCAGTCCTCCCACTTCTGCCTCCCAAGGTGCTGGGATTACAGGTGTGAGCTACTTCACTCGACCTCTGTAACCCTTTTTTTGTTTGTTTGTTTGTTTGTTTGTTTGAGATAGAGTCCCACCCTATTGCCCAGGCTGGAGTGCAGTGTTGTGATCTCAGCTCACTGTAATCCCCGCCTTCTGGGTTCAAGCGATTCTCCTGCCTCAGCCTCCTGAGTAGCAGGGATTACAGGCAGACACCATCACACCCGGCTAATCTTTGTATTTTTAGTAGAGACAGGGTTTCACCATGTTGGCCAGGATTGTCTCAAACTCCTGACCTCGTGATCCACCTGCCTCAGCCTCCCAAAGTGCTGGGATTACAGGCGTGAGCCACCACGCCCGGCCCTCTTTAACCTTTTTAAACTTAAAGTTTATCCATGTTAGGTCTGTAACTAGGCCAGTATCACTTGCCATAAGCCTTAAGAATCAAGTGAGGAGGCGGGTGGGTCATCTGAGGTCAGAAGTTCAAGACCAGCCTGGCCAACATGGTGAAACCCCATCTCTACTAAAAATACGAAAATTAGCCAGGCAGTAGTGGCATGTTCCTGTAATTCCAGCTACTCAGGAGGCTGAGGCCAGAGAATCACTTGAGCCTGGGAGGAGGAGATTGCGGTGAACTGAGACTGTGCCACTGCACTCCCGTCTGGGCGACAGAATGAGACCCTGTCTCAAAAAAATTAAAATTAAAATTAAAAAAGAATCAAGTGAGAGGAAAACAATGTTATTACATTCCATTATATTCCAGCTGCATAGCTTGCCTGCTTTCTTGGTAACAGGGAAGGTTAGCAGGTGCCATGTGTTAAAGATACCCTAGCACCAAGCAAAGCCTTCTGTGTGGTAGAGGAATAGCTAACACATGTTGAATGCTAGGCACTATGCAAAGGACTTCACAAATAGTCATTCATTTAATCCTCTCAGTGACTCCAGGATAGCTATTATCATTACTCCCATTTTACAGATGAGAAAATGGAGGTACAGAAATATGTGAGGGTCAGGGTCACTCAGCTCACAAGCTGTGGAGCTGGTCTAGGAAGCAGTTCTGCTCCAGATCCATGCTCTTAAGCAAGTTTTGGAAAGGAGTTGAAAGGCTTGAAAACATTCACAGGATATGATTCAATGTTACTTCATACTGTGTCCATGTGCTGGGCACTGTCAGCTGCACACATCCTGCCCTTGGGTACACTCTGATCCAGTCAGACCCTCTGTTGTTGTGGAGGGGGAAAGAGGACCCTCTGTTGTTGTAGAGGGGAGGTGACCTGGCCAAGGTCACACAGCTCGTCAGTGGCATGGCCAGACCCTAAGCACCCTCAGTTCCTAGCCCTGCTCCTCCCTGCTTCCTTGCACGTGGTTTTGTCTCCCCATGCTGGAGTCCTGACACCTGGGGCTCTGCCTTTTTGGGGAGCAGGGCTTGGGCTACTTCCCTCCTGAGGATTCTCTAGGGGAGGCCGAGTGAGTGCGCTTACCCGTTTCTGGGATCTTCCCCGCAGTCCCCCACCCCTCGGACACACTGTCCTGGGGGGAGACTCTGTAGTGGAAGGAGGGGCTGACATAGGACCTCCTCATTGAGTTTTTTTGTTTTCCCACTTAGAAATCTTGGGTTCCAAGGCAAAGCATGAAGCAATGGCGTGGAGGGGCTGCACCCCCTACCTGGTGGGGCCACCTCCAGGGCCTTCTTTCTCTTCCCGCTTTACTCTCAGGCCCTGCCACACACACACTTCTCAGAATCCACTGGAGGAGGAGGTCTTAGCCTCCAGGGGCATAATAGTTTTCCTCTCCAAACTCCTCCAACCCAAACGTGCTTCTCTTTCCCTAGGCTGCAAGGCCAGCTCTGCATCACAGCAGGCCACCCCTGCTGACCCCTCTCCACTCAGAATTCCTTCTTGTCTCTGTCCTCTTTGACTCAGACTGGGGCTCCCTGAGGGCAGGACTGGTATCTCCCTCAGACTGGGGGCTTCCTAGGGGTCCACCCAATTCAGTCCCTGCTGACTGAATCAGCTCCATTGCCCCTGAGCCTATGAGGTGGAAATGGGCTGGGAAGCGGCTTCTGACTCCTTTGGGCTTCATCCCAGAGGGCCGTGTCCCCAGGCAGCCAATGGGGCCCAGAGATACCAGAGTAGATGATTAACTCCAGGCCCATTGACCCTGGGGCCACTGTGTCCCCTCCACCTCTCCTCTGGTTGGGGACTGGCCCTGCTTTCTGGAGGAGAAGAGTGTGAGTGTCTGGGGTCAGCACTCCTACCCAGCCCCACCCCTCTGAGTTGAAGGCCTACAGGATCATTGTTGATGTATGGGTCCAGCTCACATTTTTCTTTCTTTAAAGCTGGGTGTTATTTTGTTAGAGCAGAGCCTGTTGTCATTGTGCCCAGGTTCAGGGGCCCAGCTTCTCACCAGGCTTGGGTCTTGGAGATCCTGGGAGCAGAGACACAACTTCCACCCAGAAGGGTCCTGGGCCCCGAGCACAGTAGCCAGGTTTAAGCCCAAGGCTTTCCCTCCCAATACAGCCCTTCTTGGCCGCATCTCAGCCCAGCAGGGCATGAATGTGACAGGAATTGGCCAGAGTGAGGGGCTGGGGTTGACATTTGACAGTACCACATCACAGCTCCTGAGGGGAGACACACACACAAACATGCACAGTACACAAATACAGAGCCCCATAGCATTGAGATGCAAACAGATAAATGATGTGTAGACACACGGGTGTACAAAGAGACACAGTAGACAAACTTGGAGACCCACACCAGCCAGTCACACAGACACTCATCTGTACGTAGAGAAATGCCCCTGTACACCATACAGGTGTACAGAAGTACACAGATCCACTCACACACGTTTGGATAAAGAATTGTGCACTCACATAGGCCAGGTGTGGTGGCTCATGCCTATAATCCCAGCACTTTGGGAGGCTGAGGCGGGCGGATCACTTGAAGTCAGGAGTTTGAGACCAGCCTGGCCAACGTAGCAAAGCCCTGTCCCTGCTAAAAAAAAAAAATACAAAAATTAGCCAGGTGTGGTGGCTGGCACCTGTAATCCCAGCTACTCGGGAGGCTGAACCTGGGAGGTGGAGGTCGCGGTGAGCCAAGATCACACCACTGCACTCCAGCCTGCGTGACAGAGCAAGACTCAGTCTCAAAAAAAAAAAAAAAAAAAAAAGTGCACACTTAGGCATTCTCAGGCATTCTCAGCGACTGTGTCATATAGGAACACATGGACATAGACGTGAAAAGATACCAAGAACACAGAAAAACACACCCAGCTGTGGCCATTGACAGCTACAGGACACTTTGACACACCCAGAGTAGCACAGACCTCTTGACAGTGCCATCTGCCCTTATCTACAAAGGCACACAGATACACCCAGGCCCAACCAAAGGCAGACGCAGGGCAGTCCTCCGGCTTTGTCATGCTCATGTGACAGAAACCCTGATCAAATCCACCTTCCATCTATCCTGTGCCTGCACTACACAGCTGAACATGCACGATGGCTAGAGAAAGACATACAACCTCGACGCCTGGTCTCACTTTAAATTTACAACTACAAGCTGGGCATAATGGTGTGCATGTGTATAGTTCCAGCTACTCAGGACGCGGAGGTGGGAGGATTGCTTGAGCCTGGGAGGTTGAGGCTGCATGCAGTAAGCTGTGACCACGCCACTGCACTCCAACGTGGGCAACAGAGTGAGGCTTTTCTCAAAAATAAAAAAAGAAAAGAAAAAGGAAGCTCTCGGAAAACATAGGCACCCATGTCTCTGCTCTCCACCTGTTAGTGTAGATGGACGGCACAGGTGTCATCTAAAGCCATTTCCTGTCCTGGTGCACAGGCCCCATCCCTTCCTTCCTCCTGAGCATTGCTCCAGGAAGTCTTCCCTCTGCTGCTCCATCATCAAAATTCCCACCAGCATATAAACACAGTTATCTTCCATCTTAACAAAACTTCTTTTCTTTTTTTTTTTTGTTTTGAGACGGAGTTTCACTCTTGTTGCCCAAGCTGGAGTGCAATGGCGTGATCTCAGCTCACTGCAACCTCTGCCTCCTGGGTTCAAGCAATTCTTCTGCCTCATCCTCCTGAGTAGCTGGGATTACAGGCGTGCGCCACCATGCCTGGCTGATTTTTTGTATTTTTAGTAGAAACGGGGTTTCACCATTTTAGCCAGACTGGTCTCGAACTCCTGAACTTAGGTGATCTGCCCTCCTCACCTTAGGTGATCTGCCCTCCTCAGCCTCCCAAAGTGCTGGGATTACAGGTGTGAGTGACCGTGCCCGGCTTCTAACAAAACTTCTGACTTCACCTCCCCCACCACCCCTCAACCCCACTCTGGGATCAACTAAATGTTGCCCCAATTCTTTGCTCCTTTTACCTTCAAAATTCCTGGAAAAAGCGAACAAAGTTGCCGCCTCCAGGTCCTCCCTCTCGTTCTCCCTTAGGCGCAATCCACTTAGGCCATCTCCCCCACCCCTACCAGAGTCACTGTCAAGGTCACCAGTGACCACTGCATTGCTAAATCTAAGGGTCAATTCTCAGCCCTCCTCCCCCTAAGCCTATTGGCCACCTTTGCCTCCCTCCCTCCTCCTCGATACCCCCTTCACCTGGCCTCAGGCTGCTCTTCCTCACACTCCCTTCCTGGTCCTCCTCTTTCTCCTGCTGTCTTCCTGATGGAGAACCACAGGGCTCAGGCCTTGGTCCTTTTCTCTACTTTCTCTCTCTCGGGATCCTGTGTAGTTTTATGACTTAAATACCATCTCTAAGCTGATGACTGTCATGTTTTTAATTTCAGCCCAGACCATTCTTCTGAACTGCAGATCTGTGTCTCTAACTACCTACTCGACCCCTTGGACCTAATATAATAGACATGTAGTAGGCATCTCACATTTCAGGCATCTAAATCAGAGCGCCATTCCCCCATGCTGTGGCCAAATCTACTTTACTCACATCTTCCCATCTCAGTTGATGTCAGCTCAGTTTCCTCTTTTCTCAGAGCCAAAAATCTATGATCAGCTGGGCGTAGTGACTCATGCCTGTAATCCTGGCTACTTGGGAGGCTGAGGCAGGAGGATCTCTTGAGCCAGGGAGGTTGAGGCTGCAGTGAGCTATGAATGCACCACTGTACTGCAGCCTGGACAACACAGTGAAACCCTGTTTCTTTTTTTTTCTTTTCTTTTCTTTTTGAGACAGAGTCTCACTCTGTCACCCAGACTGAAGTGCAGTGGCTTGATCTCAGCTCACTGCAACCTCCACCTCCCAGGTTCAAGCAATTTTCCTGCCTCAACCTCCCAAGTAGCTGGGACTACAGGTGCATGCTGCCATGCCTGGCTAATTTTTTTGCATTTTAGTAGACACACGGTTTCATCGTATTGCCCAGGCTGGTCTCGAACTCTTGAGCTCAAGAAATCCGCCTGTCTTGGCCTCCCAAAGTGCTAGGATTACAAGTGTGAGCCACTGTGTCTGGCTGAAAAGCTGTTTCTTAAAAAAAAAAAAAATCTGTGGGTTCAGGCATGGTGCCTCATGCCTGTAATCCCAACACTTTGGGAGGCCAAAGTGGGCAGATGACCTGAAGTCAGGAGTTCGAGACCAGCCTGGCCAACATGGTGAAACCCCGTCTCTACTAAAAATACAAAAATTAGCCAGATGTGGTGGTGGGCACCTGTAATCCCAGCTTCTCAGGAGGCTAAGGCAGGAGAATGACTTGAACCTGGGAGGTGGAGGTTCCAGTGAGACGAGATCTTGCCACTGCACTCCAGCCTGGGCGACAGAGTGAGACTCTGTCTCAAAAAAACCAATCTATGGTCATTCTTGATTTTTTTTTTTCATACTCTATGTCCAATTAGTCAGTATATATTCTACCCATAAAATATATCCAATATCCAATGTTTTCCCACCTCCTCCAGGATACCACCCTGAGTTGAAGAAATAGCTTCCTAAATGGCCTTCTTGCTTCCATTTTTGCCCACTAGAGTCTATTCTCAACACAGCTGCCTCAGTGATTTTTGAAAGGTGAGTCCCATGGTGTCATTCCCCTGTTCTGAACTCTCATGGCTTCCATCTCACTGAGAGTAAAAGTCGAAGTCCTTGTAATTGCCAGGTACTTGTTTGACCTTATTTTCTACTGCCCCTGCCCCTCCAGCCAGCTCACTCCTCACCAGCCATGAGGACCTCTTCACATAGCTTAAGCATGTCAGGTACAATTACTTTTGCCTTGGCACTGGCTGTGTCCTCTACTTGGGACATTTTCTGCAGGTATCCCCATGGTAACCTCCATCAGGGTTTGCTAAAGTGTTACCACCCTGTTTAAAATTGGAACACCCGGCCAGGCGCAGTGGCTCATGCCTGTAATCTCAGCACTTTGGGAGGCCAAGGTGGGTGGATCACAAGGTCAGGAGTTCTAGACCAGCCTGGCCAGTATGGTGAAATCCTGTCTCTACTAAAAATACAAAAAAGTTAGCCAGGCGTGATGGTGCATGCCTGTAATCCCAGCTACTCAGGAGGCTGAGGCCGGGGAATCACTTTAACCTGGGAGGCAGAGGTTGCAGTGAGTCGAGATCATGCCACTGCACTCCAGCCTGGTGACAGAGACAGACTCTGTCTCAAAAAAAAAAAAAAAAAAACCAAACAACAACAACAACACCCCAAAAAAAGAAACCGTAAAAAATTAGGCCATGTGCAGTGGCTCATACCTGTAATCCCAGCACTTTGGGAGGCTGAGGCAGGTACATTGCTTGAGCTCAGGAATTTGAGACCAGCCTGGGCAACATGGAAAAACCTTGTCTCTATAAAAAATACAAAAATTAGCTGGGCATGGTGGTGTGCGCCTGTAGTTACAGCTACTCGGGTGGCTGAGGTGGGAGGATGGCCTAAGCCCAGGAGGTGGGGGTTGCAGTGAGCTGAGATTGCGCCACTGCACTCCAGCTTGGGCAACAGAGAAAGACCCTGTCTCAAAACAAATGAACAAATAAACCAACAAAAACAAAAAAAACCCAGCATAAAGTAAAAATAAAAAACAAGAAATTAGCCAGGTCTGGTGGTGGACATATGGGGTCCCAGCTGCTTGGGAGGCTGAGGTAGGAGGATCACCTGAACCCATGAGGTGGAGGTTGCAGTGGGCTGAGATTACACCACTGCACTCCAGCCTGGGTGACAGAGTGAGACACTGTCTCAAAAAATGAAAATTACCCCAAAACCCCATGGCTTGAAAGAACCATTTTATTTGCTCATGGATGCTATCCATGAGGAATTCAGGAAGGGCTTACCTGGTGGTTCTAGTTCAGAGTTTCTCATGTGGTTGCAGTCAGATGATGGCTGGAGCTGGGACAGCAAGGGTGGGGCCTGGGTTCAGCTGGGAGCTGGACAAGCATCTCTCTCTCTCTCCACGTAGTCTCAGAGTGGTCTCTCTGGGCAGGCTGATTTGGAGCAGCCTCAGGGCAGTTGGGCTGCTTACAGGGCAGCTGGAGGCTTCAAGCCCACCTGGTCCAGCAGAAAAGGTGGCTGCTGCATTGTCTTTTAAAGTTCAACCTTAGCAGTCCTGTAGCATTACTTCTGCCCCATCCTATTGGTTATAAGTGTGTCACAAGCCCAGCAGACTCAAGGGAAGGGGTCATGGGCTGCATTTCTTTCATATATATATATATATATATATATAATTTTTTTCTTTCTTTTTTTGTAGAGACAGAGTTTTGCTATGTTGCCCAGCTAGTCTTAAACTCCTGAGCTCAAGCGATCCAACTGCCTTGGCCTCCCAAAGTGTTGGGATTACAGGCGTGAGCCACCGTCGCAGCCTGCATGCCTGCATTTCTCCTTTTCGTTTTTTTTTTTTTTTTTCATTGAGATGGAGTGTCACCCAGGCTGGAGTGCAGTGGCTGGATCTCAGCTCACCGCAACCTCTGCCTCCTGGGTTCAAGCGATCCTCTTGCCTCAGCCTCCCAAGTAGCTGGGACTACAGGCGCCTGCCACCACACCCGGCTAATTTTTGTATTTTTAGTAGAGACGGGGTTTCACCATGTTGGTCAGGCTGGTCTTGAACTCCTGACCTCAAGTGATCCACCCACCTGGGCCTCCCAAAGCACTGGGATTACAGGCGTGAGCCACCGTGCCCGGCCCGTCTGCATTTCTTGATGGGAGATGTCAGGGCCTCCTTGTGGAAGGGCATGTGGGATGGGAGGTATTGTTATAACCATCTGTGGTCCCAGCTACTCGGGAGGCTGAGGCAGGAGAATCGCTTGAACCCGGGAGGCGGAGGTTGCAGTGAGCTGAGATCGCCTCCAGCGTGGGTGACAGAGCGAGACTCTGTCTCAAACATAACCAAACCAAACCAAACAAAACAAAAACGGTTAACTAATGTAAATTTCATAGGGTTCTACTTAATATTTGCATATCCCAAGGTAAAGTTAATGTGTGGATAGGAGATTGTGGGGTATCGGGGTTCAGGAAAATGTCCTAAGGATGAATATCGAGCCTCCTGGACTCAGGGCGCAGGTCCAGCCGCCAAAATACCCCCGGGGTCCTCGGTGGATAGAGGACACGGATTCCACTTTGCGCCCCAGGTCGTAATGACAAACAATTGCCACCAAGGGGCGATGCCGGCCCGGCCACGCGATGCAAAGTCTCGGGTAGTCCCGGGTAGTCCCGGACTGGCCGCGTGGGGTCCGCCTGCCCTGCGGGGACCGGCGGAGTGAAGGGATCCTCCCGAGGTGCTAGTGGGAACCGCCCCGGGGCGGCGAGGCTGGGGCGACTCCTGATACCCTCGTGCTCATGCTTACCGCCTTTCCCTCGGGGCCCTGGCCACCCCCGGCCCCAGCCAGCGCCCTCCCGTTCGTTGGGCCCAGGCAGGGCTCTGTCTCGGATCCCGAGACCCCAACCCTTCCGGGAAAACGCAGCTCGTGGGTGGGGGAGTGAGGGTGCAGCCTAACGGGGGAATCAGGGGCAAAGGCGTTGAGAGGAGCAGGAGGTTTTATTTGGGACGAAGGTGGGGAGTTCTCCCCTCAGGCTGAGCCACGGAGGAGGGGGCTCAGGCATCCCCGGGCGGGACACGTTAATGGGGCGCCCTTGCCGCACCCTGGATCAAAACGCGAGGTTCGAGTCCTAGCCTCAATCACTGGATTCGGGCTGACTTTGTGCAGGACTTTTGCTCCCACTCTGGGGATCCTTCCATCTTCTCAGTAGGGAGAAAGCTTCTCTCCCTACCTTACACGGTGGCTGCGGCTCAAACAGAGAAACCAAGAAAGTGGCAATGTTCGCTGACTTGACTGTTACTGTGAGTGGGGCAGGGGAAGGGTAAAGCCGACGGTAGCTTGAGGCCAGGGGTGGGGTGTAGGTTGAGGAGACCTGGGGAGCCGCTGCAGGGTTTTGAGGAAGGGAGTGCCTTGATTTGTGTTGAGCACTTGGGAGATAAGAACAGCTCCCAGGCAGAGAGAGGGGGGCCTGGCAGTGGGAACAGACAGAGGGGGCTGATGCTTACAGCACAGTATACTTATAATTTTTTAAAAATACATGTTTTTTTTTCAGGCTGGGTGTAGTGGCTCATGCCTGTAATCCCAGCACTTTGGGAGGCTGAGGCAGGAGGATCACTTGAGCCCAGGAGTCTGAGACAAGCCCGGGTAATGTAGAGAGACCTCATCTCTACAAATAATTTGAAAATTAGCCAGGCCTGGTAACGCATGCCTGTAGTCCCAGCTACTGGGCAGGCTGAGGTGGGAGGATCACTTGAATCCAGGTGGTGGAGGCTGCAGTGACCAGAGACTGTGCCACTGCACCCCAGCCCGGGCAATAGAGCAGGACCCTGTCTCAAAATAATAATAATAATAATTAATAAATAATTTCAAAAAATAAAAGTAACTTAGAAAAGTTACCAAAAATGTTGAAAATTGGATAAACAAAACCTACCTGGCCCACAAATACAGCTGCAGTTTGCTTTTGGTCTATTTCTTTTCAAGCTCTTTTTACACTTAAAAACATGGCTGTATTATTGTGTATATAGAATTAATTTTTCTGATTTTTCATTTATCAGTATGTCACAGCATTTTTTTTTTTTAAGACAGAGTCTCACTCTGTTGCCCAGGCTGGAGTGCAGTGGCACGATATCAGCTCATTGCAGCCTCTGCGTCCCAGGCTCAAATGATCCTTCTGCCTCAGCCACCTGAGTAACTGGGATGACAGATGTACCCCACCATGCCTGGCTAATTTTTTTTTTTTTTTTGGAGATGGAGTTTCGCTCTGTCTCCCAGGCTGGAGTGCAATGGTGCAATCTCGGCTCACTGCAAGCTCTGCCTCGCGGGTTCACGCCATTCTTCTGCCTCAGCCTCCCGAGTACCTGGGACTACAGACACCACCACCACGCCCGGCTAATTTTTTGTATTTTTAGTAGAGACGGGGTTTCACCATGTTAGCCAGGTTGGTCTCGATCTCCTGACCTCGTGATCCACCCGCCTTGGCCTCCCAAAGTGCTGGGATTACAGGCATGAGCCACAGCACCCAGCCCATGCCTGGCTAATTTTTGTATTTTTTTGTAGAGATAGGGTTTTGCCATGTTGACCAGGCTGCTCTCAAATTCCTGGGCTCAAGCATTCCACCCTCCTCGGCCTCCTGAAGTGCTGGGATTATAGGTGTGCGTCGCAGCGCCCGGCGCAGCATTTTTCATATTACTTTCTGTATTCATTTCCTAAGGCTACCATAACAAAGCACCACAAATTGGTGGCTTAAACAACAGAAGTGTGTCCTCTCACTGTCTGGAGGCCGGAAGGCAGACATGCTTCCTCTGAAACCTGCAGGTGACAATCCTCCCCCCTGTTCTAGCCTGCGTGGTTGCGGGTAGCCCTTGGCTTGTGGCTACATCACTCCAATCTGCTTCTGTGGTCACATGGCCATCAAGTGATTCGCGTGCCTCAGCCTCCCGAATAGATGGGATTACAGGCGCCTGCCACCATACCTGGCTAATTTTGTATTTTTAATTATTATTATTTTTTTTGAGATGGAGTTTCGCTCTTGTTGCCCAGGCTGGAGTGCAATGGCGCGATCTCAGCTCACCGCAACCTCCGCCTCCCAGGTTCAAGCAGTTCTCCTGCCTCAGCCTCCCGAGTAGCTGGAATTACAGGCATGCACCACCACGCCCGGCTAATTTTGTATTTTTAGTAGTGACGGGGTTTCTCCATGCTGAGGCTGGTTTCAAACTCCTGCCCTCAGGTGATCCGCCCACCTCGGCCTCCCAAAGTGCTGGGATTACAGGCATGAGCCACTGCGCCTGGCCTTGTATTTTTAGTAGAGACGGGGTTTCACCGTGTTGGCCAAGCTGGTCTCGAGCTCCTGACCTCAAGTGATCCATCTGCCTCGGCCTCCCAAAGTTCTGAGATTACAGGCATGATCCACCGTGCCTGGCCTCAGTTTCCTAGTATTAAGCACTTGATTATCATCCAATTTATATATGGTTATAAATGATGCTGTAATGAGCACTTTTGTGCATAAAGCGTTCCCTTATATTGTTGAAATATTTTTTTGAAGGATAAATATTCAGAAGAGGGAATATCTGGTAAAGGTTGTTTTTTTTTTTTTTTTTTTTTTTTGAGACAGAGTCTTGCACTGTTGCCCAGGCTGGAGTGCAATGCACAGTCTTGGCTCACTGCAAGCTCCGCCTCCCAGGTTCACGCCATACTCCGGCCTCAGCCTCCCAAGTACCTGGGCTACAGGCGCCCGCCACCATGCCCAGCTAATTTTTTGTACTTTTTTAGTACAGACGGGGTTCCTTTTTTTTTTATTTTTATTTTTTATTGATCATTCTTGGGTGTTTCTCGCAGAGGGGGATTTGGCAGGGTTACAGGACAATAGTGGAGGGAAGGTCAGCAGATAAACAAGTGAACAAAGTTCTCTGGTTTTCCTAGGCAGAGGACCCTGCGGCCTTCCGCAGTGTTTGTGTCCCTGGGTACTTGAGATTAGGGAGTGGTGATGGCTCTTAACGAGCATGCTGCCTTCAAGCATCTGTTTAACAAAGCACATTTTGCACCGCCCTTAATCCATTCAACCCTGAGTGGATACAGCACATGTTTCAGAGAGCACAGGGTTGGGGGTAAGGTCACAGATCAACAGGATCCCAAGGCCGAAGAAGTTTTTCTTAGTACAGAACAAAATGAAAAGTCTCCCATGTCTACCTCTTTCTACACAGACACGGCAACCATCCGATTTCTCAATCTTTTCCCCACCTTTCCCCCCTTTCTATTCCACAAAACCGCCATTGTCATCATGGCCCGTTCTCAATGAGCTGTTGGGTACACCTCCCAGACGGGGTGGTGGCCGGGCAGAGGGGCTCCTCACTTCCCAGTAGGGGCGGCCGGGCAGAGGCGCCCCTCACCTCCCGGACGGGGCGGCTGGCCGGGCGGGGGGCTGACCCCCCCCACCTCCCTCCCGGACGGGGCGGCTGGCCGGGCAGAGGGGCTCCTCACTTCCCAGTAGGGGCGGCCGGGCAGAGGCGCCCCTCACCTCCCGGATGGGGCGGCTGGCCGGGCGGGGGGCTGACCCCCCCACCTCCCTCCCGGACGAGGTGGCTACCAGGCGGAGACGCTCCTCACTTCCCAGACGGGGTGGCTGCTGGGCGGAGGGGCTCCTCACGTCTCAGACGGGGTGGCTGCCGGGCGGAGGGGCTCCTCACTTCTCAGACGGGGCGGTTGCCAGGCAGAGGGTCTCCTCACTTCTCAGACGGGGCGGCCAGGTAGAGACGCTCCTCACATCCCGGACGGGGCGGCAGGGCAGAGGTGCTCCCCACATCTCAGACGATGGGCGGCCGGGCAGAGACACTCCTCACTTCCCAGATGTGATGGCGGCCGGGAAGAGGCGCTCCTCGTTTCCTAGATGGGATGGCGGCCGGGCAGAGACGCTCCTCACTTTCCAGACTGGGCAGCCCGGCAGAGGGGCTCCTCACATCCCAGACGATGGGCGGCCAGGCGGAGACGCTCCTCACTTCCCAGATGGGGTGGCCGCCGGGCAGAGGCTGCAATCTCAGCACTTTGGGAGGCCAAGGCAAGCGGCTGGGAGGTGGAGGTTGTAGCAAGCCGAGATCACGCCACTGCACTCCAGCCTGGGCACCATTGAGCACTGAGTGAACGAGACTCCGTCTGCAATCCCGGCGCCTCGGGAGGCCGAGGCTGGCAGATCACTGGCGGTTAGGAGCTGGAGACCAGCCTGGCCGACACAGCGAAACCCCGTCTCCACCAAAAAAATACGAAAACCAGTCAGGCGTGGCGGCGCGCGCCTGCAATTGCAGGCACTAGGCAGGCTGAGGCAGGAGAATCAGGCAGGGAGGTTGCAGTGAGCTGAGATGGCAGCAGTACCGTCCAGCTTCGGCTCGGCATCAGAGGGAGACCGTGGAAAGAGAGGGAGAGGGAGACCGTGGAAAGAGAGGGAGAGGGAGACCGTGGGGAGAGGGAGAGGGAGAGGGAGAGGGAGAGGGTACAGACGGGGTTTCACCGTGTTAGTCAGGGTGTTCTCAATCTCCTGACCTCGTGATCCGTCTGCCTCGGCCTCCCAGAGTGCTGGGATTACAGGCGTGAGCCACTGCGCCCGGCCTTTTTTTTTTTTTTCTTTTGAGACAAGGCCTCACTGTGTTGCGCAGGCTAGAGTGCAGTAGCACAATCACAGCTCGCTGCAGCCTCGACCACCAGGCTCAGTGATCCTCCAGCCTCAGCCTCCCAGGTAGCTGGGACTGTGGGCATGGGCCACCACGCCCAGCCAATTTTTTGTAGAGATGGAGTTTCACCATGTTGCCCAGGCTACACAAAATATTTTAATGACATTACTGGTTCAGGAAGACGTATGTTGTGGGGAGAGGAAGCATGGAGAAGCAAAAGGAAGAAAAAAAGCATTTGCTACAGCCCATCAGCCAGAGGCAGCATCCACCAGCCTGACCATATAGTTTTACATAGACTTACTACCCTTATTTCTTTTCCCAGTTGAGATCTTATTTATTTATTTATTTGAGATGGAATTTCACTCTTTTTGCCCAGGCTGGAGTGCAATGACAAGATCTCAGCTCACTGCAACCTCTCCCTCCTGGGTTCAAGTGTTTCTCCTGCCTCAGCTTCCCAAATAGCTGGGATTACAGGTGCCTGCCACAATGCCTGGCTAATTTTTCGTATTATTAGCAGAGACAGGGTTTCACCATGTTGGCCAGGGTAGTCTCGAACTCCTGACCTCAGGTGATCTACCTGCCTCAGCCTCCCAAAGTGCTGGGATTACAGGCATGAGCCACTGTGCCTGGCCCCAGTTGAGATCTTATTGCAGGTGACATTTTGTATCCTGTCTTTCCCGCATAACATTAAATCCTAGGCCGGGCGCGGTGGCTCACGCTTGTAATCCCAGCACTTTGGGAGGCCGAGGCGGGCGGATCATGAGGTCAGGAGTTCGAGACCATGGTGAAACCCCGTCTCTACTAAAAAATACAAAAAATTAGCCGGGCGTGGTGGCGGGCGCCTGTAGTCCCAGCTACTCGGAGAGACTGAGGCAGGAGAATGGCGTGAACCCGGGAGGCGGAGCTTGCAGTGAGCCGAGATCGAGTCATTGCACTCCAGCCTGGGTGACAGAGCGAGACTCCGTCTCAGAAAAAAAAAAAAAACAACATTAAATCCTAGTTTCTCATATCATAAATTTTGTAATCATCTTTTAGGTGACTGCATAATGTTACATTGTAGGAATGTTTCATAATTTTATATCAAATATGCTGTTATTAGAGATTTATGATGCTTCCAAGTTTTTGCTTTTATAAATGAACTGTAGTGTACATTTGTGCCTTGTATCTCCCGATTGCATGTATTAGGTTGGTGCAAAAGTAATTGCGGTTTTTGCCATTAGAAGTAATATTTCAGCAAGTGCCCAGAAGCTGAATTTCTGGGTTAGAGTGCATGATTATTTTTAATGCTCTTGAGTCTTGAGAAGTTGCTTTTCTTTCTTTTTTTTTTTTTTTTGAGATGGAGTCTCGCTCTGTCACCCAGGCTGGAGTGCAATGGTGCGATCTCGGCTCACTACAACCTCCACCTCCTGGCTTCAAGCAATTCTCATGCCTTAGCCTCCCAAGTAGCTGGGATTACAGGTGTGTGCCACTGTGCCTGGCTAATTTTTTGTATTTTTAGTAGAGACAGGGTTTCACCATGTTGGCCAGGCTGGTCTCGAACTCCTGACCTCAAGTGATCTGCCCGCCTCAGCCTCCCAAAGTGCTGGGATTACAGATGTGAGCCACCTCGCCCCGTCGAGAAGCTGCTTTTCAAAGAGTTGTGCCAGTGTACACTCTCACCAGCCACGAGCCAGCCAGTGTGCCCGTTTTCCTGTATTCTTGCCATCTGTGAGCTTGATTAATTTATTTTGGAAATCTTACCAGGTAAAACATGGCATCCCATTTTGCCTTTTTTGGTTGCCAATGTTGGTATGGTTCCTTGCTAGTGGACTTGTCTGTTCATGTCCATTTACCTTTGGGGGATCCTAATGTCTTACTTATAGATTTGTGTGTGTATATATATATATATATATATATATATATTTTTTTTTTTTTTTTTTTTTTTAAGAGACAGCCTCTTGGTCTGTCTCTCAGGCTGGAGTGCGGTGGTGTGATCATAGCTCACTGCAGCCTCAAACTCCTGAGCTCAAAGGATCCTCTCACCTCAGCCTCCCAAAGTGCTGGGATTATAGGTGTGGAGCCCCGTGCTGGCCTTGTATTAACCCTTTGTCATATTTGCCATCTGAATTATTCTTAGTCTATTGATTCCTTCATTTAAAAAACAGTTATTGAGAAATGCAAATCAAAACTGCTTCACACACATCAGGATGGCTAACAACAAGTGTTGTGAGGATGTGGAGAAACTGGAATCCTAGTGTACTCTGGGTGGGAATGTGAAATGGTGTGGCTGCTATGGAAGCAGTATGGCAGTTCCTCCAAAAATTAAGATGGCAAATTTTATGTTATGTGTGTGGTTTTTTTTTTTTTTTTTTTTTTTTTTTTGAGACGGAGTCTTGCTCTGTCACCCAGGCTGGAGTGCAGTGGCATGATCTCAGCTCACTGCAAACTCTGCCTCCTGGGTTCACGCCATTCTCCTGCCTCAGCCTCCCGAGTAGCTGGGACTACAGGTGCCTGCCACCACGCCCGGCTAATTTTTTATATTTTTAGCAGAGACGGGGTTTCACTGTGTTAGCCAGGATGGTCTTGATCTCCTGACCTCGTGATCCGCCCGCCTTGGCCTCCCGAAGTCTTGGGATTACAGGCGTGAGCCACCGCGCCCAGCCTGTTATGTGTTTTTTACAATTAAAAAAATGCTAGGGCTGGGTGCAGTGGCTCACACTTGTAATCTCAGCACTTTGGGAGGCTGAGGCGGGCAGATCACTCGAGGTCAGGAGTTCAAGACCAGCCTGGCCAACATGGCGAAACCCTGTCTCTACTGAAAATACAAACATTAGCCGGTGTGTTGGTGCATGCCTGTAATCCCAGCTATTCTGGAGGCTGAGGTGGGAGAATCACTTGAACCCAGGAGATGGAGGTTGCAATGAGCCGAGATTGTGCCATTGCACTCCAGCCTGGGTGACAGAGTGATACTCCGTCTCAAAAAAAAAAAAAAAAGAAAGAAAGAAAAAAGAAAAAGAAAAAAAAAGCTAGAGAACCAGAAAATATCCACTAAAAAGAAGAAAAGATGTTATTGAGTTCTACTTTGTGTTAAATATCTCTGTGTGCTGGCCGTGGAGATTATCAAAACAATAAAATGTCAAGGTGCCCATGGTCCATGGGGATGGAAATATACAGAAATCATCACAACGTGGTTTCAGCTCCGCTCTGAGAGAGGATTGAGTGCCCTGGAGTGCTCAGGGTGGCAGTCAACCCAGGGCAGGTGAAGTGGTCAGGGAAGCTTCCCCGGGGAGCTGAATTGAGGATAAATTAAAGTTAGCCTGGCAAAGCGAGGTGGTCTGATCTGTGATTTCAGTTACGCTTTTATGACATGCACACCGTTTAACGCTTGTGCGGGCAAGGCTGTTGACCTTTCTTTTGTGATTTCTTCCAGAGCTTTTACGCTCGTAAAGCTCCCTTTCCGCAAGAGGTCTGATGATTCCATTTCATCCTGTTTTCCATAGTTCCATTTATTTTTATATTTAACTCTTTAATCTACCTGGAAATTATTTTGATGATTGGCAGTGGGATGAGACCCTGGTGGAAGGATGAAGAGGCAGAAACAGGAGGAAATGTCTTCATTCTGCTGCCCTTCCTCCTGACTTGGTGGCTCTGGGGCTCCCACCGGTCACCTTCTCCCCTCCCTGTGGTCATTTCAGTGATGGATGAGTGGGATGGTGTGTGGCTGTGGCCCTGGGTGATTGGAGGTGATGGTCCAGTAGACCATGTTGGTCTGAAGTAGGAGGGATGCAGAGCAGACTGCTGTGAGGACTTCCAGCGTGGGGACTGGACAGGACAGATGGAGGCATATGTCCCACCGCTCTCTGCCCCTCCCTGCTACCGAAGCGCTCGTTCTCCATCCTTGCCCCCTTCCTCCCTCCCTATTGCTAATTTTAGTTCTCTGTTCATCTGTTTGTTTTGGGCTGTGTTCCCTGCTGGACTGTAAGCTCTTAGAGGGCACATGCCATGTCTGTTTTGCTCAGAACAACAGGCACTGGCCTCCTTTCAGTGCCTGGAGCAAGGACTGGCACAGATGAGTGGCCCAGTGAATGTTGGTTGGATGAACAAAGGGAAGAAATGGCCTCTTCATGCCAGCCCCACAGGGGCGTGGCATGTGGAAGCTGGGAAGAGTGGTCATTCTGAGCTGTCTGCTCCAAGACCTGGAGACAGATTGCTGGATGGGGGACTGAGGATTCAGAACCCCCAGTATGGGTCGACCTCTCAAGGTCTGATCTTCGAGCTGAATTCCATCAGTAGCAGGGAGGCTGAGAGGCTGGGAGTCTCCCCTGCCCAGATGCCTTTTGTAGCTGAAGTCCCAGGGTAGAGGCGATGGGCTGGGCCCAGAGGAATAGGGCTGGGGAGACAGGGCTAGAGTCCTGGAGGCAGCTGCTTCTGATGAAGCTCAGTCTCAGGGGCTCAGAAACGTTCATTACAGCCAGGAGGAGAAGTAATTAAGTCAGAGAGTAGCGGCAGGGAGGGAGGGAAGCCCCGTTTTCTCAGGAGTCTCCAGTTGCAATTAATAAGGGCAAGGGAGGGGAGAGCTCTGCCCAGTCTGATGATATTGGTAATAGAGACATGGTTTCAGGGCCACAGTCACCATGTCTGTGCTGACCACCAGAGGAGGGGTGGACACAGGGGCCCGAGGAATGTGTTAGCATCTGGCTTCATGAGGCCAGGGCCAGACCGGCCTGAGCTGAGCCCTGGTGTTGCCGTTGACTTGCTGTAGGAACTTGGGCAGATCGCATAACCTCTCTGAGCCTCAGTTTCCCTATGAGTAATGTGGAGCTAATAATGTGAACCTCATAGGATTGCTGTGGGATTAAATGTAAAATGCTTAGCAGTGTGCTTATCATGCAACAAAACTGGGATGATAGATAGAGTTGGGATCCCAAAAATAGTTTGTGACAGCTGGTGTTGAGAATCCACGTGTCAGCAGGTGTGTGGGCAGAGGGCAGGAACACGCAGGCTGCGCTGACGGTGGCTCCTGGTTTCTGAGTCCTGAGGCAGACAGCAGCCCTGGGAAGGGTATAATGAACCGCTGCTCTGTGTTTTTTTCCCCAATATCTGTGGTCCTTACATGACCTTGCAAGGCTATTATTGTTCTTTCCATTTACAGATGAGGAAACCAGGGCTTGGGAAGGCAAAGTGGCTTGCTGAAAATCAGTGGGCTGTAGAGCTGGAATTTCAGTTCAGACTTGTCTGGTGCCACAATATTCAAACTCCTTTCCTTTAAGCTGCAAGGCTACAGAACCTTGGGGTGCACAGGAAGCCACATGACCCAGTCTTGGGGTGAACCATGGAGAGCAACAGGCATTGACCTCTCAGGCACACTCCATGCCATCTGTCTTGAACACGCATATGGGCACAACGTGTTCAGGAAAGAAAGACCTAGACGCTCACCCTCTCTCTCTTTTCTTTTCTTTTCTTTTTCTTTTTTTTTTGAGACAGAGTTTTGCTCTTGTTGCCCAGGCTGGAGTGCAATGAATGGCATGATCTCGGCTCACTGCAACCCCCGCCTCCCGGGTTTAAGCAATTCTCCTGCCTCAGCCTCCCAGGTAGCTGGGATTACAGGCATGCACCATTATATCCGACTAATTTGGTATTTATAGTAGAGACGGGGTTTCACCATGTTGGTCAGGCTAGTAGTCTTAAAATCCTGACCTCAGGTGATCTGCCCACTTCGGCCTCCCAAAGTGCTGGGATTACAGGTGTGAGCCACCGTGCCTGGCCAACATTTTCATATATAGAATACCTCTACAGACTTTTCTTCCTGTGTGTAGACATATATTTTACGAAATTGGAATTATTATATATAGGTATTTTTTGTATTCTGCTTTCCCCCATAAAACCATATTTCATAAATATTTCCATGTCATTTAACATTTTTCCAAAACGTGATTTTTAATGATTCCATTGGAATATTACACCTCATTTATACTATAATTTGTTCATGGAACAAATTTGGAAATTTGTGCTGTTTCCTATTTTGTGTGTGTCCAACTGTTAATCACATTGATGAATAGCCTTGTGCTATCTCTGGATATATCCATTGGTTACATTCACAAACATGGAAGCCTTGGATTGAAGGATAGGTACATTTACCCTAACCCAGCCTCCTGTGAGGCCTGTTACAGTCTCACCAGTGAGGGTGTTACTGTGTTGTGAGGGAACTTGCTATGGCCCAGGCAGCCTTGGACATTATCATTTAAAAACATCTTTGTGGCTACACTTTGGGAGGCTGAGGCCGAGGATCTCTTGAGGACAAGAGTTCCAGACAAGCCTGGTCTATGAGTATAGTGAGACCCCGTATTTACAAAAATTAAAAAATAGCTGGGTGGGGTGGTATGCACCTGTAGTCCCAGCTACTCAGGAGGCTGAGGTGGGAGGATTGCTTGAGCCTAGGAAATTGAGGTTGCAATGAGCTATGATCACGCCACTGCACTTCAGCTTGGGTGACAGAGCAAGATCTTGTTTCATGTATTTATAAATAAAAAAATAAAAAATGAAAATAAGTGGGAGTCTCTGTCATTTTCTTATTATTTGTAGGTACTCTTCATGTATTCCAGATCTTAGTGCTTCTTTGGTTGTATACGTTGTGAATATGTTTTCTTAATTTTGAGAGTTGCCTTTTAATTTAGTTTTTTATTATACAGAGAACTATTACATTTTAATGTCGTCAAATTTATAAACCTTTCCTTTATATTTCTTTTGTTTGTTTGTATATTTAGAAGAGCCTTTCCTTTTTCATTATAAAAGTCATATAACAACTTTTCTACAACTTTAGAAGAGAGACAAAGTCATGCCCAGTTCCGCCATCTCATACAACCAGGCAGGATTTAATTAAGAGCAAAATCGAGATTTAATCAGCCGCTCAAGCCCTGGTGTAGATTTAGATGATCAATTTCAATAACCTCAGAGCTGACTGGTGCCTGACACCCAGATGCATTGGGCAGGGCATAGATGTGGCAGTGCAGAGGACTGCCTGGTATGGGCCTTCCAGGCTGCGCCCCTTTATTCGCCTGTAAAGGAGGAGGTGGGACTAACACGCTGATGTCTTAGGAGGCAAGTGCAGACTCTGGGTTCAGACAGACCCAGTTTCAAATCCCTACCCGGCCACTGGCCAGCTGCAAGCCCTAAGGTTTCCAGCCTCTCTAAGTAAGCGGTTTCCACCTCTGCGAAATGGGGGAAACAGTGCGTCCCTCACGGAATAGTTGGGAAAATGAAATCAGATGGCAGTCATGCTTCTCAGGCAGGCCCGCGCCCCAGTTCAGTTAGATATTATTATAATTATTGGTTATTATGGGTGGTGTTGATGGTAGCTGTGTTTAGGAATTCCCGAGGAGCCTCCTGCTCCCACCTGCTGTGAATCCAGGTCAAGAGGTGGGGCCCTGGCTGTGTAGAGGGCCACAAGGGAAAGGAGGCCAGGACCGACACGGCACCGGGGTCGGCCAGGCCGAGGCCACATCCCGGCCGCGCAGAGGGGAAAGGAGCAGGGCTGACCCGGAGGCTGCGAAGGCTCCCCGCATCCCCGGGGCTGGCGCCCCCCTAACAGCGACCCCATCGCTTCTTGGATCCAAGGAGAGGGGCCGCCCCGCCGCTCCCTCGGTTTCTTATCAGCGATGGCCCGATAAACGCGGGCGATAAGGGCCTCCGGCGGCCGGGGCGTGCAAATGGGGCGGCGCGGCCGTGGTTCCGGCGGATCCGGGCGCGGTGTTTGCGGGAGATAAGCGCGCGGCCGCTGCGCCCCGCTGGGTACACAGACGCCACTTAGCTGCGCAAACAGCAGCCGCTCGCCTCAGAACACTCAGCTCGGTCGGCACCGGACACGCGGCCCCTACGCGCGCCTGGGGAGGACCCCGGGAGGCCGGTGGGGTGCGACAGCGACGTCATCGAGCAGACTCGCGCGGGGTCGGGGTGGGGGCATGGGACTGTGACAGCCCCGGATATGTCAAGGGCACGAGCCTACAGGAGAGTGGACGTGCACCGCGAGCCAATGTGCGCCTAAGGCCCGGCCCCGGGGAGCGTTGGGTGTCTGAGCTTGTTGAATGAGGGCAGTGGGTGAGCTAGTGGTATCTGAGGGGCTATGCCTATGACACGTGTGCTTGGGGGGCCTTGAGGGAGCCCCCAGGGCATGGTCCTCATCCCTGCAGTGCCCCCTGTAGCCAGGCTGCTGCCTAACAGTTCTCATTCTCCCCTTGGGAACAGGCACCCAGATCCCTGAGTTCCCAGAAGAGGCTCCAGCTTCCCGTTCTCAGCAGGACTGGGTCTTTGGGGCACTGAGCAGGCCCCAGAGCTGGGGCTCCATCAGGCAGGGCCCGCGGTAGGAGAGCCACTGGAGGGCCACCCAGCACCCCTTTACTGCTTCCCTTATCTCAGGGCATCAGCTCCATCCCCAAAACCCTCCTTGTCCCTGTCTCCTACTCCAGCTGCGTTTTTGTTGTTGTTGTTGCTTTTTGTTTGTTTGTTTGTTTTAAGACAGCATCTCGCTGTCACCCAGGCTGGAGTGCAATGGCGTGACCTTGGCCCACTGCAACCTCTGCCTCCTGGGTTCAAGCGATTCTCCTGCCTCAGCCACCCAAGTAGCTGGGATTACAAACGTGCACCACCACACCCGGCTCATTTTTATATTTTTAGTAGAGACGGGGTTTCACCATGTTGGCCAGGCTGGTCTTGAACTCCCAATCTCAGGTGATTCGCCCACCTTGGCCTCCCAAAGTGTTGGGATTACAAGCATGAACCACCATGCCAGGCCTCCAGCTGCCTTTAGCACCCCAATTGGCTGCTGGAGGCTACAGACTTGGGGCCACCACTTTCCTCCTTCTCCTTAGAACACCCCTTACCAAAGGTCATCTGAAGAAGAAACCCTCTTATCCAGGACAAAATAAGCAGCTGTCCCCAGCCTGGAGCAGCCGGTTGAACACAGACTGAACACAGGCATCAGGCTCAGGCAGCCAGTTGAGCACAGAATCCAGCCTGACCCATCTTCAGGCACAAGTCTTGATGACATTTCATGAGCTTGAAAGATTTTGTCCAGTCCTGTTGGGTTCTGTCCAGTCACGACTGTTCCTTCCACGTGCCTTAACCTGCTTTCCCCCCCGCCCCTGCTAGTCCCCCTGCTTCTACCACAACCTTAGCTAAACTCTTCTCTGGCTTTTGCCTGACTCTGCCTGTCAGCAAGCCTACCAAGTACAAGTGTTCAGTTTGCGCACTGCACAAGAGCATCACATCTAGGGTCATGGTTCACACTGTGGCTAAGTGGCGTACATGAGTGTGTACTGTCCTTCCTCAATCAGTGGAGGAGACTCCTCTTACAAAAATGCACACAGGCATTCAGGGCCATGCATGAGGAAGCACACTCACTGACTCACACATATACAAGTGTTTTTGCCCCATCCTAGCCTCACTCCAGACTTCTGAGGTGGCTTCTCCTGCCGGCCTGACACTCTCAGAGATGGGATTCCCAATCCATCCACTCTGAAATGGGGGTGCTTACTAGCTGGTACTGACCTGTCATTCAGAGTTGGGGGGTGATGTGTATGGGTGAGAGTGTGGGTCTAATATGCAGGTAGGCAGGGCTCTGGAGAGCCCCCCTGGGCAGAGCTGGGCAGAGCTAAGAAGTTGTCCATGAAGAGGCAATTTGATCTAATTGCTAGGAGGATGCATATGTTCTGGCTACTAATTTAAAATGTTTATGGAAAGTGATACATTGGACTATATTGATCATACCATTAAGAGAATGGAAAGGTGAGCTACAGGATGGGAGAAGATATTTGAAAGGGACTTATTTCCAAAAAATAAATAGAATGTTTACAAATCAAAAAGAAAAGGTGGACAATTCAAAAGAAAAATGGGCAAAAGGCTTCATCAGACAATTCACAACAGAGGATAACCAAATGGTTAATAAACATGAAAAGGGCCCAGCATGGTGGCTCACGCCTGTAATGCCAGCACTTTTGGAGGCCGAGGTGGGCGGATCACAAGGTCAGGAGTTCGAGACCAACCTGGCCAACATGGTGAAACCCCGTCTCTACTAAAAATACAAAAATTAGCTGGGCATGGTGGCGTGCACCTGTAATCCCAGCTACTCGGAAGGCTGAGGTAGGAGAATTGCTTGAACCTGGGAGGCAGAGGTTGCAGTGAGCTGAGATCACGCCATTACACTCCAGCCTGGGCGACAGAGTGAGACTGTCAAAAAAAAAAAAAAAAAAAAAAACAAAACCATGAAAAGATGCTCTTTTAATCAATCATCAGGAAAATGCAAATTAAAGCCACAGTGAGATACCACCACCCATCCACCAGAATGACTAAAATGAAAAGACAAACATGATGCCAAGTATTGGTGAGGATGTGGTATAACCAGGTCTCATACTGTGTTGATGGGAGTGTACATTGGTACAACCACTTCAGGAAATTGGCCATATCTGCTAAAGTGCAACACATACACACCCTATAACCCAGCAATTCAACTCCTAGGTGTATATACTCAACAGATGTGTGTATATATGTTCACCAAAAGACACTTCCAAGAATGTTCTGCTCGGCCAGGTGTGGTCTCATGCTTGTAATCTCAGCAATTTTGGAGGCTGAAGCAGGAGGATTGCTTGAGGCCAGGAGTCTGAGACCAGCCTGGGCAACATAGCAATAGCAAGACCTTATCTGTACTAAAAAAAAAAAAAAAAAAAAAGTTCTGCTGTCTCAGATGGGCACGCTTAAAAAAGAAATGCTCGTAGCCACAGTGATCATAATATTTCCAAACCTGAAACTATCCAAATGCCTGTAAATACTACAACAAATAAATAAATAATGATATGTTCACACCACGGAATATTACATAGAGATAAGAATGAACAAACTGTACACACAACAACACGGATGAATTTATTTCACAAACATAATATTGAGCAGAAGAAACTGAACCTAAAAGAATACTATGTGGCCAGGTGCGGTGGCTCACACCTGTAATCCCAGCACTTTGGGAGGCAGAGGAGGGTGGATCAAGAGGTCAGGAGTTCAAGAACAGCCTGGCCAACATGGTGAAACCCTGTTTCTATTAAAAATACAAAAATTAGCTGAGTGTGGTGGTGGGCACCTGTAATCCCAGCTACTTCGGAGGCTAAGGCAGAGAATTGCTTGAACCCGGGAGGCAGATGTTGCAGTGAGCCGAGATCGCGCTACTACGCTCCAGCCTGGGTGACAGAGTGAGACCCTGTCTCAAAAAAAAAAAAAAAAAAAAAAAAAAGTCCAGGCATGGTGGCTCACTCCTGTAATCCCAGCACTTTGGGAGGCCGAGGCGGGCGTATCACCTGAGGTCAGGAGTTTGAGACCAGCCTGGCCAACATGGTGAAACCCCATCTCTACTAAAAATACAAAAATTAGCCGGGCATGGTGGCGCATGCCTGTAATCCCAGCTACTCGGGAGGCAGAGGCAAGATAATTGCTTAAACTCGGGAGGTGGAGATTGCAGTGAGCTGAGATTGTGCCATTGCACTCCAGCCTGGGCAACAGAGTGAGACTCTGTCTCAAAAAAAAAAAAAAAAAAAAAAAAAAAAAAAAAAGGTGGAGGGGAAAGAAAGAAAAAAGAATACTATCTGATTCCACATAACTTATGTGTTAGAAATCAGGAAAAATAGTTATCCTCAGCAGGGAAGGGATAGAAAGGTAGGGGACACTGGGAGGACTTCCTAGGGGCTTGTAATGTTCTGTTTCTTAAGCTGGGTGCTGGTTGCATTGATGCGCTTTGTTTGTGAAAATCCATTGAGCTGAACATTTACAATCTGTGCACTTTAGGTGTGCTAGTCTTCAATAAAAAGTTGAAAATGTGTTTTGACATTTATGGAGCTAGCGTTTGGGTAAATTGAAGCTGTGTGTCACTGATTAAACTCTCTTGGCCCTGTTGTTCCCTCCCCTACTCTTCCCCCTCTTCTATTCCTGGGCCTCACCTAGCTACCCCCACACCCATTTCTCCCCCTACCGCTGGTCTGCTTCTGATTGCGCAGGATATGCAATTATATATATAATTTTTTTTTCTGTTGCTTGAGACAGAGACTCGCTGTCACCCAGGCTGGAGTGCAGTGGTGCCATCATAGCTCACCGTAGCCTTCATCTCCCAGCATTAAGTGACCCTCCTGTCTCAGTCTCCTGAGTAGCTGGGACTACAGCTTTTTTTTTTTCATCTTTATTAGAGAAGAGGTCTCACTATGTCATCCATAAGCATGTTTTTGTTAGAGAAAGAAGTCCTTTAAATTTTTTTCCCACAAAACTGCTGTATAGGCAGGTGCAGCCATTGTCTAGAAGCCCTGCCTTCCCTGATGTTTTATCGGTTTGAGATTAGGCTCAGCTGTGAGTGAAGAGAAATTTCAAAATAACAAGGACTTAAATCAGGGATTCTCAAATTTAAGTGTGCAGCAGAATCACTTGGAGGGCTTGATAAGACTCCAACTGCTGGGGCCCATGCCCAGGGCTTCTGACTCAGTAGGTTCGGGATGGGGCCTGAATATGCGTGTTTCTAATTAGCCGCCAAGTGATGCTGCTGCTGCTGCTGCCAATCTGGAAATCACCCTTTGAGAACAACTGCTGGAAACACATCAAGTTTTTTTCCCTCATGTAAAAAGCCTAGAGGCCTTTTGGTGGTTCAGAGATCCTTCAAGCTTTTCACTTTGGCTCCCTAATGTGCCACACTCATCGCGTGGCCCAAAATGACTGCTTCAGCTCCAGCCATTAGAGATTTATTCCAGCAGACAGGAAAGAGGAAGGGGCAGAAGAAAAACAGACCTTTATGGATAAGGGCACTTTACAGGGGGTGCCCACAGTTTAAGGGTTAGACCGACCAATGCCTTGGCCCTTCTGATGCAGAGTATGGAGGGCTATGCTGCTGGGAGCACAGGGAGGGGCCCCAACACAGCCAAGGGGTGGGAGTGGGAGGTGACCTCTACAAATAGCAATTCCTGTCTACCTTTAGTGTTGTTGCAAAGATTACATTTTAAAAATGGATGTGACTGTGATTTATAAGTGGCAAGTCTTATAGAGAAGTTCCTTGCTTTTCTTTCTGAGGTACAGACCCAAACTGGGGTGGGGGTGTAATAGCCTGTTTTGGGAATTACACTGAGCCTTGCCTGCAGGAGATATGATCTGGGAGAGAGGCTGGCAAGGGGGGGTCTTTAAATATTGATGGAAGCCATGAAAGATGCTTTTCCCCAGAAAGGTGCACTTTCTTTTCTTTTCTTAGAGAACAGAGTCTCGCTACGTTGTCCAGACTGGTCTTTAACTCCTGGGCTCAAACGATCCTCCTGTCTTAGCCTCCCAAAGTGCTGGGGTTACAGGTGTGAGCTATCATACCCAGCCAAAATACAGTTCACTTCTCTCTCTTTTCCTTCCTTTCCTTTCCTTTCCTTGCCTTCCCTTCCCTTCCTTCCTTCCTTCCTTCCTTCTTCCTTCCTTCCTTCTCTTTCTCTCTCTCTTTCTTTCTTTCTCTTTCTTTCCTTCTTTCCTTTCTTCTTTCTTTCTTTCTTTCTCTCTCTTTCTTTCCTTCTTTCCTTTCTTCTTTCTTTCAGGTTCTTGCTCTGTCACCCTTATGTCTGGTGGCATAATCATGGCTCACTGCAGCCTTGACCTCCTGGGCTCAAGTGATCCTCCCACCTCAGACTCCCAAGTAGTGTAGATTACAGGTGCGTGCCACCATGCCTGGCTAGTTTATTTTTTTGTAGAGATGGGCCTCCCCCTGTTGCCCAGGCTGGTCTTGAACTCCTGGGCTCAAGCAATCCGCCTGCCTCAGCCTCCCAAGATGCTGGGATTACAGGTGTGAGCCACTGTGCCCGGCCAAGATTCACTTTGATACATGTTTTACTATGCAACCTCAAGAGGTTCACAGGCCCCTGAGGCTCACTGAGGAACCCCGTTTAAGAATCCTTGTTCTGGAGGAAATCTCCATCTCAGCGGTGGTTTTAGGAGCCCCAGGCTCTGGGACAGCAGTTTCAGGAGGTTTTCCTGAATGGCCCCAACTCCAAAGTGGGGACTCTAAGTGGGAAGACCCCTGTGGCAGTGGCATAGGTGGCTCTGAGATGGTGCTGCAGTTTCAAGGGACCCCAGAACTGGGCTGAGGACACAGAGTAGGGTGAAGGTAAGCAGGAAGAAAGTGGACAGAGGGACAAAGGGGCATGGAGCAGGGAGAGTCGGGAGTGCACCTGCCAAGGAACTGCAGGTCAGCAGTGCCAGTGTTGGGCGGGCAGGTGCCGGAACACCTGCAGCGTGTTCCCAGCTGGGGCAGGACTCCTTGCATGAGTCCTGGTGCAAGGGGCGTCCAGGAGTGGCCCCTGGAACTCTAGTTTCCAGGTCACTGACTTGGGCCTTGTTCTCCCTGGGAGGTGGCGGAAAGGTGGGAGTGGGTCAATTCTTGTTTTCTTCTCTCTCTGCTGTCACCTTCCACCCTCCTCTCTGATAGATGGCACAGACTGAGTGGCAGCTAATGGCTTTCTGCAGAGCCCTTGGAACTAATGAAGCTGCTAACAAGTGCCTGGGTAAATGAATTGCCATCCCTGCCTCCCTCTCCCCCTCCTTCTCCCTGCCCCGCTGAAGGCCATGGGCTGCACAGCAGCTCAAGGCCACTGGAGACACAGAATGGGGGATGAAGGATGAGGCCTGTCACTCTAGGCCAGGAAGGCAGGGTTGGGGGACATGAGAGGGTGGAGGTAAACACTGGGGAGAAGCATATATGGAGCGGGAGTTGGTGAGAATTGTGGAGAAATGTGGGTAGAGGCTGGTGGCAGAGACGTGAGCAAGAAGGAGAAGGGATGTGTATCGGGTAGGGTGGGGTGAGGTGGAGTGATGGTCCCCTTCTGTGCCAGGCACTGGTGCACAAAGATCAGAAGCCCCTGCCTTGTCCTTGAGGAAACCACATTTTGGTAGGGGGTAGAGAAGCATGCAGAGATAGTCACTGGTTGGTTTTTGTTTTTGTTTTTATGTTTTTGGTTTGAGACAGAGTCTTGCTGTGTCACTGAGGCTGGAGTGCAGTGGCGTGATCTTGGCTCACTGCAAACTTGACCTCCCGGGTTCAAGTGATTCTCCTGCCTCAGCCTCCTGAGTAGCTGGGACTACAGGCATGCGCCACCACGCCCAGCTAATTTTTGTATTTTTAGTAGAGATGGGGTTTCATCATGTTGGCCAGGCTGGTCTTGAACTCCTAACCTCAGGTGATCCATCCGCCTCAGCCTCCCAAAGTGCTGGGATTGCAGACGTGAGCCACCACGCATGGCTGGCATATATATATATATGTATGTGTGTATATATGTATATGTATACATGTGTGTGTATATATGTATATGTATACATGCATATATGTATATGTATACATGTATGTGTGTATATGTATATGTATACGTGTGTATGTATATGTATACGTGTGTATGTATATGTATACGTGTGTATATGTATATGTATACATGTATGTGTGTATATGTATACATGTGTGTATATGTATATGTATACATGTATGTGTGTGTATATGTATATGTATACATGTATGTGTATATGTGTATATGTATACATGTATATGTGTGTATATATGTATATGTATACATGTATGTGTGTATATATGTATATGTATACATGTATGTGTGTATATATGTATACATATGTGTGTATATATATGTATACACATGTGTATATATGTATACACATGTGCGCATACATGTATACATGCATACACGTATGCATACACATATGCGTACATGTATGCATACATATATGCGCACATACGTACATGCATGCATACATATATGCGCACACGCATACACATATGCATACATATATGTGCACATGCATACATGTATGTGCACATATATGTGTATATGTATATACATGTATGTATACATATATGTGCATATGTATATATGTATAGATGTATATATACACATACATATATGTATATATAGATGTATATATACACATACATATATGTATATATGTATAGATGTATATATACACATACATATATGTATATATGTATAGATGTATATATACATATACATATATGTATATATGTATAGATGTATATATGTGTACATATACATATATGTATATATGTATAGATGTATATATGTGTACATATACATATATGCATATATGTATAGATGTGTATACATGTATACATACATATACACATGTGTATACATGTATACATACATATACACATGTGTATACATGTATACATACATATACACATGTGTATACATGTATACATACATATACACATGTGTATACATGTATACATACATATACACATGTGTATACATGTATACATATACACATGTGTATACATGTATACACATATACATATATGCATACATGCATACACATATACATATATGCATATATGTACATGTATGTATACATATATGTATATACGTGTACATGTATGTATACATATGTGTCTATACATATATTTGTATATATACGTATACATGTGTATATTTATACATGTATATGTATATACGTATATATGTATACACATGTATATGTATATACGTATATACGTATATACATGTATATGTGTATACGTATATGTACGTATATATGTATATATGTACGTATATATGTATAGACGTTTATATACGTATATACGTATATATACGTACGTATATACGTATATATACGTACGTGTATATACGTATATATACGTACGTATATACGTATATACGTACGTATATACGTACGTATATACGTATATATACATATGTATATATGTATATATATGTGTGTGTGTGTATATATATATATTTTTTTGTTTTTGTTTTTTTTTTCAGGGTCTTACTCCTGTCACCCAGGCTGGAGTGCAGTGGTGTGATCTCGGCTCACTGCAGCCTTGACTTTCTGGGCTCAGGTGATCATCCCGCCTCAGCCTCCTAAGTAGCTGGGACAACAGGCGTGTGCTACAATACTCAGCTATTTTATTTTATTTTATTTTATTTTATTTTTATTTTTAGTAGGACAAGATTTCGCTATGTTGCCCAGGCTGGTCTTGAACTCCTGGGCTCAAGCAATCCGCCCACCTTGGCCTCTCAAAGCGCTGGGATTACAGGTATGAGCCACTGTGCCCAGCCTACCCACTGTTTAATTGCCAAAAGAAGCCTGTGACACGAGGTTTACTATTCTCTTTTTACAGTGAGGCTCAGAGAGTCCAAGCAAACTCTCCCAAAGTCACACAGCTAAGAAATGAGAGTGGGATTCAAACCCAGAACATCTGACTCCGGAATCCATACCCTTTCCACCACCCCTAGGTTTGTAAGTATGTGGAAAGGAAAGACATGTTCAGAAACCATTAAGAACAGATGGTTCTGGGTTGATCTGATTTTCCCCATTGATGGAATTATTTGGTCAGGGATAGGAGTGCCGCAACTCCTCATGTCTGGACTTCAGCAAGGCACACAGCACAATCTCTCCTGACATCCTGCAGACATGGGGTGATGTGTGGGCGAAATGGCTCAACAGCTGGAAGAATTTCTAATTAGATGAGAGGCTGCTTCTAAAGGCAATCCACGACTGAAAGTGGGAGATGGCGGCTTTGCACCACAGGGCTCTGTCCTTGGTCCTACTCTGTTGAACTTTTTTTTCCCTATCCTCCCCCCCATATTTATTTCTAATTATCGAAATAATATATGTCTGCTGTAGAAAAATATAAACTATAGCTAAGCCAAAAGAAGGAAAAAGCATCCTAATCCTCACCAGCACCACTTGCTGAACAGCCTTTTTCAATTTGCTGTAACTCTGAACATTTTTAGAATACAATGTTAGGACCCGAATTCCCACAACAAAAGATAACTCCACTGTTCACACTGAGGGCGCATCCTGCCAGTCTCTTTATTGCAAACAATAGCAAGAAAATGTAGCACGTTATGGGGTGCTTACAGTGAGCTGGCAACAGTCCTGAGCTTCTGACAGCCATTATTTCATTCAATCTTCCTAACCCTTTACGGGCACTTTTATGACCTATTTTTCACAGATGACAAAACCAAAGCTCAGAGATGAAATGATTTGCTCACACCACAGAGACTGGGTGAACAATTGACACAGGGTTTGAAGCAGGTTTTGTCGGATTCTAGAGTGGGGCTTTGAGCAACCATGGGACCCCTCCCTCCAAAGGTGCCCGCATGTTCACCTAGACCCATCCCCCACTGCCTGCCCTTCCACCCCACCCTCTACTAGTAAAGGGGGCAGTTTGTGCAGGACGGTCTGAGTCTGCCTGTTGCTTCTCTTCTGCTTGCACAGCAGCAACCGGGGACACAAATGTTATGTGCGGGAAATGTGCGAGGGAAGAAAAGACACACCCACGATACCTTTAAGGGTAAACAACCTTTATCCCATGTAAATGGCAATGTAGATATAATAAGCAAATGATATAATAATAAGAAGATTGATATAATAAGCAAATTGCAATGGGAAGGGGAGAAGGGAAAAGATATTCACACTCACCAGACTATGGAGGATTCACCACCAGACTGGGAAACAACAGCCTGGGCTCCAGAGTTGGCCACTTGTCCGTGCACAGACAAGGAGAGGTCTCATGAAGCTTTGGCACAATCTAGGACCCTAGCTCTTTTGTAACGAGTTGTTTGGCATGAGGTCCAGGCACGAAGGCCCTTCGTGACCAGGCTCAAGGAACACAAAAAGGTCAACTTGTTTTTGCGATTGTCTGTTGTTTTTCTTATATATTTATTTATTTATTTTTTGAGACGGAGTCGTGCTTTGTCACCCAGGCTGGAGTGCAGAGGCACAATCTTGGCTCACTGCAATCTCTGCCTTCCTGGTTCAAGTGATTCTCCTGCCTCAGCCTCCCAAACAGCTGGGATTACAGGTGGCCGCCACCATGCCTGGCTAATTTTTGTACTTTTAGTAGAGACGGGGTTTCACCAAGTTGGCCAGGCTGATCTCGAACTCCTGGACTTCAGGTGATCCACCCACCTTGGCCTCCCAAAGTGCTGGGATTACAGACGTGAGCAACCACGCCCAGCTTTGTTTTTCAGTAACATATAGGAATAGATTGAAATAGAGATTTCTCCAAAACAGCGCTGGATGAATGCCTCAAGGGGCTCACACAGCCCCTTCTGGTACTTGGCGACCATTGTTTGTGTCCATGTTCAATTGAGTTCAGATTTAATATTTAACTTTTCCTCCACAACGACCTAGGATGTGATCCCACACCAGGCACAAACCCCAGAGACTCTCCTGATCTGTCAGTAGCCACCCATGGGTGCTTACAGTAGGAGGGTGGCTTGCCTAGGAAGCCAGGAATTTAAGTGACAAACACTTTTTAAAAACTTACTATTTTTCAGGTTCTGTTCTAAGCACTTTAGAAATAACCTTTTTTTTTTATATGTCTTTTTTGGCAGAGTGCTGTGGCCCGCGTCTGTAATCCAGCACTTTGGGAGGCTGAAGAAGGAGGATCACTTGAGGCCAGGAGTTTGAGACCAGCCTGGGCAACATAGTGAGATCCTGTCTCAACAAAAATAGGCTGGGTGCGGTGGCTCATGCCTGTAATCCCAGCACTTTGGGAGGCTGAGGTGGGCGGATCACGAGGTCAAGAGGTCAAGACCATCCTGGCCAACATGGTGAAACACCGTCTCTACTAAAAATACAAAAATTAGGTGGGCTTGGTGGCACACCTGAATCCCAGCTACTCGGGAGGCTGAAGCAGAAGAATCGCTTGAATTCAGGAGGCGGAGGTTGCAGTGAACTGAGATTACGCCACTGCACTCCAGCCTAGCGACAGAGTGAGACTCTGTCTCAAAAAAACAAAACAAAACCAAAAATAAATACTAATACAAATTAGCCGGATATAGTGGTGCATGCCTGTTTTCCTAGCAACTAGGAAGGCTGAGGTGGGATGATCGTTTGAGCTCAGGAGTTCAAGGTTACAGTGAGCTATGACTGTGCCACTGCATTCCAGCCTCGGTGATTTGAGATCCTGTCTCAAAAAAAAAAAAATGTTTTTTAAAGTAACATAAAGTTGGCTGGGTGTGGCGGCTCACGCCTGTAATCCCAGTGGTTTGGGAGGCTGAGGCAGGCAGATCACCTGAGGTCAGGAGTTTGAGACCAGCCTGGCTCAACATGGTGAAATCCCATCTCTACTAAAAAAATACAAAATTAGCCCGGCTTGGTGACACACAGCTGTAGTCCTAGCTATTCAGGAGGCTAAGACAGGAGATTACTTGAACCTGGGAGGTGGAGGTTGCAGCAGGCCAAGATCACGCCACTGCACTCCAGCCTGGGTGACAAAATCAGACTCCCCTCTCAAAAAATAAAATAAATAAATAAATAAATAAATAAATAAATAACTAAAGTAACATAAAATAAAATTGACCATTTTGTTTGTGTACAGCTTTATGAGCTTTAACACATGTATAGATTCCTAGACCCAACAATGGTGTCTGAACAACGAACATTCATACACAAAAAGAGAATTTCAACCAAAACCTCATACCTTATAAAAAATTAGCTCAAAAGGGAAAGCAATGTAAAATAATAAAACTTTAGAGAAAAGTAGGGGAAAATCTTCATGACCTCAGTTTAGGCAAATAGTTCTTAGACTGGACACCCAAAAGCATGAGTCACAAAAGAAAACAATTGATAAATTGGACTTCATCATAAATAAAAACTTTTGTTCTATGAAAGACAGGGTTAAGAAAATGAAAAAACCAGCTACGGACTGAAAGAAAATAGTTGCAAATCACATATTCAGCAAAAGACTTGTATCCAGAATATACAAAGAACCCTTCAAACTCAACAATAAGAAAACCAACAACCCACTTAAAAAAAAAAAAAACACATGAACAGACACTGCACCAAGGAGGATATAAAGATGGCAGATAAGCACGTGAATAGATGTTTGACATCATTAGACAATAGAAAGATGCAATTTTTTTTTTTTTTTTTGAGACAGAGCCTTGCTCTGTCACCCAGGCTGGAGTGCGGTGGCGTGATCTTGGCTCACTGCAACCTACACCTCCCAGGTTCAAGCTATTCTCTTGCCTCAGCCTACTGAGTAGCTGGGATTACAGACTTGCGTCACCACGCCCGGCCAATTTTTATATTTTTAGTAGAGATGGGATTTCACCATACTGGCCAGGCTGGTCTCGAACTCAGGATCTCACGTGATCTGCCCACCTTGGCCTCCCAAACTGCTGGGATTACAGGTGTGAGCCACCACGCTTGGCCGGAAAATGCAAGTTAAAACCATGATGAGGTGCCACTATCCACACATTAGAATGGGTAATATACAAAATATTGACAATCCGAAGTGCCGAGAGGGTGCAGAGCAATTAGAACTCTTGTCCATTGATGGTGGGAATGCAAAATGGTACAGCCATCCTGGAAAACATTTTGGCACTTTTTCTAAAGTTAAGCACACAATTACATATGACCCAGAAAACTCTCTTCAGGGTATTTATCCTAGAGAGATGAATATGCCCACATGAATGTTTATAGCCGCTTTATTCATAGTTGATCCAAAATGGAAACAGCCCTAATGTCTTTCAATGGGTAACTGAGTAAACAAACCACATTAGTATATTGGCATATTTACTATTCAGCAAGAAAAAGGAATGGACTATTGATACACAGAACAAATTGGAGTAATCTCAAGGGCATTAGGAGTGGACAAAGCCTGTCTCAATAAGTTACATACTGTATTATTCCAGTTGTGTGATATTCCCTAAAAGATAGAACTATAGTGATGGTAGTGGGTGCAAACATTAGGGCTGAGAGGCCTGACCACACAGGGATAGTACTAGGGGGTCCTTCGGAGTGATACAGTCCTTCTGTGTCCTGACTATGCTGGCGGTTCTAGGAGTCCTTTCTCCTTTCAGTTGTCTTTGCACTTTAGTCAAAAATCAATTTGCCATATTTGCATGGGTCTATTTCTATACTGTCTATTCTGTTCCATTGACCTAGCTATTTGTCATTTCACCTGTACCACACTCACTGTCTTTTTTTTTTTTTTTTTTTTTAGACAGGGTCTCCTCCTGTCGCTTAGGCTGGAGTGCAATGGTGCAATCTCAGCTCACTGCAACCTCAGCCTCCTGGATTCAAGCAATTCCCATGCCTCAGCCTCTTGAGTAGCTGGGATTACAGGCATGTGCCACCACGCCCAGGAATTTTTGTATTTTTAGTAGAGATGGGGTTTTTTCATGTTGCCCAGGCTGATCTTGAACTCCTGGCCTCAAGTGATCCTCCAGCCTCAGCCACTCAAAGTGCTGGGATTACAGGCATGAGCCACCATCCCCAGCCTTTTTTTTTTTTTTTTAAGAGACAGGATCTTGTTTTTTTATCTAGGCAGAGTACAGTGGTATGATCATGGCTCACGGTAACCTCACACTCCTGGGTTTAAGCAATTCCCCCACCTCAGCCTCCCAAGTAGCGGAGACTACAGGCACCACCATGCCCAACAAATTAAAAAAACTTCTGGCTGGGCTTGGTGGCTCATGTCTGTATTCCCAGCACTTTGGGAGGCCGTGGCAGATGTATCATGAGGTCAGGAGTTCAAGACCATCCTGGACAATATGGTGAAACCCCATCTCTACTAAAAATACAAAAAATTAGCCGGGTGTGGTGGCAGGCACCTATAATCCCAGCTACTCAGGAGGCTGAGGCAGAGAATTGCTTGACCCCAGGAGGCAGAGGTTGCGGTGAGCTGAGATCACGCCACTGCACTCCAGTCTGGGTGACAGAGCGAGACTCCATCTCAAAAAAAAAAAAAAGTTTTTTTTGTAGAGACAGGGTCTTACTATGTTGCCCAGGCTGGTCTTGAACTCCTGGCTTCAAGCAATACCTACCTCTTGACTTAGCCTCCCAAGGCATTGGAATTATAGGCATGAGATACCCAGCCTGGCCTAAGAGTATTGTTTTTTAATTGTGAGTGGATTTTGAATTTTTGTCAAATGATTTTTCTTTATCAGTCAATATGAGCATTTGCTTTTTTTTTTTTTTTTTTTTTTTGAGACAGAGTCTTGCTCTATCACCCAGGCTGGAGTTCAGTAGTGAGATCTTGGCTTACTGCAACCTCTGCTCCTGGGTTCAAGCGATTCTTCTGCCTCCGCCTCTGGAGTAGCTGGGATTACAGGTGCCCGCCACTATGGCCCAGCTAATTTTTGTATTTTTAGTAGAGACAGGGTTTCACCATGTTGATTAGGCTGGTCTAGAACTCCTGACCTCAAGTGATCCACCCGCCTCGGCCTCCCAAAGTGCTGGGATTACAGGCGTGAGCCACTGCACCTGGCCAAGTGATTGATTTTTGAATATTGAACCAGCCCTGCATTGTCAGGATAAATCCCACCTGATTGTAACATATACATTTTTTTTTGTTATATATTCCTGAGTTCAGTTAGCTAATATTTTTTTCTTTTTGAGATGCAGTCACACCCTATCGCCCAGACTGGAGTGCAGTGGCACGATCTTGGCTCACTGCAGCCTCTGCCTCCCAGGTTCAAGGCATTTTCCTGTCTCAGCCACCTGAGTAGCTGGGACTACAGGCGCATGCCCCCATGCCTGGCTAATTTTTATATTTTTAGTAGAGACAGGGTTTCACCATATTGGTCAAGCTGATCTCAAACTCCTGACCTCAGGCGATCCACCCGCCTTGGCCTCCCAAAGTGCTGGGATTACAGGCTTGAGCCACTGAGCTCGGCTTATTTATTTATTTAGAGATGGAGTCACACTCTGCTGCCCAGGCTGGAGTGCAGTGGCACAATCTTGGCTTACTGCAACGTCTGCCTCCTGGGTTCAAGCAATTCTCCTGCCTCAGCCTCCCGAGTAGCTGGGACCACAGGTGCACACTACCACACCTGGCTAATTTTTGTATTTTTAGTAGAGACAAAGTTTCACCACATTGGCCAGGCTGCTCTCGAACTCCTGACCTCAAGTGATCCATCTGCCTCAGTCTCCCAAAGTGCTGGGATTGTAGGCGTGAGCCACCGCGCCTGGCCAGCTAATATTTTGTTGAAGATTTTTACACATATGTTCATGAGAGATATTGATCTGTAGTTTTTTTTTCTTACAATATCTTTGTTTCATTTTGGTCTCAGGGTAATGTTGCCCTCATAAAATGAACGAAGGAGTGTTTTCTCTTGTTCTATTTTCTGGAAGAGATTGTGTAAAATCAGTGTTATTTCTTCTTTAGTTATCCCGCTCTACTGCACACTTCCTATGATTGTGTCCGTGTTCAGGGCCGGGTGGCAGGAGGACACAGAGAGAAGAAAGCTATAGGGGTTCTCCTTCTTGGGACTACAACTGTTTTTAAAAATAAACACACACACATACACGCCCAGGCTGGTGTCTTACTCCTGCCCGCAAGTGATCCACCTCGGCCTCCCATAGTGCTGGGATTACAGACATGATCCACAGCCCCTGGCCCACAACTCTTGATCGGAGAGGGAAAGATTTGGTTGTCTGTGGACCCTGCAGTCACTGATACTACTGTCACCACTGCTACTCCCATGGAATTGTCTCGGGGCTGGGGCACGGGAGAATGAAGAAGAGAAAAATGGAGTTCCTTTTCTCTCTCTCAGTGCTAGACCTTCCCTTTCCACTCCTGGAGGCAGAACGAGCATTTCTCCTGTTGATCCCTCTCGTAGCCCCAGTGCCCATTCTGGATTTGGCGCTGTCTTGTATCGAGGCTGGGGAATATCAGAGGAAAAATGAGAAACTCATTTCAGCTCAGTGAAACGTTGAATTCTGGCTTTCTTCCCCCGTTTCCCCGCTGTGTTTACTTTCACACTCTTCAGAGAGCTGCCCCGTGCGTGTCTGTCCATGTTTCACAGCAGCATTCAGCAGGAGAGACAGGGTGGAGGCTGCTTACTCCATCTCTTCTGGAACCTAATAGCTTTTTAAACCATCACAACCATATGAAGTAGATGCTATTGTTATATACATGTGGCCGATGACAAAACTGAGGCCCTTAGAGGTTAAGTAATTTTCCTAAGATCACACAGCTAGTCAGTGGCCAACCCAGTCATCCTAGCCCCAGAGTTTGTGGTCTGAGCTGCAAGTTCCACAGCTTCAGAGGGAGCTGAATGTGACAGCTCTGTGGGGTGAGGTATGGGGCTCGCCTGCTGTGGACAGGCCCTGATATCTCACTCCCTCTAACCTGCACGGTGTGTGAAGGGAGAGTGCATAGTGTTTAGGAAATTGCTTTCTTCTTCTTCTTCTTCTTTTAGACAGAGTCTCCCTCTGTCATCCAGGCTGGAGTGCAGTGGTGTGATCTCAGCTCATTGCAGCCTCCGCCTCCCAGGTTCCGGTGATTCTCCTGCCTCAGCCTCCCGAGTAGCTGGGATTATAGGCACGTGCCACCACGCCCAGCTAATTTTTGTATTTTTAGTAGAGACAGATTTTCACCATGTTGGCCAGGCTAGTCTCGAACTCCGGACCTCAGGTGATCCACCCACCTTGGCCTCCCAAAGTGCTAGGATTAGAGGTGTGAGCCACCGCGTCTGGCCTTTTGCTTTCTTCTTTGATGAAGATCTGGACTGTGGTGGGATAGGAATAGCCTTCTGTCTTCAAGACATATGCATGTATGTGCATGTGTGTGTATGTGTGTATACATGCTTATGTATGTGCCTGTGTGTAAACCATGCAGCCATGGACAGTGAGGATGTGGATCCATTCATTCAGCAAGTATACTTGAGCCACCACCATGTATCACACATTATTCTAGTCACTGGGGATATATCAGTGAAGAAACAGAAAAAAACCTCTGCTCTCATGGAGCCTCCATTCTAGTAGTCAGACAACAAGCATACAAATAAGTCAATTACATAGAATGCTAGAAAGTGGTAAGTGCTGGGGAATAAACAGGGCAGATAAGGAGGATTGGGAGTGTTGGGGTAAAGGGCAGGATATAGTTATTAACACGAAACGATGTCTGCCATGTACTCTTGAATGCACTGCCTAAACTGCGATTTCATATGACTTCCTTGTATTCCAGGGGAAACTCATTCAGGCAAGTTCAGCCCTTTATGAGGAATTCCCCTGTGGTCACATTCCAATTCCTGGACCTGCTGCCACCCTCAGAACTGCATGCTCCTTCTTCAGACTTTCTAAGAATGACTCAGGTCATTGGTGGAGTGAAGTCAAGATTTCCAACTCAGTCACCTGAAGAGATGGAGATACCATTCATGGAGCTGGAGGTCCCTGGAGATTTGGGAATTCAGATAACAAGCTAAGATAAGGGTGAGCTACTGACTTGACCTCTCTCTGTGTCAGTTTCATATTCTGTAAAACCAGGCTAATGATGGTACATTATGTGTTGTGAAGACTAAAATAATATGTGAGACGTACCTGGCATAGTACTTGGCACAGTGTAGGCACTTAAGAAAGATTGATTTATTATTTTTGCTGTTTAGGCTACATTGACTTTAAGCTGACTGAGAGATATCCATGGGGATATGTCTAGAAACAGTGGACTATGTGGATAGGGAACTCGGCAGAGGAGCAAATGACAGAGATTTTGGGGGTGATTAAAATCTTGGGGGTAGATGACAACCCCACAGTGAAGAAGAAAAAAGAAAAGAGAGCCAAGGATCTCATCTTGGGGAGCACCAATGTAAATAGGCAGAAACAGGAAATGCCAGGAAAAAATCATTTTTTGTTTTGTACTTACAATGGCTAGAAAAAAATATAATTTTACTTGTTTCTCTCTTTTTTTTTTTTTTTTGTGAGATGGAGTCTCGCTCTGTTGCCCAGGCTGGAGTGTGGTGGCATGATCTCGGCTCACTGAAACCTCCGCCTCCCGGGTTCAAGGAATTCTCCTGTCTCAACCTTCCAAGTAGCTGGGATTACAGGCGCACGCCACCATGCCTGGCTACTTTTTGTATTTTGGGTACAGACAGGGTTTCACCATGTTGGCCAGGCTGGTCTCAAACTCCTGACCTCAAGTGATCCGCCTGCCTTGGCCTCCCAAAGTGCTGAGATTACAGGCGTGAGTCACCATGCCTGGCCAAATATATACAATTTTTTTTTGTTGTTGATACGGAGTCTCACTCTGTCACCCAGGCTGGAGTGCAATGGCATGATCTCGGCTCACTGCAACCTCTGCTTCCTGGGTTCAAATGATTCTGCTGTCTCGGCCTCCTGAGTAGCTGGGATTATAGGCACCTGCCACCATGCTCAGCTAATTTTTGTATTTTTAGTAGAGATGGGGTTTCACCATGTTGGCCATGCTGGTCTTGAACTCCTGACCTCAAGTGATCCACCCTCCTCGGCTTCCCAAAGTGCTGGGATTATAGGTGTGAGCCACTATGCCTGGCCATATATACAATTTTTATTTGTCCATTATTCCAGAATAAAGCTGGAAGAAAAAAAAAAGAGAAAAGAAAAGGAAAGAAAAAAAAAGACTAGTCTGGATGCTAGGGATGTTCATTGCTATTGGTTTCAACATTGTTTCTAGCCCTTTTCTGTAAACAGCGATTTCCAAATCAAAGTCAGGACTGACGGGTGTTTATTTAACCTCTTCTATATGACATCTGTGTCCTCTTTCTTCCACATTGTAAATTCTTGTTCTCAAGGACACAGGAGATGATAGCATTAAAAATCCCATTTATTTTAGAATAGCATTTGTTTGATCTATATTACACAGACGTCTCAGAATAAATACGGACTGGCACCACCAGTTATTACGGAAAACAGTTGATTTTTTTTTTTTTTTTTTTTTTTTTTTGAGACGGACTTTCACTCTTGTTGTCCAGACTGGAGTGCAATGGCACAATCTCGGCTTGCCGTAAACTCCGCCTCCCGGGTTCAAGCGATTCTCCTGCCTCAGCCTCCTGAGTAGCTGGGATTACAGCTAATTTTCAAGCGATTCTCCTGCCTCATCCTCTCGAGTACCTGGGATTACAGGCATGCGCCACCACGCCTGGCTAATTTTGTATTTTTAGTAGAGATGGGGTTTCTCCATGTTGGTCAGGCTGGTCTCAAACTCCCGACCTCAGGTGATCCGCCTGCCTTGGCCTCCCAAAGTGCTGGGATTACAGGCGTCAGCCACCGCATCCAGCCAGCATTAGTTCTACATAACTGAACTTAATGCTCATCACCAGGCCTTATGTCAATGTTTTTCTAGTCATTTTGATTGTCTGAAGTTTATTCTCTAGTAGATTCCTCAGGAAAAGCTTATGGGTATAATATTCCCTGAGATCTTGCATGCTGATAATAGTTTGATTATGCATTTGAAGGTCAGAATAGCTGGGAGGTAGAGGTGAGAGGATTGCTTTAGCCCAAGAACTTCAGACCAGCCTGGGCAACATATTGAGACTCTATTTCTACAAAAATAAAAGAATAAAACACTATTAAAATTAGCTAGATGTGGTGGTATGCACCTGTAGTCCCAGCTGCTCAGCAGGCTGATTGCACCATTGCACTGCAGCCCGGATGACAGAGCAAGACCCTGTCCCCTCACACCGCCCCAAAAAAAGAAAGGAAGAAAGAAAAGTGATGGTAATATAACATAACTTTCTTTATAGAGACAGCGTCTCTCTCTGTCACCAGGCTGGAGTGCAGTGGCACGTTCACAGCTCACTGCAGCCTTGATCTCGGCTCAAGCAATCCTCCCACCACAGCCTTCTGAGTAGTGGCACTAAAAGTGCATGCCATCATATTCAGCTATTTTTTGTATTTTTTTCCTATTTTGACCATCCATGTCAGATTTTTTTTTTTGTATTTTTGGCAGAAATAGGGTCTCTCTATGTTGCCCAGTCTAGTCTCGAACTCCTGGGCTCAAGCAATCCACCCACCTCGGCTTCCCAAAGTGTTGGGGGATTACAGGCGTGAGCCACTGCACCTGGTCAGGGCTATTTTTCTCTTTTTCTTTCTTTTCTCTCTGTTCTCTCTTTTCTTTCTTTCTTTCTCTTTCTTTCTTTCTTTCTTTTTTTCCTTCCTTCCTTCCTTCCCTTCCTTCCCTTCCTTCTTTCTTTCTTTCTTTTTTTTTTTTGAGATGGAGTCTCACTCTGCTGCCCAGGCTGGAGTGCAATGGCATGATCTCAGCTCGCTGTAACCTCTGCCTCCTGGGTTCAAGTGGTTCTCCTGTCTCAGCCTCCCGAGTAGCTGGGATTACAGGTGTGTGCTACCACGCCTGGATAATTTTTATATTTTTAGTAGAGACGAGGTTTCACCATGTTGGCCAGAGTAGTCTAGAACTCCTGACTTCAAGTGATATGCCTGCCTCAGCCTCCCAAAGTGCTGGGATTACAGGGATGAGCCACCGTGCCCAGCTCAGGGCTATTTTTCTAATAATAGTTTTGTATGGGATTTGATCTTAATACTTTTACATTGCTAATTTTTATGTGAAACTAATTTTCCTGAATTTTCAGAAGGAGGCTTCACCAGAGAGTTTTTCTAACTTCACAAATCTCTTCCTTTTATTGTTTTCATGTAATGTGAAAATGACGGTGGCTTTGGTCTGAGCTTTTTCTGGCTCTGTTCCTCTCTCCCCTTTTTATCTGGATCTCTTTATCCCCCTTTTCTTGTCTCTGTGCTGCTTAATTTTGATCCTGCTCTTAGTGGCTTATCTGTGGGTTTAGTACCATAAGGGAGCCCTGGCGGGTCAGTGCTGAGAGCTCAGGGGACAAGAACTTCTCCAGGCCCTTTAGACTTGAACGAGGGCATTGGTGCCCTTGCCCTCGCCTGCTACTGTGATGGCTGTTTCAGCAGCTGTGTGCCGCCCCCCAAAAAATGCCCATTGCACTATCCAGGTAACACCTGTTGACTACATCTCAAGTCATACAAATCAGAGGCAAACTGAAGTGTTTATGCCCCTACATTCATCAGTCATTGGTTAAACCCGCCCCTGGGGAATGGGGAAGCCCCAGGCACTTCCAACGTGATGCAGGCAAATTGGTCCCGGCAGTCTGAGGGCACCCCTGTGACTAAAAGATTCCTTCATTCACGTGGTCAAGAATGGCTCATTTTTTGTACAGCATGGTGACTATAGTTAATAGTTAATAATACTGTACTATAGAGTGTAGATCTTAAGCATTCTCACATAAGAAAAAGTAACAATGTGAGGTGATGGATGTGTTAATTTGGTTGCAGTAATCATTTTACAATGTATACATATATCAAATCATCACATTGTACACTTTAAGTATATACAATTTTATTGGTTAATGATACCTCAATAAAGCTGGAAAATGGCTCATTTTTACATTTCCATTTGGCATTGCATTAAGGGTCATGGAAGGGGGGAAATAGAGGAGTGAGAGGGTACCCCCATTCCTTCTAATAGCACATTTTGAGAGTGGCACACATCACTCTTGCTCACATCCATTGGCCGGAACTTAGTCACAAGAAGTCACTTGGCTGCAAGGGAGACTGGGAAATGTAGTGATTAGCTGGGAAGCCATATACTCAGCTAAACTCTATTGTAAGGGAAGAAGGGGAAAATAGGTACTGGGGAACAATTTATGGTCTCTTTCCTAAGACTGATGGGAAAGAGTGAAAGGAAAAGATGGGTGAGGTAGGGTGACAGGCTCCTACTTCCAGGCAGGGGATTGAGGGAGGAGGAGGATGCATGCTGAGGTGAAGGCCACTTTCATTGTGGTAAGAGATAGCTGAGTTTGGAGGCAGAGAAGACAGAAATTGGGCTGACATGAGGGTTGGGGAAAATGGAATAAAACAGGGCAGGCATGGTGGCTCACGCCTATAATCTCAGCACTTTGGGAGGCTGAGGTCAGGAGTTCAAGACCAGCCTGGCCAACATGGGGAAACCCTGTCTCTACTAAAAATACAAAACTTAGTCGGGTGCGGTGGCAAGAGCCTGTAATCCCAGCTACTCGGGAGGCTGAGGCACAAGAATCACTTGAACCCAGGAGGCGGAGGTTGCAGTGAGCTGAGATTGCGCCACTGCACTCCAGCTTGGGTGACAGAGCAAGATTCCATCTCAAAAAAAGTAAAAAGAAAAAGAAAATGGAGCAAAACAGAGGCCAAGGGCCTTCTAGCTAGGCATGGCCACGTGACTAAGTTCTGGCCAATGGGACAGGAGCACAAGAAGCAATGCAGCTTCCTCATCATACTCTTTATTTCCAACTTTTAAATTGAGGGGTACATGTACAGGATGTGCAGGTTTGTTACATAGGTAAATATGTGCCATGGTGGTTTGCTGCACAAATCATCCCATCACCTAGGTATTAAGCTCAGCAGCCATTAGCTATTCTTCCTGATACTTTCCCTCCTCCCCGACTTTGCTTTTTTGGTTTGCTTGTTTGTTTTTTTTTTTGAGATGGGGTTTTGCTCTGTTGCCCAGGCTGGAGTGCAGTGGAGCAATCACAACTCACTGCAGCTCTGACTCCTCAGGCTCAAGCGATCCTCCCACCTCAGCCTCCCAAGTAGCTGTGACTACAGGCATGCACCACCATACCAGGCTAATTTATTTTTTATTGTTTGGGTAGAGACAGGATCCTGTTATGTTGCCCAGGCTGGTCTCAAATTCCTGGGCTCAAGTGTCCTCCTGCCTCAGCCTCCCAAAGTGCTGAGATCACAGGTGTGGGCCAGGAACCTGACCTCTACCATACCAAACTCTTAAAGGGCAAAATGCTTGCCCTCTACTTCCTTGTTTCTCATCCCTGTGGCCTGGAATGTGAATGTGGGGTAATGAACACCGTTTGTTTTTTTTTTTGCGACGGAGTCTTGCTCTGTCACCCAGGTTGGAGTGCAGTGGCATGATCTCAGCTCACTGCAACCCACGCCTCCTGGGCTCAAGCAATTCTGCTGCCTCAGTCTCCTGAGTAGCTGGGATTACAGGCACCCGCCACCATGCCTGACTAATTTTTTTGTATTTTTAGTAGAGACGGGGTTTCACCATGTTGGCCAGGCTGGTCTCCAACTCCTGACCTCAGGTGATCCACCACCTTGGCCTCCCAAAGTGCTGGGATTACAGGTGTGAGCCACTGCGTCTGGCCTAATGAATATTCTTTTTTTTTTTTTTTTTTTTTTGAGACGAAGTCTCACTCTCATCCCTCGGGCTGGAGTGCCTCAGTTCATTGCAACCTCTGCCTCCCAGTTGAAGTGATTCTCCTGCCTCGGCCCACCTGAGTAGCTGGGATTACAGGCACCTGCCACCATGCCTGGCTAATTTTTGTATTTTTAGTAGAGATGGGGTTTCACCATGTTGGCCAGGCTGGTCTAGAACTCCTGATCTCAGGTGACCCACCCGCCTCGGCCTCCCAGAGTGCTGGGATTACAGGTGTGAGCTACCACGCCCGGCCAAACATTCTTAAACCACGTAGATGGGTGCATAATCTTGGAGTAACAAGATAGATGGTGTTTGGGCTTCTTGTAGATCAGAGGCACCCTATCCCCTGGCTACCAGCTTGGTCTCTTATACGAGAGAGAAATAAACATCTATGATATTTAAGCTACCGCTATTTGGTATCTATTAAGGGGGGGTGCATGAATATCTTAGCTAATATGTTCACAAGTTGACTGACCGATTCAATAACCTAGGAGCACACACGTGCCAGTATCACGTCAGATGCCAGGAGCCACAAAGACACAAGTCCATAAGGGCCTGGTGAATCAGGGAGCTGACTGTGTCTGACATAGGTCAGAACTGTTTCTCCCTGAATCCATACCTCTTTCAGGACTTGAGTTTCTGCACCTGCAGCACAGGCCTCTTGAGACTGTTGGGCCCTTGAAAAAGTTTTGGATTCAAACAGGAGCTCATCCGAGAACAGGAGCATTCATGTGGAGGGGATGTGTGCAGAACTCACAGGGGCTGGCGTCCAGGGACCCTCACAGTATCTAATTTCAGGCTTCGCAACACACACCAGCATTTTATTTTTATTTTTATTTTTTTTCTTTTTTGAGATGTAGTCTCGCTCTGTCACCCAGGCTGGAGCGCTGTGGAGCGATCTTGGCTCATTACAATCTCCGCCTCCCAGGTTCAAGTGATTCTCCTGCCTCAGTCTCCCAAGTAGCTGGGATTATAGGCATGCACCACCATACCCGGCTAATTTTTGTATTTTTAGTACAGACAGGGTTTTGACATGGCCAGGCTGGTCTCAAACTCCTGGCTTCAGGTGATCCGCCCGCCTTGGTCTCCCAAAGTGTGGGGATTACAGGCATGAGCCACTGCACCGAGCCTATTTTTATTGGTTTTTAAAAATTCTTTGGTTGTTATTTAAGCCATTAAATAGAAATACCCTTTAAACATTCAAACAATATTGGAAATATATAAAGTACTAGAGAAGCCCTTGTTTCGATATAAACAGGTCTGAGTCATTGACCAGTGTTTTGAAAAAGTCAGCTTAAATGGGCAATCATAAAGACACATACAGGTCTTAGTCACTTTGTTTTGATTTCAAACACAAAATTCACATTGAGGCACGAATTTTTCTTTGGGTGTCTTGACTCAAATTACCCTTTGACTTTCTTGCATAAATCACACCCACAATCCTATAATTTGTCACCTGTTATTTCCAATTTCTTTAAACTTAAAGACACTTGTGAAGCAATCTGATGGAGCACACTTCTAGATTTTTAGGATTTTCCCTTAAGGGTTTATCTTTCACATCTAATTCAACATGTCAGCAAATCTCTTTGTGTATTACTTCCAAAGCATTTAACGTAGTTTGCAAGGAAACAATTCTTTATGCACTCATATTTCATCAGTTTATATAATATTTTATTCAATTATATGATTACAATGACAAATACACCTGGCATAAACAGGCTAGGGACACATCCAACCAAAAGGCAACTCAACCCAGAGGTAGCTGAATTCTTGCTTTTCTAGACCAGGGGTCAGCAAACTATGGCCCTGTGGGCCTGTTTTTGTACATTCTATGGGTTAAAATGCCTTTTAGGGGCCAGGTGTGGTGGCTCACACTCGTAATCCCAGCACTTTGGGAGGCCAAGGCAGGCGGATCACTTGAGGCTGGGAGCTCGAGACCAGCCTGGCCAACATGGTGAAACCCCATCTCTACTAAAAATATAAAAATTAGCTGGGCGTGGTGGCATGTGCCTGTAATTCCAGCTACTTGGTAGGTTGAGGCAGGAGAATCTCTTGAAGGAAGGCAGAGGTTGCAGTGAGCTGAGATCATGCTGCTGCACTCCAGCCTGGGTGACACAGCAAGACTCCGTCTCAAAAAAAAAAAAATGCCTTTTAGGTCAGGCACAGTGACTCACACCTATAATCTCAGCATTTTGGGTGGCTGAGGCCCAAGGATCCCTTGAGCTCAATAATAATAAAAAGAATGGCTTTTAAAGTGGTTGAATCTGTAAACAGTTGAAATAAACTAAAAAAATTTTATGACATGAAAATTATATAAAATTCAAACTTTAATGTCTGTAAGTAAAGATTTACTGAAGCACTACCATGCCCATTCTTTTTTTTTTTTTTTTTTTTTTTTGGTGTATTCAGTGGCTGCTTTCAAGCTACAGTGGATGAACCTAACGGTGTCAGCAGAAACTCTATGGACCACAAAGCCTAAAATATTTACTATCTGCTCCTTTACAGAGTTTGCCTACCTCTGTTCTAGAGCGAAGCCTGAGCCTTGGGCGCGCAGCACACCACAAGTATCTGTTACTGTGTTTTGCAGAAGCTTCAGGTAAGAGGGAGAGCTCCTAGCAGAGCTCCTACCATAAAAAGTGAAAATCCCTTACTTCTCGGCATCGCTGTTTCCTAAACCCACCCCCCGCTCTTCTCAAGGTAGCTTCATGGTTTGCTTCCTCACTTCCTTCCTGAGCTCAAGTGATCGATCCTCCAACGTGGTCTCCCAGCGCACTGGGAAAGACATGAGCCACTACACCCGGCTCTGATTTTTCTCTATAGCACTTATCAGACATATTCCATGCTTATTTATTTATTTATGTATTTATCCATTTATTTGAGACAGATTCTCACTCTGTCACCAAGGCTGGAGTGCAGTGGCACCATCTCGGCTCACTGCAACCTCTGCCTCCTGGATTCAAGTGATTCTCATGCCATAGCCTCCTGAGTAGCTGGATTACAGGCGCCCGCCACTGCGTTTGGCTAATTTTTGTAGTTTTAGTAGAGACGGGGTTTCACCATGTTGACCAGGCTGGTCTTGAACTCCTGGCCTCAGATGATCCACCTGCCTTGGCCTCCCAAAGTGCTGGGATTATAGGCGTGAGCCACCGCACCCAGCCTCCATGCTTATTTATTTATTTTCTATTTCCTGTCACTAGAATGTGAGCTCTATAAGGGCAAGGATTTTGCCTGTTTGTTCACTACTCCATCCCAGTGCCTAGATCAGTGCCTGGCACACAGCAGGGACTTAATAAGTGCTTGTTGAATGAGGATTGAATTACTTTTTTTTTTTTTTGAGACAGTTTCACTCTGTCGCTCAGGCTGGAGTACAGTGGCGCGATCTTGGCTCACTGCAACCTCTGCCTCCTGGATTCAAGCAATTCTCCTGCTTCAGCCTCCAGAGTAGCTGGGACTACAGGCACGTGCCACGATGCCTGGCTAATTTTTGTATTTGTAGTACAGATGGGGTTTCACCATGTTGGCCAGGCTGGTCTTGAACTCCTGACCTCGTGATCCACTCACCTTGGCCTCCCAAAGTGCTGGGATTACAGGCGTGAGCCACCACGCCTGGCCTGAATTACACTTGCTGTATGACAACCTGCTGTCTGTAGGACCCTGGGCATGAGGAAATGCCTGAGGGTGGAAAGCAGTGGAGCAGTGCCACACAGTGCATGGTGATCAAAGAGAGGCCTTGTGTGTGGGGAGTGGGTACAGGCAGGTGGGTGATGGGGTACAGAATTCTAAGCCTCTGGGGATGAATGGCAGAGGCCACACCATCTTGATGAGTGGCCCTTGAGCCCACTGGACAAGAATTGTTGGCTGGGGTCCAGGTCCATGGTCTCCCTGACTTGGGGTGGCCTTGCCAGGTGCTCTCAGAATGGGGACCAAAGGAGCCCTTTGATTCTGTCCCCTCCCCTTTGATTCTGTCCCCTACCCTTCAAGGACAAACTGGAGGCAGGTCCTGGTCTCACTTCTACAAAAACAATTGTTTCTGAAGTTTCCCCCCTCACACCCTAGACATGTCTCATGGCCACTGAGTCATGCAGCAATGATGGGTGTGGGTGTGTGGATGGGGGGGTGGCTGAGCCCATTGATCGAGGGCTGAGACATCTTCCCCGCTAATCAACAAGTTAATAAGCTCTTCGATGAGGAGGCGGTGATTAATGAACCAATCAGCTTGCCCTGTAATTGGGGAGTGAGATTGGAGGGTGGGGGTATGATGGATAGAGAGGGTTTGCGGGGATGTGTGGCTGGCTCCTGGTCCACACTGAGACCACCTAGGGGCCCATTTACTTTGGCTATAAATGAGGAAGTGACTTCTTCAGAGGTTGTAGCCCGAATTCAGGCCACCCCATGCCCTCTAGCTTCTACAGTGTCTCTCCTCTCTTCCCATCTGTCCTTGGACCCCACATTCCCCAAGACATGACAGGGTTCCAGGGATGTCAGATTCCCCATGGCCATCTCACAGTTTCCTTTGTCTCTGTCCAGAATCGGTGCACTAGAAATCCCCTACCAGCACCATGGTTAGTGCCGCCGCAGGGTCAGAAGAGCAAATAGCCCCCTACTCTCTGGTATCCTTGCCCCCGTTAGCCTGCAGGGTCCTTCTCTAGGCCCTGATCCCTGGGATCACAGATGTCCTAACCAGCCCCCACTGCCCCCTCCATCCTAGGGTGAGCACCTGTCTTTTGTCTTTCCATGGAGGAATGGAATTATTTGATTTCTGCTGTCTCCCCTCCAAACAGGACAAAGGCTGTCTCTGTCTCTCTGTATCTGTTCTGGGAACCGCTCATACTGGGGCTCCCCTATGACATGGCCATATCTCTCCTTTGAGACTGGGGTTCTTGAAGGGCAGGGGTGTGTCTTGCCCCCTGGATGAGGGCTCCCTAAGAAGAATGATTTTTCCCCTCCCTCCAAGGGCAGGATCTATGTCCCCTTGTCCTGGTGTCCTCTTCCACCCCCATGCTCAGCAGGGCACCCTGGTGTTTCCTGGGATGTGGAGTCCCATGGGGCCTGACTGGCTGATAAGGAGCCATTTCCGGAGAATGCAGGTGATTGAACCCATAAAATGGTGACAGAGAGCCCTGAACTCCCCATCTCAGGAGAGCTCTAAAAATAGCACCCACAGCCATCTGTCCTGGGGCTGGAGGGGCTGGCTCAGAACCAAGGGCCTGGACAAGTTGGCCCCATCAGTCCCTATGGGCTGATGGGACATCTGGAAGTACTGGAGGTCTGGGGAGGCCAGGGAGAGGAAGCTGGAAGGGCTTTATGGGGAGACCTTCCCACAGCCCTTTCTCCTCCTGGGCAGGTGGGTTTGAGGGGGTTGGCAGTCTGAAGGTCCTTCCCCTACTCCGCCTCTCAGAGTGGGTGTGGGCCCTAGACTTAGTCTTCGGGTCCCTGCTCCCAGGCCTGCCTCTGGCGCCCCAATGGCTACTCCAGGTGCTGAGCCTTTCTGCCCCTCACAATTGAGAGGTCCTCTTCCTGGGTTCTGCCTCACCCTGCTTTTCCTGTTTGAATCTTGGGTGAGCTTGGCTGCTCCATCACCTCCCAGGGCTTCAGTTTCCTCATCTGGAAAATGGAGATAAACTCAGCTCATCGTCTTGTGATGCCCGAAATTATGCACTACCTGGTGCATAGTAGGTGCTTAATAAACACGAGTCCTTTCCTTCAAAGGATCTGGGCTTAGAGCCCAGTGGAGACTGCCATGGGCTGGGGACAGTGGCATGTGCCTGGGAAGCCTTGGCATCACTCAGGCCCAGAAGACACCAGTGCTCTGAATGATACCTGCATAGGGGTGGAGACACTCTGCCTTGGGAGGGGGCTCTATACCACACATGGCTGGACTGGGGTCTGTGTGTGCCAGTCTGGATACACAGGTGGCCGACTCAGCTGCTTCTGGCGGGGGGATTGGTTTCTGCCTCCTCCTGCCTCTTTTCCAACTCTTTAATAGAGAGAGGACATAATGGAGTGTTCAAAGAGGCCTCTCCCCAAGACAACATAAACTGCAGGTCAGGAGCCAAGGTCAGGTGCTCCCACCCTGCCTCCAGGAGAAAGACTTTCCCCAAGAGGTCCTGTCATTCCTCAGCCCTTCTCCAAGGTATTACTGAACAGAGGCTGAAAAGGGTTGTCTTTTGGAAAGAGTGGTCACACATCCCACGGACTGGAGGGAATGTGTCCACCCTCCCACCCCCAACTCCCATCCACGGACAGGCTAGGGAAGATAGAATCTCAACCCTGGTCCTAGGGGCTGCCTCAGGAGTCTAGATCCAACCGCTTCACTTCCTCAGGAGGCTAGACCTGCCACTGGGGGGCTGTGGGGTGAACATGGGGTTCAGGCTGGGTACCCCATCCAGTGAGACCACAAATCTGAGCATGGCAACTGCCCCCTCAGCTCCTGCGAGGTGGAGACGTCACGCACTGGCTGGGTATAAGCTCAGCGATCTGGCGAGGGTGGAAGGAGGGAGGAAGAAGGGCCCACCCCCTGCTGGCTCCCCCTCCCCCTGGGACTCCCCCTCCCTTTCCAGGCGGGGATATAAGCCCCACAAGGAAAGCGCTGAGCAGAGGAGGCCTCAGCTTGACCTGCGGCAGTGCAGCCCTTGGGACTTCCCTCGCCTTCCACCTCCTGCTCGTCTGCTTCACAAGCTATCGCTGTGAGTGGCTGGGGGCTCAAGCCTGGGGAAACCCAGGCTGTTTTGTGGGGAAACTGAGGCTGGGATGGTGGAAGCTGGGGGTGAGTGGTAGGAAACTGGATTGGAGGGGGCCATCGGAGGTGGGAAGGAGGCCAGCAGCGGGGGTGGGGGTGGGGAGGCAGGCAGGGCTTATGCTCCTCTGGCATGAGGAAACTGAGTCAGGAGACGGTGCAGTGCCCAAGAACACACAGCAAGCCCGGTGGCTGAGCCTTGGTCCGGTACCAGCCCCAGGGAGAGCGTCGGAGCGCGGCCCCGACGGCAGCCGCAGCCTCCCGCCGTGTAGGGTCGAGGCTTGGAATGACCCACGTCCCAATGTCGCCTTCCCAGATGGTGTTCGTGCGCAGGCCGTGGCCCGCCTTGACCACAGTGCTTCTGGCCCTGCTCGTCTGCCTGGGGGCGCTGGTCGACGCCTATCCCATCAAACCCGAGGCTCCCGGCGAAGACGCCTCCCCGGAGGAGCTGAACCGCTACTACGCCTCCCTGCGCCACTACCTCAACCTGGTCACCCGGCAGCGGTGAGCGCAGGCGCGGAGCGGGACCCCTGGGGCTCTCACCCTGCGGTCCCGCTCCACCTGGGGGCGTGGCCAGATCTGACCACGCTCTTCCCTTCCCCGCCCCCAGGTATGGGAAAAGAGACGGCCCGGACACGCTTCTTTCCAAAACGTTCTTCCCCGACGGCGAGGACCGCCCCGTCAGGTCGCGGTAAAAGCGCCCCTGTTACCACACATCCTGCCTCCGAGAGCGCGGCCTGGCCCTACCCTGGCAACATCACTTAACGACGTCTCCCAGGCTCGCCTCCCCAGATCCAATTCCTTCCCCTTCGCTTCCGCAGGTCGGAGGGCCCAGACCTGTGGTGAGGACCCCTGAGGCCTCCTGGGAGATCTGCCAACCACGCCCACGTCATTTGCATACGCACTCCCGACCCCAGAAACCCGGATTCCGCCTCCCGACGGCGGCGTCTGGGCAGGGTTCGGGTGCGGCCCTCCGCCCGCGTCTCGGTGCCCCCGCCCCCTGGGCTGGAGGGCTGTGTGTGGTCCTTCCCTGGTCCCAAAATAAAGAGCAAGTTCCACAGAAACGGAATGTATGCCTTTGTATTTCCTTTCCTTTCTCCTTTGTGGAGGTGGCATCCCGTAGAAGTGGAGGGTGGAGGCGTGGGGGCCAGGGAAGAGAAAACCGACTTGGACAGAGGCGCCCCAGGACAAGGCTGGGGCGGGCTGCGGAGTTCCCACTGCTCGGAGCCCAGGGAAGACTCGACCACCTAGCCTGGAGCTGGACAGCGCCCAGGCCAGGAACTGCTGTGGAAGGAACTCTGGTCGAGTGGGGGCAGGAGTGGATGGAGCTCTGGAAGAAGGGGCGGGGAGCGGCGACAGGAGCCTGCTAGGCAGCCTAGGAGAGCAGATGGGGTCAGGGCTGTCCCTCCCCCACCCCGTGAAGCCGAAGACGGCTGGGGGACGAGTCGGGCACCAACACCCCGGGGCGTTTCCCCAGGAGCTGTATTACTAGCGCCCAGGGCTGGAGTGGCTGGAGGTGAAGTGTAATCCAAAATGGGGCTGTGGAGGAAGAGCCGTGTGGGGGTGAGATGGCTGTACGTGTGCTGGCCGGAGAGACAGGCCATTTCTACCGTCCCCCTTTCCCTGAGTAGAGGAGCAATGGGAGTGTGGAGGCTGCCCTATCCCTAAGAAACCTCCCTCCCCGATCTCGCTGAATTCACACGCAGTGGATAAGTCACGAACTGTTCTTTCTTAGTGACAAGGCCATAGGGACACCTTCCATGTACCCCCCTCCCCTGGACTAGCTACTGAAGCCTAAAGGCTCTGTGGATGTTTAAACTGGAATCCAACTCGAATCCCTCACCACTCTGTACCTATTCCAGAGCCTGCCTGCAGACTGATCTCCCCTGACATCCACCCTTCTCTGCCCCTTTCCTCTAAGAAGCTTGCCTTGATTGCCCAATTGCACTCTTCCTGCCCTCTCTAACTGCCCAGCTCTCAGGGCCTCTGCTCTGTTCACTGAGAGTTCTATGTCTCTGTGTCCTGTCTCCCTCCTGGGGCCTCAAGAAGGAAGGGCCTATGTCTCCTTCCTGGGACACAGCCTCCTGTATCTGTGGGCTCTCTTCTGGGACTCCAGTTCAGCAAGACCTGCCCAAATCTGAAGCAGGGCACTAGGACATGAGGGGGGAAATCAGGTTGAGGTCAAAGCGTGTGACCCAGAGAGGGGAAAAACGACAGGAAGGCTGGGGGCATCCTTGCAGCGGATCAGGGTTTTTTTTTGTTTGTTTGTTTTGTTTTTGTTTTTTGTTTTGTTTTTGTTTTTTGTTTTAGAGATGGAGTTTTTGCTTTTGTCGCCCAGGCTGGAGTGCAGTGGTGCGATCTTGACTCACTGCAACCTCCACCTCCTGGGTCCAAGTGATTCTCCTGCCTCAGCCTCCCGAGTAGCTGGGACTACAGGTTCTCACCACCACACCTAGCTAATTTTTGTATTTTTGGTAGAGACGGGGTTTCACCATGTTGGCTAGGATGGTCTCAATCTCCTGACCTCGTGATTTGCCTGCCTCGGCCTCCCAAAGTGCTGGGATTACAGGCGTGAGCCACCGCGCCTGGGCTGGATCAGGGTTTTTAAGGAGTATTTGCAGTTCAATGGTTCTGGAAGGAGAGAAGACTCTAAAGCTGACTCTGCCATAGCTGCAGAGAAGTTCCCTGCTTGGACACAGGTCCCTTGGGGGCCACAGGGCTCTGACACCCACCCTCCCCTGTGCTGCCCTCCAGCCTCCCTGGAGGTAGAGCTGAAAGGATGAGGCAGAGGAGGCAGGTGGAGGTCACTGGCTATGTGGATTCTGATGCTCTGCGCCTTTGCCCAGGCCACTTTGCCTCCTTGCAGAGCCCTTTCCCTCTCTTAAGCCTGGAAGATACTCTCAGGATAGTGGTCACCTCCTCCTGGAAGCCTTGCCTGATTTCTTGGGGATAGAGTTAGTTTCTTTGACTCCCTCTCCCCACTCATTATCTTAGACCCACTTTCTATACTATTTTGCCTCCTGTCTTCTCTCCTGCAACAGGACAGGTGGGACGAGAGCACACAGTGGCTGCCCTGAGCTTTGGTTCATTGTGTGGGTGGGGAGTGGGAGGATGTGTCTGTGTGTTGGTGTCCATGATCCCCTGTCTATTGGTCTGCCTGGGAGAGCTATAGTCAGTTTAAGGCGGATGGAAGAGAGACCTGGTATGAATTAGGCATGACGACAGACAATTTCTGCCCAGCTTGACATGTCTCATTGACCATCAGTGACATGGGTCCACCTCATGTTCATTTTGAGGAGTGTTGAGCAGTTTCGGGTAATAACATTATTAATAATTATTATTAGTATAATAATAATGACAATAGCAATAATTATTTTTTCCAAAAATCACTTATTTATGTGCGAGACACTGAGCTGTTTGTTTTACATATATCATATTACTAGGATATTGATTTGGCTTAAAAAAAAAACAGGTGGAATTAACAGTGGCTTAAACAAGATGGAAATTTATTTCTCTTGCATGAAATGTGAGTGGCACCTGGGGAGTTGGCAGTTGTGCTCCATGAGGGCATCCAAGAGCCCAGGCTCCTCGTTTGTGGCTTCCCCATGCCCTCATCTATGTCATTTACAGGACTGAAGACAGCCCACCATGGCCTCATCTGTGTTCCGGCCAGTGGCAAGGGAGGGAAGGGGAAGGTAAGCACTCTGGTTACTATGTTGTATGATAAGTTACCCTAAAACTTGGCAGCTTCAAGCAACCATTGTACATCACTCAGGATTTTGTGGGCCAGGATCAGGAAGTGCTCCCCCTGGCAGTTCTTGCTTTGAGTCTCACATGCGGATACTATCAGAGGTTGGCAGGGTTGCGGTTAAGGATCCACTGGGCTGATGCCTGAGAAGCCTCATTCGCATGCTAGTGCTGGCTGTTGAGTTCAGCCGGGGCTGTTGACCATTGTACCTACATGTGGCCTCTCCAGCCTGATATTCTTGGGGTAGTTGGACTTAAATGGTAACTGGTCTCCTGCTTGGAGTATTTAAAGAGAATCAGATGAAGATGGCATTGCTGGTTAGTTTGCTAGGGCTGCCATAACAAAGAATCACAGACTGGGTGGTTTAAACAACGGTTCCTGTGGCTAGCAGTCTGAAATGAAGGAGTTGGCAGGTTGATTCCTTCTGATCTGTTCCAGGCCTCTCTCCTTGCCTTGAAGATGGGTGTCTGAGCTGTGCCTCTTCACATCATCTTCCCTCTTTGCATGGCTGTTTCTGTGTCCAAATTTCCCCTTTTCAAAGGAGAACAGTCCTATAGGATTAGGGGCTCACACACTGTAGTATGACCTCATCATTTTTTTTTTTTTGAGATGGAGTCTCGCTCTGTCGCCCAGGCTGGAGTGCAGTGGCATGATCTAGGCTCACGACAACCTCCGCCTCGCAGGTTCAAGCGATTCTCCTGCCTCAGGCTCTGGAGTAGCTGAGACTACGGGCACGCGCCACCACACCCGGCTAATTTTTGTATTTTTAGTACAGATGGGGTTTCACTATGTTGGCCAGGGTGATCTCAAACTCCTGACCTTGTGATCCGCCCGCCTTGGCCTCCCAAAGTGCTGGGATTTCAGGCGTGAGCCACCGCGCCTGGCAACCTCATTTTAACTAATTATATCTGCAAAGACCCCATTGCTAAATAAGGTCACATTCTGAAGTACTGGGAGTTAGGACTTCAACATATGAATTTCAGGGGGGGCACAATTTAACTCATGACAATCATTTTTGTGACCCAGCCTCAGGAGATACGACATCATATCCCATATTCTGTTGGTCAAAGCAGTCACAAGTGCATTCACATTCAAGAAGAGGGGACACAGACCCCACTGTAGAATTACACATGAGATAGGAGATTTTTTTTGTCATCTTTGAAAAATATAATCTGCCATAGGCAGGCACATCCATTCCTGAAAACGGAATGGCAAAAATCACTTTAACTCTCAGCCCATTGGCTAAAGCCTGGTCTCATGGCCCCACTTGGCTGCAAAGACAACCTATGAGATATGTTTAGCTGAGTGGCTGTGTGCTCATCTTAAGCTCTTTGTTTTTAAAATTTTTTTTAATTTATAAATGGATTTTTTTTTTTTTTTTGAGACAGAGTTTTGCTCTTGTTGCCCAGGCTGGAGTGTAATGGCACAATCTCGGCTCACTGCAACCTCCCCCCTCCTGGGTTCAAGTAATTCTCCTGCCTCAGCCTCCCGAGGAGGCTGGATTACAGGCACACACCACCACGGCCCAGCTAATTTTGTATTTTTAGTAGAGACAGGATTTCACCGTGTTGGGCAGGCTGGTCTTGAACTCCTGACCTCAGGCGATCCACCCGCTTCGGCCTCCCAAAGTGCTGGAATTACAGGTGTGAGCCACCGCTCCCAGCCAGATTATCTTTTTATTATATAACAAACCTACATATGTACCATCTCAAAGTCTTTGATGATGAAAGGAGAATGTGGATATTTGGGCACCTAACGTTATCTGCTAGGAACGTGATGTCCTTTGAATATCATCTAGAAATCATCTGGGCCTATCTCTTCATTGAAGCAATGAGAATCCCAAGGCGGACAGGGAGAGAGGCTTGCAGGAGGCCATAGAGTGAGGGGCAGAGGTAAGATATCTCACCCTGAAGCAGTTCTGTTTCTACTAAACGTGAAATCTAAACTCTCTGCCAGAAACTCAGGCTTTTCGTAACACCCCTTCCTCCTTTGGTGGCATTTCCCGCAGTTTCTCAGTGTGTGCTCCTAAAGTGCTCAGTCCCACTGCCACAGAGCCCTGCTTATGTGAAACAGCATTTCCCCTGCCCCCAGCCTTCAATGCCACTCCAGGCCTCATTTCCTCCAGGAATCTTCCTGCCCTGCCCTCTCTGTTTACCTCCCCAACACTGTTTTTTTTTTGTTTTTTTTTTTTTTGACACGGAGTCTTGCTCTTGTCACCCAGGCTGGAGTGCAATGGTGCCATCTCGGCTCACTGCAACATCTGCCTCCCAGGTTCAAGCAATTCTCCTGCCTCAGTCTCCCAAGTAGCTGGGATTACAGGCACCTACCACCATGCCCGGCTAATTTTTTGTATTTTCAGTACAGATGGGGTTTCATCACGTTGGCCAGGCTGTTCTCAAACTGTATTATGTAGCTTGGTTTAGTTTCTATTTCAGCAAGAAAGAAGCCTTCCTCTTTGAGAAAAATTTGGAGCGGCAATGATAGGATTTGCTGTTGCAGACACTGGAGACAGGAAGGGAGAAATACTGAACTCTCCCTGCGTGTCTTCAGGAGGCCCTGGAGGCAGATGGAGTTCCCAGGGCAGAGAGAAGTGGAGGCAGAGCCCAGGCTCCAAATTAGTGGAGTGAGCCCTCACTGGGTCCTGAGTTGGCTCAGAGTGGGTGAGACAAGGGGCCCAAGGTATGTGTGTGCATGTCACAGCTATCCCCAGCCCAAGGGTTTCTCCAGGGCATAGGTCCTGGCATCTGGGGGCAGCTACCCCCCAATCTATCCCTTCCTCTGCTGCTGCCATTTAATTTTGGAATAAGACATTGGCCTAAGAGCTGGGCCAGGCTCTGGCCAGTGGCGGGTTGGGATTGGGGGGTCTGCCAACAGGGATGAAGCCAGGCTGGAACCATGTGGACCTGGGTTTAGTCTTGACCCTTCCTGACTCCCATGTAACCTTAGACAGCCTCAGCTACCTCACTGGGCCTTGGTTTTCTCATCTGATAAGGGTGAAGAGTAGTTTCTGCCTCCCTCACAAAGTAGCAAAGAGGCATTTGTAAGATGATCTGTGAGTAAGGTTCTGAAGCGCAGGGCTAGGTGAGGGACGGCTGCCAGCTTGCTGCAGGACCACAGCCAGTTTCTTCCCCTTTCTGAACTTTCATGTCCTCACTTTCAAAAAAGCCATCCTGGCCAGGTGCAACAGCTCACAGTTATAATCCCAGCACTTTAGGAGGCTGAGGTGTGTAGATGCTTGAGCCCATCTCTCCAAGAAATAAAAAAAAAAAAAATAGCAGGCCATGGTGGCACACACTTTTGGTCCCAGCTACTTGGGAAGCTGAGATGGGAGGATCCCTTGAGCCCATGAGACATCGCTGTAGTGAGCAATGATCATGCCACTGCACTCCAGCCTGGGTGACAGAGTGAGAGCCCGTCTAAAAAAAAAAAAAAAAAAAAAAAAAAAGGCAAGCCATTCCCCGGCTCCTCACGCAGCTTTGACCTCTTTGTAGAACCCTTGCTTCTTCATCACCTCCCGCTGCCCCCATGAGGCCCAGAACAGATGTGCAATGAATGACCACTCATTGGTTGATTAACTGAAGGCAGCAGGGATTGTGGTTAGACAGCCAGGATGCGGGGGTGGGGCGGGGGAGTGTGTGTGATGGAGGACTCGGTGCAGGCCAAGCTGCTGCCCTGGGGTCACGTATGTGGGGGCCCCCATTCCCTTTGCTCCTTTACCTGCCTTCATTCACTCTGTGACTTCAGGTGTTTCTGGGGTGTTCCTCTCCTAGTCTCATAGCACTTACTCCACCCCCATCACTGCCAGTGGCCATCCACCTTGTGCCAGAGGGCGTGGTGTTGGGCAGGGGAAGAGGTACCACTATCATCTTCATTTAGTGGGTCTGCAGGCCAGGAACTGGTGCTTTCTTTAAGCAGGGCTCTGTGGCAAGCACTATGGGAATGTTACTGAAAACAGGTCCTGACCCAGACCCCAAAAGAGGGTTCTTGGGGCTCATGCAAGAAAGAATTCAGGGTGATTCCGCAGAGTAGAGTGAAAGTAAGTTTATTAGATAAGTAAGGAAACAAGGGCCAGGTGCGGTAGCTCATGCCTGTAATCTCAGCATTTTGGGAGGCCAAGGCAGGAGGATTGTTTGAGCTTGGGCAAAAAAGTGAGCCTCCATCTCTACAAAATCAATCAATAAATAAAAGCCTATGGCTACTCCTTAGGCAGAGCAGCCCCCAGGGCTGCCGTTTGGCTATTTTTATGGTTATGTCTTGATCATACACTAATAAACAAGGGGTGGATTATTCATGAGTTTTCCAGAAAAGGGTTGGGGATTTCCCAGAACTGAGGGTTCCGCCTCCTTTTAGACCATGGAGGGTAACTTCCAGATGTTGCCATGGCATTTGTGAACTGTCTGATGCTGGTGGGAGCATCTCTTAGCATGCTAATGCATTATAATTAGTGTATAATGATCAGCGAGGCCAGGCACGGTGACTCATGCCTGTAATCCCAGCACTTTGGGAGGCCGATGGGGGCAGATCATTTGAGGTCAGGAGTTTGAGACCAGCCTTGCCAACATGGTGAAACCCCATCTCTGCTGAAAAAGAAAAAAAGAAAAATCAGTGAGGGCAATCAGCGGTCATGCTCATCACCCTCTTGGTTTTTGCATGTTCTTACCAGCTTCTTTATCTCATTCTATCAGCAGGGTCTTGTGACCTGTATCTTGTGCCGGCCTCCTATCTTGTCCTGTGACTAAAAATGCCTAACCTCCTGGGAATGCAGCCCAGCAGGTTGCAGCCTCATTTTACCCAGCCCTTGTTCAAGATGGAGTCGCTCTGGTTCAAACGCCTCTGACAGGAACACATCAAGATGAGTGAGAACCATTGCTGTGTTCTAGACATAGTGATGTAGTTAGGCTTTGCGTCCCCACCAAATCTCATCTTGAATTGTAATCCCCGTAGTCCTCATGTGAAGGGAGAGACCAGGTGGAGGTCATTGAATCATGGGGGCAGTTTTCCCCATGCTGTTCTCGTGATAGTGAGTGAGTCATCACGAGAGCTGATGATTTTATAAGTTGCTCTTCTCCCCTTTGATCAGCACTTCTCCTTCCTGCCGCCTTGTGAGAAAGGTGCCTTGCTTCCCCTATGCCTTCCACCATGATTTTAAGTTTCCTGAGGCCTCCCCAGCCATGCTGAACTGTGAGTCAATTAAACCTCTTTCCTTTATAAATGACCCAATCTCAGGTAGTTCTTTTTGTTTTTTGTGTGTTTTTTGAGATGGTGTCTCACTCTGTTACAGCCCAGGCTGGAGTGTAGCGGCACGATCTCGGTTCACTGCAACCTCCGCCTCCCCGGTTCAAGTGATTCTCCTGCCTCAGCCTCCCAAGTAGCTGGGATTACAGGCATGCGCCACCACGCCCGGCTAATTTTTGTATTTTTAGTAGTGATGGGGTTTCACCATGTTGGCCAGGCTGGTCTTGAACTCCTGACCTCAGGTGATCTGCCTGCCTCAGCCTCCCAAAGTGCTGGGATTACAGGTGTGAGCCACTGCGCCTGGCCTCGGGCAGTTCTTTTCAAAGCAGTATGAGAAGGAACTAACACACATGGCCATGCAGTGTAGAAAGCACATCTACTACCACTTCCTCCTGGATTGTCACCACATCCTTGAGAGGACCCAGAAGAGGAATCTGTTGTTTGCAAAGGAGAAAAATGAAAGCTACAGTTTGGTTGACATTTGTGGAGTGCCTGTTATTTCTTAGGCACTTAGGTTTACCTCTGCGACAGGATAGAACTATAAGTGGCCCTGGCATCTGAGTCAATCCCTAGATCCATTGTCTGTTGGGTGGGGCTGGGTCCCCACATGAGTAGCAGCCAGAACAGGTCTCTCCAAGGCCATGGTCCTGTGGGAGCTCAGATCCTTTTAACTAGGGTTGGAGCCTCGCGCCCTCTGGCGGCGAGCTGCAACCTCTACCCGCCAAACCCAAGGCCAGGCTGAGACCAGCCACCAATTCACACCCTTGTTTTGCAAGTGGAAAACCTCAGTCCAGAGAAAGGCCCGGGCTTGCTGAGACAGAATGACTTTCATATTTGCCTTGTGGAATGTAAGTTGTCTGGTGAAGCATTATTGCTCTTCTTGTTAACCAAAATCAAAATTGAGAGGGTCAAGGCAGAACACTGATGTTTGCTGAGCCTTCCTTTATTCTCCCTATCTTCAGATGGGTGTGATGAGCCTATTTTACTGAGAGGAAAAGTGAAGCTCAGAGAGGCTAAAGAAATTACTTTCCCAGGCTCACAGAGCCAGCCAATGGCAGAGCCAGGATTTGGACCCAGGTCTGTCTGACTCTAAGCCCACCCTGCCAGATCCCTGGAGTTTCACCTCCAGCCCTCTCTTCCCCAACAGTCCCCCCCATCTCCCAACTTCTTGGTATACTGATCTGGGACAGCAGAACGTCAGCAGTCATAAGTCCTTAGCTCCGTACTTGGTGTCACCGTGTCATTCAGACACAGCCAGTTACCACTCCTTGGCCTAAGCAGGGGAGGGAGACTGGGGGTTGGGAAGAGACGCTGGGCAGGGGAGACGCAGGGGCTTCTGGTGGGGATGGATTAGTGGGGTTGAGAATCTAAGCCAGAATTCGGAACCTCGGTAGCTATGAGATCTTGAGCAAGCGTCTTTACCTCTGTGAGCCTCAGGTTTCTCAGCCAAAAAGTGGGAAATTATAACAATACTTTGACGGCCCCACTTAGGAAAAAAAACAGTCCAGGTTTGGAGTTAAATTTTGGGGTTAGATTTTGTTTCAAACCCTGGATCGCCCACTGACTGGCTGTGTGGTTTGGGGCCAGTGATTTGACATCTCTGAGCAGATTTCAGATCCTGAATCTGTAAAATGGGTTGTTGTGGGGATTTAGTGAGGTGACTGAGCTGGCAGCACTTTGGAAAATGTGAGGCTTTACAAATGAAGCTGGTTTTTTAGCACTTCCCTGGAATGGGGGCTCTGAGATGGGGAGGGAAATGGATACTGGACACCGGCACCCCCTCAACATTTCCCCTGAACCCAGGCACATGAGTTCTCATTCTGCATCCTATGCACCCACCAAATGGGTTTCTCCAAGCCTGGCACCCCACTCCTTTCCATCTTGCCTGAGGACCTGAGGCCCCTTCCCTCTTCCCACCTTGTTCTAGTTGCAAGCTGCAGAGGATGGCCTGAGTTTCCATTCTTCAGCCTGGAGGCTCTGGCTGTAGCCTCAATCTTCCAGCTGCAACCTCAATCTTCTGCCCCGAGAGAATCCGTTGGATGATTTGGGTTGATCTTTGGGAGGCAGGAGAGCTAGTTCCAAGGCCTGTGACCAAAACCTTTCAGTCACTCTCAAGTCCCAGAACCCCATCTTTCTTGAACCAAGCCTGCTCTGGTGCCCAAAGGGAAGGGGTGTCAGTGATGGGGGCCCACAGGAGACTTTTACTGTGGTCCAGTTTTATCTGTTATGCTGCTGGTCTGGCACCCACAGAACTGCCCTGTCCCCCTCCCGTCTCTGGCCTCAGTACTGGCGTTGCCAGTATCAGGAGACAGTGAGAGGAGGGGTGAGGGCTTCGGAGCGAGAGAGGCTGATAGGAGGCGGGGACTCTGGGGGGCTGAGGACTATAAAGCGGCCCAGCCGAGGGCAGGGGCCCATCCGGCCTGAGGCAGGTGCTCGCTTGGTCTAGTGCCCATTTACTCTGGACTCCGGGTAAGTGGGCTCAGCCTGCCTGGGGCTCTGGGGGCCTCCCCCAGGCTGGGGCCTGGGATGGAGAGGAGGTGGTGCTTTGCAGGGCCAGGGGCCTCGGGAGGCCTAAGGTCCTGCTTGGGTCTTGCTTTCTGCATCTGGACAGACCTGTCATGCTAGAAGAGCCGTCCGCTGACTGCACGTGTGTGTGCACACTCGTGTGCATGGCTGTGAACTGGAATGTGTGACTGTGACCTTGTGAGTGACTGGGGTCCCTGTGTGAGTGCCTTTGCTGGTCTGTGCAGGACGATATGGACAATAGCGTCTTCTCCAGGACCCATATCTGTGTCTCTATCGCAGGGTGGAGGGCCAGACCCACAAGGCCATGGATTTCTGTCCTTGGCTTCCCGAGTTCATTCTGTGTCCCCTACCCTGTGGGTGACCTGGCATGCCCTTATTCCCACTAGCTGCTGCCTCCTGGGAGCCATGAGGCCCTGGATGTCATGAGTCCCGTGTCTCCAGGACTCACATCCCCATTTTCTCTGCTATACTTTTCTAACTTGCGAGGCCCTGGCTTGCTGGGCTGCTCACAGGACAGGCTGTCCGTGCCTTCAGAGCAGTGTCTAGGAGGTGGAGTGGTCAGCTCGGAGTGGCCCTTTGCTCTGCTCCCTTGTCCCCAGGCTTGGAAAAATGGACGATGGGCTAAGGGGCTGGGTAGATGGGCCCTGCTTCCTGGGCATGGGAAAATCTGCAGCCCGGGCTCTCCACCTCCCCTCTGCTTGCTCCTCAGATGGCTGCCGCACGCCTCTGCCTCTCCCTGCTGCTCCTGTCCACCTGCGTGGCTCTGTTACTACAGCCACTGCTGGGTGCCCAGGGAGCCCCGCTGGAGCCAGTGTACCCAGGGGACAATGCCACACCAGAGCAGATGGCCCAGTATGCAGCTGATCTCCGTAGATACATCAACATGCTGACCAGGCCTAGGTGTGTGCCACAGTTGGGGAGAGAGATCCCAGCCCCTGGGACCCTGGGCCCACTCCACATTCCTGGCCACACCCTATCCCCAGCCCCAGCCCCTTCCAGGCCTGCTCTTGGGAAAACAGGGCATCTGTGCTGAACAGGCCTAGACCAATGTGCCCTGGGCAAGATGGTGCCTACAGGCAGATATGAAACAGGTGGGCTGGCACCTGGGCACAGTGCTTGCCCCTGCTGCCTCTTCCCTCCCAGGTATGGGAAAAGACACAAAGAGGACACGCTGGCCTTCTCGGAGTGGGGGTCCCCGCATGCTGCTGTCCCCAGGTGAGTTTGACTCCCTGCCCTGTCTGTCCAGCTCCCTGGGGCTGAAATGGGGGTGGTGGGACTGAATCAGGGCTTGGAAAGGTGTAGCGGGGGGTGGAAGAGGGAGAACAGGAGCCCAGGGCCAGCCTGAGGCCTCCTGAGGGCACGAGGCCTACCCCCTACACTGCCATGTTCTGCCCTGTCCTCACAGGGAGCTCAGCCCGCTGGACTTGTAATGCCACCTTCTGTCTCCTACAACTCCATGAGCAGCGCCAGCCCAGCTCTCCCCTCCGCACCCTTGGCTCTGGCCAAAGCTTGCTCCCTGCTCCCACACAGGCTCAATAAAGCAAGTCAAAGCCACAGCCTGTCCTGTGTCTCTGTGGACCCCTGGTGGGGGCAGCAGGAAGTGCCAAATGCATGGGAGAGAAAGGGGAGGGCAGGGCAGGGCAGAGGAAAAGGGGATCATCCAGAACGTTGGCGGGGGTCATCAGAGTCACTCAACTCATCCTCTCCCCTTTGCAGAGGGAAAAGTGGTGGCCAGAGGAAGGCAGGGACTCCTCTGAGCAGATGGTCCTTCATGGTCCTTCAGCAAGTCTGTGAAGTGGCAGTCTTGAATCTTCCCAGTTCAGCACCCATAGACCTTCCCGACACAGCCTGATGACAACCCTTCCCCAAGTGCACCCCTCACCAGTGCCTTACTGCAGCCTAGGCAGCAGAAGCACCAAAATTTATACGAAAGCATCCTTGGCATGGGGGCAGGGGCACAGCCCAGCCTGGAAGAACGATTCTGGTGCTATGGCAGTCATGGCTGCATCCAGGGGCCTGAGCTGCTGTCCAGAAATTTGGAAAGAATGGGCTGCCCTGAGAGGTAGTGAAGTCCTGGGCACAAGAGGTATTCAAGCTGCTGTGGAAGGGGAGGAGGCTAGATTAGCTGAGAGTTCCAGCCACCATGAGTCGAATCTGTAGATTGCACACTCCAGCCCTGGGAGGACAAGGACCTGGATCCTGCCCCAGGGAGGACTTCCCAGATTCCCAGAGAACCCATCTTTTCCTGGCCTTTCTCAGGCACCCTGAATAGGTGGGGACAGTGCGCGTGTGCATGCGTGTGTACACGCATGTGTAAAGGGGAGAAGTGAGGGAACTAGAATGTTTCTGGTTCCTAGAAAGGCTTCTCCTGCCTCCCCCACATGCTTGGTCTCAAGGGATGGGGTTATGGGTTTGGAGGATGAGGGGTCCACTTTCCTGGGCTCAGCACCTTGCACAGAAATGGAAATGACACACAATTGTGTTTCCCCTCAAGTCCTACTCATCTGGTGTGTGCAAATGACCTGGAAGTAGAAACAGGTCCTAAAAGGCAAAGAGCTTCTAGAGGATGCAGCTGCTTGGCTCAGATTGATTTTTTGTTTGTTTTTGGAGACAGGATCTTGCTCTGTCACCCAGGCTGGAGTACAGTGGCATGATCACAGCTCACCATAGCTTTGACCTCCTGGGCTCAAGCGATCCTCCTGCCTCAGCCTCCCAAATAGCTGGAACTACAGGCACATGCCACCACACCCAGCAAATTTTTTTATTTTTTAGAGACAGGGTCTTGCTATGTTGCCCAGCGTGGTCTTAAACTCCTGGGCTCCAGCGATCTGCTCACCTCGGCCTCCCAAAATGCTGGGATTACAGGTGTGAGCCACTGTGCCCAGCCTCAGGTTGATTCTTAAATCCAAAGATGTCTGGATAGAGAGATGGTTTCGCAAAAGAACGGTTTGAGTCTGGGAGAGGGAGCCTGAAGTCCCAGCATTTTCTCTGGCAGCTTAAGGGGATGCGCGGTGAATGGGGAGAGGAGTCTGGGCTGTTTGGTAGAAACTTGAGCCAGGTGGGAGTTGGGGTGTGTCTAGCTGAAGCCCCTTCTTTGAGGTTTCTTCTCTCACCTCTGCTCTCCCTCTGGGTTAGAGCCCCCCACACTGGTGCTGTCTGTGCAGGACTACAGGGGCAATAAGTGTCTTCTCCAGGACCCGTATCTGTGTCTCTACCACAGGGTGGAGGGCCAAACCCACAAGGCCATGTGTGGGTGGCGTGGGGGAAGGTGGATGGGTTGCCAGGGGAGGCAGGGGAGGACCCCCAACAGCTGAGGTATTTTTCTCTCACAGCAGAAACTCCAGGGTCCCATTTCCCCTTCCATGGACTGGTCCCTCCCTGCCCGCAGGACCACAGAAGTCACTGAAGCAACAGAAATTTGTCTTTATTGTTTTCACTGAGGGGATGAGGAGGGGTCGAGGCCCCTCTCAATACAAAGGGGTTGGTGGGCAGAGAGGCGTCTGGAGGCCAAGGCCCAGCCTGGAGAAAGAAGCCCCCCCACAGGGGTGCTGTGTCTCCCCGCATGCCCGCCCCCAGGAACTTCCTCTCGCTACCACCCAAGCTGCCCCCAGCCCGGAGGCCCCTGGCTCGGTGCCCACCATCCAGGCTGTCCTACCTGGGGCCCCGGGAGGAGGTCGGTGGTCGGGGTTCCGAGGTGTTCAGCCACTGGGGGTTCGTGGTGGTCCATGGTGGGGGTTTCGTGGCTTTCAATGGGGAGGTGTCCGTGGCGTTCGCAGTTTTCTTGTGGTTTTTAGATTTCTTCGGGCTGGGAACAAGTCTTTGCAGTCATGAGGCCGCTCCCCGAGCCCAGCTCAGGCCGCGATGTGCGTGGGGGTGCCTGGTGGCGTCCGTGTCCCCCCCCCGCGCCCCCCCCCCCCACCCCCCGCTTTCCTCCCTCCCTCCCTCCCTTCCTCACACCCTCCGCCGGCCCACCTGCTGTTGAAGAGCTTCCCCAAGTACTTCTTGATGGAGCCTAAGTTCAGCCAACTGGCGGCCCTGGGCTGCGGCACTTGCAGCTCCTCGCCGAGGGCGCCCTGGGGCTGCATCAGCAGCGACACGAGGCCCGCTATGGCCAGAGCGAATGCGCAGCGCAGAGCAGGCGTCTGGAGGGGGCGGGGCAGACAGAGCCGCGGAAGGTCACGTGATGCCGGGGCTGTGGTCAGCGCGGCACCCGGACCGGAGCTTGCAGGTGTTCCGCGCGGTGGGCAGGCTGGGGTGCAGGGGCGCTCAGACCGAGGGACGTGTCTATTTCTGGGACACACACCAGAGCACGGATGCCTTAAGGGACATCCTGGTGCTCGGAGGAATGGTACACACCTGGACATGCCCGGTGATGCAGGCAGAGCATCGGGGCGCGGTGGCTCACGCCTGTAATCCCAGCACTTTGGGAAGCCGAGGCGGACGGATAACCTGAGGTCAGGAGTTCAAGATCAGCCTGGCCAACATGGCGAAACCCCGTCTCTACTAAAAATACAAAAATTAGCCGGGCGTGGTGGTGGGCGCCTGTAATCCCAGCTACTCTGGGGGCTGAGGCAGGATAATTGCTGGAACCCGGAAGGTGGAGGTTTTAGTGAGCCGAGATTGCGCCACTGTACTCCACCCTGTCCAACAGAGCCAGACTTTGTCTCAAAAAAAGAAAGAAAAAGAAAAAGAAAAAAAAAACGAACGAGGAGACACACCCTAAGGTGGACGCATGAGGACGGCATAAAGCCATTGGTCAGCTCCCTAACCTCACTGCCCTCTCTCCCGCAAACTCCTTGCTTATCCCCCTCCTTTCTCCCTGCTGTTCCCGCAAAATGACGGTCACTCTGTTCTCTGCCTGGAAGACTCTTCCTCCAGACATCCTCATGGCCAGCTCTGTCTCCCTTGTAAGCATTAGCTCAAAATCCACCTTTTAAATGGATCCTACCCTGACACCCCTATTTATAATTGCAACCTGGCCGGGCGCGGTGGCTGACTCCTGTAATCTCAGCACTTTGGGAGGCCGAGGTGGGAGGACTGCTTGAGCCCATGAGTTCAAGACTAGCTTGGGCAAAAGACAGAGAGCCCCGTCTCTACGATTTAAAAAAATAAATAAATAAAATAATATTGCAACCAAACCCCTCATCTTGCTCTTTTTCTTGCTCTATTTTTGCCCTATTTTTTCTTTTCTTTCTTTTTATTTTATTTTATTGTTTTAAGGCAAGGCCTTCTTTTGCCTTCCAGGCTGGAATGTAGTGTCGGGATCATAGCTCACTACAGCCTCAAACTCCTGGGCTCAGGCCATCCTTTTGCTTCAGCCTCCCAAGTGGCTAGGTCTACAGGTGCATACAATCATGCCCAGCTAAATTTTAATTTTTTGTAGAGATGGAGTCTTGCTATGTAGCCCAGGCTGGTCTCAAACTCCTGGCCTCATGAGATCCTCCCGCCTCACCTCCCAAAGTTCTGAGATTACAGGTATGAGCCTCCACACCTGGCCTGCACTTTCTAACTTACTATATTCTATACTTATATTTGTTGTCTGAGTCCCTTCCCAGCGGCATATCCTCCCTCAATGTAAGCATCATTAATTACAGCTGGGCTCTTCGCCTATTTTGTCTATTGATGGATCACAAGCACCTAGAATGGTGCCTGGCACTTAGTAGATACTCAGTAATACATATTAAATGAATGACTAACAGTTACACACAGGAAAGCCAGCCTGAGGTTTCACACACCCAATGCACAGAGAATTTTGTGCCTGCAACACACAATGATTCACAGACTATGATGCCCATAAACATGATGCACACTCCCAGAGCTCCTAGGCCCCTCAACCCTCTTTTAACCAGGAACTCTCCTCATCCCCACCACCCCAAGCAGGAATAAGAAGCCCTAGTAGCTATCCTGGCCATCAGAATGGCAGACGAGGCTGCCCTGGCCTAACTCCTTCATGCCCTTAGTGGGCCTGAGGAGGGGCCCTTGGTGCCAGCCCCCATCCCCAAGCTCTTAGAGAATACAGCTGATGGGGGCCCAGACTTGGCCACCAGACATTACCATGGTGCTGGGCAGGTGCAGAGGAGCTCAGCAGAGTGTCTCTGGCCAGGACCTGAGGCCCTTTATATTCCTAAGCATCCCTGCCCCCTTTCCCTCTGAGGCTCCACTCCCAGCATAGCCTTCTTTTCCTCCCTGTGTCGTGACCTGAAAGTCCGGAATGGAGAGAAGGTGGGGGTGGAAGCACATGGGCTACCAGCTGTTCTGACCAGGTCACAGTCTCTGCCGGGGGCCCAGAAGTGTGGGTGGCAGAGGCAGGGAGGCCTGGGATGTCGGGTAACTTTTTGCTCCAAGTACACGGATCCTAGGGAGAAACTGGCTCTGGGCTTGAGAGGGGGCTGTGCTTTTCCCAGGGGTTACTGTCAGGGTTTGGAAGGGGGTTATGCTGAGACCAGATGCCCCTCCCCATCTGGCTAGATCCAAGGTGCCTCTGCCTCCTTCTCCTGCAGGGTTGCTTTGGGATCCCAGCACCCCTATTACCTCCCCCTAGGCCTGCTGCCATGGGGAGGGGGTGGAGTTGCAGTTTCTGGTTTCAGGATTGCAGGCCCCGCTGCACAACCTGGAGATTTTCTCAGCCTGCCTGGCCATTTTGGAGCCCCTGAGGCATGACCTGCTGAGCCTTCTGGAGGGTGGTGGGTCTTGGCTGCTTGGATGATGGACTTAGGCTTTGGCTGCCTCAGGCCACAGAGCCTCAGCTGTGTGGCCTGTCAGGTCCCCTCTACCTCCTCAATATTGCTGCTTTTATGGGGCAAGGTTGTAAAATGTGCGCCAATTCTTCGTGCCCACACCAACCCCAGAAGGGGCACAGTAGGAAGAGCAGGGGCTTCTGGGTAGGAATCCTGACTTCACTCCCTCCTGGCTGTGTGACCTTGATTAGGGGACATTATCTCCCCTGAGCCTCCACATCCTCATCTGTGAAATGGAGCTGGTTAAATCCTGGCATAGGACTGTCGTGAAGATGGAGTTGGGTGATGTAGCTCAGCCTCTGGGCAGCTCCTGGCACATGCTAGGTGATTAACAGGCGTGAGAGCCCCTCCACTCATAGAAGAACCCCCCCCAACCTTTTTTTTTTGAGATGGAGTCTCACCCTATCGCTCATACTGGAGTGCAGTGGCACGATCTCAGCTCACTGCAGCCTCTGCCACCCAGGTTCAAGCGATTCTCCTGCCTCGGCCTCCTGAGTAGCTGGGATTACAAGTGCTTGCCACCGTGCCCTACTAATTTTTGTATTTTTAGTAGAGATGGGGTTTCACCATCTTGGCCAGGCTGGTCTTGAACTCCTGACCTCGTGATCCACCCACCTCGGCCTCCCAAAGTGTGGGATTACAGGCGTGAGCCTCCACACCCGGCCTTAAAAGAACCCCTTTCTCCCATCTCCACTTCTCCCGAAAGTGTCTCATCTTCTGGCCTCTTCTCCTTATTAAAACTTGCCCTCGGCCAGGCATGGTGGCTCATGCCTGTAATCCCAGCACTCTGGGAGGCTGAGGTGAGAGGATCACTTGAACCCAAGAGTTTGAGAGTAGCCTGGGCAACATACTGAGACCTTGTCTCTACAAAAAAAATTTTAAAAGCCAGGTGTGGTGGCATGTGCCTGTGGTCCCAGGTACTGGGGAGGCTGAGGTGGGAGGATTGCTTGAGCCTGGGAAATTGAGGCTGCAGTGAGCCAGGATCGCGCCACTGCACTCTAGCCTGGGTGACAGAGCGAGACCCTGTCTCAAAACAACAACAAACAAACATACAAACCAACCCTGCTATCAGTGGGGGTGAGAAATTCAATGTCAATGTCAATATCACTGAAGTTTATGGGATGGCTCAGTAGCCAAGTGAGACCAGGACCGCATTTCTATGCAGCCAAGAATCTCTAGAAAAAGAAATGAAATTCCCATGATAAATTTCCATAGTACAGGTGGGAGGAGATATCTGGGGACCAGTGTACCCTAAATACCAGCAAACAGGCTATTCCTTATCCCCATTCGTCACAGCCCAGTGTTGAAGAGCTCAAGAGCTCAAACCATGTGTCCCTTTGCAGCCTTGGCTGCCCTTACAAACCCAGGCTTTTCTGCAGGCACTGAAGGCTCTCAGCCCCTTGCTCTTCCAGACTCTCTTACTCATTCCAGGAACTATAGAAGAGTATGGGGAGGGAGGAAAGGGGGAAGAGAGGAAAGGAAGAAGCTCAGACGCTGCCTGCTGCTCTCTGAGGGCAGGAGGCGGTAGTGGTAGCCCTGCAATGGGCAGGACGAGGGAATGTGGCTTGAGGACACAACTCCGGGTGGGTCTCCCTGTCAACTGCCCCTTAAACTCTGACTGCGAGTTCCCACTTAAATGGAACTTCCAAATTCACTGCGGAGGACGTGCCCAAATTCCCAGAGGGCAGCAGGCCAGGGGCTATGGCCTCCACTTCTCAGAGAAGAACACTGAGATGCAAAGAGAAGCTACGCAGATACCTGGTGCCAGCACAGCTGGGGCTAAACCCGCCATTTTGACTCCAAGTGTGTGTGACCATTTGGATCGGCCTATTTCTGAGGCCGCTGAGATAAGCGCCGGGGGCTTCCTGTGATGCATGATGGTTCTCAAATATCATTCTCTGCTACCCACTGTGGAATAGACCCAATGATAGAGTGACCTTGAGTCTCCTGGCTGACTTGCCCCAGACTGACCATCCCACCCACTCCGGGACCACCGCTACTCCTTTCTGCTGGGTGTGGCCCAAAGCTGTCCTCCCACTGGCTCACTACTTCCTACCTGCCCTCAGTGCATCTGGGTGCTAGTGATGTCCTGAGAGAGGCCATCAGCTCGACTGCCGACTGTGGAGAGCAGCTGGCCTAGGAGAGGCCTGGCTGCCCTGTACAGCATCACTGCATTTTTTTTTTTAAATGTCCCATCAAAGCCCTTTCCCCTTGGTGAGGGAGTCACATGGTGACCTGTGTTCTCCCTTCTAGACTGCATGCTTCCCAAGGGCAGCTGGGGTCTTGTTCAGCTCTGAACCTCCAGCATCTAGCACAGTGCCTGGCTCACTGTGGGCCTCCATGGATGCTTAGTGGGTGGGTGGAGGTGGGAGGGAGGCAGGAAGAAGGGAGGGAGGTAGAATGGGAGTGGAAGGGAGGGAGGAACTGATAGATCAATGGATGTGATGAACAAAGGGACGCTAAAGGAGTGAACAAATGCATGGCCTGGCTCATGTCATGGGGCCTGGAACCCGCTGCCACCCGTCCTCATGTCTTCATGTGCCTTGTTTCGCGTGTGTGTGTGAAGAGGCAGAGGAAGGTAACTGGGGGACCCCCCTCTCATCTGTGGGCTCCTCCAGGACTGGGCTTGTGTCTCCTCTTCTCTTGGATCTTCCTTGCTCCTCTGCTCCCCGAAACCTGAGGCTGGGCCACACCTGGTCTTCAACTGGCCCTCATTAATCCCAGGACTCTTCTCATTTGGAACCATGCTAGGGTAGCAAGGGCAGTGTGGTCTGGGCACAGGGTCCAGGGGAGAGGAAAAGGCAGCCTCTCCCAGCCTCCTCCTCCTCCCAGAAGCCTTCTTCCCCCACCCCCCCAGCCCTCCTCCTCCCATAGCCCTCCTCCCCACCTCACTTGAGCAGGCCCCTCCTGCCCTCCAAGCTGTAGTTCCAGCGCTCATGCCGGAACTGGAACTGGCACTCCAGGCCGAGGTGCATGGCGTCCCACAGGGTCTCAGCCAGGCTGGGCTCCCTCCCGCAGAGCTGCTTCTGCTGCCGGGACAACTTCAGCAGGTCACACTGCTTCAGGTGGGCCCTGCCCTGTGCCGGGGCCACCACAGTGCCCAGTCCTGGGAAGGGCATCAGGACCTCCCACCTGGTCAGGCTGGAGAGGGCGAGAGGACAGAGACGGGTGAGCCTTGGGGATGGTGGTGAGGGGCAGGTGAAGGGAAGGGGGCCTCCTTGGGTGCCCCCAGTGTGGGTGGAATATACATCATTTCAGGGCTCACCCCAAAAGAAGTAACCCCGTTCTGGGACATCCTGGGCTCCTAGCCAGGGTAAAAGAGCAAAGGTGGGCTAGGTGCGGTGGCTCACACCTGTAATCCCAGCACTTTGGGAGGCCAAGGCAGGCGGATTGCTTGAGTCCAGGAGTTTGAGACCAGCCTAGATGACATAGCGAAACCCCATCTCTACTAAAAGTATGAAAATTAGCCAGGCATGGTGGCACAAGCCTGTAGTCCCAGGTACTTGGGAGGCTGAGGCAGGAGGATAGTTTGAGCCCAGGAGGTGGAGGCTGCAGTGAGAAGAGATCACGTCACTGAACTCCAGCCTAAGCAACCGAGTGAGACCCTGTCTCAAAAAAGAAAAAAAAAGAAAAGCAAAGCAAAAGTAGAACCAGGCAATGGCTCCTTTTTTGTTTGTTTGCTTGTTTATTTGTTTGTTTGTTTGAAACGTAGTCTTGCTCTGTCGCCAGGCTGCAACCTCCACCTCCCGGGTTCAAGCGATTCCCCTCCCTCAGCCTCCCAAGTAGCTGGGACTACAGGCATGCACCACCACCACGCCTGGCTAATTTTTGTATTTTTAGTAGAGATGGGGTTTCACCATGTTGGCCAGGATGGTCTCAATCTCCTGACCTTGTGATCTGCCTGCCTTGGCCTCCCAAATTGCTGGGATTACAGGTGTGAGCTACCGCGCCCGGCTGCAATAGCTCTTAAAGTGCCACATCCTGCTTAGATGTGGCACTTATCATGTTGCTCATGTGCCACTGGCCAGGGTAAATCCTGTGGTAAAGCCAGGAGTAGTCAGAGAAGCCCACATTCCTCTGAGCCAAGGGCACAGCTCTCCTGTTTGGAGCCACTTGCCTTAACCAGGACTTCTGACTGGATGCCACGTCCTCTCTGTATGCCCCAGAAGTTGGAAGCCTCACCAGAGGGTATGCGGCCTGGCCAGGCCCCAGGTGGCCTCAGAAATCATCCGTAGATTCCACACCCATCAGGTGCAGTCAAACCATCATGGAGCATATCTCTGAAACCTCTGAGCAGAGACAGATGCTATCGGGCTCCCCTTGGCCTAGCCTGACCCTGGGCTCCTCTCCCAGACAGGGTGAGGGCAGGGACCCGTTAATCATTAATCTGGGGCAAATGGGTAATTTTACAGTCCACCAGGTCTACACCCAAACCCCTCCCTGCAGCCTGGCAGGAAGCCCTCAGAGACTTTGCAGGTCCAGAGCAGAACTGGATGTCAACTCCAGCTGAGGAGGCCACGCCTTGACTGGCTTCCAGTGTGGAGGGCAGCTTGGGGCTGCAGCTACCTTGCCCTCAAATGTCCTCCTCCTCACACCAAGGGCTGGTGTGAGTGGCGACTTCTGCTCACATGATTCCAGTGTTTCAGAAACTGGACCTCCCTGGTAGCAGCTGATTGACAGAGGAGGGAGCAAGCAGGGAGTGATGGAAATTTTGGCCAATGAAGCTGCATATCCTTCAAGACCTGCCTCATATGCCATTTTAAGAATAACAGCTATTATTATTGTATCATCATAGCTACATTATATGTCATATGATATGATATATAACACATTATTATTTTTACTACTTTTTTTTGAGACAGAGCCTCACTGTGTTGCCCAGGCTAGAGTGCAGTGGCATGATCTCTGCTCACCGTAACCTCCGCCTCTCAGGTTCAAGCAATTCTCCTGCCTCAGCCTCCTGAGTAGCTGGGACTACAGGCGCGGGCCACCACGCCTGGCTAATATTTGTATATTTAGTAGACACGGGGTTTCACCATGTTGGCCAGACTGGTCTCGAACTCCTGACCTCAAGTGTCCACCCACCTCAGCTTCCCAGAGTGTTGGGATTACAGGAGTGAGCCACCACGCCCAGCCCAAGCTGTGTTCTTGTCTGGGACTCCCCTATAGTATGGAGTGGAGGCTCTAAGTTGGTTTGCCTAACTAAAGGCGTCATCCTTGATTATGACCTCTGACATCTGGAGAGTGCCAGAATTCCCTAGGCTGCACTTGGGCCCAGGGAACCTCACCTCTACAAAAAAATATAAAAATTAGCTGGGCGTGGTGGCATGCACCTGTGATCTTCTTCCTTTGTGGTGCAAAATCTTATTTCTGCCTACTGGCCAATTTATCAGGAATATGCACCCTGGTGTTTCAATCTCCAAACAATAACATTTTGCCTAACAAACTATTCAGGTTCAGGTTCCTTTAGTAATGCCTGTTTCCTCCCCCCACCCCACACACCAAGCGGGCTGTACACTTCATTCCCGTTAGCAGGACTAAATATCTCTGCTACACTCGGCACCGGGATAGCCAGTTGGAGGACCCCTAATTTTCTGCCTCCTAATACTAACAATTGGCCCATGTGTACTCACCTTCATATCCTGCTTTATCTCCCAAAGGCTGAACTCCCTTGTTCAGGCAACCACCCAGAAACACATGAATACCGTCATTCTCCTCTGCCACGTCCGGTATCAGCGCCTCAAGGAAAACAACTCTGAAGTCAAACGCCCACTGCTTCAAAACCCACACGCCGAGTACAGCACCCCTATTCAGAAGGAAGTAGCCAGACAATCAACAACACAACACCCCTCTTCCTTTTATATTAAAGTAAAAGGCAAGAATGTTAGCCAAACTGCACCATGTTGCAAGTTCCTTGCTATTTTGCAGACCTTGGTCAAAGCGAAACATTTCACAGGGGTTCAGGCCATGAGAAACATCCTACCTAACCACCTGACCACAGGGCGGACAAAGGCCCAACGAAAGAAACATCCCTGGCCTGGTGCAATGGCTCACACCTGTAATCCCAGCATTGTGGGAAGCTGAGGCGGGCAGATCACTTGAGGTCAGGAGTTCGAGATCAGCAGCCTGGCTAACATGGCGAAACCCTGTCTCTACTGAAAACAGAAAAATTAGCTGGGTATGGTGGTGCACACCTGTAATCCCAGCTACTCAGGAGGCTGAGGTAGGAGAATTGCTTGAACCCAGGAGGCAGAGGTTGCAGTGAGCCGAGATCACGCCACTGCACTCCAGCCTGGGCAACAGAGTGAGACTCCATCTAAAAAAAAAAAAAAGAAAAAAAAAGAAAAAAAGAAAAAGAAAACAAAAAAGAAAGAAAAGAAAAAGAAACATCCTTGTCATATCTTGCTGGACAAAGGTCCAAGGAACACCATGATGACATCCCGCTGGAACAAGGGCCAGAACCACCTCATCATGGGAACATCTCATCAATATCCTGCCAGGCAGCAAGCCCTACTGTCCAGACCCCTCCCCACCATACCTATAAATTGCCCTAGCCTGTAAGCAGTGGTGGGCTGTGGCATGAGGCTGGTCTCCCACTTCTGTAGGGTTTATGCTGGACATAAAACCTGCATTTGCTGTTGAGCTGCCCTCTTTCTGTGTGTCTTTCTTTAACCCTCGCTTTTTCTTCAAAACCTAACAACAGTAACATGCAGTACAGGTTTATAGCCTAGGAGTCATAGGCCATACCATAGCCTAGGTGTGCTATAGGCTATACCACCTAGGTTTGTGTAAATATATGCTATGATGTTAGCACAATGGTGCAATCACCTAATGACACCTTTCTCAGACTCCTCACGTGGCAAGCAATGAATGACTGTATATGAAAGCCTTAAATAGGGATTAACTTTCTAAATTAATCTCTAAAAGAAAAGTCATTATTTACTACATATGAATTTTTTTTTTTAAAAAGGAGCAGGAGTGTTTCATTTCAGTGGGAACTTAATTTGGAGCTAGAGTGTTTTATTTAACTTTCACCGCAAAGTTGCAAAGTGTTTTGTTTTGAAGTTTTTCCCTGTAAAATAAATATTTTAATTCAATTTAAATAAAACCCACCAAGGAAACCTTAAGCTTTAAGAAGACTAGCTTCCTGTGAAATGTGAGAGGAAGTCAGCAATGATTTCAGAAAACTGATTATAACAATAGCTCCATCCCTAAATGAGGCAAACCTTGGAATCCCTTCCACTTTAAAGCCATCACTATGCACCCTATGCCTATGCTAGGCACTGGAAGAAGATGAAGCACCTTCTTGGAGTTTACATGCTGGTAATTATGCCAGACAGTAATAAAATAGGTAAGAACGGCTGTGGGGGAAGTCAGCTGGGTTCTAGTTACAGTCGCATTTCAGGAAATTATTTAACATGCTGACTTTAACAACCTAAGCCTCTTCTCTATGTGTGCACACGGGGTAGATCTCTGAAGGGTGACACTGTAACTTCTAGGGTAATGGCTGTGTTCAGTCAAGGCAGGATGACAGTTCAGCCTCCTCCCAGGCTGGTGCAAAGGGCTCTTCACTTGTATTAAAGCCTTCTCTCCCAGACCGAATTGCCTACCCCCAACACCCCTCCTACAGAAAATTTGGAGTCCTCGCTCATTCCCTGGCAGCCCCTACCTAATAGGATGGTGAATTAATTATCAAACATGCAACAAAAGATACCGAAAGTTTAGCGAAAATGGCAACATTTTGGAATAAATGATTGTAATGTGCGTCCTCCCTGCCACCCTAACTGGTGCCCATTTTGCAGGTCAGTCGCTCTCCCTGGAAGGAAGAGTATTCTCGGATTTCACCTTGGAGGAGGAAGAGTTCAGGCTGCCAGAACTGGACTAGCACTTCTGAATATCCAGAGGCGAGGTCCTGTGACTTCCTTGGGAAGCTGTGCAGCCCCCGACCCCACCCCACTTCACCCCAACAGGCCACTGGAGTCCTGAGACCACCCAGGTCTGCGGCCCAAATCCTTCCTCACTAAGGGGAGGGGAGGGGTGTTCCAGCGGGGCGGGCGGGAAGGGGACCTTGGGCGGGATTGTGACTTAAGATCGCCCTGGTGACATGGAGTGGATCTGGACCCCAACCTAATAAAGGTGGCGTAAATAAAGGTGTCATTAACGACGGGGCGGGGCGCGTGTTTGTCAGGGGCACGAGCGTCTGGGGGCTGCCAGAATGGCTCCCGCTCAGTGCACGGCGCCAGCGCGTGTCATGTCCCGGCAGAGTCCCTGGGGCCCACGGCCCCTCCTCACGTGGCAACTATTGTGGCTACTAGTCCAGTAGGCTCAGCCTCTGGAGTGGATCAAAGACCCGCTCCAGCTGACCTCTAATACCCTGCGGCCGACTGAGCCCTGGTCTTCCCGCTCCTCGCTCCTCCCATCTCCCGTGGGAATCTCCCCATGCGCTTACTCCCCCGGCAGACCCGAGGGGCTTTGATTACATGGGGTCCTCTGCTACCTCGCAGATATCAGCCCCGCCCCATTTGGTTCCATTCCTGGACACGGATTCAGCTGGAGAGGTGCTCCCGGGGCCAAAGCAGTTCTCTGCTGCACACCAGGATCTAAATTACAGGCTGATTAGACAAGAAAGGCTCCCAAAGGCGGTTCCAATGCTGGACTGGGATCAGAACCAGACCCTAGTTCAGCCTCCTCGCCTCAAAAGTAAGGTTCAAACTGCAGGTCTAGATCAGGCTGCAGATCATCAGGCAGATGAAATACTTGTTCCACCTCTAGACAGTAAGGATTCAAAAGCAACCAAGTTTATTGTTTCGCCCAAGAACAGGAAGAAAGATCTAGCTCAGCATCGGAAGCTTGCTAAGGTTGTTGGAACTCCACACCGATTTATATCAAAACCTTAGCAGAATGGGCCGGGCGCGGTGACTCACACCTGTAATCCCAGCACTTTGGGAGGCCGAGGTGGGCGGATCACAAGGTCAGGAGATCGGGACCACCCTGGCTAACACGGAGAAACCCCGTCTCTACTAAAAATGCAAAAAATTAGCCAGGTGTGGTGGCGGGAGCATGTAGTCCCAGCTACTTGGGAGGCTGAGGCAGGAGAATGGCGTGAACCTGGGAAGCAGAGGTTGCAATGAGCCGAGATCACGCCACTGCACTCCAGCCTGGGCGACAGAGCGAGACTCCGTCTTAAAAAAAAAAAAAAAAAAAAAAAAAACCTCAGCAGAATGAATATTCAATTACAGATATACTGTATCCCGGCAGCCTGCCTCCAGAACTCTGGGTGAACTCAGATGAGCCTCCAGGACCGCCTGAGCAAGTTGGACTTTGTCAATTCCATCTAGAGCCCGAAACTCAAAATCCAGAGACCCTTGAAGACATCCAGTCCTCTTCGCTCCAGCAACAAGCCCCAGTGCATCTTCCACAGCTCTCTGAGGAGGAATCTTCTCTAACCCATCAGGAGGCCCCAGCTCTGCCTTCACAGTCTCTTCAGGGGGCCTACTCTTCTTCAACAGAGCAGGAGGCCCCAGGACAGCAGCGACCTGCCTCTGAAGAGTTTGTAGCTCTGCCATTGATACACCACGAGGTAAATGTTCCATTGAAAAGTTGGAGTGAAGCTCAGCACTCATGCTCGCCCAATGTCACAGTCAAACCTGTGGATATGGAGCTTGCAGTAACTCTAGAGCCAGGTAAGGAACTTACGTCAAGCCAGGAACAGGCCGCAGCTCAGCCTCCAGGGCATCCCGAGGAGGTGGACTCTTCCTCAACCCAATTAGAGGCCCCAGCTCAGACACCAGAGTGCTCTGAGGAGACAAAACCTCCTGCAACCCAGCAAGAGACCCCAGCTGAGCCTCTAGGTTCTCCTGTGGAGGCTGAACCTTCCCCCAGTGAGCAGGAGCAGCCAGCTCAGCCTTCTGAGTTTCCTGGGGGGGTTGAACCTTCTCAGATCCAGCAGGAGGCCCCAGCTCAGACTCCAGAGTCCTCTATGGAGAGTCTAGCTCAAACTCTACTGAATCATGAGGTGACAGTTCAACCTCCAGGTGAGGATCAAGCTCATTATAACTTACCCAACATTAGAGTTAAACCTGCGGATGTGGAGGTTACCATAACTTCAGAGCCTACCAATGGGACAGAATCTTCCCAAGCCCAGCAGGAGGCCCCAATTTAGCCTCCAGAGGAGGTGGAACCTTCTGCAACCCAACAGGAGGCTGCAACTGAGCCTCCAGGTCCTCCTATGGAGCCTGAACTTTCCCTTCGTGAGCAGCAGCAGCCAGCTCAGCCTTCTGAGTCTTCTGGAAAGGTTGAATCTTCTCCAGCCCAGCAGGAGACCCCAGCTCAGCCTCCAGAACATCATGAAGTCACAGTTTTACCTCCAGGTCACCATCAAGCTCAGCATTCAGATTTGCCCAATGTCACTGTTAGGCCTCCAGACATGCAGCTCACCATAGCAACAGAGCCTACTGCAGAGGTGGGAACTTCTCCAGTCCACCAGGAGGCTACAGCTCAGCTCTCAGGGCCAATTAATGATGTAGAAATTTCTGCCACCCAGCATGGGGGCCCACCTCTGCCTCCAGAGTCATTGGAAGAGGCTGAGCCTTTAACAGTTCAACAGGAGACTTCAGTTCAATCTCCAGAACCTATTAATAATGAGAACCCCTCTCCAACCCAGCAGGAGGCTGCAGCTGAGCGTCCACAGACCCCTAAGGAGGTTGAGTCTTCTCTAATCCAGTAGGAGTCCCCAGCTCAGACTCCAGAGCTCCCTAATGAAGTTGTAGCTCAACCTCCAGAGCATCATGAGGTAACAGTTCCCCCTCTAAGTCATGATCAAGTTTAGCCTCCAACATTGCACAATGCCACTGTTAAACCTGTGGATCACGTGGTTACCATGACTCCAGATTTCACTAATCAGGTTGAAATTTTAACCCAACAGGGGGCCCCAGCTCAGCCCTTAATGTCTCCTAAGCAGTTTCAACATTTGAAATACCAGCAAGAGATTATAATTCAGCAGCTAAATACCCCTGAAAATGATGAACTTACTCCAGTCCATCAAGAGCCCACAACTCAGTCTCCAACTCAGCTCTCCTCAGACTTTGAAAGTTCATTGAATGATGAGATGATATTTTCACTTCTAGATCTGTCTTCAGTATTCAGAAGTAATTCAACTTTGCCTAATACCACAGTCAAAAATGTGGATATGGAGCTTACCATACCTGCAGCGTCACTATGGAAGTTGAACCTTCTCCAGTCCAGCAGGACAACCCTTCTATTCCCACTGAGCAGGCTGACTTTTCTCTAGCCCATCCTGATCTCCCTTCCCCACCTCTGCATTCTCCTGAAAAGGTTAAATCTCCAGTCCAGCAAGAGGCCACAGCTCAGACTTCAGATTCCCCTAAGGAGGTAGAACCTTCTCCAGTCCAGCAAGAGTTTCCAGCTGAGCTACCAGAGCCCCCTAAGGAGGTTGAACCATCTGCAACCCAGCAGGAAGCCTCAGGTCATCCTCCAAAGTCCACTGAAGAGGTCAGTCCTCCACTGCAGCAGGAGATACCAGCTCAGGCATCAGAGCCACCTGAGAAGGTCGAACCATCTCCAGTCCTATAGCAGGCCCCAACTTAGCTTTTAGAGCCACTTAAAGAGGTAGAATCCTCTCCAGTCCAGCAGGTAGTCCCTGCTCAGTCTTCAGACCCCCCCTATGGTGATAGAACCCTCTCTGACCCAGCAGATGGCCCCATCTTTGCCTCCAGAGTTCCCTCAGGAGGTGGAACCATATCTAACTCAGCAGGAGGTTCCAGCTCAGATTCCAGAGCCCCCTATGGAGGCAGAACCTTCTCCAACCCAGCAGGAGGCCACAGTTCAGACTCCAGAGCCCCCTAAGGAGGTAGAAACTTCAAGCCAGCAGATGGTCCCATCTCAGCCTCCAGAGCCACCTAAGGAGGTTGCAGCTCAACCTCCAGCTCATTATGAGGTGACAGTTCCAACACAAGGTCAGGATCAAGCTCAGCATTCAATATTGCCCAGTATCACAGTTCAACCTTTGGATCTGGGACTTACCATCACTCCAGAATCCACTACAGAGGTTGAACTTTCTCCAACCGTCCAGGAGACCCCAACTCAGCCTCCTAAGAAAGTTGTAGCACAACTTCCAGTATATCAAGAGGTAACAGTTCCAACACCAGGTCAGGATCAAGCTCAGCATCCAATGTCACCCAGCGTTACAGCTCAACCTTTGGACTGGGACTTACCATCACTCCAGAACCCACTATGGAGGTTGGACATTCTATACCCCTGAAGAAGACTCTAGTTCCTCCAAAGCACCCTAAGGTGACACTTCCACATCCAGACCAGGTTCAGACCCAGCATTCAAACCTGACTCAAGTCAACAGTTGAACCTCTGGACCTGGAGCTTACCATAACTACAGAACCTACTACAGAGGTTAAACTGTCTCCAACCACAGAGGAGACCTCAACTCAGCCTCCAGACCCAGGGCTTGCCATAACCCCAGAACCCACTACAGAGATTGGACATTCTACAGCCCTGGAGAAGACTACAGCTCCTCATCCAGACCAGGTTCAGACTCTGCATCAAAAACTGACTGAAGTCACAGGTCCACCTACTGAGCTAGAACCTACTCAGGATTCACTGGTGCAGTCTGAAAGTTACATCCAAGATAAGGCTTTAGCTGCACCAGAGGAACAGAAGGCCTCCACAAGCACCAACATATGTGAGCTCTGTACCTGCGGAGATGAGATGTTGTCATGTATTGATCTCAGCCCAGGGCAGAGGCTCTCCCAAGTGCCTGTGCCAGAGCCCAACACCTACAATGGCACCTTCACCATCTTGTAAGAATCACCTTTCCTCAATTGTCCTCTGTGTCCTGCCTGACATGGCAGCCTTTTCCTGGAGGCCTTCCTGGGCCACCTTTATCTCCCCAAGCCATAGGGACAACTGACTTTCTGCTTTCACCTTTGCTTGTCAACTCTTCCTTCTCCTCATTCTCTTTTACTGTTAGGCCCCTTCTCCACTCTTTTACTTGTGATTGCTCAGCAACATACATCTTAAATGTACAAATTATTGAGTGAAAGAGGTGATACAGAAAATAATATGTATAACATGATTTCATTTATATAATATTATATAATGTTCAAGGTGGCAAAACTAAACTATATTGTTTATGACTGACATATAATAGATAAAACTACATTTTATTTTATTTATTTTTGAGAAAGCGTCTGCGGTGGTGCAAACATGGCTCGCTGCAGCCTGGACCTCCCATGCTCAAGCAATCCTCCCATCTCAGCCTCTCCAGTAGCTGGGACTACAGGTGCATACCAACATGCCCAGCTAATTTTTAAATTTTTTCTAGAGACAAGGTCCTGCTGTATTGCTCAGACTGGTCTTGAACTCCTGGGCTCAAGCAATCCTCCTGCCTTGGCCTCCCAAAGTGCTGTGATTACAAGTGTGAGCCACCTTGCCCAGCCGGAACTATTTATTTATCTTATTTTATTTATTTATTTTTATTTATTTATTTTTTTTGAGACAGAGTCTCACTTTGTCACCCAGGCTGGAGTGCGATGGTGCTATCTTAGCTCACTGCAACCTCTGTCTCCAAGGTTTAACCGATTCTCCTGCCTCAGCCTCCTCTGAGTAGCTGGGATTACAGGCACATGCCACTACCGCCTGGGTAATTTTTGTTTTTTTAGTAGAGACAGGTTTTCGCCATGTTGGCCAGGCTGGCCTCAAACTCCTGACCTCAGGTGATCCACCCGCCCTGGCCTCCCAAAGCGCTGGGATTACAGGCGTGAGCCACCATGCCCAGCCAGAGCTACATTTTAAAAGCAAGAATATTATTACAAAAGTCAGGATAGTGGTTACCTATAAGGGTTAGAGAGAGGGGTATGATTGGAAAGGGGCACACTGGGGGCTTCTGGGATCATTAATTTATTTCCTTGTTGCTGAAATGAAGACAACCCTCACGGAGTTGTCATCACCCTGGAGAGGAAGGAGACAGCCAAAAGAGAGAAGTATTGTCTTGTAGACTTATTAGATTCACATAGTATATTGTCCTTCTCCAGCATGTAAGGCGTTGTCTAAATAGGTCCAGTTAAAGCACTACAGGGTAGCCATTTTTAAAAAAAATTGTTGGCCACATTTTTAAGTTCACAGGGGAGGGGGAATGTCTCACACTCCAGCCCTCCTGAGCCTAGGCCTTCTGTGAGATGTGTCACCCTTTCTTGGACACCATATTGAAATGAGAAAAGTTCTTTTGTGCCCCTCGCAGGGCGTGGGACAGGGAGAGTGACTTGGTTCTTCAGTGCCCTGCTGCTCAAACCTTGAGGGGAGCATACAGACAGGCAGGCTTTGGGGCTCCAACCCCATGGCAGTGTCTAGGGGTGAATGCTTACAGCTCCTGAAGCCCCAGTGGGCATGTGTTACCGTGTGCTCTTTTAGTTTTGCCGTCTATAAGCGGCTTGTGTTAACCAGCTCAACTAGACCCTCTACCTTGTCGCCAGGACAGAGGGCTGTCTGTATCCCAGGTTCTTGCCTTGGTGTACCAGAAGAATTAGATCACACCTGGGCTTGGAGAATGAGTGCAAGATTTTATTGAGTGAAGGCAGCTCTCAGCAGATGGGGAAAGCCAGAAGGGGGTGGCTCCACCTCTGCCTCGTTCTGCTGTTCTGCCGGTTGGTGGCCTGCCTGGCGTGCTCCCCTCGACGCCCTCTTGATGTCCAGCTGCTTGTGTCTTCTTCTGCCGATCTGCTCCTGTCCATGTCCTTGTATGTGTGCCTGCAAGTGTCTCAGGGTTTTTATAGGCACAGGATGGGGGCGTGGCAGGCCAGGGGAGGTCTTGGGAAATGCAACATTTGGGCAGGAAAACAAAAATGCCTGTCCTCACTTAGGTTCGTGGGCACAGGCCTGGGGGTAGAGCCCTAGCCAGGGACTACACACCCCCACCCAGCACTCTCCTTCCCCCCTTCCGTGTCATTTAAAGGGACCACATCCTTCTGTATCATTTCCCACCTCTGAACAGGTATATCTAACTGTTGTTAGAATACGGACAATGACTGGTCTTTTGCAGGAACATGGATGGAACTGGAGGCCATTATCCTCAGCAGAAAACCACATACAGCATGTTCTCACGTAAGTGGGAGCTAAATGATGAGAACTCATGATCACAAAGAAGGGAATAACAGACACTGGGGCCTACCTAAGGGTGGAGGGTGGGAGGAGGGAGAGGAATAGAAAAAACTACTGGGTACTAGGCTTAGTACCTGGGTGACGAAATAATCTGTACAACAAACCCCTGTGACACAAGTGTACCTATATAACAAATGTGCACATGTATCCCCTAAGTTTTAAAAAAGTGCACATGTATCCGCTAAGTTAAAAAAAAAAAAAAAAGCCAGGCGCAGTGGCTCACGCCTGTAATCCCAGCTCTTTGGGAGGCCGAGGCGGGTGGATCATGAGGTCAGGAGATCGAGACCATCCTGACTAACATGGTGAAACTCCATCTCTACTAAAAAAATACAAAAAAAATTTGCCGGGTGTGGTGGCGGGCGCCTGTAATCCCAGCTACTTGGGAGGCTGAAGCAGGAGAATGGTGTGAACCCGGGAGGCGGAGCTTGCAGTGAGCCGAGATTGTGCCACTGCACTCCAGCCTGGACAACAGAGCGAGACTCCGTCTCAAAAAAAAAAAAAAAAGTTAAATGTGCACATGTATACCCTAAGTTTAAAAAAAAAAAAAAGGAAAAAACATCTGGAAAAAAAGAAAAATGATAAATTAGAAAAAAAAGAAGATAATGCTCCTAGCACCCCCATCATTCAGGAATTTCCAAGGATTTTAGGAGCTTTGTGTTAGGAACTGGGGGCAGAGACCAATATATATTTATATTTCTTTTTATGTTACACTACCCCAGATAGGAAAACAGAAATTACTCTAGATATTTCAAACAAAAAGGGGTTGTATACAGGCAATTAGTGCTTATCACTGGAGGGGCTAGAGGTGGTGAAGGTTGTGGGGATGGGGTTGCACCACTGGCTTTCAGGCTACTTTACCACAGCTGATTTCCAGAGGGTGGAAGAAGTCAGGAAACTTGGGAAACCGCTGCTGAGGTCCTTGCAGCCCCACAGTCCCCAGGCTGGTGACTGGTGGGGGAGTATGGAGTCCAGCTGATCACCAGAGCCTGCATGCCTGCTGCTACGGGGGAAGAAAGGATGACTTCTACCTCCTTTCCACATTCCAAATTCCATGTGACTACATTTTATTGGCAGCACCCTGCTGGCAAGCGAGCCTTGATGTGTGCTTCCTGGGCTCCGGCACCTGCACAGAAAGGGCTGAAATTGGTAGGTGTTTGGGTGTCCGAGGGTTTGCAAAAGAAGAAGGCATGGCGTCTATGGTGGAGTCACATGGTGGAGATCTAGCTAAGTCAGAGGCCTGGAGAGGTGTCATTTCTAGCTGGGCGGCAGGTGACACACAATCATCCCGAGTTGATTGGAAAAACACCTGGGATTGACCCGGAGTTTGTTCTGGAATGTTTTCACTGGAATGAAAGCTGAGCGGTCCGCAGGCCATATAGTATTGGAGAAAACATAGCCCTCATTCAAAAAGGCTGCCAGAGAAAAGGTGTCCACAGGGAAATTCAGGGGTTTTGTTTGTTTGTTTTGGGATTTTTTCTGGAGACAGTCTCACTCTGTCACCCAGGCTGGAGTGCAGTAGTGTGATCTCAACCTCCACCTTCCAGGTTCAAGTGATTCTCCTGCCGTAGCCTCCCAAGTAGCTTGGATTACAGGCACCCACCACCACACCCAGCTGATTTTTATTTTTATTTTTTGTAGAAACAAGATTTCACCATGTTGGCCAGGCTGGTCTTGAACTCCTGACCTCAAGTGATCCTCCTGCCTTGGCCTCCCAAAGTGCTGGGATTACAGGTGTGAACCACCATGCCCAGCCAGGAAATTCAGTTTCTGAAAATACACCTGTGGATCTCTAGCCTTGAACATCCTTGTGTGCTGCTTTAAATGGCTGATCCTCAATGCCTCCCTTCCAACTCACACACGCTCGCTCCCCTACATCAATCTCCCAGAAAAAGGAACCTATTTTATTCTTTTCTTTTCTTTTCTTTTTTTTTTTTTTTTTTAGAGACAGGCCTCACCTTGTTGCCCAGGCTGGTTTTGAACTCCTGGCCTCAAGTGATCCTCCCGCCTTGGCCTCCCAAGTTACTGAGTTCACAGGCGCGAGCCACCACGACCAGTGAAGCCTATATTAAGCCCTTTTATGCTCACTCTGTGATACTGCAGAGAGGGCAGGGAGGAAGCAGAGGTGCCCTGGCATCTTCAGCTGGCGGTGAGCAGGGCGCTGAGGGTGGGAGAGGCCAGGCGCCTGGGGATGGGAGGCAGGACCGCACCTTCACAGGGATGCTGCCACCCTACCCCGGAGGTCAGGGCCTCTCGCCCAGCTCTGGCTCTGAGGTCCTGGAGGGAGGGAGATGCTGTTGCGACTCAGAAGATCAGGGGAGGGCCACCCCCATTAGAGAAGAGTGAAAATCCTGAGCCTGAAGCAGAAGTGGAGCCGGTTGGAGCCGAGGCTTCAGAGGGTGGCGTTGGGAAGAGGGTCTGGCGCCGCCCTGTGGACTGTTCGGGCTCACGGGGCTGAAGGCTCCGAAGACCGAGACCTGTGAACCGTGGGGAGGCTCCATGCGGATGGGGGCCCCAGCCCCCGCCGGAGCCCCCACACTAGCCCTGGACTTCTCCACCGGCTTACGACATGATAGCTCAGTAAGCTCCTTATTTAACGCACGGTTGTATCAGGTCCCTGTGGGAGCCACTGGCCCTATAGCCTAATAAAGGAGCGGGTGCACGCACTGGATTGGTGAGCTACCGCCACTGCAACGCGTCCTAATCAACCATCCCAAACGGTGGCTGGAACAAGGTTCTCGCAGGCCTGTGCTTGGGCTTGAACGCTGGGCCGGCCGCTGCGCTCTGTGGCTCCCTGCAGACCTGCGGATCGGCCAGGGGGCTCCGATCCTTCTGGGCCGTGGCTGAAGAAGCAGCGGCTGCACCAGAGAAGTCCTTCTGGGTGAAGGTGGAAGCGCACAGGGACCGCGGAACCGCCCAAGGCGTCTTCCGGCGTGGGCTCGGAACTGGCAGGCTTTCGTTTCTGCTTCATTCCATGGCCAGAGCAAGCCACGTGGGCAAGCCCGAAACCAGGGGGCAGGAAAGTACCCTCCACCCACAACGAAACCATGGCAAGCGGTGGTTGCAGGTAGGGCTGAGGAATTGGGGCCGATAGTTCTATCTATCCCGGTGAGTGAGGAGACCTGCTTTGGGGGTTGCACAGTCTGGGTCTGCCCTTGCAGTGGTATCTGTCTCTGTGAAGACTTCACCACGGGTCGCCATCAGGTCAGAGACCCTGACAAGGTAAGAATTTGCATCTTCCTCTGCACACAACCCTGTTCCCTTCCCCCCCGCATGCCTAACACAACACTCCCTTCCCCCCCACCATGCCTAACAGAGAGAAAGGAGAGAGACAGTTCTTGAGCCCGATTCTTCCTGCTTGAGCTTGGTGTGTCAACCAAAAGAGTCAAACTCTGTAAAATATTTGAAGGGATTTATTTTGAGCCTACTATGCATGACCAATGGCCCATGACAGCCTTCAGGAGATCCTGAGAACATGTGCCCAAGGTGATCAGGCCACAACTTGGTTTTATGTGTTTCAGGGAGACATAGGACATCAATAATATATGCGACATGTACAGTGGTTTGATCTGGAAAGGCTGGACAACTGGAATGGGGTTGGGGAAGTGGAGGACTTCCAGGTTATAAGTAGATGCAAAGATTTTCTGATTGGCAATTGGTGGAAAGAGTTAAATTATTGTCTAAAGACTTAAAATCAACAGAAAGGAATGTTTGGGTTAAGATAAGGGATTGTGGAGACCAAGGTTTTATCACGCAGGTGAAGCCTCCAGGTGGCAGGCTTCAGAGAGAATAGACTGTAAATGTTTCCTTTCAGACTTAAAGAGTCTGTTCTATCAGTAAGTCCAAAAGGAAGGATGGTTAATTAGGCACGACTGGGCTCCCCTTCCCATCATGGCCTGAACTAGTTTTCAGGTTAACTTTGGAATGCCCTTTGCTGAGTGGAGAGGAGGAGTCCATTCAGATGGTTGGGTGAGCTTAGAATTTTATGTTTGGGTTTCAGTTGGCATCCAGTATCCCTTCCCTCAAGTTTGGGGCCCCTCCCAAAGGAGATAGGCCTGGGTCTCTCCTCACATCCTTGGGGGTCTCAGAACTGCAGACTCAAACCTTTTGCCTCAAGGAATCCCTTTGATGATTTGCATAAACCCTTGGGAGGCTGTGGGGGCTGCTCTGGAGCTGAGACACAGCGAGTCAATCTCCCTCCATCCCCCTTTTGTCTTGTTCTCACCCTGAGGCTGCAGGCCTCAAGTTTTTTGGCTGGATTCTTCCCAAAGCAGGTTGGGGGTGCAGGTACTGTAATCGCCTGATGGGTTCTTCCTGCCTACTGCACAGACAAAACCAATCCACTGAGACCATGGCATTGCAGTAAAGAAAGAGTAATTGACACAAGGCTGGGCACACAGGAAATAGTTATTACTCAAATCGGTCTCCCCCAAAACTTGAAGATTAGTTTTTCAAAGATAGTTTGGTGGGCAGGGTCTAGGGTAGGGTAGAGGTGCTGCTGATTGGTTGGGCATGCAGATATAGGGGTATGGAAAATGGTCCTTGAGTGCTGAGTCTGCTTCTGGTTGGCAGCCACAGGACTGGTTGAGTCACGAGTCTCGGTGGAGCCAGAAATGCATAAAGAAACATCTTTCCTTATGCAGATGTTGATCAGCTGTGCTTACACATTCCTTTGTAAGGACAGGACAGTCTCCCCTAAGTTAGGGGACAAAAGTGACTCCTACTGATGGCATTAGCTCTGCCCCTACTCTCAGATGCAATGCCAGGGACTGTGAGGACTAGAGACCCTGGAGCTGCTGGCTGGGTGTGGTCGGGGGCCAGTTATCAGCCTCTCTGAACTCCATGTCCTTAGTACTAAACAGAAGCCCCTTTTGCAGGGTGGGCACTGGGAAGCACTGTTGGGGCCATCCTTTGTTGGTGGCCTCTTCTCTTCCATCTCCTCTGGGTTTTCACGGCTTTTTCAGGAGCAGGCCTTGCCACCCTGAGTGCCCTCCATGACCACAGCTACCTTCTGAGGAAAGAGGCCTCGGGGGTCCTCTCTGCATGTAGTTGCCGGGCAGGCCTCGCCTGGCTGTATATGGGAATCATCTGGGGAACGTTACAAACCACTGTTGTGTTGCCCTGCCCCCCAGAGATTCTGCACCTTGTATTAACTGAGCACCTAGAGCCAGGTGTGGTGATGCACACCTGTAGTTCCAGCTACTCAGGAAGCTGAGGTGGGAGGATCCCCTGAGACCAGGAGTTCAAGATTAAGCCTGGGGAAACTATTGAGACCCCCATCTCAAAATTAATTAATTAAAAAATACTGAGCACCTACTCGATGGCCAGCACTGAACTAGGTGCTGGAGTTACAGTGATCACTAAGATATAATTGTTGTCCTCGAAGAACTTCAGTCAGGTGGGAATAGATATTTATTGAATGGAATAATATTTCAAGAAATATCTACCAGGAGGCCACTTCTTGGAAATCCCTGTTGGAAAGAAGATTTTTATCTTTTTTATGAGCAGAGTGCAAAGCTGTCTCTTTAGATGGATGAATTTTGAAGGGAATTTAGTAATCTAGTTCCTATCCCCCAACCTCCCATTTTACAGACGCAAAAACCAAGGCCAAACAGCTGAGTTTTCTGCCCTGGAGGAGGAAAGTGGTCTCTGAAAGCCAGAAGACTCTCACATTACATCATTCCTGCCAGCTGCTGTCAAGAGCTGCTAAGCTATCCTCAAGTCCTGTGTCTGATGTCAAGCTAATAACAGATTTAGGGTGCATTAGTAAAGGTATCTTAATCAAGTCTAGATGCCTTCAAGATTAGACTCAGCCATGATGAGCAGCTAAGGATTAGCAAGAAAGATTACAAATTGTTTCCAGGAATTTATTTCTTTCAACACTGATTATATGTATAGTCTTAAGTCAAATTAAAATGTTGTTTATGTTCAGCTGTTTTTGTGAGTTATCACAGTTTTGTCAATTGAAAAATAATTGATGGAAAACTAAGTCAATCTCTTTACTAAGCTTTTTACTAAGCTTACCTGCTAAGCGTGGCTCCACCACTCGCTTTCTGTGTGATCCTGGGCAAGTCATTGAACTCTTCTGACCTTCAGCTGCTTCATCTATAAAATGAAGGTAATGATAGTATCTGCAAAGCAAGGTGCAGCATCTGCAGTGGAGCCTGAGGCCAACTGCCTGGGGTCAAGCCCCAGCTCTACACTGACCCATGTGATGCCTTTGGACAAATTACTTGACCTCTTTGCTTGTTTCTTTATCTGAGGTCTGCTGCCAAGAACCTGCAGATTCCCAGTCTGCCTTGGGTGATGGCGGGTGCTCCTACAGTCTGTACTGGTGAGGGTGGGGACAGCCCCCCACATGGCTCTGGCCTGGAAAAAGGCAATTTTTGGGGAGGGGTGGATGGCACCTTCTCCCCTTCCCAGGGCTCCACATCTCCCCACACCAGTACCTCAGGGAAGCGAGCTGGAAGTAGAGGTGTCAGAGGGCTTGAAGCCCCTATGGGGTGGCAGGGAAAGGGCAGGAAGTTCCCCGCTCTGTCCCCAGGCACCTCAGAGAGGAGAGGTGCACAGGGTGAGCCCAGGGTAGGTGAACCCCAATGAGGAGGGCAACGAGAAGATCCCTGTAGGGCATGGGGGAGGCTGGACCTGGGCAGTTGGTGCCAAGCAGGGCTGGGGACAGAGTCGCTGGGTGGTCAAGGCAGGGGAGGGGCAGAGAATAGCTCTGGGATGGACTGTCCTGCATTCCTAGGAAGGGATATGGCCAGGGCACAGCCTGGGTGCCCAGGGCTCCCCCATCATGGCTCACAACGCATTTTTATCAGGCCATGCAGTGGTCGCAGAGCCTGCGAGGTGGATATTATCCTGCCCATTTAACAGCAGCGAAAGCCCAGGACAAATGGCTTGCCTGAGGCCCCCTCTTCTGTCTGGGCTCCAATCTACTCTGTAAGCACTGCGTTGGTCCAGGACAAGCGGGGAGGGAAGCAGCATAGGATGTGTGCATACATGAGTGTATGTGTGAGTATGTGTATGTGAGTGTGTGTGTCTATGAGTGTGTGTATGAGGGTGTGTGTATTTGAGTGTCTGTGTTTGAGTGTATGTGTATGTGTGTGTCCAAGAGTGTGTATCCAAGAGTCTGAGTGTATGTGTATGTGTATGTCAGTGTATGCATGTATGTATGTGTGTACATATAAGTGTGTGTGTATGTATCTGTGTGTGAGTGTGTGTGTACATGAATGGGTAAATGTGAGTGTATGAGTGTTATATATGTGTGTATTTGAGTGTGTGTGTCTGAGTATGTGAGTGTGTAGGTGTATGTGTGTATGTGTTTATGTGTGTATGTGAGTGTATATGTATGTGTCTGAGTGTGTGTGTAGTGTATGTATATGTGAGTGTGTGAGTGTGTGTATGTGTGTATTTGAGTGTGTCTGAGTGCCTGTGTCTGTGCGTGTATGTGTGTGTAGGGATATGTGTGTGTGTATATGTGAGTGTGTGAGGGTGGTGTATGTGTATGAGTGTGTCTGAGTGTGTGTGTGTAGGGTGAGTGTGTATATGTGAGTGTGTGTGTCTGTATATGTGAGTGTGTGCACGCATGCATGGTGTATGTATATGTACAGCTCTCCTCCAGGTCACTAGTTCAAGCGGGGACACTCCTCTGATCTGTCTCCAAAGAGCAACTCAAGTGCCTCATGCGGTCCCCAGGGCGTCTAACTGCGTCTACTTTCTGCTTTGATCCCCTCTTCAACTCCTACTGTCCAGAAGCTTCCTGCACTCCCTCACCCACTCCCTCATCAATCTCTGCCCTGTCCAGGGTCTACAGGGACACTTCAAATTATGGTTGGCTTGTAGGGGGGCTCCAGCAATAGACACTGGGTCATTGGGGTGGTTAGCAGGACTCCCCCTACTCCCAGGGTTTGCACTGACTTTTAAAAATTATTATTATTACTACTATTACTATTATGAGAGATTGGGGTATCACTATGTTGCCCAGGCTGGTCTTGAACTCCTGAGCTTAAGGGGTCCTCCTGCCTCAGCCTCCTGAGTAGCTGGGACTACAGGCATGCACCCCACACCCCGATGCACCAACTTTTGCAAGTTCTTCCCCACTTTGGCGATGGGCCACCTGTTACTGGCCCCTCACGTGATTCCCATATCAAAGCCCTTGGCACTTCAGTGGAGGTGCTGGAGGGAGAGGAGGAAAAGAGAAGTGGGTGGCACAGATGGATGTGGGCAAGGTGCCAGTAAAGAGTGTGTGGGCAGCGAGAAGAGGACATGCTATCTGTAACAGATACCTGGGGCTCCAGAAGCCCTGGGGTGGATCCTGCCTTCCGCAGGAGAACCTGAAGTCAGCCAGGACACAGCAGACAGCCAGAGATAAGGACTAACCACCCACGGCCCGCTGGCACCTAGCTAGAACCTGCCTAGACCTACTCCCAGAAGGGAACTGCGTTTATAGAACACCTTCTGTGTGCCTGGCACATGGCAGCCACTCTACCTCCGTCCTCTCCCAAAGTTGTTATCCCTATTGTACAGATGAGGAAATTGAGGCTTGGCAAGGTTATTTAACTGGCCTAAGACACACACATGAAGTGGCTGAGCCAGGATTTCAACACAAAATTGTCTGGTTCCAGAACTTCCCACCCCAGTAGGGAGGTGGGCAGACTAAAATCAGGAGGCAAGGGAAAGTGCAATTGTTGGGCCAGGTGGAGGAACAGATGCTGCTTACAAGAGAGGTTTTGGGGCTCTGCCCTCTAGAAAGGCAATCTGACATGAACGCAGGCCAGGCTGGTGGTAATGGTAGTGGTAGTGGCGGAGGGGGCTTCAATTTCTGTCTTGAGGTTGTGGGATGAGCAAGAGGCCAGGAAACTTGGTCCTTCACGGAGGCCTTGGTTTAGTCCTGGTGGGAAGGCAAAGCTGTCTGGATCCATTCCTGTCTGGATGCCCTGTTGAGGCGGGGACTAGGGAGGACGGCATAGCTTTTCCTTTAGAACAGTGGTTTCCAAAGTGGGTGTGCACCTAGGGGTGTGCAAGATGATCCTTTTGGGTATGGGAAGACAAAATTGGAATTTCTATTTATAGTTAAAAAATTAATCCTGGCCTGGTGCAGTGACTCACACCTGTAATCTCAGCACGTTAGGAGGCTGAGGCAAGTGGATCACTTGAGCCCAGGAGTTTAAGGCCAGCCTGGGCAACATGGCAAGACTCTGTATCTACAAAAAATTAAAAAAAAAAAATTATCCAGGTGTGGTGGCATGCAGCTATGGTCCCAGCTACTCTGGAGGCTGAGGCAGGAGGATGGCTTGAGTCTGGGAGATGCAGCCTGCAGTGAGCTATGATCGTGCTACTGCATTCCAGCCTGGGCAACAGAGTAAGACCCTGTCTCAAAATATGTTTATTTATTTATAAATAAAATGAAAATAAAAATTCATCCCTATGTGTGTGATTTCTAATATGCATACTAATTAGTTGAATAACACAAATATAGTTTATAGGCAAATATTTATATAATTTTATATAGTCCATTGAAGGCTCTTTTTTTTTTTTTTTTAATACGGAGTCTCACTCTGTCGCCCAGGCGGGAGTGCAGTGGCGCAATCATGGCTCACTGCAACCTCTGCCTCCCGGCTTCAAGCGATTCTCCTGCCTCAGCCTCCCAAGTAGCTGGGATTAAAGGCGCCCAGAACCACTCCCAGCTAATTTTTGTATTTTTAGTAGAGACAGGGTTTCATCATATTGACCAGGCTGGTCTTGAACTCCCGACCTCATATGATCTGCCCACCTCGGCCTTCCAAAGTGTTGGGATTACAGGTGTGAGCCATGGCACCTCGCCCAAGTTTTTTTTTTTTTTTTTTTTAAAGTATAGTCCATAAATAAGGTTTCCAGAACTAGGCACTGGCCAGTCGCAGGTGTGGAGGCGAAGCACCGCAGAGGGTGGGTGTAGATAGACTGGGAATAGCTGTTGGTGGCCCCTGCTGGTCATTATAGGAAGTGCACCATCACTCAGTGCAAAGCCTTATCTGCTGGAAATTTGTAACACTCTTGAGTTTTATTTTTCTCTGTGCCTTGACTCCCAAAACTCTGGGCTGAACACCACCATAGGAATACCTTGATTTTGGGGGAAGGAGATATACTACCTGCACCCTTATGACCTCTGAGGCTGAGGCAGGGAGGAAGGCAGAGCTAATTACAAACCTCAGAGAAGGAGGACTCATTCCCCTCTTGAGGTAGGGGGCAGCCCTTAACTGCTAGGGGATGCATTGCCGACCTTCAAACCTGCTTCCCTTCCCAGCTACTCCATTGCCAACCATTAGCACCTCTATTCCTTTGGGGAACAGCTTAGGACACACTGCACCTTTATTATGGCATTCAACTGTGCTACCAAGAAGCGCTTTTTGTATCTATGTAACACACTCCTTTCCGACTTCAACCCCAGACTGTGAACTCTAGGAGGTCAGGGCCCTTATCTATCTCAGTATCACAGTAAGTGGTACCTTGCCTGGCACAGAAGAGGAGCATCCTATTCTGCATCAATAAATGTTTCTTCTCATTCTGTAATTGCACAAGGCTGTTGTGAGAATGAAACAATTTGTCAATTGTAAGGTCCTGAACAGATGTGAGAGGCTGGCATTCTGCAAGGCCTTTATTAGAGAGATACTTGTTGACCGACGAATGCAGCGGGGCAGCCGCTAAGAATAATGAGTTGGGCTCCACCTCCCCAGGTGGGCCAGAATCTGAGATCCCAGACTGTCCTGAGGATCCTAAATGGAATGGAAGATTTGATGTGGGTCGCTATGGAGGTAATAATTGCTTGATTGAGAAGTAATTAATATCTTGTAGAGATTCAAGATCCTTCCTCTTCCAAAATGCAAATAGCTGAGTGATTTCCAGCCCAGAGGTGGACAGGTGACAGTGGAGGGTAGCCTTTATAATGGAAAGGGGAACTCTTCCTGAATTCAATTATAAGGATTTTCTAGGCCGGGTGCAGTGGCTCATGCCTGCAATCCCAGCACTTTGGGAGGCTGAGGTGGGCAGATCACCTGAGGTCAGGAGTTCGAGACCAGCCTGAGCAACATGGAGAAACCCTGTCTCTACCAAAAATACAAAATTAGCCAGGCATGGTGGCGCATACCTGTAATCCCAGCTACTCGGGAAGCTGAGGCAGGAGAATTGCTTGAACCCGGGAGGCAGAGGTTGCGGCGAGCCGAGATCATGCCATTGCACCCCAGCCTGGGCAACAAGAGCGAAACTCCGTCTCAAAAAATAAAAATAAAAAAAGAAGAAGAAGAAGAAGGATTTTCTAGCTTGCAGATAGAGGAAAGAGCTGCAAGCAATGCGCTCCAAGAACCCTCTTTGTTTAGAGACCAAAGCCTGCAATTCCTGTCAAAGCTATCTGGGTTCGATGGCTTTCTTCTCTCAGTAAAAGCCTAGGTCACCTAAACAATGTGGTTTTCAGCAGTTTGGCCGCCTCTGTGGCTTTTTCCTATATCCAAACTTATACCCTTGGAACTCAGGGGAGAGCTGAGTCTTGGGACCCAGGGACCAGTCCCCTGCTTTCGGGATAGATTCCCATTTCTGAGATTTCCAAGCACGTTTCCAGAACGTAATCCATTTCTTTTCTTTTTGTTTCTTTTGAGACAGGGTCTCACTCTGTTGCCCAGGCTGGAGTGCGGTGTTGCAATCTCGGCTCACTGCAGCCTCAGCTTCCCAAGTAGCTGGGACTACAGGCGCGCGCTACCACGCCCAGCTAATTTTGTTTATTTTATTTTTTGTAGCGATGGGGTTTCACTATGTTGCTTGGGCTAGTTTTGAACTCCTAGGCTCAACCGATGCTCCCGCCTCCGACTCCCAAAGTGTTGGGATTACAGGAGTGAGCCACCGCGCCCGGCCAAAGATGCAGTCCATTTATGATCTTAGGAATCCAGTTAGCAAGGAAAAGGGATGACTCTCACATTTTGTTCAGGGCAACTGGACGGGGTGGCTGAACGCCGAGGTCGGAGAAGTAGCGTAGCTGGCCCCAAATGCTAGTCGCACTGCACAGAGCCTCCGGTATTTGGAGGCCCAGCATCTTTTACTAGCAGATGTGGGGTGGAGCCGGAGGCTGGGCGAAGGCGGGCCAGTGGGTTTAACCCTTTATTTACTTTTTGGGCTGGGACTCTGAGGAAGGCTAGCCAGTTACTTCTTTATTCCATAGGCAGGGAAATGGACCAGGCCTCCCTCACCTAGACCTAAAAGAGGCTCTCGAATCCTTTCAGGAAGACATTTCCTCTTTTTTGCAAAATTTCTGGAAAGTCTGGAATCCAGATATCCACCCTCTGAGTCCTTAAAAAGCTGCCCCTGATCCCGAGGCCTTCTGGGGCTGGTATCCTGCTTCCTGGGAGTCTCTCTGAAGTCCTCCTATTCTTTTTCTCAATATGGAAGCAGGATAACGAGGAAAAGTGAGGCACTCCTGGAACTAGAACGCCGGTCTAAGCCAAGATGGGTGGGCGGAGTAATCAAGCCGGTCTCATTAGGCACTTTTACCATCGCCCCTTTAAGGGATCCTTGGGAGCCGAGGGGCACCAGCGGGTACTGGTGCCAGTCCTGCCTCCCTAACCCTTCCCAGTGGGACCCCAGCAGGGCGTCGTGGTCTGTGCGGTGTCTCCCAAACCACTACCTGGCTGCCCCCGTACCAGCTGCTGGGAAAGACCACTTCCTCCGAGTTGTGCCGGCCTCCGCGTTCTCCTCACCTCCCCTCTCCTCCGGACCTCCGCCCCCTCGCGGAGAGGCCTTGCCGCTTTAAGAGCCGGGCTAGCGATTGACAAGCAATAAACGCTGAGCGCCCGGCTGCGCTGGAGCCGCCCGGAGCTAGGGGCTTCCCGGGGCGCAGGTAGGCGTCCCCCGGCCCCCGGGCCAGCACCCATCCCAAGACCTCCGCCTTCTTTTCGTCCTGACACGGCACTTAGGACCCTATTCACTGGGTTTAAACTCCACAGGCCCCTTTCACCCAGGCCCGTTCCCTCCCTGTCCACCCGCCCCCGCCCCTGGGCCCTCTTTCTGGGGTGCTGGTTGGGAGAACCAAGCCCCGCTGCCCATTGACACTGTTCCCCGCCCCTGCGGTAGGGGCTCCAAAGTGGCTTCAGGCACCAAGGTGGTGAGCTGTGAGGGGCCCCGGTATCCGCGCGGCCTCCCCGGGGGCTGTGCGGGTTGGGGGTACTTAGAAGCCCGGCATTACGTAAGAACCGTGCTGTTAGCGCTTCCGGGGGTTGGGGAGCGAGACAGAGGTTGCGCTGGGTCCCGGTGGCCCCCTGGTCCCCCTAGGCAGCCAACACCACAATCTTCCCTGGGAGGGGGTCCGCAGAAGGGGGCGCGCTGCTTCTCCCGCTTCCCAAGCTGTAGCGGGGCGGGTCGGGAGCCAGGGTTAGGGTCTGGAGACTTGGGAGGGGACCGGTGCCAGAAGCGAAGAGCTAGGGTTAGAAAGTTAGGTCAATTAAGGGGGGGGTGCGGATAAAGACGGGGTGGGGGTTGGCCGGGGCAGTCATTTAGTGACCTCATCCGTGGTCTCCGGCGGGCGCGCACGTAGAGAGCCTTCTTTGATGGCTCACAACACGCCCCCCTCCCCCAGGTCCTAGCGCCCAGGGTGTTAGGGCTGGGTCCGCTGGGGCAGGGGTGATCTGATGGTCCAAGCATGCACGTCCGCCTGGCCTTTCGACCCCATCCTCTGGCCCTCAGTTCTGTCCAGACCTCCCCGCGACCTCTCGCTCTCCAAAGCGCCTTTGTTAGACCTTTCTTCTCCGCACCTCTTTGTATGTGTATGGATGGAGGGATGGGTGGGAGGTTGGAAGAAACCTCTCCCTTTCACTGCTGGTCCGCTCGCCTGCGGACACTATGGGTGATGTGGATATCTCGGAGGCAGAGCTGAGAGGGCATCTGGACCCAGGCTTTTGGAAGCCGAGGTGCAGGTTCCCAGATGTCTGGGTGCAGGACCTTGGCACGGAGCCAGGCTAGCTTGCCTGGCACTGCCGTTCTCCTGTGGACACAGCCAGGCCCCGCCCTCTCAGAGGCTTGGACGGGCGTGGGGGAGCAAAGCCAGCCGATGCTGTGGGAACCGACTCCCCGGGAGAAAACCCAGGCAGGCTGGGCAAGACTTCTGAGCGCAGGGATTTCATACAGGATCCTCCCTGCCTTTTCCCGCCCTCCACGCTCTAGGGAAGGAGGACTTCTGGAGTCTCTTCTCTGACCCGGTGAGGGAGAGCAGCGCCAGCCAGGAGAAGGCTCCAGGTCATCAAGGCCTGGGAGGGGGAGGGAAGGGATCCCTCCTCCCTGCTCTCTAGGAGTAGAGATTGGCACCAGGGGCACGGGCCAGCACAGTGGATCCTGGGCATTTCTTCCAGCCTGGGTGTAGCCTGAATAGGGGTGCCCTTCCTCTCCCTGAAAGCACCTTTATTCCATGTCCTCAGCGGCAGAGCTGGGAGGAAAGGGAACCAACCCCCTCACTTTTGTAATTTCTGTCACCTGAGCTCAGGTGACCAGCTCAGGCCTGAGAAGGGAATGGGAGCAGAGAGGGTTTTATTGAAATCAGGTACTAGTCCTCTGTAAAGAATCCTCTTTTGGGGGGAGGTGGAGTTGCCGTGGTTCCCCCACCCCCAGGACTCAGCAGGCATTCAGTCCTAAAGTGGGCACTGCCAGATGCTTCCCCCCACTCCCCACCCCTGCTGTGAGCCACTGCCTCCTGTTGTCATGGCAACTGGGAATTAGGGTTTTATCCAGCAGCACATGCCCAGGAAGGCAAAGGGAAGAAGGGTGGGGGGTAACCCCCTGCCCTCTCCTGGGAGAACGAGGGAGCCACTCCTAGCCTGGGGAGGCCCTGGAATGGAAACTGGGGCTGTAGACGCCATGCTTGGTTCTGCCCAGAGCACTTGGTCTCCTTGTGCCAGCTCTGAGCTAAGAAAGGGAGAGAGGAGAGAGAGCCAGCCAGAGGGGCCGTGGAGAGGTAGATATCACTCTGTCAGCCCCCCAGATAAATGTGGAACGTCGGCGCTTTGGTAGGCCTAGGTTCCAGAAGCAAATAAAATCAATGTGGTTCTGAGTCTCAGGGAACCTGCAGTCTAGGAGTACGCATGTTTTCTACTTTGGCTCAAATTCTGGACTCTTTTATTATTTTTAAAATGACTTTTTTTTTTTTTTTTTTTTTAAGACAGGTTCTTGCTCTGTTGCCCAGGCTGGAGTGCAGTGGCGCAATCATGGTTCACCGTAGCCTCGACCTCCTGGGCTCAAGAGATCCCCCTGCCTCAGCCCCACAAGTAGCTGGGATCATAGGCATGCACCACCACACCTGGATAATTTTTAATTTTTTTGTAGAGATGGGGGTCTTGCCATGTTGCCCAGGTGGGTCTCAAACTCCTGGGCTCAGGTGATTCTCCTGCCTCAGCCTCCTAAAGTGCTGGGATTATAGGCGTGAGCCACCTTGCTCAGCCAAATTATATTCTTACCCTCTAAAAATTCTACTTGTTTCCTCTTCAAAAAACAAACAAAAAATACAGCAGGAAGAAACACTTTATTTATATACTTATTTTTGAGTCATAAAACCTGGATTTTCATTTTAGCTCTCCTTATTAGCTTTGTGAACTTGGGCAAATCAGTTAACCTCCCTTATCCCCCCTGGTCTCCTCCTCCTCAGAGAAATAGGCAAGTAATACCTGCTCTTCCTGCTTCCCAGGACCGTTGGAATCATTGTTGTTCTCCAACCCCCACTTTCTGGGCAGCACCTTCTCCCCTACCTTTCTGGCTCGTCCTGAAGGGGAGGCTCTTCCTATTCCCTTCCCCATTGCTTTGCCCTTGTATCTGCTCATCCTCCTCTCTCCCCTCTCCAGGAGAGACGTTTCAGAGCCCTTGCCTCCTTCACCATGCCGGTTGCCGCCACCAACTCTGAGACTGGTAAGAAGGGGGTGAGGATGTTAGCTTATTTCAGTGGTTCAGAGGGTGCCAGGCGAGGACTTAGGGGTGGGCACTTGCACAGCTCCAGATAAGAACCAACTGGCTCCACTGCTGTCCACCCTACCACTCAGCCATTCCTTCTGGCAGCTGCTGTGGCCATCTCCTCTGTGTGGGTTCCTGTGCTGGAACGGAGAAGAGAAAGAATAACACCCATACCTGCTCCAGTGTAGGGCTGGAGCACAACTCACCTCCGTGGAGGGCGGGGATGCATGCCCCAGAGGTGACCCGTACTATTGCTGGAGGGCAGTGGCATAGGACCAGGCCTTCAGGAGGTGGCCCCGGAGCTGGGCCTTGGAGAATGGCTTGGGGGTGGAGGGATTACAGCAGCACAGCCTGGGGCTGAGAAGTCCATAATCGCTGCCCACTAGGCCAGCATGTGCCAGAGGTGGACAGGGGGTACTGGGGACCAGGAAGCTGTGAGTGAAGGAACAAGAATACAAGGATACCTGGACGTGGCTCTGTAGGAGGCATTAGGACAAGGGAGTGGGCCACTCAGACAAACTAGCAAAGCCTCAGTGGCAAACTGCTTAACCTCTTGGAGCTCGCATTTCTTCTTCTGTAAAGAGGCTGCTGTGAGACGCAAAGGCTGTAATGGGAGAGCACATTACTTTTAGGAATAGTCATAATTATTATGCTGCTGTTGCTGCCGCTGCCACCAAGTTGTTATTGTTGTTGAGGCAAGTTCTGGCTCTTTAGCCTAGGCTGGAGTGCAGTGGCGCAAGCTTGGCTCACTGCAACCTCTGCCTACCAGCCTCAAGCCATTCTCCCACCTCAGCCTCCCAAGTAGCTGGGACTACAGGTGTGCACCACCATGCCCAGCTAATTTTTGTATTTTTCGTAAAGACAATAATGTTGCCCATGCTGGTCTCAAACTCCTGAGCTCAAGTACTCCACCCACCTCGACCTCCCAAAGTACTGGGATTACAGGTGTGAGCCACTGTGCCTGGCCTGAGTTGTTATTTTGGCATTAACCCTGTGTCCTTGAAACAGTCACCTCCCTTTGAAGACCTGAGATTTCCCTAAGATGAGATGATGGGACAAGATCAGTGTTCTTAACTTTTTTCTTTTTCTTTTTCTTTTTTTTTTTTTTTTTTTTTGAGATGGAGTCTCCCTCTGTTGCCCAGGCTGGAGGGCAGTGGTGGGATCTCGGCTCACTGCAACCTTCACCTCCCAGGTTCAAGTGATTCTCCTGCCTCAGCCTCCCAAGTAGCTGGGATTACAGGCACCTGCTATCATGCCCAGCTAATTTTTGTATTTTTGTAGAGACTAGGTTTCACCATGTTGGCCAGGCTGTCCTGACCTCAGGTGATCCACCTGCCTTGGCCTCCCAAAGTGCTGGGATTACAGGCATGAGCCACCACACCTGGCCTGTTCTTAACTTTTATTGGTCCTGAGTCACTTAGAATCTGGTGACAGCAGTGAGCCCTCATCGTAGACATATACATCCATGCACAAAAGTATATTCTACTCTAGGGGCTCATGGATTCCCGTAGTGCACGCAGGACCCCAGAAGGTTAAGTTCCTGGTGCTAGAGGCCCTCTGAGGCCCGGGCAGCTGGGAACTGCTATGGTTCTGCTCTGAGTTGTCTGAACTTACCCCTGCCTGGATGCCTCCCTCCCATGCAGCTCATTCCCTTGCTCTAGGCCCCACTACTGCCTCTGCCAGAGGTTCCAGGGCTGCCACTTTGGGTAGAATGATTCCTCTGTGCCTCCTCTCCGAGAAAGTGAAGGGAGTGAGCCAGGGCCTAAACTGTGGTACACTTGTCCAGGAAAGGCCTCTTCTCCTTGCAGTGGAGGAATGGCACCAATGTCTCCAGCTTCTGCAGCATCAGAGGGCTCAGTCTCCCATCTCCTGTCCAGCCTGCTGGGCTCCCTGGGGTCTCCCTGCCTCTTTCAGCCTGCTTAGGCCCCACTGTAAGCTGCTTAGGCATTAATTAAACCCACCCCTGAGCCTGTGCTTAATGGCCTCTCCAGCTGGGACTGCCCAGTAAACCCACCAATAGTGCCTGACTGGGGCGTAGGAGGAGGAGCAAGCCCAGCAATTTGGCTTCGTTGTTGCAGACCACTTGATGGGGGCGTGGTGGGGGAGGATGGGGGACAGGGAGTGGAGCCTTGGGGTGTGGCGGTGGGTTCTGCTTCCTCAAAGGACTCCTGGGGCTCCTGCTCCCCTTCATGTTGTTCGAGGGGCTGCTCCTGGCTTCTCATATTCAAAGGAAGAAGTACAAAGTGTTTTTCTTCCTTCAGGCAGCCTCTGTCCTATCCTGAGCTATATTAGCTCCCAACTTCAAAAATCTAATGGTGGATTCTGCCCCTTATTATCTGGTGGTCATTATACTTCCCACAGGATAGAGAGACAGCTGTGTCCCTGCCTCTGAGTTCAGGCTCCCCTTCCCTCCTCCTCCCCTGGGAGATCCCTGCCTTGGACTCTGCAAAGGGCAAAGCTAATAAGGTCCTTTTTCTGCCCTTCCCCATGGGTCAGTATGGTTGAAGGGAGGGAAAGGGTATGGGTGTATTCCTCTTGCAGGGAGACCCCATATCTACTTTGGGTAGAGTCAGGGGCCCTTTTCCTGAGACTTGGGAGATAAATGGGCAGTGGCACTGGGCTGAGAACTTAGAGATCCTGAACCTGGCATCTCTTGACCTGCAGCCTTGCTCCCTCTTCCCCTGTCACCAGATTCCCTCCCTTTTTTGGATCAAGGCTGGGATATGTGGCTGCTTTCAGGTGGAGCTGTCCCTTTAAATCTCTCCTCCATCCCTGGGTTACTGTCCTGGTGTGTAATTCTACTGCCATGGCAACCAGGGGTGCAATGCGACCTGGTGCCACTCCTCAGGGAATGTCTGAGTGGAGGCTTCAGTATCCTGATGGTGGCCTCTTGGGCACAAGATCTCAGAGGAATGGGGTCACCGGAGCGGAGCTGAGTCCTTCCCTTCTGCCCACACTTTTCCCTGTGTGCAAATATGCCCTCACTTTTCCTTTCTGGGGAACTGAGTTCCAAGATGCCTGACTTGCTTCCTGGGCATCATCCCCTTCATTAAGGGGAAGAGCTCATGGGAGATGGGGGAGGGGAAGAAGCTGCTGTGAGGCGAGGGGTAAGCAGGGGTGGGGCACCATCCCTACCCACAGCGATGCCACCTCCCCCACATACCCTGCCTCCCAGTGGCTGACCAAGGGTGGGTAGGGGGAGGCGTCTGAGGCTTGAGGTATTTGCCCCATGCCCAAGTGAGGCTGCCTCCCGGTGGAGGGCTGAGTGGTTCTTGGGGACTTCCTTAGACTGAGGGACTATTATAAAGGAAACAGGGCCTGGAGAGGGGACTGAGAGCAGAGGTCAGAGGGCATAGGGAGGAGGTGGCATGGGGTGTATTAGAGGAGGGGCTTCTAGAAAAGAGGGTACAGGGACAAGATGGGCCAAGACTTTTCTCCCTCGGGTCTCCTGAAGCTGGCTGTGAGGGGAGGGTCTCGGAGTACCGCGCCAGTCTTGAAGGGGCAGCATGCCTACCCCCTCCCCAAAACTTCCTGTTAGCCGCTTCCTCCCCATCCCCACCGACACTGACATGCTGAGGATCGGGCAATCTGTGGGACTAGGGCTCCCTCCCACCACTCTTCTCCCACCCGGGTTACCGCCTGCTCTGCACCGCGCAGCGCCAGTCAGGGCTTTAGCCAATCAGCAAGGCGGTCACGGCGGCTGAGCCTTCCCATTGGCTGGTTCCTCAGAGGGCGCTCCTCGACTCCCGCCTTCCCCAGCCCAGCCAGGCTTTGGCTGGGGAGGCGGTAGACGGCGGCGTGTAGGACACTCCGGGAGTCCCCGGGTCTGGGGACCGCCATGGCAGGCAGCCCAGGCAGCGGGGTCTCCTTGGAGGGTATATCCCTGGAGTCTTCTGAGGAAGCGGAGCTCCAGAGGGAAGGTAGGGAAGGGCGGGCCAGATGGGGGCGGGGCAGCTGGCCCCTTAGCCTACCTTCCTCCAGCAGAGTCGGGGCATCTGGGGAGGGTGGCCTGGGAGAGGTCATCTGAGGGCACCTTCAGGAGAGCTGTCCTGGGCAGAGGGCATCAACTCCCTTGGCTCAGTCCTCCCCCAGATAACTGACGGAGGGAATCTGGCATACCCTGGCAGGAAGGGAAGGGTCCCTGCCCTGGCCTCTTTCAGAGCCCACTGAGGGCCTCGCAGGTCTCTGACCAATGCCAAGCCCCGGCCTGGGCAAGAAGGGTCTGAAGGGCAAGCTTGCACTTTTTTTCTGGAGAAGGCAGGGAACAGGAGGAGGAAGGAGATGGGAGTCCAGGAGTCCCTGAACCATCTCTGCCAGCTCCAGTTCCAGTGCCCCCTCCTCCCCACTCCTGTTCCTTCCTGGAGGAGGGGGGCACTGACAAGAGCATTGAGAGGCGCCAGGGGTGCATCCTCCGCCGTCCTCCGTGGCTTGGGTACTGTTATGCAGATGTAGGCATGGGCGGCATGGTGGCAGAGTAATGATACCCTTCGCCCATCTCTGCCCCCAGCTGGGCACATTCTGCTTCTCGCTTCCTTTCCCCGGAACTTGCCACAGCCTGGAACTCCCACCTCTGTCAGTGAGTGAAGGCAGCCCTCACCTCAGGTCTCGGGGGCGTTGTTGTGGCCCAGCTGCAGGTGTTATCGTGTTCTCCGTTATGTCCCATTACGGGCTGAGAGTTTGCTTATCCCTGTGATGACTTGGTGTGACCTCGGCCTTTGGGTCACACCAAGGCCTCCAGTGCCTGTTTCCCTAGCTCCTGCCAGCGTTCCAGGCCTCAGCTTTGACTTCCTATCATCCATGTTAATTTCTCAGTGATTATAGATCATTGTCACTCAGAGCCGAAGGCCTGTAGACATCATCTAGCCCAATCCATCCATTTTACAGGCAGGAAAGACTGAGGCCAGTGAGGGACAGTGACTTGTACAATGTCACACTGAATTAGTGGTGCTTAGACTGGAGGCTGCAGGCCCTGGCTCCTGTGTGGCTGCCTGCATGACTCTGGGCCTGTACTCAGGGACTTGCTCCGAGTACTGTCTGTCTCATCCTTGAGCCTGCCAGGTACAGGTGGCTGAGCCCTGGGCTTCAGCCCATCTAGAGGTTGAGTGAGGAGCTTGTGGTTTTCTTTTCTTTTTTCTTTTTTTTTTTGAGACGGAGTCTTGCTCTGTCGCCCAGGCTGGAGTGCAATGGCAGGATCTCAGCTTACTGCAACCTCCGCCTCCTGGGTTCAAGCGATTTTCCTGCCTCAGCCTCCCAAGTAGCTGGGATTACAGGCGCCTGCCACTACGCCCAGCTAATTTTTTGTATTTTTAGTGGAGACAGGGTTTCCCTGTGTTGGCCAGGCTGGTCTTGAACTCTTGACCTCAGGCAATCCACCCGCTTCGGCCTCCCAAAGTGCTGGGATTACAGGCGTGAGCCACCGCGCCCGGCCAGAGACAGTCTTGCTCTGCCACCCAGGCTGGAGTGCAGTGGCGTGATCTCAGCTCACTGCAATCTCTGCCTCACAGGTTCAAGCAGTTCTCCTGCCTCAGCCTCCTGAGTAGCTAGAATTACAGACCTACACCACTATGCCTGGCTAATTTTGGTATTTTTAGTAGAGATGGGGTTTTGCCTTGTTGCCCAGGCTGGTCTTGAACTCCTGGCCTCAAGTGATCCACCCAACAGCTTGTGGTTTTCTGGTGCAGGGCAGGACCTGCAACCTGACATCTGCTTCCCTTTCTCCCTTCTCTCCACCTCAGAGTCTCTTCCAGCTGCCTGGAGCCTCCCACCTGCTCAGGCTGGCATTACCTAGGGTGGAGAGAACAGGCCAAGGAAACTGTCCCCTTCCTCCAGGATCCCTGTCCCAGGCATTGAAGGGCCTGGGGTGCCTGTGCTGGGCAGGGAGGGGAATGTTGCCGGGGAGGGGAATGTTGCCGGGGAGGGGCTGCCTTCTGTGGGACATGGGGGTGGGGAAGTGGCAAGTATTGTGGTGTGTTTTGGTCTTCTGTACCCAGCTGGTACCTATGTATCTCACTGCCCATACCTTCCCCCAGCCATGCAGCAAGTCCTGGACAATTTGGGATCCCTCCCCAATGCCACGGGGGCTGCAGACCTGGACCTGATCTTCCTTCGAGGCATTATGGAAAGTCCCATAGTAAGATCCCTGGCCAAGGTACAGTGCTCCAGGGAGGTGGGCAGAAGGGCACTGTGCTTGGGGAGGCACAGTAGGGGATGGGGTATTAGCTACAGAGGGCTCTGGGAATGGGACATGTGGCACAAGAGGCCCCCCTGAAGGGGATTGTAGAAGAAAATCATGCCCAGGTGATGACCTGAGTGGCTGCAGGTAGAGGGGGCTGCCCCCACACCTGTCTGGTGAGTGCGTGGGTGGATGTTTGGTGACTGCCAGCTTGTGGAGTGTGTGATTGGTGCGGGCTAGCATGCACATGTTGGAGAATCTCTAGAATTCATCTTGCCTGTCCTGCCTTTGGGCGTTTTGTGTGCATGTCTTTCTAAGGTCACCTGCCACGTATCAGGTTGGGGAGAGATTCACTAAAAGAGAAAATTACAGGACAATTTGGTAATGACAGTGATAGAGGTGGATACACTATGCATTTTGGGAGCATAAAGGACAGGTGTCTAACCCAGCCTGGGGTGGGTGAGGAGGGCTTCCTGGAGGAAGGACCACTTGAGCTGAGTGGAAGAATGAGGAAGAGGGGGAGGGCATTCTGGGCCACAGAAGAGCTTGAGCAGAAGCACAGAGGTAAGAGTCAGGAGTGTGCAGGGGATTGGAAGTGCTGGTGTGAGGCTGAGCCTCAAGTGTGAGACAATGCGAGCTGTGCAAAGGTTGGCAGGTCTGGAGGGCGCTGGGGGCTGTATGTGGGTGCTTGGGCATCCTTCTGTGAGTATCAGGGAGGCTTTGTGGTTTTTTTTGTTTTGTTTTGTTTTGAGAAGGAGTTTTGCTCTTGTTGCCCAGGCTGGAGTGCAATGGCGTGATCTTGGCTCACTGCAACCTCCACCTCCTGAGTTCAAGTGATTCTTCTGCCTCAGTCTCCTGAGTAGCTGGGATTACAGGCATGTGCCACCACGCCCAGCTAATTTTGTAGTTTTAGTAGAGATGGGGTTTCTCCATGTTGGTCAGGCTGGTCTCCAATTCCTGACCTCAGGTGATCTGCCTGCCTCAGCCTTCCAAAGTGCTGGGATTACAGGCATGAGCCACTGTGCCTGGCAGGCTTTACATTATTTAAGTAGGGATGTGATGGCCAAATGTGGGTGTTTTGGCAGCCATGTGGAGGACTGTTGGGGGGTTATATCTGAAGCTGGAGAGGTCAGTTAGTGGCTCTTTAGTGGATTCAGTATAAGATGCTGAGAACCTGAACTGGAGCTGTGGTCCCAGACCTTAGGGTAAACTGGTGGAACTTGGTGTTTGGCAGTAAGGGCTAGGGGACAGTAAGGCACCTGGGATCCTGCCCCAGGGAGTGTGGAAGGATGCCCCCTCTCCTGAGGCAGGGAGGTGGGGATGGTGCCCATGGCTGCGTTGGAGGCAAGGCTGGGAGCTGTGGGAAATCAGACCTAATTGCTCAGATTTCTTGGTGAAGGTGGAACAGTCCTCTCCTGGGAATTAGGGATCAGAGATGGAGCAGGAAGATTCAGAAGGGAAGGTTTGACTGGTCACTGAAAGGGAGAAGGAATTAAATGGATGGGGACCTCGACTGTCCATGTCAGGTGCCCGATTTCCCAGAGTGGAGGTGACTCCATCCAGAGAGGAAGAGAAAGGAGCGGGGGCTTTGGTCCAGGGCGTGTGCTGGCCTGGGGCTGTGGAAGTCGGATGCAGGGAATTGTGAAGGGAGCTGGTGAGAGAGGCTCAGAGAAAAGAGGCCCAGGCTGGAAAGAGGCAGAACAGGGAGAAAATGGAGGTGAAGGCTCGGTGGCTCTCTGAGGTCACAGAGTATTTGAGGGGTGATGGTGGGGATATAGATGGAGGAGAAAAAGACCAAGGTCAAAGGAAGGGAGGTAGGAGGTGAAAGTTTTCCAAGGAGGACAGTTCTAGGGATGCCATGATAATGTAGAGTGGGGCTGCAGTGGACAGGTAGGTCATCAGTGTTGAAGACACCCAGAAATGGAAGGCTCAGGAGTGGGATGGGCTTGTCCACACACCTATTGGCATGTAGGGCTATGGCAGGCGTCAGGGTGGGGAGAAGACTGAGGCAGTCCCCAGGGTTTTCAGTGCATGGTGGTGGAGGTGACCAGGAAGTCGGCAATGACAGCAAGGGTAGGGAGAAAGAAGGTACAGCCAGGTGGTGGGTTTTCTATAGAGTGGGGACTCTGTCACAGGCTGGCTATGGCTGGCCCTGGCATGGGATGTGGAGGACCACGTCCCACTGGAGTGGGGATTGCTGCTGCAGGGGACACCGTGTCCTTGGGTTGTAGCCTATTCACATTATCTGTGGAATGGTTGAAGACTTGGGAAGATTGTTAACAGCGAAAGATGAAAAGTTGCAGAGGTTTAATAGTGGGAAGTTCTGGGAAAGAGAAAACTGAGCAGGTTGGAGGAGATTGGAGAAAGGCAGGGTGCTTTTCATTCAGCAATCGAAGATCCTACTCATTTACTAAAGATAAAGACAAGAAGCTGGGAGTAGGGGCACGCACCTGTAGTCCCAGCTACTCTGGAGGCTGAGGTGAGAGCATTGCTTGAGGCCAGGAAGCTCAAGTGCAGTTCATGTAACATAGTGAGAGCTCGTCTTCAATAAGTAAGTAAATAAATAATAACAGTTATACACATTTCAAACATAGAGACTTCCATGAAGGCAGGAATGTTTGTCTTTTTGATTCACTGCAGTATCCCCAGAGCCTACAAAATGCCTGACACATAGTAGGTGCTCACTGAATATTTGTTGAATGAATAAATACAAAAGAGTATAAAAAAATAACAAACTCCTGAGTACCCATCTCCAAAATGTTAATAATGTTTGTTTTGACTCTTGCCATTTCTTCTTAAGAAATAAAAAGTATGAGGCACACGGCACGGTGTGGCTTACAGCTTTAGTCCCAGCACTTTGGGAGACCAAGGTGGGTGGATCATTTGAGCTCAGGATTTCAAGACCAGCCTGATCAACATGGTGAAATCCTGTCTCTATAAAAAAATAGAATTAGCCAAGCATGGTGGCATTCACCTGTAGTCCCAACTACTCAAGAGGCTGAGGCAGGAGAGTTGCTTGAGCTGGGTAGGTCGAGGCTGCAATGAGCCATGATCATGCCACTACAGTCCAGCCTGGGTGACCGAGTGAGACACTGTCTCAAAAAAAAAAATAAATAAATAAATAAAAAGTTTGACACAGTTAATGCCTCTCCCCTTCCTCATTTTCACTTCATTCCCTTCCCACAGGTAACCACTGCCTAGAGATTGATGTCATTTCATTGAATGTTGGCTTATCTTGCCTACATATGTGTTTAGCTGTAAACAATATACCTTTGTGGGATTTTTTTTGAGACAGGGTCTTATTCCATCTCCCAGGTTGGAGTACAGTGGAACAATTATAGCTCACTGCAGCCTGGAACTCCTGGGCTCAAATGATCCTCCTGCCTTAGCCTCCTGAGTAACTGGGGCTACAAATATGTACCACCATGCCTGGCTAATTTTTAAATTTTTTTGTAGGGGCAGGGTCTTGCTATGTTGTCCAGGCTAGTCTCAAACTTCTGGCCTCAAGTGATCCTCTCAGCCTCCCAAAGCACTGGGATTATAGGCATGAGCCACCATGACTGGCTCTACCTTTGTTATGTGTGCTTTTTTTTTTTTTTTTTTTTTTTTCCTCTGGAGTCTCACTCTGTTACCCAGGCTAGAGTGCAGTGGCGCAATCTCGGCTCACTGCAACCTCCACCTCCCAAGTTGAAGCGATTCTTCTGCCTCAGCCTCCCGAGTAGCTGGGACTACAGTAATGCACCACCGTGCCCGGCTAATTTGTGTGTGTATATATATATATATTTTTTGAGATGGAATCTCACTCTGTCACTGGGCTGGAGTGCAGTGGCACAATCTCAGCTCACTGCAACCTCCGCCTCCTGGGTTCAAGCGATTCTCCTGCCTTAGCCTACCAAGTAGCTAGGACTACAGGCATGCGCTACCATGCCCAGCTAATTTTTGTATTTTTAGTAGAGATGGGGTTTCACCATGTTGGCCAGGATGGTCTCGATCTCTTGACCTCGCAATCCGCCTGCCTTGGCCTCCCAAAGTGCTGGGATTATAGGTGTGAGCCGCCGTACCTGGCCATTTTTGTATTTTTTTTTTTTTTTTTTAGTAGAGACAGGGTTTCACCATATTGGCCAGGCTGGTCTCGAACTCCTGACCTCATGATTCGCCTGCCTCAGCCTCCCAAAGTGCTGGGATTACAGGCGTGAGCCACCATGCCTGGCCATTACGTGTGCTTTTAAATTTTATATAAATGAAATGATAGTGTAAGGTGCTTCTGTTTTTGAGATTTCTATTTCATACAAGTAGTACAGCTATCGACCTAAGTATAGATATAGATAGAGATAGGGAGATTCATTTGAACTGCGGTGTGGTGTTCTGATACAGCAGTCCCCAACCTTTTTGGCACCAGGGACCAGTTGTGTGGAAGACAATTTTTCCACGTATCAGGGTGACGGGGGTGGTTTTGGTATGCAACTGTTCCACTCAGATCATCAGGCATTTGTTAGACTTCTCATAAGGAGCACACAACCTAGATCCCTGGCACATGCAGTTCACGGTAGGGTTGGTGCCCCTATGAGAATCTAATGCCACCACTGATCTGACAGGAGGTGGAGCTCAGGCAGTAATGCTTGCTCACCTCCTGCTGTTCACCTACTTCCTAACAGGCCACGGATCAGTACTGGTCCATGGCTTGGGGGTTGGGGACCCCTGTTCTAATATATGAATAGAGCTGTTTGTTTATTGGTTCCCTTCCTGAGAGATGTGTATGTCACTGCTGATTTTGCTCTCTTAAAAACAGTGCTGCAGTGAACATCCTCATATCCATCTGCTTCTGCATGCATTTGAGGGTTTCTCTAGAATGGACACTTGGCAATGAAATTGATGAATATGTGCAGTTTTGAACCTCAACATCTGTAACTTTCCAAAATTGATTTCAGAGTTGGGTTTATGAGCCCACATCACCTCTGGGTACTTTAGCTATTGTCTCCACAGTGAGACAGTGAGACTCTGCTTTGTGATGGCAGAGTCTCAGAATGAGACAGCCCTCTTGCCAATACCCTTCAAAGCAGGGTCCCCCTTGATAGCATTCCTCTCTGGTCCAGTCCACTCGACAGTCCACTCGACAGCTCTCTAATGATGGGTTTGCTGGCTGGCTGGCTATGTCATTCACTCATTTGTCCATCCATCCATCCACCCATCCATCCATCCATCCATCAAATACCTATTTTGCACTCGCCACATACCAGGCACAGTGCTGGGGTTATGGCAGTGAACTGCCAGATAGTTTGTTTTCCTGATGAAGCCCAAGTCTGTCTTCCTTTCACTGGACACCACGATGCCCCAGTCCTGGGACCTCATAGTAAAGCCTAATTGAGAATGAACCAATGTGCTGTGTCACATTGTAAGTAAACTCCCTTCTCTAGAAACGTTTTTGGCGAGAAGCTGGTCAGGATTTTTTCCAAGAAATTCCTGGTATGGTTCCGGATTCGTAGAGCACAATAGAAGACAGTATGGACGTTTCTTCCCCTCTGAGACCCCCAGTACGAGGCTAATGGGCTAAGGCAATCCAGTAACTTCTTTCTCCCTGTGGTGGTGAAACAAACAGGAAGTGAATCTCCATAAAGGAGCCTACCTGAGCCCACTGGAAAAAAAAAAGCCATACATTTCTTCTGTCCTTGTATGGGTGAGCCTTTGCAATGTAAATTTGCCACTCCTCTCATCAAAGACAGTGTCTCTCAGAGCTCCCTGCATTGGACAATGGGACCTACTTCCTCCTCCTCACCAATTTTAATCATTATGTGTACACAGACAAATTTCTAACCTAATAGACAAAGCACTGTGATCAAAGATCCAGCTGCAAAAACTTGGTGAAGTGGCCCAGAAACCCACAGGAATGAAATCAGATTGGAGCCACATGTGGTAGCTGTTGGCCTCCCTCCCTTACGCTGTGGAGCTGGGCTTGACTCTGTCTGGGGATGTGGCAGACAGTGTAGGAGGGGCCAGGCTGGGTAGATCTGGGACCAGGGAGGGGCAGGGCCTGAGGATACAAACCCAGAGGGTTAAAGGCCCTAAAGGAAGTCAAGTCTGGCAGAGAGATCAGAAGTCCAGGCAGTTGGCTGCACACAGCAAGTGGCGGCCCTGGCAGGTGGCTGGCATCTGGGAGGGCTGACATGGATCCAGCAGCAGGTGTTCCAGCTGCAGACAAGGCCAAGGTGAGGAATCCAAGGCAGGGGACATTCAGAAATTCAGAAAAATTGTTACTAATGGGGACAGCTGAGAGGCATGTGAAGGCTGGTGTGAACTAATTCACATGAGATGAAGAAGAAAGAACACAGGGCTTGGAGTCAGAAGATTCCACTGACCGGCTTTGTGAGTTTGTTATATCTGTCAACCTCTCTGAACTTCAGTTATTTCTTATGGAGGAATTTTTAAAAAATTAATATTTCTTTATGTATTTATTTTAAAAGAAAGGTGAGGTCTCACCATGTTGCCCAGGCTGGTCTTGAACTCCTGAGCTCAAGTGATCCTCCCACCTTGGCTTCCTAAAGTGGTAGGATTACAGGTGTGAGCCACCACGCCCGGCCCAGTTATTTCTTTTGAGAAGTGGGGAGAATGATACCTATCCCTCGGAGTCGTGGTGGGGCTAGGTGGGGGTTATGGAAGTGGAAGTTTTTTTTTTTTTGAGACGGAGTCTTGCTTTGTTGCCCAGGCTGGAGTGCAATGGTGCAGTCTCGGATCACTGCAACCTCTGCCTCCCAGGTTCAAGCGATTCTCCTGCCTCAGCCTCCTGAGTAGCTGGGATTACAGGCCCACCATCCCTGGCTAATTTGTGTATTTTTAGTAGAGATGGGGTTTCACCATGTTGGCCAGGCTGGCCTTGAACTCCTGACCTCAGGTGATCCACCCACCTCGGCCCCCTCCCAAAGTGCAGGGATTACAGGCATGAGCCACCACGCCCGGCCAGAAGTGCTTTTTGAATCAGGAAGAGTTGTTATAATCTTAGCTTCAGACTGGAGTTCACAGGGAGGCCTCTTGTTCTGTGGGGAGGCTAGGGTGGAAGACCTGGGAAAGCAAGACAGGGCCCTAGAAGAATAAAGGTCTAGGGAGGTCACTAAGATAGGGGCTCTGACAAGGGGACATGACAAGCAGAGGGTGTAGTGGTGAGGCCAGTGTATCAGTTCACTTTTGCTGTGTAACCATCGTGCTGTGTCATGGCTTAAAACAACTGTGATTTAATTCCCCTGATTTTGTGGGTTGGTTGGGTGGTTCTTCTGGCCTGGGCTTGCTTAGCTGGGGCTGGGTGGTCCGGGATGGCCTCACTCACATATCTGGTGTCTTAGCTGGGAAAACTGCAATGTCTGGGATGGCCAGACCCCTTTCCATGTGGTCTCTCATCCTCTAGGAGGGTCTCTCATCCTCAGCCACCTTCACATGGTAGTCTCACAAGCAAGGAAGTACAAGCCTCCAGTCACAAGCACTTTCTAAGCCTCTGCTCACATTTGATAATGGCCCATTGGCTAAAGCAAGTCACATCTGTCAAACCCAGATTAAAGAGTTACTTTACTTTCTGACACACTACTCTCTGGGACATCTTTCAGCTTTTAATTTCACTATTTAATTATGAACCAGGGCTTCAAATAGGAATTCCCTGTCTTTTGCCATGATCGGGGGGTTGGAGTGGAGGGCAGAGGGAAAACTTTTCAGTGAAATTACTGTGTAGTGTTTGCATTTGCAGCCTGCTACAGCTCTGGATTGGGAGCAAACAGAACAGAGTGCAGGCTGGCGCCACTATAAACTAGCTGTGTCTCCCACCCAAGCTTCTGGTCTACCATGAGCTTGAGCCCCTGCTTTGCTGAGGATAATTTTCAGAGCAGAATGAAATGAATGGCTACCACAGAAATTCAAATCACTCTTCTAGTTCTGGGCCATATGTCACTTAACATGAAAAAGAAGAAGTCTTAGCAAAATAATAGTGAGTAAAAAAGTAGTAAGGGAAATAATTGTTCACTTAATGTTAAGTGAAAAAAAATCAGACCCCAGGGATGGATAAAATCATGATTCCCCCCTTTTTTTATGTCATAGAAAATACGGCCGGGTGCGGTGGCTCACGCCTGTAATCCTAGCACTTTGGGAGGCCGAGGTGGGTGGATCACCAGTTCAGGAGATCGAGACCATCCTGGCTAACATGGTGAAACCCCGTCTCTACTAAAATTACAAAAAATTAGCCAGGCGTGGTGGTGCATGCCTGTAGTCCCAGCTACTCGGGAGGCTGAGGCAGGAGAATGGCGTGAACCCGGGAGACGGAGGTTGCAGTGAGCTGAGATTGTGCCACTGCACTCCAGCCTGGGCAACAGAGTGAGACTCGGTCTCAAAAAAAAACGCATTTGGACAGACACGATTCCCTTTTTATTAACTATATTCATTTCAGAATTTCAGAAGTATGTAGAATACATACAGACATATTAAAACTCTTTAACTGGGAAGCCAGGGAATGACAAACACACTAAATCAAGATGGTGCTTTCAGCTGGGCATGGTGGCTCATGCCTGTAATCCCAGCACTTTGGGAGGCTGAGCCGGGCGGATCACCTGAGGTCTGGAGTTCAAGGCCAGCCTCACCAACATGGAGAAACCCCGTCTCTACTAAAAATACAAAATTAGCCGGGTGTGTTGGTGCATGCTGTAATCCCAGCTACTCGAGAGGCTGAGGCAGGAGAATCGCTTGAACCCGGGAGGTGTAGGTTGCAGTGAGCCGAGATTGTGCCATTGCACTCCAGGCTGGGCGATAGAGTGAGACTCTGTCTCAAAAAAAAAAAAAAAAAAAAAAAAGTTGATTTCTGCAAGTGGGAAGGGTGAGTGGGGCATGTGGTTAGATGTAGGATATTGACAAGAGCTTTGTTTTTTAGTTTGGGTGGTGGGTTCTCTTAGATCCTTGTTATATCATTTAAAAAATCTAATTTAGGCCAGGTGTGGTGGCTCACGCCTGTAATTCCAGCACTTTGGGAGGCCAAGGCAGGCAGATCACCTGAGCTCAGGAATTTGTGACTAGCCTGGGCCACATGGTGAAACCTCATCTCAACTAAAATATAAAAAATTAGCCAGGGGTGGTGGCGCGTGCCTGTAGTCCCAGCTACTCAGGAGGTTGAAGCACAAGAATTGCTTGAGCCCAGGAAGTGGAGGTTGCAGTGAGCCAAGACTGTGCCACTGCACTCCAATTTGGGCTACAGAGTGAGACTCCATCTAAAAAAAAAAAAAATTATTTGTTTAGTTCAGCCTACTGAGTTGTTGGTTTTGTATTTGAATGATTAAATGTTTAAAGTTTCCTCTGGGCTATGAGGTTGAGCTTGGAGAGTTGTGCTTTCATATCTGTGGGTATAAAACGTCCAGGGGTGGCCACAGGAGGAGGAATGGATTAGCCCATGGTGGGAATGTCATTAAGTCAAAGATAGGAGGTAAGCAGCTTAGGAGGCACCCTGGCTTCCCCCTTGATCACACACGTCTCCTCGGAAAACTTGTCCTCCATCCATGGACCAGATAGTGCTAAAGTCAAAATGAGTGACCTCTATAATGCTCACATCAGGAAACCTGTGCCAGAGCTGGGTCCTGTTAACCCAAAAGAGCCATGCAAGGGTTGCCGTGGTGAGATTGTTGCTGCCTGAGTGCCATTGTTTATTCTTGACACTCAGTTATTTGGGCTTTGATTCCAACATTGTCCTAGGCACAGGGTAATAGAGCCAGAGCTGGGATGCCTCCCTCACTCTGGGGCTCCATAGGCTGGGCCGAGCTAAATGACTGAAAGTCACATAGGGCTCTGTGGAAGACCAGCCCTCTGGGGCTTGTTCCTTTCCCCAAATGCTACTCCTTTGCCCCATCAGTTGTCTGTTTCCCCAGTAGGTTGTGGATGTCAGTCTAAAATGCTGCCCACCCGGCAGAGGATGGTATGGGAGGCTGTGGGGCCATGTGGGGTGCTGTTCCCTGGCCTGTTTGGGAAAAGAGAAGGCAGAAAGCATCTAACCTTTATTGAGCACCTGCTGTCTGCCAGGCACTGTGTCCATCTCACCAAATCCTCACAGCAGTCTTATGAAGTATTAATCAAATCTCACCATCTCATGGCTAAACAAATTTTCTATTATGAAAAAATTTAAGAATATATCCTGAACCTCCATCACCTAGCACCCCACTTCAACATTCAACAAGTCATGCATAATCTTGTTTCATCCACACCTTTACCAGCTTCCCTCTCTCCTCCATTGTTTTGGAGTACATCTCAGCCATAATAGATTGTATCTGCAAGTGTTTCATTGTGTATATAAACTCCTGGGCTCAACTGAAAAGGATTCTTTAAAGCTACACTACTATTCTCACACCTAAAAAAAATCAAACAGTTTTCTTTTGAATTTTTTTAATTAAAAAAATTTTTAAAAATAGAGATGGGGTCTTGCTGTCTTGAACTCCTGGGCTCAAGTGATCCTCCTGCCTTGGCCTCCCAAAGTGCTGGGATTACAGGTGTGAGCCATTGTGCCCTGCCATGAATTTTTAATAAATGGTATTGGAACATCTGGATAGTCATTTTGAAAGATATCAAAGTGTATTTATTCCTCACATCATATATCAGAATAAACTCCAAGCGGATCAGAGATCTCTATGTGAAAATATAAATCATACACGTCCTAGAAGAAAACAAGGCTCTGTATATGGGAAGAGCCCTCCCTTAAAAAAAAAACAAAAAAACAAAAAACTATGCCTCAAAATTCAGATGCATGAAAGATTATTAAATTCACCCACATTAAAAAATTTGTTTTTTGAGCCAGGATCTTGCTCTGTCACTCAGGCTGGAGTGCAGTAGTGCAAACAGTGCTCACTGCAGCCTCAATCTCCTGGGTTCAAGCGATCCTTCCACCTCAGCCTCCCAAGTAAGAGTAGCAGGAACATCAGATGCATGCCACCATGCATTAAAATGAGGATTAAAAATGCTCAGGTGAATTTTTAAAATATTTTGTAGCAACAGGGGCTTCCCATCTTACCCAGGCTGGTCTTGAACTCCTGGGCTCAAGCAGTCCTCCCTCCTTCACCTCCCAAAGTGTTGGGATTGCAGGTGTGAACCACTGCACCTGACCTAAATTTTTTTTTTTTTTTTTTTGCATGCAAAAACACCACAAGCAGAGTCAAAAGACAAGTGGCAAACTGGGGGAAATCATTTGCAAGAAATATCACAAAGGGCTAATTTTCCCAATAGAGAGAAAACATTTTTTAAAATAGGGAAAAGAATAAAAACCAAGACCTGACAGAAAAATTGGGAAAGACATGAGTAGACAGTTCACAGAAAAAGATATACAGATGGTCCTGAATCATATGGAGAGATGTTTGACTTTACTCATAATAAGCAAAATGCAAAGTAAGCCCCACTGAGAGATCATTTCTCCTCCATGTGATTGGCAGACATGCAAATGTTTGATCAACACTCTGGTGGTGAGCTTCAAGAAAATCCCTCATACAGTGCTAGCAGGAGAGCAAACTGGCCAAAGTCCCATGGAGGGGAATTTGTCAATATCTAAGAAAATTACGTATGTATTTGCTGCTTGACCCTGCAAGACTTCTAGGAATTTACATGGAAGATCTTCTCCGCAGATATAGAATACTATGCCAGAGTCATTTACTGCAACATTATTTGCAATAGCAAAGTATTAGAAACAACCTAAATACCCATGGAGACTGGTTGTATAAATTACAGGAATCCAGTCATGCAATGGAGTCAAATGCAGTAATTAAAATAATAAGATGGGCATGGTGGTTCATGCCTGTAATCCCAACCTGGGAGGCAGAGGTTGCAGTGAGCCGAGATTGCGCCACTGCACTCCATCCTGCGTGACAGAGCAAGACTCCGTCTCAAACAAACTAACAATAATAATTAATAAAGGAAGATCTCCATGCAGTTTCATGGAGTGATTTCTATGACATATTTTTAAATAAAAAGCCAGAAAACCAAACCAGTTAAATAAAAGCCCTAGGGTATCAAAGGGTATATACAGTGTTCTATGTTTTATGTAAGAAAGGGCAATATATTTATTTAATTTTTTTTTTTTGGAAACAGAATCTTGCTCTGTTGCCCAGGCTGGAGTGCAGTGGCGTGATCTCAGCTCCTTGCAACCTCTGCCTCCCGGGTCCACGTGATTCTCATGACTCAGCCTCCTGAGTAGCTGGGATTACAGGCGTGTGCCACCATGCCCAACTAATTTTGTATTTTTGGTAGAGATGGTGTTTCACCATGTTGGTCAGGCTCGTCTCGAACTCCTGACCTCAGGTGATCCTCCTGCCTTGGCTTCCCAAAGTGCGGGATTACAGGCATGAGCCACCGCACCTGGCCTTTAGTGGTGATTTCTGAGATTTTGATGCACCAATCACCCAAGCAGTATACACTGTACCCAGTGTGTAGTCTTTTATCCCTTACGCCCCTACTACCCTTCCCGGCTGATTTTTACTAATAGATTTGTGATAGGTAGTAGCAGTTGTATAGCAATTTTGAAACTGCTTTGAATATTGAAGGACAGAACAAATAAGTAAATATACTGATGTTATTGGGAAATAAGTTCTCACTGAAGGAGAAGGGAGACACAAATATGGAATGGGGGAAGATGAGAAAAATCCTTTAATTTTATTTGGAGCCATTAGTATCTACTAATGACTGCCAAAGAAATGATGCCCAGAAACAATGGGTATTGAGTGTCCACATCTTGGTTTCTAAATACTATCTCCTACTAAAAGGAATCAGGGTTCCTTGGAGAAATTGCTGATTCCAGACCTGGGGTAGGGAATGCATCAGATGAGCCTGTGCCAGAAGGGAAGAAGATGCTCAAGGACTGATGGGAACATGTCAACAGGACAGAGGTGTGAATGGGGCTCCCACTGGACAAATTTGGGATAAACTGGGTCAACGAAGATAGTGATCGTAATGGATTAGAACACATGGAATAAAAAAAATTCATAGTGATATCATGAGAGAGAGAAGGAGAGAAAGAGGAGTAAGGTGGTAGGGAGAAAAGAAGAGCTCATTCTTTTTTTTTTTTTTTTTTTTTTTCTTTTTTGAGCTGGAGTTTTGCTCTTGTTGCCCAGGCTGGAGTGCAATGGCACGATCTCGGCTCATTGCAACCTCCACCTCCCAGGTTCAAGCGGTTCTCCTGCCTCAGCCTCCTGAGTAGCTGGGATTACAGGCGCCCACCACTACGCCAGGCTAATTTTTTATATCTGTAGTAGAAACGAGGTTTCACCATGTTGGCCAGGCTGTTTTGCAAACTCCTGACCTCAGGTAATCCACCTGCCTTGGCCTCCCAAAGTGCAGGGATTACAGGCGTGAGCCACTGTGCCTGGCTGAAAAGCTCATTCTTATAGTAGAATGCCAATAAATGTAGAAGGAATGATGGGAATTAGGTAATCACTATTTTGCAACCTCCAGTATAATAACTCATTTAGGCAAGGGTCATAAATTGACACTAAATCCATTGGTGAAGGATTTTTGGGGAACAGCATAGTCACAGTCTCAAAGTATGGGAAAGACACAAAGACACAAGATCACCTACGTAGACCTCTTGTCAATAGGATTAACGTAAGTCTAATCATGAGGAAACAATCAACTAAATCTAGTGGTAGAGCATCCTAAAAACTACTGGCCTGGAGTCTAAAAATGTCTAGGCTGGGTGCAGTGGCTCATGCCTGTAATCTCAGGCTTTGGGAGCCTGAAGCGGGAGGATCGCTTGAAGCCAAGAGTTTGAGACTAGCCTAGGCAACGTAGTGAGACCCTGTCCCTACAAAACAAAAACAGAAACAAAAAAAAATAAAACAACAAATGTTCTGAAAGTCTAAAAGTTATTGGGATCTGTTCTAGATTAGAGGAGAATAAAAAGATGTGTCAACCAAATACAACATATGATCATCAATTAGATCCTGAATCAGAAAAAATAAAATTATAAAGGATACTTTTGGGACAAGAGTGAACATTTGAATGTGGACTGTCTTACATAATGTATTAATGAATCGATGTTAAATTTCTTGCAGGTGATAATGGTATTGTGGTTTATGCAGCAGAATGTCTTTGTTCCTATGAAATACATGCTGAAATACTTTGGGGTAAAGTGGCTTGTGTTGTCTGCAATGATCTTTCAAAGATTCAGAGGGGAAAAATGGTCTTCATATATATTCTTGAAATGGAATTCCTTTCATCCTGACCCATCTAACCTAACACTCCCCACTGGGCTGGTCACTGGCGAAGGATTCCTTTTCCGTTTTCAGCGCTCCTTGGTATGGAGCCCGGAGCCAGCAGAGCAACAAATAGGTGCAGGGCCTGCTCCTGGCACCGTGTTCTGATTTCCTGTCCCCTCATTCGCTGGGAACACTGAGTTGAGGGCCTGGAGACGCAAGTTCAAGTCCCATTGACCCTGGGAAAGTTATTCTACCTCCCTAATTTCCTCATCCTGGGCTTCAGGGTCTTCAAGGCCCCACCCAACCATGATGTCTGGTGGAAGAAGCCATCTTTGAATGCCAATGCATATAGGGTCCTGGGAGCTGGGGACAATTTGGTAACTTCTAATGACCCTCTGTGGCAAGGGGATGGAAAGGAAGGTTTGTCCTTTGGTTTCTTCCTTCCCTAAACTAGGTCCTAGTAATTTTGGGGAAGAAAGGAGACAGCAAGGAATGCATGTGCACGTGTGGGTATGATTGTCAGTGAGTGAGGAGCTGAAGCTGGGGGCTGGAGGGTGGGATGGGGAAAATGCCTGGGGGCTGAGGGAGGACCCTGCTTGGTGTCCCAGGGCTCCTGGGGAAGCTCCTAGCCCCACCTGTTCTGCTTCCACCCCCAGGCCCATGAGAGGTTGGAGGAGACGAAGCTGGAGGCCGTGAGAGACAACAACCTGGAGCTGGTGCAGGAGATCCTGCGGGACCTGGCGCAGCTGGCTGAGCAGAGCAGCACAGCCGCCGAGCTGGCCCACATCCTCCAGGAGCCCCACTTCCAGGTTCCTGGCTGCTAGGGCTGGGGTGAGGGAGCAGGAGGTGGGTGGACCGGGGCATGCTGCTGTTGGATGGGCCAGCAGGAAGTTGGATCTGGGATGGGAAGAGACCCGGGACACTGCCCCATTGTCCCTTCTCTTCCCACCACCCCCCAGTCCCTCCTGGAGACGCACGACTCTGTGGCCTCAAAGACCTATGAGACACCACCCCCCAGCCCTGGCCTGGACCCTACATTCAGCAACCAGCCTGTACCTCCCGACGCTGTGCGCATGGTGGGCATCCGCAAGACAGCCGGAGAACATCTGGTGAGGACTGGGCAGGGCCAGAGGTGGTGCTGGTGAGGGTGGGGGAATTGAGAATAACCAATGAGCGGACAAAAAAGGCCAAGCATGGTCTGAAGATGAAGATGGGGCCAGCTTTGTGCAGGGAAGGATCGATGCAGCAAAGGGTCGGGGGAAGACCCAGGAGACCATAGACACTGCACACACACCTGTGTCCGCACCTCTCCAGTCTGCCCACCTCTCCCCCCATTAGTACCTGCTGTAAGTGAAGAATTTAGGCAGAAGGATGGAGGAGGACTTTGTGAGGGCGGGGGTGGGTGGGTAGGGACAGGAATGGAGGAGCTATTAGGAGACTATTTGAAGATTCTGACTTGGAGCAATTGGGGCCTCATCTTACACTCCCTCTGACCTCCAGGGTGTAACGTTCCGCGTGGAGGGCGGCGAGCTGGTGATCGCGCGCATTCTGCATGGGGGCATGGTGGCTCAGCAAGGCCTGCTGCATGTGGGTGACATCATCAAGGAGGTGAACGGGCAGCCAGTGGGCAGTGACCCCCGCGCACTGCAGGAGCTCCTGCGCAATGCCAGTGGCAGTGTCATCCTCAAGATCCTGCCCAGCTACCAGGAGCCCCATCTGCCCCGCCAGGTGGGCCCCTCACCCAGCACAAGGCCCAAGGGATGGCTGAGCCTCCTGGCTGTCAGGGTTGCAGGTCTCACGGAGGCTCTCCTCTCCTACTGGTTTCCTCCAGGGAAGATGGGGGTGGGACCTGCAGCCCAGGGGCAGCTGACCGCAGCCGCGGACAGGCCTCTGCCTCTGCTGCACCTGCACATGCTCCCACATTGGCTGGCATTATGCACGCAGCCACAGCCTGGGGTACAAGTGTATGAGAGAGCGCCTGAGTTGTGGTCAGCGTTCTTCACGTTTGTGCGCGTGCGCAGGGTGGGGTTGTCATATGTCCTGGACAGCTGTCTCCTGGTTGGTCAATTCTGGGGGTGTGGCTGCTCTGTCTACCTATCCTATTGGGTCTCTCGCCCTGCACCAGAGCCCTTCTCCAAGGGGAGAGGGTGAGTGGAGGGAGGGATCCAGGATTAGGTGCAAGGGTCCTGTCCCCTACTTGGTGGTCCCACATCCTTGGTCCTGAGATCTGAATCCTGTAGTACTAGATGCAAAGGGAGGTTGGCACCAGGGAGGAGCATGAGCAGGCCTGGAGGCATCACTCCTGCAGGGGGACAGTTCCATTGCCCCTTATGTCTTTGTGAAAAGAGGGGGCATGGGGTAGACCTCCACCTGCAGCCTTCTGCTGACCCTTCCCCCGACCCTTTGCTGATTCCTGGGCCCAGGTATTTGTGAAATGTCACTTTGACTATGACCCGGCCCGAGACAGCCTCATCCCCTGCAAGGAAGCAGGCCTGCGCTTCAACGCCGGGGACTTGCTCCAGATCGTAAACCAGGATGATGCCAACTGGTGGCAGGTGAGCTGCGGGCACCCCCGCATCTCTCCAGGTATGGTGCATGGGAGGGCGAGGGCACAGGGAGGGGTCCTCTTGCTCAGGCAGATCTTGGTCTCATGTCCGTTTCAGGCATGCCATGTCGAAGGGGGCAGTGCTGGGCTCATTCCCAGCCAGCTGCTGGAGGAGAAGCGGAAAGCATTTGTCAAGAGGGACCTGGAGCTGACACCAAACTCAGGTAGGAGGTCCCCCCTACCCCACACCTCCAATCTGGGATCTGACAGGGCCCTGTCTGCCTCACTCACCCATCTCCCTATGGCCAGGGACCCTATGCGGCAGCCTTTCAGGAAAGAAAAAGAAGCGAATGATGTATTTGACCACCAAGAATGCAGGTGGGTATCAGAGTGCCCCCTCCCTTGCCCTCCTCTAACATGGCATGCCTTTCCCTGTCCCCACCCATCACCTGTGAAGATGCGTGACTGGCTCAGATGCTGCCAGCCGTGTCCCTAGGCCCTGCCCGACTCCCCCCTGCTCCCCTGTTCCAAGCCCTCTTGCCCTCAGCCTCCCTGAGAGCTCCGCCCCTCCCTCACCGTGCAGCCTGGTGAGCAGCGCCATCTCCCTGTGTCCAGAGTTTGACCGTCATGAGCTGCTCATTTATGAGGAGGTGGCCCGCATGCCCCCGTTCCGCCGGAAAACCCTGGTACTGATTGGGGCTCAGGGCGTGGGACGGCGCAGCCTGAAGAACAAGCTCATCATGTGGGATCCAGATCGCTATGGCACCACGGTGCCCTGTGAGTGGGAGCTGGGCCCTGCTGAGTTGGGGACAAGGAGCAGGGCTCCCCTGGGGCCAGGGCTGGGCCCACCGAATGGGCATCTTCATGGGCACCAGGCCAGGTGGTACCTTTGGGTACACGGGTTGGGGTGCACGCCCTCTGTGGGTGGTTAGGGGAACTTCAGGCTCAGGAAGGGTGAGGGAGGTGTCCAGCCAACAGGTGGCCTAGTGGGCTGGGCTGGCGTCCACTTTCCTTCTCTTGTTTCACTTGCTAAAAGCCATGAAGAAAGTGAGTGCCCAGCTGTGCACCCGGGTGAAACAGGCTACGAGCTGCGCGTGTGTAGCCTTGTGGAAGACAGGGCTTCTTAGAGGCAGAACCAGCGGGGGTGGTGGAAGCTCCTGGCTGCCAGAGGCAGGATTAAGAGCACTGCCCTGGTCTGCTTGGCTCTTGCTGTGTGGCTTTGGGCTGTACATTGCCCTTTCTGGACCTCAGCCTCTCTTCTGTGGGCTCTGGGCTGTACCATGATTACCAGCTCATGTCTCTGTGTGTGCCAGTGGGGAGAGTGGGGGGCAGGTGTGTGCAAAGGCAGCAGTGCTGGCAAGATGGGGAGCAGACTGCACTTCCAAGGCTGGGAAACGGGGGCCTGGGTAGGGGTGCATATATGTGTCTGAGGCACTGTGACCTGCCCGTGCCCATTCGGTCCAACCTACCCCCATCCCCCTAGACACCTCCCGGCGGCCGAAAGACTCAGAGCGGGAAGGTCAGGGTTACAGCTTTGTGTCCCGTGGGGAGATGGAGGCTGACATCCGTGCTGGGCGCTACCTGGAGCATGGCGAATACGAGGGCAACCTGTATGGCACACGTATTGACTCCATCCGGGGCGTGGTCGCTGCTGGGAAGGTGTGCGTGCTGGATGTCAACCCCCAGGTACCGCCACTCTGCTCCTTCCCAGCCTGCCCAATGTCCTCTCTGCTGCCTCATTGCTCCCCCATATAGTTCCAGACACCTGTCACCTGAACACGCCCATGTACCCCCTTTGCCCTCAACTACTGCTAGAAACCCAGCCCACCTGGAACCTTTCTCAGCCTTCCAGAGTCCCCACTCCTCCTCTAGTCTCCTCCAGTCACCCCAGCCACCTGCCAGCTGTTTGTCATTTGTCCCAGGACTCATGTCCCAGACCCCCGGGCACCCTTTTCTCATCCACTCCCAAGTGCCCACCCCAACCCCAGTCACCCTCACAGCCTTTCTCTGGTTCCTAGGACAGACATGGGGATATACTCCCTACCCTGCCTTCTCCTTCTGCAGGCGGTGAAGGTGCTACGAACGGCCGAGTTTGTCCCTTACGTGGTGTTCATCGAGGCCCCAGACTTCGAGACCCTGCAGGCCATGAACAGGGCTGCGCTGGAGAGTGGAGTATCCACCAAGCAGCTCACGGTGAGGGCTCTGAGGTGTGGGGGAGGGGTCTGATAGCTGCCTAGGGTGGTGGGGGACAGGCCTGAGCTGACAGAGAGAAGGAGGTGGTGTTGGGGAGGGACAGGGGCCTGCTCCAGTTATCAGTGAGGCAGGACGTGGTCCCCCCTGCATAGATGTGGAAGGGGAGGTCTGAGAGAGGAAGTCCAAAGTCTCAGAGTGAGCCAGGCACACACCTAGCCTGGGATACATGTGCTTCTGACTCCAGGCCCCCGGCTCAGCCCACTCTGCAGAGACAGAGTGCTGGCCAGAGAGAGTTCCCGAGGGCAACTGGGAGAGGTGGGCAGGAGGTGGGCCAGGTGAGCTTGGGTTGCTTACAGCTGGGGGAAAGCTGAAGGGTAGGAGAAAGCCAGAGGCGGGAAGGCTGGCTGGAGGGCTGAGTCAGCGTCAGGGAGCAGGCAGCGCCTGGAGGAGAGGCTTCAAGGCCTCATTGCAGAACTCCAGCCCCATCCTCGTTCCTATGTCTTGCTGCGCCTTCCCAGGAGGTGGAGGGTTTGCGGCGCTCTGAGCGCAGGGGTCCCTCTGCTGGCCATGCCTGGTGCTGCAGCATTCAGGCCCCAGGTCAGAGCGTGCCTGGGGCCCAGGAGAGGCTGTCTAGGCTGGCACCCTTCTGCCAATGACCCCCTTAAGGAGCTCTGGACCTTTGCCTGATCCCCATTCTGGGCACCTCCTCCTTGGCAACAGGTCTGGCCAACTGGAGCTGTTGGGATGCGGCTAGCTTCAGCTTATTTAAGTCAGTTGTCAAGTACCCTTCCCCACCCCTGCCCATCCAGCTTCCACTGGGTCGAGGGTGGGGTTGCCCTGGGTACTTGTGGATTGCCCTGGTACCAGCCTGTCTAGCTGCATAGGTAAGGCAGCCTAGTCAGACTTGAGGGAGCACTGGCTTGAGAGTCAGGCAGACCCTGTTTAGCCACTGACTGGCTGTGTGACCTTTTTATGCCTTCATTTTCTCTGTTATAAATGGGAAAGAATTAATCCTATCTTGCAGAGCTGTAGTGAAGATTATGTGGCATGCAAAGCATTTAGGGGTGTGATTGGCAGTTATTAAAGCTTATTTCCTCCCTTTCACTCACCATCTGTTTGTGGTTGATGGTGAGCCACTTTGAGGCACGCAGAGAGGGGCCCCTGCCTCCCTAGCCAGGGAGTCCACACCAGGGTTGGGCTTTGGGGACGGGGAGTGGGGGCAGCTGTAGCTCCTTCTGACAGTGGGGGTGAGTTGTGGGCACTGACTGTAGGGTGGTCCCCTTGTGCCTGGGCAGGAGGCGGACCTGAGACGGACAGTGGAGGAGAGCAGCCGCATCCAGCGGGGCTACGGGCACTACTTTGACCTCTGCCTGGTCAATAGCAACCTGGAGAGGACCTTCCGCGAGCTCCAGACAGCCATGGAGAAGCTACGGACAGAGCCCCAGTGGGTGCCTGTCAGCTGGGTGTACTGAGCCTGTTCACCTGGTCCTTGGCTCACTCTGTGTTGAAACCCAGAACCTGAATCCATCCCCCTCCTGACCTGTGACCCCCTGCCACAATCCTTAGCCCCCGTATCTGGCTGTCCTTGGGTAACAGCTCCCAGCAGGCCCTAAGTCTGGCTTCAGCACAGAGGCGTGCACTGCCAGGGAGGTGGGCATTCATGGGGTACCTTGTGCCCAGGTGCTGCCCACTCCCGATGCCCATTGGTCACCAGATATCTCTGAGGGCCAAGCTATGCCCAGGAATGTGTCAGAGTCACCTCCATAATGGTCAGTACAGAGAAGATAAAAGCTGCTTTGGGACCACATGGTCAGTAGGCACACTGCCCCCTGCCACCCCTCCCCAGTCACCAGTTCTCTGGACTGGCCACACCCACCCCATTCCTGGACTCCTCCCACCTCTCACCCTTGTGTTGGAGGAACAGGCCTTGGGCTGTTTCCGTGTGACCAGGGGAATGTGTGGCCCGCTGGCAGCCAGGCAGGCCCGGGTGGTGGTGCCAGGCTGGTGCCATCTTGAAGGCTGGGGGAGTCAGAGTGAGAGCCAGTGGCCACAGCTGCAGAGCACTGCAGCTCCCAGCTCCTTTGGAAAGGGACAGGGTCGCAGGGCAGATGCTGCTCGGTCCTTCCCTCATCCACAGCTTCTCACTGCCGAAGTTTCTCCAGATTTCTCCAATGTGTCCTGACAGGTCAGCCCTGCTCCCCACAGGGCCAGGCTGGCAGGGGCCAGTGGGCTCAGCCCAGATAGGGGCAGGATGGAGGGCTGAGCCCTGTGACAACCTGCTGCTACCAACTGAAGAGCCCCAAGCTCTCCATGGCCCACAGCAGGCACAGGTCTGAGCTCTATGTCCTTGACCTTGGTCCATTTGGTTTTCTGTCTAGCCAGGTCCAGGTAGCCCACTTGCATCAGGGCTGCCAGGTTGGAGGGGCTAAGGAGGAGTGCAGAGGGGACCTTGGGAGCCTGGGCTTGAAGGACAGTTGCCCTCCAGGAGGTTCCTCACACACAACTCCAGAGGCGCCATTTACACTGTAGTCTGTATAGCCTGTGGTTCCACGTGCATGCTCGGCACCTGTCTGTGCCTCTGGCACCAGGGTGTGTGTATGTGTGTGTGTGTGTGTGTGTGTCAGGTTTAGTTTGGGGAGGAAGCAAAGGGTTGTTTTGTTTTGGAGGTCACTCTTTGGGGCCCCTTTCTGGGGGTTCCCCATCAGCCCTCATTTCTTATAATACCCTGATCCCAGACTCCAAAGCCCTGGTCCTTTCCTGATGTCTCCTCCCTTGTCTTATTGTCCCCCTACCCTAAATGCCCCCCTGCCATAACTTGGGGAGGGCAGTTTTGTAAAATAGGAGCCTCCCTTTAAGAAAGAATGCTGTTCTAGATGTACTTGGGCATCTCATCCTTCATTATTCTCTGCATTCCTTCCGGGGTGAGCCTGTCCTCAGAGGGGACAACCTGTGACACCCTGAGTCCAAACCCCTGTGCCTCCCAGTTCTTCCAAGTGTCTAACTAGTCTTCGCTGCAGCGTCAGCCAAAGCTGGCCCCTGAACCACTGTGTGCTCATTTCCTAGGGAAGGGGAAGGAGAATAAACAGAATATTTATTACAAATGTTAGAATATATTTCTTATACTAGGAATCTCATTTGCATTTGCATAGACTATACACATGGGGTGGAAAGGCCAGGCCTGCCCCCATCTCGTTGGTGTGGCTCTGCGTATACTACACACTCATTCTCCTGCTCCTCTTTTCCCTTAGTCAGTGTCGTTTCATCCTGATTCAGCTCTGCCTTGCATCACCCTCAGCCTAAGGGAGTGGGAAGGAAATGGGGTGTTTTCTTGCTGACCTGAGGCTATAGGGTCACTTGCCATTTCCTACCTTCTCTGGGGGATTTGAGGGTAGAGGCAGGGGAAGATCTGTTGTTGCAGCTGCCTCTGCCCCCTTGATCCAAATGACCATCATCTCTGATGGAGATGGGTTGGGTGCCTGGTCTTCATGGCACCTTCACTGCTAGGGATGCCCAAGGGGCAGGCCTGGGGCCCTTCCCTCCTGTCTCTTCTTGGTCTTTCCTCTCTGAGCAGCTTCCTACCTCCCCTGCCTGAGCCCCACTCCACAGCCCTCCCAGGTACCTATCAGGTGGGAGCAGAGGCTGTCAGTCCTTGGCTCACCTGGAACAGGGCTGGGGCTGGGTTGGAACAGGTGTGTGTGCCCACCACATTAGCTCTATGACTCTGTTCTCCCTCCCTGCCATTGTGGACTCTTGTATTTGAGGGACCTCAAGAGAGTGAGGACCCTACCATCCACTGTCCATATTCAGTCCCAGCCCCAGTGCGCTTCATCTGTCCCCTCCCTCAGCCATCCAATTCTTGAGTTTTCCCACTGATTGGTTTTCTTTCTTTTTCCTTGGATTAAATGTGAAAGCAAAGACTTCTGGCTCTGCTTGTCTTTGGTTGGGGTTGGATGGATGGCTTTGGGAGAGAGTGAGAGCTGGGGAGCACGGCACAGATGACTACTAGAATGGAAGTCAGAGCAACATGTCTTGTTTTCTGCGATGTCTTCCTTTCCTCTGTCTTGCCCCTGCACACTCCCCCATCCCCAGAAGATGCTCCTTCTAAGTGCTTGTACACAAGGACATGAACAGACATTTCTCAAAAGAAGACATACAAGTGACAATGTATGAAAAAGTGCTTTACGTCACTAATCATTAGAGAAATGCAAACCAAAACCACCATGAGTTACCATCTCACACCAGTCAGAATGGCTATTAAAAGGTCAAAAAATAAGAGATGCTGGTGAAGTTGCAGACAAGAGGGAGTGCTTATACACTATTGGTGGGAACGTACATTAGTTCAGCCCCCGTGGAAAGCTGTTTGGGGAGTTCTCATAGAACTACCATTCATTCCAGCAATCCCATCACTGGGCATCTACCCAAAGGAGAAGAAATCGTTCCACCAAAAAGATACCTGCACTTGTGTGACTGTCACTATGGGACTGAATGAAGGAGGATGTACGCCACTTGTGACAGTTACTACGGGACTGAACAAAAGAGGACAAACGCAGAAATGAAAACAAGACAAAAGAATCTGCTTTAAAGAAGGGGTCCTTGCTTTTGCTTCTAGTGAGCAAGGGCCCTAAGCTTCCACAGCCCTCCATATTTATTGGGTAGAAAGAGCAGGGAGGAGCAGGTAACCTTTGGTCAGCTGCTTGATTTATCACAGGTTCACATAATTGCTGACATGCTTCATGTGTGCCTGTAGATAATCACAAACACTGCGCCTGAGGTGTGACTGCCCTCAGCATTCCTTCTGGGTGGCAGACGCAGTTTGTCAGTTTGCCAGCATTCTGCATTATGAGAAGAGTTTGCTCATACAGCCTCCAGTGGTATACTGAGTTGATCGTGACCCTCATTCTTTCGGCCTCCAACATCTCCCCCTTTTTGTTTTTACATTAATTGGACAAAATCTGTCCTCATGTTATGGGGGTTGATGTCAGTGTGACTCTGGTCAGTCCTCATTCTGTCTTTGCACTCAGATTCAACTGGTTCATGGCTCATACCAGGGGAACCAGGCCCATGGTTGGGATCCATGGGTCCCTCCAGTCTCCTGTTCCATGGTTGCACACACCTTGAGGGCACCCACATGGTTTGTCCATCTCCTATAAAAACATAAGCATACCCTCGTCCCCATGTTAGTAAATCTATAGGCAGTGGGAAACATATTCTGAGGTTCCTTAATGCTTTTCCTACAAAATGCTGACATAACGTAGGACTGCTGAGCATGCCTTGGGGTAAAACTTTCCATTGATAATGAGAAACAGGCTTTCTCCAATCAACAGAAGGCACAGAAAACAAATCGAGGCTTATCCTTCTCGTGTAAGGGTATAGTAAAAAAAAATCTCCAAGATCCATTACTGCCAGAGGCCAGTCTCTTGCTCCCGTATCCATAAGCCCACAAAACTTTTAATTTGCACTGCACAAGTGGGTCTACTAGATGCTATTGGTTGTGATAGATAAATGTCCCTCCGAGTTGTACTTCCAAGTCCTTGATTCCCTTGTTTCTTCTTTCGTGGAGGAGGGTGTAATTTGCAGGAGATAAGCAACAGTTGAGCAATATATTCTCCCAGTTCAAAACCCAAAGATCTTGTAACATTACCACTACTTGAATTTCTCCTTCATAATCCAAATTAACAACTCCTGGGACTACAGTAATGCCCTGTAAGTTAAGACAGCTTTTGCCTAAAATTAATCCTATGTATCCTGTTGGCAAAGGTCCACAAATCCCAGTGGGAATCTTCGTGGATTTGTCTCCTCCAACTAAAGTAACACATTCTTTGACTGGGAGACCCAATCCTGTGCTTCCAGGTGTTCCTGGGGAGAGGGAATCAATGTGCCTCCGGAAACCCACCTTTGAAACGGAGTTGTGGGCTGGACTGGGGATGCCCTCATTGTTTGAGGTGCCCACATCCAGGCCCCCTTCTCATTTCCCCACAGGGGGGTGCTGTTTTGATGAAATTTTGAATGGCACTGATTAGCCCAATCATTTCCTTTATTGCAAAGGAGGGCAAAGTCCTGGTGTTTTTTTCTATTGTGGGGGAGGGAGCTGTATTATAAGATCCCTTCTTTCCAGAGATCTGACAGCATTCTTTTTTGAAAAGTCCAATTTTTCCACAATTATAACACTTTCCCACTTTAGGTTTTGACCCTTGGCTCCTTTTAGGTTTATCAACTACTAAACTAGCCATTGCTTGAGCCAACATTGTAGAGCGATGAAGCTCAATTCCCACATCTTGACAAGCTCTGAGAAAATTTCCTAAGCTTCTTGTACATCTCACAGGTGCCAGTGCATGTTTACAATCCATGTTTGCATTCTCAAAGCCAAAGTTAAAGTTAGTATTTCTGCAGCCACAAAAGAAGACGGTACAGGCCAATCTTCACCCTCCCTCTCCTATTCACCGCCCTTGATAGGTGCTGTGGGTAGGGCAAAAAATTCTTTCAAATTTTGAAATAATGACAAAAGGACAGTACGGACCAAACCCCAAACAGAAAAAACAGAAAGAATGGACAAATTCTGCCCCATGTTACCCTGATTCAGAAACTTCCCGCTCCCAGTACCTCTTTAGGGAGCTGACCTTATATCCCAGTACTTCTTTAGGGCACTGACCTTATATCCACTGCCAGCAGACTCGTTCCGGGGTTTCTCGTTCGTCTGGTCAGTTTCACTTTCTCTGCTCCAGCGGACCCTCCTCGTTCATGTCCCTGTCTGTCCCTGTCTGTCTCTGCCAGTCTCTACTAGTCCCTGCAAGTCCCTGCTTGTCTCTATCTGTCCCTGTCTGTCCCTGTCCCTGTTCATCCCTGTTTGGGCACCACTTGTGGCAGTTACTATGGGACTGAACAAAAGAGGATGAACGCAGAAATGAAAACTTAAGACAAAAGAATCTGTTTTAAAGAAGGGGTCGGGGGCTTCTTGCTTCTAGTGAGCAAGGGCCCTAAGCTTTCACAGCCCTCCATATTTATTGGGTAGAAAGAGTAGGGAAGAGCAGGTAACCATTGGTCAGCTGCTTGATTTATCACAGGTTCACATAATTGCTAACAGGCTTCAGGTGTGCCTGTAGATAATCACAAACACTGCGCCTGGGGCGTGACTGCCCTCAGCATTCCTTCTGGGTGGCAGACGCAGTTTGTTAGTTTGCCAACATTCTGCATTATGAGAACAGTTTGCTGTTTGCTCATATAGCCTCCAGTGGTATACTGGGTTGATCACGACCCTCATTCTTTTGGCCTCCAACACACTTGTATGCTTATCGTAGCACTATTCACCATAGCAAAGACATGGAATCAACTTAGGTGTCCATCAGTGGTGGGTTGGATAAAGAAAATATGGTACATATACACCATGGGATATAATGCAGCCATAAAAATAATGAAATCGGCTGGGCGTGGTGGCTCACTCCTGTACTCCCAGCACTTTGGGAGGCAAAGGCAGGTGGATCACCTGAGGTCAGGAGTTGGAGACCAGGCTGGCCAACATAGTGAAACCCTGTGTCTAGCAAAAATACAAAAATCAGCCAGGCATGGTGGTGAGTGCCTGTAGTCCCAGCTACTCGGGAGGCTGAGGCAGGAGAATTGCTTGTATTGTAACCTGGGAGGCAGAGGTTACAGTGAGCCAAGATCACGCCACTGCACTCCAGCCTGGGTGACAGAGTGAGACTCTGTCTCAAAAAAAAAAAAAAAAAAAAAAAAAAAAAAAAATCATGTCCTTTGCAGTAACATGAATACAGCTGGAGGCCATTATTTTAAGCAAATTAACATAGAAACAGAAAATCAAATACCATATGTCCTCACTTATAAGCGGGAGCCAAACATTGGGTACACATGGACATAAAGATGGCAACAATAGACACTGAGGACGATAAGAGGAGGGAGGGAGGGAAGGAAGGAGGGAGATAAGGGTTGAAAAATGACATATTGGCCGGGCACAGTGGCTCACGCCTATAATCCCAGCACTTTGCGAGGCCGAGGCGGGTGGATCACCTGAGGTCAGGAGTTCAAGACCAGCCTGGCCAACATGGTGAAACCCCGTCTCTACTAAAAATACAAAAATTAGCCAGGTGTGGTGGCATGAACCTGTAATCCCAGCTACTTGGGAGGCTGAGGCAGGACAATCACTTGAACCCGGGAGGTGGAGATTGCAGTGAGCCAAGATCGTGCCATTACACTCCAGCCTGGGGGACAGAGCAAGACTCCGTCTCAAAAAAAAGGAAAAGAAAAGAAAAGATAAACTACACATTGAAGACATATTGGGTTCTCTGTACACTATTTGGGTGACAGGTTCAATAGAAACCCAAACCTCAGCATCACACAATATGCCTATGTAACAAACCTGCACGTGTACCCCCTAAAAATCTAAAATTTAAAAAAATATAAATGCCTGCACCCAGGTGTCTGCGAGCATTCATGGGGCTCGAGGACTCAGACATGCTGTGGCTAATCCACTCAGCTCCACCTGGAACTTGTGTGGCCCCCAACAGGTCCCTCTACCTCTCTGGGCTTCAGATTTATCTTCTGTAAAAGTGTCATGGACCCTCCCAGTGGTAACACTAGGATTGCTTCCAGGTGCTCAGAAACAGGGGCCATAGGTGATATCAAAAGAGCACCCAAGGGCGATGTTTGGCAAATCCTTCAGGGTTAAGGGATCAGCTTTCTTCCTAAATGAGTTATTCAGCGGAGCTGCGTGCCACTCCTTCGGGATCACTGAGGATTATCAGGAGCTTTGGCGGTTCCCTTCTCCCTGCAATGGCCAGATGAGCAACCACCCTTATTTTGATTTCCCCAAAGCATCCATGGGGGTTCATATCACCTCATAGTTCTGATGGGAATTTGGCATTGATTATTAAACACCTCTATTCCAAAGAGCCTCTGACCATTCCTAGCACAAAGAATGTCTTTCTGGTCAACTTCTTCTCTTTTGGTCCCTTGCCTCCACCATGTTGCTGGGTCCTCTCTGTCCTCTCTTTTTTTTCTCTCATTTCTGGACAACTTTCTTCTCATTTCCTGGGGCATTCCTGGAAACTCAGTATTTCTCTACTAAGCAACTCTGCACTTGTATTTCTGTCCCAATCCAGTGGTTCTCAATTCTGGCTGCCCGTTAGGATCACCTGGGGGGTTAAAAAAACAATTGCCTAGGCCCTTCTCCAGATCAATTAGATCAGAAGGTCAGGAGGGGCCAACCCTTGTAACAACCACCACATCTCAGCAACTTAATAACTTTGTTACTCATTTCTTGTTCACATGACATCTCATGTATGTTGAGTGGTGCTACTAGCATTGATTCAGGGATCTAGCCTCTTTCCATCTTGTGACTTCATCTTTTTTTTTTTTTTTTTGAGATGGAGTCTCGCTCTGTTGCCCAGGCTGGAGTGCAGTGGCACAATCTTAGCTCACTGCAACCTCCACCTGCCGGGTTCAAGCAATTCTGCTGCCTCAGCCTCCCTAGTAGCTGGGACTATAGGCGTGCACCACCATGCCTGACTAATTTTTTGTATTTTTAGTAGAGATGGGGTTTCACTATGCTGGCCAGGCTGGTCTCAAACTCCTGACCTCGTGATCTGCCCGCCTCAGCCTCCCAAAGTACTCAAAGTGCTGAGATTGCAAGCGTGAGCCACCGTGCCCAGCCAACACTTTATCTTTAATGAGTGGACTCCATAGGTGTCATTGAAGAGGAAGATAGTTTTTTTGTTTTTTTTTTTTTTGAGATAGAGTCTTTGCTCTGTCACCCAGGCTGGAGTGCAGTGGTGCAATCATGGCTCACTGCAGTCTCAACCTCCCTGGCTCAAGCAAACCTCCTGCCTCAGCCACTTGAGTAGTTGGGACTACAGGTACATGCCACCGTGCCTGGCTAATTTTTTTATTTTTTGCAGAGATGGGGTCTTCTTTGCTTCCCAGGCTGGTTTCAAACTCCTGAGCTCAAACAGTTCTCCTGCCTTGGCCTCCCAAAGCTCTGGGATTACAGGCATCAGCCATCATGCCTGGCCCATGGTTTCTTTTAATCTGGTCTTAAGGTCTGTCTTGACAGTGGCCGTAAGCTGAGACAGCAATTTTCTTTCTTTATCTTTTTTTTTTTTTTTTTTTTTTTTGAGACTGGGTCTTGCTCTGTCACCCAGGCTAGAGTGCAGTGGTGCGATCTCGACTCACTGCAGCCTCCACCTCCTGGGTTCAAGTGATTCTCCTGCCTCAGGCTCCTGAGTAGCTGGGATTACAGGCATGTACCACCATGCCCGGCTAATTTTATATTTTTAGTGGAGACAGGGTTTCACCATATTGGCCAGGCTAGTCTCAAACTCCTGGCCTCAAGTGATCCACTGGACTCAGCCTCCCAAAGTGCTGGCATTACAGGTGTGAGCTACTGCGCCCGGTCTGACATAGCAATTTTCTAGGAGAGCCCCAATCAGGGGAAAGTTAAGTTACAGTGTGTAGGTCAGGTGAGACACAATGAGAGAGTGAAACCCAAATGCATGAAACAGAAGAAATTTATTACTTACAGGTCCCAGAGACATTAGAGGCGTCTACTGGTTGCCAAAGGGGAATTCTGGAGGTGGCAAGGAGCTCAACCAGTGAGTGGGAGCAGGAGAGAGATGGTGACAGACCTTGGGCCAAAGCCTTTATTGGAGTCCAGGTGTTTACCCAAGCAAGTTTCCCGTAGAGAGTTCTAATTGACGGGTTTAGAGCAAGCAGGCATGAGTTCCGTGGAGTCATGCTGTGACTGCGAGGTAGTCACTGTGGCATATTTGCACAGTGCCTGTGTAAGAGGGTCAGTAGAGCAAGTCAGGTAGGTCGCATCTAGCTGTCTCATAGAGAGGTGGTCACCAGGAAGTGGTTGTATGAAGCAGGAACTGGGATCGACCATATTGAGGAGCTGCGAGAGGGCAGAGAACTGGAAACTGTGGCTGGAAGGGTGACTAAGCCCTGCTTCTGATATGAGAAAGTCCAGCTTATATGTAAAATGGATGCCAAGGCAAAATAAAATTATAAGAATTCACTACATCAAAAGAGGGCTTTCACCAAAACCTGATCATGCTGGCACCCTGATCTTGGACCTCTAGCCTACAGAACTGTGAGAAATCGATTTCTGTTGTTGAGAAGCCATCAACACTATGGCACTTTGTTATAGCAGCCCAAATTAAGATAAAGACCTAAATAAATAGAGTTATTCATGGGTTGGAATCAATATTGTTCAGAGGTCAGTTCTCCCCAAACTAATCTATGTAATCAATGTAATCCCAATCAAAATCCTAGCAAGTTTTTTTGGTATAAATTGATAAGCTGATGCTAAAATCCACATGGAAATACTAGAAATCTAAAAGAGCAAAAACAACTTTGATAAAGAACAAAGTTGGAGGATTTATACTACTTGATTTTGAGACATATTATAAAGCTACAGCAATCAAGACAGTGTGGTATTGGCATAAAGATAGATAAATAGGTCAATAGAACAGAAAAGGCCAGAAACAGACTCACACAAATATGTTTAACTGATTTCAAAGTAGTGCAATGTCAATTCAGTAGAGGAAGGACAAGGTAGACTTTTCAACAGATGGTGCTGGAATAGTTGGATATATCCATACACAAAAAAAGGAAGAAGATGAAGGAAGAAAGGAGGAGGAGGAGAGAAGAAGAAGAAGGAGAAGGAGAAGGAGAAGAAGAGGAAGAAGAAGAAGAAGAAGTTGTTTTACTCACACGTATATGAAAATTAACTCAAGTTCATTCATAAGTCTAAATGTAAAGCCTAAAACTACAACACTTCTAGAAGAAAACATAGGAGAAAATCCTTGTGACCCTGGATTAGGCAAAGATTTTTTAGATACAACATCAAAAAGCATGATCCATAAAAGAAAAAATTGACACACTGAACTTCATCAAAATGTCAAACTTCTGCTCTGTGAAAGGCTTCTTTTTTTCCCTTTTTCAGTGCAGCAAGCTAAGAAGACCTTTTTAAGAGAATGAAAAGACAAGTCACGCATTGGGAGAAGATAACTGTAAATCACGTATTTGATGAAGGATTTATTTCTAGAATATATGAAGAGCTCTCTAAACTCAATAAAAATAGATGAAGTATTTGAACAGAAATTTCACCAAAGAAGATAAATGGATGGCAAATTAGCACACAAAAAGATGCTCAAAGTCATTAGTTATCAGGGAGGTATAAATTAAAGCTACAATTTTGGTGCAGTTTATACATTTATTAGAATGGTTAAAATGAAAAAGGCTGATAGTAGCGAGTGTCAGTGGAGGAACTGGAATTCTACATGGCTGGTGGGAATGCAAAATGTTATGACCACTTTGGAAAACATGAGCATATACCTACCATATGGCCCAGATGTTCCACTCCAAGGTATTTACCCAAGAGAAGTGATAGCATGCAAAGACTTGTACATGAATCTTCATAGCAGCTCAATTTGTAATATCCCCAGACTGGAAAGAACCCAAATACCCATCGACTGGTGAATGAGGATGGGAGTGAGGCAGGATTACAAAGGGGCAGAAGAAAACTTTTGGGGGTGATGGATATATTCATTATCTTGATTGTGGTGACTGTTTCACAGGTATATACATAATACAAAACTTATCCAACAGTATACTCTAAACACGTGCAATTTATTGAATGCGAACTATACTTTTTTTTTTTGAGACAGAGTTTTACTCTTGTTGCCCAGGCTGGAGTGCAATGGTGCGAGCTTGGTTCACTGCAACATCCACCTCCCGGTTTCAAGCAATTCTCCTGCCTCAGCCTCCTGAGTAGCTGGGATTACAGGTATGAGCCACCACGCCCGGCTAATTTTGTATTTTTAGTGGAGACGGGGTTTCACCATATTGGCCAGGCTGGTCTCGAACTCCTGACCTCAGGTGATCCGCCAGCCTCGGCCTCCCAAAGTGCTGGGATTACAGGCGTGACCCAATGTGCCCGTCCCCAGTTATACCTTAATAAAGCTGTTAAAAATAGTAATTAACAATGATGTCCAGTTTGTTGGAAAAAAAAAAAGAGAGGGAAAGGACAGAATTAAAAACTGGAAGAAAATGGTCTGCAAGATAGGAGCAAGTGATGGGAGTTAAAGGGTTTGGGGATCCTATATTATTCAAGGAAAAATTAAGGATTGTGAGGATATTAACTGTAGTCTTTGTTGAAAACCTATGTATAATACAAAGTTCAAGGTTCAAAATAGAGGATATAACCTCCATACTGTAGAAGGAAAAAGAATGGCATAAGAAAACAAAAATAGAACTTAGTCAATCCAAAAAAAAGGCGAGAAAGACAGTAAGGAAAGGGCCACTGGTTTTGTCTCTTCTGTCCCAGCCCATGTGTGATTGCAGATGGGTAGATCTGCTGCTTTGCATCAGACTCAGGGCCTCGGCACTCACATCCAGCCCCATGGTGCCGTCCCAGCTGTCAGCCCCAGGTGCTTGCTTGCCACACCTTGAAGTGATACTGGCGGGGAGCTCTTCCCTGCTCCTGGGAAGACTCCCCCAAAGCACATCACAGCCCCTTGCATGTCTTAGGCGCTTTCCACCTTCTCTGTGTCTGTTTTCTTTCCCCCCATATGCCCCTCCCTTACCCACTTCCTGGGTGAATTTACAAATTTCTCCTTAATAGACCTCAATGGATTAGAATCATAATCTCCAATTCTTTGTCAAGAGTAAGGTGGGGAAGAGAGGCCTTAAATAATCCATTTTGGTGTTAAAATGTTTCTTTTTGGCTGCCCGCGTGGTGGCTCACACCTGTAATCCCAGCACTCTGGGAGGCCGTAGGGGGTGGATTACCTGACGTCAAGAGTTTGAGACCAGCCTGGTCAACATGGTGAAACCTTGTCTCTACTAAAAATATAAAAATTAGCCAGGTGTGGTGGTGCACACCTGTAGTCCCAGCTACTTAGGAGGCAGGAGAATCGCTTGAACCTGGGAGGCGGAGGTTGCAGTGAGCAAGATTGTGCCATTGTACCCCAGCCTGGGCGACAGAGCAAAAACTCCATCTCAAAAAAAAAAAAAAAAAGTTTCTTTTAAAGAAATAGCTGGACTGGTAAGTGACAGTTTGTTATTTTTGTTATATTTACTGTCCTAATTTGGCAAAACTAAATGTTTGCAATTCTTTGATGTTGCTCCAATTTTTTCTGAAGTTTTACCTCCCAGCAAAAGTCCCTCATTCTCAGGATAGGTGAGCAGTGACTTGTTGCTTCTTTTTGTTTAAGGGGATTGAATAAAATCTCACGTAAATACCAAAGACTGCAGATCTGAGTATTCAAGTACAAACATCAAACCAAGGTGTATCAAAATGGGGGATTGCAAAGTATCAGCTGGTAAGGGAGTGGTCTTTCTCCCCTACCTGTCTGGAGGGAGCTGGGCCCTCTTGGTGGTACTGTGGGAATAAGAGAGTGTCTCTGAGTAATATTTATGTGTCTCATAAATCCACTGAAACTTGGAATTCCATGGATGCCAATCCTAGGTTGCCTGGGAGAGAGCTCTGCCTCTCAGAATATGTCAATTTATTCAGCCCAGTCTGCGAATGGGTGAGGGATGGGAGTGGGATGGCCAAGCTGACCGCCTCCTGGTTCCCAGGAAGCCCCGGCTCCAGTAGGTGAGGAGAGATTCAGAGGACAGGAGGGTTCGTTCCTTCCAGGGAAACCCCAGCCAAGGGATTTTTCAGCGGGGGAAGCCTGCTTTTGATGCACTTCTAGGGTGCATTCTGACAGTGTGTGTGCCCAGGTCCCAGCAGAAGATTTGGGACCATCTGAAACTTGCTGCTCCCTATGTCCCAAACACCTTGGCACACACAGTGCCTGGAGCCTGGGTGCAGCACACAGAGTTTGGGCCTGGGAGCTCACTCTCCACCCAGAGAAGGTACTCGGTGCAACCCCAGCCCAAGGGCCTCGGGCACAGGCTGGCACCTTCTGGTGAGCTGCTCTAGCTTCATCAGACCAGTTCCACCTCCACCCAGTCCCCCAGACCCTCGAGGTTCTGACCACAGGGCCATTATTTAACTGTTTCTCCTGCCTTTCCAGCAGGGACAGGTGCAGAGGACTTCAAGAAACAGATTGCAAGGGTCTGGCGGGGGTGAAATTGGTGCTGCCACTCCAGAAAGCTGTTTAGCAAGAGGCATCAGTAACTTTAAAAATGTTCACTCCCTATGACCTGGCACTTCCATGCATGCAAATCCTTCTTTAAGAAATCTCCCGGCCAGGTGCAGTGGCTCATGCCTGTAATCCCAGCACTTTGGGAGGCTGAGGCAGGCGGATCACTTGAGGTCAGGAGTTCAAGACCTGGCCAACATGGTGAAATCCCGTCTCTATTAAAAATTCGAAAATTAGCGGAGCGTGGCGGCAGATGGCTGCAGCCCCAGCTACTTGGGAGGTTGAGGCAGGAGAATGGCTTGAGTCAGGGAGCTGGAGGTTGCAGTAAGCTGAGATTGCATCACTCAACTCCAACCTGAGCGACAGAGCAAGACTCTGTCTCCAAGAAAAAAAAAAAAGAAAAAGGAAAAGAAATCTCCCAATGCAGATAAACCCCCAGGCAAATTTCACCCACACTTATCTACAATAGCAAAAATGGAAGCAAATTAAATATTGAGTGATAGACTATTGGTTAAATAAATTGAGACACACTGATAGGATGGAATATGCAGCTGATGAACATTTTATTTATAAAAAGGTCTGTAAAACACAGAGAAGTGCTGGAACAAAGTGATGGAACGATAAGGTGGAAAAGGCAGGATACAAAGTTGTATATACAAGATAATTGCTCTGTAAAAAGAACACCGGCAAATTATGTGAAGAAGAAAAGAGTGGAAGGAAGTACAACAAAATGAAATAATGATAGTCTCTGGTGAGACTATGGGTGACATTTTTTTCTTCCTTTTCTTTTTCTCCTCCATCTTTCCAAGTTTTGCATACTGAACAACTCTTAATTTCACTTTTTAAAGGAAATAGGGCCAGACGCAGTGGCTCATGCCTGTAATCCCGGCAATTTGGAAGACTGAAGCAGGAGGCTCATTTGAGGTCAGGAGTTCAAGACCAGCCTGGCCAACATGGTGAAACCCCATCTCTACTAAAAGTACAAAAATTAGCCAGGTGTGGTGGTGCATGCCTGTAATCCCAGCTACTCGGGAGGCTGAGACAGAAGAATCACTTGAACCCAGGAGGTGGAGTTTGCAGATCGTGCCACTGCACTCCAGCCTGGGCAGCAGCACGAGATTCTGTCTTAAAAAACAATAATAATAGAAAAAGAAAAAAAATAGTAGTTGTGCTACTTTACCCCCACCCCCGACCCCTTCTCCAGGGGGCTGGACTCGGAGTCACCTTCAGGTATCCGCCCTGTTCCTACTCTCCTCCGTGTTAGACACCTACGTGCACTCTAGTTTTCTACTTTTCTCTCTAGCCACCAGAACCCATAGGCAAGTAACCCTTTCCAGACAAGGAAGGAGCCAAGGTTTTCTTCATCATTTTTCCAAAGGCAAGAAGGCATGGCCAGGGAGGGCAAATGGAAAGGCAACCACTCTCTGCCGGTCCTGGGCTTATCCCTGCAATGTGCACCTGACCTGACCAAGGCCTGGACTTAGGCAGGCCTCAGGGGAGTCCCCAGCTGGATCTTGGTGTCGTGGACAGAGCAGATCTTATTGGGGCAGGTGGGAGACGTCACAGCCCAAACGCAGACTCTAAGCTGGAGGGGTCTGAGCGTTCATCAGGCCCACTGGCCCTCAAACTCAAGTGCGACAGTCACTGGGCATTGTTAGAAATTCAGAGTCCTGCACCAAGCCCCAGAGATGGTTTTGGTGGGTCTTGGTGGGGCCCAGGAATCACATTTTTCACAGGCTTCCTGAAGGGCTGGTATGCAGGTGGTTCAAAGAGAAGCCAGAATCCCAGTCTCACCCCAGCATGCTCCTCTTCATCACCAGCTGATGCAGGAGACCGTGGGACTGAGTCTGAGGACGCCAGGGAGGGAGGACAAGGTGGGGTCTGGAGTGGGAGGAAGGCAGGGTCCGACACTGGGCATGAGGCCCAGGAGTTCCTGGCAGATTGAAACTCAGACCAGATCCACTGAGCCTTGTCTGGCCCTGCTGAGGGTCAGCAGCCTGGTACTCTGCCCAGGGATGTGAACCTATCAGGATGTCCCAGTCTCCAGCCGGAAGAGCAAGGCCACCGCTCTGGGCTCCAGGGCTGACAAACGCTTCTAGGTCAGGCTGGAACATGCAAGAGGAGAGCCTGGGGAGGGTGGGGAGAGCCCTGGAGTCCGGGCAGCTGGACTCTGAGGCTGAGGTGGAAAGCTTTCGGGAATCGGTGCTGATCCGGCCAGCCATACTGCTTCACGGCTGGCCTGGCCAGGAGGGCCTCCTGCCCTACACTGAGACAAACTTCGAGAAGCCCAGCTCCTCCTCAGATGTGTGGAGGGGAGGCATTGAGATCACGTCCCCCTCAGGGGCCTGGGAAGGGGCTTCCTTTTCCTCCGTAGTCTGTAAAGACAACAGTGGGGTTTGGAGAGCAGAACCCAGATGAAGGGGTGGGAGGTGTGAGGGGTGGTCCCCAGGTAGCTGCTGCGTCCACCCAGCCTTTTCCACAAGTTCCAGCCCTCCGTCCATCTGCAGGGGCACAGGACCTAACAACTTCTCCTCCCCAGAACTCCCAGGCTTTGATTCATGGTCTCTCATGACCCCAATCCATCCCTCCCCCGGGGTGCCCTCAAGGCCCCAGGCTGGGTTCTGGCACAGTTGTGGCCTCCTGCCAGCCCACAGCACTGTCAGCTGTGACTCCCAACAAGCTATTCAGGAATTTTCTGGACCGGAAAAAAAGAGGATGTGAGGTCAAAAGCTCTGGCTTCCCAGGTGAAATGGGCTAGGCCTATGGCTCTGAATGGGGAAGGTGGGTAGATGCGGGGGTGTGGGGTTTGGGGAGCAGATGCTGAGGAAAAGGCCTCCTTCCACTTCCTCTAATTGTCAGAGCGGAGGCAGGCAAGGTGGCTCCTCAGCCCCTCCCTTCCCAGGGCCCTTCTGTCCATACCTGGCTTAGATACTGGATCTCTGTGTAGAGGCTGGGAGAGGGCTCAGGGATGGTGAGAGACCCCATGGGCCCTGCAAGGTTGATCACAGCGTCCTCTGGGTCCCGGCCATTCCCCAGTGGCTATAACAGAGACTTGGTCAGAACAGCCTGTTCTTGGCAGCAGGGATGGTCTGCTAGCCCAGCCAAGCCCAAGCAAGATGAGGGAAACGTGGGAGGGGTGGGCAAGGCAGGGAGGTGCTGGGAGGGGAGAATACTAAGCTCCTGGATGCCTCTGCCACTTCCTTCCTTCCTGCCTTGTCCAAGGAAGGACAAGCTGTCTCACCTCTCTGAAGCTCAGTTTCCTCAGCTGTAAAACTAGGTAAGAATTTGTCCTTTGGGATTATAATATTCATAATAGCATCCTACCACTCAACCAATGAGAAATTCTGGAATGACTGATTTGTTTTCATTATTTTCTATCCTTTAAAGCAGAAAGATCATGCAGGCTGCAGGTTCTTTGTAACAGGCCAAGAGACAGCAAAGTTGGACACGCCAGAGATTCATCGATTAACAAGGGACAGATGAAAAATTCTTGAGATGATGGGTCTGAGCAATCCATTATCCATCAGATGAGGAGACCACGGCCCAGGGAAGAGAGCAGGTAGTCCAGGGTCAGTGGGGAAGCCCATATTCTGACCCGGGCCTGGCTGCTCCCATGGGTCCTCAGACGAGGAACGCCAGGCCCGTCCATCTCAGGCCTTTCCCTAGCAGGTGGGCGGAGCAGAGGCTGGAGCCGGCCAAGGTCCCCAGCCAAGACTCCCAAGGCCACAGGCTGCCCTGAGGTTTCCTGGACAGTGAATCCCATGGTCAAATGGGCACTGATGCCAGAGAAAGAAGCTCCCATTTTCTGGGCATGTATAGGGTATATCATCTCACTCTTTCCTATTTACAACTATGTGAGCTATGGCAACAGGGGCTCAGAGAGGTGATGCAACCTGCTTGACATCACACAGCTGGCAAATGGCTGAGCTGGGACTCATACTGGAGACTGTCTGACCGCAGACCCAAGCTCTTTCCCTATACCCTGCTGCCATCCTGGCAGGGTGTGTGACACATTCCTCTTGGGCTCGGTGTCCATGGTCTACTAACCGGGGCCCAGCTTCTCTCAATACCTAGCTGCTGTGGATGGGGGCAGAGGTAGATGTTTGAGCCAAATCTTGTTAGAAATGCTAAGATGAAGCCTGGGTGTGGTGGCTCTTGCCTGTAATCCCAACACTTTGGGAGGCTGAGGCTAGAGGACCACTTGAGCCCAGCAATTTGAGACCAACCTGGGCAACATAGTGAGACCCCATTTCTCTAAAACCTTAAATTAAAAAGATAAAATATATACCAAAGAAAAGAAACACAGGGATGACATCTTCAGCCTTCTGGGGACAAGGTAGGAATTAGAGCAGAATTCCTTGGGGGAAGTGTGGGTGGTGGATGAGGGCACTGGGACGGGTAAGGCAATTCCCAAATGCTGCCACTTAGGGCCCTGGTCCCTCCTAGCCCTGCCCATGGTGAGGACAGAGGGGGCCTTGGTGCAGGGCAGACCTGGGGCTACACCAGAGGACTCCTGACATCAGACCCATGAGTCCATATTTACAGCTTTGCAATCTGGTTATAACCCAGCCACTACTGACCCTGGACCACCAGCAGCTGCAGAAGTGTCACCTGTTCCAGGGTGACCGAGTTTGAGGAAAGAGCCTCGCAGTGCAGAGGCCAAACGGCACACCTAGGCAGCAGCCAGGCCCACTATCGCAAGTCTGGTGTGATTTGCAACCTCTCCCCTGCCCCTCTGCCTCCACTGTGGACGATCGGCCCTGTTCCAGCAAGCATGGAGGCATTTTCTGGGTTGCTAAATATGCGAGATATATATCAGAGCCCCTGCTTCTAGGTACTAGTAATAAACCTAGTAAAGAAAGACGGAAGTCTTGGGAAGCCAGGGCTGAGTTCTGATCGGAGCTTAGCAGGCTATTCATTTCCAGGAGTGAGGGTCTGCAGCTGTCCCAGGGTCTTTCTCCTGAGTCTGGGGGAGGAGTCTTGGGCTGCGAACTTGGCTCCATTCCTCAAACCCCTTGTACTTCAGTGCAGCAGGGTGGAGGACGCAGAGGGCTCTGCAGCCAGCCCCATAGACCTGTCAGCCTCCCCATTTCTGCCTCTTTCAGGCTGGGTCACTGGGCAATTTCCCTTTTCTCTCTGAGCCTGTATTTCTTCATCTGCAAAATGAAGGGGATACTAAACTCTACCTCGTATGGGAATGATGAGGATTCATTGGCATATATAAAGCCCCTGACATGTAGTAGGTGTTCAATAAAAGATGAGGCAGACGAACGGATGGATGGCAATCCTTCTAGCAAGATCTCTTAGGGAAAGAAAATGCTGGTCTGACCCCTAAGACTTCCCTCAGGGTTTTCACACCCCTGTGAGGCTCTCTCAAAGTATAAGTAATGCATCCCCCTCCCTCTTTGACCTGAATGTGGACAAAGAAAGCCCCAAACCCCTTCAATTCCATCTCCAGACTCTGCTAAATCCTATGGAGAAGCCACAAGGGAAATAATCAAGAAAAAGCAGAAGCACCCACCTGATCGTGTTTACAGGGTTCTTGCCTCTGACCCTCTTGGGAGGCCCTGTTCCATCTTTCCCTCAACAAGGGGCCACCCCCTAGAGCCCCTCTGCCTGCTGGCCCCGTGCCCCTTCCTGTCCCCTCCCTCTTCAGCAGAGCCAGGGTCAGGAGCCTCAGGCAGGAAAAAGCCCAAAGCAGCCCTTCTCAGGGTTGCCAGAAGGCAGTAGCATGGGAGCTGTGGCTGGTACCGGCGCTCTCAGCCTCCTTGGACCCCAGCCCCTCTTCTGGAGCTAGGTGGGGTGAGACCCAGGCCCCAGCCCGCAGAGCCAGGAGGCCGGGCTTGGAGGCAGCCAGTGGCACCCACCGTCCATCCATCCATGTGTCTCCATGACTTTTCCCTTACTCTCCTCTGCTACCTTTGGCCCTGTTGAGCTTCCTGAGACAACAACAGCTGCTTCCTAAGCCACAGCCCAAAGTCCCATTTCCACCCCAGACCCTCCTTGGGGTGACCAGGCCTGAGTCTTTTGTCCTCCCTGGCGCCAGGAAAGAAGGCAATGGTAGCCCCGCTTTCCTGCCCTTGTGTTTAAAGGAATGGAGTGGAGGCATCTCAGTAAACAGCAGAGGGAGGAGGGGCCAGGAGGGGCTTCTGTTTCCTGAAGTGCGATGCTGCAGCCCCCTCTTTTGGAGTGCTGGCCTCGGAGGGCACAGTCTCTTCTTGCAGCAGTGGCCTTGGGGCAGGTTCCCTGCTCCAGACAATGGGCACAGGGACCCTTATTCTCTTGCCCCTGGTCCCCAGAGCACCACCCTCAGCCTGGGTCCCAGAGCAGCCACACCACCTTGGTCTCAGAGCCAAGGCAGGCTCAGAGAAAACATCAGGGAGTTCTGGAAAGAGAAGAGCAGGGAGTCAAGAAATCTGGGTCCTGTTCTCTGTTTGGGCCACCACCGGCTGTGTGACCATGGGCAAGACCTTTACCCTCTCTGGGCCTCAGTCTCATCTTTTGTAAAAGCACACTAGAGTTTGTAGCACTGCCAGAGTCCCTGGACCCCACCCCTGGAGGGTTCAGCTGGGTCTGGGGCCCTGGAGAGTGCATCTCTAACAGCTCCCTGACCCCTGGGCGTTCTGAAAGGCGATTTGCTTCAAACTGAGAGAAAAGTCAGGCTAGAGATCTCAAAGGCTTCATCTGGATCCAGCTCTGATGTTCTGTGATTCTAAAAGGGGGGATGGAAAGAAGGAGCCTGGAGAAGATGCTCACATGGCTCCTGGAGCCCACCCTGCCTGGCACCTGGCGGGAAATCAGGTTCCCACCTGTGAGTCCCCCATGGGCACTGTGTCTGGCTCACACCCTGAAGGGCTGATCTTGGGGCTCACACAGATTCCTCCAAGGTGGGGAGCAAGCGCTGCCTCTAGGTCAGGCAAGGAGGACCAGGTAGGAAGTCACAGAGGCAAAGCCCAGGAATCTTGACTTCCAGCCCCAAGGGGATCTGAGCTTGGGCTTCCATATGCCTCTGTCCTTACCAAGTGTGAGAGGCAGACCTTCTCGTTCCTCTGTGTCTCCGTGGCCTGTTGAGCTGAAAGAGATGTAGAAGGAGGAGCCCCTTGAAGCCAGGAGTAGCCGGGAGTGGCCTGTAGCTGCTCCCAGAAAGGTGGACTGGCCCCCTTGCACATGGGAGCAGGGGCTTCCCAGAGGGAGGAGGCAGCCAGATGGGCAGAGGAGCCCCTTCCAGCTTAGCCCCTTGGGAATGACCCAGTCTTCTGAGATCAGTGCATGGAGATTATCTCATGAGGGTCAGAAACTGGCTGGGAAAATAAATCTGTGTGCTAAGGTCACTGCTACTTAAGCCTTAGTGTGCACATAGGACCCCCTGGATGTTTTTGTACAGTGCAGAGTCTAATTCAGTAGGCTGGGGTGAAGGTCTGAGGGTCTGCATTTCTAACAGGCTACCAAGGGTTGCCACCGCTGCTAGCTGGCAATCAAAGTTTGAGAGGCAAGGTGCTAAGTGGCTCTGAGGTTGTGACCAGGAATGCTCCCACCCTGGCTTCTTCAGAGGGGACCTGGACAAAGCCCACATTTCCTCCTAGGAGCCACACATGGAAGGGACAGAAAGCAGGCCCGGGATTCCCCTGTGGCCACCTCCATGGGTATGACATTGTGATTATATTCCCGGCTCCACCACTTCTTAGCTATGCAAACAAAGGGCAAGCTGCTTAACCACTCTGTGCCTCACTTTCTCCCCCTGGAAAATGGGTGTACTCCACAGTGTGGAGATTAAAGGGGATAAGCAAGATAAGCTGGGGATAGTGGCTGGCACATGGTAGCTCTTATTACTGAGATTTTGGTTAATCCTTTTAGTCTTTGCCATCCAGCACAGGAGCCGGGAGCTGCACATGGCCATCAGGCACTGAAATGTGACTACTTCATGTTAGACTGGGTTTTGATGGCTCAATATGAAAAACTTGAAAGTAGAATATGTATCATTGATATTTTCATATTGATTCCATATCAGGATGATAATGTTTGGGATATATTGGGTTAAATAAAGTACATTATTAAAATTAACTTCACCAGATTGGGCGTAGTGGCTCATGCCTGTAGTCCTAGTTACTTGGGAGGCTGAGGCAGGAGGATCGCTTGAGCCCTGGAGTTCAAGGCTGCAGTGAGCCATGATCACACCACTGCACTGCAGCCTGGGCAACAGAGTTAGACCCTATGTCTAAAAAATAAGTAATTAAAATAAAATAAAATACACTTAAGTGCACTCATTTCTTTTTACTTTTTTTCATGTGGCTATTCAAAAGTTTTAAATTACATTTGTGGCTTGTATTCTACTTCTGTTTGATGTATATCTGTGATTTGAGGTAAATGAGGCTTAGGGCAGTTAGGTGACTTGCCTGAGGTCACACAGCTAAAAAGTGGCAGAGCTGGGATTTGAGCCCCAGCCTATGGAAGGGGCTGAGCAGCTCTAGAGACCCAGTGGCAGGAGTGGGGTTACAATGTCTGTCCTGCTCAAATTCAAGTGCTTGGTCCTGCATTGCCCCTGGCAGTTGGTTCCCACACAAGGAGCTGGCAATGAATTCCCTGGGATCAATAGGTAGAGAAGTGCTTGATCAGTTTAGACAGGCAGGAAGAAGCTGAGAACCCTTCATTCTCCCATTTCCCCTTTTGAATTGCTTTCCTAATGTTGACTACCTCGTGGCTCCTTCAGAAGGGAGGCCAGAGTTCCTGATGCTCATGTCTCAGACAGACACGCTGAGACCCACAGGGTCTTTCCAGGGCTGGATGGGGAGCTGCAGGTCTCAGTGAGGTCCCTGGCCCAGTGAGCCTCCCGCCTTCCTGCCGCCCACCTTTGCTCACCTTCCTTTCTCCACAGGAGCAGGTGGCTGCAGAAGGCGATCAGGCCTGCGGCTGACAGAAGGCTCAGCAGCACCAGGACTGGGGCCAGTATGCGGACCATTGGGATGGACACCCTGGAGACGAGACGCAAGGAGCCTAGTGGCTGTTACCAGATAAGCCAGAGTCTATGTCCTTTGGGGGTCCCAGGCACAGGCTGAGAAAGCCAATCCCTAGTGTGGAATCCAATTCAACGCAGCAGAGACTTGTGGGGGGTGGTGGTGTGGGGGGGTGGTATTTAGTGCTATTGGCTCTTGACAAACATTCTTTAATTAGCGCAGACCCTGGAGCCAGGCTGTCTAGGTTCAAACTCTAGCTCCACCACCTTTCTATACCTTGGATAAGCGACTAAACCTCCCAGGGTGTCAATTTCCTCCTTTGTAAAATGGCTGTGGTGAGGATCAAATGGGTCAGGATGTGTAAAGCGCATAGTTCAGTGCCAGACACATGCCAGGCACCACGTCAATGTCAGCTGTTAAATTCCACAACCCCTGTATAACTAGGTAGGAGTGGACCAATTTCACACTGGAGAAACTGACACCTGAAGCAATGAGCGACTCGTTAGGTCATGCAGTGGTGTGGGGGGAAGTTCCCGGTGGCCTCTATCTGGGCTGGTGTCACTGGCATGTGGGGCATCCTGGCATTCTTACTGTGAGTCAAGCCATGTCCTTTCTCTCTCCCAAGGAGATCAGAGGGCACTAGGGACCACGATGTCCCATCAGCCCTGTCTGGTTTGGAAGGGATCCCTGCCCCCATTGCCAACCCAGGATTCACTTTCAGCAGGGCCTGAACCTGCCAGCAGCTGCCTGGATGTCGGTAGCCAAGCGCATTTACAACCCCCAAGAACCAATCCTTCAGGCTGGGACTCCAGTTGTAAGGAAAAAAATTGTTTTCTTTTGGATTCTGAATTTTCATGCTTGGCACAGGGCTTAGTGCAAAGTATACAGGCAAAAGCCCCAGAACTGGGGTGGCCGTCCCTGAGGCTGGGGCAGGGAGAGAGGTCAGGACTGGGATCCTGGTGGACCCTTCACACTGGACAGGCAGCAGAGCTGCTGGCTCCTATAGTACAAGCTGTCCACTGCCCAAGAGCCCCTGTGAGGGACTCTCTGTGCTGCAGGCTGTGGCCATGACAAGAGGATGCGTCCGCTTAGAGGAAAGAGTGTTGAGTTCCTATTTTCTCAAAGGCACCTTATGGTTTAGTGATGGCTTGTAAGGGGATGTTGGTCACCTGGGGCTCACCTGGGCTTAGAGCTGCCACTGCTGAGAGGTGGACTGGCATCCTCTGCTGAGGTGGAGTCCAGCTGCATGGGGGGGCGGGAGCTCCCTGCAGGAGGAGAGGTCGCTGGGTGAGGAGAGGTTCCTGTGTACTGAGAAGTCCTTTCGTGCCCGTACTGGGAAGTCCCTGGCAATGGAGGGGTCTCAGCCCCTGTCTTCCCCTGCTTGGCTGTGGTGACTGCCGGGTAGAGCCCAGGAGAAGCTACAAGTCCAAAAGCAATGCCTCAGCATCCTTCCTGACCCTTGCATCCCAGCATCCCTGACTTCTGACCCTGGACCCCTGAACCCTAGCCTCCCTGGGACCCATTTCTCAGAACATCCCCAGCTAAAGGATACCCCAGTAAGCAAACAGATCTAGATGAAGCCATTTTGAGGAAGGAGACCGTAGATCAGGCACACCCCACAGCTGTGCATGATGTTCAGTCTCTTTCTGTGCCCACAGCTTGTTCCCTCTGTGAGGAGGTATAAGCACTCCCCTTCCCCGCTTCCATGACCCTTTCCAGTGACCATTCAGTGGACACCTTCCTGCCCTCCCCCTACAGTCCCAGTCAATTGTCACCTCCTTCCTCACCAGAAGGGCAGGTCCTCCCCTCACCACCATGTGCCCCCTCCCCAACCACCCGCGCCTCAGTAAGGCCTTGACTTCCTTCTGCAGCCATGAGACCAGGAAGGGCAGGGTGGCAGGATGAGTCCAGAGGTCAGGGCCCAAGGCCTGGCCTTTCTGGCTTGCCCCCGAGACTCTGGATGGCATAGACAGAATACGAGCTTTGGGGTCAGGCTGTGACCACTTCTGGGATCTGGCACTTCCTGTGTGACCCTGAGCAAGTGACCTAACCCTGCTGAGCCTCCACTTCCACAGCTGGACAACCCAGCTCCCAGGCTTGTGGGGACACCTAGGTGGCCATAAACTATTGTGTCTGGTACCAGGCAGGCACTCATTGGCTGCTTCTGTAAGAAGGGTGGCAAGGGACGGGGCGGAATCGCCATTCACTCACTGAATCCTGGGGGCTGGGTTTGCTGAGCTTTTGCCTTGGGCTGCAGGCATGTTGTAGCCAGAGGCTGGAAGGTGGGAGAAGGGGAGGGAGGACAGCAGGGTCCTAGAGGAAAGGGAAAGGCTGCTCTCAGGGGTGGCACCGCTCTGAACCCCTTTTCCTTCCTTGGGAGCAGCTGGCAGTTTTCCTACCCCCCACCTCAGCACAGAGCACTGCCATCTTTCGCCTCGGCCAACCAGGAGCCACGTGGCGGGTTCCAGCAGATCCCTGGTCTTCTCCTCCTGCAGCCCCCTGGCCTCCCGCCTAGCTCAGAGCCTCAGACCCACCTGCCTCTCAGCCTGCTTCTTCCCTGCCACCCTTCACACTACTCCAGTTTTGTCTCAAAAGTCTGTGTTGGATCCCATCCCTCTCTGCCTTAGAACAGTCACTGGCTCTCCATTGCCTAAAAGCCAAAGTTCAAACTTTTTAGTATGCCTTTCGAGGCCTCTTAAACTCAGGCTTCAGGCCGGGCGTGGTGGCTCACACTTGTAATCTCAGCATTTTGGGAGGCCAAGGCTGGTGGATCACGTGAGGTCAGGAGTTCAAGACCAGCCTGGCCAACATGGTGAAACCCCCTCTCTACTAAAAATACAAAATTAGCTGGGTATGGTGGAGCATGCCTGTAATCCCAGCTACTTGGGAGGCTGAGGCAGGAGAATTGCTTGAACCCGGGAGGGAGAGGTTGTGGTGATTGCAGTGAGCCAAGATTGCGCCACTGCACTCCAGCCTGGGCAACAACAGCAAAACTTCGTCTCTAAAAAAAAAAAAAAAAAAGCAAAGAACAAAACTCAGGCTTTGAGGCTTTGAACCACCTTGTCAGCCTCGTCTCTTTCTCTGTTCAGTGCTCCAGCCATAGAGTCACCCTCTATTCCCGACTAAACCAGCTTCCTGCCCACCTCCATGCCTTGGACATGCTGTTCCTCTGTGTGCGATGCCTTTCCTTTCCATCTCTGCCTAAAGCACTTCTTTCTGTCCTTCAGCACAAGCTCAAGGTCAACTCCTCTGTAATGTCTTCCCTGGAAGCAGCAAATCTCTTTTTCCTCTGTGCACTCACAGTCCCCTGTGCGTGCCTCCAGTGGCGCTAATGCTCACTTACACTGCAATTTCTTGTGTACTGGGTCTCCCTGCTAGGCTGAGACTCCTTAAGGGCAAGATGCCTATCCTCTTGGGAGGCCAAGGCAGGCAGATCACGAGGTCAGGAGATCGAGACCATCTTGGCTAACACGGTGAAACCTCGTCTCTACTAAAAATACAAAAAATTAGCCGAGATCGCGCCACTGCACTCCAGCCTGGGCGACAGAGCGAGACTCCGTCTCAAAAAAAAAAAAAAAAAAAAAAATTCCTGTCCTCTGTGCCCAGCACAGTGGGCAGAAGCCTGATGCAACCAACTCCCCAGGAGCTACTCCGGTCCCCACTTCCCCAAGTCCATCTGTCACCTCCCCAGTCCTTGCTGACTGTGTGCCATCCTGGACTCTGCCTCTTTCTCCACCACTTTCTCTTCTACAGATTGAGTATCCCCTATCCAAAATGCTTGGGAACAGAAATGTTTCAGATTTCAGAATATTTGCATTATATCTGCCGATTCAGCATCCCTAATCCAGAAATCTGAAATCCAAAATGCCCCAGTGAGCATTTCCTTTGTGTGTGTGATGCTGGCACACAAAAAGTTTCGGACTTTGGAGTATTTTGCATTTTTGGATTAGGGATACTCAATCTGTAACACTAGGTCAGTTTATTCTTGGATTTTTCTAAGTAGATGATCAAATCTTTTGCAAATACAGAGTATTTATCTTTTCCTTTCCAACATTTATACTTCTTCTTTTTTTTTTTTTTTTTTTTGAGACTGAGTCTGGCTCTGTTGACCAGGCTGGAGTGCAGTGGCACGATCTTGGCTCACTGCAACCTCCGCCTCCCGGGTTGAAGCAATTCTCTGCCTCAGCCTCCTGAGTAGCTGGGATTACAGGCACCTGCCACTATGCCCGGCTAATTTTTATATTTTTAGTAGAGATGGGGTTTCACCATTTTGGCCAGGCTGGTCTTGAACTCCTGACCTCATGATCCACCCACCTTGACCTCCCAAAGTGCTGGGATTACAGGCGTGAGCCACCATGCAGGGACTTATACTTCTTAATCTTGCATATTTCATTGCCTAGGGCCTTCAGGCAAAGATGAATAAAAGAAAATGATAGTAGGCTGGCTGGGCACAGTGGCTTATGCCAGTAATCTCAGCACTTTGAGAGGCTAAGGCAGGCAGATGGCTTGAGTCCAGAAGTTTGAGACCAGACAGGCCAATATGGCGAAACCACATCTTAAAAAAAAACAAAAAAACAAAATGTAGCCAGGCATAGTGACTTGTGCCTGTGGTCCCAGCTACTCTGGAGGCTGAGGTAGGAGGATTACTTGAGCCTGGGAGGCAGAGGTTGTAATGAGCCAAGATTGTGTCACTGCACTCCAGTCTGGATGACAGAGTGAGACCCCATCTCAGAAAAATGAATGAATGAATGAATGAATGAATGAATAAAAATAAATAAATAAAAAGAAATGATAGTGGGTACATTTGTCTTTTTCTGACTTTCTTAGAAATTCTTCTCATGGTTCACCATACTCAATGGTGTGCTGGAGATGGCTCGCACTGACTCACAAGAGCTCATTGTTAACTTTTCAGGAGTTGGTGAGATCGTTGTTAAACTGTCGATGGCTGGAAATTGGCCATGGGAATTGGACCACAGAAATGGACACCACAGAAATTGGAAAACACCACAAAATGACAGCATCCCCAGCCTGTTAAACATTTACCAGCACACCACTGTCGTCAGTCTTCTTCATTTTCAACATCCCAACTGCCATCAGAGAGAGGCCAACAGAGTCTGATATAGGAGGATATTATAGCAATACACATGTCATACACAAATAAAGAATTACAAATGAGGGTAAACCTAAAACACAAGCGAACTTGATCATAACTGGTAGAAATGACATGTGAACACTGATAAGAATTGGAAGAGATAAGAGAATCTTGTAAATAATGAAGAACAGATTCAATGTGGTTAGATGCTGCTGCTATTTGGCAAGTTTAACTTTATTTCCCCAAATTAAAGATCCATGGATAAAGGAATAAAAAAAAAAATAGGGGCTATGGTGGTAGGGATGGGCCTGGGATTGGGATAGGTCCCAGCTATGGGGCTAGGAGAGGAATAAAGCAAACATCAAAGCTGGAAACGACTTGTGTTTGAATCCCAGTTCCATCACTTCCTGCTGTGAGATCTTGGGCAAATCACTTAGTCTCTTGGAGCCTCAGTCCCTCATTTGTGAAATGGGGATACAAAGATGTACCTCGCCCACACTGGCCAGCAGACCAAGGCTCCCACTCCCCTGGGCCCTCTCTGGCTTCTTTCTCCTTAGCTCAGCAGGTCCACTTGGGGTTCTGGGCTCCCAGAGAGGTACTTTATCCCCTACCCAGGCCCCATAGCTCCAGCCCCGGCCCCCTAGTGTCCCTGCATTTAATGATCCCTCCTTCAGGCACCCTACCCAGAGGCTGGTTCCCAGGCACTCTAGCACCTGTGGCTGGACTTCAATATCTGGGGAGGTGGAGGCCAGGAGGGGAGAGTTGAGGGCACAAGCAGGGCGAGGCCAGCATGTCCAGGGCTCAGGTGATGCTGTGGGCTGGGTCTGGAATGCAGCAATGGTTGGCCCAGCCTTGGGAGGCCTCAGGAATATCTCTGACAGCAGGCGAGGAGTCTTCTTTATCCCCTGATATGTCTATCTTGTACCCAGCCTATGGAAATCTCCCTCCAGCACACCTGGGCAGAAAGGAAAGGCGCCGAGCCCAGCCCTGGACAGATCTGGGTCCAGTCCTGCTCTGACATCTACTACTGGTGTGACCTTGGGCAGCAAGAGTGAAACAATGGCCGAGACTCAGGCGGCTCCTTCTGTGCCCCAAGCCTTGCTCGGTGCTTGACCTGCATGATCTCCCTGAGGACTCAGTGCCCATAATGTTGGTACCAGGATTATGCCCCACCACCCCTCCCTCTTCCCTCTGCAGCTCCTGTCCCCAGCGTGGGGAAGGAGAGATATTTGTTACCTGGAAAGACGAACAGAGAGATCAGTAAAGACTCATCGGGGCCCCGTTTTTCGACCCCACACCAGTACTTCCCAGCGTCTTGCAGGGTGAGGTTCCACAGGGTCACAATGAGCGAGAGCTCCTGGCGGCTGTCACGGACGGACACCCTGCTCTTCATTGTCTCCTGGCCTTCTTCTTCTGCATAGATGGTGCCAGAGCAGCGAGAGAAGAGGATCCCACTCTTCCTGCACCAGTACTTCCGGTGGTCCCTTAGCTCTTCCCCGTAGGTGCACTGCAGGGACACAGTGTCCCCTTCGAAACTGCTGATTTCCTCTGGGCCCTCCAGGGCTTCATAACCTAAAATCGGAGCAGGAGTGGAGGTTGGAAAAACCAGGCTCCATGTACCAAGGTCAAGGCCAGAGCTTCCATTTTAGGAGGAGGAAGGAAGGCTTTTCTCAGTCATCCCTTCTGGGGACAGCCTTGGAAGAGCCATTACTTCCCTCCCATGCTGGGGGAACTTGGGGCAGGGCTGTTGCTGTTTTCCTAACCCTGGCCCATTGAGGAATTGGGGTGCAGGGGTGGCGTTCTAGATTCAGATAGAATCTGACAGCCAGATAGCCAGCAGGGTTTCTGAGTGTTTTGTTTTGTTCGTTCGTTTGTTTGTTTTTGAGATGGAGTCTCACTTTGCCGCCCAGGCTGGAGTGCAGTGGCCCAATGTCTGCTCACTGAAACTTCTGCCTCCCGGGTTCAGGTGATTCTCCTGCCTCAGCCTGCTGAGTAGCTGGGACTACAGCCACGTGCTGCCATGCCCGGCTAATTTTTTGTATTTTTAGTAGAGACGGGGTTTCACCGTGTTAGCCAGGATGGTCTTGATCTCCTGACCTTGTGATCCGCCCGCCTCAGCCTCCCAAAGAGCTTGGATTACAGGCGTGAGCCACCGTGCCTGGTTTTGTTTTGTTTTTAGACAGGATCTCACTCTGTTGCCCAGGCTGGAGGGCAACGGTGCTCATGGCTCACTGTAGCCTTGACCTCTGGGGCTCAAGCGATCCTCCCACCTTAGCCTCCCACTAGCTAGGACTACAGGTGTGCACCACCATGCCTGGCTAATTTTGTTTGTTTGTTTGTTTGTAGAGATGGGGTCTCACTATTGCCAACTGAACAACTGACATCAGTTGTAGGATGCATCCTGATTTTAAGTGTTAGAAGGTAAAGAAAAAGAAAGCCAAAGAATTGATGAAACGTGATAATTCTTCATCTTTCAGGGTTGTGGGGAGAGGCATAGCCGAAATTCAACAAATATTTGCTGAGTTTAACAGGGCAACCAGATGGGGTGTCTTGTCCGCCTCCAGGCTTGGCACAGAGTAGAAAAATTAAGATTAGAGAGGCAAAGCAACTCTCACAGTCACATTGCCATGAGGGGAAACCCACAGGTCTGGAGAAAACCTGGCTCTAGGTTCCAGAAACAGCAAGTGCGGCCCCGGCGCCGACCCCACCTCCCCCAACCCCCAGCCCGCCCCGCTCCCCTAGGGCTGAGGAGGCTGAGGATAGGTGGGGTGGGGCTATCAGTCAGTCAAGAGGTCCTTTCCCTGCAGACCACAAGGATGAGCCCCACATCCCTCCCAAGACCCTCTCCCCATCTCACCTGGGAGCAGCAGGCAACCCCATAGCAGGATCAGAAGCCGCATTCTGGGCGCTGGACACCGTGGGAGCAGACGCTGGGAACTGTGAGCTCCTCTTCAGTCACACGGGTCTTTAACTTCCTCTAGTCGCGTGAAACCAGGCCAAGGAAGCAAGGGGAGGGGCGTGTGGGTCATCCCTCCGCAGGCCCAGCCGGGGAGGCGCCTCTGCCTTCCCTTTTCTGAGCGCCCACGCGTGCCTACCCCAGGGCTCACCTTCCAGGACTGAAAACCCACACCAGAGCTTCTCCTAAACTCGTGCCCCTTCAAGGGGGCCTTAACCTGTGGTCCGTGCGCCCTAAGGGGTCTGTAAGTCGAATTCGCATGGGAAAAAGTTACATATTGACTTTCATCAACTTCTAATATTTAGCTTTTCCTCTTATTCAGAGTGTACTGTTAGCAGTACCTGCAACTTTGTTACCAATTACAATCACAGACACTGGCACATCAGGTTGTGGATATCTCGAAACGTCGTGTATACCCCTCACTGCTTGGAAAATAATGAGTTCCTAGACCTGCCCCTAGAGCTGGTTATTTACAATAATGAAACGGCTATTATTACATTACACATTTATAAAGAGTTTTAAGAATCATCTCACCAGTATTAGTTTTCTTTCCAGCATATGTATTTTATTTATATATTTACCCGCCATTATACTGAGAGAGGGGTCCATAAACTTCACCAGACTGCCGTGTGGTCAGTGGGACAGAAAGAAGCTTGCCCCTGGGGCAAGGCCCCTGGCCCCTCCTCCGCCCTTGCCTTTTGGAGGACGCAGTACTGCCCTTGGCCACGGGGCGGCGGTGCAGACGGGGCTGAGCAAAGCTGTAGGGCTGAGCTGGACCGGATTCCCTGGTGCCTTGGGCCTACAGCGCTGCAAGATAGGTCTCCTCCATGCCTGCGGAGTTGTTTTGGCATTTGAAAAAGTGAATTGGTGGTTTCTCCATCGCAGACTTGAATCCTCCTTGAAAGGACCAAAACAAACATGTACACTATTGGGAGCTCTGACACACTGGCTTCAAAAATGACTTTTTTTTTGGTTTGGTTGCAAAGTTCATACAGGTTGTAAGCAAAATTTTACACAATACAGAACGTAAAAAGGAAAGAAAGAAAAAAGGGAGTGCTTCTTGTAATTCCCCTTCTGCTTTAGAAAAGCACCATTAATATTTTGGCATATATCCTTCCAAATATTCAGTTGGAATTTTACTGACTTGTCAGGTTAATATCTGAAGCATTAACTCAGTGGTTCTGGGAGGGGAGATTGTGTGTGTGTGAGTCTAGTAACGTGGGGAGAAGTGTTTTAATTTCACAATGACTGCGAAGCACTGCTGCCATTTAGTGGGCAGGGACAGCTGTTCACGGTGGAGAAAACTATTACCATGATCTCAGCCCCTGACTCTCTTTTACATGTACAGACTACAAAAGGTGATCTGTTTTTGCAGTTTTAAAAAAACACAGATTAAAAAATATTTATGGCCCAGCACGGTGGCTCACGCCTGTCATCTCAGCACTTTGGGAGGCTGAGGCGGGTGGATCACCTGAAGTCGGGAGTTTGAGACCAGCCTGACCAACATGGAGAAACCCAGTCTCTACTAAAAATATAAAATTAGCCAGGCATGGTGGTGTATGCCTGTAATCCCAGCTACTCAGGGAGGCTGAGGCAGGAGAATCGCTTGAACCCAGAAGGTGGAGGTTGCGGTAAGCTGAGATCACACCATTGCACTCCAGCCTAGGCAACAAGAGCGAAATTCCATCTAAAAAAAGAAAAAAAAGTATTTGTTTATTTACTTATTTTTGAGACAGGTCTCACTCTTGTTGCCCAAACTGGAGTGCAGTGGCGCCATCACAGCTCACTGCAGCCTCAAACTCCCAGGCTCAAGTGATCCTCCCACCTCAGCCTCCCAAGTAGCTGGCACTACAGGCGTGCACCACTGTTGCCTGGCTAATTTTTTATTTTTAGTAGAGACAGGGTCTTGTTATGTTGTCCAGGCTTTTCTCAAACTCCTGGCTTCATGTGATCCTCCCACGTCGGCCTCCCAAAGTGCTGGGATTACAGGCACGAGCCACCATGCCCGGCCTTAAAATAATACTTATTCTGGCATTTGATAGCATATCTTTGCTCTTCTATTTATTTATTTTTGTCCTTACACAGAATAATTTCTGATCCTCTACATTTCTTAAATTCAGACTTATTTATTATATGCAAGGACGAGCATCTGACACTTCATTATGCTTTCTAGTGTCATGGGACCTGAGCACTGACAGATTGAAATATGTGTTATTTCGTTATAAATTGCTTTCCTTTTATTTTTTCTCCCTAGTATAGCTCAGGCACTATAGTGTGATTTTAAAGAAGTAAGTGCTTGTGAAGGCATATTATTTATGATTGTCATTTTAGGAGAGTAAGCGAGGTGTTATTAAATGTTTATTTATATAAAGAGGGTGTTGAGTGGATCCCTACCCTCTTCCTCTGCATATTTGAAGGTCCTTCCCCTCCATTTCCCAGCCCCATACCTAGCCCAGGAGGCTGGCTCGAGAACTCCATTAGAAACAGATTCACCAGACCGGGAAGTGGAGCAAGGGCTGGGGAGAAGGGTGAAAGTGAGGTGCTGGCATGAGCCTCGCACCTAGTTCCACCTTAGGCCTCACTCTGGGGTAGATGGGGCCAACAGACAGACCTCCGTGGTGGGCTGGGGATCTGAGAAGAGAGGATGTTTTTGTCCTGCTTCCCACCGGAAGCATGGGGAGGTGCCCCACCATCACTGCACCTGGGAGAGGCAGTGAGGCACAAGGGCTCCTGGACAGGTCACTGGGCTCGTGACAGCCTCATCACATCCTCAGGAAGGGCTCTGTGTGCCCAAGAGGTACAGTGGCAGGGATGAGGGGACTGAGCTGCTTGGTCTTCGATGGCCACCCTGGTCCAATTCCTCTCGGTTTGGACGTGGAGTAAATCACTTCAGCTGCTCCAAGAGGGTCACTTGCTCCTCTTAGATCAAGGTTTCCCCAACCTGAGTACTGTTGACATTTTGGGTTAGATAATTCTTTGCTGTGGGAGACTGTCCTGTGAATTATAGGATGTTTAGCAGCATCTCCAGCTGTACCCCCTAGATGCCAGTAGTCCCTTCCCAGTTGTGATAATCAAAAATGTCTCCAGGTTGGGTGAGGTGGCTCATGCTTATAATCCCAGCACTTTGGGAGGCCAAGGTGAGTGGATCACTTGAGCCCAGGAGTTTGAGACCAGCCTGGGCAATATGACAAAACCCCGTCTCTGCAAAAAATACAGAAAATTAGCCAAGCATGGCAGTGTGCACCTGTGGTCCCAGCTACTCAGGAGGCTGAGGTGACAGAATCACCTGAGCATGGGAGGTCGAGGCTGTAGTGAGTCGAGATCCCACCACTGCACGCCAGCCTGGGTGATGGGAGTGAGACCTTGTCTCAAAAAAAAAAAAAAAAGGCCGGGCGCAGAGGCTCACGCCTGTAATCCCAGCACTTTGGGAGGCCGAGGTGGGCGGATCACAAGGTCAGGAGATCGAGACCATCCTGGCTAACACGGTGAAACCCCGTCTCTAAAAAAATAAAATACAAAAAAATTAGCCGGGCGTGGTGGCGGGCACCTGTAGTCCCAGCTACTCGGGAGGCTGAGGCAGGAGAATGGCGTGAACCTGGGAGGCGGAGCTTGCAGTCAGCTGAGATCACGCCACTGCACTCCAGCCTGGGTGACAGAGCAAGACTCTGTCTCAAAAAAAAAAAAAAAAAAAAAAAAAAAACCTCCAGGCATTGTCAAACATCCCACTGAGAGGCAAAAATACCCTGGGTTGAGAACTGCTGTCTTAGATGATGAATAACTCTGTGGAACAAATAAGTGCACTTTTGTGTAAGTTATGTTTATTGTTTATGTAGGTCAGGGTGTTCCATCTTTTGGCTTCCCTGGGCCAAGAAGAAGAATTGTCTTGGACCACACATAAAATACAGTAACACCAGTGATAGCTGATGAGTTAAAAAAAAAAATCTCATAATGTTTTAAGAAAGCTTACGAGTTTGTTTGGGGCTGCATTTAAAGCCATCCTGGGCTGCATGCAGCCCGTGGGCCGCGGGTGGATAAGCTTGATGTAGGCATAGTAACACGGTTTTGGAAACAGGACAGTGGGCAGAACCTAATGCTGAACCCCAGAATTAGGTAAAACTGCATCCTTCTTTCCTCAGTGGAGCTGGGCCATCCTCGTAATACTCAGGGTGAGGTGTGGTGTATCAGTTTAGAACACACAATTTTTGCAGGTGGGCCAGCTCACCAGAGAAAAGGAAGAAGAGAGCCGGGTTACACACGCCTTGTTCCTCCTTCAACATTCATCAATCAAATCAGCAGAGGCATGGAGAAAGGCGTGGAGAGGCGTAGAGAGAGGCGTGGAGAGGCGTAGAGAGAGGCGTGGAGAGGCGTAGAGAGAGAGGCGTGGAGAGGCGTGGAGAGAGGCGTGGAGAGGCGTAGGGAGAGGCGTGGAGAGGCGTAGAGAGAGAGGCGTGGAGAGGCGTGGAGAGAGGCGTGGAGAGGCGTAGGGAGAGGCGTGGAGAGAGGCGTGGAGAGGCGTGGAGAGAGGCGTGGAGAGAGGCGTGGAGAGGCGTAGGGAGAGGCGTGGAGAGGCGTAGAGAGAGGCGTGGAGAGGCGTAGGGAGAGGCGTGGAGAGGCGTGGAGAGAGGCGTGGAGAGGCGTGGAGAGAGGCGTGGAGAGGCGTAGGGAGAGGCGTGGAGAGGCGTAGAAAGAGGCGTGGAGAGGCGTAGGGAGAGGCGTGGAGAGGCGTGGAGAGAGGCGTGGAGAGGCGTAGGGAGAGGCGTGGAGAGGCGTGGAGAGAGGCGTGGAGAGGCGTAGAGAGAGGCGAGGAGAGGCGTAGAGAGAGGCGTGGAGAGAGACTAAGAGTTTTGTGCCAGTGGGGTTCTCTGCTCATGGAAGGGAACAGCAGGAGTGGGGAAGACGTGTCCCCGGCAAAGACAAATGAGCCACAAGACAGGAAGATTTGGATTCCTGAGCTACCACTTGGAAGACAGCTGCCCTGGACAGCCACCAAGCGTGCGGCGGACTTGGAATGAGCAAGAGATAGACTTTTCTGTGTTTAGCCACGGAGATCTTGCAGTTTGCTAGTTGCTGTAGCACAGTGTAGACCACCACCATGCTTTTTGTTTTCCGTCATACATTCATCCTCTAGTCTCCTCGCAGCTTCCCTGCCCTAGCTGGTTGCAAACTCGATTTTTCAACTTTCTCCATCAAACAAATCTGAAAACTCCCTTTCAATTTTTTTTTTTTTTTTTTTTTTTTTGAGACAGCAGGGTCTCACTCTGTCACCCAGGCTGGAGTGCAGTGGCGCGATCTCGGCTCACTGCAACCTCCGCCTCCTGGGTCCAAGCGATTCTCGTGCCTCAGCCTCCTGAGTAGCTGGAATTAGAGGCACGTGCCACCATGCCCAGCTCATTTTCTGGTATTTTTAGTAGAGACAGGGCTTCACCATGTTGGCCAAGCAGGTCTCAAACTCCTGACCTCAAATGATCTGCCTGCTTCGGTCTCCCAAAGTGCTGGGATTACAGGTGTGAGCCACCGCACCCGGCCCCTTTCAAATTTTTTATGTTAACCAATGTAAGGTGTGAGCCACCGCATCCGGCCCCTTTCAAATTTTTTATGTTGACCAATTACTTCGGGGAATGACAGGGAAAATGATGGAGGAGGGCAGTAATGGGAGACTGGTAATGCCTCGGGAGCTCAATCAGTAAATGCCCACGTTTATTGATAGGTAAATTTCAAATCTTCTCAGAAACTTTGAAGGCTAACTGCAATGTGTTATCTTGGACTGGATCCCAGAACAGAGAAAGGATATTAGTGGAAAAACTAGTGAAAGATTAATAAAGTCTGGAATTTCCTTAATAATAACATTCCAATGTTCATGTCTTAGTTTTGACAAATGTATCATGATTATGTAAGATGCTAACATTAGACAAAACAGGGGAAAGGGTGTTCAGGAACTCTCTGTACTATCTTTGCAACTTTTCTGTAAATCTAAAATTATTCCAAAATATAAAGTTTATTAAGAAAAAAGAAAGTATACTGGGGAGGCTGAGGTGGGAGGATCACTTGAGCCTGAGGGGTCGAGGCTGCAGTCAGCCATGAGCATGTCACTGCACTCCAGCCTGGGTGACAGAGCGAGACTGTCTCAAAAAAAAAAAAAAAAAAGCAGTGAAAAGCTAAAAAGAACATGGGGGTTCCCAGGCATAAGTCTGCATGCAAGTAGACAGGAAGCCAGAAAGATAAGCTCAGTGTATGTGCTTGTTTTCCCTGTGCGCATTTACTGATTCCAAAGCAGCAGCGAAGAGGATGAACTAGGAGTCTAGGGCCCTCTGGGGGCAGGGAATGAAATCTGGCATATTTTTGGTCACATTAGGCTGGGACCCCAAAAGGCTGTACAAACCAGGCCACCATGGACTTCCACCCAGCTTTCTGTCATTTAGGTGTCCCAGGAAACTTCAAGCTTTGAACTTGAATTGAAAGTGGCTCTTGTCTGGCAGCACCTTCCCCATCCCTACCCTCGGGTACCTTAAAGATATTAGTGAAAAATCCTTTCTGGAGGAAAACAGCATCAGCCTAAGCTGATCATTTTTACAAGTAGTTTTTTCAAATACCATCTAATATATAATCAAAGATAACCAAATCTATGAGAAGACTCAATAAGCAAGAATATGCAGAAACAACAAAACAGACCCATGGGGACTCCATATACTGTAAATAGCAGGATCAGCCTTAACACAACTATTCTTACTGTGCTCAAGGAGGTAAAAGTCAAGCTTGACATTTTTGGCAGGGAACTGGAAAGAACAAAAAGTGACAGCAGATTTGAAAAAAGCACAACATAAGAATTCTAGGACTGGCTGGGAATGGTGGCGCATGCCTGTAGTCCCAGCAACTTGGGAGGCTGAGGCTGGAGGATCGCTTGAACCCGGGAGGCGGAGGTTGTAATGAGCTGAGATCGTGCCATTGCATTCCAGCCTGGGTGACAGAGCAAGACTCTGTCTCAAAAAAATACAATAAAAATAAAAATAAGAGAAATAGGTAACAAAAGCCACAAACAATAGGAAAAGTTATCAGAAATCTCAAAAAACAAAACAAAACAAAAAAACCCCAAAACCCCAGTACAGTAATTTCCCTTCTCATTGAGAAGTAAATGGAGCTGAGCCTGCCCTTTCTCCACCCGCTTCTGACTTGCCCTCTTGCTGCATGCCTGGGCACCAGCCCATTGCTCCTCTTGGAATCATTTGTGGTTCCCTATGGTGTCTGGGCTGAATGCCAAATGCAATGACAATGCACACCTGTAGCCTGAAGCAGATTCTCTCTGTCACCTCTTCAAGGATCATTGGCATTCTCTTTTTTTCCAGAGCATGCTTGGTAAACTGTCTTCTCCCTGTCCAGATGGACCCAAAGTCATTCATTCCTCTGGCATTGAGCTCATCTTCCTGTTCCCTGTGCAGCTGCTCTAAACGAGCACCTTGACCGAGCCCTGGCTGGGTGAGGTGACTCCTGCCCTGAGCTTCCGGCCATATGGGCCAACTCCGCCCTGGCTGCACCTGCCCTGTCCTAGGATGCAGCCTCTCCCAGCACTCCTGCTCCAAGCTCTCATCCACCCAAACATCTCTCTCTGCTTCTCTTTTCTTCCATTCTGCTTGCCCAAATATCCTCTGGACTAAAGGACATGTACATATAATATTTTAACAAATATTACCAGATCGTGTCCCAGAAAGTTTGCACCAAATAATATTCCTTCCAAATGTGTAAATGTGTTCTTTCCCCACATCCTTGATAGCACTGGATGTCAACAGACTTAAACATTTTTGTCTTAACAAGGGACATCGCCTCCTATTTTGGCTTAGAATTCTTCGATTATGAGTGAGGTTGTGCATCTTTTGGATTTTTTTTCCTTTTTTTTTTTTAAACGGGAGATCTAGCATCAGTTTTCTGTGTTTATTGGCTATGTATTTTTTGTATTAGACTATTTTCTTTGACCGTTTAAAATTTTTTCATCTTTTCTCATTTATGTAAACTCTTTTAAATTGAGGAATTTAACTTTATCATATTGCATATGATATCATATTTTGCAAATAATATTTTTACCTATAAAAATGTTTACCCTTTTTTTAATCACACATATCCACCTTTTCCTTTATAGATTTGGATTTGGAATTTACTTAGAAATGTTTCCCTCACTGCGGCCGGGCGCGGTGGCTCATGCTTGTAATCCCAGCACTTTGGGAGGCCAAAGCGGGCAGATCAGGAGGTCAAGAGATCGAGACCATCCTGGCTAACACGGTGAAACCCCGTCTCTACTAAAAATACAAAAAATTAGCCGGGTGTGGTGGCAGGCACCTGTAGTCCCAGCTACTCGGGAGGCTGAGGCAGGAGAATGGTGTGAACCCGGGAGGCGGAGCTTGCAGTGAGCCGAGATCGCACCACTGCACTCCAGCCTGGGTGACAGAGCGAGACTCTGTCTCAAACAACAACAACAACAACAACAAAATTAGCTGGGTGTGGTGGTGGGTGCCTGTAATCCCAGCTACTCAGGAGGCTGAGGCAGGAGAATCACTTGAACCCGGGAGGCGGAGCTTGCAGTGAGACGAGATCTCGCCACTGCACTCCCGCCTGGCCGCAGAGCAAGACCCCGTCTCAAAACAAGAGCGAAAGAAAGCTGTATCCCTACCTCACTTCTCACATCAAAATATTTTCTCAGTAAATTTATTTTTATAATCTTGCAGAGGAGGGCAGGTGATCTGCCCGCCTCCACCTCCCGAAGTGCTGGGATTACAGGCATGAACCACTGCGCCCAGCCTTTTTTCCTCTCTTTTTTTTTTTTCCATAAAGAGTAGCTATTGTAATTGTCGCCATACCTTATTTTATTTTGAGACAGGGTCTTGCTCTGATGCCCGAGCTGGAGTGCAGTGGCATGATCACGGCTCACTGCAACCTCTAGCTGCTGAGCTCAAGCAATCCTCCCACCTCAGCCTCCTGAGTAGCTGGGTCTACTTGCACATGCATCAATTTTTTAAAATTTTTTTATTTTTAGTAGAGACAGGTCTTGCTATGTTGCCCAAGCTGGTCTTGAATTCCTGGGCTCAAGAGATCCTCCCGCCTTAGCCTCCCAAACTGCTGCGATTACAGGTGTGAGCCACTGCACCTGGCCTATCCCCACATTAAAAAAAAAAAAAAAAAATTCCTCTCCTTCCACTTAAATGTCACCTTTCTCAAATATTAAAAGACAGTATACATGAGGACTATTTCTGTTCTTTCAATTCTGTTCTATTTGTCTAGCTGTTGATTGCCTCTTTAGTACTAAACTTTATTAATTCATTTTTTTTGAGACAGGGTCTTGCTGTGTCACCCAGACTTGAGTGCAGTGGTGTGGTCATGGCTCACTGCAGCCTCGAACTCCTGGGTTCAGGCAATTCTGCTTCAGCCTCCTGAGCATCTGGGACTACAGGTGAGCACCACTACACCCAGAAAATTTTTGCATTTTTTGTAGAGATGGGGTTTTGCCATGTTGCCCAGGCTGTTCTTGAACTCCTGGGCTCAAGTGATCAACCTGCTTCGGCCTCCCAGAGTCCTGGGACTATAGCCTCAGTACTAAACTTTAAAAATTGTTTTCATATTTTTAAATCCCACCTGCCTTGGTCCCATAAGTCTTTTTTTCCCAGAGCTTTCCTATTATTCACCAATGTTTATTTTTCCTGATGAATTGTGGTAGCATTTAATAAATTCTCTGTGAAAAATACTTCTTATATTTTAATTGGAATTGCATTGGGTATAAAGATTATTTCAGAATGAATTAATATAATTGCACTATTGAACTGTTCTTTCCCTAGCCATTTGAGGTACATTTTATCTTTTATGTCCTTCACTAGAATTTTAAAGTTTTTTTCTCCCAAATATCAGTAGGTCTTTCATTTTTCCTATTAAGTTTATAAATTGGTATTTAATCTTTCTTGATATCTTAGTTTGGATTTTTTCTTTCATTATACTTTATAATTATTTTTGTTCACAGGAAAGTCATAATGTTTTGTTTGTTTGTTTGTTTGTTTTTAAGACAGAGTCTCGCTCTGTCACCAGGCTGGAGTGCAGTGGTGCGATCTCGGCTCACTGCAACCTCTGACTCCCTGGTTCAAACTATTCTCCTGCCTCAGCCTCCTGAGTAGCTGGGATTACAGGCACGTGCCACCAAGCCCAGCTAATTTTTGTATTTTTAGTAGAGACGGAGTTTCACTATGTTGGCCAGGATGGTCTCGATCTCCTGACCTTGTGATCCGCCCGCCTCGGCTTCCCAAAGTGCTGGGATTACAGGCGTGAGCCACCGTGCCTGGCCGGAAAGTCATACATTTTTAATATCAATTGTATACTCTGCCATCTTAAATTTTTTCATCATTTCTACTAGCTTTTCAGTCAATTTCTTTGAGTTTCTAGGTATACCTGTGTATCATCTGTGCTGCCTCCTTTTTTCTAATATCTATGTCTATTGTTTCTTTTTCTCATCTGCTGATATTGGCCGACATTCAGAGTGATATTAAATGATTCATATTGGTAGGCACTTTGAGGCTTATTAGATTCATACCCACTTAGGGATTCATACTGGATTCATACACATAAGATATGCCCTCTTGATCAACTGATCGTTTATCATTATGAAATATCCCCTTTTATCCCTGGTAATATTCCTTGCTTTGAGGTCTACTTTGCCATATATATTTTTTTTTCTTTTCTTTTTTTTTTTTTTTTTGAGACGGAGTCTTGCTCTGTCGCCCAGGCTGGAGTAAAATGGTGCAATCTCGGCTCACTGCGACCTCCGCCTCCCAGATTCAAGCGATTCTCCTGACTCAGCCTCCCAAGTAGCTGGGAGTACAAACGCATGCCACCACGCCTGGCTAATTTTTCTATTTTCAGTAGAGGCGAGGTTTCACCACTTTGGTCAGGCTGGTCTCAAACTCTTGACTTTGTGATCCACCTGCCTCGGCCTCCCAAAGTGCTGGGATTACAGGCATGAGCCACCGTGCCCGGCTTGCTTTGCCTTATATTAATGTAGTCATTCCAACTTATTAATTAGTTTTTCCATGGTAAATCTTTTTTTAATTCATTTTCTTTTAGGATATCTGTGTCTTTATTTTTCAAGTGAGTTTATTCTAGAAAGCACATTAAGTCTTGCTTTTTAATCTAGTCTGACAATCCTTGCCTTATAATTGGAGGATTTAGATCATTTTGTTTCGTTTTGGTTTTGTTTTTTAGAGATGAGGTCTCACTCCGATGCCCAGGCTGGAGTGCAGTGGCACGATCACGGCTTATTGCAGCCTCCATCTCCAGGGCTCAAGCAATCCTCCCACCTCAGCGTCCTGAGTAGCTGGGACCACAGTTGAGTGCCACCACACCTGGTTAGTTTTGTTTATTATTATTATTTTTTTTAGAGATGAGGTCTCACGATATTGCCCAGGCTGGAACTCCTGATCTCAGGTGATCCTCCCCGCTTGGCCTCCCGAAGTGCTGGAATTTACACGTGTGAACCACTGCACCTGGTCTAGACCATTTACTTTCAATAAGAACAATTTTTTTTCTGAGACAGAGTCTTGCTCTGTTGCCCAGACTGGAGTACAGTGGCATGATCTGTACTCACTGCAACCTCCACCTCCCAGGTTCAAGCAATTCTTTTGCCTCAGCCTCCCAAGTAGCTGTGGTGGTGTGTGCCACCACGCCCAGATAATTTTTGTATTTTTAGTACAGATGGGGTTTCACCATGTTGGCCAGGCTGGTCTCAAACTCCTGACCTCAAGTGATCCGCCTGCCTCTGCCTCCCAAAGTGTTGGGATTACAGGCGTGAGTCATTGTGCCCCACCTAACTTTTTATCCTATTAATAGATTGTCTTACATGGAGTTATAGTAATAGCTTTCCAAATATTAAAAAATTTAATTTCCAAATATTAAATCATTTTTAGAATACACTCTACTTATTCATACGGTGTTATTCTTTTTAGGTTCTGGTGAATTTGTTAGCTGATACAGTTTTTAGGATTTTTGCACCAATATTTATAAATGTGACTCATTTGCAGGTTTTTTTTTTTTGGCCTTTTTTGACAGGTTTTAGTATCAATGCTATTATAAAAAGAATTTTGAAGATTTCTTTCTATTTCTACCTTCTAGAAGAATTAAAATAAGTGTTTATTCCTTAAATGTTTGGTGAAGTTATCCTGAAGAACTAGCAGGACTTAATGCTTTTTGAGGGAGCAGTTGACAGTTCTACTCTATTAACATTGATCTATTAATATTTTATCTTTCTTTTGAGGTAGTTTTGGTAATTTTTTTATAATAATAAAGTGGGTTTCTGACCTAATGAAGGCCTCTGACCTCAGTCATGGCATCAAGATCACAACACCCCAGTAATCATACAGTATGTACTTTTTTTGTGTTTGCCTTCTTTCATTCAGTCTGTCTGTCTGTCTGTCTGTCTGTCTGTCTATCTATCTATCTATCTATCTATCTATCTATCTATCTATCTATCTAATTTTTGAGATGGAGTCTTGTTCTGTAGCCCAGGCTGGAGTGCAGTGGTGTGATCTCGGCTCACTGCAACCTCCACCTCCCAGGTTCAAGTGATTCTCGTGTCTCAGCTTCCTGAGTAGCTGGAATTACAGGTGCCCACCACCACACCTGGCTAATTTTTTTTTTTTTTTTTTTCACTAGAAATGGGGTTTCACCATGTTGGCCAGGCCAGGCTGGTCTTGAACTTCTGACCTCAAGTGATCCACCCAGCTCAGCCTCCCAAAGTGCTGGGATTACAGGCATGAGTCACTGTGCCTGGCCCAGTCAATCTATTTTGATGTTCATCCATGTTGTTGCATGGTAGGGATAGTCTTTGAGTTGTAATTTGTTTCTTTTTATTGGTGAGTAAATATGCCATTGTATGGATATACCACAAGTGAATGAATATTTATCCATTCACTTCTTGATGGACACTTGAATGGGATTAATGCCCTTATAAGAGAACTTGAAGGGAGCACCCTAGTCCCTTTGGCCCCTACTGCCACATGAGGACACAGCGTTCATCCCTTTATGCCCGTCTTTCCTTTTTTTTTTTTTTTGAGACGGAGTCTCGCTCTGTCGCCCAGGCTGGAGTGCAGTGGCGCGATCTCAGGTCACTGCAAGCTCTGCCTTCCGGGTTTCACGCCATTCTCCTGCCTCAGCCTCCCAAGTAGCTGGGACTATAGGTGCCTGCCACCACGCCTGGCTATTTTTTTGTATTTTTAGTAGAGACGGGGTTTTGCCATGCTGGCCAGGATGGTCTTGATCTCTTGACCTTGTGATCCACCCGCCTCAGCCTCCCAAGGTGCTGAGATTACAGGCGTGAGCCACCGCACCTGGCCTATGCCTGTCTTTCTCTTCCACCATGTGAGGATACCTATCCAGTGCCATCAGTGAGGAACAGGCCCTCACCAGACACTGAACCAGCTGGCCCCTTGATCTTGGACTTTCCGGCCTCTAGAACTGTAAGCAATAAATTACTATTACTTCTTATAAATTACTGTGGTATTTTGTTATAGCAGCAGAAACTGACTATGACAGGTTTTAATTTGCATTTCCCTGATGACAAATGATGTTGGATGAGTGCTTTCTCATATGCTTATTGGTTATTTGTATATCTTCTTTTGTGAAGTGCATGTTCATATCTTTTGCCTGTTTTTTGATTGGGTGGTTTGTCTTTTTATTGAGTTACAGGAGTTCTTTATTCTGAATACAATCTCTTTGTCAGATATATTTCTTCCTAGTCTCCCAGTCTGTGGCTTGCCTCTTTTCTTTTCCTTTCCTTTCCTTTTCTTTCTTTTTTCTTTTCTTTTTTTTTTTTTTTTTTGAGACAGGGTCTTACTCTGTCACCCAGCCTGGAGTGCAGTGTCACAATCATGGCTCACTGTAACCTCTGCTTCCCAGGCTCAAGTGATCCTCCTGCCTCAGTCTCCTGAGCAGCTGGGACTACTGGCACAAGCCAACACGCCTGGCTAGTTTTTGTAATTTTAGTAGATACCGACTGGGTTTTGCCGTGTTGCCCAGGCTGGTCTCGAACTCCTGGGCTCAAGCCATTCACCCGCCTTGAACTCTTAAAGTGCTTGAAGGGATTACAGGTGTGGGCCACTGCACCTGGTCCCTGGTCCTATTTTCTTAATAGTGTTTTTTGTTTTTTTTTTTTTTTTTTTTTTTTTTTGAGACGGAGCCTCACCCTATGGCCCAGGCTGTAGTGCAGTGGCGCGATCTCCACTCCCTGCAACCTCCGCCACCACAGCCGGCTAATTTTTGGTATTTTTAGTAGAGACGGGGTTTAACCATGTTAGCCAGAATGGTCTCCATCTCCTGACCTCGTGATCTGCCCGCCTTGACCTCCCAAAGTGCTAGGATTACAGACGTGAGCCACCGCGCCCGGTCTTTTTTTTTTTTTTTTTTTTTTTTTGAGATGGAGTCTCACTCTGTCACCCAGGCTGGAGTGCAGTGGCCTGATCTTGGCTCACTGCAACCTCTGCCTCTCGGGTTCAAGCAATTCTCCTGCCTCAGCCTCCTGAGTAGCTGGAACTACAGGCGTGTGCCACCATGCCTGGCTAATTTTTTGTATTTTTAGTAGAGATGGGGTTTCACTGTGTTAGCCAGGATGGTCTCAATATCCTGGCCTCAGGTGATCCACCCACCTTGGCTTCCCAAAGTGCTGGGATTACAGGCATGAGCCACTGCACCTGGCCAATAGTGTTTTTTGATGAGCAGGAGTTTAAAATTTTGATGAGGTCCATTTATCAATTGTTTTCAGGGTCCACGCTTTTTTTTTTAATTTTTTCTTTTTTAGAAATGGTGTCTCTTTGTCACCCAAGCTGAAGTGCAGTGGACTGATCACAGTTCACTGCAGCCTTGAACTCTTGGGCTCAAGCAATTCTCCTGCCTCAGCCTCCTGAGTATGTGGGATACAGGCTCATGCCACCATGCCTGGCTTTTTTGTATCCTTTCTAGGAAATCTTTGCATACCCCAAGATTTAAAAGATACCCTCCTGTTTTCTTCTAGTAGCTTTATCGATTTGCTTTATGTTTAGGCCAATGATCTCTCTTAAATTGCGTTTTGAATATGGTGTGAGGTAGGGATTGGGTCCCTTCAGGCACATAAATATCTACTTGTTCCAACACCACTTCCTGGTGTTCTTGTCCAAAATCATTTGACCCATATCAGATGGATCAGATGGTTCTCATTATCTTTCCAACAGTAAGCATTGCAGCTAAGAATGTGTCTCATGCAGTCTCTCTCCACTCAAAAAGTGTGGTCTGCAGACCAGTGGCATCACATCACCTAGGAGCTTGTCAGAAATTCAGAATCTGGCACCACTCCAGCATTACACAATCCCCTAGTGAGTCTCAGGCACGTTACATTTTGAGGAACAATAGTGTAGATATTTCTTGAGGAATGAGGATAATTTTTGAGGAATGAGGGGAAACGTCATCATGACATTTGCTGCCTCTCACAGCCTCCCCATGCACTACAGCCTGTGGGGCCTGCCAACCCATTTTCCCTGGTTCCTGTGCAGGGCTAGATTTACTTCCAGACTTAACCTCTGGGTCCACCTCTCCTGACATGTGCTGTGCCGTTCTTTGCTGCTGGGATTGAGGGAAGGGGGCCCACTCACTCACCCACTCCTCACCTTTTAATACACACAACCACCTGCTCACTCACCCAGCAGTTCCTATGCTCTCCCCTATACACATTCTTTCACCAGGAACCTCAGTTTCCTCAATTGCAGAACCAAAATAAGAATGGTCTTGATATCAGGAACTACTGTGAAGGGAAGTGATCTGAGGAGTACCTGGGCATGGAGACAGCACAATAGAAGTCAGTTATCGTCATGGCCATTTCAGAGCTCTTTTTCCAGTAAAGCCCCTGGATGCTGCTCGCCTCTGCTATGTAGCCTCACTCCCCTGCAGCCGGGCAGAATGGAGTCCCCCTTCTCTCCAGCCTGACTTCTCCTCCCCTGCTCCGCGTCCCCAGGGCAGCGTGCACCGATAAATCTTCCCCAGCGCGTTGCATTGTTACAGCGAGTTGCCCTCGCATCCGACCGGCCACCCGCCCCACCTCTGGAGATCTTCAAACCCAGGATCTGTGCCTTGGTCGTCTTTGAAGCCCCGGCCCCTGGCACAGCGCCTGGCACCTGGAGGGCGCTCAATAAATGTTTGCAAAATCTAATTCTCTGTTGAGCAGGTGTCCACCCCTCCACTCGCGGAGGGTGGGTTGCGCGGGCGGAAGGGAAGGCTGGCTGTGTGCCAGGGTGCGGGGGGACACAGGCAGGGGGCTCAGGGAGCGGGAGAGCGGGAGGGGGTACGACGCTGGCTAGCGGAGCCCGGCCCGGAGGGTGCGGCGGTGCCAGACGCGGAGGGCGGCCTCCGCTCCTCCCCGCGCCGCGCCTCCTCCCCGCGCCGCGCCTCCTCCCCGCGCCGCGCCTCCTCCCCGCGCCGCGCCTCCTCCCCGCGCCGCGCCTCCTCCCCGCGCCGCGCCTCCTCCCCGCGCCGCGCCTCCTCCCCGCGCCGCGCCTCCTCCCCGCGCCGCGCCTCCTCAGGCTCCGCCACCCCCGCCCGGCGCGGCAGCCGCAGGGAGGGGTCCGGGAAGGCGGAGCCAGCGGCGGCCCAGGCTCTGGGCACTCGCGCGGCTCCCGTTCGCGGAGCACACATCCCGGCGCGACGAGGTAGGAGGCCATGAGGGGAACGGACGAGGGAGCTGGGCGCCGCGGCGGGAGGGGCGGGAGGCCGGGCCAAGACCCTCCTCTCGTGCTCCCGGACAGCCTCGCGGCCCACCGAGCCCACCGCGGGAGTCTCAGCCCCGCCCCTCGGCCCCCGCCTCCCTCTTCCCGCGCCCGCCCCGCCGCGCGCCCCCCGCTCCCTGCTGCTCCGCGTCCTCCGGGACCGCCCTCCGAGGTCCCCCGGGGTCGCTGCTCCTGCGCCCAGTGCGCTCCTTGTTCTCCCACAGGTTCCTTCGGAGAGCGAGCGGGAGTCGGTGCTCGGCCTCCTGCGGGGAGCAGCCCGAGGGTGAGTCCGGAGTGGCGTGGCGGGGCGGGGCGGGGCGGAGGCTGGAGGGCCCGGGGCCGCTCTTACGCCTCTTAGTGGCACCGGGGCTCGGCGCTGCGGGCTGGCTCCATGTTTGCGGAATGAATCAATCATGACTCTCCTTCTCCTCTTCCTAAGGAGGACTTTTTGAGGTCCACGTGCTGCAGAGCACCTTTGGAGGGCCTCCTGAGATAGGGGTCCCCCCTCCTGCATAGTGGAAGCCCGACTCCCATTTCCCCCCCTCCTCTCTGCACTCCAGTCTGGAGGCTCCCTTTGGGTTGGGTCTTGGGGGGTCGGGGACAGGGGGCTTGTAGGCCCAGCCAGGTAGTTGTGGAAGGTGTGTCCCAGCAGGAGACTTGAGCCAGGGCTCTTACAAGGTTGCAGTGGTGGGGGCGCGCTGCGGAGGACAGCAGACACTGTCAGGCAGGGTCACTTGGCACCTCCAAGGCCAGCCTGGAAGAGCCTGCTTGAATATGAATTTTGACCCACAACTTACTGAAACCTTCCACGCCGCTGTTTCTTCATCAATAAAATGGGAACATTCGCAGTCATTTCTCAGGACTTTGTGCAGACAAAAAGTTTATCATAGAAATCACCCCACACAATGCTTGGCACATTGAGGACACTCAGCACATCTTAGCTTTATTTCCTTCCTCTCTGAAAAAAGTAAGCAGAGTTATTTGTTCCCATCCTCTCTGTCCACAGCCTGGTCTCAGAGAACACAGTAGATGTGTAGTCAGTTTGTTCAATAAATATGCTTGATGGAGCTTCAATACCCACCTCCACCCCCTTCTCCCAGAATCTGCAGGGAGAGGTCGGGAGGTGACAACGCCAGCATGCCAGTGCTATCGGAGGACTCTGGTAAGTACCTCCCCCCGGCTGGACCTGCCACAGCCCTGAAGACAAGAGCCTGCCTGGCAGCCTCCAGGCCCTGGCAGTGAGAGCCTGGGGAGAGAATGTCCTCACGGCAGGACTGAAGTGCTGTTTGAGGCCCCACTCGGCCTCCTCGGGGGCAGGGAGCACCCATTGCGTTTGCTATCCTTTGTTTTTCTCACCTCTCCCCAGGTTTGCATGAAACCCTGGCCCTGCTGACCTCCCAGCTCAGACCTGACTCCAACCACAAGGAGGAGATGGGCTTCCTGAGGGATGTTTTCAGTGAAAAAAGCCTCAGTTACTTAATGAAGGTGAAGTCCCACGTCATCCTGCGTAGAAGGGTGTCTAGAGGTCCTTCTAGCTGTCTGTGGCCGTCTGAGGTCATCCTAGTCATCTCCCTGCCCCAGGAAGGCCTTCACTTGCCCACTACACAGGACTTTCTCTTATGGTGCTCTGTCAGTGGCCCAGTCTGCTGCCCCAAATGTCCCCACAGCCGTGGGTGGGATGTGTGGTGTCCAGGGTGCATCTGAAATACTCTGTCTTTGCAGATTCATGAGAAGCTTCGCTATTATGAAAGGCAAAGTCCAACCCCAGTTCTGCACAGCGCTGTGGCCCTCGCTGAGGACGTAAGCCCCAGGTTTCTCCTTACAGTGTCTGCCCCACTCCCCACCCTGTAGGGCTCCTTCATCTTGCCTCGTTTGCTTAGTGTGGGGACACCGGGAATCAGGAGCCCAAAGGTGAAGAGGTGTTTTCTTCCCTTGTCCTCCTTCTCTTCCTCTCTCTGGGTTCCCCGAAAGGTAGGGAGGAACCCGTGAGCCTTGGACTGGGCTGGGAGACACTGTGACATGGAGCTGCCCACTTACTGTGTGTTCTTTAGCAAGTCTGCTTCCTCTGCTGTAAATGAGAGCATTGGATTGGCTCAGCAGTTCCCAAACTGCCCTGAGGACTGGTGATTTGAATAGGTCAATAAGACATTATATCTATGCTTTCCTGAAGTCAAGGGACCTACAGTGTGTCCCCGCATACTGGCTCAGGCTTCTCATTTTTTAAAGGAACGCTTCTTAATTTCTTGTGGACCTAGTCGTCTATGTTGCGTGGTTGGGGAAAACCCATTCTGGTTGATTACTAAGATCAGTTCCTGAATAAACTCACCTAACCCCAGGAGATGGCCTGGGGAGGGATGAGTGCAGCCTGTGGGTGCAGAGCCCTGGGCCCTTCTCCACTGTGGAATGTGATTAGGGGCACATTAGATTGCCTGGCTCCCAGGCTCAGCGCTGCCTGTCCCACCAGCTCTGTGATGTTAAGTAGGCCACTCAACCTCTCTGAGCTCCCATTTCCTCATTCATAAAATAGCATCTGAGAGCCAGATAAGCCCAGGTTCAAATCCTAGCTGTGCTGTATATGAGCTCTGTGACTTCGGGTAAAATGTTTAATCTCTTTGAGTCTCAGGATTCTCATCTGTAAAATGGCAGAGTAACAAGACCCTCTGCATCAAGTTGGTTGCGAGGGTTCAGTGAGAAGATCCACATAAAGCAGAAAGCACGTAGGGCTTAAAACGGTGGCTTCTTGGAGGATGGCCCCATAGAGCTGCTCCTGACCCCCGGTGTGATGTTCCCAGGATCATCGTCGTCGGGTGGTTGAGGGTCTGGTGTGCCCCTGGGGGCTGCAGCTGGGTGGGCCCTTCCAAAGAGGAAGGACCCAGCAGATATGGGGCAGGGGCACCTCCAGCCATCAGTGGCGCCTCTCATTCTCTGCAGGTGATGGAGGAGTTGCAGGCCGCCTCCGTGCACAGTGATGAGAGGGAGCTGCTCCAGCTGCTGTCCACCCCGCACCTGAGGGTAGTCACACAGAGCCCCTGCCCAGCCATGCCTCTGGGTCTCCTGGGATGGGGGCGGAGGGAGCTCTCCTAGTGAGGCTGAGGAGTGGAGACTGAGGGAGCGATCCTCAGCACTAGTGTCTGGGCAGTTGTCTCTCTGGCATGGCGTCTGCCACCCTCCATACCACCGGCCAGCTGCGGCCTGCTGACCCTGTGAGCGGCGGGCCAGCCTTCCTTTTCTCTGGCTTTCCCGGCAGGCTGTGCTCATGGTACATGACACGGTTGCCCAGAAGAATTTTGACCCCGTTCTCCCGCCTCTGCCTGACAATATCGATGAGGATTTTGATGAGGAATCGGTGAAGATCGTCCGCTTGGTGAAGAACAAGGAACCCCTGGTAGGTGCTGCTGCCTGCCTCTCTCTAACCCACTCTTCCCCTGCCTCTCACCCCCACCCAGAACACTGGACAAGACCCTCCCCGAAGTCTTCAGAGTGAGCGATGGCAGCTTTGCCTGCGCTGCTGCTCATCCCTGTGGTGCCTCTGTGTGCAGGGCACCCCTTTCTCTAGGTGGATACAGCCCCTCTCAACTGTGGCCAACACCCTTTGTGTAGTTAATAACCTGCACAATTGTACAGGGTGACCCTGATCATGCTTTAAGCCAGAAATGGACAAACTACAGCCCAAGGGCCAAAACCAGCCCACAGCTTATTTTTTAAAATAAAGCTTTTTTGGAGCACAACCAGGCCCATTCACTTACAGATTGGCTGTGGCTGCCTTTATAGTGCGATGGCAGAGTTGAGTCATTGTGACAGAGACTGTGTGGCCGGCCTAAAATATTTATATGTGGCCCCTTATAGAAAACGTGTGACAATGCCTGCTCTGAATGTTGAGGAAGCACAGGGCATTCCTCTCCCCAGCAGACAGACTGCTATCACTTTGGTCCTGGTTCAGCATTGATTTACCGAGCAAAGGGACAGCGTTGTTTATGAGATGCTCAGAAGTGGTGGAAGCCCAGAGAATTGAGATTGGCTCCAGAGGATCCCACAGCTGGCATTCTCTATTTCCAACTTTCCCCAAGTGACCTCCGACGAGCCTCTTCTGCAAACAGACGAGGATCTCTCCTCTGCCTCTGTTTCCTCACCTGTAAAATGGAGCGGCCATCCATTGATTTAGCAAACGCATTGTGAGCCCTCCTATCCAGGCTCTGTATTGGGTGCTGGCGGTTCAGAGCTGAATAAATGATGGATAGCGATGCTGGAAAGTTCTCAGGTCTGGGGGGCTAGAAGTCCTGAGGTTCTTAGTTGATGGCCTCTCTTTCTAGCAATAATTATCTTACGTACTTCAAATAGATGGCACAGATGATGTTAACAATAACAATAACTGCAAATGTGTTTGCAGTTACAGCCACTAATAAGTGGTTAACATATGTTGAGTGCTTACTGTGTACTAAGTGCCTTGCGTGGAATCCTTGCAACAACACTGTGAGTTAAATGCTGTCCCACATCTCACAGGAAACAGGCTTGGAGAGGATAAGAGATTTCCTTGTTAAGTCCACATGCTTTTTGTAAACGGCAGAACTGTGTTCACACCCAAGGCTGTCCAGCCCTAGAGCTTAGCTCTTAAGCTTTCTGCCATCCTGCTGCAGTCCGGCCTGTGTGGTGCAGGAAATCGAGGGCGCGTTAGTGCCTTTCTCATCCTAAGTGTCATCTCTGCTGTGCTTCATGGGCCAAGTCCTGGTCCCGAAGCCCTGGCTGGGGTGCATAATTGGTTTCCCTCAGCAGCAGCAGAAGGCCCGGTAACCCTGTGATTGGGTAGAGGCAGGGTGAGAATTAGCTGGCACGTTATCATCCTCATTATTAAATGTCTTTGCAAGTGGTAGGAACTGTGATATGAGAGAGATGTGATGGAGAACGTACTGGATGTGACATCACAAAAAGCTTTCCCCTTTACCAGCTGGGTGACCTTGAGGATATTTAACTTCTCTGAGCCCCAGTCCCTCATCTAAAATGTTGCAGCATTATTGTGCCTTGTAAACTGTACAGTGCAGGGCTATATTAATGGGGGATGTTGGTTTTGTTTTGTCTTCAGCATTGGGAAGGTCCCCACTGATCTCTCTGGACTGTCAGAGGGAGGGACTGGGGAGGCTGTGTTGGGCCCAGAGGGTAGGGGTCTGAGGTTTGGAGCTGCTGCTTAAGAACCTGTCTCTTCTGTCTCGGGTTTAGGGTGCCACCATCCGGCGGGACGAGCACTCAGGGGCTGTTGTGGTGGCCAGGATCATGCGAGGAGGCGCAGCAGACAGGAGTGGTGAGTGGCGGCAGTGCAAAGCTGGCCCAGCCCTGATCATGGCCATTGTTCCAGAGCCCTCCAGCTTTGCTAATAGGTCCCCTTACCTTCCTCCTATCAGGTCACCTGTTTGGGATTTGCTTTGCTTTCTGGGGTTGTGGCTGGAATTCTCATTTCCTTCCCAAGTCAGTAGAAATTTTAATAGAAAATATAGGCCAGCTGGGCGTGGTGGCGCACACCTGTAATCCCAGCACTTTAAGAGGCCGAGGCGGGCGGATCACTTGAAGCCAGGAGTTCGAGACCAGCCTAGCCAACATGGCGAAACCCCATTTCTACTAAACACACAAACCTGGGAGGCGGAGGTTGCAGTGAGCCAAGATCATGCTGCTGCACTCCAGTCTGGGCAACAGAGTGAGACTCCGTCTCAAAAAAAAAAAAAAAGAAAAAAAAAAAAGGCCAGGCACGGTGGCTCACGCCTGTAATCCCAGCATTTTGGGAGGCCGAGGTGGGTGGATCACCTGAGGTCGGGAGTTTGAGACCAGCCTGACCCACACAGAGAAACCCCATCTCTACTAAAAATACAAAATTAGCCGGGCTTGGTGGCACATGCCTATAATCACAGCTACTTGGGAAGGCTGAGGCAGGAGAATCGCTTGAATCTGGGAGGTGGAGGTTGCAGTGAGCCAAGATCGCGTCATTGCGCTCCCGCCTGGGCAACAAGAGTGAAACTCCGTCTCAAAAAAAAAAAAAAAAAAAGAAAAAGAAAATATAGGCCATGCACGGGTGGCCCGCACCTGTAGTCCTAGCTATTCGGGAGGCCCAGGCAGGAAGATTGTTTGAGCCCAGGAGTTTGAGGTTGCAGTGAGCCGTGATTACACCACTACACTCTAGAGTGGGCGACGCAGTGAGACTGTCTCAAAAAAAAAAAATATATATATATATATATATATATATAAATAGTCATGGAGTACTTTGGGGTGATTGAGAAAAAGCTCATGCGTTGGTTTAGTCCAAGGACTGTGACAGTTAAGAATATAGCATGGGCTTGCGGGATTACTAACTGTGGGACAGGGATGACACCCTTCCCCACCGTCCCAGGTCTTGTCAAGCTACTATTACAAAGAGAGTGTTTGTGCCCCAGATTCGTTTGGGTAGAAAGATTGAGAATCACCGGTGTGTGGAAGAGCTACTAAGCTGGGAGACAAACCTCCTGGTATAGGGGGATGTTACCCCCAAAGTCTGGGGGGTCATCGTTGCAGAGAATCCTAGACCAGAACTTTGCAAACATTAACGAGTACACGAATTCCCTGAGCATCTTGTTAAAATGCAGACTGATTCAGCAGGTCTGAGCTAGGCTGAAGATTCTGCACTTTTAACCTGCCTCCAGGTGATGCTGATGCAGCCGGGCCAGTGCCCACTTTGAGTAGCATATAGGGCCCTAATATGCAGAGACATTAGTCATTCAGGCAGAGGCTCATAGTGTGTTTACACTCTTAATGATGTCTTCATTGGTGCCTTTGTCTTTTCTTGTTAAGACTTAAGAATGCCATTCTAAGAGTTAATGATAATTTTTAAAGAAGCAGAGATTATAGCAAAAAGAACACAGGCTTTCTACATCATAATAACTGTGTTTGAATACTGGCTTCATTATTTCTTAGCAATGTGGCCTTAGGCAAGCTGTTTAATCTTCCTGGGTCTCAGGTGCCAACTTGTAAATTGGAGATTTTACTGGGTGATTTGAGCCCTGCATGCCGAGTGAGGTGCCCAGCACTTAGCGGGGCTTAGTTCGCCCCAGTCCCACCCATCAACTTTAAACCTCGAGTTGGCCCTGCAGTGGGCTTCTCAGGCCGGCCCCTGTGGTGCTTGGAGCTCTGAGCGAGGGGTGCTCAGGTCCTCCTCCTGTGCTGATGGTCAGTCCCTGTGTCTCCTAGGCCTGGTCCACGTTGGAGATGAGCTCCGAGAAGTGAACGGGATCGCAGTCCTGCACAAGCGGCCCGACGAGATCAGCCAGATTCTGGTCCGTGCTACAAGCCTGCTAGGGATGTGCTGGGTCTTCAGACACCCAGAGCAAGGCACTTCCTGGAGCCAGGACAGATTCTGGCTTAGCCTTGCTGTTGTCCTGAGGAGGTGGCAGGCAAAGTGGCCTTATGGTGTGCCCCTAACAGTGTGCCCGGGGTATGGGGTGGCGGCAGGAGGAGGGGAACTTCCCTTCCATCTGCCTCTCTTAGACCTTCTCCTCAGCACAGCCTTCCTTCCTTCCCCTGGTTCCCTTTCACAAGGCCCCTCCTGGGTCCTGGGTCCTGGGTGTGAATCCTAGCTCTGCCTCCTTCCAGCTGTGCAACCTTGGACAAGCCATCAGATCATCTGAGTTTCCATTTCCTTTCCTTTAACGTTGGGATAGAGTTTCTTTCTCAACCAATGTGTGGTTATCATTGGCATGCCAACATCTGGAAAAGGGTAAAGCCCTTCGGAAGTATAAGGGGATTTTAAGGTATAAAATGCTTGGCTGAAAACCTCCATGGTCCATTCTGGGGAGTTGAAGTCAAAACTGAAATTGTGAAAAGCCCCAATCATAGCTTGGTCCCCTTTATCCTCAGGATTCCTCCCCTGACCTGACACTCTGCTAACTTCTGATGGTTTTGGGGGCAGAAACAGGATGAGATCTGAAAAGAGAAGGCCCACTGTTTAAAGCCCTCTCTGGGCTGGGCTCAGTAGTTCACACCTGTAATCCCAGCACTTTGGAAGGCCGAGGCAGGTGGATCACCTGAGGTCAGGTCGAGACCAGCCTGGGCAACATGGTGAAACCCCGTCTCTACTAAAAATACGAAAAATTAGCTGAGTGTGGTTGTGGGCCCCTGTAATCCCAGCTGCTTGGGAGGCTGAGGCAGGAGAATTGCTTGAACCCAGGAGGTGGAGGTTGCAGGGAGTCGAGGTCGTGCCACTGCACTCCAGCCTGGGCAATGAGAGCAAAACTCCGTCTCAAAAAACAAAAAAACAACAACAAAATAAAGCCCTCTCTGTAGAGGATGCAGATTGCAGGCAGGCCGTTCAGTCCTTTTGCCCAAGCTTGCTTTTTTGTGGCTTTGGGTGCCAACCTTCTTGTGCTCCAGAGCAAGGGTCTGGGCTTTCTAGGTAGTGGAGAGGCCAGGAGGTGATCTTTTGGGCCCTGCTCTCCTGGTCCGACTGCATTCTTCCTTGTTGGGCCCCTGGCATTGGGCTACAGGGTCTCTGTAGATGAGGGTGAAGGGAGCTCCTAGAAAGCTGGGCATGGCCTGAGATTGGGGAGATGGAAGCAAAGAGGGAAGTATTAATGAGAGACCAGCCCCAAATCAGGCAGGAAAGAGGCAAAGGAAACCGAAGTGGGTTGTTCAGATGACCCAGGAGAAAAGCAAGGAAGGGAGCCCTCTGGGGCCGTAGCGGTCAGGAGGGATGGAGAATTGGAATTCAACACGTAATGTCCTTGGGTTCTCATGGAAAGTCTTCCGTCCCTTTGACTTTTGAAAATACAGTTAACTTGGGAGGCCGAGGCGGGCGGATCACGAGGTTAGGAGATCGAGACCATCCTGGCTAACATGGTGAAACCCCGTCTCTACTAAAAATACAAAAAAAATTAGCCGGGCGTGGTGGCGGGCGCCTGTAGTCCCAGCTACTCGGGAGGCTGAGGCAGGAGAATGGCGTGAACCCGGGAGGCGGAGCTTGCAGTGAGCTGTGATTGCGCCACTGCACTCCAGCCTGGGCGACAGAGCCAGACTCTATCTCAAAAAAAAAAAAAAAAAAAAAAAAGAAAATACAGTTACCAACCCGCCACTGCTAAATTTGAACTGGCTTAAAAATAATAAAAATACTAAAAAATACAAAAATGTACAGTTACTTGGTTACTGAGTTTTGTTTTAGTTCATTCAACCAGGGCACCATCCTAGAAGAGTGGGCCTCAGGGGAGGCTGCAAGTCTGACTTTCTGAACATCAGTTTTTAGGCCTGAGAAGTAGGAGTTGAACTCTTAGAGGGTTAGACCTGGTAGGCGAGAAGCTTCTGTTCTCTTTCATTTCAGGCCCAGTCCCAGGGATCCATCACCCTAAAAATCATCCCAGCCACCCAGGAGGAAGATCGCTTAAAGGAGAGCAAGGTATGGGGAGGTGGGTCCGCGGTGCCCTCTCTCAGCTTGAGAGATGCAGCTCGCTGGCTGCGGGCTGGATCCGGTCCAGTCTCTTGTAACAGTCATTTGGGAACAGATCATAGATCTGATCCTAGTAATCTGTGCCCAGTGGAGGACTTTAATTCCGTCACAAAGTGATTCATTTGTTTGTATCCTGCCTCTTTCTAAACAGGATTTGACGTGGCTTACTAATAAAAGACAAGGTTATTTTAATTGAAATAGAAACTCAGGGCCATGAAGAGGAGGAGAAGGTACCAAGTGTGCTGAATTCTGAACCAATTAAGTAACTGCCATTTGTTTAATTGTTGCTGAGCCTGCCTTATTTGGTCACCTCCTCTGTGCCAGGCACTCTGCCAGATGCTGGAGACAGGGACTCTTGGTAGCTGCAAGGCTTCCTGGTGCAGAAGGGCAGCAAGTCTTTCATTGCTATGTGATAAGTGCTTTGCCAAGATTCTGTACAAAGAGTTACAGTCACCCTAGAGGGTGTCACAGAATGGGGGTGTTGGAACTGAGGCCTGAAGAAGGTAAAGACGAGTAGGACCTTGGTGGGGTCTGCCCATACAGAGGCTCCCTGGCACTCTGGAGAGGAGCGCATTAAGGGCAATGTGGTGAGGCTGTGAGGGGAGGATGGTGGTGAGTTTTGCTGGGGAGGTGGGTTAAGCCTATGTTCTGAATGGCCTCGAATGCCTTGTTAAGGGTTTTGGCATAATCCTTGCTTAGTCTGGGGCCTCTTAGAAGCTGACCCTGAGACAAGGATTGAATGCAAATGGTTTATTTGGGAAGTGGCCCCAGGAAATACCAGTACAGGACTGGGAAAGGGAAGACAGCCAATCTGACTAAGGGTGTGTTATCAAGCAGGTTACCACTATGGGCAGCTGGAGCTTAGTCCTGCTGGGAACTTGGGGAACTACTTCTTCCCCTGTAGAACACACGCCTCCATCATCCCACCCAGGGGCCCTGGGAGCTGGGCGATCTATATACCAACTCCTGCCAGGCTGCACCCGGGGGATTAATTCCTAGCAACTTCTGCCTGCTGGACTAGAGATGAGTAGGTTCCAGTGGCCAGAGAAAGTAAGTCCTTAGGCAAAGAGATGCAGGTGCTGGCAGCTGGAAGTCAGCCCAGGCTGCACTGAATGGTCCAGCCCTGGGGCATATGGGAGGGCATCCCACAGCCCAAGAGATAATCCCATAGGTTCTAATAGGCTCTTTTTTTTTTTTTTTTTTTTTTTTTTTTTTTTTTTTTTAGGATGGGAGTGGTGCAGTTATATTTGTGTTTTAGAAAGCTCCCTGAGGCAGCCACGGGGAGGAGGGTGGAGTGGGTAGAGGTTGGAGGCAGGGAGGCCTGGTAGAAGGCTCTTGTAAAAGCCCAGGTGAGACATTAAGACCTGAACTGTGAGATGGTGGTTGATGAGATAGAGAGGAGGGCATCACTTTGATTTGATAGTACATTTGGATATGAGTTTCCTGGCAGCCAAGGCAAAAAGGAGAGCATAATGAATTACATACTGTTGAGCAGAGAATGGAAGGAAGCATGCCAGTTTTTCAAGACATTCCCATACCTGCCTCTCCGTACTTAATGCATGAAAGAAGAGACATTACAGCATCTAGCACAGAGGAGATGGCAGTCGATACTTTGAAGAATGTGGATTTGTAATGGACTATGTCTTCAATGACAGTTTTTTACAGCAAGTGAAGAAATAATCTTTATATAGCTGTTTCTTATTTGTGCTCTTTGGTTAAATCCCAGGGCATAATATTTCCTCTTACCTGGTGGAAAGTGATTCTTCCTAGGACAAGCGAATGTGGTCCGCACATGCAACTTTGAGGGTTCTGACTTGAGGAACCCTCTTTGAGGAAGAGAACTTGGTTTTCCTAAAGGACAAAATGAGTAGCCTGTCCCCCAGCCTATCCTTCTTTAATATTTCTTCTTGATCCAGATGCTTGATTTGGGCTGGCCACTTAAGATTACATTCTTCCGAGTGCTTAGCACCCTGGTAACATCTGTGGCTGGTTAAGGGCATCTGTCCCCACAACATATGCCAGAAAGTTCTTACTGTTGTCCAATGGAATCTTTTCTGGTTGGCATATAAAGGAATACAGTTTGTATCTGTCTGAGGAAGACCCCTGATTGCTTTTTTTTTCCTATTTGCCACTGAAGTGATTGTGCCCTAATGGTCTGAAAATAGAAATAAATAAAGTTAATCCATGCCACTAAATTATCGAAGAGAACAAGGAAGTGTGAAAAATGCTGTGTCCTCACACCATCTTCTCCAGAGAGGGTGACTCTAGAGTAGAGGGGGGAATTAGGGCTTGGCCGAGTCTATGGCAGATGAGGCAGGATTGAGCCGTAAGAGCTGTGGGTGTCAATTACCCACTGAAAAGTGATGGTGAGGAGTCAGTAACAGTAGTTTTGTTGATATTTGTGTTCTTACCCAAACATCTAGATTACTTATATAACAGATGGCTGCTGCCTTCCGTCAGCGCAGTTGGTGTATCAAAAATAACACTTGAGTTAGAAATTGTGCTTGCCTTTACTTTTTGTTCCCAGGATTAGTTGTTGCTGTGTGTATGCTAAGAGGCTGTTATGAGGACAGCTGGTCAAGTAAATAAGGAAATATTTAGGTAGGAAAGAGACATTCAGTCATGGGGCTTATTAATTTTCTGATTCTTGATGGACTTCCTGACTATAGTATCCCAAATGGTTGAAGAACAGTTAAGAACATACGTGCAGTGTATTTCCAAGTAGCTTTCTATTCGAAAGGCCACTTGGTCCTCCTAAGTGTGGATGGTCGTTGTCATGTGGCCTTTGATGTGACAATGACCTGTCTGTGCTCACTTGGGGAAGGGCCGCCTCACCAGAGCCCTCCTTGTGCAGGTGTTCATGCGCGCCCTCTTCCACTACAACCCTCGGGAGGACCGGGCCATCCCTTGCCAGGAGGCGGGCCTGCCCTTCCAGCGCAGGCAGGTCCTGGAGGTGGTGAGCCAGGACGACCCCACGTGGTGGCAGGCCAAGCGAGTCGGGGACACCAACCTTCGAGCCGGCCTCATCCCCTCCAAGGGGTTCCAGGAGAGGTGGGTCTGGGGTGTGTTGTGAAGGGCTGGTTCCAGAGTGGCAGAGGCATAGGTACATGGCAGACCCCCAAGTCTCTGCCCTCACAGCCAGAGGGGCCTGCTGAGCGTTGTTCCCCCAAGGTAAGTACCAGTTGCAATTGTGTTTGGTCGTTTCCCATAACTAGTGATGATGGTTATTTGAGATTTAAAGGAATCTATGGAAATTTATGTTATTAAGTTAATATGTGTGTGTGTGTGTGTGTGTGTGTGTGTGTGTTTTTTTTTTTGAGACAGAGTCTCACTCTGTCACCCAGGCTGGAGTGCAGTGGCGAATCTTAGCTCACTGCAACCTCCACCTCCCGGGTTCAAGCAATTCTCCCGCCTCAGCCTCCCGAGTAGCTGAGATTACAGGCGTGCACCACCATGCCTGGCTAATTTTTGTATTTTTAGTAGAGACGGGGTTTGGCCAGGCTGGTCTCAAACTCCTGGCCTCAAGTGATCCACCTGCCTTGACCTCCCAAAGTGCTAGGATTACAGGCATGAGCCACTGGATCCAGCCTAAGTTAATGTATATTTTATAATGCATGCTCAGAGAATGCTGATAAATAAAATATAAAAATACAGAAGAGAGGCTGGGCATGGTGGTGACTCATGCCTATAATCCCAGCACTTTGGGAAGCCGAGGCAGAAGGTTCCCCTGGGCCTAGGAGTTCAAGACCAGCCTAGGCAACATAGTAAGACCTTGTCTCTACAAAAAATAAAAAATTAGCTGGGCATGGTTGCACACACCTGTAGTCCCAGCTACTCGGGAAGCTGGGGTGGGAGGATCAGTTGAGCCCAAAAAGGTCAAGGCTTCAGTGAGCTGTTACCACACCACTGCACTCCGGCCTGAGTAAGAGTGAGACCCTGACTCAAAAACAAACAAACAAACAAACAAACAAAAAAAACTGAAGAGGAGGACTATGAAAGGAAATTCCCCACGTCTCACCCCTATCTAAACTGCATAGTTTGTTTCCTTACTGTGCTTTTTATGTGAGTGTTGCATACAGAATTTGGGGTCTTGCTTTTTTTTTTTAAACATTTTTGGCATGAGTATTTTCCATATTATAGCATCGTTTTTGTAGTGTGATTTTAGTGGCTGTATACTAACTCATCAGGAGCTGTGCCATTCATTCCTAGGCGGCAGGTATTTAGGATGAATTGAGCTGGCCTTGTGCTGGCATCTTGCGGGCTGCTGTGAATCCAGGGTTTCTGCCCTGGAGGAGCTTATAGTTCAGTGGAAAAGCCAGACGCTCTTCAAACACACAGTTTATATAAACGTGATGGGTGCAAGGGAGGAGGACATGGTGCTGTGTGAGTTCGTATTAGGAGGCTGCGCCCTCATCCAGGAATGCAGGGAAGGCTTCTCAGAGGAACTAGCTAAGTGATTTCACTGCTTTCCTGTGGCTGCACTTCGATTAGGTTGTTCCCAATTCTTCACTTTTATAAGGCTGCAGTACTTACCTTGCACATAGACTCTTCCTCATGTTTCAAATTATTTCTTTAGACTTCCAAGAAGGTCAGTCTTGGGTCAGAGGGTGGCAGTTGTGACTTCCACTGTGGGTTGTAGCCCTCACATCTTTTAGTGTGTGGACTGTGGTAAGGACAGGACCTTAGGGTTCACCCATTTCAGTGGCCCTCAAGGTGTGGCCCCCTGGCTGGGGGCTTCAGCGTCACCTGGGGACTTGTTAGAAATGCAGATCCATGGGTCCTGCCCAGAAACTCACATTCTAACAACTGTTCCAGGCGATTCCGAGATGCCGAAGTCTGAGAACGAAGCTCTGTCTCCTCGGGAACCCCAGACCCATCTCCATTTTAGGGTTCACAGGTCTTGGCAACATCTTACCAGAGGATGTGGGGGACAGCTCTTCAGCTGCATTTTTTTTTTTTTTTTTTTTTGAGACATGGTTTCACTCTGTTGCCCAGGCTGGAGTGTAGTGGTGCTATCTCAGCTCACTGCAACCTCCACCTCCCAGGTTCAAGTGATTCTCCTGCCTCAGCCTCCCCAGTAGCTGGGATTACAGACGTGCACCACCATGCCCAGCTACTTTTTGTATTTTTTAGTAGAGACGGGGTTTCACCATGTTGGCCAGGCTGGTCTCGAACTCCTGACCTCAAGTGATCCTCCCGCCTCGGCCTCCTAAAGTGCTGGGATTACAGGCGTGAGCCACCACGCCCGGCCCTTCAGCTGCATTTAAATGTGGAAATCTAGTGACCTCTGAGAGCCCCACCTCTCCACTCATGGCCACATTGGACAGTCTGCCCGGGCTGAGCCTTCCGCTGAGGGGAGGGTGTTAAATTAGGATCACTTCTGTCCTCGGCCTCTCCTGGGAGTCATTCTGCTATTTCTCAGCTCCCTCAGAGATGGGGAGGCTGGGGAGTAGAGAAGGGGCTGCCTCTCCTTAGAAATTGGCCATAGGAGAGTAATGACCAGCTGAGGATTGTACACCGGGCTGAATCCTGTGTGGCCATCTTGAGCTGGATGAGCTATTTCTGGAGCAAGAGACTCAGTTTCTTCCTCCTGGTGAGCCAGTGAGCCCTGTGAAAGTGTTCCCTTCGTTGGAACTTAGTGCTAAGTAGGAGGCCCTCAGAGTGTCCAGTGTGTGCCCACCTGTGGGATCCAGGCCTTGGCTTCCCAAGTTTTCCAGAAGGTTCCTTTCAAGTGGTTATCTGGCCCAGCTCACGGGCCCGCCCATCCCCTTGTGTCCCTGCAGACGACTAAGCTACCGGAGAGCCGCGGGCACCCTGCCGAGCCCCCAGAGCCTCAGGAAGCCCCCCTGTGAGTAGATTGTCAGGGATGGCACTCCAGGGAGGGCCCGGGGTTAGGGCGAGGGAGGATTCAGGCTGGGAAGAAGCAGGCAGTGGGCTGGAGGGGGCATCAGGGGTCTTGTCTGAGCTCATGGACTCCAGAGGAAGGAGGGGGTGGGAAGTAGGAGGTGGGGGGCAGCTAGTCCCTGGAGAGGAGCTTGTATATTTGGAGTCCATAGATGATGCTGGGGGGTATGTTAACAGCTTTCCCAAAATGTGCAGATGTGTGTGTGTTCACACGCGTGTGCATGTGCGTGTGAGGATCCACAGCTTTCATTAGATTCCCAAGGGCTCTCTGACCCTGAAAATGGAAGAAGCACTGGCGTTGGAAGGGAATGGAGAAGGCCATGTGTGACCTGGTGCCTCTGGTAGGGCTGCCAGATTGCCAGACTGGGCAAATACAAATAAAGGATGCCCAGTTGAAGCTTGAATTTCAGATAGATGACAGATTGGTTTCTAGTATAAGTATGTTTTTATTTAGTTTTTATTATAGTATAAGTATGTCCTGTGCAATATTTGAGGCATACTTATACTAAGAAGTTACTTGTTGTTTATTTGAAATTCAAGTTTAAGTGGGTGTCCTGCATTTTATCTGGCAACTCTACACCGTGTAGCACTTTACACTTTAGAAAACATGTCCACCTACTTCTTGGAACCCTGTGAAGTCGGTAGAGTCAGGTATCTTTTCTAAGCTGGGAATATGTAGGGTCACAAGGTTAAGTGAGCAGAGTTGGGGTCACATTTTCTGAAGGCCTGTGATCAGAGCCCCAGGGTAGGGCCCCGTGCAGAGAGGAAGCTTTTCCGGGGCATGGTCTCTCTGGTACTAGAGGGCAGACTTGTAACCGAGTGAGCGGCCTGAGCAGGTGCCAGGTGACCAGAACACAGATGGCCTGCAGCTCTGCTCCACCCCGCTCCATCCTCAGGCATCTGCGTTTTCCAGGGCCAGACTCCAACCCCAGAAAAGAGAGAGTGGGTCCTATTCCCACCGCAGGATCCTAGAGTAAGCTGCTCCCTGGGCCCCTGACAATGGCCACTTTTCCAGACTTGCTGTCAGGTTAGAAGGGCAGTGGCCTTGAGTTTGCTGTGCCACTGATGAGCTGGCTTTCTCTGGTGCTAATGAGACACATACAAGAAGACTAATTAGAGCAGGTCTTGGGGTTTAATAACGTACCACAGCTCAGATCACAGGTTCGTTGGAGGAAAGGGAAAGAGGCCAGATGGCGGGCTCCTCAGGCACTCGGGCCGTGGCTGCCCTCAGCCGCAGGGTCCCCGCTTCCCTCCACTAATGCTGTTCCATCTGTCTTTTGTGCAAACCGCAGATGATCAGCCTTGTGACAAAGGTAGGCCCAGTATCTATCCACTGTCCACAGGCGTGGCCCCTTTTCCGTGGAACGTCTGGGGCCTGAGGGGCTCGTGTTCTTTCCCTATCTGGGCAGCTGTGCCCCTCCCACTGTCTGCACACCTCTTCCTGCTCTGCCAGCTGGACTGGGCTGTTGCTTGAGGCAGGCAAAGCTGGTGGGGACAGGGTTCAAGGCCTTAGGGGCACCTCCGTGCCCTCCTGACACGTGCGGCCCAGCCTTTCCAGGACTCGGCTGCGCTGTGATGGGGCTGGATAGAAGACAAGGGGTGGGAGGGCAGGGCAGGCTGGAGTGAATCCCTCCCTATTCACACTGCTCACACTCAGGGACTGGGGAGGCCTGCTGGCCTAGAATCCCCCTCAGGGCCTGGAAAGGCTGTTAGGGGCCTAAGCATGGAGAACTGAGCAAAGCAGAGGACCTTGCTTTCTTGGGGTGTCCAGGACATGGGATTTCCCCTGAGCTCCCCACGAGACACCATCCCAGGGGGCTCTTCCTGCCTGGCCATCCAGGGGCTGGGTGCCCTGGGCCGGATGTGTCTGGTGGGACTCACTGGCTTCCCTCCCTCTGTTTGCTTCCCAGAGACCTGTGACTGTGAGGGCTACCTCAAAGGGCACTATGTGGGTAAGTAGCTCCCCCTGACACCCACATGCACGACCTGCCCCACCCGAGGCCCCAGAGTTAGGGAGAGGTCAAAGCAGGGTGATCTGAGCCCCAGGAGTCCTTCTGGAGCAGTGGAGCCTATGGGACCCCCATCTCTCCTCAGTTCTCTCAACCCAAGCAGGAGCTGAGCCTGCCCAGGCATTGGGCCCCCACCCAGCGTTTACCCAGCTGTGGGGCACACTGCCCTGGCGGGAAAGGCACACACACCCCTACATTAATACCAATTCTATTGTCACCATCATTGCAATTGGAGTTTATTCAATATTAACACCACTACCACGCAGTGAGGGGTGTTTGTGGCTCTCCAGAGCCCCTTTTCACTTGTTTTGGTCAGTTTTTTCAAAGGTCTTAGAGATAGGCAAAAAGTTTTTTTTGTTTTTTGGTTATTTTTTAGAGACAGGGTTTTGCTCTGTCTCTCACGCTGGAGTGTAGTAGTGTGTGACATTGCAGCTTGCAGCAGCCTCAACGTCCTAGACTCAAACAATCCTCCCACCTCAGCCTCCTGAGTAGCTGGGACTGCAGGCATCTGACACCATGCCCAGCTGATTAAAAAAATTTTTTTTGTAGAGATGGGGTCTCGCTATGTTGCCCAGCTGGTTTCAAGCTCCTGGCTTCAAGCAATCCTCCTTTCTAAAAAGTTTTTAAACTTTTTTTAAACTTATTTTTTGAGATATGGTCTTGCTCTGTTACCCACACTGGAGTGCAGTGGTGTGATCACAAATCACTGCAGCCTCAGCCTCCCAGGCTCAAGCTATTCTTCCATCTCAGCCTCCCTAGCAGCTGGGACTACAGGTGCATGCCACTATACCTGGCTAATTTTTGTATTTTTTGTAGAGACAGGATTTCACCATGTTGCCCAGCTGGTCTTGAACTCCTGAGATCAAGTGATCCGCCTGCGTTGGCCTACCAAAGTGCTGGGATACAGGCATGAGCCACTGCACCCAGCCCCTTAACTTTTGTTCTGAAGTAATTTCAAACTTACTGAAAAGGTGTAAGAATTATACAAAGAACTCTCATATACTCCACACCCAGATTCACCAGTTGTTCCTTTGCCATGTTTGCTCAATTTCCTTTCCCACATCTCTGAATTTTTTTTTCCTGAGTCATATGAGACTTAGTTGTGGACATCGTGTCCCTTTAACCCTAAATCTCTCAGCATGTATTTCCTAAGGCCAAGGACTTTCTCAGGGCAATGATCAAATTCTGAGAATTTAAAATGTATCCAAATCTATTATATGCTGTTATTTAAATGTTAACAATTGTCCCCATGATGTCCTTTATGGCATTTTCCCTTGGTCCAGGATCTAATCTAGGACCACACATAGTATTTGTAGGTTCATATCCTCATTTCACAGGTAAGGAAATTGAGGCTCAGAGAGATGAAGGGACTTGTCCAAGGTCAGTCACATGCCAAGTAAAACAGTGACCTTAAGCCCTAGTTTGTGAATGCAGGGGTCACCCTTTCATCTTATTATTGTATTTCCTGAACAGCCTCTTCCAGTAGCAGGAGGAGGTTGGGAGAAGTCAGTGGGACTCAGTCCCATCTCCAGGTCTGGCCAGGTGGGAAAAGTCTCTACTGGGAGATCCTGGGACAAATGCCATGGTGTCCCTCTGCCCCTCCTCCCAAGCTGGTCTTCGGAGGAGCTTCCGGCTGGGCTGTAGGGAGAGACTGGGTGGCTCGCAGGAAGGAAAGATGTCCTCCGGAGCTGAGTCTCCGGAGCTGCTGACTTACGAGGAGGTGGCCAGGTACCAACACCAGTCCGGAGAGCGGCCCCGCCTGGTGGTTCTGATCGGTAGGTGCCATCCTGGGTTTCCAGGAAGTGATCTGGTTTCCTCCCTGGAGCAGGTGGGGAGGGAGCTCAGCAGGGACCCTGGTCAGCCTTCCTCTTGTTTCCCAGGGTCTCTGGGAGCCCGACTGCACGAGCTGAAGCAAAAGGTGGTGGCTGAGAACCCACAGCACTTTGGCGTCGCTGTTCCACGTAAGAGGGCCCATGTGGGAGTGTGTGTTTGTCTGCACACACACAAATATTTCATGGGGACTTAACTCCCCAGATCCATCCAAATCCTTACTTTGGGTTTAAAGGATCACCAGGCACTGCCTGCTATTGGCAAATTGCGGGACAAAGGCATGATGGGAAGAAATCCACTCCCAGTGGTCCTCTGAGACCCTCTGAGGCAGAAGTTGGAGGACCACTTGCTTGGTTCCTGCCTGGGGTGGGAGGTGAGTCCAGAGCACATTGTAGGCAAAGTGGCAGCCTCAACCTGACACCAAGGGGCCCCCACAGTAGGGGGCATTCCTCCTCATCACAGCGAATTTTGACTCCTGTGGCCGCTGCCCTCTGCTTGGATGAGAGGGCAGGTCAGAGAAGCCACAGAGCCCTGTGAGTGGTATTTCTCGGCACTCCCTTATAGCCAGATTCCAGTTTGTCGGGGTGGCTGGGTACATTCCTGGGTGATGCCTCCCCTGCCAATTCCTGGGGCTTACTGCTGCCAGGGGCACCCTGGGATGTCAAGCTCCAGTGGGCAGAGGATCCTGGTTCTGAATGTGATAAGGAGGATGAGGAGGAGGAGAATGAAGGTGCCAGGTAATGCACCAAGAGCTTTTATGTGTAGTGCCCTGCGTCAGCCCTCCCAGTACCCCTGAGAAGAGAGATTGTTATCATCTTGTGTGGCAGAGGAAGACAGTGAGGGTCAGAGAGGTTAAGTAACTTGTCCAATGTCACACAGTTGGTAAGTGGTGGAGCCAGGATTCATACCCAGGCAGCCTGCCCCAGTCATGTTCTTAACGAGGATGCACAATGGCCTCTCACCTGCCGCCTCCCACTTTGTGCCCTTGGCTGCCCCTTTTCTTTCTGGGACTCACTCTCAGTCCCCCTGGCCTCAGAGGGATGCAGTGTGAATGCCTGGTGGCTACTGAGAGGGGTGCTGTGGGGGCGCTAATGGGGCCTCCTCAGAGTGTTCTGGGGCAGAGCAACCATGAAGCCTTGCTTTGATCACACCGCTCTCCCTGGGCCCCTGGGCCCAGCGTCTGGTCTGTGGGTTGTCAGAGCTGTCTTCCAGAGCCCAATCTGAAGTGGCAGGGATGTGGGGGAGGTGGTGGCCCTGGGGAGGCCATCCTGGCAGCACACCTGTGATGGACCTGGAGGGCTTCAGGGAGCCACGGCCTTCCAAGTTTCAGGTGGACTGAAACAGGACATGCAGAGGTTGCTCACACACTGATCGTTCAGAACCCCTTGGATCCAACCCCTGGAGAAGAGGTACCTGGACGGTCAGGCCCACCTGCTTCTAGGCACTCCACAGATAGGAGACTTTCCTCCTTTGTTTTAGAAACTGGGGGAGTCAGGGAAGCCTTCCTAGAGGCAGTGACTTTTATGCTGGGTTTTGAAGAGTAAATAGGAGTTTTCCAGGCAGAAGAGAAAGGAATAGTTCTCTGTACAGAGGAAACAACATGTGCAAAGGGACGGAGCAGTGTTGGGGACCGGGGAGGTTAGTGTGAATGGTGTGCTGGAAAATGGAGCTGAGAGGTTGGGCAGATCACGCAGGTCTCATATACTCAGCTAGGGTGTTTAGAATGTAACCCATAGATAAATACAAGTTTTTAAGCAGGGGGATGACATGGTTGGAAAAGTGACCCTAGCACCTCTACCGGAGGTTGGACTAAGATGCCACAGAAAGAACACAGGGCATCCCCTGGGTGGTTCCCATGGGCCAGAAGACACAGTGCCTCAAGATCCCATTTTATCTTTTGGAAAATACTGTGTGTGTGGCTTTGTGTGTGCCCTTGTTCTGCAGAAGACCTGATTTTCCTCAGAAGTGTGCATCCCAATTCTGTTATGGAAATCAATGAGAAAACACCATGTGTTTCAACATTTTTGTTTGAGAGCCAGCCTTGCTGAAACACATCCGATCCATATAGGGATGGTCTGTCTTCCTGTCTCCTTTTTCTGGAGATGAGAACTAATTGACTAAAGAATTAAAAGCATACGTCAGGGTCAAGTGTATGTGTGGCTCCTTTGCTCTCAAAAAATAAAAAACAATGAAGAATTAAAAGTTAGGACTAGGGGTCCCTTAAATGATTCTTTAAAAGCCACAGCATATGCTGGGCACGGTGGCTCATGTCTGTAATCCCAGCACTTTGGGAGGCTGAGGCGGGTGGATCACCTGAGGTCGGGAGTTCGAGACCAGCCTGACCAACATGGAGAAACCCCATCTCTACTAAAAATACAAAATTAGCTGGGTGTGGTGGTACATGCCTGTAATTCCAGCTACTCGGGAGGCTGAGGCAGGAGAATCGCTTGAACCGAGAAGGCAGAGGTTGTGAACCGAAATCATGCCATTGCGCTGTAGCCTGGGGAAGGAGCAAAACTCCGTCTCAAAACAAAAAACAAAACAAAACAAAACAAAAAACACAGCATCAGGGAGTCAGCAGAGTGGTTAAGGGTATAAGCTGGGCATTTGGCAGAGAGACCGATTCTGGCTGTGCTCTCTACTGGTTGTGGGTCACTGTGCACAGTGCTGAACCTCTCCGTGCCTCAGTTTTCTCAGCTGCAAAAGGAAAAGCCTCCTTTTGCCTACATCAAAGAGTTGTTGTGTGAATCAGTGATACGCCTGCCTGGAAAGGCACAGTGCCTGATACAGGGACATGCAATGAGGTGGAAGTGCCTGGTTTAGACACAGCAGCAGTGAACTCCCAAATGAGTGCCTAAGCCTGCTGCTGTCCCTGCGTGCTGTGATGTGACATCTCTTTGCCCAGCTTTCCTTCTTTCTTTAAAAGATACCACCAGGCCCCGAAAGAGCCATGAGAAGGAAGGAGTGGAATATCACTTTGTGTCTAAGCAAGCATTTGAGGCCGACTTACATCACAACAAGTACGTTGCTTGATGGGCCAGTTGGCCCTCCAGGCAGTTGTGTGTTTTTGTATCTGTATTCCACTAGAGCTCGTGGGAGGGCTCCCGGAAAGGATTGGGGAAGCGGGGAGAGAAGTCATGTTGGGAAGTCCCCTTTGCTAATTTAGGAAAGCTGAGGAACTAAAGGCCTTTTCCCCCTTGGTGGTGTTTTAGGTTCCTGGAACATGGTGAATATAAGGAAAATCTCTATGGAACCAGCCTGGAGGCCATTCAGGCTGTTATGGCCAAAAACAAAGTTTGTTTGGTGGATGTGGAGCCAGAAGTGAGTTGCTGGGCCTGCTGGCCATTTCTGGTTAACGGAATTTATAACTAGGGGATTGTACATTTTACACAACACTTAACCTCAGTCTAAGGAATATTTAGTCTAGAACACTGGCTGTTCAATTTCTTTGGGTCTTCCTTTGAGAATCAAATGAAAGCCTTGTACCCCAAAACATGCCCCTCTATCCACAAATGCTGCATTAATTGTAGGGAGCTTGTGGACACTGGTGGCCCACAGACCCAGGCTAGTAACCCCTGCGTGGAATAGATCATGCAATAGTTGGTGGCGCTGACTGGCCATTGCAATGTGCCAGAGAATTAGATGTCAGTACCCAGGTGAAACTGGGGCTGAGCTCTCGGTGCCAGGCCTCCCCCTCCCCAGCCAGGGCAGGTGGAGTCAGTGGCTTAGAGAACCACTCAGGGAGGCAGTGAGGAGAGCAGTTTAAAGGGGAAAAAGAGGGAGCGAGACATGGCCCTGGGAAGTGCTTCAAAAACATTTCCACTCCTGCACACCCAGCATGCTGTGGGCTCAGCAGGGGCTTAACCATCTTTTTAACCTTGTCTTTTAGAAAAACTTCCAAGCTTTGAACTCAATCTGGGGATTTTTTTTTCCCCTCTATAGAAACAGATCTCTGATTTTATGGTATAAACTGTAGGCTTTATTTTAAAGAAGTTTGCTTGAAATATATTCCAAAAAGCACGTTATGCCTATAAAGGAAAACACTCATTTGGACTTACAGGGAGTTAGTGATCAAAATTAAAAGTCTGAGTTTCAAAATTTTCTTTGAAAAGTGATTTTATTGATCACTTTATTGATCAAGGGTGCAGATAATAAATATAGCAGTTTAATACTAGTGTTTCCAAGTGGAGCCCTTACTTTTAGATAAAATGCATTAATCAAGAGTACGATTTCTTTTTCTTTTTTTTTGAGACAGATTCTTGCTCTGTCACCCAGGCTGGAGTGCAGTGGTGTGATCTTGGCTCACTGCAAGCTCCGCCTCCCGGGTTCACGCCATTCTCTTGCCTCAGCCTCCCGAGTAGCTGGGACTACAGGTGCCCGCCACCATGCCTGGCTAATTTTTTGTATTTTTAGTAGAGACGGGGTTTCACCATGTCAGCCAGGATGGTCTTGATCTCCTGACCTCGTGATCCACCCGGCTTGGCCTCCCAAAGTGCTGGGATTACAGGTGTGAGCCACCGCGCCCGGCCCAAGAGTGCAGTTTCTACAGTCTACAGTTTTAAATGATCTGTTCAGTAATCTCATTTGCTTTGCAAACCTTTTCCTCTTTGAATACCAAGAGGAGATGTAATAGCACAAAGTTTGTAATAATGTAGTCCGATTGATGACATTTGACTAAATAGATACACACTGACTCCTGCTTCCTCACCCATCAGAAATGGAAGGTGGAGAGGAGCCTAAGAAGATTAATTATAGCCGGAGGAGTCAGAGCTAAGAGAGACAGCAACTGTCTCTGAGCTGAGGCTTAGGAACCTTCTGTTGGTAGTGAGTGTGACTTCAGGGCCCCGCTGAGTTCAACGTCAAAGTGAAGGACGAGAAAAGGAGCAGTTGGTCTGCCCAGTTGAAGTCCATTGTCATGAGACCCATGTAACCAGGACCTTTGCTGTTGAGGTTATGGGATTGAAGCACAAGATTATTGAGCTTTCAAAAGTCTATTTCACAACAAAACACTTCAAAAGTATATAATATTCCTGAACTTTCTTTCTCAGGCACTGAAACAACTGAGGACCTCAGAATTTAAACCCTATATTATATTTGTAAAGCCTGCAATTCAGGAAAAAAGAAAAACGCCACCTATGTCCCCAGCTTGTGAGGACACAGCAGCCCCATTTGTAAGTTTAAAGTTGATTGTTTCTTTTCTGAAGGCCTAAGGGAGGTTGTTACAGGAACGCTTCTACCTGCATAAGGGTGCTTGCAGCTGAAGAGGGATGCGGGACACACCTTCTACATGTGATTGTCTTTCCATTTTGCCTATTGAAAAACTTAAGAGAAGATGATTACATGGCCAGAAGGCTCAAGGTGAACAGCTGGAAGTGCCTCCCAAACCAGGCATGTGGCTTTGCCTGGGCTCATGCCCCTCCACTCCCTCACATAAGCTCCCTCCCCCAAAATGTGACACCTGTCAGGGACCTCATCTGAGTGTGACAGACTGTACTCATCAAACTATACTCCTAGGCCAAATCCAAGTATTTTAAATTGAAACCCCAACTAACAAGGTCATTATCACTGCTATCAAACCAGTTTGAATCATCAGTGAATGAAGGGATTTCTAAAACTAGTGGATGAGATCATCTGATGTGTCCTAAATGAACTTCTGTTTCACTGTCATAGATTCTTTGTTCAGCCCAGTCTATGTCAGGATGGCGAGGCCCTCACCCAAAACCTAAATATTTGACAGAGTTCTTCCAGGAGGTATGGGCTTGGTGACTCATCTTTTTTGGTTCTTAACAGGGTCAGTTAGCAGAATGAGTTGGAAGTTGTTATGGGTGGTGGGGGCAGTCAGAAGCAACTCAGTCCCAGAATAGACTTTACTTGCTGTCCTATATAGCTCGTTTCATCTGAAGGAGACCTTCTCGGATCCTTCCCCTTGGTCAGGAAGCTCCCGCTGAGTCAAGATTTTGATGCAATCCTAGTTCATACTAATTCTCAGTTTTAACTGTCCACATTGATACACTTTTTATTTTATTATTATTTTTTTAAAGACAGGGACTCACTATGTTGTCCAGGCTGATCTTGAACTCCTGGGCTCAAGTGATTCTCCCACCTTGGCCTCCCAAAGTGCTGGGATTACAGGTGTAAGCCACTGTGCCCAGCCTTTTATTTTTTTGGGGACAGGATCTTGCTGTATTGCCCAGACTGGAGTGCAGTGGTACAATCATGGCTCACTGCAGCCTTGAACTCCTGGGCTCAAGCAGTCTTCCTTCCTCAGCTTCCTAGGTAGCTGAGACTACAGGCATGTACCACCAATGCCCAGCCAATTAAAAAAAATTTTTTTATAGAGACAGGGTGTCTCTGTGTTGCCCAGGCCAGTCTCAAACTCCTGGCCTCAAATGATCCTCCTGCCTCAGCTTCCCAAAGTGTTGGGATTACAGGTGTGAGCCACCGTATCTGGTCTCAGTAAATTATTTAGAATGGCATACATACAAGGAACATTAGAAATTATCTCCTTGGCCAGGTACGGTGGCTCACGCCTGTGTCTCAGCACTTTGGGAGGCTGAGGCGGGCAGATTGCTTGAGCCCAGGAATTCAAGACCAGCCTGGGCAACTTGGTGAAACCCCATCTCTACAAAAAAATTACAAAAATTAGCCAGGTGTGGTGGCACAAACCTATAGTCCTAGCTACTCGGGAGACTGAGGTGGGAGTGGGAGGATCACTTGAGCCTAATAGGTCAAGGCTGCAGCGAGCCATGACCATGCCACTGCATTCCAGCCTGCATGACAGAGTGAGACTCTGTCTCAAAAAAAAAAAAAAAAAAAAAAAAGTAGAAAAAAGAAAAAGAAATTTTCTCCTTTAGAAACTCTAAGGGGGAGGCTGGCATGGTGGCTCACGCCTATAATCGCAGCACTTTGGGAGGCTGAGGCAGGCAGATCACCTGAGGTCAGGAATTCGAGACCAGCCAGGCCAACATGGTGAAACCCTGTCTCATACTAAAAATACAAAAATTAGCCAGGTGTGGTGGTGCATGCCTGTAATCCCAGCTACTCGGGAGGCTGAGACAGGAGAAACACTTGAACCCAGGAGGCAGAGCCTGCAGTGAGCCAAAATCATGCCACTGCACTCTAGCCTGGGTGACAGAGCAAGACTCCATCTAAAAAAATAAGACACAAGAAACTCTAAGGGGAATAGGGGAATATCAACTTAAGTCTAGAATCATTTAGAAACATACAATATTGGCTGGGTGCAGTGGCTCACACCTGTAATCCCAACACTTTGGAGGGCCAAGGCGGGTGGATCAGCTGAGGTCAGGAGTTCAAGACCAACCTGACCAACATGGTGAAACCCCATCTCTACTAAATACAAAAAATTAGCTGGGTGTGGTGGCACGCGCCTGTAATCCCAGCTATTTGGGAGGCTGAGGCAGGAGAATTGCTTGAACTTGGAGGCGGAGGTTGCAATGAGCCGAGATTGCGCCATTGCACTATAGCCTGGGTAGCAAGAGCAAAACTCCATCTCAAAAACAAAAAAAAGAAACATACAGTATGCCCATCATATAACAAAAAAATCAGAGACAACCTAAATAATGTTCACTGTCAGGACTCAGTTCAATATATTCCATTACGTGACACTTACAGGATGTATTGAAGTATTATAGCCAGTTAAAAGCCATATGTTGGGGCCGGGAGTGGTGGCTCACGCCTGTAATCCCAGCACTTTGGGAGGCCGAGGTGGGTGGATCATCAGAGGTCAGGAGTTCGAGATCAGCCTGGCCAACATGGTGAAACCCCGTCTCTACTGAAAATACAAAAATTAGCTGGGCGTGGTGGCAGGCATCTGTAATCCCAGCTACTCGGGAGGCTGAGGCAGGAAAATCACTTGAACCTGGGAGGCAGAGTTTTCAGTGAGCTGAGATTGCACCACTGTACTTCAGCCTGGGCGACAGAGCAAGACTCTGTCTCAAAAAAATAAATAAATAAAATAAATAAATAAATAAATAAAAGCCATGTGTTGGAGGAATATTTGATGACATAGCTAAATACAAGAAAAATCAGAAAATAAAAAATCAGGATTCTAATTTTGTGCTACACACAAAATACACTAAAATGCTAAAGGCAATTCTCCCTGAATAGTGGGCTCATGACTAAATTTTGTTTTGTTTTCTGTGTGTTTTTTGGAGGGGGAGTTACCAGCTTTACTGAGATAAAATTTACATACTGTACAATTCACCCATTTAAAGCATACAATTCAATGATGTATTCACAGAGTTGTTGCAACTACCACAGTCAATTTAAGAGTATTTTCATCACTTCAAAAAGAAACCTTGAGCCCATTAGAATTTCCCATTATCTGTTTTCCTCCAGCCCCTTCCTAGCCACAGGCAACTGCTAATCTACTGTCACTATAAATTTGTCTATTCTAAACATTTCATATAAATGGATTCATGCAATGTAAGACCTTTTGTATCTGGCTTTTTTCACTTAATATAATGTTTTTAAGGTTCATTCATGTATCAATACTTCATTCTTTTTTTATGGCTGAATAACATTCCATTGTATAGAATACCACATTTTGTTTACCCATTTATCGATTAATGGACATTTAGATTGTTTCTACCTTTTCAGCTATTATGAATCATGTTATGAATGTTCATATACAAGTTTTTGTGTGAACATATGTTTTCATTTCTCTTGGGTGTATACCTTGGTATGGAATTGCTGGGTCATAGGGTAGTTCTATGTTTAACTCTACCATGGCAGCTGTACCATTTTACATTCCCAGCAGCAGTGTTCAAGAGTTCCCATTTCTCCACATCCTCACCAGCCCTTGTTATTGTCTGTCTTTTTAATCATAGCACTACTAGTAGGTGTGAAGTGGTATCTCATTGTGGTTTTAATTTGCATTTCTCTAATCATCAGTGAAGTTGAGCATCTTTTCATGTGTTTATTGGCCATTTTTATATCTTTCTTGGAGAAATGTCTGTTCAAATACTTTGTCCATTTTTAAATGTCCATTTTTTGTTATTGAGTTGTAAGAATTCTTTATCTATTTGGATACAAGTCCCTTGTCAGATGCATGATTTGCAAATATTTTTTCCCATTCTGAGTTGTCTTTTCACTTTCTTTTTTTTTTTTTTTGAGACAGAGTTTTGTTCTTGTTGCCCAGGCTGGAGCGCAATGGTGCGGTGTTGGCTCACTGCAACCTCCAGCTCCCAGGTTCGAGCGATTCTCCTGCCTCAACCTCCAAGTAGCTGGGATTACAGGCGCATGCCATCACGCTTGGCTAATTTCTTTTGTATTTTTAGTAGAGATGGGGTTTTACCATGTTGGCCAGGCTGGTCTCGAACTCCTGACCTTGGGTGATCCGCCTGTCTCGGCCTCCCAAAGTGCTGGGAGGCACCACGCCTGGTCCTTACTTTCTTGATAGCATCCTTTGAGGTATAACATTTTAAAATGTGATAAAGTCCAATGTATCTATTTTTTCTTTTGTCATTTATATTTTTGGTGTCATATCTAAGAAATCATTGTCGAATCCAAGGTCATAAAGATTTATTCCTTTGTTTTCTTTTAAGATATTTATAGTTGTAGCAGTTACATTTGGATCTATCATCTATTTTGTGTTATTTTCTGTGGATTGTCTGAAGTAGGGGTCCAACTTCATTCTTTGCATGTGGATAGCCAGTTACCCCAGCATCACTGGTTGAAAAGACTATTTTCTCATTTAATTATTTTAACACCCTTGTCTAGAATCAATTGGCTAGAAAAGTAAGGGTTTCTTTCTGGAGTCTCAGTCCCATTCCATTGGTCTACATGTCTATTCTTAGGCCAGCACCACACTGTCTTACTTTGATTACTAGCTTTGTAGTAAGTTTTGAAGTCAGGTTTTTCAAGCTTGTTTTGGCTATTCTGGGTCCTTTGCATTTCCATATGAATTTTAGGATCAATCTGCCCATTTGTTTTACTATATTGGCTTTGTTTTGTTTTGCAAATATTTCAGGATTGAATAAGCAGGGGGAAATGGCTCATTTTTCAAAGAGTCAAGAAGTCACTGGGAGAATAAGAGGCAGCTTCCTAGGACTCAAGGCCAAATCATCAGGTCCACAGGCAGTGCCAGCTTTCTAGGATTCAGAACCCTCCCTGGCCCATGGTTGTTATTTCAAGAGAAGCAGCTGCATTCTATTCCCAGTGTCCTTCCAGCCTGGCCGGTTTTGTCATCTATCCCATCTTCTTTATTGCCTACCAGAATGCTGCATTCCAAGCAGGTGGGCTGATGATGAAATGCAGCTGGCCCGTTCATGCTCCACCACACTGCAGCTGTGAGTAGGCAGCAGGGTCACAGTGAGGCTGTTCAACACAGAGTCCCCGGTTCTACTCCCAGAGATTCCGACCTAGGGGGTTTGGAGTGGGGCCCAGGCACTCCATTTTTAACACACAGCCTTTCATGTGGTTTTGATGTATGTTGGCAGACCCCAGACGACATTTGGAGAAATTCCTCACAAAGGCATGGGTTTTGTGTAACATTAAATATCTGTCCATTGTCTGGCACCTGAGTTCCTGGTAGGGGACCCAAAACATCCTCTGTTTCCTTGCTGACCACAAGTTAATGGGGCTTCTGGCTTCTGACCCGGCAAAGCTGATCCAACCTGGGGGTGATGGACAGCATGGGGGAATCTTTCCTATGTGATCTTCGGGACTGTGACTCTTGCTGAAGACACAGGTGGGCGAGTTCCATCGTTACAGGCCAGGAAAGGAGTTCAGGGGATTTATGACTGCTAAGCAAATGTCACACATTTTTACTCCATTAGAGATTTACTTAAGTTCTTTCCAGATGCAGATATTTATTAGGTAGATTGTGGTTCTTTGTGGCAAAAATTTTCCTTCTATAATTTCTCAAATAGCCAAATGCTTCCAGGATGAACCGTGTGGGTGCCTGGAGGAGGGGAAACTGGAAGCAGCAGACAGGTCTATAGGATGGGTGTGTGTCAGGGAGTGGGGAAGGTGGGGTTGAAGATCTGGGGGCAGTTACGGGATAGGGCTTCTGAGTATGAAAGTAGCCCTGCAAGAATATTCTATATAGAATATAGAATTGAGAAGTGTCTCCCAATTTAATCAAATTTTTTCCCTCCTGGAGGAGAAAAGGAGAAGAAATTATCTCAGCCTTCTCTTACATTTCTACTGTCTTTGAAGTAGCATGCCAAATCCTTTTCCTGGATCTTGAGGACTCGAATCCTGAAATTTCGGATGCTCTCACTAATGTAGGAATTGGGTTTTGACTGGTGACAGAGAAGAGGGGGGAATATTTGGAATGTAGGTCTCTTTGGGAGAGAACAGAACTCACCCTTTCCCTGTGGCAGCGTGAAAACACTGAGCCCCTAGAAGCAGAGGGGAGACAGCAACAGAGAACTAAAAAGGGCAGTGAGTGAATGCCAGCGACAAATTTCATTTTGTAATTTTACTTAGAATGGGCCTGCCACTTTCCTGTTTTCCAGAACCAGGCTAATTGTCAGACAACTACTCACCTGAAATAATACTTATTAGAGGTTCTTTTGAATGAAGATGCAAACAGTGCCCACATTGGGTAAGATGGAGTTGTTGCCTATACCTTAATGTTAAGTGTCAGAAAAGCAATCTGATTAAAGAGATCAGCTGCCCTAAGGAAATGGGGAATTTGATTAGAATTGTCCAGTGCTTTCTTAAATAACTCCACTTTGCTGTGCTAGTGTTTGGCTCTGGTGTGAGGAAATGAATTGAGTTCTGCACTGTGAATTTAGGAGTCTTCAGGAGGGCATTAGAATGATTTCTTCTCCTTCTTCCACCAGTTGATTGCAGAAATGTTTGCTCTGTTTTTATATAGTTATTATTTATTGTTCTTTCTTATAATTATTTAACCTGTGTACTAAATGTCATGCAGCACAATACTACTACTTCTTTGGAAGTACTTCTGAGGCAGGAAGTGTGATATTGGCGTATATACACAGTTATAGAATCAGCATCCCCAATGCACTTCCTATCATGGCTTTGAGTTCATAGGTCCTCAGGAGGTATTCTGTGAGTGAATGACTGAACAGTGATTGTGTCTACTGCCCATTAACTTTCTTTGAAGTTTGACATGATGTTGTCCCTATGCTCTGTTCTTGTGTACACGGTTGGTTATCAGTGGGACCTAGTCATCCACTCACCACTTAAAAGTTAAAGGTTGGAACATTGCTCAAGACAAAGGTTATAGGTTTGTTATAGGAGAACAACCCAGTTGCTCCTTTTACCACCCCTTTCCTTGCAGGATGAGCAGCAGCAAGAGATGGCCGCTTCTGCCGCCTTCATAGACCAGCATTACGGGCACCTGGTAGATGCCGTGCTGGTGAAGGAGGATCTCCAGGGTGCCTACAGCCAGCTCAAAGTGGTCTTAGAGAAGCTGAGCAAGGACACTCACTGGGTACCTGTTAGTTGGGTCAGGTAACTTTATCCCAGAACATCCAAGCTGGACGGGACCTTGAAGATCATCTAGTCCAGACTCACTCATTTTACCATCAAGGAATCTCAAGCGCAGAGAGGGAGAGAATTCTCCACAAATTCCATCATCGAGAAGAGTATAAGTGGGAAGTCTTGTTTGTTGTTGGTTTTTGTCTGTTGTTTTTCACTGCACCTCTTTGGATCATGATTTGAAAGGGGCATATCAGAAAACAACACATTTCATTTATTAAAGTATCACAGGCAAGCTGACCCTGATTCTTTGTACCAAAGTTAAGTAGCCACTGTCTTTTGTGGGTGGTAGTGGTTAATTTATACAGTACTGATTCGCAGAATGTTTAAGCTTTTTAAACATAGTGACGCTTAGTAGTTTTTTTGGAAGCTAACTTGTTTTATCCAAGGGGATTTTACATGCAACTGAAGTTCCCCTGTCTTCAAGCACTAAAACGTTGATCTTAACCTTTTCTTGAAGTGCTTGCCTGGTAATAGAAAACGGGTTCTCTGCCTATTTTAAAATAGTGAATATACGTAAATTTTCTCTGGAAGGCTGAGGCACACTTCACCATCAACATGAATTACTGTACTATCCTATACTGCAGTGGTGCCTTCAGGGACTCGAGGAATGTAAGGTTGCCTTTCCCCTTTCTAAATACCCTCAGATTCCTAACATCGAACCCATGCTTTGTTTGATTTGTTCTATTCCATCCATTGTCCCTTTTGTTACTGACAGTTGCCTTGGTCCTAGCCAGTCCCTGCCATGAGATCATAGGGGTTCCCATTGTGCTAGATCTTGGGAAACCAGATGACTCTGCCTGTCAAAACTATGGCTACGTCACTGTAAACCATTTCTGTCAAGAATAAAAGTATGTAGACCCAGAGTATGGGCCTAATGGGTTGTCTCTGAGCAAAAATGATTATCACCCAGGATTCATGATATATCTTAGGTGCTCAGAGAATTTTTTTTTATTATTAATAGCCAACAACAGTCTTTATTCTGTGCTGGATGCTATGCTAAGGCCTTTACATACATGACCCTGATAAATACACCAAGCCAATAAGGTAGGATTCTTATCATCTCATTGTACAAATGAGAAAAAAAATAAAGCTTAGACAGTTTAAATAATGTGCCCAAGCTTGCACAGATTTAAAAAAACATTGCAGGCCAGGCACTGTAGTGCATGCCTATAATCCTAGCACTTTGGGAGGCCAAGGTGGGTGGATTGCTTGAGCTCAGGAGTTCGAGACCAGTCTGGGCAATGTGTCAAAACCCCATTTCTACAAAAAATACAAAAACTAGCCGGGCATGGTGGTGTGTGCTTGTAGTCCCAGCTACTCAGGAGGCTGAGGTGGGATGAACGAGGAGGTTGAGGCTGCAGTGAGCCATGATTACGCCACTGCACTCCAGCCTGGGTGACAGAATGAGACCCTGCCTCAAAAAATTTTAAAAATTAAAAAATGCAGAGCTATGGTATTTGAGCCTAAATCGCCCAAATACCAGAGATGATCGTTAACCACTATACTATACTGCCTCATTCTTTTGTGGTCCCATAATCGAGGCTACTCACTAATATAATTCACTTATAAATGATGAATGTGTTTACAGCTAGAATTTATAATATGAAGTGTGACCATAACTTCTAAGACTGAAAAGAGGCTACATACGCGTGTACATTTTCAACTTCTTTTACTCATGAAAGGAAAAGGAGGCCAAGTTGAAGGTGAAGCACCAGGGAGAAGGTTTGCCACCCATTTAGAAATTTCCATTTTATCTTCTACACAAGGATACCTTTGCAACTCTCTAGCTCATGAAGTGGTAGGTCCATGTAACAGGATCACATTCTTCAGAACTTTCTAGTAAAAAGATGGGGACTTCTTTGCACTTAGAGAGTATTGGATTCTTATCAAGTGAAATTGGTCTTGAGCTGATCTACAGAGAGCCAGGCCAGGGAGGGCAGTTGCCCCTGAAGTGTGACCAGCACATGCAAAGTTGTTATGCAGGATAATGCCTGTAATCCTAGCACTTTGGGAGGCTGAGGCAGTGGATCACTTGAGGTCAGGAGTTTGAGACCAGCCTGGCCAAAATGGTGAAACCCCGTCTCTACTAAAAAAAAAAAAAAAAAAAAAAAAATTAGCTGGGCATGGTGGCGGGTGCCTGTAATCCCAGCTACTTGGGAGGCTGAGGCAGGAGAATCACTTAAACCTGGGAGGCAGAGGTTTCAGTGAGCCAAGACCGTGCCACTGCACTCCAGCCTGGGCGACAAATGAGACTCTGTCTCAAAAAAAAAAGTTGTTATGCAGGAGAGCTGGGATCTGAAGTCTGCTCACAGGCAAAAGCAAAACAAACCCACATACGTTAAAAATTACTTTTGAAGATCCCCTCGGGAGGCATCATGGTGGACATCCTAATCAAGTCTCAAAGTCCCATGTAGGTGGTTTTCCCTCCAGTGTGGGAACACAGTGGTTGGGCACCCAATGATGTTCTTTCTGCATTTTATACCACTCCACAGGCATTTTCTGCTGCTTACATAATATTTTTACACAATTGTCAGATTAAATGATGGTAATTCTCTTTACATGTATTATGAAGCAGATATTAAAAAGTGATCCTTAGCCAAGTGTGGTGACTCACGCCTGTAATCCCAGCACTTTGGGAGGCCGAGGCAGGAGGATCACTTGGGCTCAGGAGTTCAAGACCAGCCTGGGCAACATAGCAAGACCTTGTCTCTATTAAACATAAAATTAGAGCCAGCAGCATTGGCTCACGCTTGTAATCCCAGCACTTTGGGAGGCTGAAGTAGGCAGATCACTTGAGGCCAGGAGTTTGAGACCAGTCTGGCCAATATGGTGAAACCCTGTCTCTACTAAAAATACAAAAATTAGCCAGGCATGGTGGCACACGCCTATAATCCCAGCTACTCGAGAGGCTGAGGCACAAGAATTGCTTGAACCTGGGAGGCAGAGGTTGCAGTGAACCAAGATCATGCCACTGCACTCCAGCCTGGGCAACAGAGCAAGACTGTGTCTTAAATAAATAAAAACAATAAAATAAAAATTTAAAAATGAGTTGGGGGGTGGGGGGTAGGTTCCAAGATGGCCAAATAGGAATAGCTCCAGTCTGCAGCTGCCAGCATGAGCGATGCAGAAGATGGGTGATTTCTGCATTTCCAGCTGAGCTACCAGGTTCATCTCACTGGGGCTTGTCAGACAGTGGCTGCAGTCCGTGGAGCAGGGCAGGGCGTCGCCTCACCTTGGAAGTGCAAGAGGTCAGGGAATTCCCTTTCCTAGCAAAGGGAAGCCGTGACAGACGGTACCTGGAAAATCGGGACACTCCCACCCTAATACTGCACTTTTCCAACAGCCTTAGCAAACAGCACACCAGGAGTTTATATCCCGTGCCTGGCTCAGAGGGTCCCATGCCCATTGAGCCTCGCTCACTGCTAGCACAGCAGTCTGAGATGGAACTGCAAGGCGGCAGCGAGGCTGGGGGAGGGGCGTCCACAATTGCTGAGGCTTGAGTAGGTAAAGCAGCCTGGAAGCTGGAACTGGGTGGAGCCCACTGCAGCTCAAGGAGGCCTGCCTGCCTCTGTAGACTCCACCTCCGGGGGCAGGGCATAGCTGAACAAAAGGCAGCAGAAACTTCTGCAGACTTAAACGTCCCTGTCTGACAGCTTTGAAGAGAGTAGTGCTTCTCCCAGCACGGAGTTTGAGATCTGAGAACGGACAGACTGCCTCCTCAAGTGGGTCCCTGACCCCTGAGTAGCCTAACTGGGAGACACCTCCCAGTAGGGGCCGACTGACACCTCATACAGCTGGGTGCCCCTCTGAGACGAAGCTTCCAGAAGAAGGATCAGACGGCATCATTTGCTGTTCTGCAATATTTGCTGTTCTGCAGCCTCCGCTGGTGATACCTAGGCAAACAGGGTGTGGAGTGGACCTCCAGCAAACTCCAACAGACCTGCAGCTGAGGGTCCTGACTGTTAGAAGGAAAACTAAGAAACGGAAAGGACATCCACACCAAAACCCCACCTGTACGTCACCATCATCAAAGACCAAAGGTAGATAAAACCACAAAGATGGGGAGAAACCAGAGCAGAAAAGCTGAAAATTCTAAAAATCAGAGCGCCTCTTCTCCTCCAAAGGAATGCAGCTCCTCGCCAGCAATGGAACAAAGCTGGACAGAGAATGACTTCGATGAGTTGAGAGAAGAAGTCTTCAGATGATCGGTAATAACAGACTTCTGCGAGCTAAAGGAGGATGTTCAAACCCATCGCAAAGCAGCTAAAAACCTTGAAAAAAGATTAGACGAATGGGTAACTAGAATAAACAGTGTAGAGAAGTCCTTAAATGACCTGATGGAGCTGAAAACCATGGCATGAGAACTACATGACGCATGCACAAGCTTCAGTAGCTGATTTGATCAAGTGGGAGAAAGGGTATCAGTGATTGAAGATCAAATGAAGGAAATGAAGCGAGAAAAGAAGTTTAGAGAAAAAAGAGTAAAAAGAAATGAACAAAGCCTCCAAGAAATATGGGACTATGTGAAAAGACCAAACCTACGTCTGATTGGTGTACCCGAAAGTGATGGGGAGAATGGAACCAAGTTGGAAAACACTCTTCAGGATATTATCCGGGAGAACTTCCCCAATCGAGCAAGGCAGGCCAACATTCAAATTCAGGAAATACAGAGAATGCCACAAAGATACTCCTCGAGAAGAGCAACCCCAAGACACATAATTGTCAGATTCACCAAAGTTGAAATGAAGGAGAAAATGTTAAGGGCAGCCAGAGGGAAAGGTTGGGTTACCCACAAAGGGAAGCCCATCAGACTAACAGCAGATCTCTTGGCAGAAACTCTACAAGCCAGAAGAGAGTGGGAGCCAATATTCAACATTCTTAAAGAAAAGAATTTTCAACCCAGAATTTCATATCCAGCCAAACTAAGCTTCATAAGTGAAGGAGAAATAAAATCCTTTACAGACAAACAAATGCTAAGAGATTTTGTCATCACCAGGCCTGCCTTACAAGAGCTCCTGAAGGAAGCACTAAACATGGAAAGGAACAACTGGTACCAGCCACTGCAAAAACATGCCAAATTGTAAAGACCATCAATGCTAGGAAGAAACTGCATCAACTAACGAGTAAAATAACCAGCTAACATCATAATGACAGGATCAAATTCACACATAACAATATTAACCTTAAAAGTAAATGGGCTAAATGCTCCAATTAAAAGACACAGACTGGCAAATTGGATAAAGAGTCAAAACCCATCAGTGTGCTGTATTCAGGAGACCCATCTCATGTGCAGAGACACACATAGGCTCAAAATAAAGGGATGGAGGAAGATCTACCAAGCAAATGGAAAACAAAAAAAAAAAAAGCAGGGGTTGCAATTCTAGTCTCTGATAAAACAGACTTTAAACCAACAAAGATCAAAAGAGACAAAAAAGGCCATTACATAATGGTAAAGGGATCAATTCAACAAGAAGAGCTAACTATCCTAAATATATATGCCCCCAGTACAGGAGCACCCAGATTCATAAAGCAAGTCCTTAGAGACCTACAAAGAGACTTAGACTCCCACACAATAATAATGGGAGACTTTAACCCCCCACTGTCAACAGACAGATCAATGAGACAAAAAAGTTAACAAGGATATCCAGGAATTGAACTCAGCTCTGCACCAAGCAGACCTAATAGACATCTACAGAACTCTGCACCCTAAATCAACAGAATATACATTCTTCTCAGCACCACATCACACCTATTCCAAAATTGACTACATAGTTGGAAGTAAAGCACTCCTCAGCAAATGTAAAAGAACAGAAATTATAACAAACTGTCTCTCAGACCACAGTGCAATCAAACTAGAACTCAGGATTAAGAAACTCTCTCAAAACTGCTCAACTACATGGAAACTGAACAACCTGGTCCCGAATGACTACTGGGTACATAACGAAATGAAGGCAGAAATAAAGATGTTCTTTGAAACCAATGAGAACAGACACAACACACCAGAATCTCTGGGACACATTTAAAGCAGTATATAGAGGGAAATTTATAGCACTAAATGCCCACAAGAGAAAGCAGGAAAGATCTAAAATTGACACCCTAACATCACAATTAAAAGAACTAGAGAAGCAAGAGCAAACACATTCAAAAGCTAGCAGAAGGCAAGACATAACTAAGATCAGAGCAGAATTGAAGGAGATAGAGACACAAAAAAACCCTTCAAAAAATCAATGAATCCAGGAGCTGGTTTTTTGAAAAGATCAACAAAATTGATAGACCGCTAGCAAGACTAATGAAGAAAAGAGAGAAGAATCAAATAGACGCAATAAAAAATGATAAAGGGGATATCACCACTGATCCCACAGAAATACAAACTACCATCAGAGAATACTATAAACACCTCTATGCAAATAAACTAGAAGACCTAGAAGAAATGGATAAATTCCTGGACACATACACCCTCCCATGACTAAAACAGGAAGAAGTTGAATCCATGAATAGACCAATAACAAGTTCTGAAATTGAGGCAATAATTAATAGCCTACCAACCAAAAAAAGTCCAGGACCAGACAGATTCACAGCCGAATTCTACCAGAGGTACAAAGAGGAGCTGGTACCATTCCTTCTGAAACTATTCCAATCAATAGAAAAAGAGAGAATCCTCCCTAATTCATTTTATGAGGCCAACATCCTGATATCAAAGCCTGACAGAGACACGACAAAAAAAGAGAATTTTAGACCAATATCCCTGATGAACATTGATGCAAAAATCCTCAATAAAATACTGGCAAACCAAATCCAGCAGCACATCAAAAAGCTTACCCACCATGATCAAGTTGGCTTCATCTCTGGGATGCAAGGCTGGTTCAACCTATGCAAATCAATAAACGTAATCCATCATATAAACAGAACCAAAGACAAAAACCACATGATTATCTCAATAGATGCAGAAAAGGCCTTCGACAAAATTCAACAGCCCTTCATGCTAAAAACTCTCAATAAACTAGGTATTGATGGGACGTATCTCAAAATAATAAGAGCTATATATGACAAACCCACAGCCAATATCATACTGAATGGGCAAAAACTGGAAGCATTCCCTTTGAAAACTGGCACAAGACAGGGATGCTCTTTCTCACTACTCCTATTCAACGTAGTGTTGGAAGTTCTGGCCAGGGCAGTCAGGCAAGAGAAAGAAATAGAGGGTATTCAATTAGGAAAAGACGAAGTCAAATTGTCCCTGTTTGCAGATAACAAGATTGTATATGTAGAAAACCCCATCATCTCAGCCCAAAATCTCCTTAAGCTGATAAGCAACTTCAGCAAAGTCTCAGGATACAAAATCAATGTGCAAAAATCACAAGCATTCCTATACACCAATAACAGACAAACAAAGAGCCAAATCATGAGTGAACTCCCATTCACAATTGCTTCAAAGAGAATAAAATACCTAGGAATCCAACTTACAAGGGATGTGAAGGACCTCTTCAAGGAGAACTACAAACCACTGCTCAACAAAATAAAAGAGGACACAAACAAATGGAAGAACATTCCATGCTCATGGATAGGAAGAATCAATATTGTGAAAATGGCCATACTGCCCAAGGTAATTTATAGATTCAATGCCATCCCCATCAAGCTACCAATGACTTTCTTCACAGAATTGGAAAAACCTACTTTAAAGTTCATATGGAACCAAAAAAGAGCCCGCATTGCCAAGACAATCCTAAGCCAAAAGAACAAAACTGGAGGCATCATGCTACCTGACTTCAAACTATACTACAAGCCTATAGTAACCAAAACAAAATGGTACTGGTACCAAAACAGAGATATAGACCAATGGAACAGAATAGAGCCCCTGGAAATAATATCACACACCTACAACCATTTGATCTTTGAGAAACCTGACAAAAACAAGAAATGGGGAAATGATTCCCTATTTAATAAATGGTGCTGGGAAAACTGGCTAGCCATATGTAGGAAGCTGAAACTGGATCCCTTCCTTATATCTTACACAAAAATTAATTGAAGATGGATTAAAGACTTAAATGTTAGACTTAAAATGATAAAAACCCCAGAAGAAAACCTAGGCAATACCATTCAGGCCATAGTCATGGGCGAGGACTTCATGACTAAAACACCAAAAGCAATGGCAACAAAAGCCAAAATTGACAAATGGGATCTAATTAAACTAAAGAGCTTCTGCACAGCAAAGAAACTACCATCAGAGTGAACAGGCAACCTACAGAATGGGAGAAAATTTTTGTAATCTACTCATCTGACAATGGGCTAATATCCAAAATCTACAAAGAACTTAAATTTACAAGCAAAAATCAAACAGCCCCATCAAAAAGTGGGCAAAGGATATAAACAGACACTTCTCAGAAGAAGACATTTATGCAGCCAACAGACACATGAAAAAATGCTCACCATCACTGGCCATCAGAGAAATGCACATCAAAACCACTATGAGATACCATCTCACACCAGTTAGAATGGCGATCATTAAAAAGTCAGAAAACAACAGGTGCTGGAGAGGATGTGGAGAAATAGGAACACTTTTACACTGTTGGTGGGACTGTAAACTAGTTCCACCATTGTGGAAGACAGTGTGGTGATTCCTCAAGGATCTAGAACTAGAAATACCATTTGACCCAGCCATCCCATTACTGGGCATATACCCAAAGGATTATAAATCATGCTGGTATAAAGACACATGCACACATATGTTTATTGCGGCACTATTCACAGTAGCAAAGACTTGGAACAACCCAAATGTCCATCAATGATAGACTGGATTAAGAAAATGTGACACATTTACACCGTGGAATACTATGCAGCCGTAAAAAAGGATGAGTTCATGTCCTTTGTAGGGAAATGGATGAAGCTGGAAACCATCATTCTGAGCAAACTATCGCAAGGACAGAAAACCAAACACTGCATGTTCTCACTCATAGGTGGGAATTGAACAATGAGAACACTTGGACACAGGGTGGGGAACATCACACACCAGGGCCTGTCGTGGGGTGGGGGGAGGGAGGAGGGATAGCATTAGGAGATATACCTAATGTAAATGACGAGTTAACGGGTGCAGCACACCAACATGACACATGTATACCTTTGTAACAAATCTGCACGTTGTGCACATGTACCCTAGAACTTAAAAGTATAAAAAAAAAAATTAGCTGGTCATGGTGGTGTGCCCCTGTGGTCCCAGCTACTCGGGAAGCTGAGGTGGGAGAATTGCTTGAGCCCAGGTAGATGGAGGCTGCAGTGATCTCTGATTGCACCACTGCACTCCAGCCTGAGCAACAAAGTGAGACCCTGTCTCAAAAAAAAAAAAAAAAAAAAAGTGATCCTTGCTTTATTTCCTGTCAAGGCAGCCCCTAATCCCCAAGACAAGCTGTGTCTACAGCTGTTTGTTGGCAACCAGATTTATGGGAGTAAGAAGAGTAGGACCCCAGAGACAGAGGTCATTTGGAAGGCATTTTTGCAGTTCATGCAGAAAACTATTGTTAAAAAATGCACCTGTGTTCAAATATTTATTGGTGGAATGTGTATAAATGTAATTCCAAGCCCCATTTCAACTAGCAGTCCATATGTTCTGAGCCCCTGGGCAAAATGTTGGAAAAACTCCATCCATTACTCTGGGCCCAACACTAATAAATCTCCTTATTACAAACCCCTCAAGATGGACCTTTTTTAATCCTTGGGTCTTCAAACAGATAAGTTGGCTGCCTGTATCTACATCCAGAGAGGATGTGCTCTCTAGAGGAATTTTCTAGGTCGGAAGTGTTAAATAGGTGGCATATGTGCAGCCAACGCCCATTCCTGAACCTGTGGAAGACATTACTAATTGATCACAGCACTCTCTTATTGTGATCACAGCACTCTTACTGTGATCAACTAAACTCAACAGGAGAGTGCTGTGATCAATTAGTAATGTCTTTGGCTCTTTCAGGACAGTGTTCAGTAGCAGCTGGGCAGAATCAGTAGTGAGTTATTCCTGTTTGCCATTCTCAATCCACTGATTTGTAACCTTCGCTGCTATCCACTTCACTCCCTGTGGAAGATGGGTTTAAGAAAGTTAGAACCATCTGTCATTTACAGGCAGTGCTCAGATATATTAGCCAATTGTATGTTCAAATACATGCTTTAAAACATATGGCCAATCAAATTTTGTATCCACTTACCCAGTATCACATCATTTATGCTACCAATCACAGGACTATGCATCCAAACAATGATAACACTTCATGATTTCTTTAATAACTGCAGAGTTCAGCATATGCACAAAGCCCATTTTTAATCAGATAGTTAAGAACCAATGAGCAGCATTTCTCTATTTGGTGGAGTTAATATTGATCGATTTCTTTCTTTCTTTCTTTCTATTTTTTTGAGACGGAGTGTCTGTCGCCCAGGCTAGAGTGCAATGGCATGATTTCGTCTGACTGCAACCTCTGCCTCCCAGGTTCAAGCGATTCTCCTGCCTCAGCCTCCTGAGTAGCTAGGACTACAGGCACCCACCACCATGCCTGGCTAATTTTTTTTATTTTTAGTACAGACGGGGTTTCACCATGTTGGTCAGGCTGGTCTTGAACTCCTGACCTCAAGCAATCCACCTGCCTTGGCCTCCCAAAGTGCTGGGATTACAGGTATGGGCCACCGCGCCCAGCCACTGATCAGTTTCTTACTCCATTTTTCCTGCCCTTTGAATACAGTCACCAACCACTACTTCCTTTAAACGCCAGGCTTATGGTTTCAGAACAAGACGGTATAGAATCACTTTTTCCTCCTCTTCAAATGGCAGGGCTAAAAGAGCCGTAACACAAATAGGGCTGAAACACCCCCCTGCCGCCACCCCCACTCTCCATGTTGTGGGTGACAAGAAGGAGAGAAGAGCTGCAGCTCCCTGAGCTAGGGCTGTGACACCCTCTTTGGGGCTCTGTGATTTCTGGCGTCTCCAAGCTTCCGGGTGCCACTGTGTTCCCCTCATCCAGACGTGGATGCCTGCAGTGGAAGCCGTGTGCAGTGCATCTGGTCCAGCCACAGCCTTGTATGGAGCTGGCACCTGTGCCAGCACCTGAGCTCCCCACCCCACCACAGCAGCCAGCATGCCTGGCTGTGCATAGTGGCCAGACCCTGCGCTCACTTGCCCACACACGCCTCGCCACTCCATGCCTGGCTCACCCCTGGCAGGTGTGGGATCTGGGCCTGTAGTGTGAGCTGAGTGCAGCCTGCTGGGCTGAGTGGGCAGAACAAGCCCAGCGGGCACAAGCAATACTCAGGCAGAAGGTGCCACTAGCCACAGAGGTTTCTGGCTGGTGAAGTGACACCCTAAGGATCCTGTGATAGAGCTACTGACATTTGTATCATCAGAGTCTTTGCTGGAGAGGAGAAAGTGTGAGACTAAAACGTATTCAGAGAAATAATGGCTGAAAACTTCCCAAATCCGGTGGAAGACAAACACCTACAGATTCAAGAAGTTGATTGAGCTCCAAATAGAGAAAACAGTCCAAAGCCATACTGACACATCATAATTAACCTTCTAAAAACTGGAGATTAAGAAAAAAGAAATCTTTAAAACAGTCAGGGAGAAACAACCAGGAAGGAATGCTAATTCAAACTGTATTTTTGCACTACCTGTAAAAGAAATGATGGGGGCCATCTAGAAGTGGTCCAACACTTATCAAGTGCTGAAAACAAAACCGTCAACCTTGAATCCTGTTATCAGGTGAAATTGGCCTTCAGGAATAAAGGGAAAAATGAAGACATTCTCAGATGAAGAGAAACAGTTTGTTGAGACCTACCCTTAAAGGATGGCTAAAGGAAGCTCTCCATACAGAAATAAATTAACAGAAGGAGGCTGGGACCTAAGAAAGGGAAAGAAGGTAGAAGGAAGGGAAGGGAAGGGGAGGGGAGGGGAGAGGAGGGGATGGGAGGGGGAAGAGGAGGAGGAGAGAAGGGAAGGGAAGAAGGAGGGAGGGAAAGAAAGAAACAACACAATACACAAAAACAGAAGTACAGATGCTTCTTGACTTATGATGAGGTTATGTTCCCAATAAATCCATGGTAAGTTGAAAAACATTCAAAGTCAAAAATACATTTAATACATCTAACCTGTCAAACATTATAGCTTAGCCAGGCCTAACTTAAATGTGCTCAGAACACTTACATTAGCCTATAGTTGGGCAAAATTACCTAACATAAAGCCTATTTTATAATAAAGTATTGAATATGTCATGTTATCTGTTGAATACGGTACTGAAAGTGAACAATAGAAATGGTTGTATGGGTACTTAAAGTATGATTTCTACTGAATGTATATTGCTTTTGAACCATCAAAAGGTTAAAAAAAAAAAAAATCATGCCGGGCGCGGTGACTCACGCCTCTAATCCCAGCACTTTGGGAGGCCGAGGTGGGCAGATCACGAGGTAGGAGATCGAGACCATCCTGGCTAACATGGTGAAACCCCGTCTCTACTAAAACTACAAAAAATTAGCTGGGCATGGTGGCGGGCGCCTATAGTCCCAGCTACTCGGGAGGCTGAGGCAGGAGAATGGCGTGAACCCGGGAGGCGGAGCTTGCAGTGAGCGGAGATCGCGCCACTGCACTCCAGCCTGGGCGACAGAGCGAGACTCCGTCTCAAAAAAAAAAAAAAAAAAAAATCATTTAAGTCAAACCATTATAAGTCAGAGACTGTCTGTATCTGCTGTCTGTAAGTATATGTTCCTTCAAACATAATGAGACAGGTAGGCTGAAAGTGAATGGATAAAAGGTAATACATCATGCAAACACTAATTTTAAGAAAGCAGTACTGAGTATGTTAATATCAGATAAAGTAAGTTCAGAGAAAGAAAATTACTAGGGACAAAGAAGGACATTATATAATAATAAAGAGATCTCACTTCTGTAATCTCAGTACTTTGGGAGGCCAACGTGGGCAGATCGCTTGAGCCCAGGAGTTCGAGACCAGCCTGGGCAATATGATGAAACCCCATCTCTACTAAAAAAAATACAAAAATTAGCTGGGCATAGTGGTGCGTGCCTATAGTCCCAGCCACTGGGGAGACTGAGGTGGGAGGATTGCTTGAGCCTAGGAGGTGGAAGTTGCAGTGAACTGAGATCACACTCAGCAGTGTGCTGCACTCCAGCCTGGGTGGCAGAGTGAGACCCTGTCTCAAAATAAATAAATAAATAAATAAATAAATAAATAAATAAATAAATCTACCAAAAATATATAGCAATCTTTAATGTGTATGTGCCAAACACCAGAGCTTCAAAATATATGAAGCAAAAACAGAGTTAAAAAGAGAAATAGACAAATCCACAATTACAGTTGGGGATTTCAACACCCCACCCTTAGCAACTGATAGAACTACTAGAGAGAAAATCATCAGGATGTAGAAGAACTGAACACCATCAACCAACGGGACCTAACTGATATTTATAGAACACTTTGCCCAATAACAGTGCAATACACATTCTTTTCAAATGTCCATAAAATATTCACCTTGATTAAAAAAAACCTTAACAAATTTAAAAGAATTGAAATGATAGAGTATATTCTCTGGACATAATGGGATCAAATTAAAAATTAATAACACAAAGATAACTGGAAAATCTCCAAACATTTGAAACTATAACTAATATAACCTGAGCAGCTCATGGGCTGGATCATGAAAAGCCTTGTATGCTCTATTTAAAGCTCCAGCCCATTATGCAAGAATGGCAAATCACGGAAGCCATTAAGCTAGAAAGTGATATGGGCGTATTTTTGCATTAGTAATGCAAGTTGCAAATCACAAGTGCCTGAAATATGGCAGTAGCTCATACAGAGATTGAGACATAAGACTTGTCGCTTTAAGATCACCTCCATAGACCATAGCCTGGGCAAGAGAGTGACTCTGTCTTTAAACAAACAAACAAACAAAAAACCAAAAAAAGATATGTAGGGAGGGGGATAGGAGGAAAGAGAAGGAATGAAGTAAAAGATGACCTCAGGTTTTTAACCTGGGTGTCTAGAAGAATGGTTGTTCCTCAAACTGAGATTAACTGGAACCAGTTAATAATGAATTTGTATTTAGGCATGTTGTTTTTTTTAAGCTTTTTATTTTGAGATAACTGTAGATTCACATGCATGTGGGAAATAATACAGAGAGATCCTGTAAACTCCTTACCAGATTCCCCCAGTGGTAGCATAGTGCAAAACTATATGGTACAGTATCACAACAAGGATATTGACATTGATAGAGTCAAGATATAGAACAGTTTCATCATTGATATATTGGATGTCATCAAAATAAAAATATTTTGCTCTGTCAAAGACCCTGAGGATGAAAAGACAAATTATAGACTGGGAGAAAAATACATGCAAGGCGCATAGCAGGCAAAGGACTTATTTCTATAATATGTAAATAACTTTCAAAATTTGCTATTTAAAAAATCAGGCCAGGTGTGGTGGCTCATGCCTGTAATCCCAGCACTTTGGGAGGCCGAGGCAGGTGGATCACCTGAGGTCAGGAATTTGAGACCAGCCGGGTCAACATGGTGAAACCCTGTCTCTACTAAAAATATAAAAATTAGCCGGGCCTGGTGATGTATGCTTGTAATCCCAGCTACTCAGGAGGCTGAGGCAGGAGAATCGCTTGAACCCCAGAGGTGGAGGTTGCAGTGAGCCAAGATCGTGCCACTGCACTCCAGCCTGGGCAACAGAATGAGACTCCATCTCAAAATAATAATAATAATAATAATAATGTTTGAAAAACTAGAAACTACCCCAATGCCCTTTGATGGATGTATGGTTAAATATATTGTAGCATGTCCATACCATGGAATACTACTCAGCAATAAAAAGGCACACACAACTTGGATGAACATCAAGGAAATTATCCTGAGTGAAAAAAGCCAATCTCAAAAGGATGAACATACATTGCATGACGCCATTTACGTAATACCATGAACTAACAGAGAGGTGGAAAACAGATTGTGATTGCCAAGAGTTAGGCTTGAGGGTCTGAGGTGACTGTGGCTAAAAGGGTGGCAGTAGGAGTGTCTTTTGATAATAGTGGTTTTAAGTATCTCGAATGTGGTTGTGGTTACACAAAGCTATACATGTGGCAAAAACTGCATAGAGCTATACATATATGTACAAAAATGAGTGCATGTATAACTGATGAAACCTGCATAGGTTCCATGCATCATGCCAATGTCAGTTTCCTGGTTTTGATATTGTACTCCAGTTACGCAAGATGCTAACATTGGTGGAGACTGGGTGAAGGGTGCAGGAGGCCTCCCTGTTCCTTTATGTGCAACTACCTGTGAATTTTCATTATTTCAAAACAGAAAGTTTAAAAAGTCAGTGCAATGGTTAATTTAAGGTGCCAACTTGACTGAATAGAAACCTGGTAAAGCATTATTTTTGGGTGTGTCTGTGAGTGTTTCCAGGGGAGATTAGCATGTAAGTCTGAGTGAACTATGTGGGAAGATCCACTCTCAGTGTGGAGAGGCATCATCCAACTTGCTGTGGATTCAGAAAGAACAAAAACAGACAAGAGGCGAATATGTCAATCTATCTGCTGGAACTGGAATACACTCTTCCTCTCCTGTCCTGGGACAACAACTCTAGGCTCCTTGGCCTTTGTACTCCAAGACTCACACCAGCACCCTTGTCCCCCCTAGTGGGTTCTCAGCCTTTGGCCTCGAACTGAGAGTTACACTACCTTCTTCTTGGTTCTGAGGTTTTTGGGCTTGGACCAAGCCATGCTACCAGCATCCCAGTGAGGTGGGAGGCACGCCTTGACTCCAGAGGCGGGGCTTGGACACAGGATCCAATTGAGGACTAGCTAAAACAGGAAAGGGGTGGAAGCAGCTTTCCATAAGACACTCCCACTAGTGTGCCATGTCAGTTTACCATTACCGTAGCAACACCTAGGCGTTACCACCCCTTTCCGGGGCAATGACCCAGGGACCCAAAAATTACTATCCTTTCCTATGGGCCGGTCATGGTGGCTCACGCCTGTAATCCCAGCACTTTGAGAGGCCGAGGTGGGCAGATCACAAGGTCAGGAGTTCAAGACCAGCCTGGCCAAGATGGTGAAACCTCGTCTCTACTAAAAATACAAAAATTAGCTGGGCGTGGTGGCGAGTGCCTGTAGTCTCAGCTACTTGGGAGGCTGAGGCAGGAGAATCGCTTGAACCCAGGAGGCGGAGGTTGCAGTGAGCTGAGATCGTGCCATCTGCACTCCAGCCTGGGCGACAGAGTGAGATTTCATCTCAAAAAAAAAAAAAAAATTACTACTCCTTCCCTAGAATTTCTGCACAAACCGCCCCTTAATCTACATGTAATTAAAAGTACGTATAACTATGACTGCAAAACTCTCTGCCTTTGGGGTAGCCCTGTTCTGCAGGAGCAGTCATGGAGCTGTAACACTGCTGCTTCAATAAAACTGTCTTCTTCTACCCTACCACTGGCTCACCCTTAAATTCTTTCCTGGGTGAAGCCAAGAACACTCGCAGGCTAAGCCCCACTTTGGGGGTTGTCTGCCCTGCTCCACCAGGGTCTCCAGCTTGCAGACGGCCTGTGGTGGGACTTCTTTAGCTTCCATGATCTTGTGAGCTAATTCCCCAAATAAATCCTCTCCTCTCTCTCTCTCTCTCTCTCACTCTCTCTCTCTCTCACTCTCTCTATCTCTCTCACTCTCTCTCTCTCTCTCCTATTGAGTCTGTCTCTTTGGCAAATGCTGACTAATATAGTTGGGCTGAAAACTAGCATGACCAATCATAGCAGGCCTGCAACATTGTCTCCCCGTATGTTCTGAGACATTTTCACTGCTGCTGCTCCCTATAAATGAACAGAGTCCATGGAAACTTCAATGAGGCATTCTTTTCCGATCGTGTGTATTCACAGAGGAACTAATGGCATTTGTTCCTTGTGTTTTCTGAACCTTGATGTTGTCATGTGATTTTGTTTTCCATTTTGACAGTGCTGTACTTGTGGCTGGATGATCTCACTCCAGCTTTTCTTCTTCCATGGGATGGTGATGATGGTGTATGTTTTAAAGAGTTCTCTCAGATTTCTCTCTCTTTCTCTCGTTAAAACTTCTTTTCATAGCCCCAAATAAAAATGCTCATTGCATCTTTCCTTCTGCCTGCCCCATTTTGGAATGAGAACATAAAGCCTTTGGGTCCCCTAAATGTAACTTACGCATTTTATGTTCCAAGCTTTATTGAAGCATCTGAAGATGGAGCATTCAGCCAGTCAGGAGTGTCTTGACTAAGCAGCCAAGAAATCCTACGGCCTTCTCTTGTATCTTTTCCATGGTGAGTAACCTTGTATTCAGTGGAGAAGAGAGAAGGAGACACATCAATTATACAGAACTAGTCTTTGGAACGCCTGAGTGTCCATTTATCTTTCTCCCTTGGGTGGGGGAAACCACTTAGTCATTACTAATAATGTTAAATAATACAAAATGACAACATGCTGGTACTTTTGAATACTGACAGAGACCTGGAATGTAACTTTGGCACAACTTTAAAGCCACAGGTCTTCCAGTTTATGTCTTATTGGAACAAATCACTTCCCCTCAGACTCCCACAAAGCCTCAAAGATGATGACAAAAGACAATGTCATTTCCTTCTTGTATGGAGAGAAGAAATAAAGTCAGAGAGCCCCAAGTTTCCCGAATGGAAGACTAGTCAATATTATATGAGAAGAGCAAAATCCGTCTCCTTAACTGGGCCCCTCATTCGCCATTTATGGGGTTCTCAGGGCTTTGGTATCAGCTGTGGTCACAGTGTTTGACAGTAAGAGAGACATACCTATTCATTTTGGGAGAGAAGATATCTCGTGGTATTTCTGATATAGCGCCTTGAATTCTTGAAGGAAAAAAATTGGTTTATGTCAATGCCAGGGCATTGGTGCTATTACTGAAGTTCTAAATCCCAGGGATGACTTAGAAAAGATTTAAAGACCAAAGTCGGTAAGTGGAGGTTTTTTAAAACACCACAGATGGTTTCCCCTCCCCTGGCCTTTTTAAGGGTCATTCCTAAATGAAGCAAACCAACTGCATACTGACTGAATCTTATACCCTTCATCCCTGTACATTCAGCCTTTCTTAATGAATTAAGGGGTGAGGGAAGACGATACTAGATTATTTTTCTGAAACTGACACATAATTGTTGTGTTATGAAACTGACACATAATAGCTTTGCTACCAAGCTGTTTTAGCTGTTTGTTTGATGGTTTGTGCCTGTTAGCTTTGTTTGCTTTGGATGGTTTTTCTTTTAACGATTGTTACATTTCATGTGATCTGACTCTAGCTGTTTAGGGATTTTTCTGAGACTCTCTCTAGGCTGAACACCGACAAACTGTGTGTGTGTCTGGGAGTATAACATGAGTGCCCACATGCCTGCCAGTCTATCTCAGATGCCCTGCGGTCATAGTGGGGTTTGCGATCAGCAAGCCTCTTCAGAATGCCCTGGTTTTCCATGGTGATTCTCACTAGCTCGCGGTTCCTTGTTTCTCTGTTTAAGCTGAAAAACACAAAACCCCGAAATGGGTGAAGAAGGAAATGCTCATCTTGACGAGTGGGGGAGATGAAGTCATGAGATCATAAATGCCAGACTGTCTAAGTGCAGGGAGTAAACTGTCCTGCTGAGCCCACAGGCCCCTGGGACAGCCTGTTGGTCTGCACTGCACTCCGGGAAACATGAACCGCATTTGCAGGTTTATATCAGTGGTCCTCAACCCTGTTGCCCATGAGAAGATTCTACTTCATTGATCTGAGGTGAACCGTGCACACTGGCATTTTGTTAAAATTCCCCAAGGATTATAATGTAAAATCAGGATTGAGAACTTCTGGTTGGGGGAAGGTCTCCCTGTGGATAAATCACAAACGGCTGGCGACAAGTTTTGGGTCACCTCACTCCTCTCAGCTTTCAACTTATACCAGAATATACCAGGATATAGAATGGCATCTTGACCATCTCCTCCCTCCCAGCAAATTCTTTCTCTTGCATGCGCTTCTTTTGTATCCCTAATCACACTGCATTGTCATTATTTCCATAAATATCTCCCCTAAAAGACCTTGAGTTCTTTGAGGTAAGGAAACATACATCTCATTTCATCTTTATTATTCCTGGTACCTAGCACATAGTAGTTGCTCAGGAAAGATTTCTGGAACTAATTTTAAGAATGTCACATCATAGCCCCAGCCATGGTGCTATGGAACAGATGCCTGTGTCCCCCAAAATTCTTATGTTCAAATCCTAACCATGAAGGTGATGGTATTAGGGGGTGGGCCTTTGAGAGCTGATTAGGTCACCCTAATGGAATTAGTGTCCTTATGAAAGAAGCCTGAGAGAATCCCCTTTCTCCTTCTGCCCCGTGAGGTTACAGTGAAAAGATGGTTGTCTATGAAGCAGGCCCTCATCAGATGCCGAATTTACTGGCACCTTGATCTTTGGACTTCCTTGCCTCTAGAACTATGAGAAGTTTTTGTTGTTTATAAGCCACCAGTTTATAGCAATTTGCTATAGCACCCTATAATGGACTAAGACACATGGCCACCATTTTATAAAAGTGCGCAGTGCATTCTTGTGACACACTGAATAGGACTCTGAAAAGTCTCTTAGATGAAATAAAAGCTCTTTAATGCTAGAGAAAGGTCCCCATTTTTAAAGTTTTCATTCTGTGTAACATGGTCTGTTTCGTTCTCCCTCAAGATAACTTCCCTTAAGTACTTCTCTGACTTGGGAAAACCTCACACTAAAACCCAAGAGGAAAGTCAATTTTGACTTTTCAAAACTGAAATGAAGACAAAGAACATTACCTCTTGGAAAAATATTCATTCCAGCAATCCACCTTGGCAGGGCCGCGATGGGCATTTGCGATTTTCTGACACAGTTGCTTGTTTTCATACTCGATTTTGTTGATTTTCTTTTGTTCACCCTGGTAAGAAACCACACCTCACCATGGTGACACCATCAGTGCACTGCCCCAACACACAATGACTTAGTGTTCCCCTCCTCTGAGATCGTGGGAAAGGGGTACATTGAGGGCCACAGTGGAGACTGGAAGCAGAACTTAAAAGACCGGGCGGCCGGGCGCGGTGGCTCACGCCTGTAATCCCAGCACTTTGGGAGGCCGAGGCAGGCGCAAGGTAATGAAACTAAGACCATCCTGGCCAACACGGTGAACCCCTGTCTCTACTAAAAATATGAAAAATTAGCTGGGCATGGTGCCACATGCCTGTAATCCCAGCTACTCCGGAGGCTGAGGCAGGAGAATTGCTTGAATCTGGGAGGCGGAGGTTGCAGTGAGCCGAGATTGTGCACTCCAGCCTAGGCAACAGAGCGAGACTCCGTATCAGGGGGAGAAAAAAAGACTGGGGGTGACGTGTGGGGAGGAGGAGTATTAACAAATCTTTGAGTAGATGGGTATTTAGAAGGCTCTGGGAAATTGAACCTCTTTAGGAAACAGACTGGAAGTCAATAAAATACATCTGCACATCTGCAAGCAGCAAGAACAAATACCTGTAGTTTGCTCAATTTTAAAATGTGATTTGTGTGCGCCACTGGAGGTTTGGTATCAACAGTAGGCTTCACTAGAGAAGGGGGATAAAAGGGAACAATGTTACATCACAGGAATTCCAGTAGCGGCCTCAGAAAACCAGCACTAGACAATGTCCTTGACTAATGAACAATTTCGAATTAGGACCTTAATGCGACTCAAGAAGTTTGGTTTGATTTATCAAATGAACATCCCTGGAGAGTTTTGAGCAGAAACAAAAGAATAGTGAAAATAAAATTTACAGAGATAAATGTCCTTTTAATCCAATGAAAGAGCCTCTCTTCCAATCTTTTTCTAGTATTATTAGCCTGTCTATTGGCTTCTGAAGTCTTATCCTCTTTCTAACGTACTTCGGCTGTAAGGAGTTTAAAGGAGTATTTCCATCCAGTGAACTCCCTGGTGGAAGATACATTTTGTTATTGGTGCTAATGCCCTCTTCCCCGAACTCAGCAGATAAGGCCCTATCATCCCAAGGCTGTGACCTGGTCTGGTTTACTGTTGATCTCTTTATGGGGTACCATTCCAAAATCCCTAATAGCAGTGTCCAGCCCAAACTGCCCGCATACCTATTTGTATTCTATTCTTGTGAGATACGTAGTGGCCAAAGTCCAGTTTCTTTCTGAAGGTTGTGCTTTGCCTGTGATTAGAGACGATGACAGGGTAGGCCAGATAATCCAGGGAATTGTTCATCTTCTCTTCCTAGTCTCACTTCAGAAATGAGGTACCCAGACTCCTCTGTGAGGTGCCTAGCTGTCCCCATGACAAGCTGTCATAGTTGCCCAGTTATGACATCAGGGACAGGTCCCGGGAAGGGAGTAGGAGCAGCAGAGCATGGCTGGCTGCCTCTGGGCTTGTGTTTTTAATGCTAACCTCGGCTCAAGTCAAGATGAAGGTCAAGGAACTCGAAAGCTTTCCCCGCTGCTTAGAATGCAGATGCTGCCAGCCAACACCAGAAGGAAAGAAGTGGTGCACCGGGAGGGGAGGGCAGGCACGGGGTGGGGTGAGGGATACAGAAATTCCAGCCTTGGTTACACATCTTGGGCTATCAGCTAAGTAGTCTCCACTGCAATAGCTCCCCTGAAGGTGCAAGACCACAGTTTTGGGGGAGGAGAAAGTTGACCCTAATGATAATCGGATCCAATTCCTTTTGCAAATGAGGAAACTGAAGACCACAGTAGCAGCAACGTTACTCAAGAACCGAGTTGGTGGCAGGGCTGGGCTCAGGATGTGGGGTTCCTGAATTCAAGGCCAAATTTGCCCTTTTGCAGGAAGGAAACTGCCAGTTTTTCACGGCAGTAGGGGAGGGCGGCTTTCCTCCAGTACACAGACTATCTTTTGTACTTAGTGGGAGTTCAGGAAATGCTGAGTGGCTTATGGTGGGCTGGCATCTGCTCCAGGAAGGGCTGCGGGAGTCTGATTTATCTCCACCCCAGCACAGGGTATAGCACCCACTGGGTGCTCAACGCATTTGTTGATGAAGGACTAACACTTATTGAGTGCTCGCCATGCAGTGCTGGGTGCCTTCTTTGAATGTCACATTTAACCCTTCCAGCAACCCTAGAATTAGGTACCATTACTATCCCGCTTTTTTTTTTTCTGCAAACAGGCTCAGGTTAAGTAATTCCTCAGAATTCCAAACCTGACTGCTTTTAAGCACGACGATGACTCTCAATGAATGTTGAAAGCAGACGCGCCCCAGAGTAGGGCTTCTCAGACTTTGACCGTAGGGACCTCCTGGGGTCCGTAAAATGTCCACTCTGATCCAGCAGGGCTGGGCTGGGGCGGGGATTCTGTCAAGCGCCCGGGTGGTGCCTCCACTGCAGGGAGCCGCTCACGAGCCCAACCCGGCGGTCCCTGTAATCCTGAAAGACTGAAGCGACCCCTAGGTGTACCCCCGCCACAGAAATGTTTATTGGGCCCTGCATTTAATTCAGGGAAGGAAGTTACCGCGCTTGCCAGTTTACAAAGATACACAAACGGCCTGGACCGGGATAGGGCGAGAACCCCTGAGACTCGAGGGCGGTGGCGTCTTCCCCCGGGGACGCGCCCAGGAGTGGCGCGCGGGGCCTCCGCGTCACGGCGCCCGCGCTCCGCAGCTCCCGGAGCCCGGCGGGCCCGCCCCAGGGGCGGGACGGGGCGGCTCCCGGCGCGAGCCCCCGCCCAGCTGACCCGCCGCTCTCCGCCTCGCTTGCTCCTGCCGGGCGTGCAGGGCCCCGCCGCCGCCATGTCGGGCTCTTTCGAGCTCTCGGTGCAGGATCTCAACGACCTGCTCTCGGACGGCAGCGGCTGCTACAGCCTCCCGAGCCAGCCCTGCAACGAGGTCACCCCGCGGATCTACGTGGGCAACGCGTGAGTCCCTTTCGCGAGCCCGGCCCCGCCGTCCCTCTCGGGACGCCCCGCCCACCCGAGGCTGGGGTCGGGGTGTCGCGAGTCTTGGGTTGGGGGAGCCCGGGCGCGATGGCCCCTCCGGGAGCCACAGCGGGGGCTTGGGAGGGGCCTGGAGTCGACGCCTACCCCCGCGCGTGGGGCCAAGGAACTGGAACCCTGCCTGGCCGGGAGCAGCCCTTCCCCGTGTCGGGGTGCACGGAGCCCGGGTGGCGCCTGCCCGGGTCCCAGCCGCCACCCGCTTGGGGCTTGGCCTTGGGCGGGGTCGGGGCTACCATGTTCACTTAACAGGTGGCCCTCAGTCGCCCGGCCGGTCTCCTGCCCGCGCGTCATGTGACAGCTGCCTGGTTCTGCAGTGAGGTCACCGCGGAATGTCTGCCTTCGCCGCCATGGCAACGGGCCGACGTCACAATTCGGGCATGGAATTTTCCCGGCCCGGCAGTCCCGGATCAGGGAACCTAAACACCCCAAACGAGCGAGTCCGGGTAGCTGGGCCGGGATTTCCAGGCCCCCACCTTCCAGATGTGATTTGATTTACAGGAGATTCTAGAACGGTCCAGTGATAACCCCCTTAAGGACCTGAGCCACCACCTAGAAAAGGCTCTTGACCTTTCACCCCCAGGCTCTGTCACCCAGGCTGGAGTGCAATGGCGAGAGATCTCGGCTCACTGCAACCTCTGCCTCCTGGGTTCAAGCAATTCTCCTGCCTCAGCCTCCCGAGTAGCTGGGATTACAGGCGCCCGCCACCACGCCTGGCTAATTTTTGTATTTTTAGTAGAGACGGGGTTTCACCATATTGGCCAGGCTGGTCTCTTGGCCAGGCTGGTCTCAAACTCCTGACCTCGTGATCCGCCCACCTTGGCCTCCAAAAGTGCTGGGATTACAGGCGTGAGCCACCGCACCCGGCCAGTAAGAGATGTTTTTAAATTTAAATTTAAAATTTTTTTTCTAGTGAGAATGTCTAATCAGCAGGAAAGAACCAGTGTTAACATTCTGAGATGTGAAATAGGAGCCACAAGAAAGAATATATTAGCATGCCTGTACAGCCTTGGAAAGGCTCAGGTTGGATTTTCATGATACTCTGAGGACCCAGTTACCAAAATCCTAAGCTTCATGGCTCAGCCCAAGGATGGCATGTTGAAAACTCAAAACTAACCCTCCTCCCATTTTACAGAGGAGGAAATGGTGGCTCAGAGTGTGTGAGGGACTACAAGGACAGGGTCAATGTCTTGTTCATGTATGTATTTCCTGACCTCCGCTATGACCTGCTGTTTAGCCTGCCAAGGACTGCCACGGAGATGGGGGTCATCGTGGAACTAGAAGGGGTCCATCAGGCCCCAGCCTCATGGGGACAGTTCTCATCCATTCCATCATTCATTCACCAGTCTGAGCACCTGCTTTATGTCAGGCACTGTACAATGTTCATTCATAGTAGAGATAGTAATAATGATAATTGTAAATTTTTTGAATGTTGAATTATTAATAGTATTAGAGGCCTGGCGCGATGGCTCACGCCTGTAATCCCAGCACTTCGGGAGGCCGAGGCAGGCGGATCACCTGAGGTCAGCAGTTCGAGACCAGCCTGACCAACATGGTGAAACCCTGTCTCTACTAAAAATACAAAAATTAGCTGGGCGTGGTGGCTGGCACCTGTGATCCCAGCTACTCCGGAGGCTGAGGCAGGAGAATCGTTTGAACCCGGGAGGTGGAGGTTACAGTGAGCCAAGATCGCACCATTGCACTCCAACTGGGCAACAAGAGCGAAACTCCATCTCAAAAAAAAAAAAAAAAGTATTAGAGAAGGGAGATGAATGGGAGTGACTCTTCAAAGTGTTTTTTTCTATCAGCCACTGCTTCACAGTCTTGTGCAGTGTCCTAAGCAGGAATGAACAGAGTCCCACAGTGTCAGCCAAAGGCTTCAGGAATTGGAAAGCTCTAGAGACACCCTTCCTCTTGCACCAAGCAGCAAGCAGGCCTTGTTAGCCTCAGGAATCCCGCTTGCTTGGGCAGGTTGGCCATTCAGCTGTCATCACTTCCCAAGTGGAAACCAAGGTCGTACACGTCTGGTGTAGCCAGAGTGGCAATTGCTGATGGCCACTGTAGAAAATACATCCCTTGCCCTCTAAGCACCTCTGACCTTGACTTGGCCAGGGGTGTGGGGGTTCCTCAACAGGGAGGATCAGTGAGCACCAAGCACCAAGAGGATTTGGGCTCCATCCCCTTAACAAAATCAGGGCCGCAGCCACGTCCTCACAAGGCAGAGCCAGGGCCTGTGTGAGCCACATGTGCCAGGCCTTGGGGGTTTTGCAGCAGATGTGGGCATGAGGGGCAGAGTGAGGTGGAAGATAGAGCAGGGCTGGATGTCGGGAGAAAGGAGGTCTTCTCCCAGATCTGCCACCAGCAGCACACGGGGCCTGTGCCCATCCCTCTGCTCATCCTGTTGGGCCTGAGTTCAAGCTCTGTTAAGCAGGGATATTGCCATCCTTGTTCCTCACAGGGCTGCTCACAGTGGGCAAACAAGATCACATAGGAGGTGGCATTTTATAAAGTATAAACTGCTATTTGGACTGGGATGTTTTGTGAGATGAAATAAAGGGGCCTTTTCACCATTCAGACCAATTATTATTTTTATTTTATTTTATTTTATTTTTCGAGACGGAGTCTCACTCTGTCACCCAGGCTAGAGTGCAATGGCACAATCTCGGCACACTGCAACCTCCACCTCCCGGGTTCAAGTGATTCTCCTGTCTCAGCCTCTGTAATCCCAGAGTAGCTGGGATTACAGGCATGTACCACCACACCCGGCTCACTTTTGTATTTTTAGTAGAGACGGGGTTTCACCATGTTGGCCAGGCTGGTCCCGAACTCCTGACCTCAGGTGATCCACCTGCCTCGGCTTCCCAGAGTGCTGGGATTACAGGTGTGAGCCACCGCACCTGACCTTAGATAAATTATTTTGTAACCTCCCATAGTTCTGTTGGGGCCACTTACTCCCCAAGTACTAAATCACCCAAAAGAGCTTTGGAAACGTAGCCAGTGGAATGTGGCAGGTAGGATCCCTCTGGGGGCAGGGAGGGGGCTGCCTGGTACGTGACAAATTTATTCTTTTGCACTCATTCACCGCTTATTTATTCAGCACCTACTGTGTAGCAGGTACTATAGCAGATGGTGGGGAAACAGACTTAAAGCAGACATGGTTCCTCTCTCAAGGAGCTCACAGCCTGGATGTCTAAACACAGAAGCACAATCAAGCATTAGAATCATAGTGCTCACTGCCGTGTCTGGCTCTGTCAATGGAATAGCCCATTTAATACTCATAACAACCTCAAGGAGAAGGCACTGTTATCCCCATTTTACAGAGAGGGAAACTGAGGCACAGAAAGGTTAAATGGCTTGCTTAAGGTTGCCTGGCTAGTACCTGGGCTGGATGCAGACCCAGTTAGTCTGGTTCCAGAGCCCATTTGTAACCAGTTGGCTATGTACACCCCCACCACAGCTTAGGGAGCATGGGGCCAAATGGAATGGAGGGGAGACAAACACTGCGGAGGGTGTGAAAGATGAGAGGGCGCATTTCTCCAGAGAAGGTGGGAAAGAGCATTCCAGACAGAGGGGACAGCATGGCTATGAAACCACCAGTCTATTTGGGGAAGCTGCTGGCAATTCGATATGGCCAGAGTGAGGGAAGAGGTCATAAGATGAGGCAGGAGAAGCTGGCAGGGGCCAGAGCATGGAGGGTTTCCTTGCCTTGCCAAGAGGCTTAAATCCTTCTCCATCTTCCTCCCCCTGGGGCTGCCATTTGGTTGGTTAATCATCCCCACCACTGTCTCCTGTCCAGGTCTGTGGCTCAGGATATCCCCAAGCTGCAGAAACTAGGCATCACCCATGTGCTGAACGCGGCTGAGGGCAGGTCCTTCATGCACGTCAACACCAATGCCAACTTCTACAAGGACTCCGGCATCACATACCTGGGCATCAAGGCCAACGACACACAGGAGTTCAACCTCAGCGCTTACTTTGAAAGGGCTGCCGACTTCATTGACCAGGCTTTGGCTCAAAAGAATGGTAAGGGACCTCCCACCAGGAAAAGCTCTGACTGGACTGTCCCTCTGGAAAACAGGCCCACAACAGGTCTCTTCTTGGAAACTCCCTTGTTTCCCATCTTCTGGGGTGAATGACAGAGCTGTAGGTCTCTCTCTGCTCACCTGGCTGCCTATCTAGTGGCCCCATGTGTCACAGGATGTGCAACTCATTCACACCATGGCAGCCCCAGGGTCCTTGAGTTTGATTGCACTTTGGCTGGAGGTTGGTTTCCAGTTGCTTACACGTCCCCCATTCAAACAGCTGTAACGATGAGGAAGATGTGTTAATGTGTTAATGTGCATGGCAAGAAGTCCTGAGGTGAAGGAGCATGGGGGCTGGTTGATTAAGGGGCTGCTTGATTCAGCAGCTCCATGGTGGCATCTGGACCAGGCCCTTTCCCTTTCTCTCTTCTGCCACCTCAGTGTTGGGTGCTCCCGTCATGGTCCCAAGATGGGATCCGGTCACCACATCCAAGCAGGACAAAGTACAGCAGATGAGGCCCTGCAGCCATCTCTTCCCACTTTTTTTTTTTCCTCTTCTCTCTCTCCCCCTTTTTTTTTTTTTTTTTTGAGATGGAGTTTCACTCTTGTTGCCCAGGCTGAAGAGCAATGGCGTGATCTTGGCTCACCGCAACCTCCACCTCCCAGGTTCAAGCGATTCTCCTGCCTCAGCCTCCCAAGTAGCTGGGATTACAGGCATGCGCCCCCACGCCTGGCTAATTTTGTATTTTTAGTAGAGATGGGGTTTCACCATGTTGGTCAGGCTGGTCTCCAACTCCGGACCTCAGGTGATCCGCCTCCCTCGGCCTCCCAAAGTGCTGGGATTACAGGCATGAGCCACCGTGCCTGGCCACTCTCTCTCTCTTTTTTAAAGAGACAGGGTCTTGCTATGTTGTCTAGACTGGTCTCCAACTCCTGGGCTCAAGCAATCCTCTCACCTCAGCCTCCTGAGTAGCTGGGACTACAAGCATGTGCCACCATGCCCAGTCTCTCTCTTTAAGAACAAGTAAAACATTTCCCAGAAACACCCCTCACATCTCATTGGCTAGAGATTCACGTGATTGCCTGGCAAGGAGAAAAGGGGTAGCTGCGGTTGGCTTAGGTTGGCAGTCAGCAAACCACAGCCCCCCTGGCCAAATCTTCCAGCCACTTACAGAACACTTCCTGCAGCCCCCAAATATAAGATAAGGCTGAAGGAGAACTACCAAGGCGCTGGCAGTCACCAAGGCATTCCAGCAAGAAACCCTAGAAGGCCACAAAGCAGACATCAGCTGAGCAGGCTGGGCCACTTGCCCTTTCTCCCTTTCTGCTTTTAGCTGTTTCTCTCAGCTCCTCCCTTTACCTCTTCCTCCCTCCCCACCCCAAACCCTCCCAGCGGTGGGGACTCCCATGAGGTGTGAACAGCCTTGGCTGTACTACACTGATGACTTTTGGGCCCAGCAGGCTCACTGTCTGAATGATTTCCAGTAAACAGAATTTTCTAGACCACTGGACAGTGAACGCTTAGGGCTCAGAGAGAAGCTTTACTGTGGAGTATCTGCAGACTTTGCTGACAGGCCCCTCATGGTCCTTCCTGGTCACTGTCACCCCCCGACCCTGCTCACCCCCTCCACTCCAGCTGTACTGAGTTCCTCACCCTGTGTAAACATAGGCTGGGCGAAGGGGAAGGATTTTGTTGTTCTCGTGTAATAGCAATTGGTTATTCATTCAGGGAATTTCAAGCCCTCTGACTTTGTTTCCTCTTTCCAAACAACTAGGAACACGCCCTTTTTTTGACCTGTCTCAGTCCAGGTGCGCTGGGTCTTTAGTCTGAAAAGCTCTCTCTGCCTCTCCCTACCCCTTCCTCTGGCAAACTCCACCTTGTCTTTGGCATGGTGTCCTCTCTTCCATGAAGCCTGTCCTCAGGCTGGGTCTACTTTGTTCCTTGTCTGTCTCCTTAGCACCTGATGTGGCATCAGGCACAGAGTAGGTACACTGCAAATGACGAATGAGCAAGTGATGAAGAATTCCATGGGCTCTAATGCCAAAATGCTTCTAAGAATGAGTGGCGAAGTGAGTCAACAGAAACATGCTGGCCTCCGACAGTGTGTGGGGCCCAGGGACCCATCACTGAGAGCTGGGTGGGATGGCTGAGGGTGCTCAAGAGGGAGCAGTCACTTCCAGCTGGGAAAACAGCTTCATGGAGGAGGTGGCATCTGGGCTGAGCCTAGAGGAATGGGAGGTTGAACTGGCCCCTTTCCCAGTAGGCTCTGTGTGCACTGGGCATGCAGAGTATGTTCTAGATGGTAAGGTGGCTGCTCTGCAGAGGGTCTCATTCCTAGGGTGGGGCAGGGGAAGCCCCACTCTGAATATTTCGGGCATACAGGCCGGAGGGTGAATGGGCAAGAAAGTGGAGGACTCCTGCTTCCTGATTTGGAAGGCATTGGGAAAATAGAGTGGTGTTTTGGGGGTAGGGTGATAGGAGCAGAAGAGACTCTGTTGGACTCTGGGCTAGCAGATTCCTTGCCAAACAATGGCCTTATAGAGGTGTGTTAGTAGGTAATAATTCACTCAGCTAGTCAGCAAATATTTATTGAGCACATAGTGTATGCTAGAGATTGTAACGCATCCAAAAATCAATGCCCCACATTTCTTGCCTTTTTTTTTTTTTTTTTTTTTGAGACGGAGTCTCGCTCTTGTCACCCAGGCTGGAGTACGGTGGCTCAATCTCAGCTCACTGCACCCTCCACCTCTCAGGTTCAAGTGATTCTCCTGCCTCAGCTTTCTGAGTAGCTGAGATTACAGGCGTGTGCCACCATGCCCAGCTAATTTTTTGTATTTTTAGTAGAAACGGGGTTTCGCCATGTTGGCCAGGATGGTCTCGAACTCCTGACTTCAGGGGATCCGCCCACCTCGACCTCCCAAAGTGTTGGGATTATAGGTGTGAGCCACCATGTCCGGCCATTTCTTGCTGTTAAAGAATTCGTCCTCTGGGAGAGAAAAGTCGATCTGCGCATGTCTGGCAATGACACAGGACCAGGGCTGCTGTAGTTGAGGGTGTACTAGGTGCTACCAGAGGATGCCCAGTATTGGGTAACATTTATTGAGTGCACATGGATGCCAGGTGCTAACCTAGAGGATTCATGTGTCCTCTCCTTTAATCTTCTAACCACCTTGTGCAATGGGTACTATTGGCCAGATAAGAAAACTGAGGCACCTTGAGGTTAGGTGGATCATGAGTTAATAACCAGTGTATTGGTCAGGATTCTCTAGAAAAAACGGAACCAATAGAATATACAGTCGGTCCTCCAAATCCATGGGTTCCACATCTGTGGATTCAACTAACCGCAGTCTGAAAAATATTAAAAACAACATAAAAAGATGTTATGTCTGTACAGATTTACATGTACGATTTTTTTTCTTGTCATTATTCTCTAGATGATATAATCTAATAAATGTTTACATTGTCTTGGGTATCATAAGTCATCTGGAGATGATTTAAAGTATAGGGGAGGATGTGCTGTGCAGAGGTTATTTGCATATATGATGTCATTTTATAATCAGGGACTTGAGCATCTGTGGATTTGGGTATCGGCAGGAGGTCCTGGAGCCAATCTGCCCTGTGGATATTGAGAGATGGTGTCTATTTATATATATATACACACACACACATACACACACACACACACATATATATACACGTACACACACACTATATTAAAATAACCCCATCTCTACTAAAAGATACAAAAAAATTAGCTGGGCATGGTGGCATGCGCCTGTAGTACCAGCTACTCAGGAGGCTGAGGCAGGAGAATTGCTTGAACCCGGGAGGCAGAGGCTGAAGTGAGCCGAGATCGCGCCACTGCACTCCAGCCTGGGCAACAAGAACAAAACTCCATCTCAAAAAAAAAGAAACAAAACACTACCAGCACCCTGGAAAGCACCCCCAGTCTCTATGCTCCACCACCCCCATCCCCAGCTCCCAGGGCCTCTGCCACGCGGGCTTCTTTTTTTTTTTTGAGACAGAGTCTCGCTGTGTCACCCAGGCTGGAGCACAATCTCAGCACAATCTCACCTCACCGCAACCCCTGCCTCCCGGGTTCAAGCAATTCTCTGGCCTCAGCCTCCTGAGTAGCTGGGATTATAGGCTCGCGCCACCACACCCAGCTATTTTTTTGTATCTTTAGTAGAGATGGGATTTCACTATGTTGGCCAGTCTGGTCTCGAACTCCTGACCTTGTGATCCACTTGCCTTGGCCTCCCAAAGTGCTGGGATTACAGGCGTGAGCCACTGTGCCCAGCCCCTTGCAGGCTTCTGACAGCACAGATGGTTTTGCCTGCTTTCCTACTCTGTGGGCTCATCCACCTCATATGTGTGTGCTGCCTCCGTGTTGCTTCTGCTAAGTGGCAGGCTGGTCATTCTTTGTATTGTCCTTTCTACTGTGGATGGGCCTTTGGGGGTTTCTAACTGTGGGCCATGATGTGCAGTGTTGCCTGTGAACATTCTGGCCCATGTTCGTGAATGTGAATGCGTATCTCTATTGGACCTGGGCCTGGGAGTGGGATTGTTGGGCCAGAGGGGATGCACGTGTTCAGCTTGAGGAGATACCGCCGTGCCGCACAGCTTTCCAAAGTGGTTGTGCCAATTCACGCCTCACCTCCCCCAGCCACGCAGAAGAGTTCCAGTTGCCCCATATCTTCACCAGCACTTTGGGTTTTCCATCCTTTTCATTTTAGCCATTCTGGCAGGCACACAGTGGCGTGACATTTTGCTTTTAAGTGGCACTTCACGGAAGAGTCTTGACCAACGCCATGGTGTGATGGGACGCCCCCAGCTCACCACGTCTCCCCTGTTTCTTACAGGCCGGGTGCTCGTCCACTGCCGGGAAGGTTATAGCCGCTCCCCAACGCTAGTTATCGCCTACCTCATGATGCGGCAGAAGATGGACGTCAAGTCTGCCCTGAGCATCGTGAGGCAGAACCGTGAGATCGGCCCCAACGATGGCTTCCTGGCCCAGCTCTGCCAGCTCAATGACAGACTAGCCAAGGAGGGGAAGTTGAAACCCTAGGGCACCCCCACCGCCTCTGCTCGAGAGGTCCGTGGGGGAGGCCGTGGGCAAAGGTGTCCCGAGCTGCCATGTTTAGGAAACACACTGTACCCTGCTCCCAGCATCACAAGGCACTTGTCTACAAGTCTGTCCCAACACAGTCCTGGGCCACTTTCCCCACCCTGGGGAGCACATAAAGAAGCTTGCCAAGGGGGGCGTCCTTGCTCCCCAGTTGTCCTGTTTCTGTAACTTATGATGTCTTTTCCCTGAGATGGGGGCTCAGAGGGGGAAGGCCTGTGGCCTGCATGCTTCCCGATGGCCCAGGGCAGGAGGTGTGTGGAAGTGTAAGGCCTAGGATGCTCACAGAGGTCCCTCATGACCTCCCTTCCCCAACTCCCGAATCCTCTCTTGAGTGTGGACCTCAACACCTTGAGCCCTAGTAAAGGAACTATGCAAATGCAGGCCACTCTCCCCACCATGTCTGTGCCCCCCACTGTCCCCACAGCCTTCCACACCCTGTGCATAGGCAGCCCTCTCACGTCTTGAGGTCTGAAGCTGGGGCGGGGGTGTCCGTCAGTTATTAGTGGATGGAGATTCCCACAGCAAGGCTGCATTTGAATGATTTCCTTAGGATGAATGGTCCCTACACAAAGAGGCCTTGTGGGCAAACCTGGAGAACCCTCCTAAATCCATAGAGTTTTCAAAATGTGAATCTTTGGAAGCCTTGAGTTCAGAATCTGCTGCTCTGGAATATTTCCCTTCGATCTTATCTCAGTCACTTCGTTTTTGAGAAGAGCGATGCCTTGGGCATGCTTTTTTTTTTTCTTTTTTAGAAAACAGGGTGTTGAAGTCCAACCTATTTAAAAACCCCACCATTTGGAGAATTACAAGGGTTTTGTCCTGAATTATAGTGTTGGCAAGCCCAAGCCACTCGTGCTAACTGCTTTTTGTCTCGGTTGCTATTCCAAGACCAGAAGGAGGAAGTTGGCCAATTACAGCGTGTGTGCATGGGTGTGTGGGGGGGGTGTGCCTCTCAGAAACGCGGCCAGAAGACAAGCAGGGAAGTGAAAGGTCCCAGGCACACACCCTGCCCATTGCAGGTGGCTCTTACAGCTCTCTGGTGCCAGCACGGGATCCCTGAAGTGACTCAGCCAGGCAGACATGAGACATGGTGAAGTGTCCAAATGGATCCTTTATTGGTGGTAGAGCAAAAAAACCCAAACACGATAAACCTTTCAAAAGACTTTCTAAGGATGATATTGGAATGCACTAGCCCTCACATGTGTATGCACATTTGCCAGAATATAAGAGTTTTGTTTTAAATACAGTCTTGTTAGGATTTTACATTATTGTTATTATGGAAAGTGATTGTGATGCTATTTATCTTCAGGGTCACTCTGGGCAAAGAGAAGGTCCTCAGCCATGCCCCCCAGCACCTTGCACATAGGTGTCTGATAAAAGTTTAAGAAATTAAACACTTTTTGAGCACCAAATATATACAGGGCATTGTTCTGGTGGGTGTGTCACGCTCCCAGAAGACTGAATTCATGGTAGGATCACTCGCAAGGCCTTGTGAAGGAGTCTTACCTAAAACGAAAGAAATATCAGGGACTTTTGTTGACTATTTACAACTCAGTTTTACATTTAAATTCAGGCAGTGTTAATATGCCAAGGTAGGGAATGTGCCTTTTTCAGAGTTGGCCAGGAGCTCCTGGCTGAGACACGGAGAAGCAGGTGTGGCGTAAGGCCTCACTCCCGGCTGTGAAGGTCTCTGATCACACAGAAGCAGCCCTGCCCAGCCTGGTCATTTGCTGTCCGCTTTTCTCTGTGACCACAGCAGCCCTGAACAACCAGTATGTGTCTTCTTCTCCAGATAGTGAAAAAGGTGTCCAGATAAACCCACCTAAGTGAAATGGCCATCCTCTAAACTGGGTACCTCACTGCACAGCTTCTAGGTAGCCTTCCAACTTAATCTAACTTGAGCCTCACAGTAACCCTGTAAAGTTAGTAGAGCTTGTTCTTGTATTGTGACCTTTTTAAAAAAAAGGAACTGAGGTTCAGAATGATTAAGGGCCTGGCCCCCAGGGTTGTCCAGCTCCATAAGGTGGAGGTGGGCAAGATTTTGGGTCTGCTGCTCCCTGAAGCTGGATTCTTTCATACGATACTCTTTCTCAAGAAGTGGGCTCCCTGGGATTTCCAGGTGTACTGCACTTACCCTCAATCCAGCCCCGGAGAAGCAAGTAAAAAGGGTGGGTCCCTCATAGGCTAGAATGTGCAGCTCTTTCTCCAGGTGGGATGTAGCACCCCGAAGTAGAGCTTTCTGCTCTGCTCCTGGAAAAGGCTAGGGAGCTGGGGCTGGGGTTCCCCTCCCATGACCAGGCAGTGGTCACCCCATGGGACAGGCACAGCTACTTACGTGAACACAGCAGGTTGGTGTGGCTGGCTAACTAGGACCTCTCGAAAGTCTCTGTGGGGGCATGAGGGAGAAAAGGCCATTGGGAGAATTACTGCCTTTACTTTGGGACTACTTTTATGCTGATAACTTGGGATTTCTTGATAGTCCTTCACCCCTGAAACCCCGTATTTACTTAACGAGATTTAGCTCTTAGTTCTTCAAGTAAAATTAAAGTCTCTTGTGTAAGAGCCAACACATGCCCAGTTGTGGATGGGAGCTGTTCCTGGACAGCCTTCTACTGCCTGGGAAGTGATGGAACAGGAACTCAGGGTGCCCTTACCCCCTCCCCAGACCTGTTCCCTTTCTTTGACTGACAGAGCACCATCCAGGCAAAATTAGAGCGCCAAATGGTTTTCTTCTCAATCTTAAAGCAGTATACCTTTCCACAGGCTCGTCTGTGTCCCTGCCACTCTGAGTTATCCAGAAACCACCACCTACAAATGAGGGGACTCATCTAGAAGACCTCTAAGGTCCCCTTTTGGCTCTGAGGGGTCTCTAATAATCCCCACTTGGAATTCAGCACCGCAAGGAAATTATGGGTATGTGAGCCATAATATGATGGCCAGCAGGTGGCGCTGCCTTCCACCCATGGTGATGGATGGTTTGGAAAGGGAATGTTGGTGCCTTTTGTGCCACAAGTTAAGATGCTACTGTTTTAAAGGAAAAAAAAAGAAAAAAAGCACTGATCTTCAATATGAAGACATGAGCTTTTCTCGCAGGAAATTTTCTTTTTCACAGAACTGGTGTCAGGAATCACTGAAGGGCTAACCGTGATAGTCCTTGCAAGTAAGTCAAGGTTTTATCCTGATTGGAAATAGAAGACATTTCCGGTTGAGAGAACAGATTCGTTGGAAGCTTAACTTTTGTTGCCTCTTAACTCCGCCAAATTTTAGGGTAATTTGATTGTGAAAGAGTGAATTTTTCTGGACAGAAAAGGGAGAGCAACCAAATTGGTTTTTTCTTTTTTAAAGGAAGTTTAATGTCCATTGTATCACAAATCAGTGTTAAAACACCAAAACTTTAGCCAAAATAAATGTCTTACATTACAAAGGTATTGTTTTTTTGTCCTTCTTATCACAGTTGATATTCTTTTACGTTTTTATGCTTAGCTTTTTTTGTTTGGGCTTAGATTTTATATTTGCTATTTCTAACTTTTTAAAAATAATCATTTAAAACATAGCCGTTCTGAGCTAGTTATAGGTTCCATGATGGCACTGTTTATGCAGTAGATATTGATGAACACCTTTCCAGTACCAGAAATGTTCTGGTACGAATATTCTTAGGTAGAATGGCCATAATGGTCCTGAATGGAGGTAAGGTTTGTGCTTCTAAGAAAGCAGGGTACTAGGGTGTTCATCTCAAGGTAGCCTCACGTGATGACTGGGTGACATTTTGAGATTTGAGTGATCCTGCAAATGAACAGTCCCTAAACATATCCCCTTCCCCCAGATGCCTTAAATTCCACTATTGGTGCTATGTTCCTTTGAATAAAAAGCCTTAGAGAAAGTGGGTGCCTTTTCCTCCCAGACAGAAGTCTGGGCAGAGAAAGCCTCTCGAGGTTCCCATTCCCTCTATCACATGAAGCAATTGGACTCGCTTCCTATTTGTCAAGACTCTGACAATGTAATCTTTATGGTTCTACACAAAATCTTAAGGCAGAGCACTAAAATATAAAAAAGGTAAAAGTTTTTAAGTATAATTTAAAAAAAAATTTTCATTAAAAATAATACTATATGTACATAGTAATACACTTCAACAATGCAAAAGGCTTATATGGAAAAGTGAGTCACTTGCTCCTTCAATCTGTCTCCCCATAAGCATCATATCCTTAAAGGAAAATGTCAAGCATATATAAGCACACATATGTGCATACGTGTGTATATACAGAGATATCTCTGCTTTGTTGTTTGTTTTGCTTAGCTTATATTATGGTTATTGTTTTTATTGTTCTACCCCCTTCATCTTAACAGCTACATAGCATTCCATTGTGTATGGATGTGTAAATAAAGACAAGGTGATTTGGACGTCCCTCAATGCAGGCTACTGCCTAAAAGCAGAAGTTTGCCCTCCCAATCCAGATATTTCCTTTTTACCACCTACAAGTGGGAGCAAAATCTGTTTTAAAATGCAGCCAATAAGGAGAATCCTCAGTTTCCATTAATTAGAGATAGGGGCCTCCTCCAGAACCAAGTAGAGAATGAAACCAGATGACCTTTGAGAGTCCTTCCAGATCAAAGATTCTATGATCCCAAGGAGTCAAAGGAGCATGATATACTTTCCAAATTTGGCTTGTCATTCAAAGTCTGGTCCAAATGCCACATCTTACCATAAGGATCCCAGATCCTCCCCAGGGGAAAGAGATTGTTCTCTCCTTTGAAGGCCCATAAGAAAATTGTCCTTTTGAAAAAATGCATCTGGTGAGGATGTGGAACAACAGGAACTCTTTGTTTCAGTGGGGAATGCAAAATGGTACAGCCACTTTGGAGGACAGTTTGCAGTTTAGTTTCTTGCAAAACTACACATACTTTTATTGCACAATCCAGCAGTCATGCTCCTTGGTATTTATTCAAATGATTTGAAAACTTAACGTTCATATAAAAACCTGCACACAGCTGGGCATGGTGGCTCATGCCCGTAATCCCAGCACTTTGGGAGGCTGAGGTGGGCAGATCACTTGAGGTTAGGAGTTTGAGACCATACTGGCCAACATGGGGAAACCCCTTCTCTACTAAAAATACAAAAATTAGCCAGGTGTGGTGGTGCTCACCTGTAATCCCACCTACTCGGGAGGCTGAGCCAGGAGAATCACTTGAACCCAGGAGGCGGAGGTTGCAGTGAGCTGAGATCACGGCATTGCACCCCAGCCTGGGAGACAGAGTAAGACTCCGTCTTAAAACAAAACAAAACAAAAAACCTGTACAAAATGTTTATACCACCTTTATTAATAATTGCCAGAACTTGAAAGCAACCAAGATGTCCTTCAGTAGATGACAGTAGGTGACTAGATAAACCGTGATACATCAAGATGATGGAGTGTTACTCAGTGCTAAAAAAAAAAAAAAAATAAGCTGTTCATGCCGTGAAAAGACATGGAGGAACCCCAAATGAATACTACTAACTGAAAGAAGCCAATCTGAAAAGACTATGTATGGGTATATTCCAACTCTATATGACATCCTGGAAAAGGCAAAAATAAAGGTACAGTAAAAAGATCAGTGGTTGCCAGGGGTTGGGGAAAGGCGGGGAGGGATGAATAGGCAGAGCACATAGTTTTTTTGGACAATGAAAATACTGCCCATCTGTATGATACTATAATGGTAGATGTATGTCATTATACATTTGTCCAAAGCCATAGGATGTACAACACTCATGCTTGGATGTAAACCATGGACTTCAGGTGATAATGATGTGTCATGTAGGCTCATCAATCATAGCAAATGCACCACTCTGGTGGCGGGATGTTGATAACGGGGGCAGCTGTACATGTGTGGGCACAGGACGTAAATGAGAAATCTCTGTACCATCCACTCAGTTTTGCTGTGAACCTAAAAGTGCTCCAGAAAAAAAATAAAGTTTTTTTTAGAAAAAAGCATCTGAACCTTTTTTTCAGTGGCATTGATCACCTTCCATCTGGTAGTGGAGTTGTTTGGATGCAGAAATTATTTCTTCCATGGTATGCGAGCTCCTGGAGAGGGAGTGCGTGTCCCCCTTGCTTTATTAAATGTTTGGCAAGTGAACATCGGAAGAAGCAACTTGATAGAAACAAAAGCTGGTAAATAATCACATGGAAAAGCAGCTTTTCTAGAAATTAAGGTTCAACTATTAAATTCAATGTTTAAAAAAATCGGCTGGGTGCGGTGGCTCCCGCCTGCAATCCCAGCACTTTATGGGATTGTGGGAACACCTGATGTCAGGAGTTCAAGACCAGCCTGGCTGACATGGCGAAACCCCATCTCTACAAACCAAACAAAAAAAATGCAAAAATTAGCTGGGTGTGGTGGCGGGAGTCTGTAGTCCTAGCTACTCGGGAGGCTGAGGCAGGAGAATTGCTTGAACCCAGGAGGTGGAGGTTATATGAGCCAAGATCACACCACTGCACTCCTGCCTGGGTGACAGAGTGAGACTCTGTCTCAAAAAAAAAAAAAAAAATCAACATCCCAAACCCAGTGTTGACAGTCTTATTTATGGGTTGAACTGCATTCCTCCCAAATGCATATATTGAAGTCCTAAGTCACAGTACCTGAGAATGTGACCTTATTTGGAAATAGGGCTATTACAGATGTAATTCGTTAAGATGAGGTCATTAGGCTGGGCCTAATCTAATATGCCTGACCTCCTTAGAAAAAAGGGAAAATTCGAACACAGAGAGAACACCATGTGAAGATGAAGGCAGGGATTGGGGGTGACACTTCTGCAAGCCAGTGAATGCCACAGCTTGTCAGCAGCCAGCAGAAGGCAGGTAAAAGGACTTCCTCACTGTGCTCAAAGGAACCAACTCTGCCAACGTCTTGAACTTGCACTCCTAACCTCCAGCTCTGTGAGACGACTTCTGTTGCTTATGCCACCCAATTTGTGGTAATTAGTTACGGCAGCCTCAGCAAAGTACCACCTATGGGAGCCTCTATTTTGCAGGTGAGGGCGGGGACTGGGCTGAGTTTTCTGGAAAACAGCCCTGCAATACCCTCATCAGACCACCAAACTCTTCACACTCCCTCAGACACAGCATTCACTTCCAGAAATAACTCTAAAGTTTTGTTTTTTTTTTTTTTAAACTTTGTGGAATACTACTCAGCCAAAAAAAAAAAAGAAAAAAAAGAAAAAGGAACATGTTACTGATATGTACAACTTGGATAATGGAAATAATGCTGAGTGAAAAAAAATCCCCAAAGGCTACATACTAATTTATTCCATTTATATAACTTTTTTTTTTTTTTTTTTTTTTTTTTGAGACAGTCTCACTCTGTCACCCAGGCTGGAGCACAGTAGCGCGATCTTGGCTCACTGCAACTTCCGCCTCCTGAGTTCAAGCGATTCTCTTGCCTTAGCTTCCCAAGTAGCTGGGATTACAGGTGCGTGCCACCATGCCCAGCTAATTTTTGTATTTTTAGTAGAGACAGGGTTTCGCCATGTTGGCCAGGCTGGTCTCGAACTCCTGACCTCAAGTGATCTGCCTGCCTCGGTTTCCCAAAGTGCTGGGATTACATGAGTGAGCCACCGCACCTGGCCGCATTTATGTAACAATTTTGAAGTGAAAAAAAAAAAATGACAGAAATGGAGATTAGATGAGTAGTTGCCAGGGGTTAGTTGTGGGAGGGAGGGAAAAGGAGGGAAGGAGGTGGGCAACAGGAGAAAGACTTGTGGTCACAGAGCTGTGCTTTATCTTGACTGTGGTGGATCCCCAAATTTACCCGTGACAAGATTGCATAGAACTAAGTATACACACACGTGAATGCGTGTGCACACACACAGTGGAGGTTAAACCACGGGAGATGTGGGTAAGATTGGTAAATTGTGTCAATATCAATATCCTAGTTGTGATATTGTCCTATAGTTTCACAAGGTGTTATCGTTGTGGGAAACTGGATAAAGGATACACGGAGTCTGCATTTTCTTTTTTTTTTTTTTGAGACAGGGTCTCACTCTGTCATCCAGGCTGGAGTGCAGTGGCACAAGTATGGCTCACTGCAGCCTCGACCTCAACCTCAAGTGAACCTCCCACCTCAGCCTCCCAAGTAGCTAAGACCACAGGCGTGCGACCCCATGCCCAGCTAATTTTTAAATTTTTTGTAGAGACTAGGCCTCACCACGTTGCCCAGGCTTTTATTTCTTATAAGTATATTTAAATTTATAATTATATCCACATTTTAAAATTTTAATTTAAAAAATTACTCTGAGGCTGGGCATTGTGGCTCATGCCTCTAATCCCAGCACCTTGGGAGGCCGAGTTGGGCAGATCACCTGAGGTCAGAAGTTCGAGACCAGCCTGACTAACATGGAGAAACCCCCGTCTCTACTAAAAATACAAAATTAGCCAGGCGTGGTGGTTCATTCCTGTAATCCCAGCTACTCGGGAGGCTGAGGCAGGAGAATTGCTTGAACCCAGGAGGTGGAGGTTGCAGTGAGCCAAGATTGTGCCACTGCACTGCAGCCTGGGCCACAGAGAGAATCTGCCAAAAAAAGAAAGAAAAAAAAATTTCAGCCGTACAAGGATGTTCATAGCAACCCTGCTGAAAATAGGAAAAAAAATTGGAAATAACCTAAACTACTCACAATAGGAATCAGCTAAAACCCTGGGGGTTTAATTCCAGGGAATACTGTGAACAATGACAAGTTTGTGTACTGAGTAAAAATAAAGAGCTGTCAATGACTTAACATTAAATGAAACGGCAGAAGATGTCACAGCAGGTTCTCGCTGAGCCATTCAGAGGGGTGGGGATCATTTAGAGGTTCAAGTCCACTGCATTCTTCTTTTTCCGTTTAATATTACTTCACTTCCAAATGGAAAGGAAAGGAAAGGAAAGGAAAAAGGAAAGGAAAAAGGAAAGGAAAAAGGAAAGGAAAGGAAAGGAAAAAGGAAAGGAAAAAGGAAAGGAAAGGAAAGGAAAGGAAAGGAAAGGAAAGGAAAGGAAAAAGGAAAGGAAAAAGGAAAGGAAAAAGGAAAGGAAAGGAAAGGAAAAAGGAAAGGAAAAAGGAAAGGAAAGGAAAGGAAAGGAAAGGAAAGGAAAGGAAAGGAAAGGAAAGGAAAGGAAAGGAAAGGAAAGGAAAGGAAAGGAAAGGGAAAGGAAAGGAAAGGAAATCACGTCCGGTCCTGAGACTTGCCATCCTGCAGTCACCCCTCCTTTTGTCTCCAGCAGGTGGCAGACGCGTTCCAGGGATGAATCCCACTGCCTCTGTTTAATGCAGACGGTCCAGCCGCTCCCAACAGCAGGTGGGGCTATAAGCATCCATCCTACCTGCTCAAGGAACCCAGGCATCAGAACTGCTCTCTCCCAAGTCCATTGCAAGAAGGCAGTCGTCTGGTCATGAGAGGGTTAACAGTCCACATTCCAGAGCAAGGGAAAAGGAGGCTGGAGGGTCATAGACAAGGGGAGGTGGCACGGAGGGCCAGCTTCTCACAACACTACCGGCTCTGCTGGGAGAGATAGATCACCCCCAACAATGGCCACAGCTGTTTTCATCTGCCCTGAAGGAAACTGACTTAGGAAGCAGGTATCAGAGAGGGCCCTTCCTGAGGGGGCTTCTGTCTGGCTTGTAAAACTGTCAGAGCAGCTGCATTCATGTGTCAGATGATGGATGATGGAAAGGAGGACAGTCGGCTGCAGATGGACACAGCGACTTGCAAGTTGAGGCAGGTGGCAAAGGACTTGCAGAGGCTCTGCAGGTGGGGCATACTGATTCATTGCCCAGTTAAAATACCAGAGGATCTGGGCAGCCTCTTCACAGGAGCTGCTTGTCCTCAAACAATCTGTCTTCAATGAAAGATTCCTCTGGCCTTCCTTTCTCTTCTTGCACCTCAGGTGTGAACCCTTCTTCCCCACGCCTCTACCTACCCCCCCGCCCCCCGCCCCGGCCCTGTGTGGCTCATTATATGCAGGGCCAAGGCAGCATTTTTCTCTTGGCTTCTTTGTGACCAGTTGGTCCTGGGATGGCTTCATGGAACACATCCTGTGGTGTGCACCAATGAAGCTTTCCATACAGGACTCAAAACTGTTTTTGAAAAATGTAAGCAGCTGGAAGACAAGAAAATAAAATGTCAGCACTAAAAACGCTGGCTGTGGCTTTTGCTAAGGAAAGGAATTTGGTGTTGTCTTCTCACACACACAGACTGGTTGGGGAAATGACTGTCTTCAGCACATCACCCTGCGAGCCACAGTGAGTGCCCTGGCTCAGAAGTGCCTGTCACAGTGCACAGGATCCCTGAGGAGCATGAGCTGGGATTTCCTCTGTGCTGTCCATCACAGGAGCCTGAGTGACCAGCGCATCCTCGATTTGTAACCAGAATCCTGCCCCTTCTCCCAAGTGGGCACCCTTGCTCTGACCCTCTAGTTCTCTCTCTTGCCTTCCAGAGAATACCAAGAGAGGCTTTCTTGGTTAGGACAATGAATGCTGAGACTTGTGGAGTTGGGACCAATGGGATTTCTTTAAAAGCATCTTTTTGCCTCTGGCTGGGTCTATGGGGGTAAACAGAAACGCCTTGGGCCATTTGTTGGTGGGGTGACAAATGAACTTGGCCTGAGAAATGGAATAGGCCGGGCTCAGCCCCGCGAAGCACTCAGAACTGCACATTTTCTTTGTTGAGCGGGTCCACAGTTTGTTTTGAGAATGCCCGAGGGCCCAGGGAGACAGACAATTAAAAGCCGGAGCTCATTTTGATATCTGAAAACCACAGCCGCCAGCACGTGGGAGGTGCCGGAGAGCAGGCTTGGGCCCTGCCTCACACGCCCCCTCTCTCTGGGTCACCTGGGAGTGCCAGCAGCAATTTGGAAGTTTGCTGAGCTACAGGAGAAGTCTTTGGGGAGGGTTTGCTCTGAGCACACCCCTTTCCCTCCCCCCGGGGCTGAGGGAAACATGGGACCAGCCCTGCCCCAGCCTGTCCTCATTGGCTGGCATGAAGCAGAGAGGGGCTTTAAAAAGGCGACCGTGTCTCGGCTGGAGACCAGAGCCTGTGCTACTGGAAGGTGGCGTGCCCTCCTCTGGCTGGCACCATGCAGCTCCCACTGGCCCTGTGTCTCGTCTGCCTGCTGGTACACACAGCCTTCCATGTAGTGGAGGGCCAGGGGTGGCAGGCGTTCAAGAATGATGCCACGGAAATCATCCCCGAGCTCGGAGAGTACCCCGAGCCTCCACCGGAGCTGGAGAACAACAAGACCATGAACCGGGCAGAGAACGGAGGGCGGCCTCCCCACCACCCCTTTGAGACCAAAGGTATGGGGTGGAGGAGAGAATTCTTAGTAAAAGATCCTGGGGAGGTTTTAGAAACTTCTCTTTGGGAGGCTTGGAAGACTGGGGTAGACCCAGTGAAGATTGCTGGCCTCTGCCAGCACTGGTCGAGGAATAGTCTTGCCTGGAGGTGGGGGAAGGATGGCTCGCTGGTGCAGCCTTCAAATTCAGGTGCAGAGGCATGAGGCAACAGACGCTGGTGAGAGCTCAGGGCAGGGAGGAGGCTGGGGTGGTGAGGGTATGGCATCAGGGCATCAGAACAGGCTCAGGGGCTCAGAAAAGAAAAGGTTTCAAAGAATCTCCTCCTGGGAATATAGGAGGCACGTCCAGCTGCTGGTACCACTGGGAAGGGAACAAGGTAAGGGAGCCTCCCATCCACAGAACAGCACCTGTGGGGCACCGGACACTCTATGCTGGTGGTGGCTGTCCCCACCACACAGACCCACATCATGGAATCCCCAGGAGGTGAACCCCCAGCTCGAAGGGGAAGAAATAGGCTCCAGGCACTCAGTAACTTGGTAGTGAGAAGAGCTGAGGTGTGAACCTGGTTTGATCCAACTGCAAGATAGCCCTGGTGTGTGGGGGGGTGTGGGGGACAGATCTCCACAAAGCAGTGGGAGAGGAAGGCCAGAGAGGCACCCCTGCAGTGTGCATTGCCCACAGCCTGCCCAGGGAGCTGGCACTTGAAGGAATGGGAGTTTTCGGCACAGTTTTAGCCCCTGACATGGGTGCAGCTGAGTCCAGGCCCTGGAGGGGAGAGCAGCATCCTCTGTGCAGGAGTAGGGACATCTGTCCTCAGCAGCCACCCCAGTCCCAACCTTGCCTCATTCCAGGGGAGGGAGAAGGAAGAGGAACCCTGGGTTCCTGGTCAGGCCTGCACAGAGAAGCCCAGGTGACAGTGTGCATCTGGCTCTACAATTGGCAGAAATCATGAGGCCATGGGGGGTTCTGGAATGACACTTCAGACTAAGAGCTTCCCTGTCCTCTGGCCATTATCCAGGTGGCAGAGAAGTCCACTGCCCAGGCTCCTGGACCCCAGCCCTCCCTGCCTCACAACCTGTTGGGGCTATGGGGTGCTAAAAAGGGCAACTGCATGGGAGGCCAGCCAGGACCCTCTGTCTTTGAAATGGAGGACAAGGGCACTTCCTCCTACAGCTCCCCTTCTAGGCAAGGTCAGCTAGGCTCCAGTGACTGCCTGAAGGGCTGTAAGGAACCCAAACACAAAATGTCCACCTTGCTGGACTCCCACGAGAGGCCACAGCCCTGAGGAAGCCACATGCTCAAAACAAAGTCATGATCTGCAGAGGAAGTGCCTGGCCTAGGGGCGCTATTCTCGAAAAGCTGCAAAATGCCCCCTTCCCTGGGCAAATGCCCCCCTGACCACACACACACCCCAGCCCTGCAGAGGTGAGGATGCAAACCAGCCCACAAACCAGAAAGCAGCCCCAGACGATGGCAGTGGCCACATCTCCCCTGCTGTGCTTGCTCTTCAGAGTGGGGGTGGGGGGTGGCCTTCTCTGTCCCCTCTCTGGTTTGGTCTTAAGACTATTTTTCATTCTTTCTTGTCACATTGGAACTATCCCCATGAAACCTTTGGGGGTGGACTGGTACTCACACGACGACCAGCTATTTAAAAAGCTCCCACCCATCTAAGTCCACCATAGGAGACATGGTCAAGGTGTGTGCAGGGGATCAGGCCAGGCCTCGGAGCCCAATCTCTGCCTGCCCAGGGAGTATCACCATGAGGCGCCCATTCAGATAACACAGAACAAGAAATGTGCCCAGCAGAGAGCCAGGTCAATGTTTGTGGCAGCTGAACCTGTAGGTTTTGGGTCAGAGCTCAGGGACCCTATGGTAGGAAAGTAACTACAGTAAAAAGCAGCCCTCAGCTCCATCCCCCAGCCCAGCCTCCCATGGATGCTCGAACGCAGAGCCTCCACTCTTGCCGGAGCCAAAAGATGCTGGGACCCCAGGGAAGTGGAGTCCGGAGATGTAGCCCAGCCTTTTGGGCAAGTTCTTTTCTCTGGCTGGGCCTCGGTATTTTCATTGATAATGAGGGGGTTGGACACACTGCCTTTGATTCCTTTCAAGTCTAATGAATTCTTGTCCTGATCACCTCCCCTTCAGTCCCTCGCCTCCACAGCAGCTGCCCTGATTTATTACCTTCAATTAACCTCTACTCCTTTCTCCATCCCCTGTCCACCCCTCCCAAGTGGCTGGAAAAGGAATTTGGGAGAAGCCAGAGCCAGGCAGAAGGTGTGCTGAGTACTTACCCTGCCCAGGCCAGGGACCCTGCGGCACAAGTGTGGCTTAAATCATAAGAAGACCCCAGAAGAGAAATGATAATAATAATACATAACAGCCGACGCTTTCAGCTATATGTGCCAAATGGTATTCTCTGCATTGCGTGTGTAATGGATTAACTCGCAATGCTTGGGGCGGCCCATTTTGCAGACAGGAAGAAGAGAGAGGTTAAGGAACTTGCCCAAGATGACACCTGCAGTGAGCGATGGAGCCCTGGTGTTTGAACCCCAGCAGTCATTTGGCTCCGAGGGGACAGGGTGCGCAGGAGAGCTTTCCACCAGCTCTAGAGCATCTGGGACCTTCCTGCAATAGATGTTCAGGGGCAAAAGCCTCTGGAGACAGGCTTGGCAAAAGCAGGGCTGGGGTGGAGAGAGACGGGCCGGTCCAGGGCAGGGGTGGCCAGGCGGGCGGCCACCCTCACGCGCGCCTCTCTCCACAGACGTGTCCGAGTACAGCTGCCGCGAGCTGCACTTCACCCGCTATGTGACCGATGGGCCGTGCCGCAGCGCCAAGCCGGTCACCGAGCTGGTGTGCTCCGGCCAGTGCGGCCCGGCGCGCCTGCTGCCCAACGCCATCGGCCGCGGCAAGTGGTGGCGACCTAGTGGACCCGACTTCCGCTGCATCCCCGACCGCTACCGCGCGCAGCGCGTGCAGCTGCTGTGTCCCGGTGGTGCGGCGCCGCGCGCGCGCAAGGTGCGCCTGGTGGCCTCGTGCAAGTGCAAGCGCCTCACCCGCTTCCACAACCAGTCGGAGCTCAAGGACTTCGGGACCGAGGCCGCTCGGCCGCAGAAGGGCCGGAAGCCGCGGCCCCGCGCCCGGAGCGCCAAAGCCAACCAGGCCGAGCTGGAGAACGCCTACTAGAGCCCGCCCGCGCCCCTCCCCACCGGCGGGCGCCCCGGCCCTGACCCCGAGCCCCACATTTCTGTCCTCTGCGCGTGGTTTGATTGTTTATATTTCATTGTAAATGCCTGCAACCCAGGGCAGGGGGCTGAGACCTTCCAGGCCCTGAGGAATCCCGGGCGCCGGCAAGGCCCCCCTCAGCCCGCCAGCTGAGGGGTCCCACGGGGCAGGGGAGGGAATTGAGAGTCACAGACACTGAGCCACGCAGCCCCGCCTCTGGGGCCGCCTACCTTTGCTGGTCCCACTTCAGACGAGGCAGAAATGGAAGCATTTTCACCGCCCTGGGGTTTTAAGGGAGCGGTGTGGGAGTGTGAAAGTCCAGGGACTGGTTAAGAAAGTTGGATAAGATTCCCCCTTGCACCTCGCTGCCCATCATAAAGCCTGCGGTGTGCCCAGAGCACAAGACTGGGGGCAACTGTAGATGTGGTTTCTAGTCCTGGCTCTGCCACTAACTTGCTGTGTAACCTTGAACTACACAATTCTCTTTCGGGACCTCAATTTCCACTTTGTAAAATGAGGGTGGAGGTGGGAATACGAGCTCGAGGAGACTATTGGCATATGATTCCAAGGACTCCAGTGCCTTTTGAATGGGCAGAGGTGAGAGAGAGAGATAGAAAGAGAGAGAATGAATGCGGTTGCATTGATTCAGTGCCAAGGTCACTTCCAGAATTCAGAGTTGTGATGCTCTCTTCTGACAGCCAAAGATGAAAAACAAACAGAAAAAAAAAAGTAAAGAGTCTATTTATGGCTGACATATTTACGGCTGACAAATTCCTGGAAGAAGCTATGCTGCTTCCCAGCCTGGCTTCCCCAGATGTTTGGCTACCTCCACCCCTCCATGTCAAAGAAATAACATCATCCATTGGGGTAGAAAAGGAGAGGGTCCGAGGGTGGTGGGAGGGATAGAAATCACATCCTCCCCAACTTCCCAAAGAGCAGCATCCCTCCCCCGACCCATAGCCATATTTTAAAGTCACCTTCCGAAGAGAAGTGAAAGGTTCCAGGACACTGGCCTTGCAGGCCCGAGGGAGCAGCCATCACAAACTCACAGACCAGCACATCCCTTTTGAGACACCACCTTCTGCCCACCACTCACAGACACATTTCTGCCTAGAAAACAGCTTCTTACTGCTCTTACATGTGATGGCATATCTTACACTAAAAGAATATTATTGGGGGAAAAACTACAAGTGCTGTACATATGCTGAGAAACTGCAGAGCATAATAGCTGCCACCCAAAAATCTTTTTGAAAATCATTTCCAGACAACCTCTTACTTTCTGTGTAGTTTTTAATTGTTAAAAAAAAAAAGTTTTAAACAGAAGCACATGACATATGAAAGCCTGCAGGACTGGTCGTTTTTTTGCAATTCTTCCACGTGGGACTTGTCCACAAGAATGAAAGTAGTGGTTTTTAAAGCGTTAAGTTACATATTTATTTTCTCACTTAAGTTATTTATGCAAAAGTTTTTCTTGTAGAGAATGACAATGTTAATATTGCTTTATGAATTAACAGTCTGTTCTTCCAGAGTCCAGAGACATTGTTAATAAAGACAATGAATCATGACCGAAAGGATGTGGTCTCATTTTGTCAACCACACATGATGTCATTTCTGTCAAAGTTGACACCCTTCTCTTGGTCACTAGAGCTCCAACCTTGGACACACCTTTGACTGCTCTCTGGTGGCCCTTGTGGCAATTATGTCTTCCTTTGAAAAGTCGTGTTTATCCCTTCCTTTCCAAACCCAGACCGCATTTCTTCACCCAGGGCATGGTAATAACCTCAGCCTTGTATCCTTTTAGCAGCCTCCCCTCCATGCTGGCTTCCAAAAATGCTGTTCTCATTGTATCACTCCCCTGCTCAAAAGCCTTCCATAGCTCCCCCTTGCCCAGGATCAAGTGCAGTTTCCCTATCTGACATGGGAGGCCTTCTCTGCTTGACTCCCACCTCCCACTCCACCAAGCTTCCTACTGACTCCAAATGGTCATGCAGATCCCTGCTTCCTTAGTTTGCCATCCACACTTAGCACCCCCAATAACTAATCCTCTTTCTTTAGGATTCACATTACTTGTCATCTCTTCCCCTAACCTTCCAGAGATGTTCCAATCTCCCATGATCCCTCTCTCCTCTGAGGTTCCAGCCCCTTTTGTCTACACCACTACTTTGGTTCCTAATTCTGTTTTCCATTTGACAGTCATTCATGGAGGACCAGCCTGGCCAAGTCCTGCTTAGTACTGGCATAGACAACACAAAGCCAAGTACAATTCAGGACCAGCTCACAGGAAACTTTATCTTCTTCGAAGTGTGGATTTTATGCCTCCCGGGTAGAAATGTAGGATCTTCAAAAGTGAGCCAGCCTCCTGCACTTCTCTCAAAGTCTCGCCTCCCCAAGGTGTCTTAATAGTGCTGGATGCTAGCTGAGTTAGCATCTTCAGATGAAGAGTAACCCTAAAGTTACTCTTCAGTTGCCCTAAGGTGGGATGGTCAACTGGAAAGCTTTAAATTAAGTCCAGCCTACCTTGGGGGAACCCACCCCCACAAAGAAAGCTGAGGTCCCTCCCGATGACTTGTCAGTTTAACTACCAATAACCCACTTGAATTAATCATCATCATCAAGTCTTTGATAGGTGTGAGTGGGTATCAGTGGCCGGTCCCTTCCTGTGGCTCCAGCCCCCAAGGAGGCCTCGGTGAGCCCCTGCAGAAAATCCATGCATCATGAGTGTCTCAGGGCCCAGAATATGAGAGCAGGTAGGAAACAGACATCTTCCATCCCTGAGAGGCAGTGCGGTCCAGTGGGTGGGGACATGGGCTCTGGGTCAGGTTTGTGTTGTTTGTTTGTTTGTTTGTTTGTTTGTTTTGAGACAGAGTCTCACTCTATTGCCCAGGCTGGAATGCAGTGTCACAATCTTGGCTTACTGCAACTTCTGCCTTCCCGGATTCAAGTGATTCTCCTGCCTCAGCCTCCAGAGTAGCTGGGATTACAGGTGCGTGCCACCATGCCTGGCTAATTTTTGTATTTTTGATAGAGACGGGGTTTCACCATGTTGGCCAGGCTAGTCTCGAACTCTTGACCTCAAGTGATCCGCCCGCCTCGGCCTCCCAAAGTGCTGGGATTACAGGCGTGAGCCACCACACCCAGCCCCAGGTTGGTGTTTGAATCTGAGGAGACTGAAGCACCAAGGGGTTAAATGTTTTGCCCACAGCCATACTTGGGCTCAGTTCCTTGCCCTACCCCTCACTTGAGCTGCTTAGAACCTGGTGGGCACATGGGCAATAATCGGGTCACACTGTTTTGTACCAAGTGTTATGGGAACCCAAGATAGGAGTAATTTGCTCTGTGGAGGGGATGAGGGATAGTGGTTAGGGAAAGCTTCACAAAGTGGGTGCTGCTTAGAGATTTTCCAGGTGGAGAAGGGGGCTTCTAGGCAGAAGGCATAGCCCAAGCAAAGACTGCAAGTGCATGGCTGCTCATGGGTAGAAGAGAATCCACCATTCCTCAACACGTACCGAGTCCTTGCCATGTGCAAGGCAACATGGGGGTACCAGGAATTCCAAGCAATGTCCAAACCTAGGGTCTGCTTTCTGGGACCTGAAGATACAGGATGGATCAGCCCAGGCTGCAATCCCATTACCACGAGGGGGAAAAAAACCTGAAGGCTAAATTGTAGGTCGGGTTAGAGGTTATTTATGGAAAGTTATATTCTACCTACATGGGGTCTATAAGCCTGGCGCCAATCAGAAAAGGAACAAACAACAGACCTAGCTGGGAGGGGCAGCATTTTGTTGTAGGGGGCGGGGCACATGTTCTGGGGGTACAGCCAGACTCAGGGCTTGTATTAATAGTCTGAGAGTAAGACAGACAGAGGGATAGAAGGAAATAGGTCCCTTTCTCTCTCTCTGTCTCTCTCTCTCACTCTCTCTCTCTCACACACACACACACACAGACACACACACACGCTCTGTAGGGGTCTACTTATGCTCCAAGTACAAATCAGGCCACATTTACACAAGGAGGTAAAGGAAAAGAACGTTGGAGGAGCCACAGGACCCCAAAATTCCCTGTTTTCCTTGAATCAGGCAGGACTTACGCAGCTGGGAGGGTGGAGAGCCTGCAGAAGCCACCTGCAAGTAAGCCAAGTTCAGAGTCACAGACACCAAATGCTGGTGCCATGTCCCACACCCGCCCACCTCCCACCTGCTCCTTGACACAGCCCTGTGCTCCACAACCTGGCTCCCAGATCATTGATTATAGCTCTGGGGCCTGCACCGTCCTTCCTGCCACAGCCCCACCCCATTCTTGGAACCTGCCCTCTGTCTTCTCCCTTGTCCAAGGGCAGGCAAGGGCTCAGCTATTGGGCAGCTTTGACCAACAGCTGAGGCTCCTTTTGTGGCTGGAGATGCAGGAGGCAGGGGAATATTCCTCTTAGTCAATGTGACCATGTGCCTGGTTTGCCCAGGGTGGTCTCGTTTACACCTGTAGGCCGAGCGTAATTATTAACAGCTCCACTTTTACTCTAAAAAATGACCCCATTTGGGCAGTAAATTATATGGTGCCCATGCTATTAAGAGCTGCAACTTGCTGGGCGTGGTGGCTCACACCTGTAATCCCAGTACATTGGGACGTCAAGGCGGGTGGATCACCTGAGGTCACGAGTTAGAGACTGGCCTGGCCAGCATGGCAAAACCCCATCTTTACTAAAAATACAAAAATTAGCAAGGCATGGTGGCATGCACCTGTAATCCCAGGTACTCGGGAGGCTGAGACAGGAGAATGGCTTGAACCCAGGAGGCAGAGGTTGCAGTGAGCCAAGATTGTGCCACTGCCCTCCAGCCCTGGCAACAGAGCAAGACTTCATCTCAAAAAAAAAAGGATACTGTCAATCACTGCAGGAAGAACCCAGGTAATGAATCAGGAGAAGAGAGGGGCTGAGTCACCATAGTGGCAGCACCGACTCCTGCAGGAAAGGCGAGACACTGGGTCATGGGTACTGAAGGGTGCCCTGAATGACATTCTGCTTTAGAGACCGAACCTGAGCCCTGAAAGTGCATGCCTGTTCATGGGTGAGAGACTCAATTCATCATTCCTCGGCAGGTACTGAATCCTTTCTTACCGCTGCCCTCCAATGCCCTCCAATTTCCCTACAATTGTCTGGGGTGCCTAAGCTTCTGCCCACCAAGAGGGCCAGAGCTGGCAGCGAGCAGCTGCAGGTAGGAGAGATAGGTACCCATAAGGGAGGTGGGAAAGAGAGATGGAAGGAGAGGGGTGCAGAGCACACACCTCCCCTGCCTGACAACTTCCTGAGGGCTGGTCATGCCAGCAGATTTAAGGCGGAGGCAGGGGAGATGGGGCGGGAGAGGAAGTGAAAAAGGAGAGGGTGGGGATGGAGAGGAAGAGAGGGTGATCATTCATTCATTCCATTGCTACTGACTGGATGCCAGCTGTGAGCCAGGCACCACCCTAGCTCTGGGCATGTGGTTGTAATCTTGGAGCCTCATGGAGCTCACAGGGAGTGCTGGCAAGGAGATGGATAATGGACGGATAACAAATAAACATTTAATACAATGTCCAGGAATGGAAAGTTCTCCAAAGAAAAATAAAGCTGGTGAGCATATAGACAGCCCTGAAGGTGGCCAGGCCAGGCATTTCTGAGGAGGTGGCATTTGAGCTAAGACCAAAATGTGGTGGGAGAGGGAGCCACACAAGGATCTGGGGGTGTGTGCACTGGGAGGGGGAGCAGCAAGTGCAAAGGGCCTGAAGGTATGTAGGGGGTGGAGAAGGAACACCACTAATTGCCTTGGGTGCCTTTCAGGCGTCTCCATGCCAAGGCTCCAACCCCTGATCTGGAAGCAAACATAGTAATTATAATTATAGTGAAGAGGGGTGTGTGTGTGTGTGTGTGTGTGTGTGTGTGTGTGTGTGTGTGTGTGATTGAAAGAGAGAGAGAATGAGTCTCTGTACCTTCTCTTGGGTCTGTATGTTGAAAACCTAAGTGACCCTAAAGAAGAATATTTGCATATTATTAATTATGTAGCTATACATGTTTTTTTTGAGACAAAGTCTTTCTTTGTCACCCAGACTGGAGTGCAGTGGCAGTGATCATGGCTCACTGCAGCCTCTGCCTCCCAGGCTCAAGCCATCCTCCTGTCTCATCCTCCTGAGTAGCTGGGCTACAGGCAGTTGCCACCATGCCCGGCTAATTTTTGTATTTTTTTAGAGATGGGGCTTCACTTTGTTGCCCAAGCTGGTGCACATCTTTATTCTTTTTTTTTTTTTTTTTTGAGACAGAGTCTCACTCTGTTGCCCAGGCTGGAGTGCAGTGGTGTGATCTCGCGGCTCACTGCAACCTCCGCCTCCTGGCTTCAAGTGATTCTCCTGCCTCAGCCTCCTGAGTAGCCGGGACTACAGGCACGTGCCACCATGCACGGCTAATTTGTTTTTGTATTTTTAGTAGAGACGGGGTTTCACTGTGTTAGCCAGGATGGTCTCAATCTCCTGACCTCGTGATTCCCCCGCCTCGGCCTCCCAAAGTATTGGGATTACAGGTGTGAGCCACCGCGCCCGGCCACATCTTTATTCTTTAGGCTCTTGATAGGTTTGCTTAAGTAATGCTGCTAGCACTGGGCAGATGTATTACAATAGGAATATTGATGCCCTTGAACTCCTTCTAGCACATACAGATGTGACACAATTCATATGCAGTTGCGGAAATGCCTGTAGTTTTCTTTAATGGATGCCTATAAGATCCAGGCTGTGATCTATAAGATCTTATAGGCTGTGTGCCTATAAGATCTTATAGGCTGTGTGCCTATAAGATCCTGCTGTGAATTCTTCCCTGCTGTGGCTCTAAGCCAGATGTATAAATATATGTAGACGGATACAGGTTTATGCTATTCAGCCGAGACTCTAGGTCAGGCGATGGAGATCTGAAAGGTAAGAAGGAGTCTAGAAATGAATTCCTTCTGGAAAGATTCATGATTCATTCTTACTTCTCTGAACTGTAGAAGAGCATCCTCACCAGTGAATGTATTCGTCACTGCATCCACTGCAAACCCCCTTGGGGAAGACTCACCTTCACTGTGCTTCTGGATTTGCACATGTGCTTGCATATGCACACACACATTCACACACACACATTCACACCATCTTTACTGTGAGTACACAATGCCAAGCTTTCCCAGGTATTCTAAAATCCTCCTGTTTCTGACCCTTGGTTGGCAGGTGTCCAAAAATGATACTGACATCCCAGGTCAGAATGGTCGCCAGTTCCGATCAAGACAGAGCCCCATATCTTCCAGGGACACTAGACAAGATGCCAGGACCACGCCTCCGCTCTGCCCAGAGGCCAAAAGCAGCCCAAGAAGGTGAAGTGTTCTCTGCATGCATTACTCCCTGGGTCCCCCAAGATCGGCCTCCAGCTCTCCTCCACCCAGGAGGAGCTGTGTGGAACAGAGACTGGCTCGGGGTCCCATTCCCCAATCCCCTCCCTTCCATCTGCTATGCCGCTGCCAGATGGATTTTACTTTCTCTGTTTTTTTAAAAAGCAAAGTTCAAAAAATATTTTAAACACAGGAAATTTAATATGTTAGCATTTTAGCTCCATCTACAGTATTTCTTTATTTTTTACACAGGGTTTCACTCTGTTGCCCAGACTGCAGTACAGTGGCACAATCGTAGCTCACTGCAGCCTCTATCTCCTGGGCTCAAGTGGTCTTCCTACCTCAGCCTCCCAAGAAGCTGAGACTACAGGTGTGCACCACTACACCTAGCTAATGTTTTTTATTTTTATTAGAGACAAGGTCTCACTATGTTTCCCAGGCTGGTCTTAAACTCCTGAGCTCAAGTGATCCTCCTGCCTTGGCCTCCCAAAGTGCTGGGATTATAGGTGTAAGCCACCATGCCCCGCCCATATTTCTTTTAGATATAAAACCAATAGAAAAATTCTATGTATTTCTCTTTCCATGCCTTTCCCTCCATGGATTGTTTCCAAAGGCAACAATCCATGTTTTCATACAGTCCTACATATATTATTTATAATCAATATACAAACGTGTGTTTTTAAATTTCACATGCATTTTATCATACCATACATATGCTGAAACTCACCTTTTTTTTTACTCAAAATTATGCCTTTAAGATCTAGCCATGTTGGATTATTTTAAAATCTTGAATGGTATTATATTTTATGACTATACCACTATTTGCTTATCTATTTTTCTTTTTTTTTTTTTTGAGACAGAGTCTCGCTCTGTCACCCAGGCTGGAGTGCAATGGTGCAATGTTGGCTCACTGCAACTTCTGCCTCCTGAGTTCAAGCAATTCTCCTGCCTCAGCTTCCTGAGTAGCTGGAACTACAGGTGTGTGCCACCACACCCAGCTAATTTTTTGTATTTGTAGTAGAGACAAGGTTTCACCACGTTGGCCAGGCTGGTCTCGAACTCCTGGCCTCAGGTGATCCGCCTGCCTCGGCCTCCCAAAGTGCTGAGATTACAAGCATGAGCCACTGCGCCTGGCCTGCTTATCTATTTTTCTACTGATTTAGTTTGTTTCCAGTGTTTTCACCATCAAACCCAATGCACTAAGGAAGATGCCTGAATTTGTCTCCTGATGCGACATATGCTAGAGTTTCTTCAGGACAGAGAGGAGTGAGTGTTCTAATACAAAAATCTAATCATGCCATTTCCCCGCTCAAATTCCTCCATGGAATTTATTACCTAAAAAGTCAACTCTAAACTCCTTAGCTTACAAGTACATGATCTGGTATCTGTCTACCTGTCCAGCCACGCATTTGACCGCTGACTTCCTTAGCACTTTGTTCTCTGCAATATCGTATTTCTCTTAATTTCTAAATCGCCCAGGGGGTTTCAAGCCTCTGCTTTTGCACATTCTCCTTAGTCTGCCTAGGATCCCCTCCTCCAACTCCTCTGGCCTGGAAATTCCCCTTCAAGTCTCCTTTTGAGGAGACTGCCTCCTCCACAGAGCTGACCACCACGCCACATCCAGGCTGTGTTACAAGATTGACACACAGGCTGAACCTGGCCGTCTCCCCTCTGAACTATGAGGCTACTGAGGACAGGACCCCAGCCTTTGCACATTTGTAGCCTCAGTGCTTTTGCACAGGGCTTGGCCAGAATCTGGGCTCCATAAATATTTGTTGAATTAATGGATGTTTGGCTGCTGGGGCATGATTTGAGCAGCAGAAATGAAAAGCCCAGCTTCCTCCCAGCTCAGCAGCAGGCAAGAACTTTGGGACAACTTTTCCAAAGCACTTATTTCATTCAAGTCCCTCTGTAGCTTTGCAACCATGGGGGGGAGCGGGGCCCTTCCCAAGAAACCAAGTCCATGATTGTTTACCCTGGACATTATTAAGCACCCACATTACAGGTATCCCTGTCATTTGGCCAACAATTTGGTGTGTGATGTTAGGTTATTTCTATGTCTGAAGAAAACAGCTCAGCTCTGACTAAAGAAATAAATGATACCATTTTTCTTTCAGGCAACCAGATTCCTTGGTACAAAAGGCTCCCTGGGGAGAAATGCCGGGACAGTGTGGCTCCTCTGAGGCTATTTACATCTGTCAGCTTCTCTAATCTCTTGCCTTCCTTCCTCTGTCTGTTTCCTTCCCTTTGCACAGAGCCCGGCATTGAGCCTGGTACTTACAGGGAGGGTGGTGGAGCCATCGTCCTCACGTATGCGCTGGGGATCGGGGTTGGTGGGGGGTGGCCCAGTGGCATTTGGTGGGGGTTTTTTTGTTGTTAGAAACCAGCCTCAATTTAAGATAATAACTCTCCTTGTTTTCCAGTGATCGCTATTTGTAGGCACCTATTTTCCCTGGTCAATTTGGCTAAGATAAATCGAATCTAAAAGGGAACATTTTCTAAAAATGCTGCGGGGCAGTTTGCAGAAACTGGACCAAGGAACATCTTCCAGGTCACCTGTTCCATGATGGCCTGGATGCCCCCCTTCTTAAATGAGATTGGGGGCATAGAAACAGACTCCCCAGGCTTTTACGACAACACCTTTAAAGTGTCATTGAAACCTAGGGGAGCAAGGACCCTGAAGAATCATTTGGTCTGGACTTTACTGAAAGATTCCAATTCCTGCATGGTCAGCCCCCGCCCCCTCTCCAACTGGTCTCTTGTCAGTGTCCTCACAACCCCCAGCCCAGTCCTGGCTCCCACCCTCCACCCACCCTGCCTGTCTGTTAGTTCCTCGAAAGCACCAGCTCCCGATTATGACGATGCTGTTCCCTCTGCCAGGGACACTCTTCTTGCATTCTCTGCCATCCATCTAATGTCGGCTCAAATATCACCTCCTCAGAGGCCTTCCCTGACCATCCCATCTAAAACAGGATTCCACTATTCTTTTTCCTAACCCTTGTCACAAGTTGTCATTTTATATTTGTCTCATGGCAGGTCTGCCTCCGCTGCCCAGTTGTAAGCTCTATTAGACAGGGACTGAGCTGGCTTGTTCTTGAGATCTGAGACCACAGAGCCTGGCCTGCAGCAGGTGCTCAGTATATCAGTATATGTTGGCAACTGAGTGAACCAGCAAGGGGTCGGTGGGCCCTGGCACAATTGCTCTGCTACCGCTAACACCACCACTAAGAATGTCATTTAAATACCAGATCATAAGCACCAACTTTAGTTCCAGGCGGCCCTCCTCCTGGAGTGGGAGTAAGAGACTCTCTCCACCTCATCCCCCAGGCCTGGAAAAATGTTTTGAGCTTTTCAGTTGCTTGTTCTTTGCTTCTTTATGCACAAGTTGTTTTCCTTTCCTCAATCGCTTTATTTCCCTTTTTTCTAGTAGTCACATCTTCATTAGAGATTTTATATTACAATATCATTCATAGACTCCCTTTTAAATTTTCCCTGGTCCTTCTGTTGCTGTCTGGGGAGACAGAGGTGCACACTCTGAAGTCGGTACAGGACCCATTCACACTGCCCAGCTTCTGTGTGGCTGACCAGCCACGTGTCATTTAATACCAGACTGTGTGACTGACCAGCCGGGTGTCTCCAACCCCTCAGGGGCTCCACCAGACTCTTGGAATCAACCCCCTATGGTTCTCCCTTGGGCTCCTATCTCCTGCATGCATTCAACTCACCAACCACCACGTGCGCGGTTTCTGTTTTCTGTCCATTTGCCTAACGTCTCTTGAATCCATCCATTTCTCTCCAGTGCCACTTCCCTGGTTTGGCCGCCGTCTCCCTTGTCCTGGCCTCTGATGTTCTCCTGGCCTCTGGACTCACCTCCTCTAAGCCAGTCTTCCTCTGGGCGCAGAATCTGATCCTGTCCCTCCTCTGCTTCAGAGCACTCACCTCAGCCAGGCCCCCAGGCTAAACCCGATCTGATGCTCCCAGCTCTCCAAGCCCTTCTCTTCTCAGATGCCTCTCTGGGCTCCTCTTAGTTCCTGCAAGTACTGCACTCTGTCCCACCTCCGGCCTTTGGGCAGCGGGTCTTTCAGCTAAGTGCTTTTCCTACATCACCTTCTACTCCCTCCTCGGCTCTCATACATCCTCCTGGATGCCCCGCTGAGCCTCCTGGGCCAGTTAGGGCCTTCCCCTGTGTTTTCCTGACAGATCGTAGTTTCCCTCATATTGCCTTGGCAAAGTGCCCTCTAATTGCCAATTTATTATTATTATTTTATTATTATTATTATTTTGAGATAATAATCTCAGAGTCTTGCTCTGTCACCGAGGCTGGAGGGCAGTGGCATGATCTTGGCTCACTGCAACCTCTGCCTCCCAGGTTCCAGCGATTCTCCTGCCTCAGCCTCCTGAGTAGCTGGGACTACAGGCCCACGCCACCACGCCCGGCTAATTTTTGTATTGTTAGTAGAGATGGGGTTTCACCATGTTGTCCAGGCTGGTCTCGAACTCCTGACCTCAAGCGATCTGCCCACCTTGGCCTCCCAAAGTGCTGGGATTATAGGCATGAGCCACTATGCCCGGCCACCAATTTATTATTTCTTCCCTTAGACTGGGAGCTTCATGAGGGCAGGGGCTGGCTGTCATGCCCAGGGGTGCAGAGAAGATCCTGACTTAAAATTCCTGTGACTTGGACATGCAGGAGAAGCCAGACGTGAAGGATATAAATTGAACCAACTTGGACTGAAGATCCCAGCCAGGAGGATCTGGTCCCCCAGGAAGGGAACTGATTTGTCCTTGAGGCCCCTGGGATAGGAGAAGCCACAGCATCCTGTTGTTTGATCTTCTTATCTTCAAGCAGGCATGACTCGGTTCCAGAAATACAAGCCATAAGATAGACCTCCAGACTCCTAAAGACGATCTGAAGCTGCAGAAGCCCTCCACTGAAAGACCGGACCCACTGCCTACTCCTCCTGGCAGGTGCCCTGGACAAGGGCACAGACTTCACAGCGTTCAAGTGTGAAGGGATTGTCCTTCTCCAGCCCTGGATATTAAAAGGTCTACCCCGATGAGCCATGGAGGGACTCTGAGCGTGTGTGTGTGTGTGTGTGTGTGTGTATTGGAGGAGTTGCTTATGGAAAATATTTTTCCTGCTCTTAAAAAGGGACTCCTGCCAGGCATGGTGGCTCATGCCTGTAATCCAAGCAGTTTGGGAGGCCGAGGCAGGTGGATCACCTGAGGTCAGGAATTCGAGACCAGCCTGACCAACATGGAGAAACCCTGTCTCTAATGAAAATACAAAATTAGCTGGGCATGGTGGCACAGGCCTGTAATCCCAGCTACTCGGGAGGCTGAGGCAGGAGAATTCCTTGAACCCAGGAGGCAGAGGTTGCGGTGAGCCGAGATCGCTCCACTACCCTCTAGCCGGGGCAATAAGAGTGAAACTCTGTCTAAAATAAAATTTTTAAAAAAAAGAACAAAAAGGGACTCCTGGCTGGGCATGGTGGCTCATGCTTGTAATTCCAATACTTTAGGAGGCTGAGTCAGGTGGATCACTTTAGCCCAGGAGTTCAAGACCAGCCTGGTCAACATGGCAAAAAATACAAAAAAAAAAAAAAAAAATTAGCCAGGAATGGTGGTGTGCACCTGTAGTCCCAGCTACTAGGCAGACTGAGGTGGGAGGATCACCTGAGCCTGGGAGTTTGAGGCTGCAGTGAGCTGTGGTTGCACCACTGCACCCCAGCCTGGGTGACAGAGTAAGACCCTGTCTAAGAAAAAAAAAGGTGTGTAGCACTTCCCTCCTCTCCCCCATTATCTCCCTTGCTCCCTCTCTCCATATGAGGTGCTGGCTTCCCCCTTCACCTTTTGACATGATTGGAAGCTTCCTGAGGCCTCCCCAGAAACCCAGCAGATGCCCAGCACCATGCTTCCTGTACCGCCTGCAGGACCACGAGCCAATTAAACCTCTTTTCTTTATAAATTACCCAGACTCAGGTCAGTCAGCCTTCCTTCCTTCCTTCTTTTAAATTTTTTAATTTTGAGACAGAGTTTTCCTCTGTTGCCCAGGCTGGAGTGTAGTGGTGCAATCTTGGCTCACTGCAACTTCCTCCTCCTAGGCTTAAGTGATCCTCCTGACTTGGGCTCCCAAACTGCTGGGATCAGAGGCATGAGCCACCGCACCTGGTCTCAGATATTTCTTTATAGCAATGCAAGAATGGCCTAATACGGGTGACAAGTCAGAGTTTGCAGGGAAGCCCAAGAAGCAAGCACATCAGCTGCCTGAGTGAGGCCGTGAAGGGAGCCGGTGGACAGGTCTGCGGGCAGCTGTAGCTCAGCAAGCCCAGCTGGCCAGAACACGGGCCAGACAGGGAGCCAGCAGCCCGAGAGGTGGATTGGCCAGGCATATCTCTGCCTCGGTGTCATCACGGCACATGACCGTGACAACCCTCTGAGAGTCAGGATGCTGCTTCACTTTTATTTTCCAAATCTCATGCAAGCTCCTCTTTTGACCAACTCTACCCTAGACCCCTCTGGAGAAGGGGATTCTGGGAAGTATTATTCCCAGATTAGCCAAATAGACAAAACACAAACCAGCAGGAAGACCAGCCCCACTCATCTCTCTGGCCTCCTCCCCTCTACTCCCTACCTGTGCCCGGGCCCTAAACTGTTTACAGCTCCCCATTGTGCCTCTGCCCATGCTATGTCCTCAATTTGGGATACCTCTGCTCTCTTCTTTAGCTAGTCAATGCTACTGAGCCCTCAGGATCTGGCCCCAGAGACTCATTCCCTGAGACATCTTCCCTCTCTGAGAACTCCCCTCTCCTCTGTGCTCCCCGAGAACTGGGTACAAACCCATATTGCAACTCCTGTTACCCACCGAGTCTTCCTCCTCACCACGGCTAGGAATCTCTTGGGAAGGAGGACTGTGTCAGTGCTGGCCAGCCTCCCAGCAGCTAGTGCTGGGAAGGCAGGGTTCTCAAGGAGGGCGCAATGCCCTCCTGGCGTGGAAACCACTAAACCACCGGTCCAGTGTGCTTCAGAATCACCTAGGGAACATGTTACACATTCAGATTCCCAGTCCTCACCTCCCCGAGATTTTGATTTGGTAGTTCTGGAGCTAGGCTCAGGAACCTGCATTTTTCTTTTTTTTTAAATTGGGCAGGCTCTAGAGCCAGAGTAGGCTCAGAGACTCCCAGGAACCAGCATTTTTTAGCAAACACCGTGAGTAATTCGTGAGCAATTTGTCTACCACATCAGACTGACTCTGACAGAGCTGAATCTTTTTTTATTTTTTTAAGAGTTTAAGTCTAACTCTTTTCATTTTTTTTTAACCTTAGTTTCTAATTAGATTAGAAGGTCTGTCTCTTTTATAGATAAAAGCTCTATTAAGTCCTTATAGGTCGTATTCTGCTTTTATTGGAGGCCCTGAAGCCCAGACTATGGGATTTTAAAGTCTCTGAAGGGTGACAGAGAAGACCAGAGAGAAGGCAGTAGAGTCGAGGCATGGAGCTTGCCGAGGGCCTGGCCGGGACAGAGAGGCCCAGCAACGCCTTGGCCCCAAGAAAATCTTCTTGTCTTTCTGGAATGCCGAGAAGCCCTGAGGAGGTCCTGGGTGGCAAGAGCTAAGCCATAGTAGGTGTGCTGAGGCCCATGGGAGGGGACTCAGCATGTGCCTCAGTAGCCCGTGACGCAGGACCTCCCACGCGGGTCTCCTGAGGAGCTGGAGAGAAGCAGATTATTCCTCCAACATATCAGTGAGGGCACCTTGGGCCCAACTGGCTGGGGAGGTGGGGATGTGTGGGGTGGGGACGGGATGACAGCAGAGGAGCTGGCACTAGGACAGGAGCCACAGCAGGCTGGGTACCACAAAGTGGGGCCTTGCCAGTTTCGACATCTGCCCCCAGTCCCTGCCTGGTCACCCAAGGAATGTGGCTTTAGATTTGTGGCTCGGGACCCCAGGAGAGGGAGAGGGAGCCTCTCAGCCTGTCTAGATCTTCTTGGCCAGGTGGTGGGAGGTGGCTTCTCCCAGGGGCCCCGGGGGCTGCTGGATGAGACGCTGACTCAGTTATCTTCTGAGTTGAGCCATTGTTTTATTTAAAAATACAGAGCAAATAAACCCACAATATCACTCCACCCCATGGACACAAGCACTACTTATATTTAGGTGTAACCCCTTCCAGTCTTGTTTCCTCTGTGTATGTGTGTGTGTGTGTGTGTGCGTGTGTGCAGGCACATGCATGTGTGTGTTTGTACCATAGGTCCATAAAGTTCTGTATTCTGTATGACACCATTAGCATTTTCTATGTTGCCACAGAGTCTTTGTGACCATCATTCCCAAAGGCTGCCTGGTCTACTGAGATGATGGGCCATAGTTTCCTTAAGGATCCTCTGTTGTCTTCTGACCCACACAATGACACTAAGTTTTACCTGGGGCCAGACTCCCGCTCCCTGAAGTCAGCCCTGTTCAAACCCCAAATCTTGGCCTTCTCAATCCAGTCCTTCACTCCCTGACCTCTTCCTGCATTCTTCTGCCTGCTCCAGGCTTTTTGATTTACCTCCCAATTTATGTATCACACTCACCACCCCCCATAGATCTGACAGCTTAGATAATGCCTTCTTGAATACTGGAAAAACCTGAATTGCCATCAATTTTTGAGGTTCCTAGTATACTATAAAATGTAAATATGCCTAAAGAGGGTTATAAAGATTGTCAGCTATTTTAGGCTGGGTGTGGTGGCTCACACCTGTAATCCCAGCACTTTGGGAGGCCAAGGGGGGTGGATTTCTTGAGCCCAAGAGTTCAGGACCAACCTTGGCAACATGGTAAAATCCCACCTCTACCCAAAATACAAATATTAGCCAATCTCGTAACCCAGTCTCAAAACAAATAAATAGATTAAAATTAAAAATAAAAGATTGTCAGCTATTTCAGTGTTTACACTGAACAAATTAATATTCCTTTCACCAGTAATGTGGTATAACATTGTTATGAAACTCACAAGAAATGTACAAATAAGGTACCACAGGTGATACCAACTCTCCAGATGTGGAGACAAGATCAAGGCCAAATGACAAATGTTCTCTTTGGGTCTTGTCAGAGTCACTCTCTGAGACTAAATATGCAATTGCACTTGAAGAAAAAAATAGCAGAAGTCTAAATTTGAGACCCATTGAGACCTGAGCCAATGGCTCTCCATACTCCCCTTGTGTCTGCACCCAATTAAAAACAAAATAAAACAGGTTATCCTGGCTGCTTCTCTAGAACTGGCCCTTGGCCTACCTTGTCAGGCTGAGCCTGGCACCTATCCTCAGGTCTGATGCCTTGTTGCCTGGAGTGCCTCCCCCACCCACTCAACCCTAGCTCCTGGGATCCTGCCTTGGGTCAGCCCCCTTGGCTGGTACAAGAGGTGTTTGGAACATCTGATAGCTTCTAATATTTTCACTATCGTAAATGTGGTGGATGGGATTCTCTGGTTCTATCAGCTCCTTTTCCCTCTCTATGCTCATCCTTACTGAGGAGGGAACCTTTCAAGCTCACCCCTACTGAGGAGGGAGCCTTTTAACCTCATAAATCATTAGAGTGATACATCAAGAATCCACTCTAAGCAGAGAAGTGGATTATCTCAAGGCCCCTCCACTCAGAAGATGGGAGGATGTGGAGCAGGTGGTTCTATTTGCCTTGAGCACAAGGGCCACAGGGAGCAATCCAGATTTGCTGGCTACTGACCAAAGGGGATGAAGCTCCTTTTCTAAGAGAAGAAGGTTAGACAAGGAAGGAGATGAGAGAGATCAAGGGAAACAGAGATTACTGGGCATCATGGAAGCTGTTTTCTGGAAGGCAACCCAGTGGGAAGGGTGGGGACGCTCTGCATCATGAATGAGTGGAGGTGATACTTGCTGGCAGTAGATTCAGCTTTTATCCATTTCTGGCCATGGAAGGGCAGAATGCGGCCATGAACAACTTTGCTCAAATACATTTTTCTCTACTTAGGATTATTTCTTTTCCCCAAGGGGGGACATTTCTGTGGCTCTTCTCATATATTGCTGGATTGCTTTCTAGAAGATGGGTATCACTTTACAATAGGGCAAGAGAGGATCCCATTTTTGGCACATATAAGTATGCAATAAGTAAGTGATTAATAGCAAGCAGAACAGAAAATCTCCAGGCTGTGGGGCAGTGGTGCTGTTGCTGGAGGGAGAACATCCAGATCTTTAACCTCTGGGGCCACTTCAAATACACTTGCCCAGGATTTAAGCATCATTAGTAGATGTTGCTGAGCCAAATCGATAAATGGATATGGCAAAGGCTGTGTAGATTTTAGAGCAGGGGCAGATGGGATGCAATTCTCAGGAATCCTACAAGGCCTAGATGTAACAGTGTGATCGTCAGGGCAGGACTTAATTCAGGGCCCTGCCATCAGAAGTGAAATGAAGCACTAATATATCCCACGACATGGATGAACCTTGAAAGCATGCTAAGTAAAGAAGCCAGACCAAAAGACCACATATTATATGACTCCACTTATATGAAGATTCCTGCAGCCTCTACGCTCCACCACTGATAACTCCCTCCAGATTCAAATTCCTGTGGGCCTGCCTGCTCTAGCTGGGGCCGGGATGGGAGGTACCAGAACCCCATAACTGACACCCCCAACAGGGCTGTCAGGAGAGAGGTAATTTGCTCAAAGAAAAATTTAGATGGAGGCAAAAGCCACAGCTCTCCACTAACCACGCTGCTAAAACTTTGGGGGCTGCTATGCACCAGAACTAGCTGAAACCATAGAGCCACAGGCCAAATCTGGCCCACGGCTTATTACTTTACAGCCCATGAAGGAAGAATGGTTTTTGTTGGTGTTGTAGTTTTGAGACAGAGTTTTGCTCCTGTTGCCCAGGCTGGAGTGCAATGGCGCAATCTCAGCTCACTGCAACCTCCACTTCCCGCGTTCAAATGATTCTCCTGCCTCAGCTCCCAAGTAGCTGGGATTACAGGCATGCGCCACCACGCCCAGCTAATTTTGTATTTTTAGTAGAAACGGAGTTTCTCCATGTTGGTCAGGCTGGTCTCAGACTCCCTGTGTCAGGTGATCCGCCCGCCTTGGCCTCCCAAAGTGCTGGGATTACAGGCATGAGCCACTGCGCTGGCTGGAAGAATGGTTTTTACAGATGAATATCTGCAATTGATTTGATGACAGGGAACACCAACTTTGAATCCCAATTAAGTAAAATGTTGCCCTCCCAACCCTGCAAAAAACAAAACAAAGCAAAAAACAAACAAACAAACAAACAAAAAAAGACAAACACATTCTTCTCATTAGTAAACCTGCGTTACAAAAAACTGTTCCTGGCAGGACTCAGTGACTCATGCCTATAATCCCAGCACTTTGGGAAGCTGAAGTGGGAGGATCGCATGAGCTCAGGAGTTTGAGACCAGCCTGGGCGACACAGGGAGACCTCATCTTTACAAAAAATGTAAAAAGTAGCCAGTGTGCTGGTGCATGCCTGTAGCTCCAAGTTACTTGGGAGGATCACTTGAGCCCAGGAGGTCAAGGCTGCAGTGAGCTATGCATTCAAGCCTGGGAGACAGAGTGAGACCATGTCTCAAAAAACCAAAAACCAACAAACAGAAACAACCCTGTTACCAATTATTATTATTATATTTTTCAATTTGTCAATAAAAACGTTTGGAAATTTGTTTACAATCTTATCAAGTAAGTGCTTACCTAACATCCTCAGTTTTGACTCTTGGCCTGCAAACCCCAATATTTACTATCTAGCTGTTTACTGCCCCTTACTCTAGGGCAGTGCCTCTCAAATTGTGGTGATCATAGAATCACCTGGAGAGCTGTTAAAACAGATTGCTGGGCCGTAGTCCCAGATACTCTAATTCAGTAGGTTAAACATAGAGTTTACTATATGACACGTCAATTCCACTCCTAGGTATATACCCAAGAGATTTGAAAATATGTCAGTACAAAAACTTGCACATGAATGTTCATAGCAGCATTATTCATAATAGCCAAAAATTGGAAACAATCCAATATCCATCAATTGATGAATGGATATACACATTATTGTATATCCATATGAGGTAGGAAGTGAGACTCGACTCCAGAGATGAAGGTCAGACACCAAACTGCGGACTAGCTAAAACAAGGAGGGGGCAGAACCAGCTTTCCATAAGATATGCCCGCCAGTGTGCCATGTCAGTTTACCATTGCCATGACAACACCTGGGAGTTACCACTCCTTTCCACGGCAATGACCCGCTGACCCAAAAGTGACTACCCCTTCCCTAGAAATTTCTGCATAAACCACCCCTTAATCCATATGTAATTAAAAGTGGTATAAATATGACTGCAAAATGCCCTGAGTTGCTACTCTTTGCCTATGGGGTAGCCCTGTTCTGCAGGAGCAGTCACAGAGCTGTAACCACTGCTGCTTCAATAAAGCTGTCTTCTACCTCTGGCTTGCCCTTGAATTCCTTCCTGGGCAAAGCCAAAAATCCTCATGGACTAAGTCCCAATTTGGGGTTCATCTGCCCTGCATCACATACAATAGAGTATTATGCAATTCTGAAGTGAAATGAAGTACTGATATATCACACGACATGGATGAACCTTGAAAACATGCTAAGTGAAAGAAGCCAGACCAAAAGGCCACATATTATATGACTCCACTTATATGAAATGTCCAGAATAGGCAAGTACATAGAGATGGAAGAGAGATTAGTTGTTGTCAGGGAATGTAAGACAGTGGAAGTGGAGAGTGACTGCTAATGAGGACGAAGTTTCTTTTTTCTGTCATGAAAATGTTCTGGAAGTAGTGGTGATGGTTGTACAGTCTTTTGAATATACTAAAACCACTGAATTGTATACTTTAAAATGGTGAATTTTACGGTATGTGAATTATATCTCAATGAGAAAATAAATAAATAAGACACACAACCCATGACATTGGACGCAGTCTGGAACTAGTTCTCAGAAAATGATTTTGCTTGATGCATAATATATATTAAAGAAAAAAGACTGCTACTTCTTTGAGGGCAATTAAATTTTTTCGCTAGCATCTCTCTACATTTTCTTTCTCATCAAAGTCAATGAGAAAACAGAATTCCTGAAAAGAAACTTTGCTACGAACAATTAAGACCTAAAACCATCAGTAAGTTAAGGACACGACAATGGGGCTCTTGGAATCAATGACAGACTCGGACTGGCTGTTTTAACTGACTTATCATGAAATGAATGATGACAGAAACAACACAATGGAAATTATTTTTCATGGAAAGAATTCATGGCACCCTTTGTGTTTGTGACTGGAATGACCACGGATGTGGTTCAGTCTGAATGTGTATCTGCAGCCACAAAACAGATTTGAGCTTTTGTCTTGCAAAATCCATCTGAACATACTGGCTGCATTCACTCAGCCCAGAGATTAAGTCATCATCTTGGGCAGGGTTTCAGTGAAGGCTAAATCAGATCCAGGGAAAGAGAGAGCAGGCAGTGCCAGTGCCTATCTTGCAAGGGATGCCCCAGAAAGGCTGAAATACAATGCCCCAGTGGCTAGCTGTTGCTGGAAAGAAGCAAGCTGGAGGGCACAGAAGGTTTAAAAAAGGGGGCTCCTGAATGTCACCGGGTTCCCCAGACCTCCAAGAGGAAGCTGTACCCAGATTCTACTGCCATCCTCTTACGGTGGAAAGCAAAGGCTTGGGCTGTGTATCCCTCCAGGACCCCTCCATGAGCCCTAGTGTCTGCAGAGGGTGTGGTCCAGGAAGAAGCAACTGACCTTCTGCTTCCAGAAGTGAGGATTTCCTGTAGCTCCTAGGCCTGGCCTGCCCTGGGATGGCTCCAACCCTACCAATATATGTGAGTTCCTTTATAGCTGCTGTTTATTTTTCAAAGGAAGCATCTTTGGTGACCAGCATCACATGTCAAAGTTGAGAGTGCATGACCAAAGGATCCTGTGACTCAGGGAGAGCTCTAGATAGCCTTTATCTCTGCCCAATTATTCTTCCAGAATCTCAGTTAGTGATCCTGTCATTCATCTTCTCATAAACCTTCTATGGCTCCCCACCACCAACCAAATTAAATCCAAGTCTGGAAACAGGCATTCATGAATCCAGCTCTGCAATACAGCAGTATATACTTCTGCAGTGTCAACTACCTGGAGTTAGTACAGACTCCACAGGTTAAGGACATAGTCTTCAACAAGACTGCCCTCACTTCAGAGACCCCACATAATATGGGGGTCCCCAGGCTACCTGCACTTCTGATCAACTGGCTACATATTTGGGGGTTCCCACAACCCCCTCATATTTGATAATTTGCTACAATGACTCACATAACTCAGCAAAGTGCTATACTTACCATTACACTTTTATTATAAAGGGTACAAATCAGGACCAGCCAAATGAAGAGATCCATAGGGTGAGGTCTGGGAGGATCCCAAACACAGAACTTCCATATCTTCTCCCCATGGAGTCAGGATGTATCACCCTCCTAGCACACTGGTGTTCACCCACCAGGAGGCTCAATTGAGCCTGGAGGTCCAGAGTTTTTATTGGTGTTTCATCACGAGGCATGATTGATCAAATAATTGGCCATGTGATTGAACTCAATCTCTAACCTCCTTCCCTCCCTGGAGGTCAGGCTGATATAATCTGGCTCAAAACCCCAACCCTCTAATCATTTGGTTGGTTCCTAATGGCTAGTCCCCATCTTGAAACTATCTAGGGGCCCACCATGAGTCACCTTGTTAGTATAAACTCAGGCATGGTCCCAGTGGCTCACTATGAATAACAAAGACATTCCTATCACTTGGGAAATTCCAAGGGTTTAGAAGCTACCTCTCAGAAACCCAAGACAACTGGAGAAATTATTATGCAACAAATGCAGCCTATCTTCACCACAGTGTGCCCCATGACCCCTTTTCTATGCTCTTGGCTTAGGTCAGGCAGAGCAGCTTGCTGCTCTCCATGTGGACTTGGAGATTTTTCACCTCGCTTCCTTTGCTTGCACTGATTCTTTTGTCTGGAATTGCCTCCATGAGGGTACCCATCCTTCGTGTAGATATAACTGTCCTCATTTTAGATGAGAAAGTTGAGGACTAGAAGATTAAGTCACTTTTCAAAGACAATTGGATCTATATGATAAAACCAGGCCATAAATCCAGGCCTATCTGAAGCCCCAACCTGTGTGATCCCACTTCCCCGTGGGCAGTAGGATTGGCTGATATTATTGAAATCCCTGAAAGATCATTCTGTAATTATTCTCCCATGAAAAAATGGCTTAAAGGGGGCAAAACTTGCCATCACTAACAATGCCACCTTGGGGAAGCTAAACTCCCAAATTAACAGATACCCTCAACTTCAAGTAATAGAAAGGCCCACAAAAAGACCCTTAGACCAGGAGCTGGCAAACTTTTTCTGCAAAGGGCCAAGGGCCAGAGAGTAAATATTTGAGGCTTTGCAGGCCATAAGGTCTCTGTCATGACTATGCATCCCTGCCATTGTAGCACTAAACAATATGTAGACAATACATAAACAAATGGTCATGGCTGTATTCCAATAAAACTTTATTTACAAAATCAAGCAGTGGGCCAGATTTGGCTCCTGGGTCATAGTTTGCCAACCCTTGTCTTAAACCAGGAGGACATTTATTCACCATATAACAAGAAGTCTAGAAATAGGGTGAGCTACTCAGGCAGCTCAGCAGCATCTTCAGATCCTAGGTTCCTTCCTGTTATTTGCAGATGACAACATCCAGAAACAGAAAAGTTCATGCCTCCTTGGTCAGAATAGTTCACAGGCTAATCCCTGGCTAATGGGAAAGGAGTTATCCAGATTGCCTTAGACAAATGGTCTTATTCCTGGCTGCAACATTAGAATCACCTGAGAGCTTTTAAGAACCACCTGGGCCCAGCTGGGCACGGTGGCTCACACCTGTAATCCCAGCACTTTGGGAGGCGGAGGTGGGCGGATAATGAGGTCAGGAGATTGAGACCATCCTGGCTAACAAGGTGAAACCCCGTCTCTACTAAAAATACAAAAAATTAGCCGGGCGTGGTGGTACGCATCTGTAGTCCCAGCTACTTGGGAGGCTGAGGCAGGAGAATCTCTTGAACCTGGGAGTTGGAGGTTGCAGTGAGCTGAGATTGTGCCACTGCACTCCACCCTGGCGACAGAGAGAGACTCCGTCTCAAAAAGAAAAGAAAAGAAAAGAAACACCTGGGCCCCTACCAGAGCTTTGCATTTAATGGTTATGAGGTGGGGCCTTGGCATTGATATTTTTTAAAACCATTCATAGCTGGAAAGGAAAGGCATTGGCAGACTAGTCAAAACTCACTGCACGCAAAGGCCAACTCATGATCACCATCAAAAAGGTATTTTAGCAAGGAGGAAGAAGGGTCTATTAGTCCATTTTCACACTGCTAATAAAGATATACCTGACATTGGGCAATTTACAAAAGAAAGAGGTTTAATTGGACTTACAGTTCCATGTGACTAGGGAAGCCTCATAATCATGGCAGAAAGCAAGGAGGAGCAAGTCCCGTCTTACATGGATGGCAGCAGGCAAAGTGAGAATGAGGAAGACGCTAAAGTGGAAACCCCTGATAAAACCATAAGATCTCGTGAGACTTATTCACTATCACGAGAATAGTATGGGGGAAACTGCCCCCATGATTCAATTATCTCCCACCAGGTCCCTCCCACAACACATGGGAATTATGGCAGCACAATTCAAAATGAGATTTGGGTGCAGACACAGAGCCAAACCATATCAAAGGGCTAAGGCTGAAGGGCCACATCTCAATGTGATGCTTTTCACTTGCAAAATGGAAATCAAGGTAGGACCTACTTCAAAAGTCCCTGCAAAATTTAAATGAAGCAGCGTACCTGGTACAGTGCCTGGAAAAAATAAGCACTCACTGCATTAGCAGTTGATTGCTCTTAATCATTATGAAGTCCTCCTAGATGTCTTATGTACATTTTAGAGAATGTACCAATTGAATGATGTTTGTTTTTTATGGGATTTGAACCCCAGCCTTTCCTCAGCTATCTGGAAAACTGGGAGTGGCAGGTATTTAAAAAAAAAATACAAGTGACTCACCACAACAATTCCCTCCCAAATATTTCATGTAAGAACGCAGCAGAGGGATCGATTGATCTCTACTCTCTCCTGAAAAGCATCATGGCACAAACACTTTCCTGAGGGCCGTTTAGAAGCCTCACTCTTCCTTAGTCATAGAAGAAGACTTTCTCCCCCGTTCCGCTCTGGGCCATCTTCTCCCCGTTTCCCCATCTATTTCTAGCCACTTTTCAAAGCAAAGTGGGAAATCTCTCTTAATGCTCCTTTTCTTCCTTCTACTAGTTTTCTATGGCTGCTGCAACAAATTACCACAAACTTAGAGCCTTAAAGCAACACAAATTTATGACCTTACAGCTCTAAAGGTCACAAGTGTAAGATGGGTCTCATGGGGCTAAAATCCAGGTTCCAGCAGGGCTGTGCTCCTATCTGGAGAGACCACGTATCCTCGCCTTTTGCGGATCCGAGAAGTGGCCTGCATTCCTCGGCTTGTGACCCCTTCCATCTTCTCTCATGGCACTCCCTTGACTCACCCTTCTACCTCTATCTTCCACATCTAAGGACCCTTAAATGTGATGACATTGGGTTCCCCCAATCCACCTGGATTAATCTGGATAATCCAGAATGATCTTCACATGTCAGGATTCTTAACGTAATCACACCTGCAAAGTCCCTTTTGCCACATAAGGTAAGATAAGGTAACATTCACAAGTTCCAGGGATGTGGATGCGAACATCTGGGGACCATTATTCTGTCTACCACATTTTGTGATCTCTAATGCTCCCCATTCCTCTCCAGTCTCTCGTTCCTCCTTTTCACCTATGGGGCTCTGTTTGTCCTCTCCCATTTGCCCTCCTGCAAGATCCAGATGGCCTTTCCTGAAATAGAGGCACGGGTGTCCTGGCATGTGGGGCTGCTGGGAGGTTTAGATTAATGTTTATGAGTGCTTAGAACAGTGTCTGGGGCACAGTAGGGCTACAAAAGTGGTTGTTAGCTGCCACTGTTGCCATTAACGTGCTCACAGGCCTGCCCTCCTTGGGAATGGACTTCTACTGGCCTTCCTAAAGGGTGCCTACTTTTTTTTAAGCTTGAACAATTCAAAAACAGCCAGTAACTTGGAACAGCTTTCTAGAAACTATCAACCATGGCTGGGCGTGGTGGCTCACACCTGTAATCCCAGCACTTTGGGAGGCTGAGACAGGCGGATCACCTGAGGTCAGGAGTTCGAGACCAGCCTGGCCATCATGGTGAAACCCCATCTCTACTAAAAATACAAAAATTAGCTGGTCATGGTGGCGCACGCCTGTAATCCCAGCTACTCAGGAGGCTGAGGCAGGAGAATTGCTTGAACCCGGGAGGTGGAGGTTGTGGTGAGGTGAGATGGCCCCACTGTACTCCAGCCTGGGCTACAGAGTGAGACTCCATCTCAAAAAAAAAAAGAAAGAGAGAAACTTTATCAACCAGTGTTTCTTCAAGTGTCCACCCACATCAGCATCTCCTGGGGTGCTTTTAAAAGCACATTTGACTTTAGTTCTGCCCTCTAAAGTTTGTGAACCTCAGTCTGGAACTCCAGCATTTGGGGGTTTATAATTTGCAACCAGAACAAAAAAGAAAAGCCCCATCCCACTGCCTCACTCAGCCCCTCTGCTGCTAACAACACACTCACTGCAGGGCCAGGGGCTGAAGTCTCCCTTGAAGGATGTTCGGCAAGGCTGGGGCCTTCCTCAGGGACCCGCCATTGAATGCCAGCGAAGGCCTTGTCCCAAGAACAGGGGTTGAAGGCAGGAAATGGATGGGAGGGAGGTAGACGGTGACTATCTGACCAATGGCATTTATCCTTTTGGAGGTCCCTGACCCTCTCAAGAACCTGGTGAAAGCCAAAGGTCTCTTCTCATACCTGGGCACCAGGTATGGGCAGCTGGCCCGATGACTACTGAGAGGAAAAGAGGAAGCTGGAGCTCCCGGCCAGACCATGGTCCAACCTGTCGCTCTGTTGGCCTTAGTATGAGCAGAGAATGCAAAAGCCAGAAAGAGGCCCAACTGTCAAAGCTTCAGGACACGCGAAGTAGAGCTTGGTGTGAGCTCAGCTCCCACCCTGGGACTCCTCAGTTGGTGTTAAGGAAACTTCTAAGCCCTAGAACCTGCAAAGACCCCAGGCCCTGCTGTTTAATGAATGGAAAGAATCTTCTTCCCTCCTTTTGAGGCATTCCAGGCCTTTCCAGAGCCCACCCGATACTTAAATAAGCACCCCACGGGGATGGTGTGTATCCAGAACTAAAATAAACTTAAATAATATCCCAGAAAATTATAAATTATGTATTTAGGAATCGGAATGTGCGAGGCAGGGTTTTCTCTTCCTCTATTATAGCTTTCATGAAAGGGAGACAAATAATAAAGCTCCCCCGGGCTAAAGTTAGAGTCGACATATAGTTTACACCAGAAAATATACACTTAGGTATCCATTTTGAATGCATGTACTTCCAGTGCAAAATCCTCTCAGTGACCACAAGCTCCTTAAAGCCGAAGCCAAGAGCAGGGAGGTCTCTGTGTGGTCCAAATGCTCAGGAAGGAGGGAAAGTAGCATCTATTGAACGTTTACCACCCACCTGGCACATAACTCACGCCCTCTTACAATGTCCTCAAAACTACACTGTGAAATTTTTTTTTTTTTTTTTTTTTAGGCAGAGTCTCACTCACTCTGCACTCACCCAGGCTGAGTGCAGTGGTGCGATCTCGGCTCACTGCAACCTCCGCCTCCCAAGTTCAAGCAATTCTCTGCCTCAGCCTCCCGAGTAGCTGGGACTACAGACATGCCACACCATACCCGGCTAATTTTTTGTATTTTTTTTTAGTAGAAATGAGGTTTCACCACATGGGCCAGGCTGGTCTCGAACTCCTGACCTCAGGTGATCCATCCACCTTGGCCTCCCAAATGCTAGGATTACAGGCATGACCCACCATGCCCGGCGAAATCAATTTTATTAGCTCCATTGTTCAGGTAGGGGAAAATGAAACTTGGAATGGACAAGTAACTTGCCCAGCATTGTGGGGAACAATACCATGAGCCTGAAACCAATTTCCCTAATGATTTATTTGCCTAGTCACCTATTTCATCTTTTAGCATCCTAGTTTTCCCTAATCTTTTGGGTATCTGAAGAACTCTATTAAAAGCTAATCTAAAGATATATATTTTTGGCAGAGTACGGTGGCTCATGCCTGTAATCCTAGCACTTTGGGAGGCCAAGGCAGGCGGATCGCTTGAGTTCTGGAGTTCCAGACCAGCCTGGCCAACATGGTGAAACCCCGTCTCTACTCAAAATACAAAAATTAGCCAGGTGTGGTAGCAGGTGCCTTTAATCCCAGCTACTCAGGAGGCTGAGGCAGGAGAATCGCTTGAACCCAGGAGGCAGAGGTTGCAGTGAGCTCAGATCATGCCAGTGCACTCCAGCCTGGGCAACAAAGCAAGACTGTCTCAAAACAAAACAAAACAAAACAAAACAAAAAAACCCACAGATGCCTGGGCTTCGCCCCAGACCAAATGAACCCAAATCCCTCAGGGTGGGGCCAAGCATCAGCGTTTTCACCTATTCTCCAGGTGCTTCCACACCCCAAGGTCTGAAGCCCACTTCTCTATGACATCTCTTGGAGGCGGGTTGTCTGCATGTCTTGTCTCACCTCCCAATGCCCCTCCACTGGCCCTTGGGGACTCAGAATCAAGGAGGGGTTTAGGAGTCCCAGTCACTGCCTCTGGATGGTTACCATACCTCTTGCCCTCTATTTCTGCCCTCATTATAGAGATGGTGAGTGTGGCTGCTCAGGGACTGCTAGATGATTAGAGCTCAATCATCCCTTCCCAACAGAGGGCCATTTGTTCTTGAGAAGTGCAGGTTTGCTGGATTAACAAGCTACCCTGGCTTCCCAGGGGTTAATGCTGCTCCCTCAGAGGTTGCCTGTCTGAGGGTGCTGACCCCACTGTGCTCCTGTTGGCCCAAGGAGTCTCGTGCTCAGCTGGACGTTTATGCCTCTGCTTTCCTGGCCTCACTAGGTGGGTGGGGGCCGCTTCTTTGCAATCTGGTGTCTCCCCTGCTGGGTGACCTTGGGAAGGTCGCTTAACCCCTCTGAGCCTTAGTATTCCCCTGCAAAATAGAAAGGATGGTGCCTACCTCAGAAGGATATTATGAGGATTAAATAGGTCTCCACGCACTCTCAGAACACCCTAAGTTTTTCATTCAAAGTATGTATATTAATCATCGTTTAATGTTTGTCTCTAGCTGGACTAAGAGAACCACTAGGGCCAGGCCTGTGTCCATGTCCCAGAATCTTAACACAGGGCCTGGCACCTCGTAGTTGCTCATAGACCCCTTGTTGAATAAATGAATAAGGATGGGCAGGGCGAGGAATGGAGTCTGTTGTTGATGAGTCTTAATTCCTTTCCTTTACTTCCCTAAGATACTTCCAGAACAACCTCCGCAGATGTATATTCTTTTGTTAGCAGTCATGCATGTCAGCAACTTCCTTCACCCAACTTCCTTCAAACAAGGGTCCCCACCACACACTCACTGGCCTTCTCAGTGGTCTTCTGGTGGGAACAGATGTGGCTTCATTAGTGGCCGGGCAGAAGCATGGATATCAGAGACTCAAGGGGTACCAATCCAGCAGGTTAAGATGGCACAGCTAGCTATCTGTGGCTGTGTAACAAGCCACCCCAAAGTTGGTGGCATAAAACAACAACCATTTTATTCGGCTCACAGATTCAGAGGTTTAAGAATTTGGCCAGGGCCCAACAGGGTGGCCTGTCTCTGCTCTCCAATGTCTAGGGCCAGGGTTGTGAAGACTCAAATGGCTGGAGGTGGCTGGAAAGGCTGAGGGCTGAAATCACCTGGGGGCTTCTTCCCTCACATGCCTGGTGCCTGGACTGAGACATCTCAGTGGGGACTGTCAACCAGAGTGCCTTCACATGGCCCCTCTGTGTAGTTTGGGCTTCCTCACAGCATGGTAGCCTTGGGATAGTTGAACTTTTTACCCGGAGGCTCAGGACTCCAAAGGCAAGTGTTCCATTAACAAAGGCAGAAGCTGATGGCCTGAGATGACTTAGGCTTGGAAGTCATACAGCATCACCTCTCTGTACTCAATTAATTGAAGCAGTCACAGCCCTGCCAATATTCAAAGAAAAGAGAGAAATAGACCCCACAGCTCATTGGGAAGACCATCAAAGAATTTGTGGCCATATTTTAAGACTATGACACATACCCTGCTGGTTGCAGTTGCATGTGCTAGAACATGAGACAGGGCCTGGCTCAGGAGGAGGGCTCAGGAGTGGCTTACCAAGTCCCAGGCTCTTGGCCCAATGCTGCCACTCACTCATGCTGTGTGGCCTTAGGCAAGTCTTTTCCACCTTCTTGACCTTCGTTTCCCCATGTGACATTCAGAGAATAAAATCCTGCAAGATCAACCTCTGATATGGTCAGGCTTTGTGTCCCCACCCAAGTCTCATCTTGAATTGTAATTTCCAGGTGTTGAGGGAGAGAGCTGCTGGGAGGTGACTGGATCATGAGGATGGTTCCCCCATGCTGTTCTGGTGATAGTGAGTGAGTACTCAGGAGATCTGACGGTTTTATAAGAGGCTCTTCCCCCTTCACTTCCTACACACTCTCTCTCACCTGCCACCATGTAAGACATGCCTTTTCCCCTCCGCCATGATTGTAGATTTCCTGAGGCTTCCCCAGCCATGTGGAACTATGAGTCAATTAAACCTCTTTTCTTTATAAATTACCCAGTCTCAGGTATTTCTTTATAGCAGTGTGAATATGGACAAATGTAACTCCTTTCCTTGTTGCTGGAGACCCTCACCATCATGCACATACACAGCTCACCAGGGAGACAGAGATCCCAATAGGGTGGGGAGCAGGCACCAACAGAATCCTCCCAACCAGTTGGGAAAACAGGAGTGCAAAGGAGACTGTGTCCACTGTTTATCTGGAATTCTGAGTGGGTGGAGTCCTGTTCTATCATGGCACCCAGGGTCAATCAGAACCTCCCTGGGTCCCTATAGTATGAGGGGCCAGCTAGTTTTCCAACACTTCCAAGGAAGGCATAGAAGGTGCTGGGCAGGGCCTGGTGGGCTGGGAGGGCCTCAGCTGCAGAGTCAGGAGGACACAGAGTGTGTGGGCTAATTACTACAGAAAAAAAAGATGTGGATTTAGCAGACACCAACAAAATGGGGTGACCATGCCCAAGAGGTTAGTGAAGACAGATACTGATGACCATGGCTCGGCTCTCCCCCTCCTCCAGCTCCCCCTCCTATGGCACAGAAGCCACTAGAACTAAGTAGATGACCTGACAAGGGAAGTTGAGGCAACTGGGAATAGATTGAATTTAAGTCTGATATGACCGACTTCAGCTGACATTAATTATTAAATAAACTTAAATGTTTTTGGCAGTTGGACAGAATGTGGAGTCTATAGGAGAAACAGAGAAAAATGAAGCTGTGTTTTTAGAGGCCCCAAGATTTGTAGTTAATTCATTTCTTCTTTCTGCTTAGCAAGGGACTGGCTGAGATCTCAGGCCTTTCCAGCTGTGATATCCAGTGTGGCTCTGATCCCCAGGCTTTATGACTCTGCTGCTGCTACCGCTGCATCCCAGGGGACTGCCAAAGTGTGTGCAGGTCACGTCCCAGTGGGGCTCTGCCTGACCCAGCACTGAAAAATGGTTTACCCCTGAGTCATTCAGACAATTGATATCGTTGAGAAACCACGGTGTGTAGGCCCTAGGCTGGGCACTGTGCCTGCTTCTGGGGACAGTCAATTGAATAAGACACTGGCCTCATCTTCAACATGTTTACAATCCTGTGGCAGCAAACAATTAGAAGCCACTGGTTCTAGGACCTTAATTAGGAATTTCTCCTGATTACTGCTTTCGTTAAAAAGACATGAGCACATCTCCAGCTAATCAGTCAACAAATATTTACTGAGCACCTACTATGTGCCAGGCTCTGTTTTAGGTACTTGGGGTACATCAGTGAACAAATGAACAATAGAAATATAAATAAATGAGCCCTGAAGGCCTGCTTTTATCTCTCTGCCCATCTCGGTCCTGGGGAAATAAATGTGGGTGTTTCAGGCCGAACAACCAAATGATCAACTTTTTTTCGAGACAGGGTCTCCTTCTGTCTCAGGGCCTCCTCCTTCACCAGGCTGAAGTGCAGTGGTGCAAACACAGCTCACTGCATCCTCAACCTCCTGGACTCAAGTAATCCTAGCACCTCAGCCTCCCGTGTAGATGGGACCACAGGCATGTGCCACCACACCAGGCTAATTTTTAAATTTTTTGTTAAGAAAAGGTCTCACCATGTTGTCCATGCTGGTCTCAAACTCCTGGGCTCAAGTGATTTTCCCGCCTCAGCCTCCCAAAGCACTGAGATTAGAGGCATAAGCCACCGCAACAGGCCATCATCAACTTAATTCTAAGGCACTTCCCACCCCCACCCTCATTCCCTGAACTCCCATCCTCCTTTGATCCTCAGTCAAGGCCAACTTCGAAAACTCCTTGGTAATCAGCTGGGAGCTTGCAGGTCCCAGACCTTCAGCAGCTTGTGGGAATGTCCCATGAGGAACTTTTTTTGTCAAAAGAATGCCAGGAGTTTAATTACTGTGTGGCCCATGGAGGTGATTTATCAGCCAGAACCCAGACAGATCCTAGGAAGGCCCGTCATGTGAGGCTGTGGCCGCCGTGGCCTGCTCTCGCCAGCAAAGGATAACCCTGGGGCCTGTGCCCTGGGCAGGGGCAGCAGGAATGTTTTGAATGCTTCCCCTGCATGTGGCCTTGGGTTTTACCAATGGCTACAGCGGGTGGTTTAATTAATAAATGTCCACTGCTTGTCATTTATCATTAGCAAAACAGGAGGGGTTGGAGATGGGGGCAGCCAAGAGGGCAGGGAAGCTTTCTCCAAACAAGGTGCACCGATAAATTAAAGCTTTATCCATCAGTCTCACAGGCTGGCTGCTGTTGTACAGCCCCACGTTACTTTCCTCTGGTTCAGAGGCCAATCTCATGTTTCTGAAGGGCTTTGCAGCAGCTGTAGGGGATTTCATCTATGACTGTGTTTCCCTTGTCAAATCTCAGCAAAGGACTGTGTTGCATGGTATGGAGGAGAGAGAGCAGCATGTGCCCAGGGGACTGGTTCCCATCGGGGTCTCAAACTGAAACTCTATGGTGGATCCAGCCTGAGGCTAGATTTTTGTTCGGCTACAATGGCATTTGACAAATTGGAAATTTTTACATAAAAATTCAAGTTTCTGGCTTCTATTGAAAAAGCAAGGTGAGGCAAAACCAAACCCTCTTTTTCAGTATGGCAACAAGCAGCTGATGGCCAGCTTAGGCATGCAGGGCAGCCATGTGAGGTTGTGTGAGTTGTGCACTGCACAAAAGCACCTAGCAGAAGGTGCAAATGGAGGCTGAATCCAGGCCAGGCTGTCTTTCCAGCAGAAGCCCTGTAGGCAGGATGCAGGCCTTCCACTTCCCCACCACTGCTGACAATCCCTGCTACTTTACTCACCTACTCCATTCATTTACGTTACCTATCTGAGCTTGGTAAGCACTTGGTGTTTTCATTCCTAGTATACATTCAGGGCACTATTTCGTCTTCTCTATGTGAGAAATGCCTCTTCAACCTTCAAGGCTCAGCTCAACTCATAGAAGCTCCCTGGTGGTACCCTCCTCTGTGTTTTCTCAACAGCAACCCACACTGCTATTATAGCACTCGGCACACCCTTGTGCTCTAATTTGTTAGCGGATCCTGTTTCCTGCAGACTTTGAGCCCCTTGAAGATAGATCCTACCATTTCTACTTTTCCTCTGCCTGGCACATAATGGGCACTAAATCAGTAGGGCTGAATGAATGGGTTTATGGCCAAGTGTGCCCCAGGCAAGGGAGGCCTCCAAGAGGCTGCCTAAAATCCTCAGCCAGGAAGGTCAGGAAAGGGTGATAAAAGGTTTTAACTTTGGGGTTTTGAAAGACCCTAGACTCCTAGGTTTCTTCTCTTGGACACTCTATGGGGCACTTAAAATCCTGAGTCATGCTGATTTTGGGATTTCCTCTGACCAGAAAGCTGAGTGTTTAAGACTTTTCGGCCGGGCGCGGTGGCTCACGCCTGTAATCCCAGCACTTTGGGAGGCCGAGGTGGGCGGATCACGAGGTCAGGAGATCGAGACCACGGTGAAACCCCATCTCTACTAAAAATACAAAAAATTAGCCGGGCGCAGTGGCGGGCGCCTGTAGTCCCAGCTACTCGGGAGGCTGAGGCAGGAGAATGGCGTGAACCCGGGAGGCGGAGCTTGCAGTGAGCCGAGATTGCACCACTGCACTCCAGCCTGGGCGACAGAGCGAGACTCCGTCTCAAAAAAAAAAAAAAAAAGACTTTTCACATTCGCTTGTTTTGTTGTAAGGAGCTAGTAAGAGCTCAGCCTGGCCTCTGCCAAAACCACTCATAAAGGAGCAGCAGACATGGTGCAGCCAACAGAGGCTTCAGGGAAGAAGGATGGCTGTGACTTGTGCAGAGCAATTCTGGGATCCTGGAACCTGAAATACATCTCCTCCCCAGAAATTTAGCCTGAAATTTCTTTAATCAAGATCAAAAGGTGAACCTTGCTTCTAATAATCAGAGAGGACTGAATGTGTTCTGCGAAGGAGAGACACACTGGTCTAAATTATTTCCAACTAACGTGTAAATGACTGATAGAGGTTTTTGGTTTTTTGTTTTGTTTTTGTTGATTTTTTTTTTTTTCCTAAATGCTAGTTTGGTGAGAAGGTAAAAAGAGTTATAAAAGTGCAACACCAAGGCGGGTGGATCACGAGGTCAGGAGTTCGATACCAGCCTGGCCAACATGGTGAAACCCCATCTCTACTAAAAGTACAAAAAATTAGCTGGGCGTGGAGGCGCGCCCCTGTAATCCCAGCTCCTCGGAGGCTGAGGCAGGAGAATCGCTTGAACCCGGGAGGCGGAGGTTGCAGCGAGCCGAAATCGCGCCATTGCACTCCAGCCTGGGTGACAGAGCGAGACTCCGTCTCAAAAAAAAAAAAAAAAAAAAAAAAGCAACAAGCCCTCTCGCCTAGTCTCTCCTTTGTCGTCCAGACCCTCGCGGCCGCGGGCGTTCGTGGTTCGTCCCCTCCGCCCCCTCCGTCCCCTCCGCCCCCTCCGCCCCCTCCGCCCCCTCCGCCCCCTCCGCCCTCTCCGCCGCGCTGACTCGCCGCTTCCTCCTGGGCCCCATCGCCCCAAACCCGGGACTGCACTTCCCGGCAGACGCCGCGGCCAGTGAGGGAGGGGCTGAGGATTTGGCGGCGGCGGCGCCCCGAGAGTCGGGGTGACGGGGCTTTGTGCGCTGCGGCGGAGGCTGCCAGCACGGAGGCGGAGGCCCAGGGGCTGTGCACAGGTCACCGCGGAGAGGCGTGCGATTTCGCAGCCGAGCGCCGAGGACCCTGCTGCCCAGGCCGGGCTGCCAGCCGTAGGCTCCTCTCTGGCGGCAGCGGGGGCGCGGCGACACCCGTCTCTCGGCCTCCCCTTCCACCCCACCTCCGGAGCCTTCCTCCTGCCGCAGCACGCCTGGCCTGGTCCGGCTGTGGTCCTCCTCGATCTCCGTGTCCCTCCTGTGATCGCATTGAGACGGCCGGGCGGTTAGAACGGGACAAACTGAAGGCCCGATGAGAGAAAGGGAAAGTTAAGAATGCTGGAGCAGAACAATGGATTTCTCTTTCTCTTTCATGCAAGGGATCACGGGAAACACAGTTCAACCACCACCTCAACTCGCTGACTCCGCCAGCATCCGTCAGGAGGATGCCTTTGATAACAAAAGTGACATTGCTGAAAATAGTGGCCAGACACCATACGAAGCTACCTTGCAGCAAAGCTTTCAATACTCCCCTACAACAGATCTTCCTCCACTCACAAATGGCTACCTGCCATCAATCAGCATGTATGAAATTCAAACCAAATACCAGTCGTATAATCAATATCCTAATGGGTCAGCCAAAGACTTTGGTGCAGCTAGAAACTTTAGCCCCACTGACTGTTACCATTCAGAAATTCTAAACACAAGACCACATTAAATTCTAGAAAACCCTTCCCCTCCACAGCCACCACTTCGGTACCACAAACTGTGATTCCAAAGAAGAGTGGCTCACCTGAAGTTAAACTAAAAATAACCAAAACTTCCAGAATGGCAGGGAATTGTTCAAGTCTTCCCTTTGTGGAGACCTTTTAAATGAAGTACAGGCAGGTGAGCACACGAAGTCAAAGCATGAAAGCAGAAAAGAAAAAAGGAAAAAACCCAAAAAGCATGACTCATCAAGATCTGAAGAGCGCAAGTCACACAAAATCCCCAAATTAGAACCAGAGGAACAAAATAGACCAAATGAGAGGGTTCACACCATATCAGAAAAACCAAGGGAAGATCCAGTACTAAAAGAGGAAGCCCCAGTTCAGCCAATACTATCTTCTGTTCCAACAACAGAAGTGTCCACTGGTGTTAAGTTTCAAGTTGGTGATCTTGTGTGGTCCAAGGTGGGAACCTATCCGTGCTGGCCTTGTATGGATTGAAGTGATCCCCAGCTTGAGGTTCATACCAAAATTAACACAGGAGGTGCCCGAAAATATCATGTTCAGTGTTTTAGCAAACAGCCAGAGAGGGTGTGGGTTCATGAAAAATGGGTACAGGAGTATAAAGGTCATAAGCGGTATGAAGAATTACTGGCTGAGGCAACCAAACAAGCCAGCAATCACTCTGAGAAACAAAAGATTTGGAAACCCCGACCTCAGAGAGAACATGCTCAATGGGATTTTGGCATTGCCCATGCAGAGAAAGCATTGAAAATGACTTGAGAAGAAAGAATAGAACAGTATACTTTTATCTATATTGATTAACAGCCTGAAGAGGGTTTATCCCAAGCAAAAAAGAATGTTGGGGCCGGGCGCGGTGGCTCACGTCTGTAATCCCAGCACTTTGGGAGGCCCAGGCGGGCGGATCAAAAGGTCAGGAGATTGAGACCATCCTGGCTACAGTGAAACCCCGTCTCTACTAAAAAAATACAAAAAAATTAGCCGGGCGTGGTGGCGGGCGCCTGTAATCCCAGGTACTCGGGAGGCTGAGGCAGGAGAATGGCATGAACCGGAGATCGCACCACTGCATTCCAGCCTGGGCGACAGAGCGAGACTCCATCTAAAAAAAAAAAAAAAAAAAAAAAAAGAATGTTGTCTCCAAAGCCGAAGTTAAAAAAACCTGATGACCAAGATCTGTGCTTTAAACTCAGCCAGAACAGATCAATGCAGGGGAGGTGACCTCCTCACTCTCAAGTACTGACATTTGGAGACACAGCCAGAGGCAGCACAAAAGCGCGGACGAGGAAGAGCCACCTCCTGTTAAAATAGCCTGGAAAACTGTGGCAGCAAGGAAATCCTACCAGCTTCCATTACAATGCACAAAGGGAGCCTGGATTTGCAGAAGTGTAACATGTCTCCAGCTGTGAAAATTGAAGAAGTATTTGCTCTTCAGAATGCTACAGAGGATGGGAAATTAATTTGTTTATTCAACAAAGGGAATTGGTAACAAAACAGAAATAAGTGTCAGGGGGCAAGACAGGCTTATAATTTCTAAACCAAACCAGAGAAATGAAAAGCCAATGCAGAATATATCATCTCTTGAAGCAACATCTGGTTCTACAGGCTCAGTAGAAAAGAAGCAACAGAGAAGATCAATTAGAACTTGTTCTGAATCAGAGAAGTCCACTGAGGTTGTGCCAAAGAAGAAGATAAAAAAGGAGCGGGTTGAAATAGTTCCTCAGGCTACAGTGAAGACTGGATTACAGAAAGGGTCGGCGGACCGAGGAGTGCAGGGCTCTGTCAGATTCAGTGACAGCTCCATCTCCACAGCGATTGAGGAAACTGTAGACTGAGATTCCTGTACAATTTCATCCCAGGAAATCCAGACTTGTAGTCTCCATGCAAGATTTCTTTTTCTGTCGGCAGCTTGATAAACAGTTTATTTGTTTTAGATTTTGATTTTGCCAGTCATCATTACTGGCATTTTCCTGCCTGGTTTCTTCTTGAAGACTCTGAACGATTGCTTTAACATTCAAATGATTTTTTTTTTTCAGTTTGAGCTGGATGGGTACAGCTTAAATCATGGGTCCAGCCTAAAAACCACCATTTAACTTACACTGATCAGTTTCAACATGACATGGACTGTTTTTGGTTTTTTGTTTTTATTTTTTATTTATTTGTGGTGTTTTTTTGTTTGAGATGGAGTCTCGCTCTGTCACCCAGGCTGGAGTGCAGTGGCCCAATCTCAGCTCACTGCAACCTCTGCCTCCCGGGTTCAAGTGATTCTCCTGCCTCAGCCTCCTGAGTAGCTGGAATTACAGGCATGTGCCACGCCCGGCTGATTTGTTTTTTTTTTTTTGTATTTTTAGTACAGACTGGGTTTCACCATGTTGGTCAGGATGGTCTTGATCTCCTGACCTTGTGATCCGCCCACCTCAGCCTCCCAAAGTGCTGGGATTACAGGCATAAGCCACCGCGCCTGGCCAAGTTTTTTGTTTTTAAATAAAGCATCATTAATGTACCTCTGACAAAAATAAATAAATAAATAAATAAAGCAGCAAATTCTGAAAGGGAGCCCCGCAATGGGGAAAGAGGTGCCCAAAGGGAAGTGTGGAGTTTAGGAAAGACCAAAGTTAGCTCAGGATTTCCCCTGGAGCCTGGGAGCGGGGGAATTGTATTGAGATAAAGGAGCACCAGGCCCATCTGTCTGGAGCTGACACGGAGACCTCTGAGTAATGATTTCAAGGAGGAAGAGCAGGCAAGACCCACTGAGGGTACCAGAAACAGCAAAATTGGGTGGGTAGATACACCATCTACCTGGACTGGAGTAGAAAAAGGGAGGATAAAGAAGACAGTATTCACCCCACACACATTTGCTGTGGACTTACTATGTGCAGGGGGCCATGCCCAGTACTGAGTTCAGTCTCCTGTTGGAAAAGTTTCATCAGAGCCTGACGGAGAGCAGATTTCCATAAGCCCATCAATAACATTTAATGTGCAGTGCATTTTGGGCTCAAACCCTGAAGGTGCCTCGAAAAGGCTTGTAAGCTGGGGGTACAGTCCCCTGCCTGAGGAAGGATACCACAGGCTGGGCATAGCTCCACTGGCCCTTCTCAGGGTGGCTTTCCAGACCTCATTATTTTAAACTGCAACGCCTAGCACTTCTGATCCCTTGTCCTATTTTTCTGAGCATCACTTACCCCTTTCTGACATATGTTTTATTTATCTATGTGTTTATTGTCTGTTTTCCCCAGTAGAATGCTTCTCCATAAGAGCAAGGGTTCTTTTTTTTTTTTTTTTTTTCGAGGCAGAGTCTTGCTCTGTCGCCCAGGCTGGAGTGCAGTGGTGCGATCTCAGCTCACTGCCAGCTCCGCCTCCCAGGTTCAGTGTCCCGAGTAGCTGGGACTACAGGTGCCCACCACCACACCCAGCTAATTTTTTGTTTTCATATTTTTAGTAGAGATGGGTTTTCACCGTGTTAGCTAGGATGGTCTCTATCTCCTGACGTCATGATCCGCCCGCCTCGGCCTCCCAAAGTGCTGAGAATACTAGGTGTGAGCCACCACGCCCGGCCAGGTTCCTCTAAATCAACTTAATTGAAGGATCATTTACATATAATAAACTGTATCCATTTACCATTTAAAGTGTATAATTCTGAACTGTGGGATGTATGCGGATATATATACCTGTACAGCCACCACGACTACCACGATACTGAACATTTTCCACTACCCCCAAAGTTGCAGTCATCCCCATTTCTCCCATTTCCTACCCCACACCCACCCCAGGCAGCCACGGATCTGCTTCTTGTCACCATAGGCTAGAATTAACGGCAGGGATTTTTATCTGTTTTATTTCTCTGTCCCCAACACATCAGATGATGCCTGGCATATAATTGGCACTCAATACATCCTTGGTGAAAGACTGAATTAATGGATGGGAAATCAGATGATCAAGATCTGTCTTCGGGGCCGGGCGTGGTGGCTCACGCCTATAATCCCAGCACTTTGGGAGGCCGAGACAGACAGATCACCTAAGGTTGGGAGTTCAAGACCAGCCTGACCAACACAGAGAAACCCCGTCTCTACTAAAAATACAAAAGTAGCCAGGCATGGTGGCGCATGCCTGTAATCCCAGTTACTCGGGAGGCTGAGGCAGGAGAATCGCTTGAACCCGAGAGGCGGAGGCTGTGGTGAGCCAAGATCGTGCCATTGCACTCCAGCCTGGGCAACAAGAGCAAAACTCCGTCTCAAAAAAAAAAAAAAAAGATCTGTCTTCGGGCAGCTCAGAGCCCAGTGGAAAGAGACAGGTGAAAACAATAGTTACAACCTCCACAGGTCCTCTGCAGGAAGTGAGAGAGTGAGGATGCACATGATGGAACTGCAGACTTTGAGTTCTTTGGCATCAGAGGGATTTGAGCTGAAGGACCAGCTCCACTTCTCACTACTTTACAATCTCACGCGAGCCCCTACATTCCTCTGAATCTCTTTTCTCTTTTGTAAATCTTGTATAAGAGCAGTACCCACCAGAGAGTGCTGTTAAAGGATGTAATGGGATAACGCTTGCCAAGGGCATAGCACAGCGCCTGGCACACAATCCATGCTTAAGAAACCTTACCTACTGATATTCTTGGCCATTTGAAGAACGTGGGGCTGGGTATGGTGGCTCATGCCTGTAACCCCAGCACTTTGGGAGGCCGAAGCGGGCAGATCTCCTGAGGTCAGGAGTTTGAGATAGCCTGGCCAACATGGTGAAATCCTATCTCTTCTAAAAATACAAAAATTAGCTGGGCATGGTGGCAAGCACCTGTAATCCCAGCCATTTGGGAGGCTGAGGCAGGAGAATCGCTTGAACCAGGGAGGCAGAGATTGCAGTGAGCCCAGATCGCACCATTGCACTCCAGCCTGGACTACATGAGTGAAACTCCATCTCAAAAAAAAAAAAGGAAAAAAAAAAAAGAACATGGTTGAAGACCAGCTCTATGAGTAAGATCAGACTCTTGATTTTGTGAAGGTAAAGCCAGGGAAGAGAGGCAGAAGCTGAAGTCAAGACCAGCTAGTTTATGCTGCAGTAACAAATGAGTCCATGGTCCCAGGGGCCTCGAGCACTGAGGTGAAGTTCATCTCTCTCACACTTATGTGTGCCCTGCTCCACTCCTATGCGAGGCTGGCAGTGTGGTTTCTGGCTGGGGCACTGCCATCCTTGTAGCAGAGGGAAGAGAGAACAAGGTGAGCCATGCTTGGCTTTGAAAGTTTCTGCTCCCCAGTAACTCACATGTCCCACTTCACTGGCCAGCGCCAGTCATGTGGCGAAGCCTGAGTGAGGCCAATGGATCAAGGAAGTGTAATCCTTCTCCAGAGAGGAAGAGGAAATATTTGTGAGCAATGGTACGGTGTACCACAGGCATGCAAGCAATTAATTACAGGATGTGAGAAGTACCATCTACCTCTGCACGGTGCTAGGAAGGAAAAGGGGCTGACTCTGCTTGGAAGGCAGACGTCAAGCAGGGAAAGGGAAAGTCAGAGAAGGCTTCATGGAAGAGGTGATGTGTATCTGGGTCTTGAAGAAGGAATAAGAGCTCACTAGGCAGAAAGAAACAAGGGAACATTTAGGCAGGATGAAAAGGCAATTGTCAAGGATAAAATTGTGAAAGTCTGATGTGCTCTCCGTGGTTGGAGCATCTGAGTACAGGGGCTGGCTCTGGACAGGTGGACTGGACCAAGAGGGGTATTTGACCATCACACTAAGGATTCCGACTTTTCCGGTAGAGTGATGGACAGGCATTGAGGTTTCTGAACGAGGAGATATGACTTTGAGCCCTGGAGTGGCTGGATGGAGGGATGTTTTCATCCCAAGTGCTGAAAAGTAACCAAATAAAAGGGGACCCTAAATCAGGGGAAAATTCCCGGGAAGAGATGAGGTTTTTCTGCACAAGAACCCAGATAGGAACGGTCGCTCGGGGGAGCTGGGCCCCTTCCTGTTGCAGAGAGCAGGCACAGCTCGGTGGCAAACGCCGATCAGGGCACGGCGAGGCCGAGCCGAGCCCCGCAGACCTGCCTGACCTCGCGCCCGCCCCCCGCGCCGGGAGAGAGGCCCCTCCTGGCCCCTGGAGACCTGGCGGGGCGGATATTTGTCTGTGATACGATTGTAATTTGGGTCCCTTTTGGCCGCAGTAAATTGTCCTGTTTGCACAGCGCCAGGCTGAAATAGCCCGGCGCGCGCGCCCCAGGAAATGAGCTCAGGGCCGACGGCCGCGGAGAGCGCGCTGCAGCCGCCCTGGCGCTCCAGGCGCCCCGGCCAGCCCGCGTGGGGGCGGAGCTGCTATTTTTTTATTTGACCGACTTAAACAGGTAATTCGAATTATGAGCATGAAAAAGTGCCCAAGGCGCTGTCTGCCACCGAAAGCTCAGAGAAAAGTGGGAGACGCTGGCATGGGGACTGGGGAGGCTGCAGCATCTTCCTTCAAGCGCAGCGGTGGGAGGTAGGGGGACGAACCGAGGCTCGGTCTGAGATGTGCTGCCTCTGTCACCTCCCACGAGGCAATAAGGAAAGTCAAAACCCCTGGTGACAAATTGCGATTTTACAAAAATGATTTCATACTAGAAGGACTCCACAGCCATGGAAAAGAACATTTGAAGCACAGTTACATCCGCCTTACGGTGCCTTACAGGTAACACTACAACTATCTACACATACATGGATTTGTCAGCATTGCCATTGATCACAGCATATAGACAATCCTGTGCTCCTTTTTTCACTTGCTTTTATTTTCTCAACACTCTTTCTTGTTGCTACACAATTTTCAATTTACCATTTTTACTGGCAGGGTAACATTTCATTGGATGGATGTATCATAATTTATAGGACCATCCCTCTATGTTGGCTGGGGAGGGTGTCTCCAGTTTTTCCCTATCATAAATAACACCCCAATAAATGTCTTTGTAGATACAAAATGGTTCTTTCTTCCTTGTGAATTATTTTCTTAGGATTAATTCCCAGGAGGAAGATTATTGGGCCAAAGGCTATGAACATCTTTATGTCACTTGATATTATTGCCAAATTGCTTTCCAAAAGGGTTGTCTCTGATAATTTATGGTGTAAAAGAAGGAACTAACCAAATGTGTACACCGTCCTTTCCTATACACACACAAAGGGCGTCACCTTGGTGCCCAGAGGAACAGGTGCTTGGGGTAGCTCCGAGTGGGGGCGGGATAGGGGTGCAGGGGAAAGGGCATTCAGAGGTGCGGGTGCTGGGATCCACCTCACCCTGGTGTCGGTACTTTCTGGAAGGACAGGCTTCCCGGATTTTTTGACTCCCTCCCTTGTCCTACCTTTTGCTTCCATCAGATGTTTAGACCTATCACTCCCAAGCCCCTACCTTACTGTCCGCCTCTCAGAGTCCTTCCTGCCAGGGCTGCCTGGGAACTGGCCCACCCTAGGCCCTGAAATAGCGTGATTTGCTGAGCCAGCTTTCATACTAAATGGGAACTATTGGCACCTTTGGCTTCTTGTCATCTTTATGTTTTCCCGAGAGGTAGCACTAACCCCTCGATGAGGCTCAGGAGGGGAAGCTGGGGTGTGCCCCCAGGTGATACCCTGGGAGAGGCTGTCTTCCTTGCAGCTGCTCCTCAAGTCATTGCCGGGTTCGGCTCTGGTGGAAACTTCTGTATTTACAAAGATCAAGTCTGGGAGATGAGGCCAAAGACAAAACATCTTCTGTCCACACTCCTCACACTATTCAATTTGCGGATGTTGTTCCTCCCACAATTGTTTTGGTATCACCCCAGCTGACATCGTGGACATTTTTTTTTTTTTTTTTTTTTTTACTTTCCTGGCAACATTGTAGGAAGAAAGCACGTTCAGGGGACAATTCACCAGAGGGAAAACAGACTTGATTTCTCCTCCGCTGTAGCAACCCATGTGTTCTTGGGACAAATCTCTTAGGGAATATGGGTCCCAACTTTACTGACAAAATGAGGTTCTGGCTGGACCAGCCACATCATTGCTGTCCCTAGGACCCAAAAGCCCTTGGTGGAGTTTCTTTTTTTTTCTTTCTTTCTTTTTTTTTTTTTTTTTTTTGAGACCAAGTCTTTCACTGTCACCCAGGCTGGAGTGCAATGGTGCGATCTTGGCTCACTGCATCCTCTGCCTCCCGGTTCAAGCGATTCTCCTGCCTCAGCCTCGTGAGTAGCTGGGATTACAGGCACCTGCCACCATGCCCGGCTAATTTTTTGCGTTTTTAATAGAGACGGGATTTCATTATGTTGGTCAGGCTGGTCTCAAACTCCTGACCTTGTGATCCACCAGCCTCGGCCTCCCAAAGTGCTGGGATTACAGGCGTGAGCCACCATGCCTGGCCCCAACTTGGTGGAGTTTCTTATGCTCCCAAGTTCTCCTCCCATGACTGCACCATGGAGATGTGGGACAGAAGGTGCCCTTGGCGGGAGGGACTCTGAGGGGTAGACAGTAAGGTGGGGGCTGACCTGGGAGTGACAGGTCTGAGCATCAGACAGGAGAAGGACAGGGCAGGATGGGGAGTCTGAAAACTACTGGGACAAACCATTACCTGACAAGGAGAGACCTGACCCAGACACACAGGGCTTTCCACTGCCCCTCAGGCCTCCACACATCTCCTGTCTCCAGAGATGCAGCCTGTTTCCCCAGGGGCTGCTGGGAAGCCCCCCACTTTATCACTGGAGGGTGTCACACTCAGAATCACCTCTCCACCCAAACCGCCAACCTCAGTCCCAGGATCAGGCCTGTGCCTCTGGCTGTCTCCCCTCAGGTGACGGTCACACCCTGTTGGGTGCCCCGCCTGCGAGGACAGAGGAGCCATCACTGTTCCAGCTGCCTGGAGATCTTGGTGCTGGTGCCAGCCCTCAGCCTCAAGAGGTCTTTCATGGTTTCTTCCTTGAAGTTCCTCAGCTCCATGGGCAAACAGAAGCCCACATTCAAGGGAACTGCCCAGATGGGTAATGGGTACATGCCCTTGGGCCCCATTGGATGAAAATGAATGTAGAAAGAGGAGCCAAGTCACTCACTCTTAGGTTGGTCTTTTCTTGCTTTGGCGCGTGTTTTCCCACAAACGCTGCTGCCACGGTTGGAATGTTTGTCCTCTCCAAAAGTCATGTTGAGGTTTAGTTGCCATTGTGATAGTATTGGGAGGTGGACCCTGCCCTCACGATGAATGAATGACTCATGATATGAGTGAGCTCATTATCATGGGAGTGGGTTTGCCCTTTCCTGCTCCCTCTCTTTCCCTTTCTCCCTCTCTTTGCCCTTCCACCATGTGACACCCTCTGGCATGTTATGATGCAACAAGAAGGCCCTCACCAGATGCCGGCTCCTTGATTTTGGATTTCCCATCCTTCAGAACCATGAGCCAAATAAATTTCTGTTTGTTATAAATTACCCAGTCTGTGGTAATCTATTACAGCAGCACAAAACAGACTAAGACAATTGCCTACTAGCAGGCATCCCTTTCCACCAGCCTACTGAGCCATTTCCAACCCCTTAAGCTCAATCCCTAATCTGGAATATTGTCCCAGTGCCTCCAGTTCCTACAAACCAATTCATTTTGTACTTTGCGATGGCACCATCCAATGAGGGCTCAAAGTCATCTTCTCTGGGTGTCTGCAAGGTCCAACTAAACCCCACTTTACAATGTGGTCTTGTTTACGATGTCATGCATGGTCTGTCTCCCCATAGACCCCCCGGGGCACTGCCCACATCTTACACATCATTTGAACACCGTGGTACTCCGCCCAGGGCCTGCCTCTCAGCACATGCTCAGAAACATGTGTTGATCCATTTACATTGTTCATTCAACCCTTCCTGCACCTGAATAGGCTCTTGGTTGCAAGTGACAGAAACAACACTAGCTAAGAAGCAGCAAAGCAATTAATTGGAAGGATATTTATGAGCAAAAAGAGTCCATAGGGAGGGAGCACCAGGATGGGAATGGGCAAGGGAGGCCAGGGGACAGGAAACCAGCCAGCTTCAAGTCTCATGAACGTGGGTTAGGGAGGCTGCCCAGCCCTGCTCCTACTGGCCCCCACTACCACCCCTCGTGAAGACCACTGCTGAGTGTGAATTCTGGGCAAGATGGAGGAACATCCGATTGGCCAAGCCTGGGTCACATGTCTAACCCCAGATGGAGGTGGGAGGATGTGGCCTCTCCAACTTTTGTGATGGGGTCCCTGACTTCCCCCACCAGGCCTACTCGGTAAAAGACCCCACACCCCTAGGCCGGGCGTGGTGGCTCACGCCTATAATCTCAGCACTTTGGGAGGCCAAGGCAGGTGGATCACCTGAGGTCAGGAGTTCAAGACCGGCCTGACCAACATGGTGAAATCCTGTCTCTACTAAAAATACAAAACATTAGCCAGGCATGGTGGCACGTGCCTGTAATCCCAGCTACTACTCGGGAGGCTGAGGCAGGAGAATCACTTGAACCCGGGCGGCGGAGGCTGCAGTGAGCCAAGATCGCACCATTGCACTCCAGCCTGGGCAACAAGAATGAAACTCCGTCTCAAAAAACAAAACAAAACAAAACAAAAAACCCACACCCCAATGTGGGAGGCTGAGCAGCTCCCCAAAAGACAAATGTCTAACAGTTACTGAGATTGTGTTCACTGTGTGCCAGGTGTTACTCTAGACACTGACGTGTGAAGATGAGGAAGCCAGGCCCCTGCCAGGCAGCTGGCTGAGAAAGCAACCCCAGCTCCATTCATCATTTATGGGGCACCACTCCATGCCAGGTTCTTGCCCATGGGCTTTCTCAGACATCATCCCATTTAATCCTCACTGTGGCTGGGGCTGAATTAAAGGGGCTAGTGAATGGTCAAGGGAGCAGCATGGCTGCCAAGGAGTTAGGGCAGCATCACAGAGAAGTGACCATCTGGCAGGGACTAAAATGGAGTCAAGGAGGTTGAAAAAAGAGAAAGGCCTTCTAGGCAGAAGGAACAGCATGTATAAAGGCATGGAGGCCTGACAAAGTCAGAGAGGATTCAGGCCATCATGGTTTCTTGGTGTGGCTGGAATATAGGGAGCAAAAGAGGCCTAGAGGTGGCTGTTGCAGGTAGCTCATGCTAGCAATGAGCAGGCCTTGAATAAAAACAGCCAATATTTCTCAAACACTTGGTAAATGCCAAGCCCTCTATGAGGCCCTTTACATCCATCATCTCCCCCATCAGGCAAGCACTATTTTTATTTTGAAGATGATGAAACTAAGGATAAGAGGAGTTAAGTAACTTTTTCAAGGTCACACAGCTAGCAAATTGGAAGAGGCAGGATTTGAACCAAAGCTTGTGTGTTCAACCACTGATGGTGCCAGAAGGAATAGGAGGAGTCCATGTACCTACCCTGATCCTTTAAAAAAAAAATTTTTTTTTTTTGAGACAAGATCTCACTCTGTCACCCAGGCTGGAGTGCAGTGGGGTGATCACAGCTTACTATAGCCTCGAACTCCTGGATCAAGTGATCCCTTCACCTCAGCCTCCTGAGTAGCTGGGACTACAGCTGTGCACCACCACACCCATCTAATTTGTTAATTGTTTTTTTTTTTTTGAGACGGAGTCTCACTCTGTCTCCCAGGCTGGAGTGCAGTGGCATGATCTTGGCTCACTGCAACCTCTGCCTCCTGGATTCAAGTGATTCTCCTGCCTCAGCCTCCCGAGTAGCTGGTATTACAGCCACCACACCTGGCTAATTTTTGTATTTTTAGTAGAGACAGAGTTTCACCACGTTGGCCAGGCTGGTCTCAAACTCCCGACCTCAGGTGATCCGCCCACCTCGGCCTTTCAAAGTACTGGGGTTACAGGTGTGAGCCATCACGCCTGGCCTTTTTGTTAATTTTTTGTAAAGACAGGGTCTTGATATGTTGCTCAGGCTGGTCTCAAACTGCTGGTCTCAAAACTCCTGGGCTCAAGCGATTCTCCCACCTCAGCCTCCCGAAATGCTGAGATTACAGGCATGAGCTACTGCACCTGGCCCCTTCCCTGATCCTTCCCATCCCCAGAGACTGTATTTTGCAGGATTCCCTATTCCCCTACCTCCATGGAGAGTGGCCTCCATAGCCTAGGGAGTGTGGCTTGTCTTACCCTCACTCTACCAGGTCACTTCAAGGAGGCCATGGCAGAGCTAGCTCCTTTGCACCATGACATTAAAAAGTCAGTTTCCTGTTACCATTCTCAGTTTTGTATTCAGGAAAAAGGAACTGGCCAAGCTGCATAGAACTTTTTATGGACAGAGAGAATTGTTGAAATGATAAAATACAGTCTGCTGCTTTTGGCCGGGTCATTTCTAGGCACTTCCAGTTAGAGGGACAGGTACAGAAGGCACCCAGCAGGGCAGCTTCATGCTTAGGGTTTGGCCCTAGGTCACCTGGGTTTGGATCCCAGCTGCCCCATTTCATAGTCGTGGGACTTTCGGCATGTTATTTAACCTCTCTGGGACTCAGTTTTCCCATCCATAAAACAGAGAATAACCACAGTGCCTGCCCTATAGGGCTTAGGAGGTTTAGAGAAGATGTTTGTAAAGTATCTGGCATGTAGTGAGTACTAAAAAAAGAGAAAAAAAATGCAATTTGGGCCAGGCACCATTATTATTCTCCATCCATCTTCACAATAACCCGTGTGTGAAGCAGGAGGTGTACCCATTTGACAGGTGGGGAAACAGAGGCTCAAAGATATTAAGTGGCCCTCTCAAGTTCACTCCCTAAGTGGAAGAGTGGGAATTCAATCCCAGATGTGTCCAATTACAATGTCCCTGAGTTTTACACGGTCCCTCGCTGTCTCAGGGCTTCTATGCTGGTGCACCTCGCCAAAATGTCACTTGCGGCTGAAACCACATTGTCTTCCAGATGATCAGCTATTGCACCAGCAACACAGGGCAGGAGCCAAGAGCACTGTGCTGGGGGAGCATCCAAGCCCCCCACATGAGCATGCCCAGCCCAGGCACTTGTCCCTGCTGTCTCAGGTAAAACTTTGGAAACCTCAACCCCTAATTACCGCCTGGCACAGGGCACCCGGTGGTTTCCGGATGGCTTGTATTGACTCGCGCAGTCTTCATAGGACATAGGTCTGAGCTAAATTTAAGCCCCGTCACAGACAATTTAACAGTTTTCTGTGGGGGGGGGGGGGGTAATTGAATGGTAAACCATAATTACTGATACAACTGATACCTTAATTCCCAAAACAATCTGTGGAGGTGTGTGGAATTCAAATCAGTCCAATTAGAATTCTATCTTCTCATAATAAAATACAGCATAATTGCTAATTGCCCCCTGGCTCACAATATTTTAAGGCAGAAAGTTGGTTTTGTTTTTTAATATGGCTTTTGTTTTTAATTTTGGGCTGTTGCACATGAGTGGGAAAGGATCCAGGTCTCTGTACTTGGGACAAGACGCCCAGGAGAGGCCAGCTATGCACAGGGCTCCACCGATGTCGGAGGTCTGGCTCTTGGGAAGGCCAGGATGAGCTCTGTTGATAGAAGCCACCTAAGCTGGAAATGACCTTTGGGTTGACAATGCATTCTGATGAGCACTGCAGTCAGAAGTTCCAAGTGAGACTGTAGGATTTAGGGCAAGTTTCTTAACCTGACTCAGTTTCCTGATCTGTACAATGGGTGTAATAATTGATCTTCGTCTGTGGGTTGTTGGGAAGATTGACACAGTGCCCAACATATGGTAAACACTCTAGAAATAGTAGCTGCTGTTATTAGTATAAATTCACTCACTCATTGACCCAGCAAATACATACTGAGTACTATATGTGCCAGGCACAATTTTAGGTGCTAAGGACATAACGGCAAACAAAACAGATGAAGCCCCTGCCGTTTGTGCAACTTCTAGTGGGGAAACATGATAATAGACAAATGAATACATTAAAGAATCTGGCCTCTGTGAGAGGTCATGTGATGTGGTCAAGGAGGATGTCTCTGAGGAGGTAGCACCTAGGAGCCTGAATTTACCAAGAAGGAAACTGAGTCTCAAAAGTTCAACTTTGGAGGACCGGGCATGGTGATTCATGCCTGCAATCCCAGCGCACTGGGAGACCAAGGCAGACAGACTGCTTGAGCCCAGGAGTTCAAGACCAGGGTGGGCAACATAGCTAGACCCTGTCTCTGCAAAAAATTTAAAAATTAGCCAGGTGTGGTGGTGCATGCCTGTAGTCCCAGCTACTCAGGAAGCTGAGGTGAGAGGGTCACTTGAGCCCAGGAGTTGGAGGCTGCAGTGAGCTATGATCACGCCACTGCACTCCAGCCTGGATGACACAGTGAGGCCCTGTCTCTAACAAAAAAAAGTTCAACTTTGGGCAGCAGGTGCACACCGCAGATGTTTGGGAGAGAGGGGCAGGAGGATAATCTTCAGGAGAGGGAAGGAACAATCTTAGTGGAAAGGCACTAGGTGGTCAGGCAGCAGCTGCCATGGAGAAGTCATGGGTTGCTGAACTGTTGGAATCCCAGCTCTCTAGCTTTAGTCTGAAAGGCTCCTCATGATGACCTGAAGGTCGCTGTGGAGGAGAAAGTGCCCAGGCAGTGGAGCTGGAGAGACCCAGCTTCAGATCCTGGCCCTGGGTGACTTGCTGTGTGGCCTCAGACACCTGCTACATCTCTCCCAGGCTGCATCTTCTCTCCTGTAAACTGGGAACAAGAAGACATAGGTCACAGGGTCATTGGCAAGGTTGTGTGGGACCATACTTGTCAAGAACATGGCACACATTGGCACTCAGCAAGTGCCAAGTCTCCTGAAACTGAGGCTGAAAGAAAGGAAGTGACTTGTCCAAGATCACACAGTGAGTTGTGGCAGAGAATAGGCAAGCTTGGGTCCAGTGTTCTCACTCCTGATAGCCAAGAACACAGCTTCTCCCGCGGCCAGCTAGAGGGTCTTTGCAGGGCAATTGCTGATAGGCAGCAGGCCAGAAAGGATTTCAGAGGAGGAAGGATTAGGATCAAGCAAAGAGACAACCCTATTTGGCATGCACCTGAGTTAGTGCAAAACAAGCCATTCAAATTTCAACTTCGGGCATTCACTTACTTTCAACAGCTAAGCATGTTGGAGATACCTCCTAGGAGCTACAGAGCTGACTTGCGGGGTAGAGGGAGGCTGGAGGTATGGGAGGGGGGCTGTATGGAAAGGAGACATATTTCCCCAGCACAACCCCGTCTGGCATTCCCAGACAGCCCCGCCCCTCCCCATTTGACAAATCCCACTTCCCGCCTGGGATCCAAGGGGTCTCCAAGATTAAAAATCTGGTCACCCACTGGTTACAGCGCAAATGGCTCCTATTACGAGAGGGCTCTAGGGGCCTGGGAACCCAGCAAGGGGTGGGCAGGCGCCTGCTGACACAGTCTTACCCAGGGGCAGGCCCATTCACTGCCCACACAGAGGTGGGAGGTGGGGGCCCTACCTGGGGTCCCTGCACCTCAACAGTAATTACTGCTTTCTGGCTGGCCACTGCCCAGACCACCTTGTTGATGGGAACTTGGTTCCAGGCTGAACAGGGCTTGGCCCTCCTGCTCAAGGGCACCCCTTCCCACGACTGAGGCACGAGGGAGGGGTGTTGGGGGGGGAGGGTTCAGCCTCCCAGCAGCCTAAGGAAGAAGCAGCAAGATTCAGGGACAGTGGACCTAGAAACTGGGACTGATAGTCTGGGCAGGCTCTTAGGGTTTAAATCACACTTTTAGCCAAGGGACCCCCAGGTGCACCCTCAGAAGTCTTCTGGATATAACTTCAGACACCTGGGTCCCCTAATGCATAACTACCGTGACAGCAGGTATAACTGGTATGTCAAACAAGCATAGCTCCTAGGATCATCAATACACAACTTTATTTTTGTCTCCTACCTTCCTTTAGACTTTCTTTAGTGCAAGCAATCTCCCCTGTTTCTGAATTGGAACTCCCGCAGGCCCGTAACTTTTCTGCCCAATCCTAGGTAGAATAGAGTCCTGAAGTTACTTTAAGTCACAAGAAACATCTCAGTTCTGATGCTAGAATATCCAGTCCAAGATAGTGACCAAAACTGAACCTGATTTAGTGACAAGCTTTCCCCCTCCTGGGTGGGCAGCCTGCAGTGAGAGAGGAGGCCAGTGGCCTTTTCCTCAGTTTCTCAGCAGTGCTGTACGCAGCCTGGTCTTCAGCTCTCTGGGGTGGAGCCTGGGGAGAAGGAAGGGGAGGCCAGGGCAGTCCTACCCTGGGAAACAGGCTTTGGGCCTCTGGCTGGCCTTGGCCTATGTCTAACACCAGCTCTTTAGGCCTTGGTTAGGAGAAAGTCAATAAATTTCTGGGTTTTGTGCAATATTCCTGTAGCAAGAATGGTCCCCTAGAGTAACAATGACTAAAACAAGATAATATCTACATTCATACTCTGACACAATTCTCACTTATTCTGCAAACTCTGATTAAAGGTCCATATGTGATTAACGCTGGGATAGCCCTGGAGATGCAGAAAACAGCCTCGTTGGGATGTTTGATGCCCTTGGCTTCGTCACCCATCTCACAATGACCTGAAGCTCAATGACACCCAGGTGAGGAGAAACTCATTTTTATCCCTGTTTAGTCAATAACCAGGAAGCATGGGGCTTACAATCTAGAGAACACTTCTAAAGACCACATCTTCAGCAGTACCCACTTTACTGATGGGGAAATGAGCTTCAGAGAGATTAACTAATGTGCCTAATGATATTTGGTAACTGACAAGGTTTAGACTCTAACCAAGGTCTTCTGGTCCTAACTTCAGAGTCCTGTGCCCTTAAGACCACAATCTGACTCTCTTTTGTTGTCTGTGTGAGAGAAGAGTGAGGCAGGGATCTGAGTACATGAGAACGAACCAGGGAGGAAGGGCAGGCAGGCTAAACTCTCCCCGGGATCAGCAGAAAGCGGCCAGGGCTCAGACACTCACTGTAGCCATGGAAGCTGCAAGGCAGATTTAAACTCCAGACATTTGAGACACCATGTAAGCCCTCCAGTACTGTAATATTTTTGGCGAGAGGAAGATGCAAAGAACACTTAAGATTTCGAATTGTTAACAGCAGTGAAAACACTACTTGAAAGCTGAAGGGAATAGCATGATGCCTGCTTGCAGCTCCCAGCTCACATTCATCCCCTCAGCCACCCAACATTAAGAGTTTATTTTCCCAAGAGTTCAGACAGGAGTCCCAGAACAGATCTTCATTGGCTCAGGCGGGTCACATGTCCCTCCCTAAACCAATCACTATAACTAGAGGATTTGGAGCCCTGATTGGTCAGGCCTGGGTCACGTGGTTGATTTGTAGTACGCAAGGTGGAGTTAGCTCCCCGGCCCTACTTACAATGTGGGTAGGGAAGCGCTCTTAGCAGAAGGGGGAAGGGGGAACGGGGAACGGGAAATGGGAAATTAGATAAGAAAGAGGGCTTTGTACCACAGAAGGATTTCTACTTTATAGATTGGCAGTAGGAGCCCACAAATGCTTTCACATGGGAAAAGACATTTTCAATGTTGGGGGTCATGAAGGTGAATAAGGCAGCCAAGAAATTGTTGCTACCTAATCATTAGGTGTCAGTTAAACATGCACAATATCGGCTGGGCCTGGTGCTGTAATCCCAGCACTTTTGGAGGCCGAGGCAAGTGGATTGTCTGAGCTCAGGAGTTCGAGACCAGCCTGGGCAACATGGCAAAAGCCGGTCTCTACAAAAAATGCAAAAATTAGTTGGGTGTGGTGGCACCGCCTGTGGTCCCAGCTACTCGGGAGGCTGAGGTGGCAGGATTGCTTGAGCCCCGAGGTTGAGGCTGCAGTGAGCTGAGATTACACCACAGCACTCCAGTCTGAGTGAAAGAACGAGGACTGGGTGCGGTGGCTCACGCCTGTAATCCCAGCACTTTGGGAGGCCGAGGCGGGCGGATCACGAGTTCGGGAGATCGAGACCATACTGGCTAAAGCGGTGAAACCCCGACTCTACTAAATATACAAAAAATTAGCCGGGCGTGGTGGCGGGTGCCTGTAGTCCCAGATACTCGGGAGGCTGAGGCAGGAGAATGGCGTGAACCAGGGAGGCGGAGCTTGCAGTGAGCCAAAATCATGCCACTGGACTCCAGCCTGGGCGACAGAGCGAGACTCCGTCTCAAAAAAAAAAAAAGAAAAGAAAAAGAAAAAAAAAAAGAATGAGACCCCATCTCTGAAAAAAAATAAAAAATAAAATAAACATGCACAGTATCTATTAATGTAAGTTACTCGGCAATATGGGCAATGAGTAAGAGGGTAAAATCTGGTTCTGTCACTTACCAGACTTTGAAGGAGTTACTTAATTTCTCTTTGCCTCAGTTTCCCCATCTGCAAAATGAGGACAGTAACAATAACTGCTCCTAGGTTTGTTGTGCACATTAAACAAATGTATACACCGTAAGGCACTTCAAGAAGGGGTAGTCAGAGTATTTGCTTCAGTTCCCAGGAGCTGGGAGACCTCACATCCTGGCGGAGCCTCTGGTTCTGGCTGCACAGACCTGACTAGCCTGGCCTGGCCGCAGTAGCTGGCCCTGAGTAGTGACCCGCTCGCCCGCTGCCCTCAGAAGCCTCACTTGGCTGACAAACAGGAAGGTGGCAGGGCTGCCTGCGTGCCCTTGCCGCCCCCACAGCCCTGTGTCTGGCCCCAACCCTCACCTCTACTCGCGGCTGCGGTGAACTTGGATGGTGCTACTCTCACCACAAACCACAGTCCGTCACAAATTGCCGTGTGGTGAGTAGCGAGCACATTTATAATTGATGAAATCAGGGGGTGAGAGCTCATCGCTGAGATGCTCAGTAAACAAAGCCCTGGTCCTTGGGTGGGGGGGGGGTGGTGCTTGAGAGTAAACAAGGGGACAGGAATGTGGGGGGGCTTAACTCTCCTGGAGAGTACATGAAAGGTCTCACCCACCAGCTTTTGTTTTTATTATTAAACTTATTTTAAAGAGTTTCAATCCTATAGAAAAGTTGCACGAACATATAGACTCACATAGATTCCTTTTTTTTTAGAGACCGGGCCTCAGTCTGTCTCCCTGGCTGGAGTGCAGTGCTGCAATCATAGCTCACTGCAGCCTCAAACTCCTGAGGTCCTCTGATCATCCCACTTCAGCCTCCCAAGAAGCTGGAACTACAGGCGTGTACCACCATGCCCATGTAATTTTTAGTTTTTTTTTTTTTTTTTTTGTAGAGATGGGGTCTCACTATGTTGCCCAGGCTGGTCTCAAACTCCTGGCCTCAAGTGATCCTCCTATCTCAGCTTCCCAAAATGTTGGGATTTACAGGTGTGAGTCACTGCACCTGGCCTAATAATTATATTCTTCAGTCTTTTCTTACTAGTCTGTTCTTAGTCTCATTCTGTTTAACCATTCGTGAGTAAGCTGCAGAGATCATGAACTTCCCTGCTAAATACCTCAAGGACATTTTCTTACATACCTATAAGAATGACTAATGGCCAGGAGCGGTGGCTCATGCCTGTAATCCCAGCACTTTGGGAGGCTGAGGCGGGCAGATCACAAGAGACCATCCTGGCCAACATGTTGAAACCCTGTCTCTACTAAAAGTACAAAAATAAGCTGGGTGTGGTGGCGCCCACCTGTAGTCCCAGCTACTCAGGAGGCCGAAGCAGGGGAATCGCTTGAACCCGGGTGGCAGAGGTTGCAGTGAGCCAAGATCACACCATTGCACTCCATCCAGCCTGGTGACAGAACAAGACTCCGTCAAAAAAAAAAAAAAAAAAAAGAATGACTAATATCAGAAAATGTAATAACACAATACTAATATAAAATCCATGTTCAAATCTCACCAATTATCCAACACAATCCTTTTTAGCAACTCTTTTTTCCCAATCAAGCCTGATTAGCCTTTCAATAGTCAAGGTCCCAGGTAATTGTCACCCTTGGTCCCCCACCCCACTGGGGGCTAGAATCCCACAGTCAGGTAGGAGTGATGAAGCTGTGGTCAGATCAGAAAACAAGGCCAAGCTTAGGATAACAGCTGGAGCCAGATGTAGAATCTGGCTAAGTAAGCTCTGGGAGCCCTGGAAGCTGTTTCCAGAAGGTCCCCAGGGATGGGAGCCCAGGTGAGCAGGGAGAGAGGCATGGAAGCTCTTACTGGGAGCCCAAGGGAGACAGGAGGCTCTCACACTTCTGTCACAGCAGCCAAACCCTGGGCATGGACAGGTGGGGACAGGAGAGATGTTAGGAAGATAGGGAGGAGATCATCAACATTTCAGGCACAGAAGCTGGCAGAAGAGAGACACCTTTGTCATCTGTATTATGCTAATTGGTTAGTCTGTATATTTATTTAACAAATATCTATTGCACCCTTACTGTATGCCAAAAACTATTTTAAGTGCTGGGGATACAGACCCAGTTCCAGCCTTAAGGTGTTTATGTTCTATTGGGAGATGGGATAGTTTGCACTGTTGTTGTGAAAACGGTCACCCCCCATCCCCTCCCACTCCCCTTCACAACAGGTGTAAGAGAGTAAACTTGCCCAATCCACTGCTATTACACTTGGCCATGAGACTTCTTTGGCCACTAGAATGTTAGCGGTGTGTCATGATCACCCCTAACCGTGCTGTGAGGTTTGGCTTGGCTTTTAAGTTCCTGCCATTCTCCAAGAGAAGCATGTGCCCCAGGGAGCTGCTGGTCCAAGGAGAATGGAGAGAGACATGGAGTCCACCCAAACCCAAGCCACAGCCTGGAGCTGCCCTGCTCGGGCTGACACACAGACTCACAAATAAGAAAGATCAGCACTTGTTTGGAGCCTCTGAGTATCGGGGTGGTTTGTTACACAGCATCATTTCAGCAGTAGCTGACTAAGATGGGTGGAGACAGAATATAAACAAGCCAACTAAGACATGTGTGATGTCTTAGTGATAAGAACAGGAAGACAAAGAAAGCAGGAGAAGAGGAAAAGAGTGCTCAGTGCTGTTATAGATAGGGCAGCCAGGGGAAGTCCCCTGATAAGGGAGCAGAGATCTGAAGGAAGTGGGGGAAGGAGTTATCCAGGGCAGGAATTTCTCAAGGAGGAAACAGCAAGCGCAAGGCTCCCCAGGCAGGCACAAGCTGAGCCCAGGAGCAAGCCTGTATGGCTGGAGCAGAAGGAGCCAGCAGGGATAGGGTGGAGTGATCGGAGATGGTTCAGAGAGGAGGCTGGGGCCAGATCCAGTGGAAAGGACTTGGACATTTATTGGACTTGGACATCATCTCGTATAACTTGTTCCTAGCTGTCTGATGAAAGAGCGGACATGCAGAAAGGGCGCTGGCTGAGCTCCCTGGTTTGGGATTAGTACTGGCAGTGCCAATGTCGGCCACATTCAAGCCAGTGTTCCAGGGGCGTTCTCTCAGTCTCATGCTCCTGCTTTTCCTTGAGATTATCCCCTGTCTTGTCCCCTCCCTATCTTGGCTCTCTACCCACCACCCCAACACCTCCAGCTCCCCCTCTGCTCCCCCTTTTGCTCCCCTGGACCTTCCTGGCTCTCGGCCTTCAACCCTCAGCCCTCAGCCCCTTTGGCTCTCAAGGTGGGGACCACTCCCACCTCTCCAGCCCTGTCTTGGAGCCCTGGGCATTCTGTCACTAGCTCTCTGCTTGGTCCTGTCCCTCAGGTGGCCTGTGGTCCTTTCACACTGGACATGCCTCAAACGGAGCCCATCGCCAGGGGAAGGGCTCTCAGGGACTATCTGAAACCTCGGGAGCTTCGTAGACCCCTCTACAAAGGGGAGCCAGTGGCCCAGCCAGTGGCTTTATTTTCCTAAGATACTGATTTCAACATGTCACTCCCCAGCCTTCTGTCTTGGATGGCAGCTCTTTTCTATGGGATGAAGGAACCCTCCTCGGCCCAGCACTGAAGGTCTTCTACCGTCTGGTCTCAGCTCACCTTTGCATCGGCTCCCACCGCCAGCCAAGCTGGATGCCCTCCCACCCCATGCCTCAAGCACACCCTGCTTCTAGGTCCTTACTCACAGGGCCCTTTGCTCAGTGGGAGTTTGCTGAGGGCCCACTGTGTGCGGGCACTTTCCAGGGTGCTAGGCACAGAGGAGCAGCTGGCAGACTTACATTCGTAGAGCACACTCGGGTGCCTCCGCTGCGCCTCCCTGCACCTCCCCTTCCTTCCCTTCCCTCAAGGCTGGTCACCTATGGCCTCCACGACCAATGTCTCCCTGCTCCGTGGTCATTGGGAAGGTAAGCATACCTTGCTTTGTGTCTGATTGTTCTTTTAAATGAAGATTTCCATTTTTAACTATAGAAGTGACACATCCTCATTGTGAAAAATATGGAAAATGTGGAAAAGAAAGAAGTAAAAGAAGTTATATAACCTGGCTAAGAACACGGAGAAGCTTCTCTTAAAAAGAGGTGTCCTCAGCTGCTCGCCTTCCACACGCCTTCCTCGCAGAGGAGGCAGCCTTGATTCCTGGGTGGGAAATGCCAAAAATGACGGAATCAAAGCCTTTTCTGGAAGCGGGCAGAGATTTCTAGGGGTGGGGAAGAGAGAATATAGAACTTAAGAGAACTGAGCTCTTGATGGAAAGTGGGGGTGGGGAACGCAGAGGGGAGGCCCAGAGACTGAGAGGTCTAGGAGAATGGGTTAAAACCGAGGCCAGAGCCCTGGAAAAGGAGCCCAGAGGCCCCGGCTCTTTCCCTACTTACTTACTGTATCTGTGTGACCTTAAGCGAGTCCCTTGGTCTCTCTGAGATGCAGTATTTTCCTGAGTGAACGGGCATTGCCACACTTCACCTCCTCAGGGCATTGTGGGGACCTTCAAAGCCGTAAAGCCCTTTGTAAATGGTAACGCCTAACACAAATAGGAGAGCACGCTGCCCCCTCTGGGTAGGCCCCTCATCTGGGTCCTGGTTCCAGTCTGGTACTGAGCCTCTGGAGGACAAGGGTCACATTTATTCCAATTTCTCTTCTGCATGCCCCAGTGCCCACTGAGCACAGTGGGAATACAAACACATTTATTATGCACTCTGCATATGACTAGAAGGAACTTTGGAGCTCAGATCCACCCTTTACACAGATGGGGAAAATCAAGGCTCACACCACAAGGTGAGCTTGGTAGTATCTTTACAACTCCAGGTAGTGACAAAACCAGGATGCAGATTCTGAGGAATGAGCGAGTGAGAGAATGAAGGGAAATGGGGCAACAGTCAGCATGAGCAAGGGCTGACCTATGGTGGGTCTTAGCCTTGACTGTGCTCAGTGGCCCCGCAGCACCATCGTCTCTCCAAGGAGCACGGAGGCGGCCCCCCGTGTGGGGTATGGGCACAGACCCCAGGGCCCAGGCAGGCAGGGGATGTGCCGGTGGTCCTTGCCACGGGCCACCAGCTTTGCCACCCTGCTCCAGGGCCCTGGCCTCTCCCCAGGGTGCAGGACGCCACTCCCAGGCACTCTGGCTCCGTTTCTTACCAGGCTGCTCTGGGATGGCAGCATCCCAGCATCGCTATAAATAGCATCTCTCCTGGGCCCCAGACGGCCAGTTGGCAAACACTATAATTTGCTGAAAAGTTTGGAATGTGTCTAAAAATGAAGAAGGCAAATGAGACCAGCCATGAGGGGGAGCAACCAGCGTATCCATTTCAGAGAGGGGCTGAGCCTCACTCCTGCTTCTTGCCAACTTCTTTACGAGGGCACTGCAGGCAAAGCTTCAGGGAGAGGGGACAAATGTGAGTCTAGGAAGGAACTATTGTCATTTCCAGCATCAGCTGTGGCGGCTACCTCTTGTATTGGCCTCACCCCTGACCTTCCTGTCCTAACCAAAGAACGAGAGGAACTGCCACTGCTTAACCCTTTGTTGGGCTGTGCTAATGAAATTGAAGGGGACATGGTGAGCATGCGAGGACTGTGAGAGCCAGAAAGAAACCCCCAAAATAATTTCATTCAATAGTTTCATCCAAACTCTCCCAGTTTGCAAATGAGGAAGTGACTTGACAAAGGCCAGGCACCAAGTTGAAGCAGAACCAGATTTTGGCCAAGGTCCCTGGGCTCCCAGCTGGGTGCTGGGCACTGGATCCCAGGCCTGCTGTGAGGGCTGGCTCTCTTAGGGAAAGGGGAAGGGTCCCATGGCTCTCCCATCATGCTGAAGGTTGACACCTGACAAGTCACTGCAGCTTTCCCTTGTTCTGCTCTGATTCTCATTCTACTCTAAGGAGGCACAGCCACCATTATCCTGATTTTATGGCTGAACAGGCCAAGCTTCAGGGTAGAAACTCATCCTCACCCACAAAGCCATGGGAAGGCTTGAGTAGAATTTACCACTCTATCCCCAGACACTCTGGGCTGTTCCCACCTTCAGGTAGAACTCACTGCCTCAAAAGCCACCTTTTACTGTTCTTTGTCTTATCTTCTGGGATTGTGATTTTCCCTGTAGGAAAAATCATGGACAATGGCAGTAGACAATGGCAGTAGACTGGTGTGGTGGCTCACACCTGTAATCTCAGCACTCTGGGAGGCCAGGCAGGTTGAGACCAGCCTGGCCAACATGGTGAAACCCTGTCTCTACTCAAAATATAAAAATTAGCTGGGCGTGGTGGTGGGAGCCTGTAGTCCCGGCTATCAGGGATGCTGAGGCAGGAGAATCGCTTGAACCCGGGAGGTGGAGGTTGCAGTGAGCCGAGATTGTGCCACTGCACTCCAGCCTGGGCAACAGAGTGAAACTCTGTCTCAAAAAAAAATTCTGAGGTAGAGCCCCAGATCCAGCAGTCTCACTGTATGATCTTGGGCAAGTCACTTCCCTTCACTAAGGCTGAATTTATCCTTATGTAAAACTATAATAAAAATAAAAGCTTCCTTTGGGAGGCCAAAGCGGGCAGATCACGAGGTCAGGAGTTTGAGACCACCCTGGCCAACATGGTGAAACCCAGTCTCTACTAAAAATACAAAAACTAGCTGGCCATGGTGACAGGCACCTGTAATCCCAGCCACTCAGAAGGCTGAGGCAGGAGAATTGTTTGAATCCGGGAGATGGAGGTTGCAGTGAGCCGAGGTCGCACCATTGCACTCCAGCCTGGGCAACAGAGCGAGACTATGTCTCAAAAATAAATAAATAAATAAATAAATAAATAAATAAATAAAAATAATAAAATAAATGAATAAATAAGTTAAAGCTTCCATTCACAAAGCACATGGTCACGGGCTTTATGTGCATTTGTTCTCTTTGTCTTCATAACAATCAGACGGGCAAGATATATTCCTATCCTATTTTACAGATGAAGAAATTGAGGCAGAGGGTTAAGTGACTTGTCCGAGATCACATCAGATTTTTACAAGTTTGAAACTCACTGCACCAGATGCTCTGAGGTCCTTTACAGCCTTAATAATTCTGCCTTTTGTGGTTCCAAACACAATAGAAACTAGCAATGGCTCGCTTGGTAGTTCTCAGCTCTTGCCAGCTGAGAGGCTTCATTTGGGGGCAGGAGAAGACAGGGAGTAGGAAGAGTTCACATCTGTGAAAAGTCTGTACACAGGAGGAGCCAGGATGCCCGGTCTTGGCCTGTCAGCCAAGGCCATCTCTCTCTCTCTGCAGAAGGCACCTGCCGCCCTGTGGGGCCGCTTAGTGAGAACTGTGGCTGAAAAGCGACATCGCGTGTCCAGCTGTAGAACTGCACTGTTAGAGAACTCCAGGACAATGAGGAGTGGAGGGAAATATTCTGTTGTTATGGACTTGAAGGCGCTTTTAAATTATTTGTAAAGTTTTAAAAACACACAGGGGCCAGAGCCTCAGACCTAGAGAACCAGCATCTCAAGCAGTAGGACAGAGACCTGTTTTTTTAAGACTTGGGCGATTCTGTGGCAGCCTAGCTGAGAACCACAAGTATAGACAGCTTTTAAGGGGGTGCTGGTATGCTGGTCAGAACTTCTCAGCTGCAACGCCTCCACCTGGTGTTGCACTTCTGTCTGGGATACCAGAATGTTCTAGGCAGCTGACAGAAACAAATCCATTAGACATTATTTATAAAGGAAAATCTAGCTGCATTGTACATTTGATTTGTGCTTTGTTAAGAAATAAAATGGCTGGGTGCAGTGGCTCACGCCTGCAATCCTAACACTCTGGGAAATGAAGGCAGAAGAATTGCTTAAACCCAGGAGTTTGAGACCAGCCTGAACAACATTGGGAGACCCTGTCTCCACAAAAAAAATAAAATAAAATAAATAGCCGGGCACGGTGGCGTGCCAGCTACTGGGGAGGCTGAGGTGGGAGGATTGCTTGAGCCCAGGAGGTCGAGGCTGCAGTGAGCCATAATTGCGCCACTGCACTCCAGCCTGGGTGACAGAGTGAGACCCTGTTTCTTAAAAAAAGAAAGAAAAGAAAAATAAATAAAATGGCAGCTGGTAAAAAAAAAAATGAGTATAGAAATAGATTCAGTTATTTTAGAGAAATGTCAGTGAAATTCAGTCCATGTATAGAGGATACAGAAGTCTTTTTTTTTTTTTTCTTTAATGAAGTGGCTCTCAACTGGGAGCAATGTCTGGAGACATTTTACGGCTGTCACAACTGGAGGGTGCTACTGGCTTCTAGAGGGCAGGGGCAAGGGATGCGGCAGAGCATCCTGCAATCTACAGGACAGCCCCCCACAACAAAGAATTACCCGGCCCCAAATGTCCATAGTGCTGAGGCCCCAAGGCCCTGCTTCCATGAGCACAAAGGACTCCCATTTTTCAGGTCCCCTGAGGGTGGGGGCTCTGCCCTCTTCGTCCTCTCTCCCGGGACCTAGCAAGAGGCAGGTGCTCAGTACATACTGCATGACAGAAGTTCAGTGAGGGGCATTTTGAGAAAAATTATCTAATGTGAACACATTTGCAAACCTCCCTAATATGCACAGTCCTGGGTGCATTTCTACATGGCATAGACTGTCTGAAGCTAAAAAATCTCATTTGTCGGCTGGACACTACCCAAGTACACCAAACACAACCTGGGAGTCAGGGGAGAGAGGGGTGGTAAGGAGGATTCAGACCCCGTAGAAACGGGTTACACCTCAGGTCCTTCAAGCTGTGTGACTTTGGGCAAGTTGCATAACTTCTCTGGGCCTTAGTTTCTTCCTCTGTAAAATGAGGCTAACACACCTTCTCACAGGCTGTTGTGAAGGTTAAATGGCATTGTGCGCAAAAAATGATGAGCATGGCCCTGTATGTGCTGACTAAATGTTAGCTATGTGGGCCAGGTGCGGTGGCTCACACCTGTAATCCCAGCACTTTGGGAAGCTGAGGCAGGTGGATCACAAGGTCAGGAGTTCAAGACCAGCCTGGCCAACATAGTGAAACCCCCATCTCTACTAAAAATACAATTAGCCGGGTGTGGTGGCAGGTGCCTGTAATCCCAGCTACTCAGGAGGCTGAGGCAGGAGAATCGCTTGAACCCAGGAGGCAGAGGCTGCAGTGAACCAAGATCGCGCCACTGCACTCCAGCCTGGGTGACAGAGCAAGACCCCGTCTCAAAAAAAAAAATGTTAGCTGTGATTGGCACCCTCATGACTGAGGTCTGGATTGGTTGGGTGTGGGTGCTGTGCTGCCAGAGACAAGCTATCACTCACATTGTATCTGAACAAGAGTAATGATGGTGCATAATGAATACATTGGGAAGAGGCAGAAGGCCTTGGACTCACTAACTCAAAACCTCCGTGGGAGGGGCCTGGGAATATGCATCTGTAATAAACTCCTGGGCTTTTATTTTTTTGAGATGGCATTTCTCTCTTGTTGCCCAGGCTGGAGTGTGATGGCGCAATCTCAGCTCACTGCAACCTCCACCTTTGGGGTTCAAGCAATTCTCCTGCCTCAGCCTCCCAAGTAGCTTGGATTACAGGCACCTGCCACCACGCCCAGCTAATTGTTTGTATTTTTAGTAGACAGGGGTTTTACCATGTTGGCCAGGCTGGTCTCAAACTCCTGACCTCAGGTGATCCACCCACCTCAGCCTCCCAAAATGCTAGGATTACAGGCCCAGGTGATTCTTACAGTTGGGCAAATTTGGAAAATCTGGCTTTAGTACAAAGACTTTGGAGTTAAGCTACCAGGCTCTGCTACTTACTAACTGGGTGATCTTAGGCAAGCTACTTAACCTCTCTGTGCTTCGATTTCCCCACCTGTTAAGCCCTTGCCCAGCACTACTGCTGGCATCCAGTAGACTCAAGAAATGGCAGCTCCTCCCGCCTCTTTCTCAAGTTTAATGGTGTATGATCTTCACCTTCATCCTCCATACAAGGCCTGCCTTCTGCTCCTGTCATTTCTCTCTGACTCATCCTTTCTCTAAGTCCCCACTGGTCCTCGGTGGGTCTATTTGGTGCCCCTTGGCCTCCTCATGGGCTTCTCTAATTCTTGTCCCCACCATCTCACTGAGTCCGTCAAGCAGAAGCAAAAACAGAACGTGTGCTGTGGTTTGTAGTTTTCAAGGCATGTTTCACATATTTTACCTCATTGACTCTTCCCAATCATCCTGAAGCATCGCCGTCAGGATCTCTGCAAAATGAGTGAGCTGAGTCTGAAGCTCAGGGTGACTGACTGTCCTGAGCCCCAGAGCAAGTAAACAGGAGCATCTCTGCCTCCCGGCCCTGTGCATCTTCTCCGGTGACCTGAGGCCTCTCGGTTCCTCCCACTGCCCCTAGTCTGATTCGCATCCTGCCCTTCTGCTGCTCAGGAAGCAGCTCTGGCTCCCCAGCGATCAGATCCAAGTGCCTACACCTGGTTTCAAGGCCCATCACAGGCCACAGCTTGGAATCATTCTCCCCCTCCTGGATTTCCTGCATTTCCCAGACTTTCCATCAACCCAGCTGGGCTCCTCTCTGCCTCTCATCCTCCCTGCCTCCCTGCTTGAATGCAAGCTGTCTCCCTGCAGAGCACCCCTTATATAGAGTGGATAGCACAGGGAGGAATGGAGGCATGCCATGCCTGGGGTCCCTCCAAACCCCCATGCCTGGCCTCACTCCCTCAGCCCCTGCCAGGTCTCCTCCAGGAAGCCTCCCTGCCCTTCAGTGAGTATCCAGTGCTCAGCCAGGCGGTCACAGCCTTTTGCTGCTCCTCTCCTGCCCTCCCCCCCACCCCTCACACACACACTGGCCTTTGGTCCCTTTCTGCCCAGCAACTCAATCTTTTGGTGTTATTTGTATCTGTATTACCCTATCTGTCGAAAGGGGTGGGGTGAGGTGGGGGAGAGGGCTGCCACCCCCCATGTGGAGCCCACCGTGAGACCATGAACAGAATGGGGGTGACTGACAGGGCTCCTCTGCCACCTTGGCTGCTGGGGGCAGTGGTAGAAATCACCACTGTCTATTGTGACCTCCAAAGGCACTTGTCACTACACAGTGACACAAAGGTTGGTTTCCGGCTCCTCCCCGTGGCCAGCATATCCCTGGGATCCAAGACAGGTCCGCATCATACTGCCAGGGGATCCTCGGGGTTAGGCACCCAGGAATGGATGGGATGCAGGCAGGGCTGGGACTGGTGGCTGGCTCTATTGTGCTCTGATGCTGCAGGAACAGACCAGATGTCATCCAGGGGCCCGGAATTTGGGGGGCGCCGCTGGGTGTGGCAGCATCAGAAGCCTCAGATCCACATCTCCATCTGCCACAGGTGAGCTCTATACCTCTGAGCCAGTGGCCTGTGGGAGTGAAATAATCAGAGCCACTTTGAGGTCAGAAGGTACAACAGGGGTGAAGGATTGGGGTGGGGGAGGAGTTGGGGGTCCTGGAGGGCTGGTGCTGTGTTTCTGCCTTCACTCCTGACATCCTCTTGCAGTACAGGGTGAATATTTTTACCCACATCTTGCAGGTGAGAAAATAGAGGCCTGAGAGGCTGTGCTGGGAGTTCACACAAGATTCTTAGTCCTGGCACCACAAGAGTCACATGCCAAGTCCCAGGCTGCATCCAAACCAATTGAATCAAACCCTCAGGGGAGCGGGACCCAGGCAACAGTATTTTTATGGTCCCCATGTGATTGTGGTAGTGCAGTCAGTGGGGAGAAGGGAGACTAATGGCTCAGACGGCACTTTGCAAACTTTCAAGTTGTGCAAAGTTCCCTTCATGTCTTTGTGTAGCTCCTAATCCACCCTGAGCCTCCGTCCTCATCTGTAAAATGGGGATAATACGGTTCCTTGAGTTGATGAGTTGAAGTGCTTTCTTAATTAACATTGCAACTTGACCACCCGGCACTCTTGGTTCCCTTTTCCCTGTGTGGAGGGTTTGTTTCTGTTTTGCCATAGCCCTTACCACGTGTGAACATATGATATATTTTACCTATTCAGGATTTTCATTCATCAGTGCTTGACACTCCCCTACCTCTGCTAGAACACCATAAGCATGAAGGCCAAGATCTTCGTCACTGCTTCACTTTTATTCTTTCCTGTATCCCAAGCACCAAGCAGCACAGTGTTTGGCACACAGTAAAGTGCTTAACAAATAGCTGTTGAATGAATGAATGTGCCTGCCACCATCTCATACATGTTACAGGCATCGCTGCTGCTGCTGGGCTTGTGGTCTGGTCTGCAGCCTTCTCGCCTGAACCGCTCACCTCCCAAGCTGCTTGCAAACTGAATAAAGTTCTCCCAAAGTCAAGCTGATCGCTCCTTTCCCTGAGAAACATGCCTCTGTCCCTGCTTCTTGGGGTCTCCCCAGCTCACCATCTCCCCTTGGACACAGAGTGCCAGAGCACTAGCAGGGAGAAGTGGCAAAGTTTCAAGATTTCATTTGTAATTCTTTTCAGATGAAATGTCAGAAATATTAGAAAGGCAGAGTCATAAATCTGATCCTAATATAGCATAGAGCTTATTAATGAAGAATAAATCACCGAGGGAAACCTCCCCGGGGTGCTTCTCCGGGGCCTGTGGGGAAGATGGCATATTTATGTGCAAGCGTAGTGGGTCTTTTACCTTCTCAGATATATGGCCAAGGCAGATTTGTCAGGGCAGTAGCCTTAACATCAGCCAATTATATTTTTTTCTAGTAAAAATTAATCTATTCTATAGAAATCTCCTAAGCATTTATTGGATTAGGATCACATCCAAATGTAGAAAATTAAACACACACACAGTGCACACCACGGTGGGACTCTGAGAGGCCCTGAAATGGAATGACAACCACCCCCCCACCACCTCTGCTCCCTGCCAAGATATTCTCCCAACTGAAAAACTCAGAGTGAAGGAGCCAGAGGGAACAGCCTCATTGCACAGGTGGAGAAACAAAGGCCCAGAGAGGGGATAGGCCTTGCCCAGGGTCACCCAGATTGCTAAGGCTGACATGAGACAAGAACCCCAGGTCCGGGCTGGGTGTGGTGGCACACACCTGTAATCCCAGCACTTTGGGAGGCTAAGACGGGAGGATTGCTTGAGCCCAGGAGTTTGAGTCCAGCCTGGGCAGCATTAAAAGACCTCCATGTGTACAAAATATTAAAATAATACAAAAATCATCTGGGCATGGTGGTGCACACCTGTAGTCCCAGCTACTCAGGAAGCTGAGGTGGGAGGATCACTTGAGCCCAGGAGGTTGAGGCTGCTGCAGTGAGTCTCAATCACACCACTGCACTCCAGCCTAGGTGACAGAGACCCTGTCTCAAAAAAATGTTAAAAAGAACCCCAGCTCCTTCTTCCCACCTCAAAAGATGTCCACATCCCAATCCCCTAACTGTCCCAATGTGAATATGTTACCTTATGTGGCAAAGGGAACCTTCCAGGTGTGATTAAATTAAGGATATGAGGATGGAGGGATTTATCCTGGACTATCCAGATGGGTCCAATATACTCAAAAGCGTTCTTATAAAGGACAGAGGGAGGCAGGAGAGGCAGAGGAGGAGATGTAATGGCAGAAGCAGAGGCTACAATGACATGGGGCCATGAGCCAAGGAGTGCGGCAGGCTCTAGAGGCTGGAAGAGGCAAGGACCAGATTCTCCCTGGAGCCTGCAGAAGCACTGCAGCCTGCGGGCACCCCGCTTTTCAAACTTCTTCCCTCCACAACTGTCATAGTCCGTCTGTGTTCTCTGAAGCCACTTGGTTTATGGCAATTTGTTACAGCAGCACTAGGAAACTCACATAGTGTTAGAAGGAGAAGCATTGCCAGGGAAACTGCACCTGGCAGTGTAGGCTTCCCTCTGTACTCAGTGCTAGGGAGGTACTCTTACCCTGAGGGTCACCCCAGATCACCCCAGAGTCATGCGGCTCCTCCTCTCCAGAGGCCACAAGGCCACCACCCCCTGCCTGCTCTTCCCTCGTTCATGACGCTCTCACCCTCACATGCTGGGCTGCAGTGGGGTCTTCCACTGTTTTCTTAGTCCTCCAGACTCCTGCAGCTTTTCTGCAGCCTGACCCCCTTCCAGATGGTTTTCCCTAGTACCTCACCTTTCCCCATCCCTCCTCTCAAAGACGCTAAGGAAAGAGCGACTTGCGCCCAGGGCTTTTTCCTGCAGCCCCTCCCTGGTTCTCAGCCACTGTCTTCGGTCACCTCTCACTGCCTCCGGTCACCTCTCACTGCCTCGGGAGCCTCAGAACACCGGCCTCCCCTTCCCATCTCCGCTCTGGGGGCCTGCTCCAGTCTGGTGATTCCTCTCTCCATCTCTCAGCACTTGGGGACAGTTACGTCACTCAGAGAGCTCCCAGGGAAGAACCTGAAGAACAGACCCATATAGAGGGGACAGAGGGCAGTGGAACCTTATGGAAAAAGGGGCAGGTAGCCAGTGGCTGTGGTGCAGATGTTCTCGAGTGTGGCCCCGGCCTGCCTAGCCTGGCTGATGCTTATTAAAAGTGCATATTCGGCCAGGCACAATGGCTCATGCCTGTAATCCTAACACTTTGGGAGGCCGAGGTAAGCGGATCACTTGCAGTCAGGAGTCTGTGATCAGCCTGACCAACATGGTGAAACCCCATCTTTACTAAAAATGCAAAAATTAGCCGGATGTCATGGCAGACACCTGTAATCCTAGCTGCTTGGGAGGCTGAGGCAGGAGAATCGCTTGAACTCAGAAGGCAGAGGTTGCAGTGAGCTGAGATCACACCACTGCACTCCAGCCTGGGCAACAGAGTGGGACCCCGTCTGAAAAAAAGAAAATGCATATTCTGGCTGGTGACGATGGCACATACCTGTAATCCCAGCACTTTGGGAAGCTGAGGCAGGAGGATCACTTGAGCCCAGGAATTTTAGTCCGGCCTGGGCAACATGTTGAAACCCTGTCTTTACAAAAAGCACAAAAATTATCTGGGTGTGGTAGCACACACCTGTGGTCCCAGCTACTCAAGAGGCTGAGGTGAGAGGATTGCTTGAGTCCAGGAGATTGAGGCTGCAGTGAGCTGTAATCAGGCCACTGCACTCCAGCCTGGGCAACCAAGCAAGATCCTGTCTCAACAACAACAAAAAAAAGGCCGGGCACGGTGGCTCACGCCTATAATCCCAGCACTTTGGGAGGCCAAGGCAGGTGGATCACGAGGTCAGGAGATCAAGACCATGCTGGCTAACATGGTGAAACCCCATCTCTACTAAAAATACAAAAAATTAGCCGGGCGTGGTGGCAAGCGCCTGTAGTCCCAGCTACTGGGGAGCCTGAGGCAGGAGAATGGCATGAACCTGGGAGGCAGAGCTTGCAGTGAGCCGAGATCGTGCCACTGCACTCCAGCCTGGGCGACAAAGCAAGACTCTGTCTCAAAAAAAAAAAAAAAAAGGTCAGGCTTGGTGGCTCATGCCTGTAATCCTAGCACTTTGGGAGGCCAAAGCAGGTGGGGCTGATCACCTGAGGTCAGGAGTTCAAGACCAGCCTGACCAACATGAAGAAACCCCATCTCTACTAAAAATACAAAATTAGCCTGGCGTGGTGGCACATGCCTGTAATCCCAGCTCCTCAGGAGGCTGAGGCAGAAGAATCGCTTGGACCTGGGAGGGGGAGGTTGCGGTGAGCCGAGATTGCACCGTTATACTCCAGCCTGGGCAACAAGAGCAAAACTCGGTCTCAAAAAAAAAAAAAGTGCATATTCTAGTTGGGCATAGTGGCTCATGGCTGTAATCCCAAAAATTTGGGAGGCCAAGGTGGGAGGATCTCTTGAGGCCTGAAGTTAAAGATCAGCCTGGGCAACATCACAAGACCCCAACTCCAGAAAAAATTTAAAAATTAGCCAGACATGGTGGCGTGCACCTGTAGTCCCAGCTACTTAGGAGGCTGAGATAGGAGGATTGCTCGAACCCAGAAGTTTGAGATTGCAGTAAGCTATGATTGCACCGCTGCACTCCAGCCTGGACAACGAGACCCTGTCTCTAGAAAAAAAAAAAAAGGCACGTATTCCTGGACACCCCTCTCACCAATAAACACATCCTTGCCAGAGCAGAATCTCTGAGAGTGGGCCCAGGAGTCTTCAGTCTACCACGCTGCTGGGATGTGTCTTATACAAAAATCAGGAAGTAGGCCGAGCACAGTGGCTCATGCTTGTAATCCCAGCACTTTGGGAGGCCAAGGCAAGCGGATCACCTGAGGTCAGGAGTTCGAGACCAGCCTGGCCAACACGGTGAAACCCTGTCTCTATTAAAAACACAAAAAATTAGCCAGGCATGGTAGCGGGCGCCTGTAGTCCCAGCTGCTCGAGAGGCTGATGCAGGAGAATTGCTTGAACCCAGGAGGCAGAGACTGCAGTGAGCCAAGTTTGTGCCACTGCACCCCAGCCTAGACAACAGAGTGAAACTCCGTCTCAAAAAAAAAAAAAAAAAAAGAAAATCAGGAAGTAGAAAGAGAATGGACTTTGAAGTCAGGGAGCTCTGGGCTGAACTCCTAGCTTTCCCCACCTCCTAGTTGTGGGAATGCTCTTTATCTTCTCCAAACCTGTGTTCTCTTCCATAAAGCTGGGGGCTCTGATCTGCATGTGGCGGGAATTATGAGGATTCACATAAACAGGGAAAGCACAGAGGCAGATGCTGCGGACGCCCTCCCGCATCTTCTGGGGGTCCCCTCATCCTGGAGCCCAACGGACCTAACTTCTGACAGCCTGAGGGCCCCTGGGAGTGCTGAAGAATGAGTGTCCCACCCACTCCATCCAGCAGCCTTAACAAAGGACGGGGATGGAGTTGGTGTATAAGTACCCGCTCCCTCATCCTTCCAGTGGGATAACTCTGAGGTGCAGGTTCCATGCTGGCTCCTGAGTTTCCCAGCAAAATTAAGCTTCCGTCACCCACCGGGGTGCCCTTCCTGACAACACGCCCCTGTAAGCTGCCTTCCTTCCCTGGGTCACCTCCCTACCCTCCTACTGGAGCTTCCTGTGAGCATCCCTCAAACAAACAACTTGCCCTCAAGTACTTGTCTCAGGTCAGCTCCTGCGGGACCCCAGGCTAACATAAGCCTGGCAGCCTGGAAATGAGCCTTTTTTTTGAGACAGTGTCTTGCTCTGTCGCCCATGCTGGAGTGCGGTGGCACAATCACACCTCACTGTAGCCTCAACCTCCCGAGCTCAAGCCATCTTCCCACCTCAACCTCCAGAGTACCACCATTCCTGGGTAATTGTTCTCTGTTTTTTGTAGAGACGGGGATTTCGCCATGTTGCCCAGGCTGGTCTCAAACTCCTGGGCTCAAGGGATCCACCCGCCTCGGCCTCTCAAAGTGCTGGAATTACAGGCAGGAGCCACCACGCCTAGCCGTGAGTTCTTTTTCCTCTCCTCGTCTTTGGCTGTCAGTGTGGAGACCAGGTTGGCCCAGACCAAGCAAAGCCACCACAGGGCCTGGATAGTGTTGTGGCTTGCAGGGATACATAGACACTGATGTCCGGGACCCAGCAAGGACAGTGTCCCCTGACTGTAAGGACGCCATCGAAGTCCCAGGAAAGGCAGCTCACCCTTCCCTTCCCCAGATCCCCAGTATCTGCTAGTCAGGGAGCAGAGCTATAGGCCCATCCACAAGAATCCCCTAATCCCACATCCCTCAGTCTGAAATTGGCCCTAACAACAGCTTTCCCTATCTTCATCTTTCTTTCCTAGTTCCTCAGACACAAAGCAAACAGCCGCTTCCCCGCTCCTCAGAGACACCTTGCCTCTAAATCTTGAAACTGCCAAGCCCCAGCTGGCTAGGCCGCTGGCCACATGAATTCTAGTCCCCAGGGGCACTGAAGTCACCTCCTAGAGAAATCCCTATGATTTCATCTTCTATTTAATCTTTATTTCTCCTCATACTTTTTAGAACTTCAAATAATTTCTCGTTTGTAGTAACTAGGAAGCCATAAATCGCCCCTTTATGTCTAAGGAAAATCAATTGTTATTTGACATTTTACCTTAATATTCCCGACTTCCTTCAACTGTAATAAAGCTTCCATCTGCCTTTTATTTTACAGGCAATTAGTAAGTCACCTTTTTAAAATTTCTCCACATTTTCTATCAAATGAATGCTAGGATTGAAAGGGGAGAGCTGTTTTATGGGATTGAACTCACTGAGTAGAAGGGATTTATCTGTAGCCTTCGAGGTACCAACACTCATTAATGGGTTTTATTGATTCAGGGGCTTTTTAACCCTTAGCAATAATACAGGTGTCACCTGCCCAAGGCAGTTGGGAGGGGGCAGGGATGCTGGGAGGGGCTGTGAGGGAGTCCATACATTTCTGAGACCTGGGCCCAAGTTAGAAAGGCAGAGAAATGAGATCTAACCCTTTGAAGTGTGATCACGCTCAGTGCAACCACACCCTCAGAGGTAAATCACAGCCCAGACACCCTCTTTTTCCTGGAGACAAAGTTGGAGTTTTTTGGGTTTTTTCTTCAAATTACCCAGGGGAATGCAATGCTTTTGCACCCCTATCATGGGATCAAAAGAAAGAGGCCCATTGTTGGGGTTCAAGGCCCTGGGCTTGGTCTGCCTCTTTTAGCCCTGGGGTTGTGGGCAGGCCAGGGAAGGAACCTCTGAGACTCAGTTTCCTAAGATGTGAAGTGGAGAGAAGAATCTCCTCTTTGGCCACCTCTCAGGGCTGCTGGTGTTCGCCCCCCGACCACGTCTGTGAGAAATGCTTAGAAGACTATGCAGGGCATAAGAAACTACATAAGGAACCAATGAGAATCCTGGTCACAAATGGAAACCTCAGTCCACAAACTCCAGAACGAAACCTTCCTTGCTTTTCTAGAACTCATCTTATGGGTTCTGTACCCCCCATTGCCTGGGCTGGTGGAACTTTTGTGCCAGTCTTTCCCTAGTAATTTCTCCAAAACCCCCCACGGCCTTTTCCACCATTCCCCTTCCTTGAAGGCCGCCATTTGACACTCAGAGCCCAGGAAGCCTTTCTTGGTCCAGACAGCAGGACTGGAAGCCTTAGAGCTGTCGGCAAGAGATGTGAGTCCTGTAGCTGAGGACAGTCCAGGCAGAGTATGAATAAGACGGCAAAAGTAAGTCCAGAAGACATTAATGGTAGACTTTGGGTGGCAGGTGTATGGGTGCTCACTATAAAATCTTTTCAACATTGCTATACACTTGAAATTTTTCATTAAAATGTTAGAAGGGAAAAAAAAGGCTTATTCTGGGGCAAATCCCCCAAGGTAGGGTACCCACCTGTGATGGGAGAAAGGAACGAATGTGAGCAGAGGAGGAAGGCAAGGGGCCCTCTGAATCTAGATGAATTTGTTTGTGGGACCTGCTACGTTATTTGTGGGCCCAGTGCAAAATGAAAATTTGGGGCCCTTCCTTCATAAATTAAGAATATCAGCTAGGCACGGTGGTTCATGCCTGTAATCCCAGCACTTTGTGGGGCCGAGGTGGGTGGATCACCTGCGGTCAGGAGTTCGAGACCAGCCTGGCCAACATGGTGAAACCCCGTCTCTACTAAAAATACAAAAATTAGCTGAGTGTGGTGGTGCATGCCTGTAATCCCAGCTACTCAAGGAGCTGAAGCAGGAGAATTGCTTGAACCCAGGAGGCAGAGATTGCAGTGAGCTGAGATCACGCCATTGTACTTTATCTTGGGTGACAATAGTGAAACTCCATTTCCAAAAAAAAAAAAAAAAAAGAAAAAAAAAACAGTATCAGGACAGCAAAGCATTAAACTATGTGCCCTTCTTATCTTAGAGCCCTGGGTCCTGCACGGTTGCCCGGCCATGAAGCCAGCCCTGTCTGCTTGGGTTGAGAGGTCTGTTTTGACCAACCCCTTCTGACCCATCTCTCCATTTCTAATCTTACAAGAACAATACACTGAACCTAGCATTTGATGCAACTGAACAATAAGTGAGTAGGTTGGGACCTTTTCTTTTTTTCTTTCTTTCTTTCTTTTTTTTTTTTCTTTTGAGATGGAGTCTCACTCTGTTGCCCAGGCTGGAGTGCAGTGGCGTGATCTCAGCTCACTGAAACCTCTGCCTCCCGGGTTCAAGCGATCCTCCTGCCTTAGCCTCCTGAGTAGCTGGGACTACAAGCACGCACCACTATGCCGGCTAATGTCTTTTGTATTTTTAGTAGAGATGGGGTTTCACCATGTTGGCCAGGCTGGTCTCTAACTCTTGACCTCGTAATCTGCCCTCCTCAGCCTCCCAAAGTGCTGGGATTACAGGTGTGAGCCACCACGCCCAGCCAACCTTTCTAATAATAATAATATTTACTGCTCACATGGCCTTCACCGTATGCCAGGCACTGATTCAGCACCCCATGGACATTAACTCATTCAAGCCTCCCAGCAACCCTGTGAGACAGGACTATTGTTACTCCCATTTCACAGATGAAAACTCAGAGGCACAGAGAGAATAGGCCACTTGCCTAAGCTCTCAGAGCTGGTAAGTGGTAGAGACGAGCTTTGCTCCCAGGTAGCTGGGCTCCAGAATCATGCTTTTAACCACTCCACTCTGCCGCCTCTGCAAAAAGATAGTCAGGACAAGCCTGACAGAGATGGCCTCCTGGATGGAATTTTTGCTGGTCCCAGGAGGGCAACCTCCTTGGCATGGCTATAGCGCTCAGTGCTTCTCAACTGCAAGGTCACCACACACCATCTTGAACTGAGTCACAGGTGTCACATTACTAGTCAGAAAGAAGCAAAGTCTGTGAATAATTAAACTTTTTAAAAAATGAAATCAGATTCAAGCAGTGTCCTCTCACATATTTGTATCTTAACTGGCTTTTCAGACTGCAGGAACAGCCAGCACCAGAGATATCTCCTGCAAGGCCTCCTAGGTGGGTTCTTGGAAGAAAGGAATGCCAATGAATATGATTGCAAGGTGAGGCAGGGCAGGAGACGCAAGAACTGCACTGCTAACCTTATTAATAGGGATTGAAGAGTGCTGAATTTATAAAAACAATGCTTTTTGTTTCACAGGCTCCCGCTCTCATTACACCTGCCCCAGGACACCACGGACACCTGGTAGCCACCAGTGGAATTGCAGGCTTAGTGTCCAGAAGGGTCTTTCTCACATTTGCTAGAGAGGAGAGAAGCGGCGTCCTCAACTCCAAGAATCCCATATTCCCCAACCCACATCCTTCAGTCTGAAAGTGCCCCTAACCACTACTTTCCCTACCACGTCTCCCTTTCCAAGTTCCTCAAACGCAAAGCAAACAGCCATTTCCTGCACCTGTGTGCAGTCGTAGCGGTACGCAGGAGATCCAATATGCCTGGGTGAGTCAGGAGAACTCCTTGAGATCATGACCCTTGAGAATGGGTAGGAAATGGCCAGGGAGACAATAGGGGAAGGGCATCCTCAGAAAGAGGGGACAGATTTGGGGGCACGCCTTGTAAGAAAGAGCTCCAGGATGCACCCGTGATTATTGTTTCATTTTACCCTCACAAACAACCTTGCCAGGGAGATAGTATTGCTCACGTTTTAAGGTGTGGAAGTAAAGATTCAGGAAAATGAGCTTACCTGCCCAAAGTGATCTGACAGGTAAGTGGCAGGGCCATCTTGTCTGATGTGAGTTGAGGAGGATTTCAGCTGGTAGAGTTCGGGAGTAATTCTGGATCACCTGGGGAAAACAATAAACATACAGGGCGGCTTTCAAGTGCTCGCACTACCCTTGGCACTGAAGCCTGCCCAGTCCTTGGGGCACAGCCAGGAGGATGAGGGCCCTTCCTACCAAGGTGGCTGCCACCGACTGGCTGGGCTGCACTGCATGCAGGCCAGAGGGCCGGAAAGATGAGATTTACGATGGCCATGGCCTTCACGACTTAATGGTCAGGAGTTGAGCTATTTTATCTTATCAGACAGTTTTGCCTAGAAATAGCCACAGACCTTCATTCCAGGATGGCTTTTAGTCATGAGGGGGTGACCTGCAGGTCTCCTAAATCATGTTAATTCCCAGGGCAGCAGGCTGTGCTTTCTTTTCTCCGCAGTGTCTTTCACCATTCCCCAGCCATTTGCTTCTCTGAAGGAAAGTCTCTCCGGGGCCAGCAATGTTGAGGAATGCGGGGTGTGGGGGAGCAGAAAGGCCACTCTGGTGTGGCCTGACTTGGGACCATCTGTCCACTCAGACAGAGCTCAGCAAACGGTCAAGGAGCTGAGAATCGGCTCAGTCCCTCCCTCTCCCTCTCACTCTCTTCTTCCCTCTTTCTCCTCCCCACTCTCTCAGCCCCTCACCTAGCTAGCTGCCCCTCCCTTACCTCGCAGGACCCCCCTGGGGTGGAACTGCTTGCTGAGCAGTTCTGATGAAGGCAGGACCCTTTCCTCTCTGTGGACTCAGTCCACAGTGTCTGTGGACACTGGCCCTCCAGAGGACCAGTGTGTGAGGGGGTGTTGCCAGCCTCTGTTTCTCCTGAGCCCTCCGCCAAAGTGCAAGTATGAGAACTCCTCTCCACACCTTCCTGAGTGTCCAGGGGCTTCCTTTAGGGCTCTAGGAGTCCCAAGACATCATGGGTAGGCAGCAGATGGAGAAAGAGCAGAATGTTCCATCCAGGCCAGGCACAGTGACTCACGTCTGTAATCCCAGCACTTTGGGAGGCCGAGGCAGCGGATCACTTGAGGCCAGAAGCTGGAGACAAGCCTGATGGAGTAGAAACTCCGTCTCTACTAAAAATACAAAAATTAGCCAGAAGTGGTGGCCCACGCCTGTAATCCCAGCTACTTGGGAGGCTGAGGCAGGAGAATTGCTTGAACCCGGGAGGTGGAGGCTGCAGCGAGTTGAGATTGCGCCACTGCACTCCAGCTCTGGATGACAGAGCGAGACTCCGTCTCAAAAAAAAAAAAAAAAAGAATGTCCCATCATCCAATGGCAGGACCCTGGGCACACGCCATGGGACAGTCTCAGTCATAGCCACTGGCTGGGACAACTCCAGCAAACAGTGTCTTCACTGGTCCTTCTCACCATCCACCCACCGGCTTTTCTTGACTCATGGAGGGGTCTTGCAGACCCCTTCCCCAGATCTGATTCCTAGGTCTGGGATCCCCCCAGCACCCTCGCTCACTCTTCATTCCCCCAGAGGTCCCACCCCACACACACCCTCTTGACTCTCCAGGGAGTGGAAAGCTCCTTTCACTTTCACCTTGATATTCTGTTAAAAGCCAAATCCAAATCATTAGCAACAGAAGCCAGCTGCCCTTCTCTAAAAGCCGGAGGGCCGGTCCTCAAACCCCTCCTGGGGGGTGAGATACTTTTGTATCCTACCTGGCTGGAGTCATGCCTTCCCCTCACCCTCAACCCCCAGAATAGGCAATAAATAAAATGAAAGTTTTCTAATGCAGTAAATAAAAGGAAGAAAACTGGAGCAGACCAGATTCTGTTTTATTTCCTAATAAAACAGAGGCTGTCTCCTGACAGTCCCCAGAGGGCCCACCACCTCATGATGTATTAGTAACACACCAGCTGCCTTGCAACAAGATTTGGTTATCACTTACCTTTATAAGGAGGCTTCTCAGATCTCATCTCACCATGTGAGTTGGGCATTATTAATAATCGCTACCATTAAACATACCTACAATGTGCTGGGTGCTTTCTATACGGTATTCTATGCAATCCTTACACCGACCCTGAAGTGTAGGCGCTATTATTTCCACTTCACAGGTAGTGCTCTGAGGTTCATTAGCTTTCTTAAGGTCATGCAGCTAAAAAATGACAAAGTGAATCCAGGTGGGTCCTCACTCCTGTGGGGCCCCAGGGAACTTCCGGCTGATTTCCGGGGCGTTTGCGCGCAGAGCGAGACTTGGCCAGCAGAGGGCGCCAGCGCCCCGCCAAGGCAGTGGGAGACCGGCGGGAAGGCGGCTGTGAGGCCTGGGCTAGTTTCGGCTTAGAGACTGCAGCTTCTAGATTCAGCACGCAGAGCTCGGACCAGTGGGACCCAAGGCTTCTCTCTCGGAGACTGCCCTGGAGCCAAAGTCTGTGGGCAGAGGAGGGCCAAACACTGCCTGGGCCTTTATTTTGCATCCAGAAACAGGGTGCTCTGGATAGCGGCAGCCCCCACCCGCTGAGCGAGCTCAGGCTGGTTGCAAGGAGAGAAAAAGGAGGTGGCTGTCCCTGTCCTGCGACCTGGGTTCTGGTCCCAGTGGGCCGTGGGAAAGCTGAGACTTTCTCCGTGCCTCTGTTTCCCCATCTGTAAAATCGCAGGATTTGTGCGCCGCAGACTCCTGAGTCCATGGTGGGGGGCGGGGGCGTGGTCCTCTCCCATTTCAGAAAACCTATCTTAAGAGGCACATCTAGGAGGCTGCCTAGAGTGACCAAGGTACCAGGGGCTGAGCACCCTGCAGACATTGCTGATCTCTGGTTGATCCAAAACGAAGAAGCCTCCCTGCGTGTCGATATGGGAAAGAGAACTGATATGCAAATACATGCAGCTTCTTTGGTAAATAAGAATATCAAATCAGAGTCTATGAGAGTTGGGGGCTGGGGTCGGTGGTCAGAGATGGGATCCCCAGGCCTGTAGGGCCTTTCTTCCTTTCCAGCTAGCCAAGCCCTGCCAGTCTTTCCTCCTCAACCTTCTCTCGTGCCTAAAGAGAAATTGTCATGAGCCTGCTAATCGTGAAAGGTTCTGTGCCTTCCCTGCTGCCAAACCCATCAAACCTATTTACCAGAAATGGCTTTGTTCTAAGAGGAACAAAATGAGGCTCAAGGGTGAGGGTCCACAGGTCTGGCCCCCAGATGCACCCTGGAGCAATGAGGGCCCCCAGAGCAGGGACTTTTACCAGCCTTCCCTGGTGGAGGCAAGATTCACAATGCAAACTCTTCTCCAATGCAGGGACAGATGACCAAACCTTGCAGACAGCGGCGGGAGCTGGAGGGACTTTGTTGAGGACTGGGACCCAGGTGCGGTTGCTGCAATGCCCTCTGCTTTGGCAGAGAAAAGATGCAGATTCCCAGGTCACACCAAGTGACCTCTCCAGAACCTGGAACAGCCTCTGTGTGGACTGCCATGGGAGAGCTGGAGCCACCACAGAATCTTGCTCACCCCAGGGAGGTGGCAGCAATAGGATCATCATGACTTTTCACCTTGACCTTTCACCACAGCCTGACCCCTCCAAGGTCGGAGTGAGCGCAATGGCACAGGAGTTGGGAGTCTGTGTCCGAGTAGGAGGGGTGTTTAAACGGGAAGTAAGAGAGCATTGCAGAGAATGTTAACTGCCCCTCTCTTCTGTTTGCCAAGGCTATTTGGCTTCATGCTGTCTCCAGCCTCAGGAGTCAGGAGGCTCTGAAATGTCTAAATGTCACATGGCTTGACCACAGCCAGGGAGGGGCAAAGCCAGGCATTGAGGTTTCTTTTCTGATTCCCAAGAAGAAGGAAGGAGGGCGGGAGACAATAATTAAAAAAAAAAAAAAAAAAAAGAGAGAGAGAGAGCAAGACTTGTTAGAGGCCACGAGGAGTCTCAGGCCAGAGGTGTCGCTCCCCAAACCCGGGATGGGAGGGAGCTGGGGGCCACCCTACCCTCCTGCTCTTTCTTCTGCCCTGGGATTTAATTGCTCTGCAAGTTCAGTGAGCTGTTCACTGACAACACTGGGGGCTCTGGGCTGCTCAGACTCAGACACAGGTGTGCCCTCCCCGCTGAATTTATGAGACCCCAGACTTAGGGGGCCTCAGGGCAGTAATTCAAGGCAAATCCTAGAGACCTGTTGAACCCATGGCTACTCAGCAGCAGAATTCCCTAGGAAGCATTAGAAAGCTACAGACTGCTCCGGGCTTCTGCAGGCTCAACCCTCTGCCTCCTGCTGCCTGCCCCTCCCTGCCTACAGCAGCCCCCCTCAGAGCATTTCTCTCCCCCCATCACTAACTGCCTGTCTCCCACCACCCCCTTTAGGACCTTCCCTCCTCCAGCCCATCCTTGGAGCTGCCCAGTTCCCTATGAAATGCTCCTCCCCACCTCGCCACCAACATCAGCCCCTCTGTTGCCCTCTGTACCCCATACTGGGCATTCTGGCTCTCAGCCCTTCTAACATTCTCTTTCCTTGCTTTCCATCAGAACTTTCCCCTTGAGCCAAACTGCTTTGTTCCTGTTCTGCATTGCCCTGGCTTCTGGATGCCTTGTGCACCCTTTTGCTTTGTTCTTTCCCAGCCCTACACAGGCCTGCATGCACATGCGTGCGCACACACACACACACACACACACAGAGAGAGAGAGAGAGAGAGAGAGACACCCTGCCTACTGCTCACACACTTTCCTCCTCCTCTGAGTCTCCTGAGCCCTCTCCCTTTTTCAAGTCCCTGCTCCAGCCCCACCCTCCCTGGGCCTGCCCAGGCCAGCCCTGTCCGGGAGACCTCTCCTCTTTGAATGGCAGTGCCTGCGTCCTCATCTGTTCCACGCCCTCCCCAAGTTCATTCTCTTCCTCCAGAGCTAGCCAGACCTCCCAAAGAGCCCTGGCAGGAGCTCCCAAAGTAAGAGTTTCTTTGATCTCCTAGGTAGCTGCTCAATGCCAGTTTGTGGATCGACATGTGATTCTTACATTTGCAACAACATCTTCTGTGAGTAGCCTGCTCCCCCAGCACGAGGAAAATGAGACTGATCCTGAGAGGATTTGATTCGTGCATTCTGGAGGGACAAGCCTGCCTGGAAAAGTCTCCTGCAGGAGAGGCAGACCAGGCTGCCCCAACCTGAGTGTGGACTCCAGCCCTGGGCTGCCGGGCGATATGTCCTCCCATGCACCCACTACCCTCACCAGTCTCAGCAGCGACTCAGAATCTCTGTCTGGGTCTGGTCCACCACCTTCCCCTATCTGGACTTGAACTCCTTCAGGGCTGGAACAGTGACCCGTCATCCTATCATGCCCACAGTGACCTGCTGGGTGCTGTGAGATGTCAGTTTGGGCCCTGCTGTGTGCACCAACTTCACTGGTGATACTGTTACCACCTTAAGGGTCAGAGAGGTTTAAGAACTCACCCAAAGTCACCCAGCCAGTAAATGGCTCAGCTGGGGTTCAAACCCAAGTCTATAAGATGCCAGATCCCCTGGTCCATCCAGACACCTGACTGCATCTCGTACATTGCACACAGTAGATGTAAACAATACAAACGTCTACAGAAGTCAGGGACTGGGCGCGGTGCTTCACACCTGGAATCCCAGCATTTCAGAGGCCAAGGTTGGTGGATCGCTTGAGCCTAGGAGTTTGAGACCAGCTGGGCAACATGGTGAGACCCCGTCTCTACAAAAAGTACAAAAATTAGCCAGGTGTGATGGTGCACACCTGTGGTCCCTGATACTGGGAGGCTGAGGTTGGAGGATCACTTGAAGTTGAGGTCAAGGCTACAGTGAGCCAAGATTGCATCACTGTACTCCAGCCTGCGGGACAGAGCCAGACCCTGTCTCAAAAATAAATAAATAAATCTACAGAAGTAAATCTGCCTGGAAACGGAGAACCTAAAAGAATCATCAGGAGGTTTGGTTGGTGATGTAGCATTAAGGTGCCTGAGAGCCTCTTACACACACAGGGCAAGTGGGGATCTAAGCCAAAGCACCTCCTCCATGGTTTTAGGCCTATGCTGGTGAACAAGGCAGATAGATGCAGCCCCGACAGCACCTGCCTTCCAGCTCTGCCACTGGACGGAGACATCACAGACTTGTAGCAGGGACAGCCATCCAGCCCACTGGGTGTTCACATATCTTCCACTTAAAACCTAGAAAATGGAAGCGCAGAGTAGACATAAGCCTGGTGCTGTTTTAAAAGGGAATGGTTTAGTAACCTGTAGGTAGCTCTCTTCCTATCCCCTGTGCCTGCATGCAGCTGTGGGACCACAGTGGCTTGACACCTCCATCAGTTCCCCCATTCTAGGGTCAGAAGTGGGTCCTATCAGAAGGTAGAGTTTTCTGGCCTGGGCACATTGCAGAAAGTGCTGCGGTTCTAATTCTCACCACCAGAAGGCGCTCCCAGACCCTCCGCTGGGTTCATACTACAATGTTTCCATCTAAATCCATGCATCAGTTTTTTCTCACTCCTCTGTATGTGAAAGCTACACCTAAAATGTTTCTACTTAAATCCATGAACTAGTTTCCCTTACACCTTCCTCTGTAGGCGAAAGTTCCTCCAGAGACTAGAGCAGGACTTTCAAGGCCCATGAACTGGGAAATTAACTGTTTAGGTGCCAAAAGTGGGAGTTGTGATGGGGGTTAAACTGACAGAGGAGGCGAATGCTATTGCTGTTTGAAAACGTAGGCCCGGCACTGTGGCTCACGCCTGTAATCCCAGCACTTCGGGAGGCCAAGGCGGGCGGATGACGATTTGAGGAGATGGAGACCATCCTGGCCAACATGGTGAAACCCTGGCTCTACTAAAAATACAAAAATTAGCTGGACGTGGTGGTGCATGCCTGTAATCCTAGCTACTCAGGAGGCTGAGGCAGGAGAATCACTTGAACCGGGGAGTCAGAGGTTGCAGTGAGCCAGGATCGCGCCACTGCACTCCAGCCTGGTGACAGAGAGAGACTCCGTCTCAAAAAAAAAAGAAGAAAAAAAGAAAAGAAAATGTAACCACACATTCAGCTTTCAAAATACCCGAAGGCTCGGCCGGCTGCGGTGGCTCAAGCTTGTAATCCCAGCACTTTGGGAGGCCAAGGCGGAAGGATCATCTGAGGTCAGGAGTTCAAGGCCAGCCTGGCCAACATGGTGAAACCCTGTTTCCACTAAAAATACAAAAATTAGTAGGGTATGGTGACGGGCGCCTGTAGTCCCAACCACTTGGGAGGCTGAGGCAGGAGAATCACTTGAACCCGGGAGGTGGAGGTTGCAGTGAGCTGAGATCACGCCACTGCACTCTAGCCTAGGCAACAAGAGTGAAACTCCAGCTCAGAAGAAACCAAAAATAACCAAAGGCTGAGGACATCAGTTCAATGTGTGTGTGTGTGTGTGTGTGTAACAAAGACCACAGTGTGTAGACATTGGGTTTCAGAGATCACCTCTGTGTCCAGCGAGTCTGGACTGATGAGACTCTACCCCACTGGTGAATGTGGACCTGCATATGTGTATGGCAGCGGGAGTGGAAACATTGTCCTGATGTGTCTCCTAGCGTGTCTAGCTGTGTGTGTGTTGTTAGGAATGCTGGATGTGGATTGAGCTTTTGTGGCTGTGCTAGTGTGTGTGTGTGTGTGTGTGTGTGTGTGTGCGCGCGCGTGCGCGCGCGCCTGCCCCTGCTTTGGCATTTCTGCCCAGATCCAGGGGCTCTGCCATATGGGTGAGCAGGTACACACACGTGCTTAGTAGTATCTCTAAGGGTGTCAAGGACATACGTGTGTGCTGGTGCTCTGAGCCTGCCTGTATTCAATTTTGTGTGATGTGTGGCCCACATGCACCTGCTGTATATAGGGACTCTCAGGCTCCAGGGAGGAGACATACATGTGTATGTGTGTGTTTATGGGTGTGCACCCCTGGTGTCCTGCCTCTCCTGGGGCTCAGTCAAGGCCTTCTGCTCTCTGTTTCTGGGATGTTTTACTTCCCCATGACACAGAGCCCTTCTAGGCTGCTGCTCTCCTCTGTGAGCCTTGCACCTGCCTTTCTCCTTCGCCAAGCATGCCTTAGGGGAGATGGTTTATTTCTTCAATTAAAAGAAGAAAGACCCTGGGAGGCTGCACACTTAAAATTACCACATTTTAAAAAGCTCTGACAGTCATGAAACTATAAACCTCACAGCAGTGTCTCTGCTGCCCCCAGGCTACTCCCAGCCCTGAACTAAGGGGTTCACCTCCTCCAGGACTTGGATGGCCCCTCTCCTGAGGCTGGAAGATCACACCTTTTCTTCTCTGATCAGAGAGACCCCAGTATTGTTTGCATGTGTAATCATGTGTTCATCTTTCCGTTCCTCCAGATCTTTTTCTTCCATAGTGTTATATTCAGGAAAGAGGTTAGGATGCAGAAAACCCAGGTTCTAGCACCCTTTCCCTGGCTGGGTGACCTTGGATGAGGCTCCTAACCTCTCTGGGCCTCAGATTTTTCCATGGCAGAATGAAGCTGGTGCACATCATGATCTAAAGTTTCTTTCTGCTCTGACACTGACATCTGAGCCCCACAAAACCTTGACAGTGAGTATAGGAGTCTGCATTATCCCCATTTTAATAAAGAAACAGAAGCTTATTAAGGTTAAGTGACCTCCCCCTTCCAGGGACACTGCATTTTCCACAACAGCACCCTGAAATTGACAAAGGCGGAGAGAGCAGCAAGAAACAGACAGGCACACGCTCACACTCCCTGCGTGATCCTCTCTGAAAACACCCCGACAGCCAGGAGGGGATTGATGAGAATTTGCGTCACAGCCCTACACAGTAATTATTGGTGTTCATAATGATGCCCTAAGGCATTACATTCCCCTGAAATGCCTTCAGAATCATCAAAGAAAGATTAAGCCATGCCTACTATAATTGCTCTTTGAAATACCTTCTATTTTATTCTCCTGCTTGGAAAATTGATAACCTATGGATTTTCAATTAACTTTAAGTTACAAAGAATATTCAGTTTACCCAAGTATCTCATCCATTTATGGTTCCTTTTAGGAGGAGTTGATTATCCATCTCAAGCTGTATTCCCCAAGGAGCCTGATGTTTTTACGAGATGACTGAGTTTGGGGGTGGAAAAACCCTTGATCTGTAATTGGAGGCCCTGGCTGCAGCCCTTTCTAGGACTGTGACTTTGGCAGGTCACCAGCCTCTCCAAACCTCAGTGTTCTCACCATTAAAAAAAATGGATTAATGCCAGTTCTGCTCCCTCGGGGTCATTGCCAGAATCAAGTAGATGATGGATGTGTTTGTAAATGTCATGTCTATGCAAATGAGAGACGCTCAGGAAGCACTTGAGAACTGCATGGTGAGACCTCTGGCGTAGCCAAGCCAGCCAAACTGCAAGGCTGGGCAAAGAACACATAACAGGCATCCTGGCCTCATGGCATTCCCAATAACAACTGATGCAGCCATGGCTAAGTCCCTAGGCCTCTCTGGGCCTCAGCTTCCTGATCTGTAAAATGGGGAGCAGGGAGAGTTGGACAAGATCAGAGATTGCAGATTGGTATTACAAGAACCAGTCGTGCCATGTTCTGGGCTGCTTTTAATTGAATGGCAGTGTTTTGAATTCATTGCCAGCATTTAAAAGTTGACAGGTTGCCTATAAAAAATCTGGAAATATGGCTTTTTTTTGACAAATGGAAAGATATGGTTGGTTACACTGGGCCCATGTTCATGCAAGGGAAAATTGGCCAGTGCCAAGTAGCTGTTGGCTCCCTCTTTCTCCCATCAAAGGCACCCAGGTGTCTCCCTTCCAGCTGGCTTGGGGAACCTGTGTTTACTTGCCTGGCTCCATGGGTTCTGACCCCTAAACTGACTGATCTCTAAAGCTTTAGACCTTGAACCATCATCACACCTCCCCCAGGGATGCTGGCCTTGAGGGGAAGGGTGAGGTGGGCAGTGATCTGGGAACTTCCGCAGGGCCGCCTTCTCCACCTGGCCTGGGATGGGGAGAGGCACATTCCTTCAGCAGCTCCCAGGCCAGTGGACAGAGGGCTCTGAAGAGACTCCCCCCACCCCAGCCCTCACAGCCAGAGCTAGTAACTCACAGCTGCGGTTACCCACACGCTGATTTCTGTTTTAAAAAATACTGCTGGGTAAACAGCGAGGGAAACCTGAGCTGTTCCCACACCACATAAATCCCCGGTTTGCTGTCCTATCTGGTTAGCTGGTTTCCTCAAATAATGGCACTGCTGCCTCGAAAGCAAGGGGCTGGAAAAGGGAGGCCCCGAGAAGTGGGCGGCTGGGAGTCTCCCAGGCTGGCTCCAGGCCCAGGCCTGGTGGCCTCCCTCCTTCTCTCTTTCAGCACTTCCTGCCCAGGGGCACTCACCTTTGTCCTCACTCCTTCCACCTGGGCCGCCCTTCCTCCACCCCTCTGCTTTGTCTCTCTCAAAAGACCTCCACAGAAGGCTTTCCTGGGGGACTCTGGGCCCCTCCAGCAGCCAGAAAGCCCATAGCCAAAGGCAGACCTACCCCAACACCGCATTTCCCTCTGGAAGGCTCCCTTTAAAGTTTCCTTCCAGAGCCTTCTGTCAAAGTGCAACGTCCTGACTCAAAAGGTAAGGCCAGAGCCTTCTGCGTCCTGAAAATGAGTTTAGCCTTGGATTAGGATTGCCAGATTTAGGGGGAAAAGAAGACACTCAGTTAAATTTGAGTTTCAGATAAACAATAATTTTTTAGTCTATGTCCCAAATATTTCCTGGAACAGACTTACCTCAGCACCCTGCATTTTATCTGGCAGCCCTACCTTAGCTCTTTTCCTTGAGAACAGGTTCCGATGGGGAAGAAGAAGAAGATAAAAGAGTTATTAGGGCCACCAAGGTGCCTATAGGCTGAATCTCCCAGCCTCCCCAGCAGTTCCTCACTGCCAAGTATATAGTTGTGGGCAATTGGTCTGTAGAGTAATTGTTGAACAGGACCCTCCTTAAAACAGGGCAGGGAGGGTTGGGCACAATGGCTCATGCCTGTAATCCCAGCACTTTGGGAGGCCAAGGCGGGTGGATCATTTGAGGTCAGGAGTTTGAGATCAGCCTGGCCAACATGACAAAACCCTGTTTCTACTAAAAATACAAAAATTAGCCAGGCGTGGTGACATGCACCTGTAGTCCCAGCTACTTGGGAGGCTGAGGCAGGAGAATCAATTGAACCTGGGAGGTGGAGATTGCAGTGAGCTGAGATCACGTCACTGCACTCCAGCCTGAGGGACTGAGTGAGAGTCTGTCTTAAAAAAAAAAAAAAAATGTAGAGAGGCTGGGCACTGTGTCTCACTCCTGTAAATCCCAGCACTTTGGGAAGCCAAGGTGGGAGGATCACTCAAGGAAGGAGTTTAAGACCAGCCTGGGCAACATAGCAAGACCCCATGTCTATTTTTTTTTTTTTTTTTTTGAGACAGAGTCTCGCTCTGTCGCCCAGGCTGGAGTGCGGTGGCACGATCTCGGCTCGCTGCAAGCTCCGCCTCCCGGGTTCAAGTGATTCTTCTGCCTCAGTCTCCTGAGTGGCTGGGACTACAGCCATGCGCCACCACGCCCAGCTAATTTTTATATTTTTAGTAGAGATGGAGTTTCACCACGCTGACCAGGCTGGTCTCGAACCCCTGACCTCGTGATCCGCCCACCTCGGACTCCCAAAGTGCTAGGATTACGGGCGTGAGCCACCGTGCCAGGCCTCCATGTCTATTTTTTTTTTTTTTTTTTTTTTTGAGACGGAGTCTCGCTCTGTCGCCTAGGCTGGAGTGCAGTGGCGCGATCTCGCCTTGCTGCAAGCTCCGCCTCCCAGGCTTACGCTATTCTCCTGCCTCAGCCTCCGGAGTAGCTGAGACTACAGGCGCCTGCCACCACCATGCCCGGAGAATTTTTTGTATTTTTCGTGGAGACGGGGTTTCACCACGTTAGCCAGGATGGTCTCGATCTCCTGACCTCGTGATCCACCCGCCTCGGCCTCCCAAAGTGCTGGGGTTACAGGCGTGAGCCACCGCGCCCGGCCCCCCATATCTATTTTTTAAACGGGTTGTGGGGAGGGGGGCAGTGGGCAGAGAGATGGGGAGAGTCCATTTGTCCTTCCTCCTTCGTGCTGTGTGGAATGCTGACATGCCAGCTGAACAAGGTGCCGCAGGGGGGCAAAGTAGAGAGACAGTGCCTGGGGGAGAGGCCATCTCAGCTTGGACTGTCACCTCCGGCCTTTTTTATGGGGGAGAATAATAAACTCTGTGTGTTTCCCCTTTTGTCATTTGTTTTCATTCTATACAGCTGACTCCAGTACAGAACCCCTGGAAGGTGTTCATTTGCTGGGTGCTTACTGAGTGTCTGTACAGTGAGCCACCACTTTACAGTTGAGGAAACTGACTCATATGACCTCCAAGAGCCAGGTTTCTATGCAGGCCATTCTGTGTGTTACATTTTTCAGTCATCTGCCTACAATTTTGGTAGCAGACAAGTAGAGCACCAAAGGTTTAAATGTATATATATGTGTGTGTATATATATATGTGTGTGTATATATATATGTGTGTGTGTATATATATATGTATACACACACACATACACAGAGAAAACCCATCTGCAGAACTTACCTCCCTTAGCTTAGTGTTTTCTGAGATTTAGAGAAAGACCTCGTTATTGGGCCCCTGGGGTGGAATGCAAGGACTATGTTCTGTAGTTTACTCAACTCTGACCCTTGGATCATATTATTTGAGCATTACAAAGCCCTGTCAGGGCCAGGCGCAGTGGCTCATGCCTGTAATCCCAGCACTTTTGGAGGCTGAGGCAGGCAGATCACCTGAGGTCAGGAGTTCAAGACCACCCTGGCCAATATAGTGAAACCTTGTCTCTATTAAAAGTACAAAAAATTGGCCAGGCATGGTGGCGCGTGCCTATAGTCCCAGCTACTTGGGAGGCTGAGGCAAGAGAATCACTGGAACTTGGGAGGCGGAGGTTGCAGTGAGCCGAGATTGCACCACTGCACTCCAGCCTGGTGACAGAGCGAGACTCCATCTCAAAAATAAATAAATAAATAAAAATAAAAATAAAAAATATTAGCCGGGCATGGTAGCATGCACCTGTAATCCCAGCTACTCAGGTGGCTGAGGCAGGAGAATCGCTTGAACCCAGTAGGCGGAGGTTGCAGTGAGCCAAGATCACACCATTGCACTCCAGCCTGGGCAACAAGAGTGAAACTCATCTCAAAAAAAAAGAAAAAACAAACAAACAAACAAAAACCCTGTCAGGCAGGCTGGCAGGCAGTAGTAACTCTGATGCCTCAAAGTCTTCTGAGAAGCAAAGGACACATGTGTACATTCCAAATAAATCCCAGGCCCAGTAGTAAACACGCTAGCCCACAGCCACGTATACTGTATCCAAAATCTGCCTGTCTTTTGTCCATCCCTTAAGGTCTTGCTAGAGACCAAGCATCTCATCTGATTCACACATTCTACTATGTAAGCGCAGGCTAATGGCTTCATCCTGTGCCCTGCTCAGTGGCATATAAATATTTCACAGGGCTCTCTGGAGTTGTCTGTAAGGCAACAATCTCAGGTATCATCGTCTTCACCATCCAGATGTTACCCCTGCATGCCAGGCTATGACAAGAGCTTTCATAGACCACCTCACTCACGTCTCTCAGCATCCTCATGCGGACGGAAGAAGTTTATCCCCATTTTACAGATGAGGAAACTGAGGCTCAAGAGATAAGGCAAGTCGCTCAAAGCCATTTAGCTTATTAATAACAGAGCTGAGGTCAGGCACAGTGGCTCATGCCCGTAATCCCAGCACTTTGGGAGGCCAAGGCGGGCAGATCACCTGAGGTGGGGAGTTGGAAACCAGTCTGGCCAACATGGCAAGACCCCATCTCTACTAAAAATACAAAAATTAGCTAGGTATGGTGCCAGACACCTGTAATCCCAGCTACTCGGGAGGCTGAGGCAGGAGAATCGCTTGAATCTGGGAGGCAGAAGTTGCGGTGAGCCGAGATCACACCACTGCACTCCAGCCTGGGCAACAGAGCAAGACTCCGTCTCAAAACAAAAAACAAAAAAACAGAGCTGAGATTTGAACCCACAGGCCCCCAATTCCCAAGGCCATGATTTGGATCCTTGTGTTATGTTGCCATAGAAGAAGGTATCTGGGGGCTGGGATGAGCCGTCTTCACCTACATTGTGCTGTGTCCTGCGCAGTGGTTCAGCATAGTTAAGGACAAGCTATTCCTCACATGCATCACCCTTTATAGTCAGCCAGCTCTGTTCTCAGATGCAGTTCATTTATCCTCCTAACCGCCAGGTGAGGCCGGAACTGTCAACTCCATTTTGCCAGTGAGAAAAATGAAGCTTAGAGAAGGGTGTGATTTGCCTGAGACCACACAGCCGGTAACAGGCAAGGTCACACCTTGAACCCGTGTCTTCTGCCTCCAGGTCCAGGGCCTTGCCCTGACACCCTGCCTCTCCAAGCACAAGTGGGTGGGGTGGCCACAAACAGAAGCAGCCCCGTCCTGCCAAGTACACGCCTGCCTGCCACGCACAATGGGAGACATTCCGCAAGTTCCATGTGATGGCTCAGGTGTGGCCAGGCTGAAAGCCCTCCTGGGCCCCCCCACGCCCCTGGGGGACCTCCTCGTGACTCACACTTTTCCTCTTCCTCCCCTTATTCTCCCCCACAACAATCAGAAACCGGGGTCCCCTCCCTTCCTGAAAACAGAGCTCTCCTCATGAGGCCACAGGGCTTTTTCGACACACAGCTCCTTCCATCCATCTCTGTCTCTGGCCCTGTGGGGCCTTGACAGGGAAACGCTGACTTTGAGGAGGTTAAAGGTGCTGGTGCCCGGCCTTCATCTAACAAATGGGTTGTCGTGAGGGGAGGAACTGTTGTTGTTTTTTCCTGGCCTCAGAAGAGGGGCCTGTCAGGAAGATGTAGGGGCCAGCAGGCCCCCGGCCGCGCCCCGCAAGGTGGCTGACAGACGCCAGCAGCTGCCGGGGGCTCCGGGGTGCCAGGGGCCTGTGTTCTCAGGGCAAAGCACCCCACCGCGCCCCCTCCCCATGGCCCTCCTGACCTCCCTGCCCACCCCACCATGACCCAGGGCCCACCCCATCCAGGGGCAAAGGGCCAGGCGCTGGGCCTCCCTGCCATGAGGTCCCTGGGCCAGATGCAGAGGTGGAGCAGGAATCCGGTTACAGCCTGCGGCCAGCCCAGGGGAAGGTTTTCCTAGGGAAGCTGACAAGCCAGATCTTCCTCCCAGCCTCCCACGGATTCCTTCCAGAACCCCCACAGCACAGCGTGCCCCCCCTCAAAGGACCTCACAAGGCTGTTTCTGTAGAATTTCCTCAGAACTCCCCATTCCCAGGTTCACCCTTTGGGATCATCGAGGTTAACCAGAAATAGATGTGCTAGGAAGGGAGCCACATTTGTCCATTACTTACTCTGCCTTTTGCATAAAGGATTTCTTTCTTTATTTCTTTTTCTTTTTCTTTTTTTTTTTTTGAGACAGTGTCTCACTCTGTTGCCCAGGCCGGAGTGCAGTTGTACAATCTCGGCTTACCGCAACCTCTCTGCTTCCCAGGTTCAAGCGATTCTCCTGCCCTCAGCCTCCCGAGTAGCTGGGATTACAGGCATGTGCCACAACACCCAGCTAATTTTTGTATTTCTTTTTTTTTTTTTTTTTTTTTTTGAGACGTAGTCTCGCTCTGTCACCCAGGCTGGAGTGCAGTGACATGATCTCGGCTCACTGCAAGCTCTGCTTCCCGGGGTTCACACCATTCTCCTGCCTCAGCCTCCCGAGTAGCTGGGACTACAGGCGCCCGCCACCACATCCGCCTTTTTTTTTTTTTTTTTTTTTTTGTATTTCTAGTAGAGACAGGGTTTCACTGTGTTAGCCAGGATGGTCTCGATCTCCTGACCGCATGATCCGCCCGCCTCGGCCTCCCAAAGTGGTGGGATTACAGGCGTGAGCCACCGCGCCCGGCCTAATTTTTGTATTTCTATTAGAGACGGGGTTTTACCATGTTGGCTGGGCTGGTCTTGAACTCCTGACCTCAAATGATCTGCCCGCCTCAGCCTTCCAAAGTGCTGGGATTATAGGTCTGAGCCACCGTGCCTGGCCTACATAAAGGATTTCATTGAAGATTTGCAAATGTCTGTGGGCTGGGCTGCCTCAATTTGAATCCTGGGTCCTCCGCTTCCCTGCTGTGTGGCCTCGTCCAGGTTACACAGTCTCTCTGTGCATCAGAGTCTTCTGCTGAAAAACGGAGCTGATAAAAAAAAAGAGAGAGAGAGAAACGGAGCTGATGAGAATGACTGTTGCCTCAGAAGTCTTTTGTGGGAATCCATGGGGGTAAAAATGTGTAAGGTGCAAAGTGCCTTACACAGATCCCACTCTGACTGTCATCTCAGATGAGGAAACAGAAGTTCAGAGAGATGGCCGGGCACGGTGGCTCACGCCTGTAATCCCAGCACTTTGGGAGGCCAAGGCGGGCGGATCACGAGGTCAGGAGATTGAGACCATCCTGGCTAACACGGTGAAACCCCGTCTCTACTAAAAAATACAAAAGATTAGCCGGGCGTGGTGGCGGGTGCCTGTAGTCCCAGCTACTCGGGAGGCTGAGGCAAGAGAATGGCATGAGCCCGGGAGGCGGAGCTTGCAGTGAGCTGAGATCATGCCACTGCACTCCAGCCTGGGCGACAGAGTGAGACTCCATCTCAAAAAGGAAAAAAAAAAAAGAAGTTCAGAGAGATAAGGTGACTTGTTCCAGGGCACACAGCCAGGAAGTGGCAGACCTGGGGCTTGAACTCAGACCTGTCTAACCTCAAACCCCATGCCTCTTCCTCTACATCTGGCCTGCTCCAAACTGAACAGCAGGACACCTGAGGCCAAGTGCTGATTCCACCATTTCTTAGCTGTGTGAGTCTGGGCAGCCCAGTCATCCATCTGAGCCTCAGTTTTGTCATCTGCAAAATGGAGACATAATTCTTACTTAACCCATCCTAGGAAAGTTGTGAGGCTCAGAGAATTGTGTGTGCCACAGCTAAGCCCTGGGCAAAGCAGAAAGATGAGTCTGGTTGGCAGCTATGACCCCATCCACCCTACTGGTCTACAACACTCTGACTGCTTGTTCCAGAAGAGGGCACATCTTTTCATATGTACACCCCTCCCCATCTTTTACAGCTGTTCCTGCTCCCAGGATGTGTATCTGACTGGAGTTTCTGGATTATAAGGCCAGTCGTGGCTTCATTCCACATCCCTGGGTGCCCTTTGGCTCTTCCTAGGAGCATCTCCTGCACCCAGCCCCCAGGGCCCCACCTCCAGGCTGCAGAGCTAAGACCTAGGGTCCCCTCCTCAGGGAACCCTCACCGTCTTTGGAAGCAGCCAGCAGAGACGCTGCTGTTAAGGTCCATGCCTGTTTCTGCCCCCATCCTGCTGCTCTGGGCCATGGGAATAACCAGTGGGGAAGGAGTTCTGGCCCCTGGGTGTTAGGAATGTCGTCCTCCAAGAAATTGCATTAACCCTCTGAGAGACCAGCAGGGCGCAGCCATGAGGAAGACTGATTGGGCATCAAGATGGCACTTGGGCTGGCTGCCCTGTGATGTGCACCAGCCCGGAGACCCAAGTGCCTGCTTGCCAAAGAGGCTCCTTTGGGGAATGAGGAGCCCCTGATTCCTATTTCCCTACCCCAAATTCCTCGGAAGCCTCCGCCTCTGGGGGATGAGAAAGGGAAGCAGGTGGGTGGAGGTGAAGGGGGCAGGGAGCAGGTGGGAGGAGACCCGAAGAAACTTCAAGGACCTTATTTAAGAGCCTTGCCATTGCTGTGAAGAAAAATGACTTGAAACCTCTCTAGAGAAGAGTGTGGCTAATTGGCATGTATGTTGGAGGTTAAAGAGCGGAAGGAAGAATCTGATTGTTTTTTTAAGTTACTGAGAAAGTGAGAATGTCACTCTGGGCAGAGAGAAATTCTTTTTTTCTAGAGTGTGCCTTTCTTTATACTACAGACCATAGTGGGCCGCTGAGACTTGCAAAAAAGATTTCTTTTAATCCACCTTCCTTTTTCGCAGGCAGCAGTAGAAGGGCCTTTAAATCAAATGCAATCACCAAGCTTGTCTCTTGCTCTTATTCCTCACTTCACTCCCTGGAATTTGGCATTTGATGGATTCTGGATCTGACTTAAGGCTTTTTCTAAATCCAAGACTTGGGGAATTTTGTTAACAGTGCAATAAAAATAACTTCATAGTGTTACAGGAGGCACATTAAAGACGGTGTGTGTGTATGTGTGTGTGTGCTGCTCTCTTTCCTTAAAAAAAAAAATACAGACAATGTTTCTTTAAAAGTCTCCATCTGCAAATCCCATTAGATGTGCATATAAGGTTTCTGATGATTAATAGTTGCCTGCTAGGGTTTTGGTTGGAGGGGATCTTGTGTGTGTGGGTTAACCCCTCCCTCTCCTCTCTCACATTTCACTTCAGAAATTTGTCACTCTCTCCCCACCGCAGGATTTAAAAGTGTGTCCCAGCAGCCCTGGTCCAGCCCTCTGCAGGCATTTGCTCTGGGCTCCAGGACGAGCTCCTCGTCAGCTGGTGCGTCTGGGTTGGGACAGTGAAAATGTTTAGTGTCATTGGCGACAAATACACATACAGGGGATCCCAGTAGGCAGGCTGGTGCATTGGAGGGGCAGGAGCAAGCCCGACATAGGTGTGTGCACACACATAGGAGTACCTGGCCACATGTGTGTGTACTTTAAGGAGAGACTTTAGTTTTGGGTTTTTTTGTTTTTTTTTTTGGCTCCTGGGGTAATTTTTCTGTTGAACATTTTTCCCTCCTATTTAGTTTTTTTTCTTTTGCATTTTTAAAAATTTGAACATAAAAAGTATAAAGAATCAAATCTTTGAAAGGACCGAGGCGTGCAGCGGACAGCAGATGGATCCCGCGGCCAGCAGCTGCATGAGGAGCCTCCAGCCCCCAGTGCCTGTCTGGGGCTGCCTTCGAAACCCCCACTCAGAAGGCAATGGGGCCTCAGGGCTACCCCACTACCCGCCCACCCCATTCTCCTTCCACCAGAAACCAGACTTCCCGGCGACAGCGACGGCAGCGTACCCTGACTTCTCAGCCTCCTGCCTGGCAGCCACCCCACACAGCCTGCCCCAGGAGGAGCGCATCTTCACTGAGCAGCACCCCGCTTTCCCACAGTCCCCCAACTGGCAATTCCCTGTCTCAGACACCCGGCGCAGGCCCAACTCAGGCCCGGCAGGGGGTTCCAAGGAAACGGGGACCAGCAGCCTGGGCCTGGTGGACACCACAGGAGGCCCAGGCGAGGACTACGGGGTGCTTGGGAGCACTGCCAATGAGACAGAGAAGAAATCATCCAGGCGGAGAAAGGAGAGTTCAGGTAGGTGGCTCAGGAGCAGCTGATCATTCCTTTACTGTGTGACCTTGGGGAAGTTACTCACCCTCTCTGTGCCTAGGTGCTCTGAGCATGAATTTCTGTCTAGTCCATCCAAATGCAGGAGACTGGACCAGTTACCTTTGGGGTTTCTTCCACTGAGAGTTCTAGGATTCTCTGGTGATGGGGACCATGTCTGTGTCCTAGCACTCCTGGGCCCCAGGAAGGGTGTCCAGCAAGAGAATGAAACAGGATCAGCCAGGATTTGGAGGACACGTGAAATGGATCCTCTGGGTGCAGACTGGCGAGGGCTGGTGAGGGGCTTTCCTGAATCAGGCTGCCATTGAGTCATGCTCCTCCCCACCATGCTTTGGCCAGCCCCAAGTGGTCCTAGAGCCACAGGGCTCGCTTACCAGGGAAGTTCAGCTGAGGTTAAGGCTCTGAGAGCTAAGACTGAAGCTGGGACCCTGGGTGGCCACCCAAAGCCAAGACCCTATGTGTCCAGGAGCCTAGAGGCAGAGAAGCAGGCCTGCGGCTGGGATGGGAGAATCAAGGGGTGAGGGGGAGATGGAGGGCTGAGGTTTGGGGCAGACTGCCCACCAGGTATCACCCTGCGGAGCTGGGCCATGTCCAGGCCAAGGGGCAGACAACTCAGCATGCTGAGATCTGGCTGACCCCCGGGGCAGGCAGCCCCGCAAGGAGCTGCAAGGGATGGGCAGCCTCTGAGAGAGTCAGGGAGGCAGGCAGCCAAGGGAGTCCGTGCTGGAGTCCCAGAGGCTGGAGGATGAGATTGGCCTATTTGTTAAGATTCCAGCTAAAGCCCTTCTCTTCCCCAGGGTGGGGACCTGCTGCTTCTTCACCTCCCCACCAGGACCTCCCTGGTTGCTCACTCTACCTGTCCACCTTTTGTCTGGTTCCTTGTCCTGGCCTCGTTCAGAACAAAGCAGTGACCAAGCCTCCTGCCCGTGCTGCCCTGTTTTCCTCCTAACAGCCGCCCTCAGGGGCACGCCTGTCTGTCGGAGCCTGTAGAGGACCTTCCCATGGGGCTAACCAGGGTAGGACAGAAAAGAAGGACACCAACCAACAGGTGGGAATGCTTTGTGCTTTGCTTTATAAGCACAGCTTTCCCGAGTTTCTGCTCTTAGCCAAGCCCAGGAATGCTCTGAGATGAATAAAGGGGTCTCACCCAAAAAAGCTCAAACTGAGAGGAAGAAGAAGCCTGCAGAGGTGTGTCAGCAGTGGGATGTGCCCTGATGGGGAGGCTTAAGGTGCCATGGGATACTGACGTCAGCTCTTTTGAGTCCCACGGGTTTGGGAGATGGGGACAGTAGGTTTTATTAGTACCTTGATTCTCTCCATCTGCAAAATGAAAGACTGAAAGTTGGTGAGAACACAGAAAGAATGGGGTCAAACTAGAGTGAGCAGCTCATCTCCATTTGCCCAGGACTTTTCCAGTTTTAGCACTGAAAATCCTGTCGTAGGAAACCCCACAGTCCCAGGCAAACAGAAGAATTGGTCACCCTAGAAGTGAGCTCAAACCCCAGGCTTCAGGCCCCCGGTATCACCCCCTTCAGTAGATTTCAAATGCAGTCCTCATTTTGAAATGATGTTTGGTCTGTCTGCTTGAAGAAGCCCCTTCTTCAATGGGAGAGGAACTGTAGCAGCCTTCGTGGCCGCTAAATAGAAGGGCCCTTTAAACCGCCAGCCAGTTAGATCCCCATCCCGAAAATTAACTCATCCTGCCCCTGGTAGGAAATGTGCTAAGGATGAGAAGCAACTGTCAGCGACTTGGCTCTGAACCCGGTTGAAGAGCTTTCCCCTTGGTGGTGGCACCCAGCACTGTGGCTCCTTCCTCTCTGCCACTTTCCAGAGAACTGAGAGCCAAGGGCATTGGGAAGGGATAGCAAAGCCAAGAGCCTGCTGGGCTCAGGCAGAATCTTCCAGCATTCCGAGTCTCAGCAAAACCCAAATGCACCAGCTCTCTTTTTGGCGAGTGGCCGATGGCCCTGCAATGCAGAGAGAGCATTCACACTAAGCAGCTGGCCACCCAGGAGTACAGGGACACCCTCTGCTGAACGGCCTGCATGCTTCAGGGTCAGATTTTGGTGGAGGGAGGTTCCCATTCGCAGGGGCCCTGGGCTTCTCTAAGGGTCCCCTCAGGAGCACCAGCAGCAGATGAGGCAGGGCCCAGTGAACTGACTCTCACTCATCCCCCTGTGATTCCAGACAAACTCACTGTTCAGCATGGAAATCTTTATTGCCGCAATGCTTGCATCCTCCTTTGGAATTTAACTGAAGGGGAGGAAGGAGGCAAGAAAGATCAGCTTTGTAAGAGCCCAAAGAAGGGGGAAAGCGACACAAGGCTCACGACCTACTCCAGGAATCTGGAATTCAGCTCAGAAAAGGCAAACCCACAGAGAGCCCCCCACCCAACCCTGCCAATCCTGAGTCTATAATTGGATCCCCTCTCCAAAATTGTGATATTTTGTTCATTATCAATTTTTTGCATTATTTTTGATTTTTACAAATATTGCCTTAAAATATTCTTTCTTTTTTTTTTTTTTTTTTGAGATGGAGTCTCACTCTAACGCCCATGCTGGTGTGCAGTGGCACAGTTTCAATTCACTGCAACCTCTGCCTCTTGGGTTCAAGCAATTCTCCTGTCTCAGCCTCCTGAGTAGCTGGGATTATAGGCGCACGCCACCTCTCCCGGCTAATTTTTGTATTTTTAGTAGAGTCAGGGTTTCACCATGTTGGTCAGGATGGTCTCAAACTCCTGACCTCGTGATCAGCCCACCTCGGCCTCCCAAAGTGCTGGCATGCGCCACCGTGCCCGGCCTGCCTTAAAATATTATTGATCTTGACTACAGAGGGGTTGGGCATGCCCTTGCATTTGGGCCTCCCCAAGTCCAGGCTGAGTGGTCCCTGGAAGGTTAACCAGCATTGATCAGAAACGTGTTTTCCGTAGTTCTTCCCAGCCAGACAGACAGGCTGCAGTGTCAGCACGACAACTTTTGGCTGCATGACTTTGGAAAAGTTCTTAACTTCTTCCAGCCTTTGTTTCCCTGGCTGTAAAATGGGAATATAGCAGTAGCACCTTCCATAGAGAGTCTCTCTGTGAAGGTTAGATGCAGTGATCCATGAGATTAACTCTGTGCCTGGCATATAGTAAGAGTTCAATAAATAGCAGCTGTAAATGGTATTAGGCCCATATTTCCTGAACCAGCCTTCAGAATATAAGGTCTGACAAATATTTCTATATTTATGGGGATGGTGGAATTGAATATTTCAATTATGCTGTCTCAGAAATTCCTGAGTCTAGGGAACTTCTGGCAATCATTTTGTTCCAGTTGTCATCAGGAGCATGGAGCTCAGAGACCTGCTGGAGAGGTTATGGGGTGAGTTGGGCCTGGCAAATGCACCCCATATTGAGTGGCTGAGAAGCCTCCAGAAATGGAAAGTTTATTGTAAGAGGAATGTTCTCTGCACTTCCTTCCTCCTCTGCCATCTCCTTCAACTGCTCCCCGCTCACTCCCAGTGGAATCTGGAGCTGATCTACTCAAAGAAATTATCAAGAAAGCAAGGGTTGGCCGGGCGCGGTGGCTCATGCCTATAATCCCAGCACTTTGGGAGGCTGAGCCAGGCGGATCACCTGAGGCCAGGAGTTCAAGACCGACCTGGCCAACATGGTGAAACCCTATCTCTACTAAAAATACAAAAAAAAAAAAAAAAAATTAGCCAGGTGTGGTGGCAGGCACCTGTAATCCCAGCTACTTGGGAGGCTGAGGCAGGAGAATAGCTTGGACTCGGGAGGTGGAGGTTGCAGTGAGCAGAGATCACGCCACTGCACTTCATTCAGCCTGGGTGACAGAGCGGGACTCCATCAAAAAAAAAAAAAGAGAGAGAGAGAGAAAGGAAGAAAGGAAGGAAGGAGAGAGACAGAGAGAAAAAGAGAGAAAGAGAAAGAAAAGAAAGAAAAAGAAAAAAAGAAAGAAAGAAGGAAGGAAAGAAAGAAAGAAAGAAAAGAAAGAAAGAAAGAGAGAGAGAGAGAGAGAGAGAAAGAAAGAAAGAAAATGAACAAACGGGGAGAAAGAAAGAAAGCAGGGTTCCTGGCCTTTGGCACTTCCCCACCCTGGAGACCAGCATGGTGTTATCTTACCCAAACCACTCCCAGCCCCAGGCCAATGGGGATTAAAGACCCCTGCTGGCAGGGACAGCTGTGAGGCCACTGTTGTTTTCCCCCAAACTGTCCTTGCTACTGTGGTTGTCTTTAATTTATGGGAATGAGGGATTTTGCGGTGGTTTCCTCATGGGGTTCAAGGGAAGGTTGCGTGTGATTAGAGTGGCTACAGGTGAATCCGATCGCCCGCCTGGGAAAGCCATGGTGCTAGAACTCAGCACTGCTCCCTCCTGCTCTCACGTCCTCACTCTGCTGAGACATGCCTTTAATCAGACGTGATTTGTCTCATCCTTCTTCAGCTCCAACACGTGTGTTCCCAGAGCTGTCCTGCCCCAATTTCTCTTTGCAAGACCTGCTCTCTGCCTGCCCCCGCCCAACCACAAATTTGCCTAAGGTATAAAACTCCACAAATAGGCCTCTCTCCTCTTTTCCCTCCTGATGCCCCTTTACAGGCCACCTCCCCACCCCAGGTCCCCTCCACTACCCCTGCCACGAAGCCACACCTGGGGACTGACCTTGCAAACACATCCTGCATTTTCTTCCCCCTCTCTGACTGTGCTCTGGTGGTTTCTCCTTGCCTAGAGCACTCTCCCCTTCCCCGTACTTCTGCCTGTTGAAGTCCTACTTAAAAACCACCCAGCTCAAAAACAACCCCTTCCAAGAATATTTTTGTTGTTCTTTTTCAAAAATTTATAGCTCCATTTGCATATAACATAGTATCAAAGAAAGCTACAGTTAAGAAATTTCAAAGTCTAGCATCTGCTAAAATCTGTGTTGATTTTCTCACTTTAGCTTGCAGTTGTTTCATAAAGGAACTCTTCTGAGGGTTCTTACCTGGGACATCTTATATTTGAAATCTCCTTTTTTAAAAATTGGGGTCAAATACACATAACATAAAAGTTACTGTCTTAACAGTTTTTAAGTGATACAGTACAGTAGTTGTGCAATCGATTTCTAGAACTTTTAATCTTGCAAAACCGAAACCCTATCTCCATTAAACAATGCCCTTTTTTCCCTTCCCCCACCCCCTAGCAATCACCATTCTTTCTCTTGCTAAACATTTGACTATTTTAGATACCTTACGTAAGTGAAATCATGCAATATTTGTCATTTTTGTGACTGGCTTATTTCACTTGGCATAATGTCCTCAAGTTTCAACCAGGTTGTAGCAAGTGACAGGATTTTCTTCTTTTTTTTTTTTTTTAAGAAAGACAGGGTCTTGCTATGCTGCCCAGGCAGGTGTTGAACTCAGGGCTTCTAGCAGTCCTCCCACCTTGGCCTCCCAAAGTGTTGGAATTATAGGTGTGAGCCACCATGCCTGGCCTCCTTCTTTCTGAAGACAATAACATTCCATTGTATGGATATACCAAATTTCTTTCTTCTTTTTTTTTTTTTTTTGAGACGGAGTCTCACTCTGTTGCCAGGCTGGAGTGCAGTGGCGCGATCTCGGCTCACTGCAACCTCCGCCTCCCGTATTCAAGTGATTCTCCTGCCTCAGCCTCCCAAGTAGCTGGGACTACAGGCACATGCCACCACGCCCAGCTAATTTTTGTATATTTAATAGAGACGGGGTTTCACCATGTTGGCCAGGATAGTCTCAATTTCTTGACCTTGTGATCTGCCTGCCTCAGCCTCCCAAAGTGCTGGGACTACAGGCGTGAGCCACTGTGCCCGGCCACCAAATTTCTTTATCCATTCATCTGTTGATGAACATGTAGGTTGCTTCCACCTCTTGGCAATTGTGAATAATGCTGCAATGAACATGAATGTGCAAATACCTCCTGGAGAGTGTATTTTCTTTTTCTTTTTCTTTTTTTTTTGAGACGGAGTCTCACTCTGTCACCCAGGCTAGAGTGCAGTGGCGCGATCTCAGCTCACTGCAAGCTCCGCCTCCTGGGTTCATGCCATTCTCCTACCTCAGCCTCCCGAGTAGCTGGGACTACAGGCGCCCGCCACCACGTCTGGCTAATTTTTTGTATTTTTAGTAGAGATGGGGTTTCACTGTGTTAGCCAGGATGGTCTCAATCTCCTGACCTCGTGATCCACTGGCCTCAGCCTCCCAAAGCACTGGGATTACAGGTGTGAGTCACTGCGCCCGGCTGGAGAGTGTATTTTCTTTTGAGTGTATACCTAGAAGGGAAATTGTTATATTATGTAGTAATTATATTTTTAATTTTCCAAAAAAATTATTTATTATTAGAATAAAATATAGAGACAGGGGTCTCGCTATGTTGGCCAGATTGGTCTTGAACTCTTGGCCTCAAACAATCCTCCTGCCTCGGCCTTCCAAAGTGCTAGGATTACAGGTGTGAACTGCTACACCTGGCCATATTTTTAATTTTTCCTTTTTCTTTTTTTTTGAGACAAGAATCTTGCTGTTGCTCTGGCTAGAGCGCAATGGCGTGATCACGGCTCACTGCAATCTCTGCCTCCCAGGTTCAAGTGATTCTCTTGCCTCAGTCTCCCAAGTAGCTGGGATTACAGGCGTGTGCCACCACGCCTGGCTAATTTTTGTATTTTTAGTAGACAGGGGTTTTACCATGTTGGCCAGGCTGGTCTCGAACTCCTGACCTCAGGTGATCCGCCCGCCTTGGCCTCCCAAAGTGCTGGGATTACAGGCATGAGCCCCTAATCTCCCCTTCTTATAAGCATATCAGGCAGATTGGATTGGGACCCACCCTAACAGCCTCATTTTAACTTAATCCCTTCTTTAAAGGCCCTATGTCCAAATACAGACACACTCTAAGGTACTGGGGTTAGGGCTTCAACATAGGAATTGGGGAGGGAAGCACAATTCTGCGCTTATAGGGACTGTACAGGACTGTACGGGGACAGGAACAAGGGACAAGGTTCAAACTGTGGCACAGACCGTTCAGTTGAAAACCCCTTTAGTGAAAGCAGCACCCAGATGTGTGCCCGACCCCAGAGCTTTCCTAGCTCAGGGTCCTGTCGGCTGGTAGAGCTTTTCCACTGAGACAGGAAGTTGTTTCTAGCCACAAGCAGATCCCTGAATTCCTATCTTATACCAACAAGTACAGACATAAAAAGTGGAGGCAGTTGGCCGGGTGCGGTGGCTCACGCCTGTAATCCCAGCACTTTGGGAGGCCGAGGTGGGCGGATCATGAGCTCAAGAGATCAAAACCATCCTGGCCAAAATGGTGAAATCCCATTTCTACTAAAAATATAAAAATTAGCTGGGCGTGGTGGCATGCGCCTACAGTCCCAGCTACTCAGGAGGCTGAGGCAGGAGAATCGCTTGAACCTGGGAGGTGGAGGTTGCAGTGAGCTGGGATCACGCCATTGCACTCCAGCCTGGGTGACAGAGCCAGATTCTGTCTCAAAAAAAAAAAAAAAAAAAAAAAAAAAAAGTGGAGGCATTTTTAGGAGTGAATCTCTAAAGAAGGGAGCTGTTTGACAGAGGAAAGGAGAAAAGAGGCATGGGCTGGGTGCAGGGGCTCACGCCTGTAATCCCAGCTATTTGGGAGGCCGAGGTGGGTGGATCACTTGAGGTCAGGAGTTTGAGACCAGCCTGACCAACATGATGAAACCCTGTCTCTACTAAAAATACAAAAATTAGCTGGGCGTGTTGGCTCACGCCTGTAGTCCCAGCTACTCAGGAGGCTGAGGCAGGAAAATCGCTTGAACCAGGGAGGTAGAAGTTGCTGTGAGCCAAGATCGTGCCACTGCACTCCAGCTGGGGAGACAGAGTGAGATTCCGTCTCAAAAAAAAAAAAAAAAAAAAAAAAAGGCAATGGTAGGCTGGGCACGGTGGCTCACACCTGTAATCCCAGCACTTTGGGAGGCTGAGGCTGGCGGATCACGAGGTCAGAAGATCGAGACCATCCTGGCTAACACGGTGAAATGCCATCTCTACTAAAAATAGAAAAAAATTAGCCAAGCGTGGTGGCAGGCGCCAGTAGTCCCAGCTACTTGGGAGGCTGAGACAGGAAAATGGCGTGAACCTGGGAGGCACAGCTTGCAGTGAGCCAAGATCACACCACTGCACTCCAGCCTGGGCGATGTGAGTGAGACTCCGTCTCAAAAAAAAAAAAAAAAAAAAAAAAAGCAATAGTAGAGATGAGAATGAAATAAATGGACAACCCCAATAAGTGTCACCTGGGTCGCCAGAGTGATGCCAAGTCCCATACAAGTGACCTCATGCCCATGCTCACCTTCTTGCTGGGCCACGGTACAGTAATAGGAGGAAGGGTGGTCAGAGACTAAGGTCAAGCGAATTAACCAGTTAGCCCTGGTTCAGGTCCCTGATCCACAACTTCCTGGCTGTGTGGACGTGGGTGAGTCCTAACCCTCCCTGAGTCCCAGTCTCTTCTGAGGAATGAGGATAACAGTACCTACTTCATAAGGTGGGTAGCTGTGAGACTAAATGATGTCAGAGATGTAGAGTCCACAGCCAACACTTGGTAACCCCTGGGTCCAGTTTTCCCAAACCCGCATATGAGCACCCCTCTCTCTTTAAAGTCCTCCCCTGATGCTGGCTGGCTGCATCAGGTTTCCCACGTTCAAAAACAGGCCAAAGTGTCCTGAGCTCTGCTGAAGTCTTTGCCCCCTGCTGTCAGCCGGGCCTGCCTGACTCTGATGATGCTACTGGCTTAGGGTTGTGGCAGTGCTGGGTGGGGTGTGGTTTGAGGGGTGCACAGCTGCAGCAGCTCCTCTTGTCCCGAGTCCATGTCCAGAACCCCTAGTGAGGAAGAAGTTTTATGGTCCAGAGTGGCCAGCGTGGGAGGGGAGACAGCAATTCCACACTCAGCCAGTATCCCTCTGGGCATCCCCGGCCTCCTGATTAGAGCTCCTGACCTCCTCTTCTGACAAGCAAAGAAAGCTCAGAGCCCAAAGCAGGACCCAGGCCTTGGCCACCATCTGAACTCAGAGGCTCCAGCACAAATCCCACGCCTGGGCCTGCTCAGGCCCCTGATCAGGTACAGTCGGAAGCTCTGGAGAAAGTCCATTTCTGCTGAGGCAGCAAGATCCTGACCAACATCGAAGAGGGAAAGGTCCAATGAGCCCGTGAGCTGTAAGAAGGTCAGCCCAGGGGTCGCCTCAGCTCTGCTCCGCCACTCTCCCATGCTAGGGACTCAGGATTCCTGCCCGCTCACCTATTTCTCTGGCTTGAATAAATCACGGGCACTCGGGCCCAGGGAGGGGGGATAACTCAGAGGCAGAGAATCCTTTCTGCCTGAGAGACAGGACTCACAGCCCCTGCAGACCTCCAGAGCTGGCCCTTTTCCCCAACTCCCTCTCTGCCCATAACTTGGGCTTCTCACCCAATTTGGCTCCCTGGCCTCTGGCCAGGACCCACCCCCTTCCTTTTCTTTTCTTTTCTTTTTTTTCCCCTTGTTTTTCTTGCATGCAGAGGTAGAGGAACAGTGTGAGCAGTGGGCCTGGGTCTCAAGCCCACACTTCCTTTGGTGACAGCTGAGGGTGACATATGGAACTTATAAACAAAACCCAGAACTACCCATGCCTCTCCCCATCCCCTCTTGAAAGCTGCTGCGCTTCCCCCTCACCAACCCACCCCACCTGGGACTCTCAGCAAAGACTATAGCACCAGACTTTTTTTTTTGAGACGGAGTCTCACTCTGTCGCCCAGGCTGGAGTGCAGTGGCACGATCTAGGCTTACTGCAAGCTCGGCCTCCCAGTTTCATGCCATTCTCCTGCCTCAGCCTCCCGAGTAGCTGGGACTACAGGCACCCGCCACCACACCCGGCTAATTTTTTTGTATTTTTAGTGGAGATGGGGTTTCACCGTATTAGCCAGGATGGTCTCGATCTCCTGATCTCGTGATCCACCCGCCTCGGCCTCCCAAAGTGCTGGGATTACAGGTGTGAGCCACCGCGCCCAGCCAGCATTACGCATTTTCATTCCAGAAGAACCTGCCTCTCTCCCATGAAACATCCCTTGAATTCCCTGGCCCCAGAGAGGCTGGGAGCCCTGCCGATGTCTCTTTAGGCACCTACAGGAGAGGAAAAGGGCCTGGACACTGGGGTGGGGCAGGGCTCAGTGAGACAGTCAGGCCAACCCCAGGAAGCCAGGGAGATCCTGGATGTGAACATCCAACCAGTCTCGGGCTGGCTCCATCCCAGTCTTGTCTATTTCGACGGGCTTTGACCCCTCCTTCTGAGGTTGAAAGTAGGAGAGCTTACGGGGACATCAAAGTGTCTATGCTGTGACAGTGCAGGAAGCCACAGACACCGTTTTCAGAGGATTTGCCAAGGTTTCACCTACTGATGTCATGCTCCAAATATTCCCTTCTTTTTCCCTCTCTGGGGAGTCCCAGGAAGAGAGATCTGAACCCAGACCCAGACAATGTCCCTAAGATAGGCACAGCCTCCATACTCATCCTCCCCCGAGGGCAGTGTGACATGAGGCTATACCCCTAGACTGGTCCCAGGGGCCTTGGGCAAGTCATTTAGTCTCTGGATCTTAATTGCTCATATGTTCAACAGGCTAATGTGTACCTTACCTACCTAATGGAATAATTAAGAGGATAAAATAGGAGACAGCCCAATAGGGTGGAAAGAGCTTCCTAACAAGAAAATCTGGGTTCTAGGCCCAATTCTGCCCCTAACTTGCCGTGTGTCCTTACAGGAGTTCCTTACCTTCTCTAGGCTCACCTATAAAATGAAAAGGTGACGTTGATCATCTCTAAGTCCCTCCCACCTCTACTTTCTATGATTCTGTAGTATCTGTGAAAGCCTAAAAGAAGTTCTCTTTGGAGGAAAGAAATCCCTTGTCAACTGCACAGTGCTATTTGAATGTGAGGCATTTGGCATCCTGTCTGGTTTGGATATTAATTTATGTAAACTGGTGCCCTCAGAGTTGGACTGTAGAGTACAGAACTCCAGAAATGTTCAGACAGGAATGGGTCTGTCTGAACCTCCCTGTAGCTCTGATAAAGCTGTCTGCTCACTTTACGAAGGCCTGCCAAATGTGGCAGCTACATATGAAATAATTTGCCCTGGATGGTGTGGAAGCTTATGGTGGAAACCGCAATCACACGCACACCGTTTGCATTTCTCTGGGCATTTGACTGTTCCCTCACAGCCCTGCTCCAGCAGAGGGTGAGGGCTATGCAGGGGCTGGGGTGGGGCAACTCCTCCCTAACCACAGAGGCAGCCCACTGAGGGCCAGCATCCTCCCTCCGCAGTCCTGGAAGAGGCATCTGCGGCCCCCAAGACAGAAGCAGCGCAGAAGTGATGTGGATTGCCATGTGACACATCTAGTTGTTGTGCCTGGAATTGTGGAACTCTGAAGGCTGCAGCAATAGTGGCCTAGGCCAGGTGCAGTGGCTCATGCCTGTAATCTCAGCACTTTGGGAGGCCGAGGCAGGTGGATCACCTGAGGTCAGGAGTTCGAGACGAGCCTGGCCAACGTGGAGAAACCCCATCTCTACTAAAAATACAAAAATTAGCCTAGTGTGGCGGCAGGCATCCATAATCCCAGCTACTCCAGAGGCTGAGGCAGGAGAATCGCTTGAACCCAGGAGGCAGAGGTTGCGGTGAGCCAAGATCCCACCATTGCGGTGACCAATCTCCAGCCTGGGTGACCAAAGTGAGACTCAGCCTCAAAAAAAAAAAAAAAAAAAAAAAAAAAGCTGAAAGGTCAGACATTTAAAAGATAACCCTTTCACACAGGTCTGGAGATGTGGTGCCTTAAGGAGCATAGTGCTCTAACTCTGCCCGTGAGTCATCTCAGATATAATCTCCAATAGAACTCTTTCTGATGGTTCTTGTGAACAGAGCTTCAGTGACATGCCAGGCACTGTGCTAGGTGATAACGCCCGCTATCCAGCTCCTGTTACTTCTCAGCGTGATAAGCACAGCGGGTGTAGCTATTCCTGCTTTGCAAATGAGGAAATTGAAGCTCCAAGAACCTAAAGGACTCGCCCAAGATCCAAAAGCTCTTCCTCGGTGCCTCACTCACCTACGAGTGCTAAGGCCCAGGTTCACCAACAGGTCCTCCGACACGTCTGCATATATAACTTCCCTCCACACAGCTCAAGGCAGGGAGAGAGAAACGGCCCAGCAGAGCCCTGATCATTGAGCCGTGGGAAGGCTGGGGAGGGCTTTGGAACAGAGCACACAGCAAGACCTCAGATCTGACTGAAGGGAGGAACTAGGAGCTGAGACAAGAATACGTGAAGTTGGAAGAGCCTCAGACTTCATCAAGGCTAAGGGTTCTCAATGGAAGAGAGAGTAGGGAGTGTAGGGCATCAAGGCTTATGTTCCAGGAAGGAATTCTGACACCAGCTCCCTGGCAGAAACAGAATCCGGTCCAATCCCATACTTCTACACATGCGGAAACTGAGGCCCACAGAGGAGAGGAAGCCTCCCTAACAAAGTTGTACTATCCTGGGAACAGACCATCCTGGGAAGCATGAGTTAGTTTCTTTTTCTTTTCTTTTTTTTTTTTTTGAGACAGAGTCTTTCTCTGTTGCCCAGGCTGGAGTGCAGTGGCACTCGTGGCTCACTGCAAGCTCCGCCTCCCAGGTTCATGCCATTCTCCTGCCTCAGCCTTCCCAGTAGCTGGGACTACAGGCGCCCGCCACCACGCCTGGCTAATTTTTTGTATTTTGAGTAGAGACGGGGTTTCACCATGTTAGCCAGGATGGTCTCGATCTCCTGACCTTATGATCCGCCCGCCTCGGCCTCCCAAAGTGCTGGGATTACAGGCGTGAGCCACCTGCGCCCAGCCCAGCATGAGTTACTTTCATGTGGCAGGGTGCACAGGAACTGTGCCCATGAGCAGGGTGACCGAACAGCTCCCAGAAACGGCATGCAAGTGCTCATAGTGTTTCCATCTTGCTGAATATGTTGCAATTTGTAATACTGTTGCAGAACAAAGAGAGCGTAACTTCCACTTCAACTTTCATAGCTTGCTTCCCATACTTCTGGTCCCTTCATCATTTCCAACAGTGGTGAACGTTGATCCCACTCTGGGAAGTTGACAAGGGACAACCGCCCTCCCAGAGCCAATATCCATCCCACCCACCATTAGTAGGTATTGCCCCCAGGTTCACACAGGGAGTTAGTTAGTTGAGACCGTCAGTTCCCAACCCAGACTTCTTCTTCCTGTTTCCTCTGCTGGAAATCGGCACTGGAACCCCAGAGGCTAAATCAGGGCAATAAGAGACAGGAGAGGAGAGGTGGCCCGGGATGGGGCATAGCTTGGCTGGCAGTAGTCAGCTGTCCTATTTGCAGAACTGGGGTGGGGGAAGTTGTTTGGGGGGACACCATGGGGCACCTGTGCACACCTAAGCAGGCCTTGGAGGAGGGTAGATGTGGGTAGCAAACAGGGTGGTGACCCCAGGACCTCTGGAAGGGGTGACAAGCCCAGCTGCCATGGTCCAGCTCCAGGCCCCAACCTGAGCCAGCCAGCCAGGAGATATGGAGAGCCTTGGCTCTAATCAGATGGATCTGGGTTCAAATCTCCCTTCTGTCACCTAAAAGCTGTCAGGCACACTGGGCAAGTTCCTGGGCCTGTCTGAGGCTGACTCTTCTGTATAACAGGATTATTTAGCAAATACTTAGCAAGTACTTTTTCCTCTTCTCTCTAGGAGAATTATGTGCAGAACTGGCTGGGGGCGCGGTAGGGGGCAGTTGTGCCAGGTACAGAAGCAACTATGGCTAGATGCTAGGGTGAGAAAAAGTGTTTCCCTGGGGAGACAGCTATTAATCAAATTATCACACAAACCCATGTTAGGAGTGCTAAAGGGGGTAAGAACAGTATCCACTCATAGGCCGCTGTGTGGTGAGGTTAAAGCCGCAGATGCCTCTGGGCACACACAGAAACCTTCAAGAAGTGCATCTGTTTCTATCCCAGCCCTTCAATGGCATCTCGTGGAGCTGATAAATTGGAGAATATATTTGTCCAGCACTTTTAGATTTTTCTTTTTTTTGAGACGGAGTTTTTGCTCTCGTTGCCCAGGCTGGAGAGCAATGGCGCAATCTCGGCTCACCGCAACCTCCGCCTCCCAGGTTCAAGCGATTCTCCTGCCTCAGCCTCCCGAGTAGCTGAGATTACAGGCATGAGCCACCACGCCCAGCTAATTTTTTGTTGTTGTTTGTATTTTTAGTAGAGACGGTGTTTCTCCATGTTGGTCAGGCTGGTCGCGAACTCCCGATCTCAGGTGATCCGCCCGCCTCAGCTTCCCAAAGTGCTGGGATTACAGGCGTGAGCCACCGTGCCTGGCCACTTTTTGATTTTAATAGCATGTTGCACACACATATTAACTCGTTCGGTCTTCCAATAACCCTAGGAGGTAGGTGAAATTGTTTTCCTCAATTTCTTGATGAGGAGACTGATGCCCAGAGAGGCTAAGTGACTTCCTCAAAGTCTCCAGCATGGAGATTCGGGATTCAAGCCTCTGCGGTCCTCTGGGCTATCCACTCCCCGCAACCGTGGAAAGGAAGGGCTGGGAAACACTAAGCCTCGGGACGGGAGGAGATTGGGAAACCAGTCCCCGACCGCGCCCGTCGTCTAAGCCCGGGTTTCCTGCCTCTCTCCGGGCCCGTGGGCCGGGCTGTGCTCCGGGAAGCCCGTCATCCGCTCGTGACCGACCCTCCCCGGCCCGCTGCCAGGAGGGGGCGCGGCGCTGGCGGCGGCCAAGGCCGGAGGGCTCCTCGGGGACCCTGGCCCGGGGCTGCGCGTCCTTCCCTCCTGCCCACGCTCCCGCTTCCGGAGGGGTCTGGACCTGCCTTCTCCGGCCTGGAGCCAGAGGCCGCCGGGCAGGCAGCCCGCGCCAGGATCTCAGCCCCCTGCCCTGCTCCCCGGGCGCGCCCCGCGGGCGGCCAACCCGGATCGGACGCGGACCCCCGGGCCAGGGTGCCACGACACCCCTGACCCGGGCACCGGGACTATCGGGCCCCTCCCCCGCCTTCTCGAGTTCCCGGAACGGCGGCACCCACTCCCCTTCCATCCCCCGGCGGAGGCCGCGGACGCGCAGCGCGAGGTGGGCCAGGCGCCCAAATCACTTTACCGTGCGCCTCCTGCTCGAGAGTCGCCCAGCCCAAGGCAGTGGGGTGTGGAGGCGGAGGACGGGGAAACTGAAATACAAAGGCATTGAGTGGAAAGCAATAGAGGGAGGTGCTGGGAGGGGAACCAGCTAGGCCCAAAGCTCCAAAGTGGATCGCCGGGTTAATGTGGGGTTCCTGCCTCGCCACCCACTCCCAATGCGGCTGCTTAGCCGACTGCATAGGCGGCTTCTCTGCCTTACACTAGCGGGTCTGAATTCCCCAGCCCAGTCCCCCAGGTAGCTTAGACCCGGCCTCTGAAAACAGAAGATCCCTCCTTCCAACACTCCTCGCCGGCAAGGCAGAGATGGGTCTTTCAGGGAGCAGGACGTTGGGCCGCAGGTTTCGGTAAAGCACCTCACTCGGAGCCACAGCCTCCATGTCTATAAAATGAGGACAATGGACCGGGCGCAGTGGCTCACGCCTGTAATCCCAGCACTTTGGGAGGCCAAGGCGGGCAGATCACGAGGTCAGGAGATCGAGATCATCCTGGCTAACACAGTGAAACGCCGTCTCTACTAAAAATACAAAAAAATTTGCCGGGCGTGGTGGCAGGCGTCTGTAGTCCCAGCTACTCGGGAGGCGGAGGCAGGAGAATGGTGTGAACCCGGAAGGCGGAGCTTGCAGTGAGCCGAGATCGCGCCACTGCACTCTAGCCTTGGCGACAGAGCGAGACTCCGTCTCAAAAAAAAAAAAAAAAGATAATTAATGAAGCAAAAGTCTTTCAAATGTTAGAGCCCCGGGCTCCTGCAGCCGTTCCCTGGCCACGTGGCATGCATTGCGAGTTAATTGTGTAAGTGTGTGGTCTTCTTCCCACCTCCTCTCCACCCACCACCTCCATTCATTAAAGTGAAGGTAGAGCTGCCTCCCACCCGTCTGCTCAAGAGATAACCATTCAGCCCCTTTTATTTGTTCAGGACTTTACCGTTTGTAAGCCCTTCCTAAATTTTTTTTTCAAGACATAGTCTTGCTCTGTCGCCCAGGCTGGAGTGCAATGGCGTGATCTCGGCTCACTGTAGCCTCCGCCTCCTGGGTTCAAGCGATTCTCCTGCCTCAGCCTCCCAAGTAGTTGGGATTACAGGGGCATGCCACCGCGCCCAGCTAATTTTTTGTATTTTTAGTAGAGACGGGGGTTTCGCCATGTTGGCCAGGCTGGTCTCGAACTCCTGACCTCGTGATCCGCCCGCCTTGGCCTCCCAAAGTGCTGGAATGAGCCACCGCGCCTGGCCCCTACATACTTTTCATTTGAACAGTATGTGTGTGTCAAATCGCCTGAATTTAATTCTTGTCTCCCACACCCCCTGGCTGAATAAACTTGGACAATTTGCTTAACTTCTCTGTGTTCGTTTTCTGGTCCATAAAGTGAGACTAATACTAGAACCACTTGGTTGGGCTATTGAGGAATAAGAGGCTAATATATGTCAGGTACAGCACCTGGCACAGAGTGTGTCCCCTGACCCTGTTGGCAGTTATGACTGAGCCCCGCTGAATCTAACATGCAGCCTGCTTCAGAGGGCTCCAGATGGCTTTCCAGACTTGGCCCTCTGGGGCAGATTCTGATTCCGTAGGTAGGTCTGGGGCAGGCCTGAGATCCTTCAGGTCTGAACAGCTCCCTGGTGCTACTGATGCTGCTGGCACCCAGGCACTCCTTTGAGTGGTGAGGTCTTAGAGCAGCGGACTTGACTGTGCACCAGACGCATCTGGAGGGTTTGTAAAAATAGATTGCTGAGCGCCGTCCCCAGAGTTTCTGACTTAGTAGGTCTGGAATGAGGCTAGGATTTGCATTTCTAACAAGCTCTCAGGTAATGCTGATGCTGCTGATCTGGGGACCATAGTTTGAGGCTTTGTTTTAGAGCATCTCACCCCTCAAGCTTATGGCCACCAGTAATGTCATGCTGGGGGGTGGGCTGGGGAGTAGAGGTCATTAAACGGCCAAGAGTAGCTTCTTGTGCTTTGGGAATAAAAGAAAGCTCGGGGTAGGGGGAGGGTGGGAGGCAGGTACCTGAGATTGGAAACCAAAAATAAAAAATCTTCCCAGTTCTAATATGGGTAAGACACCAGAAGGAATAAAAAGGACAGTGTAGCTTTTTTCTCAGCATCCTGTAAAAATAAGGGAGACTGAGAAAGACTGCCTAGTTGCTCAAGGGCAAAAGAAAGGGAATGGAGTCTCCCTCAGCCCATGTCTTCCTGTTTGGGGTCCTCTCTCCCCAGACAACCAGGAGAACAGAGGGAAGCCGGAGGGCAGCAGCAAAGCCCGCAAGGAGAGGACGGCCTTCACCAAGGAGCAGCTGCGAGAGCTGGAGGCAGAGTTTGCCCATCATAACTACCTGACTCGGCTCCGCAGATATGAGATTGCGGTAAACCTGGACCTCTCTGAGCGCCAGGTGCGCCCCCGGTGGCCCCTCCTCTTCTTTGCTCTCTCATCTCCCTCCCTTCCCTCCTTTCCCACCACCCCTCCCTGGACCTTCTCCTTTTTCTTCCTCCAGCCAGTCCAGCGGTTTTCAACTGTGGCCACACCTGAGAATAGCCTGGGGAGTTTTGGGTTTTTTTGTTTTTTGTTTTTTGAGACAGAGTCTCGTTCTGTCGCCCAGGCTGGAGTGCAGTGGCGCGATCTTACTGTAACCTCCACCTCCTGGGTTCAAGCAATTCTCCTGCCTTAGCCTCCCGAGTAGCTGGGCTACTGGCGTGCGCCACCACGCCCGGCTAATTTTTGTTTTTTTTTTTAGTAGAGGCGGGGTTTCACCATGTTGGCCAGGATGGTCTCAAACTCCTGACCTCAGGTGATCCGCCCGCCTCGGCCTCCCAAAGTGCTGGGATTACAGGCGTGAGCCACTGCGCCCGGCCCCTGGGGAGATTTTAATAGTGCTGATGTCTGGGCTCCACCCCTAGGGATGATTTTAATTGGCCTAGGATGGGATACAGGCCTCAGAATTTTTCAAAGGCCCCCTAGGTGATTCTCACATGCAGCTAGGTTGGGACCTATGGTCTGACTATTCCCAAACTTGAGTATATGTTGGAATCCCCCAAGGCACTTGTTCAAAATGTGGATTCTGGAGGTCCGGAGAGAGATTTTACTATAATGAGTGGGCCTGAGAATCTGTATTTCTAGTACATTCTCCAGGTGATCTGGATATGCAGCTGGTTCCTGGGCACACTTTGAGAAAAACTTCCCTGGCCCTTTGTTTTGGACTTTCCCTTCAGCCACCCCACACCCCCACACCCATGCTCTGATGCGGAATAATAGTAATAATAACCGTAATATTTGATAGCAGATTTCAGTTGACAGAGCACTCTGCCAGAGGGCTGGATATTGAATCAGAAGACTTAGATTCAAATCCTGCCTCTATCACTTTTCCTAGCCCTGGGACCTCTGGGTCTCCATCTGTAAAATGGGATCATAATCCTGCAGGTAATACTCAAGCTCAGATGAGAAAATGTGCTTACCAGAGCTATCTAAACCAAAAAGTGCTCTATAAATGTGCCTAAGGATAAGGCTGATGACCTCTGCTCCCAGACCCTTGGGGAATGGAGATAGGGGGCAGGGGGACCTGGCACAGGCAGGGCAGGGCATGTGAAGGGGGTGGGGCCAATGCAGAGTGCTTTTAGAACATGTTCCCCTGTCTGGGGCTTTATCCGAAGCCACAAGACAGACCTCTGGGCAGATTGGTATGTCCTCTCTTCGGTCTTAGTTCCTGGGGCCTTTGAGGGAGTAGGGAGTGGTAAGTGATGGTTTCAAGCTGGGGTCCCTGGAGTTACACCCTGGCTAGCCTAAGCATTGACAAGGGGAGGAGGTCACACCGGCCCTGGAGTGACCAGGCTCCTTTGCTTCCTCCCCCAGGTCAAAGTGTGGTTCCAGAACCGAAGGATGAAGTGGAAGCGTGTGAAGGGAGGTCAGCCCATCTCCCCCAATGGGCAGGACCCTGAGGATGGGGACTCCACAGCCTCTCCAAGTTCAGAGTGAGATTCTGCACGGAGGAAAAATGACTAAGGACTGAGCCCCCTACCCAACTACCCCCACCCCAATCCCACCTTCACCCTCTTCCTTCCCCAGCCAGGGCAGCCTCTCCACATCTTTCCCTGCCTCTTGGATATGAAACTGCCCAGCATTCCTGGGAGTCTTAGGATTTTCCAGGAAGTTCTGTCCAGCCTCTTAGCAGCCTCTTCCCTAGGGCCTTTGCTCCCACACTCTCATGGAATCAGACAGAGATCCTACCGGGCCGGATGAATCTGGAAACAGCTTCAGAGATACTGCTTCTCAGGGTCTCTTGGCTGCCACCCATGCCTCCTCCTACCGCCATTCTCCTATGTCAGCCAGGCCTCCTCCTGGTCTGGACACCACCTGGCCTGGTGGGAGAGGAGCTTTGGAACCAGCTGGTGACTCGGAAAGTAAATGCTTCAAAAGGAAGGAAATGACGGAGACACACGCCCTTGCCCACCTTCCTCTGTAGGCTGCACATCTGAGGCTTTGGGGCCCCTTAGTTGTCCCGAAACCCCAAGAAAAATCAGAATGAGGAGAGTCAAGGACAGCAACTCAGCTGCTGCAAGCCAGAAACACATCCCTGTCTCCAAATTTGTTGGCTAAGTGGGGACACTTCTGAGCACTGACTAGAGAAGACAGAAAAATAGCCCGATGTGGGTTTCGGTGTCCCCATATAGGCCCGTCCACACAGGCTTGACTGGGTGGACAAGAATGAACCCATGACAGCACCTGCTGCTTCAAAATCAAAATCAATTTAGGGATACAGCAGGGGCTGTTGGGCTGTGCTCCAGAGAAAAGGAGCAGCTACTCCTTTTAAATCCACGATTTCTGGATTGAAAACCTCTCCAGATGCCGAGTTGTTGGGCTGAACAACTAGGGGCTGAAAACAACGTAGAGGCTGGAAAGTGTCCCCTGCATTCTGGAGGGGAGGGGAGATAATAAGGAGGGCTGCTGGGTGAGGGCCTGGAGATGTGGAACCCTGGAGTGGAAGGTTCTCCAGTGACAGTATCCTGTGACTGCAAAAGGGGACAAGAAAATCCCTCTTCCTCCATGGGATGGATTTAAGCTCTTGCTGTGTGTTCTACAAATGCTGTTATTGTGGGAGGAAATGCTAGGTTTTTGTGTGTGGACTGCCCAGACCTCAGCCAGGTGTTCTGGAGATGACATTTGAGGACTGATGGCCAAAGAGCATGGGGGACTGAAGCCCTGGCTGCCTCAGCGCTCTGTCTCCCGACACCAGCTGGTGTTGCAGAGGGAGGTCAACGTGAGTTTGGATCTCTTGTACGCAGATGTAATCATTCACATGTAAAAATAACCCCACCTCCCCACCCCAAAAAGGGCAAGAGCTGTGGAAAATGATTGCCAAATGAGATGGCTGGTTAGAGCATGATTTTTTCTAAAGCATACTTCATATATTTTCTTAAGATTACATCAAGCTAATTGTGCAAGGTCAATTCACTTTGTAAGAAAACTCTCGGAGAAATAAAATCAATAAAAAGCAAAGTTCCCAGGCCTTTTTCTTTGCAGAGCGAACAACCACAGCTCTTGTGTGCAACCTTCTGATTGACCAGACAATGTCTAGAAGCAAGAGAAAAAGGGAAGAAATGATCTAGACAGAGCTGCCCCCCTTTAGTTTTTCAAAAGGTGGGTACAAAATATAATTGGTGCCAAAAAAAACTTTTTCTCCCATGCAAATGCATGGTCTTCATTTCTCATTGTAAAAGTTTAGCTTTCAGTTTCCCTAAACTATGACCTATCAAATAGTCAATGTTTTATAAACAAAAGATGAACTCTTTTGTTAATAAGGGAATCTTGACCACAAAGTAACCATCCCTAATGTTTAAATTCAAAGTTTGGAGATTTTATTTTTCAAGGTAGAAAAGTGTATATTAATAGTAGTAAAAAATGACATAAGAAAAAATATCCCATATTTTGTCCTTTTTTTTTTTTTTGAGACAGAGTTTCGCTCTTGTTGCCCAGGCTGGAGAGCAATGTCTTGGCTCACTGCAACCTCCACCTCTTGGGTTCTCCTGCCTCAGCCTCCTGAGTAGCTGGGATTACGGCCATGTGCCACCACGCCCAGCTAATTTTTGTATTTTTAGTAGAGATGGGGTTTCTCCATGTTGGCCAGGCTGGTCTCCAGCTCCTGACCTCAGGTGATCCACCCGCTTTGGCCTCCCAAAGAGCTGAGGTTACAGGCCTGAGCCACCACGCCTGGCCTCTATGTCTTTTTAACTAAAAAACAATTTGTCTCACCAAGATGTCAACAATGGACAAAACAGGACTGGCTACGGTGAGGGGAAAGAGGGAGGCAGGAGGGGAGACCTGGCCAGGATCTTGCATTGAGGCAGCCTGGGCCAGGTGTGGGCAGTGCCTGGAAGTGACATCACCAGGAGCTGGAATCAGGCAGACCCACCAAAATGAAGGTGCCAATTGGAATTGGGTTCAGTGGCTCAGGTTCAGGTTCACAGCCAAGCAACATGGACACGCTCAGTCACCCCCGTCCACCCTCCTGCTGGAAACTCAACTCTGTGGCTTCAGGGGACATCACCCTCTTCTGGCTTTCCTCATCTGTCCTAGATGTTCCTTCTCTGTCCCCCATCCAAGCCCCTTTCTCGATGCTTCTGCTCTCACAGCTGGTTCTCAAGGTTTTCTCTTTCTTCCGCCACCTTCCCTATTTTTCAATCTCTCCCCAGATGATCCCATCCACCTACTTTTTTTGTTTGTTTGTTTTTTGGGACAGTCTCGCTCTGTCGCCCAGGCTGGAGTGCAGAGGCGTGATCTTGGCTCACCACAAACTCTGCCTCCCGGGTTCAAGCGATTCTCCTGCCTCAGCCTCCTGAGTAGCTGGGATATGGCTAATTTTTGTATTTTTAGTAGAGATGGGGTTTCACCATGTTGGCCAGGTTGGTCTCAAACTCCTGACCTCAGGTGATCCTCCCGCCTCAGCCTCCCAAAGTGCTGGGATTACAGGCATGAGCCACCGCGCCCAGCCTATGTTTTTTTAAATTGTTGTAAAATACTCTAACATAAAATAAAAGTTATCATTTTAACCATTTTGAAGTGCACGGTCCCGTGGCATTAAACATTTTCTCATTGTTGTGCAGCCATTGCCACTATCCATCTCCAGAACGTTTTCATCTTCCCAAACTGAGACCCTTTGCCTATGGAACACTAACCCCTATCCCCTCCCCTCCATTCACCTGCATTTACATAGTGTTTGCACCATATTGAGCACTGTTCCGCTTTACATGTACAAACTAAGTGAATTCTCTTAGCCATCCTAAGAGGTAGTACTACTGTCATTCCCATTTCACACATGAGGTAACCAAGGCGGAGAGAAGCTGAGTAAACTCCCAAGGTTTTATGGTGGTTAGTGTTTGGGGTAGATTGTATTATTGGGCCTGGTTATCTTCTTCCCTCTCCACTGGGGAACATGCCTCCCTGATCATTGCCATATGATGCACCTGCTGTGGTAAGGGCACACTTCCTCACCTAATTGACATCAGCTTGTCCTTGTGGCCTGCTTTGGCCAATAGAATGTGAGCAGAAGGATATGTGCTGTATCCAAGCAGAAGCTTTACGGGTCATCACACGGCTATACTCCTGCTCTTTTCCCTCTGTACGAGGCTGAAATGGAGGATCCCTGGGTTCTAGAAGGAGAAAAACATGGAACAAAGCCAAAGCTGACCCCATAGCCTTCACAGATGTCAGTAAGGATATAAACATTTGTTGCTGTAAGCCACTGGGATTTGTGGGTCACGAGCTCGTGAAAACTGACCACTCCAGTGATGAAGCTGGGTTTGGAATTGATGCATTCTGGCCCCAGGCCAACACTTCCTATGCCTGATCTGGGTGCCTAAGCTTTTCTATTCTGCTGCCTACTGCCCTTTGCCACCTAGGATGACTATAAGCATCTCAAACTCCGATATCTGAAGGGGAAATTGCCATTCCTGCAGTTGAGTGAGCACCACTGCCTGCATTCTGATTCTTCTACTTTAGCTGGCAACACCACAACCTACCTGTTCATTCACACTGGAAACCTGGGGCACATCGTCATACGGACCTCTGCTTTTCCGAACCAATCCACTACCTGGGCCTGCTCATTTTACTTCCCACATAGATACTTCTCCCACCCATGGCATTGTCTTCCCACCACCACTGCCCTCCTTCTGGCTGTTGACGTCTCACTTGAATTAGAGCCTCTGAGAGCTCTCCCTCCTGATCTGAGGCTGCTCAAATCCCATCCCCTCTCAGCCTGTAGAGTGATCACAAAAAAAAATTCAACCCTGTCACCCCCAATTTAAAACCTATCGATAGCTTTCCTCACCTACAAAATAAAGAGCCTTCACAGGTCTCCATGATCCAGCCCCTGACCACCTCCACAGCCGCAACCTACCACCTCCGCCACAAATCCTGGGCTCTAGCAAGACCAAGCCATCTTCCATTCCACAGCCATAGGCCATGTGATTTCTCCATTCCTTGGCTCATTCCCTTCTGTCTGGAGTGCTCTCCCACACCTGGAGCCCCAAGGACTTATGGATTCCAGGAGCACTCTAAAGGAACACGCAGGAAGTTTTAATATAAATATGGCCCAAGTTTTTTTTTTGTTTTTTTTTTTAAGAGACTTCATTTCCCAAGCTGGAGTGCAGTAGTGTGATCATGGCTCACTGCAGCCTCAAACTCCTAGCCTCAAGCAATCCTCCCACCTCAGCCTCCTGAGTAGCTAGCTGGGACTAAAGGTGTGAACCACCATGCCCAGCTAATTTTTAAATGGCTTTGTAGAGATGGGGGTCTCACTATGTTGCCCAGGCTGGTCTTGAACTTCTGGCCTCAAGGGATCCTCCTGTCTCACCTCCCAAGGCCCTGGGGTTACAGGCATGAGTCACTGCACCCAGCCCAAACTAATTTTCAATAGTAGATCAATGCCTAACACGAGGCAGCAACATTCACCAATTTCTAAAACCATCAGAAAAAAACCTCAGTGTGAGAATTTTCCTTTCCCCAATAAACCCAGTTAATAAGCCCACTGAGGAGAGTTTGATCATGAAATTAAAAGTACATGCACACAGCAATCAAGAGGTTTCTGGTTTCTTTTGAACATTCCATGCACTCCTCTCCCTCTTCAGCGTTGGTGTTTGATTGACCTGCACTGGGTGAGCAGTAGCTGGGACCAGCTGTTCTTCAAGTTGGTAAAAATCCTCCACTTTCTCCCGAGGGCAAAGCTGCATGAAGGAAGCAAGTCCACCCACTGGCAACTCCTTGATGGGAACCAGTGAGTGTGACCAGAGATGGTGGCTTGGTAGGAATCCAAACAACAGAATTCTCAGACAGTAACTTTTCAGTAATGGTTTTCTCCATCCTTGAGAGAGCATCAGGGATGAGCGAGTGTGTGGCTGACCTGCTGAGAGAGGTGAGGAGATATGAAAAAAGAGAGAGATGAAGCAAGCGAGTAGGGAATCCATTTCCAAAGGAAAAGGCCTAGAGGGGCTCAGGCCTTCAGAAATCTGCTCACCTGCCTGCGCCAGGTCCTGAGATGGATGCGTGCATTTCTGATAGTTCTTCTATTCAAAGATGAGAATCAGTGTCAGGGAGAGATCTACTCTTTTCTGTCCAGACCCCAAAGAACCACAATTCCAGTAACTGGGTAAGCCCATGGTGGGTGGCTTTCTTTCCTTCCATTGGGTGGAAATGATTGCCCTTAAGAGCTATATATTCTCCGCCCAGACAGAGGAGCCTGTGCCTGCTAATCCCTCACAACACCAGTGAGGCACTGGTCAGTCATGTCATCTCTTGGCCACCGTGGTGCTGGGCTCTCACCATGTTCCTTCTCTCACCGGCTGCCCCTTCTCAGTCCCATTTGCTGCCAACCCTGGCTACCTGAATATTTTTGAAACACTTTGAAAAATATCTCAAATCCGGCTGGGCGCGGTGGCTCACACATGTAATCCCAGTACTTTGAAAGACCGAGGCAGGCAGATCACCTGAGGTTGGGCGTTCGAGAGCAGCCTGGCCAACATGGTGAAACCCCATCTCTACTAAAAATACAAAAATTAGCTGGGCGTGGTGGCACATATCTGTATTCCCAGCTACTTGGGAGGCTGAGCCATGAGAATCACTTGAACCCGGGAGGCAGAGGTTGCAGTGAGCTGAGATCATGACTGCACTCCAGCCTGGGCAACAGAGCGAGACTCCGTCTTAAAAAAAAAAAAAATCTTAAATCCATGCCCTTCTCTAATGCTACCTGTGGCCATGACTGTTCCTTTATTCTCTATCTTCCCACCTTGTGTGTGTTCCTTTATGGCCACTACCACAATTTGTCATTCTTCTATTTTTTGTTTGCTTATTCATTTATGGTCTGCTTTATAAGCTGGAAGAAAGAGAAAGGGATGTGTTTCTCTGACCATTTTATTCTCAGCTACCACATGATGCCTGGCACATAATACATGTTCAGTAGATAGTATTGGATGAGTGGACACATGGATGGATGGATGGATGGAGGAACTGTTAAACTATTGACATCACTGACTTCTCGGTTCAAAACTGCCCATTGCTGGACATGTGGACTGTGTAGGAGAAGCTCAGTCCAGAAGCTGGTTAGGTGGCTTGATGCAGTCAGGGCTTCAGAGACCACCAGGTCTGGCCGGCCATGCCCTTGAAGAGGGGCACTGAACAGTCACCCTGTTTCTACAGCCCCAGGGAACTCTCTGGGACCAAGGTTCTCTGCAAATCTCTCCCCCACTCTCTGAGTTCTGTCTGAAGTCTGGACAAGCCTCTCCTCTTTGACCCATGGTTGGCAAAAAAAACAGCTTCCAGAGCCTGACCACTGACAACAGCGAGACTCAGAAGCGTGCCTGATAAGAGGTTTGTAAGCCACTCACGCACGTCTCTGAGGGTGACACTTAATAGCTTCAAGGTGACATCAGGGTTGGGACTAATATCCGATTGAACAGAAAGAGACATGACCTAACTCGTCTCTCACCGTGGGCCTGGCTGCAAGAGCTTCTCTTTCTTTATTAATTTCCTAACCGGAGCTGCTGGCTCAGGACTCCAGCCTGTCCCTAGAGCCGGGGCCCACGGCTGGGCTTCAATCCAGCGTTAGTGGGAAGGGAACAGGCTCAGCCAGGGTCTGAGAACCCCCAGGATGAAAGTCCACTGAGTCTGTGCTCATCTTGGCGAGAGCCTCGTGGTTGGCTTTCTCCACCATCCAGCAGATTTACCCTGCTTTGAGAAAATCCAGTAGGACAGATCCAAAGTCTCTAAAAAATTACTCCTGGTAAAAAAAAACCTTGCTGCAGCCTCCCAGCAAGCTGCAGGCTTCCCCAGTGGCTGTAAAGGATGGTTTTATTTGTGTTTTAAAAAATGATTTAAAACCAGTTTTCCAGGAACACAAATCCTGTCTAAAGCACCCGGTGCACCTGGCTAGAGAGCTGCAGGCCTGTGTCTGAGCTGGCTGACTGCCTGGTGGGACCGTGCTATCTTCAGGTTATTTTCCTTTAAAATATTCTCTGCATTGGCTGGGCATGGTGGCTCATGCCTGTAATCCTAGCACTTTGGGAGGCCGAGGTGGGTGGATTGCCTGAGCTCAGGAGTTCGTGACCAGCCTGGGCAACATGGTGAAACCCCGTCTCTACCAAAATACAAAAAGTTAGCTGGGCGTGGTGATGTGTGTCTGTAGTCCCAGCTATTCAGGAGGCTGAGGCAGGAGAATTGCTTGAACCCAGGAGGTGGAGGTTGCAGAGAACCGAGATGGTGCCACTGAACTCCAGCCTGGGCGACAGAGCGAGACTCCATCTCCTAAAAAAAAAAAAAAAAAAAAATTCTCTGCATTGCAGGAGGAGAAATCCTGTGTTTCTTATCACCTTCCCTCCCCACTGCTCTCACCCTACCTGCACGTACACACACACACACACACACACACACACGGCTCTCACCCTACCCCCACGTACACACACACACACCATCTTTGGACACTGATAAATTGCAGTTCCGACACAGGCTGTGCCACAGATTAGCTGTGTGGCCTGCATGGAGTCATTCATCTTCTCTGAGCCTCAGTTTCCTCATCCAGTGGCCTGCAGAAGTAGTGGTGCTTGATAAACACTTGTTGAAAAATGCTCCTACAAAGTACAGATCATATTTTACTCACAGGCTGATAGAAGGATTAGATTGATTCATTCACTCCACAAAAATATTACTTGAGTTCTAACTATGTGTTAAGTCCTAGGTAGGGGGAGTGGAGACGGTCAGACTGTCCCCAGGAAAATGGGGTAAGGTCTACAGAATGCCTGGCACGGTGCCTGGCTCAGAGTGGGCCCTCCAAGTGGGAATGAGTGCCCTCTGTCAGTCTGTCTGTCTGTCTGCCTCTCTCTCTCTCTCTTTCTCTCTCTCTCTCTCTCACACACACACACACACACACACACACACACACGCACACACACACCCCAGATTCTAGTCAGAGTGCTCTTCTGCTTCTTCAGGGAGGCTGCAACACAGTGTCAGCACAAGCATGGAGCCCGGAGGAGGAGGCCTAGGCTTCAGTACCTGCTTTTCTACTCGTTTGCTGCGTGACTTTTAGCAAACCACCCATCTTCCCTGGACCGATTTCCCAACTGCAAAAAACTGAGCATTCTAATACCTTGTTCTGCCTTGAGTGCAAAGGTTAAACAGATACTATGGGCAAAACGTTTTCAAAGCGCCAAGCTATACCAAAAAAGAAGTGCTGCTGAGAGGCAGTAGGGGATCGTGGGGAAAGTCAAGGGCTTGGAGGATGCCAGATCCAGATTTGCTTCTGATGCGTTAACCCAGAACAGAACTTTTCACACTGTGGCCACACATGACAGCCCCTAAGCACATCTTACAATACCGATTCAGCCACTATGTCAATCCCCTCACACCCACACCCCCTCCATGGGAGGCATCGCTCAGATCTTCACCCAGGGGCAGCTGGGGAGGAGCAGCCTCTTCAGGAAGGAACCAGAAAGTGAAGGCCCCAGGAAGTCCCCAGGGCGCTCAGCCCATTGTTAAGCTTGACCCGTCCACCTTCCCTTCATCCTGTCTTGCCATGGCTCTGCCCCCTAGGACCCCACTTTTCCTTCCCAACATGACCAGCCCGTCAAAGATCTAGAGTACAGAAAAACCAGGCACAACTGTCTCTTCCCCACAGCAAGGTGCCCTGCAGGCCTGCCAAGCAGGCAAGTCCCCCTCCAGAAGCCGGTACCAAGTGCTGAAGGCTGTGTTTCTTCTAAGAGAGGGTGGGGGAGGCCTGGGCCCCTTCAAATGCCCTTTCATCCTCAGCTGCTCCCGTTCACACACCTTTTCCCTGACAGGCATGAGGAGAAGCTATTACTCGAGAAGACTGCTGGTGGGGACACTGGAGTGGCCGAGGCCCATGAGCCTGGGGGGACCCCTCAGTCAGGACCAGGCTCTTTCGACTCAAGAATCTGTGGCCCTTCTGGGGGCTATGGCACAGGATGCGGGGCCTTCATCCCACAAACCCCCTCTGTGCATCCCCTGCTGGATCTCTGTGGAGCAGATGCCAGGGGTGGGGGCAGAACACAATGCCCCTCTTTGTTGGGGGGATCCGGGCCGGCAGTCGGGAGGAAATTAGACAGCGCTCCTGACAGCAGGCTCCGTCTGGGGTGTCTGTGAAATATGGGCCAGAGGGGCTCCTTCCAGAGACCAGTTCATGGCCGCCGACCACCCCCACCCCTGCTTTGGGCAGAGAGGACACTGCCTGTTTGGAGAGAAATGATATATGACACGCAGCTTCCTTTCCTCCTCTCCTGAGGGGCTTAACGCAGCTCTGAGAGCCTGGGGAAGCTCATGGCTGCTCCTTGGAGGTGTGAATGTACGCACATATGTGTACACATGTGTATGTGCGTGTGTGTGTACCTGTGTGTGCACACATCTATGAGCCTGTGGGTGTGTGCGTTGTGTGGGTGTTTTCTGAGTTTGTGTGTGTATCTGCTCACTCCATGGCCAGAGGAGAGGGCTCAAAATCCTGGCCAAACAAAATGTTGGCCAAGATGGCACCCTCTTTAACATCCCTTCATTTTCACAGGCCAGGATGAGGACTTTTGGGGCCTAGGGCCTAAACAAAGCTATTTAGAGAGTGGTGGTGTGAGGGGAAGGGGAGGGAGATTACTGAGCACCCTGTCCGCTGATTCCATCCTCTAAGTGGCCACCTCACAAGGCAGGAACTGTTTTCAGGATGAGCACATCTCCCGCCCCACGGAGGCTCCTAATCCAGCCACAGCATAGCCTGCAGAGCCTCCAATGGCCCCTGAACCATTTGTCTTCAAGAGAGGAAATGGTAGGCTATTCCCACCCACCTAACTCCTTTGCAGCCAGCCGGGTCTCCACATCTGGGCTGCAGCTGGCTGCTCTCTCCAAAGAACAAGAAGACAGAGAACTGTCAGCAGAGGGCGCCGAAAAGTACCTTAACCCCTCAGCAAGCTGGAAGCCACAAAGGATCAGCCTCATTTTCCACATCTGTAAATGAGAGCAAGGGCAAACCCTGCCTTCTGAAAGGCTGTTGGGATAATTAAAGAATATAAGGGCCAGGTGCGGTGGCTCACACCTGTAATCCAGCACTCTGGGAGGCTGAGGCGGGTGGATCACCTGAGGTCAGGAGTTCAAGACCAGCCTGGCCAACATGGTGAAACCCCATCTCTACTAAAAATACAAAAATTAGCTGAGCATGGTGGCGCACACCTATAATCTCAGCTACTCAGGAGGCTGAGGCAGGAGAATTGCTTGAACCCGGGAGCGGAGGTTTCAGTGAGCTGAGATAGCGCCATTGCACTCCAGTCTGGGAGTGCAACAGAGTGAGACTCCATCTCAAAAAAAAAAAAAAAGAAGAAGAAGAAGAAGAACATGAGGTGTGGAAACATTCAATAAGCTCATAAGCTCTCAAGGGCGGTCCAAAGGTTAGTGGCTGGTATACATCCAATAAACATCTGCCAGGTGTCTGCTACAGGTAAGACTTGGGATGGGCACTATGAGAGAATAAGAAAAAGAACAATTTTTTTATTTTTTTGAGACAGGATCTCCCTCTGTCATCCAGGCTAGAGTGCAGTGGCACGACCACAGCTCACTGTAGCCTCAACCTCCTGGGCTCAAGTGATCCTCCCACGTCAGCCTCCCAAACAGCTGTGACTACAGGTGCTCACCACCACACCGGCTAATTTTTAAATTTTTTGTAGAGACAAGGTCTCACTGTGTTGCCCAGGCTGGTCTCCAACTCTTGGGCTCAAGCAATTGTCCCTCCTTGGCCTCCCAAAGTGCTGCAATTACAGGTGTGACCCACTGCGCCTGGCAAAACGGTATTTTTGACATCAAAGCTAGTGCAGTCTTTTCACTGTTGTTGTCCACCACAACCTGCTGAGGTGGGTAGATAATCTCATGCCCATTATGCAGTTGAGGAAATCAAGGCTCTAACAGAGGGTGGTCTCAGAGCCCCCTCTTGCTCAAGATTACATACCTACTCTGTGTTGGAAATGGCGTGCCTTGTGTTGTGTCATTTGAGCTGTTGGAAGGAAGTCACCATAGAGCCCTCTCTGGCGAGCCACCCTGGTCAGCAACACCCTGACATCACCTGAGATGGGAAATGGATTAGGTGTGAAGTCACATGCAGTGGAATCCTGGGCTCAAGTTTATTATTGCCATGTCCTGACCAGTTTCTGAGCCTTGAGTACTTCCCTTTCTCTTCCCTTGTCTGCCCGAGGAGGGTTAGGTCTTTGGAACAAGATTCCACGCTTTGCCTCTCTACTGTTCTTCCTCCCCTGTCCTCAAGGTGCCTGGAGTCTCTTCCAGGAAGGAATCTTGCTCAGGAAGAGCCCCAGTGACTAAGGGACTCAGGGAAGTTATCATATGATATGGTGGAAAGAATCTGGCCTTTAGGCTCAAACAGATCTTCTCTGAATCCCAGCTCCTCCTCTTCCTAGTGTGGAAGCTTGGCCAAGCCATTGTTTCTGAGCCTCACTTTCCTCACCTGAAGTGGGACTTCATCCATGGCTCTGAGCTGTTGTGAAGTTTAAATAAGCTAACACACATGGAAGAGCCCAGCCCCGAACCTGGAGCTCAGTTAGTGAACAGGGAGAGTGGGCTGCCTTTCCCTTGCCTTTACTGGGGAAGAAGTGATATATGAGAGATAGATTAGTGAGTCCAGGGGAGGAGGTAGGCAAGACCTCACTGGCTCTGGAAACCAAGGACCAGATAAAAGGAGTGAAGTTTCGGCTGGGCTGAGGCAGGAGAATGGCGTGAACCTGGGAGGCCGAGCATGCAGTGAGCCAATATTGCTCCACTGCACTCCAGCCTGGGTGACAGAGCAAGACTCCACCTTAAAAAAAAAAAAGGAGTGAAGTTTCAGGGAAATGAGGCTAGAAAAGATGGCAGGGAAGACTTTCAACAAATGGGCTGTGAGTCACTAGGAAAGGTAGAGAATAGGTGTTTCCCCCCACCAAAGAATTTTTTTTTTTTTTTTTGAGATGGAGTCTTCCTGTGTCACCCAGGCTGGAGTGCAGTGGTGCGATCTCAGCTCATGGCAAGCTCAGCCTCCCGGGTTCACGCCATTCTCCTGCCTCAGCCTTCCAAGTACAGGAGCCTGCCACCAAGCCCGGCTAATTTTTGGTATCTTTTATTAGAGGCAGGGTTTCACCATGTTAGCCAGGATGGTGTTGATCTCCTGACCTCCTGATCCACCCACTTCGGCCTCCCAAAGTGCTGGGATTACAGGCATGAGCCACCGCGCCCAGCCTTTTTTTTTTTTTTTTTTTTTGAGACAGAGTCTCACTCTGTCACCCAGGCTGGAGTGCAGTGGCACAATCTCGACTCACTGCAACCTCCACCTCCTGGGTTCAAGCAATTCTCCTGCCTCAGCCTCCAAAGTAGCTGGGATTACAGGTGCCCACCACCACACCCAGCTAATTTTTGTATTTTTAGTAGAGATGGGGTATCACCATGTTGTCCAGGCTGGTCTCAAACTTCTGACCTCAGGCAATCTGCCTGCCTCAGCCTCCCAAAGTGCCGGGATTACATGTGTGAGCCACCGTGCCCGGCCAAAGGAATCTTAAGATCAAACACCACTATGTAGCAGAGTTGATAGGCCCTTGGAGACCCTCCCATCCAGCTCCTTGCACTCATGGGGAAACTGAGGCCCAGAGAGAAGGGACTAGTTCAGCAAGGACCTAAGCCTAGGGAGATAAGCTGCTCTTATCAGTTGGAGTTCAGAAGAGGGACAGGAGGGAGGGCTAGACCAAAGACAGCAGCCAAAGTCTGGGCTCCTGCCCTCTGTCCAGGGCTTGATGTCCTCACAACGGGTCCGACCTGCCAGCAGAAGCCAGCTGGCCAGCACTGAAGGTCCCTATCTGTCTAGACTGCGCGCTGGCCCATCCTGCCGAGAAACCCAACTCAAAGGGGGGCTGGGACAGGCGGAGTGGCCTTGGAGGTCCCCGACAACTCCGGAAGTCTGAGCAGAGAGTCTCTGGAAGACTGAGAGGTGTTGTCTCTGCAGAAAAGCCGTTGGACATTTCCGTGTGACGGTGACACAAACCATTCCTTCCTCCATAATCACCCCTTGCTACAGTGCTGGCTCAGGGCAGACAGCCTGCCGTGCATGGACTTTATTTTCAAAACCCTCTTACTTCTTCTTTTTTTTTTTTTTAATATCCCTGTGAATGCCTGAACTCCCAGGCAGAGGGAAGCACTCAAGCCTGTCCTTGAGTGTGCTGGTGGTGATGTGATGTCCCAGACGGGACCCTCCGAGCTCTGCGGCAGGAACAAACCCCCTGCTGATGTAATTTAAAAGAATAACCTCCCAATTTTCTCATCTCCCTTTGCTGGATACACCTTATCAAATGACAGAAGAAGCCAATGTTTGGTTAAATGGTTCAGAGGTTAATACTCAACAGATGGGAGAATTTTTTTCCTTTTTCTTTTTTTTTTTTCTCCTTTCCAGGAGATCTGGTCTGCTCCTCTTGCTTACAACAGGCTTAGGTAGTGGAGGGTGGGGGAGAGATGGGGGTAGGGGGCAGGGGGCATTCTTCCCATCGTGCCCGTTTCTCTCCAGTTACCACTGTCCTCAGGGTCTCAAGCTGTGTCCTCAGCCTTCACAGGACCGTGCTAATAGGCAGGGCCAGCCAGAGCTGCTTGCATTTGGGAAGGTAGAACCTGTCCACCCTGTGAGGGTACCTAAGTACATCAGGCTGTCTGCTGGCATTGGGCAACATGCAAAAGGGCAGAATAAAGGGAAGGAAACCAATACAAGTGAAAATCTCAAAATTATCTATCCATGCATTGGGCAAATTATTGAGTCTCCCTGAAACTCAGTTTCTCTTTTTTTTCTTTTTTTTTCCCCCCTTTTGAGACAGGGTCTCACTCTGTCACCCAGGCTGGAATGCAGTAACATAATCTTGGCTCACTGCAACCTCTGCCTCCCGGGTTCAAGTGATTCTCATGCTTCAGCCTCCTAAGTAGCTGGAATTACAGGCATGAGCCACCATGCCCAGCTAATTTTTTGTATTTTCAGTAGAGATGGAGCTTCACCATGTTGCCCAAGCTGATCCTGAACTCCTAGCCTCAGGTGATCTACCCGCCTCAGCCTCCCAAAGTGCTGAGATTACAGGCGTGAGCCACCGCGCCCAACCAGTTTCTTTATTCATAAAATGAGATATAATAATTTACATGGCAGGGGTGTTGGGGAGACTCAAAGAGGATTCTTCAGGGAAACTAGATATTCGCCTATGCTGCCAGTTTCACCCTAGATGGTTGGTCAGCAGCAAAGGGTAAAAAAGAACATTGCTGGCTGGGCATGGTGGCTCATGCCCTGTAATCCCAGCACTTCGGGAGGCCGAGGTGGGCAGATCACGAGGTCAGGAGTTTGAGACCAGCCTGGCCAACATAATGAAACCCCGTCTCTACCAAAAATACAAAAATTAGCCGGGTGTGGCGACACGCATCTGTAGTCCCAGCTCCTTGGGAGGCTGAGGCAGGAGAATTGCTTGAACCCGGGAGGCGGAGGTTGCAGTGAGCCAAGACCACACCATTGCACTCCAGCCTGGGTGACAGAGTGAGACTCCGTCTCAAAAAAAAAATAAAAAAAGAAAAAAAAAAGTACATTGCCCATGGAAAAATCTGGCTTTCCCAGTCTTAATCCAGTGATCAATTTAGCATCACAAATGGTAGTGTAGCCATGTGATCTGCCTCCTTATGTACCCTACATGGCCCAGAAGTGTCCTTGACAAAAGTGGTAAGGAACCTAACTCAGGTCTTTAGCTCTAACTTCCAGTTTACAAGGGCAGAGAATGGGGGAGCGAGCTAAACAAGATGAGGAAACAGTAGACAATTCCTAGAGAATGACTGGCTCAGTCTCTTGAAAAAGTTAAAGTCAAGAAAATAAAAGGCTGGGCACAGTGGCTCAAGCCTGTAATCTCAACACTCTGGGAGGCCAAGGGACGAGGATCACTTGAGCCCATGTGTTTGAGACCAACCTAGGCAACATAGTGAGACCCCCGTCTCTATAAAAAATAAAAATAAATTAGCTGATCATGGTGGCATGCACCTGTGGTCTCGGCTTCTTTGGAGGTTGAGGTGAGAGGTTCACTTGAGCCCAGGAGGTGGAGGCTGCAGTGAGCTATGATTGCGTCACTGCACTCCAGCCTAGGTGACAGAGTGAGATCCTGTCTCTACTTGAAAAAAAAAAATCCCATACTATTTAAGTAATCACACCCAATACTCCCTTCCCCAACCCTCTGGCAATCACTAATCTGTTTCTTATCTTTATAGATTTGCCTATTCTAAATATTCATATAAAAGGAATCATAAAATGTGTGACCTTTTGTACTTGGCTTGTTTCGCTTAGCATGTTTCTGAGGTTCATCCATTTGAGCATGTTCTGATACTTCATTCCATTTTGTGGCAAAATAATATTCCATTGCATTTGTATACCACAGTTTGTTTATCTATTCATTCATTAATGCACATTTGAGTTGTTTCCACCTTTTGTCTAATATGAATAATGCTGCTATAAGCATTTGTGTACAAGTTTCTGTATGGGCATGTTTTCATTTCTCTTGGGTATATGCCTAGAAGAGGAATTGTTGGGTCACATGCTAAGTCTATGTTTAACTTTTTGAGGAACCATCAAAATGTTTTCCAAAGCAGCTGCTACATTTACATTCCTACCTGCAATGTATGAATGTTCTTATTTCTTCCTAGCCTTGCCAACTTTTGCCACTTTCCATTGTTTTAAATTATAGCCATCCTAGTGGGTGTGAAGTGGTATTTCCTTGTGGGTTGTTGTTGTTGTTGTTGTGTTTTTTTTTTTTTTGAGACAGAATTTTGCTCTTGTTGCCCAGGCTGGAGCGCAATGGCACAATCTCAGCTCACTGCAACCTCTGCCTCCCAAGTTCAAGCAATTCTGCATCAGCCTCCCGAGTAGCTGGGACTACAGGTGCATGCCACCATGTCTGGCTAATTTTTGTACTTTTAGTACAGATGGGGTTTCACCATGTTGGCCAGGCTTGTCTCAAACTCCTGACCTCAGGTAATCCACCTGCTTTGGCCTCCCAAAGTGCTGGGATTACAGGTGAGAGCCACCGTGCTCGGCCAAGTGTAAGTCTTTTAACTTTCTCTTTTTCAATATTGTTTTGACTATTCAGGCCCATTGCAATTCCATATGAATTTGAGAATGGAATTTTGCATTTCTACAAAAAAAAATTGGAATATTGATAGAGACTACAATGAATCTTGTATTACTCAGGTTCTCCAGAGATAGATAATAAATAGAAGAGAGAGAGAGAGAGCGCGATATGGATGAAAGGGGATTTATTAGGAGAAGTGGCTCATATAGTTAACAGAGGCTGAGAATACGCCATCTGCAAACTGCAAAACCAAGGAGCTCAGTAGCATGACTCAGTCCAAGTCAAGCCTCAGAACCAGGAAAGCCAAAAAGCCTAAGAATCTGGAGTTCTGATGTCCAAGGGCAGGAGAAAAAGGGTGTCCCAGCTCCAGAAGAGAGAAAGCAAATTCACCTTTCCTTTGCTTTTTTGTTCTATCTGGGTCATTAGCCAATTGGATAGTGCCTACCCACATTAGGTGAGGGCAGATGTTGCTTACTCAATCCACTTAATTCAAATGCCATTCTCTTGCAGAGACACCAACACAAACATGCCCAGAAATAATGCTTTATCAGCTATCTGGGTGTCCTTTAATCCAGTCAAGTTGACAACTAAAAATAATCATCACGAGTTAGTAGATGATTTTGAGAAGTATTGCCGTCTTAACAATATTAAGTCAATATTAAGTCTCCCAATCCACGAACATGAGATGTCTTTCCATTTAATTAGGTCTTTAATTTCTTTCAGCAATGTACTGCAGTTTTCAATGTACATGTTTTTCATCTCCTGGGTTAAATTTATGACTACCCATTGCTGGAGTATAGAAACACAACTGATTTTTCCTGATCTTGTACCCTGAAACTTTGCTAAATTATAATTCCATGGTTTTGGTTTTTGTTTTTTTTTGACCGAATTTTGCTCTTGTTGCCCAGGCTGGAGTACAATGCTGCAATCTCAGCTCACTGCAACCTCTGCCTCCCAGGTTCAAGCAATTCTCCTGCCTCCTGCCTCAGCCTCCTGAGTAGCTCAGATTATAGGTGTGCGCCACCATGCCCAGCTAATTTTTGTATTTTTAGTAGAGATGGGGTTTTGCCGTGTTGGCCAGGCTGGTCTTGAACTCCTGACCTCAGGTGATCCACCCACCTCAGCCTCCCAAAGTGCTGGGATTACAGGCGTGAGCCACTGCACCCAGCCAAGCCACCACACCCAGCCTTTTGTTTTTAAATAGGTTTCAGAGACCCTTGTTAGCTTATGGTAATAGCATTGTGATTTGAGGAGAGAAATTCTCGTGCTTGGAAATGTATGTCCAAACATTTAGGAGGGACATGTCATGGTGTCTGTAATTCTTTGAAATGGTTGAAATGATTTGGCAATTTCTTATAAAGTTAAACACTCACATACCATATGAACCAGCAATTGCATGCTTGGGTTTCTAACCTAGAGAACTGAAATCTTACGTTCATGTGAAAACCTGTACACAAATGTTTATAACAACTCTATTCATAATTATCAAAAACTGGAAACAACCCAAATGTCCTTCAGGAGGTGAATGAACAAAGAAACTGTGGTACATCCATATAATGAAATACTACTTGGCAACAAAAAGGAAAAGGCTATTGATCCAAACAATCACTTGGATAAAGGGCAAGGGTATCATGCTGAGTAAAAGGAGCCAATGTTAAAAGTTTACATACTGTATGGTTCCATTTATATGACACTCTCCAAAAGAGAAAACTGGCTGGGCACAGTGGCTCACGCCTGTAATCCCAACACTGTGGGAAGCCAAGGTAGTGGATCGCTTGAGCCAAGAAGTTTGAGACCAGCCTGGGGAAAATGGTGAAACCTCACCTCTACAAAAAAATTGGTGGGGCATGGTGGTGTGCACCTGTAATCCCAGCTAATTGGGAGGCTGAGGTGAGAGGATCACCTGAGATGGGGAAGTCGAGGCTGCAGTGAGCCATGATTGTGCCACTACACTCCAGTCTGGGTGACAGAATGAGACCGTGTATCAAAAAAAGGGGTGTGAGTGGGGAACTGTAGGGATGGTGAACAGATCAGTGGCTGCCAGGAGTGACCAATGAGAGCAGGGCTTGTCTATAAAGAGGTAGCACCAGGGAGTTGTTTGGGCAGTGATGGAACTGTTCTGAATCCTGATTATGGTGTGGTTCTGCAAATCAATACATGAGTTAGAATTCATAGAACTGTATGCCAAAAGAAAAAAGAACCAACTTTAATATATTGTTTTATTTTATTTTATTTATTTATTTTGAGACAGAGTCTCACTCTGTCACCCAGGCTGGAGTGTAGTAGCATGATCTCAGCTCACTGCAGTCTCCGCCTCCTGGGTTCAAGCAATTTTCCTGCCTCAGTCTCCCAAGTAGCTGGGATTACAGGCGTGAGCCACCATGCCCGGCTAATTTTTGTATTTTTAGTAGGGTCAGGGTTTTGCCATGTTGGCCAGGCTGGTCTCAAACTCCTGAGCTCAAGTGATATGCCCACCTCAGCCTCCCAAAGTGCTGGGATTACAGGCATGAGCCACTGTGCCCAGCTTAATACATGATTTTAAAGACAGAGGGAGAGAAGTGAATGGCAAAATGTCGCCTCTTGTTGGGTCTAAGTTGTGGGTATATGGCGTACTCATCTTTCTGCTTTTCTGTACATTTGACATTTTTCATAATAAAAAGAAGGAGGAGAATTGCCCCTGAAGGGTCAGTCTGGCTCTCTGTGGCCCTCAGAAACGCTAGCCCCTCTCCCCTGAGAGTATAGAGGAAGGCAGCCTTTCTGCCAGAGACCCAAGTAGGTGCAATCTCTCACCCTCACATCCATGGCCCACAGGATTGACAAAGTGCTTTCCAGGTCATCGCCCAGCCAGGTTGCTAGCATCTGATCAGAATCTTTCTACCACCTTCACCTGCCTGGGTGCAGACTCACAGGAAACTCTGGACATCTCTGGTCCTTACCTCTGACAAATTCATTCTGGAAACCAGATGGGTCACTTCAGAAACCCCCACTTCCTGGTGATGCTCACACAGGACTCCTTCAGAACCACCTGGTACCCCTCCTCTGGGCTCCCACTCCACTGCACACATGTGGCCCCGTGGCATCTGTCACACCACGAGGTCACTGACTCTGGAACAGGAAGAAGATATCCTTGTCCCCATGACAGGAGCTGCAGTCTGAGCACCTTGGCAGAGGACAGTGCTTAATGTGCTCTGGGGACCCATCTAAACCAGACTCTCTGGCAATGAGGCCCAGGTACAGCATTAGAGCCAAGCTCCCTGGAATGGGTCGAAGAACCACTGGCTCACAGGTGAGAAATGCCTTACTAATGGGTCTATTAGGCTAGGAAAGAAAAGCTTCTTCCTCCTCTGTCCTCCCTAACCCCACCCAGGACCTAGCCCAATCTGAGATAAGAACACCTAAGGCCAGGAGTTCGAGACCAGCCTGGCCAACATGGTTAAACCCTGTCTCTACTAAAAATACAAAAATTACCGTGGCTCATGCCTGTAATCCCAGTACTTTGGGAGGCTGAGGCAGGAGGATCACAAGATCAGGAGTTTAAGACCATCCTGGCTTAGTATGGTGAAGCCTCGTCTCTACTAAAAATACAAAAAAAAAAAAATTAGCCAGGTATGGTGGCGTGTGTCTGTAGTCCCAGCTACTCAGGAGGCTGAGGCAGGAGAATCACTTGAACCCAGGAGGTGGAGGTTGCAGTGATCCGAGATTGCGCCACTGCACTCCAGCCTGGGTGACAGAGCGAGACTCCATCTCAAAAAAAAAAAAAAATTAGCCAGGCATAGTGTGGGGGCGGTGCCTATAATCCCAACTACTTCTGAGGCTGAGGCAGAAGAATCGCTTGAACCTGGCAGGCAGAGGTTGCAGTGAGCCGAGATCACGCCACTGCACTCCAGTCTGGGCAAAAGAGCGAAACTCCATCTCAAATAAATAAATAAATAAATAAATAAATAAATAAAAGACCAAAAAGAAGGTCGGGTGCGGTGGCTCAGGCCTGTATTCCCAGCACTTTGGGAGGCCAAGGCAGGTGGATCACCTGAGGTCGGGAGTTTCAGATCAGCCTGACCAACATGGAGAAACCGTCTCTACTAAAAATACAAAATTAGCTGGGAGTGGTGGCACATGCCTGTAATCCCAGCTACTCAGGAGGCTAAGGCAGGAGAATTGCTTGAACCCGGGAGGCAGAGATTGCACCACTGCACTCCAGCCTGGGCAACAAGAGCAAAACTCCGTCTCAAAAAAAAAAAAAAAAAAAAAGATTCTAAGCTCACCAAATGTACACAGATAGGAGACTAAGATTTGGCTCACAAACTGCAGCTTGCTGACTGCTGGCCAAGATAGGAAAAATTTAGCCTAACAGGATTTAAATACTCGGTATTCAAAAAACAAAACAAAACAAAAAAACAGTTCTCCTAGAGTCTGCGGGGAAGCCTTGGGGTGGAGTGAGAGGACAGGTGGACAGCAGATGAGAGGAAAGGTCTGGAGAGGCAATGAGAGGAAAGGCCAAGGCCAGCACTGGAGGGTTAGAGAGGCTGGGGATGGCTGAAGAAACTATGAAACTCAGCAAACTATGGTTCACCAGCCAAATCCGACCCACACCTGTTTCTGTAGGGTCTGTGAGCTAAGAATGGTTTTTACAGATGAACATTTGCAAGCAATTTGATGAGAAGGAACACCAACTTTGAACCTCAGTTAAGCCAAATGTCATTTACCCAAAATAACTCTCTTTCTATTATTATTATTGTTTTGAATTGTTAATAAAAGGTTTGTGAAAATGTGTTTTCTCTGTTGTTATATAAGTCTTAATTTTGCTCTTGGCCCACAAAGCCTAAAATATTTACAATTTGGCCCTTTCCAGAAAGAGTTTGTTGACTCTTGGTCTAACAATAGATGGTATTCAGGCCGGGCGTGGTGGCTCATGCCTGTAATTCCAACAGTTTGGGAGGCTGAGGCCAGTGGATCGCTTGAACTCAGGAGATCGAGACCAGCCTAGATAACATGGTGAAACCCCATCTCTACGAAAAATACAAAAAAAATAATTAGCTGGGTGTGGTAGCATGCGCCTGTAGTCCCAGCTACTTGGGAACTGAGGTGGGAGGATCGCTTGAGCCCAGGAGCTAGAAGCTGCAGTGAGCCAAGATCGTGCCACTGCACTCCAGCCTGGGTGACAAAGTGAGACCTTGTCTCAAAAAAAAAAAAATTTAAAAATTAAAAAAAATATGTAAATATGATATTCAATTCTATGTGGCTCTTTCCTGGAAACTCTGTATTACCTCAAACAAGGGCTGCAAGTCTGTAAAACACACAGCAGCCCTGTGTCAGCAGAGCCCAGGGTTGGCGGGCAGCGGGCTGGAGGAGGCCCTAGGCAGCACGGGGCAGAAAGAGGTGGGGCCGGGGAAGGGGTAGGGTCAGGGTCATCTTTAGATGGAAGAAATGAAGGGCTCTGCAGTGGAGTCGTGCCAGGCAGCAGGATAGGCTGGGAGGTGTGGATAGGAAGCACAGGGTTAAGAGCAGAGAGTCTGCCTGCTTCCCTGAAGTGTGTGGGAGCATGGGGTAAGGCTGATCGGCCAAGAGCTTTGCTAGGACCTGGGAAAGCAAAAATGCAAAAATGCAGAAACCATGTATCCCTCAAGGAGTTTAGTGGGTAAGAGACAAGAGGATGATTGGAGGAAAACGTGGTCAGTGCACACAAGAGAGAGAGAAGCACAGGGGACTCTACAGAAGCTCCAAGGAGAAGTGGTGGTCCCGCCTGTGCATACGTGTGTGTGTGTGTGTGTGTACATGTGTGTGTGTGCGTGTGTGTATGGAGGCTTCCTGGAGGAGGGAAAGCAACAGGAGCAGCCTTGTAGAGACCAGAACAGCACCTTATGGAATCTGGAGTTAGGGATCATAAAATGCCAAAAGGAAGGCCAGGCACGGTGGCTCATGCCTGTAATTCCAGCACTTTGGGAGGCCAAGGCGGGTGGATCACTTGAGCCCAGGAGTTTGAGACCAGCCTGGGCAATATTGCAAAACTCCATTTCTACAAAAAATTTTAAAAATTAGCCAAGAGTGGTGGCCTGCGCCTGTAATCCCAGCTATGTGGGAGGATGAAGATGGAGGATTGCTTGAACCTTCCATGTGGAGGTTGAGGCTGTAGTAAGCCATGATCGTGCCACTGCACTCCAACCTGGGTGACAAAGTGAGAACCTGTTTCAAAAAAAAAGAAAGTGGCAAGAGGAGATTGTGATGACTGAGTTGGAGAGAAGGTGGGGAGAGGACAGGGAGGGCCTTGGGCACCATTTGGAGCGTGGGCTTCACCCTGCTGGTGCTGCAGAGCTCCTGAGGCATGACCTGGAGAATCACAGGGACAGCTGGGTGGAGGACAGGCCCAAGGCAGACAGCACTGGAGTCTGAGAGGCCCACTGAGGCAGCTGTTGCAAAATTCAGTGAGAAATGATGAGGTCTGCGCTCAGGCAGTAACAGTATCCATGACACATGTACTCATGATACATGACTGGGGACAGAGTCAAGGAGGTGAAATCAGTGGCATGTGGGCCAGTGGGGAGGTTAAGGGAGGGTGGCCTCATGGAATCCTCCCAGTTTTCCAGCTCTGTTGGCTGCTAGGGAGGGGATGGATTATACCTTCCAGCTCCCCCATTTCTGCCCAAAGCCCTGGATGACCCCCCCCCAGATCATGCGAAGAAAGTGTTGGCTCCCCTCCCCGCCCCACCTTCCCTCCTCCACGTGATTGCCTGGAGTCCCCGGGGAAGAGAGAGAGAGAAGGAGATGAAATCACGGAACGAAGGGGATTAGAGCCGCATTTCTTCCCTTCTCTACAATGGAAAACTCTGTTTGTTGGGAGAGGGGAGCTTTGGGAAGCGGGGCCTGATGAGGTTATGGTTTTGAAACAGGAGCTGTCAGGAATCACCAATCTGAGGAGCAACAGGCTGTCGTTTTTCTTTCTTCTAAGTAGGTGCTCTTCTCGGTTGCCCCCAATTAAGACAGGGGAAGAGCACCTACTTAGAAGGAAGAGAAACAAGAGCCTTGTTGCTCTCCCCCCATGCTGGAGTGAGTCTGTTTTATTATATCCGCCCCCAAGCCTGCATGTGCCTCTTCCACTTGACTGACCACTCAGCCTGGGCACCCACAGAGGAGAAAGGTACCACCTCCTAGAGGGGAAAGAGTCTCCAAGGCAGGGCGGGGGGGTGGTCAGGGGAGTGGGAAGAACCAGATGTGGGGTTGGGGGGTTTGGTTTTGGGTCCAGTTTATGCCACTTCCCACCCATGCAAAGTCAGGCAAGTTTTTCTTTTTTTTGAGATGGAGTCTCGCTCTGTCACCCAGGCTGGAGTGCAGTGGCGCAATCTCAGCTCACTGTAAGCTCCGCCTCCCGGGTTCACGCCATTCTCCTGCCTCAGCCTCCCGAATAGCTGGGACTACAGGCGCCCACCACCACACCCGGCTAATTTTTTGTATTTTTAGTAGAGACAGGGTTTCACTGTGGTCTCAATCTCCTGACCTCGTGATCCGCCCGCCTCGGCTTCCCAAAGTGCTGGGATTACAGGTGTGAGCCACTGCGCCCGGCCAAGTCAGGCAAGTTCTTAACCTCCCGGAGCCTCAGAGCCTTCTTCGTTTGTAAGTGCAAGTGATTATACCCAGCTATGGTGACTGAAGGAGATGTGTCTGTAGGGAGATGAAAAGGGATGTGGAAACCAGACCGACTCCTAACAATTGCAGGGCCTGGGGCAAGAGTGTAGATGAAGTTCAGCTACATATGTCTAAATACTTAAAGAGCTAAAAAAAAAAAATCAACTTTAGTAAACTCATAAATAAAATGTTTTATCCTCCACCTCTCACAAATATTCTATCATAACACCTTGGAAGGCCAGGTTTGAATTTGGAGTCCCTGGACTCTTTGGAATTCAACATAGAACACCCCAGCATGGGGAGAAGCCAGCCTTTGGCCCTTACTCACGGCCCATTCTCCCTTCCCTTCCTCCTGCTGGCTCCGTCCTGCACAGCAAGGGCTTCAGGCAGATGCATGAGGATGCCTTAGCCCTAATGTCTAACACACACACACACACACACACACACACACACACACACCCCTCAGCCCAGAGGTGCACACACTGAGGGTGGGGTGGCGGGGCCTGGGGAAGATGGATTCCAGGAAGAAGCCCATGCAGATCCTGGAAGTGGGTTCAGGGCCATTGGGGCAGGACATTCCAGGGTCCAGGCACACCCAGCACGGTGTATCAGCGGGTGCTGGCTCCAGGCGGGCACATCCCTTCCCTGTGGACTCCTCGCCCCATGGAGAGGGGCGTGGCTGGCAAAAGCAAGAGCAGCTATAAAGTGAAGACTCAGGCCAGGGGCCTCTCTTGCCTGGTCTAGGACAGTAGGTTCTGCTCTACACTATAAAGTGATGATGAGTAGGAGGAATAATTATTCTCTTCCCAAGGGTTTGGTATTTTTTTCCCCTCTCTCTCTCTGATTCTCCACTCCTGTTTTTCATTTTCCTTGGGAAGAATTTGGGGATAATGTACACACCAGCCAGAGAGGTGGGAAAGTAGGTATCTTTGGGGACAGATGAACCAGGATGCCAGGAACTCTTGGGTTAGGTCCAAGGCCTCTTCAGGCCTTGGAGCTACTGAGCATCTCCCTTCCCACCTCTCTGGAAGACTTAGGAACTTGTTATTTATTATCTGAGAACAGAGAATCCTTAGAGCCTTGGACATGAGCATGGCCAAAAACCTGGGGGGGAAAAATGCTGCAAGCACTCACCAAGCACAATGAAAAATGTAGTGCTGGACAAGGAGATTAGGGGAGACACAGTGACGCCCACCTGGACACAGATCCAGGCCCCAGGCTGAGCTCAAAGTTGTCCTGTCCCATGTCCCCACGCTGGGTGAGACTGCACACCCAGGCCCTGGGAAGCCTGAAGTACAGAGGAAGAAGCTACAGGGAGTGAAGCAGGGAGCACTGGAGTCTGGGCCAAGAATAAAGAACCAGGTGCCCAAGCCTAGCCAAAGAGGTGGCGAGCATTCTGGGGAAGAAAAATGGGCTAATCCCAGCTACCAGCTGCCTGAGGTCAGGAAAAGTCCTTTCCCTCTCTGGGCCTCAATATCCTTAACTGTAAAATGGGCATAATGGTGTTTTCCCTACAGAGTAGAAGTGAGGATTTGATTCTTTAAAGCACAAGATATTTTTTGCACTCTTCCTGGAATGGAGAAAGTGATCCCTGAATGTTAACCATGCGATGATTACTATGATCACGGTGCCTGGAAAATGTCAGTTGAATGCGAGTTGAACTTGTGTGAACTTCCTCAAATCGTGCCCCACTTAGGAGCCTCGGTTTCCTTATCTGAGAATTTCTTTTATTCTTTAGAAACATCTTGCTGTTAATGCCTAGAGTTCCCCTGACACAAATATTACCTAACACTTGCAGAGCACTCGCTGGGGGCCGGTACTGTCCAGAGCGCTTCACACAACTCCACCATTTCATCCTCCAAGTCTCCTTTGAGGGCCTTCTATTAGTCCCTATTTGGCAAATGAGGAGCCCAGGACACAGGAGGGTTCAAGAATTTGCCTCATGTCACACAGCAGCACCGAGGCATGCTGGCTCCAATGTCCACATCTATCTTCCTTCCCTGTCCAGATGTGGGCTGTGCCCCTGCTGGAACAACCAGGCAGCCGTTTTGACCAAACCCACGGGTCAACCCAGCCAGCTCACTGGTTTGGTGGATGTTCCTAGCACCGAACTAACTAGCTATGGGGCCAAATTAGTCATGCTGGCCTTTGAGTCAACGATCCTGCTTCGACTTGTTTAGGCTTTCTGACAGTGACACAGTCCCTCCAGCTCTAGATTTGAAAGAACCAGTAATAGGAAATACTGATTTTGAATTAAAATGGGAAAAATGGCCATTCCTGAAGTCATTTTCATCTTAACCCAGGACATTGGCCCACCTTGTCTCAGAGAGCCCTTGCGATCATGCGCCGACACAGGTCTGGGGTTGTTACCCCGTTTCACAGATGAGGAAAACCTGGCTGGAGGCAGAGGGGTGGAGTCAGGTGCCTGGGATGGCATAGCCTGCTGGCAGTGGGAACAGAAGCTGGATTTGAACCCAGGCCTCCCAATGCACCGTCCTGTGTACATCTTGCTGCCTGGAGCTGTTCGGTTGGTAACACCCTCTTCGGGGCCCCTGAGCCCCCAGCCACTCGGAGCATCACCACAAAGAACGGGAATGGCTGCGGACCATTTGGCCAGGCGTCTCCCATTTGCTGTGCCTTTTGGCACTGATCTGCAAGGCTACATTAAGCGTTCTTTTCCGAGTTGTTTGTGGGCAGGAGAAGCCATTGAAATTGCAATGAACAGAGGCACCTGGTTCCCCAGGGACAATTTCTGAGTCCATCTCCCCACCTTGTTTATTTGTAAAATGGGAACACAGACACAACTGGTGTATGTTTTCATTAAACCAAGTAGGAGCTTGTGGCATTTCTGTCTGCACTTGAGACATGTTTATACTGCTGAGTCCATTATGAATCTGTTTAATATCCTTCGAATTCTCCGAGTCCTTCCATCCCTGCAGCCAGGAAGTGGGTAATGTGCACACAGGGAAGAAATTTCCAGGCACTCAGACCTTTAGGTAAATGAGGACTCTTTTTTCTTTCTTTTCTTTAAACAGGGGAAAGCCTGTTGCAAAAAAATTAAATTCTTCCTGTTCAAAATGGTTTTTCCAGTGATCCTTTCCTTGTAGGAAATTGGTTAGGTCCTAGGGAGATGCTAAAGGAGCTACCAGCTAGGGGAGCCTGGGACTAGTGAGAATAGCATCCCTTTGCCCTGGAGAGCCTGGGATGGAGGCATGGAGGTGAGTGACTATCTGGGGGCTGAGAAGGACATCAGGGGATCTGTAGCCAGGAGCTCAGCGTCACCTGAGGGCTGCCTTGGCTACTGGGGGCTCCTGGGAAGCCAGTATCAGACTAATCCTATCGGATTGGGAACAGGCTTCCCAGTGGAGTGCTGGCAGGAGTAGCTCCCTGCTTGCTGGCAGAACAGAGAGATATTATTTTAAGGAGAAAAATGAGATTCCTGTTATTGCTTTATTCCTCCTGCAGAAATGTTGGTGCGTCCCAGCCAGGGCCAAGATGAGAGGCAGGTGGTGCCAAGAGAAGGATGAGCTCATCGCATGTGGGGACGTGAGGTGATTCCAGCAAGGCACAGTGTGGAAAAAAAGCTCCATTCTTGCGATCCCAAATCCCTGTCAAAGCAGAACCCTGTGACCCTTCCCTCCCCCACATCCCCTCTCCATCACTCAGTCCGTCTGCCACCTTCCTTCCCCATCATCCCCTTCCCCTCATCTAAGCCCACTCCCATTTAATCTCTCTCTCTTCTTGCATCTTCAACCAAACACTCCTCCTCAGCACCCTTGAGCACCTGTGCAAGTTCTTGTGTGGAGACTGCATGAAGGAAAGAGCCCAGGCTTTGGAGTTGGAGAAACCCGAGTTCAAACCTCAGCCCTACCACTTACTGGCTGTGAGACAGGGGTCTTCTCCTCTCTGCTGTCTCATGTTATCATATGATCTTGCAGCTAGATGAGAAAGAAAATAGGAAAATATCTAGCACATACTAGATGTTCCCGTAATATTTCTTCCTCCCGGCCGGGCGCGGTGGCTCACGCCTGTAATGACAGCACTTTGGGAGGCCGAAGCGGGCAGATCACGAGGTCAGGAGATCGACACCATCCTAGCTAACACGGTAAAACCCTGTCTCTACTAAAAATACAAAAAAATGAGCCGGGCACGGTGGCGGGTGCCTGTAGTCCCAGCTACTCAGGAGGCTGAGGCAGGAGAATGGTGGGAACCCGGGAGGTGGAGCTTGCAGTGAGCCGAGATCACGCCACTGCACTCCAGCCTGGGCAACACAGCGAGACTCCGTCTCAGAAAAAAAAAAAAATTCTTCCTCCCTTCCTTCCTGTGGAAGCAAAGGCTATAGTATAATTAAGAAATTGTTGGGCTGGGCATGGGGGCTCATGCATGTAATCCCAGCACTTTGGGAGGCTGGGGCAGGAGGATCACTTGAGCACAGGAGGTTAAGACTTAAGACTGCAGTAAACCAAGTTTGCACCACTGCACTCCAGCCTGGGCGACAGAGCAAGAGCAAGAGCAAGACCATCTAAAAAAGACAAAAAAAAAAAAAGCAATTGTGAGACTTTGAGATCTACAAATGTCAAATTCCTGCAGCACTCTGGAAAATATGGGTCACAGGTTATTTCTTGGACTCATCGTCAGATTCCTGGCAATGGTCTAGGGATGACACAAGTCACTGTGAATGGAACCTGGAATGATGAAGAAGGGTTCCAGAGAGTTAGGGGGAACTTTCCTGGTCTTGGCCAAGAAAGAAATGTCATGGCCAGGAGCCCAGGTCAGAGAGGGCAGGAGATAAGATGATGTGGGTTGGAGGGAAGTAGCCTGAGGTTTGCGGATCAAGAAGCTCCATAAAGTGACCATGAAATCGGAATAGTTGGAAATTCTGAAAGGTGAGAGTGAAAAGGTGCACAGTCCATGGGGTGAGTCACCTTTGGTAGGACACAGAGCTCTAACTGGCACTTTGGCTGCCTCAGGCAAGGGTCTGAAACACACCCTCAAACCGACTTTGGTTTTCCATCTAGGAATCATGAAGGAGGTGTTATTAACCACAGGCCTTCTGGAAGCTTCCTATGGAAGGGCCAAATCCCTTTGTTTCTGTGTCATGCAGGGGTGCATGTGCTGTCAAAATGTTAAAAATGTCACAACAGTTTCACTTTCATCACTTTCCACAATTATTGTTTTAAATTCCATATCCTCTAAATTTCCAGCCCGCTGGGCAAAGCCCAATCACACTGCCCTGGGTAATGGCCATGATGGGGCGAGGTATCTCTGTGATGGAAACTTGATTGCTTTCTGCTTCATTTCTTGGGTTCTATTTTGCCGTTGACTACTCTTTGTAGTTTACGATTTTTAAAAACTCCGTCCTGTCTCCATTTTGCTAACGAAAATCAAGAAAAGGGATTTGGGTCCACACTTTGGTGAATGGGAGATAAAAGGTAGGCAAGGGGTGTTTAGGTGCCAGAGCAGGGGCAGCAAAGGGATGACAAGTGAGGGACTTTATGTGAGTTGAGATACAGGCTAAGATGCTGGAACAAACAAAAATATAACAGAAGAGAATTTTATTTTTCTCTCACATTAGGGACCAGGGTTGGGCAGGCAACCAGGGCAAACACCAGGAGCTTGTGTGAACACCCAGATTCCTTCTGCTGTGTTACTCTGTCATCCTGGAGTGTTGTCCTTGTCTTCATGGCTGAAGCTACCTCACCATCCATGTGAGCCCACATTCCAGCCCAAGGCAAGGAGGACAGAGGAGGGGAGGACATGCAGCTTCCTCATACCAACTGTCATCAGGAGGTGCCTGTGGCATTTGTACATCATCCCATTGGCCACAGCTTAGTCACATGATCACATCTAGCTGCAAAGGAGGCTGGGAAATGTGGCCCCTAGTGGGCACCACATGCCTAACTAAAACCTGGAGTGTTCTATTACTAAAAGAAAGAAAGGGGCAATGGGCAATGGGGACAATTGTCTCTTTCTGCCGTAAACCCAGGAGGAAAGGGCTATCAGGACCACAAGTGGCACTCAGGGACCAGCAGCCACTCTTCTAGAGATTCTCACTGGAGGAACAGAAGAGGTTCTGGGTTTTGTTTCAGGGAAGCTGTGGTAGATTGTTCTTCAGCTCTTCGTGTGACTTACCTTGTGACCTTGGAGCAGGAGAGTGGGTGGAATATATTTCCCTACCCAGCAGCATTGGACTTGGCCATGTGACCAGTTTGGGCCAATGGGATGTGAGAAGCAACAGCATGCCAGTTCGAAGGTAAAGCCTGAAGTGGCACCATGTTTCCACTCCTGCCATTCACCATGAGAAGGGCACATGCCAAACAGCAACTTGCCCAAGAAAGGGAAGAAACACACGGAGCATACCTAAGCTTAAGCCCAGAGCCAAGTATAGCTCAGCCCCAGCAGAGCCAGCCTTATGAGCGGCGACTCCCCACTCACAGACTCATGAGTGGGGAAAATATGTGAATAAACACTGGTTGATGTAAGCCAGTGTTCTGGGAGGGCTTGTCATGGAGCATTATTGCAGTAAAACTGGCTAGTACAGTGGTTCTGACACCCTGCTAAACCTCGATCCTGTCCCCATCCTTCCTTCTGTCCTCACTTTTTCAGTTCTTCACTTATGCAGGCCAGGTGCAGTGGCTTATGCCTGTAATCACAGCACTTTGGGAAGCTGAGGCAGGTGGATAATTTCAGGCCAGGAGTTCAACACCTGTCTGGCCAACATGGCAAAACCCTGTCTCTATAAAAATGCAAAAATTTGGCTGGGCGTGGTGGCTCATGCCTGTAATCCCAGCACTTTGGGAGGCTGAGGTGGACAGATTGCTTGACGCCAGGAGTTCAAGTCCAGCCTGGCCAACATAGTGAAACCCCATCTCTACTAAACTTACAAAAATTAGCTGGGTGTGGTGGTGCACGCCTGTAATCCCAGCTATGTTGGGAAGCTGAGGCACAAGAATCACTTAAACCTGGGAGGTGGAGGTTGCAGTGAGCTCAGATCATGCCACTGCACTCCAGCCTGGGTGACGGAGTGAGACTGTCTCAAACATATACAATACAATATACTAGAATACAATACTCTAGAATACACTACAATACACTACAATACAATACAATACATAAAACCCACTCATGAAGTCAACGGTCATTTACAAGACACCTGTTATGTGCCAGGCACTGATCTAGGTCCTGGGACTAAAGAAACCTTAAGGCATTTCCAGTCTAGGGGGAGGGACAGACATGGAAATACATAATAACACTCTAACACAGCAATAATGGAGCATTATTGCAGTAAAACTCCAAGTGCTGGAACCAGGGTCTGTGCAAGCTGCTGGGGGATGGGGAAGCTTATCACAGGGCTACACAGAACAAAGAACCAAATCAGCTTTCCTTTGTTTTCTTTTGTTCCCAGCCAGCCCTCCTACCCATCCAGAAACTTGAGCCTGGTCCGGAGTGAGTGCTGGAGTCCAGGAAGTGCTATGGAAGCAGCTGTGAATCAGTTACTGCTCTGTCACAATAACAACCAATGCTTATTGGGCATTTACTAGGTGCCTTCCAGACAGGAAAGGCACATGCCCTGCCCTCAAGGAGATCAGAGTCTCCTGGGGAAGACATTCAGGAGACAAAGTGGTGAGACCTACCCAATAAACAGACAGTTTTTTTGGATAAACATAGATATTGCCCCTTCTGGTCTTAAAGCTTGAAACTTACATTTGTTTTTATCTGAGTTCCTTCCTCAGGAAAAGAAGTTCAGGTCTCTAAAAAAAAAAAAAAAAAAAAGTATCAAAGAACTGAAACTCACCAGATCGCCACATCCGGACATTGAGATAGATGCCCATCCCTTATTCATTATGATTGCTTCCTTGCCCCTCCCTAGTTCCTGTTATCTTGAACATTGTTACATTTCTTCCCTGCTATATAAACCCCTAGTTTTAGTCCACTGGGGAGATGGATTTGAGACTGAGCTCCCAACTTCTCAGCTGTAGGACCCGATTACAGCCTTCTTCCTTGACGATATTCGTCATTTCAGTCATCATTAGCTTTCTGTGTGGCGAACAGCAGGACCTAGACCAAATGCCTGGTGTTTTGGTAACAGTGGCACTTTTCTCTGCAATGGCACCAGGACTGATGGCATGGAGTTCTGACTCTGTGGTCTTGGGCAATTCATTTAGCCTTTTTTTTTTTTTTTGAGACACAGTCTCACTCTGTCACCCAGGCTAGAGTGCAGTGGTGCGATCTCAGCTCACTGTAACCTCCGCCTCCTGGGTTCAAGTGATTCTCCTACCTCAGCCTCCTGAGTAGCTGGGACTACAGGCGTGTGCCACCACGCCTGGCTACCTTTTTTTGTATTTTTAGTAGAGATGGGGTTTCACCATGTAGGCCAGGCTGGTCTCAAACTCCTGATCTCAGCTGATCCTTGGCCTCCCAAAGTGCTGGGATTACGGCCTGAGCCACTGCACCAGGGTTTTTCTTTTGTTTTGTTTTCTTTTTTTTTTTTTTTGAGACAGAGTCTTGGTCTGCCACCCAGGCTGGTGTGATCTCAGCTCACTGCAACCTTCACCTCCCAGGTTCAAGAAATCTTTTTCCTCAGCCTCCTGAGTAGCTGGGACTATAGGTGCACACCACCACACCTGGCTAATTTTTATATTTTTATAGAGATGGGGTTTCACCATGTTGGCTGGGCTGGTCTTGAACTCCTGGCTTCAAGGGATCTGCCCACTTTCACCTCCCAAAGTGCTGGGATTACAGGTGTGAGCCACTGCGCCCGGCCTATTTAGCCTTTCTGTGTCTTAGTTTTTGCCTCAACAGAAGGGTGATGTGGCCCCAAATATCCATCCTCCCCTTCTTCCATTAACGACAGACTAGAATTTCAGCTGAGCATATGGCTGCCCAAGAGAGACTATATTTCCCAGCCTTGCTTGCAGTTAGATTTGGTCATGTTGAGGTAGGAGGTGGGACTTGACTCCAGAGATGGGGCTCAGCAATGAATCAGACTGAGTAGTAGCTAAAACAGGGAAGGAGGGGAAAGCACCTCTCTTTAAGACATGGCCTCCACTGTGCCATGTTACTTTGCCATTGCCATGGTAACACCCAGAAGTTACTGTCCCTTTCCATGGTAACAACCTGACAACTTAGAAGTTACCACCCATTTTTCAGAAATTTCTGCATACATACTCTGCCCCTTAATTTGCATATGACTAAGGTGGGTATAAATATGACTGCAGAACTGCCTCTGAGCTGCCACTCTGGGCACACTGCCTACGGGGTAGCCATACTCCGCAAGGAGCAGTCTCTCTGCTGCTGCTGTACACCACCACGTCAATAAAAGTTGCTATCCAAGGCTGGGTGTGGTGGCTCATGCCTGTAAATCTCAGCACTTTGGGAGGCCAAGGCGGGTGGATCACCTGAGGTCAGGAGTTCGAGACCAGCCTGGCCAACATGGTGAAACCCTATCTCTACTAAAAATACAAAAAATTGGTCTGGCACGGTGGCTCATGCCTGTAATCCCAGCATTTTGGGAGGCCGAGATGGGTGGATCCCCTGAGACTGGGGGTTCAAAACCAGCCTGACCAGCATGGAGAAACCCCGTCTCTATTACAAAATTGGCCGGGTGCGGTGGCTCACACCTGTAATACCAGCACTTTGGGAGGCCGAGGCGGGTGGATCACGAGGTCAGGAGATTGAGACCATCCTGACTAACATGGTGAAAACCTGTCTCTATTAAAAATACAAAAAAAAAAAAATTAGCCAGGTGTGGTGGTGGGTGCCTGTGGTCCCAGCTACTCGGGAGGCTGAGGCAGGAGAATGACGTGAACCCGGGAGGCGGAGCTTGCAGTGAGCCGAGATCACACCACTGCACTCCAGCCTCGGCCATAGAGCGAGATTTCATCTCAAAAAAAAAAAAAAATTTTTTTTAAAAATTAGCCAGGTGTGGTGGCACACACCTGTAATCCCAGCTACTCTGGAGGCTGAGGCAGGAGAATAGTTTGAACCCGGGAGGCAGAGGTTTCAGTGAGCCGAGATCGCGCCATTGCACTCCAGCCTAGGCAACAAGAGCGAAACTCTGTCTCCAATATATATATATAGTTTGTTTGTTTGTTTTTTGTTTTTGAGAAAGAGTTTCATTCTTATTGCCCAGGCTGGAGTGCAATGGCATGATCTCAGCTCACTGCAACCTCTGCCTGCTGGGTTCAAGCGATTCTCCTGCCTCAACTTCCCAAGTAGCCAGGATTACAGGCATGCACCATCACATCTAGTTAATTTTTTTTTGTATTTTTAGTAGAGATGGGGTTTCACCATGTTGGTCAGGCTGGTTTTGAACTCCTGACCTCAGGTGATCCGCCCACCTCAGCCTCCCAAAGTGCTGGGATTATAGGCGTGAGCCACCGTGCCCGGCCCAAAATATATACATATATATTATACAAAAAATTAGCCGGGCATGGTGGCGTGAACCTGTAGTCCCAGCTACTCGGGAGGCTGAGGCAGGATAATTGCTTAAACCCAGGAGGCAGAGGTTGCAGTGAGCTGAGATTGCGCCATTGCATGCCAGCCTGGATGACAGAGCAAGACTCCATCTCAAAAATAAAAAAATTTTTAAAAAGTTGCTATCCTACACCACTGGCTTACCCTTGAATTCTTTCTTGGGTGAAACTAAGCACCCGCTTGGTCTAAGCCCCAATTTGGGGGCTCACCTGTCCTGCATTTTTATGGTGAACATAAAATTGGGGTGGGGGTGGGGCTGGTGTGAGGGATCAAGTTTGTGACTTGAACTTCCTGCTGACACCAAAGAAGGGAACTCCTGGGATTTGCTTTTTTTTTTTTTTTTTTTTTTTGGAGACAGAGTCTCGCTCTGTCGCCGAGGCTGGAGTGCAGTGGCACTATCTCAGCTCACTGCAACCTCCGCCTCCCAGGTTCAAGCAATTCTCCTGCCTTAGCCTCCTGAATAGCTGGGACTACACGCACGCGCCACCATGCCCAGCTAATTTTTGTATTTTTAGTAGAGATGGGGTTTCACCATGTTGGCCAGGATGGTCTCGATCTCACGACCTTGTGATCCGCCCACCTCAGCCTCCCAAAGTGCTGGAATTACAGGTGTGAGCCACAGTGCCTGGCCGGGATTTCTTTGTTTTGTGATGGGGTCTCCCTATGTTGCCCAGGCTGGATTCGAACTCCTTGGCTCAAGCAATCCTCAGCCTCCAGTATACCACCATGCTAACTTTCCTGGGCTTTTTCAGCTAGCCACACATGGGCACAAAGTGAAGAGAGAGGGTAGGGCTTAAAAGCTGTCAGCAGTCGCCAAGCGTGGTGGCTCACGCCTGTAATCCCAGCACTTTGGGAGGCCGAGGTGAGTGGATCACGAGGTCAGGAGTTCAAGACCAGCCTGGCCAAGATGGTGAAACCCCATCTCTACTAAAAATACGAAAAAATTAGCCAGGCGCTGTGGCAGGTGCCTGTAATCCCAATTACTCAGGAGGCTGAGGCAGGAGAATCGCTTGAACTCGGGGTGGAGGTTGCAGTGAGCCGAGATGGTGCCACTGCACTCCAGCCTGGGTGACAGAGTGAGACTCCATCTCAAAAAACAAACAAACAAACAAACAAACAAAAAAAAACTGTCCGCAGACAAATATAAAAAATAGTCAGACCTTTTCCTACACCCTTCTTTTATCCTTGCTTGGGAATACAGAAGTGGTGGAGAGCTGTCTTGGGCCATGCAGACAAAGGCAATGCTCTAAGGCTGGCTGAGCAAAAGAAAGAAGGAGCCTGGGTCCCCATCACTCTGGAGCCACCATATTAATCCTAGGAGCTTGACTGTGAGATGGGAGAGTTGTTAGCAGGAGTAAGTGATACAGTACTTGGCCTATTACAGAGGCTCAAAAGATAGTCCCACCCACTTGCTACCACGTTGTAGAAAATCCTACTTTTAAAAAGTGAAAGAGCTTACTATTTAAGTAGATTCTGCTATGATTAGGTAGAGATTGCTTCAGTAATCATTCCTAAATTCCAAATACCTGAAAGTTCAAACGGCAGAAAATCAGAGGCTTGCCTGACAGTACAGCCTGCCACCCAAAGCAGAACCTTCTCTACCACTTCCCTGACAGGGCATCAGCTTCTGCTTGGATACATCCAGTGACAGGGAGCTCACTATCTACCTAGGCAGTCCTTTCCATTATTGGGCAGTTCTAACTGACACACCAGCTGAATAGGCCTCCCTGCCATTTCTCACTCATGAGTTCTCCCTTCTATGTTCACAATCCACATGCAATTCAACAGGCGCCCCTTCTTAATAAAGAGCATGTCTGTCCTCTGTCCTCCCCTCCCACCTCGTATTCCCTCCTCCTCCCCTGTGGTAGGCAGCCTCTAAGGTGGCTTCCAAGGAGCCCCACCTCTCGTACCCCCTCCTCTTGAGTGTCAGCTGGACATAGTGACTCACTTCTGACAAACAGAACAGGGTAAGAGTGGTGAGCTGTCACTTCCAAGATTAGGTGACCAAAAGTCTGTGACTTCCATCTTGCTCGCTCTTTCTTCCTGTCCCTCAGAGCCGTCACTCTGGGGGAAGCCAACTGTCATGTCGAGCTGCCTAGCACAGGGCAGGAACTAATGTCTCTGGTTAACAGCCACAAGAATGAGCTTTGAAGCGAATCCTCCTGCCCTGAACCACAGCCCTGACCAAAGCCCTGACTGCAGCCTTGTGAGACCCTGAGCAGAGCACTCATACCAGATTCCTGACCCACAGGCACTGTGAGATAATACGCGTATGGTTTCTTAAGCCAGTAAGTTTGGGGATAACCTGTTACACAGCAATTAATAACTAATACACAGGTCAGCATCTCAGTTCCTTCAGCTTCCATTTATTTCCAGACCCTTCTGTAAGAATTAAAGACAGAGGAAGGAAACACGAAAGGTGGCTCACCAGTCAAGACAGGTTTATTTTAGAGAAAACAAACATGAGAGGAGCTTCTGGCTGAGTTAGGTGGGAGGCACACTCTCTTACAGACCAAGAGTTTTTAAGGATTCAGGGTGGGAGAGTTTATCAGCGGCTTGGACTGCTTCTGTGTCTTGTTGTGCTTATCTGGGAGGGAGAGTTGTGTGTCTGTTCCCATACATCTTTGTGCAGCTGCAGGCATAACCCTGAGTCTGCTTTTAGCTTCCCTGTCTTAGTGCACCTGAAGGGAAAGGAATGTGCTTATTAAGGCCCACTATTTTACTGGGGCCTTATTGTATGAGGGGAAAGTTTGGCAGTTACCTAAGAGACTTTCCCCCACCTCCCTTTGTGCCCAAGCTGTCTTATCTGTTTTACTGTCTGCTTTTTCTGGCTGTTTGTAGTTAGAAAAGAAGTGATTTCCTCGAAATGCATGAGGCTAGAAAGGCAGCTGGAACTTAAAGTGACGGTGTCTGTCTGAGATGACGGTGCTCCTGCTCTGTCACCTTCCCCATCCTTTCTCTGTATATACTCCAATATATCAGTGTCCTTCCTAAAATATGGGTCCTAGAATGGGTCAGAACACTCTAGATGTGGTTGTGCAGTGGGACTGTTTCCCCCTGTGTGATGGACACTGTCCCTGATTCCTGCCCAAGATGCCATTAGTATTTTAATGGATGTATCTCACAGATGATTTTCTTTTGATCTTGTGGTTGACTAAAACCCCTAGGTCTATGCCCCATGAACTGTAAGGAAAGCCTAGTCACCCACCATTGCATAATTGTGCCACTGATTTTTTTTTTTTTTTTAGACAGAGTCTCTCTCTGTTACCCAGGCTGGAGTGCAGTGGTGCCATCTCGGCTCACTGCAACCTCCACCTCCCAGGTTCAAGCAATCCTCCTGCCTCAGCCTCCCCAGTAGCTGGGACTACAGGTGTGCACCATCATACCTAGCTAATTTTTGTATTTTTAGTAGAGACAGGGTTTCACCATGTTGGCCAGGCTGGTCTCAAACTCTTGGCCTCAAGTGATCCTCCTGCTTTGGCCTCCCAAAATGTTGGGATTACAGGTATGAGCCACCTTGCCCAGCGGAGACACTGATTTTCAAAACCCAAATGTAGGACTTTACAGTAGCTCTAGAAAACAGTCATTCTGCCTGCCCTGGCCAAGTGAGGACCCTGCAGACTCTATTTTGCATTTGCTGTATTCATTTACTCTCCCAGCTCTGAGCCATGTGCATATGTGGTCAAGCATCCACCCAGCCCTGAACCATCTTGCTGACTAAAATGATGAGCAAATACAGAAGCTGCTCTCAAGGGTCCCAAAAGGAAGGCAGGAACCCCACACTGATGGAGACCCATTAGATGCCAATCTTTGCCTGGTCCTTTTACATAGGACACCTCACCTCATTCTCCTATAACTCTACAGAGTAGTCACTATTTGCAGATAGACTGAGGCTCAGAGAGGAGAAATAATTTTCATTTATTCCAAGGAAATAATTTTTAAAAAGAAAAAAGCCAGCCAGGTGCAGTGGCTCACACCTGTAATCCTAGCACTTTGGGAGGCCAAGGGGGCAGATCACTTGAGGCCAGGAGTTCAAGACCAGCCTGACCAACATGGCGAAACCTGGTCTCTACTAAAAATACAAAAATTAGCTGAGCATGGTGGCGCGTGCCTGTAATCCCAGCTACTTGGAAGGCTGAGGCAGGAGAATCACTTGAACCTGGGAGTCAGAGGTTGTAGTAAGCCAAGATCACAACACCGCACTCCAGCCTGGGCGACAGAGTGAGACTCCATCTCAAAAACAGAAAAGAAAAGAAAAGAAAAAAGCTGCAGGCGGGGCGCAGTGGCTCATGCCTGTAATCCCAGCACTTTGAGGGGCTGAGGCGGGTGGATCACCTGAGGTCTGGAGTTTGAGACCAGCCTGACCAACATGGAGAAACTTCATCTCTACTAAACATACAAAATTAGCTGGGCGTGATGGCGCATGCCTGTAATCCCAGCTACTTGGGAAGCTGAGGCAGGAGAATCGCTTGAATCCGGGAGGCAGAGGTTGTGGTGAACCGAGATCGTGCCATTGTACTCCAGCCTGGGCAACAAGAGCAAAACTCTGTATCAAAAAAAAAAAAAGAAGAGGGCCCAGCGCGGTGGCTCACGCCTGTAATCCCAGCACTTTGGGAGGCTGAGGCGGGCAGATCACGAGGTCAGGAGATTGAGACCATCCTGGCTAACACGGTGAAACCCCGTCTCCACTAAAAATATAAAAAACTGGGAGGCTGAGGCAGGAGAATGGCATGAACCTGGGAGGCAGAGCTTGCAGTGAGCCAAGATCGTGCCACTGCACTCCAGTCTGGGCAACAGAGTGAGACTCCGTCTCAAAAAAAAAAAAAAGAAAAGAAAAAAAAAAAGCTGGAATCAAAATGTAATTCATCATTGTGATAGTTATAATAATCAGACAAAACCTAAAACATATTTGTGATCTGGGCAAATAATTTATCCACTCTGAGCCTCAGTTTCTTCATCTTTAAAATAATATCCATCTCACAGGGTTTGGAGAAAGACTTGATGAGAGCCCGTCTGTGGCACATCTGGTACAATGCCCTGCACAGAGTAAGCCAGCAATCAGTAGAAGGCATTTGTAACTAACTTAACTTGCATAAAACAAGTGGTTAAATCAGAGGGAGAGAATACCATCAGAGTGGCGTAGTTGAGAGAGCTCAGGCTTAAAGTCTAGCTCGGCTACTCACTCATTGTGTAAACTTGGACCAAGTGCCTACCCAGCTCACAGGGTAATCGTGAGGAGGCAGGCGGAGTAATGTGAAATGCAGGGCAAATGTTGGTTCTTCTCATTACTGGACTTCTAGGTTGTTGGTGATTAGTGTCACTACCATACCAATGGACACCTTCTTGCCTGTAGTGCTTTTCTTCTTTTGAATTATTTTCTTGGGACAAATTCAAAATCCTTTCTCCAACGCTTTCTGTAGTTGTCAGATCCAAGAAAAGCAGGTAGTAGTAAATCCTGCAGCAGCTCAGGCTCAGGACCAAGTTGTTGCTGCTCCCCTGCCAGGAGCGGCCTGCAGTGGGTGACCCGCAGCTGCTAGTTCTAGCTAAGGCCCATGTGCCAGGTATGACATCACTGGGAAGGACAGGTTCTCAGCAGTGGGGACGGGAGGGGTGGGGGTAGCAGGAGACTTTTGATTCTCTTGGGACTGCTGCATCATCCTGAGTGGGAGGAGAACTGGTACAAATGCAGAATGCCAGGATTGCCCAGTGGTCCTTTGAGGACAGTCCAGAAAATTCCCAGGGAGTGTATGTATCACATCTCAGAGTAGAGCTAGAGGGGCCTGAGTGTTAGGGGTGGGGCCTCAGCCCTGGAATCTGTGGCGTGAGAGGAAGTACACCGATGAGAGTGGTTAAAAAAAAGTGAGAACCAAAAAAAGAGACAGGATCCAAAATGGGGGCTCTCCACTGCGTGAGTTTTGGGAGATCCTGAAGTCCCAGAATTGTATGCAGTATTTTGTGTGTATAATCCAGACATCAGCCAAGATATCCAACTTTTTTTTTTTTTTTAAGTAAGGGTCTCATTCTGTCACCCAAGCTGGATTGCAGTGGTGCAACCATAGCTCACTGCAGCTTTGAACTCCTGGGCTCAAGCGATCATCTCGCCTCAGCCTCTTGAATATCTGGGACTAGAGGCATGTGCCACCACACCTGGCAAGTTTGTTTTTTTTTTTAATTTTCATAGAAATGGGGTCTCCTTATGTTGCCCAGGCTGTTCTCAAACTCCTGGCCTCAAGTGATTGATCCTTTCCCCTTGATCTCCCAAAGTGCTGGGATTACAAGCATGAGCCACCACACCTGATCTTTTGAGTTCAAATAAAATCAGCATCTACTCCATCCCACATGCACCCCACTCTCAGGCCCCCCAGGGATTCTGGGAACTGGCTAATGACTTCCTGGTTATCACTGGCTCTACAATCTTCCAAGGTAATTCAGTCTGTGAATCATCTTGTCATCTTGCAGGTACTACTCGTGTTCTGTTCTCTTCTCCATGACTCCCTTGCGAAAAAAAAAAAAATCACTCATATAGAAGTGTGTTGCAGATTTGGCTAAATGTTCAAGGATCAGTAAGACAGAGTAGATGTTCATGTTACATTTGTGTGTGTGTGTGAGTGTGTGTGTTTGTTTGTTTTTCCTGCTCAGTGTCCCTTTCACTATCTGGTAAAAACAGAGAACTGCCTTTCCCCAATTCCATGTTTCTGGAAGTTCTGCCATCTATGATATCCCAGCCCACCCAGCCACAGGTGTTACTAGGCTGGTGTGCAGTAGGTCTAGAGTTATTGGGGCCATCTTCTCAACTGTAGGGAAGAGGCCTCTTTACGGGGAAAGAGACTGAAGCCAAGATCAAAAGAAGCTGAGCCAAGAGAGACAGGGGGACAAGAAGAGAAGTGTCCTTTGAGTCCCTAGATCCAGTTGAGCCAGATGTGAGAGCTGCCAGAATGTGAATGGTGCCCCCTTTGAGTTGTGCAACTCACAATCTTGGCTCTACTGGCAACTTCCCAGTAAGATGAGTCAACTTATTCCATCTGCCTTTCTTTGTTCTTTTTTTTTCTGAGACAGAGTCTTGCTCTGTCGCCCAGGCTGGAGTGCAATGGTGCGATCTCAGTTCACTGCAACCTCTGCCTCCCAGGTTCAAGCAATTCTCCTGCCTCTGCTTCCTGAGTAGCTGGCATTACAGGTGCCCGCCATCATGCCCTGCTAATTTTTGTATTTTTAGTAGAGATGGGGTTTCACCATGTTGGTCAGGCTGGTCTCGAACTCCTGACCTCAGGTGATCCACCCTTCTCAGCCTCCCAAAGTGCTGGGATCACAGGTGTGAGCCACCGCGCTGGGCCCGGTTTTTTTGTTTTTTTGTATTTAGATACAGGGTTTCACTCTGTCTTCCAAGCTGCAGTGCAGTAAGCACAATCATGGCTCGCTGCAGCCCCAACCTCCCGGGCTCAAGCCATCCTCCTGCCTCCCGGGCTCAAGCCATCCTCCTGCCTCAGCCTCCTGAGTAGCTGGGACAAGTATATGCCACCATGCCTTGCTAATTTTTAAATTTGTTTTTCTGTAGAGATGGAGTTTTGCCATCTTGCCCAGGCTGGTCTCAAACTGCTGGGCTCAAGTGTTCCTCTCACCTCAGCCTCCCAAAGTGCTTGGGATACAGGTGTGAGCCATCACGCCCAGCCTCTTGCAAGAAATTCGAGTTGAGATTCAATCACTCACTACCAGAAGACTAAATACAAAGGAGGTTCAATCTACTCTGCTTTGCTGGCCCTCAAACCTTTAGCCAAGTCTACAACACAGCTTCTGGTATTGATGTCATGGAGAAGGGCTGATTTCTGTCTAGGTCAATCAGAGCAGAGCAAGGGCAGTGCCTGCAGGGTGGTGAGATAATCCGTGAAGTTAACCCTTTTCTTACGCAGAGCAGCAGGGTCCTCCCTTGGTTCTGCTCCTGCCTTTCATACCCTGCCCTGGGGCCCATAGTCCCGCCAAGTAATTTTCCTAAACAAAGACAGGTTCTTGATCAAAAGGGATCTGGATGCTCCAATAGTTATATTTTCACTGTATGCATATATATTTTCCTGTGTATATTTTTCCAGGGAGAGGATTGGTAGCTTTCATCAGATTCTTGGAGTTCCATGGCTCAGAATAGTAGACCAAAAAAAAGATGGCAGTGGGAGGGGCGAGGCCCTCATGCACTAACGCAGGAAGCAGCTGCCAGATAGAAGCAGAGCCAGACACTAAAGGGCAGATCACAGACCCTTCCAGCCAGAAGGATCCTCGGAGGTGTTCGAGCATTTTCAGCCTCAGCACCCTTTGTTCAAACAAAATCTTACAGGAAACCCCAATCTGTGAAACAGACAAAAGGAGGCAGAGAAGGGGGCAGGAGGAGGAGAGCCTTGACCCTCCAAGACTCCTGAGAGGCGCTAAGGAGGGTTTTGTGAAATCCTTAAAACTCCTCAATGTACACCTTGGAAAATCCCTGGTCTAGCCTAATCAACCCATCTTACAGATGGAGAAACTGAGGCCCACAAAGAAGTGAGTTGCTCATGTTGCCCGGCTAATTGTGATGTCATTGAGACTGGAATGCAAGACTCCTGGGCTTCAGTGGCCAGGTCTATGCCCCTCCTTCTGCATAGGAAAAGGTGAAAACCACACTTTCTCCCCAAAAGGCTAGGTGCTCAGTCCCTCCCACAGCCCACATGCAGGGGCCTGCCTCCAGTCCCATGAAATACCCCTCATCCCAGCCTTGTGACCCTCCTGGCCTTTAGGGGCAGGACATTGGGGATCTCTTTCACCCAGGAGAGAGTTTGGAGGAGGAATCGGAAGACGCCTCCTCCCTTTGCTGGCAACAAGGATCCTGGATGAGGCTGTGTCTTCTCTAACAGGGCCCAAGGAGGAGCCAGCGTGAACCTGGGACCCCAGGGACCGAGATCGGCTCAGGGCAGAGTTCTGAGATGTCTCACTTTACAAGGATGGAATTTCACGACTTGTGTATTTTAATTAAATTTTTATTTTTATGGAATTTTAGCAAGAGTTCCCCCACTCCTGCAGCTCGCTCATTGTTATTAAAAACCATGACAAGATGAGGGGGAAAAAAAACCAACAAAACGCTGTCCAAGTGGCCAAAATGAGGCCATATTTTAGCAAAGATCTGACCACAGTGTACACTTGAAACCCACTCCCTGCCTTCGGATGCTGATTCCACCCCCGTGACTTCACAGACCAGATTTTAAGTCTGTGGCTTATTGCTTTCTGAGCCTCCTGGGGCTTATAGGATTATTCTGGATTTGATCCTTTAATAATTTTTCCTCCCTCCTATCTAAGGTCTCGTTTTCCAGTTGAAATCGGCCTGGGTGGAGCAGCTTGCTTCTAGCCCTGATGGACTCCCCTCTCAGACTGCTGTTCTTTGTCACTGCAAGAAAATTAAGGAAGGGGCCTGTGTAAAGCTGACCATTGCAGCCAGCCGGGCACGGTGGCTCATGCCTGTAATCCCAGCACTTTGGGAGGCCGAGGCAGGCGGGTCACGAGGTCAGGAGATCGAGACCATCCTGGCTAACACGGTGAAACCCCATCTCTACTAAAAATACAAAAACATTAGCCGGGCGTGGTGGCGGGTGCCTGTAGTCCCAGCTGCTGGGGAGGCTGAGGCAGGAGAATGGTGTGAACCTGGGAGGCGGAGCTTACAGTGAGCCAAGATCACGCCACTGCACTCCAGTCTGGGCGACAGAGCAAGACTCCGTCTCAAAAAAAAAAAAAAAAAAAGCTGACCATTGCTGAGACTTACAAGAGAAAGCTGAAAGTCCTTGTTCGGAAGCTTTGATGAAGAGGGAAAGGCGGCCCATGCCAAGGCCTGTACCTGAAGCTTGGTGTATGTCATCTTTATTCCTTCCTACAGCCTTGGAAGCCACATAATTATCCCCATTTTACAGAAGAAGAAACTCAGGGTCAATAACAACAAATGACTTGCTCAAATTGACACAGGTGGTCAGAAGTAGAACCGGGCTTTGAACCCTCTCTGGCTGGGGTCTAGAGGCCTCACTCCCTGAGCAACACCAACTGCCTGGCTCTTTCCTCTTTCACCCCAACCAGTTATCCCTTCCAGCTGAGCATGTGGCTAGCAGACAGGAATGAGGAGTGGGGAAGGAGACTCCTTATTCAGCCAAGCAGCTCTGGCAGTCTAAGAGTGGGAGCAATGCCCCAACCTGATCTACCTCAAACAAGAGCTGCTAAGGAAGATGAGCAGGTGTGATCCACTTCCAAATGCCCCAACTGAACACCCACCATCAACCAGGCACAGTGCTAGAGGCTGGAGAACAGGCATAAAGAATGAATGAGACAACCCATCTAGTACAGGAACCAGACCCATGGCAGTAAAGCTGCTACCATGTGAGAGCCCAGAGAAGCAAATGAGCCTCTAAGACCTGCCCAGAAGTGGCCACATTTGGACTCGGTCTTAAATCAGTGAGTTGGATGTCCACCTGCAAAGAAGGAACACAGTAATGCTGAGGAGGGGAAACAGCATGAGCAAAGGCTTGGAGGTGTGAACAAAATGATACATTGAAGGAACTATAGAAAATAGATCCAGGCAGTGGGGTGCAGAGGCTTAGACCTGTAATTCCAGCACCTTGGGAGGCCGAGGCGGGCAGATTATTTGAGACCAGGAATTTGAGACCAACATGGCGAAACCCTGTCTCTACAAAAAATACAAAAATTAGCTGGGAATGGTGGTGCGTGCCTGTAGTCCCAGCTACCTGGGTGGCTGAGGTGGAAGAATCACGTGAGTTCAAAGAGGTCGAGGCTGCAGTGAGCCATGATCATGCCACTGCACTCCAGCCTGGGTGACAGAGTGAAACCCTGTCTCAAAAAAAAAGGAAAGAAAACACAGATCCTTATGTGGAAGGTGAAGGAGTAGTTCTCAAGATTATTAAGACTTAGGATGTGTCCTCAAGGAGTTTGTAGTTTGGGCAGGGATTGAGATCTTGCCCTACTGTGTGGCCAGAGCATAAGATGGCAGGAAAGGGGGCTGGGGTCCAGACCTAATTCAAAGGAAAGGCCGGGGTTCTGGTATCCTTTCATCATTTGGCATTTCCAGGTTTCAGAGGAAGAAAATCAAGTTAAAATCCTGATTCCCCATTTCTCCTTCTGGCATCTCTGATTGGCATCCTTTACAAGGATGGAATTTCATGACTTGTGTATTTGTGTACTTGTGAATCAGTGACCCTCTTGTTTTGGGCTTTCTGGGAGACTTGTGTGGGGAGAGGGAATTGTGCTCATTCACCTGGGGGGGTTGGGGTGATCCCCACTTGTCAAAGGTGTTTGAACCAGAGCAACTCCATCTTGAGTAGCAGCTGGGCAAAAGGAGGCTGAGACCTGCTGGGTTGCATTCCCAGGAGGTTAGGCATTCTTAGTCACAGGATGAGACAGAAGATCAGCACAAGATACAGGTCCCAAAGACCTTGCTGATAAAAGAGAATGCAGTAAAGAAGATGGCCAAAACCCACCCAAACCAAGATGGCCACGAAAGTGATCTCTGGTCGTCCTCACTGTTCATTATATGTTAATTATAATACATTAGCATGCTAAAAGACACTCCTACCATCACCATGACAGTTTATAAATACCATGGCAACTTCTGGAAGTTACCCTATATAGTCTAAGAAGGGTAGGGACTTTCAGTTCTGGGAAATCTCTGCCCTTTTCCCAGGAAACTCATGAGTAATCCATCCCTTTTTAGCATATAATAAAGAAATAACTATAGCCGGGTGTGGTGGCTCATGCCTGTAATCCCAGCACTTTGGGAGGCTGAGGCAGGAGGATCACTTGAGGTCAGGAGTTCAAGACCAGCCTGGCCAACATGATGAAAACCTGTCTCTACTAAAAATATAAAAAATTAGCCTGATGTTGTGGCGCACAGCTGTAATCCCAACTACTCGGGAGGCTGAGGCAGGAGAATTGCTAGAACCCAGGAGGTGGAGGTTGCAGTGAGCTGAACTGCACCACTGCACTCCAGCTTGGACAACAGAGTGAGACTCCATCTCAAAAAAAAAAAAAAAAAAAACAGAACGATAAGCATACTCAGTCAAGCAACTCATGCTGCCGCTCTGCCTATGCAGTAACCATTCTTTATTCATTTAGTTTCTTTTTTTTTTTTTTTTGAGACGGACTTTTGCTTTTGTTGCTCAGGTTGGAGTGCAATGGCGCGATCTTGGCTCACTGCCACCTCCACCTCCTGGGTTCCAGCGATTCTCCTGCCTCAGCCTCCTGAGTAGCTGGGATTACAGGCATGTGTCACCACGCCCGGCTAATTTTGTATTTTTAGTAGAGACGGGGGTCTCTCCATATTGATCAGGCTGGTCTCGAACTCCTGACCTAAGGTGATCCGCCTCCTCGGCCTCCCAAAGTGCTGGAATTACAGGAGTGAGCCACCACGCCCAGCCCGTTCACTTTCTTAATAAACTTGCTTTCACTTTACTCTATAAACTTGCCCCGAATTCTTTCTTCTGCAAGGTCCAAGAATCCTCTCTTGGGATCTGGATTGGGCCCCCTTTCAGGTAACATACTCATGACCCCAAAAGCCCTGAGAACCAGCCCTCCCACCAGCAGACCTCCTCCCCTCAACTGAGCTCTACAACTAGCAGGTTGGTTCCAAATCCACAATTCATTCAGTCAACAAACCTCCAGTGATCAGCTTCACTGTTTGCCAAGCAGTAGGATAGAGAAATGGAAAAGACAGTCCCAGCCCTCCCAGTGGGAGGGAACAAAAAATAAGCAGGTGGCCGGACATGGTGGCTCACGCCTGTAATCCCAGCAGTTTGGGAGGTCGAGGCGGGTGGATCACTTGAGGTCAGGAGTTTGAGACCAGCCTGGCCAACATGGTGAAACCCCATCTCTACTAAAAATACAAAAATTAACCGGGCATGGTGACGGGCACCTGTAGTCCCAACTACCCGGGAGGCTGAGGCAGGAGAATTGTTTAAACCCAGGGGCAGAGGTTGCAGTGAGCCAAGATGGCGCCACTGCACTCCAGCCTGGGTGACAGAGTGAGACCCTGTCTCAAACAAAAAAAAAAAAAGAAAAGAAAAAAAAAAGGCGGGTAATTGCAGCACAGCAGGGTAAGTTCCACCAATGGAGGAAGTGATCACAGGGGGCTGTAGCAGCATCAGTGCCTCCTGAGATCTTGTTAGAAATGCAAATGTGCAAGCCCTACTTCAGACCTATTGATTCTGAAACTGGGAGGGGCCCAGCAATCTGTGTTTTAGCAAACCCTCCATGCGATTCTGATGAGGGCTAATGTTTGAGAATCAATAAGCTATAGGAACACAGAAGAGAAAGTGGAATTTTTTTTTTTGAGACAGAGTCTCCCTCTGTTGCCCAGGCTGGAGTGCAGTTGCGGTGATCTCGGCTCACTGCAAGCTCCACCTCCCAGGTTCACGCCATTCTCCTGCCTCAGCCTCCTGAGTAGCTGGGACTACAGGCGCCCACCACCACGCCTGGCTAATTTTTTTGTATTTTTAGTAGAGATGGGGTTTCATTGTGTTAGCCAGGATGGTCTCGATCTCCTGACCTTGTGATCCACCCACCTTGGCCTCCCAAAGTGCTGGGATTATAGGCGTGAGCCACCCCGCCCGGCTGAAAGTGGTAGTTTTTTTGAGATGGAGTTTTGCTCTTGTTGCCCAGGCTGCAGTGCAATGGCATGATCTCGGCATACTGCAACCTCTGCCTCCCGGGTTCAAGCGGTTCTCCTGACTCAGCCTCCTGAGTAGCTGGGATCACAGGCGCCTGCCACCATGCCCAGCTACTTTTTTGTATTTTTAGTAGAGACGGGATTTCACCATGTTGGCCAGGCTGGTCTTGAACTCCTGACCTTAGGTGATCCACCCGCCTCGGCCTCCCCAAGCACTGGGATTACAGGCGTGAGCCACCACGCCCAGCAAGTACTTTTTTTTTTAATTTAATTTTGTTGTTGTTGTTGAGATGGAGTCTCACTCTGTCACCCAGGCTGGAATGCATTGGCGCAATCTTGGCTCACTGCAACCTCCACCTCCTGTGTTCAAGCGATTCTCCTGCCTCGGCCTCCCGAGTAGCTGGGATTACAGGCATGCACCACTGTGCCCAGCTAATTTTTGTATTTTTAGTAAAGATGTGGTTTCACCATGTTGGCCAGACTGGTCTCGAACTCCTGAGCTCAAGTGATCCGCCTGCCTCCGTCTTCCAAAGTACCAAGACTACAGGCATGAGCCACTGCTCCTAGCCAAGAAAACAGTACTTAACCCTGAATGGAGTGATCAGGAAATGCTTCCTGAAGGAAGAAACTCCTGAGGTGAATCTTCCAGAAGGAGCCTGATGAAGAGGTAAAAAGATGCCCCAGGTGAATGAAGCTGTGTATGCAAGAGCACCGAGGGTAAGGAGTTTGCAAAGAACCACAGGGGTGGGTGGTGCGTTGGCAGCCAAGTGGCTAGAGATGGGGAAAGTGGCTGGGAAGAGACATCGGGAATCAGAGATTTCAGTTTCTGAGTGAAGGAAGGCGAGAGAGTGTGGGTGTGCCGTAGACCCCATTGCAGTAAACAGCCTCGCCTAAACCAGGCAGGGCAGATACCCCAGGCCTCCCCTGGGGCCTAGAAGCCTCCCCATCTCACTCTGCAACTCCTCGGGTTAACCAAAGCAGCATGACCTCATGTGTTATGGCTGCAAAGGCGCGGGGGAGGCCAAATCCGGTGTTTGTATTGAAATTAATTGGGGGCTCCTTGGATGATGGAGGCTTTGAGGAATGCACAGGCCCCCGCATATGATCCTGTGAACAACGGTGTCACTTCAGACCACCGAGGCCCCCAGCGGCCCGCATCTGCACGTCCACAGCCCTTCTCGATGAAATAATAATCATAGACAGATATGAATATTTACAATACGAAGCAGCAACTTGCGATGGGGAGAACTCAGGCAAGCACCCCAGAGCTATTTTTAGCCTTGGAAACGGAGCCCCATTTTACCAGGGCAGCAGCTTGTCAATCAGGAAAATCAGGAAAATCCCACCGCTCCCCGCCAAGCCCTGATTTATGATGATTCAGAGGGGAGATGCTGCCAGGAACGGGCCGGGGCCAGGAAAATTTCATCTGTCTGGAATCCGACAGGAAAAAAGAGGCCTGGAAATTTCAGAGGAAGCTGGGATCTGCGCCGGTTACAGCGCCTCTGTTTGTGTTCGCTCAGCTGGCTCCTGTTAGCGAGTGAAGGGTCCGCTGAGGAAAAGCGTCAGGCCAGGTTTTTCCATCATTCCAGAACCTTGAGCCTGATCCCCAGGCAGCCGCTGCTCCTGCGACCTCCGACCCCAAACAACAGGAGCCTTCACCAGGTTTCCCCCAGCCCCCCAGCCCTAGGCTGTATCTTAAATCAACATCTTTGTTTTTTTGTCTTTTCCCTTACCACAAAAAATGATAGCAAAGTGATTCTATCTTTTTAGCTATTTGTTTAACCAGACATTTAGCACACTTAAGAAGCAGGGTTCAATATGAAAACCAATTAATGCAATTTAGTTTTAATTTCCTCCCCTGAAATGGCCCAGCTCTCCCAAGGTGGCCTTCTCACCCTCCTCTCTGGTGCTGGGGCACCAGGAACCCCTAGCCTCCAAACCTGATGCTACAAGCTCTAAAATGAGGCCAGAGATTAGGATTTTGCTCAAAATCTTGCTGGCAGATCCTAAAGGGGCAAACAAGATGGTGATGGAGTTCAGGACATGCTACCCAAAATACAGCACCTCGGCAAAAGCAGCAGAAGGAGGAAGATCTCTCTGACCTGCTGCTACTATTCTCCCCTGAAGCAGATCATGAAAGAATTTTCTGTCTTTCTTCTAAAGTAGGTCATAAGACCCTCATTCCAGAGGGGTCCTCCCTATATCCAGAGGAAAGGAATGAAGAAGCAGAGAAGAATCTGAAGAAACAGGCCTTGCTAAGCTCCCCCAAGTTGATTACTATTAGATCATACCCCCTTTCTTCCATTGTATTTCTTCTTCTTCTTTTTTTTTTGAGATGGAGTCTCGCTCTGTCTCCCAGGCTGGAGTGCAGTAGTGCGGTCTCCGCTCACTGCAACCTCCACCTCCTGGGTTCCAGCAATTCTCCTGTCTCAGCCTCCCGAGTAGCTGGGATTACAGGCGTGCGCTACCACGCCCAGCTAATTTTTTGTATTTTTAGTAGAGACGGGGTTTCATCTTGTTGGCCAGGCTGGTGTTGAACTCCTGACCTCAAGTGATCCACCCGCCTCGGCCTCCCAAAGTGCTGGGATTACAGGCGTGAGCCACCACGCCTGGCCTCGTCCATCATGTTTCTACACAACGCTCTACTCCTCATTAAACCTAAGCATAAAATATACACAGTATTCCCTATTTCCCTGGGTCTTCATCTCCCATGTCACGGAAACTTATTATATAAATGTGTATGCTTTTCTCTTGTTAATCTATCTTTTGTTATAGGGATCTCAAGCCATGAACTTTGTGACAGATACGGAAAAGATATATACCTAGAAGTGGAAATTAAAAGTTTTTTTAAATAAAACTAATAGATATTACTCTTTCCCCCCTACAATGGCATCCTTTTCATCCATTCATTCCTTCATTCATTTACTTAATGCCTATTTTGTGCCAGAGTCTGTACTGGGGGTAGGGGGATGGGTTTCGGGGGGATACAAAATGGACATCGCCTGCCTTCAAGGAGCTCACAGTTCGGTGGGGGACACAGACCTGTAAATAGGTTTAACTATGGTGCAGAGGAACAAATGGGGTAACAGCTAAGCAGAGAGGAGTCAGGAAGCACAGAGAAGGCGGGGCTGCCTCAGAGACAGACGAGAGGAGAAAACGTGTCAAAGGAAAGGGACTGTGTGTATAAAGACAGAAGCAGGAAAGAAAGGGGACACACTTACCCCACACCATGAGGAGTCTGGTGTGACTGCAGCGTAGGATCCACGGGCAGCTTGTCCGACTTAGGGAGGCAATTTGTTCTGTTAAAGAAAAAATTATTCTTTTTTTTTGAGACAGAGTCTCACTCTGTCACCCAGGCTAGAGTCCAGTGGCACCGTGTTGGCTCACTGCAACCTCCGTCTCCTGGGTTCAAGCAATTCTCCTGCCTCAGCCTCCTGAGTAGCTGGGATTACAGGCAGCCACCACCACCCCCAGCTAGTTTATATATATGTGTGTGTGTGTGTATATATATATATATATATATATATATATAAACTATATAAACTATATATAAACTATATATATAAACTATATATATAAACTATATACATAAACTATATAAACTATATATAAACTATATATAAACTATATATATAAACTATATATAAACTATATATAAACTATATATTATATATATATATGTATGTTTTTTTTTTTTTTTTTGAGACAGAGTCTCACACTCTCACCCAGGCTGGAGTGCAATGGCGGGATCTCGGCTCACTGCAAGCTCCGCCTCCTGGGTTCACGCCATTCTCCTGCCTCAGCCTCCCGAGTAGCTGGGACTACAGGCGCCCGCCACCACACCCGGCTAATTTTTTGTATTTTTAGTAGAGACGGGGTTTCACCATGTTAGCCAGGATGGTCTCGATCTTCTGACCTTGTGATCCTCACGCCTCAGCCTCCCAAAGTGCTGGGCTTACAGGCGTGAGCCACCGCGCCCGCCCTTAGTTTTTATATTTTTAGTAGAGATGGGTTTTCACCATGTTGGGCAGGCTGGTCTCAAACTCCTGACCTCAGGTGATCCATCTGCCTCGGCCTCCCAAAGTGCTGGGATTGCAGGCATGAACCACCGTGCCCGGCCGAGAAAAAATTATTCTTAACACTTATTAAAGACAGTAAGGAAGATCTTATTTAAGGGGGGCAAGGCTGCTTCACTGGGGTTTGGCAATAGGGAAAAGCGATCGAAGACAACAAGGACAAGTGGAGATTTATAGCCAAGGAACAGGGTGGGGTCAGTGGATGGAAAATCACTAAGGAGAAGCATTCAGGCCAGGGGATTCCTGCTGAAGGCAGGCCAGGGTGATGCGATATCAAGGGTGGGGGATGAGGAATTTCATCAGATAGGAAGGATAGGGGATTTTTGCTAAATGGGCCTGGCAGGATTCGTGCTACAACTGGACTAAATTGCCCAAGGACACAGCCCAAGGTCAAGATGCCGTCAAAAAGAGGACCCAGAGGACCCTGACTCAGGTTTGATCAAGGAGAAAGTCTGTCAGGTCAGGGCATTGGTGAAACTGCCTTTGCATTGGGACTCCGTGCCGAGGGCACTGGAGAGTTGAGCAGGGAAACACCAAGGGGAAATGTGCACTTTGTCCAGGTGACCCTGGTGGCACTGTGAAGGCTGGTGTGGAAAGGGGTGGGGCTGGAGGCAGGAGGACAGTCAGAAGAGAGCAGGGGCTGACAAGCAGGGCAGTGGGGATGCAGAGGAGGGCAGGCTTTAGAAGACATTTAGAAGCCAGGCCGGTGCTTGTAATTGCAGCACTTTGGGAGGCCAAGGAAGGCAGATCACTTGAGTTCAGGAGTTTGAGGCCAGCCTGGGCAACATGGTGAAACCCCTTCTCTACAAAAAGTACAAAAATTAGCTGGGTGTGGTGGTGCACACCTGTAATCCTAACTACTTGGTGGGGCTGAGATGAGAGGATCACTTGAGCCTGGGAGATTGAGGGTGCAGTAAGCCATGTTTGCACCACTGCACCCCAGCCTGGGCAACAGTGTGAGAAACCCAATTCTGTCACCTTTGGTGGCTGGCTGATGACAGCTGTTCAACAAAGAAACACCAGTGGATGAAGGGAGACCTAATTTCCTAAAGAAGCCAAACCAAAACCTCATGCCACAATTCCTGAAGGACAGGAAGTATCTTCCCACAGCTGTTTTGTCCAGGCTGCTTGGGGCTGCCGTCAGCCAGGGAACCAAGGGAACTGAACCCCAGGGCCCAGTCTTTACTGGCAGCTGCCCATCTTAGAACCCACAGTACAATGGGGGAAGGCCCTAAGAGACAATTAAGGCATTTGCCTCCAACACAACTTAAGGGAGTGCCCCAAAACTCAGAAATCAAGATAGATAACTGATATGGTTTGGCTCTGTGTCCCCACCCAAATCTCATCTTGAATTGTAACTCCCACCATTCCCACGTGTCATGGGAGGAACCCAGTGGGAGGTGATTGAATTATGGGGGTAGGTCTTCCTGTGCTGTTCTTGTGATACTGAATGAGTCTCATGAGATCTGATGGTTTAAAAAAAAAAAAGCAGAAATTTGCCTGCACAAGCTCTCTCTTTTTGCCTGCTGTCATCCGTGTAAGATGTGACTTGCTCCTCCTTGCCTTCTTCCACGATTGCGAGGCTTCCCCAGCCACGTGGAACTGTGAATTCTCTATTAAACCTCTTTCTTTTGTAATTTGCCCAGTCACAGGTATGTCTTTATCAGCAGCGTGAAAAGTGACAAATACAATAATACTTTTTTTTCTTTTTGAGATGGAATCTCACTCTGTTCCCCAGGCTGGAGTGCAGTGGCATGATCTCGGCTCACTGCAATCTCTGCCTCCCAGGCTCAAGTGATCCTCCCACCTCAGCCTCCCTAGTAGCTGGAACTACAGGCATGCATCACCACCATGCCTGGCTAATTTTTGTATTTTTAGTAGAGACGGGATTTTACCATGTTGGCCAGGCTGGTCTCCAACTCCTGACCTCAGGTGATCCACCTGCCTCAGCCTCCCAAAGTGCTGGGATTACAGGTATGAGCCACTGTGCCCGGTCCAAGATAGATAATACTTTAACACAATTTTTAAAAATCAAAATTGGCCAGCTGCATTGGCTCACGCCTGTAATCCCAGCACTTTGGGAGGCCAAGGCGGGTGGATCATGAGGTCAGGAGATCGAGACCATCCTGGCTAACATGGTGAAACCCTGTCTCTACTAAAAGTACAAAACATTAGCCGGGTGTGGTGGCGGGTGCCTGTAGTCCCAGCTACTAGGGAGGCTGAGGTAGGAGAATGGCGTGAACCCAGGAGGCGGAGCTTGCAGTGAGCCAAGATCGTGCCACTGCACTCCAGCCTGGGCAACAGTGCGAGACTCCCTCTCAAAAAAAAAAAAAAAATCAAAATTAATGTAAAAATTGATGATGAACAAAATATTAAGATTTCAAATAAACACAAGATCCAACCCTTCCCTCAATATGGTGTCTCATTCACCTCACCCTAATCTCAGTCTTGGTTCCAATAAAACCTTGTTTTAAAAAACAGGCAGCCAGCTCACAGACTGTAGTTTACTGACAACAAAAATATTGCATTAGGCCAGGCACAGTGGCTCACGTCTGTAATCCCAGCACTTTGGGAGGTTGAGTCAGGAAAAAATTTTTTTTGAGATGGAGTCTCGCTCTGTTGCCCAGGCTGGAGTACAATGGCGCAATCTCGGCTCACTGCAAGCTCCACCTCCTGGGTTCACGCCCTTCTCCTACCTCAGCCTCCCTAGTAGCTGGGACTACAGGTGCCTGCCACCATACCCGGCTAATTTTTTGTATTTTTAGTAGGGATGGGGTTTCACCATTTTAGCCAGGATGGTCTTAATCTCCTGACCTTGTGATGCGCCTGCCTCGGCCTCTCAAAGTGCTGGGATTACAGGCGTGAGCCACCACGCCTGGCCTAGGCAGGAAAATTTTTTGAGGCCGGGAGTTCAAGACCAGCCTGGGAAACATAGCAAGGACCTGTCTCTACACAAAGTAAATAAATTAGCTGGGCGTGGTGGCACATGCCTGTAGTTCCAGCTACTCAGGAGGCTGAGGCAGGAGGATTGCTTGAGCCCAGGAGTTCCAGGCTGCAGTGAGCCATAACTGTGCCACTGCATTCCAGCCTGAGGCACAGAGCAAGACCCTGTCTCTGAAAGAAAAAAAAATGCATTAAATTTTATTTATCTTGATTACTTGGTGCCCCTTACATTTTGGGCCTGTGGTGAGTTCCTCACTCCCCTCACTCTAAATCTGGGCCAGCCAGAGAAGGCCCCTTCCTGGAATACAAGCCCCAGTGAGAAGATCTACAGCCTGCAGAGAACAATGTGCCCACATTAATTCTGCTTGGGATCACAATCATTCCATGTGTGCTGAGGGCTCCACATTGGTCAGTAACCCCTAATGCCCCTGTCCCTTAGATTATCTGATGCCACCATACACCTAGCACGAGTTATTTAAGCTTTCTTTTTTTTTTTTGAGACGGAGTCTCGCTCTGTCGCCTAGGCAGGAGTGCAGTGGTGCGATCTCGGCTCACTGCAAGCTCCGCCTCCTAGGTTCACGCCATTCTCCTGCCTCAGCCTCCCGAGTAGCTGGGACTACAGGTGCCCACCACCACGCCCGACTAATGTTTTGTATTTTTTAGTAGAGACAGGGTTTCACCGTGTTAGCCAGGATGGTCTCGATCTCCTGACCTCATGATCCACCCGCCTCGGCCTCCCAAAGTGCTGGGATTATAGGCATGAGCCACCGCGCCCAGCCTGCTGAGTTGTTTAAGCTTTCTAAGCTCATCTGTCTCATCTGTAACAGGGAGAGAGGAATGTTAATTTGCTGCTCTTCATGCCAAAGAAATCTAAATTGGCCTGAACCCAGGACCTTTTGCACATCCAATGCACCAGCACTGAGAGCATACCATGTGCCAGGCATTGTCCTGGGGAAATGTTGACAAACAGGGTGTGAGATGTATTCCCAACCCCTACTCACCACAGCTTATATTCACAGCTTAGGAAGAGATAGGCCCAGGAGCTGGGTGCGGTGTCTCATGCCTGTAACCCCAGCACTTTGGGAGGCCGAGGTGGGCAGATCACAAAGTCAGGAGATCGATACCATCCTGGCTAATGTGGGGAAACCCCGTCTCTACTAAAAATACAAAAAAATTAGCTGGATGTAGTGGCGGACACCTGCAGTCCCAGCTACTTGGGAGGCTGAGGCAGGAGAAGGCGTGAACCCAGGAGGCAGAACTTGCAGTGAGCCAAGATTGCGCCACTGAACTCCAACCTGGGTGACAGGGCCAGACTCCATCTCAAAAAAAAAAAAAAAAAAAAAAAAAGAAAGACGTAGGCCCAGAAACCAAAATCACTCATTCATTTGTTCATTCGTTAATTTCTTCAGTAATAGGCATCCACTGACTATATATGCCAGACACTGCCAGGCATTGGTTGAATCAGACATGATCCTTGACCTCAAAATATTTACAGCCTAGTACAGTGAGATAGATAAAGAAAAATAACTGCAATACGAAGCTATGTGTGCTCTTTGAAGATAAAGGGATGTGGAAATTTAGAGAGGACGACTAGTTAGCTGATAGTGGGGAGGGATTTCGCAGAGTAGGACACAAGTAGAATTGTGCGAGACAGACGGACTAGCACTTTTCAGACAAGGACCTGTATGTGCTAAGGCTGAGTGTGAAAGAAAGCATTGTGATTACAGGCCAGGAAGCTGAGCAAAGCATACAGTAAAAGTAGGTGATGGGTCCAGGCCTGGTGGCTCATACCTGTAATCCCAGCACTTTGAGATGCTGAGGTAGGAGGATTTCTTGAGGCCAGGATTTCAAAACTAGCCTAGGCGTCATAGTGAGACCTTGTCTCTACAAAACAGTTTTTTTTAATTAAAATTTTTTAATTTAAAATTTTTTAAATTAAAAAGTAGGTGATGGGCTGGGGTGGCAGGTGAAATAAACTCAGCATAGACTATGAAAGGCCTTGAATGCTGAGATTAAAAATGGGATTTTATTCTGTTGGCAATGAGGAGACTCTGGAAGCCTATAGGCAGAAGATGGCATGTTATGATCTGTTTTTTGAAAGAGAATGCTGGCAACCATGGAAAGGAGGGATTGAAACTGGAAGTGTGGGGAGGTAAGAAAAGTCAGTTGGGATATTTTGCATTAATTCAGGGAGGAATGATAAAGGCCTGAACCAAGGCACTGCTGGTGGAAACAGAGAGCAGGGATGGAGTTTAGTGAGATTTCTGGTAAGAAGCTATACAACTTAGTGAGTAACTATATGTGCAGGGTGAGGATGAGAAAGGAGTCTAGCTTGATTTCCAGTTTTCTCATTTGGGCAATTTTACATAGTGGTAACCGTATACGAATAGGTAAATACGGGAGGAGGCACAAGTTGGGGAGCAGAAGATGTGCTCATCTGTGGGATTTGTTGACTCAGACGTGCATGGAAGATTGTTCTGATAAAATGATCAGATGAGATATGATGTGCTTAGGGCTCAGGGAAAAGTTTAGGCTGGAGATACTGCTGTGTGAGCAGAGGGTATATGAGCCTGGGTGAGCTGACCCGGGGAGAGTTTAGAGGGAGAAGACAGCTGAAGGTGAGAAGCCAACAGTGGAAAGTGGAAGAAATGAGGGAGACCAGGGGGCAGCAAGGGAGATCTGGGAGGAAGAGCAGGAAAGAGTGACACCCAGGAGACCAGGAGAGCTTATAAACTAAAAGAGGAGAAAGGGTTCCACCCAGCAGAGTGAGAAGAGCATGAGGACAAGAACCAAGCCGTAGTTTGAAGACAAGTTGGCCATTGATGACTTTAGCAAGAGCAATTTCAAAATTGACCAAAGTCTGCACCTCATTAAACCACAGATCATTTCCATGGAAGGGTGGAAAGCGAGTTGAGGAATCCATGGGAGGTGAGGAAGTGGAGGCAGTGAGTGTGGACAGCTCCTTCGATAAGTTCTGGGGAAAGAGGAAAGAGGTGGTGGTATGTGGGAGCCACAGGGTCCAGAGGTAGCGAGAAAATGAGCAGGCTTTAGAAAGTGAGAGAGACTTGGGTAGCATTTTAGATTCGAGACGCAATGGAAAGAGAAGTGAGATCCCAACTGGGCAGCACAGGAGCACCCTGTTCAGACCCCAACCACAGAGAGCCTTGGTCAAAATTCAAGACTCGTTTTCTTTCATGGTGCTTAGGTTCCCCAGTCAGACCCCCAGAACCCATTTCCCACATAATCCACCAGAAGCATGGTACAAATTATGCATGAGAAACACACTCCTTGTTCCAACTCAAAGTTCTAGAGAATATCTCACCATCTGAAGGATGCTGGAAGGTGGGAACAAGGCTCCCAGGAGTGGGCAAGACAGATCTCTATTCTGGTCTGGCTCATTAATCTACAAGGAACAGAGGTCCCCTTAAGTCACCTCAAGGAAAAGGGGAGTTTGTGGCAAGGACATATGTGGCTAGCAGTTTAGAAACAGAATGGGAATGGGAAAGCCACTGAGAAGGGTGATGGCGGTTGGCCCCTGACTCGTGGTCACTCTGCTTCTCTCTGGACATCTGTCCTCTTGTTCTCCTCTCTCTGCCAACAGCTTCTTTCACTCTGTTTTCTCACTTCCCTTGTCACTTTGGCTTAATAAGGCTTTGGCTTTTCATCCTCAACCTCTTGGAATCTCTTTCAACTACTATCCCACCTGCTACTGGGTCCAACTTCTGTTTCCCAGTTGAGACAGGAATGTGACTGACCCAGCTCCTGGTTCAGGGCAGAGCTTTGGGTCACTAGCCAGGCTGTAGTTGGCCATCTTTAGATAAACTGCCCACCTCTGCTCCAATCACTGGGGGCAGTGAGCAGAGACAGGGACTTAGGACACTAACACTGTTTAGCCTGGTCCCTTCTACAGAGGCTGGAATGAGCAGGCGATACCCCAAAGCATGTCTGGCACAATAAATCTATGTTCCTGGCCGGGCGCGGTGGCTCACGCTTGTAATCCCAGCACTTTGGGAGGCTGAGGTGGGTGGATCACTCCAGGACAGGAGTTCAAGACCAGCCTGGCCAATATGGTGAAATCCTGTCTCTACTAAAAACACAAAACAATTAGCCGGGTGTGGTGGCGGGCACCTGTAATCCCAGCTACTCAGGAGGCTGAGGCAGGAGAATCGCTCAAACCCAGCAGGCGGGGGTTGCAGTGAGCCAAGATCACACCATTGCAATCCAGCCTGGGCAACAAGAGCGAAACTCTGTCTCTAAATAAATAAATAAATAAATGTTTATTTCTAAGCCAACTGCCTGATGACATGGTCTGAATTGGGGGAACAACTAGGGATGGGAAATGACAAGGCTTTGAACCACTATTCAAGGGTTCTTATGGTAGTGATCACCTCTTATAGACATTCGAGATTATTGCATGAAGATCAGGAAGAGAATCTGTAGCAGAGAATTAGGAAGAAGATGGTGGTGAATGCCCATTGCCCCCACTACACACATCATGGCTCCCTCCACCCAGAGATCAAAGGAGTTGCCTCCTCTCCAGAGAGCTCACGAGATGCCCATGCTCAGTGCCCTCCTGGTGTGCTGACTGCGTGCTGGCCTTTAGGAGCCCGCCTCTTCCAGTAAGTGCCAGGCCTGGGGAGACCTTGGATGTAAGCCCGAGGGAGTGTCCTGGACCTTGGACCACAGGCCCACCCAGCAGGGTGTCCTGTCCCCAGCACAGTGGAAAGGTCTTCAGTCTTTCCAGCCTTCAGCTGGACTCTCCCAGATGTCACTGGCTATATTTTCAAAAATAGGAAGAATTCCAAAACCAGATTCCAAGTGCTATACCTCCCACATCCTCCCATAGCCCTACCAGCCTGCCAACCTTTTGAGGCAATTATAATTAGAAACCAGGGTCAGGCGCAGTGGCTCACGCCTGTAACCTCAACACTTTTGGGAGGGCAAGGCAGGAGGATCCCTTGGTCCCAGGAGCTCAAGACTAGCCTAAGCAACAGAGAGAGAGAATTAGAAGCCAGTGTATGTGGAAGACAACATCAGCAGACATTGTTCAGAGACGTGCAAACCACAAAGGGAGCCAGTCTGTGGAGGAGGCCAAAGAGTGGGGACCTTAGCTGACCCATAACCCCTCCTGTATTCCGGCTTCTTTCTCCTCCAGCCCTTCTGGACTCCAAAGACCTAGCTCCACAGGAAGCTTAAAGTGAGGTGGAATGTTCGCCACTGTTATTATTAACAGAACATCCGCTAACATTTTAATTGAAAATTTAACTCTAATTATTCCAGTTTACCAGGAATGCAAGCAAAAGCAGGACCAACTGTGATGCACCAAATAGATAACACGTGAAAAGACAGATAAGCAAATAGGAAGAGACAAAGCTGGGACCAGTGAATCAGGGGACCCCGGGACATTTATTCCACTCACAATTCTAACACCATGTCGCCTCCCACCTGGAGAACCTTCTACCCCTCAAATCGTCCCCAAATATACATCCTTTCCCACTGCCCCTCTGCTCTTCCCAGCCCTACACTAGCCAATGATCCCTACTTCTTGCTCAAATCAGACCTGCAATCAGAGATTTTACTGCTGTGAATACAAAAAATTTGGGAGATGGAGTCTTGCTCTGTCACTTAGGCTGGAGTGCAGTGGCACTCCAGATCTCAGCTCACTGCGACCTCTGTCTCCTGGGTTCAAGCAATTCTCCAGCCTCAGCCCCCCAAGTGGCTGGGATTATAGGCACCCGCCACCACGCCCGGCTAATTTTTTTGCATTTTTTTCGGTAGAGACGGGGTTTCACCATGTTGGCCAAGCTGGTTTCGAACTCCTGACCTCAAGTGATCTGCCCACCTCAGCCTCCCAAAGTGGTAGGATTACAGGCATGAGCCACCATGCCCGGCCTAAGACTGTCCTTTGAAAATGGTGCTTCACCCTCCACAGGGCATGTGGCAGTATGCAGCACAGTCTACAAAGCCACAATAAATAAACATGGTGGCAATATTTTACTGAAATGTTTGGCAGTGAGAACCTTTATTCTTACCTAAAAACAACTCGGGTAGGTTATAAGGAAGAGAGCAACACTTGCACGCATATTACATAAAACACCATCTTCAAAATCATGCAGGCTAAATACAATGCTGTATCCAGGATTAGATCCTGGAACAGAATGAAGATATTAATGGAAAAACTGGTGGAATCCAAATGAAGACTGGAGTTAATTACTAGTAATGTACCAACGTTAATTTCTCAGTTTTGACAAAAGTACCAGAGTTACATAATATGTTACCATGAGGGGAAACTGGGTAAAGGGTATATGAGAACTATGTGCTATCATTGCAGCTTTTCTATAGGTCTAACATTATTCTAAAATGTAATGTTCATTAAAAAAAAAAAAAAAGCATGTGGCTGCTTCCAGCTTTCTGAATCCCCACCGCACCTTCACCACTCCCCAGCACAAGGTCATCGTCCTCCTCAGCACAAGGTCACCGTCCTCCCCAACAGAGTTCCTTGGGCAGCAACCACTAGAAACCCCACAAAGACCAGCTGGGGCCAGAGGCAGGATGTGTGGTCCTGGGCAGGTCTGAGACAGATCAAACACAAGGTAATCAGTCTGCAGAACCACAGACAACACAGACCTACGCCATGGAATTCCAGATCATTCCAGATCTACAGGTCATTGGTTCATTCCATAAGTATTTATCACAGCACATAGCACGCGCCAAGCACCGTGCTAGGCTGTCTTGAGAATGGAGGTGTGGGGAAAGAGGGATGAGGTACAAAGATGCATACCCGGAGAAGGAATCTCCTCCCTTAAGGAAGCAGTGAGGGGAACAGACAAGCTCCTCACACACAAAGGGACGGGAGGAGAGGGATAGACACAAAGCCTGCTAGAGGTGATCAGGGAAGGCTTCACAGAGGAGGCGGTATCAGTCCCAGCAACTGTAGCCCAGTTGCTCCCCGTGACCCAAAGACAGCCACACCTGATCCCCTGGCTCAGGCAGCTGGAAAGAGGAGCTGAGAAAAAGGAGAGTCATGCTCTCAGCAAACATCAAGTGCTGTAAGCATCATAAAATCATCATCATCATCATCACCATCAGACACTGATGGCCCAGTGGGAGGCCTGGGACCCTGAAGAGAGCCCAGGTAAGGGGCAAACAGGCCTGGAGGAGGCAATTGCCTAGGGCAGTGGTGTGGGGGTGGGGGGCTGCTTCCCCATACCTGTAGCTAGCAGGGCCGCGGGGTAAGGGGCATGTTGACACAGCTGGTAAGAAAGGCTTTGTCCCTGCCTCATTAATCACTTCAGCACAGGAGCTCCGAGGGAGGGGACGCCCCAGGGGCACTGGGCTAGCTCTCACGGGGGGGCCCCTCAGAGGCAGAGAGATGGGGCCCGGCTTCAGGCCCAGGAGCCAGGGGAAGGTCTGAAGAGGGCAGGATGGCGTGGAAGGAGGCTGCCCAGGCCCTAGGGACCTGCAGGCCAGGGGATTTCCCAGCCAGGATGTTTGTCGCAGAACATCAGCCTTCCTGCCCAGAGGCTAAAGCACTTCCAGCAGGCAGCCCGCAGATGGTAACCCCCTAACAAGAAGGTCCCAGGAGGGGCATATATATTTTCCTTTCTCATTTGGCCAAGCCAGTGTCAGCTGCTTGCCATGCGATTCCTGACACTCCTGCCCGGGTGTGTGTGTGTGTGTGTGTGTGTGTGTGTGTGTGTGTGTGTGTGTGTGTGTGTGTAAAGGGTCACAAGCCTTTGCTGAGAACAGAGAGGAGGTCCATCCACCTTTGCTCTGAATGCAGCAAGGGAGAGGATGGGGAAGCAGTGGAATTGTTTCCACTTCTATTATTTACTATTCACTCCACAAACACTTATGGAACACCTACTATGCATCTGGCACTGTTCTAGTGACTGGGAGCAGAGAGAACACAGAACAGAGAGAAGGTCTGCTTTTCTGGAGCTTGCCTTCTAGAGGGGGCAGCAGAGAATGGGAAAACATTATGTTCACCAGAGTGGTCAGGCAGGCCAACACCCTTCTGGGCCAACTGAGCTCAGACCTAGTTTCCAGAACCACCCTCCCTGGGCATCCTCTTCCTCCCTCCCAGCCCTTACTGAGGCCTCTCCCAAATCTGAACGTGGAGGCCCCAAGGTGGGCTGGCAGCTGGAAGGCATGAAGAACTCCCCAGGATCCCCTGTCTCTAATGAAAGAGAGAAGCCAGTTCCAGGCAGCTCGCGTCCAGTTTCATTGTAAATCCTCTAGACTATTGGATGGCCAAGTGGCCCAGGGTCTCCTCTGCCCTCTCTCCTCTGCCTGGGGGGTGAGGGGCTCTTTGCCTCTCCCTCTGTCACTTCCTCACTCCTTTCTCTTTCCCTCCCGCATTCTCTTTCATTCTTTCTCCTCCTTTCTTCTTTCTGCTTCCCCTCCCCAGCCTCTGTTCTCTCTCTGAACCCCCCTCCCCTTCTTCCTGTCTTGCATTTTCCTGCCCAGGAATCAGACCCCAGACAGTACCTAGGAAGTCTGCGGCCTTGCCTAATAGAACCGTAATAGTCCTCAGGGAGGCGCGATAATGACATCCTCCTTAAATAAAAGGACTTAATGGAGATTTCCCAAATTTGAAAACCACATTTCCACTAGCAACCCATTCAGCAAGCGACTGCTCTGGAAAGGAACTCGTGAGAAGCTGCATTGGGGAGGGGGTGAAGTGGCAGGAGGTAAGGAGTTTGTGCAAAGAAGGTTCTATTCATAGGGGGCTTTCTGTGGCAGGACAAAGAAGCTGGTCTGAGGACACAGATCATAAAGGTGGGCCATCTCATCCCTCCTCACCCTATTGGGCCAACTCCTTAAGAGAAGGGCTCAGCATCAGGAAGTCCTGGATGAGCTACTTCACCCCTCTGAGCCTCAACGTCCTCAGCTGGGAGTTGGGTGTAATCTTCTCCCAGTTACTCAACGAGGGTCAGGAGATTAGCACTCACCTAGTTCCTGACATGTAGCAGAAGCCAAATGCACTTCAGGCTGCCTCCTTAACAAACACAGCCAGACGGGGTCCTCCTAATCCTGGGACTAAGCGGACAAACCAGCCCAGCCCACCCCACCCATTCACCCTGGACTTAAGGGAATAACAAGCTATTGCTGGGGAGGGGGTGGTGGAGGGGAGATCATGGGTTTCTCATCGCTTCTGTCACTAGGATACTGATAAACCGTTAAGTGAGGTGTGGATATAGAGGGGACTCTGGGATCCCACAATTTATCTCAGGTAATCATGTAAACCTTTTTGGGTCCCATTGGCTCCACTGAAAACAGAGATGCAAAGACTGAACCAAGGACTCTGGAGCCCCAAGTAATTCCCACTACCCCCCAAACCCAAGCCAAGGATGTGAATGAAACTAAGGGAAGAGCAGTATGGCAAATGCGTGTTTCGTGAATAAACTGTCAGGAGTCCCAGATAAAGGGCACAGCTCTGCCACCAACTCATTCTGTGATATTGGGCAAAGCTCTTCCCCTCTGTGGGCCTCCATTCCCAAGGTGTAGAATCATGGAATTAAGTATTCCCTTTCTAAAAAGAATTTAAACTGGAGGTAAAATTCTTCCCATCTGGGCCTCGTAGCAGTGGAGGATGTGGTTTGTTTGCCAACACTGCCACCTTGTGGCAGCAGCACACAACTCCCGACAGACCTCTGGACTTGGCACCCTGTTGTCAAAGCCCAAGGGACACACGCCCCCTGCCCACCCCACCCCCGTTCTACAACGGACACGCATTCCTATCAGCAGAGCGACTCCGTTTCAAAAAATCCCTCACTCACAGCTTGTAACATAGGACGCTCGTTTTTGCAAATAAGACCCTGTCTTGGAAGAGTAAAAGAACTACCATTTCCAGCCCAGCGCTGTGGCTCACTCCTGTAATCCCAGCACTATGGGAGGCGGAGGCGAGCAGATCACAAGGTCAGGATTTTGTAGACCAGCCTGGCCAATATGGTGAAACCCTGCAAAAATTAGCAGGGCATGGTGGCACATGCCTGTAGTCTCAGCTACTCGGGAGGCTGAGGCAAATGAATTGCTTGAACCCAGAAGGTGGAGGTTGCAGTTAGCCGAGATCACGCCACTGCACTCTAGCCTGGGCGACAGAGTGAGACTCTGTCTCAAAAAATAAATAAATAAATAAATAAAAATAAAAAACCTACCATTTCCAAGCTCCTTTTTTGTGCCAGTGACCACGATAAATATGTTATACATACCTTGTCTTGTTTGATCCTAAAAGCAACACTGTGAGGGAGATATTATCGGCCCTCATTTTACAGATGAGGAGACTGAGGCTCGGAGAGGTGAAGTGATGCCCAGTTTCACACAGCTCGAACGAGATCACTGTGAAACTCCGAGAAAGCTCCCCTAACTCTAGAGCTCAGGCGGCCTACCCAGGAATGAGTAGTTCATTATCCTCAGCTACATCAGGCTCCATCTTCACGGGCCTCTGCAGTTGAGGGGGTCACTGAGTTGAAGGGGATGAGGGAGCGAGGTCTCTAAGGAACACCCCTGCCCTACTCCTGGGATGGGAGTGGAGGAAGCCTCACCCTAGCCTCTGGGCTCACCATGCTGACTTGGGGCACATCAGTGCTTTCTGAATGCTCCCTGAAATGCCAAAGAAAAACCACCAGACCCTAAAAAAGGCGTAAACCCATGACTCAGAGGAACCAGGGACTCGACTCCTGTGTCTGGGGCATATTTGTCAATTTATTCTTTTACCACTAAACACCCCCCACCAACCTCCCAGAGTCCATGGCCAATCTGAGGGGGTGAATGAAGACAGAGACCCATCTGGTTCTCATACTCTTAGGAAAAGTGATTCTCCTGGTGCGTTCCTGCGTTATAGGAACAGGACCAGCCCAGTTCCAAAAATTATATATTCATAAAATTGCTTATAAGCAACCCCCACAAACATATTAGAACATCTTTCACAACCCCCACTGCATTTAACCACTCCTATCCCCATAACAGCTGACTTCCCATAAGCAACACGGGCAGCAGCAGGAGAGAAGGAAGGAGGGAGCTGTGAGGATGCCCTTTACCTCTATCTGGGGATATGTATCTGTGATCAACTAATCTTAGCTTAGCTAATCTTAGCTTAGCTAATCTTAGCTAAGCTAATCTTAGCTGATTCGTGTCAGCTTTGTGGCTTCTTGAAGCATAGTCACCCACCTGTGGGCCCTGGAACTGTCCCAAATAGACCAGGAAATTGTCAATATCTCCCCTACAGTCAGCTGATCTAGATGACATAAATACCGTGGCTCTGTGACTCCCCTGTTTCTAAAGAGAGACTGTAAAACTCAAAGATTAAACAATAGCAATAATAATAATAAAGGGTGCATGTAGTCACTGGACAGAGAGTTCACCAGCAAAAGGTTGTGTCCAAAAGCAAATGAAAGGAGGAAAGGCACAAGTCTTGCTCCCTGCAACCCTCTGCCCAAGCCAGGCCCTGTCAAGCTCACCCCAATTCCATGTAAACATGCCCCCTTTTAAACTTACTCTAACATTTTCACATTTATTTGCAATGCATCAGCATGTCCAAATGTCCTTTACTGAAGACATTGTCACTGTCTGTTGGTGACGTTCTTTAGCAGCAGCCTTGGCTCTGTGAGACAAACTCAGCAGCTACACACACAGACACAGACACAGACAGACACAGTATGTGCAGCCTGGTGCTGCTGGTGACAACAGGCATGGCACAGGCTGTGCAGCATTCCCAGAACCAGCACACACTATCATGAGAGCTGCTCTCCTACCAACGTGCTCCCAAGTTTTTCTGTTTAACATAGCTTTACCCTGAAACCCACCAGCCCACCACAGTGTCCCTCGTTCCCCGCCCTGCTTGATGACAGCGAGCTGGAAGAGTCGCTGAAGCAGTGTGCAGGCCAAGCGAACGCCACTATGCCACGCGAACGCTATTGTGCCATGCGCTTTACCTTATCTTCAGCCGGTTTCTTGGGGACAGGTTTCACTTCCTTTTAAACTCTAGAGGAGTGGCTCCTGCTAACTGGCAGGACGGTGTCAGAAGGCCTGGTCAAGGGCAAGGCATTGACCTCTAGCTCCCAACACCCAGGTCAGAGCAGGTGTTATAACTCGGAGGGAACTGAGGCAGAGACCTCCAGCTCATTTCTCTGTGGGCCAGAGAGGTGTCATCTCTAGGCAGCACCCCAAACACAGCCTCAGGCCAACCCCACCTGCTGACCACCTAGGAGGGAACACGTGCACCCCAAAGCACCAGTTTGAACAGGCAAGTGGCACAAAGAAATTAGACAGCAGGTACTCCTCAATATGGTGTGGGGAGACCCAGGGGCCCAGCGAAGCTGTAGAAGCTGCAGGCTCTGCTGCCGACTGAGTTGGGGCAGAGGCTACTCTGGGCCTCGAGAGGGTTAAAAACTTGCTCTTGGATCCATGGCTCCATTCCAAAGGGTCTCCGTTAACACCAGAGGTCTCCTGATATCTCACTCTCTTTAATAGATTTTTCCCATTGACGTCTCAGTTTATTGACTATCATTTCCTTTTCTGCAGGGGAGCTATTTTCTGGGTCACTGATCCAACCAACTTAAAAGGGGTTGCATTGATTAGGTTTTATTGGTGGTGACTTGCACAGAGATGGGCTGATTTGCTCCTACCTGCTAACAGCTCCTTTGTTTCCCCTCCCAGCCCCCACCCACCCTGTTGACTTATGAGAGGGACAAAGCTGGAGCACTTAGGTGGTGAGCTTTATGAAGTGATGGGGAACTCCTGGCTGCCTTGCCTCAAGGTCTCTGCAGAGTTAGGTTAAAGTCCATTAAAAAAAAAAAAAAAACTCTAAAGAATTTATGTTCACAGAGCTGGAGTAAAAATAGAAGCAAGTCTAGAAAGTTACCCATTCATTTAGTGAGCCTTTCCTGATCACCTACTATGTGGGATAATCATAAATAACACCTTAGTGACGTTTGCAGGTTTCAAAACTCTTTTGAACGTATTATCTCACTTGATGCTTGTAACTGAGTGATAAACACAATGATTATTATTCCTACTTCGTGGATGACAGCCCAGAAGCAAAGAGAAGAAACCTGTCCTAAATCACATAGTTAGCTAATGGCAAACTCAAAAATTTAAACCAAGGGTTGTTTGACTCCAGAGTCTCTATCCTCCTCTACTAAGAGTTCAAGGGGCTACCAAGAGGAATTAGGCAAAATCCTTTCCTTTTTTTGAGATGGAGTCTCACTCTGCTGCCCAGGCTGGAGTGCAGTGGTGCGATCTTGTCTCGCTGCAACCTCCGCCTCCCAGGTTCAAGTGATTCTCCTGCCTCAGCCTCCAGAGTAGCTGAGATTATAGGCGTGTGGCACCATGCCTGGCTAATTTTTGTATTTTTTTAGTATAGATGGCTTTCACCATGTTGGCTAGGCTGGTCTCGAACTCCTGACCTCAAGTGATCCGCCCACCTGGGCTTCCCAAAGTGCTAGGATTATAGGCATGAACCACCATGCCCAGACGGCAAAATTCATATTTGATGTAAGTATATGATTATATCATATACTTTGATATTGATGCATGTGCAGTGCATGTACCACTAATTGACAAAGGGGAGATGGGAGAAGTGGCAGTGGAAACCCTGGAGGCGTCTAGTTCAACCCCCCACAACTTACAGGTGAGAAAAAGTGAGTCCCAGAAATGTAAAATAGCTTGCTCAAGGTCAAACAGCATTCATTCATTCATTCATTCATTCATTCATTCATTCAATGTGCCAGATACTTGTATTTGGTCTCACTAGAGCCTAAGAGGGTTCAGCAGAGGAGTGGCTGGTTGCCTGCAGGAACACTCATCTATATAGAGATAGCATCTGTAGGCAGCCTTTGATCCTTCTCTACTCTGAGTCACTGATCTCTTTTCACCACAGGCCCTCCCGCCCCAGTCCATTACCACATTCAGAGTAGCCCATTTCCGACCAAGACCCCAAAGCTCAAAGCCCCCCAACTTGGTCTTGGTTCAACACTGGAATGCCCCTCCAGTCCCACTTTTCTCCCTCAACCTGTGCTGCTCAGGTAAACCTTGTCTAAAAGGACAGCTGGGCCGGGCACGGTGGCTTACTCGGGGAGGCTGAGGCAGGTGGATCACTTGAGGTCAGGGGTTCGAGACTAGCCTGGCCAACAAGGTGTAACTCCATCTCTACTAAAAATATAAAAATTAGGCTGGGTGCAGATCCCAGCATTTTGGGAGGCCAAGGTGGGTGGATCACCTGAGGTCAGGAGTTCGAAACCAGTGTGGCCAATGTGATGAAACCCTGTCTCTACTAAAAATGCAAAAATTAGCTGGGTGTGGTGGCTGACGCCTGTAATCCCAGCTATGTGGGAGGCTGAGGCAGGAGAATCGCTTGAACCTGGAAGGCGGAGGTTGCAGTGCGCCAGTGACTCCAGCCTGGGCGACAGAGCAAGACTCTGCCTCAAAAAAATAAAAATAGGGCCGGGTTTGGTGGTTCACGCCCGTAATCTCAGCACTTTGGGAGGCCGAGGCGGACAGATCACGAGGTCAGGAGATCGAGACCATCCTGGCTAACACGGTGAAACCCCATCTCTACTAAAAATACAAAAAAAAAAAAAAATAGCCGGGCGTGGTGGCAGGTGCCTGTAGTCCCAGCTACTTGGGAGGCTGAGGCAGGAGAATGGCGTGAACCCGGGAGGCGGAGCTTGCAGTGAGCTGAGATTGCACCACTGCACTCCAGCCGGGGCGAGAGAATGAAACTCTGTCTCAAAAATAATAATAATAATTAAAAATAAAAATAAGGCTGGGTGCAGTGGCTCATGCCTGTATTCCCAGCACTTCGGAGGCCAAGGCGGGCAGATCACCTGAGGTCAGGAATTCGAGACCAGCCTGGCTAACATGGTGAAACCCTGTCTCTACTAAAAATACAAAAATTAGGCCCGGCACGGTGGCTCACGCCTGTAATCCCAGCACTTTGGGAGGCTGAGGCGGGCAGATCATGAGGTCAGGAGATCGAGACCATCCTGGCTAACATGGTGAAACCCCGTCTCTGCTAAAAATACAAAAAAAAAAAAAAAAAAAAAATAGCTGGGCGTGGTGGCGGGCGCCTGTAGTCCCAGCTACTCAGGAGGCTGAGGCAGGAGAATGGCGTGAACCCGGGAGGTGGAGGTTGCAGTGAGCCAAGATCGCGCCACTGCACTCCAGCCTGGGTGACAGAGCGAGACTCTGTCTCAAAAGGAAAAAAAAATACAAAAGTTAGTCGGGCATGGTGGTGGGCACCTGTAATCTCAGCTACTCAGGAGGCTGAGGTGGGAGAATCACTTGAACCCGGAAGGCAGAGGTTGCTGTGAGCCAAGATTGCACCATTGCATTCCAGCCTGGGTGACAAGAGCAAAACTCTGTCTCAAAAAATATATATAAAATAATAAAAATAAATAAATAAATGAATTAAACGACCGCTACAGCTACCAGAGCTCTTCTGAAAGCAAAATGCCAATGTGTGCAGAACAAGAATCAATTGTTAGAATTCAATTCAGCCACCATGAGTTAGGGGTGAGAAGTATGCGTTTGCAGGAGTGAATATTTGTGTAATGACTCTGGCATAAGAGGTGGGATGGTGAGGAACTATGTGGGTGTCTGTGCAGTTCAGCCTGTCCATTCTCCTGATTGTGTGATCATTCATTCATTCATTCAGCAAGCTTCTAGGCCAGTATCTCCTGCGAGGCAAGGACTGCACTAGGATCTGATGATTCAGAGATGAATAAGACACAACCTGTACCCAAGAGAAACTGATGGCTGAATGTGGGAGAAAAACACATGTGCAAAGAATTATAGCTCAGTGTGGTGAGCATCACAGTCAAGATATTTGCAAGGGATGGCTGGGCGTGGTGACTCATGCCTGTAATGCCAGCACTTAGGGAGGCTGAGGCAGGTGGATCACTTGAGGCCAGGAGTTTGACACCAGCCTGGCCAACATGGCAAAACCCCATCTCTACTAAAAATACAAAAATTAGCCAGGCGTGGTGGCACACAACTATAATTCCAGCTATTCGGGTGGTTGAGGCACAAGAATCACTTGAATTGGGGAGGCAGAGGCTGCAGTGAGCTGACATCATGCCACTGTACTCCAACCTGGGCGGCAGAGCAAGATTCTGTCTCAAAAAAAAAAAAAAAAAAAAGATATTTGCAAGGGAGAGGAAATGGGAAAGCACATCATAAAAAACAAAGTATGAACTGAGGACATAACAAGGACAAATAAGGGTTCAACAAGTAGGCCAAGAGTGAAGGAGGGCCGGGTGTGGTGACTCATGCCTATAATCTCAGCACTTTGGGAGGCCGAGGTGGGCGGATCACTTGAGGTCAGGGGTTCGAGACCAGCCTGGCCAGCATGGTGAAACCCTGTTTCTACTAAAAATATAAAAATCAGCCAGGTGTGGTGGTTGGTGCCTGTAAGCCCAGCTACTCAGGAGGCCGAGGCAGGATATCGCTTGAACCTGGGACGTAGAGGTTGCAGTGAGTTGAGATTGCACCATTTCATTCCAGCCTGGGTGACAGTGTGAGACTCTGTCTCAGAAAAAAAAAAAAAAGAAGAAAGAAAGAAAGAAAGAAAAGAGTGAAGGAGGATGTTCCAAGCAATAGAGAGAAACATGCAGAGGTGTGGTGTGTTCTTGGAAGGAAAACAGTCAAGTTCAAGGGAGGGAGAGAGAAGAGCCTGCAGAGGTGGGCCAGGAGATCGCACTGGGCAGGCTCTGCTGCTGGAGACTGAGACTGGGGGAAGCCCGATCTCCAGAACGGCCAAGCTGGGTGACAGAGGGTGGAAGGAGGGAATGTTCTTTCTCAAATCTCACCAACGAGACCAGTTGTTTTTCACAGAAAAGTCCCAAAGACAGGCCCTTATTCTTTGGGCCACCATAACTATGCCCAGTTGTGAAATGTGTTCCCTTGGACAGAAGTCCTCTCCCAGCTCCAGCTGAAATCACCAGATTTCAACCTTCTGCATCCCGCTGTCTTTCTCACTCTCTCCTTCAGGCCCCTGTAATGCAAAATGTGTGTTTTGTTCCCTCTGAATGAGAGAATTAAATCATCTGAATAAAATAAATGTCTTCTCGTAGGCAGGAAGCTTGACACATTTCAGACAGAATTGCAGCAAACCCTCCAGAAACAAATAGAGGGCCTGAGATCCACCCAAATGAGCAACAGCTAAAAGGGTCGGCCCGTTACCAGAACCCGTTTTCTCTGCATAAATCTGCAGCAATCAAGGGACGTGCATTACAAAAACACACAAAAGCTGCTCACTGGAGGAGCAGCAGCAAGTGTTTGCCAGGCACTCGCGCCAGAGAAATGAGTCCCAGCACCTCTGCTGTACCACACACTACACACGTGCGTCCACACAGGCCCCCAGAAAGTCCCAAATCGCAACTCCAAAGGGAGAGGAAAGTTTCTGGGCTCTGTTTTAGGGTGGTTCTGACAGACTCACACACACACTTATACCCACTTACACACATCTCACACATCATACATATACACACATATACACAATCATACCCATGCACAGGTACACACACACCCATCATATCTACACACACATCTTGTACACAACCCATACATATACTGACACATACTCATACACCTCACTCTCACAAACACAATCATAACCACTTGTACATACACACAGCTCACACCACACATATCCTCACAAATACATCCACTCATGCATACACAAAATTAACACGTTCACTCACACACACTTCCCACCCACAAACACACCATTAATACACCCTACACTCAATCACAGTTGCTCACACATGCACACACATCTCACACATGCATACTCACACATAAACACCACACAAACATCTCACACACACACCACACATATACACTGTCACACACATACACTCACACATTTTCTGTGCTCCAAGGAAGCAGACTTTTTTTTTTTTTTTTTTTTGAGACAGAGTCTTGCTCTGTCGCCCAGGCTGGAGTGCAGTGGTGCAATCTTGGCTCACTGCAACTTCCATCTCCGGGGTGCAAGCGATTTTCCTGCCTCAGCCTCCCAGGTAGCTGGGACTACAGGCGTGCACCACTATGCTCAGCTAATTTTTAAATATTTTTAGTAGAGACAGGGTTTCACCATGTTGGACAGGTTGGTGTTTAACTCCTGACCTCAAGTGATCCGCCCATCTCGGCCTCCCAAAGTGCTGGGATTACAAGCATGAGCCACTGCACCCGGCCAACCAAAACTAGCACTTTCTTTTTTTTTTTTTTTTGAGACAGAGTCTCACTCTGTCGCCCAGGTTGGAGTGCAGTAGCGCAATCTTGGCTCACTGCAACCTCCGCCTCCCTGGTTCAAGCGATTCTCCTGCCTCAGCCTCCTGAGTAGCTGGGATCACAGGCGCACATCACCATGCTCGGCTAATTTTTGTATTTTTAGTAGAGACGGGGTTTCATCATGTTGGTCAGGCTGATCTTGAACTCCTGACCTTGTGATCCGCCCGCCTTGGCCTCCCAAAGTGCTGGGATTACAAGCGTGAGCCACCGCGCCCGGCAAAACTGGCACTTTTTCTGTCAAGGTGCCAGATGTGTATGGATGAGAGGACCTTCTGTCCCACCTGCAAGGCTTGTGGGTGATGTCCTTTGCTGCTCAGCACAGCAATAGTGCTTGGATGACATCAGTTCTGCTTCCTGTCCCTAAAACTAAAAGTGAACACTAAAAGTTTACTGCTTCACCAAGATGGCTTTAGGGCTATTTCTTTTTCTTTTTCTTTTTCTTTTTTTTTTTTTTTTTGAGATGGAGTGTTGCACTGTTGCCCAGGCTGGAGTGCGGTGGCTCAATCTCGGCTCACTGCAAGCTCTGCCTCCCAAGTTCACGCCATTCTCCTGCCTCAGCCTCCCGAGTAGCTGGGACTACAGGCGCGCCACCATGCCCGGCTAATTTTTGTGAGTGTGTATGTGTGTGTATTTTTAGTAGAGACGGAGTTTCACCATGTTAGCCAGGACGGTCTCGATCTCCTGACTTTGTGATCCACCCGCCTCGGCCTCCCAAAGTGCTGGGATTACAGGCATGAGCCACTGCGCCCAGCTGGGGCTACTTCTATGTACATTTTGTTGGATTAGAACATCTGCCCAGAAATGTACCCAGTGTAGGTCTGATGCCTTTTCACAAAGACCATTCCCAGATCAAGAGACAGAACGTTTCCTCAACCCCAGAAGCCTCCATGTGCCTCCTTCCAGAGGTAACCACTCTCCTGGCTTCTTTATTTATTTATTTATTTTTGAGATGGAGTATTGCTCTGTTGCCCAGGGTGGAGTGCAATGGTGTGATCTCGGCTGGCTGCAACCTCTGCCTTCCGGGTTCGAGCGATTCTCCTGCCTCAGCCTCCCGAGTAGCTGGGATTACAGGCACCCACCATCACGCTCAGCTAATTTTTGTACTTTTGTAGAGACAGGGGTCTCACCATGTAGGCCAGGCTGGTCTTGAACTCCTGACCTCAGGTGATCTGCCTGCCTCAGTCTCCCAAAATGTTGGGATTACAGGCATGAGCCACCGTGCCCCGCCCACTCTCCTGGCTTCTAATAATAATAGCACAGATTAGCTTTGCCTGGATTTGAACTTTATATAAATGTAACTAGAGGTGCACTTGGATGACCCATAATGACATCCACATCAGGAAATTCAGCACATTGCTGCTGCAGGAAACAAGAGCATAGAGGAGCTCTAGTCTCTCTAGAAGCCAGACTTCGTGCTGCAAGATGTGGGCCCTGGAAAAAGGGATGTCATGTACAACTTAGACTCTTTCCTTCTTGAGCATTTGTTCAAAGTGGATTGAGACTCAGGAGATCCAGATGAGAGGCCCAGTTCTGCCGTGAACTCCCTGGTAAACCTGGATAAGTCACTTTGCCCCTCATCTGTACAACAGGGGTGAGAATGATAATAACTGAGGTTTCTTGAGCACTTGCTATGTGCCAAGGACTGCTCCAACTCATTTATCCTCTAGACCAGGGGTCAGCAGTTATGGCCTCCTACCTGTTTGTGTACAGCCTGCAAGTTGAGAATCATTCTTACATTTTTAAAAGGTTTGAAAAAAAAATCAAAAGAATAATACTTCACAGCTGGGCGTGGTGGCTCAACCTGTAATCCCAGCACTTTAGGAAGCCTAGGTGGGAGAATCCCTTGAGGCTAGGAGTCGAGACCAGCCTGGGCAATGTAGCAAGACCTCTGTCTCAACAAAAAATTAAAAAATTATCCAGGTGTGATGGCATGTGCCTGTAGCCCTAGCTACTTGGGAAGCTGAGGCAGGAGGATCACTTGAGCCCAAGAGTTCCAGCCAGCAGTGAGCATGATGGTGCCACTGTGCTCTAGTCTGGGCAACAGAGTGAGGCCCTGTCTCTCTCTTTTTTTTTTTTCTTTGAGACGGAGTCTCGCTCTGTCACCCAGGCTGGAGTGCAGTGGTGCGATCTCAGCTCACTGCAACCTCTGCCTCCCGGGTTCAAGCTATTCTCCTCCCTCAGCCTCCCAAGTAGCTGACACTATAGGCCTGTGCCACCACACCTGGCTAATTTTTGTATTTTCAGTAGAGATGGATTTTCACCATGTTGGCCAGGCTGGTCTCAAACTCCTTACCTCAAGTGATCTGCCCACCTTGGCCTCCCAAAGTGTTCGGATTACAGGCGTGAGCCACCATACCCGGCTGACCCTATTTCTAAAAAAATAAATAAATAAACAAATATTGGGTACTGGGCTTAGTACCTGGGTGATGAAATAATCTGTACAACAAAACCCCGTGACACAAGTTTACCTATATAACAAACCTGCACATGTACCCCTGAACCTAAAAGTTAAAAAAAGGAATAATACTTTGTGACATATGAAAATTACATGAAATTCAAATGTCAGTGTCCATAAATAAAGTTTTGTTGGAACACAGTCATGCTCATTCATTTACATCTATGGCTGCTTCCAGAGTAGGTATGACAGAGACCTTATGGCCCTCAAAGTCTAAAATATTTACCACCTGACCTTCTATAGAAAAAGGTGGCTGGGCCGGGCACAGTGGGTCGTGCCTGTAATCCCAGCACTTTAGGAGGCTAAGGCGGGTGGATCACCTGAGGTTAGGAGTTCAAGACCAGCCTGGCCAACATAGTGAAACCCTGTCTCCACTAAAAGTACAAAAATTAGCTGGGCGCAGCGGCGGGCACCTGTAATCCCAGCTACTCCGAAGGCTGAGGCAGGAGAATCACTTGAACCCAGGAGGCGGAGGTTGCAGTGAGCCAAGATCGCACCATTGGACTCCAGCCTGGGTGACAGGAGCGAAACTCTGTCTCAGAAAAGAGAAGAAAAAGGTGGCTGACCCCTTCTGTAAACTGTGTTCTAACTCCCCTCTCACTCTAGACATTCTTTTTATCATCCCCATGGCCCAGATGCAGAGGTTAGATCACCTGCCAGGGAAACCCATCTTGGGGTGGTAGCAGGCGGGCTGGCTCCAGTTCACTCCCTCCAGGAAACACGCTATGTGAGGCTCTCTGAGGTGGTAGACATGGCATTGCTTTGCAAACTGCAGAGAAGTTTACAAATGCGAGATCCGTACCTCCCTTTCCTCCTGGTAGGCATCAGTGACTGAATCTACACTCACTCCCCAGATCAAAATGCCCCAACACCCTACACATACCACACCCAGCCCAAAGACCTCCTGATATGATTAATTAGCACTTTTTCTACAAGCTTCTACTTCGGAAGGAGAGGGTTGAGTCTACCATACTCTCCGTTCATGGCCTGTTGTTATAACTGGTCTGTGTAGTGCCCTGCTCTTGGTTTCATTCATTCATACATTCCCTTTTTTTTTTTTTTTTTTTTTTTTTGAGACAGGGTCTTCTCTGTCACCCAGGCTGGAGTGAAATGGTGAGATCAGAGTTCACTGCAGCCTTGACCTCATGGGCTCAAGCAATCCTCTCACCTCAGCCTCCTAACTTGCTGGGACTACAAGGACATGCCACTGTAATTTTTTTCATTTTTTGTAGAGATGGGGTCTCACTGTGTTGTCCAGGCTGGTCTTGAACTCCCGGGCTCAAGCGATCACCCCACCTCAGCATCCCAAAGTGCTGGGATTATAGACATGAGCCACTGCACCCAATCTGTTTGCTGAGTTCTTTCAGGATGGGTAGTTATTTCGTAGGCATGGGGTTTATTTACATAAATAGCATTGTGTTATATATCTCGTTTCCTACAATTTTTTTCCTCTGCAACATTTGTTTGCTCTTTCCTTTCCTGTTGAGGTATAACACATATACGGTAAAGTGAGTAATGTGCACTGATCTGAAATATGAAACTCGATTTTTAGCCTACATATACATCTGTGTAATCACCGAGATCAAAATATAGAACATTTCCAGTACCCCAGCCAAGTTTCCCTTGTGTCCCTTCACAGTCAATAAACTGCCCCCTTCCCTGCCTGAGGTACCCACTCTTCCAGCCCCCATCTCCACCCATTCATTGAATTTTTTCTTGAACTTCCTCTGCATGGAATCGTACCTGTCTTTCATGTCTTGCTTCTTTTGCTCAACTTGTCTGGGAGACTCCCCTATGTCGTTGTGGGTAGAGAGAATTTGTATTTTTTGCTGTTGCGGAGCACTACGTTTTTGAGATCTATCGCGGGGCTCTGTGTATAGGCGTCAGTGCTTCTTGCTGCTACCTGGCGCCCCTTGGTGCTTCCACCCACTTGACCTTTCCACTCTCCCAGTGAGGGACACCCAGGGTGCCTCCTATGAGGCTGCTCTGATCATCCTCATCCACATCTCCTTATGGAGCCGTGTGAACATTTCACTGGATGAATACCTAGGAAAAGAATCTTTTGGGCACAGGGAATTGACTGCCCCAGCAACTGACAAACTGCTGAAATTGACTAGCTCTTTTCCATGTCTACCAAGGCAGGAGCAGGGAGAAGGGAAGAAAAGCTGCTTTGGTGATCCTCCTCTGACCCCACTCTCCCCTCCCCCTTGCCCTCCAGGAAAACCTTTCAGCTCCCCCACCTCTTCTTCTTGCAGGACCCAACTAAGCGCTTTGCTTCCTGAATGTCGCTGCCTCCGCAGCAGCCCGCACCATCCTGCTGCATTATAACAGGACGATAATCAATGAACAGCTAACTCTATTGCAATAAAGGAGTGAGCCCAACCTTATATAATTCTTTTTAATTGTTTTCTCACATTACAAGGTTTTTTTTTTTTTTTTTTGCTAAACTTATTCCGCCGTAAGTTATGTCATTTAATTTCTCAAAGTGCTAATAATTTAATTGCTTCCTTCCTGCAGACAAAGTGCCTGAACTGTCCTCCCTCCCCGGCACGGAGATTATAAAACGGAGTTGGCAGGAATACCTAAGAGGAGAGTCTTTTTGGCGGCAGGATTTGATGGGAAGCAGCTTTCTCAGAAGTCAGTATGTGAGGCTGGGAACCTGGCTTAGGACTTCAAAGGGGCATGGGGCCCAGCCAAGCCTGCCTAACTCGAGAGGGTTTATGATAATCACAGGGGAGGGGAAAGGGAAGACCTGAGATTAGAGAGGCTGGACGAGGGTGGGGAGCACTAAACATGGAGCTTCCCGTCCTGAAAGGCTGTCAGGGAAGCTGGGCTCCATCTGCAGCAGAGGGATTTAGATCAGACTGGTAGGCGGAGTGGGGGCATTCCTGAGAGTCAGGACTTCGAGATGCTGACTGGACCCGGGACAGGGTGGGGAGGTAACATCTGATAACAGGAACTAGCCTTTATTGATCCCTTACTGAAAGCCTGAGCTTCCCTAGAGCATCTCAATTTACCTGCACACCCAGGTCTCTGAGGCAGGTACTACTAGTATTGCCATTTTACAGATGAGGAAACTGAGGCATAGAAAGGTTCCAGGCCCCACAGCTTGTTGGTGAATGATGAGTTGAGTGATGGCATCACATCTTATGTGGCAAAAGGGGGACAGGATCAGGGATGAGCGACTCTTGAAGATTCCAAGGCAGTGACCTCCTTCCTCTTGCCTAGGGTCTGATTCAGTCAGAATTGCTTTAACCTACCCATGCTCCGCCACCCTGCCCCTGACCCCAGTGACTCCCATGATCTATAGGATATAATACAAGCTCCTAAACAAGGTCTTCAAAATGCTCACACTCCCTAGCCTGAGGGTAGGAATTTTGAGGACTACCCCCAAATTTGTCTCTCCCCTAGGATTTCCTTTCTGGCTCCTGCACCTTGGCAAATGCTGCTTCTTTAAACCTGGAACCTTCTCCCCTCTCCTAGGATGAAATTTCATTCATCCCATGAGGACTGGCTCAAATGCTGCCTCCCCACTTCCCCAAGCAGAGCCCCTCTCTCAAATCCCTGGGACACTCAGAGCACACCTCTGCTGGAGAGAGATCTGATTTGCAGGGTTGCTGGCCTGAGCTTACTCATTGACTCCCCTTGCTATTCACTAGCTCTGTGACTTTGGGAAACTTTCTTTTCTTTCTTTTTTTTTTTTTGAGAAGGAGTTTCACTCTTGTTGCCCAGGCTGAAGTGCAATGGCGCCATCTCAACTTACCACAACCTCCGCCTCCCGGGTTCAAGTGATTATTCTGCCTCAGCCTCCCGAGTAGCTGGGACTATAGGCATGCGCCACCACGCCTGGCGAATTTTGTATTTTTAGTAGAGACAGGGTTTCTCCATGTTGGCCAGGATGGTCTCGAACTCCTGACCTCAGTTTATTCACCCACCTCGGCCTCCCAAAGTGCTGGGATTACAGGCGTGAGCCACTGCGCCCGGACACTTAGAAACTTTCTAACAGAGAAGTTAGAAAGAAACTTCTCTACGCTGTACACATATATGATGTGGAATAAATGAGTAGCACATGCAAAACATTTAGCCTGGCACATGATGAACGCTGAAAGATTTGCTGTTGTTCTTGACTGTTGTTGACCCTGTATTCTCATCTTCTAACACAGTGCCTGGCATGTAGCAATTGCTCAATAAATGAATAAAATGGAAATAATTACTAACTACCTCCTCCCTCTACCCCAGCCCCAGGAATATTCCTGTTTGGAACCCTAGTTGAAACCCCAGGTATAACACCTATTTGCAGTTTCCATTACCTGGTATTTCCTCTGGAAGGCAGGGGCCCAAGGGTTCTGTCTAAATTAAGGCCCTATCCTCCTCCTCACCTGACCCCAAAGGTTCGGCAACAGAGGGCATCTTGAATCAACAGCCGCTAGGCATAGAGAAGCCAGAGCTTCACCACCAGCAATCCTTTTCTTTCTTAACTTCCTTTCTCTGACTTTAGCTGTCATCTCTGTTATCAGGAACTAGGATTCCTCAACTGAGCCTCTGCCTCCTTGCCCTGCGCCTCTGGACATGAGTGTCTGGGTCAGACCTCAGGTCTCCTGTTTTCAGTCCATTGAATCTACTGAAACACTAGACAGAAGTTCACAGGCATTCAAGCTCCAACTGCCATTCTTGGCTGTGTGAGTCAGGCAAGTCACTTAACCTTTCTGAGCCTCCAGGTTTTAATACAATAATATAGAGGGCTGGGTGAGACTCCATGGTGCAAAGCTGCACAGAGACGATTCTGTTGGGCTCCCTTCCCTGTAGCAGCGGCCTGCCCTGGGAGAGGGAATAGAGCAGGGTCAAAGCTGAATGACTTGAGGTCTCCAGAGTTTGAGATCCTGAGGGGACCAGCGAAGAGGGGTGGGCTGCAGAGCCCTGGAGAAGTGAGTGACTTGGAGGCATGAGCAGACACCCTCCTACCATGGGACAAGCAGGGCACTAGGAGTGTGACTCAAAGCTGCCGTGGTTCTCCCTCACATGCAGTTGCTGAAATTGGGTTGGGCAAAAAGAACAACTCACTCCCCCAGCCCTGTCTAAGCAGAGAAAGTAAGCTTTGTAACTCCCAGAGGGGGGCCAGCAGGACCCAAAGTCACAAATGCCCCCTTCCTCTACCCCCAGGAGACCCACATATGCCAGCGATCCCTCTGCACGAGGTCATGGTTCTGAAGTATCCATCCTCAGTAGAGAGCAGCAGAGACCAAGTGAGGGTCTAGCACCTAGAATGATGGAACTTCCAGGACAAGCCAGCACTAAGCAGGGCAGGAACTCAGAGCCTCTGTGGGCTAGAACGGGAACACCTCCAGGAGTGGCTTCCTCCGCCCTCCTGTTGATATGTACCTATCCTGGGTTGCCTTTAGTGCTTAAACCTCAGTTATGAAAAATGTTATTATTATAACAGCACAGTACCACCTCCCACCCACCTCCCCGACTAAACAGGAAGTGTCTGGCAGGTAGAGGCCTGTTTTGCACCCCTGTGGACAAACCCCTTCCCCCAGCACCCACTCACTCATTCCTTCACTCACAAACATTTATTAAGCACTGATGTAGTTGCCAGGAGGCCTAAGGCTTATCCTTTAGGGGTGTCAGCTGCTAAATCTGCAGAACTTTGGCCTCCCAGGTTCCCAAAGGTAAAATTTCCTCCACTCCATCCCAGAAGGGAGGATGGGGTCCAGCTAGGACCTCTAAGGAGAAGCCACCAGCTTCATGCTTGCAAAGGAAAACCACTTCCCCCTTTTTCTTTCCTCAGTTCCAGGGGTGTGATGGCCCCATGGAAAATTCACAGGCAGGTCTTGGAATCTCTACCAGGGAGATAGCCCAGGCTCCACTCAGGGAAAGCCTTGCCACCGAGACCAGGCCTGCATCCAGGAAAACGTGTCCAAGGCCACTGATGTACAAAAGCTTAGGCAACCAGAGACTCTGACCTACCAGGGCCTCTCACGCTGGCCTGGAATTACTCTCAGCTTCGTGGCCAGCCGGCAAAGACATCAGGCCTGGGGCCACAGAGCCAAGATTCCAAAGAGAAAATTCCAAGGCAAATATCTCAAGAGTTTCCAAGGACTGTCTCCCCACTTCCCAAAACTCCCTTCCACAGCACCCTAGAGTCTTCCCCCTCCCCTAATTTAACCTTGTGCTTCCCAGACTCCTGCCCTTGGTCCTGATATTCCCTAAGCCCGGAATATCCTCCCTCTAGCCCCACACCCAAATCCTACCCACCTCAATGCTAGCTCCAATGCCACCTCCTCCAAGAAGTCTTCTCTGATCCTCTCAGTGAGGAGGGTCTCTATCTCTCCTTTAAATACCAAAGTCCAGGCCTCTTCTGTGGCTGTGGACAGGTATTTGGCTTCTGAAAGCAAACAAGCCTGGGTTCACAGGCTAGCTCTACCCCTTCCCAGCAGGGCAACCTTAGGCAAGTTCCCTTCCTCCTTCCTGCTGGGCTGCCGTTGCCCCTGCCTTGCCCAGAGACACTTGACCACCTCCCTTGGGCTGCCCAACCTTCAACGTGGATTCCTAGTATTTGTGAATTAGGTTCTCTGCCTGTGAACTTTTTCTGTTCAGGGCCAGAGAGTAAATATTTTAGGCTTTTCAAGCCATACTGTCGCTCTTGCAAATATTAAACTGTCCTGTTGTAACACAAAGCAACCTAAAATAGTAAATAAGCATGGCTGTGTCCTAATAAAACTATTTCTGCACACTAAAATTTGAATTTGTCGGCCAGGAGCAGTGGCTCATTCCTGTGATCCTAGCACTTTGGGAAGCCAAGGCAGGCGGATTGCCTGAACACGAGTTGGAGACCAGCCTGGGTAATGTGGCAAAACCCCATCTCTACTAAAAATACAAAAAATTAGCCAGGCGTGGTGGCATGCACCTGTAGTCCCAGCTTCTCGGGAGACTGAGGCATAAGAATTGCTTGAACCCGGGAGGCAGAGGTTGTAGTGAGCTGAGATCACGCCAATGCACTCCAGCCTGGGTGACAGAGTGAAACTCCAAAAAGAAAAAAAAAATGAATTTCTCATATTTTCACATGTCAAAAAATATTGTGTTTAAAAAAATTTTTTTCAGTCATTGAAAAAAAGCACTTTGTAGCTTACAGGCCATACACGTCCTTCCATATCTCTCCTGAGAGCACTCCTTGGCTGTGAACTCAGTTCCAGAGGCTGCACAAAGCTACTCCCTCTGATTCAGCTTCATCAGGGAGTTTGCAAAGCCCTGACTGTTCCAGGGGCAGGCTTGGGTGCCACAGGGAGCACAGAAGTGAGGCACCCAGCCTGCTCTCTAGGAACTTCTAATCCAGTGGGGAGACTCAAGCCAGATCCACAGTGGGGAGACTCAAGCCAGATCCACGGAGGATTTCATAGTAACACAAGGTTGGGGAAGATGAGCATCATGAAAGAGACCTTATCTTTTCCAATGAACAAATACTTTCTTTCTTTTTTTTTTTTTTTTTTGAGACAGAGTCTCGCTCTGTCACCCAGGCTGGAGTGCAGTGGTGCGATCTCGGCTCACTGCAAGCTCCGCCTCCCGGGTTCACTTCATTCTCCTGCCTCAGCCTCCCAAGTAGCTGGGACTACAGGCATCTGCCACCACGCCTGGCTAATTTTTTGTATTTTTTTTTTTAGTAGAGACAGGGTTTCACTGTGTTAGCCAGGATGGTCTCTATCTCCTGACCTAGTGATCCTCCTGCCTCGGCCTCCCAAAGTGCTGGGATTACACGCATGAGCCACTGCGCCTGACCAACAAATACTTTCGTCACAACTTATATTGACAAAGCTGAAGGAAAGTGCTGGCTCCCTGGGAGAAGAAATGCACCAGGAGAGACTTCATGGAGGAAATGGCATTAGACATGGACTTAAAAGAACAGAAATTCCGGCCGGGCACAGTGGCTCATGCCTGTAATCCCAACACTTTGGGAGGCCGAGGTGGGTATATCATGAGGTCAAGAGATAGAGACCATCCTGGCCAACACGGTGAAACCCCGTCTCTACTAAAAATACAAAAATTAGCCGGGTGTGGTGGCGGGCACCTGTAGTCCCAGCTACTCGGGAGGCTGAGGCAGGAGAATCACTTGAACCCAGGAGACAGAGGTTGCAGTGAGCCGAGATTGTGCCACTGCACTCCTGCCCGGCAACAGAATGAGACTTCATCTCAAAAAAAAAAAAAAGAAAAAAAGAATAGGAATTCCAGGACTGAAGCCGTCACCCTTCACTGTTTCCTCCTGAAAGGCAGCCCCTGACTTTTGCACAAAAACATTGAAGACTTATAGCCCCACACACCTATAATGCCATCACGAGATGGCGGGCTCCTTGGGCAGGGGCAAGGGCCTTCCTCATTTCTGAGCCTTTGGACATTTTTCTGAGCCTAGCACATGTTTTTTTGCAGAGTGTATTTCTGTAAATGCTTGTTGAGACTGAATTGAAGTTGGAGTTAGGGGAGATGATGACAAAGAAGATTCCTGATAGAAATTGGACCAAATGAGGTCGGGTGTGGTGGCTCACGCCTGTAATCCCAACACTTTGGAAGGCCAAGGCGGGCGGATCACTTGAGGTCAGAAGTTCGAGACCAGCCTGGCCAACATGGTGAAATCCCTTCTCTACTAAAAATACCAAAATTAACTAGGCCTGGTGGTGTGTGCCTGTAATCCCAGCTACTCGGGAGGTTGAGGCAGGAGAATCACTTGAACCCAGGAGGCAGAGGTTGTAATGAGCTGAGATCCCGCTACTGAACTCCAGCCTGGGCAACAGAGTGAGTTTCTGTCTCAAAAAAAAAAAAAAAATCAATTGGACCAAATGGATTAGGTCATTCCCTCCATTTTATCCAGCTCCTCAGGCCCTGAAAGACATTTCCCAAGGAACGAGCCAACTGTCTTGGGCACAACCTTAGACCACCTTAAAGGGGACTCCTCATTCTCACTTCTTACCACAACCTTCTGACTTCTTAAAAATGAGATGTGAAACAGTGATTACTATAACCTGCACGCGCATGTGTGTGCATGCACACAGACACACACTCACCCTTCCCTCTTCTGACAGCCTCCTTCTGCCTCTTTAAGTGGAAGCTCCACTTCTCTGCCCAGGAAGGTGGGGCCTTCTGTCCCAATAGCCACTGCAGACTGGGCCCCGAGGAACTCAAAGCCACCTCCCCACAGAACCCAAATGAGTGCGGCCAGCACCACCTCAGTCAGCACCACCTCGTAAATCAGAGAGGTCATTGCCTCTAACCTGGCACGCCCCAAACCATGACTAAGCAGTTGTTGATACTTCCCCAAGACAACATCATGCAGGAGAAGTTTTGTAACCAAAGGGGAAGGAATTAATTAATGTATGTATGTGAGGTATGAATTGGTTTGGATATACATGTATGGATCGTCTCACCAAGGATACACCAGAAACTGAACATAATGGCTGCCTCCAGGAAGGCAAACTGAGCTGCTAGAGGACAGAGAGGGGAGAGATTTAAAAATTTCACTGGCGAGCACTACATTAGTTTTGAATTTTTTGCCATGTGGGGTTTATTTATTTATTTATTTTTGAGATGGAGTCACTCTGTCGCCCAGGCTGGATGGAGTGCAGTGGTGTGATCTCAGCTCACTGCAAGCTCCTCCTCCTGGTTCGCGCCATTCTCTTGCCTCAGCCTCCCGAGTAGCTGGGACTACAGGCGCGCGCCACCATGCCCAGCTAATTTTTTTGTATTTTTGGTAGAGACGGGGTTTCACCGTGTTAGCCAGGATGGTCTCAATCTCCTGACCTCATGATCCGCCCGCCTCGACCTCCCAAAGTGCTGGGATTACAGGCGTGAGCCACCGCGCCTGGCCGCCATGTGGATATCTTATCTATTCAAATAAATAAATGTTTTACAACATGCACAATGCTGTCTTAAGCAAATGCACAATGTTGTTTTAAGCAAATGCAACCTATAATGTGGATTCAATAGCTTGTTTTCAACTCTGCAGGCACAGCTGGGACAATAAAAGCAGAGATCTGGTTACTACCTTGTAGAAGGACAGAGGGGAAAACACAGAGAACCAAATGCCATTTAAAATCTCACCAGGCCGGGCGTGGTGGCTCACACCTGTGATTCCAGCACTTTGGGAAGCTGAGGCGGGTGGATCACCTGAGGTCAGGAGTTCAAGACCAGTCTGACCAACATGGTGAAACCCTGACTCTACTAAAAATACAAAAATTAGCCCAGTGTGGTGGCTCATGCCTGTAATCCCAGCTACTCGGGAGGCTGAGGAAGGAGAATCACTTGAACCTGGGAGGTGGAGGTTGCAGTGAGCCGAGATTGCACCACTGCACTCCAGCCTGGGCCACAAGAGTGAAACTCCATTTCAAAAATAAATACACAAAATAAAATAAAATCTCACCAAATGATCATGCCAAACAAGGATCCTGCCTGGGAAAAGACGGGAGTCAGAGAAGCCAGAGGGAGAGAATTGACAGAGAATAAACAGTTCCCCCTGGGGAGGTGAGGAAGGGGAGCTCCAGAGGCCCATCCCCCCTCCCAGCATGAGTTTGCATGGGGAGGGGGGAGACATTAAAAGAGAGAGGAGTCGGAGCCTGGTGACTCCCACCCTGTGATGCACAGAAGTTGAAGCCAGAGAGAGAAGGTGGCACGCAGGAAAACAAGCCGCAGTGCCTGGCTCCACCTCAGCCACTCACGCATCCCCAGCACTTCCCCAATCTGAGACTCAGTTTCTTTGTCTCTACAAAGAAGGATTTGGCCCAGACAGATCTCCAAGCTGCCTCACAGCTCTAATATTCTCTGATTTGATGGCTGCAGCCTTCTGCAAATGTGCATAAAATAGATTAGTTTTAGTAGTAGTAAAAACAAAACTGAATATCAGATTTATCATTTTAATTAAATATACTTTACATTCTCAATTTCTAGGGAGCAAAATGCTCCCCCCTCCATCAGTTTTCCCTTTGTGGAAGACATTCATGTGTGACACGCAATTTAAGAAAATGCCAAACCACATTGTAAGATACACAATTAACAAGATCCTAACAGGCATTTCTTAACAGGAAAGTGGGGTTTGGTGGGGTGGGGGAAGAACATAAAAAGGAAATGTCAAGAAGGGGAGGGTCAGGTGGGATCAGGATCCCAGAGAACTGGGGATCAGGCTAGTAAGAACAACGTGCTATTGTCTTTACTCAGCCCTCAGAAGTCACTATCTCTGGAACTCCGTGGAGCTGGGGAGTCTGAAGCGGGTGGTTTGGTTGGTTCCCTCTCCCTGGGTGACATAAAGCAAATTACTCTCTGGACTTTAGAGTGCTCAACTATAAAATGGAACTAAATATACCTACTTTGAGGAATGCTGGGAAAATGTAATAAGATATCTTAAAAGGCTTAGGAAAACAATAAAGTGTAAAGCGCATATACAAACACTGTATTTTTTTTTTTTTTTTTTTTGAGACGGAGTTTTGCTCTTGTTGCCCAGGCTGGAGTGCAATGATGCGATCTCGGCTCACTGCAACCTCTGGCTCCTGGGTTCAAGCAATTCTCTTGCCTCAGCCTCCCAAGTAGCTGGGATTATAGGTATGCACCACTACGCCTGGCTAATTTTGTATTTTTAGTAGAGGCAGGGTTTTGCCATACTCAAATGATCCATCTGCCTCTGCCTCCCAAAGTGCTGAGATTACAGGCGTGAGCCACTGCGCCCGGCCCAAACACGGTATTTTGGAAACTCAAGTTGGGGTCCAGAATGCCTGGTCCCCCTCTGGTTAGGTATTATGTCCTCTCAGCATGTGTCCCCCTAACATCCTTTCTTTCTGCCATCCTCTTCTCCACCCAGGCATATGGTCCCCACAAAGCAAGAGGAAAGCAACGCCCCTACCCAGAAGGAGCATCATTTCCTGGGCTCTGTGCTCTGTGGCCCCAGATCATTAATTAACAACCGTGGTTGTAAATTACCAGATAAATCTGGGCTGGGGTCGCCAGTAGGATAGATGAGAATCAACAAGAAAAATAAATCTACAGCAGCAGCTCCCTGAGTTTCAGGAAAACCCTACAGCCTGGGGGCAGTCAGGGACTAGTGACAGAGAAGAGTTTGTGTTTTGGATAAAAACAAAAACAAGGCTGGGCACGCTGGCTCAGGGCTTGATTGCCTGAGCTCGGGAGTTCGAGACCAGCCTGGGCAACATGGCAAAACCTTGACTCTACAAAAAATACAAAAATTATGGCCGGGCACGGTGGCTCATGTCTGTAATCCCAGCACTTTGGGAGGCCGAGGTGGGCAGATTGCCTGCGGTCAGGAGTTCAAGACCAGTCTGGCCAACATGGTGAAACCCCATCTCTACTAAAAATACAAAAAAATTAGCCGGGCGTGGTGGCATGCCCCTGTAATCCCAGCTACTCGGGAGGCTGAGGCAGGGGAATTGCTTGAACCAGGGAGGTGGAGGTTGCAGTTAGCCGAGATCGTGCCACTGTACTCCAGCTTAGGCAACAGAGCGAGACTCCGTCTCAGAAAAACAAAAAATACAAAAATTAGCTGGGAGTGGTGGCACCTGCCTACTGAGATTGCACCACTGCACTGCAGCCTGAGTGACAGAGCGAGACCCTGTCTCTTAGAAAAAAAAAATCAAGGCCAGTGTGCTAGCTCACACCTGTAATTCCAACACTTTGGAAAGCCAAGGCAGGAGGATCCCTTGAGGCCAGGAGTTCAAGACCAACCTGGGCAACAGAGCAAAACCCTGACTCTATAAAAATAAAAATAATAATTAAATATAATTTTTTAAAATCTCAGAAATAAAACCAGGAATTCTCCCCCCAACCCATTACCACCATTCTCCCAAAAAGATTCAGGTAAGAGTCAAGTCCCCAGGCTTCTGCCAGTGCTGACAGAACTGTCTCTGTCCCTGCCTTATCAAGCTGGGGCGTCCACTTGGTTGCCCATTATTCCTGACAACAAGAGCAAATACAGACACTCTCAGAGGGCTGAGGAGAGGCTAAGTGGAATAAACGGTGTTTAATCTTTAACGAGAGAAATTGCCTTCCCTTAGCAGAGCCCCACCCAGCAGGCGCTGTGGCCCCTCATAATTCAAGTCCGTACTTAATTAAAAAGGGGAGCATCCTGGACTCTCCCCAACTGGCACCAATTCCATTCTCATCCTTCAGCCTGCTGACATTTGTCCGTTTGTCTCTCTTCAACAGAAAGAGAAAAAAATCAAAAGGAAAAGAAAATGTTATATCCTGCACCTTTCTGAGAGGGCCCGTCCTTGAGCTGGGGCGCTTCATCTAGAAGCAGAGAGGGTTGAAATCTAACAGGAGGAGACAGAACAGGACAAGGAATGCTTTGCATTTGGGAGAGAGCCCTGAGCTACTGCAAATAGCAAGTATGAAAAGCTAGTCACCAGCACCTTCTAAAAATAAAACTTGCTCTCCTTGGGGCATCCTTGATTGCTGGCCTTCCAGCACTGGGCTCCAACATTTCCTCCTTGGACAATATTCCAGAAGAAAGGACGATGCATTTATTTAGCCTTGTTTAAAAATATTAAGATGTGGCCGGGCGCGGTGGCTCACGCCTGTAATCCCAACACTTTGGGAAACTGAGTCGGGTGGATCACGAGGTCAGGAGATCGAGACCATCCTGGCTAACAAGGTGAAACCCCATCTCTACTAAAAATACAAAAAATTAGCCGGGAGTGGTGGCAGGCGCCTGTAGTCCCAGCTACTCGGGAGGCTGAGGCAGGAGAATGGCGTGAACCCGGGAGGCGGAGCTTGCAGTGAGCCGAGATCACGCCACTGCACTCCAGCCTGGGCGACAGAGTGAGAATCTGTCTCAAAAAAAAAAAAAAAGAAAGAAAGAAAAAAAATTAAGATGTTTCTCACTGGGATCCTGACAAGTTCAATTTACAGGTCCCCAGAAGGTAACACTCCTTCCCCAATAAATAATTCTAAAACAATCCCTTGTAGACTTGGCTCCACAGAGGTCATTGTGTTCATTCTTTTACTCCTGGGAATGTCACACTGTCAAACACAAGTGGGGTGAGGAGGGAACCAGAATCTCCCACCTGAAACTTTTTTTTTTTTTTTTTTTTGGAGATAAGAGTCTCGCTCTGTCGCCCAGGCTGGAGTGCGGTGGCGCGATCTCGGCTCACTGCAAGCTCCGCCTCCCGGGTTCCCGCCATTTTGCTGCCTCAGCCTCCCGAGTAGCTGGGACTACAGGTGCCTGCAACCACGCCCGGCTAATATTTTGTATTTTTAGTAGAGACGGGGTTTCACCGTGTTATCCAGGATGGTCTCGATCTCCTGACCTCGTGATCCACCCGCCTTGGCCTCCCAAAGTGCTGGGATTACAGGCGTGAGCCACTGCGTCCAGCCATTTTTAGTTTTTTTATTTTTAGTAGAGACGGGGTTTCACCATGGTCTCGATCTCCTGACATCGTGATCCGCCCGCCTCGGCCTCCCAAAGTGCTGCGATTACAGGCGTGAGCCACCGTGCCCGGCCTCCCACCTCAAACTCTTAACTGCATCTCGCTCTGCTCTGTCTGCCAGAAGAAATCCTTCATGAGTCAGGCTGGGACAATCTGATCTTCTGTTTCTCCCAAGATTCTTGAGGACGTCCAATGCCTGCACCACCCAAGGGAAAAAGAGTCCTCATCTTTAGAACTTTTATATGGAGACTGCTCTCCTCCTCCACAGGGTGCCCCTAAGAATTGAGCAAGACATCAGCTTTAGCTGTGTGCTTCCTCTTTAGCCCAATATGCTCCCAGCTAGCAGGCTGAAGGAGAGCCCCATTTCTTTGGAGTCTCAAGAGAGATCTCAGGCTAAGAAAAAGATGGAGAGGAACAAGGGAAGTAGTTGTTTTACCTCCCTCCCCAGCACATTCTCCAAAAGTGGTGCCTTTCCAACCATGTTGAAGGTGATATATATTGACAAGATATTTGTAAAGACATCTATGATTAAAAAATAAAAACCAGGCTGGGTATGATGGGTCATGCCTATAACCCCAGCACTTTGGGAGGCCTAGGCCGGAAAATCATTTGAGCCTAGGAGTTTGAGACAATCCTGGGCAACATAGTGGGACCCCATCTCTACAAAAAATTTAAAAATTAGCCAGTCATGGTGGCGAGCACCTGTAGGCCTAGCTATTCAGGAGGCTGAGGAGGGAGAATCGCTTGAGCCCAAGAGGTCGAGGCTGCAGCAAAGGAGACATGATCGTTCCACTGCACTCCAGCCTGGGTGACATAGTGACAACTTGTCCCTGCGCCTCCTCCACAAAAAAAAAAATCTGCTTAGTTCTATAACATTAAAATAATAAATACATAAGAAAAAGAAAAATGTGCACCAGGCATCTTGGTGCAGGCAGTTAATTTCAGGGGTACATATCCACGTACCCATCATTCAGAAGCCCTGTAATTTAGAGGAAGCAATGTGAAAAGGGGACAATGACACAAGACAAAAGGAAGTCAAAGAGTGGCATGTTTTGGTCATCCTGACCCACCAGCCCATGGGGAGGACCGCAGGCTCCCCATCTTTCATCCCCACCACCTGACCCCTCTGTCTGGTTCATTCTTCTAGTGTCTCCAGTCTGGGAGACACTAAAGGGACATAGGACATTACTTGACCCTATTTATCTCATCCATTTGACCTTGCAGAGCTGTCTCCCAAGGTTACCCCACTGGATTCCACCCTTTAAGGCTCTGGAACTCAGCTCTTCCAGACCATGAGGAAGCTAGGCCTTGAGGATACTTCCATCCTTCTCTCACAGTCACATGGCATAGGTCACCCACAGGATGTCCCCAGCTAACCCAACCCAGAGAACCAAATCCAGCCCTATGCCGCTCATTCTTTGAAACCTGCCCTGGGGAAAGCCTGCTTCTCTGATGGCTCCTGAGCCACCTTGACGTCTGATCCAGATGAATCTATAGCTTCCTCTCCCTACTCATCACAGTGCTCTGATATTCCAGTCTCCTGAGCAAGCCACAGCCTGCCTTTATATGAACATTTGCATATCAAAGCCTCACATTTACATTTTATAACTTAGGCTCCTGGGAAACAGGTCAGAGCTCAGCCCCCAATCTACTAGCGTAGCCGGGGAAAGAAGCATTTACCTGTGCAACCCCCACCAAAGATGTGCTGGAGGGTGTCAGGGAGTACGCTGCATGTGTCCATGAAGCTGTGTGTCGAGGAGGGGACTGTGAGTGTCCTGCATCCAAGAGTGTTCCTGTGTATCTCTGGCTCAGGTGTGGCCTCCATCTGGCCTGTTGTGTCTGCATGCCTGTGAGTCTGTGAGTTCAAAGTGTCTGCATGCCTGTGAGTCCGTTTGGGGTGGTCCTCAGTCTGTTGTGGGGGGCCTTGGGGTAGATGTGTGTTTGTGAGGGCTCTGTTTCCTCATTTGTAAAATGGTAATGAAAATCCTAATACTTACCTCACAGGATCGTTATGAGGTTGCCTGAGTTAATGCAGGTCATGCACTTACAGCAGGGCATGGCTGTACATGTCGGTTATTGTGACTCGATTCCCAACAGAAATTCCAGCCCCTCTATACCCTCCCCACCAACTACTTCCAGTGGTGTAAGAGGCTAATGTTCCCCTTGGAAATATCACTGTTCTGAGCCTGGACATTCAATCAGAGGTCAGTGACAGCAGCAGTATCTTCTCTTAGCCTGAGGGAGGAAGGCCACTCAGCCTCTGCCAGGGCTGGAGAGGATTGGGAATGTGGAGGGGGCACTTACTCACCAGGGAGCCAGGGGCCCTCCAGAAGAATATAAGAACTCAGAACCTGCAGCCTGGGCAACATAGTGAGACCCTGTCTCTAAACAAACAAACAAACAAACAAACAAATGAACAAACACATTAGCCAGGCATGATAGTGCATGCCTGTAGTCCCAGCTGCTTGGGAGGCTGAGGTGGGAGGATAGCTTGAAGCCAGGAGTTTGAGGTTATAGTAAGCTATGATGGCACCACTGTACTCCAACCTGGGTGACAGAGGGAGACCCTCCTGTCTCTCAAAAAAAAAAAAAAAAAAAAAAAGTCTGGGCTTGGTGGCTCATGCCTGTAATCCCAGCACTTTAGGAAGCCAAGTGGATCACCTGAGGTCAGGAGTTCGAGACCAGCCTGACCAACATGGTGAAACTCAGTCTGTACTAAAAATACAAAAAATTAGCCAGGTATGGTGGCGGGCACCTGTAATCCCAGCTGCTCGGGAGGCTGAGGCAGGAGAATCGCTTGAACCCGGGAGGCGGAGGTTGCAGTGAGCCGAGATTGCACCTTTGCACTCCAGTGTGGGCAACAAGAGTGAAACTCTGTCTCAAAAACAAAAACAAAAAAACTCAGAACCAGAGGAGCACTGGCATCCCTAGAGAGGTCCCATCCTACTGAAGTGCCCAGTACCAACTTAAAGACCTACTGGACTCTTCTTCGTTGTCATGGAGACCACATCAAAGCTGCCTTCCAGGAAGAGCCCTCTGTCCTCCTCTCCACTTCTCTTGGCCAGAACTCACACTTGTCTCTAAACTGGTTCCATCCAGCCCAAAGCTGGGATTTGCTTGGGCTTGTTTCTCCTTCCTTGGGCAGGGTTCCTGCTAAGCTCAATTAATTTGGTCTTTATTGTACCTATTCACTACACAAGCATTTCATGCCACCCTCATAAGCATGCTAGCAGGCTGAGGAGGACTTTCAGAGGCAAATGAGCTCTGGAGAGCTCTCCATAGATAAGGATGTCTATACCATGAGGCAGGATGAAAAACATCCACACCAGAGATATAGTCAAGAATGTTGTATATGGCTAAAGGAACTGATTCAGGCTATCATGGAAGGCTTCCTGGAGGAGAGGGACAATAGACATGAGCCTTATAGAATATTACAGCACCTATAGAAAGGGAAGTTTATTTTCATTTGCACAAGCACATCTCATGGAATGAGCCCTTATGAACACTAAACAGCAATTGTATGTTTTAGCCTTAGTTCTGGCCAGACAGGCCCAAAGAGCTTACATGTGTCATCTCCTTCTCTGAAACTCCACTGCCTCATCTGTAAAGTGGCGGGTGTTAGGTTAGATGAATTTGGGAAGCCACTCCTGCTGGCCTGGCATTTGAACATTCTTTTGTGTTTATCACAAACAGGCAGGATAAAAAATCAGGCTGTCCTCAAAGGAGTGCATAGGCTGGAGACATAGAGAATTGTCTCAGCAAAAAGGCCTTTGAGGATTCATGTCCTTTGTGCCCCCATGGCCACAGCCCAAGGACCCCAGCTCCCCTCAGATGTCTGTCTTGGACATAGCTGCTTGCCTGGAACCCAGCACTGTATCTGACACGATAAATGTTTATTGAAAGAAGTGGTGAATGGATGAGATGACAGAGACTATGACCAGCTTCTTAGCTAAAACTGAAACCCATCCTGCCTCCAGATCATCAGATCCTTTGGGGCTTTTGCTCCTTTTGCTGGCTCTCAGATAAGAGGGAAGATGGCTGAGAGGGAGCTACACTTTCAGAAATCATCTACCCTGGGGCTTCTGGTTTCTGCTGCAATCAGTAGAAAGTGGGTCACAAAACAGCTCTGCAGAGAACAGACCCTTGAGGAAAAGCCTGGATTCTGTGCCAGTTTACATTTATTGATCACCTACTGTGTATCAGTTGTCACATAGCTTAACTCATTTAATCATGGCTTCAGAGGGGTGTACAGGAGAGTGTGAGGGATTTGAGGCTGTAAACCCCAGAGGTGCTGACTAGCTAAGTGACCTCAGGCGAGTTACCATCCCTCTCTGAGTTTCATTTTTAATATCTGTAAGATACAAACGATCCATTTCGCCGGGCTATGGGAACGAAATGAGCACGTGGAAGCGGAGCTCTTCATAAATGCTAGTTATTATTGTTCCTCTGGGCACACAAGCCCGGTCGCCTCCCTCCTGGGCGCACACAGACATGTTCATACTCCCACGTACACGCAGATGCAGAGACGTGTGCAGACGCCAGCCGGAGGAGCACGCGGCGCATCAGACCCAAGACCGTGGCGAGACGGTGAAGAAGCCGCGGGGTCCTCGGCTTCTCTCTTTTTCTCTCGGTTCTTTATGAATGAACCCCGGCCGCGAGTTTTATTTTTTTATGAATGGGAGCCGGAGCACTGAATGAAGCCGGGAGCCAACCCCTACATTCTGATTGGCCCCCGCGGCTGGGAAACTCCGCCCCCCGGCCAGGCCGGACGACTCTCCGGATTGGCGGGCGTGCCCAGCCCTGGGGTTCCATTCACAAAAGTCAATGAAACAAAGGGAAACGGGGGGGCGGTGTGGCGGGGCGGGGGGTGGAGAGCCGAGGCCGAGCGAAGGAAATGCGCCAATCAGCTGCTCCCCCGGGCTCACAACTGTCTGCTGCGCCCGAAAAACAAGTCGGTGCGCTGGGGACCCGGGGCCGGGGCCGCCTTACTCCGGCCTAGCCCCGCGGCCCTCGGTGCGGGCTCCAGGGCATGCTCGGGACCCCCCGCGGCTCCAGCCCAGACGCCCCGGCCTCAGGTGAGGCTGCGGGAGGGAAAGGGAGAGAGAGTGTCTGTGATTCCCCGCCTCGCCTCCAACGCACACCACACTCACTCTCACCACCCGCCTCCGCAGATTCCAGGGCGGGGGTGGGAGGAGCTGGGATTCAGGGTTGGAGGGGGCGCGGGAGTTGTGGGCATGCGATGGTGTGCGCTTCTTCTCCTCCGCGCGCGCGTACACACACACACACACATACACACACACACACGTCTTATGTAACCGAGCCCGGGTAAAGCAGGGCTGCAGAAAGCAGAAACGGCGAGCCCGGCTCCTGGGAGCAGGTGGGACCTCCTTTGGCCTTTGGCGGGAGGGGAGTGGTGGTGGCGCTCGGCCTGGCAGGCGGAAACCTCCCCATCGCCCCAGTGAGTCGGAGAAGTTTCGCCGTCGGACCCAGAGCCTTGGGACTGCCCCCTCCTGCCACCCCTCCCCGCCCCCATCGCAGCCCTCCCTGGACGGTGTGCGAACGCAGCCCCCTCCCCCACCAGGTCTCGGCCCCCGCTTGGGGCCCGGGCCGTGCGGCCGGAGGGAGCGGCCGGATGGAGCGGAGGATGAAAGCCGGATACTTGGACCAGCAAGTGCCCTACACCTTCAGCAGCGTGAGCGCCGCGCCGGCCTCCACGCCCGCCCCGCCCCGCACCCAGCCCCTACTCTCACCATAGCCCCCCTCCCCGCGGTCCCAGCGGAGTCCTGGGCTGCCCCGCCCCTGAGTCACCCGAGGACCCCAACCTCGTCCCCCAGACTAAGCGCCTCAGGGTGACTCGCGGGCATTCTCCCCGCTTCTCGCAGAAATCGCCCGGAAATGGGAGCTTGCGCGAAGCGCTGATCGTCCCGCAGGGGAAGCTCATGGACCCAGGCTCCCTGCCGCCCCTCGACTCTGAAGGTAAAGAGCAAGAGAGACAAACCGCGACCCTCCTCCGCCACACACACACACGGCCGATTCTGGAACCCCCGCCTGTTTCCCCAAAAAACTCGCCCTCCAAGGGATTCTGGTCATTCTTCTCGGTCCCTACTCCCAAGGCAGGGGAGTCACCGGGTCTTGCTAAGGCCCCTTCTCTCTTACCGTCCCCTCCACCTCACCTCCAATTCCACTATTTACCCCTCAGATCTCTTCCAGGATCTAAGTCACTTCCAGGAGACGTGGCTCGCTGAAGGTGAGTAGTTTTGTGACCTTTTCTATTTTGGGAGGCTGGACAGGGGGACACTCCGTAGCCCCTGGTATTCCACCCTAAGCCCTACACTTCTCCTCTCCCTTCCCTGCCTCAAGGAGTTCTCCAAGGCCCTCTCCCCAGGTCCCTTGCCACTCTACTCACCCCAGCACCCAGCGTGGACACTTATATTGATATTTATTTTCTCTACCCTGAGCCAGGCTTGTGTAACTAGGCTTGAGGATGAATCAGACCATTGTGTGGGGTATTTGCTTATTTGAATGGAACTTGGCCCCAGGCCCATTTTCCTGGTTGAAATTTTCATTTGTAAAGTTTGTTTTGCAGAAGCTGCCAGGCCAAGGTGCGTGTTGGGGTGTTGTTGGTGGGGGGTGGGGGGAGAAATTAATTTGTCACTCGTCCTCCGGAGTTGCCCAAGCATTGATTCTTATCCCCTGGGTTTCTCTTCTTCTCAACCCCCAGCACCAAACAATTTACTGTCCAAGCCAAAAGAACAACAAAAGTTTAAATAATTCTTTTCGGCAGTCCTTTGGCACAGAGAGCCCAGGGCTCTCTCCCCAAATAGCCTTGATTGTAATTCTAATAGCAAGTATTCCTCCCTCTTCCATCCCGCTTGAATACTTCTGCCTCCAGGCAAATTCCCCCCTTCCTGTGTGCTGGGGAGTTAGCTGTGAGCTGGCTGGGGTGGGGTCCGTGGCTGGGCCTGATGGGGAAGTGGTGTGTTCAGGAGGTTTCCTGGTTGGATTCTTCAGTGCGTTTTGGTGGGGCCTGAGGGTGTCGCTGGTGGGGCTGCAGGTGGGAGGGAAAATGGTGGTTTAGACAGTCTCTGAGAGGGAAGGGTTAACTACCCCCATCTTAGGGTTTATTTTAACACTATGAAAATGAAGAAGCCAAAACACTAGGAACTCCTTTTTTGAGGTCTTTTTGAGGTATTTTCCTTAGGATCTCCTCATCCCTCCACCCTGGGTATCTAATTTTTTTTAAAGCTCAAATCCAACTACCCTGGAACTCTCCATAGAAGCTCGGAGTAAAAAGAAAATGACCCCTGACTAGATCCTTGGAGTGAGACTAGGTCTGTCTTGCCCACTATGATATTCTAAAAATATATATGTTGACAGAATGACTATTTAGCATAGAGCAAGCACTCAAGACATTTTGTGGAATTAATGGCTGAATGGCTGTGTGAATGCTGGAGGGATCTGGAGGTTCTGAGGGTATTGTGTGCATCATCCCCGACCCTGCAAGTCCTGCATGCCCAGCTCCAATTTACAGGCAGAGCTTTGCCCCATCTCCCCATCCTTCTTCTGAGGTTCCGGAGCTGGGCTAGAGCTGAAGAATGCAGAGGTGTCAGTTTCCGTGGGCTCTCAAAGACTTCCTTTCCCAGTGCCTGATTTCTCTCTGGCTCACCGGGCTTCATTCCTTGCCTGTCAGCCGAGAGTCCCCACAGTGGGCAGCTCCTAGGGCTGTGAGCTAGGGGTGGGCTGAGGTTGGCATTTTGGCAGCAGCTGGTCCATCTGTGCCTGGGTTTGAGATGGGAGGGGGAGGAAAATGCTCTCATCTCTCTACCTTGGAAGTCCCACCCCTTGGCCAGGGGTCTGGAGAGGGTACAAATGTCTGTCTGTGTCAGTGTCAGTGTGACAGCAAGTGTGTGTGTGAGAGAGACAGAGAGTGAGAGAGAGTGTGTGTGTGTGTTAGTTACATGCTGCTGCCCTGTACATTTAAATCCAGTGGGTGGGGAGGTGGGGTGGGGATTGCAAGGCGGAGGTGAGGGGGGTGGGCGCTGGGATCTCCTTGGTTCCCTCTCCTTCCTTCTGAGGGAGCAGCTCAGGTTCCCAGCTGGTGATGGATGGCCAGGCCTGAGGGGGGGATGCTGAGGCCGATCGCTCCTTCTCACTTTCTCTGCGGAGACAGATGCAGCTGCCGGGGCCCTGTCCCCCTGCACCATCCCAACACCACCCCAGCCTCCTCTCCTGTCTCTTCCCACCAGGTCAGTGACCCCGGCAACCCATGGGGAGCTTTGGGGTGACAGGGAGGGACTAGCTTCTTTGGAAACTTGCCAGGGGTGGGACGCATTAGGAGGAATGGGGACCAGAGCCCAACCTCCCTTTCTCAGTTTGGTTTTTTCCAAAGCCCCAATTTGAAGAGAAGCAGCAAGGGGGTCCTGGTAGTGTGGGTGGGTCTGTGAAGACAGCATTTGGAGGAGGCACAGGTTGGAGCCGGGCAGATACAGGGAGATTCCAGTGTGGTTGCAGGTTCAGTGTCCTGTGTCCGGGCGTTGAAGGGTGAGTGTGAGTGCGGCTTTATGGAGGCAGCTCACATATCCTTGGGGTTGGGTTTTTGTACACAGGGGGGAATGATGTGAGGCTAGGAGGGCGTGTCTGATTTGGGGGTGCCTGGGATCTGTTGAGATGTTGGGGAAAGAATCAGGCTGCTACAGGGAGACCCAGGCTCAGGCAGGCTGAGCCCAATATGTGTCTGGCTATGGTAAAAGATATGCTGGTTTTTTGTCGAAGGTTCCTTTCCAGGCTTGTCAGGAGCCCTGAATCCTTGGGGAAAATGACTTTGTTGTCTATTTGGTAGTGAGGGCCATTGACTCTAGGCCATGACCCCTTTGTGTGAGGCTCGGGTCTGTGGATTCCCAGAAGCCCTATGGATAGGTTGCTGGGATACTTGATCCCTCTGATACTGTGTGTAAAATTGCTGGAAGTGCACCATACATACAGGTGTATGGATTTTTTTAGGAAGAGAATGACCCATAGCTTTTATCAGATTCTCAAAGGGATCGATCTGCGCTCCCCTTTTCACAGGAATCACTGCTCCCCAACCCTCCTCCAAGGGCTCTAGTCCCTTTGCCCTTTGGCTGTCCCAATCATATTTGTAGGTCAAAAAAAGACCCCATGTGTGGAGGGCATGCATGGAGGGCACATTTCACCCTGTGCTGTCTTGCTGCTGCAAGAGTGAAGTAAAAGGAATTAGGGTGTGTGCATCCCTGAATATGCGTGCGAGTGCGTGTACACTGGTGCCTCGGCATGTCTGTGGGGAGGGATGAGGTTAATCCCCTCCCTAATCTTTCCCAGCTACAGTGCCTCCTTCTCCATCTTTCTGTCTTTTCTCCTTCCTGAAGACTCCTGGGGACAAATATGTCCCCTCCACAACTAGTGAACTGGTTCCTTCCAGTACAGAGGCTGCCAGGGTGGGGGCAGGGTAAGGGACAGCGGTGACACAATGGAGCAGAAGCTCTGAAGAATGCCTCTACCCCCTTCACCCTATGACTGGATCCGGGGAAGAGGGTGACCGAGCATATGTAGTGTGGGTGGCTAACCTATGGTGAGCTTCAGTGTATCTCTGTTTTAACCTCTCAATTCTTCCAGAATCCAGCTTGGGAGACCCCCAAGCCCCTCCTCTTTTTTTACTAACCCCCCTTTTTGAAAGGAGAGGCCCTAAAATTCTTTCTCTCTCTCTGGGCATTATGCTGTCTTGGCACTTTTCCCACCCCCTCCTTAATCATCTGCCTCGTCCCCAGACAGATAAACTCCATCTTAGTACCGGGATGGAGCTGGGGACAGACCCTGGCACACTGGCTTGGCAGCCAAGACTCAGCCAAGTTAACAAATAAATAAAGAGAGTGGTGTAACTTAAGACCAAACATGGTAATTAAAAATTCTCCTGCTCTCCAGGAACGCGAGGCTCAGTGTTCCTGTTTCTATCCTGTTGACAGTCTCTGGATGACTGAGGGCCCTGGCCTACCCCTTTGGGAGAAGGCCAGTGTTTGGGGGAGGGGCTGAGCTAGGACAGATTTCTCCTGGATCTGGGAAGAGGATGGCGCCACCTCTTTTGGGGTCTGGTCTGTGTGCTAGAGGAAGCCTCCTCCTGGATTCCGGGCCTGGAGGGGTCCCTGGTTAAACTGTCAGGCCTGAGGCAGCAAGAAAGGCAAGATGATGCTGAGGGTTCTCTGCTCTCCAGCACCAGTGACGCCAGCAAGAGATACCCCCAGCCCATCACCTCAATGGAAAGTAGCAGTTAATGAGGCCCCAGGGGTGGGGCCGGAATGCGTCAGCCACCCCTGAGTTCTGCACCACCCTTTCCCTTGGGACCCTTCTTGCCTAGTAGGAGGGAGGGAAATGTTGGTCACTCTGCTCCCATCACCCCAGCTTCCTGCCACCTTGGGGGATGTTGCCTCTGAGTGGACCAGAGGGCACAGTGGGGAGCCTGGCTTTGCATCCCTGGGCAGGTGGACAGATTTGGCCTCTTACCCTCTATCCAAATGTGCCTATTTTTAAGGTTGTGGTGGCTGAAGTGAAAGGATTACCTGAGCCCAGGAGTTAGAGGCTGCAGTGAGCTCTGATTGTGCCACTGCACTCAAGCCTGACACAGGAGACTTCCTTATAATAGATTTTAAAATGCAGATGCCTGGGCCCCACCCCAGTCCTATGGAATGGGACTCTCTGGAGGAAGGGACTGGGAATTGTGTTTTTATTTTATTTTTATTATTGTTATTTGAGACAGGGTCTCACTCTGTTGCCCAGGCTGGAGTGCATTGGTGCGATCTTGGCTCACTGCAACCTCCACCTCCCGGGTTCAAGCGATTCTCCTGTCTCAGCCTCCAGAGTAGCTGGGATTACAGGCGAGAACCACCACACCTGGCTAATTTTTGTATTTTTAGTAGAGATGGGGTTTTGCCACGTTGGCCAGGCTGGTGTAGAACTCCAGACCTCAGATCGTCTGCCTGCCTCAGCCTCCCAAAGTGCTGGCTGGGATTACAGGCGTGAGCCACCACACCTGGATGTAATCATGTTTTTAACAACGTCCTGGTGACTCTTGAATCAGACCAGTTTGGGAATGGTTGTCTTTTTGCCGTGTTTGTGCTCCTGAAAAGATGTGTGCTGGCTGTGTGTTTCTGTTTGTTCTTGCCAGCGGATTTCATGTCTCATTGATGTCTTTGGTCACTTCAGACCAAAGTATTATTATGTTGACTTGTCCTAAGTTCTCTTTTAGCTGCTGGTGGCTGGGGATTCTTAAACTCCCTCTCCCTAATGCTTCTGTCAAGAAATCAACTATCTATTAATATAAGCCTGTGTTTATAAACACTTGGCACCTCTGATATTTAAAGCAAATTGTTGAAGAATATTCTTGCCAAGCAACGTATCACAACCTAAAATATCCCTGTGAGATGTGCTTTCCTGGAGAGGGCCTGCCTCTAGTGTTCCCTTGTGTGTGGAGAGGGGGAGCCTGCAGGGAAGGGCTAGGATGGTCAGGATCTCTTCAGTGCATGCCCTCAGGCCCACAGTGCTGACTTCTGCCAGCCTGAGGACAAACGATTATTGCATGTTTATTCATGTAGTCAAGAAATAACAGCACTGAGCGTCTACTCTAACCCTGTGCTGGGTGCTGGGGCATCAGATGACAAGAAAGATAAAGCTCTTGCCCTCACAGAGCTTAACTTCCTGGTGGAGGAGATAGGTAGATAACAAACAGGTAAACATAAATTAATATGTTCAGGTGGCAATATGTGCCAGGGAGAAAACAAAACAGAGATGCAATAGAGAGCCAGGAGGAACCACTTTGGTTTAGGGGTGGTCAGAGAAGGCCTCTCCAGAGATGTCAAAGTGAGCTGAGACTCTGATGGCCAGGAAAAAAAGAAAAAGGCAAGAAAGCATCTGGGGAAGAAGGAACAAGCTCAGCAGGTTTGAGGGCTAGAAAGGAGACCAGAGTGCTGCAGATTCACAGGCAAGGAGAGGCAGGTCAGAGAGGTAGGCAAGGCCAAGTCATGCAGAGCCTTGGAGGCCAAGGGCAAGCGTTTGGATTTCATGCTTTAAATAACAGAGAAATGATTTGATTTCTGTTGTAAAAAGATCACTGTGACAGCTAGGTGGAGAGCAAGTGACCATAGGAGGTAAGAATGAAAGTAGGGTATCCTGGTAAGAGGCCGTGGGTGAAATCCAAGTAAGAAATGATGGCGCCTTAGCCTAGAGAGAAGCAAAACAGATGGGATATGTATTTGTATAGGCCAGGGGTGTGGAGGTTTTTTCTAGCCATCTCATACCCCTCACCAGCCATTTTGACCTCTCTGGGCATTTTATCAATCAGTTTCCCCATTGTCCAATCTGAGAGCAGTCTCCAGGGAAGGAGAGTCCAGCCTCCTCGGGCTATAGGTTCCACTGCATCACCCTAGAACCACTCTCTTCCTGGAATAATATCAGGAAGTTCTTCTTGGTGTCTACACTTCCTGCTGTGACCCATTTATTTTTGAGAGAGGGGCAAAAGTGGGCCAAGACTCTGGGATCAAGGGAGATTCTTAGCTGTGTAACCACCTGAGAAGCCCCGCTCTGGGGAGGCCAGAATAAGAACTAGAAATCAGAGTTTGATGTTCAGGTTAGAAGCCATGGATGAGCTGCTGCTGTATTTCAGTTTTCCTGCCTATTCCCCAACCCAGCTCCACCCATCCTGGCATCCTGGGAGAGCTCTTCAGATCGCCAACCTTGGGAATCCCTCCCCTCCTTAGCTGCACATTAAGGGGATGAGGCACCTATGTACTCAGCCAGTGTCCTTTGCCTTCTGCAGTGGTCCCAGTCACCAGCCTCCTGCTCTCCCACTGTCATCCTCCTTTTTTATTTTATTTATTTATTTTTGAGATGGAGTCTTGCTCTGTCGCCAGGCTGGAGTGCAGTGGTGTGATCTCAGCTCACTGCAACCTCCACCTCCCGGGTTCAAGTTATTCTCCTGTCTCAGCCTCCGGAATAGTTGGGATTACAGGCGTGCCACCACGTCCAGCTAATTTTTTTTTTTTTTTTGAAATGGAGTCTTGCTCTGTCACCCAGGCTGGAGTGCAGTGGCATGATATTGGCTCACTGCAAGCTCCGCCTCCCAGGTTCACGCCATTCTCTTGCCTCAGGCATACTCCTGCCTCACGATTAGCTGGGACTACAGGCACCCGCCACCACACTCGGCTAATTTTTTTTGTATTTTTAGTAGAGACAGGGTTTCACTGTGTTAGCCAGGATGGTCTCGATCTCCTGACCTGGTGATCTGCCCGCCTCGGCCTCCCACAGTGCTGGGATTACAGGCGTGAGCCACTGCGCCCGGCCTAATTTTTGTATTTTTAGTAGAGACAGGATTTCACCATGCTGGTCAGGCTGTTCTCAAACTCCTGACCTCGTGATCCACCCACCACGACCTCCCAAAGTGCTGGGATTACAGGCATGAGCCACCATGCCCGGCCTTTATTTTTCATTTTTTTGGACAGAGTCTCACTTTGTCACCCAGGCTGGAGTGCAGTGGCATGATCTCAGCTCACTGCAACCTCTGCCTCCTGGGTTCAAGCAATTCTCCTGCCTCAGCCTTCCCAGTAGCTGGGATTACAGGTGCCCACTGCCACACCTGGCTAATTTTTTAATTTTTTAGTAGAGATGGGAGTTTCACCTTGTTGGCCAGGCTGGTCTCAAACTCCTGATCTCAAGTGATCCTCCCGCCTCAGCCTCCCAAAGTGCTGGGATTACAGGCATGAACCACTGCGCCCAGCCACCCCCCTATGTGATTTTATTTATTATTTAATTTTATTTTTCTTTTGAGATGGAGTTTCACTCTTGTTGCCCAGGCTGGAGTGCAGTGGTGCGATCTCAGCTCACTGCAACCTCTGCCTCCCAGGTTTAAGCGATTCTTCTGTCTCAGCTCCTGAGTAGCTGGGATTATAGGCTCCTGCCAACACGACCAGCTAAGTTTTGTATATTTAGTAAAGATGGGGTTTCGTCATGTTGGCCAGGCTGGTCTCGAACTCCTGACCTCAGGTGATCCACCCGCCTTGACTTCCCAAAGTGCTGGGATTATAGGCGTGAGCCACCACGCACGGCCGCCTCCTATGTGATTTTTAAATCCACAGGATCCCACTGCTTATAATGCCTGCCCATCCTAGATATGACTGTTGTGAGCTTTAAGGGAGTTTTGTAAACTCTGAGGGGTGAGGCTGTTTCACTTCAGGAAAATGGAGGAAATAAAGACAAAGCATCTAGAAAAAGAAAGACTGGAATCTGCTCAGACAGGTTCTGAGAACAGTCTTCCCTCCTGGGTCTTAGTGGAGCCCAGAGATGGAGGACACTAGGACCTAGGGTGGAGCAGCCTTTAGTCTCAAGCAAGCTTGTCCAACCCGTGGGCCTGTGGGCCACTTTCAGCCCAGGGTAGCTTTGAATGCGGCCCAGGCCCAACATAAATTCCTTGTAAAATTTATTAAAACATTATGAGATTTGTTTGTGATTTTAAGTTCATCAGCTATCGTTAGTGTTAGTGTATTTGTGTATTTTATGTGTGGCCCAAGACAATTCTTACAATGTGGACACCCCTGGTCTAAAGGCTGTTGGTCCCTTCTTGGCTGTTGCTAATCTGCAGGGCTGTAATAATGGAGCCTCCCAGGGGACAACCAGGGCCCCGCCCCAAACTCACCTCTGACCTCTCTCTGCAGCTCAGGTACCAGACAGTGATGAGCAGTTTGTTCCTGATTTCCATTCAGAAAACCGTGAGTAGAGGTCCCTGGGGAGAGGGTATAGGGAGTGGAGGATGGCAGGAAGTGAGTCATAGGACAGAGAATCACAGGAGAGCAGCTTGTTCTCTCCCAAAAAACCGTGGGGTTTGATCTTAAAGACCAAGGCAATAACTGGAATGAAAACCTTGGTTGAAATCTGGGGCTTGCCATGTTCTTGCTGTGTGACCTTAGAGCAGACACTATCCCTCTGGTTCTCCATTGCCTTATATCTGAAGTGAGGGGCCTGGGCCAGTTCAGCAGAGTCCAGTTCTAGTGTTGTTTGTTTGTTTGTTTGTTTGTTTTTCCCCCCAAGATAGAGTCTTGCTCTGTCACCCAGGCTGGAGTGCAGTGGCACAATCTCGGCTCACTGCAACCTCCACCTCCCGGGTTTAAGCCATTCTCCTGCCTCAACCTCCAGAGTAGCTGGGATTACAGGCATGCACCACCACACCCAGCTAATTTTTGTATTTTTAGTAGAGATGGGGTTTCACCATGTTGGCCAGGATGGTCTCGAACTCCTGACCTTGTGATCCGCCCACCTCGGCCTCCCATAGTGTTGGGATTACAGGCGTGAGCCCAGTGCGCCCGCCCCCAGTTCTAGTATTCTAAGTCACTTTCATAAACTGGGGACAATTTTGCCTCCCAAGAGACATTTGGTAATATCTGTAGACATTTTTGGTTGTCACAGTTGAGGGTGGGGTGCTACTGGTGTCTAGTGGATAGAGAGGCCAGGGATACTGCTAAAAGCATCCTATGATGCTCGGGACCGCTCCTTACAATATTATTAATAAAACACTATCTGGCCCACACGTCAGTAGTGCCACTGTTGAGAAACCCTGCTTTAGGCTGGGTGTGGTGGCTCACGCCTGTAATCCCAGCACTTTGGGAGGCTGAGGCGCGTGGATCACATGAGGTCAGGAGTTTGAGACCAACCTGGCCAACATGATGAAATTCCGTCTTTACTAAAATACAAAAATTAGCCGGGCATGGTGGTGTGTACCTGTAATCCCAGCTACTCAGGAGGCTGAGGCATGAGAATCGCTTGAACCTGGGAGGCAGAGGTTGCAGTGAGGCAAGATTGAGCCACTGCACTCCAGCCTGGGTGACAGAGCGAGGCTCCATCTCAAAAAAAACAAAAACCAAAAAACAAACCCTTCTTTAATGTCAGATACTTTGCTGTCAACTGTCTTCACCAGTGAAACAACGGGGCACAAAGAATCAAAAACAGCAGAGAATAGTTGGTTACAAACGGCATTTGACTGGACTGTGGTTAAAACTGAATCTCACACCGGCTTGGAACCAACTCTTTGCTGCTCAGCCTCATGGCCAGAGTTTGGGAACCCCGCAGGGGCCACAGGAAAGGCCAGTGTTCTTCACAGATAAGTAGGAGCATGTGTATAATGTTAGTCAGCTGACATTCAAGTGGGCCAATATCCAACCTCAACCAGAAAAAGAAAGATTCTTTTATTTATTTATTTAGAGACAGAGTTTCACTCTTGTTGCCGAGGCTGGAGTGCAATGGTGTGATCTCGGCTCACTGCAACCGCTGCCTCCCAGGTTCAAGCGATTCTCCTGCCTCAGCCTCCCGAGTAGCTGGGATTATAGGGATGTGCCACCACGCCCGGCTAATTTTTTTGTATTTTAGTAGAGATGGGGTTTCTCTATGTTGGTCAGGCTGGTCTTGAACTTCTGACTTCAGGTGATCTGCCCGCCTCGGCCTCCCAAAGTGCTGGGATTACAGGCGTGAGCCACCGCGCCCGGCCAAGAAAGATTCTTTATATCCTCAAATAAGAAAACATGTCACTCCCTTGGAATTTTCCAGGGCACTCAGGAAAACTACAGGCCCTAGGTTGGAGGTGCTCACTCCTTGAAAGTGTTTTCTGGGGCCTGGAGTTGCATTAAATGTTTTTGTTTTTTGTTTCTTTTTGAGACGGAGTCTCGCTCTGTCACCCAGGCTGGAGTGCAGTGGCATGATCTCGGCTCACTGCAATCTCCGCCTCCTGGGTTCAAGCAATTCCCTTGCCCCAGCCTCCTGAGTAGCTGGGACTACAGGCATCCGCCACCATGCCCGGCTAATTTTTTTTTTGTATTTTTAGTAGAGACAGGGTTTCACCACATTGGCTAGGCTGGTCTTGGACTCCTGCCTCCCAAAGTGCTGGGATTACAGGTGTGAGCTACCGTGCCCAGCCTAAATGTTGAACTTCAGATGGTTTATTTGGTTAATAATCAGACACAGTCTGATGTATAAACTAGACATAATGTAAATAGCCAAAATGTTCTTGTCTCACTGCGGGTCTCAGAAAATTGATACCCAGAGAGGGAAGAAGGCTGTACCAGTCACCCAGCTGGTCCTCAAAGCTCAGAAGGTATCAGAAGCCCTGCCTGCCTCTTGTGTGACAGGCTCTGGCCTTGCTCTGTCCCCTCCACCCCCACAGTAGCTTTCCACAGCCCCACCACCAGGATCAAGAAGGAGCCCCAGAGTCCCCGCACAGACCCGGCCCTGTCCTGCAGCAGGAAGCCGCCACTCCCCTACCACCATGGCGAGCAGTGCCTTTACTCCAGGTGAGCCCCAGCCTGGACCTGGTGAAGGGTAGGAGAAGGGTTCCAGAGGAGGGAGGCAGGGGGCACCCATGAGCAGAGGCAGCAGCTGAGATGCAAGTTAGACAACAGAAAGGATTTTCTAGCTCTTGTAAGGAAGCAATACAGCTAAGGATTTCCTCTGAATAGACGGAAAACGCAGCAGAGGGCCTCAGGAATACACACTGAGGCCAGAGCAGATTCTGTTTCCACCAAGAGGCCCACTGTCCCACCTAAACCATTGCTCTGAGCAACAAATCCCCCCTGTATGAATCCCAGGGGTTCAAGACTAGCCTGGGCAACAGAGGGAGACTGTCTCTGAAAAAAGAAAAGAATTGGCTAGGGCTGAGTCTGTGGCTCCTGCCGTTCCCTTCTCAGCCCCCTCTATCCTTCCTTCTCCTGTAATCCCTGTGACCTCGCTTTCCTAGGAATGAAGGGTTCAAAGATGCTTGCCAGCTTCTCTGCCCCCTCATCCCTGTCTCCTTCTCAACTCCAGTGCCTATGACCCCCCCAGACAAATCGCCATCAAGTCCCCTGCCCCTGGTGCCCTTGGACAGTCGCCCCTACAGCCCTTTCCCCGGGCAGAGCAACGGAATTTCCTGAGATCCTCTGGCACCTCCCAGCCCCACCCTGGCCATGGGTACCTCGGGGAACATAGGTAAGGAGACAGGGAAACCTACTGCTCGTGGGCCCAGGTGTTTTTTCAATTCCTGAGTGTTCTCCATAAAGACTTGAGCTGTGGGGTGGTAGAGGCGGGGGGCAGCGGAATAGAGAGGGAGAAATACTGACACCCCAACCCCCTACCCCCCATTCCAGAGCCCACTCTAAAAGCCTAGGAGTAACAGGCTCGAGGAAGGATTAATTTAAAGTTCTCTTCTCTTCCTTCTCCATCCAACCACATCCAGCTCCGTCTTCCAGCAGCCCCTGGACATTTGCCACTCCTTCACATCTCAGGGAGGGGGCCGGGAACCCCTCCCAGCCCCCTACCAACACCAGCTGTCGGAGCCCTGCCCACCCTATCCCCAGCAGAGCTTTAAGCAAGAATACCATGATCCCCTGTATGAACAGGCGGGCCAGCCAGCCGTGGACCAGGGTGGGGTCAATGGGCACAGGTACCCAGGGGCGGGGGTGGTGATCAAACAGGAACAGACGGACTTCGCCTACGACTCAGGTAAGAGACTGGGGTGGGGCAGGGTGGCATGTGATCAAGTGAAGAGTTCAGTTAAGCCCAGAATGTCTCCCGAGTTTTTTTACATTGCTGTTTACCATTTCATACATCCAACCCACCCACCCACTTTTTTTCTTCATAATTTCAAAAGAATGTTATTTTTCTTTCTTTTTCTTTTTCTTTTTTTGAAATGGGGTCCTGCTCTGGCCCAGGCTAGAGTGCAGTGGCACGATCTCTGCTCACTGCAACCTCCACCTACCGGGTTCAAGCGATTCTCGTGCCTCAGCCTCCCGAGTACCTGGGATTACAGGCACCAGCCACCGTGCCCGGCTAATTTTTGTATTTTTAGTAGAGATGGGGTTTCGCCATGCTGGCGAGGATGGTCTCGAACTCCTGACTTCATATGATCCATCGCCTCGGCCTCCCAAAGTGCTGTGATTATAGACATGAGCCACCTCACCCGGACAAATTATTACTTTTCAATGAGCAAACCTATATTCAGATTAAAAGATAAGGGGGGCCCCCGGGGCATGGTGAGTCATCTGTAATCCCAGCACTTTAGGAGGCCATGGCAGGAGGATCGCTTGAGCCCAGGAATTAGTTCAAGGCCAGCTTAGGCAACAAAGTGAGACCCCGTGTCTATTTATAAAAAAGTAAAATTAAAAGGGGGATGTAGATCCTGCCCTCAGGTAGCTTGTGACTTAATAGGGAAGTTAAGGCATTTATTTCTATTTAACAGGTGTTTGAGGTTTTAATTACCTATTAAGACCAAAATACTGTGACAGGAACACGAGTGTGCAGAGTTGGGAAATACAAAGATGAATAGGATGTGTCTGGTCCCTATCCCCCACAGAGGCTTAAAAATACAAAGGGATTTGAATGAAGAGAAACATGAATTTGAAACTAGCCAGGCTCATGGTTCTTGCTAGTTCTCAATAGGAAGGCAGGGTTTTGTTGTTGTTTTGTTTTGTTTTGTTTTGTTTTGTTTGTTTTGAGACAGAGTCTTGCTCTGTTTGTTTTGAGATGGAGTCTTGCTCTCTCGCCCAGGCTGGAGTGCCACTGGGTTCAAGCGATTCTCATGCTTCAGCCTCCCGAGTAGCTGGGGTTACAGGTGCCCGTCACCATGCCCAGCTAATTTTTGTATTTTTAGTAGAGACGGGGTTTCACCATGTTGATCAAGCTGGTAGAAGCACAGGTTAATATGTGGCTTACATATTTGAGCCTCCCAATTGATGCCTGGCCAGAGGCAAGGGCAGAGGAAGTAGGGACTTCTTTAAATTCTAGTTCCACCTGGCTGTTGACTGGAGTGAGATGCACTCACCTATGTTCATAAATAGCTGTAGTTCAAAGCCCCAAGGGCCGAAGGAGGGCCAGTCCCAGGAAGGGTCCAGAAAACCCTGCCTTTTCTTCTTTCCTCCTGGCTTTTGTTACATTAGTAGCCCTAGATCTGAGTTTATTAGAGTAGGCCCAGAGCTAGCTAGAACTTTAGAATTTCCCTTTTTGTGGTGCCCACAACCGTTCAAGGGCAGGGGGATGAACCACAACCCCCCAGGCTGTCCAACTAAGAACCGGATGGTGCTCCTGTCCTCAAATCCAGGGCATAAGCCTGAGCCAGGCTTGGCAGTGAGCTGGGGAGAGAGGAGGAGGGAGGCACTCTTGCCGCTGACCTTCAAAGGCTGTAGACCGGAGGGGATTGTGTTACATGCCCTTGAACTCCTGCCCCTCCCCCCAGCTACTCCTGAATGGAGTCAGGAATTCCATTCACAAAATGGAGGCATGAATGAGCCCACCCTCCCGCCTCCTCCCGGAGGTGTCATGTTTCACCATCTTCTCATTCATAGGTGGGAGTGGAGTGGGGGGAGGGCGGGAAGGGGTTGGAACTTGAACGGGTGGCTTCACACAGCCGCCTTCCCGATGTGGAGTGGGGAGGTTCCTATCCTATGGAATGGAATGAAACGAAGTGGAATGTGCTCTGTTAGACCTGAAAAAACAAGGCCCAGTGCCCACTGCCTCTTCCCCAGGTGCATGCAGGCGCACGCTCTGTTTCTGTCACACACACAAACACGCGCGTGCACAGGGCTGGGAACCTGACCTGCTGACCGGACATTTCTGTCCATTCTGAGGGAGTCTTAGGCGTGGACACCGAACTCTTTCCCCGGACGTTCATCTCACCCTCCCTCCTCCCTCTGAACTCGCAGGAAACAGCTGCTCCCTGGCAGCTTGGGCCCTTCAGAACAGCTTGCCCAGCCCCCGCTGCTGCCTTCCACGGCCTCAGCCGCAGCCCTCAAGTTGAGGAGGGGTTCCAGCATCACACTCCCTCTGGGTGAACTTTCCGTGGGATTTTGTGGTTGGCAGGCAACCTGGGCAAAGAACAGTCACCAGGAAGCAGGCTGGAAGGAAGAACTTCTTGAATGTGGATAGGACTTCCTCCTCCCCTGCCCTCGAGCTCCACCCCAAGCCACTTCTCACATCACCCTTTCTTCCCCCACAGATGTCACCGGGTGCGCATCAATGTACCTCCACACAGAGGGCTTCTCCGGGCCCTCTCCAGGTGACGGGGCCATGGGTAAGGCAGCCCCCCTTCCCCTGCCAAGCCCTCCATGTTGGGGGAGGGAGCGCTGCCATGGGGGAGGGTCTCCCTGGCCAGGAGTCCCTCTGGACTCTCTGGGGTCTCATCGGTGAGCCCCCAGATCTGAGCAACCCCCAATTTCCTCCACAAGGCTATGGCTATGAGAAACCTCTGCGACCATTCCCAGATGATGTCTGCGTTGTCCCTGAGAAATTTGAAGGTCAGAGAAGTGACTGTTGATGGGAGGGTCAAGGTCTTATCACGCTGTGTCCCTGCAGGAGTCACATCACGTTTCATTGTTGCAAGAGGGTGGGACCCATAGAAAAGTACCTGGGGAGACCCCTTCAAGAAATCCCTGGGGTGGGAGGCGGTTGCTTGGGGGACCAAAAGACACAGACCCCACACCTCCTATTTTCGTGTTCCCCAGGAGACATCAAGCAGGAAGGGGTCGGTGCATTTCGAGAGGGGCCACCCTACCAGCGCCGGGGTGCCCTGCAGCTGTGGCAATTTCTGGTGGCCTTGCTGGATGACCCAACAAATGCCCATTTCATTGCCTGGACGGGCCGGGGAATGGAGTTCAAGCTCATTGAGCCTGAGGAGGTGGGCCTCTCGGATGTTCCCAGCCTTCCTTTCCAAAGTTTACAGCCTGGAGGTGGGAGAACCTGGGAAATGGTGGCACGTGCCTCCACCATGATTCTTGCTTTACCTAACCTGAATTCTTGCCAAGCCTAAGTTTGTGGGCTGATGCTTTGTTGCAGAGCTAGCTTGGCACTTTGCACCAAGAATCTCAGGTGCTCTTTCTGACCTTACCCCCATTTTTTCCTCTGCCAAGGTAGCATCTCTACCCCAAAACTGTTTTGTTCCCAGGTCGCCAGGCTCTGGGGCATCCAGAAGAACCGGCCAGCCATGAATTACGACAAGCTGAGCCGCTCGCTCCGATACTATTATGAGAAAGGCATCATGCAGAAGGTGGGGGCTGTGGGTCTAGGGACAAGGTGGTGGGGGGCAGTGGCTGTGAGAAGCTGACTGGGGAGAGGGTCAGCAGGGCAGTTCTCAGCAACGCTGTAGGATCAGATAATGAATCAGTCAGAGAGACAAGAAATTGTGGAGAATCCCAAGGTTCTCCTCCCCCAAAAAAGTGCAACACTGTAACTGAGAAGCCCAAGCATGGAGAAGTTGAGATGAAAAAGGAGTAAGAACTGTGAAGGGAGAGTCAGCTTCTCGGGAACCAGCATGGGAGAGAAATGCCCCGAGCATCTGCCTGTACTGGTAGAAGGGCCACATTCCCCACTCCCCCACCTTACCCCATACAAAGGCTGGGCGGCTAGCCAGGCTGACCAGACCTTCTCTCTCCCCATAGGTGGCTGGTGAGCGTTACGTGTACAAGTTTGTGTGCGAGCCTGAGGCCCTCTTCTCTTTGGCCTTCCCGGACAATCAGCGTCCAGCTCTCAAGGCTGAGTTTGACCGGCCTGTCAGTGAGGAGGACACAGTCCCTTTGTCCCACTTGGATGAGAGCCCCGCCTACCTCCCAGAGCTGGCTGGCCCCGCCCAGCCATTTGGCCCCAAGGGTGGCTACTCTTACTAGCCCCCAGCGGCTGTTCCCCCTGCCGCAGGTGGGTGCTGCCCTGTGTACATATAAATGAATCTGGTGTTGGGGAAACCTTCATCTGAAACCCACAGATGTCTCTGGGGCAGATCCCCACTGTCCTACCAGTTGCCCTAGCCCAGACTCTGAGCTGCTCACCGGAGTCATTGGGAAGGAAAAGTGGAGAAATGGCAAGTCTAGAGTCTCAGAAACTCCCCTGGGGGTTTCACCTGGGCCCTGGAGGAATTCAGCTCAGCTTCTTCCTAGGTCCAAGCCCCCCACACCTTTTCCCCAACCACAGAGAACAAGAGTTTGTTCTGTTCTGGGGGACAGAGAAGGTGCTTCCCAACTTCATACTGGCAGGAGGGTGAGGAGGTTCACTGAGCTCCCCAGATCTCCCACTGTGGGGAGACAGAAGCCTGGACTCTGCCCCACGCTGTGGCCCTGGAGGGTCCCGGTTTGTCAGTTCTTGGTGCTCTGTGTTCCCAGAGGCAGGCAAAGGTTGAAGAAAGGAACCTGGGATGGGGGGTGCTGGGTATAAGCAGAGAGGGATGGGTTCCTGCTCCAAAGGACCCTTTGCCTTTCTTCTGCCCTTTCCTAGGCCCAGGCCTGGGTTTGTACTGCCACCTCCACCACATCTGCCAGACCTTAATAAAGGCCCCCACTTCTCCCATTAGTTCTCCTGTGTCCTCTTTGCTGCCATGTGGGAACAGACCTGGGGGTAGAAAGAGCTCTGGTCTTGAAGCAGAGCTGACTGGTTTGGGGCCAGGCCCTGGCGCTTAAATCCTCATGTAGATTTGAAAAAAGGCAGTTCACCTGACTGTTTCTCTTCTGAAAAATGGGCTTAATGATACCTGCCCTTCCCCCTTCCCAGCATTACTGTGTGAGGATCCAGAAATAATGGACAGGGGGTACTTGATAACCTGGACAGGCGTCCCTTGTGCACTTTGGGCCTGCTTCCAGCAGCAGTCTCCTTGCCCCTGTGGGCGGGTCAGGTGGGCTACTGAGTGGCAAGGGTCTCCCTCCTGGGACTTCCTCAGACAGGGTTTTGGTCTTTGGTTTCTGTGATCCCAGTTGTTCCCATGACCCTGCTGCCCCACATAGACCCCAATTGCATGTCCTCCCTCCTACCTCAGCTCTAGGTTGCTACTTTTGCTGGGGTTGGGGACAAGTGTTTGTCTGGAGAATGGGGCAAAGGAGAAAGGCTCCCAGGCCAGATGGTACAGAGAGAGGCTAGAGCAGGCCCTGGATTCTGGCCAGTGGAGATGAGATCTTCCGGGGAGTGGGAAACACCTAGATTCTCCTTGCCCAAATTTGGGAGAGATCAGAGTCCTGAGGCTGAGTTTTTTGGGGGTAGGTAGAAATGGCGAAGTGGACAACATGGTGACACCTATGGAGGACGTATGACTGAGATGTGACAACAGGTGGGAGGGGCAGAATGGGTGGTTCTAGAGCCAGCTGCTATGTAAACCGCTGCCCAGGAGACATGCTCAGGTAAAAACCGGTGCTCTCCTGTTAAATAGAAACTGTAGCTGTGCTGAGGTTGGGCCAGCCCAACTCTGTTCATGTCTCAGGTTGGCCCAGCACCAACCTGAGACCATCCCTTGCAGGAAGGGATGCCCCTCGACCACTACCCACAAATAAAAGGCAACATTACTTCTTCCTAGAAACACAAAATATCAATGTACTGACACAATTTAGTGCAAGAAACAAAATTTTAAAAACAGGTTTTAAAAATATATAATTTAATTCCACATTAAAGCCAAGCTATCACGGTGGGAAGAAGGTGTAAAAATCGGTGGAAACCCTGAAGGCCGAGTACACACACGGAGAGGGATTTAGCTGAGAAGCAGCATCCAGGGAAAGAAAGGTCTCCACAAGCTGAGATGATTGCCCTCTGCCCTCTGAACTGTTCATTAACAAGTCACCAGTCCCAGTTCTTTGTTCAAATCCTCAAACTTGGAGAGGCACTGCTCCAATGAGACAGCTACAGCAACCACGGGGAGGAAGTGCTTTGGGCTGCAGGAGAGACAGTCAAAGCCAAATCACGTCCAGGCGGGATGAAGTAAACCTGGACCGAGGAGCCTGACCCAGCTGCGGAGCTCACACATGCCCCATAGGGACGGTCCCGCCATATACACAAACAGCACACTCAGCATGTGTGCAGAGGCAGGCAACTCCTGAGCTTGGTTCTCGCGGGGTGGGGGTGAACAATATACTTTAATGGCCAAGAAGATCCCAGCTCTCTGCATGAGACCCATATCCTCTCCTGGGCTGTCACTCAATCTTGGGAAATACTGGTTCAAGGAAGAGAAACAAGGCCTCCATTGTGTGAGAGCAGCAGGCAAGCTCCCCTTCTGCATCTGGACAGGACCCCCCCTTCTCCCTCAGAGCAGGCTCAGCTCAGCTGCTGACATTGCTTTCCTGATGGTCAAAAGGTCAGAACCCAGCTATGTTGTCATAGCAGAGAAGTGACCTCAGCTCTAGGGTAGAGAGATGGTCAAGGAACACCCACAGAATGGGGATCCTTCTCTTTCCTCCACCTGAGCCAGAAAAGATAACCAACCCTGCTGTCTCTTATCCTTAGCCCATTCAACATCCCTTTTCAACCTCAGCTTGAAACCCAACCCTCCCTCCCCAGGTGTCAACATTGTCAGTGCTGGGCACTCAGTCAGGACAGGCTGGGCCACTATATTCAGGAGTGTTTCTGAATGGGGAAAATTTAGGCTGGAATTAGGACTGGGAGCCAGGTGTGGTGACATGCACCTGTAGTCCCAGCTACTCAGGAGGCTGAGGCAGGAAGATCACTTGAGCTCAGGAGTTTGATGCCAGCCTAGGCAAGATGGCAAGACCCTGTCTTAACAAAAACAAAAACAAAACAAAACGAGATTGGGGAGGTGGGTGCCCAGTCCCCGTTTCCCCTTTGGTTTCATTTGAGGTCCCTGTACTGTCTCTCCCCAGAAGGCCTTCAAGGTTAACACACAACAATGCCCTGCCCCTTGATTACTGGCCTGGGCTTACGAAGGCGCATACTCAGACAGCATCAGGAGGCACTCACTCAGCTTAATGAAGGGGCAGGGATCTGCAGCCAGCAGATTGCCTGGCCTATATTCCTCTCCCTCGGACTCTTTCTGAATTGTCTTTAGGGTGTGGTTTGCTGCCCAGTGACAACATACATTCCTTTATATCCTGGAATGTTACATAGTCTCTCTTAGTGTCTGGCATACAGTTCTACAGTAGTTCTAGCATTTACATCACTTCAGAACTTACTAATAACATAAGGACAGGAGAAGCAGCAACGTAACAGGATGTGCCCAATCTCTCAGAAGCTTCTCTACAAGCACTACATCCAGACCAGCTTTCCGTAAGTTCCGCAACCTGGCCTGGCAAGACCTGCCTGATGTTCCGCCAGGTAAGGAGCCTCCTCAGTGCAGAGGACAGTGGCTCTCGACTGTAATCCCAGCGCTTTGGGACGCAGAGGCAGGAAGATTGCTTGACGTCAGGGATTGGAGAGCAGCCTGGGCAGCATAGTGGGAACCCATCTCTATGGGAAGAAAAAAAAAAAAACCCTCCTCAGGAGCTGTGAGGAGGGCACAAGGAGGTGGCCATTCTCCAAGCAAGTGCTAGGAAAAAACCACTAAGAACAAGCCCTGCAGCACAGATACTGGCAGCACAAACCAGCTGAGAGGAGAGGTGTTATGTTTGTTTTCTGTTTGGAGTGGGGAAAGGGAGGTTTTGACCATAAAATCCCTTTGTTAAAGTCCATCCAGGACCTTAGGGGAAAAAAATAAAAACAAAATAAAATAAAAGCTGTGTTGTTACTTAGTATGTTTCAAAAGGAAATGGGACATGCTGCACATTGCGAATGTGGGAGGTGGAGGGAGCAAGGGGAAACCTTCTGTATTTAATATGTGCCATCTGTAGCCACTCAGGCCTCCAGACTGAAGTGCTCTGTGGAGAGGACATGGTTGATCATCGGGCGATCCCCCAGCACGGCCTGGCTAGTGCTGATGCTGAAAGACAAGGCTGGAAGTCTGGGCTGTACGTTGTTTCCGAGCGCAAAGAGGCCCTGCGCTCTGGTTTTAGGGGATTCAGGGGATTCTCATCATGTGTGCCAGAGCACAGATACTAAATCTCCCTCACCCTGAGCCCAGGCCAATATCCTAACCTTTCGGCTAAAAGAAAACAGTCACAGAAAACCATTTTTGTTTCCTTAAGAAAATAAATATTTTCACGAGGTCAAGCCAAAGTACAGGGGCTGGAGACGGTGGGAAGTGGGGCAAACACTTTAGATGAGCACAGTAGCTCCTGCTAGCTGGGGCATCAGGGCCTTCACCATGTCCCTGCACAAGATGCTCGCCCACTCCACCTTCCCATCCTGGGGCTGCACAAATTGTCCCTTTCTTGAAGGTGATGCAATGTGTCTCTGTGTTAGATATGAGCTCCCAACTGGGCCCAAGGACTTGGGGTGATGGAGGCTGCAGGCTCTTGCCAAAGCCAGGTTTAAATCCCTGTTTCTATTTTACCAGCAGGGAAGAAATGAGAGTCGAGTTGAGAAAATGCTCAGTTAAGACAGTCAGTCACAGGACAGCTGTATCCTCAGGACCAGCCTGTCATCGATAAGTCCAAGCTCTGGCTACTGCTGCTGGAGAGGCAAAGGAACAATCTTGCCTTTCAGCGCCGTCGGAAGGCTCGAGATATTCTCCAGGCATTGGGTTCCTCATAGCGGTTGTACAAGGGTTCAAGACGCTGTTGCTTCTTCTGTTTGCTTAGCTTAGTTGGGTCTGAGACCTTGAAGAAGGCTGGGGCAAACTCCACAAGCCACCGAGGGTCGATGGTGGTAACTTCACGCATGTATTCCTTGGTGGTGAGCACCAGCTCATGGTACACCACCCTGAGGGGGGACAGAGATAGGACTCAAGCCTCTGGATATAGGCCCCACTCTACAGTCAACCTGGTCCCTAGTAGGCCTCAGCTGAGCTTACATTTTATACTATTACCTCTCCTGCCTGACACCTATAAGACTGCAGTCTGTTTATGACAGCCACACCCCAATACTGAAGCACCCGCACACCTCTAACCACAAGAAAGGTCTCAGGAGAATGTATTCTAGTCCTGGCTCTGGCTCTAACTAGTTAAGTGACATGGAGCCAATCACATCCCTTCTCTAATCTGTTTCTTGCTCTATAAAATGTGAGGATGGTTTATTAGAATGTTTCCACAGAATTCTAGGGCTCTGAAGAGGGGCCTCACACTGCCACAAGGGATGGAGAAGGCCAAACATGCAAGGAGCCACATTTCTAACCCTTCTACTGTGATAACATGGTGGTTTTAAATCAGTTTTACATTAGGGTTCTAGATAGAGTCCAATTTTTTTAAAATGCTACTTTAAAACAAGTTTTTTTTTTTAAACTACATCACTAGGTAGTTGTTTTTTTCTTTTCTTTTTTTTTTTTTTTGAGACGGAGTCTCACTCTGTCTCCCAGGCTGGAGTACAATGGCACAATCTCAGCTCACTGCAACCTCTGCCTCCCGGGTTCAAGCTATTCTCATGTCTCAGCCTCCCAAGTAGCTGGGATTACAGGTGCCTGCCACCACGCCTGGCTAACTTTGTATTTTTAGTAGAGACATAGTTTCACTATGTTGGTCAGGTTGGCCTGGAATTCCTGACCTCTGGTGATCCACCTGCCTTGGCCTCCCAAAGTGCTGGGATTACAGACGTGAGCCACCATGCCTAGCCCCTAGGTAGTTTTTTTTTTTTTTTTTTTTTTTTTTTGAGATGGAGTTTCGCTCTTGTTGCCCAGGCTGGAGTGCAATGGGCGATTTCGGCTCACAGCAACCTCCACCTCCTGGGTTCAAGCGATTGTCCTGTCTCAGCCTCCCAAGTAGCTGGGATTACAGGCATGCGCCACCACACCTGGCTAATTTTGTATTTTTAGTAGAGACAGGGTTTCTCCATGTTGGTCAGGCTGGTCTTGAACTCCCGACCTCGGCTGATCTGCCCGCCTCAGCCTCCCAAAGTGCTGGGATTACAGGCATGAGCCACTGTGCCTGGCCACTAGGTAGTTTTTTAAACCACAATTTCTTTTTTTCAACTAGGTCTCACCCCTATGATTTAATTCTCTCATAGGGTTTGATACATTGTGCCTAGTTCAGGTTTCTGCTGCTCTAGAAAGGCAAGCAGTGTTATACTAGGACATACTGGGAGTAGTGAAGACTCAATCACAAAATACCAGGAGATTTACAGGTTTTTCTCTGCCCAGAAAAGCCCCTAGACCCTGGGACATGTCCACCTACCATTCTGGCTGTCTGTTGAAGAGGGCACTGGAAGGATGGATATAGACCACCTGCTGGTCGATCAGTGTCCGGTAACCCTCCTGCGGGTCTTTCTTGGCAGCATTACGGAAGAACCCACTGCAGATGGCCTTCTGCACTCGGACTGTGGACTTGCCACAGGAAACAACATCCAGCTTGTGTCTATCAAGATAGGACAAAAGATATGAGCCCACTCAGCTTTCACAGGTCTATTTTCACAATGACAGTGCCCAACACATCCATCTTGGGGTGCCCAGAGTAGTCACCAGGACCTTCCTTCCAGCCCTAAGTGTACTACAGAGGCAGCTCTACACAGTAGGCAGACGGAGGCACTCAGAGACAGACACTTTGTTTAGACAGGTATTCAATTCCACAGTAATAATGTTCCAGAGGGTTGCAAACAAAGAGCATTTTTTTCAACAACTAACAGATAATCTTCCTCTTAGGTATCTGAGGTAATTCTCAGGCATACCCTTACTTGGGGAGAAGGAATATAACAAAGATGGAAAAGCTGGAGGAAAAGGGTTATGTGAGGAGTAAGAGAAAAGGTGCCTATAGCTTTACAGGTGCACACAGAGATGAAAAGACATGATACTCAAGGTGGTTCAACTCAAACATGCAGAGTCATCAGATTCCGGCTTACCTGTCCATTATGCCTAACATCTGCTTGCGAATGTCCTGGGCCCGGCGCAGGGAACGAGCCTGGATAAAGTTCTCATAGCACCATGGGTTGGAGAACTTGTTGTTCTTCCAGGAGTTGTACACAGCTAGCAGGGTGAGGTGGTCCCCTTCAGTCTGGTGGAATTTGGCCTTCTTCTGATCTGCAAGGGCTTGTTTATCCTGCCAAGCAGTGGGACAGAGGAACATTTCCGACTCAACAGCTACTAATTGAACATGGAGCAATTCTAGGGAGCCCTACAAGACCCTATCAAAAGTGTCCACATCAGGCTAGGCATGATGGCTCAGGCCTGTAATCCCAGCATTTTGGGAAGCTGAGGCAAGAGGATCACTTGAGGCCAGGAGTTTGAGACCAGCCTGGCCAACATGGTGCAACCCTGTCTCTACTAAAAATACAAAAATTAGCAGCCCACGGTGGCGCACGCCTGTGATCCCAGCTGCTCTGGAGGCTGAGGCAGGAGAACTGCTTGAACCCGGGAGGTAGAGATTGCAAGATCATTCCACTGCACTCCAGCCCGGGCAACAGAGTGAGACTCCATCTCAAAAAAAAAAAAAAAGTCCACATCAAGCATTGGAATGGCAACAGGCCAACTACCCCAACTTCATGGCACCCCCATCTAAACTTGGATCTGAACTTCCTACCTTGGGCCTATAGAAGACGTTCTGCACAGACAGCATGGATACAATGGTCAGCATTTCCTCACTGCAGCCCAGATGCACAGACATGATGAGCATTTTGCATAGCATTGGCTCCAGAGGGAACTCTGCCATCTAGAGGGAGAAAAAAAGACTACAACTGCTTCCCTGTGGAAGACACATTTGGATTCACCATAGCAAGACCTTGGTCAGAGTGGGTAACAACACAGATTTTCCCAAAGCATAATGATGTCTTGGGATGCCTTTCTCTATCAGAAGAATGCTGTTGTTTATTCTTTTCCCAAATAAACTCCAACGGGATGTATGTGACCAAGCATATAACTACTGTTGGGGTAGATGAGAATTTTGCAGATGCCGTTTCTAATTAAGGCTACGTTCAGTAATACATCCTCAGGCAAAATTATGAACAGAACACCTTTTTGTATAAAGAAGAAACAGTTTAAAGTGATAGTGGAGAAATTCAGGTTAAAAACAAACATTTAGAATTTTACTCAAAGCTTATCCACGGCCTCAGCCTGACTTTGTACAGACCGAAGGATGTGAAAGGCTGACCAGGGAATCTTCCCAAAAGCACAGGAAGTTGAGTCTGTCCCTTACCCGGCGGCCCAAGCGAGTGAGCAGGCCCTCGTCATCCAGGGCCCCCAGTGTGTACAGCTGCTCCATGGCTGTGATCAAAGTTTCCATAGGTGGGGCATCCATGAAATCAAAGGACAGCAGATCATTGATACCCATGGCCTAGAACAGAAAGGAAGAAGGCATGTGATAAGAGGGTCAGTCTAGCCAGTGTCAGCATGTGGGGAAGCTACTTGTTACTTTATTTCCCATTTCTTCAATTGCAATTAGGAAGCCACCAGTGAGACTGGCGGTAACTTCCAGGGCTGGGCCACATAAAACTCAGACTATTATAATAGAAAGCACATACTTGAGACAGAGTCTCACTCTGTCACCCAGGCTGGAGTGCAGTGGCCCGATCTCAGCTCACTGCAACCTCCACCTCCTACGTTCAAGCGATTCTCCTGCCTCAGCATCCCAAGTAGCTGGGATTATAGGCACCCGCCATCATGCCCAGCTAATTTTTGTATTTTCAGTAGAGATGGGGTTTCACTATGTTGGCCAGGCTGGTCTTGAACTCCTGACCTCAAGTGATCCACCTGCCTCGGCCTCCCAAAGGAAAGCACATAATTTCTCAGGAAACTTTTTGAAAATACTCTCTCAGTTGGGCATGGTGGCTCACACCTGTAATCTCAGCAGTTTGGGAGGCCAAGGAGGGAGAATCGCTTGAGTCCGGGAGTTGAGACCAGCCTGGGCAACATGATAAAACGTCTGCCAAAAAAAAAAAAACAACCCTAACACTCTCTCAAAATGACAATACGTACAATTCAACAACAAAAGGACAAACAACTCAATTTAAAAAATAGGCACAGAGCTTGAATAGACATTTCTTCAAAGAAGATATACAAATGGCCAACAAGCACATAAAAAGATGCACAGATGCACAACATCAGTAGTAATTAGGGAAATGCAAATCAAAACTACAATGAAATATCACTTCATACCCACTAGGATGGCTATAATTTTTTTAAAAAACAGAAACTAACAAATGTCAGTGAGGACGGGAGATATCAGAAACCTCATGCATTGCTGGTGGGAATGTAAGATGTTGCAGCCACTGTAGAAGAGTTTGGTGGTTCCTTAATAGGCTAAATACAGAATTAGCACATGACCCAGCAATTACACTTCTAGGTATATATCCAAAAGAACTGAAAGCAGACTCAAACAGATACCTGCACACTAATGTTCACAGCAGCATTATTGATAATAGCCAAAAGGTAGAAACAATCCAAATGTCCATCTGCTGATGAATGGATAAACAAAATGTGGTACATACATACAACAGAATACTATTCACCCTTAGAAAGGAATGAAATAAATGGATAAACCTTGAAAATAACATGAATAAATCTTGAAAACATTATTCTAAGAGAAACAGGTCAGATACAAAAGAATATTGTATGATTCCACTTAAATGAGGCTATCTAGAATAGACAAATTCAGAGAGGTAGAAAGTAGAAGAGTAGTTACCAAGGGATAGAGGAAGGGGGAAAGGGGAGTTACTGTTTAATGGGTACAGAGTTTCTGTTTGGGACAATGAAAAAGTTCTGGAAATGGATGTTGGTGATGGTTGTACAACATCTTGAATGTATTTAATGCCACTGAATTGTATACTTTAAAAAGCTTACAATAGTAAATGTTGTTATGTATTTTACAATAATAATAATAATATAGTCTACCAACTTGTCCTGTCTCTTGCATACATCATTTCTACTATATATCTATGAGGGATCTCATACCATGTTAGGTGGGAGGGATATAAAGATGGCCAGGATATGGCCCCTGCTTTCAGAGAGTTCACACTGGGTAAGAACTATGTTCACAAAACCACCACAGTGCAATCTACATGCCTGTCACGTAGCAGGTGTTCAATACATTAGCTAATTCGATGAATAAAAGAAACGACTGAATGATGCACGATTCAAGTGTATATAAAGTGTGATGTGGTAGGACCTAAGCTTTCTATTTCTTTCTCATAAAGTGATCGTGACCATAAACACAGCAGGTGTTCAATAAATGTTTATTGTGTGAATAATAACTATGAGGAATTATGTTAGCAATCATCAAGCACTGTGCCAAGTGCCTTTACCTACATTATCTCACTTATCTTTCCAACAAATACTATTAACAGCCCCTTTTTCAGAGCAGAACACAGAGCAGAGGGCAAAGTAAATAAACTTGCCCAAAGTTGCAGTTTGGAGCTGAAGTCTAAGCCACAGATGCCTCTCTGTTGGCACTTCAGAGACTGGAGTAGGTTTCTTTTTTCTTTCCAAAGCTCTGTTTTAGCCTCTTTTACAGGGAATAAATAATAAATGACAACAGAGCACTCTGCACCAGAAAGTACCAGGGCTCCAGGGTAGCATCAGTGTTGGGGGAAACGCCATCAGCTGGGAAATTACTCATACAGCTCCTCCTGCCAAAAGAGAATGAAGTCCTCACTGGGGACTGAGAGAGGAAGAACAATGATTCAGAATGAAAACCAAGCCCCTGAGAGCCAGTCTGAAATCTGTACTGACAGTTCCCTTGCAAAGTTTTTGAACAGGGGGTTTTTCTCTCGTTCTAAAAGAACAGAATTGGATCTGAGTGCTAAAGTGGTTGAGGTTAGGTGTGTTTGTCCACAGTTTGGCATTGATTATATTTTTCTAATTTCCTTTTAGAAAATGCTCCTAACTAGAACCTTTTACAACCTAATATCCTGCTGGTTGTTATGGTAAGAAAAAATGTGTGTTCACAGCAGACATGCCAACTTAGCCCCAGACCTGCCGTGAGAGGCTGTTATCACAGCCATTTGCATTTCACTCAAAGGGACTGCTTTCATGAGGTTACTAAAGTATTTAACAAGGTTCATAAAACTGAAATTCATTTATGAAGGCCAGGACTGGACTGTTCCACCAACCCATTTTAACAAGACAGTGATTTCTACCTTGAGTGACAGCACTGTGCTTGCTAAGTTGGTTCTCTGGATTTCCGGCACGTTGGTGGTCAGCATTTCATCTCGGTAGGCACGTTCTGTGTACAACCTGTAACACTTCCCTGGGCCTGTTCTCCCAGCTCTGCCAGCTCGTTGCTTTGCCTGAGCCTAGAGGGGTGGGCATATAAAAGCAACATATCTGTTAAACACTGCTTAACAGCTTTACCCAGGATATCTGTTAAAAGGGGGACAATTAACAACTGGCAAAATCAGAAATGGGGTTGATTTCATTTCCTTTGGGACCATTTCCAAGACTACCAATGCTCTTATCTTCCCCTCTCCATACTCAGCACTTCGGGGAAGTTTGTTCGAGGGAGGCAATACAAGCAGGGTTAATGGAAGAAATATTATACAGATCTGAGACATATCTTCAAAATAGTGTGGCGCAATATAAAAGAGAAAGCATAAAACAAGATGACAGAACACCATCCCCACAGTTATGACCAAAAATGTAAGTGAAATAAACATATTATGTCAATCATCTCAATGATGACTCTGCAGTCATTTTAAAAATTATGTTTGCAGGCCAGGCGGCGTGGCTCACGCCTATAATCCCAGCACTTTGGGAGGCCAAGGTGGGCAGATTGCATGAGCCCAGGAGTTTGAGATCAGCCAGGGCAATATGTTGAAACTTCATCTCTACAAAAAATACAAAAATTAGCTTGGTGTGGTGGCTCACGCCTGTAGTCCCAGTATTCAGGAGGCTCAGATGGGACGATCACCTGAGCCTGGGGAGGTCGAGGCTGGCTGCAGTGAGCCGTAACCACACCACTGCACTACAGCCTGGGCAACAACAAAGACTGATCCTGACTCAAAATAAAATAAAAAATAAAAATAAAAATCATGTTTGCAATGTTAAATGACAGAAGAAAATGTTCATTCACATTAAATGCAAAATGCAAGTTACGAAACAATGTAAAATAATTTTAGTAAAAGTCTTTATATATCAACTACTAGAAGGAAATGACTAGGCGAAAAAAACCCTAAAATGTTAACAGTGGCTAACTCTGATAGTAGGCTTGCAGATGAGGTCTATTTTCTTTAGATTTTACCAAATATTGAACAGGTATTATTCTAACAGGAAAATTAAATACTCAAAAAAATATACAAAACTGCATACTTACTTGACTACTAAAATTGCAACCATGAAAGAAATAAACATGAAAAAAGACTGGAATGAAAAACAGCAAAATAATAACAGTGGAGGTAGTAGGATGATGGGTAAATTTTTTTCTTCTGTTTTTCAAAAATAGTATAACACTACTTCAAAAACACTGATTTTTTTTTAATTAAAAAAAATGTAGTTTAGCCATAGGTTGCTAGGAAACAATGAATAGCAATCTGAAGAGGGCCATTTTCTGACAAAACCATCTGTTGTTACAAACAGTACCAGGATTTACAAATTACTATGCCAGCTCCAAACCAAAGGATAGGTTATGAAAGGACAACTAACCACACAAATCCAGGCAGCAATCACACACAGTGGCTGGACTCCACAGCATTCTACACATGTCTCTCTCCAAATCAGGACAGGCATGTGTAACTAATTTTTTGATCACCACCACCCTGACAAGTAGTATAGAGCATACAAGCTGGAGCCAGGCTACCCAGGTTCAAATCTTGGCTCCACTAGCTCTGTGATGTTAGGCAAATCACCTAACCCCTCTGTGCCTCAGGTTCCTCATCTGTGAAAATAATATCTACCACATAGGATCAATGCGAGAATGCACTGAGTCAATGCATGTATCTAGGACGTTAAGTACACTGTAAGTGTTAGCTATTATTGGGCCAGGCACAGTGGCTTATGCCTGTAATCCCAGCACTTTGGGAGGCTGAGGCGGGTGGATCATGAGGTCAGGAGATGGAGACCATCCTGGCTAAGACAGTGAAACCCCATCTCTACCAAAAATACAAAAATTAGGTGGTCATGGCGGCATGCGCCTGTAGTCCCAGCTACTTGGGAGGCTGAGGCAGAAGAATCACTTGAACCCAGGAGGCCGAGGTTGCAGTGAGCTGAGATCGCACCACTGCACTCCAGCCTGGGCGACAGAGCAAGGCCCCATCTCAAAAAACAAAACAAAACAAAAAGTGTTAGCTATTATTATTACTTAAGTTTCAAAATAAAAATAGCCTTAAGGCTTTCACAAATTATGAAAGTAATACATACCCACTGTAAAAGATTAAGACAACATATAAAAGTATAAAAGAAAATGCACATCATCTAGTAGCACCACCCATAAATAATCTTGGCTAACATTTAGACTACATGCTTTCAATCTTGGGCACAGCTCACTCACACATACTCTGCAGAAATGCTCACCATCTATTTTTAAACAAAAATTGGATTATACCATTCATGCTGTTTTGTAGGCTCACTTTTTCAAATAAAATATTATAGTTACATGTTTATGTCATTAAATATAGATACACACCACCATGTTAATGCCACCAACATTCTATGGCATGAATATACCATAATTTATTAAACTACTTCCCTTTTGGAATACATTTAGAATTTTTTCCAGGTTTCCTCTGATATAAACAAATCCTTCGATGAACATCCTTTTCTATTACCTTTGGACATGTATTTAATCATTTCTAACTTTCAGATAAATTTCTAGAAGCAGAACAGTTAGGTTAAAGAGATGAACATTTAAGTTTTGGATATACTGTTGCCAAACTTCTCTCAAAAAAGTGATCGGGTAATTCATTTTTAAATGTCATTTAGGCAGGAAATTATTCCATAATTACCAAAAAACCAGAAAATCATATAATTTATTATTATCTCAGCTATCTATCTCGTAGCTAAGCAAGGTACTAGAAAATAAAGTACTGATCTTTCCATCTAAAATAGGTAATATAGGGTACTAGGATTCAAACTTTTTTTATGTTCTAGTTTTACGGGGCATTTAAACAAATTATTATTATTATTTTAGAGACACAGTCTTGCTCTGTTGCCCCAGCTAGAGTGCAGTGACGCTATCTTAGCTCACTGCAGCCTCAGACTCCTGGGCTCAAGTGATCCTCCCACCTCAGACTCTTAAGCAGCTGGGACTCGTGGCACATGCCCCAATACCAGGCTAATTTTTTTTTTAATTTTTTATAGTGACAGAGTCTTGCTATGTTGCCCAGGCTAGTTTAGAACTCTTGGCCTCAAGCAATCCTCCCACTTCAGCATTCCAAAGTGCTGGGATTACAGGTGTGAGCCAAGGTGTCTGGCCTTTATGGGGGCATTTTAATAGTGAAATACTATTCTAAAGATTAAAAAGGGCCAGGCGTGGTGGCTCACACCTGTAATCCCAGCACTTTGGGAGGCCAAGACGGGTGGATCATCTGAGGTTGGGAGTTCAAGACCAGCCTGACCAACATGGTGAAACCCCGTCTCTACTAAAAATAGAAAATTAGCTGGGTGTGGTGGCACATGCCTGTAATCCCAGCTACTTGGGAGGCTAAGGCAGGAGAATCACTTGAACCCAGGAAGCAGAGGTTGCAGTGAGCCAAGATTGCGCCACTGCACTCCAGCCTGAGCAACAAGAGTGAAACTTAGTCTCAAAAAAAAAAAAAAAAAAGATTAAAAACTTCAAGGATCAATCAGACTTCAGGGATAAAAAAAGATTAAAAACAAATAACAAAAAATCCTTCCCTCATGTCATTATAGTACCCAGTATCATAGAAGTTCATCTTTGAAAACAAGTTTGAAATATATAACCATAAAAAAATTTCAGAAAGGCCCTAATCAGGATTATCAGGAAAACTGTTGATACAAGCCGTCATACCTGAGAAATAGGCGTCACCACGAGCTGGTCAATCCCTGTCTTGGAATTGTAAACTTTCTGCTTCACGAATCCTGGGTCCACCACATAGTAGATACCATCAATAGTCAGCGATGTCTCTGCGATATTGGTGGCAATCACAACCTGCAGGCAAGAGGGGCAAAGCTGGAGTGAGGTGCCCAGGCTCAGCCCTGAGGTGTGAAATGGTCTTCTGAACCCAGATATCTTCCCAAAGTAATATGTGGCTATCTCTCTCTCTAGACGGTTAAAATGACACTTAATCCCAGCTCAGCCTCCAACAGCAGAAGGGAGGTACCTTCTGCTTAATGGTTAAGTTGGAAAAAGGATGGTACCTGAGAGGTGAGTGGAATAGGAAAAAGCTACGGCCAATAAAAGCCAATTTCATTTGATGCAAATAGCTACTGTGTATCTTATTTTCTAGATCCAATGTTGATTACTACAATTTTAATTTTCTAGCACCCTGGGAAAGCAGAGATTTCCTGGCATCACATGTGCCAATGCAAAATGAGATTTTTCTTTCCCCTACCGAGACATCTGGACTAAAAAATGGGCTGCTTGTATTTTGTGGAATATGTATGTGGAACAAGAGGGAGATTGCTTCTTTTTACTGATCATAAAATGAACCATGAGATGACACAGGAATTTCACAGTTTGCGTGTGTGTAGCAGTCTGTGATCTGGAGGATTATTAGTCTCAGCTTGGCACTGTCACTGTTCTTCCACCCAAAGTTTCAGCTAATAAAACACAATTGCTTGGAAAAATCATCACTGGGGGCACCGGAATATCACGCATCATGCCAGCATCTTACTGGTCCTGAAAGGCTTCTACCTGCTACAGAACTACAGAAGCCCTGCTTAGAAAGAACTCTCATTATTAGGAATAGAATAGGGGAGAAATTCACCATCTTTCCACTCAAGCCTCCTCCCATGTTTCCCTCCTCAGTGCCATCTTCCATCCAGCTGCCCAAGCCAGAAACCTGACAGTCATGCCTGACTTCCCTCACCCTTCTTCCCTTTACCTGCTAGTACCCACCAAGTCTTGTCCATTTTAAGTCTTTAACATTACTCAAGTCCATCTGCCTTTTTTTTTTTTTTTTGAGACAGAGTCTCACTCTGTTGCCCAAGCTGGAGTGCAGTGGTGCAATCTCGGCTTACTGCAACCTCCACCTCCCGGGTTCAAGCGATTCTCCTGCCTCAGCCTCCCGAGTAGCTGAGATTACAGGCACGCGTCACCATGCCTGGCTAATTTTTGTATTTTTAGTACAGACTGGGTTTCATTATGTTGGCCAGGCTGGTCTTGAACTCCTGACCTCATGATCCATCCGCTTCAGCCTCCCAAAGTGCTGGGATTACAGGTGTGAGCCACCACACCCGGCCAAGTCCATCTGCCTTCTACTCTTAGGTATATGTCCAAGAGAAATGAAAACATACGTCCACACAAAAACTTGGTTTTCTTTTTTGAGACAGGGTCTGGTTTGCTCTGTAGCCCTGGCTGGAGTACAGTGGTGTGATCATGGCTCATAGCAGCCTCACCCTCCCAGGCTCAAGTGATCCTCCCACCTCAATCTCTTGAGTAGCTGGGACTATAGGCATGTGCCACCACGCCTGGCTGATTTTTTTTTTTTTTTTGTAGAGATAGGGGTCTCACCATGTTGCCCAGGCTGATCTTGAACTTCTGGGCTCAAGGGATCCTCCCACCTTGGTCTCCAAAAATGCTGGGATCTGCCAGGTGTGGTGGCTCATGCCTGTAATCCTAGCACTTTGGGAGGCTGAGGCGGATGGATCATCTGAGGTCAGGAGTTCGAGACCAGCCAGGTTAACATGTCGAAACCCTGTCTCTACTAAAAATACAAAAATTAGCCAGGCATGGTGGCACATGTCTGTAATCCCAGCTACTCAGGAGGCTAAGGCAGAAGAATCAGTTGAACCTGGGAGGCAGACGTTGCAATGAACCAAGATCATGCCACTGCATTCCAGCCTGGATGACAGAGCAAGACTCTGTCTCAAAAAAAAAAAAAAAAAAAAATGCTGGGATCACAGGCATAAGCCACTGTGCCTGGCTCACACAAAAATGTGTAAACAAATGTTCACAGCAGCATTATTCAAGAAAGCCCAAAAGTGAAAATGACTCCTATGTCTATCTTTATCTTCCTTTTGAGATAGTTTTGCTCATTGCCCAAGCTGGAGTGCAATGGCACGATCTCGGCTCACTGAAACCTCTGCCTCCTGGGTTCAGGTGATTCTCCTGCCCCAGCCTCCCAGGTAGCTGGGATTACAGGCACCCGCCACCACGCCTGGCTAATTTTTGTATTTTTAGTAGAGACAGGGTTTCACCATATCGGCCAGGCTGGTCTTGAACTCCTGACCTCAGGTGATCCATCTGCCTCAGCCTCCCAAAGTGATGAAATTACAGGCGTGAGCCACTGCGCTCAGCTCCAATGTCCATCAACTGATAAATGGATAAACAAAATGTGTTGTGCCCATACAACACAACAGTATTCAGCAAGAAAAAGAAATGAAGTATTGATACATACTACAATGTTGATGAACTCTGAAAACATGCTAAGTCTGGAAAAATCACTGGAAACAAGCCAGCCACAAATATGTGATTTCATTTATATGAAATGTCTAGAATAGGCAAATCCACAGAGATGGAAGATATAGGTTAGTGGTTTCCAGAGGCTGAGCAGAGGAGTAAATGGGAGTAGATGACTGCTAAAGGGTACAGCATTTCTTTTTAGGGAGATAAAATTGTTCTAAATATAATTGTGGTGATGGCTGCACAATTCTGTGAATATGGTTAGCCCTCTGTATCTGCTGGTTCCCCATCTGTGGATTCAACCAACAGCAGATTAAAAATATTTGAGGAAAAAAAATTCAACGATAAAAAAAATACAAATAAAAAATACAGTAAAACAACTGCTTATATAGCATTTACACTGTATGAGGTATTATAGGTAATCTAGAGATAAAGTATCACACAGGAAGATGTGCATAGTTTACATGCAAACACTACGGCATTTTACATAAGAGACTTGAGCATACTTGGATTTTGGTATCCTCGGGGGTCCTGGAACCAATCCCCACATACCATGGGTAAAAGCCTTTGAATTGTACACTTTAAAAGGGTAAATTCTGGCTGGGCACGGTGGCTCACACCTGGAATCCCGGCGCTTTGGGAGGCCGAGGGGGGCAGATCATCTGAGGTCAGGAGTTCGAGACCAGCCTGACCAGCATGGAGAAACCCTGTCTCTACTAAAAATACAAAATTAGCCGGGCGTGGTGGCACATGCCTGTAATCACAGCTACTCGGGAGGCTGAGGCAGGAGAATCGCTTGAATCTGGGAGGCAGAGGTTGCGGTGAGCCAAGATCGCACCATTGCACTCCAGCCTCGGCAACAAGAGCGAAACTCCATCTCAAAACAAACAAACAAACAAACAAACAAACAAAAAACAGTAAATTCCAATCTGGGCAACATGGCGAAACTGTGTTTCTACAAAAAAAATACAAAAATTGGCTGGGCGCAGTGGCTCACGCCGGTAATCCCAGCACTTTGGGAGGCCGAGACCGGCAGATCACATGAGGTCAGGAGTTCGAGACCAGCCCGGCCAACATGGGGAAACCCCATCTCTACTAAAAATACAAAAATAAGCCAGGCGTGGTAGTGGGTGCCTATAGTCCCAGCTACTTGGGAGGCTGAGGCAGGGGAATCGCTTGAACCTGGGAGGTGAAGGTTGCAGTGAGCCGAGATTGTGCCGTTGCACTCCAGCCTGGGCAACAAGAGCGAAACTCCGTCTCAAAAAAAAAACCACAAAAACAAAAACAAAAATTAGCCAAGAATGGTGGCATGCACCTGTAGTCCCAGCTGCTTCGGAGGCTGAGGCAGGAGGATCACTTGAGCCTGAAAGGCAGAGGTTGCAGTGAGCTGAAATCACATCACTGCACTCCACCTTGGGTGACAGACTGAGACCCCATCCCCAAAAAAAAAATAAGTGGGGGGTGGAGGGAGTTAATTGAAAGGTATGTAAATTATATCTCAATAAAACTGTTACTAAAAAAATACCTACATCCATCTGTCTCCTTTCCTGTTGTCTCATACACACAGTCATATACTTGGTTTCAGCCACTGGAACTATGCCATTCCCTGAACTGGCCCCACTTGCTCGTCTCCAGGTCATCACAGATAGTTCTGTGTCCTTAGAATGCTTGTCCCCTTGCCTTTCAAGAGTTCTCCAGGACTACCTTAGATCCTTATTTCCTCTAGGAAGACAGGGTTGGGTGCTCCCGCCTGGGTATCCAAGCATGAGTGGCATTTTCACACTAAATGCTGAAAGTCTGTTGACTGGGGGATGCCCCACAGCAGATAGAGGCTTGTTCTCACAATGCAGCTCCCATGTGTAGCCCAAAGCCTGGTAGATGCTCAAAAAATATTTGTCAAATGAAGGAGAAGAGGAAGAAGAGGAGAGGTCACATACTAAACAAATTGGTTGGACCTCATTCCTAAACAAATTGGTTGGACCAGTCTCTGAAACCTAACAAACAAGACTTGCATACACCTGGCCGGGTGCGGTGGCTCACACCTATAATCCCAGCACTTTGGGAGGCTGAGGCGGGCGGATCACGAGGTCAGGAGATCGAGACCACACTGGCTAACACAGTGAAACCCCGTCTCTACTAAAAATACAAAAAATTAGCCAGGCATGGTGGCAGGTGCCTGTAGTCCCAGCTACTCAGGAGGCTGAGGCAGGAGAATGGTGTGAACCCGGGAGGCGGAGCTTGCAGTGAGCTGAGATGGTGCCATTGCACTCCTGCCTGGGTGAGAGCGAGACTCTGTCTCGAGAAAAAAAAAAAAAAAAAAAAGACTTGCATACACCCTAAGCAATCCCTACTATGGCTGGCAGGCTGCACACAACACATGGTTTCAGGGCACATGAAGCTTCATTTTTGCCCATGTTACCTTTCTGCTGCCTGGTGGAGCTGGGTCAAAGATTCGGGTCTGCATCTCACTGGGAAGAGCAGAGTACACTGGGAGGATAATTAACTCTGGAACATCAGGTCCCAGGGATTTCATTCTTTCATACAGGATCTCACAAGCAGTATCAATTTCTTCCTGACCAGTCAGGAAGACCAGGATATCACCTACGAGCAGAATAGAACATTCATCTACTTTCTGTGTGTGTGTGTGTGTTCTATACAAAGGCTATGGTGATATTAATAAAACTTCAAATAACAGAACATATGCATTCATATTCTGACCAGTAAGTAAACAATACAAGTTTGTTTATATATGACATTATAACCACCATCATTTCAAACATACAAGCCTGAGGCTTGCAGAGAGATGAATATTTAGAAGGTGTTTTTAAAAAGATTAGCAAAAAAGATACCCATATGAGGACTTTTGGCCTAAGAGGGAAAATTAGGCCTCCCAAAAAGGAAAATTGCCTTTTCCCCTTACCTGGTGGTTCTGTTAAATGAATCTGCATAACAGTAATCAGGCTGGCATCCAGATAATCTGTCTCAGGTTCCTTTGTGTATAGTATTTCCACTGGATATGTTCGACCTGGGATGGTGAAAATGGGAGCTTCATAGAAGTATTGAGAAAACTTCACTGCATCCAAGGTGGCTGAGGTGACAATCAGCTTCATGTCCTGCCGTTTCTGAACTGTCTGAAGAGAAATATTATGTGGCTTACTGAAAAGGACTACCCAAAGACACAGGTACTCAAATCCAACTGCCAGAATTCAGCTTCCAACAGGTAGAGGGGTCATTAAAGAGCATCTAGTTACCTTTTTCAACAATCCAAAGAGCACATCAGTGTGAATTGTCCTCTCATGCGCCTCGTCCAACATGATGATCGCGTACTGAGTGAGGTCAGGGTCAATCAAGCACTCTCTAAGCAACATCCCATCTGTCATGTACTTGATGACTGTTTCAGGGCTAGTGCAGTCCTCAAATCGAATGGTGTAGCCCACCTAAAGCAGAAGAGAAGGGGAAAACCTAGGATACAAATGTCTCCTTTTCCCAATCACCAGGCAAGATTTCAGCCCAGTCACTGTCACTCATAATCTTAAGAATCTGATCAAGATGTACAGTAATTTCCTCATAGTAAGGTATGTCTTAGACTATACTCTGAACAGACTGATTATGATAATGGGAACCCTCTCTCCCTCAGGAGAAACCTGAAAAAAGGCAGTATTATTAATATTTCCATTTGATAGATTAAGAGACCTGGGCCTTTGCTTCTGGTATTTTTCGAGCGACTCCACTATCTACTTACCTCTTGGCCTAAGCAACAACCAAACTCCTCTGACACTCTTTTGGCCACCGACATAGCTGCCACTCTTCTGGGCTGGGTACACCCAATCTTGCCCCTGGAAGTGTAGCCTGCCTCCGCCAGGTACTGGGTGATCTGTGTTGTCTTTCCAGATCCTGTCTCACCAATGACAATCAGGATCTGATTGTCATGGACGGCCTGAAAGCAACAGAATATAAATATAGTCATTAAAATCTGCCAGAATATAAATATGGTCATTAAACAGAATATAAATATGATCATTAAAATCTACATTACTCTGGAATAAAATAATTACTATATTCTAACACCAAAGAAAAGAGGAATATACACATATAGTTAAAGAAGTCAACAATGAATTTAAAAGATACATAAAAAATGTTCCTTCCCACTGTAACTCCCAAATTTCTACTATCTTTCCCCAAAAGTTATTTCTTATTTCTACGTTGTTTGTAACAGCCAAGGATTACAATCAACGATGTTTCTATGGATATAGGACTAGTTAAATAAACCAGAGCCTATCCAAATAATACAGCCCATAAAAAAAGGCTTTTTTTTTTTTTCGAGACGAAGTCTCACTCTGTTGCCCATGCTGGAGTGCAGTGGCATGATCTCAGCTCATTGCAACCTCCACCTTCCGGATTCAAGCGATTCTCCTGCCTCAGCCTCCCAAGTAGCTGGGACTGCAAGTGCCCGCCAGCACGCCCGGCTAATTTTTGTACTTTTAGTAGAGACAGGGTTTCACCATGTTGGCCAGGCTGGTCTCGAACTCCTGATCTCAGGTGATCCACCCGCCTTGGCCTCCCAAAGTATTGGGATTACAGGTGTGAGCCACTGTGCCTGGCCTGGCAATTTTTTTTGTTTGTTTAAGAAGGCCAGGCACAGTGGCTCATGCCTGTAATCCTAGCACTTTGGGAGGCCAAGGAGGGAGGATTGCTTGAGTCCAGGAGTTCAAGACCAGCCTGGACAATATAGTGAGACCGCATCTCTACAAAAAATACAAAAAACTAGCTGAGCATGATGGTGTATGCCTTGTAGTCCCATCTACTTGGGAGTCTGAGGTGGGAAGATCACTTGAGCCCAGGAGGTAGAGGTTGCAGTGAGCTGAGATCATGCCACTGTACTCCAGCCTGCACAAAGCGAGACTCTGTCACACACACACACACACACACACACACACAAATCTCTGAGATATATCATTAAGTGGAAAAAGATGTAGAACAGTGTATATAATATCACTGCCACCTGTAAACACATACAGTACTCATATAAAATGTGTGTGCGTGTGTGTGCATATATTTGTACTTGCTTGTGTACATATAAGATATTGTTGAAAGGATTCACTGGAAACTAGTAAACGTGATTACCTCAAGGAAGACTCGGTGGTCTTAAAATCAGAACTCCAGAATATAGAGTACCGAAGCACTCTGTGAGTTGCCCATATGAGTTTATTGACTGAGTATCCTCATTTTTAATTACTGAACAGAGCTGTTGGTCCATGCAACACAATACTCTGCCCACTTGGAAACTGTTCTAGGGGCCCCAGGAAAAAGAAGATATACAGACACATACATAAGTATGTGTGTCTGTACACGCACACACAAACATTTGTGATATGGGGTCTCACTTGGTCGCCCAGGCTGGAGTGCAGTGGTGTGATTGCAGTTCACTGTAGCCGCGACCTCTCAGGCTCAAGCAATCCTCTTATCTCAGCCTCCCGAGTAGCTGGGACTACAGGCATGGACCACCACACCCAGGTAATTTTTTTTTTTTAGACAGAGTCTCTCTCTGTAGCCAGGCTGGAGTGCAGCGGCATGATCTTGACTCACTGCAACCTCCGACTCCCTGATTCAAGCGATTCTCCTGCCTCAGACTCCAGAGTAGCTGGAATTATAGGCATGCGCCACCACGCCCAGCTAATTTTTTGTATTTTTAGTAGAGACAGGGTTTCACCGTGTTGGCCAGGATGGTCTCGAACTCCTGAACTTGTGATCCGCCCACCTTTGCCTCCCAAAGTGCCGGATTACAGGTGTGGGCCACCACGCCCCACCAAATTTTTTATTTTTTGTAGAGACAACATTTCCTATGTTGCCTCAGGCTGGTTTCAAACTCCTAGGCTCAAGTGATCCTCCTGCCTTGGCCTCTGATGTGCTGGGATTATAGGCATGCACTACCGCGCCCAGCCCCATTTAAAAAAAAAGTATTTAGAAAGTTTTCTCCTTCTTTCTTAACTCTTTTGGATGAGCCACTTCAAGTAGGCACATACTTGTCCCGTTAGTTTCAATTTAAAAATATCACCCCTCTTTTAGACAATAACCCTACTCCCCACCAATACATCACAAAAGTCTTCTCACCTGGACCAATTGCTCCTTCAGTTTGTAGATGGGCAGGCTCTCCCTCTGCTCAAGGATTGACATCTGGGTCTTTTTTCCGTAAGAGGCTTTGTTGCCCCCAAAGGCATGCTTCTTCCACTCAGGAATATCATTGGGCATCATCCCAATACCCCTCATGTTGGCAGCAATCTGTCTGCCTTCCGCTGGAAAGGAAAACAGGCAACTTAGTATTGTCCTCAAGCTACCTCAAGATGTACCAGGAAAAAAATAAAATGGCATGTGGGCACTGCACATGCAGCATCTCAATTCAGCGACCCGTGATCAAAAGTACTCAAAGAAACAAATTAATGTGAAGAAAAGAATATAGAAGGGGCAGCAGGGAATGGGAAAGAGACTGTAACAAGTGGTGCTACACACCTGTGATGTCAGAAAAAAGGTTAGTTGAGAGAAGTGAAGACCTGACTGTTTGACACTGGAATTATTTTTTTTTAGGTAGGGTCTCGCTCTGTCATCCAAGTGGGAGTGCAGTGGTGCAATCCTGGCTCACTGCAGCCCCGACCTTCTGGGCTCAAGCAAGAAGAGGTCACTCTATGTTGCCAGGCTGGTCTCGAACTCCTGGGCTAAAGCAATCCACCCATCTCACCCTCCCAAAGTAATGGAATTACAGGTGTGGCCACCATGCGCAGCACTCTCCCCTTCTTAAATAACTGCTACATCGAGATGTAATTCACAAACCATGTCACACTTTTTTTATTTTATTTTATTTTTTTGAGACAGGGTCTTGCTCTGTTTCCCAGGCTGGAGTGCAGTGATGCAATCACGGCTCACTGCAGCCTCAAATTCCTGGGTTCAAGGAATCCTCTCTCCTTGGCCTCCCAAAGTGCTGGGATTACAGGTATGAGCCACCAAGCCAGGTCTCCGTGTTACTCTTTTTAAGTGTTTAACTCAGTGTTTTACTGTATATTCATTAAGTTGTGCAACTATCCCCACTATTTAGAGTATTTTCATCATCCCAGAAAGAAACCCTGTACCCATTAGCAGTTACTCCCCATTCCTCCCTTTTCCTTTCCCTGGGCAACCATTAGTCTACTTTCTATGTCTACGGGTTCTATTCTGGATATTTCATACAATATGTGGTCTGTTGTGCCTGGCTTCTCTCAGATTAACTTTTTTTTTTTTCTGAGGCAGGGTCTGGCTCAGACGCCCAACAGGCTGGAGTGCAGTGGCGAGATTTCAGCTCAGCAACCTCCACCTCCTGGGCTCAAGCAATCCTCCCACGTTAGCCTCCTGAGTAGCTGGGAATACAGGTGCACGTGATTACACCCGGCTAAACTTTTTTTTTTTTTTTTTTAGATGGAGTTTCACAATTGTTGTCCAGGCTGGAGTGCAATGGCATGATCTCGGCTCACTGCAACCTCCGCCTCCCAGGTTCAAGTGATTCTCTTGCCTCAGCCTCCCTAGCAGCTGGGATTACAGGTGCGTGCCACCACATCTGTTAATTTTTCTATTTTTAGCACAGATGGGATTTCACTATGTTGGCTAGGCTGGTCTCAAACTCCTGACCTCAGGTGATCCACCCGCCTCAGCCTCCCAAACTGCTGGGATTACAGGCATGAGCCACCATGCCTGGACTAATTTTTGTATTTTTTTAGAGACAGGGTTTCACCACATTGCCCAGCTTGGTTTCAAATTCCCCAACTCAAGTGATCTGTCTGCCTCAGCCTCCCAAAGTGCTGGGATTACAGGTGTGAGCCACCCTGCCCAGACCTAGCTTATATTTTCAAGATTCACCTTGGAATTGTGGCTTGAGGAGCAAAAAAAAAAATGAGCAGAATTTTAGTGGCTCTCTAGCATATGCAAACATTTTACAAATTTGATGCCAAAAGCTGGCTACGAAAAAATACTTATGCCTACTAACCAAATAAGTGAGCTTTGGCAGAGGCCAAAGGAGGGTCATGGAGAACATTTCACTAAAGGGTAAAAGGGAATGAATGGGTTTATTCTGAGGAAATGGAAGATGATATTGTTAAACAATGAACGAATATGTCCAACCTTCTACTGTAAATCTAATATTTTGGTTTTTATTTTTGTCGTTTTTAAAAATTTAATTTTAAAATAGAGACAAAGGCTAGGCACGGGGGCTCACCAGTAATCCTAGCACTTTGGGAGGCCAAGGTGGGCAAGATCATTTGAGGTCAGAAGTTCGAGACCAGCCTGACCAACATGGTGAAACCCTGTCTCTACCAAAAATACAAAACAATTACTCATGCGTGGTGGCGGTCACCTGTAGTCCCAGCTACTTGAGGCTGAGGCAGGAGAATCGCTTGAACCCAGGAGGCAGAGGTTGCAGCGAGCCAAGACTGCACCACTGCACTCCAGCTGGGGCAACATAGTGAGACTCCATCTCAAAAATTAAACTAAACTAAACTAAAATAACCAAACAAAACAAAATAAAATAAAATAGAGATAAGGTCTTACTATGTTGCCCAGACTGGCCTTGAACTCCTAGCCTCAAGCAATTCTCCTGCCTCAGCCTCCCAAAGTGTTGGGATTACAGGCGTGAGCCATCATGCCGAACCTAATCTAATATTTGAATCTCTATTACATGCAGCCAAACTGATATCTAAATTAACACAATTCCCAAACTTCTGTCTCCAGCCCAGACCTCTCTTCTGAGCTCTTATACTCAATTCTACACTGGATACCTCAACCTAAGATGTCCTCTAGTTGCCTCGGATACAAGTCCAAAACGGAATTTGACCATCTTTCCCCACAAACCCATTTCTCCTCCAGTGTTCCCATCATTCATCCTAGTGCTCATACCAGAAACCTGGAAGTCATCTTTGACCATTCCTGTTGCCCCACATTCAACAAATTACTTTTCTCAAGTACATCCCTCCTCTTTGCTACCTCCACGTTCAAGCCACCATCCTCTCTCTTCTAAATTATCATAAAAGCTTTCTAAATCATCACATGTGCCCCATCCAACTCATTCTGCAGGGCACCCTGAATCATCCTTTGGAAATGCAACTCTGGTCATGCCATGTGCCAGCTGCAAACTTTCAACATCTGGCTGGGCACGGTGGCTCACACTTGTAATCCCAGCACTTTGGGAGGCTGAGATGGGGGGGAATCACCTGAGGTCACGAGTTCGAGACCAGCCTGACCAACATGGAGGAACCTCGTCCCTACTAAAAATACAAAAAATTAGCTAGGCGTGGTGGCGCATGCCTGTAATCCCAGCTACTTGGGAGTCTGAGGCAGGAGAATCACTTGAACCAGGGAGGTGGAGGTTGCAGTGAGTCGAGATCATGGTGTTGCACTCCAGCCTAGGCAACAAGAGCAAAACTCCGTCTCAGAAACAAAAACAACAACAACAAAAGAACTTTTCAACATCTCTCAGTGCTATTAGAATTGAGCCCAGCTTCCTAATGCCACCTACAAAGCCCTGGCCTGATGTTCTTATCTCATCCCCTACCACTGCCCACTGCTCTCTCTATTCCATCCACACAAGCCTTCTTTCAGTTCCTTCTTTCCCACCCCACAAACCCAACATGGGCTACTCCTCAGGCTGGAACATACTCCCCAACCTGCATCCCATCTCCACTTGACAGACTGAGTCCCATTTATCCTTTGGCTCTCGATTTCCCCAGGGAAGTGACCCACCACAGTCAATTACACTGCCTGTACTTCTTCACATGGCACTGATCATAATTTAATTATTTGGTAATTATTTAATTAATATCCATATCCCCGACTAAGTTGTAGCGCATAAAAGCAGGGATCATATCTGTTTAATTCAAATCTGTATCCCCAGTTGCCAAACACAAATTAAATTAATAAGTATTTGTTATGACTATATCTAGTAGCTAATATTTACTGCACAAAGAATTATATGAAAAAGGAAGTTTCAAAGCTGTATCACCTTTAGAATAAAATTTTTTTTTTTTGAGACGGAGTCTCACTCTGTAGCCAGGCTGGAGTGCAGTGGCGCGATCTTGGCTCACTGCAACCTCTGCCTCCAGGGTTCAAGCGATTCCCCTGCCTCAGTCTCTTGAGTAGCTGGGACTAGAGGCGTGCACCACCACACCCGGCTATTTTTTGTATTTTTAGTAAAGACAGGGTTTCACCATGTTGGCCAGGATGGTCTCGATCTCCTGACCTCGTGATCCGCCCGCCTCAGCCTCCCAAAGTGCTGGGATTACAGCATGAGACACTGCACTAGAATAACATTTTTAAAGTGATTCAGAAGAAAAACTCAGTCTAATGATTTGACCATGGCTATTAAAACATCTTTGGTTTTAAACATGTGTTTAAGAAAAAACCAAACATGCTCTAACTGAAGTGAAAAACCAAGGGTAAATTTTTTTTTTCGAGATAGAGTGTCATTCTATCACCCAGGCTGGAGTACACTTGCCTGATCTCAGCTCACTGCAACTTCCACCTCCTGGGTTTAAGCGATTCTCCTGCCTCAGCCTCCCGAGTAGCTGGGATTACAGGTGTGTGCCACCATGCCTGGCTAACTTTTGTATTTTTTTAGTAGAGACTTGGTTTCACCATGTTGGCCAGGTCGGTCTCGAACTCCTGACCTCAGGTGATCCACCTGCCTTGGCCTCCCAAAGTGCTGGGATTACAGGCATGAGCCACCGCCCCTGGCCCAAGGGTAAATTTTTAGTGTGTGCCGGGAGTGACCCCTCCCTGTGTTCTGAAAGGCTCAGATTTTTAAACAAGGTCCATACACCCCTCCAAGGGTCCTACCATCAGGCAGAGGGTCAACCCAGTGTTTGTTGAGTCCCATGGGAATAGAATCCATCTCAGCTTCCCGCTGGGCCTGTTTGAGTTCCCGCCTTTCTTTGGCCAAGGCACTCTGCATCATTGCTGCTTGGGAGAGGGAGCCGTCTGGGTTCTGGTGCAACAGAAGAAAAAACAGCATGGATTAAATGTCCGGGAAATAATATGTAGAAGTTAAGCTCCTGTAATCTAAAACATGAGACCACATCTGGAATAAAGTTCTTATCAATGTAACAGACTATATGAAAGAAATGGATAAACCGTAGCATATTCAGATAAAATGAACGAGAACAATGATAAATCATTGAAGGAATTGGATGTTTAGTTTGAAGATGAGAACCCCAAAAGAGATAGGAATGATGTGCTACCTTTAAATGTATGAAGGACATAAGAAAGGTATAAGAATTTTTCTGTATGACCCTGAGAACCAAAATCAAGACCAATGTGGACACTTCAGTGAGTGAGGTTTCAGGTATGCCTAAAGAAGAACTAGCGATCAGATCCATCTCATGATGAAATGTACCTCCTTAAGGGCTGGTGAATTCCCTGTCACTAACAATGTCATGCAGCTATGAGATGACCATATGAGAAGAACACTGCAGAAGAATGATATGCGTGGATTATAAGCATTTCATATGTGCTGGGCTGGGAGACCTTTAAATATACCCTTTTCCATACCTAAAATGTTTATTGTTCTATGAATTCTGGTTTGGATTCCCCTTACAGCTCTGCCCTCTCCAACACCCAGTGCTACAGCTTTCTATGGTGGCCAGCCCCAAGTGCTCAAGTAAATCCTTCAAAATTGCCTTTGAATCTGCAAGATTCAAGCCCTAAGGAATCCAGGCAAAGGCAATGATGGCAGATTAAGCATTCCTATCTATCTCTGCTTCCACCCAAAATACACAAAAGGAGCACAAAAGAATTCAACAGGCAAAAGCAATAAAGCCAACCCAACCTCCATTTAAAATAAAACTATTATAGACCCTGGCTAACAGCCAGTAATACTTTCTGTGGCCCAAGTTCTACTTACGCAGATCTAATAACCCGACCCATTACTTTAGAAAAAAAAGTCCACTTGACATTTCCAGGTTAAAGGTCCAGTAATTCTCACCTTGACAATTTTAATGGGGCTCATGTCCATGCTTTGCTTAGTGTGCCCTCTCAGGAATGGAGGCTCTTCCTCAACCAATTCAATCTCAAGGTCCTCATCTAAAAGTCCCCCCAAAAGAAGAATTAGCCATAAACAAGAGAAAATAACAATTTTCACCGAGACAATTAATTTCCATAGGTACCAACAATCTTTATCAAAAACAGCTTCCCCTGGTGGGGCATGGTGGCTCATGCCTGTAATCTCAGCACTTTGGCAGGCTGAGGCAGGAGGATCACTTGAGGTCAAGAGTTTGAGATCAGACTGGTCAACACAGTGAAACCCCATCTCATTAAAAATCCAAAAATTATCCCGGCTTGGTGGTGGGCACCTGTAGTCCCAGCTACTCAAGAGGCTGAGACAGGAGAATAGCTTGCACCCAGGAGGCAGAGGTTGCAGTGAGCTGAGATCAAGCCATTGCACTCCAGCCTGGATGACAGAGTGAGACTCTGTCTTAAAAAAAAAAAAAAGAAAAAAAAGGCCGGGTGCAGTGGCTCTTACCTGTAATCCCAGCACTTTGGGAGGCTAAGGCGGGCTGATCACCTGAGGTCAAGAGTTCCAGACCAGCCTGGTCAACATGGTGAAACCCCATCTCTACTAAAAATACAAAAAAATTAGCTGGGCTTGGTGGTACAGACCTGTAATCTCAGCTACTTGGGAGGCTGAGGCAGGAGGATCGCTTGAACCCGGGAGGCAGAGGTTTCAGTGAGCCAAGACCGCGCCACTGCACTCCAGCCTGGGCAACAAGAACGAAACCCCGTCTCAAATTAAAAAAAAAAAAAAAAAAAAAAAAACCTTCCCAGGTCAAAGGACAGCAACGCAAGTAAAACTCTAACCCAGGTGACTATTCCCCCATCACCAGCCATTTCTAGAGCATTTGTGCTCCAGCCCAAGAACTGATCAGACCTACTTTGAAAAGAAGTTAAGCCTGTGAGAAAATGCTCTCCTGACATTCTAAATGGTACTAGGGCATTTGCCATCCAACTTCATTGTGGAATAATTCTTAACCCATAATAAATTTGTAAAAAATTAGTTCGACAATTGAACAACACCAAGCGGAACTTGCTTACACTTATGGCAGAAGTATAAATGGTACAGAAACCAACAGAAAACAATTTGGAACTGCCCAGCAAAGTCAAACACACACATTTCTTACTACCCAGTAATTTTTTTTTTTAAGACAGGGTGTTGCTCTGTTGCCCAGGCTACAGCACAGTGGCATGACCATGGCTCACTGCACCCTCGACCTCCCAGGCTCAAGCAATTCTCCCACTTCAGCCTCCCCAGTGGCTGGGAGTACAGGCACACATCACTACACCTGGCTAATTTTTTTTTTTTTCTGTAAAGACAGGGCCTAGCTATGTCGCCAGGGCTGGTCTCAAACTCCTAGGCTCATGCAATCCTACCATCTCAGCCAGCCTCCCAAAGTGCTGGGATTACAGGGCTGAGCCATGACACTTGGCCTACCCAGTAATTCTATGCATTTAGGGAAAAAAGAACATTTTGCACATAAGCACTAAGAGACAATATAGCAATTTCAAAATACTATTATTCACAAAGATTAACCAAAAACCAAGAAACAACTCATACGTCCATCAAAAGTAAAATGGATAAATTATAGACAATTTATATATAAACACTCTATAGCAATGAAAATCAGTGAAATACCAATATAAATATCAACATAAATATCAAAAATATGTAAGTCAAAAAAAAAAAGAAAAATGAGTTAAGTTCAAAAATAGACAACACAATATAATGTTTAGGGATAGATACGTAGATGGTAAAACTAAAGAAAAGCAAGGGAGTAATTAACACAAATGTGGGATGGTGGTTACTCCTAGGAGGAAGAAAGAAGATCTAAGCAGAGGGGAGCATGTAGGGGCTTCAGAGGTGCTTGTAAAATTCTACTTCTTAAGCTGGGTGGTGAGTACGTAGGTGCTCACTTACTACTACAATATAAGTTACAGAATTCTATCATAAGATTTCATAATTTCAAAAAAGTCATTATGGGCTGAGTTAAAAGTTGTTTCCAGGGCAACTCAGAGGTAATCTAGGTGGATCCAGGGTTTTCAGAATAATTACTAAGAATATGAGATCAAATTTACTCCCAAAAATACAATTATAACTTTTTATATCCTGAAAGCTTTTTTTTTTTTTTTGATGGAGTCTCACTCTGTCACTCAGGCTGGAGTACAGTGGCACGATCTCGGCTCACGGCAACCTCCGTCTCCTGGGTTCAAGCAATTCTCCTGCCTCAGACTCCCGAGTAGCTGGGACGATAGGCATGCGCCACCACACCCAGCTAATCTTTGTATTTTTTTAGTAGAGACACGGTTTCACCATGTTGGCCAGGCTGGTTTCCAACTCCTAACCTCAGGTGATCTGCTGGCCTCGGCCTCCCAAAGTGCTGGGATTACAGGCGTGAGCCACCATGCCTGGCCCTGAGAGCTTACTATAAGCAACAGGTATAATAATAATAATACATAAGCACTTGTCAGAAAAATGAACTTCTTGCTTCCATCATGGTGAGATCCTTTCTTTTTCTGAGAGATGAGTAGTGAGATCCAAAGAACAAATGATTAATAGCCACTGGGTTAAACTACAGGCAAATCACCCAATTCAATGGCTCAACTTGCCAATTACCCTTCTTGATCCAACTGACTAGTTACCTTCTTCATCATCCACCTTAGGGAGAATGCCAGTCTCTTCATCAAAGTCTGGAAATTCTTCTTTGGAAAGGACATTGGCAGCAATCATCTAGCCAAAGAAGAGAAGGCAGCATTTGTAACCTGCTAAGATCAAAACTTTTTTTTTTTGTTTTTTTGAGACAGGACCTTGCTCTGTCACCCAGGCTGAAGTGCAGTGACCTGATCAAAGCTCACTGCAACCTCAAACTCCTGGGCTCAACCAATCCTCCTACCTCATCCTCCTGAATAGCTGACACTAGTGGCGCACACCATAATACCTGGCTAATTTTTAAATTTTTTCTAGAAACAGGGTCTCACTATTTGTCCAGGCTGGTCTCAAACTCCTGGCCTCAAGCAATCCTCCTGCCTTGGCCTCCCAAAGTGCTGAGGTTACATGTGTCAGCGACATGCCCAGCCAAAACTCTTCTTTTCTAGGAGTTAATTACAGAGGTTTCATGTAGGAAACCCAGTTTTTTTCTCCTCTGACCCACGATATCGGGACCTCAAATGTCATATATCCCATTCCAGGGTTGCAGAGGTGGTTCTCCAACATGGTGCTGTAAAGTATAAGCTCAAAAGTATTATCCCCAGGAAGAGTTATCTGCTCTTTCCCTTGTTTCCACAGCACTCTGGTACATTTATTATATAATACGTAGGCCAGACATGGCAGCTCATGCCTGTAATCTCAACACTTTGGGAGGCTGAGACAAGAGAATCACTTGGAGCCCAGGAGTTTGAGATGAGCCCTGGTAACACGGCAAGACTGTCTCTACAAAAAATTAAAAAATTAGCCAGGCATGGTGGCATGTGCCTGGGGTCACAGCTAATTGGGAAGCTGAGATGAGAGGATGGCTTGAGCCTGAAAGGTTGAGGCTGCAGTGAGCCATGGTCATGCAACTGCACTCTTGCCTGGGCAATAGTGCAAGTAAGAACTTGCCTCAAAAATAAAGGAAAAAATACGTAACCCCTCACAATTATTTGTTTAGATCTGTCTCCTCTGCTGGACTTTGAGTTCCTTAAGCATAGGAACCATGATATATTCGTGTTTATAGCCCTAGCCCTGCATGGTGCTTGACACACCACGGTTATGTTATTTAGTGAAGAAAGATGAAAACAATAGGCTGGGCACAGTGGCTCACGCCTGTAATCCCAGCACTTTGGGAGGCCGAGGTGGGAGAATCACCTGAGGCCAGGAGTTCAAGACCAGCCTGGCCAACATGGTGAAACCCCGTCTCTACTAAAAATTCAAAAAAATTAGCCGGGTGTGGTGGTGGGCGCCTGTAATCCCAGCTACTCAGGAGGCTGAGGCATGACAATCGCTTGAACCCGGGAGGCAGAGGTTGCAGTGAGCTGAGATCGCACCACTGTACTCCAGCCTGGGTGACAGAGCGAGACTCCGTCTCAATTAAAAAGAAAAAAAAAAGGAAAGAAAACAAAAGAATGAAGACTTACATAGCAATTACCATATGCTAAGCACTAACCTAAGAGTTTCATTTTCTTTTTTTTTTTTTGAGACAGTCTTGTTCTGTCACCCACGCTGGAGTGCAGTGGCATGATCTCAGCTCACTGTAACCTCCGCCTCCCGGGTTCAAGTGATTCTCCTGCCTCAGCGTCCTGAGTAGCTGGGATTATAGGCGCGCACCATGATGCCCGGCTAATTTTTTGTATTTTTAGTGGAGATGGGGTTTCACCATACCGGTCAGGCTGGTCTCGAACTCCCGAGCTCGTGACCCACCCGCCTCAGCTTCCCAAAGTGCTGGGATTACAGGTGTGAGCCATCACGCCCAACGACTTTCACCTTTAATTAATCCTCACACCACCAACACTGGTTGTTTTATAGAAAAAGGTACTGAGGCATGAGGTAGAGTAGCTTAGCTAAGGATTACACGGCTAATAAGTGGCTGATATGGTTTGGCTGTGTCCCCACCCAAATCTCATCTTGAATTTCCACGTGTGTGGGAGGGGCCCAGTGGAAGGTAACTGAATCATGGAGGCAGCTCTTTCCCACGCTGTTGTCATGATAGTGAGTAAGTCTCATGAGATCTGATGGTTTTAAAAAGGGCATTTCCCTGCACAAGCTCTCGTCTACTGCCATGTGAGATATGCCTTTCACCTTCCTCCATGATTGTGAGGCCTCCCCAACCAAGTGGAATTCTAAGTCCAATAAACCTCTTTCTTTAGTAAATTGCCCAGTCTCAGGTACGTCTTTATCAGCAGCGTGAAAACAGACTAATACAGTGGCCAAAAGTTATCCCAGGCCATCGTGCTCCAGGGCACACCCCTAAGCACCATGCTACATGCTGAATGACTATCTGGTCATGAAAACTAAAGGCCCCAACCTGTTTGATCTCCCACTTCTCTGGGTCAGAGATTCGGGTGAGGCGCTTGCGTTCCAGTGAGTCGTCCTCTACTTCAGGAGCACTGACAAGGGACAAGTGAGTGGGTCTATCAGGATTCCGCATTGAGGTCTCCTCATTGGTCTCCCCGACAAGATTTCGCCGTCTATTTGGGTTTAGATCTTCTCCAGTCTCTTGATCCACATCCTAAGGCACAAAAACAAGGGAGCTGTCTCACTTGCTGTCCTCTTCCATTCCCTTGGCCATCACATGTAAGAACAGGCTGACCATCTCACCTACCTTCATGCTCAGGCTGGTCTTGGTCCCAGTGAAGGACAGCACTTTGACTTTGACCCTCTGGCCTTTGCTCACGACATCAGCTACATTGGCCACACGACCCTCCCGCCGGAGCTCAGAGATGTGCACCAGGCCTTCCCACCGCTTCCTGAGGGAGAGCCAGACACATCTGGAACATGCCAAAAAATATTTTTCCCCCAACCAATTTCTACCCTTACTGGAACTAACAAAAGAAAATGGTCTTAAACTCAAGAGAAAAGTACCATGAAGGTGGTCAAACAATAAAATAGTATTATCACTCTCCTCATGGGGAGACATGGGGTGGGGAAGCAAATTCTATCTGTCCCAACAAGCAAAGGACAGATCTCCTGAAGACACAGAAAGGAATAAATGGCTCTGTAACATTTCAAAAGAGTCAATTTCTAAGAACCATGTATGGCTGATTTGACTAAAGTGTCATTAATCAAAGTAACTTTTTAGAATGTGAAAATCCTCAGTGATAAAAGAAATTCTGCCCATCACTGGTGTGAACAGAAGAGCACCAGTCATTACCTTAGTCCTTCCAGCTGCACAAAGCAACCAAACTGCATGATGCTGGTAACTTTGCCATTATAAATGTCACCAATGGTGGGCTCTTCTGGAGGAGGGCGGTCCACATGCTTATCCCGCCATCTATCCAGATTCCGCTCTCCATATTTGTCCCGGTCCTTCCGGTCTTTGGGGGGACTCTGACTCCTGCTCCTGGACTGATATCTAGACTTCACTTTATTCTTCTCCCGGGTCCTGGAACGTGATCGAGAGCGGGATCGGTGTCTCCGCTTGTGGTCTCTATCTCGGTTTCGTTCCCTATCTCTGTCTCGATCTCGGTTTCGATCTCGGCTTCGACTCCGCTTCTTCTTCTTTGTCCTGTCCCTAACAAATCAATAAGCACCTGTTTAAAAAAGAAACCAATCTGATTTCATCTTCGCATCCCCAAGCACCCAGTACAGTGCCATGCACATGGTAGGTATCCACTAGGTTTTGAACTGAATTAGAGTTTCAATAACTACGACATCCCTATAAGCCAATAAAGAATTGAGCCACAAACATATTCAGCCTCTTTCAACCCTGATTTCTACATCCTGAACAACCTAGCATTTGCTACATACACTTAGCAGGAAGCAATGAAAACAGATCCAACAATATGATATATGACCAGTCCAGATTCTTTAAACTTGCCCAAAATTTTGCTTGGCTGGTCCATAATATTCAACTGTCACAGTACCCTAAACTTCCAAAGGACAGGACACTAAGGACAAACCGGTGTTCAGCATCTCTTTGCTTCTCCTGGCCTGCTGCGCTGGGCATTAAAGCTTCCAGTTCTTTCAGGACATCCACAGCAACTTTCACATCATCTTCATCCAACATGGTCTGCAGAGGTAGAGGCCAGCAAAGTTAGGAAAAAAAACTACTCAAGAATCTGCATGTACCTCAGGTACATCTATAAATCACTAACCACTATGTGAGGGAAATAGAAGAGGGGCAGAGATTTCAAACTTGATTCAGGATAGATGTAGAAGAAATGGAAAAAAGGCTCTTGAGAATTACTGCTACATTTGACAAATCCCCTCTGTCCTTAACAGAATTCTATGAAAGGCAGTTAGATATTAATCATCCCTGCCATGAAAGAATGCAAGTGATGATTATATTAATAGAAAACAGGTGTTAAAAATTTTAAAAAGCAACTCTCCCTCTGCACTCTTCCTCCCTCCCCCCAACTCCAGCTTTATTTTTTTAAATAGCCCTTATTGCTATCTGCTATGTTACATAACTATTTGTTTGTTTATTGCCTATCTCCTCCCCACCAGAATGTTTACATGTTTATTTCCTGCTCCCTACCCCAAAATTAGGATATAATCTCCAAAGGCTGAAACTCTTGTCTGTTCTGTTCACTGCTGTTACCCAGGTACTTAGAACAGTATTTGGCATACAGTAAGTACTCAATAAATATTTATTAAAATGAAATTTAAAAATCAAAATGCTTTAAAAATTAGACCTTTAACAAGTAACAGAGCAAAAAAAAAAAAATCTAATTTCACACATTAGGCATCTGTTCCAGAATCTTATTTCATATTCCTAATCACTACTTCCCCAAGTTCCCAATCTCATTTCCCTTGAATATCATTCTCAGAACCCCTTAACATATTCAATACATAGTACATGCTCAGGGAGTGATCAAACACTTTCATTCTTAAAAATAAGTTACAACAAAGGCAAACTTAAAATTAATAAAATTACTATGAGACAAAGAAAAGGGGTTGCAAATATATATTTATAGTAGACACTCTTAAAATGGTATCAGTACCCGAACAGAAGGGTTGTCCGGTTGGCAAAGGACTGGGAAGAGTTCCTTCAGCTTTTCTTTTTCTGTTTTAGGTTTAACAACTGGATCTTGTTTCATTAAAGAGCATGAAGGGGTTAAAAAAAAGACATATTTAATATTATTAATGATTAACAAAATAACTTCAACAATAGATTTGTATCAAACTGAAACAGAACATGGCATTTTGCTATATATTAATCATACCTGTTACTATAAATGTAATTTAATTTTCTAAATACATTGATCACAAACTATCTCGAAATGTAGCAGAAAGAGGAGTGTAGCAATACTCATTGGGTTATGTCTTATCTTTTTTATTTTGTCTTAAGTTGTTTGAAATTTTTTTTCCCCTTGAAACAGGGGAAAAAAACCTCTGTCACTCAGGCTAAAGTACATTGGTGCAACTATGGCTCACTGCAGCTTCACCCTTTTGGACTCAAGCAACACTCCTTCCTTAGCCTCCCAAGTAGCTGGAACTACAGAGGCACGCCATCATGCCTGGCTAACTTTTTTATTTTTTTGTAGAGATAAGGTCTCTCTATGTTGCCCAGGCAGGTCTAAAACTCCTGGGCTCAAGTGATCCTCCCACCTTGGCCTCCCGAAGTGCTGGGATTCCAGCAGTGAGCCGCTAGGCCCAGCCCATTTGAAAAATCTTACTGGAACATTTACTTGCTCAGCAACTGCTGAGAGGAAAACAAATGCAATTTACAGGATGTTCAAAACCTACACCATTCTAGAAGCTAAGCTCAGCTGGAAGCTCTGCTTACCTTTGCTAGTGGAAGGCTTCGCTGGAGGCCGCATGGTTTGTATGAGACGCAGCAAGTTACTAATAAGAGAATCCTTTGAAAAGAAACATAGAACAAAAATTGTCAGCTCCCATATCAGTGCTTAAATACACTTAAAAGGCAAAGAATGTCCTGTAGGGAAGGGTGGTTACGCACTTGAATTTAGCTAATTGGAATAAATGAAACATAGTGTGTCAACCTGGTGTAGCATGAACCTAGTATAATAGCTTCAGAGAAAGCCGATATTTAGGACTCTTTGGGGAGAAAAGTTATTAGGCTCCCTGCAACCATTTTATTTCCCAAGGTTTAGAACTACCCCCAAAACTTGTTTCCAACTTCCTGACTCACAGAACAAGAATGTAAATACCTACAAAGACTTAATGATGAAAATCCTGCCCTGTTTTCCTAGAGAGGTATCACAGAAAATCTGGTTACATCATCACTACTTAATGGCATGAAAACATTACACACTTAATGGCTTATTTAATTGATATGTATAAAATTGTCTCCTTCCTATATCAAAATCCTATATTAAACCCTATCAAAATTTAAAATCAATAGTGACCTTAAAACATAAATTATGTAATCCCAGCACTTTGGAAGGTCAAGGCGGGTGGATCACGAGGTCAGGAGATCGAGACCATCCTGGCTAACACGGTGAAACCCCATCTCTACTAAAAATACAAAAAATTAGCCGGGCATGGTGGCAGGCACCTGTAGTCCCAGCTACTCGGGAGGCTGAGGCAAGAGAATGGCGTGAACCCGGGAGGCGGAGCTTGCAGTGAGCTGAGATGGCGCCACTGCACTCCAGCCTGGGCGACAGAGCAAAACTCTGTCTCAAAAAAAAAACAAAAAAAAAAACCCATAAATTAAAACATTAATATCTACAGATTGTCTTCTCCACATATACATACCGTAAATTCTGCACCATTTTTGACGAGAGAAGCCTTAAAAGTATCAAAGGTGGTATTTTTCTCAGCAAGACTGATCACAAATTCAGCTGCAAATAAGAAACAGAATTCAGAAAAGAAGAGACATGAACAAGAAATCAGCTTCAAGTATGGTGAAAACAAAACTAATTAGGTTATCCAACAGTAATAAAAAACAAAGACCACCATCTGATAAGGGTAAAGAGAAAATCTGGCCAGGTGTGGTGGCTCATGCCTGTAATCCCAACACTCTGGGAGGCCAAGGCAGGCGGATCACTTGAGGTTAGGAGTTCAAGATGAGCCTGGCTAACACAGTGAAACCCCATCTCTATTAAAAATACAAAAATTAGCTGGGTGTGGTGGCAGGCGCCTGTAATCCCAGCTACTTGGGAGACTGAGGCAGGAGAATCACTTGAACCCAGGAGGCAGAGGTTGCAGTAAGCCGGGATTGCACCACTGCACTCCAGCCTGGGCAACAGAGTGAGACTCCGTCTCAAAAAAAACAAAAAAAACAAAACAAGAAAACAAGGGAGAAAATCTAGACTGCTGAAATTATCCACACATATTCTAGTGAATTTATACAAATGAAAGGAAGATATTACTACAAAATGGCTCAATGTAGCCCTTGAGTGCATTTAAACTAGGAAGACCTATTTGACCCACATCATGGTACCCTCTTCTCACAAAACCACTACCTGGGCACGCTGCCACCTAGACTAGACTGTAAAGGTGACAATAAAAAGCATGAGCCCATGTAGACACACAGAGGCACACAACAGAAGGACAGACCCAATCTGTATATGAGGGCCAGGCAGCTGCTGGGTGGTGCAATCTCCACATTGATGAAAGACTTACTTTTTTGCCAAATTTTTCTCCACAAACCTGCCTAGTTCTTTTTTTTTTTTTTTTTTTTAAGACAGAGTCTGGCTCTGTCGCCCAGGCTGGAGTGCAGCGGTGCGATATCGGCTCACTGCAACCTCCACCTCCTGGGTTCACGCCTTTCTCCTGCCTCAGCCTCCCGAGTAGCTGGGACTACAGGCGCCCACCACCACGCCTGGCTAATTTTTTGTATTTTTAGTAGAGACAGGGTTTCACCATGTTAGCCAGGATGGTCTTGATCTCCTGACCTCGTGATCCACCCGCCTCAGCTTCCCAAAGTGCTGGGATTACAGGCATAAGCCACTGTGCCCGGCACACCTGCCTAGTTCTTGAAACTTTCTTTTTTTTTTGAGGTGGAGTCTTGCTCTGTCACCTAGGATGGAGTGCAGTGGCATGATCTTGGCTCACTGCAACCTCTGCCCCCTGAGTTTAAGCGATTCTTCTGCCTCAGCCTCCCAAGTAGCTGGGGCTACAGGCGCATGCCACCATGCCCGGCTAATTTTTATATTTTTAGTACAGACAGGATTTCACCATATTGGCCAGGCTGGTCTCGAACCCATGACCTTGTGATTTGCCTGCCTTGGCCTCCCAAAGTTCTGGGATTACAGTCATGAGCCACCGCACCTGGACTTTTTTTATTTTTTTATTTTTTTTAACAGTCTCACTCTGTCTCTCAGGCTGGAGTACAGTGGTACGATCTTGGCTCATTGCAACCTCTGCCTCTCGGGTTCAAGCAATTCTCTTGTCTCAGCCTCCTAAGTAGCTGGGATTACAGGTCTGGCTAATTTTTGTAGTTTTAGTAGAGACGGGGTTTTGCCACATTGGCCAGGCTGGTCTTGAACTCCTGACCTCAGGTAATCCTCCTGCCTCAGCCTCCCGAAGTGCTGGGATTACAGGCATGAGCCACTGTGCCCGGCCTAGTTCTTGAAACTTCTAATATTAGAGCTATTTATTAAGCTACTTTCAGACAGTGGCTCACGCCTGTAATCCCAGCACTTTGGGAGGTTGTGGTGGGCAGACTGCTTGAGCCCAGGAGTTAAAGACCAGCCTGGGCAACATGGCAAAACCCCATCTCTGCAAAAAATACAAAAATCAGCCGGGGGTGGTGGTATGCATCTGTAGTCCTAGCTACTCGGGAGTAGACTGAGATAATAAGCCTCATACTATGAGACCCACAAAAAAACTGTAATGCTTTCATTTGAATGCTAATCCTAGAAAAGTAAATGAATAAATAACATGAAAGATCTAGATGACTAACTCATAAAGTAGTACTACCATACAATTTCCATCCTGGAATGTGCCTTTATCTTTCTGATGAAGTGAAAGCCAAATGCCATCAGGCTACACGAACACATCTTATGCATAATAAGTTAGTAACGATAATGTCAATGGTTAATACTTTTTGAACATGACTACGTGCCAGGCACTATGCTAAGTGCTTTTTATGGGTTACTTCATGATCCCCAAAACAACCCTCATAAGTAGGTGCTATTATTGTCATGTTTTACAATGAGGAAGCTGACGATTTGAGACACTGACCTACCCAATAATAACTGGGGGGAGCTAGGAATAAAACCCAGGCAATCTAACTTCAGAGGCTACATTCTTTCAAGAAATGTGGAGGGAGAACTAAGTCCCATGGTGCTAGGCATGTCATGCTCAAAAGAGCCCCTCCCAAAGCAGTCTGCACCACATTCTCACTGCCAGCCATCAGTAATCTTTTTTTTTTTTTTTTTTTGAGACGGAGTCTTGCTCTGTCACTAAGGCTGGAGGGCAGTGGCACGATCCTCTCACTGCAACCTCCCCATCCCAGGTTCAAGTGATTCTCCTGCCTCAGCCTCCTGAGTAGCTAGGATTACAGGCGTGCGCCACCACGCCCAGCTAATTTTTGTATTTTTAGTAGAGACAGGGTTTCACCATGTTGGTCAGGCTGGTCTCGAACTCCTGACCTCGTGATCCACCCTCCTTGGCCTCCCAAAGTGCTGGGATTACATGTGTGAGCCACTGCACCTGGTCCCATTAATCAGTATTTTTAATTTTCACAATTATACAGGAGAATCGTTAAATTAACTGAATCCATTATAAAAAATTAATTTATAGTTTAAAAAAATTCATTGGTGAAAACAGTAAAAATAACACTAATTTAAATGATAATCCAGTATTACAGTTCTTTTAGAATTTGTCTAGCAGGTTTTCCAGTTTTCATCGGAAACTCTACTATCTCAACTCCCCCAAAAATTAAATACATAAATTAATAAGTCATCCATCAGGGTCAAAAGCAAAAGAATCAAGTCAGCAAACAAAACATAAAAGAAGCAAATATATGCCTTTCTGTTATTAAACCCAACTCTGCCAATTTAGTTTCAACAAAAGACACTGTCTATTGCATTAAACCAATATTAGTACTTTTTTTTTTTTTGAAATAAAGTCTTGCTCTTTTCGTCCAGGCTGGAGTGCAGTGATGTGATTTCAGCTCACTGAAACTTCTGTCTCCTGAGTTCAAGCGATTCTCCTGCCTCAGCCTCCTGCATAGCTGGGATTACAGGCACCAGTCACCATGGCCAGCTAATTTTTGTATTTTTTTTTTTAGTAGAAATGGGGTTTCGCCATGTTGGCCAGGCTGGTCTCAAACTCCTGACCTCAGGGGATCGGCCTGTCTTGGCCTTCCAAAGTGCTGGGATTACAGGCGTGAGCCACCGAACCCAGCCAATGTTAGTACTTTTAATGTTACTGGTTTTATAATTCTGTATGTAACAGAAAAAGCATATTTGTGGGTTTTCTGCAAATTAATTGAGATCTTTAGCTATAAATAAACTAAAAGATTATGAAGTTTATACTTTGCTCTATTTTTGTACACAAATGAAGTTAACATCAAAACAATTAAACACTGGGGGTTAATGTCAATAACTTTTTTGTTTCTTCTAAAAGGCCAAGGTATTAGGAGTTAAAATGAAAACAGAGAGAAAGAAAGGTAAGCTCCCTGAAAGCAGAAATCTGTCTTGTTCTCTGTGGTATGCCTAGCCCCCAGCTCAATATTTGCTGAATAAAGGAAACATATTAACGAGATAGCAAAACCGACGAAATTATCACCTCATTATCAACTAAAAGAGAAGAATCCTGCGGGAACAATTATATAGGACAGACACATCTTGGCTGGGAGGCAAGAGAAAAAAGTAAACTAAAATATACTGGCTGCAGGGCATCTTCCTAAATGCTATATGGTGACCCTGTGAAGACATCGTCCCACTTCACAGATGAGAAAAACAGCTTCAGAGAAACTATGAATCTTACCAAAGGTCACTCGTCTAACTTCCCTAACCCCTCCTGTCACCTGCCCCTTCCCTTCCATCCCTCCGGTTGATGACTTCATCTTCATTTAGGAAACTGAAGAGTGGGCTGGAACTCTCTCACTCATCTTCCCACCACCAATCTCTAAACTCATCTGAATCTGCAACTGTATTCTCTGTCCTGGCTCCTGTTACAACTGAAGAAGCCTTGCTGTACTTACCAAAGGTCAATCCCTCCATTGGTTGCCCTTGATCCCATCCACCCTCTGTACCTTCATAAAGGCTCCATCTGTCTACGGCTTTAGCTGTAGGACCCTAGCCTTTTCTAATTCCTCAGTTTGGGCTCCCCAGATGTAGTTTGCCCCAAAACATCTAGTGACTGGTGTTTAAGACATAGTACAGGACGCAATGGCTCACGCCTGTAATCCCAACACTTTGGGAGGCCGAGGGAAGAGGACTGCTTGAGCCCAGAAGTTCGAGAACAGCCTGGGCAATACAGTGAGACCCCCGTCTCTACAAAAAATTTAAAAATGAGTCGAGCTTGGTGGCGCCCGCCTGTAGTCCCAGCTACTCGGGAGGCTGAGGTGGGAGGATTGCTTGAGCCCAGGAGGTGGAGGCTGCAGTGAGCCGAGATCGTGCCACTGCACTCCGGGAAACAGAGCGAAGCCCTGCCTCAAAAAAGAGTACAGGATGAACGGTCAAAGAACACAGTTAAAAGCACAGACGCTAACTACTATGTCACAGAGTGGCGTGAAGACCAAATAAAATAATGTCAATAAAGAGCTGAGCATCGCATCTAGCACATAGTGAGCACCCAATAAACGTCAGCCATCATCGTCGTCATCGCAGCATCTGCTGCTGTTGTTGTTAAACATGTTTAATTGAGGCTGAAAAAACAAACAAACAAACAACAATCAAGCAGAGATGACCGCCCCGGGCTTCACTGACAGCTCTGGGAAAGTTTCTAAAGTTTCTCGAGGGCTCTCAAGCCGAGGCCACGGCAGCGTGTACCCTGGGCACCGGTGTCTGCGACAGAGAGAGACAGATTCACACGAACATACTTTCGGTCCATCAACCACCTTTCTCCTTCCGCTTCCCTCAATCCCAAACTGAGGTCCCAGGGACCTCCCCGGGCTCACCAAGGTCCTTGTCGTTGATCCCCAAGTGATTGTCCAGCTCAGTGCAAACCTTTGACACCAAAGACAGGTACTCGAGTTTGGCAAGTTCTTCCGCGGGGCCTGGCTCCGACCCGATTAAGGCTCCCGCCATGGCTACAGCCACAGCCATGGCTATAGCTTGCCCAGAACCTCCTTCCTCACAGCCGGTGCTCAGAGCTACTCCGGCCGGGTTCCAGCTTTCACTTCCGGGTCAACGCGCGTCCCCTTTGTTTACGGTAAATTGAAAATTTGAGGAACGAATCAAGTCGCAACTGGATGGATCATAGAGATCAAACAGGAAGTGCTTAAGGAAGGGACAACTAGAGTGGGTTACTCTGCACGCCGATCTGCGCCCTCTACAGGCGAGAAAAATCTCCGCCCGCCCTCAGGCCTGGAAACGTTCACTCAGCGCGCTCCCGCCCTGGGTCGGCAGAGGGCGACCCCGGCCTGCACAAGAGGCGCCGGGAGGCAACCGCAAAACAGCCTGCGCCTGCGCTTTAGAACACTTGAAAAAGGAATCTTAATGCACGTCTGGAAAAAGACAAACTTGCTTTACTGTGGATCCGCAAATTCCCGGCCTCACTTCTTTGTGGTTCCTGTCGTCCGATCTCAAGTGACCCTTGACAAGCCAGTAGGCAGTAGCTTGCCTTCTCTTGTTTTACATACGAAGAAACTGGCACTTCCACTGCCAGCTGGCTGCTTGGGCAAATCAATCTCTGGAGCCTTAGTTTTCTCTTCTGTAAACTAGAATAATGTTGCTCTACCCTAAATGGAATAACTGCAAGGAGTGTGACACAGAGTAGGCACACCGCAAATGACAGTTACTGTTAATATCACAAGGCTAGGCGGGGTGCAGTGGCTCACGCCTGTAATGCCAGCACTTTGGGAGGCCGAGGCTGGTGGATCACTTGAGGTCAGGAGTTCCAGACCAGCCTGGCCAACGTGGCGAAACTCCATCTCTACTAAAAATAGAAAACTTAGCCGGGCGTGGTGGTGGTGGGCGCCTGTAGTCCCAGCTACTCGGGAGGCTGAGGCACGAGAATCGCTTGAACCCTGGAGGCAGAGGTTGGAGTGACCTGAGTTCACACCACTACACTCCAGCATGGGCGACAGAGTGAGACTTTGTCTCAAAAAAAAAAAAAAAAAAAAAAAAAAAAAATTCAAGGCTGAGATGATGGTCACAGTAGAGCTGGCCTCTGGTCTGTCAAGCACAGATCCCCTTAGTCTGGGAACCCACAGAGCCAGCTGCCTCCACTCTGTGAAAACCTGCTTTTCAATCCCCAGTTTTCCTGTGTCCTCTCAGAACTTATTCCCCCAGGGGCCGGGCACAGTGGCTCACCCCTGTAATCCCAGCACTTTGGGAGGCCGAGATGGGCGGATCACTTGAGGTCAGGAGTTCAAGACCACTCTGGCCAACATGGTGAAACCTCGTCTGTACTAAAAATACAAAAATTAGTTGGGCGTGATGGTATGTGCCTGTATGCCTGTAGTCCCAGCTACTAGGGAGGCTGAGGCGGGAGAATCGCTTGAACCTGGGAGGTGGATGTTGCAGTGAGCTGAGATCTCGCCACTGCACTCTAGCCTGTGCGACAGAGTGAGACTCCGTCTCAAACAAACAAACAAAACACACACACAAAAACAACAACAAACCTTACTCCCCCAAATATCAGCTGTGCTGTAAGTCCAAGGTCATAAGCTCAGGTCTCCCAACTTCTGCTTCAGGTCTTTTTTACCTTTGTGGCAACCTTAAAGTGGGATGGGGATTTTTCCCACACTCCAGTGCTCTGTGTGATGAGTAAGGAAACAGAAGCACCCTAAAGTGAATGGCTCTCCAATCCATCGGAAGGAGGAAATCAGTCTCCTACTTTTCACTTTGGCAACATTTTTACACTGGTGTACCTTTGGACGCTGTTTCTTCAGCATCTCATCATGGACTGAAAAATGACAGGCAGAGAAAAACCCAGCCATTGTTCTCACTGTCTCCAGAAGCTCCATGTTTCCAGGTTCCTAAGGAATCACTACTATACCCTCTGAGTTCTTCCTACTCCTCCCCATTTCGCTTCCTCTTTCTCCCCATGAATAGAATGGAAAACTCTGCACTTGATCCAATGTGCTCAATTTGCCAGCTTGGAGTTACGATTTCAAGGGCTTATTCTATCTGATGTTCATTCTCTGTGCTTCTTTCCCTTTAAAAATTCATATTACTATTCTGCTTTCCTCCAATATTTAACCGGAAGGAGGAACAGATAGGGAGTTTGTTTTGTTTTCAAAGCTCTGTCAGAAAAGGGGCTATGGAACCATAACATGTAGCAGTAGTAGTAGCAATAAATACTAGAATTAATTAATACTAAACGTTAGAATTGTTTGGGAATTATTGAACATATATATCAATAGTAAATATTAACAGCAAAACATTACATTTTATTTAGATATGCCATTAACTGCACATTTTAAGAAGTGACAGTTTTTCTGCAATATACATATTTCTTGCAACACCAAAAATTTCTTTGAAGCCAAAGGAAAACAAATAGTTATGTAGATACAGATAACTTGACAGCCCAAACACAGATGCACACGGAATCCTCCTACTCTTCCTCCCCATAAGAGACCGTGAATCGAACGCAGTGCAAAAGTAAATGTTTCCTAACTGTCCTCTGGATAGAATATTTTTCAACATAATATCAGATATAATTAATTTTCATTATTAGGCCGGGTGCAGTGGCTCACACCTGTAATCCCAGCACTTTGGGAGGCTGAAGCAGGCAGATCGCCTGAGGTCAGGAGTTCGAGACCAGCCCGGCCAACATAGTGAAACCCCGACTCTACTAAAACTACAAAAATTAGTCGGGCGTGGTGGCATACACTTGTAGTCCCAGCTATTCGGGAGGCTGAGTCAGGAGAATTGCTTGAACCCAGGAGGCGGAGGTTGCAGTGAGCCAAGATCACGCCAATGTACTCTAGCCTGGGCGACAGTGATACTCTGCTTCAAAAAATAAAATAATAATAATAAATTTCCATTATTATTGTATGACTTTCCTTCGACAGCCTCCAAGTGGCCCTTTAATAGCCCAGTAAATAATTTACCTCTACATATAACTTATGCTCATACTACCCATATCACCACTCATGATGGATAAGAAATTATTTCCTGATACCAAACTTGTAGTAACAGGGATGTTGCTTTTCTGCCTGTTCCTAGACTGATAGATGTGTTTAACCCTACCCCCAATTTCCATGTTATTTCTGCTCTGTCCCAGAGACTGGTCCCAGCTGCTGGAATTTGGGAAAGAACTTGGGGGTTGGGATGAGGTAGAAAGCAGAGAGAAAGTACTGAACCTCTTAGCAACATTAGGTTGAGTTGGTAAGGGAGAAGAAATTATCTAAGTACGTGTAGCTGAAAGACAGCGTCCTTAGGGAAGTTTGTGAGAAAAATCATAGGGCTTTCTGTCAAAACAGGGTTGCCACAACCCAGACAACCCTGGCCTTTTCTGCTGGGGTAAAATGGATCTTAGGGGAGACACCTCTGCTCTAGGAGGCAAAATCAGAATGGTTTGCTTCTAAGAATATGACTACCACTCAACTGTTATTGTCTTTCATGCAGGGAGACTTCAGAAAGAGTGGCCCCTTCTTCCTTGCCCCACTTGGGCCCTGACCCAACCAGAGAGCCTGGGAGCCCCCAGAGAAAGTAAAATTCCTTATTTTTCACTGTTTGACTTTTCCCCAGAATTCATCTCCAAATTTGGACCAACTTATTAAATTTGTATTAAACATCAACCTTGTAACCAGGCACTGTGGCAGGTTCTAAAAAGGATAGGAGGTCTGACAGTGGAAAAACATCAAGGAAGAACTAGAATACTCTGAATGCCATTCTCAGCCAAGGGGTCTCCTGGCAGAGCTGTGTTTATAACTTAGATCTCTGCTGCCTAAACATGAGGGCAGGTGATTGGAAGACAGAAAAAAAAAAAAAGCTGGTCTGTTTCCCGTCATCTGAGGGCAGGCAGATTGGGGTTGGAGGGCAAGTCTACTTCACGGGGCAGTTTATCCTGTTGCAATCTGTTATTTGTTTGCCTTATTTTCTAATACCCAAGCGCAGCCTCATTTTTTGCGCAAAACATTCCTGACCTACAGTTCCCTCTCTTTTTAGGCCATCAATCTGTCATCAGCAATAACAGATGCTTTAGATTCTAAATTCTCCAAGGCTTTATAGTATTAGGCAAAAAAAAAAAAAAATGTTCTTCCTAAGCAGATTTTTTCTTTTTTGGTATAGTCAAGTTTCCTGTTTCTCTTGCATTTTAAGACTCTTCAAAATGTCAGGCAAAAACAAACACAAAGCCAGGCAACCAGACACCATTATGATATGAACTTGTCAAGAAAATGTTATTCCCCCATCTCGGCCTCTCCACCTTCTGTGGAAATGGCAAGGAATTTTTTCATATTTATTTATCAGTTTTTCATCTTTTTTCTTTTCTTTTTTTCTTTTTTTTTTTTTTTTTGAGATGGTGTCTTGCTCTGTTGCCCAGGCTAGAGTGCAGTGGCACAATCTCGGCTCACTGCAAGCTCCGCATCCCGGGTTCACACCATCCTCCTGCCTCAGCCTCCTGAGTAGCTGGGACTACAGGCGCCTGCCACCACGCCCAGCTAACTTTTTGTATTTTTAGTAGGGACGGGGTTTCCCGTGTTAGCCAGGATGGTCTCGATCTCCTGACCTCGTGATCTGCCCGCCTCAGACTCCCAAAGTGCTGGGATTACAGCCATGAGCCACTGCGCCAGTTACTCATCTTTTAAGCGACCTTGATTCAGGATCTAGTTGGTATTTTTTAGACTTAGTTTAGGTTGATTTTATTTAAAAAGAAAAACATTGGGCTGGGCACGGTGGCTCACCCCTATAATCCCAGCACTTTAGGAGGCCAAGGCAGGCAGATCACCTGAGGTCAGGAGTTCGAGACCAACCTGGCCAACATGGTGAAACCAAGTCTCTACTTTAAAAATACCAAAATTAGCCAGGCATGATGGTGGGTGCCTGGAATCCCAGCTACTCAGGAGGCTGAGGTAGGAGAATCGCTGGAACCTGAGAGGTGGAGTTTGCAGTGAGCCGAGATCGTGCCATTGCACTCCAGCCTGGGCGACAGAATGAGACTCTGTCTCAAAAAAAAAAAAAAAAAAAAAAAAATGGCCAGGCATGGTGGCTCACACCTGCAATCCCAGCACTTTGGGAGGCCAAAGTGGGAGGATTGCTTGGGGCCAGCAGTTGGAGACCAGCCTCGACAATAAAGCAAGGCTCCATCTCTATTAAAAATAATAAAGAACAAGAAAACAATTTTAATCAATATTATAAGTATGAATGACAAAGTGACAAGTTACACTGGGCTTTTTCTGTTTTCCCCCTCCCTAATGATATTTAGCCTCTGCTCCAGGGTACTAGGGATTTTTGTAGTATCTGGTTTCTATTTGAGGTAATTTCTTCAGAAATTAATAAGGATTTCCTCAGGAGAAATGCAAAAACAAAAACCAAGACAAACCAAGTAATGAGTTGATGGGAAAAGATGAGAGAAGAGGAACTGAAGTTCTGAAGTTCTGTTGATGTTCTGTTTGCAAGTCAAACATATCAACAGCTGGGCAGTGTGGGCTGTGCAGTGAGCTGAGGACCAAAGCTCTGTCTTACGCCACAGGCTTGCCACTAACACAGAAGAAACTGCTCCTCCAGGATCTCCATTTCTCCCAAGTAAAGGAGAATGGGCTCCAAGCACACCCTCCACCCCAAATCTAAGAGTGTCCTGGCAGAACCAGCCATATGCAACTCTTTCCCCAGCTCTCAGGTAGAACAGCTTTGGCGGTACAAATAGCTGCTGCCCTTGTGCCAGAATAGCAGTCCCTTCGTCTTGGGATTACAGTAATTATGGTGATTTATGCCTCCAGAGTGAAAATTAGCAATCTGGTGAGGTAACTAAAAATGAATGCATCTCTTCCCAGAGTTCACTCCACCCAGCTGAGCCACCGAATAAAACCAGCATATGGGGCAATTAGAGAGCCAAGTGCTGCTTTCAAAATGCAGTATAAAGAGACAGAGTTCAGGGGCCCAGGTTCCCCTGCCTGATTCAATAATGATCACAAGTTCCTAACAAGCGTCCTCGTTGCCTCACAATACCATGCCAAGTCTGAGTCCTCCTGTAAACACCAATCTACAGTTGCGTCTTTCAAGCAAAGTAATTTGTTCCACGACATCACCATTTTACCTTTTTTAAATTATTATTATTGCAAATTGACTGAGGGAGGGGAAAGGGGGAAGTGAGGATAAACCTCTATTACATGGATACGTGTGAAGCAAAGGTTTTTTTTTCCTTCTTAGTCATACATTTGTTTTTATGTGACACAGACTCTGATCTTACCTAACTTCCACAGTCTACTATCAAATACTGGTGACAGTAGAATTTATATTAAAAGTTTTGCTGGGCATGGTGGCTCATGCCTGTAATTCCAGCACTTTGTTTTATTTATTTATTTATTTAGAGACAGAGTCTCGCTCTGTCCCAGGCTAGAGTGCAGTGGCACCATCATGGCTCACTGCAACCTCAACCTCCTGGGCTCAAGCAATCCTCCTCCCTCAGACTCCTGAGTAGCTGGGACTACAGACATGTGCCATCATGCCCAGCTAATTTTTGTAATTTTTGTAGAGGTGGAGTCCGTGTTGCTCAGGCTGGTCTCAAACTCCTGGGCTTAAGGGATCCAACCACCTTGGCCTCCCAAAGTGGTGGGATTACGGATATGAACCACCACACCCAGCCATTCTTAGTACTTTGGGAGGCTGAGGCAGGAGGATCCCCTGAGGCCAGGAGTTCAAGACCAGCTTGGGCAACATAGTAAGAACCCCCGTCTCTACAAAAAATTTAAAAATTAGCTGGGCTTGTAGCTCATGTCTGTAGTCCCAGCTATTTAGGAGGCTGAGGCTGGAGAATTGGTTGAGCCCAGGAGTTTGAGGCCGCAGTGAGCTATGATGTCACCACTGCACTCCAGCCTGGGTGATAGAGTGAGATCCTGTCTCAAAAAAAAAAAATTTTTTTTTGAAAGACATATAGGTCCAATAGTGATTGATTATCCTTATCATTGAGCACATGCAGAAATTCCTAAAATAGTCCAAGTCTATCCCCATGGACTTGGACTTGATGGGACTTCATATGTAACAAGGATAGATTGGGGTCGCACTGTCAGCCACTTGGAAATTTGGATGTAAGTGCAGTATTCACTCACTCATATTTCTCATAGAGTTTTAGAGTTGAAAGGGGTTTAAGAGATAATATAATCAAACCCACACATTAGATTCTATCATTATTTAAAGTGGCTTGACTTCTAAATCTCATTCTGTGAAATTCCCTCTGACCCAACTTATTCTTTTTCTTTTCTTTTCATTTTTCCTACCTCAGGTTTATTTGAGGACCCCAGCCCCGTGCAGATGGCAGCCCGGGGGTTATCGCACCAATCCTTCTGTACTCACGTTGGCAGACAGAGATACCTACTCTGAAGCCTTTGTAGGGGCCTGGGCACCTTTGGGAGCCTGAGCTGGAACTGAAGCTGGAGCTGCAGCCTGGGCCTTGGTTTGATCCTTGGCCTTGGCCTTTGGCCAGCACAGCCTGAGCCCCTTGGCAATGCGGGCACGAGCCCGCTTCCCAAGCTTGGAGTGGGCAATGTAGGCAAGTCAATCGAGCTTGCAGCTGACACCCTTTGGGATCTTGAGCTTAACCTCCTTGGGCTTTACGAGGTCCTTGATAACCTCAGCACGTGCACTTATGGCCTTGTCACTGTTGGCCTGCATCTTCTTTAGGCCCTTCTTGTTTTGCTTCTTGGCAAAGCACATGTTCCTCGGGAACTTGGGGTCCACCCCCTTAAGAGATTCATATCTTCGTGATCGGGGTTTCTTGATACCATTTCTGTGCCTTTTTCGGGACTGGTTGTTTGTGCTGTGGTTCTTGGACTTGGCCATGTCTGCACCTTAAGCTGTGGCTCCTGAAGCACCTAGAACTGGAAATATTCTGCTTTTTCTCTACCACTGAACATTTCATGGTGTCTCTAAGTCATTCATCTACACTTTTCTCTCCAATTATCAGCACTCTTTTCATTTCACCCATATTTCCTCCTGGCCTAGATCTCATGCTCAGCCATTTTGAAATTTGCTCATAAAAGCCAAGGATTTCTTCCATTCACTGGTTTTCTACTGCCCGTGTTTTCCCAGCCCCAGCGGGCTCCTATTGCCCTGTTTCTCCCCTCCCACACTGCAGGATATTGCTGGAGAAAGTCCCAAGGTCACGCTGGTTTGACCCAGTATAGATTCACAATTCCAAACCTCACCTGGGCTTCACTTGGGCTTTTTTTTTTTTTTTTTTTTTTTTTAGACGGAGTTTCCCTCTTGCTGCCCAGGCTGGAGTGCAATGGTGTGATCTCAGCTCACTGCAACTGGCTCACTGCAACCTCCGCCTCCCAGGTTCAAGTGATTCTCCTGCCTCAGCCTCCCGAGTACCTAGTATTACAGGCGCCCGCCACCATGCCTGGCTAATTTTTTGTATTTTTGGTAGAGAGGGGGTTTCACCATGCTGGCCAGGCTGGTTTTGAACTTCTGACCACAGGTGATACAGCTGCCTCGGCCTCCCAAAATGCTGGGATTACAGGCATGAGCCACGGGGCCTGGCCTGGGCTCTTTTTGACGATGGCTTTCTATACAGTGTTGCCTAAGACTTCTCAACTCCCTTAAGCCCAAAATCCACCCCTGCCACACTTATTATAAGACCTCATTTTCTACTTACAGGGAAGATGGAGGTCATTCAAGACCCCACCCCCACCCGTGCCATCACCTTTATCTTAGAATTAGTCCATATCTTTACCTTCTGTCTCTAGGAACATCTCTTCCCCTGCAGAAAGCACATGCCTCATCTCATCCCCCTCCACTGATGACTCCTCTCATCCCTCATGTCCTTACCCTTTTTCTCTCTCCTTACTTCTTACCCTCTTCCCACAAACATGCTCAATTCTGCATCAACCTAAAAATAGAAAATCTTTTCCCGGCTGGGCACAGTGGCTCACGCATGTAATCCTAGCACTTTGGGAGGCTGAAGCAGGTGAATCGCTTGAGTACAGGAGTTCCAGACCAGCCAAGGCAACATGGTGAAATCCCATCTCTATAAGAAATACGAAAATTAGCTGGGTGTGGTGGTGGGCACCTGTAGTCCTAGCTACTCAGGAGACTGAGGTGGGAGGATCATCTGAGCCCGGGAGGGTGAGGCTGCAGTGAGCTGTGATTGTGCCACTGCACTCCAGCCTGGGTGACAGAGTGAGACTCTGTCTCATAATAAAATAAAATAAAATAAAAATACAGAAAATCTTTTCCGTATCTGCTTCTCCCTCAGTGTGCTACCCCTTCTCTTTTTCCTGATACAACCAGAGTTTAGGGAAGAGTAATCTGTACTTAAAGCTCTCCCCTAATCTCCACTTCCAACTTATTTCCTCAACCACTGACCATTTGCTTCTATCCTTGTGGTGTTATTCATTTATGTATTCGCTCACTCAACAGATAGTTGTCAAGAACCCTCTGTATGCCAGTAATTTTCAAAACTTCCGTCTCAGAGAGTTTACCAGTTACCTCCTGATCCCATAGTTCTCAAACTTTGCTGTGCATTGCAATCACTTGGTATTTTTTTAAAATCCTGGTGCCTGAGTCCCACCCTGAGATAGTCTGAATTAATTGGCCTGGGTGTGACCTGGGCTTCAGGATTTTTTTTTTTTTTTTTTTTTTTGACAGAGTCTAGCTCTTTTGCCCAGGCTGGAGTGCAGTGGCGTGATCTTGGCTCACTGTAACCTCTGCCTCACGAGTTCAAGTGATTCTCCTGCCTCAGCCACCCTAGTAGCTGGGATTACAGGTACATGCCACCATGCCTGGCTAATTTTTGTGTTTTTAGTAGAGACGGGTTTTCACCACGTTGGCCAGGCTGGTCTCGATCTCCGGACCTCAAGTGATCTGCCGGCCTCAGCCTCCCAAAATACTGGGATTACATGCGTGAGCCATCAGGCCCAGCCTGTCCTAATCTCCTAATGCAGGGTTTTTCAACCTCAGCACAATTGCTATTTTGGGCCAGGATTATTCTTCGTTGTTGGGGGTTTTCCTATGCATTGCAGAGTGTTTAGCAGCACCTGTGTCCTCTAATTTCTAGATGATAGAAGCACACACATTTCCTTTCACAGTCATCACAAACTAAAAATGTCTCCAGACATGGCCAGATGTCCCCTGGAAGTGGCAAAATAGGCCCTGGTTGAGAAGCACTGCCCTCGTGTCTTCAGTTCTCCTCCTCCTTGATCTGTCTGTAACATTGTGAAACCCCTTTCAGAAGCCTCTCGTTATTAAAAAAATTTTTTATAGAGATGAGTTCTTGCTATGTTGCCCAGGCTGGTCTTGAACCTCAGCCTCCCAAAGTGCAGGGAGCACAGGCATGAGCCACTGTGCCTGGACTTTTTTAAAAAATATGGAACATTTCACGAATTTGCACATCATCCTTGCACAGGGGACATGCTAATCTTCCTGTATGGTTCCAATTTTAGTAAATGTGCTGCTGAAGCAAGCGCTCTCCTTTCCTTTGGCTTTCACAGCACTGTTCTCTGTGACTCAGTATGGAAGGACATAGTGATATTCAAAAGATGTTTGTAGAATGGATCTAGAAGTTGCTCATGTGTATTTGGCCCACCTCTGATTGGCCACTTATCTGTACGGGAGACTGGAAATGTAATCTTTATTGTGGGTCTAGCATGAGTTTCGCTAAAGACCAGGGTTCTAGTCCTACAGTACATCCAGGTCATACATTTAACTCGTTTTCTCCTTCCACTGCCTGGAAGTACAGTCACAGTAGTGTTAAGCCATCTTGGACAATGTGAGCAAAGGCATGACCCTGGGCTTGGTGGAGCAAAAAGATAGGAGAAACCTGAGTCTCTGACGTCCCAGAGCCACCACACCAACCCTAGACTGCTTACTCTTGAATTATGTGAAAAAGAAAAAAAAGGCCAGGCGCGGTGGCTCATACCTGTAATCCCAGCATGTTGGGAGCCCAAGGCGGGTGGATCACGAGGTCAGGAGTTCAAGACCATCCTGGCCAAGATGGTGAAACCCCGTCTCTACTAAAAACACAAAAATTAGCCAGATGTGGTGGTGGGCACCTGTAATCCCAGCTACTCGGGAGGCTGAGGCAGAGAATTGCTTGAACCCGGGAGGCAGAGGTTGCAGTGAGCCGAGATCGCGCCACTGCACTCCAGCCTGGGCGACAGAGTGAAACCTCGTCTTGAAAAAAAAAAAGAGAGAGAGAGAAAAAAAAAATACCCTCTGTCTGGTTTAAGCCTACCATTAATAGGGTATCATGACTGCATTACCTGAACCTACATCCTAGTAAGTAGACCCAATCAGGTTCAACTTTCACTTTCAGCAGCTCTCAGATCTGTATGTCCACTGAAACACTCCCAAGATCCAATCCCACATTTCAGCTACCTTCTGAACTCTCCAGCTGAATGTCCAACTAGAATCTTAAAACCTAGGATGTACATTTAAAACCAAAGTCGGCTGGGTGCGGTGGCTCATGCCTGTAATCTCAGCACTTTGGAAGGCTGAGGTGGGCGGACCACCTGAGATCAGGAGTTCAAGACCAATCTGGCCAACATGGTGAAACCCCGTCTTTACTAAAAATACAAAAATTAGCCAGGTGTGGTGGTGGGTCCCTGTAAGCCCAGAAACTCTGGAGGCTGAGGCAGGAGAATCACTTGAATCCAGGAGGAGGATGTTGCAGTGAACCGAGATGGCGTCACTGCACTCCAGCCTGCGCGACAGAGCGAGACTCCATCTCAAAAAAAAAAAAAAAAAAAAAAAAAAATTAAATTAAAAAAGGGCAACCCAAACCCATTTTCCAAGTCACCTAGGCTCCAAATCTGTGATACCTCCCCTCTTATGACCTCTACATCCAATAAATAGCCCCCCAACAACCTTAGTCCCCTGCACTCTCTGCATGCCCCATATACTTCAACCAAATCAGACCACTTGCTTATCCCCATTCCTGAATATACCATTCTGCTTCTAGAACTATTGCAGATTCTGTACTTAACTCTACTGAAAGTCCATACCCAGTAGGCCCTTCTCTTTAAAGGCATGTCTGAGTCATCCCTCAGAAGTCCATCTCAAAGCCTTGTATGAGGTAGGTATGCAAAGCAAGTGTTTTTCAGATTGAAGAAATAAAGTGGTTTGCCCCAAGCCACGTGGCTAGTTACAAATGTTCTGCCATATGATGGAGTCTGCACATTCAGATGATAGACACTATATTTCCTCCTTTCTTTATTGGGCTTACAATGTCATAAGGATATGGACTTCTTAGGAAAAGGTAGTGATTTGAGGAATTCTAAACTACAATTTAAATAACCATCCTGCTATTTTGAGCCTTTGGCATACCATACACTATAATTTTGTCCCTGTGTCTGTGTAACACAAGATAACTGATATAAGCATTTTATATATGTTCATGGGTTAGATGTGAATCTTTATCCAAACATGCTGTAGCCTGCCTGATTCCTTATGGGCCAGGAAAGCATTTAGAATACTAAGATATATTTCCAATTGTGCTTGCTCAGATCAAATTGAGAATCATTGTGGGATCCCTGGGTGAATTTTAAACAAATCAGAGGGTAACACAGCCAATATTTGAGCCACGTAGCTGGCTCTTACAATGAAATGTCTATAGCCAACCTTGTTTGTGTGCTCATGATTCTTTTTTAAAAGATGTGTGGAGCCATTGGAGAAAGAAAGTAAAGCAGTATTTATTGAGTACCTACTTAGGCATGTGACTAGATACTTTGACCATTATTACCATGACCCTAAAAGTAGATAGGAACTACAAGAAGATACAGGGAGGTGGAGAGACAGGCAGCAAGGCCATTTGGCCAGACCTCAAATGATGGGGCCTCAATTTTGGTTGCTTTTGAGAGGCAAATTTGAGCAGGGTTGGTTTAAGCCTTGAACTATATCCTTCAGTTCTTTCTAAGAGCCATATTGCCCTCAGTTGCCAAGGCCTGATCTAGTCTTTCACAGTACCTGTAAATGCCAGCTGGGTTTGTGATCAAGAAACTGTTACCTTGGCCACTTAAGAGACAGCGCTCAAAGTTATTACAATTTCTGATTATGATAACTTTCTTCCTCCGGAACATAGAGAAATATGCTCTTTGGATGTCATTCAGCTATTTCCATAAATATAAAAGAAAATGATTAATTGCACATATTCTTATATATTATAAATTGCGTACATAATGATATCTATTTTAATGTATTGGTTTATGATAGCTTGAAATTCCTGATTTATCTCTTTTTTTTTTTTTTTTTTGAGACAAAGTCTTGCTCTGTCGCCCAGGCTGGAGTGCAGTGGCCAATCTCGGCTCACTGCAATCTCCACCTCCTGGGTTCACGCCATTCTCCTGCCTCAGCCTCCCAAGTAGCTGGGACTACAGACACCTGCCACCATGCCCGGCTAATTTTTTGTATTTTTTTTAGTAGAGATGGGGTTTCACCATGTTAGCCAGGTTGGTCTCGATCTCCTGACCTCGTGATCCGCCCGCCTCGGCCTCCCAAAGTGCTGGGATTACAGGCGTGAGCCACTGTGCCCGGCCTTATTTCTTAAATTCTTTATAATTTTCTACATTTCCCCTTTATTAGCTTTAAACATAATTTACATAAAACAGAACAATTTCACATTCAATTATGTTCTTATATATTTACAGTAGTATTTTTGGGTTTTTTTTTCAGTTCTGTAATAATATTATTCAGATAAGTTTGATTTGTTTTTGTTTTTCTTTTTGCTTTTTTTTGTTGTTTTTGTTTTGTTGTTGTTGTTGTAGTAGTTGTTGTTTTTGAGATGGAGTCTCGCTCTGTCGCCCAGGCTGGAGTGCAGTGGCACGATCTCAGCTCACTGCAAGCTCCGCCTCCTGGGTCCACACCATTCTCTTGCCTCAGCCTCCCGAGTAGCTGGGACTACAGGCGCCTGCCACCACGCCCTGTTAATTTTTTGTATTTTTAGTAGAGACAGGGTTTCACTGTGTTAGCCAGGATGGTCTTGATCTCCTGACCTCGTGATCTGCCCGCCTTGGCCTCCCAAAGTGCTGGGATTGCAGGCGTGAGCCACCGTGCCCGGCCTATGTTTTGTTTTGTTTTTGAGACAGGGACTCACTCTGTCACCCAGGCTGGAGTGCAGCGGCATGATCACAGCTCACTGCAGCCTTGGACTCCTGGGCTCAAGCAACCCTCCCACCTCGGTCTCCCAAAGCACTGGAATCACAAGGAAAACCCACCACACTCAGTCCCAGGATTTTTGAAACTGGAATTGAGGGAAGAAACCAGGCCTTCTTTGATAGTGAAGCTAGATCCATGAGATACGAGAGATACCAAAAGCCATGATCCCCTCTCTGGGGAAAAAGCTGGACTGAAAGAATAAAGCCAACATGTGGGGAGGGGGACAAACAAAACCAGGAGAAAGTATCCTGGAGACATTTTAGTCCTCATTCCAGTTATCCCTTATTCTAGATGCCCTACGATCCTACCACTACATTCTCCTTTTTGCCCAAGCTGAGTCAAGCCATCTTTATATAACTAGTAACTGGCAGAGCAAAGAGGCCTGGATGGGTAAGTCTGACTCCTGAGCCCATGCTGTTTTCACTGCAGGAGACCAAGTTTCATCTAATCACTCAGATCTTATCCCTGACAACATGGGAATCAACAGCACAAAGGTACCAAACCCAGCCCTTCAACTTCACGTGACTCATACCCACTTCAGCCTCAATCCTCTACAGAATGTGGGAAGCTGGTGTTCTCACTGGTGTTGTACATTTCAAGATGACACGTGCATCTAGGGGCATGGGTTCAAAAGGAAATACTACACTCCCAGCTGTGTGTCTACACCGAACTTAGATGGGGTATGGTGAATAATCAGCCCCACAAAGCCACACCCAGGCAAGCTTGTACATACTTGAAAGAGTAAGAGAATGTGGAAAATCTGAATTAAGGCAAAGGTAACAGGCCTCTACATGGTTATATTCTTTGCTGCTCCCAATGTAGTTTCCCATGTTATCTTGTTTTGAGTCTTACAGCAATCCTGGAGGGACAAAGAGCAGGTATAGTATCAACTACATTTTACAGAAAAGAAAACTATGAAAAAACAGTTGCCACAGTGCCAGGGCAGAGCAGATGCTCAGTAAACTCCTTCCTCCATTCCATGCGGTTTGGATGCTCAGTGACCATACGATGCATGAACAAATGTGGCTCAGTGGCATGAAGTGACTCATTCAGTGTGACACAGCTAATAAGGGGGCAGAGGAGGCACTTAAACTTGGATTATCTCGCCCTGGGCCACACTACACAAAGCTACATCCCAAACTGTGAGCATTTCTATCCGCTTCTTGAATTCATGGACTGCAAGTTCAGAGACCTTAATTCCCCACTGCATGAAAGAGGCTTTCTCATGCCTGCCAGCCCTGCAGAAAATTCTTCAAATAAATGCTTGCTGGCCCTTGAAATTATTAGATCTTCCAGCATTGAAATATCTTGATTCTCAAGCAAGCTGTATCAGAAACCGATGGCTCGAGCACAAAAACGCTCAAGAAAAAAAAAAAAAAAAATGAATACCACAGGAGCTAGCAAGTAATTTATGAACCAGACACGCGGCCCAGTCTCCTTTTGCTGCTCCCAGTGGTATTTGAAGCTAATTTGAGGAGGCAGCAGGACATTCCATTGCCTGAAACCCATGGAGGGGAAAACCCTGCCCTTCTATTAGTAGGCAATCCCAGCAGTAGAAAAACATGATTTCTCCTGATGAAAACATAAAGATGATTCAGGCCTGTCCTTGCTTTATTCCCTTCCCACCAAAAGAATATCAGTTCCGATATCACATGCAGAAATTAGATCAAAATGTAAGTGGGGGCAGAGGCAGTGCTGTCACTTGGGGAATCTCCCTCGGCTGAAGTTGCAGAAGCTCTCCCTGCACCCACGGGGAGACATCTGTCATTGACTTTCCTGGCACCTGACAGATGCTCCTGTTCCCTGGGCAGGCAGAATCAGCTGGGTGTGAATATCTAACTCGAATCTGTCTTGGACCATCTGAGTTCCTGGCTGGATTCCAACCAGACCCAATCCTGAGGAAATAAATAGAATAATCCTCATGGGGAGATAATTTCCTCCTTTGGACAGACTCTTCCAGGTCAACCAAGACCAGCCTGGGATCCCTGTCAGCTTTGGGAAAAATGAGAACTCAAGTGTATCCCAGGTCACAGGGTGGCTGGAGGCATTTGGTCATACAAGAAAGCAAGCAAATGAGAAAAGCAACTGAGCACCCAGTATGTGTGAGGTGCTGTGGAAGATTCAACAGTGGCAAAAAGCCTTCTTCTTCTTTTTTTTTTTTTTTTTTTTTTTTTTTTTGAGACAAGGGTCTTGCTCTGTTGCCTAGGCTGGAGTGCAGTGGCACAATCATGGCTAAGTGCAACCTCCCAGAGAAGTCTTCTTTTTTTTTTTGAGACAGAGTCTTACGCTGCCACCCAAGTTGGAGTGCAGTGGTGGTTGGAGTGCACTGCAACCCTTGCCTCCTGGGCTCAAGCAATCCTCCCACCTCAGCCTCTGGAGTACCTGAGACTACAGACTACAGGTGTGCACCACCACACCTGACTAATTTTTTTTTTTTTTGTAGGGTCTCACTATTTTGTCCAGGCTGGTCTCGAACTCCTGGGCTCAAGTGATCCGCCCGCCTTGGCCTCCCAAAGTGCTGGGATTACAGGTGTGCACCACTGTGCCTATCTGGGAAAAGCCTTCTTTTTATAATCTAGAGAGGAGGTAAATCACATAATGGCAATTAATTCATTTAATAGACATTCTTAGAACATCCACCAAGAACAAGTACCAGGAAAGATGAGAACATGCTGGAAAGGATTTTTTGTATCTTTTGTAGAGACAGAGCATCACTATGTTGCCCAGGCCAGTCTCAAACTTCCGAGCTTAAGCAATCCTCCAGCGTTGGTCCCCTCAAGTGCTGGCATTACAGGCTTGAGCCACCACGCCCGGCCAGGAAAGGATTTTGAAGCAGGGCTTCTTAGGACAGCTAAACTTTGGTTGATCACTCAAACCTCAAGTGAAGACACTGGATTTTAAATCATGTCAGTCCCCCTGCGTTGGTAAGCAGTCTCCAGATAATTTATTGATACTTGCCAAAATCATCAGGAGATGAACTTAGAAATCAGAAGGCCAAGTTGACCATTTATAATGAGGGCAAAGCTTTCCAGTGCTAGCAGGACTCCAGCCTAAAATTACACAGGCTCGGCCGGGCGCGGTGGCTCACACCTGTAATCCCAGCACTTTGGGAGGTTGAGGTGGGTGGATCACAAGGTCAGGAGATCAAGACCATCCTGGCTAACACGGTGAAACCCCATCTCTACTAAAAATACAAAAAATTAGCCAGGTATGATGGCAGGCACCTGTAGTCCCAGTTACTGGGGAGGCTGAGGCAGGAGAATGGCATGAACCCGGGAGGCGGAGCTTGCAGTGAGCCGAGATCTGTCCACTGCACAGAGCGAGACTCCGTCTAAAAAAAAAAAAAAAAAAAAAAAAAATTACACAAGCTCTAGGACCACGTGTCTGTGTCATAGGGCACTATTTTAAAAGGAAAGACTTTTGTAGAACACTAGGAAAGGAGCCATTTGTAACCCTCTTGTAAAAGACTAGGACAAATGAAAATTAATTGCAAGCCCTTAAGGGTAACCGAAACCCTTACAATACAATAATACACCTTGGTGCATAAAATCATAATGGCATCCCAAAGAGTCCTGAGCACAGATATCAGCACAGCTTCTCCTGCACACTGGGACATCCAGCGGGGGCAATTGTTCCCATGTTTTCTCATCAGTCACTCATTAACATCCACTTGTCTGGCCAAGTCACTCAGGAGATGCCTGACTCCTACTAACTCAGAAAAACCTGGAACATGTGGCAAGCTCTGCAGGCAAAAGATGTTTATTGGGCTGGGCATGGTGGCTCACACCTGTAATCCCTGCACTTTAGGAGGCCGAGGTGGACGGATCACTTGAGCTCAGGAGTTGGAGTGGCCAATATGGTGAAACCTCTGTCTCCACTAAAAATACAAAAATTAGCTGGGCATGGTGGCACATGCTTGTAGTCCCAGCTACTCAGGAGGCTGAGGCAAGAGAATCACTTGAACCCGGGAAGCAGAGATTGCAGTGAGCCGAGATGGTGCCACTGCACTCCAGCCGGGGCGTTGCAGCAAGACTCCATCAAAAAAAGAAGAAGAAGGAGAAGGAGAAGAAGAAGAAGAAGAAGTTGTTTACTGATTGCAGGGAAGTAATCTGTTTGGTGAGTGAAAGGGGCAGTACTCAGTCCTTATTCTGATTTCCAGTTCAAATCTGAGAAGATTACAGGGCTAGAAAAAATGTGTCTGTCCTCAGAAATTCTGGGAAAATTGCAAGCAGGCAACATTTTGAAAAAGCTTTTTGAGCCAAGAACAAACTTGAGTACACATCCCTTTTTCTGATGCCTTTTCTCTTTTTTTTTTTTTTTTTTTTTTTTTGAGATGGAGTTTTGCTGTTGTTGCCCAGGCTGGAGTACAGTGGTGGGATCTCAGCTGACTGCAATCTCTGCCTCCTGGGTTCAAGCAATTCTTCTGCCTCATCCTCCAGAGTAGCTGGGATTATAGGCGCTCACCACCACGCCTGGCTAATTTTTTGTATTTTTAGTAAAGACGGGGTTTCATCATGTTGACCAGGCTGGTCTCGAACTCCTGACCTTAGGTGATCCGCCTGCCTCGGCCTCCCAAAGTGTTGGGATTACAGGTGTAAGCGACCGCACCCAGCCCCAGCACCAGGCGCTTTCTCAAGTAATCCCCTGCTGAGGCTGGCCGCTTCCTTTGCTGCTAAAAGGATTTGCCTAACCTAACTTCTTTGAGCCTCAACTGTGTCACCTGCACAGTAAGATAATAGTAGGTAGTGCTTACCTCACATGCTGCCTGAGGATTAAATGTGTTAACGCTGGTGAAGTGATTGGACAGAACTTAGCACATAACACTCAGCCAGTGTTAGAGATGACACCGCCATCACCATCATTATTTCTGGTATTTCCAACTGTCCTTTCCTCCCTCACAGCCAGTTCTTTGCCAATCCTATTCTTTCTCAGTCACTATTTATTATTCATTTGGAAATATTTTCCATGGCTCCTGTTTTTGTCCTCTGCACATATTTTTTCTGTATATTATCCATATGTTATTTCCAAATATTACTTTAATAGCAAGAGCCTAACAAGGTCATTTTCACAACCCCCTTATCTTGCGTTAGTGATCAGCGAACTGAATGTCACACAGGCTAGAGGTAATTATGACTTTATTTACAAAACAGCTGACGTTGAAGAGCTGTATTTGAAAGACCAAAGTAACCAACCATCTTGGGTTGCCTAGGACTGACTGGGTTCCCAGGACACAGGATCTTCAATGCCCAAATCAGGGAAGTCTTGTGCAAACTGGGACAAGTTGGTCACCATAGGCAGAAGAGCATAATGCAGGCTTTGGAAACTGGATTCAAATTCTTTTTTTTTTCTGGGACGTGGTGGCTGAAGGAGGCAGAGCTGTGGAGGAGCCCAGTGTCCGGGCTCTGCCCCCACCCCACCTAGTCCTGCCTTCCTGGATTCAGATTCTGACTCTGCTGTTTCCTAACTGTGTAAACTTGGACAAATTACTTAACTTCTCTGAGCCTCAGTTTTCTCATCTGTAAAATGGAGATAATACAAGTACCTACACAGGATTGTTATGAGAATTAAATGAGTTAATAAATGTAAACACAGCTCAGGATATTGTCTGGGACATAGTATCTGCATGACATATGTCACCCACTATTACTGATTCAAAGTTGTGTAATATCAACTTTGAATTGTGTGAATGTACAATAAAATGCCTGTTATTAGCTGGGTGAAGTGGCTCACACCAGTAATCCCAGCTACTCTGGAGGCTGAGGTGGGAGGATTGCTTCAGGCCAAGAGTTCAAGCCTGCAGTAAGTTGTGATCATGCTACTGCACTCCAGCTTGGGTTACAGAGTGAGACCCTGTCTCTCTCTCTCTCTTTTTTTTTTTTTTCTTTTGGAGACAGAATTTCGCTTTTATTGCCCAGGCTGGAGTGCAATAGTGTGGTCTCTGCTCATTGCAAACTCCGCCTCCCAGGTTCAAGCGATTCTCCTGCCTCAGCCTCCTGAGTAGTTGGGATTACAGGCGCCCACCACCATGCCCAGCTAATGTTTGTATTTTTAGTACAGACTTGGTTTCACCATGTTGGTTAGGCTGGCCTCAAACTCCTGACCTCAGGTGATCCACCCACCTCAGCCTCCCAAAGTGTTGGGATTACAGGTGTGAGCCACTGTGCCCGGCTGAAACCCTGTCTCTTAAAAAAAAATAAAATAAAATCTCTGTTGACCAGACACATTCTAACGTGTATCTTTTTTTTTTTTTTTTTTTGAGGTGGAGTCTTGCTCTGATGCCCACGCTGGACTGTATTAGTGGCACGATCTCTGCTCACTGCAAGCTCCGCCTTTTGTGTTCACACCATTCTCCTGCCTCAGCCTCCCGAATAGCTGGAACTACAGGCGCCTGTCACCATGCCTGGCTTTTTTTTGTTGTTGTATTTTTAACCAAAAATATATATATTTTTTATTTTAGTACTTCCCTTTTAACTGGAAGTACAAAAGCAGAACATGCCAATAGTTTGTTCTCCCCAAATGTAAAGTCCAGGCTTAGTCTTAAGTGTTGCTATGGTTTTAGCCCAAATCACTTACATGCATTTGCTGTCATGTATATCATTGCTGATGCTGAACATAATCACTCCGAAACAAACCCCTTGATACTGAATCAAAAAGTATCCATCCCATCATCTTTACTACACTCTTCTAGAATCATGGGCCAGGACAATGTAGAAAGATTTACAATAGGCCGGGCATGGTGGCTTACGCTTGTAATCCCAGCACTTTAGGAGGCCAAGGCGGGCAGATCACCTGAGGTCAGGAGTTGGAGACCAGCCTGACCAACATGGAGAAGCCCCATCTCTACTAAAAATACAAAAAAATTAGCCAGATGTGGTGGCGCATGCCTGTAATCCCAGCTACTTGGGAGGCTGAGACAGGAGAATCTCTTGAACCCAGGAGGCAGAGGTTGTGGTGAGCCGAGATCGGGCTATTGCACTCCAGCGTGGGCAACAAGAGTGAAACTCCATCTCAAAAAAAAAAAAGAAAGAAAAAAATTTACAGTAGGCCAGGCCAGGTGGCTCACATCTATAATCCCAATACTTTGATCGCTTGAGGCCAGGAGCTTGAGAACAACAATTTGGGTGACAAAGTTAAACCTCATCTTTACGTTTATTGTGGCACTATTCACAATAGCAAAGACTTGGAACCAAGCCAAATGTCCAACAATGATAGACTGGATTAAGAAAATGTGGCACATATACACCATGGAATACTATGCAGCCATAAAAAATGATGAGTTCATGTCCTTTGCTGGAAACCATCATTCTCAGCAAACTATCGCAAGGACAAAAAACCAAACACCACATGTTCTCACTCATAGGTGGGAATTGAACAATGAGAACACATGGACACAGGAAGGGGAACATCACACACTGGGGCCTGTTGTGGGGTGGGGGGAGTGGGGAGGGAGAGCATTAGGAGATATACCTAATGTAAATGACGAGTTAATGGATGCAGCATACCAATATGGCACATGTATACATATGTAACAAACTTGTACATTGTGCACATGTACCCTAAAACTTGAAGTATAATAATAAAAAAAAAACCTCATCTTTACAAAAAAAAAAAAAATTCTAATTAGCCAGATATGTAGTCCCAGCTACTCAGGAGGTTGAGCTGAGAGGATCACTTGAGCTTGGGAGGTCGAAGCTGCATGCAGTAAGCCCTGATTGCACCACTGCGCTCCAGCCTGGGTGACAGCAAGATGCTGTCTCAAAAAAATAAAAAATAAAAATAAATAAAAATTTACAAGAAGCATTCTAAGAAAAGAGGGTTTTTTGTTGTTGTTGTTGTTTGATGGAGTTTTGCTCTTGTTGCCCAGGCTGGAGTGCAATGGCGTCATCTCGGCTCACTGCAACCTCTGCCTCCTGAGTTCAGGAGATTCTCCTGCCTCAGCCTCCCAACTAGTTGCGATTACAGGTGCCTGCCACCACACCCAGCTAATTTTTGTATTTTTAGTACAGATGGGATTTTGCCACGTTGGCCAGGCTGGTCTCGAACTCCTGACCTCAGGTGATCCACCTGCCTCAGCGTCCCAAAGTGTTGGGATTATGGGTGTGAGCCACTGGGCCTGGTCTAAAAAAAGAGATTTTTGTTAGCCCTCCTTTAAACAGAAAAATCCATTATCTGGAACTTCGTCTATTCCCAAACATATATAAGCTTTTTTAAAAAAAAATTTAGCCAAAGAAACCCTAAATCCATGCTGTAGTATAGAAAATGATTCTGGATTAATGGGAATAGCTCTACCACAACCCAATCTGTCTGTGCCTCAGCATTTTCTTCCTTTTTTCTAAAGAGGATATTCTCTTTAATCTGGACACATCTGTCTGTGACAAACATGGTCCCTGAACAGGACCATACATTCAACAAACACTGAGAATTTTTTATGTTTCAGGCACTCTTCTTGCAGGCACTGATGATAAGCATTGGAAAACAAGACAGAAATATCTCTGCTCTTATAGAGCTTTCAATCTGGCCACAAATCAATAAGTAAACAGGATGGTGTTTGATAGTATGGGGCAGAAAGGTGTGATACCTTTCCTCATCTTCTATCATAAGGGCCATGGCTGACACTCAAAACGAAAGACAGATTAACAAGAGAAAAGGATAGCAGATGAATTTAATCAAAGTTTTACATGATATGGTTGCCTTCAGAAATAATGACCAATAGACCCAGGGAAAACTATTTTGACACTTAAGATTCTATGAAGAATGGATAGCCATGTAGAAGTGATTGCACAAAAGGATATGATCTAGCCGGGAGTAGTAGCTCATGTCTGTAATCCCAGTATTTTGGGAGGCTGAGGCAGGGGGATTGCTTAAGCCCAGGAATTCAAGACCAGCCTGGGCAACATAGTGAGACTCTGGTCTCTACAAAAACAAAAAAACAAAAAAAAAATTAATTAGCTAAGCATGGTGGTGTGTGCCTGTAGTCCCAACTACTCAGGGGGCTTAGGTGGGAGGATTGCTTAAGTCCGGGAAGTTGAGGCTGTAGCGAGCCATGATCGTGTCACTGCACTCTAACCTGGGCAATAAAGTGAGACACTTTCTCAAAAAAGAAAGAAAGAAAGAAAAGAGTATGATCTAATGGCAATAGACTGAGGGAGAAAACCCAGCAAGATCCATCCATTCAGATTCTTCCTGGCCTCTCTGTGTAGCATTTCTTCCCCCTTCCCTCCCCAATTCGTATGAGACAGGACCCCTCTGGAATGAGGGTTTTCCAGGGAGAAGGAAGAGAGTGACCTTTCTAAGTTTTATGTCTTACTTTGGGAGACAGGGGTTCTAGCTTCTATGAGCTGCCATCGGGAAGAGAAATTCTCCACTTCAGGGGAGAAAAAGGAGTGGAAGACAGGAGAGCAGGAGAAAGTCGGACAGACTTTGCCTCTGAGGCCTTCCAGTCTCCTTTAATTCAAAGCGCTCAGCATGCCAAAGTGCCATATTTTGGGGGTATCACTTTCTGAGCCCTGACAATAGCAATAATGGTTATGGCTATTCATTCATTCATTCATTCATCCAACATTCATTCAAATAAGCTGTAGTGAGCATCAACAATGGGCCAGGTACTGTGCTAGATATTGGAGACACATCAATGAGCAAAGCCTGACAGAGATCCCTGCTCACTGGACCTTATTATGTTTCAGCTCCTAGAGATGACAGTTGTTGTGGGGTTGGAGGTGGGAATCCTATTTTAGAAGCAGTGGGCAGGGGATGCTTCTTTGAGAAAGGAACTTTAGCTGAAGGCGGAGCGTCTCCAAGAGCCTGGTAAGGAGAAGAGCAGGTACAAAGGCCCTGAGGCAGGAAGGCAGCTTCCAGGAATAGAAAGGAGGCTAGTGGGCGGGCTGCAGTGGCTCACACCTATAATCCCAGCACTTTGGGAGGCCGAGGTGGGCAGATCACTTGAGGTCAGGAGTTTGAGACCAGCCTGGCCAACAGGTGAAACCCCGTCTCTTCTGAAAATACAAAAATTAGCCGGGTGTGGTGGCGCATGCCTATAATCCCAGCTACTCAGGAGGCTGAGGCAGGAGAATTGCTTGAACCTAGGAGGTGGAGATTGCAGTGAGCCAAGATCACGCCACTGCACTCTAGCCTGGGTGACAGAGCGAGACTCCACCTCAAAAAAAAAAAAAAAAAAAGAGGCTAGTGGAGCTGAAGCAAAGCTTCGCGGAACTCATACTTTGTGAAAAAATTCTCAGGTCCCCCAAACTTTTTTTTTTTTTTTTTGAGACGGAGTCTCGCTGTCACCCGGGATGGAGTGCAGTGACGTGATCTTGGCTCACTGCAACCTCTGCCTCCCAGTTCAAGTGATTCTCCTGCCTCAGCCTCCCCAGTAGCTGGGACTACAGGCACCCGCCACCACACCCGGCTAATTTTTGTATTTTTAGTAGAGATGGGGTTTCACCATATTGGCCAGGCCGGTCTTGAACTCCTGACCTTGTGATCTGCCCACCTCGGCCTCCCAAAGTGCTGGTGTTATAGGCATAAGCCACTGCACCTGCCCCCTTTTATTATTTATTTATTTATTTTGATACAGAGTCTCACTCTGTCACCTAGGCTGGAGTGCAGTAGGATGAGCATAGCTCACTACAGCCTTGATCTCCCGAGTGATGCTTCCTGCCTCAGCCTCCCTAGTAGCTGGAACTACAGGCACACACCACGCCTGGATAATTTATTTTTATTTTTTTATAGAGACAAGGTCTTGCTATGTCGCTGAGGCTGGTCTTGAACTCCTGAACTCAAGCAATTCTCCTGCCTCGGCCTCCCAAAGTGCTGGGATTACAGGCATGAGCCACTGCTCCTGCCCCAGGTCCCCAAACTTTCAAATGGTAGTTGGACAGGAGGATCTGGGGCACCGGGGAGGAGGAAAGCTTTCACTTCCTTCTACTTACCTAGTTCCTGTGCCTGGGACAGGACCCTGAAAGGAACAGAACAGTTCTCTAATCCCAAACTCCCAGGGAAGTGAGAGTGCTGGTGAGGAGACACTGGTGTGCTACTGCCTGCCATGTTGGGAGCCAGTCGTCCCTCTCCAAACTACAGAGGCTTCCTCTGCTGGGTGCATTACCTTTCCCTTTCTGGAGAGAGTAGAGGCACCCAGCCACGTGCTATAATAGGTATACTAAATTTTTCCAGCATCCCAACACCACCTCTCACTTCCCTGCTTTGTTAGAGCTCTGATTTTTTTTCTGCCCCCAGGTGCGGAACAATGTGTGATAAGCTGGGTTTTTATCTGCTTTCGTTAGGTCTGTTTGTTTTCTCCACTTAGGGAATTCCTCCCACCCCCTAAGCAGCCTAGACAAACCCATTTCAAGTCTTGTGTATTTTCCACCTCTGGGTGTGAGGGCCAACAACTGGCAAAGGCATCTCCACAGGGCAGCCAGCAGCCACCCTGCAAAGGTATAACATAATGCTTTTGGGGGTAATTTACACTGAAAGGACAGTTGAAAGTTATTCTTCATTTGCAGCTCGCTGGCATTTCACACAGTGATAAAACTCAGTGGTACTCCCAGAAAGGGGCCCCTCTAGGCCAGGTCACTGATGCCTTTTGCATCTCTCTCTCTCTCTCTGTCTCTCTCTCTCTGTCTGTCTGTCTCTCTCTCTCTCTGTCTCTCTCACACACACACACACACACACAACTGTGAATTGCCACCTTTCCATTTACTTTAGAGGGAAAAGGGAGTTCAGAGCCACACCCCAGAGCTGGCAGGCAGAACGGGGTGGGTCAGGGCCTTCTCTTCAACATTCACTGATGTAAGAATGACCCACCCTCCTTCGCCCTAGGGCTCAGCACTTCCTCTGCTTCCCAGCCACTTCTGGGAAGGCTCTCCCTTCCCCAAGGGTGCTGAGAAACTGGCTTCTTAAAGTGCAAGAGAATGTAGGAGAAGCCCCATCTTAAATTAGGTTGGACAGCTGCCTTCTTAGAATAGCAGGTTTTCAGAAGCTAATGGGGTTAATATCTTCTGTTTCCATGAACAGCTTCGAGAGAGGCTTCTACATAGAGAAAGAGGACCCCAGTAGAGCAGGACCCCAATGCCTAGTCCTGGGAAGAGACAATGGGGTCCCCAAAAGATGGTTTAGAGAGGCTTTCCCCCGTCCTGTAATCAGCCACCCCTGCTCCCTGACTTTGATGGGTGCTATTGATTGATACTGACTGTTCCCCAGTCTTTTGTAAAGGGCAAGCCCCCCTCCTACCCTACATGTTTTCAACCTTTATGCCCTACTGGATAGAAATTTTGAAGCCACACTAGTACAAATAATAATAGCAATAGCTTGGAAGCTGATTAAGACCGTCTGCCATCCACACTCTCAACCCTAAAGTATTCTATATTTCTAGAATGCTTCATAATTTATACATCCTTTTCCTCCTTAAGTTATTGATTTAACTTCATGATGAACCCGTGAGAAAATAGTTCAGGGCTATTAGCCCCATTTTACTACAGAAATAAATGTAGTAAAATAAATGGAATATTCCAGAAATAAACAACTCATAATTTTTAAATTACATCCTGTTCTGAATAGCATGATGAAATCTCACACCTTCCCGCTGTGTCCTGCCTGGGACTTAAGTCACCCCTTTGTCCAGTGTATCCATGCTGTACACTGGACAATATACAGAGGAAACTGATGCTCAGAGAGGTTAAGTAACTTGTCCAAGGTCATCAAGCTAATACAGGAAGTGGTGAAATAGGGATCGGATCCAAGCTTCTCAATTCCTAGTTCAAAAGGCTGAACCCTGTGTCCCTTCTGCTCCGTGTAACCTCAGCTGCTCCTCCACCCACATCTCTGTGGTTGGCAAACAGAGACCACATGTGCTTAGACTGGCTGGGGGAAGAGGCAGAACCGACTCTCCCTTGTGAGGTGGTGGAGCATGCTGTCAGTGACAGCCTCATTAGGATGATTAAATCGTCCTGTGCTGGTGACAGATTGTAAGACTGGAAGCAGGTGGACAATGAACCGAGTGAGCCTCTGGGATGGCTCAACCCATGTGAACCATATATCATTAGGAGCTGGCAGAGCCCACTGGGCTCCTCAGCACCTCTGGGGACAAGACAGTCTGGGGCTCTGATGAGCCAGATGTTATGTCCTGCCATTTGCATCTAAAATTCCTCATTTCCTCGTGTGGATTGACGGAAGGGGCATAAAGGGGTGGTATAATGGGGCTGGCACTTTCAGCTCCTTTCCTAACCCCATTTAGGGCAGCCTCAGGGAGGAAGTTCCCCAAAGGTTAAATGACTTTAGGTGACAGCAGGAATACAATTGGACAACTTGGCTAAGAAGTGTTGGAGGCCTGTGGAGGGGCAATTAGGCAGAATCCATCAGGCATTCAAACAAATGAATTTATTCTACAAACATATTCTCTCATGGGCCAAATGAAGCGTTCATGAAGACATTCACTACAGCATTTGTCCAGGTATTGAACAAATGCCTAAGAAGCATTGAAGAAAGCGCAGAGGACATAACAAAGTAGCTGCCCTCGCGGGCTTTCATTCAGGAGAGGGATCATTTATTCATTCATTCCTTTTTTTCTTTTTTTCTAGAGACAGGGTCTCTGTTGCCCAAGCTGGAGTGCAGTTGCACAATCATAGTTCACTGCAGCCTCAAACTCCTGAGTTCAAGCGATCCTCCCACCTCAGCCTCCAAAGTAGCTGGGACTACAGGCATATGCCAGCATACCTGGCTAATTTTTTTTTTTTTTTATTTTGTATAGAGATGAGCCTCGCTTTGTTGCCCAGGCTGGTCTCGAACTCCTAGGCTCAAGCAGTTCCCCCACTTCAGCCTCCCAAAGTGCCCAAAGATTTTGAGCCACAGCACTCTGCCTCAATAAATTTTTACTGAGCCCCTACTATGTACCAGGCTTTGTTCTAGGATAGGGTTGTCAGATAAAATACAGGTCTCTCTGTTAAATTTGGATTTCAGATAAACAGCAACATTTTGTTTAGTATTACTATTCCTCAAATATCCTACCCTTTTGGGTCATAAGTATGAAACGTGTTTATACTAAGGAACTACAGTAGTCCCCTGTTATCGTGGGGGTATACTTTCCAAGACCCCAAGTAAATGCCTGAAACTGCAGATAGTAGCAAACCCTCTATATACTATGTTTTTTCCCCATACATACCTATGATAAAGTTTAATTTCTAAATTAGGTACAGTAAGAGAGATTAGCAACAACAATAATAAAATAGAACAATTATGACAATAAGCCAGCATCACTACTCTTGCACTTTGGGGTCATTATTAAGTAAAATAAGGGTTATTTGAACACAAGCACTGCAATACTGAAATAGTCAATCCGATAACCTAGACAGCTACAAAAAGTGACAAACAGGCAAAGAGCATATACAGCATGGATATATTGGACAAAGGGGTGACTTAAGTCCCAGGTAGGCCACAGTGGGAAGGTGTGAGATTTCATCACACTAGTCAGAACAGCATGTAATTTAAAAATTATGAGTTGTTTATTTCTGGAATTTTCCATTTAATGTTTTCAGACTGCAGCTGACCATGGGTAACTGAAATCCCAGAAACTGAAACTATGGATAAGGGGGTTCTACTGTGTTCCTTGTTATCTGCATTTCAAATTCAAAATTGAAATTTCAAATAAAAAAATCAAATCTCAAATTCAACACTGGGCAGCTTGTATTTTAATTTGCTCAATCTGGCAAGCCTATTCTAAGAGCATTGTTTATAGAAGGAAAGGTTAGGCAATAACCTAAGTGTCCATCAATAGGGGACCTGTGAAGTGAATTATGGTAAATCCAAACAACAGGAAATTGTTACCAAAGAAATAACGAGATAGGTTTATATGATGACTTGGAATTCTTTCCAAAATGCATAGTTAGGTGAAAAGAGGAAGGTTCAAAATAGTGTACAACTTATCCCACCATCTGGTAAAGAACAATAAATATGGAGATATGTACATATATTTCATCAAAGCATAGACTTTCTGCAAGATGCTCAGAGATGGGTAGCAGTGCTTGCTTCTGCAGAAAGGGAACAAGAAAACTAGGTAATAGGCCAGGTGCGGTGGTTCACACCTGTAATCCCAGCACTTTGGGCGCCCGAGGCAGGCAGATCACCTGAGGTCAGGAGTTTGAGATCAGCCTGACAAACATGGAGAAACCCCGTCTCTACTAAAAATACAAAATTAGCTGGGCGTGGTGACGTATGCCTGTAATCCCAGCTACTCGGGAGGCTGAGGCAGGAGAATCACTTGAACCCAGGAGGCAGAGGCTACAGTGAGCCGAGATTGCACCATTGCACTCCAGCCTGGGCAACAAGAGCAAAACTCCGTCTCAAAAATAAATAAATAAATAAATAAATAAAAATAAAAATAAAGAAAAAGAAAACTAGGGAATAATAGGGAAGCATTAACCTACACCCAGGCTGGAGTGCAATGGCGCAATCTCGGCTCACTGCAACCTCGACCTCTGGGCTCAGGTGATCCTCCCACCTCAGCTTCCCAAGTAGGGACTACAGGTGCGCACCCCCATGCCCAGCTAATTTTTGTATTTTTTGTAGAGTAGGGGGTTTTCTATGTTGCCCAGGCTGGCCTTCTGTACTTTTTGAATTTTGAAATATATCTATACTTAACTGATTTTTTTGTTTTTTTTGTTTTTTTTTGTTTTTTTGAGACAGGGACTCTATTGCCTAGGCTGGAGTGCAGTAGTACGATCTCAGCTCACTGCAACTTTTGCCTCCCGGGTTCAAGTGATCCTCTCACCTCAGCCTCCTGAGTAGCTGGGACTACAGGCGCACACCACCATGCCTGGCTAATTTTTGTATCTTTTTGGTAGAGGTGGGGTTTCACCATCTTGGACAGGCTGGTCTCGAACTCCTGAGTTCAAGTGATTTGCCTGCTGTTAGGTCTATGACTACGCCAATTGTCATGCTGAGGTCTGAGGGAAGTGGGTGGATGAGCAGAAAGAATACTCAGGAGGCCGTAGGCAGGTCAAAGATTATTTTATTCAGCAGCAACTTTCATTAACAACTTTCTCACACTATCCTCCCTGTCTCAGCTGCTTAGTACAACGGCTCTCACACGCAGCTGCACACAGCTGGCTCTCCCTTGCCTTCAGGGTTAGCGGCTTAACTCTTTCTCTCTCTGGGCACGAGCGAGCTGAGCTGTGTCCTGGCTCCCTCCTGTCCATCTCAAGATGGACAGCTTTGACTCTCTCTCTTTCTCTGGGTGTGAGCACCTGTGCAGTGTCAGCAGGGCAATTATACCTTTACAGACAATAGTGGCGTAGGGCCAAGGGATGGCTTTCCCATGTTATGGCTATCTGGCTGTGATAATATGTAGAGTTATACACCTGCAAGTTATGCAGGATGTAAACATCCTACCTTGGCCTATCCTTGACCAACACACAGCCACGTTCTTTATACCCTCCTTGGCCTCCCAAAGTGCTGGGATTATAGGCGTGAGCCACTGAACCGGGCAGTAACTGATTTTTTTTAAGCAAACTTTTTATCTGTATGTGTTTTCAGATATCTTGGCTGGTGGGCCTGTAAGACACTGGGACAGAGTTGCCATAGCCTCCTTAAGGATTTTGGGATGGCCCCAGAAAGAACAGAATAAACTTGGCGAATCACCTAGGTTCAACATAAAGAACTGGGAATGTGGACCACGGCACACACTCAGGGCTGGTTACAGAATTTTCAGGGGCCAGTATAAAATGTATGAATCCAGCCAGGCGTGGTGGCTCATGCCTGTAATCCCAGCACTTTGCGAGGCCGAGGTGGGTGGATCACTTGAGGTCAGGAGTTTGAGACCAGCCCAGCCAACATGGTGAAACCCCGTCTCTACTAAAAATACAAAAATTAGCCAGGCGTGGTGGCAGGTGCCTGTAATCCCAGCTACTTGGGAAGCTGAGGCTGGAGAATCGCTTGAACCCAGGAGGCAGAGGTTGCAGTGAGCTGAGATCGCGCCATTGCGCTCCAGCCTGGGCGACAAGAGCAAAACTCCGCCTCAAAAAAAAAAAAAAAAAAAGGATGACTCCTTGTTTCTAAATTATTAAGAAGTTTAAATGGTGACAGCAGAGCATTAAATCAAGCAGGGGGTCCTTCTAAACATGGGGCCCTGCTTAACTGCACAGGTCACACATCAATGGTGCTGGCCTTGCACAAACACAGTGGCCAGTCACTCAGAAAGGGGCAGTTTTGCCACAAGACATCCCAGTCCTGCAAAGCCGAGAAAAACCCACAGCTGCTGCTAGGTTTCCTTCCACAAGCACACCTGGGAACCTAATTCTTCCCAGAGCCATTTTCCACATGCACCACCACTCTGGTTATGAGTTCAGAAGAGAAACCAAAGCAATAAAATAAACATAAATCAAAGCCAACCGTGTTAATAAAATGGATCCAAAGGGTCAGTGTGGCAGGCAGGACATTAGATTTCAGACAGCTTTAGTATCTTCCAGGACAAATTACATGAACTGCTGTCAGAGGTACCCCCAAAGTTCATGCAAAATATGCCTCCTGGCTCATTTAACTCCCATTTCTCCTCCAGTAAATTATTAACGGAACAAGCTCGAACTGGCAGAGCTGTTGTCTCAACATAGGCCTGATGTCCACACAGAAAATTGCTCAATAATTTGTACAGGAAGTGACCCAGCACTACATTCATTCCCTGAGCACTGGCACCAGGGCACCAGACTGCAGGGGGAAAGAATCCCCAAGACAGCATCCTGCTTCTGTTTGGAGTAGAGTGTAAAATCCCCATCGAGGGGCCGAAGGTGACCCTGCAGCCTCAGAGCAGCAGCCCATAACCCAAGTGTCGGTGACTTCATAAGGCCAAGGACACAAGAGGGGCCCATAGAAGCCTCTGGCAGGTGAGAAGGAGAGACAGGGAAAAGAAAGAAAAAGACTTGATGAGAGGACAGCGCAGGATGAAGAGAGGAGGGGATGGAACAAGAAAGAGGAAAACTTCTCTCTTTGGGGAGGAATATATGGTTTGGGGCAAAATATAGGTTCTAAAGAGCAGCTTCCACCACTTCAATGCACCCATCTCAGCTTCTGGAAGTCTTTCCAGGCCTTGAGGTTCAGCTCCAATGACACCTCCTCCAGGAGGTGGAGGGTAGCTTCCCCTGATGGCCACAGAACAACGTTGCTACCCAAATAAATGATAATACAGTAGGTAAGAGTGGAGAGTTTCCATTTGCCACCTACACCCTCTCATTTAGTACCCCCAGCCCTTCCATGGGCATTATTACTGCCCTAATTTTGCTAATGAAGAAACCGAGGTACTGAGAGATTTAGTAACTTGCCCAAGGACATACAGGTGGTAAGTGCTGCAGCTGAGACCAGACAAACTGACTCCAAAGTCCTTACTTGTAACCACTTGGCTCTACATTTCCCTCTTCTACCTTATTGTGGCTCAGAGGATCACCTGAGCCCAAGAGCTCAAGACCAGCCTGGACAACATAGTGAGACCCCATCTCTACAAAAATTTCTGCCTGTAGTATAGACAGTAGTGTCCAAACTTCACCCCTCCTCCAGGAAACCTCTCTTGAGGATAGGGACTCTATCTTATATCCCTATTCCTCCAGCAATCCACTACAATGTCCAGCACATAGTAGGTGCTCAGTAAATGTTAATTCCATACCTTTCTCTCATCAGACACATGTACAAAAAGTATTGTGTCCAAAACACAGACTAAGAGAAAATATTTACGAATCATATGTGCAACACAGGATTTGTATCCAGAATTTATAATGGGCCAGGCGCGGTGGCTCATGCCTGTAATCCCAGCACTTTGGGAGGTCGAGGAGAGTGGATCACCTGAGGTCAGGAGTTTGAGACCAGCCTGGCCAACATGGCAAAACTCCATCTCTACTAAAAATATAAAAATTAACTGGGCATGGTGGCGGGTGCCTGTAATCCCAGCTACTCAAGAGGCTGAGGCAGGAGAATCACTTGAATCTGGGAGGCGGAGATTGCAGTGAGCCAAGATTATGCCATTGTACCCCAGCCTGGGCAACAAGAGCAGAACTCTGTCTCAAAAACAAAACAAAACAAAAACAAACAAAAACCAGAATTTATAATGAACTCTCATACCTAAATAAGAAAACAGATTACTGACTTTAAAAATAAGCAAAAGACGTAAACAAATACTTCACCAAAGAGAATATTAAGATGGCAGATAGGCACATGAAAAGATGTTCAACAGCCAGGCGAGGTGGCTCATGCCTGTAATGGGTCACTTCCAATGCAATTACTGAGACAAGAAGATTGCTTGAGGCCAGGAGTTCGCCCAGCCTGGGCAATATGCAAGACCTCATCTCTACAAAAAAATAAAAATAATTTTTTAAAAAAGAAATAATCATCATGTACAGTCACTCAAACCTGAAATCCCAACACTTTGGGAGGCCAAGGCAGGAGGATTGCCTGACCCTGGGAGTTGGAGACCAGCCTGGGCAACATAGTGAGACCTTGTCTCTACAAAACTTTTTTTAATTAGCTGGGCATGGTGGCACACATCTGTGGTCCCAGCTACTCAGGGGGTTGAGGTGGGAGGATCACTTGAGCCTGGGAGGTCAAGGCTGCAGGGAGCCATAATTGTACCACTGCACTCCAGCCTGGGAGGCAGGGCAAGACTGTCTGAAACAAACAAACAAAAAAGAAGTATCAATCTGAATCCCATAAATATGTACAATCATTACATATAAACTAAAAATAAAAGTATAAATAATCACCAATTGGGAGAAAAACAGTGCTTGGCATATAGCAGGCATTCAATAAATATTTGTAGAATTAATAGTCTCAGTGAAGCAGCCAGTCATTCATTCTATTGCAAAATAACTCAAATGAAAAGAAATTTATGAAATTTTTTTTTACTAATGTTAAGCTGAAATCACCCCTATATAAAAAGATTCATGGGTCGGATTCGGTGGCTCATACCTGTAATCCCAGCACTTTGGGAGGCCAAGGCAGGCAGATCACTTGAGGTCAGGAGTTCAAGATCAGTCTGGCCAATATGGCAAAACCCTGTCTCTAATAGAAATACAAAAAGTAGCCGGGTGTGGTGGTGCACATCTGTAATCCCAGCTACTTGGGGGGCTGAGGCAGGAGAATTGCTTGAACTCAGCAGGCAGAGGCTGCAGTGAGCCAAGATTGCACCACTGTACTCCAGCCTAGGCGACAGAGCCAGACTCCGTCTCAAAAAAAAAAAAAAAAGTATCCAAGACCAAGATAATGAAAATATACATTCACACAAAAACTTGTACAAGAATGTTTATAACCACATTATTCACAATAGCCAAAAAGTGCAAACAACCCAAATGTCCATCAGCTGATGAACAGATAAATGAAATGTGGTATATCCATACAATGGAATATTATTCATCAATAAAAAGGAATGTAGTACTGATACATGCTACAACACAGATAAACCCTGAAAACAGCATGCTAAGTGAAATAAGCTTGACATAAAAGGCCACAGATTGTGTGATTTCATTTATGTGACATATCAAGAGTAGGCAAAGCCATAGAGGGAGAGAGTCTCTATGGCTCGTATTTGCCAGGGGGTGGGCAGAAGGGGAAATGGGGAGAAGCTACTGTGGATTCGGGGTATTTTGGGGAGACAAGATAAAAATGTTCTGGAATTACTGGTGATGGTGGCACAACTTTACAAATATACTAAAAACCACGAAATTTTACATTTTTTTCTCGTAAATCTAGGTCTGAACAGAGAATTGTATAATTTGGTAACTTGTTTTCCTCTTTTTTTTAGAGACAAGGTCTTTCTCTGTCACCCTAGCCAGAGTGTAGTGACATGATCATAGCTCACTGTAACCCCAAACTCTTGGGCTCAAGCGATCCTCCTGTCTCAGCGTCCTGAGCAGCTAGGATTAAAGGCACTTGCCACCATCCCCAGCTAATTTTATTTATTTATTTATTTATTTATTCATTTATTCATTTATTGGTAGAGACAGGGTCTCGCTGCATTGCCCAGGCTGGTCTCAAACTCCTGGCCTCAAGTGAGCCTCCCACCTAGGCATCCCAAAACCCTGGGATTGTTTTTTTTGAGACAGAGCTTCACTCTTGTTGCCTAGGCTGAAGTGCAATGGCGAGATCTTGGCTCACCGCAACCTCCACCTCCCGGGTTCAAGCAATTATCCTGCCTCAGCCTCCTGAGCAGCTGGGATTACAGGCATGCACCACCATGCCCGGCTAATTTTGTATTTTTAGTAGAGATGGGGTTTCACCATGTTGGTCAGGCTGGCCTGGAAATCCCAACCTCAGGTGATCTGCCCGCCTCGGCCTCCCAAAGTGCTGGGGATTACAGGTGTGAGCCACCACACCCAGCCTTTTTTTTTTTTTTTTTTTTTTTTTTGAGACAGAGTCTTGCTCTGTCACCCAGGCTGGAGAGCAGTGGCACAATCTTGGCTCACTGCAACCTCCGCCTCCTGGGTTCAAGCGATTCTCTCGCCTCAGGCTCCTGAGTAGCTGGGATTACAAGCACACACCACCATGCCCAGCTAGTTTTTGTATTTTTAGTAGAGATGATGTTTCACCATATTGGACAGTCTGGTCTTGAACACCTGACCTCAGGTGATCTACCCACCTCGGCCTCCCAAAGTGTTGAGATTATAGGCGTGAGCCACCATGCCTGGCCTCAAAACCCTGGGATTACAGGTGGGAACCACTGCATATGGCTGAGTTGTACACTTTAAAAAAAATTTTTTTTAAAATATGGAACACTTCACAAATTACAGTGTCATCTTTGAGCAAGGGTCATGCTAATTTTCTTTGTATCATTCCAATTTTAGTATATGTGCTGCTGAAGTGAGCATTGAATTGTATAATTTAAAAGGGTAAATTTTGTGGTATACTATACTAATTTTATGGTATACCATAAAATTGTGGGTATACTTTATAAAAATAAAATTATGGTATGTAAAATGTTATGGTATACCATAAAATTATGGTATACTTTATGATATACCATAAAATTATGGTATACTTTATGGTATACCATTAAATTGTACTCAGGCAGTATAAAAAACTCAGTATAAAAAAATTCATAGACCTGTACACCAACAGAAAAAATTTTACTGCATAATTTAAAAAATAAAAAAAAAATTAAGTCCTGTGTCCGAAAGGCAGGAGCCAGGTTCTCACCTGTTGTGTGTCACCTAAGTTGCCTCATACAATAAATGCTGAGGACAGTGGTTCCTGGATGTGGGTACATGTCCAGGAACCACCTGGTGGGGGGAGGTCTTTGAAAACTTCTGATGCCTGGCAACCGCCCCCAGGCATTCAGATTTAATTGGTCTGAGGTACAACCTGGGTACTGAGATGTTTTTTTAAAGCTTCCCAGGTGATTCTAACATGCAGCAAAATTTGAGAACCACGGGCTTAGCAAAAGGTTGATGAACAACCATTCTTGGGAGCCAAAAGCTAATCCCCGTCCCACCTTACCTCACTTTCACCTCAAGGCAATCAGATCAGATCTGTCCTTGGCAAAGAGAACAGCTACAGTCATTCCTGCTGTTCACCATGCCGGACAGAAGTAAATCAGAGCATTCTCTCCAGTTCCTTAAGGGCCACTGCTCTCTCTATAAACATGTGGTTGATGAGATCAGCAATTCCGAAGCAGGATCCATTCTACAAAGCATGGTTTCTTCCGTTCTCCCCAGGTTTTCTCTCTCTTGCTGTCCCCATTTGTAGCTGGGGTTGGGAAGTGGAGGAGAGAGAAAGTCACTGAATAAATACATTCTCTGTGTTCTCAATGAACAGACATGAAAGAAAAGAAAAATGGTAAATACATTCCTAGTAGGGTGAGCCTCAGTAGGTTTCTGGATTACCCTTCCCAGAAACATTCATATTTTCAAAGAAGACCTCCTGGTAAACGAAGACATGAGTCACTAATGATGAAATTTCAGGTACTAGTAAGGAAGGTTTTGAGGGACAGGGTCTCTTTCCTTTAACTTCCCAGACACATGTCTGGACTGGTCCTGATTGTTTGACCTGTCTGTTTTCTTAGAACAGAGCATGGGATCCTAGCTAGCTGCATTCCATTCACTTAACAATTTGTTGTTCGAATTTATTTCTTTCAGTTACTATTAGGTTTTGTCTGTGGCATTTATCGTCTTTCTATGCCAAGCAGTCTCACACTAACTTGAAAGCCCTTTTGTATTATCTACTGTGTTTCCTACAGGTGAGTCTTTTCACCTTGTCTTAGTAATTAAGACTTCTGGTTGTAGATTACAAAAACCATCTCAAGCAAGTTTAGGCAACAATGGGAGTTCTCAATGACATTACAGGTGGAACCAGGAAAATTAAGCCTCAGGGAGAGCAGGAATCCAGGCATACGTGGTCTTTATCAGGGAGTAGACACCAGGGCCCCACCCCAGTCAATGGGGAGGTCAGATCTCAGAGAATAATAATCATTGAACATGAATTGAATGTCTGCTATGTGCAGGCACATATATTATTGATAACATATTCTTATGTTATCATTATGATTATATTACTATTGCTCTTCCCATTTTATAAATGAGGAAACTGAGGTCCACAGAAGATAAGCAATATGTTCAAGAGCTTCCAGGCCAGGTCCGGTGGCTCACACCTGTAATCCCAGCACTTTGGGAGTCCGAGGCAGGAGGATCACCTGAGCCTCAGAGTTTTGAGTCCAGCCTGGGCAACATAGGGAGACCTTATCTCTACAAAAAATTTAAAAAGTAACCAGGTGTGGTGGTGGTGCCTGTGGTCCCAGCTATTCAAGAGGCTGAGGTAGGAGAATCACTTGAGCCCGGGAGGTAGAGTCTGCAGTGAGCTGTGATTGTGCCACTGGACTGCAGCCTGGGTGGTGGAGCAAGACTCAGTCTCAAAAAAAAAAAGAAGTAGGGGGTGGGGGGCAGTTCCAGTTGGCACTGGAACTCAGGCAGTATGGTTTCAGAATTGACACACTTAGCCACCAGGTGAATGGTTCCCTTAAGAGTTGTACAGTGGGCAACCTGCACACCCATACCTGGCAGCCCTGACTAGGGACTAGATCAGTGTTTCTCATCAGAGACACTGAGGACATTTGGAGCTAGATAATTTTTTGTGTAGGACTATCCCATCCTTCATTTACTATATGTGAGTGGTAATAACGCTCCCAATCATAGTGACAATCAAAAGCCAATCATTGTGACAATCAAAAGTATCAACCTCTTGAAACTTAAAAAAAAAAGAAAATGAAAAAAAAATTTAAGTATCAACCTCAGTTGAGAATCACTAGGATAAGTAGATAGCCCCAAATGATGTCTACATCTATTTTGTGAGCTCTTGATGGCCAGTAGCAATGTGACTTCTTTTCCTCTTCCCACAGTAGTTGGTCCAGACAACTGTATACATACTCCACAAATGCTGGATGTGCATTGTCATTAGAGCCTGAAAGGATCCAGAGTCCTCAGCTTGGTGCTTCCCTACCCAGGATGATAGGGATGGAAACATGAGTCATGCATGGTAGATTCACTCCAACATCCTACGAGAAGACACAACAGTTTTCTCAGTTTTTCATTTGGTCCCCTGAACAAGCCAGCATGGTAGAAGGGCAGGAATTAGCCATTCCTATTATGAAAAAAGAATGTAACAGTAAAATTGTTTTTAATTTTGGCAAAGAAAAAAGTAACTATAAGCCTATCCTCTGCACAACTACCCTGTTTTGCATGTTACCTCCTGGCCCTGTCTACATGCTCTCTCTCAGTGTGCACGGTTATAGTCAAAGGGTATACCATCTGGGGTTCTGCTATTTTCACTTAACATTTATAAATGTTTTCCTTGTTGCTACATGGTCTTCATAATGAATGATTTTTTTTAATGCCTGCATAGTGTTCCATTGCACAAATCTACTTTTATTTTATTATTATTATTGTAGACGCAGGGTCTCACTCTGTCACCCAGACTGAGTGCAGTGGCACAATCATGGCTCATTGTGTTATAGGATGGGAAGCCTTGACTGAGTTGTCCAGGTTTTTGGCATGTTGAACAAAGAATTGAATAAAATGCACAGACAAAACAATAGAAGATGAAAGCATACATTTATTGAAGTGAAAGTGCACTCCACAGAGTGGCTCAATAACCCTGATTGTAATGTTTCTTGGGGTTTTCATTGAATTGAAAGAGCATGGTAACACCCCTAAGCACCCTTTAGCAGCGTCTGATAGGTTACACTCTACACAAATGAAGGATTCTGCCCAGGACAAATAAGACGCAGAACTCTGCCCAGGACCAATCAGAGGCATCCCACTTGTGACCTATGAGCAAATGAAGATTTCAGAATGGACCATTTACAGAAATTCCCATTTTTGACATAAGGGAGGGGAGGTTCAGAGAGAGAGGGGCCTTTGGCCCCTCATCACTTGGTCATGGAAAGGTGGGGTTTTTCTTTCAGTCCAATTCCAAGAAGGCAGCTGTGGGTTGGCCTTAGGTTTCCTGCCTCCAGACACTATTCTCCTGCCTCAATTGCAGCCTCAAACTCCTGGCCTCAAGCCATTCTCCAGCCTCAGCCTCTCAAAACGCTGGGATTTCAGGCATGAGCCACTGGATAGGCCCTTCCCTCTCTGAACCTCCCCTCCCTTATGTCAAAAACGAGAATTTCTGTAAATGGTCCATTCTGAAACCTTCATTTGCTCATAGGTCACAGATGCGATGCCTTTGATTGGTCCTGGGCAGAGCTCTGCCTCTTATTGGTCCTGGGCAGAATCCTTCATTTGTATAGAATGTAACCTATCCAGTAGCATGAACCACACCCAGACTACTTTAATATTAAAAATCTTGGCTGGGTGCGGTGGCTCACGCCTGTAATCCCAGCACTTTGGGAGGCCGAGGCGGGGGGGATCACCTGAGGTCAGGAGTTTGAGACCAGCCTGGCCAACATGGTGAAACCCTGTCTCTACTAAAAATACAAAAATTAGCCAGGTGTGGTGGTGGGCACCTGTAGTCCTAGCTAGTTGGGAGGCTGAGGCAGGAGAATCGCTGGAACTTGGGAGGCAGAGGCTGTAGTGAGCTGTGATCATGCCACTGCACTCCAGCCTGGGTGACAGAGTGAGACTCCATTTCAAAAAAAAAAAAAAAAACCATCCATATATGTGAAATTGTACTTCAAGTTGGTTTGAATTTGCATTTCTGTGATTTAGTGCATTGCCATAGTGCTATTTATTATTTCCATTCCTTGTTATATTAATAAATTGTATATAAATTTATTTATTTTTTTTTTAGATGGAGTCTCGCTCTGTCACCAGGGCTGGAGCGCAGTGGTGCGATCTCGGCTCACTGCAAGCTCCACCTCCTGGGTTCACGCCAATTCTCCTGCCTCAGCCTCCCGAGTAGCTTGGACCACAGGCGCCTGCTACCAGGCCCGGTAAATTTTTTTTGTATTTTTAGTAGAGACAGGGTTTCACTGTGTTAGCCACGATGGTCTCGATCTCCTGACCTCGTGATATGCCCGTCTCAACCTCCCAAAGTGCTGGGATTACAGGCGTGAGCCACCGCACCTGGCCGTATATAATGTTTACAATGAGAGTTATATTCATTTTACGAATAAAAACTCTGAAGATCAGAGACATTAGGTAAAGTTGCTCAAGTTGACAGAATTGACTAAACTTAGAATAAACATTTTCTAGCCGGGCACAGTGGTGTGCACCTGCAGTCTCAGCTACTCAGGCGTCTGAGGCCAGATCATTTGAGCACAGGAGTTTGAAACCAGCCTGGGCAACATAGCAAGACCCCCATCTCAAACAACAACAACAACAAAAAAACCCAAAATATTTTAGGCCTGCTTAGTCCAATGCCCTTGCCATCCCACCCCATATCCTCCCCCAGCTCAGACATGCTCAGTGATGAAACGAGTGTCTGCGGTTGCAATTCCCTCCCACAAGCAAATGAGGGGCTGATCCAAAGTGCTTCTAAACTCTGTAGTTACTGCTTGCCTGGTTCCAAGCAATCAGCCCAGGTCCAAAGATAAACACAAAGGCAGCCCCAGAAAGGATCCTGGCACCTCCGGCCCCCTTCTGGCCTCTTCTGCTCTAGGTCTTGTAGAATGAATAAGACAGTCTGAATATTTCACCTCCAGTAATTTCCTTAAGGTAGTAATTCCTAGACTTGGCTGCTTCCATGAGTCCCTTGCAAGAACTCTTCCCATGCACAGATTCTGGCCTGTGGAATCGGGATCTCCAGGGACCAGGGCTTGACGATCTATAGTTTTTAACACCCTCCAATTAATTATGAGGCTCACCTAGGTTTAGGACCCACTGCCTTAGAGTTTATGAAATCACCTAGGCAAGCTTGTCAAAATGCAGATTCCCAGCCTACCAGGGATCCGGTGTAGGGCCATGGAATCTGCATTCGAACAATCATGATGTCCACAGTCCACACAAAGGGGACCACCAAGGACCAGGAAAGAGCCTCTGCAAAAAGCAAATAAATAAAGTAATAATAATAATAATAATAATAATAAACAAAAAAATAACTCGTTGGCTTGAAAGTAGGGTAAACTTTTTTTTTTTTTTTTTTTTTTGAGGTGGAGTCTGGCTCTGTCGCCTAGGCTGGAGTGCAGTGGCTCAGTCTCGGCTCACTGCAAGCTCCGCCTCCTGGGTTTTCACGCCATTCTCCTGCCTCATCCTCCCGAGTAGCTGCAACTACAGGCGCCCACCACCATGCCCAGCTAATTTTTTGTATTTTTAGTAGAGATGGGGTTTCACTGTGTTAGCCAGGATGGTCTTGATCTCCTGACCTCGTGATCTGCCCCCCTCGGCCTCCCAAAGTGCTGTGATTACAGGCATAAGCCACCGCGCCCAGCCAATAATTTTTTCTTTTTTTTTAAAGAGCCTCTGCAGCCACCATTTTTCTGATTTAGTTAAAATGTAGACAAGCTTCAATTGGAAATGGCTTTTGCCAGAGGAACCAACTAGACTTTCTATAAATCCGGTTTTCTCATCCAGCTCTAAAGCATTAGCATAAAAGCAATGGAGAGAGAAGGAAAAGGAGAACCTCTGCCTCCCAAGTAGAAGGGGGGCTGCGGTGGACAGCATGGCAGGTGGTGTTTATCTGCAATCATGGGCTATTCTCCAACTCCCAAACAGCCTCTTAGCTGCAAATTGTTCATCAGCATCATCACTTAGCCATTCATCCCGGGAACTGATGGCAGCAACTTAAGTTGCCTTATTTTTCCCTTTCCCAAATTGAACTCCTAAAGAGCCAGCAGAGACTGGAAGCCACACAAAGCACCACCTCCTGTGTGACAGGACACACCCCCCATCCCTGGGGGTGGACCATCAGCCCTTGGACTTAAAACAAAGGAGTCAGGTTTGTTTTCTAGGGCAAAAATCACAAAGACATTTTTACATAAGTTCCAAAATACATTTCCCTTTACTGGAGGTCGGAAAAAGAGGATATTTAACTTCAGACTTATAGTAATCTTCCTACTTTCTCCACTGAATACTTATCTGTGAGCAGGGCTCTGGGGTCTCAGCTTGTATCCAATAACTTGACAGACAGTGTTTGCTTCTGAAGCAAGTAATTTGTTTTATCTGACTGTCCCTTAGGGCAGTTTCACAGCATGTCAAAAGCTAGCACCTTGGAGACAAAGGACACATGTATCTTTGCTTCATGATCTGCAAACACCGGTTTTGTGGTGACAAAAACCATTAAATTAAGATGCCATGGGATTAAAATTACAGTTAAAAATATTTTAAAGTATATATCGGCTGGGCACGGTGGCTCACGCCTGTAATTCCAGCACTTTGGGAGGCCAAGGAGGGTGGACCACGAAGTCAAGAGATCGAGACCATCCTGGCCAACCTGGTGAAACCCTGTCTCTATTAAAAATACAAAAATTAGCTGGGCATGGTGGCACGTGCCTGTAGTCCCAGTGCTCGGGGGGCTGAGGCGAAAGAATTGCTTGAATCCGGGAGGCAGAGGTTGCAGTGAGCCAAGATCATGCCACTGCACTCCAGCCTGGCGACAAAGTGAGACTCCGTGTCAAAAAAAAAAAAAAAAAAAAAGTATATTGACAAAGTATATTGACAAAGATTAAAAGGAATTTTAATACCCAGTTTTGGCAAAGATGCAAGAAGTGGGCAGCCCTCTCCTGTACTTCCTGAAGGGCCACTGGGCAATTTGAGTCGCAAGCTCTAAAAATTAGGCAAAACCCATGGCCCATCAATACACTTTTAGAAATTTATCTTGGGGTGGGGGAGGGGAAACAAAGATGCACAGATATTACTTGCAGTGATTCTCTGTAATATTAAAAAATGGAAATGAACTAAATATTCAAGGTTAAGAGAATAAAAATTGCAGAGTAGACATACAATGGGATCTTAGTGAGCTCTAAAAAAGAAACCGTGCTATAAGACAAGAGTCAGGAAACACACCCACAAGCCAAATGAATGTCCATCCTGTTTTTGTAAATAAAGTTTTATTGAAACACAGCCACACTCATTTGTTTATGTGTTGTCTATGGCTGTTTTCATGCTAGAACAACAGAGTTGCAACAAACTGTATGGCCCGAAAAGCCTGAAACATTTGCTACCTAGACCTTTATAGAAAAAGCTTGCCAACTAATATTCAATATTCTTGCTATAGAAGAATATTTACTGACAAAGGCAAATGTCCATGATATATTGCTAAGTGAAGATAAAAAATCAGGGTTGGGCGCAGTGGTTCACACCTGTAATCCCAGCATTTTGGGAGGCCGAGACAGGAAGATCACTTGAGCCCAGGAGTTTTAGACCACCCCATCTCTACAAAAAATAAAAAAATTAGCTGGGTGTGGTGGCCTGTGCTACTTGGGAGGCTGAGGTGGGAAGATAGCTTGAGCCCAGGAGGTGGAGGTTGCAGTGAGCCAAGATCGCACCACTGCACTCCAGCCTGGATGACAGAGCCAGACCCTGTCTCAAAAACAAACAAACAAACAAACAAACAAAAACCAAAAAAAACACAAGCCATCGCATAATGCCATTTTGTTATGCATAGAAATAAAACTGAAAGAGGCTGGGCATGGTGGCTCCTGCCTGTAATCCCAACATTGTGAGAGGCCGAGGAGGGCGGATGACCTGAGGTCAGGAGTTCAAGACCAGCCTGGCCAACATGGCGAAACACCTCCTTTACTAAAAATATAAAAATGAGTGGGGCATGGTGGTGCATGCCTGTAATCCCAGCTACTTGGGGGGCTGAGGCAGGAGAATCCTTGAACCTAGGAGGCGGAGGTTGCAGTGAGACAAGATCATGTCATTGCACTCCAGCCTGAATGACAGAGCAAGACACTATCTCAAAAATAAATAAATAAATAAATAAATAAGGATGGGCACGGTGGCTCACGCCTGTAATCCCAGGACTTTGGGAGGCTGAAGTGGGCAGATCTCCTGAGTTCGGGAGTTCGAGACAAGCCTGACTAACATGGAGAAACCCCTTCTCTATTAAAGATACAAAATTAGCTGGGTGTGGTGGCGCATGCCTGTAATCCCAGCTACTCAGGAAGCTGAGGCAAGAGAATCACTTGAATCCGGGAGGCGGAGGTTGCAGTGAGCTGAGATGGTGCCATTGTACTCCAGCCTGGGCAACAGAGGGAAACTCTCAAAAAAACACAACAAAACAAAAAACAAAGCATTTTTTTTTTTTTTTTTTGAGACGGAGTCTCGCTTTGTCACCCACGCTGGAGTGCAGTGGCGCGATCTCGGCTAACTGCAAGCTCCACCTCCCGGGTTCATGCAATTCTCCTGCCTCAGCCTCCAGAGTAGCTGGGACCACAGGCGCCCACCACCACGCCTGACTAATTTTTTGTATTTTTAGTAGGGATGGTGTTTCACTGTGTTAGCCAGGATGGTCTCGATCTCTTGACCTTGTGATCTGCCCGCCTCGGCCTCCCAAAGTGCTGGGATTACAGGCATGAGCCACCACGCCTGGCCCAAAACAAAATATTAATAAAAATATGTAAGCACAGAACAGTGGCCCTCAATCAAGCTTCACTTTAGAATCACCTGGGGAGCTTTCATATAGATGTCAGAACCTCTGGAGGTGCAGCTCAGGAATCTGATTTTTAAAACTCACAAATGCAACACAAAAACTCCAAATGAGTCCAGGAATTTGGCTGCACATTAGAATCACCTAGGGAGTGTTTAAATATCCCAGAGTCCAATCTGGCACCAAGATTGATTAAATCAAAATGTCTATGGCTGGACCCAGGCAATGGTATTTTCTAAAGCTCACCAGGTAATCCTAACATGTAGCCAGAGTTGAGAACCACTGAATGGAAGGAATTCAGAGGTGATAAGAGGGTAGGCTAGAGCAGCCAAGGAATGTTTCCTCAGGAGATTGGATCTGAGCCATGTCTTCAAGAATAAGCAGAAAGGAAGAAGAAAGGAATTTGAGGGTGAAGAGCAGCATAAAAAAAATTTTGGCTTCGGTGAAAGATTCATAATAAGAAATAAGGTTGGGATCATAGGGTGGGGCCAGATCTTGAGGGGCCCATAATGTCAAGTAAGGGGTTTAATGTATACCTATAAGACAGTCCCAGATCTGGTGCGGTGGCTCACGCCTGTAATCTCAGCACTTTTGGAGGCTGAGATGGGCAGATCACTTGAGGTCAGGTGTTCAAGACCAGCCTGGCCAAAATGGTGAAACCCTGTCTCTCCTAAAAATACAAAAAATTAGCCGGGCATGGTGGTGTGTGCCTGTAATCTCAGCTACTCGGAGGCTAAGGCAGGAGAATCACTTGAAACCCAGAGGTGGAGGTTGCAGTGAGCTGAGATCACACCACTACATTTCAGCCTGGGTGACAGAGCAATACTCTGTCCCCCCCCCACAAAAAAAGACAGTCAACAGAAGATTTTAAGCAAGGAAGCAACTGCTTTGAGATTTGGGGGAAGGTAAATCTGGGAGTCGATATCAAGTGCATAGGGAAAGGCTAGAGCCAAGGGGACCAGATAAAAGATTATTAAAGATATTCTAGAGTGATTATACCTAGTAATGGAGAGGGTATAGACAGATGAACATTCTCATGTCCATCCCATGTCCATGCTCATGTCCATTATACACTCACCATGCTGGTACAGCCTTTCTGGAAGACAGACCAGCCACAGCCATTAGAGTGCCTTTGTGAGAATTGCAACAAGATACTCCTACCTCCAAACAGACACAACCCTATGCCAAGGTGCGTGGCTTGGCAAGCAAAGTTGCCGCCATCCACCTCCCCTTGACACTGACTCCTGTGTGCACTAGCCCTGCTAAAGAGCAAGTTCACAGAGTTATACAACTGCACATAATCAGCCTCTGCTATGGATCACTAAACATGGAGAATATAGGGATTGTTCTACAAAGGAACAGGCTGACCACAGAGCTATGTGTATCTCAGAAGTGCCCAAGAAACAGCGAGCGTTCTGGAAGAGCTTGGACTCAGGACACCACATCAAGGGCAAGTATCATTAATCACCTATCCGGTAGATACTCTCCCACCTTGATTCAGAATCCTCCTTTGGTCAGACAGCAACATGACCAGCACCAGGAATGACTCAAGATCGGTCTAAGCCGATCTCGGTCATTGCTGTTCCCTTTGCCAGATATTGATCCAAGGGGATACATAACATAGTTCCAGTTAACAATGCAGACAGTGCTCTCCCTCTCCCTCTCCCTCTCCCTCTCCCTCTCCCTCTCCCTACCCCTCTCCCCTCTCCCCTCTCCCCTCTCCCCTCTCCCCTCTCCCCTCTCCCCTCTCCCGTCTTTCCACGGTCTCCCTCTGATGCCGAGCCGAAGCTGGACGGTACTGCTGCCATCTCAGCTCACTGCAACCTCCCTGCCTGATTCTCCTGCCTCAGCCTGCCGAGTGCCTGCGATTGCAGGCGCGCACCGCCCCGCCTGACTGGTTTTCGTATTTTTTTGGTGGAGACGGGGTTTCGCTGTGTTGGCTGGGCTGGTCTCCAGCTCCTAACCGCGAGTGATCAGCCAGCCTCGGCCTCCCGAGGTGCCGGGATTGCAGACAGAGTCTGGTTAACTCAGTGCTCAATGGTGCCCAGGCTGGAGTGCAGTGGCGTGATCTTGGCCCGCTACAACCACCTCCCAGCCGCCTGCCTTGGCCTCCCAAAGTGCCGAGATTGCAGCCTCTGCCCGGCTGCCGCCCCGTCTGGGAAGTGAGGAGCGTCTCCGCCTGGCTGCCCATCGTCCGGGATGTGAGGAGCCCCTCTGCCTGGCTGCCCAGTCTGGAAAGTGAGGAGCGTCTCTGCCCGGCCGCCATCCCATCTAGGAAACAAGGAGCGCCTCTTCCCAGCCGCCATCACATCTGGGAAGTGAGGAGCCTCTCTGCCCGGCCGCCCATCGTCTGAGATGTGGGGAGCACCTCTGCCCTGCCGCCCAGTCCGGGATGTGAGGAGCGTCTCTGCCCGGCCGTCCCGTCTGAGAAGTGAGGAGACCCTCTGCCTGGCAACCGCCCCCTCTGAGAAGTGAGGAGCCCCCTCCGCCCAGCAGCCACCCCGTCTGGGAAGTGAGGAGCGTCTCCGCCCGGCAGCCACCTCGTCCGGGAGGGAGGTGGGGGGGTCAGCCCCCCACCCGGCCAGCCACCCCGTCCGGGAGGGAGGTGGAGGGATCAGCCCCCCGCCCGGCCAGCCACCCTGTCCGGGAGGTGAGGGGCGCCTCTGCCCGGCCACCCCTACTGGGAAGTGAGGAGCCCCTCTGCCCGGCCAGCCGCTCCGTCCGGGAGGGAGGTGGGGGGGTCAGCCCCCCGCCCGGCCAGCCAACCCGTCCAGGAGGGAGGTGGGGGGGGGTCAGTCCCCCGCCCGGCCAGCCGCCCCGTCCGGGAGGGAGGTGGGGGGGCCAGCCCCCCGCCCGGCGAGCCGCCCCGTCCGGAAGGGAGGTGGGGGGGTTAGCCCACCGCCCAGCCTGCCGCCCTGTCCAGGAGGGAGGTGGGGGTTCGGCCCCCCGCCTGGCCGGCCACCCGGTCCGAGAGGTGAGGGGCGCCTCTGCCCGGCCGCCCCTACTGGGAAGTGAGGAGCCCCTCTGCCCGGCCAGCCGCTCTGTCCGGGAGGGAGGTGGGGGGGTCAGCCCCCCGCCCGGCCAGCCACCCCGTCCGGAAGGGAGGTGGGGGGGTCAACCCCCCGCCTGGCCAGCCGCCCCGTCCGGGAGGTGAGGGGCACCTCTGCCCGGCCGCCCCTACTGGGAAGTGAGGAGCCCCCCCCGCCCGGCCAGCCGCCCCGTCCGGGAGGGAGGTGGGGGGGTCAGCCCCCCGCCAAGCAAGCCGCCCCGTCCGGGAGGTGAGGGGCGCCTCTGCCCGGCCGCCCCTACTGGGAAGTGAGGAGCCCCTCAGCCCGGCCAGCCGCCCCGTCCGGGAGGGAGGTGGGGGGGTCAGCCCACCGCCCAGCCTGCCACCCTGTCCGGGAGGGAGGTGGGGGGGTCAGCCCCCCGCCCGGCCAGCCAACCCGTCCAGGAGGGAGGTGGGGGGGGGTCAGTCCCCCGCCCGGCCAGCCGCCCCGTCCGGGAGGGAGGTGGGGGGGCCAGCCCCCCGCCCGGCGAGCCGCCCCGTCCGGAAGGGAGGTGGGGGGGTTAGCCCACCGCCCAGCCTGCCGCCCTGTCCGGGAGGGAGGTGGGGGTTCGGCCCCCCGCCTGGCCGGCCACCCGGTCCGAGAGGTGAGGGGCGCCTCTGCCCGGCCGCCCCTACTGGGAAGTGAGGAGCCCCTCTGCCCGGCCAGCCGCTCTGTCCGGGAGGGAGGTGGGGGGGTCAGCCCCCCGCCCGGCCAGCCACCCCGTCCGGAAGGGAGGTGGGGGGGTCAACCCCCCGCCTGGCCAGCCGCCCCGTCCGGGAGGTGAGGGGCACCTCTGCCCGGCCGCCCCTACTGGGAAGTGAGGAGCCCCTCTGCCCGGCCACCACCCCGGCTTGGAGGTGTACCCAACAGCTCATTGAGAACGGGTCATGATGACAATGGCGGTTTTGTGGAATGGAAAGGGGGGAAAGGTGGGGAAAAGATTGAGAAATCGGATGGTTGCCGTGTCTGTGTAGAAAGAGGTAGACATGGGAGACTTTTCATTTTGTTCTGTACTAAGAAAAAATTCTTCTGCCTTGGGATCCTGTTGATCTGTGACCCTACCCCCAACCCTGTGCTCTCTGAAACATGTGCTGTATCCACTCAGGGTTAAATGGATTAAGGGCGGTGCAAGATGTGCTTTGTTAAACAGATGCTTGAAGGCAGCATGCTCGTTAAGAGCCATCACCACTCCCTAATCTCAAGTACCCAGGGACACAAACACTGCGGAAGGCCGCAGGGTCCTCTGCCTAGGGAAACCAGAGAACTTTGTTCACTTGCTTATCTGCTGACCTTCCCTCCACTATTGTCCTGTAACCCTACCAAATCCCCCTCTGCGAGAAACACCCAAGAATGATCAATAAAAAAATAAATAAAAAAAAAAAAAAAGAAAAGAAACAATGCAGAGAGTTGTTTCTGGAAGGATTTGCACCCCCCTAAAAAGAGAGAAGTATGTGAAGTGGAAGCCCTTTTGCTGCCACCAGGATCTGCTTCCCTTGTTTCCTGCTTAGAAGATTGTTGTGCAAAGATGTAATGTTGGAGTTGTGGCAGCTACTTTGCAACAATGAAGAATCTCAGAGATTCTGAGCCAAGAGGATCTCAGATATTCTGACTCAGTTTCCTGACTTTGCTGAGCTGCTTAACTAATCCTGGAACAATGTAACTCCAAAGTTCACATTTTGTGAGATAGGTAAACATCTTTACAATTTAAGTCACTAGTCTTTAGATATTGTGTTACTTGCAGTTGAACACCTCTGAACATTCTGAACATTTGCCAACTAATTTGTTCAACAAGAATATAATAGCTTCTACTTAATACTAGGGACTTAAAGATGTGATAAGGTTCTAGGCTGGGCACAGTGGCTTATGCCTGTAATTCCAGCACTTTGGGAGGCCGAGGTGGGCGGATCATGAGGTCAGGACATTCAAACCAGCCTGGCCAACATAGTGAAACCCCATCTCTACAAAAATACAAAAATTAGCTGGATGTGGTGCCAGGCACCTGTAGTCCCAGCTACTCGGGAGGCTGAGGTGGGAGAATCGCTTGAACCCAGGAGGTGGAGGTTGCAGTGAGCCGAGATTGTGCCACTGCACTCCAGCCTGGTGACAGATCAAGAGCAAGACTCTGTCAAAAAAAAAAAAAATGTGATAAGGTTCTAAAGGAGAATTTATATTCTAAAGGGGAAGAAAGACACAGTTAAACAAACAAACTCATGGGACAAGTGCTCTAACAGAGGTATGAACAAATTACTGCAGGATGATGGAAAGCCAATTGACTTGGCCTGAGAATAAGAGGATATACAGATGGGGTTTTGTTTAGATCTTAAGTGTGAGGGATATTCATGTGAAGACATCTGTGATGCTACAAGTAAGAGATCTGAATTAAACTCATAAACTTTGGCAGCAACAGTGCAGAGCTGGTAGTCAAAGTTATGGGAGATGTTAGTATCTCCCTATGTACCATTGGGAATGCTTTCAGCTGCAGGTAGCAGAAAACCCAACTCATAGCAACTCAAAAATGAGAATAGCAGGTTCAGTCCAGGATTGATTCACTTACTGGCTTAACTACCTCAAAGCTCAGGACAGCATCACTGTGACTGACTCTGTTCAACTTCTCCCCAGGCTCAGCTGCAGATGGATTCTACAGCTTCAGGCACCATGTCCTCAAATCTTGTTTAAAGGTATAAAAGGCAGCTTCTCCCCACACATTTGTTCCCTGAAATGCCTCCCATCTAAACTTCTGTTTGTGCTCCATTGGCAAGGAGTATGTCACATGTCTAATCATTTTTTTTTTTTTTTTTGACGGAGTCTCAGTCTGTCATCCAGGCTGGAGTACACTGGCAGAATTTCAGCTCACTGCAAGCATCGCCTCCCAGGTTCAAGTGATTCTCCTGCCTCAACCTCCCGAGTAGCTGGGACTACAGGCACGTGTCACCACACCCGGCTAATTTTTGTATTTTTAGTAGAGACAGGGTTTCACTATGTTGGCCAGGCTGGTCTCAAACACCTGACCTCATGATCCAGCCGTGACAGCCTCCCAAAGTGCGGGGATTACAGGCGTGAGTCACTGTGCCCAGCCTACATGTCCACTCTTAAATCACAGGCAAAGATAAATGATTTACCATGATTGTTTGAACCAATCATGATTCATCCTTTGGCACAGAGGAGGGGTCACCCTCCCTGAACAAGAAGAGAGAATGGCTGGGTGCGGTGTATCTTGCCTGTAGTCTCAGCACTTTGTGAAGCCAAGGCAGGCAGATAACCTGAGGTCAGGAGTTCAAGACCAGCCTGGCCAACATGGTGAAACCCTGTCTCTACTAAAAATACAAAAATTAGCCAAGTGTGGTGGCGTGCGCCTGTAATCCCAGCTATTCAGGAGGCTGAGGCAGGAGAATCACTTGAACCCAGGAGGCAGAGGTTGCTGTGAGCCAAGATAGCCCCAGTGCACTCCAGCCTGGGCGACACAGCAAGACTTTGTCTAAAACAAAAAAAAATAGGCCATGTGCAGTGGCTCACACCTGTAATCCTAGCACTTTGGGAGGCTGAGGCGGGCGGATCACCTGAGGTCAGGAGTTTGAGATCAGTTTGACCAACATGGAGAAACCCCGTCTCTACTAAAAATACAAAATTAGCCAAGCATGGCGGCAAATGCCTGTAATCCCAACTACTTGGGAGGCTGAGGCAGGAGAATCATTTGAACCTGGGAGGCGGAGGTTGCAGTGAGCCGAGATCGCACCATTGCACTCCAGTCTGGGAATCAAGAGCAAAACTCCATCTTAAAAAAAAAAGAAGAGAGAATGAGTGTTGAATTGGCAACCAACAGCATCTGTCACTCTCTGAGGGAGCAAAGAGAATAGGAAAAGAACTGAAACAGAGAACTGGGAACATGTCAACATTTTCAGGGTGGGGGAGGAAGTTGGAGATGGAGAAGAAAAGATTAGGAAAGTGAGAGAGGAAGGACTCCCAGTAGACAAGGAAAGAGATTCCAGAAGGAAAAGGTGGCCAACAGCTTCAAACATTACAGAGAGGTCAAATAGATGAGGACCATCCTGGTAAACATTAGTCTTGATGAGTAGGAGGTCAGTCTTGTCCTTGGTAAGGGTTGCCAAGAACATAAAAACATATTGAAAAGGATGTGTGGGAGGTGAAGAAGTGAAGTATGCAGGAAAAGGGGGGAAACAAAATATGCAGCCAGAGAGAGAAGACTTGGAGGGAAGAGCCATGTTGAACACAGAGCCTGCCAGAATCAGAAGTTATTGCTGGACCTGGCTGAAGCTAAGCAGGAAGACAAATCAGCTTCCTCTACTGCATATTCATCAGGGAACCTTCTCGCCAGCTTGAGAGAGCGCATTGAGACAGAAGAGCCCCTCCCACCGGGCTGCACGATTAATTCTCATCTCCCTCGGGGCTTGGCATAAAAGAAGGACTAATCATGCTCTCTCACCGTCTGGGCAATTAGTCTCTCATCAGCTGGCACAAAATGAGGGGTTTGTGACATTTTGTGACAGCACAGCCCCCATCACATCTGGGCTTTAATCTCTTGAATTAGCCAAATCAAGGGTAAGTTTGGAGATGTATTGTGATTCAAACGATAGAATAAATAACCCATTGGCCAGGCTTCACTCCAAGTCTCCCTGCCTTCATGAGTGATGTCTAATTGGAGAAGGCTAAAATGGCAAGGCCGGTGCTACAGATGCCTTGCAGGGAGACAGCAGGGTCAGGGAAGTAAGGTTACAGTAAGAATGTGCCCAGTCGGGATTCCTCCCCTGGGACCGTCCTAGAGCTTCTCTATCTGCTGTCTACCCTGGACCTTTGAGAGCAAAGGGATATATCTCAGGTTGGGCTGGGAAATTCCATGCTTAGCAGATCCTCCTTATACTTGAGAAGGACCAATATGAGAACTCTGCAATCCGACAGTCCCCCTGTGTGTCCCTCTATCCTGACACCAATCACACAGCACTGGAATCCTCCAGGACTCTCTCTGTCCCATAGATTGTTTACTGCTTGAGAGCAAGAACCTGGTTTGCCTTGTTCACTCCACTCTATGCCCAGTGCCCAGACAAGGACTTGCAGAGGGCAGTACTCAAGGAATGCTGGCCATGTGAACAAATGAGCAAATGGATAAAAGAATGAGAGAAAGCAGGGTGCAGAGAACACATTCAGGCCACAAAACACTCTTCAAAGGACATTTCTTCAGCAACTACCATGTGTTCGTGAGCAGACACTGTGTCAGTGGGACCATGCCTTGCAGTAGGAAGGTAACTAGTTGGGCTCCTTCTCCCGGTCCCCTTTGGATGATGAAGCACCTTCGCATCTGGTATTTCATGGGTTATTCACAATCACCTTGATAGGCTGGGAGAGAAGAGGAAATAAACCAAGCAAAATGTCTTTAAACAGATTCATTAGGGACCTTCCTGCCTCTGTCAGGGAAGCTATTAGGGCAGAGAATCCCCTTCCCACTTGGTGCCAGTAGAGTCCCACAACAGGGATTATATTTCCCACTTTGCAGACTAAAAACAAAACAAACTGCCGGGCGCAGTGGCTCATGCCTGTAATCCCAGCACTTTGGGAGGCTGAGGTGGGCGGATCACCTGAGGTTGGGAGTTCGAGACCAGCCTGACCAACATGGAGAAACCCCGTCTCTACTAAAAATACAAAATTAGCCAGGTGTGGTGGCACATGCCTGTAATCCCAGCTACTCGGGAGGCTGAGGCAGGAGAATCGCTTGAACCCAGGAGGCAGAAGTTGCAGTGAGCCTAGATCGCACCATTGCACTTGAGCCTGGGCAGCAAGAGCGAAACTCCATCTCAAAAAAAAAAAAAAAAAAAAAAAAAAAAAAAAAAAAAAAACTAGCTCAGAGAAACAAAGTACCTACTCATGTTTACACGACAAGAAATAGAAAAGCTAGGACTGGAACCCAAGCCAAGGCCGCCCCTCTTTCCACTCTACTACTTCGCTCCTCTGCTCACCCTGCATCTGCCCTTCAAATCCTTTTTTTTTTTTTTTGAGATGGAGTCTTGCTCTGTCACCCAGGCTGGAGTGCAGTGGCATGATCTCGGCTCACTGCAACCTCTGCCTCCTGGGTTCAAGCAATTCTCCTGCCTCAGCCTCCCAAGTAGCGGGGATTACAGGCATGTGCCATCACGCCCAGCTAATTTTTTGTATTTTTAGTAGAGACAGGGTTTCACCGTGTTAACCAGGATGGTCTCGATCTCCCGACCTCATGATCCACCCACCTCGGCCTCCCAAAGTGTTGGGATTACAGGCGTGAGCCAACACACCCAGACTTGAAGAGTATTTTCAATTAGCAAAAGCATCTTCTCCTCTGAAAAGATTGCACATTCCAAGGAGGAGCAAAGCTTCTGGGTAGAGAGTGTGAACTCATCCCCAAATGTTTTGCCTGGGTTTCTTCACTTTCAGCCCAAACCTGGTGGGCATTCATAATAAAGCCTGTATCCAGCCTCAGGCTTCCAGGTGCCAAGTTGGTCCATCCTCCCAGGAGATGCTCTATTACGGCCAGTGGAGTCAACTCGAGCAGCACTGAGCAGCAAAGGTGGTGTTCTGAGACCCAAACCTCTTAGGGAAGATATAGCTGCAGGAGCAGCAGACCACCCTGGAGAAGCCTTGGCACTTGCCAGTGAATTTCATTTTTCTTTTAAATGTTATCCATCCACTTTAAATTTTTCTCACTGATTTTTTTCTCTTTTTCTTTTTTTGAGACAGAGTCTCGATCTGTCGCCTAGGCTGGAGTGCAGTAGTGCGATCTCAGCTCATTGCAACCTCCACCACCTGGGTTCAAGCAATTCTCCTGCCTCACCCTCCTGAGTAGTTGGGATTACAGGCGCCTGCCACCATGCCTGGCTAATTTTTTTTATTTTTAGTAGAGACGGAGTTTCACCATGTTGGTCAGGCTTGTCTCCAACTCCTGACCTCAGGTGATCCACCTGCTTCGGCCTCCCAAAGTGCTGGGATACAGTTGTAAGCCACCGTGCCCGGCCTGATTTTTTTCTTATGAAAATAAGCCGTTGACCATTGTGGAACATCTGAAAAAAAATACAGAAAAGCATGGGCTGGGCACGGTGGCTCATGACTGTAATCCCAGCACTTTGGGAGGCTGAGGCGGGCAGATCGCTTTAAGTCAGGAGCTCGAGACTAACCTGGTCAATATGGTGAAACCCTATCTCTACTAAAAATACAAAAATTAGCTGGCCGTGGTGGTGCATGCCTGTAATTCCAGCTACTTGGGAGGCTGAGGCACAATAATTGCTTGAACCTTGGAGGTGGAGGTTACAGTGAGCCAGGATCATGCCACTGCACTTCAGTCCAGATGACGGAGTGAAACTCTGTCTCAACAACAACAATGAAAATACAGAAAAGCTTTTTTTTTTTTTTTTTTTAAAGGGGAGGACAGCAATCACCCATAACTTACCTTCTAGAGAAAACCACTATTAACGGTTTAGGCTCTCTGCTACTTCTGTTCAACAGACAGCCAAGTCTTATCATGCAGCTGGTGCACCACAGTGAAGGTGAAGGCCAGAGTAAATGGATTTGGTTGTATTGGGCACCTAGTCACCAGAGCTGCTTTCAACTCCTGTAAAGTGGATATTGTTGCCATCAATGACCCCTTCATTGACCTCAACTACATGGTCTACATGTTCCAGTATGATTCCACTCATGGCAAATTCCATGGCACCATCAAGGCTGAGAACAGGAAGTTTGTCACCAATGGAAATCCCATCACCATCTTCCAGGAGCGAGATCCCACCAAAATCAAATGGGGAGATGCTGGCGCTGAGCGTGTTGTGGAGTCCACCAGCATCTTCACGATCATGGAGAAGGCTGGGGCTCGCTTGCAGCAGGGAGCCAAAAGGGTCATCATTTCTGCCCCCTCTGCTGATGCCCCCACGTTTGTGATGGACATGAACCATGAGAATTATAACAACAGCCTCCAGATCATCAGCAATGCCTCCTGTACCACCAACTGCCTAGTGCCCCTGGCCAAGGTCATCCATGACAACTTCGGCATCATGGAAGGACTCATGACCACAGTCCATGCCATCACTGCCACCCAGAAGACTGTGGATGGCCCCTCTGGGAAACTGTGGCATGATGGCCGAGGGGCTCTCCAGAACATCATCTCTGCATCTACTGGCACTGCCAAGTCTGTGGGCGAGGTCATCCCTGAGCTGAACCAGAAGCTCACTGGCATGGCCTTCCATGTCCCCACCACCAACGTGTTGGTTGTGGACCTAACCTGTCATCTGGAGAAACCTGTCAAATACGATGACATTCAAGAAGGTGGTGAAACAGACATCAGAGGGCCCCCTCAAGGTCATCCTGGGCTACACTGAGCACCGGGTTGTCTCCTCTGACTTTAACAGTGACACCCACTCTTCCACCTTCAATGCTGGGGCTGGCATTGCCTCAATGACCACTTTGTCAAGCTAAATTCCTGGTATGACAATGAATTTAGCTACAGCAACAGGGTGGTGAACCTCATGGCCCACATGGCCTCCAAGGAATAAGACCCCTGGACCACCAGCCCCAGTGAGAGGACAAGAGAAAGAGAGAGGCCCTTAGCTGCTGGGGAGTCCCTGCCACACTGAGAATTTCCCATCCTCACAATTTTCATGCAGGCCCTCTGAAGAAGGAGGGTCCTGGGGAGCCTTACCTTGTCGTGTACCATCAATAAAGTCCCCTGTGCTCAGCCAAATAAACAAAAACAAAAAATGATTTAGCATATTTCCTTGTTACATGGTTGACAGTATGTTATATGTACGATTTTGTATTCTTATTTTACTGAAATGGGACAGCTTTGTTGCTTTTTATTATAATAAAAGCAGTTTGTCCTAGGGCTATGTATCTAGAAAAAAAAACCTTGGAAGGTCAGACAATGCAGAAACAAACAGATATTTATGTGTGCCTACTATATTTTATTTTGTTTTGAGACAGGATCTCGCTATATTGCCCAGGCTGATCTCAAGCTCCTGGGCTCAAGTGATCCTTCCGCCTTGGCCTCCCAAAGTGCTGGGATTACAGCATGAGCTATCATGCCTGGCCTTAGTATATTTTAGGTGCTTGGGGTATGAAATTGAACCAAGTCTTTCCCTCCAGCAGGAGAGAAATATAACAAGTAGGTAAGCAAATAAACAGGATAATTTCAGATTGCGGTAAGGGCTTTCAAGAAATGGGGTAATGTGGCAAAGAATAATGGGGGTAGGGGATGAGTAGATGGGGAGATCAGGGAAGGCCTCTTGAAGGAGGCAATATTTGAGCTGAAATAGATTTGGATGTTGCTCCAACAGCCAAAAATGACCTGCTGGAATCCATTCCACAGAGAGCCTGGTACTACCCACAGTGTGCCCAGGGCTCAGGCTCAAGACAGGGCTTGCCTAACATTTAAAAAGTGTTCATTGAACTTCTACTATGTGCTGGCACTGGATACAGTGAGGAACAAAACAGAGTGATTCCTTTTCTCATGGTACCTATTGCCTAGTAGAAAGACAGATATTAAACAAGCCCATCAATATGTAAATACACATTTATTAAGTGTCATTGGCTGGGCTTACACCTGTAATTGGTAGTGGCTCACACCTGTAATCCCAGCACTTTGGGAGGCTGAGGTGGGAGGATCACTTGAGCCCAGGAGTTAGGGACCAGCCTAGGCAACATAGTGAGATGCTGTCCCTACAAAAATGTAAATAAAAAATTAGCTGTGCGTGGTGGTGCACGCCTGTGGTCCCAGCTTGGCTGAAGTGGGAGGACTGCTTGACCCCGGGAGGTAGAGGCTGAAGTGAGCCATGATTGCACCACTGCACTCCAGCCTGGGCACCAGAGTCAGACTCTGTCTCAAAAAAAAACCCAGAAGGAAGGAAGGAAAGAAAAAGAAAGAAAAAAAGAGAGGAGGGAAGGAAGGAAGGGAAGAGAGAGAAAGAAAGAAAGAAAGAAAGGAAGGAAGGAGAGAAAGAGAGAAAAGAAAGAAGAAAGAGAAAAGAAAGAGAGAAAGAAAGAAAGAAAGGAAGGGAGGGAGGGAGGGAAGGAAGGAAGGAGGGAAGGAAGGAAGGAAGGAAGGAAGGAAAACAGAAAGAGAGAAAGAAAGAAAGAAAAGAAAGAGCCTCTCTAAAAAAGTGACATTTAATACAGTTGAAGGATGAAAAGGAGCCAGCAAGGTGCAACAGTGGGAAGCATTCAGGTAGACAGAAGAGCATGCACAAAGTCACGGAGCAGGAATGCACTGAGGGTGTTCAGGGAACAGAAATGAGTCCTGTTTGGCTAGGCGACTGCAATGCGGGAGGAAGGAGTTTTTTCTGCTTTGGGGTTTTTTTTTTTTTTTAGCAACAAGGTGCCACTCTGTTGTCTAGGCTAGAGTGCAGTGGCGCCATCATGGCTTACTGCAGCCTTGACTTCCTGGGCTCAAGTGATCCTCCCACCTCAGCCTCCTAAGTAGCTGGGACTACAGGTGCATGCCATCATGCCTGGCTAGTTCTTTGTATTTTTTGTAGAGACGAGTTTTCACCATGTTGCCCAGGCTGGTCTGGAACTCCTGGGCTCAAGCGATCTGTCTGCCTCGGCGTCCCAAAGTGCTGGGATTACAGGCATGAGTCACTGCACCCGGCAGACAGGGCAATTCTAAATGAGGTTGGCAAGGTAGGCAGGAGCCAGGAGAACCCCTAGGCCAGAGTAAGGAGGTTGAAGTTCATACTCAAAGTGATGGGAAGCCAATAGAGAGGTTTCAGCAGAGGGAATACCACAATCTGGTTTATATATATTTAGTCACTGTTGCTATGTGGAGAAATAAATTATAGGGTGGTAAAAGTGAAAGCTATAAGAAATAGCGGCTCAGATCAGGGATAAAGGTGGATACTGCAGAAAGTTAAGACATGGGATTGATAGGATTTCATCTTAAATGAGAGGTTTCTGGCTTGGGCACCTAAATGGATGAAAGTGTCAGAATTGTAGAACCCAAACTCCCTGCTTTCCTGGGACTGAGGCGCGTACAGTGAAGACTGAGGCCTAGAGAACAGAATGTCACTTTATTTATTTATTTATTTTTGAGACAGAGTCTCACTCTATTGCCCAGGCTGAAGTGCAGTGGTACGATCTTAGCTCACTGCAACCTCCGTTTCCAGGTTCAAGCAATCCTCCTACCTCAGCCTCCCAAGTAGCTGGGACTGTTACATGTGCCACCACACCCGGCTAATTTTTGTATTTTTAGTAGAGACAGGGTTTCACTGTGTTGGCCAGGCTGGTCTTGAACTCCTGGCCTCAAGTGATCCGCCTGCCTCGGCCTCCCAAAGTGCTGAGATTACAGGTGTGAGCCATCGTGCCCGGCCATAATGTCACTTGACCTAATGATAAGTACTAAGAATGTCTCAAAGTTCAGCTTAGATCTGAAAATATGACCAAATTTGCTATTCTGCTGCAGCTTCATCCTTGGCCTTTGGAAGATTAAATTGCAAAATATCTACTTCAGTGGCATTTCAGAACTTGTACACGAAAAGCAATGAGCAATTGTGTGGCTGTATATGTGGCCACCATGTTTTGCAAGCATAAGAATGTCGTTAATCCGGCTGAGCACAGTGGCTCATGCCTGTAATCCCAGCACTTTGGGAGGCCGAGGTGGGTGGATCACCTGAGGTCAGGAGTTCGAGACCAGCATGGCCAACATAGTGAAAACCCGCCTCTACTAAAAATACAAAAATTAACTGGGCTTGGTGGCACATACCTGTAATCCCAGCTACTAGGGAGGCTGAGGCAGGAGAATCGCTTGAACCCAGGAGGCAGAGGTTGCAGTGAGCCGAGTTTGCGCCATTGCACTCCAGCCTGGGCGACAGAGCAAGACTCCGTCTCAAAAAAAAAAAAAGTGAAAAATCTCTGTGTGTCTCTATGTGTTGAAATGTTTGTCTCAAGATTTAAAATGCTGTAATATTTAATGATGATCTATGTACCAAAACAGTTTGGAACTTTCAAATGGTGATATAAAAAGTAGATGGACAACTATGCAATTATCAGGAGTGTGTGTTGGCTAGATCAGTACTTCTCAAACTTACGGACACTCAAAATCATTGGAGAGCTGATTAAAATACAGATTCCAGGAACCTGTCTTCCAAATGTTCTCATTCAATGGGTCTCTGGACTGGCCCAAGAATTTGTCTTTCTAACAAACTCCAGTGTTTTGGTAATGCTACTAGCCTGAGGACCCACACTGAATAACTCTGAGCTAGAAACCTTAGGGAAAATATTACAGCCTTTTTAGGCCATGAAACATTTATGAAAATTTAAATGATAATATAAGACAAAATAATAGTTACCATAATTCTAGTCTTAGTAGAATTGTTTGGTGAACTAGCATTTATAACCTTAAGCAAAATAAACTTTGAGTGTTGTAATCCTTAGTTATTTAGTCCATGAGTCTTTCAAAAAAGACTATCTGAGAATTTCCATATCTTGTGAAGTTGCACCAAAAGCAAATGTCAACATTGTCACTTCAAAATTTCAGGAAGAGAAAAAACATACACAACATTCATGACGGGTTTCATTCAATCCAATTGCAATAAAGAAAATAAAGAGGCCAGGCACAGTGACTCATGCCTGTAATCCCAGCACTTTGGGAGGCCGAGGCGGGCAGATAACGAGGTCAGATCCAGACCATCCTGGCTAACACGGTGAAACCCCATCTCTACTAAAAATACAAAAAATTAGCCGGCGTGGTGACGGGCGCCTGTAGTCTCAGCTACTCGGGAGGCTGAGGCAGGAGAATGGCGTGAACCCGGGAGGTGGAGCTTGCAGTGAGCCGAGATTGCTCCACTGCACTCCAGCCTGGGTGACAGAGTGAGACTCCCTCTAAAAAAAAAAGAAAAAGATTGCCGGGCGCGGTGGCTCACGCCTGTAATCCCAGCACTTTGGAAGGCCGAGGCGGGCGAATCACGAGGTCGGGAGATCGAGACCATCCTGGTTAACAAGGTGAAACCCCGTCTCTACTAAAAATACAAAAAATTAGCTGGGCGCGGTGGTGGGCGCCTGTAATCCCAGCTACTCGGGAGGCTGAGGCAGGAGAATGGCGTGAACCCAGGAGGCGGAGCTTGCAGTGAGCCGAGATCGCGCCACTGCACTCCAGCCTGGGCGAAAAGTAAGACTCTGTCTCAAAAAAAAAAAAAAAAAAAAAGAAAAGAAAAGAAAGAAGAAAATGTCAGATAAGTGAGATATCCAAAAAACGTTTTGACCCTCCATTAACCCCAGATGAAAGTGAACTTCTACTTATCAGCTGGGCACTGTGGCTCGTGCCTGTAATCCCAGCACTTTAGGAGGCCAAGGCAGGCAGATCACTTGAGGTCAGGAGTTCAAGAACAGCCTGGCCAACATGGCGAAACCCCATCTCTACAAAAAATACAAAAATTAGCCAGGCGCAGAGGCTGAGGCAGGAGAATCGCTTGAACCCAGAAGGTGAAGATTGCAGTGAGCTGAGATTGTGCCACTGCACTCCAGCCTGGGTGACAAGAGTGAGACTCCATCTCAAAAACTAATAAAATAATAATAACAATAATAATAATAATAGAAAGTAAACTTCTACTTATAACCTAAATGTGCCAAGTAGTGACCGAAGGAACAATTCGGGTGCTGAATGTGCTGAGAAAGTATTATTTCTGCATTAGGACAAGCTTTAGAAATATGACTACTAAATTTTTTAAATAATAAACTTGCAGCAGTAACTAAATCTTTAATAAAATATAAAATTTATTCTTGACTCTGAGAATTTTATTTTATTTTATTTTATTTTTTTGAGACACAGTTTCATTCTGCTGCCAGAGTGCAGTGGTGAGATCTCGGCTCACTGCAACCTCCACGTCCCGGGTTCAAGTGATTCTCATGCCTCAACCTCCTCAGTAGCTGGGATTATAGGCGTGCACCATTGCACCCGGCTAATTTTTGTATTATTAGTAGAAGTGGGCTTTCACTATGTTGACCAGGCTGGTCTCGAACTCCTGACCTCAAGTGATCTGCCCACCTCTGCCTCCCAAAGTGCTGGGATTACAGGCATTAGCCGCCGTGCCCAGCTGAGAATTTTATTATGTGGTAATGATATTTTTCTTCAGCCTCAGCCAAATATTGATTTAACATTTGTCCAAAACATCCCTTTGGTGTGCCCCCAATCTACTAATTATTGGGCACTGATTGTCCACCAGCCCTGGTGCTGCATGTTGGCTCAGTTAATCTTCAGGTTTTCTCTTTTTCATTTTCTCATTTTCTTTCTTTTTTTTTTTTTTTTTTTTTGAGACAGGATCTCTGTCACCCAGGCTGGAGTGCAGTGGTGCAATCATGGCTCACTGCAGCCTCAACCGCCTGGGTTCAAGTGTTCCTCCCATCTCAGCCTCCCAAGTAGCTAAGAATACAGGCACACACCGCCACACCCTGGCTAGTTTTTTATTTTCTGTAGAAACAGGGTCTCACTATTTTGCCAGGGAGGGTCTCAAACTCCTGGACTCAAGCAATCCTCCAGCCAAGGTGATGAGATTATAGGCGTGAGCCACCGCGCCTGACGAGATTAATATCCCCATTTTATAAATTATACAACTAAGGATCACAGTGATTAGTCCAAGTTCCCCCAGCTAAGGTGGGGAGTCAGAATTCATACCCAGGGACTTGCTATGTTGCCCAGGCTGAAGTGCAGTGGCTCGAACACAACTCACTGCAGCCTTGACCTTTGTAGCTCAAGCAATCTTCCTGCCTCAGCCTTCTGAGTAGCTGGGACTACAGGCATGCACCACCACACGCGACTAATTTTTGTATTTTTATTTTTTGCAGAGACGGGGTCCCCCTATGTTGCCCAGGCTCCTGCTGATACCTTACTCTACATTCCTAGCCTCTCAGCAGCATCTGCCACACTCTCCTCAACGAGTTGCTTCCCAGCGGCACCCAGATATGCCGTGGTTGCAGTTTAGGCTGTGGCAGCAATGAACAGAGCCTGCCTGAGGACCAGCAATGGCTTCCTGTCACCTGAAGGGAAAAGGAAAGGAAATGTGCATGGTTGCTGAACCTGAACCTGAATCGAGAATTCTGCTCCTTTATCAGGCAGCTAGCTGGAGCATGGCCAAGGGTTTCTGGATTCAGGTGGAGAGGCCTCTAATGAGTCCTGGCACTAATGTGTGAGCCTGGGGCTGGGAGTCACTGAACCTTATGGGGCTTCCTCCCAGTCTGTAGAATGGGGATGATTAAGGGAAGACCTCTTGGGCCAGGGATCACAGTGAGGATCACAGTGAGCAGAAGTGAGATTCTGATATTCTTTGGATACTCACACTGGGGCAGGGAGTGGGGGTGGGAAGGGAAGTACAGCATTTTTATTTCTTCCTATCCTGGGGTTATATATGACCATCCTGAGAACAAAAATAATGGGCCGGGCGTGGTGGCTCACACCTGTAATCCCAGCACTTTGGGAGGCCGAGGTGGGTGGATCACCTGAGGTCAGGAGGTCAAGACCAGCCTGGCCAACATGGCGAAACCCTGTCTCTACTAAAAATACAAAAAATTAGGCAGATATGGTGGCGGGCGCCTATAGTCCCAGCTACTTGGGAGGCTGAGGCAGGAGAATCACTTGAACCCGGGAGGTGGAGGTTGCAGTGAGCCGAGATCGAGCAGAGTGAGACTCCGGCTCAAAAGTGAAACGAAACAAACAAACAAAACCGCTAAGCATTTTTTTTTCTTTCTTTTTTTTTTTTTTGAGAGACCATTTCTCTTTGTCGCCTAGACTGGAGTGCAGTGGCACCATCTGGGCTCACTGCAACCTCTGCCTCCCAGGTTCAAGCGATTCTCCTGCTTCAGCCTCCCCAGTAGCTGGGATTACAGGCGCCCGCCACCACGCCCGGCTAATTTTTGTATTTTTAGTAGAGATGGGGTTTCACCATGTTGGCCAGGCTGGTCTCAAACTCCTGACCTCAGGTAATCCTCCTGCCTCAGCTTCCCAAAATGCAGGGATTACAGGCATGAGCCGCCGTGTCCAGCCCTAAACCACTAAGCTTTGATCCCTTTGTGGGAAAACTCCCCCAGCCACTAAGAGGAAGCTTGCTCAAATCAGCTGTGGGGAGAGGAGAGAGAAGAAAGAGGTGAAAGGCATTAAAATCCATGTGCCAGCCTTCGTGCTGGGTGCCATACAGTGTTACCTCACTTAATTTTCACAGGATCCTCATTTTCAGATCAAACTGAGAGGCAGAAAGTTTAAATAAATGCTCTAATTCCATACACTAGGTGAGCAGGAGATCTGGAATTGACCCAAGGTGCTTCTTTCTCTATACCCACATCTAGAGGGCTGGGTGTGGGGGGAAGAGGAAGAGATAAAGGAAAAAATGATTTCTCAATAGATTTTGTTCCAACAAAACCTATGATAATATATTCAATCCATCAGAATATATCTTGAGAGTATTTCTGAATAGGACAAAATAGTTCACAGCAAGCCAATAGTTCTTCTGGGAACATCTAAAAAAGCCAGGTAAACTGCAAAAATGATATTTATGAAAGCATCAGAGAGCTGCAGAAGTTCATAAGAGAGACTGACATTACAGGGAAGGGTTCACCTTTCCGAGATGAATGCAGATCTGCAGCTCCTTTTCCCCAGGAGCATTTTCTAACTCTAGATAAGACTCGAGATTGATAATCTGGGTTTGTCCTACATAGAAGGCATTGCTGCTAGGCAGAGAAGCCAGCAGAGCTTCTGACGCTCACACGGGGACTGGAAACACAAAATGGGATACTTGAAGGGTCTCTTTCTCTCACTCTTTCTTTCTCTCTCTCTCTCTCTCTTTTTTTTTTTTTTTTTTTCCTAAGAGAGGGTCTCATTCTTTCACCCCAGCTGGAGTGCAGTGGCTTGATTATAGCTCAGTGCAACCTTGAAGTCCTGGGCTCAAGCGATCCTCCCACCTTAGCCTCTTGAGTGGCTGGGTCCCATAGGCATGCATCACCACACCTGGCTAATTATTTTTACTTTTTGTAGAGACAGGGTTTCGCTTTGTTGCCCAGGCTGGTCTCGAGCTCCTGGGTTCAAGCGATCCTCTCACTTCAGCCTTCCAAAGTGCTAGGACTACCAGCTGGTGCCACCACACCCAGCTAATTAAAAAAAAAATTTTTTTAGAGACAGAATCTCACTATGTTGCCCAGCTGGTCTTGAACTCCTGGGCTCAAGTGATCCTCCCACCTCAGCCTCCCACACAGTCCTTACACAGGACTGTGTAAACTGTCTCTCGTGGAAAATAAATATTTTATGGAGCCTCAATAGTGCTTTTGTGTGTATTTTACCAACATTCAGTCAAAAATCGCAATGTGAAAAGACAAAAATATATGACTGATAAATAGAAAACATAAGATGTGGATCCACAGATGATATAGACATCAGAGTTAGACAACAAGGACTTCTAAATAATTATCATTAATATATTCAGAAAATAGAGGAAAAGATGCACATAATATGGAGAATTTCAACAGAGAATTAGAATCTAAAAAAAAATGGTTTTTTGATAACAAAAAAATCCACAAATGGACACTGAAAAATAGGGTATCTGAAATTAAGAAATCAATGGATAAGGCTGGGCGCCATGGCTCATGCCTGTAAGCCCAGCACTTTGGGAGGCTGAGGTGGGCTGATCACCTGAAGTCGGGAGTTCAAGACCAGCCTGGCCAACATGGTGAAACCCCGTCTCTACTAAAAATATAAAAATTAGCCGGGTGTGGTGGCGGGTGCCTGTAATCCCAGCTACTGAGGCATGATAATCACTTGAACCCAGGAGGCGGAGGTTGCAGTGAGCTGAGATTGCGCCACCGCACTCCAGCCTGAGAGAAAGAGTGAAACTCCATCTCAAAAAAAAAAAAAAAAAAGAAAGAAAAAAATAAATGGATGAGTTCAACAGGTTGGCTATAGCAGAAGACAGGATAAAGTGTACTAGAATATAGGTCAATATCTCTTTTGGGAAGGAACAAGGTAATTGGAGAAAAATATTCCTAAACACCTCCCCACCCCCCACACACTGTCTTCTTCTCTCTGCCCTATAATTTACATGATTTTTTTTTTTAGGAATAGTTGCAACAGCTATTGTTGTTATGTTTATGTTGAAATAATTTTAGGTTTACAAAAGAATTGTAAAGATAGTAGACAGAGTGCCTGTAACACTTTACCCAGTTTCTCCTAGGTGATAAATTTTTAAAAATAGGTATTGTATTCTTCTCTCTCTTTTTTTTTTTTTTTTTTTTGAGATGGATATTTGCTCTTGTTGCCCAGGCTGGAGTGCAATGGTGCAATCTAGGCTCACTGCAACCTCCACCTCCCTGGTTCAAGCAATTCTCCTGCCTCAGCCTCTCTATTAGCTGGGATTACAGGCACCCGCCACCACGCCCAGCTAATTTTTTGTATTTTTAGTAGAGATGCGGTTTCACTACATTGGCCAGGCTGGTCTCAAACTCCTGACCTCAGGTGATCCACCCATCTCAGCCTCCCAAAGTGCTCGGATTACAAGCATGAGCCACACCGCACCCAACTCAAGTATTGTATTCTTGGGCAAGTCAAATGATTCTGGGTTTTTATTTTCTCATATGTGAAAATTTTTATTTCTCATATGTGATCCAATTTTAAAATTGGATCATATTCTGTAAGATCTCTTCCAACTCTAACATTCTATGAATCTAAATCTTGGATATGTTCTAGTGGTCCCCAAAAGATGATGATTAATAGCTTTTGTGGCCGGGCGCGGTGGCTCATGCCTGTAATCCCAGCACTTTGGGAGGCCAAGGTGGGTGGATCACGAGGTCAGGAGATTGAGACCGTCCTGGCTAACACGGTGAAACCCCGTCTCCACTAAAACATACAAAAAAAAATTAGCCAGGCATGGTGTGGGCGCCTGTAGTCCCAGCTACCTGGGAGGCTGAGGCAGAAGAATGGCATGAACCTGGGAGGCGGAGCTTGCAGTGGACCGAAACCGCGCCACTGCACTCCAGCCTGGGGGAGAGTGAGACTCCGTCTCAAAAAAAAAAAAAAAAAAAAAATAGCTTTTATGTATTGAGCTATTACTATGTGTTCATCACTACATATATTAACTGTCACTTAATATTCACAAAACTGGAATTGTGAGGTGGGTTATATTATGATGTCCATTTTACAGATGGAGAAACTGTGCTACACAGAAGTTATGTGACTTGCTGAAAGTTCTATAGCTTTCTTTTTTTTTTTTTTTTTTTTTTTTTTGAGATGGAGTCTTGCTCTGTCGCCCAGACTGGAGTGCAGTGGCATGATCTCGGCTCACTGCAACCTCCGCCTCCTGGGTTCAAGCAATTGTCCTGCCTCAGCCTCCCAAGTAGCTGGGATTACAGGCACCTGCCACCACACCCAGCTAATTTTTGTATTTTTAGTAGAGACAGGGTTTCACCATCTTGGCCAGGTTGGTCTTGAACTCCTGACCTCGTGATCCACCTGCCTCGGCCTCCCAAAGTGCTGGGATTACTGGCGTGAGCCACCGCGCCAGGCCAGTTCTACAGCTTTCTATACTGCAGACAAGGAAGTGGATTAACTCTGTTGCTCAATTTTAATGAGTATCTGGGGAAGGTAAGGAAAGAGATTAAAGAAAGGAAAGAACAGGAGGAACTGGGGTAGTCACAGTGTGGGAGGAGGGGCCCTTATTTTAGAGTAGCAGCTTTATTTAAAGCTCCAAATCTGCCACATCTTAGCTTTGTGACTTCAGGCAATTCACTAAACTTCAGTTTCTACATTGCCCAAATGGAAAAAATCCTATAATAATAGCTAGCACACATAGTGTCTACTATGTGCCTGGCATTGTTCTAAGCCTCTTATTCATTCATTGCACAAATATTTATTGCAAACCTCCCTGTGTCGGGCAGTGTCTTAAAAAACAAAGATCCCTCTTTATTATAGCTTTTGCTCTAATTTGGGGAGATAATAAACAGATTAAAAAATATTAACCTTATAAAAACTGTACTATTGGCCAGGCTTGGTGGCTCACGCCTGTAATCCCAGCACTTTGGGAGGCCGAGGTGGGTGGATCATGGGGTCAGGAGTTTGAGACCAGCCTGGCCAACATGGTGAAACCCTGTCTCTACTAAAAATATAAAATTAGCCAGGCGTGGTGGCGGGCACCTGTAACCCCAGCTACTTGGGAGGCTAAGGCAGAAGAATTGCTTGAACCCAGGAGACGGAGTTTGCAGTGAGCCGATATGGTGCCATTGCATTCCAGCCTGGGCAACAGAGTGAGACTCTGTCTCAAAAAATAAAAACAAAAACAAAACAAAACAAAAACTGTACTATTACTATCTCCATTTTATGTATTTACTTATTTACTTTTTTGAGACGGAATCTCACTCTGTCACCCAGGCTGGAGTGTAGTGGCTCACTGCAACCTCTGCCTTCTGGGTTCAGGCGATTCTCTTGCCTCAGCCTCCCAAGTAGCTGGGATTACAGGCGCACACCACCATGCCCAGCTAATTTTTTGCATTAGAGATGAGGTTTCACCATGTTAGCCAGGCTGGTCTTGAACCCCTGACTTCAGCTGATCTGCCTGCCTTGGCCTCCGAAATTGTTGGGATTACAGACATGGGCCACCATGCCCAGCCAGTACCTCCATTTTGAAAATGAGAAAACTGGGCCAGGCACAGTAGCTCATGCCTGTAATCCCAGGACGTTGGGAGGCCGAGGCAGGTAGATCACGAGGTCAGGAGTTCGAGACCAGCCTGGCGAAGATGGTGAAACTCCGTCTCTATCAAAAATACAAAAATTAGGCAGGTGCAGTGACGGGCGCCTGTAATCCCAGCTACTTGGGAGGCTGAGGCAGCAGGATGGCTTGAAGCCAAAAGTTCAAGACCAGTCTGGACAATGTAGTGAGACTCCATCTCTACAAAAATAATTACTGGCCAGGTGGGTGGCTCATGCCTATAATCCCAACACTTTGGGAGGCTGAGGCGGGTGGATCACGAGGTCAAGAGATCAAGACCGTCCTGTCCAATATGGTGAAACCCCTGTCTCTACTAAAAATACAAAAAAATTAGCTGGGTGTGGTGGTGTGTGCCTGTAGTCCTAGCTACTTGGAAGGCTGAGGCAGGAGAATCGCTTGAACCCAAGAGGCTGAAGTTTTCAGTGAGCCGAGATCGCCTCACTGCACTCCAGCCTGGTGAAAGAGCAAGATTTTCTGTCTCAAAAAAAACAAAAAACAAAAAACACCACCACTATTATTAGGCCAGCGCAGTGGCTCACGCCTGTAATCTTAGCACTGGGAGGCTGAGGCGGGCGGATCACGAGGTCAGGAGGTCGAGACTATCCTGGCTAACACAGTGAAACCCCATCTGTACTGAAAATACAAAAAATTAGCCGGCCGGTGGTGGTGGGCGCCTGTAGTCCCAGCTACTCAGGAGGCTGAGGCAGGAGAATGGCGTGAACCCAGGGGGCGGAGCTTGCAGTGAGCCGAGATCGCGCCACTGCACTCCAGCCTGGGAGACAGTGAGACTCTGTCTCAAAAAAACAAAACAAAACAAAACAAAAAAACAGGCTAAGGGATTTTGCTCAAAGTCCCACAGCCAGTAGGCAACAAAAACAGATTCAAAGTCAGGCAGGTTCGGCTCCAGAAGCCACACACTGGACCTCCAGGCTGTTCTGCCTTCCAGTAACTCCCTCACAAAGTTCTCATGAGCATCAAATGAGAGAAAGTGTATCAAAGCACTTTGTAAGCCACAAAGCACTGTGCACAAATTAGAGCTGATAAGGTGGCTGGACAGGACCTGCTGAGACGGTGACTGTGCGGAAAGCCACCCTCAGTCTCCTACCCTCACCACCAAGCCCGGCGTCCCTCTCTCTGCTGCCCCTCAGCTCTGAGGTTACCCAGGATGCTCCTGATGTGAGTTTTGGGGGCTGGGAGAAGTGCAAAATAATGCATGCAGCTCCTTTCCTGGTGGCTCAGATGCCTCTCAGAGACAGCCTGGAATGCTAACTCGCTCTTCAGCAGTATTTTTATTTTGGGCTCATCATCTGGTAGGGAAGACAAGCCCTGTAGGCAGAGTGGTGACTAAGGCTGGTGATTCACACGCCCTGCCGGCCTCCTGTGTGCAGCAGCAACCCTCAGCGGGGAGACTGCAGAACGTGTCCCTGCCCGCCTGCAGTGGGGACGAGGGCTGAGAGCTGGGGAAGCTAGGACTTCCCTTCAGACGGAGCAGATGGTTGCCGCTTGATGAAGGCGCGCTATGGTCACACACAGCAACCCCCCCCACACACATACACACGCGCACATGCAAGAAACAGGCTCCTGCCTCAAAAAGGGCCTTGTCAGGCCCTTAGAAGAGGGCACTTGATAGTTATTTGTTGACTGAATCAGTGGATAGATGGAACGGTAATTAGCAGCTCATATTTGCACAGCACTTTCCAGTTTACAAAGCATTATCACATAAATGAGCTCATGTAATCCTCCCAACAGAATGGTGAGGTGAGTGTCACCACTATCCCAATTATATAGATGACAAAACTGAGGCTCAGAGAACTGATGTCAATTGTTCACAGCAGATCCAGGCATTTACTGAATGAATGAATGAGGTGGTAAGCCAGGGTCTGAAATCACATTGTCTTCTCCAAATTCCATATTCTCTACCATGGCTGCTGCTGCTGTCTTTATGAAGAGTTAAACAGAGTCTCCTCTCAGGAACTGATGTTGGAGGTAGTTGTAAGTACAAGACTGTACAGAAATCACTCCCAGAGCCCCATCATCACCTTCTTTCCATGGACGGAGTGACCTGTTCTCCTCCAAGCCTGCCAAGCCTTTCCTCTCACAACCATCCCAGCCCACTTGTAACACATCTCCTTACAAGCCCATGCCCCGTATACTGTGAGCCCCAGGAGGAGCCCTGGGGCTTATTCATCTGTGTCCCTAGTGCCTGGCATCACCCAGGTACTGAATGAATGAATGAGGTATGTGGCAGATTATCTTTTCCTATGTTCTCCAAAACAAGGAAACAGCAATAGCTTGACCCCCAAGATTCTGCCCAGTGGCTTGGTATCAAGGGAATGTACTGGGCCAGTTTTGAAAATCCATAATCTCTCCCTCTCTCATTGCCTCTCTCTCTCAGAAGGCTTGCCAATGCTCAGAAGGAGGCTAAATATCAACAGGGTTATCCCAACCCCCAGAGAGCAAAAGGGGACAAGCACATCTCAGCTGCTGTGCCCCAGGCAGCCCCAAAGAGGAGCTAAATTTTCTTTCTGCCTCTAAAAGGGCCCACATAGCAATGCTTCCACCCACATCTTGGCTCTCCCACACCCCGCTTTTCTGCCTCCCTGCAGACAGCCCGCTCTGCCACACTCCCACCCAGCCCTCTGCTATCAGAGCTCTGAACACCCAAAAAGGAAAAACGATTTGTGCTGAGCGTGAAGACAGAGCCAGGGAGGAAGGGAAGGGCTGCTCGCTGCCAGCTGACGTTCTGCAGACTGAGCTGCCTGTGTCTGTGCCAAGGGTGTGGCCACCGGCGAATTCTGAGAGAGATGGGGGAAGGGGAGAGAGAAAAATGTACTGATTTCCACAGCACATCTTGAGTCCTATCTTAAACTGTACTGAATTGACTGTCCTATGAGAGAGAATGAGATCAAAGGCCCGTAGATGATAGAGAACTACCAGCCATACATTCACTCAACAAACATTTACTGGGCACACTACATGCCAGGCAAAACATGCAGCGCAAGGAATGCAGATGTGAAAGACAGCACACCTGTCCTGGAATATCTCACATTTGAGTGGGAGAGACACACAAGGAAACAGGCAATTGTAATACAGCGTAATCAGTACTAAAGAAGAGACAAGCACTGGACACAGTGAGAGGCCAGAGGAGGGGGAGCTCACTCAGACTCAGGAGCAGAGGGGCAGTCAGAGAGTCTGCCTGGAGGAGGTGACATCTAACACACTGAATCGTGAGGAATGAGGAGGAATTAGATTGGTATAAATGGGAGGAAAGGCATTCCTAGGCAGCAGAAGTAGCTTGTGCAAAGGCATGGGGATGAAAGTGCATAGGCCAGCAAGTACTGGGATTTGGTGCGGCAGAGTGTGGGGTTAAGGCTCTTGTCAGAGAAGCTAAGGATTTTGGATGTTATTTTAAAAACAGCTAGAATATCATCAAAAGGCTTGGAGGGTGTGTGACTGATCAGATTTGCATTTTGGAAAATGAGTCTGGCAACTAAGTAAAGAATGGATTCCCAGAACATGAGATGGGGGAGAAAGGGAGCAAAAGGAAGCTAGGGAAGTAACCCAGTTAGAAATGGTGAGGACCTGAATTTAGGGCAGCTCCCATTGGAAGGAAAAGGAAAACACAGATCTGCGAGGCATTTAAGAAGTAGAATTACTGGACATGGTGACCAGCATGGGGGGCACAGGCAGGGAAAAGGAGCTGATGCCCATGTTCTGACTTGGGTGTTGAGTGGGTCAGGTGAGAGTGCCATGAGTAGAGATGGGGAATCTGGGCAGAGGAGAAGGTTTAGTGGGAAAACAGATGAGTCCTGTGTGGAGTCCCTTCAGTTGGGGCATCTGCAGACATCTAGGGGGAGAGAGTCAGCAGCAGGGTAAAGGAAAGGTGTGGGGCAAGAGAAGAGCTGGACCAGAGAGTCAAAGTAGCTTCTGTGGTTAAAAGCACAGGTGTGGAGGAGATCGCCTAAGAAAAATGTGCACATCAAGAGTGTGTGAACTCCATCTTCCTGTCCCCAGGCATGATGGGCTGAGATAATACAAGTGAAAGTGCTTAGCCTGATACATGGGTCAGAATGGATGGTCAATAAATTTTACTTGAGAGAGAGTAGGTCAAGAATCATGAATAGGCTGGGTGCATTGGCTCATGCCTGTAGTACCAGCACCTTGGAAGACCAAGGCAGTAGGATCACTTGAGCTCAGGAGCTCAAGACCAGCCTGAGCAACATAGCAAGGCCTCATCTCTACTAAAAAATTCTTATTTATTTATTTATTTATTTATTTATTTATTTATTTATTTATTTTTTGAGACAGAGTCTCGCTCTGTCGCCCAGGCTGGAGTGCAATGGCACAATCTCTGCTCACTGCAAGCTCCGCCTCCCAGGTTCACGCCATTCTCCTGCCTCAGCCTCCCCAGCAGCTGGGACTACAGGCACATGCCACCACGCCCGGCTAATTTTTGTATTTTTAGTAGAGATGGGGTTTCACTGTGTTAGCCAGGATGGTCTCAATCTCCTGACCTTGTGATCCGCCCACCTTGGCCTCCCAAAGTGCTGGGATTACAGGCATGAGCCACCGCGCCCGGCCAAAAAAAAAAAATTCCTTTAAATAGCTAGGCATGGTGGCGTACACCTGTAGTCCCAGTTGCTCAGGAGGCTGAGGTGAGTGGATCACTTGAGCCTGGGAGATCAAGGCTGCAGTGAGCTATAATCACACCACTGCACTCCAGCATAGGCAACACAATGAGACCCTGTCTCAAAAATAAAATTTTTAAAAATCACAAATAATCATTTAGTCTAATGTTTTGCTTCCAAACATAATTGGGAAGTCCTTCTAATGTGTGTCTTGAATCCTCCTTTCATAATTCTTGCCTTTCCAGTCCTCAAGTCCTGATTGCCTTGCTCACTATTTGCACCAGTGGCTTACTCTCTGTCCCTGCCTCCTACACTCTCCACTGTCAGATATTTTCAAGCTGTTTTATTTTCAGACAGTCTTCGTCATTGCCATCAGCTGCCTATTTGAGGAATTCTCATCAAATATTGTATTTGTGTAGCTAAACCATAACTTTCTGTAGAGGAAAGCAATGGCACAAATAATCCAAAAATGACACATTTAAGTGACTTCTAATTGGCTTGGGAAGTTGTTTTGGTCCTTGCATCTGAATGTACGTACATTAGATATTCCAAAAATCGAATTCAGGGAAAATGGCCATAGTAGCGGGGAAATTATGCAAGAAGAACTTGCCTAGAAACTTCCTAATTGTTTCATGCCACTCTCTTCAACAAGGCACCAAGCCTTCCATGCATCCATCATTTTCTCTACCCATCCATTCCATCTATCCATTCTCCAACCCATCCATTCATCTATCCATCCATCTCTTCATCCACCTATCCTCCAAATCCATCCAACTGTCCACCTATCCATCCATCCATCTATCTAAAAATATCTTTGAGTGCCTACTCTATGCCAGACACTGCACTAGGTGCTGAGGGATACGAAAACAAATGGGACTTGGAACCAAGAAACTTCCAGTCTGAATGGAAAGACCCAAGATTAAAAATAACTCTACCCGATAAGTACTCTAAAAGAAGAATTAGAAAAGAGAACACAACTCTTTCTGGAAGAACCAAGGAAGGCTTCATAAAAGGGGGTCTTGAAGGAGAAGAGAGATTTGGCGATGGACAGTTTTACCTCTCACAGAGATACGGGACAGAGAAGCAATATTCACCACCCCAATGCAGGTCACTCCTGGGCATGATAATCTATCTATGGGACTTCAAACTACCACATCTCTTATGGGCTCAGTATCTTCATCAGTAGATCAGAGGGATTGTATCAATAGTTTTCAAACCATGCTCTGTTGAACCTAGGGCAACGAACTGTCCTGGTTTGCCCAGGTTCCAGATATTTCTCAGGATGCAGGACTTTCAGTGGTAAAACTAGACAAATTGAGCCAGCTGGGACTGGTATGCTGCACTGGCCACTCAGAAGAAATATAAATAAATAAAGCCAGACAAACTGGGATGAGTTGGTCAATCTAACTGAACCTTATAGCTATCATAGGGAGGCCACCAAGGCAAGGGGTAGGAGAGGCAAGATTTAGGGAGGAGGCCAGTCCAATGGGGCTCAGAGCCCCCAGTTCCACTTTAACTGGATCAGTTGTGTCGTGTTTTACACATTGAGCTTCCAGGTTAGATGTTTGTTTGTTTGTTTTGAGATGGAATCTCACTCTGTTGCCCAGGCTGGAGTGCAGTGGTGCAATCTTAGCTCACTGCAACCTCCACCTCCCAGGTTCCAGTGATACTCCTGCCTCAGCCTCCCAAGTAGCTGAGATCACACCCGGCTAACTTTTTTGTATTAGAGACGGGGTTTCACCATGTTGGCCATGCTGGTCTCCCACTCCTGGCCTCAAGTGATCCACCCACCTTGGCCTCCCAAAGTGCTGGCATTATAGGCGTGAGCCATTGCACCTGGCCCCTGTTACCCTTTTTTTTTTTTTTTTTTGAGACGGGATTTCGCTCTTGTTGCCCAGGCTGGAGTGCAGTGGCATGATCTTAGCTCACTGTAACTTCCACCTCCCGGGCTCAAGTGATTCTCCTGCCTCAGCTTCCGGAGTAGCTGGGATTACAGGCATGCACCACCACGCCCAGCTAATTTTGTATTTTTAGTAGAGACAGGGTTTCTCCATGTTGGTCATGCTGGTCTCGAACTCCTAACCTCAGGTGATCCACCCACCTCGGCCTCCCAAAGTGCTGGGATTACAGGCGTGAGCCACAGCCCCTGGTCCTGTTACTTTTTTAAAGAATTTGAAAGCCATTGGACTAAATGTTCCCTAGTGGTTATGTTTGTTTGTTTGTTTGAGACAGAGTCTTGCTCTGTCGCCCAAGCTGGAGTGCAGTGGGGCGATCTTGGCTCACTGCAACCTCCGTCTCCCGGGTTCAAGTGATTCTTCTGATTAAAATAGTATGTCAGGCCAGGCACAGTGGCTCACGCCTATAATCCCAGCATTTTGGGAGGCCAAGGTGGGTAGATCACCTGTCAGGAGTTCGAGACCAGCTTGGCCAACATGGCAGAACCATGTCTCTCCTAAAAATACAAAAAGTAGCCGGGAGTGGAGATGCACGCCTGTACTCCCAGCCACTCGGGAGGCTGAGGCAGAGGAATTGCTTGAACCTGGGAGGCAGAGGTTGCAGTGAACTGAGACGGTGCCACCGCACTCCAGCCTGGGTGACAGATCGAGACTCCATCTCAAAAAAAAAAAAAAAGTATGTCAGGGGCTGGGCATGATGGCTCATGCCTCTAATCCTGGCATTTTGGGAGGCCAAGACAGGAGGATCACTTGAGGCCAGAAGTTCAAGACCAGCCTGGGTGATATAGCAAGATCCCATCTCTACAAAAAATATAAAAATTAGCCAGGCATGGTGGTACATGCTTGTAGTCCTAGCTATTCAGGAGGCTGAGGTGGGAGGATAGCTTGAGCCCAAGAGGTTGAGGCTGCAGTGAGCTATGATCACAACCCAGCACACCAGCCTGGGTGACAGACCAAGACCCTGTCTCTAAAAAAAAAAAAAAAATCATATGTCAGTGGAGAGCTGATTGCCTTATTTCTCTCTCTCTTTTCCATCATTCTGATTTCTATTTTTTTCCTTTACCTGGTAAGAGGGAGAAAGGACTATAAGATAGAAATAAACATTTTAGCTCAAAAGTCTTCCTTTCTATAGAATTTTCAGAAGCTCTAAAATAAATAAGAAAGTACTAAACGTGAAACGTGGTCAAGTTTTAAAATCCATAACATCCAGACCAACCTGCAGGAAGGCAGCCTTCATTTTATACCTTTCTCACTCTCCACTTGTTCTAAAATTATATCACTGACTGTAAGTGGGGCGACAAGTTTTTTTTTTAGACGGAGTCTCGCTCTGTCGCCTGGGCTGGAGTGCAGTGGCGTGATCTCGGCTCACTGCAAGCTCCGCCTCCCGGTTTCACACCATTCTCCTGCCTCAGCCTCCCGAGTAGCTGGGACTGCAGGCGCCCGCCACCATGCCCAGCTAATTTTTTGTGTTTTTAGTAGAGATGGGGTTTCACCGTGTTAGCCAGGATGGTCTCAATCTCCTAACCTCGTGATCCACCCACCTCGGCCTCCCAAAGTGCTGGGATTACAGGCGTGAGCCACCGTTCCCCGGCCAAGCTGGGGGACAATTAACTAGCCTCAAGAACCTCCTCTTGCTTCAGGATGGGGCAGAGTGCTGAGAGCGGACAGGGGAAGGAGTTGGAAACAACATCCCAGCTCCCCCTCCCACCCTAGATCCCTTTGGTGGCTCTAATTGAGGCCTGTCACAGAGAGAGAAGGCAGCTGCAAATTGCATTCATTAACAAATTACAGCCAATTAGAGCCCCAGTCCCAGCCTACTGGGGGTGACATGAGGCCAGTCAAAATCCCTTCTGATTCAGCGATGCCAAAGGTTTTGGGCTGCTAGGGTCACTTTCTGCAATCCAGACCCGGAACTTTATCCTGGGCCTGCACCCTGCCTTCTGACAATCCCTCAGGGAAGATGGGGGCTTCCCCCAACCCTCAAGAAGTCTCCAGGGTGCTTCTCTCAGCCATCACTGAAGTTCACCTAGTGATCTAGGCCCAATCTCTGCTGCTATGCTGCTTTTTTGTTAAGTTATAGACATGTTGGTTTTATTCAAAAGAATAAAATGCTTGACAAACTGAAAAATATGGAATGCTTCATCAATTTGCGTATCATTCTTATGCAGGGGCCATGCTAATCCTCTCTGTATCATTCCAATTTTAGTATATGTGTTGCTGAAGCCAGTATGTGCTACTGCTGTGCTTTAAGCTGAGTTTTCCCCAGATTTGGTCCTTGGGGGAACTGATTTGCTGGCACTTCCAGGGCCTGCTGAGAACTCTTTGCTTGCTGGCTTTGGGCCAGCTTAACTCTGCCACCCTTCTGCCCATCCTGACAACATTGGGCCAAAGCTAGGGTGAGGTCAACATGAAACCTGTGGAGGTGTAATGGAAGTGTCACCTCCCAGAAGGGCAGGTATGTGGCCACCCATACCTGTCCACAGCTGCTTCTTCACTCCCCTCCCTGGAGCCAGCAGCTCTGGTTTCAACAGTGCGAGGGTGTGTGTTTGTGTGTGTGTTCGCATGCATGTGCATGTGCATTTATGAGACACACCACAGGACATCTACATGCTAGGGACAGAAAGATGGGGAGGGCATGACGCTGGATTTTCTCTGTTTGATCTCGAGTGTAAAAGAGCAGCCAAATGCCCTCAAAGAATGTTCTTTTTCTCCCTCTCTTGTTTTTCTCCCCGGGACTCTGGCACTTCTACAAATAGAGCTGTGCCAGAAGAAAAGGAAGTTTCAGCACTCAGTCCATCCACACCCCCCACCCCCTGAAACAATAATCTCTTCCTCTCTCCCAGCCCCTGTTTGAATTGGGGAGGGGGAGGGAAAGGAGGCGTCTTTTCTGTTCTGAAGTTTCTAAGGAAGCCAGTACAGACGCACCCTTCCCCTTCCAGGGAATGTATCCTGTGATGTTTAAGTAGGAGTCAAGCCTTGAGAATGAATTTCTCTTGAACTGTCCTTTCTCCACCACAGGAGATGGGATGGGTACACCCAATAAAGGAGAAAGAGCAAGAGAAGGGGTTAGGGTCAGATGTCCCCAAGGATATCAAAGTTTTCTGCCTAAGGGAACAGTGGGGCTCAGATGACCCATAGGCAAGGAAAGAGGTCAAGGAATGACTCAGTAGCCACAGCCTCCTGGAGGCTCTTGAAGAAACTCAAGGTTTCAACCTGATAAACCTTCTCAAGACAGACAAGGCAGGATCAGAAGTAGGAATCCTGGGCAACATAGTGAGACCCTGTCTCTACAAAAAATAATTAGTTGGGCATGGTGGCGTGCACCTGTGGTCCCAGCTGCTAGAGAGTCTGAGGTAGGAGGATCGCTTGAGCCCAAGAGTTCCAGGCTGCAGTGAGCCGTGACCATGCCACTGCACTCCAGCCTGGGCAACAGAGTGAGATGCTGTCAAAAAAAAAAAAAAAAAAAAAAAGAAAGAAAGAAGGAAAGAAAGAGGAAGAAAAAGAAACAGAAAGAGAAACAAGGTGGGACAAGGGCAGATAAGGGTTGAGGCCAGGCTGAGAGTGAGAGTAGAAAGAGGACTGGGTTGCCAAGTGTGGATAACAATCATGGCTGTGCTTGCTCGGGTCAGCTCACTCTTCTCTTCTCAGGCTACTCCCTGAGTGAATGCCTTGGTGCTCCACCCAGATCCCCGGTGCTGACTGTGAGTTTTGGCTGCCAATGGCTCTCCATCTCTGGACTTGCCCTTGGCCTAGAGGGCAGCCAATTAGCTGACTGACAGGGACATAAAAAACTAGCCTCCCTGACTCAGGTGGGATCCTTTCTGTCATACAGTTGTCCACCCAGAGCTTCCCACAGGATCAAGCCAAAACCAGACTCAGCTGTGAAGCACATCCTTGCTTCCCCACTCTGTGCCCCACCCTGCTTCCTTTCCTCCCTTCTCCTGAGAGTTTGCCCCACAATAAACCATGTGCCGCCCAAATCCCCATCTCAGTCTGCACATCAAGGGAACCAGATCTAAGACACTTCTTTGGGTACAAATTGCACCTTAGCTCCAGTGCCTAGGATGCTGTGTCAGCCCCTAGTCAGCCTTCAGTGCACAATAAAGATTTTTAAAAATTTTTTCGGCCGGGCGTGGTAGCTCACATGTGTAATCCCAGCACTTTGGGAGGCCGAGGTGGGCGGATACTATGAGGTCAGTAGCTCAAGACCAGCCTGGCCAACATGGTGAAACCCCGTCTCTACTAAAAATACAAAAATTAGCCAGGCCTGGTGGCGTGAGCCTGTAATCCCAGCTGCTCAGGAGGCTGAGGCAGGACAATCACTTGAACTCAGGAGGCAGAGGTTGTAGTGAGCCCGGATCGCGCCACTACACTCCAGCCTAGGCGACAGAGCAAGACTCCGTCTTGAAAAAAAAAAAAAAAATTCTAGTCTCTCACTATGAAACTACAGTAAATAATGCTAAATACTATTCATATTATATGTGGTTAATTGAAAGAAGGAGTGATTGGTTGAATTAATGCTCTGGATGGGAGATAAGTAGGTGGGGGAATTTATTGTAGGACCACCCCCCCATATACACACACACGTTAACCAGATGCCCATGGCTCATCCCAGTACATCCTGTCTACATATAGGCCACCTGCTTATATCTATGCAAAGTCAGGGACAGATAATCCAGTTTGTGGATTATCCAGACCCCCAGCTGGCATGTTCCTTCTCAATATTGCCTCCCTGAACCCTCCCTCTGCTCCAGCACTTTCCCGGGGGTAGAGGGTGGGCAGAGACAGGCAGCAGGGGAGGGCAGGATGATGAAACCTCAGTCTGTCAACACTGTTGCTGCTGCCTCAGCAGTCTGATGAAAGATTAGAAACTATTGGGTAAAATCATGTTAGGAATGTTCTGTGGATTCCAGGTATCTGGGCTCATCACCAAGTAGACAATTAAGAGTTGTTTGTGTGGTGAAAACACCTTGAACAAGGCCAGGAAAGTCACCTGCTAAGTAACCAAGTTTGGATCACTGAGAATCATAGTATGATAAGATACCGTCTTAAAATGATTTAAGATATGCAAAGTCCTCTCCTATTCTGAAAGCTTTCCAGGAAAAGAAGTATGTGGATCTTTCAGGTTTTTCAGTCCTTCCTATCAAGAAGGCCTTCCTATAATTTACCTTCCTTCCATACTGTTATAGTTCTGGTCTGTTTCTCTTTTTTTTTTTTTTTTTTTTCTGAGACAGGGTCTCACTCTGTCACTGAAGCTGGAGTGCAGTTGCAGTGGTTTGAACACAACGACTGCAGCCTCTGCCCCCTAGGCTCAAGCAATCCTCCCTTCTTAGCCTCCTGAGTAGCTGGGACCACAGGAGCCACCATGCACGGCTAATTTTTCTTTTTGTAAAGACAGGATCTTCTTTAGTTGCCCAGGCTGGTCCTGAACTCTGAGTTCAAGCAATCCTCCTGTCTCAGCCTCCCAAAGTGCTGGTATTACAGACATGAACCACTGCGCCTGGCCCTGTTTCTCTTCTGATTTCAGACAAAAAGGAGAACAAGTGTTTCATTCTTTTACTCATAATGCTCCTTCCCCCCAAATATGTGGATGCACTATCTGTAGAAACAGAATGTGAAGCCGGGCGCAGTGGCTCACGCCTGTAGTCCCAGCACTTTGGGAGGCCAAGGTGGGTGGATTTCGAGGCCAGGAGTTCAAGACCAGCCTGGCCAACATAATGAAACCCCATCTCTACTAAAAATACAAAAATTAGCTGGGCATGGTGGCAGGCACCTGTGATCCCAGCTGCTTGGGAGGCTGAGGCAAGAGACTCGCTTGAGCCTCAGAGGCAGAGGTTGCTGTGAGCTGAGATCACGCCACTGCACTCCAGCCTGGGCGACAGAGCAAGACTCCATCTCAAAAGAAAAGAAAAGAAAAGAAAAGAAAAGAAAAGAAAAGAAAAGAAAAGAAACAGAATGTGAAGAATGTGAGCCACATATGTAATTTTAATATTTCTGATAGCCACATTTTAATGTTAAAAAGAAACAACTGAATCTAATTTTAATCATTTTATTTAACTCATTATATAAAAAGTATCACTTCAACATATGCATAATCAATATAAAAAGTATTAATAAGAAATTTTACATTCTTTTTTCACATAAAGGCTCTGAATCTGTTGTGTATTTTACACGTACAGCATATCTCAGTTCAGACCAGCCATGCTCCCCATGTTCAATCACCATGTGTGGCTCATGGCTGCCATATTGGACACCACAGGTCTAGAGCTTGGGAGTCCCTTCTTTGACACCTGCCCTATAACCTACTCTTCTGGAGCAGGAGGTAGAGAATGTGAATCTAGATACAGCCTATCCTCAGGTGACAGTGGGAGGAGTTGAAGGACAGGAGTGGTAGACAGAGTCTGAGAGAGTCTCAGGCCAGGTTATTACAGGGAAAGGAGGAACAAAACTGTATCTATTAAACCTCAGACTCAGGCCTTTCCTCCTGAGCAGTAGGTGGTGCCAAAAAGGTGCTCTGAAGCCTACAATGCTCCAGGTCCCTCATTAATCAGAATACTTAATTCTGGCTCCAAGTTGACTTCTTTTCCTTACCTCCTCCAGGAAGCCTTCCCAGATAAATTCTCCAACCTTAACTGATAGAGACCCTGTCTCTAAAAAAATAAAAGAATTAGCTGGGCATGTTGGCACATGCCAGTAGTTCCAGCTACTTGAGAGGCTGAGATGGAAGAATCGCTTGAAACTGGGAGGTCAAGGCTGCGGTGAGCCAGGATTGTATCCCTGCGCTCCAGCCTGGGTGACAGCAAAACTCTGTCTCAAAAACAAGCAAACAAATAAAACAAAAACAAAAAAACAGAGATGAAGAGAGAAAGACTATTAAAGAGCTTCCCATGCCCACCTTGTACTGAGAACCATAGAAAGTGTACTAGAAAAGATCTGCTATTGCCTACTCAATCCCCTCACTTTACAGATGAGTAAACTGAGGCCAAGAGACTAGAAATGGCTTGGTCAAAGTCACAGAAGTTGGTGGCAGAGCCAAGTCTTAACCTGTATGTTGCCTTGTGGGTTACTGTTTGGGGCACTGCAAAGTCAGACTGGTGGCTCTGTTCCTCCCCCATTAGGCTAGGAGAGTTCCAGAGAGTGAGTAAGCAGTTCTGTCTTCTCTCTCCTTAAGGATAAGAGAGGCATCTGGAATGCAAAGCAATGGTAATCTTATAAAAACAAATACAATCAAAAGCACCGAACTTCACTTTCAACAAGCTTTTGAAACCCAGCTGTCCCCCTACCCTCCTCCAAAGGATTTCTCATGAGATTTAACAAATTTAATAGGAGGAGGTAGGGACTGCTAAAGAGATAAGCTCTCCCGCTTGCTCACTTCCCCACCTCCCCACCTCCCCACCTCCCCACCTCCCCACTCCACTGAGGAGGGGCATAGACCCAGGATTTTCCCAGGAGCCTTAAGTCAAGCCCCAAACACTCCAGAGTGACCAAGATATCTGCTACTTCAGGCTTCTGCTTCCTTTTACAAGAGTCCTTGAGCTATAGCAGTTGGTGGGAGTCTCTACATGGGGGTGGGGTGTCTGTATGGGGGAGGTCCAGGGCTCCACTGCTGCCCAATTCATTCGGGCTGAAGTTTCCTTCTCTGTGTTCCCTTCAGAGCATACACTCTTGGTCTCAGCCTCACTTCCTCCCTAAGCCAAATCCCGGGAATCTATTTCAGGGCTTGTTTCGCCCACTCTGCCTGACGTCTGTGACAAGCTGGGTGCTAGGGAGTCCTCACCATCTGCCCACCTCCGCCACCAGCCAGGCAGTCCCAGGTGGCGCTCAATCCTTAGCCCCGGAAAGTGAGCCCAAGCTTACTCGCTATCCCTGCAAATCCTCTGCTGAGTTGCTGGTGATTTTATTCCTTACCTCCCAAAAAGCAAAGGCACCTTTACTGGCAGCTCTGGTGAAAAAAATTTAAAAAAAATAAAAAATAAATAAGGAGGCCAGGTGCAGTGGCTCGTGCCTGTAATCCCAGCACTTTGGAAGGCCGAGCCAGGCAGATCACCTGAGGTCGGGAGTTCGAGACCAGCCTGACCAACATGGAGAAACCCTGCCTCTACTAAAAATACAAAATTAGCCAGGCATGGTGGCGCATGCCTGTAATCCCAGCTACTCAGGAGGCTGAGGCAGGAGAATCACTTGAACCCAAGAGGTGGAGGTTGTAGTGAGCCGAGATCGCGCCATTGCACTCCAGCCTGGGCAACAAGAGTGAAACTCTGTCTCAAAAAAGAAAAAAAAAAAAAAAAAGCAAGAGCACTGTAATGTCTCCTCTACCATATACATACATCTTAGCTTGAAAAAGCCTTGAGATCTGGGAATAGAGGATGAGGAAGCTGGATTTAATTTCCCTCCCACCCAACCTCTACACAAACATAAACTTTGGCAGTATCTATGACAACTTTAAATACATACACCCTTTGACACAACAATTGCAACTCTAGGAATATATCTTATGGGAAAGCTTCCCCAAGTGTACCAAAAAATATATATGCAAGGAGGACCATGGCTGTGGGCAGACTGTGTCTTCAACAAGTGATTTAATTAATGATGGTACATTCATGCAATGGAATCTCATGTGGTCATCAAAAAGAATGAGAAAAATCCAGATGGAAGGCTTCCCTTCTGAAGCCCCTCCTCATGAGGGCAAAGATGGCAGTGGTATAATGGAATAATGGCATGCATGGAATAATGTCCAAGATATAAATGAGAAAAGCAAAACTGTTTGCTTTATATAATTCCATATATGTTCTATAGACATACCTCTTTTGTACATGCAGAGAAAAAAATTCCCAGAATATATAAAAACCTGTTCACAATGGTTAGCTCTAAAGTTGAGATTATAAAGTTCCTTCTTTTTCGTTTTTTTTTAGACAGGACCTTACTTTGTCCCCCAGGCTAGTGTGCAGTGGTGCAATCTTAGCTCACTGCAGCCTCGACCTCCCAGGTTCAAGATATCCTCCTGCCTCAGCCTCCCAAGTAGCTGAAACTACAAGCATGTGCCACCATGTCTGGATAATTTTTGTATTTTTTGTAGAGATGGGGTTTCGCTATGTTGCCCAGGCCGGTCTTGAACTCCTAAGCTCAAGGCATCTACCCGCCTCAGCCTCCCAAAGTGCTAGGATTACAGGCGTGAGCCACCGTGCCCAGCCAGTTTCTTCATTTTCTTTTTCTTTTTTTTTTTTTAATGTTTCATTAAACAAGTTGTGAGATTAGATTTCTTCATTTTCTAAATTTAGATTTCTTCCACATAGAGATCTATAAGTTCTATTACTTTTCCAATGAGGGAGAGAAAATTTTTTTTTTTTTTTTTTTGAGACGGAGTCTCGCTCTGTCGCCCAGGCTGGAGTGCAGTGGCGCGATCTCGGCTCACTGCAAGCTCCGCCTCCTGGGTTCACGCCATTCTCCTGCCTCAGCCTCCCGAGTAGCTGGGACTACAGGCGCCCGCCACCACGCCCGGCTAATTTTTAGTATTTTTAGTAGAGACGGGGTTTCACCGTGTTAGCCAGGATGGTCTCGATCTCCTGACCTCGTGATCCACCCGCCTCGGCCTCCCAAAGTGCTGGGATTACAGGCGTGAGCCACCGCGCCCGGCCAAGAGAAAATTTTTTTTAAAAAGAAGGAGCTGGCCGGGTGCAGTGGCTCATGCCTGTAATCCCAGTACTTTGGGAGGCCAAGGCGGGTGGATCACCTGAGGTCGGGAGTTTGAGACCAGCCTGGTCACATGGCGAAATCCCGTCTCTACTAAAAGTACAAAAAATTAGCCAGACATGGTGGCATGTGCCTGTAATCCCAGCTACTCCAGAGGCTGAGGCAGGAGAATCACTTGAACCTGGGAGACGGAGGTTGCAGTGAGCCAAGATCATATCACTGCACTCCAGCCTGGGTGACAGAGCGAGACTCCGTCTCAAAACAAAAACAAAGACAAACAAACAAAAAACTCTCAGGGTAAAGTAAAAATTAAAAAAAAAAAAAAAAAAAGGCCGGGCGCGGTGGCTCACGTCTGTAATCCCAGCACTTTGGGAGGCCGAGGCGGGTGGATCACAAGGTCAGGAAATCGAGACCATCCTGGCTAACATGGTGAAACCCCATTTCTACTAAAAATACAAAAAAATTAGCCGGGCATGGTGGCGGGCACCTGTAGCCCCAGCTACTCAGGAGGCTGAGGCAGGAGAATGGCATGAACCCGGCAGGCGGAGCTTGCAGTGAGCTGAGATCACGCCACTGCACTCCAGCCTGGGCGACAGAGCGAGACTCCATCTCAAAAAAAAAAAAAAAAAAAAAAAAAGGAACATGGCTGGGTGTGGGGCTTGTATTGCTAATCCCAGTGCTTTGGAAGGCCAAGGCAGGAGGATCGCTTGAGGTCGGGGGTTCCAGACCACCCTGGGCAAGAGGGCAAGGCCCCATCTCTACAAAAATAAAAAATAAAAAGAATAGGAATATCTAACATGTTCAAAAAAATTTTTTAAGGGAACAGCGAATACCCTCTTCTGGATCATCCAGAGGAGGAGGTCTCATGCATCCACCCACAAACTCCCCAACAGATGGCCTTGGAAATGAAGTGCAGCCACACTGCCCACCCTTTCCAGCTGAATGCTGGCCTGGGTCTCCCTTGCCACCCTCACTCCCTCCCTTTCCTCTCTACGCACTGGCCCCATTCAAAACAGGCTTGTGTTAGAGAACATGCTGTCCTGTGTGCTCCTAGCACTTGGGCAGAACTCAGCACTTCCCAGGCCCTGGTGGAGGTGTCCATCTCAAGAAAGACTTGCAATGACACGTGGTCAGGATAAAGGAAGGATGGGAACTTCTGGCCAGATTTGAGGCCAGACCTCTGCTGGGCTTAGGAGATAAAGCTCTCACTCCCCAGGAAGGGGAGTGAGAGAGCGGAAAGCTGGTCCTTAATCTAATCAAGGAGAGGGAAGACGGAGGGAGGGGGGAATCTGAGCTCTGAGATAACTGTGCTCGCTCCCTGTCTCCTACCTCCTATCCTCTGCCCTGGGAGTACAAAGACCTGGCCTGGGAGGAAGGAGCTGGGTGCACTGCTAAGTGGCTGTGTATCCGCGGGCAAGTCACTGCCCACTCTGGGCCTTAGGGACTTCTTTCCTTCCTCTGTCTTCCTTGAGCCCTTGCAGCATGGAGAGGACTGGAAAGGGCATGGGAAAGTGGGGAACCACTGCCATCTTTGCCCTCATGATGAGGAGCTCCAGGAAAGGAAGGCTTCCATCTGGATTTTATGTTCCAACCTGTGCAAGAAGGGGTGGCTGGATGGGGAAGGACAGCTCAGAAGAAAGCCTCAACTCTGGGGTTGGGCATGGTGGCTCATGCCTGTAATCCCAGCACTTTGGGAAGCTGAGGCAGGCAAATCATTTGAAGTCAGGAGTTCAGGACCAGGCTGATCAACGTGGCGAAACCCCATCTCTACTAAAGATACAGAAATTACCCAGGCATGGTGGTGCGTGACTGTAATCCCAGCTACTTGGGAGGCTGAGACATGGGAATTACTTGAACCGGGGAGGTGGAAGTTGCAGTGAGCCAAGATCGCACTGCTGCACTCCAGCCTGGGTAACAGAGGGAAAAAAAAAAAAAAAGCCTCTACTCTGGAACTCTGGGTCTACAGCAGGTTTCCCTCAACTTTACAGGCACCTAGCCTCAGCCACACCACTCCTGGCCCCCAGGGAAGAGCTTCTCAGCACCCATGCCAGGGTCTCGAAGAAATCCTACTTAATAGAGAAGCCAGTACAGGGCAAGTATAACCTCACTCTCCATCCTGATCACACCTTCATTCCTTGCCCTTGCCCTGAGTTCAAAATGCAGAATCTCTGGGCAGGACTGGAGAGTGAGAGGTTCTCTCTCCCTCTCTCATCCTGCAGATAGGAAGTGATCCCTTCCCTTCCAGCTCTCCAGTCCCTTTGATGAGCCAAGGCAGGAGGATTATTCCAAAGCTCCTGACTCTGACCCGGCCACAATTTGTGGTTTTCTACTCAGAATTCCCGTGTTCCCCTCTCCCCACTACTCTGGCAGAGCAGTTGGCTTCTCCGTCTCTCTCTGACACAAGCCCCCATCTTCCTTTAGTGCCACCAGCTGGACAGTCAGGCCAGAGGGACTGGGGAAGAGCCTGGGACATTCAAAGGCCTCCTGTGGACCATGATCCCTGACCGCCCCCAGGGCTGGGCATGGGGAAGCAGAAGATACCTGTTTTAAGCAGGTAGGGAAGGAGTGTGGTTGGAAGAGCCAGAATCAGGAGCTGACATCTTGGAGGCCCCTCTGCTAGGGATGGGGGAACACCTCTGCACCTCTTCCCCCAAATCTGGAGACCTAAGTACACCAAGTGACAAGAAATGAAAATATATAATTGAAGATTTTAAGACAAAAGAGCAGAATTTGGGTGGGGTGGGGTGGGGAGGAAAGATCTCCTGGCAGGACAGAGGGTCAGTTCTGGCCAGTTCCTTTCCAGCCTGGACTGGGGCCTCAACCTGTCCTTGGGCTATAGGACTGTGCCCCAAAAAGACTGGGAGAGGAGTCGCAGGTGTGTCTGGGGGAGGGGCAAGTAGCACATGTTCCCAGCAGAACCAGCCCAGCAGTTCTGTCAAGCAGGCCCTAGCACTGACGCACACTTGGGCACCCTTCCGGATCAATGCACACTCACCCCAATCCTGCCAGCTACAGGGATGGGGAGGGGACCAAATCTGAGCTTCTGGCAGCACTGGGTAGGAAGAAGCAAGTTCTTTAGGAAACCTTCCCCAGAAGTGGGGGTTGCCGGCACCTTCTGTTTCTCCCCAGGTCCTTTCATCTGATTCCGGAGAAGAGGAGACAGAGTTGGGGAGAAGCAGGGTGTGAACGCTGAACCTGCTCTGGGGATTCTGTGTTTGCACAAAAGGTGGCAGGGGGTGGTTGGAGGGCTGGACAACTGGAAAGAATTGTGCTTGTTTTTTTTCTTTTTTAGAGACATGGTCTCCCTATGTTGCCCAGGCTGGTGTTGAACTCCTGGGCCCAAGCCATCCTCCTGCTTCAGCCTCCCAAAGTGCTGGGATTACAGGCGTGAGCCACTGTGCCCGGCCTTGTGCTTAGTTCTTACTCACTGCTCCCACCCAGAAGATTAAGAGGATCTAAGGGTTCTGTTATCAGACATAGCTGGCCCTGGTGCTGGTGAGTAGGGGCACTCAAGCCCTTGTAATGTTAGCATTTTATTCTTACAATCACCACAAATATTGGGGGCTTATGTCTTCCCCCTTCTATCTTGGAGTCTGGAGGGTGTATGTCCAGCAGTCCTCTCTGCCACCAAGCACAAACAGCTACTACTTCTGCCCCTCTCGTGAGAAGAGCTACCATTCCCAGAGCTGGAAAACTCATGGCTTAGTCACCAGGGCCAGGCTGGCTCAATCCAGCCCAGGCCTCCCTAGCACCAGCCGCTGCCATCATGCCAGTGAGCCAGTCAGCAGGATTGAGTACACAGAGGTGACTTAAGGCCAGGGAGGAATTACTTTCCATTCTCACCACATCTTACAAGGAGGAAAAAAATCAAACCAACCTAAGACTGGGGAAGTGGGGAGGATGGGAACAGAATGGCTCTTCGAGGACTTACCTATATAGACTTAGGTGTCACCAAGGTCAAGAACCTAGGAGCAGCTCAGACTAGCAAAATTTGAAGTTAAATCTGCAAGGAGCAGTTGATATAAGGGACAAGTAAGACCCAGAGGATGAGGGGAGGGGTGTTAAATCAGAGAAAAAGGAAGTGACCCCACCCAAAAAACTACGGAGATCAGGCAATAGCTTGAGGGGTTTTCCACTCCCCCCTATAATTTTCACAAGCCATCCCATAACACACAATCTAATTTTTATAAGTGCTTGCTTTGCAAATTCAGCTTCAAGATAAATCTCCCTCCCCCTGCGCCACAACCCCATATAGAAATCTTGAATTGTCTCTGGGGCAAGATAAGGAGAGGAAAATGCCCCAGACCAAGGTAAGAGCTACAGTTATCAGTCTTTAATAACTTACAGGCAAATGCTAAAAAACAGTTAATAACAACAATACAGAGGACACACACAGCTTATAAAAAGGGTCATGGCTCTACAAATGTGGGGAGGGGTTCTTGGCACTTTCACAGACACAAAAATAAAAACTATGTGACTGGTATTCCTAGAAAAGCAGCCTGGGGAGACTCCCCAGTTGGGGGACAGAGGAAGGGGAGATAGTTATTTCATCCCAAACACATTCTCCAAGTCACTTCCATCCCCCTGCCCCCAAACACATCCAATTAAAAAGCCAGAGAAGGAAAATAAGAAACAGGGTCGAGGTAGAGTCACAGTTTACATTTACGTCTCCACAGTCCCGCAGCGCCCACTTCTCCAGAGAGGATGAGAGAGATGTGCAAAGACATCCCATCTCCCATCCCCACCCCAGTGTGGCGCCAAAACGGGACACCCCATGCTCCTCTCTCCTTCGTTGAGGTGGACAGGTCCTGCACCCCAGTCTGACTGAGAGGTCACAGGCTGGCCCCACCCTGCTGTCCAAGTGTGCAGACCCCTACTAGGTGGGAGGAAAGGGAGGGGGTGCTCGGGTCACCGTCTCTTCTTGCCACCCCGAGCTGCCTTCTTCCTCTTGAGGATCATCTCATAGAGGCGCTCCAGGCCCTGCTGCAGGCCCAGACCGTCCACAGCGCTGCAGCCTTGCACATGAGTGAGAGTGGCGGCTGCTAGCTCTCGGACTGCCAGCCTCTTCTCCACCTCAGCAGCGCTCAGTGCCCCGGGCTGGTCCTGCTTGTTGGCCAGCACCAGCACTGGCACGCCCTGGTTGTCCGAGGCCCGGCTGATTCGGTGCAACTCCACCTTGGCCTCCTCCAGCCGCTCAGCCTCCGCAGCGTCCACCACAAACACTAGACCGTCTGTCCGGCGGGTATAAGAGCGCCACAGTGGTCGCAGCTTCTCCTGCCCCCCGACGTCCCACACTTGGAAGGTGATGCCACGCGATCCCCCGAGGGGCACCCGGATCTTCTCGGTGTTGAAGCCTTTGGTGGGGACACTCTGGACAAACTCCTTGAACTTGAGGCGGTAAAGGAGGGAGGTCTTTCCAGCAGAGTCCAGCCCAATGACCACGACATGCAGGGCTTGGAAGTGGGGCAAGAAGGAGGAGGCAGTGGGCGCCATCTCAGTCAAGTGGTTCCCCATAGTGAGCTAAGGCGCCTAGTAGAGGCAGGGAGGCCCTGAAACTGAAGGTTCCAGGGAGCACAGCTGGGTTATCTGAACCAAGAAAAGGTCATGGGAGAAAAAGGAGACGTTTAATAATACACACAAGATTTGCAACTTCTTGATCCCTTCCTAAATCACCCTCCCATCCTTCATTTTTAAAAATCCTTTCCTTTTTTTTTTTTTTAAGGTGTAACAGAGGTGTTCCCCCACTCCCTGGGGGGTCGTGAGGGGGGCGATGGGACCTAGAGAGACTCCCAGGTCCTGGGCCACTCAAGTGGGGGGTGAGGGCTCGATCCATGGACAGTGGGCTTCTAGAGCCTCTTCTCAGAGCTTATGGCGCCATCCCCCAGGCAAGATCCCCGAGGGACGGGGGAAGTCGACAGTGCCCCCAAACTAAGAGTTAGGGTGCAGACGCTGAGACCGGAGATTGAGTCCGGCTCCCACCCGCCCTCCGCAGCCCCAAGCCGTTGACACGGTGCCCTTCCTTACTCCGCGACCCTCGCCCCACCGCCCCGCGACACTCCCCTGCCCGCCCGCCCTCCTCCGATGGCCGACCCCAGCTCCAGCGGCCCGGCACCGGGGCCGCCTCAGCACGGTCTGCAGTGTCCGTTTACCTCTCGTGAGCCGCGCTCTCCTCGAGCCTTTCCCGGGGAAACACCGCAGCCGCCCCGCGAGACCCCCGCAGACACCCAGCGCGCCTCCAACCGCTGCCTCTGCAGAGCCTGCCTAGGGTTCGGCCTTAAAAACCCGCGTGTGACGTCACAAGGCGCGGGACAATCAGCGGCCGCGGGGCGGAGCGTGGAGCTACGGGCGCTGCAGCCCCCACCACACGCGGAGGGACGTTTGCTTAATTCGTGGCTGCTCTATTTGACCTTTTCTACCACACTCTAATATTTGGTATTAAACTTGGAATTAATCCGGAATGGAGGGTGGGAGGGGCGAAAGGAACGTGCCTGGCAACGTTTGACTCGGGAGGAAAGATATGAATGCCCTAGTATTCTCACCACCATCGCATCCCCCTCCACCAGGCCGAGATACCACCCCACATGGACACTCCTTCGGCCAAAGGATCTACTCGGAGAGGCTGACAAGTCTTTCTCCTTTATCTTTCATAATTCAATTGTCAAACCTATGTGAACCTGGAGCCCCATAAAACAGCTGCTTCATAGTGCTAAGCCCATTATCTGCAATAGCCTGTTAGGGACTGTTGTCTGCCTTTTACAGATACACAAAGCCCTGAAGGGTTAAATGACTTATTTGAGGTTACACTCAACAGTATGTTTAGGCGCAGTGGATCATACCTGTAAACTCAGCACTTTGGGAGGCTGAGGCAGGCACATCACTTAAGCTCAGGAGTTCCACCAGCCTGGACAACAGGGTGAAACCCCATCAGTAATAAAAAGACAAAAATTAGCCGGGCGTGGTGGCGGGTGCCTGTAATCCCAGCTACTCGGGAGGCTGAGGCAGGAGAATTGCTTGAACCTGGGAGGCGGAGGTTGCAGTAAGCTGAGATAGCGCCACTGCATTCCAGCCTGGGTGACAGAGCAAGACTCTGTCTCAAAACAAAGCAAACAACAACAAAAAAAACAATGTGTTTATTGGGCCGGGCACGGTAGCTCACGCCTGTAATACCAGCATTTTGGGAGGCCGACGTGGGCGAAGCACCTGAGGTCAGGAGTTCGAGACCAGCCTGGCCAACATGGTGAAACCCCGTCTCTACTAAAAATACAAAAATTAGCCGGGTGTGGTGGCGGGCGCCTGTAATTGCAACTATTCGGGAGGCTGAGGCAGGAGAATCACTTGAACCCGGGAGGCGGAGGTTGCAGTGAGCTGAGATCACACCATTGCACTCCAGCCTGGGCAACAGAGCAAGACTCTGTCTCAAAAAAAACAAAAACAAAACAAAACAAAACAAAAAACACTGTGTTTATTGACCTCATTCATACTGTGTGCTCTGAATGAGACAGAGAGATGGTGGAGAAATAGAGGATGTCTCGGCTGTAGAACCAGGCCTCAAAGGGCTTAAGACTTAAGACTGGCAATGACAGAATGAGACAGCACATGTATTGGGTCTTTGTAAATCATGAGATAGCACTCGTAGGATTTCAGAGGAGAGAGAGAATATGTCAACTGGAAGCTTCTGGAAAGGTTTATAGACGTTCTTTAGCCCTATCTAGGACTGGTTAGGAGGGGCACAGGAATGAGTAGGGTCTCCCCAGCCACTGCAGCCTGCTACAGTCTGGGCAGCCCTGAAAGGAAGGCGATGTCACAAAGGGCAGTGTGACCAAAAGGACAACAGCAATTAGGTGGGGGAGAGAAGAGGGCCGATCAAAGAAGAATGAAATTGTAAATTGTAACTTTATTTATTTATTTATTTATTTATTTATTAATTTTTGAGACAGAATTTTGCCCTTGTTACCCAGGCTGGAGTGCAATGGCGCGATCTCGGCTCACTGCAACCTCCACCTCCCAGGTTCAAGCAATTCTCCTGCCTCAGCCTCCCGAGTAGCTGGGATTATAGGCATGTGCCACCACGCCCGGCTAATTTTGTACTTTTAGTGTAGACAGGATTCCTCCATGTTGGTCAGGCTGGTCTCAAACTCCCGATCTCAGGTGATCCGCCCACCTCAACCTCCCAAAGTGTTGGGATTTACAGGCGTGGATTATTTTATTTATTGTGTAATTCAGTATTAATCTTTTTAAGGGCTATGTGTGAGAGGGATTGGAAAAAGGAGAAGGGAAGTCACCGCCAGACAGCAGGGCCCAGCCTTTTCCTGCCCACCCTCCTCAATCAAGTGCTGATAAATAAGCTTCCCATCTGTTTGTCACCAGTGTGCTTTGCCACCTCCTTTTTCCCCCCTCCACTACAAAACCAGCCACCTGGTTTCCCCAGCAATGCAGGGAGCCTCCCCAAATCCCTAAAGACCTTAGGAAATTAGTCTAAGATTAAGACCTTAGGAAATTAGTTTGTTACACCCCAAGTTGGAGGGTGACAGGTTGCAGCAGCAGCTAATGTACAGGAGACAGACCTGAGCATGGTGAAGTTAGGAGAGGGGAAGACGGAGCAGGCCCAGCAGTTGAGAACCACTGCACTGTTGAGTGGCCACTGCATGCCAGGCTCTGGTCTAGGAACTTTGCTTACTTTTCCTTTTTTAATACACAAGTCAAGCCCATGAAGTAAGTATGGTTAGTCTAAAAAGAAGAAACTGAAGCACAGAAAGGTTAGGTAATTTGTTGAAGGTCATCCAGCTAGAAACTGGCCAAACCTGGCTTTGAACAAATGTTACAATGGCTATGAGACTGAAAACACACAGAAACTGAAAACACACAAGTTGTCTTGTTTCTTCCACAATCTTTGAAGCTTCTTTAATATGGCTCCTATAATCTATCTTGGGACTCACATCCAAGATAGAAATTGTCACTTATCTGATAAAGGAAATGAAACTGACAATCCTACCCCACCCTTCCGTCTTTCATGTTTGCCAGAGAAGGTGTTAATGAACAAATGGGAAAGAGAAGGTGGGGCTGGGGAGGGGTAAAGAAAGGGGCCCAGCTCGTCCAGGTAGCACTAAGCTATGGGCTTACACTAATCCCTGCAGAGAACATCTGAACATTTGTACATTAAGCAATCATTTTTTTTGAACGATACAGAAATTAGCATGGCCCCGTGCATGGATGACTTTCAAATTCATGAAGCATTCCCTATTTTTTCAAAATTAAAATAAATTTTTTTTTTTTTTTTTTTTTTTTTTTTGAGACGGAGTCTCGCTGTTTTGCCCAGGGCAGACTGCAGTGGCGCTATCTCGGCTCACTGCAAGCTCCACCTCCCGGGTTCATGCCATTTTCCTGCCTCAGCCTCCTGAGTAGCTGGGACTACAGGTGCCCGCCACCGCGCCCAGCTAATTTTTAGTATTTTTAGTAGAGACGGGGTTTCACCGTGTTAGCCAAGATGGTCTCAATCTCCTGACCTCGTGATCCGCCCGCCTCGGCCTCCCAAAGTGCTGGGATTACAGGCATGAGCCACCGCGCCCGGCCTTTTTTTTTTTTTTTTTTAAAGACAAGGTCTCACTCTGTCACCCAGGCTGGAGTGCAGTGGCGAGACCATAGCTTACTGCAGCCTTGAACTCTTTGGTTCAAGAGATCCTCCGCCTCAGACTCCTGAGTAGCTGGGATTACAGGTGCGTGCCACCACATGTGGCTAGAGAACTACTTTAGATTGGTGAAAGAGTGTGCAGGAGAAAGTTTCAAAGCGGCGACGCTGAGCCAAGGTTTAAGTGACACAGAGTCAGATAAGCATCATTCTTCCTCAGAGCTGTCTCCTCCACCAGACTAAGTGATCAAGGGCAGCAGCTGGTTCTTATCTGTAGCTCTACCATGCCCAGCACCATGCCTGGCACACATAGGCAGTCAGAAAATCTTGTGTGAATTAATGAATGCATGATGGAATAAATGTACTCAGAGGGCTCCCTGAGTATGAGAACCAAACCTCCACCCTTAGCGTGGGAGTTTCCCAGCCTGGGGTCCTTGGGCCCTTGGGGGTTCTGTTGATACTGGGTTGGCCAGGAATTCCTACAAACCCTGCATTTCTAGGCAGTGTCTGAGTAGTATAGAACTCTCAGGGCTTTATTGGAGAGGAGGAACTTAAAGGAGAAAAACAAGGACCAAAAATGGGGATGACACTGGAGAGAGAGGTTGCCCTTAGGACATGCTGGAACACCGGACTGAGATTCAGTGCGTGAGTCCCATCCTTCCATTCCTCACTAGTAGAGTGACTTGAAAAACTAAAAAGCCACTTCCGGCCGGGCGCAGTGGCTCGCGCCTATAATGCCAACACTTTGGGTGGCCGAGGCTGATGGATCACCTGAAGTTAGGAATTCAAGACCAGCCTGGCCAACATGGTGAAACCCCGTCTCTACTAAAAATACAAAAAAATTAGCAGGGCGTGGTGGCGCACGCCTGTAGTCCCAGCTACTCCGGAGGCTGAAGCAGGAGAGTAGCTGGAACCGGGAAGGCGGAGGTTGCAGTGAGCCAAATTGCGCCACTGCACTCCAGCGTGGGCGACAGAGCGAGACTCCGTCTCAAAAAAAAGTAACTTCCCCACCTAGGAGCCTCGGTTTCCTCATCCTGTAATGAGGGGCTTTAGATGTCTCCAGGTCGTTTCCCCATAACAGCCCATGCTCTGAAGTAAGGGAGGGTAGGAGGATGGGTGGAGCTCTTCTAGGAAGTGGCTGAGAACATCCTTGTCTCTGCAGCATCTTAACCAAGTACTTGTCTTCGTGAACAAACGAGGGAAAGAGGAGTCTGCAGGAGTAGGGGGTGGGGTGGGGGAATGGACGCCACGGAGCAGTTATCAGCTCGGCAATCACGAAGGCCCATTTTTCAAATCCCAGTTCTGTTTCCTCATGAACAAAATGGAGAAAACCCAACCTATCGCTAAGTATGAGTGTGGGGCAAAAATGTGCGAAAGGGCCCCAAAGATACCCTTCTCCCCAACCAGGAACTCTTTCCCTGGCAACCACCCCAAAATCAAGGCCTAGGGTGGAGCCAGGGGCTAGAAATAAGTAGATGCTGCCCCCTGGTGGATGTATTTGTCACCGCCTGATTGGTGAAGAAAAGCGGAGTCTTAGTGGATGAAGTTATTCAGGTTCCTTTGTCGGCTCCCGAAGTCTCCTTTCAGACAGGGCCTTTCCTACAGTTTCAGGTTGGAGGTAGAAAATACACCCTCTTCAAGTTTTTAGTGTGTGTGTGATACCAAATTAAGATGAACACTATTTGAGCAGAAACTCTAATTTTGATGACATTTTCCATGTATTTACAGAGGGTCTAATAGGTCCAGGGAACACTGAGGCAGGCAGGAGAGGGCTGCAGGGTGGGGAAGATTTTTTTTTTTTTTTTCCTAGAGAGGGTCTTACTCTATGACCTAGGCTGGAGTGCAATGGTGTGATCTCAGCTCACTGCAACCTCCATATCCTGGGCTTCAGTGATCCTCCCACATCAGCCTCCTGAGTAGCTGGGACTTACAGGCTCCCACCACAACACCCAGCTAATTTTTTTTTTTTTTTTTTTTTTGAGGTGGAGTCTTGCTCTTTCGCCCAGGCTGGAGGGCATGATCTTGGCTCACTGCAACCTCCACATCCCGGGTTCAAGCGATTCTCCTGCCTCAGCCTCCCGAGTAGCTGGGATTACAGGTGTGTGCCACCATGCCCGGCTAATTTTGGTATTTTTAGTAGAGACGGGGTTTCACCACGTTGCTCAGGCTGGTCTCAAACTTGGCTCAAGCAATCTACCTGCCTCGGCCTCTCAAAGTGCTGGGATTACAGGCAAGAGCCACGGTGCTCGGCCTTGGGAAGGTTTTCAAGAGCTCAGTTGCAGCCATGGTGTAATGTCTGCAGGCTATCCACGTGGGGACAAATATCCAGAGTCCATTTGCTCAGGAGCCTGGAGCTCAGGGGAGGCCTTAGTTGGAGGAGTGGCCTTGGGTGGTCAGTGAGAAAAGAGTCCTGAGATGGGTGGAATTCCCCAGGGAGCAATGGGGTGAGAGGAGGAAAGTGGTTCCATAACACTGTCATGAGCATCTCCACATTCAAGGCAGGGAAATGAAGTGAAAGATGGAGAAGCAGCATCTGGAGAGGTAGAAGGAAAACCACAGGACTTTAAAAGGCCACAAAGCTGCAAGTGCCTGAAGCCAAGGAAAGTAAGGACTTGAGGAAGTAAAAGGGAGTGGCCCTCAGCATCCAAGGACTGAGAGGCCAGAGGGAATTCGGACAGCCTGGGGATGGGGATTCCCAAGAAGAATGTCTAGGGGTGGCTAGAGAAGGGGGCTGGAGATTTGGAGGAGAGTTATCTCAACAGAGGTGACAGTGCCAAGAAGGGTTCTCTCCAGAAAACGTAGAGTTGAACAAGGACTAAGCTGGCATTGGAGAACTTGCAGGAGACCAAGGGAGCCATCAGGAAAGCAACAGCAGATGGAGGTCACGTCCTTCTGTGACCTTGCAGACAGGCAGTCATAGACCACCCAGGATTAGCCCTTATTGGACACAAAAGGAAACTCACAGGCTGTTAGATATGGGTAAAGGGAGAATACCCCAGTCTCAGCAAGAATGTCAGTCTCAAAGCCAGATTTCATGGCCTGGGTGCCAGGACTTCCTGAGGAGCAGAATGAGGGCCTTGATGGTCGAAAGAGGTGTTAGGGGCTCTTGGGACTTGGTGTGCGAAAGGCAATAAGCCTATAGTTCTTGGGGTGGGGGGGCTCCTTTGCCTCCCTGTGGGCTCCAGAGACCACCGAAGACCAGCTGCATCCCCCTGACTGCATCCTTTCAGCATGTGCCACCCTTGGGGAAAGCCACCTGTGAACTATGTCAGGATGGTTGTTCTCATTTCCCCCAAAATTTGGAACCCACTCTGAGGTCTGGCACAGCCCAGAGCTCTAGGGTAACCAACTCTCCCTGATCACCTGGAACTTTGCCAGTTTTAGTTCTCAAAGTCCCATATTCCAGGAAACCCCTAATCCCCTAGCAAACTGGATGGCTGGTTACTCCACTGGGAGCTCAGACCTCCTACTTGACTAGTGAGTTTTGAGGTCACAGGGACCATCCTAAGTTGTGGGACAGAGGGCCTCTGGACTCCTGCAAGAGTCTGCACTCTCCTACCTCTGTCCTGTGCCTGAGGAGTGTGATCATGAAATAGAAAGTGAAAAACATGGTGACAAGTGGAGAGAGAGAGAAGAAGAAAGAAAAAAGCTTCATATTTTACTACATTTTTTCCTTTTAATAGTGATGGTGTCTCACTATGTTGCTCAGGCTGGTCTCAACCTCCGGGGCTCAAGTGATGCTCCCGCCTCAGCCTGCCTAAGTAGCTAAGACCACAGATGCACACCACCATGCCTGGCTAATTTTTATTTATTATTACTATTTATTTATTTATTTATTTATTTATTTTATTTTTGAGATGGAGTCTCGCTCTGTCACCCAGGCTGGAGTGCAATGGTACCACCTCAGCTCCCTGCAACCTCCACCTCCCAGGTTCAAGCGATTCTCCTGCCTCAGCCTCCCAAGCAGCTGGGACTACAGGCACGCACCACCACGCCCAGCTAATTTCTGTATTTTTAGTAGAGACAGGGTTTCACCATGTTGACCAGGATGGTCTCGATCTCTTGACTTCGTGATCCGCCCACCTCGGCCACGGCTTCCCAAAGTGCTGGGATTACAGGCGTGAGCCACAGTGCCCGGCCTATTTTTTTTTTTTTTTTTGAGACAGTTTTGCTCTTGTTGCCCAGGCTGGAGTGCAATGGTACCATCTCACCTCACCACAACCTCCGCCTCCTTGGGTCAAGCAATTCTCCTGCCTCGGCCTCCCCAGTAGCTGGGATTACAGGCATGCGCCACCACACTTGGCTAATTTTGTATTTTTAGTGGAGACGGGGTTTCTCCACGTTGGTCAGGCTGGTCTTGAACTCCCGACCTCAGGTGCTCCGCCCACTTCAGCCTCCCAAAGTGCTGGGATTACAGGCATGAGCCACCATGCCCGGCCTATTATTATTATTTTGTAGAGACAGGGTATCCCTGTGTTGTTCAGGCTGGTCTTGAATTGCTGGGCTCAAGTGATCTTCCCACCTTGCCCTCCCAAAGTGTTGGGATTACAGGCATGAGCCACCACCCCTGGTGTCCTCTATACTTTTTTTTTTGGTCTTTTTTTTTACAATTTTTATTTTTATTTTTAAAAATTATTTGTAGAGACGAGGTCTTGCTATATTGCCCAGGCTGGTCTCAAACTCTTGGGCTCAAGCAATCTGCCCACCTTGGCCTCCCAAAGTGCTGGAATTACAGGCATGAACCACCGTGCTTGGCCCTCATATATATTTTTTTTTTGAGACAGAGTCACACTCTGTCACCCAGGCTGGAGGGCAGTGGCATGGTCTTGGCTCACTGCAACCTCCACCTCCGAGTTCAAGCGATTCTCCCGCCTCAGCCCCCTGAGTAGCTGGAACTACGGGTGCGTGCCATCACACCCAGCTAATTTTATTTTTAGTAGAGATGGGGTTTCACTACATTGGCCAGGCTGGTCTCTGACTCCTGACGTCGTAATCTGCCCTCCTCGGCCTCCCAAAGTGCTGGGATAACAGGCGTGAGCCACCGCGCCTGGCCTTGGCCCTTATATACTTTTATAGTTCCATTTTTTTCACTTTGAAATCTTTGGCCCACTTGGCATTTATCTTGGTGTATGGTGAGTGAACCGTGATTGTAACACTGCACTCCAGCCTGGACAACAGAGGGAAACCTTGTCTCAAAATACAGATAGATATGGCCAGGCGCGGTGGATCATGCCTGTAATCCCAGCACTTTGGGAGGCCAAGGCAGGCGGATCACGAGGTCAGGAGATGGATACCATCCTGGCTAACACGGTGAAACCCCGTCTCTACTAAAAATATAAAAAATCAGTCCGGTGTGGTGGCACGCACCTGTAGTCCCAGCTACTTGGGAGGCTGACGCAGGAGAGTCGCTTAAACCCGGGAGGCGGAGGTTGCAGTGAGCTGAGATAGCGCCACTGCACTCCAGCCCGGGCGACAGTGCGAGACTCCGTCTCAGAAAAAAGAATAGATAGATAGATAGACAGACAGACAGACAGGCCAGGCGCAGTGGCTCACGCCTATAATCTCGGCACTTTGGGAGGCCGAGGTGGGTGGCTGCCATATTGCACTTCACAGGGTAATAGAATGGAGATGACAATGACACGGTGGAGATTGGGGTAAAGTGAAATGAGGGAAACACCTGCTGAGAGGTTAAAAAAAAATAAGGGGGCACCAAAAGACTCAGCAATCCAGATAAATGGCTTATTGTATAATCGAGATAAGATATATTGCATTGAACTATTATTTATTTTGATTACTGAAGGGTTCTGGAGGATTACCCCCTGAAATTCGAACCTAGAGGACTGACCTCACCCTAATCCTGGCCGTGGCTAATAATAACGCCTATCTCTTAGGGCTGTCGAGTGAACTAAAAGAGATAATGCACGTAGAGCCCTCGGACCCGAGGCTGGCATTGGGAAAGGCACAGTTTATATTTTTTGACCTAGTTGTTCACCAGGCAATCCCTGCCATCCGGCTTTCCATCCTGCAGGGGGAGCATGACTGACTGTCACTATCGGATCTATGATACCTTCTTGCTTTTCTGAAATCAAATAAAAGAGCCATAAACTCTCATCTCAACTGTTGTGTTAGGAAGGAGGACGGGAATGGTAAATGCTGACGCTACAGGCGGCAGTCTGTGCCTCAGAGAGAAAATTTATCCCAACCTTGCTGGGGGCCTTGACGCCCATCTTCCTCCAGAGCACCCCGACAGTCACCCCGCCCTCTGGTGTCCTCCCACCCCGAGCCCGATCTTCCCCCTTCACGCCTGCCCCGGGCCAATAGTCTCCTAACTGCGTTCTCTCTGATTGCGTGTGTCGTGCTTATTACGCCCTATCCGTCGTTTCTTCGCTCCACAAACGTTTACTGAGCGCCTTCAACTTGCCAGGCACTAATTAGACTAGCGCAGGGAAACGGGGATAAGTACTGATGAGGGTCCCAGCCCTCAGCGATCGGATTTCAGAGAGGGAGATAAAGGGTTGCCCAGAAGGGTGGTGAGTGGAGTAGTTGATATAAACAACGGGGGTGCGATGAAATACACAGGAGGGCTGCTAATCACATATGGGGTGGGTGCCGAGGGCCCTTAATTAAGGGAGGCTTCCTGGACGGGTGACACCCAAGCGGAGTCCTGACAACCTGCGTCAGAAGTAGCCAGGCGAGGAGCAGGTGAAAGGAATCCACGTCCCAAGCAGAGAGGTAGCTTTCCCTACACAGCACAGGACACGGTCCGCGCAGAGAAGCCACGGGAGACGCAGGCACAGGGGCTGGGGAGAATCCTTGCTGGGCCCTCGCCGTCCATGCGCCGCCTCCCTCTGCCGGGTGTCTGGTGTCAGCCTCCTGCCTGGCAGAGGAACTCCAGCCCCTGCTCCCCGAAGCTCCTCCAGGCCTTCTGCTTCCCTGACTCGGAATGGGCCCGTTGTCCAGTGGGTACGAGGCTGGTCTCCCCGCCCACTGGTGACGACGTAAAGATCCAGCGCAGCCTGGTTTCCCGTTGTGATGATATCTTGCGACTCTTCTTTCTCCAGGAAAATAGGGACCGCTCTCCGCCTACAGGTCTCTTCCACAGACCTATCTTGTTTTCACCCCCTGTCTCTTTTGGTTCAGTCTTTTCGCTCATACAAACAAGGAAGTCGCCCCTAGCCCAGCCGCGGCTCCTTAGCTGGAGGCGGGCCCGGGGGTGGAGTCAACCGCGGTGGCCACGCCTCCTGGGAAAGGGCAGGGCATGCAAATTCGAAATGAAAGCCCGGAAACCCCGGAACTAGAACTGGTGTAAGATTTCTCTTGGTTTTTGTGTTGTTGTTGTTGTTGTTGTTGTTGTTTTGAGACAGAGTCTCGCTCTGTCGCCCAGGCTGGAGTGCAGTGGCGCGATCTCGGTTCACTGCAACCTCCGCCTCCCGGGTTCAAGTGATTCTCCTGCCCAGCCTCCCTAGTAGCTGGGATTACAGGCGCGCGACACCACGCCTGACTAATTTTTGTTTTTTTGTTTTTGTTTTTTTTTTAGATGGAGTCTCACTCTGTCGCCCAGGCTGGAGTGTAGTAGCGCAATCTTGGCTCACTGCAACCTCGGACTCCCAGGTTCAAGAGATTCTCCTGCATCAGCCTCCCAAGTGGCTGGGACTACAGGCACGTGCCACCACGCCCGGCTAATTTTTGTATTTTTAGTAGAGACGGGGTTTCTCCGTGTTATCCAGAATGGTCTCGATCTCCTGACCTCGTGATCCACCTGCCTCGGCCTCCTAAAGTGCTGGGATTACAGGCGTGAGTCACCGCGCCCGGCACGCCCGGCTAATTTTTTTGTATTTTTAGTAGAGATGGGGTTTCACCATGTTCCCCAGGCTGGTCTCGAGCTCCTGAGTCGAGACGGGATTTCTCCGTGTTTGCCAGAATGGTCTCGATCTCCTGACCTTGTGATCCACCCGCCTCGGCCTCCCAAAGTGCTAGGATTACTGGCGTGAGCCACTGCGCCTGGCAGATTTTTCTTTTAAAACGTGGAGAATAAGAAATCAGCCCGAGTGTGTAATGGCGTCAATATTGGTGTGGACGAGACAAAGTGAATGAGGCAAGGAGCGAGGCTGGGGCTCTCACCGCGTCTTGAATGTGGATGAGAGTGGGACGGTGATCGCAGGGAGGAAGGCGACGACATCGCTTCTCGTCCTTTTGGCTAAGATCAAGTGTAGTATCTGTTCTTATCAGTTTAATATCTGATACTTCCTCTATCCGAGGACAATTATTTTAGATGGATTTTTGGAGCAGGGAGATGAAATAGGAGCTTGCTCTGTCCACTCCACGCATGGACCTGGTATTGCAGTACCTCCAGGAATGGGGCTCCCTCTCCTGGGATACAACCTGTTTGCAAGGTTAGAAAGAAAAGACTGCGCCGGGTAGTTTAGGATATTTGGTAGGTTTTCTTACTCCTTTAAGTATCATAAGGTTCATGATTTATGGAGAGTATCTTAGGACCCAAAACAAGAATATTCATTTCCGAGTAGGGAACATGTTCGACTTTACTTGGAGTGCTTTAAATCTCAGCTTGGCTGTGGAGGGGTGATGACCTTTCAAAGGGATGGATTCCAGTGGTGTGTTGCCCAGGCTGGACTTGAACTTACTCTTTTTGTTTGTTTGTTTGTTTGTTTTTTGTTTTTTGTTTTTGAGATGGAGTTTAGCTCTTGGTGCCCAGGCTGGAGTGCAACAGCACCATCTCGGCTCACTGCAACCTCTGCCTCCCGAGTTCAGGCAATGCTCCTGCCTCAGCCCCCCGAGTATCTGGGATTACAGGCACCCGCCACCGTGCCCAGCTAATTTTTGTATTTTTAGTAGAAACGGGGTTTCACCATGTTGGCCAGGCTGGTCTCGAACTCCTGACCTCAGGTGATCCACCTGCCTGGGCCTCCCAGATTGCTGGGATTACAGGTGTGAGCCACTACGCCCAGCTGAACTTCCTCTTCAGCCCGTGGAGTAGTTCTACTTTAAGGCAGGCACCAATGTACTGGCTACAAACTTCCTTTTTTCCCCAGGAAAAATCGAGGCACAGGTAGTTTAAGTTACCGAGGAATGCACAGGAGCAGAACTCGAGTCCAAGCATCGTGGCTCCACCCTTCATGCTTGATGCTTCTTTAGGCTCCGTTCTAGGTATGTGTATCCTTTACGGGATCAGCCACCGGCAGTTGCCTTGCAACCATGATGACAAATCTCTCCCAGCTCTTCTGGGTCTCATCCCTGTATCTATAAATTGCATCCCAGCATAAAGATCGGAATGTGTCTTTTGCTGACCCAATCTCTCACCCTTTCCAAACTCCAGAAATCTTGTCTTGGCAAAACTACCCGCTGCTTCTTTCTCTAAAGGCTATCTTCAGTCCGGGCACTGTGGCTCATGCCTGTAATCCCAGCACTTTGGGAGGCCCAGGTGGGAGGATGGCTTGAGCCCAGAAGGCCACAGTGAGGTGAGATCACGCCATTACACTCCAGCCTAGGCGGCAAAGCCAGAGCCCCATCTCGAAACAAACGAACAAACAAACAAAGCACAAAAGAAACAGCCTAGGCAAGGTAGTGAAGCCCTGTTCAGGGTGACGAATATCTGTACAGCAGCTATTTCAGAGGCTGAGGCAGGAGGATCAATTGAGTCTGGGAGGTGGATGCTCCAGTGAGCCGTGATTGCACCACTGCACTCCAGCCTTGGTGACAGAGCCAGACCCTGTCTCAAATAAATAAAAATTAAAATTAAAGGAAAGAAAGCGTGGAAGCAGAAGTGGGTCACATTGAACTTCAAGCCTTCAAGCTACAGCTGTGGCTGGACAGGTTGAACTAGCAGGCAGGAGCATTCACCATCTTGGCAGGGATTAATTGCCCTGAACCATCATCAGGAAGAGGGAGTAGTGCTCTTATGCAGGGAGGGCAGGTGGAATATATGTGAACTCTGGTGATCTGTTTGGGTGCCACGTGTTACTCCCAGGTCCACCTGTGACATGAATGGACAAGTGCCGGAACCCTGACTTGAGAAAGATGTGGCCTCAAGGGGTTTAGACTTTTCAGGAATGAGAGTTTGGGTCACTGTAGCCAGGGAAACCACCAGGATTAACAGAGTTGATAGCTGAGAAGGAGGGGGGATTTGGAGGGGAGAGGACAGGAGGCACTGGTTGAGTACCAGGGGCAGCCTTGTGACCAAATGCACCAAGAGGGGCTGTCGTTTGACTCACTAACTTTCTGTAGCTCTATGCAGTACAAAAGAGCAGGAGATGAAAGAATGGCAAGTAGAATGGGAGCTGGAAAATAACTGGAATGAACCCACACATTCCTGATTGACATTGACAGTAATATACAGGTACAGGCAGGCAGAGGCGTTTTCTCTTCAACTGATTTTGAAATCATTCTCTCTGTTAGAGTACACAGCTATTGAAGGTACACAGTGACCATCAACATTTACCAAGCTTTGGGCAAATGTTAAGTGTCATTGTTGTTGGTTTAATTTGATATTGTTCTCTATTAAATAACGTGCACAACAAATTTCTGGATTTTTATTAAAAGAGCATCTCCTGTGCTACATGCAAATATACAATCTGAGAAATTCTGATCCTGGCTATTAAAGTATAAAAAGGTTTCCTTGTCTCAGAACAATGTTAGAACAGACATCAACTCACTGCTTCTAGAAGAGCAGCCACTCCTTGATTTCACAAACTCAATAAACAGTCTCAGTTGTTGTTTAGTATCATTAGGAAGACCACTATTTTGACAGAGGTTTCTAGATCATGTCACAATGACATCAGATATCAAAGAAATGTGTAACAGGTTTGGTTATATGCAATGGCTACCCTCAACCCCCCAACTTCCTGTCCAGTCAAATTCCCTCTGACCTGCTGTCTGTATCTGCCGCTCCAGAAACAGGGCAGACACAGGATTGTCAAACGTGCTTGCTTCCACGCTCTCCCCCTAATGGTGACATGGACTCTGTTCTCAGTAAGCACCTCCCACCCCACCCAAAGGTCCCTACCACCTCTCCCTGGCTCTGGGTCCACTTCTCTGTACCTTGGACATGGGCATAACATGTTGCCCATGAGGCACAGGATGAGTAGCAGGGGCAGCCCTGTGACCAGTTGCAGCAAGAGGGAGTGCTGTTTGGCTCACGACCCTTATGCAGCTCTATGCAGTACAAAAGAGCAGGGGAGAGAAGAATGGCAAGTGGAAGGGGAGGCAGAAAATAACCAGAACAAATGCACATATATGATCGTGGCCTTGGGTTTTCATTTCCTTGTGAGGGCTCCCGTGTCATGTAAAACTTACATTGAGCGTCTATGCTTTCGTCCTGCTAATCTATGTCAGTTTGAGTCTCAGGCCCAGCAAGGACCCTAAGGAGATAGAGGTAAAGTTTTGCCTCCCCTACATAGTCATTGCCCACTCCCACCCTCATCTTGAGTTAATCACTGATCTACTTTATGTCTAGAGTTCCCATTCCTGGCATTTCGTATGAAGGGAATTACACTGTATGTGGTCTTTTGTGTCTGACTGATGTCTTTCTCTGAGCATAATGTTTCTGAGGTTCATCCCCATTGTGGCATGTGCCATTATGTTGTACCATTATGTTTTTATTCCTGAATATCACATTTTGTTTATCCATTCACCCACTGATGGATGTTTGAGTAGTTTTCAGTTCAAAGCTATTCGAATAATGCTGCTCTAAACATTTGCCTCTAAGTCTTTATAAGGACATATGTTGTCATTTCTCTCGGCCTGCCTGCTCGTTACACATTGGTGTTCCTGCGATTCTGAAACATGTACTCCTCTTACACAAAATAGTATCTCTGTGTCATCTCTCCCAGTCCATGGCTACTGGGGACCACCTGTATACCTCACCCTGATCATAGAAACAGAAGTCCAGTCTCTCTATGTTTTCAAAGGCCTCCAAGATTTTCAACTAACTCTTTCTCTCTTTCTCTTTCTTTCTTTCTTTTTTTCTTTCTCTCTCTCTCCCTCTCTCTCTCTTTTTTTTTTTCAAGTCTCGCTCTGTGGCCCGTGGTGGAGGGCAGTGGCATGACCATGGCTCACTGCAACCTCGACCTCCCCAGCTCAAGTGACCCTCCACCTCAGCCTCCTGAGTAGCTGGGACTACAGGAGCATGCCACCATGCCTAGTTTCATATGTGCTTGCTTCCATCCTCTGCCCCTAATGGTGCCACGTACTCTGTTCTCAATAAGCACCCCTGGCCCATGGGTCTTTAGACTTAGCCTTGCTCACACGGATTTGCCGTCTCCCTTCAGGCCTTTCTGCCTCAACTTGCTGATTCTGTATTTTATAACCCCAGAAAGCGTTCTAAGACCCACTCAGCCACCAGCGTAGACATCTGGAGTTATAACTGTATCACTTGTTATCCAAATCCATGCAGTCCCCAAGTTTCAGATATTGGTAGTGAGAATTGAGGTCTCAAAAAACATATTTGCCTCTTCTCTCTCCCTCAGCCTCCCTCCTTCAGTCATCAAGTCCCAGAGCAGAATGCTTCCCAAACTCTGATGTGCATGTGCATTCTGGGGAAACCTTGTTAACATGCAGGTTCTGATGCAATAGGTCTGGAGCCAGTGATTCTGCACTTCTAACCCACCCCCAGATGATATCAATGGTGCTGGTCTGGGGACCACACTGTGAGCAGCAAGACTGTAACAAGATGCTCCATTTCCACTAAATATCTTTTTTTTAAAGGGGCATATGGGCTTGGCGCAATGGCTCATGCCTGCAATCCCAGCACTTTGGGAGGCCGAGGGGGGAGGATCGCTTGAGGAGGAGTTTGAGACCACCCATGGCAACATAGGTAGACCTCATCTCTACTAAAAAAAAAAAAAAAAAATTAACAAAAATTAGCCAGGTGGCTGGGCGTGGTGGCTCACACTTGTAATCCCAGAATTTTGGAAGGCCAAGGCAGATGGATCACTTGAGGTCAGGAGTTCAAGACTAGCCTGGCCAACATGGTGAAGCCCTGTCTCTACTAAAGACACAAAAATTAGCTGGACGCGCACGCCTGTAGTGCCAGCTACTTGGGAGGTTGAGGCAAGAGAATCTCTTGAACCCGAGAGGCAGAGGTTGCAGTGAGCTGAGATTGTGTCACTGCACTCCAGCCTGGGTGACAGAGCAAGACTTCGTCTCAAAAAAAATTAGCCAGTTGTGGTGATGCGCGCCTGTAGTCCCAGCTACTTGGGAGGATGAGGCAGGAGGATTGCTTGAGCCTGGGAGGTCAAGGCTGCAGTGAGCCGTGATCTCTTCACTGCATTCCAGCCAGGATGGCAAAGTGAGACTGTGTATCAAAAAAACAAAAAAACAGCCGGGTGCAGTGGCTCATGCCTGTAATCCCAGCACTTTGGGAGGCCGAGGCAGGCAGATCACGTGAGGTCGGGAGTTCGAGACCAGCCTGACCAACATGGAGAAACCTCGTCTCTACTAAAAATACAAAATTAGCCAGGCGTGGTGGCACATGCCTGTAATCCCAGCTACTAGGGAGGCTGAGGCAGGATAATCGCTTGAACTCAGGAGGCGAAGGTTGTGGTGAGCCGAGATCGTGCCATTGCACTCCAGCCTGGGCAACAAGAGCGAAATTCTGTCTCAAAAAAAAAAAAAAAAGAACAGAAACAAAAAAAGGAGCCATATGGAACACTAACTTTGCTGGCTGCTGCAGCCAATCTCCCTTCCCCCACCAAGGCCACACAGATTGGCACAGTTCTGTTTCTGTTGCTATAAGTGAAAGTTTTTGGTTGGTAACTGTGAAGAGGCCCAGGCGGGAGAGAAAAGAATGGTGGGGCTGGGCAGGGGGCGGGGGTGGTTGAAGGAGTCAGAGAGGAGGCAAAGGAAAATAGGGAAACAAATGGTATCTCTCTCCAAGCAGATCTCTTCAACTACCTGTGAAAACTGATGTGATGAAAAGGGGAATTTGAAGGAGCCATTCCAGAAGACAGGGCGAAAACTGAAGTGCAATCAGGGCCAAGAAAAACAGAAATAGCAGGACCTGGAGTTGCATAGGTTGAACAGTTGAATAGGCTGCTCTCCTCAGCTGGCAGGAAACCTGGCAGCCTCCTGGTGCCCAAGGACTGAAAACCTTAGAAGCACCTGGAGTTGGCAGCCTTGGCATGGTCAGGTTGGCACCTGTGGAGGTGCCCAGGCTTCCCTGGCAGCATTGTGAGCAGTGGATGGTGTTGAAGGGCAGCCAGAGGAGGAATGGAACACATGCTCCTTGCTAACCACACGGACAAGGCCACGTTCACAGGTACACAAAGGTAGGTATACAAAGGTAGGTACACAATCAATCAAAAGTTTAAAGAACAGCCATGATACCAGAAGGCTCTTTCGTTTAAAAGAAAGTTTCAGAAATAGACCTAAGTATATATGAGGCCTTTATTATATGATAAAAGTGGCATCTCAGACTGATGAAAAGGTGGGCTGCTCCATATATGATGCTGAGGCAACTGGTTAGCCATCTTAAAAAAACAAAAGTTGGATGTGTAACTGAAATCATAGACTAGAACAAGTAGGTTAGGGATGCAAATACAAAGGATCAACAATTCAAAAAGGCCAATGGGGAAAGGATCTGAGCAGTCAGCTCATAGAAAAGAAAATAGAAGATCTTAAGCATGCAGAAAGGTACACCCCCTTACTGGTGTAAGAGATTCCACCACTTTTTCTTCTTTTTCTTTTTTGAGACAGAGTCTGGCTCTGTCACCCAGGCTGGAATGCAATGGCATGATCCCAGCTCACTGTAACCTCTGCCTACTGGACTCAAGTTATCCTCCCACCTCAGCCTCACAAGTAGCTGGGATGACAAGCCTGCACCACCATGCCCAGCTAGTTTTTGTATTTTTTGTAGAGACAGGGTTTTGCCAATGTTGCCCAGACCGATCTCGAACTTCTGTGCTCAAGTGATCTGCCTGTCTCAGCCTCCCATGTGAGCCATGGTGCCAGGCTGGAGGGCGATGGCAAGATCCCGGCTCACCACAACCTCTGCCCCCCAGGTGTCAGAAACAAGTGTTCGGTGCTGCAAAGAAAAACCACCACTTAAACAAAGAAGTTCTCAGCAAGGCACATTTACTTCTGCAGAAGGGTACAGCTTGCGTCTGACTGATCCCAAGAGCACACCAAGCGGGGTAGAGCAGGGGTTTTTATCCCTAACACAGTTTCTGTTTCTGTGTCCTTTCCCCATTTGCTGGAGTTGGACAGCACAGTCTAAGCTGACCCAATTGACTAGTGCTTGAAATTGAATAAGGCCAATTAGGCAGGAAGGGAGAGGCTGTCCATTACCAACTAGGCGGGAAGGGTTGTTTACCAAGTAGGAGGTTTGCTAGTTACCCATTAAACAGAGAAACAAGTGCTTGTTCCTGATTAAGCAGGAAGGGCTGTGTATAGAGCAAGAAAGACCAAGGAAGCTTTGAAGAGGAACTTACTGTTTCTGGCAATTTTCCCCCTCTTGACTTTATAGTTTTTCCTCTTCAAATTCCTCTAATATATTTTGGCTTTGTTGCTCTTCTTGGTTGTCTAGAAGTAGGAGTTTATCTGAGTAGGGTGGGGGAGAATGGAGAGGGGTTTGGTAAGAGCTGTTTCTATAAGCCTTTGCACAAATCCACAAATGCAAGGTATGACACAACCTACAAGAATGAGTACACCGGTAATAATTGCAAGGGAGGTAAAGATTGAGGTCATGAGTCCCTTCCATTTCCAAACCATTTTTCCATGAGACCAGAGAAGGGGTGTTCAAGCGATTCTCCTGCCTCAGCCTCCCTAGTAGCTGGGATTATAGGCATGCGCCACCACACCTGGCTAATTTTGTATTTTTAGTAGAGACGAGGTTTCTCCATGTTGGTGTCAGGCTGGTCTCGAACTCCCGATCTCAGGTGATCCACCTGCCTCGGCCTCCCAAAGTGCTGGGATTACAGGCATGAGTCATCTGCCCAACTTGCTAAAAGATCTAATCCCAGCTACTCGGGGGGCTGAGGCAGGAGACTACCCCGAACCTTGGAGGTGGAGGTTGCAGTGCGCCAAGATTGTGCCATTGCACTCCAGCACTCCAGCCTTGGCAACAGAGCTAGTCTCCGTTTCAAAAAAAAAAAAAAAATTAATTAAAAAAAAAATTTTTTTTTGGTAGAAACTGGGTCTTGCTCTGTTGCCTAAGCTGCTTAACCTCCATCTCAAGGTTTCCTTCTGTAGGTAACCTTTGCGAGTTTATAATGAGGAGAGCACTTAGCACACAGCCTAGGCCAAACAGTAAATGCTTCCTATTGTATTGTCGACAGGCAACGCAGTTGCTCAGGTGCTTCGGTATCACAGCCAAGACCCCTTCGGGGGAAGCTAGTCGGATACTGGGACCCACATTCCAGACTACTGAGCCGCGGTCGCGCCCTCGGCTCCGTTTCTGCTCCCTCCACCCCACGAGGAAGGCAGTGGTGTTTCCACTTCCCAGCTGGGGAAACTGAGAGTCCAGAGGTTAAGTAGTTTGTCCCCAGTCCCCACCGACAGGGCAGGGAGAGGGGCGGGGCTGTGACTCCCAGGGCGGCAGCCCCCTCAGGGCGCGATCTCGCAGTCGCAGTCGGACTTCTCTCTGCGGCCCCGGGAAGTACCACCCACAGTGGGGGACAGGGGGCTCATGGGCTCCGCTTTCGCCTCCGACCCAGCCAGACCGCTGAAGCTCCGCTCTTCACAGTAAGGGCTTTCCCCAAAAGAGCTCGGACCACTCTCCTCCAACTTCCTTCCGCAGACACCTCGTGACGCCCACGGCCATTTCGCTTGGTCACTGTCTTGACCCCGGGTGGGTCCATCAGCTCATTGTAAACTAATTTTTGTATTTTTAGTAGAGACAGTGTTTCACCATGTTGGCCAGGCTGGCCTAGAACTCCTGTCCTCAGGTGATCCGCCCTCCTTGGCTTCCCAAAGTGGACAAGGACAGCAGGTCTTTTTGAAAGGAGATACAGGCCGGGTGCGGTGGCTCACGCCTGTAATCCCAGCACCTTGGGAGGCTGAAGCAGGTGGATCACCTGAGGTCAGGAGTTTGAGACCAGCCTGACCAAAATGGAGAAACCCTGTCTCTACTAAAAATACAAAATTAGCCAGGCATTGTGGCACATGCCTGTAATCCCAGCTACTCAGGAGGCTGAGGCAGGAGAATCGCTTGAACTCAGGAGGCGGAGGTTGCGGTGAGCCGAGATTGCCCCATTGCACTCCAGCCTGGGCAACGAGAGTGAAACTCTGTCTCAAAAAATAAAATAAAATAAAATAAAACAGAAAGAAAGAAAGGAGATACAGTATGCCCCATGAGATGCTGAAAGGGACTCACCTCTTTTGAAACTAACCTAAGCATTTAAAGCCGTGGCTCTGTTTGAAATGGAATGATTAGGAGAAAATGCATTCTTGAAGAAACACACAGTAGTGCCGGCCAAATAAATGCTGTATGTGGAATGGACTGGGAGAAGGCCATGTCCATCTTGATGTGAGGACTTTTAATGCCTTGATCGTACTTGCCTGTATTATTCTATGTTGTCAAAGTGTCCTCTAATACCAGGTCCTCCATGATAAGTTGCTCCCGATCCAGAAGTATTGCCCCAGCTGCAAAGAGCCCTGATTCTCAAATATGGTCATGATCATGGTTACTGGTTGGTCCATAACAAGAAAGTTAAAAAAAAAAAAAAAAAAAAAGGCATTGTCAGACTCTTTATTCTATTTGCTGAAGTAGCCTTCTTTTTATAGGACGGGGGTGGAAGGCCACCTTCCATGGGTGCATCCCCCACGATGACCTGCTAACAAAGGTGCATGGATTTCAGAGTCTGATTGGCCTACAACAGCATTTGGCTTGTGGAGACAGTGGTTCCCTGATGAAAAACTGCCATGATGTAAGGAAGAGCCTGTCAGAGCGAGGCTGGGGTGCTTCGTGTTGGGGAGGTGGAGGTGTGGCTTCCCGGGAGAAGCTCCACCCGCTGGCTGAGTCTGGCACGTGAACCAGTCTGTGAGGGGATGGATGTGGGTGTAATGGGGGCAATTACAGTAGGAAGGAGCCCACGTGGAGCCTGCATTCTCTGGGACAGGCTAAGGCCCAGATCCTACCTTCCCAGGTGGCTGGATGGGTCGTAGATGTACGAACCGGTCCCCTCATTTTCTGATTGCCCTGTGCTTAACGTTTCTGTACCTTTACTGAGGCTCTTTCCTCCAACTCCAGTGCCCAGACCCCCCTTCTCCTGAACGTGAATGCCTGTCCATGGAAATTTGAGTCTCTGTCTCTCACCCAGGCTGGAGTGCAGTGATGCAATCTCAACTCACTGCAACCTCTGCCTCCCAGGTTCAAGTGATTCTTGTGCCTCAGCCTCTGGAGTATCTAGGATCACAGGTGCGTGCCACCATGTCTGGCTAATTTTTTGTATTTATAGTAGAGATGGGTTTCGACATATTGGCCAGGCTGGTCTTGATCTCCTGGCCTCAAAGTGATCTACCCACCTGGGCCTCCCAAATCGCTGGGATTACAGTTGTGAGCCACCACACCCAGCCTGTCCCTGAAATTCTATTGAAATGTGCGATAAAGTTGTTTTGTTTTTCTTTTTGTTTTCCCTTCTTGGCAAAGCCTGGTGTTTCTATTTTAGTGGATTTGCCTGGCACTGAGGACTGCTATGGTGGTCTTCAGAGGCTCCTGGTATTGACTGTTTGTGAAACCGCTTTTGCAAAATTATGACTGAGACAGTGAAAGAGATCTAACTTAACCGACCCAATCTTGCTTCTAACCTCCAAATTGTCCTTATTCATTCCTGAGCATAGCCTGAACTAACTTTGGGAGAAGCTTAGTTTATATTTTATTTTATAGTTTAAAACAAAGATGTTAACAGCCCTTTCCCAAGGCAGACTTCCTTCTTGCCTGGGGACTAGGTTGCCTTTGGAGGACTAACATTAGCCACGAGATTAGAAATTATGGGCTGGGCCTCGTGGCTCACCCCTGTAATCCCAGCACTTTGGGAGGCCACGGCAGGTAGATCACCTGAGGTCAGGAGTTCAAGACCAGCCTGGCCAACGTGGTGAAACCCCATCTCTACTAAAGAATACAAAAATTAGCCGGGTATGGTGGCATATGCCTATACTGCCAGCTACTTGGGAAGCTGAGGTGGGAGGATCGCTTGAACCTGGGAGGCGGCGTGGAGGTTGCAGTGAGCCAGGATCTTGCCACTGCACTCCAGCTTGGGCGACAGAGTGAGACTCTGTCTCAAAAAAAAAAAAAAAAAAAAAAGTTTAGAAATTATGCTTTAGGAGTCATGCAGCTGGAGGCTACAAGATTCTGACCCTCCCTAAACTGCTCCTAAGATCAGTGCTTGAGATATTTTGCAGACCCTGTACTTGATGGATCAGCTGGCACCACCCAGACTGATTAACTGGCTCATGTGATCTTGTGGTCCCCACCCAGGAACTTAATCAGCACAAGGAGACAGCTTCAACTCCCTACGATTTCATCCCTGAGCAATCAGCACTCCTGGGCTCACTGGCTTCCCCCTACCCACCAAGTTGTCCTTAAAAAGTCTGCTCCCCAAATGCTCGGGTAGACTGATTTGAGTAATAATAAAACTCCGGTCTCCCACACAGCCAGCCCTGCGTGGATTACTCTTTCTTTTTTGAGATGGAGTTTCACTTTCGTTGCCCAGGCTGGAGTGCAATGGCAGGATCTTGGCTCACCGCATCCTCCGCCTCTCACGTTCAAGCGATTCTCCTGCCTCAGCCTCCCCAATAGCTGGGATTATAGGCACGTGCCACCACGCCTGGCTAATTTTTGGTATTTTTAGTAGAGACAGGGTTTCACTGTGTTGGCCAGGTTGGTCTCAAACTCCTGACCTTAGGTGATTCACCTGCCTTGGCCTCGCAAAGTGCTGGGATTACAGGTGTGAGCCACTGCGTCCAGCCAAATTACTCTTTCTCTATTGCAATTCCCCTGTTCTGATGAATCAGCTCTGTTTAGGCAGCAGGCAAGGCGAACCCCTTGGGCATTATACTTGGACAGAGGTGACATCCCCCAGGTAGTGAGTGCAAAGATGCACTCACTCATGCAGCTGTCTTCCATGTATCTGCCACTCACTGTAGAATGACCCTGAAGTTCTGCATTTCTGCTCTGTGTGGGTCAGGCACAAGAAGCTTCATCTCTTATCCCGTGTCTGATTCCTGAAACCTTGCTCATTTTCCTGCTGTCCTCCCTATTCCCAGCCTCCTTTCTTCTTTCGCTTTATCCTCCACTAAGGACATTGATTGCTTTCCTTTCTCTATTGGTTCTCCCCACCCCTCATTCCATTGTGCCTTGTACCCATACCGCCTACTACCTCCCTTTATTGCTGTCATCCGTCCTGGTGGCCAGTCACTCTCATGCCAACACTTACTTATTCCTTGAAGGTTTTAGCTCCTGGCTCACTTTCCAACATAACTCCTGTCACCAATTGACACCCAGTTCCCCAGTTCCTTGACCTAGGCCTTACCTACCCCAGCCACTCACTTCCCTGATCTAAGTCTAGATCTTGTCATTGCTGATGCCATAATGCCATCCACCATCCACTTCCAGGGTCACACTCTCCAATCACCTTCTACCACCCCTCCCTCTGTTACTCTGTGGTACATGTTACTCCACTCCCCCACTGTCCATCCCCTTTCATGTTTCTTTCCTCTTTAATTCTTACACCTTTTTTTTTTTTTTTTTTTTTTGAGAGAGTCTCAATCTGTCACCCACGCTGCAGTGCAGTGGCACAATCCTCTCACTGCAACCTCCGCCTCTCAGGTTCAAGCGATTCTCCTGCCTCAGCCTCCTGAGTAGCTGGGATTATAGGCATGCACCACCATGCCCGGCTAATTTTTGTATTTTTAGTAGAGACACAGTTTCACTATGTTGGCCAGGCTGGTCTCAAACTCCTGACCTCATGATCCGCCCGCCTCGGCCTCCCAAAGTGCTGGGATTAAGGCATAAGCCACGGTGCCTGGCCTCTTGAAGACTCTTAAGTCATTTTTGGGAATCAATGAATTAAGTACAGAAGATTTCCCAGGATGATGAAATAGCAAATCATTTCAAGATGCAGAAGAAGTAAGACCGCTAAGATCCCACAATATGTCTTGGATTTTGGGAAAGAGAAAAGCAGAACCAGAAGTGGGTCTGGGATTCACAGCCAGGCCATACCCCATGTCCTGGCTAATAGGATCAACTGCTGCTACTTTAGCCAGTTACGGCTTTGGCCTTCCTCTACTCTTCCCTCCTTCTTGGTGAAATTTGTTAAGATCCTCAATCATAGAATTACCCCCACTTCCTGAGAGCATCCCAGAGAAAGGACTCCTCAAGCCACCTAACACGTGCCCAAATCCTATAATAAACCATCCCTGACACCCTCTTACTTATTTGCCCCACAGTTCCCCATGGCATGCAAAACGTTCTCCCTCAAAGCTAACTCATGTCATGACAGGTGTGTTCCTGGTGGCCTTTGGCTGGATGGTGCTGACAGGTTATAAGAGGGCCTACCAATAGATCTATACGGTCATTGCAAGACATAATGAGTTTTATTCTGTTTAAAAAGGGAAGAAAACGGTAGAGCATGGTGGCTCACGCATGTAATCCCAGCACTTTGGGAGGTAGAGGTGGGCAGATCACTTGATGTCAGGCGTTTGAGGCCAGTCTGGCCAACATGGTGAAATCCTGTCTCTACTGGAAATGTTGCAGGATTCAGGAGGACGAGAGAGACCTCAGGTTGAAACGAGAATCTTTATTGAGTGCACTCAGGCCCAGCTGACTCAACGTCCAAAAGACTGGGCCCGGAACAAAGACAGCATCTGACTTTTATACATACTTCACAGAAGGTGGTGGGCTAGCTTGAAGCAAGCTTACAGTGGTGTGAAAAGCAGCGATACAGAGGCAGGACAAAGACAGGATTGCACATGACTGTTGCCAAGCAACCCAGATGTCCGTTATCTAGGTTTGTCTGGGCATGGGCTTATCCTATAACCTTCACTATGGTGCCCAGGCAGCTGTAGTTTAGGCCTACTCAGGCTTCTCATGACCTTCGTTGTACTTCTTAGATAAAACAGAATATTTGAAGTCACTGGTTACATGTAGGCGGAAACCTACTCAGGTGCTGAGGCAAGAGACTGAGGGCACAACCTGTTCTAATATAGTAAAGAAAATAGTTAGAATAAGAAAAGTTATATTAGAAATAGGATATAGAGCTGGATGCGGTGGCTCCCAGCACCTTGGGAGGCCAAGGTGGGCGGATCACGAGGTCAGGAGATTGAGACCATCCTGGCTAACAGGGTGAAACCCTGTCTCTACTAAAAATACAAAAACAAAAAATTAGCTAGGCATGGTGGCAGGCGCCTGTAGTCCCAGCTACTCAGGAGGCTGAGGCGAGAGAATGGTATGAATCCAGGAGGTGGAGCTTGCAGTGAGCTGAGATCACGCCACTGCACTCCAGCCTGGGCGACAGAGTGAAACTCCATGTCAAAAAAAAAAAAAAAGAAATAGGATATAGAGATGATTATATATGGATATTATCAATCATTAGTTTTTAGTATTAATCTCTGTATTATTATTATAACCGAGGAAAGACCAGCCAATTCAGAGTCAAGAGCTGAAGGGACATTGTGAGAAGTGAGCAGAAGATAAGAGTGAAAGTCCTCTGTCACATCCTGATAAAGGCTGCTTGAGGACGCCTTGGTCTAGCGGTAGAACCAGTGCCTGGGAAGGCACCCGTTACTTAGCAGACCTTGGTCTTGCAGTAGCGCCAGTGCCTGGGAAGGCACCCGTTAGTTAGCAGACCTTAGTCTTGCGGTAGCACCAGTGCTTGGGAAGGCAACCGTTATTTAGTGGACCGGGAAAGGGAGTTTCCCTTTCATTTGGGGGAGTTAGAGAACACTCTGCTCCACCAGCTCTAGTGGGAGGTCTGACATTATCCAGGCCTGCTCGAAGTCATCCGGAGGACTAAACCCCTCCCTGTGGTGCTGTGCTTCAGTGGTCACGCTCCTTTCCACTTTCATGTTCTGCCTGTACACCTGGTTCCTCTTTTAAGTTCCTAGAAGATAGCAGTAGCAGAATTAGTGAAAGTATTAAAGTCTTTGATCTCTCTGATAAGTGCATAGAAAAAATGCTGACATATGCGGTCCTCTCTCTGCTTCGGCTACCACAAAGAAGACCCCCATGTGATTTGCTTGACCTTATCAATCACTTGGGATGACTCACTCTCCTTACCCTGCCCCCTTGCCTTGTATACAATAAATAGCAGCACGTCCAGGCATTCAGGGCCACTACTGGACTCCGTGCATTGATGGTAGTGGCCCCCTGGGCCCAGCTGTCTTTCCTACTATCTCTTAGTCTCGTGTCTTATTTTTCTACCGTCTCTCGTCTCTGCACACGAAGAGAACAACCCGCAAGGCCCAGTAGGGCTGGACCCTACAGTTACAGAGAACAGGAATCTATAAACTCATTCCATAAAACAAAGGAAAATTTGTTTTTCTTCTCCTTATGTTGAGGGATTGCTGAGAGAGTCTCCAGAGCACATTAGATAATATTATCAAGACTCTTCCTGGGTCTGGGCTGTGCCTGTTGCTGCCTCTGGGACAAGTCGGCCTAATACACGAAAATTTATTTCTCTTTCTTTTTAATTTTATTTTTCTTTAATTTCCCACCTTAAAACCACAAAAATTAGCCGGGCATGGCGGTGCATGCCTGTAATCCCAGCCACTTGGGAGGCTGAGGTGGGAGAATCGCTTGAACCCTGGAGGCAGAGGCTGCAGTGAGTCAAGATCGTGCCACTGCATTTCAGCCTGAGCAACAGAGTGAGACTCCATCTCAAAAAAAAAAAGGGGGGGGGAGAGGGGGGGAAGAAAGAAACTTATTTATTTCATTGGAAGACCTGTAAAAGAACAAAGGTCATGAAATATCAGTATGTACATCTAGAATTGCTCCAAAAAGAAACGGAAATGAATGGGGGCTCGGGGTGGGAAGAAGAATGGGTTAGTCAGCTATAACTTTGGGTCCAAGGGACCCTGGTGGTATAGTGGGGGTTAACTTTGCAATCACTGACTCAGGTGAGCCTCTTAGTGTTGAGAAGTGAAATCATCCTCTTTCCCTAATGTATAGCTCTTACATTTTCCAGACAGCTGATTCTCACTTTCTTCTTCAACCTCCAAAGAACCTCAGCTGACTACCTTGCTTTCTATGTCCCCAGGGGAATAGAAACAATCAGAGGAAACTTCCATGAGTTCCCAGGACACATCCACCCACCTCCTCCACGTGTAACCACCACCTCTACCTTCCCCTCTGGTGCTGTGGATGAGCCATCCGTGCTCCTGGCAAAGGCCCACCTGCCACTTGGGCACAGGAACCCATCCATCCCTCCTTACCTCTGGCAACTCTCCCTCTCTCTCTCCTGCATCCTTCATATTCTCTGGGTTGTATTCTCTTCCAGCCCCCACCCCCTGCCCACCTCCAGCATGTAAAAGTGCTGTTATTGTTTCCACTTTAAAACAAACCCTAAAAATAAGTAAATAAAATAAACCCTACCTTGACCCCACTTCACTCTATAGTTACCATCTCATTTCCCTTCTTTTAACAGGAAAACTCCTCCAAACACTTGTCTATATTTGTCCCTGTCATTCTCTCTCTCTCCCCCTCTCTATTTTTTATTTTATTTTATTTTATTTATTTATTTATTTGAGATGGAGTCTCACTCTGTCACCCAGGCTGGAGTGCAGTGGCATAATCTCGGCTAACTGGAACCCCTACCTCTTGCGTTAAAGCAATTCTCCTGCCTCAACCACCTGAGTAGCTGGGATTACAGGCGCCCACCACCTCTCTGGGCTAATTTTTGTATTTGTAATTGAGATGGGGTTTCACCATGGTAGCCAGGCTGGTCTCAAACTCCTGACCTCAAGCGATCTGCCCACCTCCATCTCTCAAAGTGCTGGGATTAGAGGTGTGAGCCACCACGCCCGGCCTATTTATTTTTTTGAGACAGAGTCTCCCTCTGTTGTCCAAGCTAGAGTGCAGTGATACCATCTCGGCTCACTGCCACCTCTGCCTCCCAGGTTCAAGCGACTCTCCTGCCTCAGCCTCCTTAGTAGCTGGGATTACAGCCATGCACCACCACACCTGGCTAATTTTTGTATTTTTAGTAGAGATGGGGTTTCACCACGTTGGCCAGGGTGGTCTTGAGCTCCTGACCTCAGGTGATCTGCCCGCCTCAGCCTCTCAAAGTACTGGGATGATGGGCATGAGCTGCTGTGCCCAGCCTCAATTATTTTAATCTTTGAATAACTTCGGACTTGCAGAAAAGTTAAAAGACTTACATGGAGAACTTCTCTACCCTCTTCCCCATCCCCGCAAGGTACACAGTTGGTAAAGCGAGAAGTCTGGGGTTCAGTGGCACACTTCTTAACTCCCAAGTTCGTGCTCTTTCTTTTCTCTCTCTGTTGTCTCTCCCTCCCTCCTTCACTCCCTCTCTCTCCCCTTGATGGCCACATTTACTTTATAATTTTCTCTCTCACTCTTTCTCTGTCTCACTCTCTCTTACACAACACACACTCATAAGAAGACACCTATATACATTTTTTTCCTGAACCATTGGTAAGTAATTTGCACACAGGATGTCCCTTCACCCCCCAGTCCACAAATACTTCTGTGTGTTTCCTAAGAACAAAGGCCTTCTGGAAGTTTCACATTAATTCCATACTGGATCTACAGTCCGAGTTCAGATTTCACCAATTGTGCCAATAAAGTCCTTTAGGTTTTTCTGGCCCAGGATCACTTGTCACTTTTGGTTGTCAGGTCTCTTTATGTCTCCTTCAGCCTTATGTGTTGTCGACCTTTTTTTTTTTTTTGAGACAGAGTCTCACTCTGTTCCCCAGGCTGGAGTGCAGAGTGGTGCTATCTTAGCTCACTGCAACCTCTGCCTCCCGGGTTCAAGAGATTCTCCTGCCTTAGCCTCCCAAGTAGCTGGGATTACAGGCCCCTGCCACCACACCAGAGTAATTTTTGTATTTTTAGTAGCGATAGGGTTTCACCACATTGGTCAGGCTGGTCTTGAACTCCTGACCTCAAATGATCCGCTCGCCTCGGCTTCCCAAAGTGCTGAAATTACAGGCGTGAGCCACTGCGCCTGGCAGACTTTTTTTTTTTTTTTTTTGAGACGTAGTTTCGCTTTTGTCGCCCAGGCTGAATATGGCAGTCGCTCTGGCCAAACCCTTGGAGTCACCCTCCACTCCTTTCTCTCACCCCTCATCCCAACTGTCCGCAAAGGCCATCAGCTCTGCTTTCAAAGTACACCCAGAATCTGGCCACTCCTCAGCCCCCGCACTGCCCCCATCCTGGCCCAAGCCCTCGCGCTCTCTTTCCTGGGAGTGTGCTATGGTCTCCTCGCCGGTCTTCCGGTTTCTCGGCTCTGGCCCCCTGTGGCTTGTGTGAGCTCTCGCGTTCACAGGGAAGTAGTGGTCGCGCTCACTGTGCTACCGCCCTCCCTCTGCGCGCCCCCTCCGGGGGCAGGGAGCCCACGAGGCCCAGCCCGATCCGACGCCCTCCTGGGTCACCTCCCGGACCCCCGCTCCTCCCGCCCAGCCCCCCGCCCCGTGCCGCCCCAGCCACTCGGTCCTCCGGGCCCACCCCAGGGCGTCGGAACTGGTGGTTCCCTCGGCGGTTCCAGGCCCCTCTCCTCCTTCCCGGGCAGAAGCAGCTTCGCAGCGCCACTCACTGAGCAGAGATTACCAGGGCCCGTTTCCCAAGGCTCCGCCCCGCCCTCGAACCTGTGGGAGCGAGCGCTCCCTCGCCTCAACGAAAACTCGCCGGTCGAGACGGTTGAGAAATGGCTAGAGGAACGGAGACCTAAGTGCCTGTTTCTGTGTAGTCAACTATACAAAATATGTAATTACATGTCTATAACATATAATAAAGTAAGTCCAGACCGGGCACGGTGGCTCACGCCTGTAATCCCAGCACTTTGGGAGGCCAAGGCGGGCGGATCACGAGGTCAGGAGTTCCAGACCAGTCTGGCCAACATAGTGAAACCCCGTCTCTACTAAAAATACAAAAATTTAGCCTGATGTGCTGGTGTACGCCTGTAATCCCAGCTACTCGGGAGGCTGAGGCAGGAGAATTGCGTGAACCCGGGAAGCGGAGGTTGCAAGAGCCGAGATGGCGGCACTCCACTCCAGCCCCGGCAACAGTGCGAGAATCGGTCTTAAATAAATACATAAAGCAAGTCCAGCAAGATGATGTTAGATGGTGGTAATAGGGCCAGCCTGCGGGGAGGACGGAGCTCGGCGCCTGTGGGGCGGGGTATGCAAATTTAAAATGGCTGTTTCGCTCGGGAGCTATGGGAACAAAAAGAGAAAGGGAATATCCCCCCAAACTTGTAACAGCATTACTTATGCAATGTTACAAATTGTAACAAGGAACGCCGTGTGAACTTAGGGAAGAGAGTGCTTCTTTACTTGAGGATCATTTTTCTTACCGTGAGCTTAGGATGAGTGGGAGAAGGGGTGCTGTGGCCGAAAGAAAAGACGTGTTGTTATTGTTTTTCGACCTTTTGGCTAGAGATGAAGTGTAGTATGTGTTCTTAGTTCTTACGAGTTTGGTATCTAGTATATGGCCTATGTGAAAACAACATGTTAAGTGTGTTTTTTTGGGAAGAGGGAAATGGAGTAGTAACTTGCATTTTTCGTTTCACGTGTCGATTTGGCATTGCGGTGCTTCCAGGAACGGCGCGCCCCTTTGGGGGTCTAAAACACCTGTTATAAAGAACAGGTTTATTTATGTTCACCTTGGTTTTGTTATATGGTGTTGTGTGTTTTAGTATTGTATAAGGAAAATATTGGTGGGTGGTATTGCTTCTTTGCTTTAAACCGGATTGAGAATAAGCGAGTGCGTACTGGGAAAGTAAGCCGCTGAGTACTGAAACTGGGGACAAGGGTGCTTTTTGGCATCCTGATATGCCAAGGAGGTGCATTGCTAATTTCGGGACTCCAGACAGTTAAAACGTGAAGAAAGCAGGGTGGTCATCCATAAGCCAACGCCAGAAGCGACGTTATTTAGTCTTCCCCAATGTTGCAGTTACTTTTGCTCTCATTTTTCATATTATTGCTTCCCAACTGCTCATACTTTTTCTTTTTTCTTTTTTTTTGATACCGAGTCTCACTCTGTTGCCTAGGCTGGAGTGAAGTGGCCTCATCTCGGCTCACTGCAACCTCCGCCTCTCGGATTCAAGCGATCCTCCCGCCCCAGCCTCCCGAGTAGCTGGGACTACAGGCGGTCGCTACCATGGCCAGCTAATTTTTGTATTTTTAGGAGAGAGGGAATTTCACCATGTTGGCCAGGTTTGTCTCCTGAACTCAAGTGATCCGCCCGCCTTGGCCTCCCAAAATGCTAGGGTTAGAGGCCTGAGCCACCGCGCCCGACCTTTATTTGACTTTTTAATTCATCCCGTCAGGGAGCTGAAGCCTGGTCCCTGCGAATAAGAAAGGTTGTTTGGGTAGGAGGCCTCATCGGAGGCATCTTGCAGTTAGCCAAGAGTGGGGAGAACTTTTTTCTTGTGGTTTCCATAGGAGCTTAACTGCAGTAGAATAAAACATCAGTTACATTTCTAAGGTCTTGACTCCAAACCTTGGCTCCTAGACAGCATCCCAGCACCCACCCAGGGCTTGAGGGAGCTCACTGCCCTAAAGGGAGGGACATAATCCTGGCTGGCTTGGCCACCTGATCCTAGAGCTCTACTGCTTTGAGGGGGCATAGGTGGTAGCAGGTAGTGGATATAGCAGGCCTTTGAGTGAGACCTGGTGCTGTGCTGGGTTTGGGTCTGAACCAGCACAGGGTTGCTTAGGCATCTCAGCACAGAGAGAGACTCCATTTATTTAGGAGAAAGTAAGGGAAAAGAACAAGAGTCTCTGCCTGGTAATCCAGAGAATTCTTTTGGATCTCATCCAAGACCACTGTTGCGGGAAGCTGGGGACCCCGAACGGAGGGACCGGCTGAAGCCATGGCAGAAGAATATAAATTGTGAAGATTTCATGGACATTTTTTTATTTACTTATTTTATTTATTTATTTATTTATTTATTTTTTTTTTTGAGACGGAGTCTTGCTCTGTCGCCCAGGCTGGAGTGCAGTGGCGAGATCTCGGCTCACTGCAAGCTCCACCTCCCGAGTTCACGCCATTCTTCTGCCTCAGCCTCCCAAGTAGCTGGGACTACAGGTGCCCGCCACCACACCCGGTTAATTTTTTGTATTTTTTAGTAGAGACGGGGTTTAACTGTGTTAGCCATGATGGTCTCGATCTCCTGACCTTGTGATCCACCCGCCTCAGCCTCCCAAAGTGCTGGGATTACAAGTGTGAGCCACCGCACCCGGCCTATGGACATTTATTAGTTCCCCAAATTAATACTTTTATAATTTCTTACGCCTGTCTTTACTGCAATCTCTGAACATAAATTGTGAAGATTTCATGGACACTTATCACTTCCCTAGTCAATACCCTTGTGATTTCCTATGCCTGTCTTTACTTTAATCTCTTAATCCCGTCATCTTTGTAAACTGAGGAGGATGTATGTCACCTCAGGACCCTGTGATGATTGTGTTAATTGCACAAATTGTTTGTAGAGCATGTGTATTTGAACAACATGAAATCTGGGTGCCTTGAAAAAAGAACAGGATAACAGCAATGTTCAGGGAACAAGAGAGATAACCTTAAACTCTGACCGCCAGTGAGCCGGGCAGAACAGATCCATATTTCTCTTCTTTCAAAAGCAAATGGGAAAATATTGCTGAATTCTTTTTCTCAGCAAGGAACATCCCTGAGAAAGAGAATGTGTCCCTGAGGGTAGGCCTCTAAAATGGCTGCTTCGGGGGGCAGCCGTCTTTTATGGTCGAAGCTGTAGGGATGAAATAAGCCCCAGTCTCCCATAGCACTCCCAGGCTTATTAGGACGAGGAAATTCCCGCCAAATAAATTTTGGTCAGACCAGTTGTCTGCTCTCAAACCCTGTCTCCTGATAAGATGTTATCAATGACAATGCGTGCCTGAAACTTCCTTAGCAATTTTAATTTCGCCCTGGTCCTGTGGTCCTGTGATCTTGCCCTGCCTCCATTTGCCTTGTGATATTCTATTACCTTGTGAAGCACATGATCTCTGTGACCCACACCCTGTTCGTACACTCCCTCCCCTTTTGAAAATCATTAATAAAAACTTGCTGGTTTTACGGCTCAGGGGGCATCACGGAACCTGCCGACATGTGATGTCTCCCCCAGACACCCAGCTTTAAAATTTCTCTCTTTTGTACTCTGTCCCTTTATTTCTCAGACTGGCCGACACTTAGGGAAAATAGAAAAGAACTACGTGAAATATCAGGGGTGAATTTCGCCTGACATCTGGCTGAATTTCCCCCAATAACCACCAGGGTAGTACCTCTACAAGTCTGTAAGAATCACAGCATGATTGGACTTGGGGCACACATATCCTGGAATACCCAGAAAGCCTTCCCAATAAAGACACACAGAAACAAGCCCAGACTGTGAAAAATACAATAAATGCCTAATTCTTCCATACGCAGACAAAACAAACATCCACAAACATCAAGACCATCCAAGAAAACATGGTCTCACTAAACTATGTTTGTTCAATTCCAGAGGAACTGAGATGTGACATTTCAGACAGATAATTCAAAATAGCCGTTTTGAGGAAATTTAAAGAAACTGGAGAAAACGGCCAGGTGTGGTGGCTCACGCCTGTAATCCCAGCACTTTGGGAGGCCGAGACAGGCAGATCACCTGAGGTTGGGAGTTCGAGACCAGCCTGACCAACATGGAGAAACCCCGTCTCTACAAAAACTACAAAATTAGCCAAGCATGGTGGCCCGTGCCTGTAATCCCAGCTACTCCGGGAGCCTGAGGCAGGAGAATTGTTTGAATCCGGGAGGCACCGGCTATGGGGAGCCAAGATCCCCACTGCACTCCAGCCTGGGCAACAAGAGAGAAACGAAAGAAAGAAAGAGAGAAAGAGAGAGAGAGAGAGAGAGAGGGAAAGGAAAAGAGAAAAGAAAAGACAAAGAAGTTGGAAATTCACAGTTCTATCAGGTGCATTTACCAGAGATTGAAATTATTCTTGCTGGACGCAGTGGCTCACACCTGTAATCCTGGCACTTTGGGAGGCAGAGGCAGGAGGATTGCTTGAGTCCAGTGGTTCAAGACCAACCTAGGCCACATGGTGAAATTTTGCCTTTACAAAAATAAAAACATTAGCTGGGCATGGTGGCACACACCTGTAGTCCCGGCTACTCAGTAGGCTGAGACCTAAGAATCACTTAAACCCGGAAGACAGAGGGTACAGTAAGCCGAGATCATGCCATTGCACTCCAGACTGGGTGACAGAGTGAGACTTTGTCTTAAAAAAAAAAAAAAAAAGAAAAAGAAGAAGAAAAAAAAGGACAGGAAGAAGTCAAATTATCCTTGTTTGAAGGTGATATATTTGGAAAAACCTAAAGACTCCACCAAAATTAGGTGATTAGGACTTTGCAATTTACTTGTGTCAACTTATGACAGGAGGGATCGGCCCAGGCAGACAGTATAATGAGGAACAGTTTCTGGTGGAAATACACCAGGCCGATGTACATGTGAACAAGTGAGCAGTCCCAGTTGTCCCACCTCCCATCTAGAGGACTTAAATCCTATAAATAGGGTTTAGTCTCAGCCCTAAGACTCACTCTTGCCAGACCCCCCACCATTCTGAACAATGACAGCCAAAGGAGGTCATACCTACAAAGGTCTTTCCTGAAGGGGAGTGAAAATTCTTCCGTGTCTATCGGTGCTTCTCAACCTTGGCTATACTTCAGGACGACCGGATAGCTCGGTGGAGTGAATCATCCTGAGGTCCTAGCCCCACCGTACAGCCATTAAATTAGAATATTTGGGACAGGGCCTAAGGCTGTTGTACTTCACAGCTTCCGGGGTATTTCCCTGGGACCAAAAGCACCTCTTAGAATGTCCAGTGAAGACAGTAGTCAACTTGGTCTGGAACAACGAATTTTCCCCGGACGTGAAAGTGTTCAACTCAACGGGAGGCACTCAGTAACCAGTGTGTAAATGAGGGACCAGCAAATCCCTTGGTTTTCTCACTGACAAGAGGCCACCCAGTCCAGTGGGGAGGCTTTTGCACCCAAATTGGACTATGTGCACAGCAAGTCCGGTAGCTTCTGTGCTGTTCCCACTCTGCAGAACTAGATGGACCGCACCCCCACCACTGACCCCAAATTTATTTTGGAAATTGAGACTGGTGACATCACACAGGGACCGAGAAGGCGTGAAAAGGTTTATAATTCACAAAATGAGGTGTTCTGGGAGATCAGAGTGGCTCCCAGGCAGGTCGGAAAATGGCTTGAGAGGGAGGAGACTGGGTTGGTGTTTTGATGCGGGTTTGGGAAAGGGCAGGTGGAGGGCTCCGGGAGCGGGCCGGTGCTGCCTGCTGGGTGCCAATGGGGGGAGCACCCGGGTTTCGTCATCAGCTTGTTATCTCCACTCATAGAATGGGAGCCTCTTGTCATCTCCACTCAGATTGTCGGGACCTATTAATACACTTGGCTCTAAGAGGAGGAAGGCCGTGGACGAACGCTAATGCCGGCAGCGCCTTGGTCGTTTAGGCTGAGGTTAAGTGCTGAACTTGCACTATCAGTTACTGTTATTTCGCATTACATCAGCAAAGGAGATCTCTAAACGCTGTCTGCTGACAAGGTGGAATGGGAGCTTCTTTCGTTACCTCCACGCGTTTGCATCGGATCTTCGGGGCCTGTTAGCACACTTGTGTATAAGTCAGCAGCGCGTACTTTGGAGAGTGTGGCTGCTTTAGGTTTCACTTGGTTTAGTCACATGCGGTGTGACGGTCATTGGATTAAATGTTACTGCACTCACATCAGTATCCGTATTCTGACTGGTCTCTGCTATTACTTGCCACACCCAGATGCGATATTCGGATCGTTATATTTAAGTTTAGCGCCCCTACTTTACTATCCCAAGCGGGACTGTTTTTTCATTTACGTGTCTCCATCCGAGGCACTATAAACATCTTTCCATTCAAGTTTACCGCATGTGTTTCACTATCCAGAGTCGGACTGCTTTTGGATTTACGTGGCTTTGTGGATGCGGTATGAAGATCGTTGCTTTCAAGTTTATTTGAAGATAGTAATATGGGGCTGGGTGCGGTACCTCATGTAATCCCAGCACTTTGGGAGGCCGAGGCGGGTGGATCACCTGAGGTCAGGATTTGGAGACCAGCCTGGCCAACATGGTGAAACCGTGTCTCTTCTAAAAAAAAAATAAATAAAATACAATAATACAAAAATTAGCCGGGCATGGTGGCGCGCTCCTGTAATCCCAGCTACTTGGGAGGCTGAGGCAGGAGAACCACTTGAACCCGGCAAGCGGAGGTTGTGGTGAGCCGAGATCCCTCCATTGCACTCCAGCCTGGGCAACAAGAGCGAAACTCTTCTCATGTTTATTTCCTCTTTCTTTAACTCTTACAGGGGCCCCTTTCCGAAGGCTCCGCCCAGCCCTGCAACCAGTCAGAGCATGTGCTCCCCTGAGGGCTGCACCCTGGCCTCCTCGAAAACTTGCCCTTGCCGGACCAGACAGTTGAGAAATGGCTAGAGGGACGAGACCTGAGTACCTGTCTCCATGTGTGCAGCTATACAAAATATGTAATTGCCGGGCGCGGTGGCTCACGCCTGTAATCCCAGCACTTTGGGAGGCCCAGGCGGGGGATCATGAGGTCAGGAGATCGAGACCATCCTGACTAACACGGTGAAACCCCGTCTCTACTAAAAAATACAAAAAATTAGCTGGGCGTGGTGGGGGCGCCTGTAGTCCCAGCTCCTCGGGAGGCTGAGGCAGGAGAATGGCGTGAACCCGGGAGGCGGAGCTTGCAGTGAGCCGAGATCGCGCCACCGCACTCCAGCCTGGGCGGCAGAGCGAGACTCCATCTCAAAAAAAAGAAAAAAAATGTAATTAGACGTCTGTAAAACATGTAATAAAGCAAGTACAGCAAGATGACTTTAGGTGATGGGCATACGGGTGTTCACCAAACAATTCTTTCAACGTATGTGTGAAAAAAAGTTTAAAGTAATGGTGGATGCCAGCTAGGTCAGGACGAGATGGGGAGGGGGAGGGGGAAGGGAGGGGGAGGGGGAAGGGAGGGGGAGGGGGAGGGGGAAGGGAGGGGGAGGGGGAAGGGAGGGGGAGGGGAGGCGGAGGGGGAGGGGAAGGGAGGGGGAGGGGAGGCGGAGGGGGAGGGGAAGGGAGGGGGAGGGGAGGCGGAGGGGAAGGGAGGCGGAGGGGAAGGGAGGCGGAGGGGAAGGGAGGGGGAGGGGAGGCGGAGGGGAAGGGAGGGGGAGGGGAGGCGGAGGGGAAGGGAGGCGGAGGGGAAGGGAGGCGGAGGGGAAGGGAGGGGGAGGGGAAGGGAGGGGGAGGGGAAGGGAGGCGGAGGGGGAGGAGGCGGAAAGAAGAGCCTCCTAGAGCTCTTTGTGTCTTTTCCGTTGTGGGTTTTTCCTCCTGAAGGGCAATGAAGCCGAAGGAGCTTTCCCAAGATTCCAGTGGTTTACAGGCGCTTTTCTGTTCAGTGGTTGGCAGGCAGGGCACGGCGCGTCTGGGGCGGGGCATGCAAATTTAAAATGGCTGCGTCTCTCGTGAGTTATGGGAGCAAAAAAGGAAAGTGAATATCCTCCGAAATAGTAACAATATTACTTAGGCAGGTGTTCAAATTTGGATAAAGACACACAATCTCAACATAGGAGAGAGAGTTATTGAGGGTGCTATCTGTCACCCTGAGGTTAGGATGTGTGGGAGAAGGAGTATAGTGGCCTGATCGTTAACGTGCTGATTTCAGCACTGATGTTGATGGTGTTGTGACATTGTTGTATTTTTTGGTCCTTGATTGCTGGAAGAGTTTGGAGATGTAGTTTTTCGAAAACGGGTGTTTTATTCGCGTAGGGCGCTTATTATCTCTTACCGTCGCTAACGGGAGATACTGAACTTGTTTATATTGGTCCGTTTGTACCAGTTGGGACCGTTGTTACTGACCTCGTAGGTTGTGTGTTGCGTTTACACGTTTAAATCCGGTTTTCACTCGCGTATTTAACCTCAACGCGCCTACGTTCTACACGTTCTACGCGTTCACCTCGGTTCGTCGGGGCCTATCTGCGCCGCTGCTTTTAAATTGCCCGCGTGCGCTTTACGTTTGCACCTTTACGTCGGATCTCTGGGGTCCATCAGCGCCGTAGTTTTTGAGCTGGTCGGGCGTGCTTTGGAGAGCTTAGTTGCTTTCGGTTTCATTTGGTTGAGGCGTGACGGTCATTGAGTTAAAGGTTACTGCACTCACTTCAGTCGCCATCGGTCTCCGTAATCTGACTGCCCTTTCCTATTACTTGGTTCACTCACATACGATATGCGGACGGTCCTATTTAAGTTGAGCGCCCATACTTCACTATCCCAAGTGGGACTGCTTTTTCATTTACGTGTCTCTATCCGAGGCAGTATAAACATCTTTCCATTCAAGTTTACCGCATGTGTTTCACTATCCAGAGTCGGACTGCTTTTGGATTTACGTGGCTTTGTAGGATGCGGTATGAAGATCCTTGCATTCAAGTTTACCGCCTCTACTTCACTGCAGAATCTGACTGCCGTCAGATCTGTATGACAGATTGTTGCATTCGTTTTCTGCGGGTACGTCACTATCCAGTCTACTTTTTCCATTGACGTGGCTGAGTCATATGTAGTATGACTGTCAGAGGCGTTGGAACCTGAAGCGACCCCATTTTGAGTGAGGGCTAGAAAAATGAGGCCGGGACTTACGGGCCTGCATTCTCAGAAGGATATTCCTAGCTTTCAGATGCTTACGGTTAAGGGAACAAATTAATGTTTACTGAAGAGACCCGAGTGTCCAGATAGCTGGATATCTGGAGAACAAAGGCGTTCCTAATTTTGCTTTAAAGGTAGTAATAGGGATTCTTGCAAAATGTAATAATTAAAGTTAATTCTTTATCACAAACCCTTGTAGCAGAGCACCTCTCCCCATGTATACAAGCATTGTACCTAGGGTGGATACGTTCCTTCTCTTAGTTTCGGGAACGCCCTTCTCTGTCTATGGAGTAGCTGTTCTTTCACCACTTTACTTTCTTAATAAACTTGCTTTTATTTTGCACCGCGGACTCGCCCTGAGTTATTTCTTGCGCGAGACCCAAGAACCCTCTCTTTGGGACTGGATCGGGGCCCTTTTCCTGTGACGTATTTCTGGCCGCCACAGATGGGACTATAGTGCTTTGGGGAAGTGTTGGGGTCCTATAACATATTTCTGGCGAACGACGGAAGGGACGATACTGAAGAAACTCCCCCAACCCAAAGGAAGTAGACTGCAGCACTGATTGGACGACTTTGGGTAAGTGGTGGAGTGCCCGGGTAAAGAATGGGATTGGGTTAGAGGCCCAATTTAATGGAGTTAGAGTCTTTCCTAAAAGAGAGTGGGTTAGAGGCCCCTCTTAACAAAAGGCAAGGACGCTTGACCGACCTCAGGTTAGAGGCCGGATCGAGGAGGGTTAGAGGCCCCTCTCAGTAAAGTCCCTCTCGGCTAAAAAACAGGTTTGACACCGCAGGCTATGCTCTTTGTGTTAATCTGCCTCGTCCTCCTTGTCTTGGTTGCTGTCTCCGTTTCAGTGTCATTTTCAGGAGACTTCATTTAACTGGTCTTAGGGATTTTAACTGATTCTTCTCCTGTGTCCCTCCCGATTTCTGTCCGTTTGCTTGTGAAACACTGGGAACCAAAAGCATTGGAGGATCCGTCTCTAAAATTGCTGATTGAGATTTGATATTTAACAGCTGTGAGCAATAAGATTCGATAGATGTGGTTGTGTTTTGTTGCTGCTATGCTGAGTGTGATTGAGAAGCACTAGGATGGAAATCAGGGGACTTTTCTCCTTGCTGTTTTGTTTGGTTTTGCACACTAAAAAAACTCCTTTGTAGCTAAGTGCGGTGGCTCACTCTTGTAATCCCAGCACTTTGGGAGGCCGAGGGAGGCAGATCACCTGAAATCAGGAGTTCGAGACCATCCTGGCCAACGTGGTGAAACCCCGTCTCTACTAAAAATACAAACATTACCCGGGTGTGGTGGCGGACATCTGTAATCCCAGCTTCTTGGGATGCTGAGTCAGGAGAATCGCTTTAATCTAGGAGTCAGAGTTTGCAGTTAGCCGAGATTGCACCACTGCACTCCAGCAGCCTTCTCAGCAGAGCAAGACTGTCTCAAAAGAAAATCGAAAAACTTCTTTCTTTTCTTGGATTCGGGCAAACCGTGTTTGCTTTGCTTTTCCAATCCTCACTGCTGTTATTGGTTACTCTGGTTGTTCCCATCTAAGTCCTCTTCATTTATTTTGCCTTATTCGACATTTGTTTCAAAGTCCATGTTGTGGTTTATCTAAGATTCATGGCTCAGCTCACTTATGTTATTTGGATAATGTGAATCATGTTTGATGAGAGGAAAAGAAGAAAAAGATCTAGACATACTAGGTGATCCTTTAATGCAAGCCCTGCTGTGTGGTTCAGCAGGCATTTTTGGGTGGAGCGGAACCCCTTTCTGTCAGCTCTGAAGGTTCGTATGTGTCAGTTCTTTCTCCCTGTAGTCCACCTGAAAGTTCTTGAGAACGCTTCATCCCTTCTCCTTACCCAGCTAGTCCCACTCTGTACCCACCATTCCCATAAAGAACTTAGCCCACCGAGTACAACTCATAGTGCAGCCTCCTATCAACCTCCGAAGGGAAATCTTTGTCCACTTAGGTGGCAAATCGGGAAGAGGGCACTGTGAGAGTACATGTTCCCTTTTCTCCGTCTGATTTGACCCTATGTATAGAGAAGGTTGGTCATTTCTCTGAAGATCCAGGAAAATTTATAGATGAGTTTGAGAAATCAACTCTGACCTATAGTTTAACTTGGGAGGATCTGCATGTTTTGTTGTCTCTGTGTTGTACAGTGGAGGAGAAACAATGCATTTTGGGGACAGCTAGGACCCATGCAGATGAGGTATTGGCTTGCAACCCGTACCATACTATGTATCAGGCAGGAAGTATAGCAGTTCCAGATCAAGATGCAGAGTGGAATTATTAAAGGGGCAGTGAGGACTTGGGGAGGAGAGATCATATGGTCACTTGTTCATTGGAAGGGATGAAGAAATGTATGAAAAAGCCTGTTATCTATGAACAGGTTAAGGAAGATTCTCAGGATAAAGATGAGAATCCAGGTTTGTTTCAAGGGCATTTAGTTGAAGCAATCGGGAAGTATAATATCACTGATCCTGCCTCAAAGGAAAGACAAACCCTTTTGGGAGGACATTTTATGACCCAGTTTGCCCCTGATATCCCCAGGAAACTACAAAAAGCAGCTATGGGAGCCAGGCGTGGTGGCTCAAGCCTGTAATCCCAGCACTTTGGGAGGCTGAGGGGGGTGGATCACTTGAGGTCAGGAGTTCAAGACCAGCCTGGCCAGCATGGTGAAACCCCTTCTCTACTAAAAATACAAAAATTAGCTGGGGATGGTGACAAGTGCCTGTAATCTCACCTACTTGGGAGGCTGAGGCAGGAGAATTGCTTGAACCCATGAGGTGGAAGTTGCAGTCTGCCCAGATCATGCTATTGCACTCCAGCCTGGGTGACAGAGCGAGACTGTGTCTAAAAAAAAAAAAAAACCCACTATGTGACTATGTGTCCCTAGACTCCTATGAAACAGCTTTTGGATATGGCATTTTTAGTTTTTAATAACGGGGACAAAGCACAGGAAGCAGAAAGAGGAGCAAGAAGGACCTCCCACAAGGTGCAGCTCTTGGCTGCAGCCTTAAGCTCACCTCCTACATAGAGTTTCTTTCCTGGCTCTTGGAGTGAACAAGGGAAGCTGAAATGTGGGAAGCCCAAAGCTGGGTGTCCAAGTCAGTGTGTTTTGGGCATGAATCAGTGTGCACACTGTAAGGAAACTGGTCATTGGAAAAGGGATTGCCCAGTCTTCCTCCAAAGGGAGCTGTTAGGTCCAGGGCCGTGACTATGACAAATGTCATGCCCAGGGTTAGGGTGCAGCCCATGCTGAGGTCTGAGAGGAGTGGATGGATAGATGAATAGCTGAAAGAACATTCGGGGGGCTGTAGACAGGTGAAATGTAGTTTTATTCAGCAGCTCTCTCATCAGCAGTTCTCTCACACTAGCTCTTTTATACTGTTTGCCTTTATCTTGGCTGTCTGCTCTGACTCTGGATCCTCTCAGCAGCTAGCTCCCACTCACAGCTGCACAACTGGTCTGCAAGGCCAGCTCTAAGATCAGTAGCTTAACCTTTCTCTCTGGGCACAAGCTGAGCCATGTCCTGGCTCCCCTCTATCCACCTGCCAGACAGTCATTCTCCCTTACAGGGGTCAGTAGCTTCACTCTCTTTCTGGGCACCAGTGCCTGCACAAGAGCCATGCTGAGCCATGTTGAGTCCCCGTGCACAGTGTCAGCAGGGCAGTTATTCCTTTTACAGACAGTAGTGGTGTAGAGCCAAGTATGAGCTTACACAAACAGGTTATATAACAAGTGGAGGTGAGTGCCTGTGCAGCAGTCTCACTGAGTCATGCAGGCCTGGATATCTGCCTCGGGCTATTCCTTGACCAAAGCACATCCATGTACCTTACAGCAGCTATCTGCACCCAAATCAGATGCCAAAATAACCAGGCAAGCCCAAGAGTGATGGGGCCGGAGACCTTCCACCACACCTCCGGTCGGACAACTAGCCATATCTTCTGAGAAGCCTCAGATAACCCTTGACATGACAGGTAATAATATTAACTTCCTTCTAGAATGCTTACTCTGTTTTGACCCATTATAATGGGCCTCTGTCATCCCAAAGCTGTATGGTCAAGGGGATAGACAGGCCCATAGATGCCATTTTACCTATCCTTTAAGCTGCTCTTCAGGGACTTTGGTTTTCTCCTGAATGCCCCACCCTTGTTGGGAAGGGATTTATTAACTCAGCTGCAAACAGTAGTATGTTTTGGAAATGACAAGGCAGACAGAAATTGCTTCTTCTCCTTTCCTGTGAATAAATACCAGGCTTTGTTGCTAGATGCTGCTGATATAACACTTAAAGTATGCCAGATTTTAATCCAGCTACCTACTTGCCTGAACCCACAGGCACCCCAGATCATTCTTGGATACAAGTTATGGAGCAAGTTTACTCCAGCTGTCCACATTTAAAAGATGAGCCTCTAGATAATCCCAAAGTAGAATGGTTTACAGATGGAAATAGCTTTGTGAAGGGGTGGGTTGCCCCTCCACACCTGTGGGTGTTTCTCATTAGGTGGAACGAGAGACTTGGAAAAGAAAAAGACACAGAGACAAAGTATAGAGAAAGAAATAAGGGGACCCAGGGAACCAGCGTTCAGCATATGGAGGATGCCGCCAGCCTCTGAGTTCCCTTAGTATTTATTGATCATTTTTGGGTGTTTCTCAGAGAGGGGGATGTGGCAGGGTCATAGGATAGTAGTGGAGAGAAGGTCAGCAGATAAACACGTGAACAAAGGTCTCTGCATCATAGACAAGGTAAAGAATTAAGTGCTGTGCTTTAGATATGCATACACATAAACATCTCAATGCCTTACAGAGCAGTATTGTTGCCCGCATGTCCCACCTCCAGCCCTAAGGCGGTTTTCCCCTATCTCAGTAGATGGAACATACAATCGGGTTTTATACCGAGACATTCCATTGCCCAGGGACGGGCAGGAGACAGATGCCTTCCTCTTGTCTCAACTGCAAAGAGGCATGCCTTCGTCTTATACTAATCCTCCTCAGCACAGACCCTTTACGGGTGTCGGGCTGGGGGACAGTCAGGTCTTTCCCTTCCCACGAGGCCATATTTCAGACTATCACATGGGGAGAAACCTTGGACAATACCTGGCTTTCCTAGGCAGAGGTCCCTGTGGCCTTCTGCAGTGTTTGTGTCCCTGGGTACTGGAGATTAGGGAGTGGTGATGACTCTTAAGGAGCATGCTGCCTTCAAGCATCTGTTTAACAAAGCACATCTTGCACCGCCCTTAATCCATTTAACCCTGAGTTGACACAGCACATGTCTCAGAGAGCACGGGGTTGGGGGTAAGGTTATAGATTAACAGCATCTCAAGGCAGAAGAATTTGTCTTAGTACAGAACAAAATGGAGTCTCCTATGTCTACCTCTTTCTACACAGACACAGTAACAATCTGATCTTTCTTTTCCCCACAGCTTTGTGCACCAGGGAAACAGAAAAGCTGGGTGTGCTGTTGTCAGTAAACACGAGGTAATTGAATCTCAGGCCTTACCAGCTTCTACATCAGCTCAAAAGGGAGAATTAACAGCTTTATTTATTTATTTATTTATTTATTTATTTATTTATTTATTTTTTGAGATGGAGTTTTGCTCTTGTTGCCCAGGCTGGAGTGCAATGGCACAATCTCGGCTCACCGCAACCTCCACCTCCCAGGTTCAAGCAATTCTCCTGCCTCAGCCTTCTGAGTAGCTGGGATTACAGGCATGCACCACCACACCCGGCTAATTTTGCATTTTTTTATTGGAGATGGGGTGTCTCCATGTTGGTCAGGCTGGTCTTGAACTCCCAACCTCAGGTGATCCGCCCACCTCAGCCACCCAAAGTGCTGGGATTACAGGCAGGAGCCACCGTGCCTGGCCTGAATTAATAGCTCCTAATAGAGCCCTGCAATTGGGAAAGGACTTAATAATTAACATTTATACTGATTCTAAGTATGCCTTTCTGGCACTTCATGCTCATTCTGCTATCTGGAAGGAACAGGGCCTTCCAACTGCTAAGGGTCCCCCTATAAAACATCACTTAGAAATTCGGAATCTATTGGGTGCTGTTTTGCTGCCCAAGGAAGTAGCTCTAATCCATTGCAGAGGACATCAAAAAGGAGACTCTAGTGCGGCTAAGGGAAACTCCTTTGCAGATGCAGCTGCTAAGACAGCAGCATTAAAGGAGCTAGTTGGACCTGTCGGCATGTTAGTGCCCTCAGCCATGGTAATGACAGAACCTGGGTATACTGAAGAGGAACAAGAATGGGCTAAAGGTCAGGGTTTAATTCCAGATCCTTCTGGCTGGCTTATCAATGACAACAAGCTGTTACTACCAGGTGCTAATCAGTGGAAAATAGCTAAGTATTTGCATGACTCTCTCTACTCATCTGGAAAGAGATTCCCTGTTTTAATTAATGCCCAGGCTTTTTGTAGGAAAAGACTTACTTAAAACGGTAAGCAGGTAACTCGGGCCTGTGACCTATGTGCCCAGAATAACCCAAATAACCAATCTTTACCTCCTCCCCTAATAAGTCCTGTTTAGCATAGGGGAATGTACCTTGTTGAAGACTGACAAATAGACTATACTCAGATGCCCCTATGTAAAGGGTTGAAATATTTATTATTAGTCATTAACACCTTTACTTGTTGGTTCAGGCTTTTCCTACCTGGTCTGAAAAGGCAATTGAAGTTTCTAAACTCCTGTTAAAGGAAATAAGTCTTAGATTTGGTCTGCCTAAGAGTTTACAGAGCAATCATTGGCCATGTTTCACAGTGACAGTTACCCAAAATGTATCTTCAGCCCTAGGAATTCAGTATCGCCTTCACTCGGCATGGAGGCCACAGTCTTCAGGGAAAGTAGAAAGAGCTAATCAAGCTCTAAAAAGGACTCTTGCTAAACTATGCCAGGAGATATCAGAAACCTGGCTGTCTTTATTACCTATAGCCTTATTACGTGTTTGAGTGGCTCCTAAGGGAAATCTACGGCTCACCAGTTTTGAAATTATGTATGGAAGGCGTTTCTTAACTACAGACCTCCTAATAGACATAGGTACTTTCAAGCTACAGAATTATGTGATCAACTTAGAACAAATGCAAAATGCACTCCTTAAATATGGAAACCAAAGACTCCCTTCCCCCACTAAGAAAGAGACTCTTGTTACAACCCAGCCAGGAGATTGAGTCCTGTTAGAAATTTGGAACTATTCCCAGAAGATCAACTTTCCCCAAAATGGAAGGGACCCTATCAAGTTCTCCTCAGTATGCCAGCTATAGTTAAACTTCTGGGAATAAACAGCTGGGTCCACTTATCTTGAATGAAACCTGTCTCTTATGAAGTCCCACAATCTGGTGGAACACAGACTGATCCCGTTTATTCCTGTGAGCCAAGCAGTGACCTCCGACTCCTGTTCAGAAGAAATGAAAGAGATGGGTAACCTAAAGATATGGATTGGGATTCTACTTTTGGGTAGAAGTTGGAATCATGCAGAGATTAACTTATTTATTGAGTGGGCAGAGACTTTAGCCTCTCTACATAATGAGATAAACTGCTGGGTATGTGGACATTTTAACAGCAGCCCAAGGGGAAACATGTGCTTTGATCAAAATCGAATTTTGTGTGTATGTTTTTGACTATTCACATACTATTTCCCAGGCTATGAAAGCTTTAGACACTCATATCTCTGCCATTGGCGTGCTGTCAATCGACCCTATATCGGCTTGGTTTCAACAACTGCCTAGTTCTTGGAAAGACTTCCTGTTTAGTTTACTTGGAATAATTTTACTTACTTTGCTTTGCTGCTGTGGAACATATTGTGGTTGAGCTCTTTGTGTAGGAATGCAAGACAAGCTCACTCAATGCTTTTTTAAATTGGACACTTACTAATCTTCCAGATATCACCTTTCATCAGAACTCAGAGTTATGAATGACCTTTACCATACCAACGCTCTCTGAGCTTTTCTCTATCCGAAATGCAAGAGACTGTAATAGTTAGGCAGCAATATCATTGCCCCAATTCAGCCTGAAGAAGTTACACAAGACAGATCTTCATCTTGCTGCAACCCTTAGGATTAAGGGTCCTCTTGTAAAGGGAGTGGGGAGATATGTCCGAGGCGTTTGAACCAAAGCGACTCCATTTTGAGGGAGGGCTAGGAAAATGAGGCTGGGACTTTCTGGGCTGGATTCTGAGAAAGTCAGGCATTCCTAGCCTCTAGATGTTTATGGCTAAGGGAACAAATTAATAATGTTTACTAAACAGACCCAAACGTGGCAATGTCCAGATATCTTGATATCTGGAGAACAAAGGCATTCCTAATTTTGCTTCAAAGATGATAATATCGGTTCTTGCAAAATATAGTAATTGAGAACATTAATCTTTTATCACAAACCCTTGTAGCAGAGCACATCTCCCCAAATATACAAACATTGTACCTAGGATAGATGTGTTCCTCCTCTTACTTTTGGGAATGTCCTATTCTGTCTATGGAGTAGCTGTTTTTTCACCACTTTGCCTTCTTAAAAAACTTGCATTTACTTTGCACTGCGGGCTCATCCTGAATTCTTTCTAGTGTGAGATTCAAGAACCCTCTCTTGGGGTCTGGATTGGGGCCCCTTTCCTGTAACACGATTGCTGCATTCAAGTTTTCTGTGTGTACATTACTATCTAGAGTCTGACTTCTTTTTGATTCACTTGGCTCACTCACGTGCAGTATGAAGATTGCTGCCTTCAATGTTATGGCGTGTATGTCACTATTAGGAGTCTTACCACTTTTCAATTCACTTGGCTTAGTCAGATGCGGTATGAATATCACTGCATTCATATTCGTCACGTGTACGTCACTATCCAGAGTCTAACTAAATTTCAATTCACCTGGCTCAGTCAGAGGGGTATAAAGAGCCTGTCATTTAAATTTATGACATGTACTTTGCTCTCCAGAGTCTGACTAATTTTCGATTCACTTGACTCAGTTAGATGTGGTATGAAGATGATTGACTTCCAGTTACCTCATGAACATCACTCTGCTGAGTCTATTTTTTGATTCACGTGGCTCAGTAGATATGGTATGAAGATCACTGCATTCACGTTTACCACGTGTATATCACCAGAGTGTGACTTACTTTCCATTCACTTGGCTCAGTCAGTGTGGGCAGAAAGCCACCCAGGTGCCGAGGAAAGAGACTGAAGGCATAAGCTGTTCCAATATAATAAAGAAAATAGTTAGGATAAAAGAAAGTTATATTAGACATAGGATATAGAGATTATATATGGATATTATCAATTATTAGTTTTTAGTATTAATCTTTGTTATTTTAACTGAGGAAAAACCAGGCCATACAGAGTCAGGAGCTGAAGGGACACTGTGAGAGGTGACCAGAAGACAAGAGTATGAGCCCTCTGTCACACCCAAATAAGGGCTGCTTGAGGGCTCCTTGGTTTAGTGGTAGTGCCAGTGCCTGGGAAGGCACCCGTTATTTAGCAGACCTTGGTCTAGCAGTAGTGCCAGTGCCTGGGAAGGCAGCAAGCATTACTTAGCAGACCAGGAAAGGGAGTTTCCCTTTCCTTGGGGGAGTTAGAGAACACTCTGCTCCACCAGCTCTTGTGGGAGGTCGGACAGTAGCCAGGCCTGCCCGTAGTCATCTGGAGGCTTAAACGTCTCCCTGTGATGCTGTGCTTCAGTGGTCATGCTCCTTGTTCACTTTCACATTCCACCTGTACACCTGGCTCCTCCTTTTAAGTTCTTAGAAGATAGCAGTAGCAGAATTAGTAAAAGTACTAACGTCTTTGATCTTTCTGATAAGTGCATAGAAAAAACGCTGACGTGTGCTGTCCTCCCTCTCTGCTTTGGCTACCACAAAGGGAAAGGCCGCCTGTCACGTGGACAAGTGACTTGCTTGACCTTATCAATCACTTGGGATGACTCACTCTCCTTACCCTGCCCCCTTGCCTTGTATACAATAAATAACAATGCATCCAGGCATTCTGGGCCACTACCGGATTCCACACATTGGTGGTAGTGGCCCCCTGGGCCCAGCTGTCTTTCTTACTCTCTTTGTCTTGTGTCTTATTTTCCTATGATCTCTTGTCTCCACACATGAAGAGAAAACCCACAGGCCCTTTAGGGCTGGACCTTACATCTGGCGCCCAATGAGGATTTCTTTCTCACTGTGTGAAAGTGCGCCTTGAGCGTGGAACTCAGCGGAGGACTACCAATGACAGATTCCTGAGGATTGCAGTCAATAAGCTTGGTGGTAAGCTTGGACACTCAGAGAATCCCGGGGACACCATGGGACAGGCCAGTACCAAGTGCTTGGCTTATTTGAACTTTATAAAAACTCTCCTTAAAGAAAGAGGTGTAAAAGTCTCTACTGATAAGTTAATTGAACTGTTTGAGGTTGTAGATCTCCTTTACCATTGGTTTCCTACTGAGGGAAATTTAGAACTCAAACTTTGGGACGAAATTGGCTGACAATTTAAAATTGTTCATAAAGGGGAACATATTATTCTGCCCACATTTGCTTAATCTGGGCTTTGGTTCACTCTGTCCTAGACTCCTTGCATCCTCAGGAGGACAACATGGAGGCTGGTCCCTCTTTCCTCTCCTCCAAGGAGGTTGAGGAAGTCCTCAGTTCTCTTTCCCCTGAGGATACTGCACAGATTGAGGCCGTGATTCTGCAGACGGACCTCCATTGTGACATTCCTTTGGCCCCACCACCTACACCAGAGCCTACCATGCCTCCATTATCACTTTTTGATGACCTTTAAAATGATCTTTCCCCAAACCAGCAAACTCCAACCGAAATATATCATCAACAGCTATCATGGCCAGACCCTCCTGTCTTTCCTCAGCCCTGCTGTAGGGCTCTCAACCTTCCACCTGTTCAGCCCAGCAATGAGGCCCTCAACTCTGTCTCTGTTCAGCCCTGCTGTGGGGCTCTCAACCTTCTGCCTGTTTGGCCTGGTAATGAGGCTTTTGTGGGCAGCAAGCCACCCAAGAGCCAAGGCAAGAGACTGAGAGCACGAGCTATTCCAGTGTAATAAGATATATATAATAACAAGAGTTATACTAGATATAAATCATAGATATGATTATATGTACATATCATTAATCATTAGTTTGTAGTAATTACTCTTTATCCCAATATTATAATAATCCTTGCGCTACAATCATAACCTAGAAAAAACCAGGACATACAGATAGGAGCTGAGGGGACATGGTGAGAAGTGACCAGTAGACAAGAGTGTGAGCCTTCTGTTATGTCTGGACAGGGCCACCAGAGGGCTCCTTGGTCTAGCAGTAACACCAGCATCTGGGAAGACACCTGTTACCAAGTGGACCATGGTCTAGTAGTAGCATCAGTGCCAAGGAAAAGCACCCACTACTGAGCAGACCGGGAAAGGGAGTCTCCTTTTCCCTGGGGGAGTTTAGAGAAGACTCTACTCCACCACCTCTTGTGGAGGACCTGACATCAGTCAGGCCCATCTGCAGTTATCTGGAGGCCTAACCATCTCCCTGTGATGCTGTGCTTCAGTGGTCACACTCCTGGTCCACTTTAATGTTCCATCCTGTACACCTGGCTCTGCCTTCTAGATAGCAGTAGCAGAATTACTTAAAGTATTAAAAGTCTCTGAAATGCAGAAATAATGGCGTAAGCTGTCTCTCCTCTCTCCGCCTGGGCTGCCAAACAGGGAAGGGCCCCCTTTCCAGTGGACATGTGACCCACGTGATCTTACCTATCACTGGAGATGGCTCACACTCCTTACCCTTCCCCCTTGTCTTGTATCCAATAAATAACAGCACAGCCTGGCATTCGGAGCCACTACCAGTCTTTGTGTCTTGGTGGTAGTGGTCCCCTGGGCCCAGCTGTCTTTTATCTCTTTGTCTTGTGTCTTTATTTCTATGATCTCTCGTCTCCGCACATGGGGAGAAAAACCCACAGACCCTGTAGGGCTGTCCCCTACATCTGGCGCCCAATGTAGGGCTCTCCCTCGCTGTGTGAAGTTGCGCTTTGAGCATGGGACTTAGTGGATGATTTTGACAAAAGATTCCTGAGGATTGTGGTCGACAAGCTTGGTGGTAAGCTTGAGCACTCAGAGTATCCTGGGGACACCATGGGACAGGCCAGTACTAAGTACTCAGCTTATTTAAATTTTATAAAAACTCTCCTTAAAGAAGGAAGGGTTAAAGTTTCTACTGATAAGTTAATTGAACTGTTTGAGGTTGTAGATCTTCTTTGCCCTTGGTTTCTGACTGAGGGAACTTTACAACTTAAGGATTGGGATGAGATTGGCAGACAATTCAAAATTGCCCATAAAGGGGGACATTTTATTCCACCCACCATTTGGTCAATCTGGGCTTTGGTTTGCTCTGTCCTAGACTCCTTACAGACTCAGGAGGACAATACAGAGACTGATCCCTCTTTCCTCTCCTCTGATGAGGTTGAGGAAGTTCTCAGTTCTCTTTCCCCTGAGGATACTGCACAGATTGAGACCATAATTTTACAGACAGACTTGCACTCTGACATTCCTTTGGTGCCACCACGTACGCCAGAGCCTACTGCACCCCAGTTATTACTTTATGATGAACTTTTAACTGACCTGAATGAACTTATTTCCCCCAACTAGCAAAACGCAGCTGAAATGTATCAGCAGCCATTGCAGCCAGACCCTCCTGCCTTTCATCACCCTCTCAATGCTGCAGCCATGCAGATAGCAGATGAGATCAGGTGGCCTGAAAGCAGGGCTCTAAATTATGTTTCCATGCAGCCCGATAGCCCAGAGTACAGAGGCTCTGATATCTATACAGCCTGATGAGGAGGCTTTCAATTCTCGGCACGGTAATGAGGCCCTCAGCCCTATCCCTCCACAGCCTAGTTTTCTTATGCCTGGTTCCTTTTCTGCTAATCGGACTCCCTTGGAGTCACAGGATCCCTTGAAGCCTGGTTCCTTTTCTACAAATCAGGCTCCCTTGAAGACTCAGGCTCTCTTGAAGCCTGGTCCACAGTTGCCGTGGCAGCCTGGATTTCAGGCCCTTGAAAGACCTGCTCAGCAAGTAATCTGGTCTCATCCTGGCCTTCGGGTTCTCAACTCTTCCTTCTTTCAAAATTCCAACCGTTTTTCTGCTCCTCGTCTGGTCGCTACTGCTGTTGCCAATACTACCGTTGCCACTCATAAGCAACAAGTTACATACATCCCTGGAAATGACACTCCGCTTTTGAGGGCTATAGTTCAGGCAAGGGAATATGGGGATCCTGGTGCCTGGTAATTTCTTTTAATTTTACACCCTCCAGTACCTGCCACCCCAGGGTCACAAAATCACCCACAGCCCATTCATCGTGCTCAGCAGGCAGCTGATCCTGCAGCTCATCAAGATCAACAGCCTGATAATCAAGCCCCTCAGCCGGACAATCAGGCTGCTCAGGGAAATAATCAGGCTCCACAACTGCCTTTCGCTGGGGCACAGCCAGTACCTGGTATTTCAGCAGTTCAGGTGGTAGTTCAACCTGACCCCATACTTCTAGGTCAGGTTCAGCTATGCCCTGCTCCTTGGGAAAGTTTTTCTTCTAAATTCCTCAAAGATTTCAAGGAATCAGTAAAACAATACAGCATCAACTCTCCTTTTGTCTGTTCCACATTAAAAGCCCTAGCAGAAGATAAATAAACGTTTGGTGCCCTATGACTGGGAGATTTTAGCAAAGTCAGTCTTATCTAAATCCCAATATTTACAATTCAGGACTTGGTGGGTTGATGCTGTCCAGGAACGCATTCATCTTAATCAGGGCTCCAGTCCTCCTGTTAACGTTACAGCTGACCAGTTACTGGGAATGGGTCAGTGGGCTGCAATTCGAAACCAAACTATACTAAATGATGAGGTTATTGAACAACTGTGGAAATGTTACTTAGATGCTTGGGAAAAGATTCAAGATGATGGCAAAGTATGCCCATCCTTTGCGGCAGTCAGACAGGGACAACATGAACCCTACCCAGACTTTATTGCCCATCTCCAAGACGCAGCAGAAAAAGCTATCCCTGAGCCACGGCCATTGACTTGTTGTAGAACTCATGGCTTATGAACAAGCAAATCCAGATTATCAGGTGGCTATTCGCCCTGTTAAAGGTAAAATTCCACGGGGGGGGGGGGGCGGGTGTGTGTGTGTGTGATATACTCACCTCCTACATTAAAGCCTGTGAAGGTGTGGGAGGAACTCTGCACACAGCAATGATCATGGCACAAGCCATGGCCTCTATTCGAATGCCTGGACAATTCACTGGCCAATGCTTTATATGCGGCCAGACAGGACATGCTAAAAGAAATTGTCCCCAGTGTACATGTTGCCGTTCTTTTCAACCCCACCGCCAACAGCAACAAAAAATTTTTCAACAACAGAAAGTCCCACCTTCTACTTTATGCCCATGATGCCAAAAGACAAATCACTGAGCTGCTCAATGCCATTCGAGATTTGATATTGATGGTAATCCTTTACAGTCTCTTAACAACCAGGGAAATGGAACGAGGAGCCAGCCCCAGGCCCCTCTAAACAATGGCATGTTCCTCAACTCCCAGCCCCTGGCATCCAGCCAGATGGGTGCCTTCCCAGTCCAATCCATTCAACCTCCACCCCAATTCCCACTTCAGCAATTTGTGCCACAGGATCTAATGGCTCAGCCCCAGCAGGAATCTCAGTACAGTGTTTGTCTCCTGCCACCACAGGCTCAGCAGCAGTAGATCTCTGTTGTACCAGAGATATTTCTCTGTTGTACCAGAGATATTTCTCTGTTGCTTGGATAGCTGCCTATTGCTGTTCCTAGAGGTGTTTTTGGTCCCTTGCTGACTGGCAGTGTCAGTTTGCTACTTGGTCGTTCAAGTCTAAATTTAAAAGGTGCTCAAATACATACTGGTGTAATTGATTCTGACTATTCAGGTGAAATTCATATTGTCATTAGCTCTGCAGTCCCTTGGAATGTGGCAGCTGGGGACCGCATTGCTCAACTTCTGATACTCCCTTACATTCCTTTAGGATCCAGTTCTTGTATGAGAAACAGAGGTTTTGGTAGCACAGATTATCAAGGCAAAGCAGCTTATTGGGCCAGCAAAATTTCTGACACTCATCCTGTGTGCTCTGTGCATATTCAAGGGAGGAAGTTTGAGGGAATGATTGATACGGGTGCTGATGTTTCTATTATTGCTTTACATCAATGGCCCCAACACTGGCTAAAGGAGCATATGTCCACAGCATTAGTTGGTGTTGGTCACGCTTCAGAAGTATATGCAAGTTCCACAATTTTACATTGCATGGGCCCTGAAGGACAAATGGGAATTATTTGCCCCGTCATTACACCCATTCCTGTTAACCTGTGGGGAAAAGATCTTTTATATCAATGGGGGACATAGATTTCTTTTCCACAAGGCAATTACAGCCAGCAAAGTAAAGACATTATGACAAAAATGGGATTTGTTCAAGATATGGGCTTAGGAAAATCAGCACAAGGCATCACCGAGCCTATTATACCTACCCATAAACCAGATTCTACAGGACTTGGTTATTCTTTTTAGAAGTGGTCACTATCAAGTCTCCAGATCCCATCCCTTTGACTTGGAAAACTCAGAAACTGGTTTGGGTAGATCAGTAGCTGCTCCCAATAAATAAGCTGGAGGCACTTCATATTTTGGTTCTTGAACAGTTAAAATTGGGTCAAACCCTCTTTTTCTCCCTGGAATTCACCTGCCTTTGTTATCCAAAAGAAGTCTGGCAAGTGGAGAATGTTTACTGATCTTAGGGCAGCAAATGCTGTCCTTCAACCTATGGGGACATTACAGCCCAGTTTGCCCTCCCCCACTATGATTCCCAAGTATTGGCCACTTATCATCATTGACCTTAAAGATTGCTTCTTTTACATTCCTCTGGCCCCTTAGGACTTTGAAAAATTTGCTTTCACAGTTCCAACCCTTAACAACATCCCTCCTGCAGCACGTTACCATTGGAAAGTCCTACCTCAAGGTATGCTTAATAACTCTACTATTTGTCAATATTATGTGGGGACCATACTAAAGCCAGTAAGAGATCAATTTCCCCAATGTTATGTCATTCATTACATTGATGATATTCTTTGTGCAGCACCTTCACGCTCTGTATTAATATCTTGTTTCTCTGCAGTACAACAAGCAGTTGCAGCAGCTGCTTTGGTTATCACCCCAGAAAAAATTCAGACTTCTTCCCCATATCACTATTTAGGAATGCAGCTAGAGGACAAGGTTATTAAGCCCAAAAAAGTTCAATTCAGATGAGATTCTTTAAAAACTCTAAATGATTTCCAAAAATTACTTGGCAAGATTAATTGGATTCGTCCCTCCTTAGGCATTCCTACATATGCTATGTCTAATCTTTTTGCAATGTTACGGGGCAATCCTGATTTACACAGCAAAAGGTCTCTGACTCCTGAGGTGGATTCTGAATTACAACTTATAGAAAAATGCATTGAACAGTCTCAGGTTACCAGAGTGAATCCACATTTACTTTTTGAAATACTAATTTTTCCTACTGAACATTCACCAACAGGACTCATTATTCAGGGACATAATTTAATTGAATGGTGTTTTCTTCCACACAGCTCTTTACAGACACTTACTGTTTACTTAGATCAAATTTCTATCTTAATTGGTCAGGCTCGTTCTCATCTCCTTCATCTTTTGGGTACAGAGCCCAAAAAAATCATTGTTCCCCTCACCCGCTTACAAGTCCAACAGGCTTTTGCAACCTGCATCTCTTGGCAAGTACATTTGGCAGGTTTCCCGGGTATAATTGATAATCACTATCCTAATGTAAAATTATTTCAGTTCCTTAAACTCCTTGGATTTTGCCTAACATTACTAGAAACACCCCATTAGCTGAAGCTGCCACTGTTTTTACTGATGCTTCCTGTAATGGCCGAGCAGCATATATGGGTCCAAGAGAACATGTTCTTAACACAGGAGCTATTTCAGCACAGTGAGCTGAGCTGCTTGGTATCATGGCTGTTCTTGAATATTTCCCTGAAGCAGTTAACATTGTTTCTGATTCAGCGTATGTAGTACATTTTGCTCACAACATTGAAACTGCCTGAATCAAATTTTTGCCTGATGATAACCTACTTTTTCTTTTCCAAAGGTTTCAGTCCATACTCAGATCAAGGTCTTCTCCTTCCTACATTACTCATATTCGGGGTCACACAACCCTCCCCAGACCTCTCTTGGCAGCAAATGCCAGAGCTGATACATTAGTTGCTCCCATTTTTACATATGCAGAAAATTTTCATACTTTAACTCATGTCAATGCTGTGGGACTCTGAAAAAAGTTCCCCCTCACATGGAAACAAGCTAAAACTATTGTACGTCACTGTCCTACTTGTCAAGTGTTAATTTTACATCCACTTTCTTCAGAAGTTAACCCTAGAGGACTTTCACAGAATGCTCTCTGGCAAATGGACATGACTCATTATGCTGCTTTTGGCAAGCTCTCTTTTATACATGTAACTATTGATGCTTTTTCTCATTTTGTCTGGGCCACTTGTCAAACAGGGGAAAGTATGGCTCATGTTAAATGACACATACTTTCATGTTTCTCGGTTATGGGCTGTCCCAAGAAACTAAAAACTGACAACAGCCCCAGCTACACTAGTGCTGCTTTTAAAAAGTTCACTCAGACATGGGCAATTACTCACACAACTGGCATCCCCTATAACTCTCAAGGACAGACCTTGGTGGAACGAGCCAATAAAACATTCAAAGAGCAACTTCAGAAACAGGACACTAAAACAGAGGGATGCTGCTTCCCCTTATGCTCAGTTAGTTAAATCTGGCTGCTTTTATACTGAAATTTCTTAAACCTACTAAGAAATCAACTTTTTACAGCAGCAGAACAACATTTCACTGGAAATAAATTTGATCCACAAAAAGGAATGCACGTATGGTGGAACGATGCAAAAACTAACAAATGGGAATTAGGCACTGTCGTATCATGGGGTAGGGGTTCTGCTTTTGTTTCCCCAGGAAAAGGACAACAACCTGTGTGGGTTCCCTCCCGACAACTGAAATTGCACCATAACTCCAAAGAAGAAACACTCCCAGAAACAAAAGGCAAAGACCCCTCTGAAACCGAAGAGCAAGTATCACCGCCTGACACATAAACTTCATGACCTCGACATTGAGACAAAATCTTGCCATGTGACCTACAACACGACTCATTTAACTCCACCAACATGGGGTCAAATAAAGGTCGTATCCCATCAACAGAAAAATCATTAAGAGAAAAATGAATCCCCAAAACGACAGGTAATATAATTCTGGCTGCCTTTATGGTAGTCAGTGCAGTGGTGAGTATACCACCAGTTGGGGCAACTCAAAATTATACCTACTGGGCATATGTTCTTTTCCCCCTTTAATTCAGTCTTTCTCCTGGATGGACTCCTCAGTAGAAGTTTACACTAATAATAGTGCATTCATGCCGGTCCCTAATGATGATAGGTTTCCAGCTCAACCAGAACAAGAAAGTATGCACTTCAATCTGTCAATTGGCTATAAATATCCACCACTATGCACTGGGATGTCACCTGGCTGTTTAGTTTATTCTTACCAGAATTGGATGTGGACAGTACCGTCCTTTACAAATGATTCTTATCAAGTACATAATGTGTTCAGTAGCAATTCTTTTCAACTTCTAACTGTTAAACTTAATCCACAAGAGGAATGGTGGGTTCTGGTCACTACTAACAGCAATAAAACAAAAGGACTGCCAGACTGCCCAAAGGAATCTACAAAGGGACCTTTTCTGGTGAATTCAATTTTATGGAATAATTGTAATGCCATTATTGGCGGGATTGCTCCGGCCAGAATACGACATGCTCAGAGTTCAATTATTTGTTACAATATTAGAGGACGGATGGCAGTCCTACAGGTTGAGAGGATGGGTGTCTCCTTACCCATTCAAATGGATGAACGCAGGCATTGTTCCTTCTAGACCAAAAATGATTCATCCCATTGTTACCCCAGAACATCCTGAATTATGGAAATTAGCTGCAGCTATGACAGGAATAAGGATATGGAGTGCTACCTATCGACTCTCTCCCACTAATACCAAAACACCCATTCAACATCACCTTGATGTCTGAACAGGTGATACGTATCAGGAGCTGTGTCAAACCCCCTTACATGCTGTTGGTTGGAAATATAATTATCATTCCCAATACACAAAATATAGAATGTGATAATTGTAAGCTGTTCATATGCATTGATGCTACTTTTAATCCCACAACAAGTATTCTATTCGTAAGGGCTAGGGAGGGGGTATGGATACCAGTTTCTTTACATCATCCATGGGAGTCTTCCCTCTCTATACACATAGTCAATGAAGTTCTTAAAGGTATCCTGAAAAGAACAAAGTGATTTATTTTTACTCTTATTGTAGTCATTGCAGGTCTAATTGCGGTTTCTGTAACAGTGGCAACCGCTGGAGTTGTGATCCACAGTTCTGTTCAAACCACTCAATATGTTGAAGCATGGCAAAAAAACTCCTCCAGACTTTGGAATTCTCAGACTCAAATTGATCAAAAATTAGCTAATCAAATTAATTATCTCCACCAAAGTGTAATATGGCTGGGAGATACAGTTATGAATTTGGAACACCATATGCAATTACAATGTGATTGGAATACTTCTGATTACTGTATAACACCTTATGCTTATAATAAAGATCAGCATAGCTGGGAAACGGTCTCAAGACATTTAAAAACCTGGGATGATAACTTAACCTTGGATATTTCAAAACTTAAAGAACAAATTTTTGAGGCTTCACAGGCTCATTTTCCACTGTTCTGGGCTCAGACATTTTTGAAGGAATAACTAAAGAATTATCTGATCTTAATCCCTTTAAATGGATCAAACCCCTCAGAGGATCATTGTTGTCACTGGCATTATTAATATTGGTATGCTTATGTTGTCTACTTTTAGTCTGCAGATGCCGCCAAGGAATCTGAAGACAAGTCCAAAGTCAACGACAAGCAATGATGGCAATGGTGATCCTAGTTAATAAAAAGCGGGGAGATGTGGGTGGCAAGCCACCCAGGTGCCGAGGCAAGAGACCGAGAGCACAAGCTGTTCCAGTGTAATAAAATATATAAAATAACAAGAGTTATACTAGATATAGCTCATAGATATGATTATATATAAATATCATTAATCATTAGTTTGTAGTAATTACTCTTTATTCAAATATTATAATAATCCTCACTCTACAATCATAACCTAGAAAAAGCCAGGCCATGCAGAGATAGGAGCTGAGGGGACATGGTGAGAAGTGACCAGAAGACAAGAGTGTGAGCCTTTTGTTATGCCCAGGCAGGGCCACCAGAGGGCTCCTTGGTCTAGCGGTAATGCCAGCGTCTGGGAAGACACCCGTACCAAGCGGACCATGGTCTAGTGGTAGCGTCAGTGCCAAGGAAAAACAGCTGCTACTGGGCAGACCAGGAAAGGGAGTCTCCCTTTCCCTGGGGGAGTTTAGAGAAGACTCTACTCCACCATCTCTTGTGGAGGGCCTGACATAAGTCAGGCCTGCCTGCAGTTATCCAGAGGCCTGACCGTCTCCCTGTGATGCTGTGCTTCAGTAGTCATGCTCCTGGTCTGCTTTCATGTTCCATCCTGTACACCTGGCTCTGCCTTCTAGATAGCAATAGCAGAATTACTGAAAGTATTAAAAGTCTCTGAAATGCAGAAATAATGGTGTAAGCTGTCTCTCCTCTCTCTCCGCCTCGGCTGCCAAACAGGGAAGGGCTCCCTTTCCAGTGGACGCATGACCCACGTGACCTTACCTATCATTGGAGATGGCTAACACTCCTTACCCTGCCCCCTTGTCTTGTATCCAATAAATAACAGTGCAGCCTGGCATTTGGGGCCACTACTGGTCTCCACGTCTTGGTGGTAGTGGTCCCCCAGCCCCAGCTGTCTTTTCTTTTATCTCTTTGTCTTTTGTCTTTATTTCTATGATCTCTTGTCTCCGCACACGGGGAGAAAAACCCACAGACCCTGTAGGGCTGGCCCCTACAGGCTCTCAACTGTGTCTCTGTTCAGCCCTGCTGTAGGGCTCTCAACCTTCTGCCTGTTTGGCCTGGCAATGAGGCCCTCAACCCTATCCCTCCACAGCCTGGTTATCCATCTCTCACTTCTGCTTCTCCTTTGGTGCATCAGGCTCCCTCGAAGCCTGTCCTGTAGTTACCGCAGCAGCCTTGAGTTCTCAACCCTGAAACACCTGCCCAGCAGGTAATCGCACCTCATCCTGGCTTACAGGTTCTTGATTCTTCCTCTATCCAAAACTCTAATCTCTTTTTGGCTTCTGGTCCGGTTACCACTGCTGTTGCCACCACCATTGCTGCTCATAAGCAACAGGTTACATACATTCCAGAAAATGACATTCCTCTTATGAGAGCCATTTCTCAAGCCAGGGAGTATGGGCATCCCGAGGCCTAGCAACTTCCTGTTATTCTACAACCCCATATACCTGCTGCTCCTGTTCCTGTGGCACAGGATCAGCCACAGCCCGCTGATCCTGCTCAGCAGGTGGCTGATCCCATGGCTCCCCAAGGTCCGCAGCCTGAAAATCAGGCTCCTCAGGCAAATAATCAGGCTCCTCAACCTATACCATAAATGCTTGCTGCTGTAGTGCAGCCAGCTCCAGGTATACCTGCAGTCCAGGCAGTAGTCCAACCAGATCCTTTTCATCCAGGCCAGGTCCAATTACTCCCTGCTACACGGGAAAGTTTTTCTTTTAAATTCCTCAAAGATTTCAAAGAATCAGTGAAACAATACGGCACCAACTCCCCTTTTGTCCATTCCACATTAAAAGCTCTAGCAGAGGATAAACGTTTGGTGCCTTATGACTGGGAAATTCTAGCAAAATCAGTATTATCTGAATCCCAATATTTACAATTCAGGACTTGGTGTGTTGATGCTGTCCAGGATCGAGTTCAGCTTAATCAAGGCTCTAATCCTTCTGTTAATATTACAGCTGACCAGTTATTGGGAATGGGACAATGGCCTGCAATTACAAATCAAACTATACTAAATGATGAGGTCATTCAACCACTTTGCAAATGCTGCCTGTATACTAATAGTAGTGCATTTATACCAGTCCCTAACGATGACATGTTTCCCGCTCAAACAGAGGAAGAAGGTATGCAGTTTAATTTGTCAATTGGATATAAATACCCACCATTGTGCATAGGAATGTCACCTGGCTGCTTACCTTTCTCTAATCAAAATTGGATATGGACTGTACCGTCCTCTAATAATGATTCTTATGAAGTACATAGTGAGTTCAGTAGTAATTCTTTTCAGATGACTGTTAAACTTAATCCTCATGAGGAATGGAGAGTTCCCATCACTACCAAACATAATACAACAAAAGGACTGCTAGACTGTTCAAGTGAATCTACCAGGGAAACTTTTACAGTTGAAACTATTGTATGGAATGATTGTAATGTTCCAAAGGCAGTAGTGTTACAGCGCCTGATTACAGGTGTAGTTATTGACTGGGCTCCAAGAGGATATTATTGGCTAAATTTTTCCAGCCTAAATGCCAAATATTCTGAGTTCAACTATTTGACAGATTATGTAGAGGAGGGATGGCAGTCCTACAGGCTGAGGGAATGGGTGTCTCCTTACCCATTCAAATGGATGGACAAAGTGATCATTCCTCCTAGACCAAAAGTGATTCATCCTATTGTTACCCCAGAACATCCTGAATTGTGGAAATTGGCTGCTGCCATTGACCGGAATTAGGATATGGAATGTAACCTATCAGATCACTCCCACTAATACCAAGACAGATGTATACAAAGTCACCTTGATGTCTGAACAGGTGATACCTAGCAGGAGCTGTGTAAAATCCCCTTATATGCTATTAGTCAGAAATATAATTATCACCCCCAACAGCCAAACCGTAGAATTTGATGATTGCAAATTGTTTACGTGTATTCATGTTACATTTCATCCCATAACAAGTATTCTCCTGGTAAGGGCTAGGGAGGGGGTATGGATACCATTTCTTTACACCGCCCTTGGGAGTCTTCTCCCTCTATTCATATAGTCAATGAAATCCTTAAAGGAATCCTTAAGAGAACGAAGAGATTCATCTTTACTCTTATTGTAGTCATTGCAGGATTAATTGCTGTCACTGCCACAGCAATGACAGCTGGAGTTGCTATCCACAACTCTGTTCAGACCACTCAATATGTGGAAGTGTGGTAAAAAAAAAAAAAAAAAAAAACTCCACCAGACTCTGGAATTCTCAGGCTCAAGTTGATCAAATTTGGCTAATCAAATTAATGATCTCCACCAGAGTGTGATATGGCTGGGAGATAGAGTTATGAATTTGCAACACCGTATGCAATTACAATGTGATTGGAATAATTCTGATTATTGCATAATGCCTTATGCTTATAAAAAAGATCAGCATAGCTGTGAAAAAGTCATGAGACATTCAAAGCCTGGGATGATGATAATCTAACTTAAGATATTTCAAAACTGAAAGAGCAAATTTTTGAGGCCTCACAGGCTCACTTAACTACCGTTCCTGGCTCTCATATTTTTGAGGAAATCACCAAAGTATTATCCAATCTTAATCTTTTTAAACGGATCAAACCCCTTAGAGGATCACTATTGTCATTAGCATTACTGATATTGGTGTGTTTATGTTGTCTGCTTTTAGTATGCAGGTGTCTTCAGGGAGTCCGATGAAAAGCCCAAAGTCAACAACAAGCAATGATGGCAATGATGATCCTAGTCAATAAAAAGAGGGGAGATTTGGGCAGCTGTGGACGAAGGATTACCCAGGTGCCAAGACAAGAGACTGAAGGCACAAACTGTAGCAGTATAATAAAGAAAATAGTTAGAATAAAGAATACTTACAATACAAATTAGATATAGAGATGATCATGGACAATTATCAATTAATAATGTATAAACATTATTAATCATTAGCTTTTAATATTACTCTTTGTTGCATTACTAATATAACCTAGGAATAATTGATGGGTGTAGGATCATGTACTGAAGGGACATTGTGAGAAGTGACCTAGAAAGCAAGAGGTGAGCCCTCTGTCATGCCCACATAAGGGCCGGTTGAGGGCTCCTTGGCCAAGCAGTAATGCCAGTGCCTGGGAAGGCACCCGTTACTTAGCAGACCAGGAAAGGGACTCTGCCTTTCCCTGCGGGAGTTAGAGAAGACTCTGCTCCACCACCTCTTGTGGAAGGCCTGACATTAGTCAGACCCGCCTGCAACCATGCCTGCAGACATCCGGAGGCCTAAACATCTCCCTGTGCTTCAGTGGTCCTGGTCCACTTTCATTTTCTACTCTATGCACATGGCCCCACCTTCTGGATAGCAGTACCACAATTAGTGAAAGTATTAGAGTCTTCGATCTTTCCAAGAAATGCAAAGAAGAAATAATGACGTAAGCTTTCCCCTCTCTGTCTCTGCCTCGGCAACCAAACAGGGAAGGGCCCCCTGTCCAGTGGACGCATGACTCGCGTACCTTTACCTATCATTGGAGATGACTCGCACCCCTTACCCTGCCCCCTTCCTTGTATACAATAAATAACAGCGTAGCTAGGCCTTCAGGGCCACTACCGGTCTCCGAGTTTTCGTGGTAGTGTTCCCGTGGGCACAGCTGTCTTTTCTTCTCTCTCTTTGTCTTGTGTTTTTAATTCTTTGATCTATTGTCACCGCACACAAACAGAAAAACCCACAAGCCCTGTAGGGCTGCACCCTACAGAAAGCGATCCATATGCCAAGGCAAGAGACTGAAGGCAGAAGATGTTCCAATATAATAAAGAAAATAGGATAAAAGAAAGTTATATCAGACATAGGATACAGAGATGATTACATATGGATATTATCAATTATTAGTTTTTAGTATTAATCTTTGTTACTATAACTGAGGAAAAAACAGGCCATACAGAGTCAGAAGTAGAGGGGACACTGTGAGAGGTGACCAGAAGACAAGAGTATGAGCCCTCTGTCATGCATGGATAACGGCTGCTTCACGGCTCCATGGTCTTGAGGTAGCGCTTCTTCCTCAGAAGGCACCGGTTATTTAGAACAACTTGGTCTACTAGTAATGCCACTGCCCGGGAAGGCACCCGTTACTTAGCAGACCGAGAAAGGGAATCTCCCTCTCTCCAGGGGAGACAGAGAACGCTCTGCTCCACCACCTCTTGTGGGAGGTCTGACATTAGCCAGGCCGGCCCGCAGTCATCCGGAGGCTTCAACGTCTCCCTGTGATGCTGTGCTTCAGTGGTCACGCTCCTTGTTCACTTTCATGTTCCGCCTGTACACCTGGCTCCCCCTTTTAAGTCCTTAGAAGACAGCAGTAGCAGAATTAGTAGAAGTACCACAGTCTTCGATCTTTCTGATAAGTGCATGGAAGAAACGCTGACGTTTGCTGTCCTCCCTCTCCACCTCGGCTACCACAAAGGGAAAGGCCCCCTGTCCAGTGGACACGTGACTCGCGTGACCTATCGATCATTGGAGATGACTGGCACTCCTTACCCTGCCCCCTTGCCTTGACTACAATAAATAGCAGCGCCTCCAGGCATTCGGGGCCACTACCTGTCTGCCTCCACGCTTTGGTGGCAGTGGTCCCCCGGGCCCAGCTGTCTTTCTTCCTATCTCTTTGTCTTCTGTCTTTATCTCTACGATCTCTCGTCTCCGCGCACACACACGAAGAGAAAACCCACAGACCCGGTAGGGGTGGACCCTACATTATCTCAGCTACAAGGTAATCAAGATATTCATGTGGACTACTGAGTCTTTCGGTGCCCCCTTGCTGTTTTATTTTTGTCCTGCGGCCGAGTGTTTCCCTCACTTCACGCCAACCCAATCTCCGCCGCCCTGTCTTGTCATCCCCATTCTACAGCCCAGCACGGTGTAGTATGGCAGCCGCTAGCCACAGGTATCTAGGGAGCCCTGGAAATGTGGTCAGTTCTAATGGAGCTGTGCTATACACATGAGATTTTGATGGCAGTGGGAGTAAAATTCTCCCAATTTTTTTCTTTTTTTTTTTTTTTTCAGACGGAGGTTCCGCTCTTGTTACCCAGCCTGGAGTCCAATGGCGCGATCTAGGCTCTCTGCAACCTCCGCCTCCCGGGTTCAAGCGATTCCCCTGCCTCAGCCTCCCGAGCAGCTGGGACTACGGGCATGTGCCACCACGCCCGGCTAAGTTTGTATTTTTAGTACAGACGGGGTTTCTCCATGTTGGTCAGGCTGGTCTCCAACTCCCGACCTCCGGTGATCTGCCCAGCTGCCGCCTCCCAAAGTGTTGCTTGCGATTACAGGCTTGAGCCACCGCTCACCCAGGCTTTTTTTCTTTTTTCTTTTTTTTTTTTTTTGAGAGACAAACTCTTGCTCTGTCGCCCAGGCTGGAGTGCAGTGGCGCGATGTCGGCTCACTGCAGCCTCTACCTCCCGGGTTCCAGCGATTCTCCTGCCTCGGCCTCCTGGGTAGCTGGGATTACAGGCGTAGGCCACCACGCCCGGCTAATTTTTGTATTTTTAGGGGGTTTCGTCATGTCGGCCAGGCTGGTCTGGAGCTCCTGACCTCAGGCGATCCGCCCGCCTCGGCCTCCCAAAGCGCTGCGATTACAGGCGTAAGCCACCGCGCCGGGCTCTTTCATCCTGTCTTTATTTTCTGAGATAGAGTCTCGCTCGGACGCTCAGGTTGGACTGCAATGGCGTGATCTCGGCTCGCTGAAACTTCCGCCTCCCGGGTTCAAGCGATTCTCCTGTCTCAGCCTCCCGAGTAGCTGGGATTATTGACGCGCAGCACCACGCCCGGCTAATTTTTGTGGTTTTTGTATCTTCTGTCTTCTGCTCTTTAGTACCGCATAGAGCCGCAGAAGACTAGTGAGTCGAACAAACAGCCCCTCTTGCAGCAGTTGTTGATCACGGGGCTGCCCCCGGTACTCATCCTGTGTCTCTCGTCCAAATCCCCGCTCCTCCTCAGCTATCACCTCTGCCGATGCTGGTGGTTTCCCTGGGTACCGGGAACCAAACTCTCATTCCCCAGGGGCCTAAGCCCCCCGTGGCCAGGCCCTTCTCAAGTCAGGGTTCCTGCACATTCACAGTTACGGGTGGCCCTGGGAGTAACACCTGGCACCCAAACAGATCACCAGAGTCCACACATAGTCCACCTGCCCTCCCTGCGTAAGATCAGCTCTCCCTCCTCCCGACGATAGATCAGGGTCAATGATCCCTGCCAAGATGGCGACTGCTCCAGCCTGCTGGTCCAACCTGTCCAGCCACAGCTGTTGCTCGAAGGCTTCAAGTTCAATGGGACCCTCTCCCGCTTTCTACAAACTGGTTCCTTTATTTTTATGTTTATTTATTTGGGACGGGGTCTGGCTCTGTCACCCAGGCTGGAGTGCAGTGGTGCAATCACTGCTCACTGCAGCATCCACCTCCCAGCGTCCACCCATCCTCCTGGCCTCAGCCTCTGGAACAGCTGGGGTACAGATACGCCCCAGCCCGAACAGGTTTTCACTAGGTTGCCTGGGCTCTTTCTTTCTTTGTCTGTGTTGGTTGGTTGGTTGGTTTTTGTTTGTTTGTTTCGAGACGGGGCTCCGGCTCTGCCGCCGGGGCTGCAGGGCAATGGCGCGATCTCACCTCACTGCGGCCTTCTGGGCTCAAGCGATCCTCCCACTGTGCCCGGCCTGAAGACAGCCTTTAGAGAAAGAAGCAGGGGGAGTTCTTCCGAGGACAGACAAGATTTCTGGAGTTTGGAAAGGGTGAGAGACTGGGTCAGCGAAAGGAACATTCCGATCTTTATGTTGGGATGCAACGTATAGATACAGGGATGAGACCCAAAAGAGCCGGCAGAGATTTGTCATCGTGGTCGCAAGGCAACTGCCGGTGGCTGATCCCGTAAAGGATACACATACCTAGAGCGGAGCCTAAAGATGCATCAAGCATGACGGGTGGAGCCACGATGCTTGGACTCGAGCTCTGCTCCTGTGCGTTCCGTGATAAATGGCTTATACTACCTGCACCTCAGTTTTTCCCGGGCAAAAAAGGAAGCTTGCTGCCGGTGCGTTGGCACCTGCCTTGAAGTGCCAGCTACTCAGCGGGCTGAAGAGGAAGAAGTGCCTACTAGGAAGACACGTGGACACGTATGTTTACTGCAGCACTATTTACAATAGCAAAGACTTGGAACCAACTCGAATGCCCATGAATGATAGGCTGGATAAAGAAAGTGTGGCACGTATACACCATGGAATTACTAGGCAGCCATAAAAAAGGATGAGTTCATGTCCTCTGCGGGAACGTGGATGAAGCTGGAAGGCCTCATTCTCAGCAAACTCACACAGAAAGCGAAAACCAAACACCGCATGTTCTCGCTCCTAAGTGGGAGTTGAACAGTGAGAACACATGGGACACAGGGAGGGGAACATCACACGCCGGGCCCTGACGGGGCGTGGGGGGCAAGGGGAGAGAGAGCATTAGGCCAAATAGCCAACGCACGCGGGGCTTCAAACCTAGACGACTGGTGGCTAGGTGCAGCAAAGCACCGTGGCACACGTGTACCTATGTTCCAAACCTGCACGTCCTGCACATGTACCCCAGAACTTGGGAGGGGGTGGGGGAAACCAAAAGAGCCGGGGAGAGGCGGGGCGGGAGAGAGAGAGAGAGAGAGAGAGAGAGACAGAGAGACAGAGAGACAGAGAGAGAGAGAGAGAGAGAGAGAGATAGACAGACAGACAGACAGAGACAGACAGACAGACAGACAGATAGAGAGATAGAGAGAGGAGAAGGAAGTTCAATTCCGGGTGGATCCCATTCCTTTTAAAGGTCGCCACCCACTCGACTGCCAAGCCGAGATCCTAAGGACCTCCCCAAAGGAGTAGGTCGTGGCCTTCCCGAAGCGCAGTAGTCACGGTGGAAACGGAAGCGTGCCGCATAAGCCTACCGTCTACCGCCCGCAGATCAGGAACCTCGCGGTACTTCAGGGAAACAGTTAAGTCGAGCCGGCGCGTCACAGGCACTCGGCGTGCAAGCCGCCCCGCAGGTGCTACCGTCTCTTACCTCCCTCTACTTTTAGGAGACGCGTTGTATCCCCGGAGGGGGTGCACCGTTCCTGGAGGTACTGCAATACCAGGTCGATGCGTGGAGTGGACGGAGCAAGCTCCTATTCCATCTCCCTGCTCCAAAAATCCATTTAATATATTGTCCTCGGATAGAGGACGTGTCAGATATTAAACTGATAAGAACAGATACTACACTTGATCTTAGCCAAAAGGCCGAGAAGCGATGCGGTCGCCTTCGCGCCCGCCGTCACCGTCCCACTCTCATCCACATTCAAGTCGCGGTGAGAGCCCCAGCCTCGCTCCTTGCCCCATTCCCTCTGTCTCGTCCACAGCGCTATTGACGCCCTTACACTCTCGGGCTGATTTCTCATTCTCCGCCTTTGAAAAGGGAAATCTTACACCCGTGCTTCTTCCGGCGTTCCCGGGCTTTCATTTCGAATTTGCATGCCCCGCCCTTTCACAGAGGGCGTGGCCTCCGCCGTTGACTCCGCCCCCGGGGCCGCCTCTGCCTGGGGGAGCCGGGGCTCCGCTGGGGGCGACTTCCTTGTTCGTACGGAGCCAGCGGAAAGACAGAACCGGAAGGGACTGGGGGCGAAGGCGACGGGGGTCTGTGGAAGAGACCTGTCGGCGGAGAGCGGTCCACGTTTTCCTGGAGAAAGACGAGGCCCCAGGGCAGGAGCGCGGGCTGCGCTGGGCCTTTACTTCGCCGCCCGCGGGCGGGGAGACCGGCCCCGTACCCGAGGGGACGAGGGGCCCATGCCCAGTCAGGGAAGCCGAAGGCCTGGAGGGGCTTCCGGGAGCAGGGGCTGGAGTTCCTCTGCCAGGCAGGAGGCTGGCACCAGACACCCGGCAGAGGGAGGCGGCGAGGGCCCAGCAAGGATTCTCCCCAGCCCCTGTGCCTGCGTCTCCTGCGGCTTCTGTGCGCGGACCGTGTCCTGTGCTGTGTAGGGAAAGCTGCCTCTCTGCTCGGGACGTGGATTCCTTTCCCCTCCTCCTCGCCTGGCTACCTCTGACGCAGGTCGTCAGGACTCCGCTTGGGTGTCACCCGTCCAGGAAGCCTCCCTTAGTCAAGGGCCCTCGGCACCCGCCCCGTATGTGACTAGCAGCCCTCCTGTGTATTTCATCGCGCCCCCGTTGTTTATATCAGCTATTCCACTCACCACCCTTCTGGGCAACCCTTTATCTCCCGCTCTGAGATCCCATCGCTGAGGGCTGGGACCCCTCCTCAGTGCTTATCCCTGTTTCCCCGCGCGAGTCTGGCGCCTGGCGTGTGGAAGGCGCTCAGTAAACGTTTGTGGAGCGAAGAAACGACGCAAAGGTGATGAGCACGACAGACCGTGATGAGCACGACGCAGTTAGGAGGCTGTTGGCCCGGCGCGGGGGAAAAGGGGGAAGGTCGGGCTCGGGGTGGCAGGACCCCAGAGGGCAGGGGTGACTGCCGGGGTGCTCTTGGGGCAAGGTGGGCGTCAAGGCCCCCAGCAAGGTTGGGATAAAGTTTCTCTCCGAGGCACAGACTGCCGCCTGCGGGCTCAGCATTTACCTCTCCCTTCCTCCTTCCTAACGCAACGTCAGCGGAGGGCTGAGGGCTTTACTACGCATTACCTGGAAAACTTATTTCACTCCACGGCCCTAAGAGGTGGGCCTTATTATTAGCCACGGCCAGGGTTAGGGTGAGGCCACCGCTCCAGGGCAGAATTTCAGGGGGCGCCCACCCCCCCCCCGCCCTAAATCATTCAGCAATCAACATAAATTATAGTTCAACGCAATATATCTTATCTTGTGGGCCGCAAGCCACCCAGGTGCCCAGGCAAGAGCCTGAAGGCACAAGCTGTTCCAGTATAGTAAAGAAAATAATTAGAATAAGAAAAGTTTTACTAGAGATAGGAAACGGATAGGATTATATCTGACTATTATTAATCATTAGTTTGTAGCATTACTCTTTGTTCTATTACCATAATAATCTCTGTTCTATTATGATTACCTTGGGGGAAACCAGGCCACACAGAGTTAGGAGCTGAAGGGCCACAGTGAGAGGTGACCAGAAGACAAGAGCGTGAGCCCTCATTCACGCCCAGAGAAGGGCCGCTGGAGGGCTCCTTGGCCTAGCGGTAATGCCAGTGCCTGGGAAGGCCCTGGTTACTTAGCAGGCCTTGGTCTAGCGGTGGCCCCAGTGCCTGGGAAGGCACCCGTTACTTAGCAGACCGAGAAAGGGAATCTCCCTCTCTCCAGGGGAGACAGAGAACGCTCTGCTCCACCACCTCTTGTGGGAGGTCTGACATTAGCCAGGCCGGCCCGCAGTCATCCGGAGGCTTCAACGTCTCCCTGTGATGCTGTGCTTCAGTGGTCACGCTCCTTGTTCACTTTCATGTTCCGCCTGTACACCTGGCTCCTCCTTTTAAGTCCTTAGAAGACAGCAGTAGCAGAATTAGTAGAAGTACCACAGTCTTCGATCTTTCTGATAAGTGCATGGAAGAAACGCTGACGTTTGCTGTCCTCCCTCTCCACCTCGGCTACCACAAAGGGAAAGGCCCCCTGTCCAGTGGACACGTGACTCGCGTGACCTATCGATCATTGGAGATGACTGGCACTCCTTACCCTGCCCCCTTGCCTTGACTACAATAAATAGCAGCGCCTCCAGGCATTCGGGGCCACTACCTGTCTGCCTCCACGCTTTGGTGGCAGTGGTCCCCCGGGCCCAGCTGTCTTTCTTCCTATCTCTTTGTCTTCTGTCTTTATCTCTACGATCTCTCGTCTCCGCGCACACACACGAAGAGAAAACCCACAGACCCGGTAGGGGTGGACCCTACATTATCTCAGCTACAAGGTAATCAAGATATTCATGTGGACTACTGAGTCTTTCGGTGCCCCCTTGCTGTTTTATTTTTGTCCTGCGGCCGAGTGTTTCCCTCACTTCACGCCAACCCAATCTCCGCCGCCCTGTCTTGTCATCCCCATTCTACAGCCCAGCACGGTGTAGTATGGCAGCCGCTAGCCACAGGTATCTAGGGAGCCCTGGAAATGTGGTCAGTTCTAATGGAGCTGTGCTATACACATGAGATTTTGATGGCAGTGGGAGTAAAATTCTCCCAATTTTTTTCTTTTTTTTTTTTTTTTCAGACGGAGGTTCCGCTCTTGTTACCCAGCCTGGAGTCCAATGGCGCGATCTAGGCTCTCTGCAACCTCCGCCTCCCGGGTTCAAGCGATTCCCCTGCCTCAGCCTCCCGAGCAGCTGGGACTACGGGCATGTGCCACCACGCCCGGCTAAGTTTGTATTTTTAGTACAGACGGGGTTTCTCCATGTTGGTCAGGCTGGTCTCCAACTCCCGACCTCCGGTGATCTGCCCAGCTGCCGCCTCCCAAAGTGTTGCTTGCGATTACAGGCTTGAGCCACCGCTCACCCAGGCTTTTTTTCTTTTTTCTTTTTTTTTTTTTTTGAGAGACAAACTCTTGCTCTGTCGCCCAGGCTGGAGTGCAGTGGCGCGATGTCGGCTCACTGCAGCCTCTACCTCCCGGGTTCCAGCGATTCTCCTGCCTCGGCCTCCTGGGTAGCTGGGATTACAGGCGTAGGCCACCACGCCCGGCTAATTTTTGTATTTTTAGGGGGTTTCGCCATGTCGGCCAGGCTGGTCTGGAGCTCCTGACCTCAGGCGATCCGCCCGCCTCGGCCTCCCAAAGCGCTGCGATTACAGGCGTAAGCCACCGCGCCGGGCTCTTTCATCCTGTCTTTATTTTCTGAGATAGAGTCTCGCTCGGACGCTCAGGTTGGACTGCAATGGCGTGATCTCGGCTCGCTGAAACTTCCGCCTCCCGGGTTCAAGCGATTCTCCTGTCTCAGCCTCCCGAGTAGCTGGGATTATTGACGCGCAGCACCACGCCCGGCTAATTTTTGTGGTTTTTGTATCTTCTGTCTTCTGCTCTTTAGTACCGCATAGAGCCGCAGAAGACTAGTGAGTCGAACAAACAGCCCCTCTTGCAGCAGTTGTTGATCACGGGGCTGCCCCCGGTACTCATCCTGTGTCTCTCGTCCAAATCCCCGCTCCTCCTCAGCTATCACCTCTGCCGATGCTGGTGGTTTCCCTGGGTACCGGGAACCAAACTCTCATTCCCCAGGGGCCTAAGCCCCCCGTGGCCAGGCCCTTCTCAAGTCAGGGTTCCTGCACATTCACAGTTACGGGTGGCCCTGGGAGTAACACCTGGCACCCAAACAGATCACCAGAGTCCACACATAGTCCACCTGCCCTCCCTGCGTAAGATCAGCTCTCCCTCCTCCCGACGATAGATCAGGGTCAATGATCCCTGCCAAGATGGCGACTGCTCCAGCCTGCTGGTCCAACCTGTCCAGCCACAGCTGTTGCTCGAAGGCTTCAAGTTCAATGGGACCCTCTCCCGCTTTCTACAAACTGGTTCCTTTATTTTTATGTTTATTTATTTGGGACGGGGTCTGGCTCTGTCACCCAGGCTGGAGTGCAGTGGTGCAATCACTGCTCACTGCAGCATCCACCTCCCAGCGTCCACCCATCCTCCTGGCCTCAGCCTCTGGAACAGCTGGGGTACAGATACGCCCCAGCCCGAACAGGTTTTCACTAGGTTGCCTGGGCTCTTTCTTTCTTTGTCTGTGTTGGTTGGTTGGTTGGTTTTTGTTTGTTTGTTTCGAGACGGGGCTCCGGCTCTGCCGCCGGGGCTGCAGGGCAATGGCGCGATCTCACCTCACTGCGGCCTTCTGGGCTCAAGCGATCCTCCCACTGTGCCCGGCCTGAAGACAGCCTTTAGAGAAAGAAGCAGGGGGAGTTCTTCCGAGGACAGACAAGATTTCTGGAGTTTGGAAAGGGTGAGAGACTGGGTCAGCGAAAGGAACATTCCGATCTTTATGTTGGGATGCAACGTATAGATACAGGGATGAGACCCAAAAGAGCCGGCAGAGATTTGTCATCGTGGTCGCAAGGCAACTGCCGGTGGCTGATCCCGTAAAGGATACACATACCTAGAGCGGAGCCTAAAGATGCATCAAGCATGACGGGTGGAGCCACGATGCTTGGACTCGAGCTCTGCTCCTGTGCGTTCCGTGATAAATGGCTTATACTACCTGCACCTCAGTTTTTCCCGGGCAAAAAAGGAAGCTTGCTGCCGGTGCGTTGGCACCTGCCTTGAAGTGCCAGCTACTCAGCGGGCTGAAGAGGAAGAAGTGCCTACTAGGAAGACACGTGGACACGTATGTTTACTGCAGCACTATTTACAATAGCAAAGACTTGGAACCAACTCGAATGCCCATGAATGATAGGCTGGATAAAGAAAGTGTGGCACGTATACACCATGGAATTACTAGGCAGCCATAAAAAAGGATGAGTTCATGTCCTCTGCGGGAACGTGGATGAAGCTGGAAGGCCTCATTCTCAGCAAACTCACACAGAAAGCGAAAACCAAACACCGCATGTTCTCGCTCCTAAGTGGGAGTTGAACAGTGAGAACACATGGGACACAGGGAGGGGAACATCACACGCCGGGCCCTGACGGGGCGTGGGGGGCAAGGGGAGAGAGAGCATTAGGCCAAATAGCCAACGCACGCGGGGCTTCAAACCTAGACGACTGGTGGCTAGGTGCAGCAAAGCACCGTGGCACACGTGTACCTATGTTCCAAACCTGCACGTCCTGCACATGTACCCCAGAACTTGGGAGGGGGTGGGGGAAACCAAAAGAGCCGGGGAGAGGCGGGGCGGGAGAGAGAGAGAGAGAGAGAGAGAGAGACAGAGAGACAGAGAGACAGAGAGAGAGAGAGAGAGAGAGAGAGATAGACAGACAGACAGACAGAGACAGACAGACAGACAGACAGATAGAGAGATAGAGAGAGGAGAAGGAAGTTCAATTCCGGGTGGATCCCATTCCTTTTAAAGGTCGCCACCCACTCGACTGCCAAGCCGAGATCCTAAGGACCTCCCCAAAGGAGTAGGTCGTGGCCTTCCCGAAGCGCAGTAGTCACGGTGGAAACGGAAGCGTGCCGCATAAGCCTACCGTCTACCGCCCGCAGATCAGGAACCTCGCGGTACTTCAGGGAAACAGTTAAGTCGAGCCGGCGCGTCACAGGCACTCGGCGTGCAAGCCGCCCCGCAGGTGCTACCGTCTCTTACCTCCCTCTACTTTTAGGAGACGCGTTGTATCCCCGGAGGGGGTGCACCGTTCCTGGAGGTACTGCAATACCAGGTCGATGCGTGGAGTGGACGGAGCAAGCTCCTATTCCATCTCCCTGCTCCAAAAATCCATTTAATATATTGTCCTCGGATAGAGGACGTGTCAGATATTAAACTGATAAGAACAGATACTACACTTGATCTTAGCCAAAAGGCCGAGAAGCGATGCGGTCGCCTTCGCGCCCGCCGTCACCGTCCCACTCTCATCCACATTCAAGTCGCGGTGAGAGCCCCAGCCTCGCTCCTTGCCCCATTCCCTCTGTCTCGTCCACAGCGCTATTGACGCCCTTACACTCTCGGGCTGATTTCTCATTCTCCGCCTTTGAAAAGGGAAATCTTACACCCGTGCTTCTTCCGGCGTTCCCGGGCTTTCATTTCGAATTTGCATGCCCCGCCCTTTCACAGAGGGCGTGGCCTCCGCCGTTGACTCCGCCCCCGGGGCCGCCTCTGCCTGGGGGAGCCGGGGCTCCGCTGGGGGCGACTTCCTTGTTCGTACGGAGCCAGCGGAAAGACAGAACCGGAAGGGACTGGGGGCGAAGGCGACGGGGGTCTGTGGAAGAGACCTGTCGGCGGAGAGCGGTCCACGTTTTCCTGGAGAAAGACGAGGCCCCAGGGCAGGAGCGCGGGCTGCGCTGGGCCTTTACTTCGCCGCCCGCGGGCGGGGAGACCGGCCCCGTACCCGAGGGGACGAGGGGCCCATGCCCAGTCAGGGAAGCCGAAGGCCTGGAGGGGCTTCCGGGAGCAGGGGCTGGAGTTCCTCTGCCAGGCAGGAGGCTGGCACCAGACACCCGGCAGAGGGAGGCGGCGAGGGCCCAGCAAGGATTCTCCCCAGCCCCTGTGCCTGCGTCTCCTGCGGCTTCTGTGCGCGGACCGTGTCCTGTGCTGTGTAGGGAAAGCTGCCTCTCTGCTCGGGACGTGGATTCCTTTCCCCTCCTCCTCGCCTGGCTACCTCTGACGCAGGTCGTCAGGACTCCGCTTGGGTGTCACCCGTCCAGGAAGCCTCCCTTAGTCAAGGGCCCTCGGCACCCGCCCCGTATGTGACTAGCAGCCCTCCTGTGTATTTCATCGCGCCCCCGTTGTTTATATCAGCTATTCCACTCACCACCCTTCTGGGCAACCCTTTATCTCCCGCTCTGAGATCCCATCGCTGAGGGCTGGGACCCCTCCTCAGTGCTTATCCCTGTTTCCCCGCGCGAGTCTGGCGCCTGGCGTGTGGAAGGCGCTCAGTAAACGTTTGTGGAGCGAAGAAACGACGCAAAGGTGATGAGCACGACAGACCGTGATGAGCACGACGCAGTTAGGAGGCTGTTGGCCCGGCGCGGGGGAAAAGGGGGAAGGTCGGGCTCGGGGTGGCAGGACCCCAGAGGGCAGGGGTGACTGCCGGGGTGCTCTTGGGGCAAGGTGGGCGTCAAGGCCCCCAGCAAGGTTGGGATAAAGTTTCTCTCCGAGGCACAGACTGCCGCCTGCGGGCTCAGCATTTACCTCTCCCTTCCTCCTTCCTAACGCAACGTCAGCGGAGGGCTGAGGGCTTTACTACGCATTACCTGGAAAACTTATTTCACTCCACGGCCCTAAGAGGTGGGCCTTATTATTAGCCACGGCCAGGGTTAGGGTGAGGCCACCGCTCCAGGGCAGAATTTCAGGGGGCGCCCACCCCCCCCCGCCCTAAATCATTCAGCAATCAACATAAATTATAGTTCAACGCAATATATCTTATCTTGTGGGCCGCAAGCCACCCAGGTGCCCAGGCAAGAGCCTGAAGGCACAAGCTGTTCCAGTATAGTAAAGAAAATAATTAGAATAAGAAAAGTTTTACTAGAGATAGGAAACGGATAGGATTATATCTGACTATTATTAATCATTAGTTTGTAGCATTACTCTTTGTTCTATTACCATAATAATCTCTGTTCTATTATGATTACCTTGGGGGAAACCAGGCCACACAGAGTTAGGAGCTGAAGGGCCACAGTGAGAGGTGACCAGAAGACAAGAGCGTGAGCCCTCATTCACGCCCAGAGAAGGGCCGCTGGAGGGCTCCTTGGCCTAGCGGTAATGCCAGTGCCTGGGAAGGCCCTGGTTACTTAGCAGGCCTTGGTCTAGCGGTGGCCCCAGTGCCTGGGAAGGCACCCGTTACTTAGCAGACCGAGAAAGGGAATCTCCCTCTCTCCAGGGGAGACAGAGAACGCTCTGCTCCACCACCTCTTGTGGGAGGTCTGACATTAGCCAGGCCGGCCCGCAGTCATCCGGAGGCTTCAACGTCTCCCTGTGATGCTGTGCTTCAGTGGTCACGCTCCTTGTTCACTTTCATGTTCCGCCTGTACACCTGGCTCCTCCTTTTAAGTCCTTAGAAGACAGCAGTAGCAGAATTAGTAGAAGTACCACAGTCTTCGATCTTTCTGATAAGTGCATGGAAGAAACGCTGACGTTTGCTGTCCTCCCTCTCCACCTCGGCTACCACAAAGGGAAAGGCCCCCTGTCCAGTGGACACGTGACTCGCGTGACCTATCGATCATTGGAGATGACTGGCACTCCTTACCCTGCCCCCTTGCCTTGACTACAATAAATAGCAGCGCCTCCAGGCATTCGGGGCCACTACCTGTCTGCCTCCACGCTTTGGTGGCAGTGGTCCCCCGGGCCCAGCTGTCTTTCTTCCTATCTCTTTGTCTTCTGTCTTTATCTCTACGATCTCTCGTCTCCGCGCACACACACGAAGAGAAAACCCACAGACCCGGTAGGGGTGGACCCTACATTATCTCAGCTACAAGGTAATCAAGATATTCATGTGGACTACTGAGTCTTTCGGTGCCCCCTTGCTGTTTTATTTTTGTCCTGCGGCCGAGTGTTTCCCTCACTTCACGCCAACCCAATCTCCGCCGCCCTGTCTTGTCATCCCCATTCTACAGCCCAGCACGGTGTAGTATGGCAGCCGCTAGCCACAGGTATCTAGGGAGCCCTGGAAATGTGGTCAGTTCTAATGGAGCTGTGCTATACACATGAGATTTTGATGGCAGTGGGAGTAAAATTCTCCCAATTTTTTTCTTTTTTTTTTTTTTTTCAGACGGAGGTTCCGCTCTTGTTACCCAGCCTGGAGTCCAATGGCGCGATCTAGGCTCTCTGCAACCTCCGCCTCCCGGGTTCAAGCGATTCCCCTGCCTCAGCCTCCCGAGCAGCTGGGACTACGGGCATGTGCCACCACGCCCGGCTAAGTTTGTATTTTTAGTACAGACGGGGTTTCTCCATGTTGGTCAGGCTGGTCTCCAACTCCCGACCTCCGGTGATCTGCCCAGCTGCCGCCTCCCAAAGTGTTGCTTGCGATTACAGGCTTGAGCCACCGCTCACCCAGGCTTTTTTTCTTTTTTCTTTTTTTTTTTTTTTGAGAGACAAACTCTTGCTCTGTCGCCCAGGCTGGAGTGCAGTGGCGCGATGTCGGCTCACTGCAGCCTCTACCTCCCGGGTTCCAGCGATTCTCCTGCCTCGGCCTCCTGGGTAGCTGGGATTACAGGCGTAGGCCACCACGCCCGGCTAATTTTTGTATTTTTAGGGGGTTTCGCCATGTCGGCCAGGCTGGTCTGGAGCTCCTGACCTCAGGCGATCCGCCCGCCTCGGCCTCCCAAAGCGCTGCGATTACAGGCGTAAGCCACCGCGCCGGGCTCTTTCATCCTGTCTTTATTTTCTGAGATAGAGTCTCGCTCGGACGCTCAGGTTGGACTGCAATGGCGTGATCTCGGCTCGCTGAAACTTCCGCCTCCCGGGTTCAAGCGATTCTCCTGTCTCAGCCTCCCGAGTAGCTGGGATTATTGACGCGCAGCACCACGCCCGGCTAATTTTTGTGGTTTTTGTATCTTCTGTCTTCTGCTCTTTAGTACCGCATAGAGCCGCAGAAGACTAGTGAGTCGAACAAACAGCCCCTCTTGCAGCAGTTGTTGATCACGGGGCTGCCCCCGGTACTCATCCTGTGTCTCTCGTCCAAATCCCCGCTCCTCCTCAGCTATCACCTCTGCCGATGCTGGTGGTTTCCCTGGGTACCGGGAACCAAACTCTCATTCCCCAGGGGCCTAAGCCCCCCGTGGCCAGGCCCTTCTCAAGTCAGGGTTCCTGCACATTCACAGTTACGGGTGGCCCTGGGAGTAACACCTGGCACCCAAACAGATCACCAGAGTCCACACATAGTCCACCTGCCCTCCCTGCGTAAGATCAGCTCTCCCTCCTCCCGACGATAGATCAGGGTCAATGATCCCTGCCAAGATGGCGACTGCTCCAGCCTGCTGGTCCAACCTGTCCAGCCACAGCTGTTGCTCGAAGGCTTCAAGTTCAATGGGACCCTCTCCCGCTTTCTACAAACTGGTTCCTTTATTTTTATGTTTATTTATTTGGGACGGGGTCTGGCTCTGTCACCCAGGCTGGAGTGCAGTGGTGCAATCACTGCTCACTGCAGCATCCACCTCCCAGCGTCCACCCATCCTCCTGGCCTCAGCCTCTGGAACAGCTGGGGTACAGATACGCCCCAGCCCGAACAGGTTTTCACTAGGTTGCCTGGGCTCTTTCTTTCTTTGTCTGTGTTGGTTGGTTGGTTGGTTTTTGTTTGTTTGTTTCGAGACGGGGCTCCGGCTCTGCCGCCGGGGCTGCAGGGCAATGGCGCGATCTCACCTCACTGCGGCCTTCTGGGCTCAAGCGATCCTCCCACTGTGCCCGGCCTGAAGACAGCCTTTAGAGAAAGAAGCAGGGGGAGTTCTTCCGAGGACAGACAAGATTTCTGGAGTTTGGAAAGGGTGAGAGACTGGGTCAGCGAAAGGAACATTCCGATCTTTATGTTGGGATGCAACGTATAGATACAGGGATGAGACCCAAAAGAGCCGGCAGAGATTTGTCATCGTGGTCGCAAGGCAACTGCCGGTGGCTGATCCCGTAAAGGATACACATACCTAGAGCGGAGCCTAAAGATGCATCAAGCATGACGGGTGGAGCCACGATGCTTGGACTCGAGCTCTGCTCCTGTGCGTTCCGTGATAAATGGCTTATACTACCTGCACCTCAGTTTTTCCCGGGCAAAAAAGGAAGCTTGCTGCCGGTGCGTTGGCACCTGCCTTGAAGTGCCAGCTACTCAGCGGGCTGAAGAGGAAGAAGTGCCTACTAGGAAGACACGTGGACACGTATGTTTACTGCAGCACTATTTACAATAGCAAAGACTTGGAACCAACTCGAATGCCCATGAATGATAGGCTGGATAAAGAAAGTGTGGCACGTATACACCATGGAATTACTAGGCAGCCATAAAAAAGGATGAGTTCATGTCCTCTGCGGGAACGTGGATGAAGCTGGAAGGCCTCATTCTCAGCAAACTCACACAGAAAGCGAAAACCAAACACCGCATGTTCTCGCTCCTAAGTGGGAGTTGAACAGTGAGAACACATGGGACACAGGGAGGGGAACATCACACGCCGGGCCCTGACGGGGCGTGGGGGGCAAGGGGAGAGAGAGCATTAGGCCAAATAGCCAACGCACGCGGGGCTTCAAACCTAGACGACTGGTGGCTAGGTGCAGCAAAGCACCGTGGCACACGTGTACCTATGTTCCAAACCTGCACGTCCTGCACATGTACCCCAGAACTTGGGAGGGGGTGGGGGAAACCAAAAGAGCCGGGGAGAGGCGGGGCGGGAGAGAGAGAGAGAGAGAGAGAGAGAGACAGAGAGACAGAGAGACAGAGAGAGAGAGAGAGAGAGAGAGAGATAGACAGACAGACAGACAGAGACAGACAGACAGACAGACAGATAGAGAGATAGAGAGAGGAGAAGGAAGTTCAATTCCGGGTGGATCCCATTCCTTTTAAAGGTCGCCACCCACTCGACTGCCAAGCCGAGATCCTAAGGACCTCCCCAAAGGAGTAGGTCGTGGCCTTCCCGAAGCGCAGTAGTCACGGTGGAAACGGAAGCGTGCCGCATAAGCCTACCGTCTACCGCCCGCAGATCAGGAACCTCGCGGTACTTCAGGGAAACAGTTAAGTCGAGCCGGCGCGTCACAGGCACTCGGCGTGCAAGCCGCCCCGCAGGTGCTACCGTCTCTTACCTCCCTCTACTTTTAGGAGACGCGTTGTATCCCCGGAGGGGGTGCACCGTTCCTGGAGGTACTGCAATACCAGGTCGATGCGTGGAGTGGACGGAGCAAGCTCCTATTCCATCTCCCTGCTCCAAAAATCCATTTAATATATTGTCCTCGGATAGAGGACGTGTCAGATATTAAACTGATAAGAACAGATACTACACTTGATCTTAGCCAAAAGGCCGAGAAGCGATGCGGTCGCCTTCGCGCCCGCCGTCACCGTCCCACTCTCATCCACATTCAAGTCGCGGTGAGAGCCCCAGCCTCGCTCCTTGCCCCATTCCCTCTGTCTCGTCCACAGCGCTATTGACGCCCTTACACTCTCGGGCTGATTTCTCATTCTCCGCCTTTGAAAAGGGAAATCTTACACCCGTGCTTCTTCCGGCGTTCCCGGGCTTTCATTTCGAATTTGCATGCCCCGCCCTTTCACAGAGGGCGTGGCCTCCGCCGTTGACTCCGCCCCCGGGGCCGCCTCTGCCTGGGGGAGCCGGGGCTCCGCTGGGGGCGACTTCCTTGTTCGTACGGAGCCAGCGGAAAGACAGAACCGGAAGGGACTGGGGGCGAAGGCGACGGGGGTCTGTGGAAGAGACCTGTCGGCGGAGAGCGGTCCACGTTTTCCTGGAGAAAGACGAGGCCCCAGGGCAGGAGCGCGGGCTGCGCTGGGCCTTTACTTCGCCGCCCGCGGGCGGGGAGACCGGCCCCGTACCCGAGGGGACGAGGGGCCCATGCCCAGTCAGGGAAGCCGAAGGCCTGGAGGGGCTTCCGGGAGCAGGGGCTGGAGTTCCTCTGCCAGGCAGGAGGCTGGCACCAGACACCCGGCAGAGGGAGGCGGCGAGGGCCCAGCAAGGATTCTCCCCAGCCCCTGTGCCTGCGTCTCCTGCGGCTTCTGTGCGCGGACCGTGTCCTGTGCTGTGTAGGGAAAGCTGCCTCTCTGCTCGGGACGTGGATTCCTTTCCCCTCCTCCTCGCCTGGCTACCTCTGACGCAGGTCGTCAGGACTCCGCTTGGGTGTCACCCGTCCAGGAAGCCTCCCTTAGTCAAGGGCCCTCGGCACCCGCCCCGTATGTGACTAGCAGCCCTCCTGTGTATTTCATCGCGCCCCCGTTGTTTATATCAGCTATTCCACTCACCACCCTTCTGGGCAACCCTTTATCTCCCGCTCTGAGATCCCATCGCTGAGGGCTGGGACCCCTCCTCAGTGCTTATCCCTGTTTCCCCGCGCGAGTCTGGCGCCTGGCGTGTGGAAGGCGCTCAGTAAACGTTTGTGGAGCGAAGAAACGACGCAAAGGTGATGAGCACGACAGACCGTGATGAGCACGACGCAGTTAGGAGGCTGTTGGCCCGGCGCGGGGGAAAAGGGGGAAGGTCGGGCTCGGGGTGGCAGGACCCCAGAGGGCAGGGGTGACTGCCGGGGTGCTCTTGGGGCAAGGTGGGCGTCAAGGCCCCCAGCAAGGTTGGGATAAAGTTTCTCTCCGAGGCACAGACTGCCGCCTGCGGGCTCAGCATTTACCTCTCCCTTCCTCCTTCCTAACGCAACGTCAGCGGAGGGCTGAGGGCTTTACTACGCATTACCTGGAAAACTTATTTCACTCCACGGCCCTAAGAGGTGGGCCTTATTATTAGCCACGGCCAGGGTTAGGGTGAGGCCACCGCTCCAGGGCAGAATTTCAGGGGGCGCCCACCCCCCCCCCGCCCTAAATCATTCAGCAATCAACATAAATTATAGTTCAACGCAATATATCTTATCTTGTGGGCCGCAAGCCACCCAGGTGCCCAGGCAAGAGCCTGAAGGCACAAGCTGTTCCAGTATAGTAAAGAAAATAATTAGAATAAGAAAAGTTTTACTAGAGATAGGAAACGGATAGGATTATATCTGACTATTATTAATCATTAGTTTGTAGCATTACTCTTTGTTCTATTACCATAATAATCTCTGTTCTATTATGATTACCTTGGGGGAAACCAGGCCACACAGAGTTAGGAGCTGAAGGGCCACAGTGAGAGGTGACCAGAAGACAAGAGCGTGAGCCCTCATTCACGCCCAGAGAAGGGCCGCTGGAGGGCTCCTTGGCCTAGCGGTAATGCCAGTGCCTGGGAAGGCCCTGGTTACTTAGCAGGCCTTGGTCTAGCGGTGGCCCCAGTGCCTGGGAAGGCACCCGTTACTTAGCAGACCGAGAAAGGGAATCTCCCTCTCTCCAGGGGAGACAGAGAACGCTCTGCTCCACCACCTCTTGTGGGAGGTCTGACATTAGCCAGGCCGGCCCGCAGTCATCCGGAGGCTTCAACGTCTCCCTGTGATGCTGTGCTTCAGTGGTCACGCTCCTTGTTCACTTTCATGTTCCGCCTGTACACCTGGCTCCTCCTTTTAAGTCCTTAGAAGACAGCAGTAGCAGAATTAGTAGAAGTACCACAGTCTTCGATCTTTCTGATAAGTGCATGGAAGAAACGCTGACGTTTGCTGTCCTCCCTCTCCACCTCGGCTACCACAAAGGGAAAGGCCCCCTGTCCAGTGGACACGTGACTCGCGTGACCTATCGATCATTGGAGATGACTGGCACTCCTTACCCTGCCCCCTTGCCTTGACTACAATAAATAGCAGCGCCTCCAGGCATTCGGGGCCACTACCTGTCTGCCTCCACGCTTTGGTGGCAGTGGTCCCCCGGGCCCAGCTGTCTTTCTTCCTATCTCTTTGTCTTCTGTCTTTATCTCTACGATCTCTCGTCTCCGCGCACACACACGAAGAGAAAACCCACAGACCCGGTAGGGGTGGACCCTACATTATCTCAGCTACAAGGTAATCAAGATATTCATGTGGACTACTGAGTCTTTCGGTGCCCCCTTGCTGTTTTATTTTTGTCCTGCGGCCGAGTGTTTCCCTCACTTCACGCCAACCCAATCTCCGCCGCCCTGTCTTGTCATCCCCATTCTACAGCCCAGCACGGTGTAGTATGGCAGCCGCTAGCCACAGGTATCTAGGGAGCCCTGGAAATGTGGTCAGTTCTAATGGAGCTGTGCTATACACATGAGATTTTGATGGCAGTGGGAGTAAAATTCTCCCAATTTTTTTCTTTTTTTTTTTTTTTTCAGACGGAGGTTCCGCTCTTGTTACCCAGCCTGGAGTCCAATGGCGCGATCTAGGCTCTCTGCAACCTCCGCCTCCCGGGTTCAAGCGATTCCCCTGCCTCAGCCTCCCGAGCAGCTGGGACTACGGGCATGTGCCACCACGCCCGGCTAAGTTTGTATTTTTAGTACAGACGGGGTTTCTCCATGTTGGTCAGGCTGGTCTCCAACTCCCGACCTCCGGTGATCTGCCCAGCTGCCGCCTCCCAAAGTGTTGCTTGCGATTACAGGCTTGAGCCACCGCTCACCCAGGCTTTTTTTCTTTTTTCTTTTTTTTTTTTTTTGAGAGACAAACTCTTGCTCTGTCGCCCAGGCTGGAGTGCAGTGGCGCGATGTCGGCTCACTGCAGCCTCTACCTCCCGGGTTCCAGCGATTCTCCTGCCTCGGCCTCCTGGGTAGCTGGGATTACAGGCGTAGGCCACCACGCCCGGCTAATTTTTGTATTTTTAGGGGGTTTCGCCATGTCGGCCAGGCTGGTCTGGAGCTCCTGACCTCAGGCGATCCGCCCGCCTCGGCCTCCCAAAGCGCTGCGATTACAGGCGTAAGCCACCGCGCCGGGCTCTTTCATCCTGTCTTTATTTTCTGAGATAGAGTCTCGCTCGGACGCTCAGGTTGGACTGCAATGGCGTGATCTCGGCTCGCTGAAACTTCCGCCTCCCGGGTTCAAGCGATTCTCCTGTCTCAGCCTCCCGAGTAGCTGGGATTATTGACGCGCAGCACCACGCCCGGCTAATTTTTGTGGTTTTTGTATCTTCTGTCTTCTGCTCTTTAGTACCGCATAGAGCCGCAGAAGACTAGTGAGTCGAACAAACAGCCCCTCTTGCAGCAGTTGTTGATCACGGGGCTGCCCCCGGTACTCATCCTGTGTCTCTCGTCCAAATCCCCGCTCCTCCTCAGCTATCACCTCTGCCGATGCTGGTGGTTTCCCTGGGTACCGGGAACCAAACTCTCATTCCCCAGGGGCCTAAGCCCCCCGTGGCCAGGCCCTTCTCAAGTCAGGGTTCCTGCACATTCACAGTTACGGGTGGCCCTGGGAGTAACACCTGGCACCCAAACAGATCACCAGAGTCCACACATAGTCCACCTGCCCTCCCTGCGTAAGATCAGCTCTCCCTCCTCCCGACGATAGATCAGGGTCAATGATCCCTGCCAAGATGGCGACTGCTCCAGCCTGCTGGTCCAACCTGTCCAGCCACAGCTGTTGCTCGAAGGCTTCAAGTTCAATGGGACCCTCTCCCGCTTTCTACAAACTGGTTCCTTTATTTTTATGTTTATTTATTTGGGACGGGGTCTGGCTCTGTCACCCAGGCTGGAGTGCAGTGGTGCAATCACTGCTCACTGCAGCATCCACCTCCCAGCGTCCACCCATCCTCCTGGCCTCAGCCTCTGGAACAGCTGGGGTACAGATACGCCCCAGCCCGAACAGGTTTTCACTAGGTTGCCTGGGCTCTTTCTTTCTTTGTCTGTGTTGGTTGGTTGGTTGGTTTTTGTTTGTTTGTTTCGAGACGGGGCTCCGGCTCTGCCGCCGGGGCTGCAGGGCAATGGCGCGATCTCACCTCACTGCGGCCTTCTGGGCTCAAGCGATCCTCCCACTGTGCCCGGCCTGAAGACAGCCTTTAGAGAAAGAAGCAGGGGGAGTTCTTCCGAGGACAGACAAGATTTCTGGAGTTTGGAAAGGGTGAGAGACTGGGTCAGCGAAAGGAACATTCCGATCTTTATGTTGGGATGCAACGTATAGATACAGGGATGAGACCCAAAAGAGCCGGCAGAGATTTGTCATCGTGGTCGCAAGGCAACTGCCGGTGGCTGATCCCGTAAAGGATACACATACCTAGAGCGGAGCCTAAAGATGCATCAAGCATGACGGGTGGAGCCACGATGCTTGGACTCGAGCTCTGCTCCTGTGCGTTCCGTGATAAATGGCTTATACTACCTGCACCTCAGTTTTTCCCGGGCAAAAAAGGAAGCTTGCTGCCGGTGCGTTGGCACCTGCCTTGAAGTGCCAGCTACTCAGCGGGCTGAAGAGGAAGAAGTGCCTACTAGGAAGACACGTGGACACGTATGTTTACTGCAGCACTATTTACAATAGCAAAGACTTGGAACCAACTCGAATGCCCATGAATGATAGGCTGGATAAAGAAAGTGTGGCACGTATACACCATGGAATTACTAGGCAGCCATAAAAAAGGATGAGTTCATGTCCTCTGCGGGAACGTGGATGAAGCTGGAAGGCCTCATTCTCAGCAAACTCACACAGAAAGCGAAAACCAAACACCGCATGTTCTCGCTCCTAAGTGGGAGTTGAACAGTGAGAACACATGGGACACAGGGAGGGGAACATCACACGCCGGGCCCTGACGGGGCGTGGGGGGCAAGGGGAGAGAGAGCATTAGGCCAAATAGCCAACGCACGCGGGGCTTCAAACCTAGACGACTGGTGGCTAGGTGCAGCAAAGCACCGTGGCACACGTGTACCTATGTTCCAAACCTGCACGTCCTGCACATGTACCCCAGAACTTGGGAGGGGGTGGGGGAAACCAAAAGAGCCGGGGAGAGGCGGGGCGGGAGAGAGAGAGAGAGAGAGAGAGAGAGACAGAGAGACAGAGAGACAGAGAGAGAGAGAGAGAGAGAGAGAGATAGACAGACAGACAGACAGAGACAGACAGACAGACAGACAGATAGAGAGATAGAGAGAGGAGAAGGAAGTTCAATTCCGGGTGGATCCCATTCCTTTTAAAGGTCGCCACCCACTCGACTGCCAAGCCGAGATCCTAAGGACCTCCCCAAAGGAGTAGGTCGTGGCCTTCCCGAAGCGCAGTAGTCACGGTGGAAACGGAAGCGTGCCGCATAAGCCTACCGTCTACCGCCCGCAGATCAGGAACCTCGCGGTACTTCAGGGAAACAGTTAAGTCGAGCCGGCGCGTCACAGGCACTCGGCGTGCAAGCCGCCCCGCAGGTGCTACCGTCTCTTACCTCCCTCTACTTTTAGGAGACGCGTTGTATCCCCGGAGGGGGTGCACCGTTCCTGGAGGTACTGCAATACCAGGTCGATGCGTGGAGTGGACGGAGCAAGCTCCTATTCCATCTCCCTGCTCCAAAAATCCATTTAATATATTGTCCTCGGATAGAGGACGTATCAGATATTAAACTGATAAGAACAGATACTACACTTGATCTTAGCCAAAAGGCCGAGAAGCGATGCGGTCGCCTTCGCGCCCGCCGTCACCGTCCCACTCTCATCCACATTCAAGTCGCGGTGAGAGCCCCAGCCTCGCTCCTTGCCCCATTCCCTCTGTCTCGTCCACAGCGCTATTGACGCCCTTACACTCTCGGGCTGATTTCTCATTCTCCGCCTTTGAAAAGGGAAATCTTACACCCGTGCTTCTTCCGGCGTTCCCGGGCTTTCATTTCGAATTTGCATGCCCCGCCCTTTCACAGAGGGCGTGGCCTCCGCCGTTGACTCCGCCCCCGGGGCCGCCTCTGCCTGGGGGAGCCGGGGCTCCGCTGGGGGCGACTTCCTTGTTCGTACGGAGCCAGCGGAAAGACAGAACCGGAAGGGACTGGGGGCGAAGGCGACGGGGGTCTGTGGAAGAGACCTGTCGGCGGAGAGCGGTCCACGTTTTCCTGGAGAAAGACGAGGCCCCAGGGCAGGAGCGCGGGCTGCGCTGGGCCTTTACTTCGCCGCCCGCGGGCGGGGAGACCGGCCCCGTACCCGAGGGGACGAGGGGCCCATGCCCAGTCAGGGAAGCCGAAGGCCTGGAGGGGCTTCCGGGAGCAGGGGCTGGAGTTCCTCTGCCAGGCAGGAGGCTGGCACCAGACACCCGGCAGAGGGAGGCGGCGAGGGCCCAGCAAGGATTCTCCCCAGCCCCTGTGCCTGCGTCTCCTGCGGCTTCTGTGCGCGGACCGTGTCCTGTGCTGTGTAGGGAAAGCTGCCTCTCTGCTCGGGACGTGGATTCCTTTCCCCTCCTCCTCGCCTGGCTACCTCTGACGCAGGTCGTCAGGACTCCGCTTGGGTGTCACCCGTCCAGGAAGCCTCCCTTAGTCAAGGGCCCTCGGCACCCGCCCCGTATGTGACTAGCAGCCCTCCTGTGTATTTCATCGCGCCCCCGTTGTTTATATCAGCTATTCCACTCACCACCCTTCTGGGCAACCCTTTATCTCCCGCTCTGAGATCCCATCGCTGAGGGCTGGGACCCCTCCTCAGTGCTTATCCCTGTTTCCCCGCGCGAGTCTGGCGCCTGGCGTGTGGAAGGCGCTCAGTAAACGTTTGTGGAGCGAAGAAACGACGCAAAGGTGATGAGCACGACAGACCGTGATGAGCACGACGCAGTTAGGAGGCTGTTGGCCCGGCGCGGGGGAAAAGGGGGAAGGTCGGGCTCGGGGTGGCAGGACCCCAGAGGGCAGGGGTGACTGCCGGGGTGCTCTTGGGGCAAGGTGGGCGTCAAGGCCCCCAGCAAGGTTGGGATAAAGTTTCTCTCCGAGGCACAGACTGCCGCCTGCGGGCTCAGCATTTACCTCTCCCTTCCTCCTTCCTAACGCAACGTCAGCGGAGGGCTGAGGGCTTTACTGCGCATTACCTGGAAAACTTATTTCACTCCACGGCCCTAAGAGGTGGGCCTTATTATTAGCCACGGCCAGGGTTAGGGTGAGGCCACCGCTCCAGGGCAGAATTTCAGGGGGCGCCCACCCCCCCCCCGCCCTAAATCATTCAGCAATCAACATAAATTATAGTTCAACGCAATATATCTTATCTTGTGGGCCGCAAGCCACCCAGGTGCCCAGGCAAGAGCCTGAAGGCACAAGCTGTTCCAGTATAGTAAAGAAAATAATTAGAATAAGAAAAGTTTTACTAGAGATAGGAAACGGATAGGATTATATCTGACTATTATTAATCATTAGTTTGTAGCATTACTCTTTGTTCTATTACCATAATAATCTCTGTTCTATTATGATTACCTCGGGGGAAACCAGGCCACACAGAGTTAGGAGCTGAAGGGCCACAGTGAGAGGTGACCAGAAGACAAGAGCGTGAGCCCTCATTCACGCCCAGAGAAGGGCCGCTGGAGGGCTCCTTGGCCTAGCGGTAATGCCAGTGCCTGGGAAGGCCCTGGTTACTTAGCAGGCCTTGGTCTAGCGGTGGCCCCAGTGCCTGGGAAGGCACCCGTTACTTAGCAGACCGAGAAAGGGAATCTCCCTCTCTCCAGGGGAGACAGAGAACGCTCTGCTCCACCACCTCTTGTGGGAGGTCTGACATTAGCCAGGCCGGCCCGCAGTCATCCGGAGGCTTCAACGTCTCCCTGTGATGCTGTGCTTCAGTGGTCACGCTCCTTGTTCACTTTCATGTTCCGCCTGTACACCTGGCTCCCCCTTTTAAGTCCTTAGAAGACAGCAGTAGCAGAATTAGTAGAAGTACCACAGTCTTCGATCTTTCTGATAAGTGCATGGAAGAAACGCTGACGTTTGCTGTCCTCCCTCTCCACCTCGGCTACCACAAAGGGAAAGGCCCCCTGTCCAGTGGACACGTGACTCGCGTGACCTATCGATCATTGGAGATGACTGGCACTCCTTACCCTGCCCCCTTGCCTTGACTACAATAAATAGCAGCGCCTCCAGGCATTCGGGGCCACTACCTGTCTGCCTCCACGCTTTGGTGGCAGTGGTCCCCCGGGCCCAGCTGTCTTTCTTCCTATCTCTTTGTCTTCTGTCTTTATCTCTACGATCTCTCGTCTCCGCGCACACACACGAAGAGAAAACCCACAGACCCGGTAGGGGTGGACCCTACATTATCTCAGCTACAAGGTAATCAAGATATTCATGTGGACTACTGAGTCTTTCGGTGCCCCCTTGCTGTTTTATTTTTGTCCTGCGGCCGAGTGTTTCCCTCACTTCACGCCAACCCAATCTCCGCCGCCCTGTCTTGTCATCCCCATTCTACAGCCCAGCACGGTGTAGTATGGCAGCCGCTAGCCACAGGTATCTAGGGAGCCCTGGAAATGTGGTCAGTTCTAATGGAGCTGTGCTATACACATGAGATTTTGATGGCAGTGGGAGTAAAATTCTCCCAATTTTTTTCTTTTTTTTTTTTTTTTCAGACGGAGGTTCCGCTCTTGTTACCCAGCCTGGAGTCCAATGGCGCGATCTAGGCTCTCTGCAACCTCCGCCTCCCGGGTTCAAGCGATTCCCCTGCCTCAGCCTCCCGAGCAGCTGGGACTACGGGCATGTGCCACCACGCCCGGCTAAGTTTGTATTTTTAGTACAGACGGGGTTTCTCCATGTTGGTCAGGCTGGTCTCCAACTCCCGACCTCCGGTGATCTGCCCAGCTGCCGCCTCCCAAAGTGTTGCTTGCGATTACAGGCTTGAGCCACCGCTCACCCAGGCTTTTTTTCTTTTTTCTTTTTTTTTTTTTTTGAGAGACAAACTCTTGCTCTGTCGCCCAGGCTGGAGTGCAGTGGCGCGATGTCGGCTCACTGCAGCCTCTACCTCCCGGGTTCCAGCGATTCTCCTGCCTCGGCCTCCTGGGTAGCTGGGATTACAGGCGTAGGCCACCACGCCCGGCTAATTTTTGTATTTTTAGGGGGTTTCGCCATGTCGGCCAGGCTGGTCTGGAGCTCCTGACCTCAGGCGATCCGCCCGCCTCGGCCTCCCAAAGCGCTGCGATTACAGGCGTAAGCCACCGCGCCGGGCTCTTTCATCCTGTCTTTATTTTCTGAGATAGAGTCTCGCTCGGACGCTCAGGTTGGACTGCAATGGCGTGATCTCGGCTCGCTGAAACTTCCGCCTCCCGGGTTCAAGCGATTCTCCTGTCTCAGCCTCCCGAGTAGCTGGGATTATTGACGCGCAGCACCACGCCCGGCTAATTTTTGTGGTTTTTGTATCTTCTGTCTTCTGCTCTTTAGTACCGCATAGAGCCGCAGAAGACTAGTGAGTCGAACAAACAGCCCCTCTTGCAGCAGTTGTTGATCACGGGGCTGCCCCCGGTACTCATCCTGTGTCTCTCGTCCAAATCCCCGCTCCTCCTCAGCTATCACCTCTGCCGATGCTGGTGGTTTCCCTGGGTACCGGGAACCAAACTCTCATTCCCCAGGGGCCTAAGCCCCCCGTGGCCAGGCCCTTCTCAAGTCAGGGTTCCTGCACATTCACAGTTACGGGTGGCCCTGGGAGTAACACCTGGCACCCAAACAGATCACCAGAGTCCACACATAGTCCACCTGCCCTCCCTGCGTAAGATCAGCTCTCCCTCCTCCCGACGATAGATCAGGGTCAATGATCCCTGCCAAGATGGCGACTGCTCCAGCCTGCTGGTCCAACCTGTCCAGCCACAGCTGTTGCTCGAAGGCTTCAAGTTCAATGGGACCCTCTCCCGCTTTCTACAAACTGGTTCCTTTATTTTTATGTTTATTTATTTGGGACGGGGTCTGGCTCTGTCACCCAGGCTGGAGTGCAGTGGTGCAATCACTGCTCACTGCAGCATCCACCTCCCAGCGTCCACCCATCCTCCTGGCCTCAGCCTCTGGAACAGCTGGGGTACAGATACGCCCCAGCCCGAACAGGTTTTCACTAGGTTGCCTGGGCTCTTTCTTTCTTTGTCTGTGTTGGTTGGTTGGTTGGTTTTTGTTTGTTTGTTTCGAGACGGGGCTCCGGCTCTGCCGCCGGGGCTGCAGGGCAATGGCGCGATCTCACCTCACTGCGGCCTTCTGGGCTCAAGCGATCCTCCCACTGTGCCCGGCCTGAAGACAGCCTTTAGAGAAAGAAGCAGGGGGAGTTCTTCCGAGGACAGACAAGATTTCTGGAGTTTGGAAAGGGTGAGAGACTGGGTCAGCGAAAGGAACATTCCGATCTTTATGTTGGGATGCAACGTATAGATACAGGGATGAGACCCAAAAGAGCCGGCAGAGATTTGTCATCGTGGTCGCAAGGCAACTGCCGGTGGCTGATCCCGTAAAGGATACACATACCTAGAGCGGAGCCTAAAGATGCATCAAGCATGACGGGTGGAGCCACGATGCTTGGACTCGAGCTCTGCTCCTGTGCGTTCCGTGATAAATGGCTTATACTACCTGCACCTCAGTTTTTCCCGGGCAAAAAAGGAAGCTTGCTGCCGGTGCGTTGGCACCTGCCTTGAAGTGCCAGCTACTCAGCGGGCTGAAGAGGAAGAAGTGCCTACTAGGAAGACACGTGGACACGTATGTTTACTGCAGCACTATTTACAATAGCAAAGACTTGGAACCAACTCGAATGCCCATGAATGATAGGCTGGATAAAGAAAGTGTGGCACGTATACACCATGGAATTACTAGGCAGCCATAAAAAAGGATGAGTTCATGTCCTCTGCGGGAACGTGGATGAAGCTGGAAGGCCTCATTCTCAGCAAACTCACACAGAAAGCGAAAACCAAACACCGCATGTTCTCGCTCCTAAGTGGGAGTTGAACAGTGAGAACACATGGGACACAGGGAGGGGAACATCACACGCCGGGCCCTGACGGGGCGTGGGGGGCAAGGGGAGAGAGAGCATTAGGCCAAATAGCCAACGCACGCGGGGCTTCAAACCTAGACGACTGGTGGCTAGGTGCAGCAAAGCACCGTGGCACACGTGTACCTATGTTCCAAACCTGCACGTCCTGCACATGTACCCCAGAACTTGGGAGGGGGTGGGGGAAACCAAAAGAGCCGGGGAGAGGCGGGGCGGGAGAGAGAGAGAGAGAGAGAGAGAGAGACAGAGAGACAGAGAGACAGAGAGAGAGAGAGAGAGAGAGAGAGATAGACAGACAGACAGACAGAGACAGACAGACAGACAGACAGATAGAGAGATAGAGAGAGGAGAAGGAAGTTCAATTCCGGGTGGATCCCATTCCTTTTAAAGGTCGCCACCCACTCGACTGCCAAGCCGAGATCCTAAGGACCTCCCCAAAGGAGTAGGTCGTGGCCTTCCCGAAGCGCAGTAGTCACGGTGGAAACGGAAGCGTGCCGCATAAGCCTACCGTCTACCGCCCGCAGATCAGGAACCTCGCGGTACTTCAGGGAAACAGTTAAGTCGAGCCGGCGCGTCACAGGCACTCGGCGTGCAAGCCGCCCCGCAGGTGCTACCGTCTCTTACCTCCCTCTACTTTTAGGAGACGCGTTGTATCCCCGGAGGGGGTGCACCGTTCCTGGAGGTACTGCAATACCAGGTCGATGCGTGGAGTGGACGGAGCAAGCTCCTATTCCATCTCCCTGCTCCAAAAATCCATTTAATATATTGTCCTCGGATAGAGGACGTATCAGATATTAAACTGATAAGAACAGATACTACACTTGATCTTAGCCAAAAGGCCGAGAAGCGATGCGGTCGCCTTCGCGCCCGCCGTCACCGTCCCACTCTCATCCACATTCAAGTCGCGGTGAGAGCCCCAGCCTCGCTCCTTGCCCCATTCCCTCTGTCTCGTCCACAGCGCTATTGACGCCCTTACACTCTCGGGCTGATTTCTCATTCTCCGCCTTTGAAAAGGGAAATCTTACACCCGTGCTTCTTCCGGCGTTCCCGGGCTTTCATTTCGAATTTGCATGCCCCGCCCTTTCACAGAGGGCGTGGCCTCCGCCGTTGACTCCGCCCCCGGGGCCGCCTCTGCCTGGGGGAGCCGGGGCTCCGCTGGGGGCGACTTCCTTGTTCGTACGGAGCCAGCGGAAAGACAGAACCGGAAGGGACTGGGGGCGAAGGCGACGGGGGTCTGTGGAAGAGACCTGTCGGCGGAGAGCGGTCCACGTTTTCCTGGAGAAAGACGAGGCCCCAGGGCAGGAGCGCGGGCTGCGCTGGGCCTTTACTTCGCCGCCCGCGGGCGGGGAGACCGGCCCCGTACCCGAGGGGACGAGGGGCCCATGCCCAGTCAGGGAAGCCGAAGGCCTGGAGGGGCTTCCGGGAGCAGGGGCTGGAGTTCCTCTGCCAGGCAGGAGGCTGGCACCAGACACCCGGCAGAGGGAGGCGGCGAGGGCCCAGCAAGGATTCTCCCCAGCCCCTGTGCCTGCGTCTCCTGCGGCTTCTGTGCGCGGACCGTGTCCTGTGCTGTGTAGGGAAAGCTGCCTCTCTGCTCGGGACGTGGATTCCTTTCCCCTCCTCCTCGCCTGGCTACCTCTGACGCAGGTCGTCAGGACTCCGCTTGGGTGTCACCCGTCCAGGAAGCCTCCCTTAGTCAAGGGCCCTCGGCACCCGCCCCGTATGTGACTAGCAGCCCTCCTGTGTATTTCATCGCGCCCCCGTTGTTTATATCAGCTATTCCACTCACCACCCTTCTGGGCAACCCTTTATCTCCCGCTCTGAGATCCCATCGCTGAGGGCTGGGACCCCTCCTCAGTGCTTATCCCTGTTTCCCCGCGCGAGTCTGGCGCCTGGCGTGTGGAAGGCGCTCAGTAAACGTTTGTGGAGCGAAGAAACGACGCAAAGGTGATGAGCACGACAGACCGTGATGAGCACGACGCAGTTAGGAGGCTGTTGGCCCGGCGCGGGGGAAAAGGGGGAAGGTCGGGCTCGGGGTGGCAGGACCCCAGAGGGCAGGGGTGACTGCCAGGGTGCTCTTGGGGCAAGGTGGGCGTCAAGGCCCCCAGCAAGGTTGGGATAAAGTTTCTCTCCGAGGCACAGACTGCCGCCTGCGGGCTCAGCATTTACCTCTCCCTTCCTCCTTCCTAACGCAACGTCAGCGGAGGGCTGAGGGCTTTACTGCGCATTACCTGGAAAACTTATTTCACTCCACGGCCCTAAGAGGTGGGCCTTATTATTAGCCACGGCCAGGGTTAGGGTGAGGCCACCGCTCCAGGGCAGAATTTCAGGGGGCGCCCACCCCCCCCCCCCGCCCTAAATCATTCAGCAATCAACATAAATTATAGTTCAACGCAATATATCTTATCTTGTGGGCCGCAAGCCACCCAGGTGCCCAGGCAAGAGCCTGAAGGCACAAGCTGTTCCAGTATAGTAAAGAAAATAATTAGAATAAGAAAAGTTTTACTAGAGATAGGAAACGGATAGGATTATATCTGACTATTATTAATCATTAGTTTGTAGCATTACTCTTTGTTCTATTACCATAATAATCTCTGTTCTGTTATGATTACCTCGGGGGAAACCAGGCCACACAGAGTTAGGAGCTGAAGGGCCACAGTGAGAGGTGACCAGAAGACAAGAGCGTGAGCCCTCATTCACGCCCAGAGAAGGGCCGCTGGAGGGCTCCTTGGCCTAGCGGTAATGCCAGTGCCTGGGAAGGCCCTGGTTACTTAGCAGGCCTTGGTCTAGCGGTGGCCCCAGTGCCTGGGAAGGCACCCGTTACTTAGCAGACCGAGAAAGGGAATCTCCCTCTCTCCAGGGGAGACAGAGAACGCTCTGCTCCACCACCTCTTGTGGGAGGTCTGACATTAGCCAGGCCGGCCCGCAGTCATCCGGAGGCTTCAACGTCTCCCTGTGATGCTGTGCTTCAGTGGTCACGCTCCTTGTTCACTTTCATGTTCCGCCTGTACACCTGGCTCCTCCTTTTAAGTCCTTAGAAGACAGCAGTAGCAGAATTAGTAGAAGTACCACAGTCTTCGATCTTTCTGATAAGTGCATGGAAGAAACGCTGACGTTTGCTGTCCTCCCTCTCCACCTCGGCTACCACAAAGGGAAAGGCCCCCTGTCCAGTGGACACGTGACTCGCGTGACCTATCGATCATTGGAGATGACTGGCACTCCTTACCCTGCCCCCTTGCCTTGACTACAATAAATAGCAGCGCCTCCAGGCATTCGGGGCCACTACCTGTCTGCCTCCACGCTTTGGTGGCAGTGGTCCCCCGGGCCCAGCTGTCTTTCTTCCTATCTCTTTGTCTTCTGTCTTTATCTCTACGATCTCTCGTCTCCGCGCACACACACGAAGAGAAAACCCACAGACCCGGTAGGGGTGGACCCTACATTATCTCAGCTACAAGGTAATCAAGATATTCATGTGGACTACTGAGTCTTTCGGTGCCCCCTTGCTGTTTTATTTTTGTCCTGCGGCCGAGTGTTTCCCTCACTTCACGCCAACCCAATCTCCGCCGCCCTGTCTTGTCATCCCCATTCTACAGCCCAGCACGGTGTAGTATGGCAGCCGCTAGCCACAGGTATCTAGGGAGCCCTGGAAATGTGGTCAGTTCTAATGGAGCTGTGCTATACACATGAGATTTTGATGGCAGTGGGAGTAAAATTCTCCCAATTTTTTTCTTTTTTTTTTTTTTTTCAGACGGAGGTTCCGCTCTTGTTACCCAGCCTGGAGTCCAATGGCGCGATCTAGGCTCTCTGCAACCTCCGCCTCCCGGGTTCAAGCGATTCCCCTGCCTCAGCCTCCCGAGCAGCTGGGACTACGGGCATGTGCCACCACGCCCGGCTAAGTTTGTATTTTTAGTACAGACGGGGTTTCTCCATGTTGGTCAGGCTGGTCTCCAACTCCCGACCTCCGGTGATCTGCCCAGCTGCCGCCTCCCAAAGTGTTGCTTGCGATTACAGGCTTGAGCCACCGCTCACCCAGGCTTTTTTTCTTTTTTCTTTTTTTTTTTTTTTGAGAGACAAACTCTTGCTCTGTCGCCCAGGCTGGAGTGCAGTGGCGCGATGTCGGCTCACTGCAGCCTCTACCTCCCGGGTTCCAGCGATTCTCCTGCCTCGGCCTCCTGGGTAGCTGGGATTACAGGCGTAGGCCACCACGCCCGGCTAATTTTTGTATTTTTAGGGGGTTTCGCCATGTCGGCCAGGCTGGTCTGGAGCTCCTGACCTCAGGCGATCCGCCCGCCTCGGCCTCCCAAAGCGCTGCGATTACAGGCGTAAGCCACCGCGCCGGGCTCTTTCATCCTGTCTTTATTTTCTGAGATAGAGTCTCGCTCGGACGCTCAGGTTGGACTGCAATGGCGTGATCTCGGCTCGCTGAAACTTCCGCCTCCCGGGTTCAAGCGATTCTCCTGTCTCAGCCTCCCGAGTAGCTGGGATTATTGACGCGCAGCACCACGCCCGGCTAATTTTTGTGGTTTTTGTATCTTCTGTCTTCTGCTCTTTAGTACCGCATAGAGCCGCAGAAGACTAGTGAGTCGAACAAACAGCCCCTCTTGCAGCAGTTGTTGATCACGGGGCTGCCCCCGGTACTCATCCTGTGTCTCTCGTCCAAATCCCCGCTCCTCCTCAGCTATCACCTCTGCCGATGCTGGTGGTTTCCCTGGGTACCGGGAACCAAACTCTCATTCCCCAGGGGCCTAAGCCCCCCGTGGCCAGGCCCTTCTCAAGTCAGGGTTCCTGCACATTCACAGTTACGGGTGGCCCTGGGAGTAACACCTGGCACCCAAACAGATCACCAGAGTCCACACATAGTCCACCTGCCCTCCCTGCGTAAGATCAGCTCTCCCTCCTCCCGACGATAGATCAGGGTCAATGATCCCTGCCAAGATGGCGACTGCTCCAGCCTGCTGGTCCAACCTGTCCAGCCACAGCTGTTGCTCGAAGGCTTCAAGTTCAATGGGACCCTCTCCCGCTTTCTACAAACTGGTTCCTTTATTTTTATGTTTATTTATTTGGGACGGGGTCTGGCTCTGTCACCCAGGCTGGAGTGCAGTGGTGCAATCACTGCTCACTGCAGCATCCACCTCCCAGCGTCCACCCATCCTCCTGGCCTCAGCCTCTGGAACAGCTGGGGTACAGATACGCCCCAGCCCGAACAGGTTTTCACTAGGTTGCCTGGGCTCTTTCTTTCTTTGTCTGTGTTGGTTGGTTGGTTGGTTTTTGTTTGTTTGTTTCGAGACGGGGCTCCGGCTCTGCCGCCGGGGCTGCAGGGCAATGGCGCGATCTCACCTCACTGCGGCCTTCTGGGCTCAAGCGATCCTCCCACTGTGCCCGGCCTGAAGACAGCCTTTAGAGAAAGAAGCAGGGGGAGTTCTTCCGAGGACAGACAAGATTTCTGGAGTTTGGAAAGGGTGAGAGACTGGGTCAGCGAAAGGAACATTCCGATCTTTATGTTGGGATGCAACGTATAGATACAGGGATGAGACCCAAAAGAGCCGGCAGAGATTTGTCATCGTGGTCGCAAGGCAACTGCCGGTGGCTGATCCCGTAAAGGATACACATACCTAGAGCGGAGCCTAAAGATGCATCAAGCATGACGGGTGGAGCCACGATGCTTGGACTCGAGCTCTGCTCCTGTGCGTTCCGTGATAAATGGCTTATACTACCTGCACCTCAGTTTTTCCCGGGCAAAAAAGGAAGCTTGCTGCCGGTGCGTTGGCACCTGCCTTGAAGTGCCAGCTACTCAGCGGGCTGAAGAGGAAGAAGTGCCTACTAGGAAGACACGTGGACACGTATGTTTACTGCAGCACTATTTACAATAGCAAAGACTTGGAACCAACTCGAATGCCCATGAATGATAGGCTGGATAAAGAAAGTGTGGCACGTATACACCATGGAATTACTAGGCAGCCATAAAAAAGGATGAGTTCATGTCCTCTGCGGGAACGTGGATGAAGCTGGAAGGCCTCATTCTCAGCAAACTCACACAGAAAGCGAAAACCAAACACCGCATGTTCTCGCTCCTAAGTGGGAGTTGAACAGTGAGAACACATGGGACACAGGGAGGGGAACATCACACGCCGGGCCCTGACGGGGCGTGGGGGGCAAGGGGAGAGAGAGCATTAGGCCAAATAGCCAACGCACGCGGGGCTTCAAACCTAGACGACTGGTGGCTAGGTGCAGCAAAGCACCGTGGCACACGTGTACCTATGTTCCAAACCTGCACGTCCTGCACATGTACCCCAGAACTTGGGAGGGGGTGGGGGAAACCAAAAGAGCCGGGGAGAGGCGGGGCGGGAGAGAGAGAGAGAGAGAGAGAGAGAGACAGAGAGACAGAGAGACAGAGAGAGAGAGAGAGAGAGAGAGAGATAGACAGACAGACAGACAGAGACAGACAGACAGACAGACAGATAGAGAGATAGAGAGAGGAGAAGGAAGTTCAATTCCGGGTGGATCCCATTCCTTTTAAAGGTCGCCACCCACTCGACTGCCAAGCCGAGATCCTAAGGACCTCCCCAAAGGAGTAGGTCGTGGCCTTCCCGAAGCGCAGTAGTCACGGTGGAAACGGAAGCGTGCCGCATAAGCCTACCGTCTACCGCCCGCAGATCAGGAACCTCGCGGTACTTCAGGGAAACAGTTAAGTCGAGCCGGCGCGTCACAGGCACTCGGCGTGCAAGCCGCCCCGCAGGTGCTACCGTCTCTTACCTCCCTCTACTTTTAGGAGACGCGTTGTATCCCCGGAGGGGGTGCACCGTTCCTGGAGGTACTGCAATACCAGGTCGATGCGTGGAGTGGACGGAGCAAGCTCCTATTCCATCTCCCTGCTCCAAAAATCCATTTAATATATTGTCCTCGGATAGAGGACGTGTCAGATATTAAACTGATAAGAACAGATACTACACTTGATCTTAGCCAAAAGGCCGAGAAGCGATGCGGTCGCCTTCGCGCCCGCCGTCACCGTCCCACTCTCATCCACATTCAAGTCGCGGTGAGAGCCCCAGCCTCGCTCCTTGCCCCATTCCCTCTGTCTCGTCCACAGCGCTATTGACGCCCTTACACTCTCGGGCTGATTTCTCATTCTCCGCCTTTGAAAAGGGAAATCTTACACCCGTGCTTCTTCCGGCGTTCCCGGGCTTTCATTTCGAATTTGCATGCCCCGCCCTTTCACAGAGGGCGTGGCCTCCGCCGTTGACTCCGCCCCCGGGGCCGCCTCTGCCTGGGGGAGCCGGGGCTCCGCTGGGGGCGACTTCCTTGTTCGTACGGAGCCAGCGGAAAGACAGAACCGGAAGGGACTGGGGGCGAAGGCGACGGGGGTCTGTGGAAGAGACCTGTCGGCGGAGAGCGGTCCACGTTTTCCTGGAGAAAGACGAGGCCCCAGGGCAGGAGCGCGGGCTGCGCTGGGCCTTTACTTCGCCGCCCGCGGGCGGGGAGACCGGCCCCGTACCCGAGGGGACGAGGGGCCCATGCCCAGTCAGGGAAGCCGAAGGCCTGGAGGGGCTTCCGGGAGCAGGGGCTGGAGTTCCTCTGCCAGGCAGGAGGCTGGCACCAGACACCCGGCAGAGGGAGGCGGCGAGGGCCCAGCAAGGATTCTCCCCAGCCCCTGTGCCTGCGTCTCCTGCGGCTTCTGTGCGCGGACCGTGTCCTGTGCTGTGTAGGGAAAGCTGCCTCTCTGCTCGGGACGTGGATTCCTTTCCCCTCCTCCTCGCCTGGCTACCTCTGACGCAGGTCGTCAGGACTCCGCTTGGGTGTCACCCGTCCAGGAAGCCTCCCTTAGTCAAGGGCCCTCGGCACCCGCCCCGTATGTGACTAGCAGCCCTCCTGTGTATTTCATCGCGCCCCCGTTGTTTATATCAGCTATTCCACTCACCACCCTTCTGGGCAACCCTTTATCTCCCGCTCTGAGATCCCATCGCTGAGGGCTGGGACCCCTCCTCAGTGCTTATCCCTGTTTCCCCGCGCGAGTCTGGCGCCTGGCGTGTGGAAGGCGCTCAGTAAACGTTTGTGGAGCGAAGAAACGACGCAAAGGTGATGAGCACGACAGACCGTGATGAGCACGACGCAGTTAGGAGGCTGTTGGCCCGGCGCGGGGGAAAAGGGGGAAGGTCGGGCTCGGGGTGGCAGGACCCCAGAGGGCAGGGGTGACTGCCGGGGTGCTCTTGGGGCAAGGTGGGCGTCAAGGCCCCCAGCAAGGTTGGGATAAAGTTTCTCTCCGAGGCACAGACTGCCGCCTGCGGGCTCAGCATTTACCTCTCCCTTCCTCCTTCCTAACGCAACGTCAGCGGAGGGCTGAGGGCTTTACTACGCATTACCTGGAAAACTTATTTCACTCCACGGCCCTAAGAGGTGGGCCTTATTATTAGCCACGGCCAGGGTTAGGGTGAGGCCACCGCTCCAGGGCAGAATTTCAGGGGGCGCCCACCCCCCCCCCGCCCTAAATCATTCAGCAATCAACATAAATTATAGTTCAACGCAATATATCTTATCTTGTGGGCCGCAAGCCACCCAGGTGCCCAGGCAAGAGCCTGAAGGCACAAGCTGTTCCAGTATAGTAAAGAAAATAATTAGAATAAGAAAAGTTTTACTAGAGATAGGAAACGGATAGGATTATATCTGACTATTATTAATCATTAGTTTGTAGCATTACTCTTTGTTCTATTACCATAATAATCTCTGTTCTATTATGATTACCTTGGGGGAAACCAGGCCACACAGAGTTAGGAGCTGAAGGGCCACAGTGAGAGGTGACCAGAAGACAAGAGCGTGAGCCCTCATTCACGCCCAGAGAAGGGCCGCTGGAGGGCTCCTTGGCCTAGCGGTAATGCCAGTGCCTGGGAAGGCCCTGGTTACTTAGCAGGCCTTGGTCTAGCGGTGGCCCCAGTGCCTGGGAAGGCACCCGTTACTTAGCAGACCGAGAAAGGGAATCTCCCTCTCTCCAGGGGAGACAGAGAACGCTCTGCTCCACCACCTCTTGTGGGAGGTCTGACATTAGCCAGGCCGGCCCGCAGTCATCCGGAGGCTTCAACGTCTCCCTGTGATGCTGTGCTTCAGTGGTCACGCTCCTTGTTCACTTTCATGTTCCGCCTGTACACCTGGCTCCTCCTTTTAAGTCCTTAGAAGACAGCAGTAGCAGAATTAGTAGAAGTACCACAGTCTTCGATCTTTCTGATAAGTGCATGGAAGAAACGCTGACGTTTGCTGTCCTCCCTCTCCACCTCGGCTACCACAAAGGGAAAGGCCCCCTGTCCAGTGGACACGTGACTCGCGTGACCTATCGATCATTGGAGATGACTGGCACTCCTTACCCTGCCCCCTTGCCTTGACTACAATAAATAGCAGCGCCTCCAGGCATTCGGGGCCACTACCTGTCTGCCTCCACGCTTTGGTGGCAGTGGTCCCCCGGGCCCAGCTGTCTTTCTTCCTATCTCTTTGTCTTCTGTCTTTATCTCTACGATCTCTCGTCTCCGCGCACACACACGAAGAGAAAACCCACAGACCCGGTAGGGGTGGACCCTACATTATCTCAGCTACAAGGTAATCAAGATATTCATGTGGACTACTGAGTCTTTCGGTGCCCCCTTGCTGTTTTATTTTTGTCCTGCGGCCGAGTGTTTCCCTCACTTCACGCCAACCCAATCTCCGCCGCCCTGTCTTGTCATCCCCATTCTACAGCCCAGCACGGTGTAGTATGGCAGCCGCTAGCCACAGGTATCTAGGGAGCCCTGGAAATGTGGTCAGTTCTAATGGAGCTGTGCTATACACATGAGATTTTGATGGCAGTGGGAGTAAAATTCTCCCAATTTTTTTCTTTTTTTTTTTTTTTTCAGACGGAGGTTCCGCTCTTGTTACCCAGCCTGGAGTCCAATGGCGCGATCTAGGCTCTCTGCAACCTCCGCCTCCCGGGTTCAAGCGATTCCCCTGCCTCAGCCTCCCGAGCAGCTGGGACTACGGGCATGTGCCACCACGCCCGGCTAAGTTTGTATTTTTAGTACAGACGGGGTTTCTCCATGTTGGTCAGGCTGGTCTCCAACTCCCGACCTCCGGTGATCTGCCCAGCTGCCGCCTCCCAAAGTGTTGCTTGCGATTACAGGCTTGAGCCACCGCTCACCCAGGCTTTTTTTCTTTTTTCTTTTTTTTTTTTTTTGAGAGACAAACTCTTGCTCTGTCGCCCAGGCTGGAGTGCAGTGGCGCGATGTCGGCTCACTGCAGCCTCTACCTCCCGGGTTCCAGCGATTCTCCTGCCTCGGCCTCCTGGGTAGCTGGGATTACAGGCGTAGGCCACCACGCCCGGCTAATTTTTGTATTTTTAGGGGGTTTCGCCATGTCGGCCAGGCTGGTCTGGAGCTCCTGACCTCAGGCGATCCGCCCGCCTCGGCCTCCCAAAGCGCTGCGATTACAGGCGTAAGCCACCGCGCCGGGCTCTTTCATCCTGTCTTTATTTTCTGAGATAGAGTCTCGCTCGGACGCTCAGGTTGGACTGCAATGGCGTGATCTCGGCTCGCTGAAACTTCCGCCTCCCGGGTTCAAGCGATTCTCCTGTCTCAGCCTCCCGAGTAGCTGGGATTATTGACGCGCAGCACCACGCCCGGCTAATTTTTGTGGTTTTTGTATCTTCTGTCTTCTGCTCTTTAGTACCGCATAGAGCCGCAGAAGACTAGTGAGTCGAACAAACAGCCCCTCTTGCAGCAGTTGTTGATCACGGGGCTGCCCCCGGTACTCATCCTGTGTCTCTCGTCCAAATCCCCGCTCCTCCTCAGCTATCACCTCTGCCGATGCTGGTGGTTTCCCTGGGTACCGGGAACCAAACTCTCATTCCCCAGGGGCCTAAGCCCCCCGTGGCCAGGCCCTTCTCAAGTCAGGGTTCCTGCACATTCACAGTTACGGGTGGCCCTGGGAGTAACACCTGGCACCCAAACAGATCACCAGAGTCCACACATAGTCCACCTGCCCTCCCTGCGTAAGATCAGCTCTCCCTCCTCCCGACGATAGATCAGGGTCAATGATCCCTGCCAAGATGGCGACTGCTCCAGCCTGCTGGTCCAACCTGTCCAGCCACAGCTGTTGCTCGAAGGCTTCAAGTTCAATGGGACCCTCTCCCGCTTTCTACAAACTGGTTCCTTTATTTTTATGTTTATTTATTTGGGACGGGGTCTGGCTCTGTCACCCAGGCTGGAGTGCAGTGGTGCAATCACTGCTCACTGCAGCATCCACCTCCCAGCGTCCACCCATCCTCCTGGCCTCAGCCTCTGGAACAGCTGGGGTACAGATACGCCCCAGCCCGAACAGGTTTTCACTAGGTTGCCTGGGCTCTTTCTTTCTTTGTCTGTGTTGGTTGGTTGGTTGGTTTTTGTTTGTTTGTTTCGAGACGGGGCTCCGGCTCTGCCGCCGGGGCTGCAGGGCAATGGCGCGATCTCACCTCACTGCGGCCTTCTGGGCTCAAGCGATCCTCCCACTGTGCCCGGCCTGAAGACAGCCTTTAGAGAAAGAAGCAGGGGGAGTTCTTCCGAGGACAGACAAGATTTCTGGAGTTTGGAAAGGGTGAGAGACTGGGTCAGCGAAAGGAACATTCCGATCTTTATGTTGGGATGCAACGTATAGATACAGGGATGAGACCCAAAAGAGCCGGCAGAGATTTGTCATCGTGGTCGCAAGGCAACTGCCGGTGGCTGATCCCGTAAAGGATACACATACCTAGAGCGGAGCCTAAAGATGCATCAAGCATGACGGGTGGAGCCACGATGCTTGGACTCGAGCTCTGCTCCTGTGCGTTCCGTGATAAATGGCTTATACTACCTGCACCTCAGTTTTTCCCGGGCAAAAAAGGAAGCTTGCTGCCGGTGCGTTGGCACCTGCCTTGAAGTGCCAGCTACTCAGCGGGCTGAAGAGGAAGAAGTGCCTACTAGGAAGACACGTGGACACGTATGTTTACTGCAGCACTATTTACAATAGCAAAGACTTGGAACCAACTCGAATGCCCATGAATGATAGGCTGGATAAAGAAAGTGTGGCACGTATACACCATGGAATTACTAGGCAGCCATAAAAAAGGATGAGTTCATGTCCTCTGCGGGAACGTGGATGAAGCTGGAAGGCCTCATTCTCAGCAAACTCACACAGAAAGCGAAAACCAAACACCGCATGTTCTCGCTCCTAAGTGGGAGTTGAACAGTGAGAACACATGGGACACAGGGAGGGGAACATCACACGCCGGGCCCTGACGGGGCGTGGGGGGCAAGGGGAGAGAGAGCATTAGGCCAAATAGCCAACGCACGCGGGGCTTCAAACCTAGACGACTGGTGGCTAGGTGCAGCAAAGCACCGTGGCACACGTGTACCTATGTTCCAAACCTGCACGTCCTGCACATGTACCCCAGAACTTGGGAGGGGGTGGGGGAAACCAAAAGAGCCGGGGAGAGGCGGGGCGGGAGAGAGAGAGAGAGAGAGAGAGAGAGACAGAGAGACAGAGAGACAGAGAGAGAGAGAGAGAGAGAGAGAGATAGACAGACAGACAGACAGAGACAGACAGACAGACAGACAGATAGAGAGATAGAGAGAGGAGAAGGAAGTTCAATTCCGGGTGGATCCCATTCCTTTTAAAGGTCGCCACCCACTCGACTGCCAAGCCGAGATCCTAAGGACCTCCCCAAAGGAGTAGGTCGTGGCCTTCCCGAAGCGCAGTAGTCACGGTGGAAACGGAAGCGTGCCGCATAAGCCTACCGTCTACCGCCCGCAGATCAGGAACCTCGCGGTACTTCAGGGAAACAGTTAAGTCGAGCCGGCGCGTCACAGGCACTCGGCGTGCAAGCCGCCCCGCAGGTGCTACCGTCTCTTACCTCCCTCTACTTTTAGGAGACGCGTTGTATCCCCGGAGGGGGTGCACCGTTCCTGGAGGTACTGCAATACCAGGTCGATGCGTGGAGTGGACGGAGCAAGCTCCTATTCCATCTCCCTGCTCCAAAAATCCATTTAATATATTGTCCTCGGATAGAGGACGTGTCAGATATTAAACTGATAAGAACAGATACTACACTTGATCTTAGCCAAAAGGCCGAGAAGCGATGCGGTCGCCTTCGCGCCCGCCGTCACCGTCCCACTCTCATCCACATTCAAGTCGCGGTGAGAGCCCCAGCCTCGCTCCTTGCCCCATTCCCTCTGTCTCGTCCACAGCGCTATTGACGCCCTTACACTCTCGGGCTGATTTCTCATTCTCCGCCTTTGAAAAGGGAAATCTTACACCCGTGCTTCTTCCGGCGTTCCCGGGCTTTCATTTCGAATTTGCATGCCCCGCCCTTTCACAGAGGGCGTGGCCTCCGCCGTTGACTCCGCCCCCGGGGCCGCCTCTGCCTGGGGGAGCCGGGGCTCCGCTGGGGGCGACTTCCTTGTTCGTACGGAGCCAGCGGAAAGACAGAACCGGAAGGGACTGGGGGCGAAGGCGACGGGGGTCTGTGGAAGAGACCTGTCGGCGGAGAGCGGTCCACGTTTTCCTGGAGAAAGACGAGGCCCCAGGGCAGGAGCGCGGGCTGCGCTGGGCCTTTACTTCGCCGCCCGCGGGCGGGGAGACCGGCCCCGTACCCGAGGGGACGAGGGGCCCATGCCCAGTCAGGGAAGCCGAAGGCCTGGAGGGGCTTCCGGGAGCAGGGGCTGGAGTTCCTCTGCCAGGCAGGAGGCTGGCACCAGACACCCGGCAGAGGGAGGCGGCGAGGGCCCAGCAAGGATTCTCCCCAGCCCCTGTGCCTGCGTCTCCTGCGGCTTCTGTGCGCGGACCGTGTCCTGTGCTGTGTAGGGAAAGCTGCCTCTCTGCTCGGGACGTGGATTCCTTTCCCCTCCTCCTCGCCTGGCTACCTCTGACGCAGGTCGTCAGGACTCCGCTTGGGTGTCACCCGTCCAGGAAGCCTCCCTTAGTCAAGGGCCCTCGGCACCCGCCCCGTATGTGACTAGCAGCCCTCCTGTGTATTTCATCGCGCCCCCGTTGTTTATATCAGCTATTCCACTCACCACCCTTCTGGGCAACCCTTTATCTCCCGCTCTGAGATCCCATCGCTGAGGGCTGGGACCCCTCCTCAGTGCTTATCCCTGTTTCCCCGCGCGAGTCTGGCGCCTGGCGTGTGGAAGGCGCTCAGTAAACGTTTGTGGAGCGAAGAAACGACGCAAAGGTGATGAGCACGACAGACCGTGATGAGCACGACGCAGTTAGGAGGCTGTTGGCCCGGCGCGGGGGAAAAGGGGGAAGGTCGGGCTCGGGGTGGCAGGACCCCAGAGGGCAGGGGTGACTGCCGGGGTGCTCTTGGGGCAAGGTGGGCGTCAAGGCCCCCAGCAAGGTTGGGATAAAGTTTCTCTCCGAGGCACAGACTGCCGCCTGCGGGCTCAGCATTTACCTCTCCCTTCCTCCTTCCTAACGCAACGTCAGCGGAGGGCTGAGGGCTTTACTACGCATTACCTGGAAAACTTATTTCACTCCACGGCCCTAAGAGGTGGGCCTTATTATTAGCCACGGCCAGGGTTAGGGTGAGGCCACCGCTCCAGGGCAGAATTTCAGGGGGCGCCCACCCCCCCCCCGCCCTAAATCATTCAGCAATCAACATAAATTATAGTTCAACGCAATATATCTTATCTTGTGGGCCGCAAGCCACCCAGGTGCCCAGGCAAGAGCCTGAAGGCACAAGCTGTTCCAGTATAGTAAAGAAAATAATTAGAATAAGAAAAGTTTTACTAGAGATAGGAAACGGATAGGATTATATCTGACTATTATTAATCATTAGTTTGTAGCATTACTCTTTGTTCTATTACCATAATAATCTCTGTTCTATTATGATTACCTTGGGGGAAACCAGGCCACACAGAGTTAGGAGCTGAAGGGCCACAGTGAGAGGTGACCAGAAGACAAGAGCGTGAGCCCTCATTCACGCCCAGAGAAGGGCCGCTGGAGGGCTCCTTGGCCTAGCGGTAATGCCAGTGCCTGGGAAGGCCCTGGTTACTTAGCAGGCCTTGGTCTAGCGGTGGCCCCAGTGCCTGGGAAGGCACCCGTTACTTAGCAGACCGAGAAAGGGAATCTCCCTCTCTCCAGGGGAGACAGAGAACGCTCTGCTCCACCACCTCTTGTGGGAGGTCTGACATTAGCCAGGCCGGCCCGCAGTCATCCGGAGGCTTCAACGTCTCCCTGTGATGCTGTGCTTCAGTGGTCACGCTCCTTGTTCACTTTCATGTTCCGCCTGTACACCTGGCTCCTCCTTTTAAGTCCTTAGAAGACAGCAGTAGCAGAATTAGTAGAAGTACCACAGTCTTCGATCTTTCTGATAAGTGCATGGAAGAAACGCTGACGTTTGCTGTCCTCCCTCTCCACCTCGGCTACCACAAAGGGAAAGGCCCCCTGTCCAGTGGACACGTGACTCGCGTGACCTATCGATCATTGGAGATGACTGGCACTCCTTACCCTGCCCCCTTGCCTTGACTACAATAAATAGCAGCGCCTCCAGGCATTCGGGGCCACTACCTGTCTGCCTCCACGCTTTGGTGGCAGTGGTCCCCCGGGCCCAGCTGTCTTTCTTCCTATCTCTTTGTCTTCTGTCTTTATCTCTACGATCTCTCGTCTCCGCGCACACACACGAAGAGAAAACCCACAGACCCGGTAGGGGTGGACCCTACATTATCTCAGCTACAAGGTAATCAAGATATTCATGTGGACTACTGAGTCTTTCGGTGCCCCCTTGCTGTTTTATTTTTGTCCTGCGGCCGAGTGTTTCCCTCACTTCACGCCAACCCAATCTCCGCCGCCCTGTCTTGTCATCCCCATTCTACAGCCCAGCACGGTGTAGTATGGCAGCCGCTAGCCACAGGTATCTAGGGAGCCCTGGAAATGTGGTCAGTTCTAATGGAGCTGTGCTATACACATGAGATTTTGATGGCAGTGGGAGTAAAATTCTCCCAATTTTTTTCTTTTTTTTTTTTTTTTCAGACGGAGGTTCCGCTCTTGTTACCCAGCCTGGAGTCCAATGGCGCGATCTAGGCTCTCTGCAACCTCCGCCTCCCGGGTTCAAGCGATTCCCCTGCCTCAGCCTCCCGAGCAGCTGGGACTACGGGCATGTGCCACCACGCCCGGCTAAGTTTGTATTTTTAGTACAGACGGGGTTTCTCCATGTTGGTCAGGCTGGTCTCCAACTCCCGACCTCCGGTGATCTGCCCAGCTGCCGCCTCCCAAAGTGTTGCTTGCGATTACAGGCTTGAGCCACCGCTCACCCAGGCTTTTTTTCTTTTTTCTTTTTTTTTTTTTTTGAGAGACAAACTCTTGCTCTGTCGCCCAGGCTGGAGTGCAGTGGCGCGATGTCGGCTCACTGCAGCCTCTACCTCCCGGGTTCCAGCGATTCTCCTGCCTCGGCCTCCTGGGTAGCTGGGATTACAGGCGTAGGCCACCACGCCCGGCTAATTTTTGTATTTTTAGGGGGTTTCGCCATGTCGGCCAGGCTGGTCTGGAGCTCCTGACCTCAGGCGATCCGCCCGCCTCGGCCTCCCAAAGCGCTGCGATTACAGGCGTAAGCCACCGCGCCGGGCTCTTTCATCCTGTCTTTATTTTCTGAGATAGAGTCTCGCTCGGACGCTCAGGTTGGACTGCAATGGCGTGATCTCGGCTCGCTGAAACTTCCGCCTCCCGGGTTCAAGCGATTCTCCTGTCTCAGCCTCCCGAGTAGCTGGGATTATTGACGCGCAGCACCACGCCCGGCTAATTTTTGTGGTTTTTGTATCTTCTGTCTTCTGCTCTTTAGTACCGCATAGAGCCGCAGAAGACTAGTGAGTCGAACAAACAGCCCCTCTTGCAGCAGTTGTTGATCACGGGGCTGCCCCCGGTACTCATCCTGTGTCTCTCGTCCAAATCCCCGCTCCTCCTCAGCTATCACCTCTGCCGATGCTGGTGGTTTCCCTGGGTACCGGGAACCAAACTCTCATTCCCCAGGGGCCTAAGCCCCCCGTGGCCAGGCCCTTCTCAAGTCAGGGTTCCTGCACATTCACAGTTACGGGTGGCCCTGGGAGTAACACCTGGCACCCAAACAGATCACCAGAGTCCACACATAGTCCACCTGCCCTCCCTGCGTAAGATCAGCTCTCCCTCCTCCCGACGATAGATCAGGGTCAATGATCCCTGCCAAGATGGCGACTGCTCCAGCCTGCTGGTCCAACCTGTCCAGCCACAGCTGTTGCTCGAAGGCTTCAAGTTCAATGGGACCCTCTCCCGCTTTCTACAAACTGGTTCCTTTATTTTTATGTTTATTTATTTGGGACGGGGTCTGGCTCTGTCACCCAGGCTGGAGTGCAGTGGTGCAATCACTGCTCACTGCAGCATCCACCTCCCAGCGTCCACCCATCCTCCTGGCCTCAGCCTCTGGAACAGCTGGGGTACAGATACGCCCCAGCCCGAACAGGTTTTCACTAGGTTGCCTGGGCTCTTTCTTTCTTTGTCTGTGTTGGTTGGTTGGTTGGTTTTTGTTTGTTTGTTTCGAGACGGGGCTCCGGCTCTGCCGCCGGGGCTGCAGGGCAATGGCGCGATCTCACCTCACTGCGGCCTTCTGGGCTCAAGCGATCCTCCCACTGTGCCCGGCCTGAAGACAGCCTTTAGAGAAAGAAGCAGGGGGAGTTCTTCCGAGGACAGACAAGATTTCTGGAGTTTGGAAAGGGTGAGAGACTGGGTCAGCGAAAGGAACATTCCGATCTTTATGTTGGGATGCAACGTATAGATACAGGGATGAGACCCAAAAGAGCCGGCAGAGATTTGTCATCGTGGTCGCAAGGCAACTGCCGGTGGCTGATCCCGTAAAGGATACACATACCTAGAGCGGAGCCTAAAGATGCATCAAGCATGACGGGTGGAGCCACGATGCTTGGACTCGAGCTCTGCTCCTGTGCGTTCCGTGATAAATGGCTTATACTACCTGCACCTCAGTTTTTCCCGGGCAAAAAAGGAAGCTTGCTGCCGGTGCGTTGGCACCTGCCTTGAAGTGCCAGCTACTCAGCGGGCTGAAGAGGAAGAAGTGCCTACTAGGAAGACACGTGGACACGTATGTTTACTGCAGCACTATTTACAATAGCAAAGACTTGGAACCAACTCGAATGCCCATGAATGATAGGCTGGATAAAGAAAGTGTGGCACGTATACACCATGGAATTACTAGGCAGCCATAAAAAAGGATGAGTTCATGTCCTCTGCGGGAACGTGGATGAAGCTGGAAGGCCTCATTCTCAGCAAACTCACACAGAAAGCGAAAACCAAACACCGCATGTTCTCGCTCCTAAGTGGGAGTTGAACAGTGAGAACACATGGGACACAGGGAGGGGAACATCACACGCCGGGCCCTGACGGGGCGTGGGGGGCAAGGGGAGAGAGAGCATTAGGCCAAATAGCCAACGCACGCGGGGCTTCAAACCTAGACGACTGGTGGCTAGGTGCAGCAAAGCACCGTGGCACACGTGTACCTATGTTCCAAACCTGCACGTCCTGCACATGTACCCCAGAACTTGGGAGGGGGTGGGGGAAACCAAAAGAGCCGGGGAGAGGCGGGGCGGGAGAGAGAGAGAGAGAGAGAGAGAGAGACAGAGAGACAGAGAGACAGAGAGAGAGAGAGAGAGAGAGAGAGATAGACAGACAGACAGACAGAGACAGACAGACAGACAGACAGATAGAGAGATAGAGAGAGGAGAAGGAAGTTCAATTCCGGGTGGATCCCATTCCTTTTAAAGGTCGCCACCCACTCGACTGCCAAGCCGAGATCCTAAGGACCTCCCCAAAGGAGTAGGTCGTGGCCTTCCCGAAGCGCAGTAGTCACGGTGGAAACGGAAGCGTGCCGCATAAGCCTACCGTCTACCGCCCGCAGATCAGGAACCTCGCGGTACTTCAGGGAAACAGTTAAGTCGAGCCGGCGCGTCACAGGCACTCGGCGTGCAAGCCGCCCCGCAGGTGCTACCGTCTCTTACCTCCCTCTACTTTTAGGAGACGCGTTGTATCCCCGGAGGGGGTGCACCGTTCCTGGAGGTACTGCAATACCAGGTCGATGCGTGGAGTGGACGGAGCAAGCTCCTATTCCATCTCCCTGCTCCAAAAATCCATTTAATATATTGTCCTCGGATAGAGGACGTATCAGATATTAAACTGATAAGAACAGATACTACACTTGATCTTAGCCAAAAGGCCGAGAAGCGATGCGGTCGCCTTCGCGCCCGCCGTCACCGTCCCACTCTCATCCACATTCAAGTCGCGGTGAGAGCCCCAGCCTCGCTCCTTGCCCCATTCCCTCTGTCTCGTCCACAGCGCTATTGACGCCCTTACACTCTCGGGCTGATTTCTCATTCTCCGCCTTTGAAAAGGGAAATCTTACACCCGTGCTTCTTCCGGCGTTCCCGGGCTTTCATTTCGAATTTGCATGCCCCGCCCTTTCACAGAGGGCGTGGCCTCCGCCGTTGACTCCGCCCCCGGGGCCGCCTCTGCCTGGGGGAGCCGGGGCTCCGCTGGGGGCGACTTCCTTGTTCGTACGGAGCCAGCGGAAAGACAGAACCGGAAGGGACTGGGGGCGAAGGCGACGGGGGTCTGTGGAAGAGACCTGTCGGCGGAGAGCGGTCCACGTTTTCCTGGAGAAAGACGAGGCCCCAGGGCAGGAGCGCGGGCTGCGCTGGGCCTTTACTTCGCCGCCCGCGGGCGGGGAGACCGGCCCCGTACCCGAGGGGACGAGGGGCCCATGCCCAGTCAGGGAAGCCGAAGGCCTGGAGGGGCTTCCGGGAGCAGGGGCTGGAGTTCCTCTGCCAGGCAGGAGGCTGGCACCAGACACCCGGCAGAGGGAGGCGGCGAGGGCCCAGCAAGGATTCTCCCCAGCCCCTGTGCCTGCGTCTCCTGCGGCTTCTGTGCGCGGACCGTGTCCTGTGCTGTGTAGGGAAAGCTGCCTCTCTGCTCGGGACGTGGATTCCTTTCCCCTCCTCCTCGCCTGGCTACCTCTGACGCAGGTCGTCAGGACTCCGCTTGGGTGTCACCCGTCCAGGAAGCCTCCCTTAGTCAAGGGCCCTCGGCACCCGCCCCGTATGTGACTAGCAGCCCTCCTGTGTATTTCATCGCGCCCCCGTTGTTTATATCAGCTATTCCACTCACCACCCTTCTGGGCAACCCTTTATCTCCCGCTCTGAGATCCCATCGCTGAGGGCTGGGACCCCTCCTCAGTGCTTATCCCTGTTTCCCCGCGCGAGTCTGGCGCCTGGCGTGTGGAAGGCGCTCAGTAAACGTTTGTGGAGCGAAGAAACGACGCAAAGGTGATGAGCACGACAGACCGTGATGAGCACGACGCAGTTAGGAGGCTGTTGGCCCGGCGCGGGGGAAAAGGGGGAAGGTCGGGCTCGGGGTGGCAGGACCCCAGAGGGCAGGGGTGACTGCCAGGGTGCTCTTGGGGCAAGGTGGGCGTCAAGGCCCCCAGCAAGGTTGGGATAAAGTTTCTCTCCGAGGCACAGACTGCCGCCTGCGGGCTCAGCATTTACCTCTCCCTTCCTCCTTCCTAACGCAACGTCAGCGGAGGGCTGAGGGCTTTACTGCGCATTACCTGGAAAACTTATTTCACTCCACGGCCCTAAGAGGTGGGCCTTATTATTAGCCACGGCCAGGGTTAGGGTGAGGCCACCGCTCCAGGGCAGAATTTCAGGGGGCGCCCACCCCCCCCCCCCGCCCTAAATCATTCAGCAATCAACATAAATTATAGTTCAACGCAATATATCTTATCTTGTGGGCCGCAAGCCACCCAGGTGCCCAGGCAAGAGCCTGAAGGCACAAGCTGTTCCAGTATAGTAAAGAAAATAATTAGAATAAGAAAAGTTTTACTAGAGATAGGAAACGGATAGGATTATATCTGACTATTATTAATCATTAGTTTGTAGCATTACTCTTTGTTCTATTACCATAATAATCTCTGTTCTGTTATGATTACCTCGGGGGAAACCAGGCCACACAGAGTTAGGAGCTGAAGGGCCACAGTGAGAGGTGACCAGAAGACAAGAGCGTGAGCCCTCATTCACGCCCAGAGAAGGGCCGCTGGAGGGCTCCTTGGCCTAGCGGTAATGCCAGTGCCTGGGAAGGCCCTGGTTACTTAGCAGGCCTTGGTCTAGCGGTGGCCCCAGTGCCTGGGAAGGCACCCGTTACTTAGCAGACCGAGAAAGGGAATCTCCCTCTCTCCAGGGGAGACAGAGAACGCTCTGCTCCACCACCTCTTGTGGGAGGTCTGACATTAGCCAGGCCGGCCCGCAGTCATCCGGAGGCTTCAACGTCTCCCTGTGATGCTGTGCTTCAGTGGTCACGCTCCTTGTTCACTTTCATGTTCCGCCTGTACACCTGGCTCCTCCTTTTAAGTCCTTAGAAGACAGCAGTAGCAGAATTAGTAGAAGTACCACAGTCTTCGATCTTTCTGATAAGTGCATGGAAGAAACGCTGACGTTTGCTGTCCTCCCTCTCCACCTCGGCTACCACAAAGGGAAAGGCCCCCTGTCCAGTGGACACGTGACTCGCGTGACCTATCGATCATTGGAGATGACTGGCACTCCTTACCCTGCCCCCTTGCCTTGACTACAATAAATAGCAGCGCCTCCAGGCATTCGGGGCCACTACCTGTCTGCCTCCACGCTTTGGTGGCAGTGGTCCCCCGGGCCCAGCTGTCTTTCTTCCTATCTCTTTGTCTTCTGTCTTTATCTCTACGATCTCTCGTCTCCGCGCACACACACGAAGAGAAAACCCACAGACCCGGTAGGGGTGGACCCTACATTATCTCAGCTACAAGGTAATCAAGATATTCATGTGGACTACTGAGTCTTTCGGTGCCCCCTTGCTGTTTTATTTTTGTCCTGCGGCCGAGTGTTTCCCTCACTTCACGCCAACCCAATCTCCGCCGCCCTGTCTTGTCATCCCCATTCTACAGCCCAGCACGGTGTAGTATGGCAGCCGCTAGCCACAGGTATCTAGGGAGCCCTGGAAATGTGGTCAGTTCTAATGGAGCTGTGCTATACACATGAGATTTTGATGGCAGTGGGAGTAAAATTCTCCCAATTTTTTTCTTTTTTTTTTTTTTTTCAGACGGAGGTTCCGCTCTTGTTACCCAGCCTGGAGTCCAATGGCGCGATCTAGGCTCTCTGCAACCTCCGCCTCCCGGGTTCAAGCGATTCCCCTGCCTCAGCCTCCCGAGCAGCTGGGACTACGGGCATGTGCCACCACGCCCGGCTAAGTTTGTATTTTTAGTACAGACGGGGTTTCTCCATGTTGGTCAGGCTGGTCTCCAACTCCCGACCTCCGGTGATCTGCCCAGCTGCCGCCTCCCAAAGTGTTGCTTGCGATTACAGGCTTGAGCCACCGCTCACCCAGGCTTTTTTTCTTTTTTCTTTTTTTTTTTTTTTGAGAGACAAACTCTTGCTCTGTCGCCCAGGCTGGAGTGCAGTGGCGCGATGTCGGCTCACTGCAGCCTCTACCTCCCGGGTTCCAGCGATTCTCCTGCCTCGGCCTCCTGGGTAGCTGGGATTACAGGCGTAGGCCACCACGCCCGGCTAATTTTTGTATTTTTAGGGGGTTTCGCCATGTCGGCCAGGCTGGTCTGGAGCTCCTGACCTCAGGCGATCCGCCCGCCTCGGCCTCCCAAAGCGCTGCGATTACAGGCGTAAGCCACCGCGCCGGGCTCTTTCATCCTGTCTTTATTTTCTGAGATAGAGTCTCGCTCGGACGCTCAGGTTGGACTGCAATGGCGTGATCTCGGCTCGCTGAAACTTCCGCCTCCCGGGTTCAAGCGATTCTCCTGTCTCAGCCTCCCGAGTAGCTGGGATTATTGACGCGCAGCACCACGCCCGGCTAATTTTTGTGGTTTTTGTATCTTCTGTCTTCTGCTCTTTAGTACCGCATAGAGCCGCAGAAGACTAGTGAGTCGAACAAACAGCCCCTCTTGCAGCAGTTGTTGATCACGGGGCTGCCCCCGGTACTCATCCTGTGTCTCTCGTCCAAATCCCCGCTCCTCCTCAGCTATCACCTCTGCCGATGCTGGTGGTTTCCCTGGGTACCGGGAACCAAACTCTCATTCCCCAGGGGCCTAAGCCCCCCGTGGCCAGGCCCTTCTCAAGTCAGGGTTCCTGCACATTCACAGTTACGGGTGGCCCTGGGAGTAACACCTGGCACCCAAACAGATCACCAGAGTCCACACATAGTCCACCTGCCCTCCCTGCGTAAGATCAGCTCTCCCTCCTCCCGACGATAGATCAGGGTCAATGATCCCTGCCAAGATGGCGACTGCTCCAGCCTGCTGGTCCAACCTGTCCAGCCACAGCTGTTGCTCGAAGGCTTCAAGTTCAATGGGACCCTCTCCCGCTTTCTACAAACTGGTTCCTTTATTTTTATGTTTATTTATTTGGGACGGGGTCTGGCTCTGTCACCCAGGCTGGAGTGCAGTGGTGCAATCACTGCTCACTGCAGCATCCACCTCCCAGCGTCCACCCATCCTCCTGGCCTCAGCCTCTGGAACAGCTGGGGTACAGATACGCCCCAGCCCGAACAGGTTTTCACTAGGTTGCCTGGGCTCTTTCTTTCTTTGTCTGTGTTGGTTGGTTGGTTGGTTTTTGTTTGTTTGTTTCGAGACGGGGCTCCGGCTCTGCCGCCGGGGCTGCAGGGCAATGGCGCGATCTCACCTCACTGCGGCCTTCTGGGCTCAAGCGATCCTCCCACTGTGCCCGGCCTGAAGACAGCCTTTAGAGAAAGAAGCAGGGGGAGTTCTTCCGAGGACAGACAAGATTTCTGGAGTTTGGAAAGGGTGAGAGACTGGGTCAGCGAAAGGAACATTCCGATCTTTATGTTGGGATGCAACGTATAGATACAGGGATGAGACCCAAAAGAGCCGGCAGAGATTTGTCATCGTGGTCGCAAGGCAACTGCCGGTGGCTGATCCCGTAAAGGATACACATACCTAGAGCGGAGCCTAAAGATGCATCAAGCATGACGGGTGGAGCCACGATGCTTGGACTCGAGCTCTGCTCCTGTGCGTTCCGTGATAAATGGCTTATACTACCTGCACCTCAGTTTTTCCCGGGCAAAAAAGGAAGCTTGCTGCCGGTGCGTTGGCACCTGCCTTGAAGTGCCAGCTACTCAGCGGGCTGAAGAGGAAGAAGTGCCTACTAGGAAGACACGTGGACACGTATGTTTACTGCAGCACTATTTACAATAGCAAAGACTTGGAACCAACTCGAATGCCCATGAATGATAGGCTGGATAAAGAAAGTGTGGCACGTATACACCATGGAATTACTAGGCAGCCATAAAAAAGGATGAGTTCATGTCCTCTGCGGGAACGTGGATGAAGCTGGAAGGCCTCATTCTCAGCAAACTCACACAGAAAGCGAAAACCAAACACCGCATGTTCTCGCTCCTAAGTGGGAGTTGAACAGTGAGAACACATGGGACACAGGGAGGGGAACATCACACGCCGGGCCCTGACGGGGCGTGGGGGGCAAGGGGAGAGAGAGCATTAGGCCAAATAGCCAACGCACGCGGGGCTTCAAACCTAGACGACTGGTGGCTAGGTGCAGCAAAGCACCGTGGCACACGTGTACCTATGTTCCAAACCTGCACGTCCTGCACATGTACCCCAGAACTTGGGAGGGGGTGGGGGAAACCAAAAGAGCCGGGGAGAGGCGGGGCGGGAGAGAGAGAGAGAGAGAGAGAGAGAGACAGAGAGACAGAGAGACAGAGAGAGAGAGAGAGAGAGAGAGAGATAGACAGACAGACAGACAGAGACAGACAGACAGACAGACAGATAGAGAGATAGAGAGAGGAGAAGGAAGTTCAATTCCGGGTGGATCCCATTCCTTTTAAAGGTCGCCACCCACTCGACTGCCAAGCCGAGATCCTAAGGACCTCCCCAAAGGAGTAGGTCGTGGCCTTCCCGAAGCGCAGTAGTCACGGTGGAAACGGAAGCGTGCCGCATAAGCCTACCGTCTACCGCCCGCAGATCAGGAACCTCGCGGTACTTCAGGGAAACAGTTAAGTCGAGCCGGCGCGTCACAGGCACTCGGCGTGCAAGCCGCCCCGCAGGTGCTACCGTCTCTTACCTCCCTCTACTTTTAGGAGACGCGTTGTATCCCCGGAGGGGGTGCACCGTTCCTGGAGGTACTGCAATACCAGGTCGATGCGTGGAGTGGACGGAGCAAGCTCCTATTCCATCTCCCTGCTCCAAAAATCCATTTAATATATTGTCCTCGGATAGAGGACGTATCAGATATTAAACTGATAAGAACAGATACTACACTTGATCTTAGCCAAAAGGCCGAGAAGCGATGCGGTCGCCTTCGCGCCCGCCGTCACCGTCCCACTCTCATCCACATTCAAGTCGCGGTGAGAGCCCCAGCCTCGCTCCTTGCCCCATTCCCTCTGTCTCGTCCACAGCGCTATTGACGCCCTTACACTCTCGGGCTGATTTCTCATTCTCCGCCTTTGAAAAGGGAAATCTTACACCCGTGCTTCTTCCGGCGTTCCCGGGCTTTCATTTCGAATTTGCATGCCCCGCCCTTTCACAGAGGGCGTGGCCTCCGCCGTTGACTCCGCCCCCGGGGCCGCCTCTGCCTGGGGGAGCCGGGGCTCCGCTGGGGGCGACTTCCTTGTTCGTACGGAGCCAGCGGAAAGACAGAACCGGAAGGGACTGGGGGCGAAGGCGACGGGGGTCTGTGGAAGAGACCTGTCGGCGGAGAGCGGTCCACGTTTTCCTGGAGAAAGACGAGGCCCCAGGGCAGGAGCGCGGGCTGCGCTGGGCCTTTACTTCGCCGCCCGCGGGCGGGGAGACCGGCCCCGTACCCGAGGGGACGAGGGGCCCATGCCCAGTCAGGGAAGCCGAAGGCCTGGAGGGGCTTCCGGGAGCAGGGGCTGGAGTTCCTCTGCCAGGCAGGAGGCTGGCACCAGACACCCGGCAGAGGGAGGCGGCGAGGGCCCAGCAAGGATTCTCCCCAGCCCCTGTGCCTGCGTCTCCTGCGGCTTCTGTGCGCGGACCGTGTCCTGTGCTGTGTAGGGAAAGCTGCCTCTCTGCTCGGGACGTGGATTCCTTTCCCCTCCTCCTCGCCTGGCTACCTCTGACGCAGGTCGTCAGGACTCCGCTTGGGTGTCACCCGTCCAGGAAGCCTCCCTTAGTCAAGGGCCCTCGGCACCCGCCCCGTATGTGACTAGCAGCCCTCCTGTGTATTTCATCGCGCCCCCGTTGTTTATATCAGCTATTCCACTCACCACCCTTCTGGGCAACCCTTTATCTCCCGCTCTGAGATCCCATCGCTGAGGGCTGGGACCCCTCCTCAGTGCTTATCCCTGTTTCCCCGCGCGAGTCTGGCGCCTGGCGTGTGGAAGGCGCTCAGTAAACGTTTGTGGAGCGAAGAAACGACGCAAAGGTGATGAGCACGACAGACCGTGATGAGCACGACGCAGTTAGGAGGCTGTTGGCCCGGCGCGGGGGAAAAGGGGGAAGGTCGGGCTCGGGGTGGCAGGACCCCAGAGGGCAGGGGTGACTGCCAGGGTGCTCTTGGGGCAAGGTGGGCGTCAAGGCCCCCAGCAAGGTTGGGATAAAGTTTCTCTCCGAGGCACAGACTGCCGCCTGCGGGCTCAGCATTTACCTCTCCCTTCCTCCTTCCTAACGCAACGTCAGCGGAGGGCTGAGGGCTTTACTGCGCATTACCTGGAAAACTTATTTCACTCCACGGCCCTAAGAGGTGGGCCTTATTATTAGCCACGGCCAGGGTTAGGGTGAGGCCACCGCTCCAGGGCAGAATTTCAGGGGGCGCCCACCCCCCCCCCCGCCCTAAATCATTCAGCAATCAACATAAATTATAGTTCAACGCAATATATCTTATCTTGTGGGCCGCAAGCCACCCAGGTGCCCAGGCAAGAGCCTGAAGGCACAAGCTGTTCCAGTATAGTAAAGAAAATAATTAGAATAAGAAAAGTTTTACTAGAGATAGGAAACGGATAGGATTATATCTGACTATTATTAATCATTAGTTTGTAGCATTACTCTTTGTTCTATTACCATAATAATCTCTGTTCTGTTATGATTACCTCGGGGGAAACCAGGCCACACAGAGTTAGGAGCTGAAGGGCCACAGTGAGAGGTGACCAGAAGACAAGAGCGTGAGCCCTCATTCACGCCCAGAGAAGGGCCGCTGGAGGGCTCCTTGGCCTAGCGGTAATGCCAGTGCCTGGGAAGGCCCTGGTTACTTAGCAGGCCTTGGTCTAGCGGTGGCCCCAGTGCCTGGGAAGGCACCCGTTACTTAGCAGACCGAGAAAGGGAATCTCCCTCTCTCCAGGGGAGACAGAGAACGCTCTGCTCCACCACCTCTTGTGGGAGGTCTGACATTAGCCAGGCCGGCCCGCAGTCATCCGGAGGCTTCAACGTCTCCCTGTGATGCTGTGCTTCAGTGGTCACGCTCCTTGTTCACTTTCATGTTCCGCCTGTACACCTGGCTCCTCCTTTTAAGTCCTTAGAAGACAGCAGTAGCAGAATTAGTAGAAGTACCACAGTCTTCGATCTTTCTGATAAGTGCATGGAAGAAACGCTGACGTTTGCTGTCCTCCCTCTCCACCTCGGCTACCACAAAGGGAAAGGCCCCCTGTCCAGTGGACACGTGACTCGCGTGACCTATCGATCATTGGAGATGACTGGCACTCCTTACCCTGCCCCCTTGCCTTGACTACAATAAATAGCAGCGCCTCCAGGCATTCGGGGCCACTACCTGTCTGCCTCCACGCTTTGGTGGCAGTGGTCCCCCGGGCCCAGCTGTCTTTCTTCCTATCTCTTTGTCTTCTGTCTTTATCTCTACGATCTCTCGTCTCCGCGCACACACACGAAGAGAAAACCCACAGACCCGGTAGGGGTGGACCCTACATTATCTCAGCTACAAGGTAATCAAGATATTCATGTGGACTACTGAGTCTTTCGGTGCCCCCTTGCTGTTTTATTTTTGTCCTGCGGCCGAGTGTTTCCCTCACTTCACGCCAACCCAATCTCCGCCGCCCTGTCTTGTCATCCCCATTCTACAGCCCAGCACGGTGTAGTATGGCAGCCGCTAGCCACAGGTATCTAGGGAGCCCTGGAAATGTGGTCAGTTCTAATGGAGCTGTGCTATACACATGAGATTTTGATGGCAGTGGGAGTAAAATTCTCCCAATTTTTTTCTTTTTTTTTTTTTTTCAGACGGAGGTTCCGCTCTTGTTACCCAGCCTGGAGTCCAATGGCGCGATCTAGGCTCTCTGCAACCTCCGCCTCCCGGGTTCAAGCGATTCCCCTGCCTCAGCCTCCCGAGCAGCTGGGACTACGGGCATGTGCCACCACGCCCGGCTAAGTTTGTATTTTTAGTACAGACGGGGTTTCTCCATGTTGGTCAGGCTGGTCTCCAACTCCCGACCTCCGGTGATCTGCCCAGCTGCCGCCTCCCAAAGTGTTGCTTGCGATTACAGGCTTGAGCCACCGCTCACCCAGGCTTTTTTTCTTTTTTCTTTTTTTTTTTTTTTTGAGAGACAAACTCTTGCTCTGTCGCCCAGGCTGGAGTGCAGTGGCGCGATGTCGGCTCACTGCAGCCTCTACCTCCCGGGTTCCAGCGATTCTCCTGCCTCGGCCTCCTGGGTAGCTGGGATTACAGGCGTAGGCCACCACGCCCGGCTAATTTTTGTATTTTTAGGGGGTTTCGCCATGTCGGCCAGGCTGGTCTGGAGCTCCTGACCTCAGGCGATCCGCCCGCCTCGGCCTCCCAAAGCGCTGCGATTACAGGCGTAAGCCACCGCGCCGGGCTCTTTCATCCTGTCTTTATTTTCTGAGATAGAGTCTCGCTCGGACGCTCAGGTTGGACTGCAATGGCGTGATCTCGGCTCGCTGAAACTTCCGCCTCCCGGGTTCAAGCGATTCTCCTGTCTCAGCCTCCCGAGTAGCTGGGATTATTGACGCGCAGCACCACGCCCGGCTAATTTTTGTGGTTTTTGTATCTTCTGTCTTCTGCTCTTTAGTACCGCATAGAGCCGCAGAAGACTAGTGAGTCGAACAAACAGCCCCTCTTGCAGCAGTTGTTGATCACGGGGCTGCCCCCGGTACTCATCCTGTGTCTCTCGTCCAAATCCCCGCTCCTCCTCAGCTATCACCTCTGCCGATGCTGGTGGTTTCCCTGGGTACCGGGAACCAAACTCTCATTCCCCAGGGGCCTAAGCCCCCCGTGGCCAGGCCCTTCTCAAGTCAGGGTTCCTGCACATTCACAGTTACGGGTGGCCCTGGGAGTAACACCTGGCACCCAAACAGATCACCAGAGTCCACACATAGTCCACCTGCCCTCCCTGCGTAAGATCAGCTCTCCCTCCTCCCGACGATAGATCAGGGTCAATGATCCCTGCCAAGATGGCGACTGCTCCAGCCTGCTGGTCCAACCTGTCCAGCCACAGCTGTTGCTCGAAGGCTTCAAGTTCAATGGGACCCTCTCCCGCTTTCTACAAACTGGTTCCTTTATTTTTATGTTTATTTATTTGGGACGGGGTCTGGCTCTGTCACCCAGGCTGGAGTGCAGTGGTGCAATCACTGCTCACTGCAGCATCCACCTCCCAGCGTCCACCCATCCTCCTGGCCTCAGCCTCTGGAACAGCTGGGGTACAGATACGCCCCAGCCCGAACAGGTTTTCACTAGGTTGCCTGGGCTCTTTCTTTCTTTGTCTGTGTTGGTTGGTTGGTTGGTTTTTGTTTGTTTGTTTCGAGACGGGGCTCCGGCTCTGCCGCCGGGGCTGCAGGGCAATGGCGCGATCTCACCTCACTGCGGCCTTCTGGGCTCAAGCGATCCTCCCACTGTGCCCGGCCTGAAGACAGCCTTTAGAGAAAGAAGCAGGGGGAGTTCTTCCGAGGACAGACAAGATTTCTGGAGTTTGGAAAGGGTGAGAGACTGGGTCAGCGAAAGGAACATTCCGATCTTTATGTTGGGATGCAACGTATAGATACAGGGATGAGACCCAAAAGAGCCGGCAGAGATTTGTCATCGTGGTCGCAAGGCAACTGCCGGTGGCTGATCCCGTAAAGGATACACATACCTAGAGCGGAGCCTAAAGATGCATCAAGCATGACGGGTGGAGCCACGATGCTTGGACTCGAGCTCTGCTCCTGTGCGTTCCGTGATAAATGGCTTATACTACCTGCACCTCAGTTTTTCCCGGGCAAAAAAGGAAGCTTGCTGCCGGTGCGTTGGCACCTGCCTTGAAGTGCCAGCTACTCAGCGGGCTGAAGAGGAAGAAGTGCCTACTAGGAAGACACGTGGACACGTATGTTTACTGCAGCACTATTTACAATAGCAAAGACTTGGAACCAACTCGAATGCCCATGAATGATAGGCTGGATAAAGAAAGTGTGGCACGTATACACCATGGAATTACTAGGCAGCCATAAAAAAGGATGAGTTCATGTCCTCTGCGGGAACGTGGATGAAGCTGGAAGGCCTCATTCTCAGCAAACTCACACAGAAAGCGAAAACCAAACACCGCATGTTCTCGCTCCTAAGTGGGAGTTGAACAGTGAGAACACATGGGACACAGGGAGGGGAACATCACACGCCGGGCCCTGACGGGGCGTGGGGGGCAAGGGGAGAGAGAGCATTAGGCCAAATAGCCAACGCACGCGGGGCTTCAAACCTAGACGACTGGTGGCTAGGTGCAGCAAAGCACCGTGGCACACGTGTACCTATGTTCCAAACCTGCACGTCCTGCACATGTACCCCAGAACTTGGGAGGGGGTGGGGGAAACCAAAAGAGCCGGGGAGAGGCGGGGCGGGAGAGAGAGAGAGAGAGAGACAGAGAGACAGAGAGACAGAGAGACAGAGAGAGAGAGAGAGAGAGAGAGAGATAGACAGACAGACAGACAGAGACAGACAGACAGACAGACAGATAGAGAGATAGAGAGAGGAGAAGGAAGTTCAATTCCGGGTGGATCCCATTCCTTTTAAAGGTCGCCACCCACTCGACTGCCAAGCCGAGATCCTAAGGACCTCCCCAAAGGAGTAGGTCGTGGCCTTCCCGAAGCGCAGTAGTCACGGTGGAAACGGAAGCGTGCCGCATAAGCCTACCGTCTACCGCCCGCAGATCAGGAACCTCGCGGTACTTCAGGGAAACAGTTAAGTCGAGCCGGCGCGTCACAGGCACTCGGCGTGCAAGCCGCCCCGCAGGTGCTACCGTCTCTTACCTCCCTCTACTTTTAGGAGACGCGTTGTATCCCCGGAGGGGGTGCACCGTTCCTGGAGGTACTGCAATACCAGGTCGATGCGTGGAGTGGACGGAGCAAGCTCCTATTCCATCTCCCTGCTCCAAAAATCCATTTAATATATTGTCCTCGGATAGAGGACGTGTCAGATATTAAACTGATAAGAACAGATACTACACTTGATCTTAGCCAAAAGGCCGAGAAGCGATGCGGTCGCCTTCGCGCCCGCCGTCACCGTCCCACTCTCATCCACATTCAAGTCGCGGTGAGAGCCCCAGCCTCGCTCCTTGCCCCATTCCCTCTGTCTCGTCCACAGCGCTATTGACGCCCTTACACTCTCGGGCTGATTTCTCATTCTCCGCCTTTGAAAAGGGAAATCTTACACCCGTGCTTCTTCCGGCGTTCCCGGGCTTTCATTTCGAATTTGCATGCCCCGCCCTTTCACAGAGGGCGTGGCCTCCGCCGTTGACTCCGCCCCCGGGGCCGCCTCTGCCTGGGGGAGCCGGGGCTCCGCTGGGGGCGACTTCCTTGTTCGTACGGAGCCAGCGGAAAGACAGAACCGGAAGGGACTGGGGGCGAAGGCGACGGGGGTCTGTGGAAGAGACCTGTCGGCGGAGAGCGGTCCACGTTTTCCTGGAGAAAGACGAGGCCCCAGGGCAGGAGCGCGGGCTGCGCTGGGCCTTTACTTCGCCGCCCGCGGGCGGGGAGACCGGCCCCGTACCCGAGGGGACGAGGGGCCCATGCCCAGTCAGGGAAGCCGAAGGCCTGGAGGGGCTTCCGGGAGCAGGGGCTGGAGTTCCTCTGCCAGGCAGGAGGCTGGCACCAGACACCCGGCAGAGGGAGGCGGCGAGGGCCCAGCAAGGATTCTCCCCAGCCCCTGTGCCTGCGTCTCCTGCGGCTTCTGTGCGCGGACCGTGTCCTGTGCTGTGTAGGGAAAGCTGCCTCTCTGCTCGGGACGTGGATTCCTTTCCCCTCCTCCTCGCCTGGCTACCTCTGACGCAGGTCGTCAGGACTCCGCTTGGGTGTCACCCGTCCAGGAAGCCTCCCTTAGTCAAGGGCCCTCGGCACCCGCCCCGTATGTGACTAGCAGCCCTCCTGTGTATTTCATCGCGCCCCCGTTGTTTATATCAGCTATTCCACTCACCACCCTTCTGGGCAACCCTTTATCTCCCGCTCTGAGATCCCATCGCTGAGGGCTGGGACCCCTCCTCAGTGCTTATCCCTGTTTCCCCGCGCGAGTCTGGCGCCTGGCGTGTGGAAGGCGCTCAGTAAACGTTTGTGGAGCGAAGAAACGACGCAAAGGTGATGAGCACGACAGACCGTGATGAGCACGACGCAGTTAGGAGGCTGTTGGCCCGGCGCGGGGGAAAAGGGGGAAGGTCGGGCTCGGGGTGGCAGGACCCCAGAGGGCAGGGGTGACTGCCGGGGTGCTCTTGGGGCAAGGTGGGCGTCAAGGCCCCCAGCAAGGTTGGGATAAAGTTTCTCTCCGAGGCACAGACTGCCGCCTGCGGGCTCAGCATTTACCTCTCCCTTCCTCCTTCCTAACGCAACGTCAGCGGAGGGCTGAGGGCTTTACTGCGCATTACCTGGAAAACTTATTTCACTCCACGGCCCTAAGAGGTGGGCCTTATTATTAGCCACGGCCAGGGTTAGGGTGAGGCCACCGCTCCAGGGCAGAATTTCAGGGGGCGCCCACCCCCCCCCCCGCCCTAAATCATTCAGCAATCAACATAAATTATAGTTCAACGCAATATATCTTATCTTGTGGGCCGCAAGCCACCCAGGTGCCCAGGCAAGAGCCTGAAGGCACAAGCTGTTCCAGTATAGTAAAGAAAATAATTAGAATAAGAAAAGTTTTACTAGAGATAGGAAACGGATAGGATTATATCTGACTATTATTAATCATTAGTTTGTAGCATTACTCTTTGTTCTATTACCATAATAATCTCTGTTCTATTATGATTACCTCGGGGGAAACCAGGCCACACAGAGTTAGGAGCTGAAGGGCCACAGTGAGAGGTGACCAGAAGACAAGAGCGTGAGCCCTCATTCACGCCCAGAGAAGGGCCGCTGGAGGGCTCCTTGGCCTAGCGGTAATGCCAGTGCCTGGGAAGGCCCTGGTTACTTAGCAGGCCTTGGTCTAGCGGTGGCCCCAGTGCCTGGGAAGGCACCCGTTACTTAGCAGACCGAGAAAGGGAATCTCCCTCTCTCCAGGGGAGACAGAGAACGCTCTGCTCCACCACCTCTTGTGGGAGGTCTGACATTAGCCAGGCCGGCCCGCAGTCATCCGGAGGCTTCAACGTCTCCCTGTGATGCTGTGCTTCAGTGGTCACGCTCCTTGTTCACTTTCATGTTCCGCCTGTACCCCTGGCTCCCCCTTTTAAGTCCTTAGAAGACAGCAGTAGCAGAATTAGTAGAAGTACCACAGTCTTCGATCTTTCTGATAAGTGCATGGAAGAAACGCTGACGTTTGCTGTCCTCCCTCTCCACCTCGGCTACCACAAAGGGAAAGGCCCCCTGTCCAGTGGACACGTGACTCGCGTGACCTATCGATCATTGGAGATGACTGGCACTCCTTACCCTGCCCCCTTGCCTTGACTACAATAAATAGCAGCGCCTCCAGGCATTCGGGGCCACTACCTGTCTGCCTCCACGCTTTGGTGGCAGTGGTCCCCCGGGCCCAGCTGTCTTTCTTCCTATCTCTTTGTCTTCTGTCTTTATCTCTACGATCTCTCGTCTCCACGCACACACACGAAGAGAAAACCCACAGACCCGGTAGGGGTGGACCCTACATTATCTCAGCTACAAGGTAATCAAGATATTCATGTGGACTACTGAGTCTTTCGGTGCCCCCTTGCTGTTTTATTTTTGTCCTGCGGCCGAGTGTTTCCCTCACTTCACGCCAACCCAATCTCCGCCGCCCTGTCTTGTCATCCCCATTCTACAGCCCAGCACGGTGTAGTATGGCAGCCGCTAGCCACAGGTATCTAGGGAGCCCTGGAAATGTGGTCAGTTCTAATGGAGCTGTGCTATACACATGAGATTTTGATGGCAGTGGGAGTAAAATTCTCCCAATTTTTTTCTTTTTTTTTTTTTTTTCAGACGGAGGTTCCGCTCTTGTTACCCAGCCTGGAGTCCAATGGCGCGATCTAGGCTCTCTGCAACCTCCGCCTCCCGGGTTCAAGCGATTCCCCTGCCTCAGCCTCCCGAGCAGCTGGGACTACGGGCATGTGCCACCACGCCCGGCTAAGTTTGTATTTTTAGTACAGACGGGGTTTCTCCATGTTGGTCAGGCTGGTCTCCAACTCCCGACCTCCGGTGATCTGCCCAGCTGCCGCCTCCCAAAGTGTTGCTTGCGATTACAGGCTTGAGCCACCGCTCACCCAGGCTTTTTTTCTTTTTTCTTTTTTTTTTGTTTTGAGAGACAAACTCTTGCTCTGTCGCCCAGGCTGGAGTGCAGTGGCGCGATGTCGGCTCACTGCAGCCTCTACCTCCCGGGTTCCAGCGATTCTCCTGCCTCGGCCTCCTGGGTAGCTGGGATTACAGGCGTAGGCCACCACGCCCGGCTAATTTTTGTATTTTTAGGGGGTTTCGCCATGTCGGCCAGGCTGGTCTGGAGCTCCTGACCTCAGGCGATCCGCCCGCCTCGGCCTCCCAAAGCGCTGCGATTACAGGCGTAAGCCACCGCGCCGGGCTCTTTCATCCTGTCTTTATTTTCTGAGATAGAGTCTCGCTCGGACGCTCAGGTTGGACTGCAATGGCGTGATCTCGGCTCGCTGAAACTTCCGCCTCCCGGGTTCAAGCGATTCTCCTGTCTCAGCCTCCCGAGTAGCTGGGATTATTGACGCGCAGCACCACGCCCGGCTAATTTTTGTGGTTTTTGTATCTTCTGTCTTCTGCTCTTTAGTACCGCATAGAGCCGCAGAAGACTAGTGAGTCGAACAAACAGCCCCTCTTGCAGCAGTTGTTGATCACGGGGCTGCCCCCGGTACTCATCCTGTGTCTCTCGTCCAAATCCCCGCTCCTCCTCAGCTATCACCTCTGCCGATGCTGGTGGTTTCCCTGGGTACCGGGAACCAAACTCTCATTCCCCAGGGGCCTAAGCCCCCCGTGGCCAGGCCCTTCTCAAGTCAGGGTTCCTGCACATTCACAGTTACGGGTGGCCCTGGGAGTAACACCTGGCACCCAAACAGATCACCAGAGTCCACACATAGTCCACCTGCCCTCCCTGCGTAAGATCAGCTCTCCCTCCTCCCGACGATAGATCAGGGTCAATGATCCCTGCCAAGATGGCGACTGCTCCAGCCTGCTGGTCCAACCTGTCCAGCCACAGCTGTTGCTCGAAGGCTTCAAGTTCAATGGGACCCTCTCCCGCTTTCTACAAACTGGTTCCTTTATTTTTATGTTTATTTATTTGGGACGGGGTCTGGCTCTGTCACCCAGGCTGGAGTGCAGTGGTGCAATCACTGCTCACTGCAGCATCCACCTCCCAGCGTCCACCCATCCTCCTGGCCTCAGCCTCTGGAACAGCTGGGGTACAGATACGCCCCAGCCCGAACAGGTTTTCACTAGGTTGCCTGGGCTCTTTCTTTCTTTGTCTGTGTTGGTTGGTTGGTTGGTTTTTGTTTGTTTGTTTCGAGACGGGGCTCCGGCTCTGCCGCCGGGGCTGCAGGGCAATGGCGCGATCTCACCTCACTGCGGCCTTCTGGGCTCAAGCGATCCTCCCACTGTGCCCGGCCTGAAGACAGCCTTTAGAGAAAGAAGCAGGGGGAGTTCTTCCGAGGACAGACAAGATTTCTGGAGTTTGGAAAGGGTGAGAGACTGGGTCAGCGAAAGGAACATTCCGATCTTTATGTTGGGATGCAACGTATAGATACAGGGATGAGACCCAAAAGAGCCGGCAGAGATTTGTCATCGTGGTCGCAAGGCAACTGCCGGTGGCTGATCCCGTAAAGGATACACATACCTAGAGCGGAGCCTAAAGATGCATCAAGCATGACGGGTGGAGCCACGATGCTTGGACTCGAGCTCTGCTCCTGTGCGTTCCGTGATAAATGGCTTATACTACCTGCACCTCAGTTTTTCCCGGGCAAAAAAGGAAGCTTGCTGCCGGTGCGTTGGCACCTGCCTTGAAGTGCCAGCTACTCAGCGGGCTGAAGAGGAAGAAGTGCCTACTAGGAAGACACGTGGACACGTATGTTTACTGCAGCACTATTTACAATAGCAAAGACTTGGAACCAACTCGAATGCCCATGAATGATAGGCTGGATAAAGAAAGTGTGGCACGTATACACCATGGAATTACTAGGCAGCCATAAAAAAGGATGAGTTCATGTCCTCTGCGGGAACGTGGATGAAGCTGGAAGGCCTCATTCTCAGCAAACTCACACAGAAAGCGAAAACCAAACACCGCATGTTCTCGCTCCTAAGTGGGAGTTGAACAGTGAGAACACATGGGACACAGGGAGGGGAACATCACACGCCGGGCCCTGACGGGGCGTGGGGGGCAAGGGGAGAGAGAGCATTAGGCCAAATAGCCAACGCACGCGGGGCTTCAAACCTAGACGACTGGTGGCTAGGTGCAGCAAAGCACCGTGGCACACGTGTACCTATGTTCCAAACCTGCACGTCCTGCACATGTACCCCAGAACTTGGGAGGGGGCGGGAGAGAGAGAGAGAGAGAGACAGAGAGACAGAGAGACAGAGAGAGAGAGAGAGAGAGAGAGATAGACAGACAGACAGACAGACAGAGACAGACAGACAGACAGATAGAGAGATAGAGAGAGGAGAAGGAAGTTCAATTCCGGGTGGATCCCATTCCTTTTAAAGGTCGCCACCCACTCGACTGCCAAGCCGAGATCCTAAGGACCTCCCCAAAGGAGTAGGTCGTGGCCTTCCCGAAGCGCAGTAGTCACGGTGGAAACGGAAGCGTGCCGCATAAGCCTACCGTCTACCGCCCGCAGATCAGGAACCTCGCGGTACTTCAGGGAAACAGTTAAGTCGAGCCGGCGCGTCACAGGCACTCGGCGTGCAAGCCGCCCCGCAGGTGCTACCGTCTCTTACCTCCCTCTACTTTTAGGAGACGCGTTGTATCCCCGGAGGGGGTGCACCGTTCCTGGAGGTACTGCAATACCAGGTCGATGCGTGGAGTGGACGGAGCAAGCTCCTATTCCATCTCCCTGCTCCAAAAATCCATTTAATATATTGTCCTCGGATAGAGGACGTATCAGATATTAAACTGATAAGAACAGATACTACACTTGATCTTAGCCAAAAGGCCGAGAAGCGATGCGGTCGCCTTCGCGCCCGCCGTCACCGTCCCACTCTCATCCACATTCAAGTCGCGGTGAGAGCCCCAGCCTCGCTCCTTGCCCCATTCCCTCTGTCTCGTCCACAGCGCTATTGACGCCCTTACACTCTCGGGCTGATTTCTCATTCTCCGCCTTTGAAAAGGGAAATCTTACACCCGTGCTTCTTCCGGCGTTCCCGGGCTTTCATTTCGAATTTGCATGCCCCGCCCTTTCACAGAGGGCGTGGCCTCCGCCGTTGACTCCGCCCCCGGGGCCGCCTCTGCCTGGGGGAGCCGGGGCTCCGCTGGGGGCGACTTCCTTATTCGTACGGAGCCAGCGGAAAGACAGAACCGGAAGGGACTGGGGGCGAAGGCGACGGGGGTCTGTGGAAGAGACCTGTCGGCGGAGAGCGGTCCACGTTTTCCTGGAGAAAGACGAGGCCCCAGGGCAGGAGCGCGGGCTGCGCTGGGCCTTTACTTCGCCGCCCGCGGGCGGGGAGACCGGCCCCGTACCCGAGGGGACGAGGGGCCCATGCCCAGTCAGGGAAGCCGAAGGCCTGGAGGGGCTTCCGGGAGCAGGGGCTGGAGTTCCTCTGCCAGGCAGGAGGCTGGCACCAGACACCCGGCAGAGGGAGGCGGCGAGGGCCCAGCAAGGATTCTCCCCAGCCCCTGTGCCTGCGTCTCCTGCGGCTTCTGTGCGCGGACCGTGTCCTGTGCTGTGTAGGGAAAGCTGCCTCTCTGCTCGGGACGTGGATTCCTTTCCCCTCCTCCTCGCCTGGCTACCTCTGACGCAGGTCGTCAGGACTCCGCTTGGGTGTCACCCGTCCAGGAAGCCTCCCTTAGTCAAGGGCCCTCGGCACCCGCCCCGTATGTGACTAGCAGCCCTCCTGTGTATTTCATCGCGCCCCCGTTGTTTATATCAGCTATTCCACTCACCACCCTTCTGGGCAACCCTTTATCTCCCGCTCTGAGATCCCATCGCTGAGGGCTGGGACCCCTCCTCAGTGCTTATCCCTGTTTCCCCGCGCGAGTCTGGCGCCTGGCGTGTGGAAGGCGCTCAGTAAACGTTTGTGGAGCGAAGAAACGACGCAAAGGTGATGAGCACGACAGACCGTGATGAGCACGACGCAGTTAGGAGGCTGTTGGCCCGGCGCGGGGGAAAAGGGGGAAGGTCGGGCTCGGGGTGGCAGGACCCCAGAGGGCAGGGGTGACTGCCGGGGTGCTCTTGGGGCAAGGTGGGCGTCAAGGCCCCCAGCAAGGTTGGGATAAAGTTTCTCTCCGAGGCACAGACTGCCGCCTGCGGGCTCAGCATTTACCTCTCCCTTCCTCCTTCCTAACGCAACGTCAGCGGAGGGCTGAGGGCTTTACTGCGCATTACCTGGAAAACTTATTTCACTCCACGGCCCTAAGAGGTGGGCCTTATTATTAGCCACGGCCAGGGTTAGGGTGAGGCCACCGCTCCAGGGCAGAATTTCAGGGGGCGCCCACCCCCCCCCCCGCCCTAAATCATTCAGCAATCAACATAAATTATAGTTCAACGCAATATATCTTATCTTGTGGGCCGCAAGCCACCCAGGTGCCCAGGCAAGAGCCTGAAGGCACAAGCTGTTCCAGTATAGTAAAGAAAATAATTAGAATAAGAAAAGTTTTACTAGAGATAGGAAACGGATAGGATTATATCTGACTATTATTAATCATTAGTTTGTAGCATTACTCTTTGTTCTATTACCATAATAATCTCTGTTCTATTATGATTACCTTGGGGGAAACCAGGCCACACAGAGTTAGGAGCTGAAGGGCCACAGTGAGAGGTGACCAGAAGACAAGAGCGTGAGCCCTCATTCACGCCCAGAGAAGGGCCGCTGGAGGGCTCCTTGGCCTAGCGGTAATGCCAGTGCCTGGGAAGGCCCTGGTTACTTAGCAGGCCTTGGTCTAGCGGTGGCCCCAGTGCCTGGGAAGGCACCCGTTACTTAGCAGACCGAGAAAGGGAATCTCCCTCTCTCCAGGGGAGACAGAGAACGCTCTGCTCCACCACCTCTTGTGGGAGGTCTGACATTAGCCAGGCCGGCCCGCAGTCATCCGGAGGCTTCAACGTCTCCCTGTGATGCTGTGCTTCAGTGGTCACGCTCCTTGTTCACTTTCATGTTCCGCCTGTACCCCTGGCTCCCCCTTTTAAGTCCTTAGAAGACAGCAGTAGCAGAATTAGTAGAAGTACCACAGTCTTCGATCTTTCTGATAAGTGCATGGAAGAAACGCTGACGTTTGCTGTCCTCCCTCTCCACCTCGGCTACCACAAAGGGAAAGGCCCCCTGTCCAGTGGACACGTGACTCGCGTGACCTATCGATCATTGGAGATGACTGGCACTCCTTACCCTGCCCCCTTGCCTTGACTACAATAAATAGCAGCGCCTCCAGGCATTCGGGGCCACTACCTGTCTGCCTCCACGCTTTGGTGGCAGTGGTCCCCCGGGCCCAGCTGTCTTTCTTCCTATCTCTTTGTCTTCTGTCTTTATCTCTACGATCTCTCGTCTCCGCGCACACACACGAAGAGAAAACCCACAGACCCGGTAGGGGTGGACCCTACATTATCTCAGCTACAAGGTAATCAAGATATTCATGTGGACTACTGAGTCTTTCGGTGCCCCCTTGCTGTTTTATTTTTGTCCTGCGGCCGAGTGTTTCCCTCACTTCACGCCAACCCAATCTCCGCCGCCCTGTCTTGTCATCCCCATTCTACAGCCCAGCACGGTGTAGTATGGCAGCCGCTAGCCACAGGTATCTAGGGAGCCCTGGAAATGTGGTCAGTTCTAATGGAGCTGTGCTATACACATGAGATTTTGATGGCAGTGGGAGTAAAATTCTCCCAATTTTTTTCTTTTTTTTTTTTTTTTCAGACGGAGGTTCCGCTCTTGTTACCCAGCCTGGAGTCCAATGGCGCGATCTAGGCTCTCTGCAACCTCCGCCTCCCGGGTTCAAGCGATTCCCCTGCCTCAGCCTCCCGAGCAGCTGGGACTACGGGCATGTGCCACCACGCCCGGCTAAGTTTGTATTTTTAGTACAGACGGGGTTTCTCCATGTTGGTCAGGCTGGTCTCCAACTCCCGACCTCCGGTGATCTGCCCAGCTGCCGCCTCCCAAAGTGTTGCTTGCGATTACAGGCTTGAGCCACCGCTCACCCAGGCTTTTTTTCTTTTTTCTTTTTTTTTTTTTTTGAGAGACAAACTCTTGCTCTGTCGCCCAGGCTGGAGTGCAGTGGCGCGATGTCGGCTCACTGCAGCCTCTACCTCCCGGGTTCCAGCGATTCTCCTGCCTCGGCCTCCTGGGTAGCTGGGATTACAGGCGTAGGCCACCACGCCCGGCTAATTTTTGTATTTTTAGGGGGTTTCGTCATGTCGGCCAGGCTGGTCTGGAGCTCCTGACCTCAGGCGATCCGCCCGCCTCGGCCTCCCAAAGCGCTGCGATTACAGGCGTAAGCCACCGCGCCGGGCTCTTTCATCCTGTCTTTATTTTCTGAGATAGAGTCTCGCTCGGACGCTCAGGTTGGACTGCAATGGCGTGATCTCGGCTCGCTGAAACTTCCGCCTCCCGGGTTCAAGCGATTCTCCTGTCTCAGCCTCCCGAGTAGCTGGGATTATTGACGCGCAGCACCACGCCCGGCTAATTTTTGTGGTTTTTGTATCTTCTGTCTTCTGCTCTTTAGTACCGCATAGAGCCGCAGAAGACTAGTGAGTCGAACAAACAGCCCCTCTTGCAGCAGTTGTTGATCACGGGGCTGCCCCCGGTACTCATCCTGTGTCTCTCGTCCAAATCCCCGCTCCTCCTCAGCTATCACCTCTGCCGATGCTGGTGGTTTCCCTGGGTACCGGGAACCAAACTCTCATTCCCCAGGGGCCTAAGCCCCCCGTGGCCAGGCCCTTCTCAAGTCAGGGTTCCTGCACATTCACAGTTACGGGTGGCCCTGGGAGTAACACCTGGCACCCAAACAGATCACCAGAGTCCACACATAGTCCACCTGCCCTCCCTGCGTAAGATCAGCTCTCCCTCCTCCCGACGATAGATCAGGGTCAATGATCCCTGCCAAGATGGCGACTGCTCCAGCCTGCTGGTCCAACCTGTCCAGCCACAGCTGTTGCTCGAAGGCTTCAAGTTCAATGGGACCCTCTCCCGCTTTCTACAAACTGGTTCCTTTATTTTTATGTTTATTTATTTGGGACGGGGTCTGGCTCTGTCACCCAGGCTGGAGTGCAGTGGTGCAATCACTGCTCACTGCAGCATCCACCTCCCAGCGTCCACCCATCCTCCTGGCCTCAGCCTCTGGAACAGCTGGGGTACAGATACGCCCCAGCCCGAACAGGTTTTCACTAGGTTGCCTGGGCTCTTTCTTTCTTTGTCTGTGTTGGTTGGTTGGTTGGTTTTTGTTTGTTTGTTTCGAGACGGGGCTCCGGCTCTGCCGCCGGGGCTGCAGGGCAATGGCGCGATCTCACCTCACTGCGGCCTTCTGGGCTCAAGCGATCCTCCCACTGTGCCCGGCCTGAAGACAGCCTTTAGAGAAAGAAGCAGGGGGAGTTCTTCCGAGGACAGACAAGATTTCTGGAGTTTGGAAAGGGTGAGAGACTGGGTCAGCGAAAGGAACATTCCGATCTTTATGTTGGGATGCAACGTATAGATACAGGGATGAGACCCAAAAGAGCCGGCAGAGATTTGTCATCGTGGTCGCAAGGCAACTGCCGGTGGCTGATCCCGTAAAGGATACACATACCTAGAGCGGAGCCTAAAGATGCATCAAGCATGACGGGTGGAGCCACGATGCTTGGACTCGAGCTCTGCTCCTGTGCGTTCCGTGATAAATGGCTTATACTACCTGCACCTCAGTTTTTCCCGGGCAAAAAAGGAAGCTTGCTGCCGGTGCGTTGGCACCTGCCTTGAAGTGCCAGCTACTCAGCGGGCTGAAGAGGAAGAAGTGCCTACTAGGAAGACACGTGGACACGTATGTTTACTGCAGCACTATTTACAATAGCAAAGACTTGGAACCAACTCGAATGCCCATGAATGATAGGCTGGATAAAGAAAGTGTGGCACGTATACACCATGGAATTACTAGGCAGCCATAAAAAAGGATGAGTTCATGTCCTCTGCGGGAACGTGGATGAAGCTGGAAGGCCTCATTCTCAGCAAACTCACACAGAAAGCGAAAACCAAACACCGCATGTTCTCGCTCCTAAGTGGGAGTTGAACAGTGAGAACACATGGGACACAGGGAGGGGAACATCACACGCCGGGCCCTGACGGGGCGTGGGGGGCAAGGGGAGAGAGAGCATTAGGCCAAATAGCCAACGCACGCGGGGCTTCAAACCTAGACGACTGGTGGCTAGGTGCAGCAAAGCACCGTGGCACACGTGTACCTATGTTCCAAACCTGCACGTCCTGCACATGTACCCCAGAACTTGGGAGGGGGCGGGAGAGAGAGAGAGAGAGAGACAGAGAGACAGAGAGACAGAGAGAGAGAGAGAGAGAGAGAGAGATAGACAGACAGACAGACAGACAGAGACAGACAGACAGACAGACAGATAGAGAGATAGAGAGAGGAGAAGGAAGTTCAATTCCGGGTGGATCCCATTCCTTTTAAAGGTCGCCACCCACTCGACTGCCAAGCCGAGATCCTAAGGACCTCCCCAAAGGAGTAGGTCGTGGCCTTCCCGAAGCGCAGTAGTCACGGTGGAAACGGAAGCGTGCCGCATAAGCCTACCGTCTACCGCCCGCAGATCAGGAACCTCGCGGTACTTCAGGGAAACAGTTAAGTCGAGCCGGCGCGTCACAGGCACTCGGCGTGCAAGCCGCCCCGCAGGTGCTACCGTCTCTTACCTCCCTCTACTTTTAGGAGACGCGTTGTATCCCCGGAGGGGGTGCACCGTTCCTGGAGGTACTGCAATACCAGGTCGATGCGTGGAGTGGACGGAGCAAGCTCCTATTCCATCTCCCTGCTCCAAAAATCCATTTAATATATTGTCCTCGGATAGAGGACGTATCAGATATTAAACTGATAAGAACAGATACTACACTTGATCTTAGCCAAAAGGCCGAGAAGCGATGCGGTCGCCTTCGCGCCCGCCGTCACCGTCCCACTCTCATCCACATTCAAGTCGCGGTGAGAGCCCCAGCCTCGCTCCTTGCCCCATTCCCTCTGTCTCGTCCACAGCGCTATTGACGCCCTTACACTCTCGGGCTGATTTCTCATTCTCCGCCTTTGAAAAGGGAAATCTTACACCCGTGCTTCTTCCGGCGTTCCCGGGCTTTCATTTCGAATTTGCATGCCCCGCCCTTTCACAGAGGGCGTGGCCTCCGCCGTTGACTCCGCCCCCGGGGCCGCCTCTGCCTGGGGGAGCCGGGGCTCCGCTGGGGGCGACTTCCTTGTTCGTACGGAGCCAGCGGAAAGACAGAACCGGAAGGGACTGGGGGCGAAGGCGACGGGGGTCTGTGGAAGAGACCTGTCGGCGGAGAGCGGTCCACGTTTTCCTGGAGAAAGACGAGGCCCCAGGGCAGGAGCGCGGGCTGCGCTGGGCCTTTACTTCGCCGCCCGCGGGCGGGGAGACCGGCCCCGTACCCGAGGGGACGAGGGGCCCATGCCCAGTCAGGGAAGCCGAAGGCCTGGAGGGGCTTCCGGGAGCAGGGGCTGGAGTTCCTCTGCCAGGCAGGAGGCTGGCACCAGACACCCGGCAGAGGGAGGCGGCGAGGGCCCAGCAAGGATTCTCCCCAGCCCCTGTGCCTGCGTCTCCTGCGGCTTCTGTGCGCGGACCGTGTCCTGTGCTGTGTAGGGAAAGCTGCCTCTCTGCTCGGGACGTGGATTCCTTTCCCCTCCTCCTCGCCTGGCTACCTCTGACGCAGGTCGTCAGGACTCCGCTTGGGTGTCACCCGTCCAGGAAGCCTCCCTTAGTCAAGGGCCCTCGGCACCCGCCCCGTATGTGACTAGCAGCCCTCCTGTGTATTTCATCGCGCCCCCGTTGTTTATATCAGCTATTCCACTCACCACCCTTCTGGGCAACCCTTTATCTCCCGCTCTGAGATCCCATCGCTGAGGGCTGGGACCCCTCCTCAGTGCTTATCCCTGTTTCCCCGCGCGAGTCTGGCGCCTGGCGTGTGGAAGGCGCTCAGTAAACGTTTGTGGAGCGAAGAAACGACGCAAAGGTGATGAGCACGACAGACCGTGATGAGCACGACGCAGTTAGGAGGCTGTTGGCCCGGCGCGGGGGAAAAGGGGGAAGGTCGGGCTCGGGGTGGCAGGACCCCAGAGGGCAGGGGTGACTGCCGGGGTGCTCTTGGGGCAAGGTGGGCGTCAAGGCCCCCAGCAAGGTTGGGATAAAGTTTCTCTCCGAGGCACAGACTGCCGCCTGCGGGCTCAGCATTTACCTCTCCCTTCCTCCTTCCTAACGCAACGTCAGCGGAGGGCTGAGGGCTTTACTGCGCATTACCTGGAAAACTTATTTCACTCCACGGCCCTAAGAGGTGGGCCTTATTATTAGCCACGGCCAGGGTTAGGGTGAGGCCACCGCTCCAGGGCAGAATTTCAGGGGGCGCCCACCCCCCCCCGCCCTAAATCATTCAGCAATCAACATAAATTATAGTTCAACGCAATATATCTTATCTTGTGGGCCGCAAGCCACCCAGGTGCCCAGGCAAGAGCCTGAAGGCACAAGCTGTTCCAGTATAGTAAAGAAAATAATTAGAATAAGAAAAGTTTTACTAGAGATAGGAAACGGATAGGATTATATCTGACTATTATTAATCATTAGTTTGTAGCATTACTCTTTGTTCTATTACCATAATAATCTCTGTTCTATTATGATTACCTTGGGGGAAACCAGGCCACACAGAGTTAGGAGCTGAAGGGCCACAGTGAGAGGTGACCAGAAGACAAGAGCGTGAGCCCTCATTCACGCCCAGAGAAGGGCCGCTGGAGGGCTCCTTGGCCTAGCGGTAATGCCAGTGCCTGGGAAGGCCCTGGTTACTTAGCAGGCCTTGGTCTAGCGGTGGCCCCAGTGCCTGGGAAGGCACCCGTTACTTAGCAGACCGAGAAAGGGAATCTCCCTCTCTCCAGGGGAGACAGAGAACGCTCTGCTCCACCACCTCTTGTGGGAGGTCTGACATTAGCCAGGCCGGCCCGCAGTCATCCGGAGGCTTCAACGTCTCCCTGTGATGCTGTGCTTCAGTGGTCATGCTCCTTGTTCACTTTCATGTTCCGCCTGTACCCCTGGCTCCCCCTTTTAAGTCCTTAGAAGACAGCAGTAGCAGAATTAGTAGAAGTACCACAGTCTTCGATCTTTCTGATAAGTGCATGGAAGAAACGCTGACGTTTGCTGTCCTCCCTCTCCACCTCGGCTACCACAAAGGGAAAGGCCCCCTGTCCAGTGGACACGTGACTCGCGTGACCTATCGATCATTGGAGATGACTGGCACTCCTTACCCTGCCCCCTTGCCTTGACTACAATAAATAGCAGCGCCTCCAGGCATTCGGGGCCACTACCTGTCTGCCTCCACGCTTTGGTGGCAGTGGTCCCCCGGGCCCAGCTGTCTTTCTTCCTATCTCTTTGTCTTCTGTCTTTATCTCTACGATCTCTCGTCTCCGCGCACACACACGAAGAGAAAACCCACAGACCCGGTAGGGGTGGACCCTACATTATCTCAGCTACAAGGTAATCAAGATATTCATGTGGACTACTGAGTCTTTCGGTGCCCCCTTGCTGTTTTATTTTTGTCCTGCGGCCGAGTGTTTCCCTCACTTCACGCCAACCCAATCTCCGCCGCCCTGTCTTGTCATCCCCATTCTACAGCCCAGCACGGTGTAGTATGGCAGCCGCTAGCCACAGGTATCTAGGGAGCCCTGGAAATGTGGTCAGTTCTAATGGAGCTGTGCTATACACATGAGATTTTGATGGCAGTGGGAGTAAAATTCTCCCAATTTTTTTCTTTTTTTTTTTTTTTTCAGACGGAGGTTCCGCTCTTGTTACCCAGCCTGGAGTCCAATGGCGCGATCTAGGCTCTCTGCAACCTCCGCCTCCCGGGTTCAAGCGATTCCCCTGCCTCAGCCTCCCGAGCAGCTGGGACTACGGGCATGTGCCACCACGCCCGGCTAAGTTTGTATTTTTAGTACAGACGGGGTTTCTCCATGTTGGTCAGGCTGGTCTCCAACTCCCGACCTCCGGTGATCTGCCCAGCTGCCGCCTCCCAAAGTGTTGCTTGCGATTACAGGCTTGAGCCACCGCTCACCCAGGCTTTTTTTCTTTTTTTTTTTTTTTTTTTTGAGAGACAAACTCTTGCTCTGTCGCCCAGGCTGGAGTGCAGTGGCGCGATGTCGGCTCACTGCAGCCTCTACCTCCCGGGTTCCAGCGATTCTCCTGCCTCGGCCTCCTGGGTAGCTGGGATTACAGGCGTAGGCCACCACGCCCGGCTAATTTTTGTATTTTTAGGGGGTTTCGCCATGTCGGCCAGGCTGGTCTGGAGCTCCTGACCTCAGGCGATCCGCCCGCCTCGGCCTCCCAAAGCGCTGCGATTACAGGCGTAAGCCACCGCGCCGGGCTCTTTCATCCTGTCTTTATTTTCTGAGATAGAGTCTCGCTCGGACGCTCAGGTTGGACTGCAATGGCGTGATCTCGGCTCGCTGAAACTTCCGCCTCCCGGGTTCAAGCGATTCTCCTGTCTCAGCCTCCCGAGTAGCTGGGATTATTGACGCGCAGCACCACGCCCGGCTAATTTTTGTGGTTTTTGTATCTTCTGTCTTCTGCTCTTTAGTACCGCATAGAGCCGCAGAAGACTAGTGAGTCGAACAAACAGCCCCTCTTGCAGCAGTTGTTGATCACGGGGCTGCCCCCGGTACTCATCCTGTGTCTCTCGTCCAAATCCCCGCTCCTCCTCAGCTATCACCTCTGCCGATGCTGGTGGTTTCCCTGGGTACCGGGAACCAAACTCTCATTCCCCAGGGGCCTAAGCCCCCCGTGGCCAGGCCCTTCTCAAGTCAGGGTTCCTGCACATTCACAGTTACGGGTGGCCCTGGGAGTAACACCTGGCACCCAAACAGATCACCAGAGTCCACACATAGTCCACCTGCCCTCCCTGCGTAAGATCAGCTCTCCCTCCTCCCGACGATAGATCAGGGTCAATGATCCCTGCCAAGATGGCGACTGCTCCAGCCTGCTGGTCCAACCTGTCCAGCCACAGCTGTTGCTCGAAGGCTTCAAGTTCAATGGGACCCTCTCCCGCTTTCTACAAACTGGTTCCTTTATTTTTATGTTTATTTATTTGGGACGGGGTCTGGCTCTGTCACCCAGGCTGGAGTGCAGTGGTGCAATCACTGCTCACTGCAGCATCCACCTCCCAGCGTCCACCCATCCTCCTGGCCTCAGCCTCTGGAACAGCTGGGGTACAGATACGCCCCAGCCCGAACAGGTTTTCACTAGGTTGCCTGGGCTCTTTCTTTCTTTGTCTGTGTTGGTTGGTTGGTTGGTTTTTGTTTGTTTGTTTCGAGACGGGGCTCCGGCTCTGCCGCCGGGGCTGCAGGGCAATGGCGCGATCTCACCTCACTGCGGCCTTCTGGGCTCAAGCGATCCTCCCACTGTGCCCGGCCTGAAGACAGCCTTTAGAGAAAGAAGCAGGGGGAGTTCTTCCGAGGACAGACAAGATTTCTGGAGTTTGGAAAGGGTGAGAGACTGGGTCAGCGAAAGGAACATTCCGATCTTTATGTTGGGATGCAACGTATAGATACAGGGATGAGACCCAAAAGAGCCGGCAGAGATTTGTCATCGTGGTCGCAAGGCAACTGCCGGTGGCTGATCCCGTAAAGGATACACATACCTAGAGCGGAGCCTAAAGATGCATCAAGCATGACGGGTGGAGCCACGATGCTTGGACTCGAGCTCTGCTCCTGTGCGTTCCGTGATAAATGGCTTATACTACCTGCACCTCAGTTTTTCCCGGGCAAAAAAGGAAGCTTGCTGCCGGTGCGTTGGCACCTGCCTTGAAGTGCCAGCTACTCAGCGGGCTGAAGAGGAAGAAGTGCCTACTAGGAAGACACGTGGACACGTATGTTTACTGCAGCACTATTTACAATAGCAAAGACTTGGAACCAACTCGAATGCCCATGAATGATAGGCTGGATAAAGAAAGTGTGGCACGTATACACCATGGAATTACTAGGCAGCCATAAAAAAGGATGAGTTCATGTCCTCTGCGGGAACGTGGATGAAGCTGGAAGGCCTCATTCTCAGCAAACTCACACAGAAAGCGAAAACCAAACACCGCATGTTCTCGCTCCTAAGTGGGAGTTGAACAGTGAGAACACATGGGACACAGGGAGGGGAACATCACACGCCGGGCCCTGACGGGGCGTGGGGGGCAAGGGGAGAGAGAGCATTAGGCCAAATAGCCAACGCACGCGGGGCTTCAAACCTAGACGACTGGTGGCTAGGTGCAGCAAAGCACCGTGGCACACGTGTACCTATGTTCCAAACCTGCACGTCCTGCACATGTACCCCAGAACTTGGGAGGGGGCGGGAGAGAGAGAGAGAGAGAGACAGAGAGACAGAGAGACAGAGAGACAGAGAGAGAGAGAGAGAGAGAGAGATAGACAGACAGACAGACAGAGACAGACAGACAGACAGACAGATAGAGAGATAGAGAGAGGAGAAGGAAGTTCAATTCCGGGTGGATCCCATTCCTTTTAAAGGTCGCCACCCACTCGACTGCCAAGCCGAGATCCTAAGGACCTCCCCAAAGGAGTAGGTCGTGGCCTTCCCGAAGCGCAGTAGTCACGGTGGAAACGGAAGCGTGCCGCATAAGCCTACCGTCTACCGCCCGCAGATCAGGAACCTCGCGGTACTTCAGGGAAACAGTTAAGTCGAGCCGGCGCGTCACAGGCACTCGGCGTGCAAGCCGCCCCGCAGGTGCTACCGTCTCTTACCTCCCTCTACTTTTAGGAGACGCGTTGTATCCCCGGAGGGGGTGCACCGTTCCTGGAGGTACTGCAATACCAGGTCGATGCGTGGAGTGGACGGAGCAAGCTCCTATTCCATCTCCCTGCTCCAAAAATCCATTTAATATATTGTCCTCGGATAGAGGACGTATCAGATATTAAACTGATAAGAACAGATACTACACTTGATCTTAGCCAAAAGGCCGAGAAGCGATGCGGTCGCCTTCGCGCCCGCCGTCACCGTCCCACTCTCATCCACATTCAAGTCGCGGTGAGAGCCCCAGCCTCGCTCCTTGCCCCATTCCCTCTGTCTCGTCCACAGCGCTATTGACGCCCTTACACTCTCGGGCTGATTTCTCATTCTCCGCCTTTGAAAAGGGAAATCTTACACCCGTGCTTCTTCCGGCGTTCCCGGGCTTTCATTTCGAATTTGCATGCCCCGCCCTTTCACAGAGGGCGTGGCCTCCGCCGTTGACTCCGCCCCCGGGGCCGCCTCTGCCTGGGGGAGCCGGGGCTCCGCTGGGGGCGACTTCCTTGTTCGTACGGAGCCAGCGGAAAGACAGAACCGGAAGGGACTGGGGGCGAAGGCGACGGGGGTCTGTGGAAGAGACCTGTCGGCGGAGAGCGGTCCACGTTTTCCTGGAGAAAGACGAGGCCCCAGGGCAGGAGCGCGGGCTGCGCTGGGCCTTTACTTCGCCGCCCGCGGGCGGGGAGACCGGCCCCGTACCCGAGGGGACGAGGGGCCCATGCCCAGTCAGGGAAGCCGAAGGCCTGGAGGGGCTTCCGGGAGCAGGGGCTGGAGTTCCTCTGCCAGGCAGGAGGCTGGCACCAGACACCCGGCAGAGGGAGGCGGCGAGGGCCCAGCAAGGATTCTCCCCAGCCCCTGTGCCTGCGTCTCCTGCGGCTTCTGTGCGCGGACCGTGTCCTGTGCTGTGTAGGGAAAGCTGCCTCTCTGCTCGGGACGTGGATTCCTTTCCCCTCCTCCTCGCCTGGCTACCTCTGACGCAGGTCGTCAGGACTCCGCTTGGGTGTCACCCGTCCAGGAAGCCTCCCTTAGTCAAGGGCCCTCGGCACCCGCCCCGTATGTGACTAGCAGCCCTCCTGTGTATTTCATCGCGCCCCCGTTGTTTATATCAGCTATTCCACTCACCACCCTTCTGGGCAACCCTTTATCTCCCGCTCTGAGATCCCATCGCTGAGGGCTGGGACCCCTCCTCAGTGCTTATCCCTGTTTCCCCGCGCGAGTCTGGCGCCTGGCGTGTGGAAGGCGCTCAGTAAACGTTTGTGGAGCGAAGAAACGACGCAAAGGTGATGAGCACGACAGACCGTGATGAGCACGACGCAGTTAGGAGGCTGTTGGCCCGGCGCGGGGGAAAAGGGGGAAGGTCGGGCTCGGGGTGGCAGGACCCCAGAGGGCAGGGGTGACTGCCGGGGTGCTCTTGGGGCAAGGTGGGCGTCAAGGCCCCCAGCAAGGTTGGGATAAAGTTTCTCTCCGAGGCACAGACTGCCGCCTGCGGGCTCAGCATTTACCTCTCCCTTCCTCCTTCCTAACGCAACGTCAGCGGAGGGCTGAGGGCTTTACTGCGCATTACCTGGAAAACTTATTTCACTCCACGGCCCTAAGAGGTGGGCCTTATTATTAGCCACGGCCAGGGTTAGGGTGAGGCCACCGCTCCAGGGCAGAATTTCAGGGGGCGCCCACCCCCCCCCCCGCCCTAAATCATTCAGCAATCAACATAAATTATAGTTCAACGCAATATATCTTATCTTGTGGGCCGCAAGCCACCCAGGTGCCCAGGCAAGAGCCTGAAGGCACAAGCTGTTCCAGTATAGTAAAGAAAATAATTAGAATAAGAAAAGTTTTACTAGAGATAGGAAACGGATAGGATTATATCTGACTATTATTAATCATTAGTTTGTAGCATTACTCTTTGTTCTATTACCATAATAATCTCTGTTCTGTTATGATTACCTTGGGGGAAACCAGGCCACACAGAGTTAGGAGCTGAAGGGCCACAGTGAGAGGTGACCAGAAGACAAGAGCGTGAGCCCTCATTCACGCCCAGAGAAGGGCCGCTGGAGGGCTCCTTGGCCTAGCGGTAATGCCAGTGCCTGGGAAGGCCCTGGTTACTTAGCAGGCCTTGGTCTAGCGGTGGCCCCAGTGCCTGGGAAGGCACCCGTTACTTAGCAGACCGAGAAAGGGAATCTCCCTCTCTCCAGGGGAGACAGAGAACGCTCTGCTCCACCACCTCTTGTGGGAGGTCTGACATTAGCCAGGCCGGCCCGCAGTCATCCGGAGGCTTCAACGTCTCCCTGTGATGCTGTGCTTCAGTGGTCACGCTCCTTGTTCACTTTCATGTTCCGCCTGTACACCTGGCTCCTCCTTTTAAGTCCTTAGAAGACAGCAGTAGCAGAATTAGTAGAAGTACCACAGTCTTCGATCTTTCTGATAAGTGCATGGAAGAAACGCTGACGTTTGCTGTCCTCCCTCTCCACCTCGGCTACCACAAAGGGAAAGGCCCCCTGTCCAGTGGACACGTGACTCGCGTGACCTATCGATCATTGGAGATGACTGGCACTCCTTACCCTGCCCCCTTGCCTTGACTACAATAAATAGCAGCGCCTCCAGGCATTCGGGGCCACTACCTGTCTGCCTCCACGCTTTGGTGGCAGTGGTCCCCCGGGCCCAGCTGTCTTTCTTCCTATCTCTTTGTCTTCTGTCTTTATCTCTACGATCTCTCGTCTCCGCGCACACACACGAAGAGAAAACCCACAGACCCGGTAGGGGTGGACCCTACATTATCTCAGCTACAAGGTAATCAAGATATTCATGTGGACTACTGAGTCTTTCGGTGCCCCCTTGCTGTTTTATTTTTGTCCTGCGGCCGAGTGTTTCCCTCACTTCACGCCAACCCAATCTCCGCCGCCCTGTCTTGTCATCCCCATTCTACAGCCCAGCACGGTGTAGTATGGCAGCCGCTAGCCACAGGTATCTAGGGAGCCCTGGAAATGTGGTCAGTTCTAATGGAGCTGTGCTATACACATGAGATTTTGATGGCAGTGGGAGTAAAATTCTCCCAATTTTTTTCTTTTTTTTTTTTTTTCAGACGGAGGTTCCGCTCTTGTTACCCAGCCTGGAGTCCAATGGCGCGATCTAGGCTCTCTGCAACCTCCGCCTCCCGGGTTCAAGCGATTCCCCTGCCTCAGCCTCCCGAGCAGCTGGGACTACGGGCATGTGCCACCACGCCCGGCTAAGTTTGTATTTTTAGTACAGACGGGGTTTCTCCATGTTGGTCAGGCTGGTCTCCAACTCCCGACCTCCGGTGATCTGCCCAGCTGCCGCCTCCCAAAGTGTTGCTTGCGATTACAGGCTTGAGCCACCGCTCACCCAGGCTTTTTTTCTTTTTTCTTTTTTTTTTTTTTTGAGAGACAAACTCTTGCTCTGTCGCCCAGGCTGGAGTGCAGTGGCGCGATGTCGGCTCACTGCAGCCTCTACCTCCCGGGTTCCAGCGATTCTCCTGCCTCGGCCTCCTGGGTAGCTGGGATTACAGGCGTAGGCCACCACGCCCGGCTAATTTTTGTATTTTTAGGGGGTTTCGCCATGTCGGCCAGGCTGGTCTGGAGCTCCTGACCTCAGGCGATCCGCCCGCCTCGGCCTCCCAAAGCGCTGCGATTACAGGCGTAAGCCACCGCGCCGGGCTCTTTCATCCTGTCTTTATTTTCTGAGATAGAGTCTCGCTCGGACGCTCAGGTTGGACTGCAATGGCGTGATCTCGGCTCGCTGAAACTTCCGCCTCCCGGGTTCAAGCGATTCTCCTGTCTCAGCCTCCCGAGTAGCTGGGATTATTGACGCGCAGCACCACGCCCGGCTAATTTTTGTGGTTTTTGTATCTTCTGTCTTCTGCTCTTTAGTACCGCATAGAGCCGCAGAAGACTAGTGAGTCGAACAAACAGCCCCTCTTGCAGCAGTTGTTGATCACGGGGCTGCCCCCGGTACTCATCCTGTGTCTCTCGTCCAAATCCCCGCTCCTCCTCAGCTATCACCTCTGCCGATGCTGGTGGTTTCCCTGGGTACCGGGAACCAAACTCTCATTCCCCAGGGGCCTAAGCCCCCCGTGGCCAGGCCCTTCTCAAGTCAGGGTTCCTGCACATTCACAGTTACGGGTGGCCCTGGGAGTAACACCTGGCACCCAAACAGATCACCAGAGTCCACACATAGTCCACCTGCCCTCCCTGCGTAAGATCAGCTCTCCCTCCTCCCGACGATAGATCAGGGTCAATGATCCCTGCCAAGATGGCGACTGCTCCAGCCTGCTGGTCCAACCTGTCCAGCCACAGCTGTTGCTCGAAGGCTTCAAGTTCAATGGGACCCTCTCCCGCTTTCTACAAACTGGTTCCTTTATTTTTATGTTTATTTATTTGGGACGGGGTCTGGCTCTGTCACCCAGGCTGGAGTGCAGTGGTGCAATCACTGCTCACTGCAGCATCCACCTCCCAGCGTCCACCCATCCTCCTGGCCTCAGCCTCTGGAACAGCTGGGGTACAGATACGCCCCAGCCCGAACAGGTTTTCACTAGGTTGCCTGGGCTCTTTCTTTCTTTGTCTGTGTTGGTTGGTTGGTTGGTTTTTGTTTGTTTGTTTCGAGACGGGGCTCCGGCTCTGCCGCCGGGGCTGCAGGGCAATGGCGCGATCTCACCTCACTGCGGCCTTCTGGGCTCAAGCGATCCTCCCACTGTGCCCGGCCTGAAGACAGCCTTTAGAGAAAGAAGCAGGGGGAGTTCTTCCGAGGACAGACAAGATTTCTGGAGTTTGGAAAGGGTGAGAGACTGGGTCAGCGAAAGGAACATTCCGATCTTTATGTTGGGATGCAACGTATAGATACAGGGATGAGACCCAAAAGAGCCGGCAGAGATTTGTCATCGTGGTCGCAAGGCAACTGCCGGTGGCTGATCCCGTAAAGGATACACATACCTAGAGCGGAGCCTAAAGATGCATCAAGCATGACGGGTGGAGCCACGATGCTTGGACTCGAGCTCTGCTCCTGTGCGTTCCGTGATAAATGGCTTATACTACCTGCACCTCAGTTTTTCCCGGGCAAAAAAGGAAGCTTGCTGCCGGTGCGTTGGCACCTGCCTTGAAGTGCCAGCTACTCAGCGGGCTGAAGAGGAAGAAGTGCCTACTAGGAAGACACGTGGACACGTATGTTTACTGCAGCACTATTTACAATAGCAAAGACTTGGAACCAACTCGAATGCCCATGAATGATAGGCTGGATAAAGAAAGTGTGGCACGTATACACCATGGAATTACTAGGCAGCCATAAAAAAGGATGAGTTCATGTCCTCTGCGGGAACGTGGATGAAGCTGGAAGGCCTCATTCTCAGCAAACTCACACAGAAAGCGAAAACCAAACACCGCATGTTCTCGCTCCTAAGTGGGAGTTGAACAGTGAGAACACATGGGACACAGGGAGGGGAACAGCACACGCCGGGCCCTGACGGGGCGTGGGGGGCAAGGGGAGAGAGAGCATTAGGCCAAATAGCCAACGCACGCGGGGCTTCAAACCTAGACGACTGGTGGCTAGGTGCAGCAAAGCACCGTGGCACACGTGTACCTATGTTCCAAACCTGCACGTCCTGCACATGTACCCCAGAACTTGGGAGGGGGTGGGGGAAACCAAAAGAGCCGGGGAGAGGCGGGGCGGGAGAGAGAGAGACAGAGAGACAGAGAGAGAGAGAGAGAGAGAGATAGACAGACAGACAGAGACAGACAGATAGAGAGATAGAGAGAGGAGAAGGAAGTTCAATTCCGGGTGGATCCCATTCCTTTTAAAGGTCGCCACCCACTCGACTGCCAAGCCGAGATCCTAAGGACCTCCCCAAAGGAGTAGGTCGTGGCCTTCCCGAAGCGCAGTAGTCACGGTGGAAACGGAAGCGTGCCGCATAAGCCTACCGTCTACCGCCCGCAGATCAGGAACCTCGCGGTACTTCAGGGAAACAGTTAAGTCGAGCCGGCGCGTCACAGGCACTCGGCGTGCAAGCCGCCCCGCAGGTGCTACCGTCTCTTACCTCCCTCTACTTTTAGGAGACGCGTTGTATCCCCGGAGGGGGTGCACCGTTCCTGGAGGTACTGCAATACCAGGTCGATGCGTGGAGTGGACGGAGCAAGCTCCTATTCCATCTCCCTGCTCCAAAAATCCATTTAATATATTGTCCTCGGATAGAGGACGTATCAGATATTAAACTGATAAGAACAGATACTACACTTGATCTTAGCCAAAAGGCCGAGAAGCGATGCGGTCGCCTTCGCGCCCGCCGTCACCGTCCCACTCTCATCCACATTCAAGTCGCGGTGAGAGCCCCAGCCTCGCTCCTTGCCCCATTCCCTCTGTCTCGTCCACAGCGCTATTGACGCCCTTACACTCTCGGGCTGATTTCTCATTCTCCGCCTTTGAAAAGGGAAATCTTACACCCGTGCTTCTTCCGGCGTTCCCGGGCTTTCATTTCGAATTTGCATGCCCCGCCCTTTCACAGAGGGCGTGGCCTCCGCCGTTGACTCCGCCCCCGGGGCCGCCTCTGCCTGGGGGAGCCGGGGCTCCGCTGGGGGCGACTTCCTTGTTCGTACGGAGCCAGCGGAAAGACAGAACCGGAAGGGACTGGGGGCGAAGGCGACGGGGGTCTGTGGAAGAGACCTGTCGGCGGAGAGCGGTCCACGTTTTCCTGGAGAAAGACGAGGCCCCAGGGCAGGAGCGCGGGCTGCGCTGGGCCTTTACTTCGCCGCCCGCGGGCGGGGAGACCGGCCCCGTACCCGAGGGGACGAGGGGCCCATGCCCAGTCAGGGAAGCCGAAGGCCTGGAGGGGCTTCCGGGAGCAGGGGCTGGAGTTCCTCTGCCAGGCAGGAGGCTGGCACCAGACACCCGGCAGAGGGAGGCGGCGAGGGCCCAGCAAGGATTCTCCCCAGCCCCTGTGCCTGCGTCTCCTGCGGCTTCTGTGCGCGGACCGTGTCCTGTGCTGTGTAGGGAAAGCTGCCTCTCTGCTCGGGACGTGGATTCCTTTCCCCTCCTCCTCGCCTGGCTACCTCTGACGCAGGTCGTCAGGACTCCGCTTGGGTGTCACCCGTCCAGGAAGCCTCCCTTAGTCAAGGGCCCTCGGCACCCGCCCCGTATGTGACTAGCAGCCCTCCTGTGTATTTCATCGCGCCCCCGTTGTTTATATCAGCTATTCCACTCACCACCCTTCTGGGCAACCCTTTATCTCCCGCTCTGAGATCCCATCGCTGAGGGCTGGGACCCCTCCTCAGTGCTTATCCCTGTTTCCCCGCGCGAGTCTGGCGCCTGGCGTGTGGAAGGCGCTCAGTAAACGTTTGTGGAGCGAAGAAACGACGCAAAGGTGATGAGCACGACAGACCGTGATGAGCACGACGCAGTTAGGAGGCTGTTGGCCCGGCGCGGGGGAAAAGGGGGAAGGTCGGGCTCGGGGTGGCAGGACCCCAGAGGGCAGGGGTGACTGCCGGGGTGCTCTTGGGGCAAGGTGGGCGTCAAGGCCCCCAGCAAGGTTGGGATAAAGTTTCTCTCCGAGGCACAGACTGCCGCCTGCGGGCTCAGCATTTACCTCTCCCTTCCTCCTTCCTAACGCAACGTCAGCGGAGGGCTGAGGGCTTTACTGCGCATTACCTGGAAAACTTATTTCACTCCACGGCCCTAAGAGGTGGGCCTTATTATTAGCCACGGCCAGGGTTAGGGTGAGGCCACCGCTCCAGGGCAGAATTTCAGGGGGCGCCCACCCCCCCCCCGCCCTAAATCATTCAGCAATCAACATAAATTATAGTTCAACGCAATATATCTTATCTTGTGGGCCGCAAGCCACCCAGGTGCCCAGGCAAGAGCCTGAAGGCACAAGCTGTTCCAGTATAGTAAAGAAAATAATTAGAATAAGAAAAGTTTTACTAGAGATAGGAAACGGATAGGATTATATCTGACTATTATTAATCATTAGTTTGTAGCATTACTCTTTGTTCTATTACCATAATAATCTCTGTTCTGTTATGATTACCTTGGGGGAAACCAGGCCACACAGAGTTAGGAGCTGAAGGGCCACAGTGAGAGGTGACCAGAAGACAAGAGCGTGAGCCCTCATTCACGCCCAGAGAAGGGCCGCTGGAGGGCTCCTTGGCCTAGCGGTAATGCCAGTGCCTGGGAAGGCCCTGGTTACTTAGCAGGCCTTGGTCTAGCGGTGGCCCCAGTGCCTGGGAAGGCACCCGTTACTTAGCAGACCGAGAAAGGGAATCTCCCTCTCTCCAGGGGAGACAGAGAACGCTCTGCTCCACCACCTCTTGTGGGAGGTCTGACATTAGCCAGGCCGGCCCGCAGTCATCCGGAGGCTTCAACGTCTCCCTGTGATGCTGTGCTTCAGTGGTCACGCTCCTTGTTCACTTTCATGTTCCGCCTGTACACCTGGCTCCTCCTTTTAAGTCCTTAGAAGACAGCAGTAGCAGAATTAGTAGAAGTACCACAGTCTTCGATCTTTCTGATAAGTGCATGGAAGAAACGCTGACGTTTGCTGTCCTCCCTCTCCACCTCGGCTACCACAAAGGGAAAGGCCCCCTGTCCAGTGGACACGTGACTCGCGTGACCTATCGATCATTGGAGATGACTGGCACTCCTTACCCTGCCCCCTTGCCTTGACTACAATAAATAGCAGCGCCTCCAGGCATTCGGGGCCACTACCTGTCTGCCTCCACGCTTTGGTGGCAGTGGTCCCCCGGGCCCAGCTGTCTTTCTTCCTATCTCTTTGTCTTCTGTCTTTATCTCTACGATCTCTCGTCTCCGCGCACACACACGAAGAGAAAACCCACAGACCCGGTAGGGGTGGACCCTACATTATCTCAGCTACAAGGTAATCAAGATATTCATGTGGACTACTGAGTCTTTCGGTGCCCCCTTGCTGTTTTATTTTTGTCCTGCGGCCGAGTGTTTCCCTCACTTCACGCCAACCCAATCTCCGCCGCCCTGTCTTGTCATCCCCATTCTACAGCCCAGCACGGTGTAGTATGGCAGCCGCTAGCCACAGGTATCTAGGGAGCCCTGGAAATGTGGTCAGTTCTAATGGAGCTGTGCTATACACATGAGATTTTGATGGCAGTGGGAGTAAAATTCTCCCAATTTTTTTCTTTTTTTTTTTTTTTTCAGACGGAGGTTCCGCTCTTGTTACCCAGCCTGGAGTCCAATGGCGCGATCTAGGCTCTCTGCAACCTCCGCCTCCCGGGTTCAAGCGATTCCCCTGCCTCAGCCTCCCGAGCAGCTGGGACTACGGGCATGTGCCACCACGCCCGGCTAAGTTTGTATTTTTAGTACAGACGGGGTTTCTCCATGTTGGTCAGGCTGGTCTCCAACTCCCGACCTCCGGTGATCTGCCCAGCTGCCGCCTCCCAAAGTGTTGCTTGCGATTACAGGCTTGAGCCACCGCTCACCCAGGCTTTTTTTCTTTTTTCTTTTTTTTTTTTTTTGAGAGACAAACTCTTGCTCTGTCGCCCAGGCTGGAGTGCAGTGGCGCGATGTCGGCTCACTGCAGCCTCTACCTCCCGGGTTCCAGCGATTCTCCTGCCTCGGCCTCCTGGGTAGCTGGGATTACAGGCGTAGGCCACCACGCCCGGCTAATTTTTGTATTTTTAGGGGGTTTCGCCATGTCGGCCAGGCTGGTCTGGAGCTCCTGACCTCAGGCGATCCGCCCGCCTCGGCCTCCCAAAGCGCTGCGATTACAGGCGTAAGCCACCGCGCCGGGCTCTTTCATCCTGTCTTTATTTTCTGAGATAGAGTCTCGCTCGGACGCTCAGGTTGGACTGCAATGGCGTGATCTCGGCTCGCTGAAACTTCCGCCTCCCGGGTTCAAGCGATTCTCCTGTCTCAGCCTCCCGAGTAGCTGGGATTATTGACGCGCAGCACCACGCCCGGCTAATTTTTGTGGTTTTTGTATCTTCTGTCTTCTGCTCTTTAGTACCGCATAGAGCCGCAGAAGACTAGTGAGTCGAACAAACAGCCCCTCTTGCAGCAGTTGTTGATCACGGGGCTGCCCCCGGTACTCATCCTGTGTCTCTCGTCCAAATCCCCGCTCCTCCTCAGCTATCACCTCTGCCGATGCTGGTGGTTTCCCTGGGTACCGGGAACCAAACTCTCATTCCCCAGGGGCCTAAGCCCCCCGTGGCCAGGCCCTTCTCAAGTCAGGGTTCCTGCACATTCACAGTTACGGGTGGCCCTGGGAGTAACACCTGGCACCCAAACAGATCACCAGAGTCCACACATAGTCCACCTGCCCTCCCTGCGTAAGATCAGCTCTCCCTCCTCCCGACGATAGATCAGGGTCAATGATCCCTGCCAAGATGGCGACTGCTCCAGCCTGCTGGTCCAACCTGTCCAGCCACAGCTGTTGCTCGAAGGCTTCAAGTTCAATGGGACCCTCTCCCGCTTTCTACAAACTGGTTCCTTTATTTTTATGTTTATTTATTTGGGACGGGGTCTGGCTCTGTCACCCAGGCTGGAGTGCAGTGGTGCAATCACTGCTCACTGCAGCATCCACCTCCCAGCGTCCACCCATCCTCCTGGCCTCAGCCTCTGGAACAGCTGGGGTACAGATACGCCCCAGCCCGAACAGGTTTTCACTAGGTTGCCTGGGCTCTTTCTTTCTTTGTCTGTGTTGGTTGGTTGGTTGGTTTTTGTTTGTTTGTTTCGAGACGGGGCTCCGGCTCTGCCGCCGGGGCTGCAGGGCAATGGCGCGATCTCACCTCACTGCGGCCTTCTGGGCTCAAGCGATCCTCCCACTGTGCCCGGCCTGAAGACAGCCTTTAGAGAAAGAAGCAGGGGGAGTTCTTCCGAGGACAGACAAGATTTCTGGAGTTTGGAAAGGGTGAGAGACTGGGTCAGCGAAAGGAACATTCCGATCTTTATGTTGGGATGCAACGTATAGATACAGGGATGAGACCCAAAAGAGCCGGCAGAGATTTGTCATCGTGGTCGCAAGGCAACTGCCGGTGGCTGATCCCGTAAAGGATACACATACCTAGAGCGGAGCCTAAAGATGCATCAAGCATGACGGGTGGAGCCACGATGCTTGGACTCGAGCTCTGCTCCTGTGCGTTCCGTGATAAATGGCTTATACTACCTGCACCTCAGTTTTTCCCGGGCAAAAAAGGAAGCTTGCTGCCGGTGCGTTGGCACCTGCCTTGAAGTGCCAGCTACTCAGCGGGCTGAAGAGGAAGAAGTGCCTACTAGGAAGACACGTGGACACGTATGTTTACTGCAGCACTATTTACAATAGCAAAGACTTGGAACCAACTCGAATGCCCATGAATGATAGGCTGGATAAAGAAAGTGTGGCACGTATACACCATGGAATTACTAGGCAGCCATAAAAAAGGATGAGTTCATGTCCTCTGCGGGAACGTGGATGAAGCTGGAAGGCCTCATTCTCAGCAAACTCACACAGAAAGCGAAAACCAAACACCGCATGTTCTCGCTCCTAAGTGGGAGTTGAACAGTGAGAACACATGGGACACAGGGAGGGGAACATCACACGCCGGGCCCTGACGGGGCGTGGGGGGCAAGGGGAGAGAGAGCATTAGGCCAAATAGCCAACGCACGCGGGGCTTCAAACCTAGACGACTGGTGGCTAGGTGCAGCAAAGCACCGTGGCACACGTGTACCTATGTTCCAAACCTGCACGTCCTGCACATGTACCCCAGAACTTGGGAGGGGGTGGGGGAAACCAAAAGAGCCGGGGAGAGGCGGGGCGGGAGAGAGAGAGAGAGAGAGAGAGAGAGACAGAGAGACAGAGAGACAGAGAGAGAGAGAGAGAGAGAGAGAGATAGACAGACAGACAGACAGAGACAGACAGACAGACAGACAGATAGAGAGATAGAGAGAGGAGAAGGAAGTTCAATTCCGGGTGGATCCCATTCCTTTTAAAGGTCGCCACCCACTCGACTGCCAAGCCGAGATCCTAAGGACCTCCCCAAAGGAGTAGGTCGTGGCCTTCCCGAAGCGCAGTAGTCACGGTGGAAACGGAAGCGTGCCGCATAAGCCTACCGTCTACCGCCCGCAGATCAGGAACCTCGCGGTACTTCAGGGAAACAGTTAAGTCGAGCCGGCGCGTCACAGGCACTCGGCGTGCAAGCCGCCCCGCAGGTGCTACCGTCTCTTACCTCCCTCTACTTTTAGGAGACGCGTTGTATCCCCGGAGGGGGTGCACCGTTCCTGGAGGTACTGCAATACCAGGTCGATGCGTGGAGTGGACGGAGCAAGCTCCTATTCCATCTCCCTGCTCCAAAAATCCATTTAATATATTGTCCTCGGATAGAGGACGTGTCAGATATTAAACTGATAAGAACAGATACTACACTTGATCTTAGCCAAAAGGCCGAGAAGCGATGCGGTCGCCTTCGCGCCCGCCGTCACCGTCCCACTCTCATCCACATTCAAGTCGCGGTGAGAGCCCCAGCCTCGCTCCTTGCCCCATTCCCTCTGTCTCGTCCACAGCGCTATTGACGCCCTTACACTCTCGGGCTGATTTCTCATTCTCCGCCTTTGAAAAGGGAAATCTTACACCCGTGCTTCTTCCGGCGTTCCCGGGCTTTCATTTCGAATTTGCATGCCCCGCCCTTTCACAGAGGGCGTGGCCTCCGCCGTTGACTCCGCCCCCGGGGCCGCCTCTGCCTGGGGGAGCCGGGGCTCCGCTGGGGGCGACTTCCTTGTTCGTACGGAGCCAGCGGAAAGACAGAACCGGAAGGGACTGGGGGCGAAGGCGACGGGGGTCTGTGGAAGAGACCTGTCGGCGGAGAGCGGTCCACGTTTTCCTGGAGAAAGACGAGGCCCCAGGGCAGGAGCGCGGGCTGCGCTGGGCCTTTACTTCGCCGCCCGCGGGCGGGGAGACCGGCCCCGTACCCGAGGGGACGAGGGGCCCATGCCCAGTCAGGGAAGCCGAAGGCCTGGAGGGGCTTCCGGGAGCAGGGGCTGGAGTTCCTCTGCCAGGCAGGAGGCTGGCACCAGACACCCGGCAGAGGGAGGCGGCGAGGGCCCAGCAAGGATTCTCCCCAGCCCCTGTGCCTGCGTCTCCTGCGGCTTCTGTGCGCGGACCGTGTCCTGTGCTGTGTAGGGAAAGCTGCCTCTCTGCTCGGGACGTGGATTCCTTTCCCCTCCTCCTCGCCTGGCTACCTCTGACGCAGGTCGTCAGGACTCCGCTTGGGTGTCACCCGTCCAGGAAGCCTCCCTTAGTCAAGGGCCCTCGGCACCCGCCCCGTATGTGACTAGCAGCCCTCCTGTGTATTTCATCGCGCCCCCGTTGTTTATATCAGCTATTCCACTCACCACCCTTCTGGGCAACCCTTTATCTCCCGCTCTGAGATCCCATCGCTGAGGGCTGGGACCCCTCCTCAGTGCTTATCCCTGTTTCCCCGCGCGAGTCTGGCGCCTGGCGTGTGGAAGGCGCTCAGTAAACGTTTGTGGAGCGAAGAAACGACGCAAAGGTGATGAGCACGACAGACCGTGATGAGCACGACGCAGTTAGGAGGCTGTTGGCCCGGCGCGGGGGAAAAGGGGGAAGGTCGGGCTCGGGGTGGCAGGACCCCAGAGGGCAGGGGTGACTGCCGGGGTGCTCTTGGGGCAAGGTGGGCGTCAAGGCCCCCAGCAAGGTTGGGATAAAGTTTCTCTCCGAGGCACAGACTGCCGCCTGCGGGCTCAGCATTTACCTCTCCCTTCCTCCTTCCTAACGCAACGTCAGCGGAGGGCTGAGGGCTTTACTACGCATTACCTGGAAAACTTATTTCACTCCACGGCCCTAAGAGGTGGGCCTTATTATTAGCCACGGCCAGGGTTAGGGTGAGGCCACCGCTCCAGGGCAGAATTTCAGGGGGCGCCCACCCCCCCCCCGCCCTAAATCATTCAGCAATCAACATAAATTATAGTTCAACGCAATATATCTTATCTTGTGGGCCGCAAGCCACCCAGGTGCCCAGGCAAGAGCCTGAAGGCACAAGCTGTTCCAGTATAGTAAAGAAAATAATTAGAATAAGAAAAGTTTTACTAGAGATAGGAAACGGATAGGATTATATCTGACTATTATTAATCATTAGTTTGTAGCATTACTCTTTGTTCTATTACCATAATAATCTCTGTTCTATTATGATTACCTTGGGGGAAACCAGGCCACACAGAGTTAGGAGCTGAAGGGCCACAGTGAGAGGTGACCAGAAGACAAGAGCGTGAGCCCTCATTCACGCCCAGAGAAGGGCCGCTGGAGGGCTCCTTGGCCTAGCGGTAATGCCAGTGCCTGGGAAGGCCCTGGTTACTTAGCAGGCCTTGGTCTAGCGGTGGCCCCAGTGCCTGGGAAGGCACCCGTTACTTAGCAGACCGAGAAAGGGAATCTCCCTCTCTCCAGGGGAGACAGAGAACGCTCTGCTCCACCACCTCTTGTGGGAGGTCTGACATTAGCCAGGCCGGCCCGCAGTCATCCGGAGGCTTCAACGTCTCCCTGTGATGCTGTGCTTCAGTGGTCACGCTCCTTGTTCACTTTCATGTTCCGCCTGTACACCTGGCTCCTCCTTTTAAGTCCTTAGAAGACAGCAGTAGCAGAATTAGTAGAAGTACCACAGTCTTCGATCTTTCTGATAAGTGCATGGAAGAAACGCTGACGTTTGCTGTCCTCCCTCTCCACCTCGGCTACCACAAAGGGAAAGGCCCCCTGTCCAGTGGACACGTGACTCGCGTGACCTATCGATCATTGGAGATGACTGGCACTCCTTACCCTGCCCCCTTGCCTTGACTACAATAAATAGCAGCGCCTCCAGGCATTCGGGGCCACTACCTGTCTGCCTCCACGCTTTGGTGGCAGTGGTCCCCCGGGCCCAGCTGTCTTTCTTCCTATCTCTTTGTCTTCTGTCTTTATCTCTACGATCTCTCGTCTCCGCGCACACACACGAAGAGAAAACCCACAGACCCGGTAGGGGTGGACCCTACATTATCTCAGCTACAAGGTAATCAAGATATTCATGTGGACTACTGAGTCTTTCGGTGCCCCCTTGCTGTTTTATTTTTGTCCTGCGGCCGAGTGTTTCCCTCACTTCACGCCAACCCAATCTCCGCCGCCCTGTCTTGTCATCCCCATTCTACAGCCCAGCACGGTGTAGTATGGCAGCCGCTAGCCACAGGTATCTAGGGAGCCCTGGAAATGTGGTCAGTTCTAATGGAGCTGTGCTATACACATGAGATTTTGATGGCAGTGGGAGTAAAATTCTCCCAATTTTTTTCTTTTTTTTTTTTTTTTCAGACGGAGGTTCCGCTCTTGTTACCCAGCCTGGAGTCCAATGGCGCGATCTAGGCTCTCTGCAACCTCCGCCTCCCGGGTTCAAGCGATTCCCCTGCCTCAGCCTCCCGAGCAGCTGGGACTACGGGCATGTGCCACCACGCCCGGCTAAGTTTGTATTTTTAGTACAGACGGGGTTTCTCCATGTTGGTCAGGCTGGTCTCCAACTCCCGACCTCCGGTGATCTGCCCAGCTGCCGCCTCCCAAAGTGTTGCTTGCGATTACAGGCTTGAGCCACCGCTCACCCAGGCTTTTTTTCTTTTTTCTTTTTTTTTTTTTTTGAGAGACAAACTCTTGCTCTGTCGCCCAGGCTGGAGTGCAGTGGCGCGATGTCGGCTCACTGCAGCCTCTACCTCCCGGGTTCCAGCGATTCTCCTGCCTCGGCCTCCTGGGTAGCTGGGATTACAGGCGTAGGCCACCACGCCCGGCTAATTTTTGTATTTTTAGGGGGTTTCGCCATGTCGGCCAGGCTGGTCTGGAGCTCCTGACCTCAGGCGATCCGCCCGCCTCGGCCTCCCAAAGCGCTGCGATTACAGGCGTAAGCCACCGCGCCGGGCTCTTTCATCCTGTCTTTATTTTCTGAGATAGAGTCTCGCTCGGACGCTCAGGTTGGACTGCAATGGCGTGATCTCGGCTCGCTGAAACTTCCGCCTCCCGGGTTCAAGCGATTCTCCTGTCTCAGCCTCCCGAGTAGCTGGGATTATTGACGCGCAGCACCACGCCCGGCTAATTTTTGTGGTTTTTGTATCTTCTGTCTTCTGCTCTTTAGTACCGCATAGAGCCGCAGAAGACTAGTGAGTCGAACAAACAGCCCCTCTTGCAGCAGTTGTTGATCACGGGGCTGCCCCCGGTACTCATCCTGTGTCTCTCGTCCAAATCCCCGCTCCTCCTCAGCTATCACCTCTGCCGATGCTGGTGGTTTCCCTGGGTACCGGGAACCAAACTCTCATTCCCCAGGGGCCTAAGCCCCCCGTGGCCAGGCCCTTCTCAAGTCAGGGTTCCTGCACATTCACAGTTACGGGTGGCCCTGGGAGTAACACCTGGCACCCAAACAGATCACCAGAGTCCACACATAGTCCACCTGCCCTCCCTGCGTAAGATCAGCTCTCCCTCCTCCCGACGATAGATCAGGGTCAATGATCCCTGCCAAGATGGCGACTGCTCCAGCCTGCTGGTCCAACCTGTCCAGCCACAGCTGTTGCTCGAAGGCTTCAAGTTCAATGGGACCCTCTCCCGCTTTCTACAAACTGGTTCCTTTATTTTTATGTTTATTTATTTGGGACGGGGTCTGGCTCTGTCACCCAGGCTGGAGTGCAGTGGTGCAATCACTGCTCACTGCAGCATCCACCTCCCAGCGTCCACCCATCCTCCTGGCCTCAGCCTCTGGAACAGCTGGGGTACAGATACGCCCCAGCCCGAACAGGTTTTCACTAGGTTGCCTGGGCTCTTTCTTTCTTTGTCTGTGTTGGTTGGTTGGTTGGTTTTTGTTTGTTTGTTTCGAGACGGGGCTCCGGCTCTGCCGCCGGGGCTGCAGGGCAATGGCGCGATCTCACCTCACTGCGGCCTTCTGGGCTCAAGCGATCCTCCCACTGTGCCCGGCCTGAAGACAGCCTTTAGAGAAAGAAGCAGGGGGAGTTCTTCCGAGGACAGACAAGATTTCTGGAGTTTGGAAAGGGTGAGAGACTGGGTCAGCGAAAGGAACATTCCGATCTTTATGTTGGGATGCAACGTATAGATACAGGGATGAGACCCAAAAGAGCCGGCAGAGATTTGTCATCGTGGTCGCAAGGCAACTGCCGGTGGCTGATCCCGTAAAGGATACACATACCTAGAGCGGAGCCTAAAGATGCATCAAGCATGACGGGTGGAGCCACGATGCTTGGACTCGAGCTCTGCTCCTGTGCGTTCCGTGATAAATGGCTTATACTACCTGCACCTCAGTTTTTCCCGGGCAAAAAAGGAAGCTTGCTGCCGGTGCGTTGGCACCTGCCTTGAAGTGCCAGCTACTCAGCGGGCTGAAGAGGAAGAAGTGCCTACTAGGAAGACACGTGGACACGTATGTTTACTGCAGCACTATTTACAATAGCAAAGACTTGGAACCAACTCGAATGCCCATGAATGATAGGCTGGATAAAGAAAGTGTGGCACGTATACACCATGGAATTACTAGGCAGCCATAAAAAAGGATGAGTTCATGTCCTCTGCGGGAACGTGGATGAAGCTGGAAGGCCTCATTCTCAGCAAACTCACACAGAAAGCGAAAACCAAACACCGCATGTTCTCGCTCCTAAGTGGGAGTTGAACAGTGAGAACACATGGGACACAGGGAGGGGAACATCACACGCCGGGCCCTGACGGGGCGTGGGGGGCAAGGGGAGAGAGAGCATTAGGCCAAATAGCCAACGCACGCGGGGCTTCAAACCTAGACGACTGGTGGCTAGGTGCAGCAAAGCACCGTGGCACACGTGTACCTATGTTCCAAACCTGCACGTCCTGCACATGTACCCCAGAACTTGGGAGGGGGTGGGGGAAACCAAAAGAGCCGGGGAGAGGCGGGGCGGGAGAGAGAGAGAGAGAGAGAGAGAGAGACAGAGAGACAGAGAGACAGAGAGAGAGAGAGAGAGAGAGAGAGATAGACAGACAGACAGACAGAGACAGACAGACAGACAGACAGATAGAGAGATAGAGAGAGGAGAAGGAAGTTCAATTCCGGGTGGATCCCATTCCTTTTAAAGGTCGCCACCCACTCGACTGCCAAGCCGAGATCCTAAGGACCTCCCCAAAGGAGTAGGTCGTGGCCTTCCCGAAGCGCAGTAGTCACGGTGGAAACGGAAGCGTGCCGCATAAGCCTACCGTCTACCGCCCGCAGATCAGGAACCTCGCGGTACTTCAGGGAAACAGTTAAGTCGAGCCGGCGCGTCACAGGCACTCGGCGTGCAAGCCGCCCCGCAGGTGCTACCGTCTCTTACCTCCCTCTACTTTTAGGAGACGCGTTGTATCCCCGGAGGGGGTGCACCGTTCCTGGAGGTACTGCAATACCAGGTCGATGCGTGGAGTGGACGGAGCAAGCTCCTATTCCATCTCCCTGCTCCAAAAATCCATTTAATATATTGTCCTCGGATAGAGGACGTGTCAGATATTAAACTGATAAGAACAGATACTACACTTGATCTTAGCCAAAAGGCCGAGAAGCGATGCGGTCGCCTTCGCGCCCGCCGTCACCGTCCCACTCTCATCCACATTCAAGTCGCGGTGAGAGCCCCAGCCTCGCTCCTTGCCCCATTCCCTCTGTCTCGTCCACAGCGCTATTGACGCCCTTACACTCTCGGGCTGATTTCTCATTCTCCGCCTTTGAAAAGGGAAATCTTACACCCGTGCTTCTTCCGGCGTTCCCGGGCTTTCATTTCGAATTTGCATGCCCCGCCCTTTCACAGAGGGCGTGGCCTCCGCCGTTGACTCCGCCCCCGGGGCCGCCTCTGCCTGGGGGAGCCGGGGCTCCGCTGGGGGCGACTTCCTTGTTCGTACGGAGCCAGCGGAAAGACAGAACCGGAAGGGACTGGGGGCGAAGGCGACGGGGGTCTGTGGAAGAGACCTGTCGGCGGAGAGCGGTCCACGTTTTCCTGGAGAAAGACGAGGCCCCAGGGCAGGAGCGCGGGCTGCGCTGGGCCTTTACTTCGCCGCCCGCGGGCGGGGAGACCGGCCCCGTACCCGAGGGGACGAGGGGCCCATGCCCAGTCAGGGAAGCCGAAGGCCTGGAGGGGCTTCCGGGAGCAGGGGCTGGAGTTCCTCTGCCAGGCAGGAGGCTGGCACCAGACACCCGGCAGAGGGAGGCGGCGAGGGCCCAGCAAGGATTCTCCCCAGCCCCTGTGCCTGCGTCTCCTGCGGCTTCTGTGCGCGGACCGTGTCCTGTGCTGTGTAGGGAAAGCTGCCTCTCTGCTCGGGACGTGGATTCCTTTCCCCTCCTCCTCGCCTGGCTACCTCTGACGCAGGTCGTCAGGACTCCGCTTGGGTGTCACCCGTCCAGGAAGCCTCCCTTAGTCAAGGGCCCTCGGCACCCGCCCCGTATGTGACTAGCAGCCCTCCTGTGTATTTCATCGCGCCCCCGTTGTTTATATCAGCTATTCCACTCACCACCCTTCTGGGCAACCCTTTATCTCCCGCTCTGAGATCCCATCGCTGAGGGCTGGGACCCCTCCTCAGTGCTTATCCCTGTTTCCCCGCGCGAGTCTGGCGCCTGGCGTGTGGAAGGCGCTCAGTAAACGTTTGTGGAGCGAAGAAACGACGCAAAGGTGATGAGCACGACAGACCGTGATGAGCACGACGCAGTTAGGAGGCTGTTGGCCCGGCGCGGGGGAAAAGGGGGAAGGTCGGGCTCGGGGTGGCAGGACCCCAGAGGGCAGGGGTGACTGCCGGGGTGCTCTTGGGGCAAGGTGGGCGTCAAGGCCCCCAGCAAGGTTGGGATAAAGTTTCTCTCCGAGGCACAGACTGCCGCCTGCGGGCTCAGCATTTACCTCTCCCTTCCTCCTTCCTAACGCAACGTCAGCGGAGGGCTGAGGGCTTTACTACGCATTACCTGGAAAACTTATTTCACTCCACGGCCCTAAGAGGTGGGCCTTATTATTAGCCACGGCCAGGGTTAGGGTGAGGCCACCGCTCCAGGGCAGAATTTCAGGGGGCGCCCACCCCCCCCCCGCCCTAAATCATTCAGCAATCAACATAAATTATAGTTCAACGCAATATATCTTATCTTGTGGGCCGCAAGCCACCCAGGTGCCCAGGCAAGAGCCTGAAGGCACAAGCTGTTCCAGTATAGTAAAGAAAATAATTAGAATAAGAAAAGTTTTACTAGAGATAGGAAACGGATAGGATTATATCTGACTATTATTAATCATTAGTTTGTAGCATTACTCTTTGTTCTATTACCATAATAATCTCTGTTCTATTATGATTACCTTGGGGGAAACCAGGCCACACAGAGTTAGGAGCTGAAGGGCCACAGTGAGAGGTGACCAGAAGACAAGAGCGTGAGCCCTCATTCACGCCCAGAGAAGGGCCGCTGGAGGGCTCCTTGGCCTAGCGGTAATGCCAGTGCCTGGGAAGGCCCTGGTTACTTAGCAGGCCTTGGTCTAGCGGTGGCCCCAGTGCCTGGGAAGGCACCCGTTACTTAGCAGACCGAGAAAGGGAATCTCCCTCTCTCCAGGGGAGACAGAGAACGCTCTGCTCCACCACCTCTTGTGGGAGGTCTGACATTAGCCAGGCCGGCCCGCAGTCATCCGGAGGCTTCAACGTCTCCCTGTGATGCTGTGCTTCAGTGGTCACGCTCCTTGTTCACTTTCATGTTCCGCCTGTACACCTGGCTCCTCCTTTTAAGTCCTTAGAAGACAGCAGTAGCAGAATTAGTAGAAGTACCACAGTCTTCGATCTTTCTGATAAGTGCATGGAAGAAACGCTGACGTTTGCTGTCCTCCCTCTCCACCTCGGCTACCACAAAGGGAAAGGCCCCCTGTCCAGTGGACACGTGACTCGCGTGACCTATCGATCATTGGAGATGACTGGCACTCCTTACCCTGCCCCCTTGCCTTGACTACAATAAATAGCAGCGCCTCCAGGCATTCGGGGCCACTACCTGTCTGCCTCCACGCTTTGGTGGCAGTGGTCCCCCGGGCCCAGCTGTCTTTCTTCCTATCTCTTTGTCTTCTGTCTTTATCTCTACGATCTCTCGTCTCCGCGCACACACACGAAGAGAAAACCCACAGACCCGGTAGGGGTGGACCCTACATTATCTCAGCTACAAGGTAATCAAGATATTCATGTGGACTACTGAGTCTTTCGGTGCCCCCTTGCTGTTTTATTTTTGTCCTGCGGCCGAGTGTTTCCCTCACTTCACGCCAACCCAATCTCCGCCGCCCTGTCTTGTCATCCCCATTCTACAGCCCAGCACGGTGTAGTATGGCAGCCGCTAGCCACAGGTATCTAGGGAGCCCTGGAAATGTGGTCAGTTCTAATGGAGCTGTGCTATACACATGAGATTTTGATGGCAGTGGGAGTAAAATTCTCCCAATTTTTTTCTTTTTTTTTTTTTTTTCAGACGGAGGTTCCGCTCTTGTTACCCAGCCTGGAGTCCAATGGCGCGATCTAGGCTCTCTGCAACCTCCGCCTCCCGGGTTCAAGCGATTCCCCTGCCTCAGCCTCCCGAGCAGCTGGGACTACGGGCATGTGCCACCACGCCCGGCTAAGTTTGTATTTTTAGTACAGACGGGGTTTCTCCATGTTGGTCAGGCTGGTCTCCAACTCCCGACCTCCGGTGATCTGCCCAGCTGCCGCCTCCCAAAGTGTTGCTTGCGATTACAGGCTTGAGCCACCGCTCACCCAGGCTTTTTTTCTTTTTTCTTTTTTTTTTTTTTTGAGAGACAAACTCTTGCTCTGTCGCCCAGGCTGGAGTGCAGTGGCGCGATGTCGGCTCACTGCAGCCTCTACCTCCCGGGTTCCAGCGATTCTCCTGCCTCGGCCTCCTGGGTAGCTGGGATTACAGGCGTAGGCCACCACGCCCGGCTAATTTTTGTATTTTTAGGGGGTTTCGCCATGTCGGCCAGGCTGGTCTGGAGCTCCTGACCTCAGGCGATCCGCCCGCCTCGGCCTCCCAAAGCGCTGCGATTACAGGCGTAAGCCACCGCGCCGGGCTCTTTCATCCTGTCTTTATTTTCTGAGATAGAGTCTCGCTCGGACGCTCAGGTTGGACTGCAATGGCGTGATCTCGGCTCGCTGAAACTTCCGCCTCCCGGGTTCAAGCGATTCTCCTGTCTCAGCCTCCCGAGTAGCTGGGATTATTGACGCGCAGCACCACGCCCGGCTAATTTTTGTGGTTTTTGTATCTTCTGTCTTCTGCTCTTTAGTACCGCATAGAGCCGCAGAAGACTAGTGAGTCGAACAAACAGCCCCTCTTGCAGCAGTTGTTGATCACGGGGCTGCCCCCGGTACTCATCCTGTGTCTCTCGTCCAAATCCCCGCTCCTCCTCAGCTATCACCTCTGCCGATGCTGGTGGTTTCCCTGGGTACCGGGAACCAAACTCTCATTCCCCAGGGGCCTAAGCCCCCCGTGGCCAGGCCCTTCTCAAGTCAGGGTTCCTGCACATTCACAGTTACGGGTGGCCCTGGGAGTAACACCTGGCACCCAAACAGATCACCAGAGTCCACACATAGTCCACCTGCCCTCCCTGCGTAAGATCAGCTCTCCCTCCTCCCGACGATAGATCAGGGTCAATGATCCCTGCCAAGATGGCGACTGCTCCAGCCTGCTGGTCCAACCTGTCCAGCCACAGCTGTTGCTCGAAGGCTTCAAGTTCAATGGGACCCTCTCCCGCTTTCTACAAACTGGTTCCTTTATTTTTATGTTTATTTATTTGGGACGGGGTCTGGCTCTGTCACCCAGGCTGGAGTGCAGTGGTGCAATCACTGCTCACTGCAGCATCCACCTCCCAGCGTCCACCCATCCTCCTGGCCTCAGCCTCTGGAACAGCTGGGGTACAGATACGCCCCAGCCCGAACAGGTTTTCACTAGGTTGCCTGGGCTCTTTCTTTCTTTGTCTGTGTTGGTTGGTTGGTTGGTTTTTGTTTGTTTGTTTCGAGACGGGGCTCCGGCTCTGCCGCCGGGGCTGCAGGGCAATGGCGCGATCTCACCTCACTGCGGCCTTCTGGGCTCAAGCGATCCTCCCACTGTGCCCGGCCTGAAGACAGCCTTTAGAGAAAGAAGCAGGGGGAGTTCTTCCGAGGACAGACAAGATTTCTGGAGTTTGGAAAGGGTGAGAGACTGGGTCAGCGAAAGGAACATTCCGATCTTTATGTTGGGATGCAACGTATAGATACAGGGATGAGACCCAAAAGAGCCGGCAGAGATTTGTCATCGTGGTCGCAAGGCAACTGCCGGTGGCTGATCCCGTAAAGGATACACATACCTAGAGCGGAGCCTAAAGATGCATCAAGCATGACGGGTGGAGCCACGATGCTTGGACTCGAGCTCTGCTCCTGTGCGTTCCGTGATAAATGGCTTATACTACCTGCACCTCAGTTTTTCCCGGGCAAAAAAGGAAGCTTGCTGCCGGTGCGTTGGCACCTGCCTTGAAGTGCCAGCTACTCAGCGGGCTGAAGAGGAAGAAGTGCCTACTAGGAAGACACGTGGACACGTATGTTTACTGCAGCACTATTTACAATAGCAAAGACTTGGAACCAACTCGAATGCCCATGAATGATAGGCTGGATAAAGAAAGTGTGGCACGTATACACCATGGAATTACTAGGCAGCCATAAAAAAGGATGAGTTCATGTCCTCTGCGGGAACGTGGATGAAGCTGGAAGGCCTCATTCTCAGCAAACTCACACAGAAAGCGAAAACCAAACACCGCATGTTCTCGCTCCTAAGTGGGAGTTGAACAGTGAGAACACATGGGACACAGGGAGGGGAACATCACACGCCGGGCCCTGACGGGGCGTGGGGGGCAAGGGGAGAGAGAGCATTAGGCCAAATAGCCAACGCACGCGGGGCTTCAAACCTAGACGACTGGTGGCTAGGTGCAGCAAAGCACCGTGGCACACGTGTACCTATGTTCCAAACCTGCACGTCCTGCACATGTACCCCAGAACTTGGGAGGGGGTGGGGGAAACCAAAAGAGCCGGGGAGAGGCGGGGCGGGAGAGAGAGAGAGAGAGAGAGAGAGAGACAGAGAGACAGAGAGACAGAGAGAGAGAGAGAGAGAGAGAGAGATAGACAGACAGACAGACAGAGACAGACAGACAGACAGACAGATAGAGAGATAGAGAGAGGAGAAGGAAGTTCAATTCCGGGTGGATCCCATTCCTTTTAAAGGTCGCCACCCACTCGACTGCCAAGCCGAGATCCTAAGGACCTCCCCAAAGGAGTAGGTCGTGGCCTTCCCGAAGCGCAGTAGTCACGGTGGAAACGGAAGCGTGCCGCATAAGCCTACCGTCTACCGCCCGCAGATCAGGAACCTCGCGGTACTTCAGGGAAACAGTTAAGTCGAGCCGGCGCGTCACAGGCACTCGGCGTGCAAGCCGCCCCGCAGGTGCTACCGTCTCTTACCTCCCTCTACTTTTAGGAGACGCGTTGTATCCCCGGAGGGGGTGCACCGTTCCTGGAGGTACTGCAATACCAGGTCGATGCGTGGAGTGGACGGAGCAAGCTCCTATTCCATCTCCCTGCTCCAAAAATCCATTTAATATATTGTCCTCGGATAGAGGACGTATCAGATATTAAACTGATAAGAACAGATACTACACTTGATCTTAGCCAAAAGGCCGAGAAGCGATGCGGTCGCCTTCGCGCCCGCCGTCACCGTCCCACTCTCATCCACATTCAAGTCGCGGTGAGAGCCCCAGCCTCGCTCCTTGCCCCATTCCCTCTGTCTCGTCCACAGCGCTATTGACGCCCTTACACTCTCGGGCTGATTTCTCATTCTCCGCCTTTGAAAAGGGAAATCTTACACCCGTGCTTCTTCCGGCGTTCCCGGGCTTTCATTTCGAATTTGCATGCCCCGCCCTTTCACAGAGGGCGTGGCCTCCGCCGTTGACTCCGCCCCCGGGGCCGCCTCTGCCTGGGGGAGCCGGGGCTCCGCTGGGGGCGACTTCCTTGTTCGTACGGAGCCAGCGGAAAGACAGAACCGGAAGGGACTGGGGGCGAAGGCGACGGGGGTCTGTGGAAGAGACCTGTCGGCGGAGAGCGGTCCACGTTTTCCTGGAGAAAGACGAGGCCCCAGGGCAGGAGCGCGGGCTGCGCTGGGCCTTTACTTCGCCGCCCGCGGGCGGGGAGACCGGCCCCGTACCCGAGGGGACGAGGGGCCCATGCCCAGTCAGGGAAGCCGAAGGCCTGGAGGGGCTTCCGGGAGCAGGGGCTGGAGTTCCTCTGCCAGGCAGGAGGCTGGCACCAGACACCCGGCAGAGGGAGGCGGCGAGGGCCCAGCAAGGATTCTCCCCAGCCCCTGTGCCTGCGTCTCCTGCGGCTTCTGTGCGCGGACCGTGTCCTGTGCTGTGTAGGGAAAGCTGCCTCTCTGCTCGGGACGTGGATTCCTTTCCCCTCCTCCTCGCCTGGCTACCTCTGACGCAGGTCGTCAGGACTCCGCTTGGGTGTCACCCGTCCAGGAAGCCTCCCTTAGTCAAGGGCCCTCGGCACCCGCCCCGTATGTGACTAGCAGCCCTCCTGTGTATTTCATCGCGCCCCCGTTGTTTATATCAGCTATTCCACTCACCACCCTTCTGGGCAACCCTTTATCTCCCGCTCTGAGATCCCATCGCTGAGGGCTGGGACCCCTCCTCAGTGCTTATCCCTGTTTCCCCGCGCGAGTCTGGCGCCTGGCGTGTGGAAGGCGCTCAGTAAACGTTTGTGGAGCGAAGAAACGACGCAAAGGTGATGAGCACGACAGACCGTGATGAGCACGACGCAGTTAGGAGGCTGTTGGCCCGGCGCGGGGGAAAAGGGGGAAGGTCGGGCTCGGGGTGGCAGGACCCCAGAGGGCAGGGGTGACTGCCAGGGTGCTCTTGGGGCAAGGTGGGCGTCAAGGCCCCCAGCAAGGTTGGGATAAAGTTTCTCTCCGAGGCACAGACTGCCGCCTGCGGGCTCAGCATTTACCTCTCCCTTCCTCCTTCCTAACGCAACGTCAGCGGAGGGCTGAGGGCTTTACTGCGCATTACCTGGAAAACTTATTTCACTCCACGGCCCTAAGAGGTGGGCCTTATTATTAGCCACGGCCAGGGTTAGGGTGAGGCCACCGCTCCAGGGCAGAATTTCAGGGGGCGCCCACCCCCCCCCCCGCCCTAAATCATTCAGCAATCAACATAAATTATAGTTCAACGCAATATATCTTATCTTGTGGGCCGCAAGCCACCCAGGTGCCCAGGCAAGAGCCTGAAGGCACAAGCTGTTCCAGTATAGTAAAGAAAATAATTAGAATAAGAAAAGTTTTACTAGAGATAGGAAACGGATAGGATTATATCTGACTATTATTAATCATTAGTTTGTAGCATTACTCTTTGTTCTATTACCATAATAATCTCTGTTCTGTTATGATTACCTCGGGGGAAACCAGGCCACACAGAGTTAGGAGCTGAAGGGCCACAGTGAGAGGTGACCAGAAGACAAGAGCGTGAGCCCTCATTCACGCCCAGAGAAGGGCCGCTGGAGGGCTCCTTGGCCTAGCGGTAATGCCAGTGCCTGGGAAGGCCCTGGTTACTTAGCAGGCCTTGGTCTAGCGGTGGCCCCAGTGCCTGGGAAGGCACCCGTTACTTAGCAGACCGAGAAAGGGAATCTCCCTCTCTCCAGGGGAGACAGAGAACGCTCTGCTCCACCACCTCTTGTGGGAGGTCTGACATTAGCCAGGCCGGCCCGCAGTCATCCGGAGGCTTCAACGTCTCCCTGTGATGCTGTGCTTCAGTGGTCACGCTCCTTGTTCACTTTCATGTTCCGCCTGTACACCTGGCTCCTCCTTTTAAGTCCTTAGAAGACAGCAGTAGCAGAATTAGTAGAAGTACCACAGTCTTCGATCTTTCTGATAAGTGCATGGAAGAAACGCTGACGTTTGCTGTCCTCCCTCTCCACCTCGGCTACCACAAAGGGAAAGGCCCCCTGTCCAGTGGACACGTGACTCGCGTGACCTATCGATCATTGGAGATGACTGGCACTCCTTACCCTGCCCCCTTGCCTTGACTACAATAAATAGCAGCGCCTCCAGGCATTCGGGGCCACTACCTGTCTGCCTCCACGCTTTGGTGGCAGTGGTCCCCCGGGCCCAGCTGTCTTTCTTCCTATCTCTTTGTCTTCTGTCTTTATCTCTACGATCTCTCGTCTCCGCGCACACACACGAAGAGAAAACCCACAGACCCGGTAGGGGTGGACCCTACATTATCTCAGCTACAAGGTAATCAAGATATTCATGTGGACTACTGAGTCTTTCGGTGCCCCCTTGCTGTTTTATTTTTGTCCTGCGGCCGAGTGTTTCCCTCACTTCACGCCAACCCAATCTCCGCCGCCCTGTCTTGTCATCCCCATTCTACAGCCCAGCACGGTGTAGTATGGCAGCCGCTAGCCACAGGTATCTAGGGAGCCCTGGAAATGTGGTCAGTTCTAATGGAGCTGTGCTATACACATGAGATTTTGATGGCAGTGGGAGTAAAATTCTCCCAATTTTTTTCTTTTTTTTTTTTTTTCAGACGGAGGTTCCGCTCTTGTTACCCAGCCTGGAGTCCAATGGCGCGATCTAGGCTCTCTGCAACCTCCGCCTCCCGGGTTCAAGCGATTCCCCTGCCTCAGCCTCCCGAGCAGCTGGGACTACGGGCATGTGCCACCACGCCCGGCTAAGTTTGTATTTTTAGTACAGACGGGGTTTCTCCATGTTGGTCAGGCTGGTCTCCAACTCCCGACCTCCGGTGATCTGCCCAGCTGCCGCCTCCCAAAGTGTTGCTTGCGATTACAGGCTTGAGCCACCGCTCACCCAGGCTTTTTTTCTTTTTTCTTTTTTTTTTTTTTTTGAGAGACAAACTCTTGCTCTGTCGCCCAGGCTGGAGTGCAGTGGCGCGATGTCGGCTCACTGCAGCCTCTACCTCCCGGGTTCCAGCGATTCTCCTGCCTCGGCCTCCTGGGTAGCTGGGATTACAGGCGTAGGCCACCACGCCCGGCTAATTTTTGTATTTTTAGGGGGTTTCGCCATGTCGGCCAGGCTGGTCTGGAGCTCCTGACCTCAGGCGATCCGCCCGCCTCGGCCTCCCAAAGCGCTGCGATTACAGGCGTAAGCCACCGCGCCGGGCTCTTTCATCCTGTCTTTATTTTCTGAGATAGAGTCTCGCTCGGACGCTCAGGTTGGACTGCAATGGCGTGATCTCGGCTCGCTGAAACTTCCGCCTCCCGGGTTCAAGCGATTCTCCTGTCTCAGCCTCCCGAGTAGCTGGGATTATTGACGCGCAGCACCACGCCCGGCTAATTTTTGTGGTTTTTGTATCTTCTGTCTTCTGCTCTTTAGTACCGCATAGAGCCGCAGAAGACTAGTGAGTCGAACAAACAGCCCCTCTTGCAGCAGTTGTTGATCACGGGGCTGCCCCCGGTACTCATCCTGTGTCTCTCGTCCAAATCCCCGCTCCTCCTCAGCTATCACCTCTGCCGATGCTGGTGGTTTCCCTGGGTACCGGGAACCAAACTCTCATTCCCCAGGGGCCTAAGCCCCCCGTGGCCAGGCCCTTCTCAAGTCAGGGTTCCTGCACATTCACAGTTACGGGTGGCCCTGGGAGTAACACCTGGCACCCAAACAGATCACCAGAGTCCACACATAGTCCACCTGCCCTCCCTGCGTAAGATCAGCTCTCCCTCCTCCCGACGATAGATCAGGGTCAATGATCCCTGCCAAGATGGCGACTGCTCCAGCCTGCTGGTCCAACCTGTCCAGCCACAGCTGTTGCTCGAAGGCTTCAAGTTCAATGGGACCCTCTCCCGCTTTCTACAAACTGGTTCCTTTATTTTTATGTTTATTTATTTGGGACGGGGTCTGGCTCTGTCACCCAGGCTGGAGTGCAGTGGTGCAATCACTGCTCACTGCAGCATCCACCTCCCAGCGTCCACCCATCCTCCTGGCCTCAGCCTCTGGAACAGCTGGGGTACAGATACGCCCCAGCCCGAACAGGTTTTCACTAGGTTGCCTGGGCTCTTTCTTTCTTTGTCTGTGTTGGTTGGTTGGTTGGTTTTTGTTTGTTTGTTTCGAGACGGGGCTCCGGCTCTGCCGCCGGGGCTGCAGGGCAATGGCGCGATCTCACCTCACTGCGGCCTTCTGGGCTCAAGCGATCCTCCCACTGTGCCCGGCCTGAAGACAGCCTTTAGAGAAAGAAGCAGGGGGAGTTCTTCCGAGGACAGACAAGATTTCTGGAGTTTGGAAAGGGTGAGAGACTGGGTCAGCGAAAGGAACATTCCGATCTTTATGTTGGGATGCAACGTATAGATACAGGGATGAGACCCAAAAGAGCCGGCAGAGATTTGTCATCGTGGTCGCAAGGCAACTGCCGGTGGCTGATCCCGTAAAGGATACACATACCTAGAGCGGAGCCTAAAGATGCATCAAGCATGACGGGTGGAGCCACGATGCTTGGACTCGAGCTCTGCTCCTGTGCGTTCCGTGATAAATGGCTTATACTACCTGCACCTCAGTTTTTCCCGGGCAAAAAAGGAAGCTTGCTGCCGGTGCGTTGGCACCTGCCTTGAAGTGCCAGCTACTCAGCGGGCTGAAGAGGAAGAAGTGCCTACTAGGAAGACACGTGGACACGTATGTTTACTGCAGCACTATTTACAATAGCAAAGACTTGGAACCAACTCGAATGCCCATGAATGATAGGCTGGATAAAGAAAGTGTGGCACGTATACACCATGGAATTACTAGGCAGCCATAAAAAAGGATGAGTTCATGTCCTCTGCGGGAACGTGGATGAAGCTGGAAGGCCTCATTCTCAGCAAACTCACACAGAAAGCGAAAACCAAACACCGCATGTTCTCGCTCCTAAGTGGGAGTTGAACAGTGAGAACACATGGGACACAGGGAGGGGAACATCACACGCCGGGCCCTGACGGGGCGTGGGGGGCAAGGGGAGAGAGAGCATTAGGCCAAATAGCCAACGCACGCGGGGCTTCAAACCTAGACGACTGGTGGCTAGGTGCAGCAAAGCACCGTGGCACACGTGTACCTATGTTCCAAACCTGCACGTCCTGCACATGTACCCCAGAACTTGGGAGGGGGTGGGGGAAACCAAAAGAGCCGGGGAGAGGCGGGGCGGGAGAGAGAGAGAGAGAGAGACAGAGAGACAGAGAGACAGAGAGACAGAGAGAGAGAGAGAGAGAGAGAGAGATAGACAGACAGACAGACAGAGACAGACAGACAGACAGACAGATAGAGAGATAGAGAGAGGAGAAGGAAGTTCAATTCCGGGTGGATCCCATTCCTTTTAAAGGTCGCCACCCACTCGACTGCCAAGCCGAGATCCTAAGGACCTCCCCAAAGGAGTAGGTCGTGGCCTTCCCGAAGCGCAGTAGTCACGGTGGAAACGGAAGCGTGCCGCATAAGCCTACCGTCTACCGCCCGCAGATCAGGAACCTCGCGGTACTTCAGGGAAACAGTTAAGTCGAGCCGGCGCGTCACAGGCACTCGGCGTGCAAGCCGCCCCGCAGGTGCTACCGTCTCTTACCTCCCTCTACTTTTAGGAGACGCGTTGTATCCCCGGAGGGGGTGCACCGTTCCTGGAGGTACTGCAATACCAGGTCGATGCGTGGAGTGGACGGAGCAAGCTCCTATTCCATCTCCCTGCTCCAAAAATCCATTTAATATATTGTCCTCGGATAGAGGACGTGTCAGATATTAAACTGATAAGAACAGATACTACACTTGATCTTAGCCAAAAGGCCGAGAAGCGATGCGGTCGCCTTCGCGCCCGCCGTCACCGTCCCACTCTCATCCACATTCAAGTCGCGGTGAGAGCCCCAGCCTCGCTCCTTGCCCCATTCCCTCTGTCTCGTCCACAGCGCTATTGACGCCCTTACACTCTCGGGCTGATTTCTCATTCTCCGCCTTTGAAAAGGGAAATCTTACACCCGTGCTTCTTCCGGCGTTCCCGGGCTTTCATTTCGAATTTGCATGCCCCGCCCTTTCACAGAGGGCGTGGCCTCCGCCGTTGACTCCGCCCCCGGGGCCGCCTCTGCCTGGGGGAGCCGGGGCTCCGCTGGGGGCGACTTCCTTGTTCGTACGGAGCCAGCGGAAAGACAGAACCGGAAGGGACTGGGGGCGAAGGCGACGGGGGTCTGTGGAAGAGACCTGTCGGCGGAGAGCGGTCCACGTTTTCCTGGAGAAAGACGAGGCCCCAGGGCAGGAGCGCGGGCTGCGCTGGGCCTTTACTTCGCCGCCCGCGGGCGGGGAGACCGGCCCCGTACCCGAGGGGACGAGGGGCCCATGCCCAGTCAGGGAAGCCGAAGGCCTGGAGGGGCTTCCGGGAGCAGGGGCTGGAGTTCCTCTGCCAGGCAGGAGGCTGGCACCAGACACCCGGCAGAGGGAGGCGGCGAGGGCCCAGCAAGGATTCTCCCCAGCCCCTGTGCCTGCGTCTCCTGCGGCTTCTGTGCGCGGACCGTGTCCTGTGCTGTGTAGGGAAAGCTGCCTCTCTGCTCGGGACGTGGATTCCTTTCCCCTCCTCCTCGCCTGGCTACCTCTGACGCAGGTCGTCAGGACTCCGCTTGGGTGTCACCCGTCCAGGAAGCCTCCCTTAGTCAAGGGCCCTCGGCACCCGCCCCGTATGTGACTAGCAGCCCTCCTGTGTATTTCATCGCGCCCCCGTTGTTTATATCAGCTATTCCACTCACCACCCTTCTGGGCAACCCTTTATCTCCCGCTCTGAGATCCCATCGCTGAGGGCTGGGACCCCTCCTCAGTGCTTATCCCTGTTTCCCCGCGCGAGTCTGGCGCCTGGCGTGTGGAAGGCGCTCAGTAAACGTTTGTGGAGCGAAGAAACGACGCAAAGGTGATGAGCACGACAGACCGTGATGAGCACGACGCAGTTAGGAGGCTGTTGGCCCGGCGCGGGGGAAAAGGGGGAAGGTCGGGCTCGGGGTGGCAGGACCCCAGAGGGCAGGGGTGACTGCCGGGGTGCTCTTGGGGCAAGGTGGGCGTCAAGGCCCCCAGCAAGGTTGGGATAAAGTTTCTCTCCGAGGCACAGACTGCCGCCTGCGGGCTCAGCATTTACCTCTCCCTTCCTCCTTCCTAACGCAACGTCAGCGGAGGGCTGAGGGCTTTACTGCGCATTACCTGGAAAACTTATTTCACTCCACGGCCCTAAGAGGTGGGCCTTATTATTAGCCACGGCCAGGGTTAGGGTGAGGCCACCGCTCCAGGGCAGAATTTCAGGGGGCGCCCACCCCCCCCCCCGCCCTAAATCATTCAGCAATCAACATAAATTATAGTTCAACGCAATATATCTTATCTTGTGGGCCGCAAGCCACCCAGGTGCCCAGGCAAGAGCCTGAAGGCACAAGCTGTTCCAGTATAGTAAAGAAAATAATTAGAATAAGAAAAGTTTTACTAGAGATAGGAAACGGATAGGATTATATCTGACTATTATTAATCATTAGTTTGTAGCATTACTCTTTGTTCTATTACCATAATAATCTCTGTTCTATTATGATTACCTCGGGGGAAACCAGGCCACACAGAGTTAGGAGCTGAAGGGCCACAGTGAGAGGTGACCAGAAGACAAGAGCGTGAGCCCTCATTCACGCCCAGAGAAGGGCCGCTGGAGGGCTCCTTGGCCTAGCGGTAATGCCAGTGCCTGGGAAGGCCCTGGTTACTTAGCAGGCCTTGGTCTAGCGGTGGCCCCAGTGCCTGGGAAGGCACCCGTTACTTAGCAGACCGAGAAAGGGAATCTCCCTCTCTCCAGGGGAGACAGAGAACGCTCTGCTCCACCACCTCTTGTGGGAGGTCTGACATTAGCCAGGCCGGCCCGCAGTCATCCGGAGGCTTCAACGTCTCCCTGTGATGCTGTGCTTCAGTGGTCACGCTCCTTGTTCACTTTCATGTTCCGCCTGTACCCCTGGCTCCCCCTTTTAAGTCCTTAGAAGACAGCAGTAGCAGAATTAGTAGAAGTACCACAGTCTTCGATCTTTCTGATAAGTGCATGGAAGAAACGCTGACGTTTGCTGTCCTCCCTCTCCACCTCGGCTACCACAAAGGGAAAGGCCCCCTGTCCAGTGGACACGTGACTCGCGTGACCTATCGATCATTGGAGATGACTGGCACTCCTTACCCTGCCCCCTTGCCTTGACTACAATAAATAGCAGCGCCTCCAGGCATTCGGGGCCACTACCTGTCTGCCTCCACGCTTTGGTGGCAGTGGTCCCCCGGGCCCAGCTGTCTTTCTTCCTATCTCTTTGTCTTCTGTCTTTATCTCTACGATCTCTCGTCTCCACGCACACACACGAAGAGAAAACCCACAGACCCGGTAGGGGTGGACCCTACATTATCTCAGCTACAAGGTAATCAAGATATTCATGTGGACTACTGAGTCTTTCGGTGCCCCCTTGCTGTTTTATTTTTGTCCTGCGGCCGAGTGTTTCCCTCACTTCACGCCAACCCAATCTCCGCCGCCCTGTCTTGTCATCCCCATTCTACAGCCCAGCACGGTGTAGTATGGCAGCCGCTAGCCACAGGTATCTAGGGAGCCCTGGAAATGTGGTCAGTTCTAATGGAGCTGTGCTATACACATGAGATTTTGATGGCAGTGGGAGTAAAATTCTCCCAATTTTTTTCTTTTTTTTTTTTTTTTCAGACGGAGGTTCCGCTCTTGTTACCCAGCCTGGAGTCCAATGGCGCGATCTAGGCTCTCTGCAACCTCCGCCTCCCGGGTTCAAGCGATTCCCCTGCCTCAGCCTCCCGAGCAGCTGGGACTACGGGCATGTGCCACCACGCCCGGCTAAGTTTGTATTTTTAGTACAGACGGGGTTTCTCCATGTTGGTCAGGCTGGTCTCCAACTCCCGACCTCCGGTGATCTGCCCAGCTGCCGCCTCCCAAAGTGTTGCTTGCGATTACAGGCTTGAGCCACCGCTCACCCAGGCTTTTTTTCTTTTTTCTTTTTTTTTTGTTTTGAGAGACAAACTCTTGCTCTGTCGCCCAGGCTGGAGTGCAGTGGCGCGATGTCGGCTCACTGCAGCCTCTACCTCCCGGGTTCCAGCGATTCTCCTGCCTCGGCCTCCTGGGTAGCTGGGATTACAGGCGTAGGCCACCACGCCCGGCTAATTTTTGTATTTTTAGGGGGTTTCGCCATGTCGGCCAGGCTGGTCTGGAGCTCCTGACCTCAGGCGATCCGCCCGCCTCGGCCTCCCAAAGCGCTGCGATTACAGGCGTAAGCCACCGCGCCGGGCTCTTTCATCCTGTCTTTATTTTCTGAGATAGAGTCTCGCTCGGACGCTCAGGTTGGACTGCAATGGCGTGATCTCGGCTCGCTGAAACTTCCGCCTCCCGGGTTCAAGCGATTCTCCTGTCTCAGCCTCCCGAGTAGCTGGGATTATTGACGCGCAGCACCACGCCCGGCTAATTTTTGTGGTTTTTGTATCTTCTGTCTTCTGCTCTTTAGTACCGCATAGAGCCGCAGAAGACTAGTGAGTCGAACAAACAGCCCCTCTTGCAGCAGTTGTTGATCACGGGGCTGCCCCCGGTACTCATCCTGTGTCTCTCGTCCAAATCCCCGCTCCTCCTCAGCTATCACCTCTGCCGATGCTGGTGGTTTCCCTGGGTACCGGGAACCAAACTCTCATTCCCCAGGGGCCTAAGCCCCCCGTGGCCAGGCCCTTCTCAAGTCAGGGTTCCTGCACATTCACAGTTACGGGTGGCCCTGGGAGTAACACCTGGCACCCAAACAGATCACCAGAGTCCACACATAGTCCACCTGCCCTCCCTGCGTAAGATCAGCTCTCCCTCCTCCCGACGATAGATCAGGGTCAATGATCCCTGCCAAGATGGCGACTGCTCCAGCCTGCTGGTCCAACCTGTCCAGCCACAGCTGTTGCTCGAAGGCTTCAAGTTCAATGGGACCCTCTCCCGCTTTCTACAAACTGGTTCCTTTATTTTTATGTTTATTTATTTGGGACGGGGTCTGGCTCTGTCACCCAGGCTGGAGTGCAGTGGTGCAATCACTGCTCACTGCAGCATCCACCTCCCAGCGTCCACCCATCCTCCTGGCCTCAGCCTCTGGAACAGCTGGGGTACAGATACGCCCCAGCCCGAACAGGTTTTCACTAGGTTGCCTGGGCTCTTTCTTTCTTTGTCTGTGTTGGTTGGTTGGTTGGTTTTTGTTTGTTTGTTTCGAGACGGGGCTCCGGCTCTGCCGCCGGGGCTGCAGGGCAATGGCGCGATCTCACCTCACTGCGGCCTTCTGGGCTCAAGCGATCCTCCCACTGTGCCCGGCCTGAAGACAGCCTTTAGAGAAAGAAGCAGGGGGAGTTCTTCCGAGGACAGACAAGATTTCTGGAGTTTGGAAAGGGTGAGAGACTGGGTCAGCGAAAGGAACATTCCGATCTTTATGTTGGGATGCAACGTATAGATACAGGGATGAGACCCAAAAGAGCCGGCAGAGATTTGTCATCGTGGTCGCAAGGCAACTGCCGGTGGCTGATCCCGTAAAGGATACACATACCTAGAGCGGAGCCTAAAGATGCATCAAGCATGACGGGTGGAGCCACGATGCTTGGACTCGAGCTCTGCTCCTGTGCGTTCCGTGATAAATGGCTTATACTACCTGCACCTCAGTTTTTCCCGGGCAAAAAAGGAAGCTTGCTGCCGGTGCGTTGGCACCTGCCTTGAAGTGCCAGCTACTCAGCGGGCTGAAGAGGAAGAAGTGCCTACTAGGAAGACACGTGGACACGTATGTTTACTGCAGCACTATTTACAATAGCAAAGACTTGGAACCAACTCGAATGCCCATGAATGATAGGCTGGATAAAGAAAGTGTGGCACGTATACACCATGGAATTACTAGGCAGCCATAAAAAAGGATGAGTTCATGTCCTCTGCGGGAACGTGGATGAAGCTGGAAGGCCTCATTCTCAGCAAACTCACACAGAAAGCGAAAACCAAACACCGCATGTTCTCGCTCCTAAGTGGGAGTTGAACAGTGAGAACACATGGGACACAGGGAGGGGAACATCACACGCCGGGCCCTGACGGGGCGTGGGGGGCAAGGGGAGAGAGAGCATTAGGCCAAATAGCCAACGCACGCGGGGCTTCAAACCTAGACGACTGGTGGCTAGGTGCAGCAAAGCACCGTGGCACACGTGTACCTATGTTCCAAACCTGCACGTCCTGCACATGTACCCCAGAACTTGGGAGGGGGCGGGAGAGAGAGAGAGAGAGAGACAGAGAGACAGAGAGACAGAGAGAGAGAGAGAGAGAGAGAGATAGACAGACAGACAGACAGACAGAGACAGACAGACAGACAGATAGAGAGATAGAGAGAGGAGAAGGAAGTTCAATTCCGGGTGGATCCCATTCCTTTTAAAGGTCGCCACCCACTCGACTGCCAAGCCGAGATCCTAAGGACCTCCCCAAAGGAGTAGGTCGTGGCCTTCCCGAAGCGCAGTAGTCACGGTGGAAACGGAAGCGTGCCGCATAAGCCTACCGTCTACCGCCCGCAGATCAGGAACCTCGCGGTACTTCAGGGAAACAGTTAAGTCGAGCCGGCGCGTCACAGGCACTCGGCGTGCAAGCCGCCCCGCAGGTGCTACCGTCTCTTACCTCCCTCTACTTTTAGGAGACGCGTTGTATCCCCGGAGGGGGTGCACCGTTCCTGGAGGTACTGCAATACCAGGTCGATGCGTGGAGTGGACGGAGCAAGCTCCTATTCCATCTCCCTGCTCCAAAAATCCATTTAATATATTGTCCTCGGATAGAGGACGTATCAGATATTAAACTGATAAGAACAGATACTACACTTGATCTTAGCCAAAAGGCCGAGAAGCGATGCGGTCGCCTTCGCGCCCGCCGTCACCGTCCCACTCTCATCCACATTCAAGTCGCGGTGAGAGCCCCAGCCTCGCTCCTTGCCCCATTCCCTCTGTCTCGTCCACAGCGCTATTGACGCCCTTACACTCTCGGGCTGATTTCTCATTCTCCGCCTTTGAAAAGGGAAATCTTACACCCGTGCTTCTTCCGGCGTTCCCGGGCTTTCATTTCGAATTTGCATGCCCCGCCCTTTCACAGAGGGCGTGGCCTCCGCCGTTGACTCCGCCCCCGGGGCCGCCTCTGCCTGGGGGAGCCGGGGCTCCGCTGGGGGCGACTTCCTTATTCGTACGGAGCCAGCGGAAAGACAGAACCGGAAGGGACTGGGGGCGAAGGCGACGGGGGTCTGTGGAAGAGACCTGTCGGCGGAGAGCGGTCCACGTTTTCCTGGAGAAAGACGAGGCCCCAGGGCAGGAGCGCGGGCTGCGCTGGGCCTTTACTTCGCCGCCCGCGGGCGGGGAGACCGGCCCCGTACCCGAGGGGACGAGGGGCCCATGCCCAGTCAGGGAAGCCGAAGGCCTGGAGGGGCTTCCGGGAGCAGGGGCTGGAGTTCCTCTGCCAGGCAGGAGGCTGGCACCAGACACCCGGCAGAGGGAGGCGGCGAGGGCCCAGCAAGGATTCTCCCCAGCCCCTGTGCCTGCGTCTCCTGCGGCTTCTGTGCGCGGACCGTGTCCTGTGCTGTGTAGGGAAAGCTGCCTCTCTGCTCGGGACGTGGATTCCTTTCCCCTCCTCCTCGCCTGGCTACCTCTGACGCAGGTCGTCAGGACTCCGCTTGGGTGTCACCCGTCCAGGAAGCCTCCCTTAGTCAAGGGCCCTCGGCACCCGCCCCGTATGTGACTAGCAGCCCTCCTGTGTATTTCATCGCGCCCCCGTTGTTTATATCAGCTATTCCACTCACCACCCTTCTGGGCAACCCTTTATCTCCCGCTCTGAGATCCCATCGCTGAGGGCTGGGACCCCTCCTCAGTGCTTATCCCTGTTTCCCCGCGCGAGTCTGGCGCCTGGCGTGTGGAAGGCGCTCAGTAAACGTTTGTGGAGCGAAGAAACGACGCAAAGGTGATGAGCACGACAGACCGTGATGAGCACGACGCAGTTAGGAGGCTGTTGGCCCGGCGCGGGGGAAAAGGGGGAAGGTCGGGCTCGGGGTGGCAGGACCCCAGAGGGCAGGGGTGACTGCCGGGGTGCTCTTGGGGCAAGGTGGGCGTCAAGGCCCCCAGCAAGGTTGGGATAAAGTTTCTCTCCGAGGCACAGACTGCCGCCTGCGGGCTCAGCATTTACCTCTCCCTTCCTCCTTCCTAACGCAACGTCAGCGGAGGGCTGAGGGCTTTACTGCGCATTACCTGGAAAACTTATTTCACTCCACGGCCCTAAGAGGTGGGCCTTATTATTAGCCACGGCCAGGGTTAGGGTGAGGCCACCGCTCCAGGGCAGAATTTCAGGGGGCGCCCACCCCCCCCCCCGCCCTAAATCATTCAGCAATCAACATAAATTATAGTTCAACGCAATATATCTTATCTTGTGGGCCGCAAGCCACCCAGGTGCCCAGGCAAGAGCCTGAAGGCACAAGCTGTTCCAGTATAGTAAAGAAAATAATTAGAATAAGAAAAGTTTTACTAGAGATAGGAAACGGATAGGATTATATCTGACTATTATTAATCATTAGTTTGTAGCATTACTCTTTGTTCTATTACCATAATAATCTCTGTTCTATTATGATTACCTTGGGGGAAACCAGGCCACACAGAGTTAGGAGCTGAAGGGCCACAGTGAGAGGTGACCAGAAGACAAGAGCGTGAGCCCTCATTCACGCCCAGAGAAGGGCCGCTGGAGGGCTCCTTGGCCTAGCGGTAATGCCAGTGCCTGGGAAGGCCCTGGTTACTTAGCAGGCCTTGGTCTAGCGGTGGCCCCAGTGCCTGGGAAGGCACCCGTTACTTAGCAGACCGAGAAAGGGAATCTCCCTCTCTCCAGGGGAGACAGAGAACGCTCTGCTCCACCACCTCTTGTGGGAGGTCTGACATTAGCCAGGCCGGCCCGCAGTCATCCGGAGGCTTCAACGTCTCCCTGTGATGCTGTGCTTCAGTGGTCACGCTCCTTGTTCACTTTCATGTTCCGCCTGTACCCCTGGCTCCCCCTTTTAAGTCCTTAGAAGACAGCAGTAGCAGAATTAGTAGAAGTACCACAGTCTTCGATCTTTCTGATAAGTGCATGGAAGAAACGCTGACGTTTGCTGTCCTCCCTCTCCACCTCGGCTACCACAAAGGGAAAGGCCCCCTGTCCAGTGGACACGTGACTCGCGTGACCTATCGATCATTGGAGATGACTGGCACTCCTTACCCTGCCCCCTTGCCTTGACTACAATAAATAGCAGCGCCTCCAGGCATTCGGGGCCACTACCTGTCTGCCTCCACGCTTTGGTGGCAGTGGTCCCCCGGGCCCAGCTGTCTTTCTTCCTATCTCTTTGTCTTCTGTCTTTATCTCTACGATCTCTCGTCTCCGCGCACACACACGAAGAGAAAACCCACAGACCCGGTAGGGGTGGACCCTACATTATCTCAGCTACAAGGTAATCAAGATATTCATGTGGACTACTGAGTCTTTCGGTGCCCCCTTGCTGTTTTATTTTTGTCCTGCGGCCGAGTGTTTCCCTCACTTCACGCCAACCCAATCTCCGCCGCCCTGTCTTGTCATCCCCATTCTACAGCCCAGCACGGTGTAGTATGGCAGCCGCTAGCCACAGGTATCTAGGGAGCCCTGGAAATGTGGTCAGTTCTAATGGAGCTGTGCTATACACATGAGATTTTGATGGCAGTGGGAGTAAAATTCTCCCAATTTTTTTCTTTTTTTTTTTTTTTTCAGACGGAGGTTCCGCTCTTGTTACCCAGCCTGGAGTCCAATGGCGCGATCTAGGCTCTCTGCAACCTCCGCCTCCCGGGTTCAAGCGATTCCCCTGCCTCAGCCTCCCGAGCAGCTGGGACTACGGGCATGTGCCACCACGCCCGGCTAAGTTTGTATTTTTAGTACAGACGGGGTTTCTCCATGTTGGTCAGGCTGGTCTCCAACTCCCGACCTCCGGTGATCTGCCCAGCTGCCGCCTCCCAAAGTGTTGCTTGCGATTACAGGCTTGAGCCACCGCTCACCCAGGCTTTTTTTCTTTTTTCTTTTTTTTTTTTTTTGAGAGACAAACTCTTGCTCTGTCGCCCAGGCTGGAGTGCAGTGGCGCGATGTCGGCTCACTGCAGCCTCTACCTCCCGGGTTCCAGCGATTCTCCTGCCTCGGCCTCCTGGGTAGCTGGGATTACAGGCGTAGGCCACCACGCCCGGCTAATTTTTGTATTTTTAGGGGGTTTCGTCATGTCGGCCAGGCTGGTCTGGAGCTCCTGACCTCAGGCGATCCGCCCGCCTCGGCCTCCCAAAGCGCTGCGATTACAGGCGTAAGCCACCGCGCCGGGCTCTTTCATCCTGTCTTTATTTTCTGAGATAGAGTCTCGCTCGGACGCTCAGGTTGGACTGCAATGGCGTGATCTCGGCTCGCTGAAACTTCCGCCTCCCGGGTTCAAGCGATTCTCCTGTCTCAGCCTCCCGAGTAGCTGGGATTATTGACGCGCAGCACCACGCCCGGCTAATTTTTGTGGTTTTTGTATCTTCTGTCTTCTGCTCTTTAGTACCGCATAGAGCCGCAGAAGACTAGTGAGTCGAACAAACAGCCCCTCTTGCAGCAGTTGTTGATCACGGGGCTGCCCCCGGTACTCATCCTGTGTCTCTCGTCCAAATCCCCGCTCCTCCTCAGCTATCACCTCTGCCGATGCTGGTGGTTTCCCTGGGTACCGGGAACCAAACTCTCATTCCCCAGGGGCCTAAGCCCCCCGTGGCCAGGCCCTTCTCAAGTCAGGGTTCCTGCACATTCACAGTTACGGGTGGCCCTGGGAGTAACACCTGGCACCCAAACAGATCACCAGAGTCCACACATAGTCCACCTGCCCTCCCTGCGTAAGATCAGCTCTCCCTCCTCCCGACGATAGATCAGGGTCAATGATCCCTGCCAAGATGGCGACTGCTCCAGCCTGCTGGTCCAACCTGTCCAGCCACAGCTGTTGCTCGAAGGCTTCAAGTTCAATGGGACCCTCTCCCGCTTTCTACAAACTGGTTCCTTTATTTTTATGTTTATTTATTTGGGACGGGGTCTGGCTCTGTCACCCAGGCTGGAGTGCAGTGGTGCAATCACTGCTCACTGCAGCATCCACCTCCCAGCGTCCACCCATCCTCCTGGCCTCAGCCTCTGGAACAGCTGGGGTACAGATACGCCCCAGCCCGAACAGGTTTTCACTAGGTTGCCTGGGCTCTTTCTTTCTTTGTCTGTGTTGGTTGGTTGGTTGGTTTTTGTTTGTTTGTTTCGAGACGGGGCTCCGGCTCTGCCGCCGGGGCTGCAGGGCAATGGCGCGATCTCACCTCACTGCGGCCTTCTGGGCTCAAGCGATCCTCCCACTGTGCCCGGCCTGAAGACAGCCTTTAGAGAAAGAAGCAGGGGGAGTTCTTCCGAGGACAGACAAGATTTCTGGAGTTTGGAAAGGGTGAGAGACTGGGTCAGCGAAAGGAACATTCCGATCTTTATGTTGGGATGCAACGTATAGATACAGGGATGAGACCCAAAAGAGCCGGCAGAGATTTGTCATCGTGGTCGCAAGGCAACTGCCGGTGGCTGATCCCGTAAAGGATACACATACCTAGAGCGGAGCCTAAAGATGCATCAAGCATGACGGGTGGAGCCACGATGCTTGGACTCGAGCTCTGCTCCTGTGCGTTCCGTGATAAATGGCTTATACTACCTGCACCTCAGTTTTTCCCGGGCAAAAAAGGAAGCTTGCTGCCGGTGCGTTGGCACCTGCCTTGAAGTGCCAGCTACTCAGCGGGCTGAAGAGGAAGAAGTGCCTACTAGGAAGACACGTGGACACGTATGTTTACTGCAGCACTATTTACAATAGCAAAGACTTGGAACCAACTCGAATGCCCATGAATGATAGGCTGGATAAAGAAAGTGTGGCACGTATACACCATGGAATTACTAGGCAGCCATAAAAAAGGATGAGTTCATGTCCTCTGCGGGAACGTGGATGAAGCTGGAAGGCCTCATTCTCAGCAAACTCACACAGAAAGCGAAAACCAAACACCGCATGTTCTCGCTCCTAAGTGGGAGTTGAACAGTGAGAACACATGGGACACAGGGAGGGGAACATCACACGCCGGGCCCTGACGGGGCGTGGGGGGCAAGGGGAGAGAGAGCATTAGGCCAAATAGCCAACGCACGCGGGGCTTCAAACCTAGACGACTGGTGGCTAGGTGCAGCAAAGCACCGTGGCACACGTGTACCTATGTTCCAAACCTGCACGTCCTGCACATGTACCCCAGAACTTGGGAGGGGGCGGGAGAGAGAGAGAGAGAGAGACAGAGAGACAGAGAGACAGAGAGAGAGAGAGAGAGAGAGAGAGATAGACAGACAGACAGACAGACAGAGACAGACAGACAGACAGACAGATAGAGAGATAGAGAGAGGAGAAGGAAGTTCAATTCCGGGTGGATCCCATTCCTTTTAAAGGTCGCCACCCACTCGACTGCCAAGCCGAGATCCTAAGGACCTCCCCAAAGGAGTAGGTCGTGGCCTTCCCGAAGCGCAGTAGTCACGGTGGAAACGGAAGCGTGCCGCATAAGCCTACCGTCTACCGCCCGCAGATCAGGAACCTCGCGGTACTTCAGGGAAACAGTTAAGTCGAGCCGGCGCGTCACAGGCACTCGGCGTGCAAGCCGCCCCGCAGGTGCTACCGTCTCTTACCTCCCTCTACTTTTAGGAGACGCGTTGTATCCCCGGAGGGGGTGCACCGTTCCTGGAGGTACTGCAATACCAGGTCGATGCGTGGAGTGGACGGAGCAAGCTCCTATTCCATCTCCCTGCTCCAAAAATCCATTTAATATATTGTCCTCGGATAGAGGACGTATCAGATATTAAACTGATAAGAACAGATACTACACTTGATCTTAGCCAAAAGGCCGAGAAGCGATGCGGTCGCCTTCGCGCCCGCCGTCACCGTCCCACTCTCATCCACATTCAAGTCGCGGTGAGAGCCCCAGCCTCGCTCCTTGCCCCATTCCCTCTGTCTCGTCCACAGCGCTATTGACGCCCTTACACTCTCGGGCTGATTTCTCATTCTCCGCCTTTGAAAAGGGAAATCTTACACCCGTGCTTCTTCCGGCGTTCCCGGGCTTTCATTTCGAATTTGCATGCCCCGCCCTTTCACAGAGGGCGTGGCCTCCGCCGTTGACTCCGCCCCCGGGGCCGCCTCTGCCTGGGGGAGCCGGGGCTCCGCTGGGGGCGACTTCCTTGTTCGTACGGAGCCAGCGGAAAGACAGAACCGGAAGGGACTGGGGGCGAAGGCGACGGGGGTCTGTGGAAGAGACCTGTCGGCGGAGAGCGGTCCACGTTTTCCTGGAGAAAGACGAGGCCCCAGGGCAGGAGCGCGGGCTGCGCTGGGCCTTTACTTCGCCGCCCGCGGGCGGGGAGACCGGCCCCGTACCCGAGGGGACGAGGGGCCCATGCCCAGTCAGGGAAGCCGAAGGCCTGGAGGGGCTTCCGGGAGCAGGGGCTGGAGTTCCTCTGCCAGGCAGGAGGCTGGCACCAGACACCCGGCAGAGGGAGGCGGCGAGGGCCCAGCAAGGATTCTCCCCAGCCCCTGTGCCTGCGTCTCCTGCGGCTTCTGTGCGCGGACCGTGTCCTGTGCTGTGTAGGGAAAGCTGCCTCTCTGCTCGGGACGTGGATTCCTTTCCCCTCCTCCTCGCCTGGCTACCTCTGACGCAGGTCGTCAGGACTCCGCTTGGGTGTCACCCGTCCAGGAAGCCTCCCTTAGTCAAGGGCCCTCGGCACCCGCCCCGTATGTGACTAGCAGCCCTCCTGTGTATTTCATCGCGCCCCCGTTGTTTATATCAGCTATTCCACTCACCACCCTTCTGGGCAACCCTTTATCTCCCGCTCTGAGATCCCATCGCTGAGGGCTGGGACCCCTCCTCAGTGCTTATCCCTGTTTCCCCGCGCGAGTCTGGCGCCTGGCGTGTGGAAGGCGCTCAGTAAACGTTTGTGGAGCGAAGAAACGACGCAAAGGTGATGAGCACGACAGACCGTGATGAGCACGACGCAGTTAGGAGGCTGTTGGCCCGGCGCGGGGGAAAAGGGGGAAGGTCGGGCTCGGGGTGGCAGGACCCCAGAGGGCAGGGGTGACTGCCGGGGTGCTCTTGGGGCAAGGTGGGCGTCAAGGCCCCCAGCAAGGTTGGGATAAAGTTTCTCTCCGAGGCACAGACTGCCGCCTGCGGGCTCAGCATTTACCTCTCCCTTCCTCCTTCCTAACGCAACGTCAGCGGAGGGCTGAGGGCTTTACTGCGCATTACCTGGAAAACTTATTTCACTCCACGGCCCTAAGAGGTGGGCCTTATTATTAGCCACGGCCAGGGTTAGGGTGAGGCCACCGCTCCAGGGCAGAATTTCAGGGGGCGCCCACCCCCCCCCGCCCTAAATCATTCAGCAATCAACATAAATTATAGTTCAACGCAATATATCTTATCTTGTGGGCCGCAAGCCACCCAGGTGCCCAGGCAAGAGCCTGAAGGCACAAGCTGTTCCAGTATAGTAAAGAAAATAATTAGAATAAGAAAAGTTTTACTAGAGATAGGAAACGGATAGGATTATATCTGACTATTATTAATCATTAGTTTGTAGCATTACTCTTTGTTCTATTACCATAATAATCTCTGTTCTATTATGATTACCTTGGGGGAAACCAGGCCACACAGAGTTAGGAGCTGAAGGGCCACAGTGAGAGGTGACCAGAAGACAAGAGCGTGAGCCCTCATTCACGCCCAGAGAAGGGCCGCTGGAGGGCTCCTTGGCCTAGCGGTAATGCCAGTGCCTGGGAAGGCCCTGGTTACTTAGCAGGCCTTGGTCTAGCGGTGGCCCCAGTGCCTGGGAAGGCACCCGTTACTTAGCAGACCGAGAAAGGGAATCTCCCTCTCTCCAGGGGAGACAGAGAACGCTCTGCTCCACCACCTCTTGTGGGAGGTCTGACATTAGCCAGGCCGGCCCGCAGTCATCCGGAGGCTTCAACGTCTCCCTGTGATGCTGTGCTTCAGTGGTCATGCTCCTTGTTCACTTTCATGTTCCGCCTGTACCCCTGGCTCCCCCTTTTAAGTCCTTAGAAGACAGCAGTAGCAGAATTAGTAGAAGTACCACAGTCTTCGATCTTTCTGATAAGTGCATGGAAGAAACGCTGACGTTTGCTGTCCTCCCTCTCCACCTCGGCTACCACAAAGGGAAAGGCCCCCTGTCCAGTGGACACGTGACTCGCGTGACCTATCGATCATTGGAGATGACTGGCACTCCTTACCCTGCCCCCTTGCCTTGACTACAATAAATAGCAGCGCCTCCAGGCATTCGGGGCCACTACCTGTCTGCCTCCACGCTTTGGTGGCAGTGGTCCCCCGGGCCCAGCTGTCTTTCTTCCTATCTCTTTGTCTTCTGTCTTTATCTCTACGATCTCTCGTCTCCGCGCACACACACGAAGAGAAAACCCACAGACCCGGTAGGGGTGGACCCTACATTATCTCAGCTACAAGGTAATCAAGATATTCATGTGGACTACTGAGTCTTTCGGTGCCCCCTTGCTGTTTTATTTTTGTCCTGCGGCCGAGTGTTTCCCTCACTTCACGCCAACCCAATCTCCGCCGCCCTGTCTTGTCATCCCCATTCTACAGCCCAGCACGGTGTAGTATGGCAGCCGCTAGCCACAGGTATCTAGGGAGCCCTGGAAATGTGGTCAGTTCTAATGGAGCTGTGCTATACACATGAGATTTTGATGGCAGTGGGAGTAAAATTCTCCCAATTTTTTTCTTTTTTTTTTTTTTTTCAGACGGAGGTTCCGCTCTTGTTACCCAGCCTGGAGTCCAATGGCGCGATCTAGGCTCTCTGCAACCTCCGCCTCCCGGGTTCAAGCGATTCCCCTGCCTCAGCCTCCCGAGCAGCTGGGACTACGGGCATGTGCCACCACGCCCGGCTAAGTTTGTATTTTTAGTACAGACGGGGTTTCTCCATGTTGGTCAGGCTGGTCTCCAACTCCCGACCTCCGGTGATCTGCCCAGCTGCCGCCTCCCAAAGTGTTGCTTGCGATTACAGGCTTGAGCCACCGCTCACCCAGGCTTTTTTTCTTTTTTTTTTTTTTTTTTTTGAGAGACAAACTCTTGCTCTGTCGCCCAGGCTGGAGTGCAGTGGCGCGATGTCGGCTCACTGCAGCCTCTACCTCCCGGGTTCCAGCGATTCTCCTGCCTCGGCCTCCTGGGTAGCTGGGATTACAGGCGTAGGCCACCACGCCCGGCTAATTTTTGTATTTTTAGGGGGTTTCGCCATGTCGGCCAGGCTGGTCTGGAGCTCCTGACCTCAGGCGATCCGCCCGCCTCGGCCTCCCAAAGCGCTGCGATTACAGGCGTAAGCCACCGCGCCGGGCTCTTTCATCCTGTCTTTATTTTCTGAGATAGAGTCTCGCTCGGACGCTCAGGTTGGACTGCAATGGCGTGATCTCGGCTCGCTGAAACTTCCGCCTCCCGGGTTCAAGCGATTCTCCTGTCTCAGCCTCCCGAGTAGCTGGGATTATTGACGCGCAGCACCACGCCCGGCTAATTTTTGTGGTTTTTGTATCTTCTGTCTTCTGCTCTTTAGTACCGCATAGAGCCGCAGAAGACTAGTGAGTCGAACAAACAGCCCCTCTTGCAGCAGTTGTTGATCACGGGGCTGCCCCCGGTACTCATCCTGTGTCTCTCGTCCAAATCCCCGCTCCTCCTCAGCTATCACCTCTGCCGATGCTGGTGGTTTCCCTGGGTACCGGGAACCAAACTCTCATTCCCCAGGGGCCTAAGCCCCCCGTGGCCAGGCCCTTCTCAAGTCAGGGTTCCTGCACATTCACAGTTACGGGTGGCCCTGGGAGTAACACCTGGCACCCAAACAGATCACCAGAGTCCACACATAGTCCACCTGCCCTCCCTGCGTAAGATCAGCTCTCCCTCCTCCCGACGATAGATCAGGGTCAATGATCCCTGCCAAGATGGCGACTGCTCCAGCCTGCTGGTCCAACCTGTCCAGCCACAGCTGTTGCTCGAAGGCTTCAAGTTCAATGGGACCCTCTCCCGCTTTCTACAAACTGGTTCCTTTATTTTTATGTTTATTTATTTGGGACGGGGTCTGGCTCTGTCACCCAGGCTGGAGTGCAGTGGTGCAATCACTGCTCACTGCAGCATCCACCTCCCAGCGTCCACCCATCCTCCTGGCCTCAGCCTCTGGAACAGCTGGGGTACAGATACGCCCCAGCCCGAACAGGTTTTCACTAGGTTGCCTGGGCTCTTTCTTTCTTTGTCTGTGTTGGTTGGTTGGTTGGTTTTTGTTTGTTTGTTTCGAGACGGGGCTCCGGCTCTGCCGCCGGGGCTGCAGGGCAATGGCGCGATCTCACCTCACTGCGGCCTTCTGGGCTCAAGCGATCCTCCCACTGTGCCCGGCCTGAAGACAGCCTTTAGAGAAAGAAGCAGGGGGAGTTCTTCCGAGGACAGACAAGATTTCTGGAGTTTGGAAAGGGTGAGAGACTGGGTCAGCGAAAGGAACATTCCGATCTTTATGTTGGGATGCAACGTATAGATACAGGGATGAGACCCAAAAGAGCCGGCAGAGATTTGTCATCGTGGTCGCAAGGCAACTGCCGGTGGCTGATCCCGTAAAGGATACACATACCTAGAGCGGAGCCTAAAGATGCATCAAGCATGACGGGTGGAGCCACGATGCTTGGACTCGAGCTCTGCTCCTGTGCGTTCCGTGATAAATGGCTTATACTACCTGCACCTCAGTTTTTCCCGGGCAAAAAAGGAAGCTTGCTGCCGGTGCGTTGGCACCTGCCTTGAAGTGCCAGCTACTCAGCGGGCTGAAGAGGAAGAAGTGCCTACTAGGAAGACACGTGGACACGTATGTTTACTGCAGCACTATTTACAATAGCAAAGACTTGGAACCAACTCGAATGCCCATGAATGATAGGCTGGATAAAGAAAGTGTGGCACGTATACACCATGGAATTACTAGGCAGCCATAAAAAAGGATGAGTTCATGTCCTCTGCGGGAACGTGGATGAAGCTGGAAGGCCTCATTCTCAGCAAACTCACACAGAAAGCGAAAACCAAACACCGCATGTTCTCGCTCCTAAGTGGGAGTTGAACAGTGAGAACACATGGGACACAGGGAGGGGAACATCACACGCCGGGCCCTGACGGGGCGTGGGGGGCAAGGGGAGAGAGAGCATTAGGCCAAATAGCCAACGCACGCGGGGCTTCAAACCTAGACGACTGGTGGCTAGGTGCAGCAAAGCACCGTGGCACACGTGTACCTATGTTCCAAACCTGCACGTCCTGCACATGTACCCCAGAACTTGGGAGGGGGTGGGGGAAACCAAAAGAGCCGGGGAGAGGCGGGGCGGGAGAGAGAGAGAGAGAGAGACAGAGAGACAGAGAGACAGAGAGACAGAGAGAGAGAGAGAGAGAGAGAGATAGACAGACAGACAGACAGAGACAGACAGACAGACAGACAGATAGAGAGATAGAGAGAGGAGAAGGAAGTTCAATTCCGGGTGGATCCCATTCCTTTTAAAGGTCGCCACCCACTCGACTGCCAAGCCGAGATCCTAAGGACCTCCCCAAAGGAGTAGGTCGTGGCCTTCCCGAAGCGCAGTAGTCACGGTGGAAACGGAAGCGTGCCGCATAAGCCTACCGTCTACCGCCCGCAGATCAGGAACCTCGCGGTACTTCAGGGAAACAGTTAAGTCGAGCCGGCGCGTCACAGGCACTCGGCGTGCAAGCCGCCCCGCAGGTGCTACCGTCTCTTACCTCCCTCTACTTTTAGGAGACGCGTTGTATCCCCGGAGGGGGTGCACCGTTCCTGGAGGTACTGCAATACCAGGTCGATGCGTGGAGTGGACGGAGCAAGCTCCTATTCCATCTCCCTGCTCCAAAAATCCATTTAATATATTGTCCTCGGATAGAGGACGTATCAGATATTAAACTGATAAGAACAGATACTACACTTGATCTTAGCCAAAAGGCCGAGAAGCGATGCGGTCGCCTTCGCGCCCGCCGTCACCGTCCCACTCTCATCCACATTCAAGTCGCGGTGAGAGCCCCAGCCTCGCTCCTTGCCCCATTCCCTCTGTCTCGTCCACAGCGCTATTGACGCCCTTACACTCTCGGGCTGATTTCTCATTCTCCGCCTTTGAAAAGGGAAATCTTACACCCGTGCTTCTTCCGGCGTTCCCGGGCTTTCATTTCGAATTTGCATGCCCCGCCCTTTCACAGAGGGCGTGGCCTCCGCCGTTGACTCCGCCCCCGGGGCCGCCTCTGCCTGGGGGAGCCGGGGCTCCGCTGGGGGCGACTTCCTTGTTCGTACGGAGCCAGCGGAAAGACAGAACCGGAAGGGACTGGGGGCGAAGGCGACGGGGGTCTGTGGAAGAGACCTGTCGGCGGAGAGCGGTCCACGTTTTCCTGGAGAAAGACGAGGCCCCAGGGCAGGAGCGCGGGCTGCGCTGGGCCTTTACTTCGCCGCCCGCGGGCGGGGAGACCGGCCCCGTACCCGAGGGGACGAGGGGCCCATGCCCAGTCAGGGAAGCCGAAGGCCTGGAGGGGCTTCCGGGAGCAGGGGCTGGAGTTCCTCTGCCAGGCAGGAGGCTGGCACCAGACACCCGGCAGAGGGAGGCGGCGAGGGCCCAGCAAGGATTCTCCCCAGCCCCTGTGCCTGCGTCTCCTGCGGCTTCTGTGCGCGGACCGTGTCCTGTGCTGTGTAGGGAAAGCTGCCTCTCTGCTCGGGACGTGGATTCCTTTCCCCTCCTCCTCGCCTGGCTACCTCTGACGCAGGTCGTCAGGACTCCGCTTGGGTGTCACCCGTCCAGGAAGCCTCCCTTAGTCAAGGGCCCTCGGCACCCGCCCCGTATGTGACTAGCAGCCCTCCTGTGTATTTCATCGCGCCCCCGTTGTTTATATCAGCTATTCCACTCACCACCCTTCTGGGCAACCCTTTATCTCCCGCTCTGAGATCCCATCGCTGAGGGCTGGGACCCCTCCTCAGTGCTTATCCCTGTTTCCCCGCGCGAGTCTGGCGCCTGGCGTGTGGAAGGCGCTCAGTAAACGTTTGTGGAGCGAAGAAACGACGCAAAGGTGATGAGCACGACAGACCGTGATGAGCACGACGCAGTTAGGAGGCTGTTGGCCCGGCGCGGGGGAAAAGGGGGAAGGTCGGGCTCGGGGTGGCAGGACCCCAGAGGGCAGGGGTGACTGCCGGGGTGCTCTTGGGGCAAGGTGGGCGTCAAGGCCCCCAGCAAGGTTGGGATAAAGTTTCTCTCCGAGGCACAGACTGCCGCCTGCGGGCTCAGCATTTACCTCTCCCTTCCTCCTTCCTAACGCAACGTCAGCGGAGGGCTGAGGGCTTTACTGCGCATTACCTGGAAAACTTATTTCACTCCACGGCCCTAAGAGGTGGGCCTTATTATTAGCCACGGCCAGGGTTAGGGTGAGGCCACCGCTCCAGGGCAGAATTTCAGGGGGCGCCCACCCCCCCCCCCGCCCTAAATCATTCAGCAATCAACATAAATTATAGTTCAACGCAATATATCTTATCTTGTGGGCCGCAAGCCACCCAGGTGCCCAGGCAAGAGCCTGAAGGCACAAGCTGTTCCAGTATAGTAAAGAAAATAATTAGAATAAGAAAAGTTTTACTAGAGATAGGAAACGGATAGGATTATATCTGACTATTATTAATCATTAGTTTGTAGCATTACTCTTTGTTCTATTACCATAATAATCTCTGTTCTGTTATGATTACCTTGGGGGAAACCAGGCCACACAGAGTTAGGAGCTGAAGGGCCACAGTGAGAGGTGACCAGAAGACAAGAGCGTGAGCCCTCATTCACGCCCAGAGAAGGGCCGCTGGAGGGCTCCTTGGCCTAGCGGTAATGCCAGTGCCTGGGAAGGCCCTGGTTACTTAGCAGGCCTTGGTCTAGCGGTGGCCCCAGTGCCTGGGAAGGCACCCGTTACTTAGCAGACCGAGAAAGGGAATCTCCCTCTCTCCAGGGGAGACAGAGAACGCTCTGCTCCACCACCTCTTGTGGGAGGTCTGACATTAGCCAGGCCGGCCCGCAGTCATCCGGAGGCTTCAACGTCTCCCTGTGATGCTGTGCTTCAGTGGTCACGCTCCTTGTTCACTTTCATGTTCCGCCTGTACACCTGGCTCCTCCTTTTAAGTCCTTAGAAGACAGCAGTAGCAGAATTAGTAGAAGTACCACAGTCTTCGATCTTTCTGATAAGTGCATGGAAGAAACGCTGACGTTTGCTGTCCTCCCTCTCCACCTCGGCTACCACAAAGGGAAAGGCCCCCTGTCCAGTGGACACGTGACTCGCGTGACCTATCGATCATTGGAGATGACTGGCACTCCTTACCCTGCCCCCTTGCCTTGACTACAATAAATAGCAGCGCCTCCAGGCATTCGGGGCCACTACCTGTCTGCCTCCACGCTTTGGTGGCAGTGGTCCCCCGGGCCCAGCTGTCTTTCTTCCTATCTCTTTGTCTTCTGTCTTTATCTCTACGATCTCTCGTCTCCGCGCACACACACGAAGAGAAAACCCACAGACCCGGTAGGGGTGGACCCTACATTATCTCAGCTACAAGGTAATCAAGATATTCATGTGGACTACTGAGTCTTTCGGTGCCCCCTTGCTGTTTTATTTTTGTCCTGCGGCCGAGTGTTTCCCTCACTTCACGCCAACCCAATCTCCGCCGCCCTGTCTTGTCATCCCCATTCTACAGCCCAGCACGGTGTAGTATGGCAGCCGCTAGCCACAGGTATCTAGGGAGCCCTGGAAATGTGGTCAGTTCTAATGGAGCTGTGCTATACACATGAGATTTTGATGGCAGTGGGAGTAAAATTCTCCCAATTTTTTTCTTTTTTTTTTTTTTTCAGACGGAGGTTCCGCTCTTGTTACCCAGCCTGGAGTCCAATGGCGCGATCTAGGCTCTCTGCAACCTCCGCCTCCCGGGTTCAAGCGATTCCCCTGCCTCAGCCTCCCGAGCAGCTGGGACTACGGGCATGTGCCACCACGCCCGGCTAAGTTTGTATTTTTAGTACAGACGGGGTTTCTCCATGTTGGTCAGGCTGGTCTCCAACTCCCGACCTCCGGTGATCTGCCCAGCTGCCGCCTCCCAAAGTGTTGCTTGCGATTACAGGCTTGAGCCACCGCTCACCCAGGCTTTTTTTCTTTTTTCTTTTTTTTTTTTTTTGAGAGACAAACTCTTGCTCTGTCGCCCAGGCTGGAGTGCAGTGGCGCGATGTCGGCTCACTGCAGCCTCTACCTCCCGGGTTCCAGCGATTCTCCTGCCTCGGCCTCCTGGGTAGCTGGGATTACAGGCGTAGGCCACCACGCCCGGCTAATTTTTGTATTTTTAGGGGGTTTCGCCATGTCGGCCAGGCTGGTCTGGAGCTCCTGACCTCAGGCGATCCGCCCGCCTCGGCCTCCCAAAGCGCTGCGATTACAGGCGTAAGCCACCGCGCCGGGCTCTTTCATCCTGTCTTTATTTTCTGAGATAGAGTCTCGCTCGGACGCTCAGGTTGGACTGCAATGGCGTGATCTCGGCTCGCTGAAACTTCCGCCTCCCGGGTTCAAGCGATTCTCCTGTCTCAGCCTCCCGAGTAGCTGGGATTATTGACGCGCAGCACCACGCCCGGCTAATTTTTGTGGTTTTTGTATCTTCTGTCTTCTGCTCTTTAGTACCGCATAGAGCCGCAGAAGACTAGTGAGTCGAACAAACAGCCCCTCTTGCAGCAGTTGTTGATCACGGGGCTGCCCCCGGTACTCATCCTGTGTCTCTCGTCCAAATCCCCGCTCCTCCTCAGCTATCACCTCTGCCGATGCTGGTGGTTTCCCTGGGTACCGGGAACCAAACTCTCATTCCCCAGGGGCCTAAGCCCCCCGTGGCCAGGCCCTTCTCAAGTCAGGGTTCCTGCACATTCACAGTTACGGGTGGCCCTGGGAGTAACACCTGGCACCCAAACAGATCACCAGAGTCCACACATAGTCCACCTGCCCTCCCTGCGTAAGATCAGCTCTCCCTCCTCCCGACGATAGATCAGGGTCAATGATCCCTGCCAAGATGGCGACTGCTCCAGCCTGCTGGTCCAACCTGTCCAGCCACAGCTGTTGCTCGAAGGCTTCAAGTTCAATGGGACCCTCTCCCGCTTTCTACAAACTGGTTCCTTTATTTTTATGTTTATTTATTTGGGACGGGGTCTGGCTCTGTCACCCAGGCTGGAGTGCAGTGGTGCAATCACTGCTCACTGCAGCATCCACCTCCCAGCGTCCACCCATCCTCCTGGCCTCAGCCTCTGGAACAGCTGGGGTACAGATACGCCCCAGCCCGAACAGGTTTTCACTAGGTTGCCTGGGCTCTTTCTTTCTTTGTCTGTGTTGGTTGGTTGGTTGGTTTTTGTTTGTTTGTTTCGAGACGGGGCTCCGGCTCTGCCGCCGGGGCTGCAGGGCAATGGCGCGATCTCACCTCACTGCGGCCTTCTGGGCTCAAGCGATCCTCCCACTGTGCCCGGCCTGAAGACAGCCTTTAGAGAAAGAAGCAGGGGGAGTTCTTCCGAGGACAGACAAGATTTCTGGAGTTTGGAAAGGGTGAGAGACTGGGTCAGCGAAAGGAACATTCCGATCTTTATGTTGGGATGCAACGTATAGATACAGGGATGAGACCCAAAAGAGCCGGCAGAGATTTGTCATCGTGGTCGCAAGGCAACTGCCGGTGGCTGATCCCGTAAAGGATACACATACCTAGAGCGGAGCCTAAAGATGCATCAAGCATGACGGGTGGAGCCACGATGCTTGGACTCGAGCTCTGCTCCTGTGCGTTCCGTGATAAATGGCTTATACTACCTGCACCTCAGTTTTTCCCGGGCAAAAAAGGAAGCTTGCTGCCGGTGCGTTGGCACCTGCCTTGAAGTGCCAGCTACTCAGCGGGCTGAAGAGGAAGAAGTGCCTACTAGGAAGACACGTGGACACGTATGTTTACTGCAGCACTATTTACAATAGCAAAGACTTGGAACCAACTCGAATGCCCATGAATGATAGGCTGGATAAAGAAAGTGTGGCACGTATACACCATGGAATTACTAGGCAGCCATAAAAAAGGATGAGTTCATGTCCTCTGCGGGAACGTGGATGAAGCTGGAAGGCCTCATTCTCAGCAAACTCACACAGAAAGCGAAAACCAAACACCGCATGTTCTCGCTCCTAAGTGGGAGTTGAACAGTGAGAACACATGGGACACAGGGAGGGGAACAGCACACGCCGGGCCCTGACGGGGCGTGGGGGGCAAGGGGAGAGAGAGCATTAGGCCAAATAGCCAACGCACGCGGGGCTTCAAACCTAGACGACTGGTGGCTAGGTGCAGCAAAGCACCGTGGCACACGTGTACCTATGTTCCAAACCTGCACGTCCTGCACATGTACCCCAGAACTTGGGAGGGGGTGGGGGAAACCAAAAGAGCCGGGGAGAGGCGGGGCGGGAGAGAGAGAGACAGAGAGACAGAGAGAGAGAGAGAGAGAGAGATAGACAGACAGACAGAGACAGACAGATAGAGAGATAGAGAGAGGAGAAGGAAGTTCAATTCCGGGTGGATCCCATTCCTTTTAAAGGTCGCCACCCACTCGACTGCCAAGCCGAGATCCTAAGGACCTCCCCAAAGGAGTAGGTCGTGGCCTTCCCGAAGCGCAGTAGTCACGGTGGAAACGGAAGCGTGCCGCATAAGCCTACCGTCTACCGCCCGCAGATCAGGAACCTCGCGGTACTTCAGGGAAACAGTTAAGTCGAGCCGGCGCGTCACAGGCACTCGGCGTGCAAGCCGCCCCGCAGGTGCTACCGTCTCTTACCTCCCTCTACTTTTAGGAGACGCGTTGTATCCCCGGAGGGGGTGCACCGTTCCTGGAGGTACTGCAATACCAGGTCGATGCGTGGAGTGGACGGAGCAAGCTCCTATTCCATCTCCCTGCTCCAAAAATCCATTTAATATATTGTCCTCGGATAGAGGACGTATCAGATATTAAACTGATAAGAACAGATACTACACTTGATCTTAGCCAAAAGGCCGAGAAGCGATGCGGTCGCCTTCGCGCCCGCCGTCACCGTCCCACTCTCATCCACATTCAAGTCGCGGTGAGAGCCCCAGCCTCGCTCCTTGCCCCATTCCCTCTGTCTCGTCCACAGCGCTATTGACGCCCTTACACTCTCGGGCTGATTTCTCATTCTCCGCCTTTGAAAAGGGAAATCTTACACCCGTGCTTCTTCCGGCGTTCCCGGGCTTTCATTTCGAATTTGCATGCCCCGCCCTTTCACAGAGGGCGTGGCCTCCGCCGTTGACTCCGCCCCCGGGGCCGCCTCTGCCTGGGGGAGCCGGGGCTCCGCTGGGGGCGACTTCCTTGTTCGTACGGAGCCAGCGGAAAGACAGAACCGGAAGGGACTGGGGGCGAAGGCGACGGGGGTCTGTGGAAGAGACCTGTCGGCGGAGAGCGGTCCACGTTTTCCTGGAGAAAGACGAGGCCCCAGGGCAGGAGCGCGGGCTGCGCTGGGCCTTTACTTCGCCGCCCGCGGGCGGGGAGACCGGCCCCGTACCCGAGGGGACGAGGGGCCCATGCCCAGTCAGGGAAGCCGAAGGCCTGGAGGGGCTTCCGGGAGCAGGGGCTGGAGTTCCTCTGCCAGGCAGGAGGCTGGCACCAGACACCCGGCAGAGGGAGGCGGCGAGGGCCCAGCAAGGATTCTCCCCAGCCCCTGTGCCTGCGTCTCCTGCGGCTTCTGTGCGCGGACCGTGTCCTGTGCTGTGTAGGGAAAGCTGCCTCTCTGCTCGGGACGTGGATTCCTTTCCCCTCCTCCTCGCCTGGCTACCTCTGACGCAGGTCGTCAGGACTCCGCTTGGGTGTCACCCGTCCAGGAAGCCTCCCTTAGTCAAGGGCCCTCGGCACCCGCCCCGTATGTGACTAGCAGCCCTCCTGTGTATTTCATCGCGCCCCCGTTGTTTATATCAGCTATTCCACTCACCACCCTTCTGGGCAACCCTTTATCTCCCGCTCTGAGATCCCATCGCTGAGGGCTGGGACCCCTCCTCAGTGCTTATCCCTGTTTCCCCGCGCGAGTCTGGCGCCTGGCGTGTGGAAGGCGCTCAGTAAACGTTTGTGGAGCGAAGAAACGACGCAAAGGTGATGAGCACGACAGACCGTGATGAGCACGACGCAGTTAGGAGGCTGTTGGCCCGGCGCGGGGGAAAAGGGGGAAGGTCGGGCTCGGGGTGGCAGGACCCCAGAGGGCAGGGGTGACTGCCGGGGTGCTCTTGGGGCAAGGTGGGCGTCAAGGCCCCCAGCAAGGTTGGGATAAAGTTTCTCTCCGAGGCACAGACTGCCGCCTGCGGGCTCAGCATTTACCTCTCCCTTCCTCCTTCCTAACGCAACGTCAGCGGAGGGCTGAGGGCTTTACTGCGCATTACCTGGAAAACTTATTTCACTCCACGGCCCTAAGAGGTGGGCCTTATTATTAGCCACGGCCAGGGTTAGGGTGAGGCCACCGCTCCAGGGCAGAATTTCAGGGGGCGCCCACCCCCCCCCCGCCCTAAATCATTCAGCAATCAACATAAATTATAGTTCAACGCAATATATCTTATCTTGTGGGCCGCAAGCCACCCAGGTGCCCAGGCAAGAGCCTGAAGGCACAAGCTGTTCCAGTATAGTAAAGAAAATAATTAGAATAAGAAAAGTTTTACTAGAGATAGGAAACGGATAGGATTATATCTGACTATTATTAATCATTAGTTTGTAGCATTACTCTTTGTTCTATTACCATAATAATCTCTGTTCTGTTATGATTACCTTGGGGGAAACCAGGCCACACAGAGTTAGGAGCTGAAGGGCCACAGTGAGAGGTGACCAGAAGACAAGAGCGTGAGCCCTCATTCACGCCCAGAGAAGGGCCGCTGGAGGGCTCCTTGGCCTAGCGGTAATGCCAGTGCCTGGGAAGGCCCTGGTTACTTAGCAGGCCTTGGTCTAGCGGTGGCCCCAGTGCCTGGGAAGGCACCCGTTACTTAGCAGACCGAGAAAGGGAATCTCCCTCTCTCCAGGGGAGACAGAGAACGCTCTGCTCCACCACCTCTTGTGGGAGGTCTGACATTAGCCAGGCCGGCCCGCAGTCATCCGGAGGCTTCAACGTCTCCCTGTGATGCTGTGCTTCAGTGGTCACGCTCCTTGTTCACTTTCATGTTCCGCCTGTACACCTGGCTCCTCCTTTTAAGTCCTTAGAAGACAGCAGTAGCAGAATTAGTAGAAGTACCACAGTCTTCGATCTTTCTGATAAGTGCATGGAAGAAACGCTGACGTTTGCTGTCCTCCCTCTCCACCTCGGCTACCACAAAGGGAAAGGCCCCCTGTCCAGTGGACACGTGACTCGCGTGACCTATCGATCATTGGAGATGACTGGCACTCCTTACCCTGCCCCCTTGCCTTGACTACAATAAATAGCAGCGCCTCCAGGCATTCGGGGCCACTACCTGTCTGCCTCCACGCTTTGGTGGCAGTGGTCCCCCGGGCCCAGCTGTCTTTCTTCCTATCTCTTTGTCTTCTGTCTTTATCTCTACGATCTCTCGTCTCCGCGCACACACACGAAGAGAAAACCCACAGACCCGGTAGGGGTGGACCCTACATTATCTCAGCTACAAGGTAATCAAGATATTCATGTGGACTACTGAGTCTTTCGGTGCCCCCTTGCTGTTTTATTTTTGTCCTGCGGCCGAGTGTTTCCCTCACTTCACGCCAACCCAATCTCCGCCGCCCTGTCTTGTCATCCCCATTCTACAGCCCAGCACGGTGTAGTATGGCAGCCGCTAGCCACAGGTATCTAGGGAGCCCTGGAAATGTGGTCAGTTCTAATGGAGCTGTGCTATACACATGAGATTTTGATGGCAGTGGGAGTAAAATTCTCCCAATTTTTTTCTTTTTTTTTTTTTTTTCAGACGGAGGTTCCGCTCTTGTTACCCAGCCTGGAGTCCAATGGCGCGATCTAGGCTCTCTGCAACCTCCGCCTCCCGGGTTCAAGCGATTCCCCTGCCTCAGCCTCCCGAGCAGCTGGGACTACGGGCATGTGCCACCACGCCCGGCTAAGTTTGTATTTTTAGTACAGACGGGGTTTCTCCATGTTGGTCAGGCTGGTCTCCAACTCCCGACCTCCGGTGATCTGCCCAGCTGCCGCCTCCCAAAGTGTTGCTTGCGATTACAGGCTTGAGCCACCGCTCACCCAGGCTTTTTTTCTTTTTTCTTTTTTTTTTTTTTTGAGAGACAAACTCTTGCTCTGTCGCCCAGGCTGGAGTGCAGTGGCGCGATGTCGGCTCACTGCAGCCTCTACCTCCCGGGTTCCAGCGATTCTCCTGCCTCGGCCTCCTGGGTAGCTGGGATTACAGGCGTAGGCCACCACGCCCGGCTAATTTTTGTATTTTTAGGGGGTTTCGCCATGTCGGCCAGGCTGGTCTGGAGCTCCTGACCTCAGGCGATCCGCCCGCCTCGGCCTCCCAAAGCGCTGCGATTACAGGCGTAAGCCACCGCGCCGGGCTCTTTCATCCTGTCTTTATTTTCTGAGATAGAGTCTCGCTCGGACGCTCAGGTTGGACTGCAATGGCGTGATCTCGGCTCGCTGAAACTTCCGCCTCCCGGGTTCAAGCGATTCTCCTGTCTCAGCCTCCCGAGTAGCTGGGATTATTGACGCGCAGCACCACGCCCGGCTAATTTTTGTGGTTTTTGTATCTTCTGTCTTCTGCTCTTTAGTACCGCATAGAGCCGCAGAAGACTAGTGAGTCGAACAAACAGCCCCTCTTGCAGCAGTTGTTGATCACGGGGCTGCCCCCGGTACTCATCCTGTGTCTCTCGTCCAAATCCCCGCTCCTCCTCAGCTATCACCTCTGCCGATGCTGGTGGTTTCCCTGGGTACCGGGAACCAAACTCTCATTCCCCAGGGGCCTAAGCCCCCCGTGGCCAGGCCCTTCTCAAGTCAGGGTTCCTGCACATTCACAGTTACGGGTGGCCCTGGGAGTAACACCTGGCACCCAAACAGATCACCAGAGTCCACACATAGTCCACCTGCCCTCCCTGCGTAAGATCAGCTCTCCCTCCTCCCGACGATAGATCAGGGTCAATGATCCCTGCCAAGATGGCGACTGCTCCAGCCTGCTGGTCCAACCTGTCCAGCCACAGCTGTTGCTCGAAGGCTTCAAGTTCAATGGGACCCTCTCCCGCTTTCTACAAACTGGTTCCTTTATTTTTATGTTTATTTATTTGGGACGGGGTCTGGCTCTGTCACCCAGGCTGGAGTGCAGTGGTGCAATCACTGCTCACTGCAGCATCCACCTCCCAGCGTCCACCCATCCTCCTGGCCTCAGCCTCTGGAACAGCTGGGGTACAGATACGCCCCAGCCCGAACAGGTTTTCACTAGGTTGCCTGGGCTCTTTCTTTCTTTGTCTGTGTTGGTTGGTTGGTTGGTTTTTGTTTGTTTGTTTCGAGACGGGGCTCCGGCTCTGCCGCCGGGGCTGCAGGGCAATGGCGCGATCTCACCTCACTGCGGCCTTCTGGGCTCAAGCGATCCTCCCACTGTGCCCGGCCTGAAGACAGCCTTTAGAGAAAGAAGCAGGGGGAGTTCTTCCGAGGACAGACAAGATTTCTGGAGTTTGGAAAGGGTGAGAGACTGGGTCAGCGAAAGGAACATTCCGATCTTTATGTTGGGATGCAACGTATAGATACAGGGATGAGACCCAAAAGAGCCGGCAGAGATTTGTCATCGTGGTCGCAAGGCAACTGCCGGTGGCTGATCCCGTAAAGGATACACATACCTAGAGCGGAGCCTAAAGATGCATCAAGCATGACGGGTGGAGCCACGATGCTTGGACTCGAGCTCTGCTCCTGTGCGTTCCGTGATAAATGGCTTATACTACCTGCACCTCAGTTTTTCCCGGGCAAAAAAGGAAGCTTGCTGCCGGTGCGTTGGCACCTGCCTTGAAGTGCCAGCTACTCAGCGGGCTGAAGAGGAAGAAGTGCCTACTAGGAAGACACGTGGACACGTATGTTTACTGCAGCACTATTTACAATAGCAAAGACTTGGAACCAACTCGAATGCCCATGAATGATAGGCTGGATAAAGAAAGTGTGGCACGTATACACCATGGAATTACTAGGCAGCCATAAAAAAGGATGAGTTCATGTCCTCTGCGGGAACGTGGATGAAGCTGGAAGGCCTCATTCTCAGCAAACTCACACAGAAAGCGAAAACCAAACACCGCATGTTCTCGCTCCTAAGTGGGAGTTGAACAGTGAGAACACATGGGACACAGGGAGGGGAACATCACACGCCGGGCCCTGACGGGGCGTGGGGGGCAAGGGGAGAGAGAGCATTAGGCCAAATAGCCAACGCACGCGGGGCTTCAAACCTAGACGACTGGTGGCTAGGTGCAGCAAAGCACCGTGGCACACGTGTACCTATGTTCCAAACCTGCACGTCCTGCACATGTACCCCAGAACTTGGGAGGGGGCGGGAGAGAGAGAGAGAGAGAGACAGAGAGACAGAGAGACAGAGAGAGAGAGAGAGAGAGAGAGAGATAGACAGACAGACAGACAGACAGAGACAGACAGACAGACAGACAGATAGAGAGATAGAGAGAGGAGAAGGAAGTTCAATTCCGGGTGGATCCCATTCCTTTTAAAGGTCGCCACCCACTCGACTGCCAAGCCGAGATCCTAAGGACCTCCCCAAAGGAGTAGGTCGTGGCCTTCCCGAAGCGCAGTAGTCACGGTGGAAACGGAAGCGTGCCGCATAAGCCTACCGTCTACCGCCCGCAGATCAGGAACCTCGCGGTACTTCAGGGAAACAGTTAAGTCGAGCCGGCGCGTCACAGGCACTCGGCGTGCAAGCCGCCCCGCAGGTGCTACCGTCTCTTACCTCCCTCTACTTTTAGGAGACGCGTTGTATCCCCGGAGGGGGTGCACCGTTCCTGGAGGTACTGCAATACCAGGTCGATGCGTGGAGTGGACGGAGCAAGCTCCTATTCCATCTCCCTGCTCCAAAAATCCATTTAATATATTGTCCTCGGATAGAGGACGTATCAGATATTAAACTGATAAGAACAGATACTACACTTGATCTTAGCCAAAAGGCCGAGAAGCGATGCGGTCGCCTTCGCGCCCGCCGTCACCGTCCCACTCTCATCCACATTCAAGTCGCGGTGAGAGCCCCAGCCTCGCTCCTTGCCCCATTCCCTCTGTCTCGTCCACAGCGCTATTGACGCCCTTACACTCTCGGGCTGATTTCTCATTCTCCGCCTTTGAAAAGGGAAATCTTACACCCGTGCTTCTTCCGGCGTTCCCGGGCTTTCATTTCGAATTTGCATGCCCCGCCCTTTCACAGAGGGCGTGGCCTCCGCCGTTGACTCCGCCCCCGGGGCCGCCTCTGCCTGGGGGAGCCGGGGCTCCGCTGGGGGCGACTTCCTTGTTCGTACGGAGCCAGCGGAAAGACAGAACCGGAAGGGACTGGGGGCGAAGGCGACGGGGGTCTGTGGAAGAGACCTGTCGGCGGAGAGCGGTCCACGTTTTCCTGGAGAAAGACGAGGCCCCAGGGCAGGAGCGCGGGCTGCGCTGGGCCTTTACTTCGCCGCCCGCGGGCGGGGAGACCGGCCCCGTACCCGAGGGGACGAGGGGCCCATGCCCAGTCAGGGAAGCCGAAGGCCTGGAGGGGCTTCCGGGAGCAGGGGCTGGAGTTCCTCTGCCAGGCAGGAGGCTGGCACCAGACACCCGGCAGAGGGAGGCGGCGAGGGCCCAGCAAGGATTCTCCCCAGCCCCTGTGCCTGCGTCTCCTGCGGCTTCTGTGCGCGGACCGTGTCCTGTGCTGTGTAGGGAAAGCTGCCTCTCTGCTCGGGACGTGGATTCCTTTCCCCTCCTCCTCGCCTGGCTACCTCTGACGCAGGTCGTCAGGACTCCGCTTGGGTGTCACCCGTCCAGGAAGCCTCCCTTAGTCAAGGGCCCTCGGCACCCGCCCCGTATGTGACTAGCAGCCCTCCTGTGTATTTCATCGCGCCCCCGTTGTTTATATCAGCTATTCCACTCACCACCCTTCTGGGCAACCCTTTATCTCCCGCTCTGAGATCCCATCGCTGAGGGCTGGGACCCCTCCTCAGTGCTTATCCCTGTTTCCCCGCGCGAGTCTGGCGCCTGGCGTGTGGAAGGCGCTCAGTAAACGTTTGTGGAGCGAAGAAACGACGCAAAGGTGATGAGCACGACAGACCGTGATGAGCACGACGCAGTTAGGAGGCTGTTGGCCCGGCGCGGGGGAAAAGGGGGAAGGTCGGGCTCGGGGTGGCAGGACCCCAGAGGGCAGGGGTGACTGCCGGGGTGCTCTTGGGGCAAGGTGGGCGTCAAGGCCCCCAGCAAGGTTGGGATAAAGTTTCTCTCCGAGGCACAGACTGCCGCCTGCGGGCTCAGCATTTACCTCTCCCTTCCTCCTTCCTAACGCAACGTCAGCGGAGGGCTGAGGGCTTTACTGCGCATTACCTGGAAAACTTATTTCACTCCACGGCCCTAAGAGGTGGGCCTTATTATTAGCCACGGCCAGGGTTAGGGTGAGGCCACCGCTCCAGGGCAGAATTTCAGGGGGCGCCCACCCCCCCCCCGCCCTAAATCATTCAGCAATCAACATAAATTATAGTTCAACGCAATATATCTTATCTTGTGGGCCGCAAGCCACCCAGGTGCCCAGGCAAGAGCCTGAAGGCACAAGCTGTTCCAGTATAGTAAAGAAAATAATTAGAATAAGAAAAGTTTTACTAGAGATAGGAAACGGATAGGATTATATCTGACTATTATTAATCATTAGTTTGTAGCATTACTCTTTGTTCTATTACCATAATAATCTCTGTTCTATTATGATTACCTTGGGGGAAACCAGGCCACACAGAGTTAGGAGCTGAAGGGCCACAGTGAGAGGTGACCAGAAGACAAGAGCGTGAGCCCTCATTCACGCCCAGAGAAGGGCCGCTGGAGGGCTCCTTGGCCTAGCGGTAATGCCAGTGCCTGGGAAGGCCCTGGTTACTTAGCAGGCCTTGGTCTAGCGGTGGCCCCAGTGCCTGGGAAGGCACCCGTTACTTAGCAGACCGAGAAAGGGAATCTCCCTCTCTCCAGGGGAGACAGAGAACGCTCTGCTCCACCACCTCTTGTGGGAGGTCTGACATTAGCCAGGCCGGCCCGCAGTCATCCGGAGGCTTCAACGTCTCCCTGTGATGCTGTGCTTCAGTGGTCACGCTCCTTGTTCACTTTCATGTTCCGCCTGTACCCCTGGCTCCCCCTTTTAAGTCCTTAGAAGACAGCAGTAGCAGAATTAGTAGAAGTACCACAGTCTTCGATCTTTCTGATAAGTGCATGGAAGAAACGCTGACGTTTGCTGTCCTCCCTCTCCACCTCGGCTACCACAAAGGGAAAGGCCCCCTGTCCAGTGGACACGTGACTCGCGTGACCTATCGATCATTGGAGATGACTGGCACTCCTTACCCTGCCCCCTTGCCTTGACTACAATAAATAGCAGCGCCTCCAGGCATTCGGGGCCACTACCTGTCTGCCTCCACGCTTTGGTGGCAGTGGTCCCCCGGGCCCAGCTGTCTTTCTTCCTATCTCTTTGTCTTCTGTCTTTATCTCTACGATCTCTCGTCTCCGCGCACACACACGAAGAGAAAACCCACAGACCCGGTAGGGGTGGACCCTACATTATCTCAGCTACAAGGTAATCAAGATATTCATGTGGACTACTGAGTCTTTCGGTGCCCCCTTGCTGTTTTATTTTTGTCCTGCGGCCGAGTGTTTCCCTCACTTCACGCCAACCCAATCTCCGCCGCCCTGTCTTGTCATCCCCATTCTACAGCCCAGCACGGTGTAGTATGGCAGCCGCTAGCCACAGGTATCTAGGGAGCCCTGGAAATGTGGTCAGTTCTAATGGAGCTGTGCTATACACATGAGATTTTGATGGCAGTGGGAGTAAAATTCTCCCAATTTTTTTCTTTTTTTTTTTTTTTTCAGACGGAGGTTCCGCTCTTGTTACCCAGCCTGGAGTCCAATGGCGCGATCTAGGCTCTCTGCAACCTCCGCCTCCCGGGTTCAAGCGATTCCCCTGCCTCAGCCTCCCGAGCAGCTGGGACTACGGGCATGTGCCACCACGCCCGGCTAAGTTTGTATTTTTAGTACAGACGGGGTTTCTCCATGTTGGTCAGGCTGGTCTCCAACTCCCGACCTCCGGTGATCTGCCCAGCTGCCGCCTCCCAAAGTGTTGCTTGTGATTACAGGCTTGAGCCACCGCTCACCCAGGCTTTTTTTCTTTTTTCTTTTTTTTTTTTTTTGAGAGACAAACTCTTGCTCTGTCGCCCAGGCTGGAGTGCAGTGGCGCGATGTCGGCTCACTGCAGCCTCTACCTCCCGGGTTCCAGCGATTCTCCTGCCTCGGCCTCCTGGGTAGCTGGGATTACAGGCGTAGGCCACCACGCCTGGCTAATTTTTGTATTTTTAGGGGGTTTCGCCATGTCGGCCAGGCTGGTCTGGAGCTCCTGACCTCAGGCGATCCGCCCGCCTCGGCCTCCCAAAGCGCTGCGATTACAGGCGTAAGCCACCGCGCCGGGCTCTTTCATCCTGTCTTTATTTTCTGAGATAGAGTCTCGCTCGGACGCTCAGGTTGGACTGCAATGGCGTGATCTCGGCTCGCTGAAACTTCCGCCTCCCGGGTTCAAGCGATTCTCCTGTCTCAGCCTCCCGAGTAGCTGGGATTATTGACGCGCAGCACCACGCCCGGCTAATTTTTGTGGTTTTTGTATCTTCTGTCTTCTGCTCTTTAGTACCGCATAGAGCCGCAGAAGACTAGTGAGTCGAACAAACAGCCCCTCTTGCAGCAGTTGTTGATCACGGGGCTGCCCCCGGTACTCATCCTGTGTCTCTCGTCCAAATCCCCGCTCCTCCTCAGCTATCACCTCTGCCGATGCTGGTGGTTTCCCTGGGTACCGGGAACCAAACTCTCATTCCCCAGGGGCCTAAGCCCCCCGTGGCCAGGCCCTTCTCAAGTCAGGGTTCCTGCACATTCACAGTTACGGGTGGCCCTGGGAGTAACACCTGGCACCCAAACAGATCACCAGAGTCCACACATAGTCCACCTGCCCTCCCTGCGTAAGATCAGCTCTCCCTCCTCCCGACGATAGATCAGGGTCAATGATCCCTGCCAAGATGGCGACTGCTCCAGCCTGCTGGTCCAACCTGTCCAGCCACAGCTGTTGCTCGAAGGCTTCAAGTTCAATGGGACCCTCTCCCGCTTTCTACAAACTGGTTCCTTTATTTTTATGTTTATTTATTTGGGACGGGGTCTGGCTCTGTCACCCAGGCTGGAGTGCAGTGGTGCAATCACTGCTCACTGCAGCATCCACCTCCCAGCGTCCACCCATCCTCCTGGCCTCAGCCTCTGGAACAGCTGGGGTACAGATACGCCCCAGCCCGAACAGGTTTTCACTAGGTTGCCTGGGCTCTTTCTTTCTTTGTCTGTGTTGGTTGGTTGGTTGGTTTTTGTTTGTTTGTTTCGAGACGGGGCTCCGGCTCTGCCGCCGGGGCTGCAGGGCAATGGCGCGATCTCACCTCACTGCGGCCTTCTGGGCTCAAGCGATCCTCCCACTGTGCCCGGCCTGAAGACAGCCTTTAGAGAAAGAAGCAGGGGGAGTTCTTCCGAGGACAGACAAGATTTCTGGAGTTTGGAAAGGGTGAGAGACTGGGTCAGCGAAAGGAACATTCCGATCTTTATGTTGGGATGCAACGTATAGATACAGGGATGAGACCCAAAAGAGCCGGCAGAGATTTGTCATCGTGGTCGCAAGGCAACTGCCGGTGGCTGATCCCGTAAAGGATACACATACCTAGAGCGGAGCCTAAAGATGCATCAAGCATGACGGGTGGAGCCACGATGCTTGGACTCGAGCTCTGCTCCTGTGCGTTCCGTGATAAATGGCTTATACTACCTGCACCTCAGTTTTTCCCGGGCAAAAAAGGAAGCTTGCTGCCGGTGCGTTGGCACCTGCCTTGAAGTGCCAGCTACTCAGCGGGCTGAAGAGGAAGAAGTGCCTACTAGGAAGACACGTGGACACGTATGTTTACTGCAGCACTATTTACAATAGCAAAGACTTGGAACCAACTCGAATGCCCATGAATGATAGGCTGGATAAAGAAAGTGTGGCACGTATACACCATGGAATTACTAGGCAGCCATAAAAAAGGATGAGTTCATGTCCTCTGCGGGAACGTGGATGAAGCTGGAAGGCCTCATTCTCAGCAAACTCACACAGAAAGCGAAAACCAAACACCGCATGTTCTCGCTCCTAAGTGGGAGTTGAACAGTGAGAACACATGGGACACAGGGAGGGGAACATCACACGCCGGGCCCTGACGGGGCGTGGGGGGCAAGGGGAGAGAGAGCATTAGGCCAAATAGCCAACGCACGCGGGGCTTCAAACCTAGACGACTGGTGGCTAGGTGCAGCAAAGCACCGTGGCACACGTGTACCTATGTTCCAAACCTGCACGTCCTGCACATGTACCCCAGAACTTGGGAGGGGGCGGGAGAGAGAGAGAGAGAGAGACAGAGAGACAGAGAGACAGAGAGAGAGAGAGAGAGAGAGAGATAGACAGACAGACAGACAGACAGAGACAGACAGACAGACAGACAGATAGAGAGATAGAGAGAGGAGAAGGAAGTTCAATTCCGGGTGGATCCCATTCCTTTTAAAGGTCGCCACCCACTCGACTGCCAAGCCGAGATCCTAAGGACCTCCCCAAAGGAGTAGGTCGTGGCCTTCCCGAAGCGCAGTAGTCACGGTGGAAACGGAAGCGTGCCGCATAAGCCTACCGTCTACCGCCCGCAGATCAGGAACCTCGCGGTACTTCAGGGAAACAGTTAAGTCGAGCCGGCGCGTCACAGGCACTCGGCGTGCAAGCCGCCCCGCAGGTGCTACCGTCTCTTACCTCCCTCTACTTTTAGGAGACGCGTTGTATCCCCGGAGGGGGTGCACCGTTCCTGGAGGTACTGCAATACCAGGTCGATGCGTGGAGTGGACGGAGCAAGCTCCTATTCCATCTCCCTGCTCCAAAAATCCATTTAATATATTGTCCTCGGATAGAGGACGTATCAGATATTAAACTGATAAGAACAGATACTACACTTGATCTTAGCCAAAAGGCCGAGAAGCGATGCGGTCGCCTTCGCGCCCGCCGTCACCGTCCCACTCTCATCCACATTCAAGTCGCGGTGAGAGCCCCAGCCTCGCTCCTTGCCCCATTCCCTCTGTCTCGTCCACAGCGCTATTGACGCCCTTACACTCTCGGGCTGATTTCTCATTCTCCGCCTTTGAAAAGGGAAATCTTACACCCGTGCTTCTTCCGGCGTTCCCGGGCTTTCATTTCGAATTTGCATGCCCCGCCCTTTCACAGAGGGCGTGGCCTCCGCCGTTGACTCCGCCCCCGGGGCCGCCTCTGCCTGGGGGAGCCGGGGCTCCGCTGGGGGCGACTTCCTTGTTCGTACGGAGCCAGCGGAAAGACAGAACCGGAAGGGACTGGGGGCGAAGGCGACGGGGGTCTGTGGAAGAGACCTGTCGGCGGAGAGCGGTCCACGTTTTCCTGGAGAAAGACGAGGCCCCAGGGCAGGAGCGCGGGCTGCGCTGGGCCTTTACTTCGCCGCCCGCGGGCGGGGAGACCGGCCCCGTACCCGAGGGGACGAGGGGCCCATGCCCAGTCAGGGAAGCCGAAGGCCTGGAGGGGCTTCCGGGAGCAGGGGCTGGAGTTCCTCTGCCAGGCAGGAGGCTGGCACCAGACACCCGGCAGAGGGAGGCGGCGAGGGCCCAGCAAGGATTCTCCCCAGCCCCTGTGCCTGCGTCTCCTGCGGCTTCTGTGCGCGGACCGTGTCCTGTGCTGTGTAGGGAAAGCTGCCTCTCTGCTCGGGACGTGGATTCCTTTCCCCTCCTCCTCGCCTGGCTACCTCTGACGCAGGTCGTCAGGACTCCGCTTGGGTGTCACCCGTCCAGGAAGCCTCCCTTAGTCAAGGGCCCTCGGCACCCGCCCCGTATGTGACTAGCAGCCCTCCTGTGTATTTCATCGCGCCCCCGTTGTTTATATCAGCTATTCCACTCACCACCCTTCTGGGCAACCCTTTATCTCCCGCTCTGAGATCCCATCGCTGAGGGCTGGGACCCCTCCTCAGTGCTTATCCCTGTTTCCCCGCGCGAGTCTGGCGCCTGGCGTGTGGAAGGCGCTCAGTAAACGTTTGTGGAGCGAAGAAACGACGCAAAGGTGATGAGCACGACAGACCGTGATGAGCACGACGCAGTTAGGAGGCTGTTGGCCCGGCGCGGGGGAAAAGGGGGAAGGTCGGGCTCGGGGTGGCAGGACCCCAGAGGGCAGGGGTGACTGCCGGGGTGCTCTTGGGGCAAGGTGGGCGTCAAGGCCCCCAGCAAGGTTGGGATAAAGTTTCTCTCCGAGGCACAGACTGCCGCCTGCGGGCTCAGCATTTACCTCTCCCTTCCTCCTTCCTAACGCAACGTCAGCGGAGGGCTGAGGGCTTTACTGCGCATTACCTGGAAAACTTATTTCACTCCACGGCCCTAAGAGGTGGGCCTTATTATTAGCCACGGCCAGGGTTAGGGTGAGGCCACCGCTCCAGGGCAGAATTTCAGGGGGCGCCCACCCCCCCCCCCGCCCTAAATCATTCAGCAATCAACATAAATTATAGTTCAACGCAATATATCTTATCTTGTGGGCCGCAAGCCACCCAGGTGCCCAGGCAAGAGCCTGAAGGCACAAGCTGTTCCAGTATAGTAAAGAAAATAATTAGAATAAGAAAAGTTTTACTAGAGATAGGAAACGGATAGGATTATATCTGACTATTATTAATCATTAGTTTGTAGCATTACTCTTTGTTCTATTACCATAATAATCTCTGTTCTGTTATGATTACCTTGGGGGAAACCAGGCCACACAGAGTTAGGAGCTGAAGGGCCACAGTGAGAGGTGACCAGAAGACAAGAGCGTGAGCCCTCATTCACGCCCAGAGAAGGGCCGCTGGAGGGCTCCTTGGCCTAGCGGTAATGCCAGTGCCTGGGAAGGCCCTGGTTACTTAGCAGGCCTTGGTCTAGCGGTGGCCCCAGTGCCTGGGAAGGCACCCGTTACTTAGCAGACCGAGAAAGGGAATCTCCCTCTCTCCAGGGGAGACAGAGAACGCTCTGCTCCACCACCTCTTGTGGGAGGTCTGACATTAGCCAGGCCGGCCCACAGTCATCCGGAGGCTTCAACGTCTCCCTGTGATGCTGTGCTTCAGTGGTCACGCTCCTTGTTCACTTTCATTTTCCGCCTGTACACCTGGCTCCTCCTTTTAAGTCCTTAGAAGACAGCAGTAGCAGAATTAGTAGAAGTACCACAGTCTTCGATCTTTCTGATAAGTGCATGGAAGAAACGCTGACGTTTGCTGTCCTCCCTCTCCACCTCGGCTACCACAAAGGGAAAGGCCCCCTGTCCAGTGGACACGTGACTCGCGTGACCTATCGATCATTGGAGATGACTGGCACTCCTTACCCTGCCCCCTTGCCTTGACTACAATAAATAGCAGCGCCTCCAGGCATTCGGGGCCACTACCTGTCTGCCTCCACGCTTTGGTGGCAGTGGTCCCCCGGGCCCAGCTGTCTTTCTTCCTATCTCTTTGTCTTCTGTCTTTATCTCTACGATCTCTCGTCTCCGCGCACACACACGAAGAGAAAACCCACAGACCCGGTAGGGGTGGACCCTACATTATCTCAGCTACAAGGTAATCAAGATATTCATGTGGACTACTGAGTCTTTCGGTGCCCCCTTGCTGTTTTATTTTTGTCCTGCGGCCGAGTGTTTCCCTCACTTCACGCCAACCCAATCTCCGCCGCCCTGTCTTGTCATCCCCATTCTACAGCCCAGCACGGTGTAGTATGGCAGCCGCTAGCCACAGGTATCTAGGGAGCCCTGGAAATGTGGTCAGTTCTAATGGAGCTGTGCTATACACATGAGATTTTGATGGCAGTGGGAGTAAAATTCTCCCAATTTTTTTCTTTTTTTTTTTTTTTCAGACGGAGGTTCCGCTCTTGTTACCCAGCCTGGAGTCCAATGGCGCGATCTAGGCTCTCTGCAACCTCCGCCTCCCGGGTTCAAGCGATTCCCCTGCCTCAGCCTCCCGAGCAGCTGGGACTACGGGCATGTGCCACCACGCCCGGCTAAGTTTGTATTTTTAGTACAGACGGGGTTTCTCCATGTTGGTCAGGCTGGTCTCCAACTCCCGACCTCCGGTGATCTGCCCAGCTGCCGCCTCCCAAAGTGTTGCTTGCGATTACAGGCTTGAGCCACCGCTCACCCAGGCTTTTTTTCTTTTTTCTTTTTTTTTTTTTTTGAGAGACAAACTCTTGCTCTGTCGCCCAGGCTGGAGTGCAGTGGCGCGATGTCGGCTCACTGCAGCCTCTACCTCCCGGGTTCCAGCGATTCTCCTGCCTCGGCCTCCTGGGTAGCTGGGATTACAGGCGTAGGCCACCACGCCCGGCTAATTTTTGTATTTTTAGGGGGTTTCGCCATGTCGGCCAGGCTGGTCTGGAGCTCCTGACCTCAGGCGATCCGCCCGCCTCGGCCTCCCAAAGCGCTGCGATTACAGGCGTAAGCCACCGCGCCGGGCTCTTTCATCCTGTCTTTATTTTCTGAGATAGAGTCTCGCTCGGACGCTCAGGTTGGACTGCAATGGCGTGATCTCGGCTCGCTGAAACTTCCGCCTCCCGGGTTCAAGCGATTCTCCTGTCTCAGCCTCCCGAGTAGCTGGGATTATTGACGCGCAGCACCACGCCCGGCTAATTTTTGTGGTTTTTGTATCTTCTGTCTTCTGCTCTTTAGTACCGCATAGAGCCGCAGAAGACTAGTGAGTCGAACAAACAGCCCCTCTTGCAGCAGTTGTTGATCACGGGGCTGCCCCCGGTACTCATCCTGTGTCTCTCGTCCAAATCCCCGCTCCTCCTCAGCTATCACCTCTGCCGATGCTGGTGGTTTCCCTGGGTACCGGGAACCAAACTCTCATTCCCCAGGGGCCTAAGCCCCCCGTGGCCAGGCCCTTCTCAAGTCAGGGTTCCTGCACATTCACAGTTACGGGTGGCCCTGGGAGTAACACCTGGCACCCAAACAGATCACCAGAGTCCACACATAGTCCACCTGCCCTCCCTGCGTAAGATCAGCTCTCCCTCCTCCCGACGATAGATCAGGGTCAATGATCCCTGCCAAGATGGCGACTGCTCCAGCCTGCTGGTCCAACCTGTCCAGCCACAGCTGTTGCTCGAAGGCTTCAAGTTCAATGGGACCCTCTCCCGCTTTCTACAAACTGGTTCCTTTATTTTTATGTTTATTTATTTGGGACGGGGTCTGGCTCTGTCACCCAGGCTGGAGTGCAGTGGTGCAATCACTGCTCACTGCAGCATCCACCTCCCAGCGTCCACCCATCCTCCTGGCCTCAGCCTCTGGAACAGCTGGGGTACAGATACGCCCCAGCCCGAACAGGTTTTCACTAGGTTGCCTGGGCTCTTTCTTTCTTTGTCTGTGTTGGTTGGTTGGTTGGTTTTTGTTTGTTTGTTTCGAGACGGGGCTCCGGCTCTGCCGCCGGGGCTGCAGGGCAATGGCGCGATCTCACCTCACTGCGGCCTTCTGGGCTCAAGCGATCCTCCCACTGTGCCCGGCCTGAAGACAGCCTTTAGAGAAAGAAGCAGGGGGAGTTCTTCCGAGGACAGACAAGATTTCTGGAGTTTGGAAAGGGTGAGAGACTGGGTCAGCGAAAGGAACATTCCGATCTTTATGTTGGGATGCAACGTATAGATACAGGGATGAGACCCAAAAGAGCCGGCAGAGATTTGTCATCGTGGTCGCAAGGCAACTGCCGGTGGCTGATCCCGTAAAGGATACACATACCTAGAGCGGAGCCTAAAGATGCATCAAGCATGACGGGTGGAGCCACGATGCTTGGACTCGAGCTCTGCTCCTGTGCGTTCCGTGATAAATGGCTTATACTACCTGCACCTCAGTTTTTCCCGGGCAAAAAAGGAAGCTTGCTGCCGGTGCGTTGGCACCTGCCTTGAAGTGCCAGCTACTCAGCGGGCTGAAGAGGAAGAAGTGCCTACTAGGAAGACACGTGGACACGTATGTTTACTGCAGCACTATTTACAATAGCAAAGACTTGGAACCAACTCGAATGCCCATGAATGATAGGCTGGATAAAGAAAGTGTGGCACGTATACACCATGGAATTACTAGGCAGCCATAAAAAAGGATGAGTTCATGTCCTCTGCGGGAACGTGGATGAAGCTGGAAGGCCTCATTCTCAGCAAACTCACACAGAAAGCGAAAACCAAACACCGCATGTTCTCGCTCCTAAGTGGGAGTTGAACAGTGAGAACACATGGGACACAGGGAGGGGAACATCACACGCCGGGCCCTGACGGGGCGTGGGGGGCAAGGGGAGAGAGAGCATTAGGCCAAATAGCCAACGCACGCGGGGCTTCAAACCTAGACGACTGGTGGCTAGGTGCAGCAAAGCACCGTGGCACACGTGTACCTATGTTCCAAACCTGCACGTCCTGCACATGTACCCCAGAACTTGGGAGGGGGTGGGGGAAACCAAAAGAGCCGGGGAGAGGCGGGGCGGGAGAGAGAGAGACAGAGAGACAGAGAGAGAGAGAGAGAGAGAGATAGACAGACAGACAGAGACAGACAGATAGAGAGATAGAGAGAGGAGAAGGAAGTTCAATTCCGGGTGGATCCCATTCCTTTTAAAGGTCGCCACCCACTCGACTGCCAAGCCGAGATCCTAAGGACCTCCCCAAAGGAGTAGGTCGTGGCCTTCCCGAAGCGCAGTAGTCACGGTGGAAACGGAAGCGTGCCGCATAAGCCTACCGTCTACCGCCCGCAGATCAGGAACCTCGCGGTACTTCAGGGAAACAGTTAAGTCGAGCCGGCGCGTCACAGGCACTCGGCGTGCAAGCCGCCCCGCAGGTGCTACCGTCTCTTACCTCCCTCTACTTTTAGGAGACGCGTTGTATCCCCGGAGGGGGTGCACCGTTCCTGGAGGTACTGCAATACCAGGTCGATGCGTGGAGTGGACGGAGCAAGCTCCTATTCCATCTCCCTGCTCCAAAAATCCATTTAATATATTGTCCTCGGATAGAGGACGTATCAGATATTAAACTGATAAGAACAGATACTACACTTGATCTTAGCCAAAAGGCCGAGAAGCGATGCGGTCGCCTTCGCGCCCGCCGTCACCGTCCCACTCTCATCCACATTCAAGTCGCGGTGAGAGCCCCAGCCTCGCTCCTTGCCCCATTCCCTCTGTCTCGTCCACAGCGCTATTGACGCCCTTACACTCTCGGGCTGATTTCTCATTCTCCGCCTTTGAAAAGGGAAATCTTACACCCGTGCTTCTTCCGGCGTTCCCGGGCTTTCATTTCGAATTTGCATGCCCCGCCCTTTCACAGAGGGCGTGGCCTCCGCCGTTGACTCCGCCCCCGGGGCCGCCTCTGCCTGGGGGAGCCGGGGCTCCGCTGGGGGCGACTTCCTTGTTCGTACGGAGCCAGCGGAAAGACAGAACCGGAAGGGACTGGGGGCGAAGGCGACGGGGGTCTGTGGAAGAGACCTGTCGGCGGAGAGCGGTCCACGTTTTCCTGGAGAAAGACGAGGCCCCAGGGCAGGAGCGCGGGCTGCGCTGGGCCTTTACTTCGCCGCCCGCGGGCGGGGAGACCGGCCCCGTACCCGAGGGGACGAGGGGCCCATGCCCAGTCAGGGAAGCCGAAGGCCTGGAGGGGCTTCCGGGAGCAGGGGCTGGAGTTCCTCTGCCAGGCAGGAGGCTGGCACCAGACACCCGGCAGAGGGAGGCGGCGAGGGCCCAGCAAGGATTCTCCCCAGCCCCTGTGCCTGCGTCTCCTGCGGCTTCTGTGCGCGGACCGTGTCCTGTGCTGTGTAGGGAAAGCTGCCTCTCTGCTCGGGACGTGGATTCCTTTCCCCTCCTCCTCGCCTGGCTACCTCTGACGCAGGTCGTCAGGACTCCGCTTGGGTGTCACCCGTCCAGGAAGCCTCCCTTAGTCAAGGGCCCTCGGCACCCGCCCCGTATGTGACTAGCAGCCCTCCTGTGTATTTCATCGCGCCCCCGTTGTTTATATCAGCTATTCCACTCACCACCCTTCTGGGCAACCCTTTATCTCCCGCTCTGAGATCCCATCGCTGAGGGCTGGGACCCCTCCTCAGTGCTTATCCCTGTTTCCCCGCGCGAGTCTGGCGCCTGGCGTGTGGAAGGCGCTCAGTAAACGTTTGTGGAGCGAAGAAACGACGCAAAGGTGATGAGCACGACAGACCGTGATGAGCACGACGCAGTTAGGAGGCTGTTGGCCCGGCGCGGGGGAAAAGGGGGAAGGTCGGGCTCGGGGTGGCAGGACCCCAGAGGGCAGGGGTGACTGCCGGGGTGCTCTTGGGGCAAGGTGGGCGTCAAGGCCCCCAGCAAGGTTGGGATAAAGTTTCTCTCCGAGGCACAGACTGCCGCCTGCGGGCTCAGCATTTACCTCTCCCTTCCTCCTTCCTAACGCAACGTCAGCGGAGGGCTGAGGGCTTTACTGCGCATTACCTGGAAAACTTATTTCACTCCACGGCCCTAAGAGGTGGGCCTTATTATTAGCCACGGCCAGGGTTAGGGTGAGGCCACCGCTCCAGGGCAGAATTTCAGGGGGCGCCCACCCCCCCCCCCGCCCTAAATCATTCAGCAATCAACATAAATTATAGTTCAACGCAATATATCTTATCTTGTGGGCCGCAAGCCACCCAGGTGCCCAGGCAAGAGCCTGAAGGCACAAGCTGTTCCAGTATAGTAAAGAAAATAATTAGAATAAGAAAAGTTTTACTAGAGATAGGAAACGGATAGGATTATATCTGACTATTATTAATCATTAGTTTGTAGCATTACTCTTTGTTCTATTACCATAATAATCTCTGTTCTGTTATGATTACCTTGGGGGAAACCAGGCCACACAGAGTTAGGAGCTGAAGGGCCACAGTGAGAGGTGACCAGAAGACAAGAGCGTGAGCCCTCATTCACGCCCAGAGAAGGGCCGCTGGAGGGCTCCTTGGCCTAGCGGTAATGCCAGTGCCTGGGAAGGCCCTGGTTACTTAGCAGGCCTTGGTCTAGCGGTGGCCCCAGTGCCTGGGAAGGCACCCGTTACTTAGCAGACCGAGAAAGGGAATCTCCCTCTCTCCAGGGGAGACAGAGAACGCTCTGCTCCACCACCTCTTGTGGGAGGTCTGACATTAGCCAGGCCGGCCCGCAGTCATCCGGAGGCTTCAACGTCTCCCTGTGATGCTGTGCTTCAGTGGTCACGCTCCTTGTTCACTTTCATGTTCCGCCTGTACACCTGGCTCCTCCTTTTAAGTCCTTAGAAGACAGCAGTAGCAGAATTAGTAGAAGTACCACAGTCTTCGATCTTTCTGATAAGTGCATGGAAGAAACGCTGACGTTTGCTGTCCTCCCTCTCCACCTCGGCTACCACAAAGGGAAAGGCCCCCTGTCCAGTGGACACGTGACTCGCGTGACCTATCGATCATTGGAGATGACTGGCACTCCTTACCCTGCCCCCTTGCCTTGACTACAATAAATAGCAGCGCCTCCAGGCATTCGGGGCCACTACCTGTCTGCCTCCACGCTTTGGTGGCAGTGGTCCCCCGGGCCCAGCTGTCTTTCTTCCTATCTCTTTGTCTTCTGTCTTTATCTCTACGATCTCTCGTCTCCGCGCACACACACGAAGAGAAAACCCACAGACCCGGTAGGGGTGGACCCTACATTATCTCAGCTACAAGGTAATCAAGATATTCATGTGGACTACTGAGTCTTTCGGTGCCCCCTTGCTGTTTTATTTTTGTCCTGCGGCCGAGTGTTTCCCTCACTTCACGCCAACCCAATCTCCGCCGCCCTGTCTTGTCATCCCCATTCTACAGCCCAGCACGGTGTAGTATGGCAGCCGCTAGCCACAGGTATCTAGGGAGCCCTGGAAATGTGGTCAGTTCTAATGGAGCTGTGCTATACACATGAGATTTTGATGGCAGTGGGAGTAAAATTCTCCCAATTTTTTTCTTTTTTTTTTTTTTTTCAGACGGAGGTTCCGCTCTTGTTACCCAGCCTGGAGTCCAATGGCGCGATCTAGGCTCTCTGCAACCTCCGCCTCCCGGGTTCAAGCGATTCCCCTGCCTCAGCCTCCCGAGCAGCTGGGACTACGGGCATGTGCCACCACGCCCGGCTAAGTTTGTATTTTTAGTACAGACGGGGTTTCTCCATGTTGGTCAGGCTGGTCTCCAACTCCCGACCTCCGGTGATCTGCCCAGCTGCCGCCTCCCAAAGTGTTGCTTGCGATTACAGGCTTGAGCCACCGCTCACCCAGGCTTTTTTTCTTTTTTCTTTTTTTTTTTTTTTGAGAGACAAACTCTTGCTCTGTCGCCCAGGCTGGAGTGCAGTGGCGCGATGTCGGCTCACTGCAGCCTCTACCTCCCGGGTTCCAGCGATTCTCCTGCCTCGGCCTCCTGGGTAGCTGGGATTACAGGCGTAGGCCACCACGCCCGGCTAATTTTTGTATTTTTAGGGGGTTTCGCCATGTCGGCCAGGCTGGTCTGGAGCTCCTGACCTCAGGCGATCCGCCCGCCTCGGCCTCCCAAAGCGCTGCGATTACAGGCGTAAGCCACCGCGCCGGGCTCTTTCATCCTGTCTTTATTTTCTGAGATAGAGTCTCGCTCGGACGCTCAGGTTGGACTGCAATGGCGTGATCTCGGCTCGCTGAAACTTCCGCCTCCCGGGTTCAAGCGATTCTCCTGTCTCAGCCTCCCGAGTAGCTGGGATTATTGACGCGCAGCACCACGCCCGGCTAATTTTTGTGGTTTTTGTATCTTCTGTCTTCTGCTCTTTAGTACCGCATAGAGCCGCAGAAGACTAGTGAGTCGAACAAACAGCCCCTCTTGCAGCAGTTGTTGATCACGGGGCTGCCCCCGGTACTCATCCTGTGTCTCTCGTCCAAATCCCCGCTCCTCCTCAGCTATCACCTCTGCCGATGCTGGTGGTTTCCCTGGGTACCGGGAACCAAACTCTCATTCCCCAGGGGCCTAAGCCCCCCGTGGCCAGGCCCTTCTCAAGTCAGGGTTCCTGCACATTCACAGTTACGGGTGGCCCTGGGAGTAACACCTGGCACCCAAACAGATCACCAGAGTCCACACATAGTCCACCTGCCCTCCCTGCGTAAGATCAGCTCTCCCTCCTCCCGACGATAGATCAGGGTCAATGATCCCTGCCAAGATGGCGACTGCTCCAGCCTGCTGGTCCAACCTGTCCAGCCACAGCTGTTGCTCGAAGGCTTCAAGTTCAATGGGACCCTCTCCCGCTTTCTACAAACTGGTTCCTTTATTTTTATGTTTATTTATTTGGGACGGGGTCTGGCTCTGTCACCCAGGCTGGAGTGCAGTGGTGCAATCACTGCTCACTGCAGCATCCACCTCCCAGCGTCCACCCATCCTCCTGGCCTCAGCCTCTGGAACAGCTGGGGTACAGATACGCCCCAGCCCGAACAGGTTTTCACTAGGTTGCCTGGGCTCTTTCTTTCTTTGTCTGTGTTGGTTGGTTGGTTGGTTTTTGTTTGTTTGTTTCGAGACGGGGCTCCGGCTCTGCCGCCGGGGCTGCAGGGCAATGGCGCGATCTCACCTCACTGCGGCCTTCTGGGCTCAAGCGATCCTCCCACTGTGCCCGGCCTGAAGACAGCCTTTAGAGAAAGAAGCAGGGGGAGTTCTTCCGAGGACAGACAAGATTTCTGGAGTTTGGAAAGGGTGAGAGACTGGGTCAGCGAAAGGAACATTCCGATCTTTATGTTGGGATGCAACGTATAGATACAGGGATGAGACCCAAAAGAGCCGGCAGAGATTTGTCATCGTGGTCGCAAGGCAACTGCCGGTGGCTGATCCCGTAAAGGATACACATACCTAGAGCGGAGCCTAAAGATGCATCAAGCATGACGGGTGGAGCCACGATGCTTGGACTCGAGCTCTGCTCCTGTGCGTTCCGTGATAAATGGCTTATACTACCTGCACCTCAGTTTTTCCCGGGCAAAAAAGGAAGCTTGCTGCCGGTGCGTTGGCACCTGCCTTGAAGTGCCAGCTACTCAGCGGGCTGAAGAGGAAGAAGTGCCTACTAGGAAGACACGTGGACACGTATGTTTACTGCAGCACTATTTACAATAGCAAAGACTTGGAACCAACTCGAATGCCCATGAATGATAGGCTGGATAAAGAAAGTGTGGCACGTATACACCATGGAATTACTAGGCAGCCATAAAAAAGGATGAGTTCATGTCCTCTGCGGGAACGTGGATGAAGCTGGAAGGCCTCATTCTCAGCAAACTCACACAGAAAGCGAAAACCAAACACCGCATGTTCTCGCTCCTAAGTGGGAGTTGAACAGTGAGAACACATGGGACACAGGGAGGGGAACATCACACGCCGGGCCCTGACGGGGCGTGGGGGGCAAGGGGAGAGAGAGCATTAGGCCAAATAGCCAACGCACGCGGGGCTTCAAACCTAGACGACTGGTGGCTAGGTGCAGCAAAGCACCGTGGCACACGTGTACCTATGTTCCAAACCTGCACGTCCTGCACATGTACCCCAGAACTTGGGAGGGGGTGGGGGAAACCAAAAGAGCCGGGGAGAGGCGGGGCGGGAGAGAGAGAGACAGAGAGACAGAGAGAGAGAGAGAGAGAGAGATAGACAGACAGACAGACAGACAGATAGAGAGATAGAGAGAGGAGAAGGAAGTTCAATTCCGGGTGGATCCCATTCCTTTTAAAGGTCGCCACCCACTCGACTGCCAAGCCGAGATCCTAAGGACCTCCCCAAAGGAGTAGGTCGTGGCCTTCCCGAAGCGCAGTAGTCACGGTGGAAACGGAAGCGTGCCGCATAAGCCTACCGTCTACCGCCCGCAGATCAGGAACCTCGCGGTACTTCAGGGAAACAGTTAAGTCGAGCCGGCGCGTCACAGGCACTCGGCGTGCAAGCCGCCCCGCAGGTGCTACCGTCTCTTACCTCCCTCTACTTTTAGGAGACGCGTTGTATCCCCGGAGGGGGTGCACCGTTCCTGGAGGTACTGCAATACCAGGTCGATGCGTGGAGTGGACGGAGCAAGCTCCTATTCCATCTCCCTGCTCCAAAAATCCATTTAATATATTGTCCTCGGATAGAGGACGTATCAGATATTAAACTGATAAGAACAGATACTACACTTGATCTTAGCCAAAAGGCCGAGAAGCGATGCGGTCGCCTTCGCGCCCGCCGTCACCGTCCCACTCTCATCCACATTCAAGTCGCGGTGAGAGCCCCAGCCTCGCTCCTTGCCCCATTCCCTCTGTCTCGTCCACAGCGCTATTGACGCCCTTACACTCTCGGGCTGATTTCTCATTCTCCGCCTTTGAAAAGGGAAATCTTACACCCGTGCTTCTTCCGGCGTTCCCGGGCTTTCATTTCGAATTTGCATGCCCCGCCCTTTCACAGAGGGCGTGGCCTCCGCCGTTGACTCCGCCCCCGGGGCCGCCTCTGCCTGGGGGAGCCGGGGCTCCGCTGGGGGCGACTTCCTTGTTCGTACGGAGCCAGCGGAAAGACAGAACCGGAAGGGACTGGGGGCGAAGGCGACGGGGGTCTGTGGAAGAGACCTGTCGGCGGAGAGCGGTCCACGTTTTCCTGGAGAAAGACGAGGCCCCAGGGCAGGAGCGCGGGCTGCGCTGGGCCTTTACTTCGCCGCCCGCGGGCGGGGAGACCGGCCCCGTACCCGAGGGGACGAGGGGCCCATGCCCAGTCAGGGAAGCCGAAGGCCTGGAGGGGCTTCCGGGAGCAGGGGCTGGAGTTCCTCTGCCAGGCAGGAGGCTGGCACCAGACACCCGGCAGAGGGAGGCGGCGAGGGCCCAGCAAGGATTCTCCCCAGCCCCTGTGCCTGCGTCTCCTGCGGCTTCTGTGCGCGGACCGTGTCCTGTGCTGTGTAGGGAAAGCTGCCTCTCTGCTCGGGACGTGGATTCCTTTCCCCTCCTCCTCGCCTGGCTACCTCTGACGCAGGTCGTCAGGACTCCGCTTGGGTGTCACCCGTCCAGGAAGCCTCCCTTAGTCAAGGGCCCTCGGCACCCGCCCCGTATGTGACTAGCAGCCCTCCTGTGTATTTCATCGCGCCCCCGTTGTTTATATCAGCTATTCCACTCACCACCCTTCTGGGCAACCCTTTATCTCCCGCTCTGAGATCCCATCGCTGAGGGCTGGGACCCCTCCTCAGTGCTTATCCCTGTTTCCCCGCGCGAGTCTGGCGCCTGGCGTGTGGAAGGCGCTCAGTAAACGTTTGTGGAGCGAAGAAACGACGCAAAGGTGATGAGCACGACAGACCGTGATGAGCACGACGCAGTTAGGAGGCTGTTGGCCCGGCGCGGGGGAAAAGGGGGAAGGTCGGGCTCGGGGTGGCAGGACCCCAGAGGGCAGGGGTGACTGCCGGGGTGCTCTTGGGGCAAGGTGGGCGTCAAGGCCCCCAGCAAGGTTGGGATAAAGTTTCTCTCCGAGGCACAGACTGCCGCCTGCGGGCTCAGCATTTACCTCTCCCTTCCTCCTTCCTAACGCAACGTCAGCGGAGGGCTGAGGGCTTTACTGCGCATTACCTGGAAAACTTATTTCACTCCACGGCCCTAAGAGGTGGGCCTTATTATTAGCCACGGCCAGGGTTAGGGTGAGGCCACCGCTCCAGGGCAGAATTTCAGGGGGCGCCCACCCCCCCCCCCGCCCTAAATCATTCAGCAATCAACATAAATTATAGTTCAACGCAATATATCTTATCTTGTGGGCCGCAAGCCACCCAGGTGCCCAGGCAAGAGCCTGAAGGCACAAGCTGTTCCAGTATAGTAAAGAAAATAATTAGAATAAGAAAAGTTTTACTAGAGATAGGAAACGGATAGGATTATATCTGACTATTATTAATCATTAGTTTGTAGCATTACTCTTTGTTCTATTACCATAATAATCTCTGTTCTATTATGATTACCTTGGGGGAAACCAGGCCACACAGAGTTAGGAGCTGAAGGGCCACAGTGAGAGGTGACCAGAAGACAAGAGCGTGAGCCCTCATTCACGCCCAGAGAAGGGCCGCTGGAGGGCTCCTTGGCCTAGCGGTAATGCCAGTGCCTGGGAAGGCCCTGGTTACTTAGCAGGCCTTGGTCTAGCGGTGGCCCCAGTGCCTGGGAAGGCACCCGTTACTTAGCAGACCGAGAAAGGGAATCTCCCTCTCTCCAGGGGAGACAGAGAACGCTCTGCTCCACCACCTCTTGTGGGAGGTCTGACATTAGCCAGGCCGGCCCGCAGTCATCCGGAGGCTTCAACGTCTCCCTGTGATGCTGTGCTTCAGTGGTCACGCTCCTTGTTCACTTTCATGTTCCGCCTGTACCCCTGGCTCCCCCTTTTAAGTCCTTAGAAGACAGCAGTAGCAGAATTAGTAGAAGTACCACAGTCTTCGATCTTTCTGATAAGTGCATGGAAGAAACGCTGACGTTTGCTGTCCTCCCTCTCCACCTCGGCTACCACAAAGGGAAAGGCCCCCTGTCCAGTGGACACGTGACTCGCGTGACCTATCGATCATTGGAGATGACTGGCACTCCTTACCCTGCCCCCTTGCCTTGACTACAATAAATAGCAGCGCCTCCAGGCATTCGGGGCCACTACCTGTCTGCCTCCACGCTTTGGTGGCAGTGGTCCCCCGGGCCCAGCTGTCTTTCTTCCTATCTCTTTGTCTTCTGTCTTTATCTCTACGATCTCTCGTCTCCGCGCACACACACGAAGAGAAAACCCACAGACCCGGTAGGGGTGGACCCTACATTATCTCAGCTACAAGGTAATCAAGATATTCATGTGGACTACTGAGTCTTTCGGTGCCCCCTTGCTGTTTTATTTTTGTCCTGCGGCCGAGTGTTTCCCTCACTTCACGCCAACCCAATCTCCGCCGCCCTGTCTTGTCATCCCCATTCTACAGCCCAGCACGGTGTAGTATGGCAGCCGCTAGCCACAGGTATCTAGGGAGCCCTGGAAATGTGGTCAGTTCTAATGGAGCTGTGCTATACACATGAGATTTTGATGGCAGTGGGAGTAAAATTCTCCCAATTTTTTTCTTTTTTTTTTTTTTTTCAGACGGAGGTTCCGCTCTTGTTACCCAGCCTGGAGTCCAATGGCGCGATCTAGGCTCTCTGCAACCTCCGCCTCCCGGGTTCAAGCGATTCCCCTGCCTCAGCCTCCCGAGCAGCTGGGACTACGGGCATGTGCCACCACGCCCGGCTAAGTTTGTATTTTTAGTACAGACGGGGTTTCTCCATGTTGGTCAGGCTGGTCTCCAACTCCCGACCTCCGGTGATCTGCCCAGCTGCCGCCTCCCAAAGTGTTGCTTGCGATTACAGGCTTGAGCCACCGCTCACCCAGGCTTTTTTTCTTTTTTCTTTTTTTTTTTTTTTGAGAGACAAACTCTTGCTCTGTCGCCCAGGCTGGAGTGCAGTGGCGCGATGTCGGCTCACTGCAGCCTCTACCTCCCGGGTTCCAGCGATTCTCCTGCCTCGGCCTCCTGGGTAGCTGGGATTACAGGCGTAGGCCACCACGCCTGGCTAATTTTTGTATTTTTAGGGGGTTTCGCCATGTCGGCCAGGCTGGTCTGGAGCTCCTGACCTCAGGCGATCCGCCCGCCTCGGCCTCCCAAAGCGCTGCGATTACAGGCGTAAGCCACCGCGCCGGGCTCTTTCATCCTGTCTTTATTTTCTGAGATAGAGTCTCGCTCGGACGCTCAGGTTGGACTGCAATGGCGTGATCTCGGCTCGCTGAAACTTCCGCCTCCCGGGTTCAAGCGATTCTCCTGTCTCAGCCTCCCGAGTAGCTGGGATTATTGACGCGCAGCACCACGCCCGGCTAATTTTTGTGGTTTTTGTATCTTCTGTCTTCTGCTCTTTAGTACCGCATAGAGCCGCAGAAGACTAGTGAGTCGAACAAACAGCCCCTCTTGCAGCAGTTGTTGATCACGGGGCTGCCCCCGGTACTCATCCTGTGTCTCTCGTCCAAATCCCCGCTCCTCCTCAGCTATCACCTCTGCCGATGCTGGTGGTTTCCCTGGGTACCGGGAACCAAACTCTCATTCCCCAGGGGCCTAAGCCCCCCGTGGCCAGGCCCTTCTCAAGTCAGGGTTCCTGCACATTCACAGTTACGGGTGGCCCTGGGAGTAACACCTGGCACCCAAACAGATCACCAGAGTCCACACATAGTCCACCTGCCCTCCCTGCGTAAGATCAGCTCTCCCTCCTCCCGACGATAGATCAGGGTCAATGATCCCTGCCAAGATGGCGACTGCTCCAGCCTGCTGGTCCAACCTGTCCAGCCACAGCTGTTGCTCGAAGGCTTCAAGTTCAATGGGACCCTCTCCCGCTTTCTACAAACTGGTTCCTTTATTTTTATGTTTATTTATTTGGGACGGGGTCTGGCTCTGTCACCCAGGCTGGAGTGCAGTGGTGCAATCACTGCTCACTGCAGCATCCACCTCCCAGCGTCCACCCATCCTCCTGGCCTCAGCCTCTGGAACAGCTGGGGTACAGATACGCCCCAGCCCGAACAGGTTTTCACTAGGTTGCCTGGGCTCTTTCTTTCTTTGTCTGTGTTGGTTGGTTGGTTGGTTTTTGTTTGTTTGTTTCGAGACGGGGCTCCGGCTCTGCCGCCGGGGCTGCAGGGCAATGGCGCGATCTCACCTCACTGCGGCCTTCTGGGCTCAAGCGATCCTCCCACTGTGCCCGGCCTGAAGACAGCCTTTAGAGAAAGAAGCAGGGGGAGTTCTTCCGAGGACAGACAAGATTTCTGGAGTTTGGAAAGGGTGAGAGACTGGGTCAGCGAAAGGAACATTCCGATCTTTATGTTGGGATGCAACGTATAGATACAGGGATGAGACCCAAAAGAGCCGGCAGAGATTTGTCATCGTGGTCGCAAGGCAACTGCCGGTGGCTGATCCCGTAAAGGATACACATACCTAGAGCGGAGCCTAAAGATGCATCAAGCATGACGGGTGGAGCCACGATGCTTGGACTCGAGCTCTGCTCCTGTGCGTTCCGTGATAAATGGCTTATACTACCTGCACCTCAGTTTTTCCCGGGCAAAAAAGGAAGCTTGCTGCCGGTGCGTTGGCACCTGCCTTGAAGTGCCAGCTACTCAGCGGGCTGAAGAGGAAGAAGTGCCTACTAGGAAGACACGTGGACACGTATGTTTACTGCAGCACTATTTACAATAGCAAAGACTTGGAACCAACTCGAATGCCCATGAATGATAGGCTGGATAAAGAAAGTGTGGCACGTATACACCATGGAATTACTAGGCAGCCATAAAAAAGGATGAGTTCATGTCCTCTGCGGGAACGTGGATGAAGCTGGAAGGCCTCATTCTCAGCAAACTCACACAGAAAGCGAAAACCAAACACCGCATGTTCTCGCTCCTAAGTGGGAGTTGAACAGTGAGAACACATGGGACACAGGGAGGGGAACATCACACGCCGGGCCCTGACGGGGCGTGGGGGGCAAGGGGAGAGAGAGCATTAGGCCAAATAGCCAACGCACGCGGGGCTTCAAACCTAGACGACTGGTGGCTAGGTGCAGCAAAGCACCGTGGCACACGTGTACCTATGTTCCAAACCTGCACGTCCTGCACATGTACCCCAGAACTTGGGAGGGGGCGGGAGAGAGAGAGAGAGAGAGACAGAGAGACAGAGAGACAGAGAGAGAGAGAGAGAGAGAGAGATAGACAGACAGACAGACAGACAGAGACAGACAGACAGACAGACAGATAGAGAGATAGAGAGAGGAGAAGGAAGTTCAATTCCGGGTGGATCCCATTCCTTTTAAAGGTCGCCACCCACTCGACTGCCAAGCCGAGATCCTAAGGACCTCCCCAAAGGAGTAGGTCGTGGCCTTCCCGAAGCGCAGTAGTCACGGTGGAAACGGAAGCGTGCCGCATAAGCCTACCGTCTACCGCCCGCAGATCAGGAACCTCGCGGTACTTCAGGGAAACAGTTAAGTCGAGCCGGCGCGTCACAGGCACTCGGCGTGCAAGCCGCCCCGCAGGTGCTACCGTCTCTTACCTCCCTCTACTTTTAGGAGACGCGTTGTATCCCCGGAGGGGGTGCACCGTTCCTGGAGGTACTGCAATACCAGGTCGATGCGTGGAGTGGACGGAGCAAGCTCCTATTCCATCTCCCTGCTCCAAAAATCCATTTAATATATTGTCCTCGGATAGAGGACGTATCAGATATTAAACTGATAAGAACAGATACTACACTTGATCTTAGCCAAAAGGCCGAGAAGCGATGCGGTCGCCTTCGCGCCCGCCGTCACCGTCCCACTCTCATCCACATTCAAGTCGCGGTGAGAGCCCCAGCCTCGCTCCTTGCCCCATTCCCTCTGTCTCGTCCACAGCGCTATTGACGCCCTTACACTCTCGGGCTGATTTCTCATTCTCCGCCTTTGAAAAGGGAAATCTTACACCCGTGCTTCTTCCGGCGTTCCCGGGCTTTCATTTCGAATTTGCATGCCCCGCCCTTTCACAGAGGGCGTGGCCTCCGCCGTTGACTCCGCCCCCGGGGCCGCCTCTGCCTGGGGGAGCCGGGGCTCCGCTGGGGGCGACTTCCTTGTTCGTACGGAGCCAGCGGAAAGACAGAACCGGAAGGGACTGGGGGCGAAGGCGACGGGGGTCTGTGGAAGAGACCTGTCGGCGGAGAGCGGTCCACGTTTTCCTGGAGAAAGACGAGGCCCCAGGGCAGGAGCGCGGGCTGCGCTGGGCCTTTACTTCGCCGCCCGCGGGCGGGGAGACCGGCCCCGTACCCGAGGGGACGAGGGGCCCATGCCCAGTCAGGGAAGCCGAAGGCCTGGAGGGGCTTCCGGGAGCAGGGGCTGGAGTTCCTCTGCCAGGCAGGAGGCTGGCACCAGACACCCGGCAGAGGGAGGCGGCGAGGGCCCAGCAAGGATTCTCCCCAGCCCCTGTGCCTGCGTCTCCTGCGGCTTCTGTGCGCGGACCGTGTCCTGTGCTGTGTAGGGAAAGCTGCCTCTCTGCTCGGGACGTGGATTCCTTTCCCCTCCTCCTCGCCTGGCTACCTCTGACGCAGGTCGTCAGGACTCCGCTTGGGTGTCACCCGTCCAGGAAGCCTCCCTTAGTCAAGGGCCCTCGGCACCCGCCCCGTATGTGACTAGCAGCCCTCCTGTGTATTTCATCGCGCCCCCGTTGTTTATATCAGCTATTCCACTCACCACCCTTCTGGGCAACCCTTTATCTCCCGCTCTGAGATCCCATCGCTGAGGGCTGGGACCCCTCCTCAGTGCTTATCCCTGTTTCCCCGCGCGAGTCTGGCGCCTGGCGTGTGGAAGGCGCTCAGTAAACGTTTGTGGAGCGAAGAAACGACGCAAAGGTGATGAGCACGACAGACCGTGATGAGCACGACGCAGTTAGGAGGCTGTTGGCCCGGCGCGGGGGAAAAGGGGGAAGGTCGGGCTCGGGGTGGCAGGACCCCAGAGGGCAGGGGTGACTGCCGGGGTGCTCTTGGGGCAAGGTGGGCGTCAAGGCCCCCAGCAAGGTTGGGATAAAGTTTCTCTCCGAGGCACAGACTGCCGCCTGCGGGCTCAGCATTTACCTCTCCCTTCCTCCTTCCTAACGCAACGTCAGCGGAGGGCTGAGGGCTTTACTGCGCATTACCTGGAAAACTTATTTCACTCCACGGCCCTAAGAGGTGGGCCTTATTATTAGCCACGGCCAGGGTTAGGGTGAGGCCACCGCTCCAGGGCAGAATTTCAGGGGGCGCCCACCCCCCCCCGCCCTAAATCATTCAGCAATCAACATAAATTATAGTTCAACGCAATACATCTTATCTTGTGGGCCGCAAGCCACCCAGGTGCCCAGGCAAGAGCCTGAAGGCACAAGCTGTTCCAGTATAGTAAAGAAAATAATTAGAATAAGAAAAGTTTTACTAGAGATAGGAAACGGATAGGATTATATCTGACTATTATTAATCATTAGTTTGTAGCATTACTCTTTGTTCTATTACCATAATAATCTCTGTTCTATTATGATTACCTTGGGGGAAACCAGGCCACACAGAGTTAGGAGCTGAAGGGCCACAGTGAGAGGTGACCAGAAGACAAGAGCGTGAGCCCTCATTCACGCCCAGAGAAGGGCCGCTGGAGGGCTCCTTGGCCTAGCGGTAATGCCAGTGCCTGGGAAGGCCCTGGTTACTTAGCAGGCCTTGGTCTAGCGGTGGCCCCAGTGCCTGGGAAGGCACCCGTTACTTAGCAGACCGAGAAAGGGAATCTCCCTCTCTCCAGGGGAGACAGAGAACGCTCTGCTCCACCACCTCTTGTGGGAGGTCTGACATTAGCCAGGCCGGCCCGCAGTCATCCGGAGGCTTCAACGTCTCCCTGTGATGCTGTGCTTCAGTGGTCACGCTCCTTGTTCACTTTCATGTTCCGCCTGTACCCCTGGCTCCCCCTTTTAAGTCCTTAGAAGACAGCAGTAGCAGAATTAGTAGAAGTACCACAGTCTTCGATCTTTCTGATAAGTGCATGGAAGAAACGCTGACGTTTGCTGTCCTCCCTCTCCACCTCGGCTACCACAAAGGGAAAGGCCCCCTGTCCAGTGGACACGTGACTCGCGTGACCTATCGATCATTGGAGATGACTGGCACTCCTTACCCTGCCCCCTTGCCTTGACTACAATAAATAGCAGCGCCTCCAGGCATTCGGGGCCACTACCTGTCTGCCTCCACGCTTTGGTGGCAGTGGTCCCCCGGGCCCAGCTGTCTTTCTTCCTATCTCTTTGTCTTCTGTCTTTATCTCTACGATCTCTCGTCTCCGCGCACACACACGAAGAGAAAACCCACAGACCCGGTAGGGGTGGACCCTACATTATCTCAGCTACAAGGTAATCAAGATATTCATGTGGACTACTGAGTCTTTCGGTGCCCCCTTGCTGTTTTATTTTTGTCCTGCGGCCGAGTGTTTCCCTCACTTCACGCCAACCCAATCTCCGCCGCCCTGTCTTGTCATCCCCATTCTACAGCCCAGCACGGTGTAGTATGGCAGCCGCTAGCCACAGGTATCTAGGGAGCCCTGGAAATGTGGTCAGTTCTAATGGAGCTGTGCTATACACATGAGATTTTGATGGCAGTGGGAGTAAAATTCTCCCAATTTTTTTCTTTTTTTTTTTTTTTTCAGACGGAGGTTCCGCTCTTGTTACCCAGCCTGGAGTCCAATGGCGCGATCTAGGCTCTCTGCAACCTCCGCCTCCCGGGTTCAAGCGATTCCCCTGCCTCAGCCTCCCGAGCAGCTGGGACTACGGGCATGTGCCACCACGCCCGGCTAAGTTTGTATTTTTAGTACAGACGGGGTTTCTCCATGTTGGTCAGGCTGGTCTCCAACTCCCGACCTCCGGTGATCTGCCCAGCTGCCGCCTCCCAAAGTGTTGCTTGCGATTACAGGCTTGAGCCACCGCTCACCCAGGCTTTTTTTCTTTTTTTTTTTTTTTTTTTTTTTGAGAGACAAACTCTTGCTCTGTCGCCCAGGCTGGAGTGCAGTGGCGCGATGTCGGCTCACTGCAGCCTCTACCTCCTGGGTTCCAGCGATTCTCCTGCCTCGGCCTCCTGGGTAGCTGGGATTACAGGCGTAGGCCACCACGCCCGGCTAATTTTTGTATTTTTAGGGGGTTTCGCCATGTCGGCCAGGCTGGTCTGGAGCTCCTGACCTCAGGCGATCCGCCCGCCTCGGCCTCCCAAAGCGCTGCGATTACAGGCGTAAGCCACCGCGCCGGGCTCTTTCATCCTGTCTTTATTTTCTGAGATAGAGTCTCGCTCGGACGCTCAGGTTGGACTGCAATGGCGTGATCTCGGCTCGCTGAAACTTCCGCCTCCCGGGTTCAAGCGATTCTCCTGTCTCAGCCTCCCGAGTAGCTGGGATTATTGACGCGCAGCACCACGCCCGGCTAATTTTTGTGGTTTTTGTATCTTCTGTCTTCTGCTCTTTAGTACCGCATAGAGCCGCAGAAGACTAGTGAGTCGAACAAACAGCCCCTCTTGCAGCAGTTGTTGATCACGGGGCTGCCCCCGGTACTCATCCTGTGTCTCTCGTCCAAATCCCCGCTCCTCCTCAGCTATCACCTCTGCCGATGCTGGTGGTTTCCCTGGGTACCGGGAACCAAACTCTCATTCCCCAGGGGCCTAAGCCCCCCGTGGCCAGGCCCTTCTCAAGTCAGGGTTCCTGCACATTCACAGTTACGGGTGGCCCTGGGAGTAACACCTGGCACCCAAACAGATCACCAGAGTCCACACATAGTCCACCTGCCCTCCCTGCGTAAGATCAGCTCTCCCTCCTCCCGACGATAGATCAGGGTCAATGATCCCTGCCAAGATGGCGACTGCTCCAGCCTGCTGGTCCAACCTGTCCAGCCACAGCTGTTGCTCGAAGGCTTCAAGTTCAATGGGACCCTCTCCCGCTTTCTACAAACTGGTTCCTTTATTTTTATGTTTATTTATTTGGGACGGGGTCTGGCTCTGTCACCCAGGCTGGAGTGCAGTGGTGCAATCACTGCTCACTGCAGCATCCACCTCCCAGCGTCCACCCATCCTCCTGGCCTCAGCCTCTGGAACAGCTGGGGTACAGATACGCCCCAGCCCGAACAGGTTTTCACTAGGTTGCCTGGGCTCTTTCTTTCTTTGTCTGTGTTGGTTGGTTGGTTGGTTTTTGTTTGTTTGTTTCGAGACGGGGCTCCGGCTCTGCCGCCGGGGCTGCAGGGCAATGGCGCGATCTCACCTCACTGCGGCCTTCTGGGCTCAAGCGATCCTCCCACTGTGCCCGGCCTGAAGACAGCCTTTAGAGAAAGAAGCAGGGGGAGTTCTTCCGAGGACAGACAAGATTTCTGGAGTTTGGAAAGGGTGAGAGACTGGGTCAGCGAAAGGAACATTCCGATCTTTATGTTGGGATGCAACGTATAGATACAGGGATGAGACCCAAAAGAGCCGGCAGAGATTTGTCATCGTGGTCGCAAGGCAACTGCCGGTGGCTGATCCCGTAAAGGATACACATACCTAGAGCGGAGCCTAAAGATGCATCAAGCATGACGGGTGGAGCCACGATGCTTGGACTCGAGCTCTGCTCCTGTGCGTTCCGTGATAAATGGCTTATACTACCTGCACCTCAGTTTTTCCCGGGCAAAAAAGGAAGCTTGCTGCCGGTGCGTTGGCACCTGCCTTGAAGTGCCAGCTACTCAGCGGGCTGAAGAGGAAGAAGTGCCTACTAGGAAGACACGTGGACACGTATGTTTACTGCAGCACTATTTACAATAGCAAAGACTTGGAACCAACTCGAATGCCCATGAATGATAGGCTGGATAAAGAAAGTGTGGCACGTATACACCATGGAATTACTAGGCAGCCATAAAAAAGGATGAGTTCATGTCCTCTGCGGGAACGTGGATGAAGCTGGAAGGCCTCATTCTCAGCAAACTCACACAGAAAGCGAAAACCAAACACCGCATGTTCTCGCTCCTAAGTGGGAGTTGAACAGTGAGAACACATGGGACACAGGGAGGGGAACATCACACGCCGGGCCCTGACGGGGCGTGGGGGGCAAGGGGAGAGAGAGCATTAGGCCAAATAGCCAACGCACGCGGGGCTTCAAACCTAGACGACTGGTGGCTAGGTGCAGCAAAGCACCGTGGCACACGTGTACCTATGTTCCAAACCTGCACGTCCTGCACATGTACCCCAGAACTTGGGAGGGGGTGGGGGAAACCAAAAGAGCCGGGGAGAGGCGGGGCGGGAGAGAGAGAGAGAGAGAGACAGAGAGACAGAGAGACAGAGAGAGAGAGAGAGAGAGAGAGATAGACAGACAGACAGACAGACAGAGACAGACAGACAGACAGACAGATAGAGAGATAGAGAGAGGAGAAGGAAGTTCAATTCCGGGTGGATCCCATTCCTTTTAAAGGTCGCCACCCACTCGACTGCCAAGCCGAGATCCTAAGGACCTCCCCAAAGGAGTAGGTCGTGGCCTTCCCGAAGCGCAGTAGTCACGGTGGAAACGGAAGCGTGCCGCATAAGCCTACCGTCTACCGCCCGCAGATCAGGAACCTCGCGGTACTTCAGGGAAACAGTTAAGTCGAGCCGGCGCGTCACAGGCACTCGGCGTGCAAGCCGCCCCGCAGGTGCTACCGTCTCTTACCTCCCTCTACTTTTAGGAGACGCGTTGTATCCCCGGAGGGGGTGCACCGTTCCTGGAGGTACTGCAATACCAGGTCGATGCGTGGAGTGGACGGAGCAAGCTCCTATTCCATCTCCCTGCTCCAAAAATCCATTTAATATATTGTCCTCGGATAGAGGACGTATCAGATATTAAACTGATAAGAACAGATACTACACTTGATCTTAGCCAAAAGGCCGAGAAGCGATGCGGTCGCCTTCGCGCCCGCCGTCACCGTCCCACTCTCATCCACATTCAAGTCGCGGTGAGAGCCCCAGCCTCGCTCCTTGCCCCATTCCCTCTGTCTCGTCCACAGCGCTATTGACGCCCTTACACTCTCGGGCTGATTTCTCATTCTCCGCCTTTGAAAAGGGAAATCTTACACCCGTGCTTCTTCCGGCGTTCCCGGGCTTTCATTTCGAATTTGCATGCCCCGCCCTTTCACAGAGGGCGTGGCCTCCGCCGTTGACTCCGCCCCCGGGGCCGCCTCTGCCTGGGGGAGCCGGGGCTCCGCTGGGGGCGACTTCCTTGTTCGTACGGAGCCAGCGGAAAGACAGAACCGGAAGGGACTGGGGGCGAAGGCGACGGGGGTCTGTGGAAGAGACCTGTCGGCGGAGAGCGGTCCACGTTTTCCTGGAGAAAGACGAGGCCCCAGGGCAGGAGCGCGGGCTGCGCTGGGCCTTTACTTCGCCGCCCGCGGGCGGGGAGACCGGCCCCGTACCCGAGGGGACGAGGGGCCCATGCCCAGTCAGGGAAGCCGAAGGCCTGGAGGGGCTTCCGGGAGCAGGGGCTGGAGTTCCTCTGCCAGGCAGGAGGCTGGCACCAGACACCCGGCAGAGGGAGGCGGCGAGGGCCCAGCAAGGATTCTCCCCAGCCCCTGTGCCTGCGTCTCCTGCGGCTTCTGTGCGCGGACCGTGTCCTGTGCTGTGTAGGGAAAGCTGCCTCTCTGCTCGGGACGTGGATTCCTTTCCCCTCCTCCTCGCCTGGCTACCTCTGACGCAGGTCGTCAGGACTCCGCTTGGGTGTCACCCGTCCAGGAAGCCTCCCTTAGTCAAGGGCCCTCGGCACCCGCCCCGTATGTGACTAGCAGCCCTCCTGTGTATTTCATCGCGCCCCCGTTGTTTATATCAGCTATTCCACTCACCACCCTTCTGGGCAACCCTTTATCTCCCGCTCTGAGATCCCATCGCTGAGGGCTGGGACCCCTCCTCAGTGCTTATCCCTGTTTCCCCGCGCGAGTCTGGCGCCTGGCGTGTGGAAGGCGCTCAGTAAACGTTTGTGGAGCGAAGAAACGACGCAAAGGTGATGAGCACGACAGACCGTGATGAGCACGACGCAGTTAGGAGGCTGTTGGCCCGGCGCGGGGGAAAAGGGGGAAGGTCGGGCTCGGGGTGGCAGGACCCCAGAGGGCAGGGGTGACTGCCGGGGTGCTCTTGGGGCAAGGTGGGCGTCAAGGCCCCCAGCAAGGTTGGGATAAAGTTTCTCTCCGAGGCACAGACTGCCGCCTGCGGGCTCAGCATTTACCTCTCCCTTCCTCCTTCCTAACGCAACGTCAGCGGAGGGCTGAGGGCTTTACTGCGCATTACCTGGAAAACTTATTTCACTCCACGGCCCTAAGAGGTGGGCCTTATTATTAGCCACGGCCAGGGTTAGGGTGAGGCCACCGCTCCAGGGCAGAATTTCAGGGGGCGCCCACCCCCCCCCCCGCCCTAAATCATTCAGCAATCAACATAAATTATAGTTCAACGCAATATATCTTATCTTGTGGGCCGCAAGCCACCCAGGTGCCCAGGCAAGAGCCTGAAGGCACAAGCTGTTCCAGTATAGTAAAGAAAATAATTAGAATAAGAAAAGTTTTACTAGAGATAGGAAACGGATAGGATTATATCTGACTATTATTAATCATTAGTTTGTAGCATTACTCTTTGTTCTATTACCATAATAATCTCTGTTCTGTTATGATTACCTTGGGGGAAACCAGGCCACACAGAGTTAGGAGCTGAAGGGCCACAGTGAGAGGTGACCAGAAGACAAGAGCGTGAGCCCTCATTCACGCCCAGAGAAGGGCCGCTGGAGGGCTCCTTGGCCTAGCGGTAATGCCAGTGCCTGGGAAGGCCCTGGTTACTTAGCAGGCCTTGGTCTAGCGGTGGCCCCAGTGCCTGGGAAGGCACCCGTTACTTAGCAGACCGAGAAAGGGAATCTCCCTCTCTCCAGGGGAGACAGAGAACGCTCTGCTCCACCACCTCTTGTGGGAGGTCTGACATTAGCCAGGCCGGCCCGCAGTCATCCGGAGGCTTCAACGTCTCCCTGTGATGCTGTGCTTCAGTGGTCACGCTCCTTGTTCACTTTCATGTTCCGCCTGTACACCTGGCTCCTCCTTTTAAGTCCTTAGAAGACAGCAGTAGCAGAATTAGTAGAAGTACCACAGTCTTCGATCTTTCTGATAAGTGCATGGAAGAAACGCTGACGTTTGCTGTCCTCCCTCTCCACCTCGGCTACCACAAAGGGAAAGGCCCCCTGTCCAGTGGACACGTGACTCGCGTGACCTATCGATCATTGGAGATGACTGGCACTCCTTACCCTGCCCCCTTGCCTTGACTACAATAAATAGCAGCGCCTCCAGGCATTCGGGGCCACTACCTGTCTGCCTCCACGCTTTGGTGGCAGTGGTCCCCCGGGCCCAGCTGTCTTTCTTCCTATCTCTTTGTCTTCTGTCTTTATCTCTACGATCTCTCGTCTCCGCGCACACACACGAAGAGAAAACCCACAGACCCGGTAGGGGTGGACCCTACATTATCTCAGCTACAAGGTAATCAAGATATTCATGTGGACTACTGAGTCTTTCGGTGCCCCCTTGCTGTTTTATTTTTGTCCTGCGGCCGAGTGTTTCCCTCACTTCACGCCAACCCAATCTCCGCCGCCCTGTCTTGTCATCCCCATTCTACAGCCCAGCACGGTGTAGTATGGCAGCCGCTAGCCACAGGTATCTAGGGAGCCCTGGAAATGTGGTCAGTTCTAATGGAGCTGTGCTATACACATGAGATTTTGATGGCAGTGGGAGTAAAATTCTCCCAATTTTTTTCTTTTTTTTTTTTTTTTCAGACGGAGGTTCCGCTCTTGTTACCCAGCCTGGAGTCCAATGGCGCGATCTAGGCTCTCTGCAACCTCCGCCTCCCGGGTTCAAGCGATTCCCCTGCCTCAGCCTCCCGAGCAGCTGGGACTACGGGCATGTGCCACCACGCCCGGCTAAGTTTGTATTTTTAGTACAGACGGGGTTTCTCCATGTTGGTCAGGCTGGTCTCCAACTCCCGACCTCCGGTGATCTGCCCAGCTGCCGCCTCCCAAAGTGTTGCTTGCGATTACAGGCTTGAGCCACCGCTCACCCAGGCTTTTTTTCTTTTTTCTTTTTTTTTTTTTTTGAGAGACAAACTCTTGCTCTGTCGCCCAGGCTGGAGTGCAGTGGCGCGATGTCGGCTCACTGCAGCCTCTACCTCCCGGGTTCCAGCGATTCTCCTGCCTCGGCCTCCTGGGTAGCTGGGATTACAGGCGTAGGCCACCACGCCCGGCTAATTTTTGTATTTTTAGGGGGTTTCGCCATGTCGGCCAGGCTGGTCTGGAGCTCCTGACCTCAGGCGATCCGCCCGCCTCGGCCTCCCAAAGCGCTGCGATTACAGGCGTAAGCCACCGCGCCGGGCTCTTTCATCCTGTCTTTATTTTCTGAGATAGAGTCTCGCTCGGACGCTCAGGTTGGACTGCAATGGCGTGATCTCGGCTCGCTGAAACTTCCGCCTCCCGGGTTCAAGCGATTCTCCTGTCTCAGCCTCCCGAGTAGCTGGGATTATTGACGCGCAGCACCACGCCCGGCTAATTTTTGTGGTTTTTGTATCTTCTGTCTTCTGCTCTTTAGTACCGCATAGAGCCGCAGAAGACTAGTGAGTCGAACAAACAGCCCCTCTTGCAGCAGTTGTTGATCACGGGGCTGCCCCCGGTACTCATCCTGTGTCTCTCGTCCAAATCCCCGCTCCTCCTCAGCTATCACCTCTGCCGATGCTGGTGGTTTCCCTGGGTACCGGGAACCAAACTCTCATTCCCCAGGGGCCTAAGCCCCCCGTGGCCAGGCCCTTCTCAAGTCAGGGTTCCTGCACATTCACAGTTACGGGTGGCCCTGGGAGTAACACCTGGCACCCAAACAGATCACCAGAGTCCACACATAGTCCACCTGCCCTCCCTGCGTAAGATCAGCTCTCCCTCCTCCCGACGATAGATCAGGGTCAATGATCCCTGCCAAGATGGCGACTGCTCCAGCCTGCTGGTCCAACCTGTCCAGCCACAGCTGTTGCTCGAAGGCTTCAAGTTCAATGGGACCCTCTCCCGCTTTCTACAAACTGGTTCCTTTATTTTTATGTTTATTTATTTGGGACGGGGTCTGGCTCTGTCACCCAGGCTGGAGTGCAGTGGTGCAATCACTGCTCACTGCAGCATCCACCTCCCAGCGTCCACCCATCCTCCTGGCCTCAGCCTCTGGAACAGCTGGGGTACAGATACGCCCCAGCCCGAACAGGTTTTCACTAGGTTGCCTGGGCTCTTTCTTTCTTTGTCTGTGTTGGTTGGTTGGTTGGTTTTTGTTTGTTTGTTTCGAGACGGGGCTCCGGCTCTGCCGCCGGGGCTGCAGGGCAATGGCGCGATCTCACCTCACTGCGGCCTTCTGGGCTCAAGCGATCCTCCCACTGTGCCCGGCCTGAAGACAGCCTTTAGAGAAAGAAGCAGGGGGAGTTCTTCCGAGGACAGACAAGATTTCTGGAGTTTGGAAAGGGTGAGAGACTGGGTCAGCGAAAGGAACATTCCGATCTTTATGTTGGGATGCAACGTATAGATACAGGGATGAGACCCAAAAGAGCCGGCAGAGATTTGTCATCGTGGTCGCAAGGCAACTGCCGGTGGCTGATCCCGTAAAGGATACACATACCTAGAGCGGAGCCTAAAGATGCATCAAGCATGACGGGTGGAGCCACGATGCTTGGACTCGAGCTCTGCTCCTGTGCGTTCCGTGATAAATGGCTTATACTACCTGCACCTCAGTTTTTCCCGGGCAAAAAAGGAAGCTTGCTGCCGGTGCGTTGGCACCTGCCTTGAAGTGCCAGCTACTCAGCGGGCTGAAGAGGAAGAAGTGCCTACTAGGAAGACACGTGGACACGTATGTTTACTGCAGCACTATTTACAATAGCAAAGACTTGGAACCAACTCGAATGCCCATGAATGATAGGCTGGATAAAGAAAGTGTGGCACGTATACACCATGGAATTACTAGGCAGCCATAAAAAAGGATGAGTTCATGTCCTCTGCGGGAACGTGGATGAAGCTGGAAGGCCTCATTCTCAGCAAACTCACACAGAAAGCGAAAACCAAACACCGCATGTTCTCGCTCCTAAGTGGGAGTTGAACAGTGAGAACACATGGGACACAGGGAGGGGAACATCACACGCCGGGCCCTGACGGGGCGTGGGGGGCAAGGGGAGAGAGAGCATTAGGCCAAATAGCCAACGCACGCGGGGCTTCAAACCTAGACGACTGGTGGCTAGGTGCAGCAAAGCACCGTGGCACACGTGTACCTATGTTCCAAACCTGCACGTCCTGCACATGTACCCCAGAACTTGGGAGGGGGTGGGGGAAACCAAAAGAGCCGGGGAGAGGCGGGGCGGGAGAGAGAGAGAGAGAGAGACAGAGAGACAGAGAGACAGAGAGAGAGAGAGAGATAGACAGACAGACAGACAGAGACAGACAGACAGACAGACAGATAGAGAGATAGAGAGAGGAGAAGGAAGTTCAATTCCGGGTGGATCCCATTCCTTTTAAAGGTCGCCACCCACTCGACTGCCAAGCCGAGATCCTAAGGACCTCCCCAAAGGAGTAGGTCGTGGCCTTCCCGAAGCGCAGTAGTCACGGTGGAAACGGAAGCGTGCCGCATAAGCCTACCGTCTACCGCCCGCAGATCAGGAACCTCGCGGTACTTCAGGGAAACAGTTAAGTCGAGCCGGCGCGTCACAGGCACTCGGCGTGCAAGCCGCCCCGCAGGTGCTACCGTCTCTTACCTCCCTCTACTTTTAGGAGACGCGTTGTATCCCCGGAGGGGGTGCACCGTTCCTGGAGGTACTGCAATACCAGGTCGATGCGTGGAGTGGACGGAGCAAGCTCCTATTCCATCTCCCTGCTCCAAAAATCCATTTAATATATTGTCCTCGGATAGAGGACGTATCAGATATTAAACTGATAAGAACAGATACTACACTTGATCTTAGCCAAAAGGCCGAGAAGCGATGCGGTCGCCTTCGCGCCCGCCGTCACCGTCCCACTCTCATCCACATTCAAGTCGCGGTGAGAGCCCCAGCCTCGCTCCTTGCCCCATTCCCTCTGTCTCGTCCACAGCGCTATTGACGCCCTTACACTCTCGGGCTGATTTCTCATTCTCCGCCTTTGAAAAGGGAAATCTTACACCCGTGCTTCTTCCGGCGTTCCCGGGCTTTCATTTCGAATTTGCATGCCCCGCCCTTTCACAGAGGGCGTGGCCTCCGCCGTTGACTCCGCCCCCGGGGCCGCCTCTGCCTGGGGGAGCCGGGGCTCCGCTGGGGGCGACTTCCTTGTTCGTACGGAGCCAGCGGAAAGACAGAACCGGAAGGGACTGGGGGCGAAGGCGACGGGGGTCTGTGGAAGAGACCTGTCGGCGGAGAGCGGTCCACGTTTTCCTGGAGAAAGACGAGGCCCCAGGGCAGGAGCGCGGGCTGCGCTGGGCCTTTACTTCGCCGCCCGCGGGCGGGGAGACCGGCCCCGTACCCGAGGGGACGAGGGGCCCATGCCCAGTCAGGGAAGCCGAAGGCCTGGAGGGGCTTCCGGGAGCAGGGGCTGGAGTTCCTCTGCCAGGCAGGAGGCTGGCACCAGACACCCGGCAGAGGGAGGCGGCGAGGGCCCAGCAAGGATTCTCCCCAGCCCCTGTGCCTGCGTCTCCTGCGGCTTCTGTGCGCGGACCGTGTCCTGTGCTGTGTAGGGAAAGCTGCCTCTCTGCTCGGGACGTGGATTCCTTTCCCCTCCTCCTCGCCTGGCTACCTCTGACGCAGGTCGTCAGGACTCCGCTTGGGTGTCACCCGTCCAGGAAGCCTCCCTTAGTCAAGGGCCCTCGGCACCCGCCCCGTATGTGACTAGCAGCCCTCCTGTGTATTTCATCGCGCCCCCGTTGTTTATATCAGCTATTCCACTCACCACCCTTCTGGGCAACCCTTTATCTCCCGCTCTGAGATCCCATCGCTGAGGGCTGGGACCCCTCCTCAGTGCTTATCCCTGTTTCCCCGCGCGAGTCTGGCGCCTGGCGTGTGGAAGGCGCTCAGTAAACGTTTGTGGAGCGAAGAAACGACGCAAAGGTGATGAGCACGACAGACCGTGATGAGCACGACGCAGTTAGGAGGCTGTTGGCCCGGCGCGGGGGAAAAGGGGGAAGGTCGGGCTCGGGGTGGCAGGACCCCAGAGGGCAGGGGTGACTGCCGGGGTGCTCTTGGGGCAAGGTGGGCGTCAAGGCCCCCAGCAAGGTTGGGATAAAGTTTCTCTCCGAGGCACAGACTGCCGCCTGCGGGCTCAGCATTTACCTCTCCCTTCCTCCTTCCTAACGCAACGTCAGCGGAGGGCTGAGGGCTTTACTGCGCATTACCTGGAAAACTTATTTCACTCCACGGCCCTAAGAGGTGGGCCTTATTATTAGCCACGGCCAGGGTTAGGGTGAGGCCACCGCTCCAGGGCAGAATTTCAGGGGGCGCCCACCCCCCCCCCCGCCCTAAATCATTCAGCAATCAACATAAATTATAGTTCAACGCAATACATCTTATCTTGTGGGCCGCAAGCCACCCAGGTGCCCAGGCAAGAGCCTGAAGGCACAAGCTGTTCCAGTATAGTAAAGAAAATAATTAGAATAAGAAAAGTTTTACTAGAGATAGGAAACGGATAGGATTATATCTGACTATTATTAATCATTAGTTTGTAGCATTACTCTTTGTTCTATTACCATAATAATCTCTGTTCTGTTATGATTACCTTGGGGGAAACCAGGCCACACAGAGTTAGGAGCTGAAGGGCCACAGTGAGAGGTGACCAGAAGACAAGAGCGTGAGCCCTCATTCACGCCCAGAGAAGGGCCGCTGGAGGGCTCCTTGGCCTAGCGGTAATGCCAGTGCCTGGGAAGGCCCTGGTTACTTAGCAGGCCTTGGTCTAGCGGTGGCCCCAGTGCCTGGGAAGGCACCCGTTACTTAGCAGACCGAGAAAGGGAATCTCCCTCTCTCCAGGGGAGACAGAGAACGCTCTGCTCCACCACCTCTTGTGGGAGGTCTGACATTAGCCAGGCCGGCCCGCAGTCATCCGGAGGCTTCAACGTCTCCCTGTGATGCTGTGCTTCAGTGGTCACGCTCCTTGTTCACTTTCATGTTCCGCCTGTACCCCTGGCTCCCCCTTTTAAGTCCTTAGAAGACAGCAGTAGCAGAATTAGTAGAAGTACCACAGTCTTCGATCTTTCTGATAAGTGCATGGAAGAAACGCTGACGTTTGCTGTCCTCCCTCTCCACCTCGGCTACCACAAAGGGAAAGGCCCCCTGTCCAGTGGACACGTGACTCGCGTGACCTATCGATCATTGGAGATGACTGGCACTCCTTACCCTGCCCCCTTGCCTTGACTACAATAAATAGCAGCGCCTCCAGGCATTCGGGGCCACTACCTGTCTGCCTCCACGCTTTGGTGGCAGTGGTCCCCCGGGCCCAGCTGTCTTTCTTCCTATCTCTTTGTCTTCTGTCTTTATCTCTACGATCTCTCGTCTCCGCGCACACACACGAAGAGAAAACCCACAGACCCGGTAGGGGTGGACCCTACATTATCTCAGCTACAAGGTAATCAAGATATTCATGTGGACTACTGAGTCTTTCGGTGCCCCCTTGCTGTTTTATTTTTGTCCTGCGGCCGAGTGTTTCCCTCACTTCACGCCAACCCAATCTCCGCCGCCCTGTCTTGTCATCCCCATTCTACAGCCCAGCACGGTGTAGTATGGCAGCCGCTAGCCACAGGTATCTAGGGAGCCCTGGAAATGTGGTCAGTTCTAATGGAGCTGTGCTATACACATGAGATTTTGATGGCAGTGGGAGTAAAATTCTCCCAATTTTTTTCTTTTTTTTTTTTTTTTCAGACGGAGGTTCCGCTCTTGTTACCCAGCCTGGAGTCCAATGGCGCGATCTAGGCTCTCTGCAACCTCCGCCTCCCGGGTTCAAGCGATTCCCCTGCCTCAGCCTCCCGAGCAGCTGGGACTACGGGCATGTGCCACCACGCCCGGCTAAGTTTGTATTTTTAGTACAGACGGGGTTTCTCCATGTTGGTCAGGCTGGTCTCCAACTCCCGACCTCCGGTGATCTGCCCAGCTGCCGCCTCCCAAAGTGTTGCTTGCGATTACAGGCTTGAGCCACCGCTCACCCAGGCTTTTTTTCTTTTTTCTTTTTTTTTTTTTTTGAGAGACAAACTCTTGCTCTGTCGCCCAGGCTGGAGTGCAGTGGCGCGATGTCGGCTCACTGCAGCCTCTACCTCCCGGGTTCCAGCGATTCTCCTGCCTCGGCCTCCTGGGTAGCTGGGATTACAGGCGTAGGCCACCACGCCCGGCTAATTTTTGTATTTTTAGGGGGTTTCGCCATGTCGGCCAGGCTGGTCTGGAGCTCCTGACCTCAGGCGATCCGCCCGCCTCGGCCTCCCAAAGCGCTGCGATTACAGGCGTAAGCCACCGCGCCGGGCTCTTTCATCCTGTCTTTATTTTCTGAGATAGAGTCTCGCTCGGACGCTCAGGTTGGACTGCAATGGCGTGATCTCGGCTCGCTGAAACTTCCGCCTCCCGGGTTCAAGCGATTCTCCTGTCTCAGCCTCCCGAGTAGCTGGGATTATTGACGCGCAGCACCACGCCCGGCTAATTTTTGTGGTTTTTGTATCTTCTGTCTTCTGCTCTTTAGTACCGCATAGAGCCGCAGAAGACTAGTGAGTCGAACAAACAGCCCCTCTTGCAGCAGTTGTTGATCACGGGGCTGCCCCCGGTACTCATCCTGTGTCTCTCGTCCAAATCCCCGCTCCTCCTCAGCTATCACCTCTGCCGATGCTGGTGGTTTCCCTGGGTACCGGGAACCAAACTCTCATTCCCCAGGGGCCTAAGCCCCCCGTGGCCAGGCCCTTCTCAAGTCAGGGTTCCTGCACATTCACAGTTACGGGTGGCCCTGGGAGTAACACCTGGCACCCAAACAGATCACCAGAGTCCACACATAGTCCACCTGCCCTCCCTGCGTAAGATCAGCTCTCCCTCCTCCCGACGATAGATCAGGGTCAATGATCCCTGCCAAGATGGCGACTGCTCCAGCCTGCTGGTCCAACCTGTCCAGCCACAGCTGTTGCTCGAAGGCTTCAAGTTCAATGGGACCCTCTCCCGCTTTCTACAAACTGGTTCCTTTATTTTTATGTTTATTTATTTGGGACGGGGTCTGGCTCTGTCACCCAGGCTGGAGTGCAGTGGTGCAATCACTGCTCACTGCAGCATCCACCTCCCAGCGTCCACCCATCCTCCTGGCCTCAGCCTCTGGAACAGCTGGGGTACAGATACGCCCCAGCCCGAACAGGTTTTCACTAGGTTGCCTGGGCTCTTTCTTTCTTTGTCTGTGTTGGTTGGTTGGTTGGTTTTTGTTTGTTTGTTTCGAGACGGGGCTCCGGCTCTGCCGCCGGGGCTGCAGGGCAATGGCGCGATCTCACCTCACTGCGGCCTTCTGGGCTCAAGCGATCCTCCCACTGTGCCCGGCCTGAAGACAGCCTTTAGAGAAAGAAGCAGGGGGAGTTCTTCCGAGGACAGACAAGATTTCTGGAGTTTGGAAAGGGTGAGAGACTGGGTCAGCGAAAGGAACATTCCGATCTTTATGTTGGGATGCAACGTATAGATACAGGGATGAGACCCAAAAGAGCCGGCAGAGATTTGTCATCGTGGTCGCAAGGCAACTGCCGGTGGCTGATCCCGTAAAGGATACACATACCTAGAGCGGAGCCTAAAGATGCATCAAGCATGACGGGTGGAGCCACGATGCTTGGACTCGAGCTCTGCTCCTGTGCGTTCCGTGATAAATGGCTTATACTACCTGCACCTCAGTTTTTCCCGGGCAAAAAAGGAAGCTTGCTGCCGGTGCGTTGGCACCTGCCTTGAAGTGCCAGCTACTCAGCGGGCTGAAGAGGAAGAAGTGCCTACTAGGAAGACACGTGGACACGTATGTTTACTGCAGCACTATTTACAATAGCAAAGACTTGGAACCAACTCGAATGCCCATGAATGATAGGCTGGATAAAGAAAGTGTGGCACGTATACACCATGGAATTACTAGGCAGCCATAAAAAAGGATGAGTTCATGTCCTCTGCGGGAACGTGGATGAAGCTGGAAGGCCTCATTCTCAGCAAACTCACACAGAAAGCGAAAACCAAACACCGCATGTTCTCGCTCCTAAGTGGGAGTTGAACAGTGAGAACACATGGGACACAGGGAGGGGAACATCACACGCCGGGCCCTGACGGGGCGTGGGGGGCAAGGGGAGAGAGAGCATTAGGCCAAATAGCCAACGCACGCGGGGCTTCAAACCTAGACGACTGGTGGCTAGGTGCAGCAAAGCACCGTGGCACACGTGTACCTATGTTCCAAACCTGCACGTCCTGCACATGTACCCCAGAACTTGGGAGGGGGTGGGGGAAACCAAAAGAGCCGGGGAGAGGCGGGGCGGGAGAGAGAGAGAGAGAGAGACAGAGAGACAGAGAGACAGAGAGAGAGAGAGAGATAGACAGACAGACAGACAGACAGAGACAGACAGACAGACAGACAGATAGAGAGATAGAGAGAGGAGAAGGAAGTTCAATTCCGGGTGGATCCCATTCCTTTTAAAGGTCGCCACCCACTCGACTGCCAAGCCGAGATCCTAAGGACCTCCCCAAAGGAGTAGGTCGTGGCCTTCCCGAAGCGCAGTAGTCACGGTGGAAACGGAAGCGTGCCGCATAAGCCTACCGTCTACCGCCCGCAGATCAGGAACCTCGCGGTACTTCAGGGAAACAGTTAAGTCGAGCCGGCGCGTCACAGGCACTCGGCGTGCAAGCCGCCCCGCAGGTGCTACCGTCTCTTACCTCCCTCTACTTTTAGGAGACGCGTTGTATCCCCGGAGGGGGTGCACCGTTCCTGGAGGTACTGCAATACCAGGTCGATGCGTGGAGTGGACGGAGCAAGCTCCTATTCCATCTCCCTGCTCCAAAAATCCATTTAATATATTGTCCTCGGATAGAGGACGTATCAGATATTAAACTGATAAGAACAGATACTACACTTGATCTTAGCCAAAAGGCCGAGAAGCGATGCGGTCGCCTTCGCGCCCGCCGTCACCGTCCCACTCTCATCCACATTCAAGTCGCGGTGAGAGCCCCAGCCTCGCTCCTTGCCCCATTCCCTCTGTCTCGTCCACAGCGCTATTGACGCCCTTACACTCTCGGGCTGATTTCTCATTCTCCGCCTTTGAAAAGGGAAATCTTACACCCGTGCTTCTTCCGGCGTTCCCGGGCTTTCATTTCGAATTTGCATGCCCCGCCCTTTCACAGAGGGCGTGGCCTCCGCCGTTGACTCCGCCCCCGGGGCCGCCTCTGCCTGGGGGAGCCGGGGCTCCGCTGGGGGCGACTTCCTTGTTCGTACGGAGCCAGCGGAAAGACAGAACCGGAAGGGACTGGGGGCGAAGGCGACGGGGGTCTGTGGAAGAGACCTGTCGGCGGAGAGCGGTCCACGTTTTCCTGGAGAAAGACGAGGCCCCAGGGCAGGAGCGCGGGCTGCGCTGGGCCTTTACTTCGCCGCCCGCGGGCGGGGAGACCGGCCCCGTACCCGAGGGGACGAGGGGCCCATGCCCAGTCAGGGAAGCCGAAGGCCTGGAGGGGCTTCCGGGAGCAGGGGCTGGAGTTCCTCTGCCAGGCAGGAGGCTGGCACCAGACACCCGGCAGAGGGAGGCGGCGAGGGCCCAGCAAGGATTCTCCCCAGCCCCTGTGCCTGCGTCTCCTGCGGCTTCTGTGCGCGGACCGTGTCCTGTGCTGTGTAGGGAAAGCTGCCTCTCTGCTCGGGACGTGGATTCCTTTCCCCTCCTCCTCGCCTGGCTACCTCTGACGCAGGTCGTCAGGACTCCGCTTGGGTGTCACCCGTCCAGGAAGCCTCCCTTAGTCAAGGGCCCTCGGCACCCGCCCCGTATGTGACTAGCAGCCCTCCTGTGTATTTCATCGCGCCCCCGTTGTTTATATCAGCTATTCCACTCACCACCCTTCTGGGCAACCCTTTATCTCCCGCTCTGAGATCCCATCGCTGAGGGCTGGGACCCCTCCTCAGTGCTTATCCCTGTTTCCCCGCGCGAGTCTGGCGCCTGGCGTGTGGAAGGCGCTCAGTAAACGTTTGTGGAGCGAAGAAACGACGCAAAGGTGATGAGCACGACAGACCGTGATGAGCACGACGCAGTTAGGAGGCTGTTGGCCCGGCGCGGGGGAAAAGGGGGAAGGTCGGGCTCGGGGTGGCAGGACCCCAGAGGGCAGGGGTGACTGCCGGGGTGCTCTTGGGGCAAGGTGGGCGTCAAGGCCCCCAGCAAGGTTGGGATAAAGTTTCTCTCCGAGGCACAGACTGCCGCCTGCGGGCTCAGCATTTACCTCTCCCTTCCTCCTTCCTAACGCAACGTCAGCGGAGGGCTGAGGGCTTTACTGCGCATTACCTGGAAAACTTATTTCACTCCACGGCCCTAAGAGGTGGGCCTTATTATTAGCCACGGCCAGGGTTAGGGTGAGGCCACCGCTCCAGGGCAGAATTTCAGGGGGAGCCCACCCCCCCCCGCCCTAAATCATTCAGCAATCAACATAAATTATAGTTCAACGCAATATATCTTATCTTGTGGGCCGCAAGCCACCCAGGTGCCCAGGCAAGAGCCTGAAGGCACAAGCTGTTCCAGTATAGTAAAGAAAATAATTAGAATAAGAAAAGTTTTACTAGAGATAGGAAACGGATAGGATTATATCTGACTATTATTAATCATTAGTTTGTAGCATTACTCTTTGTTCTATTACCATAATAATCTCTGTTCTATTATGATTACCTTGGGGGAAACCAGGCCACACAGAGTTAGGAGCTGAAGGGCCACAGTGAGAGGTGACCAGAAGACAAGAGCGTGAGCCCTCATTCACGCCCAGAGAAGGGCCGCTGGAGGGCTCCTTGGCCTAGCGGTAATGCCAGTGCCTGGGAAGGCCCTGGTTACTTAGCAGGCCTTGGTCTAGCGGTGGCCCCAGTGCCTGGGAAGGCACCCGTTACTTAGCAGACCGAGAAAGGGAATCTCCCTCTCTCCAGGGGAGACAGAGAACGCTCTGCTCCACCACCTCTTGTGGGAGGTCTGACATTAGCCAGGCCGGCCCGCAGTCATCCGGAGGCTTCAACGTCTCCCTGTGATGCTGTGCTTCAGTGGTCACGCTCCTTGTTCACTTTCATGTTCCGCCTGTACCCCTGGCTCCCCCTTTTAAGTCCTTAGAAGACAGCAGTAGCAGAATTAGTAGAAGTACCACAGTCTTCGATCTTTCTGATAAGTGCATGGAAGAAACGCTGACGTTTGCTGTCCTCCCTCTCCACCTCGGCTACCACAAAGGGAAAGGCCCCCTGTCCAGTGGACACGTGACTCGCGTGACCTATCGATCATTGGAGATGACTGGCACTCCTTACCCTGCCCCCTTGCCTTGACTACAATAAATAGCAGCGCCTCCAGGCATTCGGGGCCACTACCTGTCTGCCTCCACGCTTTGGTGGCAGTGGTCCCCCGGGCCCAGCTGTCTTTCTTCCTATCTCTTTGTCTTCTGTCTTTATCTCTACGATCTCTCGTCTCCGCGCACACACACGAAGAGAAAACCCACAGACCCGGTAGGGGTGGACCCTACATTATCTCAGCTACAAGGTAATCAAGATATTCATGTGGACTACTGAGTCTTTCGGTGCCCCCTTGCTGTTTTATTTTTGTCCTGCGGCCGAGTGTTTCCCTCACTTCACGCCAACCCAATCTCCGCCGCCCTGTCTTGTCATCCCCATTCTACAGCCCAGCACGGTGTAGTATGGCAGCCGCTAGCCACAGGTATCTAGGGAGCCCTGGAAATGTGGTCAGTTCTAATGGAGCTGTGCTATACACATGAGATTTTGATGGCAGTGGGAGTAAAATTCTCCCAATTTTTTTCTTTTTTTTTTTTTTTTCAGACGGAGGTTCCGCTCTTGTTACCCAGCCTGGAGTCCAATGGCGCGATCTAGGCTCTCTGCAACCTCCGCCTCCCGGGTTCAAGCGATTCCCCTGCCTCAGCCTCCCGAGCAGCTGGGACTACGGGCATGTGCCACCACGCCCGGCTAAGTTTGTATTTTTAGTACAGACGGGGTTTCTCCATGTTGGTCAGGCTGGTCTCCAACTCCCGACCTCCGGTGATCTGCCCAGCTGCCGCCTCCCAAAGTGTTGCTTGCGATTACAGGCTTGAGCCACCGCTCACCCAGGCTTTTTTTCTTTTTTCTTTTTTTTTTTTTTTGAGAGACAAACTCTTGCTCTGTCGCCCAGGCTGGAGTGCAGTGGCGCGATGTCGGCTCACTGCAGCCTCTACCTCCCGGGTTCCAGCGATTCTCCTGCCTCGGCCTCCTGGGTAGCTGGGATTACAGGCGTAGGCCACCACGCCCGGCTAATTTTTGTATTTTTAGGGGGTTTCGCCATGTCGGCCAGGCTGGTCTGGAGCTCCTGACCTCAGGCGATCCGCCCGCCTCGGCCTCCCAAAGCGCTGCGATTACAGGTGTAAGCCACCGCGCCGGGCTCTTTCATCCTGTCTTTATTTTCTGAGATAGAGTCTCGCTCGGACGCTCAGGTTGGACTGCAATGGCGTGATCTCGGCTCGCTGAAACTTCCGCCTCCCGGGTTCAAGCGATTCTCCTGTCTCAGCCTCCCGAGTAGCTGGGATTATTGACGCGCAGCACCACGCCCGGCTAATTTTTGTGGTTTTTGTATCTTCTGTCTTCTGCTCTTTAGTACCGCATAGAGCCGCAGAAGACTAGTGAGTCGAACAAACAGCCCCTCTTGCAGCAGTTGTTGATCACGGGGCTGCCCCCGGTACTCATCCTGTGTCTCTCGTCCAAATCCCCGCTCCTCCTCAGCTATCACCTCTGCCGATGCTGGTGGTTTCCCTGGGTACCGGGAACCAAACTCTCATTCCCCAGGGGCCTAAGCCCCCCGTGGCCAGGCCCTTCTCAAGTCAGGGTTCCTGCACATTCACAGTTACGGGTGGCCCTGGGAGTAACACCTGGCACCCAAACAGATCACCAGAGTCCACACATAGTCCACCTGCCCTCCCTGCGTAAGATCAGCTCTCCCTCCTCCCGACGATAGATCAGGGTCAATGATCCCTGCCAAGATGGCGACTGCTCCAGCCTGCTGGTCCAACCTGTCCAGCCACAGCTGTTGCTCGAAGGCTTCAAGTTCAATGGGACCCTCTCCCGCTTTCTACAAACTGGTTCCTTTATTTTTATGTTTATTTATTTGGGACGGGGTCTGGCTCTGTCACCCAGGCTGGAGTGCAGTGGTGCAATCACTGCTCACTGCAGCATCCACCTCCCAGCGTCCACCCATCCTCCTGGCCTCAGCCTCTGGAACAGCTGGGGTACAGATACGCCCCAGCCCGAACAGGTTTTCACTAGGTTGCCTGGGCTCTTTCTTTCTTTGTCTGTGTTGGTTGGTTGGTTGGTTTTTGTTTGTTTGTTTCGAGACGGGGCTCCGGCTCTGCCGCCGGGGCTGCAGGGCAATGGCGCGATCTCACCTCACTGCGGCCTTCTGGGCTCAAGCGATCCTCCCACTGTGCCCGGCCTGAAGACAGCCTTTAGAGAAAGAAGCAGGGGGAGTTCTTCCGAGGACAGACAAGATTTCTGGAGTTTGGAAAGGGTGAGAGACTGGGTCAGCGAAAGGAACATTCCGATCTTTATGTTGGGATGCAACGTATAGATACAGGGATGAGACCCAAAAGAGCCGGCAGAGATTTGTCATCGTGGTCGCAAGGCAACTGCCGGTGGCTGATCCCGTAAAGGATACACATACCTAGAGCGGAGCCTAAAGATGCATCAAGCATGACGGGTGGAGCCACGATGCTTGGACTCGAGCTCTGCTCCTGTGCGTTCCGTGATAAATGGCTTATACTACCTGCACCTCAGTTTTTCCCGGGCAAAAAAGGAAGCTTGCTGCCGGTGCGTTGGCACCTGCCTTGAAGTGCCAGCTACTCAGCGGGCTGAAGAGGAAGAAGTGCCTACTAGGAAGACACGTGGACACGTATGTTTACTGCAGCACTATTTACAATAGCAAAGACTTGGAACCAACTCGAATGCCCATGAATGATAGGCTGGATAAAGAAAGTGTGGCACGTATACACCATGGAATTACTAGGCAGCCATAAAAAAGGATGAGTTCATGTCCTCTGCGGGAACGTGGATGAAGCTGGAAGGCCTCATTCTCAGCAAACTCACACAGAAAGCGAAAACCAAACACCGCATGTTCTCGCTCCTAAGTGGGAGTTGAACAGTGAGAACACATGGGACACAGGGAGGGGAACATCACACGCCGGGCCCTGACGGGGCGTGGGGGGCAAGGGGAGAGAGAGCATTAGGCCAAATAGCCAACGCACGCGGGGCTTCAAACCTAGACGACTGGTGGCTAGGTGCAGCAAAGCACCGTGGCACACGTGTACCTATGTTCCAAACCTGCACGTCCTGCACATGTACCCCAGAACTTGGGAGGGGGTGGGGGAAACCAAAAGAGCCGGGGAGAGGCGGGGCGGGAGAGAGAGAGAGAGAGAGACAGAGAGACAGAGAGACAGAGAGATAGACAGACAGAGACAGACAGATAGAGAGATAGAGAGAGGAGAAGGAAGTTCAATTCCGGGTGGATCCCATTCCTTTTAAAGGTCGCCACCCACTCGACTGCCAAGCCGAGATCCTAAGGACCTCCCCAAAGGAGTAGGTCGTGGCCTTCCCGAAGCGCAGTAGTCACGGTGGAAACGGAAGCGTGCCGCATAAGCCTACCGTCTACCGCCCGCAGATCAGGAACCTCGCGGTACTTCAGGGAAACAGTTAAGTCGAGCCGGCGCGTCACAGGCACTCGGCGTGCAAGCCGCCCCGCAGGTGCTACCGTCTCTTACCTCCCTCTACTTTTAGGAGACGCGTTGTATCCCCGGAGGGGGTGCACCGTTCCTGGAGGTACTGCAATACCAGGTCGATGCGTGGAGTGGACGGAGCAAGCTCCTATTCCATCTCCCTGCTCCAAAAATCCATTTAATATATTGTCCTCGGATAGAGGACGTATCAGATATTAAACTGATAAGAACAGATACTACACTTGATCTTAGCCAAAAGGCCGAGAAGCGATGCGGTCGCCTTCGCGCCCGCCGTCACCATCCCACTCTCATCCACATTCAAGTCGCGGTGAGAGCCCCAGCCTCGCTCCTTGCCCCATTCCCTCTGTCTCGTCCACAGCGCTATTGACGCCCTTACACTCTCGGGCTGATTTCTCATTCTCCGCCTTTGAAAAGGGAAATCTTACACCCGTGCTTCTTCCGGCGTTCCCGGGCTTTCATTTCGAATTTGCATGCCCCGCCCTTTCACAGAGGGCGTGGCCTCCGCCGTTGACTCCGCCCCCGGGGCCGCCTCTGCCTGGGGGAGCCGGGGCTCCGCTGGGGGCGACTTCCTTGTTCGTACGGAGCCAGCGGAAAGACAGAACCGGAAGGGACTGGGGGCGAAGGCGACGGGGGTCTGTGGAAGAGACCTGTCGGCGGAGAGCGGTCCACGTTTTCCTGGAGAAAGACGAGGCCCCAGGGCAGGAGCGCGGGCTGCGCTGGGCCTTTACTTCGCCGCCCGCGGGCGGGGAGACCGGCCCCGTACCCGAGGGGACGAGGGGCCCATGCCCAGTCAGGGAAGCCGAAGGCCTGGAGGGGCTTCCGGGAGCAGGGGCTGGAGTTCCTCTGCCAGGCAGGAGGCTGGCACCAGACACCCGGCAGAGGGAGGCGGCGAGGGCCCAGCAAGGATTCTCCCCAGCCCCTGTGCCTGCGTCTCCTGCGGCTTCTGTGCGCGGACCGTGTCCTGTGCTGTGTAGGGAAAGCTGCCTCTCTGCTCGGGACGTGGATTCCTTTCCCCTCCTCCTCGCCTGGCTACCTCTGACGCAGGTCGTCAGGACTCCGCTTGGGTGTCACCCGTCCAGGAAGCCTCCCTTAGTCAAGGGCCCTCGGCACCCGCCCCGTATGTGACTAGCAGCCCTCCTGTGTATTTCATCGCGCCCCCGTTGTTTATATCAGCTATTCCACTCACCACCCTTCTGGGCAACCCTTTATCTCCCGCTCTGAGATCCCATCGCTGAGGGCTGGGACCCCTCCTCAGTGCTTATCCCTGTTTCCCCGCGCGAGTCTGGCGCCTGGCGTGTGGAAGGCGCTCAGTAAACGTTTGTGGAGCGAAGAAACGACGCAAAGGTGATGAGCACGACAGACCGTGATGAGCACGACGCAGTTAGGAGGCTGTTGGCCCGGCGCGGGGGAAAAGGGGGAAGGTCGGGCTCGGGGTGGCAGGACCCCAGAGGGCAGGGGTGACTGCCGGGGTGCTCTTGGGGCAAGGTGGGCGTCAAGGCCCCCAGCAAGGTTGGGATAAAGTTTCTCTCCGAGGCACAGACTGCCGCCTGCGGGCTCAGCATTTACCTCTCCCTTCCTCCTTCCTAACGCAACGTCAGCGGAGGGCTGAGGGCTTTACTGCGCATTACCTGGAAAACTTATTTCACTCCACGGCCCTAAGAGGTGGGCCTTATTATTAGCCACGGCCAGGGTTAGGGTGAGGCCACCGCTCCAGGGCAGAATTTCAGGGGGAGCCCACCCCCCGCCCGCCCTAAATCATTCAGCAATCAACATAAATTATAGTTCAACGCAATATATCTTATCTTGTGGGCCGCAAGCCACCCAGGTGCCCAGGCAAGAGCCTGAAGGCACAAGCTGTTCCAGTATAGTAAAGAAAATAATTAGAATAAGAAAAGTTTTACTAGAGATAGGAAACGGATAGGATTATATCTGACTATTATTAATCATTAGTTTGTAGCATTACTCTTTGTTCTATTACCATAATAATCTCTGTTCTATTATGATTACCTTGGGGGAAACCAGGCCACACAGAGTTAGGAGCTGAAGGGCCACAGTGAGAGGTGACCAGAAGACAAGAGCGTGAGCCCTCATTCACGCCCAGAGAAGGGCCGCTGGAGGGCTCCTTGGCCTAGCGGTAATGCCAGTGCCTGGGAAGGCCCTGGTTACTTAGCAGGCCTTGGTCTAGCGGTGGCCCCAGTGCCTGGGAAGGCACCCGTTACTTAGCAGACCGAGAAAGGGAATCTCCCTCTCTCCAGGGGAGACAGAGAACGCTCTGCTCCACCACCTCTTGTGGGAGGTCTGACATTAGCCAGGCCGGCCCGCAGTCATCCGGAGGCTTCAACGTCTCCCTGTGATGCTGTGCTTCAGTGGTCACGCTCCTTGTTCACTTTCATGTTCCGCCTGTACCCCTGGCTCCCCCTTTTAAGTCCTTAGAAGACAGCAGTAGCAGAATTAGTAGAAGTACCACAGTCTTCGATCTTTCTGATAAGTGCATGGAAGAAACGCTGACGTTTGCTGTCCTCCCTCTCCACCTCGGCTACCACAAAGGGAAAGGCCCCCTGTCCAGTGGACACGTGACTCGCGTGACCTATCGATCATTGGAGATGACTGGCACTCCTTACCCTGCCCCCTTGCCTTGACTACAATAAATAGCAGCGCCTCCAGGCATTCGGGGCCACTACCTGTCTGCCTCCACGCTTTGGTGGCAGTGGTCCCCCGGGCCCAGCTGTCTTTCTTCCTATCTCTTTGTCTTCTGTCTTTATCTCTACGATCTCTCGTCTCCGCGCACACACACGAAGAGAAAACCCACAGACCCGGTAGGGGTGGACCCTACATTATCTCAGCTACAAGGTAATCAAGATATTCATGTGGACTACTGAGTCTTTCGGTGCCCCCTTGCTGTTTTATTTTTGTCCTGCGGCCGAGTGTTTCCCTCACTTCACGCCAACCCAATCTCCGCCGCCCTGTCTTGTCATCCCCATTCTACAGCCCAGCACGGTGTAGTATGGCAGCCGCTAGCCACAGGTATCTAGGGAGCCCTGGAAATGTGGTCAGTTCTAATGGAGCTGTGCTATACACATGAGATTTTGATGGCAGTGGGAGTAAAATTCTCCCAATTTTTTTCTTTTTTTTTTTTTTTTTTCAGACGGAGGTTCCGCTCTTGTTACCCAGCCTGGAGTCCAATGGCGCGATCTAGGCTCTCTGCAACCTCCGCCTCCCGGGTTCAAGCGATTCCCCTGCCTCAGCCTCCCGAGCAGCTGGGACTACGGGCATGTGCCACCACGCCCGGCTAAGTTTGTATTTTTAGTACAGACGGGGTTTCTCCATGTTGGTCAGGCTGGTCTCCAACTCCCGACCTCCGGTGATCTGCCCAGCTGCCGCCTCCCAAAGTGTTGCTTGCGATTACAGGCTTGAGCCACCGCTCACCCAGGCTTTTTTTCTTTTTTCTTTTTTTTTTTTTTTGAGAGACAAACTCTTGCTCTGTCGCCCAGGCTGGAGTGCAGTGGCGCGATGTCGGCTCACTGCAGCCTCTACCTCCCGGGTTCCAGCGATTCTCCTGCCTCGGCCTCCTGGGTAGCTGGGATTACAGGCGTAGGCCACCACGCCCGGCTAATTTTTGTATTTTTAGGGGGTTTCGCCATGTCGGCCAGGCTGGTCTGGAGCTCCTGACCTCAGGCGATCCGCCCGCCTCGGCCTCCCAAAGCGCTGCGATTACAGGCGTAAGCCACCGCGCCGGGCTCTTTCATCCTGTCTTTATTTTCTGAGATAGAGTCTCGCTCGGACGCTCAGGTTGGACTGCAATGGCGTGATCTCGGCTCGCTGAAACTTCCGCCTCCCGGGTTCAAGCGATTCTCCTGTCTCAGCCTCCCGAGTAGCTGGGATTATTGACGCGCAGCACCACGCCCGGCTAATTTTTGTGGTTTTTGTATCTTCTGTCTTCTGCTCTTTAGTACCGCATAGAGCCGCAGAAGACTAGTGAGTCGAACAAACAGCCCCTCTTGCAGCAGTTGTTGATCACGGGGCTGCCCCCGGTACTCATCCTGTGTCTCTCGTCCAAATCCCCGCTCCTCCTCAGCTATCACCTCTGCCGATGCTGGTGGTTTCCCTGGGTACCGGGAACCAAACTCTCATTCCCCAGGGGCCTAAGCCCCCCGTGGCCAGGCCCTTCTCAAGTCAGGGTTCCTGCACATTCACAGTTACGGGTGGCCCTGGGAGTAACACCTGGCACCCAAACAGATCACCAGAGTCCACACATAGTCCACCTGCCCTCCCTGCGTAAGATCAGCTCTCCCTCCTCCCGACGATAGATCAGGGTCAATGATCCCTGCCAAGATGGCGACTGCTCCAGCCTGCTGGTCCAACCTGTCCAGCCACAGCTGTTGCTCGAAGGCTTCAAGTTCAATGGGACCCTCTCCCGCTTTCTACAAACTGGTTCCTTTATTTTTATGTTTATTTATTTGGGACGGGGTCTGGCTCTGTCACCCAGGCTGGAGTGCAGTGGTGCAATCACTGCTCACTGCAGCATCCACCTCCCAGCGTCCACCCATCCTCCTGGCCTCAGCCTCTGGAACAGCTGGGGTACAGATACGCCCCAGCCCGAACAGGTTTTCACTAGGTTGCCTGGGCTCTTTCTTTCTTTGTCTGTGTTGGTTGGTTGGTTGGTTTTTGTTTGTTTGTTTCGAGACGGGGCTCCGGCTCTGCCGCCGGGGCTGCAGGGCAATGGCGCGATCTCACCTCACTGCGGCCTTCTGGGCTCAAGCGATCCTCCCACTGTGCCCGGCCTGAAGACAGCCTTTAGAGAAAGAAGCAGGGGGAGTTCTTCCGAGGACAGACAAGATTTCTGGAGTTTGGAAAGGGTGAGAGACTGGGTCAGCGAAAGGAACATTCCGATCTTTATGTTGGGATGCAACGTATAGATACAGGGATGAGACCCAAAAGAGCCGGCAGAGATTTGTCATCGTGGTCGCAAGGCAACTGCCGGTGGCTGATCCCGTAAAGGATACACATACCTAGAGCGGAGCCTAAAGATGCATCAAGCATGACGGGTGGAGCCACGATGCTTGGACTCGAGCTCTGCTCCTGTGCGTTCCGTGATAAATGGCTTATACTACCTGCACCTCAGTTTTTCCCGGGCAAAAAAGGAAGCTTGCTGCCGGTGCGTTGGCACCTGCCTTGAAGTGCCAGCTACTCAGCGGGCTGAAGAGGAAGAAGTGCCTACTAGGAAGACACGTGGACACGTATGTTTACTGCAGCACTATTTACAATAGCAAAGACTTGGAACCAACTCGAATGCCCATGAATGATAGGCTGGATAAAGAAAGTGTGGCACGTATACACCATGGAATTACTAGGCAGCCATAAAAAAGGATGAGTTCATGTCCTCTGCGGGAACGTGGATGAAGCTGGAAGGCCTCATTCTCAGCAAACTCACACAGAAAGCGAAAACCAAACACCGCATGTTCTCGCTCCTAAGTGGGAGTTGAACAGTGAGAACACATGGGACACAGGGAGGGGAACATCACACGCCGGGCCCTGACGGGGCGTGGGGGGCAAGGGGAGAGAGAGCATTAGGCCAAATAGCCAACGCACGCGGGGCTTCAAACCTAGACGACTGGTGGCTAGGTGCAGCAAAGCACCGTGGCACACGTGTACCTATGTTCCAAACCTGCACGTCCTGCACATGTACCCCAGAACTTGGGAGGGGATGGGGGAAACCAAAAGAGCCGGGGAGAGGCGGGGCGGGAGAGAGAGAGACAGAGAGACAGAGAGAGAGAGAGAGAGAGAGAGATAGACAGACAGACAGAGACAGACAGATAGAGAGATAGAGAGAGGAGAAGGAAGTTCAATTCCGGGTGGATCCCATTCCTTTTAAAGGTCGCCACCCACTCGACTGCCAAGCCGAGATCCTAAGGACCTCCCCAAAGGAGTAGGTCGTGGCCTTCCCGAAGCGCAGTAGTCACGGTGGAAACGGAAGCGTGCCGCATAAGCCTACCGTCTACCGCCCGCAGATCAGGAACCTCGCGGTACTTCAGGGAAACAGTTAAGTCGAGCCGGCGCGTCACAGGCACTCGGCGTGCAAGCCGCCCCGCAGGTGCTACCGTCTCTTACCTCCCTCTACTTTTAGGAGACGCGTTGTATCCCCGGAGGGGGTGCACCGTTCCTGGAGGTACTGCAATACCAGGTCGATGCGTGGAGTGGACGGAGCAAGCTCCTATTCCATCTCCCTGCTCCAAAAATCCATTTAATATATTGTCCTCGGATAGAGGACGTATCAGATATTAAACTGATAAGAACAGATACTACACTTGATCTTAGCCAAAAGGCCGAGAAGCGATGCGGTCGCCTTCGCGCCCGCCGTCACCATCCCACTCTCATCCACATTCAAGTCGCGGTGAGAGCCCCAGCCTCGCTCCTTGCCCCATTCCCTCTGTCTCGTCCACAGCGCTATTGACGCCCTTACACTCTCGGGCTGATTTCTCATTCTCCGCCTTTGAAAAGGGAAATCTTACACCCGTGCTTCTTCCGGCGTTCCCGGGCTTTCATTTCGAATTTGCATGCCCCGCCCTTTCACAGAGGGCGTGGCCTCCGCCGTTGACTCCGCCCCCGGGGCCGCCTCTGCCTGGGGGAGCCGGGGCTCCGCTGGGGGCGACTTCCTTGTTCGTACGGAGCCAGCGGAAAGACAGAACCGGAAGGGACTGGGGGCGAAGGCGACGGGGGTCTGTGGAAGAGACCTGTCGGCGGAGAGCGGTCCACGTTTTCCTGGAGAAAGACGAGGCCCCAGGGCAGGAGCGCGGGCTGCGCTGGGCCTTTACTTCGCCGCCCGCGGGCGGGGAGACCGGCCCCGTACCCGAGGGGACGAGGGGCCCATGCCCAGTCAGGGAAGCCGAAGGCCTGGAGGGGCTTCCGGGAGCAGGGGCTGGAGTTCCTCTGCCAGGCAGGAGGCTGGCACCAGACACCCGGCAGAGGGAGGCGGCGAGGGCCCAGCAAGGATTCTCCCCAGCCCCTGTGCCTGCGTCTCCTGCGGCTTCTGTGCGCGGACCGTGTCCTGTGCTGTGTAGGGAAAGCTGCCTCTCTGCTCGGGACGTGGATTCCTTTCCCCTCCTCCTCGCCTGGCTACCTCTGACGCAGGTCGTCAGGACTCCGCTTGGGTGTCACCCGTCCAGGAAGCCTCCCTTAGTCAAGGGCCCTCGGCACCCGCCCCGTATGTGACTAGCAGCCCTCCTGTGTATTTCATCGCGCCCCCGTTGTTTATATCAGCTATTCCACTCACCACCCTTCTGGGCAACCCTTTATCTCCCGCTCTGAGATCCCATCGCTGAGGGCTGGGACCCCTCCTCAGTGCTTATCCCTGTTTCCCCGCGCGAGTCTGGCGCCTGGCGTGTGGAAGGCGCTCAGTAAACGTTTGTGGAGCGAAGAAACGACGCAAAGGTGATGAGCACGACAGACCGTGATGAGCACGACGCAGTTAGGAGGCTGTTGGCCCGGCGCGGGGGAAAAGGGGGAAGGTCGGGCTCGGGGTGGCAGGACCCCAGAGGGCAGGGGTGACTGCCGGGGTGCTCTTGGGGCAAGGTGGGCGTCAAGGCCCCCAGCAAGGTTGGGATAAAGTTTCTCTCCGAGGCACAGACTGCCGCCTGCGGGCTCAGCATTTACCTCTCCCTTCCTCCTTCCTAACGCAACGTCAGCGGAGGGCTGAGGGCTTTACTGCGCATTACCTGGAAAACTTATTTCACTCCACGGCCCTAAGAGGTGGGCCTTATTATTAGCCACGGCCAGGGTTAGGGTGAGGCCACCGCTCCAGGGCAGAATTTCAGGGGGAGCCCACCCCCCCCCGCCCTAAATCATTCAGCAATCAACATAAATTATAGTTCAACGCAATATATCTTATCTTGTGGGCCGCAAGCCACCCAGGTGCCCAGGCAAGAGCCTGAAGGCACAAGCTGTTCCAGTATAGTAAAGAAAATAATTAGAATAAGAAAAGTTTTACTAGAGATAGGAAACGGATAGGATTATATCTGACTATTATTAATCATTAGTTTGTAGCATTACTCTTTGTTCTATTACCATAATAATCTCTGTTCTATTATGATTACCTTGGGGGAAACCAGGCCACACAGAGTTAGGAGCTGAAGGGCCACAGTGAGAGGTGACCAGAAGACAAGAGCGTGAGCCCTCATTCACGCCCAGAGAAGGGCCGCTGGAGGGCTCCTTGGCCTAGCGGTAATGCCAGTGCCTGGGAAGGCCCTGGTTACTTAGCAGGCCTTGGTCTAGCGGTGGCCCCAGTGCCTGGGAAGGCACCCGTTACTTAGCAGACCGAGAAAGGGAATCTCCCTCTCTCCAGGGGAGACAGAGAACGCTCTGCTCCACCACCTCTTGTGGGAGGTCTGACATTAGCCAGGCCGGCCCGCAGTCATCCGGAGGCTTCAACGTCTCCCTGTGATGCTGTGCTTCAGTGGTCACGCTCCTTGTTCACTTTCATGTTCCGCCTGTACCCCTGGCTCCCCCTTTTAAGTCCTTAGAAGACAGCAGTAGCAGAATTAGTAGAAGTACCACAGTCTTCGATCTTTCTGATAAGTGCATGGAAGAAACGCTGACGTTTGCTGTCCTCCCTCTCCACCTCGGCTACCACAAAGGGAAAGGCCCCCTGTCCAGTGGACACGTGACTCGCGTGACCTATCGATCATTGGAGATGACTGGCACTCCTTACCCTGCCCCCTTGCCTTGACTACAATAAATAGCAGCGCCTCCAGGCATTCGGGGCCACTACCTGTCTGCCTCCACGCTTTGGTGGCAGTGGTCCCCCGGGCCCAGCTGTCTTTCTTCCTATCTCTTTGTCTTCTGTCTTTATCTCTACGATCTCTCGTCTCCGCGCACACACACGAAGAGAAAACCCACAGACCCGGTAGGGGTGGACCCTACATTATCTCAGCTACAAGGTAATCAAGATATTCATGTGGACTACTGAGTCTTTCGGTGCCCCCTTGCTGTTTTATTTTTGTCCTGCGGCCGAGTGTTTCCCTCACTTCACGCCAACCCAATCTCCGCCGCCCTGTCTTGTCATCCCCATTCTACAGCCCAGCACGGTGTAGTATGGCAGCCGCTAGCCACAGGTATCTAGGGAGCCCTGGAAATGTGGTCAGTTCTAATGGAGCTGTGCTATACACATGAGATTTTGATGGCAGTGGGAGTAAAATTCTCCCAATTTTTTTCTTTTTTTTTTTTTTTTTTCAGACGGAGGTTCCGCTCTTGTTACCCAGCCTGGAGTCCAATGGCGCGATCTAGGCTCTCTGCAACCTCCGCCTCCCGGGTTCAAGCGATTCCCCTGCCTCAGCCTCCCGAGCAGCTGGGACTACGGGCATGTGCCACCACGCCCGGCTAAGTTTGTATTTTTAGTACAGACGGGGTTTCTCCATGTTGGTCAGGCTGGTCTCCAACTCCCGACCTCCGGTGATCTGCCCAGCTGCCGCCTCCCAAAGTGTTGCTTGCGATTACAGGCTTGAGCCACCGCTCACCCAGGCTTTTTTTCTTTTTTCTTTTTTTTTTTTTTTGAGAGACAAACTCTTGCTCTGTCGCCCAGGCTGGAGTGCAGTGGCGCGATGTCGGCTCACTGCAGCCTCTACCTCCCGGGTTCCAGCGATTCTCCTGCCTCGGCCTCCTGGGTAGCTGGGATTACAGGCGTAGGCCACCACGCCCGGCTAATTTTTGTATTTTTAGGGGGTTTCGCCATGTCGGCCAGGCTGGTCTGGAGCTCCTGACCTCAGGCGATCCGCCCGCCTCGGCCTCCCAAAGCGCTGCGATTACAGGCGTAAGCCACCGCGCCGGGCTCTTTCATCCTGTCTTTATTTTCTGAGATAGAGTCTCGCTCGGACGCTCAGGTTGGACTGCAATGGCGTGATCTCGGCTCGCTGAAACTTCCGCCTCCCGGGTTCAAGCGATTCTCCTGTCTCAGCCTCCCGAGTAGCTGGGATTATTGACGCGCAGCACCACGCCCGGCTAATTTTTGTGGTTTTTGTATCTTCTGTCTTCTGCTCTTTAGTACCGCATAGAGCCGCAGAAGACTAGTGAGTCGAACAAACAGCCCCTCTTGCAGCAGTTGTTGATCACGGGGCTGCCCCCGGTACTCATCCTGTGTCTCTCGTCCAAATCCCCGCTCCTCCTCAGCTATCACCTCTGCCGATGCTGGTGGTTTCCCTGGGTACCGGGAACCAAACTCTCATTCCCCAGGGGCCTAAGCCCCCCGTGGCCAGGCCCTTCTCAAGTCAGGGTTCCTGCACATTCACAGTTACGGGTGGCCCTGGGAGTAACACCTGGCACCCAAACAGATCACCAGAGTCCACACATAGTCCACCTGCCCTCCCTGCGTAAGATCAGCTCTCCCTCCTCCCGACGATAGATCAGGGTCAATGATCCCTGCCAAGATGGCGACTGCTCCAGCCTGCTGGTCCAACCTGTCCAGCCACAGCTGTTGCTCGAAGGCTTCAAGTTCAATGGGACCCTCTCCCGCTTTCTACAAACTGGTTCCTTTATTTTTATGTTTATTTATTTGGGACGGGGTCTGGCTCTGTCACCCAGGCTGGAGTGCAGTGGTGCAATCACTGCTCACTGCAGCATCCACCTCCCAGCGTCCACCCATCCTCCTGGCCTCAGCCTCTGGAACAGCTGGGGTACAGATACGCCCCAGCCCGAACAGGTTTTCACTAGGTTGCCTGGGCTCTTTCTTTCTTTGTCTGTGTTGGTTGGTTGGTTGGTTTTTGTTTGTTTGTTTCGAGACGGGGCTCCGGCTCTGCCGCCGGGGCTGCAGGGCAATGGCGCGATCTCACCTCACTGCGGCCTTCTGGGCTCAAGCGATCCTCCCACTGTGCCCGGCCTGAAGACAGCCTTTAGAGAAAGAAGCAGGGGGAGTTCTTCCGAGGACAGACAAGATTTCTGGAGTTTGGAAAGGGTGAGAGACTGGGTCAGCGAAAGGAACATTCCGATCTTTATGTTGGGATGCAACGTATAGATACAGGGATGAGACCCAAAAGAGCCGGCAGAGATTTGTCATCGTGGTCGCAAGGCAACTGCCGGTGGCTGATCCCGTAAAGGATACACATACCTAGAGCGGAGCCTAAAGATGCATCAAGCATGACGGGTGGAGCCACGATGCTTGGACTCGAGCTCTGCTCCTGTGCGTTCCGTGATAAATGGCTTATACTACCTGCACCTCAGTTTTTCCCGGGCAAAAAAGGAAGCTTGCTGCCGGTGCGTTGGCACCTGCCTTGAAGTGCCAGCTACTCAGCGGGCTGAAGAGGAAGAAGTGCCTACTAGGAAGACACGTGGACACGTATGTTTACTGCAGCACTATTTACAATAGCAAAGACTTGGAACCAACTCGAATGCCCATGAATGATAGGCTGGATAAAGAAAGTGTGGCACGTATACACCATGGAATTACTAGGCAGCCATAAAAAAGGATGAGTTCATGTCCTCTGCGGGAACGTGGATGAAGCTGGAAGGCCTCATTCTCAGCAAACTCACACAGAAAGCGAAAACCAAACACCGCATGTTCTCGCTCCTAAGTGGGAGTTGAACAGTGAGAACACATGGGACACAGGGAGGGGAACATCACACGCCGGGCCCTGACGGGGCGTGGGGGGCAAGGGGAGAGAGAGCATTAGGCCAAATAGCCAACGCACGCGGGGCTTCAAACCTAGACGACTGGTGGCTAGGTGCAGCAAAGCACCGTGGCACACGTGTACCTATGTTCCAAACCTGCACGTCCTGCACATGTACCCCAGAACTTGGGAGGGGGTGGGGGAAACCAAAAGAGCCGGGGAGAGGCGGGGCGGGAGAGAGAGAGACAGAGAGACAGAGAGAGAGAGAGAGAGAGAGATAGACAGACAGACAGAGACAGACAGATAGAGAGATAGAGAGAGGAGAAGGAAGTTCAATTCCGGGTGGATCCCATTCCTTTTAAAGGTCGCCACCCACTCGACTGCCAAGCCGAGATCCTAAGGACCTCCCCAAAGGAGTAGGTCGTGGCCTTCCCGAAGCGCAGTAGTCACGGTGGAAACGGAAGCGTGCCGCATAAGCCTACCGTCTACCGCCCGCAGATCAGGAACCTCGCGGTACTTCAGGGAAACAGTTAAGTCGAGCCGGCGCGTCACAGGCACTCGGCGTGCAAGCCGCCCCGCAGGTGCTACCGTCTCTTACCTCCCTCTACTTTTAGGAGACGCGTTGTATCCCCGGAGGGGGTGCACCGTTCCTGGAGGTACTGCAATACCAGGTCGATGCGTGGAGTGGACGGAGCAAGCTCCTATTCCATCTCCCTGCTCCAAAAATCCATTTAATATATTGTCCTCGGATAGAGGACGTATCAGATATTAAACTGATAAGAACAGATACTACACTTGATCTTAGCCAAAAGGCCGAGAAGCGATGCGGTCGCCTTCGCGCCCGCCGTCACCATCCCACTCTCATCCACATTCAAGTCGCGGTGAGAGCCCCAGCCTCGCTCCTTGCCCCATTCCCTCTGTCTCGTCCACAGCGCTATTGACGCCCTTACACTCTCGGGCTGATTTCTCATTCTCCGCCTTTGAAAAGGGAAATCTTACACCCGTGCTTCTTCCGGCGTTCCCGGGCTTTCATTTCGAATTTGCATGCCCCGCCCTTTCACAGAGGGCGTGGCCTCCGCCGTTGACTCCGCCCCCGGGGCCGCCTCTGCCTGGGGGAGCCGGGGCTCCGCTGGGGGCGACTTCCTTGTTCGTACGGAGCCAGCGGAAAGACAGAACCGGAAGGGACTGGGGGCGAAGGCGACGGGGGTCTGTGGAAGAGACCTGTCGGCGGAGAGCGGTCCACGTTTTCCTGGAGAAAGACGAGGCCCCAGGGCAGGAGCGCGGGCTGCGCTGGGCCTTTACTTCGCCGCCCGCGGGCGGGGAGACCGGCCCCGTACCCGAGGGGACGAGGGGCCCATGCCCAGTCAGGGAAGCCGAAGGCCTGGAGGGGCTTCCGGGAGCAGGGGCTGGAGTTCCTCTGCCAGGCAGGAGGCTGGCACCAGACACCCGGCAGAGGGAGGCGGCGAGGGCCCAGCAAGGATTCTCCCCAGCCCCTGTGCCTGCGTCTCCTGCGGCTTCTGTGCGCGGACCGTGTCCTGTGCTGTGTAGGGAAAGCTGCCTCTCTGCTCGGGACGTGGATTCCTTTCCCCTCCTCCTCGCCTGGCTACCTCTGACGCAGGTCGTCAGGACTCCGCTTGGGTGTCACCCGTCCAGGAAGCCTCCCTTAGTCAAGGGCCCTCGGCACCCGCCCCGTATGTGACTAGCAGCCCTCCTGTGTATTTCATCGCGCCCCCGTTGTTTATATCAGCTATTCCACTCACCACCCTTCTGGGCAACCCTTTATCTCCCGCTCTGAGATCCCATCGCTGAGGGCTGGGACCCCTCCTCAGTGCTTATCCCTGTTTCCCCGCGCGAGTCTGGCGCCTGGCGTGTGGAAGGCGCTCAGTAAACGTTTGTGGAGCGAAGAAACGACGCAAAGGTGATGAGCACGACAGACCGTGATGAGCACGACGCAGTTAGGAGGCTGTTGGCCCGGCGCGGGGGAAAAGGGGGAAGGTCGGGCTCGGGGTGGCAGGACCCCAGAGGGCAGGGGTGACTGCCGGGGTGCTCTTGGGGCAAGGTGGGCGTCAAGGCCCCCAGCAAGGTTGGGATAAAGTTTCTCTCCGAGGCACAGACTGCCGCCTGCGGGCTCAGCATTTACCTCTCCCTTCCTCCTTCCTAACGCAACGTCAGCGGAGGGCTGAGGGCTTTACTGCGCATTACCTGGAAAACTTATTTCACTCCACGGCCCTAAGAGGTGGGCCTTATTATTAGCCACGGCCAGGGTTAGGGTGAGGCCACCGCTCCAGGGCAGAATTTCAGGGGGAGCCCACCCCCCGCCCGCCCTAAATCATTCAGCAATCAACATAAATTATAGTTCAACGCAATATATCTTATCTTGTGGGCCGCAAGCCACCCAGGTGCCCAGGCAAGAGCCTGAAGGCACAAGCTGTTCCAGTATAGTAAAGAAAATAATTAGAATAAGAAAAGTTTTACTAGAGATAGGAAACGGATAGGATTATATCTGACTATTATTAATCATTAGTTTGTAGCATTACTCTTTGTTCTATTACCATAATAATCTCTGTTCTATTATGATTACCTTGGGGGAAACCAGGCCACACAGAGTTAGGAGCTGAAGGGCCACAGTGAGAGGTGACCAGAAGACAAGAGCGTGAGCCCTCATTCACGCCCAGAGAAGGGCCGCTGGAGGGCTCCTTGGCCTAGCGGTAATGCCAGTGCCTGGGAAGGCCCTGGTTACTTAGCAGGCCTTGGTCTAGCGGTGGCCCCAGTGCCTGGGAAGGCACCCGTTACTTAGCAGACCGAGAAAGGGAATCTCCCTCTCTCCAGGGGAGACAGAGAACGCTCTGCTCCACCACCTCTTGTGGGAGGTCTGACATTAGCCAGGCCGGCCCGCAGTCATCCGGAGGCTTCAACGTCTCCCTGTGATGCTGTGCTTCAGTGGTCACGCTCCTTGTTCACTTTCATGTTCCGCCTGTACCCCTGGCTCCCCCTTTTAAGTCCTTAGAAGACAGCAGTAGCAGAATTAGTAGAAGTACCACAGTCTTCGATCTTTCTGATAAGTGCATGGAAGAAACGCTGACGTTTGCTGTCCTCCCTCTCCACCTCGGCTACCACAAAGGGAAAGGCCCCCTGTCCAGTGGACACGTGACTCGCGTGACCTATCGATCATTGGAGATGACTGGCACTCCTTACCCTGCCCCCTTGCCTTGACTACAATAAATAGCAGCGCCTCCAGGCATTCGGGGCCACTACCTGTCTGCCTCCACGCTTTGGTGGCAGTGGTCCCCCGGGCCCAGCTGTCTTTCTTCCTATCTCTTTGTCTTCTGTCTTTATCTCTACGATCTCTCGTCTCCGCGCACACACACGAAGAGAAAACCCACAGACCCGGTAGGGGTGGACCCTACATTATCTCAGCTACAAGGTAATCAAGATATTCATGTGGACTACTGAGTCTTTCGGTGCCCCCTTGCTGTTTTATTTTTGTCCTGCGGCCGAGTGTTTCCCTCACTTCACGCCAACCCAATCTCCGCCGCCCTGTCTTGTCATCCCCATTCTACAGCCCAGCACGGTGTAGTATGGCAGCCGCTAGCCACAGGTATCTAGGGAGCCCTGGAAATGTGGTCAGTTCTAATGGAGCTGTGCTATACACATGAGATTTTGATGGCAGTGGGAGTAAAATTCTCCCAATTTTTTTCTTTTTTTTTTTTTTTTTTCAGACGGAGGTTCCGCTCTTGTTACCCAGCCTGGAGTCCAATGGCGCGATCTAGGCTCTCTGCAACCTCCGCCTCCCGGGTTCAAGCGATTCCCCTGCCTCAGCCTCCCGAGCAGCTGGGACTACGGGCATGTGCCACCACGCCCGGCTAAGTTTGTATTTTTAGTACAGACGGGGTTTCTCCATGTTGGTCAGGCTGGTCTCCAACTCCCGACCTCCGGTGATCTGCCCAGCTGCCGCCTCCCAAAGTGTTGCTTGCGATTACAGGCTTGAGCCACCGCTCACCCAGGCTTTTTTTCTTTTTTCTTTTTTTTTTTTTTTGAGAGACAAACTCTTGCTCTGTCGCCCAGGCTGGAGTGCAGTGGCGCGATGTCGGCTCACTGCAGCCTCTACCTCCCGGGTTCCAGCGATTCTCCTGCCTCGGCCTCCTGGGTAGCTGGGATTACAGGCGTAGGCCACCACGCCCGGCTAATTTTTGTATTTTTAGGGGGTTTCGCCATGTCGGCCAGGCTGGTCTGGAGCTCCTGACCTCAGGCGATCCGCCCGCCTCGGCCTCCCAAAGCGCTGCGATTACAGGCGTAAGCCACCGCGCCGGGCTCTTTCATCCTGTCTTTATTTTCTGAGATAGAGTCTCGCTCGGACGCTCAGGTTGGACTGCAATGGCGTGATCTCGGCTCGCTGAAACTTCCGCCTCCCGGGTTCAAGCGATTCTCCTGTCTCAGCCTCCCGAGTAGCTGGGATTATTGACGCGCAGCACCACGCCCGGCTAATTTTTGTGGTTTTTGTATCTTCTGTCTTCTGCTCTTTAGTACCGCATAGAGCCGCAGAAGACTAGTGAGTCGAACAAACAGCCCCTCTTGCAGCAGTTGTTGATCACGGGGCTGCCCCCGGTACTCATCCTGTGTCTCTCGTCCAAATCCCCGCTCCTCCTCAGCTATCACCTCTGCCGATGCTGGTGGTTTCCCTGGGTACCGGGAACCAAACTCTCATTCCCCAGGGGCCTAAGCCCCCCGTGGCCAGGCCCTTCTCAAGTCAGGGTTCCTGCACATTCACAGTTACGGGTGGCCCTGGGAGTAACACCTGGCACCCAAACAGATCACCAGAGTCCACACATAGTCCACCTGCCCTCCCTGCGTAAGATCAGCTCTCCCTCCTCCCGACGATAGATCAGGGTCAATGATCCCTGCCAAGATGGCGACTGCTCCAGCCTGCTGGTCCAACCTGTCCAGCCACAGCTGTTGCTCGAAGGCTTCAAGTTCAATGGGACCCTCTCCCGCTTTCTACAAACTGGTTCCTTTATTTTTATGTTTATTTATTTGGGACGGGGTCTGGCTCTGTCACCCAGGCTGGAGTGCAGTGGTGCAATCACTGCTCACTGCAGCATCCACCTCCCAGCGTCCACCCATCCTCCTGGCCTCAGCCTCTGGAACAGCTGGGGTACAGATACGCCCCAGCCCGAACAGGTTTTCACTAGGTTGCCTGGGCTCTTTCTTTCTTTGTCTGTGTTGGTTGGTTGGTTGGTTTTTGTTTGTTTGTTTCGAGACGGGGCTCCGGCTCTGCCGCCGGGGCTGCAGGGCAATGGCGCGATCTCACCTCACTGCGGCCTTCTGGGCTCAAGCGATCCTCCCACTGTGCCCGGCCTGAAGACAGCCTTTAGAGAAAGAAGCAGGGGGAGTTCTTCCGAGGACAGACAAGATTTCTGGAGTTTGGAAAGGGTGAGAGACTGGGTCAGCGAAAGGAACATTCCGATCTTTATGTTGGGATGCAACGTATAGATACAGGGATGAGACCCAAAAGAGCCGGCAGAGATTTGTCATCGTGGTCGCAAGGCAACTGCCGGTGGCTGATCCCGTAAAGGATACACATACCTAGAGCGGAGCCTAAAGATGCATCAAGCATGACGGGTGGAGCCACGATGCTTGGACTCGAGCTCTGCTCCTGTGCGTTCCGTGATAAATGGCTTATACTACCTGCACCTCAGTTTTTCCCGGGCAAAAAAGGAAGCTTGCTGCCGGTGCGTTGGCACCTGCCTTGAAGTGCCAGCTACTCAGCGGGCTGAAGAGGAAGAAGTGCCTACTAGGAAGACACGTGGACACGTATGTTTACTGCAGCACTATTTACAATAGCAAAGACTTGGAACCAACTCGAATGCCCATGAATGATAGGCTGGATAAAGAAAGTGTGGCACGTATACACCATGGAATTACTAGGCAGCCATAAAAAAGGATGAGTTCATGTCCTCTGCGGGAACGTGGATGAAGCTGGAAGGCCTCATTCTCAGCAAACTCACACAGAAAGCGAAAACCAAACACCGCATGTTCTCGCTCCTAAGTGGGAGTTGAACAGTGAGAACACATGGGACACAGGGAGGGGAACATCACACGCCGGGCCCTGACGGGGCGTGGGGGGCAAGGGGAGAGAGAGCATTAGGCCAAATAGCCAACGCACGCGGGGCTTCAAACCTAGACGACTGGTGGCTAGGTGCAGCAAAGCACCGTGGCACACGTGTACCTATGTTCCAAACCTGCACGTCCTGCACATGTACCCCAGAACTTGGGAGGGGGTGGGGGAAACCAAAAGAGCCGGGGAGAGGCGGGGCGGGAGAGAGAGAGACAGAGAGACAGAGAGAGAGAGAGAGAGAGAGATAGACAGACAGACAGAGACAGACAGATAGAGAGATAGAGAGAGGAGAAGGAAGTTCAATTCCGGGTGGATCCCATTCCTTTTAAAGGTCGCCACCCACTCGACTGCCAAGCCGAGATCCTAAGGACCTCCCCAAAGGAGTAGGTCGTGGCCTTCCCGAAGCGCAGTAGTCACGGTGGAAACGGAAGCGTGCCGCATAAGCCTACCGTCTACCGCCCGCAGATCAGGAACCTCGCGGTACTTCAGGGAAACAGTTAAGTCGAGCCGGCGCGTCACAGGCACTCGGCGTGCAAGCCGCCCCGCAGGTGCTACCGTCTCTTACCTCCCTCTACTTTTAGGAGACGCGTTGTATCCCCGGAGGGGGTGCACCGTTCCTGGAGGTACTGCAATACCAGGTCGATGCGTGGAGTGGACGGAGCAAGCTCCTATTCCATCTCCCTGCTCCAAAAATCCATTTAATATATTGTCCTCGGATAGAGGACGTATCAGATATTAAACTGATAAGAACAGATACTACACTTGATCTTAGCCAAAAGGCCGAGAAGCGATGCGGTCGCCTTCGCGCCCGCCGTCACCGTCCCACTCTCATCCACATTCAAGTCGCGGTGAGAGCCCCAGCCTCGCTCCTTGCCCCATTCCCTCTGTCTCGTCCACAGCGCTATTGACGCCCTTACACTCTCGGGCTGATTTCTCATTCTCCGCCTTTGAAAAGGGAAATCTTACACCCGTGCTTCTTCCGGCGTTCCCGGGCTTTCATTTCGAATTTGCATGCCCCGCCCTTTCACAGAGGGCGTGGCCTCCGCCGTTGACTCCGCCCCCGGGGCCGCCTCTGCCTGGGGGAGCCGGGGCTCCGCTGGGGGCGACTTCCTTGTTCGTACGGAGCCAGCGGAAAGACAGAACCGGAAGGGACTGGGGGCGAAGGCGACGGGGGTCTGTGGAAGAGACCTGTCGGCGGAGAGCGGTCCACGTTTTCCTGGAGAAAGACGAGGCCCCAGGGCAGGAGCGCGGGCTGCGCTGGGCCTTTACTTCGCCGCCCGCGGGCGGGGAGACCGGCCCCGTACCCGAGGGGACGAGGGGCCCATGCCCAGTCAGGGAAGCCGAAGGCCTGGAGGGGCTTCCGGGAGCAGGGGCTGGAGTTCCTCTGCCAGGCAGGAGGCTGGCACCAGACACCCGGCAGAGGGAGGCGGCGAGGGCCCAGCAAGGATTCTCCCCAGCCCCTGTGCCTGCGTCTCCTGCGGCTTCTGTGCGCGGACCGTGTCCTGTGCTGTGTAGGGAAAGCTGCCTCTCTGCTCGGGACGTGGATTCCTTTCCCCTCCTCCTCGCCTGGCTACCTCTGACGCAGGTCGTCAGGACTCCGCTTGGGTGTCACCCGTCCAGGAAGCCTCCCTTAGTCAAGGGCCCTCGGCACCCGCCCCGTATGTGACTAGCAGCCCTCCTGTGTATTTCATCGCGCCCCCGTTGTTTATATCAGCTATTCCACTCACCACCCTTCTGGGCAACCCTTTATCTCCCGCTCTGAGATCCCATCGCTGAGGGCTGGGACCCCTCCTCAGTGCTTATCCCTGTTTCCCCGCGCGAGTCTGGCGCCTGGCGTGTGGAAGGCGCTCAGTAAACGTTTGTGGAGCGAAGAAACGACGCAAAGGTGATGAGCACGACAGACCGTGATGAGCACGACGCAGTTAGGAGGCTGTTGGCCCGGCGCGGGGGAAAAGGGGGAAGGTCGGGCTCGGGGTGGCAGGACCCCAGAGGGCAGGGGTGACTGCCGGGGTGCTCTTGGGGCAAGGTGGGCGTCAAGGCCCCCAGCAAGGTTGGGATAAAGTTTCTCTCCGAGGCACAGACTGCCGCCTGCGGGCTCAGCATTTACCTCTCCCTTCCTCCTTCCTAACGCAACGTCAGCGGAGGGCTGAGGGCTTTACTGCGCATTACCTGGAAAACTTATTTCACTCCACGGCCCTAAGAGGTGGGCCTTATTATTAGCCACGGCCAGGGTTAGGGTGAGGCCACCGCTCCAGGGCAGAATTTCAGGGGGAGCCCACCCCCCCCCGCCCTAAATCATTCAGCAATCAACATAAATTATAGTTCAACGCAATATATCTTATCTTGTGGGCCGCAAGCCACCCAGGTGCCCAGGCAAGAGCCTGAAGGCACAAGCTGTTCCAGTATAGTAAAGAAAATAATTAGAATAAGAAAAGTTTTACTAGAGATAGGAAACGGATAGGATTATATCTGACTATTATTAATCATTAGTTTGTAGCATTACTCTTTGTTCTATTACCATAATAATCTCTGTTCTATTATGATTACCTTGGGGGAAACCAGGCCACACAGAGTTAGGAGCTGAAGGGCCACAGTGAGAGGTGACCAGAAGACAAGAGCGTGAGCCCTCATTCACGCCCAGAGAAGGGCCGCTGGAGGGCTCCTTGGCCTAGCGGTAATGCCAGTGCCTGGGAAGGCCCTGGTTACTTAGCAGGCCTTGGTCTAGCGGTGGCCCCAGTGCCTGGGAAGGCACCCGTTACTTAGCAGACCGAGAAAGGGAATCTCCCTCTCTCCAGGGGAGACAGAGAACGCTCTGCTCCACCACCTCTTGTGGGAGGTCTGACATTAGCCAGGCCGGCCCGCAGTCATCCGGAGGCTTCAACGTCTCCCTGTGATGCTGTGCTTCAGTGGTCACGCTCCTTGTTCACTTTCATGTTCCGCCTGTACCCCTGGCTCCCCCTTTTAAGTCCTTAGAAGACAGCAGTAGCAGAATTAGTAGAAGTACCACAGTCTTCGATCTTTCTGATAAGTGCATGGAAGAAACGCTGACGTTTGCTGTCCTCCCTCTCCACCTCGGCTACCACAAAGGGAAAGGCCCCCTGTCCAGTGGACACGTGACTCGCGTGACCTATCGATCATTGGAGATGACTGGCACTCCTTACCCTGCCCCCTTGCCTTGACTACAATAAATAGCAGCGCCTCCAGGCATTCGGGGCCACTACCTGTCTGCCTCCACGCTTTGGTGGCAGTGGTCCCCCGGGCCCAGCTGTCTTTCTTCCTATCTCTTTGTCTTCTGTCTTTATCTCTACGATCTCTCGTCTCCGCGCACACACACGAAGAGAAAACCCACAGACCCGGTAGGGGTGGACCCTACATTATCTCAGCTACAAGGTAATCAAGATATTCATGTGGACTACTGAGTCTTTCGGTGCCCCCTTGCTGTTTTATTTTTGTCCTGCGGCCGAGTGTTTCCCTCACTTCACGCCAACCCAATCTCCGCCGCCCTGTCTTGTCATCCCCATTCTACAGCCCAGCACGGTGTAGTATGGCAGCCGCTAGCCACAGGTATCTAGGGAGCCCTGGAAATGTGGTCAGTTCTAATGGAGCTGTGCTATACACATGAGATTTTGATGGCAGTGGGAGTAAAATTCTCCCAATTTTTTTCTTTTTTTTTTTTTTTTCAGACGGAGGTTCCGCTCTTGTTACCCAGCCTGGAGTCCAATGGCGCGATCTAGGCTCTCTGCAACCTCCGCCTCCCGGGTTCAAGCGATTCCCCTGCCTCAGCCTCCCGAGCAGCTGGGACTACGGGCATGTGCCACCACGCCCGGCTAAGTTTGTATTTTTAGTACAGACGGGGTTTCTCCATGTTGGTCAGGCTGGTCTCCAACTCCCGACCTCCGGTGATCTGCCCAGCTGCCGCCTCCCAAAGTGTTGCTTGCGATTACAGGCTTGAGCCACCGCTCACCCAGGCTTTTTTTCTTTTTTCTTTTTTTTTTTTTTTGAGAGACAAACTCTTGCTCTGTCGCCCAGGCTGGAGTGCAGTGGCGCGATGTCGGCTCACTGCAGCCTCTACCTCCCGGGTTCCAGCGATTCTCCTGCCTCGGCCTCCTGGGTAGCTGGGATTACAGGCGTAGGCCACCACGCCCGGCTAATTTTTGTATTTTTAGGGGGTTTCGCCATGTCGGCCAGGCTGGTCTGGAGCTCCTGACCTCAGGCGATCCGCCCGCCTCGGCCTCCCAAAGCGCTGCGATTACAGGCGTAAGCCACCGCGCCGGGCTCTTTCATCCTGTCTTTATTTTCTGAGATAGAGTCTCGCTCGGACGCTCAGGTTGGACTGCAATGGCGTGATCTCGGCTCGCTGAAACTTCCGCCTCCCGGGTTCAAGCGATTCTCCTGTCTCAGCCTCCCGAGTAGCTGGGATTATTGACGCGCAGCACCACGCCCGGCTAATTTTTGTGGTTTTTGTATCTTCTGTCTTCTGCTCTTTAGTACCGCATAGAGCCGCAGAAGACTAGTGAGTCGAACAAACAGCCCCTCTTGCAGCAGTTGTTGATCACGGGGCTGCCCCCGGTACTCATCCTGTGTCTCTCGTCCAAATCCCCGCTCCTCCTCAGCTATCACCTCTGCCGATGCTGGTGGTTTCCCTGGGTACCGGGAACCAAACTCTCATTCCCCAGGGGCCTAAGCCCCCCGTGGCCAGGCCCTTCTCAAGTCAGGGTTCCTGCACATTCACAGTTACGGGTGGCCCTGGGAGTAACACCTGGCACCCAAACAGATCACCAGAGTCCACACATAGTCCACCTGCCCTCCCTGCGTAAGATCAGCTCTCCCTCCTCCCGACGATAGATCAGGGTCAATGATCCCTGCCAAGATGGCGACTGCTCCAGCCTGCTGGTCCAACCTGTCCAGCCACAGCTGTTGCTCGAAGGCTTCAAGTTCAATGGGACCCTCTCCCGCTTTCTACAAACTGGTTCCTTTATTTTTATGTTTATTTATTTGGGACGGGGTCTGGCTCTGTCACCCAGGCTGGAGTGCAGTGGTGCAATCACTGCTCACTGCAGCATCCACCTCCCAGCGTCCACCCATCCTCCTGGCCTCAGCCTCTGGAACAGCTGGGGTACAGATACGCCCCAGCCCGAACAGGTTTTCACTAGGTTGCCTGGGCTCTTTCTTTCTTTGTCTGTGTTGGTTGGTTGGTTGGTTTTTGTTTGTTTGTTTCGAGACGGGGCTCCGGCTCTGCCGCCGGGGCTGCAGGGCAATGGCGCGATCTCACCTCACTGCGGCCTTCTGGGCTCAAGCGATCCTCCCACTGTGCCCGGCCTGAAGACAGCCTTTAGAGAAAGAAGCAGGGGGAGTTCTTCCGAGGACAGACAAGATTTCTGGAGTTTGGAAAGGGTGAGAGACTGGGTCAGCGAAAGGAACATTCCGATCTTTATGTTGGGATGCAACGTATAGATACAGGGATGAGACCCAAAAGAGCCGGCAGAGATTTGTCATCGTGGTCGCAAGGCAACTGCCGGTGGCTGATCCCGTAAAGGATACACATACCTAGAGCGGAGCCTAAAGATGCATCAAGCATGACGGGTGGAGCCACGATGCTTGGACTCGAGCTCTGCTCCTGTGCGTTCCGTGATAAATGGCTTATACTACCTGCACCTCAGTTTTTCCCGGGCAAAAAAGGAAGCTTGCTGCCGGTGCGTTGGCACCTGCCTTGAAGTGCCAGCTACTCAGCGGGCTGAAGAGGAAGAAGTGCCTACTAGGAAGACACGTGGACACGTATGTTTACTGCAGCACTATTTACAATAGCAAAGACTTGGAACCAACTCGAATGCCCATGAATGATAGGCTGGATAAAGAAAGTGTGGCACGTATACACCATGGAATTACTAGGCAGCCATAAAAAAGGATGAGTTCATGTCCTCTGCGGGAACGTGGATGAAGCTGGAAGGCCTCATTCTCAGCAAACTCACACAGAAAGCGAAAACCAAACACCGCATGTTCTCGCTCCTAAGTGGGAGTTGAACAGTGAGAACACATGGGACACAGGGAGGGGAACATCACACGCCGGGCCCTGACGGGGCGTGGGGGGCAAGGGGAGAGAGAGCATTAGGCCAAATAGCCAACGCACGCGGGGCTTCAAACCTAGACGACTGGTGGCTAGGTGCAGCAAAGCACCGTGGCACACGTGTACCTATGTTCCAAACCTGCACGTCCTGCACATGTACCCCAGAACTTGGGAGGGGGTGGGGGAAACCAAAAGAGCCGGGGAGAGGCGGGGCGGGAGAGAGAGAGACAGAGAGACAGAGAGAGAGAGAGAGAGAGAGATAGACAGACAGACAGAGACAGACAGATAGAGAGATAGAGAGAGGAGAAGGAAGTTCAATTCCGGGTGGATCCCATTCCTTTTAAAGGTCGCCACCCACTCGACTGCCAAGCCGAGATCCTAAGGACCTCCCCAAAGGAGTAGGTCGTGGCCTTCCCGAAGCGCAGTAGTCACGGTGGAAACGGAAGCGTGCCGCATAAGCCTACCGTCTACCGCCCGCAGATCAGGAACCTCGCGGTACTTCAGGGAAACAGTTAAGTCGAGCCGGCGCGTCACAGGCACTCGGCGTGCAAGCCGCCCCGCAGGTGCTACCGTCTCTTACCTCCCTCTACTTTTAGGAGACGCGTTGTATCCCCGGAGGGGGTGCACCGTTCCTGGAGGTACTGCAATACCAGGTCGATGCGTGGAGTGGACGGAGCAAGCTCCTATTCCATCTCCCTGCTCCAAAAATCCATTTAATATATTGTCCTCGGATAGAGGACGTATCAGATATTAAACTGATAAGAACAGATACTACACTTGATCTTAGCCAAAAGGCCGAGAAGCGATGCGGTCGCCTTCGCGCCCGCCGTCACCGTCCCACTCTCATCCACATTCAAGTCGCGGTGAGAGCCCCAGCCTCGCTCCTTGCCCCATTCCCTCTGTCTCGTCCACAGCGCTATTGACGCCCTTACACTCTCGGGCTGATTTCTCATTCTCCGCCTTTGAAAAGGGAAATCTTACACCCGTGCTTCTTCCGGCGTTCCCGGGCTTTCATTTCGAATTTGCATGCCCCGCCCTTTCACAGAGGGCGTGGCCTCCGCCGTTGACTCCGCCCCCGGGGCCGCCTCTGCCTGGGGGAGCCGGGGCTCCGCTGGGGGCGACTTCCTTGTTCGTACGGAGCCAGCGGAAAGACAGAACCGGAAGGGACTGGGGGCGAAGGCGACGGGGGTCTGTGGAAGAGACCTGTCGGCGGAGAGCGGTCCACGTTTTCCTGGAGAAAGACGAGGCCCCAGGGCAGGAGCGCGGGCTGCGCTGGGCCTTTACTTCGCCGCCCGCGGGCGGGGAGACCGGCCCCGTACCCGAGGGGACGAGGGGCCCATGCCCAGTCAGGGAAGCCGAAGGCCTGGAGGGGCTTCCGGGAGCAGGGGCTGGAGTTCCTCTGCCAGGCAGGAGGCTGGCACCAGACACCCGGCAGAGGGAGGCGGCGAGGGCCCAGCAAGGATTCTCCCCAGCCCCTGTGCCTGCGTCTCCTGCGGCTTCTGTGCGCGGACCGTGTCCTGTGCTGTGTAGGGAAAGCTGCCTCTCTGCTCGGGACGTGGATTCCTTTCCCCTCCTCCTCGCCTGGCTACCTCTGACGCAGGTCGTCAGGACTCCGCTTGGGTGTCACCCGTCCAGGAAGCCTCCCTTAGTCAAGGGCCCTCGGCACCCGCCCCGTATGTGACTAGCAGCCCTCCTGTGTATTTCATCGCGCCCCCGTTGTTTATATCAGCTATTCCACTCACCACCCTTCTGGGCAACCCTTTATCTCCCGCTCTGAGATCCCATCGCTGAGGGCTGGGACCCCTCCTCAGTGCTTATCCCTGTTTCCCCGCGCGAGTCTGGCGCCTGGCGTGTGGAAGGCGCTCAGTAAACGTTTGTGGAGCGAAGAAACGACGCAAAGGTGATGAGCACGACAGACCGTGATGAGCACGACGCAGTTAGGAGGCTGTTGGCCCGGCGCGGGGGAAAAGGGGGAAGGTCGGGCTCGGGGTGGCAGGACCCCAGAGGGCAGGGGTGACTGCCGGGGTGCTCTTGGGGCAAGGTGGGCGTCAAGGCCCCCAGCAAGGTTGGGATAAAGTTTCTCTCCGAGGCACAGACTGCCGCCTGCGGGCTCAGCATTTACCTCTCCCTTCCTCCTTCCTAACGCAACGTCAGCGGAGGGCTGAGGGCTTTACTGCGCATTACCTGGAAAACTTATTTCACTCCACGGCCCTAAGAGGTGGGCCTTATTATTAGCCACGGCCAGGGTTAGGGTGAGGCCACCGCTCCAGGGCAGAATTTCAGGGGGAGCCCACCCCCCCCCGCCCTAAATCATTCAGCAATCAACATAAATTATAGTTCAACGCAATATATCTTATCTTGTGGGCCGCAAGCCACCCAGGTGCCCAGGCAAGAGCCTGAAGGCACAAGCTGTTCCAGTATAGTAAAGAAAATAATTAGAATAAGAAAAGTTTTACTAGAGATAGGAAACGGATAGGATTATATCTGACTATTATTAATCATTAGTTTGTAGCATTACTCTTTGTTCTATTACCATAATAATCTCTGTTCTATTATGATTACCTTGGGGGAAACCAGGCCACACAGAGTTAGGAGCTGAAGGGCCACAGTGAGAGGTGACCAGAAGACAAGAGCGTGAGCCCTCATTCACGCCCAGAGAAGGGCCGCTGGAGGGCTCCTTGGCCTAGCGGTAATGCCAGTGCCTGGGAAGGCCCTGGTTACTTAGCAGGCCTTGGTCTAGCGGTGGCCCCAGTGCCTGGGAAGGCACCCGTTACTTAGCAGACCGAGAAAGGGAATCTCCCTCTCTCCAGGGGAGACAGAGAACGCTCTGCTCCACCACCTCTTGTGGGAGGTCTGACATTAGCCAGGCCGGCCCGCAGTCATCCGGAGGCTTCAACGTCTCCCTGTGATGCTGTGCTTCAGTGGTCACGCTCCTTGTTCACTTTCATGTTCCGCCTGTACCCCTGGCTCCCCCTTTTAAGTCCTTAGAAGACAGCAGTAGCAGAATTAGTAGAAGTACCACAGTCTTCGATCTTTCTGATAAGTGCATGGAAGAAACGCTGACGTTTGCTGTCCTCCCTCTCCACCTCGGCTACCACAAAGGGAAAGGCCCCCTGTCCAGTGGACACGTGACTCGCGTGACCTATCGATCATTGGAGATGACTGGCACTCCTTACCCTGCCCCCTTGCCTTGACTACAATAAATAGCAGCGCCTCCAGGCATTCGGGGCCACTACCTGTCTGCCTCCACGCTTTGGTGGCAGTGGTCCCCCGGGCCCAGCTGTCTTTCTTCCTATCTCTTTGTCTTCTGTCTTTATCTCTACGATCTCTCGTCTCCGCGCACACACACGAAGAGAAAACCCACAGACCCGGTAGGGGTGGACCCTACATTATCTCAGCTACAAGGTAATCAAGATATTCATGTGGACTACTGAGTCTTTCGGTGCCCCCTTGCTGTTTTATTTTTGTCCTGCGGCCGAGTGTTTCCCTCACTTCACGCCAACCCAATCTCCGCCGCCCTGTCTTGTCATCCCCATTCTACAGCCCAGCACGGTGTAGTATGGCAGCCGCTAGCCACAGGTATCTAGGGAGCCCTGGAAATGTGGTCAGTTCTAATGGAGCTGTGCTATACACATGAGATTTTGATGGCAGTGGGAGTAAAATTCTCCCAATTTTTTTCTTTTTTTTTTTTTTTTCAGACGGAGGTTCCGCTCTTGTTACCCAGCCTGGAGTCCAATGGCGCGATCTAGGCTCTCTGCAACCTCCGCCTCCCGGGTTCAAGCGATTCCCCTGCCTCAGCCTCCCGAGCAGCTGGGACTACGGGCATGTGCCACCACGCCCGGCTAAGTTTGTATTTTTAGTACAGACGGGGTTTCTCCATGTTGGTCAGGCTGGTCTCCAACTCCCGACCTCCGGTGATCTGCCCAGCTGCCGCCTCCCAAAGTGTTGCTTGCGATTACAGGCTTGAGCCACCGCTCACCCAGGCTTTTTTTCTTTTTTCTTTTTTTTTTTTTTTGAGAGACAAACTCTTGCTCTGTCGCCCAGGCTGGAGTGCAGTGGCGCGATGTCGGCTCACTGCAGCCTCTACCTCCCGGGTTCCAGCGATTCTCCTGCCTCGGCCTCCTGGGTAGCTGGGATTACAGGCGTAGGCCACCACGCCCGGCTAATTTTTGTATTTTTAGGGGGTTTCGCCATGTCGGCCAGGCTGGTCTGGAGCTCCTGACCTCAGGCGATCCGCCCGCCTCGGCCTCCCAAAGCGCTGCGATTACAGGCGTAAGCCACCGCGCCGGGCTCTTTCATCCTGTCTTTATTTTCTGAGATAGAGTCTCGCTCGGACGCTCAGGTTGGACTGCAATGGCGTGATCTCGGCTCGCTGAAACTTCCGCCTCCCGGGTTCAAGCGATTCTCCTGTCTCAGCCTCCCGAGTAGCTGGGATTATTGACGCGCAGCACCACGCCCGGCTAATTTTTGTGGTTTTTGTATCTTCTGTCTTCTGCTCTTTAGTACCGCATAGAGCCGCAGAAGACTAGTGAGTCGAACAAACAGCCCCTCTTGCAGCAGTTGTTGATCACGGGGCTGCCCCCGGTACTCATCCTGTGTCTCTCGTCCAAATCCCCGCTCCTCCTCAGCTATCACCTCTGCCGATGCTGGTGGTTTCCCTGGGTACCGGGAACCAAACTCTCATTCCCCAGGGGCCTAAGCCCCCCGTGGCCAGGCCCTTCTCAAGTCAGGGTTCCTGCACATTCACAGTTACGGGTGGCCCTGGGAGTAACACCTGGCACCCAAACAGATCACCAGAGTCCACACATAGTCCACCTGCCCTCCCTGCGTAAGATCAGCTCTCCCTCCTCCCGACGATAGATCAGGGTCAATGATCCCTGCCAAGATGGCGACTGCTCCAGCCTGCTGGTCCAACCTGTCCAGCCACAGCTGTTGCTCGAAGGCTTCAAGTTCAATGGGACCCTCTCCCGCTTTCTACAAACTGGTTCCTTTATTTTTATGTTTATTTATTTGGGACGGGGTCTGGCTCTGTCACCCAGGCTGGAGTGCAGTGGTGCAATCACTGCTCACTGCAGCATCCACCTCCCAGCGTCCACCCATCCTCCTGGCCTCAGCCTCTGGAACAGCTGGGGTACAGATACGCCCCAGCCCGAACAGGTTTTCACTAGGTTGCCTGGGCTCTTTCTTTCTTTGTCTGTGTTGGTTGGTTGGTTGGTTTTTGTTTGTTTGTTTCGAGACGGGGCTCCGGCTCTGCCGCCGGGGCTGCAGGGCAATGGCGCGATCTCACCTCACTGCGGCCTTCTGGGCTCAAGCGATCCTCCCACTGTGCCCGGCCTGAAGACAGCCTTTAGAGAAAGAAGCAGGGGGAGTTCTTCCGAGGACAGACAAGATTTCTGGAGTTTGGAAAGGGTGAGAGACTGGGTCAGCGAAAGGAACATTCCGATCTTTATGTTGGGATGCAACGTATAGATACAGGGATGAGACCCAAAAGAGCCGGCAGAGATTTGTCATCGTGGTCGCAAGGCAACTGCCGGTGGCTGATCCCGTAAAGGATACACATACCTAGAGCGGAGCCTAAAGATGCATCAAGCATGACGGGTGGAGCCACGATGCTTGGACTCGAGCTCTGCTCCTGTGCGTTCCGTGATAAATGGCTTATACTACCTGCACCTCAGTTTTTCCCGGGCAAAAAAGGAAGCTTGCTGCCGGTGCGTTGGCACCTGCCTTGAAGTGCCAGCTACTCAGCGGGCTGAAGAGGAAGAAGTGCCTACTAGGAAGACACGTGGACACGTATGTTTACTGCAGCACTATTTACAATAGCAAAGACTTGGAACCAACTCGAATGCCCATGAATGATAGGCTGGATAAAGAAAGTGTGGCACGTATACACCATGGAATTACTAGGCAGCCATAAAAAAGGATGAGTTCATGTCCTCTGCGGGAACGTGGATGAAGCTGGAAGGCCTCATTCTCAGCAAACTCACACAGAAAGCGAAAACCAAACACCGCATGTTCTCGCTCCTAAGTGGGAGTTGAACAGTGAGAACACATGGGACACAGGGAGGGGAACATCACACGCCGGGCCCTGACGGGGCGTGGGGGGCAAGGGGAGAGAGAGCATTAGGCCAAATAGCCAACGCACGCGGGGCTTCAAACCTAGACGACTGGTGGCTAGGTGCAGCAAAGCACCGTGGCACACGTGTACCTATGTTCCAAACCTGCACGTCCTGCACATGTACCCCAGAACTTGGGAGGGGGTGGGGGAAACCAAAAGAGCCGGGGAGAGGCGGGGCGGGAGAGAGAGAGACAGAGAGACAGAGAGAGAGAGAGAGAGAGAGATAGACAGACAGACAGAGACAGACAGATAGAGAGATAGAGAGAGGAGAAGGAAGTTCAATTCCGGGTGGATCCCATTCCTTTTAAAGGTCGCCACCCACTCGACTGCCAAGCCGAGATCCTAAGGACCTCCCCAAAGGAGTAGGTCGTGGCCTTCCCGAAGCGCAGTAGTCACGGTGGAAACGGAAGCGTGCCGCATAAGCCTACCGTCTACCGCCCGCAGATCAGGAACCTCGCGGTACTTCAGGGAAACAGTTAAGTCGAGCCGGCGCGTCACAGGCACTCGGCGTGCAAGCCGCCCCGCAGGTGCTACCGTCTCTTACCTCCCTCTACTTTTAGGAGACGCGTTGTATCCCCGGAGGGGGTGCACCGTTCCTGGAGGTACTGCAATACCAGGTCGATGCGTGGAGTGGACGGAGCAAGCTCCTATTCCATCTCCCTGCTCCAAAAATCCATTTAATATATTGTCCTCGGATAGAGGACGTATCAGATATTAAACTGATAAGAACAGATACTACACTTGATCTTAGCCAAAAGGCCGAGAAGCGATGCGGTCGCCTTCGCGCCCGCCGTCACCATCCCACTCTCATCCACATTCAAGTCGCGGTGAGAGCCCCAGCCTCGCTCCTTGCCCCATTCCCTCTGTCTCGTCCACAGCGCTATTGACGCCCTTACACTCTCGGGCTGATTTCTCATTCTCCGCCTTTGAAAAGGGAAATCTTACACCCGTGCTTCTTCCGGCGTTCCCGGGCTTTCATTTCGAATTTGCATGCCCCGCCCTTTCACAGAGGGCGTGGCCTCCGCCGTTGACTCCGCCCCCGGGGCCGCCTCTGCCTGGGGGAGCCGGGGCTCCGCTGGGGGCGACTTCCTTGTTCGTACGGAGCCAGCGGAAAGACAGAACCGGAAGGGACTGGGGGCGAAGGCGACGGGGGTCTGTGGAAGAGACCTGTCGGCGGAGAGCGGTCCACGTTTTCCTGGAGAAAGACGAGGCCCCAGGGCAGGAGCGCGGGCTGCGCTGGGCCTTTACTTCGCCGCCCGCGGGCGGGGAGACCGGCCCCGTACCCGAGGGGACGAGGGGCCCATGCCCAGTCAGGGAAGCCGAAGGCCTGGAGGGGCTTCCGGGAGCAGGGGCTGGAGTTCCTCTGCCAGGCAGGAGGCTGGCACCAGACACCCGGCAGAGGGAGGCGGCGAGGGCCCAGCAAGGATTCTCCCCAGCCCCTGTGCCTGCGTCTCCTGCGGCTTCTGTGCGCGGACCGTGTCCTGTGCTGTGTAGGGAAAGCTGCCTCTCTGCTCGGGACGTGGATTCCTTTCCCCTCCTCCTCGCCTGGCTACCTCTGACGCAGGTCGTCAGGACTCCGCTTGGGTGTCACCCGTCCAGGAAGCCTCCCTTAGTCAAGGGCCCTCGGCACCCGCCCCGTATGTGACTAGCAGCCCTCCTGTGTATTTCATCGCGCCCCCGTTGTTTATATCAGCTATTCCACTCACCACCCTTCTGGGCAACCCTTTATCTCCCGCTCTGAGATCCCATCGCTGAGGGCTGGGACCCCTCCTCAGTGCTTATCCCTGTTTCCCCGCGCGAGTCTGGCGCCTGGCGTGTGGAAGGCGCTCAGTAAACGTTTGTGGAGCGAAGAAACGACGCAAAGGTGATGAGCACGACAGACCGTGATGAGCACGACGCAGTTAGGAGGCTGTTGGCCCGGCGCGGGGGAAAAGGGGGAAGGTCGGGCTCGGGGTGGCAGGACCCCAGAGGGCAGGGGTGACTGCCGGGGTGCTCTTGGGGCAAGGTGGGCGTCAAGGCCCCCAGCAAGGTTGGGATAAAGTTTCTCTCCGAGGCACAGACTGCCGCCTGCGGGCTCAGCATTTACCTCTCCCTTCCTCCTTCCTAACGCAACGTCAGCGGAGGGCTGAGGGCTTTACTGCGCATTACCTGGAAAACTTATTTCACTCCACGGCCCTAAGAGGTGGGCCTTATTATTAGCCACGGCCAGGGTTAGGGTGAGGCCACCGCTCCAGGGCAGAATTTCAGGGGGAGCCCACCCCCCCCCGCCCTAAATCATTCAGCAATCAACATAAATTATAGTTCAACGCAATATATCTTATCTTGTGGGCCGCAAGCCACCCAGGTGCCCAGGCAAGAGCCTGAAGGCACAAGCTGTTCCAGTATAGTAAAGAAAATAATTAGAATAAGAAAAGTTTTACTAGAGATAGGAAACGGATAGGATTATATCTGACTATTATTAATCATTAGTTTGTAGCATTACTCTTTGTTCTATTACCATAATAATCTCTGTTCTATTATGATTACCTTGGGGGAAACCAGGCCACACAGAGTTAGGAGCTGAAGGGCCACAGTGAGAGGTGACCAGAAGACAAGAGCGTGAGCCCTCATTCACGCCCAGAGAAGGGCCGCTGGAGGGCTCCTTGGCCTAGCGGTAATGCCAGTGCCTGGGAAGGCCCTGGTTACTTAGCAGGCCTTGGTCTAGCGGTGGCCCCAGTGCCTGGGAAGGCACCCGTTACTTAGCAGACCGAGAAAGGGAATCTCCCTCTCTCCAGGGGAGACAGAGAACGCTCTGCTCCACCACCTCTTGTGGGAGGTCTGACATTAGCCAGGCCGGCCCGCAGTCATCCGGAGGCTTCAACGTCTCCCTGTGATGCTGTGCTTCAGTGGTCACGCTCCTTGTTCACTTTCATGTTCCGCCTGTACCCCTGGCTCCCCCTTTTAAGTCCTTAGAAGACAGCAGTAGCAGAATTAGTAGAAGTACCACAGTCTTCGATCTTTCTGATAAGTGCATGGAAGAAACGCTGACGTTTGCTGTCCTCCCTCTCCACCTCGGCTACCACAAAGGGAAAGGCCCCCTGTCCAGTGGACACGTGACTCGCGTGACCTATCGATCATTGGAGATGACTGGCACTCCTTACCCTGCCCCCTTGCCTTGACTACAATAAATAGCAGCGCCTCCAGGCATTCGGGGCCACTACCTGTCTGCCTCCACGCTTTGGTGGCAGTGGTCCCCCGGGCCCAGCTGTCTTTCTTCCTATCTCTTTGTCTTCTGTCTTTATCTCTACGATCTCTCGTCTCCGCGCACACACACGAAGAGAAAACCCACAGACCCGGTAGGGGTGGACCCTACATTATCTCAGCTACAAGGTAATCAAGATATTCATGTGGACTACTGAGTCTTTCGGTGCCCCCTTGCTGTTTTATTTTTGTCCTGCGGCCGAGTGTTTCCCTCACTTCACGCCAACCCAATCTCCGCCGCCCTGTCTTGTCATCCCCATTCTACAGCCCAGCACGGTGTAGTATGGCAGCCGCTAGCCACAGGTATCTAGGGAGCCCTGGAAATGTGGTCAGTTCTAATGGAGCTGTGCTATACACATGAGATTTTGATGGCAGTGGGAGTAAAATTCTCCCAATTTTTTTCTTTTTTTTTTTTTTTTCAGACGGAGGTTCCGCTCTTGTTACCCAGCCTGGAGTCCAATGGCGCGATCTAGGCTCTCTGCAACCTCCGCCTCCCGGGTTCAAGCGATTCCCCTGCCTCAGCCTCCCGAGCAGCTGGGACTACGGGCATGTGCCACCACGCCCGGCTAAGTTTGTATTTTTAGTACAGACGGGGTTTCTCCATGTTGGTCAGGCTGGTCTCCAACTCCCGACCTCCGGTGATCTGCCCAGCTGCCGCCTCCCAAAGTGTTGCTTGCGATTACAGGCTTGAGCCACCGCTCACCCAGGCTTTTTTTCTTTTTTCTTTTTTTTTTTTTTTGAGAGACAAACTCTTGCTCTGTCGCCCAGGCTGGAGTGCAGTGGCACGATGTCGGCTCACTGCAGCCTCTACCTCCCGGGTTCCAGCGATTCTCCTGCCTCGGCCTCCTGGGTAGCTGGGATTACAGGCGTAGGCCACCACGCCCGGCTAATTTTTGTATTTTTAGGGGGTTTCGCCATGTCGGCCAGGCTGGTCTGGAGCTCCTGACCTCAGGCGATCCGCCCGCCTCGGCCTCCCAAAGCGCTGCGATTACAGGCGTAAGCCACCGCGCCGGGCTCTTTCATCCTGTCTTTATTTTCTGAGATAGAGTCTCGCTCGGACGCTCAGGTTGGACTGCAATGGCGTGATCTCGGCTCGCTGAAACTTCCGCCTCCCGGGTTCAAGCGATTCTCCTGTCTCAGCCTCCCGAGTAGCTGGGATTATTGACGCGCAGCACCACGCCCGGCTAATTTTTGTGGTTTTTGTATCTTCTGTCTTCTGCTCTTTAGTACCGCATAGAGCCGCAGAAGACTAGTGAGTCGAACAAACAGCCCCTCTTGCAGCAGTTGTTGATCACGGGGCTGCCCCCGGTACTCATCCTGTGTCTCTCGTCCAAATCCCCGCTCCTCCTCAGCTATCACCTCTGCCGATGCTGGTGGTTTCCCTGGGTACCGGGAACCAAACTCTCATTCCCCAGGGGCCTAAGCCCCCCGTGGCCAGGCCCTTCTCAAGTCAGGGTTCCTGCACATTCACAGTTACGGGTGGCCCTGGGAGTAACACCTGGCACCCAAACAGATCACCAGAGTCCACACATAGTCCACCTGCCCTCCCTGCGTAAGATCAGCTCTCCCTCCTCCCGACGATAGATCAGGGTCAATGATCCCTGCCAAGATGGCGACTGCTCCAGCCTGCTGGTCCAACCTGTCCAGCCACAGCTGTTGCTCGAAGGCTTCAAGTTCAATGGGACCCTCTCCCGCTTTCTACAAACTGGTTCCTTTATTTTTATGTTTATTTATTTGGGACGGGGTCTGGCTCTGTCACCCAGGCTGGAGTGCAGTGGTGCAATCACTGCTCACTGCAGCATCCACCTCCCAGCGTCCACCCATCCTCCTGGCCTCAGCCTCTGGAACAGCTGGGGTACAGATACGCCCCAGCCCGAACAGGTTTTCACTAGGTTGCCTGGGCTCTTTCTTTCTTTGTCTGTGTTGGTTGGTTGGTTGGTTTTTGTTTGTTTGTTTCGAGACGGGGCTCCGGCTCTGCCGCCGGGGCTGCAGGGCAATGGCGCGATCTCACCTCACTGCGGCCTTCTGGGCTCAAGCGATCCTCCCACTGTGCCCGGCCTGAAGACAGCCTTTAGAGAAAGAAGCAGGGGGAGTTCTTCCGAGGACAGACAAGATTTCTGGAGTTTGGAAAGGGTGAGAGACTGGGTCAGCGAAAGGAACATTCCGATCTTTATGTTGGGATGCAACGTATAGATACAGGGATGAGACCCAAAAGAGCCGGCAGAGATTTGTCATCGTGGTCGCAAGGCAACTGCCGGTGGCTGATCCCGTAAAGGATACACATACCTAGAGCGGAGCCTAAAGATGCATCAAGCATGACGGGTGGAGCCACGATGCTTGGACTCGAGCTCTGCTCCTGTGCGTTCCGTGATAAATGGCTTATACTACCTGCACCTCAGTTTTTCCCGGGCAAAAAAGGAAGCTTGCTGCCGGTGCGTTGGCACCTGCCTTGAAGTGCCAGCTACTCAGCGGGCTGAAGAGGAAGAAGTGCCTACTAGGAAGACACGTGGACACGTATGTTTACTGCAGCACTATTTACAATAGCAAAGACTTGGAACCAACTCGAATGCCCATGAATGATAGGCTGGATAAAGAAAGTGTGGCACGTATACACCATGGAATTACTAGGCAGCCATAAAAAAGGATGAGTTCATGTCCTCTGCGGGAACGTGGATGAAGCTGGAAGGCCTCATTCTCAGCAAACTCACACAGAAAGCGAAAACCAAACACCGCATGTTCTCGCTCCTAAGTGGGAGTTGAACAGTGAGAACACATGGGACACAGGGAGGGGAACATCACACGCCGGGCCCTGACGGGGCGTGGGGGGCAAGGGGAGAGAGAGCATTAGGCCAAATAGCCAACGCACGCGGGGCTTCAAACCTAGACGACTGGTGGCTAGGTGCAGCAAAGCACCGTGGCACACGTGTACCTATGTTCCAAACCTGCACGTCCTGCACATGTACCCCAGAACTTGGGAGGGGGTGGGGGAAACCAAAAGAGCCGGGGAGAGGCGGGGCGGGAGAGAGAGAGACAGAGAGACAGAGAGAGAGAGAGAGAGAGAGATAGACAGACAGACAGAGACAGACAGATAGAGAGATAGAGAGAGGAGAAGGAAGTTCAATTCCGGGTGGATCCCATTCCTTTTAAAGGTCGCCACCCACTCGACTGCCAAGCCGAGATCCTAAGGACCTCCCCAAAGGAGTAGGTCGTGGCCTTCCCGAAGCGCAGTAGTCACGGTGGAAACGGAAGCGTGCCGCATAAGCCTACCGTCTACCGCCCGCAGATCAGGAACCTCGCGGTACTTCAGGGAAACAGTTAAGTCGAGCCGGCGCGTCACAGGCACTCGGCGTGCAAGCCGCCCCGCAGGTGCTACCGTCTCTTACCTCCCTCTACTTTTAGGAGACGCGTTGTATCCCCGGAGGGGGTGCACCGTTCCTGGAGGTACTGCAATACCAGGTCGATGCGTGGAGTGGACGGAGCAAGCTCCTATTCCATCTCCCTGCTCCAAAAATCCATTTAATATATTGTCCTCGGATAGAGGACGTATCAGATATTAAACTGATAAGAACAGATACTACACTTGATCTTAGCCAAAAGGCCGAGAAGCGATGCGGTCGCCTTCGCGCCCGCCGTCACCGTCCCACTCTCATCCACATTCAAGTCGCGGTGAGAGCCCCAGCCTCGCTCCTTGCCCCATTCCCTCTGTCTCGTCCACAGCGCTATTGACGCCCTTACACTCTCGGGCTGATTTCTCATTCTCCGCCTTTGAAAAGGGAAATCTTACACCCGTGCTTCTTCCGGCGTTCCCGGGCTTTCATTTCGAATTTGCATGCCCCGCCCTTTCACAGAGGGCGTGGCCTCCGCCGTTGACTCCGCCCCCGGGGCCGCCTCTGCCTGGGGGAGCCGGGGCTCCGCTGGGGGCGACTTCCTTGTTCGTACGGAGCCAGCGGAAAGACAGAACCGGAAGGGACTGGGGGCGAAGGCGACGGGGGTCTGTGGAAGAGACCTGTCGGCGGAGAGCGGTCCACGTTTTCCTGGAGAAAGACGAGGCCCCAGGGCAGGAGCGCGGGCTGCGCTGGGCCTTTACTTCGCCGCCCGCGGGCGGGGAGACCGGCCCCGTACCCGAGGGGACGAGGGGCCCATGCCCAGTCAGGGAAGCCGAAGGCCTGGAGGGGCTTCCGGGAGCAGGGGCTGGAGTTCCTCTGCCAGGCAGGAGGCTGGCACCAGACACCCGGCAGAGGGAGGCGGCGAGGGCCCAGCAAGGATTCTCCCCAGCCCCTGTGCCTGCGTCTCCTGCGGCTTCTGTGCGCGGACCGTGTCCTGTGCTGTGTAGGGAAAGCTGCCTCTCTGCTCGGGACGTGGATTCCTTTCCCCTCCTCCTCGCCTGGCTACCTCTGACGCAGGTCGTCAGGACTCCGCTTGGGTGTCACCCGTCCAGGAAGCCTCCCTTAGTCAAGGGCCCTCGGCACCCGCCCCGTATGTGACTAGCAGCCCTCCTGTGTATTTCATCGCGCCCCCGTTGTTTATATCAGCTATTCCACTCACCACCCTTCTGGGCAACCCTTTATCTCCCGCTCTGAGATCCCATCGCTGAGGGCTGGGACCCCTCCTCAGTGCTTATCCCTGTTTCCCCGCGCGAGTCTGGCGCCTGGCGTGTGGAAGGCGCTCAGTAAACGTTTGTGGAGCGAAGAAACGACGCAAAGGTGATGAGCACGACAGACCGTGATGAGCACGACGCAGTTAGGAGGCTGTTGGCCCGGCGCGGGGGAAAAGGGGGAAGGTCGGGCTCGGGGTGGCAGGACCCCAGAGGGCAGGGGTGACTGCCGGGGTGCTCTTGGGGCAAGGTGGGCGTCAAGGCCCCCAGCAAGGTTGGGATAAAGTTTCTCTCCGAGGCACAGACTGCCGCCTGCGGGCTCAGCATTTACCTCTCCCTTCCTCCTTCCTAACGCAACGTCAGCGGAGGGCTGAGGGCTTTACTGCGCATTACCTGGAAAACTTATTTCACTCCACGGCCCTAAGAGGTGGGCCTTATTATTAGCCACGGCCAGGGTTAGGGTGAGGCCACCGCTCCAGGGCAGAATTTCAGGGGGCGCCCACCCCCCCCCCCGCCCTAAATCATTCAGCAATCAACATAAATTATAGTTCAACGCAATACATCTTATCTTGTGGGCCGCAAGCCACCCAGGTGCCCAGGCAAGAGCCTGAAGGCACAAGCTGTTCCAGTATAGTAAAGAAAATAATTAGAATAAGAAAAGTTTTACTAGAGATAGGAAACGGATAGGATTATATCTGACTATTATTAATCATTAGTTTGTAGCATTACTCTTTGTTCTATTACCATAATAATCTCTGTTCTGTTATGATTACCTTGGGGGAAACCAGGCCACACAGAGTTAGGAGCTGAAGGGCCACAGTGAGAGGTGACCAGAAGACAAGAGCGTGAGCCCTCATTCACGCCCAGAGAAGGGCCGCTGGAGGGCTCCTTGGCCTAGCGGTAATGCCAGTGCCTGGGAAGGCCCTGGTTACTTAGCAGGCCTTGGTCTAGCGGTGGCCCCAGTGCCTGGGAAGGCACCCGTTACTTAGCAGACCGAGAAAGGGAATCTCCCTCTCTCCAGGGGAGACAGAGAACGCTCTGCTCCACCACCTCTTGTGGGAGGTCTGACATTAGCCAGGCCGGCCCGCAGTCATCCGGAGGCTTCAACGTCTCCCTGTGATGCTGTGCTTCAGTGGTCACGCTCCTTGTTCACTTTCATGTTCCGCCTGTACCCCTGGCTCCCCCTTTTAAGTCCTTAGAAGACAGCAGTAGCAGAATTAGTAGAAGTACCACAGTCTTCGATCTTTCTGATAAGTGCATGGAAGAAACGCTGACGTTTGCTGTCCTCCCTCTCCACCTCGGCTACCACAAAGGGAAAGGCCCCCTGTCCAGTGGACACGTGACTCGCGTGACCTATCGATCATTGGAGATGACTGGCACTCCTTACCCTGCCCCCTTGCCTTGACTACAATAAATAGCAGCGCCTCCAGGCATTCGGGGCCACTACCTGTCTGCCTCCACGCTTTGGTGGCAGTGGTCCCCCGGGCCCAGCTGTCTTTCTTCCTATCTCTTTGTCTTCTGTCTTTATCTCTACGATCTCTCGTCTCCGCGCACACACACGAAGAGAAAACCCACAGACCCGGTAGGGGTGGACCCTACATTATCTCAGCTACAAGGTAATCAAGATATTCATGTGGACTACTGAGTCTTTCGGTGCCCCCTTGCTGTTTTATTTTTGTCCTGCGGCCGAGTGTTTCCCTCACTTCACGCCAACCCAATCTCCGCCGCCCTGTCTTGTCATCCCCATTCTACAGCCCAGCACGGTGTAGTATGGCAGCCGCTAGCCACAGGTATCTAGGGAGCCCTGGAAATGTGGTCAGTTCTAATGGAGCTGTGCTATACACATGAGATTTTGATGGCAGTGGGAGTAAAATTCTCCCAATTTTTTTCTTTTTTTTTTTTTTTTCAGACGGAGGTTCCGCTCTTGTTACCCAGCCTGGAGTCCAATGGCGCGATCTAGGCTCTCTGCAACCTCCGCCTCCCGGGTTCAAGCGATTCCCCTGCCTCAGCCTCCCGAGCAGCTGGGACTACGGGCATGTGCCACCACGCCCGGCTAAGTTTGTATTTTTAGTACAGACGGGGTTTCTCCATGTTGGTCAGGCTGGTCTCCAACTCCCGACCTCCGGTGATCTGCCCAGCTGCCGCCTCCCAAAGTGTTGCTTGCGATTACAGGCTTGAGCCACCGCTCACCCAGGCTTTTTTTCTTTTTTCTTTTTTTTTTTTTTTGAGAGACAAACTCTTGCTCTGTCGCCCAGGCTGGAGTGCAGTGGCGCGATGTCGGCTCACTGCAGCCTCTACCTCCCGGGTTCCAGCGATTCTCCTGCCTCGGCCTCCTGGGTAGCTGGGATTACAGGCGTAGGCCACCACGCCCGGCTAATTTTTGTATTTTTAGGGGGTTTCGTCATGTCGGCCAGGCTGGTCTGGAGCTCCTGACCTCAGGCGATCCGCCCGCCTCGGCCTCCCAAAGCGCTGCGATTACAGGCGTAAGCCACCGCGCCGGGCTCTTTCATCCTGTCTTTATTTTCTGAGATAGAGTCTCGCTCGGACGCTCAGGTTGGACTGCAATGGCGTGATCTCGGCTCGCTGAAACTTCCGCCTCCCGGGTTCAAGCGATTCTCCTGTCTCAGCCTCCCGAGTAGCTGGGATTATTGACGCGCAGCACCACGCCCGGCTAATTTTTGTGGTTTTTGTATCTTCTGTCTTCTGCTCTTTAGTACCGCATAGAGCCGCAGAAGACTAGTGAGTCGAACAAACAGCCCCTCTTGCAGCAGTTGTTGATCACGGGGCTGCCCCCGGTACTCATCCTGTGTCTCTCGTCCAAATCCCCGCTCCTCCTCAGCTATCACCTCTGCCGATGCTGGTGGTTTCCCTGGGTACCGGGAACCAAACTCTCATTCCCCAGGGGCCTAAGCCCCCCGTGGCCAGGCCCTTCTCAAGTCAGGGTTCCTGCACATTCACAGTTACGGGTGGCCCTGGGAGTAACACCTGGCACCCAAACAGATCACCAGAGTCCACACATAGTCCACCTGCCCTCCCTGCGTAAGATCAGCTCTCCCTCCTCCCGACGATAGATCAGGGTCAATGATCCCTGCCAAGATGGCGACTGCTCCAGCCTGCTGGTCCAACCTGTCCAGCCACAGCTGTTGCTCGAAGGCTTCAAGTTCAATGGGACCCTCTCCCGCTTTCTACAAACTGGTTCCTTTATTTTTATGTTTATTTATTTGGGACGGGGTCTGGCTCTGTCACCCAGGCTGGAGTGCAGTGGTGCAATCACTGCTCACTGCAGCATCCACCTCCCAGCGTCCACCCATCCTCCTGGCCTCAGCCTCTGGAACAGCTGGGGTACAGATACGCCCCAGCCCGAACAGGTTTTCACTAGGTTGCCTGGGCTCTTTCTTTCTTTGTCTGTGTTGGTTGGTTGGTTGGTTTTTGTTTGTTTGTTTCGAGACGGGGCTCCGGCTCTGCCGCCGGGGCTGCAGGGCAATGGCGCGATCTCACCTCACTGCGGCCTTCTGGGCTCAAGCGATCCTCCCACTGTGCCCGGCCTGAAGACAGCCTTTAGAGAAAGAAGCAGGGGGAGTTCTTCCGAGGACAGACAAGATTTCTGGAGTTTGGAAAGGGTGAGAGACTGGGTCAGCGAAAGGAACATTCCGATCTTTATGTTGGGATGCAACGTATAGATACAGGGATGAGACCCAAAAGAGCCGGCAGAGATTTGTCATCGTGGTCGCAAGGCAACTGCCGGTGGCTGATCCCGTAAAGGATACACATACCTAGAGCGGAGCCTAAAGATGCATCAAGCATGACGGGTGGAGCCACGATGCTTGGACTCGAGCTCTGCTCCTGTGCGTTCCGTGATAAATGGCTTATACTACCTGCACCTCAGTTTTTCCCGGGCAAAAAAGGAAGCTTGCTGCCGGTGCGTTGGCACCTGCCTTGAAGTGCCAGCTACTCAGCGGGCTGAAGAGGAAGAAGTGCCTACTAGGAAGACACGTGGACACGTATGTTTACTGCAGCACTATTTACAATAGCAAAGACTTGGAACCAACTCGAATGCCCATGAATGATAGGCTGGATAAAGAAAGTGTGGCACGTATACACCATGGAATTACTAGGCAGCCATAAAAAAGGATGAGTTCATGTCCTCTGCGGGAACGTGGATGAAGCTGGAAGGCCTCATTCTCAGCAAACTCACACAGAAAGCGAAAACCAAACACCGCATGTTCTCGCTCCTAAGTGGGAGTTGAACAGTGAGAACACATGGGACACAGGGAGGGGAACATCACACGCCGGGCCCTGACGGGGCGTGGGGGGCAAGGGGAGAGAGAGCATTAGGCCAAATAGCCAACGCACGCGGGGCTTCAAACCTAGACGACTGGTGGCTAGGTGCAGCAAAGCACCGTGGCACACGTGTACCTATGTTCCAAACCTGCACGTCCTGCACATGTACCCCAGAACTTGGGAGGGGGTGGGGGAAACCAAAAGAGCCGGGGAGAGGCGGGGCGGGAGAGAGAGAGAGAGAGAGACAGAGAGACAGAGAGACAGAGAGAGAGAGAGAGATAGACAGACAGACAGACAGACAGAGACAGACAGACAGACAGACAGATAGAGAGATAGAGAGAGGAGAAGGAAGTTCAATTCCGGGTGGATCCCATTCCTTTTAAAGGTCGCCACCCACTCGACTGCCAAGCCGAGATCCTAAGGACCTCCCCAAAGGAGTAGGTCGTGGCCTTCCCGAAGCGCAGTAGTCACGGTGGAAACGGAAGCGTGCCGCATAAGCCTACCGTCTACCGCCCGCAGATCAGGAACCTCGCGGTACTTCAGGGAAACAGTTAAGTCGAGCCGGCGCGTCACAGGCACTCGGCGTGCAAGCCGCCCCGCAGGTGCTACCGTCTCTTACCTCCCTCTACTTTTAGGAGACGCGTTGTATCCCCGGAGGGGGTGCACCGTTCCTGGAGGTACTGCAATACCAGGTCGATGCGTGGAGTGGACGGAGCAAGCTCCTATTCCATCTCCCTGCTCCAAAAATCCATTTAATATATTGTCCTCGGATAGAGGACGTATCAGATATTAAACTGATAAGAACAGATACTACACTTGATCTTAGCCAAAAGGCCGAGAAGCGATGCGGTCGCCTTCGCGCCCGCCGTCACCGTCCCACTCTCATCCACATTCAAGTCGCGGTGAGAGCCCCAGCCTCGCTCCTTGCCCCATTCCCTCTGTCTCGTCCACAGCGCTATTGACGCCCTTACACTCTCGGGCTGATTTCTCATTCTCCGCCTTTGAAAAGGGAAATCTTACACCCGTGCTTCTTCCGGCGTTCCCGGGCTTTCATTTCGAATTTGCATGCCCCGCCCTTTCACAGAGGGCGTGGCCTCCGCCGTTGACTCCGCCCCCGGGGCCGCCTCTGCCTGGGGGAGCCGGGGCTCCGCTGGGGGCGACTTCCTTGTTCGTACGGAGCCAGCGGAAAGACAGAACCGGAAGGGACTGGGGGCGAAGGCGACGGGGGTCTGTGGAAGAGACCTGTCGGCGGAGAGCGGTCCACGTTTTCCTGGAGAAAGACGAGGCCCCAGGGCAGGAGCGCGGGCTGCGCTGGGCCTTTACTTCGCCGCCCGCGGGCGGGGAGACCGGCCCCGTACCCGAGGGGACGAGGGGCCCATGCCCAGTCAGGGAAGCCGAAGGCCTGGAGGGGCTTCCGGGAGCAGGGGCTGGAGTTCCTCTGCCAGGCAGGAGGCTGGCACCAGACACCCGGCAGAGGGAGGCGGCGAGGGCCCAGCAAGGATTCTCCCCAGCCCCTGTGCCTGCGTCTCCTGCGGCTTCTGTGCGCGGACCGTGTCCTGTGCTGTGTAGGGAAAGCTGCCTCTCTGCTCGGGACGTGGATTCCTTTCCCCTCCTCCTCGCCTGGCTACCTCTGACGCAGGTCGTCAGGACTCCGCTTGGGTGTCACCCGTCCAGGAAGCCTCCCTTAGTCAAGGGCCCTCGGCACCCGCCCCGTATGTGACTAGCAGCCCTCCTGTGTATTTCATCGCGCCCCCGTTGTTTATATCAGCTATTCCACTCACCACCCTTCTGGGCAACCCTTTATCTCCCGCTCTGAGATCCCATCGCTGAGGGCTGGGACCCCTCCTCAGTGCTTATCCCTGTTTCCCCGCGCGAGTCTGGCGCCTGGCGTGTGGAAGGCGCTCAGTAAACGTTTGTGGAGCGAAGAAACGACGCAAAGGTGATGAGCACGACAGACCGTGATGAGCACGACGCAGTTAGGAGGCTGTTGGCCCGGCGCGGGGGAAAAGGGGGAAGGTCGGGCTCGGGGTGGCAGGACCCCAGAGGGCAGGGGTGACTGCCGGGGTGCTCTTGGGGCAAGGTGGGCGTCAAGGCCCCCAGCAAGGTTGGGATAAAGTTTCTCTCCGAGGCACAGACTGCCGCCTGCGGGCTCAGCATTTACCTCTCCCTTCCTCCTTCCTAACGCAACGTCAGCGGAGGGCTGAGGGCTTTACTGCGCATTACCTGGAAAACTTATTTCACTCCACGGCCCTAAGAGGTGGGCCTTATTATTAGCCACGGCCAGGGTTAGGGTGAGGCCACCGCTCCAGGGCAGAATTTCAGGGGGAGCCCACCCCCCCCCGCCCTAAATCATTCAGCAATCAACATAAATTATAGTTCAACGCAATATATCTTATCTTGTGGGCCGCAAGCCACCCAGGTGCCCAGGCAAGAGCCTGAAGGCACAAGCTGTTCCAGTATAGTAAAGAAAATAATTAGAATAAGAAAAGTTTTACTAGAGATAGGAAACGGATAGGATTATATCTGACTATTATTAATCATTAGTTTGTAGCATTACTCTTTGTTCTATTACCATAATAATCTCTGTTCTATTATGATTACCTTGGGGGAAACCAGGCCACACAGAGTTAGGAGCTGAAGGGCCACAGTGAGAGGTGACCAGAAGACAAGAGCGTGAGCCCTCATTCACGCCCAGAGAAGGGCCGCTGGAGGGCTCCTTGGCCTAGCGGTAATGCCAGTGCCTGGGAAGGCCCTGGTTACTTAGCAGGCCTTGGTCTAGCGGTGGCCCCAGTGCCTGGGAAGGCACCCGTTACTTAGCAGACCGAGAAAGGGAATCTCCCTCTCTCCAGGGGAGACAGAGAACGCTCTGCTCCACCACCTCTTGTGGGAGGTCTGACATTAGCCAGGCCGGCCCGCAGTCATCCGGAGGCTTCAACGTCTCCCTGTGATGCTGTGCTTCAGTGGTCACGCTCCTTGTTCACTTTCATGTTCCGCCTGTACCCCTGGCTCCCCCTTTTAAGTCCTTAGAAGACAGCAGTAGCAGAATTAGTAGAAGTACCACAGTCTTCGATCTTTCTGATAAGTGCATGGAAGAAACGCTGACGTTTGCTGTCCTCCCTCTCCACCTCGGCTACCACAAAGGGAAAGGCCCCCTGTCCAGTGGACACGTGACTCGCGTGACCTATCGATCATTGGAGATGACTGGCACTCCTTACCCTGCCCCCTTGCCTTGACTACAATAAATAGCAGCGCCTCCAGGCATTCGGGGCCACTACCTGTCTGCCTCCACGCTTTGGTGGCAGTGGTCCCCCGGGCCCAGCTGTCTTTCTTCCTATCTCTTTGTCTTCTGTCTTTATCTCTACGATCTCTCGTCTCCGCGCACACACACGAAGAGAAAACCCACAGACCCGGTAGGGGTGGACCCTACATTATCTCAGCTACAAGGTAATCAAGATATTCATGTGGACTACTGAGTCTTTCGGTGCCCCCTTGCTGTTTTATTTTTGTCCTGCGGCCGAGTGTTTCCCTCACTTCACGCCAACCCAATCTCCGCCGCCCTGTCTTGTCATCCCCATTCTACAGCCCAGCACGGTGTAGTATGGCAGCCGCTAGCCACAGGTATCTAGGGAGCCCTGGAAATGTGGTCAGTTCTAATGGAGCTGTGCTATACACATGAGATTTTGATGGCAGTGGGAGTAAAATTCTCCCAATTTTTTTCTTTTTTTTTTTTTTTTCAGACGGAGGTTCCGCTCTTGTTACCCAGCCTGGAGTCCAATGGCGCGATCTAGGCTCTCTGCAACCTCCGCCTCCCGGGTTCAAGCGATTCCCCTGCCTCAGCCTCCCGAGCAGCTGGGACTACGGGCATGTGCCACCACGCCCGGCTAAGTTTGTATTTTTAGTACAGACGGGGTTTCTCCATGTTGGTCAGGCTGGTCTCCAACTCCCGACCTCCGGTGATCTGCCCAGCTGCCGCCTCCCAAAGTGTTGCTTGCGATTACAGGCTTGAGCCACCGCTCACCCAGGCTTTTTTTCTTTTTTCTTTTTTTTTTTTTTTGAGAGACAAACTCTTGCTCTGTCGCCCAGGCTGGAGTGCAGTGGCGCGATGTCGGCTCACTGCAGCCTCTACCTCCCGGGTTCCAGCGATTCTCCTGCCTCGGCCTCCTGGGTAGCTGGGATTACAGGCGTAGGCCACCACGCCCGGCTAATTTTTGTATTTTTAGGGGGTTTCGCCATGTCGGCCAGGCTGGTCTGGAGCTCCTGACCTCAGGCGATCCGCCCGCCTCGGCCTCCCAAAGCGCTGCGATTACAGGCGTAAGCCACCGCGCCGGGCTCTTTCATCCTGTCTTTATTTTCTGAGATAGAGTCTCGCTCGGACGCTCAGGTTGGACTGCAATGGCGTGATCTCGGCTCGCTGAAACTTCCGCCTCCCGGGTTCAAGCGATTCTCCTGTCTCAGCCTCCCGAGTAGCTGGGATTATTGACGCGCAGCACCACGCCCGGCTAATTTTTGTGGTTTTTGTATCTTCTGTCTTCTGCTCTTTAGTACCGCATAGAGCCGCAGAAGACTAGTGAGTCGAACAAACAGCCCCTCTTGCAGCAGTTGTTGATCACGGGGCTGCCCCCGGTACTCATCCTGTGTCTCTCGTCCAAATCCCCGCTCCTCCTCAGCTATCACCTCTGCCGATGCTGGTGGTTTCCCTGGGTACCGGGAACCAAACTCTCATTCCCCAGGGGCCTAAGCCCCCCGTGGCCAGGCCCTTCTCAAGTCAGGGTTCCTGCACATTCACAGTTACGGGTGGCCCTGGGAGTAACACCTGGCACCCAAACAGATCACCAGAGTCCACACATAGTCCACCTGCCCTCCCTGCGTAAGATCAGCTCTCCCTCCTCCCGACGATAGATCAGGGTCAATGATCCCTGCCAAGATGGCGACTGCTCCAGCCTGCTGGTCCAACCTGTCCAGCCACAGCTGTTGCTCGAAGGCTTCAAGTTCAATGGGACCCTCTCCCGCTTTCTACAAACTGGTTCCTTTATTTTTATGTTTATTTATTTGGGACGGGGTCTGGCTCTGTCACCCAGGCTGGAGTGCAGTGGTGCAATCACTGCTCACTGCAGCATCCACCTCCCAGCGTCCACCCATCCTCCTGGCCTCAGCCTCTGGAACAGCTGGGGTACAGATACGCCCCAGCCCGAACAGGTTTTCACTAGGTTGCCTGGGCTCTTTCTTTCTTTGTCTGTGTTGGTTGGTTGGTTGGTTTTTGTTTGTTTGTTTCGAGACGGGGCTCCGGCTCTGCCGCCGGGGCTGCAGGGCAATGGCGCGATCTCACCTCACTGCGGCCTTCTGGGCTCAAGCGATCCTCCCACTGTGCCCGGCCTGAAGACAGCCTTTAGAGAAAGAAGCAGGGGGAGTTCTTCCGAGGACAGACAAGATTTCTGGAGTTTGGAAAGGGTGAGAGACTGGGTCAGCGAAAGGAACATTCCGATCTTTATGTTGGGATGCAACGTATAGATACAGGGATGAGACCCAAAAGAGCCGGCAGAGATTTGTCATCGTGGTCGCAAGGCAACTGCCGGTGGCTGATCCCGTAAAGGATACACATACCTAGAGCGGAGCCTAAAGATGCATCAAGCATGACGGGTGGAGCCACGATGCTTGGACTCGAGCTCTGCTCCTGTGCGTTCCGTGATAAATGGCTTATACTACCTGCACCTCAGTTTTTCCCGGGCAAAAAAGGAAGCTTGCTGCCGGTGCGTTGGCACCTGCCTTGAAGTGCCAGCTACTCAGCGGGCTGAAGAGGAAGAAGTGCCTACTAGGAAGACACGTGGACACGTATGTTTACTGCAGCACTATTTACAATAGCAAAGACTTGGAACCAACTCGAATGCCCATGAATGATAGGCTGGATAAAGAAAGTGTGGCACGTATACACCATGGAATTACTAGGCAGCCATAAAAAAGGATGAGTTCATGTCCTCTGCGGGAACGTGGATGAAGCTGGAAGGCCTCATTCTCAGCAAACTCACACAGAAAGCGAAAACCAAACACCGCATGTTCTCGCTCCTAAGTGGGAGTTGAACAGTGAGAACACATGGGACACAGGGAGGGGAACATCACACGCCGGGCCCTGACGGGGCGTGGGGGGCAAGGGGAGAGAGAGCATTAGGCCAAATAGCCAACGCACGCGGGGCTTCAAACCTAGACGACTGGTGGCTAGGTGCAGCAAAGCACCGTGGCACACGTGTACCTATGTTCCAAACCTGCACGTCCTGCACATGTACCCCAGAACTTGGGAGGGGGTGGGGGAAACCAAAAGAGCCGGGGAGAGGCGGGGCGGGAGAGAGAGAGACAGAGAGACAGAGAGAGAGAGAGAGAGAGAGATAGACAGACAGACAGAGACAGACAGATAGAGAGATAGAGAGAGGAGAAGGAAGTTCAATTCCGGGTGGATCCCATTCCTTTTAAAGGTCGCCACCCACTCGACTGCCAAGCCGAGATCCTAAGGACCTCCCCAAAGGAGTAGGTCGTGGCCTTCCCGAAGCGCAGTAGTCACGGTGGAAACGGAAGCGTGCCGCATAAGCCTACCGTCTACCGCCCGCAGATCAGGAACCTCGCGGTACTTCAGGGAAACAGTTAAGTCGAGCCGGCGCGTCACAGGCACTCGGCGTGCAAGCCGCCCCGCAGGTGCTACCGTCTCTTACCTCCCTCTACTTTTAGGAGACGCGTTGTATCCCCGGAGGGGGTGCACCGTTCCTGGAGGTACTGCAATACCAGGTCGATGCGTGGAGTGGACGGAGCAAGCTCCTATTCCATCTCCCTGCTCCAAAAATCCATTTAATATATTGTCCTCGGATAGAGGACGTATCAGATATTAAACTGATAAGAACAGATACTACACTTGATCTTAGCCAAAAGGCCGAGAAGCGATGCGGTCGCCTTCGCGCCCGCCGTCACCATCCCACTCTCATCCACATTCAAGTCGCGGTGAGAGCCCCAGCCTCGCTCCTTGCCCCATTCCCTCTGTCTCGTCCACAGCGCTATTGACGCCCTTACACTCTCGGGCTGATTTCTCATTCTCCGCCTTTGAAAAGGGAAATCTTACACCCGTGCTTCTTCCGGCGTTCCCGGGCTTTCATTTCGAATTTGCATGCCCCGCCCTTTCACAGAGGGCGTGGCCTCCGCCGTTGACTCCGCCCCCGGGGCCGCCTCTGCCTGGGGGAGCCGGGGCTCCGCTGGGGGCGACTTCCTTGTTCGTACGGAGCCAGCGGAAAGACAGAACCGGAAGGGACTGGGGGCGAAGGCGACGGGGGTCTGTGGAAGAGACCTGTCGGCGGAGAGCGGTCCACGTTTTCCTGGAGAAAGACGAGGCCCCAGGGCAGGAGCGCGGGCTGCGCTGGGCCTTTACTTCGCCGCCCGCGGGCGGGGAGACCGGCCCCGTACCCGAGGGGACGAGGGGCCCATGCCCAGTCAGGGAAGCCGAAGGCCTGGAGGGGCTTCCGGGAGCAGGGGCTGGAGTTCCTCTGCCAGGCAGGAGGCTGGCACCAGACACCCGGCAGAGGGAGGCGGCGAGGGCCCAGCAAGGATTCTCCCCAGCCCCTGTGCCTGCGTCTCCTGCGGCTTCTGTGCGCGGACCGTGTCCTGTGCTGTGTAGGGAAAGCTGCCTCTCTGCTCGGGACGTGGATTCCTTTCCCCTCCTCCTCGCCTGGCTACCTCTGACGCAGGTCGTCAGGACTCCGCTTGGGTGTCACCCGTCCAGGAAGCCTCCCTTAGTCAAGGGCCCTCGGCACCCGCCCCGTATGTGACTAGCAGCCCTCCTGTGTATTTCATCGCGCCCCCGTTGTTTATATCAGCTATTCCACTCACCACCCTTCTGGGCAACCCTTTATCTCCCGCTCTGAGATCCCATCGCTGAGGGCTGGGACCCCTCCTCAGTGCTTATCCCTGTTTCCCCGCGCGAGTCTGGCGCCTGGCGTGTGGAAGGCGCTCAGTAAACGTTTGTGGAGCGAAGAAACGACGCAAAGGTGATGAGCACGACAGACCGTGATGAGCACGACGCAGTTAGGAGGCTGTTGGCCCGGCGCGGGGGAAAAGGGGGAAGGTCGGGCTCGGGGTGGCAGGACCCCAGAGGGCAGGGGTGACTGCCGGGGTGCTCTTGGGGCAAGGTGGGCGTCAAGGCCCCCAGCAAGGTTGGGATAAAGTTTCTCTCCGAGGCACAGACTGCCGCCTGCGGGCTCAGCATTTACCTCTCCCTTCCTCCTTCCTAACGCAACGTCAGCGGAGGGCTGAGGGCTTTACTGCGCATTACCTGGAAAACTTATTTCACTCCACGGCCCTAAGAGGTGGGCCTTATTATTAGCCACGGCCAGGGTTAGGGTGAGGCCACCGCTCCAGGGCAGAATTTCAGGGGGAGCCCACCCCCCGCCCGCCCTAAATCATTCAGCAATCAACATAAATTATAGTTCAACGCAATATATCTTATCTTGTGGGCCGCAAGCCACCCAGGTGCCCAGGCAAGAGCCTGAAGGCACAAGCTGTTCCAGTATAGTAAAGAAAATAATTAGAATAAGAAAAGTTTTACTAGAGATAGGAAACGGATAGGATTATATCTGACTATTATTAATCATTAGTTTGTAGCATTACTCTTTGTTCTATTACCATAATAATCTCTGTTCTATTATGATTACCTTGGGGGAAACCAGGCCACACAGAGTTAGGAGCTGAAGGGCCACAGTGAGAGGTGACCAGAAGACAAGAGCGTGAGCCCTCATTCACGCCCAGAGAAGGGCCGCTGGAGGGCTCCTTGGCCTAGCGGTAATGCCAGTGCCTGGGAAGGCCCTGGTTACTTAGCAGGCCTTGGTCTAGCGGTGGCCCCAGTGCCTGGGAAGGCACCCGTTACTTAGCAGACCGAGAAAGGGAATCTCCCTCTCTCCAGGGGAGACAGAGAACGCTCTGCTCCACCACCTCTTGTGGGAGGTCTGACATTAGCCAGGCCGGCCCGCAGTCATCCGGAGGCTTCAACGTCTCCCTGTGATGCTGTGCTTCAGTGGTCACGCTCCTTGTTCACTTTCATGTTCCGCCTGTACCCCTGGCTCCCCCTTTTAAGTCCTTAGAAGACAGCAGTAGCAGAATTAGTAGAAGTACCACAGTCTTCGATCTTTCTGATAAGTGCATGGAAGAAACGCTGACGTTTGCTGTCCTCCCTCTCCACCTCGGCTACCACAAAGGGAAAGGCCCCCTGTCCAGTGGACACGTGACTCGCGTGACCTATCGATCATTGGAGATGACTGGCACTCCTTACCCTGCCCCCTTGCCTTGACTACAATAAATAGCAGCGCCTCCAGGCATTCGGGGCCACTACCTGTCTGCCTCCACGCTTTGGTGGCAGTGGTCCCCCGGGCCCAGCTGTCTTTCTTCCTATCTCTTTGTCTTCTGTCTTTATCTCTACGATCTCTCGTCTCCGCGCACACACACGAAGAGAAAACCCACAGACCCGGTAGGGGTGGACCCTACATTATCTCAGCTACAAGGTAATCAAGATATTCATGTGGACTACTGAGTCTTTCGGTGCCCCCTTGCTGTTTTATTTTTGTCCTGCGGCCGAGTGTTTCCCTCACTTCACGCCAACCCAATCTCCGCCGCCCTGTCTTGTCATCCCCATTCTACAGCCCAGCACGGTGTAGTATGGCAGCCGCTAGCCACAGGTATCTAGGGAGCCCTGGAAATGTGGTCAGTTCTAATGGAGCTGTGCTATACACATGAGATTTTGATGGCAGTGGGAGTAAAATTCTCCCAATTTTTTTCTTTTTTTTTTTTTTTTTTCAGACGGAGGTTCCGCTCTTGTTACCCAGCCTGGAGTCCAATGGCGCGATCTAGGCTCTCTGCAACCTCCGCCTCCCGGGTTCAAGCGATTCCCCTGCCTCAGCCTCCCGAGCAGCTGGGACTACGGGCATGTGCCACCACGCCCGGCTAAGTTTGTATTTTTAGTACAGACGGGGTTTCTCCATGTTGGTCAGGCTGGTCTCCAACTCCCGACCTCCGGTGATCTGCCCAGCTGCCGCCTCCCAAAGTGTTGCTTGCGATTACAGGCTTGAGCCACCGCTCACCCAGGCTTTTTTTCTTTTTTCTTTTTTTTTTTTTTTGAGAGACAAACTCTTGCTCTGTCGCCCAGGCTGGAGTGCAGTGGCGCGATGTCGGCTCACTGCAGCCTCTACCTCCCGGGTTCCAGCGATTCTCCTGCCTCGGCCTCCTGGGTAGCTGGGATTACAGGCGTAGGCCACCACGCCCGGCTAATTTTTGTATTTTTAGGGGGTTTCGCCATGTCGGCCAGGCTGGTCTGGAGCTCCTGACCTCAGGCGATCCGCCCGCCTCGGCCTCCCAAAGCGCTGCGATTACAGGCGTAAGCCACCGCGCCGGGCTCTTTCATCCTGTCTTTATTTTCTGAGATAGAGTCTCGCTCGGACGCTCAGGTTGGACTGCAATGGCGTGATCTCGGCTCGCTGAAACTTCCGCCTCCCGGGTTCAAGCGATTCTCCTGTCTCAGCCTCCCGAGTAGCTGGGATTATTGACGCGCAGCACCACGCCCGGCTAATTTTTGTGGTTTTTGTATCTTCTGTCTTCTGCTCTTTAGTACCGCATAGAGCCGCAGAAGACTAGTGAGTCGAACAAACAGCCCCTCTTGCAGCAGTTGTTGATCACGGGGCTGCCCCCGGTACTCATCCTGTGTCTCTCGTCCAAATCCCCGCTCCTCCTCAGCTATCACCTCTGCCGATGCTGGTGGTTTCCCTGGGTACCGGGAACCAAACTCTCATTCCCCAGGGGCCTAAGCCCCCCGTGGCCAGGCCCTTCTCAAGTCAGGGTTCCTGCACATTCACAGTTACGGGTGGCCCTGGGAGTAACACCTGGCACCCAAACAGATCACCAGAGTCCACACATAGTCCACCTGCCCTCCCTGCGTAAGATCAGCTCTCCCTCCTCCCGACGATAGATCAGGGTCAATGATCCCTGCCAAGATGGCGACTGCTCCAGCCTGCTGGTCCAACCTGTCCAGCCACAGCTGTTGCTCGAAGGCTTCAAGTTCAATGGGACCCTCTCCCGCTTTCTACAAACTGGTTCCTTTATTTTTATGTTTATTTATTTGGGACGGGGTCTGGCTCTGTCACCCAGGCTGGAGTGCAGTGGTGCAATCACTGCTCACTGCAGCATCCACCTCCCAGCGTCCACCCATCCTCCTGGCCTCAGCCTCTGGAACAGCTGGGGTACAGATACGCCCCAGCCCGAACAGGTTTTCACTAGGTTGCCTGGGCTCTTTCTTTCTTTGTCTGTGTTGGTTGGTTGGTTGGTTTTTGTTTGTTTGTTTCGAGACGGGGCTCCGGCTCTGCCGCCGGGGCTGCAGGGCAATGGCGCGATCTCACCTCACTGCGGCCTTCTGGGCTCAAGCGATCCTCCCACTGTGCCCGGCCTGAAGACAGCCTTTAGAGAAAGAAGCAGGGGGAGTTCTTCCGAGGACAGACAAGATTTCTGGAGTTTGGAAAGGGTGAGAGACTGGGTCAGCGAAAGGAACATTCCGATCTTTATGTTGGGATGCAACGTATAGATACAGGGATGAGACCCAAAAGAGCCGGCAGAGATTTGTCATCGTGGTCGCAAGGCAACTGCCGGTGGCTGATCCCGTAAAGGATACACATACCTAGAGCGGAGCCTAAAGATGCATCAAGCATGACGGGTGGAGCCACGATGCTTGGACTCGAGCTCTGCTCCTGTGCGTTCCGTGATAAATGGCTTATACTACCTGCACCTCAGTTTTTCCCGGGCAAAAAAGGAAGCTTGCTGCCGGTGCGTTGGCACCTGCCTTGAAGTGCCAGCTACTCAGCGGGCTGAAGAGGAAGAAGTGCCTACTAGGAAGACACGTGGACACGTATGTTTACTGCAGCACTATTTACAATAGCAAAGACTTGGAACCAACTCGAATGCCCATGAATGATAGGCTGGATAAAGAAAGTGTGGCACGTATACACCATGGAATTACTAGGCAGCCATAAAAAAGGATGAGTTCATGTCCTCTGCGGGAACGTGGATGAAGCTGGAAGGCCTCATTCTCAGCAAACTCACACAGAAAGCGAAAACCAAACACCGCATGTTCTCGCTCCTAAGTGGGAGTTGAACAGTGAGAACACATGGGACACAGGGAGGGGAACATCACACGCCGGGCCCTGACGGGGCGTGGGGGGCAAGGGGAGAGAGAGCATTAGGCCAAATAGCCAACGCACGCGGGGCTTCAAACCTAGACGACTGGTGGCTAGGTGCAGCAAAGCACCGTGGCACACGTGTACCTATGTTCCAAACCTGCACGTCCTGCACATGTACCCCAGAACTTGGGAGGGGGTGGGGGAAACCAAAAGAGCCGGGGAGAGGCGGGGCGGGAGAGAGAGAGACAGAGAGACAGAGAGAGAGAGAGAGAGAGAGAGATAGACAGACAGACAGAGACAGACAGATAGAGAGATAGAGAGAGGAGAAGGAAGTTCAATTCCGGGTGGATCCCATTCCTTTTAAAGGTCGCCACCCACTCGACTGCCAAGCCGAGATCCTAAGGACCTCCCCAAAGGAGTAGGTCGTGGCCTTCCCGAAGCGCAGTAGTCACGGTGGAAACGGAAGCGTGCCGCATAAGCCTACCGTCTACCGCCCGCAGATCAGGAACCTCGCGGTACTTCAGGGAAACAGTTAAGTCGAGCCGGCGCGTCACAGGCACTCGGCGTGCAAGCCGCCCCGCAGGTGCTACCGTCTCTTACCTCCCTCTACTTTTAGGAGACGCGTTGTATCCCCGGAGGGGGTGCACCGTTCCTGGAGGTACTGCAATACCAGGTCGATGCGTGGAGTGGACGGAGCAAGCTCCTATTCCATCTCCCTGCTCCAAAAATCCATTTAATATATTGTCCTCGGATAGAGGACGTATCAGATATTAAACTGATAAGAACAGATACTACACTTGATCTTAGCCAAAAGGCCGAGAAGCGATGCGGTCGCCTTCGCGCCCGCCGTCACCATCCCACTCTCATCCACATTCAAGTCGCGGTGAGAGCCCCAGCCTCGCTCCTTGCCCCATTCCCTCTGTCTCGTCCACAGCGCTATTGACGCCCTTACACTCTCGGGCTGATTTCTCATTCTCCGCCTTTGAAAAGGGAAATCTTACACCCGTGCTTCTTCCGGCGTTCCCGGGCTTTCATTTCGAATTTGCATGCCCCGCCCTTTCACAGAGGGCGTGGCCTCCGCCGTTGACTCCGCCCCCGGGGCCGCCTCTGCCTGGGGGAGCCGGGGCTCCGCTGGGGGCGACTTCCTTGTTCGTACGGAGCCAGCGGAAAGACAGAACCGGAAGGGACTGGGGGCGAAGGCGACGGGGGTCTGTGGAAGAGACCTGTCGGCGGAGAGCGGTCCACGTTTTCCTGGAGAAAGACGAGGCCCCAGGGCAGGAGCGCGGGCTGCGCTGGGCCTTTACTTCGCCGCCCGCGGGCGGGGAGACCGGCCCCGTACCCGAGGGGACGAGGGGCCCATGCCCAGTCAGGGAAGCCGAAGGCCTGGAGGGGCTTCCGGGAGCAGGGGCTGGAGTTCCTCTGCCAGGCAGGAGGCTGGCACCAGACACCCGGCAGAGGGAGGCGGCGAGGGCCCAGCAAGGATTCTCCCCAGCCCCTGTGCCTGCGTCTCCTGCGGCTTCTGTGCGCGGACCGTGTCCTGTGCTGTGTAGGGAAAGCTGCCTCTCTGCTCGGGACGTGGATTCCTTTCCCCTCCTCCTCGCCTGGCTACCTCTGACGCAGGTCGTCAGGACTCCGCTTGGGTGTCACCCGTCCAGGAAGCCTCCCTTAGTCAAGGGCCCTCGGCACCCGCCCCGTATGTGACTAGCAGCCCTCCTGTGTATTTCATCGCGCCCCCGTTGTTTATATCAGCTATTCCACTCACCACCCTTCTGGGCAACCCTTTATCTCCCGCTCTGAGATCCCATCGCTGAGGGCTGGGACCCCTCCTCAGTGCTTATCCCTGTTTCCCCGCGCGAGTCTGGCGCCTGGCGTGTGGAAGGCGCTCAGTAAACGTTTGTGGAGCGAAGAAACGACGCAAAGGTGATGAGCACGACAGACCGTGATGAGCACGACGCAGTTAGGAGGCTGTTGGCCCGGCGCGGGGGAAAAGGGGGAAGGTCGGGCTCGGGGTGGCAGGACCCCAGAGGGCAGGGGTGACTGCCGGGGTGCTCTTGGGGCAAGGTGGGCGTCAAGGCCCCCAGCAAGGTTGGGATAAAGTTTCTCTCCGAGGCACAGACTGCCGCCTGCGGGCTCAGCATTTACCTCTCCCTTCCTCCTTCCTAACGCAACGTCAGCGGAGGGCTGAGGGCTTTACTGCGCATTACCTGGAAAACTTATTTCACTCCACGGCCCTAAGAGGTGGGCCTTATTATTAGCCACGGCCAGGGTTAGGGTGAGGCCACCGCTCCAGGGCAGAATTTCAGGGGGAGCCCACCCCCCCCCGCCCTAAATCATTCAGCAATCAACATAAATTATAGTTCAACGCAATATATCTTATCTTGTGGGCCGCAAGCCACCCAGGTGCCCAGGCAAGAGCCTGAAGGCACAAGCTGTTCCAGTATAGTAAAGAAAATAATTAGAATAAGAAAAGTTTTACTAGAGATAGGAAACGGATAGGATTATATCTGACTATTATTAATCATTAGTTTGTAGCATTACTCTTTGTTCTATTACCATAATAATCTCTGTTCTATTATGATTACCTTGGGGGAAACCAGGCCACACAGAGTTAGGAGCTGAAGGGCCACAGTGAGAGGTGACCAGAAGACAAGAGCGTGAGCCCTCATTCACGCCCAGAGAAGGGCCGCTGGAGGGCTCCTTGGCCTAGCGGTAATGCCAGTGCCTGGGAAGGCCCTGGTTACTTAGCAGGCCTTGGTCTAGCGGTGGCCCCAGTGCCTGGGAAGGCACCCGTTACTTAGCAGACCGAGAAAGGGAATCTCCCTCTCTCCAGGGGAGACAGAGAACGCTCTGCTCCACCACCTCTTGTGGGAGGTCTGACATTAGCCAGGCCGGCCCGCAGTCATCCGGAGGCTTCAACGTCTCCCTGTGATGCTGTGCTTCAGTGGTCACGCTCCTTGTTCACTTTCATGTTCCGCCTGTACCCCTGGCTCCCCCTTTTAAGTCCTTAGAAGACAGCAGTAGCAGAATTAGTAGAAGTACCACAGTCTTCGATCTTTCTGATAAGTGCATGGAAGAAACGCTGACGTTTGCTGTCCTCCCTCTCCACCTCGGCTACCACAAAGGGAAAGGCCCCCTGTCCAGTGGACACGTGACTCGCGTGACCTATCGATCATTGGAGATGACTGGCACTCCTTACCCTGCCCCCTTGCCTTGACTACAATAAATAGCAGCGCCTCCAGGCATTCGGGGCCACTACCTGTCTGCCTCCACGCTTTGGTGGCAGTGGTCCCCCGGGCCCAGCTGTCTTTCTTCCTATCTCTTTGTCTTCTGTCTTTATCTCTACGATCTCTCGTCTCCGCGCACACACACGAAGAGAAAACCCACAGACCCGGTAGGGGTGGACCCTACATTATCTCAGCTACAAGGTAATCAAGATATTCATGTGGACTACTGAGTCTTTCGGTGCCCCCTTGCTGTTTTATTTTTGTCCTGCGGCCGAGTGTTTCCCTCACTTCACGCCAACCCAATCTCCGCCGCCCTGTCTTGTCATCCCCATTCTACAGCCCAGCACGGTGTAGTATGGCAGCCGCTAGCCACAGGTATCTAGGGAGCCCTGGAAATGTGGTCAGTTCTAATGGAGCTGTGCTATACACATGAGATTTTGATGGCAGTGGGAGTAAAATTCTCCCAATTTTTTTCTTTTTTTTTTTTTTTTTTCAGACGGAGGTTCCGCTCTTGTTACCCAGCCTGGAGTCCAATGGCGCGATCTAGGCTCTCTGCAACCTCCGCCTCCCGGGTTCAAGCGATTCCCCTGCCTCAGCCTCCCGAGCAGCTGGGACTACGGGCATGTGCCACCACGCCCGGCTAAGTTTGTATTTTTAGTACAGACGGGGTTTCTCCATGTTGGTCAGGCTGGTCTCCAACTCCCGACCTCCGGTGATCTGCCCAGCTGCCGCCTCCCAAAGTGTTGCTTGCGATTACAGGCTTGAGCCACCGCTCACCCAGGCTTTTTTTCTTTTTTCTTTTTTTTTTTTTTTGAGAGACAAACTCTTGCTCTGTCGCCCAGGCTGGAGTGCAGTGGCGCGATGTCGGCTCACTGCAGCCTCTACCTCCCGGGTTCCAGCGATTCTCCTGCCTCGGCCTCCTGGGTAGCTGGGATTACAGGCGTAGGCCACCACGCCCGGCTAATTTTTGTATTTTTAGGGGGTTTCGCCATGTCGGCCAGGCTGGTCTGGAGCTCCTGACCTCAGGCGATCCGCCCGCCTCGGCCTCCCAAAGCGCTGCGATTACAGGCGTAAGCCACCGCGCCGGGCTCTTTCATCCTGTCTTTATTTTCTGAGATAGAGTCTCGCTCGGACGCTCAGGTTGGACTGCAATGGCGTGATCTCGGCTCGCTGAAACTTCCGCCTCCCGGGTTCAAGCGATTCTCCTGTCTCAGCCTCCCGAGTAGCTGGGATTATTGACGCGCAGCACCACGCCCGGCTAATTTTTGTGGTTTTTGTATCTTCTGTCTTCTGCTCTTTAGTACCGCATAGAGCCGCAGAAGACTAGTGAGTCGAACAAACAGCCCCTCTTGCAGCAGTTGTTGATCACGGGGCTGCCCCCGGTACTCATCCTGTGTCTCTCGTCCAAATCCCCGCTCCTCCTCAGCTATCACCTCTGCCGATGCTGGTGGTTTCCCTGGGTACCGGGAACCAAACTCTCATTCCCCAGGGGCCTAAGCCCCCCGTGGCCAGGCCCTTCTCAAGTCAGGGTTCCTGCACATTCACAGTTACGGGTGGCCCTGGGAGTAACACCTGGCACCCAAACAGATCACCAGAGTCCACACATAGTCCACCTGCCCTCCCTGCGTAAGATCAGCTCTCCCTCCTCCCGACGATAGATCAGGGTCAATGATCCCTGCCAAGATGGCGACTGCTCCAGCCTGCTGGTCCAACCTGTCCAGCCACAGCTGTTGCTCGAAGGCTTCAAGTTCAATGGGACCCTCTCCCGCTTTCTACAAACTGGTTCCTTTATTTTTATGTTTATTTATTTGGGACGGGGTCTGGCTCTGTCACCCAGGCTGGAGTGCAGTGGTGCAATCACTGCTCACTGCAGCATCCACCTCCCAGCGTCCACCCATCCTCCTGGCCTCAGCCTCTGGAACAGCTGGGGTACAGATACGCCCCAGCCCGAACAGGTTTTCACTAGGTTGCCTGGGCTCTTTCTTTCTTTGTCTGTGTTGGTTGGTTGGTTGGTTTTTGTTTGTTTGTTTCGAGACGGGGCTCCGGCTCTGCCGCCGGGGCTGCAGGGCAATGGCGCGATCTCACCTCACTGCGGCCTTCTGGGCTCAAGCGATCCTCCCACTGTGCCCGGCCTGAAGACAGCCTTTAGAGAAAGAAGCAGGGGGAGTTCTTCCGAGGACAGACAAGATTTCTGGAGTTTGGAAAGGGTGAGAGACTGGGTCAGCGAAAGGAACATTCCGATCTTTATGTTGGGATGCAACGTATAGATACAGGGATGAGACCCAAAAGAGCCGGCAGAGATTTGTCATCGTGGTCGCAAGGCAACTGCCGGTGGCTGATCCCGTAAAGGATACACATACCTAGAGCGGAGCCTAAAGATGCATCAAGCATGACGGGTGGAGCCACGATGCTTGGACTCGAGCTCTGCTCCTGTGCGTTCCGTGATAAATGGCTTATACTACCTGCACCTCAGTTTTTCCCGGGCAAAAAAGGAAGCTTGCTGCCGGTGCGTTGGCACCTGCCTTGAAGTGCCAGCTACTCAGCGGGCTGAAGAGGAAGAAGTGCCTACTAGGAAGACACGTGGACACGTATGTTTACTGCAGCACTATTTACAATAGCAAAGACTTGGAACCAACTCGAATGCCCATGAATGATAGGCTGGATAAAGAAAGTGTGGCACGTATACACCATGGAATTACTAGGCAGCCATAAAAAAGGATGAGTTCATGTCCTCTGCGGGAACGTGGATGAAGCTGGAAGGCCTCATTCTCAGCAAACTCACACAGAAAGCGAAAACCAAACACCGCATGTTCTCGCTCCTAAGTGGGAGTTGAACAGTGAGAACACATGGGACACAGGGAGGGGAACATCACACGCCGGGCCCTGACGGGGCGTGGGGGGCAAGGGGAGAGAGAGCATTAGGCCAAATAGCCAACGCACGCGGGGCTTCAAACCTAGACGACTGGTGGCTAGGTGCAGCAAAGCACCGTGGCACACGTGTACCTATGTTCCAAACCTGCACGTCCTGCACATGTACCCCAGAACTTGGGAGGGGGTGGGGGAAACCAAAAGAGCCGGGGAGAGGCGGGGCGGGAGAGAGAGAGACAGAGAGACAGAGAGAGAGAGAGAGAGAGAGATAGACAGACAGACAGAGACAGACAGATAGAGAGATAGAGAGAGGAGAAGGAAGTTCAATTCCGGGTGGATCCCATTCCTTTTAAAGGTCGCCACCCACTCGACTGCCAAGCCGAGATCCTAAGGACCTCCCCAAAGGAGTAGGTCGTGGCCTTCCCGAAGCGCAGTAGTCACGGTGGAAACGGAAGCGTGCCGCATAAGCCTACCGTCTACCGCCCGCAGATCAGGAACCTCGCGGTACTTCAGGGAAACAGTTAAGTCGAGCCGGCGCGTCACAGGCACTCGGCGTGCAAGCCGCCCCGCAGGTGCTACCGTCTCTTACCTCCCTCTACTTTTAGGAGACGCGTTGTATCCCCGGAGGGGGTGCACCGTTCCTGGAGGTACTGCAATACCAGGTCGATGCGTGGAGTGGACGGAGCAAGCTCCTATTCCATCTCCCTGCTCCAAAAATCCATTTAATATATTGTCCTCGGATAGAGGACGTATCAGATATTAAACTGATAAGAACAGATACTACACTTGATCTTAGCCAAAAGGCCGAGAAGCGATGCGGTCGCCTTCGCGCCCGCCGTCACCATCCCACTCTCATCCACATTCAAGTCGCGGTGAGAGCCCCAGCCTCGCTCCTTGCCCCATTCCCTCTGTCTCGTCCACAGCGCTATTGACGCCCTTACACTCTCGGGCTGATTTCTCATTCTCCGCCTTTGAAAAGGGAAATCTTACACCCGTGCTTCTTCCGGCGTTCCCGGGCTTTCATTTCGAATTTGCATGCCCCGCCCTTTCACAGAGGGCGTGGCCTCCGCCGTTGACTCCGCCCCCGGGGCCGCCTCTGCCTGGGGGAGCCGGGGCTCCGCTGGGGGCGACTTCCTTGTTCGTACGGAGCCAGCGGAAAGACAGAACCGGAAGGGACTGGGGGCGAAGGCGACGGGGGTCTGTGGAAGAGACCTGTCGGCGGAGAGCGGTCCACGTTTTCCTGGAGAAAGACGAGGCCCCAGGGCAGGAGCGCGGGCTGCGCTGGGCCTTTACTTCGCCGCCCGCGGGCGGGGAGACCGGCCCCGTACCCGAGGGGACGAGGGGCCCATGCCCAGTCAGGGAAGCCGAAGGCCTGGAGGGGCTTCCGGGAGCAGGGGCTGGAGTTCCTCTGCCAGGCAGGAGGCTGGCACCAGACACCCGGCAGAGGGAGGCGGCGAGGGCCCAGCAAGGATTCTCCCCAGCCCCTGTGCCTGCGTCTCCTGCGGCTTCTGTGCGCGGACCGTGTCCTGTGCTGTGTAGGGAAAGCTGCCTCTCTGCTCGGGACGTGGATTCCTTTCCCCTCCTCCTCGCCTGGCTACCTCTGACGCAGGTCGTCAGGACTCCGCTTGGGTGTCACCCGTCCAGGAAGCCTCCCTTAGTCAAGGGCCCTCGGCACCCGCCCCGTATGTGACTAGCAGCCCTCCTGTGTATTTCATCGCGCCCCCGTTGTTTATATCAGCTATTCCACTCACCACCCTTCTGGGCAACCCTTTATCTCCCGCTCTGAGATCCCATCGCTGAGGGCTGGGACCCCTCCTCAGTGCTTATCCCTGTTTCCCCGCGCGAGTCTGGCGCCTGGCGTGTGGAAGGCGCTCAGTAAACGTTTGTGGAGCGAAGAAACGACGCAAAGGTGATGAGCACGACAGACCGTGATGAGCACGACGCAGTTAGGAGGCTGTTGGCCCGGCGCGGGGGAAAAGGGGGAAGGTCGGGCTCGGGGTGGCAGGACCCCAGAGGGCAGGGGTGACTGCCGGGGTGCTCTTGGGGCAAGGTGGGCGTCAAGGCCCCCAGCAAGGTTGGGATAAAGTTTCTCTCCGAGGCACAGACTGCCGCCTGCGGGCTCAGCATTTACCTCTCCCTTCCTCCTTCCTAACGCAACGTCAGCGGAGGGCTGAGGGCTTTACTGCGCATTACCTGGAAAACTTATTTCACTCCACGGCCCTAAGAGGTGGGCCTTATTATTAGCCACGGCCAGGGTTAGGGTGAGGCCACCGCTCCAGGGCAGAATTTCAGGGGGAGCCCACCCCCCCCCGCCCTAAATCATTCAGCAATCAACATAAATTATAGTTCAACGCAATATATCTTATCTTGTGGGCCGCAAGCCACCCAGGTGCCCAGGCAAGAGCCTGAAGGCACAAGCTGTTCCAGTATAGTAAAGAAAATAATTAGAATAAGAAAAGTTTTACTAGAGATAGGAAACGGATAGGATTATATCTGACTATTATTAATCATTAGTTTGTAGCATTACTCTTTGTTCTATTACCATAATAATCTCTGTTCTATTATGATTACCTTGGGGGAAACCAGGCCACACAGAGTTAGGAGCTGAAGGGCCACAGTGAGAGGTGACCAGAAGACAAGAGCGTGAGCCCTCATTCACGCCCAGAGAAGGGCCGCTGGAGGGCTCCTTGGCCTAGCGGTAATGCCAGTGCCTGGGAAGGCCCTGGTTACTTAGCAGGCCTTGGTCTAGCGGTGGCCCCAGTGCCTGGGAAGGCACCCGTTACTTAGCAGACCGAGAAAGGGAATCTCCCTCTCTCCAGGGGAGACAGAGAACGCTCTGCTCCACCACCTCTTGTGGGAGGTCTGACATTAGCCAGGCCGGCCCGCAGTCATCCGGAGGCTTCAACGTCTCCCTGTGATGCTGTGCTTCAGTGGTCACGCTCCTTGTTCACTTTCATGTTCCGCCTGTACCCCTGGCTCCCCCTTTTAAGTCCTTAGAAGACAGCAGTAGCAGAATTAGTAGAAGTACCACAGTCTTCGATCTTTCTGATAAGTGCATGGAAGAAACGCTGACGTTTGCTGTCCTCCCTCTCCACCTCGGCTACCACAAAGGGAAAGGCCCCCTGTCCAGTGGACACGTGACTCGCGTGACCTATCGATCATTGGAGATGACTGGCACTCCTTACCCTGCCCCCTTGCCTTGACTACAATAAATAGCAGCGCCTCCAGGCATTCGGGGCCACTACCTGTCTGCCTCCACGCTTTGGTGGCAGTGGTCCCCCGGGCCCAGCTGTCTTTCTTCCTATCTCTTTGTCTTCTGTCTTTATCTCTACGATCTCTCGTCTCCGCGCACACACACGAAGAGAAAACCCACAGACCCGGTAGGGGTGGACCCTACATTATCTCAGCTACAAGGTAATCAAGATATTCATGTGGACTACTGAGTCTTTCGGTGCCCCCTTGCTGTTTTATTTTTGTCCTGCGGCCGAGTGTTTCCCTCACTTCACGCCAACCCAATCTCCGCCGCCCTGTCTTGTCATCCCCATTCTACAGCCCAGCACGGTGTAGTATGGCAGCCGCTAGCCACAGGTATCTAGGGAGCCCTGGAAATGTGGTCAGTTCTAATGGAGCTGTGCTATACACATGAGATTTTGATGGCAGTGGGAGTAAAATTCTCCCAATTTTTTTCTTTTTTTTTTTTTTTTTTCAGACGGAGGTTCCGCTCTTGTTACCCAGCCTGGAGTCCAATGGCGCGATCTAGGCTCTCTGCAACCTCCGCCTCCCGGGTTCAAGCGATTCCCCTGCCTCAGCCTCCCGAGCAGCTGGGACTACGGGCATGTGCCACCACGCCCGGCTAAGTTTGTATTTTTAGTACAGACGGGGTTTCTCCATGTTGGTCAGGCTGGTCTCCAACTCCCGACCTCCGGTGATCTGCCCAGCTGCCGCCTCCCAAAGTGTTGCTTGCGATTACAGGCTTGAGCCACCGCTCACCCAGGCTTTTTTTCTTTTTTCTTTTTTTTTTTTTTTGAGAGACAAACTCTTGCTCTGTCGCCCAGGCTGGAGTGCAGTGGCGCGATGTCGGCTCACTGCAGCCTCTACCTCCCGGGTTCCAGCGATTCTCCTGCCTCGGCCTCCTGGGTAGCTGGGATTACAGGCGTAGGCCACCACGCCCGGCTAATTTTTGTATTTTTAGGGGGTTTCGCCATGTCGGCCAGGCTGGTCTGGAGCTCCTGACCTCAGGCGATCCGCCCGCCTCGGCCTCCCAAAGCGCTGCGATTACAGGCGTAAGCCACCGCGCCGGGCTCTTTCATCCTGTCTTTATTTTCTGAGATAGAGTCTCGCTCGGACGCTCAGGTTGGACTGCAATGGCGTGATCTCGGCTCGCTGAAACTTCCGCCTCCCGGGTTCAAGCGATTCTCCTGTCTCAGCCTCCCGAGTAGCTGGGATTATTGACGCGCAGCACCACGCCCGGCTAATTTTTGTGGTTTTTGTATCTTCTGTCTTCTGCTCTTTAGTACCGCATAGAGCCGCAGAAGACTAGTGAGTCGAACAAACAGCCCCTCTTGCAGCAGTTGTTGATCACGGGGCTGCCCCCGGTACTCATCCTGTGTCTCTCGTCCAAATCCCCGCTCCTCCTCAGCTATCACCTCTGCCGATGCTGGTGGTTTCCCTGGGTACCGGGAACCAAACTCTCATTCCCCAGGGGCCTAAGCCCCCCGTGGCCAGGCCCTTCTCAAGTCAGGGTTCCTGCACATTCACAGTTACGGGTGGCCCTGGGAGTAACACCTGGCACCCAAACAGATCACCAGAGTCCACACATAGTCCACCTGCCCTCCCTGCGTAAGATCAGCTCTCCCTCCTCCCGACGATAGATCAGGGTCAATGATCCCTGCCAAGATGGCGACTGCTCCAGCCTGCTGGTCCAACCTGTCCAGCCACAGCTGTTGCTCGAAGGCTTCAAGTTCAATGGGACCCTCTCCCGCTTTCTACAAACTGGTTCCTTTATTTTTATGTTTATTTATTTGGGACGGGGTCTGGCTCTGTCACCCAGGCTGGAGTGCAGTGGTGCAATCACTGCTCACTGCAGCATCCACCTCCCAGCGTCCACCCATCCTCCTGGCCTCAGCCTCTGGAACAGCTGGGGTACAGATACGCCCCAGCCCGAACAGGTTTTCACTAGGTTGCCTGGGCTCTTTCTTTCTTTGTCTGTGTTGGTTGGTTGGTTGGTTTTTGTTTGTTTGTTTCGAGACGGGGCTCCGGCTCTGCCGCCGGGGCTGCAGGGCAATGGCGCGATCTCACCTCACTGCGGCCTTCTGGGCTCAAGCGATCCTCCCACTGTGCCCGGCCTGAAGACAGCCTTTAGAGAAAGAAGCAGGGGGAGTTCTTCCGAGGACAGACAAGATTTCTGGAGTTTGGAAAGGGTGAGAGACTGGGTCAGCGAAAGGAACATTCCGATCTTTATGTTGGGATGCAACGTATAGATACAGGGATGAGACCCAAAAGAGCCGGCAGAGATTTGTCATCGTGGTCGCAAGGCAACTGCCGGTGGCTGATCCCGTAAAGGATACACATACCTAGAGCGGAGCCTAAAGATGCATCAAGCATGACGGGTGGAGCCACGATGCTTGGACTCGAGCTCTGCTCCTGTGCGTTCCGTGATAAATGGCTTATACTACCTGCACCTCAGTTTTTCCCGGGCAAAAAAGGAAGCTTGCTGCCGGTGCGTTGGCACCTGCCTTGAAGTGCCAGCTACTCAGCGGGCTGAAGAGGAAGAAGTGCCTACTAGGAAGACACGTGGACACGTATGTTTACTGCAGCACTATTTACAATAGCAAAGACTTGGAACCAACTCGAATGCCCATGAATGATAGGCTGGATAAAGAAAGTGTGGCACGTATACACCATGGAATTACTAGGCAGCCATAAAAAAGGATGAGTTCATGTCCTCTGCGGGAACGTGGATGAAGCTGGAAGGCCTCATTCTCAGCAAACTCACACAGAAAGCGAAAACCAAACACCGCATGTTCTCGCTCCTAAGTGGGAGTTGAACAGTGAGAACACATGGGACACAGGGAGGGGAACATCACACGCCGGGCCCTGACGGGGCGTGGGGGGCAAGGGGAGAGAGAGCATTAGGCCAAATAGCCAACGCACGCGGGGCTTCAAACCTAGACGACTGGTGGCTAGGTGCAGCAAAGCACCGTGGCACACGTGTACCTATGTTCCAAACCTGCACGTCCTGCACATGTACCCCAGAACTTGGGAGGGGGTGGGGGAAACCAAAAGAGCCGGGGAGAGGCGGGGCGGGAGAGAGAGAGACAGAGAGACAGAGAGAGAGAGAGAGAGAGAGATAGACAGACAGACAGAGACAGACAGATAGAGAGATAGAGAGAGGAGAAGGAAGTTCAATTCCGGGTGGATCCCATTCCTTTTAAAGGTCGCCACCCACTCGACTGCCAAGCCGAGATCCTAAGGACCTCCCCAAAGGAGTAGGTCGTGGCCTTCCCGAAGCGCAGTAGTCACGGTGGAAACGGAAGCGTGCCGCATAAGCCTACCGTCTACCGCCCGCAGATCAGGAACCTCGCGGTACTTCAGGGAAACAGTTAAGTCGAGCCGGCGCGTCACAGGCACTCGGCGTGCAAGCCGCCCCGCAGGTGCTACCGTCTCTTACCTCCCTCTACTTTTAGGAGACGCGTTGTATCCCCGGAGGGGGTGCACCGTTCCTGGAGGTACTGCAATACCAGGTCGATGCGTGGAGTGGACGGAGCAAGCTCCTATTCCATCTCCCTGCTCCAAAAATCCATTTAATATATTGTCCTCGGATAGAGGACGTATCAGATATTAAACTGATAAGAACAGATACTACACTTGATCTTAGCCAAAAGGCCGAGAAGCGATGCGGTCGCCTTCGCGCCCGCCGTCACCATCCCACTCTCATCCACATTCAAGTCGCGGTGAGAGCCCCAGCCTCGCTCCTTGCCCCATTCCCTCTGTCTCGTCCACAGCGCTATTGACGCCCTTACACTCTCGGGCTGATTTCTCATTCTCCGCCTTTGAAAAGGGAAATCTTACACCCGTGCTTCTTCCGGCGTTCCCGGGCTTTCATTTCGAATTTGCATGCCCCGCCCTTTCACAGAGGGCGTGGCCTCCGCCGTTGACTCCGCCCCCGGGGCCGCCTCTGCCTGGGGGAGCCGGGGCTCCGCTGGGGGCGACTTCCTTGTTCGTACGGAGCCAGCGGAAAGACAGAACCGGAAGGGACTGGGGGCGAAGGCGACGGGGGTCTGTGGAAGAGACCTGTCGGCGGAGAGCGGTCCACGTTTTCCTGGAGAAAGACGAGGCCCCAGGGCAGGAGCGCGGGCTGCGCTGGGCCTTTACTTCGCCGCCCGCGGGCGGGGAGACCGGCCCCGTACCCGAGGGGACGAGGGGCCCATGCCCAGTCAGGGAAGCCGAAGGCCTGGAGGGGCTTCCGGGAGCAGGGGCTGGAGTTCCTCTGCCAGGCAGGAGGCTGGCACCAGACACCCGGCAGAGGGAGGCGGCGAGGGCCCAGCAAGGATTCTCCCCAGCCCCTGTGCCTGCGTCTCCTGCGGCTTCTGTGCGCGGACCGTGTCCTGTGCTGTGTAGGGAAAGCTGCCTCTCTGCTCGGGACGTGGATTCCTTTCCCCTCCTCCTCGCCTGGCTACCTCTGACGCAGGTCGTCAGGACTCCGCTTGGGTGTCACCCGTCCAGGAAGCCTCCCTTAGTCAAGGGCCCTCGGCACCCGCCCCGTATGTGACTAGCAGCCCTCCTGTGTATTTCATCGCGCCCCCGTTGTTTATATCAGCTATTCCACTCACCACCCTTCTGGGCAACCCTTTATCTCCCGCTCTGAGATCCCATCGCTGAGGGCTGGGACCCCTCCTCAGTGCTTATCCCTGTTTCCCCGCGCGAGTCTGGCGCCTGGCGTGTGGAAGGCGCTCAGTAAACGTTTGTGGAGCGAAGAAACGACGCAAAGGTGATGAGCACGACAGACCGTGATGAGCACGACGCAGTTAGGAGGCTGTTGGCCCGGCGCGGGGGAAAAGGGGGAAGGTCGGGCTCGGGGTGGCAGGACCCCAGAGGGCAGGGGTGACTGCCGGGGTGCTCTTGGGGCAAGGTGGGCGTCAAGGCCCCCAGCAAGGTTGGGATAAAGTTTCTCTCCGAGGCACAGACTGCCGCCTGCGGGCTCAGCATTTACCTCTCCCTTCCTCCTTCCTAACGCAACGTCAGCGGAGGGCTGAGGGCTTTACTGCGCATTACCTGGAAAACTTATTTCACTCCACGGCCCTAAGAGGTGGGCCTTATTATTAGCCACGGCCAGGGTTAGGGTGAGGCCACCGCTCCAGGGCAGAATTTCAGGGGGAGCCCACCCCCCCCCGCCCTAAATCATTCAGCAATCAACATAAATTATAGTTCAACGCAATATATCTTATCTTGTGGGCCGCAAGCCACCCAGGTGCCCAGGCAAGAGCCTGAAGGCACAAGCTGTTCCAGTATAGTAAAGAAAATAATTAGAATAAGAAAAGTTTTACTAGAGATAGGAAACGGATAGGATTATATCTGACTATTATTAATCATTAGTTTGTAGCATTACTCTTTGTTCTATTACCATAATAATCTCTGTTCTATTATGATTACCTTGGGGGAAACCAGGCCACACAGAGTTAGGAGCTGAAGGGCCACAGTGAGAGGTGACCAGAAGACAAGAGCGTGAGCCCTCATTCACGCCCAGAGAAGGGCCGCTGGAGGGCTCCTTGGCCTAGCGGTAATGCCAGTGCCTGGGAAGGCCCTGGTTACTTAGCAGGCCTTGGTCTAGCGGTGGCCCCAGTGCCTGGGAAGGCACCCGTTACTTAGCAGACCGAGAAAGGGAATCTCCCTCTCTCCAGGGGAGACAGAGAACGCTCTGCTCCACCACCTCTTGTGGGAGGTCTGACATTAGCCAGGCCGGCCCGCAGTCATCCGGAGGCTTCAACGTCTCCCTGTGATGCTGTGCTTCAGTGGTCACGCTCCTTGTTCACTTTCATGTTCCGCCTGTACCCCTGGCTCCCCCTTTTAAGTCCTTAGAAGACAGCAGTAGCAGAATTAGTAGAAGTACCACAGTCTTCGATCTTTCTGATAAGTGCATGGAAGAAACGCTGACGTTTGCTGTCCTCCCTCTCCACCTCGGCTACCACAAAGGGAAAGGCCCCCTGTCCAGTGGACACGTGACTCGCGTGACCTATCGATCATTGGAGATGACTGGCACTCCTTACCCTGCCCCCTTGCCTTGACTACAATAAATAGCAGCGCCTCCAGGCATTCGGGGCCACTACCTGTCTGCCTCCACGCTTTGGTGGCAGTGGTCCCCCGGGCCCAGCTGTCTTTCTTCCTATCTCTTTGTCTTCTGTCTTTATCTCTACGATCTCTCGTCTCCGCGCACACACACGAAGAGAAAACCCACAGACCCGGTAGGGGTGGACCCTACATTATCTCAGCTACAAGGTAATCAAGATATTCATGTGGACTACTGAGTCTTTCGGTGCCCCCTTGCTGTTTTATTTTTGTCCTGCGGCCGAGTGTTTCCCTCACTTCACGCCAACCCAATCTCCGCCGCCCTGTCTTGTCATCCCCATTCTACAGCCCAGCACGGTGTAGTATGGCAGCCGCTAGCCACAGGTATCTAGGGAGCCCTGGAAATGTGGTCAGTTCTAATGGAGCTGTGCTATACACATGAGATTTTGATGGCAGTGGGAGTAAAATTCTCCCAATTTTTTTCTTTTTTTTTTTTTTTTCAGACGGAGGTTCCGCTCTTGTTACCCAGCCTGGAGTCCAATGGCGCGATCTAGGCTCTCTGCAACCTCCGCCTCCCGGGTTCAAGCGATTCCCCTGCCTCAGCCTCCCGAGCAGCTGGGACTACGGGCATGTGCCACCACGCCCGGCTAAGTTTGTATTTTTAGTACAGACGGGGTTTCTCCATGTTGGTCAGGCTGGTCTCCAACTCCCGACCTCCGGTGATCTGCCCAGCTGCCGCCTCCCAAAGTGTTGCTTGCGATTACAGGCTTGAGCCACCGCTCACCCAGGCTTTTTTTCTTTTTTCTTTTTTTTTTTTTTTGAGAGACAAACTCTTGCTCTGTCGCCCAGGCTGGAGTGCAGTGGCGCGATGTCGGCTCACTGCAGCCTCTACCTCCCGGGTTCCAGCGATTCTCCTGCCTCGGCCTCCTGGGTAGCTGGGATTACAGGCGTAGGCCACCACGCCCGGCTAATTTTTGTATTTTTAGGGGGTTTCGCCATGTCGGCCAGGCTGGTCTGGAGCTCCTGACCTCAGGCGATCCGCCCGCCTCGGCCTCCCAAAGCGCTGCGATTACAGGCGTAAGCCACCGCGCCGGGCTCTTTCATCCTGTCTTTATTTTCTGAGATAGAGTCTCGCTCGGACGCTCAGGTTGGACTGCAATGGCGTGATCTCGGCTCGCTGAAACTTCCGCCTCCCGGGTTCAAGCGATTCTCCTGTCTCAGCCTCCCGAGTAGCTGGGATTATTGACGCGCAGCACCACGCCCGGCTAATTTTTGTGGTTTTTGTATCTTCTGTCTTCTGCTCTTTAGTACCGCATAGAGCCGCAGAAGACTAGTGAGTCGAACAAACAGCCCCTCTTGCAGCAGTTGTTGATCACGGGGCTGCCCCCGGTACTCATCCTGTGTCTCTCGTCCAAATCCCCGCTCCTCCTCAGCTATCACCTCTGCCGATGCTGGTGGTTTCCCTGGGTACCGGGAACCAAACTCTCATTCCCCAGGGGCCTAAGCCCCCCGTGGCCAGGCCCTTCTCAAGTCAGGGTTCCTGCACATTCACAGTTACGGGTGGCCCTGGGAGTAACACCTGGCACCCAAACAGATCACCAGAGTCCACACATAGTCCACCTGCCCTCCCTGCGTAAGATCAGCTCTCCCTCCTCCCGACGATAGATCAGGGTCAATGATCCCTGCCAAGATGGCGACTGCTCCAGCCTGCTGGTCCAACCTGTCCAGCCACAGCTGTTGCTCGAAGGCTTCAAGTTCAATGGGACCCTCTCCCGCTTTCTACAAACTGGTTCCTTTATTTTTATGTTTATTTATTTGGGACGGGGTCTGGCTCTGTCACCCAGGCTGGAGTGCAGTGGTGCAATCACTGCTCACTGCAGCATCCACCTCCCAGCGTCCACCCATCCTCCTGGCCTCAGCCTCTGGAACAGCTGGGGTACAGATACGCCCCAGCCCGAACAGGTTTTCACTAGGTTGCCTGGGCTCTTTCTTTCTTTGTCTGTGTTGGTTGGTTGGTTGGTTTTTGTTTGTTTGTTTCGAGACGGGGCTCCGGCTCTGCCGCCGGGGCTGCAGGGCAATGGCGCGATCTCACCTCACTGCGGCCTTCTGGGCTCAAGCGATCCTCCCACTGTGCCCGGCCTGAAGACAGCCTTTAGAGAAAGAAGCAGGGGGAGTTCTTCCGAGGACAGACAAGATTTCTGGAGTTTGGAAAGGGTGAGAGACTGGGTCAGCGAAAGGAACATTCCGATCTTTATGTTGGGATGCAACGTATAGATACAGGGATGAGACCCAAAAGAGCCGGCAGAGATTTGTCATCGTGGTCGCAAGGCAACTGCCGGTGGCTGATCCCGTAAAGGATACACATACCTAGAGCGGAGCCTAAAGATGCATCAAGCATGACGGGTGGAGCCACGATGCTTGGACTCGAGCTCTGCTCCTGTGCGTTCCGTGATAAATGGCTTATACTACCTGCACCTCAGTTTTTCCCGGGCAAAAAAGGAAGCTTGCTGCCGGTGCGTTGGCACCTGCCTTGAAGTGCCAGCTACTCAGCGGGCTGAAGAGGAAGAAGTGCCTACTAGGAAGACACGTGGACACGTATGTTTACTGCAGCACTATTTACAATAGCAAAGACTTGGAACCAACTCGAATGCCCATGAATGATAGGCTGGATAAAGAAAGTGTGGCACGTATACACCATGGAATTACTAGGCAGCCATAAAAAAGGATGAGTTCATGTCCTCTGCGGGAACGTGGATGAAGCTGGAAGGCCTCATTCTCAGCAAACTCACACAGAAAGCGAAAACCAAACACCGCATGTTCTCGCTCCTAAGTGGGAGTTGAACAGTGAGAACACATGGGACACAGGGAGGGGAACATCACACGCCGGGCCCTGACGGGGCGTGGGGGGCAAGGGGAGAGAGAGCATTAGGCCAAATAGCCAACGCACGCGGGGCTTCAAACCTAGACGACTGGTGGCTAGGTGCAGCAAAGCACCGTGGCACACGTGTACCTATGTTCCAAACCTGCACGTCCTGCACATGTACCCCAGAACTTGGGAGGGGGTGGGGGAAACCAAAAGAGCCGGGGAGAGGCGGGGCGGGAGAGAGAGAGACAGAGAGACAGAGAGAGAGAGAGAGAGAGAGATAGACAGACAGACAGAGACAGACAGATAGAGAGATAGAGAGAGGAGAAGGAAGTTCAATTCCGGGTGGATCCCATTCCTTTTAAAGGTCGCCACCCACTCGACTGCCAAGCCGAGATCCTAAGGACCTCCCCAAAGGAGTAGGTCGTGGCCTTCCCGAAGCGCAGTAGTCACGGTGGAAACGGAAGCGTGCCGCATAAGCCTACCGTCTACCGCCCGCAGATCAGGAACCTCGCGGTACTTCAGGGAAACAGTTAAGTCGAGCCGGCGCGTCACAGGCACTCGGCGTGCAAGCCGCCCCGCAGGTGCTACCGTCTCTTACCTCCCTCTACTTTTAGGAGACGCGTTGTATCCCCGGAGGGGGTGCACCGTTCCTGGAGGTACTGCAATACCAGGTCGATGCGTGGAGTGGACGGAGCAAGCTCCTATTCCATCTCCCTGCTCCAAAAATCCATTTAATATATTGTCCTCGGATAGAGGACGTATCAGATATTAAACTGATAAGAACAGATACTACACTTGATCTTAGCCAAAAGGCCGAGAAGCGATGCGGTCGCCTTCGCGCCCGCCGTCACCATCCCACTCTCATCCACATTCAAGTCGCGGTGAGAGCCCCAGCCTCGCTCCTTGCCCCATTCCCTCTGTCTCGTCCACAGCGCTATTGACGCCCTTACACTCTCGGGCTGATTTCTCATTCTCCGCCTTTGAAAAGGGAAATCTTACACCCGTGCTTCTTCCGGCGTTCCCGGGCTTTCATTTCGAATTTGCATGCCCCGCCCTTTCACAGAGGGCGTGGCCTCCGCCGTTGACTCCGCCCCCGGGGCCGCCTCTGCCTGGGGGAGCCGGGGCTCCGCTGGGGGCGACTTCCTTGTTCGTACGGAGCCAGCGGAAAGACAGAACCGGAAGGGACTGGGGGCGAAGGCGACGGGGGTCTGTGGAAGAGACCTGTCGGCGGAGAGCGGTCCACGTTTTCCTGGAGAAAGACGAGGCCCCAGGGCAGGAGCGCGGGCTGCGCTGGGCCTTTACTTCGCCGCCCGCGGGCGGGGAGACCGGCCCCGTACCCGAGGGGACGAGGGGCCCATGCCCAGTCAGGGAAGCCGAAGGCCTGGAGGGGCTTCCGGGAGCAGGGGCTGGAGTTCCTCTGCCAGGCAGGAGGCTGGCACCAGACACCCGGCAGAGGGAGGCGGCGAGGGCCCAGCAAGGATTCTCCCCAGCCCCTGTGCCTGCGTCTCCTGCGGCTTCTGTGCGCGGACCGTGTCCTGTGCTGTGTAGGGAAAGCTGCCTCTCTGCTCGGGACGTGGATTCCTTTCCCCTCCTCCTCGCCTGGCTACCTCTGACGCAGGTCGTCAGGACTCCGCTTGGGTGTCACCCGTCCAGGAAGCCTCCCTTAGTCAAGGGCCCTCGGCACCCGCCCCGTATGTGACTAGCAGCCCTCCTGTGTATTTCATCGCGCCCCCGTTGTTTATATCAGCTATTCCACTCACCACCCTTCTGGGCAACCCTTTATCTCCCGCTCTGAGATCCCATCGCTGAGGGCTGGGACCCCTCCTCAGTGCTTATCCCTGTTTCCCCGCGCGAGTCTGGCGCCTGGCGTGTGGAAGGCGCTCAGTAAACGTTTGTGGAGCGAAGAAACGACGCAAAGGTGATGAGCACGACAGACCGTGATGAGCACGACGCAGTTAGGAGGCTGTTGGCCCGGCGCGGGGGAAAAGGGGGAAGGTCGGGCTCGGGGTGGCAGGACCCCAGAGGGCAGGGGTGACTGCCGGGGTGCTCTTGGGGCAAGGTGGGCGTCAAGGCCCCCAGCAAGGTTGGGATAAAGTTTCTCTCCGAGGCACAGACTGCCGCCTGCGGGCTCAGCATTTACCTCTCCCTTCCTCCTTCCTAACGCAACGTCAGCGGAGGGCTGAGGGCTTTACTGCGCATTACCTGGAAAACTTATTTCACTCCACGGCCCTAAGAGGTGGGCCTTATTATTAGCCACGGCCAGGGTTAGGGTGAGGCCACCGCTCCAGGGCAGAATTTCAGGGGGAGCCCACCCCCCCCCGCCCTAAATCATTCAGCAATCAACATAAATTATAGTTCAACGCAATATATCTTATCTTGTGGGCCGCAAGCCACCCAGGTGCCCAGGCAAGAGCCTGAAGGCACAAGCTGTTCCAGTATAGTAAAGAAAATAATTAGAATAAGAAAAGTTTTACTAGAGATAGGAAACGGATAGGATTATATCTGACTATTATTAATCATTAGTTTGTAGCATTACTCTTTGTTCTATTACCATAATAATCTCTGTTCTATTATGATTACCTTGGGGGAAACCAGGCCACACAGAGTTAGGAGCTGAAGGGCCACAGTGAGAGGTGACCAGAAGACAAGAGCGTGAGCCCTCATTCACGCCCAGAGAAGGGCCGCTGGAGGGCTCCTTGGCCTAGCGGTAATGCCAGTGCCTGGGAAGGCCCTGGTTACTTAGCAGGCCTTGGTCTAGCGGTGGCCCCAGTGCCTGGGAAGGCACCCGTTACTTAGCAGACCGAGAAAGGGAATCTCCCTCTCTCCAGGGGAGACAGAGAACGCTCTGCTCCACCACCTCTTGTGGGAGGTCTGACATTAGCCAGGCCGGCCCGCAGTCATCCGGAGGCTTCAACGTCTCCCTGTGATGCTGTGCTTCAGTGGTCACGCTCCTTGTTCACTTTCATGTTCCGCCTGTACCCCTGGCTCCCCCTTTTAAGTCCTTAGAAGACAGCAGTAGCAGAATTAGTAGAAGTACCACAGTCTTCGATCTTTCTGATAAGTGCATGGAAGAAACGCTGACGTTTGCTGTCCTCCCTCTCCACCTCGGCTACCACAAAGGGAAAGGCCCCCTGTCCAGTGGACACGTGACTCGCGTGACCTATCGATCATTGGAGATGACTGGCACTCCTTACCCTGCCCCCTTGCCTTGACTACAATAAATAGCAGCGCCTCCAGGCATTCGGGGCCACTACCTGTCTGCCTCCACGCTTTGGTGGCAGTGGTCCCCCGGGCCCAGCTGTCTTTCTTCCTATCTCTTTGTCTTCTGTCTTTATCTCTACGATCTCTCGTCTCCGCGCACACACACGAAGAGAAAACCCACAGACCCGGTAGGGGTGGACCCTACATTATCTCAGCTACAAGGTAATCAAGATATTCATGTGGACTACTGAGTCTTTCGGTGCCCCCTTGCTGTTTTATTTTTGTCCTGCGGCCGAGTGTTTCCCTCACTTCACGCCAACCCAATCTCCGCCGCCCTGTCTTGTCATCCCCATTCTACAGCCCAGCACGGTGTAGTATGGCAGCCGCTAGCCACAGGTATCTAGGGAGCCCTGGAAATGTGGTCAGTTCTAATGGAGCTGTGCTATACACATGAGATTTTGATGGCAGTGGGAGTAAAATTCTCCCAATTTTTTTCTTTTTTTTTTTTTTTTCAGACGGAGGTTCCGCTCTTGTTACCCAGCCTGGAGTCCAATGGCGCGATCTAGGCTCTCTGCAACCTCCGCCTCCCGGGTTCAAGCGATTCCCCTGCCTCAGCCTCCCGAGCAGCTGGGACTACGGGCATGTGCCACCACGCCCGGCTAAGTTTGTATTTTTAGTACAGACGGGGTTTCTCCATGTTGGTCAGGCTGGTCTCCAACTCCCGACCTCCGGTGATCTGCCCAGCTGCCGCCTCCCAAAGTGTTGCTTGCGATTACAGGCTTGAGCCACCGCTCACCCAGGCTTTTTTTCTTTTTTCTTTTTTTTTTTTTTTGAGAGACAAACTCTTGCTCTGTCGCCCAGGCTGGAGTGCAGTGGCACGATGTCGGCTCACTGCAGCCTCTACCTCCCGGGTTCCAGCGATTCTCCTGCCTCGGCCTCCTGGGTAGCTGGGATTACAGGCGTAGGCCACCACGCCCGGCTAATTTTTGTATTTTTAGGGGGTTTCGCCATGTCGGCCAGGCTGGTCTGGAGCTCCTGACCTCAGGCGATCCGCCCGCCTCGGCCTCCCAAAGCGCTGCGATTACAGGCGTAAGCCACCGCGCCGGGCTCTTTCATCCTGTCTTTATTTTCTGAGATAGAGTCTCGCTCGGACGCTCAGGTTGGACTGCAATGGCGTGATCTCGGCTCGCTGAAACTTCCGCCTCCCGGGTTCAAGCGATTCTCCTGTCTCAGCCTCCCGAGTAGCTGGGATTATTGACGCGCAGCACCACGCCCGGCTAATTTTTGTGGTTTTTGTATCTTCTGTCTTCTGCTCTTTAGTACCGCATAGAGCCGCAGAAGACTAGTGAGTCGAACAAACAGCCCCTCTTGCAGCAGTTGTTGATCACGGGGCTGCCCCCGGTACTCATCCTGTGTCTCTCGTCCAAATCCCCGCTCCTCCTCAGCTATCACCTCTGCCGATGCTGGTGGTTTCCCTGGGTACCGGGAACCAAACTCTCATTCCCCAGGGGCCTAAGCCCCCCGTGGCCAGGCCCTTCTCAAGTCAGGGTTCCTGCACATTCACAGTTACGGGTGGCCCTGGGAGTAACACCTGGCACCCAAACAGATCACCAGAGTCCACACATAGTCCACCTGCCCTCCCTGCGTAAGATCAGCTCTCCCTCCTCCCGACGATAGATCAGGGTCAATGATCCCTGCCAAGATGGCGACTGCTCCAGCCTGCTGGTCCAACCTGTCCAGCCACAGCTGTTGCTCGAAGGCTTCAAGTTCAATGGGACCCTCTCCCGCTTTCTACAAACTGGTTCCTTTATTTTTATGTTTATTTATTTGGGACGGGGTCTGGCTCTGTCACCCAGGCTGGAGTGCAGTGGTGCAATCACTGCTCACTGCAGCATCCACCTCCCAGCGTCCACCCATCCTCCTGGCCTCAGCCTCTGGAACAGCTGGGGTACAGATACGCCCCAGCCCGAACAGGTTTTCACTAGGTTGCCTGGGCTCTTTCTTTCTTTGTCTGTGTTGGTTGGTTGGTTGGTTTTTGTTTGTTTGTTTCGAGACGGGGCTCCGGCTCTGCCGCCGGGGCTGCAGGGCAATGGCGCGATCTCACCTCACTGCGGCCTTCTGGGCTCAAGCGATCCTCCCACTGTGCCCGGCCTGAAGACAGCCTTTAGAGAAAGAAGCAGGGGGAGTTCTTCCGAGGACAGACAAGATTTCTGGAGTTTGGAAAGGGTGAGAGACTGGGTCAGCGAAAGGAACATTCCGATCTTTATGTTGGGATGCAACGTATAGATACAGGGATGAGACCCAAAAGAGCCGGCAGAGATTTGTCATCGTGGTCGCAAGGCAACTGCCGGTGGCTGATCCCGTAAAGGATACACATACCTAGAGCGGAGCCTAAAGATGCATCAAGCATGACGGGTGGAGCCACGATGCTTGGACTCGAGCTCTGCTCCTGTGCGTTCCGTGATAAATGGCTTATACTACCTGCACCTCAGTTTTTCCCGGGCAAAAAAGGAAGCTTGCTGCCGGTGCGTTGGCACCTGCCTTGAAGTGCCAGCTACTCAGCGGGCTGAAGAGGAAGAAGTGCCTACTAGGAAGACACGTGGACACGTATGTTTACTGCAGCACTATTTACAATAGCAAAGACTTGGAACCAACTCGAATGCCCATGAATGATAGGCTGGATAAAGAAAGTGTGGCACGTATACACCATGGAATTACTAGGCAGCCATAAAAAAGGATGAGTTCATGTCCTCTGCGGGAACGTGGATGAAGCTGGAAGGCCTCATTCTCAGCAAACTCACACAGAAAGCGAAAACCAAACACCGCATGTTCTCGCTCCTAAGTGGGAGTTGAACAGTGAGAACACATGGGACACAGGGAGGGGAACATCACACGCCGGGCCCTGACGGGGCGTGGGGGGCAAGGGGAGAGAGAGCATTAGGCCAAATAGCCAACGCACGCGGGGCTTCAAACCTAGACGACTGGTGGCTAGGTGCAGCAAAGCACCGTGGCACACGTGTACCTATGTTCCAAACCTGCACGTCCTGCACATGTACCCCAGAACTTGGGAGGGGGTGGGGGAAACCAAAAGAGCCGGGGAGAGGCGGGGCGGGAGAGAGAGAGACAGAGAGACAGAGAGAGAGAGAGAGAGAGAGATAGACAGACAGACAGAGACAGACAGATAGAGAGATAGAGAGAGGAGAAGGAAGTTCAATTCCGGGTGGATCCCATTCCTTTTAAAGGTCGCCACCCACTCGACTGCCAAGCCGAGATCCTAAGGACCTCCCCAAAGGAGTAGGTCGTGGCCTTCCCGAAGCGCAGTAGTCACGGTGGAAACGGAAGCGTGCCGCATAAGCCTACCGTCTACCGCCCGCAGATCAGGAACCTCGCGGTACTTCAGGGAAACAGTTAAGTCGAGCCGGCGCGTCACAGGCACTCGGCGTGCAAGCCGCCCCGCAGGTGCTACCGTCTCTTACCTCCCTCTACTTTTAGGAGACGCGTTGTATCCCCGGAGGGGGTGCACCGTTCCTGGAGGTACTGCAATACCAGGTCGATGCGTGGAGTGGACGGAGCAAGCTCCTATTCCATCTCCCTGCTCCAAAAATCCATTTAATATATTGTCCTCGGATAGAGGACGTATCAGATATTAAACTGATAAGAACAGATACTACACTTGATCTTAGCCAAAAGGCCGAGAAGCGATGCGGTCGCCTTCGCGCCCGCCGTCACCATCCCACTCTCATCCACATTCAAGTCGCGGTGAGAGCCCCAGCCTCGCTCCTTGCCCCATTCCCTCTGTCTCGTCCACAGCGCTATTGACGCCCTTACACTCTCGGGCTGATTTCTCATTCTCCGCCTTTGAAAAGGGAAATCTTACACCCGTGCTTCTTCCGGCGTTCCCGGGCTTTCATTTCGAATTTGCATGCCCCGCCCTTTCACAGAGGGCGTGGCCTCCGCCGTTGACTCCGCCCCCGGGGCCGCCTCTGCCTGGGGGAGCCGGGGCTCCGCTGGGGGCGACTTCCTTGTTCGTACGGAGCCAGCGGAAAGACAGAACCGGAAGGGACTGGGGGCGAAGGCGACGGGGGTCTGTGGAAGAGACCTGTCGGCGGAGAGCGGTCCACGTTTTCCTGGAGAAAGACGAGGCCCCAGGGCAGGAGCGCGGGCTGCGCTGGGCCTTTACTTCGCCGCCCGCGGGCGGGGAGACCGGCCCCGTACCCGAGGGGACGAGGGGCCCATGCCCAGTCAGGGAAGCCGAAGGCCTGGAGGGGCTTCCGGGAGCAGGGGCTGGAGTTCCTCTGCCAGGCAGGAGGCTGGCACCAGACACCCGGCAGAGGGAGGCGGCGAGGGCCCAGCAAGGATTCTCCCCAGCCCCTGTGCCTGCGTCTCCTGCGGCTTCTGTGCGCGGACCGTGTCCTGTGCTGTGTAGGGAAAGCTGCCTCTCTGCTCGGGACGTGGATTCCTTTCCCCTCCTCCTCGCCTGGCTACCTCTGACGCAGGTCGTCAGGACTCCGCTTGGGTGTCACCCGTCCAGGAAGCCTCCCTTAGTCAAGGGCCCTCGGCACCCGCCCCGTATGTGACTAGCAGCCCTCCTGTGTATTTCATCGCGCCCCCGTTGTTTATATCAGCTATTCCACTCACCACCCTTCTGGGCAACCCTTTATCTCCCGCTCTGAGATCCCATCGCTGAGGGCTGGGACCCCTCCTCAGTGCTTATCCCTGTTTCCCCGCGCGAGTCTGGCGCCTGGCGTGTGGAAGGCGCTCAGTAAACGTTTGTGGAGCGAAGAAACGACGCAAAGGTGATGAGCACGACAGACCGTGATGAGCACGACGCAGTTAGGAGGCTGTTGGCCCGGCGCGGGGGAAAAGGGGGAAGGTCGGGCTCGGGGTGGCAGGACCCCAGAGGGCAGGGGTGACTGCCGGGGTGCTCTTGGGGCAAGGTGGGCGTCAAGGCCCCCAGCAAGGTTGGGATAAAGTTTCTCTCCGAGGCACAGACTGCCGCCTGCGGGCTCAGCATTTACCTCTCCCTTCCTCCTTCCTAACGCAACGTCAGCGGAGGGCTGAGGGCTTTACTGCGCATTACCTGGAAAACTTATTTCACTCCACGGCCCTAAGAGGTGGGCCTTATTATTAGCCACGGCCAGGGTTAGGGTGAGGCCACCGCTCCAGGGCAGAATTTCAGGGGGAGCCCACCCCCCCCCGCCCTAAATCATTCAGCAATCAACATAAATTATAGTTCAACGCAATATATCTTATCTTGTGGGCCGCAAGCCACCCAGGTGCCCAGGCAAGAGCCTGAAGGCACAAGCTGTTCCAGTATAGTAAAGAAAATAATTAGAATAAGAAAAGTTTTACTAGAGATAGGAAACGGATAGGATTATATCTGACTATTATTAATCATTAGTTTGTAGCATTACTCTTTGTTCTATTACCATAATAATCTCTGTTCTATTATGATTACCTTGGGGGAAACCAGGCCACACAGAGTTAGGAGCTGAAGGGCCACAGTGAGAGGTGACCAGAAGACAAGAGCGTGAGCCCTCATTCACGCCCAGAGAAGGGCCGCTGGAGGGCTCCTTGGCCTAGCGGTAATGCCAGTGCCTGGGAAGGCCCTGGTTACTTAGCAGGCCTTGGTCTAGCGGTGGCCCCAGTGCCTGGGAAGGCACCCGTTACTTAGCAGACCGAGAAAGGGAATCTCCCTCTCTCCAGGGGAGACAGAGAACGCTCTGCTCCACCACCTCTTGTGGGAGGTCTGACATTAGCCAGGCCGGCCCGCAGTCATCCGGAGGCTTCAACGTCTCCCTGTGATGCTGTGCTTCAGTGGTCACGCTCCTTGTTCACTTTCATGTTCCGCCTGTACCCCTGGCTCCCCCTTTTAAGTCCTTAGAAGACAGCAGTAGCAGAATTAGTAGAAGTACCACAGTCTTCGATCTTTCTGATAAGTGCATGGAAGAAACGCTGACGTTTGCTGTCCTCCCTCTCCACCTCGGCTACCACAAAGGGAAAGGCCCCCTGTCCAGTGGACACGTGACTCGCGTGACCTATCGATCATTGGAGATGACTGGCACTCCTTACCCTGCCCCCTTGCCTTGACTACAATAAATAGCAGCGCCTCCAGGCATTCGGGGCCACTACCTGTCTGCCTCCACGCTTTGGTGGCAGTGGTCCCCCGGGCCCAGCTGTCTTTCTTCCTATCTCTTTGTCTTCTGTCTTTATCTCTACGATCTCTCGTCTCCGCGCACACACACGAAGAGAAAACCCACAGACCCGGTAGGGGTGGACCCTACATTATCTCAGCTACAAGGTAATCAAGATATTCATGTGGACTACTGAGTCTTTCGGTGCCCCCTTGCTGTTTTATTTTTGTCCTGCGGCCGAGTGTTTCCCTCACTTCACGCCAACCCAATCTCCGCCGCCCTGTCTTGTCATCCCCATTCTACAGCCCAGCACGGTGTAGTATGGCAGCCGCTAGCCACAGGTATCTAGGGAGCCCTGGAAATGTGGTCAGTTCTAATGGAGCTGTGCTATACACATGAGATTTTGATGGCAGTGGGAGTAAAATTCTCCCAATTTTTTTCTTTTTTTTTTTTTTTTCAGACGGAGGTTCCGCTCTTGTTACCCAGCCTGGAGTCCAATGGCGCGATCTAGGCTCTCTGCAACCTCCGCCTCCCGGGTTCAAGCGATTCCCCTGCCTCAGCCTCCCGAGCAGCTGGGACTACGGGCATGTGCCACCACGCCCGGCTAAGTTTGTATTTTTAGTACAGACGGGGTTTCTCCATGTTGGTCAGGCTGGTCTCCAACTCCCGACCTCCGGTGATCTGCCCAGCTGCCGCCTCCCAAAGTGTTGCTTGCGATTACAGGCTTGAGCCACCGCTCACCCAGGCTTTTTTTCTTTTTTCTTTTTTTTTTTTTTTTGAGAGACAAACTCTTGCTCTGTCGCCCAGGCTGGAGTGCAGTGGCGCGATGTCGGCTCACTGCAGCCTCTACCTCCCGGGTTCCAGCGATTCTCCTGCCTCGGCCTCCTGGGTAGCTGGGATTACAGGCGTAGGCCACCACGCCCGGCTAATTTTTGTATTTTTAGGGGGTTTCGCCATGTCGGCCAGGCTGGTCTGGAGCTCCTGACCTCAGGCGATCCGCCCGCCTCGGCCTCCCAAAGCGCTGCGATTACAGGCGTAAGCCACCGCGCCGGGCTCTTTCATCCTGTCTTTATTTTCTGAGATAGAGTCTCGCTCGGACGCTCAGGTTGGACTGCAATGGCGTGATCTCGGCTCGCTGAAACTTCCGCCTCCCGGGTTCAAGCGATTCTCCTGTCTCAGCCTCCCGAGTAGCTGGGATTATTGACGCGCAGCACCACGCCCGGCTAATTTTTGTGGTTTTTGTATCTTCTGTCTTCTGCTCTTTAGTACCGCATAGAGCCGCAGAAGACTAGTGAGTCGAACAAACAGCCCCTCTTGCAGCAGTTGTTGATCACGGGGCTGCCCCCGGTACTCATCCTGTGTCTCTCGTCCAAATCCCCGCTCCTCCTCAGCTATCACCTCTGCCGATGCTGGTGGTTTCCCTGGGTACCGGGAACCAAACTCTCATTCCCCAGGGGCCTAAGCCCCCCGTGGCCAGGCCCTTCTCAAGTCAGGGTTCCTGCACATTCACAGTTACGGGTGGCCCTGGGAGTAACACCTGGCACCCAAACAGATCACCAGAGTCCACACATAGTCCACCTGCCCTCCCTGCGTAAGATCAGCTCTCCCTCCTCCCGACGATAGATCAGGGTCAATGATCCCTGCCAAGATGGCGACTGCTCCAGCCTGCTGGTCCAACCTGTCCAGCCACAGCTGTTGCTCGAAGGCTTCAAGTTCAATGGGACCCTCTCCCGCTTTCTACAAACTGGTTCCTTTATTTTTATGTTTATTTATTTGGGACGGGGTCTGGCTCTGTCACCCAGGCTGGAGTGCAGTGGTGCAATCACTGCTCACTGCAGCATCCACCTCCCAGCGTCCACCCATCCTCCTGGCCTCAGCCTCTGGAACAGCTGGGGTACAGATACGCCCCAGCCCGAACAGGTTTTCACTAGGTTGCCTGGGCTCTTTCTTTCTTTGTCTGTGTTGGTTGGTTGGTTGGTTTTTGTTTGTTTGTTTCGAGACGGGGCTCCGGCTCTGCCGCCGGGGCTGCAGGGCAATGGCGCGATCTCACCTCACTGCGGCCTTCTGGGCTCAAGCGATCCTCCCACTGTGCCCGGCCTGAAGACAGCCTTTAGAGAAAGAAGCAGGGGGAGTTCTTCCGAGGACAGACAAGATTTCTGGAGTTTGGAAAGGGTGAGAGACTGGGTCAGCGAAAGGAACATTCCGATCTTTATGTTGGGATGCAACGTATAGATACAGGGATGAGACCCAAAAGAGCCGGCAGAGATTTGTCATCGTGGTCGCAAGGCAACTGCCGGTGGCTGATCCCGTAAAGGATACACATACCTAGAGCGGAGCCTAAAGATGCATCAAGCATGACGGGTGGAGCCACGATGCTTGGACTCGAGCTCTGCTCCTGTGCGTTCCGTGATAAATGGCTTATACTACCTGCACCTCAGTTTTTCCCGGGCAAAAAAGGAAGCTTGCTGCCGGTGCGTTGGCACCTGCCTTGAAGTGCCAGCTACTCAGCGGGCTGAAGAGGAAGAAGTGCCTACTAGGAAGACACGTGGACACGTATGTTTACTGCAGCACTATTTACAATAGCAAAGACTTGGAACCAACTCGAATGCCCATGAATGATAGGCTGGATAAAGAAAGTGTGGCACGTATACACCATGGAATTACTAGGCAGCCATAAAAAAGGATGAGTTCATGTCCTCTGCGGGAACGTGGATGAAGCTGGAAGGCCTCATTCTCAGCAAACTCACACAGAAAGCGAAAACCAAACACCGCATGTTCTCGCTCCTAAGTGGGAGTTGAACAGTGAGAACACATGGGACACAGGGAGGGGAACATCACACGCCGGGCCCTGACGGGGCGTGGGGGGCAAGGGGAGAGAGAGCATTAGGCCAAATAGCCAACGCACGCGGGGCTTCAAACCTAGACGACTGGTGGCTAGGTGCAGCAAAGCACCGTGGCACACGTGTACCTATGTTCCAAACCTGCACGTCCTGCACATGTACCCCAGAACTTGGGAGGGGGCGGGAGAGAGAGAGAGAGAGAGACAGAGAGACAGAGAGACAGAGAGAGAGAGATAGACAGACAGACAGACAGACAGAGACAGACAGACAGACAGATAGAGAGATAGAGAGAGGAGAAGGAAGTTCAATTCCGGGTGGATCCCATTCCTTTTAAAGGTCGCCACCCACTCGACTGCCAAGCCGAGATCCTAAGGACCTCCCCAAAGGAGTAGGTCGTGGCCTTCCCGAAGCGCAGTAGTCACGGTGGAAACGGAAGCGTGCCGCATAAGCCTACCGTCTACCGCCCGCAGATCAGGAACCTCGCGGTACTTCAGGGAAACAGTTAAGTCGAGCCGGCGCGTCACAGGCACTCGGCGTGCAAGCCGCCCCGCAGGTGCTACCGTCTCTTACCTCCCTCTACTTTTAGGAGACGCGTTGTATCCCCGGAGGGGGTGCACCGTTCCTGGAGGTACTGCAATACCAGGTCGATGCGTGGAGTGGACGGAGCAAGCTCCTATTCCATCTCCCTGCTCCAAAAATCCATTTAATATATTGTCCTCGGATAGAGGACGTATCAGATATTAAACTGATAAGAACAGATACTACACTTGATCTTAGCCAAAAGGCCGAGAAGCGATGCGGTCGCCTTCGCGCCCGCCGTCACCGTCCCACTCTCATCCACATTCAAGTCGCGGTGAGAGCCCCAGCCTCGCTCCTTGCCCCATTCCCTCTGTCTCGTCCACAGCGCTATTGACGCCCTTACACTCTCGGGCTGATTTCTCATTCTCCGCCTTTGAAAAGGGAAATCTTACACCCGTGCTTCTTCCGGCGTTCCCGGGCTTTCATTTCGAATTTGCATGCCCCGCCCTTTCACAGAGGGCGTGGCCTCCGCCGTTGACTCCGCCCCCGGGGCCGCCTCTGCCTGGGGGAGCCGGGGCTCCGCTGGGGGCGACTTCCTTGTTCGTACGGAGCCAGCGGAAAGACAGAACCGGAAGGGACTGGGGGCGAAGGCGACGGGGGTCTGTGGAAGAGACCTGTCGGCGGAGAGCGGTCCACGTTTTCCTGGAGAAAGACGAGGCCCCAGGGCAGGAGCGCGGGCTGCGCTGGGCCTTTACTTCGCCGCCCGCGGGCGGGGAGACCGGCCCCGTACCCGAGGGGACGAGGGGCCCATGCCCAGTCAGGGAAGCCGAAGGCCTGGAGGGGCTTCCGGGAGCAGGGGCTGGAGTTCCTCTGCCAGGCAGGAGGCTGGCACCAGACACCCGGCAGAGGGAGGCGGCGAGGGCCCAGCAAGGATTCTCCCCAGCCCCTGTGCCTGCGTCTCCTGCGGCTTCTGTGCGCGGACCGTGTCCTGTGCTGTGTAGGGAAAGCTGCCTCTCTGCTCGGGACGTGGATTCCTTTCCCCTCCTCCTCGCCTGGCTACCTCTGACGCAGGTCGTCAGGACTCCGCTTGGGTGTCACCCGTCCAGGAAGCCTCCCTTAGTCAAGGGCCCTCGGCACCCGCCCCGTATGTGACTAGCAGCCCTCCTGTGTATTTCATCGCGCCCCCGTTGTTTATATCAGCTATTCCACTCACCACCCTTCTGGGCAACCCTTTATCTCCCGCTCTGAGATCCCATCGCTGAGGGCTGGGACCCCTCCTCAGTGCTTATCCCTGTTTCCCCGCGCGAGTCTGGCGCCTGGCGTGTGGAAGGCGCTCAGTAAACGTTTGTGGAGCGAAGAAACGACGCAAAGGTGATGAGCACGACAGACCGTGATGAGCACGACGCAGTTAGGAGGCTGTTGGCCCGGCGCGGGGGAAAAGGGGGAAGGTCGGGCTCGGGGTGGCAGGACCCCAGAGGGCAGGGGTGACTGCCGGGGTGCTCTTGGGGCAAGGTGGGCGTCAAGGCCCCCAGCAAGGTTGGGATAAAGTTTCTCTCCGAGGCACAGACTGCCGCCTGCGGGCTCAGCATTTACCTCTCCCTTCCTCCTTCCTAACGCAACGTCAGCGGAGGGCTGAGGGCTTTACTGCGCATTACCTGGAAAACTTATTTCACTCCACGGCCCTAAGAGGTGGGCCTTATTATTAGCCACGGCCAGGGTTAGGGTGAGGCCACCGCTCCAGGGCAGAATTTCAGGGGGCGCCCACCCCCCCCCCCGCCCTAAATCATTCAGCAATCAACATAAATTATAGTTCAACGCAATATATCTTATCTTGTGGGCCGCAAGCCACCCAGGTGCCCAGGCAAGAGCCTGAAGGCACAAGCTGTTCCAGTATAGTAAAGAAAATAATTAGAATAAGAAAAGTTTTACTAGAGATAGGAAACGGATAGGATTATATCTGACTATTATTAATCATTAGTTTGTAGCATTACTCTTTGTTCTATTACCATAATAATCTCTGTTCTGTTATGATTACCTTGGGGGAAACCAGGCCACACAGAGTTAGGAGCTGAAGGGCCACAGTGAGAGGTGACCAGAAGACAAGAGCGTGAGCCCTCATTCACGCCCAGAGAAGGGCCGCTGGAGGGCTCCTTGGCCTAGCGGTAATGCCAGTGCCTGGGAAGGCCCTGGTTACTTAGCAGGCCTTGGTCTAGCGGTGGCCCCAGTGCCTGGGAAGGCACCCGTTACTTAGCAGACCGAGAAAGGGAATCTCCCTCTCTCCAGGGGAGACAGAGAACGCTCTGCTCCACCACCTCTTGTGGGAGGTCTGACATTAGCCAGGCCGGCCCGCAGTCATCCGGAGGCTTCAACGTCTCCCTGTGATGCTGTGCTTCAGTGGTCACGCTCCTTGTTCACTTTCATGTTCCGCCTGTACACCTGGCTCCTCCTTTTAAGTCCTTAGAAGACAGCAGTAGCAGAATTAGTAGAAGTACCACAGTCTTCGATCTTTCTGATAAGTGCATGGAAGAAACGCTGACGTTTGCTGTCCTCCCTCTCCACCTCGGCTACCACAAAGGGAAAGGCCCCCTGTCCAGTGGACACGTGACTCGCGTGACCTATCGATCATTGGAGATGACTGGCACTCCTTACCCTGCCCCCTTGCCTTGACTACAATAAATAGCAGCGCCTCCAGGCATTCGGGGCCACTACCTGTCTGCCTCCACGCTTTGGTGGCAGTGGTCCCCCGGGCCCAGCTGTCTTTCTTCCTATCTCTTTGTCTTCTGTCTTTATCTCTACGATCTCTCGTCTCCGCGCACACACACGAAGAGAAAACCCACAGACCCGGTAGGGGTGGACTCCACATTATCTCAGGTGTAAGATCATGAAGATACTCATGTGGACTACTGAGTTTTTCCGTGCCCCCTTAGCGTTTCATCTTGTTCTTTTCTGCGAGTGTTTTGTTTGGTTTTAGTCTGTCTTGATCTAGTGGCAGCGCCAATACGTGGCGAAGGAGTTTGTTACTTTACAAGTGGTGAAAAGAATCTTTAACTAACTCTACAGTTCTCATGGAGAGAAAGTGAAAAACACGTTGTTTTATAGCCGTTTATGGAACACAGAACAGTTACAACTTGCACTGAGAGCCCGAGTCTTCCTCTTTCTTTTACTCATGCTGAGCTCACGGTTCGAAAATTCGTCCTCACGTGAACACGTACTCTCTTCCCTACTTTCACATGCTTTTCAGTTTTATAATTTTTAACGTTTCATCAGTAAGAATGTTTCAAGTTTTCGGGGATATTCACGTTCATTTTTTTTTCGTATAGCTCCTGGAGAAGCAGCCATTTGAAATTTGCATGCCCCGTCCCAGAGACCCAGTGCTCTCTTTTCTCCGTCGGCAAGCCAGCCACAGAATAGGAAAGCCCCTGTAAATCATGGAAATTGCTGGGAAGCTCTTTCTGCTTCGTTACCCTCAAGAGGAAATGTCCAGAATGAAAGAGACCCGAAGTTTTCTGTGAGGGTTTTCTTTTCCTTTCTTTTTTGAGACGGAGTCTCGCTCTGTCGCCCAGGCTGGAGTGCAGTGGCGTGACCTCGGCTCACTGCAACCTCCCAGGTTCACGCCGTTCTCCTGCCTCAGCCTCCCGAGTAGCTAGGACTACAGGCAGCAGCCACCATGCCCAGCCAATTTTTCGTATTTTTAGTAGAGATGGGGGGTCTCATCATGTTAGCCAGGATGGTCTCGATATCCTGACCTCGTGATCCGCCCGCCTCAGCCTCCTAAAGTGCTGGGATTACAGGCTTGAGTCACCGCGCCTTGCCTTCTGTGAGGCTTTTCTTTCCAACATCTCTCTCTCTTTTTCTTGTATTTTTCTTTTTCTTTTTTTTTTTTTTTTGAGATGGAGTTTTGCTCTTGATTCCCATGTTGGAGTGGAATGGCGCGATCTCGGCTCACTGCAACCTCCACCTCCCAGGTACAAGCGATTCTCCTGCCTCAGCCTCCGGAGTGGCTGGGATTACAGGGATGCGCCACCACACCCAGCTAATTTTGTATTTTTAGTAGAGGTGGGGTTTCGCCATGTTGGGCAGGCTGGTCTCGAACTCAGGTGATCTGCCTGCCTCGTCCTCCCAAAGTGTTGGGATTACAGGTGTGAGCCACCATGCCCGGCGATTACAGAATTTCTTTTTTTCTTTCTGTCTTTTTTTTTTTTGGTGATGGAGTTTCGCTCCTGTTGCCCAGGGGAGTGCAATGGCAGGATCTCGGCTAACCCCAACCTCCACCTCCTGGGTTCAGGTGATTCTCCTGCCTCAGCCTCCTGAGTAGCTGGGATTACAGGCATGTGCCACCACACTTGGCTAATTTTGTATTTTTAGTAGAGACCAGGTTTCTCCATGTTGATCAGGCTGGTCTCAAACTCCTGACCTCAGGTGATCCTCCTGCCTCGGCCTCCCAACGTGTTGGGATTATAGGCGTGAGCCACCAGGCCTGGCGGTTACAGAATTTCTAAGCAGCAAAGCATTCAAGAGGTGACTTTGGTGCTGTTAAAAGCATCCAGGCTTTTGTTGTTATTTTTGCTATTTTTGTTTTTTTGAGATAGTCTCACTCTGTTGCCCAAGCTGGCATGCAGTGGCAAGATCTTGGCTCACTGCAACCTCTGCCTGCAGAGAATCAAGTGATTCTCGTGCCTCAGTCTCCTGAGTAGCTGGGATTACATGTGCCTGCCACCACACCCAGCTAATTTTTGTATTTTTATTAGAGATAGGGTTTCACCATGTTTGCCAGGCTGGTCTCAAACTCCTGATGTGAGTTGATCTGCCCATCTCAGTCTCCCAAAGTGGTGGGATTACAGGCATGAGCCATCGTGCCCAGTAGCATTCTGTTCTTTTTTTTTTTTTTTTTTGAGACGGAGTCTCGCTCTGTCGCCCAGGCTGGACTGACTGCAGTGGCGTGATCTCGGCTCACTGCAACCTTCGCCTCCTGGGTTCAAACAATTCTCCTGCCTCAGTCTCCCGAGTAGCTGGGACCACAGACGCCCACCACCACGCCAGGCTAATTTTTGTATTTTTAGTAGAGATGGGGTTTCACCATATTGGCCAGGCTGGTCTCAAACTCTTGACCTCGTGATCTGCCTGCCTAGGCCTCCCAAAGTGCTGGGATTACAGGGATGAGCCACCACATCTGGCCAGCATTCAGTTGTAAAAGTGAAACAGACCAGGAGCAGTGTCTCATGCCTGTAGTCCCAGCCCTTTGGGAGGCTGAGTTGAGCAGATCACAAGGTCAGTAGTTCAAGACCAGCCTGGCCAATATAGTGAAACCCCATCTCTACTAAAAATACAAAAATTAGCAGGGTGTTGTGGCGGGCTCCTGTAATCCCCACTACTTGGGAGGCTGAGGCAGAGAACTGCTTAAACCCGGGAGGCAGAGGTTGCAATGAGCCAAGATCACACCACTGCACGCTGGCCTGGGTGACAGAACGAGACTCCATTAAAAAAAAAAAAGTTAAAATGAGCATACAATTTCAAAAAATTTGCAGCCTGACAATGCGGTAGAAAAGAAAAACCCAGGCCGGGTGCAGTGCCTGATGCCCATAATCCCAGTACTTTGAGAGGCTGAAGTGGGCAGATCATGATGTCAAGAGATTGGGACCATCCTGGCCAACCTGGTGAAACCCGGTCTCTACTGAAAATACAAAAATTAGCTGGGCATGGTGGCGCACACCTGTAATCCCAGCTACTCGGGAGGCTGAGGCAGGAGAATCACTTGAACTCGGGAGGCGGAGGTTGCAATGAGCCGAGATTGTGCCAGTGCACTCCAGCCTGGCAACAGATCAAGACTCCATCTCAAAAAAAAAAAAAAAATTCTGAGGAGAAATTCAAGCTGGCCTCAGAAATTTGCATAAGTAACGAGAAGCCAAATGTTAATCATGAAGATGGTGGGGGGAAATGTCTCCAGAGTATGTCAGAGACCTTCATGTGGCAGACCCTCCCATCACAGGCTTGGAGGTCTAGTAGGAAAAAATGGTTTCATGGGCTGTGCCCAGGGCCCCCCTGCTCTGTGCAGCCTGGGGACTTGGTGCCTTGTATCCCAGCTGCTCCAGCCACAGCTAAAAGGGGCCAAGGTGCAGCTCAGGCTGTGGCTTCAGAGGGTGCAAACCCTAGGCCTTGGCAGCTTTCATGTGGTGTTGTGCCTGCGAGTGCACAGAAGTCAAGAATTGAGGCTCGGGAACCTCCGCCAAGATTTCAGAGGATGTGTAGAAATGCCTGGATGTCCAGGTAGAGGTGGGCTGCAGGGGTGGAGCCCTCATGGAGAACCACTGCTAGGGCAGTGCAAAGGGAAATTGTGGGGTGCAAGCCCTCACACAGACTCCCAACTGGGGCAGTGCCTAGTGGAGCTGCAAGAAAAGAGTCACTGTCCTCCAGACCCCAGAATGGTAGCTCCACTGACAGCTTGCACCTTGCTCCTGGAAAAGCCACAGACACTCAAGGCCTGCCTGTGAAAGCAGCTGGGAGGGGGTGCTATACCCTGCAAAGCCACAGGGGCAGAGCTGCCAAGGCCATGGGAGCCCACCTCTTGCATCAGTGTGACCTGGACATGAGACATGGAGTCAAAGGAAATCATTTTGGGGCTTTAAGATTTGACTGCTGCCAGGCATGTTGGCTCACTCCTGTAATTCCAGCACTTTGGGAGGCCGAGGTGGGAGGATCGCTTGAGTTCAGGAGTTCAAGACCAGCCTGGCCAACATGGTGAAACTCCGTCTCTACTAAAAATACAAAAAAAATTAGCCAGGCATTGTGGCATGTGCCTGTAATCCCAGCTACTCAGGAGGCTGAGGCAGAAGAATTGCTTGAACCCGGGAGGTGGAGGTTGCAGTGAGCCGAGATCGTGCCACTGCACTCCAGCCTGGGTGACAGAGCAAGACTGCATCTCAAAAAAAAAAAAAAAAAAAAAAAATTTGACTGCTCCACTGGACTTCAGACTTGCATAGGAGATCTGTAATCCCTTTGTTTTGGCCAATTTCTCCCATTTTGAACAGCTGTATTTACTCAATGCCTGTACCCTCATTGTATCTAGGAATTAACAAACTTGCTTTTTTTTTTTTCTTTTTGAGACAGAGTCTCACTCTGTCACCCAGGCTGGAGTGCAGTGCCATGATCTTGGCTCACTGCAACCTCTGCCTCCTGGGTTCAAGCGATTCTCCTGCTTCGGCCTCTTGAGTAGCTGGGATTACAGGCATGTGCCACCACACCTGGCTAATTTTTTTGTATTTTTAGTAGAGACGGGGTTTCACTATGTTGGCCAGACTGGTCTCAAACTCCCAAACTCAGATGATCTGCCTGCCTTGGCCTCCCAAAGTGCTGGGATCACAGGCATGAGCCACCATACCCAACCCTAACTTGCTTTTGATTGTACAGGCTGGTAGGCGGAAGGGACTTGCCTTGTCTCAGATGAGACTTTGGACTGTAGACTTTTGAGTTAATGCTAAAATAAGACTTTGGGAGACTGTTGGGAAGGCATGATAGGTTTTGAAATGTGAGGACATGAGATTTGGGAGGGGCTACAGCAAAATGATATGGTTTGGCTGTGTCCCCACCCAAGTCTCATCTTGAATTGTAGCCCCCATAATTCCCACGTGTCATGGGAGGGACCCAGTGGGAGGTAATTGAATCATGGGGCCAGGACTTTTCCATATTGTTCTCATGATAGTGAATAAGTCTCACAAGATCTGATGGTTTTATAAAGGGGAGTTCCCCTGCACAAGTTCTCTCTCACCTTCCACCATGTAAGACATGCCTTTCACCTTCCACCATGTAAGACATGCCTTTCACCTTCCACCATGATTGTGAGGCTTCCCCAGCCACGTGGAACTGTGAGTCCATTAAACCTCTTTTTCTTTATAAATTACCCAGTCTCAGGTATGTTTTTATTAGCAGCACGAGCACAGACTCATGCAGACTTATTGGACCCCAGGTAGCAAATGTGGGATGTCTATTTTCCCCCAGCATGCCCAGGGTTAAGGTGAGCCCAGTCAGCTTCCACCAGTTACACACACAGGTGCAGTTTGTTAGAGTTGGTGCAGTTAGATTAGTTAGAGGTGGGCCCAAGGACTTTGGGGATGCGGGTTGAGGGGGTGGGTAGTGGGGTGACAGGTACCAAAGGGTAGCAGAGGGAGGGATGGTAGAGGTGATTGGAGAGTGTGACCCTCAAAGTGGATGGGGTTATGGCAATCGACAATGACATGACCTAGGGTTAGACCAGGGAAGTGAGTGGCTGGGGTAGTCAAAGCTGAGGTCAAGGAATTGGGGAACCAGGGTGTCGATTGATGACAGGAGTTATGCTGGAGAAAGACAGTGCTCCAGGAGCTAAAAACCTTCAAGGAATAAAGTAAGTGTTGGCATGGAGTGACCAGCAGCCAGGAGAGACAACAGCAACAAGGAGAGGTAGTGGGCAGCACAGGTGCAAGGCACAATGGAATGAGAGGTGGGGAGAGCAAACAGAAAGAGGAAAGCAAGCAATGTCTTCAGCGGGAGGATAGAGCAAACGAAGAAAGGGGGGCCGGGCACAGTGGCTCACACCTGTAATCCCAGCACTTTGGGAGGCCAATGCGGGTGGATCACCTGAGGTCGGCAGTTTGAGACCAGCCTGACCATCATGGAGAAACCCCGTCTCTACTAAAAATACAAAAAAAATTTAGCTGGGCGTGGTGGCACATGCCTGTAATCCCAGCTACTCCGGAGGCTGAGGCAGGAGAATCGCTTGAACCCAGGAGGTGGAGGTTGCAGTGAGCCGAGATCGTACCATTGCACTCCAGCCTGGGCAACAAGAGTGAAACTCAGCCTCAAAAAAAAAAAAAAAAAAAAAAAAGAAGAAGAAGAAGAAAGGAGGCTGGGAATAGGGAGGATGGTAGGAAAATTAGCAAGGTTTCAGGAATCAGACATGGGTAAGAGACCGGAGCTTCTTGTGACTGGCGGGCATAGGGCAGAAATGCAGAACTGTGGGATCGTTCTACAGTGAGTGGCAGATACCTGGAAGGCAGCTGCAGCCTTAGGTCTTGGCTCTCACTACCTGGGTGATGTCACCTCTGTCCAAGCAGTCGATCCCAGGAGACTCCGAAGACCACCATAGCAGTCCTTAGCGCCAGGTGAGTCTGCTAAAATAAAAACACAACGCTTTGCCGAGAAGCAGGGTAAAAAAAAGCTTCATCGCCGGCTGCAATCGAATTTCGGGGACAGGCAGGGTGCAGTAACTCAGGCCTGTAATCCCAGCACTTTGGGAGGCCCAAACGGGTGGATCACTTTGAGGCCAGGCGTTCGAGACCAACCTGGCCAACATGGCAAAACCCCGTCTCTACTAAAAATGCAAAAAATTAGCCAGTCGTGGTAGGCACGTGCCTGTAATCCCAGCTACTCAGGAGGCTGAGGCACAAGAATCACCTGAACTTGGGAGGCAGAGGTTGCAGTAAGCCCAGATGTGGCCACTGCACTCCAGCCGGGGTTGGGGGTTGTGGGGGACAGAGTGAGACTATCTTAAAAAAAAAAAAAAAATAGGAAGTGGACACTAGCCACAGACCCAAAAGAAAACGAGCAAAAATGTAAAGCCTACTTTTGGCAATCGCTCATGTGGAGAGGAATGAATGCAGCGTTCTTGAAATTATTGAAATATTAGATCCAGAAGCTGAAGTGGGAGAACCATCTGAGTCCAGGAAGTCGAGATCATAGTGAACTCTCATCCCGCCACTGCACTCCAGCATGGATGACAAAAGTGACACTCTATAAGACAAAAAAAAAAAAAAAAAAAAGGCGGGGAGGGGGGCTGGTCACACATACTCTCACCTAGACAAGGATATCGACGACCAATTCTTAAGCCAGTGAAAGTATACAGACACACCTAAAATAAAAACTTAATTACACTTGCATGATATAACGCAGTAGGAACGTGAATATAACAAGGTCTAACCTTTAAAACACAACGCTCACTCACCTAAAAAAACGTTCACCTTTGTTTGAAGTACTACAACCTCCCATCCCCACTGTTTTCTCCAAAAACCCCCTCAACACAGCGTTCTCGGAGGAAAAAAAAAAACGCACACACTAACCTACTAAAAACACACATAATTACACCTCACCACAGACTGAGATCCAGAAAATTTTGCTAAACCCAGCAGCTTTGCCGTCGCCATTACCACCCTCACATCACCATATTACACTCACGGTGAGCAACGATAGGGGCAATTGACAACTTCCTTTGTTTCTCAATAGGCCTGTTGAAAACAGCAAGCCTTTGGGCATGGTTTATAGTTGGCTACGTTTTCAAGTGAATTCTCAGATCTGTTTTTGCCCCGTGGCTGAAGCGCCATTTCTAATTTGCATGTCTCGCCCTTTCCCGCGTGGGTAGGCGTGGCTACGGCGATCTGAGTCCCCGCTGCCGTCCAGCTCTGCTCGCAGCGGCCGGCCGAAGTTGGGCTGGGGCTCCCGGTCTGGACCAGCCGGGGGTCAAGACAGTGGTCAGGGGGAAATGCGCGTGGGCGTCACTAGCGGTCTGTGGAAGGGAGTTGGAGGAGAGTGGTCCGAGCTCTTTTGAGGAAAGCCATCAGGTCATCACTGTAAAGACTGGAGCGTCCCGCGGCCTGGCTGGGTCCGAAGCGACGGCGGAGCCGACGAGGCCCCGCCGCCCCCCACCCCCTTTCCGGGGCCACAGAGAGAAGTCGGGCCGCGAGACCGCGCCGAGGGGGCTGCCGCCCTGGGAGTCAAAGCCCCGTCCGCGCGCCTTGCCCTGTCGGCGGGGCACTGGGGGCAAACCACTTAACCTCCGGACTCTGTTTCCCCAGCTGGAAAACAGAAACACCAATGCCTACCTCGTGGGGTGGAGGGAGCAGAAACGGAGCCGAGGAAGGGACCGTGGCTCGGTAGTCTGCAATGTGAGTCAGAGTCTCCCACAAGCTTCCCCAGAAGGGGTCATGACTGTGAAATGACTGAGACAATAAAATAGGAAGCATTTACTGTTTGGCTTAGGCTCTGTGTTAAGTGCTCTCCTCATTACAAACTTGCAAAAGTTACATACAGATGCAGAAGCTGAGGCAGAGAGGTTAAGCAGCTTGCCCAAGACCACAGGGAGGCAGGATTTGAACCTAGGTGCACTGGCCACAGCATCTTCCCCATCACTCCATCCACCTGTGAAGCAGAGAGCCTAGAGCCAAAAATGGATACCTAGAGAAAGATAATTTGTTCTTGTGTGTCCAGCACTCTGTGAGACAAAGCACTGAGCCTGAGACACAAGTCTTCTGTCTGCAGAGAGGCAAGAACCAAGCTGTCTGCTGCAGCAGTTGAGAAGAGCCTCGGCCCTGGCACTGTGGCTCATGCCTGTAATCCCAACACTTTGGGAGGCCGAAATGGGAGGATCACTTGAGCCCAGGAGTTCGAGACCAGCCTTGACAACAAAGTGAGAGCCCCATCTCTACAAAAAAAAAAAAAAAAAAAAATACAGAAAATGTACCGGGCGTGGTGGAGCAGGCTTGTAGTCCCAGTGACTGGGGAGACTGAGCTTGGGGGACTACTTGAGCCCTGGGAGGACCACTTGAGCCCTGGGAAACCAGCTTGAGCCCCAGGAGGCCAAAGCGGCAATGAGCTGTGATCAGGCCACTGCACTCCACTCCAACCTGGGGGACCAATTGAGACCCTATCTCAAAAAAAAAAAACAAAAAAAAAAAACAAATGGCCAGGCAGGGTGGCTCACACCTGTAATCCCAGTACTTTGGGAGGCCTAGGCGGGCAGATCATCTGAGGTCAGGAGTTCGAGACTGGCCTGGCCAACATGGTGAAACCTCCTCTCTACCAAAAATACAAAAAATTAGCCAGGCGTGGTGGTGGGCACCTGTAATCCCAGCTACTTGGGGGGCTGAGGTGGGAGAATCGCTTGAACCCAGAGGCGGAGGCTGTAGTGAGCCACAATGGCACCATCGCACTCCAGCCTGGGAGACAGAGCAACACTCCGTCTCAAAAAAAAAAAAAAAAAAAAGTCGGGCATGGTTGGCGGGTGCCTGTAATCCCAGCTAATCGGGAGGCTGAAGCAGGAGAATTGCTTGAGCCTGGGAGGTGGAGATTGCAATGAGCCAAGACCATGCCACCCACTGCACTCCAGCCTGGGCAACTGAGCGAGACGCCGTATCAAAAAAAAAAAAAAATGCAAGGGAAAACAGCTTAGGCAAGTCACTCCCCTGAGGCTTATTTTTTTTCCTGTGTAAAACAGGAATCTTAAAATCTAGTCTGTAGTCCTGGCATTCTCTGCCCTCATCCACACAGGGTCTCTGTTCTCTTTTACCTGGCTTTATTCTACTCGGTGGCACCTGTCACCCCACATTTTATACAATGATATGTTTATTGCATTTTAGCATAGTAGAATGTAAGCTCCAGAGCAGGAATCTTTGTCGCTTGTTCACTTTTATATGACTAGCACCCTGAACAATGCCTGGCATATAGTAGCCACTCAGTATATATTTTCTGAATGAATGAATGAATATTAAATATATTAATATTTCCTACAATAGAAAGTGATTAGTAAATCTCCTGGCTTGTGGTAAGTATCATGACCCTGCAGGGCTCACTATTTTACTGCCTCTCTGCTCATTTTCATGTTTATCAGGCCATCTTTTGCTTGCTAATTTGGTTTCCCAGGTACTGTTTTTTTGTTTTTTTATTTTAGTAGAGATGGGTTCTCTCTATGTTGCCCAGGCTGATCTCAAACTCCTGAGCTCAAGCAATCATCCTTCCTCAGCCTCCCAAAGTGCTGGGGTTACAGGCATCAGCCATCATTCCCAGTCCCCGGTATTGTTTTTGAGTACTTAGGGGAGCCAAGGGGAAACTTCCGTCTTTGCCCTGTGAAGGTTCAGTGAAAAATCACTGGCACGAGGCAGATTAACAGGAGAAAAGGCATATAATTTTGTTTTTAATGTGTATACATGAGAGTCTTCAGAACAAAGACCCAAAGATACAGAGAAAATTGTCCGTTTTAATGCTTAGGGTCAATAAAGTATGGAAGGCCATGTAGAAATATGACTGGACAAGAGGACATGCTGTAAGGAGAATACAATGAGTGGGGAAATCCCTAAGGCCCCTGTCAGTACAGGTTTTATTTTATTTTTTTTCTCAACACAGTCTCACTCTATTGCCCAAACCAGAGTGCAGTGGCGTGATCATAGCTCACGGTAACCTCAAACTCCTGGGCTCAAGAGATCCTCCCATCTCAACCTCCTAAGCAGCTAGGACTACAGGTGTGTGCCACCACACCCAGCTAAGTTTGTTAAGTTTTTAATTTTTTGTAGAAACAGTGTCTTGCTGGCCGGGCGCAGTGGCTCACGCCTGTAATCCCAGCACTTTGGGAGGCCAAGGTGGGCGGATTACAGGGTCAGGAGATCGAGACCATCCTGGCTAACGTGGTGAAACCCTGTGTCTACTAAACATACAAAAAAATTAGCCGGGCGCGGTGGTGGGCACCTGTAGTCCCAGCTACTTGGGAGGCTGAGGCAGGACAATGGCGTGAACCCAGGAGGCGGAGGTTGCAGTGAGCCGAGATCGCGCCACTGCACTCCAGCCTGGGCGACAGAGCAAGACTCCGTCTCAAAAAAAAAAAAGAAACAGTGTCTTGCTATGTTGCCTTTTGAGACTCAAAGTGGAAATTTCTTGAAGCCTTTTTCATCTCTTTCTCTTCAGCCACACTTTCCATGACGAGCTGTTGCTGTCTGTCACTTTCTCCTTTAGACTTTTGCCAGATAGAGGATCTTGAACTCCTGGCCTCAAGCGATCCTCCTGCCTCGGCCTCCCACAGTATGGGAATTACAGGCGTGGCCTGTCCAGATCCTTGTTGGCTTCTCTGAGCATGTATTCCTTCCTTCTGGGTATCGGGCAGGACGCTCTGTGGAATGGGGGTCTTATGACCTACAGTCAAACAAAGTAGGTCAGGTAATTTCTTTGTGGCCAGTTTTTACAGATAGGACAGAGGGAAAAACAGAGTAATATTTTTACGCTTGCAGGCTGGCTTTGGAGAAAAGGGCTTCTGGTTTCTATGACCTGCCTCAGGGAAGAGGGATTTTTGTGTCTATGGCTAGCCTCAGGGGAGAATGGGACTGGGGGAGTCAGAGAAAAACTTTTTACTTCTGAGGCTGCTGCTGAGGCCTTCATTTTAGGGTATTGTTTTCTGAGCCCACTGTATGCCACTGAGTATCTACATTTTCTTTTCGGTGTTTCAACAATCCCAAATGCAGCCAGGTGCGGTGGCTTACCCTTGTAATCCCAGCACTTTGGGAGGCCAAAGTAGGAGGATCACTTGAGCCTAGGAGTTTGAGACCAGGTTGGGCAACATAGTGAGACCTCATCTCTACAAATAATAATAATAAAAATAAGGCCAGGTACAGTGGTTCACACCTATAATCCTAGCACTTTGGGAGGCCAAGGCAGGAGGACCACTTAAGCTCAGGAGTTCAAGACCAGCCTGGGCAACATAGTGAGACCTCATCTCTATTAAAAATAGTAATAATAGGCCGGGCGCGGTGGCTCACGCCTGTAATCCCAGCACTTTGGGAGGCCGAGGCGGGCGGATCACGAGGTCAGGAGATCGAGACCATCCTGGCTAACATGGTGAAACCCCGTCTCTACTAAAAATACAAAAAATTAACCGGGCGTAGTGGCGGGCGCCTGTAGTCCCAGCTACTCCGGAGGCTGAGGCAGGAGAATGGCGTGAACCCGGGAGGCGGAGCTTGCAGTGAGCTGAGATTGCGCCACTGCACTCCAGCCTGGGCGACAGAGCCAGACTCCGTCTCAAAAAAAAAAAAAAAATAGTAATAATAAATAAAATAAGATAAAATAAAAGTTAGCTGGGCATGGTAGTGCATGCCTGTGGTGCCAGCAACTTGGGAGGCTGAGGCAAGAGCATCACCTGAGCCCAGGAGGTCAAGGCTGCAGCAAGACGCGACTGGACCAGCACACTCCAGGCTGGGCGACAGAAAAAAAAAATCCCAAATGCAACATGTTATTTATCCCATTTTATACTTGATGAAATTGAGGCTGCCTAGACTGACTTCCCAACATCCTCAGCCTTCTTCTTCCTCCTCCCAGAGTATAAAAGGGACCCCCACTTTTGGCTGGCAATTTTATATCTTTATTATCAGTGGATCTTTATTCTCATCCACCTTAGAGGAAAGTGGGTCAGGGTTTATAATCTCCATTGAACAGATGAGAAGGCTGAGTTTCAGGAAGGAAATTCGAGCTAACCAAATCTTCCAAGAGACTGACTTACCTCTGTGATACATATTGAAGAAGGTGGAAACCTGGATGCTGAGGATGGAATGTGAAAAGCCTGGCACAATGATTAAGATCACAAGAGGGCCCATGTGGAGTGGCTCATGCCTGTAATCCCAGCAGCACTTTGGGAGGCCCAGGTGGGAGGATCACTTGAGCCCAGGAGTTTGAGACCAGCCTGGGCAACACAGTGAGACCCCATCTTTTTTTTTTTTTTTTTTTGAGACGGAGTCTTGCTCTGTCGCCCAGGCTGGACTGCAGTGGCGCAATCTCGGCTCACTGCAACCTCCACCTCCCGGGTTCACGCCATTCTCCTGCCTCAGCCTCCCGAGTAGCTGGGACTACAGGCGCCCACCACCACGCCTGGCTAATTTTTTGTATTTTTAGTAGAGACGGGGTTTCACCATGTTAGCCAGGATGGTCTCGATCTCCTGACCTCGTGATCCGCCCACCTCAGCCTCCCAAAGAGCTGGGATTATAGGCGTGAGCCACCGCCCCCGGCCAGTGAGACCCCATCTCTACAAAAAACAAAAATATTAGCCAGGTGTAGTGGCACACACCTGTAGTCCCACCTACTCAGGAGGCTGAGATGGGAGAATCGCTTGAGTCCAGGCGTTTGAGGTTACAGTGAGCTGTGATCACGTTACTGCTCTCCATCCTGGACGACAGAGCGAGACGCTGTCTCAAAAAAAAAAAAAAAAAAATCACAAGGTTATTGGATATCAGGGATCAGCCTGCTGCACTTTACCACCTCTAGGAGCGCTGGGTCATCCCCAAGATCCGATTCTCTCCTTGCAGCAGCAGGGGGCAGCAGAGAGCAGCAAAGCAGCCCTTGCCTCTCAGTGCGTTAACGACCTCCCAGCAGGCCAGAGGAAACATCCATTCTGTGCTTATTTGGTCCATGAGAAAATTCAGGCCCAGAGAGGGAAAGTTCAGGGTCTTCCAGGTGATGGATGACACGAAGGCTCAAGGCCCAGGCTTCCAAGTGACCACACTCCATGATGGTGCCTGCTTTCACTTTTTTTTTTTTTTTTTGAGACAGGCTCCTGCTCTGTCCCCAGGGATCAAGCAATCCTCCTACCTCAGCCTCCTGGGAAGTGAGAAGCTGAGACTACAGGTATGCGCCACCACACCTGACTACTTTTTAAATTTTTTGTCAAGACAGGGATTTCCGTATGTTGCCCAGGCTGGTCTTGAACTCCTGCCTCAAATGATCTACCACTTTGGTCTTCCAAAGTGCTGAGATTACAGGTGTGAGCTACCACGCCTGGATGATTTCATTCATTCAGAGGGCACATTTTTGTTCCATATTTTTATACCTCAGAAACCAGGATGCATCTTACATCCAGTGCCAGGAAAAAGCACCACAGCTGTTTAAATGTCAGCATGTATTTTTTTTTTCTCCTTTCTTCCTTTCTTTCTGAGGGGTACATAAAATAATGGTGCCTCTCACAATCCATGACATCCTAAACATCATGAAATATTACAATAAAAGCCTCTGTTTATCTCTGTTTATTAAACCCTGTGCTTGACATGGATTACTCTTTTTTTTTTTTTTCTTTGAGACAAAGTGTTGCTCTGTCGCCTAAGCTGGACTGTAGTGGCGCCATCTCTCTCGGCTCACTGCAACCTCCACTTCTGGGATTCAAGCAATTCTCCTACCTCAGCCTCCTGAGTAGCTGGGATTACAGGCATCAGCCACTATACCCAGCTAATTTTTGTATTTTTAGTAGAGACAGGGTTTCGCCATATTGGCCAGGCTGGTCTTGAACTCCTGACCTCAGGTGATCTGCCTGCCTCGGCGTCTCAAAGTGCTGGGATTACAGGTGTTAGCTAATGCACCTGGCCGGATTACTTCTTTTAATATACCAATACCTCTAGGATGGAGGTATTATTACCCCTATTTTGCTGGTGAGTGAACTGATAATAGAGGTAGAGCAATTGATCATATCTGTACAATTAATAATGGAGATGATTTTTTTTGGTTTTTTTTTTTTGAGACAGAGTTCTGCTCTTGTTGCCCAGACTGGAGTGCAATGGCGCGATCTCAGCTCACCGCAACCTCCACCTCTTGGGTTCAAGCGATTCTCCTGCCTCAGCCTCTCGAGTAGCTGGGATTGCAGGCATGTGCCACCACGCCCGGCTAATTTTGTATTTTTAGTAGAGATGGGGTTTCTCCATATTGATCAGGCTGGTCTCGAACTCCCGACCTCAGGTGATCCGCCCGCCTCGGCCTCCCAAAGTGCTGGGATTACAGGCATGAGCCACTACGCCTGGCCTTATTTTTTTTTTTTTTAAGACTGAGTCACACTCTATTGCTCAGGCTACAGTGCAGTGGCATGATCTCAGCTCACTGCAACCTCTGCCTCCTGGTTTCAAGCAATTCTCCTCCCTCAGCCTCCAGAGTAGCTGGCATTACAAGCGCCTGCCACCATGCCCAGCTAATTTTTTTTTGTAACTTTAGTAGACAGCATTTCACCATATTGGCCAGGATGGTCCCAAACTCCTGACCTTAAGTGATTCACCTGCCTCGGCCTCCCAAAGTGCTAGGATTACAGGCATGAGCCACCATGCCCGGCTGATTTTTTCTTGGTTTTTTTTTTTTTTTCTGAGACGGAGTCTTGCTCTGTTGCCCAGGCTGGAGTGCAGCGTGCAATATCAGCTCACTGCAACATCTGCTTCCCAGGTTCAAGCGATTCTCCTGCCTCAGCCTCCTGAGTAGCTGGGATTACAGGTGCTGGCCACCATGCCAAGCTCATTTTTTTATTATTAGTAGAGATGGGGTTTCACCATGTTGGACAGGCTGGTCCCGAACTCCTGACCTCAAGTGATCTGCCCGCCTTGGCCTCCCAAAGTGCTGGGATTACAGGCGTGGGCTACCGTGCCCGGCCTTGCAGCTGATATTTCACAGGACTTATCTGCTTGTGCTTGTGTGTGTGTGTGTGTGTGTGTGTGATGGAGTTTTGCTCTTTTGCCCAGGCTGGAGTGCAGTGGCGCCATCTCGGCCGACCACAACCTCTGCCTCCCACGTTCAAGCGATTCTCCTGCCTCAGCCTCTTGAGTAGCTGGGATTACAGGTGCCCGCCACCACGCCCAGCTAATTTTTTTGTGTTTTTAGTAGAGACGGGGGGTTTCAGTAGAGACGGGGTTTTTCAGTAGAGACGGGGGGTTTTTAGTAGAGACGGGGGGTTTAGTAGAGACGGGGTTTCACTATGTTGGCCTGGCTGGTCTTGATCTCTTGACCTTAGGTGATCCACCTGCCTTGGCCTCCCAAAGTGCTGGAATTACAGGCGTGAGCCACCATGCCCGGTCCTGCTTGTGCTTCTAACCACACTTTGCTTCTTCCAAAACAGAAGATTCTGGGTCTTGAATAACAACAAACTTGCTTTATTTTTTGTAGAGATGGGGGTTGGGAAATGGTGGGGTGGGCATGCCAGTTGATATGTCGTGTCTATGTTGCCCAGGCTAGTCTGGAACTCCTGGGCTCCAACAATCTTCCCACCTTCACCTCCAAAAGTGCTGGGATTACATGCATGAGCCAATGTCCCAGCCTACAGGCTTTATTTGTTTGTTTGTTTGTTTGTTTGACAGAGTCTTGCTCTGTCACCCAGGTTGGAGTACAGTGGTGCAATCTTGGCTCACAGCAACCTCCACCTCCTGGGTTCAAGCGATTCTCCTGCCTCAGCCTCCCAAGTAGCTGGGATTACAGGCGGCCGCCACCATGCCCAGCTAATTTTTTTTTTTTTTTTTTTTTTTTCTGAGACGGAGTCTTGCTCTGTCACCTAGGCTGGAGTGCAGTGGCGCTATCTCGGCTCACTGCAACCTCCGCCTCCCAGGTTCAAGCAATTCTTCTGCTTCAGCCTCCTGAGTAGCTGGGACTACAGGCATGTGCCACCACACTCGGCTAATTTTTTGTATTTTTAGCAGAAACGGGGTTTCACCATGTTAACCAGGATGGTCTCAATCTCCTGACCTCATGATCTGCCCTCCTCAGCCTCCCAAAGTGCTAGGATGAGAGGCATAAGCCATCGCGCCCGGCCCTGGCTAATTTTTTGTATTTTTAGTAGAGACGGTGTTTTGCCATGTTGCCCAGGATGGTTTTGAACTCCCAAGCTCAGGCAATCTGCCCATCTCAGCCTCCCAAAGTGCTGGGATTACAGTGTGAACCACCCAGCCCAGGCTTTATTTTAAAATGCAGCTTCTTAATAAACTTGCTTTCCCTTTACTCTATGGACTCGCCCTGAATTCTTTCTTGTGTGAGATCCAAGAACCTTCTCTTGGGGTCTGAAATAGGACCCCTTTCCGGTAACAGAAATACATATGACCCTCTCAATGGGTGTAATAAGAACATTCAGTAGGATTCAACACTCATTCTTGATGATACAAAAGAAGTAATAAAATCTCTCTACAGCTTATGAGTGGTTGAACCAGATTCAGAACTGCTCTCCAGAGGACTTTTGGAAATTTGGGGATGGAGAAGGAAATTTGTTGTCAGAATGATTAAGGAATGTCATCAATATTTCACAACTAGGCCCAGAAGTTTTAACACCTTGCAACGTATAGGACATCCCTGCCTAAAGAAAAAATGCTGCTCCCTCTCCCTCTCCCCACGGTCTCCCTCTCCCTCTCTTTCCACGGTCTCCCTCTGATGCTGAGCCGAAGCTGGACGGTACTGCTGCCATCTCAGCTCACTGCAACCTCCCTGCCTGATTCTCCTGCCTCAGCCTGCTGAGTGCCTGCGATTGCAGGCGCGCGCCGCCACGCCTGACTGCTTTTCGTATTTTTTTGGTGGAGACGGGGTTTTGCTGTGTCGGCCGGGCTGGTCTCCAGCTCCTAACCGCGAGTGATCTGCCAGCCTCGGCCTCCCGAGGTGCCGAGATTGCAGACGGAGTCTCGTTAACTCAGTGCTCAATGGCGCCCAGGCTGGAGTGCAGTGGCCGGATCTCGGCTCGCTACAACCACCTCCCAGCCGCCTGCCTTGGCCTCCCAAAGAGCGGAGATTGCAGCCCCTGCCCGGCCGCCCCCCCCCGTCTGGGAAGCGAGGAGCGTCTCCGCCTGGCCGCCCATCGTCTGGGATGTGAGGAGCCCCTCTGCCTGGCTGCCCAGTCTGGAAAGTGAGGAGCGTCTCTGCCCGGCCGCCATCCCATCTAGGAAGTGAGGAGCGCCTCTTCCCGGCCGCCATCACATCTGGGAAGTGAGGAGCGTCTCTGCCCGGCCGCCCATCGTCTGAGATGTGGGGAGCACCTCTGCCCTGCCCCCCCATCCGGGATGTGAGGAGCGTCTCTGCCCGGCCGCCCCGTCTGAGAAGTGACGAGACCCTCTGCCTGGCAACCGCCCCGTCTGAGAAGTGAGCAGCCCCTCCGCCCGGCAGCCGCCCCGTCTGAGAAGTGAGGAGCCCCTCCGCCCAGCAGCCACCCCGTCTGGGAAGTGAGGAGAGTCTCCGACCGGCAGCCACCTCGTCCGGGAGGGAGGTGGGGGGGGTCAGCCCCCCGCCCGGCCAGCCGCCCTGTCCGGGAGGGAGGTGGGGGGGTCAGCCCCCCGCCCGGCCAGCCGCCCCGTCCGGGAGGGAGGTGGGGGGGGTCAGCACCCCGCCCGGCCAGCCGCCCCGTCCAGGAGGGAGGTGGGGGCGTCAGCCCCCCGCCCGGCGCCACCCCGTCCAGGAGGGAGGTGGGGGGGGTCAGCCCCCCGCCCGGCCAGCCACCCCGTCCAGGAGGTGAGGGGCACCTCTGCCCGGCCGCCCCTACTGGGAAGTGAGGAGCCCCTCTGCCCGGCCACCACCCCGTCTGGGAGGTGTACCCAACAGCTCATTGAGAACGGGCCATGAAGACAATGGCGGTTTTGTGGAATAGAAAGGGGGGAAAGGTGGGGAAAAGATTGGGAAATCGGATGGTTGCCGTGTCTGTGTAGAAAGAGGTAGACATGGGAGACTTCATTTTGTTCTGTACTAAGAAAAATTCTTCTGCCTTGGGATCCTGTTGATCTGTGACCTTACCCCCAACCCTGTGCTCTCTGAAACATGTGCTGTATCCACTCAGGGTTGAATGGATTAAGGGCGGTGCAAGATGTGCTTTGTTAACCAGATGCTTGAAGGCAGCATGCTCGTTAAGAGTCATCACCACTCCCTAATCTCAAGTACCCAGGGACACAAACACTGCGGAGGGCCGCAAGGTCCTCTGCCTAGGAAAACCAGAGAACTTTCTTCACTTGTTTATCTGCTGACCTTCCCTCCACTATTGTCCTGTGACCCTGCCAAATCCCCCTCTGCAAGAAACACCCAAGAATGATCAATAAAAAATAAAAAAATAAAAAAATAAAAATAATAAAATGCAAATGTGCAAATCTTTAAAAATTAGTGACAGCATGGGGCCCTGAGGACCAATGTGAGTTAAAATCCAGATTGTAAGGGAGAGTAGAATGTGGTGCAGACCCCTAGAGGTGAAGCTGGAGAGGCAGTGTGCACATGGGAGGCAGGAGGGGCTCAAAAAGGGAGATGAGGCCAGGTGTGATGGCTCTTGCCTATAATTCCAGCATTTTGGGAGGTCAAGGCGGGAGGATCAATCATTTGAGCCCAGGAGTTTGGACCACCTTGGGCAACATGGTGAGACCCTGTCTCTACAAACAAAAAGGGCATAGGTGGGGAGATGAGAAGGAGGAGGGCACAATTTTGGTAGAATCACTCTGAAAATCCTCTGGCATGAGGACTGGCTTAGAGGGTTGGAGACTTTTTCCCAAATTCAGCCCAAGCCCCCTCCTCCACCCTAAGTATCTCTCCGTCTGATCTTTGTTCCTTCCAGGGTAGGAGGAAAGAGGGAAAGTGAGAGAGGAAGAGATGCCAAAAATAGCCCACTTCCTCCTTTGCCCATTTAATTATTGAGACCGTTGAAGTGCCTTTCGTTCCCTCCTATCATTGTTTTCTATCTAAATATTTTTAGATTTATAATAAGATAAATATGCTATGAAGATAAATGTCTAGTGACAAGCCTCAATGACATCTTTTGCATCTGGAAACCCTCCTGTACCTACGGTTACAGAAGACAATCTCTCAGTGCTGGGAGAAGGAACTAGTACTCCTTTTTACAAGAGGAGAAAGAGATCCAGCAAACCTTAGTGCCCCCAGCAGCAGAGATGGTAGGACATCCCATCCTACCACCTGGTCATAGCTCGGTGCCCCACTGTGAGGGCAGACATTTTCCAAGTATTCTCTGGGGTCTCCCGACAACCTTAACAAGGAGAGAGGTCTTGGATACACTGAGTGCCCCACTGACCTGTCCAAGTACCCCCAGCTAGTAGGCGTGCAGGGTCCTCTAGTTCCTCCAGCTTTCGTTCTGTGTCCTGACCATAAAGCAGAATGCTTTGCCTGCTTTTTGACTCAGCCCACTGCAAGTTTTCCCCAAAAGGCTTGAATCCAAACCAGGGCCTTGAATAGCCATTGACAAAGATATATAGGTTTAAGAGGAAAAAAAAACCAGTCCTGAGCCAAATTTGTCAAACCTTTATATACACTTCACACCCTGACCCTTCACTGCCGACATAGCTAGGTAGAACATCACTTTTCTCTCACCGTCCATCTGGAGGATTGCTGCAGCATGTTGTGTACAAGAAAGTTCCTCTAATACATGCTTTGGACCAATCACCTCGGTGTTGAGTACTTTCTTTGGATTCCCAGCTCCGGACAGTTTGGGGCACTCCTTTGTGGGAACTCCCCTGCTGCTGCTTTTGGGGGAACTCCAGCTGCAGGTCTGGCAGGATGAAACAAGCTGACACAGCCAGGATTGAACCTGAGTCTCACTCCAAAGCCCAACCTGACTCCACAACACTGGTTGCTGGAATTGACAGGCTCTCCTGGAAGCTGTTTTTTTTTTTTTTTTTCGAAACGTCTCAGCAGAATCATTAGACCTGTTCTGATTCAAGGGCTGCTCCCCACCCCAATCTCCACCACACTAGAGGCTGGATTTGAAGCATCCTTTTCACCTAAACCCTTTCCCTGCCCCCAGCCCTGAAGCTGGACTTGGGCTCACTGCTTTCAGAAAGATTTATACCTCTGGGTAAAAGTGTGTGTATATATAGGAGATAGGTCAATGGCCGACTTGAGGTGATATTTTTTTTTCTTTTGAGATGGAGTCTTGCTTTGTTGCCCAGGCTGGAGTGCAATGGTGCAATCTCGGCTCACTGCAACCGCTGCCTCCTGGGTTCAAGTGATTCTCCTGCCTCAGCCTCCTGAGTAGCTGGGACTAGAGGCACGTGCCACCATGCTTGGCTAATTTTTTTGTACTTTTAGTAGAGACAGGGTTTCACCATGTTAGCCAGGATGGTCTCGATCTCCTGACCTCATGATCTGCCCACCTTGGCCTCCCAGTGTGCTGGGATTACCACCTCGCCCAGCCACTTTGGGTGATCTTAAATGCACAGTCCCAGGCCAGGCGTGGTGGCTCGCGCCTGTAATCCCAGCACTTTGGGAGGCCGAGGCAGGCGGATCACTTGCAGGACTTGCTTGAACCTGGGAGGCGGAGGTTGCGGTGAGCCGAGGTCACGCAATTGCACTCCAGCCTGGGCAACAAGAGTGAAACTCCGTCTCAAAAAACAAAAAATACAATAAAAATAAAATTTAAAAATTTAAAAATTAAATGCACAGTCTCTATCCCCAAAAGCCTTCCTGGGCTTCAGAGAATAATCCTCTCACCTGTTCACTCCACCTACTGAGGACACAGTCCTTGGAAGGGTCAGGTAGGATAATAATACCAACCTGTAGCTAAACAATTTTATACTTTATCTTTTATTTCCCATCCATTATTCTATTTGATCCTTATACCAGCTATGTGAAAGAAGGTAACAAGTTATCACTTATTCTTCAGGCAAGGAAACTGAGGTCCAGACAGATTAGGGAGGGTCTCCAGGATTATAGGAAGAGGTGGTGTGAGGCCCCATGTTGGGGTGGGGACAGGCAGAGCCCACTGCTCCCACCACCTCTGTCTCTTCCCACTCAGACCCCTCTGCCTATAACTGGAACCACCTCACAATGTGGTTACTGCCAGGGCAACTGGGCAGGCCCCGCCTGCTTTGTTGAGGGAGAGAGGCATTTTTCCCAAGGCTCCCAGGAAACATCTGCAAAGTACCTTTCTCTCCTGGGTCCTGATCAGATAGAAGACCTTCCCACCTTAGCTTTGAGTCTCAGTGGGCCCCATGGACAATTCAGCAGTAAAGTCTTTTCTCTCTGGCTTCTTTCCCCCACTCTTCCTCAGAGGCTTTTTAGTACAGATGGGGTTTCTCCATGTTGGTCAGGCTGGTCTCCAACTCCCAACCTCTGGTGATCCACCTGCCTGCCGCCTCCCAAAGTGCTGGGATTACAGGTGTGAGACACTGGCCCAAGCTTTTTTTTTTTTTTTTTTTTTTGAGACGGAGTCTCACTCTGTCGCTGAGGCTGGAGTGCAGTGGTGCATCTCGGCTCACTGCAAGCTCCACCTCCTGGGTTCGCGCCATTCTTCTGCCTCAGCCTCCCAAGTAGCTGGGACGACAGGCACCTGCCACCACGTCTGGCTAATTTTTTGTACTTTTAGTAGAGATGGGGATTCACCATGTTAGCCAGGATGGTCTCCATCTCCTGACCTCATGATCTGCCCGCCTCAGCCTCCCAAAGTGCTGGGATTACAGGCATGAGCCACCGCGCCCATGCTTTTTTTTTTTTTTTTTCAGAGACAAAGTCTTGCTCTGTCGCCCAGGCTGGAGTGCAGTGGCGCGATCTCGGCTCACTGCAGCCTCTGCCTCCCGGGTTCCAGTGATTCTCCTGCCTCAGCCTCCTTGGGTAGCTGGGATTACCGGTGTTCGCCACCACGCCCAGCTAATTTTTGTATTTTTAAGGAGGTCTCGCCATGTCGGCCAGGCTGGTCTCGAACTCCTGACTTCAGGTGATCTGCCCGCCTCGGCCTCCCAAAGCGCTGGGATTACAGGCGTGAGCCACTGCGCTGGGCACTTTAATTCTGTCTTTACTTTCTGAGATAGTCTCACTCAGACGCTCAGGTTGGACTGCAATGGCGTGATCTCAGCTCGCTGAAACTTCCACCTCCCGGATTCAAACGATTCTCCTGTCTCAGCCTCCCGAGTAGCTGGGATTATTGACGCGCAGCACCACGCCCGGCTAATTTTTGTGGTTTTTGTATCTTCTGTCTTCTGCTCTTTAGTACCGCATAGAGCCACAGAAGACTAGTGAGTCGAACAAACGGCCCCTCTTGCAGCAGTTGTTGATCACAGGGCTGCCCCTGGTACTCATCCTGTGTCTCTCCTCCAAATCCCCGCTCCTCCTCAGCTATCACCTCTGCCGATGCTGGTGGTTTCCCTGGGTACTGGGAACCAAACTCTCATTCCCCAGGGGCCTAAGCCCCCTGTGGCCCGGCCCTTGTCAAGTCAGGGTTCCTGCACATTCACAGTTACGGGTGGCCCTGGGAGTAACACCTGGCACCCAAACAGATCACCAGAGTCCACACATAGTCCACCTGCCCTCCCTGCGTAAGATCAGCTCTTCCTCCTCCCGATGATAGATCAGGGTCAATGATCCCTGCCAAGATGGCAACTGCTCCAGCCTGCTGGTCCAACCTGTCCAGCCACAGCTGTAGCTTGAAGGCTTCAAGTTCAATGGGACCATCTCCTGCTTTCTACAAACTGGTTCCTTTATTTTTATTTATTTGGGACGGGGTCTGGCTCTGTCACCCAGGCTGGAGTGCAGTGGTGCAATCACTGCTCACTGCAGCATCCACCTCCCAGCATCCATCCACCCTCCTGCCTCAGCCTCTGGAATAGCTGGGGTACAGATAGGCCGCAGCCCGAACAGGGTTTCACTAAGTTGCCTAGGCTCTTTCTTTTTGTTTGCTTGAAACCGGGAGGCAGAGGCCACTGCGCCCAGCCACTTGGGGTGATCTTAAATGCATAGTCCCAGGCTGGGCATGGTGGCTCACACCTGTAATCCCAGCACTTTGGGAGGCTGAGGCAGGCGGATCACCTGAGGTCTGGAGTTTGAGATCAGCCTGACCAACATGGAGAAACCCTGTCTCTACTAAAAATACAAAAATTATCCGGGCATGGTGGTGCATGCCTGTAATCCTAGCTACTTGGGAGGCTGAGGTAGGAGAATCTCTTGAACCTGGGAGGCGGAGGTTGCAGTGAGCCGAGATTTCGCCATTGCACTCCAGCCTGGGCAACAAGAGTGAAACTCCATCTCAAAAAATAAAAAATAAAATGAAAATAAAATTAAGAGGTAGACGCTAGGCTTGAGTCCAGAATTAGAAATCTCCAGAGCTAGGGTGTTTTCTAAGAAGCCCCTTTGCGTTCTGGGGGCTTAGACCTCAGTGAGGCTTAGTAGGATTTTGTATTTTCTTTCATTCTGACTCAGCACAGACATTTATGGGGGAGATGGGGAGAGGAGAGATTAAGGAGAAAAAGGTAATTCCGGAGACCTAAGTGGGGAGAGATGAGCAGAGGAAGGGTCAGATGACGATGCTGGAAGCCTCTGAGGAAGAGTGGGGGAAAGAAGCCAGAGAGAAAAGACTTTACTGCTGAATTGTCCATGGGGCCCACTGAGACTCAAAGCTAAGGTGGGAAGGTCTTCTACCTGATCAGGACCCAGGAGAGAAAGGTACTTTGCAGATGTTCCCTGGGAGCCTTGGGAAAAATGCCTCCCTCCCTCAACAAAGCAGGCGGGGCCTGCCCAGTTGCCCTGGCAGTAACCACATTGTGAGGTGGTTCCAGTTATAGGCAGAGGGGTCTGAGTGGGAAGAGACAGAGGTGGTGGGAGCAGTGGGCTCTGCCTGTCCCCACCCCCACCTGGGGCCTCACACCATCCCACTATCATGGGTAGTGCCTACCACTGGGAGGCCCGGCGCCGGCAGATGGCTTTGGACCGAAGGAGATGGCTGATGGCCCAGCAGCAGCAGGAGCTGCAGCAGAAAGAACAGGTGCATGGGATAGGCTGGGTTCTTCAGGGTCCTCTCTGGAGCAGGAAGGGAATGGAGAATGGAGACAGATCCGTAGGAAACTGCCTACTATTTGGTGAATGTTGTTTGCTGGGGGTAGGAGGAAAGCAAGGTCATTTGGCGTTCTCTCAGATAGACTGTGTCTGTGTTGGGGGGAACACTATCAGCTGACTCAATTTCCCTCTTGTAAGTCTGGGGGAAGGCAAGGGTACTAGGCCTGGGAGGTTTAAAGATGTTCTGTCCAATAGGGTAACCCCCAGCCTGTATGCTATATTGAGCCTTGGAGTGTGACTGAGGAACCAAATTTTTTTTTTTTTTTTTTTTTTTTTGAGATGGAGTTTTGCTCTGTTGCCCAGGCTGGAGTGCAATGGTGCAATCTTGGCTCACCACAACCTCTGCCTCCCGGGTTCAAGTGATTCTCCTGCCTCAGCCTCCTGAGTAGCTGGTATTACAGGCATGCGCCACCGCGCCCAGATAATTTTGTATTTTTAGTAGAGACGCGGTTTCTCCATGTTGGTGAGGCTGGTGTCGAACTCCCGACCTCAGGTGATCCACCCACCTCAGCCTCCCAAAGTGCTGGGATTGCAGGCATGAGCCATGATGCCCGGTCAGTGTTATATAAATTTAATTTAGTTTTTAAAAACGTTATTTTGGCCGGGCATGGTGGCTCACACCTGTAATCCAGCACTTTGGGAGGCCAAGGTGGGTGGATCACTTGAGGTCAGGAGTTCAAGACCAGCCTGGCCAACATGGCGAAACCTGGTCTCTACTAAAAGTACAAAAAGTAGCTAGGCATGGTGGCGCTTGCCTGTAATTCCAGCTACTTGGGGAGGCTGAGGCATGAGAATCACTTGAATCAGTGAGGTGGAGGTTGCAGTGAGCCAAGATAGTGCCACTGCACTCTGACCTGAGTGACAGAGTGAGACTCTGTCTCAAAAAAAAAATTAAAAACTTTATTTGATTTTATTATTGTAATACAGACAGGGTCTCACTATGTTGCCCTGGCTGGTCTGGAACTCCTGGACTCAAGCAATCCTCCCACCTCAGCCTCCCAAAATGTTGACAGGTGTGAACCACCATGCCTGGCCTTTAATTAATTAATTCACTTATTTATTTTATTTTATTTTTTGAGATGGAGTCTTGCTCCAGTCTTGCTCCCAGCTGGGCACAGTGGCTCACGCCTGTAATCCCAGCACTTTGGGAGGCCAAGGCAGGTGGATCACCTGTGGTCAGGAGTTCGAGACCAGCCTGACCAACATGGTGAAACCCCATCTCTACTAAAAATACAAAAATCAGCCGGGCGTGGTGGCGCGCACCCGTAATCCCAGCTACTCGGGAGGCTGAGGCAGGGGAATTGCCTGAACCTGGGAGGCGGAGGTTGCAGTAAGCCAAGATCGCGCCGTTGCACTCCAGCCTGGGTGACAAGAGCAAAAATCCATCTTAAAAAACAACAACAACAACAACAAAAATATATATATTTTAAAACACTCAACATACATACTGGAAAAATTTTAAGCATGTTTGGGACAATTTGGGTATGTACATCTACTTTTTCAACTGTAAATTTATGAAATCTAAATTAATGAAATATTTTTGATGAAAATTTAGTGTCCAAATTAAGATGTGCTGTTGTTTCAAATTCAAGCTAGGTTTTGAAGACTTAGTATGAAAACAAAGAATATAAAATACTTCATTGATATGTTCATATTGATGTTTTGGATGCATGGGGTTAAGTAAAATATATTATTAGGCTGGGCGCAGTGGCTCATGCCTGTAATCCCAGCTCTTTGGGAGCCAAGGTGGGCTGATCCTTTGAGCCCAGGAGTTTCAGACCAGCCTGGTATCATGGTGAAATCCGTCTCTAAAACAAATAGAAAAATTAGCCGGGCATGGTGGTGTACACCCATAGTCCCAGCTACTCGGGAGGCTGCAGTGGGAGAATCACTTGAGCCTGGGAGGTCAAGGGCTACAGTAAGCCTTGTGATCACGCCACTATATTCCAGCCTGCGAGACAAAGTGAGACCCTGTTGCACACAAAAAAATAAATAAATAAAAGTAATTAAAATTAGTTTCACTTGTTTTTTCTTCTTCTTTTTTTGAGACAAGGTCTTCCTCTGTCACCAAACCTGGAGTGTGACGGCCCATTCATAGCTCACTGCAGCCTTGATCTCCTGGGCTCAAGCCATCCTCCAGCCTCAGCCTCCTGAGTAGCTGGGACTACAGGCATGCACCACCATGCCTAGCTAATTTTTTGTAAAGACCAGGTCTCACTATGTTGCCCAGGCTGGCCTCAAACTCCTAGCCTCAAACAATCCTCCTGTCTCAGTGCCACAAAGCGTGGATTACAGGCATGTGCCACTGTGCCTGGCCCTATTTCTTCTTCTATGTGGCTATTAGAAAATTTAGTGGCTGGATGCAGTGGCTCACGCCTGTCATCCCAGCACTTTGGGAGGCCGAGGCGGGTGGATCACAAGGTCAGGAGTTCGAGACCATCCTGGCCAACATGGTGAAACCCCGCCTCTACTAAAAATACAAAAATTAGCTGGGCGTGGTGGCACATGCCTATAATCCCAGCTACTCAGGAGGCTGAGGCAGGAGAATCGCTTCAACTCAGGAGGCAGAGGTTGCAATGAGCCAAGATCAGGCTATTGCACTCCAGCCTGGGGGACAGAACGAGACTCTGTCTCAAACAAAAAAAAAAGAAAAAAGAAAGAATTTAAAATTACACATGTGGCATGCATTATATATATATATATATATATACTTTTTTTTTTTTTTTTTTAGACGGAGTCTCATTCTATCACCCAGGCTGGAGTGCAGTGGCATGATCCTGGCTCACTGCAACCTCCGCCTCCTGGGTTTAAGCAATTCTCCTGCCTCAGCCTCCTGAGTAGCTGGGATTACAGGTGCCTGCCACCAAGCCCAACTAATTTTTGTATTTTTAGTAGAGACGGGGTTTCACCATGTTGGTCAGGCTGGTCTCGAACTCCTGACCTCGTGATCCGCCTGCCTCGGCTTCCCAAAGTGCTGGGATGACAGGCGTGAGCCACCGCGTCCGGCCCAGCATGAATTATATTTTTATTTGACACTGCTATTTCAAAGCACTTGTAAGGTTTAGAAGCACCCTTGGGCTATTAAAAAAATCACTTTGGGAGGCTGAGGTGGGAGGATCGCTTGAGGCTAGGAGTTCCAAACCAACCTAGGCAACATAGGGGGACCCTGTCTCTACAGAAAATTTAAAAATTAGCAAGGCATGGTGGCACATGCATTTAGTCCAAGCTACTCAGGAGGCTGAGGTGGAAGGATCGCTTGAGCCTGGGAGGTTGGGGCAGCAGTGAGCCAAGATTGCACCACTTACTGCACTCCAGCCTGGGCAACATAATGAGTCCCTCTCTCTATTAAAAAAAAAAAAATTAACCGGGCATGGTGGTGTGCACCTGTAGTCCTAGCTACTTGCGAAGCTGAGGCAGGAGAATCACTTGAGCCCAGGAGTTCCAGATTACAGTGAGTCATAATCGTGCTACTGCACTCCAGCCTGGATGACAGAGTGGGAACCTGTCTCTAAAAAACAAAACAAAACACAAGACATTTGCAGGGAATTACTCTTTATCCTCCAGCACTAAAAACTGCTTTCAGTGCTGAGCTCTCAAGTGAGGAAGCAGGTGCTCAGAGAGAGTGCTATTTCCTGGGCTGGGGCTGTGCCACCCAGAAATCGTTCTTGGGTGTCACAGTGGGTGAGGCAGACAGCGTAGGCCCAATTTCAGCCTCCAGCTCTAGGGAACAGAGACCACTGCCACCTATACTTCTCTACTCACTTGCCTTGTTCCCTGAAGTTTCTCCGGCAGATGGGTGATTGGGTGGGGAGAGGATGATGCCACTTGCCCGGGGGCTTCTTGCCAGGAACTGAAGAATCACCAGGAGGAAGAACAACAATCGGAGGAAAAACTCCAGCTACCTAAGAAGTTAAATGTGCCGCAACCACCAGTGGCGAAATTGTGGACATCACAGGAGCAACCACAGCCATCACAGCAGCAGCCATCAGTGCAGCCACCATCGCAGCCACCACCACAGCCATCAACATTGCCACAGGCACAGGTGTGGCCAGGGCCACAGCCACCACAACCACAGCCACCACCTCAGCCAACACAACCAAGTGCTCAAGCCCATTGTACTCAGCACACCTCCAAATGCAATCTCCAGGATTCCCAAAGGCCAGGTCACCAGCCTACTTCAGCGGGGATCTACTAAGCTGGAGGGCAATCTCTGCATGAACAACAGATTCCAGGGTGGACAGAAAATCCTTACAGACTCTGGACTGGAGCCTGGGAGTGGGAGGTGGTGAGGAGAGGAGCCCTTTGCTTCCATCCCAGCCCTGTAGTGTAGAATCCATATCTACCACCCTACCCTCTCTGACTCTCCCAAGTACCCTCGGCCTTTAATGCCTTGCTGGTCAACTCCCTCTGGGTGGGTTAATGCCAACCTACGGCTGCAAAGGAGCCTTCCAACTTCTGCAGAGAGTGGTTGAGAAGCTGTCGGCCCTTCTTCCAGAGTGAGCGTGACAGAGGAGATGGGGGTGATCAGAGGGTGGGACATGAGTTGTAGGCTTATTAACAGATATACTGAGCCCTGTGAGGTCTGGAACAGGGAACCACAGCACAGCTTCCTAGTTGAGAATCTTCAGGAAGGGCTCAGTCTGTGCCCTGTCCCAGGTAGGAGCCTGTCCTCACCGCACCCCCATCACGCCCTGGGTCACCAGACACAAGCACTCCAGGCTTGCAGTGTTCCATCCTTGGAAAACTGCTGGATGAGTAACCTGTACTTTGTTTCATCATCAGGTCTCATGAACCCATGCCAATCTAGCCCCATCAGAAACACTGGGTATTCACAACTCAAGGTAAGATAGGGACACAGACCGTGAAAGACAGACTCTGGGTGACTGAGAGAGAGAGAGAGAGAGAGAGAGAGAGAGAGAGAGAGAGAGAGAGTGTGTGTGTGTGTGTGTGTGTGTGTGTGTCTGTGTGTGTAGTCCAGAGAAACCTCCTTAGCAGGAGTAAGGGGAGGAGACTAGAATTATTTCAAATTACTTCTGGATGGTCTATTCCTCTATTCTTTGCCACCATTAAAAATGTTTGGGTAGGAAGCTGGCTGCAGTAGTCCTGGCTACTTGGAAAGCTGAGGCAGGAGTATTGCTTGAGCCCAGGAGTTCAGGTTCAGACATCTCCAAAAAAAAAAAAAAAATTTGAAAAAAATTGAAAAAAAGCCAAGTGTGTGGGGCTCATGCCTATAATCCCAGCACTTTGGGAGATCAAGGTGAGAGGATCGCTTGAGCCCAGAAGTTTGAGACCAGCCTGGGCAACAGAGTGAGACTCCATCTCAACAACAACAAAAAATTTTAAAAACTAGCTGGGCAGCCAGGCACAGTGGCTCACGCCTGTAATCCCAGCACTTTGAGGGGCTGAGGCGGGCAGATCATGAGGTCAAGAGATCAAGACCATCCTGGCCAACATGGCGAAACCCCATCTCTACTAAAAATACAAAAATTAGCTGGGTGGGTGGCATGTGTCTGTAGTCCCAGCTACTCGGGAGGCTGAGGCAGGAGAATCACTTGAACCCAGGAGGAAAAGGTTGCAGTGAGCCAAGATCGTGCCACTTCACTCCAACCTGGTGACAGAGCGAGACTTCATTTAAAAAAAAAAAAAAAGAAAAAAAAACAAAACTAGCTGGGCATGGTGGCACATACCTGGAGTCCAAGCTACTTGGGAGGCTAAGGTGAAGATCGCTTGAGCACCAGAGGTTGAGGCTGCCGTAAGTGGTGATCACACCACTGCACTCCAGCCTGTGCAACAGAGTGAGACCCTCCCTGAAAGAAAAAAAAAAAAAAGGAAAAAATGCCTGGGTATGGATGGCCTATTGCTCAGCGCTATCCATAAAATGATAGATGATACAACTTCCTCAACAGAGGTGGCATGAGGACTGAATATGGCAATTATTAATAAAGGAAAGGGGCCAGGCACAGGGGCTCATGCCTGAAATCCCAGCACTTTGGGAGGCCGAGGTGAGCAGATTGCCTGAGCTCAGGAATTCAAGAACAGCCTGGGCAACATGCTGAGACGCCATCTCTACTAAAAATACAAAAAATTAGCCAGGTGTGGTAGGCGCATCTGTAGTCCCAGCTATTTGGGAGACTGAGGCAGGACAATCACTTGACCCCTGGAGGTGGAGGTTGCAGTGAGCCAGGATGACACCACTGCACTCCAGCCTGGGTAAAAGAGTGAGATAGACAGACAGACAGACAGAGGAAAGAGCATTAAAAGCACTTAGCTTGGAGTCCATCTCATTGTAGGCTATCAAACTCAGGATGGCAACCTTTTTCTTTTTTTTTGAGACAGAGTCTCACTCTGTTACCCAGGCTGGATCTCAGCTGCACTCTATCTGCAACCTCCACTTCCCGGGTTCAAATGATTCTCCTGCCTCAGCCTTCCGAGTAGCTGGGATTACAGGCATGTACCACCACGCCCAGCTAATTTTTATATTATTAGTAGAGATGGGGTTTTGCTATGTTGGCCAGGCTGGTCTCAAAAGATCTACCCATCTTGGCCTCCCGAAGTGCTGGGATTACAGGTGTGAGCCACCACGCCTGGCCTGGATGGCAACTCTTAACAAGAATATATAATTGTGCAATTGTGCAAGGCATTGGAAAGGTGTCTCTGACAGAGGTGCAACAGATGAAAGAAACTGATGCTAGCACTTCTAGGATGAAGACTGGGCTGCTACATTTCATTTTGATTCCTCTGGACTCAAGGGATTTCACACAATGTTCTGAAACCAGAAGCTGCTAACTTGTTTTGTTTCCTGTCTCTCCCTCTTCTCAGTCTACCAATTACATACAGCAGTGGTGATCCAGAGATTGAACCCAGGACCCCATGGCCATCCCCAAAATGCAGATGAGCAACCACATCTTCTCAGCATCCAGCAATATCTCCACTCCAAAAGCCACCCACTCTAGAAGAGGAGGCTGCCAGGAATAAAATGTAATTTTTTTCGTGGGAGGAATCACGGGACCGGACAGCTTTATGAGACAGGGATGAGAGGAAGAGGGCAGGAGGACTCATGAAGGGGATGGAGAGGGTGGAAAGAGAGTGGAAGGCAAGTTTATGCTTCTCTAGGCAAAGCCAATGGGAGAACTGGGTCTTGGGTCCCCCCCCAAGTATGCAACTCCTACTACTATCACTACCTGCCCTCATTCAGCAGTGATAAGTCTGTGGGGGGCTTCAGCTTATGACTGTCACTGGAGCCATCACCCATTCCCCCAAGCCCATGCTTACTGAGATATAGCCTGGGGAAGGAGGGGTCGCATCACATCAGAGCAGGCCTGCAGCAGCAGAAAGTGGTGGCAGGCAGTGATGCTCCCCACCTCCAAGCCCAGTGCAATGTCTGGCCTACAGTGGGCACTCAGCTGTCAAATGGACAATGGAGGCAGGGATGGAGCAAAAGAGCTTGGAGGAAAGGGAGGCTATAGCCTCAGGAACATGACACCTGACCCTGGGAAGGGGAGGGAGTCTTGCCTTCTAAAACCCACAGCCCTCTCCCTTCCTGGCTCTCAGCCTCTCCATCTAGCAGAGACAACCCAGAGGTTCACCAGCCCAAGGTGAAGGAGTGGGTAGGGCTGGGGGCCCTGGGTGTTAGACTTCAGGAAGGTGCAAGCCCTGGGAAAGCCTTTCTTCCTCCATGCTGAGAAATGCTGCCTCAGTCACCTCAATCACAAGCCCCGTCCGAGGGATCAGCTGCGTATTTCATTGTAGCCTACATAGCATTGCCTTTGGTCTGAAGGGGCCGTTTCAGTGCAACCCACGAAATTTCCTGATGAGAGCAGCTGGGGAAGATAACGGGATGGTGGTGGCACAGAACAGGAATAGTAAAATTGGAAGAGACTTTAGAGATACACAATGGGAGCAAGAGGGAGAGTGAGCTCCTGTGAGCAATCTCATGGAAAACAGAAGGGCAGGATATGTCATCAGTGGCTCAGAGGCCTGGGGAAGAAACCTTGCTGCCCGTTGGAACATTAAGGAAACAGTTTCTGCCAGGTGCAGTGGCTCATGCCTGTAATCCCAGCACTCTGGGAGGCCGAGGTGGGCAGATCGCTTGAGGCCAGGAGTTTGAGACCAGCCTGGCTAACATGATAAAACACTGTCTCTACTAAAAATACAAAAATTAATTTGGTGTGGTGGTGCATGTCTGTAACCCCAACTACTCAGGGAGTCTGAGGCACGAGAATCACTTGAACACGGGAGGCAGAGGTTGCACTGAGCCAAGATCATGCCATTGCACTCTAGCCTGGGTAACAGAGCGAAACTGTCTCAAAAAAAAAAAAAAAGAAAAAAAAGAAAAGTTTGTGAAATAGGGAGTATCCACTAGCTCCCTTCCCACTCCCAGGAGACTTTTTTGAACACTCTTAAGTATAGTTTATTGAATACAACATAAATACTTCACATTTGGCAGTCTATACACAGCAGCTCCAGCCTGGCTTCCCTGGACTTTTGCGCTCTTGCCAACACCACCCTGACCTCAGCTTGGAGACAGCAGTCTCCTTCCTTCCCCTTGTTCCCCCAGCCAGCTAGTTACCAAGTTCTGTCACCACTTCTCCCTCTCCATGCATCCTACTTCAAATTTAGCTTTCCCTGCTCACCTGTGTTCATCGTTCTGTCTGAATGATAAAGAGACAGCCATCTTTTTTTTTTTTTTTTTTTTTTTTTTTGAGACAGAGTCTTGCCCTTGTTGCCCAGGCTGGAGTGCAGTGGTGCGATCTTGGCTCACTACAACCTCTGCCTCCTGGGTTCAAGTGATTCTCCTGCCTCAGCCTCCTGAGTAGCTGGGATTACAGGTGTGCGCCACTACGCCCAGCTCTTTTTTTTTTTTTAAACGGGGTCTTGCTAATGTTGCTGCTCATGTTAAACTTGAACTCCTGGGCTCTAGAGATCCTCCCACCTCAGCTTCCTGAGTAGCTGGGACTACAGGTATATACCACTGCACCCAGCTGTAAGACCAAGCCACCTTTAATGAACAAATATCCTTCCTGTTCTGCTAAAGTACAGAAACTATTTCTACTAGGAGCCAGTGGGAACCTAGGGGTTATCTGGAGCTTAGCTCCAGCTAAGTGACAGGAAAGGGAGGGTCTAGACCAGTCCCTGCTGATGTGCTGCTCCACATTGTCAAAGCCCAAGGAGAGATGAGGCCTCTGGGACCAGAGAGGGCCCTGGTGCTAAGGTGGTGGTGGAACAGAACCCAGCAGCCTTCAGCTGGATACTGATAGCTTCATCTCCTGAAGGCTTTCAGATGACAGCAGCTGGGCCCACCGTTTTACCTACCTGTGTCCACTCACATGGGCTCAGGATGTGGACTTAGAGGCTCTCCTTTAATAAATATCTTATACAATAATTCTGCCTTTGGCTCTGTTTTTCCTGTGCAGGCCCGCAGAGTGCCAGGTGCCTCCCTCCCCTCCTCTACTATTTTGGCTCCTGCTATGAAAAGAATAGTAAAACTACTTTATAGAGAGGAGACGCTTTAGCTGGAGAACAACTCTGTCTTCCTAGGAACCAGGGACAGTCAATAACCAGAAAGGACAGAGGGCTAAAGGGCCTTGGCTAATCTTACCATCAGATGGGTGGCAGACAAGTTACCAGAGAGAAGCAGACTATCACTTTTTCACATGGTCAAAGCAGATAGGCACAGAAAAGCATCTATGATCCCCTGAAAGTCCTTGGAGATGGCACTGGATATCCCCAGATTTGCTTATCAGAGGGTAGAAAACTTGAAAAGAGTCTTTTTTTTTTTTGAGACAAAGTTTTGCTCTTTTGCCCAGGCTGGAGTGCAGTTGCACGATCTTGGCTCACTGCAACCTCTGCCTTCTGGTTTCAAGTGATTCTGCTGCCTCAGCCTCCCGAGTAGCTGGGATTACAGGCGCATGCCACCACACCCGGCTAATTTTTGTATTTTTAGTAGAGACAAGGCTTCACCATGTTGGCCAGGCTGGTCACGAACTCCTGCCCTCAAGTGATCCACCCACTTCGGCCTCCCAAAGTACTGGGATTGTACTGTATGCGCAGGCATAAGCCACTGCGCCCAGCCGGCAGGTCCATGTTTTAAAAGCCAGATAAAACTACAGCTCTCTCCACATTCAGACGGGACAGCCAGCCCTGATGGAGCTGGGGTGAAATGCCCCCTTCAGACTGACCAGGTGCTCAGTACAGAAAAGCCAGGTGCCACTCCAGGGAATCTAAGGTGCCTCAAGAAAATGCCAGGTCAGATTTTCCTCAAGAAAGACCAGCCAGGCACAGTGGCTCACATCTGTAATCCAAGTGCTTTGGGAGGCCAAGAAGGGAGGATCGCTTGAGCCCAGGAGTTCAAGACCAACCTGGACCAACAGTAAGACTCTGTCTCTACCAAAAAAAAAAAAAAAAAACTAACCAAGGGCAGAATCTGATGGCAGCCCCTGAAAGAATCTGGGGGAAACTGGAGGATATGAGTGTGTGTGTATGAAGTTAACTTCAAAGCAAGCTTCCTGTGCTGAGGGGGTGGGAGGTAAGGGTGTGATGAAGCAGGGCTTCTCCTTTGGCAAAGCCTCTGTAGTCCTTCCTTAGTCACCAGGGAGTTGTGGGAGATATAGACCAGGGTTGCAGGTGCCTGGAGTACAGGGACAGCAGACAGGTCATGGTGGGTGAGGGGTCAGCTGGTGGGGCACAGATGCGTTTCCTCGGCAGTCCACATATTCATAGCTCTGAAAGACCAGCTGCTCTGAATGGCTCAGGTATGAACAGGTCAGGGTGCCCCTGGAGAGGAAGCAGGCCTTATTGCCATGGCTGGGAGGAAAAGGAAAGCTCTGGCCCCATTATACTGTCTGGGGGTGGGGAGCGGGGAGCTCCCTCATTTGCCCTTCCCTCTGGCTCCCCACTCTGCCAAGGTACCTGGGACAGCTGCCCCACCTGTTTTCCAGCAGCTTCCAGACAGCCCTATGCCTGTTGCCCCTATTAACTTATAGGCAAGGTGAGACTCAGAAAAGGGGCTAGACTTGCTATTCCCAAGAGCCAACAAAGATTCATGGGGTCAGCTTGGAAGACTCTCTGCCCACGAGGTGTAGCTGAGTGAGAATGAAGTCAGAAGTGAGAGCAGAGATACCAGAGTTCCAAGCTCTACTTACTGGATGTGCAAAAGCACATGGTGGACTTTGATTTCCAGCCAGGTACAGATTTTGCTGAGAGAGAAGAAAAGAGAATGTGGGACCACGTGTCACATGGAGCAGCCTGTCAGCTCAGAAGATGCCTGCAGGTCCCAGTTTCCTTACCCCACAGAACTCTTTCCTTCCATCAGGTGCCCCCAAAATGTCACTCCCACCTGTTCCCACCCTTCAGGTGAGTGTAGCAGCATGGCTGCACTATCACTTTGACCTCCACTCACTTGGCCCAGGCACATGCTGGACCCCCATTCAGGAGACAGACAAAACATTCTTCTTCCTCAGCAATGCAGGCTGAAGAGCCCAAGGTCACATATTGTAAAGATTAACCAAATTCCAGCCTGTTTTTCATTCTAATCAAGGTCCAAACAAGCAGAGGCTGGGGACCCTGAACCCTTGCTTATTACATTCTCGGCCATGTGAGGGCAGGCCAGATGCTGGCTGAAGAATTTGCTAAGCAATCAGGAAAGCTGGTGGGTATTAATTGGGTTCCTAAGCCAGGAAAGTGGCTAGGGGAGAAGAGATCAAGGGGTACTCACTATGTGTTTTCATCCCGTATCTTGGTGGCTACTGCATAAAACATCTGTCAACCAAATGGGCCCAGGGTTAGCCCCAACTCCAGCTGCCCCTTTCCCACTACCACACATCCACACACCAGTGGGCAGGGCTGGCCAGGGAGAGGGGAGTCACCTGTTCACTGGCCAAAGGGCCAATGTGTAGGAGAAGGTTGTTGGAAACCTGCCCCACCACGAGGGACAGGTGCAGAACCTCGAGGGTCAGCTGTGTCACCATAATGGGGTAGTAGTTGCCATTGGAGATGTTTAAGATATTCTGGGGATGAAGACAAGGGAAGGGAGGAGTGAAGATGGCCCATCCTTAGGAAAAGCCAAACAGTTGCAAAAGCCTGGCTGTCTGGCCTGAGCCCCATCTACCATGACAAGCTTCAGGTGCAGAGGATGAAAACTGGGAGCCCCTTGGAGGGGCATTGAATGGTGAGGGGTCAACTTTACGAAGTTAAGCTACCTCAGGATCCAGGTCCATCCTGTACAGCTTCTTTCCATTCAGTCCTGTCCATCCAGAGAGTCTCAGGCACTGTCACCCCACTCCACCCCTGTGGTTTACTTATCTGGCCCGGATTCTGACCCCTTACTGTGTAGAGTCCCAATCCTTACCATCTGTCATGGAGCTCATGGTTGCTCCTACTTCTCTTCAGGCTCCCAACACCCTCTGGGTACCATAAGATCCCTGGCTTCCCATGCCCAGGGTCATAACACTGGACAAAGGTTACAGCGAAGTATTGCTAGGAAGGGGGGTTTGGAGCCAAGGGCACCCACCCACCGTTATGTTGAGGTAGACATCAGCCTCATCAAAGGCCACTGTGGAGGAGTTGAGGCCTGCAGGCTGCACAATGACGGACCGGGGAAACAGGAAAAAGACGATGAAGGAGGAGGTCACCAGGCAGATGAGCACGGCCAGGAACACAAAGAGCTTCCTGTGGGAAAGCAGGACCCAGGATGGAGGAATGGAAAAGTCTGAACACCAAGGAAACTCGGAGAGGGGGTTCAGACACTCCTCTCCATATACAAAGCTTTCCCCTGCACACTACCCCAACAACATTTAGCTCCCCAGATGTGGCCCGGAATGAGTAGGAGCACAGGATTGGCAGGCAGGCAGCCTGGTTTCCACTCCCAGCTCTCTGTTCCCATTGACCCAATAACATGGAGCAGCCCACTTAGCCTCCTTAAGTCTCAGTTTCCTTGTTGGTAAAAGGCAGATAATTGTACTGACCTCACAGAATTTGTTATCGGCTAATATATGAAAAAAGACTAATCACAGGTCCCTGCACATGGCAAAAGCACAATGAATGCTAGTTATTATCACTAGAAGAAATAAGTCCATATTTGGAAGTTCTGAATTTTAACATTCAGAACAGGACACCATCCATCCAATTCAAAATTCAGATATGCATTAAAGAGATAGTACTTTGTTAGTATCTTATGATGTGCACTGCTAATTTCTTTTTTTTCTTTTTTTTTGAGACGGAGTCTTGCTCTGTCGCCCAAGCTGGAGTGCAGTGGCACGATCTCGGCTCACTGCAACCTCCACCTCCCGGGTTCACGCCATTCTCCTGCCTCAGCCTCCCGAGTAGTTGTGATTACAGGTGCCTGCCACTATGCCCGGCTAATTTTTGTATTTTTAGTAGAGATGGGGTTTTGCCATGTTGGTCAGGCTGGTCTCAAACTCCTGACCTCGTGATCTGCCCGCCTTGGCCTCCCAAAGTGCTGGGATTACAGGCCTCTTTTTTTTTTTTTCAGATGAGGCCTCGCTCTGTTGCCCAGGCTGGAGTGCAGTGGCGTGATCTTGGCACACTGAAGCCTCCACCTCCTGGGTTCAAACAATTCTCCTGCCTCAGCCTCCCAAGTAGCTAGGATTACTGGTGTCTGCCACCACGCCCAGATAATTTTTCTATTTTTAGTAGAGACAGGGTTTCGCCATGTTGGCCAGGCTGGTCTTGAACTCCTAACCTCAGGTGATCCGCCTGCCTTGGCCTCCCCAAAGTGCTGGGATTACAGGCATGAACCACCACGCCCAGCCTGATTTCTAATTCTGGTATAGTGGGGTGGCGGAGAGGGTTCGGCTTGGTGGTGACTCCCAGGTTGACACCAGGACCTTGGGAGGAGGTTGAGGGAGCTCCATGTCAGATGGACTCAGATTACAAACACGGTAGGCCCCAGGTCTGCCTGAGGTTCTGAAGTATCCCAGAACAGCGGACAATAGGTTTTTCATCTCTACTGGAAGAAAAACAAGCAAATCTGAACTGCCTCAGCAAGGGAGGTGCTTAAGAAAAATAACATTTTCAAATCAATTGCAGCCAGGGCCACATGCTTGTTCCCTCCTTCCTGGGAGGACTTGCAGAGCTACCAGATCCTTCCTGTCTTGGAGAGGGGGCCATGCTTTCTGGAAGCAGTGATGCTTAAGGAAGCCCACCAGGTGGCCTCAAGTGACATCTGCTGTGCCCACAGCTGCTGCTTCTTTTTTCTTTCTTTCTTTTCTTTTTTTTTTTTTTTTTTTTTTTTTTGATAGAGATGGGGTTTCACCATGTTGCCCAGGCTGGTCTTGAACTCCTGAGCTCAAGTGATCTGCCTGCCTTGGCCTCCCAAAGTGCTGGGATTACAGGCATGAGCCACCACACCCGGTCCAGGAGCTTCTAAATCAGGAAAAAATCCTTGGACGTAAGGAGCTGGTACCTCTGAGGCTCAGGCTTTCTATGGACGAACTAATAGGAAGAAATTAAGGGAGATCAAAACAGGGGAGACAAAGGGAGCAGCCCCCAGGGGCGACGGCTTGTGAAGCTAGGGGAGGAAGGGGGGCTTACGTGTGCTTGGGCTTCAGCCTCTGGTCCCCATAGGGGATGAGAGCCACCAACTGCTTCTCCAGCTCTAGAGAGAGAGAAGGTGAGAGGGAGGGCCAAGATGCAACTGTGACAAATATTTACTGTGCCAGCTTCCCAGAAGCACGCCTCCACCCACACCATAGAGCAATGTTAGAAACATGCCACATCTGCCCCAGAGCAGGACTGGAAGCACTGGACTCTGCTACCAAAGTTGGCAGCTCAGCTTTGCCATCTCTAGAATGGAAGTGAGATTTCCACTAATAGGTATGAAGAATCTCTGAAAGTCACCAGCAAATCAGAGATGCCCAGCATCTTTGGAAAGTTTATTTGTAACTTCCTGAACTGAATGAATCCTAGGACACACAGTGTTGCTCAGAAGCACAGTGGCTAGAACCCCTCTTTCCCACAAGGGGCTGGAGAATACAACCAGGGAAGGAGGGCAGGTTTTTGCAGGGAACCCAAGGATAGTTAAGTATCTCCCTGGCCAGCCTGAGACTGGGAGGTCAAGAGCTGGGAGCAGATCTAACCCCATCCAAGGAGACTCAGAGGGGCTGCCCCAGGCCAACAGGCTAAGAACTTTCCCTGGATTCCAGGCTATTTCCAGAGCCTTGGGCCACTCACCTTGGGGAATCTTGCCACTGCCCTGGCAGGTGGGACAAGTCACGAAGCTGGCACCAGCAGTTCCTTCACAAGGCACACAGGAACAAAAAGACTTGCTGCTACCGGTGCTGGAGTAGCTGACAGCCTTGCTGCCAATGGCTGGTTTGGAGGACAGGATTGACTTGTTCTCATCCTCCCGCCAAGAGCCCAGCTGGGAAAACGTCTTACCCATTCTTCAGGGGCGGGGGTTTCACTAATGAGAAAAGACCAAAGTTCAGTGCTAAGCTTGTTAGCACTGACGCCAGATGTAATTTTGGTTTGAAGTTCTCAAGACTGGCAAGGAGCTTCACCACAGTTTAAGCAAGCTCAAGCCTAAGGAAGATAGGATGTGAAAAACTGGGTGGTCACATGGGACTCTCAGAAGTCTCAATGCATTTCGACTCCTTTCATTATTTTAAAAGAGACCAATCTGCCTACAAAAGGGAAAACAAAAGAAAAGCAGAAGTTACTTCACTTTAAGGAACTTCCATAAGTGATTGTCAGAGCATTTAATTTTTCTCTGGAAAAGTTGCTGAGCTGTCATTCAGTTTAAGGGAAGGAAGTTGGATAGGGCAGAAAAGAGATTCTTTGAATCAAGGAGAGAGGAGGCCAGACTGGTCACAGGTGTGGTTAAGACCCCTATCTAAAGAAGCCCTGGGAGAAAGCAGACACCTCACTGCTTTCTGAGGCGGGGTAAGAAAGCCTGAGGAGGGTCATAGTGATACCAAGGTGTGCCTTTCACTAGGAAAAGTCAAGGCTAAATCTGGACTCTGTGTGGCAGAACGAGGCCGGCAAGTGAGCCACACAGATCTTTCTGGGCTAAAATATAGGGATGCTCACCTTGTTCAGGTCTGGGATCCCAGGCTCCTCAGCTGCACGAGGGCGAGACTTCTGGAGTGCGTCTTTGGGGAGAAGGGCCTCTAAGGGCAGAGTGGGCTGGGCTGGGCTGAGCTGAGCTGGGCGGTGGTGGGGAGAAGCACCGCCTGGGGCCGGCAACCGGCCGGAGTCCTAGGGGAACGAATGTGCCGCACTGGAGAGTGGGGATAGTAAGGACGCTGAGCTCCCCGAAGGGCCAAGCCGATTCCTGGGCTACATGGGGGCTCTGCCATGGGCCGACCGGGTGGAAGCGGACGGAGAAGGTGTGACTTCATTAAGGGAGGATTTCAAGTCCCACCACACACCCCTAGAGGCCGTTAGTCAAGCTTGGTACCCGTGCGGGGGGCGCCTGTGTGTTGGGCGAGGAGGCGGCAACAGGAGGTGTCTTGACCTCCGAAAGGCAAAGTAGGTATAAAGGGTCTAGGGAGGGCCTTACCCGCGGACGACTGCAGCGACAGAAACGGAAGAGTGTGGAATCGAAAATGCGGGAGCGAACACTCCCCTCAAGCTTTGACTCAGTGCCCAGGGAAGTCCCGCCCCAGCCCCTAAGGGCCCACCCCCTCGTCCCCCGGTCCGCCCCTTCGCCACGCAGCGGCCTGAGACGCTGCCAGCTCTTCAAACGTTACCCGAGGGCCCGGACGCTGCTTCCGCAAGGACTAGCCAGTCCGGGTAGGAATTTCCAAGAACATTTATTTCACCATTCTTTAGGTGGTTATGTACAAGTACATACATAACCAGGAGAGCAACCCGGGCCCTCCTGGCCCTCGATTATAAAACTCCGATGGTCAAGACAGGTCCCACCCATCAACCCAATTACACCCTGCCGCTCCACCTTCTACCCGGAAGCCCCGATTAAAACGTTTTAAATAATGAACGGCCTGGCTGGCTTGCAGTTTGAATCCTGGTTTATTTAAGTAGCATTCAGGAGTTATACTGTAAATAAACATCATTATGGCTAATGACTAATTAAAATCACCATTCAATACAAATACCAACCAGGTTAGATAATACTATTAACTATCTTTTCCCCTTCGGTCTGGGGTTCATATTCTTCCTTTTCTGGAAGTCATTTTCATGGATAAAATATTTAGCATTTTTTGTTACCTCTTCCTTCACCAACTGTACTCAACACCCTTCTGTAAACAGTGAGAACCTGGGTTCATGGACAAGCTCTTTTCCACTTATCTTCGGGTTAAACCAAAACTTTTTCAGCAACTTTGCCCCTGTCCAAGTTTTGCAGAACACCAGCTGCCTCTTCCTGTTCTAGGCTTTCTAGGGCTAGATACCTCTGAACGGACTTCAAGCATTAAAGAAGTCATCAGCATTTCCTATACCTCACACACACTCATTTGCCCACCCTGAACTTCACTGACATTAATTTAGGAGCCTGCCTTTTGCCTTTCACATGTTTCTATTTCCCCCACTGTACTATATAATAAGATCTGCCCTGACATTAAGAAAAAAGGCAACTGTTAAATTTACTTTTCCCTTTAAATAACAGGATTTTTTCCTTTTCTATAAGATTAGCAAAATATTTCACAATACCTATATTTTTTCCCTTAAATAAAAATGTATGCAAAATTACTATAATAGACATTGCTCAATAGGTGCTGGTAGGTTTATCAGCACACTCTTCCTCCTTTCATTGAAATGCGGAGATTCCCTTGAAGTTGGATACTCTTGAATGCACCATGGAGTCTTTAGAAAGCAACGGTGCCAATTATTAAGTATTGCAGGAAAATTACTTTCTCCTTGAAAGAGGAAGAGTAACAACATTTCTATCATGCTCTGGGTGTTATTTCAATGCCAAATAACTATGAAGCTTGAGGTGGATTACAGAAATTATGAGAATAATTCTTAAAAACAACTTCCGAGGTTAATGTCTTTCAAAACCTGAAAATTAACAGATATCCCCATAAAAAATCCACATTAACCAAAGAAAAATACTCAATTTCAATAAAAGCAGAAAGAAAAATGGTTCTATATGAAGTTGAAGTTACACTTGTCAATGCACTAAAATAGTTTTCTCCAAATCAACTGAAAAACTGTCTTCATACTATTCATCCAATGTCTAAAGTGAAAATTTAAGTTCTGGTCTTTAGTTTGCTCCCCAAAATACTGTAACAGGTATTGTCTTGGTAACTCAACGATGGGCTCTATACAGATTCATCAGATTAAAAATAAGCAAGGGCTTCTATCCCATACCCCAATGACAGAATAAAGATCATCTCTGAGCAGCAGGCAGTTATTTAATACAAGGTCACTCCTCAATAGCGTTGGCTGTACCAGTCGTTGTTGTTTAACTGAAGAAGTTCTGTCACAACCTGCAGGATATTGTAATTGTGTTTCTTTAGCAGCCGTAGGTTCAGCTGCCTGTCACAGAATCCCATTTCAAAGAGATGGGCCATCAGGGCTGCTGTCTGATCTTCAGAAACTATTGGCTGTGTAGAGACAAGCAAAGCAAAAAAAAAAAAAAAAAAATTCTGTATAACTTAAATGTTTATTTTATACATTTGTATCATCTTGCAAGCATACTAGTCTTTCCAGATTTATTCAAAGTACTAGGTAATTAGATTCAAGGCTATGGCACTCCTGTGTACTTGACACCAACGGTTCGGACTGGGAAGGCCCTATTTTAGATTAGTTATCTGTGTACTTGAAGGAGGAGAAAAGGGAAACCGGGGAGCTAATGAACTGTACTTAGAACTAGGAGAATGCTTCACTCGGGACTTTCAGGAAGAAGCATTTTTTGGCCAGATGAAGGAATGACAGCAAGCCCCGGAGACCCTGTGAACATAAATGTAATTGTGATGATGGGGGAAGTATGAGCAAGATAAAAGTGTTACTGAAAGATGCTATGGGAAATTTTGTCAGATAGGCAGAGGAGCTGGACAAAAAAAACAGCTTGGGAAATTACAACCTGGGAAAGCTTCTTGATTTTTTCTCCTCCAAAAGAATAGGTAAGAGGGGCTGGGCGCGGTGGCTTACACCTGTAATCCCAGCACTTTGGGAGGCTGAGGCAGGCGGATCATGAGGTCAGGAGATTGAGACCATCCTGGCTAACACAGTGAAACCCCATCTCTACTAAAAATACAAAAAATTAGCCAGGCGTGGTGGCAGGCGCCTGTAGTCCCAGCTACTCGGGAGGCTGAGGCAGGACAATGGCGTGAACCCAGGAGGTGGAGCTTGCAGTGAGCCGAGATCGCACCACTGCACTCCAGCCTGGGTGACAGAGCAAGACTCCATCTCAAAAAAAAAAAAAACAAGAATAGGTAAGAGGAAGTTAACATTCATTCATTCAAACCCTGTGGTGGAAGCATTCATTACCTTCCTAAATCCTTAAATGCTTGTTTTGTTGTTGTTGTTGTTTTGTTTGTTTTTTGAGACAGGGTGTCACTCTGTTCCCCAGGCTGGTGTGCAGTGGTGTGAACACAGCTCATTGCAGCCTCAACCTCCTGGGCTCAAGTGATCCTCCTGCCTCAGCCTTCCAAATAGCTGGGACCACTGGTCTGTGCTACCACGCCCAGCAAATTTTTAAATTTTTTACTAGAGATGAGGGTTCCCTATGTTGCCCAGGCTGGTCTTGAACTTCTGGGCTCAAGTGATGGCCTTGAACTTTGGTCTCCCAAAATGCTGGGATTATAGATGTGAGCCACCTCGCCTGGCCTCTGGTTCTGTTATTATCCCAATTTCACAGACTGGGGATACTGAAACTGTGCAGCAGAAAGATTATTAACTTTGGAGGCAGATAGGCTTAGACTCAAACCCTAATCTTCCATTTACTTACCAACTGTGCTATCGATTCCTTTATGAACTGAAGATATATCATACCTCCTACTTTGCAGAGTTGTTGAAAAAGTATGTAAAGATGAGAACAGTATGCAAACATGTTAAGCATTTCCCTCCAAACCTGATTCCACTGTTCCATTCTACCTTCTTATTTCAGAATAGATTATCCATCCTCCTTTGCAGGTTAATGGAATGTACCTTGCATTGTATCTTATTACCTCTCACCACTTCAGAAATCTTTCTCCATCTCCAATCTGTCTTCTCATCTTTATCATTAACCTCTTTCACTGCTGGCTTGCCCATCTCTAAAGTCTCACCCAACTTTAAAAATGCTTCCTCTTGTCTTATGTATCCTAGCTTCTGCCTGTTGTAGCCTGTCTATTTGAAAGTGTGGCGTACTTCTACTCTCAAATTCCTCACCACCAGTTCATATCTCTCTGTAGCATCTAACACCGTTGACCATGTCCCCCTTATTAAAACACCCTTCCTTAAGTTCCAGCATAGAACTCTCTCTCTTCATTTTCCTCCTAGTTCCCAGCTTTCTTTCAGAGTATTCCTTTCCCTGATCCTTAAAGGTTGCTTCTTGCTTTCCCCATTATTCCTGGATCATCTCATTCCATCAGATGGCTTCTGCTATAATCTGTAGGCAAGTGACTCTCAAGCATGTATCACCAGGCCAAATCCCTCCCCTGTGATCTGGATGGATACCGTTGGCTTGCCATTATCTGTGGGTTCCTCATCTATGGATCAGTCACCAAAGGACTGAAAATATTTGGGGAGAAAAAAAGGAACACGTACAAACTTTTTTGTCATTATTCCCGAATACCGTATAACAACTATTTAGATAGCATTTACATTGTATTGGGTATTGTAAGTAATGTAGAGATGAAGTATATGAGATGGGCTGGGTGCAGTGGCTCAAGTTTCTCATCCCAGCACTTTGGGAGGCTGAAGCGGGAGGATTGTTTTGAGGCCAGGAGTTAGTTGCCCTGGGCAACACAGTGAAACCCCATCTCTTCAAAAAGATTTTTAAAAAACTAGCTAGGCATGGTGGTGCCCACCTGTAGTCCCTGCTACTCAAGAGGCTGAGGTGAGAGGATTGCTTGAATCCAAGAGTTCTAGGCTGCAGTGAGCTACAATCTAGTTATTGCACTCCAGCCTGGATGACAGAGCAAGACCCTGTCTCTAAAAAACTAAAACTAAACAAGCAGGCAAGAAGATGTGCCTAGGTTATACATAAATACTACACTATTTTATATAAGGGACTTAAGCATCTATGGATTTCAGTATCCCACAGGGGGTCCTGGAGCCAACCGTCATAGATACTGAGGGACAACTATATATCCAGCTGCACTCTGGATATCGTTACCTTTACCTGGATATGCCACAAACTCAACACTGTCCAGCAAAACTGACCTAGTTCTCTTCTTCTGCTCTTAATGAATGGTACTAAGCCAGAAACTTGGGATTTATCCTTGACTTTTTCCCCTCCACCCCAAGATAGTGTCTGGCTTTGTTGCCCAGGCTGGAGTGCAGTGGCATGACCTCAGCTCACTGCAGCCTCTGCCTCTGGGGCTCAAGCTATTCTCCCACCTAAGCCCCTCAAGTAGCTGGGACTACAGGTGTGCGCCACCAAGTCCGGCTAATTTCTTTGTATTTTTTGTAGAGAGAGGGTTTCACTATGTTGCCCAGGCTGGTCTCAAACTCCTGAGCTCAAGTGATCTGCCCACCTTGGCCTCCCAAAGTGCTGAAATTACAGATGTGAGCCACCGTGCCCAGCCTATCCTTCTTTTTAGCCACTTAATCATCATCTCAAAGTTATGCCATTTCCATCTCTTAATTATCTTTTCTACCCTTCCTTTCCACCAATACATGGATTCTCTTAGGGATTTCCTTTTTTTTTTTGAGACGGAGTCTCGCTCTGTCACCCAGGCTGGAGTGCAGTGGCATGATTTCAGCTCACTGCAACCTCTGCTTCCCAGGTTCAAGCAATTCTTCTGCCTCAGACTCCCGAGTAGCTAGGACTACAGGCATGTGCCACCATGCCCGGCAATTTTTGTATTTTTAGTAGAGATGTGGTTTCACCATATTGGCCAGGCTGGTCTTGAACTCCTGACCTCGTGATCTGCCTGCCTCGGCCTCCCAAAGTGCTGGGATTACAGGCATGAGCCACCACGCCCAACTGGATTTCTTTACTGGCTCTACCAGCCTCTACAATGTAGCCGGTAATCTTACTAAAAACAGATCTCATCATGTCAATCACTTCCTTAAAACCCTTCAATTGCTCCTCCTATTAATTAGCCTTAAAATAAAATCCAAACCTCATAACACAGCATCCTGCCTACATATTTGGTCTGTTTTTCTTTTTCTTTTTTTTTTTTTTTAGACAGAGTCTCGCTCTGTCACCCAGGCTGAAGTGCAGTGGCGCAATCTCGGCTCACTGCAACATCTGCCTCCCAGGTTCAAGCGATTCTCCTGCCTCGGCCTCCTGAGTAGCTGGGATTACAGGCACGTCACCATGCCTAGCTAATTTTTGTATTTTTAGTAGAGATGGAGTTTCACCATGTGGGTCAGGCTAGTCTCGAACTCCTGACCTCATGATCCACCCGCCTCAGCCTCCCAAAGTGTTGAGATTACAGGCGTAAGCCACCACACCCGGCCTTGTTTTTTTTTTTTTTTTTTTTGAGACAGGGTCTCACTCTGTCACCCACATTGGAGTTCAGTGGTGTGATCTCAGCTCACTGCAACCTCTGCCTCCCGGGCTGAAGTGATCTTCCCACCTCGGCCTCTTGAGTATCTGGGACCACAGGCGTATACCACCATGCGCAGCTAATTTTTTATATTTTTAGTAGAGACAGGGTTTTGCCCTGTTGCCCAAACTGGTCTTGAACTCCTGGACGCAAATAATCGACCAGCCTCGGCCTCCCAACCTGCTGGGATTACAGGTGTGAGCCACCAAGCCCAGCCAGTCTTTTTTCGTCTTACTCTTCTTCTTAGACCAGATTCACACTCCATGCTCACATTTCCAAGTCTTTTTTACTGGCTACACTGTCTACAATGCCCTTTCCCTCCCTCTTTCCTGATGAACATTTACTCCGTCCTTTAGGACTCAGTTCAGGCATCATCTACCAGAAAGCCTTACTTGGGCACACCAGGCTGAAGTGTTTCATCTGTCTGATAGCACTGGCATAGTATCTTTCTTTTTTTTGAGATGGAGTCTCACTCTGTTGCCCAGGCTGGAGTGCAGTAGCACAATCTCAGCTCACTGCAACCTCCACCTCCCAGGTTCAAGTGATTCTCCTGCCTCAGCCTCCCAAGTAGCTGGGATTACAGGCACACATCACCATGCCTGGCTAATTTTTGTATTTTTAGTAGAGACGGGGTTTCATCATGTTGGCCAGGATGGTCTCGAACTCCTGACCTCATGATCCGCCCGCCTCAGCCTTCCAAAGTGCTGGGATTACAGGCATGAGCCACCACACCCGGCCAGCATAGTATCTTACTACGTACTTTAAGTATCCATGCACCTCACTTGTTTCCCATAGTTTTTGGGCAAGACTCAGTGTCTTTTTTGTTGTTGTTTTTTGAGACAGGGTCTTGCTCTGTCACCCAAGCTGGAGTGCAGTGGCTCCATTGTGGCTCACTACGGCAGCCTCAACCTCCTGTGCTCAAGTGATCCTCCCACCTTAGTTTCCCAAGTAACTGGGACTGTAGGTGCATGCCATCATACTTTTTTTTTTTTTTTTTAAGATGGAGTCTTGTTCTGTCGCCAGGCTGGAGTGCTGTGGTGCCATCTCGGCTCACTGCAAGCTCTGACTCCCTGGATCAAGCAATTCTCCTGCCTCAGCCTCCCGAGTAGCTGGGACTACAGGCGCCTGCCACCACGCCCAGCTAATTTTTGTATTTTTAGTAGAGACAGGGTTTCACCATGTTGGCCAGGATGGTCTCGATCTCCTGACCTTGTGATCCGGCCTGCCTCGGCCTCCCAAAGTGCTGGGATTACAGGTGTGAGCCACTGCACCTGGCCATACTTATCTAATTTTTAAATTTTTTTGTAGAGATGGGGGTCTCACTATGTTGCCCAGGCTGGTCTCAAACTCCTGGGCTCAAGCAATCCTCCCACCTTGGCCTCCCAAAGTACTAGGATTACAGGTAAGAGCCACCATACCTGGCCAAGAACTGGTGTTTTATTCATGCCATAGTGCCAACACCTGGAATAGCTTCTCTCTATAGAAAATATTAATAGATCATCAATAATAGATTCTTCTCTTTTCTTCCCTTAAGTAACTTGGCTAAAGTCATATAGTTAGAAAGTGGCAGAGTTGGCCGGGTGCGGTGGCTCACGCCTGTAATCCCAGCACTTTGGGAGGCCGAAGCGGGAAGATCATGAGGTCACGAGATCGAGACCATCCTGGCTAACACGGTGAAACATCGTCTCTACTAAAAAATACAAAAAATTAGCCGGGTATAGTGGCAGGCGCCTGTAGTCCCAGCTACTCGGGAGGCTGAGTCAGGAGAATGGTGTGAACCCAGGAGGTGGAGCTTACAGTGAGCCGAGATCGCGCCACTGCACCCCAGCCTGGGCAACAGAGCGAGACTTCGTCTCAAAAAAAAAAAAAAAAGTGGCAGAGTTGTGTTGTGTGTTAACTAAAGACTAAATCTAAAGCCTATGCCCTTTCCACAATGCCATGTTACTCTTCAACCCAGACAGATGCCATCACTTTCACTGGTGACATGGAGTTGAGATTCAGGAAAATAAAACACACACACTGACCTGTGCAGTGACTGGTGGCCCAGCAAACAGGGCCTTGTATGCAGAGGCAGCAACAGACAAAGCCCCCTTCACCAGTCCTCCAGCAATGCTGCTCCCATGATGGTGCCTGCAGAGGAAAACCAAATTATCTCCCCGAACAAACACAAATCATTACCTTTTTACAAGATAATCTGGGCTCTAATCCTTGGAAGAAAATAAGATTTCCTTAAGAGAAAAAATCAGATGGAAAAAGAGAACACAATTGCTTTCATTATCAGCTTTATAGCTACAGATCATGGTTTGATGGAGGGCCCAGCTCTACTGGTGCAAGATAGGGGCACTGCAGGAAACACACCACTCTGGTAACCATGACGGCTCTCACTCCTAGCTGAAAATTAATGTGATCGAGGACACACGAGGATATCAACAGTTTGTCTGCTCAATTATTCTCTCAGAGAAAACACCTTGCAAAGGAAATGTGATTTTCTGGACACTGGCCTAATATGAGTGGAAGCAGAGAACCAGGTATGTCCAAGAAAAAATTATTTAAATGTATACTGGGCTTAACCTTTCTACCTTTTCCCCAGTGCTAAGAGTGAGGTAATTTGTGGACATTATTTCCTTGTCTGAAACATAAAACACTCTTTTTTTTTTTTTTTTTATGTTGTTTCACTTGTCAGCCAGGCTGGAGTGCAATGGTGCAATCTCAGCTCACTGCAACCTCCGCCTCCTGGGTTCAAGCAATTCTCCCACCTCAGCCTCCTGAGTAGCTGGGATTACAGGTACCCGCCACCATGCCTGGCTAATTTTTGTATTTTTAGTAGAGATGGGGTTTCGCTATGTTGGCCAGGCTGATCTTGAACTCCTGACCTCATGATCCACCCGCCTCGGCCTCCCAAACAGAACACTCTTAAACATCAGCTTTAGCAGTTTGTTCAGTGTTGCTCAAAGCCTTTAGAAGAAACAAGAATAAGACGGAACAAAGGCTCCCCTTCTCTGCTCTCTGAAGATGGGTACATACTGTGAGAGACTCTTTTAAGCAGAAGGAATACAAGAATATCCACCTGCTTCTGAAAAAAGAGACTGCACAAGGTTGTTACCTTGAGTGGTCATAGCTCTTCTGTCTGCTGTTTACAAGTCCTGATGAGCCTCTGGGCTCTAAAAGCAAAAGAGCTGTTGGTTAGATGCAGCATCCATAAGCACCTACTGTTTCCTAACTCACAGCAAGGCTATTATTGAGGCAGGTGGCAATCTGATCACAGTGTTTGAAGTCTTTTTTTTTTTTTTTTTAAAGTATTTGGGAAGTTTTAAGGGTAGTTTAAGTGATAAGGAGAAACTGTCCAGAAATGCAATGCAAGATGATTGTTTATTGAATCAGAAAAATCAACTCTATAATCCTAACACACTGATATATTTTGTAGTAAGAAAACAGACTCACAGCCATTAGAAACCTGCTGAACTGCTAGTCAGGAAAGGGGGAGATGGAGCTGGAACCTAGATTGTTTGGCTCCAAAGCCTGTGTTCTTTCCACTACCTCTATGAGGTCTAACAATATATTCAGCCAGAGAATAGAAATTAGAGTATGCAGGAGGAGCATGGAGAGAGTGAAGGGCAAGTTTTGTTTTTTGTTTTTTTTTTTAAGACGGAGTCTCGCACTGTTGCCTGGGCTGGAGTGCAATGGTGCGATCTCGGCTCACTCCAACCTCCGCCTCCCAGGTTCATGTGATTCTCCTGCCTCAGCCTCCCAAGTAGCTGGGATTACAGGTGCCCGCCACCATGTCTGGCTAATTTTTGCTATTTTTTAGTAGAGACAGGGTTTCACTATGTTGGCCAGGCTGGTCTCAAACTCCTGACCCTATGATCCGCCTGCCTTGGCCTCCCAAAGTGTTGGGATTACAGGTGTGAGCCACCACGCCCGGCCTGTGAAGGGCAAGTTTCTAAAAACCACCAAGAATCACGAAGAGAGAGAGGCTATTTATACCTGGTTTCCATTAGACAGGAGCAGAGAAAAAGAGAAAAAGCTTAGGCTGATCATTACCTCCTCTGATCTGATCAGGGACTGAAGAAACTTCTGGTATGGTAACTGGTAAATCCACTCCTGGGGAACCATGATGATGTACACAAGGAGAGCTCCTTTCAGAAAGACACAATATGGAAAGTAAATTGAAAAGGCACTTATGGCAACAGTGGAGAAATAGTAAACACAGCACAGCAGTGCCAAATTCTCTACAGAGGCTTCACATTTCTGATCCAGATCACATGTCTGGATTTAGGGTTCCATCATAAGGGCTACATTCTACCCCATTTTCTTCTTTAGCCACAGGCAAGCTAGAAATGTTGGCTTCAGTCTGGTCATGTCCCCACCTACATCAAGTGGTGTCAATAAACGGAAATGTCTAGCTTTTGGGGAGAATGGTTTACATTATAGTCAAGGCTCCAGCATTTTCCCTACTATTAGGAGACAAGAATGATTCAGATAGATTCACCAGAGAATTAAAAATAATTTGTTTGGTTTTATAGTGTTTTTTCCCATAATGGATTTAACTTCCTAATTATGACTATTTGGGTTGAGTTTTTGCTGCCTTTACTGAAGAGTCAATAAAACAAGGAGGGAAGGTCCAGGGATGTTTGTGTTTAAAAACTGGCTCTCAGCCAGGCATAGTGGCTCACACCTGTAATCCCAGCATTTTGGGAGACCCAGGCAGTTGGATCGCTTAAGGCCAGGAGTTCAAGACCAGCCTGGACAACGTGGCAAAACCCCGCTTCTACAATAAATACAAAAATTAGCTAGGTGTGGTGGCCCATGCCTATAGTCCCAGCTACTCAGGGGGCTGAGGTGGGAGGATTGCTTGAGCCTCAGAAGCAGAGGTGGCAGTGAGCCAAGACTGTGCCACTGCACTCCAGCCTGGGCAACAGACTGAGACCCTGTCTCAAAAAAAAAAAAAAAAAACACAACCAGCTCTCAATAATCAAAATATAAGCAGACAGACTATACTCAGATAATTTAAGGCCAACTAAAACAAATATTTCTTTAAATCCAGAATCCACAAATACTGGGAAATACAACTTTTATTCATCTAAATTCAGACTTTACTATGGAAAATAGTCTCTTTCCATACTGAGGAAAAAACAGGTTTTGAGATCAGGTCGATTCCTCTCTTTATTTCACCTCTGAAGAACACCCCAGCTGAGGGGGCTGTGAGTGGTACCTGGGCAGTGACGGTGGAAGCTCCACTACCTCTGGGATTAGGGGCACTGTTTCCAGACTCTGTGAGGTCGTGAGGATGTCACTTATGCTGTGCTCCTGTGGCTGGTTCTCCCCTCCAGGGAGTCTCTCCCCAGCCTCAGCTGGTTCCTGCCCAGCCTCAACCCCAGGCTCGCCTTCAGCACCTCGCTCCAGGCCTGGCTGTGAGAGCGCAGAGCTGTACATAGAATCCCCCAGGGGGCGGCTGGTATCAAAGCACTCAGGCAGGATGATGATGTAATCCTCTGAGGAAGCAGAGGACTGACTTTGAACTTCATCTTTGAGCTCATCCTCCTCCTCCTCATCCTCCTCCTCCTCCATGACAGCTTCTTCCTCAGCGATATGGATAATCTCCTCCCTCTCATTTCCAAGTGGTCCTTCAGGCAAGGCAAATGTCACTAAAGGATGAAAGCAACCAATTTTAAGGTGGAAGCTAAAAGCAGGCCTAAGTACTATCCTTACTTGGTAAAGCCTTGTGGATCATAAGCTAGAATTATGAAAGCCAGAGGAGAGGGAAGAACTAAAGGGAAGGGCTGGTTCTGGAACTATGACCATATTCTAAGTTTGAAGACTATGCAAAACAAAATAGAATCAAAGCTCACAGAAACAAGGTAGGCAGAAACACTCAGGTTTCCAAGAAGCTCTATGAATCATAAAAGGAGGCAGCTCCATCCTTTTTTTCCTTTTTATGTGATGGTTAATATACTGAGTAGAGTTTAAACCAAAACTGATACACTAACAGTGCTATAAAAAGAGAAAAAGTTAGGAGATGAGTATTGCAGGATTATATGTCTATCTCCTCCTCTTCTTTACAAAGATGATGCAGTCATGGGAGAAAACTGGCCAATCATGTTTGAGGGGGTAAAAAAGAATAGAAAAAAGCTACCCAGGGCCAGGCACGGTGGCTCACGCTTGTAATCCCAGCACTTTGGGAGGCCAACGTGGGCAGATCATGAGGTCAGGATATCAAGGCCATCCTGGCTAACACGGTGAAACCCCATCTCTACTAAAAATACAAAAAAATTACCCGGGCATGGTGGCGGGCATCTGTAGTGCCAGCTACTCGGGAGGCTGAGGCAGGAGAATGGTGTGAACCTGGGAAGGCGGAGGTTGCAGTCAGCCGAGACCGTGCTGCTGCACTCCAGCCTGGGCGACAGAGACTGTGTCCCAAAAAAAAAAAAAAAAAAAAGCTACCCAGGCCAGGTGTGGTGGCTAACGCCTAAAATCCCAGCACGTTGGGAGGCCAAGGCAGGCAGACTGCTTGAGCTCAGAAGTTTGGGACCAGCCTGGGCAACATGGCGAAATCCCATCTCTACAAAAAAAAAAAAAAATTTAGCTCATTGTGGTAGCATGTGGCTGTGGTCCCAGTTGCCTGGGAAACAGAGGTAGGGGGAGCCCAGGATGTTGTGGCTGCAATGAGCCACAAACTTGCTACTCGCACTTTAGCCTGGGCGAGAGTGAGACCTTATCTCAAAAAAAAAAAAAAAAAAATTACCCATAAATCCTATCAGAATAACAGCTGTGAACATTTTGGTATTGTCTTTCCAGACCTTTTTGTTATGTATTTGTACACACATGTGGAAAAAAATATAAAGATATACATGACTGATTGATTTGAGATGGAGTCTCACTCTGTTGCCCAGGCTGAAGTGCAGTAGCATGATCTCAGCTCACGGCAAGCTCCGCCTCCCAGGTTCACGCCATTCTCCTGCCTCAGCCTCCCAAGTAGCTGGGATTACAGGTGTGTCCGCCACCACACCCAGCTTATTTTTTGTATTTTTAGTAGAGATGGGGTTTCACTGTGTTAGCCAGGATAGTCTTCATCTCCTGACCTCATGATCCGCCCACCTCGGCCTCCCAACGTGCTGGGATTACAGGTATGAGCCACCGCACCTGGCCACATGTACACTTTATTATTTTTTTTTTTTAGACGGAGTCTCGCTCTGTCACCCAGGCTGGAGTGCAGTGGTGCGATCTCAGCTCACTGCAACCTCGGCTTCCCGGGTTCAAGCAGTTCTCCTGCCTCAGCGTCTTGAGTAGCTGGATCACAGGCACACGCTACCACGCCCAGCTAATTTTTGTATTTTTAGTAGAAATGGGGTTTCTCCATGTTGGTCAGGCTGGTCTCAAACTCCTGAGCTTGTGATCTGTCCGCCTCGGCCTCACAAAGTGCTGGGATTACAGGCGTGAGCCACTGCGCCTGGCCTTACATGTATACTTTAAACAAAAGTAAGATAAATAATATTTAAAGATATAGGTCAAATTTGATTATAATAAAGAGATTCTCCAATATTATTTTGACATAGTATATTTGAATTTTTGGATACTTCTTAAAATATATGCTATTGGTTCTATCTATCTGATACCTAGAAGTTTCTGTTATAAAGGTATTTATTCCTTTTTTTTTTTTTGAGACGGAGTTTCACTCTTGTTGCCAGGCTGGAGTGCAATGGCGCCATCTCGGCTAACCACAGCCTTTGCCTCCCGGGTTAAAGTGATTCTCCTGCCTCAGCCTCCCAAGTACCTGGGATTACAGGCATGTAATCCTTGGCATGTAGCCACCACGCCTGGCTAATTTTTAGTATTTTTAGTAGAGATGGAGTTTCTCCATGTCGGTCAGGCTGGTCTTGAACTCCCAACCTCAGGTGATCCACCCGCCTCAGCCTCATAAAGTGCTAGGATTACAAGGGTGAGCCACTGTGCCCGGCCTATAAAGGTATTTATTACAGCAGAATTTAACCTTGAGAAACTTTGTCGGTACTCCTGCTTCTATCCACTGTTTCTGGGACTGCTGCCCTTGGAGAAAGCAGACAACTCAGCTACCCATAGGGGTCTCTGCTAAGGAGCTCTGTCAAATTACAGGAAGATTCCTTACTGCAGAATCCAGGCAGCACAACTGGCTGCTATTCCACTGTGGAATGCAGCTGTAATTCTGCCCCTGAGAAGATGGAGAAATGAGTATGATGGCTTCTTTACTCCTGATGCTCTAATTAGAACAGTCAGGTAGCATACGTAGAGTCTAAAGACACAAACAAGATCAGAATTTCTTTTTTTTTTTTGAGACGGAGTCTCGCTTTGTCGCCCAGGCTAGAGTGCAGTGGTGCAATCTTGGCTCACTGCAAGCTCCGCCTCCCGGGTTCATGCCATTCTCCTGCCTCAGCCTCCCGTGTAGCTGGGACTACAGGCGCCCGCCACTTCGCCAGGCTAATTTTTTGTATTTTTAGTAGAGACGGGATTTCACCATGTTAGCCAGGATGGTCTTGATCTCCTGACCTTGTGATCCGCCCGCCTTGGCCTCCCAAAGTGCTGGGATTACAGGCTTGAGCCACCACGCCCCGCCAAGATCAGAACTTCTAACTAAGATCACTCTCCCTTCAGTCTCAGTGAAGAAGAGCACATCTAACTAGTCAAGTCTGGCAGTCACAATTCAGGTGCCACCCTGCTAGGTAGGGGAAATGGAAGGACACTCACTCTGCAAGGACTTCTGTCTGCAAGGAGGGTTGTGGTCTGGGGCAGCATCCAAGGTAAGGGATCGGATTACTGTCTCACACACAAACTGGGTCCCACTCAGGTCTTCTTCTGCTTCCTCCACAGAAGCAATGTTCTCAGCCTTCCTCTTTACTGACACCATAGAATCTGAAAGACACACGAACCTTATCTGCACTGGGCGTTTAAAGTGCTGAGGAACATTCACCAGTCATTACCCATGCTAAAACTAAACCAAGGAATAGCTGCTATCTGTGCCACGTGAAGGTGAGGAGACTTTAAAACATGAGATGCTACAGAAAGCAAGCCCATTTACATGCTAAGGTAGGGTCAGTAGGGGATAGCTGTAAAATAGGGTATGATATGGAAAGGGAGGATGCAAATACTTTACAAATGTTTAATCCCTCACCAGGAAGTGCTTTAAATCCTGCCCCTTCATTCTCTTCCTCTATCTGCCCCAAGCCTGGCTTCTCTATTAAAGGACTGTCATGTGGCAGAGGAGACATGCAGGGAGTCATATCTGGAGAATGAAGACAGGAGAACCATCAATCAAGAGAAAGCATCATATCATCAACAGTCAGTGTCCAGAAGTAGCAGTCTGTAGGCTTCTTGCCTCCCGCAGGGCTAAAATAAACCAAGATATGCTTTGAGGTCTGTTACAAAAAATTTCTCCAGACCAGTAAGTATGCAAACTGTCTCAGATCAATCAATGCAGGAAGAATCACAGTTATTTAGCCTGGAAAGCTGTGGCCAAGACACAAAACCATGAACATAAAGGAACAAAAGGACACAAGTATCTAGAGGGAAAAAAGAGAAGAGGATTCCTTTATAGTGGAAAAGCCTTGCACGAACTTGTTTTATTGCTTTTTTTTTTTTTGAGATGCAGTCTTGCTCTGTCACCCAGGCTAGAATGCAGTGGCACAATCTCGGCTCACTGCAACCTCCGCCTCCCAGGTTCAAGCAACTCTCTGCCTCAGCCTCCCGAGTAGCTGGGATTACAGGCACCTGCCACCATGCCTGGCTAATTTTTGTATTTTTAGTAGAGATGGGGTTTCACCATCTTGGCCAGGCTGGTCTTGAACTTCTGACCTTGTGATCCACCAGCCTTGGCCTCCCAAAGTGCTGGGATTACAGGCGTGAGCTACCGTGCCCAGCCTCTTTTGTTTGTTTTTTGAGATTGGGTTTCACTCTGTCGTCCAGGCTGGAGAGCAATGGCACAATCCTGGCTCACTGCAGCCTCTGCCTCCTGGGATCAGGAGATTCTCCCACTTCAGTCTCCCTGGTAGCTGGGACCACAGGTGCAAGTCACCATGCCAAGCTAATTTTTTTTTTTTGAGACGGAGTTTTGCTCTTGTTGTCCTGGCTGGAGTGCAATGGTGCAATCTCAGCTCACCACAACCTCCGCCTTCTGGGTTCAAGCAATTCTCCCACCTCAGCCTCCCGAGTAGTTCGGATTACAGGCATGTGCCACCATGCCCAGCTAATTTTGTATTTTTAGTAGAGAAGGGGTTTCTCCATGTTGGTCAGGCTGGTCTCAAACTCCTGACCTCAGGTGATCTGCCCGTCTCAGCATCCCAAAGTGCTGGGATTACAGGCGTGAGCCACCGTGCCTGGCCACACCCAGCTAATTTTTAAAAGTAATTTTTGTAGAGATGGGGGTTTCACCATGTTGCCCCGGCTGGTCTCAAACCCTGGCCTCAAGTGATCCTCCTGCCTTGGCCTCCCAAAGAGCTGGGATTATAGACACGAGCCACCATGCCCAGCATGTTGTTACTTTTGACAAAGGACAGGAAAGAAGGAAAACGGATCCATGATTGCTGCTTTACTATCCTACTGTGGGAGAAATCCTTGCCATTTCCTCAGAATAAAACACTACCAGCGTCTAGGCTGTGGTACTTTTGTGCCTATTAGTAAGACGAACAAGATGAAATGAGTGACATTCTTACCCACAGGGGTGTTGTGGGGCACTCTCTCCAACTCTTGAACAATGTTTATATCCAACAGCTCAAAGGACAGCAGGTCCTATAAAAAAAGACAATGTTAGGCTGTTTGGAGTGCATGCTGGAGCCATGTCTTGATGGGACCTGTAGACCATTTCCACATCATTTTGTATTCAACTCTGTTCAAATTCATGCCTGTCCCCAGACAAGTGAAAACAAGAAGAGTTAAATGGGAATTAGATGTTGAAATAACCCAATAGCAGGAAAGAGAAAATGCAGCAGGTATGAAGGAGAATTAGCTAGGCCAAGGTGAAGAGGCAACTAAAGGGAGTTTGTGGGGAAGTACAGGATTGAGTTCCCAATTCAAAGAGGAAACATCTAGTTTACAAACTTGCTTCCATGGGTGATCTCCTTCCCATTAAATATACCTGACTAGATCAAAGTGGGCATATCTCTGATTTCCTGATTACCGCCTATGGCTCTACCACCTTCTCTCCTGTGCTCTCTCCCTCTGTCCCTTGCCCTTCAAAGTGCTGAATCTTCCACCTGGGCAGTCAGAAGATCCACAGATGGGATGTAGAGCTCCCTCTCACTGGCAACATTTTTTGCCTTCTGTGGGATGCAGGCTGCTGTCCCTTCTGTCTGCTCAGTCACTTCACCAAGCTGTCTTTCTTCTTTAGCCAGAAGAAAAGTTTCCTATAGAGACAAACCATTGAGACAAATTTTAGGCCTTCAACAGAACTGAAGAGGCAGGCTGACAATGCCCTCAAAAATAAAAACGCTGCTGTACCTCCATATTTTAAAAAACTTAATAAATGTTTTTGATATATTTTTACAGTTAATAGAAAAAGTTGTAAAAACAGCAGAGAGAATTCACATTCCCCAGCTTCCCCTAATGACGATAACTTATATTAACTACAATAGTCAAAACCAGAAAATTAACATTGTATAACTTTAAGCAGTAAACACTCTGCCCCACTAATACAGAGAAATTGCATTAAAAAACTGTGCACTAAGTAGCAACCAGGGCAAGACTTCATTAGTATTTAGGGAACATACACAAGGTATTTCAGGAGAGATGGATGTTAAGGAGTAAAGCTATCAGTTCAGCAGTTCCACAGGTCAGCCCAGGCCAGGAGTCCCTTTTTCCCTTGTGCAGCCAACAGGCTGACCATGCAACATCACAAAGAGGTACAAAAGTATTCAGTATGCAGCAAGACCCTAAAGACGCTAAAACAAACACCCTAAGGAAGAGGCCAAGTATCAGCATAGAAATGTGTTGGGGCGGGGGGAGATGCTAACCTTTCAAGGTTTCTGGAAAACAACCAGCTATGAGTGGGTTCTTTTAGTTTTAGCCATCTCCTCTCTAACTAAGATTTGGATACGAGGCCAAAGCCTGTCAGTCAATGCTCACCTCTTGCTGGCAGGTGAGATCATCAGTTTTGCTTGAGCTGATCATGCCCTTTTCAATGTTATCAGGGCTCTCTTTGGAGGGGAAAGGATCTACTATGATACTGCACCAGACCCGAGGCCCAAATTGCTGGCCTTTGTGAGAAAGACGCCAATGGGAAGTATACGTTCCCTCCAAGGCTGGGGCAATGAACTCCACAGATACAACTCCCACATGGCCGGCCTTGAGGCAGGGAACCAAAACATCCTTCTTTTCTGTGGAAGCCAAAGTCAGGTTTCCCCACATGAACTTGAGCTGAAAAGAACAGTAAGAAGAGAAAGCAAGCTTGTCAGCTGAGCACTCTGCCACTTCAAATCACCTCATCTTTGCATTTTGTGGGAAAAATTACCTTTGTGTCTGCACTCCACTTTACATTTCCTGTATTTTTCATCCTCCAGTGTTTGATAAACTTGGTTCCTGGCTGAAGGTGAGTCCCATCAGGCAAATTCTCATCCACAAATGCTGCACTGAGCATTGGCATAACGGAGGTACAGGGCTGCAAAGGGAGGCTGAACAGAAATTCAGATGCTTAGTCACTTGCTGTTGGGTGTGAAGGCTTCTGAATACCTCACACTAGCTTGAAAGTCTGACTGTGACTCTTGAAAATGTGCTAACCCATTTGCCTTAAAAATAATACTGATATTACCAGTATAGGACCACATATTAGAAACAATAAATTTTCTGACAAACTTAAAACAATAAAACAAAACAGAGGATAGGTCTCACTCCTGAGCTAAAAAAGTCATGGTAAGAGTAATTAAAAGGGCCTATAAATACAACACCTAGAGAGTCAGGCTTTTAACACATTTGTTCCTTTTGCTTCAATTCCAGATTGCCTCCAATGAAGAGAGGGACCCCGCCATTTTGAACTTTAGTGGTTTCTATCTTTCTGAAGAAAGAAACAAAACAAGTGTCAAAAATAACTACGAAACTTGGCCAGGCGCGGTGGCTCACGCCTGTCATCCCAGCACTTTGGGAGGCCAAGGCAGATGGATCACGAGGTCAGGAGATCGAGACCATCCTGGCTAACTCGGTGAAACCCTGTTTCTACTAAAAAATACAAAAAATTAGCTGGGTGTGGTGGCGGGCACCTGTAGTCCCAGTTACTCGGGAGGCTGAGGCAGAAGAATGGCGTGAACCCAGGAGGTGGAGCTTGCAGTGAGCCGAGATCACGCCACTGCACTCCAGCCTGGGCAACAGGCGATACTCCAAGACTCCGTCTCAAAAACAAAACAAACAAAAAACTACCAAACCACCCTTTAATAATATTAAGACCACGCCAGGCAGGTGCAGTGGCTCACACCTGTAATCTCACCATTTTGGGAGGCCAAGGTGGGCGGATTCATGAGGTCAGGAGTTCGAGACCAGCCTGACCAACAGGATGAAACCCCGTCTCTACTGAAAAAATACAAAAATTAGCCGGGCATGGTGGCATGCACCTGTAATCCTAGCTACTCAGGAGGCTGAGGCAGGAGAATCACTTGAACCCGGGAGGCAGAGGTTGCAGTGAGCCTAGATCATGCCACTGCACTCCAGCCTGGGCAACAGAGCGAGACTCCATCTCAAAAAAAAAAAAAAAAAAAAGCCGGGTGCTGTGTGGCTCATGCCTGTAATCCCAACACTTTGGGAGTCCAAGGCAGGCAGATCACGAGGTCAAGAGATCGAGACCATCCTGGCTAACACGGTGAAACCCCATCTCTACTAAAAATACAAAAAATTAGCCAGGCGTGGTGGCGGGTGCTTGTAGTCCCAGCTACTCAGGAGGCTGAGGCAGGAGAATGGCGTGAACCCGAAGGCAGAGCTTGCAGTGAGCCGAGATCGCACCACTGCACTCCCGCCTGGGTGACAGAGCAAGACTCTGTCTCAAAAAACAAACAAACAAAAAAAACAAAAAAAAAAAATACTAAGACCAGATAATGGAAAGTTTTAAAGATTTAGGTGTTAAGGGCTACCAATAAATAAGACAGAAGTTGGTTGAAGTTCCAGTTTCAGAGAGCTGGGCCTAAAGTTTTGGCTCCCACCCCAGCCCTGGGCTTACATCAGGGTATTAGACTGGAGCAAGCTCTCAGGTCGGCCTAAAGGAGACTTGGGGCTCTGGAGTCCATGGATTGAATTCCACAGGTGAATTTTCCTATGGAGTTTAAGCTGCTTTTTAAGTTCCTTGACCTCTGCTTTACGTTGTTTCTTCTCAGCTCGCAACCTTTGCTTTTCTGCTTTAAGAAAGTTCTTATCAACCTGTTTCTGGAGCCTGTGAGATAATAAAAGCAAGTCTTAAAAGAAAGTCACAAATAAATTCTGAAGCTATGTGGAGCCAATTGCAATTTCCATCAGTGTCAGCTTCCAGTTTAATTTCTTTTTTTGTTTTAGAATTAGGGTCTCACTCTGTCATGTAGGCTGGAGTACAGTGGTGTAATCATGGCTCCCTTCCACCTCATATTCCTGGGCTCAAGCAATCTGCTCACCTCAGACTCCCAAGTAGCTGAAACTATAGGTACGCACCACCACGCCCGGCTAATTTTTAAATTTTTTTTGTAGAGGTGGGATCTTGCTATGTTGCCCAGGCTGGTCTCAAATATTTGGCTTCAAGCACTCCTCCCACCTTAGCCCCTCAAGTTGCTGAGATAACAGTTATGGGCCATTGTGCCCAGCCTACTTTAGTTTCTTAATTTCTTTTTATAGCTATTATTTCTATTTCACTAACTTTGGATAACTGTCTTCATTATTGCACATCAATTGAAAATGAGCAGAACTAAGGAGACTATCTGTAGTTTTGTGATTCATACCTTGTCACCAGAACCAAGAAGTCAATCAGAGAATAAGCATCTCCATGTAGAGGGTTTTACCTGACTTGTTCCAGAGCAGCAGGAAGACGAGGAGTAGAGTACTTTGAGTGACAGAACGGTTCAGAGGAGCCCACAACAGGTCTCCGCAACTTCAGCAGGACGTGGTTAGTGTCATGGCCATATGGCCCTGCTTCACAATCTTCACAGATATTGTAGGATGGGCATAGGCTGTGGGGAAAGAATGGCACAATACACAATGGCAGAATAGGAAGTACCTGGGGTAGGGAGATATAAGACCATACTTCTATGTTTGCTCCAGTACCAACTAGCAGGTAACCTGAGCATGCCATCTGACTATGCCATGCCTCAATTTTCCTCATTAATAAAATGAGGATAATAACACTTAACCCATATCCATTTTAAATGAAAATCTATGGGAGGAAGGTAAGATGTGAAAGTACATGGGGCCAGGCACAGTGGCTCATGTCTGTAATCCCAGCACTTTGGGAGGCCATGGAGAAGAGGATCATTTGAGTCCAGGAGTTTGAGACTAGCCTGGGCAATATAGGGAGACCCCATCTCTAAAAAAATAATTAAAAGGCAGTCTGTGATCCCAGCTACTTGGCAGGCTGAAGTGGGAGTATTGTCTGAGCCGGGGAGGGTGAGGCTGCAGTGAACCATGATTGCACCCTGCACTCCAGCCTGGGTGACAGAGACCCTGTCACCAAAAAAAAAAAAAAAAAAAAAAGGCATTTGGAACAACCAAGGAACTACCCTTAGTGATCTAATTTTGTCCGTTCAGGGGAACATAATTTTGCCTGGCTTTGCTAATCCAAATGCACATTTGAACACAACAATCTGAATAGTTACAATACACAAAGCATGTGGGTGAAGAGTAGCTTGTGCTTCCAACTCACAGCTACAACATCTAATGCTCAGAAACAGGGTACAATTAATTTCCCTTTACCTACACAGAAAGCCAGGGAGGTAAAAGCTGTAAGGTCTATCACTAGCTAGCTACTCCCAAGCAACTGCTTACCTACACTGGTAGCGGACACCAACAATCCTTCTTTGGCAGTTGTTGCAAGCAATATGCCAGCTGAACTGGTTTTCTGGCAAAAACAATGTTTCTTCTGAAGTAGGCATTGAGACTTCTGAGGGACAAGAACCCAAGGATGGGTTCTGGAGGACAAGCTTTTCATGTAATTTCTGTTCAAGCTTCTCAACCGTTTCGTTAACCACTTGTTCTCTGAACTAGAATATGGAGCAGAAGGTAGGGAAAAAATTCAGTTCCAATATCAGAAAAAAGTGTGAAGATATCAATAGATCTGAAACCTAACTGTCTCTGGTATAACACAAAAACACAATAAACAACTGCTACTGAATAGACAGAAACATAGCAAAAGGTCTATTCCTTCCACAGCTAAAGTGGTTCGAAGAAAATATCAAAACATCCTTTTGATAAGTAAATTTCTAACTTTTTCTCAAGCAGAGATTTGTCCCTCTCCCTTACATGCTTAGAATTAGACTCCCTCTTTTTCTGACACTTCACTGCAAAGGTTAGAGCTTTCTCGACTGGAACTGTTCTAAGTTTGGAAATTATAAGCTACCACTCTTCACCTGTACTAGAGGCAGCAGCCACCTGGGTTCAGTTTTCTATTTCTTCCACATTCCACCTGTGCCAACACCGCAGTTAAAACCCAAGCGAGAGAGAACACTCACCGTCTCCAGGTAGCTTGTGAACCAGTCTGGGGGCTTGTCTTGAGGCTGGTCTGTGTCACATGGAACAAGTGGAAATGACTGGGAGAAAACACAAGCCGAGATGTTAGAGGTTACTTTTTATATTTAAAATACTTTTCCTGGAGTGTATTATTTTGAGGTTTCTTTTGTGAAATCATACAAGTATATAATTTTTTAAAAAGTCACAGTATGAAGGCGTACTAAAGGAAAACAAAGTCTCTAGCCTGCTCCCCTTCTACAGAAGTAAACTATTACCAGTTTCAAAAGTCAGAGAGAGGAGCACACTAATTCCCAAATCTCTGATAAATGTGCAAATCTTACAACAAAGACAATGAGAAATAAATCTAGAAATTGGATAGACTGAAACAGGCAATGAGGAAAGGATTCCCTATTTAATAAACGGTGCTGGGAAAACTGGCTAGCCATATGCAGAAAACTGAAACTGGACCCCTTCCTTACACCTTATACAAAAATTAACTCAAGGTGGATTAAAGACTTAAACATAAGATCTAAAACCATAAAAACCCTAGAAGAAAACCTAGGCAATACCATTTAGGACACAGGCAGGGGCAAAGACTTCATGATTAAAACACCAAAAGCAATGGCAACAAAAGCCAAAATTGACAATGGGATCTAATTAAACTAAAGAGCTTCTGCACAGCAAAAGAAACTATCATCAGAGTGAACGGGCAACCTACACAATGAGAGAAAACTTTTGCAATCTATCCATCTGACAAAGGGCTAATATCCAGAATCTATAAGGAACTTAAACAAATTTACAAGAAAAAAACAACCCCATCAAAAAGTGGGTAAAGGATATGAACAGACACTTCTCAAAAGAAGATATTTATTCGGCCAACAAACCTATGAAAAAAAGCTCATCATCACTGGTCATTAGAGAAATGCAAATCAGGCCGGGCGCAGTGGCTCACGCCTGTAATCCCAGCACTTTGGGAGGCTGAGGCGGGTGGATCACGAGGTCAGGAGATCAAGACCATTCTGGCTAACATGTTGAAACCCCATCTCTACTAAAAATACAAAAAAATAGCTGGGTGTGGTAGTGGGCGCCTGTAATCCCAGCTACTTGAGAGGCTGAGGCAGGAGAATGGCACGAACCCGGAAGACAGAGCTTGCAGTGAGCCGGGATTGCACCACTGCACTCCAGCCTGGGCAACAGAGTGAGACTCCATCTCAAAAAAAAAAAAAAAAAAAGAGAAATGCAAATCAAAACCACAATGAGATACCATCTCACACCAGTTAGAATGGCAATCATTAAAAAGTCAGGAAACAGGGCTGGGCATGGTGGCTCACGCCTGTACTCCCAGCACTTTGGGAGGCTGAGGTGGGCGGATCACAAGGTCAGGAGTTCCAGACCAGTCTCACCAACATACTGAAACCCTGTCACTGCTAAAAATACAAAAAATTAGCCAGGTGTGGTGGTGTGTGCCTGTAATCCCAGCTACTTGGGAGGCTGAGGCAGGAGAATCACGTGAACCTGGGAGGCAGAGGTTGCAGTGAGCCAAGATCGCGCCACTGTACTCCAGCCAGGGCGAAGGTGCAAGACTCTGTCTCAAAAAAAAAAAAAAAAAGGTCAGGAAATAATAGATGTTGGAGGCCGGGTGCGGTGGCTCACGCCTGTAATCCCAGCACTTTGGGAGGCCAAGGCGGGTGGATCACGAGGTCAGGAGATCGAGACCATCCTGGCTAACACGGTGAAACCCTGTCTCTACTAAAAATAAAAAAAATTAGCTGGGCGTAGTGGCAGGTGCCTATAGTCCTAGCTACTCAGGAGGCTGAGGCAGGAGAATGGTGTTAACCCGGGAGGCAGAGCTTGCAATAAGCCGAGATCGTGCCACTGCACTCCAGCCTGGGCAACAGAGCGAGACTCCGTTTCAAAAAAAAAGAAATAATAGATGTTGGAGAGGATGTGGAGAAATAGAATGCTTTTACACTGTTGGTGGGAGTGTAAATTAGTTCAACCATTGTTGAAGACAGTGTGGCGATTCCTCAGGGATCTAGAACCAGAAATACCATTTGACCGAGCAATCCCATTACTGGGTATATACCCAAAGGGTTATAAATCATTCTGCTATAAAGACACATGCAAACGTATGTTTATTGCAGCACTATTCACGATAGCAAAGACTTGGAACCAACCCAAATGCCTATCAATGATAGACTGGATAAAGAAAATGTGGCACATGTACACCATGGAATACTACGCAGCCATAAAAAAGGATGAGTTCATGTCTTTTGCAGGGACATGGATGAAGCTGGAAACCATCATTCTTAGCAAACTAACTCAGGAACGGAAAACCAAACACAGCATGTTCTCACTGATATGTGGGAGTTGAACAATGAGAACACATGGACACAGGGAGGGGTACATCACACACGGGGGCCTGTCGGGGGGTGGGGTGATAGGGGAGGGATAGCATTAGGAGAAATACCTAAGGTAGATGATAGGTTGATGGGTGCAGCAAACCACCATGGCTCGTGTATACCTATATAACAAACCTGTACATTCTGTACATGTATCTCAGAACTTAAAGTATAATAAAAAAATAAAATAAAGAAACCTGTTCAGCTTTATTTAAAAAAGAAAAAAGAAACGATATTGGATAGACTGGGCCATACCCTTCATACCTGCACTGCAGGATCCTCTGGGGTCTTCATGTCTGATCCCAAGACTCTCACCAGTGAAGAGTAATGTGCAAGTGGCTTCTTCCCTGCCCTGGCAGCTAGTCGTTTTGCTCCTACAACTGGGGGTGGGGCTTCATCAACGACATGGTGCCCTTCGTGGACTTGCATCTGCAGTTGGTTTCCCTGTTTAACTGCCATCTAAGAGCATACATTATGAAACAAAAACATGCGATGTGATTATCTTCTCCTAAATAACATTTCAAAGACATCAAAACAGAAGAGTGTGGTAAGTTATGCTAGAAAATACTAGGATTTGTGTTTGCTTTATTAAATCCAACAACAAATGTAATGTTTACACTCAACTTGCTATTTCTTTGGTAAGAATGTTAACTAGAAATTTATTTATTTATTTATTTATTTATTTATTTTTGAGACGGAGTTTTGCTCTTGTTGCCCAGGCTGGAGTGCAATGGCACGGTCTTGGCTCACTGCAACCTCCGCCTCCTGGGTTCAAACAATTCTCCTGCCTAAGCCTCCCAAGTAGCTGGGATTACATACAGGTGCCAACCACCACACCCAGCTAATTTTTGTATTTGTAGTAGAGATGGGGTTTCACTATGTTGGCTAGGCTGGTCTCGAACTCCCGACCTCAGGTGATCCACCCACCTCGCCCTCCCAAAGTGCTGAGATTACAGGCATGAGCCACCGTGCCCAGCCTAGAAATTTATTTTTATTTTTTTGAGATGGCAATTTGCTCTGTCACCCATGTTGGAATGCAGTGCATGGCTCACTGCAGCCTGTCTCTTGGGCTCAAGCAATCTTCCCACCTCAGCCTCCCGGGTAGCTGGGATTACAGGTGCACGCCACCACACCTGGCTAAGGTTTTTGTTTTAGTTTGGAGACAGGAGTCTCACTGTGTTGCCCAGACTGGTCTTGGACACCTGAGTTCAAACTATCCTCCCACCTCAGCCTCCTGAGTAACTGGGACTACAGGTGCGCACCACCATACCTGGCTAACTTTTGTATTTTTGTAGAGGTGGAATTTCATGATGTTGCCCAGGCTAGTCTCGAACTCCCACGCTCCGCCCACCTTGGCTTTCCAAAGTGCTAGTATCATAGGTTTGGGTCACTATGCCTGTTGGCTAATTTAAAAAATTTTTTGTCATATATTACCCAGGCCGGTCATGAACTTGGTTTTGTTATTAAAACCACAAAAGTATTGTGTTGCTTTATTCCACAAAAACAAAAAAACCCATAAAAGTAGGTTTTAAGATGGCAAATTAGGTAAGATTTTCCTTAACTGGGTTACTATTTTTCTGGTTTTTTTTTTTTCTCTTTTTTTTGAGGTGGAGTCTCGCTCTGTCACCAGGCTAGAGTGCAGTGATGCAATCTCAGCTCACTGCAAACTCCACCTCCCGGGTTCAAGCGATTCTCCTGCCTCAGCCTCCCGAGTAGCTGGGACTATAGGCGCACGCCACCACACCCAGCTAATTTTTGTATTTTTAGTAGAGATGGGGTTTCACTATGTTAGCCAAGATGGTCTCAATCTCTTGACCTCGTGATCTGCCGCCTCAGCCTCCCAAAGTGCTGGGATTACAGGTGTGAGCCACTGCGCCCGGTCTAATTGGTTTTTATACAAGACTCTCTCTATGGAATCTTAACTCAGGTTTCCAAAAAGGTTAATTCTAGACTAACAAAACTCAAGAAACTTAAAGATATGTCCTATAATTAAGCATTTACTTTTCCAATAAAAATAGTATTTTGGGGCCAGGCGCGGTGGCTCATGCCTGTAATCCCAGCATTTTGGGAGTCTGAGCTGAGCAGATCACCTGAGGTCAGGAGTTCGAGACCAGCCTGTCCAACATGGTGAAACCCCATCTCTACTAAAAATGCAAAAATTAGCTGGGCATGGTGGCATGCACCTGTAATCCCAGCTACTCAGGAGGCTGAGACAGGAGAATTGCTTGAACCCAGGAGGCGGAGGTTGCAATGAGCTGAGATGGCGCTACTGCACTCTAGCTTGGGCAACAAAGTGAGACTCTGTCTCAAAAAAAAAAAAAAAAGAATAGTATTTTGGGGCGATGAGAGGTGGGTCATGCCTGTAATCCGAGCACTTTGGGAGGCTGAGGCAGATAACTTGGGCCCAGGAGTTCAAGACAAACCTGGGCAACACAGCAAGGCCCTGTCTCTATTAAAAAAAAAAAAAAAAAAGTTTAAAAATCATCGGAGCATGGTGGTATTTTCCTGTAGTCCCAGCTACACAGGAGCCTGAGGTAGGAAGACCACTTGAGCCCAGGAAGTCAAGGCTGCAATCACACCACTGCACTCCAGCTATGTGAGCTGTGATCATACCACTGCACTCCAGCCTGGGTGACAGTGAGATCCCGTCTCAAAAAAATATATCGAAGTGATTTTTTTTAACAAGTGCTGTCAGTGAAAAAAAACTTTTTAAAAATAAAAATAACTAGCCAGGTGTGGTAGCTGGGTACAGTGGCTCACACCTGTTATACAAGCACTTTGGGAGGCTGAGGCAGGCAGATCACTTGAGGCTAGGAGATTAAGACTAGCCTGGCCAACATAGCGAAGCCCTATTTCTACTAAAAATACAAAAAACAGTTGGGTGTGGTGGCACATGCCTGTAATCCCAGCTGTTAGTGTGGCTGAGGTATGAGAATTGCTTGAATCCAGGAGGCGGAGGCTGCAGTGAGCTGAGATTGTACCACTGCACTCCAGTCTGGGTGACAGAGCAAGACTCAAAAACAAACAAAACAGCTAGGTGTGGTGATGCACACCTGTGGTCCCAACTACTCAGGAGGCTGAAGTGGGAGAACTGCTTGAGCCTGGGACGTTGAGGGGGCAGTAAGCCATAATTGCACCACTGTGCTCCAGCCTCTATGACAGAATGACACACGTGTCGCTGGGCGCAGTGGCTCATGCCTGTAATCCCAGCACTTTGGGAGGCTGAGGCAGGTGGATCACGAGGTCAAGAGATTGAGACCACCCTGGACAACATGGTGAAACCCCGTCTCTACTAAAAATACAAAAATTAGCTGGGTGTGGTGGCGCATGCCCATAGTCCCAGCTACTCGGGAGGCTGAGGCAGGAGAACTGCTTGAACCCGGGAGGTGGAGGTTACAGTGAGCCAAGGTCGCGCCACTGCACTCCAGCCTGGCAACAGAGCAAGACTCCATCTCAAAAAACAACAACAAAAGGAATGACACACATGTCAAAGAAAAAAAGAGGCCGGGCGTGATGGCTCACACCTCTAATCCTAGCACTTTGGGAGGCTGAGGTGGGTGGGTTGCTTGAGCCTAGAAGTTCAAGACTAGCCTGGGCAACATGGTAAAACCCTGTCTCAAAAAAAAAAAAAGACGCCAGGCGCAGTGGCTCACGCCTGTAATCCCAGCACTTTGGGAGGCCAAGGCAAGAGGATCACCGGAGGTCAGGAGTTCGAGATGAGCCTGGCCAACATGGTGAAATGCCGTCTCTACTAAAAACACAAAAATTAGCTGGGCGTGGTGGCATACGCCTGTAATCCCAGCTATTAGGAAGGCTGAAGCAGGAACATCACTTGAACCTGGGAGGTGTAGGCTGCTGGCAGCCAAGATCGCACCACTGTACTCCAGCATGAGCAACAGGGCGAGACTCCATCGCAAAAAAAAAAGAAAAAAAGCATTCAATGGGTAACTACATCTGAGGTGATGGATGTGTTAATTAACTTGACTGTGGTAATCATTTCACAACGTATACATATTTCAAAACATCACATTTTATACACATTTTTATATTTAAACATACAAATTTTTAAAAATCAGAAACTAAAAACAAAAAAAAAGCATTCCATGTCCAAAAAGTGGCTGTCATCTCTGCCTTAAACATAAGATTGTATGGGCTATAGAGAACAGAGTGACATAGGCTGTGCACAGTGGCTCATGCCTGTAATCCCAGCACCTTGGCAGGCCAAGGCAGGCGGATCACTTGAGGTAAGGAGTTTGAGACCAGCCTGGCCAACAAGGCGAAACCCTGTCTCTACTAAAAACTACAAAATAAATTAGCTGGGTGTGGTGGCGCACACCTGTAATCCCAGCTACTTGGGAAACTGAGGCATGAGACTCACTTGAACCCCAGAGGTGGAGGTTGCAGTGAGCCAAGATTGCGCCACCGCACTCCAGCCTGAGCGACAGAGTGAGACTCCGTCTCAAAAAAAAAAAAAAAAAAAAGGAGAGAACAGAGTGAGGGAAAGAGGTGAAAAATGTGAACCAGAAAACATAGTTCTAGACCAGGCATGGTGGTGCACACCCATAGTCCCAGCTACTCGGGAGGCTGAGGCAGCAGGATCACTTGAGCCCAGCAGTTCAAGGCTGGCCTGGGTAACATAGCAAGACCCAGCCTCTTTAGGAAAAAAAAAAAAGGGGCATCAAGAGTTTTTTGTTTTTTTTTTTGTCTTTGAGATGGAGTTTCCCTCTTGTTGCCCAGGCTGGAGTGCAATGGCGTGATCTCAGCTCACTGTAACCTCTGCCTCCCAGGTTCAAATGATTCTCCTGCCTTGGCCTCCCAAGTAGCTGGGATTATAGGCATGCACCACCACACCTGGCTAATTTTTTGTATTTAGTAGAGATGAGGTTTCACCATCATGGTCAGGCTGGTCTTGAACTGCTGACCTCAGGTGATCCGCCTGCCTCAGTCTCCCAAAGTGCTGGGATTACAGGCATGAGCCACTGCACCCGGCCAAAATATTTGTTTTTTTGGTTTGTTTGTTTTTTTTGTTTTGAGACAGAGTCTCACTGTTGCCCAGGCTGGAGTGCAGTGGCACGATCTCGGCTCACTGCAAGCTCCACCTCTGGCGTTCACGCCATTCTCCTGCCTCAGCCTCCCAAGTAGCTGGGACTATAGGCACCCGCCACCACGCCCGGCTATTTTGTATTTTTAGTAGAGCCAGGGTTTCACCATGTTAGCCAGGATGGTCTTGATCTCCTGACCTCGTGATCCACCCACCTCGGCCTCCCAAAGTGCTGGGATTACAGGCGTGAGCCACCACGCCCGGCCAGTTATTTGTATTTTTAAACACTAGAACAGTAGCACAAAGACCAGCAAAGAGATGGGACTATAACTGAGAAGGACCTTTTTATTATGAATTGCCTTTTGCTGAGTGTTGTGCCCATTCATCAGTCTCCCTATAAATAGGTTTCACTGTGTTTATACTTACTAGTCTCTCCCCATAACTAATGGAATTCAGGTTTGAGTTTCAGTCAATAAATATTTTAGGCCAGATGCAGTGGCTCATGCCTATAATCCCAGCACTTGGGAGGCCAAGGCCAGCAGATTGCTTGAGCCCAAGAGTTCCAGACCAGCCTGGGAAACATGGTGAAACCCTGTCTCTAAGAAAAATATAAAAAGTTAGCCGGGTGTGGTGACGTGTTTCTGTAGTTCCAGCTACTCGGGAGGCTGAGATGGGAGGATCACTTAAGCCTGGGAGGTGAAGACTGCAGCAACCCCAGATTGTGCCACTGCACACCAGCCTGGATGACAGAGCACAACCTCATCTCAAAAAAAGAAAAAAAACCAACCCATAATAATATTTTTAAAATTATTTAAAAATGAGATTAAATAATCATTACCTTAAGCGCTTCTTCATATTCTCCTAAAAGGACAAAAAATATACACCATGATACTTCTTCACACACCCCAAAAGATTCTATTATTTTAAAATTATTTTTATTTTGTACACATCCATTCATTCATTCAAGAACCAAAGATTCCATAAGATTAAGGATAGCCAATCCTAAAGATGGACTGTACAACATGAGGAACATATTATAGTTAAATAATCGTAAATTATATTCATGATTTTTGCTAAATGAGTAGATTATGGCTGGTTTCTGGGGAGGGCTCAGGGCACCACAGGCCACTATAATGAGATGATAGATATGTTAATTTGCTTCACTACAGTAACCATTGCCACATAACATTTTGGTCAACCATGTGTATGATGGTGATCCCATAAGATTATAATGCCACATTTTTACTGTACCTTTTCTATGTTTAGATATGCAAATACCATTGTGTTTCAACTGTCTATAGTATTCAGCACAGTAACATGCTCTACAGGTTCGCAGCCTATGAGCAATAGGTTATACCATATATCCTAGGTGTGTACTAGGCTATACCATCTAGGTTTGTGTAAGTACACTCTATGATGTCCATATAATGACAAAATCACCTAATTGATGCATTTCTCAGTACAAATCCCTGTCATTAAGCGATGCATTACTGTATATGTATTTCATAACATCATGTTGTGCACCTTCAATATATACAATAAAAATTTGTTAAATGTACAGCTAATCCTGACTTTAAAGAATTCTTAGCTTATTATATATGAACAGCAACTATCTTTTTGCTGACAAACTCCCTTTTTGTTGCAAACAGCATCTACTGTAGATCAGTTCTTCCCCTTAAATCCCTCCTTCATCACTACTGGGAATCTTCCAGTTACAAAATCTCAACCCAGGTCCCTCACATTTACGCACTGTGATGCTCAGGACTCAAGAGAGTTCAATGTTAATACTATCATTTCGCCTGATTAAATTAAGATTTTAGGGGCTATCGTGGGAAACTAATCTTCAACTATAACATGGTTCCTATGGGAAAATGCACTCCAAGCTCTGAACATCTGATAAATAAACTTTTGGAATACCACTTGTTTTATAAGTTGATATTAACATATATACCAAGTCAGAAACAAATGCAACACCATGGGAATACTTATATGTGTTGAACTGGGAGGCATATTAATTTCAGAGGACTGGCATCTTAAATATGAGAACCTCCCATTAAAGCTGTCCTTAGGGTCCATTCAAAGGCATCATCCTATATATAAAAAACTGCTATACAATAAAATCCCCTAGGTAACTAATGTCCATCAGTGCAATGTCATTCTAAAATTAATACTGCAATAAGGTTTGAGTATAAATAGAAATGCCTCAATGAGCAGATTAAGGTTTTTAAATAAGGCTGAACAGACTCTCTTAGGGACTCACCTTGACTGTTGATGGATACCTATAAAAGGAAAAAAAGCAACAGTGAATTATAAGTGTCTCATCAGTTGAGCATTTCTGTTACTAGGACCAGCCCCATAGGACAGACAAAAACTCAGGCCAAGCATTCAGCTTTTCCGTATCACTTGCTAGTCATGAATAACACTTAAGAAATTTTATTGCTTATCTACTGTGCCCTCCTTTATTTCAGATACATTAAAAGGCAGTGCAATATAACGGTTAGGAGCTTGAGTTCTATAGCCAGAGGGTATGGACTGAACGGCTACTTTACTATTTCCAAGTTTTTGTGCATTTGGACAAGTTATTTTCACCTCTCTGTGCCTCAGTTTCCTCATGAGTAAAATAGTGATGATAATAATGTACTCAATACATGGTACTGTGGCTAGTCTGACACACTGTAACCACTCAATAAAGCTTAGCCATTAGCCTGAGCAACAAAGTGAGATTCCATCCCTCCAAAGAATTAAAAAATTTTGCCAGGCGCAGAGAGGTATGTCCTAGCTACCCAGAAGGCTGAGATGGGAGGATTCCTTGAACCCAGGAGCTCTAGGTTGCAGCAAGCTATGCCAATGCACACCAGCCTGGGCAACACAGTGAGACCCTCTTTAAAAAAAAAAAAAAAAAAAAAAGCTTAGCCATTATATTTGTATTATTACAAACTAAGTGGTAGCTTGTGCTATATGTGAACTTAAGGTCACTATATAATTTTAAAAGTTATCTTGGCCAGGTGTGGTAGCTCACAACTGTAATCCCAGCACTTTGGGAGGCCGAGGTGGGCTGATCGCTTGAGCCCAGGAGTTCGAGACCAGCTTGGCCAACATGGTGAAATACCGTCTCTACTAAAAATACAAAAATTAGCCAGGCGTGGTGGTATGCACCTGTAATCCCAGCTACTCAGAAGGCTGAGACAGGAGAATCACTTGAACCCAGGAGCTGGAGGTTGCAGTGAGCAGAGATCGCAAAACTGCACTCCAGCCTAGGTTATGGAGTGAGGCTTCATCTCAAAAAAAAGGTTCTCTCAGGCCAGGCCAGGCATGGTGGGTGTCTCACACCTATAATCCCAGCACTTTGGGAGGCTGAGGTGGGAGGACTGCTTGAGCCCAGGAGTTCAAGACTGGCCTGAGCAACATAGTGAGACCCTGTTTCCTTTTTTTTTTTTTTAAAGTGAAAGTTATCTCTGAGATATTCTTCAGTGTTGCTTCTCCATTTCTCAACTCCATCTCAGATGCTGCAAGTCTTCTTAGAATATTCAATTATCAAATATATTTAAACCACCACACAAATGAGCTAAACACTATTTTGAATTATTAAAGCCCATATCACTGGAGAAATAAGATCCCTATTCTGAACACCTAGCAATAAGTGCCATAATATATTTTACCTCTTCATTTTCCTCATCCAGGTATTTTATTTGAATAGTATTCAGATCAAATGAAACTTTTACCTACAAAAGAGATACATATTTAAAGGCAGGTTATAATGTACACAGAAGTCAAAGTAAAAAAAACCCACAAAATCAAAAGACAAACAACAAACAACCTTAACAACCCATAACAAAGGGTTAATATCTGCAACACACCCAGAGTATCAGCAAAACTGCTAATGATACAATTAACAACCCAGGTAAAAATATACATAAAATTCATACAAGAGGAAATCAGAACACCTAACAAATACATCAGAAGACTTTCAAACTTTCTGGTGGTCAGAACAATGCAAATTGAAGCAATGAGATGACATCTCATCAGAATACCAAATTGTGTGTGTGTGTGTGTGTGTGTGTGTGTGTGTGTGTGTTTTGGGTGGGGTGTGGGGTAGGGAACAGCAAATGTTTTTTAAAGCCATAACATCCAGTGTTGTCAAAACTTCAGGACATTGTCATGTATTTCTGTGTGCTGCTACAATTGTTCTGCAAAGCATTTGGCAGAATCTATTAAAATTTCAAATAAAATGCTTTGTGACCCATTAATCTCACATTTGTATAGGACAGAGTTTATCCTGTAGAACAGTGTATAAGTTATGTGTATAGATGGATATCTCCTGAAGTTTCATGATAAGAAAAAAAAAAAAACGAAAAAGATCCTTTTTTTTTTTTTTTTTGAGATGGGTCTCACTCTGTCGCTCAGGCTGGATTATAGTGGCTCGATCTTGGCTCACTGCAGCCTCAACCTCCAGCACTCAAGCAATTCGCCCACCTCAACCTCCGGAGTAGCTGGGACCACAGGTGCCTGCTACCAGGCCCAGCTAATTTTTGTATTTTTTTGGTAGAGATGGGGTTTTACCATGTTGCCCAGTCTGGTCTCAAACTCCTGAGCTGAAGTAGTCCACCCATCTTGGCCTCCCAAAGTGCTGGGATTCTAGGCGTGTGCCACTGTGCCCGGCCAAATAATGTTTATAGTATGATCCTAGTATGATATCTGCATGAACATGGAAAATTTAAAGTACATACAGGGCTGTTAACATTGGTTACCCAAAGAAGGTGGGAGTAACAGATGAGGGAAGGGAGAATGGAGGGCTATTAACTGCTTGAGATGGTTTCTCTTCTTAAAATGGGCATGTATTATACTTTTACAATTTAAAATTTACAAGGAAGAAAAAAGGCAAGCTGTCAGCTCATTTAACTACTAGGAAAAGAAAGATAACTGTGATTTTCACATCTTTTGGCAAACAAGATCTAACTTCTTTCTGAATCCAATCTTTTTTTTTTTTTTTGAGACGGGTCTCACTGTCACTGATAGGACAGTATGAACAGGTATTTGCTGGAAGGCAGACAACTACCTCAGATCATCTTTTAAGATCTACCATTTCTTTCCCTTTTTAGTTATCATCAGATATAACCAGGTAAACATAGATTTTTACCAAAGGGTTTCAGAGAGAAACACAGTCAACACAGGAAGTAAAACATTCACCACTGCAAACTGAACAAAAACAGAAGAGTACAAAGGGCAAACCAAGAGGAGGAAAAGCCTTAGCAAAAAAACGGAACAGGTGAACTGCTGTCTAAGCAGGTATGAAAGTTTTTCCTGCTCAACTTTGAGATACTCAACCTCTGACCTAGCAATAAAAACAATTGATAGGCTCTTGCAAAACACAAGTTATATCCTTGTGCAAAACACAAGTCATATCCTCACACAAGAGAACATTTCCTTGGGATCTGGTTGGGTGGAGCCCACACCAATTCACTCCTCATACTGTTTCTAAAATTAATAGGTTTTCTAAATCCTATCTCACTAAAAACAATTTTACCTTCCCTTTCTAAAATGTTCAAAAGGAAATTTATGTGTTGGTTCCCTTTATTGGGGCACATCTCATATATGAATACTGAAACCCTATCAAAAGCAATTTTCCAAAAGGCCCAGAAATGGTAACTATGACAGACTTCACAGCTATGAAACAACACTGCTAAAAATAGCTACCTTTGGAAAAAATAACCATGCTTAAACCAAGGAGAAACAAAATAAAGTAACACTCACCATAGCTTCGATATCAGCCCAAGTTGTATTTTCTGGATCAGAAACCAGAAAGCTTTGAATTTCATTTTTAAAAGTCACATTTAGAGTAACCTGTGGTTCCATGCTGTGAGGCTAGGGTTGAGAAGGTTGGTGGGAGAGAGAGAAAAACACATTAGAAAGGGTTCTATAAGTTGCACTAAAAGTTCACTCAGCAAATACTTGTGAGGACCCAATATGGGCTGGGCTTGGGAGACACAGCAATGAACAAAAGAAACACTGTCCCTGTTCTTACGGAACTTACCATCACTGTTAAATAGGAATTGTTTCAGGAAAGAAAAATAGGCTAAAACCATGCCATAAAGACTTGTACTTAAGTCACAAAAATTATTCTTGAAGTTATTAGGAACTTCCACATTAGAAACAGAAGTATGCTGAAAGTATTTAAATTTTGACCACATTCCCAGAAATCATCTAGCATTTGTAAAATCCTTACAGTACTTTATGATGACTGGTTAACTAAACAAATACTTACTAGTAGCAGGACATACCAACATGGATAAGAGAGATAAGGTCTCTGCCCTCAGGGAACTTGTATTCTCGTATGACTTGAGAGTGACATTCTACATTTTTCTTGCAGAAGGAGGGTTGTCCTAACTTGAGAACCTAGGTTTTCTATCAGTTTTACGAACTTACAGGCCAAAACACTAGCCAAGAAACTACACAGAGGTAGCATTCAATGCCCTCCATCCAAGTTACTATGTTTTTTCACAATCTACTGATTTTTTATTTTATTTTATTTTATTTATTTATTTTTGAGACAGAGTCTCGCTCTATCGCCCCAGGCTGGGGTGCAGTGGCACGATCTCAGCTCACTGCAACCTCCACCTCCTGGGTTCACGCCATTCTCCTGCCTCAGCCTCTCGAGTAGCTGGGACTACAGGTGCCCGCCACCACATCCGGCTAATTTTTTTTTTTTTTTTTGTATTTTTGGTAGGGACGGGGTTTCACCGTGTTAGGCAAAATGGTCTCGATCTCCTGACCTCATGATCTGTCTGCCTTGGCCTTCCAAAATGCTGGGATTACAGGCGTGAGCCACCGCACCTGGCCTTGTACTGATTTTTTAAATGGGGGATTTCAAACATATAAAAGTGGAGAGTAATAAACACTTAGTTAAACCAACAATCAACTCAAGGCTATCCTCATTCACATATACCCCTGCATCTCCCACTTCTGCCCCAACAATGAACTGACCATAGTCAACTAATATTTTAACCAAACTATAATAATATAATTATTTTATATTACTGTATTTATTTATTTTGAGATAGAGTCTTGTTCTGTCGTCCAGGCTCAAGTGCAGTGGCACAATCTTGGCTCACTGCAACCTCCACCTTCTGGGTTCAAGCGATTCTCTCACCTCAGCCTCCCGAGTAGCTGGGACTACAGGCGCCCGCCACCACGCCTGGCTAATTTTTTTGTATTTTTAGTAGAGACGGGGTTTCACCGTGATAGCCAGGATGGTCTCCATCTCCTGACCTCGTGATTCCACCCACCTCGGCCTCCCAAAGTGCTGGGATTACAGGCGTGAGCCACCATGCCTGGACTATTTTTTAAAATATTTTTATGGGAAAATTTAAATCTATACAAAAGTAGAGAGAATATAATGAATCCCCATGGACCCATAAGCTAGCTTCTTTCATAATTATCAACTCAGGACCAATTTGCTGTAACCAAAGGTTTACAGCAATACCTTTTCCCTACTAAATTATTTTGACAGACATCTATGCTTTTATCCATTAAGAATTGAGTATGTACCTCTAAAAGATAAGAATTTTTTAAAAACAGTCTAGATATCATTATCATGCCTAACAAGTTAACAATTCCTTAATCAGATTTCTATTCTGATCATTATGTTTTTAATTAAGGATTTTGTTTACTGATGAATGGTTACGTTTAACTGGTTTTTATGACTTTATGAAAAAATAGCTTAGGTTGAGAGGAACAAGATATGAAAAAATAGCTTAGGTTGAGAGGAACAAGATTAAGTCCCAGGGATTTACAGCGTGGTCTGCGGGGGTGGGGGTGGGGGGCAGAGGGGAGGCGGAGGAGCACACAAACTGGGAAGACTTAGCTTCCAGACATACCTCCGGCCCATTACTAGACATAAAACTGTGAGCAGGTCAGTTCGCTTTTGAGCTTCGGTTCTTTAACCTATAAAATAGGTCTAATACGTCTGCTTTGACTATCTCACAGTGTTACCATAAGGATCAAATTAAAAATGTGTACGCAAGTTCTTTCAAAATGTCATTCAAATACAAAAAATATTATAATAAAGGCCAGGCACAGTGGCTCATGTCTGTAATCCCAGCATTTTGGGAAGCAGAGGCAGGCAGATTGTTTTGAGTCCAGAGTTTGAGACCAGCCTAGCCAACATGGTGAAACCTCGTCTCTACTAAAAATACAAAAATTAGCTGCATGTAGTGGCGCAGGCCTTTAATCCCAGCTACTCAGGAGGCTGAGGCAGGAGAATTGCTTGAACCTGGGAGGCAAGGTTGCAGTGAGCCAAGATCATGCCACTGCACTCTCGCCTGGGTGATAGAGCGAGACTCTGTCTCAAAAATAAAATAAAATAAAAAACTGAACGGGTGTGGTGGCTGATGCTGGTAATCTTAGCACTTTGGGAGGCTGAGGCGGAAGGATCATGAGCCTAGGAGTTCAAGACCAGCCTGGGCAACAAAGCCAGACCCTGTCTCCTTAAAACAATTAAGTTCAATTAAACATTTTAAAAAATAATAGGGCCGGATGCGGTGGCTCACGCCTGTAATCCCAGCACTTTGGGAGGCCGAGGTGGGTGGATCACGAGGTCAGCAGATCGAGACCATCCTGGCGAACACGGTGAAACCCCGTCTCTACTAAAAATACAAAAAATTTAGCCAGGCGTGGTGGTGGGCGCCTGTAGTTCCAGCTACTCGGGAGGCTGAGGCAGGAGAATGGCGTGAACCTGGGAGGCGGAGCTTGCAGTGAGCCAAGATCGCGCCAATGCACTCCAGCCTGGGCGACAGAGCAAGACTCCGTCTCAAATAAATAAATAAATAATAAACCAGTCTTTAGAACCATAAACCTGTACTGTTTTCCACAATGTAATGCACTGCCCTGTAAAATACTACAATTAAGACTGTCATTTAAAGGCACTTTTTTGAAACCCTAAGACAATTATCCCCCAATTTTCTCCATTCTTTGTTTCTACCAAGAACCAAGTTCACCACCAAAATAATATTAGTCTCTTAACAACAATCCTGCTGACATCTAGTATTCATTCATATGAAATGTAATTATTGGGGTCCTTAAAATTTGAGAATCTTTGTCAATTTCCCAGGACCTTAGGCAAAAAATCAAGGAAACGAAGTGACTCAGTCCGCCAAAAGTGGATATTCTGAAATATCACTTTCCAACTTCAAGAAACACACTTCCCTACTTGTGAAGGAAATGAATCTTCCTCTCTTTTTCTCAAATTACACAATTGGAAATTTAGATACTCTGGAGCTCCTCCAGCTGGTGGGCCAACTAAGAGAAAACAGGAAGTGGGAGATTCTAGCTTGGCTGGACCATATCCAGGTCTTCATAAGGAACTCTCTTTGGCTGACATGTAAAAAAATTCTTTCAGCAGGAGCATTAATCTTAAACGTGTGTAAACACCAAAGCTATGGTTAACCCTATCTGCCCCTTAGGTCTACAGCCAGTAGAGTCAGATAGCTGGGTCCTAGGCCTTCAGCTTTCATAACTGGCATTATTGTAAGTCCATGCCACTGACTCACCTTTGCTTGGCACAAGTTAGCTTTTCCTCCACGTCGATTTTTTTTTCAGCCTCAACAAAATCCCTTTAGTGAAACAGACCTGGCAACCTGAGCTTTGATTACTGTCTCCACCAGAGGCCTTTACAAGCCAAGTTATCCAGGCTTTAAAATGTGTGACCTGAGGCCGGGAGCGGTGGCTTATACCTGTAATCCCAGCACTTTGGGAGGCCAAGGCAGGAGGATCGCTTGAGCTCAGGAGTTCAAGCCCAGCCTGGGTTGGTCTTTGAGAAAGCAAGACTGTCTCAAAAAAGTGTGGCCTGAAAGCTGAGTGTTTGACAAAAAGGAAAAACAGTGCCTTTCCAAAACCGAAGGTCCCTAACCAAGGAGATCTCTTTAAGGTCTCGAAAAAACGAGGATGGGATGAGAAGGATGTGTAAGTAGTGTCATTTTTTTTACTTGCAGAGTTCATCCTAGTCTTCCAGTTTTCGTTTCCTAGCACTCCATGTTCCCAAGACAGTGTCACTACCCCGAGGGCTCTCTCATTTTCTTTGCCTAGGCCCTCATTCCACTGGGGAGTCGTGGCCTTCCATCAGTAGAAGCCGGATGTTCTGACCCACAGACTCTCCAACTCTCCGGCGCTTCTCGCCAACTCGGTCCCTCTGAACATGAAGGGCTCTCTCATCCTGTCACTAAAAAGACTAGCTGTCCCGAAACACGGAAAAAGTCGCCCCTCTTCTTTGCAGGATTCTTCCCTTGAACTTCCCCAAACCCTCTTAGCGTGACGTGACCCCACCCCTAGGTAACCGCAGCTGCTTCCTTACCAGCTTCCCGCCCCCGGGGGGCGCCTGCCGGAGGCCAATGCAAGGACGGTCCGCTGCCGGCTCTGCCGCTATCCCTGCGGGGTGAATCTAACATGGCGGATAAAGACAGTAACTAGTCCCCTGTTTCCTCCCAGTTTTCGCCAAGATGATTGGCTCTTACCACTTGTCCCTCAAAACGACCACACCATTGATTGGTGGAGATTGCGTCGATGGGGCGGGGCAGAAGCAACCTGAACCCGAACAACAATAACAAACATTGAGGCTGAGGGGCGGAACTAGGAGTGCGCAGATGTGGGCCAGAGCGGATTTCCCCTTCCCCAGGCAAATTAGGCGCCCACTGCGTCCCCGCAGGCCACTGACCTTAGAGGACTACTTGCCCGAGACTCGTGGGGCTGGATGGGAATCGTAGTCTTCCTAGGAGTTGTAGGTATCTTTTTTTTTGGCCTAGTCTCTGCTCTCAAGATACGAGAACATAACAACACTCCAATCCATAACTGTTGACATGTATAAGCCCGCGGAGGTCTCCAATCTATCCACTGGATTTCCGTGAGAATTGTGCCCTCTTTGGTATTGGATGTTCCTCTTCATAAGACTACAGTTTCCAAGGAACAGTGTGGCCAAGGCCTTTCGTTCCGCAATGCATGTTGGAAATAGTAGTTCTTTCCCTCCACCTCCCAACAATCCTTTTATTTACCTAAACTGGAGACCTCCATTAGGGCGGAAAGAGTGGGGTAATGGGACCTCTTCTTAAGACTGCTTTGGACACTATCTTACGCTGATATTCAGGCCTGAGGTGGCGATTCTGACCTTGGTACAGCAATTACTGTGACGTAATAAGCCGCAACTGGAAGCGTAGAGGCGAGAGGGCGGGCGCTTTAAGGCAAACTCAGGTAGAATTCTTCCTTTTCCGTCTCTTTCTTTTTATGTCACCAGGGGAGGACTGGGTGGCCAACCCAGAGCCCCGAGAGATGCTAGGCTCTTTCTGTCCCGCCCTTCCTCTGACTGTGTCTTGATTTCCTATTCTGAGAGGCTGTTGCTCAGCGGTTTCCGTGGCAACAGTAAAGCGTGGGAATTACAGATAAATTAAAACTGTGGAACCCCTTTCCTCGGCTGCCGCCAAGGTGCTCGGTCCTTCCGAGGAAGCTAAGGCCGCGTTGGGGTGAGACCCTCACTTCATCCGGCGAGTAGCACCGCGTCCGGCAGCCCCAGCCCCACACTCGCCCGCGCCATGGCCTCCGTCTCCCAGCTTGCCTGCGTCTACTCTGCCCTCATTCTGCAGGACTATGAGGTGACCTTCACGGAGGATAAGATCAATGCCCTTATTAAAGCAGCCAGTGTAAATATTGAAACTTTTTGGCCTGGCTTGTTTGCAAAGGTCCTGGCCAACGTCAACATTGGGAGCCACATCTGCAATGTAGGGGGTGGGGAAAAAAACGTGACTGCGCGGCGTGAGCTCGCTGAGACTTTCTGGACGGGGGACAGGCCGTGGGGTTTCTCAGATAACTGGGCCCCTGGGCTCAGGAGGCCTGCACCCTCTGCTCTGGGTTAAGGTAGAAGAGCCCCGGGAAAGGGACAGGGGCCCAAGGGATGCTCCGGGGGACGGGCGGGGGAAAGTGAATTTCCGAAGCAGGCAGATGGGTATTCTTATGCGAGGGGCGGGGGGCGGAACCTGAGAGGCATAAGGCGTTGTGAACCCCCCGGGGAAGGGGGCAGTTTGTAGGTCGCGAGGGAAGCACTAAGGATCAGGTTGGGGGCACAGTGTGTCCGAGGAGGAATCCTCCTGATAGGAACTGGAATGTGCCTTGAAGGGGACACCATGTGTATAAGAACATCGGCTGGTCGCCGGGGATGGTGGCTTACGCCTGTATTCCTAGCACTTTGGGAGGCCAAGGCGGACGGATCACGAGGTCAGGAGTTCGAGACCAGCCTGACCATCATGGTGAAACCCCGTCTCTACTAAAAATACAAAAATTAGCCGGGCGTGGTGGCGCGCGCCAGCTACTCAGGAGCTGAGGCAGGAGAATCGCTTGAACCCAGGAGGCGGAGGTTGCAGTGAGCCGAGATCGCGCCATTGCACTCCACCTTGGGTGGCAGAACGACACTCCGTCTCAAAAACAAAGAAAGAAATAAACACCAGCTCGTATATATGAGAAGATGGGCCCTTGCGGAAGAAGAAGTGCCAGGAATATGTCTGGGAAGGGGAGGAGACAGGATTTTGTGGGAGGGAGAACTTAAGAACTGGATCCATTTGTGCTATTGAGAAAGCGCAAGAGGGAAGTAGAGGAGCGTCAGTAGTTACAGATGCTGCCGGCAGGGATGTGCTTGAGGAGGATCCTGAGATGAGAGTGGGTCACTGGGAAAGGCTAGGGGCAGGGAGGCCTTGATTGGTGTTGGTTTGGTCGTTGTTGATTTTGGTTTTATGCAAGAAAAAGAAAACAGCCAGAAGCATTGGAGAAAGCTCACCACTTACCTGGTCAGTGACTCCCCTGTAGCTTTCTCTTTCTTGGAGAAAGGAAAAGACCCAAAGGGTTGGAAGCAATATGTGAAAAAATACAGAATTTATGTTGTCTAATTACAAAAAGCAACTTCTAGAACCTTTAAAGGATTTTGTATTATTCTAAAACCTTCCAAATCTTAAATTTACCTTATTTTATTTTATTTATTTTTGAGACGGAGTTTCGCTCTTGTTGCCCAGGCTGGAGTGTAATGGCGTGATTTGGGCTCACCGCAACCTCTGACTCGTGGGTTCAAGCGATTCTCCTGCCTCAGCTCCCGAGTAGCTGGGATTACATGCATGCACCACCATGCCTGGCTCATTTTTTTTGTATTTTTAGTAGAAACGAGGTTTCTCCGTATTGGTCAGGCTGGTCTTGAACTCCCGACCTCAGGTCATCCGCCCGCCTCAGCCTCCCTAAGTGCTGTGATTACAGGCGTGAGCCACCACGCCCAGCCCAATTTACCTTATTTTAAAATGATAAAATGAAGTTGTCATTTTTATAAACCTTTTTAAAAGATACATGTTTTTCTAATGTGTTAAAGTTCATTGGAACAGAAAGAGATAGATTTATCTGCTGTTTGTGTTGAAGAAGTACAAAATGTCCTTAATGCTATGCAGAAAATCTTACAGTGTCCAATCTGGTAAGTCACCAGAAGAGGGTATTAATTTGGGATTCGTATATGATTATCTCCTATGCAAATGAACAGAATTGACCTTACATAGTAGGGAGGAAAAGACATGTCTAATAAGATTAGGCTATTGTAATTGCTGATTTTCTTAACTGAAGAACTTTAAAAATATAGAAAAAGACTCCTTGTTCTCCATCCACTCTGCCTCTCCCACTCCTCTCCTCTTCAACACAAATCCTGTGGTCCCTGAAAGACAGGGACCCTGTCTTGATTGGTTCTGCACTAGGGCAGGAATCTAGTTTAGATTAACTGGCATTTTGGTTTTCTTCTAGCTCTAAAACCAGCTCCATCACTTGAAATGGCAAAATAAATCATGAATGAGGCCGGGGGCTGTGGCTCACACCTGTAATCCCAGCACTCTGGGGGGCCGAGGCAGGCAGATCACGAGGTCAGGAGATCGAGACCATCCTGGCTAACATGGTGTAAGGGAGGAGACCACCCCTCATATTGTCTTATGCCCAATTTCTGCCTCCAAAGAAAGAAAAAGTAAAAACTAAAGGGCAGAAATGACATCCACAAGCAGACACCCCAGGTGCCACACCCTGGGCCTGGTAGTTAAAAATCAACCCCTGACCTGATTGGTATGTTATCTATAGATTACAGACATTGTATAGAAAAGCACTGTGACAATGCCTTTCCTGTTTTGTTCCGATCTAGTTACTGGTGCATGCAGCCCCCAGTCATGTACCCCCTGCTTGCTCAATTGATCACGACCCTCTCACGCGCACCCCCTTAGAGTTGTGAGCCCTTAAAAGGGACAGGAATTGCTCACTCGGGGAGCTTGGCTCTTGAGACCGGAGTCTTGCCGATGCCCCTGGCCTAATAAACCCCTTCCTTCTTTAACTCGGTGTCTGAGGAGTTTTGTCTGCAGCTCGATTTCTTGGTTCCCTAACTGGGAAGCGAGGTGAATGGCGGATGGTCAAGGCAGCTCCTTAGGTGGCTTAAGCCTGCCCTGTGGAACATCCCTGCAGGGGACTCCAACCAGCCCGAGCAACACAGATCCTGAGGGCGCTCCTGGTTAGGCATTTGCCCCACTGGGACGCCTTGCCAGAGCAGTGTATGGCAGGCCCCCATGGAGGATCAACACAGTGGCTGAACACTGGGAAGGAACGGGTACTTGGAGTCTGGACATCTAAAACTTGGTAAGAGTAGTCTGAAACTTGCCCACTCCATTTGAGTGGAAGCATGGCCTGATCACCCATGGCGTGCCTTTATCGGCACTTTGGTTTTGGTTTGAATTGCTTGACAGGATTGGTCTTGGGAACTTGCCTACTCCATTTGAGTGGAAGTGTGGCCTGATCACCCATGGTGTGCCTGTCCTGGCACTTTGGTTTTTGTTTTTGACTTGACTTGGATTGCTTGATACTTTGGTTTTGGTTTTGACCTGGCTTGGATTTCTGGATACTCTGATTTTGGTTTGGTGCAAACTGCAAAACTGTGTGTGCGCCCTTTTTACCGGTTCTTTGTTTTGTGGTGTGTTTGTGGTGTGAGCGTGGTGTTTTGTCTTGAAGAAGCATAGGTCAGGCACGAATAAGCCCACCCCACTAGGAACTATGTTGACAAATTTCAAAAAAGAATCTAAGGGAGACTATGGAGTGCTATGACACCAGGAAAACTTAAAACTTTGTGTAAGATAGACTGGCCAGCATTAGAGGTAGGTTGGCCATTAGAAGGAAGCCTGGACAGGTACCTTGTTTCAAAGGTATGGCACAAGGTAACCTATAAGCCAAGGAACCCAGACCAGTTCCCTTACAGAGACACTTGATTAGAGCTGGTTTTAGGCCCCCCACCCCCAACACATAGTGGTTGAGAGAACAGCAGCATAAGTGGCTGTCAGAGGCAAGGAAAGACCAGCAGAGAGAGAGAAAGGAAAGAGACAGAGAGGAAAAGAGAGAGAGGAAGAGACAGGAAGAGATAGACAGAGAGTCAAGGATAGAGAGAGAGACACACACACAGAGAGAGAGAGGAAGAGACAGAGGCAAAAGGAAAGTCAGAGAGAGACAAAGTCAAAGAGAGAAAGAAAGAGAGAAAGAGAGAGAGATACAAAGTTAAGAAAAAAAAGCCATCTATACCAATTCTAATTTAGACAAAACAAGGTCTTATTAATAGCAAAGGATAATTAAAATCCCAAACTTACAAGGTTTTCTTTTTATTATTATTATTATTATTATACTTTAAGTTTTAGGGTACATGTGCACAACATGCATTTTTTTTAAATTTTTTTTTAAAGGTTTTCAACTAAAGTTTGCTAAAAGTTAACAGTGTAACATGTATATAGTAACTTCTGTTCTTGTGGCCTTAGACAGTCTAGTCCACAGACACAAAAAAGGTTCGCTTTGGAAAAGAATGGTTATCATCTTCGAAAAAAAAAAGGAAAAAAAGGGGGGGCGGAATTTATATAAAAAGAGTATTATATGGTAAATTCTTGTCCTGAAACAAATTAACTGGTTGTTTAAAGAAATAAATATTTGTAATAAGTCAGAAAGTTGAGGCATATCGAAGAATTGTCTGTGAAAGTCATGAAAAAGAAAAATGTTATAAAAAAATTTATGCAAAAAATGTTGTATAATTTAAAAGTAACTAGGCCTCCTGAATGTAAAACTATTGAAAAAAAAAAACAGTTTATATGCAAGGTGTATAAGAAAAGTAAAATATATCTTTGGTAAAAGAATTGTAAGGAGGCATAAGAATGTACATTTTCACCTACATTAAAAGGTTAAAAAAAATTGTTTTGAAGATTTAAGCAAGTTTCAAAATGTTAATTGTAAAGAAAATTCTGTGTGTAAACATATTAGCTAAAGTTAAAGAAGTATCATCCAGTTTTTCTGTGAACTGGACATTAAAGTAAAAGCATAACAGGTTTTTTCTTAAAGCACCAGCCTGCTCTTTTGCAAAAATTATAAAAGGTTAAAAAGAATCTATAAAATCTTACCTTATGGTCAAACATTAACAATTAGATACATATGTCTACAAGGTTTTATTACAATTAAGTTTAATATTAATAACACACTAATATAAAGATAAAATTTAGCTTATCTGGTATAAAAATCATACGAGAAGCACTGTTAAATGTAAAATGGTATTTGGCTTTCTTTGGTTTAAAAACTAATAAAAATAGGTGCTAAAGGAAATTTCTCAGGAAAAAGGCACTAAGGACTATAAAGTCCACTGCCAAGGTCCCCACATTTAAAACAAAAGGTCAATTCCTTAGAAATTATATGCTTGGTTTATTTTCCACTTTCCTTTCTCTCAAAAACTAAAAGTCTTTTAGCACATGTACCACCCCTAGAATTTCTAGTAAACCAGCACCAGCCTGAAGATCACATTCTCATCGAAAGGTGGAAAGAAGAAAAACTCGAGCCAGCCTGGAAGGACCCTACCTTGTGTTGCTAACCACCAAGACTGCTGTTCGTACAGCAAAAAAGGATGGACTCATCACACCAGAGTCAAGAAAGTGCCACCCCCTCCAGAGTCATGGGCCACAGTCCCAGAGGAAAACCCTGCCAAACTAAAGCTATGAAAAATCTAACTCTTTTGATCTATTCTATTACTCTTCTTTCTTTCCTCGTTCTATTGCTGACCATCTAGTTATTAACATAACCAAGTCAATTTCACCTCAAACTATTGCATTTAATGCTTGCCTTGTTATACCCTGTGGGGACTTGCCAAGTCAAAGACAGCTCTCTACTTCAGAAAAGTTCTTCTGTCCCTCCTGACTCTCCTCAGACTGGACATTAGTAAACTAGGACCATTTAATCCAGGGAGATTTCGATAAAGACCCCAGTGCCAACCAGGAGTCTTGTCCCCTGATGTAGAGTTTTTATGCCGTAGTTGGTCCAACGTTCTGTGGACCACTAAAGAGCAAGAATGGACTACCCCAACCAGTTTTTGTAATTTCCTAAAACCATACATTCGTTTTACTGGAGGATCATAGAAGTTAAAGAGTTAAAACAAACTTTAGCAATGAAGACAGGATACCAAGATGCAAATGCCTGGTTAAAATGGATCAAATATTCCATCTGCACGTTAAACAAAAGCAATTGTTATGCTTGTGCACATGGCAGGCCAGAGGCCCAGATTGTCCCCTTTCCACTAAGGTGGTCCTCCAGTGGACCAGATGTGGGCTGCATGGTAGCTCTTTTCCAGGATTCTACAGCCTGTATTAATAAGTCATGCCAAGCTCTCTCTGCTATATCCCAAAGTCCGGCACCCTGCGGGTCAGCCCCCGAGGGCCATCCATCCTCCATCTCCCAACACTAAGTTCACTTCATGTCTCTCACGACAGGGAGGAAACTTAGCGTTCCTTGGAGACCTGAAAGGGTGCAGTTAGCTTAAGAATTTTCAAGAGCTTATCAATCAGTCAGCCCTTGTTCATCCCCGAGCAGATGTGTGGTGGTATTGTGGTGGACCTTTACTGGGCACTCTGCCAAATAACTGGAGTGGCACTTGTACTTTAGTCCAACTGGCTATCCCTTTCACCCTGGCATTTCATCAACCAGAAGGAAAAAAAGAAAGACATTGTAAAGCGAGAGAAGCCCCTTATGGGTCTTTCGACTCTCATGTCTATTTAGACGCAATTGGAGTCCCACGAAGAATACCAGATCAATTTAAAGCTTGAAATCAAATAGCTGCAGGATTTAAGTCAATATTTTAGTGGGTGACAGTTAATAAAAATGTAGATTAGATAAACTACATCTATTACAACCAACAACAATGAGGTTTTCATGAGTTAAAAGAAAAACTCATGTTGATCCCAGCCCTGAGGCTACCTGACCTGACAAAACTCTTTACACTCTATGTGTCAGAAAGAGAAAAAATGGCAGTTGGAGTTTTAACCCATACTGTGAGGCCCTGGCCAAGGCCAGTGGCCTATCTCTCAAAACAACTAGACAGGATTTCCAAAGGCTGGCCCCCAGGTCTAAGGGTCCTAGCAGCAACAGCCCTGTTAGCACAAGAAGCAGATAAACTAACCCTTAGGCAAAACCTGAATATAAAGGCCCCCCATGCTGTGGTAACTTTAATGACTACCAAAGGACCTCATTGGTTACAAATGCTAGATTAACCAAGTACCAAAGCTTGCTATGTGAAAATCCCCACATAACCATTGAAGTTTGCAACACCCTAAACCCCACCACCTTGCTCCTGGTATCAGAGAGCCTAGTTGAACATACTGTGTAGAGGTGTTGGACTCAGTTTATTCTAGCAGGCCCAACCTCCGAGACCATCCTTAAACATCAGTAGACTGTGAGGGGTACGTGGACGGGAGTAGCTTCGCCAACCCCTGCAAAGTGACTCTGAAAAAGACGACAAGCTCTGCTCCAGTCACACCCAGAAGCTGACTGGTCCACGCACGGCCGAAGCATGAGAAAACTCATTGCGGAACTCATTTTCCTTAAAATTTGGACTTTTACAGTAAGGACTTCAACTGACCTTCCTCAGACTGAGGACTGTTCCCAGTGTATACATCAAGTCACTGAGGTAGGACAAAAGGTTGCTACAGTCCTATTATTTGATGGTTATTGTAAGTGTACTGGAACTCTAAAAATAACTTGTTTGTATAATGTTATTCTGTACAAGGTATGTAGCCCAGGAAGTGACCAACCTGATGTGTGTTATGACCCATCTGAGCCTCCCATGACCACGGTTTTTAAAATAAGATTAAGGACTGAGGACTGGTGGGGGCTCATAAATGATACGAGTAAAGTGTTAGCCAAAACAGAAGAAAAAGGGGTGCCCAAACAAGTCACCTTAAAATTTGATGTCTGTGCTGTCATTAATGGTAATAAGTTAGGAATAAAGTGTGGTTCTCTTAATTAGAAAAGAGGCTATATGGCAGAAAATAAGTACATCTGTCATAAATTAGGACTGTGTGGAAATAAATGTAAATACTGGTCTTGTGTCATTTAGGCCACTTGGATTTAAAAAAATGAAAAGGATCCAGTCCACCTTCAGAAAGGAAAAAAATGGCCCTTCCTATGCTAAGGGACAATGTAACCCCTTACAGCTAGTAATAACCAATCCCCTTGATCCTCACTGGAAAAAAGAGTAGCGTGTGACCTTAGGAATCAATGGGGCTGGACTGAATCCCCGAGTAAATATCTTGGTTCCAGAAGAAGTTTACAAATGCTCTCTTGAGCCAGTGTTTCAAACTTTCTATGATGAACTAAATGTGCCAGTAACAGAATTTCCAGGAAAAACAAGAAATTTGTTTTTGCAATTAGCCGAGCATGTAGCCCAGTCTCTCACTGTCACTTCATGTTATGTATGTGGAGGAACTGTAATAGCAGATCAGTGGCCATGGGAAGCCCGAGAATTAGTACCTACACACCCAGTTCCTGATGAATTCCCAGCTCAAAAGAATCACCCTGATAATTTCTGGGTCCTAAAAGCCTCAATCATTAGACAATACTATATAGCAAGAGTGGAGAAGGACTTCACCCTTCCTGTAGGAAGACTACATGGTGGAGTTCAAACCACACAGAGAAAAATCCATTCAGTAAATTTCCAAAGTTGCAGACCGTTTAGGCCCACCCAGAATCCCACCGGGACTGGACGGCCCCCACTGGGCTATACTGGATATGTGGACATAGAGCCTACACTAAGCTGCCTGACAAGTAGTTGTGTTATTGGCACTATTAAACCATCTTTCTTCCTACTGTCCATAAAAACAGGAGAACTCCTGGGCTTCCCTGTCTATGCTTCCCGTGAAAAGAGAAGCATAGCTATAAGAAATTGAAAAAAATGATAAATGGCCCCCTGAGAGAATCATACAGTATTATGGGCCTGCTACTTAGACACAAGATGGCTCGTGGGGATACCGGATCCCCATTTATATGATCAACCGAATCATACGGTTACAAGCTGTCTTAAAAATAATCACTGAAACCGGCAGAGCCTTGACTATTCTGGCCCAGCAAGAAACTCAGATGAGAAATGCTATCTATTAAAATAGATTAGCTCTCGACTACTTGCTAGCAGCTGAAGGAGAGGTCTGTAGGAAATTTAACCTTACTAATTGCTGCCTACACATAGATAACCAAGGGCAAGTAGTTGAAGACATAGTTAGAGGTATGACAAAACTGGCACATGTGCCTGTGCAAGTGTGGCATGGATTTGATCCTGGGGCCATGTTTAGAAAATGGTTCCCAGCACTAGGAGGATTTAAAACTCTTATAATAAGAGTTATAATAGTAATAGGAACCTACTTACTGCTCCCTCGTTTGCTACCTGTACTTCTTCAAATGATAAAAAGCTTCATCGCTACCTTAGTATACCAAAATGCATCAGCACAAGTGTACTATATAAATCACTATTGATCTGTCTTGCAAGAAGACATGGGTAGTAAAAATGAAACAACTCCCGCTATTGAGTGAGAGTCTCAAAGTGGGGGAATAAGGGAGGAGACCACCCCTCATATTGTCTTATGCCCAATTTCTGCCTCCAAAGAAAGAAAAAGTAAAAACTAAAAGGCAGAAATGAAATCCACAAGCAGACAGCCCGGGTGCCACACCCTGGGACTGGTAGTTAAAAATCAATCCCGGACCTAATCGGTTATGTTATCTATAGATTACAGACATTGTATAGAAAAGCATTGTGAAAATCTCTTTCCTGTTTTGTTCCAATCTAATTACTGGTGCGTGCAGCCCCCAGTCACGTACCCACGTACCTCCTGCTTGCTCAATCGATCACGACCCTCTCACACACACCCCCTTAGAGTTGTGAGTCCTTAAAAGGGACAGGAATTGCTCACTCGGGGCGGGGGATCGGCTCTTGAGACAGGAGTCTTGCTGATGCCCCCGGCCTAATAAACCCCTTCCTTCTTTAACTCGGTGTCTCAGGAGTTTTGTCTGCAGCTCGTCCTGCTACAGGTGAAATCCCGTCTCTACTAAAAAAATACAAAAAAATTAGCCAGGTGTGGTGGCGGGCGCCTGTAGTCCCAGCTGCTTGGGAGGCTGAGGCAGGAGAATGGTGTGAGCCTGGGAGGCAGAGCTTGCAGTGAGCCGAGATCATGCCACTGCACTCCAGCCTGGGCAACAGAGTAAGACTCCGTCTCAAAAAAAAAAAAAAAAAAAAATCATGGATGGTTGGTGTCATGGAGGGGATAGATCTTTGGAAGAACCTTCCTCTGAAGCTGGCTCTGTACATTTAAATAAGAATACTGCAAATCATCAAAGCCTTTAGCAAGTCTGACTCTTGGAGTGAACCTTTGTTTTTCTTCATCTATAAAAGGAAAAGGGGACTGTACTATTCACATTTATTTATTTATTTATTTATTTATTTTTTTATTGATCATTCTTGGGTGTTTCTCGCAGAGGGGGATTTGGCAGGGTCATAGGACAATAGTGGAGGGAAGGTCAGCAGATAAGTGAACAAAGGTCTCTGGTTTTCCTAGGCAGAGGACCCTGCGGCCTTCCGCAGTGTTTGTGTCCCTGGGTACTTGAGATTAGGGAGTGGTGATGACTCTTAACGAGCATGCCGCCTTCAAGTATCTGTGATGTGAGGAGCGCCTCTGCCCGGCCGCGACCCCGTCTGGGAGGTGAGGAGCGTCTCTGCCCGGCCGCCCCGTCTGAGAAGTGAGGAGACCCTCTGCTTGGCAACCGCCCCGTCTGAGAAGTGAGGAGCCCCTCTGCCCGGCAGCCACCCCGTCTGGGAAGTGAGGAGCGTCTCCGCCCGGCAGCCACCCCGTGGGGGAGGGAGGTGGGGGTCAGCCCCCGCCAGGCCAGCCGCGGAGGTGGGGGGTCAGCCCCCGCGAGGCCAGCCGCCCCATCCGGGAGGGAGGTGGGGGGGTCAGCCCCCCGCCCGGCCACATTTTGTTTTTGAATCGAGGTATAATTTACATACAGTGAAATGCAGAGGTTTTTTTATACAGGATCTCTGTCGAGAGGCTGGAGTGCAGTGGTGCTATCACAGCTCACTGCAGCCTCAACCTCGCCAGGCTCAAGCGATCCTCCCACCTCAGCCTCCAGAGTAGCAGGGACTACAGGTGTGCATCACCATGCCCAGCTAATTTGTGTGTGTGTGTGTGTGTGTGTGTGTGTGTGTTTTGTAGATATAGGGTTTTGCCATGTTGGCCACGCTGGTCTCAAACACCTGACCTCAAGTGATCTACCCCCCTTGGCCTCTCAAAGTGCTGGGATTACAGGTATGAGCCTCTGCACCCAGCCATGGTCTGAAAATCTTGATTGAAATACCACCTTTTCATTTCCAGACACCGCTATTTAAAGTTACAACACCCTCAAGACACACTTTATCCTCCATTCCTGCTGCTTCTCCATAACACTTATTACTAGCTGACCTTCTATGTAATGTATCTATCCTTTATCTCTAGTCCCACAGAATGTAAACTCCAGGGCAGCAGAGATTTTTGTTTCGTTTATGTACATCTGTATATTCAGTAGTTAAAACAGTACTTGGGACCTAGTTGCCACTCAATAAACATTTGTTGAATAAATTAAATAATAAACTAAACTACATTAGTTCTTCGATTAATTTTTTAAAATATGGTGGTTAATAGTGAGTAACATTGAAAAAATAAGTTGAAAATTTATACCTATTGCCTCTTACCCACAATAAAAAAGGGTAAATTCAAGGAAATTTTCTTTTGTGCTCTATGAAAGTTGTTTTTCATATTTGGAGTCATGTCAATCAGATTAAGGAAAATGCAAGTTGTGTTTTCAGAGAGATACAAGATTTATAAATAACCATCCTCTCCCTTGCCCTTCAACATTTTAGCTAAACAAAAACAAGAGGAAAACAAGATTTACAATTTATCAATTTATTGAAAATCAGAGCCAGAGAAGCAGGAAATGACATTGTAGGAAAAAACTGCTTTTGAAAAAGCACAACTTACTCATGACAATCAGAGTGATCAAAAAAATCCTCAATAGTGTGGCATTTGGATCCATTTATCATTACATTTCCATGGGACAGAGTCATAAAAATAGGATGTTCTTTCTCATTATGGCAAATTAAACCATCAATTAAAAACTCAGATACATAAAAATTAAAGATGTAAGAATGAAAGTTAATGCTAAATTTTTATTTTCAGTCAACTATTGTATGTTTTCTAGCTTTTCATTGCTTTTTTCCTATTTTCTGTTAGATTTTTTTTTTTTTTTTTTTTTTTTGAGACAGAGTTTCGCTCTTGTTGCCCAGGCTGGAGTGCAATGGCACATCTCGGCTCACCACAACCTCCACCTCTTGGGTTCAAGTGATTCTCCTGCCTCAGCCTCCGGAGTAGCTGGGATTACAGGCATGCACCACCAAGCCAGCTAATTTTGCATTTCTTAGTAGAGACGGGGTGTCTTCATGTTGATCAGGCTGGTCTCGAACTCCCAGCCTCAGGTGATCTGCCTGCCTCGGCCTCCCAAAGTGCTGGGATTACAGGCGTGAGCCACTGCGCCCAGATTTTTTTAATTTTTATTTTTGAGATGGATTCTTGCTCTGTTGCCCAGGCTGGAGTACAGTGGTGCCATCTTGGTTCACTGCAACTTCTACCTCCCAGGTTCAAGTGCTTCTTCTGCCTCAGCCTCCTGAGTAGCTGGGATTACAGGTGTGCACCACCATGCCCAGCTAATTTTGTATTCTTAGTAGAGACGGGGTTCCACCATATTGGCAGGATGTTCTTGATCTCCTGACCTCGTGATCCGCCCACCTCGGCCTCCTAAAGTGCTGGGATTACAGGCGTGAGCCTCCGCGCCAGGTCTTAAGATTAATTTTTAATGGTTTTTTAGACTCATATGTATGGAAACTTCTAGGATGGGGATCATATTTCACTTCCTTTTAATACAGTACCCAGTATAGCACAATTTGCAGTTATGTCTTAATATGTGATTCCTGATCATGACTGGAAACAGTGTTATTTGTGGTAGCTATAGGGTAGGTAAGTTTTTCAGCCTGTTTTAGGTTTCTTGAACTAAAATTCCTGCTGCTGGACTCTAAGTCACTATTGGCAGCTATTTCTGATGATTGGTAGTTCTTTGTAACTTTTTACCTATGACTGTAACATTTTTGACTTTCAGAAGAATTTGCTAAAATGTGTTCCCCGGTGGGTTGTTGTTTTTCAACCTAAACCTAGCTGCTTTTTCCAGTCACTTATCCGTATTGGAAGCTCAAAATGCAAATATACAGCAGGCTTAAAATATTGCCTGGTTTGAAAAGTGTTTAAAATATTTGAATCATTTTTATAGTAAACATTTACTCTCATCGGGACCTAGAAGGGGAACATTTTAATTTTTTTCCTTTTCCCTTTTCACAGTCTTCCTTCAACATTCATTACCTATTTACATATTGGAGTTTTCATCTGTTCAAAGTTTATGTTTATAGTGTGTTTATATAGTTTAGATTGTAATTACCATATTGAAATATAATTATTTCAGAATTGAGTCAGTGGTGAGAATGAAAGCCATCTGGTATGATAACTGAATCCAATTTTTCTTTTACGGAGAATTTCTTTGAAATGTAGCTTATCTCAGAAATAGGGATTTAGTAACCAATCAGAGTTTTCTTTGTCAAGGTTGTTTTTCTTTTTAAAGTCACATTTAGTCCCAGTAATAATACCCACATTGGTACAAGTCATCTCAGGCTGTGAAGCATTTTCCCAAGTAGCATTTAATTTTATTCTTGCAGTAGCCCAAGGAGACTGGCAGGGTGAATGACAGAGAAGGAAACTGAGGTTCAGGTAAAGTGGTTAGCCCAAGGTGGCTCTGCTTATATACACAACTGGTAGTAGAAACCCAGCCTTCTGACTTAGTTCAGTGTTTCTCTTTTCACTGCCCTGTGCTACGTCAGAAACACCATGATTACAAGAGTAGTATTACTAAATCCTTCACAATAAGGTTACTGTCCCCGAGCTTTTCTTATGATCCTTTTTTTTTTCTTTTTTTGAGATGAAGTCTCACTCTGTCGCCCAGGCTGGAGTACAATGGCACAATCTCATCTGACTGCAACTTCCGCCTCCCGGGTTCAAGCAATTTTCCTGCCTCAGCCTCCCGAGTAGCCAGGACTACAGGTGCCTGCCACCACGCCTGGTTAATTTTTGTAGTTTTAGCAGAGGCGGGGTTTCCCCATATTGGCTAGGCTGGTCTCAAACTCCTGACCTCAGGTGATCCACCTGCCTCAGACTCCCAAAGTGCTGGGATTACAGGGTGAGCCACCGCACCTGGCCCTTGTGATCCTTTTCTAAAAAGTTAAATATTTAATGAAAAGAACCACATTCTTGTCGCACTACCAGGATACTTGTTCTTTGATGTCCTGCCTGGACTTTACCCAAAAAATCCATTTCAAAAGTTCACATTTAGGGCTAAGTGTAGTGGCTCATACCTGTAATCCCAGCTGAGGCAGGTGGATCATTTGAGGTCAGGACTTCAAGAACAGCCTGGGCAACATGGTGAAACCCCTTCCCTACCAAAAATACAAAAAAATTAGCCAGGTGTGGCAGCATGCGCCTGTAGTCCCAGCTACTTGGAAGGCTGAGGCACAAGAATCACTTCAATCCGAGAGGCAGAGGTTGCAGTGAGCCAAGACCGCACCACTGCACTCCAGCCTGAGCAGCAGAGTGAGTGACACTCCATCTCCCTCCAAAAAAAGTTTCACTGGACATAGTAGCTCACACTTGTAATCCCAGCACTTTGGGAAGCCGAAGCAGGAAGACTGCTTGAGGCCAGGCATTCAAGACCAGCATGGGCAACATAGTGAGATCCTGTCTCTACAAAAATTAATTAACATTAAAAATTAAAAAGGTGGCCGGGCATGGTGGCTCACTCCTGTAATCCCAGTACTTTGGGAGGCCGAGGCATGGTGGTGCATGCCTTTAGTCCCAGCTACTCGGGAGGCTGAGGCAGGAGAATCACTTGAACCCAGGAGGCGGAGGTTACAGAGAGCTGAGATTGTGCCACTGCACTCCAGCCTGGGTGACAGAGTGAGACTCTGTCTCGAAAAAAGAAAATTAAAAACACCAGAATAAAGCTAAAGATTTAAAATAGCTGGCAGGTTCCTACCAGAAGTTACCAGCTACCTCTCTGATGGTCTTTCCCTACAATATCCTCCTGGATTATTACATTTTAGCACCTTGACCTATCTGATGTCCTGCATACACAGGCATGGTCCTGCTCAGGGTTTGCCTTCTCTGCTCCCTCTTTCCTGGAATGCTCTTCCCCTAATTGTTGCATAGTGTGTTTCTTTACATTATTAAGCTATCCTCTAGTCTCACCTCAGTGAAACCTTTCCTGACTCCCCCCATGTACACCTACCCCCCATACATATTACACTACCTGTTTCCCCTTACCCTGCTTATTTTTTCTCTTTAATACACTTATTCCCATATATTCTTTAATTCTGCATCAACTGTCTACCACACTAGAACGTGAGAGGAGGCTTTATTTTGTAAACTGCTGTATTTCTATCTCCTAGAATAGTACTTGAATATAGTAGTAGATACTTAATAAACACTTGTTATATTAGTATAATAAATGAATTACTCTCAGGAATGCCTTGGTTTTGTGGATAGACAGGTAGGGATGGGAACTGGGGTGATGTATTTTCTAAAGTTTTTATTTTTTTAAGCTTATTATTATTATTATTTTGAGACAGAGTCTAGCTCTGTCACCCAGGCTGGAGTGCAGCTTATTATTATTTTGAGATGGAGTCTAGCTCTGTCACCCAAGCTGGAGTGCAGAGGGGCAATCTTGGCTCACTGCAACCTGCGCCTCCCAGGTTCAAGTGATTCTCCTGCCTCAGCCTCCTGAGTAGCTGGGATTACAGGCGCCTGCCACCATGCCCAGTTAGTTTTTATATTTTTAGTAGAGATGGGGTTTCACCATGTTGGCCAGGCTGGTCTCGAAATCCTGACCTCGTGATCTGCCGGCCTTGGCCTCCCGAAGTGCTGGGATTAGAAGCATAAGCCCCCGTGCCTGGCCTTATTTTCTTCTTATTGAGACAGAGTCTTCCTCTGTCACCTAGGCTGGAGTGCAGTGGTGTGATCTTGGCTCACTCTGCAACCTCCACCTCCAGGGTTCAAGTGATCCTTCTGCCTTAGCCTCCAAGTAGCTGGCACCACAGGCATGGGACACCACGCCTGGCCAATTTTTGTATTTTTAGTAGAGACGGGGTTTCACCGTGTTGTCCAGGATGATCTAGAACTCCTGAGCTCAGGTGATCCACCCACCTCAGCCTCCCAAAGTGCTAGGATTACAAGCATGAGGCACCACGCCCAGCCTTAAGCTTATTATTTTCTAAATTTCCTTTAGTGAGTACTTACTACACTGTTTTTACAAAGTAATCACAAACCAAACATCATGCGTCTTCTGAAGTGATCTAATAAGAGTACATAGTACCATCTGTAAAGTGTTCTTGCCAAAAGGTTAAACCTGAATTTGATTAGGCCTATAAGTCTAATTTACAGGAAATAAGGTTAGAGGGTTAGCAGGATTGATAAGGAATCAGAGAGACTGATGGGATTGAGGAGGATATTTATTATTTAGGTGCACCAGCCCAGGTGGATTAACATCCAAAGGACTGAGCCCTGAACAAAGAGTTAAGTTACCTTTTAAGCATTTGGTGGGGTGGGGGGAGATCTGTGCAGGGGGAAGCATATTACAGAAGTGAGAAACAAAGACGGTTATTCAATTCATTGAGATATGTATTACATCATTTTTTACTTTTCAAGGAAAAACATTTTTTATGACTTGAGTTTATCTGTCTAGTGACCTTGCAGCTGCACAGCTAGGGAAACAGGATCTTCACAATGCCTGGGAAAGGAGGAGAGATAAGGCTCACTAGCCACAGAAAAACAGGCAGTTAATTTTTAAAGGACTTCAGCTCCTTCTTTTTCTCAGGGGAAATTGGGTTTTCTTACATACAACTGAGTTTCTGCTTACACATTCTTTAATTTCTTTTAATTCCTGTTCCAGAGGAACATGTTAAACCTCACCATGGGGTTATACAATCAGCAAAATCCAAAATGCACAAAACTACAGGTCGAGTGACCTGTCCAGCAGTTCGTCTCCTAAATCCAGAAGTAATCCTTCCCTTCGCTCTTAACCAGTGGAGTTCTCCATTTATTTATTTATTTTTATTATTATTATTATTTTTGAGACAGAGTCTCACTCTATTGCCTGGGCTGGAGGGCAGTGGCAAGATCTTGGCTCACTGCAACCTCCGCCTCCTGGGTTCAAGGGATTCTCCTGCCTCAGCCTCTCGAGTAGCTGGGATTACAGGCGCCCACTGCTATGCCCAGCTTATTTATTTTTATTTTTATTTTTTTGAGACGGAGTCTTGCTCTGTCACCCAGGCTGGAGTGCTGGAGTACAGTGGCGCAATCTCAGCTCACTGCAAGCTCCACCTCCCAGGTTCACGCCATTGTCCTGCCTCAGCCTCCCAAGTAGCTGGGACTTCAGGCATCCGCCACTATGCCCAGTTAATTTTTTGTATTTTTTAGTAGAGATGGGGTTTCACTGTGTTAGCCAGGATGGTCTCGATCTCCTGACCCTGTGATCCATCCACCTCAGCCTCCCAGAGTGCTGGGATTACAGATGTGAGCCACCACGCCCAGCCAATTTTTTGTATTTTTAATAGAGACAGGGTTTCACCATGTTGGCCAGGCTGGTCTCCAACTCCTGACCTCGTGATCCACTCACCTCAGCCTCCCAAAGTGCTGAGATGACAGGTGTGAGCCACTGCGCCCGGCCTGGAGTTCTCCTTTTATACATTAACAAATTTCTCTTGTGTCTCTACTACGTCTTGCTAGATGTGTTGGAAAAGGATGAATAAATGCAGTTCTACCCTCTACTTGTAGGTGGAGTGGAAGTGTAAACAAGCAATTTCAACACAGTGGGAGAGGTGCTAAAGAGAGAACTGCGTGGTCACTGGGGCAGTGCACATAACCAAAAATAAAGAGAGACATATACAAGGCTCAGTGGTGGCTCAGTAGAGCAAAGCCAGGCAACAGATGACACAGCTGTAAACAAACCAAAATTCACCATCAACATATTTTGAAAGTATGTGGTGGTGCTGATTTCAAATCTTGGCTCCATCACACACTAACTATGTGGCCTTGGGAAAGTTACATAACCTCTAAGCACCAGTTTCTACCTGGGGAGAATATTACCTATTCCAGAGTGTTATTTATGATGATATTTAAAGGAAATAATGCATGTAAAGTGCTTAGCACAGTCTCTGGCACTTAATGGTACTTCCAAATTACTACAGAAAAAAATGTATATTTTTATTTTTTAAGAGACAGGGTATTGCTCTGTCACCCAGGCTGAGGCACAGTGGTGCAACCATAGCTCATTGCAACCTTGAACAGTTGTGCTGAAGTGATCTTCCCTCCTCAGCCTCCCAAGTAGCTGGAAGGACAGGGGCGTGCCACCATGTGCGGCTAAGTTTTTTTAAACATTTTTTTGTAGAGATGGGGTCTCCCTATGTTGACCAGACTAGTTTCAAACTATTGGCCTCAAGCAATCCTTCTACCTTGGCCTCCCAAAATGCTGGGATTACAGGCATGAGCCACTGCATCTAGCCTGAAACAAATCTTACATATAGGGAAAAAAAACTTTTAGCACAAAGATGTATTTATAATAGGAACATTTCTGGAACACACTGAAAATCCTCTTTTGGTTTTTTTGTTTTTGTTTTTGTTTTTTTTGAGACAGAGTCCCAGAGCTAGGAATATAGGCATGCGCCACCACATGTGGCTCATTTTTGTATTTTTAGTAGAGATGTGGTCTTGTTATGTTGGCCAGGCTGGTCTCAAACACCTAACCTCAAGTGATTCATCTGCCTTGGCCTCCCAAAAATGTGGGGATTACAGGTGTGAGCCACCACGCTTCATATAATATCCTTTTGATGGAGTATTATGTAGCTGTTAAACTGTGACAATGTTTGACAGTCATAGATACAAAAAGCACTAAATAAAATTTGAATCTGATGTGATCTTGGCTATGTAAATAGATACCCAAAGTCCCTGGGCCTCTCCAGCCTGTGATTTTAAATGAGGTCACATTAGCCTTATACCCGAATTTCACTGTCCCATTGCCCCCACCAGCTCTTACAGACCTCTGCAAAGGCCCTGAGGGCCCTAGGGAATAAAGCATATGCCCCACCCACCCAACTATTCATAAACTGTCTGTGTTTGATGGGCACAGCCACCCTTTGCCAAGCCTTCACTCTTGCCATACCTCATAAAGGACACCTCCCTGTCAGGTTGACCAAACCACTTGGTTTGCCTGGAACCAAGAGGTTTCCTGGGATTTAGGACTTTTAGGACTAAAACTGAGAGACTCTTTGGCAAACTAGGAGAACTTGGTCACCCTGACTCACTGTGCAAAGCTGCATTTTTTTTGCACTTCCAAGCTGCAAAATTTTTAGATCCCCAAATGGAGTTTTTTTTTCTTAGCTAGAGCTCAGCTTCATTCTTCCCAAAACAGGGACTTGTGGACCTCCCAGAGGACTGGGTGAGGTGAATATTCATGTTTGAATTCAGGGGACTTTTATCCCTGGTACCAGGGAAGTAAAAAGAAACAACAGTCAAAAGGTTGCTTGAGAAACAGCTAATTAGAGGATGGGTCTAGACAAGAGATGCTGGTTTGGGAAACACGAGCACATTGGGTGGCAAATATCATGAGACTGGACTGGATGGCCCAGGACACCTGTAAACAGGAGAGAAGCCTGAGAATAATGACATTTGAGCCAATCTGCAGAGGTAAGTGAGTCCATAAAAGAAACTGAGGCTGGGCCTAGTGGCTCACACCTGTAATCCCAGCACTTTGACAAGCATATCACTTGAGGCCAGGAGTTCGAGACCAGCCTGGCCAACATGATGAAACCCTGTCTCTACTAAAAATACAACATTTAGCCAGGTGTAGTAGTGACAGCCCGTAGTCCCAGCTACTCAGGAAGCTAAGGTGGGAGGATTGCTTGAGCCCAGGAGGTTCAGGCTGCAGTGACCCATGATCACGCCACTACACTCTAGCCAGGGCAACAGGGCAAGACCCGGTCTCAAATAAATAAATAAATACAAATTAAGTAAAAAGAAACTTGACGGACATGGTGGCTCACGCCTATAATCCCAGCACTTTGGGAGGCTTGAGGTGGGTGGATCACCTGAGGTCAGGAGTTTGAGACCTGCCTGGCCAAGATGGTGAAACCCCGTCTCTACTAAAAACACAAAAATTAACTAGGCACGGTGGTGGGTTCCTGTAATCCCAGCTACTCGGATGGTTGAGGCAGGAGAATTGCTTGAACCCAGGAGGCGGAGGATGCAGTGAGCTGAGATCATGCCACTGCACTCCAGGCTGTGCGACAGAGCAAGACTCCGTCTCAAAAACAAAAAAAAGAAACTGAGGGTAGTGGCCAAAGAGAAAGGAAGAAAACTAGGATTTGAGGTTTGTAAGTTTTGGTGCAGTTTCTGAAATTTGTCCATAGTTTCCAATTTGGCTATGCCTTCACCCTAAAGCTAGTATTGATACTGACTGATCATGCTTCATATCATCAAGTAGACCACTCTTTCTTTCCAGCTTCTGAAATGTAGGTGATTCCATATGAGGTGCTCTTACTCTCTCTGCTTTCTCTTTTATTATAGTTTAGTCTGAGGCTGGGTGCGGTGGCTCATGCCTGTAATCCTAGCACTTTGGGAGGCCAAGGTGGGCGGATCACTTGACGTCAGGTGTTCGAGACCAGCCTGGCCAACATGGTGAAACCCCGTCTCTACTAAAAATACAAAAATTGGCTGGGCGTGGTGGCTCACGCCTGTAATCCCAGCACTTTGGGAGGCCAAGGTGGGCGGATCACAAGGTCCACCAGCTAACATGGTGAAACCCCATCTCTACTAAAGATACAAAAAAAAAAAAAAAAAAAAAACTAGCCCGGTGTGGTGGCGGGCACCTGTAATCCCAGCTACTCGGGAGGCTGAGGCAGGAGAATGGCATGAACCTAGGAGGCAGAGCTTGCAGTGAGCCGAGATCGTGCCACTGCACTCCAGCCTGGGCGACAGAGCAAGACTCTGTCTCGGGGGAAAAAAAAGTAAAAAAGTTAATTGGGTGGTGGCAGGGGGATGTGTGTTGGTTATATTCAAATACTGCACCATTATATGTAAGGGATTGAGCATTCACAGATTCTGGTGTGTGGGGGCAGTATCCTAGAACCAGTTCCCCGCAAAATATCAAGGATGACTGAACTATGGAAGAAACAAAGCACTGTTAAACAGCATACAATTCCTGTCTTCAAAAAAGTTATCTCATTAGGTAGATGAGACTTATAATGAATTAAAAGGAATGAATACAGATTTGGAGATAGTGGTTGTTGTGATGGAAAATCTTAATTGCGTTTTCTTCCAAAACAGATTCATTCTTATAGAAGAGCATCAGAGGAAGATAAAAAAGAATCCTGTGTCAGGCCCCTGAGCCCAAGCTAAGCCATCATAACCCTGTGACCTGCACATATACATCCAGATGGCCTGAAGCAACTGAAGAACCATAAACGTGAAATAGCCAGTTCCTGCCTTAACTGATGATATTCCACCATTGTGATTTGTTCCTGCTCCACCCTAACTGATCAATTGATCTTGTGACATTCCTTCTCCTGGACAATGAGTCTCAGGAGCTCCTCACCAAGCACCTTGTTACCCCCACCCCTGCCCACAAGAGAAAACCCACGTTAACTGTAATTTTTCCACTACCTACCCAAATCCTATAAAACTGCCCCACCCCATCTCCTTTTGCTGACTCCAGGTGATTAAAAAACTATTGCTCACACAAAGCCTGTTTGGTGGTCTCTTCACATGGATGCGCATAACACTCAAGGTAAATATTAGTCTGGTGATTTTTTTTTTTTTTGAGATGGAGTTCCCTCTTGTTGCCAGGCTGGAGTACAATGGCGCGATCTCAGCTCACCGCAACCTCCGCCTCCTGGGTTCAAGCAATTCTCCTGCCTAAGCCTCCTGAGTATCTGGGATTACAGGCATGAACCACCACTAGTCTGGCAATTTTTACATTAGAATTTTAGAATTAGAAGAGAGCTTAGAACTCTGCCCTCATTTGTCAGTGAGGAAACTGCCCAAGACAACAGGAAAAATAGTTACTTACCCTAATGCTTATCCTGGCTCCAGTGAAATTAGCTCCCCAGACAAAGCTGAAATGGATGGAACTAACAAGGACACATCTGCTGTCCCCAGCCCTTTCCAGAGGTGGGGAGGGATAGGAAGGGGAAAGGTTGTGGTGCCTGTTCCTGCTGATAGTGGGCATCAGGCTAGGCCAGGGGCCTTCTTGGAGGCTTTGGGGAAGGGGTAGGGAAGGCCACCAGGTGTTGGAGAGAGGTCACTCATCTCCTTCAAGGCTGATGGAAGGTAGGATATGTGAGTCCTTCCTCTAAAGTGGCAGGAAACACTACTTTCTCTTTTTTATTTATTTATTTATTTATTTCATGGATCCTAGAACTGAGGAAACAGTACTTTCTCATCTTACTGGTTTTTGGGCCCCCACTCTATTCCTTTTATACAAACCTCACAGAATTCTAACTAGAAAGGCCAGGCGGGATGGCTCACACATGTAATCCCAGCACTTTGGGAGGCCGAGGCGGGTGGATCACTTGAGGTTGGGAGTTTGAGACCAGCCTGACCAACATGGTGAAACCCTGTCGCTACTGCCGGGCACGGTGGCTCACGCCTGTAATCCCAGCACTTTGTGAGGCCGAGGCGGGCAGATCACGAGGTCAGCAGATCAAGACCATCCTGGCTAACACGGTGAAACCCCGTCTCTACTAAAAATACAAAAAATTAGCCAGGCATGGTGGCGGGCACCTGTAGTCCCAGCTACTCAGGAGGCTGAGGCAGGAGAATGGCGTGAACCTGGGAGGCAGAGCTTGCCGTGAGCCGAGATCGTGCCACTCTACTCCAGCCTGGGCTACAGAGCGAGACTCGGTCTCAAAATAAAAGAAAAAAGAAACCCCGTCGCTACTAAAAATACAAAATTAGCTGGGCGCGGTGGCACAGCCTGTAATCTCAGCTACTTGGGAGGCTGAGGCAGAATTGCTTGAACCCAGGAGGCAGAGGTTGCGGTGAGCCGAGATCACACCATTGCACTCTAGCCTGGGCAACAAGAGTGAAACTCCATCTTAAAAAACAAAAAGCCATGAGGCTGCAGGACAAGGAGTCTTCCAGTGAGGATGAGATCTTCAACAGTGATGCGGGGTAAACGACGGGGCCCTCATGGTTCCCATCTAAAATGAGGAGGGGGTGAGAAACTTAATTGCTCTTTTCAAGAGTCAAAACCTTGGCATTGTTATTCTTATCCCAGGGATGTTGAATCCCCAACAGAGAAGATCCCAACAGGAGAGTCGGCTGCTGAGAGGGGAAGAGAGTGAGGCCCTGCCCTAGGAGGAGAACACAGAGTGACCCTAGCCCACCTCAGGCCTCCTGTAAAATTACTTCTTTTTCTTTTTTTTTTTCTTTCATAATTGAGATTTTATTGGTTGAGGGTCAGTACAGACATTTCAATTTGTACACAATTCTTAACATATGTAACAAAAATCGGCCAGGTTTCATGGCTCACGCCTGTAATCCCAAGACTTTGGGAGGCTGAGGCAGGCAGATCACGAGGTCAGGAGATCGAGACCATCCTGGCTAATACAGTGAAACCCGTCTCTACTAAAAATACAAAAAACTAGCCAGGCATGGTGGAGGGCGCCTGTAGTCCCAGCTACTTGGGAGGCTAAGGCAGGAGAATGGCGTGAACCCGGGAGGCAGAGCTTGCAGTAAGCCAAGATCGCACCACTGCACTCCAGCTTTGGCCACAGAGTGAGACTCCATCTCAAAAAAAAAAAAAAAAAAAAAAAAAAGTAACAAAAATCTAAAAAGCCACGTACTGTAATTCTTTTTAAAAGTTATCCCAGTGACTTTCCAGCTTAAAATTTGGAAGCAAATTTTCCTTAAGAGACTAAGTACCCATATCTTCACATGTTGATCAGCTGTTATGTATGGCCCACAGTTCACAACTGAATAGCATGTATACTACATATTCAAATTTTTAGTATTTCACTTCACAGTAACAAAGTTATTAGGAAAACAGGACTACCACAACCAAAGATGTTACAGAGTGCCCACAACTCCAACAGGGTGAGCCATAATAAAGGAGTTGTTTTCTTTAGGAAACAATTCTACTAAAAAACAACATGGGGATGGAAGTAATTTAAAATGTTCAAGACATTAAATGCAGGACTGACTCCATATTGCCATTTAATATGCTTTGTATTACAGGATATAAAAACTAACCCCCATCTATGGAATGTTAAGCTGACACCCGAGACTGTCAAAGTCTCCCATAATTCAATATCCTACACAATTTTCTGGTTGTACCAAAAAATAAACCAGCAAATGATTTCACCTCTTAAAAAAAAGCATTTACACTTAAAAAATGGAATGAGGTGGGATTCCCTCCTTCTCAAAAATGTTTTTAGAGCTACTAAAAAACTTGCATTTACAAAATAGTTTATAAAAATATTCCTCTGGAGGCCGGGCGCAGTGGCTCACGCCTGTAATCCCAGCACTTTGGGAGGCCGAGGCGGGCGGATCACGAGGTCAGGAGATCGAGACCATCCTGGCTAATGCGGTGAAACCCCATCTCTACTAAAAATACAAAAAATTAGCCGGGCGTGATGGTGGGCGCCTGTAGTCCCAGCTACTCGGGAGGCTGAAGCAGGAGAATGGCGTGAACCCGGGAGGCGGAGCTTGCAGTGAGCCGAGATCGCACCACTGCACTCCAGCCTGGGTGAGACAGTGAGACTCTGTCTCAAAAAAAAAAAAAAAGAAAGAAAGAAAAAAAATTCCTCTGAATTGTAAAGAAGGGAGACAGGGACCACTGATAAGACATGGTCTATGGTATTCATCAGACTTGGCTTCTTTATCTCCTGCTTCATCAGAGGCTGGACTCTCCTCAGTTTTCATTTCCCCTGTTTTCTGCAGGTAAATCTTCTTTAGTTTTTTGGTTAGCCACTTCGGCCTGTTTTCCCTTTGCTCCCCTTTTCCCTTTTTTTGCACTTTTGTGTCTGAAGATTTATCCTTCGCTGCTGCCTTTTTTGGCTTTGCTTCCACTTTTGCAGGAGGTTTAGCTGACAATTGCGCTGATCTCCTCTTGGGCTCTTCCATGGCAGCCCCTTCGGTGGAGCTGACCTTTTTCTTGGGCATCCTGGCAGCAGGGAAGGTGGGTGCCGGTGCCTGCTGGCCGCGGTGTGCCTACAGCCTTCGCGAAGCTGGGCTGCCTGGCCGCTGCCACTCCTCCCGCCACCAGAGCTGCTCTCGCTGTGTTGGCCAGGCTGGTCTCGAACTCCAGACCTTAGATGAACCACCTGCCTCGGCCTCCCAAAGTGCTGGGATTACAGGCATGAGCCACCATGCCTGCCCTCGGAGCTGCTCTTATTTTTCTTATATTAAAGAATATATATAACTAATTCTAGCCATGCAGTAAGACATTTAAATGTGTAGTTAAATATTTATGCATAAATAACAAGGGCCATCAGAAAGAAAAGCAGGACTGAAGCTGGCGGCCCACGCATCCACAAAGGCAGCAGGCAGAGGAAGCACAGGGCCATCCTTCCCTGCCTTGTTTCCCAGTCTAATTAGTCACCCAGACCTAAAAACATATCCTCAGAGGGTGGAGATTTTACAATTAAATATCGTTGTTCTTGGTGCCCTCTCCCCCGGTTCATCAAGTATAATACCACATACTTGACCTCCTGCCCACAGGGGACCTACCACCTCCTGGCCCCTCTCATAGGATCACTGGGCCTACCTGCACTGTGTGGCCAAGCCCTGTCTTTTTCCCAAGCCCTCAAGCCCATGCATGAATGTTCATTCAGACATCGTAGGGGGCTTTTCGCCCTTACAAGATGGAGGAAAATTCACTTTTTTTTTTTTTTTATTGAGATGGAGTCTCGCTCTGTCACCCAGGCTGGAGTGCAGTGGCGCAATCTCAGTTCACTGCAACCTCCGCCTCCTGGGTTCATGCCATTCTCCTGCCTCAGCCTCCCGAGTAGGTGGGACTACAGGCGCCCGCCAGCATGCCCAGCTAATTTCTTTTTGTATTTTTAGTACAGACAGGGTTTCCCCATTTTAGCCAGGATGGTCTCGATCTCCTGACCTTGTGATCTGCCTGCCTCAGCCTCCCAAAGTGCTAGGATTACAGGACTGAGCCACCGCACCCGGCCTGGTTTTTTTTATAATTTATTTTTCTTTTTAAAAATCCCAACCTTTGGATAGCAGGGAGGTGCTGGAGGGATAGGGTCAAGAAGAGTGTGTGAGAGCAGTAATTTCCCAAGACTGCCCTCTGCGGGACTGTATTTCAGAAAACATACTGGTGGGGCTACCTCTCCATTCACGTGTACTGCCTTAGCCTCTCCCCATCCCCCGCTGATGCACTTCCATAGACGCACTGTTCCATAACGGCAGCAGAATGCTGCAGAAGGCGCAAGGATTCCTCCACTCCATCTTCAAAGAAAAAGTCACTAATAAATCACATTTGGTAAGTTAGTGAACATTAAACACATTAGTGAGCAAAAGAAAATCTGAATGAACAAGAATTGGTAATCTACCTAACTGAACACAAATGAACGCTGGCAGTTCAGTAATAGGAAGTAAAGAACAGCGCTAACTGCAGAACAGCAGCACCCCCATCCCAGGAGCAGTGTGACTGGGAAGCAGCCCTGTGTGCGTGCTGTGGGGGTTCTAAGCAAAGTGAGCCGCCCATCGGTTTCCATGAGTTTGCTGATGTCAGACAAAAGACACCTGTTCTTTAGCTGTCTGCCCCAATTATCTCCCAAAGTTCCTTACTGAGAATGGAAAGCGTCTTTATCTGTGTGGTGACTTCAGTGGGCTAACAAATATTTGAGTCTAAAGCACAAGACTAGGCCGGGCATGGTGGTTTATGCCTGTAATCCCAACATTTTGGGAGGCCAAGGCAGGCGGATCACCTGAGGTTGGGAGTTCAAGACCAGCCTAACCAACATGGAGAAACCCGTGTCTACCAAAAAAAAAATATATATATATATACACACACACACAAATTAGCCGGGCATGGTGGCACATGCCTGTAATCCCAGCTACTCAGGAGGCTGAGGTAGGAGAATCACTTGAACCTGGGAAGTGGAGGTTGTGGTGAGCCAAGATCACACCATTGCACTCCTGCCTGGGCAATAAGACTGAAACTCTGTCTTAAAAATAAATAAATAAAAAGTAAAGCACAAGACTAAATAGTCATAGGCAGAACAGCAGCTACCATTTACAATTTGCTTACTTGATGCCAAATCCTGGGTTAGGCATTTTACAGTCTTATATGATTTAGCCCAGCAATCCATGGAAGCATAGTTTTTAAAATCATCATCTGACAGATAAGGATACAGGGCTAGAAGGACGTAGGTGACCTGCCCAAGTGTCCAAGGCCACACATCCAAAACAACAAGTTACGGTTTTAAGCCAGCACTGTTAGGCTCAAAGCCTTGTAACCATTCCTCTGTCCAGCTGTAGGACATAGGGAGATAAAGGGGGATAAGCCATGGTTGCCATCGAAGAGTCAATAACAATAACATACGGATGGTGAGAATGATGGCAGCTGCTGTTTGTTGGGAACCAGCTGTGGTCAGGTACAGTGCTAAGCACTTTAATTACACTGTTAAGTCACCAGGACAGAAACTCCCCCACACCAGCTCTGTAATAGGGGTGAGTGTTGGACATAAGCAGGGAGTTGACAAGAAGCCAAGACTAGGCTGGGCACAGTAGCTCATGCCTGTAATTCCAGCACTTTGGGAGGCTGAGGTGGGCAGACCACCTGAGGTCAGGAATTCAAGACCAGCCTGGCCAACATGGCAAAACCCCGTCTCTACTAAAAAATACAAAAATTAGCTGGGGATGGTCATGTGCTCCTGTAATCCCAGTTACTCAGGAGGCTGAAGCAGGGAGAATTGCTTGAACCCAGGAGGTGGAGGTTGCAGTGAGCCAAGACTGGGCCACTGCACACCAGCCTGGGCAACAGAGCAAGACTCCATCTCAAGAAAAAAAGAAGCCAAGACTAGAGATCCTTGCACTGCTGGGCTCCCAAAGTCTGGATTCCAAGCACCTCCAGGTTCCTATTTTGGCATATTTACATAATTTCACATTTTTATGCTTAGATAATTTTTTTTTCGGTCTGTCGCCCAGGTTGGAGTGCAGTGGTGCGATCTCGGCTCACTGCAAGCTCCGCCTCCCAGGTTCACGCCATTCTCCTGCCTCAGCCTCCCGAGTAGCTGGGACCACAGGTGCCTGTCACCACACCTGGCTACTTTTTTGTTTTTAGTAGAGATGGGGTTTCACCATGTTAACCAAGATGGTCTCGATCTCCTGACCTCGTGATCCACCCACCTCAGCCTCCCAAAGTGCTGGATTACAGGTGTGAGCCACCGTGCCCGGTGATAATTTTTTTTTATATAACAAAAAATTTTTTTATGTATCTCAAATGTGCACATTTTTCTTTTGAGACAGGGTCTTGATGTGTCACCCAGCCTGGAGTGCAGTGGTGCATTCATAGCTCACTGCAGCCTCAAGCTCTAGGGCTCAAAAGATCCTCCTGCCTCAGCCTCCAGAGTAGCTGGGGGTCTACAGGCATGCACCACCATGCCTGGCTACAATTCTTATTATTCCCCAATGCTACCCCAACCATATTTCTAAAAACTCCCAAAGTAAGATTCTATTTTGCCTAGTTTGTCCTCAATTGAGCAGTTTTGTCTGAGCCCAGAGTTTCTGCTGGGCCAGCCTGTGGATGAGCTGTCTCTCCCAGGCCGGTGCCCATCCCTGCCAGTAGCCTGGGAGGGGGAGGGGTGCCCAGGGTCAGGTGGAACAAAACATGACTGCCTAGGGCTGCCTCTGTCTCCATCTCACTGACGGCAAACCATAGCTCAGAGGGCCAGCTCTTAAGTGAGACCTGAGTGCCACAGAAAGGTGGACACAAGGCCAACAGCTACTAAATGAACGAAAATTCTGATTCCAATGAAATCTGCCAGAGAAATAAAGCATTTTTTAAAGGATGATGAAATAAGGCAATGTCTGATTAGGGCAAACATGATGCAGACAGGAAATACAGCAGTTCAGAGGAGGGAAGGTCAGGCCGCCTGGGGAGAGTCCATGAAAAAGATGGAACATGCCAGACGTTTTGCCTGGCGCTGGGAAAGAGTTGACTAGGACAGCATCCCTTTCCTCAAAGGGCTCCTAGACTGGGGGGAGGGCCGGACATCTGAATACATCCTGAGGAGACAGTGTGGGACAGCATGCTGGCAGTGGAGCCAGCTGTGGTTCTGCTCTTGGTCGGCTGGAAAGGAGTAGATGTAAGGGATGGCTTAGAAGAAGGGAAGTGGAAGAAAAGTTTTCTGAGCAGAAAAGAGGAAGGAAAGGCCTTCTAGACAGGACACTACAAAGGCAGAGAAGCCCTAAGCAGAGTGAGCACCAGACTCCACAGGTTAAGGGCTCAGTCACACAGGACGGCCCTCACGTCAGACCCCAGGTGCAAGGCCAAGCATCACCTATGCATCTGACCAACTGGCTATAAATTGGAGGTCCCCACAACTCCCTCCTCAGGTTTGACCATCTGCTAGAACAGCTCACAAAACCCAGGAAAATAGTTTACATACTATTGCTGATTTATTACAAAGGATATTTTAAAGGATACAAATGAACAGCCAGATGAAGAGATACACAGGGTGAGGTCTGGAAGGGTCCTTGTGGAGTTGGGGTGCACCATCCTCCCGGCACATGGATGTGTTCGCCAACCCGGCAGCTCTCCATGTCCTGTCTTTCAAGGATTTTTCTGGAGGCTTTGTCACGCAGGCATGATCGAGCTCCAGCTCTGCTCCCCACCCCAGAGGATGGGGAATGGGGCTGAAAGCACTAAGCTTCCAACCATAGTTAGGTATTTTTGGTGACCAGTCCCCAAATAAGGAGCCCACCAAGAGTCACCTCATGAGAACAAAGGACGCTCCTATCATGCAGAAAATGCCAAGGGATTTAGGAATCCTTGTGTCAGGAACCAAGGTGAAGGACCAAATGTTAGAACAAAAGATGTGTAATCATAAAAAAGAACAAGATCATCTCTTTTGTAGGAACACAGATGGATCTTGAGGCCATTATCCTCAGCAAACTAAGAAAGGAACAGAAAACCAAACACCACATGTTCTCACTTATAAGTGGGAGCTAAATGATGAGAACTCATAAACACAAAGAAGGGAACAACAGACACTGGGCCCTACCTGAGGGTGAAGGGTGGGAGGAGGGAGAGGAGCCAAAAAAACTACTGGGTACTGGCCAGGCACGGTGGCTCACGCCTGTAATCCCAGCACTTTGGGAGGCCGAGGTGGGTGGATCACAAGGTCAGGAGTTCGAGACCAGCCTGGCCAAGATGGTGAAACCCCATCTCTACTAAACATAAAAAATTAGCTGGACGTGGTGGCAGGCACCTGTAGTCCCAGCTACTCAGGAGGCTGAGGCAGGAGAATGGCGTAAACCTGGGAGGCGGAAGTTGCAGGGAGCCGAGATTGTGCCTCTACCCTGGGCAACAGAGCGAGACTCCGTCTCAAAAAAAAAAAGAAAAAAACTATCGGGTATTAGGCCTAGTGCCTGGGTGACGAAATAATCTGTACAACAAACCCATGTGACACAAGTTTAGCTATATAACAAACGTTCACATGTATCCCCTAATCTAAAATAAAAGTTAAAAAAAAAAAAAAAGGAAAAAACACCTGGGAGAAAAGAAAAATGATAAATTAAAAAAAAAAAATGCTCCTAGCACCCCCATCTTTCAGGAATTTCCAAGGGTTTTAGGAGCTTTGTGTTAGGAACTGGGGGCAGAGACCAAATGTATATTTCTTCTTATGTTACACTACCCCAGATAGGAAAACAGAAATTACTCTAGATATTTCAAACAAAAAGGGGTTGTATATAGGCAATTAGTGCTTTTCATTGGAGGGGCTAGAGGTGGTGAAGGTTGTGGGGAGGGGGTTGCACCACGGGCTTTCAGGCTACTTTACCACAGCTGATTTCCAGAGGATGGAAGAAGTCAGGAAACTTGGGACACCGCTGCTGAGGTCCTTGCAGCCCCACGGTCCCCAGGCTGGTGACTGGTGGGGGAGTATGGAGTCCAGCTGACCACCAGAGCCTGCACGCCTGCTGCTACAGGGGAGGAAAGGATGACTTCTACTTCTCCTTTCCACATTCCAAATTCCACGTGACTACCTTTTATTGGCAGCACCCTGCTGGCAAGGGAGCCTTGATGTGTGCTTCCTGGGCTTCCAGCATCTGCACAGAAAGGGGTGAAATGAGTGTCATAAGCAGCTACCACTCTGCAGCACAACTCCACATCCAGGCATGGTGGGGAGCCCTACTTATACTTGGAGGTGTCCTGGCACCCTACCCACTTTTGGTAGGTGTTTGGGTGTCCGAGGCTTTGCAAAAGAAGAAGGCATGGAGTCTACGGTGGAGTCACATGGTGGAGACCTAGCTAAGTCAGAGGCCTGGAGAGGTGTCATTCTAGCTGGGCAGCAGGTGACACACAACCATGCCCTGAGTTGATTGGAGAAACACCTGGGATTGACCCGGAGTTTGTTCTGGAATGTTTTCACTGGAATGAAAGCTGAGCGGTCCGCAGGCCATATAGTATCGGAGAAAACAGCCCTCATTGAAAAAGGCTGCCAGAGAAAATGTGCCCGCAGGGAAGTTCAGGGGTTTTGTTTGTTTGGGTTTTTTCTCTTTTGCTTTTTTTTCCTTTTGAGATGGAGTTTCGCTCTTGTTGCCCAGTCTGGAATGCAATGGCACAATCTCAGCTCACTGCATCCTCTGCCTCCTGCGTTCAGGCAATTCTGCCTCAGCCTCCCTAGTAGCTGGAATTACAGGCATGCACCACCATGCCCGGCTAATTTTTGTATTTTTAGTAGAGACAGGGTTTCACCATGCTGGTCAGACTGGTCTCAAACTCCTGACCTCAGGTGATCCACCCGCCCCAGCCTCCCAAAGGGCTGGGATTACAGGTGCGAGACACCGCGCCCGGCCTATTTTGGGTTTTTGTTTTGTTTTGTTTTGGAGATGGTCTTACTCTGTCACCCAGGCTGGAGTGCAGTAGCATGATCTTGGTTCACTGCAACCTCTGCCTTCCAGGTTCAAATGACTCTCCTGCCTCAGCCTCCTGAATAGCTGGGATTACAGGTGCCCACCACCATGCCCGGCTAATTTTTATATTTTTTTGTAAAAACAGTTTCACCATGTTAGCCAGGCTGGTCTTGAACTGACCTCAAGTGATCCGCTCACCTTGACCTCCCAAAGTGCTGGGATTAAAGGCATGAGCCACTGTGCCCCACCAGGAAATTCAGGTTCTGAAAATACACCTGTGGATCTCTAGCCTTGAACATCCTTGTATGCTGCTTTAAATGGCTGATCCTCAGTGCCTCCCTTCCAACTCACACGCTCACTCCCCTACATCAATCTCCCAGAAAAAGGGACCTCTTTTATTCTTTTTTTTTTAATTATTATTATACTTTAAGGTCTAGGGTACATGTGCACAACGTGCAGGTTTGTTACATAGGTATACATGTGTCATGTTGGTGTGCTGCACCTGTTAACTCGTCATTTACATTAAGTATATCTCCTAATGCTATCCCTCCCCCCTCCCCCCACCCCACAATAGGCTCTGGTGTGTGATGTTCCCCACCCTGTGTCCAAGTGTCCTCATTGTTCAGTTCCCACCTATGAGAACATGTGGTGTTTGGTTTTCTGTCCTTGCAATAGTTTGCTCAGAATGATGGTTTCCAGCTTCATCCATGTCCCTACAAAGGACATGAACTCATCATTTTTTAGGACTGCATAGTATTTTATGGTGTATATGTGCCACATTTTCTTAATCCAGTCTATCATTGATGGACATTTGGGTTGGTTCCAAGTCTTTGCTATTGTGAATAGTGCCACAATGAACATACGTGTGCATTTGTCTTTATAGCAGCATGATTTATAATCCTTTGGATATATGCCCAGTAATGGGATCGCTGGGTCAAATGGTATTTCTAGTTCTAGATCCTTGAGGAATCACCACACTGTTTTCCACAATGGTTGAACTAGTTTACAGTCCCACCAACGGCATAAAAGCGTTCCTATTTCTCCACATCCTCTCCAGCACCTGTTGTTTCCTTTTTAATGACTGACATTCTAACTGGTGTGAGATGGTATCTCATTGTGGTTTTGATTTGCATGTCTCTGATGGCCAGTGATGATGAGCATTTTTCCATGTGTCTGTTGGCTGCATAAATGTCTTCTTTTGAGAAGTGTCTGCTCATATCCTTTGCCCACTTTTTGATGGGGTTGTTTGATTTTTTATTGTAAATTTGTTTCTTTGTAGATTCTGGATATTAGCCCTTTGTCAGACGGGTAGATTGTAAAAATTTTCTCCCATTCTGTGGTTGCCTGTTCACTCTGATGGTAGTTTCTTTTGCTGTGCAGAAGCTCTTTAGTTTAATTAGATTCCATTTGTCAATTTTGGCTTTTGTTGCCATTGCTTTTGGTGTTTTAGTCATGAAGTCTTTGCCCCTGCCTATGTCCTGAATGGTATTGCCTAGGTTTTCTTCTAGGGTTTTTATGGTTTTAGATCTTATGTTTAAGTCTTTAATCCACCTTGAGTTAATTTTTATATAAGGTGTAACGAAGGGGTCCAGTTTCAGTTTTCTGCATATGGCTAGCCAGTTTTCCCAATGCCATTTATTAAATAGGGAATCCTTTCCTCATTGCCTGTTTCAGTCTATCCAATTTTTAGATTTATTTCTCATTGTCTTTGTTAGAGACGGGCCTCACTTTGTTGCCCAGGCTGGTTTTGAACTCCTGTTCTCAAGTGACCCTCCCGCCTCGCTCTCCCAAAGTACTGGAATTACAGGCGGGAGCCCTGCGCCCGGCGAAGCCTGTATTAAGCCCTTTTATGCTCACTCTGCAGTACTGCAGAGAGCAGGGAGGAAGCAGAGGTGCCCTGGCATCTTCAGCTGGAGGTGAGCAGGGTGCTGAGGGTGTGAGAGGCCGGGCGCCTGGGGATGGGAGGCGGGACCGCACCTTCACGGGGACGCTGCCACCCTACCCCAGAGGTCAGGGCCTCTCGCCCAGCTCTGGCTCTGAGGTCCTGGAGGGAGGGAGATGCTGTTGCGATTCAGAAGATCAGGGGAGGGCCACCCCCATTCGAGAAGAGTGAAAATCCTGAGCTTGAAGCAGAAGTGGAATCGGTTGGAGCCGAGGCTTTAGAGGGTGGCGTTGGGAAGAGGGTCTGGCGCCGCCCTGTGGACTGTTCGGGCTCACGGGGCTGAAGGCTCCGAAGACCGCGACCTGCGAACCATGGGGAGGTTCCACGCGGATGAAGGCTACAGCCCCGGCCAGAGACCCTACACTAGGCCTGGACTTCTCCACCGGCTTATGACATGATAGCTCAATAAGCTCCTTATTTAACGCACTGTTGTATCAGGTCCCTGTCGCAGCCACTGGCCCTATAGCCTAATAAAGGAGCGGGTGCACGCATTGGATTGGTGAGCTACCGCCACAGCAACGCGTCCTAATCAACCATCCCAAACGGCAGTTCGAATAAAGTTCTTGCAGGCCTGTGCTTGGGCTTGAACGCTGGGCCGGCCGCTGCGCTCTGTGGCTCCCTGCAGGCCTGCGGATCGGCCAGGTGGCTCCGAACCTTTTGGACCGAGGCTGAAGCAACGGCTGCACCAGAGAAGGCCTTCTGGGTGAAGGTGGAAGTGCACGGGGTCCGCAGAACCGCCTAAGGCGTCTTCAGGTGTGGGTTAGGAACTGGCAGGCTCTCCTTTGTGCTTCATTCCATGGCCAGAGCAAGACATGCGGGCAAGCCCAAAGCCAGGGGCTGGGAAAGCACCCTCCACCCACAACGAAACCATGGCAAGGGGTGGGTGCATGTAGGGCTGAGGAATTGGGGCCAATAGTCTATCTATCCCGTGAGGAGACCTGCTGTGGGGGTTGCACAGCCTGGGTCTGCAAGCTTCACTGCCCTCGGCCTGGGCGTCCTGTGCTCCTTTGGCCTCTCTGGGTTAGGAAAGTATCCCTCTTATCTCTGCAAAGGTCAGAGTCCCAGTGTCTGCTTTCAAATATAAAACCAGCTCTTCGGGGTATGACCCTGAACTGTATGAGGGCCGCCCTTTCAGTAATTCTCTCTCCAGGAGTGAGAACCTCCCTTTCTCAATTTTAGGTTAGATGGGTCTGAGTGTGTTTAGTGCAGTTCATGGTTAAGCAGGAAGATTAGAAATAAGGACATAGAGACAACTATTTTCTTGGTGTTAAACTCATTTTAAACAAAGTGGAAAGTAAGGGATTTAGTAGGGAAATCCTTTCACCTTGGCAAAAGTATAGTCTATCCGGTCACAACTGGCACAGCATGATCCTTGGTGGCTTGGCACAAGCATTCCCTGTCCTCCATCAAGCCCATAATGTCCCTCAGTAATTCCACTGCATTTTTGTGCAGCTGCTGTGTGCTGGAGCTGTGGGGAACCCCTCGGTAATCTCTTGTCTGCTTTTTAGGAGCTCCTATCTCCAGGTCTTCTTTTACTTCCCAAGCCACCCCACTTCTTTGAAAGGTCTGCAGGCTTGTCTACCTCTTCTCAGCTTGCTCTGCATGCCTTGGGGAAGCTCTTAAAGCACGGATCATAAAGGAGGGGGGCGGAGAAGAGGGAAATGCATGTTTCCACAAATGGACCATGAGCCCACCAGGCAGGCTCTAGATGGGGAAAAAACACCCTTACATTATCATGTGACTTGCACAAGAAAAAAGGTACCTGCAAAGGGTCAAGGGACCAGAGAGGAGAACTTAAGAGGTATTCTGGAGGAGGCGACTTTTGATGTGAGCTTTCTAGGTGTAAAGGGCATTGTAGATGAAAGGACTGGCTGGTAAGTGGCCAGCAGATAGAAATACAGGCTGAGCTCAGGGGAGGGTACACCCAGAGGTGGGGAGGAAGGTAGGAAGTGAAAAAGGAGGCTGGGTGTGGTGGCTCACGCCTGTAATCCTAGCACTTTGAGTGTCCGAGGCAGGCGGATCACTTGAGGTCAGGAGTTTGAGACCAGCCTGGCCAACATGGTGAAACCCCATCTCTACTAAAACTACAAAAATTAGCTGGGTGTGGTGGTGTGCGCCTGTAGTCCCAGCTACTCAGGAGGCTAAGGTATGATAATTGCTTGAACCCGGGAGGCGGAGCTTGCAGTGAGCGAAGATCATGCCACTGCACTCCAGCCTGGGTAACAGAGTGAGATCCTGTCTCAAAAAAAAAAAAAAAAAAAAAAAAAAGGAAGTGAAAAAGGAAAGGGAGAAGGCCAGAATGGAAAGGGAGCTAAAGACAGACTGAGCAAGGCAGAGTTGGAGGCCAGCGCAAGAAGGGCTCAAAACATTTGCAAGGACAGTTCACATCCCACTGGTATGTCAGCTTAGATTTAAAGCACTACCCAGAGTTATTCAAAGCCAGACAGGAGAACTGCAGGCATCAGAATGCCCTGGGGACGGGTCCAAAATGCAGAATCCTAAGGCCCACACTAACCCTAAACAGTCACTCTACGATGAGATCCAAGAATTTGGGCTTGATCCCACTTCCCCTGTCCCCTGCCCTCACCACTGAGGACCTAAAGCATAATAAAAGGGGACAATCTCTGCCCTAAATAATCCCTTTTGGCAGTTACTTTCTGTTTTCAAACTTCAAGTCTGTCCTCTGGGACTAACCTAGGAGATGAGGGGTAAGGGAATTAACATTTACGGAAAATGGAGGAACCCACATAGGCACCTGTGTTCACCTAATATTCCTTACCAAGCAGTGGGTGCTGCCATTATCTCCATTGTATGGATGAGAAAACAGGCTTAAAAGAGGTTAATCAACCAGGTGCGGTGGCTCACGCCTGTAATCCCAGCACTTTGGGAGACCGAGGACAGCGGATCACGATGTCAGGGGATCGAGACCATCCTGGCTAACACAGTGAAACCCAGTCTCTACTAAAAATACAAAGAAAAAAAAAATTAGCCGGGCGTGCTGGTGGGCGCCTGTAGTCCAAGCTACTCAGGAGGCTGAGGCAGGAGAATGGCATAAACCCGGGAGGCAGAGCTTGCAGTGAGCCAAGATCGCGCCACTACACTCCAGCCTGGGCGACAGAGTGAGACTCCATCTCAAAAAAAAAAAAAAAAAAAAAAAAAAGAAAGAAAAAAAGAATTAGCTGGGCATGGTTGCGCGCGTCTGTAGTCCCAAGCTACTCAGGAGGCTGAAGCAGGAGAATTGCTTGAACCCGGAGGCACAGGTTGCAGTGAGCCAAGATCACGCCACTGCACTCCAGCCTGGTGACAGAGCGAGACTTCATCTCTAAAAAAAGAAAAAGAAAAAGGAAAAAAAAAAAAAGAGGTTAAGTAACTTGGGCGGGGGTGGCCAGAGCCACAGAACTAGTAAGTGATAGAAGTAGGATTCTCACCTAGTTCTTTCTGATTCTAGTTGGAGAGGCAGCTTTGTTCAGTGGGTTTTAGAGCCAGGGCTGCTTAGGTTTGGATCTCACCTCTATCCCATATTATTTGCTGGGACTTCCTTAAAACAGAGTGGGGCTCAGGGCAACCCAATGAGTATGGGGCTAAGACAGCTGCCACCGAGTCAGCATTTTTCACAGGCCCCTCGAGATAGCACTGAAGACAGAAATTTCTAAATTGAATTTTATTGATGTTCAGGAAACAGAAGTCAGTCACAACCCCCCTTGGCCCTCAGCCCCAAGCAGAGAGCCCAGAGTGTGTGACCTCAGGCAAGTACCAAAACCTCTCTGTGCCTCAGTTCCTCATCTGTAAATTGGGGCAAATGTCAGTTGATGTGAGGATTAAATATGATGATATCCTGGCTGGGCACAATGGCTCACCCCTGTAATCCCATAACTTTGGGAGGCTGAGGCCGCTGGATTGCTTGAGGCCAGGAGTTCGAAACCAGCCTGGCCAACATGGTGAAACCCCATTTCTGCCAAATATACAAAAATTAGCCAGGCATGGTGGTGCATGCCTGTAGTCCCAGCTACTTGGGAGGCTGAGGCACAAGAATCGCTTCAACCCAGGAAGCAGAGGTTGCAGTGAGCTGAGATTGCGCCACTGTACTGCAGCCTGGATGACAGAGTGAGACTCTGTCCCAAAACAAAAAGAAAAGCAAAGCAAAGAAAGAAAAGGAGAAAAGAAAAGAAAATAAAAAGCTGATATCCTTTTTTTTTTTTTGAGACGGAGTCTCGCTCTGTCACCTAGGCTGAAGTGCAGTGGCACGATCTCGGCTCACTGCAAGCTCCGCCTCCTGGGTTCACGCCATTCTCCTGCCTCAGCCTCCCAAGTAGCTAGGACTACAGGCGCCTGCCGCCACATTTGGCTAATTTTTTTGTATTTTTAGTAGAGACAGGGTTCAATAAAATGAAGCAAAATGGGGATGAAACATAATGAACCACAGCAGTTTTTTGTCCCTACTGTTCCCACCCTTCTGGGGAGCAAGATTTCAATGGAATCTTCTGGTGCTTCTCCCGACATCTCTTGCACGTCTCATTGTTTTTATTATTATTATTTTTTTGAGACACAAATGAGCTAAACGCTACTTCGAATTATTAAAGCCCATATCACTGGAGAAATAAGATCCCTATTCTGAACACCTAGCAATAAGTACCATAATATACTTTACCTCTTCATTTTCCTCATCCAGGTATTTTAATACTATTCAGATCAAATGAAACTTTTACCTACAAAAGAAATACACATTTAAAGGCAGGTTATAATGTACATAGAAGTCAAAGGATGAGTTGGGCGTATTTCATTACATATTAAATATTTTATATGGTTAAAAAAATCCACAAAATCAGAAGACAAACAACAAACAACCATCACAACTCATAGCGAAGGGTTAATATCTGCAACACACCCAGAGTATCAGCAAAACTGCTAATGATACAATTAACAACCCAGGAAAAAGTATACATAAAATTCATAGAAGAAGTCAGAATACCTAACAAATACCTCAGAAGACTTTCAAACTTTCTGGTGGTCAGAACAATGCAAATTGAAAGCAATGAAATGTCATCTAATCAGAACAGCAAATTGTGTGTATGTGTGTGAGCACAAAAAATGGGAAGACTTGGGTTCTAGACACAGCTCTGGCCCATTACTAGACATAAAACTGTGAGCAGGTCAGTTCACCTTTGAGCTTCAGTTCTTTAATCTGTAAAATAGGTCTAATATGTCTGCTTTGCCGATCTCACAGTGTTACCATAAGGATCAAATTAAAAATGTATATGCAAGTTCTTTCAAAATGTCATTCAAATATAAAAATATTATAATAAAGGCCAGGCACAGTGGCTCATGTCTGTAATCCCAGGATTTTGGGAAGCAGAGGCAGGCAGATCGCTTGAGTCCAGGAGTTCGAGACCAGCCTAGCCAACATGGTGAAACTTTGTCTCTACTAAAAATACAAAAATTAGCTGGGTGTAGTGGCGCAGGCCTGTATTCCCAGCTACTCAAGAGGCTGAGGCAAGAGAATTGCTTGAATCTGGGAGGCAAGGTTGCAGTGCACCAAGATCATGCCACTGCACTCCCGCCTGGGTGATAGAGCGAGACTCTGTCTCAAAAATAAAATAAAAAATTGGCCCGGTGTGGTGGCTCATGCCTGTAATCCTAGCACTTTGGGAGGCTGAGGTGGAAGGATCGTGAACCTAGGAGTTGAAGACCAGCCTGGGCAACAAAGCCAGACCCTGTCTCCTTAAAAAAATTAAGTTCAATTAAACATTTTAAAAAATAATAAACCAGTCATTAGAACCATAAACCTGTACTGTTTTTGACAATGTAATGCACTGCCCTGTAAAACACTACAATTAAGACTGTTATTTTAAGGACCCCGAAGTCTGTGAAGATCAGGCACTTTTTTGAAACCCTAAGATAATTATCCCCCAGTTTTCTCCATTCTTTGTTTCTACCTAGAACCAAGTTCACCACCAAAACACAGTCCTGCTGACGTCAAGTATTCATTCATATGACATGTAATTACCGGGGTCGTTAAAATTTGGGCAGAATCTTTGTCAATTCACCAGGACCTTAGGCAAAAAATCAGGAAAATGAAGTGACTGACTCAGTCTGCCAAAAGCGGATATTCTGAAATACCACTTTCCAACTTTAAGGAACACTTCCTGCCAGGTGCGGTGGCTCACGCCTATAATCCCAGCACTTTGGGAGGCCGAGGCAGGCAGATCACGAGGTCAGGAGATCGAGGCCATCCTGGCTAATGCGGTGAAACCCCCGTCTCTACTAAAAACACAAAAAATTAGCTGGGCGTGATGGCGGGTGCCTGTAGTCCCAGCTACTCGGGAGGCTGAGGCAGGAGAATAGCGTGAACCCGGGAGACAGAGCTCGCAGTGCACTAGCCGCGATCGTGCCACTGCACTCCAGGCTGGGCGACAGAGTGAGACTCAGTCTCAAAAAAAAAAAGAAAAAAAAGAAACACACTTCCCTACTCGTTAGGGAAATTAATCTTCGTCTCTTTTTCTCAAATTACACAATTGGAAATTAATTTAGATATTCTGGAGCTCCTCCAGCTGGTGGGCCAACTAAGAGAAAACAGGAAGTGGGAGATTCTAGCTTAGCTGGACCATATCCAGGTCTCCATAAGGAATTCTCTTTGGCTGGCACGTAAAAAAATTCTTTCAGCAAGAGCATTAATCTTGAACGTGTGTAAACATGAAAGCTATGGTTAACCCTACCTGCTCCTTAGGTCTACAGCCAGTAGAGTCAGATAGCTGGGTCCTAGGACTTCAGCTTTCATAACTGACATTATTGTTAAGTCCATGCGACTGACTCACCTTGTCTTGGCACAAGTTAGCTTTTCCTCCACGTCGATTTTTTTTTCTTTCAGCCTCAACAAAATCCCTTTAATGAAACAAACCTGGCAACCTGAGCTTTGGTTACTGTCTCCACCAGAGGCCTGTACAAGCCAAGTGATCCAAGCTGAGGCCGGGAGCGGTGGCTCATGCCTGTAATCCCAGCACTTTGGGAGGCCAAGGCAGGAGGATCGCTTGAGCTCAGGAGTTCAAGACCAGCCTGGGCTGGTCTTTGAGAAAGCGAGACTTTGTCTCGAAAAAAAAAAAAAAAGTGTGGCCTGAAAGTTGAGTGTTTGACAAAAAGGAGAAACAGTGCCTTTCCAAAACCAAAGGTCCCTAACCAAGATCTCTTTAACGGGGTCTCGAAAAAAGGAGAATGGGATGAGAAGGATATATGGGTAGTGTCATTTTTTAACTTGCAGACTTCATCCTAGTCTTCCAGTTATCGTTTCCTAGCACTCCATGTTCCTGAGACAGTGTCACCACCCCAAGGACTCTGTCTCATTTTCTTTGCCTGGGCCCTCTTTCTACTGAGGAGTCGTGGCCTTCCATCAGTAGAAGCCGGATGTTCTTGTGTCCGAAATTGGTGGGTTCTTGGTCTCACTGACTTCAAGAATGAAGTTGCGGACCCTCACAGTGAGTGGTACAGTTCTTAAAGATGATGTGTCCGGAGTTAGTTCCTTCTGATGTTCGGACGTGTTCAGAGTTTCCTCCTTCTGGTGGATTCGTGGTCTCGCTGGCTTCAGGAGTGAAGCTGCAGACCTTTGCGGTGAGTGTTACAGCTCTTAAGACGGCATGTCTGGAGTTTGTTCGTTCCTTCCGTCTGGAGTTGTTCATTCCTCCTGGTGGGTTCGTGGTCTCACTGGCTTTAGGAGTGAAGCTGCAGACCTCCCTGGTTGGTGTTACCAGCAGATAAAGGCTATGCGGACCCAAAGAGTGAGCAGCAGCAAGATTTATTGCAAAGAGCACGAGAACAAAGCTTCCACAGCATGGAAGGAGACCAGAGTGGTTTGCTGCTGCTGGCTCGGGCAGCCTGCCTTTTTTTTTTTTTTTTTTTTTTTTGAGACAGAGTCTCCCTCTGTCACCCAGGCTGGAATGCAGTGGTGCAATCTGGGCTCACTGCAAGCTCCACCTCCCGGGTTCACGCCATTCTCCTGCCTCAGCCTCCCCAGTAGAGGGGATTACAGGCACCCACCACCGCACCCAGCTAATATTTTGTCCTTTTAGTAGAGTCGGGGTTTCACCGTGTTAGCCAGGATGGTCTCGATTTCCTGACCTCGTGATCCACCCCTCTAGGCCTCCCAAAGTGCTGGGATTACAGGTGTGAGCCACCGGCATCCAGCAGGGCAGCCTGCTTTTATTCCCTTATCTGACCCCACCCACATCCTGCTGATTGGTCCATTTTACAGAGAGCTAATTGGTCCGTTTTGACAGGGTGCTGATGGGTGCATTTACAATCCCTGAGCTAGATAGACACAGAGTGCTGATTGGTGCATTTACAATCCTCTAGCTAGACATAAAAATTCTCCAAGTCCCCACTAGATTTGCTAGACACAGAGCACTGATTGGTGCGTTTACAAACCTTTAGCTAGACACAGAGTGCTGATTGGTGCATTTGCAAACCTTGAGCTAGACACAGAGCACTGATTGGTGCATTTACAATCCTTTAGCTAGACACAGAAGTCCTCCAAGTGCCCACCAGATTAGCTAGATACAGAGTGCTGATTGGTGCATCCCCAAACCCCAAGCTAGACACAGAGTGCTGACTGGTGCATATAAAATCCTCAGGCTAGACATAAAAGTTCTCCAAGTCCCCATCTGACTCAGGAGCCCAGCTGGCTTCACCTAGTGGATCCTGCGCAGGGCTGTGCCAGGCGCCTGCACTCCTCAGCCCTTGGGCAGTCGATGGGATGGGACCGGGCGCTGAGGAGCAGGGGGCGGCGCCCGTCGGGGAGGCTCAGGCCGCGCTGGAGCTCACAGGGGTTGGGAGGGGGCTCGGGCATGGCGGGCTGCAGGTCCTGAGCCTTGCCCCATGCAGGGCGGCTGGGGCCTGGTGAGAATTCAAGCGGGGTGCAGGCGGGCCGGCAGTGCTGGGGGACCCGGCGCACCCTCTGCAGCTGCTGGCCCGGGTGCTAGGCCCCTGACTGCCCGGGGCCGGGGGTGCGGGGCCCGCTGAGCCCGCGCCCACCCGGAACTCGCGCTGGCTGGCGAGCGCTGCGCGCAGCCCCGGTTCCCACACCCGCCTCTCCCTCCACACTTCCCCGCAAGCAGAGGGAGCCGGCTCTGGCCTCGGCCAGCCCAGAGAGGGGCCCCCACAGTGCAGTGGCGGGCTGAAGGGCTCCTCCAGGATGGCCAGAATGGACGCCAAGGCCGAGGAGGTGCCGAGAGCGAGCGAGGGCTGCTAGCACGTTGTCACCTCGCATTCTGAACCACAGACTCTCCAACTCTCCGGCGCTTTTCGCCCACTCGGTCCCTCAGAACACGAAGGGCTCTCTCATCCTATCACTAAAACGATTAGCTGTCCGGAGACACGGAAAAAGTCGCCCCTCTTCTTTGCAGGATTCCTCCCTTGAACTTCTCCAAACCCTCTTAGTGTGACGTGACCCCACCCCTAGCTAACCCAGGCTGCTTCCTTACCAGCTTCCCGCCCCCTGGGGAGGCGCCAATGCAAAGACCGTCCGCTGCCAGCTCTGCCGCTATCTCTGTGGGGTGAATCTAACATGGCGGATAAAGACGGTAACTAGTCCCGTTTCTCCGCGTTTTCGCCAAGAAGATTGGCTCTTACCACTTGTCCCTCAAAACGACCACCCCATTGACTGGTGGCGATTGCGTCGACGGAGACGGGGCAAAAGCAAGCTGAACCCGAAAAATAACAAACACTGGGGCTGAGGGGCGGAACTACGAGTGCGCAGACATGGGCCAGAGCGGATTTCCCCTGCCCCAGGCAAATTCGGCACTCACTGCATCCCCGCAGGCCACTGAACTTAAGAGGACTACTTGCCCCAGACTCCTGGGGCTGGATGGGAATTGTAGTCTCCCTAAAGAGTTGTAGGTATCTTTTTTAGGCCTAGTTTCTGCTTTCAAAATACGAAAACATAACAACACTCCAATCCATAACTGTTGACAAGTACAAGCGCGCACAGGTCTCCAATCTATCCACTGGATTTCCGTGAGAATTGTGCCCGCTTTGGTATTGGATGTTCCTCTCCATAAGACTACAGTTTCTAAGGAACACTGTGGCGAAGACCTTTCATTCCGCAACGCATGCTGGAAATAATTATTTCCCTCCACCCCCCCAACAATCCTTATTCCTTATATTTACCTAAACTGGAGACCTCCATTAGGGCGTAAAGAGTGGGGGATTGGGACCTCTTCTTACGACTGCTTTGGACAACAGGTAGCGATTCTGACCTTCGTACAGCAATTACTGTGATGCAATAAGCCGCAACTGGAAGAGTAGAGGCTAGAGGGCAGGCACTTTATGGCAAACTCAGGTAGAATTCTTCCTCTTCCGTCTCTTTCCTTTTACGTCATCCGGGGGCAGACTGGGTGGCCAATCCAGAGCCCCGAGAGACGCTTGGCTCTTTCTGTCCCTCCCATCCTCTGATTGTACCTTGATTTCGTATTCTGAGAGGCTGCTGCTTAGCGGTAGCCCCTTGGTTTCCGTGGCAACGGAAAAGCGCGGGAATTACAGATAAATTAAAACTGCGACTGCGCGGCGTGAGCTCGCTGAGACTTCCTGGACGGGGGACAGGCTGTGGGGTTTCTCAGATAACTGGGCCCCTGAGCTCAGGAGGCCTTCACCCTCTGCTCTGGGTAAAGGTAGTAGAGTCCCGGGAAAGGGACAGGGGGCCCAAGTGATGCTCTGGGGGACTGGCGTGGGAGAGTGGATTTCCGAAGCTGACAGATGGGTATTCTTTGAGGGGGGGTAGGGGCGGAACCTGAGAGGCGTAAGGCGTTGTGAACCCTGGGGAGGGGGGCAGTTTGTAGGTCGCGAGGGAAGCGCTGAGGATCAGGAAGGGGGCACGGAGTGTCCGTGGGGGAATCCTCGTGATAGGAACTGGAATATGCCTTGAGGGGGACACCATGTCTTTAAAAACGTCGGCTGGTCACGAGGTCAGAAGTTCCAGACCAGCCTGACCAACGTGGTGAAACTCCGTCTCTACTAAAAATACAAAAATTGGCCGGGCGTGGTGCCGCTCCAGCTACTCAGGAGGCTGAGGCAGGAGAATCGCTAGAACCCGGGAGGCGGAGGTTGCAGTGAGCCGAGATCGCGCCATTGCACTCCAGCCTGGGCGACAGAGCGAGACTGTCTCAAAAAAAAAAAAAAAAAAAAAAAAACACCGGCTGGTATGTATGAGAGGATGGGACCTTGTGGAAGAAGAGGTGCCAGGAATATGTCTGGGAAGGGGAGGAGACAGGATTTTGTGGGAGGGAGAACTTAAGAACTGGATCCATTTGCGCCATTGAGAAAGCGCAAGAGGGAAGTAGAGGAGCGTCAGTAGTAACAGATGCTGCCGGCAGGGATGTGCTTGAGGAGGATCCAGAGATGAGAGCAGGTCACTGGGAAAGGTTAGGGGAGGGGAGGACTTGATTGGTGTTGGTTTGGTCGTTGTTGATTTTGGTTTTATGCAACAAAAAGAAAACAACCAGAAACATTGGAGAAAGCTAAGGCTACCACCACCTACCCGGTCAGTCACTCCTCTGTAGCTTTCTCTTTCTTGGAGAAAGGAAAAGACCCAAGGGGTTGGCAGCGATATGTGAAAAAATTCAGAATTTATGTTGTCTAATTACAAAAAGCAACTTCTAGAATCTTTAAAAATAGAAGACGTTGTCATTAGTTCTTTGGTTTGTATTATTCTAAAACCTTCCAAATCTTAAATTTACTTTATTTTAAAATGATAAAATGAAGTTGTCATTTTATAAACCTTTTAAAAAGATATATATATATATATATATGTTTTTCTAATGTGTTAAAGTTCATTGGAACAGAAAGAAATGGATTTATCTGCTCTTCGCGTTGAAGAAGTACAAAATGTCATTAATGCTATGCAGAAAATCTTAGAGTGTCCCATCTGGTAAGTCAGCACAAGAGAGTATTAATTTGGGATTCCTATATGATTATCTCCTATGCAAATGAACAGAATTGACCTTACATACTAGGGAAGAAAAGACATGTCTAGTAAGATTAGGCTATTGTAATTGCTGATTTTCTTAACTGAAGAACTTTAAAAATATAGAAAATGATTCCTTGTTCTCCATCCACTCTGCCTCTCCCACTCCTCTCCTTTTCAACACAAATCCTGTGGTCCGGGAAAGACAGGGACTCTGTCTTGATTGGTTCTGCACTGGGGCAGGAATCTAGTTTAGATTAACTGGCATTTTGGCTTTTCTTCCAGCTCTCAAACAAGCTCCATCACTTGAAATGGCAAAATAAAATCATGGATGAGGCCAAGGGCGGTGGCTTACGCCTGTAATCCCAGCACTTTGGGAGGCCAAGGTGGTAGGATCACGAGGTCAGAAGGTGGAGACCATCCTGGCCAACATGGTGAAACCCCCTGTCCACTAAAAATACAAAAATTAGCTGGGTGTAGTGGCATGTGCCTGTAATCCCAGCTACTCAGGAGGCTGAGGCAGGAGAATCACTTGAACCAGGAGGCGGATGTTGCTGTGAGCCAATATGGCACCACTGAACTCCAGCGACAGAGCTAAACTCCATCTCAAAAAAAAAAAAAAAAAAAAAACATGGATGATCGGTGTCATTGAGAGGATAGGTATTTGGAAGAACCTTTGTTTGAAACTGGCTCTGTACATACAATGAAATTACATACTTATTTACATACAATGAAATGCAGAGGTTTTTTTTTATATAGGATCTCTGTCAAGAGGCTGGAGTGCAGTGGTGCTATCACAGCTCACTGCAGCCTCAACCTCGTCAGGCTCAAGCAATCCTCCCACCTCAGCCTCCAGAGTAGCAGGGACGATAGGCGTGCACCACCATGCCCAGCTAATTTTTGTATTTTTTTTTTCTTTTTTTGAGATGGAGTCTTGCTCTGTTGCCCAGGCTGGAGTGCAGTGGCGCGATCTCAGCTCACTGCAAACTCTGCCTCCCAGGTTCATGCCATTCTTCTGCCTGAGCCTCCTGAATAGCTGGGACTACAAGCACCCACTACCACGCCCGGCTAATTTTTTGTATTTTTTTTTTTTTTTTAGTAGAGGCGGGATTTCACCGTGTTAGCCAGGATAGTCTTGATCTCCTGACCTTGTGATCCACCCACCTGGGCCTCCCAAAGTGCTGGGATTACAGGCATAAGCCACTGCATCCGGCCATTTTTGTATTTTTCTTTTGTAGAGATAGAGTTTTGCTATGTTGGCCATGCTGGTCTCAAACTCCTTACCTCAAGTGATCTACCCCGCCTTGGCCTCTCAAGGTGCTGGGATTACAGGCCTGAGCCATTGCACCCAGCCATGGTCTAAAAATCTTGATTGAAATACCACCTTTTCATTTCCAGACACCCCTATTTAAAATTACCACACCCCCAGCACACACTTTATCTTCTATTCCTGCTGCTTCTCCATAACACTGATTACTAGCTGACATTCTATGTAATGTATCCATTTTTTATCTCTAGTCCCACAGAATGTAAACTCCAGGATGGGAGAGATTTTTGTTTTGTCTACGTACATCTGTATGTTCAGTAGTTAGAACGGTACTTGGGACCTAGTTGCCACTCAATAAACATTTGTCAAATAAATAATAAACTAAACTAAATTCTTTAATTTTTCTAAATATGGTGATGGTTAGTAGTGAGTAACATTCAAAAAATAAGTTGAAAAGTTGTACCATTGCCTCTTACCCACAATAAAAAAGGGTAAATTCTTTTGTGCTTTATGAAAGTTGTTTTTCATATTTGAAGTCAAGTTAATCAGATTAAGGAAAATGTATGTTGTGTTTTCAGAGCGATACAAGATTTATAAATAACCATCCTCTCCCTTGCCCTTCAACATTATAGCTAAACAAAAATAAGAGGAAAACAAGATTCACAATTTATCAATTTATTGAAAATCAGAGCCAGAGAAGCAGGAAATGACATTGTAGGAAAAAACTGCTTTTGAAAAAGCACAAAATTTACTCATGACAATCAGTGATCAGGAAAATCCTCAATAGTGTGGCATTTGGATACATTTATGTTTCATTTCCATGGGAGAGAGTCATAAAAATAGGATGTTCTTTCTCATTATGGCAAATTAAACCATCAATTAAAAACTCAGATACATAAAAATTAAAGATGTAAGAATGAAAATGCTAAATTGTTATTTTCAGTCAACTATTATGTTTTCTAGCTTTTCATTGCTTTTTTCTGTTTCCTGTTAGATTAATTTCTTTTTTTTTTTTTTTTTTTTTTTTTGAGACAGACTTTCGCTCTTGTTGCCCAGGCTGGAGTGCAGTGGCACAATCTCGGCTCACTACAACCTCCACCTCCCGGGTTCAAGCAATTCTGCTGCCTCAGCCTCCGGAGTAGCTGGGATTGCAGGCATGTGCCATCACACCAGCTGATTTTGTATTTTTAGTAGAGACAGGGTTTCTCCAGGTTGGTCTCGAACTCCTGACCTCAGGTGATCCTCCTGCCTCGGCCTCCGAAAGTGCTGGGATTACAGGCGTGAGCCACCGCTCCCAGACTTTTTGTTTTGTTTTGTTTTTTTGAGACACAGTCTCGCTCTGCTGCCTAGGCTGGAGTGCAGTGGCGTGATCTTGGCTCACTGCCAGCTCCGCCTCCCGGGTTCAGGCCATTCTCCTGCCTCAGCCTCCCGAGTAGCTGGGACTACAGGCGCCCACCACTATGCCCGGCTAATTTTTTGTATTTTTAGTAGAGACGGGGTTTCACCATGTTAGCCAAGATGGTCTCGATCTCCTGACCTTGTGATCCACCCGCCTCAGCCTTCCAAAGTGCTGGGATTACAGTCCTGAGCCACTGCGCCCGGCCTGGACCTTTTTTTTTTTGTGGGGGGATGGAGTCTGGCTCTGTCGCCCAGGCTGGAGTGCAGTGGCGCCATCTTGGCTCACTGCAACCTCCGCCTGCCAGGTTCAAGTTCAAGCGCTTCTCCTGCCTCAGCCTCCTGAGTAGCTGGGATTATAGGCGCACGCCACCGTGGCCGGCTAATTTTGTATTTTTAGTAGAGATAGGGTTTCATCACGTTGGTCAGGCTGGTCCACCCGCCTCGGCCTTCCAAAGTGCTGGCGTGAGCCACTGCGCCTGGCTTAAGATTAATTTTTGTTTGTTTTGTTTTTGAGACGGAGTCTCGCTCTTTCACCCAGGCCGGAGTGCAGTGGCGCGATCTCGGCTCACTGCAAGCTCCGCCTGCCGGGTTCACGCCATTCTCCTGCCTCTGCCCCCCAAGTAGCTGGGACTACAGGCGTCCACCACCGCGCCCGGCTAATTTTTTGTATTTTTAGTAGAGACGGGGTTTCACCGTGTTAGCCAGGATGGTCTCCACCTCCTGACCTCGTGATCCGCCCACCTCGGCCTCCCAAAGTGCTGGGATTACAGGCGTGAGCCACCGCGCCCGGCCTTAAGATTAATTTTTATGGTGTTTTACATTCATTTGTATGGAAAGTTCTAGGATGGGGATCATATTTCACTTCCTTTTAATATAGTACAGTATAGCACAATTTGCAGTTATGTCTTAATATGTGATCAGGAATGATCATGACTGGAAACAGTGTTATTTGTGGTAGCTATAGGGTAGGTTAAGGTTTTCAGCCTGTTTTAGGTTTCTTGAACTAAAATTCCTTCTGCTGTCTTCTAAGTCAATATTGGCAGCTATTTCTGACAATTGGTAGTTCTTTGTAACTTTTTACCTATGACTATAACATTTTTGACTTTCAGAAGAATTTGCTAAAATGTGTTCCCCGGTGGGTTGTTGTTTTTCAACCTAAACCTAGCTGCTTTTTCCAGTCACTTATCCATATTGGAAGCTCAAAATGCAAATATACAGTAGGCCTAAAATATTGCCTGGTTTGAAAAGTGTTTAAAATATTTGAGTCATTTTTATAGTAAACATTTACTCTCATCAGGACCTAGAAGGGGAACATTTTAATTTTTTTTTCTTTTCCCTTTTCACAGTCTTCCTTCAACATTCATTACCTTTTTACATATTGGAGTTTTCATCTGTTCAAAGTTTGTGTTTACAGTGTGTTGATATAGTTTAGATTATAATTACCATACTGAAATATAATTGTTTCAGAATTGAGTCAGTGGTGAGAATGAAAGCCATCTGGTATGATAACTGAATCCAATTTTTCTTTTACGGAGAATTTCTTTGAAATGTAGCTTATCTCAGAAATAGGGATTTAGTAACCAATCAGAGTTTTCTTTGTCAAGGTTGTTTTTCTTTTTAAAGTCACATTTGGTCCCAGTAATAATACCAATGTTGGTACAAGTTATCTCAGGTTGTGAAGCATTTTTCCCAAGTCATCTCAGGTTGTGAAGCATTTTCCCAAGTAGCATTTAATTTTATTCTTGCAATAGCCCAAGGAGTCTGGCAGGGTGAATGGCAAGAGAAGGAAACAGGTTCAGGTAGAGTGGTTAGCCCAAGGTGGCTCTGCTTATATACACAACTGGTAGTAGAAACCCAGCCTCCTGACTTAGTTCATTGTTTTTCTTTTCACTGCCCTGTGCTATGTCAAAAACCCCATGATTACAAGAGTTGTATTACAACCCTTCACAATAAGGTTACTGTCCACAAGCTTTTCTTGTGATCCTTTTCTTTTTTTTTTCTTTTTTTGAGGTGGATTCTCTGTCACCCAGGCTGGCCCGCCTTGGCCTCCCAAAATGCTGGGATTACAGCGTGAGCCACCGCACCTGGCCCTTGTGATCCTTTTCTAAGAAGTTAAATATTTAATGAAAAGAACCACATTCTTGTCACACTGCCAGGTTAGTCGTTCTTTGATATCTTGCCTGGACTTTATCCAAAAAATCTGTTTCAAAAATTCACATTTAGAGCTAAGTGTAGTGGCTCACGCCTGTAATCCCGGTCGAGGCAGGTGGATCACTTGAGGTCAGGACTTCAAGACCAGCCTGGGCAATATGGTGCAACCCCTTCCCTACCAAAAATACAAAAAAATTAGCCAGGTGTGGCAGCACGCGCCTGTAGTCCCAGCTACTTGGAAGGCTGAGGCACAAGAATCACTTCAATCCAAGAGGCAGAGGTTGCAGTGAGCCAAGACCACACCACTGCACTCCAGCCTGAGCAGCAGAGTGAGTGAGACTCCATCTCCAAAAAAAAAAAAAAAAAAGGTTCACATTCAGAAGAAAGCTAAAGGCTGGGTATAGTAGCTCGTTCACATTCAGAAGAAAGCTAAAGGCCGGGTATAGTAGCTCACACCTGTAATCCCAGCACTTTGGGAAGCCGAAGCAGGAAGATTGCTTGATGCCAGGCATTCAAGACCAGCATGGGCAACATAGTGAGATCCTGTCTCTACAAAAATTAATTAACATTAAAAATTAAAAAGGTGGCTGGCATGGTGGCTCACTCCTGTAATCCCAGTACTTTGGGAGGCCAAGGCATGGTGGTGCATGCCTTTAGTCCCAGCTACTCGGGAGGCTGAGGCAGGAGAATCACTTGAATTCAGGAGGCGGAGGTTACAGAGAGCCGAGATCATGCCACTGCACTCCAGCCTGGGCGACAGAACAAGACTGTGTCTGAAAAAAAAAAAAAGAAAATTAAAAAGACCAGAATAAAGCTAAAGATTTAAAATAGCCTGTAGGTTCCTACCAGACATTACCAGCTACCTTTCTGATGGTCTTTCCCTACAATATCCTCCTGGATTATTACATTTTAGCACCTTGACCTATCTGATGTCCTGCATACACAGGCATGGTCCTGCTCAGGGTTTGCCTTCTCTGCTCCCTCTTTCCTGGAATGCTCTTCCCTAATTGTTGCATAGTGTGTTTCTTTACATTATTAAGCTATCCTCTAGTCTCACCTCAGTGAAACTTTTCCTGACTCCCCCCATGTACATCTCACCCCCACATAGATATTGAACTACCTGTTTCCCCTTACCGTGCTTAATTTTTCTCTTTAATACACTTATTCCCATGTATTCTTTAATTCCGTATCAACTGTCTACCACACTAGAATATGAGCTCTATGAGAGCAGGCTTTATTTTGTAAACTGCTACATTTCTATCTCCTAGAATAGTACTTGAATATAGTAGTAGATACTTAATAAACACTTGTTATATTAGTATAATAAATGAACTAATCTCAGGAATGCCTTGGTTTTGTGGATAGACAGGTAGGGATGGGAACTTGGGTGATGTATTTTCTAAAGTTTTTATTTTTAAGCTTATTATTGTTATTATTTTGAGATGGAGTCCAGCCAGCTCTGTCGCCCAGGTTGGAGTACAGTGGCGCGATCTTGGCTCACTGCAACGTGCACTTCCCCGGTTCAAGCGATTCTCCTGCCTTAGCCTCCCAAGTAGCTGGGATTACAGGCGCCTGCCACCATGCCCAGTTAGTTTTTGTATTTTTAGTAGAGACAGCGTTTCACTGTGTTGGCCAGGCTGGTCTCGAAATCCTGACCTCATGATCCGCCCGCCTCGGCCTCCCAAGTGCTGGGATTACAAGCATGAGCCCCCGTGTCTGGCCTTATTTTCTTTTTTTTTGAGACAGAGTCTTCCTCTGTCACCTAGGCTGGAGTGCAGTGGCGCGATACTGGCTCACTCTGCAACCTCCACCTCCAGGATTCAAGTGATCCTTCTACCTTAGTCTCCAAAGTAGCTGAGATCACAGGCATGTGCCACCACGCCCGACTAATTTTTGTATTTTTAGCGTAGACAGGGTTTCACCATATTGTCCAGGATGATCTGGAACTCCTGAGCTCAGGTGATCCACCCACCTCAGCCTCCCAAAGTGCTAGGATTACAGGCATGAGGCACCATGCCCGGCCTTAAGCTTATCATTTTCTAAATTTCCTTTAGTGAGTACTTATTACACTGTTTTTACAAAGTAATCACAAACCAAACATCATGCCTCTTCTGAAGTGATCTAATAAGAGTACACAGTACCATCTGTAAAGTGTTCTTGCCAGAAAGTTGAACCTGAATGTGATTAAGCCTGTAAGTCTAGTTTATAGGAAATAAGGCTAGAGGAACAAGTTAAACCTCACCATAGGGTTATACAATCAGCAAAATCCAGAATGGGGGAAACTCCACAGGTCAAATGACCTAATTTTAAAAATAAATGACAAGGGAGAAAAAGTAAGGGACACCTATAGATCAGAAGACACTTGGGGCTGGGCATGGTGGCTCACACCTGTAATCCCAGCACTTTGGGAGGCCAAGGCAGGCGGATCACCTGAGGTCAGGAGTTCAAGACCAGCCGGCCAACATGGTGAAACCCCATCTCTACTAAAAATATGAAAAATTAGCCGGGCGTGGTGGCGCACGCCTGTAGTTCCAACTACTTGGGAGGCTGAGGCAGGAGAATCACTTGAACTTGGGAGGCAGAGGTTGCAGTGAGCCGAGATCGCACCATTGCATGCCAGTCTGGGCTACAAAAGCGAAACCCCATCTCAAAAAAAAGAAGACACTTGGGTTTGGGTGTGTTGGCTCATGCCTGTAAACCCCATGCTGGGAGGATTGCTTGAGCCCAGGAGTTCAAGGCTGCAGTGAGGTATGTTTGCACCACTGCACTCCAGCTTAGGTGACAGAGTGTGACCTTATCTTAAAAGTAATAATAATTAAAATAATCTGGGGTAGGGGTGGATATGGGTGAAACAGCTTGGCCATGAGTTGATGGTTGTTGGACCAGGGTGATGGTCCATATAGTTCATTTTATTATTTTATTTACTTGAAATTTTGAAATACTTGAAATTTTCCATATTAAGTTAAAAAGGCATTTACAGTAAACAAAAAAAAAGTGCTAGGAAGGAATTCAAAAGAAATATAAGCAGAAAATTTTGTCTTTATGGAGCTTAAAGATATGAGATGTGCACCCACAGTGATAGTGCAGAAAAATATATCACTGGAAATGAATTCGTACGAACTATTATCAGCTAATCTTTTAAATGCTGATGATAGTATAGAGTATTGAAGGGATCAATATAATTCTGTTTTGATATCTGAAAGCTCACTGAAGGTAAGGATCGTATTCTCTGCTGTATTCTTAGTTCCTGACACAGCAGACATTTAATAAATATTGAATGAACTTGAGGCCTTATGTTGACTCAGTAATAACAGCTCAAAGTTGAACTTATTCACTAAAAATAGCTTTATTTTTAAATAAATTATTGAGCCTCATTTATTTTCTTTTTTCCCCCCCTACCCTGCTAGTCTGGAGTTGATCAAGGAACCTGTCTCCACAAAGTGTGACCACATATTTTGCAAGTAAGTTTGAATGTGTTATGTGGCTCCATTATTAGCTTTTGTTTTTGTCCTTCATAACCCAGGAAACACCTAACTTTATAGAAGCTTTACTTTCTTCAATTAAGTGAGAACGAAAAATCCAACTCCATTTCATTCTTTCTCAGAGAGTATATAGTTATCAAAAGTTGGTTGTAATCATAGTTCCTGGTAAAGTTTTGACATATATTATCTTTTTTTTTTTTTTTTGAGACAAAGTCTCGCTCTGTCGCCCAGGCTGGAGTGCAGTGGCACGATCTTGGCTCACTGCAACCTCCGCCCCCCGAGTTCAAGCGATTCTTCTACCTCAGCCTCCCAGGTAGCTGGGACTACAGGCACCCGCCACCATGCTTGGCTAATTTTTGTACTTTTAGTAGAGATAAGGTTTCACCATATTGGCCAGGCTGGTCTCGAACTCCTGACCTTGTGATCCACCTGCCTCGGCCTCCCAAAGTTCTGGGATTACAGGCGTGAGCCACCACACCCGACTGACATATATTATCTATTAGGATGTAACATCATTTTGAACAGTGTTTTGTATTTTTTGTGTCCATCAGTGAAAGCAAACTGCAAGCAGTTGTGAAATAAGCACATTGTGTTTGAGCCTTCCCAGTTTCTCCTTTCTGTTCATTTCTGCATATCCTTATGCATTCCCCCTTCTAAGGGTCAGTGTTTGCCTGCTTTGTAATCATTGTGAAGACAGGAAAGGACCTGATACCAGTTTCTATTTAGGCCAAAATTCATTTATAGCAGTGATTCAAGTTATATTTACGTATTTGATGATCTTGCCCTTTGAAATGAAAATGTTTGTTTCTTAATAAAAGAATTTCAGAAAAAGTAGAGTAGGTAATTTAGTAGAACAAGTGGGCTTTCTCCTTTTCTTTATGTTAAGCTATGGCTCACGTCTTACCTTAAATGTCAACTAATTTGTTTTTAAGTATTTATGTACCTGGTACATAACCTGGTACCAGGTACAAACTATGTACTTGGTAAAAAGTTTATTAGCACAAAAAGGTATATGATGCAAAGTATACTTCCCTCTTACCCTACAACCCCTGCCTCCCTGTTCCCTCCCCAGACAACCACAATGATCAATTTCTTATGTATCCTTTGAGGAATTTTTAAATTCCAGAGTTCTTAACTTGGGGTTTATGAATAGTCTTTATGAATTTCCTAGAATTATATTTAAATTGTATTCAAAACTATGGCCATGTACATTTTTCTGGGAAGATAGTCCATAATTTTCATCTGAGTGAGCTAAGATCATGCCACTGCATTCCAGCCTGGGCGACAAGAGGGAGACTCAAAAAAAAAAAAAAAAAAGTCCCAGTATTTACTACAGATAGCTAAAGATTAACCTTTAAAGCCCTGGGGCTTTCAATTTATCTGGATGAGAATCTTTCTGGAATGAACTGTATGTTTTCTTGTCAGCTTGAGTAACAAATGCTGAACATACTATACTATTACAGGGACTTAAGAAAAGATCAAGGGCCCAGTGTGGTAGCTCCTGCCCATAACCCCAGCACTTTGGGAGGCCAAGGCAGGAAGATCACTTAAGGCCAGGAGTTCGAAGCTGTAGTGAGCTATGATCACACCACTGCACTCCAGCCTAGATGACAGAGTGAGACCCTGTCTTTTTTTTTTTTTTTTGAGATGGTGTTTCACTCTATGGCCCAGGCTGGAGTGCAGTGATGTGATCTCGGCTCACTGCAACCTCCACCTCCTGGGTTCAAGCGATTCTCCTGCCTCAGCCTCTTGAGTGGCTGGGATTACAGGCATCTGCCACCACACCCAGCTAATTTTTGTATTTTTAGTCGAGACAGGGTTTTCACCATGTTGGCCAGGCTGCTCTCAAACTCCTGACCTCAGCTACCTTGACCTTAAAAAGTGTTGGGATTACAGGTGTAAGCCACCGCACCTGGCTGACCCTGTCTCTTAACAAAAAAAGAGAGATTAAATTATGAACATAGTTGCTTTGAGAACTTGTGGAAGAAGGAAATTATAGGCTTATAGGCAGAGATAATAATACGAGCAAATGTACAAATAAAAGAAAATAGAGGACGGGCGCGGTGGCTCACGCCTGTAATACCAGCACTTTGGGAGGTCGAGGTGGGCGGATCACGAGGTCATGAAATTAAGACCATCCTGGCCAAAATGGCGAAACACCGTCTCTACTAAAACACACAAAAAACTAGCCTGGCATGATGGCACGCACCTGTAGTCCCAGCTACTTGGTAGGCTGCGGCAGGGGTATCACTTGAACCTGGGAGGCAGAGGTTGCCCTGAGCCGAGATCATGCCAATGCACTCCAGCCTGACAACAGAGTGAGACTCCGTCTGAAAAAAAAGAAAAGAAAATACATCCAGGAAAAATAAGCTAACTTTGCATATGTGTATAGGAGTTGTGTTAGAAAAGGAAGAAGCCCTCAAAGATGGGAAGCCATTTCCAAGAAAGAGAAGGTCCAAGAGGAGGTAGAAGGGATTGGAAATAGAAAAAGGATGTAAGAAAGAGTTGATTATTACTCATAAACAGTAATGAAGGAAAAGGAGAGTAATTCTACAGGAAGATGCTGAGGTGCTTTGAGCCCAGTGAAGTTGGAGGTAAAGACAGCTGTTGAGGCCGGGCACGGTGGCTCACGCCTCTAATCCTAGCACTTTTGGAGCCCAAGGCAGGTGGATCACCTGAGGTCAGGAGTTCAAGACCAGCCTGACCAACATAGAGAAACCCCATCTCTACTAGAAATACAAAATTAGACGGGCGTGGAGGTGCATGCCTGTAATCCCAGTTACTTGGGAGGCTGAGGCAGGAGAATCACTTGAACCTGGGAGGCGGAGGTTGCAGTGAGCCGAGATTGCGCCATTGCACTCCAGCCTGGGCGACAAGAGTGAAAACTGTCTCAAAAAAAAAAAAAAAAAAACAGCTGTTGAGATTGAGAGGATCAGAGTTGGCAACTGGAGAAGAGTGAGAAGCTTGAAACCTCTACTAATGAAGATTGTGATAGGAAAGAACCAGTCATAAAGATATATGTGTGTGTATACATATAAATATGTTATATATGTGTGTGTGTGATACATATATATTTTTGTTTGTTTCTTTGAGACAGTGTCTCCCTCTGACACCCAGGCTGGAGTTCAGTGGTGTGATCATAGTTCACTTTTACCTTGCACTCTGGGTTCAAGCAATCTCTCGTCTCAGCCCCTCAAGTAGCTAGGACTACAGGTACATGGCATTTGCCCAGCTAATTTTTAAGTTTCTTGTAGAGATGGGCCAGCCATATTTTAAATTGTGTTTTGAATGTTATATTAGAATTAAAAGTCCAAAGCCGGGTGTGGTGGCTCACGCCTGTAATCCCAGCACTTTGGGAGGCCGAGGTGGGCTGATCACGAGGTCAGGAGTTCGAGACCAGCCTGGCCAGTATGGTAACCCCATCTCTACTAAAAATACAAAAATTAGCTGGGTATGGGGGCACATGCCTGTAGTCCCAGCTACTCGGGAGGCTGAGGCAGAGGAACCTCTTGAACCCAGGAGGCAGAGGCTGCAGTGAGTTGAGATCGTGCCACTGTACTCTAGCCTGGGCAACAGAGCAAGATTCCGTCTCAAAAAAAAAAAAGTCCAGTATAATGCCCATGTGATAGATCGACTTTTTCATGAAATCTCTTCTGTAATATCAATATAATCTGAATAACACTTTGATCTATATGATGAGAAAGCTGGGAGCCTGGGAGCGATACCCCCATGCTTTTATTGTATTAATTGTATTTTCTACGGATAAACTCTAATTGCTAAAAATAAAACAACTTTATTGACCCAAGCAAGCCTAAAGTTCTGAAATCTTTTTTTGTTTTTGTTTGTTTGTTTGTTTTTGTTTGTTTTGTTTTGAGACGGAGTCTCGCTCTGTCGCCCAGGCTGGAGTGCAGTGGTGCAGTCTCGGCTCACTGCAAGCTCCACCTCCCGGGTTCACACCATTCTCCTGCCTCAGCCTCCCAAGTAGCTGGGACTACAGACGCCTGCCACCATGCCCAGCTAATTTTTTTGTATTTTTAGTAGAGAAAGGGTTTCACCGTGTTAGCCAGGATGGTCTCGATCTCCTGACCTCGTGATCCGTCCGCCTTGGCCTCCCAAAGTTCTGGGATTACAAGTGTGAGCCACCGCGCCCGGCTGTTTTTTTTTTTTTTGTTTTGAGACGGAGTCTCACTGTGTTGCCCAGACTGGAGTGCAGTGGCATGATCTCAGCTCACTGCCACCTCCATCTCCTGGGTTCAAGCAAATCTGCCTCAGCCTCCCGAGTAGCTGGGACTACAGGCATGTGCCACCACACCTGGCTAATTTTTGTATTTTTAGTAGAGACGGGGTTTCACTATGTTGGCCAGGCTGGTCCCAAACTCCTGACCTCAGGTGATCTGCTCACCTTGGCCTCCCACAGTGCCAGGATTATAGGCATGAGCCACCTTGCCTAGCCAGTTCTGAAATCTTTTATGAAGCCTACAAAAAAAGATAATAATACCAATCTAGAAAATATTTCTTAAGGCAGTCATGCATTAGTTTGAACTTTCCAAACAAAAAAATGCAATGTGTAATACTTTTTTTTTTTTTTTAAGATGGAGTCTTGTTCTGTTGCCCAAGCTGGAGTGCAGTGGTACAATCTCGGCTCACTGCAGCCTCTGCCTCCCTGGTTCAAGTGATTCTCCTGCCTCAGCCTCCCAAGTAGCTGGGATTACAGGCGTGCACCACCATGCATGGCTAATTTTTGTATTTTTAGTAGAGACAGGGTTTCACCATGTTGACAAGGCTGATCTCGAACTCCTGACCTCAGGTGATCCGCCCACCTCAGCCTCCCAAAGTGCTGAGATTACAGGCATTAGCCACCACACCCAGCCTTTTATTTTAGTAGAGACCATGTTTCACCATGTTGACCAAGCTGGTCTTGAGCTGACCTGAAGTGATCCGCCCACCTCCACCTCCCAAAATGGTGGGATTATAGGCATGAGCCACCACACCCAGCCTGTAATACTTTTTTGAAGATCTAGAACCACATTGTTCAAAGAGATAGAATGTGAGCAATAAATGTAACTTAAATTTTTCAACAGCTACTTTTTTTTTTTTTTTTTTTTGAGGCAGGGTCTTACTCTGTTGTCCAAGCTGGAGTACAGTGGTGCGATCATGAGGCTTACTGTAGCCTTGACCTCCTAGGCTCAAGCGATCCTGTCACCTCAGTCTCCCAAGTAGCTGGGACTGTAAGTGCACACCACCATATCCAGCTCAATTTTGTGTTTTCTGTAGAGACGGGGTTTCGCCATGTTTCCCAGGCTGGTCTTGAACTTTGCGCTTAACCCATCTGCCCACCTCGGCATCCCAAAGTGCTAGGATTACAGGTGTGAGTCATCATGCCTGGCCAGTATTTTAGTTAGCTCAGTCTTTTCAAGTCATATACAAGTTCATTTTCTTTTAAGTTTAGTTAACAACCTTTATACATGTATTCTTTTTCTAGCATAAAGAAAGATTCGAGGCCGGGTGCGGTGGCTCACGCCTGTAATCCCAGCACTTTGGGAGGCTGAGATGGGCGCATCACGAGGTCAGGAGATCGAGACCATCCTGGCTAACATGGTGAAACCCCGCCTCTACTAAAATTACAAAAAGTTAGCCAGGCGTGGTAGCGGGCACCTGTAGTCCCAGCTACTCAGGAGGCTGAGGCAGGAGAATGGCGTGAACCCGGGAGGCAGAGCTTGCAGTGAGCAGAGATTGTGCCACTGCACTCCAGCCTGAGAGACAGAGCGAGACTCCGTCTAAAAAAAAAAAAAAGATTCGAATCCTTATCTTGGTTGATTTTTGCGTATCTAGTTCCACTGAATTATTTATATAATTGTATAGACTACAGCACGAGACAGCTTAGCTTGTCACTCTACTGTACTATATTCTGCAGTACTATCATAAGGGAATTTCCTCCCTACCCCTGCTCTGAATTGTTCAATTGTACTATTTGCTGGAGTAATGCTTGATGCCTCCTTGATCCATTATACTAGAGTATATGTAGTATTTGTAGATTCTGAAGGAGTGGGAGCCTCTATTCTGAGTTTTAAAGGTACTTATGTACAGTGGAGGTAGCTTTTTGACAGCCTCATCTTCCAAACTATAGAGTCATTGTTTTGTTGAGTGCAATATGGTACTTGAAGCATCTATATCGGCGAAGAAGGACCCAAGTCTCCTTGACCTTACCTACCTACATTCACTTTCTCTGGTAGGAAGATTGTGGGTGCCTCTCTCCAGACTTAGTTTCCATGTCAAAAAAGAAAAAAGGAAGATTGTGGGCTTTGCTACAATCCAATTCTGGATCCAATATAACCTTCATTGCTTACTTACTGTGTGATCTGGGACAAGCCTCTACTCTATAAAAATGAAGATAAGGCCAGGCTTGATGGCTTATGCCTGTAATCCCAGCACGTTGGGATGCCAAGGCAGGAGGATCACTTGAGGTCAGGAGTTCGAGACCAGACTGGGCAATATAGTGAAACCACATCTGTACAAAAATAAAGATAGAAAGTAGCCCAGCGCAATGGCTCACACCTGTAATCCCAGCACTTTGGGAGGCTGAAGCAGGCGATCACTTGAGGTCAGGAGTTCAAGACTGTAGACAGATAGATAGGTAGGTAGATAGATAGATAGGTAGATAGATAGAGATATAGATATAGTTGGGGTTTTTTTGTTTTGTTTTGTTTTGTTTTGAGATGGAGTTTCGCTCTTGTTGCCCAGGCTAGAGTGCAATGGCGCGATCTCAGTTTACTGCAACCTCCGCCTCCCGGGTTCAAGAGATTCTCCTGCCTCAGCCTCCCGAGTAGCCAGGATTATAGGTACATGCCACCATGCCCGGCTAATTTTTGTATTTTTAGTAGAGACAGGGTTTCTCCGTGTTGGTCAGGCTGGTCTCGAACTCCTGACCTCTCCCAAAGTGTTGGGATTACAGGCGTGAGCCATCGTGCCTGGCCTTTTTTTTTTTTTTTTTTTTTTGAGACAGAGTCTTCCTCTGTTGCCCAGGGTGGAGTGCAGTGGCACTCTCTCAGCTCATTGCAACCTCTGCCATCCTGGGTTCCAGTGATTCTCATGCCTTAGCCTCCCAAGTAGCTGGGACTCAGGCGTGTGCCCACCACGCCTGGCTAATTTTGTTGTATTTTTAGTAGAGACAGGGTTTCACCATGTTAGCCAGGCTGGTCTCAAACTCCAGGCCTCAAGTGATCTGCCTGCCTCGGCCTCCTGGGATTGCAGACATGAGCCACTGCACCCGGCCAAGAGAGGGTAATAAATGTTAAATTACCTGGCTAGTAAAAAATATTCTCTAAGTGTCTTTTCTCACAATTCCCAATGCCTTTTTTTTTTTTTTTTTTTTTTGGCACAATCTCACTCTGTTGCCCAGGCTGGAATTCAGTGGTGCAATATTGGCTCACTGTAACCCCCGCCTCACAGGTTCAACTTATTCTCATGCCTCAGCCTCCCGAGTAACTGGGACTACAGTGCACCACCACCACACCCAGCTAATTTTTGAATATTTAGTAGAGACAGGGTTTCACCATGTTGGCCAGGCTGGTCTTGAACTCCTGGCCTCAAGTGATTCACCCACCCCCCAAAGTGCTGGGATTACAGGTGTGGACCACCGTGCACAGCCCTAGTGACTTTTTTTTTAGCCCCTTAATCTTTTCTTTCCTGGGTCTCTTCATTGTCAGTGTCTGCTATTTACTCCCTACCTAGTCACCCCCTTCACCAGTATATTATGTCCTTTATGTTTTATTTTGCAGGATCTTATTTTGCTTTTCTATGGAATCCCCTCCATCTAGAATAGTACTAGACATAGTAAATATTGGTTGTATGAGTGAATCGCTGCTTTTAATTATCATCACCATTGCTCTCTCTACTTCTGGTCTATGATCCACTTTGAGTTAACTTTTGTTATTTGGTGTGAGATAGGAGTATAATTTCATTCTTTTACATGTGGTTATACTTTTGTCTCAACACTGTTTGTTAAAAACACAAAAAGTATTATTTTCCCATTTAATCATCTTTGGCCTGGGCACGGTGGCTCATGCCTGTAATCCCAGCACTCTGGAAGGCCAAGGCAGATGGATCAATTTGAGGCCAGGAGTTCAAGACTAGCCTCGCCAACATGGTGAAACTAAAAATACAAAAAATTAGCTGGATATGGTGGTGCATGTCTGTAATCCCAGCTACTCGGGAGGCTGAGGCACGAGAATTGCTTGAGCCTAGGAGGTGGAGGTTGTAGTGAGCCGAGATTGTGTCACTACCCTCCAGCCTGGGTGATAAAGTGAGTCTGTCTCAAAAAAAAAAAAAAAAAAAAACTTAAGAAAATAAAAATCGTCGGCCAGGCATGGTGGCTCAGGCCTGTAATCCCAGCACTTTGGGAGGCCGAGGCGGGCAGATCACGAGGTCAGGAGATGGAGACCATCCTGGCTAACATGGTGAAACCCCGTCTCTACTAAAAATAAAAAAATTAGCCGGGCATGGTGCTGGGCGCCTGTAGTCCCAGCTGCTCGGGAGGCTGAGGCAGGAGAATGGCGTGAACCCAGGAGGTGGAGCTTGCAGTGAGCCGAGATCGTGCCACTGCACTCCAGCCTGGGAGACAGAGCGAGACTCCGTCTCAAAAAAAAAAAAAAAAAAAAAAAAATTGTCTTGGTATTTATTATTGTTGAAAATCACTTGATCACAGATGTATGTATGAGTTTATTTCTGTACTCTCAATTCTATTTTATTGATGTATGTGTCTATTCTTATGCTATTACCACACTTTCTTGATTACTATAGCTTTGTGGTGAGGTGTTGAGATTTTAAACTAATTATAAGCATCTTACATGAACTACTTACCATTTATATTTGATTATGCAGCATGAAATAATTATGAATATATCATTAAATATGCCATATTAACTTTTATTAAGTTTTATGTGATCATAACAGTAAGCCATATGCATGTAAGTTCAGTTTTCATAGATCATTGCTTATGTAGTTTAGGTTTTTGCTTATGCAGCATCCAAAAACAATTAGGAAACTATTGCTTGTAATTCACCTGCCATTACTTTTTAAATGGCTCTTAAGGGCAGTTGTGAGATTATCTTTTCATGGCTATTTGCCTTTTGAGTATTCTTTCTACAAAAGGAAGTAAATTAAATTGTTCTTTCTTTCTTTATAATTTATAGATTTTGCATGCTGAAACTTCTCAACCAGAAGAAAGGGCCTTCACAATGTCCTTTATGTAAGAATGATATAACCAAAAGGTATATAATTTGGTAATGATGCTAGGTTGGAAGCAACAACAGTAGGAAAAAGTAGAAATTATTTAATAACATAGCGTTCCTATAAAACCATTCATCAGAAAAATTTATAAAAGAGTTTTTAGCACACAGTAAATTATTTCCAAAGTTATTTTCCTGAAAGTTTTATGGGACATCTGCCTTATACAGGTATTAGAAACTTACTGCCTTTCTCTCATGCTTCTAGTGTAAAAACTTGCAGACTTATGTAAAGTAGGGCTGTATCGCCGTGCCCCCATTGTCTGTTAATCTTGTTTTTATATTTTTGATTGTGTTTCCTTTTCTTTTTTTTTTTTTTTTTTAAGACAGGGTCCTGCTCTGTCACTGAGGCTGGAGTGCAGTGGCGTGATCTCAGCTCACTGTAGCCTCTGTCTCCCAGCCACTTCCTGCCTTAGCCTCCCAAATAGCTGGGACTACAGGCACACGCTACCATGCCCGGCCAATTTTTGTATTTTTTGTAGAGATGAGGTTTTACCATGTTGCCCAGGCTGGTAACTCCTGAGCTCAGGTGATCTGCCCACCTCGGCCTCCCAAAGTGCTGGGGTTCACAGGTGTGTGTTTATTTCTATCTAATTATTTACACAAACACAATGTATTTATATATTGTGTATCTCTTCTGCTACAATGTAAATTCTATGAGAGTAGTAACTTTGTCTGTCTCAACACTGTTTTTCCTAAGTTTGGTACATAGTAGGCACTCAGATGCTTAAAGGAATTAATGAATTGTGCTTTAATTCCACTTTACTAAACCCAAATCTCCCTTTGGACATTGTTATCTATGTTTTTTCAAATAAATATAATCATAATTTGACAGAAATCCTTGAGAGGCAGAACTAAGTGAGGGATTGGGCAGGGTTCAGATGTTAAGAACAGTAAGCTCAGCAGGGTGTGATTGCTCATGCCTATAACCCTAGCACTCTAGGAGGCTGAGGTGGGATGATTGCTTGAGGCCAGGAGTTTGAAATCAGCCTGGGCAACATAGTGAGACCCCATCACTACCAACAAAATAAATAAATAAATGTACATGGTGGCATATGCCCATAGTCCTAGCTACTTGGGAGGCTATAGTGGGAGGATAGCTTGAGTACAGAAGTCTGAGGCTGCAGTGAGCTATGATTGTGGCACTGCATGCTAGCCTGGGCAATAGAGCAAGACCCTGTATCTAAATTAAACAAAAAAAAAAAGTACTCTAGTTTTCTATGCAATGCATTATATCTGCTGTGGATTTAGGGCAGTATTATATCAGATAATTTTAGGCATTTGGTAGGCTTAAATGAATGACAAAAAGTTACTAAATCACTGCCATCACACGGTTTATACAGATGTCAATGATGTATTGATTATAGAGGTTTTCTACTGTTGCTGCATCTTATTTTTATTTGTTTACATGTCTTTTCTTATTTTATTGTCCTTAAAAGGTTGATAATCACTTGCTGAGTGTGTTTCTCAAACAATTTAATTTCAGGAGCCTACAAGAAAGTACGAGATTTAGTCAACTTGTTGAAGAGCTATTGAAAATCATTTGTGCTTTTCAGCTTGACACAGGTTTGGAGTGTAAGTGTTGAATATCCCAAGAATGACACTCAAGTGCTGTCCATGAAAACTCAGGAAGTTTGCACAATTACTTTCTATGATGTGGTGATAAGACTTTTTAGTCTAGGTTAATTTTAGTTCTGTATCTGTAATCTGTTTTTAAAAAATTACTCCCACTGGTCTCACACCTTATTTTATCAATCGTAAGGTGCACATTTTTCACATCTTAACATCTCTGAAATTGGGAACATTTTACTATTGAGGGTGTGTCATTTGTTTAATTTGTGTGCTTTCTTTCTTAGTGATACAGAAAATAATAGTGCAACTTACATTGTTGGTGTCTTAGCTTTAGTGAAATACAGTATTGATAGGCAAATTTCTTAGTGTTAAGGTAGAAAACAAGGACTCTAAATAACTTTGATGGTCTGTGTATTTGTTTTTGTTTCCTAGGAGTAAAATTTCCAGTTGATTTTTTAAAATTTGATTTTTTAAAAAAATCACAGGTAACCTTAATGCATTGTCTTAACACAACAAAGAGCATACATAGGGTTTCTCTTGGTTTCTTTGATTATAATTCATACATTTTTCTCTAACTGCAAACATAATGTTTTCCCTTGTATTTTACAGATGCAAACAGTTATAATTTTGCAAAAAAGGAAAATAACTCTCCTGAACATCTAAAAGATGAAGTTTCTATCATCCAAAGTACGGGCTACAGAAGCCGTGCCAAAAGACTTCTACAGAGTGAACCCGAAAATCCTTCCTTGGTAAAACCATTTGTTTTCTTCTTCTTCTTCTTCTTTTCTTTTTTTTTTCTTTTTTTTTTTTTTTTTTGAGATGGAGTCTTGCTCTGTGGCCCAGGCTAGAATCAGTCCTCCTGCCTTAGCCCCCTTAGTAGCTGGGATTACAGGCACGCGCCACCATGCCAGGCTAATTTTTGTATTTTTAGTAGAGACGGGGTTTCATCATGTTGGCCAGGCTGGTCTCGAACTCCTAACCTCAGGTGATCCACCCACCTCGGCTCCCCAAATTGCTGGGATTACAGGTGTGAGCCACTGTGCCCGGCCGGTAAAACCATTTTCATTTATTCTGGCAACATCTCTTTATTGAGCATTGTGAATATGTTAGTGAATGTGCTAGATGCTCATAGATTTATATAAAAAGTTAGTGAAGAAGGAAAGATGGTATATTAAGTGGTTAGACAAGTGTTCTAATCAGTTAGAGTTCAGAGAAGGTCAGGGTACCTGATATAATCAAGAGAGAGACCTTACAGCCAGGTGAGGTGAATGTACCTATAATCCCAGCTACTTAGGAGGCTGAAATGGGAGGATCACTTGAGTCCAGGTTTGAGACCAGCCCAGGCAACATAGCAGGATCCCCATCAGATACGCCAAAAAGACAGATTTCTTTTTTTTTTTTTTTTTTTTTTGAGACAGAGTCTCGCTCTGTCGCCCAGGCTGGAGCGCAGTGACACGATGTCAGCTCACTGCAACCTCCGCCTCCCAGGTTCAAGTGATTCTCCTGCCTCAGCCTCCTGAGTAGTTGGGACTACAGGGGTATGACACCAGACCTGGCTAATTTTTGTAATTTTAGTAGAGTCAGGGTTTCACCATATTGGTCAGGCTGGTCTCGAACTCCTGACCTCAGGTGATCCACCCTCCTTGGCCTCCCAGAGTGCTGGGATTACAGGCGTGAGCCACCAAGCCCGGCCAAAAAAGAGAGCTCCTATAGGCCCTTCCTTGCTTTGGAGCTTTATCTGCTCTGTGATGCTTATCTAAAATAGCCATAAGGTCACTGATATTTTTAAGCATTTGGAAATTACTTCAGCTGGGTGCCATGGCTCATGCCTATAATCCCAACACTTTGGGAGGCTGAGGTAGGAGGTCCTTTGAGCCCAGCTTGGGCAACACAGTGAGACACTGTCTCTGCAATTAAAAAAAAAAAAAAGTAGCTGGGTGCCGTGGCTCACGCCTATAATTCCAGCACTAGGAGGCTTGAGGATTGCCTGAGCTCAGGAGTTTCAAGACCAGTTTGGGCAACATAGCAAGTCCTTGTCTATATTAAAAGTTTTTTTAAATTATCTGAGCATGGTGGTGTGTGCCTGTAGTCCCAGCTACTTGGGAAGCTGAGACAGAAGGATCACTTGAGTCCAGGAGATGTAGACTACAGTGAGCTATGATCACTCCACTGCACTTCAGCGTGGGCGGCAAAGCAAGATCTAGTTGCAAAAAAAAAAAAGAACTGGCTGGGCGCGGCGGCTAACACCTGCAATCCCAGCACCTTGGGAGGCTGAGGCCAGTGGATCATGAGGTCAGGAGATTGAGACCACCCTGGCCAACATGGTGAAACCCGGTCTCTACTAAAAATACAAAAATTAGCTGGGTGTGGTGGCACGTGCCTGTAATCCCAGCTACTCCAGAGGCTGAGGCTGGAGAATCACTTGAACCTGAGAGTCGGAGGTTACAGTGAGCCGAGATTGCGCCACTGCACTCCAGCCTGGCGACAGAGCGAGACTCCGTCTCAAAAAAAAAAAAAAAAAAAAAAAAAGCTTCACGCCTGTAATCCCAGCACTTTGGGAGGCCGAGTCTAGTGGATCACGAGGTGAGGAGATCAAGACTATCCTGGCTCACACGGTGAAAGCCCGTCTGTACTAAAAACACAAAAAAAATAGCCGAGCGTGATGGCGGACTCCTGTAGTCCCAGCTACTCGGGAGGCTGAGGCAGGAGAATGGCATGAACCCGGGAGGCGGAGCTTGCAGTGAGCCGAGATCCCGCCACTGCACTCCAGCCTGGGCGACAGAGTGAGACTCTGTCTCAAAAAAAAAAACAAAAAAACTTAGCTGGGCGTGGTGGTATGCACCTGTGGTCCTAGCTACTTGGGAGGCTGAGGCTGGAGCATTGCTTTAACATAGAGAGTCAAGGCTGCAGTTGAGCTATGACTGTGCCACTGGACTCCAGCGCAGGTGACTGAGACCCTATCTTTTAAAAAAAGGGAAAATTACTTGAACTTAAAAGGTGTAAGTGTTAAAGAAAATGTAGTGATTTGCTCTGTTGTTACTTATATGTACATGAATGATGGAGATCTTAAAAAGTAATAATTCTGGGGCTGGGCGTAGTAGCTTGCACCTGTAATCCCAGCACTTCGGGAGGCTGAGGCAGGCAGATAATTTGAGGTCAGGAGTTTGAGACCAGCCTGGCCAACATGGTGAAACCCATCTCTACTAAAAATACAAAAATTAGCTGTGTGTGTTGGCACGTGCCTGTAATCCCAGCTACTCGGGAGGCGGAGGCACAAGAATTGCTTGAACCTAGGACGCAGAGTTTGCAGCGAGCCAAGATCGCGCCACTGCACTCCAGCCTGGGTCGTAGAGTGAGACTCTGTCTCAAAAAAGAAAAAAAAGTAATTGTTCTAGCTGGGCGCAGTGGCTCTTGCCTGTAATCCCAGCACTTTGGGAGGCCAAGGCGGGTGGATCTCTTGAGTCCTAGAGTTCAAGACCAGCCTGGGCAATGTGGTGAAACCCCATCGCTACAAAAAATACAAAAATTAGCCAGGCATGGTGGCGTGCGCATGTAGTCCCAGCTCCTTGGGAGGCTGAGGTGGGAGGATCACTTGAACCCAGGAGACAGAGGTTGCAGTGAACCGAGATCACGCCACCACGCTCCAGCCTGGGCAACAGAACAAGACTCTGTCTAAAAAAATACAAATAAAATAAAAGTAGTTCTTATAGTACCAGCATTCATTTTTCAAAAGATATAGAGCTAAAAAGGAAGGAAAAAAAAGTAATGTTGGGCTTTTAAATACTCGTTCCTATACTAAATGTTCTTAGGAGTGCTGGGGTTTTATTGTCATCATTTATCCTTTTTAAAAATGTTATTGGCCAGGCACGGTGGCTCATGGCTGTAATCCCAGCACTTTGGGAGGCCGAGGCAGGCAGATCACCTGAGGTCAGGAGTGTGAGACCAGCCTGGCCAACATGGCGAAACCTGTCTCTGCTAAAAATACAAAAATTAACTAGGCGTGGTGGCGTGCGCCTGTAGTCCCAGCTACTTGGGAGGCTCAGGCAGGAGAATCAACTGAACCAGGGAGGTGGAGGTTGCAGTGTGCCGAGATCGCGCCACTGCACTCTAGCCTGGCAACAGAGCAAGATTCTGTCTCAAAAAAAGAAAAACATATATATACATATATCCCAAAGTGCTGGGATTACATATATATATATATGTAATATACACACACACACACACACACACATATATATGTGTATATATATACACACACACACACAAATTAGCCAGGCATAGTTGCACGCGCTTGTAGTCCCAGCTACTCAGGAGGCTGAGGCAGGAGAATCTCTTGAACTTAGGAGGCGGAGGTTGCAGTGAGCTGAGATTGCGCCACTGCACTCCAGCCTGGGTGACAAAGCAGGACTCTGTACACCCCCCAAAACAAAAAAAAAAGTTATCAGATGTGATTGGAATGTATATCAAGTATCAGCTTCAAAATATGCTATACTAATACTTCAAAAATTACACAAATAATACATAATCAGGTTTGAAAAATTTAAGACAACAGAAAAAAAATATTCAAATCACACATATCCCACACATTTTATTATTACTACTACTATTATTTTGTAGAGACTGGGTCTCACTCTGTTGCTTATGCTGGTCTTGAACTCCTGGCCTCAAGCAGTCCTGCTCCAGCCTCCCAAAGTGCTGGGATTATAGGCATGAGCTACCGCTCCCAGCCCCAGACATTTTAGTGTGTAAATTCCTGGGCATTTTTTCCAGGCATCATACATGTTAGCTGACTGATGATGGTCAATTTATTTTGTCCATGGTGTCAAGTTTCTCTTCAGGAGGAAAAGCACAGAACTGGCCAACAATTGCTTGACTGTTCTTTACCATACTGTTTAGCAGGAAACCGGTCTCAGTGTCCAACTCTCTAACCTTGGAACTGTGAGAACTCTGAGGACAAAGCAGCGGATACAACCTCAAAAGAAGTCTGTCTACATTGAATTGGGTAAGGGTCTCAGGTTTTTTAAGTATTTAATAATAATTGCTGGATTCCTTATCTTATAGTTTTGCCAAAAATCTTGGTCATAATTTGTATTTGTGGTAGGCAGCTTTGGGAAGTGAATTTTATGAGCCCTATGGTGAGTTATAAATAATGTAAAAGACGCAGTTCCCACCTTGAAGAATCTTACTTTAAAAAGGGAGCAAAAGAGGCCAGGCACGGTGGCTCACACCTGTAATCCCAGCACTTTGGGAGGCCAAAGTGGGTGGATCACCTGAGGTCGGGAGTTCGAGACCAGCCTAGCCAACATGGAGAAACTCTGTCTGTACCAAAAAATACAAAATTAGCCAGGTGTCGTGGCACATACCTATAATCCCAGCTACTCGGGAGGCTGAGGCAGGAGAATCACTTGAACCCAGGAGGTGGAGGTTGCGGTGAACCGAGATCGCACTATTGCACTCCAGCCTGGGCAAAAATAGCGAAACTCCATCTAAAAAAAAAAAAGAGAGCAAAAGAAAGAATATCTGGTTTTAAATATGTGTAAATATGTTTTGGAAAAATGGAGAGTAGCAATAAGAAAAAACATGATGGATTGCTACAGTATTTAGTTCCAAGATAAATTGTACTAGATGAGGAAGCCTTTTAAGAAGAGCTGAATCGCCAGGCGCGGTGGCTCACGCCTGTAATCCCAGCACTTTGGGAGGCCGAGGTGGGCGGATCACCTGAGGTCGGGAGTTCAAGACCAGCCTGACCAACATGGAGAAACCCCATCTCTACTAAAAAAAAAAAAAAAAAAATTAGCCGGGGTGGTGGCTTATGCCTGTAATCCCAGCTACTCAGGAGGCTGAGGCAGGAGAATCGCTTGAACCCAGGAGGCGGAGGTTGCGGTGAGCCAAGATCGCACCATTGCACTCCAGCCTAGGCAACAAGAGTGAAACTCCATCTCAAAAAAAAAAAAAAAGAGCTGAATCTTGGCTGGGCAGGATGGCTCGTGCCTGTAATCCTAACGCTTTGGAAGACTGAGGCAGAAGGATTGGTTGAGTCCACGAGTTTAAGACCAGCCTGGCCAACATAGGGGAACCCCGTCTCTATTTTTAAAATAATAATACATTTTTGGCCAGGTGCGGTGGCTCATGCCTGTAATCCTAACACTTTGGGAGGCTGAGGCAGGTAGATCACCTGAGGTCAGAGTTCGAGACCAGCCTGGATAACCTGGTGAAACCCCTCTTTACTAAAAATACAAAAAAAAAAAAAAAAAAAATTAGCTGGGTGTGGTAGCACATGCTTGTAATCCCAGCTACTTGGGAGGCTGAGGCAGGAGAATCGCTTGAACCAGGGAGGCGGAGGTTACAATGAGCCAACACTACACCACTGCACTCCAGCCTGGGCAATAGAGTGAGACTCCATCTCAAAAAAATAATAATTTTTAAAAATAATAAATTTTTTTAAGCTTATAAAAAGAAGAGTTGAGGCCAGCATAGTAGCTCACATCTGTAATCTCAGCAGTGGCAGAGGATTGCTTGAAGCCAGGAGTTTGAGACCAGCCTGGGCAACATAGCAAGACCTCATCTCTACAAAAAAATTTCTTTTTTAAATTAGCTGGGTGTGGTGGTGTGCATCTGTAGTCCCAGCTACTCAGGAGGCAGAGGTGAGTGGATAGATTGAACCCAGGAGTTTGAGGCTGTAGTGAGCTATGATCATGCCACTGCACTCCAACCTGGGTGACAGAGCAAGACCTCCAGAAAAAAAAAAAAAGGGGCTGCTGAGCTCAGAATTCAAACTGGGCTCTCAAATTGGATTTTCTTTTAGAATATATTTATAATTAAAAAGGGTAGCCATCTTTTGAGCTCCCAGGCACCACCATCTATTTATCATAACACTTACTGTTTTCCCCCCTTATGATCATAAATTCCTAGACAACAGGCATTGTAAAAATAGTTATAGTAGTTGATATTTAGGAGCACTTAACTATATTCCAGGCACTATTGTGCTTTTCTTGTATAACTCATTAGATGCTTGTCAGACCTCTGAGATTGTTCCTATTATACTTATTTTACAGGTGAGAAAATTAAGGCACAGAGAGGTTATGAAATTTTTCCAAGGTATTAAACCTAGTAAGTGGCTGAGCCATGATTCAAACCTAGGAAGTTAGATGTCAGAGCCTGTGCTTTTTTTTTGTTTTTGTTTTTGTTTTCAGTAGAAACGGGGGTCTCACTTTGTTGGCCAGGCTGGTCTTGAACTCCTAACCTCAAATAATCCACCCATCTTGGCCTCCTCAAGTGCTGGGATTACAGGTGAGAGCCACTGTGCCTGGCGAAGCCCGTGCCTTTAACCACTTCTCTGTATTACATACTAGCTTAACTAGCATTGTACCTGCCACAGTAGATGCTCAGTAAATATTTCTAGTTGAATATCTGTTTTTCAACAAGTACATTTTTTTAACCCTTTTAATTAAGAAAACTTTTATTGATTTATTTTTTGGGGGGAAATTTTTTAGGATCTGATTCTTCTGAAGATACCGTTAATAAGGCAACTTATTGCAGGTGAGTCAAAGAGAACCTTTGTCTATGAAGCTGGTATTTTCCTATTTAGTTAATATTAAGGATTGATGTTTCTCTCTTTTTAAAAATATTTTAACTTTTATTTTAGGTTCAGGGATGTATGTGCAATTTGTTATATAGGTAAACACACGACTTGGGATTTGGTGTACAGATTTTTTTCATCATCTGGGTACTAAGCATACCCCACAGTTTTTTGTCTGCTTTCTTTCTGAATTTCTCCCTCTTCCCACCTTCCTCCCTCAAGTAGGCTGGTGTTTCTCCAGACTAGAATCATGGTATTGGAAGAAACCTTAGAGATCATCTAGTTTAGTTCTCTCATTTTATAGTGGAGGAAATACCCTTTTTGTTTGTTGGATTTAGTTATTAGCACTGTCCAAAGGAATTTAGGATAACAGTAGAACTCTGCACATGCTTGCTTCTAGCAGATTGTTCTCTAAGTTCCTCATATACAGTAATATTGACACAGCAGTAATTGTGACTGATGAAAATGTTCAAGGACTTCATCTTCAACTCTTTCTTTCCTCTGTTCCTTATTTCTACATATCTCTCAAGCTTTGTCTGTATGTTATATAATAAACTACAAGCAGCCCCAACTATGTTACCTACCTTCCTTAGGAATTATTGCTTGACCCAGGTTTTTTTTTTTTTTTGGAGACGGGGTCTTGCCCTGTTGCCAGGATGGAGTGTAGTGGCGCCATCTTGGCTCACTGCAATCTCCAACTCCCTGGTTCAAGCGATTCTCCTGTCTCAATCTCACGAGTAGCTGGGACTACAGGTATACACCACCACGCCCGGTTAATTGACCATTCCATTTCTTTCTCTCTTTTTTTTTTTTTTTTTTTTGAGACAGAGTCTTGCTCTGTTGCCCAGGCTGGAGTACAGAGGTGTGATCTCACCTCTCCACAACGTCTGCCTCCCAGGTTGAAGCCATACTCCTGCCTCAGCCTCTTTAGTAGCTGGGACTACAGGTGCGTGCCACCACACCCGGCTAATTTTTGTATTTTTAGTAGACATGGGGTTTCACCATGTTGGCCAGGCTGGTCTTGAACTCATGACCTCAAGTGGTCCACCCGCCTCGGCCTCCCAAAGTGCTGGAATTACAGGCTTGAGCCACCGTGCCCAGCAACCATTTCATTTCAACTAGAAGTTTCTAAAGGAGAGAGCAGCTTTCACTAACTAAATAAGATTGGTCAGCTTTCTGTAATCGAAAGAGCTAAAATGTTTGATCTTGGTCATTTGACAGTTCTGCATACATGTAACTAGTGTTTCTCATTAGGACTCTGTCTTTTCCCTATAGTGTGGGAGATCAAGAATTGTTACAAATCACCCCTCAAGGAACCAGGGATGAAATCAGTTTGGATTCTGCAAAAAAGGGTAATGGCAAAGTTTGCCAACTAACAGGCACTGAAAAGAGAGTGGGTAGACACAGTACTGTAATTAGATTATTCTGAAGACCATTTGGGACCTTTACAACCCACAAAATCTCTTGGCAGAGTTAGAGTATCATTCTTTGTCAAATGTCATGGTATGGTCTGATAGATTTAAATGGTACTAGACTAATATAGCTATAATAAGACCTTCTGTAACTGATTGTTGCCCTTTCGTTGTTGTTTTTTTTTCTTTTTTTTGAGATGGGGTCTCACTCTGTTGCCCAGGCTGGAGTGCAGTGATGCAATCTTGGCTCACTGCAACCTCCACCTCCAAGGCTCAAGCTATCCTCCCACTTCAGCCTCCTGAGTAGCTGGGACTACAGGCGCACGCCACCACACCCGGTTAATTTTTTGTGGTTTTATAGAGATGGGGTTTCACCATATTACCGAGGCTGGTCTCAAACTCCTGGACTCAAGCAGTCTGCCCACTTCAGCCTCCCAAAGTGCTGCAGTTACAGGCTTGAGCCACTGTGCCTGGCCTGCCCTTTACTTTTAATTGGTGTATTTGTGTTTCATCTTTTACCTACTGGTTTTTAAATATAGGGAGTGGTAAGTCTGTAGATAGAACAGAGTATTAAGTAGACTTAATGGCCAGTAATCTTTAGAGTACATCAGAACCGGTTTTCTGATGGCCAATCTGCTTTTAATTCACTCTTAGACGTTAGAGAAATAGGAGGTGTGGTTTCTGCATAGGGAAAATTCTGAAATTAAAAATTTAATGGATCCTAAGTGGAAATAATCTAGGTAAATAGGAATTAAATGAAAGAGTATGAGCTACATCTTCAGTATACTTGGTAGTTTATGAGGTTAGTTTCTCTAATATAGCCAGTTGGTTGATTTCCACCTCCAAGGTGTATGAAGTATGTATTTTTTTAATGACAATTCAGTTTTTGAGTACCTTGTTATTTTTGTATATTTTCAGCTGCTTGTGAATTTTCTGAGACGGATGTAACGAATACTGAACATCATCAACCCAGTAATAATGATTTGAACACCACTGAGAAGCGTGCAACTGAGAGGCATCCAGAAAAGTATCAGGGTAGTTCTGTTTCAAACTTGCATGTGGAGCCATGTGGCACAAATACTCATGCCAGCTCATTACAGCATGAGAACAGCAGTTTATTACTCACTAAAGACAGAATGAATGTAGAAAAGGCTGAATTCTGTAATAAAAACAAACAGCCTGGCTTAGCAAGGAGCCAACATAACAGATGGGCTGGAAGTAAGGAAACATGTAATGATAGGTGGACTCCCAGCACAGAAAAAAAGGTAGATCTGAATGCTGATCCCCTGTGTGAGAGAAACGAATGGAATAAGCAGAAACTGCCATGCTCAGAGAATCCTAGAGATACTGAAGATGTTCCTTGGATAACACTAAATAGCAGCATTCAGAAAGTTAATGAGTGGTTTTCCAGAAGTGATGAACTGTTAGGTTCTGATGACTCACATGATGGGGGGTCTGAATCAAATGCCAAAGTAGCTGATGTATTGGACGTTCTAAATGAGGTAGATGAATATTCTGGTTCTTCAGAGAAAATAGACTTACTGGCCAGTGATCCTCATGAGGCTTTAATATGTAAAAGTGAAAGAGTTCACTCCAAATCAGTAGAGAGTAATATTGAAGACAAAATATTTGGGAAAACCTATCGGAGGAAGGCAAGCCTCCCCAGCTTAAGCCATGTAACTGAAAATCTAATTATAGGAGCATTTGTTACTGAGCCACAGATAATACAAGAGCGTCCCCTCACAAATAAATTAAAGCGTAAAAGGAGAGCTACATCAGGCCTTCATCCTGAGGATTTTATCAAGAAAGCAGATTTGGCAGTTCAAAAGACTCCTGAAATGATAAATCAGGGAACTAACCAAATGGAGCAGAATGGTCAAGTGATGAATATTACTAATAGTGGTCATGAGAATAAAACAAAAGGTGATTCTATTCAGAATGAGAAAAATCCTAACCCAATAGAATCACTAGAAAAAGAATCTGCTTTCAAAACGAAAGCTGAACCTATAAGCAGCAGTATAAGCAATATGGAACTCGAATTAAATATCCACAATTCAAAAGCGCCTAAAAAGAATAGGCTGAGGAGGAAGTCTTCTACCAGGCATATTCATGCGCTTGAACTAGTAGTCAGTAGAAATCTAAGCCCACCTAATTGTACTGAATTGCAAATTGATAGTTGTTCTAGCAGTGAAGAGATAAAGAAAAAAAAGTACAACCAAATGCCAGTCAGGCACAGCAGAAACCTACAGCTCATGGAAGATAAAGAACCTGCAACTGGAGCCAAGAAGAGTAACAAGCCAAATGAACAGACAAGTAAAAGACATGACAGCGATACTTTCCCAGAGCTGAAGTTAACAAATGCACCTGGTTCTTTTACTAACTGTTCAAATACCAGTGAACTTAAAGAATTTGTCAATCCTAGCCTTCCAAGAGAAGAAAAAGAAGAGAAACTAGAAACAGTTAAAGTGTCTAATAATGCCGAAGACCCCAAAGATCTCATGTTAAGTGGAGAAAGGGTTTTGCAAACTGAAAGATCTGTAGAGAGTAGCAGTATTTCATTGGTACCTGGTACTGATTATGGCACTCAGGAAAGTATCTCGTTACTGGAAGTTAGCACTCTAGGGAAGGCAAAAACAGAACCAAATAAATGTGTGAGTCAGTGTGCAGCATTTGAAAACCCCAAGGGACTAATTCATGGTTGTTCCAAAGATACTAGAAATGACACAGAAGGCTTTAAGTATCCATTGGGACATGAAGTTAACCACAGTCGGGAAACAAGCATAGAAATGGAAGAAAGTGAACTTGATGCTCAGTATTTGCAGAATACATTCAAGGTTTCAAAGCGCCAGTCATTTGCTCTGTTTTCAAATCCAGGAAATCCAGAAGAGGAATGTGCAACATTCTCTGCCCACTCTAGGTCCTTAAAGAAACAAAGTCCAAAAGTCACTTTTGAATGTGAACAAAAGGAAGAAAATCAAGGAAAGAATGAGTCTAATATCAAGCCTGTACAGACAGTTAATATCACTGCAGGCTTTCCTGTGGTTTGTCAGAAAGATAAGCCAGTTGATTATGCCAAATGTAGTATCAAAGGAGGCTCTAGGTTTTGTCTATCATCTCAGTTCAGAGGCAACGAAACTGGACTCATTACTCCAAATAAACATGGACTTTTACAAAACCCATATCATATACCACCACTTTTTCCCATCAAGTCATTTGTTAAAACTAAATGTAAGAAAAACCTGCTAGAGGAAAACTTTGAGGAACATTCAATGTCACCTGAAAGAGAAATGGGAAATGAGAACATTCCAAGTACAGTGAGCACAATTAGCCGTAATAACATTAGAGAAAATGTTTTTAAAGAAGCCAGCTCAAGCAATATTAATGAAGTAGGTTCCAGTACTAATGAAGTGGGCTCCAGTATTAATGAAGTAGGTTCCAGTGATGAAAACATTCAAGCAGAACTAGGTAGAAACAGAGGGCCAAAATTGAATGCTATGCTTAGATTAGGGGTTTTGCAACCTGAGGTCTATAAACAAAGTCTTCCTGGAAGTAATTGTAAGCATCCTGAAATAAAAAAGCAAGAATATGAAGAAGTAGTTCAGACTGTTAATACAGATTTCTCTCCATGTCTGATTTCAGATAACTTAGAACAGCCTATGGGAAGTAGTCATGCATCTCAGGTTTGTTCTGAGACACCTGATGACCTGTTAGATGATGGTGAAATAAAGGAAGATACTAGTTTTGCTAAAAATGACATTAAGGAAAGTTCTGCTGTTTTTAGCAAAAGCGTCCAGAGAGGAGAGCTTAGCAGGAGTCCTAGCCCTTTCACCCATACACATTTGGCTCAGGGTTACCGAAGAGGGGCCAAGAAATTAGAGTCCTCAGAAGAGAACTTATCTAGTGAGGATGAAGAGCTTCCCTGCTTCCAACACTTGTTATTTGGTAAAGTAAGCAATATACCTTCTCAGTCTACTAGGCATAGCACCGTTGCTACCGAGTGTCTGTCTAAGAACACAGAGGAGAATTTATTATCATTGAAGAATAGCTTAAATGACTGCAGTAACCAAGTAATATTGGCAAAGACATCTCAGGAACATCACCTTAGTGAGGAAACAAAGTGTTCTGCTAGCTTGTTTTCTTCACAGTGCAGTGAATTGGAAGACTTGACTGCAAATACAAACACCCAGGATCCTTTCTTGATTGGTTCTTCCAAACAAATGAGGCATCAGTCTGAAAGCCAGGGAGTTGGTCTGAGTGACAAGGAATTGGTTTCAGATGATGAAGAAAGAGGAACGGGCTTGGAAGAAAATAATCAAGAAGAGCAAAGCATGGATTCAAACTTAGGTATTGGAACCAGGTTTTTGTGTTTGCCCCAGTCTATTTATAGAAATGAGCTAAATGTTTATGCTTTTGGGGAGCACATTTTACAAATTTCCAAGTATAGTTAAAGGAACTGCTTCTTAAACTTGAAACATGTTCCTCCTAAGGTGCTTTTCATAGAAAAAAGTCCTTCACACAGCTAGGACATCATCTTTGACTGAATGAGCTTTAACATCCTAATTACTGGTGGACTTACTTCTGGTTTCATTTTATAAAAGCAAATTCCGGTGTCCCAAAGCAAGGAATTTAATCATTTTGTGTGACATGAAAGTAAAGCCAGTCCTGCCAATGAGAAGAAAAAGACACAGCAAGTTGCAGCGTTTATAGTCTGCTTTTACATCTGAACCTCTGTTTTTGTTATTTAAGGTGAAGCAGCATCTGGGTGTGAGAGTGAAACAAGCGTCTCTGAAGACTGCTCAGGGCTATCCTCTCAGAGTGACATTTTAACCACTCAGGTAAAAAGCGTGTGTGTGTGTGTGCACATGCGTGTGTGTGGTGTCCTTTGCATTCAGTAGTATGTATCCCACATTCTTAAGTTTGCTGACATCATCTCTTTGAATTAATGGCACAATTGTTTGTGGTTCATTGTCTCCTTAAATTAGACTGTAAGCACCTTGATGGAACTCATACTACCTTTTATTTCACACACACGCACACGCGCACACACGGCCTACACACACACTGCCTAGCTCATTGTAGCATACTAAATACTGATTTTAATGAATAAGCTAAACCTTCGAAACCCATTTGCTAATCCCAGCACTTTGGGAGGCCAAGGTGGGTGGATCATCTCAGGTCAGAAGTTTGAGACCAGCCTGGCCAACATGGTGAAACCCCACATCTACTAAAAATACAAAAATTAGCTGGGCGTGGTGGCCAATGCCTTGTAATCCCAGCTACTCTGGAGGCTGAGACAGGAGAATCGCCTGAACCTGGGAGGCGGAGGTTGCACTGAGCTGGGATTGTACCACTGCACTCCAGCCTGGGTGACAAAGTGAGACTCCATCTCAAAAACAAACAAACAAAAACACATCATTTCCCCTATAGCAAAAACATGACGGCACTTACTGTATCAAGAGAGGTGAGAAAAAGGAGCCACAGCAGGATGATTCAAGGGGCTCTGCATAGCTCCATTTTAAGAATATGCCTACTGCAGGTCAGAGAAGGTAAGCAAACTGCCTAAGGCCACACAGCCAGGTACAGAACTCTCACCAATATTATTGCCAGCAATTGCAATTTTGGTGTTTATTCTTGGTACCAAGTTGGAGACTATAGGGTTCTCTTCCTAATAGAGACCATCTAGCCTTTCACTGTTTTGTGGATACTTCTTTCTCTTCTTTTTTTTTTTCTTCCCTTTTAAAATCTAGTTATTTTTTTCTTTTTGGTTTCTTTGACACAGGGTCTCTTACTCTGTTACCCAGGCTGGAATGGAGTAGTGCAGTCATGGTTCACTGTAGCTTTGACTTCCTGGGCTCAAGCGATCCTCCTACCTCAGCTTCCCGAGTAGCTGGGACCACAGGCGCCCACCAACACCTCCAGCTAATTTTTAAGTTTTTACTAGAGACGACATCTCACTATGTTGCCCAGGCTGGTCTCAAAATCCTGGGCTCAAGTGATCCCACCTCAGCCTCCCAAAATGCTGGGATTACAGGTGTGTGCAACCACGCCTGGCCTATTTTTTTTTTAATTGCTCATAAATCATCTTTTTTCTTTAAAAAAAGAAAGATGGGAGGCTAAAGCAGGAGAATCACTTGAACCCAGGAGGCGGAGGTTGCAGTGAGCTGAGATCATGCTGCTGCTCTCCAGCCTGGGCAACAAGAGTGAAACTCCATCTCAAAAAAAAAAGAAAGTACACAATTTTACTTTCTGGACCTAATGGTCAAGGCCAATAATTTGGTCACCTATGAAGTAAATAAAAGCTTTACCATATATATGACCATTTGGTAATGTAATATGAAATGTTTATGTACTAAAGGCAGAATAGTCTAGAAAAAACATTCTGTATCACAACGTCTAAAAATTAATATCATCTTCATCATAGAACCAGGCTCTGTCTCCTAATTTTTTTTTGAGATGGAGTTTTGCTCTGTCACCCAGGCTGGAGTGCAGTGGCACAATCTTGGCTCACTACAACCTTCAGCTCCCAGGTTCAGGATCAAGTGATTTTCGTGCTTCAGCCTTCTAAGTAGCTGGGATTACAGGTGACTGCCACCATGCCCAGCTCATTTTTTTGTATTTTTTTAGTAGAGAGAGGGTTTCACCATGTTGGCCAGGCTCGTCTCGAACTCCTGACCTCAAATAATCCACCCGTCTCAGCCTCCCAAAGTGCTGAGATTACAGGCGTGAGCCACCAGGCCTGGCCTCCTAATTTTTATTTGTAGAAGTGGCACCAAAATTTTCCAAGTTCTCATGCAAAAATTCAGGCTCATCTCAGTTTATTTTTTTCATTTATTTATCTCCCACTAAATTGACAACTTCTAATAATTAGGTTGGTTCTTTGTATTCCCAGCACAGGGTTCTATGCAGAATACACACACAGCAGTTGCTGGCAATAATATTGGTGAGAGTTCTGTACTGGGCTATGTGATCTTAGACAGTTTGCTTATGTTCTCTGACCTGCCGTAGGCACATTCTTAAAATGAAGCTGTTCAGACCCCCTCGATTCATCCTGCTGTGGCTTCTTTTTCCCACCTAAATCTTAAATACCCTTTTAGCTGCTAGTAAGTGAATGATGTTTTTTTATGAACTTTCTGAAGTCAGATTAGATGAAGTTGAGAAAAGCCTGATATTCTTATAAAGTTATATATGTGCATCATAGAAAACTTAGAAAATACAGATAAACAAAAATCATCCATGGACGAACCTTGAAGACATTGTGTTAACTGAAATAAACTGGACACCAAAGGACACATGTTATATGCTTGCACTTACATGAGATACCTAGAATAGTTACATTTGGTTACTCTGGGTACATTGCCTATAGATAAGCCTTGCTCCACAAGGAGCAGTTTAAAAAAAAAAGATAAATTCATAGGATGGAAGGTAGAATAGTGGTTACTAGGGACTTGGGGAGGGGGAAATGGGGAGTTACTGTTTGATGAGTGCAGATTTCAGTTTGGGATGATGAAAAAGTTCTGGAGATAGATAGTGGCAGTGGTAACACAACAGTGTGAAAATACTTAATGCCACTGAACTGTACACTTAAAATGATTAAAATGGTAAGTTAATTGCAATTTGTGTTATCCAGAAATGGTTAGCAATTTATTGGTGTATATTCTTTTAGTATTCCTGTGTGTGCACAGGGGTGCTTGTATATACTTTATCTTTAAAATATATCCAGGAAGCTAGGCATAGTGGCTTACACCTGTAATCCCAGCACTTTGGGAGGGTGAGGCAGGAAGATTGCCTGAGCCCCGGAGGTCAAGGCTGCAGTGAGTTGTGATCACGCTACTGCACTCTGTTCTGGGCAACCCCTGTCTGGGAAAAAAAAAAAAAAATTAGTGAGGCTTAGTGGTGCACACCTGTAGTCTCAGCTACTTGAGAGGCTGGGGTAGGATTGCTTGATCCCAGCAAGTTGAGGCCGTGGTGAGCCATGATGGTGCCACTGCACTCCATCCTGGGTGATATGGTGAGACCCTGTCTCAGAAACAAGAAATCCAGATAATTCTGTACATTATAATCTAGCTTTTACTGGATCATTAAAATTCTTTTTTCTTTTTTTTTTTTTTTTTTCTCTGAGATGGAGTTTCACTCTTGTTGCCCAGGCTGGAGTGCAATGGTGTGACCTCGGCTCACCGCATCCTCTGCCTCCCGGGTTCTGCGATTCTCCTGCCTCAGCCTCCCGAGTAGCTGGGATTACAGGCATGTGCCACCATGCCCAGCTAACTTTGTATTTTTAGTAGAGACAGGGTTTCTCCATGTTGGCCAGGCTGGTCTCAAACTCCTGACCTCAAGTGATCCACCCGCCTCGGCCTCCCAAAGTGCTGGGGTTACAGGCGTGAGCCACCGCACTCAGCCTGGGTCGTTAAAATTCTTAAGTGACTTCATTTTTAATTACTATATGGGATTCTATCTTTCCAGTGTATCATGATTTATTTGACCTATTGCTGAATGTTGGAGGTTTCAGGGTAAGAGGCACAGTTTGCTATTATGTACATCACTATAGTGGCATCCTGGTAGCTAAATATTTGCCTACATCCCTGATTATTTCCTTAGTCTAAATTACTGGGACTAGGATTTTGGTGTTTGATACATGTTACTAAATTGTTTTTTAGAAAGATTAAACCAGTTTATGCTCTTCCAGCCCCTGTGGTATATGATAGTTCCCATTTTCCTGTACCTTGCCAACACTGGGTGATATCCAGTTTTAAAATCTAAATCTTGCATTGCTATGAGAACTACAATTAGAGAAGGCTTATCTTCTACTGCCCATTCTCTGTACAGAGCAAATCCCTCTAGACCTGAAGCCCCTTGGAGTTGTCAAGAAACCTTTGAGATGACTCCCCACTCTGTATCTGAGCTGTCACCAGTATTCTCCACTTCTTCAGGATTGCCATGGCAACTAAATTGATGAAAAGATTTAGGAGGCCTTTTCTCTGTTTGCAATTCCTATGATCCTTTTTGAATGTGGGTTTGGGACTCTGTCAATATACCCATCATCTAATTCTGTCCATTGTGTTTTAAAGTTTAGGGTTGCAATTTCTGATTACATCTGCCTTAGCCATACTGTATTATATTTGACATTCAATATACAATGTCCTTGTTTTTCTGTATTTCTAATCTTATTCCCAGAGATGTGTCTATTTGTTCAGGATTCATTTTGCAATGTGTTTTTACTAAGCATCTACCCAAAACAGTTGAAGTCAGATTTCATGCTATCTTACGTCTAAAGTAGCACAGGCAGGAAAAACTATTGAAGCGGGATTTTTTTTTCCCTTTTTGTACTGAACCGAGAAAAAGTATATAGATGATAGAGAATTCCTAATTTGGTATCATTGATATCTGGGTTTTTGTTTGTTTTTACAGAAGACTGATTAACTATACTTATTTATTAATTTATCTTCTCATTAATAAACACTTGCTGAGTGCTTACTGTCTGCTAGGCATTAGGGAGACAAATATGATTAAGGGAAGATTCCTCCTATCAAGATCATGTGTTCCATTTGGGTATACTAATGCATTAGCAATGTAAATCAAGTAGTGAGAGATCATCTGTTCCCGATAGGAGATGGATTATTGGTGGGGACTTCTGTGTGTGTGTGTGTGTGTGTGTGTGTGTGTGTGTGTGTGTGTGTGATAAAGTAAATATAGGAAATCTTAATTATAGATTCTAAGTAGTAGATATATAAACACTCATTGCAAAGTTGCTTCAAGTTTTCTGTATATTTGAAAATATTCACAACATGTCGACAAAACTAGCATGATAAAGCCACTATTTGTGCTAAGACTTCAGCTTGTATTTGGATTAGGCTTATTATGTAGTAGTAGGAACATTAGAAATAGTTTTAACTCATTAAATACACATGTTTTATGGGAAGGTTTTATATATATATTTATATGTAATGAATGTGAACAAACAAGGGTCAGATATACACTCTGCTTCCCTCCAGACCAGTTCCGGCTGCTCTGCTGCACATTTCAGGAGTCTTATTAGAATTAGCCACATTCTGCCCACTTGCCCTTACTTCTCATATTTCACAACTCCTCCTGGTGGGGACTTAAGGAGACATTCAAACTAGGCCTTGAAAGATGAGAATTTTTCCAAGTGGAAAAAGAGGAGTGGCAGCAAGTAAGGTAAAGGTACAGAGTCATGGAATTCCCAGGAAACATAAAGTTGTCATGTGTTATAGGAAAACAACTTGTGTGAGGGGTGTTGGGAGAAATGAGAGATAATACCAGGGTGTAAAGGGCCTTTTGAATGCTATGTTTAGGAATTTTATCCTAATGGCAGTAATGACTAACAATTATATAGTGTTCAAAAAGTATAACTCAGCAGTGGTATACCACTAAGGGTTTTTTTTCTTTTCTTTTCTTTTTTTTTTTTTTTTTTTTTTTTGAGACAGAGTTTTGCTCTGTTGCCCAGGCTGGAGTGCCGTGGCACGATCTCGGCTCACTGCACTTCCGCCACCTGGGTTCAAGTGATTCTTCTGCCTCAGCCAGGGTTTCACTGTGATGGCCAGGATGGAGCACTAAGGGTCTTTATGGAAGAAAAAGACATGATAAACAAGGCTTTTAGGGAACTTCTACAGTAATGTAGCTGTATTAAAAGTAGAGATCAGAGCAGCATAGTAGAAGTAGAAGGCTAGAGCTAATTGAAGGAGCACTTCAGAATTAGAATCAAGAAGTCTTAGAAACCTATTGGTTTTATTCTCCCTAATGTATTTGGCCACTTACCTGCTGGGGAATTTGTCTAAGTTATAAAAAATAATTCCTTTGGGAAACCCAAAGGAAAGTTATCTATTAATAATTACCCCACTACTTTTTCTGATTTATGTAATGGCCACGTAGAGGTTAGATGTGATGGTTGTGACAGTAGTGACTAATACAGCCTGTGAAGCATTTTGGTCAGATATCTATGTGCTTTCATTCCAGGTTGACTGAGGCAAGACTTTGGCTAGGGTTTGATCAGTGATGTAACTACTCACGAGTACCACGTGGTGGCAATGGCATTGCTGCAGACCTTGGCAGCAAAGCAGTGTTAGAGTAGCAGTAGAAACCTTTGTGAAGCTAGGAATACATTTTCTGGTCATAAAAACCTCCTGAAAATTGTGAACTCAGTGTAGCAGGAGAAAGAAGATGGCTTGTTTTTAGTAAAGGGCAAAGTCATTTTTAAGGATCAGAAGAAGAAATGGAGAGTGAAACAATGTGTTCCTGCCCTACTCCCCCACTGGACTTTTTGGCAACCATTGATGTTCCTTCTAAAAGTGATTTTTAAACATGTATATTTTGAAGCCAGGCACAGTGACTCACGCCTGTAATCCCAGCACTTTGGGAGGCTGAGGCGGGAGGATCATGTGGTCAGGAGATCCAGACCATCCTGGCTAACACGGTGAAACACCATTTCTACTAAAAATACAAAAATTAGCTGGGCATGGTGGCGAGCGCCTGTAATCCCAGCTACTCAGGAGGCTGAAGCAGAAGAATGGCTTGAACCTGGGAGGCGGAGCTTGCAGTGAACCGAGATTGCGCCACTGCACTCCAGCCTGGGCAACAAAGTGAGACTCCGTCTCAAAAAAAAAAAAAAAAAAACATTAGTCGGGCATGGTAGCAGGTGCCTGTAATCCCAGCTACTTGGGAGGCTGAGGCAGGGAGAATTGCTTGAACCAGGTAGGCGGAGGTTGCAGTGAGCCAAGATCGCACCACTGCACTCCAGCCTGGGGCAACAGAGCAAGACTGTCTCAAAATAAGTAAATAAATAAAATAAATTCTTAAAAAGGATATTTTGGAAAACTCCTTACATACCTAAATTCTTTGTTTATCAAATACTTGGACTTAGCACATTCTTCTTTGAAATGGACCAATAAACAACAGGAGCCCATAAGCAAAAAGAACTCATTATTTTAAAAACAGTAACTATCCTTACAGGCTTTCTCAGGGCTCTTTCTGTTGGATCCTTCCCTCTCACAGGTCCTTGCTAATGATCTCTAGGTGGACACATTCTAGATGAGATGTCCCTGTCTAGAATGGCAGCACCATGAGGGCTATATCCTCAGTACTAGGACAGCACCTGGTGCTTAATAGATAGTAAATAGTTGTCTAATTAACTGAGCAAACAGATAGATTCATGAATTAGCTTTTTGCTTTTTCTGTTAGAAACTAAAGATTCAGGTCAGGCACAATGGCTCATGTCTCTAATCCCAGCACTTTGGGAGGCCGAGGTGGGCTGATCACTTGAGGTCAGGAGTTCAAGACCAGCCTGGCCAACATAGTAAAACCCTGTTTCTACAAAAATTACCAAAATTAGCCGGGCATCTTGGCAAGCACCTGTAATGCCAGCTACTTGAGAGGCTGAGGTGGGAGAATCGCTTGAACCTGGGAGGAAGAGGTTGCAGTGAGCCGAGATGGTGCCAGCCTGGGTGACAGAGGGAGACTTAAAAAAAAAAGAAAGAAAAAAAGAAAAGAAACTAAAGGTTCAAAGAATCCCAGAAAAGGAAGAGTCCTCACAAGCCAGTAATCTAGGCAGGATTACTGATAGTATTTTTATATTTGTTGTATTTTTATAAAATGCCATAGATAGAGGGCTTTTTTCAACATTACATCAGTCTAAAAATCACACATTTTTATATGAACTAACCTAAATGTCTGATGAATCTCACAACACCAAGTCTTTGAAATGTGCCCATATAAATAAAATGTTAACAGATTCATGCTAATTTTAAATATCGATAGTGTTTAAATACCTTAATTATTTTTTCACTCCCTAGCTTTAAAAAAGAAAATAACCAACTTCAAAAGGACATCACAATAACATCAAGTCTATTGGGGGGAATTTGAGGATTTTTTCCCTCACTAACATCATTTGGAAATAATTTCATGGGCATTAATTGCATGAATGTGGTTAGATTAAAAGGTGTTCAGCCAGAACTTGTAGTTCCATACTAGGTGATTTCAATTCCTGTGCTAAAATTAATTTGTATGATATATTTTCATTTAATAGAAAGCTTCTCAAAGTATTTCATTTTCTTGGTGCCATTTATCGTTTTTGAAGCAGAGGGATACCATGCAAGATAACCTGATAAAGCTCCAGCAGGAAATGGCTGAACTAGAAGCTGTGTTAGAACAGCATGGGAGCCAGCCTTCTAACAGCTACCCTTCCATCATAAGTGACTCTTCTGCCCTTGAGGACCTGCGAAATCCAGAACAAAGCACATCAGAAAAAGGTGTGTATTGTTGGCCAAACACTGATATCTTAAGCAAAATTCTTTCCTTCCCCTTTATCTCCTTCTGAAAAGTAAGGACCTAGCTCCAACATTTTATGATCCTTGCTCAGCACATGGGTAATTATGGAGCCTTGGTTCTTGTCCCTGCTCACAACTAATATACGAGTCAGAGGGACCCAAGGCAGTCATTCATGTTGTCATCTGAGTACCTACAACAAGTAGATGCTATGGGGAGCCCATGGAAGATACATGGTATACAACATAGCTCTTGCTCTATCGGAAGCTAAGTGGAATGGGAGAAATTGGTGACAGGCAACCCCATAATTTCAGAAAGCTATGAAAAGTACTCAGACATATTCCTTATAACACTGGTGTCACATCACAAAGACCTATTTAATGTGCTTCTGATTTATAGGGAGAGACATCCTATACTTCAGGAACTGCACTTTGATCCACAGAAAGCCTAGTGATGTAGAGCTCCTGTTAGTTCAAAAGGAAAAGAAAAGAACAACACAGAAAGCCTAATTATGCAATAGAGTCAAGTGCTTTATAGCAATGTTACAGTTATCAAAAAAAATCCAGATGGACCTCTGAGAGGATGCCATTGGAGTAACCAGGCAGATGCAGTTGATCAGAGCTGACTTCCTATAAGAAGTGAGCACTGAGCTGAGGAATAATGGCATAAATGAAGGAAAGTGAGATGGAAATTTGAGTTTTTAATTGGAAAGACAATACATCAGGCAGGTTTTTAAATAGGGGCAAACAAACAGACACATAGGAGATGCTAGGCATGGGGTCCCTACTAGGATGCTGCTTAGAAACATGCAGGGGTGGTGAGTACTCCCAAAGTACACTTCATTCCTAGCTCAGTGATTCTTATCTGAGTGTTAAAGTTCCTTCTTCAGCACCCTGTTCCACAGTCCAACTGGGAACTTTAAGACCTTTCTTGGAGTCTTTCTAGGAACTCAAGTCTGCTACTTATACAGAACAGTGGCTTTGGTCCCCAGTTGTGCCTTGCAGTATTTTTGCGTTCAGGAAGAAACAGTAGCTCTTGGATAAAGAAGCTAGCTAGAAACTCTGTTGCTATGGCAGTGCTTCAAAATGTATTTCCTTAAATGCTTTCTTTGTAACTATCTTCATTTAGTTCATCTCTCAGATAATGAGAGATCAGAGTCCCATCCCCAGTATAATACTCTTCTTTGGGGTACTTTCACCATCTTCAGTCTAAACACAGACTAGACTTTCAATTATAATGTGTAAGATGTAAAATGTTATTATTGTGTGACTTTGAATATCTGTGTAAATCTACTATCTCCTCTTTGGTATATACGTGTGCTTATTTTTTTCTGGAGATCTGTAACTGAAATGCTTAATTTCTGAATTGTTTTGGATATCACAACTTAATACCAACATAAGTTTTGAGCCTTTTCCTCCCTAAATCTGATGTCAGTCTAACTGAAACTCAAATGAACTTTTTAGAAATAATTTTTTCTTTTCTTTAATTTTTTTTTTAAGTAGAGACAGGGACGCACTGTTAACTAGGCTGGTCTTGAACTCCTGATCTTGAGCCATCCTCCCCGACCTGAGCCTCACCTTATAGAGAGGGTCTTGCTCTGTTGCCCAAGCTGGAGGGCAGTGGCATAATCACAGCTCACTGCAGCCTCTCAACCTCCTCAAGCGATCCTCCTGCCTTAGCCTCCCAAGTAGCTGGGACTATAGGCGTCCACCACCATACCCAGCTAATTTTTTTTTTTTTTTTTTGTAGAGACAAGGTCTCCCTGTGTTGCCCAAGTTGGTCTCAAACTCCTGGACTCAAGCAGTCCTCTCACCTCAGCCTCCCAAAGTGCTGGGGTTACAGGTGTGAGCCATGGCACCTGGCCAGAACTTCTAGTAAAAAGAATATTGTTGCCGGGTACGGTGGCTCACGCCTGTAACCCCAGCACTTTGGGAGGCCAAGGCAGGCGAATCACCTGAGGTCGGGAGCTCGAGACCAGCCTGACCAACATGGAGAAACCACATCTCTACTAAAACTACAAAAAATTAGCCAGGCGTGGTGGCACATGCCTGTAATCCCAGCTACTTGGGAGCCACGGTGCCCGGCCTAGTTTATTATTTCTTAATATCTGTTGTCTTCCAGTGTCTTCCTTAATTCTTCACAATACCCTGTACAATGCTTAGCACACAGTGGGCAGTCTGTAAGTTTATTAAATGTTTGGTGTGGCCCATACTTCCTATCCACAAAGAATGTAACATGTTAAGACATCTAGATGAGGGAATGATTTAAGAGGAACTACAATAATATTCTGAAACTTGGACTCTGGATCTCTGCATTTAGACTTTCCTAAACCAGCCAGCAAGTAGATCATCATGTCACAAGGCCTAGGTTGGGCTTGCTGTTCAGAGAATGAATTAAGGATTAAGGAGAAAAAAAAGCAGAAAGGTTTTGCTGTGTTTTTCAGGTTCTATTGAGTTGTTAACTTCTAACAAGTTATCTTATTTGCTTCATTGCATGAGGCCCATTGTAGTAAGAAGAGGAATTTATATGCTAAATGTTCTGGTGATAGAATGACTTTTCTTTTTTTTTACAGTCCAAAGGTCTTTTTTTTTTTTTTTTTTTTTTTTTAACACCTATTATGCCATGAATTCATAGGGAATAGGTTCCAGCTGCTCAGGCTCCTTCCCATTGGTTCTCACAAAGTGTGCTTCTCTGGGTGGAACAGGCTGGTGCTTCAGTTGAACCCACGTACCTTTCTCTTTGGCTTCTTTCTTTTTCTGATCATTTTCCTTCACGCGTTTCAGGAAGCTGTCTTGGCTCTTAGAGTGTTTAATGTGCTCAATACGCACATTAATTCTCTTGGCAAGAATCTTGCCCTTAACTTGTTTACAGCGATGCCAACAGCATGCTGGGTCACATTGTAGACTTTTCCAGTTTTGCCATGGTAACACTTGTGGGGCATTCCTTTTTGAACAGTACCCGTTCCCTTGATGTCTACAATTTCACCTTTCTTACAGATTCGCATATACATGGCCAAAGGAACAACTCCATGTTTTCTAAAAGGCCTAGAGAACATATATCAGGTGCCTCTCCTCTTTCCCTTTGTGTTCGTCATTTTGGCAAATTACTGAAAGATGGTGGTTCTGGCCAAAAGGAGGAATGACTTTTTAATAGCTGTGTTTGTATCTGAGCCTTCCCTCTGCCTTTCATTTTTTTTTGTTTTGTTTTGTTTTGTTTTTGTTTGAGATGAAGTTTCACTTTTGTTGCGCAGGCTGGAGTGCAATGGTGTGATTTCGGCTCACTACAATGTCCGCCTCAGCCTCCCGAGTAGCTGGGATTACAGGCACCCGCCACCACGCCCAGCTAATTTTTGTATTTTTAGTAGAGACAGGGTTTCACCATGTTGGCCGGGCTGATCTCAAACTCCTGACCTCAGGTGATCTGCCCACCTCGACCTCTCAAAGTGCTGGGATCATAGGCGTGAGCCACATCACCCGGCCACTTTTTTCTTTTTTTTAACTCTTTCCAATGGTTAATTCTGTTTGATATGATTCCTTGGAACTTGCACATTACCCTTTATCAATTATCACCCTGTATTGGGGGTGAGGAGGATGATACCTCTCTTCATAGTTAGATCCTGCTTACTTTCAACAGAGTTCTTAACAATCCTAGAAACTCACAGGTCCAGAAAAGACAAGCATAAAGGAAACTATAAATAATGCATTTGAAGACTAACTCAGGAAATCAATGATTATTTCCCCCCAGGCTACCCAGTGTCTTAAAAAAACAGTTTAATTAATACAATCTTTTGTTTCAATTTTCTACCTATATTTATGGCTTTTAGCTTTTCTAATAAAAGCTCAAAATGAATTACAGTCATCAGTGACTTTTTAATGAATAGAAGACATTTGCAATTTTTAACTATTTGTTTTTACTTATTAAATATTTCCGCCTTGGCCAGGCGTAGTGGCTCACGCCTATAATCCCAGCACTGTGAGATGCCAAGGCAGGAGGATCACTTGAGTTTAAGAGTTCTAGACCAGGCTGGGTATGGTGGCTCATGCCTATAATCCCAGCACTTTGTGAGGCCAAGGTTGGCGGATCACCTGAGGTCAGGAGTTTAAGACCAGCCTGGCCAATATGGTAAAACCCCATCTCTACAAAAAATACAAAAATTAGCCAAGGGGTGGTGGTGGGCACCTATAATCCCATCTTCTTGGGAGGCTAAGGCAGGAGAATTGCTTGAACCTGGAGGCAGAGGTTGCAGTGAGCCGAGATCATGCCACTGTATTCCAGCCTGGGTAACAGAGCAAGACTCTGTCTCAAAAAAAAAAAAAAAAAAAAAGAGTTTGAAACCAGCCTGGTCAACACAGCAAGACACCCATCTCTTTGAAAAATAACGGTCGGGCGCAGTGGCTCACGCCTGTAATCCCAGCACTTTGGGAGGCCGAGGCAGTCAGATCACCTGAGGTCGGGAGTTCGAGACCAGCCTGACCAACATGGAGAAACCCCATCTCTACTAAAAATACAAAATTAGTTGGGCGTGGTGGTGCATACCTGTAATCCCAGCTACTTGGGAGGCTGAGGCAGGAGAATAGCTTGAACCTGGGAGGCAGAGAGGTTGTGGTGAGCCAAGATCACGCTATTGCACTGCAGCCTGGGCAACAAGAGCAAAACTCCGTCTCAAAATAAATAAATAAATAAAAATAAATAAATAAGTACTTCTGCCTTTAAGCCACTTCCTAGAAGGCAGTGGCACAAAGTGATACATTTGGAGGAGTAAATATATTACAAAATGAATTAGGCCGGGCGCAGTGGCTCATGTCTGTAATCCCCGCACTTTGGGAGGCCAAGGCGGGTGGATCACTTGAGGTCAGGAGTTCGAGACTAGCCTGACCAACAGGGTAAAATCCCATCTCTACTAAAAACACCAAAAAAACTAGCTGGGCGTGGTGGCAGGCACCTGTAATGTCAGCTACTAGGAAGGCTGAGGCAGGAGAATCGCTTGAACCCAGGAGGTGGAGGTTGCAGTGAGCCAAGATTGCACCATTGCACTCCAGCTTGGGCGACAGAGTGAGACTCCGTCTCAAAAAAAAAAAAAAGAACTAACATGCCAGAACTTTGCCTTCAGTATGTTTTGTGATTTTTCCCTTCTTGTGCCATTTCATCATTAGTTCCATGTATTATTTAAGATTTCTTATCAACCAGCACCTTGGGATTTTTTTGTGTATGTGTTGGTTTAGGGGGTTTATTTGTTTTTTTCTTTTTTTTTTGGTAATTGAAAATGTGAAGCAAAATGTCACCTGTTTTTTCTTTCATGTCTGACACTCATGTCTTGTTTACCCCCGACATGCAGAAGCTGAAATCCCCATTTCATACAGTCTTTAATGTGGAGGCAGTAGGGATGGAGAAAATAATGTACTTTGTGCTCTCCGGTACTCTTTCTTTCCTATTGTCTGAGGGGATTTGGGCATAATTTATTTTGCTGCAGAGATAAAAATTTGTTATATATATTTTTTATCATTCAGGGCCAAGGAATATAGATTTTTTTTTCAGCCTTGTCTCAGCTGGGTGTCTTTATTTACTCTGTCTTAAAGTGTTCCTTTTATTATCATTATTATTTTTTAATCACTGAATTCCATTGGGTGCTAGCATCTGTCTGTTGCATTGCTTGTGTTTATAAAATTCTGCCTGATATACTTGTTTAAAAACCAATTTGTGTATCATAGATTGATGCTTTTGAAAAAAATCAGTATTCTAACCTGAATTATCACTATCAGAACAAAGCAGTAAAGTAGATTTGTTTTCTCATTCCATTTAAAGCAGTATTAACTTCACAGAAAAGTAGTGAATACCCTATAAGCCAGAATCCAGAAGGCCTTTCTGCTGACAAGTTTGAGGTGTCTGCAGATAGTTCTACCAGTAAAAATAAAGAACCAGGAGTGGAAAGGTAAGAAACATCAATGTAAAGATGCTGTGGTATCTGACATCTTTATTTATATTGAACTCTTATTGTTAATTTTTTTCACCATACTTTCTCCATTTTTTTGCATACAGGCATTTATACACTTTTATTGCTCTAGGATACTTCTTTTGTTTAATCCTATATAGGTTTTTTGAACCTATAACATAAGCTACAACATGAGAAATGTGCGGTTAGATAGATATGTCCCTTCTGAAGGTCAGAAAAAAATATAATGGAGGTAAAACCTGAACAAGCTTGGAAACTGATGGTAGACTTCTTCAAGGCAGCCCTTGCCCTAATTAAAATTCTTGTCTTTCTAGAAAAAGTCTAGCTGTTGATTTACCACAGAAAATAATAATAATAATTACTATTATTATTATTTTTTGAGACAGGGTCGCCCTGTGTCACCTAGATTGCAGTGGCGCAATCATGGCTCACTGCATCCTCCGTTTTTCAGGCTCAAGCAATCCTCCCACCTTAGCCTCCTGAGTAGCTGGGTCCACAAGCATGCGCCACCCACACCCACTAAGTTTTTGTATTTTTGGTAGAGATGGAGTTTTACCTTGTTGCCCAGGCTGGTCTCAAATTCCTGGACTCAAGTAGTCCGCCCGCCTTGCCCTCCCAAAGCCAGAAAACATTTAGAATATCTTTCAGAGATGTGTATTTACACCACTATTAACACAGGGCTGTATAGCAGTCCAGTACTGGACTATGTAGTCCAGTACCATTCTTTTCCTTACTGGAGGGCCAGGCGTGGTGGCAGGTGCCTGTAATCCCAGCTACTCAGGAGGCTGAGGCAGGAGAATTGCTTGAACCTGGGAGGCAGAGGTTGCAGTGAGCCGGGACCGTGCCATTGCACTCCAGCCTGGGCGACAGAGCAAGACTCCGTCTCAAAAAAAAAAAAAAAAAAAAAAAGACTCCATCTCAAAACAAAAAAAAAAGAGAGAGAGAGCAGTAATTCAGGTCTCACCCATCTTCAATCAGGGGGCCTAGCCTTAGTATTTGACCCATAGTAAGCACCCAATAATTGTTTAAATTAATTAACCTCTGAGGCCCTTTAAATCTGTTGATAAGTATCTTATTTTGCAAAGTCCTAAGCACTTGGAAGAGCAGAGGAACTATTTACTGGGTGTGTATGCTTTTCTAGCAATATTTTATAGCTGGCTTTTATTTTTAGAATGAATTTGAACATTGAAAAGGCAGGCAATAGGGATGATTCTGTGAATTCTGCTAAAACTGAGTAGAAAGAATGAGTGTAGAGATGTCGACATTGATCAACTTTCTATCTTCATAAGAGATCTGATTCTAACATATCCATTTAGACTCAAGTAGAATATTGTGTATAGAGTGAGTGGCAGTGAGTAATTTGGTAAAAATTTGCTGACCTGCTTTTATTCTTTCTTCCTTTCTTTCTTCCTTTCCTTCCTTCCTTCCGTCCTTTCCTTTCCTTTCCCTCCCTTCCTTCCTTCTTTCCTTCTTTCTTTCCTTTCTTTCCTTTCTTCCTTTCTTTCCTTCCTCCCTTCCTTTTCTTTTTTTCTTTCCTTTCCTTTTCTTTCCTTTCTTTCCTTTCCTTTCTTTCTTGACAGAGTCTTGCTCTGTCACCCAGGCTGGAGTGCAGTGGCGTGATCTTGGCTCACTGCAACCTCTGTCTCCCAGGTTCGAGCAATTTTCCTGCCTCAGCCTCCCAAGTAGCTGAGATTACAGGCGCCAGCCACCACACCCAGCTAGTGACCTGCTTTTAAACAGCTAGGAGATATGGTGCCTCAGACCAACCCAACCCCTCGGGGGAGATGTTATATGTCAACCCTGACATATTGGCAGGCAACATGAATCCAGACTTCTAGGCTGTCATGTGGGCTCTTTTTTGCCAGTCATTTCTGATCTCTCTGACATGAGCTGTTTCATTTATGCTTTGGCTGCCCAGGAAGTATGATTTGTCCTTTCACAATTGGTGGCGATGGTTTTCTCCTTCCATTTATCTTTCTAGGTCATCCCCTTCTAAATGCCCATCATTAGATGATAGGTGGTACATGCACAGTTGCTCTGGGAGTCTTCAGAATAGAAACTACCCATCTCAAGAGGAGCTCATTAAGGTTGTTGATGTGGAGGAGCAACAGCTGGAAGAGTCTGGGCCACACGATTTGACGGAAACATCTTACTTGCCAAGGCAAGATCTAGGTAATATTTCATCTGCTGTATTGGAACAAACACTTTGATTTTACTCTGAATCCTACATAAAGATATTCTGGTTAACCAACTTTTAGATGTACTAGTCTATCATGGACACTTTTGTTATACTTAATTAAGCCCACTTTAGAAAAATAGCGCAAGTGTTAATCAAGGTTTACTTGAAAATTATTGAAACTGTTAATCCATCTATATTTTAATTAATGGTTTAACTAATGATTTTGAGGATGAGGGAGTCTTGGTGTACTCTAAATGTATTATTTCAGGCCAGGCATAGTGGCTTACGCCTGTAATCCCAGTACTCCAGGAGGCCGAGGCAGGTGGATCAGCTGAGGTCAGGAGTTCAAGACCTGTCTGGCCGACATGGTGAAACCCTGTCTCTACTAAAAATACAAAAAAATTAACTGGGTGTGCTACTGCATGCCCGTAATCCTAGCTACTCTGGAGGCTGAGGCAGCAGAATCACTTGAACCCGGGAGGCGGAGGTTGCGGTGAGCCAAGATCACACCACTGCACTCCAGTCTGGGTGACAGAGCAAGACTCCATCTCAAAAAAAAAAAAAAAAAAAAAAAAAAATATATATATATATATATACATACACACATATATTTTATTTCAACTGTTAGACAAGAGTCCGAAGGCCAAAGAATAAAGTTTTAGGCCAGTCTTTTATTAGAAAATGAGTCAAATCCCAAAGCAAGTTTTTTTTTATGAGTTAATGAATATAAATGACTACATATTTTATGCCTTAAAAATCACTTTTAATGAATGGTGTTTTATGGCTTGTAAATCAGAGTTTTAATCAGTAAAGAAAGTTTTTAATCCTCAAAAACACGTTATCATAAAAGACACTGTTTGGCATCAAATGTGGTATTTGGCCATGTTCATTAGGGTCATTTTAGGAATCTCATACATTCTACTTAGCTATGCTTAATTCCTGATACCATGGCATTTTCTGAAATGTTTCAACGATGACATCTCTGCTGTTTTTAATTTGGTAATGATATCTGCTGATTTATTAAGTGAAAAAAGTAATGGTGTCATTACCTTGGATGAAGAAACAAAAATAAAGCATTTGCCACATTTTTCAACTTTTTTTTCCTTTCTTACAAAATTACTATAAGCTCATTGCCCCCAAATTGGACAATATAGGGAATAAAAAAGATAATTTGGGGTGGGGTTAGACGCGGGTCTTGTTATGTTGCCCAGGCTGGTCTCTAACTCCTGGCCTCATGCAATCTTCCTACCTTGGCCTCCCAAAGTGCTGGGATTATAGGTGTGAGCCACTTCACCAAGCTGAGATGCCACCTCTTAAAAGATAAAATAAGGACAGGTGCAGTGGCTCATGCCTGTAATCTCAGTACTTTGGGAGGCCAAGGTGGGAGGATTGCTCGAGGCCAAGAGTTCAAGACCAGCCTGGGCAATGTAGCGAGACCTGATCTCTATCAAAAGTTAAAAAAAAAAAAAAAAAACTAGCTGGGGCCAGGCATGGTGGGTGGCTTACGCCTGTAATCCCAGCACTTTGGGAGGCCGAGGCGGGCAGATCACCTGAGGGCAGGAGTTCAGGACCAACCTGACCAATATGGAGAAACCCTGTCTCTACTAAAAATACAAAATTAGCCAGGCTTGGTGGCTTATGCCTGTAGTCCCAGCTACTTGGGAGGCTGAGGCAGGAGAATCGCTTGAACCGTGGAGGCAGAGGTTTCAGTGAGCTGAGATCGCGCCATTGCACTCTAGCCTGGGCAACAAGAATGAAACTCCATCTCAAAAAAAAAAAAATTAGCTGGAAGGTGGCAAACACCTGTGGTCCCAGCTACTCAGGAGGCTGAGACAGGAAGATCACTTGAGTCCAGAAGGTCAAGGCTGCAGGTGAGCCATGTTTGTGCCACTGCACTGCAGCCTGGATGACAGACCGAGACCCTTCTCAAAAAAAAAAATATTACCCGTACTCTTTTTTGAGACGGAGTTTCACTCTTGTTGCCCAGGCTGGAGTGCAATGGCGCAATCTCGGCTCAGCGCAACCTCTGCCTCCTGGGTTCAAGCGATTCTCCTGCTTCAGCCTCCCCAGTAGCTGGGATTACAGGCATGCACCACCACGCCCGGCTAATTTTTTGTATTTTTAGTAGAGACAGGGTTTCTCCATGTTGGTCAGACTGGTCTCGACCTCTTGACCTCAGGTGATCCGCCCACCTTGGCCTCCCAAAGTGCTGGGATTACAGGCCTGAGCCACCGCACCCGGCCTGTACTCTTATTCTTTAATAATAAAATATTTCTGTGTTTCTTTGGTCATTTTACATAAACTTTTATTTATTTGTTTATTTTTATTTATTTATTTTTTTGAGACGGAGTCTCGCTCTGTTGCCCAGGCTGGAATGCAATGGTGCAATCTCAGCTCACTGCAAGCTCTGCCTCCCGGGTACACGCCATTCCCCTGCCTCAGCCTCCCAAGTAGCCGGGACTACAGGCGCCCGCCACCACGCCCAGCTAATTTTTTTTTTTGTATTTTCAGTAGAGACAGGGTTTCACTGTGTTAGCCAGGATGGTCTTGATCTCCTGACCTCGTGATCCACCCGTCTCGGCCTCCCAAAGTGCTGGGATTACAGGCGTGAGCCACCGTGCTCGGCCCATAAACTTTTATTTTTAAAATAATGTCATGATAAATAATATTGCTTAGGTGTCTTTAATATATTAGTAACATTTCTGTTTTATTGTATATCAACATTTATATTCAAATTAATGGGTGAAGAGTACTCCATTGGACTAGGTATATCGTAATTTAATCTCCTATTATTGGACAACTACATTGTTTCTAAAATTATACTATTACAAGCATTGTTACAGTGAACATTCCTATGACTAAACCTTTGCATACATCGTTTATCTCCCTAGGATATATTTCTAAAACTAGCATTGTTGACTGAAAGTGTAAACACGTGTTAAGGTGTTTGCTACATAATGCCATATTTCCTTTTTAGGAAACTAAGCTACTTTGGATTTCCACCAACACTGTATTCATGTACCCATTTTTCTCTTAACCTAACTTTATTGGTCTTTTTAATTCTTAACAGAGACCAGAACTTTGTAATTCAACATTCATCGTTGTGTAAATTAAACTTCTCCCATTCCTTTCAGAGGGAACCCCTTACCTGGAATCTGGAATCAGCCTCTTCTCTGATGACCCTGAATCTGATCCTTCTGAAGACAGAGCCCCAGAGTCAGCTCATGTTGGCAACATACCATCTTCAACCTCTGCATTGAAAGTTCCCCAATTGAAAGTTGCAGAATCTGCCCAGAGTCCAGCTGCTGCTCATACTACTAATACTGCTGGGTATCATGCAATGGAAGAAAGTGTGAGCAGGGAGAAGCCAGAATTGACAGCTTCAACAGAAAGGGTCAACAAAAGAATGTCCATGGTGGTGTCTGGCCTGACCCCAGAAGAATTTGTGAGTGTATCCATATGTATCTCCCTAATGACTAAGACTTAACAACATTCTGGAAAGAGTTTTATGTAGGTATTGTCAATTAATAACCTAGAGGAAGAAATCTAGGAAACAATCACAGTTCTGTGTAATTTAATTTCGATTACTAATTTCTGAAAATTTAGATCTAGATAAAGCTATAGTGTGGATTATTTTATGTATATTTACTTGAGAAAATAATTATTAAATATTAGTGGAAAAGCTATACTTTGGGTATGATATAGGACTTTCGAATTGGACTTTTCCTTTCTATCTGTAAAAGCAAGTAGGTATAGCTTTATTCCCCAGAAGGCATCTTTTTTTCCCCCTTGTCTCACATGGGTGAATTTACCAGCATATTTAACTAAATTCAGACTGGTTCCAAATGTACTGCTAGATAGTAGCATTTCTCTAGTGTTTGTTTTCATCCTGGCTTGTAAGACTGCCCTGCCACTTCTGCCCTGCAACATCCCTTGCTATTAGGATTTTGGCATCACCTTGGGTCCTTAATGCCAGAAATGGGAATTGCTTCATACTGTGGAAAAATACCCATTAAAATATTAAGACCAGTAAAACCTCGTTTCTGCTTGGGCTATTTGTGGATTTCAGACATCCTGAGAAGTTTACCACCCCTGTAATTAATTGTCATTGTCATCACTTCATAATAAAAATAATTGCATGGCCGGGCATGGTGGCTCAAGCCTGTAATCCCAGCACTTTGGGAGGCTGAGGTGGTCAGATCACCTGAGGTCAGGAGATCAAGACCAGCCTGACCAACATGAAGAAACCCCATCTTTACTAAAAATACACAATTAGCCGGGCATGGTGGCGCATGCCCATAATCCCAGCTACTCAGGAGGCTGAGGCAGGAGAATTGCTTGAACCCGGGAGGCGGAGGTTGCGGTGAGCTGAGATTGCACCATTGCACTCCGGCCTGGGCAACAAGAGCGAAACTCTGTCTCAATAATAAGAAGAAGAATTGCGTGAATATTTCTTTAAAACTATGATGAGATAACATACCAGATTATCAAATGGATTCGGTAGTGGGTGTGCCATTTATTGCACACTGAGAGATGACCAAGTCATTCTGAAATATCTTTCTTAATATATCCTTCCTAGGATTTTTCATCCTAACTTCTCCATAGGTAGTTACTTAGCATAACATCTCTGTGGCCAGATGTATCCCACTACTAAAAGGGCAAAGTAAACTGTGGCTGCCCTGGTAGATACAATGAGTAAGTGCATAGTGATGGCTATAAATGTTTTCATCTCATAATCCCATGTCCAGACCAGCAATTTGCTCTGACAGCTCTTACCTGTGTCTGTTTCAATGGCTCTTGATCACTTGCCTGCACATCCAGAATTCCTTATTTATTCATTGAAAATTAGCGTTCTTTATCCCTTTGTTTTGCAAGTTCAGCTTTTTAGAGATGGCTAAAATGGTCTAATCTTTCTTGGCAAAGGCAATTCTGAGCTGCAGATTAGACTACAAGTCGCTTGGGTACATGTTGTCTTTAAACAAGCGAAGAGGAAAACTTGGAGCTCTATTCAGACTTGGTGAAGTGTGGTAAATTTATGATGAAAGCTACTGACTGTATTACACATGATTAATTCTGAAGCCCATATTAAGATGATCTTTTCAGCAGTTCAGCATTGCTCTTCTAACTGAACAGTTTCAAGGCTGGGATTTCAGCAGTTAATCAGTTCAGAATTGCTAATGATCCTGGCGGAGGGTGGTAGCAAAAGGGGGAGGATGTCATTAGCTTCTCTAGCCTGCCTTTTTTCAGTGCCCTGTGGCAGTATGGAGTGAGGCAACATGAAAGAAAGATGGCCTGACCTTCATGGCAGTATTGTGCAACACGTAAATACTGGTGTGAGTGGCTGTGGCTATGGCTAGTAAATGATGGCCCTTGGTAAACAAAGTTATTTATCAGACAATAGCTACCAGCTAGGTCAACTGTGCCCATAATTGATCTGATTAATTTCTTTTGCTGCCTATTGATTTTTATTTGGTTGATAGATAATAGCTAGAGGACTCTAAATTTCTTTGGGGAAGAATATGAACCCCTTCTAAGCCTTCTTACGAGAGAATTGATCGCTTTTGCACTGACCTTTAGTAACATCCTGATTTCAGTGTTTTGTAACTATCAGAGGGTTGAGTCTTGGTTTTAAGCCGTGTATATCTGTAGCATAACTTTCTGTGTAGCCTAGTTACCTCTCAGCTTATAAAGTGTAGGCTGATAAATTTATAGTACAGTAGAGTGTCACTATGCAAAGAAACTATCTTAGGGAATCAAATGATATCTGCTATTAAAGCAAAATTAATATATATTTTTTCTTTTTCCTTTTTTTTTTTTTTTTTAAAGACATGAAATCTCACTGTATTGCCCAGGCTGGTCTTGGTCTCAGACTCTTGAGCTCAAGCAGTCCTCCCACCTCAGCTTCCCAAAGTGCTGGGATTATAGGCATGAGCTGCCGTGTCTGGCCCAGTATATATTTTTTTAAGTTTTAAGTTTTGTGGTACGTAGTAGGTTTATAATATTATTTTGAATCCTTAGTTGTAATTTTATGTCTGCTGATGTGTACATAATTTTTATTAAACTATTTATTTGAGACTTCAGGCATCTTTTTTTTTTTTTTTTTGAGACAGAGTCTCGCACTCTCGCCCAGGCTAGAGTACAGTGGCGCCATCTCGGCTTACTGCAAGCTCCGCCTCCTGGGTTCACACCATTCTCCTGCCTCAGCCTCCTGAGTAGCTGAGACTACAGGTGCCCGCCACCACGCCTGGCTAATTTTTTGTATTTTTAGTAGAGACAGGGTTTCACCATGTTAGCCAGGATGGTCTCGATCTCCTGACCTTGTGATCTGCCCGCCTCAGCCTCCCAAAGTGCTGAGATTACAGGCGTGAGCCACCGCGCCCAGCCGAGACTTCAGGTATCTTAGAATTTTTAAAATGTACCCTTTCTGAGAAAAACAGAGACTTAAAGCTAGGATAACTGGTATTCTTTTTTTTTTTTTTTTTTTTTTTTTTTACCTCCAGCCTGGGTGACAGAGCAAGACTCTGTCTAAAAAAAAAAAAAAAAATTCACTTTAAATAGTTCCAGGACATGTGTAGAATGTGCAGGATTGCTACGTGGGTAAACATATGCCATGGTGGGATAACTAGTATTCTGAGCTGTGTGCTAGAGGTAACTCATGATAATGGAATATTTGATTTAATTTCAGATGCTCGTGTACAAGTTTGCCAGAAAACACCACATCACTTTAACTAATCTAATTACTGAAGAGACTACTCATGTTGTTATGAAAACAGGTATACCAAGAACCTTTACAGAATACTTTGCATCTGCTACATAAAACCACATGAGGCGAGGCACGGTGGCGCATGCCTGTAATCGCAGCACTTTGGGAGGCCGAGGCGGGCAGATCACGAGATTAGGAGATCGAGACCATCCTGGCCAGCATGGTGAAACCCCGTCTCTACTAAAAAATAAAAAAATTAGCTGGGTGTGGCTGCGTGCGCCTGTAGTCCCAGCTACTTGTGAGGCTGAGGCAGGAGAATCACTTGAACCGGGGAGATGGAGGTTGCAGTGAGCCGAGATCATGCCACTGCATTCCAGCCTGGCGACAGAGCAAGACTCCGTCTCAAAAAAAAAAAACCGTGAAAAAATAAGAATATTTGTTGAGCATAGCATGGATGATAGTCTTCTAATAGTCAATCAATTACTTTATGAAAGACAAATAATAGTTTTGCTGCTTCCTTACCTCCTTTTGTTTTGGGTTAAGATTTGGAGTGTGGGCCAGGCACGGTGGCTCACACCTGTAATCTCAGCACTTTGGGAGGCCGAGGCGGGCGGATCACCTGAGGTCAGGAGTTCGAGACCAGCCTGGCCAACGTGTTGAAACCCCGTCTCTACTAAAAATATAAGAATTAGGTGGGCGTGGTGGCAGGCACCTGTAATCCTAGCTACTCAGGAGGCTGAGGCAGCAGAATCGCTTGAACCCAGGAGGTGGAGGTTGCAGTGACCCAAGATCGCACCATTGCACTCCAGCCTGGGAACAAGAGCGAGATTCTTGTCTCAAAAAAAAAAAAAAAGATTTGGAGGGTGGTGAGCTGAGATAGTCAACTATTAACTCCTATCTACCTGCTGGGACTACACTGGTGAGGTGGAGCCTAAGTCCTAAAACAACAAGTGAGGCAGCTGGACGCGGTGGCTCGCATCAGTAATCCCAGCACTTTGGGAGCCTGAGGCGGGCAGATCACAAGGTCAGGAGTTCGAGACCAGCCTGGCCAATATGGTAAAACCCAGTCTCTACTAAAAATACAAAAATTGACTGGGCGTGGTGGTGTGCACCTGTAATCCCAGCTACTTGGGAGGCTGACACAGAAGAATTGCTTGAACTCTGGAGGCTGAGGTTGCAGTCAGCCGAGATCCTGCCACTGCACTCCAGCCTGGCAACAGAGTGAGACTCTGTCTCAACAAAAACAAAAGAAAGAACAAGTGAGGCAAAACCTGGAGACCCCAGCTTCATGTAACACCTAGTTTAAGTATTGTTGAGAGTTTTTCAGGAAAAAAGTCTGATAACAGCTCGGAGATAGTCTTAACATATGAAAAAGCAAAAAAGGGAGGGGACAGATCATTTGTCCTATACCTTTCTCTTTTAAGGTTTTAATTATAACTTGTGTAATACAGGAGACCTCTGGGAGTTTTTAGTTGACTATAAACTAAATCTGAGTACACATTTCAGGGCTGCTAAAAATGCTTATTTGAAACTAGGCCGTATTAACACAAGCATAGGGTCTGGAGCAAGTGAAGTACAGATCCAGAGCCCCGCTGTATTCTCCAATGGAGTGACTGCCTGAAAGATGATGTCAGTTTTAAGCACCGTGCTTGGTTTTTAACATGGTCACTGACAAATTGGAGAGTGTTTATCCAGAGGTAGATGGTAAAGATGCAGAAAAGTAACTTGAAATACTGTCTTTTGAAGAAGAAATTAGAAGATTTAAGGAAATAAGACACTGTCTTCAAGTATCTGAAGAACCATTACCCGGAAGAGAACTGTTATCTGGAACAGGATTAAGACTCACTCATGGGGCTCCAGAAAGCAGACGAGTGCATGGAGGACGCAGAAGATGCAGATTGTGTGGCTCAACTCTAAAATCTTTCTAACAAAATTAGTTCTCTGGATGTGTTCCAGTTCACTTGATGATGATTCTTTTGTTTTTGTTTTTGTTTTTGTTTTTGAGGTGTAGTTTTTCACTCTTGTTGCCCAGGCTGCTGGAGTGCAATGGCACGATCTTGGCTTGCTGCAACCTCCCCCTCCCGGGTTCAAGCGATTCTCCTGCCTCAGCCTCCCGAGTAGCTGGGATTACAGGCATGCACCACCATACCTAATTTTGTATTTTTAGTAGAGACAGGGTTTTTCCATGTCAGTCAGGCTGGTCTTGGACTCCCGACCTCAGGCGATCCACCTACCTCGGCCTCCCAAAGTGCTGGGATTACAGGTGTGAGCCATCACACCTAGCCCATGATGATTCTTTTCACAGAGATACAGGCACTTGAGGAGAGGATCTAAACCCGTTGGACACATTGCCATTGAACTTCTAAGATCTTAGGTTTCCACTTACTCATGAAAATTATACCACAGGGTCAGAGGGTAGTGTTCATTGGAGCCAGGTGCCAGAACAAGTTATTACAAACTACTATTTTAGAGAAAAATGTCATTAAAGTTTAAGATACCTTAAGCTATAGGTTTCCATCAAAGCTAATGAAAGGTAAAAAGATGCCAAGCGTGGTGGCTCAGGCCTGTAATCCCAGCGCTTTGGGAGGCCAAGGCGGGCAGATCACGAGGTCAGGAGATTGAGACCATCCTGGCTAACACGGTGAAACCCCATCTCTAGTAAAAATACAAAAAATTAGCCGGGCATGGTGGCGGGCATCTGTAGTCCCAGCTACTCAGGAGGCTGAGGCAGGAGAATGGCATGAACCTAGGAGGCGGAGCTTGCCGTGAGCTGAGATCCAGCCACTGCACTCCAGCCTGGGTGACAGAGCAAGACTGCATCTCAAAAAAAAAAAAAAAAAAAAATGCAAATCAAATCTAAAGTAGTTCAGTCTTTAAACTCAAAGCCAATACATTTGCTTTGAACTACAAATGAACTGAAGTTTTTAAGTGTAATACATGTTACTAAATCGGCTTTTGTAGCAGTTAAACAAAAAACTTCAAAAATTGTAAGGATTCTGTGAGGGAGCATGGCTGCTGCTGCTGCTGCTTGCAGATAGCCTGCTGTGTTTAGGATTTAGTTAAATACATTTCTCCTGTTTAAAACTAAATGGTCTTTCCTTAGTTTGCTTAGTTCTTCAGAAGGGCCTTTGAAACACTGGGAAATAAACAAGTGATTCTTTAGCTACTGCTTTCTGAAATACTTATATAAAAGCTCTGCACTGTATTCTCCCATCCCTCTCAGGGGTATATTAGAGGGTTAGGACTCCCCAGGTAGACATTCTAGGGGTGAAAATTTGTCATTACATTGACATTTCAGATTTAGGTTTTCAACAATACTGTTTTCTTCTTTCACATATTGCCATCTAGTAATATAGATGTTCTCCGTCCACATTAATCAAAACTATTGACATGGATAATTCCTAATTCCTTGAACACTATAATGGAGATCTATAGCTAGCCTTGGCGTCTAGAAGATGGGTGTTGAGAAGAGGGAGTGGACAGATATTTCCTCTGGTCTTAACTTCATATCAGCCTCCCCTAGACTTCCAAATATCCATACCTGCTGGTTATAATTAGTGGTGGTTTCAGCCTCTGATTCTGTCACCAGGGGTTTTAGAATCATAAATCCAGATTGATCTTGGGAGTGTAAAAAACTGAGGCTCTTTAGCTTCTTAGGACAGCACTTCCTGATTTTGTTTTCAACTTCTAATCCTTTGAGTGTTTTTCATTCTGCAGATGCTGAGTTTGTGTGTGAACGGACACTGAAATATTTTCTAGGAATTGCGGGAGGAAAATGGGTAGTTAGCTATTTCTGTAAGTATAATACTATTTCTCCCCTCCTCCCTTTAACACCTCAGAATTGCATTTTTACACCTAACATTTAACACCTAAGGTTTTTGCTGATGCTGAGTCTGAGTTACCAAAAGGTCTTTAATTGTAATACTAAACTACCTTTATCTTTAATATCACTTTGTTCAGATAAGCTGGTGATGTTGGGAAAATGGGTCTCTTTTATAACTAATAGGACCTAATCTGCTCCTAGCAATGTTAGCATATGAGCTAGGGATTTATTTAATAGTCGGCAGGAATCCATGTGCAGCAGGCAAACTTATAATGTTTAAATTAAACATCAACTGTGTCTCCAGAAGGAAACTGCTGCTACAAGCCTTATTAAAGGGCTGTGGCTTTAGAGGGAAGGACCTCTCCTCTGTCATTCTTCCTGTGCTCTTTTGTGAATCGCTGACCTCTCTATCTCCGTGAAAAGAGCACGTTCTTCTGCTGTATGTAACCTGTGTTTTCTATGATGTCTTTAGGGGTGACCCAGTCTATTAAAGAAGGAAAAATGCTGAATGAGGTAAGTACTTGATGTTACAAACTAACCAGAGATATTCATTCAGTCATATAGTTAAAAATGTATTTGCTTCCTTCCATCAATGCACCACTTTCCTTAACAATGCACAAATTTTCCATGATAATGAGGATCATCAAGAATTATGCAGGCCCGCACGGTGGCTCATACCTATAATCCCAGCGCTTTGGGAGGCTGAGGCGCTTGGATCACCTGATGTCGGGAGTTCAAGACCAGCCTGACCAACATGGAGAAACCCCGTTTCTACTAAAAATACAAAATTAGCCGGGCTTGGTGGCACATGCCTGTAATTCCAGCTACTCAGGAGGCTGAGGCAGGAGAATCACTTGAACCTGGGAGGCAGGGGTTGCAGTGAGCTGAGATCGCGTCATTGCACTCTAACCTGGGCAACAAGAGCAAAACTCCATCAAAAGAAAAAAAAAATCGGGTGCAGTGGCTCATGCCTGTAATCCTAACACTGTGGGAGGCAAAGACAGGCAGATTGCCTGAGCTCAGGAGTTCGAGATCAGCCTGGGCAACAGGGTGAAACCCTGTCTCTACTAAAATACAAAAAATTACTCGGCGTGGTGGCATGCGCCTTTAGTTCCAGCTACCCAGGAGGCTGAGGCAGAAGAATCTCTTGAACCCGGGAGGTGGAGGTTGCAATGAGCCAAGATTGTGCCACTGCACTCCAACCTGGCAACAGAGCGAGAATCCGTCTTAAAAAAAAAAAAAATTTACAGCGCAAACCAGGATATCCTCTGTTCTCATTTGTTCTAGATTTCAAAAGAAACAGTCCTTTCTTTGGGGAAAAGAGAAAGGAAAAGGAGTTTATAAAAGGAAAGAAAAGATTCATAAGAACAAGAAGTGGGCCCACTTGCATATACCTTTGTAGAAAACTGTTCACTGTTGTTGAAGAAAAGCTCTTCATATTAATATGCAGTCCAGATGCAGTGGCTCACACTTATAATCTCAGCCCTTTGGGAGGCTGAGACAGGAAGATTACTTGAGGCCAGTAGTTTGAAACCAGCCTGGGCAACATAGTGAGACTCTGTCTCCACAAAATTTTTTTTTAATTAGCCGGGCATGGCAGTGTGCTTCTGTAGTCTTAGCTACTGAGGAAGCTAAGCCAGAAGAATCACTTGAGCCCAGGAGTTCAAGGCTGCAGTGAGCTATGATCATACCATTGCACTCTTGCACTTGCACAGAGCAAGACCCTGTCTCTTAAAAAAAAAAAAGTGTGTGTGTGCATATGCATATATATATATATATACATGCAAATGTATCTGTTTATAATTCAGATTGCTTCAAAAAGATGTTGCACTTTATGATACTGAGAACAGTGAGAAGTAAATAAGATAGAGTGTAGGAGGAGGAATAATTTTAGAACAGCCATCTGAGAACTTCTGTGACAACAGATCAGGCAAAATAGAATGTGAAAGTAATTTTATAGGCCAGGCGTGGTGGCTCATGCCTGTAATCCCAGCACTTTGAGTGGCCAAGGCAGGTGGATCACTTGAGGTCAGGAGTTCGAGACCAGCGTGGTCAACATGGTGAAACCTTGTCTCTACTAAAAACACAAAAAAATTAGTCGAGCGTGGTGGCATGTGCCTGTAATCCTAGCTGCTGGGGAGGCTGAGGCAGGAGAATCACTTGAACCCGGGAGGCGGAGGTTGCAGTGAGCCTAGATTGCGCCACTGCACTCCAGCCTGTGAGACAGAATGAGACCCTGTCTTAAAAAAAAAAAAAAAAAAAAGTAATTTTATAAACTATTGTGCACAATTCGATGTATTCATAATTAATTAAATGATTATTTTTGTTGGTTTTAACTTTTATTCAGTGGCTATTTATTGGGAGCCTACTGTGTTCTGGGCACTAGGAATGCAACAGTAAATAAGACTAACCAAGTCCCTGGTAGGATTCAGGTTCTGTCGAGGGGAGATACATAATAAAGATGAATTTAAGATAACAATAAATGCTATGGAGAAATATACAGAACAGTGGAATAGTATTAGCTGTCAAAGGTTGTTGATTACTTTCGTTTAAGGAGGCCAGGGAAAGCCTTTCTGAAAAAATTGAGCTGAGACCTAAATAACAAGAAATAATTGTCCTCGAAAAATGGAGGGAATGCATCTTATAGGCAGAGGAATAGCAAACATAAAGGTCTTGAGGTAATAATGAGTGTGGTTTTTTGATTTCTGTATTTTGGTTTTTTTGAGATGGTGTCTCCCTCTATCCCCCAGGCTGGAGTGCAGTGGCACAATCTTGGCTCACTGCAAACTCTGTCTCCTGGGTTCAAGCAATTCTCCTGCCTTGGCCTCCTGAGTAGCTGGTATTACAGGCACGCGTGCTACCACACCCGACTAGTTTTTATTTTTAGTAGAGATGGGGTTTTACCACGTTGGTCAGGCTGGTCTCAAACTCCTGAACTCAAGTGATCCACCCACCTCAACCTCCCAAAGTGCTGGGATTACAGGTGTGAGCCACCGTGCCCGGCCAGAGCTTGGCTTGGTTTATTTTTTAAAAGATAGGCCAATGTTGGTCGTGTGTGGTGGCTCATGCCTATAATCCCAGCACTTTGGGAAGCCAAGGCAGGCAAATCACTTGAGGTCAGGAGTTCGAGACCAGCCTGGCCAACATGGTGAAACCCCATCTCTACTAAAAATACAAAAAACTAGCATGGTGTGGTGGTGTGTGCCTGTAATCCCAGTGCCTGTAATCCCAGCTACTCCGGAGGCTGAGGCAGGAGAATCACTTGAACCGAAAGGTAGGAGTTACAGTGAGCCGAGATCGCATCACTGCACTCCAGCCTGAACGACAGAGCAAGACTCCCATCTCAAGAAATAATAATGATAAAAGGTTTGGGCACAATGGCTCACACCTGTAATTCCAGCACTCTGGGAGGCCGAGGCAGGCAGATCCCCTGAGGTCAGGAGTTTTGAGACCAGCCTGGCCAACATGGCAAAACCCCATCTCTACTAAAAAATGCAAAAATTAGCTGGGCACGGCTGGGTGTGGTGGCTCATGCCTGTAATCCCAGCACTTTGGGAGGCCAAGGCGGACAGATCACTGAGGTAGAAACCCTGTCTCTACTAAAAATACAAAAATTTGCCCAGCGTGGTGGCACGTGCCTCTAATCCCAGCTACACGGGAGGCTGAGACAAGAGAATCACTTCAACCCGGGAGGTGGAGGTTGTGGTGAGCTGACATCGCACCATTGCACTCCAGCCTGGGCAACAAGAGTGAAACTCCATCTCAAAAACAAAAAAAAAAATTAGCTGGGAATGGTGGCATGTGCCTGTAATCACAGCTACTTGGGAGGCTGGGGCAGGAGAATCACTTGAACCCAGGAGGCGGAGATTGCAGTGAGCTGAGATTGCGCCACTGCACTCCAGGCTGGGCGAAAGAGCAAGACTCCGTCTCAAAAATAATAATAATAATAATAATAATAATAATAATAATAATAATAATAGGCCAGTGTAGCTGGAGTAATTTGCAAATTATGTGTGGAGGCAGAGATTACACAAGGAATGGGAGAAGGTCATAGATGAGGGCCAGATCACATAGTGTTTGGTGGTAAGGAATTCAGATTTTATCCTTGTGGTAATTGGTGGTGTGGAGATGGTTAAAAACAAGGTTGGTTTGGGATGGGTTTGAAGAGAGGACTTGCTAATGGATTAAATTTGGAGGATAAGGTAAAGAGAAATTGAAGGAGTGACACTTGGGTTTTGGCTTGAACAATAGATCTTGTTAGTAATATTAAATTAGATGAAGAAGGCATGGTAGGGAATATGGGGGAGTGGGAAAGGCAGGAAGCAGGAATGGAACCAGGAACTCTGTTTTAGATGTGAGAATTTGTTGTTGTTGTTGTTGTTGTTGTGACAGCATCTCGTTCTGTTGCCCAGGCTAGAGTGCATGGAGTGCGGTAGCACGATCTCAGCTCACTCCAACCTCCGCCTCCCGGTTCAAGTGATTTTCCTGCCTCAGCCTCCCGAGTAGCTGGGATTACAGGCACCTGCCACAATGCCTGGCTAATACTTGTATTTTTAGTAGAGATGGGGTTTTACCATGTTGGCCAGGCTGGTCTTAAACTCCTGACCTCAGGTAATCCACCCACCTCGGCCTCCCAAAGTGCTGGGATTGCAGGTGTGAGCCACTGTGCCCGGCCAGATGCATAAATTTTGAGATGTATACTAGACTTCTGGATAGAGAAGTTAAGTAGGCAATTGGACACATTGTATGAAGCTCAGGGGTACAAGGAGGACTATGAACATGGGAGTCTTCTGACAAATTTATCACTAGACTCCTCATTCAAGTAACTAGGAAATGTCAGATATTCTTCCCCTAGTAATAGCCAGTGGTTATACTCTTGCCTTTAGTTTTCTTCACAATACTCTTGGCAACACATAAGGCCTTCCCTACAACCTGAGTTTCAGTCAGAATTGTTTCTGAGCGTTCTTCCTCAAATTTCTCCCCAGTCTCATTATTCTTTATTCTCATGTCCGTGACCAGTCATAATAGTAATTATGAAAAACCTCTAACTTTCTTTAGTGCATTGAATGTATATTTTATCATTTTGGTTGTGTTAACTGTAAATCTCTCAGTGGAAATCTGAAAAGCCTTTATTTCCTTAGATGATAATATACAATTGATTTAGGAGATAGGGAATTTTTCAGTTACCTTCATAACAGCACAGTATTAGCAGTCTAATCTAAATGCTAAGTGAATGTTTTGAGAGGAGATAGATGTTGAAAATTAAAATACATTAAGTCCCAGTGAGGTGAAAAGCCGATTGTTAATTTCTGCACACAAAAGATTTGCTTCAGTGAATTGATTTCAACAGCTGAGATCCTAGTCATTTCACCTGGTCTACCAAAAAGAATGATTTTACTTGCTTTTGGTCAAATCTCTGCCCAGCAATTCTTTTTCTTTCTTTCTTTTTTTTGTTTTATGTGTGTGTGTGTCTGTTTTTTTTTTAGCAGAGTCTCACTTTGTCACCCAGGCGGGAGTGTGGTGGTATGATCACAGTTCACTGCAGCCTCCAACTCCTGGGCTCAAGTGATCCTCCAGCTTCAGCTTTTCAAGAAATTGGGACTGCAGGCACATGCAACTATGCCTGGCTGAGGTTTTATATATCTTTTTTCTAGAGAAGGGGTCTCACTGTGTTGCCCAGCTGGGTCTCCAGCTCCTGGTCTCAAGCTGTCCTCCTGCCTCAGCCTCCCAAAGTGCCAAAGTGCTAGGGTTATAGGTGTGAGCCATTGGTGCCCAGCTACTGCCTGCCTGGCAATTCTGAATGCCTTAAATTTTTTTTTTTTTTTTTTTTGAGACAGAGTTTCACTCTGTCACCCAGGCTGGAGTGCAGTGGCATGATCTTGGCTCACTGCAACCTCTGCCTCCTGGATTCCAGCAATTCTCATGCCTCAGCTTCCCGAGTAGCTGGGACTACAGGTGCATGCCACCACGCCCAGCTAATTTTTGGTTTTTTTGTTTGTTTGTTTGTTTTGAGACGGAGTCTCGCTCAGTCGCCCAGGCTGGAGTGCAGTGGCGTGATCTCCGCTCACTGCAAGCTCCGCCTCCCGGGTTCACGCCATTCTCCTGCCTCAGCCTCCCGAGTAGCTGGGACTACAGGCGCCTGCCACTACGCCCGGCTAATTTTTTTGTATTTTAAGTAGAGACGGGGTTTCACCATGTTAGCCAGGATGATCTCGATCTCCTGACCTCGTGATCCGCCTGTCTCGGCCTCCCAAAGTCCTGGGGTTACAGGCGTGAGCCACCACGCCCGGCCTAATTTTTTTTTTTTTAATTTTATTTTTAATTTTTTGAGATGCGAGATGGAGTCTCGCTCTGTTACCCAGGCTGGAGTGCAGTGGCACCATCTCAGCTCACTGCAACCTCCACCTCCTGCATTCAAAAGATTCTCCTGCCTCAGCCTCCCAAGTAGCTGGGATTACAGGCGCCTGCCACCACGCCCAACTAATTTTTTGTATTTTTAGTAGAGATGAGGTTTCACCATGTTGGTCAGACTGGTGTCGAACTCCTGACCTCAAGTGATCTGCCTGCCTCAGTCTCCCAAAGTGCTAGGGTTACAGGGGTGAGCCACTGCGCCCGGCCTGAATGCCTTAAATATGACGTGTCTGCTCCACTTCCATTGAAGGAAGCTTCTCTTTCTCTGATCCTGATGGGTTGTGTTTGGTTTCTTTCAGCATGATTTTGAAGTCAGAGGAGATGTGGTCAATGGAAGAAACCACCAAGGTCCAAAGCGAGCAAGAGAATCCCAGGACAGAAAGGTAAAGCTCCCTCCTTCAAGCTGACAAAAATCTCACCCCACCACTCTGTATTCCACTCCCCTTTGCAGAGATGGGCCGCTTCATCTTGTAAGACTTATTACATACATACACAATGCTAGATACTTTCACACAGGTTCTTTTTTCACTCTTCCATCCCAACCACATAAATATTGTCTCTACTTTATGAATGATAAAACTAAGAGATTTAGAGAGGCTGTGTAATTTGGATTCCCGTCTGGGGTTCAGATCTCAGCTGATAAGTGGAAGAGCTGGGACTTTAAGCAGATGAGAATCTAAAGACTTTGCTCTTTTCACTTCACTGGGGTGTCTTTCTCTCTCTCTCTCTTGCTCTCTCTCTCTTTTTTTTTTCCCAAGACGGAGTCTCACTCCGTTGCCCAGGCCAGAGTGCAGTGGTGTGATCTCAGCTTGCTGAAAACTCATCTTGCCCAGGCTGGTCTTGAACCCCTGACCTTGTGATCCACCCGCCTTGGCCTCCCCAAGTGCTGGGATAGGCGTGAGCCACCGTGCCCAGCCAATAATAGCTAAAATTTATATAATGTTCACTGGGCCAGGCACAGCGGCTCGTTCCTGTTATCCCAGCACTTTGGGAAGCTGAGGCAGGCAGATGGCTTGAGCCAAGGAGTTCGATACCAGCCTGGGCAACATGGCAAAACACCATCTCTACCAAAAAAAATATACAAAAATTAGCCAGGCGTGGTGGCATGTACTTGTAGTTCCAGCTACTCGGAAGGCTGAGCTGAGAGTATCTCTTGAGCCCAAGAGGGGGGGGACTGCAGTGAACGGAGATTGCGCCACTGCACTCCAGCCTGGACGACAGACAGAAGATCTCAAAAAAAAAAAAAAAAAAAAAAAAGACCACTTTATGCCGGGACTGCTCTAAAGGCCCAACCATGTTTTAACTAATTAACAATTTTATGACAACTCTATGAGCTATGTACTGTAATTATGCCTATATTACAGATGTGAAAATTGAGGCTCAGAGAGGTTGAATAAGTTGCTCAAAGTCACACAGGTAATAAGTGATGGAACTAGAAGTTGAACTCAGGAAGTCTAGCTCCAAGTCTAAATTCTTTGTTAATTTATTTTTCGGGCCAGAGTCTTACTCTGTCACCCAGGCTGGAGTGCAGTGCCACTATCTCTGCTCACTGCAACCTTCACCTCCCAAGTTCAAACCTTGTTCAATTCTTGTGCCTTGGCCTCCCAAGTGGCTAGGATTACAGGCATGTGCCACAACAACTAGCTAATTTTTTGTCTGATTCTGTTGGCCAGTCTGGAGTGCAGTGGCGCAGTCTCAGCTCACTGCAGCCTCCAGCTCCCAGGTTCAAGTGATTCTCGTGCCTTAGCCTCCCAAATAGCTGGGATTACAGGCACATGCCACCACACCGAGATAGTTTTTTGTATTTTTAGTAGAAACAAGGTTTCAACATGTTGGCCAGGCTGGTCTCAAATTCCAGACCTCAGATCATCTGCCCGCCTCAGGCTCCCAAAGTGCTGGGATTACAGGCATGAGCCACTGCACCCGGCCTTAATTTTTATATTTTTATTAGAGATGGGGTTTTGCCATGTTGGCCAGGCTGGCCTTGATCTCCTGGCCTCCAGTGATCCACCCGCCTCGGCTTCCCAAAGTGCTGGGATTACAAGCATGAGCCACTGCACCCGGCCTCCAATTCTAAACTCTTAACAACAATACTATAGTTTCTTGAAAAGTTGTTGAAGGCTTCACGGAGGGAAAAAAAATGGAACATTCTAACAACTTTGCAGATGAGACCCAAGAAGACTCAGTGACTTTCTCCTGATCATATTGTAGCAGATGACTTAGCCAGAACTCTGACTTCCTCACGGGGAGAACTCTGCAAGATTTCACACTTACCTGTCAGGCCTGAGCTGGCTGCTTTCTCAGCTCCCTAAGTGCTATGTTCCCAGTCTGCTTTTCTTCCTTTTTCAAGTGTGCACTACCAGGCATTTCAGAACATCCCAGGCTGGTTGCGGTGGCTCACACCTGTGATCCCAGCACTTTGGGAGCCCAAGGCAGGTGGATCACCTGAGGTCAGGAGTTCGAGACCAGCCTGGCCAACATGGTGAAACCCCATCTCTACTAAAAATACAAAAGTTAACTGGGCGTGGTGGTAGGCACCTGTAATCCCAGCTCGGGATTACTCGGGAGGCTGAGGCTAGAGAATTGGTTGAACCCGGGAGGTGGAGGTTGCAGTGAGCCAAGATTGCGCCACTGCACTCTAGCCTGGGGACAAGAGGGAGACTTCATCTCAAAAAAAAAAAAAAAATCCCAGCTGGGCACAGCGGCTGACTTCTGTAATCCCAGCACTTTAGGAGGCCAAGGCAGGAGGATCACTTGAGCCCAGGAGTTCAAGACTAGCCTGGGCAACATAGTAAGACCCTGTCTCTACAAAAAAATTTAAAAATTAATTGGGTGTTGTAGCGCACTCTTGTATTCCCAGCTACTCAGGAGGCTGAGGTGAGAAGAATGCTTTAGTCTGGGAGGTCGAGGCTGCAGTGAGCCATGATGGTGCTACTGCACTCCAGCCTGGCCAACATTGTGAGACCTTGTCTCAAAACAAAACAAAACATCCTTCTACTGAGCACTTTCTGTCCCTTTATAGAAACTTAAGAGGGAACCAGTAGAGGTAATTTCCTAAGGAAAACTGCTTTGGGACATGATCACAAATGAAGCCTGGAGTTTTGAACTGTTGAGGTCAGCCTGTTTTTACCTTCTGAGTCTATCAAGTAATTGTTCCAGATGCCAAGAAAAGCTGCTGGCCTTATTTCTGCTTCTGCCTTTACCACAGGGGAGCGCCATGTGAGCCAGTCCTCTGTTTTTCCTCCACTGTATGCTAGGCAGTATTAGCACCAGATTCTTCCCCTCTTTAAAAAGAAATTCTAGGCCGGGCGCGGTGGCTCACGCCTGTAATCCCAGCACTTTGGGAGGCCGAGGCGGGCGGATCACGAGGTCAGGAGATCGAGACCATCCTGGCTAACACGGTGAAACCCCGTCTCTACTAAAAATACAAAAAATTAGCCGGGCGTGGTAGTGGGCGCCTGTAGTCCCAGCTACTCGGGAGGCTGAGGCAGGAGAATGGCGTGAACCCGGGAGGTGGAGCTTGCAGTGAGCTGAGATCGCGCCACTGCACTCCAGCCTGGGCGACAAAGCAAGACTCCGTCTCAAAAAAAAAAAAAAAAAAAAGAAATTCTAGTGCTTTGGATTTTTTCCTGCATGCAGAATAGCAATAATGGAAAGTATGTGGTCAAAGTAATGACATTCTGAAAATACTAAATGTCACCGTAGTATTTTTCTCTGGAAGAGAAATGTATATGTAGAGGTGAAACTTCAAATTTCTTTTTTTTTTTTTTTTTAAGACGAAGTTTCGCTCTTCTTGCCCAGGCTGGAGTACAATGGCGCGATCTTGGCTCACCGCAATCTCTGCCTCCAGGGTTCAAGTGATTCTCCTGCCTCAGCCTCCTAAGTAGCTAGGATTATAGGCATGTGCCACCACGCCCAGCTGATTTTGTATTTTTAGTAGAGATGGGGTTTCTCCATGTTGGTCACACTGGTCTTGAACTCCCGACTTCAAGTGATCCACCCACCTTGGCCTCCCAAAGTGCTAGGATTACAGGCCACCACGCCTGGCCTGAAACTTCAAATTTCTTTTTTTTTTTGAGACAGAGTCTCGCTATGTCACCCAGGCTGGAGTGCAGTGGCGCCGTCTCGGCTCACTAGCAGCTCCACTCCACCTCCTGGGTTCACACCATTCTCCTGCCTCAGCCTCCCAAGTAGCTGGGCCTACAGGTGCCCGCCACCATGCCCAGCTAATTTTTTGTATTTTTAGTAGAGACGGGTTTTCACCGTGTTAGACGGGATGGTCTCCATCTCTTGACCTCGTGATCCGCCTGTCTCAGCCTCCCAAAGTGCTGGGATTACAGGCGTGAGCCACTACACCAAGCCCGAAACTTCAAATTTCTTATCTCATAACTAGGCATCCTCATCACTGAGTGTTAGCCTGGATATAAACATTCCTAATCTTTTGTACTTTTCATGTCAGCATTTGGCTCCAGTTGGCTGCCTGGGGAGAACTTGTAGCATTATGAGCATGCAGGTCCTATCAACAGGTTGGGGGTGCGGTTTATTCATACAGGTAGTGAGAGTGGCACAGATGGATGCTGTCCCTTAAAACAAACAGACTTGTCTTTGGGAGCCTGAGGCGGGTGGATCATGAGGTCAGGAGTTCAAGACCAGCCTGGCCAACATAGTGAAACCCCGTTTCTACTAAAAATACAAAAAATTAGCCAGGTGTGGTGGTGTGCACCTGTAATCCCAGCTACTAGGGAGGCTGAGGCAGGAGAATCACTTGAACCCAGGAGGTGGAGGTTGCAGTGAGCCGAGATGGCACCATTGCACTCCAGCCCAGGCGACAGTGCAAGACTGCGTCTCAAAAAAAAAAAAAAAACACAGACTTGTCCTGCTGCCCTTTCTTTTCACTGTGGCGGTAAAGTAAGAGTGTGTGTGTGTGTGTGTGTGTGTGTGTTTCCATCCGTCTGTCTGTCAAGGGGGAGGGTGACCACTTTCTAAAAGGCCATCCGTGTATTTTTAGCTTCCTGATTTTTTTCTCTATCGCAGTCTCTTTGAAGCCAGGTGAATTTTAGGCCTTGGCAATTTTCTTTTTATTGCAATGGGAAGGTCAAGACACTGAGAGTCACCCAAAACATATCCATCCAAATGATACAATTTTAGGGTTTATTTTTAAGTGATACCCAAGTTATTTGCTAAGAACCTATGCCAGTGTGTTTATGAGAATTTGCACTGTCCCACACTGTTGCCACCAGCCACACGGGACTGTTTAAATTTAAATTTTACAAATTAGCCAGTCGTGGTGGTGTGCACTTGTAGTCCCAGCTACTTAGGAGGCTGAGGTGAGAGGATTGCTTGAGCCCAGAAGTTCAATACTGCAGCAAGCTATGATCGTGCCACTGTACTCCAGCCTGAGTGACAGAATGAGACCTCATCTCTTCAAAAAAAAAAGAAAAAAATTAAAATATGAAGTTTAGTTCTTCATTCACCCTAACCACATCTCCAGTGCTCAATAACTATATGTGACTCATGGCTACCTTATTAGCATAGATATAGAACATTGTGACTATCACAGAAAGTTGTTTTGAACAGTGTTGCCAAGCCCTGTAAGTGGAAGAGGCAGTGCAGTGTGATCTGTGTCTTCAGGAAACCGGGTAGTCAGACTAGTTCAATGAGGAGAGGCAGAACCTGGTTTCACTTCTAGATTAAAAACTGCTTAGGTGGCCTAAAGATACAATGGCCATTCTCAGAGTAGTGAGAAGGAAGGAACAGATGTTTAGGGGGCTAGAAGAAAGTCAGAGAGGGCCGGGTGCAGTGGCTTATGCCTGTAATCCCAGCACTTTGGAAGGCCAAGACAGGCAGATCACGAGGTCAGGAGTTCAAGACCAGCCTGACCAACATGGTGAAACCCTGTCTCTACTAAAAATACAAAAATTAGCCGGGCGTGGTGGTGCGCGCCTGTAATCCCAGCTACTCAGGAGGCTAAGGCAGGAGAATCACTTGAACCCTGGAGGCAGAGGTTGCAGTGAGCCCAGATCGCACCACTACGCTCCAGCCTAGGTGACAGAGAGAGACTCCGTCTCAAAAAAAAAAAAGTCAGAGGAGACAAGGAGCATGTACACCTAAAATCAACATAGACCCCTCTGTTGATGGGGTCATGGTGAGTACTTGAGGTACCAAGTCTGGATAAACATCAAACTTCAGCCAATAACTTTGAGTTTCTAGCCATCCAAGCCTCTTATTAAACATACGGAAGGACCTTTTTTCCCTTGCATCTAACAAGTTAAAGCACCTGCAGAGATCATTAGGGAGGAGCCTTGGCCTGATTGGTGACAAAAGTGAGATGCTCAGTCCTTGAATGACAAAGAATGCCTGTAGAGTGCAGGTCAACTACATATGCACTTCAAAAAGATCTTCTGAAATCCTATAGTGTTCTGGACATTGGACTGCTTGTCCCTGGGAAGTAGCAGCAGAAATCATCAGGTGGTGAACAGAAGAAAAAGAAAAGCTCTTCCTTTTTGAAAGTCTGTTTTTTGAATAAAAGCCAATATTCTTTTATAACTAGATTTTCCTTCTCTCCATTCCCCTGTCCCTCTCTCTTCCTCTCTTCTTCCAGATCTTCAGGGGGCTAGAAATCTGTTGCTATGGGCCCTTCACCAACATGCCCACAGGTAAGAGCCTGGGAGAACCCCAGAGTTCCAGCACCAGCCTTTGTCTTACATAGTGGAGTATTATAAGCAAGATCCCACGATGGGGGTCCCTCAGATTGCTGAGATGTTCTAGAGGCTATTCTATTTCTCTACCACTCTCCAAACAAAACAGCACCTAAATGTTATCCTATGGCAAAAAAAAGCTATACCTTGTCCCCCTTCTCAAGAGCATGAAGGTGGTGAATAGTTAGGATTCAGTATGTTATGTGTTCAGATTGCGTTGAGCTGCTGTTAGTGCCAACATGTTAGTGAGAAAATACCTTTGGATAGGTAAAAATCAAGGAGGAGTTCTCCTCTTCCTAAACCATCTTAATTTACTTACGTAGAAGAAAGCACAGCAGCTGGCCCACCATGGACGGGCCCAGAGCAGGGGAAGATTCTCGGTGAACATTTCTTTTTTTTTGAGGTCGAGTCTCTGTTGCCCAGGCTAGAGTGCAATGGCGCGATCTCGGCTCACTGCAACCTCCACCTCCCAGGTTCAAGTGATTCTCCTGCCTCAGCCTCCCAAATAGCTGAGACTACAGGCGTGTGCCACCACGCCTGACTAATTTTTTGTATTTTTTTTTTAGTAGAGACGGGGTTTCACCGTGTTAGCCAATATGGTCCCGATCTCTTGACCTCGTGATCCACCCGCCTCAGCCTCCCAAAGTGCTAGGATTACAGGCATGAGCCACTGTGCCCAGCCCTCTCCGTGAACATTTTCTAATTAAACTTGACACTTAATACAATGTTATGCTTAGGACTGCTATAAAGCTTACCTCTGGAGTTGCACAGCACAAAGGCCTTGGTGTGTGTATAAATTTGGTTTGTTCTTTTCACAGCAAAAGCTACCAACCTTTGCCTCCTGTGCCTGCTTCTGCCCAGGGACTTAGGTCCTCTTACACCTTAGAGAAAGGCCTTAGCATCTGGTCACAGGCAGATGAGTGACAGCAAGAAAACCTGGCTGCAATGTAATTTTGTTTCCATCCTCTTTATTAGTTATCAATTGGATTTTTATGAAATTTCCAAGTTCCACTCAAGGATTTCTCAGTGTTTTTTTACTTTGGTATAGTGGAAACCAGGGTTGCCAGAAAGTATTATTTTGGGGGTGAGTTAGTCAACCTTCGTTCAGTCAGACAGACAGGAGCACCTCAGCAATTCCCAGAAACAGGCTGATGGGAAAGAGCAACATACATGAATGTCTTGAAGAACACAACCAACAGAGCCCATTGGGCAGTTCTGATTTTCCAGGTACACAGCATCTCCACAGTCTCTTCTGATTTTTATTCCCCTGAGTATATGGATTCCAGCTCAGCATGTAGCCTTTCCCTGCTGAGTCTCTAACCAGGATAACATGTATTTTTTTGACTGGATGAATTATCTTCCCATCTCTTGACATTTACAGTAATTACCACCAAGTATGGTATTTTCAGTGGCCGTGATTATCAGTTACCAACACAGAATTAGGATGAAGGGAGGAAGGGAGGGAAGGAAGGTGGGTGTTTTTTCACACAGTGTCTTAGCCAGCAATTTAGCAAATTAATGGAAATTAGATCTTTGATTTTTTTTTCTTTCAAGCATTTTATTTGAGAGACTATCAAACCTTATACCAAGTGGCCTTATGGAGACTGATAACCAGAGTACATGGCATATCAGTGGCAAATTGACTTAAAATCCATACCCCTACTATTTTAAGACCATTGTCCTTTGGAGCAGAGAGACACTCTCCCATTGAGAGGTCTTGCTATAAGCCTTCATCCGGAGAGTGTAGGGTAGAGGGCCTGGGTTAAGTATGCAGATTACTGCAGTGATTTTACATCTAAATGTCCATTTTAGATCAACTGGAATGGATGGTACAGCTGTGTGGTGCTTCTGTGGTGAAGGAGCTTTCATCATTCACCCTTGGCACAGTAAGTATTGGGTGCCCTGTCAGAGAGGGAGGACACAATATTCTCTCCTGTGAGCAAGACTGGCACCTGTCAGTCCCTATGGATGCCCCTACTGTAGCCTCAGAAGTCTTCTCTGCCCACATACCTGTGCCAAAAGACTCCATCTGTAAGGGATGGGTAAGGATTTGAGAACTGCACATATTAAATATACTGAGGGAAGACTCTTTCCCTCTAACTCTTTTTCCCATATGTCCCTCCCCCTCCTCTCTGTGACTGCCCCAGCATACTGTGTTTCAACAAATCATCAAGAAATGATGGGCTGGAGGCTGGGCATGGTGGCTCATGTCTGTAATCCCAGCACTTTGGGAGGCCGAGGCAGGTGGATCACTTGTCAGGAGTTTGAGACCAGCCTGGCCAACATGGTGAAACCCCATCTCTACTAAAAAAAAAAAACAAAAAGTAGCCAGGCCTGGTGGAGCATGCCTGTAATGCCAGCTATTTGGGAAGTTGAGGTGTGAGCATCGCTTGAACCTGGGAGGCAGAGGTTGCAGTGAGCCAAGATTGCACCACTGCACTCCAGACTGAGTGACAGAGTGAGACTTTGTCTATAAAAAAAAAGAGAGAGAGAGAGAGAGAAAAGCTAGGTGCGGTGGCTCACGCCTATAATCCCAGCACTTTGGGAGGCTGAGGTGGGCAGATCACGAGGTCAAGAGATCAAGACCATCCTGGCCAACCAACATGGCGAAACCCCGTCTCTACTAAAAATACAAAAATTAGCTGGGCGTAGGGGCGCACGCCTGTAGTCCCAGCTACTTGAGGGGCTGGGGCAGGAGAATCGCTTGAACCCCGGAGGCGGAGGTTGCAGTGAGCCAAGATCGCGCCACTGCACTCCAGCCTGGGCGACAGAGCGAGACTCTCTCTCAAAAAAGAGAGAGAGAGAAATGATGGGCTGGGCCAGTGCCCCACCCCTGTAATCACAACACTGGGAGGCCAAGGTGGGAGAATCGCTTGAGCCTGGGAGCTGAAGACCAGCCTGGGCAATACAGTAGGACCTCATGTCTACAAAAAAATTATTAAAAATTAGCCAAGGCTGGGTGCGGTGGCTCATGCCTATAATCCCGGGGGTGAAGTTGAGCCCAGGAGTTTGAGACCAGCCTGGGCAACATGGCAAAACCCTGTCTCTACCAAAAATACAAAAAAATTAGCCAGGGGTGGTGGTACGCGTCTGTAGTTCCAGCTACTTGGGAGGCTGAGGTGGAAGGATTGCTTGAGCCCAGGAGGCAGAGGTGGCAGTGAGCTGAGATCACACCACTGCACTCCAGCCTGGGTGACAGAGCAAGACCCTGTCTCAAAAACAAACAAAAAAAATGATGAAGTGACAATTCCAGTAGTCCTACTTTGACACTTTCAATGCTCTTTTCTTCCTGGGGATCCAGGGTGTCCACCCAATTGTGGTTGTGCAGCCAGATGCCTGGACAGAGGACAATGGCTTCCATGGTAAGGTGCCTGCATGTACCTGTGCTATATGGGGTCCTTTTGCATGGGTTTGGTTTATCACTCATTACCTGGTGCTTGAGTAGCACAGTTCTTGGCACATTTTAAATATTTGTTGAATGAATGGCTAAAATGTCTTTTTGACGTTTTTATTGTTATTTGTTTTATATTATAAAAGTAATACATGAACTGTTTCCATGGGGTGGGAGTAAGATATGAATGTTCCTCACAAAAACATAAATCAAGGCCGGGCATGGTGGCTCATGTCTATAATTCCAGCACTTTGGGAGGTCAAGATGGAGGTCAAGGTGGGAGCCTAGAAGTTCGAGACCAGCCTGGGCAACATAAGGAGACTTCATCTGTACAACAAATTTAAAAAGTAGCTGGGTGTGGTGGCAGATGCCTGTAGTCGCAGCTACTTGGGAAGCTGAGGTGGGAGGATCACTTGAGCTCAGGAGGTCGATGCTTCAGTGAGCCACGATCACACCACTGTACTCCAGCCTGGGCGACAGAGCGAGACCGTGTCTCAAAAAGAAAAAAGAAAGTATAAATTTACACAAAAACAATAAAATAATCCCAGTAATTCCACCACTTGGAGATGATCACCATAAAACTCCACCAGGCATATGTGCATATATATACACGTATATTTTATAAAATGTGATCATAATTACACTGTTTTGCTTTTTTCCTTAAGATATTACATACATTTTTCCACATCGTTAAATTACAGTGCTGTTTTCATGGTGGCTTTCCTTTAACAGATTGAAGTTCATGTTAATACAGTTGCCAGAGGCTGTGGGCTTTCACCATCACCAGCAGTCACTCCTAGGGCCTCTTCAGAGCAAGGCCTTATGTCCTGAAGCATTGCCTTTTTTTTTTTTTTGAGGTGGAGTCTCACTCTGTCACTTAGCAGGCTGGAGTGCAGTGGCCCAGTCTTGGCTCACTGCAACCTCCGCCTCCTGGGTTTAAATGATTCTCCTGCCTCAGCCTCAGGGCGGATCACCTGACATCAGGAGTTTGAGACCAGCCTGGCCAACATGGCGAAACCCCATCTCTACTAAAAATACTAAAAAAAATTAGCCAGGCATGGTGGCACGCACTTGTAGTCCCAGCTACTTGGGAGACTGAGGCAGGAGAATCGCTTGAACCCAGGATGTTGAGGTTGCAGTGAGCTGAGATCACACCATCACAATCCAGCCTGAGTGACAGAGTGAGACTCCATCTGAAAAAAGAGAAAAAACAATTAGCCTGGCATGGTGGCAGGCACCTGTAATCCCTGCTACTTGGGAGGCTGAGGCAGGAGAATTGCTTGAACCTGGGAGGTGGAGGTTGCAGTGAGCTGAGATCGTGCCATTGTATTCCAGGCTGAGCAACAAGAGCAAGACTCCGTCTCAAAAAAAAAAAAAAAAAAGGCCAGGTGCAGTGGCTCACGCCTGTAATCCCAGCACTTTGGGAGGCCAAGGTGGGTGGATCACCTGAGGTCAGGAGTTCGAGAGCAGCCTGGCCAACATTGTGAAACCCCCGTCTCTACTAAAAATACAAAAATTAGCTGGGTGTGATGGCATGTGCCTGTAATTCCAGCTACTCAGGAGGCAGAGACAGGAGAATTGCTTGAACCCGGGAGGCGGAGGTTGAATGAGCCGAGATTGCGCCATCACACTCTAGCCTCGGCGACAGAGCAAGACTCCGTCTCAAAAAAAAAAAAAAAAAAATTAGCTTCTACCTCATTAATCCTAAGAACTCATACAACCAGGACCCTGGAGTCGACTGATTAGAGCCTAGTCCAGGAGAATGAATTGACACTAATCTCTGCTTGTGTTCTCTGTCTCCAGCAATTGGGCAGATGTGTGAGGCACCCGTGGTGACCCGAGAGTGGGTGTTGGACAGTGTAGCACTCTACCAGTGCCAGGAGCTGGACACCTACCTGATACCCCAGATCCCCCACAGCCACTACTGACTGCAGCCAGCCACAGGTACAGAGCCACAGGACCCCAAGAATGAGCTTACAAAGTGGCCTTTCCAGGCCCTGGGAGCTCCTCTCACTCTTCAGTCCTTCTACTGTCCTGGCTACTAAATATTTTATGTACATCAGCCTGAAAAGGACTTCTGGCTATGTAAGGGTCCCTTAAAGATTTTCTGCTTGAAGTCTCCCTTGGAAATCTGCCATGAGCCCAAAATTATGGTAATTTTTCACCTGAGAAGATTTTAAAACCATTTAAACGCCACCAATTGAGCAAGATGCTGATTCATTATTTATCAGCCCTATTCTTTCTATTCAGGCTGTTGGCTTAGGGCTGGAAGCACAGAGTGGCTTGGCCTCAAGAGAATAGCTGGTTTCCCTAAGTTTACTTCTCTAAAACCCTGTGTTCACAAAGGCAGAGAGTCAGACCCTTCAATGGAAGGAGAGTGCTTGGGATCAATTATGTGACTTAAAATCAGAATAGTCCTTGGGCAGTTCTCAAATGTTGGAGTGGAACATTGGGGAGGAAATTCTGAGGCAGGTATTAGAAATGAAAAGGAAACTTGAAACCTGGGCATGGTGGCTCACGCCTGTAATCCCAGCACTTTGGGAGGCCAAGGTGGGCAGATCACTGGAGGTCAGGAGTTCGAAACCAGCCTGGCCAACATGGTGAAACCCCATCTCTACTAAAAATACAGAAATTAGCCGGGCATGGTGGTGGACGCCTGTAATCCCAGCTACTCAGGTGGCTAAGGCAGGAGAATCACTTCAGCCCGGGAGGTGGAGGTTGCAGTGAGCCAAGATCATACCACGGCACTCCAGCCTGGGTGACAGTGAGACTGTGGCTCAAAAAAAAAAAAAAAAGGAAAATGAAACTAGATTTCTAAAAGTCTGAGATATATTTGCTAGATTTCTATTTGCTAGATTTCTAAAGAATGTGTTCTAAAACAGCAGAAGATTTTCAAGAACCGGTTTCCAAAGACAGTCTTCTAATTCCTCATTAGTAATAAGTAAAATGTTTATTGTTGTAGCTCTGGTATATAATCCATTCCTCTTAAAATATAAGACCTCTGGCATGAATATTTCATATCTATAAAATGACAGATCCCACCAGGAAGGAAGCTGTTGCTTTCTTTGAGGTGGTTTTTTTTCCCTTTGCTCCCTGTTGCTGAAACCATACAGCTTCATAAATAATTTTGCTTGCTGAAGGAAGAAAAAGTGTTTTTCATAAACCCATTATCCAGGACTGTTTATAGCTGTTGGAAGGACTAGGTCTTCCCTAGCCCCCCCAGTGTGCAAGGGCAGTGAAGACTTGATTGTACAAAATACGTTTTGTAAATGTTGTGCTGTTAACACTGCAAATAAACTTGGTAGCAAACACTTCCACCATGAATGACTGTTCTTGAGACTTAGGCCAGCCGACTTTCTCAGAGCCTTTTCACTGTGCTTCAGTCTCCCACTCTGTAAAATGGGGGTAATGATAGTATCTACCTCCTAGGATTTATTGAGGCAGCTTAAATACCTTTTGTATTTCCTGTTGCTGCCAAAACAAATTGTTGCAAGGTCAGAAGTCTGAGGTGGCTCAACTGTTTCTTTGTTTCAGGTTTCATGAGGCCAAAATAAAGGTGTTCGCAGGGCGTGTTCCCTTCTAGAGGCTCTGGGTCCTTGCAGTTTTAGGACTAAGATCCCTGTTTCCCACTGGCTGTTGGCTGGGCATCATTCTCAGCTTCTTGAGGCTCCCCACATTCCTAGGCTCCTGGCCTGTCTGCCTCCATCTTCAAAACCAGCAATGGGTGGTCAAGTTTTTCTCACACTGAATCTTGCTGACTACTGTATCTTTCTAACTCCTGCCAGAGACATTTCTCTGTTTCTAAGGGCTCAAGTGATTAGATTGCACTCACTTGGTAATCCAAAGTGATCTTCATATCTTAAGGTCCATAGCCTTAATTATAGCTGCAAAGTCCCTTCGCAGCAGTACCTAGATTAGTGTTGGAATGAATAACCAGAAGACAGCAATCAAGGGAGGACATCTTTAGAATTCTGCCTACCACTTGTATTTAACATGCTTAATCCACAGATGACACTCTCTACCATTATTTCCTGGTCCTCACACTGCTCAGAGATTGGAATCCTTTTTGAGCAAAGAGAATGAAGTCATCACATAGTTCAGTCCTGCTGTATTTGCTGGAAACAGTGAAGGAAGATAGAGAAAATGGAGCTAACTGCCAATATTACATTTTATATCAGTCTTCATCATAGCCCTATGAAGTGGGTATTTGTTACCTCATTGGAAAAATGGGAGTTGAATCTCAAGTTCCTTGTTTGTAAGATTTTACTCAGATTTGCACAGCTAAAAATGACTACATGGAGACCCAAAGCCACCTTTCTGTTCCCATCATCAGCTTTCCATCTGCCTCTGTCACTGACCCCGGGACAGAAGGTTCAAGCCTTAAGGCAATTTGGAGAGAGAACTAGATTTTGAGGGGAACTCGCACTCACTTCCCTTTTGGGCCATGGTAGGAGACAGTAAAACAGCCCCATGTCAGGCAAAGGGTCTTACAGGAGTGGATCATGGCTGCTGTTTCCACTTCTCTCTGGCTTCCCAGCTTATGACTGTGTATCTTAGTTGTCAAAGCCTTCCAGTTCATCCTCACCTACAGCTTGACTTCCCTAGGGCCCATGCCAGTTCCCTGTCTACCTGCCAGTGAGTTGATGAGTCTCGGTGTTAGCAGTAAAAGCAGGCGGGAAGCAAGCAGAAGTGCTACTGGGCCTTGAGGGTAAGCCAGGCCTCAGCCTTCTGACCCCATCACTGATGGGTTAATAGGAAAAGCAGTATCCATCTAGTACAGCCTGCCTTTTCAGGAATAGTGAGTAAAAGCAAAGATGACTAAAATATATTAAAGTTTTCTGTAATTGTCTCTAAGGTCTCCCAACAAACATATACCCCATCTGTTTCAAGCTCTGCATAACCTTTCCCAGAAGTCAAGTTCAGTCCCTGGCCTCATGGTGCCTGGCCCAGGTTAAGAGTGCTACCTGATGATGGAGTTAATCCACGTTGCTTTGACCTCTGACTTTAAGATGTCCTCCCACTTTTCCACCCCGCAATCTCTAGCCCTCTCTGGGCACAGCAGCAATTGGGAACTAGTTCCTGTACTGCCTTTATCTCATTTTACAAAACAAACTTCTACAAAGAAGCTGGAAAGGAAGGAGGAGAAAGGATTATCATGCAGGCACAGGGAGGGGGCCTAGAGAAGAGCTCTGGCAGATTATGTCCCTCTTAAAAAATGCAACCAGAATCATCAACAAAGTATCACCTCAAAAATATGCAGGAGAAAAAGAAAGGAATCAATGTTGGGGTGGTTGGAGCAGAAGGAGCCAAACTGCCCAGAATGTGTCCTCTGAAGGCTGCGAGGAGCAGATAAGGTCAGCCCCAGAGGCAGATGGCACACACAGAATGGCAGGATGAGGGGGAGCTGCAGATTTATGCAAAGAAGCCCTAGAGAATGGGGCCTGCTGCCCAGGGAATGTGGGGGCTCACTTATCAAAGACTACTGGAAAATGGCTGAGCCGGCAACCCCTTCCACTACAGTGATGCCTGGTTTTCTTGAACAGCCTGTAACAAGGAGAAAATTAAAGCAACGAATCTGGCCAAATAGAAAATTAAGGAAAACTAGAAACAGCTCCTATGGAGAGCAGGGATTGGGGAGGTGTAGAGGGGCTGATCCTGAATGTCTGGAGGATCAGGAAAATGTAAGCAATTGTTTAAGGGACTGGAAGGAATCAAGATCTGGAGAGAGATCCTCCCGCGCTGGTGGCTGCGGAATATGAACTGTGGAGACATGGTTTCAAGGACTCAAAATGATATGACAGCTTAACATTTACAGTTCAGTGCAGAGGCTCTCAAAGCATGATCCCCTGATAGGAGTGTGAGGGGGCAACACCATCACCTAGGAATTTGTTAGATATGCAAATTCCCAGACCCACTGAATCCCAGACAGGTGGGGCCAGCAACCTGTGAATCTGCAACAGGCTCAAGTTTGAGAACAAATGACTTAGTGTAAGGGGCTGCTAATTGGTATAAAATGTTACCTGTGGTCTATTATTTTGTCTGTAGTGAATATTGGGCTTGTTAAGGATAAATAAGATTTGTGGGCTGGTAAGTGGTTCTTCTCTACAAGGTTGCAACAGCTGGCTTCAGTTAACTTCAAAAAGGCCCTTTAAGCAAAGACAGTAGTCCCCCTACTCATCCATGGTTTTGATTTCAGTTACTTATGGTCAACCATGGTCCAAAAATATTAAAAGGAAAATTCCGGAAACCAGTCACTCGTTTTAAATTGTACACCATTCTAAGTATTGTTTGACTTGTTCTATTTTATTATTAGTTATTGTTGTTAATCTCTTACTGTGCCCAATTTATAAATTAAATTTTATCATAGGTATGTATGTATAGGGAAAAACATAATATATATAGGGTTTGGTACTATCCGAGGGTTCAGGCATCCACTTGTGGTCTTGGAACATATGCCCCGCAGATAAGGGGGGACTGCTGTACAATGCAAAGGACAAAGATTAAATTATATTAGCAATCTAGGAGCAGAAGGGCAAGACTGCTTTTTTAAAAAACAGCTAAAGGTTTAGGAGGTTTTATTAATATTTAAATTGTATTGAAACCACAGCTTCAGCCTTTGACTCCAGCATAGAGATATGCAAATGTGGCTTTCAAAAGAAAGGCAATTTCAGACAGCCCTCAAGGTAACAAGAACAAATAAAACAAATGATTTTGTAATTTATCTTTATTGACTGATGGTGCACAAGGCACAGCCCATACCCTGTGAGAGTCAGCAACAGCCAAGCTCTCTGAGGAGAGAAGAGAAAGCCAGCCTGGAGGGAGAGGCAGGCGGACCCATAGACAGGTGACAGGAAAGACACAGAGCAGGCAGATGGGAGAAGAAGACAACTAAATTAAAAGGGAAGGAAAATAAAAACCCAGCCCTGGGTCCTGTAGACCATCTGATCTTGCTGGCTCTCAGCAGCAACAACAATAATCATTAATGACTATCATTTGCCACACTCCTCCTAAGTGCCATGCACTATTCCTCACATACAAATGAGGAAAATGAAGCTTTGAGAGGTCAAGCAACTTACCCAAGTTCACACAACAAAAGGAAGGGGCAGAGCCCAGATTCAAAGATTTGTGTGAGGCTGAAGCCCTGTGCTCTTTCCAGTGCATTATGCTGGGAACCAGTCCTGGGAGGCAGTGAGTAACAATAAGGTTAATGGGCCGGGCGCAGTGGCTCATGCCTGTAATCCCAGCACTTTGGGAGGCCGAGGCAGGCAAATCACGAGGTCAGGAGATCGAGACCATCCTGGCTAACATGGTGAAACCCTGTCTCTACTAAAAATACAAAAAAATTAGCCGGGCGTGGTGTCGGGCACCTGTAGTCCCAGCTACTCAGGAGGCTGAGGCAGGAGAATGGCGTGAACCTGGGAGGCAGAGCTTGCGGCGAGCCACGATCGCGCCACTGCACTCCAACCTGGGTGACACAGTGAGACTCCGTCTCAAAAGAAAAAACAAAACAAAACAATAAGGTTAATGATTGAGGGGACACTTTGTGCCCAGTTCTGTGGTATTCTGTATGGGCATGCGTGTGTCTGTGTGTGTGTATATGTATGTAACTGTGGAAAAGAGGGTGAAAACCTCCATTTCTGACCTTCAAATTGGTTACTATCCAATGAGTAAGGCAAGAAAAGAAAGCCAAAGAAAACTTGCAGAATTCTGGTGTAAAAGTTCTTTTGGGGCCGTGTGGTGGGGCCAGGCTCTGCCTGTTGTGGGAGACTTCTGGTGGAGGCATCTCAACTGGGCCTTGGGCCTTGAGTAAAATTTAGCCAGATGAAAAGGAAAGCTGGAGATTACACAGGCCCAGGTGAGAGCCTCCAGCTGCTAGAATTGGAGGAAGGAGCACCTGATTCAGAGAGATGAGGAAAGGCAAGAGAGTCCTGAAAGGATACATATCTCTGACCCTTTGTCCCCATCCAATCTCCCCAGACCTTCCATCCCAAGCCCAAACACAACCTTACCTGCTGCTCCTTTTCAGGCACCCTGGCCACCAAATATAGGAACCCATAAATTTTGCTCATACTCTATGTTCTACTAGGCAAGCCCTGATCTGTCATCTCCACAGGCCCCAATCCTTCCCCCTCACCCCTACAGAGCCTTCTCCAGGTTTTCTAGGCCAGAATCTCTCCCCACTTAGAATACTCCAGAAGTTTTGCTTTATTTGTGAGACTTTATTCAATTGAAGTTACTTGTGTGCATATTTTATCCTCTCTATTTGACTAGAAGGTCCTTATAATCCCTTATGACCATAATTATTTTATCTTTGATATAACCCAGCTCTGTAACTAGCAGATACTTTGTTAGGCATCCAGTGGGTTTTTCCTAAATGAATGAAGTAAAGGATGAATGAATGGACTCAGTGCATCGAAGGGCTTATCCAACTATTGGTTCCACTCTCAAGACCTTTGGAAAACTAGCCATGTTCTGGAATGCTAATTCCCTTCAATGCCTTTCGCCCATTTTTCTATGATCCTGATTTACTCCAAAAACAATATAAGGGATCTAAGTGTCCAAGAATGACTCCTTCTAAACCCACACCTAAGGATTTTCTCTCTTTTTGTGTGTGTGTGCGTGAGACAGAGTTTCACTCTTGTTGCCCAGGCTGGAGTGCAATGGTGCGATCTCAGCTCACTGCAACCTCCGCCTCCAGGGTTCAAGTGATTCTCCCTGTCTCACCCTCCCGAGTAGCTGAGATTACAGGCGCCTGCCATCACACCCAGCTAATTTTTGTATTTTTAGTAGAGACAGGGTTTCACCACGTTGGCCAGGCTGGTCTCGAACTCCTGTCCTCAGGTGATCCACCCACCTTGGCCTCCCAAAGTGCTGGGATTACAAGCATGAGCCACCACACCCGGCCTCTTTGATTCTCTTTTGCCTATCATGAAGTCTACCCCTTTGTAATTAATTAGACCAATGTCCACCCAGACAGAATAACATTTTCCCCTATCCATCAGCGAGGTCTTCTCCGTGATGGACATTCAAGGCAGACAGAGAGACTGCTGCTGCAATAACTGGGGAAATAATTATGGTGTTCATGATGATTTCTTTGCAGGTTCAAAGCACTAGCCCAGCCATTATCTCTCCCACTTTACTAGGATAAAATTGCTAACCCCACTTTATAGGTGCTAAAACAGGTCCAGGGCCTTGTCAAAGGTCACTCAGTGAGCTGGTGGCAGACCTGGAAATAACTAGCCTAGGAGTCTCGATATTCATTAGGCCACAGATGGAAATGCCCTCATTATGCTGTCTGGGCTATGTCTGAGAGAGAGTCAACTAACTGGACTCCAGTTAAATGGAGATATGCACTGGAAGATAAGTTTGTGACTACAGAGTGTTTTTCTCTGCAATGCTGCAGCAGTTGGCACTGGTTAATTCCAGAGGGTGTGTGTGTGTGTGTGTGTCTGTGTGTGTTTAAAGCATTATCACTCGTCCTAGATGAGGGAAGAGAGGGTGAATCCAAGGTAACACAGACACACAGGTAAGCAGATGTTTGCCATCTTCTCTTGAAAGTCATATAAAACCAAATGACAGTGTATATTAGCAGGAGAAACTCAGGAGGCTCTTCCCAGCTGTTAGGCTATACGACTCTGGAATAAGCTAGTACAAATTAGGTAGAAAGTCTAGGATTGTTCCTAGAGCCTGGTGGCGGGAGGTCTTTCCTGGAGGCAAAGGACTGTGGGGCTGTCTCAGGGCCTTCTGCAGCTGCTAAAGTGAGAAGCCTGCCGACGGGATCATCCCCAAGCCCACAGAAGCTCTGAAAACTATGGAAACCAAGATCTGTACAGGAGCCACTTCTGGTTTCTAATGCCTGAGAAATCAAAATGGAAAAAAAAAGTTCCCATGGAAATTCAAGAATGCAAGAATGTTCTGGGGCCGGGCACGGTGGCTCATGCCTGTAATCCCAGCACTTTTGGAAGGCCGATCACCTAAGATCAGAAGTTCAAGACCAGCCTGGTCAACATGGTGAAACCCCGTCTCTATTAAAAATAGAAAATTAGCTGGGCGTGGTGGCGTGCACCTGTAATCCCAGCTACTCAGGAGGCTGAGGCCAGAGAATCACTTGAACCCGGGAGCCAGAGGTTGCAGCGAGCTGAGATTATGCCATTGCACTCCAGCCCAGGCAACAAGAGCAAAACTCCATCTCAAAAAAAAAAAAAAAAAGTTCTACAACGTGGCCACAGGTCCGTGCTGGCTAAGGCAGTGATGTCCCCCTCCCACCAAAGCCCAAACCTTCTAACATCATCCTAAAGTGTGGGAATCACCTCTTCACCTCAGGCCAGCTCTGGGCTTTTCTCAGCCTATTCATCAGCCTCCATTAGTCCTCAGCTCTGCTGAGGCCACAGCAGCTTCCCAGTCCCACTGAAGGCTGTGGGGCATAGAATGGGCAGAGAGCAGGCCAGGCATGGTGGCTCAGGCCTGTAATCCCAGCACTTTGGGAGGCCGAGGCGGGTGGATCACGAGGTCAGGAGATCGAGACCATCCTGGCTAACACGGTGAAACCCCGTCTCTACTAAAAATACAAAAAATTAGCCAGGCGTGGTGGCAGGTGCCTGTAGTCCCAGCTACTTGGTAGGCTGAGGCAGGAGAATGGCATGAACCCGGGAGGCGGAGCTTGCAGTGAGCCGAGATCCTGCCACTGCACTCCAGCCTGGGCGACAGAGCAAAACTCTGTCTCAAAAAAAAAAAAAAAGAATGAATGGGCAGAGGGCATAAAACCTGAGTCCAGAGGTGGTGGTTGCACAACATTGTGAATGCACTAAATGCCCCTGAATTGTACATTTTAAAATGGCTAATTGTATGTTATGTGAATTTCAATCGATTTTTTAAAAAAATAAAATTGAGCCACCTTTGGGGTGGGGAGAGGAGCTGGGCCAGGCTCTGAGGATTTGAGGGTTGAAACTCCTTGCAGGGAGTGAAATGAACGACAATGGGGAGGCCAGTCTGGGCCTCCCAACTCCTTCTCCAGGACCAGATGGGAACTGGGGCTAGGGAGAAAGGCCCAACTTGGGCGGCGCCGGGCTCTGGGCAGAAGAGAAGCACTCAGTGAATGTGAGGAGGCTGCAGCCGTTGGCTCATTTGCATCATAAGTGATTGGTTTTCCCTGCTCGTCCCTCATCAGGACACAATGGACAGTTGTTTGCTGGCGCAGCAGATCCATTTACCAAGGGAGAGAGGAGACAGAGCACAAGTGACCGATGGGTAATAGTGTAGAAGGGTGGGCAGCCGCCTCCCCTCCCCTGTGCTCCCAGGCCACTGGGAGTCTTGTTCTCACACAATGAGAAGGGACCTTAGACAGCAAATCACCGCTTCACTTTATAGAAGAAGAGACTGAGGTGCTGAGAGGAGGTGAGACTTGCTGTGGTCAAACAGCAAGAACATAGTAAAACTAAGCATTTTAAACTCTAACCTCTGGATCCTTTTTCTTTGAGACAAGGTCTCGCTCTGTCACCCAGGCTGGAGTAGTACAGTGGCACGATCTCAGCTCACTGCAACCTCTACCTCCCAGGCTCAAGTGATCCCCCCACCTCAACTTTCTGTGGGCCACGACACCTGGCTAATTTTTTGTAGAGACAAGGTCTCACAGCCGGGCGCGGTGGCTCACGCCTGTAATCCCAGCACTTTGGGAGGCCGAGGCGGGCGGATCACAAGGTCAAGAGATCGAGACCATCCTGGCCAACATGGTGAAACCCCGTCTCTATTAAAAAGTATAAAAATTAGCTGGGCGTGGTGGCGGGCGCCTGTAGTCCCAGCTACTTGGGAGGCTGAGGCAGGAGAATCGCTTGAACCCGGGAGGCGGAGGTTGCAGTGAGCCGAGATCACGCCATTACACTCCAACCTGGGCGACAGAGCGAGACTCCGTCTCAAAAAAAAAAAAAAAAAAAAAAGGTCTCACTGTGTTGCCCACATTTTTCACGAACTCCTGGGCTCAAGTGATCCTCCAGCCTTGGCCTCCCAAAGTGCTAGGATTACAGGTGTGAGCCACAGCACTGGGCCTGTTTGGTTTTTGTTTTGTTTTGTTTTTTTGAGATAGGGTTCCACTCTGTCATCCAGGCTAGAGTGCAGTGGTATGATCACTGCTCACTACAGCCTCACACTCCTGGTTCAAGTGATCCTCCCACCTCAGCCTCCTGAATAGCTGGGATTACAAGTGTGAGCCACTGCACCAGGCCTGGATTCTAAACTGTCATTTGAGGGTTCACTTCGTTTCCCCATAATACCTTCTCTGTGCCCTTATTCCCATCTCTGTGGTCTCCTGTTCCCGGGGCCTTCGTTTCCATCATTCTGTCTCCTGTGTCTATTTCTTTTTCTCTGTTTCTGTTCCTCTCTGTATCTTTTCCTCTTGGTTTCCAGGCAGCTAGGATAATTACTAGACTTTTAATTAACCCCTGCCCTAACAAAGGTAGGTCTGGCATGAGGCAGCAATTTAGCAAGAGTCTTGGTTTGTTTTGGGGATAGGTGGGGAGAGAAAAATATGTGTTGGGGCCTATTATAAACCAGGCACTAAGACAGACACATAATGCACTTTATCTCATTTCATCCTTTCAATCTTGCAAGGTAGGTGTTCTTAGAGACAAAAAGGGTGAGGCTCAGAGAGGTTAAGTAACTTGTGCAAGGGCACCCAGCTAGCAAATTGTAGTTACCTGACTCCAAAACCTCTGTTCTTCCATCTCACACCCTGGCACAGGGTCTAACTCAGGGTAAGGGGCTCATTGATTTCAGGCTCAAGGGAGGCACAAAGTCACTGAAGGAGACCACTGTTTTGTTGCTGTCCTCTAGGCAGCGACTGCGTCCCCCCAGAGCCCCCTCCTTCTCTGAGCCCCTTCTGCAGCGTGGCGAAATCTCACAAACGCAAGCTTTTGCCCCCAGGGAGGTGGGGAGGCCGTGATCAAGAAAGAAACCTGACAAACCCAGACCAACCATGGGGGTCTCCCTCCTGTTAACACCCCTCCCTAACAGCCCTCCCGGTGGTTCCCTGTCTGCCCCTCCCCTTTATGGGTCAAGCCTGCTGGCATCTGTGTCTGTTTCATTGTGCTGTGGGGGAAGGGGAGACTCAGGGGTGAGTGGGTGTCTGTGTGCATGAACATAAGGCCTCCGGGTTCATTCTGACACTGAATGAAAAACTCACCAATTATTCGTCCAGTCTCATTAATATGCAGACAGACATCTGTTATTTAGGAGTCAACAGCAGAGGCATTTTCTTGTCAGGAGGGGCACTAGTGTACAGGGCTCTCTTGTCTCTCCGCTGCTAGGGGGTAGCTACTCAGGAATCATCCCACACCTCCCGACCTGGAGCCTCCCCTCTCTCTGACCCTCACTCACAGCTTTGAGGACAGCAAGTAAGGGATTGACCAGACAGAGATGGAGGGAGATCTGGGAACCTGGCTGGAAGGAAGGAAGCAGGAGAGGAGCTGCCTTGTGTAGAACAAACTGAGAACAAAACGCTAAACCCTTTCCTGGGGAAGAGAATGTGGAGTTGGGGGAGAGAGCTGTGCCAAGAGTGCCTGCCCCACTGGGAATCTCAGGGACATGACCCCTCCCCCCACACCTTCCTCAGCCTGCAGGACAAGTCTGAGTGCATCTGAAGCAGGGAGAGGGTCACTATGGCAACATGAAGTCCTCACCCAGAGACTGCAGAAAAAGTAGTAAGAGGAGTTCAGAAAAATGGAGACCAAGGGACCTCAATCTTTGGAGGAGTCACTAAAGCTCTCTTCAGGCCCCAAGATAGGGGTAGGAACAAGACATAACCACCTCCTGCTTTCTGTCTTCTGTCTTCCTCCAGCCTTTAAGTCCCAGCACAAAATACCCCTCCAAGAAGCCTTTCCCAACTGCCTCAGGCCCAGCTTAGAAGCACTTAAGCCTTGGTGTCTTGGTTGTAAAGAATAAAAGTTGACATCAGCTGAGCAACACAATGAGGTAGATGTGGTGATCAGCCCCCTTTTCTAGGTGCAAAAACTGAGGTTCAGAGAGGTGCTGGGCCTCACCAAAGACTCCCCAGGGAAGAAGCAGCAGAGCTCAACCCAGGCCCTGGGACTTCTGCCTCTGAACCTGAAGCTCTTCCCACGACTGTACCCCCTGGAAGGGCCAGAGTCACAAGGGGAGGACCCTTGTCAGCTGAAGTGTTTCAGGAGTTTGATTGAGTCCTCTCTTCCCATCCACCCTGTCCTTCCCCCTCCTCCCTCCTAGGCAGGCGGATTGCCTAGGTTAAGAAACACTAGTCTGGGCGAGGTGGCTCACGCCTGTAATCCCAGCACTTTGGGAGGCCGAGGCAGGTGGATCACTAGGTCAGGAAATTGAGACCATCCTGGCTAACACGGTGAAACCTCGTCTCTACTAAAAATACAAAAAATTAGGCCGGGCGCGGTGGCTTATGCCTGTAATCCCAGCACTTTGGGAGGCCAAGACAGGCGGATCACGAGGTCAGGAGATCAAGACCATCCTGACTAACACGGTGAAACCCCGTCTCTACTAAAAATACAAAAAATGAGCCGGACGTGGTGGCAGGTGCCTGTAGTCCCAGCTACTCGGGAGGCTGAGGCAGGAGAATGGTGTGAACCCAGGAGGCAGAGCTTGCAGTGAGCCGAGATTACGCCACTGCACTCCAGCCTGGGCGACAGAGCGAGACTCCGTCTCAAAAAAAAAAAAAAAAAAATTAGCCAGGCGTGGTGGCGGGTGCCTGTGGTCCCAGTTACTGGGGCGGCTGAGGCAGGAGAATGGCGTGAACCCGGGAGGCAGAGCTTGCAGTGAGCCAAGATTGGGCCACTGCACTCCAGCCTGGGCAACAGAGCGAGACTCTCAAAAAAAAAAACACTAGTCTGGGCGCGGTGGCTCCTGCCTGTAATCCCAACACTTTGGGAGGCCAAGGTGGGTGGATCACCTGAGGTCAGGAGTTCGAGACCAGCCTGGCCAACATGGTGAAACCCTATCTCTACTAAAAATACAAAAATTAGGTCAGGCATGGTGGCTCACGCCTGTAATCCCAGCACTTTGGGAGACTGAAGCAGGCGGATCATGAGGTCAAGAGATGGAGACCATCCTGGCCAACATGGTGAAACCCTGTCTCTACTAAAAATACAAAAATGGCTGGGCACGGTGGCTCATGCCTGTAATCCCAGCACTTTGGGAGGCCGAGGTGGGTGGATCACGTTAGGTCGGGAGTTCAAGACTAGCCTGACCAACATGGAGAAACCCCATCTCTACTAAAAATACAAAATTTGCTGGGCATGGTGGCACATGGCTGTAATCCCAGCTACTTCAGGAAGCTGAGGCAGGAGAATCACTTGAACCCAGGAGGTGAGGTTGCCGTGAGCCAAGATCGCGCCAGTGCACTCCAGCCTGAATAAGAGTGAAACTCCGTCTCAAAAAAAAAAAAAAACAAAAAAAAAAACAAAAACACTGGCAGCCATCACAGTGTGATTATTTGTTTATTTCATTAAATGTTTAACGAGGCTACATTGTTTCCCAAACCAATGTCTAATTTGTGAGGGAAACAGCGCAGAGAAGGAAGCTGGGTGACTCCTGCATCTGGGGTGGGGAAGGGAGTAAGGTCCCCTCCCTCCATCCTACAGAGGCCTTTGAGGATCAGGAACAGTCCCATTCCCTCCTCCCACCCACTGAGCTCCTCAGCCCAGAGCCCTCCTCCCCAGAAATAAAACGTCTGGCAACCCAGACCTGCAGAAAGGGACCAAAAATCCATTCCTGGTGGTATTGAAAATGTATTAAACTTTGGGGGGTCCTCCAGCTGATTGATTTTTCTAATTATGTTTGCTTTAGACGGATATTTAAATGCATTTGCATTCCCTGAGCTCACATGGCAGGAGATGGAGGTTGGAGGAAAGAGGGGGCACAAACACTCCACACTCTGCACTTTGGTGGTTGCAGGCTTGAACCTGCTATACACTGAGAAGTCCAAAGTGGAAAAGAGAAGCCACTCAGCTAAAAATCGCAAGTCGATTTTTATGGCAGGTCCTTGTGGGGAAAGGGTCAGTCCTCAGAGACAGATGGAGATCCACCTAGCTGGGCCTGGAGCCCCTGCCCTCTCCTGTACCCTTAGCCGAGGACTCAGGGTCTTTGAGTCAGTCCCTAACCAGGTCTCAGTTTGAGGGGGTGGTTATCCAAGCACACTTAGATAATTTCAAATGCCATTGAAGTTATCCTAGAATCTTTGAGACTAGCTGAGGTGAACTAGTCCCATAGGAGAGGTTGGGATAGGGATATCTGATGATCCAGGGAGTGGTGGGTAGGGATTCCTTTCCTCTCAAGACTGGAACCTGGCATAAGGGAAAGGAGAAGCTATTTTTTATTTTTTATTTTTTAATTTTTTTTAGAGACAGGGTCTCACTCTGACACTCAGGCTGGAAGACAATGGCATGATCATAGCTCACTGCAGTCTCTAACTCCTGGCCTCAAGCGATCCTCCCAGCTTGGCCTCCCAAAGGAGGAATCTTGGCTGGGATTATAGGTGTGAGCCACTGCCGAGAAGCTATTATTTTAAATGACACACCTCAGAGCCAAATCTCCCAGCTCCAACACCACATCCAGATAACCATCTATCCAAAAAACAACTCTGATCACTTCACTCTCTGCCTGAAATTCCTGGTGGCTTCATCCTCTGAGGATGATTTCATTCATCCTCAGAATGAAATTCTGATTCCTCTGTGGACCCTGCAGTAGCCTCAGTGTACCTTCCTAGCCTTGTCTTCTATTCTCCCTGCCATGGGAGCCCCAACAGTGCTATGCTCGTTCTCATCTCCACGTGTTTACACATGCTGTACCCTCTGCCCAGAGTGCCTTTCCTACCCCTTCCCTGCCCGGAAAACTCCTCTTCAACCCTCAGGACCTGGCTCACAGGACTGGCTTCTCAGGCTGCAAGGAGCTCCCATAGCATCCCATACATGTACAAATATCCCTCAGCCATGGCACCCTCACACCTGAGGTACCTCTCTTCCACACTGGGCTGGCCTCCAGAAGCTTAGAGACTGGTCCTTGCAATCTCCCAAGCCAGTGTATGCCACACAGTTGGTGTTCGGTACATACTTGCTGAATGAATGAATGAGGGAGGAATGGGCTATAAATTTGGGTGGGATCCCAGCAGATAGTTGGGTAAGGTCAGTGTTCTCTTCCAGTGTGTCTGGGAGAACTGGCTAGGGCTGGGGCTGGGGGAGGGAAGGGCCAGGGATGGTTCCTGGGGGAGAATGTCACCGAAAAGAGGCCAGTGGGACCAGAGCCAGGGAGGGAATACAGGACAATCTGAAACCAGACTCCCGAGAAAACAGACCAGTACTGTCTTTCCTGACAACAGGCGCTCAGCCGTCCTCTCCACCGTCTTTCCTTTAAGGGACCAGGGTAGGGGTGACTCTAACAGCTGATGCTCCCCTGAAAGCCATCATGGAACTCAGCATGGGAGGAGAGAAAGGTCCCTGGCCTGAGCCTCTAAGAAGACCCCAGAATCAAACTACTGACCTCTTAGGAAACTTCACGCTGTACAGGGGTAGCTTCTGTGATGTGGAGGCTTTTGATGCCTTTTTTTTTTTTTTTTTTTTTGGAGACAGAGTCTTGCTCTGTCACCCAGGCTAGAATGCAGTGGCGCAATCTCGGCTCACTGCAAGCTCCGCCTCCCAGGTTCACCCGGGTTCACACCATTCTCCTGCCTCAGCCTCCCTCCCGAGCAGCTGGGACTACAGGCACTGCCACCGCGCCCGGCTAATTTTTTGTATTTTTAGTAGAGATGGGGTTTCACCGTGTTAGCCAGGATGGTCTCGATCTCCTGAACTTGTGATCCGCCCACCTCAGCCTCCCAAAGTGCTGGGATTACAGGCGTGAGCCACCGCGCCCGGCCTGGTGCCTCCTTATCCCCACAACCCCCAGGGCACCAGCAGGCTCCAAGCCAGGGGTACAGATGGTGAGCAGGACCCCTCCCACACTAGCAGCAGGCCTGGCTGGGCTGAGAAATGCTGACTAATTATATATCGGTCTGCTCTAAAACCCCCTAATGGCCTGAGAATTGCCCACTTCATTAACTAGGATGAACAGTCCCAGGATGTCTCCTTCTCCCAACTCTGACTCCTAAAAGGACACTTCTAATCCAACCTATGGCTTTGTCCTCTGCTCTATCTGTGGACATGGACAGGAAAGTTCCCCAGCTGAGGTCTAACTTTCCCTCTTACTGCTAGAGATTGGTAGATTGATTTTTTTAAAAAGGAACAAAACTAAAGCCACAGCCGTTTTCCATGGACGTGGGCTTTATTGGGTGACTGTTGAGGCAAGGGAGGTTCTAGGGCTGGTGGACTGATGGGGGGCAAGGGCTTATCCTTGCTTTTGAATTTAGTGCATGTTGCCTAGAGGTTAGATGTGTGAGAATAGCTGCAGAAGTGAGAGGAGAGGAAAAGAGAAGGTCATAGAATGGACATTTTCCTTGGGCCAGAACCAGGATATGGGGACTGGGGGTGGAGAGGGAGGGTACTCTTCACATAGGAGACTCCACCAAGGTCACCATTTGATACCAGCTTCCCTAACGCCCACCTGCCGCATCCCAGTTCATGCCCCAGATGCCAGCCCTGTTAGTTCCCTCAACATCCACTGGAGAAGAGGAGGGAGGAGGAGGTGAGAAACGATGATACCCTTCTGCCCTCCAGCTCCCCTGCCCAGAATTGCTCGCTCTGCCTGCCCTGACTTCCCAGCCAGGATCAGGAGGTCAAGAAGCCTGGGCGCAGGCAGGGGAACAATTGTGTCCCTCACCACCCCTCTTCACACTCTGCCCTCTCCTAGCCCCTCACATGAGGTTGCAGCTTTTGGCTCGATCCTTGTGTATCTCGCCCTCATTCCCCCGGTCTGGCCGTCCTGACAGCTGAGTGGATCGCTGCATTCCCCGGCGTGAGTCAGTTCGGCGCAGCTGCCTATGGCCACGGCCAAGGGAGGCCACTGTAGCCACATGGAAGACATCCCTGACGCTGCGCTCAGAGGACCGGGAGGAGCACTCAACATAGGACACAGCCCCCACCTGTTTGGCCAGCACAGTGCCCTGGAAAAGGAAGGAGTGCATGGGAGAAAGTTATAGGTCTTAGCCTGCAGCTTAGAAAGGGGCATGGAGGCTGTGGGCTGGGGTTGAATGTCAAGGCTGGGGGCAGTCAAGGGATCAGGTCAGAGGTCACAGGCCAGAACAAAGGATGAGCCAGGTAAGGTGTTTTCAAATCAGAGACTGAAGGGGCAGAGGTGACAGGTCTAGGCTGGGATGAGGTCAGACGTCAAGGGTCCCACCTGCTCATGTGTAACAGGGATAAGCCTCTGCTTGGACAGCTCCCTCAGTGTGGCCAGGTCAGTCCGCATGTCCAGTTTACAGCCAACCAGCACAACCTTGGCATTGGGGCAGAACTCTTGAGTCTCTCCTTGCCACTATGTAGGAGAAGAAAAGAGAATTGTGGAGGGGTGGAGGGAGGCACAGCGTGAGCCTTTGTGCCATGCCAGCAGTGTGCCCTCTCTTCCTCAAGCACGCAGAAACCATGTATCCCTCAGGACTCTCCCACATGAGGAAGGAGGTGAGAATGCTAGGCTTGGTTTGAGAGCAGGATGGGGTGAGAGAGAAGCAGCGGGGAGGAGAGGGCTGGCGTGGGCCTGTGGACTCTTCTCCTTCAGTGGCTATGAAGAGTCTGCCAGCCTGGAAACTTCCCATTCCTACTCGCCTTTCCCATACTCTCTCCTGGGAACAAATTTATCCCGCCCTCCCCTCCCCCACCTGGGAACTGGGGCTGCCCTAGCTGACTTCTGTCCATTCACCCCTGGCTTTTGTCATGGAAACTGGGGCCTGGAGAGGAGGCCACAGGGCTTTCCTGAGCTTCAGGATCAGCCTTCCCATCCCATCCCCTCCATCTGGGACTACCACTGCCAAGGAGTTGGAAGAGCAGAGAAGGAATCCTGTGAGTGCTTCTCCCTTCACTCCCCCACCTCCCCTAGCTGCTGTATCCAGCTCTGAGGACTTTCAGGAAAGGGGTGGCTGGGAGGGATGGGGGCTGGAGGCAGGGGTGGCAGGGATGAGAGCTTCACTCGCTAACCAGCTGATGGCCATACCCCAGCCATCACTCCCTCCTCCTGGCCCATGTTATGTCAGGACCATGGTGGTCTGGTCCCCCTCAGTCTAGCTGCCCTATTTCCCCAGGCTCCCACCTTCTTGAGAACACTGTCCAGTGTTTCTGGTCGGCTAATGTCGAAGCAGATGAGCACAGCATCAGAATCAGGATAGGCCAGAGGCCGGACATTATCATAGTAAGAGGAACCTGAAGGAAGACAGGGCATGAGGGGCCTGAGTGGATGGGAGGCCTGGAAGGGAATGGGAGACCTTACAGATCCTGGTCAAGGGATGCTGGGAGCAGAGAATGGAAAAAAGCAACCATTAATACCCATCATTAATACCCATCATGGAGTCTGGGTTTCCCAAGTGGGGGAGCGGGCAGAAGGGAGGTCAGATGGTGGGAAACGGCTCTCTGCTTCCCTAGTGGTTTAAAAAGTAATAATTTTTATTCTTGACTGAGGTTTGGACCCCTTTGAGAAGCTCATAAAATCTATAGACATTCTCATAAAATGTTGCATGTGCTTTCTGGGCTTTGGCAGTCTAAAGCCCTGAAGGGAACTCTTGTAAAAATAAAAACCCTCCTTATGTTGGGAGGAGGAAAAGAGCAGTGGCAGGGAGAGCATTCTCCCATTCTCCTGGGACTTGACCTCAGATTTCTCTAGTTCAATGGAGAGAAACAGCCTCCTGACCACCCCTCACTCAAGACATTCTAAATGTCTTTTCTGCTTTTTTATTTTTTGAGACGGAGTCTCGCTCTATCGCTCAGGCTGGAGTGCAGCGGCATGATCTCGGCTCACTGCAGCCTCCGCCTCCCAGGTTCCAGCGATTCTCTTGCCTCAGCCTCCTGGTAGCTGAGATTACAGGCACGTGCCACATGCCCGACTAATTTTTGTATTTTTAGTAGAGACGGAGTTTCAACCATGTTGGCCAGGCTGGTCTCAAACTCCTGACCTCAGGTGATCCCCCCACCCCGGCCTCCCAAAGTGCTAGGATTACAGGCGTGAGCCACCGTGCCTGGCCTCTAAATGTCTTTTATAAACCCAGTCTTAATCTCTGAAGGAACATGTTCCAAATTAAAAGCCATTCCTTCCCAACTTTCCCAGGTAGGCAGGACCCAGCTGAGGGGCTCAGATCCTAGGCTTTCTCCTTCAGGACATGGTTTCTGTCAGGCTCTGCAAGTTCTACCTCAGTTTCCCTGGATTTTAGCAGAATATTGATTTTTCCTTCCTGTTGGAATTGGATGGATGGGCTGGGCTTACCTGGAACCTAAGGGTCTAACCAAGGGAGGGGACAGAGTGGGCCACCTTGGAAGTCAGGGTGACCCCCAGGGACTTGGCTACCTGAAGTGTCCCACATGTTGAGCTCAATGCGGCGCTTGTCGATCTCAAAGCTCGCGGTGTAGTTCTCAAACACGGTGGGGACATAACTCTGCAGACACGGATGGATCCAGATGAGATCATCTCTCCAAGTCCTCACCCCAGATAAATGCCCTCCTCACTCCCACACCCCGTCCAGCCCAGCCCCTGGACACAAGTTGGTCTGGGATTGGGCAAAGGGGAGATCCCGGGAGCTCCTGCCCCCCTCCCCCCCCCCCCCCCTGCAGAATCTCTGCTAAGCTCCCAGACCTCCTCCTGTTCCCTTCTGGTCCCTTCAGCCCCCTAGTTCTTCCCCTCTCCATTGCCCAGGACCTCCGACATTCCCCTCGCCCTCCCTCCCGGATGCTCTCGTTCTCCCAAACCCCATCCATCTCACCCTGCTCCCTAATTCCTCCCACCCCAATCCTCTGAAGTCCTTCCTGAGCCCTCAAGGCCTCCCCGCGTCCTCCGACCCCCTGTCTCTTGTCCCTGGTTACCCGAGTACCCATTCCCATCCGTCGCCAGGGCCCCTGTCACCCACCCCCCAGCAGCCTTAGCGTCCCCCTCCCAAGACGCAGGTCCCTCACCCCGGGATAGGCGTCCTTGGCGAACACCTGCAGCAGCGCCGTCTTGCCGCACTCTGCGTCTCCCACCACCACGATCTTGCAGCGGCCGCTCTGCCCCTCCATGGTCCCGGCTACGCGCCGGTCCCCCACGCCACCCCTCTACCGGGCCCCGCCGCCGCCTCCCCCGCCGCTGCAACTGCAGCCGCTCTGGCCGCCAACACCGGCATCTCGCGGGCCCGCGCCGAGCCCCCGCCCCGGGTACGCGGCCCCCCCTCCGCCCCGCCCCCAGCCAGGCGGCCGCGCCCCCCGGCCCCGCCTCCCACCCCCGCAGCCGGGGGGCGGGGCCCAGAAGATCTGGGCGGAGCCCTGGGAACAGAGGCCCCAGAGCCGGGGTCCAGCCCGCCGGTGTGGTCTGAGGGGCCCCTGCCGGTTTGGGACAGGCCGAACTGGGCTTATTTGACTTTCTCGGATATAAGGGCAGGGCAGAGTTCAAGCGAAGTTCTTAGGGGTAGAATATGAGCGGCACAAGCGCGAAGCTCGGGCCTGCTGTGTACCCACGCGTGCACGCAGGTGTACCAGTGCGGACAAGAGCTGGGGCAGCCATCCACTTCCTGAACACGGCGGGAGAGAGATGCTAAGGGGAAGGAGGGAGCCTTTTTGGTTTTCTCTCCCGCCTCCGCCCATGTCCTGGCAGGGGGTCTTGGGGAAATGGGAGGGTGAACCCCAGCACACCCACCCGGACGGTGGTGACATCATAGCTTTCCGTCCCCATGGCAACGGGCAGCCGGGTCTCCGGTTGCATTGACTTAACCGCGGGCCTAGACTAGCAGAGAAGCGTGGACTGAGTTCCTCCAGCCAAGCACTGGGTGGAAAGTTTTGGGGGAGCTGCGTCCTCTGGTGGATGCTTGGGGACAAGGAGATAAGGAAGAGAAAGAACCAACCGCCAGAGTTGCTCTGCTGGAGCCAGAGCTAAACCCAAAAGTCAGGCTTGATTAAGAGTCTAACAATAGGCCGAGTGTGGTGGCTCACGCCTGTAATACCAGCACTTTGGGAGGCCGAGGCGGGCGGATCAAGAGGTCAGGAGATCGAGACTATCATCCTGGCTAACACGGTGAAACCCGCACGGTGGGCGCCTGTAATCCCAGCTACTCGGGAGGCTGAGGCAGGAGAATGGCGTGAACCCGGGAGGCGGAGCTTGCAGTGAGCCGAGATCGTGCCACTGCACTTCAGCCTGGGCGATAGAGCAATACTCCGTCTCAAAAAAAAAAAAAAGTCTAGCAATAATCAAACCACTGATACGTATTTGCATGGCATCTTTTACCCTTTTTTTTTTTTTTTTTTGAGGCGGAGTCTCGCTCTGTCGGGCAGGCTGGAGTGCAGTGGCGCGATCTCAGCGCACTGCAACCTCCGCCTCCCGGGTTCGACCGATTCTCCTGCCTCAGCCTCCCAAGTAGCTGGGATTACAGACGTGCGCCACCATGCCCAGCTAATTTTTGTATTTTTAGTAGAGACGGGATTTCACCATGTTGGCCAGGTTGGTCTCAAACTCCTGACCTCAGGTATCCACCCGCCTCGGCCTTCCAAAGTGCTGGGATTACAGGCGTGAGCCACCGTGCCCGGCCATCTTTTACCTTTTAAAAGTGCTTTTTTTGGCCAGGCACGGTGGCTCACGCCTGTAATCCCAGCACTTTGGAAGGCCGAGGCGGGTGGATATCTGAGGTCAGGAGTTTGAGACCAGCCTGGCCAACATGGGGAAACCCCGTCTCCACTAAAAATACAAAAAGTAGCCGGGCGTGGTGGCGAGTGCCCGTAGTCCCAGCTACTCGGGAGGCTGAGGCAGGAGAATCGCTTGAACCCGGGAGGTGGAGGTGGCAGTGAGCCGAGATTGCCTCACTGCACTCCAGCTTGGGCAATAGAGTTTCGAAAAAAAAAAAAAGTGCTTTTTTATATCGAGGCAATTCGAGTCAATAATATATGCTGCAAATAATTCTGTAAAGATAACTAGAAGCTGGGCGCGGTGGCTCACGCCTGTAAACTCAGCACTTTGGGAGGCCAAGGCTTGCTTGCGTGCAGGAGTTTGAGGCCATCCTGGGCAACATTAGCGAGACCCTCTCTCTAGAAAAAAAAATCAAAACTTAGCTAGGTTTGGCCACTTTAGGCACGCTGCCTATGGGGTAGCCCTGCTCTGCAAAGAGCAGTAAAACATAAAGTTAGCCGGGCGTGGTGACACATGCCTGTGGTCCCAGCTATTCAGGAGGCTGAGGCGGGAGGATTGCTTGAAGCCGGGAGTTTCAGGCTGTAGGGAGCTGTGATCGCCCCACCTTGCTCAGCCTGGGTGACAGAGTGAGACCCTGTATCAAAAAAATAAAAATATAAATATAACTAGAGCACGCAGCATCATCACTGTGTTACAGAAGGGAAAATGAGGAACAGAACGTTAACACCAAAGTCAGAAAGTTTTAAAGGCTTGGTCTCCATGCTTCTACTTTGCCACTGCAAGACCACAGTGAATTAAGTCTCATCCCTGCCTGGGTTACATAAACGTAGAGTCAGAGCCTGAGACACAATGTAGTTGGACTCCAGTCCACAGGTGGCTAACTCCAAATCTGATATAAGTTAACTCCAAATCTGATGTAAGTTCAAGTTTTGGGACTGTTCCTTAACTTTTTTTTTGTTTTTTTTTTTTTGAGACGGAGTCTTGCTCTGTAGCCCAGGCTGGAGTGCAGTGGCACGATCTCGACTCACTGCAAGCTCTGCCTCCTGGGTTCATGCCATTCTCCTGCGTCAGCCTCCCAGGTAGCTGGGACTACAGGCGCCTGCCACCACGCCTGGCTAATTTTTTGTATTTTTTAGTAGAGACGGGGTTTCACCGTGTTAGCCAGGTGAATCTCCTGACCTCGTAATCTGCCCGCCTCGGCCTCCCAAAGTGCTGGGATTACAGGCGTGAGACACCGCGCCCGGCCTTTTTTTTTTCGAGATGGAGTCTCCCTCTGTCGCCCAGGCTGGAGTGCAGCGGCACGATCTTGGCTAACTGCAACCTCCGCCTCCTGGGTTCAAGCAATTCTCCAGCCTCCGTCTCCCTAGTAGCTGGGACTATAGGCACCTGCCACCATGCCTGGCTAATTTTTGTAGTTTTAGTTGAGCTGGGGTTTCACCATACTGGTCAGGCTGGTCTCGAATTCCTGACCTCAGGTGATCCACCCACCCGCCTCGGCCTCCCAAAGTGCTGGGATTACAGGCGTGAGCCACGCCGCCCAGCCCTTTTTTTTTTTTTTTTTAACAGGGTCTCACTCTGTTGCCCAGACTGGAGTGTAGTGGCGCGATCTCGGCTCACCTCCGCCTCCCAGGCTCAAGCGATTCCTCTGCCTCAGCCTCCCAAGTAGCTGAGATTACAGGCGCGCGCCACTACCGCCCGGCTAATTTTTTTATTTTTAGTAAAGATGGGGGTTTCACCATGTTGGCCAGGCTGGTCTTGAACTCCTGACCTCAAATGATCCACCAGCCTCGGCCTCCCAAAGTGTTGGGATTACAGGCGTGAGCCACCGCGCCAGGCCTATCCCTTAAAATAGTTTTTAATTTGAATAAGGTTTACTATGAATAAATAAATCACAGTCGGCTTGATCCCAAGAGCACAGACGTTCCTGGTGCCCCTTTTCGTGCTCTCCCAGCTTGCGCCACTGTGGCCCTGGCCCTTTAAGGCTGAGCGCGAGGCCCCGCCTCGCCCGGCGCCCCGCCCCTCCCGCTGGATCCCGCAGCCGCGGCTCTTTCCGACGCGTTCCGCCTTCCCCAGCTGTGCACTCTGCATCCAGCTGTGCGCTCTCGTCGGGAGTCCCAGCCATGTCCGCCGAGAGAGAGGTAGCCGAGGCAGCCACCGGGGAAGACGCCTCTTCGCCGCCTCCGAAAACCGAGGCAGCGAGCGACCCCCAGCAGCCCGCGGCCTCCGAAGGGGCCGCCGCCGCCGCCGCCGCCTCGCCGCCACTGCTGCGCTGCCTAGTGCTCACCGGCTTTGGAGGCTACGACAAGGTGAAGCTGCAGAGCCGGCCGGCAGCGCCCCCGGCCCCTGGGCCCGGCCAGCTGACGCTGCGTTTGCGGGCCTGCGGGCTCAACTTCGCAGACCTCATGGCTAGGCAGGGGCTGTACGACCGTCTCCCGCCGCTGCCTGTCACTCCGGGCATGGAGGGCGCGGGTGTTGTGATCGCAGTGGGCGAGGGAGTCAGCGACCGCAAGGTGAGCGGGTTGCGTAGGGCAGGGCAGGGCTGCGCAGGCCACTGGGCAGTGGGGCACGAGTGGGCGGGCGCCGGGGGTGTGGCAGGGCGGGAGAAACTGGCGAGGACCTGGGTGCACGAGCGTGGAAAGCGTAGCCAAGGAACTTGTGTTTGGGGGCTCCTGGAGAGCGGCATTTATGTGGGGAGGGGAGACGAAATTATCGCCCCTTCCCCAACCATTTTTAGTTGTGGCCGCCGCCCAGAAGCTGTGCTGGTGGGGGGGGAAAACAATAAGGTGCCCAGGCGCATGCGCACAACCACACTACCGTCCCCACCCACCACCCCCCCCCCCATTAAAACCACACCTGTACCCCTACCCACCAAACACTCTCTGGGTAATTGTGGTCTGTGACTATGAGTGACGGTTAGTGCCCCCTTTCCCCGAGGGAGCTTGAGGGGCTATGTCGTCGGGGTTGGGCGGGGGCACAGCGGCCGTGCCAGAGTCCTGGTCACATGCAGCCCCGTGGTCTGTGGGGGTGTGAGGCGGCCCCTCCCAAAGCAAGGCCAAAGAGACGAGACACGCCCATCACGGAGGAGAGACAGCCTTTGCTACCCCACCGCCACCAGCCTTACACCGCCGATCTGATTTTGGGGTGGGGTAGGCGGGATTGGGTCATCCGATCTTTGTCTTGGGCTCTGTGTCTCCCGTGACTGCAGTATCTCCTCCTCCTGTGACTCAGCCCTCAGCCATCGGGCCACGACCCGGGGCTGCCCTTGGGAATGCCTGGGGCGGGGAGTGGAAGGGGGGACCCACCTCTGCCTTCCTCCTGCAGAGGACCCCCACTTCAGAAACCCCGGTGCCAGGGGTTTGGACTGGAACGGAGAGGTGTGGCGCCTTGAACTGGTTGGCCAAGTCTGCAGGCCTGTTTCTCCTTCTCATTTGTCATTAATCTTGGCCACAACCCTGGACACCAGAGAGCTCAAAATGATCAGCTTTTTGAGAGACCTGGGATGAGGCCTCAGCACGCCATTTGTTTAGAGGTTTCTTTTTTTTTCTTTTTCTTTTTCTTTTTTTTTTTTTTTAGACGGAGTTTCGCTCTTGTTCCCCAGGCTGGAGTGCAATGGCGCGATCTCGGCTCACCGCAACCTCTGCCTCCCGGGTTCAAGCGATTCTCCTGCCTCAGCCTCTCGAGTAGCTGGGATTACAGGCATGCGCCACCATGCCTGGCTAATTTTGTATTTTAGTAGAGATGGGGTTTCTCCATGTCGGTCAGTCTGGTCTCGAACTCCCGACCTCAGGTGATCTGCCCACCTCGGCCTCCCTAAGTGCTGGGGTTACAGACATAAGCCACTGTGCCCGGCCAGGAGTTTCCTTTTTAAATCAGACCCCTCAAAGAGAGGCCCCTCAGATGCAGCCTCTTGCAGACCTGCCAGCCCGATTCTGGAGCCAGGTTTGTTGGATTCATCCTGTATGCAAACAGCTTCTCCTTAAGGCTTTCCTCTGAATTCAGCTCTGGCCCCACCCTCAAACTGACTTCTAAATGATCCCACTCTTGAGCAGGCGTCTAAGAGGAATATTTTCGGGAGGTAGTTGTAGTTCATGTTACTGCTGAAGGCCACCCACCTCACCTCCCCTCCATACACTTTCCGCCTGGTAAATACAGGATATCCTGTCCAGGGCAAGAATCTGATGTAAGAGCCTGGATTCTGCGGGGAGGGCCCTTCCCTCTCTCTCTCCCTCCTCCTCCCTCCTGGTGTCTGGGCTGGGGAGGGGTCTTGGCCCTGATTTGGATGGCCTGAGGGTTAGCATGAGCCAGGGTAAGTGAGATTTGTTCTGGGTCAAATCTGGGACTGGCCATGACCCTAAATGACCAATGCACTCCTCGCAGCTCTCCTGGGTTGTTCTGTATCTGCTAGTCCTGAGTCCCTGGGTGGAGGGCTTCCGTTCTTATTCTCCAGACCTCATCTCAGGCCAGAACTTGGAAGGAAAGACCCCAGCATGCCCCCAGTTCTCATATTCAGTGGAGTGTGGGGGCTTGAGGACATGAAAAAAGGCGTAAGTGGCAGTCCCATCCCCCTTCCCCATGGACCCTAACTCTTGTTAATATACAGAATTCCCATCATTCCTGGCAGCGATCAAGACAGACCCGGACTGTCCCAGAACAGCACCCACACCTCCCTCTTCATGCTCTTCAGAGAGCGCAGAGAAGTCTTTTCTCCTGACGCTCCCTCCTTTTCCCTGCCCTTCCCTTGACCCCACTTGCTAAGCTGGAGAGAAAGGTTCTGTTATCTTTGTCCCCTTTCCCTCCTGCACAGAGGCTCTCGTGGGGGTGGGGGGGAAGCCTTTTACTGCTGCGTAGGCCTCTGTAGCCCTTCTTGTCTGTTGCCCCTCCTGCACCATCTCTGAGTGAAGGTGTTTTCTGGGCTCCCAGTGCTGGCTCGAACACACTTCTCCCGAGGTGACCACACCCTGCTGTAAGCGCTCAGAGAACTTTGCCTGCACTTTGGTATGGCCCTGACCACACAGTGCCGTCTTCTTTTGGTTGGTTGTGTGACTTCCTTGCTGCTATTATATTATTATTATTATTATTATTATTATTATTAGCTAACATTATTAAGTGCTTATTATGTGCCAGACATTGTGCTAAAATTTTTTTTTTCCATTTGGAAAAACTGCCCTAATTGACAGATAAGAAAACTGGAGCTGGAAAACTGGAGCTCAAAAAGATTAAGTAATTTTTATGCATCCGAAGTCACACAGTCAGTAAACAGTTGAGACCGCTTTTGTAACCACAGATCTCTTCCACAGTACTTCATGCTGCCCTAACTGTAAGCTTCTTGCATTCAGGGATCTTACACAATAGTGACATGTAAGATCTGTAAGAAGATGATAAGGATAGTATCTGCCTCAAAGAACTGATGTAAGGGTTAATGAGCATTATATATAAAGCACTTGAAATCGGGCTCGGCCCTCAGTCAGCACTCAGTAAAGGTGAGTTGTTATTGTTGTTGATGATGATGTTATTATTATTATTACCATGACTATTGCTGCTTCTCCTGCTACTTCATTTGGAAGAAGGTGGCCTTGTACCTAGGGGAAAATCAGTAAATAGCCTGTGGGTGAATGAATGAGTGACTGAATGATACTCTTCTGTTCTTCAAGGCAGGAGACCGGGTGATGGTGTTGAACCGGTCAGGGATGTGGCAGGAAGAGGTGACTGTGCCCTCGGTCCAGACCTTCCTGATGCCTGAGGCCATGACCTTTGAGGAAGCTGCTGCCTTGCTCGTCAATTACATTACAGCCTACATGGTCCTCTTTGACTTCGGCAACCTACGGCCTGGCCACAGCGTCTTGGTACACATGGCTGCAGGTGACAGGCCCCTCACTTTATCACTCCTTACCCCACCCAGATTTCCTTCCAGGCCCCTTCCCTGCAGCCTATCTGGGTTGTTGTCATGGCAACACCAGGCTGCCTTGGCCTGTGGCTCCCAGAGGCCTCTGCTGTGTAGTTGCCGTGGTAACATTCAGGCACCAGGTCTAGTCTGGTGTGCTATCCTTAGTAACGTGCCCTCACCCCACACCCCCACCTCTCTAGCTACCTTCCCCACCACTTCTCAGTCATGGAAGTTAGACACGGCCCTAAAATGAGCGTAGGCAAAATGAAGGTGACAGGCTGAGTCCCTGGGAGGCTAGAATGGAGTGGTTGGTGGCCAGGGCAACTCCATATCCCCTGCTTATGGGTGTCTTGCTGCAGGGGGTGTGGGTATGGCTGCCGTGCAGCTGTGCCGTACAGTGGAGAATGTGACAGTGTTCGGAACGGCCTCGGCCAGCAAGCACGAGGCACTGAAGGAGAATGGGGTCATACATCCCATCGACTATCACACGACTGACTACGTGGATGAGATCAAGAAGATTTCCCCTAAAGGTGGGGGGCATAATATGGGAGGGGGTAGGGAGGCACAGGACAGGGAGGGGAGCTCCAGATCTGTGGATCCTAATGTTGTTCTTGGGTTCCCCTACTCTATGACAGGAGTGGACATTGTCATGGACCCTCTGGGTGGGTCAGATACTGCCAAGGGCTACAACCTCCTGAAACCCATGGGCAAAGTCGTCACCTATGGTGAGTTAGTGGGCCAGGGATGGAGAGAGCATGTGAGGGCAGGAGGGAGGGTCTAAGGGGTGGGATATAGAGGCCAGGGCTTTTGAATGAAGAAGGGGTAGGGACTCAGGTGCTCTGTAGACAATCAGGGTTAGGAATGGTCCTGTATGCTGCATTCAGATTGCTGACTCTTGGGTACCAGCTCTTTTCATTCTCTGTCACAACTTTTCATATGAGTGATAGTAAATTCTACATTCTTTTTTTTTTTTTTTTTTGAGACGGAGTTTCGCTCTTGTCGCCCATGCTGGAGTTTAATGGCATGATCTCGGTCAGTGCAACCTCTGCCTCCTGGGTTCAAGCGATTCTCCTGCCTCACCCTCCCGAGTAGCTGGAATTACAGGTGTCTGCCACCACGCCCAACTAATTTTTGTATTTTTAGTAGAGGCGGTGTTTCACCATGTTGGCCAGGCTGGTCTTGAACTCCTGATCTCAGGTGATCCAGCCGCCTCAGCCTCCCAAAGTGCTGGGATTATAGGCGTGAGCCACCACGCCTGGCCAAATTCTGCATTCTTGTTTGGGGATTATTCTTGAACAACCAGCCTGCCTTCTTTCTGTCCTACCTCCCTGAGCATCTTAGGCAGGGTGCATTTTCATTTAAAAAAGTATTTCATACAACAAAATAAGCCAGGCATGGTGGCTCATGCCTGTAATCCCAGCACTTTGGAAGGCCAGGGCAGGCGGATGGCTTGAGCCTAGAAATTCGAGACCAGCCTGGTCAGCATGGTGTAACCTTATCTCCACAAAAAATACAAAAATTAGCCAGGTGTGGTGGCACTGTACTCCAGCCTGGGCAACAGAGCGAGACCCTGACTCAAACAAATGAACAAACAAGCAAATACATAAAGATTAGAGCAATTTTTTTTTTTTTTGAGACAGAGTATCACTCTGTTACCCATCCTGGAGTGCAGTGGCGCAACCTCGGCTCTCTGCAGCATCCACCTCCCTGGTTCAAGCAGTTCTGCCTCAGGCTCCTGAGTAGCTGGAATTACAGGTGCCCATCTCCACGCCTGGCTTTTTTTTTTTCTTTTTCTTGAGACAGAGTCTGGCTGTCACCCAGGCTGGAGTGCAGTGACACGATCTCGGCTCACTGCAACCTCCACCTCCCGGATTCAAGCAATTCTTCTGCCTTAGCCTCCCAAGTAGCTGGGACTGCGGGCGCACGCCACCATACCTGGCTAATTTTTGTATTGTTGTGGGTTTTTTTGTTTGTTTTTTTTTTTTGAGACGGAGTTTCGCTCTTTTTGCCCAGGCTGAAGTGCAGTGGCGCGATCTCGGCTCACTGCAACCTCTGCCTCCCGGGTTCAAGCGATTCTCCTGCCTCAGCCTTCCTGAGTAGCTGGGATTACAGGCACGTACCACCATGCCCAGCTAATTTTGTATTTTCAGTAGAGACGGGGTTTCTCCATGTTGGTCAGGCTGGTCTCGAACTCCTGACGTCCGGTGATCCGCCCACCTCGGCCTCCCAAAGTGCTGGGATTACAGGCGTGAGCCACCATACCCGGCCAACACCTGGCTAATTTTTGTATTTTTTAGTAGAGACAAGGTTTCACCATTTTGGGCAGGCTGGTCTCGAACTCCTGACCTCAAGTGATCCCCCCACCTTAGCTTCCCAGAGTGCTGGGATTACGGATGTGAGCCACAGCACCCAGCCCCTAGAGCAATTTAAAGTCAGCCAGGGTTGGTTTGGGCCTGGTAACCAGCAGTTTGAGAACTATCCAATCACTCCCTGGCACTGGTGTGGAGAATTGCAAGGGGATCACAGGGAACAGAGAGCACAGATGCAGACACACAGGGATGTGCCTGGGGGGGTTCACAGGCTATGTCACCTTGTCCTTCAGGAATGGCCAACCTGCTCACGGGCCCCAAACGGAACCTGATGGCCCTGGCCCGGACATGGTGGAATCAGTTCAGCGTGACAGCTCTGCAGCTGCTGCAGGCCAACCGGGCTGTGTGTGGCTTCCACCTGGGCTACCTGGATGGTGAGGTGGAGCTGGTCAGTGGTGTGGTGGCCCGCCTCCTGGCTCTGTACAACCAGGGCCACATCAAGCCCCACATTGACTCAGTCTGGCCCTTCGAGAAGGTGAATGTGAGGACTTTGCAGGGAGGGCTTGGGTAGGACTCATGAAGGCTGGGGTCCCAAGGGGCAGATTCCTGGAGAAGAGGAGGGCTGCCTGCATCACACTGGCTCTTGTTGGATGAGGGTTGGATAGCACTGGGAGCCGCATCTTTCCTTCCTCCCCAGGTGGCTGATGCCATGAGACAGATGCAGGAGAAGAAGAATGTGGGCAAGGTCCTCCTGGTTCCAGGGCCAGAGAAGGAGAACTAGGGCAAGTGGCTGTGAGACCCTAGAGACCAGCGAAGGGAGAAGTTGGGAAGCTACGTTCTGTTGGCCACCAGACTTGCATTTCAGCCTCTGTCATAATGCTCTGCCCTCCCTCCCCTGAAGGTCTCTGTGGTGATGACCACTCTCCCCTGCCCCTCCCCGCTTCCTGACCTCTGAAGAGGTTGGGAAGTGACCATTTGGATGTCTGGGCCCTGCCAAGGCGACAGGGAGGGTCAGAGGGAGGCCGGCTGCTTCCTGCCCCCACCCTTTCCCCGGGCCTGCTGTGCTGCTTTTGTGCCAAGGTTAGCCAGTCCCCCCCTGTTGTGTTCCATGTGCTTTCACCTCTGCCTCATCTTTCCTCCCGTCCCTGCCCCGCCACCTCCCCAAAGAATTGAAACGTCAGCTCAGGATATGGGGCCAATCTCTGTGAGTCCAGCATGTACCTGTCTCTCCCTAGTGTCCCTTCAGCCTGGGCTGACCAGTGCCCACCTCTGGGCTTGACCAGTTCCCAATCTCTGTCCTCTGTCCCCAACTTCTTAAGCACAATTGGGCTTCTTCCATCTCCAGGTTTTCTGCCATTCTTAACCAAGGCTGCCTCTTCCAACAGGGCGGGAATCAGACCTACTCCCCTAGGTCACAACTCTGGGAAGGATACAGAGCCCCCACCCTTCACTGAGTTCTCTGGATTTGTTCTCAGTGCCTTAGCAACGAAAACCTGTGCTTGTGTGTGTGTGGCGGCGGGGAGGGAGGATCCTGTCTCCCACCTCCTTCTCCTCCCCCGTACTCCCCAGTGCCTTCCTTGTTCTGGTGGAGCTGGGGTTTCGCTCCTCCCCAGTCCCACAACACTGCCAAAAATCTGTGTATGTGCCATTGGGTGGGGCAGCCCCGAGCCTCCTGGGGAGGCAGGGCAAAAACAGGTGCCCTCATCGTGGTCTGTGCCATGTCCTGTCTCTATGGTGGTTGAGGAGAAAGGCGGGGAAGCTTCCTCAGCCTTGCAGATATGTGTGGCATTTACTAGCCAGAGCTCTCAAAGGCAGTGCTGTCTGTTTCTTGTACTGGGACCAAAGTAAAAATCCAAGCACATTCCCCTTGCAGTTAGGGGAGGCCCTACTGCCTTCTCAAAGCAGAGAGGCAGCTTATCAAACTCAGCCCAAAACTTTGTTTACATGGGTGGGGAGATGGAGCAGGGAAGTACAGAGTGGGATGGTCAGGACCTGGGCCATTGCAACCAAAATGGGGACTTCCTGGGTAGGGAGGTCACTCCCTCTACTCACTGAGCTAGGATTAGGGAGGGTTATTGCCCCAACCATTGCAATGGGAGGTGGAGGGACAGGCTCAGCCTCCTCATTGTCTAAATGAGGCCTAAATGTGTGAAGTGCGATTTCTGCTTTTGTGTACCCCACCACCCCATTACCACAGCTGCCTTTGTGTTTGTGTCAATAAAAAGCCAAACCCTGGGTCCTGCTTGTTGCCTCTGAGTGGAGAGAAGGTGAGCTCCTGGAAGGCTAGTGCTGCCAGCAGAAGATCTGGGCTGCTTCCTGCCCCCTGCCTCTTTCCATGCCCAAATCACGTTTCCTTTCATGAGTGAAATGAGGAAGAACATCATGGCGTGCAGGCTCTTTTTACTGTTCTGGGCAGTGTTTCGCAATGTGTGATCCCTCTGCACTGTTGGTGAACATACAGACCTCCTATATGGGCACCCAAGCCCAGCCCAGTATGAGAACCTTGGCAGGGGGGTGGGGAGGATGAGAAGGGGAGGCCTCTAGCCTGACTCAGAGGTGAAGACTGCTAGGCCCTGCTGTCCTTGGGGTACGACTGTCAGGGCCTCTACCTCCCCGCCCCCACGGGTGGGCTTCTGGAAGTGGATCTCCAGGACGTCGTGCAGCTCCGGGCCATCCAAGATATCAGGAATGTTGAGCACCAGTACCGAGCGGGGAACTGGCTGCGACCTGATCTGGAAAAGGAGCCAGGAGATGGCAAAGGCTCATGGGAGAAGGGCTGGGGGCTGGGCGTAGGGCAGGCAGTGCCCCATGGGAGTATGAGGTCGGGAGGCCTGGAGAGGCTGGTGGTGGGTAGGTAGGTCAGTGGGGTTTGGGGCCTCTGATCCTTCATTGGGCAAGTTCCTGGCAGGCAGACAGGTTACCCAGCCCAGCCCCTGTTCTTCACCCCTCCCGCTTACCTCAGGCTTCTGGATCTCCCCATTCACATATGGAGAGACTCTCAGAGGGACTTGCTGCCCACCCAGTGGCACTCTGAACTGGCCAATTTGGCACAGACGCTGAGCCACTGTGGGGAACAAGGAGGGGTGGACCTTTAGCATCAAGCCCTCTCCTCTCCCTGTACCTTAATCTTGCACACCCTATACCCTCGTCTCCCCTGCAGGAGGTCTGCATAGCCCTCACCTCCATCCCTAGCAAACCCCAGCATGACACTCCCTGGCAGTAGCTCCCGAACATCCACATCACCACCTCCGTTCCTAGTCTTGCCAAAGAAGATCTCTAGCTTGTCTAGCAGCTCCTCCTCACTCAGCCTGAGGCTGGCAGGAAATCCAGTGACCAACACCCTCCGGCCACTCAACTGGCTGGACACCTAGGGGGAGACAGCAAGGGGTGGTCCCAGACAGCTCCACTTCCCCATGCCCAGGTGCATGGCATGCTTTACATGCCCCAGGATTCTGTCATTCCATCACCTGGATGGTGGTGACCATGGGCAGCTCCAAGGGCTGGACCTGCACCCGCAGCCGGCACTCCTCCATGTTGATCGTGTGCTCCTTTTGTTGCAGCACCTGCTCAGCCACTGGGTGGTGGGAAACAGGGTCAGTACTGGGAATCCTCCCCACCTCCCTCCTGAGGCTCCCCATGAGCTTACCTTTGGGGTCATCAAAGGTGATCAGAGCAGAGCCTGCAAGCAGAGGGCAGTGGATCCGCAAATTGGAAACTAAAGACTTAGGCACTTCCGGGTCTTGCTGGGTGTGTCCTCGGAATACCAGGGGGATCTTGGGCACTGAAAATGGGACCTGGAAGTAGGGGAGGGGAGTAGGAGTGTTCCTCACTCCCACCTAGGAGGAAGGCATCTCCGATTCCATTCCATTGATGCTGAGTGCCGGAGATAAATACATTTACTGAAAGAAAAGCTGGATAAATGAGTGGATGAATGCAGGTCTGGTCCATACCGGGCAATTTACGTACAACATCTTAATTTGTCCTGGGAGGTGGGTAGCTCTACTTTACAGATGTTCAAGTAACATACTGGAGGTCACACAGCAAGGAAGTAGCAGAGCCAGGAATAAAACCGAGAACTCCCCAGCTATTTTTTGTGTTTGTTTGTTTGTTTTAAAGGGAGTCTTGCTCTGTCACCCAGCTGGAGTGTAGTGGCACGATCTTGGCTCACTGCAACCTCCACTTCCCAGGTTCAAGCAATTCGGACTCAGCCTCCCGAGTAGCTGGGATTACAGGCATGTGCCACCAAACCCGGCTAATTTTTGTATTTTTAGTAGAGACGGGGTTTCACCCTGTTGGCCAGGCTGGTCTCAAACCGACCTCAGGTGATCCACCAGCCTCGGCCTCCCAAAGTGCTGGGATTACAGGCGTGAGCCACTGCGCCCGGCCTAATTTTTGTATTTTTAGTAGAGATGGGATTTCACTGTGTTGGCCAGGCTGGTCTCAAACTCCTGACCTCAGGTGATCAGGCCCCCTTGGCCTACCAAAGTGCTGGGTTTACAGGTGTGAGCCACCGCACCCGGCCTCGCCAGCTCGTTTTTACCAAACAACACCAGGTCTCCCACCTTACCTTGTCTTTGGGGGAGTCCCCGAGCTCCTTTCTCAGCTGCTGCAGGTCCCACAGCCTCATCTTGAGTCTGGCCTGCTCCTCCTGAAGGGCGTGGAGGGCCTGTTGGGGCAGAAGGAAACAACAAGACTTCTACCCGCCCTTCCAGAGAATCAACAAGCCCAGGGGAAGGGGGGCCTATTCTGGACGCTCCAAAAGCAGAGTTGATGCTAAGCTCAAGAACAACCCAACCCCTTTGTGCTGCCCTGGGCTGGTCTTGGCCCCCTCCACCCAGGGCTTGGCTGGCCTCATCTCAGCTGCTCTTGAAAGGGCAGGAGCCTTTGCAGCGTCCATGACTTGTTCGTGACCACAGATCTAGAGTTCAACAAACACTGATTGAGCTCCTGCTAGAAAGTGCTTGGCACTGACACAGGCAGTGGAAGATAAGGGTACGACCCTCAGGCCTGCCAAACAGTGCTCAAGAGTACATGATCACATGACTGACTGTGAAGGGCAGCCGGAATTTGGAAGAGGGACAATCCCAAAGGGGTTAACCCAATTAGGGACACCTCCAAGAGGAGGGGAGACTAGTTGCAAAATGTCATACAGTCATATTCTTAACTAACATTTACTAAGTACTTACTATATGCCAGGCACTGTGCTAAGCCCGTCTGATGAATTATTTCATTCAATTCTTAGAACAACAGGGTATCTAAGATAGATATCCTGTGATCCTTATTTTATTGATTTATTTTTTTAATTTTTATTTATTTATTTTTTTTTTTGAGACAGAGTCTTGCTCTGTCTCCCAGGCTGGGGTGCAGTGGCGCGATCTCGGCTCACTGCAGCCTCCACCTCCCAGGTTCAAGTAATTCTCCTGCCTCAGCCTCCCAAGTAGCTGGGATTACAGGCACCCACCACCACACCTGGCTCATTTTTGTATTTTTAGTAGAAACAGGTTTTCACCATGTTGGCCAGGTTGGTCTCAAACTCCTGACCTCAGATGATCTGCCCGCCTCAGCCTCCTAAAGTGCTAGGATTACAGGTGTAAGCCACAATGCCTGGCCAATCCTTATTTTATAGATGAGGAAATTAAAGCTCAGAGAGGTTAAATGACTTGCCCAAAGTCATTTGGCCCTAGGTTGTCTGACTCCAGAGCCCACCCACTAACCTGTGCTTTACAGTGAAGAAATGAAGCCCAGAGTGGGGAGGTAGTTTACCCATCAATTCTAGCTTGTCCCTGGACTGTCACACTTTCCACTGTACACCAAGTAACCTTTTAGGCTGGGTGTGATCTGGAATGGGTCCAGAGAGAGAACTGACATCACAGGCAGGGAAGTGACACGAGGGATACCAATAAATGCACCTTTGTTTGTGGAATAGAGCAGAGTTCACCCTGTGGTTAGGAATCCTGATAAAGAAGTTCAGCTCAGAGAAGCATGAGATCTCTTGGAAAGATAGGACTCTGTTCCGACCATCTCTGTATTCCCTGTGTCCAGCAAGATCTCCGGCACAAAATATGTGTCCGGTAAAACTGTGTTGAATGAAGAAATGAAGTGAGTGAATGACGGTAAAGGAGCACATTACAGAGGACACCAAAGAAATTCAGTGTGAGTTTGTTCTATTTTTATCAGAAGAAAACTAGAGCTTGACCAAATTATGCTGGTTTATGAATAGTGAAAAAGATCCTTAGTTATTCATATTTCTGTAAATCAGACAGTGCTAAGACAGTGCCTTTAAGGGCCAGTTGGATGACATTAATGAGTTAATAGAGCCATGTAGGATAACAGAGAGTGGTGGGGACTCTGACGCACTGGGAAGAGCATGTCCTTTCTAAAGTAAACTGCTTCTAGCCATAACGAAGTTTCCCCCCACAGCAAATCTACCCATGTTTTTGTTTTGTTTTGTTTTTTGAGACAAAGTCTCAATGCCACCCAGGCTGGAGTGCAATTGCTCCATTATGGCTCACTGCAGCCTTGACCTCCCGGAATCAATCAATCCTCTCATCTCAGCCTCCTGAGTACAGGCGTGTGCCATCGTGCCAGCTATTTTTTTTTTTTTTCTTTTTGGGATGGAATCTCACCGTCGCCCAGGCTGGAGTGCAGTGGCGCGATCTCTGCTCACTGCAAGCTTCGCCTCCCTGTTCACTTCATTCTCCTGCCTCAGCCTCCCGATTAGCTGGGACTACAGGCGCCCGCCACCACGCCTGGCTAATTTTTTTGTATTTTTAGTAGAGACGGGGTTTCACCGTGTTAGCCAGGATGGTCTCGATCTCCTGACTTCATGATCAGCCCATCTTAGCCTCCCAAAGTGCTGGGATTACAGGTGTGAGACACCGCGCCCAGCCCTCTATTTTTTTTTCTTTTCTGAGACAGAGTCTCCCTCTGTTGCCTAGGCTGGAGTGCAGTGGCGCAATATCGGCTCGCTGCAAACTCCACCTCCCGGGTTCAACAGATTCTCCTGCCTCAGCCTCCCAAGTAGCTGGGATTACAGGCACCTGCCACCACTCCTGGCTAATTTTTTTATTATTTATTTATTTATTTATTTATTTATTTATTTTGAGACGGAGTCTCGCTCTGTCGCCAGGCTGGAATGCAGTGGCAGGATCTCGGCTCACTGCGACCTCTGACTCCCGCGTTCAAGCGATTCTCCTGCCTCAGTCTCCCGAGTAGCTGGGACTATAGGCACACACCACCATGCCCAGCTAATTTTTGTATTTTTAGTAGAGATGGGGTTTCACCATGTTGGCCAGGATGGTCTCAATCTCTTGACCTCGTGATCCACCCACCTCGGCCTCCCAAAGTGCTGGGATTACAGGAGTGAGCCACTGTGCCCGGCTCTAATTTTTTATTTTTAGTAGAGATGGGGTTTCACCATGTTGGCCAGGCTGGTCTCAAACTTCCCACCTGAAGTGATCTGCCCAACTCAGCCTCCCAAAGTGCTGGGATTACAGGCAGGAGCCACGGACCCAGGCCCCCTAATCTTCCCATTTTTAATAGAAATAAAAAATCTGGGCAGGTTGTTGTGGCACATGCCTGTAATCCCAGCACTTTGGGAGGCCGAGGGAGGCAGATCGCTTGAGCCCAGGAGTCTGAGACCAGCCTGGGCAACAGGACAAAACTCTACCTCTACAAAATATTTAAAAATTAGCCAGGTATGGTGGCACATGCCTGTAGTCCCAGCTACTCGGGAGGCTGAGATGGAAGGATCTATTGATCCCTAGAGGTGGAGGTGGCTGCAATGAGCCATGATCCAGCCACTGCACTGCAGCCTGGAAAAAACAGTGAGATCTTGTCTCCAAAAAACAAAAAATCTGGATTTTTATTTGAAAAAGATGGCCCAATTTAACGTATATAAAGCCGGGTGCTGTGGCTCAAGCCTGTAATCTCAGCATTTTGGGAGGCTAAGGGAGGCAGATCATGTGAGGTCAGGAGTTCGAGACCAGCCTGGCCAACATGCTGAAACCCTGTCTCTACAAAAAATTAGCCATGCTGGGCACGGTGGCTCACGCCTGTAATCCCAGCACTTTGGGAGGCTGAGGCGGGCGGATCACGAGGTCAGGAGTTCGAGACCATCATGCCTAACACGGTGCAACCCCATCTCTACCAAAAATACAAAAAACTAGCTGGGCGTGGTGGCGGGGGCCTGTGGTCCCAGCTACTTGGGAGGCTGAGGCAAGAGAATGGCATGAACCCGTGGGGCGGAGCTTGCTGTGAGCCGAGATCCTGCCACTGCACTCCAGCCTGGGTGACAGAGCAAGACTCCATCTCAAAAAAAAAAAAAAAAAAAAAAAAAATGAGCAAGGCGTGGTGGCGTGTGTGCCTATAATCCCAGCTACTCGGGATGCTGAGGCAAGAGAATCACTTGAATCTGGGAGGCAGAGGTTGCAGTGAGCCAAGATCATGCTATTGCACTTCAGCCTGGGCAACAAGAGTGAAACTCCATCTCAAAAAAAAAAAAAAAAAAGGAAAGAAAAGTCCGGGCATGGTGGTTTACACCTGTAATCCCAGCACTTTGGGAGCCTGAGGGGGGCAGATCACGAGGTCAGGAGATCAAGACCATCCTGGCTAACATGGTGAAACCCCATTTCTACTAAAAATACAAAAAATTAGCCAGGCATGGTGGAACGTGCCTGTACTCCCAGTTACTTGGGAGGCTGAGGCAGGAGAATCGCTTGAACCCAGTAGGCAGAGGTTGCAGTGAGCCGAGATCATGCCACTGTACTCCAGCCTAGGAGACAGAGCAAGACTCCGTCTCAAAAAAAAAAAAAAAAAAAAAAAAGGGATTGTCCTTGGGGAACTGGGGTTCTGAAAAGGTTGGCAATAATAATATTAAGAAGAAACACATATTGAATGCTCTGTAGGTGCTAAGCAGTGGGATAAGTTTTTACCGTGTTAATCTATGGATTACCTAGTGTGATTCTTAAAGTATAATTCTTATAGTATATATATATTTTGTGTGTGTGTGTGTGAGAGACAGTCTCCCTCTGTTGCCCAGAGTGGAGCATAGTGGTACAATCTCAGCTCACTGCAACCTCTGCCTCCCAGGTTCAAGCAATTCTCCCACCTCAGTCTCCCTAGTAGCTGGGATTACAGGTGTGTGCCACCATGCCTGGCTAATTTTTGTGTTTTTAGTAGAGATGGGGTTTTGCTATGTTGGCCAGGCTGGTCTCGAACTCCTAACCTCAAGTGATCCACACGCCTCAGCCTCCCAAAGTGCTGGCTGGGATTACAGGTGTGAGCCAACACACCCAGCCTAATTCCTTTAGTTTATTTTTATTTTTATTTTTCTCAGACAGAGTCTCGCTGTGTCACCCAGGCTGGAGTGCAGTGATGCAATCTCGGCTCACTGCAACCTCCGCCTCCCAGGTTCAAGTGATTCTCCTGTCTCAGCCTCCCAAGTAGCTGGGATTACAGGCGCACACCACCACACACAGCTAATTTTTTGTATTTTAGTAGAGACGGATTTTCACTGTATTGCCCAGGCCTCCCAAAGTGCTAGGATGACAGGCATGAGACACCACACCCGGCCTAGAACAATTGTTATTTGGGTCACAGAACCCTCTGAGTATCTGATGGAAACTACAGATTCTCTCTCCAGAGAAGTGCACACACACAGGATTTAATGAGCTCCTCCTGTCTGAGGCAATAGGTTAGGGAACCAACTCTTGCAGAGGCAACCCCAGCCCTGTGTTTCTCCCCAGCCCTTTAGCAGGTCTGAGATGGGCAGGGAGAGGCTTGGCTGCCAGGCCCTGAGATATCTGCAGGTTCCTAGCCAAGAGGATTGCTCCTGTTTCCCCACTTCCCAACTCCCTCCTCCTCACTTACGGCATCCAGTGGGGCTGACATGGGTCTCGGGTCTGTTTGGCAAGAGCTGAGGCTTCAGAGCTGGGCACAGTGGCAGAATTCACAGCAACTGAACTCTTGTTTGTACCCCCCAAAGGGCTGTGGTCTCTCTCAGCCCCAGGAAGACCCGAAATACACCTCAGGAGGCTCTGCTCGCAGGCTGTTTGCTTCCACTTTCATTTCCGTGAAATCCCTGCCTTCTGGCGCTCACATGCCGCCCCCTGCCGAGGCTTCCCCACCCCTGGGAGGAGCCTTCTTGGTCAGCAAAGTCGACTTCACTCAGCCATGCTGCCTCAAGGAAAGCCACCTCACCGCAACTGCAAACTGGCCCCCATCAACCATTCCCAGCAATCTCCGACAAGCCCATTGGTAGACGCTGCTTTGTCAATGGATTATTTCCCTAGAGCCTAGAATAATGCTGCGCACATCGAACATTGATAAAATAATTGCTGAATGAGCTGGGTGCGGCGGCTTACACCTGTAATCCCAGCATTCTGGGAGGCCCAGGCGGGCAGATCACCTGAGGTCAGGAGGTAGAGACCAGCCTGGCCAACATGGCGAAACCCCACCTTTACTAAAAAATATATAAAAATTAGCCGGGCATGGAGATGCATTCCTGTAATCCCAGCTACCTGGGAGGCCGAGGCAAGAGAATAGCTGGAACCCGGAGGCAGAGGTTGCATTGAGCCGAGATCGTGCCAATGCACTCCAGCCTGGGTGACAAGAGTGAAACTCCATCTCAAAAAATAAATAAAATAATAATTGCTGAATGAATGAGAAACACAGTCAGGACAGATAACGCCCATAGTTCAAGTTCACAAAACTGCCGGATGCGGTGGCTCACACCTGTAATCCCAGCACTTTGGGAGGCCCAGGTGGGCAGATCACCTGAGATCCCAAGTTAGACACCAGCCTGGCCAACGTGGTGAAACCCCGTCTTTACTAAAAAAATACAAAAATTATCCAGGTGTGGTGGTGTATTCCTGTACTCCCAGCTACTTGGGAGGCCGAGGCAGGAGAATAGCTGGAACCTGGGAGGTGGAGGTTGCATTGAGCCAAGATCGCGCCGTTGCACTCCAGCCTGAGTGACAAGAGCGAAACCCCATCTCAAAAAATAATAATTGCTGAATGAATGAGAAACACAATCAGGACAGATAAAGTCCACAGTTCAAGTTCACAAAACTGCCAGGCGCGGTGGCTCATGCCTTGTAATCCCAGCACTTTGGGAGGTCCAGGCGGGTGGATCAGGAGACCATCCTGGCCACCATGGTGAAACCCTGTCCCTACTAAAATACAAAAAATTAGCCGGGCTGGATCACGCCACTGCACTCCAGCCTGGGCGACAGTGAGATTCCGACTAAAAAAAAAAAAAAGTGCCAATCCCAGCAGCTGGGCCCACTGGTAACATGTGCCTATAGTTCCAGCAGGTTGAGGCAGGAGGACTGCTTGAGCCCAGGAGTTCGAGGCCAGCCTGGGCAACACAGTGAATCTTGTCTCTTAAAAAAAAAAAAAAAAAAAAAGGCTGCGTGCAGTGGCTCACGCCTGTAATCCCAGCACTTTGGGAGGCTGAGGCGGTGAATCACTTGAGGTCAGGAGTTTGAGACCAGCCTGACCAACATGGGGAAACCCTGTCTCTACTAAAAATACAAAAATTAGCTGGGCGTGGTAGCGTGCGCCTGTAGTCCCAGCTATTCGGGAGGCTGAGACGGGGGAATCGCTTGAACCCAGGAGGCGGAGCTTGCAGTGAGCCGAGATCGTGCCACTGCACTCCAGCTGGGTGACAGAGCGAGACTCTGGCTCAAAAAAAAAAAAAAAGAAAAAAGTTCACAAAACTGTTAACAGTGGCCAGCAAGGAGAGCTATTATCTGCCCAACACGCTTGTGCCTTACATGAATTAACTCTTCAAAACAATGCCATGAAGTTGGTTCTATTTTCTTCACTTTACAGATGAGAAAATTGAGGCACAGAGCATTAGAAACTTGCCCAAGGTCACAGGGCTAGGAATTGAAGCATGGATCCAAACCTGGTAGGAATAGTATTTACACTTGGGCCTTGAGGTAGAGTGGAAAAAAATTTGCTGTATTTTTCCTCAAAAGTTTTTAAAATTCAGCCCCATTTCTGTGACCCTGAGTAGGCAAGCTACTTAATAGGAGTCTGTCTCAATAGAGATGCCTTAATACTTAAGTGTGTGAAGATTCAATTAAAAAGTTTCCTGGCCGGGTGTAGTGGCTCATACCTGTAATCCCAGCACTTTGGGACGCCGAGGTGGGTGGATCATGAGATCAGAAGTTCAAGACCATCCTGGCCAACATAGTGAAACCCCATCTCTTCTAAAAATACAAAAATTAGCTGGGTGTGGTAGCACACTCCTGTAGTCCTAGCTACTTGGGAGGCTGAGGCAGGAGAATCGCTTGAACCCCGGGGCGGGGCAGAAGTTGCAGTGAGCCAAGATAGTGCCACCTCACTCCAGACTGGGTAGGTGAAAGAGCAAAACTCCATCTTAAAAAAAAGTGGCTGGGCGCGGTGGCTCACGCCTGTATTCCAGCACTTTGGGAGGCTGAGGTAGACCGATCACAAGGTCAGGAGATCCAGACCATCCTGGCTAACACGGTGAAACCCCGTCTCTACTAGAAATACAAAAATATTAGCCGGGCATGGTGGCAGGCGCCTGTAGTCCCAGCTACTCAGGAGGCTGAGGCAGGAGAATGGCGTGAACCCGGGAGGCGGAGCTTGCAGTGAGCCGAGATCGCGCCACTGCACTCCAGCCTGGGCAACAGAGCAAGCCTCTGCCACAAAAAAAAAAAAAAAAGTTTCCTAATAACCTAGCCCAAAGTTTTTTCCAGTTACTCACCAATCCTACTTTTGGCCCCTTCCCGCCACCCCGCCCACTCTAGTTCCCAAGTGCAAGTGTGGTACCTAGCAGACTTGGCAAACTGGCCTGTTTGAATCTTAGTTCCCTTTAGCGACAGAACCATTCAGATGGAGCACCTATTTCATTCATGAAACATGACTACAGTTACAGTCCATTGAGAGATAAAATGCCAGATCCTAAGAACCAAATGTCTCTCCTGCACTATACAGTAGTGGCACAATCCAATGCCCCAAAGCTCCTTTGATCACTTTCTTTCAAGTCTCTGCCAGCCAGGCCATTTGAGGAGCACTCCCTTGTCCTATTAAACAGCTGCTCTAGGCTCAGGGATTCACCAAAGGCATCTGTCGTTACCACCAGGAGCAGGTCTCCAGGGTGGTCCCCATCTCACCTACAGCAGTACCAGTGTCACCTGAAAACCTGCTAGAAACTCAGACCTACTGGATCAGTCTGAGGGCAGGATTTCAGCAATCCGTGGTTTAACAAACCATCCAGGTGATCTCTATCTGTGCTAAGGTTTGAGAATTTCGGGTTAGTGGTTCTCAATCAAAAATACCTGATCCCCACCACTCAGGGGCCTTTGGTTGTCACAAGGAGGGGCAGAGTGTGTGTGACAGAGGTTCTCCTGGCATGTAATGGGTAGAAGCCAGGGAGGCTACACAGTTCTTCACAGGGATTATCGGGCTAAGGACAGAGGCAGCGTAAATCTCATTAAGGCAGATTTAACATTTTCCCAGCCCCTCATCCATCACTCAGTGTTTTTTTGTTTTTTTTTTTTGAGATGGAGTCTTGCTATTGCCAGACTGCAGTGCAGTGGTGCTATCTCAGCCCTCCCTGCAACTTCCGCCTCCCGGGTTCAAGCAATTCTCCTGCCTCAACCTCCCGAGTAGCTGGGACTACAGGCGTGCACCACCAGGCCCAGATAATTCTTAGTATTTTTTAGGAGAGACAGGGTTTCACCATGTTGGCCATCTCTTGACCTGGTGATCCGCTCGCCTTAGCCTCCCAAAGTACTGGGATTACAGGCGTGAGCCACCGTGCCCAGCCCACCCAGTGTTTCCTATTCAATAATGTTCTCCTTTTCACAGTCTGGTAATACATACAGCATGCAGACACAGGCTTTTTTTCTTTATAATTTTTAATGATCAAAACAAAGCATCTAAAACCGCAGTTTCTGGAAGAACCACTTGTTCTTGCCTGTCTTGTATCTAGAAGGGAAAAAAAGAGGACACCAATGAGGAAAGGAATGGAAATAGTGAAACCATACTCCACCATTCACTACCAAAGCCTACTTACCTCTCTTCAAACTTGACCTTGGCCTCCCGTCGGGCCTTGCGTTTAAGAGCAGGATCTCTGAAGACATCCTTATTGACGACAGTTTTGTCCAAGGGGATATCCACAGAGTACCTGGGGACAAAGGTGGAGAGGCAGGATTAGCCCACATACTGCCAGGGGCCCCTATACAGCCCAAATCCTTGTGGGACACTAGGGAATCAGGGTCTGACTCCTTAGAAGCAACCATCAAAAGCCATGTCCTGATGACATTATCTGAAAATTCACACTTTTTTTTTTTGAGACGGAGTCTGAATCTTTTGTCCAGGCTGGACTGCAGTGGTGTGATCTCAGCTCACTGCAAGTTCCGCCTCCCGGGTTCACGCCATTCTCCTGCCTCAGCCTCCCGAGTAGCTGGGACTACAGGTGCCCGCCATCACGCCTGGCTAATTTTTTGTATTTTTTTAGTAGAGACGGGGTTTCACAGTGTTAGCCAGGATGGTCTCGATCTCCTGACCTCGTGATCCGCCCGCCTTAGCCTCCCAAAATGCTGGGATTATAGGCGTGAGTCACCGCATCCGGCCTGAAAATTCACTTTTAACATTTATTGGATTCACGCCAATAAAATGTAAAATTCAATGTTTCATTCCCAATTTCCCACAACTACTTAATTTTTCTAGCTAAGAATCATCAAATGAGGCCCTCCCCCACTTTTTGAGACACAGTCTCGCTATTGCCCAGGCTGGAGTGCAGTGGCGCAATCTCGGCTCACTGCAACCTCTGCCTCCTAGGTTCACGCCCTTCTCCTGCCTCAGCCTTGCAAGTAGCTGGGACTACAGGCGCCTGCCACCATGCCCGGCTAATTTTTTGTACTTTCAGTGGAGACGGGGTTTCACTGTGTTAGCCAGGATGGTCTCAATCTCCTAACCTCGTGATCCGCTTGCCTCGGCCTCCCAAAGTGCTGGGATTACAAGCCTGAGCCACTGTGCCCGGCCAAATTAGGCCTTCTTGACTTTCATCATGACAGTTAGCTAACTTTCTACTTGAAATCATTTCCTTATTGTTCAAGTTCTGCCAATGCAGTCACTCTCATGACAGCCCAAAAACTAGCTGCCTCAACCCCACGACATCCCAGCACCCAAGAAACAGCTCTCTCTGCCCTTTTATTATTATTACTTTTTTATTTTTTGAGATGGAGTCTCGCTCTGTCACCCAGGCTGGAGTGCAGTGGTGCCATCTCAGCTCACTGTACCCTCCACCTCCCAAACTCAAGCGATTCTCCCACCTCAGCCTCCGGAATAGCTGGGATTATATGTGCCAGCCACCATGCCCAGCTAATTTTTTTATTTTTTAGTAGAGATGAGATTTCATCACGTTGGCCAGGCTGGTCTCGAACTCCTGACCTCAAGCGATCCACCTGCCTCGGCCTCCCAAAGTGCTGGGATTACAGGTGTGAGCCATGGTGTCCGGCCTCTCTCTGCCCCTTTAGGTCAGCCAACCCAGAGTAAATGTGCAATACCAGCAGCAAACTTTAAGGTGCACACTGCTGGGTTCTGGCAATTATTGTTCAGGACTTTCTCAATTCTTGCACCTCTTTTGCTGGAGGTGCAGTGGTGTGATCTCAGCTCCCTGCAATCTCCACCTCCCAGGTTTACTGTGTTAGCCAGTGCGGTCTCCATCTCCTGACCCTGTGATCCACTCACCTCGGCCTCCCAAAGTGCTGGGATTGTAGGCGTGAGCCACTGTGCCTGGCCTTGCACCTCTTTGAGATGGAGCTTTGCTCTCCTTGCCCAGGCTGGAGTACAATGGTGTGATCTTGGCTCACTGCAACCTCCACCTCCCGGGTTCAAGCGATTCTTCTGCCTCAGCCTCCCAAGTAGCTGGGATTACAGGATTACCATGCCCAGCTAATTTTGTATTTTTAGTAGAGACAGGGTTTCACCATGTTGGTCAGGCTGGTCTCAAACTCCTGACCTCAGGTGATCCATCCGCCTTGGCCTCCCAAAGTGATGGGATTACAGGCGTGAGCCATTGTGCCCGGCCTCTTGTACTTCTTAAAAAACACTTGTACTGGCCGGGCGCGGTGGCTCACGCCTGTAATCCCAGCACTTTGGGAGGCTGAGGCGGGCGGATCACGAGGTGAGGAGATCGAGACCATCCTAACATGGTGAAACGCTGTCTCTACTAAAAATACAAAAAAAAAAAAAAAAAAATTAGCCAGGCGTGGTGGCAGGCGCCTGTACTCCCAGCTACTCGGGAGGCTGAGGCAGAAGAATGGCGTGAGATCCCGCGACTGCACTCCAGCCTGGGCGACTCTGTCTCAAAAAAAACAAAAAACAAACAAACAAAAAAAACACTGTACTAAGACAGTGTATGTCCCCAGACTAAAGGGCCCAACAGGTGAGTAAAATTAATTGGGGAAGACTTGCTTTCACGCACTCACAGACTTTTTGAAACCTATTGTATTTATCCTTGAGGGTGGAACAGTGGAAGAGGGCAGATCAGACCCCATGCCTGTGTTTACTGTGGATGGAAAACAATCTTTACCCAACACTTAAAAGATGGATCAAAGGCAAAACTGGAAACCATAGCCACTTTATGAGTTGAAGATGAACAATTTGGAAATGATATCCCTTCCTGGTGTTGGAATGGCTGCAAGGTCTGTCTCCTTATTCAACAGAGCAGGGAGAAGAAATTTAAATTCTAGTTCTTGAAATGCTCACCTTGTGGGCATTAGGTGATTGTAGTTATAAACTTTCACAAAAGATTTTATCTTTGATCTCTTGGCGATCTTCTTCTTGCCCATGGCAGCTGTCACTTTGCGGGGGTAGCGGTCAATTCCAGCCACCAGAGCATGGCTGTAGGGGCGATCTGAGGTGCCATCATCAATGTTCTAAATGAGTAAGAATTACATTTGTTATTCACTGAGGCCCTATTTAGGCCCTGTGTTAGAGGTAGGGCCGTGTCCAAAAAATATTTCCACCCTCAGGTCTCCAAGATCCACCATTATAAAGAGAAAAATCACAGAAAGCTATGAGAAATGACCAAAGAGAAACAGAACAGTGTTTATCTCCATCAGGAAGCATCTGGAACGGCTTATTAGAGGTAAGAGATTTAAAAGTAGCAACAGTTAACATTTAAGAAGTACTTGCTATATGCCAAGCACTGCTCACAGGACTTGGTATCTATTCACTTGCTCCACTGCTAGTCAAGTGTACAGCCAAGGTTAAGACACCACAGCCGAACTCCAGAGATCAGTCTCAGAAGATGGGAGAGGGGAATCCAGGGGTACTCCAGTGTCCCCACAACAACAAAACGCAGTGGTGTATGTGGCCAGAGCCTAGGGAACTCTCTCAAGAAGCTACAAAATCATGGATAAGAGGAAAACAGTGAGGGGCTACGTGACCTTTCTAAAAGCAATTTCCTCCTCTTCTTACAGATTCCCAGCTGCAGCACTTCAGGTAAATAACAGAACACCTCCAAACCTTAGCAACAGGAAGGAACCCCCTATAGCTGGGGATGGTGGCACGCACCTGTAGTCCCAGCCACTCGGGAGGCTGAGATGGGAGACTCGCTTGAGCCCGGGAGGTCGAGGCTGCAGTGATCACGCCACTGCACTTAGCCTGGACAGAGATCCCGTCTCAAAAAAAAAGAAAAGAAAAGAAAAGGAATCCCCTATGATTACTTCAAGGACTGCACATGACAATACCTGAAAGGCAGTGGGAGCACATAGCAAGCGTGCAATGTCAGCCACTATTACTATATATTTAAAGCCTCTGGTAGAGAAGGCTTTATGCGTTGGGAGCCCAATTCAGCTCACATTTGCTTTTACTGACATTTGCTTTTACTGTGCTTCTTCCTCTCTCAAAATCTCTCCCACGTTCACCCTGACCGTGCTCACTGGCTACTGCCCCAGAAACAGGCCTTGAATTCCAAGCCTGCCCGCCCCGCCGCAGCCAGCCTGGTCCCGGGATGCAAGGACGCAGAGTCCCGCGAGGCTGATACCTTCACGATGACAGCTTTGCGTCCGGAGTAGCGTCCAGCCAGGACAAGCACCACCTTCCCAGGTTTCATGAACTTGCCCATTTCTGCAGAGAGCAAGGAGAAAGGGCCACTTAAAAATCCGTAAAGCCAAAGATGCCCAGAGCTGACTCCTGCCAGCAAGCCCAGGTCTTGGGCCGGAACTTCAGACTGTGTTCACTGTCGCCTTGGTCCAGGCCGCCCGAGGGCCCTGCTCGCAGGACAGGATCGGATACGTAGCCGCCAGAGACCTAGGGAAGGAATGCACCCGGCGCCGCCCGGACCTTCGACCCCCAAGCCGCGGATGGCAGCGGATTGAAAGATTCAACCCAAGCTTCTACTTACCGGCAGCAACCACCCGGGCCTACAGGAAAAAGGAAACAAGGACACTTCCGCTAACCTTTCACCCCGGTGAGGAGTGACCTCACTTCCTGTCCCGCCCTTCAGGCTTTGCCACGCTGATTGTGTGGTGCTGAGTCTCGTGTTGCGGGCGGAAGAGGCTCATGAGGGAAACGCAGGGCGCGGCAACTCAAGTATTCGAATGAAGCTTTATTAGCAGCTCCAGCAGTAGACAAGAGCAAAGGAGACTCCACCCGGCCGACGGAAGAGCTGGGAGGGCGACTGTGCCGTGCGCTCTGGACTCAGCAGCTAGGCTTTGTTGTAGTTCCTTTCTCTGGCGCTAGGAGGGGGAACACAATCTGAAATTTACTTTTTCTCTTGGGAGACACAGGGAAAAAAATAGGGCATTTATTGGTGCCTGTCGGGGGCACTGTTAGCTAAAGAGGGAGGGACAAAGATCAGTAAGGGTGGCTGGTCCGATAGTAGTGGGTTATCAGAACTTATCAACGTTAGGGTCACTAAAGTTGGTATACAACCCCCCACTGCTAAATTTGGTTTTAAAAAAACAAACAAAAAGGATATTTACCCCCAACAGTTAAAGTCTAGTGGTGTCACTGACATTACCAACTAGAATAAGCATGAGGGAGGTAGAGGAGAATGGCAGCTGCTTACCCTGTGCCAGGTCAGGTTAATCTATTTATGCACATCATCTGATTTGGTCATCGTAACACTAAGAAATAGATACTATTATTATCTCCATTCTAGAGTCGAGGAAACTGGCTTAGAGAGATTTGCCCTAAGTCTATAGTGGGTAAATAGTGGAGCTGGGGCTCAGCCTCAAGCAGTTCAACTCCTGAACCCATACTGTTTACCATGTCACCATCCTGAGCAGCGATTCTCTCCCAGGCAAGATGTGAGCACTTTATACAAGCCGGCAGCCTGTTTAATCCTCACAACTCTGCATCTTGGGCATTCTCCTCCCATTTAGACATGAGGAAATTGCAATTCAGAGAGGATAAATTGCTTGTCTGAGGTTAATCCTAATCAGCGGCATAGATGGGATTCAAATCTAAGTCTGAATCTAGGTCTAGTTGGCTCTCAAACTGAATTATTTCCCATCACTCACCAGAAGAGTGTTTTCACATGGTACCTTATGTGCTTTCCGAGTTTAAGGGAAAGATAAACTATCTCACAGTTTTTGCTTATCTGAACCTATAGGATTTGTCTTGGGCAAGATGTGGAACAACCAGGATTTCATCAGTTCTCTCCTGAAGCTCTCCAGTGATACAATTTTCCCTGTATCCCTCAGGATCCCATTGCAATGGCTTTTGTTTTGTTTTGTTTTGTTTTTTGAGAGACAGGGTCTCGCTCTGTCACCCAGGCTGAATGGTGTGTAGCACAATCATGGCTCACTGTAGCCTCAACCTCCTGGGCTCGTGATCCTCCCACCTCAGCCTCCTGAGTAGATAGGACTTCAGGTATGTGCCACCATGCCCGTGTAATTAGAAGAAAAAAACAAAATCAAAGAACTTTTTTTTTTTTGGTAGAGATGGGGACTCACTTTATTGCCCAGGCTGGTCTCAAAAACTTCTGGGATTAAGTGATCCTCCTACCTGAGCCTCCCAAAGTGTTGGGATTACAGGCGACGCAGCACCGTGCCCGGCCCCATTACAATTTTTTTTTTTTTTCAGACAGAGTCTCATTTTGTCACCCAGGCTGGAGTGCAGTGGGCGATCTCAGCTCACTGCAACCTCCACCTCCCGGGTTCAAGCGATTCTCCTGCCTCAGCCTCCTAAGTAGCTGGGACTATAGGCTCCTGCCACCACACCCGGCTAATTTTTATATTTTTTGTAGAGATGCGGTTTCGCCATGTTGGCCAGGCTGGTCTCAAACTCCCAGCCTCAAGTGATCCGCTTGCCTCGAACTCCCAAAGTGCTGGGATTACAGGCATGAGCCACCACGCCTGGCCTCCAATGGTTTTTAAAATGTCTTTTTCTTATATATTTCATTTTTTAAAGAGATGAGGTCTTGCTATGTTGCCGGACTTGAATGCAGTGGCTATTGACAGGTGTGATGTAGCTTCAAACTCCTAGCCTCAAGTGATCCTCCCATTTCAGCTTCCCAAGTAGCCAGGACTAAGCCACCTTACCCTCCAAATCAAATCAGTAACTAAATCCTCTGAATTTTGTCTTATGTCTTTTATTTTTGAGATGGAGTCTCACTTTGTTGCCCAGGCTGGAGTGCAGTGGCATGATCTTGGCTCACTGCAACCTCTGCCTCCTGAGCTCAAGCAGTTCTCCTGCCTCAGCCTCCCGAGTAACTGGGACTACAGGCGCATGCCACCACGCCTGGCTAATTTAGTATCTTTAGTAGAGATGGGGTTTCACCATGTTGGCCAGGCTGGTCTCGAACTCTTGACCTCAGGTGATCCACCCACCTTGGCCTCCCAAAGTGCTGGGATTACAAGCATGAGCCACCGTGTCCAGCCAGGATGCTTGTTATTTTTTTTGAGACGGAGTCTCCCTCTCGCTCCCAGGCTGGAGTGCAGTGGCGCGATCTCGGCTCACTGCAAGCTCCGCCTCCCGGGTTCATGCCATTCTCCTGCCTCAGCCTCCCGAGTAGCTGGGACTACAGGCACCCGCCACCACGCCCAGCTAATTTTTTGTATTTTTTAGTAGAGACAGGGTTTTACCATGTTAGCCAGGATGGTCTTGATCTGCTGACCTTGTGATCCACCCGCCTAGGCCTCCCAAAGTGCTGGGATTACAGGTGTGAGGCACCGCGCCTGGCCCCCGGGATGCTTATTAAAGAAGTATCTCCAACCTCAGAGATAGTAATTCTGGTCTGGAGTGGAGCCATATGATCTATAGATCTTATTTTGAGCAACAGCTTTAAACAACTTTTTCTTGAAAAGTTCTTCACTTTTCTTGAACTCCATTGTTGGCTTATTCAATAGTATGAACTTTCACTCCTTTCCTTCCTTACTACCTTTCCTGCAGCATAAATTTCTGACTCCCCCACCCTTCACATACCCCCTGGGTTGTTCCTTGTGTCTTTTTCTTCCTCTCCAAGTAACCAGGCAAAATCCTATTCAAATTCTATCCATCCTTCAAGGTTATTCCAGAATTCTCCCAGGCAGAATTAATCTCTCCTTTCTCTGGGCTCTCTCAGCAATCCAGTCTGTACTTACCTTTATTACAGAACATAATCTTAGTTTGGATATGAGTGGTTCTCATCTCAAAGTGTGGTCCCCAGAGCAGCAGCATCACCATAACCTAGGAACTTGTTAGAAACCAAATTCTCAGGCCCCACCCCAAAACAACTCAATAAAAAACTCTGGGGATGGGACCCAGCAATCTATATTTTAACAGTCTCTCCAAATCTCCAATTGGTATGGTATCTCCTTTGCTAGACTGTGTGTTTGTTGAGGGCACCGGGTAGGTTTACTTTTCTCTTTCTTTAGCATCTAGTCTAGGCAGGCAGTTGCTAAGTGATCAATAGTGAATGAATGATTGGAGAGCACCTTAGACGGCTTTAACAATACTTTGCAGATCATACTTGTACAACACACCCTACATTTCCACTGCATACATATCCATGGCTCTTGACCCTTCCATTCTTGCATATCCTTGGATCTGGGTGGACTGGCCTGCCTCTCCTCCCTTGTCCTGTCTCACCCTAAGCCAAGGACAGAGCTCTGTTCTCAGTAATGACAGATGATATCAGAGCTTAGCAGATATCTGACTGCAGGGATGCTGATGGAATTGTTGGGTTGTCTCAGTTGATACACACATTTAGGTTTCAAGAACTTAGACATGAAAGTCATGGCTGCCGGCCTGTCTCCCTGCAGCCTTGTCCTTTGGCAGCTGAAATTTCTGGCAGTTGTGTGGAAAATACCTTCTCCTCCCCAAAGTGAGGGTAGGAATGAGGGTGGTGGATAAAGGAGAAAGAGAAACCAAAATCTAGAAACAACATGATACAATGAAGTGAAAAGATAGACTGTGGGCTTTGGATTCAGAAAACTTGACTCCAAATCTCAGGTCTTCCATCATCATGTAAACCAGGACAAAATATTTAACCTCTCTGCAGTTCAGTTTCCTCAGCTGTAAAGTGGGGATAATACTGTCCCACTTTGTAAGTAGTGAGAATTTAATTAGAATGAGACAAATGAAAATGCTTCCTGTAATGCTAGCACAAAGCCTTAATACAAGTTGTGTTTTTGTGATTTGAAAAAGGCAATACTGGGGTGATCGCTGGGCTACGCCATATGGCTATACCAGTTACCACCAAAAGTGATATCCAGACAAGTGGATTTAAAAGTGCCAATCCTGGCTGGGTGTGGTGGCTCACACCTATAATCCCAGCACTTTGGGAGGCTGAAGTGGGTGGATCACCTGAGGTCAGGAGTTCGAGACTAGCCTGACAAATGTGGTGAAACCCTATTAAAAATACAAAAATTAGCCAGGCGTGGTGGCAGACGCCTGTACTCCCAGCTGCTCAGAAGGCTAAGGAAGGAGAATCGCTTGAAGCCAGGAGGCGGAGGTTGCAGTGAGCTGAGATCACGCCATTGCACTCCAGCCTGGACAACAGAGCGAGACTCCATCTCAAAAAAAAAAAAGTGTCAATTCCAAAAGCAGCATGTGTGATGACATCTGTTGTGGGGAGGGACTACAGGCGTGGGCACGAGGAGATGGTCATGCCAAGGGGACTTTTTAGTGAATTTTTTCAGGCAAAAAACCCCTACTATCACCACCAAAGCTGAGATGATCCGTAACAGAGGACAGAGGATACAGGCAGTTTTCAAAAAAATATTGATCTGGATCAGATGGGCTGATAAGGCCCAAACACTTATAAACCAAAGCTGCAGGTCTCTAAGGTCTTCAGAGAAGCTACACAAAATACTATGATTTCATTAGCATCCACATATGTATCATTTTCCACAACATTTTACAATTCTCTTGTTTCACAGGGAAGGTGAACTAATTATAATGAAATATCAGTAATGTATCTTAAATAAGTAACATGTTGCTGGAAAACATTTAAGTTAAAATGCACTACATAATAGTGCAGAAACAAAGTGCAGGTGGCAATTTTAAGACATGAAAACAACGCTGAATCAGTAGTGTTTGGAGTGATACATTTTGCCCATTTTTGGCCAGTCCTAGAACAGTACTCACCACAAGCTGCATGCCAAATATGAACTAATGAGGCTAAAACACTGAAGACCAAATAGAACTACTCTAGAGTCTGTTTCACAATGAGATACTCCTCCCCGTTCTGGAAACAGTGATCTGCTGTAGTTCCTATCCTCCTGTGGCACCTATCCCTGCTACAGTACCTATAACCAGATGTCCTCCATCATCCAGCCTCCAGGACAAGTGGTGCTCAGTGAGTCACAACCTGAGGAACAGCTGCTGGTTACCAATTTGTATTCCTGTATATACTCGACTTGGGTAGCCAGGATTTTCTCGTTTGTCTTGAATATATTTACTTCTAAAAAGAATGTTAGTCTTGTTGGGAGGTGAGCAGAGGAATGTTTACTTGCTGGAGAACATAACAACAAACATCGCTTCTCACCCCTCATAAACAGAAAGCCCATTGTCTGTGCCGTGAAAAGAGGACTACCTTGTCAGGAAGATTTTACTTACCTCTACAACAAAAAGGACTTGTATTAAAATCGACCTGTGGTTACCACCCTTAGAAATGCTGTTTTCAGATATTCCTATTCCTAGTCTTAGAGGCAGCCATGGACTATATAGTCTCCTCTGACCTTGGGGTCAGGAAGAAAGGGAAATCTATTCATAAAAGGAATTTAAATTCTGGCCTAGGCCTCTCAAACCTGCTTCAAGTGAAAGAAGATAGCTTAACTAACAGGAGCCTCAAGTTGAATGTCTTTTTTTTTTTTTTGAGATGGAGTCTCCCTGTGTTGCCCAGGCTGGAGTGCAGTGGCATGGTCTTGGCTTACTGCAATCTCCACCTCTCGGGCTCAAGCGATTCTCCGGCCTCAGCCTCCTGAGTAGCTGGGATTACAGGCGTGCACCACCCCGCCTAGCTAATTTTTGTATTTTTAGTAGAGATGGGGTTTCACCGTGTTGGCCAGGCTGGTCTTGAACTCCTGACCTCAGGTGATCCGCCCACCTCAGCCTCCCAATGTGCTGAGATTACAGGTGTGAGCCACTGTGCCTGGCCTGATTCCTTTAATACAGGCTCAAGCACAAGTGCCCACACGTATACTGTGGGTACAACCTTCTTTTTTTTTTTGAGACGGAGTCTCACTCTGTCGCCCAGGCTGGAGTGCAGTGGCGCGATCTCGGCTCACTGCAAGCTCCGCCTCCTGGGTTCACGCCATTCTCCTGCCTCAGCCTCCCGAGTAGCTGGGACTACAGGCGCCTGCCACCATGTCCGGCTAATTTTTTTGTATTTTTAGTAGAGATGGGGTTTCACCGTGTTAGACAGGATGGTCTCGAACTCCTGACCTTGTGATCCGCCTGCCTTGGCCTCCCAAAGTGCTGGGATTACAGGTGTGAGCCACCGTGCCCGGCCTGGCAGAACCTTCTTAACAAGAGGGTCCCTCCAGCACATCTTTCCGAGAGCTAAGTTGGTGGGGAAAACAGGTGGGGAAAACAGACTTTGCACTCATTTGGCCGACTGCCTGAGCAGGGTCTGGGAAAAATGCCTTTAACCCCACCTCTGATTCCTTGCTCCTATGCTAGAAGACTAACACATCTATCCCTACTGAACAAGGAGCTTGTCTGGGGTTAGGGCACTCTCATCAAAAGGCATCTTTGATGTTTTTGAGCTGGCGCACAGCCAGATCTACAGGGAGGCTAAACTTGAGGCTGCTGAGGCGACTGAGCAGGTTGAGGGCACTCTCAAAGCCTGTGTGTGCCATGTAGCTCCAGGGCTGGTAGTGAGGCTCGATGAGTGACCCGGACTTGCAGATGAGGTTCACCCAGGACACCAGACGCTGCTCATTCAGTGCCATGCACACCAAGGCCTTCAATTCTGAGTCTGCACTGCGCTTAAAAGGGTCATGCTCTGTCAGCACCATGTGGATGGCTGTCAGTAGGCTCTGTTTGGGGGTGACAACAGTGCCTCCCGTAACAGGAAGGGCGAAGGACTGGGAGAGCTTCCGGGCTGGGGATTCCACATAAGCACGGCCGTTCTTAGCATGGTAGTACTTTACAAAGAGCTCCCACGGGTGCATGGCCTCCGGGGCCGAGGAGAAGGCTGGCAGCAAACAAGCAATAGGAGCCATAACAAGGCTCATCCCTGGGGAGGAGGCATACAGTCCATGGGCCAGCAGGTCCCTCACAGCCACCGTTAGCTCCTTCCGCACAGCCATAGTCAGCTCATCCTTGCCTCCCAGAGAGAGGTCCTGGAGGTTGGCAGAGGTGATCACATGGTCATGTGGCTGCTGCCTCAAGGCTAGCTGCTTCACTCTGTCCACTGACACCTCCAGCCTCTTCAGCAAGGGAGAGTAGTCTCTGTCAGCCTGGCCCCTCTGCCACAGGGTTGGAGGGATCTGGCCTGTGGCACAACCAAACTGGCTAACAGCAAAGATCTGGAGCACGGCCAGCGCTCGCCGCATCAGATGCAGCCCCGTCTCCCGGACTTTCTTCACATCCTCTGCCTTTGCTGCTTAGAAAAGACAGTGGCTCATCAGTGAGAGGCCATGATGGCACAGAGCTACACTCAACAAATCACAGGCTGAGATCAGTCTGAGCCACATGCTGGGTCTCACATGAAGGCAAGAGCCACCCAGGATGTAGCTGGACTTCCTTTTTCTGGTTAATAATAGCTGTATTGAGATATAATTCACATACCATATGATTCACCCATTTAAGGTGTTTAATTCAGTGGTTTTTAGTATATTCAGAATTGAATAACTGTCACTGCAATCAATTTTAGAATATTTCATCCTTCCCAAAAGCAAATCCATACCATCAGCATTTCTCATTCCCCTCTTCTCCTCAACACACCCAAGCCCTAGGCAACCACTCATCTACTTTCTGTCTCTAGAGATTTGCCTGTTCTGAAAACTGCACTTACTTTTGCTGTTTCCTGGAGGCATTCTGCTGCTGCCTGTTCTGCTGCAGCCATTTCCTGTCTTCCCACCGGCCTTGCACTCACAGTGTCCACCACCTGTCTGCAAGGGGCTTCCCACTTCATCTGGAATCAGAAATTATAGAAGAGACACTTATTTAGCCCTTTATGGCAGATCTTTAAAGGAAAAATAATACTTAATGGTGCCTATTAGAAACAAGAATTTCACAAACTCTTGTCCTATTTAATTGTGTAAAATGAGGACTGGCATACAGTAGTTGGCTCAATAAATATTTGCTAAGTGAATGAACCATGAATCATCATTTTATGGATGACAAGAGAGACTAAAGAGTTAGTAACATGCTCAAGGACATAAAACCAATGAGTATGAGAGTGGAGATTTTAACTATCTGATTTTGAAACCCATGCACTTTCTACTCTGCCAATGCTGCTTCCCCTACTAAGCCATCAAGCCTCTTAAATAGTACATCAAGAATTGGCACCTTTTGGCTGGGCATGGTGGCTCATGCCTGTAGTCCTGGTACTTTGGGAGGCTGAGGCGGGCGGATCACTTGAGGTCAGGAGTACGAGACCAGCCTGGCCAACATGCTGAAACACCATCTCTACTAAAAATACAAAAATTAGCTGGGTGGGGTGGTGGGAGCCTGTAATCCGAGCTACTCAGGAGGCTGAGGCGGAAGAATCACTTCAATCTGGGAGGCGGAGGTTGCAGTAAGCCAAGATTGTGCCACTGCACTCCAGCCAGGGGAACAGAGAGAGACACTGTCTCCCCACCGCCCAAAAAAGAACAAAAAACCAGAATTAGAACCTTTTTACTAGTACTTAGAATAAGTATAATTATTATGACACCTGTCCACCCTTCTCATCCCATCCCCTCCTCTAACCTTGGATGAAGTTGATAAACATCTCAAGGTCTCGGATCTGAGTTTTCAGTTGCTCAACCAACTGTTCTTTGACTCGGGCTGGGTTGACGATCTGAGCCACTGCTGCATCTACACGCTGACGAAGCTCTTCAGTGGACAGGGAACTGATGTCCTCATTCAGATTCATGTCCAGTTTCTTTATTAACTCATCTATGATCACCTACCAAGATCACAAGCAATGAGCACACCCTTTGGAATTTTTAGGGAGAGGGTTAGGGAGGAGAATCTAAAAATGTCTTCTGTCCTTAAATGGAAATAAAAAACAGACCTCTAAATTTGTGAAAGTAAATGACTTAACTGCTGATTGATCAAGGTAAGGACATAGACTCTCTACTTTTAAAGTAAAAAGAACCCTCAGTTCTCTGATAAAAATGGATCCTCCCACTCACAGTAAATTTCTACCAGGCTAGTCAGATTTCACTCAGGAGAACAACAGTATGAAAAATCCAAAGTGGCTGATGATCCAACAAGCCTTATATTTAGTTGCTCTAAAGGCTTCAAGGAGAATATATACTGATTTTTAAGAGAGAGGGTCTTGCTCAGTCACCCAGGCTAGGGTCCAGTAATGTGAGCGTAGCTCACTGTAACCTCAAATTCCTGTGCTCAAGCAATCCTCCTGCCTCGGTCTCCCCCACAGCTGGGACTATAGACACACGCTACCACCTGGTTAATTTTTAAATTTTTTGTAGAGACAGGGTCTCGTTATGTTGCCCAGGCTGGCCTCGAACTTCTGGCCTCAAGAGATCCTCCCACCTCAGCCTCCCAAAGAATTGGGATTACAGGCATGAGCCACTGCAACTGGCCTGATTTTTCTTAATTTCTAATCCTTCTTATCCCTTCTTGCCCTACTGTAGGCAACTAAAGAAAAATCTCTATGAAATATCAAGGTGCATTACAGCCAAAATATCCTAGTGACATTATTAGGAACAATTTAAAATTCTGATAATAGGCTGGGTGCGGTGGCTCACATCTGTAACCCCAGCACTTCGGGAGGCCAAGGCGGGTGGATCATTTGAGGTCAGGCGCTCAAGACCAGCCTGGCCAACATGGTGAAATCCCATCTGTACTAAAAATACAAAAATTAGCTGGCCATGGTGGTAGATGCCTGTAATCTCAACTACTCGGGAGGCTGAGGCAGGAGAATCGTTTGAACCCTGGAGGCGGAGGTTGCAGTGAGCCAAGATCATGCCACTGCACTCCAGCCTGGGTGACAAACTGAGACTTTGTCTCAAAAAAAAAAAAAAAAATCTGATATCGTAAACTCCAGCCCAGCCAGAAAAACAGCCACAGCACAGGGGTAGAGAAACATGCAGGGGAGGTTGTTAACTGTATCTCTACCAAGAGATTTACCTGTCTACCCAGGTCTTACCTAAATAAATACAGTATTAAAGTCAGTCTGGATTCCTGGCATGTTTATCAAAAGGTAGTGAGTAGTAGGAAAAAGCTAGATTACGGCCAGGTGCGGTGGCTCACGCCTGTAATCCCAGCACTTTGGGAGGCCAAGGTGGGCAGATCACCTGAGGTTGGGAGTTCGAGACCAGCCTGACCAACATGGAGAAACCCCATCTCTACTGAAAATACAAAATTAGCCCAGCATGGTGGCGCCTGCCTATAATCCCAGTTACTTGGGAGGCTGAGGCAGGAGAATTGCTTGAACCCAGGAGGCGGAGGTTGTGTTGAGCTGAGATCGTGCCATTGCACTCCAGCCTGGGCAACAAGAGCAAAACTCCACCTCAAAAACAAAATAAAACAAAACAAAAAAGCTAGATTACACTGTATGATGGGCCCAAGTAGAATTTTTAAGTGATCAAATGAAGAAATTATTGTTATATTCTTATTTCTATTATTAATTACAATCACCAAAAAGAAATAGCTCAATTATTGTATTACAAAACTTTGGAACCTGTGTTTTCCATGTATGAGCAAAGAAAGGTTCCTCATAGCAGTAAAATTTCCCTTTGATTTGGGCCAGCAGAGGGATTCTCAGTAAGGCCAAAGGAGAACTGAGCTGAGAGAGGATGCCCTGTGAATGCTGGAAGGGACAAGTTAACCTCGGGCAGTGGTGGAGGTTCCTCTGGGGTCTGCTCACCCGCTGTCTTTCCAACACCACGGACTGTGGCAGCGAGTCATAACTGCCCTCTTGATAGGCAAACGTTTCCAGGTCATCTAGCTGGGTCTTGAGCTGCAGTATCAGTTCTTTCTGCTTCTCCCTTTGGGTTTCCAGACGCTCTTGCTTTTCCTGCTCACTCTAAGGCAAGAAAATAATTGGGTCTATTATGCAGGAAAAGGGAAACTCAGGGCACATTAAGAATCTGCTCGAGCCAGTAATGACCAATAAAATATAAGATGTTTCCAATAATCCAAATGAAATACACAATTCATACGATAGATTCAAAAGTAAGAATAATTATTTCATCCTAGGCAATTTGTTAAATGGGTGTTTTCTTTAAGAAACTATCTGTCCCTCATTGGAAATAGGATATTAATACAATGAGGCTTTTTGTTAAGACTGCCTTTTTTCCCCCAAAGGTCTAGTTAGGGTAGAGACAATCTATCTCAGCCAAGATAGCCTCCCAGGAATTAAGACATGCCATTCTCCACAGCCAGTTACCATAACACAACTCCTGATTACTCTGTGCAGCCAAATTTTGCAAAAGAATCTGGGGTAAGGGTGTGGAGAGAGGCTTTAAAACTCATAACCAGCTGGCCGGGCCCAGTAGCTCATGCCTGTAATCCCAGCACTTTGGGAGGCCGAGGCGGGTGGATCAAGAGGTCAGGAGATTGACCATCCTGGCTAACACAGTAAAACCCCGTCTCTACTAAAAATACAAAAAAAAAATTAGCTGGGTGTGGTGGCGGGCGCCTGTAGTCCCAGCTACTTGGGAGGCTGAGGCAGGAGGATGGCGTGAACCCGGGAGGCGGAGCTTGCAGTGAGCAGAGATCGCGCCACTGCACTCCAGCCTTGGTGACAGAGCGAGACTCCGTCTCAAAAAAAAAAGAAAAAAACTCATAACCAGCTTTCCTAAGGTTCACCAAAGTCCCTTTGATGTACAATAGACCACTTCTGAAAAATCAAAAGAATCAAACGCACCAGGAGTGGTGTCTCACGCCTGTAACTGCAGCACTCTGGGAGGCCAAGGCAAAAGAATCACTTGAGCCCAGGAGTTCGAGACCACCCTGGGCAACACAGTGAGACTTCATCTCCACAAAAAAATTTTTTGAAAATTAGCTGGGCATGGTGGTGCATGCCTGTAGTCCCAGCTACTTGAGTGGCCGAGGTGGGAGGATTGCTTAAGCACAAGAGGTCAAGGCTTCACAAGACCCTGTCTCAAAGAAAAAAAAATTAGCCAGGCGTGGTGGCATGGTGGTCCCAGTCACACAAGAGGCTGGGACAAGATGATGGCTTGAGTCTAGGAGGTTGAGGCTGCATTGAGCTTTGTTTTCACCACTGCACTCCAGCCTGGGCAATAGGGCAAGACTCTGTCTCAAAAAACCAAAACCAAAAACAAAAGAGTAAAAGGCAAGTGCCTAGGCAGGCCAGTGAAAAAAAACCAAAAGCCACATAATGGGGATGGGAAGGTAACAATGTTTTTAAAAAAAAGTATCTGTAAGTTTTGCTGACTAGTGACTCCTTTTTCAGCTGTTGGCCACCAGTAGTTTCTGCATTTCAACTAATAAAAATGCTTCAGGGTGGTAAAGTCTTGTCAACGTATTCTCAAACACTGGTTCTTCCTTGTCTTTCTTGAGTCTCAAAAACAAAAAGCAAAACCAGCAAATCATTTGTAGGGGCAAGGCTGCGTCTTAAACTAGAAGTCTACAGCGTATTACATTTAACCTTAAAACGGTACTTACCAAGCCCTGAAGAAGTAAGTAATGAGAGAGAAAAAATGAAAAAAAAAAAAAAAGAAAACAACAAATTAACTTTTTGTTTAAGTATTTAAAATGCAATCCTCTTGCTTTAACTTTGCTCAACATGAAAGCAAGCCTTTTCTCAGGGCAGTCCCTCTGTAATCCTTTCAGAGCGCAGTTGCATACTGTTAGAACCCTATCCCACTTCCCCATTTGGTGAAGGCCTAGTTCTCCTTTAAGAGGCTTCCTGATTTCCCCAGGCATAACTAAACATTTCCTCTAGAGGTTGTTCACACTTCTAGTCTAGCTCATATCACATTATTTGTTTAGGATTCTGTCTCTCTAGTCTATGAACTCCTTAAAGACAAAGGTTTTGACTTTGAACCACAAATGCCAGGCACAGTGTCTGGCACAAGATGAGTTCTCAACATGCATTTGTTGTATGTTACCGAACTGAATTAAGGAAAGTATGGCCGAACGCAGTGGCTCATGCCTGTAATCCCAGCATTTTGGGAGGCCAAAGCAGGCAGATCACCTGAGGTCAGGAGTTCGAGACCAGCCTGGCCAACATGGTGGAACCCCGTCGCTACAAAAACTAGCCCAGTGTGGTGGCACGTGCCTGTAATCCTAGCTACTTGGGAGGCTGAGGCAGGAGAATGGCTTGAACCCAGGAGGCGGAGGTTGGAGTGAGCCAAGACCGCAGCATTGCACTCCAGCCTGGGTGTCACAGCAAGACTCTGTGTCAAAAAAAAAAAAAAAAAAAAAAAGAAAGAAAGAAAGAAAAAGAAAAGAATGACAAATTCCAAATAATGAACTCTGAGTGGAGAAAGTTGTCTAACCAGCCTAAGGAGAAAGAACTGTGGAAAAGTCTTTGTTTTTGTTCTGTTACCCAACTTTATGTCAGGGAAGAAAGAAATCAGCCATAAATTTTGATTGCATTTTCATGACCAAGTCTGTTGAACTCTGTCACTTGCCATGGTAGCTACGATATGCTATTTGCTGGAGTGTGGGCAAACAAGAGAGAACAATGAGCTCTGGTGCAAAGCAGGAAATAACATAAATCATTTCCAGTATGAAGTAAGATAAGAGAAAATATTGGTTTAAAATATTTGGGGTCAAGGTGGGTGGATCACTTGAGGTCAGGAGTTCGAGACCAGCCTGGCCAACATGGCAAAACCCTGTCTCTACTCAAATACAAAATTTAGCCGGGGATAGTGGCACATGCCTGCAGTCCCAGCTACTAGGGAGGCTGAGGCAGCAGAACAGCTTGAACCTAGGAGGTGGAGGTTGCAGTGAGCTGAGATCATGCTACTGCACTCCAGCCTGGGTGACAGGGCCAGACTCTGTCTCAAAAAAAAACAAAAAAAAAAACAAAACTGGGGGCCAGGTGCAGTGGCTCATGCCTGTAATCCCAGCACTTAGGGAGGCTAAGGTGGGAGGGTGGCTTGAGCCCAGGAGTCAGAGACCAGCTGAACAACATAGGGAGACCCCCACCTCTACAGAAAAAATATATTTTTTAATTAGCTAGTCATGGTAGTGTGCGCCTGTGGTCCCAGCTACTTGGGAGGCTGAGCTGGGAGGATGGATTGAGCCCAGGAGGTTGAGGATGCAGTGAGTTGTGATCATGCTGCTGCACACCAGCCTGGGCAACAGAGTGGAAAATAAAAATTTAGGGCCGGGCGCGGTGGCTCACACCTATAATCCCAGCACTTTGGGAGGCCGAGTCGGACAGATTATGAGGTCAGGCGTTCGAGGCCAGGAGTTCAAGACCAGCCTGGCCAACATGGCAAAACCCCATCTCTACTAAAAATACAAAAATTAGCCAGGCGTGGTGACGGGCACCTGTAGTCCCAGCTACTTGGGAAGCTAAGGCAGGAGAATCGCTTGAACCCAGGAGGCGGAGGTTGCCGTGAGCCAAGATGGTGCCACTGCATTCCAGCCTGGGCGACAGAGTGAGACTCTGTCTCAAGAAAAAAAAAAAAATTGGCAGGGTACAGTGGTTCATGCCTGTAATCCAGCACTTTGGGTGGCCAAGGTGGGTGGCCTGCTTGAGCCCAGGAGTTCAAGACCAGCCTGGGCAATATGGTGAAACCTCATCTCTACAAATACAAAAACTAGCTGAGCGTGGTGGTGCTCGCCTGTGGTCCCAGTTACTCGAGAGGCTGAGGTAGGAGGATCTACCAAGCCTGGGAGTCAAGGCTGCAGTGAGTCCTGATCATGCCAGTGCACTCTAGCCTGGCAACAGAGTGAGACCCTGTCTCAAAAAAAAAAAAAAAAAGGAAAAAGAAAAAAAAAGGTAAGTGGTAAGAAGTAAATAATTCAGTTCAATGATATTCCCTACTCTGGTCCTACCTGTTCACCTGTCAATGTATTCAATGTATAAATACAAGATTACAACTTGTAGGTGGATTGAGCACTACTTTTTTTTTTTTTTTTTTTTTAAGGTGGTACAATGTTTCTTTTTCCTTTTTTTTTTTGAGACAGGGTCTTGCTCTGTTATTCAGGCTGGAGTGCAGCAGTATGATCATAGCTCTCTGCAGCCTCCAACTCCTGGGCTCAAGTGATCCTCCTCCAGCCTTCGCCTCCCCAAGTGTTGGGATTACAGTCATGAGCCACTGCACACAGTCTTTTTTTTTTTTTTTTTTCAGTTTTTAATTTTTTTTGTGTTTTTTTTTGAGACAGAGTTTCACTCTTGTTGCCCCAGGCTGGGGTGCGATGGCACGATCTTGGCTCACCGCAACCTCTGCCTCCCAGGTTCAAGCGATTCTCCTGCCTCAGCCTCCCGAGTAGCTGGGATTACAGGAATGTGCCACCATGTCTGGCTAATTTTTTTTTTTTTTTTGTATTTTTAGTAGAGACGGGGTTTCATCATGTTGGTCAGGCTGGTCTCGAACTCCCAACCTCAGGTGATCCACCCGCCTTGGCCTCCCAAAGTGCTAGGATTACAGGCATGAGCCACTGCGCTGGGCTAGTTTTTAATTTTTATGGGTACATAGTATGTGTATACATTTATGGGGTACATGAAATGTTGCTACAGGCATGCAATGTGTCATAATCACATCATGGAAAATGGGGTTGGCCTACTGTTTCTAAAGGTGAAAATGAACAACAGAGTTTCCTATCAGGTAGAACCTTTGGTGCTGTCCACCCCTTTCTAGCCCTTAAATCTGGCAGTTTGAGGTGGCTGCTCCTTGTGTAAGGAGTTGCAGGTATGTGGAGAAGGGTGGAACAGTAAACACAGGATTGCACTGGAAACAGTTCAGATTAAAATAAACAAATCATTATCTGCTTGATAAATCTTCTTGGCTAAAACCAATGTAAGTGGGAAGAAAGCCACATGTAGATTGTAGTTTGAAGAATAAAATGGTGAAAAGGGATGGGGCATGGTGGCTCACGTCTCTAATCCCAGCACTTTGGTAGGCCGAGGAGGGCAGATCGCTTGAGCTCAGGAGTTCGAGACCAGCCTGGGCAATGTGGTGAAACCCCGTCTCAACAAAAAATAAACAAAATTAACTGGGTGTGGTGGCACACACCTGTAGTCCCAGATACTGGGGAGGCTGAGGCAGGAGGATTGCTTGAGCCCAGGAGGCAGAGGTTGCAGTAAGCAGAAATTGCGCCAATGCAGTCTGGCCTAGATGACAGAGTGAGACTCTGTCTCAAAAAAAAAAAAAAAAAAGTGAAAAGGCAGTGTACCTCAACACTTCCAATAAAGCCAGCACTTTGTGCACTTCCAGAGATGCAAAGCTTGTAAGGAAATGTTTACCTGGTGTCTTATACATAGTTTCACTACTTCTGGGGTAGGCACACTGAATCGATCTTGTCAGTTACCAGAGGACCTCATTCAGAATGCCTAATGATTAAGCAGGATGGAGGAAGAGTAAAAATTTCAACATTACAGCCTGCACGGTGGCACACGCCTGTAGTCCTGAGGCTGAGGCGGGAGGATGGCTTGAGACCAGGAGTTCGAGACCAGCCTGGGCAACATACCAAGACCCTCCCGTCTCTTAAAAAGGAAAAATTCCAACATTAGGAAATTTATATAATCAAGAGTTGTGTTTATTTCAGTTACTAAGAGACCCTGCTGTTAACCCAAACTCCCACCCAGAGAAGTGTAAAGACTGCCTAGATTTCAGGAAAGCAGGGACAGGGAGTTAACCTAAATTTCCACGGATTCCAACCCACTTTCCTTTCCTTTGCCAATTTTCCCAATCCCCAGAGTCGGGGTCCTCTCGCAGCCAAAGTGTTCAAGACTGAGATACGTGAGGGAAAGGTGAGTGGGCGCAGCACTGCTCTTGGCTGCTCTGCTGCCCTCTCAACGACTCACTTCGCTCACCGCTCCTCTACCACTCACGTCATCACGCACCGACATCTCTCCACATCCTCCGTGCACACCGCTCACCCTCAGGTTCCCAGGCCTCTGTCCTCTTGCCCTTCAGCCGGCCCCGCACTCCAGTTCCCTGGTCTCCGACACACTTACTCACCGACCGAGTCGGGGAGGCTTCTCCCCTCATGCACCATCATCCGGATCTGGATCGCCACCCACACGACCCCACTATTCCCATATTCCTCGCGGCCCGGCTCCAGCCACTCACCTGGTCCTCGCCCCGCAACCGTGGCCGGTCCCCTGGCAGCCCATCGCCCTCATCGCTGGCGGGGTCGCCGGGCCCTTCGTAACCTAGGACGTGAGGGCAGCCGCGGAAAGCGAAGTCTTCGAGCTCCCGCAGAAGGCGCTGCTGCTCCGCCGGCGCCCCGCGCACCACCTGGCGCAGGCGGAACTGCACCTGCGCGAAGTGCGAGGACAGCGCCAGCAGCGCCGAGTCCAGCCGCCGCCGCTCTGCCCGCAGCCGCCGCAGCGTCCGGCCCGGCGAATCCGGCGGGGAGCCCGGGGCCGCGCCAGGCTCCTCGGCCGTCGCCTCTTCTAAAAACGCGGTTGCCCCAGGCCGGGCCTCCGCCACCGCCCCCACTGGGGCCCAGCGCACCGCCTCGCACGGTGGCAGCGGCTCCTCTTCCTCCTCCTCTTCGTCTTTCGCCTTTGGCCCAACAGCCGCCACCACCGTTACCGGCTCTGCAGCCGCTTCGACAGCCGCCATCTTCCCGGAAACGCCGCCGCACGTCAGCCGCGCCCCCCCTGCTGCCATGGCAACGGCGCGGTGGCCTGGAACCCCAGGGGAGTGGTGGGCGGGGCCTGAAGTACCGAAGTCCCCGAGGGCGCGCCTTCCCCGGGAATTTAATTCAGGACAATAATGTTTTATTGAGCGCCTATTGTGAATCAGACACTGAGCAGTAAGCGTCGGAGAAACAAGTGAATGATACCAGGGAAAAGTCATTCCCTGTGTGTAGCGTCTAGGGCAGCCTTTGCCCTGGTTCCAGCAGATGGGTTGTCTCTTCCTAGTCTATGCATTTCTGAAGACCCCACGGTGAAGGGCTGCAAGGATGAAGCTGTCCCAGAGTATCTCCAGAGTGCAGATCCCTTGGCTGCCAGGTCATGTTCTCTCTTCCTCTCAACTGTTCTCCCGACCATATAAGGAGAGGCAGCTGCTGGGGGCGTCCCCAGGATCTAAAGATAGCGGCCCCTGCCTGGAACTCTAAATGCCACCCTGGAGCGGGAGCCGCAATGGCACGGTGAGTGTTTCCGGCTCCGGTGCTCCCCCTGGCCCTTTTCCCTGGAGATTCCCTGCTCCAAGTCTTCTGGGCGCTCCAGGTTCTGTGAGGCCCCACGGGAGCCCCGGACCCCTGGTCTCTGTAGCTGTGGGGTGAGGGAAGGTGTGACCTGAATGTTCTCCCTGACCTCCTAGTTTCCTAGACTTGCACGTTCTATTCTTCCCAGGTTCACACTCACCACACCCACCCACTCCTGTCATTCCCTTCCCTTTCACCCCCTCTGTCTCATTTAGCTCCACTTGGAAAAAACTGGCATCAAAGGTCCCTGGGTAGTCCCTTCCCAAATGACCTCAGTCTTCCCTCTCCCACCCCTATGAAGCCACACCTCAACTTCTCTTCAGGCAGCACGCCCGGACCTTGTGGTACGACAGGCCCAGGTATGTGTTCATGGAGTTTTGTGTTGAGGACAGCACCGATGTCCACGTGCTTATTGAGGATCACCGCATTGTGTTCAGGTAGTGGCCCTGCCGTCTGAGGGCCTGGCTTCCCAGGAACCTACCCCTTCTCCTAATGTCCCCACACGGAGTATTCCGCATCTCCTCAGCTTCATTGTCTCCTCAGCTGCAAGAATGCCGATGGAGTGGAGTTGTACAATGAGATTGAGTTCTATGCCAAAGTGAACTCCAAGGTAAGGGTGAAATGGGACAGTAAGGTTTGGATGGAAACCAGGCTGCCCAGGGAAACTGGAGATTAATTCTAAACCCCAGACCCTAAGAATGAGGCTCTCTATCTGGCAGGACTCCCAGGATAAGCGCTCTTCCCGCTCTATTACTTGTTTTGTGAGAAAATGGAAGGAAAAGGTGGCCTGGCCGCGGCTTACCAAGGAAGATATCAAGGTGGGTGTGTGGAAAGTGGCCTGCTTCTTCTCTCCATGTACCCAGGTTACAGCTGGGATTGCCCTTGCCTCCTTTCCAGCCAATATTCAATCACTCACCAAGTCCTGCCTAATCTTTTTTTTTCCAACTGTATTAGTCTCTCTTATTTTTAATTTTTATTTCTTTATTTATTTTGAGACGGAGTTTCGCTCTTGTTGCCCAGGCTGGAGTGCAATGGCGTGATCTCAGCTCACCATGGCCTCCGCCTCCCGGGTTCAAGCAATTCTCCTGCCTCAGCCTCCTGGGTAGCTGGGATTACAGGCATGCACCACCACGCCCAGCTAATTTTGTATTTTTAGTAGAGATGGGGTTTCTCCTTGTTGCTCAGGCTGGTCTCGAACTCCCAACTTCAGGTGATCTGCCCGCCTCGGCCTCCCAAAGTGCTGGGATTACAGGCGTGAGCCACCGCGCCTGGCTTATTTTTTAACTTAAAGTTCTGGGATACATGTGCAGAACATGCAGGTTTGTTACATAGGTATACGTGTGCCATGGTGGTTTGCTGCATCTATCAACCTGTCATGTAGGTTTTAAGTCCTGCATACATTAGCTATTTGTCCTGAGTCTCTTTTTACTCTCTTGGTAATCTCTCCCAGTTAACTACTTTCGTTGTAGGTGATGAAATGTGTAAGACTCCACTTCAGCTATTTGCACTGCTATGAACATGGTCTTTCCCTTTACTGCAACTCACAATCAAAACCTTTGATTCTTTTTGTGTGTGTGTTTGTGTGAGATGGATTCTCACTCCCGTAGCACAGGCTGGAGTGCAGTGGCGCGATCTTGGCCCACTGCAACATCCACTTCCCGGGTTCAAGCGATTCTCCTTCCTCAGCCTCCTGAGTAGCTGGGATTACTGGCTTGTGCCACCACGCCTGGCTAATTTTTGTATTTTTAGTAGAGACGGGGTTTCACCATATTGGTCAGGCTGGTCTTGAATTCCTGACCTCAGGTGGTCTACCCATCTCAGCCTCCCAAACTGCTAGGATTACAGGCGTGAGCCAACGTGCCCAGCCATTTCTTTTTCTTTTTTCTTTCTTTCTGTTTTGTTTTTTTTGATTCGGAGTTTCGCTCTTGTTGCCCAGGCTGGAGTGCAATGGCATGATCGCAGCTCACTACACCTCCGCCTCCCAGATTCAAGCGATTCTCCTGCCTCAGTCTCCCGAGTAGCTGTGATTACAGGCATGTGCCACCACACCCGGCTAATTTTGTATTTTTAGTAGAGACAGTGTTTCAACATGTTGGCCAGGCTGGTCTCAAACTCCTGACCACAGGTGATCCACCTGCATCGGCCTCCTAAAGTGCTGGGATTACAGCTGTGAGCCACCGCACCCGGCCTCTGCCAATTCTTGTTTTCTATATTCCAGTCCCAGAAGTAGTTTCCACTGTAGAAATTAATTGATGAGTCTTATTCTTTCTTTCTTTCTCTCTCTCTCTCTCTCTCCCTCCCTCTCTCTCTCTTTCCTTTTTCTTCTTTTCTTTTTTTTTTTTTGAGACGGAGTTTCTCTCTTGTTGCCCAGGCTGGAGTGCAATGGCGCCATCTCGGCTCACTGCAATCTCCGCCTCCTGGGTTCAAGCGATTCTCCTTTGTCAGCCTCCTGAGTAGCTGGGATTACAGGCGTGTGCCACCACGCCCGGCTAATTTTTGTATTTTTTTTTTTTTTTTTGAGATAGAGTCTCACTCTGTCACCCAGGCTGGAGTGCAGTGGCGTGATCTCAGCTCACTGCAACCTCTGTCTCCTGGGTTCAAGTGATTCTCCTTCCTCAGCCTCCTGAGTAGCTGGGATTACAGGTGCCCACCACCATGCCCAGCTAATTGTTGTATTTTTAATAGAGACAGGGTTTCACCATGTTGGCCAGGCTGGTCTTGAACTCCTGACCTCAGGTGATCCGCTCGCCTCAGCCTCCCAAAGTGCTGGGATTACAGGTGTAAGCCACCGCACCTGGTCATTTTTTGTATTTTTAGTAGAGATGGGGTTTTGCCATGTTGACTAGGCTGGTCTCGAACTTCAGACCTCAGGTGATCTGCCTGCCTCAGCCTCCCAGGGTGCTGGAATTACAGGCATGAGCCACCACACCTAGCCCTGATGAATCTTATTCTTTCTAGTAGTGGCTTACAACCAGGCTCTACTGACCTCTTAAATATTAATGAATTCACTACTTAATTTCTTCCTAGTTCAAGCCTCACCAGCATACAGTGAGAAGTTTGTTGCATATTTTCAGTTCCATTTTCAATCCATTCTCTGCATTGCCCTCAGCATGGTCTGTCTAAAACACACATTTGACCCTGATGCTCCCCCACTTAAGGCCCTCCAAAGTGGTCTCTTCCTTAAAGGTTGAAAACTGACTGCCTGATGGCTGGATCTGGCTCTCAGATTTGTTTTAATCTTTACAGTGTCAAAAATTATTTTAAGGCCGGGTGTGGTGGCTCACGCCTGTAATCCCAGCACTTTAGGAGGCCGAGGCAGGCAGATTGCTTGAGGTCAGGAGTTGGAGACCAGCCCAGACGACATAGTGAAACGCTGTCTCTACTAAAAATACAAAAAATTAGCTGGGTGTGGTGGCGCATGTCTGTAGTCCTAGCTATTCAGGAGGCTGAGGCAGAATAATCGCTTGAACCTGGGAAGTGGAGGTTGCAGTGAGCTGAGATCGTGCCACTGCATTCCAGCCTGGGCGACAGAGCGAGACAACGTCTCAAAAAAAAAGAAATTATTTTGACTTGTTACTGACATTACAAATTTTTTATTAGTTGCTGACATTTAAAAATGTGCATCTTCTAAAAATCCAGACTATAAGCTTCTGTTGAAAAATGGGAGGCTGAGAGAGGTGGCTCACAATCCCAGCACTTTGGGAGGCTGAGGTGGATGGATTGATTTAGGTCAGGAGTTCAAGACCAGCCTGGCCAACATGGCGAAACCCCATCTCTACTAAAAATACAAAAAATGAGCTGGGCGTGGTGGTGCGAGCCTGTAGTGCCGCTACTCGGGAGGCTGAGACGGGAGAATTGCTTGAACCCGGGAGGCAGAGGTTGCAGTGAGCCAAGATCTCACCACTGCACTCCAGCCTGGGCAATAGAGTGAGATTCCATTTCAAAATAAATAAATAAATAAAACGGGGAGCCAGGTTCGGTGGCTCATGACTGTAATCCCAGCACTTTGGAAGGCCGAGGCAGGCAGATCGCAAGGTGGGGAATTTGAGACCAGCCTGGCCGACGTGGTGAAACCCCGTCTCTACTAAAAATACAAAAGTTAGTAGAGCGCGGTAGCACGTGCCTGTAATCCCAGCTGCTCCGGAGGCTGAGGCAGGAGAATTGCTTGAACCCGGGAGGCAGAGGTTGCAGTCAGCCGAGATCACCCCACTGCACTCCAGCCTGGATGACAGAGTGAGACTCTGTCTCAGAAAGAAAAAAGAAAAAGAAAAAGAAAAGTGGGAGAATCTAGCCCCACTGATATACATCCCCAGATGCCTAGAGTTGAAGTTTTCAGTGGATCATGTACTTCACCTCACTTGCTCCTTTTCATTACCTCCCTGACTCTCTTGGGTATTTGAGCGTTTGATTTCCTGCCCTTTAGGTTGAGATCCAGGCACCGTAACATAACACACTAGCACATCCCACACTCTCTGCCCCAAGCTTTATCTTCTAGCCACAGCAGACTGTTGTGTTTTGTTTGTTTTGCAAAAACCAGGCTGTTTCTCACCTCTGTACCTTTGCTCAAGGTATGCCTTCTTCCTGAAAAGTTACCATCATTACTACCTTCACCCACCCAATCCCTGTGCATCCTTCAAAGCCCTGCCACTCCAGGAACCTGGGTTCTTGTGACTCCTTTTGGGGTTCCCATGATGTCCCCTATATAACTCCACCACCATACTTTTCACACTGTATTATAGTGCTTTATTTATATCTCCCTCCCCAGCTTGCTTCCGAGTGGCTGGGACAGTGTGTTGACTTTTTTTTTTTTTTTTTTTTTTTTTTTGAGACACGATGTCATACTGTTACTCAGGCTGGAGTACAGTGGCATAATCAAGGTTCACAGCAGCGTTGCCCTTCTGGGCTCAAGCAATCCTCTCACCTTAGCCTCTTGAGTAGGTGGGACAACAGAAGTGTGCCACCATGCCTGGCTAATTTTTGTATTTTTTGTAGAGATGGGGTTTTGCCATGTTGCCCTAGGCTGGTCTCGAACCCCTGGGCTCAAGCAATTGATGTGCCTTGGCCTCCCAAAGTGCTGTGATTATAAGTGATAGCTACTGCACCCGGCCAGAACATTTTTATAAACCCAGTGCCAAGCTGACAGTCTGTCCATAGTATGTGTTCAATAAATATCCTTTTTTTTTTTTTTTTTTTTTTTTTGAGACAGAGTCTCACTCCATCGCCCAGGTTGGAGTACAGTGGTGTGATCTCGACTCACTGCAACCTCCACCTTCTGGGTTCCAGTAATCCTCCTGCGTTAGCCTCCTGAGTAGATGGGATTACAAGTGCCCACCACCATTCCCAGCTAATTTCTGTATTTTTAGTAGAGATGGGGTTTCACCATGTTGGCCAGGCTGGTCTCAAACTCCTGACGTCAAGTGATCCACCTGCCTCAGCCTCCCAAAATGCTGGGATTACAGATGTTAGCCACTGCACCTGGCCAATAAATATCTTTTGAATGAAGGAGTGAATAACTTCTTCCCTGTATAAATGTGGAAACTTTGGAACATGGACCTTGAAGGGTTGTCTCTGACTCCATGGAATGCAGCTTGTCTTTTTTTTTTTTTTTTTTTTCGAGACAGAGTTCCACTCTTGTTGCCCAGGCTGGGGTGCAGTGGCGCAATCTCAGCTTACTGCAGCTTCCACCTGCCAGGTTCAAGCGATTTTCCTGCCTCAGCCTCCCAAGTAGCTGGGACTAGAGGCATGTGCCACCATGCCCAGCTAATTTTGTATTTTTAGTAGAGATGGGGTTTTACCATGTTGGCCAGGCTGGTCTCGAACTCCTGACCTCAGGTGATCCACCCACCCTGGCCCCACAGAGTGCTGGGATTACAGGTCGTGTGAGCCACTGCGCCCGGCTGCAGCTTGTCTGTCTTATTGGTTGACTCCTATGTTGCTTTATGATACAATTATCTTTCCAGATGTGTTGTCTCCTCAGTCAATCGGCTCCTGGAGGGTGGGACTTCTTTTTTTTTTTTTTTTTTTTTTTTTTGAGATGCAGTCTTGCTCTGTCACCCAGGCTGGGGTGCAGTGGCACGATCTTGGCTCACTGCGACCTCCGCCTCCCAGGTTCAAGCGATTCTCCTGCCTCAGCCTCCCGAGTAGCTGGGACTACAGGTGCCCGTCACCACACCCGGATAATTTTTGTATTTTTACTAGAGACGAGGTTTCACCATATTGGCCAGGCTGGTCTCGAACTCCTGACCTTGTGATCCTCCTGCCTTGGCCTTCCAAAGTGCTGAGATTACAGGCGTGAGCCACCACACCTGGCCGGAGGGTAGGACTTCTGAGATTTTCAGACTCTATCATGCCTAGCTTTGTGTGTAGACTGGCAGGTTCCTGGTCAAAGCAGTGCAGTTGGGAGGACTATGGACCTACTGACCCTCTTTTCCCCAGGCGTGCTCCCATGCATATGCCCACACTCTCCCACACACTCCTGCTCCTGCCCTCCTGGCCTGTGACTCTTGGTGCCTCTTCTTGCAGCCAGTGTGGCTGTCTGTGGACTTTGATAACTGGAGAGACTGGGAAGGGGATGAAGAGATGGAGCTGGCTCATGTGGAACATTATGCAGAGGTGAGAGACAGCACCTACTGTGTTCTGCCCACTTGATCATTCTTTGTGTTTCTCTGCACACATGTCTCTGGAGGATTGTCACTGGGGCCAAGCAGAGATATGCAAGCTCTCTAGGCAGGTTACTCATTGATGCTGATATTCTTTACGTATTTTGTGCAATGTTTATTTAATAGGGATGAGAGGAAATAATATTATTGAAATTATATACATTGATTCACTTATTCAGTGTAGAGCCTGTATTCTGAAGAAGTTTGACAAAACCTTTTTCCACTTTTCTGTAATTCTTGTTCTCCTGTTTTCTCTGTGTGTGTGTGTGTGTGTGTGTGTGTGTGTGTGTGGTTTTCTGTCGCCTAGGCTGGAGTGCAATGGCGCGATCTCAGCTCACTGCAACCTCCGCCTCTGGGTTCAAGCAATTTTGTCTCATCCTCCTGAGTAGCTGGGATAATTTTTGTAATTTTTTAGTAGAGACGGAGTTTCACCATGTTGGCCAGGCTGGTCTCAAATTCCTGACCTCAGGTGATCCACCTGCCTCACCCTCCCAAGTGGTGGGATTACAGGCGTAAGTCACCATGCCTGGCCTGTGTGTGTGGTTTTCTTTTTGAGACAGAGTCTTGCTCTGTCTCCCAGGCTGGAGTGCAGTAGCTCCCTGCAACCTCCACTTCCCAGGTTCAAGCGATTCTTGTGCCTCAGCCACCTGAGTAGCTGGGATTACAGGCATGCGCCACCACCCCTGGCTAATTTTTTTTTGTATTTTTGGTAGAGATGGGGTTTCATCATGTTGGCCAGGCTGGTCTGGAACTCCTGGCCTCAAGTGATCTGTCTGTCTCAGCCTCCCAAAGTGCTGACATTACAAATGTGAGCCACCAAACCCGGCGTGTGTGTGTGTGTGTGCGTGCGCGTGCGTGCGTGCATGCGTGTGTGTGTGTGTTGGGCCAGACAACTTCATGTGATGTTAAAACTAGCAGTATAAAAACTCACATCATAAATAACTGGCCCCCAATAAATCACACACTGTCGTTATATTATTTGGTTTCAGTTATAAAAACACTAGCCGATTCCAATCTGGATTTGTGTTAAATTTTCTTTTAAGAAGGGGATCAATTTACTTTTCTCAAATTAATTCCAGTGATGTTTTAAAGATGGGAGCAGTTGCCTGACCAGTTCTGGCTGCGACCATTCTTCTATGGACCATCAATATGCAGATTGTTCTTCCTTCACTCCCTTCTCCCTTGTGATTATTTTTTCTTCCCACTAGCTTTTGAAGAAGGTCAGCACCAAGAGACCTCCACCTGCCATGGATGATTTGGATGTAAGTAAAGCCTTCCCCTCAACCCTTCAGTTTCTTTGTAGCCCTTAAAAATAACCCACTAGAGAGCTCCTATCCCAGTTCCTAGCACACAGTAGTTCTCAGTGCCTGTTAACCAAATTTGAGTTTGACCCAAGAGGGCTAATATTCTCTTTTTGGGAGGTGGGGGAGGAGTTTCACTCTTTCGCCCAGGTTGGAGTGCAGTGGCCCGATCTTGGCTCACTGCAACCTCTGCCTCCTGGGTTCAAGAGATTCTCCTGCCTCAGACTCCTGAGTAGCTGGGAATATAGGTGCCTGCCACCACACCCAGCTAATTTTTGTATTTTTAGTAGAGACAGGGTTTTGCCATGTTGGCCAGGCTGGTCTCGAACTCCTGGCCTGAGGTGATCCACCCGCCTCAGCCTCCCAAAGTATTGGGATTACAGGCGTGAGCCACCACGCCTGGCCCAAGAAGGCTAATATTCTTCTCCAGGCTTTAGAAAACCCTAGCAAGACCCTCCTGCTTTCCATCTACCCCTCTGTTTCTCCATCCTAGAGAAGACCTACCCCAGCTGTAAGGAGCAATAGCATTAATTAAAATTCTGAAACTAGGGTGGGTGTGGTGGCTCACGCCTGTAATCCCAGCACTTTGAGAGGCCAAGGCAGGTGGATCACTTGTGCTCAGCAGTTTGAGACCAGCCTGGGCAACAGGGCAAAACCCTGTCTCTACCAAAAATACAAAAATTAGCCAGGCACGGTAGCCTATAATCCCAGCTACTCAAGTGGCTTGAGGTGGGAGGATCGCTTTAGACTGTGAGGCAGAGGTTGCACTGAGCTGAGATCATGCCACTGCACTGCAGCTGGGTGATGAAGCAAGACCCTGTCTCAAAAAAAAAAAAAAAAAAAAGTCCTGAAACTAATGATGTATGACAAAGTAGCATTGGTTTAGTTAATATCCAAAGTAAGTTAAAACCTTTCATATTAGCTCCCTAAGTTGGGTGGTTTAGGAAATCACAAAAAGAAACTTGGAGAACAGGAGGGAGGAAGCAGTATTTGTTAACACAAATGTTCCTGCTTTGCAGGGTCTACAGGTGCTTTGTCTTTTTTTTCCCCCCCCCCAGGATGATTCTGACAGTGCTGATGCAACAAGTAATTAACTTTCTGTGACAGCAAAGCTGGGAAGGCAGCTGTGGCTATTTTCCAGTTGTTCTAGAAAGCTAGCACCTAGGCCTTTGTCAGCGCTTTGGCTGTGCACCAAGTTCTTCTGAGATCTCTGAACTTTCCTAGAAGCTCTTTATTAAGGGTCGTTCTTCAAGCTTGTCTTCCTCCTAAGCACTTGACTATGGCTCCACATCAGATGCAGGGTCGGGGAGGGGTAGACTGGTAGGGCTTCTGATTTCTTACTGATTGGTTTCTAATCTCTGTGTTTAGGCCACTTGATTATTTGAGTATGTGTGTGTATGTGGCAAAACAAAAGCCAAAGAAGAATGCAGATTATAGAAATCTCTACTATGTGTGCATATGGGGCAAAGCAAAAAGCCAAAGAAGAAACAGATTATAATAAATCTCTAGGAACTGTTCTCTGTCTGTTTCCTTCTTGTACTTATTCCTCCTGGTGGCAAGCCTCTTCTCCCTCTAGTAACCAAGCTGGGGTGCTTCCTCTTGCCCAGATTTGTGCTCTGATTTCTTACAGCTAATTCTGTCATCTCTAGAACCAGCCACTTCAGCTTCCTGCACACTCTAGAAATCTCTTTATACTTTTTTTTTTTTTTCCGAGATGGAGTCTTGCTCTGTCGCCCAGGCTGGAGTGCAGTGGTGCAGTCTCTGTTCACTGCAACCTCCACCTTCTGGGTTCAAGCAATTCTCCTGCCTCAGCCTCCCAAGTAGCTGGGACTACAGATGTGCACCACCAGGCCCAGCTAATTTTTGTATTTTTAGCAGAGATGGGGTTTCACCATGTTGGCCAGGCTGGTCTTGAACTCCTGACCTCAAGTAATCCACCCACCTCAGCCTCCCAAAGTGCTAGGATTACATGTGTGAGCCACCACACCCGGCCCACTTTATACTTTTAAAACTGATTGTTACTCTAGTTAATGTCTATGTTTATTTGTCCAACAGCTATTTGTCCATAAACTTTTTTGAGTGCCTAATATGTACGGTTGACTGTAACTTAAACAAAATAAATGCATTGCCTATAGACTTTGCTCTTGAACTCATGGTAAACTATTAGGATTTACTTTAAAAGTAAACTATTTATTTATTTATGTTTGAGATAGAGTCTTGCTTTGTTGCCCAGGCTGGAATACAGTGGTACATTCATTATTCATGGAGCCCTGACTTCCTGGGCTCAAGTAATCCTCCTGCCTCAGCCTCCTGGGTAGCTAGGACTACACTACAGCTGACTAAGTTAAAAAATATTTTTGTAGGCTAGGTGCGGTGGCTTATGCTTGTAATCCCAACACTTTGGGAGGCTGAGGTGGGTGGATCACCTGAGGTCAGGAGTTCGAGACCAGCCTGACCAACATGGAGAAACCCTGTCTCCACTAAAAATACAAAATTAGTCAGGCGTGGTGGCTCATGCCTGTAATCCCAGCTGCTCCAGAGGCTGAGGCAGGAGAATGGCTTGAACCTGGGAGGTGGAGGTTGCTGTGAGCCGAGATCACGCCATTGCACTCCAGCCAGGGCAACAAGAGCGAAACTCCGTCTCGCTCTATAAAATATATATATATTATATATTATATATTAATTTTATATATAATATATTATACATTAATTTTATATATAATATATTATATTAATTTTATATATAATATATATTATATATTAATTATATATATAATATATATTATATATTAATTTTATATATAATATATATTATATATTAATTTTATATAATATATATTATATATTAATTTTATATATAATATATAGTATATTAATTTTATATATAATATATAGTATATTAATTTTATATATAATATATATTATATATTAATTTTATATATAATATATATTATATATTAATTTTATATATAATATATATTATAATATATAATATATATTATATTATATGTTATATATAATATAATATATAATATATATTATAATATATATTATATATAATATATAAACTATATATTATAAATTATAATATATATAAAATATATAATATATAAATTATATATAATGTATAAGATATATATTATATATATTTTATATATTATATTATATATCTACATATATAAATACATATATTTATATATTTATAATATATTTATATATTATAAATATATATAATATATAATATAATATATAATATATATTTATATATATAATATATAATATAATATATAATATATATTTTATATATATGTAAAGACCTTGTCTTTACGACAAACTATTTTTTTGTAAAGATTTGCTTGTTGCCCAGGCTGCTCTCAAACTCCTGGCCTTAAGCCTCCTTCCTCAGCCTCCCAAAGTGCTGGGATTACAGGCCTGAGCCACCATCCCTGGCCCCATACTGCATTATAAATACTATAATACCTATAATTTATTTTATACTATGTAGTTCTAAGGTATAATTATATAACATACAAAACAATATATAACATGGAACATAAACATATATAGTATATATTACTTACATGCAGTATGTTAAAACTTAATTAGCAGATGTGTTGTGTGTGTCTGTGTGTGTACACAATTGGAATCATACCATCCGCATCTTGCATTGTGCCCTTTTTCATTTAATATATATTGGAGATCTTTACAAGTCAGAACATATAGATCTAACTCACTTTTTTCATGGCTATATGGTATTCCATTGAATGTATTTTTCATAATTTCACAGGTTCTTTATTGAGGGACACGTAGGTCGTTAGTCTTTTACCATATTCTTTTTTTTTTGAGACGAAGTCTCGCTCTTGTCCCCCAGGCTGGAGTGCGACGGCGTGGTCTCAGCTCACTGCAACCTCCGCATCCCGGGTTCAAGCGATTCTCCTGCCTCCGCCCCCCTAGTAGCTGGGATTACAGGCGCCTGCCACCACGCCCAGCTAATTTTTGTATTTTTAGTAGAGACGGGGTTTTACCACGTTGGCCAGGCTGGTCTAGAACTCCTGACCTCAGGTGATCCACCTGCCTCGGCCTCCCAAAGTGCCGGGATTACAGGCATGAGCCACCGTGACCGGCCGTCTTTTACCATTTGCAAACAATATTGCAATCAACATCTAAAAATGTGGATCTTTACATATTTTTGCCAGAATATCTGTAGGGTACATTTCTAGAAGTAGAATTGCTAGGTCAAGGAGAAGATAAAATACATTTAAACATTTTGATAGCTGTTACCAAATTGCTCTTTGATGAAATTGTACCAATTCTCACTCCTACGAACAATGAGAGTGTTCCATTCTCTAAAACGTTTCAGATATTTGACAAGATAAAAATTAGTACCTGGTTTAATTTGCTTTTTTTTTTCTTTTTTTTTTTTTTTGAGACGAAGTCTCGCTTTGTCAGCCAGGCTGGAGTGCAGTATCGCGATCTCAGTTCACGGCAACCTGCGCCTGCCAGGTTCAAGCGATTCTCCGGCTTCAGCCTCCTTAGAAGCTGGGATGTAATCCCAGCCTGTAGGTGCCCGCCACCACCACACCGAGCTAATTTTTGTATTTTTAGTAGACACAGGGTTTTGCCATGTTGGCCAGGCTGGTATCGAACTTCTGGCCTCAACTGATCCAGGCACCTCGGCCTCCCAAACTGCTGGGATTACAGATGTGAGCCACTGTGTCTGGCCCAAACTATTTTAATGTAATGTAATGTAATTTTCTTGAGAGGGAGTCTCGCTGGGTTACCCAGGCTGGAGTGCAGTGGTGCGATTTCGGCTCACTGCAACCTCCTCCTCTCGGGTTAAAGTGATTCTCCTGCCTCAGCCTCCCGAGTAGCTGGGATTATATAGGCGTGTGCCACCACGCCTGGCTAATGTTTTTGTGTTTTTAGTAGAAACAGGGTTTCACCATGTTGGCCACGCTGGCCAAATTGTTTTTTTTTGAGACGGAGTCTCGCTCTGTCGCCCAGGCTGGAGTGCAGTGGTGCGATCTCGGCTCACTGCAAGCTCCGCCTCCCAGGTTCACGCCATTCTCCTGCCTCAGCCTCCGGAGTAGCTGGGACTATGGGCGTCCGCCACCACGCCCGGCTAATTTTTTGTATTTTTAGTAGAGACGGGATTTCACCGTGTTAGTCAGGATGGTCTCGATATCCTGACCTCGTGATCCGCCCGCCTCGGCCTCCCAAAGTGCTGGGATTACAGGCGTGAGTCACCGCGCTCGGCCTTTTTTTTTTTTTTTAATTGAGACGGAGCCTTGCTCTGTCGCCCAGGCTGGAGTGCAGTGGTGCAATCTCTGCTCACTGCAACCCCGCCTCCCGGGTTCCAGCGATTCTCCTGCCTCAGCCTCCCGGGTAGCTGGGATTACAGGCGCCCGCCACCACGCCCGGCTAATTTTTGTATTTTTAGTAGAGACGGAGTTTCGCTATGTTGGCCAGGCTGGTCTCGAACTCCTGGCCTGAGGTGATCCACCCGCCTCGACCTCCCAAAATGCTGGGATTACAGGCGTGAGCCACCTCCCCCAGCTCCTTGCTTTCTATTTCTACTGGGCAGTGCTGCTCAGTAACCATGCCAGTCCCGTCCCCGACTCTATGCGCTGGGATTCCGCAGCCAGAATACTTACATCCCTGGGGCCCCAAGGGGCTCACTAAACCACGTGCCTTGTCCAGATCGCGTTTTTTTGTTTTTGTTTGTTTGTTTTTTTCCTCCTGGTCTTGTCCTTTGTAAAGCCTTAGAACACTCGTTAAACAACCCAGCAAATATGCAATTCGCGTTTTCAGTAAATTTATCCAAACCGCATTCCATTCCTTACCCTCCTGCTTCTGCGCAGACAAGCGCCATTAATGACGTTTGTCTCACGTCGCTCTCCGTTCGCTCCCAGGCTTCTCTGCGCGTGCGCCTCCTCACACGCCTGCAGGTATGGCGTTCTGGTGTCAGCGTGACAGCTATGCCCGAGAGGTACGGCGTCACGGCGAGGCACTTGAGACTGCCGGGCGGGCAAGGCGGTTTGGGGAAGAGGGCGCCACGTGTAGGGAGTGCCAACATGGGATTCTGTCCTGATGTGGAGAGGGCTAGGGCTGGGGTCGGGGCTTATTCTCTCATTCCTCTCTGTTCAGTTCACCACCACCGTGGTCTCCTGCTGTCCCGCGGAGCTGCAGACTGAAGGGAGCAACGGCAAGAAAGAAGTGCTGAGCGGTTTCCAAGTGGTGCTGGAAGACACACTGCTTTTCCCTGAGGGCGGGGGACAGGTACCAAAACGATCTCTTCCCAGGAAGCCCCCAGTTTCTTTGTGCTCAGGCAGAAATGCTCTCCTGCCCCTTTTTTCTCAGCCATAATGAATTCAGATGAGCTTTAGTTTAATTCATTTTGTTATTCATTTAATAAGTATTTATCAGCAATTGCTTATCTAGACATAACATATACTAGATATTATTCCAGGCTGTAAGGATAACCGGTGAACAACACAGTGCCTTTATATACGTGGAATGTTTATTGAAGACAACTGTGTGTGCTAGGTATAATAAGTAATAAACAAAAACCAAGTAAAGGGAAAGAGAGTGATGGGATGCTTGTCTAGATGAAGGGTAAGTTATTTCAGTAGAGACCTAAACGAAGTGAGGGGGTGAGTCTTTGCAATTATCTAGTGGGCTGGGGGGCAGAGGGAGTATTCAGGCAGGTAGAATAGCAGGTGCAAAGGCCCCAAGGAAGGAATTAGCTTCGGGTATTAGGGACTGAAAAAGATGTTCCTGAAGGAGTTCAGGTGAGATAGACGGGTTACAGTAGTACAGCAGAGAGCATACTTATCAGTGCTGTGATGAGGACTAGGTACAACATGAGCGCAAGTGAGGTACATTGTGAGGATGGAAGAGGAGGATAATAACACCAAAGGTGGGCATTATGAGAAAGGCTTTTCTTTCTTTTCTTTTCTTTCTTTCTTTTTTTTTTTTTTGAGACGGAATCTCTCGCTGTCATCAGGCTGAAGTGCAGTGGCATGATCTCGGCTCTGCAACCTCTGCCTCCTGGGTTCAAGTGATTCTCCTGTCTCAGCCTCCCAAGTAGCCTGATCAACATGATGAAACCTTGTCTCTACTAAAAATATAAAAATTAACCAGGCATACTGGCAGGCGCCTGTAGTCCCAGCTACTCGGGAGGCTGAGGCATGAGAATCACTTGAACCGGGAGGCTGAAGTTGCAGTGAGCCAAGATTGTGCCACTGCGCTTCAGCGTGGGGGACAGAACAAGACTCCGTCTCAAAAGAAAAAAAAAAGGTGTATTAAGGTGTGTGGGCAGTGAACCATGCAGGTTATTTTCTTTCTTTTTTATTTTTAAGAGACAGGATCTTGCTATGTCACCCAGGCTGGAGTGCAGTGGCCTGATCTAGCTCACTGCAGCCTCGAACTCCCAGGCTCAAGCAATCCTCCTGTTTTAGCCTCTCCTGTAGTGGGGACTACAGGCGCACAACCAACATGCTTGGGTGCTTTTTTGTAGAGATGAGGTCTCACTTTATTGCCCAGGCTGATCTTGAGCTCCTGGCCTCAAACAGTCCTCCCACCTTGGCCTCCCAAAGGCTGGGCCTACAGGTGTGAGCCACTGCCCTGGCCTCCACTCAGGTTCTTAAGCAAATAAGTGACATGAGAGAACATGTTCAGTAGACTTGGTATTGAGAAAGTTCCAATTTCATATCAGTCATTATTATGGTGATTTTCCCAGTATGAAGATTTCCCTGATCTGCTGAAGGAAAACCTGTGACCTCAAGTATCCATAGAAGGTCTCATTTTAGACAGCATTTCTTTCAGGAAGTCTTTTTTTGATTCCCCAAGACTGTTAGGTCTCTCCTTTGAGGTTCTCTAGCATCATGTACTTTTTCATATTATGGCATGTTGTAGGTCATATTGCAATTGTCTGTTTTCCAGCCTCTGTTCTCTAGACTCTTAAGTTCCATGAGGTACCATATCTTGTTTACATTGTATTCTTGGGCTGGCACAGTCTTTTGTAAGCAGTTGGCACTTGAAACGTTTTAAAATGAATGAACTTTTTTTTTTTTTTTTTTAAGATGGTGTCTTGCTCTGTTGCCAGGCTGGAGCGCAGCGGCGTGATCTTGGCTTACTGCAATCTCCGTCTGCCAGGTTCAAGCAATTCCCCTGCCTCAGTCTCCCGAGTAGCTGGGACTACAGGTGTGCACCACCATGCCCAGTTAATTTTTTGTATTTTAGTAGAGACGGGGTTTCACCATATTGGCCAGGATGGTCTCGATCTCCTGACCTTGTGATCCGCCCACCTCGGCCTTCCAAAGTACTGGGATTACAGGTGTGAGCCACTGCACCTGGCCCTTTTTTTTTTTTTAAATGAGACAGTGTCTCACTCTGTCACCCAGGCTGGAGTGTAGTGGCGCAATCATAGCACACTGCAGTCTCAACCTTTTGGGCTCAAGTGATTCTCCCACCTCAGCCTCCCAAGTAGCAGGGAGTATCATGGCCAGCTAATTTTTTATTTTTCATAGAGGTGGGGTCTCACTGTGTTGTCCAGTCTGATCTCAAGCGATCCTCCTGCCTTGGTCTCCCAAAGTGGTGGGATTACAGGAATAAGCTACCATGCCCAGCCTAAATGAACATTTTTGAATCTAATTCTAATACCACTGCAAGAGGATGGAGTGGAGGGAGGGAGGAAAAATCAGATCATTTTAGAGACTACTAAAGAATCTAGACTAAGGCAATGAGAGTTGAGGATTAAGATTCTTCGGGTTTTACTAAAATTTTTGTTGCTATAGTTACAATCTCTTTAATTCTGTTATTCTGAAGATCACAACACATAGGTGTTTAGAATGAAAAGGACTGAGAATCCTCTCGTGGAACAAAGTGGACTCATTTCACTTGGCGTTGCTTTCTCCCTCTCCCTTAGGGAGCCCAGATTCTGGGTCTCTCACCCTAGAGGGTCTTTGTACCTAGAAGTTAGGGTGAGCCCTGCCTTGCCATTGATTACGTTTACTTATTTCCACCAGCCTGATGACCGTGGTACAATCAATGACATCTCTGTGCTGAGAGTGACTCGCCGTGGGGAACAGGCTGATCATTTCACCCAGACACCCCTGGATCCAGGAAGCCAGGTTCTGGTCCGGGTAGATTGGGAGCGGAGGTTTGACCACATGCAGCAGCATTCAGGTAAAGGCTGGGATGGGGGGCATAACACCGGAGCAGTTGCCATGTATGGGGATGCTGTGATGACTGAGACGTAGTTTGGGTTCTCTAGGAGTTAACCTTTTGGAAAAGACCGACTATTCAGAATCAGCTGTAATTCAGGAAGGATATCCTAAATGTTATAACAGCAACATGAACAACTGAAGTAAAAAAAAGTATTAGAATAACTGCTGGATTTAGGTATTATCAACTTCCCACTCAATATCTCCATCTGGATGTCTCACAGCCTTTTCAAACTCAAAATGTCCAAAATGAAACAAAAAGCCTTCCCCTCCCTCCTGGTCTTTCATTAGCATCCTGTGTGTTCATCGCAGGGCATCAGCATGCACCTAGTCACTCAAGTTCTGGAAGTCATTCCAGATACCTCTTCAGGCATAGACAGCCAGCCAATCACTGAGTCCTGTTGGTTTCTTTTCTTTTTTTTTTTTTTTTTTTGACACAGAGTTTCGCTCTTTCTCCCAGGCTGGAGTGCAATGGTGCGATCTTGGCTCACTGCAACCTCTGCCTCTCGGGTTCAAGCGATTCTCCTGCCTCAGCCTCCCGAGTAGCTGGGATTATAGGCGCCCACCACCATGCCCAGCTAATTTTGTATTTTTAATAGAGACGGTGTTTCACCATATTGGTCAGGCTGGTCTTGAACTCCTGACCTCAGATGATCCGCCTGCCTTGACCCCGCAAAGTGCTGGGATTACAGGCATGAGCCACACCCCCCCAGCATGTTGGTTTGTTTTCTAAATGTCTGTCCACTTCTTTCCACAGTCACTGTCATCCTAGTCCCAGCTCCTAACTGTCTTCCCCCTGGACCTCTCTAACAGTTTCCTAATTGATTGCCCCACATTCAGTCTGGCTCCTCTGTAGCCCATTCTCCACATAGCACCAGAACAGTCTTTTTTTTTTTTGAGTTGGAGTCTCGCTCTGTCGCCTAGGCTGGAGTGCAATGGCATGATCTCGGCTCACTGCAACCTCACCTCCCGGGTTCAAGTGATCCTCTTGCCTTGGCCTCCCGAGTAGCTGGGATTACAGGTGCGTGCCACCATGCCTGGCTAATTTTTGTATTTTTAGTAGAGACAGGGTTTCACCATGTTGGCCAGGCTGGTCTTGAACTCCAGACCTCGTGATCCGCCCGCCTCGGCTTCTCAATGTGCTGGGATTACAGGCGGGAGCCACTGCGCCCAGCTGAACAATCTTAAAAATGAAAATATGGCAGCCAGGTGCGGTGGCTCACACTTGTAATCCCAGCACTTTGGGAGACCGAGGTGGGCAGATCATGAAGTTAAGAGATCGAGACCATCCTGGCCAACATGATGAAACCCTGTCTCTACTGAAAATACAAAAATTAGCCAGGCATGGTGATGCGCGCCTGTAGTCCTAGCTGCTCAGGAGGCTGACACAGGAGAATCGCTTTAACCTGGGAGGTGGAGGTTGCAGTGAGCCGAGATCGCGCCACTGCACTCCAGCCTGGCGACAGAGCGAGACTCCATCTCAAAAAAAAAAAGAAAAGAAAAATGGCTGGGCACTGTGGCTCACTGCTGTAGTCTTAGCGCTCTGGGAGGCTGACACGGGAAGATCGCTTGAGGCTAGGAATTCCATACCAGCCTGAGCAAGATAGTGAAACCCTGTCTCAGAAAATAAATATAGGCTGCTCGCGATGGCTCACGCCTGTAATCCCAGCATTTTGGGAGGCCAAGTCAGACAGATCATGAGGTCAGGCATTTGAGGCCAGGAGTTTGAGACCAGCCTGGCCAACATTGTGAAACCCTGTCTCTACTAAAAACACAAAAATTAGCTGGGCGTGGTGGTGCATGCCTGTAGTCCCAGCCACTCAGGAGGCTGAGGCAGAATTGCTTGAACCCGGGAGCCAGAGGTGGCAGTGAGCTGAGATGGCACCACTGCACGCCAGCCTGGGCAACAGAGCAAGACTCCGTCTCAAAAAAGTAAATATAACTTTTTGTTTGTTTGTTTTTTTGAGACAAAGTCTCGCCCTGTCGCCCAGGCTGGAGTGCAGTGGTGCAGTCTTGGCTCACTGCAGCCTCTGCCTACTGGGTTCGAGTGATTCTCCTGCCTCAGCCTCCTGAGTAGCTGGGATTACAGGCACGCACCACCACATCTGGCTAATTTTTGTATTTTTAGTAGAGATGGGGGTTCACCATGTTGGCCAGGCTGGTCTTGAACTCCTGACCTTGTGATCTGCTCGCCTCGGCCTCCCAAAGTGCTGGGATTACAGGCTTGAGCCACCGCACCCGGCATAAATAAATATAAGTTAAAGTGGAAATGTAAACAAGAAAAATAAAAACAGACTGAGCGCGGTGGCTCATGCCTGTAATCCCAGCACTTTGGGAAGTGTGGGGAAAAGCAAGAGAGATCAGATTGTTGCTGTGTCTGTATAGAAAGAAGTAGACATAGGAGACTCCATTTTGTTCTGTACTAAGAAAAATTCCTCTGCCTTGAGATTCTGTTAATCTATAACCTTACCCCCAACCCCCTGCTCTCTGAAACATGTGCTGTGTCAACTCAGAGTTAAATGGATTAAGGGCGGTGCAAGATGTGCTTTGTTAAACAGATGCTTGAAGGCAGCATGCTCCTTAAGAGTCATCACCACTCCCTAATCTCAAGTACCCAGGGACACAAAAACTGCGGAAGGCCGCAGGGACCTCTGCCTAGGAAAGCCAGGTATTGTCCAAGGTTTCTCCCCATGTGATAGTCTGAAATATGGCCTCGTGGGAAGGGAAAGACCTGACCGTCCCCCAGCCCGACACCCGTAAAGGGTCTGTGCTGAGGAGGATTAGTATAAGAGGAAGGCATGCCTCTTGCAGTTGAGACAAGAGGAAGGCATCTGTCTCCTGCCTGTCCCTGGGCAATGGAATGTCTCGGTATAAAACCCGATTGTATGCTCCATCTACTGAGATAGGGAAAAACCGCCTTAGGGCTGGAGGTGGGACCTGCGGGCAGCAATACTGCTTTGTAAAGCATTGAGATGTTTATGTGTATGCATATCTAAAAGCACAGCACTTAATCCTTTACATTGTCTATGATGCAAAGACCTTTGTTCACGTGTTTGTCTGCTGACCCTCTCCCCACTATTGTCTTGTGACCCTGACACAACCCCCTTTTCTTTAAGCACCCACGAATGATCAATAAATACTAAGGGAACTCAGAGGCTGGCGGGATCCTCCATATGCTGAACGCTGGTCCCCCGGGTCCCCTTATTTCTTTCTCTATACTTTGTCTCTGTGTCTTTTTCTTTCCTAAGTCTCTCGTTCCACCTTACGAGAAAGACCCACAGGTGTGTAGGGGCAACCCACCCCTACAGGGAAGCTGAGGTGGGCAGATCACCTGAGGTCAGGAGTTTGAGACCAACCTGGTCAACATGGTGAAACCCTGACTCTACTAAAAGTACAAAAATTAGGCATGGTGGCGTGCACCTGTAATCCCGGCTACTTGGGAGGCTGAGGCAGGAGAATTGCTTGAACCCGAGAGGCAGAGGTTGCAGTGAGCTGAGATTGCACCACTGCACTCCAGCCTGGGTGACAGAGCGATACTCCATCTCAAAATAAATAAATAAATAAATAAAAACAAAAATAAATAAAAATAAATATGTAAAATGAAATAACTTTTATTTAATTTTATTTGTTATTTTTATTTTTTTTTGAGACAGAGTCTCACTTTGTTGCCCAGGCTGGAGTGCTGTGGTGCAATCTTGGCTCACTGCAACTTCCACCCCTGGGATTCAAGCAACTCAGCCTCCTGAGTAGCTGGGATTACAGGTGCATGCCACCACGCCCGGCTAATTTTTGTATTTTTAGTAGAGACGAGGTTTCACCACATTGTTTCAGGCTGGTCTCAAACTCTTGACCTCATGATCCACCTGCCTTGGCCTCTCAAAGTGCTGGGATTACAGGAGTGAGCCACCGCACCTGACTGAAATAAATTTTAAAAAATGAAAATATTATGTCACTCCTCTGCTTAAAGCTCTTCAGAGGCTTCCTGTAGTTCTTTGTGTAAAGCCAAACTTTTTACCATGGCATATAAGCTGTATCTGGGTGGCTCTTGTCTACTGCTGTAGCCTCATCTGGTGTCCCTTGACCTCTTGCTGGCTGCATCCTGGCCTTGCTTGTCATCTCTGGATTCCTTTGACATGCGCTACTTCTTTCTTCCTTAAGGCCTTTGGCTGTCTTGTTCCCTCTTCCTTGATAGTTCCTCTTCTTTCTCCTTTTCTTCCTCCTCCTCTTCCTCTTCTTTCTCCTCATCATCACTCTTGTCAATCAGGGATGCTGCTGTATCTCTTATGTCAAGCCCTGTGCCTTGCATTTGGTAGGTACTCAATAAATACTTGTTGAATGGATGAATGCTGCATATTGGAACTTAAGTTCACCGGGCACAGTGGCTCACACCTGTAATCCCAGCACTTTGGGAGGCCAAGGCGGGTGGATCACTTGAGGTCAAGAGTTCAAGACCAGCTTGGCCAACGTGGTGAAACCCCATCTCTACTAAAAGTAGAAAAATTAGCCGGGCACGGTGATGCACGTCTATAATCCCAGCTACTCAGGAGGCTGAGGCACGAGAATCGCTTGATCCTGGGAGGCGGAGGCTGCAGTGAGCCCCTGCACTCCAGCCTGGGCAACAGAATGAGACTGTCTCAAAAAAAAAAAAAAAAGTTAAGTTCAAGTCCAGCCCCTTATAAGTTACATTGCCATGGCAAGTTATTTGATCTCTCTAGGCTTCAGTTTCCTCATCTGTGAAATGGTATCATAAGGCCTCTTGCAGAATTCTCACTGTGATTTTCAATAAAGTATCTAAAGTGTATTACCCAGTGCTTAGCAGGTCTTCAACAAGGAGAATTTCTGTGCTTTTATCATTGTAGCTCATATTTTATCATTGTGGGAGTATGTAGGCTTCTCACTTTTCTCCTGTCTCTGGCTCTCTTTGCTTAGGGCAGCATCTCATCACGGCAGTTGCTGACCATCTATTTAAGCTGAAGACAACATCATGGTGAGTGGGAGGCATAAGACTAACTGTAGGCAGGCCCATCCCAGGCCCTCCACTGGGAGGGAGGTGGAGGTGGGAGAATTGCTTGAGCCGGGGAGATTAAGGCTGTGGTGAGCTGTGATTGCCACCAAATGGCAGCATGGGTGACAGCGAGCCTGTCTCAAAAAAAAAAAAAAAAAGTGGTGAGAGGGTATGCTTGTTCCAGTTTTTAGAGGAAAAGCTTTCAGCTTTTTCTTGTTCAGTAAGATATGTTATCTGTGGCCACTGTACTTCTGACAGGGAGTTAGGGAGATTTCGGAGTACGATTGAGCTGGACACCCCCTCTATGACTGCAGAGCAAGTAGCTGCCATTGAGCAGAGCGTCAATGAAAAAATCAGAGATCGGCTGCCTGTGAATGTCCGAGAACTGAGCCTGGATGATCCTGAGGTGGAGCAGGTAAGGGTAGAGCCAGAGGGATGGTTTCTGCGGAATGATTCCTCATCAGATTCAGACAGTCCCTCCCCTCTCCTTGAGTCCAGGTGAGTGGCCGGGGTTTGCCTGATGATCATGCTGGGCCCATTCGGGTTGTTAGCATCGAGGGCGTTGATTCCAACATGTGCTGTGGGACCCATGTGAGCAATCTCAGTGACCTTCAGGTAAGTGAGGAACGGCTGTGGAGTGGCTGAGAAGAGGGATTGGGGGAGAGGGGATCACATGGGGCTGGGAGTGGGAGAGGGGGATAATCGAGGAGTCCTAAGTGAAATCTCCCCTTCACTGTTTCAGAGCTGAGGAACAGATAGGTTTCTCCTGCCTTCAGGTTCTAGGATCCGCTGTGGTTTATGCATGTGCACACGTGTGTGTGTGTGTGTTACCCCCTTGCCTCATGTAGGTCATTAAGATTCTGGGCACTGAGAAGGGGAAAAAGAACAGAACCAACCTGATATTTCTGGCTGGGAACCGGGTGCTGAAGTGGATGGAGAGAAGTCATGGAACTGAAAAAGCACTGACTGCTCTGCTTAAGTATGCCTGTTTCAGTACCTTCGATTACCTCCCATTTCTGAGATTTTCGACATAATCTCTTACCTCTGGGAGATAAGATGCAATCATAAATGATAAAGTGCGGCCAGGCGTGGTGGCTCACGTCTGTAATCCCAGCACTTTGGGAGGCCGAGGCGGGCGGATCACGAGGTCAGGAGATCAAGACCTTCCTGGCTAACACCGTGAAACCCCGTCTCTACTAAAAATACAAAAAGAACTTAGCCAGGCATGGTGGCGGGTGCCTGTAGTCCCAGCTACTCGAGAGGCTGAGGCAGGAGAATGGCGTGAACCCGGGAGGTGGAGCTTGCAGTGAGCCAAGATCGTGCCACTGCACTCCAGCCTGGGCGATAGAGCAAGACTCTGTCTCAAAAAAAAGATCAAGTGCTTTGGATAGTAAATCAGAACCACGAAAAGTGGTTAATTCCTTTGTATGTTTTCTCCCAGTTGCCTAAGAGACCTCCTCAGAATATCTCCTGGTCCCTGACTGCAGGGAGGCACCATAGCAAGAAGGAAATTATTGATTTATGTCCCCAACATCAGAAACGACTGGGAAGCTGCGCAGGTCTCCTCTGACCTTTCTCTTTCAGGTGTGGAACAGAGGATCATGTGGAAGCAGTGAAAAAGCTCCAGAACTCCACCAAGATCCTGCAGAAGGTGATTTATTCCATGGAGGGTAGAGAGGGCATGGGCCCTGCCTAGGATAGGCTCTGCAGACTTGGTCTTCTGCCTAAACAGATGTGTAGTTTGTCAAAGTGGGAGTGAGGGGAGAATGAGGTGGAGGGAAGCTGATACTCTCTATTGTTATCCTTTCCATTTATCTACTGAGTTACCATATCCATTTCAGAATAACCTGAATCTGCTCAGAGACCTGGCTGTGCACATTGCCCATAGCCTCAGGAACAGTCCAGACTGGGGAGGTGTGGTCGTATTACACAGGTGAGAAATTAGGAGCTGGACACAAGGAAGGGGAACTGTGTTGGGCTTAGGGCTCAGTGTCTTCTCTATATGCAATGTACAGTGGGAGGTGGATTGCTCACTGGTATTCTCAAGGTTGAGTAGATCCTAAGAAATACGTTACTGGCCGGGCGCGGTGGCTCACGCCTGTAATCCCAGCACTTTGGGAGGCTGAGGTGGGTGGATCACAAGGTCAGGAGTTCGAAACCAGCCTGGCCAGCATGGTGAAACTCCTTCTCTACTAAAAGTACAAAAATTAGCCAGGCATGGTAGTATGCGCCTGTAGTCCCAGCTACTCGGGAGGCTGAGGCAGGAGAATCACTTGAACCCGGGAGGCAGAGGTTGTGGTGAGCGGAGATCACGCCACAGCACTCCGGCCTGGACCAACAGAGTGAGACCCCATCTCAAAAAAATAAAAAAAAAAAAAGAAATATGTTACATACCAGGCCTCCTGGGTTTGATATTAACATATTTACTGTAACTCTGTATCTTTTGTTTTTTGTTTTTTTTTTTGAGATGGAGTCTTAGTGTGTCTGGAGTGCAGTGGCATCATCTCGGCTCAATGTAACCTGTGCCTCCTGGGTTCAAGCGGTTCTCGTGCTTCAGCCTCCCAAGTAGCTGGGGGATCACAGGCATGTGCCACCACTCCAGGCTAACTTTTGTATTTTTGGTAGAGCTGGGGTTTCCCCATGTTGGCCAGGCTGGTTTTGAACTCCTGACCTCAAGCAATCTGCCCACCTTGGCCTCCCAAAGTGCTGAGATTACAGGTGTGAGCCACTGTGTCCAGCCTGTATCTTTCTTTAGGACTGTCCCCTACCTCCTTTACTCTCTAACAGATTTCTGCTTATCTTGGTGAATCCTATTTAAGGGAGATGGAAACAAACCTGGAGGTTGATTACAAACTGCAGAGGCTGAGAAGGGCAGCTTGCTGGCTTTCAGCCAGTACTCTCTCTTAGCTAAGGGATATGGGACTTTATGTGTACATAGGCAGCAAGGCCAGCCTCAGAAGGAGGGGCCAGGCTTCCTGCAGTTTCACAGCCACCACTCCAACCTGGGTCTCATGTCTGTGTCCTTTGTTGTAGGAAGGAGGGTGATTCAGAGTTCATGAATATCATTGCCAATGAGATTGGGTCAGAGGTAAGAGGAGCATGAGATTCTCTACCCCAGCCTGGATAGAGACCTAGGGAGACATAAGTGAGGGGCGCTAGTTTAGCCAAAGTCCCTCCACATGAACACATGAGGAGTAGGAAATAGCCATTCATTCAATACTGTTTTCTTAGTACTAGCTATATGCCAAGCTCTGTTTTAGGTGTTGAGCTAGATCTATGTTATTGCTCTTTCTGGGGCTGTGATGTTTATTAGCTTCTGAGCTCCTTTCATCAGAGCTCTAGCTCCTCAAAGTCATTCAGGTTTATGTGTGCTGGGGATCCAATATTAGAAATATATCAGTGGGCTGGTCATGGTGGCTCACGCATGTAATCCCAGCACTTTGGGAGGCCAAGGTGGGTGGATCACTTAAGATCAGGAGACCAGCCTAGCCAACATGGTGAAACCCCATCTCTACTAAAAATAGAAAAATCAGGCCAGGCATGGTGGCTCACGCCTGTAATCCCAGCACTTTGGGAGGCTGAGGCGGGTGGATTGCCTCAGCTCAGGAGTTCGAGACCACCCTGGGCAACATGGTAAAACCCTATCTCTACTAAAATACAAAAAATTAGCCAGGCGTGGTGGCATGCGCCTGTAATCCCAGCTACTCGGGAGGCTGAGGCATGAGAATCTCTTGAGCCTGGTAGGCAGAGGTTGCAGTGAGCTGAGATTGTGCCACAGCACTCTAGCTTGGGCTACAGAGTGAGATTCTGTCTCAAAACAAAAGACAAAAATTTGCTGGGTGTGGTGGCAGGTGCCTGTAGACCCAGCTACTTGGGAGGTTGAGGCAGGAGAATTGGTTGAACCCTGGAGGCTGAGGTTGCAGTGAGCCGAGATTGCGCCACTGCACTCCAGCCTGGGCAACACAGACTGTCTCCAAAAAAAAAAAAAAAAAGTAAATACAGGAGTGGGCAAGCCCCTTTGAAAGTCATCGCCGTCCATTTTCCTCTTCCTCTGGCTTTACTTACTTTTCCCACTCCTGATGGTCTCTAGCCTAGAGATTTCCAGGTCTTTTGTTTGTTTGTTTGTTTGTTTTTTACAGAGACAGAGTCTTGCTCTGTCACCCAGGCTGGAGTACAGTGGTGTGATTATGGCTCACTGCAGTCTTGAACTCCTGGGCTCAAGCAGTCCTCCCACGTCAGCCTCCTGAGTAGTTGGGACTGCAAGCATGAGCCACCATGCCCCACTGTCTCTTTTGTATTTACTCCAGAACCCTTCTTTGGAATGCCTACTGAGGGTAAAGCATTGTGTGTCTCTCTTTTCATAATTCTTCTGTATAGACAGAACTGATTCTCAAGAAGCTCATGTTCTAGTCTGGGAGACAAATATGTGTGTCGACATTTATAATTTAGAATGATAGAGTGATGAATGCTAGAGATGGAGGAGCACATTACCTGAAGGATAGGGAGGTTTCAGGGGAGGGGCCCTTGAAGACTGCTTAGAGGTCATCAGACAGACAAGGGGCAGAGGCGTCCAGGCAGAGGGAAACCTGGTGGTTTAGGCAGTGGCAGGGAAAGGATGTGTGGTGGGGAAAAGTTTGCAAGAGTGAAACCATGAAAGGCATTTTCTGCTTAGCCAGGATCAGCAGTCTTCTGCTGCCTTCTTAATGTTTCACCTAAGTTCCCATAGTTGCTCTCAAAAAGTTTCTTGGCCCTCATGGGCCAGTGTGGAGAGGCTGTATCATAATTCATCAGGAGCGTCACTTGGTGGTTTAGGGGGAAATAATCTGTTCTTAAGATTGAAGAGAGTGCAGGATTTGGGGGGTTGACTCTACATCCTTCAGTATCAAGGCTTATCTCCATGTCTTACCTCCTAGGAGACCCTCCTGTTCTTAACCGTGGGCGATGAGAAAGGTGCTGGACTCTTCTTACTGGCAGGGCCACCTGCGTCTCTGGAGACCCTGGGGCCCAGGTAATTCTATGTGGACTCTCTTGCACATGTAGTAGAGCCTGTATCCTACAAATACATTCCTTTACTGAGTCAAAGGACCATCACATCTGCGATCTCATTTAATTCACATCATGGGCATGTGAGGTGGGCTGAGCAGAAATAATTATTACTACTGTAATTTCCAGTTTGACAGATGAAGGTCTTTTGGCTCCACATCTCAAATGTATGTTTTTGTTTTTGTTTTTATGAAATGTGTTTGTTTTTGTTTTTTGAGATGGAGTCTTAGTCTGTTGCCCAGGCTGGAGAGCCCAGGCTACTCAGCTCACTGCAGCCACCACCTCCCGGGTTTAAGCAATTTTCCTGCCTCAGCCACTCAAGTAGCTGGGATTACAGGTGCACGTCACCATACCCGGCCAATTTTTTGTATTTTTAGTACAGATAGGGTTTCACCATGTTGGCCAGGCTGGTCTCGAACTCCTGACCTCAAGTGATCCGCCTGCCTTGCCCTCCCAAAGTGCTGGGATTACAGGTGCTCACCCTGCTCTCTGGAGATTAACATAATTTATCTAGCCCAATTCATAGACACTGATGTTGTTTCCAGTTATTCACTCTTATGTGATGATGGTACATATATCTTTGTGCATATGTGCAAGTGTTTTTTTGAGACAAGGTTTCACTTGTTGCCCAGGCTGGAGTGCAACGGCACCATCTCGGCTCACTGCAACCTCTGCCTCCCGGGTTCAAGCAATTCTCCTGTCTCAGCCTCCTGAGTAGCTAGGATTATGGCGCATACCACCACGCCTGGCTGATTTTTGTATTTTTAGTAGAGACGGGGTTTCATCCTATTGGTCAGGCTGGTCTTGAAGTCCTGACCTCAGGTGATCCACCCGCTTTGGCCTCCCAAAGTGCTGCGATTACAGGTGTGAGCCACCATGCCCAGCCTATGTGCAAGTGTTTTTAAGAAAGATTCCTAGAAGTCATCTACTCTTCTTATCCCTCTCCCAGTCCCTGGAAAAAGACTCAGAGCTGCCCTTGTTTTTTTTTTGTGACTTTTCCCTCAAAGTCTCCCTGACTATACCTCTGTTCCCCAGGGTGGCTGAGGTCCTGGAAGGCAAAGGAGCAGGGAAGAAAGGCCGTTTTCAGGGCAAGGCCACCAAGATGAGCCGGCGGATGGAGGCGCAGGCGCTTCTCCAGGACTACATCAGCACGCAGAGTGCTAAGGAGTGAGGGCTTAGGGCACTCACCTCCTGTTTCCACAGGAATCTTTTGGTCAATAAAATAGATTGACTCAGAATGGTTGCGCTACCACTTGTATTTATATGACTAATTCATACCATATACTCCATTGTGCTTGTGTGGTTACTTTCCGTTTGTAAATAGATAATTTTCTAATTTAGTTCATGCACTGTAATGTTTAGAAGGTGGTGGATTAATTTATACCAAACCTTGTGCTTTTGCACTCAGTTGGATAAGAAATGAACATCTGATCAGCTGAGTCCACTGCTCCCATATTTTTGTTATAATCCACAAAGGCACACGGCTTTTTCCCGCCCCTACCGCCCCACCCCCTGAGATGGACTCTTGCTTTGTTGCCCAGGCTGGATATAGTGGTGTGATCTCAGCTCACTGCAACCTCTGCCTCCCGGGTTGAAGGGATTTTCCTGCCTCAGCCTCCAGAGTAGCCAGGATTACAGGTGTGTGCCACCATGCCTGGCTGATTTTTTTGTTTTTGTTTTTTGTTTTTGTTTGAGATGGAGTCTCGCTCTGTCACCAGGCTGGAGTGCGGTGGTGCGATCTCGGCTCACTGCAACCTCTACCTCCCAGGTTCAAACTAATCTCCTGCCTCAGCCTCCCGAGTAGCTGGAACTACAGGCTTGCACCACCATGCCAGCTAATTTTTGTATTTTTAGTAGAGATGGGGTTTCACTGTGTTCGCCAGGATGGTCTCCACCTCTTGACCTCGTGATCCGCCCACCTTGGCCTCCCAAAGTGTTGGGATTACAGGCATGAGCCACTGTGCCCAGCTGGCTTCTTAGTTTTCTTTCCATTTCTGTTGTCTACTTCAATCACAGTATCACTGTGGAATGTTGACAGCATTGTCACCTTCTTGGGGTAAGTGCTGCAGTTGCAAGTGTCACTGGCGAGTATTCTCAGGGCAAACAGGAAAAGGGTTAAAGTAAGAATCAGAGATTAAGAGGGACGTGTAATGATGAAAAATATAACAGTTCTAAATTTGTATGCATCTAATAACAGCCTCAAAATACCTAAAGCAGACATTGACAGATCTTAAGGGAGAAACGGACAAATCTGTAATCAACGGAAGACTTAAGCTCATCTTTCTTTTTTTTTTTTTAATGGGAAATGAAAGGGTTTTATTATTTTTTTTGCTATGATTTACATTTTTATTTTTTTTATTTTTTTATTTTATTTTATTTTATTTTATTTTATTTTATTTTTTATTGATCATTCTTGGGTGTTTCTCGCAGAGGGGGATTTGGCAGGGTCATAGGACAATAGTGGAAGGAAGGTCAGCAGATAAACAAGTGAACAAAGGTCTCTGGTTTTCCTAGGCAGAGTGTTTGTGTCCCTGGGTACTTGAGATTAGGGAGTGGTGATGACTCTTAATGAGCATGCTGCCTTCAAGCATCTGTTTAACAAAGCACATCTTGCACCGCCCTTAATCCATTTAACCCTGAGTGGACACAGCACATGTTTCAGAGAGCACAGGGTTGGGGGTAAGGTCATAGATCAACAGGATCCCAAGGCAGAAGAATTTTTCTTAGTACAGAACAAAATGAAAAGTCTCCCATGTCTACCTCCCTCTACACAGACACAGCAACCATCCGATTTCTCAATCTTTTCCCCACCCTTCCCCCCTTTCTATTCCACAAAAACGCCATTGTCATCATGGCCCGTTCTCAATGAGCTGTTGGGTACACCTCCCAGACGGGGTGGTGGCCGGGCAGAGGGGCTCCTCACTTCCCAGCAGGGGCGGCCGGGCAGAGGCGCTCCTCACCTCCCGGACGGGGCGGCTGGCCGGGCGGGGGGCTGACCCCCCCACCTCCCTCCCGGACGGGGCGGCTGGCCGGGCAGAGGGGCTCCTCACTTCCCAGTAGGGGCGGCCGGGCAGAGGCGCCCCTCACCTCCCGGACGGGGCCGGGCGGGGGGCTGACCCCCCCACCTCCCTCCCGGAAGGGGCGGCTGGCCTGGCGGGGGGCTGACTCCCCCACCTCCCTCCCAGACGGGGTGGCTGCTGGGCGGAGACGCTCCTCACTTCCCAGACGGGGTGGCAGCCGGGCGGAGGGTAAGCTCATCTTTCATTAGTGATAGAGCAAATGGAAACATAATATGTTTAGGAGCACAGGCTTTGAAGTTTCACAGACCTGGGTAGAAATACTGGATTTGCACATCCAGGAAAGGTGATAAAACAAAGATCCAGTCACAGCTTTAGCTAGAACAAAGATGGTTAAGGCCTAGACAGCCAGGATGAAATAACAGAGGAGAAATACAAAAGCTGACATCCAGGGGAGATAACCTGTGGCTGTGGCTGTGTTCAGCTATTTATTCTTCCGACTCTGAAAGGAACTTTTTTTTTTTTGGAGATAAGAGTCTTGCTCTGCCACCTAGGCCAGAGTGCAGTGGCATGATTTTGGCTCACTGCAACCTCCGCTTCCTGGGTTCAAGCAATTCTTGTGCCTCAGCCACCCAAGTAGCTGGGATTACAGGTGTGTGCTACCAAAAATTTCCTTCAACCCTGCCACTGAGTTACCCAATTTCTTTCTCCAGAATCAATCACTTAATTTTTTTTTTTAGACGGAGTTTCGCTCTTGTTGCCCAGGCTGGAGTGCAATGGCGCAGTCTCCGCTCACTGCAACCTCCGCCTCCCGAGTTCAAGCAATTCTCCTGCCTCAGCCTACCGAGTAGCTGGGATTACAGGCATGTGCCACCATACCCGGCTAATTTTGTATTTTTAGTAGAGATGGGGTTTCACCATGTTGGCGAGGCTGGTCTCGAGCTCCTGACCTCAGGTAATCTGCTGGCCTCGGCCTCCCAAAGTGCTGGGATTACAGGCATGAGCCACCGTGCCTGGCCTTTTTTTTTTTTTTTTTCAGATATAGTCTCACTCTGTTGCCCAGGCTGGAGTGCAGTGGCACAATCATGGCTTACTGCAGTCTCAACCTCCTGGGAACAGGTGATCCTCCCACCTCAGCCCTCTGAGTAGCTGGGACTAGAGGTGTGCACCACCACACCTGGCTAATTTTTTGTATTTTTTCTAGAGACAGTGCTTTGCCGTGTTGCCCACACTAGTCTTGAACTCCTGGGCTCTAGCAATTTGTCCACTTTGGCCTCCCAGTGTTGGGATTACAGGCGTGAGCCACCATGCCCAGCCTGTTACCAATTTCTTATATATCCCTCTGGTAGTATTTAAAAAAATAGATGTACATAAATCTTCCCTCTTTTTAAACATAAATGGTAGCACATTGTATACTCTTCTGCATCTTGCTTTTCTCAGAGTGCCATGTTTTAGATAAAACATAGTGTAACACTCATGCTATACAAAATGGGTCCATTAGTGGGAGAAAGGGAAATGTTTGCTTCACAGAAGCTTCCTTACTTTTGTAGAAGGACTCAGGCAGGATTCCCTTGAACAGAGACCCATGTGAATTTGTCTCTGTGTGAGATCTCTGTCCCTCTCTGTGTTTGTTTCTTTAGGGTGTGCCTTAGTCTGATCTGACTGCTATAATAAAAACTAGGTAGCTTATAAACAACAAAAATGTATTTCTCACAGTGGAGGCTGGGAAGCTGGCAAATTCAGTGTCTGGTGTGAAGGTTCAAATACTGGTTCAGGAATAGCCATCTTTTTGCACCCTTGGTGCAAAGGGTAAGGGGTCTTTCTTGGGCCTTTTTTTTTTTTTTTTTTTTTGAGACAGATGGAGTTTCACTCTTGTTGCTCAGGCTGAAGTGCAATGGTGCAATCTCGGCTCACTGCAACCTCCAACTCCTAGGTTCAAGTGATTCTCCTGCCTCAGCCTCCCGAGTAGCTGGGATTACAGGCGCCTGCCATCCCACCCAGCTAATATTTTGTATTTTTAGTAGAGATGGGGTTTCACCATGTTGGCCAGGCTGGTCTCGAACTCCTGACCTCAGGTGATCCGCCTGCCTCAGCCTCCCAAAGTGCTGGGATTACAGGCATGAGCCTCCGCACCCACCCCTCTTGGGCCTCTTTTATAATGCACTAATTTCATTCACGAAGGCTCTGCCCCCGTGACCTAATCACCTGCTAAAGGGCCCACCTCCTGATACCACTTAGGGGGTTAGGATTTCAACATATGAATTTTTAGGGGTACACAAAGATTCAGAACACAGCAGGTGCAACAACAAGAACAGTGACCTGGGAGGCCACTCTTGCTCACTACCACTCAGGTGGGTTCTGGTCACTTAGACCTAGAGCAACCATGTAATTTTAATATCCAGAGTTAGGCAAACCTCATGCCAGAACAACAGTCAGAAACCCAGACGGTGTTAAGGTAGCCTGGATGTCTGGTCCCCCTGCTGAGACTCCCTGAGCTTCAGTTTCTTGACCTGAAAATGGAGACATGAACTGGGTGTCCTAAGAAGGAAGGAACCTTATGAAATAATTAAGAAAAGGCATAAACACTTGAGCAAATTATGTGAAAATGGTAATTGGTTGTATAAAGAAAGAGAAAATAAAGCAGCGGTTTTTGAACTGGTGATGTCATTCTTGCCTGTCACTGAGGCCCTAATCCAATGCCCCAGGGAGAGGGGGAGAAGAACAGAGTGTGTTCAGGGGAAGGGGTGGATTGTCTTTTATGAGGTTCACCAGGAAACAAAATGAGTTCATTTATTGGAGTAATCAAGTTTTAGGTACACACACAGGTTATATATTCTGGAATGTTGCTATAACCCACTTTACGGCACAGAAATAGTAAGGGGGACTCCTTGGCTTCTAAGGAAATTTTTTTATGTGCGTACCCATAAATTGCTGAAGACAGCTGCTGTAGCTTCCACTAAGGTGATGCATGTAGGTACTAGAACAGATGTTAGTATGAAAGATGAACGGTATCAGGTGGAAGAGACCCAGAGCAGTAGACAGACTGAATTCAGGGCCAGGCGCTGTGGCTCATGCCTGTAATCCCAACACTTTGGGAGGCTGAGGCGGGTGGATCACCTGAGGTCGGGAGTTTGAGATCAGCCTGACCAACATGGAAAAACCCCGCCTCTACTAAAAATACAAAATTAGCCAAGTGTGGTGGCGCATGCCTGCAATCCCAGCTACTCTGGAGGCTGAGGTAGGAGAATTGCTTGAACCCGGGAGGCGGAGGTTGCAGTGAGCCAAGATCGCGCCATTGCACTCCATCCAGCCTAGGCAACAAGAGCAAAGCTCCATCTCAAAAACAACAACAACAACAACAACAACAACAAAAAACACACACAGACTGAATTCAGGAAGGCATTGTACCAGTGTCCTGTGCTCCACCCTGCCTTGGAGTCCTGAGTGGAAACCAGTGAGTCGGCCAAGCTATGCTAGAATGCCAGATCTGTCCCTGAATGAGAACTTAAATAAACTCCAGGGTTTATTTAAAACCTGGTACCAAAGGGAAAACAGACAGTGTTTGCCCTAATGAAAAAAATCTTTTTCAGAAAGCGTCTCTGTCTCCCATTCCTTTGCTGAATTTGATCCAAACTATGACTAGTGTTCTCAACAGAGGGCAAGTAGGGATGTTTGGGAACGAGTGATGGAGGAATTTCCTTCTTTCTTTAGAAAGGTCCGTATCTTCTGTGCAAAATACTACAGGCAGAGTGCCAGGCTTCAAACTAAGGAATAAGTAGGACTTAGTTAACTGACCTGGAGTTGTGTCTGGAGCAGAAGAGGCTCTCACAGGGACAGCTTTCTCTTTTGCTGAGCCATAAACTCCCTGCAGAAGTGACCTGTGGCAGAGGCCTGTTAGTAAATATCCCTGTTCATTTTAAAACACCAACCTCAAAGCCAAGAGTTTGGAGGAGGGAGAGGGGTTGAGGAGTTGTTGGTCAAAGGATACACGCTTTTGGTTAGATAGGAGGAATAAGTTTTTTGATTTTTTTTTTTTTTTTGTCTGCTTGTGGGCTTGTTTGCTTTTTTTTTTTTTTTTTTTTTTTTTAGACAAGGTCTTACTCTGTTTCCTGGGCTGGAGTGCAATGGAAATCTTGTCTCATTGCAGCCTCGACTTTCCTGGGCTCAAGCGATCCTCCCACTTCAGCCTCCTGAGTAGCTGGGACTACAGGCACACACCACCACACCTGGCTACTTTTTCTACTTTTGTGGAGACAGGGTCTTGCCATGTTGCCTAGGCTGGTCTTGAACTCTTGAGCTCAAGTGATCTTCCTGCCTTGGCCTCCCGAAGTTCTGGGATTACAGGCCTGAGCCACCTTGGTTGGCCAAGATAGGAGAAATAAATTTAAGGTAACTGTAGTACTACACAATGACTATAGGTGTTTAATAACAATGTATTAGGCCAGGCGTAGTGGCTCATGCCTGTAATCCCAGCACTTTGAGAGGCTGAGGCAGGCAGATCACTTGAGGTCAGGAGTTCGCGACCAGCCTGGCCAACATGGTGAAACCCCATCTCTACTAAAAATACAAAAATTAGCTGAGCGTGGTGGCACACACCTGTAGTCCCAGCTACTCAGGAGGCTGAGGCAGGAGAATCACTTGAACCCTGGAGTCAGAGGTTGCTGAGCCGAGATTGCGCCGAGATTGTGCCACTGCCCTCTAGCCTAGGCAAAAGAGCAAGACTCAATCTCAAAAAAACAAAACCACCGAAAACTAATGTATTGTATTCTTGAAAATTGCAAAGAGAGTAGTTTTTTTTTTGAGACGGAGTTTCGCTCTTGTCGCCCAGGCTGGAGTGCAGTGGTATGATCTCAGCTCACGGCAACCTCCTTCTCCTGGGTTCAAGCGATTCTCCTGCCTCAGCCTCCTGAGTAGCTGGGATCACAGTCACCCACCACCACGCCCAGCTAATTTTTGTATTTTTAGTAAAGACAGGGTTTCACCATGTTCACCAGGCTGGTCTCGAACTCCTGACTTCAGGTGATCCACCCGCCTCAGCCTCCCAAAGTGCTGGGATTACAGGCATGAGCCCACCACTCCCGCCCTAAGAGAGTAGATTTTAAGTGTTCTCACCACAATAAATGATAGGTATGTGAGGTAATGCATATGTTAATTAGCTAGATTGAGCCATCCCACAATATATACGTATTTCAGAACATCAGGTTGTACATGATAAATATATACAATTTTTTTTTTTGAGACAGAGTCTCACTCTGTTGCCCAGGCTGGAGTGCAGTGGCATGATCTCTGCTCACTGCAGCCTCTGCATCGCAGGTTCAAGTGGTTCTCCTGCCTCAGCCTATTGAGTAGCTGGGATTACAGGCGCCCGCCACCACACCCAGCTAATTTTTGTGTTTTTAGTAGAGATGGGGTTTCGGCATGTTGGCCAGGCTGGTCTTGATTGACCTCAGGTGATCTGCCCACCGTGGCCTCCCAAAGTGCTGGGATTACAGGCGTGAGCCATCGTGCCTGGCCTACAATTTTATATGTATCAATTAAAATTAGTTAATTATTTAAGAGGCCAAGTGTTTCAGAAAAGAAGGGAGGAATCAACATTTTCTTCTGTGAAAATGCAAGTTCTCCCTTTCATAATACATAACTTGTGTTGTTGTTGACTTGTGCATATGATACATAATCACAGAATTCATTTGTTTATACGACAGATGTTTATTGAGAGTGTAGTGTGTGCCAAGCATTGTACCCAGCACTGGGGCCACACTGGTGAGTAATCTGGCCATGGTCCCTGTTACGGCATTTACAGCTGTGGAGAAGGAAGATAAGAAAGAAACAATCCAATACATGTAAAAGTATAAATTCTGTTGAATCTGAGAGGAAGAGAGCAGGTAAACGAATAGAGAATAATGGGAGGAAGAGGGTAGGAGAGGGTAGTGGTGTTGTCAAAGGAGGCTGGGGGAGGATTTAGTTTCCTCATAATTTCCAGCATCCAGGCCATCTGAAATAAAGCAAACATAGTTTAATAGACAACACAATTTTTTTTTTTTGAGATGGAGTCTCACTCTTTCACCCAGGCTGGAGAGAAGCGGCACAATCTTGGCTCACTGCAACCTCTGCCTCTCGGGTTCAAGAGATTCTCCTGGCTCAGCCTCCCAAGTATCTGGGACTACAGGTGTGCGCCACCACACCCAGCTAATTTTTTGTATTTTTGGTAGAGATGGGGTTTCACTGTGTTAGCCAGGATGGTCTCAGTCTCCTGACCTCATGATCCACCTGCCTTGGCCTCCCAAAGTGCTGGGTTTACAGGCATGAGCCACTGCACCCAGCCAGCAACACAAGTTTTTAGACAAGTGTGAGACCAAGTAGCAAACATAAGCTATGTTTGCCCATTTCTGCTTGCCAGCATAATTTTCCAAAGCTTCTGACTCTCAGCCTGGGCAACATGGCAAAACCTCATCTCTACAAAAAAATACAACAATTGGCTGGGCGTGGTGGTGTGCACCTGTAGTCCCAGCTATTCGGAAGGCTGAGGTGGGAGGATTACCTGAACCTGGGGAGGCTGAGACTGCAGTGAGCCATGATTGTGCTACTGCATGCCAGCCTGGGTGATGGAGTGAGACCCTGTCTCAAAAAAAAAAAAAAAAAAAAAAATGGCCTTAATCCCTGGCTTTTCCTATACATAAGATGACATCTGACGGGGTTAGTGATGATGCCTCTGTGATCTAGGACCAGATGTACTCTGACACACAAACCTTGCTGTGATTCTGCTTTCATGTAATTCTGAGCAAGTCTGATGGGATTTTGCACATACAGAACCTCCACCCCTATATATAAGCAGGGATCTGAAACACTGGGCCAGAGCCTGCTCCTAGGCTAGAGGCCTCAATCTATAGTCTTCAGCAAGACTTCTGAATAAAGTTAACTTTAATTCTTTAAAAGCTTGATATTTTTCTTTACTTGATGGAAGTCTGCTGGTTTCCCTTCCAACCACATGGCCATGCATAAGCCCCCCTCTTTTTTTTTTTTTTGAGACAGGGTCTCGCTGTGTCACCCAGGCTAGAGTACAGTGTACAGTGATGTGATCGTGTCTCACTGCAGCCTTGATCTCCTGGACTCAAGCAATTCTTCCGCCTCAGCTGCCTGAGTAGTTGGGACTACAAGCATATGCCACCGCATTCGCCTAATTTTTAAAATTTTTGTAGAGACAGGGGTCTCACTATGTTGCCCAAGCTGGTCTAGAACTGTGTTCAAGTAATCCTCCTGCTTCAGTCTCCCAAAGTGCTGAGATTATGGCCGGTGTAGTGGTTCATGCCTGTAATCCCAGCACTTTGGGAGGCCGAGGCAGCAGGATCACTTGAGGTCAGGAGTTCAAGACCAGCCTGGCCAACACAGTGAAACCCCATTTCTACTAAAAATACAAAAAGTAGCCGGGCATTGTGGTGCGCACCTGTAGTCCCAGCTACTCAGGAGGATGAGGCAGGAGAATCGTTTGAACCCGGGAGGTGGAGGTTGCAGTGAGCCAAGATCATGTCACTGCACTCCAGCCTGGATCACAGAGTGAGACTCCATCTCAAACAAACAAACAAGCAAACATACCCAAAGTGCTGAGATTACAGGCATGAGCCACTGCACCCGGACTTCAGCCTTTTCTCTCCTTTTTTTTTTTTTTTTGAGATGGAATCTTGCTCTGTTGCCCAGGCTGGAGTACAGTGGTGCAATCTCAGCTCACCACAACCTCCACCTCCTGGGTTCAAGCGATTCTCCTGCCTCAGCCTCCCAAGTAGCTGGGACTACAGGTGTGTACTACCACGCCCGGCTAATTTTTGTATTTTTAGTAGAGATGGGGTTTCACTATGTTGGCCAGGCTGGACTCGAACTCCTGACCTCGTGATCCACCTGCCTTGGCCTCCCAAAGTGCTGGGATTACAGGCGTGAGTCACCATGCCCATCCTAGCCTTTTCTTTATAGAAATTCCAGGGCTGTGAATTGTCTGCCAGCCACAGAAGATGACCATTGTCTTGGGGTTACTGGATTCATCAATGAACCATACATATGTTGGGCACCTTTTATGTGGCAGCTACAAAGAAGCAAAGAATAAGACTGACATGAAACTTGCTTGCGTCACTTTACACTCTAAGAGCCTCTTCCACCACTGTTAAACCATTTCTTCTGACCCCATGAGGCCAACTTTTCTTCCCCTTAGCAGAAAGTAAGCCCTTTGTTAGACCTCAGCAGAAGAGGGTGACCAAGGCATAACAGCCTGAAAGAGACCTCATGAAGACAAACAAGAAGATATGATTAATAAAAACCTCTGTCAAGGCCAGGCACAGTGGCTCACACCTGTAATCCCAGCACTTTGGGAGGCTGAGGTGGACAGATCACCTGAGGTCAGGAGTTCAACACTAGCCTGGCCAACATGGCGAAACCCCGTCTCTACTAAAAACACAAAATTTAGCCGGTGTGGTGGCGGGCGTCTGTAATTTCAGCTACTTGGGAGGCTGAGGCTGAAGAATCGCTTGAACCCAGGAGGCGGAGGTTGCAGCGAGCCAAGATCACACCACTGCACTCCTATTCTTGGGCAACAAAAGCGAAGCTCCATCTGGAAACAAAACAAAACAAAACAAAACAAAAAACGTCTGTCAGTTGCAAGTCTAAATAGTGAAAAGCCGACTTCAAACCATCGTGTAATTTTTATTGTATTATTGTTTGGCATCATTTAATTATTGGTTGGCATTAAACCAACACTTATATAGTTCTCCCAGGTGTTGTTCTGAGCACATTATAAAAATTAACTCATTTAATCGTCATAACAACCCCCATGAAATAGGTCTTTTTTTTTTTTTTTTTTGATATGGAGTCTCACTCTGTCACCCAGGCTGGAGTGCAGTGGCGTGATCTCGGCTCACTGCAAGCTCCGCCTCCCGGGTTCACGTCATTCTCCTGCCTCAGCCTCCCAAGTAGTTGGGACTACAGGTGCCCGCCACCATGCCCGGCTAAGTTCTTGTTTTTTAGTAGAGACAGGGTTTCACCGTGTTCGACAGGATGGTCTCGATCTCCCGACCTCGTGATCCACCCGCCTCGGCCTCCCAAAGTGCTGGGATTACAGGCTTGAGCCACTGTGCCCGGCCGAAATCGGTCTTAATGTCATCCCCATTTCACAGCTGAGGATACTGAGACACCAAGAGAAGGAGTTTGCCTAAAGTCACTTAGTAAATGGAAGGGCACATCTTTGAACTAGCAATCTGGCTCCAGAGTCCACTTACCTAACCCCGTGCAGTGCGGCCTCTCAGTAGTATGTCTACTAATGTACTTAAAAAGAGCACACGCTGCACTTATGTATGTTTTTGTTTAACTTGTGGACAAAGACTTATGGATAGGTGCAACAAATAAATCCTCTTTTGCAACCCAGAACTCATTGTTCAGCATGAGTTTTGAAACATACAAGAAGGGATATTTTGATACCTGAGACAGTTAACTGATGGGAGTATTGATAGCCATAAAGGTTGGTTCCAGGCCAGGCACAGTGGCTCATGCCTGCAATCCCCACACTGAGGTGGGAGTATTGCTTTAAGCCAGGAGTTCAAGATCAGCCTGGGCAAGAAAGTAACACCTCATCTCCACAAAAATTTAAAAATTAGCTGGATATCAGGGCATGTGTCTGTAGTTGCAGCTACTCAGGAAGGGGAGGCTAAGGAAAGAGGATTGAGCCCAGGAGTCGGAGGCTGCACTGACCTTTGATGGCACCACTGTACCCCAGCCTAGGTAACAAAGACAGACCGTGTCTCTTAATTTAAAAAAAAAGTTTCCTGGCTAACACGGTGAAACCCTGTCTCTACTAAAAAAACAAAAAATTAGCCGGGCGTGGTGGCAGGAGCCTGTAGTCCCAGCTACCTGGGAGGCTGAGGCAGGAGAAGGGCGTGAACCCGGGAGGCGGAGCTTGCTGTGAGCCGAGATTGCACCACGGCACTCCAGCCTGGGCAACAGAGCGAAACTCCGTCTCAAAAAAAAAAAAAACAAAAAAAAAACAAAGTTGATTCTAGAACTGTAGAATAGATAGTTAAACAGCATGGGATACGAGGGAAATCCTCAGCTGTATTAATTTTATATTCCAATTTCATGTTGACTTGATACATAGGATGGTTTTTTGTTTTAAAGGCTTTTATCTTGAGAACATGATGTCTGGAGTTAAAGGTATTGGCATATTCCACACATCTGTACTATTCTTGAGTGCGAACGCTTAGGAATGAATATGATTTGAACTAAATTCATGTTTAGAGAGGGTGTCAAATTGAGAATCAGGCAGATCCACCTACACTAAAAATGACCTTAAAGTAAATTGGTTGAAGAAATTAGATCCTGTGGCCAGGCGCGGTGGCTCACACTTGTAATCTCAGCACTTTGGGACGCCAAGGCAGGCGGATCACGAGGTCAAGAGATTGAGACCATCCTGGCCAACATGGTGAAACCTCTTAGCTACTAAAAACACAAAAATTAGCTGGGTGTGGTGGGGCACACCTGTAATCCCAGCTACTTGGGAAGCTGGGGCAGGAGAATCACTTGAACCTGGGAGGCGGAGGTTGCCACGAGCCAAGATCATGCCACTGCACTCCAGTCTGGCAATAGAGCTAGACTCCGTCTCAAAAAAAAAAAAAAAGAAATTAGATCCCAAAGATTCTTGGTGAATTTTGAAGTCTTCTTCAGTATATCCATATTAAAAGGAGATGACAGAAGCAAAAAAAAAAAAAAAAGAATTATGGGCTGACAGGACAACTAGATTAAAATAAGCATCAGTTTCATTAAAAAGGGCTAACTTGAAGATAAATCTTTTGACTCCAGATCTTTAGAAGATCTAAAGTGACCTTGATGGACAGTGGAAGAAATCACAACACAAATGGAATTCCTTGAATAAAAATTGATTGACTTAAAAAAAAAGAGCATACAAATTGCACATGGCTGATAGCTGTTCTATCTTATAAACTAGATCTCTCAGGGTTAAATAAGTAATTTTAGGACTTGGGGTATTTAAGGATATTGAGGCTGTCTTGTGCTTTTGGTAAGGAAAAATAACCAAATAAGCAAGTTATAAATAGAAGTAAAAACCTTCCATTGTAATGTTGCCATGTAGCCTCTAATTTTACCTGTGTTAGGGCAGGTAGGCGTATTAAAATGCTGGAACTGAAAAGCTAGAGGTTTATTCCCTATGGGGTCTGAAAGCTATGCCCCTAATCCCCTACATATAATTCTAAGCCTGTTTGTCTCCCGCTTTTTGTTACTCAGGGCTCGATCTCGATGGAGACAGTGTTACATGAGTTTCACTAACACTGCTAGAAAGTGTGTTTTTCCTGATTTTGGAACCTTGGTGGGGGTGAATTGGGGATTTCCACTTGGCTTGGAAAAGGCTGAAAATCTGCCTTGGTGAAAAAGTTTAGCTGCATAATTTTTCTTTGCTTTATCATTGCTACCTGTCACCAGCAAAATTAACTGAGGTTTTGCATGAAAACAATTTTTTAAAACATTAATCAATTAAGAACATTAAACATTTTTTTGACATGAGGTCTTGCTCTGTCACCCAGGCTGGAGTGCAGTGGCACAACGTAGCTCACTGTATCCTTGAACTCCTGGGCTCCATCTATCCTCCTGCTTTAGCCCTCGGAGTAGCTGAAACTACAGGCTCACATTACTATGTCCGGCTAATTTAAAAAGTTTTTTTTTTTGTGGAGATAAGGACTCTCTATGTTGCCCGGGCTGGTCTTGAACTCCTGGCCTCAAGCAATCCTCCCACCTCAGCCTCCCAAAGTGCTGGGATTACAGGCATGAGCCCCATTTATTTTTTATAGAGACAGGGTCTGCTATGTTGCCCAGGCTGGCCTCAAACTCCTGGGCTCAAGCGATCCTCTCACCTCAGCCTCTCGAGTAGCCAGGACTGTAACTGGGCACCACCACACCTGGCTCTTTATTTACTTATTTAGAGATATTAAAACAATTTTGAATATCTTTGGCTCATGTAATTTTCTTCCTGCCCCAGACCAGAATCCTTTAGCAGTCTCAGTCTCAAAACTCAGGCACCATCCTTTGCAATTTAACAGCAGAGGGTGCTGTGAGCCTGTGGCTGCCAAGGCCTCCGCCAGAAGAAAATGATTAAAGAGCCCCTCATTCAGCCAGCCTGAAAGGAGGCTTCTGGTTGTCCTGTGCCCTTGTGGCTTCTGATGACTTGCCCATGGGATGTGGAGTATGGCGTTTCCCAAAACACAAGCAGGAAATCAAGGGACAAGCTATGGCCTTCTGGAATTTATCATCTCTATTTTTGACGAGTTTCAGTTCTCCAATTAAATTGATGCTTGATATTTTGTGCATTTAACTCCATCATTCTAGCCAAACCGGAGATTTCTCTTTTTTTGTTTTTTTTTTCTGAGACAGAGTCTTGCCCTGTCACCTAGCCTGGAGTACAGTGGTGCGATCTCGGTTCACTACAACCTCTGCCTCCTGGGTTCAAGCGATTCTCAGCCTCCTGAGTAGATGGGATTACAGGCGTCCACCACCATGCTTGGCTCATTTTTGTATTTTTAGTAGAGACGGGGTTTCACCATGTTGGCCAGGCTGGTCTCGAGCTCCTGACCTCGAGTGATCCAACCACCTCGGCCTCCCAAAGTGCTGGGATTATAGGCATGAGCCACCGCGCCCAGCCAGAAGACAAGACTTAAGGCCTGCAGCTCACTGAGGACTTCAACATTCATCATCACGTAAAGCAGCTGCTACATTGCAATGTCTTTATCGGCAGTCCTCGGTCAGTTTCACTCTTTCCTATATCCTATATATTCCTCTTTCTTGAATTGTTCTCTTATTTTGCTGGAGTTCATCCAACAAATCGAATCAAATCAAATATTGTTTGTTTGCTGTTTGTCTACCAGTATCTCTGTTTTGTTTGTGTTGAGAATCTTGTCAATGTTTATAGCCCAGGCGACTGCTGATGCCAACAGAAGCCAGTCTTTGCAGCCCAGCTTTGCTCATATGTTGCCCTCATTGGGCCTCAGTGATCCACCCACCTCAGCCTCCCAAAGTGTTGGGATTACAGGCATGAGCCACTGTGCCTGGCCAGCAATCTATGATTTTGAAATGAATTTGAGAATTAATGAAGCAGGAGCAGCGCACTTCCTACACCAACAAAGGCAAGCTGCCTGCAGTTAGGTAAGGCAAGGTTGGCAGGAGCAGTGGGATGGACAGATACTCTGATTTTATGTATAATCTTTTTTTTTTTTTTGAGACTGGGTGCAGTGGTGCGATCTTGGCTCACTGCAACCTCTGCCTTCCAGGTTCAAGTGATTCTTCTTCCTCAGCCTCCCAAGTAGCTGGGATTATAGGCGCCCACCATCACGCCTGGCTAATTTTTGTATTTTTAGTAGAGATGGGGTTTCACCATGTTGGCCAGGCTGGTCTCGAACTCCTGACCTCAAGTGATCCACCCACCTTGGCCTCCCAAAGTGCTGGGATTACAGCCATTAGCCACTGTGCCAGACCTGTATAATCATTTTGAATGTAAAGAGTTGATTGTTGCTAACCACAATCATTTGTCCATGATGTGCTTCATTGTTTCTTTTTCCTTTGACTATCTCTTATAGGATAGTTTTATAGGATATTTTCAGGCAATATATTCAAATTATTTACCAATTGCTGTGGCATGAGCATTGACCAATTTCAACAAATATATATCGAGTGCCTACCATGTGCCAGCGGATACATTAGTGAACAAAACAACAATTCCCTTCCTAGTAGAGCTTATGTTCTAGTGATGCAGGCACTCAGAATAAACAGTACACATAACAAGTGATACATTATGTTGTTTTTTTTTGAGACGGAGGCTCCCTCTATCACCCAGGCTGGATTACAGTGGTGTGATCTTGGCTCACTGCAACCCCCGCCTCCCAGGTTCAAGTGATTCTTGTGCCTCAGCCACCTGAGTAGCTGGGATTACAGGTGTGCATCACCACATCCAGCTAATTTCCATATTTTTAGTAGAGCACAGGGGTTTCCCCATGTTGGCCACACTGTCTGGAACTCCTGGCCTCAGGTAATCCGCCCACCTCGGCTTCCCAAAGTGCTGGGATTACAGGTGTGAGCCACTTTGCCCCGCCATTATACATTATGTTAAAAAGTGATAAGCACTAAGGGGGACATAAAAGGAAAAGTAGAAGGGAAGGGAAGGAGAATTGGGAATCCAGGAAGTAGGAGTGTGGAGAGGAGGATAGTAGGGTGGGTTGAAATTTTAAATAGGGTGGTCCTGGAAGATCTCATTAAGAAACAGAAACAGGCTGGGGTCAGTGGCTCATGCCTGTAATCCTAGCACTTTGGGAGGCTGAGGCTGATCGCTTGAGCCCAGGAGTTTGAGACCAGCCTGGGCAACATGGCAAAACCTCATCTCTAAAAAAAAAAATACAAAAAAAATTAGCCAGGTGTGGTGGTGTGCACCTACAGTCCCAGGTACTCTGGAGGCTAAGATGGGAGGATCACTTAAGCCTAGCCTGCTGTGAACTGTGATTGCACCACTGCACTCCGGCCTGAGCGACAGTGAGACCCCCAAAAAAGGGTGAAACTCAAAAAAAAAAAATGCCAGGTGCTGTGGCTCATGCCTGTCATCTCAGCACTTTTGGGAGGCCAAGGTGGGAGGATCATCTGAGGTCAGGAGTTCAAGACCAGCCTGGCCAACATGGTGAAACCCCGTCTCTATTAAAAATACAAAAAAATTAGCCGGGCATGGTGGTGGGCACCTGTAAACCCAGTTACTCGGGAGGCTGAGGCAGGAGAATCGCTTGAAGCTGGGAGGCGGAGGTTGCAGTGAACCAAGATTGTGCCATTACACTGCAGCCTGGGCAACAAGAGCTAAACTCCGTTGAAAGAAAGAGAAAGAAAGAGAGAAAGAAGAAAGAGAAAGAAGGAAGGAAGGAAGGAAGGAAGGAAGGAAGGAAAGGAGGGAGGGAGGGGAGGGAAAGACGATGGGAAGAGGAGGGGAGGGGAGGGGAGGGGAGTGGATGGGAGGGGAGGGAACTGAGAAATAAGCAGAGACTTGCCAGAGATGAGGGCATCAGGCAAGCAGGTATCTGGGGGTAGAACACTGGAGGGGTGGGCAGGGCCAAGGCCCTATGCCTGGAGTGTGCCTGGCCTTCACCAGGGATCGCAGGGGCTGGAGGGGCTGAGTGGGGGCTGCAGGGAAGAGTGGGAGGAGATGAAGTTAGAGAGAAAGGGGTCTTGTGGGCCCCTGTGAGGTTACAACTCTTACTGTGAGTGAGATCCCACCCCATGAAAGGTTTTAAGCACAAGGCCAGTGTCTGACGTTCTTTTCTTTCTTTCTTTCTTTCTTTTTTTTTTTTTTGAGATGGAGTTTTGCTCTTATTGCCCAGGCTGGAGTGCAGTGGCGCGATCTCGGCTCACCACAACCTCCACCTCCTGGGTTCAAGCGATTCTCATGCCTCAGCCTCCCGAGTAGCTGGGATTACAGGCATGCACCACCACGCCCAGCTAATTTTGTATTTTTAGTAGCGATGGGGTTTCTCCATGTTGCTCAGGCTGGTCTCGAACTCCCGACCTCAGGTGATCCACCTGCCTCAGCCTCCCAAAGTGCTGGGATTACAGGCGTGAGCCACCGCACCAGGCCCTCATTTTTAAGTAATCAGCAGAGCTGCTGTGTTGACAGACTGTAGGGGGAGGCACAGGAGGGAGTAGAGGAGGAGGCATCTGTCTGGAGGCTGGCACTGTAATCCTGGTGAGAGGAGTTGGAGACTCGGATCTGGGGGAGGAGTGGGTTTTGGACATACTTGATGATTGGAGGGAGGAGCGAGGGAAAGAGAGGAGTGAAGGATGCTCTGCTGGGGCTGGAACAAGGTTCTGGGGGTGCCTTGCTGGGCCCTTCATTGCTGTGGCCGTGTTGGGGGAATGGGGAGGTGCTGTAAGCAGACAGGAAGGGTCTCCAAGGATTATAGGGGTTTAGTCAACTTGAGCAATCAGCCAGTTCTACAGCCTCCTGCCCTGCAGCCTGTTTTCCCTAAACCCTGTGTGGAATGTGGTCCCCTTGTTGGTTGGAACCAGCTCCTGACAGACCCCAACTCGTAGAGGAACCGGAGTGAACTTTCCTCACGACTGTGCTAGAGTCTGCACCCCAGCAGGAGCAACGGCTTCATTACCATCACGTGTAACCTATGGGCTGGCATGATGCCTCACTGCATCTGGACAATTGGGACCCCTCCTCTACTAGCGATGATGCACCCTCTCCCACTTCTATCACCCTGGAAAATCTTTCTGTTACTTTCCCTCGGGGAGACACTGCTTTGGAGAACACGCCCAGTGTCCTCCTTACTTGTGCCGAGTAAAACTCCTACTGATCAAAACCTGCGTTCTCCGAACAGGCGTGGTGGCTCATGCCTGTAATCCTAATACTTTGGGAAGCTGAAGCGGGTGGATCACCTGAGGTCAGGAGTTCAAGACCAGCCTGGGCAACATGGCAAAACCCCATCTGTACTAAAAATACAAAATTAGCCAGGTGTGGTGGCACATGCCTGTAATCCCAGCTACTCGGGAGGCTGAGGCAGGAGAATCGCTTGAACCCAGGAGGTGGAGGTTGCAGTGAGCCGAGATCAGGCCACTGCACCCCAGCTTGGGCAACAGAGTGAGACTCTGTCTCAAACCCCCCCACCCCCAAAACAAACAAAAAAAACTAACAAAAAACCCTGTGTTCTCATGGCAAGTCGTTTGTTACTTGCCAGGCGAACCAACCTCATTTTTTTCTTTCTGGTAACAGTGGCGGCAGCAGGAGCACTCGAGGAGCTCAGGCAGCCCATGTGTGTGTTCTGGTGCTTCAGCGCTGAGTGCAGCTCTGGATGTTGTGATTATAGCTCAGCCTTTGCTTACTCATTTCTCTTAGAGGATGAGCCTAAAAGTAGGCTTGAATCTTAAACCTTTTTTTTTAATTAAAAAATTGGTTTTTTGATTGTTTAGTTAGGCAGCAGAGGAGTCTTCTTGTTTTTATGGGACGGTTGATTAAGTTTAACCACCCAGAAAGAAATGTTTCTCATTAAGAAACATTAGGCTGGTCCGATGGTAGTGGGTCATCAGAACTTATTAACATTAGTGTCACTAAAGTTGGTATACAACCCCCCATTTTTTTTTTTTTTTTTTTTTTTGCAATTGAGTCTTGCTCTGTCACCCAGGCTGGAGTGCAGTGGCACGATCTCAGCTCACTGTAACCTCCAACTCCCGGGTTCAAGAGATTCTCCTGACTCAGCCTCTCGAGTAGCTGGGACTACAGGCGCCCGCCACCACACCCGGTTAATTTTTTTGTATTTTTAGTAGAGATGGGGTTTCACTGTGTTAGCCAGGATGGTCTCAATCGCCTGACCTTGTGATCCATCCACCTTGGCCTCCCAAAGTGCTGGGATTACAGGCATGAGCCACTGCGCCCGGCCAAAAATGTTATTTTAAAAAGAAAAGAAATTAGGGAAAGCATGAACTTTGGAGTCCACAGTTTTTACCTTGCCATTTTGATTGTGTGTTTTAACTCAGGTGACAAGGTGACATTTTCTCATAAATACATTTAAATCAGCATTCTACCAACACTGATGACTTTTCATTAAAACTCTATAAATTGCGGATTAATACACAAAACCACAAAGCAGAATAGTACAACTGACTCTTTTTTTTTTTTTTTTTTTTTTTTTTGAGACAGAGTCTTCTTGTCCTGTGGCCCAGGCTGGAGTGCAGTAGTGCAATCAGAACTTATTGTAAACTCTAACTTCTGGGCTCAAGGGATTCTTCTGCCTCAGCCTCTCAAGTAGCTGGGATTATAGGTGCAAGCCACCACACCAGGCAATTGACTTTTAATATTTGTCACATTTTTTTTTAACCTTTAGAGAAATCTCTGATGTATCTGATGAAATTTTTGTCTGCAGTTCAGTAGCTCTTTCAGTTTCATATTGATTTTTGATACTCTCTTCAAGAGGCATTGATGGATCTAGAAAAAAAAGGTTTTTCATATTCTCAGTACTCTTTTTTTTTTTTTTTTTTTTTGAGATGGAGTTTCACTCTTGTTGCCCAGGCTGGAGTGCAATGGTGCGATCTCAGCTCACTGCAACCTCTGCCTTCCAGGTTCAAGTGATTCTTCTGTCTCAGTCCCTGAGTAACTGGGATTACAGGCATGTGCCACCATGCCCAGCTAATTTTTGTATTTTTAGTAGAGACGGGGTTTCATCACATTGGTCGGTCTGGTCTTGAACTCCTGACCTCAGGTGATCCACCCACCTTGGCCTCCCAAAGTGCTGTGATTACAGGCGTGAGCCACCATGCCCGGCCTACTTCTTTTTTCAAAATGTTAGCTTCAGTTATTTGTTTCTTTTGTAATTTCGTATTTTTGTGTTTTTTTGTAGAGATGGAGTCTCCCTATATTGCCCAGGCAGGTCTTGAACTCCTGGGCTCAAGTGATCCTCCTGCCTCAGCCTCCCAAAGTGCTGGGATTACACATGCAAGCCACTGTGCCTTGGCCCTCAGTTATTTCTGGATGATGAGATTGGAGTGATTTTTAGTATCATCTTTATACTTTTCAGTAGTTTCCAACATTTCTGAATGAAATGATCTTCTTTGTAATTCATTTGTGTGATACTTTTCTAATGACAAAAAGCAAGATAAAGAGCCAGGTATGGTGACGTGCACCTACGTAATCCTAGCTGCTCAGGAGGCTGTGGCAGGAGGATCACTCAAGCCCAGGAGTTCAAGAGCAACCTGAGCGTCATAACAAGACTCTGTCTCAACAAAAAAAATTAAGTTAAAATACTCTGTCAGAGCAATAAAGACCTTAAACTTCCCAAATGTCAACTCAGTAAAACAACAACAAAGTTCCCTGAGACTCTCTCAGTTACGATTTTACTCCCGAAGCAGTCACTGTCTTGGAAGGATGACTGGCTCTCAGGAGGCTGCCTCAAACGATGCATGTGAAATTCATGTGGGCTTCCAGTGTGTGTGTATGTGTGTTTTGGGGTTGTGTTTCCTGCTGTTTATAACAGGAGGATAGTCTGGTCAACCAGAACAAGGAGACCAAGCCAACAGACATCACCATCAGCAAAGGGACGGTATAATGGCGGTTGGCAAGGCAAATGAGGGCTAGTAAAGGAAATGCAATTACAGTGAGGGTGAAGATTAAATCTCTATGCAGGAATATTGCAGATAAAATAAATGAAAACAATTATATCTTTTTTTTTCTTTTATAGAGAGGGGGTTGCGGTATGTTACCCAGGCTGGTCCTGAACTCTGGGTCTCAAGCAATTCTCCCGTCTTGCCTTCTAGTGTTGGGATTACAGGCATGAGCCACTGGGCCTGGCCTGAAAATATTTCATATTGAATAAAAAAGTACAACATAGAGTTCAATTGGAAACATTATTGTGAACCCATAAGCTTTAAGAGAAATATAATTTCCTGGCTCTGACCCTAAAATACAGTTCATTAACAGCATTTCTTTTTCTTTTTTCTTTTTTTGAAATGGAGTCTCGCTCTGTTGCCAGGCTGGACTGTAGTGGCTCAATCTTGGCTCACTGAACCTCTGCCTCCCAGGTTCAAGCGATTCTCCTCCCTCAGCCTCCTGAGTAGCTGGGATTATAGGCATCTGCCTAATTTTTGTATTTTTAGTAGAGATGGGGTTTCACCATAATGGCCAAGCTGGTCTCGAGCTCCTGACCTCATGATCCACCTGCCTCAGCCTCCCAAAGTACTGGGATTACAGGCGTGAGCCACCACGCCCTGGCCACAGCATTTCTTTTCCTTCTTCTTTTTTTTTTTCCTTTTTGAGATGAAGTCTCTCTCTTGCCCAGGCTGGAGTGCAGTGGCGTGATCTCAGCTCACTGCAACCTCCGCCTCCTGGGTTCAAGCAATTCTCCTGGCTCAGCCTCCTGAGTAGCTGGGATTACAGGCACACACCACCACGCCCAGCTAATTTTTTGTATTTTTAGTAGATATGGGGTTTCCCCATGTTGGCCAGGCTGGTCTCGAACTCCTGACCTCAGGTGATCCTCCTGCCTCAGCCTTCCAAAGTGTTGGGATTACAGGCTAGGCCACTGCACCTAGCCCGTTAAACAGCATTTCTTCTGCTAGCCTCCCACTCTCGTGCACCCATCAAAAGGAAATGAGACTTCTTAGTGGGTGGCTGATTCTGTGTCTTGGAACAAGGAAAATTTGGAATGGGCCTAGAACACAAGGATTTTAGGCCAGCAATGGTAGAAGGATAAGGAAGCCACTGTCCAAATTGCAACAATTTGACATCAAAAAAGGAACATAGTAATTATGTTTATTTATAATTGACAATTATGATTAAAATAAGTTCAGTGTGTGAAAGACCTCAAAATAAAAAAAGTTGATATATGATTTTCTGATATATGACATATGATTTTTCTCTGCTTTTATGATATTTGAAGCATCATAAAGGGGACGCGGAGCTGGAGTGTCACAGGGGCTGAGGCAATGTAATTGGTTAAGCCACCAGTAGGGTGTGTGATCACCAACAAAAAGAAAAAGTCCTACACTGAAAGCCCATGGGGTTGAAGCAGGATTTGGTTCACGCTAGAACTTCTGAGAGTCAGTGTGTATCTTGATAAACAGCAACAGAGCTTAGTCATGAGTTCCCAGTAACTGGCTGCTCAGAGAGTTTGCTCCCCACCTCCTGGGGAGAACTTTCCTGGGAAGAGGCCAATGTTTCTATCTAAGCCTGTCCCGTCCTCTGAGTTTCCAACCTTCTAATTTCAAGTTGGGAGTGCCTCCGAACATGTTTTTGTTGAGTCATTTGTGGAGCTCTAGAATTGTTGAACCTATCATTTGTTTTCCAAGTTAGGGGCAAACAGTAATATATTGCTCATTTATTATTCAACCAAGATATCTGGAGTCCTCCTCATGTGTTAGGCCAGGGCTAGGCACAGGGTTTAAGTGCAAGAGTGAGCAAAGCAGGCATGGAGCTGCACTCATGGGGCCTAGTCTAGTGGGGAAGACGGACATGATCCAAATAATCACAAAGTGACGTTTGGTAGAGAGCAAAGTAAAAGGGGTGCTTTGGCAGGCCCAGAAGAGGAACTTGATCATGACTCATGGTGGGTGGGCAGGGAGGCTTCCTTGAGAAAGTGATACCAATGTGGAGGAGTGAATTATGTGAAGAGGCAGAAGAGTGTTCTAAGAAGGGGGGTGTGTAAAAGCCCAAGCTCGGAGGAGGGCTGGAGTGTGTTGCATTGGAGGAACCAAGATGACATTGGCTGTGCTTTGTGGAATGAGGTGAAGGAGACCAGATGAGGTGTGGTAGACAAGGTCCAGCCGAGGTAAGCTTTCAGAGGCCATATAAAGATTTTTTTTTTTTTTTTTTTTGGTAAGAGCATTATTGAGATATAATTCACACACCACAAAATTCAGACATTTAAAATGCACAATTTGGTAGCCAGTTGAGATGGCTCATGCCTGTAATCCCAGCACTTTGGGAGGTAGAGACAGGTGGATCACTTGAGGCCAGGAGTTCAAGACCAGCCTGGCCAACATACTGAAACCCCATCTCTACTAAAAATACAATTAGTTAGGTATGGTGGCACATGCCTGTAATCCCAGCTACTTGGGAGGCTGAGGCAGGAGAATCACTTGAATCCAGGAGGCGGAGGTTGCAGTGAGCTGAGATCGCGCCACTGCACTCCAGTCTGGGGCAACAGAGAGAGACTCCAACTCAAAAAGAAAAAGAAAAGAAAAGAAAAGAAAAGAAATTCTGTGGCTGGGGCGCGGTGGCTCACACCTGTAATCCCAGCACTTTGGGAGGCCAAGGTGGGTGGATCACTTGAAGTCAGGAGTTTGAGACCAGCCTGGCCAACATTGTGAAACGCCATCTCTACTAAAAATATAAAAATTAGCCTGGTGTGGTGGTGGGTGCCTGTAATCCCAGCTACTTGGGAGGCTGAGGCAGGAGAATTGATTGAACCTGGGAGGCGGAAGTTGCAGTGACCTGAGATCACGCCATTGCACTCCAGCCTGGGGGATGAGAGCAAAACTCTGTCTCAAAAAAAATAAAACAAAATAAATAAATAATGTACAATTCAGCCGGGCATGGTGGCTCATGCCTATAATCCCAGCACTTTGGGAAGCCAAGGTTGGGGGATTGCTTGAGGCCAGGAGTTTGAGATCAGCCTGGGCAACACAGTGCAACTTCATCTCTATGAAAAATTAAAAAGTTACCCAGGCATTGTGGTATCTACCTGTATTCCCAACTACTCTGGAGGCTAAGTTGGGAGGATCTCTTGAGCCCAGGAGGTTGAGGCTGCAGTGAGCTATGACCATGCCACCGTGCTCCAGCCTGGGCAATAGAGTGAGACTCTCTCAAAAAAAAAAAAAAAAAAGAAATTGAAAAAAGAAAAAAATACAATTCATTGGTTTTTAGTATATTCACAGAGTTGTACATAACCACAGTCAATTTGAGAACATTTTCATCACCCTAAAAAAAAAACCCTGCAGCCTTCAGCAGTCACTCTCCATTTCCCCCAAACATCTAGCCTTAGGCAACCACCAATCTACTTTCTGTCTCTATGGATTTGCCGATTCTGGACATTTCTATAAATGGAATTATATGGTATGTGATCTTTTGTGCCTTGCTTCTTTCACTTAGTATAATGTTTTCAAGGTTCATCCACACTCTAGCATGTATTCATACTTCATTCCTTCCATGGCCAAATAATATTGCACTCTATGGCTAGGCTATATTTTTTTTATTTACCATTAGTTGATGGACATTCAGGCTGTTTCTGCTTTTTAGCTATTATGAATAATCCTGCTCTGAATATTCGTGTACAAGTTTTTTTTCTTTTTAAAATTTATATATGTATTAATTTAAAAATGGAGAGATGGGTAGAAAATAAAAGATGAAGGAAAAAGATACAAAAAGAAGTGAGATCAGACGTGGTGGCTCACTCCTGTAATCTCAGTACTTTGGGAGGCCGAGGCGGTTGTATTACTTAAGGTCAGGAGTTCAAGACCAGCCTGACCAACATGGTGAAACCCCGTCTCTACTAAAAACATAAAAATTAGCCAGATGTGGTGGTGTGTGCCTGTAATCCCAGCTACTCGGGAGGCTGAGGTAGAAGAATTGCTTGAACCTGGGAGGTGGAGGTTTCAGTGAGCTGAGATTGAGCCACTGCATTCTAGCCTGGGCAACAGAGCAAGACTCCGTCTTAAAAAAAAAAAAAAGCAGAAATGAAAAAACACACAAAAAAGCAAAAAATAAAGACAGGGTCTCACTACGTTGCTCAGGCTGGTCTTAAATTCCTGGACTCAAGCAACCCTATCTCTTCGGCCTTCCAAAGTGCTGGAATTACAGGCATGAGCCACGGCGCCTGGCCAAGTTTTTCATAATAAAGATTTATATCCTAAGAACAGTGATAATCCATTAAAAAATTTCAAGCAAGAGTGCGATATCAGATTTTGGGTTTAAAAAGATCACTCCATCAGTCTTCTGGTGAATGGATATGAAAAGGGCGAGAGTGAATGCAGGGAACATTTACGAAGCCCGTTGCAGCCGGACGCGGTGGCTCACACCTGTAATCCCAGAACTTTGGGAGGCCAAGGCAGGTAGATCACCTGTGGTCAGAAGTTCTAGGCCAGCCTGGCCAACATGGTGAAACCCCATCTCTACTAAACATATAAAAATTAGCTGGGCGTGGTGACATGGGCCTGTAATCCTAGCTACTTGGGAGGCTGAGGCAGGAGAATGACTTGAACTTGGGAGGCGGAGGTTGCAGTGAGCCAAGATCAGCCTGGGCAACAAGGTGAAACTACGTCTCAAAAAAAAAAAAAAGAAAAAAAGAGGGCCATTGCAGGCCATTGCCATCGATGGTGGTGACTTTTATCTGGGGTAGGCAGCAGTAGAAATGGCAAGAAATGGCAGATTTTAGAGATATTTAAGGGGTAAAAGTAAGAGGATTTGATGGATGGAGGATGGATGGGAAGGAGGAAGATAGCATGTGGATGGATGGACTTACCATTCACTGAGATACAGAATTGTAGAGATGACCAGGTTTGGGGTAAAATATTAAGAACCTAAACTGGGTGTGGTGGCTCACGCCTGTAATCCTAGCACTTTGAGAGGCTGAGGCAGGAGGATCATTTGAGTCTAGGTGTTCAAGACCAGCCTGGGCAACATAGAGAGAACTTGTCTTTACAAAAAAAAAATTTTTTTTTGTTTGAAAAGGAGTTTCACTCTTGTTACCCAGGTTGGAGTGCAGTGGCGCGATCTCAGCTCACTGCAATCTCTGCCTCCCAGGTTCAAGTGATTCTCCTGCCTCAGCCTCCCAAGTAGCTGGGATTACAGGCATGCACCACCACACTTGGCTAATTTTTTGTACTTAGTAGAGACAGGGTTTCACCATGTTGGCCAGGCGGATCTTGAACTCCCGACCTCAGGTGATCCATCTGTCTCGGCCTCCCAAAGTGCTGAGATTACAGGCATGAGCCTCCGCGCTCGGCCTATACTAGCTATTTTAATTCCAGAAATGTCTGGAATATAGCAGATGCTTGATAAATACTTGTGAAATGAACGAATTGTTCCAGCTGAAAAATTATTAAATTAAAAGATGGACCCTGCTTACATAAGTGGTAATCATAAGGGATTTTATGAACAAATAATTTGAAACCTTTAGAGTTAAAAATTTCTTATTACAGTAATAAAATAAAGATGTTAACTTTAAGTTGACAGTAATCTAAGTGTTCTGTTAATTGAATGATCAACTTGTTGGCTGTCAGAGAAGGAAGGAAATGTGTAGATTGGCACTAAGACATTCAAAGCCCCAGCAGGAAGCTGAGGCTCAGCAGACCCAAGGAGTCAAGGGTCTTCCGGAATGTTCTCCTGCAGGGATGGGCCACAGCTCGGGGGTATGGACGAGCAGCAGGCAGGGCAGGTGAGCCTCAGTGAGCAAGGAGGTCTTTGAACCCAGAGTGCAAGATATTGAAACAGAAAATAATTAATTTGCCTCGGTTTATTTTTAATTTTTTGTTTTTCTTAAACTGAGTGTTTTTTTTTTTTTTTTGAAACTGAGGTTCATTTATAAAAGAACACATGTTGTTGTGGCTATGTAAGAAAATGTCCTTGCTTTTGGGAGACACATGAAGTTATTTAGAAGTAAAGGCCATGGTGACTGTAAATTTTGCTGAAACGAATGATCAAAAACGAAGAATATGTACACATATATAGCGAGAGATTGATAGAGCAATGTGGCAACATGTGAATACTGTAGTTGGTGATTTACATGAAGAATATACAGAAATTCATTGCTTTTTTTTTTTTTTTTTTGAGACGGAGTCTTGCTCTCTCGCCCAGGCTGGAGTGCAGTGGCGCAATCTGGGCTCACGGCAAGCTCTGCCTCCCGGGTTCACGCCATTCTCCTGCCTCAGCCTCCTGAGCAGTTGGGACTACAGGCGCCCGCCACCATGCCCAGCTAAGTTTTTGTATTTTTAGTAGAGACAGGGTTTCACCGTGTTAGCCAGGATGGTCTCGATCTCCTGACCTCGTGATCTGCCCACGTCGGCCTCCCAAAGTGCTGGGATTACAGGCGTGAGCCACCGTGCGCAGCCTTTTTTTTTTTTTTTTTTTTTGAGACAGTGTCTCGCTGTGTTGTCCAGACTGGACACTCAGTGGGACAATCTCGGCTCACTGCAACCTCTGCCTCCCTGGTTCAAATGATTCTCCTGCCTCAGCCTCCCGAGTAGCTGGGATTACAGGTGTGCACCACCAAGCCTGGCTAATTTTTTTGTATTTTAAGTAGAGACGGGTTTTACTATGTTGTCCAGGCTGATTGCAAACCATTGCATTTTTAAAATTGATTTTTTTCAAAACAGAGTAGAAGGCCAGGTGCGGTGGCTCTCACCTGTAATCCCAGCACTTTGGGAGGCCGAGGCAGGCAGATCATTTGAGCTCTGGAGTTCAAGACCAGCCTGGCCAACATGGTGAAGCCCTGTCTCTACTAAAAATACAAAAATTAGCTGGGCATGGTGGCAGGTGCCTGTAATTCTGGCTGCTTGGGAGGCTGAGGCAGGAGAATCGCTTGAACTCAGGAGGCGGAGGTTGCAGTGAGCCGAGATCCCACCACTGCACTCCAGCCTGGGCAACAGAGCGAGATGCTGCCTCAAAAAAAAAAAAAAAGCCCAGTATGGTGGCAGGTGCATGTGGTCACAGCTACTTGGGAGGTTAAGGCGGCAGGGTCCCTTGAGCCCAGGAGGTGGAGGCTGCAGTGAGCCATGATTGCATCACTGCACTCCAGCCTGGGTGACAGAGTGAGACCCTGTTACAATAAAATAAAAACCAAAAACAAAACCAAAAAACCTTTCAGTTCTTAAGCCGAGGACATCAAGGTCTGCAAGCATTCACAATCCTTAGAAGTCACCTAAACGTAATGGATAACCTGAATCTGAAAGGCACGGAAAGTTTATTTTTCTCTCTGCTGAGGACATTACCCTAAAGGTAGCTGAGCAAAGACAATGCAACCTTTTTTATTATTTTTTGCCTCCCTATCTACTCTTCTTAACAAGTTTTCCTAATTGCTTGCCACTAGTAGGGTTTAAATTCTCCCGAAAACTGTCTCAGTCTCAGATCCTCATCAGTTGACATTACAATCAAGCTAGCCTAAAAGGGCTCATCTCTGGCTACAGAAATAGCACTTTTTCATCTTTATTTTTATTTTGTTTTGAAATTTTGCAATTCCTTCCCTCATGAAGATTATGGAAAAATCAGAAAAAATGATGGTTAATATTATTTTATGTCGTGGGAAACCTACTTAAACATTTGAAATGCTCAAACATGCCACAATGTGCCTGGAGAACGTTCTGGCAGTGGGTAACAAGAGCTATGAAACTTTTCAAACCTTTGACCCAGCAATACCAGTTTTGGGAATATACCCCAAGGAAATAACCCAAAAGGGAAAAAATGTAACTTGTGCAAAGATGTTCATGTGCCGCTATTTATAAGAGTGAAGAATTGGAAATAATCCAAATACCAAATAAGGAAATGGCCCAGCAAATTATGGTATAGTGACATAAGGAAAACACCAGCAAATGATTTTAAATGACAGGAATGTAGCCTCTGCTGGCTCTGGGGAACGTGTAGATTAGATTATTTTAAGTGACAAAAAACCCCAAAACAAAACACCAAATGGAAAGGTTACAACTATGAAAAGTGTGTGTTGTGAAAAAAAAGTTTAGAAGTGACTCTTGAGGAAAGGCAAACATAGTTTAGAGTCGGGGTTGGGTGCTTCTTCTGTAAAATTGCTTGTGAATTGCAGTATCTACTGCAGTATATTCCAGACCTGATCATTTCAATCCTAAACACAGCTATTTGAGTATATAAAGTAGATAGCAGTTACAAGGTAGATCAGCCAATGGGTTTTCGTTTTGCAGCAAAAAGTCTTCGTAGTTTTGTCCCTGTGCACAGGAAAATGTGAACGCTAGCATCAGAGTTTGGAGACTTTGAGGACTGCAGAGCTGCAAAGACAGGCCGGGTGCTAAAACCTTCCTGGAATCAGTCCACTGTCTGCTGGAAGATCAATCTCCAGACAATGCTCAGGGCTCACCACAACAAACCAAGTGGAAGGGACCTACTTTTTCAAAGGAGGAGGAAGAAATTAGATTTCAGAAGCCAAATAAATCAGAGATGCCAAAGAAACATTTACAGAAAAGTAACACTGACTCTTCAATTACTATTACAGAATCAGGCTGCAATGTAGACCTCATTTCTACAGAAGAATACTCACACTTTTTTCGTTTTTGTTTTTGTTTTTTTTTTAAACATGGAACACAAGAATTCAGAATACGAAACTGAACAGTCAGATCAAGAAACTAAGAGGACATTGAATCAAGGAACTGTAAGAAATAGGAGTTGGATAGATATTTGCAGCAAGCTTTAGGGGCTATATAGTATTTTTAAAATAATATATCCTGGGTATGAATTAATATTTGACAACCAGGAAGCAAGGAAACACACAGTGGAATGAACTATTATTAAAGTTTACACATGATTTAAAGTTCACTTTGCTAATAAATTCTTACCTTAACAACTTCATTAGAGGCTGGGTGCGGTGGTTCACACCTGTAATCCCAGCACTTTGGGAGGCCAAGGTGGGTGGATCACCTGAGGTTAGGAGTTCGAGACCAGCCTGGGCAACATGGTAAAACCCTGTCTCTACTAAAAATACAAAAATTAGTTGGGTAGGGTGGTGGACACCTGTAATCCCAGCTACTTGGGAGGCTGAGGCAAGAGAATCGCTTGAACCTGGGAGGCAGAGTTTGCAGTGAGCCAAGATCACGCCACTGCACTCCAACCTGGGCGACAGAGAGAGACTCCATCTCAAAAACAAAACAAAACTAAACAAAACAAAAACAAAACAACCTCATCAGAAGGCTATTTGACCTGGGATTTTTTTTTTCCATTCTCAACCTTAACTTGGACAGTGAGAAACAATTAAATTAGGATCTTTTTCATTAGTAACAAACAGAAATTAAAATGGGAGCGTGTACCAACAGTATTGGACATGAGTTTTACAGCAATGAGAGAACAGAGAAGTATGTCATCTCTTCCACCTTCTCTGAAGAAGTGCAATCCAAGCTGAGAATCATTAAGCACCAGTGTTAGGCAGAGTTTGTCTTAACTACGTTCTTTGTTCATCTGAGAGTGTGTTTTGTTTTACTCTTTCCTCTCCCTGGTGATTTAACAACAATATGAAGTACACCCAGAGCCTTTTTTGGGGAGAGCAGTTTATTTACCAAACTAACAATAGGTGGCTCTCTGCCAGCCCTGCCCATTTCCCCCTCACTCTTTGGCTAAGACTCTCAATCTGGCTGCACATTTTATCCTGTATTTAACCACGTGCACATCTGTAGGTACCTAGTAACATATTCAGCTCAAGGTCTCTACAAGAGGGCCAGAGTCAAGAGTCATTTTACTTATGTGAACTGAGATGGGACAACTCCAGTTGTTTTAAAAAGTAGACCTGATGGGAGGGAAAGATTTTGGAATTTAGAGTGACAAATCTACTTAAGACAGACCTGAGCTGGGTGCAGTGGCTCACGCCTATAATCCCAGCATTTTGGGAGGCTGAAGTGGGAGGATTGCTTGAGCCCAGGAGTTTGAGACCAGCTTGGACAACATAAGTAGACCTCATTTCTACAAATACATACCAAAAAACCTCCAAAATTAGCCGGGCATGGTGGCACACACCTGTAGACCCAGATACTCAGGAGGCTGAGGTGGGAGGATCACTTGAGCCTGGGAGATTGAGGCTGCAGCGAGCCATGATCGGGCCACTGCACTCCAGCCTGGGCGAGAGTGAGACCCTGTCTCAACCAACAACAACAAAGCAGGTTGAGTTCAGCTATCTCCTAACTAGAGGATAAATTAACTCACCAGTTGATGAAATCTTTACATTTGGGATCATTTACCCTTTGGAAGTTCCTAGAAGCTGTGCAGAGTATCTTATAGCTGTGCAGAGCACAGGTGAAAAATGAGAAAGGGCATAGTTCTGGAGATAACAGTTGGTGGCTGCTGTAGCTAGTGAGCCTGCTGACAAGGCTCAAAGAGCCAGATCAAAGACCAAGGCTGCTGTGTCAGCTTCTCCCCGATCGACGCTAATACCCATCAGGACTCAGGGCCTCACCTAAGGCTCCTGCACCGAAGAGCCCTTTGGAGGCTTTGGTGCAGGGGTGTCCACAGTGGTTTCACAACAGTCGGTAAGGAGAGATGACATCCCTGTCATTCCATTGCAGTCACTGTGTAGGGAACAAATGGACTGGCAGGAAAGACCTTGGCAGTTTAAAGATCTAAGTGAAGAGAAACTGACTTATGCCACCCAGCTTATTAAATCAATTAAGCCAAATTACATCTCTCAAAAGGCTCATTTGAGTTAATGGCCAGGGTGGATCAAGCAGGGATCAGTGGTAGCATTGCCAATCAGCCGGGGTAGAAGGAGACTAGAATGAAAGATGGAGTCGAAAAGATGACATTGGTGCCCTCAAAGGTGGCATGCTTCTGTCAAGAATCCCGAAACAGTTCACAATGGAGAGAAAGAAATTTGATTTTCACTATTTTTTCCCACAAATTTCTGTTTTTTTGTTTTGTTTTGTTTTGTTTGCCACCCAGGCTGGAGTGCAGTGGTGCAATCTCAGCTCACTGCAACCTGAGCCTCCCAGGTTCAAATGATTCTCCTGCCTCAGCCTCTCGAGTAGCTGGGATTACAGGCATGTGCTACCACGTCTGGCTAATTTTTGTATTTTCAGTAGAGACGAGGTTTTGCCATTTTGGCCAGACTGGTCTCGAACTCCTGACCTCAAGTGATCCACCTGCCTTGGCCTCCCAAAATGTTGAGATTACAGGTGTGAGGCACTGCGCCCGGCCCCAATTTTCATTCTTTTTGCCTCTGGAGAGAGAGGAAGGAGCACAGAATAATAAAGGATTAGAATCCCCAGTTCTGTGATGGAGCAGAATGAGACCATTCCAGTGTTGAAGCTGAGTTGAACTGTTCTGAGCGCAATAACTATGGAATGAGAAGAGCAGAAGAAGAAAGTGAGGAGGTGGTAGAAAGGAAAGTATTGAAAATTTGCTGGCTGGAAAACTAGCTTCTTGCTAAAAAAAACCTCAAACCCCATAAACACACCCAGCTGTTCCCGGTTGTAGTTAGTTATTACCCTGTGTCCTGGGGAGACTTAACAAAAGTAAAAGAAGAAAGAAACCCATAACATAATTAGGAGAAGGCCACTTCAAACACAATTATTCTAGCTTTGCCTTTAATTTGGTTAATAAGCCCTCAGTCTGGCTCAAATAATCTGACTGGACTGTTTACATATGTCTTTTACTTCTGTTTCAACAGCTGCATGTTGACACAGCAGCCCAAATATACGCAGGAGACTGGCAGAGAGGAGACTGCTCTTTGCTGAGAATCAAGAGACCTGTGAACATGTTAGTTACGTGACTTAGAGGCACCATTTCACCTCTCTTGGCCTTCATTTCTATATTCATGAAATGAAAAATGTTTTTGAGTAGAATTTATAGTGAGCAACTTTCTTTTTTGAAATAAAGGCCAACTCAGGACAAATAAAAAATATTTATAGACTTCTTTCTTTTATTGAGAAGAGCAGCCCAGATGCAGCTTTATTTTTATGTATTTATTTTTTTAGAGGCAGGGTCTTGCTCTGTCACCCAGGCTGGAGTACAGTGGCACAATCATGGCTCACTGCAGCTTCACCCTCCCAGGCTCAACCAATTTTCCCACCTCGTCTCCTGAGTAGCTGGGACTACAGGAGCACACCATAATGCCCGGCTCATTTTTTTTTTTTTTTTTTTTTCTTTTGAGACAGAGTCTCACTGTCACCAGGTTGGAGTGCAGTGGCAAGATCTCGGCTCACTGCAACCTCCACATCTCAAGTTCAAGTGATTCTTCTGCCTCAGCCTCCCGAGTAGTTAGGACTACAGGCGCGCGCCACAATGCCCAGTTAATTTTTGTATTTTTAGTAGAGACGGGGTTTTACCATGTTGGCCAGGATGGTCTCGAACTCCTGACCTCAAGTGATCCGCCTCCCTCGACCTCCCAAAAGTGCTGGAATTACAGGCATGAGCCACTGCACCCGGCCTAATTTTTATTAAAAAAAATTTTTTTTGTATAGGTAGGGTCTTGCCATGTTGCACAGGCTGGTCTTGAACTCCTGGCCTCAAGCAATCCTACCTGGACCTCCCAAAATCCTGGGATTACAGGTATGAGACACTATGCCCAGTCCAGATGCAGCTTTGTATTTTATTTGTTTGTTTGTTTGTTTGTTTGTTTTTGAGATGGAGCCTCACTCTGTTGCCCAGGCTGGAGTGCAGTGGCGCAATCTCAGCTCACAGTAACCTCTCAGGTTCAATCAATTCTCCTGCCTCATCCTCCCAAGTAGCTGGAACTACAGGCATAAGCCACCACGCCCGGCTAATTTTTGTATTTTTAGTAGAGACGGGGTTTCACCATGTTGGCTACGCTGGTCTCGAACTCCTGGCCTCAGGTGATCCACCCACCTCGACCTCCCAAAGTGCTGGGATTACAGCTGTGAGCCACCACGCCCGGCTGGATGCAGGTTTTTCATCTTTCTCCCTGAAATTAGACTTTGAGCTTCGAATTGCCCATCACTGGACTAGAAAAATCACTAGTTTTCCCTCTGGATTAATGAAGGTCTTGGTTCCCTGATGGAAGTGACTTTTGTTGTCTGCTTCTTCATGCCACTTCTAGTCAATTATTTCCTTAACCATATAACCAGAAGGCTATTTAGCCAGAGTGTTTCCTATTATCAAGGAGACACTTGAAAAACTTTTGCATACAAATGGTATCGTCCTATCTTATTCACACAAACAGGCCTTACAGCCTAGTTCAGCAGTTACTGCAGAGTGAAGTCAATGAATATTAATAATTCAGCAGCCAAAGTCATGGTTTTCAGAAAACAAGTCAGCAAATTTTGACAGGTTGCAAACAATGAGTCAATTAATTAGGGCTGGAATTTCAGATATGCAGACATGTCTTCAGATGTAATGTTCCCGGAATGCCTGTTGGAATAACAAAGAAATTGGCAACACAAGTGGAGGAGTGCGCTGAGAGTTCCTCACGTAAAATCTGACCACCTGGTCGGGTGAGTGGCTCACACCTGTAATCCCTGCAATTTGGGAGGCTAAGGAAAGAGGATCACTTGAGCCCAGGAGTTGGAGACCAGCCTGGGCCATATAGTGAGACCTTGTCTCTACAAAAAAAAAAAAAAAAAAAAAAAAAAAGCCAGGTGTGGTGGTGCGTGCCTGTGGTCCCAGCTACATGGGAGGCTGAGGCAGGAGGATCACTTGAGCCTGGGAGGTCAAGGCTGCAGTAAGCAGTAATGGTGCCACCACACTCCAGCCTGGGCAACAGAGAGAGACTCTGTCTCAAAAAAAAAAAAAAGAAAAAGAAAAATCTGACCACCTAATCGGTCTTCCTTTGAAACCTTTCCAAAGCATAGAAGTAGACAAAGTTATGATAAAGGGTATGATCCTAGGAAATCAAGAGATGACAAAACCAAAAATACTGTAAAACTTTCCTAACTAAGCCTTCGGGAAAACAGTCTGGCAGTTCCTTAAAGGGTTAAATATAGAGTTCCCACATCTCCCAGCAATTCCACTCCTAGGAACGTACCCAAGAGAAATGAAACTATGCAACCACACAATGACTTGCACACAAATGTTCATAGCACTGTTATTCATAATAGCCAAAAAGCAGAAACAAGTCAGTTATCCATCAACTGATTAACAAATATTTATTTATCATTCATTCATTCATTCATTCATTCATTCATTCATTATTTGGAGATAGGCTTTTTTTTTTGCTCTGTTGCCCAGGCTGGAGTGCAGTGGCTTACTGCAGCCTCCATCTCCAAGGCTCAAGCCATCCTTCCCACCTCAGCCTCCTGAGTAGCTGAGACTACAGGCATGTGCCACCATGCCCAGCTAATCTTTTATTATTTGTAGACACGAGGTCTCCCTGTGTTGCCCAGGCTGGTTTTGAACTCCTAGGCTCAAGTAATCCTCCTGCCTCAGCCTCCCAAAGTGCTGGGATTACAGATGTGAGCCACCATGCCTGGCCTGATAAACAGATAAATAAAATGTGGTATATTCATACAATGTTATATATTCATACAATGGAATATTACTTGTCCATAAAAAGAAATGAAGTACCAATACATGTTATAACACAGATAAACCTTGAAAACATCATGCTAAGTGAAAAGGCCAGACACAAAAGGCCACATATTGTAGGAGTCTATTTATATGAAATGCCCCAAATAGGCAAATCTATGAGACAGAAAGTAGATTAGTGGTTGCCTAGGCTTGAGTGGGTTGGAGTGGAATGAAAACCACTGAATTGTACACTTTAAATGAGTGAATTGTATGGTATTGTGAATTATATCTCAAGCTGTTATACAATTTATTTTTTTTTTGAGATGGAGTTTCACTCTTGTTGCCCAGGTTGGAGTGCAATGGTGTGATCTGGGCTCACTGCAACCTCTGCCTCCCAGATTCAAGCAGTTCTCCTGTCTCAGCCTCTCAAGTAGCTGGGATTACATGCATGTGCCACCACGTCCGGCTAATTTTTTGTATTTTTAGTAGAGACGCGGTTTCACCATGTTGGTCAGGTGGAACTCCTGACCTCAGGTGATCTGCCTGCCTTGGCTTCCCAAAGTGCTGGGATTACAGGCATGAGCCACCGTGCCCGGCCTTGTTATACATTTTTTTTAAGGTGTTACAATTTTGTTAAAAATCAAAAACATGGCTGGGTGCAGCGGCTCATGCCTGTTATCCCAGCACTTTGGGAGGAAGGCGGGAGGATGCTTGAGACCCTGTCTCTACAAAAAATAAAAAAATTAGCCAGGCATGGTGGTACGCTTCTGTAGTCCCAGCTATTCGGGAGGCTGAGGCTGGAGGATCATTTGAGCCCCAGGAGTTGGAGGTTGCAGTGAGCTGAGATTGCGCCATTGCACCCCAGCCTGGGTGACAGAGTGAGACTCCATCTCAAATAATAAAATAAAATAAAATAAGATAAAATAAAATAAAAAGATAAAATAAATAACCAAAACCACAAAAACTTAAGCCTTTGGTCTATGTGTGATGTGGCAGCACTGGTCCACGCAGCAGAAGTTGGACTTCCTTAATGGGTCTATTTTCTTTGGGCAATAATAGAATTGCATTGCGTGTGTGTGTGTGTGTGTGTGTGTGTATCATCCTCAAGCCTACCACCTGAAAACTGATACACTACTAGAACATTCTACCAAATTATGCCATAACATGACATGGACCTTGCTTTAAAACTGTCATCGGTCACTTAAACTTGCCTCACAAGCCATTTCTAAAGTGGACATAAATCTATAACTTAGGGAACAGATGAGTGATCAAAATGTTCTGTCTAATAAGCAGGATATATTACAAAATGATTATTTTGTATCTGGGATTACAGGCGCGAGCCACAGCACCCAGCCCAGACTGCTTGCTTCTTTTTTTTTTTTTTTCTGAGACAGGGTCTTACTCTGTCACCCAGGCTGGAGTGCAGTGGCATAATCTTGGCTCACTGCAACCTCTGCCTCCTGAGCTCAAGGGATCCTCCCACCTCAGCCACCTGAGTAGTTAGGACCACAGACAGGCATGCACCACCACGCTTGGCTAATGTTTTGTATTTTTGGTATAGACGGGGGTCTCACCATGTTGCCCAGGCTGGTCTCGAACTCCTGAGCTCAGGAAATCTGCCACCTCAGCCTCCCAAAGTGCTGGGATTACAGATGTGAGCCACCATGCCCAGCCCAGACTGCCTGATCCTTAACCTGGTTCCACCATTCTGGACAAGATGACTAACCCCTCTGGACCTATTTGTAATATAAGGATAAATGACAGTAGCCAACTCACAGAGATGTTGGGAGAACTAAGCGAGTTAATTGTATAAATAAAGTACATAGAACAGAATCTGGCATAAAGTTAGCACTCAATAAACTTTATCTGTTATGTTTCCTTATCAACCTCATAAACTTCAGGGAGTAGGGGCAGTATTTACTTTCTGGCAGACCTTTCTTGTAAGGATCTTGGACTTGGTCCTTGGGAGCAAATAGATTATCAAGGATGGGGCTATGCCTAAGCAGTAGGGTTCAGTTCAGACAGATCAAAACCATTTCTGGCCAAGCGCAGTGGCTCACACTGTAATCCCAGCACTTTGGGAGGCTGAGGCAGGAGGATCACTTGAACCCAGGAGTTCAAGACCAGCCTGGGCAGCATAGTGAGACCCCCATCTCTATTAAAAAAAAAAAGAGACTATTTTCTTTCTCCCTGGTTGGGACCATTTGATTCTGTGAGGGGCCTGGTTCCCACAACGCCCTCTGAGAGCCCAAATCCAGTAGGAGAATGCAATCTTCCCTGAATATACAGACTCCGGAGTTCAGGTGTGAAATAGCAGAGCTTACCCTCAGGAAATCCATTGATACGGTGATGATTTGAGGCCTTTGGAGGTCGAACCCTGCACCCAGGATGAAATAAATCTCTTAGCAGAGAAACCTGCAATAGCTCCCTTGAGCATTCCTTGGTGCTGTGACTGGCTCTGTTTAGACTTTCTTGAACTATAACCCAAAACCTTGCTGACACTGAGTTACTGGATTCCAGAGCTGGCCTAGTCTTGTTGTGTTACTGCAACTTGTGTGCCCTGATTGCTTAATTTGATAGTGACCCTGCCCATCTACTCTCAAGTTGCAATTTGATGCCATAGAGCAACTCATGCTGACTTGTGGTCTGGTAGCCAATGTTCATTCTTGGCCAACTCTGAGTCTTTCTGGTTCTATGCTGATTTTGGGCCTCCGTTTATGTGCTCAACTCTGCCTGTGCCCCTGTGGATGCTTTTAAGTCTCCCTATCCCTAATGGGACTCTTGGTCAACTCAAGAGAGAGCACTTTTCTTCCCCAAAGGGAAAATGCAGGCACAGAGAAACCAAATTATTTGTTTAGGGAAACAGAGCTAGAAATTTAGTTGGGCCAGAATTAGAAACTTCAGATCACATTGCATCTAAAATATAGTAATTAACAAGACTTCATTCTTAAATAAAATGTTGCTTTAATAAAATACTGCACATATATATTTTTCTTTTCAAAGATGTTATGAGCAGGATGGTTGTTTTGAATGATAATGTATGGTATACTATATAATTAGTAGCAAAAACAAGGACTTTCAAATAAATAGGCTTCAGCTTTTTTGGGGGGGTAGGTGGGTGGGGCAGAAATACTCTGCATATCAGCTGAGATTGAAAAACAGGCAAGGAGGGCCCGGTGCGGTGGCTCATGCCTGTAATCCTAGCACCTTGGGAGGCCAAGGCAGGTGGATCACTTGAGGTCAGGAGTTCGAGACCAGCCTGGCCAACATGATGAAATCCCATCTCTTCTAAAAATATAAAAATTAGCCTGGCATGGTGGTGCATGCCGGTAGTCCTAGCTACTGAGGAGGCTGAGACATGAGAATCGCTTGAACCAGGAGGAAGAGGTTGCAGTGAGCCAAGATCGTGCCACTCCACTCCAGCCTGGGTGATAGGTGTGCCGTCTCAAAAAAAGAAAAAAAAAGAAAAGCAGGCAAGGAGGAGTTGGCTAGCTGGACATAGTGGCTTGCACCTGTAGTCCCAGCTACGCGGGAGGCTGCGGTATGGTGGGAGGACTGCTTGAGCCCAGGAATTCAAGAGCAGCCTGGGCAACATAGTGAGACCCTGTCTCAAAAAAAAAAAAAAAAAAGAGAGAAGATGTTGACTTTTCCTTTAAGAATGTGCTCTTGGTTGGCTTGGGATAGAGAAAGGAGTCATATTTACCCTCTGGGAATTAAAAGTAACACTGGAGTGACCTGAGAGAGGAATCCTGGCCCTCCCCTTGTCATTTTGCCCAAGATTTCAGAGCCTAATTGAAACATACAAAAGCACCACCAGAGTCGCCCTCTAGCCATCTGAAGATCCAGTGGGGTGGATGTGGAGCCAGTGGAAGAATCTGGAAAAAGCAGAGCTGGGCTTATAAGGAGGATGATGTAATGTGATAGAGGAGATGTCAGCTATACCTGAATGTTTTGACCTAGTGCAATATCTGGGTCACTGCAGCCATTCAGAAATCCAAGGAAATACGATGAACATGTATGCACAGTAAAAAAAATACTAGAAGCAGAATTACCCCACTAAGCACCTATTAATTATACTTAAGCTAGTCCCCCATTACTGAGAGTGCATTACTATATAATTAAAGCCATTTAGACATGGCTTGGCATAGCACTTGCATGATACGCCACATACTAAAAACTCGTCCTTAGGCAGCCTTCTTTTCCTATCAGATTCAGAGCTCCTTTCTCCTTTTCTTGGTAAGAATGAACACAGGTAGAAAATTCTCAGTTAGGATCTCCAGCCTGGGCTTGTGAGCTGGCCCTACCTGGAAGTCTTGCTTATGTATATGTGACGGAAGAATAAGTAAGTCTTCAGGGGAAAATCCAGAACAACCCAACTTCTAGCAACAGGTCTTTCTCAATAGCTTCATTAGCTTTTCAAAAACATCACCCAATATGATTAGGATTGTAAAAGAGGACCACCTGAGCTGACAGCACCTCTGGCCTCAAAATGGGCTGGCAGAAGACCATTCAAAGATAAAATGGGCTGTTCCAGTGGGAGTGAGCTCCCTACTTGTGAGAGTATTCAAGTAGAGAGAGGAGGACCTCCTGGCGGGAAACTTGCATATGGTGTACGTGATATGGCACCTCCATCTGAAAGAGTCTATGCTGAGGGCAGGCTGGAGTCACACATGGGAATAAGCCAGGCGACCCTCCAATCTGCCATCCGTGATTTAATTCCACAATGGCAGAATGGATGGCATGTCACTTGCTCCAAATACCAGTGCCCATTGCTTCAAATAGTAGTCCTCCTCAATCCCTGGCATGGTTGTTGACTTTAAACACCGAAGACTCCACATCTCTTACAACGACTTCTTGTGCGGCTGGCCCAGGACCTGGGCGAGGCAGTAGGGGATGACACTGACGGATGCCAGGGGCACTACCGCACTCTTGCAGAAGGACAAGACGTAGAAGACCAGCTCGACTTGGGATGGGGGTTTCAAGGAGTCAAAGACGTGCAGGAGGACGAGGGAGGCTACAATAGAGCTGAGGCGGAATGGGAGCCACTTGCTGAGTTTCCCCTTGCAGCTCTCCCTGTACATGCTGGAGTTGAGAGCCAGCCCCAGGCCAAAGAGCGTGCCCAGGTTCTTGAGGAGGCTGGCAAAGGGTGTGGTGTCAATGTGGACCCATTCTGGCTGCTCGCACCACCTCTGGGCTTTCTCCAGAGTCCACAGGAGGTCTACACCCAGTCCCTTGAGCAGCAGATAAAATCCGATGGCGAAGCTGAACAGGAAGAAGGTAATGAGAAAATATTTCTTGAGGCTGGCATTATAGATGCTGTGGATGTGGCTGAAAGTTTCTGCAACAGCAATGCCTGAGTGGAAGAAAGCATGACTGTGAGAGATAGGAAGGATTTGGGACCTTTGCTAGAGGTGTGTTTGGAGGAGTGGGTGACATGCCATCCGTTCTGCGACTGTGGAATTAAATCACAGATGGCAGATGGGAGGGTCGCCTGGCTTATTCCCATGTGTGACTCCAGCCTGCCCTCAATATAGACTCTTTCAGATGGAGGTGCCATATCACGTACAATCTCCCACCGTATGCAAATTTTCCTACCAGGAGGTCCTCCTATCTCTACTTGAAATACCCTCAGAGGTAGGGAGCTCACCCCCACTATAACAGTCCATTTTATCTTTGAACGGAATTGATTGCTGAGTAGTTCTTCCTTGTCTGTGTGAAACTGGTCCCCCTCTAATACCGTCTATTTTTCTCAGTTCTTTCTGCAGGAGTTAGTAAGTGATGAATCTAGTCCCTCTGTCACACATTTGAACACAGTTATTCTCTCTAACCTAAACATTCCCAGGTTTTTCATGTGATATGGCTTCCAGGTTCTTCCTCAAACATGGAACCCAGTACTAAATGCTGTGTTACTTTTGTGATTACCATGAAACCATTATCTCCCTTGTTCTCAACATTCTTCTTTGAATGCTGCTATGTTCCGTTCTTACAAATCTCCAGGGGAGAAATTCCACAGTTTTGTTAAGGTCTTATATTCCAGTGCCTCCCACAAAATCTTTCTTATGCTTAACCTAAATCTTGTCTTACCCTTGTTAATTGGATCTAAGAAAACACATATTCAGGCAGGGTGCGGTGGCTCACCCTTGTAATCCCAGCGCTTTGGGAGGCTGAGGCGGGCGGATCACGAGGTCAGGAGATCAAGACCACGGTGAAACCCCGTCTCTACTAAAAATACAAAAAATTAGCTGGGCATGGTGGCGGGCGCCTGTAGTCCCAGCTACTCGGAGAGGCTGAGGCAGGAGAATGGCGTGAACCCGGGAGGTGGAGCTTGCAGTGAGCAGAGATCGCACCACTGCACTCTAGCCTGGGCGACAGAGCGAGACTCCATCTCAAAAACAAACAAACAAACAAAAAAACACATATTCAAAACTCTGAACCTATAAAAGAGATCAACTGCAGTTATCTATTAGGTTTGCAAATGAATGTATTTAAATGAACAGCTTTCCTAGGACATCGTGTTAATTTGTTAAATTTGGCAGATTCCCTGAAAAGTAAATTAGGGCCTGTTGAAGATCAGTAAGAAATAAAGATCGTAAAAAGCTCTGAGATTTCAAGCTAATTCAATTTGGTGCATTAATTTGATGTATGGTAACTTCTACACAATTCATTCTATAGATCTGGGCACTCCTATAGAAATTAATCATTTCAAGTTGCTCATTCTTGACTTTCAACCCACAGAAATGCTAACAGTACTGATTACACACAGGATGTGGCTGGAATGCTGGGATTTTGTCCTGATTAGGGGGAGAAATGGAATGGGGTTTGGGGGAGGAGGAAGGGAGTCAGATCAGCCCATACCTGACATGACTCCAGCAACAACTTGATGAGGAAAATGAGCAGCAAGGTAGATTCGTGACAGACAGACATTCAGCTGCACAGCCCAGAATCCCAACCACAAAATGACATTCAAGCACCTGCAACAGAAGAGGCAACCATAACAGAACACAGGTGCAGATCCTTCAGCAAAGAAAACAGCCCCTGCAGAAATGCTGGAGCCTGGCAAACTTAGGTGCTCTCAGTGGAATTTTTGTAAATTAAAGCCGGTACTCAAAAGTCCAAAGATGCCTGTTGGGGGCTGGGTGCAGCGGCTCAGACCTGTAATCCCAATACTTTGGGAGGCCGAGGTGAGAGGATCACTTGAGGCCAGGAGTTCAAGACTAGTCTGGGCAACATAGCAAGACCCCTGTCTCTTTAAAAAAGATCAAAATTGGCCAGGCACGGTGGCTTATGCTTGTAATCCCAGCACTTTGGGAGGCCGAGGTGGGTGGATCACTTGAGGTCAGGAGTTTGAGACCAGCCTGATCAACAGGTGAAACCCCATCTCTACTAAAAAAAAAATTACAAAATTAGCCAGGTGGGGTGGCTCACGCCTGTAATCCCAGCTATTTGAGAGGCTGAGGCAGGAGAATTGCTTGAACCCAGGAGGTGGAGGTTACAGTGAGCCGAGACTGCGCCACTGCACTCTAGCCTGGGCAACAAGAGCAAAACTCCACCTCAAAAAAAAAAAAAAAGAAAGGCCAGGCATGGTGGCTCATGCCTGCAATCCCAGCACTTTGGGAGGCTGAGGCGGATGGATCACTAGGTCAGGAGTTCAAGACCAGCCTGGCCAATATGGTGAAACCCCATCTCTACTAAAAATACAAAAATTAGCCAGGTGTGGTGGCACGTGCCTGTAGTCCCAGCTACTCGGTAGGCTGAGGCAGAAGAATAGCTTGAACCCAGGAAGCGGAGGTTGCAGTGAGGCGAGATGGCACCACTGCACTCCAGCCTGGGCAACAGAGCGAGATTCCGTCTCAAAAAAAAAAAAAAAAAAAGCCTGTGGCAAGTGGTTAACCCTTGTGTATATGAATTTTAACTTCCCTATTTTATCTGTTTGATAATTAAGGATTTGCATGGGCTGGCGCGGTGGCTCATGCCTGTAATCCCAATATTTTAGGAGGCTGAGGCAAGCCAATTGCTTGAGATCAAGACCAGCCTGAGCCTGGGCAACATAGCAGAACCCTGTCTCTACAAAAAGATACGAGAAATTAGCTGGGTGTGGTGTGTGGCCTGTGGTCCCAGCTACTCAGATGGCTGAGGTGGGAGGATCGCTTGAGCCTGGGAGGCAGAGGTTGCAGCAAGACATGATCGCGCCACTGCACTTCAGCCTGGATGACAGAGCGAGACTGCGTCTCAAAAATAAAAATAAAAAGGATTTGCACTGTGGCTGCACACCTGGAATTCTCTGTAGTAGGAATATCTTCTGTTTCTCTGGTTATTTTAACCTGGATGGGTGACTCTGTGGTTGGTACAGACATGGGTTTTTATTTAAGCCCTGCTGCTACTTCACTACCTGATTTTTATAAGTCCCTTCATGGTGTTGGGCCCTGTTTCCTTATCTGTAAAACAACGGATTGCACTACTGGATCCCTTTCAGCCCAAACATTCCCTGACTCTGAGGTTTATCCCTATCCAAAGTGCCACAACTCTTAATCAGCGCCTGCCCAGGTGTGGGAGCGGGCTAGGGGGATGTGAGGAAGAACACGTGGCGTGTCAGCTACAGAAAGAGCCACCTCCTGCCCTCCACCACCTACACCCCAGTGGTGAGTTCTTACCGAAATCTGTAGGTCGGCTTTATCTTTCCCCGAAAGATGGAAAGAGTAGATGTGACCATCACGTAGTATACACCTGCTGTGCCCATGGCATGGCCAGAGGGGCTCCCTAAAGGGCAGGAAAGAGAATGGAGTAAAGGTGAAAAGGTCCTCATCTGGGAGACAGCGCATCATCTACCCAGCCACCCAGCCATCCCCCTATCCACCCATCTACCCATTCATCCATCCGTTCACCCCCCATCCATCCGTTCACCCCCCATCCATCCACCCATCTTACCATCCATTCGTTATCCATAATTCATTTATTTAACAAATTTCCATCTCCTATGCACCAAGCATTGTGCAAGGCTCTGGGAATACAATGGTGAGCAAAGCCAGAGAGGGGCCCTGCTCTTGCAGTTTAATACAGTCTGGAGATTACACAAAGAATCAGCATACTGGGCGTACAATTACAAACTGAACGGCCCTCCACATTTTCTGTTCCTTCTCTCCTTGCACACTCTGTTCTGGCTACACTGGCCTCATTGCTTTCCTTTAAACACACCAAACACGTTCCCACCTCAGGGCTTTTGCATTGCAATCTTCTCTGGCCAGACAGCCCTTCACAGCTCTTCTGTCAGAAACTTACTTCCTCACATCCTTGAAGACTTGACTCAGATCTCATATTCTCAGTGAGTCCTACTCTGACCACGCTATTTAACCCTGCCTGCAACCGGTTCCGTTTTTTTGTTTGTTTGTTTTTTGTTTTTTTAGAGACAGTGTCTTGCTTTGTCTCCTAGGCTGCAATGCAGTGCCATGATCATAGCTCACTGCAGCCTCGACCTCCTGGACTCAAGCAATCCTCCCGCCTCAGCCCCCTGAGTAGCTGGGACCACAGGTGCACACCACCACACCCAGCAAATTTTTTAAATGTGTTTTGTTTGTTTGTTTGATTGTTTTTGCCCAGGCTGGTTTTGAACTCTTGGGCTCAAGCAATCCTCCTACCCTTGGCCTCCCAAAGTGTTGGGATTATAGGTGTGAGCCACCATGGCCGGTCTGGTTCCCATCCCATTCTTAATTCCTCTACCCTGAGAGATAGAGGGTCCTGAGATGTGCCACCCAGACCTCCCTCCTGAACTGCAGGACTTATTTCGTAGCTGTTGAGAGTGTGATGGTAGATGGCTCTCTGCTCTCAGCCTTCTCCCAGCATTGCACTGGGCTAAAGAGAGTCGCCTTGATCAAGGTTACGCTCTCCCCAGGGTGTGATTCCCTTGTCCCAACTCGGGCCAACTCTGAGGAGCCATCCCCAGCTTCAGAGCTCGCTGTGGGGTTGGATGAGGCAGAATCACAACCGGACCTCTCCTTCTGCCCTGTTCCTGTTCCTTCCCTTCTACAAGTATAGTTCCCCAGAGTATCTAAACTCCTGTATGTGAATCTCCATTTCAGCCTGCTTTCCAGGGAACCCCATAGATAAATAAAGGCTTTCTTCCCTCCCTCCCTTCCTCCTTCCCTTTCTTTCTCCCTTCCTTCCTCCCTCCCTTCTTCTTCCTTCTAACACTAACTAATTATATACCTTGGGTAATTCACTTAAACTTTTTTTTTTTTTTCCCTGACAGAATCTTTCTCTGTCACCAAGGCTGGAGTGCAGTGGTGTGATTTCAGCTCGCTGCAACCTCTGCCTCCCGGGTTGAAGTGATTCTCCTGCCGCAGCCTCCTGGGTAGCTGGGATTACAGGCGCCCGCCACCATGCCTGGCTAAGTTTTTGTATTTTTTTATTAGTGACGAGGTTTCACCATGTTGGCCAGGCTGGTCTCAAACTCCTGACCTCAGGTGATCCACCTGCCTCGGCCTCCCAAAGTGCTAGGATTACAGGCGTGAGCCACCGCGCCCGGCCTACTTTCTGAGCCTTAGCTACTCTACCTAAGGAGCAGAGATAATAATTTGCTTCTGTTAAGACAGAGGACTAAATCAAATAACCTCTTAAAGCCACTTTCAACTTTCCAGTCTGTGCCTCCATTAATTTCAGGGAGAAATTCATCCTTGATAACAAGCTGTTATGATGAAAGCAAACATATTTCCACAAAAGATGTTTGGTCCTTCTTTCCTTCTCCTTTCCTTCTCTTCTTCTTCTTCTTTTTTTTTTTTTGCCTATAAACAATCATTTTCTAGTATTATATGTGTGTGTGTGTGTGTGTATATATATATATATATATATATTTTTTTTTTTTTTTTTCAGATGGTGTCTCATTTTGTCGCCCAGGCTGGAGTGCAATGGCGCAATCTTGGCTCACCACCTCCCAGGTTCAAGCGATTCTCCTGCCTTAGCCTCCTGAGTAGCTCAGATTACAGGCATGCACCAGGACACCCAGCTAATTTTTGTATTTTTAGTAGAGACAGGGTTTTGCCATGTTGGCCAGGCTGGTCTTGAACTCCTCACCTCAGGTGATCCACCTGCCTCAGCCTCCCAAAGTGCTGGGATTACAGGGTGAGCCACCATGCCTGGCCTATCCTACATATTAATAGTTTACTTTTTTTTTGAGACAGAGTCTCGTTCTGTCATTCAGGCTGGAGTGCAGTGGCCCGATCTCGGTTCACTGCAACCTCTGCCTCCCAGGTTCAAGCGATTCTCCTGCCTCAGCCTCCCAGGTAGCTGAGACAACAGGCGTGTGCCATCACGCCTGATCAATTTTTCCATTTTTAGTAAAGACAGGATTTCGCAATGTTGGCCAGGCTGGTCTTGAACTCCTGACCTCAGGTGATCTACCTACCTTGGCCTCCCAAAGTGCTGGGATTACAGGCATGAGCAACCACAACTGGCCTAGTTTACTTATTTATTATAATTTTTGTATATTTCACCTCCTCTATTCAGATTTCAGCTCCACAAAGGCAGGGATCTTTGTGTCTGTGTTGTTCACTGACAGAGGTATCCCTAGCACATAGAACAGTGTATAGCTCCCAGTAGGTGCTTGGTAAGTAACAGCTGAATGAGTGAATATGCTCTGAGGTAAATGTGTGGTCTGTGAGAGCGAATAACTAAGGGACCTTCCCTAGTTTTGGGGTCAGGGAAAGGGTCTCTGAGGAAGGGATGCTAGTACCTTAGAGAGTATTGGTCTTAGAGGGCAGCTGAGACTTTAGGGTGAGGGAGGGGCTTCCTATTACATACCGAAAATGAAATCTATCATTTGATTTGACAGTAACCATCTGGCTGTAACTAATAAAACGTAGGCACAGAGAGGGCGAGGGATTGTACGGTCAGCTCAGGAGGGCACATCCAGTGGGCCAGGCCATTGGGAAGGACCCCCAGAAGCTCAGGCTTCTGCCCCCTCCTTTCTCAGGACACAGCGCTGCAGGGCGGTGACTCTCACAAGCCCTTTGCCCATGGGTGCTCGTGCCTCTCTGGACTCCATCCAGGTTCTGTAACAGGCAGATTTCCAATACTACTGTGCTATTCAGGAAAGTATTGCAGAAGTGAATTAATTTGTGCCAATTGAAGAGCGTGACAAAAGTACAAAGGAATGGCTCTCCTCATGTCCCCTCAAGGTCAGTTTCATCCATAACAGATAAACGAGGTCCACCCAGCTTCTGTCTGCAGGGGGTGGGATGCTTACCTGGTCCAGTCTCACAGGTTACAGGGAACTGCTTTATCAGGGGCACAGAAGTGTTGCTGTAGTAGTCGGTATCCAAAACCCACCAGTATGGACGCTGTCCAAAGAGAATCCTATGGAAAAACAGAACAAGTTTCTGGGGTTACTGAATGAATGCTTTTGCCCAAAGCCTACACCTTCAAGAAGAGTGTAGCCTGAGAAGGATTTCACATGTTGCCTCTAGAAGGGAGAACTGGGTGGCTGGGGAGAAGTGTGAGAGGGAGATATTTCATGACACTTCCTTATGTATGTAACTTTTGCATTTTGAACTGTTTGAATGTATTATCTTTTTTTTTTTTTTTGAGACAGGATCTGGCTCAGTGACCCAGCCTGGAGTGCAGTGGCGCAATCTCGGCTCATTGTGACCTCTACCTCCTGGGCTCCTCCCACCTCAGCCTCCTGAATAGCTGGGACTACAGGTGTGTGCCACCACATCCAGCTAGTTTTTGTATTTTTAGTAGAGACGGGGTTTCACCATGTTGCCCAGGCTGGTCTCCATCTTCTGAACTCAGGCAGTCCTCCCACCTCAGCCTCCCAAAGTGCTGGGATTACAGGCATGAGCCACCGTGCCTGACTGTATGATCTATTTAAACACAAATAATGAAGCCGACTGTATGATCTATTTAAACACAAATAATGAAGCCCAAGATTCTGAACTCCGGGCAGGCGCGGTGGCTCACACCTGTAATCTCAGCACTTTGGGAGGCCGAGGCAGGCAGATCACATGAGGTCAGGAGTTTGAGACCAGCCTGGCCAACATGGTGAAACACCGTTTCTACCAAAAAAATATAAAGAATTAGCCAGATGTGGTGGCGCGTGACTGTAATCCCAGCTACTCGGGAGGCTAAGGCAAGAGAATCGCTTGAACCTGGGAGGCGGAGGTTGCCATGAGCCGAGATTATGCCACTGCACTACAGGCTGGGTGACAGAGCGAGACTCCATCTCAAAAAAAAAAAAAAAAATCCTGAAATCCATAATATGGCAGCTATGTGACTTTTTTTTTTTTTTAACCTCAAGAAGTATTTGTCCTGGAAGAATGCATGTGGAACTACAGTTTGAAACTTGGACTTGCATATACCATGGGTTCCCTCAGGCCTCAGGGAATCTTGCATTTCCTCTGACATCAGAGAATGCACTCCAGCCCCTAGGACGAGCCCCCCCAGGAAACATAGCCTGCATTTCCATCAGAATTGCTCTCTGTAAGGATGTATATAGCTTCAGATGCTTGTTCTGTATCCTCTCTACTTTGAAACAGAGTATCTCAGACAAACCACTTCCCCTTTAAAAGTACTAGATATATCTTTCACTGTGGAAATAGGTGTCAACCGCCAGTCAGGATGCCTTTTATCCCCTGTGATGGTGGAATAGTGATTTCTCACCGAAATCAGGGAGAGCCACTAACTCTGGCCTCTATCAACCCAGAGAGATTGCATGGTTCTTCAATGGAGATCAGATGTTTGGAATAACACTTCATCTTTTTATTTTTTAGAATCATGCGGCTGGGTGTAGTGGCTCACGCCTGTAATCCTAGCACTTAGGGAGGCCAAGGCAGGCAGATCATGAGGTCAGGAGTTCGAGACCAGCCTAGTCAACATAGTGAAACCATGTCTCTACTAAAAATACAAAAAAAATTAGCTGGGCATGGTGGCGGGCACCTGTAATCCCAGCTACTTTGGAGGCTGAGGCAGGAGAATCACTTGAACCGGAGAGGCAGAGGTTGCAGTGAGCTGAGATTGCACCATTGCACTCCAGCCAGGCAACAGTGCGAGACTCCATCTCAAACAAACAAAAGAAAGAAAGAAGGAAAGTGGCCAGAATGGGAATGTTTACGTGATAGAAACTGGCAAATGCTAAACTCAGGGCTTTCCCCCTGCTCCCCAGAGAGTCAGTTTATCAGCACTGGACGTAACATAGTTCATAAGAACATTGCCGCGGAAGCCAGCCTGCCTGCCTGGGCTTCCATCCTGGCTCGGCATGTACTAACCTTGTTGGCCTAATCATTTAACTCAGCACCTTGGTCTCTGCATCTACTGTTTCTGTAAATAGCAGTAACTACCTCACAGAAAAACACATAGCACATGGACTGGCACACACTGTTTAATAAATGTTAACCCTGATTATTATTAAGCTGCCAGAGATAACCTATTTGTAGATTATAAAACAGAAACTCAGATAATTGATATGACTTGCCAAGGACATGTAGTTGGTGGGTGGCAGAACGAGGGCTGGAGCCCAGTTCCCAGGGTGACTTTTCATTACCCCACAAAACAGGCTGTTGAATCATCTGTGTGTTTCCTTTTTTCATACAGCATACATCATCTTTCTTTTTTTTTTTGAGACAGGGTCTTACTCTGTTGCCCAGGCTGGAGTGCAGTGGCATGATCTCGACTCACAGCAACCTCCTCTGCCTCTCACCTCAGCCTCCTGAGTAGCTGGGACTACAGCGCCAACACGCCCAGCTAATTTTCATAATGTTTTTGTAGAGATAGAGTTTCGCCATGTTGCCCAGGCTGGTCTTGAACTCCTGAGTTCACCCAGGAGTGATTCGCCCACCTCGGCCTCCCAAAGTGCTGGGATTACAGGTGTGAGCCACCATGCCTGGCCCCATACATCTTTCTTTATATTACCTCTTCTGCTTCATACTAATAAAACTCTTTGCTCAAAGCCTATATAACTCAGACTTTTCACGAAATTCAACTGTCCTACCCTTTAACCCATATGAAATAGGCTTTCCTGTATTTTCAACTCACTGGTAGGATTTTTTCTGTCTTCCCCCTTTATGTAGATGATCCAAAGTCAGAGAGAGGGGTTGGGAGCATGAGTAGCCCGTGGCTTCCTGAATAGCCTGGGGGAAAGCAACTTCTGATGGACAGACATTGAGAGAGCGAATGCCAGCCTCTTTTCTTGCCGATCTCCTCTCTATATGGTTCTTACCACTTAAAGACGAGGTTGAGCCAGTCTCCAATCACAGCTACCCAGAGGAGTTTAATGCCCACAGCTTCCTGAAGATGGAACCAGATGGGGAAGAGGACGTAGAAGGCATTCCTGAGGTCTGCGATCACGGACACCAAGATGAACCAGTCCTGGGAGTCTTGGTAATTCACCTGGAGGTAATGTGTTGACTGGATCCCAAAGTCATGGAGAACATTCATTCCTTCCTCCATCCTCATTTCCTTGGCACCTCAGGAAGATGTCAGCAGAGCCCTTGCAGTTATTCCAGGCTTGGTGGTGATTGCTCTGCTATGAGTCTGTGCCTTGCCCCTGTTTTATATGCCCTGTATCCAGTATTCAGGTCAACCCAGCCCTGATCTTTGGACTCAAAAACCACGTTTGTCTAAAATGTATTGATCAAAGGTGCATCACCAGTAGATTGATGCAAACATGTTCAGGGTGATTTACGTAAAATAGAAAAACAGGCACACAAAAACAGCCTGATCGGCCATGTACTCAGCAGGGCCAATGATTAACTTTGGCATGCTTCTTGGCAGTGCAAGGGTCTGCCCTCCTGGTCCCCGAAACCAGGCCAGAGACACAGGACAGAGTCTACATCCACGATGATTCTTGCAAAGATGTCAGATTTTCTATGCCTGCAACTGCACTTATTTGGGGACAAAGAAAAATCTTGCTGCTCTAGCTACTCACGTTTTAAGTTCTTAATTTTAAAATTAGTAAAGTTCTGGCTGGTTGTGGTGGCTCACACCTGTAATCCCAGCAATTTGGGAGGCTGAGGTGGGAGGATCCCTTGAAGCCAGGAGTTGGAGACCAGCCTGGGCAACAAAGCAAGACCCTCGTTTCTACACAAAAATTTAAAAAATTGTTTAGGTGTGTGTGATGGTGTACCCTTGTAGTCCCAGCTATTCAGGAGGCTGAGGCAGGAGGATTGCTTGAGCCCAGGAGTTGGAGTCTGCAGTGAGCTATTGTCCCACCACTGCACTACAGCCTGGGCAATCGAGCAAGACCCCAGTCTCTAAAACAAAACAAAACAAAACAAAAGAAAAACAACAAATAAAAAAAGTAACTTCTATTGTATTGAGGACTATCATCTTGCTGGTCTTTCCTTAACTGTATTAGAGTCTAGGGTCTGCCTCTGGTTTGGGAGATCAACCCCCTTCCTGGTATTGGCCTCATGTCTCTTAGGGCCAGAAAGTAATCGTTTTTGAATGCAGTGATTAATTCATTTAATGACCTTAAAGTTACAGCCCTTGGTGTTGTTTTCTTTTTTAAATTTTCTCTCTCTTTTTTGAAACAGGGTCTCACTCTGTCTCCCAGGCTGGAGTGCAGTGGCATAATCACGGCTCACTGCAGCCTCAACCTCCTGGGCTAATGTGATCCTCCCACCTCAGCCTCCTGGGTAGCTGGGACCACAGGCACACGCCACCATGCCTGGCTGATTTTTCTATCTTTTGTAGAGATGGGGTTTTTCCATGTTGCCCAGGCTGGTCTTGAATTCCTGAGCTCAAGAGATCTGCCAGTCTTGGCCTCCCAAAGCTCTGGGATTACAGGTGTGAACCACCATGCCTGGCCAAGTGTTTTAACTCATACGTTTAAGCAAAATAATGAATGTATAGTCTTACTGTGCAACAATATGATGAATGTATGGTTCCAAATAAGAATACCAGCAAAATGGTAACTGGAGACTTAAAGAGTTTGAAACTTTCAGTTATTTTTGAAAAAGGGCTTCTATATCTTGAGCTTTCTTATACATATGTGTGTAGATATACAAAAGAAAGCTCAAGATACACTGTGTGTGTGTATATGTGTGTGTGTGTGTGTGTGTGTGTGTGTATACTATATATCAGCCTACAAATAGTAGAGAGACCAAAACCCTAACACTTGGGTCACGGAGGACTGTGAAAGGAACCAGGGAATGAATCAGGTAACGAATTCATGCATTTTAAAAAATAGAGCTATTTAATCATGCTTCATATCACTATTATTTATTATTTATTTATTTATTTTTGTAGAAACGGGGTCTCACTATGCTGCCCAGGCTGGTCTCAAATTCCTGGCTTCAAGTGATCCTCCTGCCTCAACCTAGCAAAGCGTTGGGATTACAGGCATGAGCCACTGCCTCCAAATTCATGCATTTTTTGAGGATAAGAGCCAGGGGGAATAAAATGTTTAAAAACTTGCCTGAATTTCCCATCATTAAGTCCATATTGACATGTAAGGGGTAGCTGGGGACAGAAAAAAGAAACTCAGAGCTAATGAATCTGTGGCAAAAGTTGACAGCATTCCGTGCTGGAAACGATTAAAACATTCTCCAGGAGGTATGACCTGGAGTCTCCTCCCCACCCCCACCAAGGGCTCCCACCCAGCCCATGCTGACTCCAATTGTCCTTGACTGCATGGTTTCTGCTGGTCCAAGCAACCTTCTCCTGCCACGCCTAACCTTGGAGAGCAGGTAATGTGTTGGTGACTGTGGGTGGGTGCAAAGTAAGCCCATGCGTGGCAGGCAGTGCTGGGGCGTGGGGTATATGTGATCTGCACTGTCAGGGCTGCTGGGCCATAGGTAGGGAGCCTCCCTCTACCCAGATAAGCCTCTGTTGTGGAGTAACTATTGCAGTGACCTCTGGGATGAGAGTTTCTATGGTCTGAGGTGAGTCAAGGTGAGTCTAACAAAATATACAAAGGCCACTGTCTGGGTCATGGCAGGGCAGCTAGCAGCCAGGGTCTCTGAGTCGGGAGGGGTTCTATTATGTGGTCAGCATATGGGGAGGGCCCTGTTTTCTGAGAAGCCTCAGGAAGAATACCCCTATGGATAAGGAGTTGATAAGTGATGGAGTTGACATCCCACTCTGGGCATCCGGGGACAGTGGGAGTCTTCCTGGCGGTTGGCCACCAGGCAGGGGGACCCTCTGGATCAGAGCAACCTCATAGTCATGAGACAATGAGCTAGTCCTCATCTTTCCACCTGCCAGCCCCTTTCTGCTTCCTCCAGCACGTTTTCATCTGTGGGAAAACAGGTGAGGCCCCAGCTTGTTAGAAAGCTGACTGCATCGAGACACTGTGGATTCTCAAAGGTCTTGTGGATATATGAGGCGAGTGGCTAGAAGTTTTGCTGAGAATCCACTCATTTATCTGTTTATTTGAGATGGGGTCTCACTCTGTTACCCAGGCTGGAGTGCGGTGGCACCATCACAGCTCACTGCAGCCTCAGTCTCCTGGGCTTAAGGGATCGTTTTGCCTCAGTCTCTGGGTAGCTGGGACTACAGGCGCACACCACTAAACCCAGCTAACTTTTTATTTTTTGTGGAGATGGGGGTCTCTCTACATTGCCCAGACTGGTCTCAAACTCCTGGCATCAGGTGGTCCTCCTGCCTTGGCCTCCCAAAATGCTGGGATTACAGGTATGAGCAACAGTGCCCTGCAGAATCCACTAATTTAAAGAACTATATCCAGAGAGGGGTTCCCGCCATCTCCTTCTAACTCTTTGTTATTTTCCCTTTTCAAGAAGTGCTCCAGTTTAATTCAACCAACATTTCCTGAGCAAAGCACCATGCCTGGCTCTCTGAGGAATTAAAAGTTAAAAGCCAGGCTAGGCATGGTGGCTCACGCCTGTAATCCCAGCACTTTGGGAGGCTGAGGAGGGTGGATCACCTGAGGTCATGAGTTTAAGACCAGCCTGGCCAATATAGCAAAACCCCATCTCTACTAAAAATACAAAAATTAGCCGGGTATGATGAGGGGCACCTGTAGTCCCAGCTACTCAGGAGGCTGAAGCAGGAGAATCACTTAAACCTGGGAGGTGGAGGTTGCAGTGAGCGGAGATCCTGACACTGCACTCCAGCCTCAGTGACAGAGCGAGACTGTCTCAAAAAAAAAAAAAAAAAAAGTTAAATCCCAGGTGTCCTCCAGGACCTTGGTGGTCTAGTGGGACAGGGTGACCTGACATTTACAAAACTATGTAAACTGGAGGATCCTTATGTGAGTGACTACCTACAAGTTCGCTGAAAAGTCACTGACATAAGGCAGATTAATTAATATGAGAAAAGGATTACAAATGTATTTAACAGGTATACATGGGAGGCTTAAGAATGAAGATCCAACTTCCCAGTGAGGTATGGAAGCTCATCCACCATCTTGAGGTTACAGAAAGAATGGGTGGCTTGGATCCTGTTAAAAACGGGTTATGGGAAGGGGGAGAAGAGGAATTCTGTCGAAGGGCAGAGGGAGAATGATTGGATCGAGGAACAGAAATTAACTTGTAAATAGTTCTCCCTGGATTTTAAATGGTCCTCAGAGACAGTCATTATCTTGAAAAAGGGTCTGTTGAGACTTCTTTATGGTTACGTTTTTGGTCTTCTTTTCTGTGATGGATAGTGGGATAAAGGAAGGAGAAGAACAATTGTTCTTTTGTGTCGGTCCTATTTTTTTTTTTTTTTTTGAGACGGAGTGTCACTCTTGTTGCCCAGGCTGGAGTGCAATGCGATGATCTCCGCTCACTGCAACCTCTGCCTCCTGAGATCCACCGATTCTTGTGCCTCAGCCCCCCAAGTAGCTGGGATTACAGGCATGTGCCACCAGGCCTGACTAATTTTTGTATTTTTAGTAGAGATGGGGTTTTGCCATGTTGGGCCAGGCTGGTCTCGAACTCCCGACCTCAGGTGATCCACCCGCCTCGGCCTCCCAAAGTGCTGGGATTACAAGCATGAGCCACCATGCCCGGCCAGTCCTATCTTCATAGGTGAAAGATAGGGGAAAAAAATCTCTTCCAGGCTCCCAAGGGTGAAAAAACCTCTCAAGGGTTTTTTATTTAAAATAGTCACGGCCTGGTGCGATGGCTCACACCTGTAAACCCAGCACTTTGAGAGGCTGAGGTTGGTGGATCACTTGAACTTAGGAGTTTGAGACCAGCCTAGCCAACATGGTGAAACCCCATCTCTACAAAAAATACAAAAATTGGCCAGGTGCAGTGGCTAACACCTGTAATCCAAGCATTTTGGGAGGCTGAGGTGGGTGGATCACCCAAGGTCAAGAGTTCAAGACCAGCCTGACCAACATGGTGAAACCCCATCTCTATTAAAAATACAAAAATTAGCCAGGCGTAGTGGTGGGTGCCTGTAATCCCAGCTACTCAGGAGGCTAAGGCAAGAGAATCCCTCGAACCCAGGAGGTGGAAGTTGCAGCTAGCCGAGATCACACCATTACACTCCAGCCTGGGTGACAGAACGAGACTCTATCTCAAAAAAAAAAAAAAAATTAGCCCAGTGAGATGGCTGGCACCTGTAATTGCAGCTACTCGGGAGGCTGAAGTGGGAGGATCACTTGAACCCGGGAGGTACAGTGAGTCGTGATCGTGCCACTGCACTCCTGCTGGGCAACAGAGTGAGACCCTGTCTCAAACGAACAAAAAAAGTACTTATTATATTGGGAGCCATAGTTTGGGGTGAAATATTTTGATTTCCTTTGTAGAAATATCAGTGAGTTCCCTATTATTTTGTCCTCGGTAGAGAAGATTCGTTAACGCCCTCTAGGGAAATGGCCAGCTGAGTTGGGGAAGGAATGAGGATGGAAAATCATTCGGGCTCCTCTTTGGTAGGTACCCAAGCAAGCCACTCCTCAGGCATTTTCCCCACAACTAGAAATCCAGAGGCTTTGGATCTTGAGAAGAACATGAAGGAAAGATGCCAGGAAGTACAGTCTGGTCTGCTGATGAGTAAGTGCAGCTGGGCCCAGGGCCCTGGCACATTCTCCCAGGGCAAGGTTGACTCATTCACTCGAACAAGTTTATTTGCAGACGAGAAAGCAAAGAGGGAAAAGGAGCTATAACTTACCACACACCTCATCCAAAAATTGCATTTACTACCAAAAAGAAAGTCTGATTTTACCTGAAGCTGTATCTTCTATTCTGGGTGGGGGCTCTGGATTCTGTTGAGAGAGGAGCCACCTTTCCTTTACTCAGTTATCATCCTACAATAGGTTTGTTTTGTTTTGTTTTGTTTTTGAGACGGGTCTCACTCTGTTGCCCAGGCTGGAGTGCAGTGGTCCCATCAATGCTCACTGCAGCCTCGACCTCCTGGGTCCCAAGCAATCCTCCCAGCTCAGCCTCTCCAGTACCTGGGACTACAGGCCGGTGCTACCACACCTGGCGAATTTTTTGTAGAAACAGGGTCTCACTTTGTTGCCCCGGCTGGTCTGTAACTCCTGGGCTCAAGTGTCCTCCTCTGTCAGCCTCCCAAAGTGTTGGGATTATAGGCGTGAGCCACTTTGCCTGACCTAGAATGGGTGTTTTCTACATACTATAGATGGGATTCAAAACCTAGCTCCAGTTCACAGCTTCGTCTGAGCAGCAGGGCTACAGCCCAAAGTGCAAAATGTACAGTTTTATTTTTGTTTTTAATTACTTTTCTTTTGTATGCTTTTTTTTTCCCTACCAAGTGATCAATGGAGGAAGTGTTTCATGGTGGACATGGGAAACTGGCCAGATCAACTGCTGTCACCTTCTCAGTGAGTGACCCAGTTTATGTTTTAGAAAAACATGTTGAGAAAAACAGGTGGAGGGAGAGGCGGGTTAATCATTGTTCGCCAGTGCAAAGGGCTGGCTTCTCTCTGGCACAGTGAGAAAGTTCAGATTTAGGACCTTGAACTGCGCAGGTAGGGGAAGCGTGGAGCGTGTCTCAGGATGGGCTGCACATTTTGTGCACAGAAGAAAACCTGAAGGCATTTGCTGCATTGTAAACATCTCAGAACTCCCCACTAGATACCTTCCTCCTGCCATCCAAGGGCCTGCCTTCTTCCAAAATCAAATGAGTCACTAGAACCTTTATGGGAAGCACGAACTGCCCTTCCTCTTCTTCACCTCGCTCTTCCTTAGCCCCCTTCTCCAAAAGAAGCTGTGGTTCCCTCCAGGAAGTAACCTGTTTCCACGAACATTTAACTAGTTCCCTCACAAACAGATGGTAGACTTTTCTGGTTTTTTTTTTTTTTTTTTTTGAGACAGAGTCTTGCTCTGTTGCCCAGGCTGGAGTGCAGTGGCGTGATCTCAGCTCAATGCAACCTCCGCTTCCCAGGCTCAAGCTATTCTCCTGCCTCAGCCTCCCGAGTAACTGAAATTACAGGCGCATGCCACCACGCCCTGCTAATTTTTTGTATTTTTAGTAGAGATGGGGTTTCACCATGTTGGCCAGGCTGGTCTCCATCTCCTGACCTCAAGTGATCTGCCTGCCTCAGCCTCCCAAAGTGCTGGGATTACAGGCTTGAGCCACCGCGCCCAACCTCTTCTCCCATTCTTAATCAACCCTTTGCAGTGCCAAACCACCTTTGCAGTTAGAAAACATTTTTGCTGTCAAATTTCATCCGTCCTGCCAGGAGTTAAACTTGCTGATGGTGCACTACAGAGGCAGAGGCAAGGGAAGGAAACCTGCAAAAGTGTGGCCAGGACTATTTTTAAAAGGCTTTCTTTCCCCTTGTTCCTGGTCTGTATCCCAGAGGCAAAGAAGGGCTATTTGAGGACAGAAGGGAAGTGTGACTTGAGCTAAGCCCAAACCGCTGTGCCTCCTTGCTTCAACTCAAGGATTCTTTGGAATAATTGAGACCGACTAAAGAAGGAGGGAAAGAAACCAAGTCATCAATTGCCCAGCTGTTGCTCAGCCTGGTTGCGGACGGGAGAGAGGTGGGGGCTGGTGGGTAGGAGGTGGGCAGGGGGCAGAAAGTGCTCCTTCCTTTTCCTTAGCAGACTCTCAGAAACACTCTCAAGCCTCCAGCAGGCAGCCCAGGAAACTGTACCCCCGCCATGGGCATCACCGGATTTTAAAAAAGAAATAAAATTTAAAAACTGTGCAACCTTGGCCAAATCACTGGAGTCTCTGGGGTTTGCTTTTGTCAACTGTATAATGAGACCCAGGGACCCTCACCCTCTTTTCAGCTTTGATATTCTGAGTAGTGGCAGTCCTTTGAACGTAGCTCCAATGAAGTGGTGCCTGGTTTTGAATTATCTAACAGAAGTAAATGATTAATGATTGCCAGAACAAAAAGATAAATGTGTTCATATTTTAAAAATTATTATTATTATTATTATTTTGAGACAGGGTCTCCCTCTGTCGCCCAGGCTTGAGTGCAGTGGTGCGATCTCCGCTTACTGCAACTTCCGGCTCCTGGGTTCAAGCAACTCTCCTGCTTCAGCCTCCTGAGTAGTTAGGATTACAGGCACGCGCCACCACGCCCGGCTAAATTTTTGCATTTTTAGTAGAGATGGGGTTTCACCATGTTGCCCAGGTTGTTTTTGAACTCCTGAGCTCAGATGATCCATCCATCTCGGCCTCCCAAAGTGCTGGGATTACAGGTGTGAGTCACTATGCTTGGCCTTTTTTTTTTTTTTTTTTTTTTTTGAGACAGGGTCTCACTCTGTTACCCAGGCTGGAGTACAGGGGCACAACCTTGGCTCACTGGAACCTCCTCCTCCTGGGTTCAAGTGATTCTTGTGCCTCAGCCACTCGAGTAGCCAGGACTACAGGCACAGGCCACCAGGGCCTGACTAATTTTTGTTTTTTTTTAGTAGAGATGGGGTTTCACCACATTGGCCAGGCTGGTCTCGAACTCCCGAACTCAGGCGATCTACATGCCTCGGCCTCCCAAAGTTCTGGGATTACAGGAGTGAGCCTAAAATATTTTCAAAAGTAATACACTCACATTATTAAAAAAATTCAGAGTTCAAAAGAGTATTCTGTGAAGCCAGTCTTCCCCTACCTCTGAATACCTTTTAAACACCAGGGCAGCCAGAACCCAGCCTGATTTGAGGGGCACCGTGAGTCAGAGAAGCCCCCATAATTCTCTAGTGAAAGCTCCTCACACAGAACCTGTCGCAATCCAGATGGGGTCATCCCTTCTACCCTCTTTCATTCCCACGTTTTCCTCCCCCCTGGCTCTGGCCATGCAGTCCTTTAATCAACTCTTTCTTTAAAAGCAGGGGAAATTCCATCCCAACCAAAACGCCCGTGTTGTACAGTCAGTTATCAGTCCTCCCCTCTTCCAGAGCCAGCTGGGACAGATAATTAGGAAATTAGTAGTCTTGGACCCTTTAACCCACACCTTACCCCCTCTGAGAGTTCTCAAATGAGGACCTTGACTCAGAGAAGGGAAGAGGTGAGGCCCAGAATTGTCATGAAAATAAACAGTGAGGCTCCTAGGTCCCCAGGCCTGGGGGTGGCTATAGAGCTATTCTGAGCTGTGAAAACACAGCAGTACTCTACTAGCAGTAAACAGCCGCCTGTCCCGCCAGCGCCTGTCTGCCTGGCGGTGCCTGATCTCCAGCCAGCAGGCCAGAGAGACAGGGAGAGGAGCAGGGAGAGTCTAGCGTGCCTCTCTTCTTTAGGGTGGAAGGGAACAGCAGTGTTTATTTTTAACATTTCATTCACTCTCGTGGGTGTGAAGTGGAAAGAGAGGGTCATGTAAGTCCAGGGGTTCTCTCCAACTTCGAATCCCAGAAAGCAGGATGCCTGTTGCTCCCTCCTCAAAGCCTGGGGACTTCAGTCATCGCTTCGGCAGCACATATACTAAAATTGCAGTGGTACAGGGAAGATTAGTGTGGGCCCTGCACAAGTCGTGAAATTCGTGAAGCATTCCATACAAAATTTAAATTAAAATAAATAAAATATAAAATAAATAAAATATAAAAAATAAAGCTTGGACCAGCCTCAGTTACATGGCAAAACCCCATCTCTACAAAAAGAAAAAAAAAAAGAAAAAAGAAACCCACAAAAATTAAACCCACAAAAAACCCCCTAAAAAAATTAGCTGGGTGTGGTTGTATGTGCCTGTAGTCCCAGCTACTTGAGAGGTTGAGGTGGGAGAACCACTTGAGCCAGGAGGCGGAGGTTGCAATGAGCTGAGATCCCACCACTGCACTCTAGCCTGGGTGACAGAGTGAGACAAACTAACAAATAAAAATAAAGCCTGGGGGCCAGGTGCAGTGGCTCGCGCCTCTAATCCTAGCAGTTTGGGAGGCCGAGGTGGGCGGATCACGAGGTCAGGAGACGGAGGCCATCCTGGCCAACATGGTGAAACCCCGTCTCTACTAAAAATGCAAAAATTAGCTGGGTATGGTGGTATGCCCTGTAGTCCCAGCTACTCAAGAGGCTGAGGCAAGAGAATACCTTGAACCCAGAAAGCAGAGGTTGCAGTAAGCTGAGATCACACCACTGCACTCCAGCCTGGGGACAGAGTGAGACTCTGTCTCAAAAAAATAAAATAAAATAAAATAAAAAAAGAAACCCTGGGCACTTTGGGAGGCTGAGGCGGGTGGATCATGAGGTCAGGAGATCAAGACCATCCTGGCTAACACGGTGAAACCCCGTCTCTACTAAAAACACAAAAAATTAGCTGGGCATGGTGGCGGGCGCCTGTAGTCCCAGCTACTCAGGAGGCTGAGGCAGGAGAATGGCGGGAACCCAGGAGGCAGAGCTTGCAGTGAGCCGAGATCGCGCCACTGCACTCCAGCCTGGGCGACAGAGCGAGACTCCGTCTCAAAAAAAAAAAAAAAGAAAAAAAGAAAAGAAAGCCTGGGGACTTCAGCCTCCTCTGCTCTCCTAGGAAGTCACCTGTGACCTCCTCATTGTCAAATCAGCTGGTTGGCCTCTACTCATCTTTCTTCTTCCTTAATCATTTGGCCACATCTGATACTTGACTGTTAAGCACCTTGAAACACGGTGTTCAGTGTTGCTTTGACAAAGTCTCCTCTCCTTTCTCTTCCTCCTCCTTCCTTAGCATGATGTTGGACCTTGGTTGGACACCACCTGGATGTCCCATACAGTCCCCACATCCATAGGATCCCTTCACACCTGTTGTTGCTCAGACTCCCCTGCTTTGTAAATGAATCTCCTGCTCTCTGCCATCCTCTGGGCAGTGAGCCTGGCAACTTCGGAGCCAACCTTGACACCTCTTCATGTCGCATTTGCAGTCACTCATCAGGATCTGTCCAGATACTTTCTACTCATGCTGCCCCGGGCCAACCCCATTGCCTAGGCCCGCCCCCTCCCCAACACCCGCCCACAGTCCCTTCATTACCTGTGATCACCTCTCCTCTTCTTGCTCCCCACCCCAAGCCATCCTATAGAATACAGGCCAAGGAGTCTTCTTACAATACAGTTCTTTTCACTTGTCACCTGAAAAATATTCAGTGGCTCCCCATTGCCTACAGAATGAAGTTCAAACTGAAGTTCAAACACAAGCTCACCCGCATTGGACCCCAACTTATCTTTCTAGTTTTATGCCGTGCAGTTCCCCTTGATGGCCACACACCAGATATATTAGATAAGTTTGGATTTCCCAAACATGTCTTGGTTTTTCCAACTTTGCTTTTTCCTCCACCTGGAATATCATTTTCCCCATGTCTGTATGACCAGATTCTAACCACACTTCAAAGTCAAGAAAATAAAGCCTTCTCAACCCATTGACCTCCACCCCTCATTAGCTGCAAAAGATCTGTCTGGTTTGAACTCCTATGTTGGGGCACTTACCGCATTCAGACCTTGCATCATAATGGTTTTGCTTGCATCTTAACCTGCTATCCTGAGCCCTGAGGGCCAAGAAAGCATTCCTTCCAGCCTCCAGAACTGAGCTCTGCTTACATGTCTGGTGCCCAGTATAGTAGACTGTTCACACGGCTGTGAAAATGCTCCCATCCCTGACGTGTGCTCTTCTGCATTGTGACTTTGCCTCTCTTCCCATCAAGATGTAAATGTCTTCATCCTTTGAATCTGGGCTTGATCTTGTGACTTGCCTTGGCTAATGGGACATTAACAAATGTGATATAAGTAGGCCAGGTGTGGTGGCCCACACCCATAATCCCAGCACTTTGGGAGGCCGAGGCGGGCAGATCACTTGAGGTCAGGAGTTCAAGACCAGCCTGGCCAACATGGTGAAACCCCGTCTCTACTAAAAATACGAAAATTAGCCGGCTCTGGTGGCGGGGACCTGCAGTCCCAGCTACTCGAGAGGCTGAGGGAGGAGAATTGCTTGAACCTGGGAGGCGGAGATTGCCGTGGGCTGAGATCACGCCACTGCACTCCAGCCTGGGTGACAGAGTGAGACTGTCTCAGAAAAACAAACAAACAACAAAAAACAAATGTGATCTAAGCAAAACCTTGAAAAGCCAGGGCTTACCCTCTTTGGGCTACAATTGGAACCCCAGCTCACAAGGGGAAGAAGTCCGGGCAGCCTCCTGGAGACAGGTTACTACAACATGGGGCCTGTCTGACAGCCACCCCCAGTCACCAGAGCTGAGAGTGAGGCCACCTTAGACCACCCAGCCCCAGTCCATGTGAGTGATCCATGGAGCAATCCCAGGAGAATCTGGCAGAACTGCCCAACAGAGCCTGGGCCAGATTGCTGACCTACAGAATTGTGAGCAAGGTATTGGTTTGTTGTTTTAAGCCACTGTGTTTTCGGGTGGTTTCCTTTTTCTTTCCTTCTATTTTTTTTTTTTTTTTTTTTTTTAGAGACAGTGTTTTGCTCTGCTGCCTAGGCCAGAGTGCAATGGTGCAATCCATCATAGCTCACTGCAGCCCTGAATTCCTGAGCTCAAGAGATCATCCTGCCTCAGCCTCCCAAGTAGCCAGGACTACAAGTGCTTGCTACCACACCTGGCTAACTTAACAAAATTTCTTTGGTAGAAACAGGGTCTCACTGGAGTGTCCATGCTGGTCTTGAACTCCTGGGCTCAAGGAATCCTCCTGCATCGGCCTCCCAAAGTATGGGGATTATAGATGTGAGCTACCGTGGTTTCCTTACACAGTCACTGCAACACCTCATAGATGCTACTTAATAAAATATTAAATAATAGCTCACATTCATTGAGCATTTACTATAAGCTAGGGACTTGTTCTGAAAAATTACATGGGCCAGGCACGGTGGCTCACGCCTGTAATCCCAGCACTTTGGGAGGCCAAGGCGGGCGGATCATGAGGTCAGGAGATTGAGACCATTCTGGCTAACATGGTGAAACCCCGTCTCTACTAAAAATACAAAAAATTAGCTGGGTGTGGTGGCGGGCGCCTGTAGTCCCAGCTACTCCGGAGGCTGAGGCAGAAGAATGGCATGAACCTGGGAGGCAGAGCTTGCAGTGAGCCGAGATCGTGCCACTGCACTCCAGCCTGGGTGACAGAACGAGACTCCATTTCAAAAAAGAAAAGAAAAATTACATGGGTTTACTAATTTAATTTTCATAAAAACCCTGAGGTAGATTTTATTACTGTTCCCCTTTTACAAGTGAGGAAAGTGAAGTCCAGAGAAGTTAAATAACTTGTTCAAGGTCACATGTGTCACATGTGCTGGATCCAAACCCCAGGAACCTAGTTCCAGAAGCCACACTGTAAACCACTATACCGCATTGCCTCTGCTTACGCAGATTGAGGAGAACATTATTGATTTGCAGCCCCCAAAACACCCCTCTTCACCCACATGTCAAATTCTATATTATTTTGTGGTCCAATTTCTAGCCTATGCTTTTTTTTTTTTTTTTTTTTTTTTTTTTTTTGAGACAGCGTTTTCCTCTTGTTGCCCAGGCTGGAGTGCAGTGGCGCGATCTTGGCTCACTGCAGACTCCGCCTCTCAGTTTCAAGTGATTCTCCTGGCTCAGCCTCCCGAGTAGCTGGGATTACAGGCATGTGCCACCATGCCCGGCTAATTTTTTTTTATATTTTTAGTAGAGATGGGTTTCACCATGTTGGCCAGGCTGGTCTTGACCTCCTGACCTCAGGTGATCCACCTGCCTCGGCCTCCCAAAGTGCTGGGATTACAGGCATGATCCGCTGTGCCTGGCCTAGCCTATGCTTCTAATCTTCCCACACCCTGCCCTCTCAGGTCTACCTCCAGGCTCTGGGCTACTCCTGGCCTGTTTCAGTGACAGCCCATTGTGGGGAATCGATTTATAGATCTGCCAGCAACTGCCTGCCCAGAAACCCTTTGGCTCCATCTCCCTCTTCCTGCTGCCTCTGCTGCATTGCTGGTCCAGCGGTGCAGGTCTCATCTGGAAAGCAAATGCCTGGGCTCAGCATGTCAGTGCTGACCTTTGGCCCTGTGTCCTGGCTTGACCCGTGCAGCCAGGGTGATTTTTCACTTAGGATCTTTGGATGTCCTTAGAGCTTCTCTTTTGAAGTAGTCCAATGAGCAAATAGATATGATGTGGCTTTTAAAGAGAAAAACATGACTCATATATAACAATGTTTACTGTTTATTCAAATTTCAAAGATGTATTTAAGCATCCACACATGGGCACGACACCATGCTGGGCACCAGGCCACCAAAGCCAGGTTCGGTGTGGTGAGTGAGGGGAGGACACACGTGGTCAAGGAACTAGAGTTCAGTTTGTGAGCCTCCGTGGCAGAGTTCTGTCCGAAATACTATGGGAGCAGAGACAACAAAGTAAATAATGTTGTTCAGGGAAAGGTAGAGAGAGTGGGATTCGAGTTGGGTTTTAGAGGGTGAATAAGCTGTCACTAGATGAAGAAGGAAGAGGAAAGAGGAAGGAAGCAGAGGAAGGAAGGGAGGGAGGAGTCGGAACACATGGGCAGAGGCTTAGTGGGTGGGAATGGGCTGTTTGAAGGAGGACGCACGTCTGGGGTGTCTGGGGTGTAAGCATCACGATGACTGCGGTGTAGGGACTGAACCCAGGTATGTGAATGACCTAATATTCCCGGCAGAGAGTGAGAAGCTCTGTGGATTTATAAGAGGGATATTGGCCAGGGAAAAACTATAGGAGGGGGCCAGGCATAGTTGCTCACACCTATAAACCCAGTGCTTTCAGAGGCCAAGGCAGGAAGATCCATTGAGCTCAAGGTTCAAGACCAGCCTGGGCAACATAAGGAGACTCTGTCTCTACAAAATATTTAAAAATTACCTGTGTATGGTGGTGCACACTTGTAATCCCAGCGACTCAGGAGGCTGAGGCAGGAGGATTGCTTGGGCCTGGGAGGCTGAGGCTGCAGTGAGCTGTGATCGCACCACTGCACTCCAGCCTGAGTGACAGAGTGAGACCCTGTCGAAAAAAAAAAAAAATAGCTAGTGGTGGTGGCATGCGCTTATAGTCCCAGCTACTCAGGAGGCTGAGTTGGGAGGATCACTTGAGCCCAGGAGATTTAGGCTGCAGTGAGCCAAGATTGAACCACTGCACTGCAGTCTGGGTGACACAGAAACACCCCGTCTCAGAAAACAAACAGGCCGGGCACAGTGGCTCAAGCCTGTAATCCCAGCACTTTGGGAGGCTAAGGTGGGTAGATCACCTGGGGTCAGGAGTTCGAGACCAGCCTGAACAACATGGTGAAACCCCATCTCTATTAAAAATACAAAAATTAGCTGAGCGTGGTGGCGGGCGCCTGTAATCCCAGCTACTCAATAAGCTGAGGCAGGAGAATCACTTCAAGCTGGAGGCGGAGGTTGCAGTGAGCCAAGATCGCGCCACTGCATTCCAGCCTGGGTGACAGAGTGAGACTCTGTCTCAAAAACAAAAACAAAACAAAACAACAACAAAAACAAAACAATACAAAAAGCCAAAACTATAGGAGAGGAAGGAAGGAGGCGAGGAATTTTCTGACATGGAGTCTCTGCTCTGAAAGTTAGACGTGAAGTCCGTGGCTAGGCTGGTTGCATCAGACGAGGCTGGCTGACATCTCCCAAGATGTCTCAAGATGGTTTATTGGTGAATTCACCCCACTCCAAGGGAGAAGCCTGAATCAGAAACCAGATTCCTCAGCTCACCAATGGGAATTGTCTTTCAGGGAAGGTCTATATATACCAAAATTACACCTGAAGGTCAATCTGTTGATTTACTGTAACTGTCAAAGCAAAAGTAATTCTTATTAGAATGTCAATTAGTTCATTTACAAAAAGAGATGTAAGTGATGTGTCCATTTTCTTCCCATCACTATGATGTGGTGGGAAGCTGGCCTGTCGAGCTGGGAATCAGAACCAGCAGTTGGTCACAAGATAGCTTCAATAAGGCCCGGTGACTCCATGTGCATGGCTAAAGTGCCTCTAGGATGGGACGTGTCCTGGCCCTGGCCAGGTCCTCTGGTCCAAATGTGGCTGATTGTCACTGTCAGGGCAGGCTCTGTGATGCTCTCTTTCTGAGGGAGACGGGGTCTTCTCACTCTGTCGCCCAGGCTGTAGTGCAGTGGCATGATCTTGGCTAACTGCAGCCTCTGCCTCCCAGGCTCAAATGATCCTCCCACCTCAGCCTCCCTAGTAGCTGGGACCACAGGTGCTCGTCACCATCCTGGCTAATTTTTTTTTTTTGGTATTTTTGTAGAGACAGGGTTTTGCCATGTTGCCAGGCTGGTCTCGAACTCCTGGACTCAAGTGATCTGCCTGCCTCAGCCTCCCAAACTGCTGGAATTATAGGTGTGAGACACTGTGCCTGGCCCCTTTCTGCACCTTCTGATGGACACATTCTTTATGTCTTAGACTCTCTAGTCAGCTTCCTCTTGGGAGGCTTGGAACTGAACTACCATCTCCAGAGTTCTCCCAACCTTGGCTACACAGTAGAATCACCCGGGGAAATTTAAAAGCCAGTCATGTCTGCAGTTTGCCCCCAGAGGCTCTGATCATATCAGGCTGAGGCGCAGTCCGGGCCTGTGGAGTTTTACAAGCTTCCCAGGTGATTTCAATGTGCAGTCAAGGTTGAGCACCTTTGTGAAAAGCAGCTCTGCATATTTCTGCCCTTGTCATTTGAGTGTTGACTTTGCTCTGAGAGGGTCACTTAATATGGATCAGGTACCAAGGGTTTCTCAAGCATTACCTTGTTTCATTCTTTTTTTTTTTCTTACAATATTCAGATGAGTCTGATACCTCGTTTAATTCTTCAAACAGGCCTACCAGGCAGTGGAAAAAGATCCACAGCCCAGGGAAGGCCATGAGGTGTAATTCTGCAAAGATCTGGGTTCACTCCCAGCCCCACCTTTTACCAGCCAGATGACTGTGGGCATGTTTCCTAATCTCTCTGAATTGTAGTTTCTGCATCTGTGAAATGGGTATAATTAATATCTGCCTTTCAAGGTTGTTATGCGGATTAAGTGAAACAAAGATGGAAATTATTTGGCCCAGAGTATTCTGTCCTGTACTGGCTTTTCCTTCTCAATAGGAGAATTGGGAGTGACAGACATCACATTCCTTGGAGGTCCTCAAGAAAGGGAGAGTTCCCCATCATATTCTGACCCAGAGATGTAAAGTTAAGAGGCATAAGGGGCTGGGTACTGTGGCTCATGCCTGTAATCCTAGCACTTTGGGAGGCCAAGGCAGATGGAATGTCTGAGCTCAGGAGTTTGAGACCAGCCTGGGCAACATGGCGAAACCCCATTTCTACTAAAAATACAAAAATTTGCTGGGGATGGTGGTGCGTGCCTGTAGTCCCAGCCATTTGGGAGGCTGAGGCTCAAGAATCGCTTAAGCCCAGGAAGCAGAGGTTGCAATGAGCCGAGATCATGGCACTTGCACTCCAGCCTGGGCAACAGAGCAAAACTCCGTCTCAAAAAAAAAAAAGTGGTATAAGAGACATGCAGCATGGAGGTGTTTGAGACCCGGGCCCTACTGAGAATGCTACAGCCTCTTTCCCTTCATATGATGAGGTTTCTGTGGCAGCTACAGGGAAGCTGGGGCCAGAGAGTCTGAGAGAAGAAGCAACAGCCTCTGAGAGGGAGATGAGGGGCAGATGGAGGGCCACGGGCCAGCTCCCACTTCCAAGAACCATCAGAGAGGTTTTCTTGTTCCAGCAGCATCTCCCCTGGGCCAAGCCAGTCAGGGGGCCATGTCTGTCTGTCTGGGACCCACTGTCTCCCCCGCCAGCACCTAGCACAGTACCTAGTGGACAAATTCTATTTTTTTTTTTTTTTTTGAGATGGAATTTTGCTCTTGTTGCCCAGGCTGGAGTACAATGGTGCAATCTCAGCTCACTGCAACCTCTGCCTCCTGGGTTCAAGCGATTCTCCTGCCTCAGCCTCCCGAGTAGCTGGGATTACAGGCACCTGCTACCACGGTCAGCTAATTTTTTGTATTTTTAGTAGAGACAGGGTTTCATCATGTTGGCCAGGCAGGTCTCGAACTGCTGACCTTAGGTGATCCACCCACGTCGGCCTCCCAAAGTGCTGGGATTACAGGTGTGAGCCACTGCGCCCGGCCCCTAGTGGACAAATTCTACCACTGATGTCAAAGAAAATTAAACTGCAGCCTCAGCACTGCTGCAGGCAGCCCCGAATGTTTCCTCTTGAGCCTCCAGAGTGCATCTGCCCCAGACACTCATTTGCCATCTGACCAAGGAAGGCAAGAGGGTGATGGGGACACTTTTCTAGGCCAGAATATGGAGAGAGCATCTGGACGTCAAAGCTTATGTCTTTTTTTTTTTAGACAAGGCTGGGGTACTCTGTCCTTCAGGCTGGGGTATGGTGGTATAATAATAGCTCACTGCAGCCTCGGACTCCTGGGCTTGTCACTTGATCCTCCTATCTCAAGCTTCCCAAGTAGCTAGAACTATAAGCATGTGCCACCACGGTCAGCTAATTTTAATAATTTTTTGTAGAGACAGAATCTCACTCTGTTGCTCAGGCTGACCTTGAACTCCTGGCCTCAAGCGATCCTCCTGCCCCAGCCTCCCAAAGCGCTGGGATTACAGGCACGAGTCGCCCTGCCTGGCTAGGATTCCAGTGTCTTCAGATAGTTCCTTTGATGCATAACAGGTAGGCTGTGGATGGACCTTCCAGTGTCAGAGAAATCTACCAAGGCCAAAAAAGCTTTTGAGTGATTTAAATACATTATCACTTTCCAGATGAAGAAATGGGTTCAGATGGGGTGCTTACTCACGGCCACAGAAACCCTAAGGATGAGCCCAGCTGACTCCCTGAATCCCTTTTAGCTCTGAGCCTGTGAGTTGGCCATGTAAAAGCCATTGTCCAAAGCCAAGATCCAACTGGGTCATTCTTCCACTTGATAGCAAATTGGAACCAACCCAATTGCCCAATGGGGAATGATTTGTTTACTATCGACTTGACAGAGTACCTCTTATCCTTTAAAAACCATCCATTTGGCCGGGTGCAGTGGCTCATGCCTGTAATCCTAGCACTTTGAGAGGCCTAGGCGGGTGGATTACCTGAGGTCAGGAGTTTGAGACAACCTGGCCAACATGACGAAACCCTGTCTCTACTAAAAATACAGAAATTAGCCAGGCGCGATGGCGGGTGCCTGTAATCCCAGCTACTCAGGAGGCTGAGGCAGGAGAATCGCTTGAACCCAGGAGGCTGAGTTTGCAGCGAGCGGAGATCGTGCCACTGCACTCCAGCCTGGGCAACAGAGCGAGACTTCATCTCAAAAAAAAAAAAAATCCATTTGAGTATTACATGACAACCTATAAAGATGCTTAAGATTAATATTAAATGGAAAAAGTAGATACAAAAGTGTATTTAGACTGTACTTACCTAACTAGGTAAACGCATGAGTGCATAGAGACAAGAACTGCAGTTTCACTTAGATGAATGACAACGGGATGTTGGAAGGAGATTTGGGTGTCTTTAAATTATTGTCACATTGTTTTTCATGCAGCTTAAAGGTCTGGATCATCACTGCTTACAGATGAAGTACACACTGCCTCGCATGGCCTCCAAGGCTCTGCTCACCCCACCCCCAATCAGCCTTTGCCATTCTGCCACCCTCACCCCATGCTCCAACCATCGGGGCATTCACAGAACCACGAGCCTTCGTGCCTCTGTCACTGCCAGAACACTGTGTTCCACAGTCCACTACTTGACTAAATTCAGCTCATTCACCACTTCAAATGTCACTCCCCAACTCCCAACGAAAAAGATACAGAAGAAACTCACCATATTATTTGACTTCAGGGAGGGACTAGAATCAGATGTGGGATGGAGACATAAACCCTTTTCTGAAATACAATTTTATTGAGCTATAAGTCACATACTGTATCATTCGCCCATTTAAAGTACATAATTCAATGGTTTCCATGGTGTTTGGTACATTCACAGAATTATGCAACCATGACCAGACACAAGTTCTTTTGTGCCTTTAGGATTTCGAACATGTGAATGTATTACTAATTGAATTAAATAAATGAATCCAATTAAACACACATAACCATCACCTCCTCTCTGAAGTCCTCCCAGACTCCCACCAGGGATAGATGGCTCCTCATTCTGTGCCCCACTTGTCTGTCATAGCTCTTTTTTTTTTGACAGAGTTTCACTCTTGTTGCCCAGGCTGGAGTGCAATGGCACGATCTCGGCTCATCACAACGTCCACATCCTGGTTCAAGTGATTCTCCTGCCTCAGCCTCCCAAGTAGCTGGGATTACAGGCATGCACCACCACGCCTGGCTAATTTTGTATTTTTAGTAGAGACAGGGTTTCTCCATGTTGGTCAGGCTGGTCTCAAACTCCCGACCTCAGGTGATCCGCCCACCTTAGCCTCCCAAAGTGCTGGGATTATAGGCGTGAGCTACTGCACCCTGCTCATAGCTCTTATCTCAGTGCTTTTGTTTATTTATTTTGTTTGTTTTTAGACAGAGTCTCGCTCTGCCGCCAGGCTGGAGTGCAGTGGTGTGATCTCAACTCACTGCAACCTCTGCCTCCCAGTTTCAAGCGATTTTCCTGCCTCACCCTCCAAGTAGCTGGGACTATAGGCATGCGTTACCAAACCTGGATAATTTTTGTATTTTTAGTAGAGACAGAGTTTCACCACGTTGGCCAGGCTGGTCTCAAACTCCTGACCTCATGTGATCCACCCGCCTTGGCCTCCCAAAGTGCTGAAATTATAGGTGTGAGCCACTGTGCCCGGCCAGTGTTTTTGTTTATAAAAAGACCTCTCCGCAGCCCAGACTCTGAGCTCTTTGAAGGCAAGTATGAAGAGAGTCATTTTTCTGTACCAATGCAAGTCTGGCATTCAGGAAGAGTCCCAGAAACGTTCGATGAGTGAATGAAGTTTTCTTTGCATCCGTGTAGATGGGGCATGGTAGGAGAGGCCAGAGGATGACCCAGCCCTCCTCACTTTGATCCTCATCTCCACTCCAACTCCACCTTCCCCTTCCTCATCTTGTTCCGTATCCTGTCCCCTCCCCATCGCCAACCTCCCCCCATTCCCTCTCCACCCCCTCTCACTTCCATCCTGCTCCATCCCCACCCCCACTCTGTTCTCCAAATCCATTCCCATTTTGACCTCCATCCATCTTTATTTCTTGAATAGACCCAGTTTTCTGAAATGCAAAGATGTATTGCTGGCCTCTTAGAAATAGCAGTGGGAGCTCTGTGGGCTCAGAGACACCCTCTTCTTCTGAGTATTCCTCCCTCCACCATGACACCACTATGAAGGCAATTTTATTTACCACAACAAATATTACTATAGAATTAACAGGGTCCCAACACATGGCAGGGACTGGAAAATACTTGCTGAATGAGTAAAGGACTTGTGAGTCTCTGGGGCAGCTGAATGAGACTGTTTCCATCACAGGACCCAGATGGGGAGGAGGAATGCCAGAGAAGCTGCAGACTCCCCGGCCACGGAGCCTGAGTGGAGCAGAGGTGGCCCACTGTCAGCCACAGGTCAAGTGTCAGGGTGGGGATGGGGCAGGCTCCACCAGAAGGCGGGGCCAGACCACAGGGCAAGGTGGAGATGAGTCTGTGGCACCCCCAGGAAGTTTACCAGATTTGCCCCAGAGCTTCTGACCCTTTGGATCTCTCTGGGCTGCATTCTTCAGGGTCCCGTTGCTTCTTTCTTGAAGGTGGAAGGAAATGTTCCCATCAGAGCCTTCCAACAGGCCACCTTGGGGGCTTCTCCTGAGAGCTCCTTGTGCACACACCCCTTCAGGGTGGCTTGGGTTGCGCCCTCAGACCCCAGTGGGGGGCCGTATGGCATCCTCCTTGGTCAGCAAGTGAGCCACAGCAGCAGGCCCCTCACAGACCTCAGCCTGGGGCCACAGGTCCCTTCTCCCCATCTCCGCATCTGGAGAAGCAACCTGTGGAGCAGCCAAGAGTGGCAGCCCTGGCTCTCTACAGCATTCATTTTCAGGGCAAGACAGAGCATTTCCACTATTATGCTCCCCCCCACTCTTTTTTTTTTTGAGACAGGGTCTCACTCTGTTGCCCAGGCTGGAGTGCGGTGGCGCAATCATGGCTCACTGCAGCCTCGACCTTCTGGGGTCAAGTGATCCTCCCAATTCAGCCTCCAAATTTCTTTAAACAAAAAAAAAAATGCAAGAAAGGCAAAACAAGATATTTATCTGGGCTGAGAGGGTAAAGAGAAGCTCTATCTTTGAGCTGAGACACAAAATGGAAAGAAGAGGCAGCAGCAGCGGCAGTAGCAGTTCTGCCTTTCCAAACCTTCCCCATCTAAGTGCTTTCAAGATATGCTGAAAGTCATGAATTGAAGTGTGGTTCCCACGGCTTTAGTCCTTGCATGAAGGTCCTTTTGCCAGAACTTACTTCCTTTCCAGCCCATATGGTTGACCTGGGGGTCCAGGCAGTTCTCAAGGGAACCACAGGATTCCATGTGATCTGGGATCCCAGTTGATGATCCCTCTTCTGGTCACAAGCTGAATTGGACCCAAATCTGCACCCTAAACTCCCTTCTTGCCAGATCCTGCCCAGTCAGTGCCGTCCCCTCAGACTGGGTGGGCAGCCTGGGCTTCCTGCTGAGACAGGACGCCCCTTCTCTTCTTGATCTCACTCCCAGAAAAGACACTGAAGGAGCAGAGGTGTGGACGCCACATACTGCGTAAGTTTCTCTTGCCTTGACACACCTGAGAAAGCTTGGTGTTTGAGCCCTACCTCCCCCCTACCTTACTCCCACCCCCAAATCCCCTCCTGGAAATTGTCCCGGTTCTTATTTATGCCTATACAAAGTCCACAGCCCATGACGGGCAGCCCTGGAGGCTGTTGCCCTGACCTGGCCTCTGGTCCCCCGCTGGGAGGCACGTGGCTCATTTGCATGCCCACTCCTGATTGGACAGCTCCCCACCTGGCTGCCGGAGCTCCTGAGACTTTTTTTTTTTTTTTTTTTTGAGACGGAGCCTCGCTCTGTTGCCCAGGCTGGAGTGCAGTGGTGCGATCTCGGCTCACTGCAACCTCTGCCTCCCAGGCTCAAGAAATTATCCTGCCTCAGCCTCCTGAGTAGCTGGGATTGCAGGCACACACCACCACGCCCGGCTAATTTTTGTATTTTTGCTACAGACGGGGTTTCACCATCAGCTGGGACGGGACACCCTCTCTTCTTGATCTCACTCCCAGAAAAGACACTGAAGGAGCAGAGGTGTGGACGCCTCATACTGCGTAAGTTTCTCTTGCCTTGACACACCTGAGAAAGCTTGGTGTTTGAGCCCTACCTCCTCCCCACCTTACTCCCACCCCCAAATCCCTTCCTGGGAATTGTCCCGGTTCTTATTTATGCCTATCCAAAGTCCAAAGTCCACAGCCCATGAGGGGCAGCCCTGGTCAGGCTGGTCTTGAACTCCCGACCTCGTGATCTGCCCACCTCAGCCTCCCAAAGTGCTGGGATTACAGGTGTGAGCCACTGCACCTGGCCACTCCTGAGGCTTTTTAGTGCCTACCCTCAGTGACTTTCTGGTCACCTATGCTGACTGCTGCAGAGTAACAGAGGCTACTGTCACCAGGGCCCTGGGACCAGATGACCCTTCATCTTTTTCATCCTTCCACCCACAAACCCCCTGGGCTGCTGTTGACACTTGACCATCCTTCCCCCTCACAAATGCATATTCTGCATGGCCTGTGTAAATGGCAGGAACTTGTAAGAGGATTATTAGTATAGGCAGATGACAAGATGACAGGAGAAACATTTTTTGATGACAATGAAATGCAGAGAGGCAAGATGAAGAAAGCTGTTCAGAGACATAGGTCCCCCAGAAGGAGATAACCAAGCATTGTCCTTCTTCAAACAAGACAGTCCCTGCAGATCCAAGGCTAACCCAGCCCAGGGGCAGAGGAGGACACCAGAAGTAAGGAATGCAGGAAGGAACTACAAGACCTGAGGCAACAGGGACGCTCCCACAGGACCTCCGCTACAAACAGCAGGGAACAGGCCAGGCGCAGCAGCTCACACCTGTAATCCCAGCATGTTGAGAGGCCGAGGCCGGAGGATCACTTGAGGTCAGGAGTTTGAGACCAGCCTGGCCAAATGGCGAAACCCTGTCTGTACCAAAAAATACAAAAATTAGCCTGATGTGGTGGCGCATGCCTGTAGTCCCAGCTACTTGGGAGGCTGAGGCTGGAGAATCGCTTGAACCTGGGAAGTGGAAGTTGCAGTGAGCCGGGATCACACCACTGCACTTCAGCCTGGGTGACAGAGAGAGACTCCATCTCAAACAAAAACCAAAAAACAAAAACCAGCAGGGAATAGAAGCTGAAGTAGCAGGAAAACCGAGAGGAGGAGGACTTTGTCAGCATGAGAGGGAACAGACAGAGAGAAGGACCTGCTATCCAAGGCCCAAAACTGAGATGCACATCTACTGGGGAACCTGCTCTGGGGCTTTGGGAGAACAGTCTGGTCTCTAGAGGCTCCCTATTCACCTTTAAGACCCAGGGCAGTCCAGGCATGGTGGCTCACGCCTGTAATCCCAGCACTTTGGGAGGCCAAGGCAGGTGGATCACTTGAGGTCAGGAGTTCGAGACCAGCCTGGCCAACATAATGAAACTCTGTCTCCCCTAAAAATACAAAAATTAGCCAGGCATGGTGGCGGGCACCTGTAATCCCAGCTACCTGGGAGGCTGAGGCAGGAGAATCGCCTGAACCTGAGTGGCAGAGATTGCAGTGAGCCGAGATCGTGTCACTGCACTCCAGCCTGAGCAACAAGAGTGAGAATCTATCTTAAAAAACAAAAAACAAACAAACAAACAAAACAGGACCAGAGGAGAGCTAAGGTGGCCCAAAAGAGCTTCCAAATTTACTGAATGCCACTAAACTCTCACTTAAAAATGGTTAAAGTGGCGAATTTTTTTTGTTTTTTTTGAGACTGGGTTTTGCTATTTTTGCCCAGGCTGGAGTGCAATGGTGCAATCTGGGCTCACTGCAACCTCTGCCTCTCGGGTTCAAGTGATTCTCCTGCCTTAGCCTCCCGAGTAGCTGGGATTACAGGTGCATGCCACCGTACCCAGCTAATTTTGTATTTTTAGTAGAGATGGGGTTTCACCACATTGGCCAGGCTGGTCTCGATCTCCCAACCTCAGTTGATCCGCCTGCCTCAGCCTCCCAAAGTGCTGGGATTACAGGTGTGGGCCACTTGCCTGGGCCAAGGTGGCAAATTTTATGTTACGTATATTTTATACAATTTTAAAAGAAGGAAAAAAGTATAGTCACTTTGGAAAACAATCTGGCAGTTTCCCAAAAGGCTAAACATAGAATTACCGCATAACCCAGAAATTCTACTCCTAGGCATATACCCAAGAGAACTGAAAACACATATCCACAAGAAAACTTGTGCATGAATGTTTATAACAGCATTATCTATAATGACCAAAAAAGTGGAAACAACTCAAATACCCACCAATGGATGAATGGATAATCACAATGAGATATATTGATACAATGAGATATCATTTAACCATGAAGAAGTGAGGCACTGACATACACTACAACATGGATGTATCTCACAAACATTACGCTAAGTGAAAGAAGCCAATCACAGAAGACAACGTATTGTTTGAATCTTTTCATGCCAGAATACAGGCAAGCCCAGTGGGACAGAAAGTAGGGAAGTGGTTATCTAGAAACGGAGAGGGATTGAGGGGAAATAGAAAGTGACTGCTAACACATACAGGGTTTCCTTCTGGGGTGATAAAAAATGTTCTGGAATTAGTGGCAATGGTTGCAAAACTTTGTGGGTATACTAAAAAACATGAAATTGGGTCAGGCACAGTGGCTCATGCCTGTAATCCCAGCACTTTGGGAGGCCGAGTCAGGTGGATCACCTGAGGTCAGGAGATTGAGACCAGCCTGGCCAACATGGTGAAACCCCATCTCTACTAAAAATACAAAGCAAAAAACAAAAAATTAGCCAGGCGTGGTGGTGGGCACCTGTAATCTTAGCTACTCGGGAGGCTGAGGCAGGAGAATCACTTGAACTGAGGAGGCAGAGGTTGCAGTAAGCTGAGAACGCACCATTGCACTCCAGCCTAGGCAACAAGAGCGAAACTCTGTCTCAGAAAAAAAAAAATCATGACATTGTATATTTTGTTTTATTTTATTTTATTTTATTTTGAGACGAAGTCTCACTCTCCCGCCCAGGCTGGAGTGCAGTGGCGCGATCTCGGCTCACTGCAAGCTCTGCCTCCTGGGTTCACGCCATTCTCCTGCCTCAGCCTCCCAAGTAGCTGGGACTAAAGGCGCCCACCACCACACCTGGCTAATTTTGTTTTTGTATTTTTAGTAGAGACGGGGTTTCACCGTGTTAGCCAGGATGGTCTCAATCTCCTGAAGTCGTGATCCACCCGCCTTGGCCTCCCAAAGTGCTGGGATTATAGGCGTGAGCCACTGCACCCGGCTGAAATTGTATACTTCAAAGGGATGAATTTTATGGTATGTGAATTTTGTCTCATTAAAAAAAACAAACTGTTAAGAAAACCAGGAGTGGTCTGGGGAAATGCTTAGCCACGGCTCCAGGCTGGGCCATGCCTCACCTCTCTGGATGGGAACTCAGCACAGCTGGCATCAACAAAGCTGACTGTCCCCTGTGTCAGGCATCACAGGGTCAGGAGGCTCCTGGCTCAGAGGGGGATGCGAAGGAGGGCAGTGGAGGGAAGAGAGTCCTGGCACAGGGAAGAGCGAACCAGGCTGCCGGCCCAGTGCCCAGCTGCTCCTCATCCCTCACACCCTGGCCCTGGAGCCCTTGGCCACATGCCCCATCCCAGGACCGCCTAGTTGTGAGAGAAGCCCCTGTGGGAGAAGGCAGGGAGGTCGGGGGCACAGGCAGCAGCCTGGGGCAGGCAAGCCAGGGGGTTGACCTCGCAGGCCCCAGCATCCTGGTCCCCTCGGAAGTAGATGGAGTCGGCAGAGTAGAAGGAGGGGTCTTCGTCAAAGAAGTTATAGGGTCGGAGGAAGAAGCCCACGCCGTTCCCCACAGTCACCGTGTTAGGAATGTCCTCTGCATGTGGGATATGCAGAAAACCAGCTGTCACCCAGGCCACCAAGTCCTAGCAGGGGAGAAGAAAGAGGATCACGAGGTCTGGCTTTGCTGAGGACATGCCCTGCCTCCCACAGTGACTTTGCAGATAGGGAGTCAGCTCACCCACCTGTATGTTCTTAGTTTCTCAGGAAAAATCTGAAATCATAAAGTTTCTTTCTTTCTTTCTTTCTTTTTTTTTTTTTTTGAGACAGAGTCTCGCTCTGTCACCTAGGCTGGAGTGCAGTGGTGTGATCTCAACTCATTGCAATCACCACCTCCTGGGTTCAAGCCTCAGGCACCCGAATAGCTGGAATTACAGGCACGCGCCACCACACTCTGCTCATTTTTGTATTTTTAGTAGAGATGGAGTTTCACCATGTTGCCCAGGCTGGTCTCAAACTCCTGAGCTCAAGATATCCACCTGCCTCAGCCTTCTAAAGTGCTGGGATTATAGGCATGAGCCACTGCACCCGGCCAAAGTTTCATTGTTAGTGGTTTCTGAAGATCCCTGAGGAATCTCGCTTCTGAGGCAGTGAAGTGGCTCATCTTGTCCCCCTGACTCCTCCCCTCCTCCCCAGCTGCCTGCTCACCCCTCTGTGCAACTAACCTGCCCTGCAATGGTCTCATTGTTGATGAAGTCAGTGAAGTCCACAGTGGGTGTCCAAGGATCATTCAAATTGTAGATGCTGGTGCTACTAGGTTCCTCCTCCTTCCGCTGGGTTACCGCCAGCTGGTACCTACAGGAGTTTTTTATTAGACCTACAAGTTCGTCAACTGTCCCACTGCCTGAAGCTGCACTGAAGAGTGAACACTAGGGGGAAATGAGCCCCAAAGTCTTGGAGTATTGAGCCTCTGTATCATTCTTTGTCCAGTTCTCCTTGCCTGTCTCTGTCTCTCTCTCTCTCCTCTGCAGACTTCCCCCACTTGTCCACTGTCCTGTACCTTAAACATCAACTGGCCCACCAGGCTTCAGGTAGAAATGTTGCTCATCCATCCATCTGGATCAGAGCATGATGTTGAGCCTGGGCCTTGGAACCATACATATGGACATGGCCTGTTTCCCATCCTAGGTCAAGTTCAGTATCTCAAATACCTAGATTTCAGGGAATCCTCCCTCCGATCTGTGTTGCCATCTCACTGTTTTTTTCCTTCAACCTTTAATGTGAACATTTTAAACATACAGAAAAATTGGAAGAATTGTATAGTGAACATCCACATACTCAAGTCTAGCGTCTACCATTAACATTTTCCTAGATTTTCTTCAGTGCCTCATATCTCAGCATTCCTCCACCCACCCATTAGGCTTTGTTTTGAGTGCCTACAGATTGTGGCCACAGGAATGTGTGTGTGTGTTTGTGTGTACCTGTGGGAAGTGGAGCAGTGTGGAGCCCTTCATACATTCTACCTGCCCCACTCCCTCCTGACCGCTGACCACTCACCTCCCCCAGCTGAAGCCTCTCTCCACGGAGCTGTTCTGGGGCAGTGGCTCCCCAGAAAAGCTGCGCACCTGGATGCGGTAGCCCCGGGGGTGACCCCACTTGTTGCTGTGGTTGCTGGCCAGGTACAGGTAGCGAGGGGTGGCGCCTCCCATGGGGAAGGTGGCTTGCTCCTCTTGTCTCCAGCAGCTTCCGGGTCACCTCCATCCTCTGCATCTGGTGCTCAGGGCTCCAGGGCACAGCCATGGGGACAAAGGCCATATCCTCGGCCCAGACCCAGTTCTCTAGTCCTGCTCAGGGTGGGATCGGGGAGGGCCTGTCATGCAACTGCCCTGGCCCCTCTGGACTCTGCCCCCACCTGGCTTCAGAGTGGGGGCAGAGTGGGGGCCAAAGAGCAGCCCAGAACTGAGTGTGCCCCTGCTTCTCTTCCCTCTCCCCAAGATAGTCCCAGTCCAGGGATTTGGAGGAGGGCTTTCTCCCTACTGTCTTCTCTGGTAATAATCCCAGATGCCTTGTGACTGGGCCTCCAACAATGTCCTCCCTCTGAGGGGCTGCATGGGAGGGTGTTTACCTGAGGTTGGAACAATCTTGTGGGCAATAGGCAGGTGGCACTCCTTCTGACCTGAAGACTTCCCCTCACATGTGAAGCCCTGTGGCATTGCCAGGACTGCCTTATCATGAAAATAAGCCTCACATTGACTGAACCTGAAGGAGCTGTGTAGGGAGCATGCCGAGTGCCTTCTGTGTATTCATGCTTTCACTTCTACAACAATCTCAAAAAGGAGGAACTATCATTGTCTCCATCTTACAGATGGGACAACTGAGTCTTAGAGCATTCAATAACGTACCCTGGTTGGTCAGCAAGGACACACGGTTAATATCATGGCAGTGCTGGGGACCTGGGTCTTAGTCTGGCCTTATACTGCCCACACATCAGCACATAGAGGAAGACAGCACAGAGAGACACCACAACAGAACAGCAGACATGGGGACCAAAGGGAAGGAAAACCAATACTGGGCCCAATGCTGCTGGGGCTTGGAGGTACCTTTCGCAGTTTGAAATTTGGCAGGGAGCAGGGAGCGGGGCTTAAGACACAATCTGTTTCCTGAACTTTTGGAGTCTGAATGATTTTATTTGAGTCTAACTAGGTCCCATATTAGGAGTCAAGTTAAGTGATCTGAGACAAGGAACAATAAATCAAAACATGCTGGTAGCTCCCTCTGCACCTTCCTAAGACCAGGAGAGAGGAGAGACTGATTCAGCAAACCCTTAGTTTCCTTTTGTAGACTCACTGCCCCTACTCCATACCCCAGTGTTTCCACCCTTAGGTGACAATTGCAGACTAAGAGTTTTTTTTTTTTTTTTGGTTTTTTTGAGACAGAGTTTTGCTCTCGTTGCCCAGGCTGGAGTACAGTGGCATGATCTTGGCTCACTGCAACCTCTGCCTCCCAGGTTCAAGTGATTATTTTGCCTCAGCCTCCAAGTAGCTGGGATTACAGGTGCACACCAGTATGCCCAGCTAATTTTTGTATTTTTAACAGAGATGGGGTTTCACCATGTTGTCCAGGCTGGTCTCGATCTCCTGACCTCAGAAGATCCACCCGCCTCAGTCTCCCAGACTGCTGGGATTACAGGCGTGAGCCACTGTGCCCGGCCAGAGACTAAGAGTTCTTTATGGTCCACGCGCACAAGTAGGCTCCTGTGGCTAATCACAATACCTAGTATTTCTCAAGAGCCCAGTATGTGTCAGGCACTGTTCCAAGTGTTTTAAAAGTTGTCACCATTTAATAACAGAGATAAAGATAGATGTGTGTTTATGGGTTGGTTGGAATATATGCTTAAATTTTCTAGCTAAGTCCACTGAGAGGGCCTAAAAGCAATGACATCCCAGTAATAATGAGCACACTTGGTGCCCAGATATTGGTTTCTAAATACCATTCTCCAATAAAGTGAACCTGATCTCCTTGGAGACAAGGTTGATTCCAGGGTAGAAGCAGGGAAAATGCCAGATGAAACTGAAACATTTTTGGGTGCCAGAAAGTAAAGAAGTGCTCAAAAACATGTGGAGGTATGTGAAAAGGACATAGGAACTAATCTGAAGGATCTCCCAATGGCCAAAGTTGGAAAAATGTGAGGAACAAAATAAATGAAGTACTGGGTTATAACCCTTAGAGTACAATAAAAAACCATGAGTCTATACAATTTGAATAAATAATTGAAAACAGAAATAAAAAGGAAGGACAACTCTTCCTTATGGAAAATTCCAATTAATAAATGTATAAGGAATAAGGAAAAAATTTTAAGGATAAAAGAAAATGTCCTATATATACATAATGAAATACTATTCAGCCTTAAAAGAAGAAAATCTCATTGCAACAACATGGATGAACCTAGGGGACATTATGTTAATTAAATAAGTCAGATACAGCAGGACAATACTATATGATCTCACTTATATGTGGAATCTAAAAAAAGTTGAACTCATAGCAGTAGGAAATAGAATGGTGGTTATCAGGGCCTTAAGGAGGGTGGAGTTGGGAAGATGTAGCTCAACGAATAAAAAATTTCAGAAGTTCAAGAGATCTATTGGACTGGGCATGGTGGCTCATGCCTGTAATCCCAGCACTTTGGGAGGCTGAGGAGGGAGGATCGCTTGAGCCCAGGAGTTCAAGACCAGCCTGGGAAATATAGCGAGATCCCCATCTCTATAAAAAAAATTTTAAGTTAGCTGAGGATGGTGACATGTGCCCATAGTCCCAGTGACTCAGGAGGCTGAAGTGGGAGGATTGCTTGAGCCCAGTAAGTTGAGGCTGCAGTGAGCTGTAATCACACCATTGCACTCCAGCCTGGGTGACAGAGTAAGACCCTGTTTCAAACAACAACAAAAACCCCAAAGAGATCTATTGTACAACATGGTGACTATAGTTAATATGTTATATATTCTTGAAAACTGCTAAGAGTAGGTTTTAAGTGTTCTCACCACTAAAAAATGATAAGGGCTGAGCATGGTGGTTCACACCTGTAATCCCAGCATTTTGGGAGATCGAGGTGAGAGGACCACATGAGCCCAGGAGTTGGAGATTGCAGTGAGCTATTATCACACTACCTCATTCCAGCCTGGGTGATAGAGTGAGACCCTGTCTCAAAAAAGAAAAAAGAAAAGGTAAGAAAAAAAGAATGTAAACCATCTGAGAGCAACAATGTTGTTTCTTTTGTTAAATTACATAGTTGGGTGCTTGGCACAAGTGTGCATTCATACATTTTTGTTGCTTGCTTGAACAATGTTGTTATATGAAAAAACAGAAGTGGCAAAACGTAGGTACATTATGATAACATTTGAATATAGAAATCTAAATACTTATATCAATATATCATATTTATACATAGTATACAATATAATAAATTCTATAATCACAGAGGTAATTTTTTAAAGCATGGAATACTTTTTTTTTTTGAGACAAAGTCTGGTTCTGTCACGCAGGATGGAGTGCAGTGGCTCAATCTCAGCTCACTGCAACCTCTGACTCCCAGATTCAAGTGATTCTCCTGCCTCAGCCTCCCGAGTAGCTAGGATTACAGCATACCCATGCCCAGCTAATTTTTGTATTTTTAGTACAGACAGGATTTCGCCATGTTGGCCAGGCTGGTTTTGAACTCCTGACCTCAAGTGATCCACCCCCCTCAGACTCCCAAAGTGTTGGGCTTACAGGCATAAGCTACTGTGCCCAGCCCAACGAAAACTTTTAAAGCTAGGCATGGAGACTTCAGCTCACCCCTCCAGCACCTTTGCCTCTGCCAGGATGCCTTACCTGCTACATCCAGGTCCACCTTGAAGTGGGCGCTGTGGGTGTGGACCGTGCCCAGGGTGTGCTCTGAAACTTTGTTTCCATACCTCTGGGCAGCACCAAAGGGGAATGCTGAGCTGATGTAGCCGGTGGTGTGGAGTCTGATTTCTATGGCCCCATTAGGGTGGAAGACCATATCCCACACATAGTCATAGTTGAGCACGGTAGACACAGATCTGATGACCAGCACTGTTTCCGAAAGGCCCCCAAAGTAATGGGAGTAGAAATCTGAGTGGTGTCGCCGCAGGGGGAGGCCCTGGTTCTGTTCAAATATACAAAAGGCATCACGTATTGTCTTGGCCGCCTGGGACTCAAAAAGGAAGTGCCAGTCCACGTAGGTGGCCAGGTAGGGGCAGTACACCCCATGGGTCAGGGGCGTGGAGAAGTGGCCCAAGCCAAAGCCACTATCTATGTACTGGCTTCGTAGAGCAGAAGGAGAATTGCCTCCATAGATGGCCAAGGCCGCCTGGACACTGACTTCATAGGCCACCCTCTCCCCTTGGAAGCGAACGTCAAAGATCCTTGGGCCACTGAATGCTCCGAGGCCAAAGGAGAAAGTCCACAGTGAGGAGGCCACTCGACTTCCCTGGACACTGAAGCGGGGGCCTTGGGGATGGAACTGCAGAGGGGGAGCTGGACCCAGGGGCACAGGGGACTTCAGGGACCAGGACCCACCTGTGCCATTGTCTGGGATCAGCACCACATTCACCAGGCTGGCCTCAAACTGGGCCTCCAGCTGGGCCAGGCTGTCGTAGTAGCGGCCTTGATAGAACACCTTCTGGATGGTCCAGCGGGCAGGGTCCAGGGCCTTGTGGTTCACTAGCAGCTCCAAGCCCACGTAGTGCAGGAAGAACCCAGCCCCCGAGATGTTGTAGTAGAGGCCAAACCAGGTGGCCCGGTCCCCTGATTGCAGACCACGGGGAGCCGTGGTCATTGTCACCAGGTTCCGTCCCCGGCGCTTGTAGAAGCAACAGTGGTAGAGAAGCCCAGAAGCCTGGGGCAGCTCTCTGTCGAAGATCATCTGGTCTATGTCCAGGTACTCTTGGAACAACATGGGGCGTCGGTGATAGGGCAGGGGGCCTCCATGACGCTCCACGGTCACGTCCCGCATGTAGGAGGGGTGAGGCAGTGGCCCCACCACCAGCTCACTCACGTTGGGCTGGGGTTGCCTGCCAAATAAGACGATGGCCAGTGCCTCCCGGGCAGGTGGGGGGCTCCCCCTGTCCAAGTGAGCCAGGGCTGCAGCCTTGGGAGGCAGCTGCAACTCCACTGAGAAGACATAGTTGTCCGAGGGCTGGGCCTGGGCTGCATCCACCAGCCCTGGCCCCAGCTGCTGGGTCAGAAAGCGCATCACAGCCGTCAGCTCCTCTCGGCTCAGGTCTGCAAACAGCTGGCTCTGGCCAGGGTGTGTCCAAGGCTGGGCACTGGGAGATATGGAGGGGCAATGGGGAAGCTGGTTCAGCTTACATTCCCTCTCACCTCCTTTCTCACTCCCAGCCCCACCTTCACCCATGCCTGTCACCAGAACACTAAACAGGGACAAAATAATGAAGACAGCCATAGCTAAAGCTCCTGGGTCGTCTTCAGGCTCTTGGTTCTGAATGCAGAATACAAAATAGACAATGATAAACAGATAGAGAGGACCTGGGTGCAGGATGTTTCTCACAGCCTCTGGAGGGTCCTGGTGTGGTGCTGCCGGTCAAGAGGAATGATGGATATTGTGAAAACCCCAAGGGCAGAGGGGTCGGGGGTGGAGCTAGAGGGGACTAGGAATCAGGTCGTGTTCAGGAGGTGGGGCAGAGTTAAACTTTGATTTTAAATGACCCACGTAAGCCTCTGTCCTCCTGTTCCAAATCAAACAACGCACTCAGGGTCAGGGTCAATGAACCAAGTAGGCAGAGAGGTGTGTTTTGGAGATAAGAGCTAGCAAGGTACAAGAGGAAGTGGGGGGCGCCGACTGTCCTGCGGCTCTCCTTTCTTTTCCCTCCAGGTGGAACTTTTCTCCTGGCTGCAAGGCTGCAAGGGAAAATCACCTGGCCACACCTCCACAGCCAGATTCCCTCCTTCCCTCCTCTAGTTTTTGATGTCCTCCAGGCTCTGCCTCCCACCACTCTCTCCTGCCTCCATCCATCCACTAGAATCCTAGCAGCAGCCTGAGGGAAGCCTGAGAGTAATGATGAGAAAGCAAAGCATCCAGCAGGGAGCTGGCGGGGCTGAAAGGCTGAGCCAGGTCAGCTTTGTGGCGGCCCCAAGTGCCCTAAGTCACTGTAGGGGAGTGTGCAGGGTGCAGAACAAGCTAGAAGCTGCCTGGTTCATTGGGGTGGGGGTGAGTGTGGGGGCAGGAACCAGAGTATAACCGAGACCTTCATGCCTCCCCTTGTACTAGACTGAGGGATAGGCCAGGGCAGAGGTCAGGTGGGGCTGGGAAACTGGCTGTGGACTTATCTCGGGCCTGAAAATCCTTTTCCAAAATGGTGCCGACATGGAGAGTGAAGCCACCTCTGTCCTTCACAGCCAATGGCTGAGCGGCTTCTTTTCCAGGTGACAAACATGTGGAAAGCCACTGTCATTTGGGCAGCCAGGTCCCGAGGGGAACTGGAAGAGACTGAGGGTTCCAGAAGGGGGATGTGCTTCCCTCGTGTACCTGGGGAAGAATCCTCTCCAACCTGGACACATCTAGGAAGACTTCTCAGGAAGAGATGTTCGAGCCGACCTTGAAGATGATGCATTCACTTGGCAGAGAAGAGGAAGGATATTCCAGCAAAGGCACAGAAACCTGAAACAGCTCAGCACAAGCAGGGAACAGCCAAGGATCAGCCTATTTGGTGGGAGTTGGGGAGGAGGGGAGTAGGCAGAGGAGGTAAGATCATGAAGACGCGTGGCGCATGTTTTCAGCAAGGTAGTCATTGCAGAAAGACAGTGAGACAGACACCTGGAAACCTAGACCAGGTCATTGACCCTGACCCTGAGTGCGTTGTTTTATCTGGAACAGGAGGACGGAGGCTTACGTGTGTCATTTAAAATCAAAGTTTAACTCTGCCCCACCTCCTGAACGCGACCGATTCCTAGTCCCCTCTAGCTCCACCCCCGACCCCTCTGCCCTTGGGGTTTTCACAATATCCATCATTCCTCTTGACTGGCAGCACCACACAGAGACCAGGACCCTCCAGATAAATCAACACCAGAAGGGTCAGGCTATCCAGAAATGTTTACGCCATTGGTTGTATTTTGATAAGGAAACTTGCCTGGTTTTCCTGCCTCTTGTTCTTTTATTTGACTTTATTTCTTTTGAGACAGTCTTGCTCTGTTGCCCAGGCTGGAGTGCAATGGTGCAATCTCAGCTCACTACAAGCTCCGTCTCCCAGGTTCAAGCAATTTTCCTGCCTCAGCCTGCAGAGTAGTTGGGATTACAGGCGTATGCCACCACACCCGGCTACTTTTTGTATCTTTATTTTATTTTATTTTAGATGGAGTCTTGCTCTGTTGTCCAGGCTGGAGTGCAGTGGCTCGATCTCAGCTCACTGCAACCTCCACCTCTCGGGTTCAAGCAATTCTCCTGCCTCAGCCTCCCAAGTAGCTGGGATTACAGACGCGTGTCACCACACCTGACTAATTCTGTATTTTTAATAGAGATGGAGTTTCACCATGTGGCCAGGCTGGTCTCAAACTCCTGACACCAAGTGATCCACCCGCCTCAGCCTCCCAAAGTGCTGGGATTACAGGCATAGCCACCGAGCCTGGCCTCTTGTTATTTAAAGCTGTAGAAGTAGTGGGGCTCATTTCAAGGCTGTAAGAAAAGTAGGGTTCCCTTTTCCTGCGGGATGGAATTTCAATATAACAACTCCTCCCTCCGGGCATGTGAGCCCTTCTTGTCCTCAGGGAAACCAAGAACCACATTTTCTCTTGCTGAGCTGGTTTTTATGCTCTGTAGAAGCTCTTCATGAAAAAAACCCTTTTTTAAAAAGTTGGTTTTTTTTGTTTTGTTTTGTTTTGTTTTGTTTTGTTTTTGAGACATGGTCTCGCTCTGTCACCCAGGCTAGCATGCATGGAGTGCAGTGATGTCATATATAGCTCACAGCAGCCTCAAATTCCTGGGCTCAAGCAGTCTTCCCGCTGCAGCCTCTCTAAGCTCTTGGATTACAGATGACAGCTCCCTGGATCAACTTGGGAAGGAGGAAGGTTTTTGAGAGATCCCCTACAGAGTGAGGGCAGATCTTCGGGGAATTTTGTGGGATTCACAAGTAGGGAGTGTGTGTGTGTGTGTGTGTGTGTGTGTGTGTGTGTGTGTGTGTGTTGAGGGAAAGAATGGCTAGAGCCCACTCTCCCGCCCAGCAAGGCCTTAGGGAAGTGATAGCCTCAGAGGGGAACTCATGCCTAGGCCCCTCCTCTGTCCCTGCCTTGGCAAGACTTGGCAAGGCAGTGGAAAGTGAGTTTAACAGCAGTGATCACTGTCCACTGAAGACTAGCTGACAGTCCCCAAAAGTCCCAGATTCCAGAGTCTTACCTAACCCTAAAGATGAGCACCCTCAACAAACATGCCTGGAGTTTAATTTCCTGCCAGCCAGGTAGCTGAGGGCACAGAGCTGGTTATCGAACATTAAAAAAAAAAAAAGGCCAGGAGTGGTGGCTCATGCTTGTAATCCTAGCACTTTTGGAGGCTGAGGTGGGCAGATCACCTGAGGTTGGGAGTTCATGACCAGCCTGGCCAACATGGTGAAACCCCATCTCTACTAAAAATACAAAAATTAGCTGGGCGTGGTGGCCCACGTCTGTAATCCCAGCTACTTGGGAGGCTGAGGCACAAGAATCACTTGAACCTGGGAGGTGCAGTTTGCAGTGAGGCAAGATTGTGCCACTACACTCCAGCCTGGGTGACAGAGCTAGACTCTATTTCAGAAAAAAAGTAAGAGGAAAGAAAGGAAGAGAGTAAAAGAAGAAAGAAAGAAAGAAGGAAAGAAAGAAAGAGAGAGAGAAAGAAAGGAAGGAAGAAAGAAAGAGAGAGGAAGGAAGGAAGGAAAAGGGAAGGGAAGGGAAAGGAAGGAAAGGAAAGGAGAGACGGAGGGAAGGAAGGAAGGAAGGAGAGAGAGAGGGAGGAAAGGGAAGGAGGGAGGAAAGGAAGGAAAAGGGAAGGGAAGGGAAAGGAAGGAAAGGAAAGGAGAGACGGAGGGAAGGAAGGAAGGAGAGAGAGAGGGAGGGAGGAAAGGGAAGGAGGGAGGAAAGGAAGGAAGAAAAGAAGGAAGGAGGGAAGGAAGGAAGGAAGGAAAGAAAGGGAAGGGCAGGGAAGGAAGGGAGAGAGAGAGAGAAAGACAAGAAAAAGAAAGAAAGAAGGAAGGAAGGAAGGAAAGAAAGAAAGAAAGAAAGCCAGCCAGCCAGCCAGGCACGGTGGCTCATGCCTGTAATCCCAGCACTTTGGGAGGCTGAAGCGGGTGGATCACCTGAGGTCAGGAGTTTGAGACCAGCCTGACCGATATGGTGAAACCCTGTCTCTACTAAAAATACAAAAATTAGCTGGGTGTGGTGGCAGGCGCCTGTAGTCCCAACTACTGGGGAGGCTGAGACAGGAGAATTGCTTGAACCCGGGAGGCAGAAGTTGCAGTGAGCCGAGATCATGCCACTGCACTCCAGCCTGGGCCACAGAGCAAGACTCCGTCTCAAAAAAAAAAAAGAAAAAAGGAAAGAAAAAAGAAAGAAAGGAAGGTAACCGGGCATGGTGGCTCACATCTGTAATCCCAGCACTTTGGGAAGGTGAGGTGGGAGGATTGCTTGAGCCCAGAAGTTCAAGATCAGCCTGGGCAACATAGCAAGACCCACATCTCTACAAAAAAGTTAAAAAAAAAAAAAAGAATTAGCTGCTGTAAGGCATGATCATGATGCCATCACATTTCAGCCTGGGCAACAGAGGAGGATGCTATCTCAGAAAAAGAAACAAAAAGAAAAGTGACATTTAATACTTACGCCCGAATGTTGGGGAGTAAAACTCACACCCAATATTCCCATCAATGAGCAGTAACATGGAGGTGAGGAACTAGAAAGCTTCTTGAAGTCAAGACAGACAATGGAGTTACTGTAACTAAGGCAGGAAGGGGTCATTGGAAACAGGTTGTGAATCAGAAATTTAAAGAAAATAAATACTGTATGTATTCACTCCAAGAAAAGTAAAGGTTAAATGAAAAACAGAAGTTTTCTTCTACTGTAGGGAAGGCTATAGACAGGTCATGGTGACCTAGCCTGCAGAAATAGGCTCCAGACACCCCCGAGCAAAGTTAAAAGAAGAACAAATTCTTTTGCTGTCTCCCCTTTAAACCATTAATTATGACTGTTTGCCAACACTTGTATTCAGTAAAATTTATAAGTTTCTGTTTTACAAGTTATGCCAAGTCAACAGTTATGCTATAGATTATGTGACTTGTCACTACATAGTTTACTGCCTTTGTCCTGTTTCTGTGTACTAGCCTGTATAAGCTAAACTCTGTCTTTGTTCAGTGCTCAGCTTTTTAGCTGTGAGTCCACTGAGCTGGTACACACCTAATAAATATCCTCCTGTATTCACCCATACTAGTCTCTCTAGTCCTCTGTGTCCTGCAACAGTTGTGTGACCTTTAGGATAAAGGAAATAAAATCTGATATCAAGGCCTAGCCACAAGGCAATCCATCCCAGCCAGGGAACTTGTGTCTGGTCCTTTGGTAAGTTACGGTCAATAGCGGGGAAGGTACCTCCAGCTCTTGGCTAAGAACATGCCATTAAGACAACTAATGTTGGGGCTGGGCACAGTAGCTCACGCCTGTAATCCCAGCACTTTGGGAGGCCAAGATGGGCAGATCACTTGAGGTCAAAAGTTCAAGAACAGACTGACCAACATGGTGAAACCCCATCTCTACGAAAAATACCAAAATTAACTGGGCATGGTGGTGGGCACCTGTAATCACAGCTACTCAGGAGGCTGAGGCAGGAGAATTGCTTGAACCTGGGAGGCAGAGGTTGCAGTGAGCTGAGATCACACCACGGCACTCCAGCCTGGGTGACAGAGCGAGACTCTGTCTCAAAAGAAAAAAAAAGACAACTAATGTTGACCAGGTGCAGCAGCTCACACCTGTAATCCCTTCATTTTGGGATGCCAAGAGTCGAGAATCACATGAGCCCAGGAGTTCAAGACCAGCTTGGACAATACAGAGAGACTTCATCTCTACAAAAAATTTAAAAAAAAAATTAGCCAGGCACATCCTAGCTACTTGGGAGGCTGAGGCAGGAGGATTGCTTGAGCCCAGGAGTTCAAGGCTGCAATAAACTATGATTGTGCCATTGCACTTCAGCCTAGGTGACAGAGCAAGACCTTGTCACTAAAAAAAGAAAAAACAGAAAGAGAAAAGATTTATTTTGGCTGAGTGTGGTGCCTCATGCCTGTAATTCCAGCACTTTGTGAGGAAGAGACAGGAGAATGGCTTGAGCCCAGGAGTCCAAGACCACTCTGGGCAACATAGCAAGGCCTCATCTCTACAATAACTTAAAAAATACATATATATATATAGGCTGGCATGGTGGCTTATACCTGTAATCCTAGCACTTTGAGAGGCCAAGATGGGCAGATTCCTTGAGCTCAGGAGTTCAAGACCAGCCTGGGCAACATGGCAAAACCCTATCTACCAAAAATATAAAAAATTAGCCAGGTATAGTGGTGCATGCCTGTGGTCCCAGCTTCTTGGGAGGCTGAAGTGGGAGGATCACTTGAGCCCACAGGGTGGAGGTTGCAGTGAGCCAAGATTGCACCCCTACACTCAAGCCTGGGCAATACAGTGAGAACCTGTCTCAAAAACAAAACAAAACACCAAATCATATGTGTAGAGAGAGATTTGGCCAATGACAAATATTGACAGTTAAAGTAAGAAAGGCTGGCTGGGCGTGGTGGCTTACACCTGTAATCCCAGCACTTTGGGAGGCCGAGGTGGGAGGATCACTTGAGCCCAGGAGTTTGAGACCAGGCAACAGAGCGAGACATGGTCTCTACAAAAAATTTTTTTTTTGAGACAAAGTTTCACTCTTGTTGCCTAGGCTGGAGTGCAGTGATGTGATCTCGGCTCACTGCAACCTCCGCCTCCCAGGTTCAAGCGATTCTCCTGCCTCAGTCTCCGGAGTAGCTGGGATTACAGGCACCCGCCACCATGCCCAGCTAATTTTTTGTATTTTTAGTAGAGATGGGGTTTCATCAAGTTGGCCAGGCTGGTCTTGAACTCCTGACCTCAGGTGATCCACCTGCCTCGGCCTCCCAAAGTGCTCGAATTACAGGCATGAGCCACCGCGCCTGGCCTACAAACAGGCCTCTAATTCCAGCTGCTCGGGAGGCTGAGGTGGGAGGATCGCTTCAGTCTGGGAGGTTGAGGCTGCAGTGAGCCATGGTGGTACCACTGCACTCCAGCCTGGGTGACAGAGCAAGACCTTTTCTTAAGGGGGGAAAAAAAAGAAAAAGAAAAAAGAAAAGAAAAAAAGAAAGAAAGGCTGAGATCACCCACGGAGGACTTCTGGAGAGAGGAGAAAGGAGGACCAAGGACAAAACCCTAGAAAAGGCAAGAGCTTGGGACTCCATGAGTAGGTAGGGGGAGCAGAAGTCAAGGAGCCTGAGAAGACTGAGAAGGAGCAAATATGGATGAAAAGGGGACAATGTGGGAGAGTCAAGATGGGAGAGGGTTCCAAGAAGGGAGGACAGTTGGTGTTGTCAAACGCCACCTAGAGGTCCAGAAAGTAGGCGGCCAGGAGCTCCTGTTGATTTTGTGTTTAAGAAGTCACTGGGGGCCGGGTGCTGTGGCTCACACCTGTAATCCCAGCACTTTGAGAGGCCAAGGCAGGCAGATCACTTGAGGTCAGGAGTTCGAGACCAACCTGGCCAACATGGTGAAACCCCGTCTCTACTAAAACTACAAAATTAGCCGGGCATAGTGGCAGGTGCCTGTAATACCAGCTACTCAGGAGGCTAAGGCAGGAGAATCACTTGAACCTGGGAAGTGGAGGTTGCAGTGAGCCAAGATCATGCCATTGCACGCCAGCCCGGGTGTCAAGAGTGAAATTCCATCTCAAAATAAAAAAATAAAAGAGGCGAGGCGAGTGGGCACACCTCATGTCCTCACAGGGGGTTGCCATGTTCACATTCCTGGAGAAGTCCTAGTCATGCCCTCTGACCCAAGCCTCAGGGATTCCCTTGTCCAACTCCTTTATCTCAGGCCACTGGGCCCCAAGTCCTGAAGATCTGAGCCTTGGCAGCACCAGTTCCTTCAGAACCTGACATCCTCAGCCAGTAATCACTCCTAGACAATTGACCACAAGTCTGAAGCCAAGACTCCAGACAACTTCTGTGGTCTAAGGAAGAGATTGGATTGGGGTGTGGGGCTGGAGGTCCACCTTGCGGCCCTTCTGACCCGAGCTGAACTGATGTTCTAACAATCTAGATGTCCATTCTGCCTCCCCTCATCTGGGGCCTGGGGCAGGTGGCATCATCACCATGCTGAGATATAAGGAGGCAGACACAACCAGTCACGTTTTCATATAAAAGCTTGTGAGAATTGACATACAATTACACACACAACACATACAAACACTTTGGTCTGGAGATGGGTTTCAAGGCAACTAAATTCCAGTGAACAAGATGGTGAGGGTGTGGGGGTGGATATCTGAATTCCTTTGCTCCCCTTCCCCCAGCACTGATGATGGTGCAAGTAGCCATAAGAAAGAGCCGTAAGGAGGTGGGGGCAAGAGGATATGCATTGAAAGGAGAAGTTCAGGCCGGGCACAGTGGCTCACACCTGTAATCCCAACACTTTGGGAGGCCAAGGCAGGCAGATCACCTTAGGTCAGGAGTTCGAGACCAGCCTGGCCAACATAGTGAAACCCCGTCTCTACTAAAAATACAAAATTAGCCGAGCGTGGTGGCAGGCACCTGTAATCCCAGCTACTCAGGAGGCTGAGACAGGAGAATCGCTTGAACCCGGGAGGTGGAGGTTGCAGTGAGCCGAGAGCGTGCCATTGCACTCCAGCCTGGGTGACAAGAGTGAATCTCCATCTCAAAAATTAAAAATTAAAAAAAAAAAGAAAGTTCAAGTCCTCAGGTCAGAGGGATTATGAAGCCTGCATCAGTGTCCCAGCAGGCCACAGCATCCCCTTTCTCCTGCATCTCTGTCTTGAGTCTGCCCTTCTCTCCATCTCTCCCTGTCCTCCTTCACTCCTGCCTCCACTCCTGGCCATATTATGAATTAATATGCCATTGCAGCCCCCCTGCTCCTTACTGAAGGCTTTCTTCCTGTTCTTTAGAGCCTAATTTCTCTCCAGCTCACTGATTCCTCCCCATCCATTGTTCCACTGACCTACGGCAGAACTTGGGCTTGGGGCAGAACAGACAGAAGGTAGCAGAAGCTTCCATGATGCTGGAGCTCCCAGAACATATTCTGGTCTTTTTCTGGTCAGAAGCTGAGTGGCATCCAGAATGTTTCCTGCACTTTACCTCCTGCCCTGGCCTGGGCTTCTGGCAAGCAGAAGTCACCTCTCCTCACTGCTTCTCATTGCCCCTCATTGAGAGAGAGAGAAGACAGGAGAGAGGGAAAGGGTGGGGTGTGTGTGTGTCAGGGAATTAACCGAGGTTTAACATTTCCTCAAAGATGTACAAGCATGAGAAGGCAAAAGGAGTTACTAGAGGCCACACCTGCTTCTCTGGATCTCAAGAACTGGAGAAAATTTCATCCCTGGTCCCATTCCTTAACCCACTTGACCCTACCCCCAACCTGTTCCCCACCAAAAAAAAAAAAGTGTCAGTAAAAAAAAAAAAGTCAATTCCTGTTTAGGCCCATTTATTGTTTATTTTGAGTAGGTAATGCAGTCACATGGTTCAAAATTCAAAATGTACAAAAGGGTATAAGTGTTAAGACCCTTCCCTCTCCTGTCCTCAACCTACTGGTTCCCCTCCCAAAAGTAATCAGTGTTATCCATTTATTCTGAATAGGCATACGTTAGCAATTATGTATTTATATTCTACTCCTTTCTGAAACACAAATGGGAAGTGCACTATACACATTTCTGTGGCTTGCCTTTTTCACCTGAAGATTATTACATATTAGTATATAAAGACATACAATTATTTTTTAGCTGCATACTATTGTATTGTAAGGCTGTATCAGAATTGATTTAACCAGTCCTTTAGGGAAAAAAGTTTCTGTTGTTTCTCATCTCTTGCTATTTCTTTGTCCCCATCCCCAATCCAGACCTCAGGAGGGACAGCAGTGATGGGAAGGGAGCCCAAGCCTGGACCAGGCCAGGCTCTGCCCCACCCAGGCCAGGCCCCTCCCCACTAGGGCAGACCCCCACCTTGCCCAGGGCCCAGCTCATTTGCATGCCTGAATGTGATTGGACAGCCCCCTCCTGGCTGGGTGGCTGGAGTTGTAGGGGCTTTGGCTTCTCATCTTTGATGCTCACCCTTCGTTTCCACTCCAGCCTCCCAAACAGGCTGTTGCAGAATACAGAGCCCTGGTACAAAATGACCATTCTTCATTATCATTGCACCCCCAAATCACTTGAAATGCTAACTTGAGCTGCTGCTGTCACGATGACCATCCTCCTCTATAGAGAGCATGAGGCAGGCAGACACAAATGCACACAAGCAGCTATCCTGAAACACACCCAGCCCCAGGACAAGGGTAGGAGCAACTCCTACTCCCAATAAGCAACAGACACAAGGGAACGACACACAGGGATTGGCCACTCTGATTAGGGGTCCCGTGACCTTGAGACTTCCATAGGGCTGGAGAGCAGACGGAAGTTGATTGAAAACTGAGGGCTGGGGGAGTACCAGGGGCTGGGACATAGGGATATCCCCTCAGGATTCGGGAGAAATTGCAGGATAGAAGAGAAGGCAGGAACAGGAGGAGGAGGAGGAAGTAGGTGAGAGAGAGGAAGACGAGAAGGAAAGGACCTGGATGAGAAGGAATGTGAGCAGAAGCATCCTTTCCAGCTCAGCTATGGACTTGCAGGACTGGCAATCCTACCCTGGGGTCTCCAGGGAATAGCCCCCTTTTAGAGTCCTTGGAGGTGGCCTAAAAAGATTCGGGAAAGCCAGACAGCAAAAAAGGGAACCATCTAGGGAAGCCCTCGGCCACGGCTCCAGGCTGGGCCATGCCTGGCCTCTCTGGATGAGAACTCAGCACAGCTGGCATCAACAAGGCTCAGTGTCCCCTGTGTCAGGCATCACAGGGTCAGGAGGCTCCTGGCTCAGAGGGGGATGCGAGGGAGGGTAGTGGAAGAAACAGAGTCCTGGCGCAGGAAAGAGGGAACCAGGCTGCCGGCCCAGTGCCCAGCTGCTCCCCATCCCTCACACCCTGGCCCTGGAGCCCTTGGCCACATGCCCCATCCCAGGACCGCCTAGTTGTGAGAGAAGCCCCCGTGGGAGAAGGCAGGGAGGTCAGGGGCACAGGCAGCAGCCTGGGGCAGGCAAGCTAGGGGGTTGACCTCGCAGGCCCCAGCATCCTGGTCCCCTCGGAAGTAGATGGAGTCGGCAGAGTAGAAGGAGGGGTCTTCGTCAAAGAAGTTATAGGGTCGGAGGAAGAAGCCCACGCCGTTCCCCACAGTCACCGTGTTAGGAATGTCCTCTGCATGTGGGATATGCAGAAAACCAGCTGTCACCCAGGCCACCAAGTCCTAGCAGGGGAGAAGAAAGAGGATCACGAGGTCTGGCTTTGCTGAGGACATGCCCTGGTAGGGATTCAGCTCACCAGCCCAAGGATCATGAGTCTTTAAACATTTTTTCCCACTGGATAGAAGTCAAAGCATAAGTAGTCCATTTCATATTAGGAACACCTGCTTCCCTGTCCCTGGCTTGCAGCCTCCATCTCTGACATTTCCCATCATATTGCCCATTGCCTATCTACCCCCAGAGGGTGACACCCACAGGCTACTTCAGCTCCTCTTCCCCTAACTCTCCAAGAGTTCCCCACAACTGAGGAAAGAAGGGTGGAGGAAAAAGAACCAGCGCTTGGGAAGCAGAACCAGGCCAACATTGTGAAATTCATCAAGTCAGGAATGGGAGAAGCTTCAGATACAGGAGATGTCATTTTCCCTGGTAACTTCCATCCCTCCTGAGTCCTGGAGCCTGGAAAGGACTCAGTCCATGAAACTGGAACTAAGAGGGCTCTAAGATCTCAAGGACAGGCCCAGGGCCTCACTCAGTGTCTGCATATGGACACCCAGCTCAGGAAGGTTCCCTCAAAGGATAATGATCAGATATACTGAAGTGCAGAAGGCAGGAATCAGCACCACCCCTGAGAAGTGCAGTGGTTTTCAGGGACCCTCCCAAGAGAAAGCAAGGCTCATCCTGTACCCCCTACCCCGGCCAGCTGACCTTTCCAGCAATGGTCTCATTGTTGATGAAGTCACTGAAATCCACAGTGGGGGCCCAAGGGTCATTCTGATTGAAAACGCTGCTGCTACTGGGCTCCTCCTCCTTCCGCTGGGTCACAGCCAGCTGGTACCTAGGGAGGCACTGGTCAGGCCTCCATGGCCATTGACCCCATCCTGCTGCCTGATTATGATGAAAGGGAGCTGAGTGCTCAGAGCTCAGCTTCCCCAATTGCAGTCACACAACTGACTCGGCGCTACAGAATCCCCGACGTCACCCTAAGGGGGGTCAAGTCCTCCTGTTTATCCCCAGCCATTTAACCGCACAACCCCTCTCCCATCCAAAACAGAAGAGAGTTCTCACTCCTGGGCTTTAGCCTCCAAGGGGAAAATGTGCCCATCATGGTTTCTTTGGATAACTAGAAAAACCTTTGGCCAGGCATTGTGGCTCATGCCTGTAATCACAGCACTTTGGGAGACCAAGAAGGGTGGATCATGAGGTCAGGAGTTCGAGACCAGCCTGGCCAACATGGTGAAACCCTGTCTCTACTAAAAATACAAAAATTAGCCAGGTGTGGTGGCGTGCGCCTGTAATCCCAGCTACTGGGGAGGCTGAGGCAGGAGAATCGCTTGAAACTGGGAGGCGGAGGATGCAGTGAGATTGCGCCACTGCACTCTGGCCTGGGCAACAGAGCAAAACTCCATCTCAAAAAAAAAAAAAAAAAAAAGGAAAAGAAAAGCCTTCCTGAGAGAGCTCTCCCCTCACCTACAGTGTGAGCTGAGTGTCCACCAACACTCCTTTCCCACTCTCACTGCCCCCCTCCTCTCTGACTGCCCACCACTCACCTCTCCCAGCTGAAGCCTCTCGCCATGGAGCTGTTTTGGGGCAGCGGCTCTCCAGCAAAGCTGAGAATCTGGATGCGGTAGCCCCGGGGGTGACCCCACTTGTTGCTGTGGTTGCTGGCCAGGTACAGGTAGCGAGGGGTGGCGCTTCCCACGAGGAAGGCGGCCTGCTCCTCCGTCTCCAGCAGCTTCCGGGTCACCTGCAGCCTCTGCAGCTGGTGCTCAGGGCTCCAGGGCACAGCCATGGGGACAAAGACCATATCCTCTGCCCAGACCCAGTTCTCCAGTCCTGCTCAGGGCGGGATGGGGGAGGGCCTGTCAGGCAACTGCCCTGGCCCCTCTGGACTCTGCCCCCATCTGGCTTCAGAGTGGGGGCCAAAGAGCAGCCCAGAACTCAGTGTGCCCCTCCTTCTCTTCCCTCTCCCCAAGATACCTCCAATCCTTTAGCCAAAGCTGTTGACCTATAAATTAAAATATTTCATCAGGGAGTTCATTCCATTTCACTCATTCATTCTTTCAACATTCATTAGCAGAGAGGACTGTACTTGTCCCTGGGGATAGAGATGAATGATCATCCTTACCCTCTTGCTTTCCACGCAGACAGACAAACCACTGACTGGCCTGTCCTGTGAGAGGAGCATGGCCTAGGCAGCTTCCGGATCACAGGAATACAGTTGCAGGCAGGAAAAGGGGGCCCTTCCGGGCAACTTTTCAGCCTGGCCTTAAAGGACATTACCAGAAGAGATGATATGGAAGGACATTCTAAGCAGAGACAAAGCATAAGCAAACAGGAGGATGCCTGACTGTAACACGTGAAGTGCGTGTCCAGGGACATGGAGTATTTGGGTGTAGCTGTGCAGAGCACAGCAAGGCAGGGTGGAGCTGCACCGTGAAGGAAAGAGTTTTGAGGGGGTTCTGCAGACAGGATCCCACAGGTGATGACGAAAGTGAGAGCTGAGTAAAGGGCAGGCTGGTGTGGATGGGAGGCCCTCTGGGTGCAGAGTGGCTCTTGGCTCTGAGAGCAACAAGAGCAAAAACAGCAGAGAGAGGGCTGGCACCTGCACAGCATGACAGTGTGACCTGGCGAGATACTGCAGGTGCAAAACAGAAACAAAACAAAACAAAACAAAACCAAAAAAAACACCTGGTGACTGACTCAATGTGGGGAAAGACAGTGAAAAGACAAAGATGAAGACTCCAAGCCATCATGTAGCCTTGGCTCTCTCTGTGACCAGACTCCAGGATCTATCCAGAATGCTCCACAGGATCCATGTGACCCCTCACACTTAAGTGAATTGTGCCCAGAGAAAGAAGGAAAATCAGGGAGGAGGAGGGTCCATCTCCAAAGGAAATGTACAACCTGGAATGACTGACCTGCACATGCTAGGGACGTGGTAGAATGCAAAGAGATCCTCCAACACACCACCACCACAGGCCAGACACAGAACTGAGCTGACAAACAGAAGGCTGCTCCCAGCAGCAGAGCCCATATAAGTACAAGGGAGAGAAGAGGGCAATGGGGACACTGTTAGCCCAAATCCTGCCTCCTCCCTGAGCTCGGCCATTTCCCAAGATCTTTGGATGAGGTCACGTGGAGGAAGGCTGCAGCTTTGCACCTAGCCAGTGAGCTAAGATCCAAATAAAACTCAGCAGCCAACTCTCTCCCATCCAGCAAAAGGGGAAGTACAAAAATCCACATCTTCCTTTCTGGGATAATCTACATAAAACCCAAAGCAAATGGACACAACTTTTCAGCCGTTCTTCCAGAAGCCTTCTCCCCACCAAAATGTCTTACCTGCTACATCCAGATCCACCTTGAAGTGGGCGCTGTGGGTGTGGACCGTACCCAGGGTGTGCTCTGAAACTTGGTTCCCGTACTTCCCAGTAGCACCAAAGAGGAATGCTGAGCTGATGTAGCCCGTGGCATAGAATCGGATTTCTATGGCCCCACTGGGGTGGAAGACCATATCCCACACATAGTCATAGTTGAGCAAGGTGGACATAGATCTGACGACCAGCACCGTTTCCGCAAGACCCCCAAAGTAGTGCGAGTAGAGATCTGAGTGGTGTCGCCGCAGGGGGAGGCCCTGGTTCTGTTCAAACACACAAAAGGCATCACGTATTGTCTTGGGGGCCTGGGACTCCAAAAGGAAGTGCCAGTCCCCGTAGGTGGCCAAGTAGGGGCAGTCCACCCCACGGGTCAGGGGCGTGGTGTACTTGCCCATGCCAAAGCCTCCATCCACATAGCGGGTCGTCATTGCTGCTGGGGAATTTCCACCATAGATGGCCAAGGCCTCTTGGAGGCTTATCTCATAAACTAGTCTTTCTCCTTGGAAGCGAACGTCAAAGATCCTTGGGCCACTGAATGCTCCGAGGCCAAAGGAGAAAGTCCACAGTGAGGAGGCCACTCGACTTCCCTGGACACTGAAGCGGGGGCCTTGGGGATAGAACTGTAGAGGGGGAGCTGGACCCGGGGGCACAGGGGACTTCAGGGACCAGGACCCACCTGTGCCATTGTCTGGGATCAGCACCACATTCACCAGGCCGGCCTCAAACTGGGCCTCCAGCTGGGCCAGGCTGTCGTAGTAGCGGCCTTGATAGAACACCTTCTGGATGGTCCAGCGGGCAGGGTCCAGGGCCTTGTGGTTCACTAGCAGCTCCAAGCCCACGTGGTGCAGGAAGAACCCAGCCCCCGAGATGTTGTAGTAGAGGCCAAACCAGGTGGCCCGGTCCCCTGATTGCAGACCACGGGGAGCCGTGGTCATTGTCACCAGGTTCCGTCCCCGGCGCTTGTAGAAGCAACAGTGGTGGAGAAGCCCAGAAGCCTGGGGCAGCTCTCTGTCGAAGATCATCTGGTCTATGTCCAGGTACTCTTGGAACAGCACGGGGCGTCGGTGATAGGGCAGGGGGCCTCCATGACGCTCCACGGTCACGTCCCGCATGTAGGAGGGGTGAGGCAGTGGCCCCACCACCAGCTCACTCACGTTGGGCTGGGGTTGCCTGCCAAATAAGACGATGGCCAGTGCCTCCCGGGCAGGTGGGGGGCTCCCCCTGTCCAAGTGAGCCAGGGCTGCAGCCTTGGGAGGTAGCTGCAACTCCACTGAGAAGACACAGTTGTCCGAGGGCCGGGCCTGGGCTGCATCCACCAGCCCTGGCCCCAGCCGCTGGGTCAGAAAGCGCATCACAGCCGTCAGCTCCTCTCGGCTCAGGTCTGCAAACAGCTGGCTCTGGCCAGGGTGTGTCCAAGGCTGGGCACTGGGAGATATAGACGGGCAATGGGGAAGCTGGCTGGGTTCACCCCCATCTCCACCCCTGCCCACCAGCAGGACACAAACCAAGGCAAAGATGGTGATGACGGCCAGAATGAGGAGCACGAGGATTGTCTTCTGGTTCATTTTCCCACGAAGAGGGACAGCGGATTCAACCAAAGGAGAGCAATGTATTCTCAAGCCAGCAAGACGGGGGCTCTGTTGGCTCCTGGACGGGGAGGGGGGCGCGCTCCCGGACTCTGGCTGAGGTTCCCGATAGTCAGATGCCTGGGACTAAGGGTGGGAAGGACACAGGAAGGCTAGGGCAAGGGGGCGGGGTGGCCGGGGTTGGAGGCGGGTCTGAACAACTGTGATTTCCACAGACCTTACATGGTTTTGTCTTCCAGCCTCCAAATCACTCTGCTTTCTGGGTCAGGGTTGGAGTTGGGGAGTTGGGGCTAGGGGGAAGGGGAAGGAAAATTTCAAGATAATGCAGCACTGGGAAGGAGCAGGATCTGCGCAGAGCAGCCTCTCCTGACCTCAGCCCAGCTTCTTCCCCAGTCCCCCACTTAGTCAGGGCCAGATGTTTTCCTGTAACTTCAAACTATCATTTTCCTTCCAAAGACCTCCACCCCCTGCCCCTTTAGCTTTCCAAATGACATTCCTTGGCCAGGTCTATCCCCCTTGCCCTCTGGCCCCCAGCGCTAATTTCCCTGGCCAGACTCCTTAGTATTCTCCAGGGGACTCTAGATACTTAAAAGGTCAAACAATAAATTCAAGTAAAATTCCTCTAATAGTTTTTATTATAAATTACATATAACATCTGTTTTACAAAATTCTATCTACTCTTGCTTTTGAATGCACATGCATAAAGAGATGTCTGATGTAATGTGAACACCACCTATTTCTGTGTAGTAGGATTTGTGGTATTTTTCTTTGAATATTTAAAAATCATTTTTATAATTTAACATTTTAGAGATGAACAGGAAGTAAGAATTAACCAAAGGGACTGATGGGGGTTTCGTGTGAGAGGAACATTTAGGGGGTGGGAATCTGGGGAGCAGGTGTGATAAAAACACAGAGAACAGAAAGTAGAAACAGGGAAAAGTACATGTGCCTAACCACGCCGCCCGCCACACCCTCAGGACTAGAAGCCTTGGTAAGAGAAAGGGGGTAAGTCCGGGACACAGGCTGCCAGGTCGGGGAGGCAGGCCACAGGATTGATGCTGCAGAGCCCAGCATCCTGGCCCTTCTCAAAGTAGACACTGCCAGGGGAGAAGATGGAGGGGTCCTCATCAAAGAAGTTATAGGGTCGGAGCAAGAAGCCAACTCTGTTCCCCAGAGTCACTGTGTTTGGGATGTCCTCGGCATGGGGAATGTGCAGGAAGCTGGCTGTGACCCAAGCCACCAGATCCTGCAGGAAGAAGGAGGAGCTGCAGGACTATGGAAGCATGACCCAAAGAACCACCCTTCAGCCACAATCCCAGCCTCCAGTCTCAGCCTGGCTTCCACTCTCCCCAGCCTCAAGCCCATACAACACGTGGAGCAATCCATGTAAGCAGCTGTGCGGGGAGAGTGGGGAGCCAGTGTCCCAGAGCTAATCTCACCCCAGGAGGGATGACCTGTGTTGGTCATCAGAAAACTCCATGGCCTCTGAATCTGCGAACTGGAAATCAGCCATTCCCTCTAACCTTTGGCCAGAGGCTGGGCAGCCAAGATGCCATGCCCACAGGTGTCCCTTTCCTATGTCCCTAGGGCAACCAACCTCTCCTAAGAGGGTTTCATTGTTGATGAAGTCAGCAAAGGTAACTGTGGGTGTCCAGATGTCATTCTGGTGATAGATGCTACTGCTCTGTGACTCCTCCTCCTTTCTCTGGGTCACCACAAGCTGGTATCTGGTCAGGAATCGTAAGAAGGTGGTTTTGGGAAATGTCAAGTGCCTTTGCTGGCCCAGGAGTCCCTTAGATCCGATTCTGTGTGAGACCATTTCCCACCGTGTATCTAACTTGGGTTTGAGGGGAGGTACAGGGATGAATGGTAGCCGTGGGAAGAGAGTTTGTCTCCAAGGACTGGGGCAGGGGAGGGGCTGTCCTTTCCTTCCACCCAGGCCAGGGCCCTCCTCACCTCCCCCAGCTGAGGGCCCTCTCCATGTCACTCTCCAGGGGTATGTGTATGCCAAGGGGGCTGTGGATCTGGATTCGGTACCCGCGCTGGTGACCCCACGCATTAGTCTGGTTGCTAGCCAGGTAGAGGTAGCGGGGTAGGGGGCTTCCCAAGGAAAAAGCTGTCAGGTCCTCCTTTCCCAGGACCTGCCGAGTCAGCTGTGGGCGCTGTAGCCAGTGCTCCGGGTTCCAGGGGGCGGCCACAGGTTTAAACACCACGTCTTCAGCTACCACCCAGTTTTTCAGCCCTGCCAGGGGGAGGGAAAGGAGGTGAGTTCCACACCAGGTAAGGTCTCTGGGCCAGGTCCCTGTCTTCCCCATGATGTCCACTGCACTGGTGTGACAAAAGGCAGAGAGAGCATCAGAGCACACTGTGCTGGGAGCCAGGAGGTCTGGGCAAGCGCAAGCTCCTATCTTCTTCCAACTTGCCCTATCTGATAGGGTAACCACTAGCCACACGTGGCTATGAAAATTAAAATTTAGGGCCAGCTGAGGTGGCTCACACCTGCAATCCCAGCACTTTGGGAGGCTGAGGCGGGTGGATCATGTGAGCCCACGAGTTTGAGACCAGCCTGTGCAACGTGGTGAAACCCTGACTCTACAAACAATAAAAAAATCAGCCAAGCATGGTGGTACATGCCTGTGGTCCCAGTTACTTGGGAAGCTGGGGTAGGAGGATTGCTTGAGCCCAGTAGGTTGTGGCTGCAGTGAGCTGAGGTCACACCACTGCACTCTAGCCTGGGCAACAGAGCAAGACCCTGTCTAAAATATATATATATATTCAGTTCGTCTGTCACACTAGCTACACTTGAAGTGCCCAGTTGCCATACATGGCTAGTGACTATTGTTTAGAGCCACAGCTCAAATACAGAATATTTCTATCACTGCAGAAAGTTCTATTAGCACTGGACTACCAAACAGTCCCTGGATCAATTTGCTTCTCTGATTCACTTTCTGAATCCCTACACTGGGCATAATTAAAGCTGTTCTATGGCTGTGCCCAATAAACAGAAAAGCACATGCAGCTGACTAGTGACATTCTTTTAACTATGAAAGGGATAATGATATTTGTCTTGGAGAAGCTAGCTGAAAAACTGACTCCTGAGCCAGGTGTGGCAGCTTGCAACTCAGGAGGCTGGTGGCAGGGTGATGCAGATCCCTTGAGCCCAGGTGCTGGACACCAGCTGGGGTAATAGAATGAAACACTGCCTCTTAAAAAAAAAAAAAAAAAAAAAAAAAGGCCGGGCATGGTAGCTCACAGCACTTTGGGAAGCCGAGGCGAGTGGATCACTTGAGACCAGGAGTTCAAGATGAGCCTGGCCAATATGGTGAAACCCCATCTCTACTTAAATAAATAAATAATTTAAAAAAATTAGCCAGGTGTGGTGGTGTGCTACTCTGGAGGCCGAGACACAAGAATCGCTTGAACCTGGGAGGTGGAGGTTGCGATGAACTGAGATTGCACCACCGCGCTCCAGCCTGGGCAACAGAGTGAGACTCTGTCTTCAAAAAAAATAAAAAGCTGGGCGTGGTAGTGTATGCCTGTCATCCCAGCTACTAAGGAGGCTGAGGCAGGAGGATTGCTTGAGCCCAGGAGGTCAGGGCTGCAGTAACCTGTGATTGCACCACTGCACTCCAGCCTGGGTGACAGTGAGACACTGCCTCAAAAAAAGAAAACCCAATCCCTTCCCATGGTCCCCTGCATACTCCTCCCAGCTCTGAGACTTCACTTTTGATCTCAGCAAGGTGGGAAGTACTGTCAGTGTTTTTCAGAAGCGAGCACATTCATACCTTTGTCTGGGAGTTCCTTGGAATTCTACAGCATCCATAACCTGCATTGCCTAACTCAGCACTTGGTCATACACTTTCTGCAGGTCTGGACTGTTAGTTCCTTTCAACGAGACCTATATGAAGGCACCTGGCACAGGAGGCACTGCACTGAAGCTGGTGCCTCTGCAGCCATCCTGTGCGCTGGTGCCTGACACAGCCTCTCTGGCCCACAGCAGCAGCCCATGCTGCACACACTAGGGGTTCAATAAATGTTACTTCCCAAAACAAGTCTCTTTAATGCCAAAGATGCTGAAGAAAAACTTCCAATCAGAAGGCAAGTCAAAATCCAAGTATGTCAAAGAGTAATCTAGTTAATATGATCATTTCAATCATGCTATTAGTCCTTCCTACCCTCCACACCACTGCGAACACAAGTGCAAGTGCATGCACAGAAACACACGCAGGCACGCACGTGCCATGTCTTTAGACTCGAGGATAAGAAAACATTTCACAAGAAATACTAGTTTATGTTGCATTATACTTGGGCAGTCATTTCCTGTCCCATCTCCTGCCACCCTCCTTAGTTTCCCTTAAAATGGAGAGGGTCTGGTGAGTTTCTAATTTTCTTTGTGGATCTAAAAGTCTGTGAGTCTGTAAGTTCCTTTCTGTCCTTGACAAAGTCTGTCAGGAACAGCAAGTCCTCTGTGTGCTTTGAGCCCTTTGTGCTTGAGAAATCTCTTTCCATACTTGCAGCAAGCTGTGTGCCTGCCATGAGTCAACTGTGATGACAGGAATGGGATGGCCCTCCCGACGAGGAGTGGCCCTATCCTGGGAAGCAACCCCAGCTTTGCTACCCTCTCCTTCCTAAGCCCCAGGTCCACCCCCACCCTGAAGACTCTGGACAGACTTCTTCCGACCTCGGCTCAGGACCCTGCCCTCCCCACCCCCACTGACCCTCAGAATTAGGAAGAAGCAAAGTGCTCCAACTCCAGCCCCATTGGGCCAGTTCACCCAACCAGTGTCACTTGAGGCTAAGGCAATCATGCCCAGCCATTACATTTAAACTAGTTTCACAATCATAGCTAGTCAGAGGGGCTGGGCGGGGGAACTCTTTTCACCTTTTACCAGATACCCAGTAGCCCAGTACCAGACTCACTGCACTGAATATGCTCAAACAGTCCCTGCCCTGTTGCCACTAGAGCTGTGGTGTTGGAACACCCCGCTCTTGCCACTTGTTATTTCAGCTTGACCTCGGAGATTCCCTTCCCTTCCCTCCACCCCACCTGACCCCGCCCCCAAGTCTCCATCCTCATCCCCTCAGCACTCACCTGCCACATCCAGGTCCAGCTTGAAGTGGAAGGCATGTGTATGCACCGTTCCCAGCACTCTTTCCCCCACACGGTTCCCAAAGAGGAGGCCCTCCTCTCCCCCTTTCAGGAAAGCTGTGTTGATATAACCCGTGGCATGGACCCGCCCTTCAAGTGCCCCATTTGGGTACAACACAAAGTCCCAAATGTAGTCATAGTTGCCCACAGATGACACAGACCTGACCACAAGGGCTGAGCTGGCCAAACCACCATAGAAATGATTTTGAAGGTAATTGTGGTGCCTTCGAAGGGGCAGTCCCTGGGCTTCCTCAAATACACACACAGCCCCTGGAAGCAGCTGGACTGCCCCTTTGCCCACTAATATATGGATGTCCACCATCGTGGCTTGATAGGGGCAGTCCACTCCCCGCACCAAGCCTCGGCTGTTACGGCCGAGTCCAAAGCTGCTATCCAAATAGCGAGTCAGCATCGTCTTGGGTGAATCAGCACCATAGATAGATACACACTCCTGGACACTGACTTCATAGGCTATTCGCTCACCCTGGAACCGAACATCAAAAATCCTCAGGCCGCTGAACACCCCATGGCCAAAGGTAAATGACCAGAGGGAGGATACCACCAGGTTTCCTTGCACACTGTACTGGGAACCCTGGGGCGAGAACTGAAGAGGGGGAAGAGGACCTGGAGAGTTCCGAGACCTCAGGGATGAAGCTCCATTTGGTGGAGGTAGAGGGACTCTAACCACTTCCAACCGGCCAGACTTAAACTCCCGTTCCAACTGGCCCAAGTCTGCATAGTAGTGCCCAAGGTAGAAGACCTGCTGGACAGTCCAGTGGGCAGGGTCCAGGGCCCTATGGTCCAGTAGTAGCTCCAGCCCCACGGGGTGAAGGAAAAGACCAACCCCTGAGATGTTATGGTAGAGGGCCATCCAGGTAGCTCGGTCCCCCGAGCGCAAGCCCCGAGGGGTGGCATGCACAGCTGCCAGGGTAGAGCCATTGTAGTTGAAGGTGGACGACAGGAAGATGGGTGCCTTGGGTAGCTCCACCTCTTTCAGATGCCTCCACATCTGTGTAAACTCAGCTCTCAGCACCGGGCGACGGTGATAGGGCAGGGGCCCGCCGTGACGCTCCACAGTCACATCCCGCATGTAGGAGGGGTGAGGCAGCGGCCCCACCACCAGCTCACTCACATTGGGCTGGGGTTGTCCACCAAAGAGGACGATGGCCAGTGCCTCCCGGGCAGGTGGGGGGCTCCCCCTGTCCAGGTGGGCCAGGGCTGCAGCCTTGGGGGGCAGCTGCAGCTCCACTGAGAAGATGCAGTTGTCCGAGGGCTGAGCCTGGGCTGCGTCCACCAGCCCTGGCCCCAGCCGCTGGGTCAGAAAGCGCATCACAGCTGTCAGCTCCTCTCGGCTCAGGTCTGCAAACAGCTGGCTCTGGCCAGGGTGTGGCCAGGGCTGGGCCCTATGGGATACAGAGGGGCAGTGGGGAGGCTGGCTGGAACCACCTGGGCTGGTCAGCAAAACATAGGCCAGGGCAAAGATGGTAATGAGGGACAGTGCCAGGAACGCCAGGACTATCTTGAGATGCATGGTGGATGCTGAGAGCTGAAATCAGAGTTCTAACAGCTGCTCCTTCCAGTTACTGACATCAAGTCGGGGTTTATATTCGCTAGGATGGATAGGAAGGGAGAAAACTCCACCCCATGGGTTGGGCAGGAAATTTCTGACCTTGATTTACGTAATTCTGTTCCAATTTTCTGTCCTGTGGTTTGGCCCAGGGCACTGCTTCCACATGCATAGCCTCTTCCTTGCCCCTGAACTCCCACTGGTAGCAGTCAGTACCAACTACTGATTTCCATCATTTAGACCAGATGAAAGGGAATCTGGGTTAACGATGCTAACCTCCAGTTTCCACCTGGAATGGGTCTCAGGAAGAGTACAAACCTCAGATGCCCAATTAAGTTCTGCAGCCTGCATGCAAGCACTAAGCTGTCCATTCTCCTACCTCCTGGCAGGAACTGCATCCCAACAGCTCCAGGATTCACTGCCATGTTCAGCAATAAGCACTGAATTCTGCTTGTTGCCTAATGCCAAGCCCTTGATTTGTAGTCAGGCCATTTCCATCCAGTGGAGTGGCTGAGGGCCTGGGCTTAGTAATCAGGTTTGTCCACCAATCCCAGTTCCCTCAGCTGTGTAACCTTAGTGGAAATACTTATCCTGAGTCTCAGTGTCCTCATCTGTAACAAATAGGTAACAACTATCTTATAGATTCCTGAAGATTAAATGTGATCATGCACATTAGGTACTTAATGTGCCTGGCACAGGGGAGGCACTCACAAACCGCTAGCTTTTGGTAGTCATCTCTGAAACAGAACAGAGCAGCTGCTCCTCCATTGTTCAAGACCTTAAACTCTTTTTACAGAGACAACGAGGGGATCATTGGAAACCAGAAGGCTACTTGCAAGGTGGAAGATGAGGAAACTTTATTTCAGAGGGAGATAGATTCCTAGGCAGCCCTCCAAGTAATTTGAAAACCAAAACTATGAGTCTTCTCAAGAAACTGAAGACATTATTCAGGAAGAATTAGTATAAGGTAAAGAAAATGACTGGGTAGGACACGCCTTGAACCAGTTCATTCCTTACACATGGAACGACAGCAGCCTCTATTGGCAGTTCACGGGTATCACTAGGGAAGGAAGGAACTAGGATCTTCTGAAAGTAGGGAGAGAAGGCAGCTTAGGTCTGGGAAGAGCTAACTTTCCCGTAATTCAGACTGAACACAAATGAAGCACCCAACCTTGCTCAGTAGGCAGAAGCCTCAGTCTTTCCACTATACCGGGGAAAAGATTCAGCTCAACTGGCATAAGGACACACAACAGGGTGGCTAGGTGTCCATGGAGGTGGGTGTCCAAGCGTGCACACATATGAGCATGAGTACGTCCCTAGCCACCAGAGCATTGCACCAGGGTCTGCGGCTTTAGAAAGAGGTCAAAGTACCTGTATTTTTAATGATTTCTTGACATGGTAAAAGAATTTTACATTACGATCCAAGGGTGATAGGGTGAGGAGGAGGGGCAGTGGAACAATCCAACAAGCGAAACGGGAAACTGAGAAACACATGGAGGGAAGGGGGAAGGGTTTTAGCTGGAAGGGATCTGGAGGGTGGATGGGAGCACTGCCCAACTAAAATGCAATTGGTTTGTTACTGAGTACTATTCGTGGGAAGACAGCATCCTGACTCCTTCTCTACAGAATATTGGGAGTAAAAATGATGCATCCCCGGTGGAAATATTATTGGGGGTTGGAAGACAGAGACAGGAAAAGTAAGTCAGAAACAGACACTAAGAGTCACTGGCAGGCTGACTGCAGGTATCAACTCTCCAGCCGTGGTAGAATAAAAGAGCTGGGGGCTGAAGGGGATTAACACAAAAGCTGTTAACAATTAAGTGATATCTCTGGAAGATTCGAGAGACAGGAGGCAACTCTTCTATAGTTTTGACTTGCCCAGCACATTTCCACATACACAAACGTGTATATGCACGTGTGTGCGTGCACATAAACATACACACCAATGATTGCTTTCCCCGGAAGCCCGACACTATAAATAAAGAGAAATAGTTCCTAAAAGGAAAGCCCAACATGAGCAGCAGCATCTGGACCTCACACTTGCAGACACCTTCACCCCAACTGAAAACTGGCTGGGAAAAGGCAACCAGGAGTCAAGCTTTTGCAATAATGCCAAAAAGGGCTGAGTCAGAGAGGAACAGGCCTTCCCCAAGCCCTCTGCTTCTCATCTCTCTGTTCTCCACCAACTCACCGTGGGTACCAAGAGGCTACAGTATCAGGAGGGAGGACGGGCCCAGGACATTTGTCTGGGTAATGACAACTAAGACAACCGTCACCTCCTGAAAGGTATGTGACAGGGGTTGTGGAGAGCGAGGGTATGTTAGCTAATGGAGTAGGAGTCTGTGTGTGCATGTCTGTATGGGCGTATACATGCATACACATATGTGCATGTGAAAACGCCCATTATAAAAACAACTGAAGGAGCTTCGGAATTGACTGAAGGCCTAAGGTGTTTCTTGTCACGATCAAGATTCAAGGTGGGATGTACACAGATGCGAAGCCCTAAGTCATCACCAGAGCAACTGTGGGAGGATCCAATGCCCCACAGAGGAAAGAAACAGTAACCTCATGTGAGGAAGAGAAGTTCGTCCCCCCGCCACCCTAGTTCCTAAAAAACACCTAGCACTTTCCTTCCGGTTCCCTCAGCTTTTAACCAACTAATTATCAAAAGGAAGAAAACATAAAGCGCAAGACATGGGAGGGAGAGAGGAGGAGAATGAAAACACAGGTATTTTTGTGCCAACATCCTGCACACACAAACCTGGAGTTCTCCAAAAATTACGACAGGTTGGGTGTGGGGTATTAGGGAAGGAAATAGAAGAGTTCCTGAGGCCTGAAAAAAGAGGTAAACACATCACAGAACTAGATGAGAGTTTCATTAGACTCTAACTAAAAACAGAGAGGTGTGATTACTATTTCCAGCCAGTTTCCCCATCACGATAGTCATGTAACAAACCAAGGCAATGTCGGTCTTGAGCCAGACTCACAGAGTCCCCTGGCCCTGGCCCTGGCCTCAGTACAGAGTCTCTGCATTGCTGCTCCGGGGCCGTTTGATCTTCTCGATATTTTTCAGGATCATGTCATGTAGAGTGACCTGGGAGAAGAGGGATCAGGGGAATCACATACATATCTGTACAACCCTTACCTCATCAAGAAAATGAGAGACCCCTCCACAAATCCCCAAGCAATCATCTGCATACAGTAAGTCCTTAATGTCATCAATAGGTTCTTAGCAACTGCGACTTGAAGGAAATTAAAGTACAGCAGGTAAGCAAATCAAGTACAGAAAGAAGGTCCTCAAATAACCTGGTTTCAAATAACGTCATTTTGTTGGATGTCATTTTGTTACAATGTTAATGAAAAAAAACTTGGTTTTGATATACATCATTTTTAAAGTCACAGTTTCCTTGCTCTATCGCTCAGGCTGGAGTGCAGTGGCGCGATCTCAGCTGACTGCAACCTCCGCCTCCCAGGTTCATGCCATTCTCCTGCCTCAGCCACCTGAGTAGCTGGGACTACAGGCGCCTGCCACCACACCCGGCTAATTTTTTGTATTTTTAGTACAGACGGGGTTTCACCATGTTAGCCAGGATGGTCTCGATCTCCTGACCTCGTGATCCGCCCGCCTCGGCCTCCCAAAGCGCTGGGATTACAGGCGTGAGCCACTGCACCCAGCCAACTTACTGTAATTTTAATCTCACTTGAGCCTGCATTCAGGGTGGCAGCACCACCTCTCTTATACTTCAACTGGGTATAAATGGGTATTTCCAAGGCCCCAAGTGTCTGATAACAACTAACATGTATTGTGCGCTTAACATAGTAAGAATTGTACCAGGTCCTTCAATGTGTTATCTCACTTATTTTAAAAAAGCGAATGAATTTTGTGCAGTAGGTACTCTTCAGTTTTGTTTTCTTTTTTTGAGACGGAGTTTCGCTCTTGTTGCCCAGGCTGGAGTACAGTGGCATAATCTCGGCTCACTGCAACCTACACCTCTTGGGTTCAAGCGATTCTCCTGCCTCAGCCTCCCAATTAGGTGGGATTACAGGGGTCCGCCAACCATGCCCAGCTAATTTTTTGTATTTTCAGTAGAGATGGGGTTTCACCATGTTGGCCAGGCTGGTCAAAAACTCCTGACCTCATGTGATCCACCTGCCTCAGCCTCCCACAGTGCTGGCATTACAGGTGTGATCCACCACACCCGGCCTCTTCAGTCCCATTTTATTTTATTTTATTTATTTTTATTTGAGGCGGAGTTTTGCTCTTGTTGCCCAGGCTGGAGTCCAGTGGTGCGATCTCAGCTCACTGCAACCTCCGCCTCCCGGGTTCAAGCAATTCTCCCGCCTCAGCCTCCTGAGTAGCTAGGGTTAAAGGCATGTGCCACCACGCCTGGCTAAATTTTTTTTTGTATTTTCAGTAAAGACGGGGTTTTTCCATGTTGGTAAGGCTGGTCTCGAACTCCTGACCTCAAGTGATCCACCCACCTTGGCCTCCCAAAGTGCTGGGATTACAGGTGTGGGCCACCACACCCGGTCTATTTTTATTTTTTTTTGAGATGGAGTTTCGCTCGTTGCCCAGGCTGGAGTGCAATGGAGCAATCTTGGCTCACCGCAACCTCCAACTCCCGGGTTCAAGTGATTCTCCTGCCTCAGCCTCCCAAGTAGCTGGGATTACAGACATGTGCCACCAGGCCCGGCTAATTTTGTATTTTTAGTAGAGACAAGCTTTCGCCATGTTGGTCAGGCTGGTCTCGAACTCCTGACCTCAGGTGATCCACCCGGCTTGGCCTCCCAAAGTGGTGGGATTACAGGCGTTAGCCACTGCGCCCAGTCCAGTCCCATTTTAAAGAAGAAATTGAAGTTTGAGCTTGAACAATTTGCTCGAGGTCACACAATACAGGTAGAGCCTGGTTGCAAACCTAAGTCTGTCTGACTCTGACACCTATATCTTAACCATACTGTACTGCACACCCCTCCACTCAGGTAGAAAGAAGACAGACACCCTGCTAGATGACTTCATGGTTCTCAACACTCAGGTGATGAATAGAATTTGGTCTATTCATTTTACCTCAGACCCTCATCTCAGCCCTTCAGAGAATTTTAAGAATACTCTCAACAGAACTAAGAGAAGCCACAGCAACTATGGACAAGGACTGAGATTACTCACATATTGATTCCTCAGCTCTGATATGATGAGCCGAAGGCTGATATATTCTTTCTCATCAATCTCTGTCACGGTGCGGCGATAGTCCTCCTGCAAGGAGGGTAGAGGAAAAAGCTAGTCCCCAAAGCCCAATTGTTTCCAGACAGCTCCTTCCCAGTAACAGTCACTCTTCACTATCCTGCCACCTCCACCCTCAGGCCACAAACCCCTTACTTACCACATGGGGATATTTAGCTATTTTAGAAACCAATTTGGCTCTTGTAATATAATATCTGGAAAGAGAGAGAAGAGGAGGAAGCTGCAGGAGACCCTTGATGGTGCCCACCACCTCATCAGCCCCCAATGCCTCGGCCAAGCCCAAGCAGCCCTACCTAGAAATCTGGTCCAGATAAGATGCAGCTTCACTCTCAACAGTTCTTAGCTCTGCAACTGTTTCCTCCTAAAACAAACAAACAACAGGTACATCAAAAGCCACTTCCATGTCATCCACAGCAGCCCCAAAGAAAAAGGAAAAAAAGATAACGCAGGGGAGATGAGAGTATCTCCCAAGCCGCTCTTCCCAGTATGTAATTCAAGTACATTACCTGAATGGACACCCCAAAGTTGTTTCCATCTTCTATCCTGGGAATCAGGAGCTGTACCCACATTTTGACCTGGAGGTCAAAACATATATGAGGACCTTTGCCTGAAGGCTGAAGCCATGAAGTACACAATTCAGACGGCTGGAGCCAGATGCCAGGAACACAGAAGTCAAAATACCTAGTCTGGCCAGGCATGGTGGCTCATGCCGGTAATCCCAGCAATTTGGGACCCCGAAGCGGGTGGATCACCTGAGGTCAGGAGTTCGAGACCAGCCTGGCTAACCATGGCCAAAATGGTGAAACCCCGTCTCTACTAAAAATACAAAAAGTAGCTGGGTGTGTTGGCAGGCACCTGTAATCCCAGCTACTCGGGAGGCTGAGGCAGGAGAATCACTTGAACCCAGGAGGCAGAGGTTGCAGTGAGCCGAGGTGGCGCCACTGCACTCCAACCTGGGTGACGGAGTGAGACCCCATCTCAAAAAAAAAAACTCAAAAAAACCTAGTCTGCCAATTCCCATACCACCCGTACATCCACTGTTTTTTGCACTTCAGGTGGGGTACTTGGGGCCGGCCCATAGGTCACCAGCCTGTGCCTCACCGTGTTACATTTCTCAATCAACAGCCGGATCTCAGGTTTCACTTTCTCAATAATGTCCACCAGCTGCTGGTTGCTTTTCAGCATCCCATTGGGCATCACAAACACCTTGGTTCCTGGCAGAGATGTGAAGGTCAAATGATCAGGGAAGAGGGAAGGACACAGCATCCCCTGCCTCTCTCTCATTTTCCCTATACCTATCAGATGCTACGACCTCTGCCTTTGTCACAATCCTACCATGACACCACTATTAGAATCAACGAGAATGTATGGAATAAAAGAACTACAGATGAGCGTCTAAAACATGACAAAAGTCTTAAACCCTGTTTATTGGAAAACCAGGTTTAGAGCACTCAATAACAAGCACGTTTGGAGGAGTTGGGAATGCTGCCTCTGGGAAGTAAGATTAGATCTTGCCTCCTGGTCAGGAGAACACTAGATCCATCCTGCTTCTCAGGGTTGCAAGTCAGGGATGGGGTGAGGGGAGGTGAGGTAAGGGTGCCTCTTACCTTGGAAGGCTTCTTCACACTCATCCAACCTTCGCTTCTTATAAGTGGGCTAAGGATACAAAGAGGCAGGGGTGAGCCTACTTTTGACACCCACATCTCCATCACAAGATACCCTTCAAGCAGTTTAATCCCTTCCTCAGCCTCATAGCTTATGTTACTAATTTCTGCACAATTTCCTAAGTACATACAAAGCTTTAAGAAAGGTTCTTGGAGGCAAGGCGTGGTGGCTCATGCCTGTAATCCCAGCAATTGGGGGTCCGAGGTGGACGGATCACCTGAGATCAGAAGTTTGAGACCAGCCTAGCCAACATAGTGAAACCCCATCTCTACTAAAAATACAAAAAGTTAGCCAGGCGCGGTGGTTCATGCCTGTAATCCCAGCACTTTAGGAGGCCAAGGTAGGTGGATCACAAGGTCAGGAGTTCAAGACCAGCCTGGCCAAGACAGTGAAACCTCATCTCCACTAAAAATACAAAAATTAGCTGGGCGTGGTGGCAAGCACCTATAATCCCAGCTACTTGGGAGGCTGAGGCAGAGAACTGCTTGAACCCAGGAAGCGGAGGTTGTAGTGAGCCAAGATTGCACCACTGCACTCCAGCCTCGGCAACAGAACAAGACTCCATCTCCAAAAAATAAAAATAAAAAAAATTAGCCGGGCGTGGTGGCAGGCACCTGTAATCCCATCTACTCGGAAGGCTGAGGCAGGAGAATTGCTTGAACCTGGGAGGCAGAGGTTGCACTGAGCCGAGATTGTGCCACTGCACTCCAGCCTATCTGACAAGAGCGAAACTCCACCTCAAAAAAAAAAAAGGAAAGAAAGAAAAGGTTCTTGGGCTGGGCGCCATGGCTCACACCTGTAATCCCAGCACTTTGGGAGGCCAAGGCACGCAGATCACTTGAGCTCAGGAGCTCGAGACCAGCCTGGGCAACATAGGGAAACCCCGTCTCCACAAAAAATACAAAAACTAGCTGAATGTGATGGCACATGTACCTGTAGTCCCAGCTACCTGGGAGGCTGAGGTAGGAGGACCACTTGAGCCCAGGAGTTTGAGGTTGCAGTGAGCTGAGATTAAGCCACTGCACTCCAACCTGGGTGACAGAGTGAGACTGTGTTCCCCCTCAGAGAAAGAAAGAAAAGGTTCTTACCACAAAGCAAATTACGCTGTAGTTGTGAAGACCAATCTTTCCAGAAACACAATACATTAAGTATTATAAAGAATAGGAAAACAGAACCAATCAAAGCAGGGAAGATAATTAAGGGAATACGTACAAATCTGCTGGTTCCACAAAGGAACACATTATTCAGTCAACAAACATGTATTCAGCAATTGCTAGGGACCAGGATCAGCACTAGGTGCTGGAAATACAAAGATTAAGATAGCTCCTGCCAGCCGAGCACGATGGCTCATGCCTGTAATCCCAGCACTTTGGGAGGCTGAGGCGGGCGGATCACCTGAGGTCAGGAGTTCGAGACCCGTCTGGACAACATGGTGAAACCGTCTCCATTAAAAACAAAAAATTGGCTGGGCGTGGTGGTGTGCACCTGTAATCTCAGCTACGTGGGAGGCTGAGGTGGGAGAATCACTTGAACCCGGGAGGCGGAGGTTACAGTAAGCTGAGATTGCGCCACAGCACCCAGCCTAGGCAACAGAGTGAGACTCTGTCTCAAGAAAAAAAAAAAAAAAAAAAAAAAATAGTTTCTGCCTTCCAGATGTACAAGTTCAACAATGAGGCAGTACTACAGACAACAATACGGTATCATCAGTGTTATAGTAGCATGTGGACACATGACTGATAAGGACTAGGTGTTAAGAGATGCACAGCAAAGATAGCAATTGCAGTTACATAGCGAGAACTGCATATCCCATAACACTACTCAAGACATGGAAACAAATGTAAGTAAAGTGTTGTTCAGAGCCATGGGAAAAACCAGGTAACCTGATGAAGCTAGTTCTCTTTTTTTTTTTTGAGACAGAGTCTCACTCTGTCGCCCAGGCTGGAGTACAGTGGCGCGATCTCAGCTCACTGCAAGCTCCGCCTCTGGGTTCATGCCATTCTCCTGCCTCAGCCTCCGAAGTAGCTGGGACTACAGGGGCCCACAACCACACCCAGCTATTTTTTGTATTTTCAGTAGAGACAGAGTTTCACCGTGTTAGCCAGGATGGTCTTGATCTCCTGACCTCATGATCCGTCCACCTCGGCCTCCCAAAGTGCTGGGATTACAGGCGTAAGCCACGGTGCCTGGCCTAAGCTAGTTCTCTTTTATTTGAAACTCACTCTAACACTGACAGTAGCATTAGCACATTCACTTCACGTCGTAAATGAAACTCAGGGTCTAAAAGGAATATACTGGAGTCCCCGTGCAGTGACTCACGCCTGTAATCCCAGCACTTTGGGAGGCTGAGGCGGGTGGACTACTTGAGCTCAGGAGTTTGAGACCAGCCTGGGCAACATGGTGAAACCCCATCTCTACAAAAAATACAAAAATCAGTGGGCATGGTGGTGGACTCCTGTAGTCCCAGCTACCTGCGAGGCTGAGGAGGAAGGATCGCTTGAGTTCGGGAGGTCAAGGCTGCAGTGAGCAGCATTCCCGCCACTACACTCCAGCTTGGGCAAAAAAAGTGACACCCTTTCTCAAGAATAAATAAATAAATAAATAAGAAATAAAAGAACTATACTAGAGTCATCATGTCTGTAACAGAGTCCTAGTTCCCAGATCCAAATCCCACTGTTCCCTCTGTACATCTTAAACTGACAAGGAAACAGAGGACAGAGGACCTACTGCTCAAGAACACAAAGATAAATATAGGACACTTACACCATCCAGTCCATCATGGCTATTGGTGAGAAGAATGGGGTCAGGGACTGGGAGATTCATGTCAGAGTGGATCTGAGTTAGGTCATGGATGTTTAAGATTGGTTCCTGAAAGACACCCACCCCAAAACATTAATCTTTTCAAGCTGAACAAAGAAGTATTTGATTTGAAGAGCAAGAAATGAAAGTGCTTTTACAGTTTAAAAAAATAAAAAGAAGAAGAATCAACACAGTTTATCCCAGTTGACAGTAATACCAGGGCCAAAAAAATCGGGGAATTTGAGGAAAGAATAGGGTTTCTCACCTTCAGAAAACTATCAAGTTCTAACAACTTCTTTGGGAAAAAATTTGCCACCAAGTCTTCTGCCTAAGGAAGAGGGAAAATACAGCTGAATTAATATCTGTGGGAAGGTCTCTCTCTCTCTCTCTCCAGGTATCTCCTCTTTGGGAAACTCTCAACCAACAACCATTTTTCTATTTATTTCACTCACCTCACTTGTGATCCGCTCCCTGAAAGAATCAACCTAAAATTAACAAAGAGAGCAATTCAGTACCTGGGGACAGAGGTAAGAGCAGGATGGAGAATCCCAAATCCAACTGTCTTTCCCTCACCTTGTAACTGTAATAAAAAGCTGAGAGGCCCCCAGACTGCAAATACTTTATTTTTTTGAGGATCCATTTTTCCATCTCAGGAGAAGAACGCAGGGCTTTGAGGACAGCACCTGCCTGTCTCCTCTGTCCTCCCCCTTCCCTCCCCCCCTCCTGTGTCTGAAGCTGTCTGAATTTGATAAGCAGACAAAAGACAGGTAGTTAGGGAAGATGTGAGCTCACAAACGTGCCAACCCCCACCCAGACGTGGTCTATGATACCAGGAAGGCCAGCCGCCAAGGGCAGGGGCAGTGTCCAGGGACGTTGTTGGGCTGGGGGATTGCCAGCTGTCACTGGCCTAAAGCCCTGAGTCCAACACGTGTCCGCGGAGGTGTCCCCGGGACTCTCCATCATCAGACGCGGTACAGAAAGCCATCCTATATTTTCCTCTCCGGCGAAGCCGACCCCGGGAGTTGGGGGCTGGGCTGAGCCGAGCGGAAGCTCAGAGCTGGTATCCCCAGGGAGACAAAGACGCCATGGGGAGTAGGAAGCCGGTCAGACTGCTGGGGGATCAAAGCGAGGGGCAAAAAGGCCGGACCGGTGCCGCTACCTTGAGCTTCACTTCCTGATCCACCTTCAGCAACGAGGCCATGGCCGGGCCGGGCCGTGTCCGATCCTCTGGACACCGGAGGCGCTGTGGACTCCAGGGAGGGGGCCGGAGGGACCTGAGAAATCTCGGCTGACCTCGAGACCCGGCCGCCCTCGCTGGCTTACTCACTGCTCGCTCGCTCCCTCCCTCCGTGCCGTCCGCCCGCCCGCCGGCAGCCTGCTGCCTACTAGCTCTCTCGCTCGCCCTCCCGGCTTTCGCCGCTCACGCCGGAAACTGCGTCACAGCCAATCGCCGAGACTCCTGCGAGGCTGTGCACGTGCGCTGCGCAGCCGCGATGAGGCTTGGCTTTGGACGCTCCCAGCGGGGTTCACACTGCCGGGGTCAAGTGTCGGGTAGGGGTGAAGTAAAAAGGAGAGCTGTGGGGAATGGTGTGCTGAGAACTGAGCCTCCGAGAGACTCGGAAACCGTGCGGCCCTCTCTGTTGTCCCGGAACTCGCCTTCACCGAAGGGACCTTCTCAGCCGCTGCAGTCCCGGGGACAACGCCGTCGCGCCCCAGTGACGTAGGCTCGGGGAAGTCGGGGACCCGGGTACTGGGTTCGGGGGTGTAGTCCCTGATTACCGCTGCCTCTGCCCGTTTGCCGAGGCTCAAGTGTTTAGGCTAGAGCGAAAAAGACAAGCGCCGTTGTACCAGGCTTTCCTGGTACATTTCCCTGCCAACTGATTCTCGTAAGCTTCCAGACCTCAAAGATCAACTACCTAATTGGCAAATTGATCCCCAGAGTAGGGTAGGGCTTGTCCAAGGCGTTTCCAGTACATCCTGAGCCAGAACCCAGATCTCCTAACTTCTACGGCAGTGCTGTATCTATTTGCCTAGTGGAAGCATGAGACTATACCTCTTCATGCACCCATTCATTCCATCTCTCTCTCTCGACATTGGATATTTCATTCAATAAAATGGACCAGGGCACTGTGTCAGATTCTAGAAACATGTGAGTCACATATGTAGGTTGAAATCTTCTAGTAGCCACAATTAAAAAGTAAAACAAGTGAAAATTTGTCATATATTTAACCCAGTTTATACAAGTATTTCAACATGTAATCAACATTTAAAAATCGAGATCTTATGCATTCTTTTCTCATACCAAGTCTTCAAAATCCAGTGCGTATTTTACACTTAACTGCACATCTCAATAAGGCAACACCACATTTGCAGTACAGTGCTCAGTAGCCACGTGGCTGCTGGCTTCTGTATTGAAGAGCACAGCTCTGGGAAATCAAAGGCAAACAAGATTCAAGGTCGTTGGTCCCATGGGGCATAATATTGGAAAAACACCAGAAAGTAAACTGACAAGGTAACTGCAAAATTTGATAAATGTTGGGAAAAAAGTGGATGACATAGAAAATACGAGAGATCTATTTTAGATCGAATGGCCAAGGAAGGCCTCTGAACAGACAAGCTGTGATCTAAAGGATATAAAGAGGTTAGCAGGGCAAGAGTGAGAAGAGCCTTGAGAGGTATAAGTGCAGCTCAGGCAAATACTCTAGGGAAGGAAAGAGATTGTCTTGAAGACAAAGACTAGTGAGCTGAGGGTGAGGAGGGTTGTTAGTAAACAATCTAGATTAAGTGCAAAAGGAGGTCATCAGATTTGTATTTTGGGGTCGCTCTTGCTGTTGAACATTTATCCTAGGCTGGCCTCTCTACTAAGTGCTAGGAAAATGAGGGGAATACACAATTAAATGGAGTAAAACACAGAAAACTGACTATGGCCTTTGGGATCAGAGACCTGGGCTTCAAATCCCACCTCAGCTCCTTACTAACTGGAATCTTGGGCAAATTATTGAAATGCTGAGTCTCAATCCCCTCATCTGTAAAATGGAATTTTAATAATTAGTAATAAATAATAGTATGTAATTTTGTAGTGTTGTGAATATTAGAAATAATATATGTAAAACAATTAGCACAGTGCTTAGATACAAAATAAATAGTAGCCACTGTCAGGTAAGTAAGTGATCTGTTAATGCTTAGCATGAAGAGGTTACTCCTTAAATTACAGTAATTATTTCCATTCCTGCTTTCAAGCTAAAAGTCCTTTTCAGCTTATAGAAGGCCACATGTAATATCTTGCTCATAAACATCTATCAGTTTTCCCCCTTTTACGTCTGTTTTCTGTTAACACATTTCCCTGGGAACTTTTGAGATCCGATTTGAAACTTCAGGAATTATTTCCCACATTTACTCCATTCTATTTTAAGTATGCCACTATTCTTATTCCTGTCAGAATTTATAACGTCAACTGGAAAACTTAATATGTTTGTGCGTGTTAAAATATGCTTTGTTCTCAAATAATTATGTTTTGTCTCCTTCAAGTAGGTTATAAGACAGATACACATTTTCTTTATTTCCCTTCCTCCTCCCCATCCAAGTGTTTCATATAATACTCTATTCATTCATTTGTTTATTCAGTGAACAACTGGAGAGTACCACTACATTTAACAATAACTATTCATTTCTGGGTGCTTACAAGTCACATGTGATCACTGATGACTGGTCTAATTTTAAATTCATGTCCCAAAATCTCAAATGAGTGCACAACACTGCCTGAGCTCCTACTACATGCTCCTGACAAGTTTGCTCTCCCACCCTCCCAATGACTATCATACTTTCTCATCTCCCTGAACCTCCAGTATTCCTTCTCTCCCACCTCCAACTTATGGCCTGGGCTCATCCTTTATTGAGAAAACAGAAGCAGATGAGAACTACCTCATCATCTCACCACCAAATCTGCCAATCTGCAAAATACTTTCTGCCTTTCCTCTTTCATTGAAGGAAACAAACCTGTTCTTATCTCTTCCTTTTGTGCTTTGGATTCCATCCCCTTTCACCTTCTCAATCTCATGTCTGTGCCCATGATTAGCCCCTCTTTTTCCTACATCACATCCTCTGCTGGGTCATTTCCAGACATAACCAATATCCCCTATCTTGAGAAAACTCCCCCCCGAATCCAGATTCCTCTGTAGCTGTTACTCCCTTTCCGTGCTCTCCTTCCTTGCAAGACTTCTTGAATTATTTATTGTCTCTTACTCTACTTCCTCATGCCCCATTTACTCCAATCCACTCTAATCAGACTTCTCAACCCCACTTTCTCACTGATATAATTTTTGTTAGGTTACCAATGACTACCATGTTGACACCAGTGGTCACCTCTCATCTTATTTGAATCTCTCAGTAGTACTCAATATATTAGCCACTCCCCTTCTTAAAATACACACAGCAACCTGTTGTGATCTTTCTCCAGCCTCAACAGTGATTTCCCATTTCCTTTGCTGGCTCTTCCTCCTCTGCTTCACTTCTTAATGGTGGCATGCTTCAGGAGACTTAGGTCCTTTATTCTCTGCTTACACTTTCTCCCTAAGAGGATCTATGCATGTTCGGCCAGGCGTGGTGGCTCACGCCTGTAATCCCAGCACTTTGGGAGGCCGAGGCGGGTGGATCACGAGGTCAGGAGATAGAGACCATCCTGGCTAACACGGTGAAACCCCGTCTCTACCAAAAATACAAAAAATTAGCCGGGCATGGTGGCGGGCGCCTGTAGTCCCAGCTACTCAGGAGGCTGAGGCAGGAGAATGGCGTGAACCTGGAAGGCAGAGCTTGCAGTGAGCTGAGATCGCGCCACTGCACTCCAGCCTGGGCGACAGAGCGAGACTCCGTCTCAAAAAAAAAAAAAAAAAAAGAGGATCTATGCATGTTCATAGCTTTAAGTATCATCTGTATTCGGCCGGACACGCACGGGGGCTAATGCCTGTAATCCCAGCACTTTGGGAGGCCGAGGCAGGCAGATCACCTGAGGTTGGGAGTTCGAGACTAGCCTGAACATGGAGAAACCCCGTCTCTACTAAAAATACAAAATTAGCTGGGCGTGGTGGTACATGCCTGTAATCCCAGCTACTTGGGAGGCTGAGGCAGGAGAATCACTTGAACCAGGGAGGTGGAGGTTGCGGTGAGCCGAGATCGCGCCATTGCACTCCAGCCTGGGCAACAAGAGCGAAACTCCATCTCAAAAAAAAAAAAAAATCATCTGTATGCTGATTTGAGGGCCCCAGATTCGTATCTCCCATCTGACATCTTCACTGCGTTCTAACCATCTATTTGATGTTTCTACTTGGAAACCTAATGAGCATATCAAACTTAACATGGCCAAACCAGAATTCTTGATTCTCCCACACACCTGTTATTTTCCTATTCTTCTCCATCTCAGTAATTGACATAACTGTCCACCTAGTTGTTCAAACTAAAAACCTAACAGTCAACCTTGATTCCTCTCTTTTCCTCATCTCTCCACATTCAACCCATCAGCAGGTCCTGTCAGCTTTCCCTGTATAATGCATCCTGTATGAGTGTGCTTTCCTCCATCTCTTGTTACCCTGGCCAAAGCCACTGTCATCCTTTGCTAGGACTATTACAGTAGGCTCCTATCTGGTCTCTCCATTTCCACTCTTGCCACCCCCCACCAACTGTCACATTCTATTCTTCACTCAGCACCAAAATTTATCATTGATTGATTGACTGACTGAGACGGGGTCTTGCTATGTTGCCCAAGTTGGTCTCGAACTCCTGGCTCAAGTGATCCTCCCGCCTCAGCCTCCTGAGGAGCTGGGATTACAGGTGCACACCAGGCCAGCTCAAAATAATCTGTTAATATGTCAGCCACAGAGATGGTAGCATCTACTCAAGCTGAATATACCTAAAGAGAGAGAGAGAAAGAGAAAGAGAGAGAGAGAGAGATCCCAGAAACCTCAACTCTAGGGACCCACCCAAGAGAAATGCATAAATATATTCACCAAAAGACATGAACAAGAATGTTCATAGCAACACTATTCACAATAGACCAAACTGGAAACTACCCAGATGCCTCTTAACAGCAAGAGAGATATCCATATTTTAATATAGTCACACAATGGAATACTACAAAGTATTGAGAATGTATGAACTAAAACTACACAAGGTGGGTGAATCTCATGATGAGCGAAAGGAAACAAAAGAGTATGTCATGTATGATTCCATTTACATGAAATTCAAAAAACAGTCAAAACTCAATCTAGGGTGTTAGAATTGACAATATTGTTTGCCCTTAGGGTGGGCATCAATTAGAAGGTGGCATGGGAGAGGGAGTTGGGTACTGGTTACATTGACGTGTTCATTTTGTAAAAATTCATTGAAAATACACGTATGATTTGTGTCTTTTCCCCTATGTATTCTATCCCCCCGTAAATAGTTTCTTTTTAAGTCAGCCAGTCATGTCTCTTCCCTACTTACCACCCTCAGTGGTTTCCAGATAACACAGGCCTTCCTGAATCCCCCAGTTGAAGCAGCTCCTCCCACCCTGCCCCCACTTACTCTCTATCACATCACCCTCTTACCTACTGTATTAGCTTTCTAGGGCTGCTGTAGCAAAGTACCACAAAGTGGATGGCTTAGAACCAAAGAAATATATTGTCTCAGAGTTCTGGATGCCAGAAATCCAAAATTAAGGTGTCAGCAGGACCATGTTCCTTCTAAGGGAGCCAGAGAAGTATCTATTCCAGACCTCTTTCCTGGCTTTTGGTAGCCTCAGGTCTTCCTTGGCTTACAGATCACCCTGTGTCTCTTTACATCATCTTCCCTCAGACACAGTACATGTCTGTCTCTGTGTCCAGATTGCCCCTATTTATAAGGACGCAGTCATATTGGTCTAGGGCTAACATCAATGACCTCATCTGCAACGATCCTATTTCCGAAAAAGTTCACATTCCCATGTGTTAGTCCCAGATGTTAGGACTTCAACATCTTTTGGGGGACATCATTCAACCCATAATATCTGCCATTATCTGAAATTATCTTATTAACTTGGTTACATGTTTATTGTCAAATTCTCTCCTCTGGAATATAAACTATTAGAGCAGTTCACCAGTATATCCTCTCAGACCTAGAATAGGGACTGGCACATAGTAGATCCTCAATAAACATCTGTTGAATCAATGACTGAGGATATGTTGTGTATTATTCACAATCCCTCAAGCACTACATACACTGACTACATATACTTCCCAAGTGTGAGGATACACAGAGCATTCACTATGTAACAGTCATTCCCCTCCATTCCAAATGTATCAGCTCATTTATCACACTACCCTTTATGATATTTACTACTGTATACTATTATTCTCATTTTGAAAATAAGAAAACAAAGCACAGAACAGTTGAATAAATTGCATAAGGTCACATGGTTAGTGGATGGTAAAGAACCAGGTGGTCTCAACTTCCAAATCCTCAGTTGTAACACTATACCCCCTACCTCTCTAGAAGCCCGTTACTTCTCTATGCGTTTCTGAGATGTTAGGGACAGCCAAGCAGGAAGAAACGCAGGACTATGAAGCAGCCACATCAGGACTAGGTGAGAATTCTTTGGGGATGATTCCAGTCACCTCCCCTAAAGGGGCTTTCATGCTGAAACAGCCAAGAGGAAGAAGGATTGTAAACACTATCCCTAGTCACAAAACTAGCAGAAAAATCAATCTAGTTCCACATATCACATCCAATACCAATTATAAGAAACCACATACATTTAAAAGAAAAGAAAGACACTTCTGGAGGTGGGAATAACTTTCTAAGCAACATAAGTCATCAAGAAAAATAAGCAGATTTGACTTGAAAATTTAAAACTTCCTGAACATCTGGAAAATAATTAAAGCATTCATGAAAAATTACTAAAAATACTGAGAAAAATACTAAGAATCCAATACCTAATCAAAGAATGCAAACATAATTCAGAAAAAAGTAACTACTGCTTGAGCCCGGGAGGCGGAGATTCCAGTGAGCTGATATTGCACCACTGCACTCCAGCCTGGGTGACAGAGTGAGACCGTGTCTCTCTTTTTTTTTTTTTTTTTTAAAAAAAGGCCGGGCATGGTGGCTCACACCTGTAATCCCAGCACTTTGGGAGGCCAAGGCGGGCAGATCAGGAGGTCAGGAGATTGAGACCATCCTGGCTAACATGGTGAAACCGTCTCCACTAAAAATATAAAAAATTAGCCGGGCGTAGTGGTGGGCGCCTGTAGTACCAGCTACTCGGGAGGCTGAGACAGGAGAATGGCGTGAACCCAGGAGGCAGAGGTTGCAGTGAGCCGAGATGGCGCCACTGCACTCCAGCCTGGGCAACAGAGCAAGACTCCATCTCAAAAAAAAAAAAAAAAGTAACTACAATAAGCAAATACATAGCAAAAAGTTCAGCCTTACCAGCAATCAATGATGCTAATTAAAATAACAAGGAAGTGCCATTTTTTGCTTTTGTTCCCCAAATATATGATACCCAATACTGGCCAAGGCAATATGAAAACAGGCTTCCTCATACATTACTGGAAGCAGAATATAGTTATGTGCAAGCACTTTGGAAAATGATTCCCAGTGTTAAGGAAGAGACATTAAATAGCTGACACACTCTTAATTCTGTAATCCCAGTTATGAGTCTCTATCATAAGTAAGTAGTCAGCTCTTCATTGCAGGATTACTGTAATCACCCAAAGGGGAAATAGTAGAATTTCCAGCGGTAAAAAAAATACACTAAGGCAGTACATTTAGTGTAGTGTAATGTAGCCATGATAACTACAATAACTGTGTAGCAACATAGAAAAATGTTAAATTTAAAAAGCAGAAGCCTGGGCAACAAAGTGAGACCCCATCTCTTTTTTTTTTTTGAGATGTCGTCTCGCTCTGTCACCGAGGCTGGAGTGCAGTGTGAGACCCCATCTCTACAAAAAATTTTAAAAATTAGCTGGGCATGGTAGTGATCACCTGTGGTCCCTGCTACACTGGAGGTTGAAGCAAGAGGATTGCTTGAGCCAGGAAGTCAAATCTGCAGTGAGCCATGTTTGTTCGTTCTGCTTCACTCCAGCCTGGGTAACAGAGTAAGACACTGTCTCAAAATAAAAATAAAATAGACAATACTACATACAATTTTGGGTTAAGCAGTGGTTTCTTTTACACCAAAAGCATAAACATTGCACTTTATTGAAATGAAAAACTTTTGGCCAGGCACATTGGCTCACACCTGTAATCTCAGCACTTTGGGAGGCCACAGTGGGGGATTGCAAGGGGAGATGGGAAATGTTCTAAAACTGGATTATGGTGATAGTTGTGCAACTATGTAAATTTACTAAAAATTATTGAACCGTACATTTAAAAAGTGTGAGTCTTATGGTATGTAAATTATACCCCATAAAGTTGTTTTTAAAAATGAAGTAAGTCCCTCTGCTCAAGACCCAGTCATCTCATCTCATTCAAAGTGAAAGCCAGAGCTTTACAATCCCTATAAGAGCCTAGGTGGTAGCTCAACACTCTTACCTCCCTCACCCCATTTTCTGTATCTCTTTTCGTTGCCCATCTTCTAGCCACACCAGCCTCTGCTAATCCCCAAACAGGTACCCTCTGTGCTCTTGCTGTTCCCTTGGCCTAGAATGCTCTTCCTTAAGATGCAGGTAAGAATTCCTTCCTCACCTTCTTCAAGCTTTTATTTGAATATCACTTTCTTTTTTTGTTGGTTTTTGTGTGGGGGGGGGGTGGGGGGGGGTTTGAGATGGAGTCTCCTTCTGTCGCCCAGGCTGGAGTGCAGTGGCATGATCTCGACTCACTGCAACCTCCGCCTCCGGGGGTCAAGCGATTTTCCTACCCCAGCCTCCTGAGTAGCTGGGATTACAGGCGCACGCCACCATGCCCAGCTAATTGTATTTTTTAGTAGAGACGGGATTTAACCATGTTGGCCAGGCTGGTCTCGAACTCCTGACCTTGTGATCCACCCGCCTCGGCCTCCCAAAGTGCTGGAATTACAAGAGTGAGCCACCATGCCCGGCCTTTTGTTGTTGCTGTTGTTGTTTTGAGATGGAGTCTTGCCCTGTCGCCCAGGCTGGAGTGCAGTGGCATGATCTCGACTCACTGCAACCTCCACCTCCCAGGTTCAAGCGATTCTCCTGCCTCAGCCTCCCGAGTAGCTGGGATTAAGCTGGGATTATAGGCGTGCCCCACCACGCCCAGCTAGTTTTTGTATTTTTAGTAGAGACGGGGTTTCACTGTGTTGGCCAGGCTGGTCTCGAACTCCTGACCTCACGTGATCCGCCCTCCTCGGCCTCCCCAAGTGCTGAGATTACAGGCGTGAGCCACTGCGCCCGCCGCCCCCTGAATTTAGAGAATAGCGGAGCCTCCCCATTCTCTGCGGCCTTGGCTCCTACACTTCCCGTCGTAACCTTGGTCATCCGCTGAAGCCCGCTGCTTTTCCCAGCCCGGCCTCTGGGGGCCGCTGCCGGGCCTGTGAGCCTGTGGACCAGGAGCTCCTGCTGCCGTCGTAGCGTCACGTCCGGTCTCGGGCGGAAGTTTTCCGGCGGCGTACCGGGAAGTCGCTGAAGACAGAGCGATGGTAGTTCTGGAGGCCTCGCTCCGGGGCCGACCCGAGGCCACAGTGCCTCCGCGGTAGACCGGACTAGGGTGACGGGCTCCGGGCTCCCGAGGTGAAGAGCATCGGGGGCTGAGGTGGGACCTTAGAAGGGAGTCTGGGAACCCTCACGGCTCTTATTGGAGTCCCTTCCCTGACCCTGGGCTCTAAACTGCCTTTGCGCAGGCTGTCCCGGAAGCAGGTCCGCCCCGTATCATACCATTCCTAGAGGGAACGGCGCAGGTTGGGACTTCCCTCCCTTTACCATCGTCACCAAGGCGTGTGGTAACCCCGGGCCGGAGGTCAAGGGCGTCGCTTCTCCCTAATGTTGCCTCTTTTCCACGGCCTCAGGGATGGAAGGGTCTAAGACGTCCAACAACAGCACCATGCAGGTGAGCTTCGTGTGCCAGCGCTGCAGCCAGCCCCTGAAACTGGACACGAGTTTCAAGATCCTGGACCGTGTCACCATCCAGGAACTCACAGGTCAGCGAGACCCTTGGAAAGAGGGTGGTCAAGAATGTGGAAGGTGGGCAGCTTTGGTGATATAATTCTTATCGTGGCTGTGTAGTCTGCCACAAACTCATCGTGTGAACCTAGGAAAGTCACTTCATCTGGCTCCCTGTTTTCTCCTTGGAAACGTAAAGCATTCTGACATTGTGGACTTCTGAGAGCTTTCCGACCGGGCGCGGTGGCTCACGCCTGTAATCCCAGCATTTTGGGAGACCGAGGCGGGCAGATCACCTGAGCTCAGGAGTTCGAGACCAGCCTGGCCAACATGGCGAAACCCCATCTCTACTAAAAATACAAAAATTAGCCGGGCGTGATGGCACGTGCCTGTAGTCCCAGCTACTTGGGAGGTTGAGGCAGGAGAATCGCTTGAACCGGTGAGGTGGAGTTTGCAGTGGGCTGAGATCGCACCACTGCACTCCAGCCTGGGCAACAGAGCGAGGCTCCGTCTCAAAAAAAGAGAGCTTTCAGTAGCAAAAGAAAGATCCTTATTTTCTGCTCCTGCTGTTTCAGAGAAAAGGAATATGTATATATAATAATAAATGGTATTTTTTGAGGACTTACTATATAGTAATACCAAGTGCATTACACGTATTACTTCATTTAGTCCCTGTAACAGCCCGTACGGGGTATACCATCATTACATCATTTTTCAGATGAAGAACCGAGGCACAGAGAGGTTAAGTGACTTACCTAAGGTCCAACAGCTGGTAAATGGAGTAGAGTCTTAAAGTCTGAAGAATTTGCTGGATGTGATGGCTCACGCCTGTAATCTCAGTGCTTTGGGAGGCTGAGGTGGGAGGATCGCTTGAGCCCAGGAGTTCAAGACCAAGCTGAGCAACCTAGCAGAGATCTTGTCTCTAAAAAAAAAAAAAATTGCTGGGTGTGGTGGGTGGTGGAGGCTGAGGCAGGAGGATCACTTGAGCCCAGGAGGTCAAAGCTGCAGGAAGCTATGATCATGCCACTGCACTGCAGCTTGGGCAACAGTGCAAGACGCTGTCTCAAAAAATAAATTAATTAAAAAGGCCAGGAGTGGTGGTTCATACCTGTGATACCAGCACTATGGGAGGCTGAGGCAGGTGGATCACTTGAGCAGGAGTTTGAGACCAGCTTGGGCAACACAGTAAGACCCTGTCTCTATAATTAAGAAAAATAAAAAACCCCAAAATCCCGCAAAGTCAGAAGAATTCAGATTAAGTCAGACAGTAAAAGAGAAGACTGAATAGGCAGCTTAAATAAGCTTATGGGCCTGGAGTCAGCCTGCTTGGGTTTAAATCCTGGCTGTCATTTACTAGCTGAACAACTTTTTGCAAGTTACTTCATTTCTCCAAGCCTTGGTTTCTGATTTTTTCTGTAAAACGTTAAACTGCCTCATAAAGAATTTATAAAGTTCAAATATGACAAACCACAGAAACACTTAGGAATTTGCTGGGCAAATAGTATTCAATAAGTATTAGCTGCTATTATTACCTGGTTTCTCTTTCTTGAGGGGAAATTAGCTCTTTTTTTGGTTGGTTTGTTTGTTTGTTTGTTTGTTTGAGACGGAGTCTCGCTCTGTTGCCAGGCTGGAGTGCAGTGGCGTGATCTCGGCTCACTGCAACCTCTGCCTCCTGGGTTCAAGTGATTGTCCTGCGTCAGCCTCCTGAGTAGCTGGGACTGCAGGCACACACCGCCACGCCCAGCTAATTTTTGTATTTTTAGTAGAGACGGTTTCACTATGTTGGCCAGGATGGTCTCAATCTCTTGACCTTGTGATCTGCCCGCCTCAGCCTCCCAAAGTGCTGGGATTACAGGCATGAGCCACCGCACCTCTTGAACTCTTTTAATAACAATTTTTGACTTTTTATTATGGAAAATTTGAGACATATATAGTCAAGAGAATAGCATAGCCTGCCTTGTATTCATCATCCAGCTTCAATAATCAGCCATATTCTCACATTCTTATGTTGTCTACACCTCCATTCACCTCCCATCCTCTGCTCAATTATTATGTTTTTCACACCTTTTTAGAAAGGTAAATTGTCGTGCCTTGAAATGTATGAATCTTAGCTGTACATTTTTGACAAATGGATACACTCATGTAATCTGGATCATTGCAATTTAGCAATGTTTCATCTTCCTAGAAAGTTTCCTTATGTTCCCTCCTTGCTATTCTGGGGGAAACAGGATGTTTGCTTTTGTGATGGAAAATTTCAGAGTATATCATGAACTCCTGTGTACCTATCACCTAGTTGCAACAATTATCAACACATATTTAATCAAGTTTTGTCTACAGCCCCATCCATTCCTTCCCACTCTGAATTGTTTTGAAGCAAATCCCAAACATAAATACTGTAAATATTTCTGTATTTTTGACAGATAAGGATTCTTAAAGATAAATGATACCGGCCGGGCGCGGTGACTCAGCCTGTAATCCCAGCACTTTGGGTAGCTGAGACGGGTGGATCACGAGGTCAGGAGATCAAGACCTGGCCAACATGGTGAAACCCCGTCTCTACTAAAATACAAAAAAATTAGCTGGGCATGGTGGTGCGCGCCTGTAGTCCCGGCTACTTGGGAGACTGAGGCAGGGGAGTCACTCGAACCCGGGAGGCAGAGATTGCAGTGAGCCGAGATCGTGCCACTGCACCCCAGCCTGGCGACAGAGCAAGACTCCATCTTAAAATAATAATAATAATAATAATGATACCATTATGCCTTAAAAAATTGAGCATTTCTTTAATCTGATTTAATGGGGGTGAGGAAGACCACAGATTCTTTTGGTGTAAATGGTACTTTAAGAAAAATTGGAGGTGAGGGTGGTGATGAGAATATTTCACATTCTTTTCCCATACTTTCAGATGCCCTCCTGCTTTAATAAGACTGTTTCTGACCCAATATTTTCCTTGCCCTTAGCTCCATTACTTACCACAGCCCAGGCGAAACCAGGAGAGACCCAGGAGGAAGAGACTAACTCAGGAGAGGTAATAGAAGTGCCCTTTCCCCTATCCTCCTCATGTAGTAAACATTCCAAATGAGAGATATGATATGAAAACAGGAATGCAGGCTTGGTTTCTGCAGGCTACTTGGCACTTCTAGAGCTCCCAGACTTTTGGGATCTCTGGGTAATGAGACATTCTACATGATCAGGCTGCTATGCACCATTGGAGGTACAGATCTGCACCTAAGGTCACAGGGTTACTGAATTAGTCATTTTAAAATGTTGGAAAGGGCTCTTTATTTGAAGCAGAATTATAAATTATTGTAGGTTGGAGATGGGATGACCTGTGTGTCCAGGTCGTTCTAGAGCATTGATTTGCATCTGTTGTTCTAGCTAGTTGTTAATATCCGCTCCTTTCCATTCTCAAAAGCATCCTGGTTAGGACAGTGAATTGTATGATTGCCCTGGACAGAAAGAATTGTCAGTGTTAGAGAACATGTCATTTTAAGCTGTGATAATATCAGGGATCCTGTGGAGCAACATCCTGTGAGATACTATTGAATACACACCTGAGATTTCTTCTCAAGTAGCAAGGGAGCTGGAGTATTTATTTACCCACAGCTGCCAGTCACTGGGGGAGTGCTGATGTCAGGTTTAGTGGAGGTCATTAATTCTGGCCAGCGCCCCCTGCAGGCAGTGAAGAGTCCAGGAGCCAGAGAAGCCTTTAAGCAAGGAGGCAAAGGGGTCTGGCATTTGAAGTCAATAGATGTTGTGAGATTTTGGTCACATATGAGTAATCTCAAAATATTGAAAACATATAAATTATCTACTTTGTACTGTGGCAGACTTCATTGCAGTCTGATCTGGCTTTTTCCTTGTACTATGATTTAGGGCATTCTGTCCTCTGCCCCTGACTGCTAAGTGTTGAGAAATGCAAATTTAACCATACGTAGAGTGTAACATAGTTAGGAAATGCTGTTCCCCACAAAAAGAAAATCAAATGGGACTTAAGGTTTGTCTATATCGTGGGTCCTTTCTTAGTCCACATACACAAGGATTGCTTCGATAATACCCATTTTTTAAGTCTCTGTGGTTTATCAAGTCTTGTGGTTATCAAGACTAAAGCCATATAGTTCTGAGGCTGTTTGGGAGATGAACTCTACCTCTAAGCTGCCAGACTTGTAATGCCCTCTTATTTCTTTCCCAGGAGACATTTATTGAAACTCCTCGCCAGGATGGTGTCTCTCGCAGATTCATCCCCCCAGCCAGGTGCCTACTACTTCTCAGCCCCCATTCCTTGCCAAAGGCTAGTAGAATTTTAATTAAATCCAGGAATCGAGACCTGGAGCCAGGTGATAGAGATGCATCATCACCTAGCCTTTTGGCCCTTTCAGAAAAGATGTATTCCCTTATACCTGGCCCGTCACCTTCCAGTATGGATTTTTTCCTGTAGCTGTTCACAGAGTGGGAAAGGATAGTAGCTTTAATGATGAAGTATTGAAAAAAATTAAGGGAGTGATTGACCAATCACCAAGAGATGGGCTCTTGAGAAGTTTCAAAATAGCAAATGTTGTTAGATGTTCAGGTCCTTAGTTCTCATTGCTGCAGGTAAAGAGCTTGCTGGCAAGGGGTATAATATTTTCTAAAATGGCCTTTCCTGGTTCTCCCTTCTTTTCCACTGTAGACATATCAATTTTTTATGCTCCCTCTCCCTCCTTAGTCCATCAAGGCCAACCTTCGTGCTGAGTGTCCCTGTGGAAGACCAGCATGGCCTTCCTTTGGGAGAGAGGTACCCTTGGGAGGTCAGTCGGGCTAGGAGTGGGTATGTTCCCTGAGGCCCCTCAGCTGGTGCTTGAGAGTCTCTGCCACTGGCATTGCAGTAGGTGGAGGAAGCCTCTCTGTTCCCTCATGTGGCCCGTGGGCGGGGGGCTGTCTGCAGGATGATGTCCACAGAAAGTGCCAACAGCTTCACTCTGATTGGGGAGGCATCTGATGGCGGCACCATGGAGAACCTCAGCCGAAGACTGAAGGCAAGTCGGCCCCATTCCGGTGGCAAGCAGTAGGCCTGGCTGGGAGAGTGGGTAATTGAGCAGGAAGCATGGGGGAGGCCCTACCCTGACTCTCCCACACTTCCAGGTCACTGGGGACCTTTTTGACATCATGTCGGGCCAGACAGATGTGGATCACCCACTCTGTGAGGAATGCACAGATACTCTTTTAGACCAGCTGGACACTCAGCTCAACATCACTGAAAATGAGTGTCAGAACTACAAGTGAGTGTCTCCAGAGCCAGGGCTGAGAGCTGTTACTGCTCTGGGACTGCTTGGCCCTTACCCAGGAGCCGTACTCCACTCAGGCAAATGGAGCTCTAGTAAGTATAGTCTGCCTGTGTCTTTGGCAGACGCTGTTTGGAGATCTTAGAGCAAATGAATGAGGATGACAGTGAACAGTTACAGATGGAGCTAAAGGAGCTGGCACTAGAGGAGGAGAGGCTGATCCAGGAGCTGGAAGACGTGGAAAAGAACCGCAAGATAGTGGCAGAAAATCTCGAGAAGGTCCAGGCTGAGGCTGAGAGACTGGATCAGGAGGAAGCTCAGTGAGTGCTCACCCTGTTCTATCTTCTCACACTCGAGGCTCCAGGAGAGGAAATGGCTTCCAGCTGAATGTGTCTGAATAGTTTGTAAACTAGTCAGCTGTCAGTCAGCAGCATGCCTGCCCCAGATCCTGCATATTCCTCCATGCCCTTTTTCTAGAGGTTTGTTGGGAGAGTTACCTATGAAGAGTCAGCATGATTAAGTGAAAAAAGTATGTTGGTTAAATAGTGCAGAAACCAGAGTTCCAGTCTTGGCTCTGTCCTGTAGGGAATGGGCTCATTTGGATGAATCAGCCACTTTCTAGCCATCCTTAGCTGAAAAGATGAGCTAATTAGCCTACATTTGTTCCCTCCAAGCTTAAAAATTTCATGGGGGCCAGGTATGGTCGTTCATATCTGTAATTCCAGCACTTTGGGAGGCCAAGGCAGAAGGATCACTTAAAGCCAGGATTTAAGGCCATCTGGGGCAATATCAAGTGAGACCCCATCTCTACAAAAATGAAAATTAAAAAAAAATTAGGCTGCTGTGGTAGACCTGTAGTCCTAGCAACTACTTAGGAGGCTGAAGTGGAGGATAACTTGAGCCCAGGAGTTTGAGGTTACAGTGTGCTGTGATCACACCACTGCACTCCAGCTTGGGCAACAGAGTTGAGACCCTGTCTCAAAAAATAAAAGCATTATAGATGTCCTTGACCTGAGAGAACCCTCTCTCTAGTGGAGGAGACACAGTGTCCATACTAACTAAAGTTGTGGAAATGAAGGACAGAGAAAAGTCCATTTTTTCCACACAGTAGTATAACAAGTTTCACTGGAAGTGGGGTATAGTAACTATTTAAAGGGCAGTAAGTGTATAGAAATGAAGCTTTAGAAGGCCAATTATGGCCAGTTCATGGAAGAAGCCACTGTTCTTTTTTTTTTTTTTTTTAGAAACAGAGTCTTACTCTGTCATCCAGGCTGGAGTGCAGTGGTGCAGTCATGACTCACTGCGGCCTTGACTTCCTACACCTAAGCAATCCTCCTGCCTCAGCCTCCCAAGTAGCTGGAACTACAGGCACGCAACACCATACCTGGCTAATTTTTGTATTTTTTATAGAGATGGGGTTTCCCCATGTTGCCCAGGCTGGTCTTGAACTCTTGAGCTCAAGTGATCCACCTGCCTCAGCCTCCCAAAGTGCTGGGATTACAGGCATAAGCCACCATGGCCAGCTGGAAAGAGCCACTGTTTTTTGGTTTTGTTTTTGTTTTTTTTTGAGACAGAGTCTCACTCTGTTGCCTAGGCTGGAGTGCAGTGGCATGATCTCAGTTGTCTGCAACCTCCACCTCCTAGGTTTAAGCGATTCTTCTACCTCAGCCTCCCAAGTAGCTGGGACTACAGGCGTGCACCACCACGCCTGGCTAATTTTTATTTTTTTAGTAGAGACGGAATTTCACCATGTTGGCCAGGCTGGCCTCTAACTCCTGACCTCAGGTGATCTGCCCACCTCGGCCTCCCAAAGTGCTGGGATTACAGGTGTGAGCCACTGCACCCGGCCCAGAAGAAGCAGAAGAAGCCACTCTTTTTTTTTTTTTTTTTTTGAGACAGAGTCTCGGCTCTGTTGCCCAGTCTGGAGTACAGTGGTGTGATAGCTCACTGCAACCTCTGCCTCCTGGGTTGAAGCAATTCTCCCACCTCAGCCTCCCAAGTAGCTGGGACTACAGGTGTGCACCACCATGCCCGGCTAATTTTTGTATTTTTAGTAGAGACAGGGTTTCGCCACATTGGCCGGACTGCTCTCGAACTCTTGACCTCAAGTTATCCACCCGTCTCGGCCTCGCAAAGTGCTGGGATTACAGGTGTGAGCCACCATGCCCGGCCCCCAGAAGCCACTCCTAACCCATTCACCTCACTTCTGAAAAAGATCAGAAATAAGAGGTTTTTTGCCCTGGTTTGGGAGAATTCTTTTTTCCTCCACCTTTTTGCATATGGGCAGCTGGAATTTGAGACGTTTCTGTTCCTTCCAGGCAAAACAGCTAGGACATACATGTTCCTCAGAATGGGATCTATGCCAAATATAAAAGGTGCGAGAGCTAGATGTAACGATGATCACTAAAGAATCGTTCATAGTGTGGCGAGAGAGAAACTTTAGCCCCCAAGCTAACAGCCTTCAATGGCCCCCTTGGCTGCTCACAGGTATCAGAGAGAATACAGTGAATTTAAACGACAACAGCTGGAGCTGGATGATGAGCTGAAGAGTGTTGAAAACCAGATGCGTTATGCCCAGATGCAGCTGGATAAGCTGAAGAAAACCAACGTCTTTAATGCAACCTTCCACATCTGGTAATGAGAGCTGGGGGATGAGGAGCACTGCACATATCTAGACCTTAGCTGTTGACCACTAAGCCTGGGTGCCCACTTCCCACAAAAGAGGGACTGTAGGTTATCTTCACCCAGCTAGGTTTCTTTCATTCATAGTGATGGGATAGGCACAGTAGGGATTGGAATTCTAGAGCTTGGTGACATCCGCCCTTCTAAAGAAAGGAAAAGGCCTGAGCCCTTCAGCCACTTAAAAACCTGGTAAGCTGTCTGGTGCTGATTTCTTATCCCCACGGTGTTTGATGTTTCATTAATTTAATAACTGTTGAGTGTCTACTCTGGAAAAGGCACTGTGCTGAGTGCTAGGAGGGCAACAGCAAAACAGTATGCAGTCAACCTTCTAGTTGCATATAATCTGGTGGAAGAGATGGATAAATAACAAGCAGTTGTAATGCAGTGTGATGATGGTAAACCCAGGGTGCTGTGGGAACACATAAGGGCACTTGATCCAGTTTGGGGAGGCCATATGGAGAGTTTCCCCATAGGGGACTTATGTTTAAACTGAGAGGTAAAGTAGAAGTCTGCAGAGAGGGGGTTGTTCCTAGCAGAGAGAACATTATGTGCAAAGAAATAGGAAAGAGGGAGTGGTGAATTCAGAGAACAGAAAGGAGCTTATTGTGACTGAAGATTGAGTGTAAGGGGGAGAGTGACCGGATATGAAACTGGAGAGTTACCAGTTCCTGAAGGATCTCGTAGGCCTCGTTAAGAGGTTTGGACTTCATCCAAAAGGCAGAGGAGACACTGAAGCATTTTAGCTAGGGAAGTGACGTAATTACACTTGTATTCGTGAATGATGGCTTTTCCTGCACCATGGGGAATGACTTGGGGTAAAGGGGTGGAATCGTTGGAAAGGATACTCATCAGTAGGAATCTAAAGGAAAAGAATAGTAGCATTGAATTTGGAGAAAAGTGGAAAGATCCAAGATATTTAGCAGGTAGAATCAGGAGAGGTTGGCAGTTTTGCACGGAAGTTGCTGAGGGAGCATTCAAGGATACCACCCAGGTTTCTGCTTTGGCATCTGAGCAGCAGGGAAAAAGATGATGACTCAAGTTTTGGACATGTATTTAAAGTGCCAAGTACAGCTTGCATATATGGACTTGAAGATAGATTTAAGCTAGGTTTGGGGTGAGAGTGGGAAATGTCAAACATTTTAAGTAATCCCTGTATTTCCCCCCACCTTTCTGCCTTCCTCTGTAGGCACAGTGGACAGTTTGGCACAATCAATAACTTCAGGCTGGGTCGCCTGCCCAGTGTTCCCGTGGAATGGAATGAGATTAATGCTGCTTGGGGCCAGACTGTGTTGCTGCTCCATGCTCTGGCCAATAAGATGGGTCTGAAATTTCAGAGGTAGGAAGTGTAGCCCTTTCTTGGGGAGTGATGTGCTTTGATATAATTTGTATCTCCAACCTGGTACTGCTGTCCACCATGTCAGGAGCCCTTGCTGCCCACAGACTGGGAGTTTTCTGTGGCTGAAGAGCTGTCAGCATCTGATTTTCCCCTCATCACAGGGCTCTCTCCACTGATCACACAGTCACTGAGTTGCGTGACTATAGCATAGTTCCCAGCCTACAGTCCCCAGAGCCTTAGTGTTCCTCAGGATATTTTCAGTTTTTGTTTCTTAAATTTAAACCAAAACATAACATTTGTTCATGGAAGGCCCCCAGGCAATTATATAATAAATGTAGTTTGTTCATTAAACAAAATCTTTTAAACATGGATTCAATGGGGAGGTGGGAGAGGAAGTTGAGCATAATAAAAGAAGCCCTTGGCCAGAATGAAGAGTGAAATCATTGGGTTATAACTTCCCAATAATCACTTTAGGAGGAGTCCTGTATCCATCTCTGTTTGTATCTCTATTTTAGATACCGACTTGTTCCTTACGGAAACCATTCATATCTGGAGTCTCTGACAGACAAATCTAAGGTACTCTGTGAAGCTCCATTTTCACTGGAATACAGAGTTCTTATATCTCTTAAGAAAATGGATGGTTTGCTTTGATATTGGCATTCAATTTATTTTTTAGACCTAGATATGAAGAGCCAGTATATTGTTCAATATCTTGTCTAGTTCAGGTTTAGTTTTGGGGGTCTTATAGACAGAAATTAGGTTTTGACAGTCTGTTGAGAAGGGATATGGGCAGGTCAGAGGAGGGTGTGTGCACTAGGCTAGGAAAAGAATCACCGTGAGATAGATGTTTACAGGTTGAGTATCACCAGAAGTGTTTTAGATTTTGGATTTTTTTTCAGATTTTGAGATATTGGCATATAGATGCTAAGATATCTTGGGAATGGGACCCAAGTCTAAACACAAAATTCATTTATGTTTCTTCTTTTGAGACAGAGTCTTGCTCTGTTGCCCAGACTGGAGTGCAGTGGCACGATCTCGGCTCACTGCAACCTCCGCCTCCCAGGTTCAAGTGAGTCTCCTGCCTCAGCCTCTGGAGTAGCTGGGATTACAGGTGCCCACCACCACGCCCAGCTAATTTTTGTATTTTTAGTAGAGATGGGGTTTTACCATGTTGGACCAGGCTGGTCTCGAACTCCTGACCTCAGGTGATCCACCCGCCTCGGCCTCCCAAAGTTCTAGGATTACAGGCGTGAGCCACCGTGCCTGGCCTGTTTTATATATACCTGATACATGTAGTCTGAGGTAATTTCATACAATATTTTAAATAATTTTGTGCATGAAACAAAGCTTGTATACATTGAATCATCAGAAAGCAAAGGGCCGGGCGCGGTGGCTCACGCCTGTAATCCCAGCACTTTGGGAGGCCAAGGCGGGTGGATCACAAGGTCAGGAGATTGAGACCATCCTGGCTAACACAGTGAAACCCCATCTCTACTAAAAATAAAAAAAAAAAAAAAATCAGCTGGGCGTGGTGTCAGGTGCCTGTGGTCCCAGCTACTCGGGAGGCAGTGGCAGGAGAATGGCGTGAACCTGGGAGGCAGAGCTTACAGTAAGCCGAGATTGCGCCACTGCACTCCAGCCTGGGCGACAAAGCAAGCCTCTGTCTCAAAAAAAAAAAAAAAAAAAAAAAAGCAAAGATATCAGGTATGGAATTTTCCCCTTGTGGCATCATATCAATGGTCAAAAAGTTTCAGGTTTTGTAGCATTTTTTATTATTTTTATTTATTTATTTATTTTGAGACAGAGTCTCACTCTGTCACCCAGGCTGGAGTGCAGTGGCGTGATCTCGGCTCATTGCAGGCTCCGCCTCCCAGGTTCACGCTGTTCTCCTGCCTCAGCCTCCTCTCCTCCCGAGTAGCTGGGATTACAGGTGCCCACCACAATGCCTGGCTAATTTTTGTATTTTTGGTAGTGACGGGGTTTCACCATGTTACCCATGATGGTCTTGATCTCCTGACCTCATGGTTCACCCGCCTCGGCCTCCCGAAGTGCTGGGATTACAGGCGTGAGCCACTGTGCCTGGCATATTTTTATTTATTTTTCTTATCTTTTTGTGGGTTTTTTTTTTTTTTTGAAATGGAGTTTCACTCTTGTTGCCCAGGCTGAAGTGCAATGGCATGATCTCGGCTCACTGCAACCTCCGCCTCCCGGGTTCAAGCAATTCCCCTGCCTCAGCCTCCTGAGTATCTGGGATTACAGGCATGCACCACCATGCCCGGCTAATTAGGTATTTTTAGTAGAGACGGGGTTTCTCCATGTTGGTCAGGCTAGTCTCAAACTCCCAACCTCAGGTGATCTGCCCACCTTGGCCTCCCAAAGTGCTGGGATTACAGGCGTGAGCCACTGCTCCTGGTCTATTTATTTTTCTTTTCCCATGTACTCTTCCTGGAAAGGTTTTGTAGCAATTTGGATTTTTTGATTAAGGATGCTCAACCTATGGTACATTTTCATTGATAGTGAAACAGTTCTAAGTGCATTGTTACTTGCCCAAGGTTATTGTAGTTGTTCAAATCTGTGGAAGATAGAGTCCAGCTACAATACAAGTTTCCAGTGGGATACAGACAGAACATGACTTGAGAGATTGATAGGATTGGGAACAATCTCTGGAAGCCTTTCTTGGTGCCAGATCCATAGCCAGTTTTCTCTTCTTGGGCAGGAGCTGCCGTTATACTGTTCTGGGGGGTTGCGGTTTTTCTGGGACAACAAGTTTGACCATGCAATGGTGGCTTTCCTGGACTGTGTGCAGCAGTTCAAAGAAGAGGTTGAGAAAGGCGAGACACGTTTTTGTCTTCCCTACAGGTCAGTATAGCGCAATGCTGAGTGAACTTGTATAGGACCAAATTGAACAGAATTGAAGCAGCAGTAATAATGGAGGCAAAACAGTATAAATGGTGGGAAAGCAAAAAAATGGCACAGAATCACATGACATTGATGGGCAGAGACTGACCCAGTACTGCAGGCAGGACAGAATGTGACCACCTAGTCCTTGGAGTAGAAGAATGTTGCCTTAGATGGTTTAGGGGGTTTTCTTGGCATAGAGCTCAAGCCTTCTCTCCAGTTTCAAGAAGGTTTTTCCCTGAAGCCCTTGGAAATACACAGGAATGCTTCTTTTGATTTTTCTAGGATCCCATTGATGGATGGAAACTCTAGTTTTTACCTAGAGTAAGGCTGCTTCTATCACCCCAAAACAAAGCATTTCTTTTCTTCTGCCTCCTTTCTCCCCCGCCAAGTTCAGGGATGCCTAGGAAAACAGCAAGAAGTACTGTAACACTCACTCACCCCTACTCCAGGCTTCTCTTCTCTTTGGGTGTGTGTCCTGTCCCTGTACTCCGCAATGACAATGAGGCTCTTGTGACAGTCTTCTTGATTTTTGGCTTTCAAGCAAATCCAAAATACACTATCATTCCTCACCAAGTGTTCTTTAATAGATAAAATGACGTGAATGGTCCCATGATCAAGTCCCTGCCCTGAACTGACTTAACTCAGATCTCAGTTACTAATGAGTTTTGCTCTGTCCATCTGCAGGATGGATGTGGAGAAAGGCAAAATTGAAGACACAGGAGGCAGCGGCGGCTCCTATTCCATCAAAACCCAGTTTAACTCTGAGGAGCAGTGGACAAAAGCTCTCAAGTTCATGCTGACAAATCTTAAGTGGGGTCTTGCTTGGGTATCCTCACAATTTTATAACAAATGACTTTTTTCCCTAGGGGGAGGTTTGCCTTAAAGGCTTTTAATTTTGTTTTGTTTGCAAACATGTTTTAAATTAAATTCGGGTAATATTAAACAGTACATGTTTACAATACCAAAAAAGAAAAAATCCACAAAAGCCACTTTATTTTAAAATATCATGTGACAGATACTTTCCAGAGCTACAACATGCCATCTATAGCTGCCAGCCCTGGTCACAGTTTTGATTCTTAACCCCATGGACTCCTTTCCCTTTCTTCTCTGAAAAAAACTAATTTAAATTTGCTTTTTTTTTTTTTTTAACTGAGTTGAATTGAGATTGATGTGTTTTCACTGGATTTTTATCTCTCTCAACTTCCTGCACTTAACAATATGAAATAGAAACTTTTGTCTTTACTGAGACGAGGATATGTTTGAGATGCACAGTTGGATAATGTGGGAAAATGACATCTAAGCTTTACCTGATCACCATGTGATGTGATCAGATGCTTGAAATTTAACACTTTTCACTTGGTTCTTATACTGAATGCCGACTCTGCTCTGTGTTAGAGATATGAAATGGTGTTTGATACTGTTTGAGACATGATGGAGAGATTTAATTATTTGTAATAAAAGATTTGCTGCAGTCTGAAAACTGCCCAGGGGTGCACTGTTGGGTTTTTCTTTAAAATAGAGTACTTTGTATTCTGGGAGAATCAAGTTCTAATGAATGCAGGTATGTGGAAATTCTGTTGAAACTTCTTTAGAGTTAGTTTTAGTTTTAAAAAAAGACTCTAGTAAAAATAGATAGCTGTTGAGGAAGCCTTGTTTGTGTAGATCTGAATAATGGAACAGAGATGTTAAACTAATTTTAAGGGGAAATAAAGGCTACCTCCTTGATGCTTAGTCAAGGTCACCCAGATAGTCTGTATTTGAGCCCCTGATTAATACTGATCACAATGCCTGATGTTCCTCTTAATGAAATTAAGCTAAAAGTATAAATACCTTGTTAAACAAAAATGAAACAACTAATCTGTCTCCACCTAGCTTTTTAACATTTTCAGGCTGATATGACATAAAGGGCATGCTCGTCCACCTTAACTCTCTCTGATAAAGGAAAAATAAGCATGAAATTGGCATACAAAATACAGTTCAAAAGAGACTTGGAACTTTTGTACCCTTAGTATGAAAGTAAACAGAGGGAGGCATGAGTGCAGTGACGGATGGCTGTTTATATTTGGTGGATTCAGCCTCCCTCATGTGTTAGAGGAAGCAACAGTCTTCAGAGCTCTGGCTGCCAGGTGGGGAGGAATAGACTGCTGTCTCCCTGGAGTGTTGGCTCCCACGCCGTGAGTCAGGATTGCATAAGAGAACTCAGCAATGCTTGCCAAGGCAATACCAGTGATGCTCTGCAAATGCCCCACAACCTTCAGAAATAGAGACAGATTTCTTATTACTAAAAAATCTCAACACATTTTAGTGCACAAACACACACTTTACTTGGGATGTTCTCTCAAGGCAATTGTAAATTCATTTTTCTGAAATCCAGATTCCAGTGTTTGCCAATGGCCAAATTATATTAGGATACCTTTGCCCTGATAATGTTAGCATGGAAACTTTCTGGTAGACATTTCCCTCTGCTGGAGATAAGTTTTGTGAAATATAAGAATGATATTTGGGCCTTTACATTTTCATTATTTGAGAAGATATAATTGTTGGACTTTGTTTTGTTTTGAAACAGGGTCTCACTCTGTTGCCCAGGCTGCCAGGCTGCAATGCAGTGATGTGATTTTTGGCTCACTGCAGCCTCCACCTCCTGGGCTTAAGTGATCCTCCCACTTCAGCCTCTGGAGTAGCTGGGACTACAGGCGCAAGCCACTATGTCCAGCTACTTTTGTTTATTTTTTGTAGAAATGAGGTCTCACTGTGTTGCCCAGGCTTGTCTCCAACTCCTGGGCTCAAGCAGTCCTCCTGCCTTGGCCTCCCAAAATGCTGGAGTTACAGGCGTGAGCAACCCTGCCTGGCCTTTTTTGTTGTTGTTTTGTTTTGTTTGTTTGTTTGTTTGAGACAGGGTTTCACTCTGTTGCCCAGGCTAGAGTACAGTGGCGCAATTATGGCTCACTGCAGCCTCCAACTCCTGGGCTCAAGTGATCCTCCCATCTCAGCCAAGTAGTCCACATAGTTGTGGGACTGCAGACATGCACCACCATGCCCGGCTAATTTTTTTTTTTTTTTTTTTTTTTTAATGAGATGGGGTCTCACTCTGTCTCCCAGGTTGGAGTGCAGTGGTGAAATCTTGGCTCACTGCAACCTCTACCTCCCAGGCTCAAGGGATCCTTCTACCTTGGCCTCCTGGGTAGCTGGGACCACAGGCATGTGCCACCACACCCAGCTAATTTTTTAAAATTTTTGGTAGAGACAGGGTTTTTCCATGTTGCCCAGGCTGGTCTCCAACTCCTGAGCTCAGGCAGTCCACCCACCTCGGCCTCCTAAAGTGCTGGGATTACAGGTGTGAGCCACTGCGCCCAGCCATGACTAATTTTTAATTTTTGTAGAGACAAGGTCTTTCTGTGTTGACCAGGCTGGTCTTGAACTCCTGGGCTCAAACAGTTCTCCTGCCTTGGCCTCCCAAAATCCTGGGATTACAGGCATAAGCCACCGTGCCCAGCCTGGACTTTAACATAATAGCAGGTTATCGTTACAAAGGGAAATGAACAAGCCGAACTTGGGCCTCCATTTCCAGTTTTATAAAAGGAAAACAAGGAAACATTTCAGCCCTATCCTAGATTTTTCCCTCTCAAATCTTGCACACCCATCCTAATCCTGGGTCTTGGCACTTCTGTAGGTTGTCCTCTGTTTTCCTTTAACTGATGGGTGAAATGCTTTCTGTTAAATGAATTCTCACCATGCTGGTCCTGCTCAGTGGTGCATACCTGGCTCCAACACTCATGGTTTTGGATGAAAGCACTTGCTGCAATGATTCCTACTGCCAACAGCATGAAGTCTTCCTTCACTGAAGTAAACTTTTCCCTGAGTAATTAAAACCACATTAATTTTAAAGCTAGAATGGAACTTGATCTTCCAAATCATAGGGTCATGGAACTTCAACTATGAATTATTTGTGTCGATCATCTTGGATTTTTTAGACATGGAAGGAAATGGTCAAGTAATAGCTCATTGACCTGCTCTCCCATTCTCCCCCAACTTAACTGGGATTAACATGAGCCTTATGTCTTGAATGGTTTATAGGCCTTTTTTAGTTCTATCTGTTTCCCTAACAATTGTAACTGTGAGGCTTTTAACCAGTCTGACTTTACAGTAATCAAACACTTTTGTCCAAGTTGCAACCCTGTGACTGTTTTTTTTTTTCTTTTTTCTTTTTCTGAGATGGAGTCTCGCTCTGTTGCCCAGGCTGGAGTGCAGTGGCGCCATCTCAGCTCACTGCAAGCTCCGCCTCCTGGGTTCACGCCATTCTCCTGCCTCAGCCTCCCAAGTAGCTGGGACTACAGGTGCCCGCCACCACGCCCAGCTAATTTTTTGTATTTTTAGTGGAAACGTGGTTTCACGCTGTTAGCCAGGATGGTCTCAATCTCCTGACCTCGTGATCCGCCCGCCTCAGCCTCCCGAAGTGCTGGTATTACAGGCATGAGCCACCGCGCTGGCGACTGTTTTTTTTTCTAAATGACTGACCAAAGCAGTCCAGTAACCTTGAGTTTTATGCAGCTATAAAGGAAAAACTAGGAAAGGAAATATATTAATTAAAGTAATTTAAATTTAAAAGTAAAAGCCTTTAGGGTTTTCCTGACCAGGCTCAGTCACCTGCATCCAAACAACATATTGGAACTAATGAGAACCAGGTAGCCTGAGTAGGTTATCTGGGACTGGATGCCATGCTAGGCTAATTCCATTCCCCAAGTTCTTGTGGTCTGTCTCCCCTTCCCTGTTCCTGGAAGGAGCCTACCCTATAGGAGTTGTCTTACCCTTGCAGCTGACTGGGAGTGGAGTTCTCAATTGAAGCCCTCAACAGGCTCTCATATATGGGTTCATGCAGAAGATAGACCAGGTCGAGCAGTGTCAGGCAGGTTGCGTGCAGCCTCATGGCTGGAACCAAACAGCCATTGTATCCTAGATGGAGTATGGGAATGATAGGGAGAATTTATGATCATGTCTTCTCTGATCATAACCACAGTTGTGACATAAAGCTGTTGAGGTGCTAATGTGCTTCCTGGTTGCTATATTCTACTACAAGAAACCTGTTTAGCTGGAGATCAGTTTTAAAGGACAAAGGTAGAGGTAGAGAAACCTCCATCTGTAGTATACATACAATTAGCATGTAGTTGTCCCTCTCTTATCTTATGCCTCTCTATAAAGTCACCTCTTTGATCCTGCAATAAGAGTGCCTAGTGAGTCCAAACAGAAGCTAGTTGCTAAGACCTCTGAGCTTTCCCTGACAAGTGCCGGAGGGAACACCTGTTTCAGTCATCCAGAGACACCATCAAGCTTCCTACTGTTCCTCATTGGCAGGTTCTGCCCACTGTTCCCAAACCCCTGTGCACATTTTTTTTTTTTTTTTTTTTGAGAAGGAGTCCACTCTGTTGCTCAGGCTGGAGTGCAGTGGCATGATCTCGGCTCACTGCAACCTACACCTTCCAGGTTCAAGCAATTCTTGTGCCTCAGCCTCCCAAGTAGCTGGGATTACAGGCACCCACCACCACACACAGCTAATTTTTGTATTTTTAGTAGAGATGGGGTCTCACTATGTTGGCCAGGCTGGTCTTGAACTCCTGGCCTCAAGTGATCCACCTACCTCAGCCTCCCAAAGTGCTGGGATTACAGGCATGAGCCATGCCCCGCCATGCACATTTTGTATTGCCTTCTATGGAAGTCTCCAACCCATATTCCCTAACACAGTAAGATACCTAAAACCTCTAGGAGCGTCTCCACATATGCCAGGGGAGTGGGCAGATTAATTTGGAAGTTCAAGGACTTCAAAACATCAAGCTCTGATTCCAGCAGTTCTTCTTTAGTGTGTAGATAGCCTAGAGCCTGGAGGAAATTCAAGACTGTAATGTTGCTGATTATCTGAGCAAAGAAAAGAGAGGGAAAGAAGAATGTTAGGATAAAGGTCATACGTCTTGACAGAGTGCACAAAGCCCTTCATAATCCAGCCTATTCCTTCATCTTCAGTCTTGTCTCTTGGTAATTCCCCCTCACACTCTGCTTGTCATTCCAAATTGCTTACAGTTCCCAAACCCACCATGCTGTCCCTCTCCAAGCCACTACACAGGCTGTTTTCTATACCTGGATCTCCCTTCCTTTCCTCCCTAATTCCTCTCCCTCTTCTCTTAGGATCCTCCCATCTCCCACCCACCCCATTTCAAGAAGTCATTTTCTCTAAATACACTTCCTTGACTCTCCAAGGCTGATGAGGTACATTTATAGCCCTCTGTATTTACATTAATCAGAGCTTTTTTTTCCACACTATTTGTATGTGTCTTTTCCCATTACATAATAGGTTCCTTGTGAGCACAGACAATATTTGTACTGTTGTAGCCATGGCACCTGGTGCAGCATCTGGCCATAGAATAAACTCAGTAAGTATTTGTTGAATGAATGATATTTTACTGTATAGGCATTGGGTTGTGATGTGGAAACTTTTTTTTCCCTTATAAATGTAATAGTTTGCTTCTACTGTTGATAGGTATGCTGGCAATTCAGGCACCTTATGTAAACTGCCCTTGAGTCCAAGGGGGGAGGAAAGGTGACCAGTATGAATGATGGCATCTGTCCCAGTTATACTTTGGGAACAGAACTTCAGGCTATTTAATAACTGCTTCTGTGTGAGTGAGAGGGGGAGAAAGAGCGTGTGTGTGCGTGTGTGTGTGTAGAAGGTATGCTTAGGAAGCATAATTACACTCTGGAATTTCCATGAGTTGTATCACCTAACCTAGGAGTAGGTTTCTTACAGCTACCTTGTTTTTTTTGTTGTTGGTTTTTTTGAGACAGAGTCGCTCTGTCGCCCAGGCTGGAGTACAATGGCACGACCTCAGCTGACTGCAACCTCTGCCTCCCAGGTTCAAGCAATTCTCCTGCCTCAGCCTCCTGAGGAGCTGGAATTACAGGTGTGCGCCACCACACCTGGCTAATTTTTGTATTTTTAGTAGAGACGGGGTTTTACCATGTTGGCAAGGCTGGTCTTGAACTCCTGACCTCAGGTGATCCACCTGCCTCGGCCTCCCAAAGTGCTGGGATTACAGGCATGAGCCACCGCGCCCGGCCGTTGTTTTTACTTTGTAATTTATTTATTTTCTTCTTGTCACTGACTTGAAACTCATCACAGCCCCCCTTTGTATAAAAGCTGGTTTCTTCCTAACACTCAGGTGCCCATGAGCAACCCCAGCTCCTTACTTTGTTTCGGAAGGAAAGTTTGCTGGCCAGCTGAACACATGACACAAGACGGAGAGTAAACTTGTTGACAAGCTGCTGTTTCAGAGCCCTCCAATTCTGAGATTCTCTCTTATTATCTCTTGGCTGGATTGTGGCTTGCCTGCAGATGTTCTCTGCCTGTTTTACCATAAACCTGTAGGGAAGGGAGGGAGAGTAAACGATCCTCACTCACACAAATTAAAGGGAGTTTAACTTGCTGGTTAAGAAATTTACATTTGAGGCTGAGCATGATGGCTCACACCTGTAATCCCAGCCCTTTGGGAGGCCGAGGCAGACAGATGACTTGAGCCCAGGAGTTCAAGACCACCCTGGGCAACATGGCAAAAGCCCGTCTCTAAAAAAAAAAAAAATAGCCAAGTGCCAAGTGTGGAGGCACATGCTTGTAGTCCCAGCTACTCAGGAAGCTGAGGTGGGAGGATCACTTGAGCCCAGGAGGTCAAGGCTGCAGTGAGCCGAGTTCCCACCAGGCACTCCAGCCTGGGTGACAGAGCAAGACCCTGTCTCAAAACAACAATAACAACAAAGAAATTTATATTTGCAAGTTAGAGAGGGTGTAAAACCAGGTCTCAGGGTAAGGGGGAACTACTCATACTTTCTTAAAGATGTAGGTACATTAGCCACTCTGAGAGGCGCCGTTCAAAAGGCATTATGCCAGGGCTTTACCTTTCTAGGATTTCTACAGCCTGGTAGCTCACAGATTTCTCCAGACACCATTGTTCAGACAGGAGAAAAACAAACTCTGCCAAAACAGGAAAAAAGAGCCTAATTCACAAGATGCAACCAAAACCACTCTGTGAACTCTTGGCATTGTGTAAAAGCCATGATGGGGCCAAGGGAAGACGGTCAGGAGGTGAGAAAGATGAGACTAAAACAACCAAAGCTGAGCTTAGTTTCTTTTGCTGCCAATAGGCAGATCAGAGGCATGTAAAGGAGGCTGACTGAGTGCCAAAGACAAGGGTTTACCAAGCCCCCTCAGTGACCCTTGAGCCTTCCTGTGGGTTTCAGCTGATAAAAGGCTTGGCCAGTTACACACAAACATACCAGCTGGTCTAGGTGACCTCTACACCATGCTGGGAACCCCCAGCTTCAAGGAAGATTCTTGGATGGATAAAAACCCTAACCCCTATATTCTGTTTTCTGTGGAATGTTGGCAGAAACAGAAAGATCCCTCCTGGAGCTTTGATATTCTTTATGACACTGTTTGTTTAGTAACCACCCTCTGGAGAACTCCCATTGCTTTACAAACACAAGTCACCTTACAGCTGGACAACCATCTCTCCACCACCAGTTTGCTGGGTAAATCTGTGGTGGCTGAGCCTCTCCCCAGGAGCAAGTGTGTTACTGTGAAGTGGCTTGTTTTGAAGAAACATCCCCTAAATTGGAGAACGTAGCCCAATTTAGGGGGAGGGAGTCATTGGGAAGGTGGGAAGGGTGAGATACCTTGGCAAGATTTTAGCCTGCCTCTGTTTCTCTTTGAAAGAACAGCTCCAGATAGAATTATATTTATCTTGCAATATCATTAGAGGGTGGAAACAAGGGTAAATGTCAGTTCTCAACAAAGAAAGCTCCTACAGACTGAAGACCTTTTAGCATTGATCCGTAGAGAATTACACATTTAGTCAAATAATCATATGTCTTCAGAGAAAATTTAACTTTCTTAGAAAATTTAGTCAAGCTTACACAAGTAACAATCTACTCAACACACATTACACATAGATAGATGTACAAAACCTCATCGTTACAGAGGCTACAGTTTGGCTAGCAATGTCCAATGCAGGACAGAATTAGTTTAAGCAATTCAGCAAAATACCCTAGAACATATAATTGTGTCTCTTATTAGTCATTTTATTTGCTGGACTTTTAGGCTTTATTTCTTAGTTTTGTTCTTTGTGTATGTGTGCAGTTGTTAAGTTTTGGTTTGGTTTTGCTCTGAATTATGTGAGCATTTGTTTCTGTTTTCCATTTTAATTTGCCAAAAAAACTGAGCTTGGATTAGGTGGAATGGATGAGGGTTACACCTTTCCCTTGCTATTGGCCCCACCTCCTCGATAACAAGCATACTCAGATCTGCTATTAACTAAAAGACCCTCCCCTTTTAACCTCTCTCTTTCCCATCACTGTTGAATTTTTTTTAATAAATAAATAAATAATAAATAGACGGGATCGTCCTATGTTGCCCAGACTGGTCTCAAACTCCTGGGCTCAAGCAATCCTCCCATCTCAGCCTCGCTGTTGAATTACTTGAAAGCCTGGCTTACACACCCACTGCTTCCACTTCATCGTTCACTTCCTAATTTTCTATCTGTTGGCTTCTACCTTTCCTAACTTGCTGAAATGATTCTAGAGGACAGTAAATATGTCCAAATTGTTAAATATCATGGCTTTTTGCAATCTTTAGTTCTGTTGATATCCCTAAAGCATCTGAAACTTCTGACCATTATCCTTTTCAAAGTCTCTTCTTGGCTGCCAAAAGTCCCTTGGTTCTGTTCCTATCTCCTCCTTTTATTTCCTTCACAAGTCTTCTTACTCCAATTCCCTGAACACAAAGTGTTTTCCCAAGGAACTGTCCTTGACCTGCTTTTCTTTTCTCCTTCTAGGAGCTTATCCTCTGCCACAGTTTCAACAATATCATTGTAAAGATAACTTGAAAACCTTGATCTCCATTTCTGACCTCTCTTCTAACCTACTCTTTGAATAGTCTACAAGAACACTTCTTTTAGATGTTCTGCAAACACCTTAAACTCAGCAGATCCAAAACTAAAGCTATTATACACACACACACACACACACACACACACACATATATATATATATTTTTTTTTTTTTTGAGACAAGGTCTCACTCTGTTACCCAGGCTGGAATGCAATGGCGTGATCTTGGCTCACTGCAACCTCTGCCTCCTGGGTTCCAGCCATTCTCCTGCCTCAGCCTCCCAAGTAGCTGGGATTACAGGTGCCTGCCACCATGCCTGGCTAATTTTTGTATTTTTAGTAGAGATGGGGTTTCACCATGTTGGCCAGGCTCCAAAGCCATTATTATCTTTCCCAAACAAAAGTCACTTTTCCTCCTGCTTTATTTGTGTAGTGTGTCTGTGTTTTTTGTTGTGTTTTTTTTTTTGGGGGGCGGGGGAGACAGAGTCTTGCTCTGTGGCCTAGGCTGGAGCGCAGTGGCACAATCTTGGCTCACTGCAACCTTCACCTCGTAGGTTCAAGCCATTCCCCTGCCTCAGCCTCCCGAGTAGCTGGGACTACAGGTGCATGCCACCATGCCCAGCTAATTTTTGTATTTTTAATAGAAACAGGGTTTCACTATGTTGGCCAGGCTGGTCTCGAACCCCTGACCTTGTGATCCACCCGCCTTGGCCTCTCAAAGTGTTGGGAATACAGGCGTGAACCACCATGCCCGGCCGTGTCTGTGTGTTTCTTTTAATGACCACTATACTTCTAGTCTTCCAGGCTCAACCGTTTAGCATAGTCACGTTTTCCTCCTTCACTTCCTAAATTTATCCACAGCAGAACCCTAGACTTTGCCTCTAGAATGTTTTTAATCCACCCTCCCTTGTTATTCCCTCTGCCCTATCACCTAGCCTACTGACATTGACTCTACCTGTCTGCCTACATCCCATCTCCCTCTGGTTTAATCCATCCTTTACCTCCTTTACATCACTGCCAAAATAATGTTTACTAAGGCAGGGTTACCATCATATCCCTTATTTTAAAACCTTCACTCCCTTATTTAAAAACCTTCAATGTCTTCTTGGTTTCCTACCAAACCAAGGATAAACTCTTCCCCTTGGCATTCAAACTTCCACATGGAATGTCTCCAAACTACCTTTCCAGTATTAATTTCAACTATTCTTCCACATGCACTGGCCAACATGGACTACACTGTACCCACATGCACCCTAAGCACCCCATTTCCATAGCTTTACTCATGCTACCTCTTTTTGGTAGAAACACTGTCTCCTTCCTCCCCCTTCACCAACCCAATGTCCTCCTTCCTTCAAGGTCTGCCTGAAATGTCCCGATGCCTGGGCCATCCCCTGAATTCTTCCTATTACCCCATCGCTCCTCTCAACCCCCATAAACTCTTGTTTTATTTCTCTCTGACGTCTCTTATCTAACCATAGTACCTAGTCATTGCATATTTGTTCTAATATCTCCCCCAAATTGCACATGGTTTGAAGGCAAGACCTCTATCTCTATTTCATCTTTCTTTTTTCTTTTTTTCCATTTTTTTTTTTTTTTTTTTTTTTTTTTTTTTTTTTTTTTAGACAGAGTCTCGCTCTGTCACCCGTCACCCAGGCTGGAGTGTAGTGGCGCCATCTCAGCTCATTGCAAGCTCCGCCTCCCGGGTTCACGCCATTCTCCTCCCTCAGCCTCCGGAGTAGCTGGGACTACAGGCGCCCGCCACCACATCCAGCTTTTTTTTGTATTTTTAGTAGAGACGGGATTTCACCGTGTTAGCCAGGATGGTCTAGATCTCCTGACCTCGTGATCTGCCCGCCTCAGCCTCCCAAAGTGCTGGGATTACAGGCGTGAGCCACCGCGCCCGGCCTTTTTTTTTTTTTTTTTTTTTGAGACGGAGTTTTATTCTTGTCGTCTAGGCTGAAGTGCAATGGCACGATTTCGGCTCACTGCAACTTCTGCCTCCTGGGTTCAAACAGTTCTCCTGTCTCAGCCTCCCGAGTAGCTGGGATTAGAGGTGCGTGCCACCAGTCCTGGCTAATTTTTGTATTTTTAGTAGAGACAGGATTTCACCATGTTGGTCAGGCTGGTCTCGAACTCCTGACCTCAGGTGATCCTCCCACCTCAGCCTCCCAAAGTGCTGGGATTACAGGTGTAAACCACCATGCCTGGCCCTCTATTTCATCTTTCTAGCCAAGCGGTGCCACTCATAAGTATTCCATACATGTCGAAGAAATCAAGGGGAGGGCACTGTTGTGTCTTGTCCATCACTATATCCCCAGCACCCCACAGAGAGGTGTTAGCAAACATTCTCTGAATGAATAAAATCAACGGAATCTCAAGGTCGTGCCTGAAAGACGCGAGCCCCAGTCTCCCAAGAACCCAGCTCCCCGGCCCTGCAGCCGCACCCACGATCTGGGGCTCCCTGAAGCTGCCCAGCCGCCCCGAAGCCTCCCTCACTGCTTGCTCATTCTGCTGGGCCAAGTGAAGCAGGGCGTCTTCGATCGTCTCTGTGGCGACAACTCCAAACTGAAAGTCAACGAGGGAGGCCGATCTTGGCCTCACGGGTCCGTCCATATTCACGAGCCTCTTGGGGCTCCTGGACGGGTTCACTGGATCCACATACCGACCCCCTTAGCTCCTCTCCAGTCTTCTGCCACACCCTGGATTCCTCGTCCCCTTCCAATGAGTGTGTCGTCGCCTCAAGTCTGAGGAAAACCCAATTACCACCACAGCCTCGAACCCTCCACAGCTTTTTCCCGCCCCAACGGCCACGGACTCCTCAGCCAATCAGAAAGCACGTCCGCTTCTTACCTCCCTCGTCCATCCCCTGTGCCCGGGAACCGCGGCTCTGCCCCGCAAAGGGCACGCGGACTACAACTCCCAGAGTCCACTGCAGCGGCCAAGGGCTACTGTTCCCAGCGAGCCCCGCGCGGCGGCACCGCGAAGGGAGGAATGGCAACATGGCGTCTTCGGGAGCTGGTGACCCTCTGGATTCTAAGCGTGGAGAGGCCCCGTTCGCTCAGCGTATCGACCCGACTCGGGAGAAGCTGACACCCGAGCAGCTGCATTCCATGCGGCAGGCGCAGCTTGCCCAGTGGCAGAAGGTCCTACCACGGCGGCGAACCCGGAACATCGTGACCGGCCTAGGCATCGGGGCCCTGGTGTTGGCTATTTGTATCCGTCCGTGTTGTAGACTCAAGGGGACCGCATATAGGGGCAGGGGAACAGAGTGTGCAAGAGGGCTGAACCACCCGTTTGATTTTGGGGTAAAATAGGTAGTACTTTCCTTTGTTATTCCTAAGGTACTCTTTTAATTTGATTTATTAATAATAACGGAATTGGGGTTCAGGGTTTAGAAACAGCAGCGGCAGGAAGCCGGAATCACTGATTTGGGAGAGTAACAAGAGTGGTAGAGCAAATCTAGGAAAGGGGAATGTGCATATTCCGTGTGGTTTCCTGAACCTACCTCCCCAGATGGTTACACCTTCTACTCGATTTCCCAGGAGCGTTTCCTAGATGAGCTAGAAGACGAGGCCAAAGCTGCCCGAGCCCGAGCTCTGGCAAGGGCGTCAGGGTCCTAATCTGGATGGGTATTGATCATGTCCAACCTGCTGGAGCCCCTTCACATGGTGGATGATGCCCCATGACCCTGTAGAAATTGAATCCTGCTCACAACATTGTTGGCTTACTAACCTTGGACCGTGATTGAGCCCAAGAAACCAGGGACTTATGCATTTGGCCACTGTCAAAAGAACAGAACTTAACCCACCGCACACTTGCTGTGTACAATGACTGAGCCCTTTCTTGTAGTTTGTTTCCTTGTTTGAGAGGTGTGCATGCGACCGTGGCTTTTCCCAAAGTTTCTGACTTTGTGGTTTACCCCCTTCACCTTCCAGGGACGCAGTTGTTATGAGGTTAGACGTGGCAGCTCTGTGCAGTGTTTGAGCCTACAGTGGGATACATAGGGTCAAATTGAGAATAATAAACCGAGTCATTCTCCTGGAGTCAAGTGAGTATGGAGGCTGAGAGGCAGCATATGGCACTTCATGCTGGAAAGCTTCACAAGCAGTAGCTGCAGTGGTGGCATTGCCCCAGGGAGCTGTAAATGTTTAACTAGAATTACTTTTTCCATGAGATCTTTCCACCTGATTTAAGGGAGAGATCACTGGGTGGTTTGAGACTGAACCTACGTCTTAGGGGAAGGAAGGTCACTCTTCTGTCCTTTACCCACAAGAACATACTGTAACTCTACTGCTTTTCCCATCCCCAGAGAGAGGGAGGGAGAGAGAGGTGGATGAAGGGTAAAAGACAAGCAGTCTTCATTCTTTTAACTTTCCCTGGTACCTGCCTATACAGGTCTAGGGTGGGGTCTGGAGGGGATCCTAACTTAGTCAAGTGGATCACTGACCTTGCAGTTTCCTCATTAACTGATGGCAGGAAGCCAGATGGCTGGGCAGCTTCCACCCCTGCCTCCCATTGTGAAAAGAAAGTCCCTTTTAAATCCTCCCCTGCCTCACCCCACAAGGTTTTGCTCCCCCAATTCCTAAGGCATGGCATATGGATTCACGGCGTTCTTGTTTCCAGCATTTTTATTGGTTGCTGCTAATGTGGTGTGAGCATATCCCCTACACTCTCCCAGCTGGGAGTGGGTCCCTCTAGAAGCATCCAGGCTTGGGTGGGATTGCTTAGTGGTTGACTCTTGGCAGGGGAGGTGCTAGAGATGAAGATGGTAGGCAGCAGAACTAACACCTTCACACAGCAAACAGTTCACATATGTTTGGCTCTTCACTATAATGGAGCTGCACTCTCCATGCCCCCCTGGCCTTCTACCCCTTCAGTGTTGGGATCTTCCTTGCTCAGTTTTGTTGGTCAGAAAAGCATCAGATTCTGAGAACACAAGCTCCATGGTGGGCCCTGGTGTGGGGGAGATACATGGCTTCTGTTCTGAATTCACTGGAGGGAAAAGAAAAAGTGATGAAGAAACCTCCAAGGTGGGAGGAAGGCGAAGCTGCAGCCAGGTACCATTCCCTGGGCTCTCCCTCCCTTGGGCCCGCCCTCACCATCCTGCCAACATCCCCGGCGAATGTCACCCCCTTGCTTGCCCGCTGCTCCTGGGAGCCGGTGCTGCTGCCACTCAGAGAGTTCCTTCGCATGATGCCTGGGAGCAGGATGGGGGAAGGAGAGCACTAAGTGAGGAAAGGGGAGGTGGGGAGAGGGGGTCTATTCCCCCGGGGCAGACCCCCAGGGCCTGGAGAAAAACAGTCGACAGGAAGGGGTCTCAGGGAAAAGATGGAAGCTGCGTGACTGCACTCTCACCAGGGCCTGGGGGCTCAGAGCGCTGTAGGCTATTGCGGCGGGAGGTGGGGAAGCTGCCCTTGGAGAGGCGGCGCTGGCGGCTGGACAGCATAGCAGCTGGGGCCACAATACCCGGTGGGGGCTGCTTCCCCAGCCGGCTGTACAAATCTTCAATTTCTTTTTTCTGTAGTGTCTGTAGTGTTTCCACCTCTGACAAGTGCCTGAGGATGCACGGAGGGCATGAAAGGGCTAGCCACACACCTTGGTCTCCCAGGTTCACCTCTCGCTCCTCCATCCTCCCCAGACTCACTTCTGCCGAAGACTCTGCAGCTCAGCCCAGAACTCCTCATCTTCCCCACTGCTTTCTGACTCCTCGCTGCTCAAACACAGGCTGCTGTAGGAGTAGTTCATCCACACTGGGCTGGGATGGCTCAGGGGTGGGGGGCTGCCCCCAACTTGGGGTTCCTTCCCATCATCTCCTTCCTCCTCAACTCCAGCCCCCAGACCCTCAGCTGCACGGTCGCTCTCAGCCAGAGCTTCCCTGGTCTCTGGCCCGCCTCCAGCACTGTCCTCTGTATCTGAGCTCTCTGAAGTGAGCTGAGGGGTTGAAGGTTTCGGAGAACCAGAGAGAGTGGGGGATGTTGGCTGCAAGGGAAGAGGCTCAGCCGGTTCCTTGGATGAAGTCACTTGGAAACGCCCAACAAGCTGCGGCTTTCCCTCTGTAGGGCGACGAGGAAGAAGGCATGAGGAAAGGAGAGCAGTGACAGGACAGACAGTGAGTAGGGATAATGGCAGGGGAAGGTCTGTGGTCAGAGGTCTTACCTTCAGAGATGGGCGCCAGCCTGGCTTCCCCTGGGAGGGGCCGAGCAGGAGGTGGCGAGGCCTAGAACGTGTGGGGCCATGAGAAGGGAAGAGTGCAGAGTGGACTCTCCCTAATCATCCCTCTTGGTTTTCTACTCACCTCACTCTCCACCTCAGCTGTGTGGGGTGAAGGGCTTTCCTGGCCACCAGGAGCAAGGGGAGGGGGAAGGGGCAGGCTAGGGAGGGGACTAGGAGGGGCTGGAGGAGACTGGGAAAGGAGCCCAGGTGAGGGGGACAGCAGGGACTGGGCCACAGTCATCACAGCCAGTGAGAAGGCACTAGCCAGAGAAAGGAGAGGGGCTGCTGTGGTGGAGGGGAAGGAAGAAGTGGAGGGGCATGGAGGAAAGAAAGGGGAACTAAGAGTGACCTGAGAACAAGTGGGAGAGAACGTAGGTGGAGAAGTCGTGGGGAGAGAACTCCAGGGACACTGAGAGAGTGGGACTGGAAACTCGGGTGCGCTGGAGGAGAATGGAAGTGGAGAGCTGGTGGGGTGTGGAGAGGGATTTGAGGAGACCTGGGAAGAAATGGGGGAGAATGGGGAGGGGCTGGGATGACATGGGGGAGAAGTGATGGGGAAGATGGGACCTGGGGAAATGGGGGTTCCGGGGGAAAATGGGTTTCCAGGAGACAAAGGAGTTCCAGGAGAAGATGAGGAGGTGGAGAAGGCTGCCCAGCTCCTGTGCTCCAGGGAGGTGCTGCTCTGGAGCTCTTCTGGGAAGGAGGGTATGTTGAGACCACAGTCCCACATGCCCTATGCCCTTCCCAGGAGCAACCCCAGGGGTTGGGATGAGCAAGGACACAACTCAGTACATACCATTGGATGGGTCTGGGAGGGGGACGGTCAGGGCAGGTAATGGTGCTGGCTCCTCCTGAGGCAGAAAAAGGAGTCTGCAGTCACAGTGGGGAAGAGCAGTCTGAGATGGAAGGTGTCAGACCGGGGTTCCTAAGCTAAGACCCATGAACCTATAGGAGTCTGTACATGAGTTTCAAGGGATTCAGAAGCATATGTGCTGAAATGTATAGAGGTAAAAGGGCATGATGTCTGCAACTTACTCTTAAGTGGTTCCGAAAAATATATTATGTATGCACACATACAGAGGGGAGAGGAAGAGACAATGATGACACTAAGGTGGCAAAACACTAACAATTGGCAAATCTGGGCAAAGGGTATCCAGCGTTTCTTTATATAATTCTTGCAACTTCTCTCCACAAGTCTGAAATTATTTCAAAATAATGAGTTAAAAGAAAAGTATGTATTGAACAAGTTTTCTAGAACAAGAGTCCATGGCTTTCCTCATATTCTCAAATGGGCTAAGAGCCACTGTTTTAGGCCAGGCGCGGTGGCTCACGCCTGTAATCCCAGCACTTTGGGAGGCCGAGGAGGGCGGATCACGAGGTCAGGAGATCGAGACCATCCTGGCTAACACGGTCAAACCCTGTCTCTACTAAAAATACAAAAAAAATCACCCGGGTGTGGTGGCGGGCGCCTGTAGTCCCAGCTACTCGGGAGGCTGAGACAGGAGAATGGCATGAACCCGGGAGGTGGAGCTTGCAGTGAGCCGAGATCGTGCCACTGCACTCCAGCCTGGGCGACAGAGCAAGACTCCATCTCAAAAAAAAAAAAAAAAAAAAAAAAAAAGCACCACTGTTTTAGGGTCCCAGAGATGAAGAGGAGTTAAATCCAAGGGAACCGCTGAGGGCAGAGAGTAATAAACCCTGGAGCAGAGAGTCCATTTCCCCTGGAAGTGTCCACCTAGGGGTCTGACCTGGGGGCTTAGGGTGTCTTCAGCAGCCTCCACGGGGCCAGTGTCTCTCTTCAACAGGGTCTCCACTCGCTGGATAATCTCCCGAATCCGTCTGAGAAATCCATCTCGCTCCGAGGGCAGAATGAACTCGTTATATACCTTGCGAGGGTCAACAGGATGGGGAGGGAGAGCTTGTTATCTCACTCATCCCTCTCCCCCTGCTTCTGATCTTAAAACATCAGGCCGGGCGCGGTGGCTCACGCCTGTAATCCTAGCACTTTGGGAGGCCGAGGCGGGCGGATCACCTGAAGTCAGTAGTTTAAGACCAGCCTGGCCAACATGGTGATACCCTGTCTCTACTAGAATACAAAAATTAGCTGGGCATGACGGCGGGCACCTGTAATCCCAGCTACTCGTGAGGCTAAGACGGGAGAATCACTTGAACCTGGGAAACGGTGGAGCCAAGATCACACCACCGCACTCCAGCCTGGACGACTGAGCGAGACTCCGTCTCAAAAAAATAAAAATAAAAAATCCACCCTTCACACTACTGCTCCTGCCAACCACCAACCTAAAACAAGTAAATACCTATTGTGTTCCAGGCACTGTGTGGTGTAAGGAGAAATACAGCCTAGAAGGAAAGGTGCTAACATTCATAGGATGCGTATATATACCAGCTGCTTTGCATATATTATCACATTTAACACCACCAGTAACTTTCTGGGGCCCATATTAATATTACTATGGTAGAATTAAGATAACCAATGCTCAAAGAGGTTAAGTTCCGTCTGCCTAAGGTCACAGGATTTAAACCCACATCTACCTAAAGCCAGAGCCTGAGTTATCTTCACTGCTGCCTCGCATGCTTTTGGACACAATTTCTGCCCCATAGTGTTTATAAAGTATAACACACAGGCCCACATACACCCATCCCACACAGTTAAGTCAGAATAAGGCAATAAATGGCAAATGTCACATTCAAATCCATGAATACTTATTGAGCACCTACTATGTGCTGGCATTGTGCTGGGTACTGTGGGAATACAAGGAAGCATGAAACAAGGTCCTAGGCTTAACGAAGCCCAAAACTTAGTGGAGGAGACACATAAATACATAATTAAACTTACTGCAAGGCAGCCCGTAATAGGTAAGGCACTTACAAGTGAGATATAGATAGAAATGTTGTTCCAGGGTTGGGGGGATGGGGGTGTGGAGAGGCAGAGTTGTTTAATGGGTACAGAGTTTCAGATTTGCAAGGTAAGAAAACCCCTGGAGATCTGTTTCACAGCAATGTGAATATACTTAATATTGCTGAACTGTACACTTAAAAATGGTTACGGTGGTAAATTTTATATTTATGGTTTTTTAATCACAATTTTTTAAAAATGCTATTCCAAAGACAGAATACCACCCTGGGGATAGGGGGAAGCTGGAGCAGTTTCACAGAGTAAGTCTTTGGAGCTGAACATTGACAGATGAGAAAAGCAACCTCTATTGAGGACCTACCATGTGTGGACACTTCTACATTACACTGTGTCGTATCAGAACATCTTTGCAAAACAAATACTATCATCTGCATTTTACTTACATGCAACTGAAGTTTACAGAGTTAAGAAACTTGCCCAAGTTCATTGGATTAGTAAATAACAGAGCTGAAGTTTGAACTTAGGTATTACATGAAAGCGACCCCTTCCCCTATTCCAGGCTGTTCATCAGGAAGAGAAGAGCAGTCTAGGCAGAGAGAACAGTGTAGTAGCTTTGAAGCATGAAAGGCATGGTACATTATTATTATTATTATTATTTTTTGGAGACTGAGCCTTGCTCTATCACCCAGGCTGGAGTGCAGTGGCACAATCTTGGCTCACTGCAACCTCACCTTCTGGGTTCAAGAGATTCTCCTGCATCAGCCTCTCAAGTAGCTGGGACTGCCTGGCACCATGCCCAGCTAATTTTTATATTTTTAGTAGAGACAGGGCTTCATGTTGGCCAGGCTGGTCTCAAACTCCTGACCTCAAGTGATCTACCTGCCTCAGCCTCCCAAAAGTGCTGGGATTACAAGCGTGCGCCACTGCGCCCGGCCTATTCAATCTTTCTTTCTTTCTTTTTTTTTTTTTCGAGACAGAGTTTCACTCTTGTTGCCCAGGCTGGAATGCAATGGTATGACCGTGGCTCACCTCAACCTCCACCTCCCGGGTTCAAGTGATTCTCCTGCCTCAGCCTCCCAAGTAGCTGGGATTACAGGCATGAGCCACCAGGCCCGGCTAATTTTGTATTTTTTAGTAGAGACGGGGTTTCTCCATGTTGGTCAGGCTGGTCTTGAACTCCCGACCTCAGGTCATCTGCCCGCCTCGGCCTCCCAAAGTGCTGGGATTACAGGTGTGAGCCACCGCGCCCAGCACAGCCTATTAAAATAGTGAGGACTCAAGTGTAGCTGAATGTGCTGTGAATTTTAAAGGCTTTGGAATTTGGACCTTACTCTACAACCACAAGTAGCCACTAAATAATTTCGGGTGAAAATCAAGAGATCAGATCCAAGTCTCAGGAGAATTCTGCTGCAGAGGAGTGGAGGGTGGACTGGGTAAGGAGAGAAAAGAGGGCAAAGGACTCTGGGTGCATGGGGTGGGGTCACTTTGGCTGTGCAGGATCAGAGGGGGCTTGAAAGCCCAATACAGAAGGCTCTACGAGTGACAGCCCCTTAAGCAGGTGGAGGCAGAGGCAGGAAGGCACCCAGCCTTTTCAGAGGCCCATTTTGAAACCAGTGTGGCTGGAGGAAAGACTCTGAAAGAGTCAAGTGGTTTGACGGAAGGTGATGAGCCTTGTGTGCCAGGTGATATTGTGTCTTTGTCCTGGACACAAGGTGAATGACATGATGGAGATGCTTTAGAGAGGGCTCCTGATGCCTGGCGTTTCTCCCATTCCTTTCCCTCCTTCACCCCATGGGCTGGCATCCACCACCCCCACGCCACTGAAACTGGTCTCCCACAAAGATCTCCTAACAAAAGCCAGTGTGGTCTTGCCTGAGGATTCATCCTATGCCACCTCCTTGAAACTCTCTCCTCACTCAGTTTTGACTAACGTCCTCCTACGTCTCTGGCTTCATCTCTGTGTCCTTCGATGACCTACCCTCCCGCTTCCCACTCCAGAACTGGTGGTATGCGCTGAGACACACTCTGCAACCCTCTGTGTCTCTGGCTTTGCCGGCTCATCTCCCTTCACTCTGAACTCTGTACTGACTACTCCTCCATCCACATCTCTCCAGCCCTGCCTGACCCATATCCCATGGCTATGGAGGGTCTTGTCTTGGCTGTCCCTTCTTCACTCAAGCTCATCATGACCTCCTTAAAAAAACCTTCTTTCATTTCTAATTTCCTCTCTCCTTTGGTGGCCTACTCTCCTACTCTCCTTTGGTGGCCTACAAGTTGTCCTTGACATCCCTTCTCCCTAACTCCCAATCATATCAACTCAGCAAATATTTATTGAGCATCTACTATGTACTATGTTCTGTACTACGTCAATAGGTTACTGGATTACAGAGTAACTTATTTTCCCGAAACAACCCTCAGATTCACCCTTTCTCCTCTTCCCTCCCATAAGCCACTCTCTCCTTTGTCCACAGATGGCTTCCTGGGTCTACCTCCCAGGTATTTTCCCTTCCCCTAACCCCCTTCCACATCCCATGGCAGATGATTTTCATAAAGCCTACTGTCACGTTACACTCTGCCTTTTTGTGTTTTTTTTTTTTTTTGAGACAAAGTTCACTCTGTCTTCCAGGCTGGAGTGCAGTGGCGTGATCATAGCTCACTGCAGCCTTGACCTCCCAGGCTCAAGTGATCCTCCCACCTCAGCCTCCCAAGTAGTTGGGATGACAGGCATGTGCCACCACACACGGCTAATTTTTTAAATTTTTTGTAGAGATAGGGGCTCATTGTATTTCCCAGGGTGGTCTTGAACCCCTGGGCTCAAGCAATCCTCCTACTTCATCCACCCAAAGTGCTGGGATTACAGGTGTGAGCCACTGGACCTAGCGTGCTCTGCCTATTTATTTATTTATTTATTTATCTATTTATTTTTAGACAGAATCTCACTCTTGTCGCCCAGGCTGGAGTGCAATGGTGTGATCTCGGCTCACTGCAACCTCCGCCTCCCAGGTTCAATCAATTCTCCTGCCTCAGCCTCCCGAGTAGCTGGGACTACAGGCATGTGCCACTACACCCGGCTAATTTTTGTATTTTTTAGTAGAGACGGGGTTTCACCATGTTGGCCAAGCTGGTCTTGAACTCCTGACCTCGGGTGATCTGCCTGCCTTGGCCTCCCAAAGTGCTGGGATTACAGGCGTGAGCCACCACGCCTGGCCTCTGCCTAACTCTTAACATTGTTTATTCTACAATCTGGGCCCACTCTACCTACCCGGCTTCACTCCCCACAGCTCTCCTATAGGAATCTTTACTTCCAGTGATAGTGGTTTCCTCATGAAGCCCTCCCAGCCCCATATTCCAAGACACTCTCTACTTGGAATGCCTTTGCTTATGCTGTCCCTGCACAGGGACACCCTTCATGGCCTTTCCACCCTTCACAGCCTTTCTCGCCCATTTGCCAAGATCCTGGGTAAGCTCATTGCCCCTGCTGCCCAGTCCATCCTTCACCTACAGCCACAGTATTGCACATCTACCAGGCACTTATATGTAGCACTTGTGTGTACCCGGTCAATGTGAGTCTCAAATTGCTCCAGCTGAGAAGCCAAACCTCACTGGATAAACAGAAATCTCCCCCAAAACAAGGGCTGAGACATCTTCAGCGTTACTGTGCTAAGTGTCAACCAGAAATTTAAAAACGCTTGCTGTCGGATCAGTGGGTTTCAGCCCCAGCGGACATCAGGAAGGAGACTCTTGTTCCACATCCAAACACTCTGTCCTCATCTCTCTCCCCCTCACCATGGCAGCTGCAATCTCTTCCGGGCTGTCCCCATCCAGATCAAATCGGAAGGTCACCATCTTGCTGTTATGGGTCTGTAGCTGGCACTCAACCACTCTGTCATTCTGGTCTGAGACCTTCAGATTCAAAGTCAGCAGAGGGGAGAAGGTCAAGCCCTCTTCATCATGCTGTGTCTCCACCCTACCCCAGCCAAGTGACAGCAGCCACAATGGACTTGGAGATAAGTAGACCCCACCCCTAAAGTCTGGTATTAGAAACCAGACTGGCCGCCTCTTGAGTACTAGTCACACACTGCTTCTCCCCTTTTCTGGGTGACCTCCCCCGCCTCCCCCTGACACTTCCCTCCTGGCCCTGTAGGTTACTCTCTATCTCCTGTACTCCATCCTTACACTAGTGACCCGCAGCCGGGATCGGGGTCTGCGCCGGAGATTCCTCCCTGGGGGTCTCCTCATTTGTCCCATCCCTTCTCCCACATCGCTAAGGCCTGAAGCTGCATCTGAGGGATAGCTGTTAAAGAGAAAGGAGAGAGAATGACTGTCAGAGCAGACACTGGGACCCCAGTGCCCCAGGTGTCTCACCCTGGCACCCCAACTTGTACCAGAACATACCTGTCCCTGGGGGAAAAGTCACTTCCAGGGCCAGAACGTGGAATGGATAGGGCAAAAGCCTGAAACAGGATAAGGGTTCATGAGGTCAGGGGAAGATAACTGTTGAGATCTAGGGAGATGGTGTCAAGGATGCTGGGAGGATATTAGGGAGATGGAATTAGGGAAGAGGAGGGCAAGAATGGTGGATTTCCAGGGACATGGGACTGGATCATGAGATTGGGTTTCACAAGGAGGGAGATAGGTCAAAGGCTTGGAATGGCTGGGAGCCCCCCATGCGACCCCCTCTCACCGAGGGCAGGCAGAGATGGGACTCAGCCAGGCTGGATGGCACCCCCCCAGGGGGCTGAAGGGCAGGGTCTGAGGCATCCAGGAAGCCGGAGGAGCTGAGGTAGCCATCAGTCTCGCAATCCGCTGGTTGGGGAGGGAGAGGATCAAAAAAAGGGGAAATAAAAGGGAATAGTGGCAGAGGAGGGGGCCTGCCTAAGCAAGGAGGGGCCTGGAGCTGTGGGAGAGTTCCTTCCTGGAGGGAGCTTCATGGCTAGAGATGGAAGGCAGGGTAAGTGACTGCTGTGGGGGTGAACTTCTGGGTAGGGGGCAGAGGCCAAGGTATTCTGGGACCTACGTCTCAAGATCAGGGGTGACTTACAAGTGGTAGATGAGTAGCTGGCGTGGCGGAAAAGGAAGGGCTGGTGCTGGTCTGCCTCTGGCTCCTCAGGCTCAGGGGGGAAGACACTGGGGGGATCGGGAGCCATGGGCACCGTTGCTGGTGGAGGTCCTGGCTCTGGTGGGAGTGCCTCCAATTCCCTCGCTTTACGCAGCTTCTCACGCTTTCGCTGGATGGCAGCAACCCGTTCACGTACTGCACGGGCCACTGGCTGGTAATCGGCTTCACAGACCAAGCCCAGAGCCACCTGGAATTGGGGTGGGGGATGAGGAACACATCTTGGGACCCCCTATCAAAGATCCATCAGGACGCCTTCTTGGGAACTCCAGGATATGGGAGGAAGAAAACCAACACTTACTGATTACCCACTATGTCTGTTAACTGGCAGCTCCTTACATTATCATCACTAGATCCTCCAAACAACCTTGTGGGATAAATCTTACCATTCCATTTTTAGAGATTAATGAAGTGGCTGGTTCATAGTTATACAGTAAGTCAGTGGTTTCCAATGGGAAGAAGAGATGTTTGGCAATATCTGGAGACATTTTTAGTTGCCACAACTGGAGGGTAGGTGCTACTGAATCTAGTGAGCAGAAGCCAGGGGTTCTTCTCAACATCCTACAATGCACAGGACAGTCCCTAAAACAAACATGTCAACAGTGCCAAGGCCAAGAATCCCTTGTCAGCAATGGATCAAGATTTGATCTCAGGTCAGGTTGGGCCGTGCTATGGAGACCTGCTCTAAATTTCTAACACATTCTCAGATTCTTGACCTACCGTAGGTGGTCTCCACCCTTGCAACTGTCATGTCTCTATTAAGAATCCCATACTCGGCCAGGCACAGTGGCTCACACCTGTAATCCCAGCAATTTGGGAGGCCTAGACGAGTGGGTCACTTGAGGTCAGGAGTTCAAGACCAGCCTGGCCAACATGGTGAAACCCTGTCCCTACTAAAAATACAAAAATTAGCTGGGCATTGTGGCTCTTGCCTGTAATCCCAGCTACACAGGAGGCTGAGGCAGGAGAATTGCTTGAACCCAGGAGGCGGAGGTTGCAATGAGCTGAGATAGCGCCACTGCACTCCAGCCTGGGTGACAGAGTGAGACTCCATTACTCCCAAAAAAAGAATCCCATACTCCCTTCAGGACTTCCTAAGCCAGCCCCCAAGCTTCTGCCCTTGCATCTTATGCCTCTGCCCTTCTACCAGCTTCCATTCATCACCTCCTCATTCCTTTTAGCCGCAAGCTTTGCTGAATGAGTAAAGGAGGTGGGGAAGGGTAACCTGATTTAAAATCTGAACCACCTCAGTTTCAATCCAGCTCTTCCACTTACTTACTTGGGGCCCTGGACAAGGTATTCAACCTCTCTGAATTTCCATTTCCTCATCAACAAGTTGAGATAAAACTGCCCCCTATGCAGAATGGGTAGCAAAGATCAAATGCATGTGAAAGTGCTTTAAGCCATGTACAGATGTAGGCTATTAATGAGCTCTTACTCTGTGCCAAGCACTGCCAGGTATAGAAGAATCGATAAAACACAGTCTCTGCCCTCAGGGAGTTTATAGTCTAGTGGAGAAGAAAGATAGGAACTTATTCAGGTTTAAGACAGGACCGATAGTGGGGAGTGCTGTAACCGAGAACCTGCTGAAGTGGAAAGAAGCATTTAAGTTTGACTCCAAAGGGGACGGCTTCCCGAAATCGATGGTTCTGATCATATTGGAAGAAAAAGAAAAAGAAAAATGGGGAGGGAGGAAGGAAGGAAAAGATGAATTGGCAAGAAGGGCATTCCAGGAAGAACACATCAGCTGGAGGTAAAGCAGGGACGCTGGAGGACCCAGGGCTCCCTCTGTAAAGGAAAACTGGGTGTGCGTGCGGGTAAGTTAGGGCTGGAGAGGTAGGGAGACGCTGCAGGAGATTTTGAGAGGGGTGAGGTGCCCCGCCCCCATCGCTGCCACCCCTCCTGCGCCCCATCCCTGTTGCACTGTCCCCTCGAGTCAATGTCCTTTACACGTCCAGTGGCAGCACAGTTTGTCCTCCGCTCACCATCTCCTGTGCCACCTCCTCGGCCGCGTCCCGGCCCAGCTGGAACAGGAACTCGATGGCCTGGTTGTCCCGTGGGCGCCCCCCGCGCCGCGCGTCCTCCATGCGCAGCCAGAGCTTGAGGTCCGGCTTCTCGCCGTCGTCCTCCTCCGCTAGTTCCACGTGCACACCGCGCTCCTCGCGGAAGAAGGCGTGGGCCAGGAGGTCCTGGATGGTGAACCTGAGGGTGACGAGTGGGTGAGCCGAGCCCGCCGCGGCCCGCGGCCCTATTCTACCCACGCTCTGCCCTTTCACCCCCACCTCTCGTTCTTATCCGTGCGGATGCAGCCTTCAATGATCTCCTTCACCTCGGGTATCTTCACCTTGTGGAAGCTGTTCGGCTTTCGGCCCTGGGGGAAGGGGTTGCATGACACCTCCGGTCCTCTGATCCCCAGCTCTCGGCTTGACACCCCCCCCACCCCCACCCCTTACTCCACTCCCTCCTTAGGCAGCTGCGCGTGCAGTTGCAAAAGCCTGACTGCTACTGGAAGATGTGATTTCAAATCCTAATCCCCGCCCCCCCCCCCCCAAGTATTTACAGTGTGACCTTGAACAAGTCTCCCGCTGTTTGTTCATCTGTAAATCGCAGGGTGGAACATTTGCCCCGCTCACCTCACAGGGCAGCTGGAAGGATTGCATGAGAGATGGGATGCGAAATCATTTGTGAACTCTTGGGAGCACCACACATATTATTATTCTAAATAGCGTGTACTGGTGGGGGCGCGTGTGCATTCAATATCCTTCTGTGTTCACCAAGGCGACTCTGTGTCTAGCCTGTTTTCGTGCAGGCAAAGGGCATTGACTGCGGGCTGGCCGGCGCAGGAAAAGGGGAAGTGGCCCTGGAATTGCCTTTCCCGCCAGCCCCATCCCTCTCACCGAAGTGACCTTGCGGTAGATTTGCGCGGCATTCTGGCACTCGGAGTACGGGTACTCAGAGGTGGCCATCTCCAGCATGCACATGCCGAACGCGTACACGTCCACGGCCTCATCGTACTTTTCCTCGTACATCTCGGGGGCCATGAATTCCGGTGTCCCTGTAGGGTCCACAGCAGGGATCAGATTGCTGGGCACTCTGGCCTCGTCCTTCCCATTGGGCTAGGCAGCCCCAGGCAACCCTGCGAGTGCAAGTGACCCCGGCCCACAGTGGGGTTGAGGTGGGTGCCATAGGTCTCCTCAGCTTCCCTGTCGTCTGGTAGTTCTGTGGACCTTGAAGGCCCTTGCTGAGGGGAGGGAGTCCCCAGGTTCTCTTCTGAGGTGGGGGAGGAAGGAATGTCATGGACCCTCCTGGAGAGACGCACCGATGACACTCTTGGCAAAGGAGGCGCGCTTGAGCGTGGCCAGGCCCAGGTCCCCGATTTTGACAGAGCCAGTAGGGCCCGTGATAAAGACATTGTCGCACTTGAGATCCCGGTGCAGGATGGGAGGAACCCGGGAGTGTAGGAAATGAAGTCCCCGCAGGATTTGGCGGCTCCAGCGCTGAAGGACCCGCGGCTTCATCTCCCGGAACCGCCTCAGGTACCTGGGGGAGGGCGCATAGCCAGAGTCCTGGTGGGGGACACGTACTCCGGGAAGGAGCCCCCCACTGGGAAGTTCCCCCCTGCCGCTCCCTGCTGCCGCCTCCGCATCTTCTGCCAGCATTCTCCTAGCCTATGTCTGCCGGGCCCCAGGGAGAAACTGAGTCAGGGGGCATGGTGGATAGACATGACGTTACCAAACGGGTTGGGAAGTAAATTGATAGATAGGGCCTCGGCCAAGGTGCTGTGGGAGCGCAGGAAGGGATGACTAACTGCCCCAAGCATGAGGGAGAGCTTCGGAGAGGAAATACTTTTGTGTTGCATCTTGAATGATGAGTAGGAGCTCAAAGGTGAAAGGGGGAAGGGATGGAGACTTCCCAGGCAGACACGACACCGTGCTCAAAGGCACAGAAAAAGCCAGTGACAAGGCAGGGTGGGAGGAGGTGCCAGGAATTTGGTGTGTCTGGAACTTAGGCTGAAAGTGAGGGTGTATCCTAAGGACTTTGTGAACAGGTGAGCCTGTGTGGGCTTTATTCCAAGGCCATGAGAAACTTTGAAGGGGTTTTAAGGAGGGGAGTGACAGTTCAGATTTTCAACTGGGAAAGATTCTCCAGGCTGCAGGAAGATAGGATCGCTTAGAGGGTGGCAGAGTTTGGGAAGGCCCTTTAGGAGGCTGCTGCAGGGCTCCAGATCAGCGAGATGGCATTGAGGTGGTGGCATGGATGAAGCAGTGAAAGCCAGGTGGGGAGAGGTTAAGGAAAGACTTGGGGACAGACTGATGAGGGGGCAGAGTGGAGAAAGAGAAGTCTGGGGAGACACCCAAGTATTTTACTGGAGTGCTGGGTGGACATTGCCACTCACCGAGGCAGGGACAAAGGTTGGGTGAGAGGGAGATGGTGAACCTGGTTTTACACCTGGATATTAGAGAGTTTGAGGAGCCTGGGAGTTCAGGAAGCAGTGGGCACACATCCCAGCCTCCCTCTCTCCACCCACTCATGCGCAGAGCTCACGTCTTGAGCGTGCCCGAGGTCATGAGTTCGGTGACCAGCACGATGCAAACCTGGCCCCTCAGCACCGACTTCCACGAATCGTAGAAGCGGACGATGTTGGGGTGCTGCAGCCCCTTGAGCATCTCCACCTCCTCTGAGAAGCGCTGCCGCTCAGCTCTAGACAGTTTCCGAGTCTGTGGGATGGGGGACGGGTGTCATGTCAGGCCCAGGACACCCACAGAAAGGAAGAGGGACACCTGGAGTGGGGTTGGGGGAAGAGGTGAGGGTTGGAGCCCACAGATGGGGTGGGGTTAGTGGGATTACTCGCCCAGTGGGCTGCAGACCCTGAACTCTCCAACAGTCCCGCACATAAGCTGATCCAAGGACACACCCAACCTGGGCCTGGGGCAGCCCCCTAGACCCCCTGCTGGACACAAGCACCTTTATGCAGCCCGGTCCCAGAGCCCTGAGCTCAATAGTGCCTTTGTGGCTGCCCAGGCCGGCCATGGGGCGGGAGGGGGCACCCGGGGGCTGGCAGTGAGCAGGCAGCAGGCGGGCAGCAGGATACTGCGGGCAGGGAATTGGGGCCGGCAAGGGGGTTGGCCCCAGAAACAGAACTGCTAGATCCAGACGGAAGGCGGGAGGGATATGGAGGGAGGTACTGAGAAGGAAAGAAAAGATCCAGGACTAGGCGCCAGGAGGCCGCCCACCCCCATAGTCGTCCCGCCCCGGCTCCTCTCCCTCCCCTCACCCCCCAATTTGGCTGCCTCTCCTGGCCTGGCCCAGAGCCTGGGGCGCGGCACTGGCAGGCGCAAGGGGCGAGCCCTGTGCCAGGGCTGGAGAGGGACCCTTCCCCTAGGCTCTGTCCCCTGATCTGAATCGGAAGCTTCAGGCCCCAAGTTGACTGGGTTCTCCTAACCCATATGTAGCATGGGAGCAATGGGAGGAAGGGCCCCCTAAAGCCCATGGGCTTAGTGCCTTTAGGTCTCGGAAGGGAGAGCACAGGTAGGCAGTGGGATGAGGAGCAGAACTGGACTCACTCGAGAGCTGGAGCTCCCTATGTCCCCCTCCTCGCAGCTGTGGAGAAGTCCAGAAGTCTGACTGCTCCAGAAGGGGTTAGGGGGCCCCATTCTGCCACAACTGCCCTAAATCTTCTGGAGTTGGAGATGACCCTTGCCCAGCTCCTGGCTTCCCGCATCCCAGCCTCCTGGTCTGCAAATAGGTGGGGGACGGGAGGAGTGAGGGGATCAAGAGGACCAGGGTCATAACTGAGGATCTCAGGACTTAGGGGAGAGGAAGGGATTGCGGGTACCCACCAGCAGGAAACTGACCTGAACTGGCTCCCCTGCCTAACTTCCCATCCTATTTTCCACCTCTCAGGGTTGAGTATGGAGACTTTAAAGTGAGAATGTTCATACCCATGGGGGAGTCACCAGACACCACCTGCCTCAGTCTCTCCTTCTGCAGCCCAGAGTCAGCCAGATCATTCAGGGCAAAGACAGCAGAGGTGTCTATAGACATTTGACTGGAAAAATACATGCTTCCCTTGATGCTGTCTCCCCCACCCTCTGTCTGTCATCCTAAGACCTCCAGAGTCCCATCCCAAGGTGCCACCGAGGGGGCTCCCAGCCGCACCTGCAGCTCACACCAGGCCACCTCCACTGTGGTGTCGGTGTCTAGCCCTCGATACACCGTCTTGAAGGAGCCACGTCCAATCTCGATGTCAAACTTGAGGTATCGGCCATCGGGGGACGTTGCCACAGCCTGGGTCTCCATGTCCTCCTTTTCTTCCTGCTCCCGCCGCCGCTCTAGGGCCACAGCTTCAGGGACCCTCAGCGGCTCCCTGGACCCCGGGCCCCCTGCAGAGTCCGGGAGCTCGGGACGCGCGGAGTCTTCTGCAGCCTTCACAGGGGCTCCCTCGGTCCACGTGCCCTCGGGGGGTTCTTTGGAGCTAGGCGGTGGGCTCCTCGCGGGGCCAGGACCAGCGGAGTCCGGAGGATCGGGGGGGTCCGGAGCGGGTGAGGCTGGCAGGCACCAAGAGCTCAGCAGCCCCAAGTCGACTGAGCTACGGCGGCTGAGACGAGAAGAGCGCGGCCGGGGCTCAGCCTTCCCGGAGAAGCGGCGCGCTCGGCGAGGAGGGGGCCCGAGGCGGGGCTGCCCCGCGGTGCCAAGAGGCGGCGGGGGCCGCAGGGCCAGGTCGGCCTCAGTCTGGGACATGAGGACGGTGGTCTCCGTGGCCGGGGATGCCAACATGAGGAAGAGCAGGGCGCCGAAGGGTAGAAAATCAGACGGCCGGAGAGGAGGCGGCCTGACAGGCGGACTCGCTGGGTGCGCTGCGCTCCGGCTGAGCGGCTGGGGCCCCAGCCCCCAGCTCGGCCCGGCCCCGCCCCCGTCACCGCCCCGCGGCCCGCCCTTGCCCCCCAGGGCCGCCCCTCCGAGCTACTCCCGCGGTGCGGATCCCGCGAGCAGCCCCTCACCTTAGTCACCGCCCCGCCCAGCCGCGTCCCCTTCTTTCCCGAGCCCCCGGCCGCAGTCTCACTCTGAGGCCAGAACTGAGTGGGAGACCGCGGAGCGTCCTCCCGCACTAAGAGTGCGCAAACCTGTTTGTGCGCGGAGGAGGGCAGGAGAGAACGACACCCGGACCCTAGTGGGGGATTACTTAGGGGGAGGCTACCACCCTCCTGCACACCCCAGATAAGGCAGCACCACCCCTTCCTAACTGTCGGGAGTAGCCCCAGGCCGAACGGAGAGGTCAGTGGAAAGGTCTGACGTTGTTGTCCCTCTGGTCTGCATAGGGAATGGGTGTGTACTCCCCAGGATAAGTCCCTCCCCCAAACCGAGAGCCCGGTCATCCATCCCCTCCAGGCCACCTTGGCCGCAGCCTAACCCTGGCCAGAGTGGCTGTTTTTGCTATATGGGCTCTCCTTCCTCCCCTTCTGTTTGCCAGTCTCCAATAAACCAAAGTCCACATCCGGCTTACCCCCCTCAGCTCCCCTTGGCCACAGTTACCCCACCCAGACCAGATGGGTGGAGGGAGGGGCTTCAGAGTAGTTCAGGACTTCCATGAGGGAGAAGGTGAGGGAAGGGGGAGCCCTTAAGTGACTCCAATTCAGAGAGAAAGCAGTCTGTCCCCAAGCTGTGTTCCATCAGCACTCCTCCACACAGCCCACCCAGCAGATGTAAAACCACAGGCTCACTGGAGCCCACAGGGCCCTGGAGGACCTTTTCTTCTACAAAAGCCATAAGCTTTCTTTTCTCTCCCCTCTCCCAGGCTGGGATTTACTCAGGTGGCAACACTTCACAGCCCTCCCCATCCCCATTCCAGTACTGTAGTAATTTAAGAGGCAGGCAGTGGGAGTTGAGATTTTAATATCATAAATCGGTGTGGGGCCACACCTCTCACTGCCAGGCCCGTGGGCCTCCTATCTTCATATTGCCTGGAAGGCTGCCTGCAGCCAGGGCTTCCCCCATCCCCTGGGAAGGATCCAGCACCAGCCTGAGAAGGGAGGCAACAGCAGCTAAAGGGGTGGAAGGAGGAGGAGACAGAAGCATGTGCTGCAGGCGCATGTGTGTATGTACTTACATGTGTGAACACATATAAAGTGTCAGGTTTACAGACCCTGGCTCAAGGACAGTCTAGGATGGGAAAGGAGGTAGGGCAAGAAGAAGCACATATTTTCTCCCTGGTGCTTCAGCCTCACCCTATCCAAGGGACAGACATATGGGGTGTGAGAAACCCATCCCCAGGTCCCAGCCTTCAGGACTGGAGTCCTTTTGAGTCTGGTGGAGTCACAGATCCAGTCTTTGGGGGACACTGGGTCTGTCTCCTTTTGAAAGCCCTGGAAAGGTGGGAGGTAAGAAGTAAAGGGAGATAGGTCCCTGCTAGAAGAACTTGACGCCTCGGCCATCACTGACGGTGATGATCTCGGCCTTGTGCTCCTGCTGTAGGGCCTGCAGAGCCCGCAGTAGAGTGGCTTCATCCAGCCCATGGAACTCTGAACAGGGAGAGATAGGCAGAGACAATCAGCTCCTGGGGCCCAAGGCCTCTGAGGAGAGTGCTCTGGCTGGAAGCCGAGACCTCCCAGAGGCAGGGTATGCATACGCCATCTATACTGCTACAGCTGCCACCCACACTTCCCAGGCACTCCTTAGGAGTAAGGGGTGGAAGAAAGCCTGAATCAGCATGAAATGAGTTTGTGCTTATTTCCCCCTTCCTGGTTCTCGTTTCAGACTCAGCCTCCCCCACACCTAGCATTTGTGTCTGATGCACGAGAATGACACCATCTGCTTCAGGGCCACAAAGGGGCCGTGAAAATCAGGCCTAGGGAGATCGGAGCCATTGTCACTAGACACTGACTCTAGAGGATCTATCCTAACACAAAGAATATAGCCAGTACCCCTGGCCAGGAGACTGTTAAACTCCAGCACTATTATCTGCCCTTTTTCTAGCTTTTAGCTGGGAGCACAGGCCAGGCGCGGTGGCTCACGCCTGTAATCCCAGAACTTTGGGAGGCTGAGGTGGGAGGGTCACTTGAGATCAGGAGTTCTAGACCACCCTGGTCAACATGGAGAAACCCTGTCTCTATAAAAATACAAAAAATTAGCTGGGCATGGTGGTGGTCACTTGTAATCCCAGCTACTCAGGAGGCTGAGGCAGAAGAATCACTTGAACCCGGGAGGTGGAGGTTGCAGTGTCAAGATCGCGCAACTGCACTCCAGCTTGGGGGACAGAGCAAGACCTTGTCTCAAAAAAAAAACAAAAAAATTGGGGAGCCTATGCTAGCTGAGTATGTGGAGATATGGTAAGATACTGCAGGGAGATGTGGGAGGCAGCAGGCAAGCCCTGACAGGCTTGCTTACCTCACCCCCTGCGGGGGCTCAGCTAAGTCAGGGAGCTTGCTTTCTGAGGAAGCCTACAACTTTGCCCAACCTGAGTGGTGGGCTGGGCAAGGCTACAGTGCTGAAATCATGGGGTGATGGTGGGAGTAGCAAGCAGAGACCTGCAGGGCAGGAGGGGGAACAGCCAAGAGCTATAAACTCTGCTAGGGCAGCCAGGGCCTGGCAGAAAGGGGAGACACCCCCTGTTATCCCAGATAAGATCGAAACCTGTGGTGATCCAGAGGATCAGAATCTGGAGTCGGAGAAAAAGAACTAAGAGTATTTACCCTATGTAAAAATCAAACACTATACAAATCCTTGCCTGGCCAGAAACCAAAGTATTTAAATGGGCTGGGGGTGTTGGCCCAATCTCTTCAGCTGACACCCACAGATCTTGAGCCCTCTATAAGAATAAAGGGTGAAAGAGAGCCTGAGTCAGCAAGGAATGAGATTTCAAGCTTAATCCCCTGCCCTTGTTTCTCATTCGGCATCTATAGCAGATGCTGAATGAAGAAAGTTTATTTATAATTTTTTTTATTGTTATTATTTTTATTTTCTGAGACGGAGTCTCGCTCTGTCATCCAGACTAGAGTGCAGTGGTGCGATCTTGGCTTACTGCAACCTCTGCCTTCGGGTTCAAGCGATCCTCCTGCTGCAGCCTCCCAAGTAGCTCAGATTACAAGCATGCACCACCATGCCCGGCTAATTTTTGTATTTTTAGTAGAGACGGGGTTTCACTATGTTGGCCAGGCTGGTCTGGAACTCCTGACCTCAGGTGACCCACCTGCCTCGGCCTCCCAGAGTGCTGGGATTACAGGCGTGAGCCACTGCACCCAGCCTATTGTTATTTTTTAAGATAGGGTCTCGCTCTGTTGCCCAGGCTGGAGTGCAGTGGTGTGATCATAGCTCACTGCAGCCTTGACCTCCTGGGCTCAAGCGATCCTCCCACCTAAGCCTTCTGAGTAACTGAGACTACTGGTGCACAGCACCATGCCCAGCTGATTTTTAAATTTTTTGGAGAGACAGGATCTCCCTGTGTTGCCCAGGCTGGTCTGAAACTCCTGACCTCAAGCAATCCTCCCACCTTAGCCTCCCAAAGTGCTAGGATTACAGGCACGAGCCACTGTGCCCAGCTGAAAGTGAAATTCTTAACTTTTCATGGGTCATAGATGCCCTTGGAAATCTTGTAATATCTAACCTATCCCTAGAAAAATGCACATGCATCCACAAAAACAAAATTTGGGATTTTTTGCATGTGAATTCAGGTGGCTTATGGAATCCTTGGACATGGGTTAAGAACTTAGAATGGCTTGAACATAGGAGGCGGAGGTTGCAGTGAGCAGAGACTGCGCTACTGCACTCCAGCCTGGGTTACAGTGACTCTGTCTCAAAAAAAAAAAAAAAAAAAAACAGGCAGGGCACAGTGGCTCACGCCTCTAATCCCAGCACTTTGGGAGGCCAAGGCAGGCGGATCACGAGGTTAGGACTTCAAGAACAACCCGGCTAACATGGTGAAACCCCATCTCTACTAAAAATACAAAAAATTAGCCAGGCATGGTGGCGCACACCTGTAATCCCAGCTACTCAGGAAGCTGAAGCAGGAGAATCGCTTCAACCTAGGAGGCGGAGGTTGCAGTGAGCCGAGATTGCAACACATTGCACTCCAGCCTGGGTGACAGAGCAAGACTCCATATCGGAAAAACAAAACAAAACAAAACAAACAATTAACTGTGAGTGGGAAGGGAAAGGCATTACCCTCATCCTCTGTGTCTTCCCCATTAGTCAGTTCATACAGGGTAAAGACGGAGTTGTTCTGGCCACTCCTGGAAACCTGTGAACACAGAAAATGAGGAGTGAATTAGAACCAAGAATCTCCTGGGAGACAGTAAATTCATCAGCTCCACCCCTCTGATCCAGGAATGATACCTATTCCCAAACCAGGACTCACTGTCACCTCTGCAGAGTGGCCTAAAAGCCATAAACCCTACAAGTGCTATATTTATATGTGTACACACTCATTTGGAACCACTAAACCACAGGTCTTCACGTGTCTGAGGAGTGACCTTGACCTCTCATTCTGGTTGTTTTCCTGTTCAAGAATGGATGGTGTGTATTTGTTATATTTAGAATGTTGATGCTTCTTACCCTCTTCTCTTCCTTGGGAATGTTTGGGACTGGTGGTTTAGGGGGAAGAGTATTCTGTCCCCACACCCACACTGGTTCAGAATATCTCATTCATGTTGTGGACAGTCCCATAACAGTGCAGTGGGGGAGGGGCCCCAGGTTTTTTCCCTTCCTTTCCCCATTTATCTCCTGTGGCCAGAGGCTCCAGCCAACAATAGCACTCAGGGTTCCCAGTTCTGCATTCTCCAAATATGGCCTCACATAGCCCCTGGCCTCCTACAGGCAAAGAAAGGGAGGTTCTATGCAGCCAAAGACATTGAGTCACTTAAAGAGGTTTGCCTAGAAGGCCTATACTTCCTCTTTCTGCCCCCTCCCCATTTTGCTCAGTCTGGATCTGGGAACACCGGCTATCTGCTAGGCCCTAATATAGTTAACCTTTGCCATGGGTCACTGTTGAATACTTGGCAGAATAATGATCTCACCCACTGATAGATGAGTTTCCCCCATTCTTCTGGCCTCCGCCACATGATCAGGAAGCTAGACTTGCTCTTATCCAACCACTCGAGGTTCCCTGTAAAACAGATGCTTATGAAAGCATAACCAGGCGCGCAGTGGCTTACACTTTGGGAGGCCAAGGCGGGAGGATTGCTTGAGCCCAGGAGTTCGAAACTAGCCTGGGCAACATGATGAGACCCTACAGAAAATACAAAAAATTCTCTCTATAGAAAATACAAAAAATTAGCCAGGTGTGTGGTGACACATGCCTGTGGTCTCAACTACTCAGGAGGCTGAGATGGGAGGATCACTTGAGCCTGGGAGTCGAGGCTGCAGTAAGATAGAACTGAGCCACTGCACTCCAGCCTGGATGACAGAGTGAGACCTTATCTCCCCACCCAGAAAAAAGTATCATGATCTAAAAAGAAACAAAGAGGCAAAAAAATACCAAGGTGGGACAGAGTGGAAGAGACTCAGCTTTCAGAAAGAAAGATTCAATATTAATTTTACTATTATTATCTACAAGGCACTCATCCTTCTTCCACTTCTCTTCAGGTTTAGGGCACAGACAGAGATTTCAATTTTGTGTACAAAGAAGAAGAAAGGACTTGGGAATTGGGCTGCCTACTTTACAGAAGACTCTGGCCTTCAAGCCAGGAGAGAGAAAAAGTTATTAAAGGGAAAAAGACTTATCCTAATTTGCCCTCAGGAAAACCCAACTAGGAAGAAAAATAAGGAATCTGGGGAACTGAACCTACCTTTCTTCCTCAGTTCCTCTAATACAATCTGGATCGACTCCACAGGAAGCTTTCCTGGTTTAAGGTTAAGGGAATGGCATACACATGAGTTGGGTAGGATAAAAATTTTCAGAGCCAGTCCCATGTTGAGAAACACCTGCCCCTTCCTCTCCCACACACATATGTGTGCAATTTCCCAACATGATATGAATTGGCATTTCCTGGATATTCAAAGGAGGAAGGTAAACAGAAACTCTTCCAATTAAAAGGAGCTTTATGTGATTGTGCCACTGCATTCCAGCCTGAGCAAGAGAGGAAGACCCTGTCTCCAAAAAAAAAAAAAAAAAAAAGAAAAGAAAGAAAGAAAGAAGCTTTAGAAAATGAAAGGTACTGTCATTCCTCACCCTCTGTCTGTTGCCCTGTTGCCTTCCTTCAGCCTTTCTCCACAGATATTTTAGGGATGAATCAGGCAGCAAAAACAAATGACCCTTACTTCCTGGCAGGAGGGGGGCAGAGAAAATAATTAAAGGTAGTTACCCAAGTCTGGGCCTCACACAGAAAAGGATGGAAGATACAAATAGTCAAAAGGGTTTAGGTTAAAAAACTTGGAATTTGGCTTCAGGGCAGAAATTCTAAGACCTTAATGACATCCGAGCAGTCATCACTGCCAAGAACAAGAGGGTATGGTACTGCATTTGCCGGGGGAAAATGTCAGCTACACATTTTCACTCTTTAAGTCCAGTTTGGGTGGGAATCTGCCTACCATGGGTAAAAGGGGGCTGGCGCGGGGGGGCGTCTGGGCATGTGTGAAAGCGCAGAAGTGCATGTGTATGGGCTGTGGAAGAGCCTGAGGGAGGATACGCTGTAGCTTGACGTTGTTGAAGAGCGGGCTCTCCTGAGCTTCCATCACCGTCATGCTGGACTGTTTGTGCAGGCGGCAGAAGGACAGGACCAGCGAGCACCAGGCGGCCAGCTGCTTCTGCCGAGTGTCCACATTCGGTTGTAACCTGCCGGGTGAAGGGAGTGGGGCGCAGAATTAGAGGGCGGGAGGCAGCACTTGCCCGGGACGCATTTCAGGAAGAAAGTAAGGGTCTGAGGGTGTTGGCGGCCGGGTCTTTTCTCCCCCTCCCCATATGAAGCATCAGGGCTGAGCCCAGGGTCCGGGGGAGGGGAGGGAGGCACAGCGGGGCTTCTTGGGGTCTGAGCCTCACGTAAAGAAGGGTGGGAAGCGATACTGCCACGGCCACTCGAAACTCATCGCCATCGTAGTAGCCCAGGAAACCCGGAAGCTACCGGCTAAGGACTTCCGGCCTTCGCTTCCGCACGTCCGGGCAGAAGGCAATGCAGAAAGGTTCCGGACGCCTTTCTGGAAAGAGGAAGACCGGCAGGAGGAGTCCTCGTCATGAGCCAGTCCCTCGCTGTTATCCTAAAAAGCCCTATCTTTTGGAGCAGGAAGAGTCCTGGGAAGTCTTCTGGTTCAACCCCAGAGAAAGGTCATGTCTTCCCCAAAGCGGCGAATTTTTGTTGCTGAAGTAGAACGGCAAATAAAGCCCAGATCTCCAGATCCCAGCCTACCTTTGTTTCCTCTATACTAGGCTTCTTTTAATATTAACATTTCTGTGAATTGCCATTTAATTTGATCAACTCACAATTACCCAAGCTCAATTCCAGTGTCCTTTGTTTTATTTTTAATTTTTTATTTATTTATCTGTTTATTTAGTTTTGAGAAAGGTCTCCCTTTGTTGCCCAGGCTGGAATACAGTGGCACAATCACAGCTCACTGCAGCCTCTACCTCCTGAGATCTGGGGATCGTCCGGCTTTAGCCTCCTGAGTAGCTGGGACTACAGGTGCACACCACCGCACCCAGTTATTAAATACATTTTGTTGTTGTTTTGGTACAGATGGGCGTCTCACCAAACTCCTGGGCTCAAGTGATCCTCCTGCCTCGACCTCCCAAAGTGCTGGGACTACAGGAGTGAGTTAACGCTCCCAGCAACCCGGCTAATATTTTCTAGAGATGGGCACTCACTATATTGGCCCAGGTTGGTCTCAAACTCCTGGGCTCAAGCGATCTCCAGACCTCAGCCTCCCAAAGGGATAACAGGTGACCAACCCGGCCCTCCAATTTCCTTTGACTTCATTCCTCAGGCTCCTGCAGCACCCGTGGGAGCACACTTTGTAGCTTGAATCACTAGAGACAGCCCTACTTCCATGATTCAGAGCTGCAGGCTTTGACCACAACCACCCATCTCTCACCTCTGCCATGACCTCGCCTTTCTTGTCTCAAGACCTAGGACCCCTTTTGGTTTTATCAGACTCCTTACCCAGCCTAAACTACTCAATTCTGTCCCCTTACCTACCTACCTACCTACAGGTCAGTTCCCAAACCAATGATCGTTGCTCCATTTCCCCCACCTCTTTTTTTCACTCCTGGGCTCTGGAGTATTGCTGGAAGAAAAATAACCAGAACATGTTTGCCAAGCCCTAGATTCCCTGACTAGCTTCACTACCCGGCTCTAAGGGCAGCTCCGTGATCCTTTGTCTTTTATTGACTCCGTCACCCTCAAGATAACTATTCAAACTTTCCCACATTCATCAAGCCACTCCACCTGTCCCCATCTCTCTGCTCTCTGCAGAACGCCTTTCATTCCTGCTTTATGAGATCGAGGCCATGCATGTGAACCCTTTAAGTTTTCCCTGTCTGTCTCTGTACTTGATTCATTGCTCAAAAATTTCTCTCCACTTTTACTCCTTCTTTTTTTTTTTTTTTTTTGAGACGGAGTCTCGCACTGTTGCCGGGTTGGAGTGCAGTGGCTTGATCTCGGCTCACTGCAACCTCTGCCTCCCTGGTTCAAGCGATTCTCCTGCCTCAGCCTCCCTAGTAGCTGGGATTACAGGCATGAGCTACCACACCCAGCTAATTTTTGTATTTTTAGTAGAGACAGGGTTTCACCATGTTGGTCAGGCTGGTCTCAAACTCCTGACCTCAAGTGATCCGCCCACCTCGGCCTCCCAGAGTGCTGGGATTACCAACTGCATCCAGCCTACTCCTTCCTTTTGGACTCAGAAGAAGTGTTGCACCCTTTGGCATATGTTCTTGCCTCCCCTTTTCAACTTCCTCCAGGACTTCTCTATCATCTTCCCTCTCGCCCTTGCCCTTAGCTCCTCTCCCATATACTATAAATATGCACAGGTCTTCCTTAATTAAAAATATGTAATCCCTTGGCCAGGCTTGGTGGCTCATGCCTGTAATCTCAGCACTTTGGGAGGCCGAGGCAGGCAGATCACGTGAAGTCAGGAGTTGTTCCAGATCAGCCTGGCCAGCATGGTGAAACCCTGTCTCTACTAAAAAATACAAAAAAATAGCCGGGCGTGGTGGTGGGCACCTGTAATCCCAGCTACTTGGGAGGCAGAGGCAGGAGAATCGCTTGAACCCGGGAGGCGGAGGTTGCGGTGAGCCGAGATTGCGCCATTGCACTCCAGCCTGGGCGACAAGAGCGAAACTCCATCTCAAAAAATAATAATAATAATAATATATATATATTTTTTTAGACGGAGTTTCGCTCTTGTCACCCAGGCTGGAGTGCAATGGCACGATCTCGGCTCACCGCAACCTCTGCTTCCCAGGTTCAAGCAATTCTGCCTCAGCCTCCCAAGTAGCTGGGACTACAGGCGTGCGTCACCACACCCGGCTAATTTTTGTATTTTTACTAGAGATGGAGTTTCACCATCTTGGCCAGGCTGGTATCGAACTCCTGACCTCATGATCCACCCACCTCGGCTTCCCAAAGTGCTGGGATTACAGGCGTGAGCCACTGCACCTGGCCCAATAATAATGATATTTACGTCCCTTGGTATCATAGCAAGACTCCATCTATACAAAAATTTTTAAAAATTAGCCAGGCATGGTGACACATGCCTGTAGTCCCAACACTTTGGGAGGCTGAGACAGGAGGATTGTTTGACCCCAGGAGTTTGAGGCTGCAGTGTGGTATGATCGCACCACTGCACTCCAGCCTGGATGACAGAGCAAGACCCTTTCTCTTAAAGAAAAAAAAAAAGTACAGGCTGGGCGTGGTGGCTCACACTTGTAATCCCAGCACTTTGGGAAGCTGAGGCGGGCGGATCACTTGAGATCAGGAGTTGGAGAGCAGCCTGGGCAACATGGTGAAACCCTGTCTTTACTAAAAATACAAAAATTAGCTGGATGTGTTGGTGCACATGCCTGTAATCCCAGCTATACAGGAGGCTGAGGCACAAGAATTGCTTAAACCCAAAAGGTAGAAGTTGCAGTGCCTAGATCACACCACTGCACTCCAGCGTGGGAGACAGAACGAGACTCTGTATCAAATAAATAAATAAATAAATAAGTACAAACCTTGACCTTGTCATCATCTGATCTCAATTTTCTGTCTGATTTCCAACCTTTCCCTCACCCAAATCCTTCATGTGCACAGTTCCTGTGACCTTAGTCTCTGGGTAAAAGAAAAAAAAAGGCCAGCTGCAGTGGCTCACGCCTGTAATCTCAGCACTGTGGGAGGCCGAGGTGGGCGGATCACTTGAGGTCAGGAGTTCAAGACCAGCCTGGCCAACATGGTGAAACCTCGTCTCTACAAAAGATACAAAAAATTAGCCAGGCATGGTGGTGCACGCCTGTAATCCCAGCTACTCGGGAGGCTCAGGCTGGAGAATTGCTGGAACACGGGAGGCTGAGGTTGCAGGGAGCTTAATCGCACCACTGCACTCCAGCCTGGGTGACAGAGCGAGACTCCGTCTCAAAAAAACAAAAAGAAATTTAAAAAAATAAGTAAAAACACTGTGCACTGTACTTAGTCCACAGAATGACCAACAAATATTTGTTAAATGGATGAATGAATGAACCATTCAGTTGATAATACCTTCTCAAAGCTCACTATTTCCTTTGACTTTATGGCACTCCTTTTTTTTGAGATTGAGTTTTGCTCTCGTTGCCCAGGCTGGAGTGCAATGACAAGATCTCGGCTCACTGCAACCTCCGCCTCCTGGGTTCAAGCAATTTTCCTGCCTCAACCTCCCAAGTAGCTGGGATTACAGGCATGCTCCATCACACCCAGCTAATTTTATATTTTTAGTAGAGACGGGGTTTCTCCATGTTGGTCAGGCTGGTCTCAAACTCCCAATCTCAGGTGATCCGCCTGCCTTGGCCACCCAAAGTGCTGGGATTACAGGCGTGAGCCACCGGCCCAGCCTTTTTTTTTTTTTTTTGAGGTGGAGTCTCGCTCTTTCGCCCAGGCTGGAGTGCAGTGGTGTGATCTTGGCTCACTGCAACCTCTGCCTCCCGGGTTCAAGCAATTCTCCCTGTCGCAGCCTCTTGAGTAGCTGAGATTACAGGCACCGCACCACGCCTGGCTAATTTTTGTATTTTTTAGTAGAGACGGGGTATCACCATGTTGGCCAGGCTGGTCTCGAACTCCTGACCTCAGGTGATCCGCCTGCCTCGGCCTCCCAAAGTGCTGGGATTACAGACGTGAGCCACCATGGCTGGCCTTTGACACTCCTTTATTCTTGTTCTGCTATTACATCTCTGATCTTCCCTCTGTCCCTCTTATTTATTTATTTATTTTTGAGATGGAGACTTGCTCTGTCGCCCAGGCTGGAGTGCAGTGGCATGATCTTGGCTCACTGCAACCTCCACCTCCCGGATTCAAGTGATTCTCCTGCCTCAGCCTCTCCATTAGCTCTCCAGACTACAGGCGCCTGCCACCACGCCCGGCTAATTTTTTGAATTTTTAGTAGAGACGGGGTTTCACCGTGTTAGCCAGGATGGTCTCAGTCTCCTGACCTCGTGATCCGCCTGCCTTGACCTCTTAAAGTGCTGAGATTACAGGCGTGACCCCACCACGCCCAGCCTATTTATTTGTTTTTTTGAGACAGGGTCTTACTCTGTTGCCCAGGCTGGAGAGTGCAGTGGTGTGATCTTGGTTCACTGTAGCCCGACCTCCCAGGCTCAAGCGATCTTCCCATCTCAGCCTTTTGAGTAGCTGGGACTACAGGCATGCACCACCACACCCGGCTAACTTTCAAAATTTTTGTAGAGAGGGGTTTTTGCCATGTTGCCCAGGCTGGTCTCGAACTCCTAAACTCAATCAATCCTCCTGCCTCAGCCTCCTAGTGCTGGGATTATAGGCATAAACCACTGCACCCAGCCCTTTTCTCATTCTTTAAGTGTGATGTTTCCTAAGAGTGTAACTCAGCCTTCTTTTTTTTTTTTGAGACGAAGTCTTGCTCTGTCGCCCAGGTTGGAGTGCAGTGGCATGATCTTGGCTCACTGCAACCTCTGCCTCCCAGGTTCAAGCAATTCTCCTGCCTCAGCCTCTCTAGAAACTGGGATTATAGGCGCACACCACCATGCCTGGCTAATTTTTGTATTTGTGGTAGAGACAGGGTTTCATCATGTTGGCCAGGCTGGTCTTGAACTCCTGACCTCAGGTAATCTGTGCATGCCTTGGCTTCCCAAAGTGCTGAGATTACAGGCATGAGCCACTGCTCCCGGCCAGCCTTCCTCTTTTCAATGAACCATTCTGTCTTAGATTTCTCATTCATCTAATGGCTTTACAGCGCACTTCTGTGCAGGAGACTCCCACACCTATATTTCCAGACCCAACCTCTTTCCACTCCCATCCCCCCATTTCTAACTCTCTGTGGAACATAACAGCTTGTTCCACTGTTACCTTATAATTGTACATTCTTTTCTTCAAGACAGTTCTTCCTCCTCAATGGCTCTTTTCTATTATTACTGCCATAATTGTCCTAGTAACTCAAGTCCAAAGCCTGAGTCACCCCTAACCTCTCCTCTCCCTCAGCCCTGGCCTCTCCCTCCTGTTTTATCCAAGTCCTGCTAATTTCCTTCCTAGGGGAGAGAGTAGAAAGGGAGGTGAATTAGGAAATTATTGCAATAATCTAGGCTTGAGAAAATGAGGACATGGAGCAAAGGAGTGTTGAATGGGGAAGTGGACAATATGCCCTGAAGATATTTTGAGTTTTCACCTGAAATAAAGGTTTGCTTTATTTCCATGAATGCATCTGTCTTCCCCAAAGATATATCTACTCCCTTCGTGGCATGTATTTGCCTTCATGCATTTCATGAATATACATCAAGGGTCTGTTGGTATTTTTTTTATTTTTTTTAGAGACAGGGTTGCCGGTGGTGGAGTGCAGTGGCCCAATCATACCTCACCATAACCTTGAATCCCTGATCCTCCCCACTCAGCCTCCCAAGTAGCTGGAACTACAGACATGTGCCACTACATCCAGCTGAGTTCTTATTTGTTTGTTTGTTTGTTTGTTTGTTTTTGAGACCGAGTCTCACTCTGTTGCCCAGGCTGGAGTGCAGTGGCACGATCTTGGCTCATTGCAACCTCCGCCTCCCAGGTTCAAGTGATTCTCCTGCCTCAGCCTCCTGAGTAGCTGCGACTACAGGTGCATGCCACCATACCCAGCTTTTTTTTTTTTTTTAGACTGGGTCTCACTCTGTCACCAGGTTGGAGTGCAGTGGCACAACTGCAACCTCTGCCTCCTGGGTTCAAGCGATTCTCCTGCCTCAGCCTCCTGTGTAGCTGGGACTACAGGCGCGTGCCACCACACCCGGCTAATTTTTTGTATTTTTAGTACAGATGGGGTTTCACCATGTTAGCCAGGATGGTCTCAATCCCCTTACCTCGTGGATCCACCCGCCTCGGCCTCCCAAAGTAGTGCTGGGATTACAGGTGTGAGCCACTGTGCCAGCCTTTTTTTTTTTTTTTTTTGAGACAGAGTTTCGCTCTGTTGCCCAGGCTGGAGTGTAATGTCGCGTTCTCAGCTCACTGCAGCCTCTGCCTCCCAGGTTCAAGCGATTCTCCTGCCTTAGCCTCCGGAGTAGCTGAGATTACAGGCATGCACCACAACGCCCAGCTAGTTTTTGTATTTTTAGTAGATATAGGGTTTCACCATGTTGGCCAGGCTGTTCTCGAACCCCTGAGCTTAGGTGATCTGCCCATCTCAGCCTCCCGAAGTACTGGGATTACAGGTGTGAGCCACCGCATCTGGCCTAATTTTTGTATTTTCAGTAGAGATGGAGTTTCGGGCTGGGCACAGTGGCACACGCCTGTAATCCCAGCATTTTGAGAGGCCGAGGCAGGTGGATCACCTAAGCTCAGGAGTTCGAGACCAGCCTGGTCAACTCAACATGGTGAAATCCCGTCTCTACTCCAAATATAACAATTAGCTGGGCATGGTGGCACATGCCTGTAGTGCTAGCGACTTGGGAGGCTGAGTCACAGGAATCGCTTGAACCAGGGAGGCAGAGGTTGCGGTGAGCCAAAATTGCACCACTGTACTTTGGCCTGAGTGACAGAGCAATGCTGTGTCTCAAAAAAAAAAAAAAAAAAAGAGATGGTGTTTCGCCATGTTGGTCTCAAATTCCTGACCTCAAGTGATCCACCCACCTCAGCCTCCCAAAGTGCTGGGATTACAGGCATGAGCCACCTCGCCCTGCCTGTGTTTTTTTTTTTTTTTTTGTAGAGACATGGTCTCACTATGCTACCCTGACTAGTCTTGAACTCCTGGCCTCAGGTGATCCTCCCACCTCAGTCTCCCAAAGCACTGGGATTACAGGTATGAGCCACCACATCTGGCCTCTCCCTCCCGTTTTTAATCCTATCCTCTGCTTTATAATTATTTTCCATTACCCCATTCAACACGCCTTTGCCCAATGTCCTCATTTTCTCAGGTCTGGATTATTGCAATAATTTCCTAATTCACCTCCCTTTCTACTCTCTCCCCTAGAAGAACGTACTCCAGCTATGGCCTAGTCATCTACCAACTCTGCAGTCACCCTCCTGTGATCACACCCCTTGTGATCTTCTCAGCCAGATGTGATCCCTTTTTCCCTCACACTCAGATAACATTTGGTGTGTATCCCTAGCATGATTCTCATTACACTTTTGTTTTGGTTTGTTAATTTGTACACGTCAACTTTCTCACTAGATGAAAGCCACTGAGGGCAGAAAACCAGACTCGATCTAACCTATCTTTCCAACATAATATACCACACGGTGTATTTTTTGTTTTGTTTTGTTTTGTTTTTGAGACGGAGTCTCACTGTCACCCAGGCTGGAGTGCAGTGGCGTGATCTTGGCTCACTGCAACGTCTGCCACCCAGGTTCAAGCAATTCTCCTGCCTCAGCCTCCTGAGTAGCTGGGATTACAGGCGCCTGTCACCGCAACTGGCTAAGTTTTGTATTTTTAGTAGAGATGGGGTTTCACTGTCTTGGTCAGGCTGGTCTTGAACTCCTGACCTTGTGATCTACCCGCCTCAGCCTCCCAAAGTGCTGGGAGTGCCTGAGCCACTGTGCCCGGCACACACAGTGTTTTATACCAGCAGGTCCTTGATGTATATTAATAAAATGCATGAAGGCAAATACATGCTACAAAGGGAGTAGATATACCTTTAGGGAAGACAGATGCATTCATGGAAATAAAGCAAACCTATATTTCAGGTGAAAACTCAAAATATATATACTTTTTTTTGAGACAGAATCTCGCTCTGTCGCCCAGGCTGGAGTGCAATGGAGCGATCTTGGCGCACTGCAACCTCTGCCTCCCAGGTTCAAGCAATTCTCCTATCTCAGCCTCCTAAGTAGCGGGACTACAAACACACGCCCCAACGCCTGGCTAATTTTTGTATTTTTAATAGAGACGGGTTTCACCATATTGGTTAGGCTGGTCTCGAATTCCTGACTTCAGGTGATCCACCAGCCTTGGCATCCCAAAGTGCTGGGATTACAGGTGTCAGCCACCGTGCCCGGTCAGAAAACTCAAAATATTTTTAGGGAACATATGTGTGCCTAGAAAAACAGATGCGCCCTGAGAGATGTGTGTCTCAGAGAATGAATAGGCATGTACCAGGAATCATACAAGCATATATGGAAAAGGCAGGATACCCCAAGAAATGGACATGCATGTACTCAAGAAGGCAGATATTTCAACAAGAAGGAAAGTCCCTAAAGAGGCTCAGGGTGCCACAAGGAGTAAACAGATGTATCCATGGAGAATAAAGTTGTTTTGTAGATGTTTTTGGAGACGTGGCAGTTGTGTCCGATGGAGAGTTGAAGGTGTAGGTTACCTGGTAAGAAATGGGCCTCACTATCCAGGGAACATATAGGTGTGTTCATATACAGTAATGGTGACTTGTAGAGAGGGGCTGGGTATGATCCTAGAAAGTAGGAAGGTATCTGAAGAGAGTGTTGTTTGTCTCAGGAAGCTGATAGAGGGGTCCACCTAAGAACTAGTGGTTGTGCAGGCACAGCAGGCTCATGCTTGTAATCCCAGCACTTTGGGAGACTGACTGGGGATGAGCACTTGAGGCCAGGAGTTCAAGACTAGCCTGGGCAACACGGTGAGATCCCATCTGTATAAAAAAACTTAAAAAAAAAATTAGGCTGGGTGTGGTGGCTCGTGCCTGTAATCCCAGCACTTTGGGAGGCCAAGGTGGGTGGATCATGAGGTCAGGAGATCGAGATCATCCTGGATAACACGGTGAAACCCTGTCTCTACCAAAAATACAAAAAATTAGCCGGGCGTGGTGGCGAGCACCTGTAGTCCCAGCTACTCTGGAGGCTGAGGCAGGAGAATGGCGTGAACCAGGAGGCAGAGCTTGCAGTTAGCCGAGAGCGTGCCACTGCCCTCCAGCCTGGGTGACGGAGCAAGACTCCATCTCAAAAAAAAAAAAAAAAAAAAAATTAGCTGGGCATGGTGGCTCACGCCTGTGGTCCCAGCTACTTGGAAGTCTGAGATGGGAGGATCCTTGAGCCCAGGAGGTCGAGGCTGCAGTGAGCCATGTTTGTGCCACTGAACTCCAGCCTGGGTGACAGAATGAGACCTTGTTTCAACAAACAAACAAACAAACAAACAAACAAGGAACTAGTGATTGCTGTAGAGATGGCGGTATTCTGACCCCAGGGTCCAGTGCTCCTCAGCCTTGAGCTTCTTCCAGATCAGATACGTCTTCTGGTTGCTGGCTTTAGTGGACACCAGGGGGCAGTGTGTTGCTAGGCTGCAGGCCACACCCAGTCCAGGACAATGTAGGATGAGGGCAAGGGACATGGAGAGGGGTGGTGAACCTAGTAAAGGAAGCCCCCACTGCTTTCTCCCTCAATTGTGAGGGCCTTAGGAATGGATTCCTGTTGCTCAGTCAGGGTTCCTCTTCCCAGGCCCTGTGAGTAAACTGAGGCATGAAGAAGAGGAATAGTCAGGGCTCCTGGGCAGCCTCCTGCTCCTCTTGCAGGAGTCACAAGCAGAGATTCCTCCCTTGCCCCTTCCCCCACACCTCCCCAGTTGCAGGCCCCCAGCTGCTGTCCAGACCGGAAGGGAGTCTCTTCCTGCTTGTTTCCTGGAGCCGAGTTTGGATATGAGCAGGAAAGGCCCGCCTGGGAGGAAAGAATATAGGGGTGTGACCTTCATGGAGGCAGGGAGCAGGGGGGCAGGTGAAACGAACAGAACAATGGGCCATCCAGATTTTTCCAGTTCTACTACCCAGGGCTGAGGGCCTGTGGGAGTGGCAGGGAAGGACACAGGTTCCACTGAAATGGGGAGAAGGACATTGTACAAAAAAAAAGTTTTATTTTGAAGATTACAGAACTTGTGCCATGACCCCACCCGGCTTCCATTCCCAGCAATCCAGGGATCTGTGGTGGGGATGAGAGTGAGAAAAGGGAGTAGGAGGGGAGGAGGGAGGCCTGGTGGGGGTGGGGAAGTGGAGTAACATGGTTGTTGAGAAGCTCGTGGCCCCCTAGGCCTGGGCCTCACTGTCTTTACTCCTCCATACTACAAGAGTGATGAGGAAGGGGATGAGGCAGATGGGGGCTATGATCATGGCCAGGAGTACATCCTCTGGGGGGTCGGAGAAGGTGGGCTGCACCAGGGAGCAGTTGGCAAAGTGGATCTGGTGAGTCTCAAAGATGATCCTCTCTGCCAAGGGATTGGGGAAGCCCAGGTCAAACAACTCTGCAAACTGCTCCAGGCAATCTCGCAGGGTGCTATAAGGCCTAGGGGCAGAAGAGGACTTGAGTGAGAGAGGGGGTGGACCTAGGGAGGAGAGTGCCCCACTCTCACTCAGGGTCTACCTGCAATGAGCAGGTCCACCCCCTGGCCTGAGCCACCCTCCATCACTGCCCCTACCTGCTAATCATGGCCCAGTCACACCAATCCTTTTCGATAGAATCCATTTGATCCTTATAATGATTCCAGCAAAATTGGACAGCTGTCTCATAGTTCTTCACCGTCCCCCCTGTAGGTACAGATGCTACACAATGACCACACCCCTACCCCTCCCTACAAACCCTCCTGCCCAGGTGCTTGCAAGGTGAACTGCCTGTCTTCAAACGTGGGAAACCTTCAGAAAGTTTCCCTAGCAAAACATTCTGGCTGAGGACAGAGTCCCAGCTCAGGAATCCTATAACGACTTCCATGTGCTAAGCACTTTCCATCCCAGCCTGATAAGAACTTCCACGTACACCTTTTCCTGGGGTCTTCTCGCCCACTTGTGAGGTGGGCAGCTCAGAGCCGTGCAGGGGCTTTGTGGGAGGACAGGGAGAAAGACCACGAGGAACCCCAAAAAAGAACAGAGGGGAGTGTAGTGCGGCATCAGCTGGGGGTGGGCAGGCCTCGTGGGAAAGGAACCCTCCCCACTGAACTTGCTCTCGTCCTTGCCCTCGGCCACCCTTCCAACACCCTGGGTACCCACCTTCTGACCCCGGTGTGCCTGTGGTGGGAAGAGGCTGAGCCAGGGCCTCGTGGGGATTCAGGACAGCTGTGGGAAGAAACGGGAGAGGAGGGTAACATAGCGGTGACCCCGGCAGTGGAGCCTGCAAGGGGGGTTGGGGGACTGAGACCCTCCGAAAATAGGCTACCTTGGAAGAAAAGGAGGAATAATCTAGCCCCCACGGACGCCTCAGTGCCGGGGAGGGAGGGGCTGGCACCAGCTGCTTGTCACTCACACCCAGGCCCAAAGCCCCCTCATCTCTGGCCAGCTTCCGTCCTCCCAAGCCCTCTCCGAGGGGCCGGGGCCAGCACCCCAGCTTTCCCTGGGTGGGAAGCAGCTCATGCTGCGCCCGCCCCGAGGTGGGGTCAGGGACCGTCCGAGGGCCAGTGCTGCTCGGTACGTCGGTCCTAACCCGCACCCCAGGGCCCGTTCCGGCCTCGGCCATCCAGCCCCTCTCCCCTCTCCCCTTTCCCCTCTCCCCTCTCCCCTCCGGGGCCTCTCGCGCCTCCCGCCCGGGCCTCGGGGCGCCGCGCTCACCGCCCAGCAGGAGGAGGAAGCGGAGCGCTGCCGGCCGCCCGACTCGGGTCCTAGGGAGACGCGGGCCGCCGGCGCGCTCCACCCGGAGCGAGGCCATCGTGCAGCAAGGAGGCGAGGAGCGGCGGCGGCGCTGAGCCGGGCGCGGGTGTGGGGGCGCCTATATCCCCAGCCCAAGCTGCAGGAAGCCGCGCCGCTTCCTCGGAGGGGCTGGGACGGCGGCGGCCACGTGGGGGGCGGGGGCGACGCCCGGGGCCCGCGGCTGGAGGGGGAGTCGCTGCCTCACCCGCGCCTGGCGCCCGCGGCTCCCTCCGCCTCGCCGGCGTTGGCCCACCCTCTCGTAGCTCACCCCGCGAGGCTGGACAGCTCCCGGAACCCCGGAACCGGGATCTATTTCGGGGGCTCGGCTGCGTGGCGCCCAGGACTCTCCAGGGTCTCCCAGGATCGCTGTCCGGATTCGAGTCGCCCCCTCTCTCTTTCGGGTCTGGAGGGGTCAGCAAGCTGCTTTCCCAGACCTGGAGAAGAGGGAGGGGGCTGGGAGCTCCAGCGGCCTCTCGACGCCGCTGCATCTAAGGGGCTGTCCTGGGTTGTGGGGGAAGGGGCGCCTGGAGCTGAGCCAGGCAGCTCAGGGTTCCTTATCCTATCCCTAGGAATACCAGCTGATGTCAGCCCGCCAGCCAAAACCAGGGAGGAGAAGCGGGAGCCGGCCCTCTGGAGTCGGGAGAAGGTCTGGGGAGTGGGGTAGAGGGGAAAGCAAAGTCCAAATACCTTCCCTTCAGACACCTCCTGGGGCCTAGACCCCACAAGCCTGTTGTGGGGAGGGCAAAATACGATGACTACGTTCCCAGGAAGAAGGTGCCACAGCTCTTCAGGACCACGGTTGGGAGAAAGAAGGGAGGGGTTTTAGAACCTTCAGTGTGCGACTTCATGTGCCAGGTGAGTGTATCACCATTTTACAGACCGAGAAGCTAAAGCTCAGGGCCAACAGCCCGGGATTTGAATTCAGAAGCTCTGGGTTCTAATTCTGTCTTCCTACTCCCCAGCTATAGAGCCTTGAATGACACGTTTACCTTCAGGACTTCTCATGTGAAATAGGGACATTCCCCTCCTCACTGTATGATGGCAGCTGTGAAAGGGCACTGCACTCGCTAAATGCTAGTTTCCTTTCCTCTTTTCCTAAGTGACTTATCTAAGGTCACACTGTTAAGGAAGCAGCAAGGCTGAGCCTGGGCCTCCGGGGGCCCTGACTTCAGCCACACCACAGCTGCGTCTTGTGTCCTGGGCCAGAGGTTCATTAGTCTGAAGCAGCTGAGGAGCCCAGGAGCTGGTTTGGCCATGACGTTCAAGTCCCAGACACAGCTGTCAGCACCAAACTTTCCTAAATTACTCCCAGACACTGACCCTTGGACTCAGCTGCTGCTGTTGTCCCAGTTTACTGATTCCTGCCCACCACAAATTATCTGTCCTGATCTCTCCTGAAGTCTTCATCTCAGGATCTCAAGCTCTTGGATCATGGGCACGGATAACCTGTTGTCCTCCTCTATGGTCAAGAGGCTGCTTTTGCAAGGAATCCAGTGGGAGAGAGTCAATGCCCTGCTTGACGTGAACTCCAGAGTCCTCCTGGTAAGGATCATTTCTACAATGATGCAGAAAAGAGCCATGCAGTCTCTGAGACATTTCAGGCTGGGACCAAATCTAGTCCTTCCTGCCTGCCTAGGATTGCTCCTTTCAAGAAGGAAGCATGGGAGATTTCTGAGTGATAAGATGGGAGGAAGGAGCAAGGAGGTGCAGAAAGCAAAACAAGCCATTTTCACTGGGTTGGGGCCAGAAGCACATGAGCCCACTATGGGTTAGGACTGGGGTTGGGGTCAAGATTAAAAGGGACAAAAGCAAATGTTAGATTTAAAATAGAGCCTGGGCAACATAGTGAAACCCTGTCTCTACAAAAAAAAAAAAAAAAAAAACTACAAAAAAATTTAAAAAACATTAGCCTGACATAGTGGTGTGCACCTGTAGTCCCAGCTACTCGGGAGGCTGAGGCAGGAGGATCACTTGAGCCCCAGAGGTGGAGGCTGCAGAGAGCTGTGATTGTGCCCTATCTCAAAAAAAAAAAAAAGGACAATATGGCATAATGATAATGGATAATCATAACGGATAAAAGAAAAAAAAACTGATGAGGATTCTGAAGGTAGGTTCTGCCTCTGTCTTACTGCAAGTAACTTGAGCAGGTTATTTCACATCTCTGGAGCTCAGGATTTTCATATGTAAAATGGCCTTAAGATCAAAAAAGAAAATATAGGTAACTTGGTAGGAAGTTCCTATTTTATTTTTATCTTACTTTACTTTTTAGGAACAGGGGCTCACTCTGTTGCCCACATTGGAGTGCAGTGGAAGAATCATGGCATGCTGCAGTCTTGAGCTTCTAGGCTCAAGAGATCGTCCTGGTTCAGTCTCCCAAGTAGCTAGGACAGCAGGCATATTTTTTGTAGATATGGGGTCTTGCTTTTTTTGCCGAGGCTGGTCTTGAACTCCTGGCTTCAAGCAATCTTCCTGCATCAGTCTCTTAAAGTGTTGGGATTCCAGGCATGAACCACTGCACCTGGCCCTCGGGAAGTTTTATTTTTAGCCTAGGGTTGGGGTTAAGTTTGCATCATGATGTTGAGACCTCCAAAGGAGAACTTATTGTAGTCATTCCTGAGCTCAGCTGTCCAAACTGTCTAATTGGAGAATCTGGGAATTTTCTCTCGTTTTGATTTTCCTCTTCCACTTTTCCATGCCAGTTGGATGTTTGAATGTTTTTATTGACCTCTGAGAGCATCCGGGTAACTGAGGGTTTACTTTGGGGGTCTTTGGAGATGAATAGGGACAGGAGACCTCACCTTTCTTTTCCATGTAGCCATAGGAGATAGTCCCACGATCTGATGATCTGTAGCAATGGGTAGAGGAAGGGCCGTATTAGGAACAGAAGCTAGTTTCGTCATGGGAAGTCCCCTGTTTTCCACTCCTGAGGGCCCTCACATTCCCTTTCTAAGCCCCTTTCTGCTTTTGCTATTAAAAAATACAGTTTTTAAATCGCAAGTAATATGTAAGTATATACTTGTTGCAAAATATTTAACCCAGAAAACTTTGTATCCCCACTCATATCTCATTTCCCACATATTCTGGATTTTTTTAAAGAAAAGCATAAATGGGATTTGATACTCCTATTATTCAGTGACTTTTTTTTTTCTTGAGATGGAGTCTCACTCTGTTGCCCAGGCTGGAGTGCAGTGGCGCCATCTTGGCTCACTGCAACCTCCGCTTCCCAGGTTCAGGTGATTCTCCTGCCTCAGCCTCCTGAGCAGCTGGGATTACATGTGTACGTCACCACATCCAGCTAATTTTTGTATTTTAGTAGAGACAGGGTTTCACCAGGTTGGCCAGACTTGTCTTGAACTCCTGACCTCAAGGGATCCACCTGCCTTGGCCTCCCAAAATGCTGGGATTACAGGTGTGAGCCACTGTGCCTGGCCTCAGTGTCTTTTAAAAAATGTGATACTATTGCTGGGTATGCAGCTCATGCCTGTAATCCCAGTTACTCGGGAGCCTGAAGCAGGAACTTGAGCCCAGGAATTGGAGACTAACCTGGGTGATATAGCGAGACTCTGTCTAAAATAATAATAATGATAATAAAGAAGCCAGGCACAGTGCCTCACACCTGTAAACCCAACACTTCGGAAGACCAAGGCAGGAGGATCACTTGAAGTCAGGAGTTCAAGATCAGCCTGGGCAACATGGCAAGACCCTGTCTCTACAAAAAATAAAAATAAATTAGCCAGGCTTGGTGGCACATGCCTGTAGTCCCAGCTACACAGCAGGCTGAAACAGGAGGATCCCTTGAGCCCAGAATTTTAAGGCTGCAGTGAGCCATGATCATGCCACTGCATTCCAGCATGGGCTACAGAGTGAGACCTTGTCTCCAAATAGAAAAAGAAGAAAGGAAGGGAAGGGGAAGGGGAAGGGGAAAAAGGAAGGAAAGGAAGGAACACTTAGTAGCATGTCTTGGATATCTTTCCATGATACTACATATGTATGTATGCCTCTTTCTTTTTAACTGTACGTAGTATTGCCTTTAGTCTTTTTTTTTCCTTATGTCCAGTGAAATCTAGGGGGTTTTCTTTGTTTGTTTTTTATTTATTTATTTTTGAGACCGAGTCTTGCTCTGTTGCCCAGGCTGGAGTGCAGTGGTGTGATCTTAGCTCACTGCAACCTCTGCCTCCCAGGTTCAAGCAATTCTCCTGCCTTAGCCTCCCAGTAGCTGGGATTACAGATGCCCCCTACAAGGCCCAGCTAATTTTTGTATTTTTACTAGAGACAGGGTTTCACCATGTTGGCCAGGCTTGTCTCAAACTTCTGACCTTAAGTGATCTGCCCACCTTGGCCTCCCAAAATTCTGGAATTACAGGTGTGAGCCACCGGGCCTGGCCTGGAAATCTAGTTTGTTTGTTTTTTGTGGTTGTTTGTTTGTTTTTGAGATGGAGTTTCGCTCTTGTTGCCCATGCTGGAGTGCAATGGTGCTATCTCGACTCACTGCAACCTCCGTCTCCTGGGTTCAAGCGATTCTCCTGCCTCAGCCTCCCGAGTAGCTGGGACTACAGGCACCCACCACCACGCCCAGCTAATTTTTATATTTTTAGTAGAGACAAGATTTCACCATGTTGGTCAGGCTGGTCTCGAACTCCTGACCTCAGGTGATCCACCTGCCTCGGCCTCCAAAGTGCTGGGATTACAGGCGTGAGCTACCGCGCCCGGCCATACATCTAGTTTTTACATTTCTTACACATTTCCTTATTCCTCTGCCCGCCCACCCCCCCCCCCCCCCCCCCCCCCCGCCCCACCACCTAGGGCTTGGAAAGAGAGGGATCTGGTTCTTGTCCAGCTGAACATTGTCCTGAGACTTCTGGCCCCAATGTAGGTTAATTCCTCATGAGCAGGGATCCTACTACCATCCTACTGCCACTTCCTTTCTTGTTACAGGCCAAGGGTCATCCTGCCTGGAGCAGGGCAAGAGGTGACTTGACCCTTAGGAAGAGTGGCATCTCTAATCTTCAACTTCCACCACCACCACACACACAAATGCAGAGCCACCCAGGAGGAAGTAAAAAGTGCTAGGGCCTTCTACACCTTGAAATTATATGTGGAGTATCCTGCAATAAGCATCTCTATGATGCACAGTCATTCACACCTGCTGGTCTCTCCCCCAGCTGTCTGCAAAATGAAGAGCAGAGCACAAGAGAACATGTGAGAAAGAGGCAGGGTCGGGGAAGCCAGAAGTCCTGGCTGGCAGGGGCTGATCCTTCCTAACTAGAGAGAGGAGACATACTTCTTGAGAGGGCAGGGAGATAGCAGGGAGAACTAGAGGAGCTATAGCCAGGGAGCCGGCTAAGGGAGGGAACACAAAGGAGTGGAGACACAACTACTCCATCTCTCCCCAGCCTCCTCATCTCCAGAATGATGGCACACCTGGGAGGGGCCTGACAACCTTTCAGGGGGAAAAATGGTCACTGGGCCTGGTGCGGTGGCTCATGCCTGTCATCCCAGCACTTTGGGAGGCCGAGGTGGGTGGATAACCTGAGGTCAGGAGTTCGAGACCAGCCAGAACAACATGGTGAAACCCCATCTCTACTAAAAATACAAAAATTTGCTGAGTGTGGTGGTGCCTGCCTGTAATCCAGCTACTTAGGAGGCTGAGGCAGGAAAATCGCTTGAACCCGAAAGGCAGAGCTTGCAGTGTGCCGAGATTATGCCACTGCACTCCAGCCTGGGCAACAAGAGTGAAACTCTGTCTGAGGGAAAAAAAAAAAAAGCCATTGGAGAAGACGGGGTCCTTCCAGAGAAGCTGATCAAGTCATATTACTCATCAACTGCTGGGGACCTAACAGTCACTACCATTTATTGAACACTTACTATGGGCTGCATAATGTGCCTACTGACGCATGTGCTGAAAGCTTTGCATGTATGTCTTAAAGCCACACCACTATAACATCAGAATTATCTTCTCCATGTGTGAAATGGGGAAACAGGAGGAGAAAGTTTACAATCCCAGAGCTAGTAATTGGCAGAGCCAGGATTTAAACCCAGGATATCTTGATGCTAAAGTTCATGTCTTAACCATTATGATTTATCACCTCCTCTCACTGCAGATCAGAATACCAATTTCTTACTGGGTCTGGAAAGGAGGAGAGAAGGATAGAGAGTTTCTTCTAGGACCAAATTGATTCTCCACAAATAGGAAGATCCCCAGACTGTGTGCACACACCCTCCTCCTCCTTCCTTCTCCAACCCTGGCTGGACCATGACATCACATGGTGGAGGCTGTTTTTTAAAAAGAACTCAGGCCAGATTTACAAGAATGATGCTCAGGCAGCGTGACTGTCAAGGACCGTGGCCAAGTGACCCATAGCACACACCCAGCAGTGCTGAGAACATAGCTAGTCCCTTAGCACCTGGGGCTGACTCATGGTTGCTGTAGGACCCAATGCCAGATGCCAGGATTGCTTTCTCCCTCCATTCATTAGGACTGTCCTATGAAACCCTCCCCAGGAACCCTTCTACCCCATCCTGGCATGCCAGGAGCCTGGATACTGCATAACACAGGGTACTCATATTTGTTTACCAAGCCTTGAAGATGACAGGCAATATGTTGATATGCTCAATGCATCAAACAAATAGTTTTATTTAAAACTGAACTATTAAATTAAGTATCATAGCAACTCACTTTACAGACAAGGAAACTGAAGCTCAAAGGTTAAGTAAGGGCCAGGCATGGTGGCTCACTCCTGTAATCCCAGCAGTTTGGGAGGCTGAGGTGGGAGGAGGATTGCTTAAGCCCGGGAGTTTGAGACCAGCCTAGGCAATATAGGGAGACCCCATCTCTACAAAAAATTATCTGGGCCTGGTGGTGTGTGCCTGTAGTCCCAGCTACTTGAGAGGCTGAGGTGGGAGGATTGCTTGAGCCCAGAAGTTGAGGCTGCAGTGAGCCATGATCATGCCATTGTACTCCAGCCTGGGCAGCAAAGCAAAACCCTGTATTGAAAACAAACAAACAGGCCAGGCACGGTGGCTCACACCTGTAATCCCAACACTTTGGGAGGCCGAGGCAGGTGGATCACCTGAGGTCAGGAGTTGGAGACCAGCCTGGCCAACATGGTGAAACCCGCCTCTACTGAAAATACAAAAATTAGCAGGGCGTTGTGGCACATGCCAAGGTGGGCGGATCACCTGAGGTCAGGAGTTCGAGACCAGCCTGGCCAACATGGTGAAACCCCATCTCTACTAAACATACAAAAATTAGCTGGGCGTGGTGGTGGGCGCCTGTAGTCCCAGCTACTCAGGAGGCTGAGGCAGGAGAATCGCTTGAACCTGGGAGGTGGAGGTTGCAGTAAGCCAAGATAGTGCCACTGCACTCCAGCCTGGGCGACAGACAAAAAAAAAAAAAGAAGTTGGAGCAGTGTGAAGAAGAGGTGAGAACAACCCCTGGACTGATCAAAGCCCACGTGCCACTGCATCCCGCGTCCAGCACCTACATCCTGCCGCCGTCGCTGCCACCACCATGCCCAAGAGAAAGGCTAAAGGGGATGCTAAAGGAGACAAAGCCAAGGTGAAGGACGAACCATAGAGAAGATCCACAAGGTTGTCTGCTAAACCTGCTCCTCCAAAGCCACAGCCCAAGCCTAAAAAGGCCCCTGCAAAGAAGGGAGAGAAGATACCCAAAGGGAAAAAGGGAAAAGGTGATGTTGACAAGGAGGAGAATAACCCTGCAGAAAATGGAGATGCCAAAACAGACCAGGCACAGAAAGCTGAAGGTGCTGGAGTTGCCAAGTGAAGTGTGTGCATTTTTGATAACTGTGTACTTCTGGTGACTGTACAGTTTCAAATACTATTGTTTATCAAGTTTTATAAAAATGCAGAATTTTGTTTTACTTTTTTTTTTAAGCTATGTTGTTAACACACAGAACACTTCATTGTTGTTTTTTGGGGAAGGGGCATATGTCACTAGTAGAATGTCTCCAAAGCTGGATTGATGTGGGGAAAACACATTTCCCTTCCAGTTTTGAAAGATTTCCCCTTGGCTCCCAGGAGGAGGGATTCCCTGACTTTGACCCACATGGCCACCTTGGCACAAAAGCCTTGTGGTATGGAAAAACAAATTTGTTTTTATGTCCTCTTCTCCCTTTCCATCCTTCAGCATAGACTTAACTCCCTTAAGCCCAGACATCTGTTGGGACCTGACCTCTAGTCATTGGTTACCAGTGTGTCAGGCAATCTGGATTTTCCAGTGATGCCGCTGAGATGGCACCTGTCAAAAGAGTAGTGGTTCCATTTCTAGATTGTGGATATTTAGATAAATTCTGCCGTTTTCATTTCACTTCATGAAAGTCAGGTTCAGCCTGTGAAAAGTTGTTAAACAACATGCTAAATGTGAAATGTCAACCCTCACTCTAAACTTTCCCTGTTCAGAGCATCAGATGAAGACTTCAGTGGCTTTCTGATTTTTGGTAGTCCATTGAAGAAGGGAGTTTGAAAGTAGTTGTATACTGTTAACGATTGTCTGCCCATGTCCTGCCTGAAATGCCATGATTGTTTATGGAACGTATCTTTAATAAAGCTGGATACAGCCTGAAAAAAAAAGTCAACTTGCTACAGAGAATTGAATAGGAAAGAATGAGGAAGATTGGCTAGAAGGGCAACCTGACAGGGCCCCTCAGGGCACACAGGTCTTTCCCCACTCAGTACTGTCCCTCTCCTGATTATGCTTACTTTGTCTATAGACAGTACCTTTTCACATTCTTTCCTGCAAGACACATTAACACATTAGATGGACAATGAAAAAAAAATACATTATTTTCTAGATCATAAGCAAGGATCCAACATACGTTAAGCAAACATGACACTAGTAACACATGGGTGTTTAACACATGGGTGTGATGTCTGTAATGTGAGCATAAGTAATGTTACAAAAGGCAATATTTTCCTCATCTGTAAAATGGGGGTGATAATAATATCTGTAAGTTACAAGGTATAAAGCACTTAAAGCCAACTTGGCCCATAGTTAATACTACATTATTCTTATTACTGCCTTAGTGCTTAAGAGCACACACTTTGGAGTCAAGTAAACCTGGGTTTGCATCCCAGCTCCATCGCTTGTTTGGCTGTATCAGACTTTGTGCGACTGGGCGTGGTGGCTCACACCTGTAATCCCAGCACTTTGGGAGGCTGAGCCAGGCGGATTACCTGAGGTGAGGAGTTCAAGACCAGCCTGGCCAACGTGGTAAAACCCTGTCTCTACTAAAAATACAAAAAATTAGCCAGGTGCAGTGGCACACACCTGTAATCCCAGCTACTTGGGAGGCTGAGGCAGGAGAATTGCTTGAACCTGGGAGATGGAGGTTGCGGTGAGCCAAGATCGCACCACTACACTCCAGGTTTGGGCGACACAGCAAGACTTCGTCTAAAAAAAAAAGACTGTGCAAGTTACTTAACTCCTCTGAGCTTGTCATCTTATCTGCAAAATGGGATCACTAGCGTGTATCTCGCTGAGCGGTACAGATGAACTATGTAAAGCATTTGGCCCAATGCCTGGCACTGCTAAGCATGCAATAAATGGAAGTTACTATCATAATGTGTAACACATACAATTATGACAATTATATTTCCAGGATATTCTGGGATCTTTACAGTTTCATAATTTTGCTCTTTTTACTATACAACACTCCTTTTATTGAAACAAATACAGATTTTGGAGTCAGACAGACCTAGTCTGGATTTGAATTCCAGCTCTCCTTCTTACCAGCCTGGGGCCATGGAGAATGTTGTCCATTTCCCTGAGCCTCAGTGTTCTTCTCTGTAAAATGTGGATGATACCTGACTCCCAGGCATTTTGCCAGGATTACATGGGATTCCTACACAGTGCAATGTCTAGTGATAATATAAATGCTAAAAGCAACTTGTTAAATGTATAAATAAATGTGATTTATTTTTGCTCCTTTACATACAGTATCATGGATATAATTTGTAGATATGTGTACTGTGAATACAATGGCCACTTCTCTTGCTCCCAAAGTGTCTGTGTAGCCTGGTGTTTCATCCTAGCCACAGAAGGGTTCAAAAGGCCACAGCATCAGCAGTGTGGGACCCTGCTGATAGGGAAGAGAGAAGGGGAAGTCACAGAAACAGGGGAAACTCCCTTTTCCTGTCTGGCTAGGATTTCTTTTTCTTCCACACAGGCTGTATGTTCCCTGTTGATATGGGGGTCTGTCAAGTGTCCAGCTTTGATTGGCGTCTCCAGTACAGAGGAAGTAAGGAGCCCCTTAACTTTCAGGAGCTGTTTTCCTCTGGACTTGCAGACTAGAGTCCCAAACACGTTCTCTTTCTGGCACCACTGGTGAGAGCAGAAAGCAATGGAGAAAATCCAGAATCATGATGTCAGAGCTAGAAGACCTCAGAGAAGGGAGGCGGTATAGTGGAGTGGTTCAGAGCATTGACTGGGTGGGTCAGAATAACTCAGCCCAAATCCTGGCCATACCACTTACCAGCTGGATGACCTGGGGCAGGTTATAGAATCTCTCTAAACCCTAGTTTCCTCAGCTGTAAAGTGGGGATAAGAATATTCCTGATTCAGCCGGGCGAAGTGGCTCATACCTGTAATCCCAGCACTTTGGGAGGCCAAGGCGGGCAGATCACGAGGTCAGGAGATCGAGACCATCCTGGCTAACACGGTGAAACCCCGTCTCTACTAAAAATACAAAAAAAATTAGCCGGGCATGGTGGCAGGCGCCTGTAGTCCCAGCTACTCGGGAGGTTGGGGCAGGAGAATGGCGTGAACCCGGGAGGCGGAGCTTGCAGTGAGCCGAGATGTCACCATTGCACTCAAGCCTGGGCGACAGAGCGAGACTCCGCCTCAAAAAAAAAAAAAGAATATTCCTGATTCATATGAAATCAGATATAAAGCTCTCAGGACAGTGTCAGGTACATAGTTAGTACTCAGTATTTGAAAGCTGTTTCCATTTTCTCTTGTTCTGCCATTTCATTTTCACAGTTGAGGACCCTAATGGCCAGAAACGAAGCACAGCTCATTAACTGTCCACCCAATCAGAGCTACTTCCCAGGCAGGGCTGTAGCTTAGGGATCAAGACCCTGCATTAACTGTGCTGAGAGCAAGAACCAGCAGCACCACCCTAGCTGTGGGGTTGGAGGCTTGAGGGTATGTGCAAATCAAGGCATGACTTCCACCCAAATGAGTGCCCAAAAGAGAAAGTCCCTTCCTGCTGGAATTATTTATTTTGTAATTAACAAAGACTGGAAGCCCTTTCTGATATTTTGGTTTGGAGGCTCAGAGTTTAAACTTATAACAGCCATGGACAAGGGTTTATTGCGGGCCTGTTCTTACTTGCTGAATTGAATTCATTATTATGATCCCTAAGCAACTAGGGGTCAGGAGCTAAGTATGTAAGACAGACAGCTAGGATTTTGCGATCAGAGGACAAAGTGTCCGGAGTGGAGAGGCTTCAAAAATTGAGCCCTGTTTCCAGGCTCTGTAATGTGCAGATCTCAACTGCTTTGGAGCTGCCTTCACCTCTAAGTGTTCAGGGAGGGGTCTGGCACTTCAACAGGCCCCACCAAGTCCTGGGCAGCAGCCCCAGTTTCTGGTGACCTTCATGCAGCTTTTGGGTTGTGCTTTGCTTTGTTTTCTTGTTTGTTTTTTCATGGCAGGGTGGCCTTTCCCTGCTTCTGGGTTGGAACTGGGGGAGGGAGGATGGTTTGCTCCTATCTCCACAGCTGTGTTTACACTTCCCTGTCAGGGACTGTCTGTGGCCCAGCCTTTCCTCAGTCTGCTGTGTCCCCTCTGAAAATTGCTGTTTGATATCTCTGTGGGCATTACAAGGGAGGGGCGCAACAGGCCAATGGGTCACCGTCTGAAGGGGGCTCAGGTTGGAAGGCAGGAATACTAGTGCAGAGAGCTCTGTTTGGATTCTGAGAAGCATCATCTCCTTCCCTTTCTATCAGTGGCCTGAGGACCAGCAGGGGACGAAAGTACACTTAGAACTCGCCCATCCCAGAAGGACTAGAACACGTGACATGTCATTTCTAATCATGGGCTTGAACACAATCTTGCTTTGTGATGGGGATATGAGTGTACAGAGCAGAGCGGTCTTCCCTAAGGCTTCGCTGGGGCCAGTGGTCAAAGATACAGCATGTTAAAGCCAAGAAGATTATGCTAAAATATAAGCAAATTAAAAAGGATTTAAGAAAATGGTCAAGTAAATAATGCTCTTCTTCCCCAGGGAGCAAGTTGAGCTGGTATTAATCAGTATACTAGGGTTGCTGGACTCTGGGCCAAGCCCAGGAGAGTAGCTGCCAAGGCAAATCAGGCATCAGGTTTCAAAAATTAAACACATAATTTTATTTTTCTGCAATAGGGAACTTTCAGAAAAAGAACCAGCCCTATTAGGCTACTTAGCACACTTTGTCCAGTTTCTTTCAGCCCCAGAGGCCTCCAATTTAAAGCAAGATGAGCAACTGGAAGCCAGGAGTGACACAGTTATTCCCTTCTCCCATTAACTGCCTGGGGGTGGGGCTGGGAGGAGTGGGGCAGGGGTGATTGTACTGTTTTTCAAAGGTCCAGTTGCTGACCACTTGCCAGCAGTTTTTCTACGAATTTACAGGACAAAGACCTGAAGGGTTGCAAAAGAAAAAGAATTGTAGAAGAGCTAGCTAAAGTTTGGCTGATAATGTCTCAGGAAATGTCAGCTAAGAAAGGGTCTGGTCTCAGGAAAAACTCTCCCATCACAATAAGGAGGAAGCAACTGGCAAACAAATTTTCCTCCAAGAACCTCACGCTTATTGGTGGTGTGGAAAGTTGTTTTTATTATTATCGTTAGTATTATTGAGACAGGTTCTCATTCCATTGCCCAAGCTGGAGTGCAGTGATGCAATCATGGTTCACTGCAGTATTGACTTCCCAGATTCAGGCGATTTTCCCACCTCAGCCTCCTGAGTAGTTGGGACTACAGGCCCACACCACCATGCCTGGCTAATTTTTTTGTGTTTTTTGTAGAGACGGGGTTTCATCGTGTTGCCCAGGCTGGTCTCAAATTCCTGAACTCAAGCAATCTGCCTGCCTCATTCTCCCAAAGTGCTAGGATTACAGGTGTGAGCCACTGAGCCTGGCCGAAAGTTATTTTTGTAATCCTTCAGTGAATGAGGGTTACTAAGCCCTGTGTGTAGTCCTATCATGGTGGATGTGAAAGAGATATACAGTGTAGTAGTGAGTGTAAAGTGATACTGAAGTTGAAGGGCTGGGAAATCCAGGAGGGCTAGAAGGTTTAATGAAGAGAGGGAACTTAGGTTAGGCTGTAGATCAGATTCTGATCTACAGCTTTGGCATAAATCCCTTCAACTTCCTTTCCACCTGAAAATATTTCTGTAACCATATTTTGTTATGTCAAAATGTCTTTGTATCTACTCTCTTGTTATTTGGCATCTTCTCCTAAGGCAGTGTTGTCCACTTCTGTGGCTTCAGTTACCATCAATATGTTGATGGTTTCCAAATCTCTCACTAGTCTCTCTCCTGACATTCAGATCTTCTGGACAGCTCTCCCGAGCTAAAGCCACAGTCTTTCTCCCAACAATTATTAATGTTGTGCAGTGGCTCTCAAACTTCACTACACATTGTAATCACCTGGATGCTTTAAAAACTCTTGAAGCTCAGGCCATACCCTAGATCAATTAATCAGACTTTTGGGTGTGGGAGGTGGGCATCAGTAGTTATTAAAACTCCTTGGCTGGGCATGGTGGCTCACGCCTATAATCCCAGCACTTTGGGAGGCCAAGGCAGGCGGATCACCTGAGGTCAGGAGTTCAAGACCAGCCTGACCAACATGGAGAAACCTTGTCTCTACTAAAAATACAAAATTAGCCAGGTGTGGTGGCGCATGCCTGTAATCCCAGCTACTCGGGAAGGCTGAGGCAGGAGAATCGCTTCAGCCTGGGAGACAGAGGTTGTGTGCGGTAAGCTGAGATCGCGCCATTGCACTCCAGCCTGGGCAACAAGAGTGAAACTCCATCTCAAAAACAAAGTTCCCCAAGCTCCCCAAGTGTGAGCCAAGTTTGAGAACCACTTATCTAGAAGGCAGCGGGAACAGAAAGGAATGCCAGTATAAAGGAATATTTTCCTTGATTTGGTAGTTAAATGGATAGGGGCAAGGGAAAAACAGCAAAGTCAAAGTTTTTATATAAGGAAAAGAACACTAAATCTGGTTGGAATCCAGCGACCTGAGTTTAAGACCTGACAGAATTATTCATCTGTGTAAGGCAAGTCTTCTAACTCCTTTAGGCCAGAATAACCTGATGTGTAAACTGAAGTTGCCCTACGTACTTCATACAGTTGTTATGAAGATTACTTGAAAAAAATGAAATGAACATTATAAGCTTTTCTAATTATACACTTTGAGACAAAATCAAAATCAAGATGTTATTATTTTGCATTTTAATTTGTAATTTTAAAAATTTATATTTTGAAATAATTTCAGATTTAATCAAGTTGCAAATATGGTAGAGTTCCTATATGTCCATCAAACTTCCTCAATTACAATGATTAAAACCAGGAATAAGACTGATAAAATACTATTAACTAATCTAGAGATTTTATTCTAATTTCATCAAATTATCCCACTGGTGTTCTTTTTCTGGACCAGGATTCGAGCCAGGATCACACATTACATTTAGTTGTCGTATCTCCTCAGTCTCCCAATCTGAGATGGTTTCTCACCCCTTGTCTTTCATGATCTTGACACTTGAAGATACTGGCCAGTTATTTTGTAGATTGTCTCTCATTTTGGATTTGTCTGATGTTTCCTCATAATTAAATTCAGCTTATGCAGGCTGGGCATTGTGGCTCATGCCTGTAATCCCAGCACTGGGAGGCAGAGGTTGGGGGATCACCTGAGTCAGCAGTTCGAGACCAGCCTGGACAACATGGTGAAACCCCATCTCTACTAAAAATACAAAATTTGCCGGGTGTAGTAGTGCATGCCTGTAAACCCAGCTACTTGGGAGGCTGAGGCAGGAGAATCGCTTGAACCCAGGAGGCAGAGGTTGCAGTGAGCCGAGATTGCACCGTTGCACTCCAGCCTAGGCAACAAGAGTGAAACTGTCTCAAAACAAACAAACAAACAAACAACACGCACAAAAAATCAGCTTATGCGTGTTTGTTAAGAATACCACAGAAGTGATTTTGTGCGCTTCTCATTGCATCATGTTGAGAGGGACCTGGTAACAATACCTCTCAGCTGGGAGCAATGGCTCATGCCTGTAATCCCAACACTTTGGGAAATCAAGGTGGGAGGATGGATTGAACCCTGGAGTTCAAGACCAGCCTAGGCAACACAGCAAGACCCTGTCTCCTTAAAAAGAAGAGGGAGGCCGGGCGTGGTGGCTCATGCCGGTAATCTCAGCACTTTGGGAGGCCGAGGTAGGCAGATCACCTGAGGTCAGGAGTTTGACAGCAGCCTGGCCAATACGGTGAAACCCCATCTCTACTAAAAATACAAAAATTAGCCGGGCGTGGTGGCACGAACCTGTATTCCTGGCTACTTGGGAGGCTGAGGCGGGAGAATTGCTTGAGCCCGGGAGGGAGAGGTTGCAGTGAGCCGAGATCGCGCCACTGCACTCCAGCCTGTGTAAGTAACAAAGCGAGACTCCGTCCAGCCTCGCCCCCCGGCAAAAAAAGAAGAAGAAAACCATACCTCTTATCACTAGTGATGCTAACTTTGATCACTTAGTTAAGGTGGTGTCTGCCAGATTCTTATCTGTAAAGTTGCTATTTTTTCCCTTTGTAACTAGCAGGTGTCTTGTGGGGATTTATTTCGATACAAGGCTATAATTTTGATTCTAAGTGACTAGAAAACTATGGACAGAAATAGGGAGATCAGACATAAATAAAGGGCTTAGAACCCATAGACCGGTGTCTGGGGAACTGGTAGGGGTGAAGCATCGGTATGGAGGTGATCTGGGTTGGCTTCAAACGCTGAAGTGAGATGTGGCCTGTCACCAGCGCGTGGGGATGGCGCATCCGCTGAATAGGGTCTTCAGGAAGATATTAGTGGCTCTGCGAAGGTTTCCCCAGAGCCCTTCCCCTCCCCTGCCAGCGCCGCTTTGGAAGCCGTCTGGGAGGCTGCACCCGCCAGGACTCCTGAGTGCGGGGTTTTGGCGGCAGATGACAGTAGTGCGTCCGCGCGGCACGGGTAGGTCAATGCGCACGCGCCGACAGGAGGCGCGGGGCGGGGCACGGCGCAGGGGTGGGGCCGCGGCGCGCATGCGTCCTAGCAGCGGGTCCCTGCGGCTCGGGATGGAGGGTGAGTGAGTAAACAAGCCTGGGCCGGGCGGTGGGGCCGGGCCTCCTCCCCTCGCCGCCCTGGGCCTGAGGGAGGGAGAGGCGGAGGGATCAAGAAATTGGAAGGAATCCGAGGGACACACTGCCTGCCTGGCCGGGGGTAGCAGGCGCCCCTCCTCATTCCGAGGGTGGGGGAATGGGGGCGACGGGGCGAGAGAGACCCAGGCGAGGACAGCGTCTGGGGCTACGAGGGCTGTGTGCCCGGGAGGAGGAGCGGCGGGGGCGGGCTCGGGGACGGGGAATCCCGTTGGATGGCGGGGTGGGCCGGTGGGCGGGAGCCCCAGCGCCCAAAGGGCGCGGGAGGGCGGTGGCACCTGCGGGGGCCTTTAGCGAGGTGGACTCTGGGGACCTGGAGCTGTGCTCGGGGAGGGCTAGAGACCGGGGCTGATCTTGCGATGGCTTTCGGGGATGTTGAGGAGGTGTAGCAGTAAAAACAAGGCCGGGACTAGGGTGAGGTGAGTAAGGCTCCCAAGGCACAAAGTGTAAAGGAGCACTGACTCAGGGTCGCGCAAGTGCAGTGAGCGCCTCCTCACGTGCGTCCTGGGTGCCTCGGTCGCCTCACCCCAGGCCTGGCCCTGAGCAAGAATCTCCTTCACTCCAGACTTTTGGTGTCACGCTAATGATCGCTCACCCCCACCATTCCCCCGAGGATCAAATGATATAAATAAAAGTGCCTTGAAGCAAAGACAAGGTGTTGTATTTGGGACATGCCTGTTAGGAAATGTGGGACAAACTTTTATTTCAATAAAAAGTGACTACTGAGGAATTGTTTCTTGAGCAGGGACGGAAGGGATACCTGAAGGATGTTAGTGCCCCCCGTGGAATGTGAAGGAATATGGAGGGTGAAATATAGGGTTGTATGTTATGTAGCCCAGGCCGATAGGAACCTGACGCTTGGCAGGGGAGGATGAAGGCAAAGGAGCTCAGGTACACTAACAATTAGCTGTGTGCAAGGATGGCAATGAAAACGTGAGTCTCCTCCACGTTTGCTGCCATACTGCCGCTGAATAAAAAAATTCCCACACCCAGTGTTTTTTAAATTTAGGAAACTGATATTGAAGGAGGTTTCCAGCCTGAGAAGGTGCTAACCCTATTAGAGGTTTCTGTGAAAGCTTGTCTATTTTAAGTCTTGGAATCCCCAGATATGCCACTGATAAAAGAGATTACTTACATAGGAGAGAGTGTGTGTTAGGAGATACGTACTTTAGACTGGGCTCGGTGGCTCATATCTGAAATCCCAGCATTCGGGAGGCCCAGGCAGGAGAATAGCTTGAGCCCAGGAGTTTGGGACCAGCTCAGGCAACAATAGCGAGACCTCATCTCTACAAAAAAAAAATAGCCAGATGTGGTGGCCTTCTCCTATAGTCCCAGCTGCTTGGGAGGCTGAAGCAGGAGTATTGCTTGAGACTGGGAGGTCAAGGTTGCAATGAGCTCTGATCCTGCCGCTGCACTCCAGTCTGGGTGACAGCGCCTGAGACCCCGTCTCAAGAAAAAAAAAAAAAAAAGCCTGGCACGGTGGCTCATGCCTGTAATCCCGGCACTTTGGGAGGCTGAGGTGGACCGTTCACTCGAGCCCAGGAGTTTGAGACCAGCCTGGACAACATGGCGCAACTCCGTCTCTACTAAAAATACAAAAATTAATCAGGTGTGGTGGCACACGCCTGTAGTCCCAGCTACTCGGGAGGGCTGAGGCATTAGAATCGCTTGAACCGGGAGGTGGAGGTTGCAGTGAGCCGAGATTGCGCCACTGCACATCAGCCTGGGCAACAGAGTGAGATTCTGTCTCAAAAAAAAAAAAAAAAAAAAAAAAAAAGGAGGCTTGGCACAGTGGCTCAGGCCTGTAATCCCAGCACTTTGGGAGGCCAAGGCAGGCGGATCACTTGAGGTCAAGAGTCCGAGAGCTGCCTGGGCAACATGGCGAAACTCCTTCTCTACAAAAATACAAGAGTTAGCTGGGCGTGGTGGTGGGTGCCTGTAATCCCAGCTATTCAGGGGGTTGAGGCACGAGAATCGCTTGAACCTGGGAGGTGGAAGTTGCAGTGAGCCGACATTGCACCACTGCATTGCAGCGTGGGTGACAGAGCAAGACTCCATCTCAAAAAAGAAAAAAAAAAGGGAGAGAGAAGTACTTAAAAACGCACACACATAATAGGAGAAAGGACTATCTATAAAACTGTAATAATGCTATCATTGTCAAGGTTTATGCATATTGTTGTGTGTCGCAAACATAATGAATCAACTCCAAAGGCAGGGATATATGTTTTATTCATTGATATACCCCAAACACCTAAAATGGTAACACATAGTAGATACTACTATTAAGTATAATAGTAGGTGCTCAACATATATTTGTGGAATAAATAGTGGGGAAATTTCTGGCACTGGGAGTCAGGTGATCTGGATGCTAGTATTGTCAGTAACTGGCAGAGTACTTGTATGCTAATCGTGGAACTTGATGCTAAGGCCCAGCTTAAAATTCCTTAAAGTGTAAATGACTTCTTCATTATGATGGTTACATTAGTGCCCTTTGAAATAGCACTAGAGGCTGGGCTGATGGCTTACACCTATAAGCCCAGCACTTTGGGAGGCTGAGGCTGTTGGATCACCTGAGGTCAGGGAGTTCAAAACCAGCCTGGCCAATATGGTGAAACCCCATCTCTACTAAAAATACAAAAAATTAGCCAGACGTGGTGGCGGACACCTATAATTCTAGCTCTTGGGAGACAGAGGTGGGAGAATCGCTTGAACTTGGGAGTGGGAGGTTGCAGTGAGCTGAGATTGCACCACTGCACTCCAGCCTGGGCACGAAAGAGTGAGACTCTGTCTTGGGAAAAAAAAAAAAAAAAAGAGAGACAGCACTAGAATAAGGAGGCTGGAACTAAAAATGAAATTTTACTCCCAAGAAGACATTTGGGAGAAGGGAAAGGTAAGAAAAATGTGGTCGGGCTTGTTTCTTATATATTTGCTTTTGGATGATACCTTCAAACAACCAATTTAAGTCTGGACACTGTGGCTCATGCCTGTAATCCCAGTACTTTGGGAGGCCGAGGTGGGCGGATCACTTGAGTTCAGAAGTGTGAGACCAGCCTGGGCAACATGGCAAAACTCTGTCTCTACAAAAACATTACAAAAATTAGCCAGGCCTGGTGGTGTGGGCCTGTAGTCCCAACTACTCAGGAGGCTGAGTAGGGAGGATTGCTTGAGCCCAGGAGGCAGAGGTTGCAGTGAGCCGAGATCAAGCCACTGCATTCCAGCCTGGGCAACAGAGCAAGACCCTGTCTCAAAACAAAATAAGAAACCGATTCAAAATATTAATTTTGTCTATATTTAATTCCTAGGGTCTGAAACCTGGCTTCATTACTCTGTAGGCAACAGTTCCTTCCCTTTGATTTGCTGTTTATATGAAACATGTAACAATTCATGTCATTAAGTATATCTTTTTCTGGTCTTAGATTAAGTTTAAAAAGTTTCACTTTGGGCCCCCCACGTTGTGGCTCACGCCTGTAATCCCAGCAGGCGTGAGGGATTGATCACTTGAAGCCAGGAGTTTGGGACCAGCCTGTCCAACACGGTGAAACCCCGTTTCTACAATTAGCTGGGCGTGGGCATCCCACGCCTGTCATCCCAGCTACTTGGGAGGCTGAGGAACGAGAATCCCTTGAACCTGGGAGGCGGAGGTTGCAGTGAGCTGAGATGGCGCCACTGTACTCTAGCCTGGGCGACAAAGGGAGACCCTGTCTCAAAAAAAGTTTCCACTTTGTTCACTATTTCTATTTTGTTCACTAGTAGCATCCCAGAAAAGATTTGAGGTAGCAACACTAAAAACACACTAATTCCATTTCTACATAGAATAAACTAAAGAGAAAAGAGAAAACAATTTGTGGAGAAAAGTGAAGATAATTAGATAGGTTGGGATTGAGGGGAAGGGTTAAAGGTTAAAAAAAGAAAAATTGTGCTTCTCCATTCTGGAAAGTCACCAGCTTTTTCTTTGTTTTGTTTTATGTCCAAACTGTGTACATATTGGATTCTTTCCTACTCCTTAGTCTATCAGTCAATCATCAGTTGAGACTTGAGTACACTACACCCTAAAGTCATGAGTTACTTAATGGGTAGTTGGAATTCAGTACCTTTAGTGTGTTTTATTCTCTAACTCACCTACCCTAATAATTTGATTCAAAATAGACTAAAAAGTCTTATTTTTATTGGATGATATGAGCAGGCACTAAATACAGTACAGTATTAAACTTTGGGCTGACACAGTACAGAACCAGTCAAGATAGGGCTCTAGCCTGTTAGGAGATTGCTTTTACTCTTCCAAGTCAGCATTCTCACTGGGCACGGTGGCTCATGTCTGTAATCTCAACCCTTTGGGAGGCTGAGGAAGGGGGATTACTTCAAGTCAGGAGTTCAAGGCCAGCCTGGGAAACATAGCAAGATCTTGTAGGCTGGGCGTAGTGGCTCACGCCTGTAATCCCAGCACTTTGGGAGGCCGAAGCGGGTGGATCACAAGGTCAAGAGATCGAGATCATCCTGGCCAACATGGTGAAACCTGTCTCTACTGAAATACAAAAATTAGCTGGGCGTGGTGGCGTGCACCTGTAGTCCCAGCTACTCGGGAGGCTGAGGCAGGAGAATCGCTTGAACCCGGGAGGCGGAGGTTGCAGTGAGCTGAGATTGCACCACTGCACTCCAGCCTGGCAACAGAGCAAGACTCCGTTTCAAAAAAAAAAAAAAAAGATCTTGTCTCCACTGAAAATATAAAAAATTAGCCAGGCATGGTGGCATGTGCCTGTAGTCCCAGCTACTAGGGAGGCTGGGGCCAAAGGATCCCTTGAGCCTGGGAGGTCGAAGTGCAGTGAGCTATGATCATGCCTGGTCGGCAGAGTGGGACCCTTTCTCAAAAAACAAAATAAAATGAAATAAAATTAAACCAGAGTTATAAATCCTGTGAGCCAGCATTTTCCTTTGGGTCTCATAAAAACTAATCCTGTTTACGGTGAAACCCTGTCTCTACTGAAAACACAAAAAATTAGCTGGGCATGGTGGTGGGCACCTGTGATCCCAGCTACTCCGGAGGCTGAGGCAGGAGAATGGCGTGAACCTGGGGGGTGGAGCTTGCAGTGAGCCAAGATCGCGCCACTGCACTCCAGCCTGGGCGACAGAGCGAGACTCCGTCTCAAAAAAAAAAAACTAATCCTGTTTAGATTTTTGTTACCATTACCTCCAGTGCATACGATCTAATTTTTTTTTTGAGACAGAATTTCACTCTTGTTGCTCAGACTGGAGTGCAATGGCGCGATCTCAGCTCATTGCAACCTCTGCCTCCTGGGTTCAAGCGATTCTCCTGCTTCAGCCTCCCGAGTAGCTGGGATTACAGGCATCCACCACCACACCCGGCTAATTTTGTATTTTTAGTAGAGACGGGGTTTCTGCATGTTGGTCAGGCTGGTCTCCAACCCCTGTCCTCAGGTGATCCACTCGCCTCGGCCTCCCAAAGTGTTGGGATTACAGGTGTGAGCTACTGCACCCAGCTGATCTGATTCTCTTAATTAAGCAACACTAGGAAATACTAATGTTATAATTTTATTTTAAATTAGAATTCAGAGTCACAGGTTCCTGTTAGGAAGGTTCTTTCTGTGTGTAGTGCCCAGAAGCTCAAACTAATGACAGATGAAAATACCTCAGAGAAGTTGGAGGGTATAAATTAGAGATGTGCTTTATAGATCCTAACTGAGAGATCAGGCTGTGTGCCTAGTCACAGAATTGATTTTAATTGAAATGTTGATGAAATTGGTGATCACCAGAATGACTCAAAGGTGTGTTACTAGAGCTCTTTGCAGGGATCGGTTCACCCCTATCATTCAGGTTTCAATTACACTATGAATCAAAAAAGGAATAGGATGAAATATTTAAAAATATAGGCCAGGGGCCGGGCGTGGTAGCTCACGCCTGTAATCCCAGCACTTTGGGAGGCCGAGGCAGGTGGATCACGAGGTCAGGAGATGGAGACCATCCTGGCCAACATGGTGAAACCCCGCGTCTACTAAAAATACAGAAATTAACCCGGCATGGTGGCGAGCATAGTCCCAGCTACTCGGTGGGGGTGGAGGCAAGAGAATCGCTTGAACCCAGGAGGTGGAGATTGCAGTGAGCTGAGATAGCACCACTGCATTCCAGCCTGGGTGACAGAGTGAGACTCCTTCTCAAAAAAAAAAAAAAAAAAAATCTAGGCCAGGCCCGGTGCCTCACGCCTGTAATCCCAGCACTTTGGGAGGCCAAGGTGGGTGAATTACCTGAGGTTAGGAGTTCGAGACCAGCCTGGCCAACATGGTGAAACCCTGTCTCTACTGAAAATACAAAAATTAGCTGGGGCAGAGGTTGCAGTGAGCTGTTATTGCACCAACGCACTCCAGCCTGGCAACAGAGTGAGACTCCATCTCAAGAAAATATTAAAAAAATAGGCTGGGCACGGTGGCTCACGTCTGTAATCCCAGCAGAGCGAGATTCCGTCTCAAAAAATAATAATAATAATAAATACAAATATAAATACAAATAATAAATACAAATAAATAAAATTAAAAAATAAAAATCTGTAGTGCCATCTGCCTCCAAAGGCTTACTTAGCCTTGCTGGTTAATAAAATTATTATTCAAGAGAAACTGTCAAAGACACTGAATTTGCCCCTAAGACAAAGAAGCTATTTCTGCAAAGGGACACCTTATGTAGATGAAAAAATTTAATAGTTTGGAACTTTTGTATTCTGATCTCAGTCTGTCTAAGTTTAAGAACTTGTTCCTTAAATTTTTTTTTTTTTTTTTTTTTTTGAGACAGAGTCTTGCTCTGTCGCCCAGGCTGGAGTTCAGTGGCACCATCTCGGCTCACTGCAAGCTCCGCCTCCTGGGTTCACGCCATTCTCCTACCTCAGCCTCCTGAGTAGCTGGGACTACAGGCGCCCGCCACCACGCCCAGCTAATTTTTTGTATTTTTAGTAGAGACGGGGTTTCACCGTGTTACCCAGGATGGTCTCGATCTCCTGACCTCGTGTTCCGCCTGCCTCGGCCTCCCAAAGGCGTGAGCCACCGCGCCCAGCCGTTCCTTAAATTTTTTATTGCCATACAATTTCAGTAATGTTTTCCCATTTCCACCTAGTGACAGACTACATTCTAGTTTTAGCCTTTGCAGCAAATTGAGATCCAGTTTTCTGGGGAAAGATTGCTACATTTTTATAGCTCTCTTTTCCTGTAGAGATGTGACAGTAAATAAAGTGGTTCGTATTTCCAATGATTAATCTTTTTAAAAAATAAACTCTATTTTTTAGAATAGTTTGTTTGTTTTTTAAGAAAGAAAAAAAAGAAAGAATAGTTTGTTTGTTTTTGGTTTGTTTGAAACAGGGTCTCACTCTGTCACCCAGGCTGGAGTGCAATGGCGCAGTCACAGCTTGCTCCTGCAGCCTTGATCGTGCAGGCTCCATCTGTCTTCTCACCTCAGCCTCCCTGGTAGCTGGGACTAGAAGCACACGCCACCATGCCCAACTAATTTTTGTATTTCTTTTGTAGAGATGGGATCTCACCATGTTGTCCAGGCTGGTCTCGAACAACTGGGCCCAAGAGATCCACCTGCCTCAGCCTCCAAAAGTGTTGGAATTTCAGGCATGAGCCATCACGCCTGCCCTAGAATAGTTTTAGATTTATTTTAAAAATTGTAGGCTGGGCGCGGTGGCTCACGCCTGTAATCCCAGCACTTTGGGAGGCCAAGGCGGGTGGATCACCTGAGGTCAGGAGTTCAAGACGAGCCTAGGCAACATGGTGAAACTCTGTCTCTACTAAAAATACAAAAATTAGCTCGGCGCGGTGGCATGTGCCTGTAATCCCAGCTACTTAGGAGGCTGAGGCAGGAGAATCGCTTGAGCCCAGAAGGTGGAGGTTGCAGTGAGCCGAGATTGCATCATTACACTCCAGCCTGGGCGACAGAGCGAGACTCTGTCTCAAAAAAAAAAAAATTGTAAAGCTAGTACAGGGAGTTGCTGTAAATCCACATCCAGTTTCCCCTATTAATAACATCTTATATTAGTATACATGTAACATTTGTTACAGTTAATGAACCACTTTTGATTATATTATTATACTTATTCATTCCCAATTCACTTGAGTTAAAAAAAAAAAGGTGGAATTGCCTGCAGATTTTTAATAGCAAATGTCTAGAAAATACTGGCCTGACCAAGACTTATTTTTTTCTTAAGCCAGCTTTATTAAGGTAAAAATTTACATACAATAAATCTACCCACTTTATATAGTTCAGTGAGTTTTCATAAAAGTATATAATCATGTAACCATCACCACTACTGAAGTCTAGGACATTTCATCATCCCAGGAAAGTTCCCTTGTGCTCCTTCCCATTTAATCTCTTACCGCACCTCAGCCCCTGGCAACCGCTGATCCGCTTTCTGTCACTAGTTTTGCCCTTTCTAGATTTATTCTAGTACAACACTTTTTTTTTTTTTTAATAGAGACAGGGTCTCCCTATGTTGCCCAGGCTGTTCTCAAACTCCTGGGCTCAAGGGATCCTCCTGCCTCAGCCTCCCAAAGTGTTGGGATTACAGACGTGAAGCCACGGCAACTGGCCAGTAGAACATCTTAAGTGGAATCATATGCAGTTATTTGTGTCTTATTTTTTTCACTTAGTATAGTGGTTTTATTTTATTATTACTATTATTATTAATGAGGCAGAGTCTCGCTGTGTTCCCCAGGCTGGAGTGCAGTGGCGCATTCTCAGATCACTGCAATCTCCACCTCCCTGCAATCTCTGCCCTGCTAGGTTCAAGCGATTCTCCTGCCTCAGCCTCCAAGCAGCTGAGACGACAAGTGCACACCACCATGCCCGGATAATTTTTGTATTTTTGTAGAGATGGGGTTTCACCATGTTGGCCAGGCTGGTCTCGAACTCCTGATCTCAAGTGATCTGCCTGCCTCAGCCTCCCAAAGTGCTGGGATTACAGGCATGAACCACTGCGCTCAACCAGCATAGTCTTTTAATGGTCTTGAGATGTGGTGTGAATGTATAGAAACTATTCATGGCTTTTTGTTGCTGAATAGTATTCCACTGTGTGTGTATATATCTATACACACTACATTTTGTATCCATTAGCCAATCCATTGATATGTGTGTTGTTTTCACTTTTGGCTATTATAAATAAATATGAACATTTGGGTACAGATCTTTGTGGAGACATAGGTTTTCAATTCTCTTGGACAAATAATTAGAAATTGTATGCCAGGTTCTGTAGTAAGTATATATTCAGCTTTATTTTTGAAAAACTGGCAAACTGCCTTCCACAGTGGCTATATCACTTTGCATTCCTACCAGCAGTGTATGAGGATTCCAGCTGCTTCACGTCCTCACCAGCAAGTTGTATTATCAGTCTTTTTTCATTTTAGCCATGGTAGTGGTGTTTAATAGTATCTCATTGTATTTTTCATCTGCATTTCCCTAATGACTAATGATATGGAGCAACCTTTTGTGTGCTCATTTGCCATTCCTGTATCTTTTCTGGTGAAATAACTGTTCACATTTCTGCTCTTTTTTTTTTTTTTTTTTTTTTTTTTTGAGACGGAGTCTCGCTGTCTCCCAGGTTGGAGTGCAGTGGCACAATTTTGGCCCACTGCAACCTCTGCCTCCTGGGTTTAAGCAATTCTCCTGCCTCAGCTTCCTGAGTAGCTGAGATTGCAGGCAGACGCCACCACGCCTGGCTAATTTTGTATTTTTAGTAGAGATGGGGTTTCACAATGTTGGTCAGACTGGTCTCGAACTCCTGACCTTGTGATCCACCCGCCTTGACCTCCCAAAGTGCTGGGATTACAGGCGTGAGCCACCACATCCAGCCTTCTGCTCACTTTTTATTGGTGATTTGTCTTATTATTGAGCTATAGACTTGCTTATATAAATATTTTTTAATTTCTTGATCAAAACAGCATATGTTTTGGAGTTTATCTTCAATGTGTAGATGAACATAATGAAAGGCTGTTAAGTACTAGCTAAGTACCTAACTGGAATATAAGTGCTGTTTTGCATGTGTAAGTAACTAAAGAATAGATCTGGTAGAAATATAAAGTATTTTTTTGTGTGCCACTCCCTTTGCCCAACACGAATGAATCCATCTCTCCAAATCTGCCTGTTCTAGTGAATGCTAAGTTTTTTATTTGTTCACTTTTTTTTTTTAACTTTGATATGATAATTGTTGGTTAGGGTCCAGCTGTGGTGAAAACTCATCTTATGGCTGAGTTTCAGGTGTGTGCCAACATGGCCTGCTAAATTTTGTATTTTTAGTAGAGTCAGGGTTTCACCATGTTGGCCAGGCTGGTCTCGAACTCCTGGCCTCAAGTGATCCACCCGCCTCAGCCTCCCAAAGTGTTGGGATGACAGGCATGAGCCACCACAGCCAGCCAGACACGACAGCATCTGTAGATTATGTTCTATTCCATTACTCAATACTTCTTTTTTCTTTTCTTTCCCTCCCTGCCTTTCTGTTTCCTTCCCTCCCTCCCGCCCTCCTTCCTTTCTTCTTTCTTTTCTTTTCTTTCCTCTTCTTTTTTTGAGACCGAGTCTCACTCTGTCACCCAGGCTGGAGTGCAGTGGCGCGATCTCAGCTCACTGCAACCTCTGCCTCCCAGGTTCAAGCGATTCTCCTGCCTCAGCCTCCGAAGTAGCTGGGATTACAGGCACCCACCACCACACCCGGCTAATTTTTGTATTTTTAGTAGAGATGTGTTTCACTATGTTGGCCAGGCTGGTTTCGAACTCCTGACCTCAGGTGATCCGCCCACCTTGGCCTCCCAAAGTACTGGGATTACAGGTGTGAGCCACTGTGCCCAGCCCTTCCTTCTTTCTTTCTTTCTTTACTTTTTTTTTTTTTTTTTGACAAGGCCTCACTCTGTCACCCAGGCTGGAGTACAGAGGCACAATCATGGCTCACTGCAGCCTCTACCTCCCCATACTTAGGTGATTCTCCCAACTCAGCCTCCTGAGTAGCTGGGACTGACTGCAGGCACAGGCTACCATGCCCGGGTAATTTTTGTAATTTTTTTGTAGAGACTGGGTTTTGGCATGTTGTCCCAGCTGGTAATCTTCATTTTCAAATACATGGAGAAACCTAAGCTTACTATTTCAAAAAGGAAAATAGGAAAAAAGGAAAATGAATGCCAAAAAGGAACGGAAGAGGGATTGCAATTTAAAACCATTATTTTGGCCAGGCGCGGTGGCTCATGCCTGTAATTCCAGCGCTTTGGGAGGCAGGCAGATCACTTGAGGCCAGGAGTTTCAGACCAGGCTGGTCAACATGGTGAAACCTTGTCTCTACTAAAAATACAAAAATTGGCCGGGCATGGTGGTGTAATGTCAGCTACTCAGGAGGCTGAGGCACAAGAATCGCTTGAACCTGGGAGGTGGAGGCTGCAGTGAGCCAAGATCGTGCCACTACACTCCAGCTTGGGTGACAGAGCGAGACTCCGTCTCAAAAAAAAAAAAAAATCCATGTGCGTGAGATATAATCATGAGCTTATTGTGGTATATGTGTGGCAATGGGTTAAATTTTGCTGTTTTCTTGTCCGTGCTGATGATTTTTTTTTTTTTTTTTTTTGAGATGGAGTCTCGCTCTGTCACCAGGCTGGAATGCAGTGATGCTGTCTCGGCTCACTGCAACCTCCACCTCCTGTGTTCAATCGATTCTTCTGCCTCAGCCTCCCAAGTAACTGGGAATACAGGCACCCGCCACCATGCCTAGCTCATTTTTTGTATTTTTAGTAGAGACGAGGTTTCACTATGCTGGCCAGGCTGGTCTCAATCTCTTGACCTCGTGATCTGCCTGCCTCAGCCTTCCAAAGTGCTGAGATTACAGACGTCAGCCACCCTGCCCGGCCTTTTTTTTTTTTTTTTTTTTTTTTTTTTTTGAGATGGAGTCTCGCTCTGTCGCCCAGGCTGGAGTGCAGTGGTGCGATCTCGGCTCACCGCAAGCTCCACCTCCTGGGTTCACGGCTTTCTCCTGCCTCAGCCTCCCGAGTAGCTGAGACCACAGGCGTCTGCCACCATGCCAGGCTAATTTTTTGTATTTTTAGAAGAGACGGGGTTTCACCGTGTTAGCCAGGATGGTCTCGATCTCCTGACCTCGTGATCCGCCCACCTCGGCCACCCAAAGTGCTGGCTGGGATTACAGGCGTGAGCCACCGCGCCCAGACTTTTTTTTTTTTTTTGAGACAGAGTTTTGCTCTTGTTGCCCAGGCTGGAGTGCAATGGCGCAATCTCGGCTCATCGCAACTTCTGCCTCCCAGGTTCAAGCAATTCTCCTGCCTCAGCCTCCAGAGTAGCTGGGATTATAGGCATGCGCCACCACGCCCGGCTAATTTTGTATTTTTAGTAGAGACGGGGTTTCTCCATGTTGGTCAGGCTGGTCTCAAACTCCCAACCTCAGGTGATCCGCCCGCCTCGGCCTTTCAGAGTGCTGGGATTACAACCATGAGCTAGCGCACCTGGCTTTTTTTTTTTTTTTTTTTTTTTTTTGTAGAGATGGTGTCTCACTTTGTTGCCCAGGCTGGTCTCAGAGTCCCAAACTGTTGAAATTATAGGCATGAGCCATTGCACGTGACAGAGTCTCACTCTGTTGCCCAGGCTGGAGTGCAGTGGCGCAATCTCAGTAGCTCACTCTAGCCTTGATCTCCTAGGCTCAAGTGATCCTCCTGCCTCAGCTTCTTGAGTAGTTGGAACTACAGGCATGCACCACCATGCCCGGATGATGTTTTTGATTTTGTTTTGTTTTGTTTTGTTTTGAGACAGAGTCTCGCTGTCGCCCAGGCTGGAGTGCAGTGGCACGATCTCGGCTCACTGCAGGCTCCGCCCCCCGGGGTTCACGCCATTCTCCTGGCTCAGCCTCCCAAGTAGCTGGGACTACAGGCGCCCGCCACCTCGCCAGGCTAATTTTTTGTATTTTTAGTAGAGACGGGGTTTCACCGTTTTAGCCAGGATAGTCTCGATCTCCTGACCTCATCATCTGCCCGCCTCGGCCTCCCAAAGTGCTGGGATTACAGGCGTGAGCCACCGCGCCCGGCCAATGTTTTTGATTTTTAATAGAGATGAGGTCTCACCATGTTACCCAGGCTTGTATCAAACTCCTGAGCTCAGGCTATCCTCTCAGCTTGGCCTCCCAAAGTGCTGGGATTACAGATGTAAGCCACTGCACCCAGCCTCTTTTCCTTTAAAAAATGACAAAAATAACAGCAAAAGAAAATTTTGAAAAATAGAGATAGGATCTGACTGTGTTGGCCAAGCTAATCTCAAACTCCTGGCCTCTTAGCAACCCTCCTGCCTTGACTTCCCAAAGTGTTGGAATTACAGGCATGAGCCACTGCACATTGCCTGATCATTTATTTTTCTTTTCTTTTCCTTTTTTTTTTTTGGTTTTGTTTTGTTTTTGTTTTTGAGACAGGGGCTTGCTCAGTTTCTCAGGCTGGATGCAGTGGTACAATCATGGCTCACCGTGGCCTCAGTCTCCTGGGCTTAAGTGATCCTCTCACCTCAGCGAAAAAAAAAAATGTGTAGGAAATTTTAAAAAATAGGGTGTGAAACTTTAGTTTCTGTTTCAAATTTTGGCTCCTCATAGCTCCTTGTGATGTTTTGTTTTGTTTTGTTTTGTTTTGAGGCAGAGTCTCACTCTTGTTGCCCAGGCTGCAGTACAATGGTGTGATCTCAGCTCACTGCAACCTCTGCCTCCCGGGTTCACGTGATTCTCCTGCCTCAGCCTCCCAAGTAGCTGGGATTACAGGTGCCTGCCACCACACCTGGCTAATTTTTTTTTTTTTTTTTGTATTTTTAGTGGAAACGGGGTTTCACCATGTTGACCAGGCTGGTCTTGAATTCCTGACCTCAGCCTCCCAAAGTGCTGGTATCACAGGCGTGAGCAACTGCACCTGGCTAGCTCCTTGTAATGTTTTTAAACATTTTTAATGTTAGGTGGAATAAATAGAGCTAGTTATCTAAGAAACCCAAGTAGTTATTATAGAGTAAAAGCATCATCTTGTGGATTTTATTGAATTTTTACATGTATTTAGTGTTTGTACTTTCTCTAAAATAATTGGCAGGCCTGTTAGCTGAGCCTAGAAATTGGTTCAGAAAAGCATTATGGGCAGGTGCAATGGCTCACACCTGCACCTGTAATCCCAGTACTTTGGGAGGCCGAGGCAGGCGGATCACTTGAGGTCAGGTGATCCCCAGTAGAGATGGTGAAACCCCATCTCTACTACAAATACAAAAAAATTTGGCCGGCTATGGTGGTGCACGCCTATAGTCCCAGCTACTTGGGAGGCTGAGGCAGGAGAATGGCTTGAACCCAGGAGGCGGAGGTTGCAGTGAGCCAAGATTGTGCCACTGCACTCCAGCTTGGGCAACAGAGTGAGACTCTGTCTTTAAAAAAAAAAAAGCATTATGAAAAAATAGAATTTAATAAAGTAAAGGGCCTCTTCCCAAATGGCATCAAGTGTTATAGAGACCTGTCTTAGACATACAAAAATAGTAGGAGAAACCTTGAAGTCTTTCTGATTCTGGGGGAAAATCCTACTGAGGGTGTCAGGGTCTAACTTGCCGCACTAACTTAATAGAACCACTGTCTGTTCTCTTTTGAAAAGCTGGACACCTGTTCTGCTGTTGTGTCTTGCCATTCTCCTGAAGAACAGAGGCACACTGTAAAACCCAACACTTCCCCTTGCATTCTATGAGGTAGGTAAAGTATATTAGAATACATACTTCTTTAAAACGTTGAACCTTAATTCAAATACCAAAAAGGGGGATTTGCATTGCTATCTATTTCCATATGTCTTGCTGCTGACTTGGAGATGAGATTATACTGCTGTTATATCCTACTTTTATTACTAGGCGTGTGGTAAATTTAGACCATTTGGCAGTATGGTTTTGTAGCATGGGTGGATCTTTCCATGAAACCCTTGGATGCAAACTTGGTTCTTGCTGACCACTTCTCTTACTCAAAGTAAAGAGAAGACTTCCATATCTTGAAGTAATCCAAGTTCCTAGTACCTGTGGGAGAACTTCTTGAGTGCTAAATTAAAAACAAGATACCACAGGAGGACAGAGGCTAAGCTTTTTGATAATTGGACCACAAATTGCTGATGTGAAATTTTGCTGTTGTTTTTTTGTTTTGTTTTGTTTTTGTCTTTTGTTTTTGCTTTGAGACGGAGTCTTGCTCTGTCGCCCAGGCTGGAGTGCAGTGATGCGATCTTGGTTCACTGCAACTTCCACCTCCCGGTTTCAAGCCATTCTCCTGCCTCAGCCACCTGAGTAGCTGGGATTATAGGCGTGTGCCACCACATCCAGCTAATTTTTGTATTTTTAGTAGAGACGGGGTTTCAGCATCTTGGCCAGGCTGGTCTTGAACTCCTGAACTCGTGATCCACCCACCTTGGCCTCCCAAAGTGCTGGGATTACAGGCATGAATCACCATGCCCGGCCTTTTTTTTTTTCTTTTTTGAGATGGAGTCTCACTCTGTCACCCAGGCTGGAGTGCAATGGTGTGATCTCGGCTCACTGCAACTTCCGCCTCCCAGGTTCAAGCAATTCTTGTGTCTCAGCTTCCCACGTAACTGGGATTACAGGCACAAGCCACCATGCCCAACTAATTTTTTTTTTTTTTTTTTTTTTTTGTATTTTTAGTAGAGACGGGGTTTCACTATGTTGGCCAGGCTAGTCTTGAACTCCTGACCTCAGCAGATCCGCCCACCTTGGCCTCCCAAAGTGCTGGGATTACAGGCGTGAGCCACCGTGCCTGGACTTCTTGTTGTTTTTTGTTTTTTTGTTTTGTTTTGTTTTTTGAGACAAGGTCTCACTCTGTCACTCAGGCTGAAGTGCAGTGGCGTGGTGACGGCTCACTGCAGCCTTGACCTCCTGGGCTCAAGCAGTCCTCCCACATCAGCCTCCTGAGTAGCTGGGACTACAGGCACTGGCCAACACACCTGGCTAACTTTTGTATTTTCTGTAGAGATGGGGTTTCACCATGTTGCCCAAGGTGGTCTCAAATCACTGGGCTCAAGTAGTGCTCTCACCTCGGCTTCCTAAAGTGTTGGTTTTACAGGTGTGAGCCACTGCCTCTTTTTTTTTAAATTGAAACTTTCTGTTGAACTCACACATTTGAGTTCTTTAAATGTGTGTTTTTATGAGTAAATTTAATGGGAATGAAAGCATAATTGATCTTTTTTTTTTTTTTTTTTTTTTTTTTTTTTTTTTGTATTTGAGGAGTGCTTTATTTCCAGGCAATAAAATGCTATTTCTTATCTCTGTCTCTCTTAGATTACAGCAAGATGGAAATACCAAATCCCCCTACCTCCAAATGTATCACTTACTGGAAAAGAAAAGTGAAATCTGAATACATGCGACTTCGACAACTTAAACGGCTTCAGGCAAATATGGGTGCAAAGGTAAAAAATAATTCCCAAGTGAAAGTTTGTATATTTCAATATACTGACCCAGTGTAAAGGGGTTGGAATTTTTTTTTTTTTTTGAGACAGAGTCTCACTCTGTCACCCAGGTTGGAGTGCAGTGGCGTAATCTCAGCTCACTGCAAGCTCCGCCTCGCAGGTTCACGCCATTCTCCTGCCTCAGCCTCCTGATTAGCTGGGACTACAGGCGCCTGCCACCACACCCGGCTAATTTTCTTGTATTTTTAGTAGAGATGGGGTTTCACCATGTTAGCCAGGATGGTCTCGATCTCCTGACCTCGTGATCCACCCGCCTCGGCCTCCCAAAGTGCTGGGATTACAGGCGTGAGCCACCGCGCCTGGCCCAGGGGTTGGAATTTCTTTTTAACTTTTGTTTTGAAATCTTAACAGGGCCAGGTGCGGTGGCTCACACCTGTAATCCCAGCACTTTGGGAGGCTGAGGCAGGTGGATCACCTGAGGTCAGGAGTTCGAGACCAGCCTGTCCTACCTGGTGAAACCTTGTCTCTACTAAAAATACAAAAATTAGCCAGGCGTGGTGTCATATGCCTGTAATCCCAGCTACTCGGGAGGCTGAGGCAGGAGAATTGCTTGAACCCAGGAGGTAGAGGTTGCAGTGAGCCAAGATGGCGCCACTGCACTCCAGCCTGGGTGACAGAGCAAGACTCCATCTCAAAAAAAAAAAAAGGCCAGGCACGGTGGCTCATGCCTGTAATTCCAGCACTTCGGGAGGCTGAGGCAGGCAGATCACTTGAGGCCAGGAGTTTCAAACCAGCCTGGCCAACATAGTGAAACCCTGTCTCTACCAAAAATACAAAAATTAGCCAGGTGTGGTGGTCTGTGCCTGTAATCCCAGCTACTTGGGAGGCCGAGGTAGGAGAATCGCTTGAACCCGGGAGGCGGAGGTTGTGGTGAGCTGAGATCGCGCTACTACACTCCAGCCTGGGCAACAACAGAGCAAGACTCCATCTCAAAAAAAAAAATTATTAATTAATTAATAAAATAGCAATATATCTTAATCTTTTCCATGGCTTTGCTAGGCTTTGTATGTGGCAAATTTTGCAAAGGTTCAAGAAAAAACCCAGATCCTCAATGAAGAATGGAAGAAGCTTCGTGTCCAACCAGTTCAGTCAATGAAGCCTGTGAGTGGACACCCTTTTCTCAAAAAGGTACTTTTGGGAGTTTAAGCTCAGTCTTCCTCTCTTCCTTGGGCTTAAAGCTTTTTCCTATATTTGTGACTTTTTAGAAAGTCAATAAGTAAGACAAGGTATGGTGGCTCACACAAGTATTCCCAGCTATTTGGGAGGCTGAGGTGGGAAAATCGCTTGAGGTGAGGAGTTTGAGACCAGCCTGGGCAACATAGACTGTGTCTCTAAAAAATTTTTTAAAAAAGTAGCCAGACTTGGTGGTGTAGTCCTAGCTACTTGTGAGGCTGAGGTGGAAGGATTTCTTGAGCCCAGAAGTTCAAGGCTGAAATAAACTATGATTTCACCACAACACTGCAGTCTGGGTTGACAGACAAGACCTTATGTCCAAAAAAAAAAAAAAAAAAGGAAAGAAAGGAAATAAATAAATAAGGTTAAGGTTAATAGATACAGCTATTTTAGTCAACTTTGAATAATTAAGATAGTAAATCTGCAGCTTCAAGAATAATTATGGGGGCTGGGCGCAGTGGCTCACACCTGTAATCTCAGCACTTCGGGAGGCTGAGGCAGATGGATCACTTGAGGCCAGGAGTTTGAGACCAGCCTGGCCAACATAGCGAAACACTGTCTCTACTAAAAATACAAAAGTTAGCTGCGTGTGATGGTGCACACCTATAATCCCAGCTACTTGGGAGTCTGAGGCCTGAGAACCTCTTGAACCTAGGAGGCAGAAGTTGCAGTGAGCCAAGATCACGCCACTGCACTCCAGCCTGGGTGAAAGAGTGAGACTGTGTCTCAAAAAAATAATAAATAAATAAAAGAATTTTCTAGTTAAGAAACTTTGGCTGGACGCGGTGGCTCACACCTGTAATCCCAGCACTTTGGGAGGCTGAGGTGGGTGGATCACCTGAGGTCAAGAGTTTGAGACCAGGCTGGCCAACATGGTGAAACCCCATCTCTACTAATAGTACAAAAAAATTAGCCAGGCATGGTGGCACACTTCTGTAATCCCAGCTACTAGGGAGGCTGAGGCAGGAGAATTGCTTGAACCCGGGAGGTGGAGGTTGCAGTGATCTGAGATGGCACCATTGTACTTCAGCCTGGGCAACAAGAGCAAAACACCATCTCCAAAAAAAAAGAAACTTTTTGAAAATAAATTATTATCATTATTATTATTTAGAGACAAGATATCACTATGTCACCCAGACTGGAGTGCAGTGTCATGATCATAGCTTACTGTAACCTCCAACACCTGGGAAATAGATAATATTTTTAAAATATAAAAAGTAAATATTATCTAGGCATGGTAGTGTATGCCTATAATCCCAGCTACTCGGGAGGCTGAGGTGGGAGAATCACTTGAACCCAAGAGTTCAAGGCTGCAGTGAGCTATGATCTCCAGCCTGGGTGACAGAGTGAGACTCTTTCTCTTAAAAAAAAAAAAAAAAAAAGCAGAAGCTGGGTGCAGTGACTCATGCCTGTAATCCCAGCACTTTTAGAGGCTGTGACAGGTGGATCACCTGAGGTCAGGAGTTCAAGACCAGCCTGGCCAACATGGTGAAACCCTGTCTCTACTAAAAATACAAAAATTAGCCGAGCGTGGTGGCGTGCACCTATAATCCCAGCTACTCAGGAGGCTGAGGCAGGAGAATTGCTTGAACCTGGGAGGCGGAGGTTGCAATGAGCCAAGATCGTGCAACTGCACTCCAGCCTGGGCGACAGAGTGAGACCCTGTCTCAAAACAAAAAACAAAAAGCAGATAGTGTATTGAGAGCAAATATCTTTCCTGAAGCAGAATGTTGCTATAATTTCTATACCACTTTGCTTCTCCATGTACTATCCCTATCACCTATGCAGCTAAGTTGATGTCCACTGTCTTAAAGTTTAGGTCTTCAGAAAACTTCCTCATCTTTTAGGACTTTCAGAGGCTCTTTACTGTTGTGTATAACCCAGGTAGACCAACAGTTTGAGCTGAGGTAAACATCAGCTGAGTATGGGAAGTACTGTGCTGAACTCTATAGAGGACACAAAGGTGAATAAGAGTCCCTGCTTTTGGCTGGGCATAGTGGCTCACACATGTAATCCCAGCACTTTGGGAGGCTAAGGCAGGATGATTGCTTGAGTCCAGGAGTTGGAGACCAGCATGGGCAATATAGCAAGACCCTGTCTCTACAAAAAAAAAAAGAAAAATTAGCTGTTTAACTGGATGTAGTAGCACATGCCTGTAATCCCAGCTTCTCGGGAGGCTGAGGTTGGAGGATGGCTTTAGCCTGGGAGGCAGAGGCTGCAGTGAGCTGTGATTGCACAACTGCACTCAGCCTGGGCAACAGAGTGAGATCCTGTCTCAAAAAAAAAAAAAGAGTTTCTACTTTCCACAAGTTTGCAGTCTAGGGATTCCTTTTAGGAGATGATGTTACAAAACTCTCAATTTATTAATTTTTTTTTTTAAATTTTGTTTTTGTTTTTGTTTTTGTTTTTTTTGAGACGGAGTATCGCTATGTCGCCAGGCTGGAGTGCAGTGGCGTGATCTTGGCTCACTGCAACCTCCACCTCCCAGGTTCAAGCAATTCTCCTGCCTCAGCCTCCCGAGTAGCTGGGACTACAGGCATGTGCCACCACGCCCAGCTAATTTTTGTATTTTTAGTAGGAACTGGGTTTCACCATGTTGGCCAGGATAGTCTTGATCTCCTGACCTCGTGATCCACCCGCCTCAGTCTCCCAAAGTGCTGGGATTACAGGTGTAAGCCACCATGCCTGGTCAAATTTTTTATAATTTTAAATGCCATCTGAATTTTAAAAATTTAATTTATTAGCTTGTAAGAACTAGAGGCTACTAAGATCATTTTTTTTCTTTTTTTTTTCTTGAGACAGAGTCTCGCTCTGTCACCCAGGCTGGAGTGCAGTGGCTCACTCAACCTCTGCCTCCCAGGTTCAAGTGATTCTCATACCTCAGTCTCCCAGGTGGCTGGGATTACATGTGTGTACCACCATGCTCAGCTAATTTTTGTATTATGTTTTTGTAGAGATGGGGTTTCACCATGTTGGCCTGGCTGGTCTCCAACTGACTTCAAGTGATCTGCCTGTCTTGGCCTCCCAAAGTGCTGGGATTACTGGCATGAGCCACTATGCCCGGCCAATTTTGGAAGGAAATTACATTTCTTTCTTGGGTTATATGCCCGTCTTTCCCTCTCCATGTCATTGCTTATATTTCAGTGTACCATAGAGAGCATTTTCCCGGGATTTGCAAGCCAACATATGTTAATGAGGTCACTGAACACAGTTGCATTGGTTCCCATCATGTATTCCTGGTCCCCTCTCCAACAGAACTTTATGGTATGTATTGAAAGCACTGTGGTGGTTATTTAAACTGTATGATTGTGTTATGTTGATATGCCAGAGCTCCTCTTAGGGTAAAGATTGTCCAGTAATTAACAAAGCTAGGACATGCAGGGCAGAACAAGGTTGTAATTTACTTACTCTAAACAATATATATTGCAAGTTGTTCTAACTTGTCAGATTTTATGCTCTCTGATGTGTGCTTTGGAATTGATGCTGGTTCTTTTTTAAATGAATAATATTGGGCAAGATTTCAATTTTCTCTTAGTACCTTGGCCCAATATTATGTACAGTTAAATGCAGTCTAAATCAGACTCTTGAGGCTTGAGCACTGCTCCCTGTTGATGGAGTAATCCTTTCTGAATTCTCTAAATGCAAGATGCTACAAAAACAACTGAGACAACAGACATGCACACAGTCCTTTCATCTGGGCCTTTGTGCTGACTCCTACTAGGATTATTTGTGGTTTTGATAATCATTCCTCTCTAAATACTGCCATTGCTTATCATCTGCCTGGTGACAGATAGCCGTACTACTGGTTGGAATGAGGTCGAGGTTTATAGAAGGGAATCATCTCTTATAATAAAACTTCAGAATAATTTTACTTGCTACTTGGGGATTTTAGAATGACTATATTCTCTGCTGAGCACCCCACTCCCCCAAAATTATTTACTATTGTTTATTGCCAGAAAATATCCATAGCCTAGGCTGCAGTTGACTTTAGGTTCCCATTAAGTGTGACTGGCATGAGTTGTAATCATAATTTTTTTTTATTATTGGAGAATCTTAGTCCATTTTATAGAATACCCATGTCTTATGGTTGCCCAGTTTATTTTGTAGTTAAATTACAGATCATAATCTTAGAAGCCTTCATTTTTATTTATCCATCTGTCTCTCTACTTATGAAAACAATTATGAAACTTTTTTTTTTTTTTGAGACGGAGTCTCACTCTGTCGCCAGGCTGGAGTACAGTGGCGCGATCTCAGCTTACTGCAACCTCTGCCTCCCAGGTTCAAGCGATTCTCCTCCCTCAGCCTCCCTAGTAGCTGGGACTACAGGCATGCGCCACCACGCCCAGCTAATTTTTTGTATTTTAGTAGAGATGGGGTTTCACCATGTTGGCCAGGATGGTCTCGATCTCCTGACCTCATGATCCGCCTGCCTCGGCTTCCCAAAGTGCTGGGATTGCAGGCGTGAGCCACCACACTTGGCCCCATTTGAGGTTTTTTTGGCCAAACAAAATGGCCAGTGTTTAAAATGCAGGAAACTCTGGGACAAAGGCATTTTCAGGAGACTCAAGCAACAAACAAAGCTCAGCAAAGATTCCACTAAATAGGAAAGAGCAGATGCATGATGGCTTCATGGAATAAATCACATCTGGTTTAATTTCAGGTAGAAGATGAGACGGTTTTGTGCAATATTCCCTACATGGGAGATGAAGTGAAAGAAGAAGATGAGACTTTTATTGAGGAGCTGATCAATAACTATGATGGGAAAGTCCATGGTGAAGAAGGTAGTGGTACTGAACTCTTTGGAGAAAATTTTGTTAGAATCAGGCCTCTTCTTTGGTACCTCATCATCTTGCCATCTTGCTTTTATCTTCTGCCCCATGGGGTACACACTGCAGAATATTTCAATGTCATCACATGGCTGGGAGTTATTTTTTTTTTTTTTTTTTTTTTGAGACGGAGTTTTGCCTTAGTTGCCCAGGCTGGAGTGCAGTGGTGTAATCTAGGCTCACTGCAATCTCTGCCTCCTGGGTTCAAGTGATTCTTCTGCCTCAGCCTCCCAAGTAGCTGGGACTACAGGTGTCTGCCACCATGCCCAGCTAATTCTTGTATTTTTAGTAGAGATGGGGTTTCACCATGTTGGTCAGGCTGGTCTCGAATTCCTGACCTCAGGTGATCCACCTATCTCGGCCTCCTAAAGTGCTGGGATTATAGGCGTGAGCCACCATGCCTAGCCCAATTTTTTTATTTTTATTTTTATTTTTAGAGACAGGGACTCACTCAGTCACCCAGGCTGGAATGCAGTGGCATGATCATAGCTTATTGTAGCCTCAACCTCCTGGGCTTAAGTGATTTTCCTGCTTTAGCCTCCTGTGGGGCTGGGACTACAGGTGCACTCCACCACACCTGGCTTTTTTTTTTTTTTTTTTTTTTTTTTGAGACAGAGTCTCTCTGTGTCACCCAGGCTGGAGTGCAGTGGCACAATCTCGGCTCACTGTAAACTCCGCCTCCCGGGTTCATGCCATTCTCCTGCCTCAGCCTCCCGAGGTAGCTGGGACTACAGGCGCCTACCACACCCGGCTAATTTTTCGTATTTTTAGTAGGGATGGGGTTTCACCGTGTGAGCCAGGATGGTCTCGATCTCCTGACCTTGTGATCCTCCCACCTCAGCCTCCCAAAGTGCTGGGATTACAGGCATCAGCCACCGTGCCCGGCCCTGGCTTATTTTTAAAATTTTTTGTAGAGATGGAGTCTTACCACGTTGCCCAGGCTGGTCTTAAACTCCTGGCCTCAAGCAGTCCTCCCACGTTGGCCTCCCAAAGCTCTGGGATTACAAGAGTGAGCCAACATGCCTGGCCCAAAATACCCTAGTTATTTCTTTTTTTCTTTCTTTCTTTTTTTTTTTATTACCCTAGTTATTTCTGATTCAAGCAGCAGAAACAGAAATAAAAATTATTTAAAGTATCCTAGTTAAATTTTAAAAGGAGTTGGGACATAAAAGGATTATGTAGTAATCAGTGGCTGGAGAGAAAGTTTATTGTACAAATAAGTTTAATCTTAGGGTTTAGGAGTTTTCCATAAGGACATCCAAGACCATTTTGTTCTTTATTTCTCTTTCTCTGAGAATGGCAATGAGGCTTTCTGTCATACTTCTTTGATCCAGGCATCCCCTGAATCTCCCAGAAGTTGGTTTTAATAATCTGAATTTTCTAAAAGCCAATTGTTTGGATTTAGTCATAATTCTAGAAAAGTCTGTCCGTGTGTAAGAAATGGAAAGAGGAGAGGCTCTCCATCACTTCGTAAACCAACAGCCCCACCTGCTCTTTTGACAATTGTGGGCACTGTTGTGATGCTGTTGAACTACATTATTTGTCCACAGTGCCTCCTAGTGTTCAAAGACCTCCTAAATTGTAGTACATCTCCATAAAGTACAATTTTAGGAAAAATTGCTGTCTTTTGATTTAGAGACGTCATTACTGACCCATCAGCAGCAAAGCCAAGAGAATTTTCATTTTATTATTTTCTCTGCCCTACTTTGAGATTGTTTGAACACTTTTGTGAGATTTTGAACCAGAAATTCAGAGTTGACTTGTGACTGAGGAAGTGAAGTTCTTCAGTAAGAATAAAGCCTATGGCTGGGCACGATGGGTGACACCTGTAATCCCAGCATTTTGGGAGGCCGAGGCGGGCGGATCACCTGAGGTCTGGAGTTCACGACCAGCCTGACATGGAGAAACCCAGTCTCTACTAAAATATAAAATTAGCCAGGGTGGTGGCACATGCCTGTAATCCCAGCTACTCGGGAGGCTGAGGCAGGAGAATCACTTGAACCTGGGAGGTGGAGGTTGAGGTGAGCCAAGATCGCGCCATTGCATTCCAGCCTGGGCAATAAGGCGAAACTCCGTCTAAAAAAAATAATAAAAATAAATAAAGCTTATAGCTGTATTCCTACTCTAGCCAGCTGCCCACTGCATGTGTAGGAGCCAATCAAATGATTGTAATTTCCTGATCTCCCATGTAAAAATGTACACATGTGACATATCTGGGCCTCTGGAGTGAGTACAAGAAAACCTGCCTAGGAGGACTAATGGAATGTGAAGTGACCACTGCTCATCCTTCGAATCCTCATGTTTCAGAGATGATCCCTGGATCCGTTCTGATTAGTGATGCTGTTTTTCTGGAGTTGGTCGATGCCCTGAATCAGTACTCAGATGAGGAGGAGGAAGGGCACAATGACACCTCAGATGGAAAGCAGGATGACAGCAAAGAAGATCTGCCAGTAACAAGAAAGAGAAAGCGACATGCTATTGAAGGTACATAGCACTGGCTCCCTTATTCCTTTTTTAAAGTGACAGGGATAGGGAAGAAGGAAGAACTGGAAAGATTTGTTGCCTATTAAAGGCTGTTGGTGCTTCTTGTTGGTTCACTTAAAAGGAGAACATGATCATTAAGTGATAGCTTCAGATAGCTGTGACTTGGGTGAAGAAGAAAGTAGAAGAACTGATAGAATAATCATTGCTATTCATTTCTAATTATATGTCTTATGTGAAATTGGGATCATGCCAGTTTATATATATGTATATATCAAATTTTATATCCCTTTTTATTTAATCTTATGAGTACTTTTCCATGTCACTAACGTTTAATTTAAAATTTAATAGTTTAATTATACTATATGTCCAGGGACATAGTGTATTCTCCTTTATTGTATCATAATTATAGGATCAGTGTAGTTCTTCAGCATCCACTTTATGATAGGATTCTTCTATGTTCAGGCCTCTCTATGAACACTCTTTTCACCTCCAAATTCTTATTTTTATTTTTAAAATCTATTATTTATTATTTTTTTGAGACACAGTCTTGCTCTGTTACCCAAGGTGGAGTGCAGTGGCACAGTCTCGGCTCACTGCAACCTCCACCTCCCTGGTTCAAGTGATTCTTGTGTGTCAGCCTTCTAAGTACCTGGGACTACAGGCATGCACCACCATGCCCAGCTAAGTTTTGTATTTTTAGTAGAGTTGGGGTTTTACCATGTTGGCCAGGCTGGTCTCAAACTCCTGGCCTCAAGTGATCCGCTCCCCTCGGCCTCTCAAAGTACTAACTGGGATTACAGGCGTGAGCCACCTCACATCCAGATTCTAATTGGGACTGTGGATTTTGTTGTTAATATGTAGACTACTCTAACTTCCTTATTTACTGGTAGCATATATCAGATAAGTCCAGATAGCACTGATGTTTATATATCTCCAAACAATCAGTGGTTAGGTTAACAAAGCAGCTGTAATCAAAATGCTATGACAAAAGGAAAAAAGATCACACAGATTTGTTTGCGTGTTCTGATAATCGCACTCAGGAGCTTTTTATCATTTCCAATTCAGGCAACAAAAAGAGTTCCAAGAAACAGTTCCCAAATGACATGATCTTCAGTGCAATTGCCTCAATGTTCCCTGAGAATGGTGTCCCAGATGACATGAAGGAGAGGTAGGGAAAGCTGTCCCACTTAGGCCATATACAGAGTGCTCGGACAAAACCTTTATTCCCTCCTAATTTTTGGTTAGTAAAAAGCTTTGTTTATGGTAAGGGCATTATGATTTGCCTGCAATCTGATTATTTCTTGCTTACTCAATTACCTCTAAATGCCCCCCTTACTATATTAAGGGTCATCGTATACTGGCTTTTGAGTGAGTCTGGGCAGAGAACATTTACTCTGCCATTTTTCTGGAGAGTTACTCCAGCACCATCTTAACAAATCCTTCCCCTCCCCTTACTTTCCAACATTTGCCCAACCCAGCATAATTACAATGGTGGACCCACTTTAGTTATCTACCATTCTCTTATCAACCAGACCTATAAAAAACACCCATCCTCCCTTGGCAGACCGTAGGTGAGCTACTGTCAGTACCCAATCTGTATTTCCTCAGTGGAGGCAGTTCCTCGGAGGAACTCTTATCTCTCTTTTCTTAAATAGGTATCGAGAGCTAACAGAGATGTCAGACCCCAATGCACTTCCCCCTCAGTGCACACCCAACATCGATGGCCCCAATGCCAAGTCTGTGCAGCGGGAGCAATCTCTGCACTCCTTCCACACACTTTTTTGCCGGCGCTGCTTTAAATACGACTGCTTCCTTCACCGTGAGTGGGGCTACTCTGTTTGCAATGCTCTCCTCTCTTCCATCCCCAGCCACCATTTCCTTCTCTTTGTTCTGGTTTCTCGTATAGAGTTCCTGGCTTCTGTTCTAATGTTTTACAAAGGGCCAGTTCTATTTTCCCTTGTTCAATTATAGTGCAACATGCTTTGCATGATAGGGACAGACTAACTAGCAACTTATCTGTCCCTCAGTACCTCTTAGCTTTGAAAGCATTGTGTTGATGTCAGAAATGACTGAATTTTGTGCACCCTGATGGTAGCCGTTTATATCGAATTCTAACTCCTACAATAGCTCTCTAATTCACTTTTGTTTCTCCCCATCTTGTCAAGTGGATAGACCACTGGCAACAAGACAGTTTTTGTTTTCCAGCTTTTCATGCCACCCCTAATGTATATAAACGCAAGAATAAAGAAATCAAGATTGAACCAGAACCATGTGGCACAGACTGCTTCCTTTTGCTGGTATGTTCTTAAGCTGTTCTGGCATTATTAACTTCATTGAAGATTGAGCAGGAAATGGTCCTCAGGCTCTCTGCCTCTGGGAACACAAGCCACGTGAGCCAGTACACAGCACTCTGGGGGTCATATAGCACAAATAAAACATGGCTTTTGCTCTTAAGGAGCTCCCCAGTTACTGTGGGACCGCTCTTAAGGAACTCCCCAGACATGGTAGCACTATGAAGTTAGTCTGATGGAGTGCAGATTCGAAGATCATTAAAGGCTTGCCTGCTCTAAATATCATCTGCTTAGATTTCAGAGCCTAAAACTGTATTGTTAGAATTGGAGCAAAATGTATGCTGGGGGGGTGGGTACGCACTCTAGTTTCTTTGCTGTCTTCTTATAAATGCATATAACTATGAGACGAATAGCACGTGATGACACTGATGTCTTGTTGTGATCAACCAGATGGACCGTTCCCTGATGGACAGACCTTAAGAAGCAGCATAAATGGTCTGGCATACCTGTGGGGAAGCCATATATTGAGAGCTAGAAGGAAATAGATCAACTGGACTTGCCAAAGACAAGTTGGGCTTTTTACACAATAGGATGAGCCTAGGCGATGAATAAAATACCTTGATAAAATTTCTGCCACCTATTAAAATTATATTATACAACCAGCCAAGTGCTTTTGGAACCATCTTTAGTGGGATAATAGATGGAAAGATGGTAGAGAATGCATTGGGCACGCATGTGGAAAATGGGCCATACTATAAAAGCAAAAGAATAGACGTTATTGGGTTTATTTTTTCCTAATGTGTATTGACTCCTTCCTATGTGCCAAGTATCGTAGTAGACCCTTAACATACCTTGTCTTATTTTCATCCTATAACAGTGTCATGAGGTAGAGGAAACTGGATTACAGAAGTTATATATTTTGCCTAAAGTTTGTTGATAAGTCAGTGGTATGGCAGCGATGAAATTCAAGTCAGGGTCTAACTCCACAGATCATGCTTTTAAAATTACTCCATGTTTTTCAGCCAGGCATCGTAGTGCACACCTATAATCCCAGCACTTTGGGAGGCTGAGGGAGGTGGATCACCTGAGGTCAGGAGTTTGAGACCAGCCTGGTCAACATGGAAAAACCCTGTCTCTACTGAAAATACAAAATTAACCAGGTGTGGTGGCGCACGCCTGTAATCCCAGCTACTCAGGAGGCTGAGACAGGAAAATTGCTTGAACCCAGGAGGTGGAGGCTGCAGTGAGCCGAGATCACGCCACTGTACTCCAGCCTGGGTGAGATAGTGAGATTCCATCTCAAAAAAAAAAATAATAAAATGAAATTACTTCATGCTTAAAAAAAATATATACCATGTTATGTCAACATACCAGCATTTATATAAGTCAAAAGGGCATTGCCCTTCTCACAGGAGTCACCTTGATACCCTGTACATGTATTACAAAGATGCTGCCAATGCCTGAAATGTATGCATGTTTAACTTACAGAGATAATGTATGCACAATTTTTCTTTTATTGTGTTTTAGGTTTGAGTGCATATTAAATATAATGCTGGACTATTTTCCCCCAACTGTTTACTAAGAACATTTTCAATCATGCAGAGTTGAAAGATACCTTCTTCCTGGATTTGATAACATTTTTTTCTGTATCTCCTTTCTCCATAAATTTGCGTATGTGTATCTTTTGCTGAACCATTTGACAATAAGTTGCAGACATTGTGATGCTCATTTGGTAAATGTTTCAGCATAAAGACATTCTCTTACATAACCACATTATTATACCTAGGACAATTAATAAAAATTGTATAGTATCCTCTATTACCCATTCTATTAATATATTTAATTTTTTTTTCAGCTGTACCAAGAATAGATATTTTTGTGTTTTGTTTTGTTTTGTTTCCAAACCAAGATCATCCAGTCAGGCATCATATTTGGTTATTATGCCCTTTTTTTTTTTTTTTTTTTTGAGACGGAGTTTCACTCTTGTTGCCCAGGGTGGAGTGCAATGGTGCAATCTCGGCTCACCACAATCTCCACCTCCCGGGTTCAAACGATTCTCCTGCCTCAGCCTCCCAAGTAGCTGGGATTACAGGCATGTGCCACCACGCCCAGCTAATTTTTGTGTTTTTAGTAGAGACAGGGTTTCTCCGTGTTGGTCAGGCTGGTCTCGAACTCCCAACCTCAGGTGATCAGACTGCCTGGCCTCCCAAAGTACTGGGATTACAGGCGTAATAAGGCGCCCGGCCTTGTTATGTCTTTTTACTCGTTTTTAATCTCAAATAATTCTATCACTTTTAAAATCTTTTTAAAAGTTCCAGGCTGGTTGTCTTGTAGGATTACCCACATCCTGGATTCATCTGTTGTTTTTTCACAGTGTCATTTCTGTGTTCTTCTGTCTCCTCTTTCTTATAACCTAGAAATTAGGTCTGGAAACTTGATTTTATTTATGTTAAAATGTTTGGCCATTATATTAAAATGGTGGCTCATGCCTGTAATCCCAGCAATTTGGGGGGGCTGAAGCATGTGGATAGCTTGAGCCTAGGAGTTCGAGACCAGCCTGGGCAACATGGCAAAACCCCGTGTCTATAAAAAATACAAAAATTAGCTGGACTGGACTTGGGAGGCTGAGGTGGGAGGATCAGTTGAGCCTAGAAGGTCAAGGCTGCAGTGAGCTGAGATCATGCTACTGTACTCACCTGGGTGACAGAGCAAGACCTTGTCTCAAAAAAAAATATATATATATAAAAATACATATAATCTATAATATATTATATATAAATACATATAATCTATAATATATATTATATATAAATACATATAATCTATAATATATAATATATAAATATAATCTATAATATATAATATATAAATACATATAACTATTATATATAATATATAAATACATATAATCTATAATATATAAATACATGTAATATATAGTATATAAATACATATATAATATATAAATTATATTTACATAAATTATATATATTTATATATTTTATATTTATATAAATTATATATAAATATATTTTATATTTATATAATTATATAATATAATACATATTATATATTATATATAAAAATATATATAATATATAAAAATTATATGTAAATATATATAAATGTTTAAAATAGTATAAGTGGTACTGTATACTTCACACACAGCATAGGCACATAATATCAGGTTCAGTTAATTTTGAAACTTCTCTTTTGGAATTTCCTTTAGGCCTTACTGTATATTATTCCAAATTCCAAATACCCTTAATGATAGTTAACCTTTATTTTTTTTTCATTTTTATTACTCAACTTCATTTTTAAATTGAGCTTTCTGACTCTGCTTGTGCCTTCAACACTTTCACAACAATTTTCTGCTGCTTGCTAAGGAAAGCACACTTGCTCCTGCACCAATACATTCAGCACATACGGATCCACCATAGGCCCTGCTGACATGCTTTTTTGTTTTGGACAATCTCATAGGAACTTTAGGTCTCATAGCACAAACCCCCCGAAGTCTGCTGGGCACACACCACATGCAGATTTCAGTGCTTTCCCAACCCTCTTGGTATAAAGGTAATCAATTCTATTACCAGGGGCTCAGGACAGCCTAGTTTTGTTAAAAGCTATATTGTAGGAAAGCCTACATGTATGTCAAATGCTGGACCATTCTGAGTGCCTCTAGACAATGTCACTGGAAGATAAACCTTTATTTTGTAGAAATAGATTTAGTTTTCAGAAACAGCTAGGAAGTCTTTGAAAACCAAGTCTGATGAGAAAATATCGATGATCTAGGTGAGTGATAATTATTTCATTTTTTAAAAAAGGGGGTGATAGCTGTAAAATAATGAAACAATATTCTTCTGAGTTTCATACACAGATTTGGGAGGAAGTTTCAAAATTAAGTAGTAAGATTGTACAGATTAAGCATTACACATTTTATTAAGGAAACAGAGAAAGTGTGGTAGACTGGAAAGAATAGTGGCCTAGGGAGACAAGGAGCCCTGATTCCTATACCCCTCTGGAACTATTAGCTGCATACTCTCAAGCTAGTTTCTTCCCCTCTCTGAATCTCATTTCTTCATCCATAGGAGAATGTGTTCTCAAATTCCAAACAAGTAACACGCAAGTTAATTTTAGATACAACTCACTGGAAAATTGAAGACACAGATGCATAGATTATATCTTTTTTAAGATTATAGGACATTAGCTGGGCATGGTGGCATGTGCGTGTGGTCCTAGTTACTTGGGAGGCTGAGGCAAGGGAATCACTTGAGCCCAGGAATTCGAGGCTGCAGTGAGCAGGCCTCTGCACTCCATCCTGGGCAAGAGAGAGAGACCCTGTCTCAAAAAAACAAACAAACAAACAAACAAAAAAACATTATAGGACAACTCTTTTGTGAAAAAGTATGTAAGTTTTGTTAAGCAGCTCTCATTGTTATATGATCATACTTATTATATGGTACAGAGAAAAAGAAAAGACACTATTATTGTAGACAGATGTTGTAAAGATGAAAGTCTGTGATGATGAGATCAATATGGTGATGGGCCTGTTCCTATTTCCTGTCTGTAATGTGTCCACTGCAGGAAGGAGCAAAGGAGTATGCCATGCTCCACAACCCCCGCTCCAAGTGCTCTGGTCGTCGCCGGAGAAGGCACCACATAGTCAGTGCTTCCTGCTCCAATGCCTCATCCTCTGCTGTGGCTGAGACTAAAGAAGGAGACAGTGACAGGGACACAAGCAATGACTGGGCCTCCAGTTCTTCAGGTACGATGAACAGAAAATGAAGACTTTTTCTTTCCATGCAAGGACTCTGGTAAACCCAGGATCACTGCCTGACACTTAACTTTACTACCTCTTAAAAATTATAAATTCTTTCTGCAAATTTTGTAAACAGTAAAGATGGGGAATATTTTCTTTTCTTTTCTTTTCTTTCTTTTTTTTTTTTTTTGAAACAGTCTCTCGCTTTTTTGCCCAGGCTGGAGTGCAGTGGTGCTATCTTGGCTCACTGCAACCTCCACCTCCCAGGTTCAAGCAATTCTCCTGCCTCAGCCTCCCAAGTAGTTGGGATTACAGGTGCCTGCCACCACACCCGGCTAATTTTTATATTTTTAGTAGAGACGGGGTTTCGCCATGTTGGCCAGGCTGGTCTTGAACTTCTGACCTCAGGTGATCCGCCTGCCTCGGCGTCCTAAAGTGCTGGGATTACAGGCGTGAGCCACCCTGCCTGGCTAATTTTTGTATTTTTAGTAGAGACAGGGTTTCGCCATGTTGCCCAGGCTGGTCTTGAACTCCTGAGCTCAAGCAATCCACCCACCTCGGCCTCCCAAAATGCAGGGATTACAGGCGTGAGCCACCATGCCTGGCCTAAAGTTAGGGAATATTTTCATTCCTAACTATTCTACCTTTTAAAGTAGAATGAAGTACTTCTGAGTTTGTGACAAACTGCTGATGACAACTGCATTCTACCTTCTTCTGATTCTGTTATTTCTTCCCTTCTCAGAGGCTAACTCTCGCTGTCAGACTCCCACAAAACAGAAGGCTAGTCCAGCCCCACCTCAACTCTGCGTAGTGGAAGCACCCTCGGAGCCTGTGGAATGGACTGGGGCTGAAGAATCTCTTTTTCGAGTCTTCCATGGCACCTACTTCAACAACTTCTGTTCAATAGCCAGGCTTCTGGGGACCAAGACGTGCAAGCAGGTACCATCTGGAAGCAGCAGAACAAATGGGCCCCTCCTTTCACGCGTTGCTCTGTCCAGCCCTTTGCCATCTTACCAGGCTGTGTGTCTGGGTCTGGAGAGAAGTTGTCTTAAGTTCAGTCCCTGATGAGCCTGTGCTTCTGTGAGTTTCCCAAACATGGCCCTTCTGCAAGTGCCAGGCCTAATGATGTTTGGGGACCCGCCTCCTCCTTGCTGAATGCTCATTTCTGTCTGGACTGTATTTAATGCTTCTGGGTCCTACACTCTTTCGCTTCTTTTTTTTGGCTCTGGCCTCCTTTCTAAATGTGTACCCCTTTCCCAGAAGGGACTCCCAGGTCTTTCTGTGGCTCTTTTTAATGAGCACACTGCTGCTGCTGCTGCAGCTGCTGCTCCCTCCACCACTCCGCCAGCCTCTTCAGTCATTTTATTCTCCACATTTTCTATCACTAGATTATCTTTATTTTGTCTTTGAGACAGGGTTTCACTGTGTCGCCCAGGCTGGAGTGCAGTGGCATGATCATAGCTCACTGCAACCTCTGCCTCCTGGGCTCAAGCAGTCCTCTCCCCTCAGCCAAGCAAGTAGCAAGGGACTACAGGTGCAGGCCACTATGCCCAGCTAATTTTTTTTTTTTTTGAGACAGAATCTCGCTCTGTTGCCCAGGCTGTAGTGGTGCAGTGGCATAATCTTGGTTCACTGCAACCTCCGCCTCCCAAGTTCAAGTGATTCTTCTGCCTCATCCTCCCAAGCAGCTGGGATTACAGGTGCCCACCACCACACCCAGCTAATTTTTTTTGTTTTGTTTTTTTGAGACGGAGTCTCGGTCTGTTGCCCAGGCTGGAGTGCAGTGGCATGATCTCAGCTCACTGCAGCCTCCGCCTCCCAGGTTCAAGTGATTCTTCTGCCACAGCCTCCCAAGTAGCTGGGATTACAGGTGTGCACCACCACGCCCGGCTAATTTTGTATTTGTAATAGAGACGGGGTTTCACCATGTTGGCCAGGCTGGTCTCAAACTCCTGACCTCAGGTGATCCACCCGCCTCGGCCTCCCAAAGTGCTGGGATTACAGGCATGAGCCAATGTGCCTGGCCATTTTTGTATTTTTTTTTAGTAGAGATGGGGTTTCACCATGTTGGCCAGGCTGGTCTCAAACTCCTGACCTCAAGTGATTGGCCCAGGAAAAGACAGGAAAAGACCACAGTGAGAAGACAGACTGAAGAACAGGGACAGGGAGGCAGGTGTCAGGGCCAGCATGTCCAACAGGAAAGGAACCCCAATGCTTTGGCTTTCTACCTTCTGGAGGAGACTCTGTGGCCTCTTCTTCATGCTTCCTGTACTGAGAACAATTAATAGAACCATGGACTGGGCAAGGTGGCTCACACCTAGAATTCCAGTGCTTTGGGAAGCCATGGTGGGAGGATCGCTTGAAGCCAGGATTTCAGGACCAGTGTGGGCAACAAAATGAGACCCTGTTTCTACAAAAAAAAAAAAAAAAAAAAAAAAAAGCCATGTACCTGTAGTCCTAGTACTCAGGAGGCTGAGGTGGGAAGATGGCTTGAGCCCAGGAGTTCTATACTACAGTGAGCTATGATGGCACCACTGCACTCCAGCCTGGCCAAGAGTATGAGACCCTCTCTCTAAAAAAAAAAAAAAAAAAAAAAAACAAAAACAGAACCATGAGCTGAAGTGCCCTTTGCTTTCATTTTGGAGCTCATACCTGTTTCCCTGATCACAGGTTCTCAACGTAACCATCTATGGATTTGTATGCAAGAATGTTCTTGTCTGTATTTTCCTGAGAATATTTACAGTTTTCAAAGATCCCCCACAAAGGGCCAATAGCCCCAACAAAGAAAAGGAAAAACTAAAAACCAGTGCTTTAAGAGAAAAAACACATCCTATTGAAATGGCCAAGACTCCGGTATCTTTATACTGACAGAGGGAGCTAATATTTAGCCCACTGAAACCATTCCTGTCCTGTCCTGTCCTGCCTTACACTCAGTTACACAAGGCACAGAGTTGCCCTTCCTAAAAAGAAGAAGATACTGTTGGTCACAGTCAGCCCACTCTTCTACCCGTGGCTTGGTAGAAAGAGTAGTAGGTGACAGCTTCTGACCAGGGGCGGTATTACTGTGCTCAGTATTTCTCCTTTCCTGAATCAGGATAAATAATTAGGAATGAACTTCAGAGCCAGTAACCCAATGTCCCAGTGGCACTCTGTCTCTCCCTGACTGATGAGAGGCTTGGTCAGCTGCCTGAGTTTCTCAGAACCCTCCCAAGGCCAGCACCCAGCTGGGCCACTTACCTGACCCCCTTGCTCGAGGAGTGACAGGCCCGTTGGATTTCTCTTCCAGGTCTTTCAGTTTGCAGTCAAAGAATCACTTATCCTGAAGCTGCCAACAGATGAGCTCATGAACCCCTCACAGAAGAAGAAAAGAAAGCACAGGCAAGGGTTGGACAAAGTGTTTTGTTTTACAGCCAGGCTGTTCCCTGTGCTCTGACCTCCCCTTGGAGTTCCCATCTGCCTCCCTCTTTAGCAACCGCACAGGCTGTGTGAGCCCATCAGCTGGGCATCACATGACTGAAGGCCAGCCTCCTGAGTGCTCCCTGAGGGTCTGTGCCTTGGATCAGCCCTCTTCTTGTCCCCCAGTGCTGTGGACCATAACTGTCTGTTTTTCTATTTAAGCTTCTGGCCAATAGGACATGAGCTGGCCTCATGGCTCCACCCTGAAGCCATTTCTCCTTGTTGGTTTTGTTACCACCGTACCCATTTCTCAACTCTGATCAGAGTTTATTTATTTGTTTGGTTTGTGTTGTTTTTCTGAGTTACATGATAGCCTTTACTTAGGTTGGAAGTTTTTAAAAAAATTCTGCACCCTGGCTCTGTTCCCTAGTGACTATCACCTGTCAGAGGAAGGAGCTGACACCACTTCTAGATACAGAAGGAAATCCCTGTGGCTCCTCCCTTTCAGTTCTTTCGGAGAAAATTCCTGAAAGGCCTTCCCACCTCCCCATCTTGAAACTCCCCCATATCTCCACCTCCACAAAGACAAAGGGAGAGATTTGGAGAGAAACAATAGCTTTATAATAGACCAATAGGCTTGGGCTTTCTTTTATTTCTGTGTTGTGTTCTTTTATGTTATTTGCTTGTTTGGGAGGGGTTGTGTTTAAGTTTAAATCTTGTAGCACAGGCCAGCTGGATTTAGGATGGACTCTAGTTTCTGTGTACCAAAGTCGTCCTGTTGAGGGGTTTGGGAAGATACTCCCCAGTCATCAAACACAGTCCCTCAGAGCAAGTCACGTTGTCATTTACCTGCATTTGCAGAGCTCCCTAGGGCCGTGACTGAGACCTGTCCTTCCTGTCTTTTTCAGATTGTGGGCTGCACACTGCAGGAAGATTCAGCTGAAGAAAGGTAAGTTCTACCAGGGCATTCTTCAGCAGTTCAGCTGGAGGCCTCACTCTGTGGTCATCACCCTACCCCACCTCCAGCTGCACTTGTTGACCCTGTGCCACTTCCGCAGATTGCAGAATTCTCTGCAGCAACTGAGAACAGCTGAGCCTGTCACTGCAACTGAGAAGACCTCTTAGGAGGTAACATTAAGGGCCTTGTGGTCTGTGATTTTTCTTTTTTTTGAGATGGAGCCTCGCTCTGTCACCCAGGCTGGAGTGCAGTGGCACAATCTTGGCTCACTGCAACCTCCGCCTCCTGGGTTCAAGCAATTCTCCTGCCTCAGCTTCCCGAGTAGCTGGGATTACAGGCATGTACCACCATGCCTGGCTAATTTTTGTATTTTTAGTAGAGACGGGGTTTCACCATGTTGGCCAGGCTGGTCTCGAACTCCTGACCTCAAATGATCCACCTGCCTCGGCCTCGCAAAGTGCTGGGATTACAGGTGTGAGCCACTGCGCCTGGCCAGTATGTGACTTTTCTAGTGTGCCATTTGCTAGGTTCCAGACCTCATTTAATGTTTAGAATAGCTTCCCTGTTTTCCCAGACCATCTCCACACCCTCCCCACAAAGCAGATCACCCCACTGCAGCTTATGAACAACGGTCATCCCTGTCTTCTCACTTCAGGTGCTAAATGTGTGTCCAAGGAGATTGTTAGGACCAGCCTCCTCTGAATCAGGGCAGCTGACTACTTGGGAGGGAAGACAGCTGGACAGTATGGTCACAGCAGCATCCTCCTCTGTTTTCTTTCCTAGATAACTCTTCCACACAAGTGTACAACTACCAACCCTGCGACCACCCAGACCGCCCCTGTGACAGCACCTGCCCCTGCATCATGACTCAGAATTTCTGTGAGAAGTTCTGCCAGTGCAACCCAGACTGTAAGTGTGCTACATTTTCTGTATAGTCTACCAAAACAGTTGGCTCCAGTGTGCCCTAGGCTTGCCCCATTCCTGTGCCCTTTACTGCTTATGGCCTTCTGATATCCTCTTTGCTGTGTTTTAGGGATTCTACAAATGAAATAAGTGCATGAGATCTGGGAGAGTCGTTTCTGGAAAACGTTTAAGTTCATGATTCTAAAAGCAGCAATTACACAGAAATCAGATACTTTCCCAACTTTGTCTTCTAGGGGAGAATTAAGAAATGTGGGGGGCAGCAGGCGCAGTCACTCACGCCTGTAATCCCAGCACTTTGGGTGGGCGGATCACTTGAGGTCAGGAGTTCAAGACCAGCGTGGCCAACATGGCGAAACCTCATCTCTACTAAAAATAAAAAAATTAGGCCAGGTGTGGTGGCTCATGCCTATAATCCCAGCACTTGGAAGGCCAAGTCGGGCAGATCACTTAAGGTCAGGACTCAAGACCAGCCTGGCCAACATGGTGAACCCCGTCTCTACTAAGAATACAAAAATTAGCCAGACATGGTGGTGCATGCTTGTAGTCCTAGCTACTTGGGAGGCTGAGGCACAAGAATTGCTTGAACCCAGGGGGCAGAGGCTGCAGTGAGCCAAGATTGTGCCACTGCACTCCAGCCTGGGCAACAGAGCAAGACTCTGTCTCAAAAAGAAAAGAAATGTGGGACTCTTTTTTTTTTTTTAAGTTACAGCCCCAGTTTCCCTTTTCTGAATACTGTTTTAAAAAATTTTTTATTCAGATATTTTTTGTTTGTGATTCTGTGTATGTCTATTTTCATTTCATAGCTGGAGTTTTAATATCAGGTAGAAGACAGGGGCCTGGATGTCAGCAGAGACATCCGGGTACTTATCTTTTACTTCTTATCCCACCATGCCCTTCCCAACTCAAAGCTGAGCAGTTTGATGGCAGTCCCCACAGCTTGCAGAACTTGGTGCCCAGGCAGTTTTGCTGGAGGAAATACCTCCTAACCCATAGCAGATAGTGATCTTAGCCGCAGCAGAGAAGTGGTTGCGCTGGGTTGGGCAGTGGGTGGAGAAGGATGGCATAGAACGGATGCATTCTGTTCTCAAAATGATACTTGTTTTGATGGTGACAATTTACCAGTGAAATGCACTGATTTCATATGCTCTGGGGTACTCTCCACCTCAGTGGGAGGGAGAGGATTGTTGGGGAATCTCTAGGGGACACTTCTTATTAGTATACCTGCTTTTTTTTTTATTTTTTAAATTTTTTTGAGACAGGATCTCAGCTCTGTTGCTCAGGCTGGAGAGAAGTGGCACAATTATGGCTCACTGCAGCCTCAACCTCCCTGGCTCAAGCCATTCATCCCCCAACATCCATCAAGCCTGGGACTACAGGCAGGTGTCACCACACATGGCTATTTTTTTTTTTTAATTTTTTTGTGGAGACAGGATCTCCCTATGTTGCCCAGCCTGGTTTTGAACTCCTGGGCTCAGGTGATTCTCCTGCCTTGGCCTCCCAAAGTGCTGGGATTACAGGCATGAGCCACCATGCTTGACCACACCTGCTTTTTTGACTCGAAGGCATGAATGTTGGGAAGCACTCAGTTTTCTATGGACAAAACTTGTATATTTGATTATTGGGAAGGGAACTTCCTCTTATTTTGCCAAACATCCTTGAACACAAAAAATTTACTTCTTTGCTGTCCCTTGAGTCAACCACAAGCCCCAGTATTAGCTTATTTCCCTTCTAAGACTTACCTGTCTTCCCTTCCCAGGTCAGAATCGTTTCCCTGGCTGTCGCTGTAAGACCCAGTGCAATACCAAGCAATGTCCTTGCTATCTGGCAGTGCGAGAATGTGACCCTGACCTGTGTCTCACCTGTGGGGCCTCAGAGCACTGGGACTGCAAGGTGGTTTCCTGTAAAAACTGCAGCATCCAGCGTGGCCTTAAGAAGGTGAGGCCTTTCCTCAGGACCCCACACCAGATAAAATGGAGGGGGAAGGAAGGAACGGTCCCAAGCATTCTCTTTCCACTGATTCTTTTGAGGCTTTATATGTGAAAGTGCTTGATAAATCCTAAAAGACACATATTTACTGAATTAATAAAGGCTTCAGTCCCAGTAGGGCTTAGAAAAATGGTTCCTGGCCAGGTGTGGTGGCTCACGCCTGTAATCCCAGCACTTTGGGAGGCCGAGGCCAGCGGATCATGAGGTCAAGAGTTCAAGACCAGCCTGGGCAACATGGTGAAACCCTGTCTCTACTAAAAATATAAAAACTAGCCAGGCATGGTGATGCATGCCTGTAATCCCAGCTGCTCAGAAGGCTGAGGTAGGAGAATCGCTTGAACCTGGGAGGTGGAGGTTGCAGCAAGCCGAGATTGCACCACTGCACTCCAGCCTGGGACAGAGTGAGATTCCATCTCCAAAAAGAGAAAGAAAAGTGGTTCCTTGAACTGGCCAGACAAAAAGGAGCTGCGAGGTGTATGCACCTTTGGTGATGTCTATGTTTACCTCACACATCGCAGTGAATTCCTATAAGGCCCAGGAGGGCTCCATGGATAAAGGAAAAGATATCCTATTTCCGTTCGTCACCACCTCCCATTTTCTTTTCTCCCCCAAGCAGAAAAGAATGGGTTAGACCTTTTTCTGCTTTCAGATCCTCTTAACAGTTGCTGGTTCTTTCCACCCCACCCCCACCACACATGTGCACATCCAGCACACACCCCCTACTCATGCACACCCTGTAGTCTGAGACTTGGCCCCCTCTTCCCCAGCACCTGCTGCTGGCCCCCTCTGATGTGGCCGGATGGGGCACCTTCATAAAGGAGTCTGTGCAGAAGAACGAATTCATTTCTGAATACTGTGGTGAGGTGAGTGCTATAGTTTTGGCCCACATTCTTACTCGGGGGAGACTGATGAGAAACTCTGATTTTCTGTGGGCCAGGCTTCTTTGAATTAATCTCTAAATAACTCAGCTGTGTTCTCACGTGGCCTCTTCGGGAGATCCCACAGAACCGTTTGCAGTACTGAAACCACTGTTCAACTCTTTGGCAACTCCAGACGCAAGAGATGAGGGGGGCTCTTTTCAGCCTTAAAACTGGTTGGCCTGGGTGGGAATTGGAACAGCATAACTTGAGCTTGCTCTCTTATGATTCTCATCATGATGCTCAGTAAGCACCCATGTGAGATACCACCCAGCCCTTTCTGGGGGCAGGGTACCATGCCCTGAGCAGGCAGCCTGATACTCCTATTTGTTATTTGTCTATCTCTCTAGCTCATCTCTCAGGATGAGGCTGATCGACGCGGAAAGGTCTATGACAAATACATGTCCAGCTTCCTCTTCAACCTCAATAATGGTATGAAGTCACTTTGTCTCATCCCAAGGTGGTCTTTTTTTTTTTTCTTTTTTTGAGACGGAGTCTTGCTCTGTTGCCCAGGCTGGGGTGCAATGGTGCGATCTTGGCTCACTGCAGCCTCTACCCTCTGCCTCCCAGGTTCAAGTGATTCTCCTGCCTCAGCCTCCCGAGTAGCTGGGACTACAAGCACCTGCCACCATGCCCGGCTAATATTTTTGTATTTTTAGTAGAGACTGGGTTTCACCATGTTGGCCAGGCTGGTATCGAACTCCTGGCCTCAAGTGATCCACCCGCCTCGGCCTCCCAAAGTGCTGGGATTACAGGAGTGAGCCACCGCACTTGGCCCCAAGGTGATCTTTCTACCAGATTGCCCTTGCTGTAGTCCAAGTTTAGATCAGCTCTGAATCTTCCAGCAGATGCATAGAGCAAGGGGGCAGGATCACACTTGGGGATCCCACAGGCCACAGTGCCCTTGCTTTGGAAGAACCTCCATTTCTGGGTTCTGTTTGTAATAGGAGCGCTGAGCATCTTTACCTGAGAAATCTCCCTGCCCAGTAGATGAGAAGATCCATAATTCAAAGAGGGACCCAAAGGGAGTGCTCCCACACAAGGCTGAATTCTGAGGCTGCATGCTTTCCTCTGCTCCTGTTAGCACACTGGGCTTCAACATTCCCATCAGACTAAAGTGTTTCTGTTACCATTTAACTGATTTTAAATTCAAGCTGAGAAGCTGTGGAGTTGCCTGCTGTGCTTATGGTTTTCCTTGATTTACTTTATACAGATTTTGTAGTGGATGCTACTCGGAAAGGAAACAAAATTCGATTTGCAAATCATTCAGTGAATCCCAACTGTTATGCCAAAGGTGAGTCCCAGTAACCTGGGAGGTGGGGTGGGGGATGGATGCCTCTTTACTGTGATTTCCATTCGTTGTTGAACCTTTTCCTTAGCTGAGCTATTTTTTGTCCAAAGATAATCATGATTAATATCTGGTATCATTTTAGGCCCCTCTCAATCTTAGTTTTATAATCTGCTTTTTTCAGCAAATACATTATAAACACTTTCCCACAAACATGATTTAACCAGCCTGAGCAACATAGTGAGACCCATCTCACAAAATAATAATAGGCTGGGTGTGGTGGCTTACGCCTGTAATCCCAGCACTTTGGGAGGCTAAGGCAGGTGGATCACTTGAGGCCAGGAGTTCAAGACCAGCCTAGCCAACATGGTGAAACCCCAACTCTACTAAAAATACAAAAATCAGCTGGGGGGCGTGGTGGTGGGCACCTGTAGTCCCAGCTACTCAGGTGGCTGAGGCACAAGAATCGCTTGAACCCTGGAGGCAGAGGTTGCAATGAGCCAAGATCATGCCACTGCACTCCAGCCTGGGCAACAGAGCAAGACTCTGTCTCAAAAAACAAAACAAAACAAAACAAAAAACCCCACTAATAATAATAATAAAGATAATTTTTCTGCCATAATAACAGATCTAAAAGCATAGAGGCAACTACCTTATTGACTACTTTCTAATTCCATTTGATTCATGTTTTCACTGGGAATTTGGAGAAAATCAACCCAGAAGCCTACTGGTTATTGACTTGGAGTTGGGTAGGAACCTAGCCTCGGGTTTATCCTGCTTGCAGTGGTCATGGTGAATGGAGACCATCGGATTGGGATCTTTGCCAAGAGGGCAATTCAAGCTGGCGAAGAGCTCTTCTTTGATTACAGGTGAGGTGCCAGTAATGGTCCTTGGGATGTGGCCCAGGAATTGGAAAGAGTGGCTGTTGGAATAGATTTGGGGGCTCAGGGAGGGTAATGGGGATGGAGGAGAGAGTCTCCCGGTGAACAAGGCTGTGTTCCTTGTTCTGATATCTGGTGCCTTGCCTCAGAAGTGGGACCATTGTAAACAGCCGTTAAGGAGTGGGAGGGGAAGTGAAACGGGAGGGGACTCCGCCTTTTCAATCACAAAAGTCATGAGAGTAACCTGGTTCCTCCTCCCTGCTCTGGGACAGGTACAGCCAAGCTGATGCTCTCAAGTACGTGGGGATCGAGAGGGAGACCGACGTCCTTTAGCCCTCCCAGGCCCCACGGCAGCACTTATGGTAGCGGCACTGTCTTGGCTTTCGTGCTCACACCACTGCTGCTCGAGTCTCCTGCACTGTGTCTCCCACACTGAGAAACCCCCCAACCCACTCCCTCTGTAGTGAGGCCTCTGCCATGTCCAGAGGGCACAAAACTGTCTCAATGAGAGGGGAGACAGAGGCAGCTAGGGCTGGGTCTCCCAGGACAGAGAGTTACAGAAATGGGAGACTGTTTCTCTGGCCTCAGAGGAAGCGAGCACAGGCTGGGGTGGATGACTTATGCGTGATTTCGTGTTGGCTCCCCAGGCTGTGGCCTCAGGAATCAACTTAGGCAGTTCCCAACAAGCGCTAGCCTGTAATTGTAGCTTTCCACATCAAGAGTCCTTATGTTATTGGGGTGCAGGCAAACCTCTGTGGTCCTAAGACCTGGAGAGGACAGGCTAAGTGAAGTGTGGTCCCTGGAGCCTACAAGTGGTCTGGGTTAGAGGCGAGCCTGGCAGGCAGCACAGACTGAACTCAGAGGTAGACAGGTCACCTTACTACCTCCTCCCTCGTGGCAGGGCTCAAACTGAAAGAGTGTGGGTTCTAAGTACAGGCATTCAAGGCTGGGGGAAGGAAAGCTACGCCATCCTTCCTTGGCCAGAGAGGGAGAACCAGCCAGATGATAGTAGTTAAACTGCTAAGCTTGGGCCCAGGAGGCTTTGAGAAAGCCTTCTCTGTGTACTCTGGAGATAGATGGAGAAGTGTTTTCAGATTCCTGGGAGCAGACGCCAGTGCTCCAGCTCCTCCAAAGTTCTGGCTTAGCAGCTGCAGGCAAGCATTATGCTGCTATTGAAGAAGCATTAGGGGTGTGCCTGGCAGGTGTGAGCACCCTGGCTCACTGGATTTGTGGGTGTTTTCAGGCCTTGCATTCCCCATAGAGGCAAGGCCCAATGGCCAGTGTTGCTTATCGCTTCAGGGTAGGCGGGCACAGGCTTGGACTAGAGAGGAGAAAGATTGGTGTAATCTGCTTTCCTGTCTGTAGTGCCTGCTGTTTGGAAAGGGTGAGTTAGAATATGTTCCAAGGTTGGTGAGGGGCTAAATTGCACGTGTTTAGGCTGGCACCCCGTGTGCAGGGCACACTGGCAGAGGGTATCTGAAGTGGGAGAAGAAGCAGGTAGACCACCTGTCCCAGGCTGTGGTGCCACCCTCTCTGGCATTCATGCAGAGCAAAGCACTTTAACCATTTCTTTTAAAAGGTCTATAGATTGGGGTAGAGTTTGGCCTAAGGTCTCTAGGGTCCCTGCCTAAATCCCACTCCTGAGGGAGGGGGAAGAAGAGAGGGTGGGAGATTCTCCTCCAGTCCTGTCTCATCTCCTGGGAGAGGCAGAGGAGTGAGTTTCACACAGAAGAATTTCATGTGAATGGGGCCAGCAAGAGCTGCCCTGTGTCCATGGTGGGTGTGCCGGGCTGGCTGGGAACAAGGAGCAGTGTGTTGAGTAGAAAGGGTGTGGGCGGGTATAGATTGGCCTGGGAGTGTTACAGTAGGGAGCAGGCTTCTCCCTTCTTTCTGGGACTCAGAGCCCCCCTTCTTCCCACTCCACTTGTTGTCCCATGAAGGAAGAAGTGGGGTTCCTCCTGACCCAGCTGCCTCTTACGGTTTGGTATGGGACATGCACACACACTCACATGCTCTCACTCACCACACTGGAGGGCACACATGCACCCCGCACCCAGCAACTCCTGACAGAAAGCTCCTCCCACCCAAATGGGCCAGGCCCCAGCATGATCCTGAAATCTGCATCCGCCGTGGTTTGTATTCATTGTGCATATCAGGGATACCCTCAAGCTGGACTGTGGGCTCCAAATTACTCATAGAGGAAAAAACCAGAGAAAGATGAAGAGGAGGAGTTAGGTCTATTTGAAATGCCAGGGGCTCGCTCTGAGGAATAGGTGAAAAAAACCTTTTCACCAGCCTTTGAGAGACTAGACTGACCCCACCCTTCCTTCAGTGAGCAGAATCACTGTGGTCAGTCTCCTGTCCCAGCTTCAGTTCATGAATACTCCTGTTCCTCCAGTTTCCCATCCTTTGTCCCTGCTGTCCCCCACTTTTAAAGATGGGTCTCAACCCCTCCCCACCACGTCATGATGGATGGGGCAAGGTGGTGGGGACTAGGGGAGCCTGGTATACATGCGGCTTCATTGCCAATAAATTTCATGCACTTTAAAGTCCTGTGGCTTGTGACCTCTTATCTGAATAAAGTGTTAGAATCCATTTTGGCAACTTGTGTACTGTGTGCTTTGGGGCTGGAAGGATCCAGGGATGGGGTCCAGGAGCAGGTTGGGCCGAAGCATCAGCATTCTGATCCCCACTTACCCACTGAGATCTGGGAAAGGGGGAGATGGGGGGTCTGGCAAGAGCCAGTCAGTCAAGTCCCTGGAAGGTGATGCAAGGATTCTGAGAGCTCCTTCTAGAAATTCCTGAGCCCTCAGATTAGTTCCCTTAAAATCATCCCATTTATCCCCTAACCACGACGCCAGCTACCACACGCAGACTGGGGCTCTGCCACTCTGCTTTATTGGAACGGCTCCGCGTCTGAGAGCACAGCAGGCTCAACCCTGCTTCAGAGTGGAGGCCGGACCAGGCTGGTGAGTGACCAGCAGGACTCATGACACTTCCAACACAGGAAAGGCAAACTACAGACTGTGGGCACAGCACAGCACAGGACAGCACAGCCAATTGAGCTTCTCTTTTATATATAAACAAATAATTTAAAAATTCGAATAATATATAGAGTTTCTCTAGAGAGACACTTTGCAACAAAAAATATATATAAAGAATATGACCTCCTGGGTAAATGAAGCAGCATCTCTGAGCGGAGGAAAGAGGGTTCCTCATGCACTGGAGGGGGTGAAGCCTTTGGGCAGGCACAAAGGCCATTGCATATCTTGGAAAAGGTTGGAGGAGTAGAGGGCTGGCTAGTCAGGGTATCTGCATTATTTTCTCTACGTTGCAGGTTTTTTATGGCTTTGGCTAAAGCAAGTGAAGCAGCGGAGGTACTAAGGTGCTAAACTGAGGCCTCTTGGTCTCTGTGTACAAAACAAAAGGAGGGGGGCAGGGGACAGCCATCAAGCCCTCTTGAGCCTCCAGCTGAGTGGAAGCAAATGGAAGATCTTCAGGGCAGGGGGGAGGCTGGGGGATAGGGTTTAGCAGCCTCCTCCCCCCATACCCTCTGCAGCCCTGCACGCCCACACATCTGTCCCTGCTGATAGTGTCTATTGGAAGGGAGGCAGTTAATCTCCCCTACACTCTGTTGTTAATCCCTGACAGCAGCTGGGACAGAGATGGCAGGAAGGACCTATGTCAACCCCATGAGGCTTCTCCTTTGGGGCAGATAAACAGCCAGGAGCCTGGGGAAACAGGGATGAGCAGGGCATTGGTTTAGGCAGTGAGGCTCGGCCACTCCCTTGGGTCCCATCTGTAGCTCTGCCCACCAAACTTGACGGGGGGGATGGGGGAATATCCTCTGGATGAGCAGAGCCAGCTAAGAGGAGCCAAATGTCCCTGATAGGATGGGGGAGAGGCAGGACTGGGGGAATTTCAGGAGCTGGAATTGGTCCCAGAAGCCTTTCTGACTCATTCAGACCTGGACTCCTCCAGGATCTGGGGTAGGTTCTGATCCCGGGGACCAGGGGCTGGGGCTGGAGTTGGGGCTGGGGCTGGGGCTGAGGCTGGAGCTTGGTTGGGAGCTGCTGTAGGGGTGGGGACCTGGGCAGGGCCTGAAGTGGGCAGGGGAGGTTTGCTGCCAGGATGGTACTCGTGGGCAGCCTTGGGCTCATTGGTATGGTAGGAGCCCTTGTAGCGATGATTTTGCAGATAGAAGAGCACCAACATTCCCACCAGCCCCAGCAGCAGAAAGGCCACCAAAACTGAAAGGAAGAAAAGGGACAATTCAGATCTTTGGGATCTCACCTGTATACACACACACACACACACACTGAGATTTCACCTGTATACATACACACACTTTGGGATTTCACCTATACACACACACACACACGCACACACATACACACACACACACACATTTACTTTTGGCCAAAAGCATAATGTATGACCCTCAGTTAGCTGTTCGACCACACTAAACTCATCTCAAGTGTCTGGCAGGTTTGAATTCCTGGCTTACCCCCTGCCACCTTCTGTTTCTAATATTCTCTTTCCACATCCCTGGTAGTTACCCCAATTTCTTATCTCTCTAGGTGTTACTGTATCCCCATTTTCCCATCCCTTAGCTATAGTCCCATTTTAATATTTTATTTAAAAATCTGTAGCATCCTCAAACATCTAAAAATCTCTGCCCAGTTATATGTCACCTTCAGCATAGCCTGTCTCATCCTCAAACATCTAAAAATCTCTGCCCAGTTATATGGCACCTTCAGCATAGCCTGTCTCATCCTCAAACATCTAAAAATCTCTGCCCAGTTATATGGCACCTTCAGCATAGCCTGTCTCATCATCCTTTGTGCCATCGTGCATCTAGTGCCTTTGCCATCCTGCAGCCTTGGGGATCAGGGGCAGGGAAAGGATGCTGACAGTCAGAGGGTAGTCTTGGGAGGTCAGCTTAGTGATCAGTGCTACTCACAGCCTAAAAGTATGGCAACCCATCCTTCATCATGGTAGTAGGGGAAGTCTGGAGAGGAGAAAGCACCAGTTAGGAGATGCCTCCTCCATGTTAAGAATCATTCCCTTCCCTGTCATCCCTCCCTTCCGTCCTCTGTGTCCTGGGAATGTACCTGGGGGCAGATACCAGGGATCAAGCTCAGGTGGCACCTCTGAAACAAGACGTGGCATAGCTCCGCAATTAGATTCGGACAGTTCTCCCTGAACTCGAAGGGCCTCAGCTAGCTCAGCAGTCATAGGTCGAGGGGTTCGGAAGTGGGTCTTGAGGGGAGCCACATTGTTGAATCGAACACCAGACAGGCAGCCCGAGAAACCTGGGGTGTTGTAGCGCTGGATCTCCGGGTCAATGACTCCTGTCTCTGAGAGAGAGGCAGGCCCAGAAAGAGGGACTTGGACCCAAAGGCCCTGCCACTCTCACTGTCCACAGGTTTCCCACTCATCCTTCCCACTGCCCTCACAGCCATTCCCAGGGCCTTCACTTTCCTTGAGGATCCAGGAACATATGCCACAGCTCCTTGCCTAAAACGCGTCCGCACCCGCAGCTTACCCATCACACGCCCTAGATACAAGGCCTTGGGTGAGTCCAACTGGCTGTCCACCAACAGCGAGAACTTCTGCTCTGTCAGTGGGAAGTAGTCCACCTGAGGTGGGGAGGGTGGGGGTGAGGGCGATGAGGGAGTGGGGACCAGAAGCAGATGCCTGTGGGCTGGACTGGAACTGTGTGGACCCTGGGAATATACTTGGGGGCAGATACTGGAGATCTCTCATCCTGTCCAAACTGGTGGTGCCAGCTGGGTGAGTCCTAGCTCAATCTGAAGTGGGCAACCCTTGGGCCTAGATGTAGGATTTGGTATATATATTTTTATTTTTATTATTTTATTTTATTTATTAAATATTTTTCTTTGTGAAGATGAGGTCTTGCTATGTTGCTCAGGTTGGTCTCAAACTCCTGGCCTCAAGCAGTCCTCCCACTTCAGCCTCCCAAAGTGTTGGGATTACAGGTGTGAGCCGCTGCACCTGGCCTATATATTTTTTAAAACCCTGGTTTTAAGCCCCGTCTTTGCAGCTTACCAGCGGTTTGACTTTGGGTAAACCACTTTACTTTATTTTTTTGAGATGGAGTCTCACTCTGTCGCCTAGGCCTGGAGTGCAGTGGCATGATCTCAGCTCACTGCAACCTCCACCTCCCAGGTTCAAGCAATTTTCCTGCCTCACCCTCCTGAGTAGCTGAAACCACTTTACTTTCTGAGGCTCTTTACTGATTTGTAAAACACTTAAATAAGAATGCCTATTGTCTGGCTGGGCGCGGTGGCTCACGCTTATAATCCCAGCACTTTGGGAGGCTGAGGCAGGCGGATCATCTGAGGTCGGGTGTTCGAGACCAGCCTGACCAACATGGAGAAATCCTGTCTCTACTAAAAATACAAAATTAGCTGGGCGTTGTGGCACATGCCTGTAATCTCAGCTGCTCAGGAGGCTGAGGCAGAAGAATTGCTTGAACCCGGGAGGCGGAGGTTGCAGTGAGCTGAGATCACACCACTGCACTGCAGCCTGGGCAACAAGAGCAAAATTCCATCTCAAAAAAAAAAAAAAATGCCTATTGTCCCCTTGGAGCTATTGTGAGGGTTACATGAGGTGACACACGTGAAAATCCTCTATACATTCAAATGTGATCTACAAATATTAAGTATTTGATGTTTTCCTGGATGCCACAACGGAGACCATGAGGTTATGATCTGAACTGGCTCACCTCCCTCTACGCATACCTGGATGAAGAGGTTCCGGTAAACACGGGTGATATTGATGCTATGGGGCTGGCCATCGGTCACTGGTCGAGTGGTTAGCTGGTACACGTAGGGACTGGTGCCCAGCTGATATCGCAGCTGAAGGGTCCCTGTGGGGTGGGGAGAAGAAATTTGGGGTCTCAGGCCCCATGACTCCTATCTTCTAACAGCACGTGGGTCCTTGTATTTGTGAATCAATAGGAGAATTAGGGGCACCGGGGTGAAGCTGGAGTGGGGTGAGAGAGCCCGGGAGAGCTTACCATCATCCTTGATGAGCACAGCCATGTAGTCACGAACAAAGGAACTGACGTAGAGCAGGACAGCAGGGGCGGAGCTGGTGCTGAAGCTGAAGGAGACCTCCTCTCCCGTAACGTTGTAGACAGGCCCACGGTAACCGGGCACAGGCCGACCAGGCCGGGGGTAGTCGGGCAGGCGGTACCCAGGGCCATGGTAGCCAGGCACATAGCCCGGAGTATCATAGCCCGGGATGTAGCCAGGCTCATAGCCTGGCACCGGCCGGCTCAGCATGTGGGAGAACTCCCTGGCTGCAGAGCGCAGCGCTGACTGTAGGTTATAGCGCATCCAGGTGCCCGGCTCAAAGAAACCACCAATATCTGCAGGTAGAAGCAGGGAGGTTAGGGCCCCCACACTGCTCACTCCCCAATTCAGAGGTTTTATGTCATCCATACATACATCCTGAGACTTCAGTTTCTGCCACCCTCACAACCCTCCATTTACTTTTAGGTCCCCTTGAGCCCCTCTGTCACAGAACAGAATCTTACAGCCATGGGAAACTTGAGATCATCTGATCCAACCCCTGCATTTTACAGATGGGGAAACAGGCTCAGAGATGAGTAGTGACTTGCTTAAAGACATGCAGTAAGGCCAGGCACAGTGGCTCACACCTGTAATTCCAGCACTTTGGGAGGCCAAGGCAGGCAGATCATCTGAGGTCAGGAGTTCGAGAACAGCCTGGCCAACATGGCAAAACCCCATCTCTACTAAAAATACAAAACTTAGCTAGGTGTGGTAGTGCATGCCTGTAATCCCAGCTACTATAGGAAAGCCAAGGCAGGAGAATTGCTTGAGCCCAGGGGGCAGAGGTTGCAGTGAGCCAAGATCATGCCACTGCACTCCAGCCTGGGTGACAGTGAGGCTCTGTCTCAAAAAAAAAAAAAAAGGACACACAGTAAGGGGACAGCCAAGATTAGAATGGGGATGCCTGACCCCATGTAGTATATGTGCCACTACTCACACTTCCAAACCACCACCAGAAATCTGTTGGTCCCTAAGTCTTGTATCTCCCTAGTCCCCCACACTCCTCCCACCAGTAACCCACCTGCTCATATATCCTCCCTATAGGCCAGCCTTAGGGAGGATGCAGTCTTGGCATGTGTGTAGGATCTTGCTATGGGGAATGTCAAGGCTCACCTTAACCAAGAACTGGGTCATTGACATGTTTTAGGAATGTAGCAATCATCAAATACATTGACAAGGGAGTTCGCCTGTGTTACCATGGTGATGGTGGGAAGATGGAGAAGCGATTTGCTTTTTTTTTTTTGTAGACACAGTCCTTGCTGTGCCCCCCAGGCTGGAGTGCAGTGGCACGATCATAGCTCACTGCAGCCTTGACCTCCTAGGTGCAAGTGATCCTCCCACCTCAGCCTCCCGAGTAGCTAGGCCTAAGTGTGCACCACCATGCCCAGCTAATTAAAAAATTTTGCCAGGCGCTGTGGCTCACGCCTGTAATCCCAGCACTTTGGGAGGCCAAGGTGGGTGGATCACCTGCGGTCAGAAGTTCGTGACCAGCCTGGCAAGCGTGGTGAAACCCCATCTCTACTAAAAATACAAAAATTAGCCGGGTGTGGTGGCACACACTTGTAATCCCAGCTACTTGGAAGGCTGAGGCAGGAGAATCGCTTCAGCCCGGGAGGTGGAGGTTGCAGTGAGCCGAGATCGAGTCATTACACTCCAGCCTGGGCAACAACAGTGAAACTCAGTCTCAAAAAAAAAAGAAAAAAGAAATTATTTTGGCCAGACGCGGTGGCTCACACCTGTAATCCCAGCACTTTGGGAGGCTGAGGCAGGCAGATCACAAGGTCAAGAGTTCGAGACCAGCCTGGCCAATGTGGTGAAACCCCATCTCTACTAAAAATACAAAAATTAGCCAGGCATGGTGGTGCACACCTGTAGTCCCAGCTACTCGGGAGGCTGAGGCAAAAGAATCGCTTGAACCAGGCGGAGGTTGCAGTGAGCCGAGATCGTGCCACTGTACTCTAGCCTGGGTGACAGAGCGAGATTCCATCTCATAAAAAAAAATAATTTTTTTTGTAGAGACAGGGTCTTGCCATGTTGCCCAGGCTGGTCTCGAACTCCTAGCCTCAAGCAATCCTCCCACCTTGGGCTCCCAAAGCACACTTGGTGATTTTGAGATATTTTTGCACCAGCTATCTGTACCATCCCTTCCTTGTCCATGCCTTTGGAGTCACCCATGATCTTCAACTGCCTAACTCCCCAAACTCAGAGCTCAGGAATCCAGGGACAACTCTAATTTTCCATGATGTGGGCTTTACATGCTATTTCCTTCCCTGCCCTCCGTACATCCCATTATACCCTATGGCTCCCTGTTGCCCCATAACCAGCAGCACTTACCGTGGTTGCAGTATGGCCCATCAAAAGCCGTGAGGTCACAGTCACACGTGTAGTAGCTATAGCGCTCCACGCAGCGGCCTCCATGGAAACAGGGGAGCCGAGGGTGGGCACAGTGGCCTGTGCAGTTGGGTGAGGTACCCTCAGAGGCATTGGCACGGCCCTCCAGGTTCAGAGTCACTCCGTTCAGACGCATGGCCCTCAAGCAACCCACAAAGGGGCGTCTCTTAAGCTCTGCAGATCCTGGGAAGGGTAGGCAACAGGTCAAGAAATGGAGGCAGGGCCAGGCGCGGTGGCTCACGCCTGTAATCCCAGCACTTTGGGAGGCCGAGGCGGGCGAATCACGAGCTCAGGAGATCGAGACCATCCTGGCTAACATGATGAAACCCCGTCTCTACTAAAAAATACAAAAAAAATTAGCTGGGCACGGTGGCGGGTGCCTGTAGTCCCAGCTACTCGGGAGGCTGAGGCAGGAGAACTGCTTGAACCCAGGAGGTGGAGCTTGCAGTGGGCCGAGATCGTGCCACTGCACTCCAGCCTGGGTGACAGAGCGAGACTCCGTCTCAAAAAAAAAAAAAAAAGAAAAGAAAAGAAAAGAAATGGAGGCAGAGCCAGAGACAGGATGAAGTATTGTAGTTGGAAAGGGAGCCAAGGGGGCTGGAAGAATAGAATAGGATACAAAGGCCTGGAGGGACAAGTGAGACACTGGCTTGTTCTGAAGCAGAGGGGACTGGCACCTGAGACAGGAGGCTCCTGGAAACAAGGCAAGCGGCCTTGGAGGATGGGGAGGTAAAGGAGGCTTCAGACTTGCCTCTGGGTTGCTGCTTACCCACATAGAGGGGCTGGTCATACTCCATCCAGATGTAGGTCTGCAGTGGCATAGGCCGCAGAACCCAGGGCCGGTGATCCACTCGGAGCCGGGCCTGCTTCACGTTGATTTCAGCCCGGACCAGGTGCCACTCGTCATCATTGAACTCAAAGTCGTCTGAGTGTACTGTGAGGTTCTCATCCCCATTCCCCACATCAAAGGCGAAGACCACATCCCGGGATGCTGGACAGTGTGATGCAGGGTGGGGGAGAAAAGGACTCAGACCTACAAGACCCTTCATGGATCCTTGCCCAATACAACCTCTTTCCCTCACCTCTTTGGAGCTTCTTGAATATCCCTCCAATTTGTCTGTAGCTTGCATTGAAACTTACCAACTGCTTAAAAACCTCATACCCTTAGTCTCTCCCCACATCACAGATCCCTGAAGCCAGCTTCCCAGCCTCACTTCCCAGGCTAGAAGCATGGCTAATCAGCGGTGAGAGGGACTCGAAGGTCCAGCTTCCTTATGGCACAAGGAAGGGGCTTAAGGCCAAGAGAGGCCAAGTGAATGCCTAGGGTCACCCAGCCAGCCATCAAGACCGAGTGAGGGCTAGAACATAGGGTATCTCAACCCTTCCCATGCTGCCTGTCAAAAGGGCATCTGCCCTTGGCTCCAACCCCAGCCTACCCCTGTCTCCCCAGACAGCACTTTCATCTACCCCGAGGCCCTCCCACAGTCTGCCTGCTCACTGTTGAGTTCCACCCGCACATAAGGTCGGCGCCACTGGCAGTAAGGGCCCCCCATATTCTCTAGGAAGACCCCGGAGGGAGCAGAGGTCCTGAAGTAGAAGGAGACATCCAGGCTGTGGTTGGCACGGATTGGGGGGAAGCGTAGTGCAGCCCCGGTGTGGAAGGAAATGGTGTTCCAGGAATTTCCTAGAAAAGCAGATGGAGGAAGGTCTTGTCAGGGAGATTGGAGGGTGGAGGAGGAAGAGAACCTGGGGTTGGGGGCAGGGAAGGTCGGGCAAAGGGGGAGGGTTTGAGGTGACGGAGGGGAGACTAAGGAGTGGAATGAAAGAGGAGCCAGGTGCAGAGGGGCAATGAGATCGCATCACAGCAGGAGCTGGGGGTCGGGCACCCCAGCTAGAGACCACCAGTGACATGCGGCCTAGATTTTGGAAACTGGAGAGTCAGCTCTGGGAGGGCACACAAAAGGGGACTGCCACTTACGATCGCCATAGCAGCGCAGAGGCCTCAGGAAGAACTGGGCCTCGGAAGTGGAGCGGTTCGTATCCCCTATCACTACCTGAGTGACAGGCAGATGGTCCACAAAGGTCAGCAGTCCCTTGTCAGTTCTCCTGTGGGGGCAGGATGTCATGGCTCAGCCCCAGCCACTCAGCTCCTCCCACTCCCGGAGTCCTAAAAACCCTGTCCCTTTGCCCCCTCACCACTGGGGCTGGTCAGCGTCACAGTTGCAGTACAAGGCAGGGTCCACACAGCTCCGGTCCAGACCACAGGCACAGCGCTGGATCCCAGGCTGGGAGCCTCCCCAGTAGAAGTGCTGCTCCTCATTTCGGCCAATCCAAAAGCTGTAGGGGTAGCCTCCTGGGGAAGAGGTGCAGGCAGCTTCCAGGCCCTGTCCCTCCATTAGCCTCTGGGCTCCTCTCGCCCTTCCAGCGAGTTCAGACCCCTCCTTGAATCTTCCAACCCAAGGCCCCAGCTAGCTCTCTGGCTTCCTTCTCCCAGGCTCCCATTGGTGTCTCCTCCAGTTCCGCCACCTCCCTGACCCCAGCCCTAACCTGCAGTGTTGAGCAGCCGGGAATTGTAGCAGGAGAACTCGATCCACTGTTCACAATGCTGGGAAGCATTGGCAAGGGCACTGACTTCCTCCCAGGATGCATTCCAGTACTGGATAGCCCCCAGGAATGGCCGCTCCATGCTGGAACCTGTCACTCGAGTTGTCCACAGCCTGTCATGCCGCACAACTGTCCACGCTCGGTTCTCTGGCAGACAAGAGGGGACAGAGCTTTGGCTGGAGTTGGGCATTCTCTACCCATCTCCCTGCCCAACTCCACCACCGCTGCTGCAACTCAGAACCACTGAACGTGGCCAGCAGCTCCATTCCACCTCTGCCCTGGGCACTCTGCATTGTAGGCTGGAAATAAGATAGCTGGAATGGGTAAGGAAGCTGGGATATACTTTTTTTTTTTTTTTTTTTTTTGAGATGAAGTCTCGCTCTGTTGCCCAGGCTGGAGTCCAGTGGCGCTATCTCAGCTCACTGCAACTTCCACCTCCCAGGTTCAAGCGATTCTCCTGCCTCAGCCTCCCGAGTAGCTTCCCAAAGTGCTGGGATTACAGGTGTGAGCCACCACGCCTGGCTTGGGATTTACTTTTAAGGCTAGGTTACAAATTCCTCAGTATGCCCTTCCCCTCTGTCCTCCTTTACCCTCACTTGTTTAGTTTAACTGGCCCCCACCCACCACTCTATCCTTCCTGGTTCTCTCCTCACCCCCTCACCACCCATCAGAGACACTTACCTCGGATATCACAGTACACTACAAATGGCTTCAGGGGGCCACTGCCATCAGGATCAATGGTGAAGTTTCCAGAAGTTTTCCCACTGAGCCGATAAGCTTCACAGGATTCCTTATACAAAGCTGGCAGATAATAGGTTGAGACAAAGACAGTTAGAGAGTTAGAGGGCTGGCCAGGTGCGGCGGCTCGGGCCTGTAATCCCAGCACTTTGGGAGGCCAAGGTGGTGCATCACCCGAGGTCAGGAGTTCGAGACCAGCCTGGCCAACATGGTGAAACCCCATCTCTAATAAAAATATAAAAATTAGCTAGGCGTGGTGGTGCGCACCTGTAGTCCCAGCTACTTAGGAGGCTGAGGCAGGAGAATCGCTTGAACCCAGAAGGCAGAGGTTGCAGCAAGCCCAGATGGCACCACTGCACTCCAGCCTGGGCAACAGAGCAAGACTCTGTCTCAAAAAAACCAAAAACAAAAAGCGAGAGGGCTGGAAGGGCCATCCTCGCCATCTCTAGCAGCCTGATGATCCCCAGCAACCTTCTCTTGACCTCCCTTGTCCCTGACTCCCCCCATACCACATCTGGCTTACGTGTGTGGCAGGTCTCTCCCTTGTAGCCCGTCAGTTCGCAGTAGCAAATGAAGTCATCCCAAGACTGGTAGCAGCGTCCATCATGCTCACACATGTTAGGGCTGCACCTAGGGAAGGGGTCAGGACCAAGGGAAGGAGACTTACTAGGAGCTGGAGAGTGGGGTCTGATCCCTGCAAGCTTCACTCCCAGCTCCTTGAAGCCCCAGAACCCGGTGAGACACACCCCGCCTAGCCAGCCGGGTATAAGTGCAGATGCAGGGGCACTAGGCAGTCCTCAGGGCTCAAGTACTACTATTCCCCCTTCCCGAAAACATCAAAACATGCCTTATTCTACCCCCATCATCCCCCTAGCACAAAAAACCCCTCTAGGACCAAAAGCAAATGTGTCATTTCCATCCTGAGCATGTATCACCTTAAGGGAAGAAATAGGAGGTAAGAGATCAAAGAAGAATCATCCCCAAGCAGGGGACTAAGGAGCAGAGACAAGGAGAAGGGAGATTATTGAGAGAGGCCATTCCTACTGGGAGACCAGGGAAGAGGGCTTTGGAGGGGTCATCTCTTGTTAGGGGCTTCTGGGTACCTATCAGTGATGCCACATGTATCAAAGAGGACCTCAGCATAGAATCCAAGCCGCCGGCCCTCCACCAGAGTCAGGTTGACCAGTTGACCATCCACCTTGAGCAGCTCCATGCAGCCATGGAATGCCGTCTGGTTGGAGTGGCAGTCCCATCGACTGGCTGGCTTGGGACAACCTGGAGCAACCACCCCTGTGAGATCCTCCCCAGGGGAGACCCCAAAGACCCTCCCCCAGGGACATGCCGAGGGGGAGCCAGACATAAAGGAAGAAAGGGGACTACAACCAAAGTGTAGATGGCAATGACCTTCCACTCCCTGAGGCCCCAGAGGGGAAGAGGGCTTGATCCCTCCAAAATTCTCCATGTGGCCCCATCTGGGTGGACTTAGATGGAGCCTTCCCACCCAGAAACAGAGGTCTGGTCAGGTTGGCCCCCACTTACCCCCAAAGAAATATGAGGTCCCTGTCCGGATCAGCAACGGGTATGAGACCCTGACCTCTGCCCCTTCCACATCATCAATGCTGATAACTGCATGGTTTTCCTGTGCCACAAAATTCACCTCGTGCCAAAAGCCGTCATTCAGTCGGTACCCTGGACAAGAATGGATGATGGTGTGGGTGGAGGGAAGCAGCAACTAGGGTAGAAGAATGTTCTGAGTGGGGAAGCAGCAGCCCCACTGTGTCCCAGTAGCAGCCTGTGTGCCCCCGTGATTACACTTCTCACACCCAGTGGAGACCTCTCTGAATGTCTCTTCATTATCCATGACCCAGCAACTGCACAGTTATAAACGAGTAACCAAATCTCCAGGGGCCCTCTGGAACTGGAGAATACCAGGACTCCCAGGCTTCCCCCTTCTCCAAGAATACTTAGTCCCTCAGATTCGCCTCCTCACTGCCTCCAGCCACTCCCACCTTTTCCCAGTACCCTGGGGCCTCCTGCCCTGCCCCCTTCACTCCTCTCCCCTCTCCAGAATGTAAAGGTCTCAGTCCAGGCCTACAACTTTCCCGGGATCCTCTACACTTCTCTTCTCTTCTTGTGCCTCCCCCGAAACGCCCTCACCAGCAGCGAACTGAAGCTTCTTTCGGCCGCTCTGCGCGATGGACACGTTGACCTGCCCTTCGCTGAGCGTCAGCTCCACGTGGCCCAGCCCGTCCCCCAGACGGGAGAAAAGGAGAAGCCCGGTGAGGTCCCAGGTGCGGAAGCGAAATGAGACTGCCAGGCGGCCACGGCGTGGGAAACCGGGCACTTGAACGAAGTTGTGAGGGCCTCCGAAGTTGATAGGGTGCGGTACCGGGTCCAGGCAACGAAAAGCCACCTTACCCTAGGGGCAAAAGTGAAGACGCATCAACACTCGTGAGCCGCCTCTGCCTCAGCTGGGAATTCAGTTTTCACACCGGTCTAAGACCCTGGTCACCGCCCTCCTTCGGTGTTGGCGGGGGTGAGATCTCCAACCATGACGTGACCTCTTCCCCTCCAAGCTCGTCCATCTGTGGAGGGGGCCCCAACCCAGTCGGCCCTCGGAACTCTGCTCGCTTGCTCTCGCTGATCTCCACCGTCTGCGATTCGACCGCTTCTCTCCTTCCAGTATCGAGAGGCAATTTTGGACCACAGACCTGGCTCCTGCCAGCTTCCCAACAGAGCTCCAGAGTCGGAGAGGGTTGAGGGGGGCATATCAGAGAAGCCATCGGTTCAAGTCCCTACTCAGCCACCGTGCAGCTGCACGACCCCTGGACAAGCCACTCCCTGTGTCTGCGCCTTACTTTCCTCATCTATGAACTAAGAAGGTGATTGGACCCGACCACTGCTTCTTAACTAGGGGCCTGCGTGGCTCATGCACCTCAAGTGAGACCCGCTCCCCTCCCAACTTGAGCATCTGGCTGGGGACAGAGGGATTCTCGGCTTTTATCTGATGTTCAATATCTTTTCCCACTCCACGTCTTTGCTTTCCACGACGCTTTGATATCCTGTCCTCCCAGACCCCCCCTGCCCACTGGCCTCGAAGGTGATCCGGGAATGGCGCCGCACAGCCAGGTCTGCGATGTTGACGCGGTTGAAGATTACGTTTTCTATGCAGCCGCGGAAGTTATGCCGATAGGCCAGGTTCTTCCGCGCGGCGCCCACCAGACCTCCGATGAACATCTGCGGGAGGCGTGGGGAATGAGGCCTCTTGGGCACAGGAGGGCGCCTGCCTTTCTCGCGCGTCCCCGCCGTATGCTTTCCCAAATGCCAGGTGGGGTTTTGTAAAAGACTTAAAACACACATTTCCCCAGTGTCGGTACTAAAGCTCGCTAGGCCTTTCAAGGCTTGAGTTCAAGCTCTGACTCCAACACAAATCGGCTGCACGCCCTTGGGCAAGTCAATTAGCCTGCCTGGGATTCTTATCTGCAGATGGGGTCAGGGTCTTTAACAACTCCACAAAGTTGTGGGAGGATCCAAGGGAACAATTTTCCTACCTTGCCTAGTCCCCAAAATCTGAATTTCCAAACCCCATCTCATTAGTTCTGAAATAGTGCCTGGGAGTCTGCATGCTAACAGCAACAACACCCACAAAAAAACAAACAAACAAACAAACAAAACAAACAAAAAAAAACAGGCCTTTTTCTGGTGAGTGGCAAGTTTGCCAAGGGCTGCTAGGATATTCAGGAATTGGAATGCGAGGTCTTTGAAAAAAAAATTTTTTTAAATAGAGGTAGGATGTCACTATGTTGCCCAGGTGAGTCTTGAACACCTGGCCTCAAGCAATCCTCCCACCTCAGCCTCCCAAAGTGCTGGGATTACAGGCATGAGCCACCACCCACAGCCTGAATGCCAGGTCTTTCCTCTGAGAGACAGAGGAAAAGAGAAAGGGAGAGACCGACCTGCACTCACTCATCCAGCATCTACCCTACCACGAAATAGCACCTCCCTAGTCTCTCACCTCAGTGTCCAGGTTCAGCCTCTCGAAGTCTCCATTGAGAATAAAGCGCTGCACATAGCCGTCCAGGGTGAAATTTACGTCGCGGCCAAATCGGTCCACCCGCACATAGTGCCAGTGCTGGTCATTGAGGACTCCGCCTGCGCTCACGGTGGTGTGACCTGGTCTTGGCTGGATAGGGCTGCTGCCTGAGGGTGGAGCAGGACAGAGTGAAACCTCAAGCCAGGAGAACTCCATGGAGTCCAAGCTCCTAGGCAGAGCAGCAGCGTGTAACAAAGCCCAGGGCAATCAGGGAGAGTGGGCGAATAGATCAACAGCCATTGGCGAGTGTGTGACAGGGTAAGCCATTTAGCCTGGCTTCCTGTCTGTAAAACTGGGAACACATGAGCTGCTTCTATTTCATGTGCGGGTGTTATGAAAAGCTAATGAGATACAATGTGTGTGTGCGTCTGTGTGTGTGTGTTTACAAGGAGGGAACTGAGGCTCGGAAGTGCCCCATCCGAGGTCACATCTCTGTGCAGTGGTAGAGCTGAGACTGGAATCCAGTTCTCACTCAACTCCAGTGTTTTGCTAGCACCAAATGCTGCAAGAAAGGGGCAGTTTGGTCCAGGCCTTAGAGAAGTGGAAGACCAGGCTGAGCGCGGATGCGCCGAGGAGGTGCCACGAGGAGGGCGGTGAGAGAGCTTCAGGGGTTGGCTCCGCATCGCACACGGTCGCCGAGCTCACCCAGGCTCATGTGCAGCAGCAGGTGTGCCCCCTCCAGCTCGAGCGTCACGTAGTCGCCCTGGGCGCCCTCGGCGTGCAGCAGAAGCCCGTCCTTCTCCTCGGTCTTGAAGCTGAAGGCGAACACGTCCCACAGGCTTCGGCTGACCCCTCGCGGGAAGCGGTAGGAGATGGCATCGTCGCCGTCGAAATAGAGTATGTCGGCCTCTGCGCAAAGGACCGTAGGTGGGCCGGGAACTGGGGAGGCTGTCTCCCAGGCCCCCTCCGCGCTCTCTGCACACTTACTGTATGGGCAGCCATAGAGGCCGAGCCTCAGGCCGATCTTGCCGCGTGGGTTCCAGGCCAGGGGCACGATGCGGATGTAGCGCGCAGTGAAGTGGTAGTGCAGGTCATGGCGCACCACCGCCGACTCGTTCACGTTACCAAAGAAGGTCTGCGGGGGTGGGGGAGAGTAGTAACCACGTCCCGCCCTCTGCTTCTTTTTTTTTTATTTTATTTTTTGAGACAGAGTATCGCTCTGTCGCCCAGGCTGGAGTGCAGTGGTACGATCTCGGCTCACCGCAACCTCTGCCTCCCGGGTTCAAACAATTCTCTTCCTCAGCCTCCCAAGCAGCTGGGATTACAGGCGCCCGCCACTACGCCCGGCTGATTTTTTTGTATTTTTCATAGAGACGGGGTTTCACCATGTTGGCCAGGCTGGTCATGAACTCCTGACCTCGTGATCCACCTGCCTCGGCCTCCCAAAGTGCTGGGATTACAGGCGTGAGCCACTGCGCCCGGCCCCCCTCTGCTTCTTTCTCCATAGCCTCCCAGCCCACAACTTTCACACCCAGCCAATCTCGACTTCTGGAAAGTAAACACTCCTTGGTCTTCCCTGCTTGGCGGCTTTGCCTGCACAGTTTCCATAAAGTGTCCTCTCCCACAATCCTATTATTTCCTCAGACTTGAAATCAAATGTCACCTCCTTAGGAAGCTCTCCCAGGTTTTACCCTAAAGTGTGTTAAACCCTGTGAACCGAGTGTTTCGCTCACGTCCTAAGCTGACAGCCCCTCTGGACAGAGTCCCTGGAGTGGAGTCACTGCTCCTTGTCCGAGCCCTCACCACCACCCCCTCCATTTTCCCAGAGGCTGGTGCCCGGCCCAGAGCCTGGAGCAGAGGAAGCTCCCCAAGTGTTACCGCCTTGGCGCCCAGAGTACCGAGTTGTGCCCTCGCTGGTAGAACGGTGTCCAGCTGTCCACTCGGTCGCCGTAGAGTAGCATGTAACGTGTGACCCAGTCCCAAGAATTAAAGGAGCCCTGTGTGGCCACGGCCCGGATCCGGTGCTTCTTCATTAAGTCTATCTGGAGCCAGGGATTCGGATCCCCAATCCGTGGTGACCACCCGCTTATGCCTATAGAAGGGACAGGAGCTTTAACCGGCTATCCCTCTCCCCGAAGTCCTCCGGAGGCCCCCACCCTTCCGCGGTGCGCTGCCAGTTGGCAGCTGATGTTCCGCGGAGCTCACCGTGCAGCCTGGCGAATCGCGGCGCAGTAAAGAGACTGTAGTAGGAGGAGGCGCCCAGGGAGCGTGCATACAGGGGACCCACCAGCTCCTCGTCGCAGCCGTCTAGGGTAGGGAAACCGACATGTTAGTCAGCGCTGGCCCCTCCCAGACCCTTCCAAAGGCCGGCCCACTTAGCGACCGAAGCTTCCTCTTCGGTGCCCCCAACCCCCGCCCCCAGAGGCACACCCAGCCCTACCTTAAAGCCATCTATTCAATCCTGGCTGCAGCAACAGCTGCATGCTCAGAGGAGGCTGCCTTCTCCTTCTAGGCAAACCCCTAGGCTACACCTATAGGCCCAAGGCCAGACCCTCCCTAGCTAGCCCAATACCTGCCCTGGTTTAGTACTTTCCCAAACTCAATCCTAAACCTCAGCATCTTCCACAACCTAAGTCAACCCAAGACACCAATCCAGCTCCAACCCTAGCCTCAATCCAACTCGGCCCCCAAAACCTGCACCATCCCCAAATACAGGCCTTGCACCCAACCTCAGCCAGTGCTAGCACCATCACCAGCTCCATGTCCAGCCTTAGCATCAGTCAGGGGCACCAGCTCCTGCTTGGATCCCTGCCACAAAACCCAGCCCCAGCCACAAACCCCAGCCCTAGCCACAAACCCCACCCCTTGGCCAGCTCCAAAGTCCAGCCTTAAGCCCTGGCAAAAACCTTAATCCTAGTATCGGTCACCAGTATACACTTATCCCCCAGCCCTAGCCTCAAACCCAGACACCAGCTCCTGCTTGGATTCCATCCCCAAATCCCTGCCCGCTGACTTCATCCTCGCCCCAGAGCCCAGCCCCAGCCCCGGGCGCGCGCGGCAGCCTCAGAGCTGCAATGCGGAGCGCGGGGGAGAGGAAGGAAAAGATGAGAGCCAGCGGGCGCGCGCCGGCCGGGAAGGACCCGCGACCACCCAGCCGCAATGCGGTTCGGGGCCGCCCTGCAGGCTCTGGACTCCTGGGCCCAACCCCACCTGCCTCCAAGCCCAACACTCACAGTAGCCCCAGCCCTCGGCTCCTGAGACCGCGGCGAGCAGGATGCAGAAGAGCCGGAGATGCATCATGCAGGGCTGACGGTCCCGGCAGCCGCCTCCCTGTGAACGGCTCCGGCTAGGGCTCGAGTTCTGGCTTGGGCTCCAAGCTCTCCTCCTGGGGTTTGCAGCAGACCGCTCTCTCCTCCTTACCCACCCTTCCCTCCCTCTCTCCTTTCGCCCCCAAGCGCTCTGTCTCTCCTCTCTCTTTTCTCTCTCTCTCTCTCTCTGGTTCCTGGTCCTCCGCTCTTCTCTCTCTATCCTCTCCTTTCCACCCTCTCTCCTCTCACCTCCCCCCTTCCCCAGCCTCTGTCTCCTGGCACGCGCCGGTTTCCCGGACCCCGCGCAAGCGCGTGCCTCAGCCCTGCTGCGAAAGGGCGGGGGTAGAGAGCCTCTAGGCACCGGGAAAACCCCAAGTAACCCGAGGCTGCCCGGGACTAGGGCCACAGGAGTGAGGACAGGGAACCTAGGGCCAGAAGCATCCTGAAAATTTCAAGAAAAGGGAGGTGGTTTGGGGGAGGGGTGCCTGGAAATGGAATGAAGGGTAAGTAAAATAATCTTAACATTTTCGGAAGGCAAATTATGCTCTAGGAGTGGTGCTGGGCACTGTGAATTTAGCATTTTTGCCCTACCCCACTTTGCAGATGAAAAACCTCAGGCTCAGAGAGGTCAAGAAACTTAGTCAATATCACACAGCAAATGATTATATTCCGAAGCCCGTTCTTTCTTCACTGACAAAGACAGTAAATTATTTTTTCTTTCGTTCATTCTTTTTTCTTTCTTTCCTTCCTTTTTTCTTTCTTTCTTTCCTCTTTCCTTCCTTTCTTCTTCTTTTTTTTTTTTTTCGTAAAATCCAGATCCTGCACAAGAGAGTGAAGTCTTTTGGAGGAGGTGGAATGGGAAAGTGACCCCGTAGACCCTAATCCCCACCTCCCTCTCGGCCCCTCTCCCCGCCTCTTCCTTCCTGTCCCGCTAGTAGTTTAACTTCTACCCCCTGTGGCTATACCTCAGAAACCTGTGTAGCCAGAGATGGGGACGGAGGCCACAGAGCAGGTGGGAGTGGGGGCAGGGAGGGGGAGAAGGGTTACAGAGAGGGAGGAGACAGGGAAGGAATGGGATTCCCCACCTGGCAATGGGCCTCTGCCATCCTATGGCTTATTCGGGATTCTTGGAGCTGTCTCAGACTAGGGGTCCTCCAGATAAATGGGCTGGTGGTGTGAGGCTGGGGTTGTGGGACAGGGACTAGGGCTGAGGGGAAAGGCGGGTTGAACCTAGAAGTCCAGGGTCCCACCTTGGCCCTGAAAACCTGAGTCCCAACCCTGGAGACCCCCTTGGCATGAGTGGTTCAGTGTGCTGGTATTGGAGGTACAGGGAAGGTGGGTATGGAAGGGAAAGAAGAGAAACAAAACCCACTCCAGGCGGAGGTTGGAGTCAAGGGCTCAGGTCTGAGGCAAAGCCTGCATATGGGCATCCTTCCAGGAGAGGGCGCTGCAAAGGGAACTGAAGCTGTCGGATTTATTAATAATACAAACTTTGGGCTGGGCGCAGTAGCTCAGGCCTGTAATCCCAGTACTTTGGGAGGCCAAGGTGGGCGGATCACCTGAGGTCAGGAGTTCGAGACCAGCCTGGCCAACATGGTGAAACCCCCATCTCTACTAAAAATACAAAAATTAGCTGGGCGTGGTGGTGGGCGCCTGTAGTCCCAGCTACTCGGGAGGCTGAGGCAGGAGAATCTCTTGAACCCGGAGGCGGAGGTTGCAATGAGCCGAGATCGTGCCACTGCACTCCAGCCTAGGCGACAGAGCAAGACCCTGTCTCCAAAAATAATAATAATAAATAATAATAATAATACAAACTTTGTATTATGGCCTTTGGAGAACACAGGTTCTCCCCATCCATTATTTTCCATATTGCCATCTTCACAGCAAACCTTGAGAGGTGGGCGGGTCAGGATTTATAATCTCAACATTACAGGTTAGGTAACTGAGGTCTAGAAAGAGCAAGTGTCTTGCTCAAGGTCACCCAGGAAGCTGGAAGCAGAGGTAGGAGGGGTGCAAGGGAAGCCAAGGCCTGCTGAAGGTGTGCTAGGAAGAGTCTGGAGAAGAGTTTATGTCTCCCCGTGTACTGTTACATCTGGCCACACAGGAGCTCTCAGCTTGGAAGGCAAGTGTGGGCGGGGGAGTTGTGTGGTCAGATGTGTCTCATAAGATCCCGCCTCTCATTTGACCCTCCCAGGTTTCCTGGGGCCATTACTCTGGGGATGAAGAGGACGCATACTCGGCTGAGCCACTGCCGGAGCTTTGCTACAAGGCCGATGTCCAGGCCTTCAGCCGGGCCTTCCAACCCAGTGTCTCCCTGACCGTGGCTGCGCTGGGTCTGGCCGGCAATGGCCTGGTCCTGGCCACCCACCTGGCAGCCCGACGCGCAGCGCGCTCGCCCACCTCTGCCCACCTGCTCCAGCTGGCCCTGGCCGACCTCTTGCTGGCCCTGACTCTGCCCTTCGCGGCAGCAGGGGCTCTTCAGGGCTGGAGTCTGGGAAGTGCCACCTGCCGCACCATCTCTGGCCTCTACTCGGCCTCCTTCCACGCCGGCTTTCTCTTCCTAGCCTGTATCAGCGCCGACCGCTACGTGGCCATCGCGCGAGCGCTCCCAGCCGGGCCGCGGCCCTCCACTCCCGGCCGCGCACACTTGGTCTCCGTCATCGTGTGGCTGCTGTCACTGCTCCTGGCGCTGCCTGCGCTCCTCTTCAGCCAGGATGGGCAGCGGGAAGGCCAACGACGCTGTCGCCTCATCTTCCCCGAGGGCCTCACGCAGACGGTGAAGGGGGCGAGCGCCGTGGCGCAGGTGGCCCTGGGCTTCGCGCTGCCGCTGGGCGTCATGGTAGCCTGCTACGCGCTTCTGGGCCGCACGCTGCTGGCCGCCAGGGGGCCCGAGCGCCGGCGTGCGCTGCGCGTCGTGGTGGCTCTGGTGGCGGCCTTCGTGGTGCTGCAGCTGCCCTACAGCCTCGCCCTGCTGCTGGATACGGCCGATCTACTGGCTGCGCGCGAGCGGAGCTGCCCTGCCAGCAAACGCAAGGATGTCGCACTGCTGGTGACCAGCGGCTTGGCCCTCGCCCGCTGTGGCCTCAATCCCGTGCTCTACGCCTTCCTGGGCCTGCGCTTCCGCCAGGACCTGCGGAGGCTGCTACAGGGTGGGAGCTGCCCCTCAGGGCCTCAACCCCGCCGCGGCTGCCCCCGCCGGCCCCGCCTTTCTTCCTGCTCAGCTCCCACGGAGACCCACAGTCTCTCCTGGGACAACTAGGGCTGCGAATCTAGAGGAGGGGGCAGGCTGACGGTCGTGGGAAAGGGGAGTAGGTGGGGGAACACTGAGAAATAGGCAGGGACCTAAAGGGACTACCTCTGTGCCTTGCCACATTAAATTGATAACATGGAAATGAGATGCAACCCAACAACTGTTACTATTTTTGAGTCACCGACTTGGAAGTGATTTGTGGCAGGGCAGAACCGGTGGGTTAACACCCCGCCCCCGCCCCCCCCCCCCGCTCCGCCCCGCCCCGCCCCGCGCTTGGCTCTCTGAGTGGAAGACGCTGAGGGCCTGGGTGGGGGTGGGGGGCTGCTGAGTCTGCTAAAGCTCTAGCCACTGACACCCCCTCCACCGTCACCTGGCCTCAGCCAACAGAGGTGAGGTGGGAAAGCTGCCAGGCAAGGAGGGGCGGTGGTTCCTCTTGCAATACTGTAAGGAAGAGCTTTCTAACAACCAGAGCGCTCTCCAGTAATGGCTGCCTTAGCAAATACTGAGTTCCCGCTATTGGAATGTTCAAACTGTCGGGGACGCTGTGGGCCTTTGCGTGGTGTGGGGGGAGGGGGAGGGGCAGGGGATTCCCGTTTTTGGTGGGCGTTTGGATTTCATTACCACTTTACAATCCCTTCCTGGTGTCTGTGATGGAAAGAAAAAATGAAAACATTAATTGTAAAAGTTGAGTTGAAGTTTTTCCACCTTGAAGAAAAACCTAGGAGGGATTGCAATCTGCAGATTTCCAGAGTAGTTATCATGGGTGTGGTGGGGGTGAGGGTTATTTGCTGTTCTCCATCTTCTCTGGGGACTGGGTCAGAGGAAATGCACTGAGCTGGCCGGAAAGAGAGAGGTTGGATATGGGAAAAAACTTCTCTGCAGGCAAGGGCCTGGGATCCAGACCTGGAAGATGGTTGTGGTATTTCCATTCCTAGGTAACCTCTCAGTACAGGCCACTCTCATCTGGAGAGAGGCCACGGCCGAGATGGCCTCCTAGACACGCTCGCATTGATTCCTGGTCTTTGTTTTACACAATCACAACGGGCAGGATGGTGTTCACGTGCGACAGTTCTCGCGGTTTAATATCGGTCAGCAAAGCTGTCCCCACCGCTCCAGCCTGGAGTCTAGGGTCGAGAAGGGCGGGGCGTGGTGAGGAGGTCTCAAGGGAGGTGCTGGCCTGACGGCCCCGCCCGTCCCGCCCTTCCCCGCCCAGCCCAGCCCAGCCCTGCCCAGGCTAGCAGTCCTCAGAGCCTCCGGCAGCAGCGGCGAAAAGGGGTCCCCCACGGCCTCTAGGGGCCAGGATCCAGGGAAGGCCCGGAGACGGCGCCGATCCTCAAAGGGTCCCACACGCCAGCCACTGGGGACCGACCTGGAACCCTCCATCCGAGATCTCGGGAATCGCCGCTGAGTCAGCAACGCGCGCGCGCGCCCGCGGAGGCCGCGGCCCCGCCCCGGCCGCCTAGCGCCTGAGTTAACCCCTTCCTATACAGAACCGCAGGATATTAGCCCTAAGAGGCCTCCACTCTATTCGGAGACCACAGAATTCCTTAGAATCCAAGTCAGTCTCCCCAGCTGAGTTCGGTGAGCTGTGAGCTCTATATTCGATTTTATTTCCGGCCTAGGTCTGCACCTTCCCAGAGTGCCTGCCTCAACTCCTTCACCTCGAAAAGGAGGTGAGGCCGAGTGCAGTGGCCCATACCTGTAATCCCAGCACTTTGGGAAGCCAAGCTGGGCGGATCGCTTGAGCCCAGGAGTTCGAGACCAGCCTGGGCAACATAGTGAGACTCCATTTCTACAAAAAATAAATTTAAAAAATTAGCCAGGCATGGTGGTGTACGCCTGTAGTCCCAGCTCCTGGAGAGGCTGAGGTGGGAGGATCCCTTGAGCCGAGGAGTTCGAGGCTGTAGTAAGCTATAATGGCTCCACCGCATCCCAGCCTGGGCAAGACAGCGAGACCCTGTCTGGAAGAAAAAAAAAAGGGTGGGGGAGAGCTGAATCAGACTGAGAAACTCGAGAAACTGGACTCCTTCTCCCCAGACGTGGAGGGCCACCTCCAGAGCTGTGTCCTCGCAGGTCTGGACATCCTCTTAGTAACCAAGGCGTTTCCCTTTCTCAGGGACACTGAGACGAGACAGGGGTTCAGAGAGCGGCAGTTGGGTTTTCCTCTGTCCTGTGCCAAAACTCCTCAACAGGGTTTTTAATTTGTTGGCTGGTGAGCCAAGAGTTAAAACAAGAGCCTGAAGGCGGGCTTCCGTGACGTCACTAGCACCCCGCGTCCGACCTCAGAGACTGGGGCGTGGCTAACATAGCCTCGTCCCCTCCCTCCGTGTTTCCCCGCCCCTCCCCGCTGTCACCAAGCCAGGGGCACATGATGCAACCCAACGCGGTTTCAGCCGTCTGATTGGTGGCAGCGCCCGGCGCCAGGCACAGGGATTGGACAGAGGACACTGTGACGAAACCTGGACCCTGCCTAGTAAAGAAGGGAGGAGAGAAAGAAGAGAGAAGGGGGGGCCCCCGGGAGGGAGGGGGCCGGGGGGGCGGGGTCCCAGCTCTGTGCTCGCGCCCCCAGCGCGCCAGTCCCGGGGCTGCAGGGAGCGCAGCGCGCGCGGCCCGGGCCCCGGCCACCGGACGCCCTACCGGACACGACCCTCCCTGGAGCTTGGACAACTGCCCACCTCGGACGCTGCACCGGACACTGCCCCCCACAGGGCTGGACACTCCAACGGACACTACTTCCCAGCTCCGGACATTGCTCCCTCCTCTCCCGGGGCCCTGGACTCTTTTCCCCCTCCCCCCTCCGGGGGCCCAGACACTGAGCCCCCCTCAGCGTCTGGCTAGCGTCCCCTTGCACCCCAGCCCAGGACACTGCCTCCTCCCTGTCCTCTTCTCCCTTCTGCTCCTCCCACCTCATCTTTCCCCTGCTCGGGTCGGAGCCCCGCCAGTTCCTCCGACCCCCTGCTGCTCGGCTGCGGCTGCCCGCGCCCCCATCCCCAGCTCCTCGCCCGGATGCCTCTCCCCGGGGGACTATGGTGGCTTCTCTGCTGCCGTCGAGGCTTCACCCTTCTGCACCGGGACTACGGGGACGGCGAGCTTAGCGGGGACGGGGACGAGGACGAGGACGAGGAAACCTTTGAGCTGCGGACCCCGAGTCCAGCGGGCGGCGGGAGGGTAAGTCCCGGGGGTTCGGAGCCTCGTCTCAATCACTCTCGCTGTAACCGGCCGTCACGCTGATCCGCTCCAGCCTCCAGCCACACGCTGCGCGCTTGGCGAACTAGGGATGAGGGAGAGTTTTTTGCCTGGGGGCCAAAGCCCCCGGGAGCTCTCGGAGCAGCAGCCCTACTCGGGATGTGCCTGTGGGCCTCCCGCTGCAGGCTGGGCGCTGTCCACCTGCTGGGGGCCCTGAGGCAGGGGAGGCGTCACGCGTGGCCCGACCTGGCCCTGCCTCTCCCTTCCCCGCTGGGCCCGCGTCCCATCCCGTCTCCTTCCGCCTCCGCCAGCGCCGAGGAATGTGGCGAGGCCGGCTGGGCGGCTCGAACGCCTGGGTCCCCCTCCGCTCCCAGTTCGCAAGTGCGGAGGCCAGATGCGAGAGCTCCTGCTGCGGAGACCTGGACGAGGGGGAGAAGTCATCCCAGGATTGGGGTCTGTGGCGGGGACCCCACGGAGAGGGAGGTGGGAGCTCTTTGAGGACCCCTCCTCATTACCCTGCCACTCAGGACAGAACTCTCGGCTTTCCCGGGTGAGGCTCCTGGGAAACCCCTGAGGGGATGGATGGTGAGGGACACTGGGCTGCTGCCTGGTTTTGTCGAATCTCCCCGTGGGGAAACGGAGGCACGATTGGTGTGGGAGACCTCCATCCCTTGACGTCTCCTCCCCCATCCCTCCTGCATACTGGCGGCCAGACTCCCGTGTGCTGTGGCCCGGGTCAGGCTCCCATCCCCCGCGCAGGGGTCCCCAGCAGGCCCAGTGGCTCGGTGCCCGGGTGGGGCGGGCTGCGCCGCCGGGGCCGGCGCCAGCACCTGGCGGAGGCGGAGGGTGGATAAATATAGAGGGGGGGGGAGGGAGGGAAGCAGGGCACTGCGATTAGGGGAGTTAGCCTAAGAGGGTGGTCAGTACCTGCCACATGTGGTGTGGCTGACAGCCCCACTCAGACCTTCCAGAAAATAGGTGGAGGTTCACGTAGGAAGGGCGCAGGACCCAGGCGTCCCCAAGCTTCCAGCTTGGGCAGGGTCGGCTTTACCAGGCCATTGCCTCCCTCATGCTCCACCTCAACTCCCCCCTTCCCTGAGCCTGGGGACAGGTGTCCCTGGCCCCCTCCCCCACCTCCCCCTCTTGGCTCTAGCAGTTTGGGAGCAATGTGAGGATGGCACGGTTCCCGCCTGACTGGCCTCCGGGTTGGGTTTGTGGCCTCTCTCAGACCCCAGTCTACAGTTGAAGTTCCAGGACACGGGGAAGGGAGGAGGAGGGGGAGGGGGAGGGCAAAACCCTGAACTACACCTGCCTCCAGAGGGTGTGCCATTCCTCAGTCTGGCCCGCCCTTCCTAAGCCCCAGCAAAGGGGCAGGGTCTCTGCTCACCGTTGAGTCTCAGGAGTGTCTATGGGAGAATGTAAGACGCTTTTGGAGAAAGCCCTATACTGAAAGGGTCCCTCTGCCCTTCATTCACCTCTGTGCCTACCACCTGTCCTGCCTTGGCCAGGGAGGCAGTGTGGAAGAAGGTAAAATGAGGAGGAGAGGGTGCCTTGGAGCCTGGCAGAACGAGCTCACCTCTCCTGTTTCAAAGATGGGGAAACTAAGGCCCGGAGACGGGAAGAGACTTGCCCAAGGTTCCACAGTGAGTTAGTGGTGGGGCGGGAATTGGAACCCAGGTCTCCTGACTCTCTGCCCAGTGCTCTTTCCACCCTACCCTACCCCTGATTGTATTTTCAAAGGGTAACTGAGAGGAGCCTTGGCTCCTTAGCTCCTGCTGTCCTGAAGAGCTTGTCCTGTTGAGACCGGCGGGAGGGGCGAGCCCAGCGGCTCCAGCGTGCTCCACCCTAGTCACGACCCCACTCTGTGACTCCTTCCTCAATCCCCTGAGCAGCCCTGTCCTGAGGGCAGAAGGCACGAACCTTGCGCAGGAAGGGCTCTGACCCTGAGGGCTTCCCCGCCTGTCTCCCCAGGGTCCCCTGGAAGTGACGCTGACTCAGCCAGTGAGGAGCGGGCCTGTCTCCAACAGGTGAGCTACGCCCCTACGTCCCATAGTCTGGCGACCCCAGCATGTTCCCGGGACCCCCATCCTCTCTGTCTCCCCTAGCGGTTGTGCAATAAGGGAGAGGCCCTATGCCGGACGCTGTGGTTTGGCTGGGGTCCCGGGGGGCGGTCCGGCTGGGGGCGCGGGGAGAAAGAGGGGGGTCGGGGCTATTTCTGGTTCGAGGTCAGAATGGCCCAGCGGTTCCCACAGCCTGGGGGAGGGGTGCCCAGCTTGGGAGCAGACACCCGTGCGGTCTGGGGAGCCCCTACAGAGGAGCCCCCTAGAGGCAGAGTGGAGGCCCAACCCTCCCTCCCCTCTGGCCCAGGCTGCAGAGCTGGGAGGAGACTTGGAGCCTCATCCCGGAGAAAGGGCTGCCGGAGGACGACCCGGACATCGTTGTGAAAGGTAGAGACCCCCCTCAGTGCACTCTGGAGGCCCCCAATCCCAACCCCCTAGGGATTAATGTCTCTACTGATGTCCCTTCCCTCCCTCTCCGGCCCCCAGGTTGGCTGTACCGGGAGCCTCGCGGAGGAGGGGCGCGGCCCTGGCTGCCCCCGCGCCGAGCCTGGTTTGTGCTCACGCGGGACTCCCTGGATCAGTTCAGCAGCAGCGGGAAAGGGGCGCGGCGTCTCGGGAGCCTCGTGCTCACCAGCCTGTGCTCGGTGACCGGCCCAGAGCGCAGGCGTAAGGAGACAGGTGAGACCTCCTGGGGACTCTCCTACCTTCCTGGGCAGGGCCCCCGGCAGACCCTAATGGCCCTCCCTGGCCTCTCTTTTCCCCAGGTCTGTGGTCAGTGACTGTGTCTGGTCGGAAACACAGTGTCCGCCTCTGCTCCCCACGCCAGGCAGAGGCTGAGCGCTGGGGGGTGGCATTGCGGGAAGTGATCGCCTCCAAGGCACCCCTGGAGACCCCCACCCAGCTACTGCTCAGGGACATACAGGTACACACCAGGGAGAGCCAGGAGAGTGGTGGACCCCAAAGCTTTCTGGGGTTGTGAGGAACTCCCTTCCCCATCAAGGTGACCCTCTTCCTGGCCCCCTAGGAAAGTTGCGGGGACCCAGAGGCCGTTGCCCTCATTTACCTGAGGAACCCGATTCTGAGACACACTAGTGGAGCCTTGTATGCCCCACTCCTGCCCCTGCCCTATGGAGTCAGCGCCCCAGGTGAGTGGTCCCATGGCCCAAGTCCCCTGGATGGGATGGGGTGGTTCAGAGGTAAGAATCTGAATCCCTTAACTGGCAGGGATCTAAGCATCCTTCATGGACCTGCCAGCTCCTCACTTTTCGAAGGATGAAGGTGAAACTGGAAGCTGGCCAGGGTGGAGGGGAGGAAGCCAGCACACACAAAAGGGCCCCCTTTGGCCACCTTCTCTATGGGTCTCATTCTGACTACTGATGTTCCTTCAGGAGTTTGTACACTCCCCTATTTTTTCACTATCCTCTTGAGACTATGCCATATTACCTTTACAAGTGGTAGAAAAGCTACCACTTTTGTAGAACGTGCTGGCCTCATCCAACTGTACTTCTCCCTAAACGGTGTAGTGACTGGCCCAGGTCCTAAAGTTAGAGGATTAAAGGGTGCTGGGAGAGGAACCCCGGTTTTCTGACTCCTAGTCCAGCCTGTTTTCTGACCTATGGTGGTGAGCCTCAGTATGGAGTTACAGAATCTGGGGTGTGAATCTACAGCCCTTCCCGGCCGTCCGTCTCCCTAAGTCCAAATCCAGGCTTAGTGGGATTGGGAAGGGGATTCCTGGGAGGCAGAGGTTGAGAGTCTGGCTCCGTGGGACCACTGCTTTCCCTTCACTCTTCCTGTCGTTCGTACCCTCCCCTCCCTGCCACCCCATCCCCTTATATTCCCTCTGACCTTCCCCTGGTTCATGCCTTCCTCCCAGGGCGCAGCTCTGTGTCCCCTCTCCAAACCGTCCCTCCGCCCCCACCCTCCCACAGGTCCGGGCTATGCACCCCTGCGCGAGGAGGCGGTGCGGCTGTTCTTGGCGCTGCAGGCGCTGGAGGGGGCGCGGCGCCCCGGGCCCTTGATGCAGGGTGTGCTCCAAACCTGCCGGGACTTGCCCGCGCTCCGGGATGAACTCTTCCTGCAGCTGGCTAAGCAGACCTCGGGCCCTGCAGGTCCCCCCGGGCTCCCGGCTACCCAAGACCCTGCGGCCCTGCGGTACTGGCAACTCCTCACCTGCATGAGCTGCACCTTCCGACCTGGGGGAGCTGTGCGGGGGCACCTCCTGGGGCACTTGGAGAGGTGAGAGGGGCGAGGCGGGGGTTACGGCCTAGGCGAGGAGCTACCGGGCTGGGAGAGAATGAAAGGTCTTTTGCAAAAGACTTGGTAGGTAAAGAACCGAGTAATACATACAGTGCCTTTGTGGGAGATACAAGATCCTATCGCAGTTGTGAGCGGATGAATTACAATAAAACGCCCCCCTTGGGCTGAGGAGTTATGAAAAGGCTGCTTTTCCTCCAGCTGATGCAGGCCAGCGCCAGGGCTTAGGAAAATGTAGTAAAGTGGCTGGATTTCGATTTCAGGCCGAAGGAAGATCACGAAGACTTTTGGAAGTGGTGGAGGCAGTTGGGAGAAAGCTGCCAGGGGACTTGAAAAGTAATTCAGCTCTATGCAAAGCACTGGGGAGAGATTTAGAAGAGCCTTCAAAGAACTTGAGTTGCGGGGAGGAAATCGGCTAGATAAAATAAACTATAACAGAAGCAGGCAAGAGGGAAGGGGAGAAGAAAGCCCTTGGAGTATTGATCCCTGGGTTCCTCCTAACCCAGGACCGAGCAGGCACTCCCGGACTCGGAACTGGCGGAATATGCTCGCTTCATCCGGAAAGCGCTGGGCCGGACGCGCGGCAGAGAGCTGGTGCCCTCGCTGGCGGAGATTTCCGCGTTGAGCCAACGGCGGGAGCTGCTGTGTACCGTGCACTGTCCGGGGGCTGGTGCCTGTGCTGTGGCCATCGACTCCCACACCACGGCGGGGGAGGTGAGGCCAGAGAAAGGCCCCATGACCTCCAACCCACCCTGCCAGCTTCTCACGCCTGTTTCTCCCGCTTCCTGGACCCTAGGTTTGCCCCGAGTCTAGATTATTTTGGTAAGGGAGGGAGTGGTGGTGACAGGACTAAGAGACCCCTTCCAATTGAATCAACCCCTCCCAGAATCCTGGCAAGACCTCTGAGTGGTCTAACTTTCCCCTCACCCTCCTCTTCTAGGTGGCTCGAGAGCTGGTGGGGCGGCTGGGCTTGGCCCGGAGCCGCAACGCATTCGCGCTGTACGAGCAGCGAGGGGCCCAGGAGCGAGCCCTGGCTGGGGGGACTCTCGTGGCCGACGTGCTCACCAGGTTTGAGAAGTAAATGTCCAGCCCCAGCCCTGCTCTCTATTAGCCCATCCACTTCTCAGATGAGGTCAGTCTCTAAGCGGACATTATCCAGCGCTTGCCCCTGGCCCTGCGCTGTGGTGTTCGCTGGTTTACAGATGGACCTGCCCGCCGCAGGTTTGCAGTCCGACTGCAGCATCACCTCCGCAGTCGGCTCCGCCCAGGCCCCGCCCCAAACACATGGCCCCGCCCCCACCCGAAGCTGCCCTCGCCGTAGGGGTCCGGCTTCTCCCTAGCGCTTCGTCCGCTCCTCTTCTGCAGCTTGGCCGCGGAGGAAGCTGGGTTGGAGGACTCGCCCGACTCCGGGTGGAGACTATGTCTGCGTCTTCACGGACCTCTGCACCCTGAGGGGCTGTCCCCAGACGGTCACGAACTGCCTTTCCTCTTTGAGCAGGTGAGGCTCTCCAGCGTTCACGCCTCCAAACAGACCCCCAAGCCTGAACCCCTGGTTTTCTAGGCCGTCTCATTTCATCACTATGGCAGCCCCGCGGGAGGCTTGATTGGAACCTAGACCTGCTCAGATTCCGCGAGGCGTTTTCGCGACGGTTCCGCCGCCGCTCGTACACTGACGCCGGGTGCCTCCCCTGCAGGCTCACGCTCTGCTGCTGCGGGGCCGGCCGCCCCCACCCGACGACACGCTGCGCGCCCTGGCGGCGCTGCGCCTGCAGAGCCTGCATCGGGACTTCTCTCCGCGGGTGCCCCTGCCCCGCCTGGACCGCCTGCTCCCGCCCCCGGCCCCGCCGCGCGAAGACCCGCCCCGCCCGACACCCAGGCCGCCCCCTTCCGCTGCCCTGCTGGCCGGGGCGCTCTGGAGCCCGGGCCTGGCCAAGAGGCGGGCGGAGCGGGCCCGGCGCGGCGGGGCCGGCCGCACTGCGGGAAGCATTGCCCGCGAGGGAGGAGGCGGCGCCGGCACGGCAGCTGCCGTGCTGGGCGGCTGGAAGCGGCTACGGGGCATGGGCCGAGCTGAGGCCATGGCCGCCTACCTGGCCCTGGCGGCGCAGTGTCCGGGGTTCGGCGCTGCTCGGTATGACGTTCTGGAGCTGAGCACGGTGAGGGGGAGAAGGGAGAAGGGGACTCTGGCGGCCCAAGCCCCACACCTTTGCCCCAGAGCCACAGGTCCCACGGAGGGTCACGTAATTCCCCACATCCAGAACAGCTACCCATCTCAAACCCCAGGAGTCACTAGCCCTTGGGCCCTCACATCCCTGGAGCCTCAGCCCCCCTCCACACACGTGCTGTGAATCATAGGGGGATCAGGATACTCCTGCTCACAGACACCCATCTCCCCCTACCAAAAATAACGCTGGGCTCCTCCTTCCACCCTGACTCTGCCCCTCTGTCTGCAGGAGCCTGGTGGGGGTGCTCCACAGAAGCTGTGCCTGGGCTTGGGAGCCAAGGCCATGTCCCTCTCCCGGCCAGGGGAGACAGAGCCCATCCACAGTGTCAGCTATGGCCATGTGGCCGCCTGCCAGCTAATGGGCCCCCACACCCTGGCCTTGAGGGTGGGAGAGAGCCAGCTCCTCCTGCAGAGCCCCCAGGTGAGTGAGAAGAGGAGTTGTGGGAGGAGGAGAGAAGGGAAGCGATGTCAGGAAGCATTTACAGAACACCAAACCTGGGCCAGGTAGAGCTCTAAGCACTGGGGATCCAGCAGTGATCACAGACAAGCTGAAGGAGCTTACACTAGAGTGGAGTCAGACAATAAACAAGGAATCCCAGGCTATGAAGACAGTGAGAAATGCTACAAAGGAAAGAGTGATGTGACAGGAAGCCAGGGAAGGGTTCTCAAAAAGGGTGCCATTTAAGCTAGCCAGGGAAGACCTGGGAGAACAGCATTCCAGGTAGAAAGAATTGCAAGGCGGCCGGGTGCAGTGGCTCATGCCTGTAATCCCAGCACTTTGGGAGGCCGAGGCGGGCAGATCACGAGGTCAGGAGATCGAGACCATCCTGACCAACATGGCGAAACCCCATCTCTACTAAAAATACAAATTAGCTGGGGCTGGTGGCGCACACCTATAGTCCCAGCTACTCGGGAAGCTGAGGTAGGAGAATTGCTTGAACCCGGCAGGCGGAGGTTGCAGTGAGCTGAGGCACTTCAGCCTGGCAACAGAGCAAGACTCCGTCTCAACAACAACAACAACAACAAAAAATGTTAGAAGAGCAGAAAGAACCAAGTATAACTGGCACATAGAAATGAAGGAGAGAGGCCGGCCGCGGTGGCTCACGCCTGTAATCCCAGCACTTTGGGAGGCCGAGACGGGCGGATCACGAGGTCAGGCGATCGAGACCATCTTGGCTAACACGGTGAAACCCCGTTTCTACTAAAAATACAAAAAATTAGCCGGGCGTGTTGGCAGGCGCCTGTAGTCCCAGCTACTCAGGAGGCTGAGGCAGGAGAATGGCGTGAACCCAGAGCTTGCAGTGAGCTGAGATCGCGCCACTGCACTCCAACCTGGGGGACACAGCGAGACTCCGTCTCAAAAAAAAAAAAAAGAAATGAAGGAGAGAGTGGTGATAAGGAAGGAAAGGTTGCAGGGCCAGAGCACATAGGACCCTGGTGGGGAAGCTGGAGCCCTAGAGCCTGGAGAAAGGATGAGAAAAAGAAGAGAACCTGGCAGCCCCTGTTGCACACTGACCTCTGCCCTCTCTTAGGTGGAAGAGATCATGCAGCTGGTGAATGCCTACTTGGCCAACCCCTCCCCCGAGAGGCCCTGCAGCAGCTCTTCTCCTCCATGCCAAGACCTGCCAGACACCTCCCCTCCCAGCCAGTGCCCGGGCCTGGACGAGCCCCAGGGACAGTCTGGCTGCTTGGGGCAGCTGCAGGACTGAGCCTGCCAAGAGGTCACGACTTCCCTCCTGCCTGCAGCCTGGGCCAGGACTGCTCTGAGATTTGAGGGAAACATGGACCCTTTTGGCCCTGCAGGGACAGGGCACATCCCACACCCAAGGGCTACAATGGGTGTGGGTAATTTTCTAGTTTGTTTCTTAATTTATTTGTAGAAGAGAAGCAAAAAAAAAAAAAAAAGTTTCTTATTTACACAAACCCTTCCTGTGGGAGTGTTATTCAGTGGGACAAGTTGGAACCCCATAACGCAGAGCCCCGCCTCTGGGGACGCCCACACCCTGGGCTTTTACCAGGCTCTGGGGGAAGTCTGGACACCACAGCGCTTCACCCTCCCCCTCCTTGACCTTCCAGACTTAACCTCCTCCTGGCCAGTATGCTGCCACAGGTTTGTGGGTGGAGCAGGCAAACAGGCCTCATTGGAAGCTGGCAGTTACTCACCCTCCCTTCTCCACTGAGTGGCATACAGATGGCCTCCTGGAATCCCTGAGGCTGGAGGGCAGTGAGTCATCAGATCTGGCACTGCCCATTTCTTACTCGGTGTCCAGCTCTGGGCCCATCATTGATGTGCCTAATGCTTTGGGCCTAGAATGGAGAGAAGCTTGGGGCAAATAACAAACCCACGAATTTCTCTGGCACAGAAAAGTAACTCAGGATGTGCTCAGCCCTACTCTTGAATTCTGTTTCTACTTATCAGGTTGGGTTGAACTGGATTGAGTTCCTGGAACTCTCATGGCTCTGGGCACTGGGAATCTGGAATCTTGGCTCTCCTGGCCTGCTCAGAATGTAGTGTGCCCTCCTTCGGTAGACCCCACCTCCTCTGCCCTGAGTGGAAGAGGTTGGGGCAACATTGACCCTCACTGGGGCAAAGCTTAGGCGCTGAGGAGACAGCAAACCTCAGTAAAGCTCTGTAATCTTGAGACAAGGGCTGACTCTAGTAATACTAAACAGCCTAGTTCAAGGTGAGGGATGCAGTGGAAACAGTGAACACACTAAGATTTGGACTAAGTGATAAGACGTTGGAGGAAAAGGCCACCCTACTGTCAGATGCCTAGAAACTGGACCCCTTCACCACCCCCCGTATTCACAGATCAAGCCCTGGCTATACTGACAACCAAGCTTTATTACTTTATTAGAGCTGAACAAGCATATTAAGAGTTAGGGCATGGAAGGGAGGAAGCAGGACCAGCTCATGGGCTGGAGATGAACCAAGAAGGGTTGTCCATGAGGTGAAGCTGGGTCAGAGGGAGCAGGCATGGTCGAGGCTGTGGTTACCATCCAGAAGGAGAAGGAGTAGTGGGGAGGGAAATCACTGCTCCTGGGTGCCCCAGGAAATGTAGTCTGGCTGGGTGGCCGCATGGTACTCATCAATGAGCTCCTGAACAACCTCCCTAGACCTGTCCATCTCATCAAAGTTGTCCTTGAACATGTCCTCCTTACGGAACTGCTCAAGGAAGGCATCCCGCTTCCGCAGCTTGTCAAACTGCTGGCAGGAACTTTCAAAGAGCTGAAAGAGATGAAAATCTCCAAAATGTGAGCCAGGGGGTTAGGAGTGAACTTGGGGAAGATGATGAAGGTGGCCAGTGGAACAGATTCTCCTAAGAATAGAAACCTAGACTCACCGAGGAGATGCTGGTGTGGTTGGCCATCATGAGCCCGCTGACCCGGTGGGCCGAGGGCAGGTAGGGAGACTTCCTCGACAGGGCCACCTGGATGCTGGCGGGGCCCCACGGGATGAAGTTGGCCAACTTCCGTTCCCGGATCCTCTGCAGGCTCTTGTGGACCTGGGGTGGGCACAGGAGCGGTGGAGGTGGCCTCTCCTCTACCCCTGCGGGTCCAGGGCGCGGGATGAAGGGGCCTCCCCTACCTGGGTGGGGTCCACCTCTCCCTGGATGATGTTGAGGATGGCGATGTAGCAGTGGTTGGTCTGGCGGTCTCGGCCTGTGGACACCATCACGTTCTTGGGCTGCAGCAGCCGCCTCATGACATCCAGGACCGTGGTCTTCCTCACGCTGGCCACCTGATGGGACAGTGAGACAGGGACCCGGCCAGCGCTCAGGGCACAGTCCCCCTTTGGCTTCTCTTTGGCAGAAGCCAAAGGCAGAGGGAGGGTGGAGAGCAAGTCAGCAAGAAAGTCGCCCGCTCTGTGCCAGTCCCTGAGCGCAGTGCCTTGGGGCCCGCAAAGGGCAGCTCCTGGGGCAGTGGGGAAGAGAGAAAGGCTGGGGCAGGGCCTGCTGGGCCCAGGGCCAGCCTGGCCTGGGACACTGAAGGCTGCTCTTACTGACTGGTCTGTAGTGAGCGGGGTGTAGCCGGTCATGAGGAAGTGGAGCCGTGGGGTGGGAATGAGCGAGGCGATGAGGCCGATGAGGTCATTGTTCATGTAGCCGGGGTAGCGCAGGGTGGTGGTGCTGGCCGACATGATGGTGGACACCTGGGGACAGGCGTGCCATGTCATGGGGCTCGGCCTGGGTGGGACCTTCCTTCCCCAGATGACCCTCCAGCAAGGAGGGCTTCCAGTCCAAAGGAGTCCGGGAGTGGGGGCCCACCAGCTGGTTGATCTGGGAGAAGGACGGGTTCTGGATGTGCAGGCGGTCTGTGGCAATCCGGTTCAGGGCTGTGTTGTCCAGCACCACCTGGGGGGACAGAAGAGCATCACAGCATCTTGAGGATAAAATGGGCATAGAAATAAGATATTGGCTTAGCCCCTGCTGAACTCCAAAGCCAGGAAGTAGGTTTGTTAGTTTAAAAAAAAAAGTACTGAGGCCGGGCGCGGTGGCTCATGTCTGTAATCCCAGCACTTTGGGAGGCCGAGACGGGCGGATCACAAGGTCAGGAGATTGAGACCATCTTGGCTAACACGGTGAAACCCCGTCTCTACTAAAAATACAAAAAATTAGCCAGGCATGTTGGCGGGCGCCTGTAGTCCCAGCTAATTCGGAGGCTGAGGCAGGAGAATGGCGTGAACCCGGGAGGCGGAGTTTGCAGTTAGCCGAGATCATGCCACTGCACTCCAGCCTGGGGGACAGAGCAAGACTCCGTCTCAAAAATAAAATAAAATAATAAAATAAAATAAATAAAATAAAATAAAAGTACTGCTGGGCATGGTGGCTCAGGCCTGTAATCCCAAGGCCAAGGTGGGAGGACCACTCGAGGCCAGGAGTTGGACACCAGCCTGAGCAACACAGCAAGATGCCATCTCTGTAAAAAATATAAATAAAAAAGTATAAATATATATATAATATATATAAATATATATATAATATATATATAATATATATACATATATATTAATATATATATAATATATATACGTATATATATAAATATAAATAAAAAATGAAAAGAAAGAAAAGTACTGTTTCTGGGGCACCATGAGATACTCTCGGACTACGCGGGGCAGTAAACAAACACGTGAGTACCCACATGTGCCATTCACTGTGCCTGGCTCTGGGAAGACCACAGAGACGAACAGGCACCGTCTTTCCCTTCATTAGGCCTACAGTCTCGTGGAGGGAGGCACACTAAATATAAAACAGAAAAGTATAGTTAACTCCCTGAAATACACATATAGGAATCTGATCTTGACTGAGTAGTCAGGAAGGGTTTTGCTAAGAAAGTTATCCTTGAGCTAAGAATACAAGCATGAGTGGGCATTAAGTAGGCAAAGGTGGGATACGTGGTGGTGTGGGGAAGGTATATTCACTTTGTTGAGAGTTTTGCTGCCTAAAAGGATTCTAAGAAACTTAGAAGTCAGGACCTTATTTCCTAATTTGGCCCACAGGTATGGCTTTGTTGGTCTTCTGTCTGTGTGTATAGGGGCTGAGGAAAGGTGGGGTGAATGAGACTCACTGGCCTGAGGAGACAGACCAAAGTCCTCTACCCTTTTTTTTTTTTTTTAAACACAAGGTCTTGCTCCATTGCCCAAGCTGGAGTGCAGTGGTGTCATCATGGCTCACTGCAGCCTCGACTTCCTGAGCTCAAGCAATCCCCCCACCTCAGCCTCCCGTGTAGCTAGGACTACAGGCACATGCCACCATGCCCGGCTAATTTTTTTTTATGTTATTTTTTGAGGCAGAGTCTCGCTCTGTCACCCAGGCTGGAGTGCAATGGTGTGATCTTGACTCACCGCAACCTTTGCCTCCCGGGTTCAAGTGATTCTCCTGCCTCAGCCTCCAAGTAGCTGGGACTACAGGCACATGCTACCAGGACTGGCTAATTTTTTTTTTTTTTTTTGAGACAGAGTCTCGCTCTGTCACCCAGGCTGGAGTGCAATGGTGCAATCTCAGCTCATTGCAACCTCCACCTCCCAGGTTCAAGCAACTCTCCTGCCTCAGCCTCCCAAGTAGCTGGGACTACAGGCATGCGCCACCACGCCCGGCTAATTTTGTTTTTTTAGTAGAGATGGGGTTTCTTCATGTTGGTCAGGCTGGTCTCAAACTCCCAACCATAGGTGATCCGCCCGTCTCAGCCTCCCAAAGTGCTGGGATTACAGGTGTGAACCACCGCACCCAGCTCTAATTTTTGTATTTTCTGTGGAGATAGGGTTTCACATGTTGCCCAGGCTAGTATTGAACTCCTGAGCTCAAGCAATCCATCTGCCTAGGCCTCCCAAAGTGCTAGAACTACAGTCATGAGCCACCACACCCAGCCCCTCAACTCTTTCTTTGCTCACCACACAGTCTGCGTTCTGCGTCAGCCTCTTGAGTGTCAGGAGTGAATTGTAGGGCTGAACCACTACGTCGCTCATCTCGTCCTGGTAGGGAAACACTGAATAAGTCTGCACTAGCTTCTTGGGGTACCTGAGAGAAAAGAGGATGGTGGCATAGTGAACTGGAAGGACCCCTCCATCACTGCCCGTATGTGCCATTTTGTACAAAAGGGGTGAGGGCAGAACTGAGTCTTCAGAGCCAAAAAGGATAAGCCTGAAAGCTTCAAACTCTGTAGATCCCCTCCCCTCCACAGGTAAACCCCCACCCCCCAAAATAGCTTCCAACATGGTCCTTGGGTGGGTCTGTCCCTATGACTCAAAAGGGGTAGTGGCAGACTTTCTAGCTCAAGATAAAAAAGCAATTACATTACCCAGGGAACCAGGGTTAATGCCCTCTCCCCAAACACAGGCTTGCCTGTCATTCAGTCGCTCCAGGAGGTAGGAGCCCAGGCCAGAACCCGTACCCCCAGCGATGGAGTGACACAGCACGAAGCCCTGTGTGCATACAGGAATAAACAGACTCAGTTTCTCCTGCCACACTCTCACAACACAATTCTGATACCAGATGGGTGGGGTCTTACCACACACATCAGGTAAGCAGTCAATTCTACAGTAGATGCCAGCTGGGTATCCACTAATTCACTTCAATTCTGGACTACCTACAGACTGTCCCTGACTTAGGATGGTTTAATTTAAGATGTTTTGGCTTTATGATGGGTTTATCAGGACATAATCCCATCTTAAATCAAGAAGCATCTGAATTACAATGGTTCAATTTACAATTTTTCAACTTCATGATGGGCTTATTGGGTTATAACCTGATGCATTTCTACTTATGGTATTTTCAATTTTTTTTTTTTTTTTTTGGAGACGGAGTCTTGCTCTGTCACCCAGGCTGTAGTGCAATGGACCGATCTTGGCTCACTGCAACCTCCACCTCCTAGGTTCGAGCCATTCTCCTGCCTCAGCCTCTCAAGTAGCTGGGACTACGGGCATGTACCACCACGCCTGGCTAATTTTTTTATTTTTCGTAGATACGGGGTTTCACCATGTTGGCCAGGCTGGTTTTGAACTCCTGACCTCAAGTGATCTGCCCACCTCGGCCTGCCAAAGTGTTGGGATTACAAGCATGAGCTACCGCACCTGGCCTCAAATTTGTTTTGGTTTTAGAGACAGGATCTCACTCAGTCCCCCAGACTGCAGTGCAGTGGTGTGATCATAGCTCACTGCAGCCTTGAATTCCTGGGCTCAAGGCATCTTCCTATCTCAGCCTCCAAGTAGCTAGGACTATAGGCATGCACCACCATGCCTGGATAATGTTTGTATATTTTGCAGAGATGGGGTTTCACCATGTTGCCCAGGCTGGTTTTGAACTCCTGGGCTCGGATGATCCACATGCTTCGGCCTCCCACAGTGCTGGGATTACAGGCATGAGCCACTGTGCCTAGTCAATATTTTCAATTTGTGATGTGTTTACATCCTGATAAACCCATTGTAAGTTGAGGAGTATCTGTACCTGAAGATAGCATCAGATCCCACAGAGTGAAGGCTCAGTCCCACAAGACTCTCCCACTTCCAATGCCAACACAAGCTTCAGGTTGTTTTATCTGTGCCTCTGACCAACCGGCTATAAATCGAGGTTCTCAGGACTGCTCCTTGGGTTCAATTAATTTGTTAGAGTAGCTCACAGAACTCAAGGAGACACTTACGTTCATCCATTTGTTATAAAGGATATTTTAAAGGATACAAATAAACAGCCAGATGAAGAGATACTGAGGGGAAGCTCTAGAAGGGTCCGGCGCACAGGAGCTGCTGCCCTGTGGCGTTGGGTTTGCACCCTCCTGGCCTGTGGATGTGTTCTTGTTCACCTTCCTGGAAGCCCCCAAACTCAGTCCTTTTGGATTTTTATGGAGGCTTCATTACACAGGTATGACTGATTAAATCATTGGCAATTGGTGCTCTACTCAATCTTCATCCCCTCTCCCTTCCCCAGAGGTGAGGGGTGGGCCTGTAAATTCCAACCCTCAGAGCACCAGGTTTGTTCCCCTGGCAACCAGCCCCCCATCCAGTGGCTATCTGGGACTTTCCAAAAATCGCCTCTTTAACATAAGCTCAGGTTTGGTTGAAAGGCACTTGTTCCTCCTTAGTACAGTGGTTAGTAAAATTAACTAATTAAAATAAAATGAAAGATTAAACTAAAAGAAAGGGGCTTGTTATAAATAACAAAAGACTGTCTTTCACCTTTATCACTCTGGAGCTGTTCTGGAGCTGTTTCAGAAACCAAGGACAAAAGGTCAAATATTTTAACAAAACATACTATTATTGCTCTAGTCCCTTAGGAAATTACATGGGTTATAAGAGCTGTAAGCCAGGAACATATCGCACCCAGCATGGGGAGAGATGGAGAGGCAGTCTCCAAGGATCTGGGGGAGAGACTTCGGCTTGGTACATTCTCCATTCCCAAAACGCCAATGTCTCAAAGCTTCCTCTTATGCATCCAGGCTGAGGCTCCTTGGGAAGGTTTGGAGCTGTAGAAGCAGCTGAATGACTCATGCCTAAGGGGCCGGTGCCATTCAGATTTATGACTTCCTTGAGAACAAAGATTATATCTTATTCACCTCAATATCCCACATCTGATGCTCCATAAACGGGTTTTGAATTGAATTGCTCCCCTCATATTACCTATCCAGGCCACCTCCTGACCTTTCCCCAGCACTCTTCAGCCTCCCTGCCCATTCCTTCCCCCACTCCATAACTTCACCTCCAAACTGTCACTTCCATCTGCTTCTCGGTCTATGATGTCAAAGATGTCTTCATGAATTTTCTCACCCTGTATAGAGATATGGAAAGGGAGGGTCAGGCCAAACGTTCCAGAGAGCATCTTTTCTCAGCACAGCACCAAGAATTCTGTCTACCCTGGAATATTGTTGCCACCCTGAAGCAGAGCCTAGGCTGTAGCCCTCAAACCAGAAGTGCTACTATTGCAAATGATTTGCACAAAATTTGCATAATTTTCCCTGGCTGTCCCTCTTGTTCGGGGCATCCTTTTGTCTCTTATTTTCTGTCAGTCCGGTCAAATTCCTAGTAGCTTGAGCCTGCCTTGCCTCTGGATGGGAATATCAAAGGTCTCTGGAATGGTCGCCTGGACACCTGGGAGAATCCGCTGGCCCAGTTGTTGCCAGCTCCTCCTCCATGTTCCGACAGGTAGATGTTCTCTGGATTGTAGAGCTTGGCATAGGGGGAGTTGAGGATGGAGTGGATCACCCGGGGTTCCAAGTCCAGCAGCACCGCCCGGGGGATGTAGTGCTCATCGTCTGCCTGTCAAGGGGAGTCCAGGAGGGGGCCCAATCAGCTAGGGCGGCCCAAGTCCGAAGTCCTCCCAACTCTGGCTCCCTCTGGCCCTCCCTCCTCAAGCCAGCCGCCTGGCCCCTCTGCCCAGCGGGGTTCCCAGTACCAGGCCACTCCCTTCCCTTCCGCCCCCTTGGCCACTGCCGCCCCCGGCCAAGTCGCTGGGGGCACCTGGTAGAAAAAGACGTCCTTGCGGTCAGTGCCCTCGGTGGCGAATTCCTCCACGATGCCCTCGGGGCTGATACCATGCTCGGCGCACAGCTGTTTCCAGAACTCGAACCCAACTGGGGGAGGGGGGAGATGCCCGGGTCTACTGGAGCCTTAAGGCCTGAGGAGCCCAGTTTTAGTCTCAGAGGCTGACACGATCAGAGGGTGGACCCAAGATGTCTGGGTTTGGTAGCTGCCCCAGCCCCGGGCTGGAGGCGCAGCTCTCGGTCTGGGTTATCCAGAGCAGCAGGGCAGGGGGTTCATGGAAGGGAAAGGGGGACTGGTGGAAGCCAGGCACTTGGGTGGGACCCGAAGGGGCAGAACCAGAGACCGGCGGGGCCGGCGCTCGCTTGCTCACTCTGGTTGCCGCACTGGCCCAGCTGCAGGGTGATGATCTCCCGGGGCATCGCTCTTCAGACGTGGGCGCGCTAGCCCCGGCCTGGCGAGAGTCACGGCTGAGACGAATGCCTGGCAGCCAGGCGCGCAGGACGTGGGGAGCGCGCGCTCTCTTCGCCTCTTGACGCGGATGCTCGGTCTGCGCGTGTGCAGCGCAGGCCTCTCCTCGGCCGGTGGGCCGGGGAGCCCAACCTGGGCATCATTTTCTCCCTCAGCAGTCGCAGCTGGAATTCCGCACAGGCGCAGAGTCAGGCCACGCCCGCTCCTGCCCACCGCTCTGCGCCTGCGCAGTGAGACTCGTCGGGGGTGGCAGGGTCAGAACCTGGATGTGTTGGGGAGGAGAGGAACGGGCGAGGGGAGGAAAGGGGAGAAGCGGCCAGGTGGATGTGCTTGTCCACGTGTAAGGAGTCATCTACCTATATTGGTAGGTGAGGACACTGTCAGCTTTGCTAGATCCAAGGGCTAGAAGCCAACTTTTCTTCGTTTAAATTTCTATTTTTTAATGGTGTTACAATACATACACATGTATGTTACCTTTTTATTTTTTAGAAGGGTCTCGCTCTGTCGCCCAGGCTGGAGTGCAGTGGCGCGATCATAGCTCACTGTAGCCTTGAACTTCTGGCTTAAGTGAGCCTCCCACTTCAGTCTCCCGAGTAGCTGGGACTACAGGCGTGTGCTACCACGCCCAGCTAATTTTTAAATTTTTAAAATGTATTTTTATAGAGATGGGGATCTCACCGTGTTGCCCAAGATGGTCTTAAACTACTGGCCTCAATCAATCCTCCTGCCTTGGCCTCCCAAAGTGCTGGGATTACAGGCATGAGCCACCACTCCTGGCCTAAATTTACCATTGTAACCATTTGTAAGTACTGCATACAGTTCTGTGGCACCAAGTACACTCACATTGTTCTGTAACCACCACCACCATTCTTTTCTAGAACTTTCTCATCTTCCCAAACTGAAACTCTATCGCGATTAAACAGTAACTTCCCCTTGACTACTCTAGGCACCTGATATGAGTGGAATTATACAGTATTTGTCTTTTTGGGTCCGGCTTCTTTCACTTAACATAATATCTTCAAGATCCTTCCATTTTGTAGCATGTGTCAGAATTTCCTTCCTTTTTACAACTGAATAATATTCCATTGTATAGATGTACCACATTTTGCATAACCATTCATCCCTCCATGGACATGTGGGTTGCTTCCACCTTTTGGCTATTGTGAATGTTGCTGCTTTGAATGTGAGTGTACAAATATCTGTTCGAGTCCCTGCTTTCAATTATTTTGGATATACACCCAGAGGCAGAATTGCTGGATCATATGGTAATTGTGTTTAATGTTCTGAGGAATCGCCATACGATTTTCCATGGTAGCTGCACCATTTTAAATTCCCACCAGTGATGCACAAGGGTTCAGTTAAATAAATTTTATAGGAGGCCATTGATTTGCACTGAGCTCCTGTGCTTGGCTCAACAGACCAAACCAAAATGGAGTCACTCACGCTAAAGTTCCATGTCACTAAGCAACACTAAGTTGTTTATCAAACCTTCAGAGGAATCAGGAGAGGGAAGGAAGAGCCAAAACCCCAAACAAGCCAGTGTTAGCCGGCATGATACGGAAGTCCTTTTACAAGAAAAGTAACTTTGAAAGGACCAATCTGCTTTTTTTCCTTCTGTTTCTATTTTTCTCTACCCTTTTTTGTCCATAAAAACTAACCTGTGCTTGACTCATCTGAACACTCATTCTATTTATTTTATGGAATGAAACGTAGCCTGATCTAGAATCACAAACACTGTAAATGCCACTTAAGTTTTTTTTTTTTTTTTTTTTTTTGAGACAAAGTCTCACTCTGTTGCCCAGGTTGGAGTGCAGTGGCATGATCTCGGCTCACTACAACCTCTGCCTCTCTCAGGTTCAAGCGATTCTCCTGGCTCAGCCTCCCTAGTAGCTGAGATTACAGGTGTGCACCACCACACCCGGCTAATTTTTTTGTATTTTCAGTAGAGACAGGGGTTTTGTCATGTTGCCCAGACTGGTCTCGAACCCCTGAGCTCAGGTAATCCACCTGCCTCAGCCTCCCAAAGTGCTGGGTTACAGGCATGAGCCACCATGCTCAGACAAGTAGCCAAGTTACAATCTTTTTTTTTTTTTTTTTTTTTTAGATGGAGTTTCGCTCTTGTTGCCCAGGCTGGAGTGCAATGGCTCGATCTCAACTCACCGCAAGCTCCATCTCCCGGGTTCAAGCGATTCTCCTGCCTCAGCCTCCCAAGTAGCTAGGATTACAGGCATGCACCATCAAACCCAGCTAATTTTGTATTTTTAGTAGAGATGGGGTTTCTCCATGTTGGTCGACCTCATGTGATCCACCTGCCTTGGCCTCCCAAAGTGCTGTGGGATTACAGGCGTGAGCCACCACGCCCAGCCTTTTTTTTTTTTTTTTTTTTTTGAGATGTAGTCGCACTCTGTAGCCCAGGCTGGAGTGCAATGGCTTGATCTCAGCTCAGTGCAACCTCTGCCTCCCAGGTTCAAGCAATTCTCCTGCTTCAGCCTCCCAAGTACCTGGGATTATAGGCACGCTCCACCATACCCTGCTAATTTTTGTATTTTTAGTAGAGACGGGGTTTCATCATGTTGGCCAGGCTGGTCTCAAACTCCTGACCTTGTGATCCCTTCCAAATGTTGGGATTACAGGCGTAAGCCACCGCACCCAGCCTCTGAGACTTTTTATGCAGCCTTGGAATCCTGGGCTCAAGCGATCCTTCCACCTCAGCCTCCTGAGTAGCTGGGACCACAGGCACATGCCACCATGCCAGCTAATTTTTTTTTTTTTTTTTTTGAGACAGAGTCTGGAGTGCCCAGGCTGGAGTGCACTGGCATGATTTTGGCTTACTGCAACCTCCGATTCCCGGGTTCAAGTGATTCTCTTGCCTTGGCCTCTTGAGTAGCTGGGATTACAGGCATGAGCCACCACGCCCAGCTAACTTTTGTATTTTTAGTAGAGACAGGGTTTCACCATGTTGGCCTGGCTGGTCTTGAACTCCTGACCTCAGGTGATCCACCCGCCTCGGCCTCCCAAAGTGCTGGGATTACAGGTGTGAGCCACCATGCCCGACCTTTACAGTGACTTTTCTGCATTCCAGCAGGCTGGCTGTTCCCTCAGGAATAATCTCCTGTGTGTCTGAATCATATATACCCAACTGTGACTAGAATAGTGAACTGTGAGTCCTGCATCAACCCAAACATGCTCTTTCACTCTGCATACTGCCCCTAAATTAGTCACTCTCAGAATCCATTTTAGTAAATGTTCCTCAGGAAGCCGATGATACTGATCTATGAAATGGAACAATTCCTCCACATTCTACTGTCTGGTTTCGATAATTACTTGGTTCCTTCACATTGACTACCTTCTTGGTAACCACAGGTCTCAGAGGTACTTTCTGTTGTCCCTGCATAATTTCCTCCTCTGTGGGTGACTCTGAGGCTAGTGTCCTGAGCTCAGCCAGACCCACATCTGTGCTTGGTCCAGCCTCAACTCCTAACCCAGCACCCTCTTTTACTTTCATTTTAGCCATTATAGATAACAATAATCAGGGGACTGAATATTTCACATTTTTCTTATTAGTTTGCATTTCCTTATGCATTCAATGAACCAATTCCTGGGAGTTGGATCCATCTCTAAATTCCACTAGTAAGTTTTACCTTTAGTAACTGATCTCAACAGAGTTGTGGCTTCACACCATGGTGACCACGTGGTCACCCAGGAATTGACGACCTCTTCCTCCACTCTTTTATCCTTTTTCTTCCCAAACCACATGTTTATGTGAGTCAGGGCCATTCCTGCAAATCCCACTTCACTGACACCAATTGTTTAGAGAAAACTGTAACCATTTCCTCTACTCTCACACCACAGCAATCATCCACACAGATTTCTGTGACCATACACATGGGGCTTTTGTTCCCCACCCAGCAGTGGACACCAGCTGGGTGTCCTTTAATTCAGTTCTAACACCATCTACCCAGAGACAGTGTCAGACCTCATAGGTTGAGGGCTTAGTCCCCAAGACTGCCTCCCTGCCCCGCACCAGTCCCAAGTCTGGGCCTCCAGAACTTCTGACCAGCAGGCTTCAAGTTGGGGTTCTCATGACCCCCTCTTTGGGTCCAATTGATTTGTGGGAGCAGCTCACAGAACTCGGGGAAACACTGACAATTACTGGTTTATTAGAAACCATATTGCAGGCCTAGTGTGGTGGCTCATGCCTATAATCCCAGCACTTTGGGAGGCCAAGGCAAGTGCATCGCTTGAGGTCAGGACTTCAAGACCAGCCTGACTAACATGGTGAAACCGTCTCTACTAAAAAAAAAAAAAATTAGCCAGGCGTGGTTGGTGGGTGCCTGTAATCCCAGCTACAAGGGAGGCTAAGGCAATGAGAATCGCTTGAACCCTAGAGGTGGAGGTTGCAGTGGGCCGAGATGGCGCCACTGCACTCCAGCCTGGGTGAAAGAGCAAGATTCCATCTGAAAAAAAAAAAAAAAAGCCAGCATATCGCAAAGGATACAGATGAAGAGACACGGAGGGTAAGGTATGAGGGCAGGGGTGTGGAGCTTCCATGCCCTCTCTGGGTGCTCCACCCTTCAGGAACCTCCAGGTGTTCAGGCATCTGGAAGCTCACTGAACCCTGTCCTCTTGGGTTTTCATGGAAGCTTTATGGGAGGGTCTTAAGGCCCACAGTCAGAAAGGCCCAGGAAGGTTAGAGTGAAAGGAGTGCGGAAGGTCAGATACTGCCCCTGAGGGCTAACACACTCAATATAATAACAAAAGACTAACAAGGACTATGAGAGTCATGAGCCAGGAGCTGTGGACGAAAACCAATATGTATCATAACACCATACCATCTTTGAAAAAAAAAATAGAGACGGGAGTCTCGCTGTGTTGCCCAGGCTCATCTCGGACTCCTGGGCTCCCTGGGCACAGTGGAACAGCCTGTAATCCCAGCACTTTGGGAGGCCGAGGCGGGAGAATCATTTGAGGCCAGGAGTTTGAGACCGGCCTGGGCAGTATAGTGAGGCCTCATCTCTGCAGAAAAAATTGTTTTAATTAGCCAAGTGTGGTGGTGGTGCCTGTAGCCCCACCCAGCTCCTTGGGAGGCGGAGGTTGCAGTGAGCAGAGATTCCGCTGCCACTGCACTCCAGCCTGGGCAAGAGCAAGATGCCTTGTCTCAAGAAAACAAAAACAAAAACAAAAACTCCCGGGCTCAAGCGATCGTCCCTCCTCCGCCGCCCAAAGTGCTGGGGTTACAGGCGTGAGTCCCAGCGCCCGGTCCATACCATCTTTTCCTTTATGTTTTGCACGTTTTATACTTTGTTAGAGAAAACATCCCCTATCCCAGTGTCATACAGCTATCTTTCCGTTTTCTTCCCAAAGCTCTGTAATAGCGTTGCTTGTTCCCTGTAGGTCTCTAGTTCATCTGGAATTTATTTGGAGGCCTGCCGTCAGATAGGATCTACTTTATCTTTTCCATATGGATGGCCAATTGTCTCCAAACCAATTACTGAAGAGGCGGTGCAGCCTCCCCCACCCCCTGGGGCGTTCCAAGTCTTCGCTGGGAAGACCTTTCCGTCGGTCTGTCAGTCTGTCCCTGCCTGGCGGGCTTTCTCTGGGAACCGCTGCAGACGCGCTGGCGAAAGCACCACCGCCAAGAGTTATGCTCAGACGAGAGATTTTGTTTTCTTCTCTCTCTTTTTTTTTTTTTTTTAAAGAACTCGGCCGCTTTCCAGTCCCCAGAATCCTCTGGGCTTCTAGAGAAGTCTCTGGCTCGCCCCACGCCCGCCTTCTACCCGGCCTCGGCTCAGTTTCCCTCCCCGCACCCCGCAGAGCCTCTCAGCTTCCTCCAGCTCTGGCCGGGAGGATCTCCAGCGTCCCCCAAGAGGACCCAGTAGTCTCGCCCTTTCAGGGAAGGGTTCATTGCTCCCTCTGAAGTTGAAGGGTGGGGTGGGAGCTCCTTCGTTAGCCTTGAGGCTCCCTTCCCCCAGCAGAACCGCTCCTTAGGGGCTGGCTGTTCTCAGAGGCTTTGCCAGGACTGTCTCCCAGTCGGCCCAGGTGAAGCGCAAGGCTTCAAGAGATGAGAATAAACTGACCCCCGGCCACGTGAGTCTGGTAGGGCTTTTACATAGTAAGCTAATGCCGGGCGCGGTGGCGCCATCTTGTAGTCCCAGGTACTTGGGAGGCCCAGGCGAGAGGATTGGTTGAGCAGAAGAGTTTGAGCCCAGTCTGGGCAACATAGCGAGACCCCCATCTCTAAAAATAATAATAATAATTAGCCGGGTATGGTGGCTCACGCCTGTAATCCCAGCACTTTGGGAGGCCGAGGCGGGCGGATCACTTGAGGTCGGGAGTTCGAGACCAGCCTGGCTAACATGGTGAAACCCCCGTCTCTACTAAAAAGACAAAAATGAGCCGGGTGGTGGCACATGCCTGTAGTTACAGCTGCTTGGGAGGCTGAGTCAGGAGAATCGCTTGAACCTGGGAGGCAGAGGTTGTAGTGAGCCGAGATCTCGCCACCGCACTCCAGCCTGAGCGACAGAGTAAGACTCCGTCTCAAAAAAATAAAATAGGCCGGCTGCGGTGGCTCACGCCTGTTATCCCAGCACTTTGGGAGGCCGAGGTGGATGGATCACCTGAGGTCAGGAGTTCGAGACCAGCCTGGCCAATGTGATGAAACCCTATCTCTACTAAAAATACAAAAATTAGCTGGACATGGTGATGGTGGCCTGTAATCCCAGCTACTTGGGAGGATGAGACAGGAGAATCGCTTGAACCCGGGAGGCAAAGGTTGCAGTGAGCCAAGACCGTGCCATTGCAGTCCAGCCTGGGCAACAAGAGCAAAACTCCGTCTCAAAAAATAAATTAATTAAATTAAATAAAGCAATAATAACAATGATAATTAGTTCATAAACACTCGGGAAACCGGAGAATTAAGTTTCTCCTTTTCTTGTGATTCGCAACAGTGCCTTACTCAAACATATAGTCTCCCAGAAGTTGAAGGATGAGTTGAAGTCTCCCAAAAGTTGGAAAACTTTCTTCAAATCCCAGGTTGTAGGCAAGCAGGTTAGAAAACGTGAATATGGCTGGCCGGGTGCAGTGGCTCATGCACTTTGGGAGGCCGAGGCACGTGGATCACCTGAGGTTGGGAGTTCGAGACCAGCCTGACCAACTGGAGAAACCCTGTCTCTACTAAAAATACAAAAAATTAGCTGGTCGGCCAGGCGCGGTGGCTCACGCCTGTAATCCCAGCACTTTGGGAGGCCGAGGCGGGCGGATCACGAGGTCAGGAGATCGAGACCATCCTGGCTAACACAGTGAAACCCTGTCTCTACTAAAAATACAAAAAATTAGCCGGGCGAGGTGGCGGGCGCCTGTAGTCCCAGATACTCGAGAGGCTGAGGCAGGAGAATGGCGTGAACCTCGGGGGGCGGAGCAGCCTGCAATGAGCCGAGATCGCGCCACTGCACTCCAGCCTGGGCGACAGCGAGACTCTGTCTCAAAAAAAAAAAAAAAAAAAAAAATTAGCTGGGCATGGTGGCGCATGCCTGTAATCCCAGCTACTTGGGAGGCTGAGGAAGGAGAATCACTTGAACCTGGGAGGTGGAGGTTGCGGTGAGCTGAGATCGTGTCATTGCACTCTAGCCTGGGCAACAAGAGTGAAACTCCGTCTCAAATTAAAAAAAAAAAAGAAAACATGACTCCGAGTTGGAGGAGTTGCACGGCACACTTCCTCTCAGAAGCCATCTCTAACACACAGGAGGCTCCTCTCTTTCTGGTCTTGTAGAAATGGGTTGGAAATTGAAATGCACTCGCAGAACTGACCGTAGCTCTCCCAGTCATTAGCAGGGTATGCTTTCCAATCAATATGGGTTAAATGAGATGATGCATGAGCACCTAGCACAGTGACTGACTCATAGTAAGCACTTAACAAATATTAGCCACTGTTATTATCACTAGATGCAATCGGAACTGAAGTATATAGCTTGGCTGCTGCTGCAGATGAAAGATTTTTTTTTTTTTGAGACAAAGTCTTGCTCTGTCACCCAGGCTGGAGTGCACTGGCACAATCATGGCTCACTGCAGCCTTGACCTCCTGGGTCCTGGGCTCAATTGATCCTCCCACCTCAACCTCCTGAGAAGCTGGGACTACAGACACATACCACCATATTGACTAATTTTTGTTTGTTTCTTTGTTTTTGAGACAGAGTCTCACTCTGTCGCCCAGGCTGGAGTGCAGTGGCACGATCTCGGCTCACTGCAACACCCCCGTCTCAGGTTCAAGCAATTTTCCCACCTCAGCCTCTCAAGTAGCTGGGATTACAGATGGCAGCCACCATGCCCAGCTAATTTTGTATTTTAAGTAGAGACGAAGTTTCATCATGTTGGCCAGGCTGGTCTTGAACTCCTGACCTCAGGTGATCCTCCTGCCTTGGCCTCCCAAAGTGCTGGGATTACAACCATGAGCCACCTCACCTGGCTTTTTTTTTTTTTTTTTTGTAGAGACGGGAGTTGCCTAGGCTGGTCTTGAACACCCAAGTGCTTATGATCCCACAGATTCAGTTTAAGATCGAACTTTCATGAGGTTCAGCAGAAAGTCCAGGGTCATGGTCCTTCTCATAGGTTTCACATCCAGGGCCTCAAGGTCATGTACCCATGGCTTGATTGTTGAATGTTGACTTTAATTGGCTTGGCTGCAAGTTCTCTGGTCCTGGTTGTGATAATGCAGTGGGATGTGCTGTTCCTTAGTCTGAGGCCTTGGTTGGCCTCTGATAATAAACGTAGCATTTGTAAACTAACAAGTTTGTTAAATGTCCAGAGCCTTTCTTGGACATCCCAGGTGGAATAAAACATGTTTTGGGATGCACTTTCATTCTGACCTTTCCTGAATGCCTAGCCTGCAGTATGTCAGGAGCACAGGTATCTTGTCAAGGTGAGGAGGTAGAAGTGTGAGGTGGCGGAATGAGGCTGTGGCAGGGACTGGGAAGAAGAGCAGCTAATTAGAGCTTCTTCCAGTCATGAGACTGGAATCTTATGACCCCGGGAAGTTTAACTTTCGAAATAAAGAAAAGGGGGCCAGGCGCAATGGCTCACGTCTGTAATCCCAGCACTTTGGGAGGCCGAGGCGGGCAGATTGCCTGAGGTCAGGAGTTCGAGACCAGTCTGGCCAACATGGTGAAACCCCATCTCTACTAAAAATACAACAACAACAACAACAAAAAATTAGCCAGACATGGTGGCGTGCGCCTGTAATCCCAGCTACTCAGGAGGCTGAGGCAGGGGAATTGCTTGAACCAGGGAGGTGGAGGTTGCAGTGAGCCGAGATTGTGCCACTGCACTCCAGCCTGGGCACAGAGCAAGACTCCGTCTCAAAAACAAAACAAAATAAAACAAAAAAGAAAAGGAAAAATTAAAACAATGATGGCAAAGAGCCGACGCTCTTTATGTGAAGGGAGTTGTACTAAATTCATATTTTAGTTGTGAAATAGAACAAAATGGGCTGTTTCTGTAGTTTTTTTTTTTTTTTTTTTTTCGGAGACGGAGTCTTGCTCCGTCGCCCAGGCTAGAGTGCAGTGGCGCGATCTCGGCTCACTGCAAGCTCCGCCTCCCGGGTTCACGCCATTCTCCTGCCTCAGCCTCCTGAGTAGCTGGGACTACAGCTGCTGCCACCGCGCCTGGCTAATTTTTTGTATTTTTAGTAGAGACGGGGTTTCACCGTGTTAGCCAGGATGGTCTCGATCTCCTGACCTTGTGATCCGCCCGTCTTGGCCTTCCAAAGTGCTGGGATTACAGGCGTGAGCCACCGCGCCCGGCCCTGTTCCTGTATTATTTTCTCAAGGAACAGGAAAAAGAAAATAAGCCTAAAAGTAATCCTGTTTGTAGATCATTTGATTATTCTTTTTTTAATTATGCATCTATACTAGGCTGGAACACTGGAATTTTTTTCTTGGTAGTTTTTTTTTTGTTTTTTTTTTTTTTTTTTTTTTTTTGAGATGGAGCCTTACTCTATCGCCCAAGCTGGAGTGCAGTGGCGCGATCTCGGCTCACTGCAAACTCCGCTCCTCCAGTTCACGCCATTCTCCTGCCTCAGCCTTCCAAGTAGCTGGAACTACAGGCGCCCACCACCACGCCCAGCTAATTTTTTGTATTTTTAGTAGAGATGGGGTTTCACCGTGTTAGCCAGGATGGTCTTGATCTCCTGACCTTGTGATCCGCCCACCTCAGCCTCCCAAAGTGCTGGGATTACCGGCGTGAGCCACCGCGCCCGGCCCCTTTTCTTTATAGATTTATTTGCCATATATATATTTTTTTCTTTCCCACTCTTATTCTAGGTTCAGTGGGTACATGTGCAAGTTTGCACACTGTTTTGTTTTGTTTTGTTTTGAGACGGAGTTTCGCTCTTGTTGCCCAGGCTGGAGTGCAACGGCACAATCGGTTCACTGCAACCTCTGCCTCCCGGGTTCAAGCGATTCTCCTGCCTCAGCCTCCCCAGTAGCTGAGACTACAGGCATGCGCCACAACGCCCGGTTAATTTTGTATTTCTAGTAGAGACAGGGTTTCTCCATGTTGGCCAGGCTGGTCTCAAACTCCCGACCTCAGGTAATCCACCTGCCTCGGCCTCCCAAAGTGTTGGGATTACAGGTGTGAGCCACCACGCCCGGCCTTGCACACTATTTTAAGCTCAGAAAATAGAGATAGCAAACCAAAGTCATATGGTTTTGTGAAGGAGATAGACATACCAAAAAGTTAGCACCGAGTGTAGAATACAGAACTCCTCGTCTTCATCTTCCTCTTCCACCTTTTTCTGGGCAACTTTAGCAGGACCCTTTGCGCCATCAGACTTTCCTTTTGACTTATAGACAGCAACATCCTTCTCATACTTTTCCTTCAGCTTTGCCGCCTGAGTGATGTAAGGCTGCTTTTCACTGTCATTTAAGTTCTTCCACATCTCACCCAGCTTTTTTGCCACGTCTCCAATAGGGATGCCGGGGTTTGTGGATTTGCTCTTGGGGCAGAATTCTGAACAGAACAGGAAGAATCAGACGGTGGCCTTTTGGGGGCATTAGGATCCTTCTTCTTGCCTCCTTTAGCTGGTCCATAATCCTTAATTTCCTGATCATAGTGCACTTTATCCGCCTTTGCCAGTTCATTGAATTTAGATTTCTCTTTCTTGGACATTGTCTTCCACCTCTCAGAGCACTTTTTGGAAAATTCTGCAAAATTGACGGGGACTTTTGGGTTTTTCTTCTTATGTTCTTCTCTGCACGTCTGCACAAAGAAGGCATAAGCAGACATCTTGCCCTTTGGTTTCTTGGGGTCACCTTTAGCCATCCTGAGTGTATTGTTCACTAGTCTTGTTCTTCAAATATTATAGCCAATCATGCCACACTTGCCTGTGATCTCTCCAACATAAAACCACATTCACACCTCAGTGGCCACCAAATCATTCAGCACCACTTCCTTAACTGTGAGCGGTTTGAAGCTACCAGTTTGAGCACTAGTGACTTATTTTTTTCCCCCAGGCTTTGGATAGCTCTAGGGATCTCAACAGGGGTGGAGGAACCAGCTCAACTTTGGCATAGTACCAAAATGTGGCCAATTGAGGTTTCACATAAGTCACAGCAGCATTGTTCACTAGCGCCAGAGTCACCTCTGTGAGGTTACGGACAAATTAGGCCGTGGTTCTAGGATGGAAAGTCCGTCATCCCAAACAGGCAGCTGAACATCCAAAAGATTGGTTTTATAGACAGAAAAGGACTGAGGAAAGCAGAAACAGAGAACAAAAAGTGGATTGGTTGTTTCAAAGCGATTTCCTTACAGGATTGAAACAGAGGGGGCCTCATTATCATGGCAACAGGTAAACTGAGCTCTTTAGATTGGGTGCTGTGAATCTCGTGGTGTGGTTTTTTAAAATTTATTTAATTTAATTTTTTTTTTTTTTTTGAGACAGAGTCTCGCTCTACCACCCAGGTTGGAGTGCTATGGCATGATCTTGCCTCACTGCAAACTCCGCCTCCCAGGTTCAAGCGATTCTCCTGCCTCAGTCTCCCGAGTAGCTGGGATTACCAGCGCGCACCACCATGCCCAGGTAATTTTTGTATTTTTAGTAGAAACCAGGTTTCACCATGTTGGCCAGGCTGGTCTCAAACTCCTGATCTCAAGTGATCCTCCTGCCTTGGCCCTCAAAGTGCTGGGATTACAGGCATGAGCCACTGTGCCTGGCCTTTTTTTCTTTTTTTTTTTTTTTTTGAGATGAAGTTTCACTCTTGTTGCCCAGGCTGGCACGGTGCAGTGGTGCGATCTCGGCTCACTGCAACCTCTGCCTCCTGGGTTCAAGCGATTCTCCTGCCTCAGCCTCCCAAGTAGCTAGGATTACAGGCATGCACCACCACACCCAGCCTAAAGTACCTTTTTCTGTCTCCATATGACTCCATTTCCCTGCAGCCTCAGATGCCAACTCGTTTCCTCTTTGGAGCTTTCTGCCGCCTAGGCTCTTGCAGTATTCTTCTCTATGGCTGTGCCTTTAGCTGCAAATAAAAAAAAAAAAGAATCCAAGTCAAGTAGCTTGAACCATAGGAAAAATATACCTCACATTTGAAGAGCTTCAGGGCTGATTAATTTGAAGACTCAGCAGTGTCATCGGGGACTTGGGTGCCTTCCACCTTTTTTTTTTTTTTTTTTTTTGAGACAAGGTCTCACTCTATCACCCAGGCTGGAGTACAGTGGCATGATTTTGGCCCACCACAGCCTCGACCTCTGGGCTCAAATGATCCTCCTGCCTCAGCCTCCCAAGTAGCTGGGAGTACAGGCATGCACCACCATGCCCAGCTAATTTTTTTGTTTTTTTTTTTTTTTGGTAGAGACAGGGTTTCACCATGTCACCCAGGCTAGTCTTGAACTCCTGGGATCAAGCAATCTGCTTGCCTTGGCCTCCCAAAGTGCTGGGATTACATGCATGAGCTGCTGCTCCCAGCTACCGTCCACCATTCTGATCTACCACCCTGAAGACGATGGCTTGTCCTAAAGGTGCTCTCTGCACTGTTCGAGGATGACTGCAGCAGTGTGTGATGGTTAATTGGGTGTATTACTTGACTGGGCTAAGGGATGCCCAGATAACCGGTAAAACATTATTTCTGGCTGTGTCTGTGAGGATGTTTCTGGAAGGGATTCTCATTTGAGCTGATGAACTGAGTGAAGCAGATGGCTCTCCCAGTGTGGGTAGGCATCACCCAATTCATTAAAGGCCTGAGTAGAACAAAAGGATCGAGCAAGGGTGAACTCTCTCTCTCTGCTTGCGCTGAGACACCCATTTCCTCCTACCCTCAGACTTGGGCTTCCAGACTCAGAGTGGGACCCACATCATTGGCCCTCAGCTGATTACCTGGCGTTTGGACTCAGACAGAATTACACACTGGCTTTCCAGGTTCTCCAGCTTGCAGAGAGCATATCATGGGTCTTCCTGGCCTCCATAACCACATGAGCCAATTCCTATAAATCTCCTCATATCTAAATATCTATCTGTATTCTATATCTAGAACCTACTGGTTCTGTTTCTCTGGAAAACCCTAATACAAGTCATTCCAATGCTATATCCCAACATGAAAAAATGCAGCTAGAGAGTGTGTCTTTTCCCACATGTTTCTTTATTTTTAACCAATGAGGAGACCTTCCCCAGAAGCCCCCAGAAGTCTTTATCCTCACATCTCACTGGCTTGTATTGCATTATATGCCCCTTCCTAAATCAGTCCCTGGCAGGGAAATTGTGATAACAATGATTGGCTTGGATTAATCAGGACTCATTGCTGAACCACTTGGAGGAAGGGTGGAATGCAAAACGAAATCGAGGCTTTGTCCCAAATGAAGGGGTAGGCAATGAAACCATACTGACACACGCCAGTTTTCCTTCTGCTTTTTTTGCTGGCTCCTTCATTTTTCTTTGCCATTCACTGTCAGGTTCTAGTCTAGGCCTCTTCCAATCTAGGATGTTCCCAGACCACATATTCTCCCTGGAAGATCCTATTCATGCTGTTAAATACAATTTACAGGAGGCCATTGCTTTAGACTAGCCTCCTGTCCTAGGCCCTAGCAATCCAGACCAAACCAGAATAGAGTCACTCATGCTAGATGTTATGTAATCAAACTGAGCTCTGAAACACGCCTATTAAAAAAAAAAAGAAAAGAAAAGCCAGGCGTAGTGGCTCACACCTGTAATCCCAGCACTTTGGGAGGCTGAAGCGGGTGGATCACCTGAGATCAGAAGTTCGAGACCAGCCTAAACAACATGGAGAAACCCCCATCTCTACTAAAAATACACAATTAGCCAGGCATGGTGGCGCATGCCTGTAGTCCCAGTTACTCAGGAGGCTGAGGCAGGAGAATCACTTGAACCCGGGAGACGGAGATTGTGTGAGGTAAGCTGAGATTGCACCATTGCACTCCAACCAGAGCAACAGGAGCAAAACTGTCTCAAAAAAAAAGAAAAGAAAATGTGCTTTATTTTTTATTTATTTATTTATTTTCAAGACGGAGTCTTGTTCTGTTGCCCAGGCTGGAGTGCAGTGGCGCAATCTAGGCTCACTGCAAGTTCCACCTCCCGGGTTCACGCCATTCTCCTGCCTCAGCCTCCCAAGTAGCTGGGACTACAGGCACCCGCCACCATGCCCGGTTAATTTTTTTGTATTTTTTAGTGGAGACAGGGTTTCACCATGTTAGCCAGGATGGTCTCAATCTCCTGACCTCGTGATCCACCCATCTCAGCCTCCCAAAGCGCTGGGATTACAGGCGTGAGCCACCACACCCGGCCAGAAAATGTGCTTTAAATTCAAGGGCCCAGGCACGGTGGCTCGTGCCTGTAATCCCAGCCTGCACTTTGGGAGGCCTAAGTGGATGGACTATTTGAGGTCAGGAGTTTGAGACCAGCCTGGCCAACATGGTGAAACCCCATCTCTACTAAAAATACAAAAATTAGCCAGGCATGGTGGTGCACACCTGTAATCCCAGCTACTTGAAGGCTGAGGGAGGAGAATTGCTTGAGGTTGGGAGGCAGAGGTGGCAGTGAGCTGAGTGAATGGCACTTGCACTCCAGCCTGGGCAACAGAGTGAGACTCTGTCTCAAAAAAATAAAATAAAATTAAAAAATTCAAGGGACCATTGGAACCTTTGGAAAGACTAGTGGCCCTGGGCCATGGAGTAAAAACTAGATTGCAAAAGGTTACTTATCCTTTTTGTATTTTTGAATTTTTAATTTAATTTTGCTAATCTCTGTATCATTCCAATTTTAGTATATGTGCTGCCAAAACAATCACTGCTTATCCTTATACACAGTTGGCACAAATGGATGTTTGAGAAATCATAAAATTGAGATGTGTGGAAGATAAGGAAGTGGTCGGTGAGTATACACTTTTTTTTGGAGGGTTCAGGGTCTCGCTCTGTTGCCCAGGCTGAAGTACAGTGATATAATCACCATGCACTGGAGCCTCAACCTCTCAGGCGCAAGCAATCCTCCCACCTCAGCCTACTGAGTAGCTGGAACTACAGGCACATGCTGCCATGCTCGGCTAGTGAAAAAAAGTTTTTTGATGCAGATATAGCAAAATATTGCTTATAATTATCAATATTTTAAAAATACAGAAATTGCTGGGTGTGATGGCTCACACCTGTAATCCCAGCATTTTGGGAGGCCAAGGTGAGAGGATCAATTGAGCCCAGGAGTTTGAGACCAGCCTGGGCAACATGCAGACCCCCTCTCTCTACAAAAAAAAAAAATAAATAAATAAAAATTAGCCAGGCATGGTGGCACATGCCTATAGTTCCAGCACTTTGGGAGGCTAAGGCAGGAGGATTGCTTGAGCCCAGGAGTTTGAAGTTACAGTAAGCTATGATCGTGCCATTGCACTCTAGCCTGGGCAACAGAGTGAGACCTTGTCTCTAAAAAAAAAAATTAAATACAGAAGTTATTAGGCCCACTTCAAGATCTCGTTATTGAATGCATTAATAAAGGACACAAAATAAGAGAAAATGTATAACTATGTCAAAAATTATTCAGGCAACTTAAAAATATTGTAACAACATATTGTATATAATTGGTTCCTGTGGTAATTCTATGTGTATCATTTTATGTATTCAAAAAACACCGGGGCGGTGGCCCATGCCTATAATCCCAGCACTTTGGGAGGCTGAGGCAGGCGGATCACCTGAGGTCAGGAGTTTTGAGACCAGCCTGGCCAACATGGTATTTTTGTACTGAAAATACAAAAACATTAGCTGGGCGTGGTGGTGGGCATCTGTAATCCCAGCTACTTGGGAGGCGGAGGCAGGAGGATTGCTTGAACCGGGAAGGCAGAGGTTGCACCACTGCACTCCAGCCTGGGTGACAGAGCGAGACTCCGCCTCAAAAAACAAAAAAACAAAAACAAAAAAACCCCCACCAGACTGCCGAAGGAATCCACAGTTAAAAAAGGTTAGGAACCCTTGCTCCAAGAGAAAAGAGAGAAAGGGAGACTTGTAGTGTCTGGGGAACCTGGCTTTTCAGGAGAGAAGAGAGGCTAACATGTTAAAATACTGCAAGGGCAGAGAGGGGATTTTGAGAGCCAAGGTCCCTGAGGAGGCTGAACTACTGGGATGCAGGGCTCAGGTGGAGGGATTAACTACAGGAAGGAAACCTTTCCCACAATAAAAGGGAGGAAAGAATAAGAGTGGATAAAAATAAATGTTTCAGTGGGGTGGGAGTGGGGGGCAGGAAGTTGAGGGGGCTTCTGCCTGATGGCTTCTATTTTCACCTACAAGTAGGAGTGAAGTTATCTGTCGAGAGTTACAATGAGAAGGGAGGAGGATAAAGGTAGGAAACAGAAAGGACTGACAAGGACAGCCCAGAAGAGCTCCCAGCCCAGGAGTGGAGTGGCCAGAGACCACCGGGTTGTCATGGCAACCACCTGCTTGGGTGTGCACTGCCTCCATCAGTGCTCAGCTGCCAAGTGTGGGATAAGAGGGCAGGAAGTCAGCTGGAGCCAGGGCTGGGGTTCTCCCAGGAGGATGAGGGGAGGATCAGGGGAATGGAGGAAGCATGGATCAGCATATCCAGGCTGCAGGAAGAAGAATGTGATGCTAGAATGGGGCTGATAGCTGAGGAGGGTGAATAAACACAGGGAAGAAGAATGAGACCAAGGGAATGAGAAAGTGGAGATGCAGGAAGGGATGAACCACGGATGAGCCACTGAAGTTTTTTTTTTTTTTTTTAAAGACAGAATCTTGCTGTGTTGCCCAGGCTGGAGTGCAATGGCATGATCTCAGCTCACTGCAACCTCTGCCTCTTGGGTTCTAGCAATTCTCCTGCCTCAGCCTCCAGAGTAGCTGGGACTACAGGCATGCACCATCATGCCTGGCTAATTTTTGTATTTTTAGTAGAGACGGGGTTTCACCATGTTGGCCAGGCTGGTCTCGAACTCCTGACCTCAAGTGATCTGCCCGCGTTGGCCTCCCAAAGTGCTGGGATTACAGCCACCACGCCCAGCCAGAGCCAGTGAAGTTTAAGGTTAAGGAATAGTTCATGGATGGCAAGTGCTGGGCTCTGGCCACTGTGTGGGCAAGTGAAATAGGGAAGAGGTAAAGGGTGTTGGTAAAGGGGAACTGCCAGTCCAGCCAGGACCATCCAGATGGACATATTAGGTTGATGCAAAAGTAATTGTGCTTTTTGCCATTAAAGGTAATGGCAGCCGGGTGCGGCAGCTCACGTCTGTATTCCCAGTACTTTGGGAGGCCAAGGTGGGTGGATCCCCTGAGGTCAGGGGTTTGAAACCAGCCTGGCCAACAAACATGATGAAACCCGTCTCTACTAAAAATACAAAAATTAGCGAGATGTGGCGGTGGGCACCTGTAATTCCAGCTACTCAGGAGGCTTAGGCAGGAGAATCACCTGAACCTGGGAGGCAGAGGTTGCACTGAGCCAAGATGGAGCCATACCGCTCTAGCCTAGGTAGCAGAGTGAGACTGTGTCTCAAAAAATAAATAGATAAAAAATTAAAAAATAGGCCGGTCGCGGTGGCTCACGCCTGTAATCCCAGCATGATCCCAGGTGGATCATGAGGTCAGGCACTGGAGAACAGCCTGGCCTACATAGGGAAACCCCGTCTCTACTAAAAATACAAAAAATTAGCCGGGCGTGGTAGCAGATGCCTGTAATCCCAGCTACTTGGGAGGCTGAGGCGGGAGAATTGCTTGAACCTAGGAGGCAGAGGTTGCAGTGAACTGAGATTGTGCCACTGCACTCTAGCCCGGGCAACAGTGCGAGACTCCGTCTCAAAAAACAAATAAATAAATAAAATAAAATAAAGGTAATGGCAAAAACTGCAACTACTTTTGTACCAACGTAATAAAAGTCACCTGGGATGAGAGTGAGACCCCACCACCACCACCGCCCCGCCACCCAATGTGGAGAGGAAGGTCTTCTGGAAATATGGAGGAGTGATTTTGAAGTCATTAGATCATTGGAACAATAGTAGATAGAGGCCAGGTGCAGTGGCTCACGGCTGTAATCCCAGCACTTTGGGAGGCTGAGGCAGGAGGATCACTTGAGGTCAGGGGTTCGAGACCAGCCTAACCAACATAACGAAATGCTGCTTCTACTAAAAATACAAAAATCAGACAGATGTGGTGGCATGCACCTGTAATCCCAGCTACTTGGGAGTCTGAGGCAGGAGAATCGCTTGAACCTGGGAGGTGGAGGTTGCAGTGAGCCAAGATTGCGCCATTGCACTTCAGCCTGGCAACAGAGAAAGTTAAAACAAAACAAAACAAAACAGAAAAACCTCTAACCTTTATAAAAGAGGCTACAGCCTGGGCAACACAATGAAACCGCCGTCTCTTAAAAAAACCTAAAAATTAGATGAGCATGGTGTTGTGTGCCTGTACTTCTAGCTACTCCAAAGGCTGAGGTGGGAAGATTGCTTGAGCCCAGGAGTTTGAGGCTGCAGTGAACTACGATTGCACTATTGCACTCCAGCCTGGGTGACAGAAAAAAAAAAAAGTATGGTGGTTTCCAGCCCAGGAAGGTGGTCCCCTCCCATACCCCACCCAACCAGAAAGTATTTGCAAACCCACAGAGGCCTTTGGTTTTATCACAATGCTGTGGGTGGGTGATACTGGCATTTGGTACCTAGAGATTAGGGAGGCTAAACACTCTGCGATGCACAGGAGAGCTCCACACGCTGATGAATTGTCCTACACAAAATGCCAGTCATGCATCTCACACATTTTATGGATAAGCAGACTGAGGCTCACAGAGCTGAGGTATGTGCCTACTTTTGGGAGCTTCTGTAGCATTGAAATTATATTAAGACTTTTTTGTTTAAGAGATAGGGTCACTGCAGTGAGATGAGATCATCCCACAACACTGCAGCCTGGGCAACAGAGCAAGACCTTGTCTTGGGCATGGTGGCTCACACCTCTAATCCCAGCACTTTGGGAGGCCTAAGTGGGAGGATCGCTTGAGGCCAGGAGGCCGAGGCTGCAGTCTTTGCACCACTGCACACCAGCCTGGGTGACAAAACAAGACTCTGTTTCAAAGAGAGAGAGACAGAGAGAGAGGGTCTCGCTCTGTTGCCCAGGCTGGCCTCCAATTCTTGGACTCACACAATCTTCCTGCCTCAGTCTTCCAAGTAGCTGGGACTACAAATGCGTGCTACTATGCATGGCTTAAGATTTTGTGTCTATATCTGAGGTCCCTGTGGCAGACAGTGTCAAGCAGCAAGTCTCACCCTTTCACCCTAGTTACCGCCCAGTGATTGGTCTGTGTTTGCCACAGTTCAGGCCAATGAGATGTAAGCAGAAGTCATGGAGCAGGGCTCCTGGGTAAACTTTCTCAAAAGGGCAAGTGAAGCTGGATGCTCCTTCCCCATTGGCTCTGCTCCTTCCTACCTACCTTCCTTCCTCCCTCCCTCCCTCCCTCCCTTCCTTCTTCCTCTCTCTCTCTCTCTTTCCCTCCCTCCCTCCCTCCTTCCTTTTTTTTTTTTTTCTTTTTTAACGGGGTCTCACTCCATCACCCAGGCTGGAGTGCAGTGGCATGATCTCGGCTCATTGCAGCCTCAACCTCCCGGGCTCAGGTGATCCTCCCACCTCAGCCTCCCAAGTAGCTGGGACTACAGGTGCATGCCTCCCAGCTAATTTTTGTGTTTTTTTCTGTACAGACCAGGTTTCACCACATTGCCCAGGCTGGTCTCAAACTCCTGGGCTCAAGTAATTATCCTGCCTCCGTCTCCCAAACTGCTGGGATTCCAGGTGTGAGCCACCATGCCCAGTCTCTGCTCCCTTCTTTCTGCTAGGAACTTGGTTCCACAGCCATCTTGTGCCTATGAACACAAAAGCCACATGTTAGTGATGGTGGAGCAGAAAGAAAGAAAGACCACGTGTTCTTGCTGACTTTCTAAGAAGCGCCCCAGACCTGGACTGCCCACCTCTGGATTTAACAAATGAGAAAAACAAACTATTATTTGTTTAAGCTACTGTTAATTGGTTGTTCTGTTGAATGCATTTCTACCTGATAGAGTCATAGGGCCAGTTAGTAACCCGGGTTTTGACTCTCACAATCTAATATGCTTTCCTTGGCAGCAGTGGATCTCCAAGTGTGGTCCCCGGACAGGCAACATCAGTATCACGGAGAAACTTGTTAGAAATGCAGAATATCATATGCCACCCCAGACCTTCTAAGTCAGAAACCGTGGGGGTGGGCCCAACGATCTGGTTTAACAAGCCCTCCCAGTGATTCTCATGCACCGAAAGTGTGAGAACCACCGTTCTGTAGCCATGCTCTTCACTGTGTGGTTCTGGACAACCTGGGAGCTTGCTTAAAATATACCATTTCAGCCGGGTGCAGTGACTCACACCTGTAATCCCAGCACTTTGGGAGGCTGAGGTGAGCGGATCGCTTGAGCCCAGGAGTTTGAGACCAGCCTGGGCAATATGGAGAGACCCCCATCTCTACCAAAAAAAAAAAAAAAATCAGCCAGGTGTGTTGATGCACGTCTGTAGTCCCAGCTACTCAGAGGCTGAGGTGGAAGGACCCCTTGAACCTAGGAGGCTGAGACTGCAGTAAGCCATGATGGCGTCACTGCACTCTAGCCTGGGGGACAGAGCCAGACCCTGTCTCAAAAAAAGGAAAAGCAAGGCCAGGTGCAGTGGCTCAAGCCTGTAATCCCAGCACTTTGGGAGACCAAGTCTGATCGCTTGAGCCCAGGAGTTCAAGACCAGCCTGGGCAACATGGAGAAACCCTACAAAAAATATAAAAATATAAAAAATGCAAAAATTAGCTGGATATGGTGGCACACACCTGTGGTCCCAGCTACTGGGGAGGCTGAGGTGGGAGGATAACTTGAGCCCGGGAGGCAGAGATTGCAGTGAGCCAAGGTCGAGCCACTGTACCCCAGCCTGGGTGACAGAGATCCTGTCTCTATTTTTAAAAAAAGGAAAAGAAAAACATACCGTCTCACGCTCCACTACATGCAGACCTACTGAATCTAAATCTACATTTTTAGGAGGTTCCTGGGTTGTTTGTACACATATTCAAGTTTAAGAAGCACTGCTCTACAATATGCTTAATTGAGTCTTTTTCTTTCTTTTATTGAAGAGCACTGAAAAGATACATAACTGATCAGATTGAAGTTACATGCTCAGGATTCAGCTATGCCTTCCAGGTTCAAGCGATTCTCCTGCCTCAGCCTCCCAAGTAGCTGGGATTACAGGTGCGCACCACCACACCCAGCTAATTTTTGTATTTTAGTAGAGATGAAGTTTCACCATGTTGGCCAGGCTGGTCTCAAACTCCTGACCTCAGGTGATCCGCCAACCTCGGCCTCCCAAAGTGCTGGGACTACAGCCATGAACTACCACACCCAGCCCACAGTTGCTTTTAAATGGAAAACTTATTCCAAACATAAATTTGAGGTCGGGCAAGGTGGCTCACACCTGTAATCCTGGCACTTTAGGAGGCTGAGGTGGGAAGATTACTTGTTCGAGTAGTTTGAGACCAGCCTGGCCAACATGGTGAAATCCTGTCTCTATTAAAAACACAAAAATTAGCTGGTGATAGTGGTGCACACCTCTAATCCTAGGGAGGCTGAGGCATGAGAATTATGTGATCCTGGGAGGCAGAGGTTGCAGTGGGCCAAGATTGCACCACTGCACTCCAGCCTGGATGACAGAGTGAGACTCTGTTTTAAAAAAAAAAAAAAAAAAAGGAAAGAAAGACAGAAAAGTGCCAGCCTGGGCAACATAGCAAGACCCCATCCAACTTTTTTTTTTTTTTGAGACGGAGCCTTGGTTTGCCGCCCAGGCGGAAGTGCAGTGGCACGATCTTGGCTCACTGCAAGCTCCGCCTCCCGGGTTCACGCCATTCTCCTGCCTCAGCCTCCCGAGTAGCTGGGACTACAGGCGCCTGCCACCGCGCCCAGCTAATTTTTGTATTTTTAGTAGAGACGGGGTTTCACCGTGTTAGCCAGGATGGTCTCGATCTCCTGACCTTGTGATCCGCCCGCCTCAGCCTCCCAAAGTGCTGGGATTACAGGTGTGAGCCACCGCACCCAGCCCTAACTTTTTTGAAGTAGTTAACTTACAGAAATGTAGCTATTAGAAGAATAGGGGTATTTCTGTCATTTTTTTTTTTTAAGATGGAGTCTTGCTCTGTCACCAGGCTGGAGTGCAGTGGCACGATCTCAGCTCACTGCAACCTCTGCCTCCCGGGTTCAAGCGTTTCTCCTACCTCAGCCTCCCGAGTAGCTGGGACTACAGGCACCCACCACCACGCCCAGCTAATTTTTGTATTTTTAGTAGAGATGGGGTTCCACCATGTTGGCCAGGATGGTCTTGATTTCCTGACCTTGTGATCTCCCTGCCTCAGCCTCCCAAAGTGCTGGGATTACAGGCGTGAGCCACTGCGCCCGGCCATTTCTGTCATTTTCATTACCTTTTGTGCAACATGGAGGTTCTGTCTGTTTGCCTTGTTGCTACAGTGCATCATGATGTTGATTTATTAGAGGTACAGTGACACATGCTAGACCTAAGCAGGACCTGGAGCTCATTTCTTAAGTAGGCTTCCCGGGCTTTCTTGCACAGGGTTCACATAGAAAATGAAGATGTTATCCAACACCCCAAGAAAAGGGAAGGGAAGAAGCAGCTTGCTGCAGGATGGGCTGCCTGCAGGCTCCAGCCAGAGCTGAAGGGTCCCGATCCAGCACACCTATGGCCCATCATAGGCACACAAGTCTATTTTAACTCACCGTATTGTGAATGAGGAAACTCAGACCCTTTTCTTTTTCAAAAATGTATTTGAATCATTTACAAATAATAGTATTAGTATTATGTGCATGGTCTGTATTTTCCTTTTATTAGGAAAATTACATATATATATTTTTTCCTTCTTAAACATGATTTCTGTTTAACCAATTATATATTTATGTTGGGCCTTTTGTCAGAGATCCTTTCTGAGATCCTTTCTAAGGTCCTGCTGTTGGGCTGGCACAGTGGCTCACACCTATAATCCCAGCATTTTGGGAGGCTGAGGTGGTCAGATCACTTGAGTCCAGGAGTTCGAAACTAGCCTGGGCAATGGTGAAATCCCGTTTCTATATAAAGTACAAAAATTAGCCGGGCATGGTGTCATGTGCCTGTAGTCTTAGCTACTCGGGAGGCTGAAGTGGGTGGATTGCTTGGACTCAGGAGGCATAGGTTGCAGTGAGCTAAGATCTTGCCGCTGCACTCCCGCCTGGGTGACAGAGCGAGACCCTGTCTCAAAAAAGAAAAGAAAAGAAAAGAAAAGATCCTGCTGTTCCAGCCATTTGTGCTTCTATGCTTTCACAAATACCTTTTTTTTTCTTCTTTTGAGATGGAGTTTTGCTCTTGTCACCCAGGCTGGAGTGCAATGGCGTGATCTCGGCTCATTGCAGCCTCCACCTCCTGGGTTCAAGCAATTCTCCTGCCCCAGCCTCCTGAGTAACTGAGATTACAGGCGCCTACAACCATGCCTGGCTAATTTTTGTTTTTTTAGTAGAGATGGGCGTTTCACCATGTTGGCCAGGCTGGTCTCCAACTCCTGACCTCAAGTGATCCACCCGCCTCAGCCTCCCAAAGTGCTGGGATTACAGGCTTGAGACACCGTGCCTGACCAAAACTTAAAATATTTTTTAAAAATGTAATAGAGTCGGGGGTCTTGATATGTTGCCCAGGCTGGTCTTGAACGCCTAGCCTCAAGCGATCCTCCCATGTTGGCCTCCCAAAGTGCTGGGATTACAGGCATGAGCCACTGTCCCCAGCCTGAAATATTTTCTAATATGGTAAAATATATTTCTTACATAAAGTTTTAATATGTTATTATATTTTGTAAATTGATTTTTTTAAGTACCTGGGATTAAGTTATTATTCCTTTATTCCTACATCTTCCATTATTTATGTTATTATTATTTTTTTTGAGATGGAGTCTTGCTCTTGTCGCCCAGGCTGGAGTGCAATGGTGCAATCTCAGCTCACTACAACCTCCTCCTCCCAGGTTCAAGCGATTCTCCTGCCTCAGCCTCCAGAGTAGGTGGGATTACAGGCACCTGCCACCACACCCAGATAATTTTTGTATTTTTAGTAGAGACAGGGTTTTGCCATGTTGGCCAGGCTGGTCTTGAACTCCTGACCTCAGGTGATCCGCCCATCTTTGCCTCCCAAAGTGCTGGGATTACAGGCGTGAGCCACTACACCCGGCCTGCTTCCATTATTTTTATATGTATGTTGAGAATTTTAGTCCATTTTGATTTAATAGATATTTATTACTTATTTATTTATTTTTGTAGAAACAGAGTCCCTCTGTTGCCCAGACTGGAGTGTAGTGGCATGATCATAGCTCACTGCAACCTTGAACTCCTGGGGCTGAAGCAATTCTCTTGCCTCAGCCTCCTAGTAGTAGGTAGGACTACAGGTTAGTAACACAGTGCTAGGCAAATTTTTAAATTAAAAACTATTTAGGATATTGTTATTAAGCATTAACATTTGACATGATTTTAGTTTCCTACTATCATTTGGTTTGTTAAATCAACACTGTAGGCCGGGTGCGGTGGCTCACGCCTGTAATCCCAGCACTTTGGGAGGCTGAGGCAGGCCGATCATGAGGTCAGGAGATCGAGACCATCCTGGCTAACACCGTGAAACCCCGTCTCTAGTAAAAATACAAAAAATTAGCCGGGCGTGGTGGCGGGTGCCTGTAGTCCCAGTGACTCAGGAGGCTGAGGCAAAAGAATGGCTTGAACCAGGGAGGCAGAGTTTGCAGTGAGCCGAGATGGCGCCACTGCACTCCAGCCTGGGCGACAGAGTGAGACTGCCTCAAAAAAAAAAAAAAAAAATCAACACTGTAAAGTTCTCAGAATAGTAATTTCACACTCTAGTTGAAGACAGGAGGCTGGGCACAGTGGCACATGCGTATAATCCCAGGACTCGGGATTATATGCGTATAATCCCTTGGACTCCCAAGGCCAAGGTGGCAGGATCCCTTGGGACCAGGAGTTTGAAACCAGCCTGGGCAACATAGGAAGACCCTGTCTCTACCAAAAAAAAAAAAAAAAGCCCCCCAAAAAACACGCATGGTGGCCCCTGCCTGTAGTTCCAAATATTTCCAGGAGTTCGAGGCCGCAGTGGGCTATGATTATGCCACTGCACTCTAGCCTGGGTGACAGAGTGAGGCCCAATCTCTAAAAAGAAATGGAAAAAAAAGAGAGAGAAGATATAGCTTTTTAAGGATATTTTAAGTCCTTAACACTTTGCACTAATGAAAAGTGTTTCGTTTGCTAGTTTTGGAGCTCTTGTTTTCTGAGCCCTGGCTGGCCTGCCCCTCTAGCTTGCTTTTTTTCTTTTTGAAGACGGGGTCTCACTCTGTCGCCCAGACTGGAGTGCAGTGGCGCGATCTCGGCTCACTGCAACCTCGGCTTCCCAGATTCAAGTGATTCTCCTGCCTCAGCCTCCCGAGTAGCTGGGATTACAGGTGCCTGCCACCACGCCCGGCTGATTTTTGTTTTTTTAGTAGAGACAGGGTTTCACCAAGTTGGCCAGGCTGGTCTCGAACACCTGGCCTCAAGTGATCCACCCACCTCAGCCTCCCAAAGTGCTGGGATTACAGGCGTGGGCAACCACGCCCGACCCCCTCTGGCTTCTTACCTCTCCCGACTTCGGTGATTGTCCCTAGGGCCCAGCAGGTCTCAGACAGTCGCTGGCTGTCTGGGCCAGTCCGTGACTATTCTGAGAACTCTTCCCTTGCTTGCTTCAAGCTCAACTGTAAGTTAGCGATAGAAACAGGTCTGCCAGTGAGTTTTCTAGATAGACCAAGACCAAACAGGTTGAAGCAGTGCTCGCTGGTTGAATCACTCTGTGCTCAAATAAGGAGCTGATAAACCAAGGAAACAAACTTGTGTGCACTTCCCTGCTTCCCTCTGCCATAGTTCCTCCCCATTTCAGGAGTGATATATGGCTGTTAATCACATGTTGAAGCATAGTCATTCCTAAACTGTTCTCATGTGTTTGAATCAAAGTAATTTTAATCTTATCTTTCCTAATCTGAATTGACCTCTGTGTAGCACTGTTTCTCCTTCATGGCCTATCTAGAAGCTATTGAGGATACAGAAAAAGAAAATGTATACTCTGGTACCTTTGTTAATGTAGAGATGTCTATTTTTATTTTTGAAAGGAAGAAATAAAACTATTATTTACAGAAGACATAATTGTACATAGAAAATCCTAAGGCATGTACCAAAAAAAAAAAAAAAAGCTAATAAGGGAGTTTAGAACTAATAAGGGAGTTTAGAAAGGTTATGGGATATATAGTCCATATAAATAAGTCAGTTGCATTTTTTTGTTTTTTTAGACAGAGTCTTGCTCTGTCACCCAGGCTGGAGTGCAGTGGCACGATCTCCACTCACTGCAACCTCTGTCTCCCAGGTTCAAGGGATTCTCCTGTCTCAGCCTCCCAAGTAGCTGGGACTACAGGTGCCTGCCACCACGCCCAGCTAATTTTTTGTGTTTTTAGTAGAGACGGGGTTTCACGGTGTGAGCCAGGATGGTCTTGATCTCCTGACTCGTGATCCGCCTGCCTCGGCCTCCCAAAGTGCTGGGATTACAGGCGTGAGCCACCGTGCCTGGCCATCAGTTACATTTTTTAATTAAAAATTGTTTATTTTTTTAAAAAACTTATAAAGTACATATAACATAAAATTTACTATTTAACCTTTTTAACTTTTTTTTTTTTTTTTTTTTGAGACACGATCTCTCTCTCTGCTGACCAGGCTGAAGTGCAGTAGTAGTGTGATCTTAGGAACCTTGTCTTCTTGGGCTCAGGTGATCCTCCCACCTCAGCCTCCTGGTTAGCTGGAATTATAGGTGTGTGCCACCACGCCCTGTTAATTTCGTGTGTGTGTGTGTGTGTGTGTGTGTTTTATTTTTTTGTAGAAACAGAGTTTTTCCATGTTGCCCAAGCTAGTCGATTTTAACCAATTTATTTATTTATTTATTTTGAGACAGGGTCTTGCTCTGTTGCCCAGGCTGGAGTGTAGTGCTGCAACCTCCACCTTCCAGGTTCAAGCGATTCTCCTGCCTCACCCTCCCAAGTAGCTGGGATTACAGGCATGCACCAACATGCCCAGCTAATTTTTGTATTTTTAGTAGAGACCGCATTTCACCATGTTGGCCAGGCTTGTCTTGAACTCCTGACCTCAAGTGATCTGCCTGCCTCAGCCTCCCAAAGTGCTGGGATTACAGGTGTGAGCCACCACGCTGGGCCATGTGGCTAATTTTTGTATTTTTTTTTTTTTAGAGACAGGGTCTTGCTATGTTGCCCAGTTGGTCTCCAACTACTGGGGTCAAGTAATCCTCCTGCCTCAGCTTCCCAAAGTACTGGGATTGTAGGTGTGAGCCACTGTGCCCATCCTAAACACAAAATGTTTAACACGAATCATTATATTTATATAAGCCTAATGGAATGAGGGCCGGGCATGGTGGCTCATGGCTGTAATCCCAATATTTGTGAGGCCAAGGCAGGAGGAACACTTGAGGCCAGGAGTTCTAGACCAGACTGGGCAACACAGCAAGACCCTGTCACTACAAAAAAATAAATATTGGCCTTTTAGGAATTCATAACTCTTTATTTCACTAGTTAAGGATTTAAATAGTATTAGCTGGTGCTTCAATTATTTGTAAGCCACAGTTAGCAGACTTTAGTTCAACAGCATCGCAGGGTGCATATTGAGTTCCTGGCAGTAACAAATCAATAACATTTTACTTCTGATTTTGTTTGAAAGAAAACCTTATGATGAGCCGGGCACAGTGGCTTATGCCTGTAATCCCAGCATTTTGGGAGGCCAAAGTAGGTGAACTGCTTGAATCTAGGAGTTCGAGACCAGCCTGAGCACCACAGTGAAACCCCATCTCTATGTTATTAAAAAAATTGTATTTTAAAAGGAAACCTTAGGCCAAGCGCAGTGACTCACTCCTGTAATCCCAGTACTTTGGGAGGTCAAGGCAGGTGGATCACCGGAGGTCAGGAGTTCGAGACCAGCCTGACCAACATGGTGAAACCCCGTCTCTACTATAAATACAAAATTAGCTGAGTATGGTGGCGCATGCCTGTAATCCCAGCTACTTGGGAGGCTGAGACAGGAGAATCACTTGAACCTGGGAGGTGGAGGTTGCAGTGAGCTGAGATCGCACCGCTGCACTCCAGCCTGGACAACAAGAACGAAACTCTGTCTCAAAAAAAAAAAATAATAAATAAATAAAAGGAAACCTTATGATGATTTCATTTTATATGTGTCTGGGTTTGCTTTTTCTTCCCCAGATGATGTGTTTGTTGGTTAAGCGTATGTATGGCACAAGTATATGTGATATGTTTCTTTCATTTGTATTGGAAAAGAATTTTACCAAGTATTATTTATGTTCCCAAGTGATTGTTAGAATTGAGTAATGCAAACGACTGATAATAGGAATCTGGCTTCTATTCAACTTGAAAAAGAGGTATTGGTGCCAATGGTAAACTCCTCATCTGCACTAGCAGAGGGCTGGTATTGTACACATTTCCCTGAAACAGAATATCTAAATGGACTCTGTGTCCTTTTGAATGTATCACAATCTTAGAATAACAGACTCCTCTAGAAGCCGAACCCCTTATTTTACAAACCCCTAACCCCCATCAGACACAAGTGTTCCCCTTCCAGTTTTTCTCTCATACCTTGTCCAACCTTCATTATAGCCCTAATCACACAGTTACATGATGAGTTATTTACATTAACACATAAACAATGGAATGAGCAATTCTTCAGCCATACTATATCTTGCTCATCTTTGTTGTCTTCAGCACTTAGCACAATGCCTGGAACTTACTAGCTACTCAATACATATTTGTTGAGCAACAGAATGATGAAACTGAGGCCCAGGGACAGGAAGTGACCTGCCCAAGATCACAAATGTAGTAACAACATTCTGAGAGAAAGGTTATGATAACATTTTAATTACATTACATTGCTTGGAAACACATAGTAAGAGGCCAGAACAGAGCTGGATCTTGGAATAAAATTTTGATCACAGGTTATTGACAGAATTAAAATTAATGGCTGGGCACAGTGGCTCACACTTGTAATTCCAGCACTTTGGGAGGCCAAGGAAGGAGAATTGCTTGAACCCAGGAGTTTCAGACCAGTTTGGGTAACATAGTGAGACCCTGTCTCTACAAAAAATAAAAAAATTAGACAGGTGTGGTGGTGTGCACCTGTAGTCCCAGTTACTTGGGAGGCTAAGGTAGGAGGATTGCTTGAGTCTGGGAGGTTGAGGCTGCAGTGAGCCATGATCCTGCTACTGCCTTCCAGCCTGGATGACAGAGTGAGACCTTGTCTCAAAAAACAAAGGAGAAATTCACGTGACAATTCACAGCATCAAAAGTTGACTCTGTCGGCTGGGCACAGTGGCTCACGCCTGTAATCCCAGCAGTTTGTGAGGCCGAGGCAGGTGGATCACCTGAGGTCAGGAGTTCATGACCAGCCTGGCCAACATGGTGAAACTTCATCTACTAAAAATACAAAAATAGCTGGGCATGGTGATGCACATCTATAATCCCAGCTACTAGGGAGGCTGAGGCAGGAAAATTACTCAAACCTGGGAGGCGGAGGTTACAGTGAGCAGAGATCACGCCACTGCACTCCAGCCTGGGTGATAGAGCAAGACTCCATCTCCAAAAAAAAAAAAAAAAAAGAGTTGACTCTTTCGTCTGTCTTCACAGTTTTATTTTTTTAATTCCTTAGTTTTGTTTTTCTTGCTAATGCTGTACCTTAGGAATGGTGGGTCCATGTTTGTAGACAAGAGAAGCCACCTTGGTTGTTTTTCCCATAGCTGGGAAAGGCTAGAACACAAGAAGTCCTCATTCTATGGAAGGGCAGGGAGATCTTTTCCTATCCCGGGGATCCATAGGCCTTCAATTGTGTTCATGATGAATCTTTGTGAGATGTATAGAATCATTTTTGGCATAGTTTGGGGAAGGCTGGTGGTAACCCCAGCATATGTGTGCATATGATGAGCATTTAGGCTTGTACCAAAATCAAGGCTGTATTTGTTTGATGAGGCAGAGAGGGTTGGAGTAGGATGTCAGCATGAGCGAATACCAGCTCAATGGTGGCTGCAGCCTTTGAGAAGGTCAAAGTGACCCAGGAAATGTAATCTGGCCAGTGGCCGGGTGGCAATTGTCACTGAGCTCAGCAGAGTCTTCCCTGAAGACTTTCCAGAAAATCTCTGCTCCAGGAGGCCTCAAGGTGCTGACTCTGGCTCTTCTACTGACAGCTGGAGTGTGTGTGTGTGTGTGTGTGTGTGTGTGTGTGACAGAGAGAGAGAGAGAGAAAGACAAGAAGGGAGAAGGAGGAACACAGAAAAGACGTGGCCTAGCAGACCTAGGGAAAGTTTTTTTGTTTGTTTGTTTGAGAGTCATGCTCTCAAACAACTCCAGCACGCCCAGGCTGGAGTGCAGTGGCTTGATCTCAGCTCACTGCAACCTCCCTCTCCTGGGTTCAAGCGATCCTCTCGCCTCAGCCTCCCAAGTAGCTGGGATTACAAGTGCACACCACCATGCCCAGCTTTTTTTTTTTTTTTTTTTTTTTTGAGATGGAGTCTTGCTCTTTGCCCAGGCTACAGTGCAGTGGTGCCATCTCGGCCCACGGCAACCTCTGCCTCCCTAGCTGGGATTACAGGCACCCACCACCATGCCTGGCTAATTTTTGTATTTTTAGTAGAGACAGAGTTTCACCATGTTGGCCAGACTGGCCTTGTACTCCTGACCTCAAGTGAACCACCAGCCTTCGCCTCCCAAAGTGCTTGGATTACAGGTGTGAGCCACTGCGCCCAGCGGGAAGTCCTTTTCATCCGCTGTTCCAAGGTGTCAAAGTGGGCACTAGTGTCACCTAGGTGGCCATAGGGAAAGGTATGTAAGGTCTGCCCTAGACCCATAAGTGGGAGTGTCTGGGTGTGAGCAAGGGGAGGGGCCTGTGTCAGTCTCAGAGAGGAGCTCTGCCTTGATTGGTCATGATGAGCCTGCTGCCTGAGCTAGGTGGACAGGTGACAACAGCAACTGGCTGGACTCCCTCCCTCTCTCTCTCTCTCTCTCTCTCTCTCTCTCACTCACTTTCTTTTTCTCTTTCTCTCTCTCTCTTTTTCTCTTTCTCTCTGTCTCTCTCTCTTTCTCTCTTTCTTTCTTTTCTCTTTTTTTTGAGACACAGTCTCACTCTGTGCCCAGGCTGGAGTGCAGTGGTGTGATCTTGGCTCACTGCAACCTCCACCTCCCGGGTTCAAGTGATTCTCCTGCCTCAGCCTCCTGAGTAGCTAGGATTACAGGTGTGTGCCACCACACTCAGCTAATTTTTGTATTTTTAGTAGCGACGGGATTTCACCATGTTGGCCAGGCTGGTCTCGAACTCCTGACCTCCGGTGATCCACCTGGCTTGGCCTCCCAAAATGCTGAGATTACAGGCATGAGCCGCCGTGCCTGGCCGAAGTGTCTTCATTTCTTACCATCAGAAATTGTGAGCATTAAGTTGGGATCCCAAGGATGGGCTTTATGTGTGGAGAACATCTTGAAATTGTTTGCAAATCTATGTGTCCATTTCTTTCCGGGAAATGTCCAAGCAGATTCTCAAACAGATCTGTGAATGAACAAAAGTTAAGAACTTTTGGTGTAGGGCAAAAGAGAAGGAAGAATGCATTTATAGCGGCGTTGTGGTTCACACAGCAGGAACACCAGTGAATGGAGTCTGGCAGTGTAGTCATGCTCATTTTGATGGCCTAGGGCCTATGGATTAATAACTGCTACATCACCAGATAACAGTAGTTACATGTATCTCTGTGGGCTAGAGATAGTAGTCTGGAACCTTCTGAGTGAGCTGGTGGCAACTGTAAGGCAGTCAGAGAAATCAATACTGTGTAGGCCAGGCACAGTGGCTCACACCTGTAATCCCAGCACTTTGGGAGGCAGAAGCGGGAAGATCACTTGAGTTTCAGAGTTCAAGACCTGCCTGGGCAGCATGACAAAACCCTGTCTCTACTAAAAATCCAAAATTAGCCAGGCGTGGTGGCAGGTGCTTATAATCCCAGGTACTCAAGAGGCTGAGGCAGGAAAATTACTTGTACCTGGGAAGTGGAGGTTACAGTGAGCCAAGATCACACCACTGCGCTCCAGCCTGGATGACACAGCGAGACTCTGTCTCAAAATAAATAAATAAAATAAAATAAAACAAATAAATTAAATTAAATTAAAAATTAGCCAGGCATGTTGGCATGTGCCTCTAGTCTCAGCTACTCCGGAGGCTGAGGTGGGAGGACGGCTTAAGATGGGGAGGCAGCCGGGCGCGGTGGCTCACGCCTGTAATCCCAGCACTGTGGGAGGCTGAGGTGGGCAGATCACTAGGTCGAGAGATCGAGACCATCCTGGCTAACACAGTGAAACCCTGTCTCCACTAAAAAATACAAAAAATTAGCCTGGCGTAGTGGCAGGCGCCTGTAGTCCCAGCTACTTGGGAGGCTGAGGCAGGAGAATGGCCTGAACCCGGGAGGCGGAGCTTGCAGTGAGCTGAGATCATGCCACTGCACTCCACCCTGGGCAACAGAGTGAGACTCCTTCTCAAAAAAAAAAAAAAAAAACGGGGAGGCGGAGGTTGAAGTGAGCAGTGATCACGCCACTGCACTCCAGCCTGGGCAACAGAGTGAGACCCTGTCTCAAAAAAAAAAAATACTATGCACATAAATACTATGCATCCAATGGAACATAGCCAGTAGGAATAGAGCAGTCACTATGGGGAGGTCACTAAACACAATTTGTTGTCAGAGGAAACAGAGTATTAGGATATTCTCAGGCCAGATTCAATGTATGCCTCACAAGAGGGCCAAGTCACAAGGATTTCCAAGGAACCACACTAGACTTCAGTTTAAGGTTGTCTCCTGGCTCGGGGTAGATGATCCTCTTGAGCCGTATTGCCTATGGTTGTGTCTTAGAAGCAGAAGTAGTAACCTGGCCTTCTTAAGTTCCTTGACCTAAACTCCATTCTGTTCATCTCTACTTCATCCCTTCCGGGTACCCTGGGGACCTAGTACCTTTCTATACCATCCCTGTGGCCAGTGTTATCTGTGATTCATTTCCATCCTTGGGGCCCAGGCTGATGGGGTACTCTTTTTTTTTCTTTTTTTTTGAGACTGAGTCTTGCTCTGTTGCCCAGGCTGGAGTGCAGTGGCACGATCTCGGCTCACTACAACCTCCACTCCTGGGTCCAGGCAATTTTCCTGCCTCGGCCTCCCAAGCAGCTGGAATTACAGGCGCATACCACCATGCCCGGCTAACTTTTGTATTCTTAGTAGAGACGGGGTTTCGCCACGTTGGCCAGGCTGGTCTTGAACTCCTGACCTCAGGTGATCCACCCACCTCAGCCTCCCAAAGTGCTGGGAATACAGGCGTGAGCCACTGCACTCAGCCAGGTATTCCTTATAGAGCCATTTCCAGAACTTGAAATCTGTGTGAGCACCACAGAAAATTTCAGGGAGCAAATTTCTCTAAGTTCAGAAATCCTAAAGAAGGATGGGACATAGAGGGAATGGGAATTCTCAGGGAGTGCTGTGTGTGTCAAGGGAACGAAGACGGACAGCCTTCAAGTCTTTGGGTGAGATTTAGGGCTGTTTGGTCCAGTGTTTGCCTCATTAGCCCAGTTGTAGGTTGAGGATCACCAAGGACCTCTCTCAGCTCCTCACCACCTCCTTCTGGCCATCTCTTGACCATGGCTGTGCTTCTGTGTCATTGCAAAGTTGTCTTAGAGGAACACATCCAGTTGGCAATTTTTATTCTGTGGGTGACCTTCCAGCTGTGCCGGTTCTGACCGCACCCTTTTCCCGACTGACTTTGCAGGTCAGGCCTTGGAACTGCCATACCTTCCGCTGATAATCTGTTTTACGCAGCTGTCTGCAGATCCAGTTATGACTCATGACTATTATTTGATCTGGCAGGATGTAGAATACTTGTAGTCACCAGTTTGTTTCCATTCAGGTGCTAATGGCATCTTGTATAATGTGTCCATTGGGAAAATTTCCAAAGTATCAAGTATCAGAAATTCAGCTACATCAAGCCATTTGGTTTCTGATACTATAAACTATTTGGTGTAAGGATCTTGGAATAGGCCAGGCCTGGTGGCTCACACCTGTAATCCTGCTACTTTGGGAGGCTGAGACGGGCAGATCACTTGAACTCAGGAGTTCGAGACCAGCCTGGGCAACATGGCAAAACCCTGTCTCTACAAAAAATACCAAAAAAATTAGCCAGGTGTGGTGGTGCATGCCTGTAGTCCCAGCTACTTGGAAGGCTAAGGCAGGGAATTGCTTGATCCTAGAAGGTCAAGGTTGCAGTGAGTCGTGATCGTGCCACTGCACTCCAGCCTGGGTGACAAAGCAAGACCCTGTGTCAAAAAAAAAAAAAGGAATCTTGGGATATCTTATGTTATGCATGAATTTTAATAAGTTAATTTCTAGTTGGAGAAATTACATCTTTTTTCCCCATTTTCCAACTCCTCTCTGAAAACAGTCTAGGATTAAAGTCTCAATATTCCTGATCCAATGTGGTCAACACATTAATTTGTCCTGGGGTGTGCTTTTATTTGATTATGTGGCAAGTCTCTTAATGTCTTCTTGTTAATGAAAAGAGGAGGAGTAAAAGTTATGGCCTTGACATCATTTTTTCATTTGTTCAACAAATGTTTTTTGAACAGCTACATTGTGCAGGGCCTGTAGTAGATAACAGGGAAATAGAGATAAAGACACTGTCCCATCCCATAAGACATTATCCCACCTCAGCCCCCCAAGTGACGGGGTACAGGCGTGTGCCACCACACCCAGCTAAGTTTTGTATTTTTTGTAGAGACAGGGTTTCACCATGTTGCTGAGGCTGTTCTCAAACTCCTGGGCTCAAGCAATCCCACTGCCTCGGCCTCTGAAAGTGCTGGGATTACAGGTGTGAGCCACTGTGCCTAGCTGGACAACTTATGTTTTGCAACATTTTATTTTGAATTTGAAAAACAAACCAAAGCATATGATTATATGCAAAAATTATATTTATGTTCAGCAGTCCATCCCTAGCATTTCGAGTATTTATTCATCACTTTAAGAGTTTCACTGAGGCCAGGTGTGGTGCCAGGCACCTGCAGTCCTAGCTACTTGGGAGGCTGAGGCAGGAGGATTACTTGAGCCCAGGCATTTTTTTTTTGAGACTCACTCTTGTGGCCCAGCCTGGAGTGCAATGGAGCGATCTTGGCTCACTGCAACCTCTGCCTCCTGGGTTCAAGTGATTCTCCTGCCTCAGCCTCCCAAATAGCAGGGATTACAGATGCCCACCACCATGCCTGGCTAATTTTTGTCTTTTTAGTAGAGACAGGGTTTCACCATGTTGGCCAAGCTGGTCTCGAACTCCTGAAGTCAGGTGATCTGCCCACCTCGGCTTCCCAAAGTGCTGGGATTACAGGCTGAGTCCAGGAATTTGAGGCTGCACTGAGCTATGATCATGCCACTGCACTCCAGCCTGGGTGACAGTGTGAGACCTTGTCTCCTAAAAATAAACAAACAAAACAAACAAACATAAAAACAAAAAAAAACTTTTGTTGAGATACTTTATATCCATTTGTATGGCATATTAATGTATACAATTGTATATCATGAATGTATATTTTATAATACTTGTACACTAATTAATATATTATAGAAAGTTCATTTAGAATGTTAAGTTTTCTTGTTGGTCATGGTATGAAAAATATTGAGCTTGTTTCTTTGCTTGCTATTCTTTTGTAGTTCTAAACTTGAATCAAATATATCCACTTTTTTTTTTTTTTTTTTGAGATAGGATCTCCCTCTGTTGCCCAGGCTGGAGTGCAGTGGCACAATCATAGTTCACTGCAGCCTTGAACTTCTGGGTTCAAGCAATCCTCCTCACTCCAGCCTCCTGAGTAGCTAGGAATACAGGCACCTGCCACCAGCCCTGGCTTATTTTTGTGGAGACAGGGTCTCGCTATGTTGCCCAGGCTGATCTCAAACTCCTGGCCTCAAGTGATCCTCCCGACTTGGCCTCCCAAAGTGCTGGGATTACAGGCATGAGTACCCAGCCTCCACTTGTTTTTTGAAATAACCCTGAACCTTCATGTCTCCCATAGTTTTCAGAAAGAGAGTAAAAATCTGTCTGAAATAAGAATGTATTGATCTCCACCACCAAGCAGTTAGATTTCTCCTTCTGTTCTGTTATAATCATCTCTGTTTTTCATATCTACCTGATTGTCATTTACCATCTGTGGCCACTTTACCTCTAGCTTCTTTTCCTGTTTACTCTTCTACTTATTTACACTTAAAATATACTTCTTTCTGATTATAAAAGTAATACATATTAATTATAGACCATTTGGAAAATATAGAAAACAAAAAGAAAGGCCAGGTGCAGTGGCTCAAGCCTTAATCCCAGCAATTTGTGAGGCCAAAGCAAGTGGATCACTTGAGGCCAGGAGTTTGAGACCAATCTGGGCAATACAGTGAGACCCCATTTCTAAAAAAAAAAAAAAAATTAAAATTAGCCAGGTATGGTGGCACCACCTGTAGTCCCAGGTACTTGGCACACTGAGGCGGGAGGATTGCTTGAACACAGGAGTTCAAGGTTACCATGAACTATGATTGTGTCACTGTACTCCAGCCTGAGTGACAGAGCAAGACTGTCTCTAAACAACAGCAACAACAACACCCCCAAAAACCACTGAGTGTTTTTTCATTTAAAAAACTGCCAATTTGCTGATTTACATTTTAAGCCAGCTTCAGACAAAGTATCCTAAAACACAGATTTTTATTTTTTTTGAAACAAGGTCTTGCTCTGTCACTCAGGCTGGAGTACAATGGTGTGATCTCGGCTCACTGCAACCTCTGCCTCCTGGGCTCAAGTGATCCTCCCACCTCAGCCCCCCAAGTAGCTGGGACCACAGGTGCACATCACCATGCCCTGCTAATTTTTGTATATTTTCTAGAGACGGGTTTTGCTATGTTGCCCGGGCTATTCTCAAACTCCTGGGCTCAAGCAATTTCACTGCCTCAGCCTCCCAAAGTGCTGGGATTACAGGTGCAAGCCACCGCACCAGCCCTAAAACACAGATTTCATCATGTCCCTTCTCATTTAAGAACCTGCAACTGAGGCCAGGCCCAGAGGCTTATGCCTGTAATGCCAGCACTTTGGGAAGCTGGGGCAAGAGGATCTCTTGAGGCCAAGAGTTTGAGACCAGCCTGGGCAACATAAGGGAGACCTTGTCTCTACAAATAATTTTAAAAATTAGCCAGGCATGGTGGCGCACACCAGTGGTCCCAGCTACTTGGCAGGCGGAGGCAGGAAGATAGCTTCAGCCAAGGCTGAAGTGAGTCAAGATTGTGCCACCCATACTCCAGCCTGGGCAACAGAGGGAGACCCTGTCTCAAAAATAAAACACAAAAGGCCAGGCACAGTGGCTCATGCCTGTAATCCCAGCACTTTGGGAGGCCAAGGCGGGTGGATCACCTGAGGTCAGGAGTTCAAGACCAGCCTGACAAATATGGTGAAATGCTGTCTCTACTGAAAATACAAAAATTAGCTGGGTGTGGTAGCATGCGCCTATAGTCCCAGCTACTTGGGAGACTGACACAGGAGAATTGCTTGAACCTGGGAGGCGGAGGTTGCAGTGAAATGAGATCGCGCCACTGCAGTCCAGCCTGGGTGACACAGCGAGACTCTGTGTCAAAAAAATAAATAAATAAAACTCCCCAAACCAACAACTGCAATTCAGGTTGCATCACCTCTGAGCACTTCTTAGTGGGTGTGGAGGAAAGAGTGTATTGATTTGGTGCCAGAGGACATGAGGTCTAGTGTGTCTTTTATGTACCAGCTGTGTGATGTTGGACAACTTACTTAACCTCCCTGAACCGATTTCCCTATGATGATAAATGACGAAAAAAACCTCCCTCAGAAAACCCAGATAATGAATGCCTGTGCAGGTGCATCGTGCAGGGTAAAACACTATCCAAATGGTAACAATGCTATATCACCCCTCTAGTAAAAGTGGGAACCCCTTTAGGTAGGGTCCATTGTGAAGCTTAGTGCTGAGCAACTCAATCTCCGTTTTTTATAAATCCTTGCTTAATTCATGAACAAATATCTACCAGGCTTTAATTCAGCCCTGATTATTTATATGTACTGCTTTGCGATTTTCTAATCATCCTCCGTGGTGGTTTTTCATTTAGGGTGACCAACTGTCCTGGTTTTCCTAGGACTAAGGGAATGTGGGGATTTCTGGGGGGGGGTTGTTCTTATTTTATTTAATTTTTTGTCCCCATCATGGAATGTTTTTTTTTTTTTTGGAGTGGCCAGGGTCTCACTCTCTTGCCCAGGCCGGAGAACAGTAGCGTGATCACAGCTCGCTGTCCTTGACCTCCCGGGTCAAGCGATCCTCCCACTTCAGCTTGTGGAGTAGCAGGGACCACAGGTATGCACCACCATGCCTGGCTAATTTTAAAACTTTTTTTTTTTTTTTTTTTTTTTGAGATGGAGTCTCGCTCTGTCACCCAGGCTGGAGTGCAGTGACACAATCTCAGCTCACTGCAACCTCTGCCTCCTGGGTTCAAGCAATCCTCCTGCCTCAGCCTCCTGAGTAGCTGGGATTACAGGCCTGCCAGCACACCTGGCTAATTTTTGTATTGTTCATAGAGACAGGGTTTCACCATGTTGGTCAGGCTGGTCTCGAACTCCTGACCTCAAGTGATTCACCCGCCTCAGCCTCTCAAAGTGCTGGGATTACAGACGTGAGCCACCGCACCTGGCCAAATTTAAGTAAATCTTATAAGTGATGTATTAGTAGTTCAGAATGTCAATTTCAAATATTTCTGTTACTTTACTAGGGCAGCCCCTTCCCTGCTTGAGATACCTGAGAAGGAATGGAAAGGGAGCAAGTGCTGGAGGTGGGCATTACTTGGGGGTGGGTTACATGTTGGATTTCAATGGACTCTCCACTGAGGAGCCCATTTTCTAGGGAGATCTAGAATGTTTGCAACTGGTAGAGACCAGGATAAGGCTTAATGGACTGACCCACCAACTCTTTGTCCAGTGTCTCTGCTCGCCACGTGCTCCCCACCCACCGCGTGTGCTCGCCACCTCTTCATGTCTCACTTTCCAAAGTTACAGCTTCTAAGTTTCAGATTCATTTACACAGCTCTATTTTTGCCTATGAGCTTCCTGATATAGATGTCCGTGTCATGCATGTTTGAGGGTCCCTGGGGTCACATCACACTGAAGTCTAGGAACATTAGCTTTAAACAGCTAATTTTCTTTTATTTAGTTGCAGAGAAGTTCCTATTCCAGGCTTGAGCACTGGCCCGCCTCCAGGCTTTCTCTCTGTTTCTGCAGCAGTCCTTGTCTCTCAGCGGGGACAGTCTCTTCTGTGGCTTACAGTCTCTCAAACCACAGGGACTTTTCACTACCAGCACCACCTGCTGTCCTGATTCCCAGAGGCCTCCCTCCCTTTCCACCTGGCCTCTGAGCTGCCCTCTAGTTGACACACTTTGGGGTTTGCAGGCTGGCCAAGAACAGGGAGGGGCTGCCCTGGTTTGGGGTGATGGGTGATCTGGAAATAGCCTTGGGGGAGGGATCTGGTTCTGAAGTTAGCACCGAAGGCTTTGTCTGTGCTTAGAATGCCTGATACTTAGCCATCAGGAAAAGGAGGTGTCTTTGCAGCTCCATTTTTCCCCCCAGGGCATGTATTCACCCCTCTGGGTTGGTGGCTGTAGTACTAACCAGACATAACTTTTATTCTGGACTACCTGGTGTTTTCTCCTGCTCAGGGCTTTACGTGCTACTTAACTGCATCCTCCAAAGGAGGGCCTGGGGGTTGCTTATGGCCTGGAGGTGGGCCAGCTGGCCACTCACATACAGCAGCCTCGCTACTTGTGCCAGCTTGTGATCCCCTACTCAGCACCAGCACTCATGCAGATGCCTGGAGCAACTAATGCAAGGTTGGTCTTCAAGGGCAGGGGAAGGAAAGGAGGACTGAGGCAAGGAACCTAGTGGTACAGAAGTAGGAGGAGGAGCTGAGAAGGGACCAGGTGCACACTGGTTTTCACTGAAGTCATCTTCCTTCCTTTTGGGAGAACAGGCAGCTGGTTCACACCAACCAGGCTGGTTCTCCCTGAGTCAGCCCCCTGAAGACACTGGCAACTGACAGTGACAGGCTGGTTGTCTTGGCTGTGATGATAACAGGCTTGTGGCCTCTCTGCTACCCCTCAGTCAGCCTAGGGCCTAGCTTCTGATGGCCTGTTCTCTGCCCATCAGTCCTGAAAGGGTTCCCTCTGTTCATAGGGGCCTGGCCTGTATATTGTTCTCTGTTCACATGTAGAGCTTTATGAAAGATAAACAGGTTCATACTTACCTGGCAAAGGGGGGATAACTATGAAAGATAAACAGGTTCATAGAAGGAAAAGTACATTCCTAGGCCAATAGTGAGCAAGTACAGTTGTCTCTTGGTACCCACAGGGTATTGGTTCCAGGACACCCAAGGATGCCAAAATCTGCAGATCCTTAATTAAATAAAATGGTTTAGAAAAAATAAAATATGGCCATGGCTCATGCTTGTTATCCCAGCACTTTGGGAGGCCGAGGTGGGCAGATCACTTGAAGTCAAGAGTTCAAGACCAGCCTGGCCAACATAGAGAAACCCCATATCTACAAAAAATACAAAAATTAGCTGGGCATGGCGGCGCATGTGTGTATCCCAGCTACTGGGGAGGCTGAGGCACAAGAATTGCTTGAACCTGGGAGGAAGAGGTTGCAGTGAGCCAAGATGGCACCACTGCACTGCACTGGGCAACAGAGTGAGACTGTCTCAAAAAAAAAAAAAAAAAAAAACAGAAAGAAGAAAATATATAAGATGGTGTAGAATTTACACATAACCTATGCACATCCTCCTGTACAGTACTTTAAATCATCTCTAGATTACTTGTAGTACCTAATACAAGGTAAATGCTTGTAAATCATTGTTATACTGTATTGGTTTTTATTTGTACTTTTATTGTTATTTTTATTTATTATTTTTTTGAGACAAAGTCTCACTCTGTTGCCCAGGTTGGAGTGCAGTGGCGCGATCTTGGCTCACTGCAAGCTCCGCCTTCCGGGTTCACGCCATTCTCCTGCCACAGCCTCCCGAGTAGCTAGGACTACAGGCGCCTGCCACCATGTCTGGCTCATTTGTGTTTTTTTGTATTTTTAGTAGAGAAAGGGTTTCACCGCGTTAGCCAGGATGGTCTCGATCTCCTGACCTTGTGATACGCCCATCTCAGCCTCCCAAAGTGCTGGGATTACAGGCGTGAGCCACCACACCCGGCCTTGTTTTATTTTTATTTCTTTTTTTGAGACGGAGTCTTGCTCTGCCACCCAGGCTGGAGTGCAGTGGCGCGATCTCGTCTCACTGCAACCTTCGCCTCCCAGGTTCAAGCGATTCTCCTGCCTCAGCCTCCTGAGTAGCTGGGATTACAGGCATGCACCACCATGCCCAGCTAACTTTTTGTATTTTTAGTAGAGATGGGGTTTCACCATGTTGGCCAGGCTGGTCTCCTGACCTCAGGTGATCCGCCTGCCTTGGCCTCCCAAAGTTCTGGGATTACAGGCGTGAACCGCCGCACCCGGCCTTGTTATTGTATTTTAAAAATTAGTATCTACCAGCCGGGCGCAGTGGCTCACACCTGTAATCCCAGCACTTTGGGAGGCCGAGGCAGGTGGATCATGAGGTCAGGAGATCGAGACCATCCTGGCTAACATGGTGAAACCCCGTCTCTACTAAAAATACAAAAAAATTAGCCGGGCGCAGTGGCGGGCACCTGTAGTCCCAGCTACTCGGGAGGCTGAGACAGGAGAACTGCTTGAACCCAGGAGGCGGAGCTTGCAGTGAGCCGAGATCATGCCACTGCACTCCAGCCTGGGGAACAGAGCCAGACTCCATTTCAAAAAAAAAAAAAAAATTAGTATCTACCACTTCATAGGGTTGTTGTGAGGATTCAACAAAATAATGTACTTCTCACAGCATATGTGTGCATGTTAGCTGTCACTACTATATAACTTTATGGTGTGTATAAGAGCCTAATGGGGCCCTGACAACCCACCATGCTCTAAGGAGAACCTGCTTTGCCCTTTTTATCCTGAAGATTTAGGTGGTGTGTGCCTGTGATCCCAGCTACTTAAGAGGCTGAGACAGGAGGATCGCCTGAGCCATGGAGGTCGAGGCTGCAGTGAACCGTGATTATGCCACTGCATTCCAGCCTGGGTGACAAAGTGACAGAGCAAGACCCTATCTCAAAAAAAAAAAAAACCAATCCTGAAGACTTAGGCCCCTATGTATTTACTACCTCTCTGCAATCTTCCACCAGAAGTAGAAGGCACTGGCCATTTAAATTACTGGCAACCACTAGAGAAGAGAATTATGGTGTCTTAGCTACGGAACCACTTATGATCCTGCTTACAGTCTAGGTTTTAGATTTGGTCGCTGACTTGATGCTGCTAGACTCCATCTGCCTGAAATGAGCGGCTCTCCTGGACTGCTTGCTAGAAGCTTAAAGGTATTGGGTTGGACTCCATTGCTTGTTCATGGCCTAGTGGCAGGGGTGGTGGCCTTGGGCCTCAGGTTGTGATTAATCAGACACTCTGATGTGGAAACATGAGGCTGGTGGAATATTCACCTGATACAGTGAGGGTGGGAGGGAACGGGGACCCAGAAAGGGTCAGACAGAGAACAAAGTAATATCTCTGGGCCTTTTTACCCTGGAAAGGAACTTCAGGTGGGTCAAACCCCACCAGCGTTCTCCAAAACTAGGCAGAGGAAAAACCTAGGGGAAGCTGTTGGTTCAGAATTGAAGATGCTGGAAGTGGGTGAGGACCCTGTCAGAATGATGGAGAAAGAACAGGCATCCCCACCGCATCTCCAGAACCCAAAGGCTTTAAAGCGAGCAGTGACTTGATTTATATCCAGTGCTTTATTAAAGATAAATAGTCTCACAAGAGGAGAAGTAAATGTGTTTGCAGGCCAACGGAGAGTGCATGTATATGAGAAAGAGATGCGTGAGGTCCCTGATCTGTGCTGTGAGGGGGTGGTCAGTCAGGCAGGGCCTGGGCCAACCAGTAAGGCAGATGAGGGTCCCTGTCCTGGGGACTCACTGCTCCTGGGTGCCCCAGGAGATGTAGTCTGGCCGTGTGGCCGCATGGTACTCATCGATGAGCTGCTGCACAATCTCCCTGGATGTGTCCATCTCATCAAAGTTGTCCTTGAACATGTCCTCCTTGCGGAACTGCTCCAGGAAGGCCTCCCGCTTACGCAGCTTGTCATACTGGCGACAGGTTCTCTCGAAGAGCTTGGGGTGTGCAGAAAACAGGGGTTACAAAGAACTTCAAAGAATAATGTGGCCCGGAAAGCTGGGGAACCAAGGCTGGGCTATGCCCACCGCAAAAAAGCTAGAAGCAGGGCCAGCAGATGCAGAGAGGTGAGGTATAGTCAAGAAACTGATTCAGGGAAAAAAGGTGCAAACTTTGAGACTCACCGAGGAGATGCTGGTGTGGTTGGCCATCATGAGCCCGCTGACCCGGTGGGCCGAGGGCAGGTAGGGAGACTTCCTCGACAGGGCCACCTGGATGCTGGCGGGGCCCCACGGGATGAAGTTGGCCAACTTCCGTTCCCGGATCCTCTGCAAGCTCTTGTGGACCTGGGGTGGGCACAGGAGCAGTGGAGGTGGCCTCTCCTCTACCCCTGCGGGTCCAGGGCGCGGGATGAAGGGGCCTCCCCTACCTGGGTGGGGTCCACCTCTCCCTGGATGATGTTGAGGATGGCGATGTAGCAGTGGTTGGTCTGGCGGTCTCGGCCTGTGGACACCATCACGTTCTTGGGCTGCAGCAGCCGCCTCATGACATCCAGGACCGTGGTCTTCCTCACGCTGGCCACCTGATGGGACAGTGAGACAGGGACCCGGCCAGCGCTCAGGGCACAGTCCCCCTTTGGCTTCTCTTTGGCAGAAGCCAAAGGCAGAGGGAGGGTGGAGAGCAAGTCAGCAAGAAAGTCGCCCGCTCTGTGTCAGTCCCTGAGCGCAGTGCCTTGGGGCCCGCAAAGGGCAGCTCCAGGAGCAGTGGGGAAGAGAGAAAGGCTAGGGCAGGGCCTGTTGGGCCCAGGGCCAGCCTGGCCTGGGACACTGAAGGCTGCTCTTACTGACTGGTCCGTAGTGAGCGGGGTGTAGCCGGTCATGAGGAAGTGGAGCCGTGGGGTGGGAATGAGCGAGGCGATGAGGCCGATGAGGTCATTGTTCATGTAGCCGGGGTAGCGCAGGGTGGTGGTGCTGGCCGACATGATGGTGGACACCTGGGGACAGGCGTGCCATGTTATGGGCCTCAGCCTGGGTGGGACCTCCCTTCCCCAAATGACCCTCCAACAAGGAAGGCTTCAAGTCCAAAGGAGTCCAGGAGTGGGGGCCCACCAGCTGGTTGATCTGGGAGAAGGATGGGTTCTGGATGTGCAGGCGGTCTGTGGCAATCCGGTTCAGGGCTGTGTTGTCCAGCACCACCTGGGGGGACAGAAGAGGATCACAGATCAATGGGGATAGGAAAAACAGGAGCTCTGCCTGACCCTAGGCTCTGAAGCTTAATTTCCTTTGAGCTTCATGGCCAGAAAGACTCACTGGAAAGGGATTTGCACTGACCTAGGGCAAAGGAGGGCTCAAAATGGATTTTTAAATTTTTCTTTTCATCTTAATTATTTAAATAGTTTTTGTTTTTGTTTTTGTTTTCTGAGACAGGGTTTCACTTTGTCACCCCGGCTGGAGTGCAGTCAGTGACATGATCTCAGCTCACTGCAGCCTCTGCCTCTGAGGCTCAAGTGATCCTTCTGCACATATCACCACTCCCGACTAATTTTTGTATTTTTAGTAGAGATGGGGTTTCGCCATGTTGCCCAGGCTGGTCTCGAACTCCTAAACTCAAACGATCCAACGACCTTGGCCTCCCAAAGTGCTGGGATTACAGTCATGAGCCACTGCACCTGGCTAAAATGGATTTTTTTTAAATACATGAAAATGATTTAATAGACTCGAGTGGGTATGGGGTGTTGAGAGTTGGGAAGAGGTAGAATCCAGGACTCACCACACAATCTGCATTCTGCGTCAGCCTCTTGAGTGTGAGGAGTGAATTGTAAGGCTGGACCACCACATCGCTCATCTCGTCCTGGTTGGGAAACACTGAGTATGTCTGCACCAGCTTCTTAGGATACCTGGTGGGGGTTGGGGAAAGGATCAGGGCAACAGACTGAAGGCCTGGTGAACATGGCGCTCCCTAACAACTGTCCAGAAGCAGATAAATCTTGATGGCAAAACTGGGGTGGGGTCAGATCAGTAGAGAAGGGAGCCTTGACTTTTGGAAGTCTGTAGCCCTACAGGGGGAAGGGCAGAGACATCTTAGACTCTGGGCTTCCAAATTGATACCTGGCCACACTACCTCGACTTTCATCCAGGGCTCAGGTTCTAGGCTCCAGTTCCCACTACTGGGAGTGTGATGGGGTTCTCAGTCATTGTAACTTCATTTTCCTCTCTATAGGAGGGAATATAAGAACTCTTTCCTGTTCCAGCAAATATGGAGTTATATCTGCTGGGTCCCCTAGTCATTTAGGAAGCCAAGTTGGAGACCTTTCCTAATCCCCAAACACAAACTTACCTGTCATTCAGCCGTTCTAAGAGGTAGGAACCCAGTCCAGAGCCTGTCCCCCCAGCAATGGAGTGACACAGCACAAAGCCCTGCATGGGGAAGGGGCAGTCAGTGTACAGGTATCTAGTGGCAGGATGTCAAACTAGACCCATCTCATAGTTTTTTAGGACTCCCATTTTCCCGAGCCCTTGCTTCCCATCCAGTCCCCTCACTTATACAGCTTAGGCAACTGCCTTGTTTCCGGCAAGGCCTGATAGCTTCTGTCCAGTGCAAAGGGTACATGAGTGGGTCTTGTTCCTAACAGGTCGCTTCTAGAGGATGCTGCCAAGCCTTGCCCATGTCGGCTCCTACCAGCATTCCTGGGACACTTACCTCTAGACTGTCACTACCATCTGCCTCCCGGTCTATGATGTCGAAAATGTCCTCATGGATCTTTTCTCCCTGTACAGACATAGGGGAGGGTCAGAGTGGGACAGAACCATGGGAGGTCTCTGACCTCAGAAAAGCCACCCTCAATTCTCCTTATAGCACCCAGAAGCCCTTTTATGGAGCATAGCTACCTGCTTTTATCTACATTGAGAGGCAGTACGGTGCAGTGGTTACAAGAAAGCACTCTACACCCAGACTACCTGGGTTCATACATTAGCTCTATTTTTTTGAGATGGAGTCTCTCTCTTTCTCCCAGGCTGGAGTGCAGTGGCGCGATCTTGGCTCATGGCAACCTCCGTCTCCTGGGTTCAAGCGATTCTCCTGCCTCAGCCTCCCCAGTAGCTGGGATTATAGGCGCATGCCACCATGCCCAGCTATTTTTTGTATTTTTAGTAGAATCAGAGTTTCACCATGTTGGCTAGGCTGGTCTTGAACTCCTGACCTCAGGTGATCTGCCTGCCTTGGCCTCCCAAAGTGCTAGGATTACAGGCGTGAGCCACCACGCCTGGCCCATTAACTCTACTTCTGTGTAGCTCTGGGCAGCTTATTTAATTGCTCTATGCCTCAGTTTCCTCATCTGTACAACGAAGGTAATAATACAGGTCCATATACCCTCATCTAACAGTGTTGGGGCCAGTTATGTTTTGGAATTCAAAATATTTCAGATTTTAGAAAGGTATTATGGTATATATACTATATATTAAATAAAATTCCAGTGGGAATTTTTATTTAATCGAAGCACGTTAATCAAATATATTAGTATTTCTGTAATAAAAGGCATCACTAATGACAGTAAGTTGGATAGAAACTATAGGGCCGGGCATAGTGGTTCACGCCTGCAATCCCAGCACTTTGGGAGGCTGAGGCAGGTGGATCACGAGGTCAGGAGATCAAGACCATCCTGGCTAACACAGTAAAACCCCGTCTCTACTAAAAATACAAAAATTAGCCAGGCGTGATGGCAAGCACCTGTAATCCCAGCTACTCGGGAGGCTGAGGCAGGAGAATCACTTGAACCTGGGCAGCAGAGGTTGCAGTGAGCTGAGAGCGTGCCACTGCACTCTAGCCTGGGCGACAGAGTGAGACTCCGTCTCAAAAAAAATAGATAAATAAAAATTAAAAAAAAGAAACTATAAAACAGCCTGTCTTCATTGAAATTTGTTTTTGCTGATAAACTAGTTATGAAATGTCCTTTGGTTTCATGGCTTTCTGGATCCTGGAAAGGCAGATAAGGGACTGTGGACCTGTAGTACTTACTTCTAGGGTTGTTGGGAGATTTAGAAAAATTAATATATGTAAAGCACTTAGAATGGCATGGCACACTGCATTAGCTAGTGTAGGCGCTTGACAATATTACATAGTCCACTCCCTGCAGCCAGGTCTCTCCCTCCAGCATTCATACATCCCTGATCCGGTTTCCCCTCTCTTCGGGACGTCATAGAGCCTGTCCCTACCCAGCGAGTTGTGGGCCCTGCCAGGGAATAGGAAACGACCTGGGAGAATCCGCTGGCCCAGTTGTTGCCAGCTCCTCCTCCATGTTCCGACAGGTAGATGTTCTCTGGGTTGTAGAGCTTGGCATAGGGGGAGTTGAGGATGGAGTGGATCACCCGGGGTTCCAAGTCCAGCAGCACGGCCCGGGGGATGTAGTGCTCATCGTCTGCCTGTCAAGGGGAGTCCAGGAGGGGGCCCAATCAGCTAGGGCGGCCCAAGTCCGAAGTCCTCCCAACTCTGGCTCCCTCCGGCCCTCCCTCCTCAAGCCAGCCGCCTGGCCCTACTGCCCAGCGGGGTTCCCAGTACCCGGCCACTCCCTTCCCTTCCGCCCCCTTGGGCCACTGCCGCCCCCGGCCAAGTCGCTGGGGGCACCTGGTAGAAAAAGACGTCCTTGCGGTCAGTGCCCTCGGTGGCGAACTCCTCCACGATGCCCTCGGGGCTGATACCATGCTCGGCGCACAGCTGTTTCCAGAACTCGAACCCAACTGGGGGGAAGGGGCGGGCAGGGGAGAAAGAAGATATCTAGGTCCGGGCAGGTTCCAATCAGGAGCCGGGGGACTGGGCGCCTGCGTCCAGGGATAAGAAGTCAAGCCGCAGGACTCTCCCGTGTCTGAGGAAAGGACTGTACGCCAGGGACTGGGCAGGGGAGGGCCCCTCGGGGTTGGGCAAGTGGACACTGGGTCAGGGATGTCTCGCCTTTCAGAGAACTACGATTCTGGCAAGGACAGATGGAGTCCAGGATCCCACAGCGAGATCCCATTGACCCTAAGGAACCTGGCTAGCTGAGGGGCCGGAGTTTCGCTCACTCTGATTGCCGCACTGGCCCAACTGTAGGGTGATGATTTCCCTCGGCATCGCTCCTCAGGCACCGGCGTTGCAGCCGCTCCCGCCCGCAACGGCGCCGCACGCCAGCCCGCTCGCCGCAAGACGCAGGCGCCAAACAACCAGCTCCACCCACGAACTTCCTCCGCTCCAATGAGAACCGAGTTCTGGCAATGAATGGCACGTCTTTAAGCCCTGGCCTTCGTTCATGCAGATTGCGCGTGCGCGGCTCCGGATCCGGCTCGGTGCCTCCGGATCCGGCTCCGCGCCTCAGCGAAGGCGGGGTACGGCGTCCTCCCTCCCCTCTGGGTGGGCGCCTGTTTGGACCTGCGCGCGAGCGCGCTGTGGTGCGAAGCCACCTCCCCCGCCGAATCGCGCATCTGCGCAGTTGCTGTTATTGTCACTGTCGGGCCACGGCCCCGGATGTTGTGGCTGCCGGGGGGAGATGGCTGAGGCCGAAGGGGTGCCCACGACCCCAGGCCCGGCTTCGGGGTCGACTTTCAGGGGCCGCCGAGATGTGTCAGGCTCCAGGGAGCGGGACCAGCAGGTTGAGGCGGCGCAGCGGGCCCTGGTGGAGGTGCTGGGGCCTTACGAGCCTCTGCTGAGTCGGGTGCAGGCAGCCCTGGTGTGGGAGCGGCCAGCTAGGAGCGCTCTGTGGTGCCTGGGGCTGAACGCGGCTTTCTGGTGAGAGAACTGGACTCTCGGAAACCCTCCGAGTCCCGAATTCGTTGGTTCCTCTAGGGCTCTACTTCTTGCCTGCCCTGTTTTCTTCGCTGCACTGGCCTAATTTTGCCTCACCTCCTTCCACTCCATCCCGCCTGCAGGCTTCGGCACCCCAGTTCTTCCCAGGGCCGTCCACCCATCTTCTCTGCCTTACCTGTGCCCGCACCCCCGCCCCGCACATCTGGCGGGAGCTTCTGGTAACATCTTGAGCCGCTCAAGAGTGAGCGAGGGCGCCTCTTTTGAGCCCGACAAAGCTGCGTCCCTTTAAAGCCATCACTTCCTTTCTCTTGTCTGCTCAAGTGGAAGTTCTAGATTGTTTCCAGAGGTTTTAGTAGTTTATTGTTGGAGTAGAGGCGTGAAGTCTTGCAGAGGTATCCATAGGTGTGATTATACAACAAGCTTGAGCGATTCGCATGAATTAGCATGTTATATATCTAGGAAGGAAGTTTATGAAGTCTGAGCGTCAGTGTGAGCCCCCAAAGCTGAAAATTGAAAGAAAATTACAAGCTTTTAAAGAACAGTTAGGAAATGATGATGGAGATTTCACGCGTGTCAAAGCCACCTGTGATTGTAACTCCTCCCTGTTCCAAGGAATTAGAGAGGCATCCTTAGCCATGGTTTATAGGCAAGGAAATTGATGTCTAATACTGTGTGTGAGTTTTCCTGAGCTGGAAAAGTAGCACTGTAAATATGCTTTATTTGTGTGTGTCATGCTCTGTGAAAATGGAACTGCTGCTTCTCTCAGTTGTCATCACCTGAAGTGGACCTAGGACTTCATAGGATCTACCAACCATAATTTTGGATTTATTTGTAATGGAGGAGGTTCCAAGGGAACTGACTTATAGGGGGCCTTTGCTGCTGAATGGATTAAGACTATTCTGGATAAGCCTGAAACAACAAAATATGTGTGTTTTTTAAATGTGTTTTTGCTAAAAATAGCTTTCCCCTTAAAATTGGTTTTAAAATCAAAACATTTATTATCCTTTATCTGAAAGATTTTCAGTGAGCTGAAGCAGAACAAATAATTCGAAGTTCACTGACCCGAAAACAGTGTTCAGCTATTAAGCTAATCCTCTCCCAGTTTGAAAGAGACCCAGTTAAAGGTGTCACAGTAGTCTCTGGCATTTGTGGCTTCCAGAGCCTTTAGCAAACTCGATGGTAAACTTTTCATACCACGTTCTTCATTTATTTTTGGTAGTGCTTTTTCCCTATTTTTTTTTTTTTTTAAGACAGAGTTTCACTCTTATTGCCCGGGCTGGAGTGCAATGGCGTGATCTCGGCTCACTGCAACCTCCGCCTCCCAGATTCAAGCATTTCTCCTGCCTCAGCCCCCCAAGTAGCTGGGATTACAGGCATGAGCCACCACAACCGGCTAATTTTGTATTTTTTTTAGTAGAGATGGGGTTTCTCCATGTTGGTCAGGCTGGTCTCGAACTCCCGACGTCAGGTGATCTGCCTGCCTCGGCCTCCCAAAGTGCTGGGATTACAGGCGTGAGCCACTGCGTCTGGCCTTTTTTTTTTTTTTTTTTTTTTTGAGACAAGGTCTTGCTCTGTCACCTAGGCTGGAATGCAGTGGTATGATCTCGGCTCATTGCAACTTCCACTTCCTGGGCTCAAGCAATCCTCCCACCTCAGCTTCCACAGTAGCTGGGACCAGAGGTGCACATCATCATGCTTGGCTAATTTTTTTAATTTTTTGTGGAGACAGGGTCTCACTATATTGCCCAGGCTGGTCTTGAACTCCTAGGCTCTGGTGATCCTCCTGCCTTGGACTCCCAGAGTGCTGGGATTATAGGCATGAGCCACCGTGCCCAGCCAAGTGCTTCTTCCTTGACCCCTAGGTACTGATTCCCATTGCTCTCTGTAGAAATCTTCGCTATAGCACCTCACTGAAGAGTGTTTTATCCAGTCAAAACATTTCCCACAGTAGTTTTGGTATCTCTAGCAAGAAGGCTGGGCCTCATTAAACCAATTTGTATCAAGATATGACTGCCTGATGGAAAAAAACACTTTATCAGGGTTTACTTATTTTTGTTTTGAGACAGTTTGGCTCTTGTTGCCCAGGCTGGAGTGCAATGGCACGATCTCAGCTCACTACAACCTCCTCCTCCCAGGTTCAAGCGATTCTCCTGCCTCAGCCTCCCGAGCAGCTGGGATTACAGGCATGCGCCACCAATGCCTGGCTAATTTTTGTATTTTTTTGTAGAGACAGTTTTGCCAGGTTGCCCAGGCTCGTCTCAAACTCCTGACCTCAAAGCAATCCACCTGTCTCAGCCTCCCGATGTGCTGGGATTACAGGTGTGAGCCACTGCACTGTACTGGGCCTTAAATGGATTTTTAAACCAAAGATTTATTAATGCAAATGAATTAGTAGCATGTATGCTGTTCTTTTTGAGGAGGGGACCTTTTTTTTTTTAATGTTTGTTTTTTGAGATGGAGTCTTGCTCTGTCGCCCAGGCTGGAGTGCAGTGGCGCCATCTCGGCCCACTGCAAGCTCCGCCTCCCGGGTTCAAGCGATTCTCCTGACTCAGCCTCCCGAGTAGCTGGGATTACAGGCACGCGCCACCACGCTCGGCTAATTTTTTGTATTTTTTTTTTTTAGTAGAGACGGGATTTCACCGTGTTAGCCAGGATGGTCTCAATCTCCTGACCTCGTGATCTGCGAGGAGGGGACCTTTCGTCTGCTGCTTGTCTGAGAGAGGTTTCTGAAGCAGAATGTGAGGTTGAGGTCTGCACATAAAGAGCTGCTGTGACTGGGACATATCTTTAGATGTTACAGCTAGCTTTAATTTGCTGGCCTCTACCAGTGTTTACTTAAGCTTATTAACATGCTATGTTTAGAGGCTCACTTAGAACCCCTTTTGTACTCTGGGTCTCTTAAAGCATTGCTGTGATTGGTCTTTATCTTTGGCATTTCCTAGTAGCTTGTCTGTTGTGTATCGAGAACACAGTTACTCTTGTTACAGTCCCATCACATTTTAAGAAGGTGCAGGAGAGAGACAACAAAATGAGGATGTGACTTTTTTTTTTTTTTTTTGAGATGGAGTCTCGCTCTGTCACCCAGGCTGGGGTACAATGGCGTGATCTTGGCTCACTGCAACTTCCACCTTCTAAGTTCAAGCGATTCTCCCACCCCAGCCTCCCGAGTAGCTGGGATTACATGCACCCACCATCACGTCTGGCTAATTTTTGTATTTTTGTAGGGCGGAGTTTCACCACGTTGGCCAGGCTGGTCTTGAACTCCTGACCTCAGGTGATCCACCCACCTCGGTCTCCCAAAGTGCTGGGATTACAGGCGTGAGCCACTGTGCCTGGCCGACAGTGTGACTCTTGAGACTAAAAGAACAGTTGGGTATGCCATTTCTGGAGAGGACTCCTACCTGTGAAAGGCACAGATACTGTTAAGTCCCCAGAAACTTGGATAGTCTGGCATTGGAGTTCACAGAATTGTTTGGGGAAATGAGCTTCCTTGGTAGGTAATTAGAGATTTAAAATGAAATTTGGGCTTCACATTCTAGTAGTGTCATATTGAGTATGAGTGTTGACATTTCGCTTAGAAATGTGGAAGAGTGACTGTTCAGTTAACAAACATTTTAAATGTTTAAGAAAGGGAGGAGGATCATTAGCTCAAGTCAGAAAAATCAAATCTGAAATATTTAGTTTCTCTTTTATTATTTGTATTGAATAATGGGACAAAAATGACATATCATTAACTGAGATTTTTATGCATTTTGAGGTATTAGGAGATAGGAGTACAAAAAAAAAACCATCAGAATTCAGGTAGGTAGCTCTTAATTTTCAGTGTTTTGTATCCTCAGTCATATTTTGCCGTACCTGTGAATATGCCCTCTTACATCTTAAAAAAAAAAAAAAAAAGATGGAGATAGATGTAGATACCTTGTCACCATAGTATTCCAAGGTTTTCACACTTTTTTTTTTTTTTTCAGGTACCAGAGAATTTATGGTGACCATATCAGAGGTCTTCTAGCCTAGATTACTTCTGGTCACTGATCTGTTATTGTCTCTAGGATAATAATAGAAATGTCAGGCCGTTCCTTCCAATAGCTTGTGTTTTCATTAGTCTCAACCTCATCTGTGAATGAGTGATTTGGGGGAAGAATATGAGAGTCAACAAGCATGTATCCTGACAGGATCAGAAAAGAACAGGTTTGGGTAACTTTTTGGTTTGACTTGTACTCTGAGATCAGAGGAGGGTAAATGAACCCTGGAAATGTGTGAACTCCAAGCTCCCTCTCCCACCTAACATGAAGAGATAGTTCAAGGAGGCCTACATAACTGCTGAGCTCTTTCAGTTTTTTTTTTTGTTTTTTTTTTTTTGCTGGGGACTCGGGGGTTGTTGGGGGGGGACAGGGTCTCCCTCTGTTGCCCAGGCTGGAGTGCAGTGGCACAATCATAGCTCACTGCAGCCTCTACCTCCTGGGCTCCAGCAGTCCTCTTGCCTCAGTCTTCCAAGTAGCTGGGACTAGAGGCACATGCCACTGGGCCCAGCCTATTTGAAAAACTTTTGTAGAGACAGAATCTCAATATGTTGCCCAGGCTGGTCTCAAACTCCTCATCTCTAACAGCCCTCCCGGCTTGGTCTCCTAAAGTGCTAGGATTACAGGCATGACCCACTGCACCTTGACTGCTTTGTGGTTTTTAACAATCTGTGAATCTATATAGTCTTTGAATTAGGAATATTGTTTTGGAGCAGTCCACAAGCTGAGTCCCAAGTAGAGATCTCTGTTGGGATCTGCTTTTTGCAGTCACTAGTCTCAGTGAACCATACTGTATTTCTAGGAGGTTATTATAGAATTTGTTATTTCACAAATGAAATGTAAAAATTGTATCTTTGTCCGCCCCCCCAAAAAAAAAAATAAATAAAAAAGACCCAAAAAAGTGATTAAGGATATACAGCAATTCTGAGTTAGAAGGTTAGGATTTGAGTAAAAAATAATAGAAACAAGAAATGGAAGATGGGGAGCCCATTTAAGTAGAGATATTTGTTCTGTTAAAAAAAATCTACACATCTGATTTCTTTTCTTTTTTTTTTTTTTTTTGAGACGGAGTCTCCTCTGTCGCCCAGGCTGGAGTGCAGTGGCGCGATCTCGGCTCACTGCAAGCTCCGCCTCCCGGGTTCACGCCAATCTCCTGCCTCAGCCTCCCGAGTAGCTGGGACTACAGGCGCCCGCCACCACGCCCACCTAATTTTTCGTATTTTTAGTAGAGACCGGGTTTCACCGTTTTAGCCAGGATGGTCTCAATCTCCTGACCTCGTGATCCGCCCACCTCGGCCTCCCAAAGTGCTGGGATTACAGGCGTGAGCCACCGCGCCCGGCTACACATCAGATTTCTAATGAAATCTGTTGAGCGAATGTTCCTGATGATAGTCTTTGCAGGGTTCTTGTCTTATGTGAACCGAGAAGACTCCCAAGGATGCCTTGGTTTATTTACTTCCCCTCTCTTTACCTTTAGTTTTTATCTGCCATAATTGTATGGTTGAGTGCTTTCTCTCCACTGTTAGCAGCTAGCTGATTTCATTTCTGGTTTTTTTGCAAGCAACAACTGTCACTGCATGATACAGGTTGGGTTAATTTTTCCTTTGAATTTACGGGTGACTTGGGCTCATTAACCAGGCGGTCACAAGTGCTGTACAGTAACAGGCTTTCTGTCCCTGTAGAATGGGATGCTTTGTTTTGAAGTGCCCTTGAGACGATCTTAATCTGTAATAACAAAGGAACCTAGAAATCATGTCTTTGAAAATAGACATGTGGTCATTATTTATGATTGTAGCAAACTTTAATTTACTGGTACTAATAGTGAGGCTCCATGGTATAGTTAATCACAAAAGTTTATGTTTGGTTCTGGAATTTCTCACGATGTTTCTGGACACCAATTGCTATTCCAGGGATATTTTATTTAGACTGATCATTTAATTGGATTTTAGTCCCTGACAAAGTGGAGGGACAGTTCACAAAAGGGGAAAAAAAATCAATGGATATATAAAATTTCACTCTCACAAATAAGAAAAGAATTCAAATATATGTAAATGGAAATTATTTACTAATTTCTATCTTAAGTTTTTTTTTTGGTGGGGGACAGGATCTCACTGTCACCCAGGCTCGAGAGCAGTGGTGTGATCATGGCTTATTGCAACCTCAACCTCCTGGGGTCAAGCCATCCTCCCACTTCAGCCTCTCAGGTAGTGGGGACTACAGGTGTGTGTCACCACACCTGGCTAATTGTTTTGTATTTTTCGTAGAAACAGGGTTTCACCGTGTTGCCCAGGCTGGTCTTGAACTCCTGGGCTCCAGCAGTCCACCCACCTTGGCCTCCCAAAGTGCTGGGATTACAGGTGTGAGCCGCCACACCTGGCCTTAAGTATTTTTAATGATCATAATTAATTGTGGGGAAAATATGGAAAAATGGGCATATGGCTGATAGGAACATAAATTGGACAGCCTTTCTAGCAAGTAGTTTGGTAACATATTTTAAGCCACTTAAGAAGCTTTTCCAGGGCTGGGGGAAATGGAGAAAGAATACTAATGGGTATGGGTTTCTTTTGGAGTGATGAAAATGTTCTGAAATTACATAAGGCTATTAGTCGTACAGCATTGTGATTTTTTTTCATCTCTGCTGCTGGCAGATGAATTGAAAGAGAATTTTATCGTATACAAACCATTATCTCAATAAAGCTATTTTCTTACTTTTTTTTTTTTTTGAAACGGAGTCTTACTCTGTGGCCCAGACTGGAGTGCAGTGGTGTGATCTCAGCTCACTGCAACCTCTGCCTCCCAGATTCAAGCAGTTCTCCTGCCTCAGCCTCCCAAGTAGCTGGGACTACCGGCGTGCACCACCATGCCTTGGCTGATTTTTGTATTTTTAGTAGAGATGGAGTTTCACCATGTTGGCCAAGGTGGTCTTGAACTCTTGACCTCAAGTGACCCACCTGCCTCGGCCTCCCAAAGGCTGGGATTACAGGTGTGAGCTACCGTGCCCGACCAATAAAGCTATTTGTTTAAAATAGTTAATGCCTTTGACCCAGTAACATGCTCAGTGATGTATAGTTCAGCTTTTATTACATCAAAAAATTGGAAACTTTTGGCTGGGCGCAGTGGCTCGTGCCTATAATTCTCAGCACTTTGGGAGGCCGAGGCAGGCAGGTCACCTAAGGTCGGGAATTCAAGACCAGCCTGACCAACAATGGAGAAACCCCATCTCTACTAAAAATGCAAAATCAGCCGGGCATGGTGGCGCATGCCTGTAATCCCAGCTACCTTGGGAGGCTGAGGCAGGAGAATCCTTTGAACCCGGGAGGCAGAGGTTGTGGTGACCCGAGATCGCGCCACTGCACTCCAGCCTGGGCAACAAGAGCAAGACTCTGTCTCAAAAAAAAAAAAAAAAAAAAAAGTTGGAAACTTCTTAGTTTATTTTTCGTTGATTTTTCTTTTCTTTTCTTTTCTTTCTTTTTTTTTTTTTTGAGAGAGTCTCGCTCTGTCTGTTGCCAGGCTGGAGTGCAGTGGCGCGATCTCGGCTCACTGCAAGCTCCGCCTCTCAGGTTCACGCCATTCTCCTGCCTCAGCCTCCCGAGTAGCTGGGACTCCAGGCGCCCACCACCACTCCCGGCTAATTTTTTGTATTTTTAGTAGAGCCAGGTTTCACCGTGTTAGCCAGGATGGTCTCGATCTCCTGACCTCGTGATCTGCCTGCCTCAGCCTCCCAAAGTGTTGGGATTACAGGCTTGAGCCACCGTCTTAGTTTATTTTATTTTATTTGAGATGGAGTCTTCCTGTGTTTCCCAGGCTGGAGTGCAGTGGCACAATCTCAGCTCACTGCAACCTCCGCCTCCCGGATTCAAGCAGTTCTCCTGCCTCAGCCTCCCGAGTGGGATTACGGGCACCCGCCACCATGCCTAGCTAATTTTTGTATTTTTAGGTAGAGATGGGGTTTCACCATGTTGGCCAGGCTGGTCTTGAACTCCTGATGTCAAGTGATCTACCTGCTTCAGCCTCCCAAAGTGCTGGAATTACAGGTTTGAGCCACTGCGCCTGGCCCATTCATTGTTTTTTTTTGAGACAAGGTTTCACTCTATCACCCAGGCTAGATTGCAGTGGTGTGATCATGGCTCACTGTACCCTGGAACTCCTGAGCTCAAGCGATCATTCCACCTCATGGCTGATGAGACCGCAGGAGTTCATCACCACACCAGGCTAATTGTCTATGTATTATGTGAAAAAGTTTTAAAACCATAGTGTTTTTATATGTGAATTTTTTAATGAAGAGAATAGCCTGTCTTCACATTTTTTAGAGTACATATGTGGATAATGGGTCATTTTAAAAATATTTTATTATGGAAAGCTTAAAACATTTGTAAGTAGACAGAATAATATTGTGTGCCACCATGTACATAATATTATTTTTTTCAATTCCTGGCCAATTTTGTGTCTTCCATACCCCAGTTCTTTTCTACGTCTTCCTTATTGTTTGACACAAATTATTGATGTGTCATATCATTTAATCTAGGTATTTCAGTATATTTTTCTGAAAAAGAGACTTTAAGAAACATCTGCCATCATTATCGCATGCAAAAAATTAATGATTCTAGTCAGTGTTCACATTTCCAATTTTCTTATAAATGTCATAAATGATACTTTTTTTTTTCTTTTCGAGACAGGGTCTTGCTCTGTCTCCCAAGCTGGAGTGCAGTGGCACAATCAGAGCTCACTGCAACCTCAACCTTCTGGCTCTAGCAATCCTCCCACCTCAGCTTCCCAAGTAAATGGGAGTACAGGCGTGCACCACCACACCTAGCTAATGTTTTTCTTTTCACTAGAGATGAGGTCTTGCTGTGTTGCCTAAGCTGGTCTCAAACTCTTTGACTCAAGTGATCCTCCTGCCTCAGCCTCCTGAAGTATTGGGATTACAGGCTTTAGGTACCACACGTGGCCTGTTGTGTGTGGTTTTATTTGTTGTTTTTTTTTTAACTCTTTTTTTCCCCACAAACCAATTTGTTAGTGTTTAGGTGGTTTTTTCTGTTTTGCTTTTTTGTTTTTTGAGATAGGGTCTCGCTCTGTCACCCAGGCCGGGGTACAGTGGCACGATAACGGCTCGCTGCAACTTCAGTTTCCCGGACTCAAGCTGTCATCCCACCTCAGCCTGCTGAGTAGCTGGGATTACAGGTGCCCGCCACTATGCCCAGCTAATTTTTGTATTTTTAGTAGAGACGGGGTTTCGCCATGTTGGCCAGGCTGGTCTCAAACTCCTGACCTCAGGTAATCCACCTGGTTTGTTTGTTTGTTTGTTTTTGAGTTTTGCTCTTGTTGCCCAGGCGTGTGCCACCACGCCCGGCTAATATTTTTGTATTTTTAGTAGAGACAGGGTTTCACCATGTTGGCCAGGCTTGTCTCGAACTCCTGACCTCAGGTGATCCACCTGCCTTGGCTTCCCAAGGTGCTGGGATTACAGACGTGAGCCACCATGCCTGTACTTTTTTTTCGATAAACATGAATTCATGTTAGTTGTATAATTTTTTTTTTTTTTTTTTTTTTTGAGACGGAGCCTTACTCTGTCACCCAGGCTGGAATGCAATGGCACAATCTCAGCTCACTGCAACCTCTGCCTCCTGGGTTCAAGCGATTGTCCTGCCTCAGCCTCCTGAGTAGCTGAGATTACAGGCATACACCACCACGCCCGGCTAATTTTGTATTTTTAATAGACATGGGGTTTCTCCATGTTAGCTAGGCTGGTCTCAAACTCCCGATCTCAGGTTATCCACCCACCTAAGGCTCCCAAAGTGCTGGGATTATAGGCATGAGCCACTGTGCCCAGCCAACAACCCTATTTCAATTTTTCCAACCTACCACCTAAAGGATACTGTGACTATATGTAACATTAAAGAATAAAAGCAGCTTAACAGAAATAAGCCTCTAGAGCTGCCTCAGGCCAATGATCTTCTCTCTAAAGCCAGTGCCTCATCCCAACAAACAAGCACATTTAACAAGGCCAAGGAGAAGAGCTCTAGGGTTTCTTGCTCCCCAGTGCTGCTGCTTCCCTTCCCCAGAAGCAGCACATGGCATCGCTGTTTTCTCCAGAGTACTTGAAAGGGCTCTCTAGGGAGGCTTGCCAGACTGTTGGCAATTTCCCCTTCCCAGAGCACGATTACTAACACAAATAGGAACTAGGGTAGGGAAAGGATATTAAGCTCTCCTAAGAAGGTTGGTTTTCCAGAGATGATGGCAATAAAAACATATCCCT